>NC_088680.1:22863551-32863551 GCF_950023065.1 Planococcus citri | reverse complement strand
TGTTTTACCGCACCCCGAGGGCCCCGCCACAATTGCAGAAAAAGGATGCTTCCATTGCACATCTATAGTACTCATTTTCTTTTTTTTCACCTTAAAACCCAACTTTTTCAATCTCTTCACATTAATCAATTAATAAAAATCACGTTTGTTCATTTTATTTATACCTAAAAAAAAAAAACTAAACACAAAAGAGCTGTTTGTACAGTTATAGGTATAATATGAAAGGGTGGGGTAAGGGGGGGGATTATTCTACCAATAAATATGTATTTATTCAATTAATCAAAATAGGTAGGTAATTAAAATCCAGAAACTTCTATCATCTATTTTGTACTATACCCACGCACATCCCAAACACTCGAAATACCTCCTAATAAATTTAATTGAAATAATTAACAATCAAATGGTAATTAATTGATTCAATTGAAATCTAGACCATTCTATCAACATATAGCATTAAACACATGTAGATAGGTATACCTTTGCACGCATCCCTCCTTCACCCTGCTAAACTACCACCTGTTATGCTCAATAGATATGTACAGGGTATCCCCCCTCTCCCCGCCACCTACGCCACCATCCTGTCACATGTGCGCGAACCAGTTTCCCTCCTCACCCCGCCTATGACATTACCCACCCTGTACTGTACTCGCGAGCCAACGTTGCGTGTGTTGCGGGTTGCATATCTTGCACCTGATCGTAGAGTACCTCCTTAACTACTGACATCTCGTCGTCATCTGCAATCCATCTAGATTATCAAACCATTCTTGGGTGAAATAAAACGCGAAAACTCTCATCAGTTTTTCAAATAAAACAGCCATAAAAAATGATGCCCATTAGGAGTTGAAAGGCACTCGACACAGAGCCATTATCAAAACATCCGAACGTATAATAAAATCCCGACAATTAAATACCCGGCAGTAAAACCGAATTAAATAGTTAATTAAGGTTGGAAAAATATTAGCAAACATAGCTACCGCATAAATACGTACGTATACAGCATACTTATTGTAAACACAATCATACAAAATCATTCAAATTTTAAATATACATGGACGGTGAAGGGGGAAAAAACAGGAAATGAAATTCACCTACGCTTTATTACGCGCTGGTGAATCGAATCGAAAAATACTGTTGGGTTATATTTTTAGCTCGTTTAGTAGTATTTTTTTTTTTTTTTGTTGACATAGGTTATTATTATTTCTATAACGCAATTCAGAAGGCAGCAGCCGCGGTTTAATTATACTACATTTTTACCAATATACCATATAATATACCTTTCGATATAGGTAGACTATTTTTACAACGTACACTACACGTACCTAACTACCTATCTGTATAGATTCGCTCGAAATGAATCATTGAACCGAACGAATGATTCTAAATTTTACGATTTTTTTGCTCGTATAAAATTCCCCCTTTACAACTTATGTGTTTTCTGTTTTCGCCCGGTACCGAACAAACCGCTGGAATTTGCTATAAAAATTTATACAATCTTTCGACGCTGCTGACACCAACGTCGAATCCGGAGAGTTTACTCTAAATGTACTTCTAAAATAGAATTTAAAAAGTAGTTATTTTTTTACGACCACTATACGCAAAACGACTCAATTTTAATCTTATTCTTTTTTTTTTCTACCGTCTTTTTACACCTATATCGGTGTACCTTTTGAACATCATAACAGATTCCACACACGAAAGCATCATAATTCAATCAGACGTATCGTACGATATTTTACAATTGAGATTATATATCAATTACCTACTCTGGGTACAAGTATACGACTCGAGCGTCTAATGTTAATCCATTAAATTCTCATCCATCGTATTCGAAATATACCTGCGATAAATTTCAACCCAACGAGAATATCTCTCATTCTGAACAGAAATTTGAGACAGGAAACTGAAACCGAAGAAACCGAAGAAACAATACACAGGAATAACACTAATTCACTACAACACACACTACGTATACATTCAGTTCAGCCACAATAATCAAACTGAAAATACCTTTAAAGAACGTCCTCCCTTGATTTAAGTATCAGCAATAATTTTTTACAGGTTTTTTTCATCTTTCAAAAAAGATAACCACGATGGCCAAAATCTGCCTACGATATATAACGAATCCTTTGAGTGAAAAAATGATCCGGGGTCGTCGCTAGTTCAACGAAAACATTTATTTATCCATCGACAAAAGCTAACCAGACACCTGGTAACCACATAAAAGTACACTTGTTAGCAAGAATTTTCCATCTTCGTACACCTTTAACCTATTCAAAGGCTTGCTCGAGGGTGTAAAACGTTGGCCAGATTGCAATCTATGGGTACAATGAACGTGGGTAACAGATGGTAAGATTGCAGATAAGTAATATCTACTTTAGTAAAGGATATTGAATATTTGGTCGACGACCTCGCACCCTCCTTCCTGTTTCTTGTATGTGGTTTGGCCTATTGTTTTTCAGAAATACGTAGGTAGGTTGATATGCAAGTCAAATAAAAAACAGAATGGAATAGGTACTTTTATTAGAGTTGCAAGTTCGATGTTTTATTAATTCTCTATATGTTGACGTCGGATGGAAAGAAAATCCCACAAGTTCAGAAAAAATGCGACCCCCCCCCCCACCTTACCTCGTCCTTTACTTCATAGAGGTTGACAATTAAAAAAAAAAAAAAAAAAAAAAAAACATATCTCGATTGAGGACAAAACGAAAAACGACTCAAAAATACATCTCCTGGTATTTCGTGAGGCGTTAATTTCAAAATTTCTGAAATTTCTGAATTTCAATTAATTTTGAGGAAAAAAATTAGCGAAATCGGCGACAAAGTGATCGAGAGAATCCCTTTTAGTTTTCAACATATTTCATGCCCATTTTCAAGTAAGAAATCAATTCGAATAACGTCATCAGGAACCTTCATCAATTTCGTTATTTTCAACAGACTTTGTTTTTCATCACAAGTAAATACTTACATAAAAATGATCCTAAATTCAGACCAAAAAAAAAAGGATTACAATTGTCACTTTGAAAACTAAACAACAAAAAGACGCTCAACGTAAAATAAGCCGTACACAATAAACACAAAAATTCTCGTACCTTGGTTTTCGCGAATAAATAAATTGTACAAAAAACAATATTTTTTGATGGAGAATGAGCTAAGATTCCATCACTTTGTGGAAATTTCAACCAAAAGCTCGAGCAAAGATGAGAAATTCTCATCCTTATTAAACCCATACTCCGCCTCGGTATTTTTCCAGTATAAAAACGAAGGTAAAATGAATCCTACCAAGTGGAACAGTAAAATTTAAAAAAAAACATAATTTCACGCCAGCATTAATATTCTTTTTTTTTTCATTTTTTTGGTCTGGAGTCGCGAAGACGACGCGTATCTTGTTGGTATTATTTTAAATACATTCTCGAGTCGAATGAATAAGAAACTGAAAAATAAGTCGGTCTTTGTGTGTCGAATAAAATTATACGTACACTTCCTGGTTCGTGCTTCTCTCGCCTCGTACCTCGTCATCGCACAAGAAAACGATACACAAAAGAGACCCTCGTCGTATCGCATAAATTTTTCAAATAGATTAATAAATCAGTCGGGGTAATTTTTTTTGCTGGCCTTACACTTAACTCAACTTTCATAATTTTTATTGCACTAGGATACGTATAATTTTTCATTCGATAACGTCTGGGGTCTGGCGTTCGGTATTTGCGTGAACGAGCGTGATGATTTCAATTAATCGAATCGTTGCAAAGTTTGACAACTACGAGGAAATATCGAGCTGCTAACACGCCGGCCACCGACCAAAGTATTTTGATAGATTGGCGTAAATTGAGTTTTTGAAATATAAACTTGATTTTACACAATGTGCTCGGCGAGTGTTTAATTTACTTAATGGATAGGTACAGCGGCAAATTGTATTTACTCGGACGTTTCGTGTTTTATGGCAGTGAAAACGGGATGGAAAAATTGCGAATACATTTTCCGAGATGGTTTGTCGTTTTGGCAAAAAATCTAGTTTACAATCGTATACCTCGTTCATTCGAGTTGTGGTACAAATTTAAATCATGTACATAACTAGAGAGCATTTTAGACTCACATTCTCTGAATCGAATGAGCATTTATCTCAAACCCATTGTAATCCAAATTTCTGGCGCTTATGTTCATTTTTGAATTTTTGAACATTTAAAAAATTCAAAAAAGCTGTGGCTCTGCTAAGGGCGATTTTAAAACATTTCGCGAAACATTATTTTCGGGAGCAAGAACTAATGTGAATAAATACTTTATTCAATTCGGTTTTGGGCTATTCTGAAGTCTCCAGCAATTTCTTAATTTTCTCCAGAAATTTGAAATCACTTTGGAAAAGCCAAAAATGAACTTCGCCACTCAATCCTTTGAGAATTGAATACTTTCGAGTCGTCAATAAACAAAAAAATTGGAGAAATGAAGAGGAGTTCCAAAAGTCATGATATTTTTACCCTTTCCCCTTTCTCAATTTTTTCAACCAATTTTACAGAAATTAATCACATTATTATGTGGCATTTAAAAATTCCACCTTTCGGAAATTTAGGAATTTTTTTGGGGTTATTCACACACCAAAAAGGGTAAAAAAATTTCGAGCGGAATTTCCACCCCCCCCCCCAACACACTTGGACAGTATAGCCAAATAACGCGTTTTTTGCAAGAACTTGCCAAAAATTCCTGTTTTCGCCAAAATTATCAAAAAAGTCTCGTTTTTGTCAAAATTATAAAAAAATTCTAACTTTGACGAAATTGTCAAAAAAAAAACACTGTTTTTGGCCATAATTCAGAGAGTCTAACAAAATTTCAAAATGAAAAAAAAAGACTTAAAAAGGACTTTTGGTAGGAGTTTCAGCAGGCCATTCTTCGAGCACTTTTGGAATTTTTTGAGGTGATGGGGGGGGGGTCAAATTTTTTTTCAAAGTGGGAGGTTCAAAATTTTCATTTAAGTTTTTAGCCAAAGGAATTTTAGCAGGACTTTTAACGGGACAGTTTTTGAACACTTGGAATTTTTTAAGAGGGAGAGGGAGTGGGCGAGATTTCTCCTTCCAGTTCGGAATTTATTATTAATTAAGGAAAAAAGAAACAAACTGGCCATGGCGAAGCGAGGGCAAAAGCTCTCAAAAATTAGAAGGTATTTTGGGAGATATAAAAAATTATGTTATCTTGTGTGATGAGTTATGAAGTATATTATTTTGCTACAAAATTTTGAAATTCGAATGATTTTTTTTTTTGAAAAATCGAAAATGAAAAAAGAAAGCAAATGGGCACGAGCAATGTGATGGCAAAAGCTTTCGAAAATTAATATTCTGAGAGGAATAAAAACGATGGTATTCAAATTATATTGAAAATTGAAAAAGAAAAGTAAATGGGCCCGAGCGAAGCGAGGGCAAAAGCTCTCGAAAATCAGCATTTCCAGAGGTACAAAAACAAAGTTTGTTTGTGTGATGGATTATTCATGTTTGCTTCAAAATTTTAAAATTTGAATTATGAGTTTCTTTTTGATTTAAAACTGGAAAAAGAAAAGCTAACGGGCCCGAGAGAAGCGAGGGCAAAAGCTTTAGAAATTCAGTATTTTGAGAGGTATGAAAACGATGTTTTTTTGTGTAATAACTAATAAGTTACCTATATTTTGCTACAAAATCTTAAAATTTAAATGATGATTCAACACCCCAATTCAAAAAGAAAAGAAAAGAAAAGAAAAAATTCAAACTTGAAAAAGAAAAGCAAACAAACCCGAGTGAAGCAAGGCAAAAAGTTATCAAAGTTTTATGTTTTGCTGAGAAGTAAAAAAAAATCTGTAAGGAAGGAGAAGTTTATTTTTCTGATTCAAACTTTGAACATTTCTTGAATTTGAAAAATAAGTCATTGAATTGGAAAAAGAAGAGCAAATAGCCCGAGCGAAGCGAGGGCAGAAGCTCACAAAAATCAGTGATTTAAGTTCATAAAAAAGTCGACAAATGAGCCCTTTTTTACAAGTTCAAAATTCCGGGGAAAAGGGGGAAAAATTGAAAATTTGAAAAAGTCATTTTGGAAAAAAAGGACTTTTGGATAAAATTGTTGAAAAAAAGGACACTAAAAGGACAAAAAGGTGTCATAGGCAAAAAAAAGACTTTTGTAGAATAAATAGGAGTGTTAGACACCCTGTAATTTTCAAAAAGTACATTTTCTTCTGACGTAATCAAAAAAGTCTTAATATTTTTTCTTCGTCATTTTTATAAAGAATACTCAAAATCTAAATTTTAATGAGAATTAAAAAGAACATGTTTTTGGAAAATCTGAACTCAAATATGATCTTAGCTTTTTAATTGGACTCCTTCAAGATCCCCCAAAACCCTTTCTCAATAAAACCAAAATCAAGTTATAAAATGAATATACTCCCAACAGCAGGACACATCGTCGGATATAACCTTGATTTTTCGATTAGACAACAACAATACTCTCGCAAATAAATCGATTATCGATTCGATATCGTCAATTCGTCGATTTAGCCGAAATACATTTCGAGGAGGGAAAAATGTAATGAAAATGGCAAAAAATAGCTGTTTCATTCTTACGCCACACACACACACACAAAAACCATGCGATTTTTCACACTCGTAGTCGTACCGTTCAAGGGATGACTATTTCGCCGAAAATGAAGGGAAAAAATGAAAACGGAAACTACGTTTATTTTGTGCCGACAAAGCGTTTCATAACGTGAAATTTGCTAAGGAAATTTGCATTTTTATAAAACTTTCTTAACGTTTCCTTCTTCAGCTGACACTTTATAATTTTGACAAATACGCGAATTTTGCATGTTGCATGCTCGATGGATTTTCTCTGGTGCTTGCGCTACGGCTGGCAGATTTTTATAAGGAGCATACGAGCCGACGAAACGTTCCATATAGTCGAGCTCGGGGACGTGTGGCTGTGGTAGAGGCAAACGAATTAGAAATCTAGTTCGTAGTACATGTGCGGCTTTTGTAAACATCCTTTAAAGCTTATTACAAACGGTGCCGTTGTAATTTCATTTGTTGTATTGTTGTTGGCGAACACGCACACCCGCAGTTACACAGGACACGATTCGAGTAAACTTGACGCTTATTTTAAAGCTGAAAGAAAAACGTGGTCGTTTTGGATTTGAAGGTCTCGACTCTCGAGCCACAAACTATACGAGGCTGGGGATTCATTAAAATCTGGCTAAGTAGATCTGCAAGTGTGTGCGTTGATTATGTCTGTATTTCTCAGTGTGACTTGAGTCGAGATTGAATGAAAATCGAGAATTTATAAAAATACCACAAGAAGTTGCACTATGGCTGGGTGAAATTTGAGATGGTGTGTGAGTGTAAGTAAGCTTAGGAAGCATACTATGGAAATTCAATTTACACTTTATTCTCACGCGATGTACAGTTGGTACCTGCCTACATCAAAATTACTCGTACCATATGTAAAAGTAAGGTAGGTACCTATAAACTTGCAATAAGGTCTAGAAGGTCGCCCCTGAATGCAGACTACCTACATTTAGCACACTTGGAACAATAAATTACTTCAACAAACGTGCATACGTGTGAAAATAATAGGTACACGTTATAATTCGTTGTCGTATATACGTATACTCAAGTACGTAGAAAGCAGAAACTCGACCTCCATAGTCCATACAATACACGAGTGTGTATGTATTTGAGTAAGGTTGAGTGCGGAGTTGGGCCATGGACAGGGGACGCTAATCAATACAGCTTTTAATATTTACCCATTAAAATCGAACGACAGCGCGCCAACAGCCTATAGAATCTTGCTAAATGAAACGAACAGGGACAAGGGACAGCGGCCGCGGATATTTAAACATATCGTCGATTGTCGTTGAAAATTTTTCCCATCAGGGCGACCGGACCTTTTCGAAACAATAAACTTTTGCTGAATATCTCACGATTCTTATTCGAAAGCTTTTACTCTCGCAGCATCTCTCGTATTTCGCTCTCGGTGTTGTTTTAGAGTTACGTCAACGGTTTTGCTGAGCTACGTTTGGGTTTTGTATGGTAGGTATACGACGAATAATTTCAGCAGAAAAAATCTCCAGAGGGTGGATTTACTTATAGCGTCTCGGTCTTTACTTATTTGTAAGTTGGCATGTTATTTTGGACCTGTTGGTATCGAATATGCGGTGAAATTCTTTTTGATGCGAGTTGCATTGTCGTTTATTCAGCTAACAGAGAAAGGAAAAAGGGAATGAGCATAGAGCAATAAGTTAGACCTAAGGCAGTTTTACTTTGTCTGAAAATAGCACGTATTTTTTTAAAAATCAAACCAGAAGAGCCATGCCGGGTGGGGGAGGGGGTAAGATGAATTGGTTCCGACTCTGATTTCGAGGATTCTCTCAGTTTCGGTTGTCCATTGCAGTTACACGTTTTCAAGTTTATAAAATAGAGCTGAGATTTTTATGCAGAAATATGATGAAAATAATATATGCGATATTTTATGCAATTTTTTCACACAAAATAAGTATGTAAAATTTTCCACGAAAAGAATTTTTCAAGCTAAAAAACACGAAAACTGTTAATTCAAAACAATAAAATCAACCCCAGTGATCAAAAAATACATTTTTCTTTTTAAAAAACGGGTAAAAAAAAGTCATGTATTTATAAATTTATGAAATTATTTTAGGAAAAAAATTTTCTTGATGATATGTTAGCAGTGTTGCGATTTTTTGAACAAAAGAAGCCTTAAAAATCTCAATTTTTGCACAATTTCCGTACATGTCAGAAATATGCAAGTTTTCTCCCTAAAATAATATGCAATTTAGTGTGAAATATGCGAAATATGCAAAATTATACTGGGCGTATTCGTCAGGAAATTTCATGATTCGGAGAGATCTTATCAAATGCACTTTTTCTAGTCCAAAGAAAAATATGCAAAGCATCCCTATTTTTACGTATCCGTTGAAAAAGTTTGAAAACCTCTTTCACTCGGTAAAATGAACTCATCACAAAAAAAATCAAAATTCAAAAAATTTCAATTTTAAATTCCAAACATAAAAAAAAATTTATTCATTTTTTGAATCTTTTAGATGGTAGAGAGAAGAATTGGGAGCCATGTGGAGCCAATAATATTGGAGTGCTAAAATGGATTTTGAAAGGGAAGATCGTGCATAGATGGAGTATATGCAACGAAGCTGCTGATTGATGGAGAAGAGAAGAGAGTATAACCTAGAAACCCATATGTGCTTCGTTGATCTGGAGAAGACACAAAGGAAGAAGCTATTCAAAATCCTGAAGAAAATCGATGTGAACAAACAAATATGCAGTACGATTAATTGAAAAAATATGCATGGATAATGTCGTCATCGTTGTCGTGGTTCCATGTCCTTTACAGGACATTGGAAATCGCATTTTAGTGGTACCCTAACAGGGTGAGGTGAATGCCTATGCCACCACAGCGATTATTCTGGGGAATAGACGTTGTTTTGAGCTTTCACGCTTTCACACAGTAGTTTCCCATTGCTTTCTACGCTATCTACAAAGTAGCTCATACATCATTAGCTGGGTTTTTACAACCCTGAGTTCAGTAATCACTGCTACCTATAGGTGCTCAAACCAGTTACAGCTTTTTGATACCGGCAACAGGTTGCATGCATTTCTGTTGCCTCTGTTAACGCCTGCGTCTCTAGTGGGATTTGAACCCACCACCTCTTGTTCAGAAAGCTGTGGCTCAACCCACTACACCACCAAGCGCATGGATAATGTAATTATCTAGAGTAAAATCTGGAAACATGTCAGAAGCAAAGAGGATAGGAAGAGAAGTAAGACAAGGATGCCCAATGTCATAGCCAAAAGGGCTAGACATCAATGACACCCAAGTCAATACCTTGCTATGTATTTGCTGATGATCAGGTGGTAATTCCAGACAAAGAAGATGACTTGCAGAGAGTGATGTACAACCTTCAGAAAGTAGCAGATAGGTATATAGAATGAGAATCTTGTCGTCAAAAACAAAGGTGATGGCCTTAGATGGGAAAGAGCCAATATGCAGTAAAATTGTTGTACATGGACTGCAAGTGGAACAAGTCAGAAGCTTTAAATATCTAGGGTGCAAGGTATCTTATGAAGGAGAGGTCGACGCACAACTTAAGATCAAAAAATTCCTGAGAGTAAGCGGGGCGATAAACCGAGCCATCTCTCCATGAAAAGTCAGAGCAAAAACTAGAATAAAAATCTACAATATGCTGGCAAGACCAATAATTCTACTATATGGAAGCGAAGAAAGGATATAAAAAGCAGAGTATCCGCAGCAAAAATGAGATTCATGCGAGCCAAGGCAGGATATATGTATGAGACCTGATAGGAAAAGGAATGAAGACATCCTGAAGAAGTTGGGAGCAGAGCCAATCATTGTACGCGTGAAAGATTACAGAAAGAAATGGCAAAGACACGTTGATAGAATGCCTGAGGAATGGTCCCCTTGAAAAGTTAAAGAATACACTCCACTGGCAGGAGACGCAAAGGAAGACCGAAGAAAAAACTTTATGACACATCGGCGAGCAATTCTTCTACAGTTTCCCAGAGATGGGCTGAACAGCTCACCCGGTCAAAGTTCAGTGATGATGATGATTTTTTTTTTTGTGATGAGGTTCATTTCATCGAGTAAAAGGAGGTTTTCAACTTTTTCAACGGATACATAAATATAGGGGTCAAATGGGTCAACTTCACCAATCTAAACTTTTTTTCGTGTTTTGAATCCTTCAATTTTTTAAAATCGATTTCAAGAAATAATGCCAGCCCAATTTAATTTTTTTATTATGTTATTAAGCATGAAAAGCTGTCCATAATATTTATATTTTTAAAATTTTTGAAAGTCGGACGAACGATATGAAAACTACATTTTGAAACTTTTCGAGCTAATTTTTTGTACAAAAAAAAGTGGCAACACTGATTTTTATGATATCACCAAAAAGACTTTCGAAACCCCTAACTATTGGAAAAAGTTCCCCTTTGGTATGTATCATGATTATCGAGTAATCCACTGCTGGAATGGATGATATTTCAAGTTCACTGAAAACTTTGACACCCCCCCCAGCAGCCTTTGAAAAAGGGCTGGAGGGCAACGATTTGCGTCATTGGTCATCCCTTCAAAAGATCTTTCCATAGGAAAAATTTCAAAAAAATCACCGACCCCCCTCCCCTCACCGTTTCTTGGTCGAATTGACGTGGAATGACCCTACACTATTGACTTGGACTAATAGACAGACGTACTATTGGTGCGCTCAGCCAATCAGATATTCGTATTTCATTTCTCTACTCAAGTGTATCCAAGATCAAATGTGCACCCTGTAGATATTTGCACTCATTAAAGTAATTCTTGAGCATTGCCGTAATTACGTGTAATTTAGCGTATTTTATGGTAGTTTATTACAGTTCTGTTTGCAATCACAAGTACTTTGCAGCCCGTTTACATCTCGATAAAATAGGTTTCAAATCGTGATTCGTTTGCGGGAACAATAATTCGTCGATAATTTACGACACTCATAAAGCAATTTGTACCCAATTCGGCTAATTTTTGTCAAAAAAAAATATCACATTAGAGCCAAAGGTTAAAAGTATATATAATGTACATATACATATAAAAATCTTCAGCACGTGACAAATGTGACTGTTTATTTCGTTTCATTTTGCTCGTGCTGTATGGCCTATGAGTGTAGCGTGTACACAGAATAAAGCCTATATAACACGAAAGCAAAAAAATATTTCGCTGCAACACATTAAACGCGTTATAATCTACGACAGAATTAACTTTTATACGGTTTAAAGAGCTTAGATAAATTATTACAATTTCGTACAGTTTTCTCTTCTCTCGCCGTAGCAGTAGCACGCAAAATTAAACTTGTAATTCAAGAGTCATTTATAGCGACGGTATAAATTTCGGCTTCGAGGTACGACGAGACAACAAGAGTAGCAGACGACGTCGAAAAATCGTAAAAATGAAAAATTCGCCAACGCCAGCCGCCGTAAGGCTGCATAATAAAACGCCATCGAACACAGTCGTGACTCGGGTGTTTATCTTTTACAAGAAAGGTATACTTACCCGAGTAAAACAAAACAAAGTAAAAAAACATATCTAATACTCCGTCATCGTGCGGTAAAAATATCAAAAGAATGAAACTACGCGGTATAGAAAACCTCAGGCAAAGGGCGGAAATGGAAAATAACGTCGTCGACGACTAAGTAGGTACCATTGGTGGAGGCAAAAAATTTGTACAGGAGAAAAATCGCGGCTGTGATCTTGATAGCTGCGAGTATCTCACGAAATAGATAGTTTTCCGGTGGAAAAATACGTTGAATTGTCTTTTTGGGAGTTTGCGACCGCCCTGTTTTGAGTATTACTGTAGAAGACGAGGTACTCGTATACAGAGCGATTTTAATCTGAACATTTATATATTTGGAAATTATTTGTACGGCGAGAAGGTGCGCGGTGCTGTTTTTGCGTTCGTTATTGCCACACAGTCGTCGGCTATCAATAAAAATACTTACTTGCGTATTCATTCTACGACCTAGCTAAAACTATCAACGTGATAAATTTACTTTTATTCTCATTTATTATCATAAATCCTCGCCATTTACGCAGGCGTTTTCTTTTCTAAGGACGTATCAAGTTTTAGGTGAAACTTGGATGAGTTTTTTCTTCTTTCTCGTTTTGCTTTGCGGCTCGAATGGTAGGTAGTGATGAAGGGTCGAGGGTGTTTTTACAGTGTAAACAAGGCGAGTAAAAGTTTTAAGTACGAGGTACTTAAGAATATCATTTACCGAGCGTAAACTAACGTGGAAACCAATTAACAAGTTGCAAATGAAATTTCTAAAAAGTATCAGATTTTGTTTTCATAATGCGGCGTATACTTCGTTCGATGACTTTTTATTTTTATTTATTTACTTATTTGTGGAATATTCTATATGCCTGTTTTTTCAAAGGGTATTCCCAGGCAAATAGGCGAAATGGCCCTGTCCCCGGATTTGGAAAATTATGGTGGATTTAATGAAATTTGAACATATCATTATTAATACGATGCACAATTCGAAATAAAACGGATGCACCTATTTAACATATTTACAAATACAAAAATATGTACACCGAAATTAAACGAATAGAAAATCGCCATAATGCGAATGTTAGCGTGAAAACGGTAATATGTATTAATCGAATGAATCTCGGATATTCGAATAGAAAAATCTAAAAGTCATGATTGATGTTTGTTGACTTCTTGAATACATTGTATCTCGATAATACGACGAATTACGTGTAATTACGAAGTAAATAAACGATTACAATGTTGACGCAAATTTTTTACTTTATTTTCAACAGGATTAATTGTTGGGTACCTCCAAAAAAAATTTCGAGCGGAGTTTCCCCCCCCCAGCCCCACCCTACCTCTTTAGGACCGTATAGCCAAAAAATGCGTTTTTTTCTGTTTCTTTATCCATGAGTACTGAGTAGTGGGGAGAAAATTCTAGAAGCATGCGGAATGTGTAGGGGAAGCCTGGGTCTTTCAACACGATTTTTTTTCAAACATTTTTGTCATAGTGGTGGGGGTAAAATTGACAAAAGAAAACTTTGAACCCCCACAGCTCCGGATTGAAGGGTTGGGCACAAAAACTGTTTCCCCCAAAATGTGTCTTTTTACAAGTATATATAGGTAATTTTTTCCCACTAATCCATAAAATTACAATTTTGTCTGCAAAAGGCTCATATTTGCAAAAAACCTTAAAAAATACGCGTTTTTATTTTTTTTTGCAAAATTATGCGAATTATGCGAAAAATGTATAAAACAATCGTTCTTTTAGAGTACACCTAGATAACACTCACTCAAAATCCTTTGAAATTGAAAATGGAGTTCCTCAAGGTTCTGTCCTTAGTACAATATTGTTTCTGATACAAATTGATGACATTTGTGATGTTATAACTAAACCACTCTCTTTGAGAATTTTTGCAGATGACTTAAACATCTCTCTTAGATCTAAAAACATCAATCTTATAGTAGAAATAATTCAGGAAACCCTAAATCAAATTGAAAATTGGGCTGAAACAAATATAGTTTAAGCTTTTCAGAATCTAAAACACATTGTGTACTTTTTTCCAAAAAAAATCAAATTAACCCAAAACCTACTCTAAAATTTAAAGGTCGTTCCTTGAAGTTCAAATCTTCTACCAAATTTCTCGGACTTACATTTGATATAAAACTAACTTGGACCCCCCCCCATTTCCTAAATGTAAAATCAGAATTCTTGAAACGAATTAATTTACTAAAAATAATTAAAAATCCTAAATATAATCCTTCCTGGAAATTATTAATCCACTTGTACAAATCTCTCATCCGCAGCAAAATTGACTATGGTAGTCCATGCTTTACAAAAATTCCAAATAAAACAGGCAATATCTTGAAAACTGTTCAAAATTCTTCTTTACGGATTTGCATTGGCGCTCTTTACTCCTCGCCCATTGTTGGTATCTACTGTGAAGCTGCAGAACTACTCTCAAATTTCAGAAAATCACTACAGTGGCGTCGCGATAAGTGAAAATTCAAGGGAAGAAAATTTTTGTTTCACTTATCGAGTTTTTCACATACGAAGGTTTCAGTTAGGGAGTTTTTTTTGGTTAATTTTCACTTATCGAAGTTCGGATAAAAAAAACGAAAAACATGAATTGAACAATAAAATTTTCCGATTTTCAGTGATCAATTTCGAATTTAGTTTGATCAGTCAGTCTTTAAACAGCTCACAGGTCATCCTTATCTTCTTGTTTGACACATAATCCATTGGAAACGATTTAACTTTAGTAAAACATTGAGGCTCTTTTTCACTTATAGAGGCTGAACGAGTCAGTACCTTTCAGTTAAAGAGGTATTTTCACTTATAGAGGTAAAACGCATATAACATTTTCACTTGTAGAGGTAAACTCGATAATTTTGGGATAAATCCTAGTTTCAGTTAACGAGGTAGCCCTTTTTCACTTATTGAGGTTGATTTACACGTAAAATTGGTCCAAGGTGTAGGGAAGGAGGTTTTTATTTCACTTATTGAGTTTTTTCACATATCGAGGTTTCACTTATCGCGACGCCACTGTAGTAACAAATAAATTCATTACATATCAGCCTCAGCTAATCCATCACATCCCCTCCAAAATCTTATCTCAATATTCAGCTTACATCATTTCCAACAAAATGACAACCCACTTGTAAACTTCATCTCTGAAATGAAAAACCTTGAAATTGATCTCAAAAATCTCATTCAAAACCCATAACCCACACTCCTTCGCTATTAAAACCTCTACAAATTGATTTTCAACTGAGGAATTATCCAAAAAGAAACCATTCTCCTTTAGAAATTAAGAGCCATTATCTGGAACTCATATCAAACTACACAGAATTCAACTTATGCTTTACTGACGGTTCTAAGATCTTGAACTTACATACTGGATATGCTTTCTCAATAAATGAAAAAATTTTCAATTTTAAAATTCATGAGGTCTCTTCAATATATACTGCCGAACTTCTTGCAATTAACCATTGTCTTTTGAACATATCCACCACACAGCTCGAAAACAAAAACTTTTTAATACAAAGTGACTCTCTTAGCTCCTTGATCTCCATTCAAAACATTTTTTCTGATTACCCTATTGTTCAAAATATTCACAAAATTCTGCTAGATCTCCAAAATTCAAACCACACCATCCACCTTATGTATACCCCTAGTCATGTAGGCATTGAAGGAAATGAAATTGTTGACACCTATGCAAAATCAGCCATCAACCTCCCACCCTTCACCTTTTTTACCCCTGACGATATAAAATCATTCTTTACACAAAATACTCACTCAAAATGGCAAAATTTCTGGTCATCACAGACATCAAACAAACTCTTCCAACACAAAAAAACAATCTACCCCTGGAAGAACCTTGATCACTTGAACAGAAGATAAAAAATAATTATAACCCGCCTAAGAATAGGTCAGTCTAAAATCATACACAACCACCTCTACCAAAAAATTCCAAAACCCCCCTGTCAATTCTGCGAAAATGAACCAACATTCATTCAACATTTACTATTCACCTGTCCTAAATTACAGCAAACAAGACTATCTCTCCAAATAGACTCAAATTCAATGACTATCCCAGACAACCCTTCTGAAATCCAAAAATCCATAACCCTACTAAAAAAAACAAACTTACAAATCAAATCTAAACCCCTCTCTACACGGGTGTAATAATCTTGCAATTATTATAAACACACCAAAAAAAAATGTTGAGAGTCAAATTTAGATCCCCTGGAGGTTCCTGAATGGTTCGAAACTATTACCAATAAACTAGGAAAGTCGAAAATAAGGTACACACCAAATTTCAACTTTCTACGTCAATTTGGAAAAATTTCAATTTTTTACATTTTTGGTCCAAAGTTTTTTTAAAAAATCGTCAAAAATCGATAAATGAATTTTCAGCACCTAAAATATTTACTGGTGGTGTTCGGGGCTCTCCATGGATTTCCGACCAAAATGTTTTCCATCGGCCTTCTGACCTCGTCCACCTTTCTGATAAAAAAAAAAAAAAAATGGAAGTCGATCAACCCCTGGTGAAAGTATAGACAGGTGATGTGAATTGCGCGTATTTACGGCAAACTGGATATGCAATTCTATTCACATTCGTGACGAGTAGTACCTAAGAAAAGCAAGCGGCAAAAAAGATCGGAGCCAGACAACGCTTAATCGAAAGGATGTTTTTGATTTTTGATGAATTTTGAAAATCCACTTTGGGTTCAAAATGTGAAAAAAATAGAAATTCTACCCAAATTCGATTTTTAAAAACTCCCCAAAAATCGAAAAATTCATTACGAAACTTGAAATTGTGACTGCTTAGTGCTTATGTACATACTCCTTTGAATTTGGTCAAAATCCGACTTTTTTTCTATCCACTCGGGAATATATCATTTGAAAATTTTCAGACTTCGTCATTCGTTATAGGTATCGCAAAATGTTCAACTCGTGCCAATTCAAAACAACTTCTTCAACTGAAAAAGTCAAATTTTATTTCCAACTTTTTTTTCAAATCCTTATACAGTTCTTTTTTCAACGAAGTTTCGAGTGAAGGGGAATTCCATTTTGTATATTTCTCTATAATTTCAATACGTCTGTAATCTGACGACACGGTGAGAAAACCCTTCGAAAAGAATAAATTTGAACCGAAATGCAAATCTAGTCTCGATAAAAATTCTGTTCGAATCGAAATTTATTAAGGAAATACTTCGAGTTCAACTTATTACTTAATAAAAACTACGCGGATGATTTTAAAATAACCTATAAAGGTTGTTACTTATTGCGGCGACAATAACTCGAAAAATTGAAATATTTTTTGCCTGAAAATAAAGGCCCCTATAAACCTTTTAGCAGTGAAATTTTACAATGTGTAAAAAGGCCGACCGGAGACGACGAATAGATTCTTGTTGCCGTTGAGAAAATAGGCGAAAAGAAATACTACGTAGGTACTTTAACAACTATAGGATGATAATGGAAAGAGAGAGAGAGGGAAAAGCATTCGAGTGTTTTGCTTTATACGCAGATGAAACGTAAAGGCGCGGGCGAGAATGTTCAACACGGTGTAAAATCTCATGAAATATTCATAATATTATGTCGGTGAGCTTATGAAGAGTGTACGATAGCTCAGGATTCTTTTTTACTTTTACATGTAGAGGTATACAGTACATATAAGAAGACGAACGTCGACGTATACTCGTACACAATACGCGAACAATATAAGTATACGTATTACGTCGTCGACGAGGTTTCTTTCAAGCGCCGATGAAACCATCGTTGAATCAACACGGTATTAGTTGATGTTTTCTTGATTGTTGGTTTTACCGCTTAATAAAATTAATGTATTTTAAATATTTATCGCGTGCGGAGTCTGCGTTAAGTGCACAAAAGCAAAACAAATCTGATCTTTTTTCACTATACTTATACGAAAGCATCAGCTCTCTTCGAAGAGCCTGTCGCATAGAAGATATTCGATGCATTTTACGATGGTGACTGGTGAGACTGAGAGCCGAAAGGAGGTTTTTAATTGAAATTTAGTTTTCATGAAGGTACCTTTGGTGAAAATGATGTGTAAATTTATTCGCATTTTTACGCTAATTTAAATAAATTTACGTTATGAAAAATTCATCACACCCTAACGTATACAGCTACAGTAGCGTAAAATTTACCTACGCCTAAAATAAAGCCACATTACACCCCCGTACCCTTCGAATTGTTGCTTTTTTTGCTGCCGCCAATTTTAGCCCCTTTTTTTCTCTCTTCGGTTGGTGGCTTTTAATGAAAATGGGTTTCGCCGCGAAGCTTTTTCATCAGGGTGTAGATGGTTACTGGTTAGTAGGTATACGAAAGTGAGAAAAAAATTCACCTTCAATGTGACCAGACATGAAAGCAGAATGGTGACTGGTGAGGTAAGGTAATTTCAACTCTATGAGGCTTAATGATGCTCTGTGAACGTTTCTGTACACGGTGCCAAGATGTTTTATTTCATTCTATCGTGTCAGCGAGTTTATGGAAGTGTTTTTACAGCGCGAATAAGGGTTGCCTACCTGTTGGCGTTTTACCTTTCATATACGAGTATACGAGTATGTGTACGTTGTGTCGAGTCGAGTGTGTGGTGTAGTATGCAGTTTTATCTCTCGACGTTATCCGTTTATATTAACAGGTCTCCTAACAAAAGAGGCGAAACAGACACGTGAATTGAATATTTCAATGTGGGGCGTAAGCGGAGCGAGACGAGAGTGAAATTTTCTACGAGTTGGTATCTTTTCGGCGTATGTTGGTTTTGAAATTTCAAATTCGATAATAGGATTTCGGTTTTAGCGAGTGCTGAAATAATTCGTTCGAATCAGGTGTCTTGTATTTTTTTTTTTCATACGAAAAGATGATAGACAAAAACGTATAATATTATTATAACAATAATAATTTTTTCTAGCCTTTTTTTTATGAAATCAAAATAAATTGAATCATTTTATGAGGAGTTCTATTTGAGACACCGTAGGGTGAACATCTCTTAAGCTTTATTTAAAATGCCTAGTAATGAATTCTCAAGATGCTGAAGAAGCCGAGGCCATCCGCTCTAATCAAGCACGCATTTGTAATACCAAAGAAAATGGCAAAATCTTCACAATCTCAATCAGCTCCGTTAATTCCAGTCAGAAACAAGTTCAAAAGTATCTCCGTACCAGAAGAATCTAAACAAAATGAACAACATCCCAAAGAAACAGACACCAACAATGAATTACCAACAACAAAATTTAGAGTTCCTCCAATTTTTCTAGCTGAATTAAGGAACCAACTAGTAAGATAGCTGATCTGGGTTTAGAAGATTATGATGCAAAAGTATTTGGCAAGAGAATAAGAATTCGCTTATCTTCACCTGATGACTACTGTGCACTAACAAATTTGATACCAACATGTGGCAATACCATACATTTCAAAACCAAGTTAACCATCTGTCTGTGGTCATCAAAGATGTACCTACGAGTTTGTCACTAGAAGATATTGAAAATGAGTTGATTGACAAAGCTATACCTGGTATTCGTTTACATCACCTCTTCAACAAAAGTAAAGAAACTCTGCCAATATGTGCTCTTACAACCAAAGACGATGAAGATCGAAAACAAATCTTTGCCTTGAAAAGCATTTACCACGTATTGATTCAAGTTGAACCATGTGCAATGTAAAAATTGCCAAGAACTCGGTCATTCCAGGAATTATTGTCGAAAACCTCCCAAATGTGTGAAATGCGCAGAAAATCATCTAGCTTCTGATTGTCCTCATGGAAGACTGCCTCAACCAAAATGTGCAAACTGCAATGGCCCACACACAGCAAACTTTTGTGGATGCCCAATGTTTGTCAAAAAACAAAATAAACCATCAAGTTCTGCTCCTCAAGCTCCTGAAAATGTTAATGTGTCAACCAGATTTGTGTGTGAACCTTCTATCACCACACCGCCAGCAAGCTATGCCGCATTCTGATCAGCTATTGCATATGGATATACCTGGGAATATGCAGCTCCTCAACTCTCATATTGAAATGGTTAGTAACTTAACAGAAGCTCTTCAATTAATACTACTACTCTTATAAGCTGTGGTAAGTAATTTAACCAAATTCATTCAAAATGACAAATATTCTTAACCATTATTCTCTTAAAATCCTCAACTGGAATGCAAATGGTGTTGAAAACCACTTGAATTAAGGAGCTTCCTATCCATACATGATGTGGACGTAGCATGTATATCAGAAACACACTTAACAACTAATGATAATTTCAAGATTCAAGTCTACAAAACTTATCTAAAAAATCGTAGTAGCATAAAAGCATCTGGAGGGGTTCTTATTGATTAAAAACCCATATTTTCATGTTTTTATCGAAAATCTGGAATTTCCGAAATAGGGGAGGAGGCTTCAGAACGGTTGTAAACCACATCCAATCAACTCAGCATGTTGAAATCAGGCTATGAAGTAAATTTTAGCTGTCAAACGTCATTCAGTACCTAAAATGTTGAAATTTATACCTATTTTTCAACATTTTTTTGGAGACTTAAGAACTGCTCAAAATGTTTTGAAACCATTTCCAGTCGATTTTGGACTTGGAAAGGTTACATTCCAAATTTCAGCTTTCTGGGTCGATTTAGTAAATGATCCGCATCACACCAACCTGTGTGACGCTGGCTTCTGAAAACTTGAAAGTAAAATTCAGCTGACTTTCTGACATTATGTCAGACCATTGAAAGCCTGAAAGAAAATTGGTCGACTTTGCACCGAGATAAGTTGTCTGACTTAAAACTTGAAAACATTGCGATGAATTCTTGACAATATTTCAGTTACAAAACCTGCGAAAAAAATGATAAATTTCTGACATTTCAAAATTACCATCAGGCGGGGTCGCTTTGATAAAAAAAAAAATGTTTTCTGTTCTGTACGGCGTAGAAAGATGTTTTCGAAAAAATTGCACCACTCAGTGTGTAAAGTACGTCAAAACGCACCAAATGGCCTTTTTGTTTTTGTCTTTTGTTTTTTTTTGTGCCTCAAAATTGCCCTCAAAGGCCGTATCAAAGTCAACCACGAAATTGGGCCACTTTGATAGGGGTACTTTTTTTTCAAAAAATGATTTCTCATCACCTTTAGACCTACCATACAAAATTTCATCAATTTTGGCTGAGAGGAAGTCATCATATTATTGAAAAAGCGATAAAAGCCCCTGTATTTCCTCAATTTTTTATAAAATTCAGTTTTTTCACAAAATTTTTAGATATTCAATAAAATACCTTTGCGACCTATCAAAATGGGATGAAATTTCACACTGAATCCGAAAATGTCATTGATTTTCACTTTAGTCTCAAAACTTAAATTTTTAGCCTCAAAAATGAAAAATCGATAACATCCCCACTGAAAACAATGGGCCAAGGATCGGGGGCACCTCAACCTAGAAACTCAAAATTTTTGGAGATATTTCCCAAGGAGTGTAGCTTTACGATAGACTATCAGCCAATGTTCTATTACATATCTGAAAATACTATAACATCAACTTTTGTTGAGTGATAAAAAATCTTGAAAAATTACCACTTTTAAGAAACTCGATTAAAAGCAGGGTCGAAAATAATTATTTACCAACTCAACACTGTTATCGTATCAATTCACCATCAGTGTAACCACTTCGCTCGAAAAAAAATGTAATTCGACGTTTTACTCGCTCCGCAGATCAAAACGTGCAGGAAAATAAGCGCTATCAAGGTCACCTCGCGAAATCAAAGCGACCCCGCCTGACGGTACGTCAAATTATCAAACTTTCTAAAACATGGGGAAAATGTTGATCGAATAGACTTTTGAAAAAAAAAATTGATTGATGAGAACGATGCAGACTTTGAGATATTATGTTCATTTAAGCAGTCACAATTTTAGATTTCACAGTAAATTTTTCGATTTTTGGTAAATTTTCAAAAATTGAATTCGGGTAAAATGACTATTTTTTTACATTTTGGACCCAAATTCAATTTTCAAAATTCATCAACAAATGCATTTGGGTACACTCATTTGGAATTTCGGCAGGCGATGTATTTTTGCACGCACTTTCGATGTTGCTTTGTTCGGTTGTAAGATTTTTTTGTCCGTTGGGATACTTCTCCTACTCAAGTATGTATTACTCGTTATCGCATCTACAACTAAATGTTAATAGAATTGCATACCATGTTTGCCGTAAATACACACAATTATGAGCTTTCACCAGAGCGAATCGTTTTTTTTTTTTTTTTTTTTTTTTTTAAGGATGGAGGACATGTTTGAAGAAAAGTTATGGAGTGATGTACGATGTCAAAATTCCGATAGAAAAAATTCTGGTTTCTGGCTGAAGACCACATTTTGATCTTCTTGACAAAGAAATTAGGTACCTCAACCGGAACAAAAATATTCAAAGCCGAACGAGTAGGAATCGATAAAGGACCCCAGAATACATTATCAATCATAATTTCACATACCTACTGAAATTCATTTTTCGATTTTTTTTACTGAAAATTAAAACTTGGATCAAAAATGGGGGCAAAATCAAGATTTTTACTAAATTCAATTTGAAAGCTGAAGTTCGGATTATACCCAACTTTTGGTCTTCTGAATTGATTGTCCACGCTTTCAAACCTTTCTGTCGAGGCCTAATTCAAGGATTTTTTTGAGCCACAAACTGAAAATTTTCGAGATTCGCTTTAAAGATTACACCCCCCCCCCCATCAATGCATATTTTTCATATTTTTAAAAGAAAGAATTGGAAATGGTTGAATCATAATTTTGATAAAAGGGTACGCATGCAGAGATGTACCGTAGAAGGTATAGATTTTTCTGAAGAAGGACTCTAAAATTTGCTACTGAAATTGAATTTTTTAGGAAAAAAGAAAAGTTTTCACTTGAATTGTTTCTATTTTGCATTTTTAAGCAAAAATAGAAATGTAACGAAAAATATAGCAAAATAATGTACAACGAAAAAAATGGAATTCTGTACTCAAGAATCCAGAATTTTCTCCCTTGATTATTGACTCGACTACCATAGCATCGTAAAATTGGAGTATTCATTTCAATTTTTTGTTTTCAAAATTTTGGGGGATATTATGTCAGCTCTTCTCTAAATGGAAGTGAATAAAGATAAATTTATTCGCCTATATAAGCTCACCTCACACGAATTTTTCAAGGTTTAGGATGCAAAAATTCAATTTTTTGTAGTTGAAATAATCAGCCAAAATAAAAGACTAAATTCAAATTGAACAATTTTTAGGAATAAGAAAAAAATAGTGAAAAATTTTTCTTCAACTTCTCAGAAAAATTTTCAGAAAAAAAATCAACGGCACATTTGGCGTTTTCCGATCAACTTGTCGATTGGTATTGCTGAATAAAACCAGTTCACAGTTGTTTTAATCGATTCAACAAGATCGGGATGATTTGTATTCCCATAAATCAATGAAAACCCCTCCGAAAACAACTGGAGAACATATTAAACGCGATGAATTAAGACCGCGTGACCAAAAAATTGTGCGAGTTGATTTTTTCGGATGAATTGACGTTAACGAGGGTTTATTGCAAAAGACATGTCGCAAAGCAACGACGACGACAAAGAGGCCGAAGACGGGGCAGCATTTTTTTTCACGCCGTGTACGTTGTTTTCATTTTGAGACAAAGATGGCTTGCGAATGAGAGCGAGAAAGAGAAAGACGAAATAATCGAACGAGAAAAAAGAAGTAGGTATTTGCTCGAATAAATTCCATCGTAAGTATTTCTATTTTGTTTTCATTCAATTACAATGTACCGGATTTAAGAGATGAAGTTTGAAAATTGAAAAATGAAAAATCCACGTCAAGTAGATTTAGAGGTGGCCTTTTTTCTCTATTCTATTTCTCTACGTTCTCGTATCAACTCTCGACAAATTCACTCACTTTGGAGATTGAAGCCGATGCGTTTTTTTTTCTTCTTCTCCTACTTTATTCTTTAGCTTTGTTTTGTTTCACGTTGTCGGCCAGCAGCTCAAAACGCGATGGATTTCAAAGGGTTAATTTTAAGTTGCACGGTTTAAAATTCCACCAACGACCAACGTGTGTAGATTCCTGAAACAGGGTGACCTTTTAACGGCGGCCAGACCCGGCCAAGTACCAAAACGGATATTTAGTTTGAAAAGCACAACGCTAAAACGCTAACTTTCATAAGTTTATTACACATATCTTGCAACCGAAAACCAGATGGTTTGGAAATCTTTAAAGTTAGTTTTTGATATTGATTAACGGAAATTTATACGCGTATACGTGTTTTTCGACTCGCCCGTGTTTATGTGCTGTGTGTACTGTGTACAGACGGATGTTTGGATTTGATTTAGAATTACGTATTATTTCATACCGACCAAACTGGCCGAGAAAATCTATCGAAAGTTTATGTTTGTACGTTTTGCAAAGAATGAGCCAGCGTGGTTCTGAATTCGCTCGAAGAGGAAGGATGAGAAGGGTCAAGAGTTGTAATTGTTTCTTTCGCCGTCAGCTTACGGTTAAAGTGCCTGATTCGAGAACATTTGATTCATGAATTGAAAAAAAAATACTCTGATTTGGTGCGTGAGAGACTTGGAATGGACTATAGAAAAGGAAACTTCGATATTCATAAATTTTTCAAAATTTTCAAGCCCCCTCCCCGTGCAATTGTTTTAGAACTGAAAAAGTCATCTCAAATTGTTTCGAACCGAATTAAGTAATTATTTTTCAAATTTGTAGACGATTTAACCTCCCCATCTCTTCCTAGAGTTTTCAAAGACCACAAAAAAAAAAGTTCAATTTCACGCTATCCCACGTCCAACAACGTACGCGTTAAACCATCACGATCGTATCAAAATCGTAGCTTTTACAAGACGCTTACGAAGCTTATTAATATGTAATACCGTTGTAATAGGTATGTTATGTGTATAAGGAGTATAGTCCGACAGGAACGCAAATGTCGCCGCAAAAAGCTCCCCTTATAAGCTATTTATAAGGGACCGTTTCGTCGAGTTTTTAACGATAAGAGGATTTTAATTCGGTTTAGATATACTCGACGTTCAATTTTTGTCTAACGCTGTAATTAATTACGTTCACTTCGAATCCTTTCCTTCCTCTCTTTCGCAGCATCATCAGCCTCATCGCTGTTCGTCGAGAGAAAAACACCGATACACACGCACGTTACATCGGTTTCCACGTCGTGTAACACCAAAATACCTACACCTCCGAAACCAACCGCGCCCATCAAATTTAACCCTTGTATACGGCGATAAAAGCAAAATACTTCGCAATATACGTGAACCCTATAATACGCTACTGCTACACACCGAAATCGAATACATTTAAAAATACATTAACCCTCGATGAGTTTCCGTAAGCGTTAAAAAAAAATTAGTACTCGTAATTCGCGCGAGCTCGCATCTCGTCTACGACTACGAGTAAAACAGCGGCGGAAAAAATACCTAAACACGTATTTGTACGATCATCCGTTTCAAAAACTTGTTGGAAATTCAATTAAATCCCTAATTAATCGTTTCATAATCGCGAAATTATACGTTCCATGTACTTTTGCAAGTCGCTAGCTGTTTCGTCGAAGGTATTTTGTAAAATGAAAACACGAGACGAGTATACGTACTACATACCTTGCTCTTTATACATATTCGTTTCCTTTTACATACAGCGATTTCTCAAGACAAAACCAACGTATAGTATTAGGTATTACCTTGACACAAACTTGCAAAAGTTTTCTACGAAAAAGCTCTGCTCAACTTGCTGTAAATTGCTCAAACTGCAAATTAAGTTTATCTCAGAATTGACCCTAAGGCGATATATTTAAAACTCTTTCAATAATACAACTTCCATTTTATAGCTCCAGGATTACCTTTTATTGAAAAAAAGTTACAAGAACGTTACAGAGAAGGTTCCCTGTTTCTATACCAACGATGCAGCGAAATTTTGAATTTTCAGTTATAAATTTTTATAGGAAAAACGAAACGGTAAATTATGGAGAATGCGCCAAGTAGTACGTAAGTAACAATAACAAAAACAATTCTTTTGAAATTAAAATTTTCGTATAAAGAGTGTGTCTTTTAAAAGAGTAATGCAGCATAGTGTTTTTTTTACTTTAATAACTTGAAAGTAGCATCAGAGAGAGAGAGAGACAGTTTAGAAATTAGGTCCAGGCTTCAATAATAAAATATGCCCCCCCCCCTCCTACAAGAAAAATTGTAGGTGTTTTCAAGAGACAATTTCGATAGGTCAGTACAAGATCACGAATGTTGAATAAATTGGCGATGCACCATTTTTTTTTTCTTCAAAAATTTCTGTACATTTCAGATAACAAAATGATCTACTTACCCTCCTATACTTGCTTACATAATTCTAGTGTACTCTCAAGATGATAATATTCTTACTCACCTGAAACAAAAAAAGAAAAAAAATACGATCAGTTTATTTTATCAGTAAGATGAATCTTCCATGTCTAAAATCTAACAAACCATATACCACTCGATTTTTCCAATTTTCAGGAAATTTTGGAGGTCGATAGGGGCATTGGAGGAGCCGAATCAAAAAAGTAAATTGAGGGCTCCCAAAAACCATCTTACTTATGTCACAAGATTTTCTCAATTTTTAGGAAATTGGGGAAGGGGGCGATGGGGGCCGTTGGAGGAGTTGAATCGAAAAAATATTTTTTTGAAATGCTGCAGATTAATTTTCTACAAGTTACAACAGTCTTCAGCAATTAGACTCCAAAGTTGGACATAATAATGAAAAATGTCACTTATACTCTCTAAATTTGAAACAGTGAAATTTCACTGCTTTAAATTTAGAGAGCACTAAAAAAAAAACAATTCCCTCCTCAGATGGCCCGAGAGAGAGTTCAGGAGCTAATGATGGACCTTCTCCAAAGGTGCACCCTCTCTCCACTTATCTCCTCTGTTGAAAAATTTTTCAAACAATTACATCCAATTCTTTTAAACATTCAACTTCAGTAACCAAAAGGGCTTGAAAAGGTAATCAAAAAGTGACCAAAAAAGTTAACAAAACGCGAGCAAAACTTTCAACGTAAAAAAAGTTTAAAAAAACATGCATTATAAATTGAAAATGTTCTGTGTTTTTTCCAAAATTTGAACTAAATGTGTTGAAATTTTTTGAAAAAAAGCGAAATTTCTCAGCAATTTTCGGGAACAAAGTGAGAATTTTTACAGTTTCTAACAAGAAAAAAAATTGGCCAAAAAAACCAGACTTTGACAATGTTAACAAAAGGAGGGATTTCTTGAGAATTTTAGACAAAAAAATGAGACTTTTGGACAATTTACGGAAAAAAGTGGGATTTTTTTAAATTTTTTACAAAAAAATCGACGATATTTTCAAAAATTCTGTTAAAAAGCGAGAATTTTTGAAAATTTTTAACAAAAAGCAAAACTTTGGAAATTTTAGCAAAAAACAGGGCGTATCGGCAATTCCTTATAAAAAAAGCAAGAATTTTCAATTTGGATAATTTTTGACAAAAAAAAGTAAAAATCTTCAGCAATAATTTTGTTAAAAAACAAAAATTTATGCCAAAAAGCAAAAATTTGACAATTTTATCGAAAAACAACAATTTTTGGAAATTATTGGCAAATAAATTATAAGTATTAAGTACATACATATTTCTTGGCAACTATGTTTGAAAAGATAAACTTTTCAGCAGTTTTTAGGTAAGAAAAACGTCATTTTTGGTATTTTTTGGCAATTTTAGATAAAATAACGAGACTTGGCAATTTTTGGAAAAAATCAAAACTTGTTAAAGGTTTTTTTTATGTGTGCGTTCCACGCTTTTTTTAAACACAGTTTTTAACAATTTTGAGACTATACAATTTCAGCAAGAAGCAGGACTTTTTGTCAGTTACTGAAAAAATGATACTTTTTCGCAGCTTTCGTCGAGAAAGCGAAGCCTTTTTTACAATACTTTCGATTAAGAAACGAGAACTTTCATGGGATAAAAACGAGTTTTTTATTCCATTTTAAATAAAAGCTACACAACATAAAAAATTGACGAATTTGGTTCAAGTTCGGCTTATGGAGTAATTATTTTAGGTGGGAAAAATCGTAAGTTCCAAATCAAAGTTATATTTTTTGATTGTGAAACTTGATTATGAAATAAGAATTGTACAATATACATAGATAGTGAACAGGATTTTTTCTATGTTTTCAAAAGTCTGACATAACTACAACAACTCATAGAATTTTTTCAAGTTTTTAAAATCCTGAAAAAATATCAGAAAATCGTCTTCTGAGGTTCGACATAATGTTAACAATTCGTTGATTTTTTTTCAAGAATTACTTGGTCACATTTTTCTAATAAGCTCCTTTTTTTAAAGTTGTGCTGTGTTCTCTCAAGCCATATTAGCCCCTCTCCCTCCCCTGACTGTTGAAATGTTAAAAAATGAAATGAATCAAATGTCTATGAAATTTTAATATGTAAATTTTGAATTCATGAGTCATAAATTCTTCAAAATAAGTGCCATTTTTTTGGAGATATGTACGTAATTATTGTGAAAATTTCTCCTACATACTCGTACGAGTATTTATTTTCTTCAAAAACCTTCAAATGCCTTCAAATAGATTCGTTTCAAGCTCAGCCAATGTTGAGAAATGAGCATTTCGTAGTTTGACAGTTCTGCAATAATTTACCAGGAGAAATAAATGTCGAAAGAATTTCATAATCGGTTCGTCGTAAATAATACGCTCAATGTGTGTATTTACGGCGAACTGAGTATGCAATTATATTAACACCTATGGATTGTTTTTCAATTACTTCTTGTAAACTGGAACTGAAAATAAGGTCGATCTGGTTTCTGCATGGCATTCCTTCGATTTCGACCATTTTTTTTTTTATGAAGTCATGTTACCCCACCAACTAAAATTTTACTCCACCATCAGACAGGAAATTTATAAGAAATTCAAAATATTTTTTTGAAAATTTTCAAAAATTTGAAAACTGAGCTGTTCTATTAAAAGCTTACAAGGGAGGTGCCCCAGGTGACATGCACCGATTTTAATGATTCTTGCACTATTGGATAGAGGACATCGAACATAGTCTACCATAAAGTTTTCAGCTGCTGAAGTTGATACCTATTTCGATTTTTCAGAGCAATTTTTCGATTTTCACATAGCAATTATGAAAATAGAAAAATCGGCCTGGAAGGGTCAAATATCAACTTCAGCAGCTGAAAATTCCACGGTGGGCTAGTCTTATCATAAGTATTGAAATGCCCAAATAATATGGGAGGTTTCGGTATGCGACCTCCGCCGACTATTTTTGGCCAATTTTTCCAAATTGCAATGTGAAAATCAAGAAATCGCCCTGGAAGGGTCAAATATCAACTTCAGCAGCTGAAAATTTCACGGTGGGCTAGTCTTATCATAAGTATTGAAATGCCCAAATAATATGGGAGGTTTCGGTATGCGACCTCCGCCGACTATTTTTGGCCAATTTTTCCAAATTGCAATGTGAAAATCAAGAAATCGCCCTGGAAGGGTCAAATATCAACTTCAGCAGCTGAAAATTTCACCGTGAGCTAGTCTTATCATAAGTATTGAAATGCCCAAATAATATGGGAGATTTCGGTATGCGACCTCCGCCGACTACTTTTGGCCAATTTTTCAAAATTGCTATGTGAAAATCGAAAAATTGTTCTGAAAAATCGAAATATCAACTTCAGCAGCTGAAAATTCTGTGGTAGACTATGTTCGATGTCCCTATCCAATGGTGCAAGAATCATTTAAATCGGTGCATGTCACCTGGGGCACCTCCCTTGTTAGATTTCAATATGATAAAAAAAGCTGCCAGAGTTCTGTTCAAGGATTGGAAAGAAATACAGCTTAGGTCTATACATTTTTCAAATAAGTACTCATAGACTATGACATTCCTTCTGAATCTTGCAATCCTTTAGCGTAATAAGCGTTTCAAAATTTTGGACGAATTAGAAAAAAAATAAGCGGGTCGCATAATACATCGTTTGATATATTTTCAGCTACGACAAGTTCGAATATCAACTAATTTTCACGATAAACCTCCTCCAACTTCTCCAATTTTCTCTACAACTCTTTGAATCAGCTTAAAAATCCAAGAAATGTCCAAAATCGTATCACATATAATTTTTAATGTTTCAATATTAATACAATACAGACACAGACATCTAATATTAATTTATTCGTTAGAAATAATGTCTCCAATGTTTCTCAAGAACCACCCCACCTCCATCTCCCCCCAACCCTTGTAATTTTAAGCAATCTGCCATACTTATGGGCTATCTCTTTTTCAAAAAATCGATTTAAATGTTAAATTGAGTGTTGAAATTAGATTTTCAAGCTATCTGAGTTTTGAGTTTTTTTTTTTTTTTTTTTTTTTTGATTTCTCAAATTAAATACTGTCTCTCAAAATTCGAATTGTTGTTTACGAGAGTATTTTTTTGTTGAAAATTCAACATCGTTGCGAAATTTACTCGCGATAAAATGTAATAAAATGTATTTTTTTTCTCTTTTAAATATACGAGTAATTGACAGTGTTACTCGAATTGACAAGTCGATATCAATCGAAGAGAGAAAAAAATTTAATTTATTTTTTGTACCAATTTAATCGATTGAAGAGAATTTTGGTAAAGTTAACGACAAGTTTTTTTTTCTCAATCCAATTGGAATATGCTTTGATGAGATTGTGAAGGTATAATCAGATGTAAAAAAAAAAAATCGATAAGATAAGCAGTAAGTAGATTGGCGAAATACTTGATTATGAAATTTTGCATCGGTGCCGAAAATAAAAAATACTGTGAATGAAATTACTATGAGAAAGATAGCGCGTAATAATAACTTCGCAGCTGCATTGAAAAGTAAGAAAGGAAAAGTAGGTGTCTGATGGAAGGTAGAGAAATATTAAGAGAGTTTGAAAAACGATTCCGTTCTCGTACACCTTGCCATATTTGTACGAAAGGCTATATTCAACAAGTTAAAATTTAATTTTCTGCTCACAATAACGTTAGCGAGCTGAAGCATCGTCGAGGGCGGGGAACAGGGGTGGATTTTTCAACAGCCGAGGGATTGTATCGACATCAACGTGATTCGACGAACCAAAGGTGGAGATTTTTTTCCAACTCTGACTGAGGTACTAATATTGGGTATATTTTCACGACGCGAACAGACGCAGGTACTATACAAGACAAGCTGCAAGACGATAGAGAAGCAAGAGGAGTGCAAATTACCAGCAGAATTCTCGCTATAACGAAAATTTCTGCGACTCCGGTCGTGCTTGAAATAGTCGTAATTCTTTTCATTCTTGCGTTTTTTTTTTACTTTCATTTTTTTTAACGAGGTTCGTTTATTTTCTTTTTCACGTTGCTTAACTTTTTGTCGTTCATGAATGTCGAATTTTTCGACGGCTCGACTTCCAATAATATCTGTGTAATAATTTTGATTAAACGAACCAACATGGGCGAGATGTTCGTCGAACGACGTGTTGCCCTCGGAGCAGTTTCCTCTCTTCGATGCAAACGTAAAGAACGCGACGGATTCGAATCGTCGAATTGTTGTTTATCCGTGCAGTTTTATTAATTGGACTCGTTAGTCATTTATGGCGCGTGTGTTCGGTCATTAAAGCGGATTCGCTCGCTGTTTTTCCAGCCACCGCCGTCACCGTATATTGATTCGAATTACATGTTAAACCGTGTGCTAAATGCTCGCCGGGTAATAAATGCGAATCGTGTTTTAGCCACCGATTGGTCGAGCTTGCAGTGGTGGTGCTTTTTTCGCCATTTCTATTCCGCTCTTCCCATAAGGGTGTAGATAATTAGAGAGGTTATGTGGTGAAGTGGAAGGCAGAAGAGGGTTTGATGAATGGTCCAGTGTGTGGAAGATGTGTTCAGGAGATGGGAAAGGTTGCAATGGATAGATTCGGGTTGAACGATGGAGTTTTATCGAGTTTATGAAAATGGAGAGTGTATCGAAGAGAAGTCACGTCAGAATTTCTAACAAATTTTGAAATCTTCTCTGCAACGAGGTTTGAAAGTGATCATTTGTGTGGAAAAAAATTCAACATGGAGAAAGGTACCTACTGATCTTTAACCAATCCATTTTTCAGCTACTTAAATGAACTTAATCTCAATTCATTCCTACACACTTGGAAAATTGGCCCATCGTACAATTACTTTGGGCCAATGTGAAAACCCTGGCAAAATACGTTCTCGAAACATTTTCCTCTACGATCACGTAGGGACTCGTATAGCAATTTGTGTAGGAAAAGAGCCAGTAGCGGAGGAAAAAAAGAAAACCTCACACTGAATGGGAAAATAATTGAAAAATTTCGACCATTATAAATGGTAGAGCCTACTGCTCGTTAGAATTTTCAACGACGAAGAAGAAAAAAAAACGCAACTTTTTACGAGAATTTGGCCAATTTTCGATATATCTAAAGAGCTAAACGTCCGCGTACACACACGGGCAACTTTGTTGAAATTTATTTACTCTATCGATATTAATCGTCGACGACGAAATTTTTACTACTTTTTTTGGCGTGTTTTGAACAAGGTATACAGTCTTTATAACCTTGCAATAAGCGAACTTCTCGTACTTGTAACCTTGTACCTACATAACTATACTCGTATAACAGAGAAGATACCATTAAAAAAAAAATAGGCGATTCGTGTCATATGGCAATTTTTTGGAAGGTGCGTGAACAAACGCTTCTCTCCGGATTCTTCTGAGTGTAGTTAAAACTCCTATACTTACCGCTGCCGTCGGTATACGATATAGATTAAAAAAGCAACTGTGCGAAAGGAAATGGGGGTGTTGAAAAAAAAAAGTTAGAAAATTCGCTTTATTTTTCGTACTACGTATGAAACTTGTTGTAGAAAGGGAAAGTTTTAACACGAGTTTCAAACTTTAATGGCTCAGAAACGAGTTTAAATACTTTGCTTTTTAATTTCTTCAAACATAACTCAAGGGGTATTTCATACGTTACATACACTCGGTTTGCTTTTAAGTGTAAAAAAGTGTCGGCGAAATAAGTTTTACTGATTTTATGTGCAGTGCACTTTCAAAACGATGTTATACGTTTCGCATTAGACGGTTGAATTTTTGTAATTAATTTATTCCGGCTCGTTTGAAAGCATATGTTTCGAATGGCACTTATCGTACACAAGCCTTTTTTGTACGCATTCTGGCAGAGTTACATTTACAATTATTGTAAGATTTTTTTTATTTTTGGAAACTTGAAAATGGGCTTTTAACAACGTTTTGTTTTGATGAACCCTCATAGAAAATCACTACTAGCGTCATTACTAAAAAAAAAACACTAGTAACTTTTTCGGCAAGTAGCGTCACTACTACTGACAGACGTTACTAATGACTAGTAACGTTTGTCAATAGTAGTGACAAGCGCAAATTTGCGCATTTTGCACTGAAAATCATGACAAAAACATGTTAATGGCAGCTATTTACTCGTAGACCCTCCCAGAACAACAAATTCTTCCCAAAAAAATTTTGAAAATCAAAAAAAATTTCATGCCTGGGGTGGGGTTCGAACCTGCAATCCCTCACTCTCTAGTCACCTGCCTAACCAACTAGGCCACTGGGGAAGTTGGAAGTAGAGGTGTTTGAAACATGTATATGCACTTTTTAGCACTCTGGACTTTAAAAAATTTCAAGTTTGATGATTTTTTACAAAATTAAAACTGAGTTTTTGGTGTGTTAATATTTCTAGATAAAAATTAAATGGGTATCATACACTTGTATTCGATATTTCTTTGCGAAAATGGACCCTTTGATAGAGTGAGATCTGACATAAATGATATGGATGGTTATTATCAGAATTCCTACCTACGTGATTGAATCAAGAAATATTCCCTAAGGTAGTGAATTTATTCCTCGCCTGGTTAGCTCAAAATATCGGAGAGGTTTCAGTCATGCAGCTCATTCTTCACAGAAATAATCTCTAATTACCAATAAAACTCATATTAATTACACTAAAGTGATAATATGTTTATTGTTAATCAGAAATAATGAAATCAAATACATATTAAAATGGGTATAAAGATCAAAGAGTATAGAATAACTATAGAGTTATTTTATAATAGGTACATGCACAAGCTTATACCTTACGACACGCGTTAGTTAATTACGGAGGATGGGTAATTAAGTACCCTAGAAATTGCATGCAATTTCGGAAATAGTGGTGAAGTTACTCACCAAGGCTCACATAATGTCCGCTTCTACTGTCTCTTTCAGGGTGGCTCACTAATACTAGGCCGGTCGACAGCAATGTATTACACGAGGTACCTATTCTTCTAGGATAATCATCGATGGCCAGCATAATCGGATGATTTCCGGTGTGAACGCGATTAATTACGTATACGATAATTTAAATCACGAAACGAGAAACATATTAACCACTAAAAGTGGGTGAAGACTGAATAAAAGGGATGAATGACCCATAGAGGACCTCATCTACTCGTATCTACATAAATACACTTTTTGACCAAGAACTACTCTTCGCGACGAGCTTTGTTCAAGTTCAACTTGATTAAGATACATCTAGTTTGGCTCGCGTCCGTGTTGCTCTATTTATACTATTTTTGGGTGCATCGGATGCGTTCTATGCGTTTGCTGCGCGCGATTACGTTATAGCTACGTAGTAGGAGTAGCACAGTAGTAGGAGTTAACACATTACCGAACTTGCAGTTTAAGGGAGTTATTTTATTCATCATCTCTATGGTGATGATTAATTTAATCATCGCTTAGGCGATGAAGGCATATTTCCTCATATCATATGCCCTTCCGGGGGTTGACCCCTACAGCAGGTCACGGGGGGAAGCACGGATCACGAAAAATAAGAGGAAGAATATGCCGTAACCCCGCTTTCCCCTCCCTTCCAAGACAAGGGAGGCTCCACCACCCCTGCCCCTCCGTACTTTGCTGCGTTGATCTGCAGACTATTTTGAGGTGACAGGTTTTCAAGAGATGGGTCGGAGGGAGGGATTTTTCAAGTGGAAAAGTCGTTAATATGCTCCTGACTACTAAAGGTGTCTATAATTTTTGAAGTCAATAATGAGGGATCGTTTGCTCAAATTTATAACCAATCAACAGGATCGAAAAATGGTAATGTGTTTTACAGAAAATTCTAAAATTTTTGAGTTCTGAAATGGCCCTTCTCTTTTTTGTTATGTAGCCAAATGTATCCTAAATGTCTTAATGGGTATGAACTGAAGGTTTTCCTTATAACTGGATAGAATAAATATGCGAAGTATGTGCTCTGCTAACGTGAGTGGTTCTTGGTCATTAAGTGTCATTATGGTAATTTGACCTATAAATTTCTGAAGATTTCCTATTTCTTGCAAATGTGACGGAGACGAAAAGCTAGCTTCTTTTATAGAAAGTTTTACAATTGTCATATTGCAGATTTTAAATTTTTGTTCCCTAATTTTTGTTAAGATGTGTGACGACCAAAAGTACAAAGTTGAAAAAGTTCGAAAGCTAGGAAAAGTTGATTAACGTCATTCTGTGTTCTAATTCGTACATTATGCGGCCCTATCTTCCGAAAGTGCATACAGTTTCAAAAATTTTGCTTAATTCTATCGTTTTGCGTAATTCTAAGATTAATTTTAAAGGCATACTCTATGTACATGGCATGAAAATAAATGCATAGAAACATGAATCCAACATTGTAGAGAACATAGAATAAATGTAAAAAGTAGTATGAAAAAATTGCATAAAGTTTCAGTGAAAAGGAAAAATTTTGCTTAATTCTAGGATTTTGCGTTATTCTAAGATATTCGTCTAATTCTAAAGGGATAATATATGTATAATAACTTGCATAAAGGTAGACACATGATACAGAATTTGAATATGAATGCATGTAAAAAACAAATATTTTAAAGAATGCAAAAATATGGACTATTGAATGGTGTTGATTTGTGAAAATTATTTGTTAAAGAAGTAGTGGTATTATGTGATGAGAAGCTGTAGTTGTTTGGTCACCAACAGTATCATTATCAATGAATCTCAGCTTTTTTCGAGTCAAACATCTCTCAAAGTCGTCAATTAGCATGGGATCATTACTCCGGACTGCGTTGTTCTCGAGTCATAATAATTCTGTGGGGAAGCAGACTATTAGTATGTTTTTCGAACAATACTTACTTGTTGGAGCTTGTTTATAGATGAGCGTCTGAAACGTTAGTAATGTTCTACTTTTATGTTTAAATCTAAGGTTAAATATAACTGCTTAATAAGTATATAGAAAATTCAATTTTACAACTGCGATCCAATCCCAGTGATCCATAGCTCTACTGGTTTTGGCCTGACAAATTGATCTCTTTCTCAGCCTCCTCCTTCTCTGTCTCATCATCTCGTGATGGCGTTCGTTGATCATTTAAAGATGACCTGGAATCAGAAGCAAACATACGAGCCGCGCGGTCGCGTGGCACATTAACTGGTGGCATGCTGGTTTTTTCCACCTGCTCTATAGCTTCTTCTACCATACGCACGATGGGATCGGTGCGTCGTCGTACATTTCGAACTAAGCTTTCCTCCTCATCGCGTTTACGACGTTCTATACGACGTGGTTTACCTTTCTTTCCGAGATTGTTTGCATTCTTTTCGGTGGAAATTTGTACACTTTGCACCACTAAGTCTGTTCTACTTGGACAAGAAGAAGTAGAGGGGGTGGAAAGGGTCGTAGTTTGGGACGATTTAGTAGGTGAAGCTGTAGTGGGGAGAGAATCTATTTTAACAGGGGTCAAGCAGATTCGGGGAATTCGAAGGTCCAATGGTAGTAGTGGAAGAATATTATTTGGAGGAATTTCGACATCAGGTGTAGGGGGTCTGGGAGATTGGAGTGTAGAGTGTCTGGGAAGTATGTCTGGGATAAGCTCATTTCTGAGGGCTAGAAGTACGTTAGCATATTGGTTGGAGGGGTAGAATGGGCCATATTGGTCGATTCCTGCCCTATCTGTATGAAATTCTTCGAAAATATGTGGAATTCTAGTTATTCTAGCTCCAAGAGTTCTTTCCCAATTGTAATTTAAAGCTCTGTTAATTTCTGAAAATTGTTCCTGATTGACTTTCTTGTGAGGGATGAGTGGAAGGATTATGAGTTCTTGCACTTTTAGTTTTTTGAATAATAGAATAATGGCTTGGAATATATTGAAGAATTGTCCATATGACGTACCTCTTTGTACGTCAAAATTCCCAATTGACATCATAATTCGTTTTGGGAGTTTTAAGAACGTTTCGAGATATAAGAGTAATTCAGAAGCTAGAAGGTCTCTACGGTACATTTCTATGTCAACCAGACCTTCATAGGGTTTAGATACACTTAAGTATCTTGCGATACCATCGGCGTGTCCATCGCCCATAATTAGGATATTATAGGCCAAAAATACGATGATATACGCATCGTCCAAAATTTCGTATCCTGCTGCTGTAAAACCATGCGGGTACGAATTAATGGGATAGAAAGGTTCTATTTCAGCTGAATCGGAGCCGAACCGGGCTCTATAATTTTTATGAAAAAGGCGCTTGTCAGCAGAAGTGCCCTTTTTTGGCTTTGGGGGGAAAATTTTGGATCGTAGTGTCGTAGGAGCTACGCGATCCGAAGTCGTACTAATGTCGGAATCTGGGGCTCTAGAGCTGTCAGACGAGGTGGAAGGTGTTCCAACTATGTCTACGTATTTGAGCTGAGAGATTATAGGCTGGGTTAACGAGCCAGCTTGGATAGTTTGTTGTCGAGGAGTGATAATCGTTGGAATCGGGGTTTCTACCGGCTCCGGTCTTTGAATTAATGCAGAATTACGAGGAGTTTGTGGTTTTGCGAAAGAAGATTGTGCTAAGTTTTGAAATTGTCGCCACAGTGGTGGGGGGGATGTAAACTGCGGTACATCGGAATTTGAAGTCGAAGATTGTGGCATGACGGATGCAGTTTGAGAAGAAGAAGGTTGAGGATTGTTTGAGGAATTTATTCTCGGATGTATATTCGAAAATAGATTGCCTATCTGATGATCTAGGAGCAAGTTGTATCGAGTCATTAAATTGAAGTGTTCTCGTCGATACTCCTCTAGCTGATTTTTTAGTTCAATATTCTCGTTAATCATCACCATCTCGATACGTGTGATGTAATCTCGTTGTAATGCGAGTTGATTTACGAGAGACTGGACTCTAGAGTCAGTATTGAGTACTTGGAATATTCGTAAGGATTGATCTATAAAGAAAGAATCAGATCCTAAGATCATTTGCTTACATGACGGATGAGGACAGGGGACACATTGTGCACCTTGTTCTGTTCTAGTATTGGAATTTATATACAAGCGATATAGGCATCCAAAATGAAAAAGGTGCCTACATGCTGTTATGTAGATATCGTCATGAATTGCCCTTGCAAATGGTCCGGGCAGTGCTAAAGATAGCTTGCACTGGTCGCAAATAATCTCGCAATACGACATGATTTCTAGGGAAAAAATCGAACTGTGGTGTTGAAAGAATTGAAGGCGGTTCAGGGAAATATTCGAAGATTCGAATGAATTTTTGGAAAGATGGCCGAAAACTCTATTTGAAAAATTCAAGAATTAATCGAAGGAGGTTCGATACTGAATTAATCTGAATAATTCGATTGAAACAAGAGATTGTCAACAAGGACTTTTTTAAAAAATTTGATCGAAAATTGATCAGGTGGAATTGTATTCAAAATCTAGATTTTTGAAGAAAAAATTGGAGAAAATAACAAAACTGAATATTTTGGTGCAAAGGTACAAATAATCACTCGCGATTCGATGCAAAAGATCCAACTAACCTACTCAAATATAAGCCAGTCAGATCAAGTTGAAATGTAAAGCAAAACTCGGATCGAATAGGTAGAGTAAAGTCAAAACTTACCACAGCTAAGTCGAGAGGTGTCCTATGGATCTCGGCACTACATATAATGAGGTGAGATTTAAGAAGGTAGCACCTTTATTTCAGTTTTCTATCTTTTTGGATGGTACAGATAGATGAAAAAATCGTCCCCACCTCTAAGTCCATAAAATTTTGGTGCGTATATGATCGTAAGAACACTTGTGCGTGAGAAATAGATAAGAAGGCGAGGTAATTATCAAAAAATAAAATAATCGAATATAAGAGAAAAAAATATGAGTGACAAGTATCGCCGTCTGTTGAAGTTTTTATGGCTTTTGACTATTTTATCGAATGGTCTCTCTGGATGTGGTAGCGCTTCGTCTGGACTTCATTCTAAGTTTCTATGAACTGAATTTTCCGAAAAAAGCTGACTATACAAAAAAATCAAGATTGCCAGACGAATAAAATGCATGGAATTTTGCACATAGTTCAATTTTTCAAAGTAGCGAATTCGTAGAGATCGCTATGAATCGTCGAAGTAATGCAGGCTTATCGCTTGCACTGTAGACGATTAATTCATCTGTAATGCTGCCGGTGTTGCTCGAATTTTTGTACCTTACTTGATATCTTAACGAGGTACTAACTTATTTGACGTTTTTATGAGCAGCTAGCAATCCTATTTACTCGCGCCGTTGACCAAAATTGTCTTCTGTGCTGCGCTGGGAACCATGCGGTTATCAATTTTTAGAGAAGATCGTTTTGGTTTTATTAGGGGACATGGTACAGTATCCTATAGTGGCATAATATTTACATATCGTGGCGTATACTGAAACAATAAACACACTGTGTAGAATATTACGTAAGGGCATTTACTGTTGTTGGGCAGTAAATGCTGTGTTCGAGAGATTTTTAATTAAGGTTACATATATGTACAGCTTATATTATACCTACGATTACGAGTCGAAGATTTTAATAGGAAAAGGAAAAAAAATGCTTTCTAGGTTGAGTGGAAGTAGGTATATTTTAAGGTGTGTTTGAACAAGGGTGTACTATATGGATAAGTTTAGGAGAAATATCATTCTATAACATACCAGGACCTAGATCTAGGTATGTTTGCGAGTATTTGAATTCGTATTTTATGAAAAGAAGATAGGTATATGGGCTATTGCGAAGAGAATTATTTCATGGAATACTCGTGAATCGTATTTAATTTACTTGATAAGCGTATTCTTTTCCCAAGTCATCGGGTAGCAAATCTCGGACCAATCTGTGTACATGTTTATTTGGGTTCGTTTGCGTATTCTTCTCCAGCTGTCATATGCGGGTGTCTGCGCTCTGTGTTGACGAGATGTAGTGGGGTCAATGTCACACTCGCTGACCGTTTTGGAGTAACAAACTCGGGGTGTGAAGATGCGTTGTTGATGTTTGTGTACGTAAACGACACAGTTGGGTTCCGGGTTCGTCTACCTGCTACGTATCCGTGGTGTATTTTACCAAGGGCTAGTACTACGATTAACATAAAAAGGAATCGGTTATTGTGTGTATTTGTGATAATGAAATCGAGTGATTTTTACATTTACGTTAAAGGAGCATTATTACTTGGAAGTATGCAAGGATATAGGGTAGAGTATTTAGCATATCTCCAAGCGATGTCGGATTGTATTTTACTTAGGGTCGGAATTACGAGTTAAAAACATCGTTCTTGGTAAGTGTCTTAGAATACTTACTTATATACAAAGTACTGAGGACGAAAATGAATTAATGATCGAATATAATTTTGAATTTAGAGGAAAAGAAAAATGTTTTCACTTGGAAATGCACGAGGACATATGATAAGGTATTTTTTGGTGTACTTCCAAGCAATTTTAGATTGTAATTTTCTATCTGTAAAAGTATACATGCCATAATAGGATAGTAGAAGGGATTATAAGACTCAAAAGGAAAAAAAAAAATATTTACACCGACTTGTTCTTAATGCTTTGCTTGTTGGGTGTATGTTGTGGTTAAGAAACGTCACAGGACATAGATCTTGTGATTTTGCGCATTTGTATTGCGATGATTAACTATTGGTGAGATTATTTTTCATCTATATTGAATTTTGTTATAGCTGAAAAGTGTTTCAGGACATATGATCTTGGGGTTTTTCATATATTTCTCAGTCTGAATGATTGGTTGTTGTTGAGGTCGAAAGATGTAGCAGGACATATGATAGGGGAATTTTTGTACATCTTTCAATTCACAACGATAAAGTGGTGAATTTTTTTTTGCAAAGCATTAGGTGTTCCATAGTTGGTTTCCTTCATCGTCTGATTTTTCATCAGGAACCATCTCATAAAAACGAGCGATAGGCTCTTGATCGCTATCAGATACGTAATTTAGGAATTTAGTCTCGAGCTGTTTTTTCCAGTGTGTCGCTGGTTTCATCCGTAATCTAGCGAGAACTCGTTCAGATCGTGTCCTAGTTGGTAATGAGGTAGGCCTTTGAGCACTTGCCCCTGTCCTAGGAACGTTTGAAGTTTCGCTAGGTTGCGATTCTGGAAGTACAGAGTCAGGTGGGGTGTCCAATGGGTTTTGCGCATTGGAGAGGTCATTATCGGGTAATCTTTGGAGTGTCATAAGAGCATCCAAAAATATTTCATCGTCAGAATCTTGGCTATCCTGACTGTCTTGGCTATCATCGATTGTCGAAATAGTCTCTTGAGACGAAGATTCAATTGCCCTATTCTTACGTGGACGACCTCTTGCTCTTTTTATTACGCTGGGGGGTTCATCCTGTGCCCCTGAAGTAGAGGGTTGGGATTGCGAAAGAATTGAGTCTTGAGACGCATGTGTTGTAGCTTGCGCCTTTTCAGGTCGTTTATTTCGTGCTTCAGCACGTTTTTCACGAGCTGATTTTGCTACTTCTTGTAGGACCACTTGAGACGCTTTTCGAAAGTCTTTCTTACTGATTACAATTTCAGTGTCATCTTCTTGATCTGAATCGAGGTATAGTTCATCATCTTCACTGTCGATTTCAGATTCATTTTGATAGTCAGTAAGAAATTCTTTGATTCTTTGCTCTAATGAGCGAGAGTCAATGCTAGATTTAAGGCAAACTTCGCTTCTCAACTTTTCTAAGTTCTCTTTTGTAATAAAAAGAGTCAATTGGCGAATGTTTGCTACTCTGTTAATTTCATCGTCATCAGTTGGTTCCAAAAGATAGCAGTTATGGCCATTTCTTTGGACAACGATGTATGGTCCAGTTTTCTTTTCATATAATTTGCCGGAAGTTTGTTTGGCGAAAGATGATTGTTTGTGATTGGCCATTAAAACCCAATCTCCTTTCTTAAAGAATGTTGGGTCGGGGTGACTTTTATTGAAGGCGTACTCTTTTTCTATTTTCTTCAGCCTTCTTTTTTCTCGAATAAAAGTCTCAACTAATTGACGGGGGGTCATTTCATTTATCTTTTGGTTGTCTTGCTCGATAGTATAGACAGCCTTTTTAGCTAATGAATCAGCGATGATGTTGGTAAACTCATGTTTTCTTGCAAAAACATGGATGAATTCGACTTTTTCGAACTCTTTACGAAGTTCGAGAATTTCCTTGAATAGATGTTCATGGTGAACTGGTTTATTCCGGGAATTTTTCCAGTTGTTGGTTTGCCATAATGAGCAGGTATTGTTGAGCGCTTTTATTGCGTAATTCGAGTCACTCAATAATTTTACTTTTTGGATATCATTTTCTTTAAGTACTTGCAAAGCGGTACGGATTGCAATTAATTCAGCAAGATTATTCGAAATTGGGTATTGAGTGCTCGTTATACGTTCTGAAATATTTAAAATTGAGTCTGGCGCAAAACAAATACCTATTCCAGCAATTGCATTCGCGTCACCGTTTTTTGAACAGGCTCCATCCGCTGTAACACGGACGTAACCATCTGTGTCAAATATCAAGTCAATATCGGGATTTAACGTTTCCTCGAGACATTTTTCAGTCGAGACAGATGGAATTTCGCGTTTGATCATTTTCTCATGAATTTTGATGAGTTCTTTCCAGAAGTTGAACTTTACACACGTCTGGGGTATTTGTAATCCAATAACATCTGCGATGCCCCAGGCTTCATTGGGTTTAAATCCAAATGAAGTTGGTGTATTGTTCAATTCATCCTCAATTTCAGAGATAATATCTTGCCATCCAAGATGTGAACGGTAAGGATTGTGGTTCTTATTAATTTTTACTCGTAGTTTGTCTCCAATCCAGCGCATCGTCCTTTCCACGGATGAAGATTGTGGATTGTATGTACTGGTGTGAGCCGCTTGAATTTGGTGTTCTTCGAGTAAATTGTACCAGGAACTGGAGATGAATTGTGAGCCATTGTCTGTTATTATTTTCTTGATGTTTACCTTGTGGCTTTCAATATCAAAAATCACCGTAGCCATTTGTTGGCAGACTGATTTTTTCTTGATATTGTATAATGTTCGTAGCCACGTCCGGTTCGTGAAAACATCTTTTGTGACCAAGAGGTATTTTGGGTCATTTTTCATTGCAGGTAAAGGTCCAAGCAAATCGACTGATAGAACATCTCCGAGTGCGTATGCTTCAATGTGTGCATATTCAATAGTCTTATGATTTGCGTAGTTCTTATTGACCTTACAGACAATACATACGTTGCAAATTTCGCGAATATACGCCAATGAATTGTTGTGATAAAATATCCTGCGAAATATTACGTCAAGTTTGGTAGATCCTACATGGCCATATACGCAATGTAGGTAATCAACAGTGTCATAGAAAAGCTCATTAGGCAGGCAGGGCACTTTTGAACCGTTTTCTAATTTTTTCATGAGAATTTTCTCCCCTCTGACATTTTTGAATATTTCAAATTTCGAAAGTTTGTTTTTCTGAGCATCTCTTTGCTTTTTATTATTCGCCGGGATACTTTCCTCAAGAATTTCAATGAGTTTTTTACACGTCGTGTCTGTCTGTTGATATGACGAGATGTTTCTGAGACGTTTATGAAGTTCAGGAATATTTTCAGCAAGAAATTTGACTTCCAGGGGTGCAATTCCTGTCTCAAATTCTTGTGAGTGAGGTTCCAATGGCTCAGTTTGAGGTTCAAATGGTTCCAGCTCTGTTGGATCTGAGTCATCCGGAATTTCAACATTGTGAACTTTTAATTCAGGTGCCTTTATTTTATAAAGGGCCTTGTTTGAAAAATTCATATCATAAATAATATCGTAACAATTTAGAACGGTTACCCAGTGAGCCGCCTTTCGGTGGGTTTGAGCAATTTCTCGAAATCGGTTGATTATTGGTAAAAGGTTAGATCTGACATGGACTCGTCGACCATGTAGCCACATTTGTAATTTTTGAACACATTTTACCAAACACATAATTTCTCGGTCAAATAAGGTGAAGTTTTTCTGGTGCTCTTTAAATGCTATCGAGATGAACATGATGATTCGTTTGTCATTCTCGACCATATAAAATAGTACTCCGTTCATCGAGTCATCAGAGAGTTGGGTGTCTAAGAACAGATCACCTTCCTTTGGAGCTTGTTGTAATTTGAAGTCCTTCTTGAATTCAGCTTTCAAGGTCTCAAAGGCTTTTTGTTGTTTTTCTGTCCATTCGACAGGTACATCACCTTTCGTAAGATGGTAAATAGGGTTTACAATTTGGGAATATTCAGGAATGAAATCCCTGTAGAGGCCGGTATTGCCAACTAAAGCCAAAATGTCGTTCTTTTTGGATAGAGAGAATTTTCCTCGTTTAGTGTGTTTCTTTTCAAATTCCTCTAGTTTTCTAATTTTTTCACTTTGTTTTCCAATTCCTTTATTTGAAATTACGAAACCAAGATGATCAGCGCAATTTTTGAAAAATTGAGTTTTTGTTGGATTTAGCTTCAGACCGTGCTCTCTTATGAGGTGAAAGACTTTTTCGAGTCTTTTGATAGTTTCCTCAAAAGTTGTTCCTGATATTTTTATGTCGTCGACGTATTTTGTAATTCCGTCCTCATTTTCAATGACTTGATTAATCATGTGTACGAACTCGCCTGATGAGATTTTGAGCCCATAAGGTAGCCTGGTGAATTCGTACACTTGCCCTTCAACTTGAAAAGCAGTGAATTTACGTGATTCCAAATCAAGTTCAAGTTGCCAAAAGCCTGCGGTGAAGTCGAGGGTGCAAAAGAACTTGTCGCCAGCATTGTCATAGAGCATGCTTGCGATTGTATTTGGTTCAGTTAAGACATTGACTAGGAATTTATTTAGTTCATCAGCGTCTAGACATAAACGAATATCTCCGTTTTTCTTAACTACAGGTGCTAAGGTGTTAATGTAGCATGAATGTGAATATTTGATGATACCGAGAGCGAGCATTTTAGTTATTGCTTTGCGTAAAGCAGGCAATAATTTTTTGCTAGGTCGAAATTTTTCTCCTCTCCATGGTTGCAGGTGCATGTTTCCTTCTTGAAACGTGAATTTAACCTGCTCTCCAGTGTATTTACCAGGGTTGAGGTCAAAAATATCGGCAAAATGCTGTAGTCTATTGAACCCTCGGATCGCTTGTTGTAATGTAATTGATCCATTTTCAAGAGCCGTATTTAGGTCAGCTCGTAAATTCTCTTTAAAGGTACGTTGAGCCAATCTACGCTCTTCAAAGATTTCTTGTTCAATGATAGTATGATGAGTATCAGACATATCTTCGGAAAATGTTTCATGTTCTTGTTCATTAGTAACCAACGAGAATACCGTCAATGCACTTTGAAATTCATCAGTGTGCATGAATGGTATTGTGAATTTTTCACAAAATTCTGGTCTACATTTTACGAGTCGTTCGGGTACATTTAACTTCATTTTTAAGTAATCCATAGAGATTCTGCCCAAAATGAATGTCTGACCTGGTGCATCAATGATGTAAAATGGCACTTTTATCATTTCATTTCCAAGTATCATTTGAAGTTCAATGATATGCGTCGCAGATGGAATTAGCGTATTATTGGCCAATCTAAGTTGGACTTGTTTTTTGAGTTTGATGAATTTCACCCAATTTGGAGCCTCTTCAAGGAATGTTTTGACCATTAAACGAGAGAGCACATTGGGAAGTGCCCCTGTATCAAGTTGTAACGCAACCTTTCTTGCGCCAATGGTGACTGGTATGACACACGCAGGGTCATTAGTTTTTTGAGTCACAAGTTGAGAGGAAGTTGTTGGGTCAGGCTCCTCGTTCTTGAGAGAAGTGTTGTCTATCGCATCAATGAACTTGATATTTTGTTTTTTCTTCATTTTATGGAAACGTTGTTCATTGATTTTTGCGACTAATATTTCACCCAAACTCATAGCTGTTGGTGAATCTGATAGAATTGCAGGGTCGTTATAGAGATTGCGAATCGCGTTCTTAATTTTTCTTTCTGGTTTGAGTCTATTGCCTAAATCTGAGTTTTTGAGCGTTAAAATTTGATAAATTGGAGCTTCTGTTGTGTTTTCATTGGTGTCACTTCCCAAGTATTCTACTTCTGCTTGAGTGGGAAGTGTCGCCATTCTTTCTTTGAATGATTCGATTCGTGCTATCTCTGAGATGAGTAAATTGCGGACGTCGCGGTATTCCGTGATTGAAGGGAAATATCGTTTTATTGCGGAGACATAGTGAAATTTTTGTTCTATTGGCAGTAATTCTTTGCGTGCACCAACTCTGGGTCTGGTGTATTGTTTACCCTGACTATGAATAATTTCTGTTTCCAAAAAGCTCATAGCTGGCATACGTAAGAATTTTATCTTAGGATTGTTGGCTACACGTACATATATGTTCTTGAAGTCGACATAACGAGACAATTTTATATCATATTCATCTGGTGTGCGTGGTTTTACCAGAGGGAATAATAGAATTATGCTCTGTGCACCCTTGTCAAGTAATAAGTCGGTTATGTTGTGTAGCTGTTTTTCAATGATGTGATATGGTTTGCGCGAAAAATTGAATTCTAACTGACCTGCAGAGACTATAAAGTGAGATTTTTTCGGGAAATTAGCCCTCTGTAACCTACGGTGTAATTCTTCGAGGGCTAATTGATCGCGTAAATAGTCAGGTAAATGGTTTGATAACGTTACTTCGCCGCGTGCTATGTAATGGCTCAACCCATCACCAACCCAAATATATTTTTCCAAAATTAATTCTGAGGGGGCTGTGAAGGCACTAGGAGTTGCCCCTCGGCTACCTAGTGGCTTTCGTTTCCCGAAGCAGAGCTTTCATCATCATCGGAGGGAGAGGTTGTCATTAATTGCAAGGCAGCAGTAATCGTTTGCAAATCTAACTCTTCCGGCGCATCTGCGAAGATTGTGTTCAACATGTTGCATGTCGCCACCTGATCATTTAAATCTTCTGGGGGTGGTTGGTTTACAACATATTCATCCAAATCTTGATCAAATTCTACTGCTTGTACGGCAGCCGCGGGTGTGTTAGATTGAGTTTTTGGTCTAAATCTGTTAATTGTCAAATTGCCATTTTTATCGATACCAAATGGCTTGGGTGTTGGATTTGAAGTAGTCGTATTTGGGTTTTTTACTTGATTGGGGTTTTGAAGTATCGTTTTCTGTTCTGGCTTATCCTTCGGAGGATAAGTCGTTGCAGGAAGATTCGACGAAGTTGGTGGTGAGAACGTAAATGGTTTTTCATTTTGAACTGGCTGGCGATTGTTGGTGAAATTTTCATTAAAATTTTTCGGAATCCCCTTCTGCGAGATGAGATTATAAATTGCCAGTAACTGCTCATTTGAAGGTGTGCCCTTATTAGTGTATCGCGAATTATTTACAGGCGCGGGTACGGGAGGGTCATCAAATTTACGTCTATAATTTCGTTGAAACCTAACAGGTACTTCATTTTCAGGATCGTATTGAATTCTAGCCAAATTGGACAATTTTTCAAGAAAATCATCCATAGACTGTCCCTCTTCCATTAGTCTAGTCTGGTAATTTTCTGGAGCTTTCCCTATCAGGATGTCGATAATTTCATCCTCACTTCTATGGCGATGATTTCGAAGTGATTTCGCCCATCTGGCCATTTTATTCGCCATATCTTTGAGGTCTTCCGCAGAGTTGAACTCATATCTGCAAGCTTTCATTGCTTCATTTTGAGCTCTGCGATCCCAGTAGAAGTCCAGAAATTTATTTTTCAATTCGCGGTAATTTCGTACGTTTCGTACAGTCTCAAGAAATGATTTACGAGTTTTTGTATTAATCACCCCTTTAAATGCCAGAATCTTATGTCTTTCAGCTACATTTGTTTCCGAAAAATACGCATCAAATTCGTCTAAGAATTCATGCGGAAAGTGCAGTTGGTCGTCTGTGAAAGTAATACCTGCACTTTTTATAGATCCTGCATCAATCGCGAGAGATTTAACTTTTGAGCCACTTGCCGAGGGAGTATATTGGATTTTCTCTTTGATGTTATTAATTTCTTTGACAATTTGAGCACAACCTTCGTCACGCTTTTTAGTTTCTTGACAAATTTTGTCAATTGTCTCAGAAATTCGTTGCAAATCCAAAGTATTTCCTTTTGTGGCATTATTTGTTTCGATCAGTGCAACACGAGTAGATTTTAATTTTTCTTTCAATTCATCAACCCAGGTTCCTGCTTCTTTCAGGTTGTTATGAGCTTGGGTTGCAAGATCAGCAAGTTTAGAGTTGACATAAATTCCAATTCCCTTTGCCTCGCATGCTACCTTTGTGGCATTTTGAATTTTATCCTTTTGATTTTCAAAATTCTTTTTTACTTCGGCATCAATTTTTTCATTCCAGTCCCAAGTTTTTTGAAAAATTGCAAATACTTGCTCATTGGTAGTATCTTTAAAAAGTTCTGGTTCAAAGGGGCGAGAGTACTGTTGGGTACCTATCCCTTCGTCACTTGGGGTTTGTAAGTCACTCATATCCTCATATACATGCTCTTTAGCATATGCCTGAGAATGATCACTAAAGACGGAGTGAGTGGAATTTTGGCTATTTTCCTGTTCCATTTCACTGATGTTATTAAAAACCGATTTCCGATCACGTTTACGAAATTCGAAAAATTTACAAGGTTTTCTACTCACCCTACTGCGTGTGTTCAAAGCTGGAGGAGTGTTCATAGAATCACGAAAATATGAAGTGCGAACGAAAGTCCAACGCGAAAGTCCAACTCGAAAGTCTAACTTGAGCAAAAGTCACACAGAGAATAGTGAACTGATCAGATAGTTGAGCTTATATAGTGATTTTGGATGCCTATTTTGACAAAAAAGAGAAGTGGAAATCTGGAGGTTTGGTGGGAACTTCATTGTAGTCCTTTTCCCACAAAAGATCGTGAGAATTAAGCTCTATGTGCTTTCTCACGCTGAATTTATCCGCTTTGAGTAATAAAAGTCTATTTCAAGCTCATTTTTCTTCATTTTTGGATGAAATTTATGGCTTTGATCATTTCAACTCATTGATTTACATTGAATCATCCCTATTTTGACCAATAAATCCGTCAAGATGTAGCATTTTTGTCAGAAATTGTATCAATTAATGTCTGGTATCTGCAATTTATGGTACAGAAATATTGTAAATGTGTATGTTGGCTGAATTGTAAAAAACATAAATCTGTCAGAAAACAATCAAAAAAATATGAATTAATTACAAAAAATGGATCGGAGTATTTAACTATTGTTAGTACATGGTTTCTATTTAAGTATAGAAAGAACTGACAGAATCAATAAATTTGAGAAGTTAATTGGAATATCTTAGGGGTTGTTAGTGTATGTATCGGCATAGAACAATGAGGCTGACAGATTAATGGCTAGATTTATTGAATTTTGGAAAAATTAATCGGAGTATTTGACTATTGTTAGTATGTACATATGCATAGAACAATCAGGCTGACAGATTAATGATTGAATTAATAGATTTTGAAAAATGAATCGGAGTATTTAGCTACTGTATTTATGTCTGTTTTCGTTTTCTTATACTTGTAGGTATAAGAATAATAAAAAAATGTCAGAAAAATATTGAATGGTAATAAATTGTAAAAAACTGTCAAAATGTCAAGCAGAATATTTGAATTATTGCATGTTAATATTCTCCAGTTTCCCATGTGGCCACCACAGAAAAGCAAAAAATATTAAAATGTTAAATCAATTAATTGTATAGCTATTGGTATTTGTTAGTTTTTACATGCGACGAAAATAAAGGCAGCCTTTATGTATCTATGCTGTATTCAGTAGTCGTTTACATATTCGTTGCCGAGCATCTATATACTCCAGCAAGTGGGTGTAATAAAGTAGTCGCATCTAGACGTTTTTATTATGTCCAAAAAATAGGTAAGAAAAAATGTAATCAAATGATGTCGTTTTTATTATACCAAAAAAGGTGTTCTCAGGTATCCGAGAAGATTCTGTATGTTTTGGTGAAATAGGTGTAATAAAGTGACCAAATAGTGACAGTTTTTATTGCTAGAGCAATAAATGTCAACGCCTTGAACGAAAGATGTTCGAGTCTCTTGCTTATTAATTTTTATGACTATCTACTGGCGCTATGATTTCGTGAGAATATTTCGGCTCGGAGATTTTAAACAAAGAATTCTATTCAAAAGTAAAGGCTCTGTAAGGCCATGGCACGTGTATGCAGCTATATGAGCTGGATACAAAGAAGATTCTCTATGGGTATTGTACCTATGCATTTTATATGGAAAAAGATCACGCTCTTTTCTACTGAGAACTTAGATATTTTTTATCTTGTATTTTTAAAAAGTTTCCTCGGAGATTTCGAGTCTTTGCAACGATCTTTTTGGGCTAGATTTTCGAAATTTTGAACTTACACAGAGTCAAAATAGAGTGAGCAGATAGATACATTTTTCCAGAAAATGTAGCCAGTGTGAAATTCGATCAAATAACCCAGATCATGCAGGCTATTTGACCATTTTCTCACTGGTAACTTGAGAAAATTTTTACAGAAAGAAAATCAACGAACTATTTATAGGCTGAATTTATTCCATTTTTCTACAGATTTTCGTCTGTAAAAAGCAAGAAATAAATTCGTTTCTAGGTACCTACTTGAATAAAATGAGCTGAACTGCTTATTTTACCCATACACCAAGCTGTTAAAATATTACTAGGTACATAAAAAATAACTAAATTAGAGTGGCCAAGAAATTTTCATCAAAATTATGACATTTTGATGATTTTAAAACTGGGTGGCCTCACCCAAGTTATCATTGCACTCCATAAGGGAGGAATGAGCTTGAGTGAATTTTTTCTTAACCTAACTATACAGACGTTTTCGGAATTTTGAACACTTTAGTTATGAGCATAAAAAGATCAAAGTTTTATGCTTTGCCTTTTTTGTAGGTAATTTTGCACTTTTCTGCCAAGTTGTCAGATTTTCATCTTCGAACTTGGCAAAAAATAGCAATTTTGCCCTGATTTTAGGTCCGAATTCGTCAGATGGGTAATCTGTTCCATTTGGAACAAAATTAACCTCGGAAGAATTTTTTCCTTATTTGTGTTGTATTTTCAGATTTTCGTCTTCGTAATTTTCATAGAAATGTCCGAAAATACACCACAAAGGGGTTAGTTAGGTCAAGAAGCAATTAAATTGAATTCAAAAATATTTAAACTATTTCGATTCGGACTTGTACTGTTACGAATCGCGAGTCTAATGGTCTTGGTTAGAATTTTTTCCTAGTCCCTATTCTAAATTTTTGCATTTTAAGAGTGTTTGAAAAAATTTGTTCTATTGCTGTTTTAATTATATAGACGTTTTTCAAGTTTTTATGCTATTTTATGTGAATTTTTGGTTGCTATTTTCTCAAAGATAGACTCACATGATGGTAGAGTACTCACTTTAGGAGACAAACTTACCAATCGCTCATGGGGAGTACCATGATTCTCTGTGAGTAAAATATCCTTCATGAGAGTCTTATGAGAATGGCAATGTTTTGAATTTTTTGAATTTTTAAAAATTTTCAAAAGTGCATAATGAATGAGGTATCACAATTCTACTGTGATTCTCAAGATGACTATCGCCCATGAGGCTAGTCAGATTTTACATCTTGCTCATTGGGGGAAGCCCTCTTGATTGGCACAATATAGCTGCGATCCTTTATCCATTATGTGAGACAAAGACTAGTAATTTTTATGATGTCAAAATTTTGCTTAGATGAAATTTTGGTAATTATTTTAAGATTAATGTTCTCTGAAAATACACAGCAACCAGGGTACCGCAATTCTACTGTGATTCTTGAGATAATTGTCTCCCTTGAGGCTAGTCAGGTTTTACACCTTGCTCATGAGGAGTTTTTTCTCAATTGGCACAATATAGCTGCGATCCCCTATCCACCATGTAAGTCAGAGATTAATTTTTTACGAAGCCAGAGTTTTACGTAGATGAAATTTTGGTTGTTATTTTATGAATGATATTCTCTGTAAATACACAGTGACCAGGGCATCACGATTCTACCATGGTCCTCGAGATGATTATCTCCCTCGAGACTAGTCAGGTTTTACACCTTGCTCAGCAGGGAGTTTTTTCTCGATTAGTATGATATAGCCGCAGCTACCTACCCACCATGTAGGTCACAGAGTAATAACCACTTTCGTTTTTTAAAAGAATTTATTATTTTGACTCGGACCTGTATTTTTACGAATCATGAATCGAATAGTATTTTAGAATCTTTCCCTGCCCCTATTCGCAATTTATGCACGAAAGAGTGTTTGGAAAAATTCATTTTATGTACATACAAATATACTACATTATTTTAGCATAGTGTTAGTAAGCATTATGTACTGAAACTTTTCTCACTAAAATATGAGCTATCGTTTTAACTAGAAGACCTATCTACGAGACTTCGAGGCAAAAAACGCAATTTTAGTGGGGTATAAGAAATTTAAAAAAAAATCAAAACGAAAAAAAAAAATCAAAAAAAAATCAAAAATTTTGGAAGGTTATAATTTAGATTAATCCGGAACGTAATTTTTAGCTTGAATAATGCTCATTTTTTCTAGCCTTTTGAATTCAAGAAAGTTTAAAAATTAATTTTTTAAGACATTTTGGCCTTTGAGATTCAAAGGTCAAAAGCTTACTATTGCAACGTAATTTTTATCTTGAATTATGCTCGTTTTTCGAGCTTTTTGGATTCAAGAAAGTTCAAAAATTAATTTTTGGTAAATTTAAATTTTTTAGTTTATGAGTTTTCGAAGATACATGGCATGTATGAATTTTTTCTAGAGAGGTTCATCCACGTCAGGCGCCAGACTAAGTGATTTAGTCAATTTTGACATGCAACATATCTTGGAAAATCATGTTTTTTCACTCGAATTGTGTTCTTTAAGAGAACCACTTGAAATTCGAGTTTGACAGAACTTGAAAAAAAAATCGAAAAGTTTGAAAATTTTGAAACATTTAAATTTTTAAGGGTGGGTTTTTTAGTAAGTCAGACTGAAAATTTTGCAATTTTCGGAAGAATTACGCGGAAGTTAGGCGCCAATATGATAGAGTGAGATCTGACATAAATGATATGGATGGTTATTATCAGAATTCCTACCTACGTGATTGAATCAAGAAATATTCCCTAAGGTAGTGAATTTATTCCTCGCCTGGTTAGCTCAAAATATCGGAGAGGTTTCAGTCATGCAGCTCATTCTTCACAGAAATAATCTCTAATTACCAATAAAACTCATATTAATTACACTAAAGTGATAATATGTTTATTGTTAATCAGAAATAATGAAATCAAATACATATTAAAATGGGTATAAAGATCAAAGAGTATAGAATAACTATAGAGTTATTTTATAATAGGTACATGCACAAGCTTATACCTTACGACACGCGTTAGTTAATTACGGAGGATGGGTAATTAAGTACCCTAGAAATTGCATGCAATTTCGGAAATAGTGGTGAAGTTACTCACCAAGGCTCACATAATGTCCGCTTCTACTGTCTCTTTCAGGGTGGCTCACTAATACTAGGCCGGTCGACAGCAATGTATTACACGAGGTACCTATTCTTCTAGGATAATCATCGATGGCCAGCATAATCGGATGATTTCCGGTGTGAACGCGATTAATTACGTATACGATAATTTAAATCACGAAACGAGAAACATATTAACCACTAAAAGTGGGTGAAGACTGAATAAAAGGGATGAATGACCCATAGAGGACCTCATCTACTCGTATCTACATAAATACACTTTTTGACCAAGAACTACTCTTCGCGACGAGCTTTGTTCAAGTTCAACTTGATTAAGATACATCTAGTTTGGCTCGCGTCCGTGTTGCTCTATTTATACTATTTTTGGGTGCATCGGATGCGTTCTATGCGTTTGCTGCGCGCGATTACGTTATAGCTACGTAGTAGGAGTAGCACAGTAGTAGGAGTTAACACATTACCGAACTTGCAGTTTAAGGGAGTTATTTTATTCATCATCTCTATGGTGATGATTAATTTAATCATCGCTTAGGCGATGAAGGCATATTTCCTCATATCACCTTCCTTATCCCCTTCCCCTCATTCCCCCCTCCGAGGGGGCTGGTACCTCGAAATTTTTTTTTCATTCTTCGACTGCAATTTTGGCTTTATTCGCAAAAATGGACTTTTTTCCGTTCCTCTCCCCTCCTCTCACCCCCCGAGGGGGCTGGTACCTCAATTTTTTTTTAATTTTTCGACTGGAATTTAGGCTTTATTCGCAAAATTCATGAATTTTTTTCCGTTCCTCTCCCCTCCCTTCCCCCTCCGAATATTAAAAATATAAATGGGGCCAGAGCAACTGAGCAAGCCACAACAAAAGTTCTTGACAATTGACAATTCTTCATTTTTTTCAGGATATAATTTCTATATTTTCACAAATAACCAATTTGGCAAAAAATTGAAATGTTAAATGATTATTTCCAGATATTCGGCGAAAAAAAGGGAGTTTTAGATTGAGGATTTCTGGTAGTTTGACTGAAATGCAGCGGAGGACCTTTTTTTGAAAAAATCCAAGTAAAAACATCGCATTATTTGTGATGTGAGAAGTCAATTTTGCTACTATCTAATTTTGGTCGGAGAAAGAAAAAGGAAAATGATCTGGCCCAAGCGGAAAATTTTCAAAATTATGGTTTTTGGTAATTCTTTAATTTTCACTCGTTACTAGTGTCGGATCGGTCATTAGTAGCGTTAAATCATTCACTAGTAACGTTGAGACAGTCGCTAGTATCGCAAAACTGATCGCTAGTAGCGTTGAGCTGATCGCTAGTAGCGTCAAGTCAGTCGCTAGTAGCGTCGAGCTGGTCGCTAGTAGTGTTGAGCTGGTCGCTAGTAGTGACGAGTTGGTCGCTAGTAGTGACGAGTTGGTCGCTAGTAGTGTCAAGTTGGTCGCTAGTAGCGTCAGTACAAGCGCTAGTAACTTTTTCAGAAACGCTAGTAATTTTTTGAAGTCACTAGTAGTGATTTTCTATGAGGGAAGGCAGCAGGAAGAGGAGAGGAGTTGATTGAATTTTCTCATCGTGAGCAAATTGAGAATCGCCGAATAAAATTGGTGAGATGGCCCTATCCTGCTCTCCTTATTCTCGGATTCCGAAACTAAGTTCAAGTTGTTCCTTATGGTCTGAAACTCTCGTGATAAAATGTTTAGTTTGCTACCTCATACCTGACTTCTTCAAAAAGAGACGGAATTGTACTTTTTTTTTTAATTTTCATCTTTGACATTTCAAAAAAAAAATTGATAAATTTTCCATATAAAAAAAGCATGTATATCACACTTTACAATGTTTTGACCGGCATCTAATGTACCTTAAACTATACTTTTATGTAAGTACAAAAACTAAGAATTTCAATGTCGATTTTTTTTCAAATTGGAGGTTCTTGGCACAGTTTGCCTATCAAGTAAGTTGCTTAAATTAATCAAGAAGGACCACCCACAAGAGTTAGTACCAAGTCGTTCACCAAATAGTCGAGGAGCCCGCTAAGGATCTATTGCACCCCCCCCCCCCGGTCGATCCTCCGGGACAACTTTTTTCTCAAAGAGGGAGTCCTAAAGAACATTTCTAGCCCTTGTACTTGAAAAAAAGTGGCCATTCTTACAAAATGGCGGCTATTTGGATTGACAGGTCAGCCGAAATCGCAGATTCTGCATTCCAACATAGGACTTGCACAAAATTTTTCAAACCGTTCAAAGGTAGATCGAAAGATCAGGCAAAAATTCATCAACTGTCAAAATTTCAAGTGCTAAGTGCGTTTTTCGATTTTTGGTGAATTTTTGAAAATCAAATTTGGGCCAAAAATGAGGGCAAAAATCAAAATTTTACCAAATTGACCAAGAAAGCTGAAATTTGGGATATACCCTATTTTCGACATGCCAAATCGATTGGAACCTGTTTCAAACCGTTTTGAGCAGTTCTGGAGCTTCCAGCAGATTTTTAGAACTCTGAATTCCCGCAAAGTTTCATCAAATGGAGTTGGATAACCAAAATTTACTCTGCAAACTAATTTCAATACGCTACGAAGTCAACTGCAAGATTATTTCAAGTCGTTTTGAAGCCTCCAGCAATTTTTTGAAAATTACTGGAACTGGCACCAGATTTTTGAAACTAGAAATTTTCCCAAAATTTCTAGAGATGGAAAGTCGAAATTCATGCTGCAAACTAATTTCAACATCCTCTGAATACGACTTCAGGTGGGTTCAAGTCATTTTGGAGCCGCGAGCAACTTTTTGAAAATTACTCGGTCCTCTAGTAGATTTTTGAAACTAGAAATTTTATCAAACTGATCAAACGGAGATTGAAAGTCGAAATTTATTCTGCAAACTAATTTCAACATCCTCTGAAGACGACTTCCGGTGGGTTCAAGCCATTTTGGAGCCTCCAGCAACGTTTTGAAAATTACTGAAGCCTCTAGTAGATTTTTGAAACTTGAAATTTCCGCAACATTTTACCAAATGGAGTTGGCAAGCTGAAATTTACTTCACAAATTAATTTCAATGTAATATGAAATCGACTACATGGTGGTTTCAAATGGTTTTGAAGCTTCCAGCTACTTTTTGGAAATTTCAATTTTCCAAAAAACGCCATACGACCTTTCAAAAAGTCGCTGGAAGCTCCTAAACGACTTGAAATCCACTAGAAGTCGACTTCGTAGCGTATTGAAATTAGTTTGCAGAATAAATTTCGACTGTCCATCTCCGTTTGATGAAATTTTGGGGAAATTTCTAGTTTCAAAAATCTGGTGGAGGCTCTAGTAATTTTCAAAAAATTGCTGGAGGGTTCAAAACGACTTGAAATCCCCATGCAGTTGACTTCGTAACGTATTGAAATTAGTTTGCAGAGTAAATTTTGGTTATCCAACTCCATTGATGAAATTTTGTGGGAATCAGTGTTCTAAAAATCTGCTGGAGGCTCCAGAACTGCTCAAAACGGTTTGAAACAGTTTTCAATCGATTTGGCATGTCGAAAATAGGTTATATCCCAAATTTCAGCTTTCTTGGTCAATTTGGTAAAATTTTGATTTTTTCCCTCATTTTTGGCCTAAATTGGATTTTCAAAAATTCACCAAAAATCGAAAAACACATTTTAGCACTTGAAATTTTGACAGGTGATAAATTTTTGCCTGATCTTTCGATCTACCTTTGTACGGTTTGAAAAGTTTTGTGCAAGTCCTATGTTGGAACGGAAAATCTGCAATTTCGGCTGACCTGTCAATAAAAATGACCGCCATTTTGTAAGAAGGGCCACTTTTTTTTTGAGTACAAGGGCTAGAAATGTTCTTTAGGACTCCCTCTTTGAGAAAAAAGTTGTGCCGGAGGATCGACGGGGTGGGGAGGAAGTGCAATAGATCCTTAAGCGGTCTCCCCGACTAAAACTGTTTTCAACTATAAGTGGGTATTCGTCTATTTTTTGACGGAGGCTGCCTCTACTGAAAAATGATAGAGACAAATTATTTTTCGAATTTAAATTTAAAATGCAATAATACAGTTGTTTAAACCTGAAAAGCCTGTAATAGACAAATTTGTGCTCCTAATCCTTTTTCTAAAAAGTGCAGCCTTAGGCTTAACTCACATAAATAAAAATCCATGAAAGAAAGTGCACATGAGAATCACGAGTAAGGTAATTACACTAGCCTATTATAGGTAGGCGTCGTACAGAGAGTGGTATAAACAGAGCATTTGAGCATTCATACCAACAATAAAATGAATGAACTTGGCTTTCAAACCTATTTTTTGTTCATCTTTAAATTCTATACGTATAGTAAAACCATCAACCAAACTACTACGCAAGTTAAAAGTAGGTATAGGTATCTTTTATGCAATATAGCTCCTTAAATACTGCGAATAAGAGTAAACAACATCTCTACGCAACGAATTTCGCAAATTTATAACTTCTCCATCGGCACATATTTCTGGAAATTTGTTAATCAGAAAGTTCTCAGTCGATCCATTAAGTCTTTCAGAATTTTCATCTCGTTTCCAACGATATCTTTTAATTTCAAGTCCCTCATGCTTCCACATCTCTGCAATCCCACCTACCACAAAACCTTTCATTCGGTATACTTCCCTACGAATAATTTACGACTTTACCCAAGTACATTATCAGTTTAGTTTACCAAAAAAAAAAAAAAGGAGAGAGCTTCTACCAAACAAAGCTCGTAGCTTACACATTAATTAGTTTCATTTGTTATCGTAATGAAATATTGACTCGGTTCTGCAAACATTTTCAGGGCGTTTAACGTATGCAATTTTATTAACGTCGCGTACGATAATTATGTTTTACAATTAAAACAGTTTCGAACAACGTACGTACATTTTGCTTGAAAATGCCACTTTTCGAAATACAACTCGAGCTGTTCCCTTTTCGTTGTTGTAGTTGTTTTTTTTTTCAAAAAAAAAGGACTACTTTAGTTTTTTTTAAGTAAGTATTTTTTTAATCAAAAAGTTATTCGAAGACGTTTACAACGGTGAAAATTTTTTTCCACGACATTGCCACCGCAATCGATGTTGTAAAACAGAATTCCAATCGAATAGAATTTTACAAAGCTGAAATACCTTTTTTTTACTCTCCTTCTCTCGCTCTCTCGCATCCCATCAAATGCCAGTTTCATTGATAATTTTACAGAGGAAAACAAAACTTTCAACCTTGATTTTTTTCTCCTTTTTTTTCCACAAACAAATTCTCTCATCTTCAAACTCTCTTCTTTTTTTCCCTGTAAAAAAAGGCAATTAAAAAGAAAAAAATTTAATAATTGTTGTTTTTCTATCGAAGTTTCGAAATCTTTGTTATAATTTTAACCCCTCTTCTCCTCCTACGTCTATAGTCGCTTAAACCACGAAAATTGATATTTAACGCAAACCGGAACAAAATATAAGTTTTTGTTTACTTTTCCTCGCCGCTTTTTCTTCTCTTTATATTCGAAAAGTTTGCATAAAGATCAAGGTTCGCGGGTATAACTATACGTTGTATTTCCATCTATTTTATTCCACTATAGAAAATTTTTCACCATTTACTTAACCGAAATAGATCATTTTTTACCATTGAAATTCTCATATCGTTGTCGCCGCCGACGAGAAAGCAATTATTGAAATTGCGCAATTTCCTTTGAAATAAATTATTTTCTTTTTTTTTCTCGCCCTCTCGCGCTTACGTTCTTTCTTCTTTCATTTCTTTTAATCTTTGATTCGCCATCATCGATGCAATTTTGGTGCCCTCATCGTAAAGTATATTTGATGAAAATATTACTAAGTAAAATGAATTCTTACCGAATAATTTTTCCATTTTTCAATGAGATAAATTGGATTCATGGAATGAGAAAATCGGAAGGGGCTGCAGAGGAGGGGAACGAATGTTTGATATTTCTGTGCATTTTACTTCGGTGTTTTTCCATTTTGTTGATTTATGAACAGATATTTCAAACGGGTGCTTATAAGAAATTTTATTTTCATCTTATGCTAACGCTAATTTTCAGAAAAATAAAAAAAAATAAGAAACTCGAAATCAAAATAGCTAATTTTTATTCCTAAAACTCTCCATTCCAAATTTTTTCTTATACATATGTATGTACTTAATTATGTAATCCAATGCAGAGAACTCAGCAGAATTTTGAAACTCAAAAGCCGAAATTTTGCAGTACCTACTTACTTTCAGCAGAACTTATTTGAAGATCAAAAATACCCCCCTCTCCCCTGCCCTTTCAGAAAATGAATCACTTCAACACAATCGTGAAAACTTGTACCATAAATGGGTAATTTTCGAAAAAATATTAGTGTCAAGATGAATGAGAGAAATAAAACTCCATAAAAGATATTAAAAATGGCTAAAAATAATATTTTTCAACACAGCAAATCTCATAATGGAAATTTTGTAAATGACAATTAAAATTGAAAAAATTGTATTCTCAATCCAATAAGTTCACATTTGTGAGAAAATTGAATTTTATGGATATTTTGGAAATTGTTGAATTTTTTTCTACAACATCTCAAGTTTTGACACTTGAAATTCTTGAATTTTTGGAACCTATACTTTGAATCAAAAGCAGAACTTTACACAACTGGTAGAGCCAGCTGATCAAAACAAAAGTCTCAACTTGCAATGAAATTCGAAAAAATTTCCAATTTATCATCAAACTCGGGCTTTACCTGAAAAAGTAAAGATTGAAACAAATGGATGTTGTAATGAAAGTAAGTACCTATTTTTGGTCAAGCTTTTATGAGAACAAATTTGAAATCACGTTCTCAAATTTTCTCAAATATTGTGAAAAATGCATGAAAAAATCAACTGAATTCAAACGTTTTGTGAGATTTCTCAAACACCATCTCCATAGTGCTTTCCAAAAACCGCTTTTGCTACTTGAATTCAAACAAATGTGATGAAAAATAGTTAAACATGAACATAAATACAGTTTGACGTCTAAAAATATTTCAAAAATATCAATCCCCAAAGTTGATGTTTTAAGGTGCCCCAAAAAACTGGAATTGGATACCTAATTTGGAAAAGGCATTTAAAATTTTCTAAAAAACCTTTACCACAATTTTTCAAACTAATTTGGGGAAATCTCAGCCAAACTAAAGTCAATTTTTCTGTTTTTTAATCAATATTACCTTCAATCACAGTAAAACTAAATTTTCCGTGAAAACGTTTTCAGGAATGAGAAGGTTTATTTTGACGTCTTGAGGTAATAGTTTTTGTCTATTGCATCATGTCCAATTTGTGTTCATTTCTGAGCAGCAATCATCAATACATGTAAGTAAGTACATATCAAGTTCGTTCAATTTCAATCAAATTCAAATTTGATGTTTTGCGTACACAAAATCTTTGAGAAACATTAAAAAATTATGAGCATAAAAATGATAAAACATAAAAATGAAAAATAAAAGAACTACGGAAATGAATAAATCTTAATTAAGTTGCAATTTTGACATCATTTTTTAACAAGAAATACAGTAAATTAAATCGCAAGTTTTCGATATAAAAAAATTGAAGCCTCGAAAAACAAACAAAAATTTTCTCTTGAAAATTGAACTCATTTTTGTAAAAATGCACTTTTTACACGAGATGAGAATTAATTTCTGCTCAGGTCGAAGCTGACTAGTTACTTTTCTTCTACATCTTCGTTGTTTAGTTCTCAAGCATTAGTTTTAGCAATTCCAGTGCTGTTGTTATTGTTTTAAAAATGTATTATCAAATAACGTAAAAGAGCTATTGCAAGAACAGAGTCAAAAAATTGAAATTATCGGATTTTTAAGCAGATTACATGAAAAAACAGTTTAACTCCAAAAATCACACCTATTCTTTCACATTGCACACAAAATCACTTCTTGAGCAAAACAAAACAATTTTTTAAGAAAATTTTGTAAAAAATAAAATGAATGAGATTTTTGAAAATTCAACCAAAACATTGAAGAAGCTCAACTCTTTGGTTCTTTGGTATTGAGAAAAGTTAAAAATATGTAGTAAGCAAATATCAAACAATTTCAGGTATTCATTTTGAAAAATTCAAATTTTGAATTTAGCCAATTTTCACTTTTGTTTTTCTTCATAAAAAAGGTTCTTGCAGTTTTGAATTCAAAAAATCTACTCTAAATCTATACTACATAATATGAGCAAGAAGAATACCCAACTTGATCAGAAAAATCTAAAACTCAATTCAAAATCTATTCTATTACTACTAGAGGCCCTAATACACTTTTATTAATTGATCCTCAAATTTTAACACCAGCAGAATAAAAAAGCAACAGATATTTTTTCGGAGAGAAAATTGAATTTTAGAACAGAAAAGTTTTATAAAACACAAAACATTGTTTTTAGAATAATATAAGCCCAATTTTTCATCAATTTTTTCACTTTTTCCAGTCGATAAAATCTTTAAAAAGTAGCCAGGAAAAAAATCTCAAAACCAGAATAAAAATTATTCAGCATCGACCTCTCCATTTTCCCAATCTTCCCAATAAAAAACTCAACCAACTCGTGCAAAAATCCTTCACTTCTCATCTTCGACAAACTCTCATTTCACACACACATCAATCTGCACGACCAATCACCATCCACTACACAAAAACTACTACCTCGAGTCGTATCCAGCCACACTAAAAATCTATTTCGAATCGCGATGAATTTTTTATTCAAAATAACGTAGGTTTGACAACGATGGCATCTGTACATTATTCCTCCAGGGAGCAGGCTTGTTGTCGACATCTTAAAAATTAAAAATTCACCACCACTGTACATAAGAATTTCAACGAGTAAAAAGAGAAAAAAAAATCTCAAACGCGAATTTCTTTCACTTGTGGAATGGAATTCCTATTTGAATAAATACTTCCAAGGTCTCATTTATCTCTAAAATACTACAAAAATTTGTACAGTAGTAAGAAAAAAAAATCTCACTTAATTACTCGCAACAAGTATTTCATCATTATCAGCGCGATTACTCGAACACTCGTCTTATCTTCTCTTTTCTCTTTGCTCCTGTCAGAGCTTAGAAAAAAATCATCTCAGCGAACTTCCAACAAAAATAGCAATTTCCACAACTGCACAACCGACCAGAAAAAAATAACGACTGGTTTTTATGAAAATACGAGTACAACGGTATTTCGTATACTCGCACACTAAAAACTATTATTTTATTCATGGAACGTAATCAAAAAGGTGTAGTTGTAATGATGTTCATTTTTTTCACCCGAATGGTCGCGGTTCGAGGTACGCTAGTTTTTATAAAAAACCATAAATTCTAGTCAAATAATTAATTCAAATGGTCGAGTTTGTAAAATAAAAATAAAAGGCCGGATAATTTTTCGCCTTCCAGAAGTATGTAACTATCTCGTTGGTGGAAAACTTCACCTATGTATAATATACTTGTTGATTTGGTCAGAAAGTACACACGTGACCTTTGATGGTATACGAGGAAATAAATAAATAAATTCAAACACGAAGCTCTTTACAGAAGAAACACGAGGATAGTGAAAAAGAAAAAAATTAAAAAAATCGTATTCGGCTCAAAATAAAATACTTACCCTTCTAGAGAACGTTGCGAAGAGAGAATACGAGAAGAGACGTTGGTGAGGAGAAAAAAAAATACAAGTCTAAAAATAGCAACAAACGAGATAAAAACCAGCGTATCTGTTTATAAGGTATATATACGAGACGAATATTTTTCAACAGGTGACTTTGCAGTATATACGCGTCGAATAAAAGCGAAACAGCGGCTAATGTACCAAGTACCGAGCGCTCGTTTACCATACAGACGTAGCATAGAAAATGCGAAATTTTCGGGAGAAAACCGCCGAGCTCCAGGATGTGCTTACTTAGATATTCCAAAACACAGCAGACCGATTATCAGGTGCGCACGTATCCCCTTCGCCTTCCTTTCGGGCTTCGGAGTTGGGTTTTTGCGCAATCCCAGACTATCTTTTACCAAAAGAGCATCGCACTGGAAGCGATAAATACGCGCGTTTCTCGTCCTATACTCTTTTTTTTTCACGTACGTTCTCGCGTATATACCTACAAATTTTTATTTTGCTAGATTTTTCCTCCCCCCCCCCCCAAAATTGTATTTTTCGCTTCGTCAAATTATTCGAGTATTTTGAAAAAAAAAAAAATCGAAAATTTTTAACCGCGTATTTTGTAAAAGGGGGTGGCGTATACAACCCAGCGTGGTGTTGGTTTTTATCGCGTACACATTTCGCAACGAGGTTATCGGATTAGTTCGGAAAAGGGGGTGCGGAAATCTGGGCCAAGTGTACTATATTCGCCGAGCCACGTCGCCGTCGCTCTCTCCGCATTTCGCCACTTTCCAGCGATCTCACTACTACGTACACTATACACACATATCGGTCTCCTGCACTCGCCCGCTGCCTGCGGAGCTTTTTTTCCGCATCCCCGCTCGTCGAAAATGCCAGATTTTTGGAGCCTTTGTCATTCCAACACAAGAGTTTACGTACCATAGTAGGATAGCCTACATTGTACATACCAGCAGAGGTACATGGACATGCACACGTAGAGCAGTAGATAGATAGATAGGAGCGAGATACACGTCGTTGAACCAGTGTAAAAAAATTCGCCACGTTTTACAAAATAAATTTTTACTCGGGTAATTCGAGCTGGGCAAAAAAAAAAGGGCTACAGTAGAATTCGACGTATCGACCCGAACTGCAGCAACGTTTTGAAAATTCCAATCTGCTAGGCTCCGGCAAGACAACGACGAAGGGGAATGGCCGGAGGAGGGGGAGGGGGTGAAATTACTACAACAACAACGACCAACATGCGGCGATAAAATATACCTATTACCTTCGTACAGCTACTCGGTGTTATTTTTCCTCTATACTTTGCGAGTAAAAGGGCGAAAAAAGTCACCTTTTTCGTGAACCTTGGCTGCGCTAAACGATGCATATTTTCACCTCGAACGTTTCCATCCTATCGTATATGTAAGCGTTACATTATATGTACTCGTACTCTTATGAGAGGAAGGTACATCGCGTGCCATTCTCGACGACTCGACTACTATAATGTGACGTAAACGATGAGACTGAGATTACATATTTGCGTACTCGAAGTGTGCATAACTGGCAAGGTAAACGCTTCAGCCCTTCGTCCTTTTTCGATTCGAAAAATTCTCGTGTGTTTGGAAAATGTCGGTTAAGAAGCCTTTATTTACCAAAATTTAGCGACAGAATTAATTTTTTTTTAATTTTGAAGAGATGAGAGGCTATTTTTGAAATTTGGGTAATAATTGGGTTGAAATTGTAAGATTTTGGTAACCAATATGAACCATGGCATGCCGAAGCCAAATTATAATGTAGGTAGGTACCATTTTTCATAACTATCAAACGTTCTGACGCATAGGGTGAAATTTTCATCATTAAAATTGTATCGGTACCATCGACCGAATGTATCTCAAAGGCGATGAATTCCAGTTTTTCGTGACTATATTTTCTTAAACTGAAAATGTTTTAGAAGTCCCCTGGAGATTCCAGAGCGGTTCGAAACTACTATCAAGTGATTCAGGAAGTCGAAGATGTGGTATACCTCGATTTGATGAGATTTTGTTTCTTTTTTATGGAAAATAGTGGGACGAAGAATTTTCAAAAATTCGTAAAAAATCGAACCATCAAATTCAACTAAACAAATTAACATCTGAAATTTGGCCTGTGGTGTATTTTACGACGCTCTTTCGATTTTCCCTTGTCAAAAAATTTTGTTTTCCTACCTTCCTTGCCACCACTCAAGTCTCACGATTTTGAAAATAAAAAATTGTTAAGTACCGATTTTTGAGGATTTTTGCCAGATTTAGGACACGGGTGGAAATAGGAAGATTCAAAGGCGTTAGATTGACAAAATCGGTTAATATTTGAAATCACACGGGAACCACTCAAAGAATCCATCTCCGATTTGAAGGTACCATGATTTTTGGAGAAAGAGCCACGATCTGAACCCCCCCCCCCCCACAAAATATTAACTGTCGAAATCAAGTATTAAGTGCATTATTAGCAAATTGTTGAAAATCCAAATTGGCGATTTTCTGAAATTTAAATCCAATGTCGACTCCCTCAAACCAAATTAGGTACATCATTTCCCACCATTCTGAAGCCTCCAGCATGATTTTCGATTTCTCGTGGATTTTTTAATTTCCCCAGAAGACGTGGAAATTAATTCAAGCAACTGAAAATCGAATTGTGGCGTTTTTTCAACCTGTTCAACGAATTCATTTACATTTGGAACAATTTTCAGGACTGACATCTTGGGTGTGATTTTTGTCCTTATACTTTCTGATGAAAAAATAAACAACGAATAATCAAAAATTGTTGGTAAAAAAACCACATTTGAGATGTTTGTTTAGATAGATTTGTTAAACAGGTTGAGATTAGAACACAATTTGATTTTTAGCAGCCCTAATCAATTATTTTCCATGCCTCTTGAAAAATTTTACAATTCTGGAGACAATCTAGAATCACGTCAAACGCAGCGAAATAGGTCAAAATGGTAAAATTCGGATCTGAGGGGTTGGTTTTAGACAACAAATGGTCACTATAGAAAATTTTTGATTTTGTTTCATCCTTTATAGACAATGCTGGCCAAAAAAATACACTTGAGGTACATTCGACTGGAAATCGACTTAAATGTAGATAACTTAGTTAAACAGGTCAAGAATAAGCCCAAACTTGATTTTTAATTACGCAAATTAATTTTCGCACATTTCTGGAGGAATTTAAAATTGCGCTGGAAGCTTCAGAATGGATGGAAATGGGGGAGATTTGATTTGTTTATATGTCCGTGATGTACATATTATGTGAAATACTTCAAAAATGCAAAAATATTCATTTTTTAGGTTCCTGCTATTGTTTTAAATGGCGGCGAAATTTTTTCAATATGTTTCACTCTTAAAACATTATAGCATGAAAAATGATAGTTCTCGTCAATTCGTTGACAAATTGGAAGGGGAGGGGGAGGGGAATTTTTTTCTTATGTTCGTCTACACATTGGTAAAATATCTCAAAAATGAAAAAATTTTCATTGTTTAGGTTTCTGATGGTATTTTTGCATTAAATGCAAAACTTGTAATTTTTTTTTCTTGAAAATGAAAAAAATGCCAGTTCAATTTTTTGATATGTAATTCTACATAAAAAGGACTAAAACTGAGATTTTTTCAGAATTTTTACTCGTAGAGATCTTGGTTATATTTTAAATTATAAGTTTCCAAATCGATGTTTTTAGGTTTTTAAAAGTGGCAACACTGATTATGACATCATTCGTTGATTACCCTCTTAATAAAGTACCACAATTTGAAAAAAAAAGTTCACAATTTTATACGACGTACAATCGGAGCAATTTGCAACTGAAATTTTCCATTTTAAGCCATTTTAAAGAATTTCGAAGCCTCACAGCTCCGTCAAAAAAAAATCGAAAAAATGTCGATTTGCGTCATTCGCCATCGTTTGATGACCTCTACACATGATCTGATTTTGAAAAAAAAACTCGAAGATCCCTCGTGCAAAAAACCGCCGATTTGACATGGACTGACCCACATGTTTTTGGAGGCGTTTTTGAATTTTCGATATTCCTCTCATTTAACCTTCTCCGACCATCGTACTCTGAAATTCAAATCAAAACTTCAAAAAACTTAAGGTTCTCCATTTTTTATGATAATTTTTGGTCAACTCGTTTGGTAAAAAAAAAGGTATGGGTTTTTTTGAGACCTTCTTCAAAATCATTTCGTCTCGACCCTTGTTGGATAAATTCTGAAAAATGTATTCGAGAAGAATAAAACAAAATTATTTTCAAAATCTAATGTCAACACTGTCAACAGTTTTGGAACGCCTCTTGTTAGATTCAGATTCCAGGAGAAAATCAATTCTGCGCTGGAGGCTTTAAGAACGACTGGAAATAACAAAAAATGGATTGCCATGAAATCGATATTCAGTCTCGAATAAAATTTCAAGCTCTTTAGCTCAAATGCAGCCTGAATTTTGAAATTTCTCAAAAATTCGTGTACAAATATTTAGTTATTTACATCTTTACCCTCGTCTCAGAATAAAAAAATATTTGAAACCATCGCCTGGATTTAGCTTAGAACGTACATTTCTCAACTACACTGCTCCAAAATAGCCCAAAACTAAAATTTAACGACCGAAGGCAAAAAATAACAATTTTTACTCACCCATTTTTCACACATAGTAATTTCATTGTATACCTCAGTGATCAATTCTTCGTTCTGTAGCAAATTTTTGCACTTTTTCAGCTCGTTGTTTAAAAAGTAGTTCTTTACAAGTATAACGAGGTTACCCACAATAATATTAGGATTCATGACACGTAAATGCATATAAAATGACATACAAGTACCTACATAAAGAAAGAAACATTCTTCGTACACAGCATTTTTTTTTCTCCAAGTCCCTTATGCGACCGCCAATACACATAATATACGTGCAGTTTTATCGATTTCCACGTACGAATTCGCGCAATCGAGTATTTTTTCATCGAAGGTTACACCGCATCAGATTAAGGAACGGAGGTAGGTACCTACGAAGATTACATCTCGACCGAAGGAAACGCTATCAGGTAAAAAAATTCCCCTATGTGAAAATTTCACGAGAAAGAAATTTTTCAAGTGAATTTTTTTACCAAGTATTTGTCGAAAAGGCATACATTCAAAATGGAAATGCCTTTACACGACAAATTATTTCACCCCGGAGGCTCATACACCTTTCAAGAGCGTTTGACGACAAGTCATCGATTATTTTCACTTTCAGGGCTCAGATTGTCAAGACCAGATAGGCGCGTCGATAAAGAAAGAGCAGAAAAAAATCTCGCAAGTATACGTATAGAGTAGCATTGTTCATGTAAAAGGAGAAATTTCGTATTCAGGGGCTGTTAAAGTAGCAAAGGGAGAAAAAAGGGAAGATAGGTAGTAGGAGTATTTTCAAACTTATTTTCAAATGCTTGATTTATAATGAAAAATAAGTGAATAAGACTGTTCGACGATATTGTCTTAATATTTCCATCATATTTTGTTTTTAAACGTGAAGAAAATTTCTCGAACTATAGTTCCCCAAATTGATCAGACTCAAAATACCTATAAAAATTTCTACAAATAACTGAAATCTTAACGCCAGCTGGTAAATGTACATCAAGGGATCAACTCATCAGTTTTTCAAATAACAAACATAACCCAACCTAATTCAAAAAATACTCATGCTGAGAGAAAAAAAACAATTTCTTACCTTTACCTACGTGTATTTCTCATAGCAATTCTGCTTTCAATCGAACAACAATCATGATAACATTCCTCCTGGCAAGAGAACTTCTTCTCCAATATCTGCAAAAATACATGAAATTAGTGGACTAAGTATTTGAAAAAAAATCTCAAGTACAACGTTCTTTTTTCACATTGGAAAATTGTAATAGCTGAAAAAGAAGCAATTAGAAATAAAACGTAGCCGTTCTAACCCCCCCCATCCCCTCCTTCAAAAAACCCAATGATTCGAAATTAGATCACTAAATAATTTTCAGATAAATATATTGCAAGAAAAAAAAACAAATAAGGAAATGTGATATGTCAGTGTCGATGTCGAATACCAATTTTAATGGAAGTTCATTTTTCAGGAGGGAGGATGAGCACAATTTCGAATTTTAATTTTTAAAATTCTTTAGTAGTTGTTTTTTGTACAAAATTTGACATTGATTTCAAAAATGAATTTACGAACTTTTTTTTTCATCGCGTAAGAATTTTCGACATCCTCAGTTTTCTAGCTTCAATTTTTTCCAATTTTTTCCCCATATTTTCTGGGCCCAAACATCCTACGAAAAAAAATGTAAAAAGCTAAAATTGTAGAGTAAGCATGAAATTCTCAACCAGCATAGAGCTCAGATTTTGAGATATTTTAGATTGCAGTTGAAAATGTATTATCCTGATCACAAAATTCGAAATATTTCAGTTTTTTCGAAATCTCAAGGGTCAAAAAATTACCCCTGAGTCTGGAATTAGGTATGAATTTAATTTTCAGCGGTTCAAATCAATTTCTACACATTCGATAGGGATTCGAAAATGTATGAAGAAAATTAATTTTTTTGGAGTCTCCAGATCAATTAAAAAATAATGAAATTTGATTTTCAAACATCAATATCGGAAAGGAAATGAATTTTCATCAATTTTTTCGTCATGATTCATTTTAAAAATACTAAAAATATTGAAATTTTAATAATTCGAAAAATCACTGTCAGAGTATCTGATTTGGTTTAAAAAAGCATTCAAGAATCTCTTATAGGTCTAAAAAAGATATTAAACATCTCAAGTGACCCTTCCCCTCCCTGGCTCCTTCAAAAATATTGTAAAAAGGAAACTCATTTTACCAATTTTTCTTCACTTTAGATGGAAACTTCTCTTACAAAATCCAACACTAGGACACAAAATTGACCCACATGTGTCTCAATTTCATAGAAAATTACCTAGCATCGACGAATGAAACTCAAACCGTTCGTTGAAAACTAATTGTATGCGTTTAAGAGCAAAGGACGCCCTTTGAAGCGTAATAAAACGTAAACAAAGTAGGTGGTCGAATTTTCCACCACTTCTTCTACGTCAAAGAAAATCATTACAGAAGAAATTTTAATTATACTCTCAATAGAGCGTACTTCATTTCACTGCATATTTCTTACCTACGTAACTTCGATAGTCTCTAATATTTCTCTCGATATGATAAATTAACAATAATTCTTTGACATGAAAAAAATCAAAAAGGTAGGTAGAGCAAGAGCTACTAAACTATTTCGTGGGTGGATAAACTTCAAAGACAAGTAGGCGTCCGAGAATAATCGAGAGAAAACCGTCGACACGATCCAGCTCTTTTTGTATCTTTTCCATCTTGGAAAAACACTCTACAAAGAAACCACGTGCGAAAAAACTTTCAGTCTTTCAATATTCGAGCGAAATACGCGAATAAATACGTCGACCACGACGACGAATGAAAAAAATTACCAATTTCGTTAAACTAAAATTTAGATTAATGCAAATCGTCTTTATTTCCATTCGTTTTAAGCTGTAAAAATACATCTCGAAGGGGATCAAGAGTACTACAAAAAACACCAGTTGATCCTGTACATTAAACCACGTTGATATACTACGTACATGGATGATTACATAAAACGAACTCTTAACCCCAAAGGTTTCCCAGTTCACTTATCTCGTGATTCTAAATACTCAATGATACGATACCATATCGCATACTTAGCCCAGCGAATCTCTCCATCGAGTACTTCGTATAGCGATTACTTTTTTTTCTGCATAAAGGTATAAAGTATAGTTTTTCTTCACTCGTTCGATAAAATAATTCAACTCGACGATTGGATGGAAATATAGGTATAAACCACGCAATATTTTTCTACCGAAAGAAAAGCATGATATGAAATCTGTTCGACCAATTGCTGCTTTTGGCGGTGTATACAGCGAGAAAACTTTTCCAACTAAAAGTTTCGCCATACTAAACAATAACATACAAAAGCATAAATTAATCGAGTACCTTTTTTCTACATGTATACACAAGTGAATATTATGGGGGAGTAGGTGCAGTATCCGGCCAACACCACAGCCCATAGATTACTTTGTACTCGTATGTACTACATAGCCCAACAAATACCATCGCTGAAGCACACAGCAGCCTGCGAAATTGGATTATCTAAAATATAAGTAGAGAAAAAGTCCTCTCTGTTTGAGGCATAAACCAAACTCGGTACGCTTTGTAGTTTGTAACATAGCAAGTACGTATGTATAACCTAACCATTGTGTTTTACTCGTATATTGCTCACTCGTATCAAGTTTTGAGCTGAGCTAATCGTGTACCAAGAACTGGTGGTATATGACTAAGTATTGATAATTTTATTACTCGTGTGTTTGGCTTTTATTATGGTACCATGTATACTTTGTAAATTGGGTTACATACTTGGTCTTGTGCATCTACTCGCTTATTATTAAATGCATTGTACGTTTTAGATATATTATATAGTAGAAGTTGTTTGGAGAAAATTTCGCGTATCAGACCTCTTTCTCCCCCCCCCCATCTTTAGATCATCACCATTCCTCTTCTGCAACCGACAAAATGATTTTTTCTTTCATAATTCTACTAAAAGCGTATACAACACACAATATGAAGTTTCACGCTAAAGTTGCACTGTTTGACAATTAAGAGGAGAACTCTATAATATAAACATGAATCAACAGATTTCCACAAAGCACAAAGGTATACGCAATCAAGGCATTTCTAAAGTAATTTTACTGATGAAATAGCCAAGTCGACTTACTGATGTAGGTATCGGGAAAATTTACGGGAAAAGGGTTAAACAAATGCACAAAAAAAATACTCAAACTAATGGAAAAATAAGAAAAAGAAAGTCGTCACTAAAATTTACAAAAATTGCTCACATTATAAAAATTTACTCAAATCTTCTCTAGGAGAAAAGTTTCAAGTCGTGGATTTATGTTTTCTGCTTGAAACCTAAAAATGATACCCAATTGAAAGCTACTTCAATGTTACTCAAAATGTCAGAAACTGGTCGTTTTTCTTCAAGTTTATAGAAGTCTGACGTGATGTCATGGATTCATCGAAATTTTATTCAAGTTGTTGAAACTTGAAAGTCAGATAAAATATGTACCAGTACCTGTTGTAAAATTGGAAAAATATTTGTTATTGATGAATTTTTTCAAAGTTTTCAAATGCCCGACATAATATGTATTAGGAACTCAGCCGAAATTTTCCTGCGTTCACAAAATCCATATCAAAAAATGATCAAATTAACGAAATTCTACGAAAATAATTACGTATCAAAATATCGAAAATTTGACCTAAAAAATTGGAAAAAAAAGAAAAAGATTGAACAATTACTAAAATGAATGGCCGAATAAACGAAAAAAACAAATTCAATTTTCTTGAAAAGATCATAGTCAGAAACCATTTAGCTAAAATTTTAACTACCAGACTTTATTTTTAATTTTTAGGAAATTTTTGAAAATTCAAAAATGATAACTTTCGGCTGTTTAGTTTTAAATGCGCCTTTAGTTATTACTTGAAATTATAAAAATTGGATTTGACCCCTCAGAATGGGTTTTCAAGGTCGTCCGTCTGTCCGTCCAGTCTTTTAAGGTCATTGACCTGTGTGTCTAGTTTTTTAAGGCTGTCTATCCTGCCTATCTGGCCCCTTAAGGTCATTGACTCGTCTGTCTGAATTCCCAAGGTCGGCCATTTCCCTGTCTAGCCTCATAAGGTCATTAAACTGTCTGCCTAGCCTCTTATAGGGGCATGTCTGTTTGCCATGTCTGGCCTCTCGAGGTCATTGACCCGTCAGTTTGGCTTTCCCAGGTTTTCTGTCCCTGTCTGCCTGGCTGGCCTCTTGAAGGCACTGACCTACCTATCTTTCCGCTCATGATCATTGGGTATTTCAGTGGAAATGTGAATTTCAGAATTCAACTCTGAACTTAGTCATTTAGAGACCATTTGAACTCCAGAAATTGATTCGAAGTTTTGTAACTTAGGGGCTGTGCGGATTCCAAAAACTGTTTTGATTTTTCAAGTTTGAAGGTCATGTGAATTATGATTAATGATTTCTAATTAAAAAATTTGGAGTCCATGCAAACACCAAAAATCAATATTTAAAATATCGTAATTTAAAGGCCATGCCAGCTCAAAAAATTGATTCGTACCACTTGCAGCTATGTTCATTTCAATGCTGTGAAAATATAGTTCCAGGAATTTTTCTTGTGATGAAAATTGTATTGTTTTCCAGTGGATTATTAACAAAAAGCGTCAGGTTTTGATGTAGGGTCATTCCACGCCAATTCGACCAAGAAGTGGTGGGGGGGGGGTCGGTGATTTTTTTTGAAATTTTTCCAGCGGAAAGACCTTCCGAAGGGATGACCAATGGCGCAAATCGCAGCTCTCTAGTCCTTTTTCAAATGCTGCTAGGGGGTGTCAAAGTTCTCAGTGAACTTGAAATATCATCTATTTCAGCAGTGGATTACTCGATAACCGCAATACCTACCAAAATGGAACTTTTTCCAACAGTTAGGGGGTTTGAAAGGCTTTTTGGTGATATAAAAATCAGTGTTGCCACTTTTTTTCATACGAAAAATTAGCTCGAAACGTTTCAAAACGTAGTTTTCATATTGTTTCGACTCTCGAAAATTCTGAAAAAAATATATTATGGACAGCTTTTCACGCTGAACAACATATTAAAAAATTGGGTTGATGTTATTTTGTAAAGTCGAATTAAAAAAATTGAAAGTTTGCGAAAAAATGCGATTTTTCAATTTAAAACATAAAAAAAAGTTTAGATTGGTGAATTTGACCCCCATTTTAACGTATGCGATGAAAAAGTTGAAAAAACTCTTTCACTCAATGAAATGAACTCATCACAAAAAAATCAAAATTCGAAAAAATTACATTTTCAATTCCAAAGATCAAAAACAGTTTAAATTTATTCATCTATCTTATTTTGACCTCTTTCTGACGTATTTCATGAAAAAGTTAATAAAAATTACACTCATAGCAAAAAAATTAAAATTCGTTTATTTTTTGAATCTTTTCGAATACGAGTTCGTTTTATCGAGTGAAAGGGTTTTGTGAAAATTACAACGAATTATCAAAGAATTTTAATACATTGAAAAAATGATGAAAAAAAAGAAAAATCGTAAAAGATTGAAAAAAATAAAATTCTGCAAAATTTGGAAAAGTGGGGAAAAATTCAAAAATAATCGTTGGAGAAAATTTTTAATTTGAACCGATGCAAAAAAAATTGAAAATATGCTCGTAGACCACTCAAAAGGGTCACAAAGATGGTAAATCCGATTTTACAGGTACTGAATTTCATTATCACCTTGCTTACAGTGTTTTTTTTTTCCTCAAAAATAAGAAAATCTAAAAATCCTCAATCGTTTTCTTCTAGCTCGGTTGAAAAAGTTTTCTGTCGGTAGAAACACTTCCATGGATCATAAAAGTGGCAAAAAAAATTATCTATAGGTAATAGGTACCTATAAAATGTTACAAAATTGCTTAAATTATCAAAATTTGATGCAGGTAAAATATTGGAAAAGGAATGAAAAATTTCGTAAAATTTTCAACCAAGAATTCTAAAATTGTCATTTTGGTGATAATAAATTACTCTAATAATTAAAAACGAATTTGAAAACAATCTTTTACAATTTTTAAAATATACGGAAAACGTGAAAATTTGGTAGAAGTTGCGAAAAATTTTAAATCTAATTCAATAAAATGATGCAAAAATAACTCCAAACTAGGTTTGACACTGAAAAAAGGCAAACAAAATATACTAAAAAAATGTTTAAAGTTGGACGTGAAAAAAGCTCAAGCATGATTAAAATTGAATGAAAATTTCTTTTTTCGCGCAATAAAATACGCGATTTGTCAATTTCATAAAATATGTACTTGGAAAAAAAAAGTATTATTGGTAAATAAATAATTTTTTTGGTGGGAGGAGCTTGGAACCATAACAAATACTCGGCTGGCAAATTCTCAAATTCAAAATCTTTGAAAATAATGAAATCATTATCACAAGATGATAAACAAACTCATCCTACTGATATGTGTTATTTTTTTTCTCGCAAAAGGGAAATAATTACTCGTATTTCTACGACTTTCGTGACCAAATACGTACATTTTTTCTAATAATTCAAAAAAATAATTTATTGCACTCAAGTGTGGTTTTTGAACAATTGCATGGCTCATTCGTCCAGTCAAGTCAGAGGCACCTATTGTAGCATTTTTCGTAAAATCTTCGATACTTTTCAATGATAAAACGTCGAAAAAATATCCATGTCTTCACACATAAGCTTATTGAACCGACATGACATTTTCAAAAAAAAGTAAACGTGAATCTTATTTCATTAATTCATTACGTAGGTATTGAGCGCTACCATTCCATTATACATACTAAATTGTCATCTCTTTGTGATTTTGCATGCATAGGTTTCATTCCGACGATAATAACTTTATTTCTAGAAGTAAGAATAATTACTGGGGTGACTTGGGACCCAGCAAAGTGCACCGTGAAAACCGATTCTGACGGATTACTAGCAGCAGACTGTACGAATAATCCCTTCAACGCGAAGGGGCCTTATTATACATTTCATCTCCGGTCTAATATTCCAGCATCGATACAGGTAAATTAGCGCTGCATAATAACTACTTATCTAATTACCTGCAGCTCGAATGTTTCGAATGTTTTTAAAAGTACTCGCCATAACTCAAGATAAAATATGTAACAGTACTAGGTAGTACAATGCAACTTGGTTATCAATTTTTCAATAGGTTATAGATGGATCGGGACGTGATGGCGGACCTAGTGGAATGTTCATAGATGAAAATTCATTCGAGGAGTATCCTAATGTGCAAAAAATAATACTTCGAAACCTCCAGCAGTTTACTGAAGTTGTACAAAATGAAGCTGATGTAGGAAACGGCATACGAATAGCGTTCAAGAAATTAGAATCATTACGATACCTAGAAATTGTTAATTCTAATTTGGACAACACCTTTGCTCTGATTGAGTTACCAAAGAATCTCAAAACAGTCAACGTTAGTAACAATCATTATGAATTCTTCAATGCCAGTAGCGGTGAAGCGATAGAAGAAATAAATGCTAACGATAACGCCTTGAAAAATATTCCGACACTGCATTACACAATACCGCCGTTACATAAATTATATCTGAAACGAAATCCTCTGAATGAAATGACTGTTCTTGATATCGCATCACTTTGCGAACTCACCTTACTGGAGGTGGAATTTCCTGCAAAAAGTCATTATGCGAGCGAAAATGGGTATTGCGATTGTGAAATGCTCAAGACATGGACAAAGGAATTCGAGATCAAAGGATTTGAAAACGTCACATGTGTCAAACCTGCAGGTTAGTTCAGAAATACATTCCGAATACATTGCGTCATCGAGGTATGTAATTGATAGGCATATCTAGAACCAATCAAGAATTTAATTAGTTTTATATTTTAGGTGATAAAAAGTGCTCCCAATCGAAACTAGCAGAGGCGAGGAGTTTGCATAAAAGATGTCCCCTACTTAAAAAATATGGTCTTTCGGGCAGGCTATTCACAATCATACAGTATGTCTTTTTTATAATACTACTTCTTCTTATACTGGCAGTTGCAATCTTATACGTAATTAGACATTTCCATTTGAGAGAATGGTATGGTAAGTACCGAAATAATGATTATTTTAAAAATAATCTCGCAAGTCATTACATACAAAAATTTGTACAGTTATTATCATTTTTTTAAAGCGCAACATCACCTTTTTTCGCACCCAACATCAATCAAAATGGAGGAAGGAGAAGAAGAACCGTTCTCAGACCCAGATTCGTCAGAAACAGCCTCTGAATATCCATCCGAAAGAAACGAATCGAATGTCGAAGAATGAGAACTTCGAGGAATTTCATTCTCCGGTCAATATTGGCGATGATAACGTTTCTGAATCGATTGAAAGAAAACGAACAATTCAACATAATTCTCAAACAGTTTCATATTATGTTACTTTATCTTGACATCAAAGTACACAGGTAGATATGTGTGAAAGTACTGGAGCTTAAACGTACGAGTACGTTGATATTTTATGGGTGAAAAAATGGAATGCTCGCCGCAGATCGTAGTTTTAGGTATAACTAGGTACATTTTTATGAATCTAGAAAACGTTTAATTTCGTGTTTTTCATTTCATTCAAACATTGTACAAATCAACGTAATGTATTCATTATGTTTTAGTAGTTCAAAAGTTCATTTTAACCTGAAAATAAATTTTATTTTTCAAAAATTCAAAAATGATGACGTCTACATATTTTGAAATCTTTTATTAAAAAGTAGGTACCTATGCTTATTCGTATAATAGAGCGGATTAATAGTTATACCGGGTGTTCCGTAAGAGGTATCGAATAATTCGCCTGAGAAATGAGAATACAGCAACCCAATCACCATGAGGGTGATTGGGCTAAAGTATCCTCTTCAAAAAATTGCTTCAAAATTGATGATGAAAGTTTCTACTGATAAGAACTCCGCAAGATTCATGTCTAACAAAGTGTCAAATTTTTCCCAAGTTCTAATAAATCAGCCCAAAATTTGTAAAATTGAATCTACGCTCTAAATTATGGTGAAAGTTTGACATCAAGTCAAAGAATTCATCAAGATTTATTTCCAATTTCGTGTAAGTATAACAAAATGTTTTAAAATCAGGTAGCGATATACTCTTGAAAATGTATTAAAAATTTTTCCAAGTCAAGTTCTCTATCGACAATTTTTCTCCAAGATTTCTAAAGTCAACGTACGACGCTGGATCAGTGTTGACACATTGTGTTAGAATTGAGAATATTAAAAAAATACCTATTGAAACACCTAAAAATTATCGAAAAAATCTCGAAATTTTAGTAATTAGGTAAGTATTATAAAACATGCATAAAATACTGTTCAAAAGACTCAAAATGCTCAAAAAACAAAAAAAATTGAAAATCAAAAATAATAACCCAATTTTGGTGGATGAAAAAATGTTGAAAAAGAAGTGTTGAAATTTGCAAGAAAAATCCATAAAAAGTATTGAAAATTTGTTAAAATGAGATAAAAAAAAAACTCCAAAAGCATCAAAACATGTCAAAATTACAAGAAAATGACGAAATTTTAATGATAACCGTTGAAAATGGATAAAAAAAAGTACATATTCAAAAAAAGTCGTAGCAGTCTGCCGCTACGTAAGAGCCAAATTTTTGTGCTAGAAATATTGAGGGCTCTTGAACTACTCGCACCCTCGCCTCGCTCCTGTGCTTCGCCTGTATTTGGGGGGACAAGTCCCCCATGCACCCCCTTGAGCTTCGCCCAACTACCTCCTACGCACGTTTTTTTTCATGCTCTGCGCTTCGCTTAAACTACTCGCACCCTCGCTTCGCTCCTGTGCTTCGCCAGTGTTTGGGGGGGGGGGGACTTCGTCCCCCCTGAACCCCCCTTGGGCTTTGCCCAACTCTCTCCTTCCAATGTTTCCTTCTTATATTCGCGGGGGGGCCTCCGTCCCCCCTGCGCCCCCCTTGGACTTCGCCCAACTCTCTTCTTCCTCCTTCAAAAAATGTGGTAACAAACCTGTCTTCACCCTGAAACAGGTGAAATGGGGTTGGAAGGTTTGAACCGGCAAAAGGCACTTCCGGTACATTCTCCCAATGCACTGTGAAAATTTGGACCCTCTAGGTCAATTTGGAGGGGCTGTAGGCTTGGCTAAACGTCAAAATTGTCAAAAAAAAACCGTATAATTGATGAAAAACTCCACTTTTTTGACCCTGGAGAGCGGTCTAATGAGGTTGGAAGGTTGAAACCTGCAAAAGGCACTTCGGGTACATCCTCCCAATGTACTGTAAAAATTTGGACCCTCTAGGTCAATTTGGAGGGGCTGTAGGCTTGGCTAAACGTCAAAAAACACGCAAAAATCCACTTTTTTGACCCTGGAGAGGGGTCAAATGGGGTTGGAAGGTTGAAACCTGCAAAAAGCACTCAAGGGGCACCCTCTCATTGTATGCTGAAAATTTGGACTCCTACGGTCAATTTTAGGGGCGAGGGGGTCAAAAATAGGGGTCAAATGTGGTTTTTCCCACCTTAATCAGAGTGGGGATGACCTAGGAAACTGAAATTTGGAAATGTTGATCACAATGAGAGTACTGACCAATGGTATAATTTTGGACTCTTTTCATCTTTTTGGGGTCATATTATGCCCCCCCAAAAAGATGACCTTTCTGTAAAAATGGGGTTGGAAGGTTTAAACATGCAAAAGGCACTTCGGGTACATCCTCCCATTGTACTGTGAAAATTTGGACCCTCTAGGTCAATTTGGAGGGGCTGTAGGCTTGGCTAAATGTTGAAATTTTCAAAAAAAACACGTTAAATGGATGAAAAAATCCACTTTTTGACCCTGGAGAGCGGTCTAATGAAGTTGGAAGGTTGAAATCTGCAAAAGGCACTTCGGGTACATCCTCCCAATGTACTGTAAAAATTTGGACCCTCTAGGTCAATTTGGAGGGGCTGTAGGCTTGGCTAAACGTCAAAAAACACGCAAAAATCCACTTTTTTGACCCTGGAGAGGGGTCAAATGGGGTTGGAAGGTTGAAACCTGCAAAAAGCACTCAAGGGGCACCCTCTCATTGTATGCTGAAAATTTGGACTCCTAAGGTCAATTTTAGGGGTGAGGGGGTCAAAAATAGGGGTAAAATGTGGTTTTTCTCACTTAAAATGGGGTGGGGATGACCTAGGAAGCTGAAATTTGGATATGTTGATCACAATAGAGGTATTGACCTATGGTATGATTTTGGACCTTTTTCGTTCATTTGGGGTCATATTATGCCCCTCCAAAAAAATGACCTTTCTGTAATTTTGAACTTTGACCCTCCCCACTGCAGGGGTCAACTCTAGCTCCCAAAAGAACCCTATTGTCCAAGTTTTATCCCATTTCATTCATTAGAACGTCTCTTGATTTAAAAAGTAAAAAATTCAAGTTTCGGTGAAACTTCTATATACATAAACATATAAATATATATATAAAAACTGACACACCGGGAAACGTCTAGTCTGAGCTCAAAACGTCGAGAACTATCAAAATTTTTCATCCCCGACCTTTTTATCCAAAGTTGGGCCTACCGCAATAGCCATCATTTTTTACAAAAATTTGGCTAAAAAGGTGTTAAAAATGAGTAGAAATGAGAGAGTTCACACATTTGCTCATCACCACGCAGAACTTCGTTAAATGAAAAGGAAACACTAGTCATGATCTTCAACAGTTATACACCTTCCTTCATTTTTATATCAGAAAAAAAAATAGTATGATGTAATCTGAAATACTCGTACTCACTGTAATTGACGTATTCATGAGTTCAGGAAATGTTTGATTCGGCATTTTGCATTTTATCCAAACGTTTTACGTACTGGTGACATTTTAACCTGGAATAATAAATAAATTTTAAAAAATTATTTATTTATAATACATACTTCAAAATTTATTAGGTGGGTAGTACAATAAACTAATTAAGATAGCCTAATTCAAAAGCTTGAAAATACGAGAGTAACCAACTTTCAAAATTTATGAGGGTAAGAAAAGTATGTTTTCAAAGACTTAAATTTTGAAAATTTTAAAATTTTGTAAAAGAATCAATACCTAACTGTGAAGCTACTCCTTCAAAATGCATGCACCCTAAGTAAACCTCAACACACCAATAAAATTCAAAATATCATCGCAACTGGAAAGCAATGAAACGCGACCAAAACACTCGGAACAGTGTATTGTTCATATCCACTTTCCGCCTTTCTCTCATTGAAATAGTAAAACGACACATATGTTCATCGAATCCTCTTCTCACTTCACCTTTACTTATGGAAATCTCGTCGTCGTCGGTGTACATAGTCTGATAATTCTATTTCATTGTTTTGGCTTTTTATTAAGGGAAGAAATCCAACAACCCAGAGCGTAATTTAATTTACATATCTTAAACGAAGTATCCGCAAAAGGATACCAACATTGCAAGAGAGAGTGTGCAGAAAAAAGAGGGTTAAAAAGTGCATCGTACGTATACTATATCGCATTTCTGGTAACCTAGCCAACAATTACGCTGCACTGGTCGGTCGTGCGCCAAAATACGTACAAAAAGTACATACAAGGTGCATGTACTTGTACATACATTGTACATACGGTACAATGCTTCTTGTCTAATTATACGCTGCTGTTTTCATAATGACATGCAAATTTCCCTCTTTCTTCCTTATCCTGTATGTTTGTTATAAAACCTTTAAAACAATTTCCACGTTTATTATTATTTTATCCCCCCGTCTTTTTCTACGCTGCAATTATTTATTATTTAACCTGTGTTGGAGCGTTTACCTGTGCACAACAGGGAGAAGAAAGAGGCCTAAAACCCCCTATTTTTGTAGAGAATTACTCAATCAAAACACTTCTTCTAAAGTCAAGCCTCCTCCCCACCAACGATTACAACTATACTTTTGAGTAATCAGCAGTCAACAAACGTTAATGATTCTCAAGTATAATGAAAGACGAATCCTCTCCAAAATATGCGACCTTGTATTTCATTTTCAAAACTTGAAATTTTTAGCTTGTAAAAAATGTTTTCAACCCTTATTTTGGAATGTTTGATTCACGTGCTTTACGTTTTCTGAAACAATTTGAGATTGTTAGAGAAATTCCAACTTAAATTGGCTCAACAAGGTTGCCTGTCTGTCTGCCCGCCTGGCCACTTTAGGTCATTGACTCTCTGATAGAGCTTCACGAGACCGTCTGTCTGCCTGTCCAGCTTCTCAAGACCGTATGTTTCGCTGTTTGACCTCTCAAGGGCATTAACCCATCTGTCTAGCATCTTAAAGCTGTCTATTTCACTGTTTGGCCTTTCAAGGTTATTGACTTATCTGCCTGTTTGATCTCTCACGATCATTAACCAATCTGTCTGGCATCTTAAGGCTGCCTCTGTCTCACTGTTTGGCATCCCAAGGTCATTGACCCATTTGGCCGGCTTATTAAGGTCATTAACCTGTCTTTCTGTCTGTCTTCTCAAGGTCATCTGCCTTCCTATCTGGCCTCTCAAGGTCATTGACCCGATTTAGTCTGTCATAATATTAAATACAATATACATATAACATAATTTTGATGAGTTTTTTAAAATTTAGAAATACGAGTGAAAAGTCTAAAATATTGCCCAAGCGGAGCGAAGGCGAAAATTTGTTGAGGATTTTCGTTTTAAAAAAGTGGTTTTTAACAATTTTAAACACAATTTTTGCTTTAAATTGAACTTTTTTTCAAGTGATTTTTGCCCAAAAGTGTGACTTTTGTATGACGTCTATGACTTCTATGACTCGGTAGACACCCTGGAATGGGGGGGAGAGAGTTGGTGTTCACCAGGAGTATTGAAATTCCACTTGAAAATTGTTTAAAGTGTCTTCATTTTAATTTTCCAAGTTTTCAAATTATTTGTATCTTGAAAAATTTGGCTCTCACTCTGAAAAAATTATCGCTTTGAAAATTCACCACAGCTTCGCTACGAGTTCAACCAGTCCTGAATAAGATATTTTTGACCGTTTCACGAGGAATCGCAGGCAGTTAATCGAAGAGAATTTGCAAAGGAAAACTCAACTTTATCTTTGATTCCAGTCTCCAGTCCATATTAGTATTACTTACCTATGAAATAAGTAGGTAGGTCTAGGTATCCAAGTTCAGAGATCATCTGATGGTGTTAATAGAATTGCATAATCAGTTCGCCGTAAATAAAATAATCAAGCGGGTGCGTTTTTTTGTATAATAATTGAGACCTTCTCTACGTCTTGGCCATCTACAAATGAGTCAGTCATCTGACTAATCGTTGCTAGTTCTTTACTGATTTCAATGCAGTTGGTTAATTAAAATCCCATTAGATAATTTATAATGAAACCAATTTGCAACATTTTCTATTGGTGTAGATAAAATAAATTAAATTAGAAATTATCCGAAAATTGAGTGATTCGAAAATTGATTTGAATCTCTTTTTTCGAGCAGTGATTCGTGATTCGTCCCAACCCTGCCTTCACCTATCTACATGTCAAATTTTGTCCAGCATAAAGTGTTGGAATATTATGTACTTATTCCGAGTCTTGCTGCACTACCTCTGAGCCTCTGAGAGTTTTTTTTTTCAATTTTCCCCAATCCGCACTAGGCGGTGGGGGTATTTTATTATTAAAGAAAAAAACAATCTTGGACTAAGGGTTACTAGAATAAACATATGTATATAAATATACTAATAGCTTCACCCCAAGTCTAAGCAGGGAGGGGAGAGGGGAGAGGTGAGGCGGATTTTCCACCGCAACCCAAACCCCTAGGCAGTTGCCTAAGCCCCAGTTGTCACTTCCCCGGTTTCGTTTCCACGCATACCTGTTCCAATCACGACTGAGCCCCCAACCCATCTCAGGGTGAAGTTGGAAGGGGGAGTGATTTCGCCTAGGGGCGATTCCAACAAGTTGGGTCCCCTAGTTATTGCCACAAGGTTTATTTGGACTTTTGTGGGGCAGTCAATGCACTTGCTTGGGCTTCTCACCAACTGCCCACAAGAAAAGATTGTTTTCTATATTCTAAGTTTAGTATTTACAAGTCTATATAAATATTATAGTAAACTTTAGGATTATCTCAAGATCCAGGTAAATTCGGTCCTAAGTTCATTTCATGTCTTGAATTTGGCTTTGGGCATAATTTGATTTACAGTTGACAATATTGTTTTTTGACATCTTGTTCAGGTAGTCACACTTTCATGTTTGGTGGAAGGGTGCAAATTCTCAGAGTCACTGTAAGGCTCTTGAAGCACTCTAGGAGTGCTTGTTTAACTAGTGGCCATTCAAGTTGGTCCAAGCCACACCCTAGTCTTGGTACTGCGATTTTTGTGATGTTTAGCTCAACACATTTGGCTGCCAGAGCTTTCATTGTTTGTACAAAGTCTCCTATTGTCGGCTTGTCCTGGTGTCTTTCTTTGGTTACTGCATATAAAACATATAGTTCTCTTTGCTGTATATCTCCACCATATCACCCAATTTGGCACCCCTTGACTTTAGAGTGTTAACATTGCCGAAGGCTCGTCTGAATTTGACCACTATGCCCTTACTCATCTTGAAGTCCCAGCTAACACTATGCACCAAGGCATTCTCTGGGATTTGCAGCATTAGGTCATCTTCTAGTTCTTCTATTGTAAATACTCCATTTGATCTTACTGATATACATCCCTAGTTATCCCTCTGGATCTTTGCCTCGCGTTTCCTTTTGATGTGTTCAAGTATACTTTTCACCTGAGTGGGGGTCAGTTCACTGGTGTGCAGTTCACTGATGCTTAGGTACTCCCTGTATGGAAGCAGGGAGGACACAGAAGCTGGCCCCACTGTGGTTGGTAGAATCTCTCCTTTATGTTTCTGAGCACAAGATATTTCATCGCGTTGGTGTATCTGTGGTTTGTGAAGATCAGGCTGTAGGGGTGTCCCAGATCGTTGGATACAACTAGCTGGTCCATGGCCCTATCAACTATCCTACACGCCACATTTTGGTATTCGATATCGGCAAAGTACTTCCCCAGAATGGACTGGGGGCTGATTGGATTGTCCTTAAGAGTTGGCTTTTTTGTATGATCAAAGAATGACCTCGCCACTAGAAGTCTCGAGTTGACAAATTCTAACGTGTGTGAGAGTGATAGGATTCTAGCAATAGGCTCTTTGCAAAAGGGAACTGAAAAAAAAATATATTATTCTGAAAAATAAACTTGGGCAGATTCATCTCCCTCAACCTTCTGTGGCCTCTTCCTTAAAAACTTCATCACCAATATTTCCTCAAGGCGCAGTTAACGTGTCATGAAAATTACCATACGAGTTTTAATATGCAATATCAACCAAAGGTATATTGACTAGATCAACGACATGATGCGTTATTTATCCGCCCCAAGGTACACCTTACGATGATGGCCCACGACTTGCCCAAATATGTAGTAATACAAATGAACATAAGATCAGAGCCAGCAACGTGCGCTGGTGTATGTATATGTAGGTAGGTACACGTTTACTTACCTACAAAGAAACATCGCCGACGCACATTTTAGCCAAAGATTTGGTAAAAAGTAGGTAACTTTACACAATGGCTGCGTAAATGGGTTTTCACATCGTATACATGTATAACATATACACGTTTTATCTTAGCCTGGAAAAGCGTTTTATATATAGCGTGGGCTCATACAATTTACAAAGCGGTTTAAATGCCGCTCATTACTGATATACGAATGGGATAAAATGTGTACTATCAAAAATACCTACAATAACACGACGACTACGAGCTACGACGAAGCCGCGACGAGCGGTTTTCCCTAAATGAGCTGCCGACACACGGTAGCGTTAAGTTTCCTCCACTCTCGCTCACTCTTCAGATCAACCTTAATGTGTGTGTTCCGATTCCACGCAAGTTGTAATACCCGAATTTATATGCGATTTTATTTGATTAATTTCGATTCGGATACACACACACGTATATAGAAATCGTATTGTTGGGTTTATAAAGCGGTTTAGCGGCGCAATTATAGCGGCTTATATATGATACACCCGTAACCGAACAATCCTTTAAAAAAGATGGAAAAAGGACTCGTATTTAGTCGAATGGTCGCTTTGAAAATTTCCAATTTTTTTTTTACTCCGTGTTGGAAAATTTTTCAACTATCGTGATGAAGAATGATTGGTGCAGGAAAATCGATTCATCTACCTATAGGTCGTTTGTCATCAATGGAACAAATTTTCCAACTAATCATTCACGAAGACCGAGGACACCTACCCTGTCTTGTTTTCGCCTTTCCTCGTCCCTCGTATCAAATTGCATCACCGAATGAAACCCATCGAATCGATAGAGCAACCCGTACACACGAAATACTCACTCGCGATGCGAGCGATGGGAAAACGAGGAGTCTCTTTTCAACATACATATATGAGGACATCTTAGCATCGATTCAATCGCCTTTATTAAATCTATTTTTACCAAAAGGAAAGGAAACTCGGTATACGTGGTTATCGAATAGAATGATTAAAATGAAACTCGATCGGCGTCATATTTTCTATATTAACCTTTCTTTACACCTTTGATTGATTGGTTCAAAGAGTCGCGGTATTTGGCAAACATAAAGAAAAGAGAAAAAAGCCCGGCGAATTTTACTGAAGAACTTGGCCGTATTAATTTTCTATTAAAAAGTAAAATGATACCGAGACGTACTCCGATCCCATCCCCCGACGTATTCTATTTCACATCACGTATTGACAGGCCGAACGCGTTCAGCTTTTAAGAAAAATGAACCTCTAGATCATACGCGGTAATAATCTCTGAAATTGATTGATTAATAATTCCTCGCGCCTTTTGCCTCGCAATTCTAAAACACGTAGAAATTTAAACCGTTCTACTGGAACGGTGACAGAAATTTTTTTGCATTGCGAATTTTCGACGCAATACCGAGATGAATTTAAAGCGGAGAAGGAGTACAGCTGTATCAAAAGGAGGCAAAGTTTATGCTTATGACGTTTTGTGTGTATGTACCTAGTATGTTCTCGTGAGCCAGCTTAAAAACCGCCCCCACGAGGATTAAGTAACCTTAATGCTATACAAATCATTTTTCGGTTTGAAAAACGACTACTTCGAGCTCTTAAAATATACACCTTGAAAATGGTACACGAACGGATGGCGGTATTTTATTAATTCGTGTCTATGAATGAAAGAGGGTCTGTTCTGATTAAAAACAAATTATCAGATGTTGCAATTAATGAAAATTGGAAAAAATAGTATTACGAGCGTTACAATCATTAATAATAAGCACACAAAAGTTCTGAAATTTCACCAAAATTTAATAAAACTTATAAGAAATTGCATAAAGCGTGGTTCAAACGTGTTGGAAATTACATTTGAATACCTATACTTACTTAAAAACATTAAAAACTGAAGAAATTTCAGAAAAAGGTGAAATTTAGCAAAATTTGCACAACGTGTTTAAATTGCACAAAACAATAAAATAATTTTTAGAAGTTGAATAAGCAATAAAATGTTGACGTAATTTGAAAAAATTATATTTTTGAGAAAATCGCACGAAAAATCATCAAGTGACCAAAAAAACTAATGACCCGCAAAATTTATCAAAGTTTCAAAATTTTGTATAAAAAATCGTTGAAAGATGTTTAAAATAACATGGCAACATTTTTAAAAGCATTGAAATAACTAAAAAAAGGAGCAAAACTGACAATAAAGTGTTGACAAAATTTGGATACATTTAGTGAAAACTGCATAAAACATAGTTTAATCAAGTTGAAGATTGTTTAAAGACATCAACTTCCAGTTTAATTTGTCAAACTTTGCGTACAACATTGTGAAAACATCTTGAAAATGCCATAAAAACATTAAAAAAGAAAAAAAAACATTTAATTATTACAAATGACAAATAATTGCGAAAATTGCAGCAAAATTTGTTAAATAGGTATGCATTAAATGTAAATGCAGAGAAAATCAGAATTTGTTAGAAACACAAATTCTAGACTGATTTTCACACAGATAATTCCAATGATGAATAAGTTGCCTAAATCGCTCCTAATATCGAATTTCTCAACTTCCCAAGTTCCCAAAATAATTAAAATTCGATGCAGCCAATTTAATACGCATTTTTAATCGACTGACCAAAGTTGACAGTTTTTACGTGAAAAAGAAAAATATTCTGGATACCGAGGAATTTTTACTCTTTTGGTGATACTTTTATAAATCGAATTCAAAACTATTTTCATTTCAAGTTGTTCGGTCTCGCGGTACCAACACATTGTTGAGTTTCTGGTATAAGTACATACGAGTATATACATTCGACTTTCTAGCCCTGGAGGCACGTTGAGTGAAAATCATCGTCCGAGAACACATAGAAGAATAGAATACCTAGAATATGTAGACCTACACGCAGTATTTTCAACACTACAGTATCCAAATTTCGGCACTTTTGCCTGTAGGTGTTCGTAAAACAGTGGCAAATTGAATATAACCTTACCCTTTCTTGTTGTAGGAGTAATCTTTTTCCAATGCAAAACGCGAAGCGACTCAATTTTTCAAACGTCCTTTTGTGTCCATAATATCAATGTGTGAGTAGCTGTATTTATCTATGTGGGAGAACATTCACCTATTGACTAGAAAAATTAATATCTACAAAAATATTTTCTTGCAATTTTGAAGTTGTAAAACCAGCTTTTTAAAAGAAATTTTTGAAAATGTCGAAGAACTGCAATAGAAAGTTTTTGATGATTTTTTCTTCAGAATGTATCAAAAATTTCAATGAGAATGTTTGGGCGATAATAGCTTCTCAAATTCCCAACTTGTGAAAACACTGCTGGGGCTAAAAGTGCAGGTCTCGAATTGAGCCGGAACTGGTTCAAAAGGAGGTGAAAACTCAAATTGCACCTTTTTTAGGATCATTTCAGAAATTTCATCTCGCGATTAGGGGGTGTCCAGGTTGACGAAGGATGTTTTTTTTTTTAATGATAAAACTTGAGAAGCAATACAAGCACGCAGATAACCTTGAGAGACAGAGGGACAGGTCGACAGACGAACATGAAACGCTAGACAGGTGGGTCAGTGACCTTAAGAGGCTGGATAGAAGGATCAATGACATTGATGACATTAGCAGACAGACGGAAAGACTACCTTGAGAAGCCAGACAAGTGGGTCATTCAATGACTTTTAGAGGCCAGAAGAGCAGATAGACGACCTTCAGAAGCCAGACAGATAAGCCAAACCTCAAGAGGCCAGACAGATAGGCCAATGACCGTAGGAGGTTACAAGCAGATGGACAACCTTGAGGGGTCAGACAGACGGGTCCATGGTCTTAAGATGACAGACAGGCACACAGACGACCTTCAGAATCCACACAGGTAGGTCAATGGCCTTTACAGGACAGACAGGAAAATAGAAAACATCTACTCGTATAAATGAATTTAACGTTTTTAAGGTGACTTTTTGAAAAATGAAAAAACAAAATGTTTTTTCAAATATTTTAATATTTTTTTAAAGGGGACGGGGGGGTGTCAAAATTCTTTAGATCATTTTTCTTACAATTCTGCACTGCCAAATAAATTTTAAATCAAAATTTTCAAAGAAAGAAAAAACGAACAGGAAATTTCAAAATTTGATTTAAAAATGGAAAACCAAGGCAATTTTTTCAGATTTTTTGATTTTTTGGAAGCGGGAGATCACAATTTGTCAGATTTTTTTCTCTTAATTTTATTTCACTCAGGCGGCTGTTAACTGTTTGCACTTTAAATCGTGTGCGCTTCCCATTGTTCTCATCCGGAAGCGCAAACGATGTATTTTTCTCAATCGTTTGCGCTTTTTACAAGTTCGTCAGTGTAGCCAGGGTTCCCAAAACAGCATTTAAATATTCATTTTTTGAGAATTATTTTTGAATGTTTTAGCATTTTTCTGTAGTGGTGCTTTTTTGAAGGAAAAAACGATACTTAAATTTTAGAAAATCTTACCAAAATTTTGAAACAATGCTGAAAAACTACAAAAAAATCGCTTAAAAATGCGAAAATATGTCATAACAAGCAAAATATAAATTCATAAAAACAGTTCTGTGTTTACTAATTAAAAAAGTGCAACAAACACAACGAGTAGGTATCCATTAAAAACGTGAGAATATAAAAAAGAGCGAATCAAAATTCGATAAAAAATATAAAACTTCAATAAACGTACAACAAATACACAGAAAATTGGTTAAAAATATGAAAATAAGTATGTACATGTTTTAAAACAAGGAATCAAAATTCGATTAAAAAGTTCTTAATCGTAGGTAACAAAATTTAATCATTTAATATCAGAAGCCCTATTCAAGTAACCAACTCTTTTCATGAATTCAAGACGAGACATTCGGTTTTCTTGATATTCCAAAAATATATCCAAAATTTTAACAAGTTTTTTTTGGTCTTTTGATGCCATTTGTTTTGAACTAGGTACCATTCGAGATATCGCGAATTTTAATTGCAGTTTCAATTCGGATTTCTTCAATCTGTACGTGTATACCTTCCAGTAGGATGTCTAAATGTTACAAACAAGTTTGGGAACCCTGGCTACACTGACGAAATTATAATATTAAAAAGCGCAAACGATTGAAAAAGATACATCGTTTGCGCTTCCAGATGTGAACAATGGGAAGCGCAAACGATTTAAAGCGCAAACGATGATTTCCCACTCAGGCAGACAAAGATCTCAATAGGCTGGACAGATAGGTCAATGACCTTGAAAGGCCAGACAGACAAGTCAATGATCTTAGTATGCCACACAGACGGATTACTGACCTTGAGGGGCCAGACAAGAAAGCAGAAGATCTTGAGAAGCCAGACAGATGGGTCAATGATCTTAAGAGGCTACAAACATGGCTGACCTTGGATGGTCAGATAGACAGACGGTGGGCCAATGACCTTTACAGGCCATGACAGGAAAATAGAAAACCTTGAGAGACCATACAGACAGGTCAATGACTTTCAGAGGCTACACTAGGAAGATATACGACCTTGAGAAGCCATATCTAAATGAATTTAAAGTTTTAAAGGTGAATTTTTGAAAAATGGAAAAACAAGATATTTTTTCAAAAATTTTAATATTTTTTTAAAGGGGACTGGGTGTTACAATTTTTTAGATCATTTTTTTTTTAAATTTTACACAGTTGTCGAATAAAAATAAAATTAGAAAATGAACAGGAAACAAAGTTTGATTGAAAAATGGAAAATCAAGGCAATTTTTTCTGATATTCGATATAGGTGGGTAGTGGGTACGCTTGAAAATTTTAAGTGTCAAACAAAAAGGACAACATGAAGAAGTATGGGAAAAGCAGGACATTTTTTCAAATATTTCAATTTTTAATGAATGAGTAACTAAGAGAGTCAACATTTTTCCAGACAAAAAATTTGTATGCTGAAAATTCCAATTTTTATGAAGGGTAGAATAGATAAAAATTTCAATGTTTACTTTTAAAAATGGTAAAAAGCAAGACTTTCCAGCACTGTACTCATTTTAGAATTTTAGATTACATTTTCCCACCTTCTACCAGTTTACGATTCCAGCAGGTAGGTAAATATTATAATATTCTACAAAAAATAATTTTCAAAAAAATAAAATTTTGAATGATACATTAGTTATCTTATTTGGTCAAGCTCCCTCACTTGGCGTATGCAAAATACTCAATAATAATTTTTTTCACTTCTTCTGTCATCTCTTTCCTCGTACTTACCAACATATTTACAACTACCACAACGTCCAACCACGCATACTCAGCGCCATCCATATATGTCGTCATAAAACACCATAAGGAAGTCAACCATCGAAGGTTAGGGTTCAACGAAGTCCAAATCTACACATTTAGGTAATTCTCATCTCATCGTAAAACAATTACCGTTAAAAAATAATATTCTCCGGTCAGAAATTTGTCTCGCTTTTTTGAGAAATAAGTACAGATAAATGTAACTCGATTCTGGTACATTTGTCATTATGCTCGTTCATATATGTCCACTTGTCTTTAAATTTGTAAGTAAGTATGGTAAGTAGTAAGCATATAACATCGTGCAATTTGCACCAAGAATATACGGAAAAAAACCTCGCCGATGCGGCGAATTAAGGCAGGCGCACGTAATCGCCTCTCTCAACCCTGTCCCCTTCGTCGGCTTCACTTAATAATGACCATGAGCTCGCGGGTATCGTCTTGGCTGCGACTAGGATGGATGTATTTATTAAAATGCAAAACTAACCGTGAAAATAACGCGGTAATATACGAAAATCATGCTAGCAACAGGTCTGAAATGCGCATGCTCAGTATTTTTCTTAAAATATTATCGTTATACATGAATAAGTAATATGTCTATTTGATGGTTCCAGTTCAAGTTCTGCTTCGCGATATTTGTGCAGGTTACATGCTACCTAATAACGAATTACGAGAGAAAAATAGCGCAAAAAAAAATCACCGCAACCGAACGAACAATATAAACACCACCTTCGCGTCGAGTCTCGCGTGCATTGTTCGTTGCATTTTATAACTACCTACCTGCATAAAACTACCTCGTCATCATGCTGAGAGTGTGTCTTACTTTGATCTTGCTAATCAGGTGAATACGTACATATGAAAAATTAATCGCACCTTTTACTCTTTTTTTTTCATCATATTCTACTCTACATACATTAGCTATAGGTCCTATAATCGCGCCAAAAACATCCACATTTTGCAATTTTTCAAACTCTTCCGGTACCTGTACCCCGAACTTATTTTCCATTTAAAACTTTCGCCATCTTACACCGAGCACGTAAATAAATTACCAACTCATTGCGCAAAGAAGGGGTAACATTGAGGCAGAATAAAATACACGAATAAGTGAAAACGAGAAATCACTATGGGACATTTTTTTCGAGAAAATTTTTCATTTCTTTCGCCATAACCATTAGCGACAAAACGTTCGTATAAATTCGTATATATATTACGACGTTTTTTTTCTTCTATATTGTTTTGTAAGTCTCGACAAAGCGCAGAAAAAAAAATATCAGCTAACAATGTCTCACTTTTTTTCTCTTTTTCCGACAATACATATAGTCGTATAAAAACTACCGAGTTATATATTCTAACGTAAAGGGTTCCACTTTTTTTTACAAATAATTCCAGTCTTTCAGATGACGTATAAATTTTCTTTTTTTTTAATTTCCACTATAATGCAAATTTTTTTCGAGATATGCGATCTTCGACTTGTATATTTTTTACTATCAATAGCTACGTATATCGTTGATCTTTCCAAATAGCTTTATACGTTCAATTTATGTTTTATCGTTCCATTATAATCGAATATATGTAACAACGATCCATAATTCCATATTCATTACATGACCTACACCTAATACCTATCTACAATATAAGAGCAAGTACTTATGCATATATAAACGTGGGCTGAGCACTTCGCGTCGAAGTTTTTTAAAACCTATTTCAGGCAGCATTCTTCCATGAAATCGATCTATTTGAACGGTATCCGAGGAATTTTTTCACCCAAACCAAATACTTACCCTGATAAAAAATCTAGCGAAACTATTTTTGAATTTAATGGAACTTTTAAGTTTCGAAATGTAAAATAAAGAAAAAAATCAAATTCGACAGTTGTCGAGATACTAATATTGAATCGTATAGTGCTGTGTATTATGATGACTTAGGAATGAAATTTTCCATTTCAAGGTATATTTAAATTTTCTTTTAATAGTTTACATATTATATTTATATCAAGTCACAATGGGAGAAATATTATGAGTAGGTAAATACATATGTAGGAACGAAGCATATCGATTGAGAATTTTCAAGAATTAGGTATCCAAATATGTACTCATAATTCTGGTGAATTAAATTCATAAGGAGCAGAATACTTGAGAAAATCCGAATATGCTTACAAAAAAAATCTCAATGAGAAGAGTAGTTCGATATGAATTTGAAATAACCACGAATTTTCATTTGAAGAGAAATATACCTGCAGAATTGCAGATACCTGCTTATTCTAAGCTAAAAGTACATGCTTTTGAGTGTCGGATTTAAAAAACAATAACAACAATAACAGCGAGAAAAAAAGTGTTGCCTAATTCAACATATTATTATTAGGCTATTTTTTTTTTGATTTCAATGAGAAATTATGATTTGAAAATTTTCAATTTTTTTTACAGACTACCAAAAAACATAAATCCATAAAAATACTGCAAATGCCACAGAAATTGTTTTTAAAAATAGAAAACAATTGAACAGTTTAAAACTCACAATTTCAAAAAAGAAACGTTGACATTTTTTTGACACACCTATGACTATCATGCAAAGTTTCCAAAAATATCACGGACGTTCTAGGACGACTCTAAATCGCCTCAAACAAACCGAAGTTAAGTCGAAATGCATACAAAATTTTGGATAACCAACTCGATTGGAGAACAAGATTGGCCGTCTACGACTTTTTTTGTAAAGTTGGAGGGGGACTCGAAATGAAGGTGAGAAGGGACCTCAATCAAACAACTGTGGGCAAAAGTTGGTGTCTCCAACTTTTACCATCACTTTTCTACATGGGGTTTAAAATTTAAAAATTTATACTTAAAAAAAATTCTTCTTGAAAACATTTTTTCGGTGATACCTAATTGCTCATATTACATCCAATTAGAAGCACGAAAACAGTATTTGAATTTTTTTTACCATATTCAGGGATTCTTCATTACTTACAAAAATGATACATAATTTGAAACATATTCAAAACTTCAGTGAACATTTTTTTTTTTTTGATTTTCAATAAGTAATGGTACAAGTTGGAGACGCATAATTTTTTCCACCGCCTTTTGACCCCCCCTCCCGACAAATTATTTTTGAATCCCACTCAAATTATTAAAAACAGTCAAAGACGCTCCACTCTATTGGGCAACATTTTCAGTGTATCGTTAAAATATTGAAAAATTTTCTAGAAACATTCAGAACTGCTCAAATATTAAGCTCAGATAATAATTTCCATCCATTTGACGGGGGCTCAAAAATATGATGTGTATCTAATTTCAGTTTTTCAAAGTGATAAAATAAAAATTTCATTACTTTTTTTCACCATTTGCCCTTTGTTTTTTGGAAATCTCTCAAAATTCTAGAAATAGACTTCAGAATTTGAATTTTTGGCTGGTGAGGTATTTTTGCACATTTAATATTTGCTTTTTTATATCATCTAGATAAATGCTCTTCCAAAAAAAAAGTATTCAAATGTCAGTCCCAAAGAAGCGTTCATTTACACGAGAAAAATCGTGACCAAAATCGAGGTAAACACTCAGTCTTGTAGAATACGAGTATGTGTATTTTTTCATGATTTTTAGAAAAATGCACAAACGAAAAAGTCCTACTAATCAGTGCTCAGGGGTCAGGGCCCAAGCCGTGAAAATTAAAAAAAAAAATCTCATTCAAATGCCACAAAAATAAGAAACGCTTCGAGATTAATTTCCAAAAATGACCATTCAAATTTACATTCATCCCCTCTTCAATCCTCTCCACTACTTTTCTTTAGAAAGATATACGAAACAATAACCGCAGCTTATACACGCTTTTCTACACTTTGCAATATGTACCTAATCTGTCACACATACACGTACACGATGCATGCACATATCACAAATTAAACCCATATTAGTTTTATACTGTTAATTCAACGCTTCACTCGAATTTTCTCGTAATTTATCACCCTATAATTAACACGACTGCGACGATTTTCTCCTCAAAGAGTACATTTTTTGAATGTACGAGAAAAAGATCACGTGTACCATAATTCATTCAAACATTCGCGAAAATTCGTACCCAAATTTAAATCACTCAACAAAACGAATAAGAAATGCCATCGCCATAATACATAATTAAACAGTAATTTAAACTTTACACAGTTAATTAGCTCTCTTACGCTAAATATTGTATGATCTTTTGCCAAAATTAAACGCGAAAAAAAATTATAAAGTACTTAACATGAAGAAAAAATTTCTCAACTATCGCAATTAAATAAACTCTTTCAAGTTGCACCGACGACGACGACAGGAGTACGACACGATAGTTATTCAGTTGTTGCAATAACAACAAAATATCTTCGTACTATCGTAGTATGTACTCACGAACGTGTACATTTGAAATTTTATTCGTTGTTTTCATGCAAACAACATCAGTACTGCACTCTTCACGATGCTCATCATGCGATACCTTTCCATAATTTAATTTTCTGCCTCGTGCACATCACAGTGTGTACGTAGTAATTCCCAGCTTCGTATCATTTGTCGATATTACTTTTAAAAGCTTCGTTCCCAATCTGTTCGCACGACGGTGGCTAAAACGCGCGTAGTACGTACATTTCTTCCCACTCGGTCTTACTATGGTATTTCAAAAATTTGCTACAGCTCTTGCATTCTATTGATCTGTTCATTTTTGATTATCACATGCCAAACCATCTGCTTTTCTAAATCACAATACACGACGAGCCTTCTTTTCAAAAGCTTCTATCTCTTTAAGCCCATTTCTAAAATGACTCCAATTCTTCGAAATTTTTTTCCCCTTTTTATTGAAACCTTGTAAAAAAAATCTTTTCACCTCGAAATACACGAACTTTGAAAGTATATAAGCGTACGCCGCGAGGACAATATTTCCACCTGCACGTAGCACAATCCACTATTTTGTCTCGATAAACGTTTACAAAAATGCATCGAAATCAATTATCGCTGATGACAATGGTTAGAAGCCATTTAAGATATTTTGTCTCGATTAAAAGCCAATCAAGATACTCAAAAGGGTCTACAATACTAATCGATAAATTACCTTATACCTACACCAGCTCTAACGTTACAAAATGAAAAAATTCCTAAATGAACAATTTTATGGGAAAATTCGAAGATTTTTTCGACATTTTTTAAAAGATTTTTTTCAAAGTAAAAATATGAATAAAGCATATGAAATATTTACTTTACATCCATTTTGACGACCCCTGGCTCAATTAGGGAAGGATGAAAAATTGACAAAAAGACCCACCACTTTGAAAAAATTGAAAAAAATACCAAAAATACTACGGCTCGAGGTCGACATTTTGGAAAAAATTTTTCTAGCCTGTAACACTTTTAGGCAGTGATTTCAGACTTTTTTTTTGATTTGCCATTGAAAATAAAAGATCACAGGTGTAGTGGAGACTTACTTAAATTTTCTTATGAGAATTACATAAAATTACTTACTTATTCTCATACCCGAGTTTATATTCTATCATTATTGAAAGGAAATTGGTACTCACCTGAAACAAAGAAAAATTAAGGTGGATTATAGTTAGTTATAAAGTTATTGATCAATCAACAGATATAATATGCAATAATATTGGTCCAAGGTGAAACCAAAAATTCTTACGATCTCCATGTTTAACAAAAAGCCAGAAATGAATACTCATTCACAAATAAAGTAGGTATCATAAAAGTTGTAAAATTGATTTTGAAAATCACTCAAAAATATCAAAAATGCATGGAACATCAGGAAATGACAAAAATTTAAGAAAATGTCTCATTTGGGTAAAATTTTGCACAGACTGTTCAAATTATTGAAAAGGTCAAAGAATTAATCAAAAATTCTCAAAATTGAATGATGATTTGTCAAAACTGCAGAAAGTGTAATATAATCCGTCAAATTAACCCCCTCCCCCCTCCACCAATAATTGAAAATTACCAGAAGTTGATCATGGTATCTAGTAACGGATTTTTTTTTGTTGAAAAAATCACTACCTTTTTTCAAGCAAATTTTCAGAAAGCTCTCCACAAGACCCACCCCCACACTCACAAGAAAAAATATACAAAGTCAAATTTTTCACAGGAAAGTTTTCAAAAAAAATTGAAATTGGAAGAAAATTTGTACGTAAAGTATTTTAATTTCAATCAAAATTATAAAAAAAAAGAACAATACAAAAATGAACGCATCAGTGAATTTTTCATTTTTTCACTACCTTAAGGGGGAGAGGAATGACCGAATGGATGAAATTTTCTCGGCTTCAAAATTATTTTTTGGACCCTTAAAGATACCCTGCGAATGTTTTCAAAATTCGACCTAGGGGCAGATTCAATTGACCTTTTTTAAAATTAATTTTGCATACATGGTTTATGGTTTTTACAACATTTACCTACTGTTTTCAAAGATCTCCTTTTTGAACACAGACTATCTCTCATATTACGAAATGTAGCCCAGACAACGACCTGTAAAAGACACCGACCTTTTCCTCTTCCAAATTTTCATCATTTGAATTTTTTGGAAAAAATGTGTTTTGGAAGAATTTTAAGTCCCCATGCTGTATGATAAATATGCAATCTTCATAACATAATGTAACAATGGTTGCATGTTCAACTGTTCAGATTCATCCCGATCGCCTGAAAATGGGACACAATGGCGAAAAATTAACGACCAAGTCTAAAATGACCATCATATTTTTCATATTTTTTCATGTAAAAAATTTGGAAAAAGTTGATTTCTCACACATTCTTAGGATGGGCAAAAAATGCAAAACATCACGCTATACGATTCTGAAAAATAATTTTCTTAAAAATTTAGCTGCGGATTTTCTGTTATTTTACGCCATCCCACCGGAGAAAATGGTTCAAATCGTTGATTATTTTGTTTTTCAACATTTTCCCACAACTAGTACGTTTTTCAACAGCTGCAAGCTTGATTTTCAAACAGGTGCACATTTTTCATTGGTAATCACGAGACATACGAGTACTCGAACATCATTAATTTGAAAAATGAAAATTTTCAAGAACATAAATTACTCTGAAATTATCAGTTTTGTTGGTGGCTATTGTTCGAGCTAGAATTCCAAGCGACAGAACGTTTGTTTTACGTAGTGAAATTATTTCACAAAACGCAGGCAAACAGTTGTTTTTTTTCATAAGACGTCCTAAATTCGTGTCTTGAGGTTTAAAATTCGAGTGGTAATTTTATTGAACACCTATTACGATGAAGTTAATGCTATTTGCAAATTTTTTAATGGTATTTCAATTTATTCTCATACAAGGGGCAGAAAAAGAAGAAGGTAAGTGCTGTTTAGTGTTTAGTTTTCTATTACACATTAATTTTTCAAAAATTATGACGCCCAGTTTCTTTTAAAGGTCTAGTTTTCGATAGATTTACTCGTTCGTTATTCCAACTTCCTGAACAAATACCCAAAAACACCGTTTGCGATGCCTGGGCAGTCGCTTGTCCAGCCGAGACACCTGAAGAAAAAGAGTTCATCAAACGATATTCGTTTACAAGAAATGGTTTGTTTCTTAGAAAAATATATAACAAGGGTAGTAACGCGGCCGAAGTGAAGAAAAAACAGTGTAAAGATCCTTTCAAATTTTCTTTAACGTACAACGTTAGAAGTCTTACTTTCCAGTTTGGATTCGAGGTAAATTATTTGATGACTTCCAAGTTGAATTGTGGAAATGAATTGACCATTTTTTATTCATTTTTTTAAAAATTTTTAGACTTATTACGATTTAACGGATGCTGCATATTTTCATACGCATAAATTCGACGATTATAAATCACCCGGAGAAGTAGCTAAATCTATGACTGGGTTTCTGAAAAAAGCGAAAACTATTGTTTGGAAAGAATATTTTCGTATACTGAAGAGCGCTTTTGATAGCGATATCCGAGAATTGTGGTTTGATGGAAACAAAAGAATGGTAAACCACAATGAAATGTGAAATAATTTACAAGATTCACTTTAAAAAGCTATCAGTTTAAAAAAAAAACAAACACAACTTTCTCGAATTGTGAAATACGAAAAGATTTTTAATTTCAGGGCTTTGCGTGGATATATTTGATGAAACTGATATTCACTTTCTCGAAAAAGATTTTGTGGAGAATAGAATACGATATCAGTCCTAACAGTAGATGGCCAGTTTTGGAAGAGCAATGCACAGATTTCAGTCTAGGATCTGAATTCTATGAAGATATCAACTTAGATAAACTGTACGCAAAAGTTAGTCAGTTGTCTAGATATTTCAGGTACATTTTTGCCAATACGTGTAGAAAATTTGATAACTACAACAGCCTGATTTTCCATCAACAGGATGAAACCACATTAGCCAATTTGAAAATAGGAGAGTTCGGTTGTAGATCGAATTACAATTGTTTTCAAAAATGGTTACTTGTGCCACTGAGCCAGTTTCGTTTTGGTTCTTCAGCACCTCCTGTTTGCTCAAATATGGTCACAATACCTGTCTGGAAATTAAATGGGAAAGATCAGTTTTATTTGAGAAAAATTGATCAATATTTATACGCTTTATTTCGAGTATGAAACAATTTCATTATTTTTTTTTAGAAAATACGATTTCATTTTTTTTTCTAATTACCTATGTATTTTACTGTACATAAAGTACCTAGGCGAACCGTTACATGTTATTGCCGGAGTACGAGGCGAAAATCAATTCAAAAAGAAAAGAGGTTGGGGGAAAACGACTGTATACTTGGATTTGGACAAAAAGATAATCCCGATTCCGAGAATAATCTACAAAATAGTCGAATACAGACTGAAAAACTGCCAACTAGAGGAACCATCGTGCTGGTATTCGGTGATTATCATAATTCATAATGATCCTTCATTTAAGCCCAGCGATAGACTTTGCCCTGTAGAGCTTACTAAGCAATGGGGATGGGAAGGGATCGTGAAGGATGCCGCGGCCGCTGCAGAATTCATTTATGTTTGCCCCAGGACGAGAGAGATTCAAAAAAAATTATTTGGAATTACATTACGCCAAATAAATGTAATGAATGGGATATTAGGGTGGCCCTTATTTATACTTGGTGGGAAAAAAAATTTTGAATTTTTTTCGGGACACCCCCTAGTTTGGTGCCACTCTATGAGAAAATAACGTATAAAAAATTTCAACTCAATCGATGCATATTTACCCGTGCCGCACACCACTTTTTGTAATGATAGCATCACGCGCACGAGCTCAGTTCTATTCCACGACAAACCCGTGGCAAATGAAACGTGCATTAACGCGCCTCAACTTCAACTTGTTTTTTCAATCTTAAACGTTCGTGTTTGTTCAAACCAGAGGACGATCGAAGTCACACTGTTTGGGTTGAGGTGTTCATATCATTTTGCCGACAATATTTGTAATTCTTGCAACAAAACCCACACGGAAAAAAATTTTAACATAAATTACCTGTTAAAAAATAATAAATGTCCGCCAAAAAATATATTTTACCCAAAATTAGGTAGAATTTACAAACCTCATAGTAAAATTTACTAATCTCATAGTAAAAATCACTCAACGTGTGGTTCAATTCGTGATGAAAGTAAAAATTACTTTTCTGTATAGTATTTTTCCCCACAAAATTCAATGTAATTTTTACTATTTACGGATGGTAAATTTTTACTATTCTGTTCTGGTAAAAAATAAAATTGTATGATTGAATAAAAAGTACTGCACCAGGTGGTATTATCTGTTGCGATTGTAACGGTAATTTTTACTATTCACGGATAGTAAAGTTTCACTATTCTGCCCAAGTAAAAATTACTCAGTTATAAAAGTAATTTTTACTATTATTTCTAAGTAAATATCACGCATTGTGAGAGTAATTGAATACTTTTATGCAAGAAGGGCCTATACTTCTATGTGTCAAAATTGCGCGCATGCGCGCATCGTGATCGGCCATCCTTTGGCTACCTACTCACCAAGTATCAACTTCGTGCTGCCTTCCTACACCCTACAATGACATCACAAAATGTAACCGAACACGTTTTCATCCAGTATTAGTCCAGTCAAATTAGCTCATATGAGAACTCGACCTGGAATAAATATTGGGGGAAATTTTTTTTTATGCCAAAATGCTCAGGATGGTGTCCTAAATGACATACTAAAACTCACCCTAAATCCGCGTGGTGCTTCGCCCCCCCCGACCCACATTTGTGCCCCCAAAATCAGTTTTTTGCCATTTTCTCCCCGCATTGCATTTTAGCAAAAAATATGTGGTTAGATAAAAGAATCTTCGTCAAATTTCCGATCTAATGATGTATCAACTTTCCTTGTATGTTCAAGGGAAGTGGAACTACAACCATTCAAAAAAGTGGGGGTTTCCTGAAAAATACATAAAGGATATAGGTGCCTAAGGGGGGTGAAATGGTCCCCGAAAGCGTTCGAGTTGATATCAGCATGGAAGGTGGGTACCATCGAGAAACTTGCGCGTGAAAAATTTCAGATCCACACCCCCTCCCTTTTTGGGGACCCCCCCTTTTCTGAAATTTCAATAACGCTTTTCTCAGCCCCATGTTGATTGATTTTGAAAATTTTTCTGGAAGTTATGTATATCCTTAGTAGGTATCCCCACAAAAATTCCTTTCATGAGATATTACAGTGCAAATGTGTGTACTTCACCTCCAGATAACCAAAATGCTGATTAATAATGAAATTTTCGAGTGTCAAACAGTTGTTTTATGCAAAAACGACACATAGGTTTGAGCTTTATGCAAAAAAGACACATAACTGGGGTGTGTATTTCTTGTCATTGCTCAACCTGAAATCAAGCTTTGGACTCGCCGTTTGCGGCATTTTATAGTCAAGGGATAGAAGAATCACTGGTAAAATTTTCAAAAATATTGGTCACAATTTACCCACTTTCGCGACGTTCTGAAACTTTAAATGCGTTTTTCTCGAAACTCACTTTTTCGGCATAGGTCCTTCTTGCATAAAAGTATTCAATTCTTTCTACATGGAAAACACGAATTACTGTGTCAATATTAATAGTCCGGCATATGACAATAGGAGTAATTGCACCCCCCCGCCCCGCCGATCCTCCGGGACAACTTTTTTCTTAAAGGGGACATCCTGAGGAACATTTTAAAGCAAACTTGCCAAAAAAAAGTTGGCCTTACTTACAAAATGGCGGCCATTTTGATTGACAGGTCAGCCGAAATCGCAGATTTTGCGTTTTAACATAGGACTTGCACGAACTTTTTCAAACTTTACAAAGGTCGATCGAAAGATCATGCAAAAATTTATCACCTGTCAAAATTTCAAGGTCTAAAGTGCGTTTTTCGATTTTGGTGAATTTTTGAAAATCGAATTTAGGCTAAAAATGAGGGAAAAAATCAAAATTTTACCAAATTGACCAAGAAAGCTGAAATTTGGGATATACCCTATTTTCGACATGCCAAATCGATTGGAAACGGTTTCAAGCCGTTTTGAGCAGTTCTGGAGCCTCCAGCAGATTTTTGAAACTTTGAATTTTCACAAAATTTCATCAAATAATGGATATGGAAAGCTGAAATTTACTCTACACTCCAATTTTAACACCCTCTCAAGACGACTTCAGGTGGGTTCAAGTAATTTTAGGGCCTCCAGCGACTTTTTTTGAAAATTACTGGAGCCTCCAGCAGATTTTTGAAACTTTAAATTTTCACAAAATTTCATCAAATGGAGATGTAAAGCTGAAATTTACTCTACACTCCAATTTTAACACCCTCTGAAGACGACTTCAGGTGGGTTCAAGTAATTTTAGGGCATCCAGCGACTTTTTTGAAAATTACTGGAACCTCCAGTAGATTTTTGGAACTTGAAATTTCCCCAACATTAAATTATCAAATGGAGTTGGCAAGCTGAAATTTACTTCGCAGATTACATGATGGTTTCAAATGGTTTTGAAATTTCAATTTTCCAAAAAAACGTCATACAACCTTTCAAAAAGTTGCTGGAGGCTCCAAAACGACTTGAAATTCACCAGCAGTCAACTTCGTAGCGCATTGAAATTAGTTTGCAGAATGGAATTTCGACTCTCCATCTTGGTTTGATAAAATTTTGGGGAAATTTCAATCTTCAAAAATCTACAGGAGGCTCCAGTAATTTTCAAAGCAGTCGTTGGAGGCTCTAAAATGACTGGAAATTCACCAGCAGTCAACTTCGTAGCGTATTGAAATTAGTTTGCAGAATGAATTTCGACTCTCCATCTTGGTTTGATAAAATTTTGAGGAAATTTCAAGTTTAAAAAATCTACTGGAGGCTCCAGTAATGTTAAAAAAAGTCGTTGGAGGCTGTAAAATGACTTGAAATCCACCAGAAGTCGTTTTCAGAGGGTGTTAAAATTGGAGTGTAGAGTAAATTTCAGCTTTCCATCTCTATTTGATGAAATTTTGTGAAAATTTAAAGTTTCAAAAATCTGCTGGAGGCTTCAGGAATTTTCAAACAGTTGCTGGAGGATCCAAAACGACTTGAAATTCACCTGCAGTACTTCGTAGAGTATTGAAATTAGTTTTTAGTATAAATTTTAGCTTTACAACTCCAATTTGATGGAATTTTGTGGGAATTTCGAGTTTCAAAAACCTGCTGGAGGCTCCAGAACTGCTCAAAACGGGTTGAAACCGTCTCCAATCGATTTGGCATGTCGAAAATAGGGTATATACCGAACTTCAGCTTTCTTGGTCAATTTGGTAAAATTTTGATTTTTTCTCTCACTTTTGGCCTAAATTCGATTTTCAAAAATTCACCAAAAATCGAAAAACGCACTTTAGACCTTGAAATTTTATACGATATCCCGGAAACACAGAAAATACACACACAAACATGTGAAAAAGCGCTATCCAATCAAACTGCACGCAATAAATAAACAGTAACGTGATAAATAGCACCACGCGTTTGCAAACAAATATATTCTTTTAACCCTCGTTTATTAATAGCGTGGTCATAGCCGAGTAGTTAAGTTAGGTAGTTAGGAGAACGTAAGGTACCAGGTTCGATTCCCCGTTAGGTCATTAGGTTAGGAAATTTTCGTAAGATATTAAAATTGCAAAAAATCCTCCACATCGAGCACTATCCAATGGTGCAAAATAAATTCAAATTAGCGTAACCCTTCCCCTTTATTTTAATTTTTTAAAATTTCATTTTGAAAATTGATATCATTGCTCCAAAGTAAAAATTACCTCACCACAAGTACTTTTTATTTCTCAAACAGTAAAAATTACCTCAAAACGAGCATTTTTTACTTCAACGCCTATTAATCTTTACACAATTGGTTCGAGTAATTTTTACTATTAAAATATAGTAAAAATTATTACGATAGAATAATTTTTACTTTTCAAATAGTAAAAATTACTTCAAGAGGAGTATTTTTTTCTTCACCACACATTAATTTTTACATTATTGGTTCGTGTTATTTTTACTATAATGGTACAGTAAAAGTCATTATGGAGGAATAATTTTTACCATGCTATCACATTAAAAATAATTTGTGTGACCAGTTGAAAGTACCAAGTTCTAAAATAAATTCTACTGTATTTTCGAATGGGATCCGGTTATTGTGCTAAAATAATAAAAATTACCTATACTTTTTTTTTTCCGTGCAAGATTTTAACCCAATCAATGGGTATATAAAAATGTTGAAGAAGGGAGTGATACTGTTTGAAAAAAAAAATACATTACTACCTAATTCGAATTTTTTTGATTTTATGTATTATTTTATGTAATTTTTCAATTTAAATGGCCCAAGCGAAGTGAAAACAAAAGTTTTGGAAAATTTATAATTCAAAAAATAGAACTACCTACTTCAAAACAATGGGGTTTTCTAATACCTATCAGCAATCATTTTTAAAATTTAATCAATAGTTTTTTTAAATACCAGCTGGCTTGTACTCACTTTTTCCAAAAAAAGGCCAATCCATCATTCATTTATTAGTATCCCAAAAAACTCGAAAAAGTAACCAAAAAAGTGACAAAACATGGACAATACATTTTAATGCACAAAAAATCAACAAAAAAACGAAAACTTTTCGCTTTTAGTCAAATTGTCAAAATGAAATTCAATAATTTTAGCAAAAAGCAGGACCTTTTGGCAATTAGGTACTGCCAAGGAAGTACTTTTTGGCAATTTTGGATTAAAAATTAAAAATTTCGCGATTTCTGGGAATAAAGGTGAGATTTTTGAATATTTCAGCAAAAGACATGGCTTGTTAGCTGGGGATTTCTGACAAAAAAACTACACATTAGAACAATTATTGGAAAAGAGAGGGAGCTTTTTGATGCAAAAAACAACACAATTTTTAGCAGATTTTGGCAAAAAAAAATGCTACATAATTTTGGCAAAATGCGAGCTTTTTTGCTATTTTGATAGAAAACGAGACTTCGACAATAATTTCCGGAAAAAGCAGGACTTCGTAGAAATTTTTAGCTCAAAAGCAAAACTTTTTATGTAGGTAGCAAGATTTTTTTCATGGTAAATTAACAGAATGGATTTCAAGCCTTTTTGGGGAATAATGGACAAAAAGTAATGGTACTATTTGGCAATTTTTGGCAGCAAACTGATCTCTATAGTGGAGAAAACCAAACACTGATCTTCAAGGGCATATCCCTCTTCCCTCCTATGCATGCATACACCCGATAAAGAACTTGATAAGCTACCTGGAATCGGCGACCAACTTACAACATGTAAGAGATAAGGACCAGGGTACAACTAGTCTCATTCTCCACGCGTTATCGTGGAGAAATCCTGAACTCACGCGCCTGATGCTTACATTTCAAAAAGGGGCGTGCGGCACGGGTTAATATGCATTGATTGAGCTAAAAATTTGTATACGTTATTTTTTCATAAGACAGCACCATACTAGGGGGTGTCCCAAAAAAAATTCCAAAATTTTTTTTAAGGGCCACCCTAATGGGATATTGTCACTATCCGAATTTCCTGTGTCAGAGGATGGAAGAAATATTGATAATAAACTGGATATCAGAAGTGAAGTTGAAAAGAAGTTGGAAGAGTTCATAACATATGGAGAAGACTTTGATCGTGAAACGCAGAAGATAATGGAACTGCATCATAGAAAGTTCGTTAATCCTGAAAGCGAAGAATTATTTTCACAATCGGAAGCACAGGCAATGGGATTAGATGCTGAAAGTGGTGGTCCACGTGAAGGTGAAGTAATCAAAGAAGAAAACGAATTTACGAAAGGATGACCTATATGGGTTTCCTTCAAGGAAATATCCGATATTAGTTTTAGATCATAACTTTTAGAAATATACATTGATTGGATTTACCGGTTTGTAGTGTCTCTTACAAAAAAATACATGTATTTTTCATTAGCACAAATAATTAGGCTATAGATTTCGATGAAAATAAACAATAAAATATTAATCAAAAAATCCTTTGTGAATTTGTGATCTACAATTTAAAAAAATAAATGAAACTGTAAAAAAAATTTTTTGAGAAAAATAATTTTTTACAACAAAAATTGAAAGTTTAGTTCACAGTGGCGAAAAAAGCAAGAGAGGGGTGTCTGTCTGTATTACAGACAGACACCCCTCTCTTGCTTTTTTCGCCACTGTGAACTAAACTTTCAATTTTTGTTGTAAAAAATTATTTTTCTCAAAAAATTTTTTTTACAGTTTCATTTATTTTTTTAAATTGTAGATCACAAATTCACAAAGGATTTTTTGATTAATATTTTATTGTTTATTTTCATCGAAATCTATAGCCTAATTATTTGTGCTAATGAAAAATACATGTATTTTTTTGTAAGAGACACTACAAACCGGTAAATCCAATCAATGTATATTTCTAAAAGTTATGATCTAAAACTAATATCGGATATTTCCTTGAAGGAAACCCATATAGGTCATCCTTTCGTAAATTCGTTTTCTTCTTTGATTACTTCACCTTCACGTGGACCACCACTTTCAGCATCTAATCCCATTGCCTGTGCTTCCGATTGTGAAAATAATTCTTCGCTTTCAGGATTAACGAACTTTCTATGATGCAGTTCCATTATCTTCTGCGTTTCACGATCAAAGTCTTCTCCATATGTTATGAACTCTTCCAACTTCTTTTCAACTTCACTTCTGATATCCAGTTTATTATCAATATTTCTTCCATCCTCTGACACAGGAAATTCGGATAGTGACAATATCCCATTAGGGTGGCCCTTAAAAAAAATTTTGGAATTTTTTTTGGGACACCCCCTAGTATGGTGCTGTCTTATGAAAAAATAACGTATACAAATTTTTAGCTCAATCAATGCATATTAACCCGTGCCGCACGCCCCTTTTTGAAATGTAAGCATCAGGCGCGTGAGTTCAGGATTTCTCCACGATAACGCGTGGAGAATGAGACTAGTTGTACCCTGGTCCTTATCTCTTACATGTTGTAAGTTGGTCGCCGATTCCAGGTAGCTTATCAAGTTCTTTATCGGGTGTATGCATGCATAGGAGGGAAGAGGGATATGCCCTTGAAGATCAGTGTTTGGTTTTCTCCACTATAGAGATCAGTTTGCTGCCAAAAATTGCCAAATAGTACCATTACTTTTTGTCCATTATTCCCCAAAAAGGCTTGAAATCCATTCTGTTAATTTACCATGAAAAAAATCTTGCTACCTACATAAAAAGTTTTGCTTTTGAGCTAAAAATTTCTACGAAGTCCTGCTTTTTCCGGAAATTATTGTCGAAGTCTCGTTTTCTATCAAAATAGCAAAAAAGCTCGCATTTTGCCAAAATTATGTAGCATTTTTTTTTGCCAAAATCTGCTAAAAATTGTGTTGTTTTTTGCATCAAAAAGCTCCCTCTCTTTTCCAATAATTGTTCTAATGTGTAGTTTTTTTGTCAGAAATCCCCAGCTAACAAGCCATGTCTTTTGCTGAAATATTCAAAAATCTCACCTTTATTCCCAGAAATCGCGAAATTTTTAATTTTTAATCCAAAATTGCCAAAAAGTACTTCCTTGGCAGTACCTAATTGCCAAAAGGTCCTGCTTTTTGCTAAAATTATTGAATTTCATTTTGACAATTTGACTAAAAGCGAAAAGTTTTCGTTTTTTTGTTGATTTTTTGTGCATTAAAATGTATTGTCCATGTTTTGTCACTTTTTTGGTTACTTTTTCGAGTTTTTTGGGATACTAATAAATGAATGATGGATTGGCCTTTTTTTGGAAAAAGTGAGTACAAGCCAGCTGGTATTTAAAAAAACTATTGATTAAATTTTAAAAATGATTGCTGATAGGTATTAGAAAACCCCATTGTTTTGAAGTAGGTAGTTCTATTTTTTGAATTATAAATTTTCCAAAACTTTTGTTTTCACTTCGCTTGGGCCATTTAAATTGAAAAATTACATAAAATAATACATAAAATCAAAAAAATTCGAATTAGGTAGTAATGTATTTTTTTTTTTCAAACAGTATCACTCCCTTCTTCAACATTTTTATATACCCATTGATTGGGTTAAAATCTTGGGTTTTGTTGCAAGAATTACAAATATTGTCGGCAAAATGATATGAACACCTCAACCCAAACAGTGTGACTTCGATCGTCCTCTGGTTTGAACAAACACGAACGTTTAAGATTGAAAAAACAAGTTGAAGTTGAGGCGCGTTAATGCACGTTTCATTTGCCACGGGTTTGTCGTGGAATAGAACTGAGCTCGTGCGCGTGATGCTATCATTACAAAAAGTGGTGTGCGGCACGGGTAAATATGCATCGATTGAGTTGAAATTTTTTATACGTTATTTTCTCATAGAGTGGCACCAAACTAGGGGGTGTCCCGAAAAAAATTCAAAATTTTTTTTCCCACCAAGTATAAATAAGGGCCACCCTAGTCTGTATATCTCGTTTGTCTGTCCATACCCATCTACCTGCCTTTTCAAGGTGACTATCCTCTTAAGGTCATTGACCCATCTATCTGCTTTCTCAAGGTCATCTGTCCTCCTGTCCTGCCTCTAAAGGTCATTTACACGTCAGTATGGTTCCCCAATTCCTGCCGGTCTCGCCGTTTAAGGTCATTGACTCATCTGTCCGGCTTCTTGAGGCCACTGGCCTACTTGTTTAACCACTCAAGGCCATTGATCCGCCTGTCTGGCTTCTTAAGGTGATTGAACCGTCTGTCTGGCTTCCCCAAGGTCGTTCGTCTATCTATCTATCTGTCTGTCTGTCTGTCTGTCTGTCTGTCTGTCTGCCTTGTCGGGCCCTTCAAAGACACTGACCTACCTGAATAGCCTCTCAAGGTTATCTGCGTGCATGTCTAGTGTCCTAAGGTTGTCGTGTCTGCCTGTCTAGTCTGATATGGGCATTAACCCATCCGTCTGGCTTCTCAAGTTTGTCTGTCTGAACCTTTCAAGGTCATTGATCCGGCTGTCTGATATCTCAAGGCCATTGACCTGACTGGCAGCCATCTTAAGGTCATTGACCCATATGTCTGGCTTCCCAAGTTTATCTGTCTGAATCTATCAAGGCCATTGATCCCGTTGTCTGGTATCTCAAGGTCATTGACCTGACTGGATGCCCTCTCAAGGTCATGGACCCCACTGACTGGACGTTTAAGGTCATTGACCCGATTCTCTGCCCTATCGCGGTCATTGACCCATGTGCCTAAACTCTCAAGGTCACTGACCTAACTGCCTAGACTCTCAAGGTCGTCTGTCAGCGAGTTCGCTGATTTTGCAGCAAAGTACAAGGGGATTGAGGAGGTCTTATCTCAAAAAATCGGTAAATACATATGTATTATAAAGGATCCATTTTTTCATTCATTTTATTATTTTATTTATAATTGCCTCAGCAAGATGGAACATGCGAAAAATTTCAAATTTTTAGGTTAATGCTCACCCATTTCTTCGGACGAGATTTTTTTAAGTTATACATTATATAATAATTTGTTCAGTTATCTCCATCCACTTATGAGCCGTGAAAGCTCGACAGTTTTGCAAAAAAATTTCCAATACGTAAAAATTATAGCGCTCACCCTCCTCCCCTTGAAGAATTAAAACGAAAATGATGGTAATTACTTTAATAAGGCAATCGAGGGAACCCTGTAAAAATATTTCAGCGAAATCGGACGACTTCGTTCCATTTTTGATTCGAGTTCGAACTCAGAATAAACTTGCTCAACATAAACAATTAAACACCTATAGCAAAGGTTTATTTTTATTTTTCACTCGCTTAAATTCGTTTTTATTATAGCTCGCGTGTAATACAACTGATCGATGAATATTATGCAATGTGCAACTGTGTCGCAACACAGAACACACATTTCATTTACTTAAAACTCTCAAGCAAAACACAGCCAAAACTTGTAATAAAAATAAACAAGCTGTTGCCGATGTGAATTAATTGCACAAGCGACGATTTTCGTCAAACTCAGTCGTGAGAAAAAAATCCAACCGAGTTTCAATTTCGAACTTACAATATAATATTCTCCATTTAATCAAAAATTTAATCAGCCATTCACATTCTGAGCTGATTACACGCGGATAATACGTGAATACAAATTTACACAAATTAATCCGTTAAAAAAATGAAGTAACTAGTTCATTTGGAATTTTATGTACTTATACCTAGAATTACTCGCGTGTAGATCGTCTATCGTCCCCCTCGGCCCTCATATTGCTAAAAACATCTCGTAAAAAATCGCAATGTTGAGATAAAAATTCGTGTCGAATACTAGAGCAAAGAAGAAAAAAAAACGTTAACCGCACGTTGAATTCTTAATAAACCGTACGTAATAAAGCTTTATATCGCGTAAAGAGTCTTGTATAAATACTGCTAAACATTTTCACGAGCATTTCAAATGCTTCAGATTAAATACGATATTCCGTTTTTCTAAAGCGAAGTTTCCCTATATACATATCCGAGTTGTTTTACATAAAGACCAAAATACTTCCAGTGATGGAACTTCTTGCCCCCCCTCCTTCTCCGACTAAAACAACGTAAGTAGGTACGTGAAATACTTATGCCGCAGATGAACGGGTACGAGGTATCATTTTTCAATACACATACATGACCGAGAAGGGCTAGGTGATTTATAAAAAAGAAAAATGAGAAAAAATGTACGATTAAATCGAACATCTTTAACAAAAAAAAAAAGAAAAAAAAACAATAAAAAACGAAATACATAAAACTCAACTTTATCCCTCTCTCTTTATATGATTCCGTATATTTTAAACAGAAATTAGTATTTTTCTCTTCTTCATATTGCATACCTAGTAGACGCGGTAACACTTGGAAAATTTATCGTTTCCAGTTTAGAAAAATGAAAAAACAGAAACCGAAGTCGTATCGCATATTTTATAAGATTTAGTGCGACTGTTTTTAAAAGCTCGTTCAAAGTCGGATTATAAATTATGCTTGGCTGAATTCGTGTGTGCGATATTTACGCATTTGTGTCGTATTTCCTTTGATTACTTTTTAATTCGAGGGGAAGTAGAAGAAAATATATTCGTATGAGAGAACGAAGAAGTTTTGTGGCCCGGAGAAACGTGAAATATCTAGGTAATCTGAAGATATGCTGGCGGTATTAAAATTTGCTGTGTTTCGTGAAATTTATTTCAGAAAATTTTGATGTAATTTTAAGAAATTCTAACACTGCGGGGTTGCCAATTTTTTTCTAGAATAATTTTCCACAGTTGGTTTCTATAGGATTTCTGGATCAATTTTTCGAAGAATCCTTTCATTTCTTCAAGTTTTTGAAGAGTTTTTTTATTACATACTAGGGGGCGGGGGGGTATTCTTGCATTTTTCCCTACATTTTCAAGAAGTGGGTATCTCGTTGTCTCAATAGAGGTAAAATGGACTCAAATGAACATGCAGAAAACTTCAAATCTCTAACCCTTGAGGAGACTTGAGATTCTTACCTGCAAAACGTTTAAAAAATGACTAATTTTTTATATTTTTTCAGTTTCTCAATTATTTTTAGAATCTTACCCTATTTAAATTAAAAAGAAATAAAAACCATCTTCCACCCTTCAAAAAAGTGAAAAAAAAACGAAAAACTGAAAAATTGCGTTCAGTGGTTCTAAAAATACCTCAATCGTATCAATTAATGTTCTCGGCATTTCAGGTTATTTTGAAGTTCTTTGACCTTTTTCATTTTTTGAAAGGCTGGAGAGTGAAAATTTTATCAAGTTTTGACCCAAATACATATGATGTAAAAATGTTTTAAAATACCAAAAATCACCTACCTACATGTTGTTTGAAATTTCGAAAACTGGACACAAGGATCGTTCATTTAAACCGATTTGACCGTCACTGAGATCTTTAAAAAATCGAATTTCAAAAAATTGACTTTCCAAATACCTACACTTTTTTGCGATTATTTGTCTCAAATTTCTGAAATGATGTATTTTCACCTTTTTAGTGACTTTTTAAAGATCTTTAGACCGAAAATTCAATAAAATCAAAACTTTACCAAATTGACATTGAAAACTAAAACTTGTTATGTACTCTTATTTTTGATCCCTTAAATCGATTAGAAATGGTTTCGAAAAGTTTTGAGCAGTTCTGTAGCCTTATTGAAAGTCGATCATTTTTCAAAAATCGATTTTCGCTGGTTCAGAACTCAAAGCTTTGCAAAATTTTCAATTACAAAGCAGAAAGAAAAAAGAGAATAGCCTATTTAAATTTTACTCAAATCATCGCGAAAAAGGCGTAAATAGGTGTATTTTAACTCACTGAATCCAAATATGGCGACAAAAAATTGTTTTCGATCGAATGAGGCTGTCCCTATAGGGCGGAAAATTCTGTTGTAATACACTCTTTCAATCACTCAGTTCCACTTTTCAGCACCATGTTTTTATAGAGATATTTTAACGATGAAAATATACGAAAAAAAGAGAGGTAAGGTCTCCTCTTCAAAGGAAGTTATAAATCATGGAAATGTTTTTTGCTTATGTTGACTGAATGCCTGGAAACCTGACGTTTTCAGTTTTGAGATTTTTTTTCAAACTTTCAAACTCAGTAGAATTTTTTCAACTTTTATAAAAATTTTTACAAGTTCCAAAAAGCCAGCAAAAATTATTAAATCCTACTTGAACAAATATCGTTAATTTATGATCGTAAAAACATGAATGTCAAAATAAAATCATCAAGAACGATGCAAGACTGATAAAAAATGTAAAATACGAGCGTATTTAATATAGAAATTGTGACATTTTTCATTGATCTTTGCAGATGCTCGTATAACTGCGTGAAATTCAAGGGATAATTAGGGGCGTAGGGCGTTTGAAATTCAACACTCTGAAAATTTATTCATTTATCAACCAATTAAACCATGAAAAAAAAACTGTTTCTTTGTTCATCAAATGGGAGGTCACGCGACCTTCAATCGTTCCCAAATTTTCAACGTTTAAACGAAGATATGTGCCTTCGAAATGCATCCAATAATCATAATCACAAAACCGACGATATTAGAAAATTTACTTAAATAAATGCCCAGATTTTTTCAAAATTTAAAAAAATTCATTCTCACTTCACCGTTTTTATGACGAAATTTATTTTTTATCCATCAATGCGCCCTCGTTGAATTACAAAAAAAATTCACGATCAAGCGTAGCAGAAAATCGAAATATTTAGAATTTTAGACTTTAGTGCGAACGTAAACGACAAGTTAAGGAAACAATCTTGCTATTTTCCAGCACCTTGCTCCTCTTTAAAACGAGTCAGCTGCGATAAGGAAGTTTCCTTCTTGGCAGCACGTACGCAAAATACGATTTATCTAGGCACGTACACACAAGTGTAAGGAGTTTCAGAAGTTTAATTTCTCCCAAAGCCTCGAATTTGAAAAAAAAGAAAAGGGTAAAATCACGAGAAAATGCACACAATATGTTGGTATTGTTGATTGTTAGTCTTGGTACATCATTTTGAAGCAATAGTCCAGTCGGTAAGGGGTTGAACCCGAACAAAATTCCCACAAAAGATTTTTTTGCTTTAAAAGGTCTAGGATGGTGTCCTAAACAACATATCCGGAGCCGCCCCCGATCCACCTGGTGCGTCCCCCCTACAGTGGATTTTAGCCCCCCAAAACACGTTTTTTGCCATTTTCTCCTCCGCATTGCATTTTAGCGACAAATGAGGTTGGATACAAGAATCTACGTCAAATTTCCGATCTAATGATGTATCAATTTTCCCCGTACGTTCAAGGGGGGTGGAACTACAGCCATTCAAAAAAGGGGGGTTTCCTGAAAAATACATAAAGGCTATAGGCGTCTAAGAGGGGTGAAATGGTCTCCGAAAGCGTTCGAGTTGATATTAGCATGGAAGGTGAGTACCATTGAGACACTTCCGCATGAAAAATTTCAGATCAACGCCCCCTCCCCTTTTTGAGGAACCCCCCTTTTCTGAAATTTCAATAACACTTTTCTCAGCCCCATTTCAACCGATTTTGAAAATTTTTCAGTATGTTGTGAACATCCTTAGGAGGTACCCTCACAAAAATTTTCAGCCACCTCCCCTCATATCTACCCCTCAAAATGGAGTAAAAATGTGTCGCAAGGGGGTTGGGGTAAAATGGGAATTTTGGGGGAAATAACTAAGTATCAATGAATAGGATGTCGTTTTCTTATGATTCGATACCGCTGAGCACGAATATGACGTCAGATTTTTTGCTACACTCATCTAGCCCTCTCCAGAGCGCTTGGCCTCCTCAAATTTGACTATAGTTATAAAGCATAAAATAAGTTTAAAACGCCATTTTGAGGGGTAAATATGAGGGGAGGTGGCTGAAAATTTTTGTGAGGGTACCTCCTAAGGATGTTCACAACATACTGAAAAATTTTCAAAATCGGTTGAAATGGGGCTGAGAAAAGTGTTATTGAAATTTCAGAAAAGGGGGGTTCCTCAAAAAGGGGAGGGGGCGTTGATCTGAAATTTTTCATGCGGAAGTGTCTCAATGGTACTCACCTTCCATGCTAATATCAACTCGAACGCTTTCGGAGACCATTTCACCCCTCTTAGACGCCTATAGCCTTTATGTATTTTTCAGGAAACCCCCCTTTTTTGAATGGCTGTAGTTCCACCCCCCTTGAACGTACGGGGAAAATTGATACATCATTAGATCGGAAATTTGACGTAGATTCTTGTATCCAACCTCATTTGTCGCTAAAATGCAATGCGGAGGAGAAAATGGCAAAAAACGTGTTTTGGGGGGCTAAAATCCACTGTAGGGGGGGACGCACCAGGTGGATCCGGGGAGGCTCCGGATATTTTGTTTAGGACACCATCTTAGACCTTTTAAAGCAAAAAAATCTTTTGTGGCAATTTTGTTCGGGTTTGCCTCCAAAAAGTGCTATACCGACTGGCCTACAAAGGGAAACACGTGTTTGAAAAATTAAACTTGATATGAAACGATACTAAAAAATTTTTCTTTAGAAATTCGTCGAAAAAACTCAACCTAACCAAAAAGTAAAAATAATTTTTTATAAATTTCACCCCCTTCCCTTCCATTCCCTTCCCTTCCCTTCTACTCATTGAGAAATCCGAAGAATAAGCCCAGATTTATCAATCTCTTTCTTTGAACAAAAAAATTTTCAAAGTACTTTTCTCGAGCCAGATTTCGTCTAAAGACTGTTTTTAAGGGGGGCAAGAACTTTAATTTTCAAATTTTGGCAATAATCGAATAACTTCCAATAAGATGCACTGAAGATCGACCAATCATCTTGTAACATTTTTTAACTTTATGAAAAATACTCATTTTAGCTAATTTTCCAAACAAAAAAAAGAAAAGATTAATCTCTCTCCCAATTCTCATTCCTCTCATAAACATTCGAAGCCTATTTTTGAACATTTTTTTCTCTCTTTCGTTACCTAACAATTAATTAATTTTTACGCACAATTAAACATTCTCTCCCCTTCCCATACCTAGCATCTCTCTTAATTTCGCCACTAATTTCTTGAAACTACTCGCAACAGTTAATTGAGACTTTCATCAATTCGAATTAGAAATTATACGTCAGAAATTCATACTACGCTTCAACTTCACCTTCGCTATCTCAAAGAAGACACCCTGTATCAATAATCAGCTTCACTCACCAGCCTCGAACCAACATATAAATTACACTTGTGGCGTTTAAATCATGAAAACTGGCTTCAAAGGTAACACTCGCTATTACCACTAATCAGCCATATTCGGCAAAAGTCGACACGGATTAATAGGGCGCTTTAATCCTACGCAATCTTATACGCAAACATTTCAAAATGAAAATTTCCTGCTTGATTTAAAAGGGGGCCAAGGGGTACACGAAAGGGCTGGTCGAGGGGACAGAAAACGCGTAACATTATTATTCAAAACGTTTAGTTAGGTATTTCGCGATAGAGGAACCCGAATAGAGGTGTTAGGGTTAAAGAGGACGACGAGGAAGCGAGGGGAGCTGCGATCTGTTCTATGCGAATCTAAAATTTGCGCGTAGTGAGAGAGAGATAGAGAGTAAATAAAAGCAACCGAGTTTATTAAGTTATTCTCGAAGCGGAAAGCCAAAGAGATGAAATTAATTTAAATAACACGATTTAACATTATGTTTCGTTATGCATCCGTTTTTAGGCGCCGCGGCCGCTGCCTACGCTACATTTAGTAATTTTCTTCTTTATTTGCGAAAACTTGTCATTAGCATCTTTCCTCTACACTTCTTCTGCATCTGTCGTTCTTTCTCTCTACGCGTGTACTCGTATATGTTTGCTAACAATGTTTCATCTTCTTTCTCTTTCGCTCTCATAAGTTTCAATCTTAGATATTCTGGTTCATTTTCATCATCATCGTCGCTTTATTTACAAAATTTTACACTCTTACTAATACACATACTGTGATATCGTGTTGTGAAAGTTATCGAATTAACGTTACATCATCGAAGAATTTCTTAATATTATCGAGGTACCTTATCGAAGTAGATAGGTACTGAATATACTTTAGGCCCTTGAGCTATTCACGTAGGTAGGTATTACTCACACTTTCGCGGATTTATACAAATTTTATACCTAATTCGTACGAAGCTTACTCGTACATTCTTCACTAAGAGTGAGAGAATACTCGCGGAATGATTAATATGTGTAGGAATACTTCTATATAATAATTATACAAGATATAGGTATCCCAATCGACAGAGGAATTTTCTAGATCCGATGACGAAAACTGAAAGAACATCGAAAAGTATGTCACCAGATAAATTTTCAGACGTTGAAGTTCATTCTGTTCATTTTAGGATTTATGCTGAATTTTTTGAGATTAAAAATTGGTACATTTCTTGCTAAAAAAATTTTAATCTAATCGACAAGATAGAACTGAAATTCACTTTGAAGCGTACCTGGGTAATTCTCAAAAAAAAGGTCAATTTTGATGTGCATAATTTTGAAAAACAAAAATCATTTTTTTTGGAAAATTTCAAGTGGGAATCATTTGTATAGGTGTCCCGGATCCCTTTTCTAGTGTTGTCATCAATTCAATCCCCCCACTGTGGGCCCTGGCCCCCCTAAAATGGCGATAATTAGGATTCGACCTTCATCAATGTGTAATATGTCGATTAATATGTTTTCGAGGTCGTAGGATTCGAATCTGGAGTTATTTTTTATGTAGAGGTGGAGGGTGAGGCGTGGGGAGGGGGAAAATGTCAAATTTTGCTTATATTATCGTGTAATATGTCGATTCATGTTTTTCAGGCCCCAAAGTTCGAATCTGGACTTATTTTTTTGGTAGGGATAGTGGTGAGGCGTGGGGAGGGAGAAAATGTCAAATTTTGCTTGTATTATCGTGTAATATGTCGACTAGCGCGATAAAAGTACAGCTGCCCGAAATTTGGCCATGTCAAATGACAAATGGACGCTGGACAAGCCGAAGGACAATCTCGACGTTTTTTCGTTTCTAGCCTTACTTACTGGACATTATTCGATTTTTAACACGTTTTTGGCGGGTTAGTCAGGGTAAATAAAAAGGCAAGCCGAAGGACACAGATTTTGCGAAATATCAAAACTTCACAGATAAGTACGATCCAGTGCAGCCACTCACCAGAAAAAAATGTTGGATTGGGAAGCTACCAAAAATAATTTAAAATTAAATTGCTCTAAAATTTGCGCAAAAAGTGTGTGACAGTTTTCAAATGTGAATTGCGAGCTTCCTATGGACTTATTGCAATTGCAATTTGCACAATAAGAGACCTTCATGTTCTATGATAATGAGAATGTGTCAATTTTTCCAAAAAAAAAAAAAATGAAGTTCATGACACTTTATAACATTCATTTTCAAAAACATGGTGTGTGACAGCCAAGTCGAAGGACATTTGGGGTATAAAATCGAAGGTACACCAATAAAAGGAGGGGCTGAAAATCTCAATACCATATGTAAAATGTGTGTGGGGTTGAATGGATCAAAAAAAAAAAAATTCATGCTAAAACCGTTGAGAAATTTGCCATGTACACGATTTTTACCTTTTTTTGAGAATTATACCCACCATACTTTCGACTTCTTGAATTGATTAGAGATGATTTCGAGTCACTCTAGAGCTACCTAGAGATTTTTAGACTTTGCAGCATTCAAAAAAAAATTCAAGAAAGTGCAAATTAAATTCGTGTAATGGAAATTTTATTACAAAGACTTTAATAATACGATATACATATCTAAATAAATTTTATTAGCACGCCATTATTGGTATTTTTCAGTGTTTTCGAATAAAACAATCATAGTTTATTATACTGCAATGTGAACGGATTTTTTAAAAAGATTATTATCTAAATAATTCTCGTGTAATCTGTAGCCTCTTGTGTGGACTGTCAATTATTCAAATTACAATACTAAAATCGTACTTGATAAACTACAATTAAAGATAATTATATACGAATAGATTATTTAGATCCAATGATCAGAAAAACCATCCTTCGCGGAAAAGCATTACATAACAAAAAGCTAAAGTCGTAAAGTTACACAAACCAGCGTCGTCGCGGGCTCAACCAGCGTAATATTTTCGGACCAGTCTGCAGAAAACCATAGGCAGCATCAATAGATAAAACTATGAAACTATTCCTAACCACACGCCAAAAAATGTCGAGATAAAATTGCGAATCTTTTGCAGGACACTTGCAGATGCATTCATCAGTACCATTACACGAAATATACATCGTACCATTCCAATCATCAGGCATCAACTGATTCCAAATCTCTTCTGGCAAATACTTGTTTCTCACGGTTTCAAATTCTTCATCTTGTCGGTTAATTACGCGATATTTTTGGCCAATCAATGTCTCCAACACGAATTTCTTTTGATTGAGGTGCCCATGTTACCGAGTCTTCGAAAGGGTCAAAGTAAGACAGATACACACAAGATGCTATTATTACGAATAAACTCATTTCTTGATTATTGAATAATTCTCGTGCAAATCTGTAGCCTCTTTTGTCGACGGTCAACTTCTCAAATTACAGTCCTGAAATGAAAGGTAGGTATAAAGGTGTATATAGGAATCTATAATATAAACCGATATTTTCACTACTTAAACATGCCGCAGGTTTGCCAACTTTTGTAGGGTGACTAAATTTCCCTAAACTAAGGTATGCGTGACTGAAAAAATTAAAATTTTCAAGTGTAGTCAGATATGAGAAATTGAAAATAGTACTCTTAACCCTCTGCGAACTCTTGCCCTCACTTACTCTACCGAAATTGACAACCAGAAACAAACTACAATAATTAGGGATAAGTAGGTAGGTACTTAGACTTGACTTACGATTAGAGTTTAGATCCAATGATCAGAGAGAACATCCTTCGGGGAAAAACACCAACAGAAAACTATTTTTTAAACACGAGTACTGCATACTTTAAAGTTATAAAACATCAACCGAACAAGAACAATAATTACTCACACGACAATAAACAATCAGTGAGTAATGTACACATTTCATAAGGAACAAGGCCTAATCTTAACAAAGTAGCCAGACTTTTCAACTGCGATAACAAAGATATTAGTAAATAGAAGTCAGAAACATAATATACAAATTCATAGTAACTTGAGAAGTGCGATGTCGCCGTTCCTGTTTCCTCATCTAAAAAATATAGCACGAAATATCACCAACTTGTAAACTTATACACAATACCAATCGAGCATCATACAACGAACCAGCGTGATATTTTCGGATTGATCCGCAGGTACTCGATAGCAATATCAAAAATGTCGATTGTAAAGCCAATTTGAAGCCCCCACACTGATGAACGCACCATTGAGCAAATGGTTTTGAAATACGATAACCCTTGCGAATATTTTCCGTGAGATTCGATAATGCTCCGACAGTTCTTTTCATTGGTGCATCTAATACGTGTGCAACTGTAATCATCAGTGATATTCCATTGAGGGTATATGTTTCTTACGGATTGAAATTCTTCACCGTGTCTGTTAATTACGCGATATTTTTGGCCATCAATATCTTCAACGCGAATTTCTTTCGATGGAGATGGAGTAAGTTGCCATGATCTCGATTCTTCATTTGGGTCGATCATGATCACGCAATACAAAATGAATGTTGTTACTATGAATGAATTCATTTCTCTGTGGATAATTCTGCAGACGTATGTTTATAGTTATAGACCTAGATAGTTCTCTAGTACATAAATTTGCTGACTTTTTTGTCGACTGTTCACTTCTCAAACTGAAATTCTAAAATGATATCTGAACGGAACCGAATCCTAAAGCAACTGACAAACAGAAACAAATCATAATAATTGGAGATACGCGCGATTAGATCCGATGATCACGAAGAAAACGTTTCACTCGAATGCACCAACAAAAAATCACTTGTTTCTACGCGGTTCACAGTGAATTTAAAATTTGGAGAAATCCGCCGAAATCGCTCGATAATTGAACAAGAAATGCCTAAATAATGTAATATTGTAGGAAAACAAAAATATAAAACTGAAAACTGAAAAGAGATAACTGTAGCAGTCAGAAACACATTGACATAAATCAAATCTACTTCTGATGCTGCGAGCCGGATACACAATGAAAGACGGATTTCCAGCTGCCCTTCGTGAAGAGAATAAACGTCTTAACGGCAGCACTGATTGTATTTTCATTTAAATGAAGGGAGGGAGGGAGAATTGACCAAAAATTGGAAAATGAAAATTCAGAAATGGTTGTCGTTATCATTGGTAGTTGGTACAATACAAAATAAAAGAACACAGATTGGGCTTCGCAGAAACATGTTTATTTCATTTTACAGTCCTTTTTTAAGACACTGATAACATATTCGTAAAATTCTAAAATTATTTCAATAAATTCAAAAATGCGTAGTATTATAATTTCATTGAATTTAAGCAGCGTTTGCTAAAACTTCATCATTACCAATTTCGAATAAATGTTCCGGGATCTTCGCGATTAGATTATAATATCCAAACCGTTTTTCTTCAACTTGTAAAGTTATTCCACCCGGTAGAATTTCTGCAAATGCCCTCAAAACACTTGGATGTTCTTCAAATAGATCTGCGACTGACTTCAAGAAATCTTTGATAGCTAAAAGATCGGAATTCCACGTATTCAAGTAAGATATGAAAGTATCACGATAATTTGGATGGCTCGCACCGTAACAGCATTCTATCGTATTGTTAAATTGAGCAACACTTGCTGCATTGGGATGCCTTCTTGAATTTCCATCGGGAACTTCGATTGGCTCAAATTTAAACTGAACTCTACGACCTCTACGACACATTGCACTTGCACAGTTTCAACTTTCGAGTAACGCATAAATTCAACAGAAGCAATTTTCTGGAAATATATTGTATCTATAACTAGGTTTCAGAGATACAAATCGCGAGCAAGTTAATATTTTAAAAGCACGTGTTTTCCTTATCATGAACTTGAAGCGTCCAGCCCATCGGCACAGATATGAATGAAATCCTGGATAGAAATTTTGGAACCTCTCATCCAGGGTTGTACATGTTTAAAACAAAAATGTTTTAAACACGTTTTATAAAAACGCGTGTTTTAGTTTATTAGAGTAGACCAGTCGATTTCGATTTAGATTTAGACAACAAAAAAAAACATACTTAAGCACGTTTAAAACGTTTTTTTTTTAATTTTTTTTGTTTAAATATTTTTTAAACGTGTTTTCTTTCAACTACAATTTTCTAAAAAAAAAAACGTTTTTTTCAATATTTCTAGTAGAAAAAAAAGGGATTGAATGAACTGTAATTTTAGATTTTTATTTTTCTTCTTATACTTTTACAAATTTTGTGTTTTGATTTCAATTTTTCAATAGGTATTTCTTGAGCTGAGCCTTATAGCAATTTTATTATGTCACGTCTTAAAAATTTATGACTGAATAACGGATATTTTAAATTGAAAAACTAAATCCAAAACAAATGAATTTGTGTTTAAAAATTAAAACACATTTTAAACGTGTTCAAAACGCGTTTTAAACACTTATGTAGTTTTAAACAAGAAAAAAAACTAGCTGTTTTAAAACAAAAAAATTGGTAATTTTGTCTCTCGATTTACTTTTCCATACACTTATCGGATTTATCGATATCCAGGGCAAAACGTATTACATGAATAAAAAGGCTGAAATGAAATTCATTGCCAGCCATCTCAACGTCATTTTTGAATGAAATTTCAAGCTAAGTTATTCTTTTTTCCCCCGATGCTTCGAATTTCAAAATCACTGAAATAATTCAGTGATCACTGATAGCTTTCTATCGAAAAGGCCGAATTTTTAAACCGTGGATATTTACAAGCAAAAACAAAAAAATCGGGTGAGTTTTTATCTTCAACACGAATTAGTTTGATGGAGAAGCCCATATTACTGAATCAGTGATTCTTCATCTGTGCTAATGTGAATGAAGTGAGAACACAAGAGAAATGTTATTGTAACGAATGAATTAATTTCTTCATAGACAATGATAAGATATGTATATTTATGATTATTGAATAATTCTCGCGCGGATTTGTAACCTCCTACGTCTGTTTTCACTATTCAAATAATGTACAATCCTAAAATCAAAGGTAGGTAGGTATCTACAGGGTGCCCAGAAATATCGAGCACCCCTAAGAAAGTTTTTCATTAAAAAAATAGATTGGCAACGTGAAATAGATGCATATGATTGGTGGAATGTTATCTCTCCAGTCCAACAACCAATCATGTGCTATCATTATTATCATTCACTGTGACCAACCGAAGTATTTTAGTAGAAAACTTTTTTAGGGGTGCTCGATATTTCTGGGCACCCTGTACATGAGTAACTAAATTGGCTTACATATGTAGAAGGAACTGAATATTAGAGAGAAATTGACGTACAAACAGAAACAAACTACAATAATTAGAGATACGAGTAAAATACGATTAGATTTTAGATCCAATGATCAGGAAGAACATTTTTCGCGGAAAAACATCAACAAAAAACTGAAGTCTAAAGTTGTAAAGTTACGCGTACCTACTCGTACATACAGCACTACACCAGTGTCACGCGATCAACCAGCGTGATATTTTCGGACCGGTCCGCAGAAAATCATAGGCAGCATCAAGAATTGCATATACGATATTATTCCTAACTGCACACCAAAGAATTTTGAGATAAGGTGTTTCATGCGAATCATTTGCAGGACACTTGCAGTTGCTACATGGAATATATAAGGTTACGGTACTACTCGTATTCCAATTATCAGGCACATCCACGTACTTTTTAAAGTCTTCATCTAGTCGGTCTATTGCGCGAAATTTTTGTCCATCGATGACTTCAACACGAATTTCTTCTGATGTAGGTGGCCATATTAGTGATATTAGTGATTCTTCATATTTTACGAAAGGGTCGGAGATAGACAGAAACAAATAAAATGTTGTTCTTACGAATAAATTCATCTCAATTATTGAATAATTCTCGTGCTAATCTGTAGCCTCACTTGTCGACAGTCAACTTTTCAAATTACAAACCTGAAATGAAAGGTAGGTAGGTAGGTAGGTAGGTAAGAATCTATGTAAGTAAACACGTCTACATAGAAGGAACTAATTCATACAGAAATTGACAGCCAGAAACACACTACAATAATTAATTACAGATACGTACGATTAGATTTTAGATCCAATGATCAGGCAGAGCATCCCTTGCGAAAAAGCACTCAGTAACACAAAACTATTTTTTTTCAACACCAGCACTACATTTAAAGTTTGAAAACATCAACGGAACAAGGCCAATATTCAACTAACAAAAATTAATGGGTAAAATTATGTACACATTTATATAAACGAAGACATTAGAAGAACATGGCCTAATTGTAAGCTTATCAAAATTTGAAAAAGTTAGAAACTCGATAAAGCATAAGTAGTTTTTACAACAAGATTCATAAAGTAGGTGATTACAAGGGAGCGCTGTATCGCACGAGTTTAGAATCATCTGCTTTATGAATCGAAATATAAAAACTAGGTATTTTTATTAATTACGCTCATAAAGCACACTACAATACCTCTGTCAGCATACAAAAAGTGAAGTACATATGTCTGTATGGTCGACCTAAATCGCAGGAAAATAGCTTTAGATGAGTCCTGATGAATCATTTCACATTTCACTACCCCGCTTCAGCTTTTGATATTCCCAGTTGTCTGTGATGCATCGACTTTATTTATTTTTATGGAAATTACTCAAAATTTTGAGAAAGGACATAGGTATTTGAGGTAAGGAAAGAAAATAATCTACGTTAAATTCTCTACCAGATGCGAGTTGGTTTGAAAATTACCTATCCGCGATATAGAAAAAAAGTTATAAAAGCTCAAACATACAAAAAAAAAAACACGAAAAAACAGTTTTTTCAGTAGTTTTACAACCTTGAGCTTTCATAATTTTTTTTGTGACCTAAATGCGTTTTGTTCTCAAGTTAATAGCGCAATCTGGTGGTATAACTCGGTTACTTACTGTCGATAAAAGTTGGTTCCAAGTTCCAACACCCGGCAATCCGGCATCAATTTTTTCGCTCAGGAGCGCTGTTATGCCTGCGCGAAAACTACGCTTCTATAATTTCCAAAGTGTTTCTATTTTAATGAAGGCTATAGCCTATAGGTGTTCGTCGATGGTTTTCCAACTAGTTTTTTCAAATTGGTCTTCCTATCTTTCAAGATTTTTGTGATCGTTTTTCAAATGATTAAATTTTTACGATTTTTTTTTCAAAATTCACTCATTTTGTAAGTTTTTTTCGTGTGTGTGTGTTTTTTTTTTATAATCAACGTATTTGAAGGTGCTTTCGAATTTCGATGAAATTTTTCCAGAAATGTATCAAGTTGGTCGTGTACTTTCTCAAAAATAAACGTGTTTTTTCAAGCCTTTTTCTAAAAGAATTTCATTTTATTTCCCTAAGATTTTGGTCGTCCATAAAGACATACTTTTTGTATAAATAGGTATCAACAGAGGTATAATAGTGTGCTTCATGTAGTAGGTATGTAAATTGAAATTAGGCTACTAAAAAATATTTGTGTCTCTGTCTCTCTCTCTGTACTATTAGATAAAATGTTCCTGATATTTTCATTAACGCGTAGGGAAAAATGAATTGACCAACAATTGGAAAATAAAATCCAGAAATGGTAATTTCGTCCCTTGATTTACTTTTGCATATACTTTTTAGGATTTTTCAGAATCCAGGGCAAAACTTATAAGGTGAATGAAAAGACTGAAATAAATTTATTGCCAGCCATCTCAAATGACCCATTTTCACAACGCTTTTGGTCAACATTGATGTATTTTCTTAAAAACTGGAACCTTCAGAAATCTGCTGGGGGCTTCAGATTCAGGATGGCTTGAAACAACCGTCAATCGATTTGGAAAGGGTAGGTATGGTATACCTACACCAAATGATTTTGGTATAATTCCCCGAATCCGTTATCCCAACCGAACGTTTCCCCGCAAACCCATTTCCTCAAATCCATTTTTCCCCAAATGCTACTTTTAAACTCAATTTTGATAACGGTCTGATTTTTCACGGATGATGAGTCAACATGGTGGTGATTTCAAGACATTTTGGAGCCACGGGTGGGTTTTTATAACTTTATCGGAGCTCGAAAAATCCCCTTATAGGAGGATCCAAATACAAATTCGAATGCAGGAATTTTAATTTTAATCATTTTTACAAATTGTACGATAATTATCTAAATGCGCATAACTATGAAATAAAACCAAGGATGTGTTTCTTTTGATAACTCTTACCTATAGCAATATTTCTTTTTTCATGATTTGTTGGTAATCTTGCTTTTGAGAAAAAATCTGTTACAAATATTTCTCTAAATGACAATGCTTAATATCTATTTCACATGCCCAAGTGTAAAATATATACTTATTAAGCAAGAAGAAATCACACTGCTCGAAAGAAATCACAGAACTTTCTTCTTAATAAAATAATACGAGTACTTTAGCTTCTGCTTCTTTTTATTGGTCATCTTCACTGATGAATCAATACAGTAAATTTAGAAGTAGCAAAACTTTAAATATTCTATAGATAATGATGAGGTGTATTTATGATTATTGAATAATTCTTTTGCGGATTTATAGCCTCTTTTGGTGACTGTAAATTATTATTCAAATTACAATCCTAAAATCATAGATAGATAGGTAGGTATCTCTATCTACATAAGTAAATAGGCTTACATAGAAGGATCTGAATCTTAGAGAGATTGACAAACAGAGAAAAACAACAATAATTAAAGATACATAGGACTAGATGTTATATAATCTAATGATTGGAGAGAACATCCTTTGGAGAAAATTTTGGATTTGAACCGGCTCAAAAAGAATTTAAAGATATGCACCTAATGTGCCTTTATAAGTGCTGAATTTCATGTTTACCTAATTTTCAGCTTTAGAAAGTTTTTATTGGTAAATCCAGTGGAGGCTTCAGATCGGTTCGAAACCAACACCAATCGTTTTTGGAAATTTTAATTTTGTGAATAAATTCGTCGCTTTTATCATTATGTCGTCGTTCATTTCCTAAAGTCGTCGATGCATTTCATTCAACTTGTCGGGCATGCGTTGGCGTTCACTTGATTTTATTGGCGTGCACTTGAATTTTTGTTGTCGTGCAATGGTTCAAAACTGTTTTCGTCGTTAAAAAAGTGGTTTTGGGACGTTGGAATCTGTCGTGCAAAACACTTTTTTTTGTCGTTCAAATCATTTAATCTGTCGTGCCGATAAATGGCACCCATTATCGGACCGGTACGCAGAGAATCAATGACAGCTACAATAATTTCATATACGATAATACTCCTAACCATACACCAAAGAATTTCGAGATAAGATAATTCTTCAGGATACTTGCGGTTGCATTCATCATCACCATTACATAAAATATGTATGCTGTCAGTCAAATCATCGCTCATATACTTGTTTTTGTAGGTTTCAAATTCTTCATCTTGTCGGTTTATCACGCGAAATTTTTTTCCGTCAATGACTTCAATACGAATTTCTTTTGATGGAGGTGCGGGTGCCCATATCAAATCTTTTTCATATTTTAAGAATAGAGGGTTTAAGAACCCAATATATATCATACAAGTAATTTTTACAAATAAATTCATGATCCAATGATCAGGGAGAACATCCTTCGCGAAAAAAACACCAACACAAAACTATTTTTTAAACACCAGTACTAGGTACCTACATTTAAAGTTTGAAAACATCAACTGAACAAGTCCAATATCCAACTAACAAAAATTAATGCGTAAAAATAATGTAGGTACTAGGTACACATTTACATAATATACATATAAGATTTTAGAAGAACATGGTACATATTATTGTAAGCTTATCAAAGTAGCCACGTTTATCAACTGCGATAACCATAGATAGGTATAAATATTAAACAGGATCGGAAACTCGTGTCGTTAAAATTGTTCTCCTCCCGAAAAATTTGACCCATCAGAGTTTTCACCTCTCGACAACTAACCAATCAGAGCCCTCACCTCCCGAATAACACGTGGTCTATGCGATTTGTGATTGGTTGATTTTATGGCTTCACTTTTTCGAAAAAATTGGTATGTATAAATGCACTTTATGTACTCCTCAGATCAGTTTTTGCGTAGGATTCAAAAATTGACGAAAAAACATGAGAAGTCTCACAAAAATGTACCTAATTTCAACAGCATCTAGGGTTTCAGAAGAATTCAACTGATTTTGGCGACTTTTCCTTTGAATGTGGAGTAAAATTGATGAAAATGGTCAATTTGCGTAATTTTGACCTTTCAAGAAGAGAAATTGTATTTTCTAGTGATCTTTGAAATTTTTAAAATCGAGAATTACGAAGAAAAAACACCTCAATTTTTTAAAAAATATTCATCAGCATAAAAGTTACACTTGAGGCAATTTTTTCGGAATTTTTGAGCGAGGACACCATGGAGAAAAGAAGATGATTTTTATAAACTTTTTTTTTCCAGTCAATTTTTCGGACTTGAAAAGGTGGCAACACTGATTTTCAATACATCTCTAAAGAACTCTTCCATGCATCCACGAAGTGGCAAATGCTTCAAAAAATTCGATTATACAATACCATTTGTAGTTCATTCAAATTGACCCTACTCGAACTTTACAATATCCCTACCCATCGAGGTCCATAACGACATGAAAAATATTTTCAAAATCGCCCAACCCAAGAACCAAAAGCTTGGCCATTCGCCATAGAATGACTCAGGAGATGAATCGAAATTAAATTGCCTATTTATTTACCAAAAATTTAGAAAATGAAATTCAGCACATACTTAACCGTCACATTTCTCATGGAAACAACCCCATTAAAATTTACCATAATATAATCAATCAAAATAGAACACTGAAATTGGTTTTATAATCGGTATGTATCCAAGCGCTCGAAATATTTGGAGGTGATTTCGAGCCATTTCGGAGCCACGGGTGGGTTTTTATAACTTTATCGGAACTCGAAAAATCTACTTAAGAAGGATCCAAAATAATGAATACACGTACAAATTCCAATGCTTGAATTTTAATTTTAATCATTTCTACAAATTGTGCGATAATTATCTTAATGCACTTAGGTATTATAAAATAAAAACCAAGGATGTGTTTCTTTTGATAAATCTTATTGCAATATTTCTTCATGATTTGTTGATAATCTGGCTTTTGAGCAAAAATCTGTTACACAGCTTTCTCTAATTGACAATGCTTAATAATATCTATTTCACGTGTCTAAAATAAGTGTAGGTAAAATAAGTATATTGAGCAAGAAGAAATCACACTGCTTAAAATAAAATCACAGAACTTTCTTCTTAATAAAATAATATTTGTACTTCAACTTCTGCTTCTTTTTATTGGTCACCTTCACTTCATTAATGAACCAATACAGTAAATTTAGGAGTAGCAAAATTGTAAATATTTTCCATCGCCCAAAAGAAATTTCTAAGATATATTTATGATTAATGAATAATTCTCGTGTGGATTTGTAATCTCCCACGTCGACTGTCAAATTATTCAAACTACAATCCTAAAATCATGGGTAGGTAGGTATTTACATAATTATTATTAGAAGGGACGGGGAACTGAATCTTAGAGAAATTGACAAACAGAAACGATTAGATTTTAGATCCAACGATCAAGGAGAACATCCTTCGCAGAAAAGCACCCACAAAAAACCAAAATAATCAAAGTCGTAAAGTTACACATATGTACCAGCCTTACGCGATCAACCAGCGTGATGTTCTCGGACCGATCCGCAGAAAATCAATGACAGCTTTAATAATTGAAAATATGATTTCATTTCTAATTATACACCAAATAATTCTGAGATAATATGATAATCCATACGAATCTTTTGCAGGGCACTTGCAGTTGCATTCATCATTACCAGTACATGGAATTAATACGGATACGGTAATGGTACCATTCCTATCATTATACACATGCGCGTACTTTTCAAAGTCTTCATCTTGTTGTTTTATTTCGCGATATTTTTCTCCTTTAATGTCTTTCACACGAATTTCTTTGCATGAAGATGGTGACCATATCAGTGACTTGAGTGACTCTTCATATTTTATGAAAGGGTCAAACACAGTCAGATACCAAACAAATGCTGTTTTTACGAATAAATTCATTCTTTTCGACGGTAAACTTTTCAAATTACGAACAATCCTGAAATGAAAGGTAGGTAGGAATCTATGAAAGTAAACCGAGGCCTACAAATTGACAACCAGAAACAAACTACAATAATTAGAGATACGTACGATTTGGATTTTAGATCCAATGATCAGGGAGAACATACTTCATACTTCGCAGCAAAGCTTCACCACAAAACTATTTTTTGAACACCCCGCCTCCTCTACCATACATTTAAAGTATGAAAACATCAACCGAACAAGGCTAATATCCAACTAACAAAAATTAATGTGTAAAATAATGAACGCATTATTGCAAAATAACATAATTAGAAGAATATGGTGTAATGTAATCATAAGCTTATCAATGTAGCCAGGTTTATCAACTGCGATAATAAAGATAAAAATTTAAAAAGTCAGAAACTAGATAAAGAAAAACATTTGTCTCTCTGTCTCTCTCTCTCTACTATTGGTAATGTTCCTGATATTTTCCATTAACACGGAGGGAGGGGAGAATTGACCTAAAATTAGCCATTACCTCGAATCAATTTTCCCCGATTTCCATTTCCCAAATTTTAACCTTCAAATTCAATTCGATTTAACTCTAATTTCTCATAAGTGATAAGTCGACACTGATTTGTCAAAAATTCTCCATTGAAAAAAAAAATGAAATTTAGCACTCGTTTGCCTCATTACTTATGAAAACAAAAACATTAAAATTTCACCAATCGAATATGGAATAGTGAAATTGACTTTAAAACCTGTATTTGAGCACTCGAATCAACTGGTGGTGATTTCGAGCCATTTTGGAGCCTCGGTTGGATTTTTATAATTTTATCGCGTTCGAAAAATTCCCTAAAGAGGATTCAAATGAAATTCTACAAAATACAAATTCGAATACTTGAATTTTTATTATAATCAATTAATACAAATCGTACGATAATTATCTCAATATGCATAAGTATAAAATAAAACCAAGCTATGTGTTTTGTAGGTAACTAATGTACCTATGCTTTTTAGGTAATCTTGCTTTTGAGGATAAATCTGATAAGTACACACGAGCTTTTTTTAAATGACAATGTTTTAAATTTATTTCACATGCTTAAAATAAGTATAAAATAATATTGAGCGAGAAAAAATTACACAGCTCAAAATAAAATCACAGAACTTTCTTCTTAATAAAATAATATTTGTACTTTAACTTCTGCTTCTTTTTATTGGTCACCTTCACTTCACTAATGAACCAATACAGTAAGTTCAGGAGTAACAAAACTAATTCACTCCAAAAATTATTTTCAGATGCATAATTGCATAGGTAGGTATATTATTGAAAATTCCAAATGCCTCAAGTTCCTTTTCACACCACAGAGACTTGAGTAATTCAGAGATATTCAAAACATGATTCAATAATTCAGGATATTTCTTTCTAAACATTTCAAATTTTTCATCCAGTCTGTTAATTATACAAAATTTTTTACCATCAATGACTACAACACGACTTTCATTTGATGGAGATGTAACAACTTCCGATGACCCTCCATTGGTGAAAAACACACAACAAATAATGCGCAGGAAAAAATACATCTCTTCAGTTATTCGTAATTCAATTTTCTTGTGATTGAATGATATTTATAAAATTCTCTGAGATTTTTTGTAGACTGACTACTTTTCAAACTGGAATCTTTGGATGCCAAAACGAAATAACAAACTAGACCAAAGCGAAACAAAATAACTATAGAAACAACACATAGGTACTTTGAACTATCAACAATAATACCTATACTTCGCGCAATTGCAACAACAAACAAATACCTATACATTCTTAAAAATTTACATTAGCCACTATTCGTCAATAAAAACTTCATTTTAAAACCAGAACCTATTCGATTTAAAGTAAAGAAATCAACCAAACACGTCGAATGATTGGACATTAAGAAATGAGTAAATCCGTAATCTTAATGGGTTACCAATCGTAATAATAAAAATTTGATAACATAATCTCAACAAACATAGCGTGATACAAATTTTGGACTGGCCCTCAGCATAATCGCTCCGATGTAAAAACATATCCACATAAACCCACAGTGAAGGTATTGTGCTATTACGCCCGCTATAGTCCATGAAAAAGAAAACTCTGTGGGAGTTTCGAAAATTCTACATTCATTTTCATCGATACACCTATAATATATACGAGTCGTATCCAGCGGAATATTGTAGCGTAATTTCTTTTTGGCAATTTCAAATCCTTTGTGGTGCAGTTTGTCAATTACGCAATATTTGTAACCATCGATGACTTCGACAGGAATTTTATTATCATCCGGCCAGTATCGTGGTTTTACAGTCATATTGATGAAAAATATGCAATACGTAAAGGCCTTGACAGCATCCATGTCTTTAGTTATCAATGGGTAATGCTGTTCTTCTTACATATGGTCACCACTATTCACTTTTTCAGGAATTCGAGAACTAGGTACATAAACCGACGAACAGACGAAAACGAACAACAATGATTAGAATTACATACATTTTAATGATCATAAAACGATACTTCGCGCAAACGCACCAACAAAAACTTGAACTTACACGTTGTTCGAAAATTCATCATTTAAACTCAGGTTTCAATTTAAAGCGAAAAAAAACCACAAACAAAACGAACACGCTAAATGATGAACAAAAAGTAACCGTGTTAACGATAAAGTTGAGATTTCATTCAAAAATAGTACATTACATTATAAGGTTAGTAGGTAGGTAGGTACAAATCGCGATAAGATAATCCCGCAATCTCTACGAACAAATTAAAGTAACTTATGCTTACGATAAAGCTATACTTAGCTAAAGCTGAATCATACGTCTATCGAACAGAGTTTGTTAATCAGAAATGAAATAACAATAACAATTGTTTTCTAAACAAGCATATGTCGTTATATGTACTCAGTCAATGGTGTCAAAAGAAATGAGTCATTGGCTGCCTCCTGCCTTCTGACTCGTGTACAGAGAACGATAAAAAATTTTAAAAGGGAGAGGGACACAATTTCGCAACATTACCCAAATTAGAGCAAGTTCTGTGGCATATTTACACACTGTATGTATGCAGAATTCACCTCGTTAAACATGTAAATCAGCTCATGATTGAAAGTTCGACTGAGGATGTTTGCCCTTGATTATGTCCATCCGTTCACTTGATATACTTTTGTGTAAAAGCGCCTTCAATCAGGAGCGCCATCGCCATCTACAGGGTGGCCAGAAATATCGGGTACCCCTAAAAAAGTTTTCTAACTAAATACTTCGGTTGGTCACGGTGAATGATAATAATGATAACACATGATTGGTTGTTGGACTGGTGAGATAACATTCCACCAATCATATGCATCTATTTCACGTTGCCAACCTATATTTTTAATGAAAAACTTTCTTAGGGGTACCCGATATTTCTGGCCACCCTGTATTAGGTCTTACGTTAGTGTTCAACCGATGGGTAGGTATGCTGGGGGCATATTTCTGACATACCTACCCATTGGTTGAACAGGCGGCCATGCCATAAGATCCAATAGATGGCGCTCCAGATTGGAAAAGGTTCCCAAGGTCAGGCAAAAAAAAATCAAACCACCATTGACCATGACCATAGGTAAAATTTTAGCTACCAAACTTGATTTTAGATGTGGAGGTGTCATGGAAAGGAAATGTAATCCCTCAACGAGAAAGAATTTTCAAAAAAATCATGACTTTTTTGCTCTATCGGTCTATCCTTAATAACCCAAGCTGTTTTGGATAAGATCACCGACGTAATTAGAGAGAAATAGAAGTACCTAGCCTAATTCAAGATTCTGCATTTCTTCGTCAATCTCAGCTTTTCCTTTAGAATCAATACCACTTTTAAGGTTCAAATGAGCGATGGAAAATCTCGCGAAAGATATCATTCCCGAAACTAGGTAAATGAATATTTTGAAATGCAGTGCTACCAATTTTATGGTCATTGTTACCAAATCGAAAAAAAAAACACGAGAAATAAGAGCAAAAACTTATCAGACTGTTTTAAATTTCCGAAAAAATTAATAACATTAACATTGCGATCCAAAAATTTTTCAGTTTCAGAAATGATAATATGTTTCGATGTTTTCTTATTTCGTACTTATGAGGGTAAAATATACTTTCAAAACACGAATTTACCAAAAAAATGAGCTGTTTACAAATTTTCAAACCGTTCAGTAGAATTCTCACCATTTCTAGACCAGCTAAAAAATGACTTTCGCAAAAAATTGAGAGAAAATTCTAAATTTTAGCACACGTTATTTGGACGACTACCCTAGACAGTGCCAGATTTTTCTCCAGCCTCTAGGACCGTAGAGACCCAAAGGGAAGGGCTCTGATGCCAAAAATTGAGTTTTGTGCCTCTCAAGAGATTGAAAGGGCAAAACCTGTCAAAAATTTATAAGGTAATTGAAAATGTTTTTTATTTACTGTTGCAATCATTACCTATCTACTGCAAAAAAATTAGGAAAAATTGCAGAAAAATTCGCAATTTCGCATAGAATTATGCACTTTTTTACAACTTTGGCAATCAACTTCAAATTTATCAAAAATTTGCAAGAAATTACAAATTTATGAAGTTAGTTGCTAACCTGGTGAAAAGGGAAAAAAGTGCACTTTCGTTACGTACTGAAGAGAACCTGAACAGTTTTTATGACACTTTTTGATAATCTAGAATTTCCAGAATATGTCTGGAGGCTTCAGAATGGATTGAAACCACTGTCAATTGACTTAGAATATTTAAAATTCAGGATGCAATATAAATTTTAGCTTTTCTACTTCATTGGGCACACTGTTGTGAAAATTCAGATTTCAAAAATTTCCTGGAGGCTCCAGAATTGTTCAAAATGACTCTAAAATCGTTTCCAATCAATTTGAGAAGTCAAATCTTTCTAGGTCAATTCATTATAGTAAAATTTCGATTTTTTTTCATCTTTGGTTCAAAAATTCACCAAGAATCGAAACCCATTGTCATCCAAAATTTTGACTGGAGACGTACTTTTGCATGTTTTTAGATTTTTTATTATTATTATTATTTATTTATTTATTTTTTTAGTTTTGTGTGGTTTAAAAATTGTTCTGCCACTTCTGTCTTTTTATATGTACATATAAACAAAAAAAGTAAAAAATTCTTCAAAATTACTAGAAAAATTTTATGGTGACCAAAATATCGAGGAATTGAAAGCATATTTTTTGACCTTTTTTGATCACAAAAATTACAAATTAAATAAGATGAGGGAAAAAAGATACTCGTAGCATCGTAAAATCATGTTTCATTATTAAAAATGCTAAATTTTGCTGATTGTGCGATCATATTTCAATCATCAAACACCATTATTCGACTCGTGAGTCGTAAGCAGTCATACTTTTCAGGGTTTTCTCCTTTGGAATTTTGAGCCGAAAAATATGTCTCCAGAATCCTGAAAAATCTCTCTCTCTCACTTCTTTCAAAAATGACCATAGGCCTCGATTTCAATTTCAATTTTGTTCACAAAATGGAGATTCGACCACGGAGTCCAAAAATATGAAAATTCTGAAATATTATTTTTCAGACTATACTTCGGAGACTCAAAGTTTCTGAAATTTTATACAGAAAAAATTAACTGGTTCGTTTCAAAAAACTGTCACACATGTTCTTCATGCCACGAACACAAACTTACTACGAACTGCTCTCTCACAGCACACCACCAAAATATTTTGAGCTAGGTAAAGGTTAGGGGCCTTTTCAAGATTGTAATTTCCTCTTACAGCAGTAAAACCATAAGGTAAGGTAGTATATAAACGTCAAGAGTTACGCTTTACAACGAAAATTTATACTATCGAAAACAGTCTCGAACCCTTCTCTTCTCCTGTCGTCCAAACAATCGCGCAAAACATTCTACTCGTATCGTAAAATACATCGCACGTGGTAAAATTACGCAACTTTACTCATATCTAACTGTATTTTTTATCATTTTGCAGCTTCACTGTACATATCCGTTGCAAAGATTTATTTGAACTGGAGACCGAATACAACAAAGACATACCTCCCAGTAAGTACGCCGCAATATCTACATATCATTCACGCCTGCCAAAAAAGCCTTCGAGCCGTATAAAGCACACGACAAATCCTAAAATTGCACAAGCCCACCAACCAAGACGCAATTTCTCAGTCAAAGGCTCGAATTAAAAAGGCATTAACCTCGACGTTTATCAGGGCCAATCTGCAGTATACCCCGCCCAGCACAGCTTGTTAAATTAATTAGTACGTTATTACACAACGGAAGTAGACTACAACCACCAGGTACCTATAGTACCTAGTATAGAAAAGTACCTACACAACAGAGTGTGTACAAGAATGTGGCGACGTTCGAGTCGCTCACCCCTTCCTTGCCAGCTTTTCGCAGCAAATTATAGAGCCAAATAAGCGCCACATACTAAGGAAGTAATTTATACCAGACAAATTTCCCTTTTTGAGACTCGTAAATTCACTCGATATCTACGCGGAACGAGCGACGATCGCCTTGCACCACACACTGTACCATAAGTTAAGGTTTTTTGCCTTGCGAACTCCTCCAGTTAGCAGATATTTTAAAACTAGGTACCTAGTACGTCGGTATACGTTCGGTTCAACCGAGCTTTTGTTGAACCATTTGGATGGGTTTCAAGAAAATACCCGAGTACACGTCGCCGCGTATATTATTTACTTGCCACTTATCTACGTATTGCAGTTACTTCGTGTGCGGGGCTTTTCCCTCTTCACCATTGTCATGCCTGGTTGTATTTATCATTTAAACGACGACGATGCGAAAACCAATGAATTTCAGTCGAAGACCAAAATGTCGTATACGAGAACAAATTCTAGGTTGTTATTTCAAAATGCATTACCCTCCGTTCATCCTTTTGGGGAACATATCTTGGCTCGTGCCTTATCTTATCTTTTAGTCAATTGAGGGGGAAATTGTTCAAAAAATATTCTCTGTTGAAACCCAACCAACCGGTACGATAGACTGAAAATACGTGAGAAATGATTCATATACAATTTTTTTAGCTCAAAATTTTCATGAAATGCTCAAAATATTGTTTAATTGAGATTTTCGTTTTTCTCGCAAAATTTTAACCCACTTAGATAAGTCGCACGTTCACGTCATACATACAATTTTTCAACTCAAAATTCTCATGAATGCTCAAAAAAATTTTTTATTGAGATTCTTTGATAGGTCGCACGCCACGGTTACGTTATTAAAATACCATACATTCATACAAATTTTTTAGCTCAAAATTTTCATGAAATGATCAAAAAAAATTTTATTGCGATTTTTGTTTTTTTCAGAAAATTTTAAACCACTTGATACAAATTTTTCAGCTCAAAATTTTCATGAAATGCTCAAAAAAAAAATTCATAGCGATTTTCGTTTTTCTCGCGAAATTTTAACCCACTTTGATAGGTCGCATGGCCATGTTGTCGAAATGTCATACATCCAATTTTTTTCATGAAATGGCCGGGATGCGTAACTTTGAAAATTTACTGCGGGTCATTGTGCCGGCCGTTTTTCATAATGGTGGTCTCTATCAGCGTGGGATGAATGGATGCAATCATGTAGTTGCGTATTTTTTGTCCCGAAGGTCATATTGCTTCTACAAAGCTGTTTCTGTGTGAAAAAGTGCCAAAAATTGGGGGAAAATTGCTTTTGGGAGTGTTCTCTACCAAATTAAAAAAAAATTTGTCCCCGCCCAACTTCGAAAAATGTGGGTTTTGAAGCTCCAGCTCCCTATTGTGCTGACCAAAAAATCTGAAATGTCTATTTTCTTGAATGTTAATGAGACCTGCTCTTTTTTTGTCCCTCAAAAAAGCCAACTCTTTTCGGTTTCCAGAGAACTTTTTCGTATTTGGACTGCAGACTATTACGTCTTAATCGTTAAAAGAAAATTTGAGCAGATTTTGTGATTAATCAGATGCCCAAACGTTCAAACTAGAAAGAAAGAAAATTTTCCGATGTGTTTTTGCGAAGTCAAATACTTCAGCAGGTAGGTATGTAAATTGAGCATTGAACACACGGTGATTCGAAATTCGAATTTGAACAACTACGTACGAACGTTCTTTGTCGCGTAAAACAAACACATGATGACTCGAAAATCAAGTTTGAACAATGAAAAACGCAGATATCTAACAGAACATGGATTACGCATCGTTTTCTCTTGCAACCAATCGCAGAACTCAGATGTAAGAAACAATGATTCAGAGATCTGCGATTTTCAAACAACATCGTGCGTTTATTCAACGTCTTTTTAAACAAAACATGTAAGTAAGTACACATACCTACATATGTACGAATTGCTGACGTGATTTCGAAAAGACTTGACAATTGGACAAAATTTTTTGAAACGATTCTCAGTTACGCTCGTTACAATCGAAGTAAATTCAATAAAAACGCAGGCAGTCATTTGTTTCCCTCATTTGACATCGCAATTTTGTGACAATCAGACGCTATGAAATCGACATTATCTATACTTTTAGCGATTGTAGTTCAATTTGTTCTCGGACAAGGAGTGGAAGAAGAAGGTAAGTAGGTACCTAGCTACCTACTTCTTTTTTTAACTACTTAATGCAAAAATTACTTCAAACTTGATTTTTTTTAAATGAAAATGATTTTCTAAAAAAAATCTGATGCATTGTTTTCTATTTTACAGCTCTAGTTTTCGATAGATTTTCTCGTTCACTTTTTCAGCTCCCCAGTAAAATCCCCAAAAATGCCGTTTGCGATGCCTGGGCATTGGCTTGCCCCGCTGAATCATCGGCAGAAAAAGCTTTCGTCGGTGAATATTCATTCACAAAAAATGGTCTATTTGTTAAAAAAATACACGACAGAGGTAGCAATGCAGCTGAAGTGAAAAAAAATCAATGTAAAGATTCTTTCAAAATTTCCCTTACATACAACGTTAGAAGTCTTACTTTCCAGTTTGGATTCGAGGTAAGTTGATTATGATTACATTTAATTCAATTGTGAAAATATTTCATTATCAACGTTTTTCTTTTTAGATCTATCACGATTTAACGGATGCAGCATATTTCCATACGCATAAATTCCAAGATTATAAATCACCCGGTGAAGTGGCTAAAGCTATGACTAAGTTTATGAAAAAGGCAAAATTTTTCATTTGGAAAGAGTACTTTCGTGTATTACAGAGCGCTTTCGATAGCGGTATCGAAGAATTATGGATTAATAGAAATAAAAGAATGGTAAACTACAAAAAAAAAATGTTAAACCGGTTTAGATATTCATACTAGTAGCTACATTTGCTTTTGTGAAATACCTAGGCTAGGGGAAAATGTAGATTTTTGTCTGCTGTAATTTTAAAAAAATACAAAAAAAAACACTGACGAATAGGAAAGGATTTTTCATTTCAGGGCTTCTCGTGGATATATTTGACGAAATTTACATTCGATTTTAAGAAAAAGATTGTGAAAAGAATGGAGTATTATATTGGTCCAAATAGTAGATGGCCAGTATTGAACGAGCAATGCGAAGATTTCAGTCTAGGATCTGAATTCTACGAAGATATTGGTTTGGATGAACTGTATGCAGAAGTTAGTTGTCCTCTCTTACGTTGTTCCTCATTTTCGCTATCCTTAAACTTATAGACAAAGGTTAAAATCATTGAATTGCAACCGTTTTATTTGCAGAATGACGCAAATAAATTTTACAATTTCAAAAAATCAGAATCAATCGCATGTGAAACGAATGTCCAATGTTTTCACAAATGGTTACTGATACCATTGGACCAGTTCCGGTTTGGTTCCTCAGCATCTCCGGTTTGCTCAAACATGGTCACAGTTCCGATCTGGAAAATCGGGAGAATAGATTTCTCTCTGAAAAGAGTTGATCAATATTTATACGCGTTATACCGAGTACGAAACCATTTCATTATTCATCATCATTGAATCGTAAATTCTTGGTTTTTAAATTTTTTCTAAAAATCGTTTGACGCAGCATTTAGGCGAACCGTTGCATATTATTGCCGGAGTAAGCGGCAAAAGCAAATTTCGCATGTCGGGAAATTTGCGAAAAATGACTACATACTTGAATCGGCTCAGCAAGAAAATTCCGATCCCTAAAATCGTGTATAAAATGGTCGAATACAGAGTGAATAACTGTCAACTGGATGAAGAATCGTGTTGGTATTCCGTCATCATCATCGTTCATAACGATCCTGTTTTTAAGCCCAGTGACAGACTTTGCGAGGTAGAATTCACCTCAAAATGGGGATGGAACGAAATAACGAAGGATGCCGCTGGAAACGAACAGGGTTTCGTTTATGTTTGTCCAAGGACGAAACACGTTTTAAAAAAATTAATCGGATTCACGTTACGTCGAATAGCACCAATCAATACGGAATTGAAATTGACCGAATTCCCTCTCTCAGAAGATGGGATATTGATCCAGAAAACTGATATCACCCAACTTGTGAATGGCAAGTTGAACGAATTTTTGAAGGTTGGGGAAAATATTGATCGTGAAGCAGAAAAGATAATGGAGCTAGCTTCAAGAAAAATCAATCCGGCGAGCAGAGAATTTCTAATAGAAGAAGAAGCGCAAACAATGACACTGTCTGCAGAAAATTATACCTCAAGTGCACCTGATGACGGAGGCAGGGACGAAGATTAGCTAATTGATGAAAGGGGCAGGGGTTATTATCGCTATAGCTGCGTCATACCTTTAATGAAAAAATCATATGTTATATCTAAGCCGTTAAGTTACTAATTATTATTACTATGATTGTAGGCAGTTATTGCTGATTTTCAGCCTATATTTTGTGTTGATTTTTTTAATTGTTAAGCCGTTCCAAAACCACGTTACCAATTCAGACGTATGTTAATGTGTACATATTATGTTTAGAAAGACGTTAAATAAAAGCACGATTTTGTTTGAAAACCGGAGATCTTGAAATCATTACGTTTCTTACATCTGAGTTCTGTGATTGGTTGTAAAAGAAAACGATGCGTTTATGAATAATTATTGGATGAGAACATTTCGCTCAAATTTTCAATGAAGTACATAATTATGACTTGATTTAAAGGTTTCCTCGCGAGTTGGATACGACTACAAGTGAGTCAAAACTCGCAGTACCCAAAAAAAAAACATACATACGTATGATACGTATTCAGGGTAGGTACTAGGTAGGTACCTACCTTACTCACACTCGGAATTTCTACTTTTCTAGGCTGATTTCAGCTTGTAAGGTTGATTTTTTAGACGGAATGGCAGAGGTTGTGGCAAAGGTTTTTTTCAATGATATATTACATTTAAAAAATGTTTTTAAGATGCTTTATCCGCTTTAAATGATGGGCATTTGAACTTCGAAGTGATTGTTGCCAAGTTTACTTCAATTTTTCGAAAATTTCATTACCTAATTTTTGGGTAACTCTCAGTAATTTCTATGCTCATTTTTTTATACGTAGGGTTTATGATGCTTCATTAGGTACATAGACATACATTACATACTCAACATTTACCAAATTTCATTTTACTTTGATGATATTCTTAATCAATTTTATAGCAGGATGTCCACCAGAACCAATTTAGCAAAAAGCATGACTTTTGTATGATTTATGTATGATTAAAAAACTCAAATTTGAGGTACAGGGGCGAAGCAAACCAATTTTATAGGATGGGGAGGGCAAAGATCTTGAAAATGCCAACTGCAAAATCGCACATTTTCAAACAATTTGGATAAACCCTGCATTTTTTTTCATGCTCTCCCAACATGATACTTTAAAGGCGTGAAAAAGTTGTGATAATTTGTACGTATCTTGCAACAGAGTTAAATTCAACTAATTTTTATTAAGAATTTGAAAAAAATTGAAAGTAATAGATGAAAAATGATAAAATATAACGTGATTTTGATTTTGAAGAGTATTTCGAAATTCAGAAATATTAAGAGAAATTTTGAATAAGAGTAAGGGCACCAATTATGGACCAGTCCGCAATATGGACCAGCGCCCGTTCTTGTCGGTAATTAGCACAATCTGCCAGGAAAAAATGTTTTCTGATGTATTTTTCACCAAAAAAAAAACGAATGAGACAAAAATTACAACTGTAAAGTCAAAACTCGCTGAGAAATTTACAAAAAACTGTTTTCAGACACTGAAAATTTTTTTATATGTGTTTTTCAACTTTTATTAAAATATTTATATATGTGGTGTAATTTTCTAAATGTTATTGACGTTTTTAATATCAAAAAAGGACGTAGATTCTGCTGGAGTGATCAGTTTTTGCTAAAAATGAGGGTATGAGCAGAAATTGGTGCAAAGTTTTTTTAAATGGGGTGCGCTAATATGGACCACATGTGATTTGATTATTTTACTCATTTTCATCATTTCTTACAGCCGCTGAAAAGGGAAATGCTTGAAATACTTTTTTTGTTCATTTCTACGGAATGATACATATAATGTTTTGAAACGTAAAAATATGTTTATTTTGAAATTCTTTAGGTGGTTCATATTAGGCGTCCAAAATTTTGAACTATCATTTTGACACTCGTCATTCAACAATTTAAAAAATATATATATTTAAAATTACCCTGCACTGCTTAGATTACGTTTTTTTTGTTCATTTCTACAAATAAATATGACGTTTTGAAAAATGTGAAAGTATGTTTATTTTAAAATCTTATAGGTGGTCCATATTAGGCGTCCAAAATTTCGAACTGTCATTTTGACACTCGGCGCTCAACAATAAAAAAAAACATTATAGTTTTCAAGTGGCAATCATCAAAAAAAAAGTGGTCCATATTTGGTGCCTCTACCCTCATTGGCCGAGCGGAGAGAGGGTGAAAATTTGTTGAGGAATTTCGTTTGGAAAATATTGGTTTTTCATCATTTTAAACACAATTTTTACTTGAAATATAAATTTTTTCAAGTGATTTTTGGCCAAAAGTTTTTGTATGACTTGTACATATGACTGCAAAATCTCAATTTCTCTCAAATTCTAAAATAAATATTAATTTTCTTCGTTTTTATTCATTTGTTTTCAAGCATAACATTTCAACAAGTTTTAACGTTGTTCTACATAGGCAATTTTCATGAAATTTCTTTAGTTTCGTCAACATTCTACCACTTCTTGATAATTTTCAAATTTGAATCAATGCAATTTGCAGAAAATAGTGAAAAACAGAAAGGTGAGATCAGCAATCGAGAAATTCCAGGAAAGTAAGTTCAAAAGTGAATTTTTTACCAATTGGTTACTTCCAAAAAAAAGTGAATGAAAATCAATCCTTCAAAGAAGGTATATAACAATTGGATTTTTTGACATGATATCGTCTGGTGTGTCTGTTTACATCATCACCCCAGTCGGAAACAATCGCAATTTGAACTTTCTGCGGCTTCTAATGAAGGTTTTCCCACTTTTTCTGTAAGTAATTTTTCGAACTTGTGCTCCTGGAATTTCTTCGTAAAGACCTAAAAGGTCGAGAGAAAATTCATCTAACCGAGATTCTCATCGTTAATAACTTCGAGTAGGTACGGATCTTCAAAAAATGATTCTGAATCATCAAAATATGAGAATTTTTCAATAAATAGGTGATGGAAATTGGAGCGAGATCTTCACATCCACATATTCGTAAACGCATGATTTTCTCTAACAAAACCAATCCTGGAACTCAGATGTGAGAAATATAATGATTCAGCGATCTGCGATTTTCGAACAACATCGTGCGTTTATTTGACGTATTTCTAAACATACGTATCTAATATGTACATACATCAGTGTATGTCTATGTACATACGTGTGAATTGGTGACGTGATTTCAGAACGGCTTGAAAATTTAAAAAACTCAACACAATACACATTTCATATATAGGTAGGTGACTAGGTGTGCATCTACATATAGGAGCTCTTTTCTGCTATTCACTGTTGCCCCAAGATATACCCTGCGTGGGCAATGTCCTTATCGACAACTTGATGTAATTTTTTACATCGCGCTGCAATATAAGAAAATTTTCCACAACATGATGTAAAAAATACATCAAATTGTACGAATAATTTCAAAATTTACATTTTATGTATTTGTATTACATTAGGTACATCAATTGTCGTGTGAGGGTCACAATAAATCATCAATACTTACCTAAAATAATAATAATGAATAATTCAAAAGTTTAGATCTAACATAAGATTTTTCCATTAAAAGTATAACATGGCTACAGCGATAATTCCCTATTCATCTTTCATCAATTAGCTAGTCTTCTTCCCTGCCTACTTTATCAACGTTTGAGGTATCATTTTCTGCAGACAGTGTCATTGTTTGTGCTTCTTCTTCTAATAGAAATTCTTCGCTCGCCGGATTGATTTTTCTCGGAGCTAGCTCCATTATCTTCTCTGCTTCACGATCAATATTTTCCCCATCTCTCAAAAATTCTTCCAACTTCAGATTAACAAGTTTTGTTATATCAGTTTTCTGGATCGATATTCCATCTTCTGAAAGAGGGAATTCGGTCAATTTCAATTCCGCATTGATTGGTGCTATTCGACGTAATGTGCATCCGATTAATTTTTTTATAATGTATTTCGTCCTGGGACAAACATAAACGAAACCCTGTTCGTTTCCAGAGGCATCCTTCGTTATTTCGTTCCATCCCCATTTTGAGGTGAATTCTGCATCGCAAAGTCTATCACTGGGCTTAAAAACAGGATCATTATGAACGATGATGATGACGGAATACCAACACGATTCTTCATCCAGTTGACAGTTATTCACTCTGTATTCAACCATTTTATACACGATTTTAGGGATCGGAATTTTCTTGCTGAACTGATTCAAGTAAATAGTGTCTCTTCCCAAACTTCCCAATTTACGAAATTCGCTTTTGCCGCTTACTCCGGCAATAATATGCAACGGTTCGCCTAGATGCTGCGTGAAATGATTTTTTCTTTAAAAACGAAGAATTTGAGATTCAATCACGAAAAATAAAACGGTTTCGTACTCGGTACAATGCGTATAAATATTGATCTACTCTTTTCAGAGAGAAATTTATTCCCCCGATTTTCCATATCGGAACTGTGACCATGTTTGAGCACACCCGAGATGCTGAGGAACCAAACCGGAACTGGTCCATTGGTATCAGTAACCATTTATGGAAACATTGGAAATTCGTTTCACATGTGATAGATTCTGGTTTTTTGAAATTGAAAAATTTATTTACGTCATTCTACAAACAAAAAAAAAAAACACAGTCGCAATTGAATGATTTTAGTCTATAGTTTATAGTTACCTAAGAACATATAATTAGCGAAAATGAGGAGCAACATAAGGAAGGAAAACTAACTTGTGTGTACAGCTCTTCAATACCAATATCTCCAATATCTTCGTAGAATTCGGATCCTAGGCTAAAATCTCCACATCGCTCACTCAACACGGGCCATTTACTATTAGGACCAATATTATACTCCATTCTTTTCACAATCTTTTTCTTAAAATCGAATGTAAATTTCGTCAAATATATCCACGTAAAGCCCTGAAATGAAAAATCTCTTCGCATTCTTCAATGTTTTTTTTTTTTTTTTTTTCAAATTACAGCAGACAAAAATCCACCTACCTACCTTTTCACTGACTAACATTTTGATGCATAAAGTATTTTGTAAAAGCAAATGCAGCTAGGAATATTTAAGCTAGTGCAACTTTATTTTTGTGATTTACCATTCTTTTATTTCTATCAATCCATAATTCTTGGATACCGCTATCAAAAGCGTTCTTTAGCACTCGAAAATACTCTTTCCATATGAAAAATTTTGCTTTTTTCAAAAACTTAGTCGTAGATTTAGCTACTTCACCGGGTGATTTATAATCTTCGAATTTATGCGTATGAAAATATGCTGCATCCATTAAATCATAATAGATCTAAAAAGAAAAACGTAAGGAATGAATTATTTTAACAATTGAATTAAATGTAATCAATCAACTTGGGTACCTCGAATCCAAACTGGAAAGTAAGACTTCTAACGTTGTATGTAAGGGAAACTTTGAAAGAATCTTTGCATCGATTTTTTTTCACTTCAGCTGCATTACTACCTCTGTCGTGTATTTTTTTAACAAACAGACTATTCTTTGTGAATGAATATTCGTCGATGAAATCTTTTTCTGCCGATGATTCAGCGGGGCAAGCCAATGCCCAGGCATCGCAAACGGCATTTTTAGGGATTTTCGGAGGTAGCTGAAAAAGTGAACGCGAAAATCTATCGAAAACTAGAGCTGTAAAATTAAAAACAATGCATCAGAATTTTAAAAAATCACTTTCATTAAAAAGAAAATCAAGTTCGAAGTAATTTTTGCATTAGTTAAAAAAAAAAGTAGGGACTTACCTTCTTCTTCCACTCCTTGTACGAGAACAAATTGAATTACAATCACTAAAATTATACATAATATCGATTTCATGGGGCTTAGTTATCACAAAAAAATTTCAAAATATTGCACAAAATTGCTGTGTTCAATGAATGAAACAAATGACTGTCTGAGTTTTTATGAAGTTACTTCATCACGAAACAATCACAGTGACACAAAATTCGAACCATGAATAATAACAAACATATAGGTATAGGTAACTGAGAACTGTTTCAAAAAAATTTCAACCACGAAAATTCAAGCTCGTTCAGCGAATTCTTGAAAAAAATGGCATTTGGGTTTGTTAGAATATGACTCAGAGTAAGTTATGCCTTTGGAAGATTTTCGAATTTCAAGTCATCCATGTTTCGTCTTGGTGCTTATGTGTCTGATACTCGTAATTACAAATGAAAAATGTGCACGTGTTTAAAAACGAAGCTTACAGTTTTAAGACATACGAGTCGCTGACATATTTCTAAAACACATCCTCCAACAATTGAAACTACAAATCACTGTGCTAGACAGGTAAATATAGGATATTATGCCTCTACAGCTACACGCAGTGGCACCAACCAAAATGGCGGGAAAATTTTTGGTTCGAGTAAAAAAATAAAAAAAAAATAAAAATACTACCTAACAATTGTTATTTTGACAAATTCTTACCCTATATCTCCAAAAAATATGCATATATATATTTTTTATAAGACATAATATTGGTTTTTTTCAACATTTTTTTTTCAATGTCGGGGTTATCTTACTTAATTTTCATCGCAGTTTTAAAAAAATTAACGATATTTCAATATTGGAAACGAAACATCGAGCCACTCGTTATGGCTTAGAGTACTAATTCATATTCCTAGTTTAGAAAATTGAAAACAAAATCATCAATTTCCAAAAATCCCTTAACGTTTCAAAACGCTTGAAAACTCCTGGACCTAAATACCTCTGTCTAAACTTCGTACTTGGTGGGAAAATTTGAATCACATAGGAACACTTACATGCCCAAAAATAGCGCGCTTCTGGCTAAATTTACACCCACGAATGACGAATGCAACAATCATTATTAGAAAACGTAGATCATATCCATCATAGGCATACATATGTGCCTAAAAATAAAGTTCACAGCTGTTTTAAGACATTACACCGCGCAGAAATAGCGAAAAATCGAGTAAATAACAACAAAACCATTAAAAGTTGGTAAACAGGTGGATATCTAAACTGGGTGAGTTTCGTGCAATCATACGAATGATAAATGAGGAAATGGATTGTCAATGGAAAGCAAGCAAAGTCGTATACGTTAAGTAATGCATTATAAAAAATCAACCCATCGATTCGAAAAATGATTGGATGAGATCAGATTTGATCACATCCGAAAATTTCGTGGATGTAATTTGACTTGACAAAATTTGTCTGGACAGATCAAAATTTAGATAAGAGTATGCAGAATAATTGCAGATCTATTCGGACACGTACGGAGAAGCTGATCAGATCTACGTAAATAGATCCGATCAAATCTGAATAATTAGACCAGTCTAGATTTGAACATATCCGGATATTTCCAAGAAATCAAAAACTCAAAGATTTTTTTTTGAAAAAATCACTACTTTCCCACTACTTATTTTCAATACCTTTCTTGAACCGAATTTTTACAAAGCCCCCGCCACTCAACCCCACCCCCTCACACACAATAAAAAATTAACAAAATCAAATTTTTGCAGAAAAATTTTCAAAAAAATTGGGTTTTAGACCACTTTTTAGAAAAATCTGAAATTTCCAAAATATACCCGAAGGCTCCATTTCATTTCAACAACTCAATTGGGTCAAATGTTGTTCAAAAATCTGCTAGGGATGCTCCAGAACTACCTCTCAAAATGATTCGAAACAGTTTCCAATCGATTAGGGGGTGGGAGGGGGGGGGGTGGAAAACAGGGCATACCTACACTAAATTTCAGCTTTCTTGGTCTGTTTGGTAAAATTTTGATTTTTTTTTTCATTTTTGAGCCAAGTTTGATTTTTTAAAAATCCCTTAAAAATCAAAATCCGATCGTTTGTGAACCCAAACGTTTGATCTACTGTTTCCAAATTCGTGTTCGGAAAATCAGATCACGTCAATTCAAACCTGATGGACGATTATTTCAGCTGATTTTCATATTCCGTGATTTTAGAAATTTTTTTAAATTTGCCATTGAAACTAAAAGGTTACAGGTGTAGAAATGACTTACGTAACTTTCCTCATAATATGATTATAAAATTACTTACTTACGTATTCTCATACGCGAGTTCATATTTTATCATTTTTGGAAAGAAATTTGTACTCACCTGAAACAGAAAAAAATAAGGTGCATTAGTTGGTTATAAAAATTATTGATGAATCAACAGATAATTTGCCTACCACCTCGACTTCACAGTCAATTGAAGACGCCAAAATTTTAATTAAACGAGTTAATTCATTCGAATTTTGATTAATTTACACTATTTAAAGTAAAATGAACATGAATTGGCTCCATTTTAATATTTTTTGAATCCGCTAAGAAAGACCAAGTCCATGTGACTGAGTGCTCTTGATTTTGGGGGGGGGCGAATATTTTCCTGTACAACTGATTCAGATCACTCTACATAATCGAATCATTCTTGAACGAATCAATAAATTACATTTCGAACAAAAAGTTCGCAGCTTGCTTGCACAAAATCATCAAACCAATCTTTAAATTATTCGCAAAGGTAAACTTAATTTTTTGTACAAATCTTTCCCAAATCACATAAATTCCTGCAACTTTCAATTTACCATTCAAATTCACTCGTCTAAAAGACACCCAGAAGTTTCATAAGCGAATCTTCAACAAACGACGAAGGAGCATCGACAACGAGAAAATCCTTCGAACTAAATTTATTCTACTTCTCGAACTCTGCGAATAACATCCGTTAACGGATTTATTTTATGGATTTAGACTGGTCAAAAGACCCAAAGGAAGAGGCCGAACATTTAAATTATTCTAAAGAGTTTTGAAGTTCTGAAAAACATTCTCGCGAATCTAAACACCACCCACCTACGTACCAACTAATTCATGACGAGAAAAGAAATCTGAAATTTTAAACTTTCGATAAACTTTTGCTGATTCTCCAAACACATTATTCTTTTAAATAAGGTAAAACTTCATTCCTTTTTCAACATAGACCTTGTACACACAAACAAATTCACTCGTATAAGGGTACCAAGGAGAGGAACGATATTTTGGTATTCGAGTGCGAATTAAAACGTAGCAAAAGGTAAATATACGGTAATAAAATTACCAAACCAGGCTGTAAGTCTGGTTCGTACAGCCTTTTATCACGCCATTTATTAAGCCATCGATCATGGCAAGTTTTTTTCAAACCATTATAAAACAAACTTCGACGCAACTGTCGATTTACTATACTTACTCATACCTATAGCTACACACATACTCGTAAAATTAGCAACTCCACCTCATTGAGTGCTTCCCGAAGGCGATATTTTTGTCACGATTGAAACCGCTCGACGCCCAAGGCATATACCGAAGTAGTTTGCAAATTCGCATTATTGCACATTTTCGTTATATTTGCCACGTTCGTTGTTGGCGAATTGTGTCAAATTATTAATGGGGTTTGTATTTATCGCAGATACGAGTACATATATTCGTCATAGAAAAAGCTTTTATTTTATTCCCTCAATGAATTGTCGCGTCTTTGAGACATAGGGTGTACACCATATACAGTATAGCATAGAATATTTTCCTCGTCCTCATAATATAGCTTATGAAACGATACAGATACAAGAGTATTGTCGTGTGTTCGTCTTCTCTTTCTTATATTATAAGAGTAGCTAGTCGAACACGACAGCGCGGTTTATTATATGCTCGAAATAAGCTTACATTTTCAAATCCTTATACTCGTATATATGGTGGATGGATATACACGTATCCGTATAGAGAGAGAATTGAAATCCTCTGTTAGATTTGTTAAATCCTTCGTTAATGAAATTCGATGACGGTTTCTTAAGCATTTGTGCGATGCTTTTTTTATACTCGTAGTATCACTAGATATGTATACACGCCGAATATACAGGTACCTACTGTTTATTTTAATGGGTTTGAAAAAAGGTTTGTAGTTTTGTTGTCACTTTCTAATTTTGTCAAAAAATCAAGATTAAAAGTTTCATTCATCGAGTTGGATTCGTTTTGAAAATTGGTAGATCAAGTTATTGAAAATCAAATCTTCGTCATCATGGAAATTTTCATTGAAGAGAAAAACATTTCAAAAAAAAATATCGACTATTTTTAAAAGGTGCTTTCAAACGTAAGATGGTGAAATCTGCGCTCACATCAAATTAATTAACGAAACTCGCCCCAAAAGATGAGTAAACTTCGATTCGAAACCATTTTTTTTAAAAATTGAGTCAATGCTTCACGTCAATCCGTGTAATATGGTCGTATACCTATGCCTCAAATTCAACACTTTTCATCGCTGAAGAGAACGATTCAAAAATTTTGAAACTTTCATTTTTTTCACAGAAAATAGTTATATTAGATACCATTTTCCAAATTTTTTTTGTGTATTTAAAGGTTAATGGAGGGGACTGAAAATTTCAAAAATGTGTAAAAAAATAATGAAGAGGAAACCATTTTTACAATCCAGAAAAAAAATTGTTACATTCTGAGGTATATTTTTTGAAGCACAAAAATAGAAGCACCATGCTCAAAAAATGAAAATAAAAACGTTCGGACATTCAAGGTCAACATGAAAAATTGAAATTTTGATCAATGGAAGCCAAAAGACACAAAAATAGCGAACGATTGTATCGTATATCTGGTTAGGTAGTAATAGTCCAAGAGCTATACCTACTGCGATTGGGCCGAAATAACTGAAAGCTGGGGATGGTCTCAAAAAGTTAGTATACATACCCCTATTTTAAAAAACACTCGGTCTGCCGATCCGCAGCTGCTGCTTTAAAGCTCAGTGAAAGCTCGAAAGTTCACAATTTTTCTGAACTTTCAGCTGAGAAAACTGATGGCTAAAATTGGTGCCTAATTACAGCATTTTTCGCGCTGAATCCGAACATGTCGGTCTGCCGACCCATAAGTGCCGCCAAAGCCCCGCCACCAGACTGGGTCAAAGGGGGAGAAAATTTGACAAATTTCATGTTTTGGGGCTAAACTCTCATAAAAAGCTATGAAATTGGGTTAAAAATTATTTTTAAGCTGTTTAACGGAATGCTCTATGGCTAAGATGATTTTTAGGCACCGAAGTTTTTCAAAATTTTCATTTTGGGGGGGGGGGCGAGGGGAGCATCCATAAATTCACCAAATATGGCTTTGTGATACATCAATATATGTTTTTTGAGCGGAGAATTCAATTGTGGCAATATTTTTCACGTTGGGGGACAATACGGTCAAAAAAACATACACTTTGATATATGTATCACAAGGTCATATTTGCTGAAGCTCCCTAAAAATTTTTCAAAATAATTTTCAAAAATTTCAAAATGAGAAAAACTTTGGAAAATTTTATCAAATTTCCTGAAAAAATGTCCATAAATCCTCGTGTAGATAAGTAGTATACAATCCACAATCAGGGCCGTACAGACGAGCGGGGGCAAAGGGGGCAATTTGACTAGGGCCCGCGCTTTCTGAAGGCTGTGATGAAAGAAACCCCTGTTTTTTTACTTTTCAAAAGACAAATTTTCAAAAGCTTTTCGCGGGCTTTTTTTCTTTTATTTTTCAAAATTAAACTTTCTAAAAAAATATCATTCAACTTTCGAAGTTTCAAAAGAAAAAAATAAACTTCTCGGGGAAAACTTATCGTTTTTATGCCCTTGAAATACATATTTTCAAGAGCTTTCATCCTCACATTGGCCTGTTCTGTTTCCTTTTTCAAAATTATCAGCATAAAAAAAAATTTTCAAATATTAGAATTTTAAAAGCCGAAAAATAACTTATTGCATGAAAAAAAACATCGTTTTTACTTTTTTTTAGTTGTTTCAAAATATAAATTTTCAAAGTTTTTGCCTTCGCTTTGGTCGCACCTGTCCCCTTTTTTTCAAAGTCAACTTCCTGAAAAAAAAACATCGTTTTTAGGCCTCTCGAAACGAAATTTTCAAAAACTTTCGCCCACGCTTTGCTCGGGTCAGTTTTTTTCTTGTTTTAAAATGAAAATATTCACGTTTGGGCCTCAAAAAAGTCAAAAAAAAAGAAGAGAATATTTTCCCCCTAAATCAGTCGGCAAATTTTCAGCCGAACCCCCTCCCTCCATCCCTTTCAAAAAATCTCGGTATAGAAATAGGGTATATATTCCCCCCCCCCTCAGCCCACATCGGCTCTCGACAGCCCTGTTCACAATCTATGAAAATTTCAAGATTTTTGAGCACCCCTCCAAAAATATTACATATTTTGATTTTTCATCGCTCACGAACTTGTAATTATTACTGAAGTGATAAGGCGTAAGGACGTTGGGAATCAAAATTTGGCGAAAGTGTTCGAACATTTTTGCGACTTTTGATGTAGGTAGATAAGTAGGTACTTCAGAAATGTTGAACTTAGACTCCCTTAATCTCACAAGCAGTGTTGATCCCTCAGTATGAGAACCCTCATTCATAGAAAAAAAAAGACCCTTTCTCAAAAAAGGAATTCTAGTCCCTCAAGCAATGTTTTCCCTGTATCATCTTCTTAAAATGAACGAGGGTCAATGAAGAGTTTTTCTTGAAAAAGGAATTGTTAAGAAGGGTTCTGACAAGAAATGAAAAATTCCCAAAAATTTTTTTACAAACTTGAATTCATGATTTTTTTTTAACATTGGAGACTCCATAAAATAGTTCAGTAGGTAGGTACTTATTGTAGTGAGTCCCATGAAGTTTTTTCCTGAGAAAGAGGTTCAGACAGATTCTGACCAAAAATGAAAAGTTTTCAAAAAATGTTAACAAACTTCAATTTTTTATTTGTTTTAATTTCGTACAAATTATACAACTAAAAGGGTCTCAAAACTCCACAAAACGGCACCAACACTGTTGGGTCGACAAAGATGGATTTTTGACATGGAAATGGAAAATTTTCAAAACAAAATTTATTCACTTTAATTTACCTACTTTTGTTTTCATTTTCCTTGACTTTTTTCAACTGTGGGAGGCTTCAGGGGAACGTTTTTCTAAACAAAAAAAGCATAATTTAGAAGGTTCGAACACGACAAAAAACAAGTAGGGTAAAGTCGCCAGTAGTTGAACAGATTTTTGATACTTTTTGATAAAAAAACAATCTACAGCTCAAGTTGATATTTTTTTGAAAACTTTGGTAAGTACATCTAAAAGAACACAGTTTTCCTTACATTTTGATTTGTGTTTCACATTCGTAAGTGCATTTTTGAGATTTTTACGATAATTTCAAAAAGTATCCAAAAAACCCCAGTAATTGACACCCGGCTTATCGAGCATGAAAATGTGATTATGAATCAATCAAAAGTAGTTAGAAAGAAAGTTGATATAGTGAGATTAAGAATGATTGAGATAGATAGTTTTTATCAGAATTACTACCTACTTAGTTGAATCAAGAAATATTCCCTAAGGTAGTGAACATTTGCCTCGCCTGGTTAGCTCAATATATCGGAGAGGTCTCAGTCATACTACTCACTTTTCACAGAGATAATTTCCAATCACCAATCAAAAGCATACATACAAGATAATATGATTTATTGTTGCTCGGAAATAATATAAAAATACATATTTGAAAGATCAAACGAGTATAAAATGATTTTACTACCTTAGACTCGAGTTAGTAAATTAAGTAATAATTAATATTCGTTAAGAGGTAATGAGGGTGGTAATTGCTTACCCATTGAAACTGTACACATTTCCTAGAAAATGTGTGATTAATCTTGATGACTTACTCATCAGGTTCACAAGCTGTCCATTTTTCCTGCCTCTTCGGTATGTCCCTAATACTAGACATTTTCGGCAGGGGATGGTTATGTATTACAGAGGGTGCTTTTCCAGACGAGGAGTATGTTCCGATGGCCGGCATGATCGGAAACATATCCAATAGAGGGTAGACGCGATAAATTACGTACGATAATTTTAATCACGAAAGAAACGGAATTATCCACTTAATAAAGTGGGCGAGAACGGAGTAAATAGGAGATGAGTGTCCCAGTAGAGGGAACTCATCCGCTTCTAGCTTACATAAATACACTTTTAGACCAAGAACCTACCTTCGCGACGGTCGTATTCGAGATCTACGTGCATAGCACCTAATAGGTACTACACTTGATTATAAATTCAAATCATCTTAAAGGCCACTCAGTACAACCCGGTTGCACGAGCAGCTTAATTAGAAGAAAGCATCTTCTATGAAAATAAATACAACTACTCGGTAGTCTCGCGACTACCTCGTAGGTACAACTTGATTGGAAATACGATTTATCCGAAAATGCAACTAGTTTGGCTCGTGGCTGTGTTGCTCTATTTATAGTCGTAGGTGCATCGTTCGATGCGCTTGCCGCGGACATATCGAACATAGGTGACATTGAAATGTCACCAAAACGTAATAGTAGGAGTTCTCACATTACCAGACTTGCGCAGTCTTTGGGAATTATTATTTTAATCATCGCTACGGCGATGCTTCTATTCAACATCCCTTATGTGATGAAGGCATATTTCCTCATATCATATGCCCTTCCGGGGGTTGACCCCTTTACAGCAGGTCACGGGGGGAAGCACGGATCACGAAAAATAAGAGGAAAAATATGCCGTACCCCGCTTTCCCCTCCCTTCCAAAACAAGGGAGGATGCGCCACCCCTGCCCCTCCGTACTTTGCTGCGTTGATCTGCAGACTATTTTGAGGTGACAGGTTTTCACAAGATGGGTCGGAGGGTGGGAATTTTGAATAAAAATGCCATTGACTTTTTCCCCGCAATCAAAGACACCAATTACTTGATGATCAGAGATCGCAGTGTCAATCGACAGGATCGAAAATGGTAATGTTTTTTGTGAGAATAGTAAGAAAAATTCTAAAATTTTTGAGTTCTAAAGGTAGCCCTTCTGTTTTTTGTAGCCAAATGTGTCCTAATGGGTTCGATGCGAAGATTTTCTTTATCAATTTAGATGGAATAGATACGCGAAGTATGTACTCTGCCAACGAGAGTGGTTCTTGGTCATCTAGTAGTATTATGTCAATTTGGCCTATAAATTTAATAAACATTCTTGCGAATATGATATTTACGAAAAGCCAGCATCTTTTATGACGAATTTTACGGTGTTCATATCGCAGATTTTAAGTTTTTGTTTCCCCATTTTTGAATTCATACCCCCATCAAAATGGAAGAAAATTGAAAAAGTTCAAAAGTTTGCAAATGTTGTGTAGTCTTGCCTTCCTATTCTCTAGAGAATGTATACAGTTTCAAAAAATTGGGCTTAATTCTAAAATTTTGCGTAATTCTAAGATTTTTATCTAATTCTAAAAGCATATTGTATGGCATAAAAATAAACGCAGAAAAATATGGATCTAACATTATAGAGAAAAGAAGTTGAATGTATAAAGTGATATAAAAAGATTGCGTGAAAAGGAAATTTTGCTTAATTCTAGAATTTTGCTTAATTTTAAGTGAGTAATATCTATACATAGCATAAAAAATACGCGCATGAGAGTAGAAATATTGATGCAAAAATTGAGTACGGATACATATAACATACAAAAGTGTAGAATGCAAAATCTGAACTGTCGAATAATGTGGATTTGTAAAAAGTTAATTGTTGAAGAATTACGGATATTTTGTGATGGGAAGATGTGGTCGTTTAGTCGCCAACAGTATTATTATTAACAAATCTCAGCTTTTCGAGTTATGAAATCTCTCGACATCGTCATTTAATATGGATCATTACTCAGGACTGCGTTTTTGTTGAGTCGTAATAATTCTGTGGGGAAACAAACTATTAGTGTGTTTTTCGAAAAATACTTACTTATTGTATCTTGTGTATAGGTGGGAGTCTGAAAAGTTAGTAATGCTCTATTTTTATACTTAACTCTAGGGTTAAATTGAAAAAAATAAATGATTAATTATGTACAGGGAAGATTCAATTTCACTTTTATTAGGCACTTCCAGTGATCCAGAGCTCTACTGGTTTCGGCTAAGGTAGTCGTTTTATTCATCGGCTTCCGTGTTGCTTATCTCCTCATCTTGCGATGGTACCCGTTGATCGTTATTGGAACACCTAGGATCAGAATAAAGCAGTGTCGCGCGCTCGCGTGACAAATTAATAGACGGCAAGCTGACTCGTTCTGCCTGTTCTATAGCCGCTTCTACCATACGCACGATTCGATCGGTGCGTCGGCGTACATGTCGAACTGAGCTGTCGTCATTTTCATTTTTGCGACGTTCTAGGCGACGCAGTTTACCCATCTTTCCGAGATTACTGTTTTCATTGGAGGAAGTTTGTGTGCTTTGTACTGCTACTGCCTTTGTCGTATTTGGGTGAGAAGAGGTTGAGGGTGTGGAAGGAGTTGTGGTCGAATGGGGAGGTATCCTTACAGGGGTCAAGCAAATCCTAGGGATTTTTAAATCAAGTGGTAGTAATTGAGGAGTGTATTCTGACGAAATATCTATGTCAGGTGTAGGGGGCCTAGGATTTAGGATTATTGTTTGCTTTCTTAGTACCTCGGGAATGAATTTATCTCGCATTGTCGGGATTATATTGGCATATAGGTTAGATGGGTAGAAGGGACCTTTTCGGTCCATTCCAGCCCTGTTTCTGTGGAGTTCTTCGAATATATCTGAGGTGTGGAAAACCCTTCCTCCGAGGGTCCGTTCCCAATCAAAATTTAGGGCTCGGTTGATTTCTGAGAAAGTCGTTTGGTTGATATCCTCATGTGGTATGAGGGGGAGGATTATGAGTTGTTGAACTTGTAATTTTTTCAACAACAGACAGATTGCTTGGAATGCATAAAAGAAGTGTTCATATGACGTGTTTCGTTCCACATCAAAATTTCCAATTGAAATCATTATTCTCTTTGGAAGTTCTTTAAACGTCCCGAGGTATGAGAGCAGTCCGGACGCTAACATGTCTCTACGGTACATTTTATTATCAATCAGGTTTTCATAGGGTTTAGACACACCTAGGTATTTTGCAATACCATTGGCGTGTCCATCCCCCATGATTAAGATATTGTATGCGAAAAATGCAACGTTGTATGTATCTTCCAAAATTTCGTATCCCGCAGCAGTAAAGCCGTGCGGGTAGGAATTAATGGGATAAAAGGGTTTTAACTCGGCTGAATCGGAGCCGAACCGTGCTTTATAATTTTTGCGAAAAAGGTTTTTGTCCGCAGATGTGCCCTTTTTCGGTTTTGGCGGGGGAATTTTCGATCTTAACCTCGTAGCATCTACGTGGTCTGAAACGGGATCTGGGGCCCTAGAGCTGTCAGACGAAGTTGACGGAATCGGCTCATTCATATTTACGCAATTGAGTTGCGATATTATGGGCTGGGTCACTGAATCATTTTGAATATCTTGGTTTCGAGGATTGATGATCGATGGGATCGGGGTCTCTGCTGGCTCCGGTCTTGGAATTGGTGCAGAGCCACAAGAAAGATTTTGTGGTTTCGCAAAGGCGGATCGTGATGATTCTTGGACTCGTCGCCGCAAGGGTGGAGGAGAAGTGTACTGAGGTATTCCTGAGTTGGAAATCGAAGGTTGTGGCAAGACGGGTTCCATTTGAGAGGAAGAAGGTTGGGACTTGGTAGATGAATTCATTCTCGGACGTAGATTTGCGAATAGGTTTCCTATCTGATGATCTAGGAGCCTATTATACTGAGTCGTCAATTTGGCGTATTCTTTTCGATAATCTTCCACCTGACTTGTTAGGGTAATATTGTCATTGACCAATACCATCTCAATACGTGTAATGTAATCTCGTTGTAATGCTAGTTGATTCACTAGAGACTGGACTCTAGAGTCGGTATTGAGCACTTCGAATATTCGTAGAGATTGGTCAACAAAGAAAGAATCGGATCCTAGGATCAATTGGTTACATGACGGATGGGGACATGGGACACACGGTGCACCTTGTTCTGTTTTCATAGTGGAGTGTATATACAATCGGTATAGGCACCCAAAATGAAAAAGGTGACGACACGCCGTTATGTAAATATCGTCATGAATGGCTCTTGCAAATGGTCCTGGCAAGGCCAAGGATAGCTTGCATTGGTCACAGATTATTTCGCAGTACGACATAATCGTGAGGGAAAATTGAAATGATGAGAAAATCGAAAAAAGGTTCTGAGAATTATTTCAAAAAAAAATAATTAACGACGTTTTGGAGAGTACTCAAAAATGAGTCGATGTCATTTGAAAATCCGGAAGATTCTATTGAGGTATGAAATTATTGGCAAGGTATTGGAAAAAATCGATCGAAGAATGATCTATTGGAGCTTTTGTCGAAGTCTTGTGGTTGAATAACGAGACTTTTAAAATAAGTTTGGAGAAATGGTAAAAGCACAGCAGTTTGGTACAAAGACACAAATGATCACTCGCGAATTCGATGCAAAAGAGATCCAATTGGCCTACTTAGATATGGGCCAACCAGATCAAGTTGTATTAAAAAGAGCAAACTTGGAAACGAATAGGTAAAGCAAAGTCAAAAACTTACCACAGCTAAGTCAAGAGATGTTGCGTGGAGCCCAGCACTACATATAATAAAGTTCGATTCGAAAAAAGGTAGCGCTTTTATTTTGATTGTACAAACTCTTCAGTTGATACAGATTATATGAAAAAAATCATTTCCACCTCCAAGTTTATAATTTTTGGGTGTATGTGACCGTAATGAGCACTTGTGCGTGAGAATCGATAAGAAGGCGAGGTAATTATCGAAAAATAAAAATAATCAAATAGGTGATAGAGAGAAAATACGTAATTTGAATGACAGTTATGTCCTCGTAAGTTGACGTGTTTATGGCCTTTGACTGGTTACCGAATGGTCTCTCTATAAGTGGTAGCATTTCGTCTGGACTTATGAATGAAATTTTCAAGAAGTGCTGACTATGTAAAAAATTCAGAATCGCCAGACGAGTCGAATGAAAATTTGCCTATAGTTCACTTTTCTAAAGTAGCAAATCCATAGAGATTGCTATGAATCGTCGAAGTAATGCATGTGTATCATTTGCATTGCCGGCAATTATTTCGTTTCTAATGCTGCTGGTCTTGCTTGAATATTGTACCTTACGTAGTATCTTAATGAGGTACTATGTAGCAGTGTTTCTAGTTGCCCATAACTGTCACATAACTTGCACCATTTTCTGAGTCTTCTGTATTGCGCTGGGAATCATTTAATTATCCACAATGTATCGATGATGATTTTGGGTTTGTTAGGGGGATTTGTGGCTTTGTATCCTATGGTAGCATAATATTTAGATCTCGTCGTTTGACTGTTGTCTATAATAGAAAAAATTAAACACGTTATATGTATTCTTACGTACAGGTTGTTGCTGTTGTTGAACTGTAAATGCGCATAGTAATGTGTTGATTAAACCTATACTATGCTTACGATTACGAGTAAGGGTTTTTAATTGGACAGAGGATGATTTTTGAATGGTGTGAGAAAATGCATCTTTTAGTGTACTGAATGACGGTGCCGTATCCAGATCGATTCGAAAAAGTTACCTTGTAATATACTGAGACCTAGATCTTGGTATATTTGCGAGTATTCGAATTCGTGTTTTGCAGGAAGAAAATAAGTATGTAGGGGGTGTTCAAAACATAAACCACAAATAAAAAAAAATAAAAAGAATATAACTATGCAATGAAATACTCGTAAATCGTGTTTATCACTTGTGAGGCGTATTCCTTTTCCCAAGTCATCTTGTGATGAATCTCGGACCAATGTGTGTACGTATTTATTCGGGTTTGTTTACGCATCTTCTCCAGCTGGTATATGCGGGTGTCTACGCTCTGTGTTGACAAGATGTAGCAGGGTCAATGTCACACTCGCTTACTGTGTCGCTGGAGTAACGAACTTAGGGTTGATGTCTGTATTCGTACATGGCACAGTGGAGTTCCGGTTTCGTCTACCTGTTATGTGTCTATTTTTACCAAGGGTGAGAATTACGAGTTGAAAACATCGTTCTTCGTCTGTATTTTAGAATACTTGCGTGTATAAAATGCACTGAAGACAAAAAAAAAATGAATTATTAATCAAATGTAATTCTAAGCGTTACATTAAAGGGGATATGTAGTTGCTGGGGAATATAAGAGGACATGTGATAAGATAATTTTGTATACTGATTACTTGGGAGTACGCAAGGACATATGATGGGGTAATTTCTGTGTACTCCCAAATAGTTTGGGTTGCGTATTTTTGAATTTATACTACTCGGAGCATTGTTGTCTGGAAATACACAAGGACATCTGATGAGGTATTTTCAGTGTATTTCCAAGTGATTTAGATCGTAGTTTTGTAGCTATATGAGTATGCATACCACTGTAGAGTGACAGAAGGGGGTTATGGGGTTTGAAAATATTTACACTTACTTATTCTTAATGCTTTACTTGTCGCATGTCGGTTGTGATAGAAGTAACATGTGGTTATTGTTGCAATCAGAAAATGTGTCAGGACATATGATAGGGTATTTTTCGCACATTTTCCAATTCGCAACAATAGAGTAGTGAATTTTTGCAAAGCATTAAGTTTTCCATGATGGATTTCCTTCATCATCTGATTTTTCATCAGGAACCATTTCGAGCACATTTTCCAATTCGCAACAATAGAGTAGTGAATTTTTGCAAAGCATTAAGTTTTCCATGATGGATTTCCTTCATCATCTGATTTTTCATCAGGAACCATTTCGAAGAACCGAGCGATAGGCTCTTGATCGCTATGGGATACGTAATTTAGGAATTTTGTCTCGAGTTGTTTTTTCCAGTGAGTAGCGGGTTTAGTTCGTAATCTAGTGAGAACTCGCTCCGATCGTGTCCTGGTTGGCAAAGATGTAGGCCTTTGAGCACTTGCCCCTGCCCTAGGAGCGTTTAGAGTTTCGCTAGGTTGCGATTCTGGAATTGCAGAGTCAGGTGGGGTATCCAATGGGTTTTGAACATTGGAAAGGTCATTATCGGGTGAATTTTGGAGTGCTATGGGAGCATCCGAAAATATTTCATCGTCATAATCTTGGCTATCTTGACTGTCTTGGCTATCGTCCAAGGTTGAAATAGTTTCTTGGGACGAAAATTCAGTTGCCCTATTCTTACGTGGACGGCCTCTCGTTCTTTTTATCGTAGTAGGGGGTTCGTCCTGTGCCCCTGAAGTGGAAGGTTGGGATTGAGAAAGGGTTGAATCTTGAGACGCATGTGTTGTAGCTTGCGCCTTTTCAGGTCGTTTATTTCGTGCCTCAGCACGTTTTTCACGAGCTGATTTTGCTACTTCTTGTAGGACCACTTGAGATGCTTTTCGAAAATCTTTCCTACTGATTACAATTTCGGTGTCATCCTCGTGATCCGAATCGAGGTATAATTCATCATCTTCACTGTCGATTTCAGATTCATTTTGATAGTCAGTAAGAAATTCTTTGATTCTTTGCTCTAACGAGCGAGAGTCAATGCTAGATTTAAAGCAAACTTCGCTTCTCAACTTTTCTATGTTCTCCTTTGTAATGAAAAGGGTCAATTGGCGAATGTTTGCTACTCTGTTAATTTCGTCATCGTCAGTTGGTTCCAAAAGATAGCAGTTATGGCCATTTCTTTGGATAACGATGTAGGGTCCAGTTTTCTTTTCGTATAGTTTGCCAGAAGTCTGTTTGGCAAAAGATGATTGTTTATGATTGGCCATTAAGACCCAGTCTCCCTTTTTGAAGAATGTAGGATCTGGGTGACTTTTATTGAAGGTGTATTCTTCTTCAATTTTCTTCAACCTTCTTTTCTCTCGAATAAAAGTCTCAACCAGTTGACGGTGGGTCATTTCTTGGATTTTTAGAGTGTCTTGTTCAATAGTATAGACTGCCTTTTTAGCCAACGAGTCAGCGATGATGTTTGTAAATTCGTGTTTTCTTGCAAAGACATGAATAAATTCGACTTTTTCAAACTCCTTACGAAGTTCGAGAATTTCTTTAAATAGGTGTTCATGATGGACTGGTTTATTACGCGAATTTTTCCAATTATTGGTTTGCCATAATGAGCAGGTATTGTTGAGCGCTTTTATAGCGTAGTTCGAGTCACTCAATAATTTTACTTTTGTGATCTCATTTTCTGTAAGTACTTGCAACGCTGTACGAATTGCAATTAATTCCGCAAGGTTGTTCGAAATTGGGTATTGAGTGCTCGTTATACGTTCAGAAATGTTTAAAATTGAGTCTGGCGCAAAACAAATACCTATTCCAGCAATTGCATTCGCGTCACCATTTTTTGAGCAGGCTCCATCCGCTGTAACACGGACGTAACCATCTGTGTCAAATATTAGGTCAATATCAGGATTTAACGTTTCCTCAAGACATTTTTCAGTTGAGACAGATGGGATTTCGCGTTTGATCATTTTCTCGTGAATTTTGATGAGTTCTTTCTTGAAGTTGAACTTTACACTTGTCTGGGGTATTTGTAGTCCAATAACATCTGCGATGCCCCAGGCTTCATTGGGTTTGAATCCAAATGAAGTTGGTGTATTGTTCAATTCATCCTCAATTTCAGAGATTAAATCTTGCCATCCAGAATGTGATCGAAATGGGTTGTGATTTTTATTAATTTTTACTCGTAGTTTGTCTCCAATCCAGCGCATCGTCCTTTCCACGGATGAAGATTGTGGGTTGTATGCGCTAGTGTGAGCAGCCTGAATGTGATGTTCTTCGAGTAAGTTGTACCAAGAACTAGAGATAAATTGTGATCCATTGTCTGTTATTATTTTCTTGATTTTTACTTTATGACTTTCAATGTCGAAGATTATCGTAGCCATCTGCTGACAGACTGACTTTTTCTTGATGTTATATAATGTTCTTAACCATGTTCGGTTTGTAAAGACATCTTTTGCGACCAAGAGGTATTTTGGTTCATCTTTCATTGCAGGAAGGGGTCCAAGCAAATCAACAGATAGAACATCTCCAAGGGCATAAGCTTCTACTTGAGCGTATTCAATAGTCTTATGGTTTGCGTAGTTCTTATTGACCTTACAGACAATGCATACGTTGCAGATTTCGCGAATATACGCCAGTGAGTTGTTGTGGTAAAATATTCTGCGAAATATTACGTCGAGTTTGGTAGATCCTACATGGCCATATACGCAGTGTAGGTAGTCAACAGTATCGTAGAAAAGCTCATTAGGCAGGCATGGTACTTTTGAACCGTTTTCCAATTTTTTCATGAGAATTTTCTCCCCTTTGGCGTTTTTGAAAATTTCAAATTTCGAAAGTTTGTTTTTCTGAGCCTCTCTTTGCTTTTTATTGTTTGCCGGGATACTTTCCTCAAGAATTTCGATGAGTTTTTTGCACGTTATATCTGTCTGCTGATATGACGAAATGTTTCTGAGACGTTTATGAAGTTCAGGAATGTTTTCAGCAAGAAATTTGACTTCCAAGGGTGCAATTCCTGTCTCAAATTCTTGTGAATGAGGTTCTGATGGCTCAGTTTGAGGTTCGAATGGTTCCAGCTCTGTTGGATCTGAGTCATCTGGAATTTCAACATTGTGGACTTCTAGCTCAGGTGCCTTTATTTTGTAAAGGGTCTTGTTAGAAAAGTTCATATCATAGATAATATCGTAGCAATTTAAAACGGTTACCCAGTGAGCCGCCTTTCGGTGGGTTTGAGCAATTTCTCTAAATCGATTGATAATTGTTCATTTGATGGTGTGCCCTTGTTTGTGTATCGCGGATTGTTTATAGGCGTGGGAGTAGGGGAATCATCAAATTTACGTTTATAATTTCGTCGAAACATGATTGGTACTTCATTCTCTGGATCATGTTGCATTTTTGACAAATTGGCCAATTTTTCTAAGAATTGGTCCATTGTCTGTCCTTCTTCTCTTAGGCTGGGTTGGTGACTTTCTGGGGTTTTGCCTATGAGGATATCAATGATTTCGTCCTCACTTCTATGACGATGGTTTCGGAGTGATTTGGCCCATCTGGCCATTTTATTCGCCATATCTTTAAGGTCCTCCGCATATGCAAAGTCATATCTGTAAGCTTTCATTGCTTCATTCTGAGCTCTGCGATCCCAGTAAAAGTCCAGAAATTTATTTTTTAATTCACGGTAATTTTGTACGTTTCGTACAGTCTCGAGAAATGATTTGCGAGTTTTCGTATCAATCACTCCCTTAAATGCCAAAATCTTGTGCCTTTCAGCTGCATTTGTTTCCGAAAAATACGCATCAAATTCGTCTAAGAATTCATGCGGAAAATGCAATTGATCGTCTGTGAATATGATTCCTGCACTTTTTATAGATCCTGCATCAATCGCGAGAGATTTAAATTTTGAGCCACCACCCAATGAAGTACGTCGGAGTTTTTCCTTGATATTATTGATTTCTTCGACAAAATAAGCACAACCCTCGTCATGTTTTTTGGTTTCTTGACAAATTTTGTTAATTGTTTCAGAAATTTTCTGTACTTCCGAAGTGTTCTCTTTTGTCATAGAATTTGTCTCAATCAAAGCAATGCGAGTAGATCTTAATTTTTCTTTCAACTCGTCGACCCATGCTCCAGCTTCTTTCAGATTATTATGAGCTTGGGTTGCAAGTTCAGAAAGTTTAGAGTTGACATAAATTCCAATTCCCTTTGCCTCACATGCTACTTTTGTTGCATTTTCAATTTCATCTTTTTGCTTTTCAAAATTCTTTTTTGCTTCTGAATGAATTTCTTCATTCCAGTCCCAAGTTTTTCGAAAAATTGCATATACGTTCTCGTTAATAGTATCCTTAAAAAGCTCAGGGTCAAAGGGGCGAGTGTACGGTTGAGTACCTATCCCTTCGTCACTTGGCGTTTGCCGATCCATTTCCTCATATACAGGCTCTTTATTTGCCTGAGAATGATCACTGAAGAAGGAGTGAACAGAACCTTGGCTATTTTCTTGTTCCATTTCACTGATACTATTTAAACCCGATTTCCGATTACGTTTACGAAATTCGAAAAATTTAGAAGATTTTTTACTCACCCTACTGCGTGTATTCAAAGCTGGAGGAGTGTTCATAGAATCTCGAAGTGCAAGACGGAGGTCCGATGCGGAGGTCCGATGCGCGCAAAAGTACTGTCGAAACTAATGAAAATGCTCAGATAGTAAGAGCTTATATAGTGAGCTTGGCTACTCAATTTGGTATAAAGAGAGGTGGAAATTGTAGGGATTTGGTGGGAACTCTATTGTAATAATTTTCCCATGAAATTTGATGAGAATTAAGCTCTAAGTGCGTTCTCACGCTAGATTTCTCCGCTTTGGGTTATAAAAGTCTATTTTAAGTTCAAATTTATAGCTTTTGCTCATATGGCTCATTGTTTTACATTGGATCCTTTCTATTTTCACTCAATAAAACTGCCAAAATGTGACATTTTCGCCGGAAATCCTATCAATTAGTGCCTGGTACCTGCAATTTATTAGTGTGAAACTATTGTGAATATGTGGGTTTGCTTTACTGCAGGATAGATAAATCTGTCAAAAAGTATGGGAAAAATGTCAATTAAATGCACAAAAATGAATTGAACTATTTATCTATTGTTAGTATAAGCGTTTTTATTTGGTTCTTATTTGTAAATAACGAAATAAAACTGACAGAATTAATGACTTTGGGAAATTAATTGGAGCATTTTAAGGGTTGTTAGCATGTGCATAAGCATAGAACAATAAGGTTGACAGATTAATGACTTGAATTTATGAGTTTTGAAAAAATTAATCGGAGTATTTAGCTACTGTGATTATTTACATTTTTGTTTTCCCACACTCGAAAGTATGAGAAAATTACGTCAGAAAACTATTGAATGGTAATAAATTGTCAAAAACTGTCAAAAGCTGACATATTAATGGCCTGAATTAATAGATTTTAGAAAGTGAATCGGACTATTTATCTGCTGAGAATCATTATATTTTGGTTTTCTCATACTCGAAAGTATGAGAAAATTAAATAATAAAATTGTCAGAAAACTATTGAATGGTAATAAATTGTCAAAAACTGTCAAAATGTCAAGCAGAATGGTTGAATAATGGGTGAATATGTTCCCTAATTTCCTATGTGATCAGTATAGAAAAACAAAAAACATTAATATGCTACCTTTAAGAGGTGCATAGCTATTAGTATTGTTAATTTTTGGTAGGTATAAAACAAAAAAAACTGACAGATTAATGACTTGAATTAAATAATTGTAGAAAATTAATCGGAGCATTTAGCTGCTGTGAATATTTACGTTTTCATTTTCCCATACTCGAAAGTATAAGAAAATCAAGCAATAAAAATGTCAAAAAACTATTGAAGGGTAATAAATTGTAAAAAACTGTCAAAATGTCAAGCATAGTATTGAAATATCGCGTGTTAATATTCTCCAGTTTCCCACGTGCACATAAGAACAGAAGATATTAACATGTTAAATCAATTACCTAATTATATAGCTATTAGTACTGTTAGTTTTTACATGCGACGAAAATAAAAGTCTAAGCCCGTATGTATCTATGCTTAATACAGTAGTCTTTTACGTATTTGTTGCTGAGCATCTATGTGCCTTGTACCCAATTACTTTGTCACGAGTACAAATTAAATGGTGACATTTTTATTATACTGCAGCAAATAGGTGTAATAATGATCAAAATGAAGACAGTTTTATACTACTAATTAGATGTTCTCAGGTATCCGAGACGATTTTGTATGTGCGGCAGATAGGTGTAATAAAGTAACCAGAAAGTGACGTTTTTATTGCTAAGCAATAAATGTCAATGCATTTAACCAAAATACTCAAGTTGTTTGTATGTTAATTAGCTATCTACTGGCGCTATGATTTCGTGGGAATCCTTCGGCTCGGATGTTTAAGCCAATTAAATGATCTGTATAGCTGTGGCACGTGTGTGCAGCTATATGAGCTGTATACAAAGAAGATTCTTTATAGGGGTGATTTTTATGTGCTATATACACAGAATAGATCGAAAAAATCACGCACTTTTTTAACTGAGAACTTGGTTATTTTTTGTTTCGTAATTTTAAAAACATTTCATCGGAGATTTCAAGTCTTTCAACGATCTTTTTGGACTGGATTTTTGAGATTTTGAACTTACACAGATTCAAAATAGGGTGGTTAGAGAGGTACATTTTTATGGAGAAATGTAACCAGTGTGAAATTCGCTCAAATGGCCCAAATCATTCAGGCCATTTGATCACTTTCTCACTGGTAACTTGAGAAAATATTTTTACAAACAGAAAATTCAACGAACTATTTACAAGCTGAATTTGTCCTATTTTTCTACAGATTTTCGTCTGTAGAAGACAAGAAATAAATTCGTTCCTAGGTACCTACTTGAATAAAATGAGCTTAACTGCTTATTTTACCCATACACCAAATTGTTAAAATATTGCTAGGTACATAGAAAATAACTAGATTAACGTGGCCAAAAAATTTTCATCAAAATGAGACATTTTAATGATTTTAAAACTGGGTGGCCTCACTCAAGTTGTCATTGTACTCCATAGGGGAGGAATGAGTTTGAGTGAATTTTTTCTCAACCTAGCTTATACAGACGTTTTCGGAATTTTGAACACTTTGGTTATGAGCATAAAAAGATCAAAATTTTATGCTTTGCTTTTTAAGGGTAGTTTTGCATTTTTCTGTCAAGTTGTCAGATTTTTTATCTTCGGACTTGGCAGAAAACAGCAATTTCACCCTAATTTTAGGTCCGAATTCATCAGATGGCTAATTTGTTCCATTTGGAACAAAATTAACCTCGGAAGAATTTCTGCCTTGTTTGTGTTGTATTTTCAGATTTTCATCTTCGTAATTTTCACAGAAATGTCCGAAAATACACCACAAAGGGGTTAGTTAGGTCAAGAAGCAATTAAATTGAATTTATAAATATTTGAACTATTTTGATTCGGACCTGTGTTGCTACAATTTGCGAGTCAAAATGGTGCCTATTTGAATTTTTACATGTCCCTATTTGTAATTTTAGCTCAAGAGAGTGTCTGAAAAAATTCGTTCTATTTTTGTTCTAATTTATAGACGTTTTTCAAATTTTTACATTATTTAGTGAAAATTTAAGAATTTCATGTATTTGGTATTTGTGGGCAATTTTCTAGTTTTTCCAGTGAAGGAAAAACGAAAGACTCTCATGATGATAAAGAACTCACTTTAGGAGACAAGCTTACCAATCGCTCACGGGGAGTCCCATGATTCTCTGTGAGTTAAATGATTTTCATGAGAGTCAATATTATTGCAAACTATACCACAAGAAAATTGATTAAATTATCCAACTCTGATCTGTATTAAGCATGGACTTTCATGATGATAAATTACTCACTTTAGGAGACAAGCTTACCAATCGCTCACGGGGAGTCCCATGATTCTCTGTGAGTAAAATGATTTTCACGAAAGGTCATGAGAGTACAGATCATGAGTCAAATATTTCAGAATTTTATATTTTGGAATTTTCCAAAAGTACATGATGAATAAGGTAGCACAATTCTACTGTGATTCTTGAGATAATTATCTCCTTTGAGGCTAGTCAGGCTTTTGCCTTGCTCATTAAGGAGTTTTTTCTCAATTGGCACAGTATAGGCTGCGATCCCCTACTCACCATGTAAGTGAGAGACTAGCAATTTTTATGATATCAAAATTTTATTTAGATGAAATTTTGGTGATTATTTTAAGATTAAAATTCTCTGAAAATACACAGTAACCAGGGTACCACAATTCTACCGTGATTCTCGAGATAATTATCTCCCTTGAGGCTAGTCAGGTTTTACACCTTGCTCATGAGGAGTTTTTTCTCGATTGGCACAGTATAGCTGCGATCTCCTACCCACCATGTAAGTCAGAGATTGATTTTTTACGAAGCCAAAATTTTATGTAAGTTTAATTTTTTAACAGAATTAAATTATTTTGACTCGGACTTGTATTTCTAAGAATTATGAATCGAATAGTATTTTAGAATTTTTTCCTGCCCCTATTCGTAATTTATGGACGAAAAGAGTATTTGAAAAAATTCATTTATGTACATTAAAAGTATACTACATTATTTTAGCATAGTGTTAGTAAGCTGTACTCACTGAGACTTTTCTTACTGAAATATGAGCTATAATTTTGCCTGCATATCTACCTACGAGACTTCGAGGTAAAAAACGCAATTTTAATGGGGTATAGGAATTAAAAAAAAAATCAAAATGAAAAAATAAAAAAAATCAAAAAAAAATCAAAAATTTTGGAAGGTTATAATTTAGATTAATTCGAAACGTAATTTTTAGCTTGAATTATGCTCGTTTTTTTTTTTTTTTTTTTTTGAGCTTTTTGGATTCAAGAAAGTTCAAAAATCAATTTTTTGGTAAATTTAAATTTTTAAGTTTATGAGTTTTCGAAGATCTGTGGCATGTATGATTTTTTCTAGAGAGGTTCATCCACGTCAGGCGCCAGACTAAGTGATTAGTCAATTTTGACATGCAACATATCTTGGAAAATCATGTTTAAAAAAAAATTCTGTCAAGGAGTCTAGAATTTTTGACATTGAATATTTTGGAATTATGGTTTTTTCACTCGAATTGTGTTCTTTAGGAGAACCATTTGGAATTCGAGTTTGACAAAATTTGAAAAAATCGGAAAGTTTGAAGATTTTGAAAAAATTTGAATTTTTAAGGGTGGGTTTTTTAGTAAGTCGGACTGAAAATTTTGCAATTTTCGGAAGAATTACGCGGAAGTTTGGCGCCAATATGATATAGTGAGATTAAGAATGATTGAGATAGATAGTTTTTATCAGAATTACTACCTACTTAGTTGAATCAAGAAATATTCCCTAAGGTAGTGAACATTTGCCTCGCCTGGTTAGCTCAATATATCGGAGAGGTCTCAGTCATACTACTCACTTTTCACAGAGATAATTTCCAATCACCAATCAAAAGCATACATACAAGATAATATGATTTATTGTTGCTCGGAAATAATATAAAAATACATATTTGAAAGATCAAACGAGTATAAAATGATTTTACTACCTTAGACTCGAGTTAGTAAATTAAGTAATAATTAATATTCGTTAAGAGGTAATGAGGGTGGTAATTGCTTACCCATTGAAACTGTACACATTTCCTAGAAAATGTGTGATTAATCTTGATGACTTACTCATCAGGTTCACAAGCTGTCCATTTTTCCTGCCTCTTCGGTATGTCCCTAATACTAGACATTTTCGGCAGGGGATGGTTATGTATTACAGAGGGTGCTTTTCCAGACGAGGAGTATGTTCAGATGGCCGGCATGATCGGAAACATATCCAATAGAGGGTAGACGCGATAAATTACGTACGATAATTTTAATCACGAAAGAAACGGAATTATCCACTTAATAAAGTGGGCGAGAACGGAGTAAATAGGAGATGAGTGTCCCAGTAGAGGGAACTCATCCGCTTCTAGCTTACATAAATACACTTTTAGACCAAGAACCTACCTTCGCGACGGTCGTATTCGAGATCTACGTGCATAGCACCTAATAGGTACTACACTTGATTATAAATTCAAATCATCTTAAAGGCCACTCAGTACAACCCGGTTGCACGAGCAGCTTAATTAGAAGAAAGCATCTTCTATGAAAATAAATACAACTACTCGGTAGTCTCGCGACTACCTCGTAGGTACAACTTGATTGGAAATACGATTTATCCGAAAATGCAACTAGTTTGGCTCGTGGCTGTGTTGCTCTATTTATAGTCGTAGGTGCATCGTTCGATGCGCTTGCCGCGGACATATCGAACATAGGTGACATTGAAATGTCACCAAAACGTAATAGTAGGAGTTCTCACATTACCAGACTTGCGCAGTCTTTGGGAATTATTATTTTAATCATCGCTACGGCGATGCTTCTATTCAACATCCCTTACGTGATGAAGGCATATTTCCTCATATCAAAGTGTATCTCATTAGCTTTCAAATGGTATAATAACCATCTCAAAATGTTCAAAATTGTTTGATGTAGAAAAATAATTGTAAAACACTTTGCAAAATTTTCATGGTGAAAATAAAAGTTGATAAAACGCAAAAAGTATGACTGATAATCATCACCTAACTCACGGCCAATAATAAGCGAGGTATTACCAAAATGGCGATTTTTGTGACGTAATAGGTGTCAACTACTGGATCATGTCAACTACTGGTGACTTTACCCTATGTAAGTTTTTGATTTTTTGAGCATGTTGGACTGACTTTACTTCACCAAATTTCCAAAAAATTGCAACCAAGACACCCTCCTTATTTATTTTTTTTTTTTACAAATTTTATACATTTTCAACCCTTTTTAAAAAACTTTTCAAAATACGACATTTTTTTTTTAAATTCAAAAGTAGACCACCGCAACCTTTAACGACTATTTTCTGTGAAAGTTTCTACATTTTTTAATGATTCCCTCCAGAGATGAAAAATATTGAATTCTGGACATAACTACACAACCATTGGTTTTTTACTTGGCTCTACATCAAAACGAATCTTTTTTTAGGTAAGTTTCGTTCAATTTTGTGAGAGTACAGATTTTATCATTTTGCTCTTGAAGTTTTTTTGGGGCACAAAGGATCAAGAAAATCTCATTTGTCAACTAAAATAAACTCATTCAGCAATTAGGAGCAATAAAATTCTAAGCAAATGATTTTTTCCTATGTTATAAAGCTTGTCAGATCCTTCAAAAAAAAAAAAAAAAAAAAAACGCATCTATGATCAAAACTCGACGATGTTTCAAACCACTGCAACCCACCACTCAATTTCACTCTTCACGTTCCAGCTCAAGAAATTTTCAAATTGGGGCAACTCCGACATCAAAAAAATTCTCTTCGCAATCTCTGCACAGATACTAGCTTATTTATAAGCTTCATACAAAATTCAATTAAAGTTCGTAGAGACGAGACGAGACGAGAAGAGATGATAGGTACGACGTCGAACGCATCCATTGCTTTACAACAACATTAACATTATTCATTTCGAATAAAGTTTAATTACATTCGCGCCTTTTGCCATCACTCCATCGATGTCATAACGCTCTGTGTGTACTACAAATACTACACAACATTCAAAACCGCGCGCAATAAATTCTCATCGTTGTTTATTGATGAATACGCCATGCCATCGCCGCAGCGAAGAAAAATTTACCATTGGGAGAATAATATGGGTAAAAAAGCACCATCGCGTTGGCGATTACTATTTGAATATTTTATTATCGTATAGCAAAGTCGATCGAAATCCAAATTCTATCTGCAATTTTTATTTTCTGATTAACGAGACGATATAGCGTGATGGCGATTTAGTCGGTAGTACGTAGCTCTTATAGCTTTAGCTTTTCGTGATACCAACTAATCTGGCAAAATAACAGTTTCGTTTTTCAAAAAATAAAAAATAAAACACATATGAGTAAGCGAGCAAAACCTACGCGACGAGGCTGTATAAAAACCCCGTAGACACGATTTTTCGCAGAATAAGAGAAAAAAATAAAAAAGGATATAAGAATGACAGTCGTAGCTGTTAAGTTTAATACGTGTAAAACAAATATATTCATTTCAGTGCCAGCCTGTAACAGTAACAAGCATCGAAAATCATCCCTGACATACTATTCTTGGCATTAACTTGTCATTAATCCTGAAAGCACCTAAGTTCGGCTTATTTACCGTAATAACCATTATGCCCAACGTACTTTCGCCGCCACCCGTCGCCGAACAAACAGTCAAGGACTTTTGAATTGCGCGTTAACAATTTTTTTCACTCTTTAGAAAATAAAAATAAAAAAACTTTGGTATAAGTTTGGAATTGAGTACATCTTTTAAACGAGATGAGTATAGAAAAAATGCGACTGAATGATTTTTTTTCTTCGTGGTTTTTCAGGTAACAATATGGAAATCGCTTTAGCATTATTTGTCAATAGAGTTTCAGCGGTTGAAGAAAACAAAGAGGTGAGTAAGTTATTCTCATTCAATGTAAATTGTTTTAAAAGGGTTCGTTTAACTCGACGAAAAGTTAATGGCATTGATTATACATAGATTCGTTAACAACGTCTCATTAATAAGTCTAAAAGTGATTCAGTCAATCGTAAACGGATTTTCAAACTTCAAAAAAATGGATGATTGCTGGTCGTGAACAAGTCGACTTTTCAAATTCTAGGAAAATGGTCCTTCATTTTTTCGAAACCACGTCATTAAATTTGAAAATGACGATGACAAAAACATCCAATTCATGAGCAAGGTTATTCAAAAAATCAGAAAATTGGAACAAACGGATAACGAAGTACATATCTGAAGATTAATCGATTAGAAAACTTATTCAATTTCACTCAACACACTTGCTATTAAAAAAAAAAAAAAATAGGTACCTACCTATACTTATTTGGTCCCAAAAAACGTCTTTTATACCTATACATTTGAAATCAGAATAAAAGAACACTTTTATTCGTATCTCCTCTTCTTCTCTTTCTCTCATAAACTTCCACCAACCTCGAAAAAATCCACACGAGTTCAAAATTTACAAAATATTCCTCTTACGAAGCCTCAACAATGCAAAATCTCCAAGCAGAAATTTTTCCACTCGACGAAATTCCAATTAATCCGCACCGTATTCTTCATTAATTCACAAAGCGATTTCAATCCACCAACGAGAAAGATCTCGATATTTTACACTAAACGAACGAGTCTAGTAGCTGAAAAAAAAATGAAAATAAATTCACGGTTTGTAAACGTTGTAAAATTAAGTACCTAAACCCAACGTAAAAAAAAATGTTAACGCCGAAAAAAATTATTAGGTACTGCCGAGGAGCCTTATGTTGGGACAAAATTAAAATTCTACTTTCTAATAAAAACCAAACAATAATAAAGATTAAAGTTATGAACAGAATAAAAAAATTTCGCAATTCTTTATGAAATATTAATCCGGTTTTCTATACATAAATACTTATGCATTCTGCAAACAGAAATTTTTTTTGTATTTTTTTAATAATCTATACATAAGGCAGTGCGAGATTAGTAATAGGTTTCTGCTCATTCACACGTACAAAAAAATCGAACAAAGCCTTCAGCTATGCAAGTTAAAAACACTGAAATATTCAATTGCACAACTTCGCCAAACTTTTATAATTAAACTTAAAACTACCTTGTTTTTATATTCGCGAGTAACTTTGACTTTGAACACAGGTTTTTTTTCACTCTACTATTACGTCTGTTTTAATGGAATTCTCTCGGTGTTCTTTTTTTTTCGTCGAGAATTTTTTCATCTAAAAAAGATTTTTTTTCGAGCCAAAAATTAGGAAAAGAAACTAGCCAAGAGTACAACAACAGAATAAAATAATAATAAGACGAAATTAACCATTCGAATTTGAATATAAAGTTTACAACAAACATTTCTCTTCTTCTATTAAAAGTTTCATTTTTCTGATCTTCGTAACGAAACGGGGGGGGGACACCTTTCATGCATTGTCTTTCCACTATATCTCATTTTTTGAAGGGAAAATGAAATTTAATAATTTCATACTTTTGTATACCTACCTACTTATCACGATACAAAAATACGCCCAAGTTTCGAGTTGCATTATGAAAAATCTGATAAAACGTTATCAAAAAAACGGTGAATGTTTTTACATCAAAAAGAATAGCGTTACCGAAGCATAGTTCAAAACTCAAAATTGCCATCTGCAGTGGAAAGAGTTTTGATTGGAATACAGGCATCATAACTGAAAAAATAACATAAAGCAACAATTTCTTTTTGAAAAAAATACAATCATAAAGTAATTCATGGACCACTAATTTATCAACTTTATCAAAAGTGATGCACCGAAATGAAATAATTGGGAAGGAAGTGGAAGTGAAACTGAGAATTTTGAACTTCAATTTCTCACAATTTTTTCAACTCGAAATAGGTACTGGCTTTCCGACTTTTTTCAATGAAAAACAAAAAACAAAAATCATCAATTTTGAAAATTTGACAGCTCTATCCGAATTTTTCCAAATGAAATTGAAATTTTAACAACTCCAGGGGTCAAGCACTCAAAAACTGTCTCTGCTTACTCACAAAAAAAAAAAAATATATATATATAATAAAATCACCAAAATCACGTAAAAATGCAACAACATTTTGTTTGAAATGCAAGAAAAAAATTATTCAACTTTCATAATCAATTTTTGAAAAAATAGCATTCACTCCAAAAAAAAAAACACAGAAAATAGATTCAAACATAACTATAAAAGAATTCATGGAATAAAAAATTGAAAAAAATTGACCAAAAAATTCTGAAAAATAATGTAAAGATCCATAGCTTTAAAAATATTAGGCTTATAAAAATTGTAATGAATGCAAAAAAAGTAAATTTACAGGAAAAAAGTCTAAAAATAAAAATCGTACTTGATTAATGTTGTAAAAAATTTGAAAAACTGAATAAAAAATTATAAAAATTTTTAAAATACATTTAAACTGACCAAAATTGTTTAAAAAAGTACAAAAACTCGAAAAAATTAAGAGTAAAAATTAGAAAAAAAATGTTTCAAATATCCAATTCCAACTATCATAAAAATCTATAAATTTTTAAAACATTTAGTAGCTGAAAACTGATCAAAACTAAAACAACGGTAAAAAAATATTTTGAAAAAACTCAATGTTCTGTTTTAAATAATACAAAAATTGTTTAAAATAATTGATTGAGAATACTTAGATCTACATAGTTAGGCATAAAGAACCCAAAATTTGAAATAATTTTTGAAAAAAAACCACTTTATTTTATACAGTTATTTTACATGTAAAACGGAAATCAAAATTATTGTTCGAATAAAATATCAAGTAATAGTTACTTCAAACAGCAAAATTTTGATTTTTTTACAACAAATTTTCATCTTTGCAGTCCTTTTATAACGGCTGGAAGAGGCGATTATAACCCCTCCCCCCAACCATTTGTCTACACCCTTGAGTCAAGTAGTTCTCAATAAGTTGCACAGAAAAAAAATTGGGAAAATGTGGAGACAAAAAATTTGAAAAACAAAATTCTATGAGGAAAGGTTTTGGGTGAATATTGCGACCCACGATTTTCTTCAAAAAAAGGGTTTAAAAAAGTAGATAGTTAAAAAGTAACCAAAATAAGTCACAAAACGTCAACAAAATACCTAAATATTTCACTTTGAAAAAAATATCACAAGAATACGGAAAATTTTAATTAAAAATGTAAAAAAAAAATACGAAACGATAAACATTTCAAGTATAATCTAATACTCGACTGAGAATTTGACAATTTCAGCAAAAAACAAGACTTTTTTGGTAATTATTGGCCAAAAAATGATACTTTTTCCAGAAAAGTGAGACCATTTCGCAGCAAGATTTTTTGCCAATTTTGACATTCAAGTATTCAAGTACCGTATTTTTGATAATTTCTGACAAAAAATCGAGATTTTGACGCTTTTAGCAAAAGACAGTTTTTTTGGCTTTTTGCTTTAAAAAATGAAACTTTAACCAAATTTATGGGAAAAACTGAAAATTTTTTGCAATTTTTAGCAAAAAAATTAAATTTTTTGGCAGGGATGAAAAGCTAACCGAAAACTTAAAGCTGAAAACCGAAAGCTGGGCAGATTTTTGCGCTAAGCCAAAAGCTAAAAGTTTGCAAGTTTCATTTTTTCCAAGCCAAAAGTTTCATTTTTTGGGGTTTTTTCAAAGTCTTTTTTACAGATATGAATTCTCTTAATTTAGAAAGAAACAAAAAAGTGAAAAAATTTCATTCAATTTTATTTTAATGCGATTTAAAATGATTTGGAAAAAAAAATTAATCTTACCTAGAAATGTACCTTCTCCACCATCACTAATAAATTATGAAATCAATGAACCTGATCTTATTTTTAATTTTCTTTTTTCGTTAGTTGATGGTGAGACAGCTAAAAGTGTAAAGCCAAAAATTTAAAGCTAAAAGCTTAATGAAATATAGCCGAAAGCTCTGGAATAGAAAATTTATAAGGGAAAGCCATTGGAAGCTGACAGTTTGGCTAAAGCAAGCCCTAAAAATCGAGATAGCCGAAAGCTAAAGCAAAACATTTTAATTTTGAAATTTCAAGCTAAAAACCAAAAGCTGAAGTTTCAGTTTAAGGTTTTTCATATCCCTGTTTTTTTTTGGCAATTTTTGGCATTTTTACGAAAAAATCGAAATTTTTCAACAATTTGGTAAAACGCGAAAATATGTTGTAATTTTTGGCAAAAAGGCAAAGCTTTTTAGAAATTGTTGGCAAAAAAGCAAAATTTTTGGGAAAAAGTGGGACATTTAGAACTTTTTGCAAACAAGCGACAAAAGTGAGACAGATAAATTTGGCCAAAGGCAGGAATGTTTAACCAGTTAGAAAAGGAAAAAAAGGGATTATTTTGTAAATTACTCATTTGTAGATATTATTAACATTTTTAGCAGTAGGACCAAGATTTGAAAAAATTAATTTTTGAACATTTTAGAAGTGGCTGAAAATAACCGAGTACGATCTCTGAAAATACTTACAAAATTCAAACATAATTAGGAACTCTTTAATTTTTAATCTAGCATATTGTGGTACGTAGACGTAGAGTGATGAAAGAGCATCTGCCAAAGTTGAAGATTGCATTTTTCTTATACATAGAAAACAGGCGGAGCTGGAAAACAAAATTGGAAAATAATAAGATGACCTTTTGAGAAAATTTAGCAACTTTCACTTTCTTTTCCCCAACTCGACTGCTTCATTCCTGACAATGTTTCTCCTCACATGAACATCGCAATTACGTATTTATTTCGACACTCGTAAATCTACGTTTTCCTGCAAACAAAATTTTACACTTTTGCTCTCTCCTTTCTGTTCCACCCAATTCCACTTTCATCTCGGTTTTGAAATCATAAACAACCTCATCCTCCTCGCCGTACCCTCATTCGACCATATTTCACTCATCCACCCCATCTTTAAAATATCATCGGTACCTCCACCGTGACATCTCGAAGGCGCCACATCTTCAATCGTTGTGCAAGCATCACGCAGCATTCGAATAAGGCAAAACGTTCATTAATCTTTTATCTAGTTCACCGTGAAACAAGACGTAAAACGAATTAAAACTCTGGATTAATTTACATGCTTTGCGTACGTTTATACTAAAATGGGAAATTCGTAATTTCATAACGATTTTACGTCGCTGCGCTGGAGCGAAGTTGGCGAAACACACAACGAATCATTCTATACGAATAAGCTGAAGCTACAACGTCTTAGGAAATCAAAAGTTCTGCACGAATTTCCTTCCATAAAAGCGCGGCAAACTTCGCACCGCGTTAAGAAAATACTGACAATTTATAAAATTATTTTATATTCGTTGATTAAAATATTAATAAAAGATTGGCGATGCGATAAAATATCAAAACGTATTTACTCAAGAAAAATTTGCATTTTACGCTCCAAATGTCTATGCTCTTGCTCAAGCTCGACCCAGCATGAACGTTATTTTTATAGAATATAAACTTTTTAAAAAGGGCTTTTACGCGGTGGGGCAAGGGGAAGGTTTGCTAATCTCGTCGATACGGTTGGAATGGAAATCAAACCGAATGAATATTGAAATGCTAATTATTCTTGTTCTTCAACCACAAAAAAAAAAAAAAAGTGAAAAAGTTATAACTATCTCGAAATATAATTATGAAAAGTATACGAAGTACCTACCTATACCTTTACCTACCACGTTAAAAAGTCAGCTACGTAGCTGAAGGGTATCGATACAAGTAGTTCGAAATGGGAGGGAAGGGGGATGAAGGGGGCTCTCGAAGGTAATACAATTACTATATAATATGTGGTTATGGTAGTCATTCGAGTCGGTGTAAATTTACGTGTTCGGGGCGAATTTGCATATTATACTTGGGTATATATATAAAGTAGTACCATCGAGTATTATGTTGGCAAAAGTTTATACGAGATTTTTGGAATAGTTAATAGCACGTACGAATTACCATTCTCATATTGTATGATATCTTTTAGAAAATTGAAACGGGAATTGAATCCGAAGTCCTGATTGAATGGATTAAGTATTGTAAAGGTATTCTCGGTACCTTCACTCTCTTGCGCTGGCTGGCGTCTCTCTTCTGTATTTTCGATAAAATCTCCAAGTATATAAAATGAAAACACGGTAATACTTTATCGTTCTTCTCTCGATAAGAAAATCGGACCAAAGGAAGAGGTTATTCGCTTATGCAGATTTCTTCTTTCGCGCCAAGTTAACGATTTGTTTATTCGCGGTGGAGAATAATTATACGAGGAATAAAAATTTCACACCGATTTACCTCCTACTGCTGTAGTATAGGTTTAAGGTAAGGTATACACAAACGCCTGGCGATAATTTAATCAAGTTGGCTTTCGGACGGATGTCTTATTTGATTATTTTGAAGACGCGACGTATACGCTCGAGACGTAGGCAAAAAACTTTTCGTCGTATCGTGAGAATAAACTTGACGTATTCGTAAATGCTTTTTAACAATATTAAATGCTTAAATATGATTAATTACTTTGAAATGAATTGTATTTGAGTTTTTTCCAACCCGTTTCGTTTCACCCTGCGTCTTGCGGCCTTCGCAAGAGCCGAGGCTCGTCGGATAAATTTTATTATAAAACCGTATTTTAGTAAACTGGCAACCGAAGAAGGTGTGTAGGTTTGACTACTTCGGTGTGTTTGTTTAATGGTTATCAATCTAAAAACGTTAGATCAAGAGGAAAGCGAAATGCCACCTTGACATGTCGAGTCGAATATCATCTTTGAAAAGCATCGCGCCGAAAGCTTTGTTTAGTGCAGAATTCCAGATACGTATGTCATAATTTAACAAAAGAACCGTTAATCGACGTCATATTTTAAAGGGTTCGTCGTCGAATTGTTGAAAGCTACACTAATTGTCCGACTGAATCGAATATCGGCTGAAAATTTTTCGTACGAAATTGAAAACCGATGGAAAAATTGTTTTAAAATTTATTTCAACAGAGCATATGAGTGGAAAGTCGTTTGCAAATTGCTAAGAACGATTCGGCAAAAAATTGCTGAGATGACAGAAATTTTATAGTATTTTTGAAACAATTGAAATATCCATTCGCAAAACATTTCTAATGTGATGATACTGATGATTTTTTAATGGCTTCTCATCACCTTTCAATCTTCTCTCACCCCTCCCCCCCCCCCACAATCATCAAGCAGATCGTTGCAAAAATCAAGAAAATTTCCTTCGTGAAAAAACGTGGAACACATTTTACGGAATTTGGCCAAACAATTTTCAATGATTCTTTCAATCTTCCAATTGAATGGATAATTGACCATTAAATTCCAAAAAGGGCTTGTACTCAATTACCCCCCCCCCTCTCCAAAGTAACATTAGTAACCAAAAAGTTACAATACTTAAAAAAACGAGTATGTATCTCTACCTATTTTTAATACAGAAAAAAAAACACAAAAAAAGACCAGAACATTTCATTTAAAAATGTAAAAAAGCACTTTTTGGCTTTTACTGGCAAAAAAATGATACTTCTCCAAATTTTTGTTAGAAAAGTGGGACTGTTTCGCAACTTTTTAGCAACAAAATACCTTTTGGCAAATGTTAACATAAAAATGAGAATTTTGACGAGTTTTGGCAAAAAAAGAGAGATTTTGACAATTGTGTCAAAAGGCAGACCTTTTTTTTATATGGCAATTTTTGGAAAAAAGCGAAACTGCTAGAAATTTTCAGCAAAAAAGTGAAATTTTGGCAATTTTTAGCGTTTTTTAGGTAAGAAAGCAAGATTGTCAGCAATTTGGTAAAAAGCGAGAATTTTTGTAAATTTTTGGCCAAAATCAAGACTTTTCGAAATTATTGGCAAGAAAGTAATAAGTAGGTAGGTACTTATTTGCATTTTTTTTTTTTTTTTTTTTTTGGAAAATTCTGACAAAAAGTGAGACTGACAATTTGGAAATTTTTGGTAACAAAGCAGATTTCAGTGCAATTTTTGGGAAAAAAGTGAGATAGCTAACTATTTTTTTGAACTTTTTTGCAATAAAAAGACAATTTTTAGCAATTTTTGAAAACAAACAACACTTTTTGACAATTTTTTTCTCAACTAACAAATTCACGAATTCCACATTTCTTCGAAATATGAGCAATTTCTTTATTTGACAAATATAAATAAGTACCTAATGCTATTCACTCACCGAATATTTTTTCCATCATCATAGTCAGGAACGCACAACCGTACAGTAAATGGTGATATTTTGGCACTCAGAAGTCATCGAAACAGTTTCTGAAAGTTATATGAACAGTACGAACACCTATTAAAAAATAATTTCTACATTACACAGAAAATAAATTCCTACCCACAATAGCTAATGATTTGTAATCAATGTACCCAGAGGAGAATAATCGGATTTAATCAGGTGGTCAGATCAGATTGTAATCTAGGGAATTTCCGGATCTGATCAGATATGATTGAATCGACCTAAACCGGTTTGACAAGGCAGGTATCCCAACCTGCAAAACGATTCTATCTTAAACCAGCTAAAATTTCAGACGCTATAAAATGCCATTTTTCTTGATTTTTTGTGGATTTTTTTAAAGTCAAAACCAAGATCCAGAGATGCAGGAAAAAATCAAAATTTCACCAAATTGACATGGAAGGCTGAAATTTGACATGCACACTTCATTCTGAAGCTCCCTGCAGATTTTTGAAAGTTGAAATTTCCACAAAATTTAATCCATGAAGTTGAAAAGCTATAAAATTTACTTCATGCTGTAGCCTAATTTCAACAACCTGAGTAAGATTGGAGGAAATTTCAAGCCGTTGTGGGGTCTTCAGTTGTATTTCTGAAATCCTATAGACTCTCAAAAAGTGCCATAAAAACTGTCTAAATTGACTATTGTGCTTACTGTATGAATGCGTTTGGTACTTGTTAGTGACCCTCTTAACCAATTACTGGCATCATTTTTCCAAAATCAAAATCAGTCTCGGACTGGTAAAATTGAATTTATAGGTACTTATACCAATAATTTTTGGATTTTTTTTTAGCTGGAATTTCTAGTCAGTTGCTAGAGGCTCCAGAACAGTTTGAAACTATTTCCAATTGACTTGGCATATTAAAATTTAGATGTAGAAGATCTAGAATCAGTGGCGTAATCACGGGGGAGGGGGGTACAACCCCCCCAGAAGCCATGCAAAAATGAATTTTTCGCTCGCAATAGCCACGCCGTCGCGTAAAAATACACTTATGATTTTTATTTCTCAAACTGACCTTTCACATCAAAATTACTACTCTTTTGCTTTTTGAAACTACAAATTTTCAAAAGCTTTCCCTCGCTTCACTCGGGCCAATTTGGTTCTCATCATTCCCGCTTCAAATTTTAAGAAACAACTAATACAATTTTCAAAAAGTTGAGATGGGAAAAATCGAATTCTTAAAAATTAGAATTGATGTTCTAGTTTTTGAATTATAAATCTGTGATTGAATTTGAAAAATGTTGAGATCAAAAAAACCGAATTCCTTCATTAAAATTGATGTGAATTCAGAAATTTTAAGGGAAATTCCTGAAATACTCAAAATACCCAAACCATTTGAAAAGTGCTTCATTTTTTCTGAACAGAACCATGAACTGTTCAAAACCATATACAAAAATGGTCGTTTTTTCGTTTTTTAAACCAATTTTTTCAAAAAATCCCCCCCCCCCAAAATAGCATGACTTCAATCCGCCTTTGATGATATCTTGTATCTTGATTTCAAATCCCCCCCCCCCAGAAGGGGAGTCAAGTTACGTTACTGTCTAGAGTGCGTATATTTCAACTTTCATCTACCTTGTGCGAAATTTTATGGAAATTCCAACTTTTAAAAATCTGCTGGAGACTCGAAAACGGTTCAAAATGGTTCAAAACAGTTTCCAAATCGATTTAGGGAGTGGGAAAACGGCACATTCTAAATTTCAGATGCGCAAATAAACTCGGTAAAATTTCAATTTTTCCCATTTTGGGTTCAAAGATGTTTGAAAATTTACGAAAAACTGAAAAATGGGCTTCAGTGCCTAAGATTTTTGCTGGTGATGAATTTTTGCATAGTATTTTAATACAGCTCTGTCCCTGTCCAGTTCAAAAAATTTTCTGTCAGTTACGGCACCGACTTTGTGAGCAGATGTAAGATTCGACCACTCATTTTTATCTAGACACTGAGATCAGGAAATACCAAATTAGATCTGCTCAGAATTGTCAATGTCCAGTTGTTCAGATCTGCTGATCTGATCCAATTCTTTCCCTTCGATTAGGAATAAAATGAAACCATCAATTTTTTTTTGTTTTTTGTACGTCGAAACTAACTTTCGGCAATATTCAAGATCAGAAATATTGTAAGGAAATGAAAAGTTCGAGTGCCAACACCTAATACGGAATTAGGACTGAACACACAAATGGGTACACTATAGGTAGGTAGGTCTATACTATACTCACATTTTGAGAGGTAGATATTAGTAATGAATCATCCATTATCAAGAGACTGCTTCTCATGCAATAAAATTTTACGAATCATAGTCTTCTTAAAATTCGGCCAATCTCAGCAAAAACATTGTAATCATACCTGAAAATGCCATAACGATCAATATCACTCCCCTATTACAACTACGAAGACAATAATTCCACAATCTAATTACAATAAAATAAGTACTTACTACTATTTGACATTATACATTAACTGTTAGGATGGATAATATAGGAAATATCGTTGGACGTGTTTCTCCAAGTTTACTGGCAAGATCCGAGAATCCGCATCATAGACAATAAAACCGACCAGCTCGAGTTGGCTTGGGATAAAGATCACAAATTTTGGGTACCAGATCTGTACATAAGACAATTACGTGAGATGAGAGTTTTATCAGTATTCCAAGAAATGGCCGCAATACGACTATACAGAAACAGCACATTACGCATTAGTATCGGGTAAGTTTTACAAATTACCAAATTATTGTAAAATGTGACCAGCTTAATGCGGAGATAAACTTTTTGTCGTATGTTTTACACATTCAAAGTTTTGAGAAAATTTCATAAATTTTATCGAAATAAACGATGAATTCTAAACTAGGTATGTACTTATACCTAACTTTTTCTTGTTTTTATTGTAATCGCAAATGCAAATAAAAACACCGAATTAGCTGGTCATCGCATTTCACTCAGTCATTTTGAAGTGAGTGGAAGATATCCTCAGTATACTTAATATATATTTAATTGCATTGCAATTTGGTTTCAAAATAAATCGTAAGTAATAATGAACCGAAAAATGAACGAAATTACAGTGACTTCAGACTTGAGGATGATATTTTATTATTCTTTCTCATCACGTGAAACTAGACAAAGCCATCGCCAAAAGAACGGTGTCTGTGTAGGTAAAGGTAAACCTGGTTACATTGAACTTTCAAAAAGCATCGGTATTTCAACGTTGATTTGTTAATTTCCGTTGTCTGTTCGAGCAAATATCCCGTCGAATTCGAATTTTCTGTTTGAATCTGATCGTTTAGTTTGATACGAAAAAATACATACCAAGACCTACATATTGTTTGTTCTACGTGAGATTTTCAATTGATACTGCTGGATTAGTGCTGAGCTCAGTTCAGTACGTAATTTTACCTACTTAAGATTTTATAAACACGATAGATTTCTTACTTGTATCCTAATTGATTCATATCCGAATCCGATGAGGTGTTCCATTCCATTCCATAAAATAACAAAATCAAACTCTGTTACAGTCTACGATTGTACGGTACGTCTGGATGACTGGAACATTCAATACAATTCTTATTCTGAAAGTGTTTCAATATTTCTTCCTTGTCATAAGGATATAAAAACTCGCGAAATTTTAATCCAAAAACTGAAACAATCGTTGGACAATCACACAATAATCAATCAATATGCACGTGTTGAAACTGTTGATAAAAAAATGGATGAAAAAAAATGAAAACAATAAATCAGTGTTGACATTAACTGTGTTGACAATAAAATAGTAACGCAATTTGCCAACTTATAACGACATCAAAATTACAATTTACGATTTCATCAAGATTTGAAATAAATTCAAAATTGGTAAAATCTTCGTAAGCTTTTGAGCTTAAAAGCTCAAAGGCCAAAGGCTCAAAAAATACATGCATTATTCAGTGTTGCCAAATCTTGTAAGATTAAATTCAGACTTGTTCCGATTCTGAATATCATAGAATTTTTTTAATTTAAAAATGATTATTGCCTTTTCCTATCTGAGAAATTGTAGATATTTTGCAAAAATTTATTCGTAAAAGCGTTAGTTCGCTTCCTGATATCATGTGAAATTAACATAACTCGATGAAATTTTTATTTTCAGAGCCACAATAATCCTAAAATGCGACATGGATTTCCGTTTATACCCTTTAGACGTTCAAACATGCGGAGTAGACTTCAGCAGTTGTAAGTTCGCCTAAAATATAAAATAAATTTAAAGAAAATTATTTAATTACCCATTAAAATACATTAACCGAAATGCTTAGAATGTTTGCTGCATAATAAAATTTGCATAAATCGATACATTTACCAACAGGTATCGTGTACGTGCATCGCATGCTAGAAAAATTTTCAAAAAAAAAAAGAGAGAAGAAAATTAGAATAAATCGCATGATTTGCGGGATTTGTTTGTTCGCGAAGAAATTACTAAAACGTGAACAGCAATCACGAAAGTTATTCGCGTATTAGCATTACGCTATTTTTGGATTTTATAAAATATTTTGCTTTTTCTTGGCTCTCATTTTGTATGCGGCAAAATTTATTCATTCGTATATATTTAATAAATTATAACAATTTAGCCAACGTATCGTTGTATATATGTTTTTATAAATATAAAGGTTAATGTGCATTGTTTCCGTATGAATAAATCATTACATAATGGTTAATATTTTGAATTTATACGCAGATAAATATTCAGCTTCGGATATGACATTCCGGTGGAAAGACGATTCGCCTTTACGCTTTCCTAGCGATTTCGCTGATGGATGCAGATTACCCAGATATGTGGTGTCGTTTGAAGCTCAACAAAATCCACATACCATATATTACGGCGAAAGTACGTTCCACTCGTGACTCGTTCAGTCGTTCGCACAAGAGAGGTCATATTTTGGAGGAATCAAAATAAAAATAGAGCAACATTTTTCATATTTTTATTTTCCTCATTAACTGCGTGTAGTAGTACAACTGCTGATATATCAATTCGGCGTTCCTATACTATCTTTCGGCTAGCGAACTATTTGTCAAATAAAAACGCTTAAAAATCATTCAACGAAAACTGCTCTCGGTGTATACGAAAAGCGTGCGAAAGTTGAAAATTGATTCAACTTCATGGGTAGTACTACAAAAGCCTAACGATGAAAACTGTTCTATCTTAAAACTAACATCATCAATCACGTGCACGTTATTAACATTTGTTCTATAGTGAAAATCAACTTGTATACAAACAGCTCAACAATAAAATTCGACGCGAAACTTGCTCGCAAGTCGCAAAACAGTAATAACTGAAATTCGCCTCGACATTTCGCTATCGAGCTTTTCCTGTGTATTACCATTTGGAAAAAAAATAGCTTCACTTTGAAATGTAGTATAAATCGCAGATGAGAATCACAAAACTGATGACTTAGCTTGTTCTATTTTAAAAACGACACTCTCGACGAGACGCTCGAGTTGTCAATGAACGTTTAAATTTATTTGAAAACGTGATCAGAACTGTTAGCTTGTTAGGTCTAATTATCTCGCGTCAAAATGTCGATAATTAGCGAAAAATTTCCATTTTTTTGAACTTACTACATTTTGAGAATAATGCTCGAATGGCCTCTAAAATAAAAATAAAACACGTGTTATCTATTGTTAATTTAATTAACGCTTGATTAAAGATGAATTTTTTCCCAATAGGTAACCATTCAGCGGCTCGTCTAACTATTACATTAAGTCGTGAAATACGTAGCCATCTGTTGGAAAGTTATCTACCCAGCACATTATTTGTAATAATGTCTTGGGGTAGTTTTGTAGTTATGCCGGAAGTAGTTCCTGGTCGAATGGTTCTTCTGGTCACTACCCTTCTTTCGTTGGTTACCATGTTTGATACAGTAAGGTAGGTAACTGTATTGAATTGATACCTATTTACTTCGATACCTAACCCTTTTTAGCGAGTAACAGTAGGTATATATGTACCTACCTATTTAAATCGACTTCTTTATCTTATAGGAACAATTCGCCCAACGCGTTAGAATTGAAATGCATAGAAGTATGGATTATTTCGTGCACGCTGTTCGTATTTCTGGCGTTAATGGAATATTTCATCGTGTTATTTGGTATGCGTTACGATAAGCATTGGAGACATCCTAAACAAGAATTCGACTCGAAATCAAATACTCTTAATAATTTATCTTTATATGGTAATCAGAGAGTCGCACCGGTTGAAAATAATATCATTATACAAAATAAAGATGTTCCTAATCCTATTAATATTGCTACAACGTTAAATAAGGTAAGAAATCTCCATGGCTCGTATACTTAATTTTTTCCCCAAAAGGGAGTAGGTAGGTATAGATATTAGGTAACTTTAGCAGTCAAAAAGGCTAAAAAAAATCACCACACAAAGTTACAAAACGTGCTCGAAATATCCCTTTTCTCCCCCCCCCCCAAAATAACGAGACTTTTTGGCAATTTCAGGCAAAACAGCGAAACCTTCTCGATTGCTAAAAAGCTAGAATTGTTGGTAATTTTGACAGAAAAAAAAGCGAGACTTAAGGATAACTTTTGGAAAACAGGAAGACTTTTTGGAGTTTTTTTTCAACTACCTACAATTTTTACAATTTTGCTAAAAAACAAAATTTTTGCCAATTTTTGAAAAATTGAGAATTTTTTACGGTTCTTGGTAAAACGCAAGACTGATAATTTTAGTTTTAAAAAAAAGACTTTTTGGCAAATATTAGCAAAAAATTGTATTTTTTTTTCAATTTTTACCAAAAAAACGAGATTTTTTTAAATATACATTGTATTTTCGGTTCAAGAGCAAGAATTTTTGGAATTATTCGGCAAAAAAGCGAAGAAATAAAAATTAAAGACTTTTTGGATTTTTTTTGCGAAAAAGCAACAATTTTTAATAAGAAATAAAAACTACCTACTGAGCTGTGCGCAATATGTGAGAGACTTACAATTTAGCAAAAGGCAAGACTTCGTATGAAAACATTGAATTTTTGAAAATTTGTAAAAAGTAATAATAATTTTAGTAGCCAAAGGTTACATTTAGTAACTTTAGTAGTTTGGTTTCTTTAAAAGTAACCAAGTACGAGCTCTGTCATTGAATTTTTAATTTCAATATCAAGGGAATCTTTACTTACCTGACTGATGGATTTTTTTTCTTTGTTTTGCAGGATAAAAATCATACGAAGGCTAGGCTACAGCTGAGGTTATTAACTCATCATGCGATTTTATACTGCGGTTCTCAAAGAGGGGTCCTCGATCGTATATCGTTAACGTTGTTCCCATTATGTTTTTTCATATTTTGTTTAATTTACTGGTTTTCATACCTATCTGAAGCCCAAAGGATAAAGCTATAAAACGTTAATATTACAATGTTTTTGCAAGAATGTGTCACGAATGAAATTTTTACGATGAAGGATTGTAAACATCCAGTCTTCCATTTTGAAAATTTATTCAAGTTCAAATACCTATGTCAAAGAAAAGTCAGCTCATGTTTTTTAAATGAGTAAATATATGTGCATATTGTACCAAGTTACTCGAGAATGGTTCTCATCAGACATATTTAGAATGAGAAAAATTCGTATTATTTTAGTACCATCATCTACAAGAACGAGAACCGTGATTTTTTCGTACCTATCTCTTTTTTACTTAGTTATTTGATTTATCGAAATGCATTTATTAATTTACAATACCTAAACGTAGTGTATTTTATTGTGAATAAATCGTTTTTCAAAAAATTTAATTTTATTAATTTATTGTTAGAACTTGGAAGTGTATGAATCATCAATAAAATTACTATTGGCAGCGTTGGATAAATCTGGATTTCATCTCCTAGATCCACTTCTTTCTGAATAGACCTCCACAAAAAGTATTTCCTCTAATTGTGAGGCACCATATTCTCAAAATTAAATTCACAAATGAAAATGATTAAATAAAACCAAGCTGATTATGTCAATTTTTTTCAACCATCCCAAAAAACAAAAAGCAAGTAGATGGCAATATTAAAAAATCAACAATTTTATTGATATACTGATTAACTACACGTACGAATACTCTAGTCGTATCCGAGTAAAAATGCCTCTGAGTAGGCCAAATCTTCATCTCTACCTCTGGGTCTAAGTCTTCTACCGATTGGCTCGGTATCATTGTAACATTTTTTAAATACTTTATTCACTGCAGCTTCAGCTTCTTCCAAAGTAACGGGGCGAACAGCTATTACCGAATCTATTGCTCTTTTTTTGACGCATTCCTGTAAAATAGTATATACTTATAATTTGATAATTCCCATCTGTAATACGGATTTAAAAACTACATAAACCGATCGATATTTACCCTTTGCGCTCCTTTTATCGTAGATCTCACAATAAAGCCGTTCATGAAAGCGCTTAGGTAATTACAATACGTCAAATTCGCAGCTCGTATTTCAGTACAGGCCAAATGTTCGATATTTTGAAAATCTATCTCGGCAACACAATTATCGTACATGTGGATGAGTTCGTGAAACAACACCATATGCACAGTAGGTTGACCAGTACACATGTTCTGACAAACTACAATCTGTAAAAAGAAGAAAAAACGTGTATTTGAACTTTCTGGCAAAATAATCAAATCAGGATGATTACTTGATTCTGAATTGGATCGTAACCGCCGGTCACAGTAGGATCGCAGTGTTCACATGAAATATGTCTAGAGAAATCCACCGGACTGTACAACAATACATGGTCATTAATTAAGTGTAAGTAATCATATTAGAGATGGAATATGCAGTATAACGAGAAAAATCCGTACCATCCGTTCCTTTCTAGAGCACTGACCAGTATCTTCAATACAGGACCTAGAATATGAAAACCACTGGGTGAAATACATATTTGGAAATAATCATGAGCTCAGATTGGAAATGACATACTTTTCTTGAAGCTTTGGTAAACATTCTCTTCACATCTACGTCTATGACCTCTACTAGTTGGTAAGTAATTGAATATCACGTTTCCAGGATTGAATTTCACTTTCGTATTGTTGTCGCCTCGTCGTTGTGGAAATAAATCGTAACCCCATTGCTTAGTTTGTTCAGGTGTGAATTCTTGAATTGGATATTTCTTTTCGTCGGCCATAATTACTTTTAGAAACGCATCGGAAACTCTTTTTCACTAACGAAATTCTACCGGCCTTTGAAATTGAAATTCGGATATTTCATCATTTTTTGTTATCACAATCACAACCATGTTATCAATTCTCAAAGTTACCCAGTGGTTCCCAAATTCCTAACCAACAAGCTTCAAAACTTTCTGTTTTTCCCACTTTTTTCAAACTTACGATCCAAAAGCTTGGTATTCAATAATTTTAAATTCATTTTCAGTTATTAAAGAATGGATATTTTTACCATAAAACGATTTTCTGGCTTTGAAAAATTTGAAAAAACATTTTTAACTGTTCTGAATTTTTAAGGCATCAGTCCACTGTCCTTATTTTTAAAGTCAACAAAATTGAATGAGAACTGTTGTTTTCAAAATTTTTTTGATAATTTTTGAAATTTCTGAAAAAGTTTTGAATGTTTTGAATTTGGCATAAAAGTTTGTGTTTCTATTGCATTTACGATGTCGAACTCAGACTCCGATTCTGATGATGCTCCTCCTCGAGTGCTGAAAAATGCCTACGATCTTCAACGCATGAAACTCGAAAAACTCATGAAAAACCCGGTACGTTTAAATCAGTAATCGTTGATGCATATTTACAATATTGAATTGTACATTCTACGTTTGTGATTATTCTTCAGGATAAACCTGTCGTCATACCAGATCGTCCCAAAGAGAAGAAAGCGTTATTCGTGCCTGATTTCGTTCGAAATGTTATGGGATCCAGTGCAGGAGCTGGTAGCGGTGAATTTCACGTCTATAGGCATCTTCGTCGGAAAGAATACGCTAGACAGAAAGCAATATCCGAAATGAGTGAAAAGGTAGGTACATTGGTACAATTATAGCATTCAAGTGTAAGTTGTAGGTGTTTCCTAAACTTGATCATATTTTTGTGCAGGAAAGATTGGACTACGAATTTCAAGAAAAACTCAAGGAAAACCAAAGAAAAGCCGAAGAGAAGACTGCTAAAAAGAGGCAAAAAAGATTGAAAAAGAAAGCTCGAAGGAAAGAAATGCTCAAAAAGCAAAAGTTACAGAAACCAAATCAAAAGCAAGAATCTTCAGAAAGTGAGAGTAGTGACTCCGATAGCGAAGACGATTCTAAAAAAGATCCCGAACCAGATCAGTCTGAAAAATGTCAAGAAAATAGTAAATGCGATGATACTGCCACCTCTAAAAATGACGACGAAAAAAAATCGAATGATGATAATTCTTCGTGAAATGAGGATGAAATGAATTTTTGATCTGCAAACGGGACTGTCGTAAATTGAACATTACCCGGATCCATACGAATATGTATTGGTACTGGATGTTATTCGTGAAGCTTAATTTTTTGCCAGGAGTATCAAAGATTGTATCAACGAATGTTTTCAACGATGAGATGTTTTCTTGTTAGATATGATTTATTTTACTTTTCAAATGACTGTTATTACTAATCACCTGGGCTATGTTATTTATCATGCGAATACATGCTGATCTCGTACAGGTTATCATTTCTAGAACACTTTTCTGAATAATTTTAAAGATTACTAATATTTTATTTGAATGACTTCAAAAATTAATGATTTCTAACATTCGTAAATTTATTGTGAAAATAGAGTTGAATGAATTTGAATGTTGTTGTGATTGTCAGTGCCTTTATTCGTCTTTAGGATCCAGATAATCGGTAATCGTTCCATCTCTGTTCGTCTCTTCTACTCTTCTCTCCTACTTCGTTTAATGCAGTGCGCAGAAATATTGAGTACCTGCCACCAAAAAAGTTTTGTTAAAGCTCATTTGGCAACCAATTAAATTGTTGATACACTTGTACAGGTTTCATCGTGTATGAGAGATTGAATATGTATGTAGCAAAGAATGCAACGAACAATTGTTGTTATCTACTTTTCCAACTCGTCAGAGTTTGTATGTTTGCAATCGACAGTGTAGTTGATCAATTCTTGTATTTCACTTCATGAAGTTATATCCGTTTAAAACATTGTATTTATTTGAAGTAATTAGTTTGAACTTATAAATTCTCGATTATCTTAATCTTGAATTCTGATTCGTATACACAATGTTTTTAAAAATGTTGCGTCTATTTCAAAACCCTAATCTGTCAGCGAGCCATTCCGGTAATTATAACGTAAGTTTTTCCACTCGATTTCAAAGTCGAACTAAGCATAAAATTGACGAATCATCAGCGATTTTTTTTTCCAGCGCTATATGAGCTACAAAATTAAGAAAATGGAAAGAAGAATAAGTGATATCGAAGTTTACTTGACCATAATCGGTAAAATGCTTCAGGATGTTGCTTCATTCCCAAATGAAGAATGGAAGAGAAAACTCGAGAGGAGTGAAACCAAGAAGCTTATCGCTCGTGTCCAAACAAGAGGATTGAAAACTTTAAATGAGAACCGTAATATAAAACGTTTTGTAAGAGGCACCAGTACTAGATCCCTCAAGACCCCTGAAGAATCGCAATTGCCAGAGAACGACGAAATTTTAGTAAGGGTAAAGTTGACTCAAAATTTTTTGTAGAATTTCGAACCTTCAGTGTTATTCTTTTTTTTTTCAGTTGAAGGCGATTCACACCGACTTTAAGATGAGTCATGCTGTCTTTCATCGTCCTAATTCTGGGTTAACGAATGAAGTTCTTGACTTCACAAATTACGATAATTGGAGGGATCATCCAGGGTTGACCGAAAAAAGGAAAGAAGTTTTAGAAGTGGTTGATAATTACACGCCAAAAAGTGTGGAGGAGCTCAGGAAGATGCTCTTGAAAAATTTAATCGCACAGTCCAGCAATGCGGAGGATCCAGAAACCTCGAAGTGAGCCGCATGAGTTCCGGCGTTAATAACACTTTGCTTTACGTACAGTATTTAAAATACCTACTCTTTTTTAGAAAATTTAAATGAATTATGTATTCTCTGAGATTAAATAATTATTTTATAAAAATTGTATTTACGGAAATAAAATAAATTCAATTTGAGATGAATTTTTTTTCCAAAAAATACAAAAACATCGTTAGATAAAAAATCGTAGAAACTTTACTATCACAAAGTTTTACAATTTACACAAATAGAATTCACGTTTACAAAACTGATAAATAAATAGCCTGGGTACTTTTGAACAATATAATACAAATAATTTATCAATAAATCTTATGTTTAAGCACAGCTTTGGATATAATCAAAGCAAAAACTTCTTCGACACCTTTATACAAACAATCGTTCGATTTGAGCACACAACTTGAATTAGATCCATCGGATAGATAACCATCATCCAGAGACGCAGTCATACTCAAACTAACTGATCCTCCTTTTAGCGCAGTCTCCGATATTGATATCTTTCCAAGTTGAATTAATAATATAATAGTATCTTCGATTAACGGTGGAAATGCTTCGCAAATGCGGGCAAACGCCGGAAGCGTATTTACGAACAGTTCTGTTCTACAGAATGCCGGAAGAGCTGTGTGAATGAGAAAAAATTAAAATTAATACCTCAAAATACAACTTATCTTTTAACGTCACAAATTTACTAACCTGTTAACAGAGCTGTTAAGGTATTGAGGGCTAATCTAGAAACCATCATCGAATGAGGTAACGCGTATTGCAGAGCTAATTGTGAAATTAAGTCAACGGCGAATTCTTGTTTCTCTAGCGAAGGTTGACTGATCAATTCGGCGATAAAATCCACACAAATGTGCATTGACGGAATACCGGTCACCGTTACAGGAAGTAGTTCGCGAGGATAGCCTTGAAAATGAACTAATTTACACAGCGATGGATCAGCAATAAACGTTTGATGTAGAAATGAACATATGATGCTTTGGACTTCGCGAAGTGACCATCGTTGAGCTTTAGATTCCTGAAAAGACACAATCAGATAAATTAAATTTTCTATAATACATCACGCAATTTACTAAAACGTTATCCTTACAATATCGTCGTCGGTTTCTAAACAAGATTCCAGTAGTATTTGAAGAGCGGCGCTTTCTTGAGCTGCAATTAAAGCGTTTTTCAATTCTTCTCTCTCAACGTCAGTAGTTAACCCTCCTATGGTGATCACTTGATTAGATTGAATTGCTGATAAGGGACCGTCCATCAAATGTCGACTAAGTTGACTTCGTGAAGCTGCAAGCGAAGACTGGAGTACTCTAATTACGATGCTTAGCACAGCAGGACATCTAAATAAACAAAAAATTATTTGTAATGGAAAATCATGCGACTCCTTTGGCTTTCTATATCTTACCTAAATACGCGATCGTCACATCGTAATATTTGTAACGGGTCTATGATGATTTTTTCTTGTTTCGGTGGTACAGAAGGTAATGTGGCTTCTTCGTGAAGTAAAGCTTTTATCGTCATTACCCACAAACTTCTCGGTAATACACTGTTGAATCTCAACCATACCTTTTTGTATAGTTCTGTAAAATAAAAACGTATATTAGATCATTTTTAAGAGTTCCAAATGAATAATTGGTTATTCATATACACCTTGAACGTATAAAGGAACATTTTTATCCAACGTAGATCTTAAATATTTCATGAAAATATTCACATACGGCCACATTTCTTTCAAAGGAATCGTTAATAGAGTTGTCAATAAACCAGAAGCTCTCGATGGACATGTGGACATATTTTGTAAAGCTGTAACATAAATCTCGAGTTACTTATGTCACCAAAAAAAACTGAATCTTCACAATTGAAGAGCTTTACCTTCGGCTAGAGACTCTTCTGAGATCACTCTGGTGGAAACAAAAGTCAGCGATGAATCTTCATCTTCTAACCAATCTTCCACCAAAGATAAATGAGGAAAATGAGTCGCAAGCAGACGTAGTAGCGAAGAAAAAAGACCTGAAAAATACACACATCCGAGTCAATAATATACACAACAATACAAAAGAAGGAAAAAACGAGGTTAATAAAGAAGAATCGAACCGGAATAACACTGTTGATCTTTTTGAGCCTGTTGCAATAAATACTTGATTGGGAACTCCGATAAAAATTCAGCAGAATAACTCTTCACTACTCTGTTGGCGTTGGCATAGTTCTGAGTGTTCGATAATCGAACATCTTCGTACAATAAAATGTAATAAAGCAGGAGCAACTGAGGCATGAACGATTTGGTTTTTGTTTCGTGATTCTCCTATGAAGGTAAGATAATATTTATAAATGAGGTTGAACACTCAGAAAGTCACAGAAGTCATACTCTGTGAATATTGAAAAATTATTATATTTTCGTACCGCATGCGACAATGAATCTTTGAACACAGCCATTATCTCTTCTTCGGTAATTCTTTCATTGACCACAGATTCGTATGGTAGTTTATTGCTTATGTTCAGCATAGAATTAACGTAAACATCAATCAAAGAGGGTAGTAAAGGATGCAAAGGTACGGTGCTAGCGCAAATTTGTCTGAAATAAAAACAGTGCAAATTTTAGACATTAAAATATCAATGTAGCGAAATTTATTGCGTTTAACTCACTTATAAATCCATCCTTTGACGTTGACTTTATGTTTGGAAAAAGCTCTACTTTTCATTAACTGATGAATGCAGTGAATTGGTAAAAATCCATGAATATTTGCATTCAAATTAGGTGTTACTAGAATACTAATAGCTCTAGAAGTGACCACCTACAATTCAAATCATAAAAACACCATTAGAAGATTATTCGAATTAGGAAAATGGAGTATTTTTTAATCCTTTTTATAGCTCACTTGTTCGGTAAAGACTTCTTGCATGAACATAACCTTAATACGAGACAAATTCGTGTTACGAATTGACACTCTCATGCCTAAAGTTGAACACACCAAATCACTTATAGCAGTCAGCTGACCACTATGGACATGAATAGCCAACAGGAGCAACATTTCGCTGAACGATGTGGTGATATCCGTCGGCCTACGCATAAGTAGATGAATTAAGAAAATTTCATTGTATATTTATGACGATGATTGACGAAGATTGCTTACTTTCCGAAGAAAGGCGAGTCTCCGCCGGAGAGCCATTTCAACCAGTGAATCACTTTAGTTTCATATTCCGTTTGGCTGATCAGAGAAGGGCACGCGAACAACATGCAGACAGCAATGGATACAAATCTAACACCCTCGGGAGATGGAGGAAGGCATATAGTCATTAATTTAATCAATAACGATATTTCTTCATCTTGAACCCTTGAAAAAAATAAAGAAGCAATTTATTAAAATTTTTAGTCTTTAGGACAAAAAACAAAGTAAATTGAAACTTACTTAATTCCGGCAATACCACGCAAAGCGCAATATAATCGGAGTAAAACTGATCCATGAACTACGCTAAAGTACGGAATTTTATTACTATCCTTGGTCTGGCCGACGAGAGTTCTCAGCTGAGAGATTAATTCATCTCGAAGACGTTGCAAAGCCACATTACTCTCTTTCACATTCTGAGAAAATACTAGATTTAGAAAAATTACAACATTTAGATCACCACAATCAATTTCTACTCACTTTCAGCCTGCCACGTGTGAACATAGAAAACCAATTGCGAACAGACTGATCGTTTCCTAACAATAATCCGGATACGAATGGAACAATGTCGCCTCCAGTTTTCGAATAATTACTACCTAATTCACCTTTGGAACATTCCGGGAAATCTAAAGTTAACGTTATAGTGAGAGCTGGTAGTTTGCATAGCTCGACCTGCAAAAATAACAAATTTAGCTTGATCTCTTTATTATTATGAACTTTGGCATTATTTTTAGAACAACTTACGCATTTGGAACGTATCACATAAGCTCCTTCAGGGTACATTCTACATAGAGCTGTTAAAGTTTCCATTCTTATCTTTGTTCCTCCATTTTCATCTTCTATTTTATCGGAATTTTGTATCAAGTTCATACAGACTGCGAAAACGAACAACAAAATACAGAAAAATACGCATATTGGCATAGTCAGAAAATACTGATGAACTTACCATCGTAAAAACAATCGGGAAAATTAGCCACAATCCAACATATTATATCTGGACCATGTTTAACATGTAAAAGGGTTTGAGCAATATCTTGAATAGTGAGTAAAGCTGGTAACTCAGCCAAGGCGACATTAATAACATCGCATACTTCGGGAATATATACAGCATTATCGAACAATTCGGAACTCTTGATATAAAATTCATTGGCATTCTTTTGAAATTCTGATACCTGTAAAAGAACTCTCGCTGAATTATTTCGAAACATGATTCGTAAACATGAGCATTTCTTTCTATATTTACCTGACTACCAATGTACAACAGTTCGCATAAAACTAATCGCAGTCTTTCCATCGAATCACTACGTTCAAATTGTAAAGCCAATCCATTATCACAGGGTTCTGCCAAGACACTGTCTCCTTGAGAATTACCTAATTTTTTTCTGCAAAGAAAGTTCTCGTTTAAAAACACATTCATAGAATATGTATCAAACAAATGAATCCATACCTCAGATTTTGCTCCTGTTTTACTTTCACTTCTAATGCATGGAAATCCACTGATAATAAACTAACTATCAAGTTAACAGCTTCGATGCTCGATAATATGGTCAATATTTCTCTACGATTCTCTAGGCATTTTCCGGTGGAATCTACCGGTGTAATTAGACCCATACGAACGAGACATGGTAATATGGATCTGATCTGTTTCGACGTGAATTTTTTCAATGAATTAACGTCTACGTTGAGTAATGCTTTGTAAACGTCCGGATGTACGGTGAAATCGAAATTCATTGCGAAGATATTTACAAATTAATACTGCTGCAACAAATTCGATCACAGCATGTTAAAATGAAGTCCGGTGCTGAATATTTCTTTTGCCGGATGACTTTAGCGAACAAAATAAACGACTTAACACAAAACGTATTGCTTTAAAATATAGACTATAGAGTACACTCGTCAGGTGATTTTTAAATCATATAATCCATCAAAAAACCTTTCGAATTTCGATCAGAACTCTAATCATTACACAAAAATTTTGAAAAAACAAAACACTTTTTTCAGAAAAATGATAAAAGACTACCGGGTGCTCATTAAATTTATATCAAATTATTCTCAATTCCGAAGGAATTCAATTTAATTTTTTCCAGGAGCGCGAGCTGTTGATTTTATTCTTCAATTCAATTCAGCAAATAAATCAAATCAAATGAAATACTTGATTCAATTTTTACAGCTTTGAGCTTTTCTCTACGAAAAAAATGAAATAGAAAAACCAAGGTACCAAAATAAAATTCATGACTTAAGTTAATGAGCACCCGGTAGTGTTTGCGTATTGAAATTTTCATCCGCTACGATCGCTAAGATCGCTAATATCGCGTTATCACTCTTATCAAATTGATCGAACTTTTTGAACTTTTTCCTTTTTCAAAATTTGAATGTGAAAATGTGTTCTTAATCGGAATAAAATTTTGACTGGAATTACTCGAGTAAAATTCATGTTTAAACAACTTTTTGAAGTCGCAAAGTCACACGTCATCGCTGATGTATTTCGCTCTTTATCTAGTATAAGATAAACCCTTCATAGTCAGTTATTATGCCTTGGTTGGGTATGTTTCATCATTAACTTCATTCCGAAAATCGTTTTCAGTGTGTTACTTTTCCGATACTCTGCTTTGATCAATTCTCAACTAACAAATGTATTCTTGATTGCAGTTTTTGTCCTACTATTGAGCTGCCCTTAAACTGAAATATGAGGTGAGAATAATTTGTTATTTCATTTTGCAGATCGAAAATCAAAAATGAATAGTATGCACAAAGAGTGTAACGAATTAAAGCAAAAATACGACGCTTGTTACACCGTCTGGTTTACCGATAGATTTTTAAAAGGAGATACAAACGAGGAAATGTGTGCTCCTCTGTATAAACTGTATCAACAATGCTTAAAGGTATATTTTTAATGTTATTTTATATGCGCAGTGAAAACTATCCAATGGAATCATGTCGACAACTTAAAGAGCAATATGAGGCTTGTTTTAATGTTTGGTTTCCTGAGAAATTCTTGAAGGGAGATAATAATGATAGTATGTGCAAAGAACTTTTGAAATCGTACACAGATTGTGTTCAGGTATTCAATTACGTTGCTATGATACCTTGGATAAATTTTCCTCGTTTATATTTTTACTCACTTACGAAATGTTTTTCATTTTGTTGTAATATCTTGCAGAAAAACATGAAAGAACACAATATTAGTATAAAAGAAATCGAGAACGATAATTTTGAGGTGGAGAAGAACGCAAAGCCGCAGTCAAGCAGTAATTCTAAGTGATCTTGGTGTACATTTCCACTGTTTTATTTTCATGTGTTATGTTGTAGTTATTTTTAAAATATAGGAAATGATTTTCAAATGTTTGATAATTTTTCTATTTTTATACTTGGTTGGAAATTCTGCATCTCTGGGAAAACGACGTTTTTATAGAATCTTTCAATCTTGATTTCAATTTAAACGCATTGAAAGCGGTAAATTTCATTGAACATCGTATCAACTCCGTGAAAAATAATTACGCCGGTGGAAAAAATAATCTAATTGAAGCTGGCCGTCACTTCAATGAGTAAAGAAACAGGATACACTTAGCATTTTATATTAGCATAATGAATACAAAAAACATACAATCTTTCTAGCACAATCTAGTAACTTTAACCTTAATTACAATTTACTTGGAAGTAAAACTTTTCAAATCCCTCAATAAACTGATGTAAGAGCTATGTTCGTAAGCTGTGCTGAGTTGCGATACATTCATTACGAATTCATTTGTAATACCTTTCTCATCCAAGTAATTCATTAGTAAATCGTACAAGTACTGGAACACAATAACACGTGGGTAAAAAAAAATGACGCAATACGAACTACTCTGATGATTATTCAACTTACCCCATCAAGGATGCCTCCAGAAACTCTATAATTGGTCTCCTTCGCTTCTCCTTTGTAAGAACTGACTTCTTCGATAACAAATACATCGCCTGAAAAACAAAAGTAATTAAAATGCTGATAAACCGCAATCATGAGCTCAAAGAAATCAAGATTTTACCGCCCATTTCTTCATCATCATCGGGACCCACTTCATCTGCAGAATAATTACAAATAAATTCTAGGGTAGTATCGCCCCTCTTGATAGCTATACTAAATTCTGGTTTCGACGAAATTGAGGCAACGCGGTTTTCATCAGCTTCATCACCATCGATACCTTCATTAGGATCGTAGGCGTCCACTGAATCATTGATGTTGAACCTGATCGTGATGCTAAAATTTAAACAAATGGTAAGAATAAGAATGCGCAGCGATACACCATGATAAAAAAGGATGATGAAATTACGTTTCTCCGGGAATAGATTTGACCAAAGTAACTTCAGAACCGTTCAATTTCACATCAAAGTCATCGATTTTCGACGGAATGGTCTTATTTTTTTGTAGTTTTTGCTCGGCACTTATTTCTTGTTCGAGAAACTCGGCTAGCTCATTTTCACCTGAGGAAATCACATGACTGTTAAACTACTGATCACCATAACACATCTAAGATACAAATGTCAATAATGCTCACTTTTAGTGGAATACAGTTTCGGCGAAGTATTACATTTGTTCCACACAGCGGTAGATCTATGTGCGATATTGGCTGTAGATTTTGGGCATGTATTCCATAGAGTACTGTATAGCCGCTGTTGGGTATTCTCCGGCTTGATGGTTCGTCTGAATAAGTTCATAAAGCCTGAACTCGGGTAGAATTTGAGTGAAGATCTCATGACGCCGCTCATTTTGATCATTTGTTGTTATTCAAGGATTATTTATACTTATTCTTGACGCACTAACCAGAAAATCAATCAAAATTCCACAAATTCGCGAAATAAAAATTACCGAAATTGATTGATAAAGAAAAACGTGCAGAAATAAAATCGCCGATAGAACGACACAACTGTGATGGAAAAGACAAGTAGTAAAGTACTTTTTAGGTTTTCTATTGGGCTTTTTGATATCAAAAACATTTTTACAGCATCGATTGCTCCAGGACGATCTTAATATTTTGGTCTATGCTATGTTATCAACCTTTGACTATATATACATGGACTACTATCTTCATTGTTGCCGATGAAGCCGAAGTAATAGAGGTACTAGATCGGGAGCATCGGGAATTTTCATGCGCGCGCAGGAATCCCACCCACCCTCGCACCTTCCAATCACGGTGAACCACGGAGCGACGAACACCCTCCTACGTTCCAACAACCGCTTCGCTCGTTGCAACGAAATCTCGCGCATGCTCAGAGCCCATGTCCCGATCTAGTACCTCTATTGCTTTGGCTTCACGATTCCCATTCAACAACAATAGGAGATAGCAGTCCATGTATATATAGTCAAAGTTATCAACATGTTTTTATTTTCTTATCAAAATTTCTTCACATTTATTTTTTCAATTTTCAAATTTTTGAAGTTAAATTTCCAAATTTCCATCATTTTATTTAACAAAATAAATTATTTAATGATGAAATGTGCAATATGTAGTAATGCTGAACCAAAGTATAAATGTCCAAAGTGTCGTATCAACTAGTAAGTAGTAGTAGAATATTACTTCGTATTCAATTTTTCTCGTGTTGTCGTGTTTGAAATGATCTCATAATATGCAGTGAGTATTTTCATTCAACGTTCTATGCTTCTATGTTTTCAGTTGCTCCTTGAAGTGCTGGAAATCGCATTCTTCTCAGAACTGTGAACCATTTAAAGAAACGTTACCGTTAAGGGAAAGTACTCTCGAAAATTTCATGTATAAAACAGAAGATACTGTACCCCCTGAAAAACTGAAGTTATTAGGTAAGTTAATGCCTATTTCTTACTTCCTAAGTACTTGACGAATCATCATATAATTATGACATTTTCATTTCAGAACACAGCGAAGGAGTTCTAGCAACTTTACGTAATCCTCACGTGCGAAGAATCATAGACCTAATTGACAAATCTGATAATCCTGCTGTTGATCTGAAAGAAGCCATGGCAGAACCTATTTTCGTTGAATTCGTTGAAGAATGTTTGAAAATTGTCGAGCCTGAGGAGGAATTAACGTAAATTGTGTGACAGAAACTATGAAGGAATTGATGACTAATGCATAATTCACTCAAACGTCCATTCGACGTTTCTCCAGTTGAAATATCGATGAAATCCGGAACTGGATGTATCCCGACGAGAAGTATCAGTGCTCCATTTCGATTTGTAATACAAACCCCACCAGTTGAATCACTTGGCGAAAATAAGACGAAGCAGTGTTTTGAGACGTTCCAAGTTTTTAATAAATTTCATCAAACACGTTCAACGTGTAATTTATTTTACTTCATATATCATCACAATAACACGTAAAAACTAAACAAAAATTATTATCCGTTTCTAAAATCCACACAGGTGCAAAATTATCTGGCGTTTTCGCATCCTTAGACGCTAACACGAAAACATACAACAAATTAAGAAAAATCTTTAACAATACATTTAAAAAAACACAATTTGAAACGTACATAAATTAACGCGACTAGCGTATTATTGCACCTCTACATATCGGCATTGTAACAACATAAACAAAAATTCATACAACAAAATTCAACTCTTCTCTGTTCCAAACTTACAAAATAGAAAAAAATACGGTATGTATAACGATTTCTTCGTTAAATTAACATCAGTCTTGTTTAATTAAAAAATAACCTTGGATATATGCTTTGCATCGAAATAAAATATATCATTTAAACGAAGACACAATGTATAGGTAATATGTTGTTGTACACGATTTGTAAAAAATCTTAATAAATATTGAAAAGGAACTTTATCAAAAAATATGGTCGTTTTTTTTTAATTTTCACACCTAAAGTTCCGTTCTAAGGGTATTTGGCATGGATGCTTCGTAAGGACGAATATCAGATGGCAAAGATACGCGATCTAGTTCTTTGGCTAAATACCAGTATCGTCTGCGTACATGGAAGGCTGCTGATTTAGGTTGTCTTTCACGTGTAAATACTCCTTTTTTGTTACCACCGACTCGTGTAGTTGCTGAAACAATAATTATTGTTATTGATTAAGATACCTATTCAAAAAAAATGGGTACTTGAAAACAATATTATTTTATTACTTTGAGCTGTATTGAAGTCGGCGAAATTCCAGATCATTTCACCAATAAAGAAATTCTTCTTCCTTAAATTATCAAATGCTTTGAAATGCTCAGAAAATAATTCAATTTGGTATTCTTCAGACCAAACGTAAGATGGACTCTAGAATAACAAAATATGTCTGTAATTAATTTTGCATAATACATAGAACATCGAAGACATCACTGCACTTACCAAATGCAAGCCTGGCATCGTATCTGCGCCATATTCAGACATAAAAACTGGCTTATTATATTTTTTATGCCACTTTGTAGCTTCATCTTCCAACGAAACCTGTATTACTTCTAAACGACCCGGATTAGAATACCAAGCGTTATATCTATTGAATCCAATCACATCCAAGTACTGGCCCTATAAAAGGAAAACACTTCTGTCACTTACTGCTCAACAATTGACCCCAAAAAGATACATAAAATGATCAGCGTTCAGCGAATATACAAATTAAATGCTCGACGTTTGTGTTATTTACGCTAGTAGTATACAAAAATACTAGCGTAAAAAATTACTAAGATAATTTCGGCTCTTTTTTTTTCGGTCAACTTGACCACCATGATGAGATTTTCAACATCTAGAATCATCACTCACCAATTTATCAGAATAAAACGAGACTGCTATTGCGGCAGAAACTGGTCTCGATGGATCTAGCTGCTTCACATAGCTCGCCACCGATCTAAAATTAACGTTCTTAAATTAGGTAGGTTTGACTCTCTTTAAGCAGCAAAACAATGTGCGTCGTCAAACTACATATAGGGCGTGAGCAGTTGACCGGTGGCATACACTCATACTCTCCTACATATCGAACGATTCGTACAAAATTTGTACATTATCACTGAACATTGACATAAAGACGAAATTAACTCACCGCAAGATCTTCACTGTACCCCCTATTTAAAGCAGCGGTTAAAGGACGCGAAGTCTCAATACTCCTTACAAATTCCGTTAAGGATCTATAACGCACATATACATACAATGGGGGGTTAGTGGAAGGATTTTCAGGTCGTCGTATCAGACCGTTGTAAAAGTGCGTAGTGCTAATCAAGCGAGATATTTTCGCCGAAATTTACTTGAAATAGTCGTCGGCTTCTTTTAACTGAGATCTTGGTTCGTTAGCGATTGACCACATAATTACACTTGGTCGATTCTTGTCCCGACGAATTAGTTCGGCCATACTGTCCATGTGCTTTTTACGCAGCAACGTGGAATAATTTCTGCAAAAATAGGCAGGTTGCAGGAGAAATTATCATCATTAAGTAATTAATGAATAGAGTTTTTTAATAAAGTAATGCTCATTTCGTGTCAATTTCAATTCCTGTGGCGTAGATAGGCCGGTATTCTATTTAAATATTTAAACAGGCACGCTTCATTTCTCATGTAAGTATTTATTCTCTTCTCTCTTCCTATCGGGAATTTCGGGTTCGCGAAAAATTACACTTAACGTTAGGTAGGTAATAGAACTCACTCAACATCAACTCCTGGACATTCGTCGATAATCATTATACCCTGTTGATCAGCAAAATCCATGATTTCTTCAGCATAAGGATAATGTGATGTTCTATAAGCGTTTGCTCCAATCCACTTGAGTAAATTATAATCTCTCGTCACCAAAGCCAGATCTAATCCTTTGCCTCTAATCTGCAAACCAACAAAATTATTAATCACATTTCAAACAAATAAATAGGTAGTACCATATTTTTTTTAAAAAAAAAGGAAATTTTATAGAATAAAATAAAAGGAATATAAAATTAAAATAATTTCAATCTTTTGGGTAGGTATTGCAATTTAACAATTCATTCGTACATTTGAATCCTCATGTCTTCCAAAACCTCTCAAATAAATCGGTTTGCCATTGATTAAAACACTGGTATTATTCCAAGTCAAGCTTCTGATGCCAACTGGTTGCCTGTAAACGTCATTCGAGCCCCATTCTTGCTCAGATATTTGCACCTAAAAAAAAAATTAAAAAAAAAACGAATTTAGAAATCATCTATTTTTAAATTTAAACTTGATCATGCAATGAAAAAATCTCATTTAGTACTTGTAACGTATACATGTAGCCTGGATTCGGATCCATTAAATATGGCCACCATAATTTAGCTTTGGGTACTTCGATCGTTCCAGAAAGGCCACTCAGAGTTGAATTTCTATTCTTCCTTACGATAAAATTGCTTTCATGATCGAGTAAATCGACAACACACATAATCGATTCAGTTCCATGAGGTATTGCTCCACCAATAGTAATATTGTAATGAATTAAACCTGAAAAAAAAAAGAAAAAATAGGAAAAATGTAGGTAATGCCTTGCGAGATGAGCTATCGAGCGATTGAGAAAATGTTTACCTGTAGTTCCATCGGATTTAATATCAGTTAAAATGTGTATATCGTCTATGTATACTGCCGGAGTAGTGTATAAATGCACAGAACGATGGATACCGGCGTAATTGAAGAAATCAAACGTATAGCTCTGAACTGTTTCCACTCCGAAATCTCTGAAAAATAACGTAAATTCGTATTAATCGTATTCTCATTCGAATAAGCCACGTTAAAACTAAATGAAAAAATTTTTCGCAATCTGAATGATTTCCATGAAAACAAGAAGGACCGTATACTGTTTATATTTTTAGCTCGAAAAACCCTTTCATTGATTTTCCATGTGAAAGTAATTTTTCACCTCACGCGTAACAGCTGCAAAAGTCGTTTATGAATCGAAAAGAGAGTTTTCCAAATGGAAAATTTATTTCTTCCAACATAAGGTAATAAAAATTCATAGGCCAGGAAAATTACACTTTTCCAAAATGGTCGAGCTACTTTTTCCAAGTCATAAACATTTTTCTTCAACCGTAAGCAATACGCCTGTCAATACAAGATTATGCTATTTTTCATACGCAGCAGTCGTTTACAACAGAGTGAAAGGAAACTGAAAGATACAATTATAATTTTTCATCCGTGATAAATGATTTTTTTTTTCAAAACCGGAAATAAATATTCATTTTTCTAGTGTAGGTACCGATATAGGTAGGTAGTTATTTACAATCGTACGGGAATTATCTGCTATTATACGAATCCACAAAAAGGAATAATCATCTATATTTTTTTATCCTGCCAAGAAAAATACCCTCGGGAAATGAGAAAATTTACGTCATCTCGATTTCAGAATTTACATAACGAAACATAAAGCATAATATAGCACATGCTACGAATACGCACAGGTATAAAATTTCATGCAATATAATAAGTTTCAATCGTAAAATGAACTTTTAATGAGTTTTGCTCTTCGGGTTTCATGTTTTTTGAAAGCAATACGAATATTGGTCGGGAAAGCCGATAAATATGGGTATTCGCACAAACTCTTACTTTTTTTGAAAAAATTTCAAATACTTGGTGAAAAATAAACACGACGAAATGAGAAAATCAAAACTCAAATCCGAACAACGATGTCTAAAAATTAGAATCAATGATGTGAAAATAGGTTCTCGATGAATTATCAGTATGAAAAATAAATTATAATAACGATTTGACGTCGAGATGATAAAGAATTACTGAATCTCCTTACGTGTTCAATTCCTGCAAAGTTCCTTGGGGTAATGTGGTTTGTAAAAGAGTATTATCAACAGCTACGGTGACTCTGTTTTGTTTCCCAAATTGTAAATACGAAGCTATTTCCCGATGGAATGGCAAATGACCAATTTCATGGCTCATAACTAAATGCCCATTAATCCACTGTGGAACATAAAAAGACCATTACAATAATTATATTAGATTGCGTCAACCTATTACTTTATATTGTAAGTAGGTAGGTACTCATAATCAAGCATTTTGTGCATTTTTTTTTTTTTTCAATAATTATGCTAAGTGATAGTAAATTTACAAACAGGTAGGTAGGTAATGGTAGATTACATATTCTTGAAGCGTTCAACGTACCACTTGTGCAGCATAATGTACACTACTGAATCTCAACCAAACGTGATATCCAAGCTGACGCCAAGAGTCAGGTACGAAAAACGTTTTGTCGTACCATACAAAACCAACATGGTCTCGGATTTTTTTATCGACTGTTATATCATTGTAACTACTTGGCACTGGCATCGGTATAACTGGTCCTGTCTAAATGGCAAAAACGCGATTAAAATATTTATACAATTTAACCACACACTGTAAAATTAGTAGGTATTGCCCAGATGAGCGATAGAAAAACGTGTATTTACTTTGCTTAAATCCTTCGAGTACCATTTTTCTTTGAATCCTAATAAAGGATCAGTGTCTGAAAGTCTGAAGTTCCAAATACCATCCAGTGATTTCACTTCCCTGGATTCAGATTCGCGTGGATATAGTATGCCTCCTTGGATTGAATTCGTACTGGAATCTGATGTTATCACTTTGATCCATAACGCCAGCAGGAAAAATATTTTCGACATTTTCGTTGGACCTAGTATCGGGCATACGACGTTCTGAAACATAAAAGTATTCTAAATGAATGATTGGTGGAAGATGGAAGTTAATTAAGGTGCTTGACTTCTTAGTTCTAATTCTTAAGTGTCATTCTAGAAAGCCTCTGGGGGCTCTAAAATTACTTGGAAAGGTACAAGAAAGTCGAAAGAAACCGAAAGAAGAAATTTTAAATAGGTAGGTAAGTGCAAAATTTCAGGCATCGGGCATCGCAGCAAAATGCGAAGTGTATAGGATGATGGGCATGGGAGTGGGACCCACCAAAATAGAGGCACTGCACTTAATGATTTGAATTTTGAACTGAACCAAAAAAATAAAATAAAATAAAAATTTAGAACTAATAATTTATTACAACTTTTATTTTTGTATTTTTATTTTTTTTAAAATAATATTAATTTGTCATTTGGTCATCATCTGGTCGTTATTTTATTAATTATTAAGTATTTATTATTGTTGATTCCTTATTCGGTTTCTCATTCGTTTTCGTTTTCCGACTGACGATTACAGTTTTCCTCAATTTGGTCAATTTCTCATAATTCTCAAAATCAATCCTTATTCGGGTTATTCCTTCTTTCATTCCTTCAGAGTTCAGAGGTTTCTTTCTCCCTTTCTTCGTTATTTTTTTTCTATTTCTTTATCCGTTTCAAGTTTTTACTTTTTACAGGTAAGGTACAACGGTACAAGCTCAAGCATAACCATAAGTCACCATAGCATTGAGTTGACCTAACCCAACTTTGAAAATGAAAGTGAAAGCCTCTCATGTTTGTCTGTCACATCTTATTGTTTATCAACTCTACAGGGTGCCCAGAAATATCGTTAACCCATAAAAAAGTTTTCCGCTACATATTTCGGTTGGTCACAGTGAATGATAATAATGATAGCACATGATTGGTTGTTGGACTGGAGAGATAACATTCCACCAATCATATGCATTCATTTCACGTTGCCAACCTATACACTTTTAAGGGCCGATTCCGCATACACGATTGCATACCCGGTCCGCCTGATTTTCGAGTGTTGAGATCTCGAGATCTATCCGACGAAAATCGATGAAATTTGAAATATAGATACTATGAAGCAATTAGAAAAAAATGTCGGATGGGATTTTTAATTACTTGAATAGTTTCGGAATTATCAATGATTGAAAAGTGTTCAAATTTCGTTCATTTTCAATTTCAAATTCTGCGAAAAATACTCAATCAAATGAAAATCGCTTCCGACATTTTCTTTTAATTGTTTCAAAGTATATATATTTCAAATTTCATCTAATTCTGTTCAGTAGATCTCCAGATCTGAAGATGCATGCTGATAAGCAAGGTTTACACGCTGCTAGTTTATTCAATTCAAACTACCGCAAGTAACTTGATTTTTTAATTAATTGACAGATTATCCATTCTATTTCAGTTTCACGATGAAAAATAATAAATACAAGTAAATTTATTTGATCAGAGATGATTAAGTACTTGAAAGTGAATGTACTTGAATTAAGTAAACTTGCAACGTGTGAATCTTAGTCAAGGATTCTGCCTGCTGCTTATGCAATAAAGTATGCGGAATCGGCCCTTAATGAAAAACTTTCTTTGTTTTGGGGTTCACGATATTTCTGGGCACCCTGTACATGCCATCGTGACGAAGTGACGATTCATTTCAATCATGCCAATCATGGACGACATGGGTTCCCGCCGCCGCCGCGCCGCAGGAGTTTCATTATTTCATTTCATTTTTATCAATAGTAAAAGAAGTAAAAGTAAAAAGTGAAAAAAAGTTATACTTTATAGTTTATACTCGACTCGACTTGAGACTTGAACGATACCATAATTACCCTAAGTAAGTACATTTCAACCAATTCAATTCAATCAATCAAAATATTTCATTCTTATGTACAATAAGTTCTCTTTCAACAGAAATCAAAATTGAAAAGAAATTATCTACGAACTAACTGCGAACGATGAAGACTTGCAAACAGAATAAGAGATGATTATCAAAAAAATACTCAAACTTCGTAGAACTTACAAAACAGCATTATTTTCCAGCACTGGGTAAGTCAACTCTCAAAACATCAAAAACAATTTATACTTACATTGTTATCCTACGATTCAAATAATAACAATTAATGTGTAGTGTCACACACAACACGAAAGAACACTGAACATTTGTCGCAAAAAACTCAGAAAACTACAAAAGTATAGAAGTAATCGCGCATCAACTTCACTATACAGAAGAACCTAACACGTCCTGCGGGTAATCTATAACACCAAACACACGTATCACTACTCCGGCGATCGAATTAATTAAGTATGGAACTTTCGGCGTTTGCAGTACTTTCACCAAGCCAAGCGTACAGGAAAACTGGACGCTTATCGAATCGAAATGGAAATGGAATCGCATTGTAACAGGTAAAGTATTGTATGAACTTTTCCATCCAGTGCATATTGCACAATAAAAAGTGATTTGCTGTTATTGACCTCTCATATAAGCGTATTTCCGTATACAAGAACCCTGACACTAGTCGACAGCTAGCGAATAATGAATGTATATTTGCCATTTGCCCAAATTAATTATACCGATGTGAGCGAATATAACGGATAATTCGATCAAAGCTTTTATAATCTATTTCCGTTGTCCATATTTGTTGGATTTTTTTTCTCAATGCTATAAGATCGCCTTTGGTTGAGATGGTTGAGAATATGATCGACGATGCGTGACCGCGTTTATAAAGATGCGATGATTTAAGACCGTTTGGATTTCTATACTTAGTCTGTCGGAGTTGAAATCTCAGAGGAAAAAATGGGACCCTCTTGAAGACTTGCAATATGGGCCTTGAGTCAACTATTAAAATTTGTCTAGATTGACTGGACTACAGACTTCATGTGTAATGTGTAATATGGAAACAATGTAAAGATTATTGAATTTATTTCCCTTACTCTTTCTGCTACAGATATGACGTAATGGATTAAACGGTACATCAGGTCGTGATTGTTATGGCGTTAAAGCTGTTCATTATATAAATTTATTAGCCATGTATTCTGAATTGGCACGCCTCCGTTATGAATTTATCACATTAGAGTTCAAATCACCTCCATTCCATCTACTCACTGTTGCCGGTAATCCAAATGATCGTATATACAGAATGTAAACGACATTATGTAAAATGTTATAGTTTAATAGCTGTGCGTACCCAGTATCTACATATAATCATGCTAATTCCATCGGCGATTTTTTTAAGCACTCGTTATTATGGTACCGATGAAACGATGTACGTACTACGTTGTTATATCATCGTTTTAATTGCACACACATTGATAATTAAATGTGTCATGGCAGATAAGGAAACCCCTACAAGTATCTTTATTTGTTCACGTGTAGGTACTTATATTCTTAAAAAACGAACTAGGTACCTATGCGCAAAATATTCCCCCTCAATAGCGTACCTAATACCTATCACAGAAGATAACTTAATTCATTCAAGTGAGAACAACGTGATAAATGCGTTCCAAGATAATATGTTTCATACCGATGATGATGAGCTCCGAGTGTTATTAGATATTTCACAAATGCGAATACATTTATCTATTCTCGAATTTCTCAATGCACGAATAGCTTTTCGTTTCCAAAATACGAGTAGGTAACTGGATATCAAACAAAACATTTTCTGTTTCCATTACGAATAATCTGCAATAACGACGCTTCAGGGCTTAGAATTCATTTCGAGCGAGATTTTTATATAGAAGCTGCTACTTTTTTTTTTCAAGTTTTGATATTAAACGTGATATTGAACCCAAGAAGATCGCATTTAGCCTTAGGTACTTGGCATTTTTATATCAAATCGGACGCTACGAATGGGCGTATCTTCGTACGTATAGACTATGTAAAAAAATTCTAAACTGCTGTAACGCTTATTGGAATTTTTTCATGTTAACATAACATCGCTGACTGCGGCTGGTGTGAACAATTCCTGAGGATGTTAGGGCTTCTCAGAGTGCTCCTTTATCAAGTGCCTAATTACTGATTAAATCATTACCTGTATCCCAAACTATATCGAAGGTGTAATGTAAAAATTTTGTTAGTTTGTAAAACTGGAAAGAGACTAAGTCTAGAATTACATTATTTTTACTAGGTATGGTACATATGAAACATACATTTGTAAATATACATAATAAAAATTGTTTCACCTATTTTTTGTTTCAGGTAAGACGATATTTTTGTGTGTCTTTAAACTTACGGAGCGCGTCCTTAAAATATCAATTTACTGAAATATGCTAATGATATTATCGAAACGTTGTGAGAATAGCTGATGTGGAATCATGTGGAACTACAACGCTTTTTGCCGAAGATTTACTTATGGGTAATAATATTTTCAATGATTCTTTTCAACAATTTCGAGGACCTTGAGTGTTTTCTACCATTTTTTTTTCAAAAAACTCTTATTACTTACTGAAACCGAAATCGAAACTTTCAAGTTTCTAAAAATTTTAATCACAAGAAAATTTCAATTCACGAAAAAAAATTTCTATAAAAGTTTTCAGCTACGTTAATGCGATACGAACGAATCCATTTTAATGAAAAATATAACGAAAGCGTTTTTACTCGTAAAGCAACCAAATCGCAGTTTTTCAAAACTACGCGAAGATAATTTATTTTACAACATGGAAGTTCAATAACCTATTTGGGACCGAATCCAAGCATCGGAGCCGAAGAAATACCATTATATGATCCATTATTTAAATATTCCTAAACTGAAATTAAGTTTATAATGGAAATACCCTGCTACTTCGATTATGGCCGCTGAGCAAATTGAAGAAAAAAAAAAATGAAGAATACCGTCGCATCAGCTGTCATCTTGATACTATCTCATTAATGTCCGAAACAGCTGTACACTAACGAAATGTTTCAAACCGCATATAGAACACGAAAGATGAAAATAATTCAATCGAAAGAATAAATTGCTCGTACTACGACTTTTCACAGATAGAAACTTTCGATCATTAAAGGCCCATTTACTAATATAATCCAGCTGGCGATGGCGCGTGTATCTTAATCCTGGAAAATAGTCATCATTTCATCGTCTAAATTTTGGAGGCTTTTCACAGAAAATGAAGAAAAATTACTCGAACAATACGACTAATTACGATAATTACGGCGGAACGGTTACGCGTAGGATTTCAGTTTAATATTTATACCCGCTTGCGTCTATTTAATAAACCCAGGAATTGGTGCTAGTTCTGGGTATTTCGTTAATCGATTTCAATATTCATTTTACGTCGCTATACGCCGAAATGTATTATTCTAATACTTCGAAAACATTCCCCATAATACATACCTACTTGCATTATGCTTTCTTAGAGTTTTCACTCGATATAAATACACAGTTTACCGGATGGTTGAATTTAATAATTTCGAAATCGCTGCTCCGTATTTGTGATATTCCTATTGTACCAGACCTTAGCTGGATATTTCTAGTTATACATGATCGAATTTCATCCTTTTGGTACCTACGTGTTTATAAATTCCATGGCGATAACAGAGATAGGAAGTCAGAATGTGGGTAGGGTCGAGTCACTCGAGTCTCATAGTTGGACTTAATTTGTGCACTTTTAAACGTAATTAAGTAATAGGTACCTATCACAGTACTTTTCGAAATTTGCGAATGAGACTCTACAATGTTTTCATTCTTATCTAATTTTATTTATTCTCGTATTTTGAGGGGAAAAAAATACTTACAGACAACGAATTATCAAAATTTTGCTCAGCTATTTCCCATTCAGTGCGGTTCAAAGTGTTCAATATCCATTTTTCATCTGAAATGGTACTTCCCAGAGAATTTTTCAAAACATGGTCGTTCATTATGTACATCTCTAAACAGTCTTGTGTAGAATTTACCGAACAAAATTGAAAAATGTGAAAATACTCAAAAACTGTCATTTTCAAGCTAACATTTTGAAAAACATTCAACATAACGTTACAAATATCGTGCTCCATTTTTCCGAGTGTAAAAATCGCGAAAAACACACCAAAATCTTGTACGTAGTACTGTTTTAAAACGCAGTTTAGTTTTGATTAGGTATATTTTAAATCGACTCCTTGAAATTCAGTCTTTTACATATTATGATATTTTAACCTGACTGACGTACGTATTTTTATATTTTCATTTTAGCCAATAGGGAGCTAATTGCCATTGAATACTCTACCTGAACCTGAAACCTGATAGCACATTTCTTATCAAGTTTATTCGTTTGTAAATCTTATAGAGAAAGAAAATGTTTTACAATGTAAATTTATCTTTTTATAGTACATACTACAAATGTTGATTTTCTCCTTCCCCCTACCCTACCCCCTCGCCTAGATAAAATCTAATGAAAAAAATAACATGAATTCTAATATGGTATTTATTTTGAAATTTTGCATTTTCATGCCCGTTCCATTTTTTTTTTTTTTATAACAACACAGGGAGCCCCTTCCGCTCCCCCCAAAATTGAAAAAAAAAGGTAGGTAAATGCGAATTTAGTGTTTCACTTCTTTTACTGGACGAAACTTTATTGAAAAGGTTTTTATAAAGAATTAATAAAAAATACTCTTGCGAGACGCGTTTTGGTCTACTCAGCTCTTCTAAATAATTCCCCTTTTGATTTAAAAACGACGCCCCCGTCTTCTAAATAATTCTGGCCCTTAGAACCTCTCCCTCGCCCATCAAAAATCGCAAAATGAGGTGTAGATAAGATTTGGTTATAATACCTATTTTTTGAAAAAGTTTAAATTTCTTCGTCAAAATTCTATTAATAAGTTTCCTTTTCGAAAAAGAACTTCCGTCAGTCCCTCGAGCAATGTTGGTCTCGCAGACTCCCCAAAATCTGAAAACTTGAAATAAGTAAAAGTCAAAGTCGATAATCAATTTTCATAATTATCGAAATTCAGGCATTTTTTGTATTTCCTTCCATGGGGGGGGGGGTGGAATTGAAATCGCAAACCCCTAATTTTCAACCCCCCCCCCCCTTGTCACGGTGTTTTGAGAAAAAAATCGAAGTACTACCTACCTAAATTATTTTTTCATTGTTTAGAAAAAGTTTTGGAAATATAAAAAAGTAACATTCACTTTAAGTACAAGGTACATAAGTACTAAAATACAAACTTGAATGCTAAATTTTAGATTTAGAGCAATTTCCAAAGTTTCGACGTACTTAATTGTGATATCGTTTTCGCACTTTGAGATTACGTCATTTTGAACCTGTTTGAAATGAAAATTTTTAATCACTTTTTTTGGCTCATCAAGTAATAGTGTTCATAATTCAAAAATTTCAATGTGGCAACTTTAATAGATTCTGTTTTTAGATAATTTTGACCCACCCCCTAAAAAATTCAACATTTTTAAAAAAAGCTACCAAAATTTATTACATATTTTGTTTTTTCAAATTCTTTCATTATTGTAGTTTTTATTGCAATTTTTTCGATATTTTCGAACTCCCCCTCGCGTCCCCCCCCCCAAATCCCTGTCGAAATTACGTTGAATATCCCATTTTTTTGTTTCATTTTCTGAGGGGGATTTTTACTAAAGAACCATTATTGAAAAATAATGTTTTTTTAGTCGATTTTATCGTTTTTTTTTCTTAAGAAAACACGTGACACGATGACAGATTTTCTGAGGTAGGGAGAGGAGAGGGTAGAGGGTGTCACAAAACTGAAAAGCTGCTAAGAAAAAAAGGTCGAACAAATTCAACTTAGTAAGTTTGATATTTGACAGACATTCTAAAATATGAAAATTTGAACAGAAAATTAGCCCAGTGCAAAGTACCAGGATGAGTACGAGACTGCGAGTTCAAAAATGAATTTTCAACCAATGAGCAGGTACCTACCTAATTTGTAAAAATGTGAAAAATCAAAATTTCGAAAAAAAGAATATGACGAGCATTTTGGGGGGGGGGAGCAGGTATCGTCTGGTGTGTCCATACAATCACCTGACTCGGAAACAATCGCAATTTGACTTTTTAGGAACGAAGCCTCCAGTGAATTTTCAAATTTCTCCAGAAATTTAAAATCGTTCCAGAAGGGCCTAAAATGAATTTCACCTCCTGAAATTTTGGTTCCGGGGGTTTTGGGACGTGCTCTTTAATCTGGTTTGGATTCATTCAAATCGGAGAGTTTCAGTTCAAAAGAAAAAGTGAGTTTAATTTGGAAATCAGTACTTCTGAAAATTACGAGGTTTTTTTTGTGGGGGAACGCGAGGGGCACAGTCCCCACAAAGAAAAGTTCGAAAATATCAAAAAATGTAAATAAAACCTAAAAAAATGAAAGAATTTGATTTTGGTAACTTTTTGGAAAAAGGTTGAATTGTATTTCTTTTTTTAGCAACGAAAAAATAATTTAGGTACTTCGATTTTTTTCTCAAAACACAGTAACAGGGAGGGGGGAATGAAAATTAAGGGCTTGCAACTTCAATTTAGCATCTCCTCCCCCAGGAAGGAGGAAGGAAATACAAAAAAAGGCCTGCAGTAAACCATACGTAACGAAAGCTGAAAATTCAAAATCAACTCTCATTTTCAAAAACATTATAAACAATAGGCTGCACAATTTTAAACTTTTCCCCCCAAAAATATAAGTATTTTCAAAATACGGGGGGGGGGGGAGAGAAGAGGTGGCTTCTTTAAGGAACCTAGATCTCAGAATGAAAAATATTCACACTTTTGATATTGAGAAAATCTAAATAGGTACCTATAACTAATTTTTTCCAAATTTTCAGATGAGTGCTCTCGATTCAGCATACATTTTAAAACTGAACTTTCGCAAATAAAAAGTCAACTTTGATAATTCAACATTTTCAAAGAATTATTTTCAATCTTTTTACAACACTTCTCGAAGTTGCACAAACAGATTCATCGACTGATTTTATTTTATATGTACCTACTTATGGCTCCAGATTTGGGTATTGAAACAAAAAATTACTGTACAAAATAATATGAAGTCAAGATCCTCTCGCTCAATGATGGAGGGAGGAGAGGTCTGCACTAGAGTGTAATAGTGACAGTTTTCTAATCAATTCAGCAGGAAGAAATCAGATGACCTGAAGCAAGATGGGACGGAATTCAATGGCCACGCTACGAATGATATATGCAAATTCGAAATAGGGCAGGCATTTAAAAGGACCCCCATCAAGCCCGACCTGACTTGAGGTTCGACTTATTGAACTCCTGCTCGCGATTAGAAAATTCTGAACTTTACCTGATATGGGCGTAAAAGTAATCAAAAAGAAAATCAACAAAATTCAGTCGCATTTTTCGCATGTAAACTTTGACCAACGTTGTTAATTATTTTATTTGCGCAGTTCCGGAAGAAGCATGAAAATAGGCTGTGCGTGTATCAGTATCGCCATCGCCATCGTACAAATACATAAGCCTTGGAAAAGTTGAGCTACATACGAAGGTCTGCTCTGCTCTGATCTGCAGATCAATTGTATAGAAATTACAGGCACACGACGACGTAAGTTGAGAGAAGCAGCTTAATAAACGAAACCGCCTGCCTTCACGTCACCCGTCACACTGTCAGCTTCAAACAAATCGATGCTTTTGATGGTAACGAGCCGTGACAAGAAGATGTTTAAAAAGCCGGACTCTATACAATACGGTGGCGCTTCTTGATGGATACGTTTTACAAGCCGAGCCAAAGGACAATGTATTTTTCATCTTGTATGGCAGACTACATTACAAGTACGATCGTTCCCTTCGCCGTGCCGTGCCGCAGCAACCATCGCATCGACTTCGAGCATTTCGCTTCTCGTGTCATTTAATCGTGAACTTAACGGCCTTCCGTGACTGCTGAATTTCTTTACAAGCGTTCGATGATTTTTCGTGGCCTAATTTTGTTTCAACCTACGCCTACGTACGACCGACGACGACGGAAGGAATCACGGTGATTTTTACCGTAACTAAATAGCCAGGCAGGCGCTTTTCGCCGATTAAATTTTCCCTTTTTAATTACTCGAATCGGCTGGCAGAATTTTACAAAGAAGGTGAATTAGCCTAAGCAATAGGCACCATATCGTGGCACAGCCGCTAGGGAAGTGCGGTATATACACCTGGGCGCCAAACTCTTCCAATGATTGCGTGATTACATGCCAGATTCGTGCCTATAAGTCTTATACAGAAGATTCCGCTGTCGTATTGGCTGATTGCTAAATGAATCGGTTTTCGTTCGAGAATGACATTTGTAGTACAGGTTTATGCGACAATTTTCCAAATATTCGCGTGCGACTGTGTTATAAAAATAATTCGCCCGTAACAACCGAACCGTACCGTTTAATCACGCTTGATTGCATTCATAATGCCATATTTATAAAGGTGCCAAGCTCGTGTATCATTTTATCGTCGTCTATGATGTAAACATACCATACGAGTAGTGTCATCGTTTTTGACGCAAAGCATAATGTACTCGTATATATGAGGATAGGCTTTCAAGGATAAAGATTTGCACGCCTTTCAATGATGTCATCTGGACCCGAATGAAAAATGACCTCAGATTTTCCAATCGCCTCAGGGTATCGGTTTATACGAATCGTGTACGTACACCTGATCTCTCTTCACTCGTCGTACGTATGGGCGACTCAATTTGAAAATATTTACTCACTTCATCACTTGTACTTGTGTCAACTCCCGCAATATCAATAATATCTATCGATAAAATATCTGTACGTAATTACGGTGAGAATTACTAAAAAAGAAACAAACACTGTGTGGTGTTACGCATCTTCTCGCTGAACTGATTTATGACTTGTTTATAAGTTTATTATCCCCCACCTTCTTCTCTTCCTGGTTCCGATGGACGCCCTCTATGCCTTTATTTATTATTGTCGCGTGATACCAACAATCACGATCAAAATGTGTTTGAACTATTGCCAATTTTTTTCCTCCTGTTATCGAAAAACATACAGGTAGTTAAAGTTATATGTACTCGTATCTTGAAATCTTCCAACAGTTCAAGTTCAAAGGTTAATTATTATGCTGGGTATCTACGTGCGCGTGTACCTCAATCCTCATTTCACTCTTCTGCCCATTTTACGTTTTTTTTTTTTTTAATAAGGTGGTGCTCGTTGATTACCTATACGTACGTATTGCAGATTTGAAAATACGTATTACGAGTACACGTGTGATGTGATTTTATAACATGGATGGTTCTATGTATTGAGGTATTTTGCTATTCAAGTGCTTATACTCGTACATTGTGTGTTGAATGGGTTGTGTTCATTGGAATACATATAAGATGAATTTGATTTGATAGAGAAGGAACTCTCGTCTCTCGCAGAAATTGTATTTAGATTTTTGAATGAAGGTCATTGAAATCTTTACTCCTCCTTCTTAATATGTAGAATAAATTTTATGTGGTGTTTTTTTCATCTTACAAATCACTTATGACTGTATTTTTTGTCAAATAAAATCGGAATTTTGACTAGGATCACTCAGAGAAAAATCGAAAGAGTTCCTAGAAATTATGTTAAAGGAACGTATTTCAAATATCAGGGAAATTTTTGAGCCGCACAAAGCTGAATCAAAAGAGCATACAAAAATACATCATCAGTAAAAATTTCAGGTGCCTAAAGGGTGTTTCATGATTTTTGGTTACTTTTTTGAAAATCGTTGCCCCAAAAATGCCAAAAAATCAATATTTCACCAAAATGACTTGGACATTTGAAATTTGTCATGTACAATCATTCAACCTCCAGAATTGATTGGAAGCGGTTTCGAACCGTTTTAAGCAGTTCTCGAGCCTTCAATAGATTTTTTTGAAAGTTGCAGAATTGATGGGAGGTAGGTTCATGCTGTTCTGGAGCGTATTTTGGAAACTGGGTACAAATTAAAATCATCTAAATCAACTTGAAGAAGTACGAAACTTCTTGTCTATTTTTTAAAATTTTCCAAAACCCAATTTTTTCAAATCTCAGCTCCACTTTGTGAAGAAAACGAGAAAAATGTTTACCTTTTTGCCTAAAATAGGTACCTACTAAAATGGTAAAAAAATCCGCCTTTTTCAAAGTTACCAAAAAGCCTCGTTTTTTGCTAAAAATTTCTAAAAATTATGGTCGATTGCAAAAAATTTCAAAAAGTCTAATCCTCTTCCCCCCCCCCCCCCGATCGCAAGTCTCGGTTTCTTGACAAAAATTGAAAAAAATAGGTGTCGTTTTTTCGACAAAAATTATGAAGAAGTTTCACTTTTTTTTCAACAATAAATGCCAAAAAGTCTCGCTTTTTGCAAAAAAAATTGAAAAAAGTCTCTATCATCTGCGAAATTGCTGAAAAATTTTACTTTTTCCCCAATAATTGAGCACCTTATGATTCAGCTTTTTTGCCAAAAATGATCAAAAGTTCCGCTTTTTACCAAAAAGTTGCAAAATAGCTCAACTTTTTTGACAAAAATTCTCAAAAAATACCACTTTTTTGGAAATAATTTCCAAAAAGGTGTGTTGTGCTGAAATTGTCAACGTCTTTATTTTAGACAAGAATTCTCACGTTTAAGCAAAATTGCTATTAAGTCTCGTTTTTTCTCAAAAATTAGCCAAAAGTAGGTACCTATGACTTTTTGCCAACAACCTATGTACTTGTACTTTTTGCAAAAATTGTCAAAGTCTTGCATTTTGCAAAATTTAATGTCAAAAATTTCTGTTTTTCAGCAAAATTGCCAAAAATTTCTTAAAGCCTTGCCTTTGTCTAGAATTATTGTCGAAAGTAGCAAAAAGTCTCAACTTTTGCTCAAATGCCTAATTTTTGGCAAAAATTGTGAAAAGTTGCGTTTTTTTCAAAAAAAAAAATTCTAAAAGTCTTACTTACTTTTTTTCAAACATTTGTCCTAATGTGTCTTTTTTTATCAGAATTTGCCAAACAGCTCTTTTGCTGAAATTGCCCAAATTTTGCTTTTTGCCGAAATTTACAAAATTCTTACCTTTGTTACCCCATTACCAGAAAATCTGGATTTTTTTAAAGTCAAAAAGTTGCAAAATCAACTATTTTGATAACAATTGCAAAAAAAACTTATTTTTTCCGAAATTAGTTTGTGTCGAATTCCATTTTTAGATTTTGATTAAAAAACGAAACGTTCTAGTTTTTTTGGTGATTTTTTTCTGCATTAGAACGTCTTACCTAGTTTTCATCACTTTTTCGAACTTTTTTGATTACTTATTGAAGTTACTTTCTCTTGGGAAAAAATGAGTACGAGCCCTGAGTTTATTGATTGTGGTTTCGAGTCCGTTCTGGATCCTCAACCAGCGAGTATCCTGCTTTCAAAAAATGTTGCTTTCAACTGAATGAATTTTGAAATATTGTACAGATACGTACCGACTACCGAGTACCGAAATCGATCACAAAGATTCACGAGAATAGTGTTTTTGTGAACTACATAAGTTGGAAGTGCGTATGCCAATTTTGTCCCTTCTCGAGCATTATTCAAAACTTCTGAAGAGAATGAAAAATTCGTTGAAGGCCCCAGAATGACTCAAAAATGGTTGTTTTTTTTATGAAAGTTTGAAACAATGAAAATCATTCATCCCTGTTTGCATTTTTGACCCCTCCAGAGTCCACAGCAACTAAAAATGCCTGGAGAAAATTAAAAACTCGCTGGAGGCTCCGGAATACAGATTAAAATACATATACCCTAATATGGTTATTTTTGAGTTTAAAAGTGTTGAATTGGAGTAATTTTTCACACTTGTTCATTTCATTTTTAAAAAATTGAAATTGCAAGGTTCAAAATTTATAATACTTAAGGGCCGATTCCGCATACACGATTGCATACCCGATCCGCCTGATTTTCGAGTGTTGAGATCTCGAGATCTATCCGACGAAAATTGATGAAATTTGAAATATAGATACTATGAAGCAATTAGAAAAAAATGTCGGAGGGGATTTTTAATTACTTGAATAGTTTTGGAATGAACAACGATTGAAAAGTGTTCAAATTTCGTTGATTTTCAATTTCAAATTCTACGAAAAATATTCAATCAAATGAAAATCCCATCCGACATTTTCTTTTAATTGTTTCAAAGTATATATATTTTAAATTTCATTCAATTCTGTTCAGTAGATCTCCAGATCTGAAGATGCAAGGTGACAACTGGAGTTTACACGTGGCTAGTTTATTCAATTCAAACAACCGCAAGTAACTTGACTTTTCAATTAATTGGCGGATTATCCATTCCATTTCACGATGAAAAATAATAAATACAAGTAAATTTATTTGATCAGACATGATCAAGTACTTGAAAGTAAATGTACTTGAATTAAGTAAACTTGCAACGTGTGAATTTTAGCGCCTGCTGCTTATGCAAAAAAGTATGCGGAATCGGCCCTTAATGACCACCTTTTGAATTTTTTAAAATTTTCAAAAATTCTCCAGAAATCCCGAAACGAATTTTAGCTCCTGAAATTTTGATTACAAGGTTTTACGACTGCCATTCTTTATTGAGAAATCAGTATCATTAATAAGATAACGGGAATATTTCTGCACTTTGAATGAATTTACTGTAATTCTCAAAAACTCTCCGTAATCGAGGTACTTTTATAGCTATCTTTTTCGTAACAGTTGCATGTGCTGAAGTAAGATGAAACGCAAGGTCACGATTGTGTTTCTGTTTACCAAAACATCTACTCGCACTTCTCGGATCCCCCTGTATATTGCGTATCTCCATCCTTCCATTTCCATCCGTACGCATTATGTAAATTATAAACACCTGTGAAACATAAACAATGAAAAAATCTTCCCATTTATAGGAACTATGTGATAACAAGTGTTGTCTTGCTAATGTCACTACTCTCTGGCTACTTTGTTGGAGCTGTGATTTGGTCGACCTTGTGTCATAAATCTTGTTCCACCTCTTTGGGCTTTGGAAAAGTGCCTATATGTATTTTCGTTATCGATGTGGGCAATAAATATAAACAAGCTATCGTACACCTCGCGATAAATATCGCAATTGGTTATTTATACTTATTAATCTAATCAACATTCTTGACTAAGAACTGGATTTTTACAAAGATCGTTGGTTCGAGTGGTTCTGTAAAGAGACGCGATCGTTATTTACTCGAAAATCAGAGACAAAAATCTTCAAGATGGTTCTAATGAAAAAGTAAATACTTAGTTAGATATACCTACATCTAGGAAATACAAATGATTCGAGACCGATAGGCTCGAGTTGAATTTGAATTTACTCATTAGTCATTAAACTATATGATAATTTGAATACCCGATTTAATTGATCTCGTCGCAATGCATGGATGGTTTCTTGGTACTAATGCATTATAGGAAATACACGCAAGATTCGGCTACTTCATATGCAACATTGTGTACACAGATTCTGGCACGAAGGAAACGAGAAAAAGAACGAGAGAAACCGACTAAAACCCAGGCGCCAGTACTTCGGGTGCCTTTTGCTGTACATTTTTTCCAACCCCCTTTATAGCATGGAAATGAAGAAATAAACGTATAAGTATAGGAAACGTAAAAAAGGCCATCGTACGAAACGCATTTCGTCTTATCGAATTCGTCGTCAAAATATCGGCGTTAATTTTAGCGAAAAATTTTCAATGACTGGAATTCAAAAAAATATCTACGCCTTTCTCGTCATTACGAAAAACCCCATAAAAACCAAAAAGAGAGAGAGACCAATCGATATTATACTCGTACGTATAGTAAACGAATTATAAACAAAACAAGATTCGATGCTGTCTGGCCAGACTTGCTTCCTTCGACGATGTTATTGTACGCGAATTGCAATTGATGTTTATGTTTGGTTTGGACGTTGTCCAGCTCTCATGAGAGAAACGCTGAATCGAAAGTTATGCAATGTGCAGCTTGGACTTGGACTTGGACATAGAAGGGAACCCGTTATCGAGAAATTTATGGTTCTGTAGGTGAACTGCGTGTTTTCCGAGCGTGAAAAATAATACTTACACTTGGAGAGATTTTCGCTGCGTTTGTGTTTTTGAACGCAGCTCAAAGCCAAAGGTGGATGTAGACTTGTTGATTTATGTAAGGGTAACGCTCGCGAGAATCGAGGGGATGGTTTTCAAAAGCTAGGTAGGTTTTTTCTCCTCGAGGATTACGGTGTTTTTTTTCTTCTTTGTCTTGTGTAAACTTACTTTAGTGGTTGAACTCGATAAGCATCGTTAACCCAGTGAAGTTGCTCAAGTGTGATTGAGTGCGAAGGGATGAAGGAGAAGGGTTTGAAAAAAAAGCCTTTTACAGACTCGAATGAAATACGATGTTTTTTGGATAGATTTCCTGGAATTGAGAGTTGGTTGAGAAATTCGTGAAAAAAATAAATGCTTGAAGTATTTACATTTTTTAATACGGTTTGCGTACTCGAGTAATGTTGTAATTTTAAGAATCATCAATTTTAAAATTTAACAAAAAGGTTAGAAAATCAACAGGTTTTTCATTGTTGAATGTTTCGTTGGTAAATTTTGAAAAATGAGTGGGTGTAATTTGCGATTTTTAGAGTAGGCTAAATTGTGTGAAGTTGTTGACTTCGTTTGTTTTTTAAATTAAAAATTGGTAATTTTTTTCAGAATTCTAATAATAATTCAAACTTGAACAATTTTTAATGAGGTAGCCTATGGCGGGGGAGGGGGTGAAAGGGGTCTTCGCCCCCTTGCGAGCATGAATTTGAAATAAAACATGCAAAAATGGATGTTTTTTCGGTTTTTGGACCCATTTTCCTTCTCTTAAAATCATCACATATCACGATAGGTTTTCAGAAAATTACCTCTAATTTCGATTTTTGATTCCTGAAATCTGATTTTGCCCTCTCCATGAGGAAATCCTGGGTAGGTCACTGCAATTTTTAGACATTTTTTCTGTTTTTTTTTTTTTTTTTTTTCAAGACATATTTTATCCAATTTTGATAGGTCTAATATTTTTCCAAATTTTGATAGAAGCAGCGTATTTTTCTCGCATTTTCAGCATTTTTTAAAACATTTTAAATGATTTTTGCAAATTATCACACAAATTTTGAATTTTGATGTTATTTCATTTTTTTTTTACATTTTTAATGTAACCTTGGTCAACTTTTGAAGATAGAAAAATCAATTGAAAATTTTTAAATTTTGGTATCGAACCGCCATTTAAAAATTTTTTAAAACTAATTCGGATTTTTTGAATTTCTACCAGAATTTTTCTGACACCCCCGCCCCCTCCCCCCTCCCCCCTAAAAAAAATGTTCGCCACTTAATTCTTTCATTTCGAAGCTAAAAAAGTGAGCGATAAGACATGCAGATGATATCATTCCAATCGAGCGTCGAAAACGTTGAAAGTGTATAGAACAATACGAAGGGCTTTTTTTTTATTGGCTTTAATTAGTAGATTACTTCCGGCATGCTTTGTCTGTCGCGCACACTCCGCGCATTTCCTATCTTTCGTACGTAATTTTTTCTCCATCTAAAAACGCCAACTTTCGAGAACCCATTCAAAATCTAGGTTAATTATAGACGAAATTTTTAAAGCCGAGTGAATTTTACAGCTTTTTGTTGCAGAAAACGCGATAAAGACTCGCAATTTTCAAAACGAGCTACTACATAAATGTTCATTTCTCCGGTTCAATAAATGTTTTATGGCGAAACTAAGCCTGCGAATTGAACACAAGATGGATGAGAGAGGAAAGGGGCAATTTTACGAGGGGTTTTGTTTCATTTATCTCAAATTTTAGCTTTTATATATCTTCTAAATGACTTTTGAAAATAACCAAACCTCTCCGAGAATTTTTTCAACCAGGGTGTGTTTCTCTGTAGAACAAAAAATTTACCAAGTTACTCATACGAATACATGTCGTTTTTTCGTCGTGGTTCACGATGAGGTGCATAGATGTAGAAAATATAGGTGTCTAATAAAATGCTTACACCCAGCATGTACAAAGGAATGTTGATGAATAGGTATGAATCATTATGAAATTTACCTACGTATGCAGAATTCTTTTCTAGGAATTTTTCGCCTACGATTTACTGCGCCTATTTATGGATACAATATTATGTAAAATGCTAAAAAAGAAACACGCCATGTGTCTGAAATATCACAAGAGCGTGACATTTCGTGTAGGTAGTTTTTTGGTGCCTATTTTTATTAGGGTCGAGAGCGAAAGCAGGGTGAAGGACACAGTTTCGAATTTTATTCAATTTTTGAAACAATTCGTGAATTCGTGAGAAACTATTTTGGCGGATTGAAAACGTGAAAAATGAAGAACGAGAACGTATAGAGATGCAGAGGAAAGCTGTAGTCAGAGGAGAGAATAATAACCTGAGATAATACGAATTTGAAGCCTCGTTTCAAATTTTTTGATTTTTTCAATTTCATTGTCTCGCTGGTTAATTAATTTAAATGTGTATAAAAAATATCGGTGGCATAATAATTAATGATTGCGGAATGAACTTTACACGTAAACTCGATAAGTTTTCATCTGCATATCAAAAGGGGGTACAGCTTTTTTTTCAACGACGACCTTTTTATCGCACCGGAACTCTTATCAATAAATTTTTCACTTTGTTTATTGTGTCTATCGAATTAATTAACGTCTTCCTGATACTGACAGACGTGTCGGTGTAATAATTTTCTTATTATGCGAGGTGTCGTGTTATGCAGGCTACTTACATCCATTGAAAACATTTTTATTCTGACGAAGTATTTTTGAACGAGAATTTAATCCAAATTTACTGAAAAAATCAGTTGAAAATTTAGGTCGTGAAAAATTCAAATTCTCGAATCAATAAGATTGTGGTTTCAAATCGTTTTGGAATCTTCAGTATATTTTTTAAATTTCCCAGTTTTTGCTTTTTTTTTTTTTTGAAAAACATCTCAAATGAAGTTTTTAACCCCCAGACACTCGAATGGGTGTTTGAGAAATTTTCTTAATTGAATGAAATTGTACAGTGTGTACTTTTTCAATTAACTTGACTCAAGATTCTAAAAATGAAACTTGAACTGAATTTTAGCTTTCTGCAGTCATTGGATCAATTTTTTATGCTTCTTTATGGGTCGAATTTTTAATGTTCAATGTTTAGAAAAATTAAGCCCTTGAAATTGAGTATTGGGTAGGCTACTTGTAGTTTATTTTTGAATATTCCTTTAATTTTTTTTTTTACTTACAGATTTAAATGTAGGTCTATTCATATTTTGAAAGATAGAAAGATGTTTGAAAGTTATTTTTGTATTAATGAATGTTTCCAGAAATTCCCTCGAATACGCTTTCTAGAATCCACTTTTTCCAAAACCCATTTTTCCGCATGCATAAAAGTGTCTAAGTGGCCAAAAGTTCAGATTTTTTTGTCAGAATCACAGACATGACCTGATTGTTTTAGCCAACATTCCAGAAAGTCTTGTTTTCTGCCAAAATTGTAAAAAAATCTTACTGTTTTATCAAAATTTCCGAAAAGGCTTTGTTTTTTTTTTTTTGCAAAAAATGGCCAAAAAAAACTTTTTTTGGGGTCAAAATTTCTAGGAAGTAATGCTTTTGCTGTCGCAGAAAATCTTAAAAAAATCCAATTTGTTCCTAAAATTATCAAGAAAAAATTTGGTTGTCAAAATTGCCAGAAAGTCTGTTTTTTTGGCCAAGATACCAATAAGACTTGTTTTTTTCTTGAAATTATTTGCTTACTAGGTCATATGTACTACTTTTTGTTTTCCAAAATTGCAAAAAAATCCTTCTTCCTTGTCAGACTTGGAGAAAAGACTCCATTTGTCTCAAAATTACCTAAAAGTTTTGTTTCGTTACCAAGAAATTCTTAGAAAAAAAAAGATTTGGAAATTCAATTTTGGGAAATCGTATTCGAAAATTCAGTAATCAGGAAAAAAACGATCGGGAAAAATTTATTCGAGGAAATGGTCATTCGAGGTGATGACAATAAAGGATTATAGATTCGAGGAGGATTGTCCTAGAATAGATCAATTTTTGTATTGGCTCGAAAAAGGATGCAAAATACATCACTAGCCCAAAATTTCAGGCGCTCAAATGCATTTTCGATTTGTGGTGAATTTTTGGAAATCAAAGTTGGACCAAAAATGGGAAAAATTCAAATTTTATCGAATTGACCTGAAAAGCTGAAATTTTTTATACATGTACCATAAGTATTTTTGTCCCCTCACCTAAATTGATTGGAGACGATTTCAAACGATTTTGAGCTTTCTATGTACATTAGAGCTAGAGCCTCCTGCACGTTCTTGGATGTTGGAATTTCCACAAAATTTTACTCAATTCAGTTGAAAATATAAAACTGACTTTACAACATAGAAATATCTGAAATGTATGCAGTATGCTGAGTAGAGGGGGAGAGGGAAAACTGCATTTCTGTATCTTGAAAGAATTTCTATTGAAGTTTGTGGCTCCTGGAAAGACGAAACTGTCCATATGCGTAACATATAAACTGAAAAGAGCAGCCGAGGTATGCGGGAGAAATGAGAGGAAAATGTTGAGAAAACCTGAAAAATTCACTGTATGATTTAAAAACGAAAATTCAATTACACCCTCTCCCCTCTCCCATACTAAAAATTGCGTCCATGCGAGAAGAATTAATCAATTTGTATAAAACTTTGAAAACCACTTCACTGCAGGCCACGTGCCTGCAAGCAAACACATGGGGGAGGGGGACTATCTTATCGTTGGTACATATGGATGCGATTACACTTATCATATTTATCAAAATTAGTATCATTTCTGCTCTTCAAAAACGACACACTACTTATTTCATCACAAATATGGTATTCTGTTGAAAAAAATTAAAAAATTGAGTCACACTCACAATTTATGAAGAGTAAACTTGCATACTCGGAAATTCATTTGTAGTAATTAGTTCATTATGTATTCTGAGAATTATTTTTCTCTCGCGTACCTACCTAATTACGAGTAATTATCCATAGATGAGCTTTCATTTTTGAAAAATATCATACTCTTGCGCATCGTTTGACAAACCAACGTATCGAGTATGGCTAACTGGGCTCCATTATATCAAAAGAAACGAAGAAAAATGTGTGAAAATGAAAGAATTATCATCGGGGCACGTAAATATTTACGAAAGAGCGACAGCTCGACGACGTATACAAAGAAAGTGATGACTTATAGGGCCTTTATATTGAACACCTGTTTGAATCTTTTGGCTCGATACCAGTTTTTATTAAATTGCACCGCACGTCGTTTACTGTTTTTTCACGTATACGATCGCGATCAAAAGCGTGGGTGACTTTTTCGTCAATTTGCGAAAAGGTCTCCACTACTAAAGGTAACGCGTACAGAGTCAAACTTCTCGTCAAATCATGGAAACGAAATTAGGTAAATATTCACTTATCCTATCGATTAAGAATAAAAAAAAATTTTGGAGTGAAAGATGATGCTCAACTTACCTCAGTTTTTGAGGCGAAGCAGCTCATGTTGCAGTATACGTAGATCGAAAACGATAACAAGATCACCAGTACGAATATCTTAACCCAGAAAGATTTGCCTTTGGATAAAATTACGAAGCGCATTTAGCCCGATGTAAACAACCGTGGTATACATGACCGTGTAGTAGGTACAGAGAGAAGAAAATTCGCGAGAGTCTCTTCGACAGCGTGCACAATACGCGGCGTAAGCTCGGCTACATTCGTGCTAGAGTGAAAGAGTGAATTGTGAGTTCCTCCTTTACCTTGCTTTGCTTTTTTTTTCATTTCATACTCGCGTATTATCAACTCTCTTACGCAGCAATTTTGTTTCTAGGATCAAGAGACGAGCGCATGCGTATCAAGGCCGCGAATAACCCGACGACGACCGACGTTCTCGACGTGGAAAACGTGTATACTGTGTGTAGTGTACTTCGTGTATGTTCTTGTACCGAAATCTCCCCCGTTGATACACGTGAGCCAAGGGGGTACGATGACGCGTAAACCTGCTCATATTCGCCCGAATCCCGAAAGTTTAACTTAACGTGTCCGCGTATCCCGAGTCCCGCAACTTCGTGCCATGCCACCCCCTGGGGTACCCGAGATGAAATGGTTAACCTGTGATGACGACAACGCGTAGCAAGGGTTGTAGGGTTATACTCGTACTCGAACTCAACCGTGTATATCGTATTAATATTATGACGTAGTTTGTAATTGTGGTTGGTTAAGTTTACCCTGCGAACTGCAATTCTCCGCACGCTGTACGACGTATAAGTTTAAGTATACCTACGTAATACGTACGACCTGAATTACGTATACTCGACGTACACTTGCACGAGATTTTTATTTTTATTTCACGTTGATTTTAACGCCTCTTATAGGGTGAATGTGAGAATTGAAAAAACGGGTGAATTGGAGCGAGAGAATGCGACTGATTTTTTTTCTGTATGGAGGATTTTTATGTAGATTCCATCTCGGTAGGAAGTGGAAGAGGACGGCGGTTTTTTGCGGAAATGAAGTTTGATGGTTTTATTTTAAAACAAATCTCTCGAACTCTGTATTTTTTTTTTCAACAAAAAATGGTGTTTTTTGCATGGAAATGGAAAAAGAGAGGAGAAGACATAATTTTGAAAAAGTTCCAAACGTGGGAATTTTGTCGAATGGAGGAGGGAAAATTATAATTTTTCGAAGAAGAAAAATTGAGGGAGGATTCAAAAAAAAGGGTTGATTTTAGAAGACCGTGGGAAAAATTTTGAGTCTGTGATTCATCGATCCCTCACTTGCTCATTTGTTTATCAAAGTTTCAAATGTTGAGGCTTACAATAAAAATCGAAAAAAGATGATTGTATTGCACCCATTTGGAAGTAAAAAAAAAAAGGTATTTTTGCATTTTTTATACTTTTCAAGAAGGTTGACATCATATTTATGAAAATGAAATAGAACGATGTTTCCCCTCCAGTGAATAGTGGACATTTTCATCAAATTTTAAATTTTTTTTCGATTTCAAGATCTGAAACTTTGAGAAACACAAATTTGCCTTGAGTCATGAACCTACTCGTAAAAAATTTCCGATGGTCTTTTGATCACATTTCACAACTTTTTTCGAATTCCTCCCCTTAATTTCTGAAAAAAAGTGAGAGATGACCCTTCTTAGTAAGTCTAGGTGAAGCTATTTCAATCTGCGAAAAAATTCGGGACCAGAAGTAGAAAAATCGAAAACAGTACCTATTCAAAAATTCACTACTTGTAGGTATCGTTGCCATACTGTCTTCTAGTATACGTAAATCTCATATACCTATACGCTAACGAATACGTGTAAATGTACAAAGGGATTAATTTAATCATCTCTAAGGCGATCAGGGCATATTTCCTCATATCATTTGCCCCTCCGGGGGGTACGAAAAGAAAAAAAAAGAAAGCAAACTCTCTTCTCCGAACGTACTTTTTGCTTCAAACTTGACCGGCGTGGGGTTCATGAGCTTAAAAACGGAGAAGGATCATACCGGAGGAAACCTCCGGAAATGAAACGAATGGTCTTTTCCTGGAGGAAATCTCCATATCAATTTTATTAATGCAAATTGGTTTAAAGTTAGGTCGGAGATTTCCTCCAGGAAGAGGCCATTCATTATATTTTTGGAGGTATCCTCCAGGAAAAATACCTCTCGCTTGATTTTCGGAGATTCCTCGATGGGAAGAGACCTTCGCTTTAATAAAGTTTAAATCGGAAGTTTTCTCAGGCATGAGAACTTTGGTCGGTTGATAAGAAATGTCCTTAAAGATGACTCTGCAGGATCTTATCATCAAGTTTTGCAAAGTCTGACGAAGTGTCTGAAAATCATTTTAAAAAATTTATAAATTGATAAAAGTTCATAAAAATTGTTCCAAACAAAACTGATCAGTTTCTCGTGGCAAAATTTAATGTGGACAATTTTTATGAAAGAACAGAATTTCATTTGAGCCTTTTGATGAAATTTTGTTCAAGAATGAATTGAAGTAAAAAAAAATCCGTTAGAGACTTCAGAATGGCTTAAATTAGACGCCAATTGCTTTGAGATATCGAAATACATGTATGTATGTACAAAGTTTAAATTTATAATTTTGTTCGTTTCAGCCCAAATAACTTTTTTTTCACTCAGAATGTAATTTTTCATTTGAAAAATTACATTCTGAGTGAAAAAAAATTTATTTACCCTTTCTTTTTTATAGAACTTTTGTTTTTTTTAAATCGATTTTTTGGTGATGAAAAAACAAACAAAAAATCAATTTTTTCATCTCAAAAATTTGATACAAATTGAACTTTCAAAATTCAAATATGTAATTTCATAGTAAAAGGATGGGTAGATATCTCGAAAACAAATTATTCTCCAACACATACTTTTCAACTGTCCCCAACTAAAACAAAACAGACTTACGCTACAGATAAAAGAAAACCCACTTACTATCCCTGACGAACCCTCAGAAATTCAAAAATTCATCTCCCTAATAAAAAACATCAACCTCACAAACCAAATCTAACCCCCCCCCCCTTACGGGTGTAATAATCTTGTAATTATAAACACCCAAAAAAAAAAAAAAAAAAAAAAAAATTATTCTAAAAAAAAAATTCTTCAAAGTTTTTTGTGTGTCCCTGCCCAATTTTCTTAGTTTCCAACTTCATGTGAAAATTGCTCCAAAGTTGGGGATAATTGGATCCTTCCTCAGATCTTCTGATTTTTCTAGTTTTCTATAAATTTTTAAAATGTTTTTTTGCTTTTTTTGGTGCTGGATGGATTTCTCTATACCTCTGAAGGTGAGTGAGGTTGGGGCGGAGGGGGTCTCAGTATTTTTGTTTGGCTCTCATTTTCTGTTTCAACGCCCCACTTCTCACTTTGAACGCCTATGAAATGAAATCGGTCATAGAAAGACAAAATCTAAAAAGAGGTTCAAATCATTCTTCAAAAATTTTTCAACTCCAAAGTTGAATTTTTTTTGCAAAAGTTCAACTTTAATGTTTTAAACAAATTAAGGGGTTATCATTAAGAAAATTTGAAAAAAATCTAGTAACTTCAAGTGTAAATTTTATTAATATCAAATAGATCTGAATATGTTCCATTCTAGGATCTCGGGGCTCTAAAGCATTCCCCTAAAACAGATCGTTTGATTTTTTTTTTCAAAATTTGGCAGGGCTCAGCAGAAAATTATGACTAAATGACTTCAAAAACCCGTAGATAAAAGTTTAAAATTTTTAGTTCAAAGTTTAACCTCTACAGTCAGAGCAAAAAGTTTCAAAATTTAAAGAAATTGAAAATCTTTCAATTTCTTGGTTCAAGAGGACTCTTCGTGTTTTTAATACTTCCATATCGTCACATTGAAACCGTTACATCAGCTCAAAGTCTATTTTTGTGAATTTCAGGAGTGCCCAATATTTAATTTCTGTACTCGTGTGTTGAAATTAAACAGCTAATTCACATTTTACTTTATAATGAACATCAAAAGATCACCTAGCTGAACCTAAAAAATTTCATTTTTTCAATACACATGGAATTTTATTTTTTTTGCAATTTTTCAAACTTTGAGCTCTTGCCAAAAGAGAGGGGGGAGGGGGGGGGGTTCAGGAGTTGAAATTTTTACACGTCTCATTGAGGTGTTTTGTTCATAATTTTTTGCAAGACCCCACTAAATTTCAAAAAAATTAATAAATGACCGTCCCTAGCTATTCCCTTCCCAGATTTCGAATTTCTTTTTCTTTTTTGATTTGAGCACCTCTGGCCTTTCAATGAACCCCCGATTTTAAATAAAAAAATTTTCATATTTTGTTTCCTGGGTTTTTAGAGGCGCTGATTTTAATTTCGGATTATTTTTTTCGTACTAGCTTTCTGGATCTCACGATAAGCCCCTTAATTTATCTAATATTTAAAAAGTTGTGTGACCTGGTGTGACTTACGCTTTGTTGGGTTTCGTTCAATTTTCAAACGTAGGTAAACACGTCCAATTTTTAGGCCGTCATTTGAAAATTCATTAAAAAATTTAATACCCAAGTATGCATGGTACCTATCGTACCTTCATTGAGAACCCAAAAAACCTTCAAATTCAAAGTCAAAAATTTATGTAGATAAATACTTATATGAGTTTCATCTCACGTATTCAATAATTTTCTATTCTTTTTCTTTACAGGAGTTGAATTTTAATGAAAAGCAACTTTAAAATGCATATATTTTATGAGATGTTCCATCCTTCCTCTCCATCCTACTATGTACCTTGATATCCCTAACAAATTTACGAATGCTTATTTACCAATTTTTATACCTATACTTACCTTTGAACGAAACATTTGACTGATAATTTGTGTCACCCTCTTCTCATCTGCTCGTTCCTCACATTTCGCAAGCACTCTTCTTCAATCAAAAAGGTTGTTGAATTTTTCATCTTTCCTTCCTATAGGTTTTGTACAATTCTCCTTCCGCCTTGTACTTATGTATAAAATTGAATAGGACGTTTTTGTTACTACATAAAATGATAATGGCCGTATTGTTTCGTTGTTTCGTTTCTTATACTCGTACCTACTTCGATGTATAAGGCTACTTTAATGGCCCGATCGTTTGATCAAATATTCCGAGTATTATAAGGGCCTTTTAAATATGCGTAGAATAAATAACGATGACCGCGATCATTATAATACGTATACGTGCTGCGCGAACAAATGGCGAAAGTTCAAAGCTCCTTTATTAGGTTGCTAAAATTACAGTAGGTAGGCGGATCTTGGATCATGGATCGCGGATAGTTCGGGGTAAATACTAATTTTTCATTCGAAAATCATTTAGCGTGTGCGAGTCGAACTCGGTGCTGCAAAAAAAAAGATAGACGAGAGGCGAAGGGAGGCTTTTAAACGCGATAAATAACCGTTAATTATAACATTAGCGAGTTATAATAGCTGGAGGTGTATTGAATGGTTGGCATGGCGTGCGTTAACACGAAAACTACATACTACCTGCCTACGTATTTAAACTCGAACCCTTATGGGATGACAGGGTAGACAAGTGTATTCTTCCGTTTTTTTTCTAGTACAGCATGGTACTGAATGATGTTACCTGCCTACACTTTTAGGTGGAAGAATGCACTAGGTATAGGTACCTACGAATATTATTATCTACGAATGAAAGCAAAAGTGAACCTAGTACTATACGAAAAGCTCCTATGGTGTAAAATCAATGCGAGCAGGTCGTCAACTTGGCAAACGAACAGGGTTACTTAAAATCGTATTTCATCGGCCGAAGGGAAAAAATTGACATTATCAATGAAGCCTGTCACGAAGGTTATTGTACTTTATAGTGAGAGGATTCACTCGACTCGTGTTAGTGATTTGTCGCCCGTCAACAAGATTAATACTTAATAGTAAAGGGATACTTATTAGACTTACCCCTAACTGCGTTGTCGTCCGAAAGTCTTCAGCCTTGACCCGTTTCGTTCCCAATTAAAACTTCGTGATTGTTTTCTATTATTCGTATCTCCTATGCAACACGATGAAATTGAAAAAAATGCATCGATTCAATTACAAACATAAAAACGTTTCTTATCAGTCGATTAATGAGTAATTATTTCCACGCGAGAGTTACGATTATTGAAAAGTGCATCTTGTTTGCGCATGATTAATTTCGCGTTAATGAAACAATGTCGGGTCGAACTAGGTGCTAGGTATTTGAAGTATGAATTATCTATAAGTACACTGGTACTCACCTTAAACTGTGTTCAGATAACTGATGTTGCGATTACGTAGGTATTTTACATCTGGTGTCTTATGCACGTGATCCATTGATTTAGGTAGAGTAGAGGGCAGACGACAGAGGTACATTTAGTTTCACTTTCGTAGACGTTGTTTTTATTTTGGTCCGACCAAATTATGCATATACAAGGTAGGTTTACGTATTTGAATACACACAATACAAAGATCTAACGAACCAACTATTGTACATCGATTTTCTGATCGTGAAATCACAATCGAGTGTTAATTGCTGGTATGGTGAGATGAGATCGAATATCTATACCTATTAATGATCCTCAGACGACACTTACGAGTAGTGCTAAAAAAAAAAGCTTGTTCTTAACCAACCAAAGACTATTAAGAAGATGTAGGTAATGATTGTCCAAGTTACCGTTAGGTTCGTCGTCGCGACAATAAGACGCCTAACAAAAGAATCATTTTACGTTGAAAACTCTTCATTTTTATCTCGAAAAATATACCTATATTGTTTAGGTTTCCTTTTTGATGATAAATTATCAAACAGTTGAGGCTGCTTATCGGAGATATTGGTGAAATTGCGCTTCGCGCCTACATTATTTCTTTCTTTTAAATTGATCGTACTGTTAGAGGTGAAAACTGACCATGAAAAATGTATTTTCGTTTGTTTTTATTCTAGCTTTTATAAGTTTTCTTTTCTGTGTTGTTCGAGGAAAACATTGTGTTTTTTTTCGGGTATTTTGTTTTATAATTTTTTGTAACGATGATGATGATTTTGTTATGATTTTTTTCTTACTATATAGTTGTGTGATTTTCAAAGAAGTGATGGGAGGGGGAGAAGCTTTGAAACCTTAAAAAATATAAAAATACCGTGAAATTTGCATATTTCAGCCATCTATAACTTGTCATGTTCTTGATCTGTCACTGTCATTGGATTTTTTCAAATTTTATTTCGAAAATTGCTTTTAAATGGTTAGAATGCTTTTTTTCACGGATCGTTCTTGTGAACGATGAAAGATTGAAGTATTTTTTAGTGTGACTAAAGTGGTTTGTAAAACGATCATTGTTGATTGATTTCTTTGAGGCTCGCTCTTGGGTTCGGAGTTAAAAGTGATCTGAGCCATTATTTTTAACACATTTTATACTGCACGGAGCCTCGTCCATTTGCAGTGCTGTCGAGTCGAAATCTTCTCCTGTCACATTGTTTTAGAAAATGTCCACGAGTCTGCAAAATCGGAAAAAATTTATCAATATTTACTTGGTGGAAAATACGATATTAAATCGAAAAGTGTTGTTTAAAAAACACACTCGGTGTGTTGCCTGAAAATCAGCTGAAATTTAAATAAGCTCGTTGAATAGGTTGAGAAGAGAATAAACCACAACTCGATTTTTAGATGTTTAAAATTTAAATTAATTTCTACGCCTTATGTAGAAATTCTAACCCCCTGAAAAAGTCAAAAATCTTGCGAAAAGCTCCAGAAAGTGGGGGGATGAGTGTTGTCAACAAATTACCTACGAACAGATATTTTATAATTTTCTGATTCTTTTTTTGCTTTAAAATAATTATGCATAATGCAGTTCAAGAAACATGCTCGATGGAAATCGATTTTGAAGTAGATTCCTTAAGGAGGTCAAGAATAAGGCTGCAATCCGACTTCCAGCTGCTTAAACCCATTTCCGCACTCTCAGGAGAAATTAAAAAAATTCTGGAGAAATCTAAAATTGCGCTGGAAGCTCCAGAATAGTCTAAAATTGCGAAATTCGGTTCGGGGAATTGATATCAGTTTCAGGATTAATTTTCGTCATTTTACTATAGGTATAAAATCACTGCATTAAAAATGAATTTTGCTCGAAAAAAGCCCCTAAAATGAAAAAAAAATCAAAAAGTTCAAAAAATGATAAAAATGAAAAAACTGAAATACCTTCAAATTGAAAAAAATTTCTTCGCAGTCCCAAGTTATTTCTTTGGGCGGTAGGGGGGGGGGTATTTTCATTTGATAAAAATGTGACAAATAGGTCATGAAAAAATCATGATTTTTTCGTCTGGAAGTTTTGGTAGACACCTTGAAAAAAATGGATTTTCAAAAATTCGCTAAAAATCGAAAAATCAATTTGAGCAGATAAACTTTTGATTGTGGACCATGCTGTTTTCAAAAATCGCAGTCCCCTTCAAATGAGAGGCGCGACTGACTCGTCCAGTGATTCCCTTGTCAGAAATTGATGGAAGGTCGACTTTGTAATGTAAGTATTGAAATATTTATTTTGCAAAAAACATTTTCAACAATTTCTGCGCATGAAAAATCTCAGAAATTAATTTTTGGTGAATTTTTGAAAGTTTTAATTTGATAAAATTTAGATATGTAACGCTGATATTTGATTTAGGTTCAATTTTTGACCTCTCAAATTGAATTGATTGGTGAGAGTTTCGAATCTCTTCAGAGCTTTCAAATGCTTATTTTCAATTTTGACTCTCTTGTTGAAAATTTTTCCAAAAAGTGGAAAAATCTAAAAATCTGTAGAAGGCTCCAAAAAGGCTCTAAGCTACCACTAATTGATTTTGGAGTCAAAAAAAGGACATCTTCAATCAATTTTAGCTGTTCTATTTCAATGTTATCAAATCTTAATTTTTTTCTTGGTGAATGGACTATTTTGAATTTTCAAAAATTGACAAATGAAATTTAACAATTTTGAAATTTGGTTTGGTAGGTACATACCTACCTATTGTATTTTTGGATGCTTTTTCAATTTTTCTTTATTTTGTTTTGGTTTAAAAAATTGTCCGTTAATTGAGATACCTCACTTATTATTAAGAGAAGCCAGAACACTGGTAATTTATCGCATTTATTTAATCAAAAAAAAATTAAAAGTGTTATAATCGAGCTATCTCAAACATTCAGACAGAGGAGGGGGTAAAATATTCTGAAAATTTGATTTTCGGAACATATTTTCATCTTTATAAATTTTGGATTTAGGGTCAAGTTACACAGGAAAAAAAAATCAAAATCTATCTCAATCTTAGCACCCCCCCCCCTTCCTTGCTCATTTGGATCCCACGAGATGTTATCGCGAACTATATCATTTCTGGGGTTTCCCAAAATTGTCTTTTCCTCTAGCAATGGGCTCTCAAATAATATATGGCTCGTTGGCTAGTTATTTACCAACAATCACGTTAAAAAAGAATAACCATGATCGCTCACAAAAGATGCACTTCCGTGTAAATTTTTCATCATCAATATCCAAATTGACTTTCTTGCGAACGATTCATCTAAAAGTTGAGGGTTCCTACGAAGATTAAAGTCGTGATCATTTCCATCGTGTCATTGAACTTGATATTACATATTATTCTTACGAGGCTGAATTCGTTTCATGGACATGACGTAAGATTCCAGATGAATACCGGTATATTAATTGAAAGGGTTAAGTGGTGTCAAGGCCTGCGGAAGAAGCAATTTATCATGTACCTAGCATTCTATGCATGTTGGAAAAATGAACAAAAAAAAAAGAATAGAATGAAAGTCAGTTTAGATTTTTGGAGTATGTCAATTTGTAAAGTGAAATATGCGCGAGTTTTTCGTCAAACTAGGTATGTACATTGTGATGAGACGAGGAAGGGGGAACTTTGTAATTTTGGAACAATTTTTAAAATAGTTCCAATGAAGTAGACCACGTTATAGGGGAATCAACCTAATTTTTTGACACCATTGCGTCTATCATTTCCCATTCCTATTGGACATTTTTAAATTAGACCTTAATATATTTGCATACGTGTCTAATTTATTACCTACTAATACCTAATTCGTGTTTTTTTTTTCTAATGAAAAGAACCTCTTAATTTTCCCTATATTTTTTCCTCGTTTGAACTACTTTCGAAAGCTCTCTATTCGATGATAATTCTTACTTCCTTGAAACTTGAAGAGCATTGCTCTCAATACCAAACAAATAAGTAATATATGTACGTATATGTACTCGAGTTTCGGTATAATTTTGCCTATACGATTATTTTAATTGACGCGATAAGAATGAAATACGAGTACCTCGGCCTTCAAACTTGCATTCTTGCGATATTCAACTCGATAGAGAATACAGATACATAAACATAAAGCTGAAGAAATGAAACCATATCAACGTCAGTGACGACGACCATCAAAAAGTATTATCGTTTTAAATAGGTAGGTAGGTAGGTACCTAGCTACATGAGTACGTGAAAGAAGAAATGATTTTTCAAATATGACAGCATCACTAGTTTAATCTGGATTTGTGGTCTATATGACGAACAATGAACACAATCGTTTAATGAATAATGAATGTTTTAAACGAACTTCCTTAAAAAAAATGGCAATGGTTTACTCTATGTTGATTGTGCAAAAAAAAATCGCAAAGAGAAGCCTTCTACTGAATGTCTAATTGTGTTTAAGTCATTTTTTGCTGATTGGGTAATAGTTTTCCGTGAACTGGTTCACCCTTGTTATGTACATATTACTTCATAGTTTGCTTTCGAAACTCGCCTTTTTTTTTTTACGTTCTTGGCCCATTTTTACGAATTTTCAAAATACTCCCAAAGGCCAATATCACTGGAAAATTTTTTCAATTTATCTAAAATTTCATAGCGAGTCGATAAAAAAAGCCATCTCGCCGATAAAATGTAACTGAGGCGCAGAAGTATAGGAACTTTTCTACTCGTATGCAATTTTGGTCTTTCGAAAAAATATTGGCTGGATAGAAAATGATCAGGCAAATGAAATACTCGTATAATACCCAGAATTTCCCGAATATGCCCGTCAAACTTGATTCTTATACCCTATTTCAATTCAAATCGTCCCCTATCCTATTTCAAGCCTGATGTCAATGTCTCTTTCTCCCTAAATAACACTCTCGTATTGATTGGAAAAAATCGCATACAATATGTAATTACATGCGATATTTACCTGTACATACAACTCGTTGCTTACATCACATATACCTAACCCTCATGAATCGAAGAGTTTTCCGAACCAAATGCGTGTCCATTGAGTTTTCATTCACGAGTACAAAAGCGAAGAGGGAATAAATTGGTGTTTTTTATGTACTTACCTCAACCATCGTTGTTGTAATACTCGAATATGTTTAAAACTATATCTACCAATCCTACATACGTATATACGAGGGTACTTTTTTCTACAGTGATTAATTGCGTATTTTGAACCGTTACCGTATTGCAAAGGGATGTTTTTTTCAACCAAATCCTCGCTGGCAGTAATAAATTTCATGTGGCTTTTTTATTCAGTTTTTTTTACCGCTGTTTGTAGGCGTGATTTAGTCTCAGGAGATTTGTACGCAAAAGTGTGGTTTTTATCAGAAATACTAAATTATTTAACGTTTGCATGGCTTAATGATATTTATTTAATTATCACAATTTGTATTACAATAGGTTAATGTGGGTGGTACTCGTAGGTATTTAAATAAAAAATTAATGAGGGAAAAATTATATAAATTATGAAGCAATGTTCCGGTGATAAGACTTTAATTACGAGATGTTATTTAATTTAAATCAACAGGAAAAAGAACAATAATGCACATCTTATCAAAACTGCACCGACAATTTGAAAAATCGACAGTTACTTCCGAAATGCATTTAACGATCATTATCCATTTGAACTAATTCTAAGCTGTTATAAATGAGATTTCCAAGGTTTTGAAATGCTCCTTTCGAGCCTCCGACTTCGGTGCTCTCTCCTCATTTTTAAGATTATTTTTTAATATATTGTGCAGTTTTTTGATGATTGTGTTTCAACATTGTCGACTTTTTACTTTTCACCACCCCCCCCCCCAACCAAAAAATTGTGATAAATTTATCCAATGTTAATTTCACCGAAAGTGTGCAATTTTTGACTCATGTAGTCATGTTATTCGATTGTGATGCGTTTTTTTTTCAACTTGTCTACAGAAATATCAATCAGCCCCTCGATTGTACATATAGAGCTCAAAAAAATGAATTATCTATTAAAACTGGTCGTTTAGAACACTAAAAATGCTCATGACTTTTTATTATCATTTCCAGTTGTTCTGAAACCTCCAACGCGATTTTAAATTTTTCCAGGATTTTTGAATTTCTCCAAAAAACGCGGAAATTAATTTTGGGCAGCTATAATTTTGAGTTCTGCAGCAATTGAGTTGATTTCCACATCTTCAGAAGAAATTCAAAAATCCTGAAAAAAATCATAAGTCAAGGTGGAGGCACTAGAATGGTTGAAAATGATGGAATTTGCTTTGCGGAAGTCGATAATTATAGTTTCAAATTTGATTTTTATCATTCTTACAGAAAAAGTGTACCTACCTATTTCTAAAAGAATAGAAAGAAGCACTAAAGAAGGAGTTCCGATAAGGCCATTTCTTGGGCACAGACAGTTATCGACTCGACCACTCTTAAAATGTTGTAATTGTAATAAATGCCCAAATACGAATCCTAGTTAGTTGGCCCAAAATGACCATTTTTTTTGGCTCCAGGTCCAGGGGTTCTCAAAGTTGTGAATAAAAAAATGATTTTAGGAACCACTGAGATTATTTTCAAAAACTTTTTTGCCGAAAAATATCTGTTTGAACCCGATAAACGTTATGCGAGGTGATTTTTCCCATTTTTGACCCTCGGGGCAGAAATGGGGGGGGGGGGTAATTTTTGGAAAATTTTGGAACCACAATTTTGAACCTTTCCCTTTGAACCCCGCTAAGAAGCTTTTTTACAGTTTATTAGTATCCAAAAGACCTCCATTCTACCAAATTTTGAGCCAATTTTTCGTAATTTCGATATTTTGGGAACCCCTGGAAACTAGTAACCTGCGATTTGCGCCAAACATAACGTTTTGAGGTGTATATTCAATTATCTAGGTGAAAAAATGGAATTGAGTTCCCTGTATATGTATTCGTAATTTTGCACCCTTTTTTAGAGCCCCCCCCCCGTCTTAAGGCACCCCTGAAAAAGGCGTTATAATGCATATTTTTTCAAATAAATCGAAGCATTTAAAAACATTTGATTAATCCTGTACTTTCATAATTAGGCTTTTTTGGGTCAAATCCGGAGATTTTATAGGTATTTCGTTGAAATCGTGAAAACGTGATTTTAACGTTTTTTTGAAGAGTAAAATCTCAGAATTTGACGCAAAAAAGCTCAATTATGATAGTTACAGGAAAACTCATAATATGAAAAAATTATTTTTTTATTCACAACTTTGGGAACCCCTGGACCCCAAAAAATGGTCATTTTGGGTCAACTAACAACGGATTCGTATTTGGGACATTTATTACAACAATATTTTAAAAGTGGTCGAGTCGATAACTGTCTGGGCCCAAAAAATGGCCTTAATCGGGACTCCTCCTTTCAGAAAATCGCCATTTGAATTTTCTGAAATTTTCCAAAAATTAAGACATCTATTTGGGTACCTAATAACGTGGGTTTCAGATTATTTTATTTTCGAAACTCGCATTCATGTTCAAGTCTGAGAGGAACACCTCCAGTTTTTCACTTGTAGGTATAAGGTGAGATGACACTTAAATGACATAATGAAAATAACATGCACAGTTTTTGCCTATTTTCTTCGAATGAGGAAAATGTCTTTTAGTGACTCATACATATGTTAGATTTTTTCATCAACATTTCAACCCCTTCCCTTCTCTTTCCATTTCATGGGCAAAAATTCTAGAATTCTGGGATCATGATTAGTGAGCCTTGATGGTCTATTTTATCTAGACATAAAAATTCAGTGATACTTTTTTTCGAAGATAGGATTGTGTGAAATGACCGAAAAGAAAAATTAACAAAAAATGAAAAAAAAAAAAATGTTGACCAAAAGAAATATTCTGTCTTCTTCTTTTTGCGAAACTGGAAAATCCATTAAATGTTGGAATTTTGTAAGACAAAAATTTCAAATGCCAAAAAAGTTTTTTTTGGACAATTTTTTTCATAGGTAGCTTAGTTCTTTTTTTTTTAAAAAAAAATTTGGATTATTCTACGATTCCAAAAAAATCAGAACTTTTCTGAGCAATAAGTATAAGAGGTTATGCTGTTCCTTGAGGAGTGAGGGGTTAAATATTGGTCAAACAATTCCACATTTTTACAAATTCAAATTTCTAAAGACGTTTTAAATTGACACCCCTTCTGTTAATGAAGTCAACATTTTTGCTTTCCCAAAAATTTTCTGCTGAGTTGAGATGTAGACAGAATAAATAAATCTTCCACAAATCGTCGTTTTTACTAAAAAAAAAATGACTCCTTCAAAAAATTGGAAATCTGTTATTATAGAAGTAGATATAAATAATATGATGATTAATGAAATAAGTAAACATGAATGTCAAAAATTGAAAAAAAAAACAACTTAATAATGTAACACATTTTTCAGCTCAAAATTCACTCTTGATACTCACACATTCGTTTGTCTACTTATTGTACCTGATCGGTTATAATGTCCCTAAAAAACCTTCACTTTTGTAGGATCCTTAACCAAACCAGAAAACATGACGATTTTAGTATTAATATTATAAATGAAGAACATAAAAGGTCTATTCACATAGAAAAGTACTGGACGGGTTCGAGATCGATTCACGTCTTGATCTGAAAAGCAGACATCCTCCAAAACTATCTTTTGCGACGGTATCTGATTATAGCTTTGGGTACGATACACACGGGGCATAAAAAGATCACCACAAGATAGCTGAGCACCTATTGTCTCATATGATATAGACAACTGTAAGCTCGTAGCCATTCTGTCGATAATAATTTGCGAGAAAATATTCTTAGCGCCGAGTGTTTGTATAAGTGAGCTAATCTGTCGAGACCATTTGAAATTGAGATTCGGAATTTTCAACTCCACCAAGGAGGAGGTGTTATATAAATTGTTGACTAGGCTGTGAAAATCATTTTCGTCGAACTTATTCGCCAAGTCGATTAACGAGTATCCTTCATAAGGAAGAATTGCGTAGAAGGCGAAGTGATGATTTTCATAAGGTATTGCTATAGCTTGATATTTTAGATTGTCGTTCCTCAAATAGGACAGTTGTCTTCTGTGGCTTATCATTCGAACTGAGATGATGCGATCGCCTGTGTTGAATTCATCTCTGTTAAAGTGGAATTTCGAGTGAATATTTTAAAAGTTTGGTTTTTCAAATTGACGTTCATGAGAATAATGAAGCTCTTACTTTAGGGGTAGATTTATCATAAATCCTTTCCAAGCTTCGTGGAAATATATTGGACTCGATACGATCAACTTTATTACTTGTGCCATTTCTGCCTTAAGTACGCTAGGATCTTTGGTAGTCGTTGTTCCAAGCCATCTGTAAACAAAATATGACAGTAATATACTTCTTTTCCCTCCCCACCCCATCTTGCAAGTATTTGTAACTTTTTCCCCCTAAAAGCTCCATACTCACGCTTGAACCAATTCGGTGACGATATCTTTGCCCACGACATTAGTCTTGTTCAATTTCTCCGGAAAAAATACTTTCCAGTCTTTCAACTGTAATCCATCTTTCCACGAGACACGTCCGCTAGAGTAATCTTCGCTCGAATGTCGATGCACGTATTCTAATAACTTTTTTAGTACTTTTTGAACTTTCATTGTTCTGCAAAAAGTACATAAACAGAATATTGCGAACATTTAGTTAGGTACTTGGCTAGTTATCAAGCCATGCGTTTATATCTTTAGTCGATTATATTGCTTCATAAATTCTAACTAACTTTAAATTCCGTGCTTGAAAACTATTCTTCGCACTCTAAAGTGTTCTATTGATTAGGAAAAAAAACGCGTATGGTGTAATTACGATTACCTGCTGTGGTGTTTGCCTACGCCCTACACCCTTTCGCACTGCGGAGACAAAATGCGTGTCAGTGTCTGGTCCTTGCGGTATACGTGTATGTAAAGGAGGCGAGGACGGAGGGAATGAATAATTGGTGATGTTTTTTTTCCTATTTTGTGAACCATCGCAATTATAGTATTTCAACTTATTTAAAACCACGAGGGTAGTTTTTTTAGGGCGAATTATTGCCTATACTACCTACTATGGCGCGGCGTATTTTTGGTTGAGTTACTTTTTATGGAGGCTTTTTTTGTTGTAAATCCTTGTTTGGGTTTCATTATGGAGTACCTATTTATTTTTCTGTTTTCTACGTAGCTGTGATTTTGGCGTGTACGTGACTGCTCATCATCTCCCATTATCAGCACGATAAGTTGCCGATCATTTCAGTTTAAGGCGTTCGACTGTTGGCTATTAAAATTCTAACATGATTGTTACAATGCAGAAATCAAGAAAAATCACGCAAAATGCCTCAAATGATTGAAAAATGATTTAAACGAAATTAAATAAAATTTTGCAAAAAGGTGCATGACTGTAATAAAAATTACAAAGTTGGCTTAAAAATCTCACTGAAACCTACCTAAAAATTGATGAAATTGCAGTAAAATTGTGCCGAAGTCAACAAAGAATTGAAAAAAACATTCATTAAATTCTGTTAAAATGTTCTCATTCTCAAATATGTACTACATATCTTTTGGAATTGGGTCATTTCCCCCAAAATAGTTAGGGTAAGGGATGGTAATTTTTTGCTAAAAATATTACTTTTTTTCACTCTCTTGATTTACTACTAAAGATAATCTCATTTTATTCATCCGAAATTGTCACTTTCTTACTAGAAAGTAATGGTCATTTTTTTCAAAATCATTCTTGTTTGAAATTAATTTTTTTTAAGGAGTTGAATGGTATACCTAATTTTATTGAAAATCTCTACACAAAATTGTTTAAAAAAATCAAAAAACAAAAAAATTTATTTTTCATTTCATGTGGGGGAGGGAGGAGTTAAATATGTTTCATCCCAATGTGGAAGAAAGGTCTTGCATTTGAGTTTGGGAAATTTTTCGTATCTTGAATTTGGCTACATTTTTTTTTCATTTTCAAAAAATGCATTTTTATGGAATGAGTCACCCCGAATTTTTTAGTATTTCTGGAGATGTCTTTAAAGTTGGAAAATCGCCACATTAGTAGCTTTTTTGAACATTCAAAAATTCATCAAAAATCCAAAAACTAATCTTAGTACCTAAAATTTGGGCTCCATTTTCGATTTAGCTTGGTTTTGCTGAATTCCCTTGCATAAGTGGTTAAGTATGCATTCATTTTTAGAACCACTGCTCGAAAATGTAAGAAATTAAAAGTAGCGAATATATATTACTTTAAGGGTAAGCAATGCAGCACGTAACGCTTTTTTCATTTTTGACCTTTTTGGGGGTTGTGGTGAGGGTATTTCTATTTTTGAAAATTTTGGAACCCCCTTTTTTGACCCAACAGTTTTGTAGCGTCGCTCGAACAGTTCTGAAGAACTAGTGAATGGCAGAAAGAGCAGTAATCAACTTGAAAATTATTTTTTAGCATTTTTTCATAATTTGGTCCCCCTTCACAGTGTTATGAACTTTTCAAGATTAATTCTCGGTCGTTGCTTTTCAGTACCTCCACCTCGAGTTTCAAGTCAATCGGCTAGAAACAGTCTAAGATAACCTAAAACCTTTGAAAAAACACATTTTGAAACTTGGAAGGTCCTCCCCCCCCCCATCTCCGCAGGGCATGGATAGAAAATCACTTTCGTCTTTCGCACTGAAAAATCACCATTTTGTGGTACTAAACGAGAAATTTAATAAAAATCAAAATCGAAATCAAATGCCTAAATTTATCATGCTTTTTAAGCTATAGCGAGCCTTTTTGCATAAACCAAACTTGATAATTTCTCATACCGATTAAGTTGGTATCATTGGTACAAAAACTTACTCGATATTTTTCGGAATCTCTAACATATGACAAAGCTCCCTCCTGGATATGCCATGAGTTCGAATCGCCACTAACACAGCCATTTCGTAAATATTAATAGGTGAAAATACAATATTCTCTTTGCCATCGGTTTCTTCAATTAATAGCCTATTCAAACGTATCATAAAACGTAACAGACTATTTTGCACGACCTACGTAGCAGAAAAATACAAAATAATAAGTACAGCATACGACAAGAAAAAGTATTCAATCTCATCTTTTGAAAAGATCCTGTTTATTATTAATTCGTAGGTAGGTAGATTTTTACAACTTACCGGTAGTAAATAATTATCTTTGATATTTTCTTGCGAATTTATTTCTGCGCTGGTTGTATACCATATGCATAAGAATATCAGACAACCCAATATCATCGTGTATTGCACTAGAAAATATAAATTTTTAATCGGTCATTTTTACCGCTGTTTATCACTGGTAAGTCATAACATCTTTCAATGCTGAGCACTGATCTGTACATGAAATCGTATAATTATGTTTTTGGACGAGTCGATAAACGTTTACGATAAATGAATAGAGATAGGTACTTACGAGTACTTCGGAATAGGCATTTTAAATGTTTAATCATTTTTTTTCAATTTTTCATAATATCTTCAAGATATTGTACAAAATGGCTAAGAAAGAAAGGCAAAATGACGATGGACTTTTTTTTCAGATTGATAAACTGTGATGAATGTCAGAAACAGATTTTCCATGAATACTAAATTTCATTTCAAATTAAAATTTCGAAATGTGGGTCAAGTTTTGAATAACCTAAGTAGGTTTTTTTTGAAAAAGTACGATAAAGTAAATGATTGGATAGTTCTATGGGAGATATAGTGCAATTCTACAATCTACATTGATTACATAAAAATAATCGAAATTCATCGTTATTTCTTCAGATTTTCATTTATTGAAAAATTACATCCATCAGTTGAAACTTCTTATCTGCAGATATCATTTTTAACCTCTTTATTTATAAGTAAATTAAGTGGGGAAGGGGGAGAAAATTTTTGTAAATATACTTTTCCTTGATTGCTTGATTACTCGTGAAAATTGAGTAGAAAGTTAATTTTTTAGATACTATGACTTGAGACATGAAAGCTGTAGTTTTCGCTCTATTGTCGAAAAACTGTAATTATAAACCGATTTTGCCCTTCAAAGGGGCTAAAATCTGTGCTTTGAGTAGTTTGATTTATTCAAAATCTTGAAAGAGACCTTAAACAACTTTTTACATAATTTTTTCCCAATTTTTCCTGACTTGTTTTTCTTATTCGCATTCAGCTTCAAAGCCTCATTAAAGCTTAGTTATTTTATTATACTCAGTATCTAGTTGTGTGATTAGTTTTTCATGATTTTTTATGTGAAGATATTTCAACGTTCAAGAGAACATCTTGCTGAAAAATTACGATGCCTATACATTCAGCATGATTAGTTAATGTTGAGGATGATCAAGAAAAAATAATTTCAAAATTAAAATAACCGTGTAGGTATTCACATAGTAGCTTATAGATTTATTTGATCCACATTTTAAAACTTTTAGGTCCTCTCAGGGTCCAATACAGTCTTTAAGAATAAAAATTACTCGATTATGCAATTCATCTGATGTGATTTTCATTTTGGAAATGAATTGATCTGATCCGATTCATCAAAATTTGTAGTCTTGTCTTGAATTCTTCCACTCAATAGGTAGTACCCAGTTGACCACATGCTAGCAAAAAGCTAGCGTTTTATTCGCGTTTTGATAAGTTGCTAGCAATTTACTCGCTTTTTGTGGCCAGCAATAATTGTCTCGCTAAAAGTAAGCGATTTTCTTGCAGTTTTTCGCTAGCAAATTCAATTCTAGCAATTTTCGAGCTGTTTTCCAGCGACTCTCAGCTAGCTTTTACTTCACTTTAACTTGCTCGCCTTATGCTAGCGTATTACTGGCGGATACTTGCTCGCAATTCTATGCTAGGACAGTTCAAGCAATTTTCTCGCATATCTCAGCTAGCTTTTACTTCACTTCATACATGCTCGCCTGATGCTAGCGTATTACTGATGGATATTTGCTTGCAATTCTATGCCAAGAAAGTTCAAGCAATATTCTCGCATATCTCAGCTAGCTTTTGCCTCACTCTATACCTGCTCGCTTAATGCCAGCGTATCACTGACTAATATGTACCATTGTACCTGCTCACAGATGATAGGAAACTTCAGGTAATATTCTTGCATCTCTGAGCTAGCATTTACTTAGCCATCTGGCTCTAGAAAAATGTAAGCATATCTCTAGTTTCTGCATCTGGTGACTTGGCGTTTTTTTTGTAGTCAAATGATAGGAACGTGCTACCAGATCTTATACGCATTTCTCACCAATAAACCTTTTTCTGCGTTATTTATTGTAGCAAAATGCGAGCAGGTATCTTTTACATCCCTCAGCGCGCATACAAAAATCATTAAAAATATTCCTGCATATGACAATAGGAGTAATTGCACCCCCCCCCCCCCCCCCGCCGATCTTCCGGGGCAACTTTTTTCTTAAAGGGGACAACAAAATTTCATCAAATGGACATGGAAAGCTGTAATTTACTCTACACTCCAATTTTAACACCCTCTGAAGACGACTTCAGGTGGGTTCAAGTCATTTTAGAGCCTCCAGTAGGCTTTTGAAACTTTAAATTCCCACAACATTAATTTATCAATTGGAGTTGGCAAGCTGAAATTTACTTCGCACGTTTCAAATGGTTTTGAAGCTTCCAGCTACTTTAAGGAAATTCCAATTTTCCAAAACACGCCATACAACCTTCGAAAAGTCGCTGGAGGCTCCAAAACGACTTGAAATCCACAAGCAGTCGACTTCGTAGCGTATTAAAATTAGTTTGCAGAATGAATTTCGACTCTCCATCTCAGTTTGATGAAATTTTGTGAAAATTTAAAGTTTCAAAAATCTGCTGGAGGCTTCAGGAATTTTCAAAGAGTCGCTGGAGGCTCTAAAACGACTTGAAATTCACCTGCAGTACTTCGTAGCGTATTGAAATTAGTTTTCAGAATAAATTTGAGCTTTACAACTTCAATTTGAGTTTCAAAAATCTGATGGAGGCTCCAGAACTGCTCAAAACAAGTTGAAACCGTTTCCCATCGATTTGGCATGTCGAAAATAGGGTATATCCCAAATTTCAGGTTTCTTGGTCAATTTGGTAAAATTTTTATTTTTTCTCACATTTTGGCCAAAATTTGATTTTTGAAAATTCACCAAAAATCGAAAAAGGTACTTTACCACTTGAAATTTTGACAGGTGATGAATTTTTGCATGATCTTTCGATCTACGTTTGTGAGGTTTGAAAATTTTCGTGCACGTCCTACGAGTATGTTGAAACGCAAAATCTGCGATTTCGGCTGACCTTTCAATCAAAATGGCCGCCATTTTGTAAGTAAGGCCAATTTTTTTCAGCAAGTTTGCTTTAAAATGTTCCTTAGGATGTCCGCTTTAAGGAAAAAGTTGTCCCGGAGGATCGGCGGGGGTGCAATTACTCCCATTGCCGTGGACTAAAATGTTGTTCAAATGTTTTTGAAATTTTTAATTTTGATGGTTTGTTTGATACTTCATTTTCAAATTTTAAATTTTGACAATTTTTCTATTTCAAAAAAAACGTCATTTTTTATTTAATAAAGAGATTTTTCAACCTAAGCGCTAGCATAATGCTAGCGAATTGCTAGCGTCGATCTCTCTCATGGTATAGTTTGCTACTCTTAGATAAAGTGTGTCATCAAGTTGAATATAAGCTCAAGGTGGTATCTTGTTGAAAAGTAAGAAGAGTGACATCACTCTTCTTATACTGTCCCAAGATGCTAGCGTTATGCTAGCTCTGAGCTGGGACAGTCGCCTAATTTTTGGAATTTCCTGGAAAACTACCACCTGTTAAAGGTAAACACCCAGAATTTTTAAAAATTAACTAATAGTAATTATTTTACTGATCAAAGTTTTTCTACGCTAGCAAAATGCTAGCTTCTTGCTAGCATAATTTGCGCTAGCGTAAATGGTGCCGGAATATGAGACACTTTTTGCAAAAATTGCTAGCAAATCAGTCGCGATTTAGTCGCATGTACGTAGCAGAATGCAGAGCAAAGTGCCAACAAAATGCTAGCTTTTTGCTAGCTTTGTGCCAGCTACGTGCTAGCTATTTGTGCGCAATTCTGCTACTCTAATGTGACCTAATCGCAACTGATTTGCTAGCATTTTTTTAAAAAAGTGTCTCAAATTCCGGCACCATTTACGCTAGCACAAAATTTGCTAGCATTTGGTCAACTGGGTACATATAATTTAGCTGTGAAATTATTTTGAAAATTGAAATTACTTATATTAATTTTCATGCTGGTCAATTTGCGTTTGAAATTGAATATTCAGATTGAAGAAGCTAATTCAAGTGGGTACCTATGTACTTACCTAAAATTTATTCGTTTAAAAAATGATATCTTTGCCAATCATTATAAACCATACGACTATTATGAAAATATCTCGCACAAACCAGAATTCTAATCGAGGACAATGGAAATGCATTTTTGAAACGTTCAGTCTTAGTTTTAATTCAAATAAACAATTAATATCTGACGATGAAAGTGACTGGTTTTAGTGAGACGAGCTACGAGTTATTAAAAGATACAAAATTTTATCATCAGATAGGTTACTGGCATTACGTAGATAGTACGAGTATTAAAATTAAGATATTGAAAGAAGTCGACGTATTGTGAGAAGGAAAGAGAGGAGAGTAAAATGAGTTATTAATTGCGATATTGTTGATTTATATGATATCCCTTACAGAAAAAAAATAGTACCTACTTTCTGAGTAGTAGTTTTTTAACGGAGTAAAAAGTACTACTTTTTAACACCTTCATGGACAAATATTTGTAGTTTTACGTAAAAACTACTACTTTTGCCTAAAAACTAGTTAAAATTACTACTTCAAAACTACTACTTACGAAGTAGTAATTTGAACTAGTTTTTAGGCAAAAGTAGTAGTTTTTACGTAAAACTACAAATATTTGTCCATGAAGGTGTTAAAAAGTAGTACTTTTTACTCCGTTAAAAAACTACTACTCAGAAAGTACTATTTTTTTTCCGTGAGGGATGTCATTTATTAAACAGATTTCGAAATGAGCCTGATGAGAACAGGGAGTGTTTCAAATTTAGGCTTTTTTTTTTAGCAGTGTTTGTTTTTTTTTTACGATGGGTAGATGGCAAAAGTGGGTATTAGGTTGCTGAAATCTAGGTACTTGTTTTACAGTAAGATTTTGCGGTTTATTCTCCACTAGGTAATATAATGGTAAATTGGTAAATCATGAAAAAAACGAAAGAAATGAATATTAGAAAAATGATGAAAAAATTGCCAAGTTCTGTAAATTTCATGAAACTCATTTCAATATTGAAATAAAACACGAGAATTGATTTTTTTCAGACTCCAGTTTTGATATCGTTCCAAATTTAAACAACTTTCCTGCAGTAGGTCGTTCTCCTTGCAATTATAAAAAATTCTTATTAGGTACTCGAGATTCTCTCAGTAAAACACATTATTCAAATCTCACTTGATTAAAAAAAATACCAAGTTAGAAAATTCTGAAAATAATTTTCAATAAAGAAAACTATACGAGTAAAATATTGACCTCAGTTTTACCTGCCGTTTATCATAATAATATCGCGTGAAATACTGTGCACAACTTTACCCTACTTAAATCCCCGTAGTGCTGTAAGTTCTCGTGAAATGTTTCTCTCTTGTTTCATATTTTTAGATTTTTTTTCAATTTTTTCTTCATCGCGTGAAGTAAACGTATAAAGTTATACGTAGAAATACGGATGTTATTTGTTAGGTATAGGTACCTACTCGTATACTTACTTGCTACGTGGAATATTATAGAGTTGGAGTTTTGGGCATTATACTTACCTACTTACTCGATGAACATTGCGGAATAAATTATTGTAAATCTCTAATATTATCGTATTTTCCCTATCCCTGGAACAAAATATACTGATGTTATTCAAATTGAGCGAGAGTTTTACTGATAGAAGATATTAAACGTTTGGAAAAACCATCCTTTGCATACTTTTCTCTTCTACTAAAACACTTCCAATCATGAAAAAATGTATTTTTAAAATTACTCATTTATTGTGATTTACTTTCCATGCTTATCCTATTTCAATATTTGAATCTTAAATTTAATCATTTTTCTGTCTACATGAAACGCCAGTTCTCAAAAATATGGTTTGGAATTCATTTCTGGATAATTTACTGCAATTATGGAATTAATTAAGTACCACGTAATAGAATAAAGTTCACGGTAAATCCTTGAGGGAGTCTGTAAGAATAAACACAATTTGTATTTCTAAGGTTAAATTTGATACTTATTGCATATCTCTTATTTCATGAATTTTTGTCTCGATCGTTACCCTCGTTCCTTCCCCTCTCCTCTATAAACCGAGAAATTTCAAATTTGGTGGTCAATTAATAGGTAATATGAAAATCACAATGATCCCATAGAATTTTTTCGAGTCAGTACAGGTATTTTTCATGTTTGTTAATTTTTTTTTCGTCATATTAAATTTTTTTTTGTTAAAATCTTAAAATTTTGAAAATAACTCGCTGAGAAATTTTCAAGCCAAATTGCCCACATAGAAAAAAATTATCTACCTACTGGAAAAATAAAAGTTGAAATTTTACTCACATCAGATGAGTTCTCCTGGTTGAAGTGAAGGAGAAGAACAATTAGCAAAGTACGTACATCATAGCGACCATCATACCCATCGAACAAAGCCAACTGGCATATCCCAATCGAGATCCACTGGAAGTGTGTCCAGGCGCAGAACACATTCCAGCTCCAAGAAATGCCAAATTACCAACTCCGGGAAAAGCGAAGAACATTTTTTATGGTGTAATTTTTGAGAACCAAGACGAACAACGGTAAGAGTTGGATTTTAGAGTCTGAATGTATTTTAAATAACATAATCTAGACGATTCCAATCTTTTTTAATCAATAGATTCTTTATGATTTTCGAAATTATGAAAATGATTTATTTGACCTATTAAATCCAAGCAAGCCTAAACATTTACTTGATTAAAATAAGTAGGAAACGTACGAGTTCTAAATTAGGTACCTATCAATGTTACATCATTAAATTATTTTATTAATTTGTAAAATTACTTTTAGAATTCTAGAAAATTCTGCTCGATTGAGAATTAATATCTACCTAGTTTAGGAACGAGAAAAGGGTATAAACTTTTGAGGGGAAGTGAGACAACTAAACCGAAGAAAAAAATCTTTGCGGCGTTATTCATTGTTTCATTTTCTGAGCCATCGAGAGCCAAAAGCCCCAGAGCAATATTATCTTGACCTTCCTCCTTGAAAAATCGACTTGTGAAAAATATTAATTTTTTATAAAAAAAAAAAGTCCTAAAAATTGATGACAATTTTCAACAAATTGAATTCCAACACCTCCTATGACATTTACTATTACCTTGTTATGATTGGTGATGCATTCTTTTAAGTTATATCAGAGTCAGTCGTTTCATTTTTTGAACTGTCCGAAAAATTGAGGTCAAGGAAAATGGTCCCCTTTGCCCCCTTCTTTTTCTCTTCAATCTTGATTACCCCGATGACCGATATCACTTGTCTATTTTTTCAGTTTTAAAATCTACCTATAAACTTTCAATTTCTTAAAAAAAAATTGATAAAAGATTAGGTAAATTATTTCTTTGAAAATTCATAGGAACATGGCATATTACAACTTTTAAAACTTATATTTATATTTGTTTCCAAACAACGATAGAATTGCTGCATTAAAAATACAAGTTGAAATATTAAAAATCATATTTGCAAATGACTGCACCCACATATCTGTAAATTAACTTGGAAATATGAAGAAATTCGAATTCTTACATCTAGCTTTTTCTATCCCGTTTATGTATTTATTCCTGTATCGATGATTACGTTTCATTTGCTCAGCTTATGATTGGAAAATATTTCTTCCAGAGTAGAAAATTAGAACACTAGTTGGTGATGTCAATTATACCTGAAAAATAAAACGCATTTTTAGATACAAAACTTCTACTTATTAATAAAGTTTAATTTAGGTAAAATAATTTGATATTAACTCACTTTCCGTAGTTATAAAGCCAAACGACGAATACCAAGAAGCAGCCCAGTAAAGGTGAAAGATACCACCATAGTGTTTTGCATGATTCTAAATCCATTTTTGATCGAAATAACCGACTGTTTATTTATGAACGCACCAATTGAATAGATGTATAGCTTTGAACCAAATAAAACTATTTGTATTTAATAATCAAAGAATTTGATACAGATACTTGAATAAAAAAATCTATTTACAACATGTAAAATGATCTTCTTAGTGATTCGAGATTAGAAATTTTTAATTCACTTTATCGAAGATTGGTTTTCATTTTTTTAAATGAACCAAGTACCTGGTTCGATTACGAGTAGATACTGAATTGAAAATTTTTTATGGTTTTGAAGTATGATTTGTTCGATTTAGATGATTAGATAGAGAGTTTAATTTAGAGATTGAGAAATTCATTTGTACAGGATGATTATAATGTATTGAAAATGTTCTAGCAAATTGTCTGACGGAGCACCTAAATAAATAAAATTTGAAGGATGTGATGACTAAATTGTAAAAGCATAGCTCCTTGAATTTTAAATCTAGGCAACACATCTATCTTATTCTTCGCGAATGACTGTTTCAAAAATCAGAACATAGCCTAAAACATTTCTTTATTTTTGCAATAAATTTAGTAATTTACTTTACATGATGATAAAATATAAAATAAAGAATAATATTTTCTATCAATTGAAATATTCTCACAATAAATTAAACGAATTCCAAGCTAAAATATTTTTTGGAAAATTTACCAATTTAATGAAGTAAATTTAATAAAATAAATATCAATTCTGTTTACAAAATAATAATTCAAAAAAAACTGTTGAAATAAAATAGGTACCTTCTTTTTTGCAAATATTGTGGTTTGTCATCTTCATTTCTGAAATGTTAGATATTACATATTATAAGTACTTATTCAATAGAATGCAAATTTAAAAAAAAATAACTTCTTGAAAAGTAACTCACGTTTAATCGCCGTACATCACCGCAAGATAACATATATAAATGAAAAACCCCAATAATAATCCTAAAAAACCGCAGGCCATGTACTTCGTGGTAGTCCAAAATGTATTTACCAGTTGCATTTTGAAATTGAAATTGTTTTTAAACAAATTGTGAAATTGATGACTTGATTTGCAAAATTTGACTGTGAATAGCTCAGTTTATTCTGAGTACCTTACGTGTAGTCTTATCTTGAAATAAATATTATCTAAGGCGAAGAATTTATCATTCGAGATGAGCTCATTTCAAAAATCATAAGCATGATTTGTATTTGTATGAAGTCCAATGATTGGTGGAAATCAAAAATTAATTTTTTTGACAAATTTATCTGACTATACTTTGAAAAAGAAAACCTGTTCCACTATCTTGTTCATTGCAAAAAATGAATGAATAATTAAATATAGAACGAGTGTAGTAAAAAATGATTGCTACAAATCAATTTGTTTCATTTTTTAACAGTCATAAAACGAAAATTTTCAGCAAGTGTAATCCATTTGTATCATATACCTAACAGTAGTAACACAGCTGTGAGTATTTCAAAAGAACAGCAATTCGGAAACAAAATATCACACCATGAACGTAACGTAATCTTGATGAAATAAATATTTTCAGATCAATTCATAAGATGATGAAGATGATGCAGAATTTTGAAAAAAAAAAAGAAATATCAGTTTGGTTTGAATTACGCGCCGTTTCATTCACCAATCAATACGTTCCATGTTTAGTTAGATTTTTAGACTCTAGGCTGCGCTTGTCATGTGTGTTTTTTTTTTAAATTTGAAATAATGTTTTTTGAGTGAAAAAAAAAGTGTTTCGGGTATTTCAGAAAAAATTAATGTTTCAACTCAAAAGAATTCAAGTGTCGAATTTTTGATTATTATTTATTACTTTTTTAAAATATTTTTCTAGCTACATTTACTGTGAGTTTTAAATTTTTACTGCCAATTTTTTGGAATCATGAATTTCTATTCAATAACTATCAATTTTTGAGCTGAAATTTACCACGTCTTTTTTTTCCTTTCTGGTTCACAAATGAAAATCAGTAAAACAATATAATTACCTACCTAATTAGTAATTATTGATGATACCATTTTACAGTTGAACAGCCTTTTGGAAATTTATTAATTTTTCTCAATTTTGTAATAAGATGACAAATTTTCCAAGAAGTGATGTGCTTACTTCACATGTAAACCTAGACTTTTTTTTTCAAACACATTTTTTTCTCTTTTTTTCAGATAAATGGGAATCGTTGCTACAATTTCTGACCTGACGGTGGTACTTCTAAACAAATTACATTATGTTTTCATTCCTCAAAATGCACCTTTCTTCGTAAGTAGTACTATCATTATTATTTTTCATTTTTTTTTTCAAATAAAAAACTACCAAAATTGCTCATACTATCACAGTAGGTATTTTCAATTATTATGGAATAGAACTTGGTCAAAAACTTGAAAATGTTGATCTGCAACCAAAGTAATTTTTTATGCACAATATTGTACCTACTACATTATCTGAATTCAGTCCTCTTTCTCTATCTTGAAAATAGGCTGGCTACAGATTTTCTAAAATATTCTCAAACACATTTATAATTTTTAAAATTTTTAATTCACCGAAACAAACGACCATGGCCTCTTTACCACCCCTCCCTCCTTTAATCTGATGTCATTCAAATGTTATGGCTTAATTTTCCTTCTCCTCAGGCTCGGTCTTAACAATTGTGCATAAATGTTCATACATACAATGTACACTCATGTGTACTGATAAACTGTACGTACATAGAACCACCTCTAGTAACCTTTGTCGTCATATACCATAGGATTGCCTTACTTATACATACATATAACGGCTTTTTAAAAAGATTTATAGCATTCTTTAATTACACGAGACGACCTAATCTGAGCATTTGTCTGATTGCGTGTAATTGTTTAAGATTATTTTTTTCATTATTCACGACGACCTCGTCGTAGTAAAAAGGCCACAAGCTGATAATACCCCGAATCAAACGAATAAAGCCGAATTAATTAAGGTATTTTATGTTATTAGAGCAATTAATGCGGCGTTTAAATTTTAAATCATGTCCCCACTGTTTGGATTCGAATGGAATTCTCGAGCTTCACAAGTGGTTGCCATGCACATTATACCGGGGTAATGAATCGTAAAAAATAAAAGCCTTTAAAGGCAATTGACTCCAGAGTCCGGACTCGAGAGGCTTTCAGCTTGCGTTTTTGTGATGGATTCTCTCTTTGAATTATAGATAAAAGTAGTCATGTAGTTAATTTTTTTTTACAACTTTATAACGTTAATAAAAATTTGGTGACATTGGCTCTATGAAGAAGCTCGCAGAGCTCGTGTTTAGTCTAGAGGAAGGAGAGGAAGTTGCTATACTAGGAACATCAACAATCAACATGTGTTGGAATGAGTTCGGAGTTTAGAAGATATTTAAGTGTAGTTTGTTTACGGTTTGATTCGAGGTCCCTCTCGTCCTTAAAATTTTGGATTTGAATTTTTAAGGTACCTACAATACGAATTTGTATGAAATGAAAACATAATTTTCATAATAAAATGTTTGCTGGAATTTCCATGGCATTTTTGGATGGACTCGTAATTTTCTAATTTTGAAAAAAAAATTCCATGATTTTAGCAAAATGTTTTGTGTCTGAATGTTTACAATTTTAAAGAAAATTTTGAACGATTTTTTGAAGATTTTTTTCAATTCTGATGTTTTTTTACAGTTATAAAGCAATTTTTGGTAAATTTTTGAAATTCATTGACGTGGATATGTTTTTTGGCCCGGGGGTCTGTTCAACATTTTTATCACGCTGATCTGCGTCACACTCACTCTTGAAAACTTGACCTGGAGGGGCAGACAGGCATACCGACGACTTTGAGAAGCCAGACAGACGGGTCAATGACCTTAAGTGGTCACACAGGCAGGCCAGACGACCTTTGGAAGCCAGACAGATGGGTCAATGACCTTCAAAGGTGAGACAGGCAGGCAGAAACGCAAACAACCCCAACAGGGACCCTTTAGAGCGTAGTGGATCAGTGACCTTGGGAATCCAGACAACCGGATCAATGACTTCAAGAGATCAGACAGGAAGTCAGACAACTTTGAGATTCCAGACAGACAGGTCAATGACCTCAAGAGACCAGACAGACAGACAGACAGACAGACAGACGACCTTGGAAGTCAGGCAGACGGGTCAATGACCTTAATAGGACAGACAGACAGGCGATCTTGGAAGTCAGATAGACGGGTCAATGACCTCAAGAGGCCAGACAGACACGCAGACATCCCAGACAACCTCAAGAGACCAGGCAGGCGAACAGGCATTCTTGAGAGCTTAGACATGTAGGTCAATGACTTTAGGAGACCAGACTAACGGTTCAATGACCTTGAGAGGCCATTGACAGGTGTTTTTTTCAAAATCTTCAAGTTCCAATTTTAAAATATAAAACAGAGAATACGTCGTACAGTGCTCAAAACCTGTTGCATATCCTTTAAAATTGATTTTTTAAAATAATTTTTTACAAACAAGTGAACTTTAAAAAAAAATACTAAAAAAGTACTTGTATTTTTTCATAATTATACGCCTGGAAAATTCAAAGTTGGAAAAAATACTAAAAAAGTACTTGTATTTTTTCATAATTATACGCCTGGAAAATTCAAAGTTGGAAAAAATATTAAAAAAGTACTTGTATTTTTTCATAATTATACGCCTGGAAAATTCAAAGTTGGCGAAGACTGACAGTTTGCAAAATTTTTTCTGCTCAAATAGGTAACTCTTTTGCAAGTTTTTGGAAAAAGATGCCTCAAAATGAATTATTCTTTTGATTATTCATTTCATGAGAAGCTCTTGAAACATTAGTAGAAATCAAAACTAATAATAGCTTCCACTATTTACGAAAAATTTGATAAGCACGGAAATCAGTATTTTGGGAACTTCAGATATTTTCAGAATCTTGAATCTTGTGATTGGGCAACTGAAATAGGTTTTTTATACCTTTTTGGCGGAGGGAGGGGGGAATTGGCTTAAATTCAAGTATGAAAATGCCTAAGAGTTGAAAGGTGATGCATTGATTATTATTTTGAGATTTCTTGGTTTTGGCTTTGGTATATTTGAAATCAACGAATTAATTTCTATACTTGAATATTATCCAAATTCTAAGTTTGACTAAAATATTCATGGAGTTGAAAATGAAATAAGCGTTGTAAAAGTCCTGCATTTTTTATTAAAAATTGATCAAAACTTCGTGTTTTTCTTAATTAATCATTCAAAATTCAGATTACCTGCTAAGAAAGCTGTAGAAAATATCATGTTTGGCGAATCAATCAAGAATAATTGTAATATTCACTTTTTGGTTAAAATTTCTGTATTGGCCAAGATTGGAGTGTTTCTAAATTTTAAAGAAAGGAGGGGAGAGGTGTTGAAAAAAAACTCCTGTATTTTGAGGACAAATTTTTGAAAAGGAAAGTTGGGAAATTTGAAAAATTGTGCCGTGTGTTCTTCAGAAAATTTGAAAAGGTCTTGCAAAAGTCCTGCATTTTGAATTTAAAGATTTTTTTTGACTCTTTGTCTGTTATTTGAGACTTTTAAACTTTTGTTTTTTTTTCAAGTTGAGAAATGGATCATTTAACTTTCAGACGAGCTTCCATCTCCCTTTTTTTGGTTATAGTCTTTTCCAACTCGTAGTTCCTTGTTTTTTTATTCTATTTTTTATGAAACACCCTTTGAAAATATATCTTTGCGCGAAGGAGAAGAAATTTAAGGTCAAACTCCTCAAATCCTCCTCTCTCGAATTTCTCTTACTATACTTACGTATATTTTGTTAGCTTTATAAAGTAAATCGCAGATTGGCGAATTGACCAATGCGTATAAGAACAATGGTTGGCAATTTTCGAGGTCTGTAATCATTGTCCCTTGTACGTCTAACTTCGGCCTTTTAAATTACCTATTCACGTTGGCAACTCGACCGACCCACTTGAGAATGGTGTTTATCAACCTCGAAGGCCACGTCACTTCCTCACGAGCTGTCAAATGTCAAATTTTCGCACATCTTGATACGTAAGGTACCTACCTACAATACATTCGAACAACCCATTTGGCAAAATTTTTAATGGATTTGTTGAAATCTTAGGTTTACGTATTCGTAGATTGACGCTGAGATGTCAAACTCGTTAAAAGGCTTGTCTACTCGGTCCGTGTACGAGGTAATATCTTAATTATATGGTCTTCTCGAAATGAAAACAACAGTACAATATGTATAGTATAAAGAGCTAGCTAGTGGAGAAGAAAATAAAATGAAACAAAAAACACCACCGCATACGAGCACCCATTAATTCCATTAATAAGAAATTACACTATTATGGCTGAGAGTTTGTATACTAATTTAAGTGTACTATACGCCACACAGCGATGAGCCGGGTAGACGGCGTTATCATTAATAATTTGTGAGCTTTATGGAAGCCAGAAACAGTTGTTTGGGGGGCAACGTACAACTACAAACTCGTAGACAGTAACCTAACAACATCAGCATCGGTCAGATGTACGTTTGTAAAGAGCCGGTCTTTCCATTTAAATACATCGTGCTCGCGGATTCTCGTTAAATGCTCTTGCGCACTAATAAGCACGTGCTTATTCGGTATTATCGCGATTTTAGTGCCTGCACAAGTTACCCTCTTTTTTTTACCTTTCAATTTTCAGCGATTATGATAAGTTCCTCGAGTTGATGACCAAATCAAAGGAGTATTTTCAAGTTGATGATTATATGAAGAGGTACGATCGATTTGATTTTTTTTTTGTGAAAATATATGGTGTAATTTTGTAGGTACTTTTTAGCGAGATTTTGTTGGGTTGGAAGGGAGGGGATGGGGAGGGATGTATGGATCAATATTTTTTGTGCTGTTGGGAAATTTTGAAGAGTATGATTTCAATTTTAATTCTTTTTTTTTGAAATGATAGATTATTGATTGTACCAAAAGTCTCATAAAAAAAGTTTATGACCACTATAATTAGATATTTGATTTTTTTTATCAATTTTTAAATTGGTTATAATTTAATATTTTTCCTAGAATAAAAATTTAATTTTCGTATTCAACCTTATTCCAAATCCTGATGATCAGACTTAGAATTTAAGAGGGTTCATATAATCTTCAAGCTTTAAAAATACAACACGAGACAGAGGATTATGCTGGAAAAAGGGCGAGAAAGCCTACCATAAAAAACTCAATACAGACAGACTTATTCAATATTACAGTGTTTGTATTTCTAACACGTTATATGTAGTTGGTAAAGAAAAGTAAAAAAAATAGAAGCAGTAAATTTATACGTTTCCTTTGAACTATACGACTCGATCCAGTGGGTAATTTTATTTCATTTTTTTCCATACAGTAATGAATTATATTTTTAAGGAGACTGTCGCGCAGCTAAAGACAAAGAGGAAGTTCTTGACAACAGCACCTGTTGCTAGCGAATTTATAGAGGTTTGGCGAAATTATATACGAGCATGTAATTGGCATTGTCATAAATTTTATTAGAATTGTACCTACATCTGTATTTTGATGGAATTTTTTTCACACTCGAGTGAACTATGTGAATGGAAGGATGGGGAAGGAGAGTGAGAAGGGTGCTTTTTTGACATTATTAATGTGGCTTATTTTGGAAAGCGTACTGTTTTTTTTTTCTTCTAATTCTTGGAGCGAGACTTTTTTCTAATTATTCGAGGTTTCGATGACCTTTTGAAGAAATTCTTCGAGTTAAAATGTCACATTACAGGGTGTTCGGTGAAGGGTTCGAGAAGGGTTTTTAATAGCCTTTGTACAGTATTACTGAAAAGTTTTAATTGATTGAAATTCTTTTCAAGTGAATTTTTGGCAAAATGTTTCTCCTAGAAATGGATTTCTTGAGACGACAAAAGCTCTCAGATTTATTTAAAAGTAATTTGCTTTTTATGGGTTGGCCAGTATCTGCTTTTCTTGCAGGATTTCAAGTGAATTGGGTTTTTTGGTTTAACTTATTGTTTTTTAAGAGTATCAGTTGAAGCATTTCTTTTTGGATAAGACGTTTTTGAAACCGATCCAGTGGCTCTAAAGTAACAGGTGAAATAAATTTCAAGCAAAAGTTGCGGCGATTTCACAGCTACTTAAAAATCTGTTGGCAGCTGTTTTTTCGTATTTTATTTGAAGAAGAACTACCTACTACTTAATACAATTCAAATCAGTCCTCGGATTTCTGTAAGCTCGAGGTGAATAAAAATTAAATGTCATGTTTTCAAACAAGAATTTTGTTGACACCCTGTTGGATCGATTTTCTACTCTTTATCCAAATTTGATGAAGCTTTACGAAAAATGTATGCGAATATGTTTTGAAGAGAAATTTTAAAACGTGATAACAGTTTGAACTTTTCGAGTTACCTCCACCCTCCCCCTCCTCATCATCCACCCTGTGAAAAGTTACAAACGGTTAGATCAGGGTAAAATAATATTTGGATCAGCTTTTGTTAATTTTTTCACATTTTTCGACAGCCTCCTATTTGTGGTTGTAGAAGATTTTGAAGACTTTCATCACAATTCTGTCGTTTCTTAGGGGTGAGGGTGAGGGTGAGGGTGAGGGGGCTCAAAAAATAGAATTTGCATTGCTAAACATTAAATTCCATCTTTTGAGCTCAAATTGTACGAAATTTGGCTTGCAAGTGAAAGTTCTCAGTACAAATGTCCTCAAATTTTTTCGTTTTTTTGTTAGCTTTTTTGAAGGAGAATGAGGGGAAAAGTCTGCTCAAAATTATTTTATTCAATGGAAACAACTGTGCTTATGCTGAGCTCATATCGATTACTTGATTAATTTTTTGTGAATGTTTTTTTCCTTTACGTTTTTAGTTCTTGAAAAAATCGCTAAAAATAACATTTTTGAGGCACTTTTTCCGAAAGAGATAAGGTTTGAAATGAATCCAATCTTTTGGGTATAAACACCTATATCGAGTCGATTTTTATCAAAATGGGAGAAAATTCAAATTTCAAAACTTTGAACTTTACATTTTTTGAAAAAATGTAAATTTTTCATGTTTAGGTATACTTAAACATTTTAAAAAAATGAAAAACATTGATTGAATGGTTAGGGCTTATTCGTTCTTCCCCCAATAATTCATGATAAGCTTAAAATAATAATAAAAATCCCTTTACCTACTTGTGTAAAATTTTGATTAAAATTGAAAGCATTGATCAAATTCAATTTGAAATTATTTTTTACGACCTCTCGTTGCAGAGTCTGAGTTTTCTTCAACCTTAAATTGAAGCCTTTGGAGAAAAAAGCAAAATTTTCATTCATATATAACTTCGTTTTTCAAGGCAACTTATTCGAAATTTTTTCAGTTTTACATCATTTTAAACTCATAAAAAAAAATCATACCGTGAATTCTAATATTCCTGTACTTAAGAAGATTCGTATATTGGAAAATTTTACCATATTTTTTCTCAAGTTGGCTCTAAAGGAAACTTTTCTCACTGTGGAAAATAACTTGAAGTATTAGTTCAACGAATCAGATAAATTGAAAAACTTTCTGACGATGATGTTCATGTTGGAAATTAAACTAGGCGTGAAGTGTAAGAATTATTTTTCATTTAATTGGCGACGAGGTTGCGAAGGAAAAAAAGATTTAAGTGACACTTCGCACTCCTTCGTGGATACGAAAAAGACAAAGTTTCGTTTTACTTTTGTGTGGTTCGTCTCTCTCGTTTCCAAAGACATGGTTCTTTTTATACGTTTTTGAAAAGCGGATTTGATCGCATTAGTATGTTTTATGCATAGACCATTGTTTCAAAGTCTCTTTCTCTCTCTCTCAAGTCTCGAGTAATTTTCCATCATTTTTTTTTCTTCTTTAGTTTGTAAATGGTTGGAATAATTTCTATGTGAATTTTTAAAACTTGATGAACTGTGGGTAGGTACCTATCTGTTGCGAGAGTACGAGTAGGTATATACTTTTATTTCAGAGAAACCCTCAATTACATATCTACCTATTCGCGAATGATTCGAAGTAATAGTAACCTTACATCTATTTTCAATTGACACTCTCCTATCTTCGGGTCGATAATCTAAGACCCTTTTTTTCTGTGGTGTGGTTACTGTGTAATTGTGTAATTACCGATACATTACATATGTGCAGTCGCGAATGCATCATCATCATCATCATACACAGACACGTTTTATACCACAATGAAATTATCTCATCACGAGAGAACACTCTCCACACACGAAATGTGATTCAGTAAATTAGTCTCGTGTCAAAACAACATCATATTATATAGCTCGACTTTCATAGTTTGGTAGCATTATATCTGCTAGTTTATGTAGCTTACTTACAACCCCCTAAAATCATTCCTATTCCAGGACCCGTATCGAGGCAGCAGTAATTACGAGTACCAAGCTGGAACACGTTACTAGTTTTTTTTTCTTTTTTCGAAGGGGGTGTTATTTTTACCTCGTTGGGAGCACTCTGTGGTATTACGATATAGTTTGGTGGGTTTCGTTTACGAGATTAATTACAACGACGAGTTAGATGCAGAGATGCAGACGTAAAGCTCGAGAGGGATCGAATATCGAACAAATTTTTCTAACACGAGTAAATAATATAAGATTACCTAAGTAAGAGGTTTGATATTTACGAGGCTTGTTGTAGCACAGACTTTGTTTCTGTTTTGTTTTGGAATTTTGTTTGTTTTATTAGATATTATTAAGATGTTAGAGATGAAAGATATCTACCATTAACTTGACGAAAGATATGACATGAAGGAGAGACTTTGCGTCGTGTTTTGTAGGTACCTTGAAAGAGACAGAACGAGAAATTATTAAACATTTTGTTTTGTGTTCAGAAAGCAAAAACGATAAAATTCTGAAATTTTAATCGCTCTGTGTAGGTACACGTATCTCTGGCTCGTTTTCATTCGCGAACATTAAAATCATGATTCACGGGAAATTCGAGGTGGATTAAAATGAAATATACCTACTTATACCTGATTTCGAATTTCCTGTACAGTTTTATCCATTTTAATTTCTCACCAGATAATGTAAATTCGTGAAAGTTCCCGGACGTTCCTGTCAAATTACTCAGATATTTACTGAGTTTCAATTACCAAAAGCTTGATAAAAGTGTAGATGAATAATGAGTTTATCTATTTTCGCATAAAAGCTTCAACAAAATTACAGATGGGTCATGAAATTCTCATTATTTTTTCCATTTTCGAAACATTCGGGCTGCGGTGGGCCCTTCAATTTGAAAAAATTTGAAAAAAACCCAATTCAAAGAAAAATGTTCAAAATGTCAAAATTTCGAGTTCCATCATCTCTAGAAGGTCCCTTTTGAGTAAAATAGACTCTCATGACGATTTCAGCCCCCTCTCATGAAATCAAGCTGACCCCCCCTCCCCCCAGAATAGCTGAAATTCGTATATGTGGGATGTCCTAAAATTAGTTGTTTTTGGTCTTTCCTCCTCCAAACCCACAAAGTGGTGTCCTTTGGTGAGAAAATAATTCCCTATTTTTAATTTTTTCCATTTTCGAAAAATTCGGATTGCGGTGGGCCTCTTAATTTTCAAAAATTTGAAAAAAAAAACAATTCATGGAAAAATTTTTAAATTTCAAAATTTCGTGTTCCATCATCTCTAAAAGGTCCCTTTTGAGTAAAATAGACTCTCATGATGATTTTAGCCTCCTCCCATGAAAATCAAGCTGACCACCCCCCCCCCCCCCCCCGAAAAGCTAAAATACTAATCTCATCTATTCTGGTGGGGTCAGCTTGGTTTTCATGGGAGGGGGCTAAAATCGTCATGAGAGTCTATTTTACTCAAAAGGGACCTTTTAGACAAAAGTCCCCACTCTCCCCTCCCCCCCAACTTTTTGAAAATTGGAAAAATTGTGTGACATAATTATGGTTTATTAGGTTTTTAGGAGCGCTGAATACGAATAGCATATTATTTTTTTGATTCAGCCCCTCTAATGCCCCCAGGCTTCCCAATTTCTTGAAAATTGAATTTTAAAATTGTCGATTGTGGAACTGGAAAATTTAATTCATTTTTTATTTTTTATGTTTTCAAGTACCTACCAGTAAAATTCATTAATTATCTACTCATTATTGGCAACAAAATTTGAAAAATATATATTTTTTTTCGTTTGACCTTGAAATTTGTTTCGCATTTTTTTGATGTTGAAAAAATTTGAAAAAATGTAAAATTTCGATCTCAATTGAGAAAATTTCAAAGTCCTTCGGAATCAATTTTTTGATCCAATTTTCAAATTTTTTTTGTTTATTATGATTTTCAAGTTTTTTTGTTATATTTTGTCTATGTTTTCGGGATTGATGAAGTGTGAATAAAATATTCCTCAATTTTTGAAGATTTCTGTATAGAATCTACCTTTTTTCTGGATTCGAGTAGTTGAATTTCATCCGACAGATTTCTCTTGAGCACGAAACGGTTTAAAAAGTTCAATATCTTCTTCTATAGTTAAAGTTGGGTCTGTTTCTGTATACCTACCCATGTAATTCTGTTTGTTTTATTGGTGTTATTATTAGTATTACGATGTCGGAGTTGAAGTTGAAAGGTACGACATACGTTGAGTGATCTGACAGAGGTGGCCTATTTATGCTTTGCCTTCGCCCCTTAGATATCCTATTACCTCTACTCCTTGAAGAAAGTAGGTATAGGCTATGGGCAAAGGAAAAATTACGCCGATGGTTTTGTGTGCTAATTCGTTGGTATAATTCAAAGGGTTGTTTTAACCTATTTTCTCGAGTTCGCGAGCAACGACCGACCGACCTACGGTTAAACGATCCATAACTTTTATTCGTGCATAATAAACAATCGTGGACGATATAAAATAAACCTTGATGTATCCATCACATGACTTTCCCAACTTCTACCGACGACGAAAAGAAATTGAAGTAAAAATGAAAGGAAAAAGACTGCAGGGAAAAATTATTATACAAAGAGCAGCGTTGGTCGTATAGCATTTTGATGACGATGACGATGGCGACATAGGCGGCGTGTTGAAATTTCTTAATGTCAGGCTTATGACTTTCAATACACTATGGTCGTTTTTCGTTTCTTTTTTCGTATTCAAATTACGCCTTCGTGTCGATGAAACGGAAAAAAACGACAAAATTAAAAATACTCCGAGTTAATTTCGTAAACTTCCGGCTTTCGTTAGAGGAGGGTACACGTACCATAATTATTCGAGTGGTTGGAAGAGAGGTGAAAATGCATTTCTTTTTTACGATTTATCATATTCTCGTTTGAATAAATGAAATACATAGTGGATAGTATGGTCAAAGAGACAGAAAGAGGGAGATCAGCGAGAAGGTCGTTTAAAGTATACCATGTTTATTTTAACGCTACGATAAACTTATGGAAAAAATTCTAATTGTAAGGTTTTAATTGGAAAAATACCCTCGGTCACGAAATACACCAACTCAGTACTCTAGTTCTAAACCCAATTGGCAATTTTTTCCTTTGCGATATCAGTTTTTCAAAGCTTTCGTAACTACCTGTATCGTGAATATCGTCGCGTAAAGTTATTTTACACGCGTTCTGGTGTACCTATTACACGTACCTTTACATCAGAACAAGAAGGCAGAGGTAACAAAAAAAATTACAGAACAACCTGCAGTGGCACTGGCACACGCAAACGGAAATTATACTCTATTGCATGTTTCGATTCAGAATACATTTAGGAGTCTTAAAAAAAATACCATTCGAACGGTTCTTTGACCTGTCATTTGACAGCGACACCAATATTCGAAAAAAATATTCACTACGATCATTTAGCTATAAAAATTTTGTAAATCTTCACCATCTTGCTGATTTTCAGCTCCACGATGATGCGAAAAATTAAACAGACGTCTAGTCTAAGGTCAAGATCCGGAGTGCATTGGACCAAACCAATTAAATTGCTCGTCGGGTGTTCCGCGAATACTCACCTTTTCGTTATTTTTTTTTTTTACTCTAAATACTCATTTTTAGTTCGGTCAACTTGATCCTTCTCTTCACCTACCCCTTCCTAGCCAGTCGTATCCGCGCTTCAATTAGCTTTAATGGAAAGCCAACAATGCTCATAATAGAGCTTTCTCTGTTTGTATATATGTACTTACGAGTAGATACTATACGAGCATTGAATAGTCGTAAATGAAAATTAACCAGAAATTTAACTTTCCTGTTCGTGTGTCCTGTCTGCAACTGTTTTTTTATTCGTTTATTAGTTAATTGATATACGAAACGAAGCTCGAAGTAGCGTGTGTTTTGCTTTTTTTCATTTCTCATCGATTTTACTACTTGTACTACCGCTGCTGGTTGCGTATAGACAATAATTAAATCGGTTTATCGAGTCATTGCCAAGTGTCATATTATTTCAACTAGATGTAAACACGAATGAAAATGGCAATACGAGCGACGAGAGTTAATAAACTGTTCGCGATCGTCTGGTTCGAGGTGAATATTCGCGTTTTGATGCTTCATGAATGAATTAGCGTGTGCGGATGTGTAATTTTTTAAATACGCAAATTTCCACGTGTTTTTTTTTCAGCTTTAGATCGAATTTTTCGACAAAGATGATGCGAAATTTGAGCAATTATTGGTTTATTTCTATTTCATGTATACTTTGAATTATTATTATAGGTGGATAAAAATACCTATTAATTGATCAAAAATTCGAAATTTTGGAAGTTTTTTTTTGAATTTTTGGTAATTTGGAAATATGGGTTCAATTCCTCCCGGTTCCATTTCTTAAATTTCCAATCAAAATGCCTCCATGCAGCTCCGATTCCAGCTACTAAAAAGCATGGTAAGTGCCTCCATCCTCCGACCCACTCCGAAAATGCGTCATAATTTTATTACTTCAATTATTAGGAATATTTTTTAATATTTATGCTATCAAGAATCAGAAGTAAAGTTCTTAATAAAAAAGGTCCTTTGGAAATCTCTTTATCAAATGTCTGGTACCTATCTTCGGTACCTGCAGTTCCTCTATTTTTTATTGAGGCGTTTCAAGCTTCCATTATTCAATTTCAATTCTCACCTCCACCTTCAACTCCAATTTCAAATCCTCTGCATATTTTTGAAAAAATAATCCAAAATCCATTTTATCCAAAAAAATCCATTCGCAGCTAAATTTTACCGTACGTATTCTTTTATTACATGGGGAGTTGAAAATTTTTCCCCAATGGTTTTGCTCTTTTCCAATTGTATAGGATAATCAGCATACTTATTTTAAGAGGTTCTTCTGGGGGGGGGGGGATCTTGGATTCAACTTTCAATTATTTGCAAACAACACTCGATGAATTTTTTGGCTGGACTAAAAAATGAGTTTCAGTTTTTGGTTGGAATGCCTTGGGCACCACTTTCTCAATTTCAGCCTTTGCATCCGCCTTCGAACAAAGTTCCTGTATAGAGGAAGGCCCTTTGACGTCCCTACCCAGCCCAAATTTGACTTCTAACCCCAGCATATTTTTGAATAATATTAATCAAGAAAATGTTTTAGTTAAGCGAGTGACATGATTTCAATTTGTAACCTTCTGAAATTTGAAAAATTGAAATTTAATATTAAGTAAAACATTTTTATACACCTGAAATTTTAAAAACTACTGTGTTTGCAAATTGTTCCGGTGAAAAAGAATCTTTGATGGGTTCAATATGTCAAAAAAATCATCCTATGGTCATTTGAATTCATATTTCCTGAAAAAAAAAATTATCAATTATTTTCCTTGTGTTGCTGTAGGTATCTGTAATTGAAAAAAAAAGCTGAAAAATGGTATTTTAAATTCTTTTTCCCCTCTAAATCCCCCCTCTTTTCTCAAGTAAGAGTCGATGTAAAAATATTTCTCAGATATTTAATCATAACTGATTTTGATCGTGTAAGAATTACGAAATAAATTGCATTAAAAACAGTGATAATTTTCCTAAAAGCTTTTTTGAAGAGCGGGGTGAGATGAGGAGTTGATTAATTGATTGATTGATTGGTTCTCAGAATCGTTAGTTTTGCATCTGTTCATTACGACGTTTAAAATTTACCAAAAAATTGCCAATTTTAATTCTGCGTTTTAAATTTTTTTGTTTTTTTTTTTTTTAAATGTCGAATTTTTATATTTTCATTTTGTTATAGAATAGAACTGCCTCTAAATTAACACATCTGAAAATTTTTCATTTGGGGCGTTTTTTCAGGTTTTTTCAGGTCACCTTTGAAACCCCCCCCCCCCCCCCAAAAAAAAAAATTATCCCATATTTTCCTAATTAAGTAATTATACCGATATTCTTTTGTTTAATAAGGCAGAAGGTAAAAAGTAAAACTAAAACATATATGTAGGTAAGTAGTGAAATCAATGAACGTGCATGGTTAAAAAACCACGATTTAAGTCAACATTACTAAAAAAAAAAAAAAAGATTTAAAAATCCAAAAACGTAATTTTTTGGGGGGGGGGGTTGGAGGGAAGTTTGAGGCTTTTTTGTTCGCCTTGATGAAATGAAATTTAAAAAATTGTTGATTATGTTCCTTCCTTTTTAATTTTCAACGCTTCTTCCTTTCTTCTTTCGATTTATGGGTTAGTTTTGGAGTCATTTTTGTAATTTTTCAATTTTGTATGAAATAAAGTTATTTTATAAAGAGAACATCTCCTCGCAGTTTTTATCGTTTCAAACTTTCAATGGCAGAAAACAACAGAAAAAGAGCCAAAAAATAAAGTTCTTGCTGAAAATTGCTTTCAAAATAATATAATGTTTTTACGTCTAACCTACCTCCCCTCATCCTCCTCCTCCTCCTCCTCCTCCTCCTCCTTATCGCCATTTACACTCATTTATTCGTTTTTATGAAATATTTAGTATCCTGTGTTCATAGCTCATCACTCTCGCCCTACTTACAAAAAAAATCAATTTTAAAATTATGTTTAGGTAGGTAGGTACCTACTTTAATTTTCAAGAAAATCGCATATTTTTCATTTCATGTATGAAAAGTCTTAAAGTAGGTGAAACTTTGGTGAAAATTTCCTCCGTTAATTATTTTTCATATTTTCCAAACCATTTAGTTGTTTCACTCTCGACGAACTGAGTGTTTCTTTTTCAACTTTCAGCTTCTTCTGGCTTCAAAAATTACCTACCTACGTCAAACTATGAGTCATGTGACAAGTTGCGAATATTTATGAATGATTAATCGTTGGCAACAATTTTTCTGTTTTTTGTCAACATTTTCAGTTTTAGTCGATGTAGTACATACAATAAATATGTATAGTAATGATATCTAATTGTTATGTACCTACTCCTTATATAGATATCTTAATCAAATATAATCAAGAAATTATACTATCGGTATACTTGAGTACCTGTATTATCATGTGCTGGGAATAATTTTTAAAGTAGGGTGTGAATTGTAGTCCTTCTTCGAAAACTCTTTTTAACGGTGCTTCGCTCGTACCCAATTGAAAAATCATTAATGAATGAAATCATATAGATCAACGATTCATCGAATTTTGTACGAAATGATATCATTGGTATCCGAAGTACTCATTGTCCATCAGGCATCTGAATGGATAAATTGGAAATTTTTTCTGACTAATGTTGTGGAGTATCATCTAGTTAATTGTAAGAAGATGCATCAAGTTACCTACCTAGTTATTCGGTGAAACCCTATGGCAGTGCTCCATTTTTTCATAGTTCTTTCAATCCGGTTACTTCTCTCCCTTTGCATTGGTGAAAAAGAAAATACTTATGAATAAAGTATACGTATGTGCCTTACCTTTCTTTCATATGCACGATAGTTATGTTTTATTCTCTTTGAACTATCAGACTTAATCGTCGATTCGGGATTTGATCCCCCCACCACCACCACCACCATTCCTTTACGTCATTAAAATATAGGTACCTACTACCTAGGTACTTCCTATAGGTTCCTCGATATTTCAAGCCCTACAAATCGAAGCATTTCTACGACCTTGAGAATTGCACCGCATACGAGAATATAACTATTAACTTACCTACTTTTTTTTATCAAAGTATTTCCATCAGCTCATCAAGGTTTTTCTATTTCCACGCATGCAACTCGAATGTGCTTACTTAATTTGCATGAGAAAATAACATCGATTTTTCGCTACTGTAAAAACATACAGTCTGACGTTGTGGTTGGTCAGCTTTGATGACTGTTCGCCGAATGAATGAGTCATCGTGTGGGAAAAAATAATTAACGAAAATTTTCAGCACTTGGTACTCATTTGAGCCCATATAGCCCATCGAATAATCGAAATGAGTTCGATTTCATTCATCGTATCGAAATATTAATATTTTAACGCCTCGAGGGTGCTTTTTTTCCAAATGATATTCGACCACCTGCTTAGTTATCTATTGAAAGAACGATGCCCCTTGATGACCACCCTGTCTGTTGAGTTCAGCGGACCTTTTTTTCTCTCTCTAAATTACTCACAAACAAATGATACCATTTGCTGGTATCGAATTACATTACTAAGAAGAGCCGACAGTTATTAACGATGAATATGAAACGTTGACTGGTCGTATCAATTTGCACGATAGATTTCTTACCAAACTTATTCTTATGTATACGTTGTAAGTATGTATAAAGCACGTAATCGAATTACATACACTGAAACGCTGAGGGAAATTGTTGTGCGTATAGAAATTGGTAATTTTTTCCCTCACCGAGTATAACTTTATACTTACGTCGAGATGGTGAAATATTGTGTACCATGTATATGAAAGTTCAAAGGATTAAGTCGTTTTACATGATTGGTACAAATTACACGACGACGCTAAGGCGCTTTTCAATTTACGCCGAGTTCGAGTTTTGGGCCGAATAAAGAGCTAAGTATACGGGACTATGGAGAAGTGTGAGAAAGTGCGATGAAGTCAATAAAAGCCTAATCTATGATGAAATTGCAAACACCATTAGCTAATTTACATATTAAAGTAGGAAAATCGATGTTAATGAAGCAAAAAGGCTGCCTGCTGCGAATGGCGTGTGTTGGGTGGATGCCTGGATGGCTGAGATGGAAGTACGAGTAAATGCGTTAATTGAAGTTTACCCGATCGAGTGAGTGTTCGCATACAATATTGAACGTGACGTTGAAATGTATAAACTGATCGAAGAGTATTTCTTTCGACGAGTTTGTGTAAATTGATTCTGGATAAGACGAATTATCCCAGGTTGAAATCGACGAAATTTGGATTCGCGGATTAATTATTTTAAAAGTTCCGGATGAATTGAACGTTTTTTTGTTGATGATGTGCCAAAATTTAGAGCCATATTTTTGAGTAGGTAATTCATTGAATTTGATATTTCGTCGCTGACAAATTTAGCATTTGGTGAATTTTTCTCAAGATTGTGCGTGAAATTCAATTTCCAATCTGTTAAATCTATATCTTGGTCTATATGTATAGAATCAGATTTTTCTAAAATTTGTCACAAAATTCGGAATAACTGCTCTTTAATTTTAACACAGATAATTATGTTTTTTTTGGGCTCAGAGTCTTTCCTAAATTTGCGTGACGCTGACTTTTAAAAACTTGATGAAAATTTGGTGAATTTTCAATATTATCAGAGCTGCACTGCTACCAAATTAAAATCACATTTTATCGAATAAATTTTGATATAATTAAACAAAAATGCCTAAAATGGTGCATATTTTTAAAAGGCCCAATTCCCTTAAAAAACATCTAAAATATCGAAAAAAGACCTTCTCAAGTCTCGAAATGGGCGATTTGGAAGGTACATTTTTCTAGTTCATACCTATTCCAATCACCAATACATTTTGAGGACCACTTTCTGCATGAGAGAGAAAACACTATTTTTTTTCAAAGAACTTGTAAATAACTTTTTTAGGTTAGGAACAAAAATAAATGGTATTAAAAAACAAAAAATGACCTCAAAAACAATATTATACCTACTCATTTTACAAAACGAGTTCGAGATCAGAAACTAGAAACTCTGATCTCAAAATCGAAGAGTATCACAAATCTCGCTCACCCTCAAAGATAGATTTTTCACATCATCTCTCGATTGCACACATGAAAAAAAAACAGGAGCAAAAATAATACCCAGCATACACTACAACGGATAGGGATGAGGTAACATCAACATGAAAAATCACTCTTAGAAAAGTGCTCTAGCCCTCCCTTTCGTCTTTCTGCCCTTCATGTATTTTGTACTTAACAAACGAACCCGGTAAATCCTTTCGGTACAAAGTGAAACATTGAAAATGTTAAACGGATGTGCAAAAGGGCATCTTTGCCTCTCTGTTTCATCAAAAATCTTGGCCCGAGACGAGATTCCGGCTCGTGCGCTACGATTCGAACGATTCCTTAAAAACTTTCTTCCCTGCGAAATGCTTTTTACCCCTTTTTTTCCTGCTTTAAATAAAATTCGGTTCCTTTTTCGGTATAATTACGAAATATTCGTGTATAAAATAATGAGTGTAGGTAGGTCTACAATGGCGATGGTCAAGTTTCTTTCTTTCTTATGGTGACTTGCATTGTGACAACTCATCAACGTATTCTCTCTGGTAGAAAACTCGATAGCGAAGCGTAACTTTAACTTTTCTTAAAACGATTTTATTCTAGCCCCCGAGCGAATACGAGTAAAAAGAACAAGCTCGTTTTCGCAGATAGAAATTTCGTCAACGTTTATCCTCTCTTTTTCTTTGCCTTTTTTTTTCATCTTTCATATTACAGACAATCTGCTGCTGCCATGTTATGCTGTGTCCCTATGTACCTTGATCCAGTTTGCAGCTATTTGCCATCTCACGTCATATTCCCCTGTGTCTTTCACTTCTCTAACGTATTTATACGTGTGAGAAAAAAAAGCTCCGTATTCGCTGCTGCTGCTGTATAGCTCTGTCTTTATGATGATTTTTTTTCTTCGTATGTATTTGTGTGTCCATTTCATGTCTTTGAGATTCCTCCCCCATTTCTGCGTTCAAATAAAGCGACTACTACAGAAGCCACGTTATAGCGTATCTGAACAATTAATCAAATGAGAATTGTTGCGTAAAATGGAGCTTAAAAAATAGCTATTTTCGGTGTTCGATTTCCTCGATATACGAGACAAGTGTGGTAAAAGAATAGTACATACGTAGAAGAGGGAGACTCTTTTACCGACTTTTCTTAAGAAAAGTGGAGTACTGTATTTGTTGCGATGGTGGAAGTTGGGTCGGGGAGTGACTTTTCTTTACGTTTTGAGGGTCTGGGATCACGATACGACCATTCCCGAAAATTCAGGTTTCCTTATATAAGGTTTATATATATATTTGCTAGCGACCAGACATGTCAACTATGCTTGGCATATATGCTGAAAAGTGAACAAAATTTTAAAATTGACATAAGTTCTGTTCTAAATCACCTATCAAAATTTTATTTGCAGATTCAATCTAATATTGAAAAAAATCTATGTGTTGAACAAAGTAGTCAGATTTTTAGGCTGAATTTTGGAGAAAAATTTTGAAAATGGAGTCGAAGTAATTCAAATTTTAAGAAAGTTAAGACACCACAAGAAAGCTTGAACAGCATAAAATTTTTTGACGTTTTTAATTTTTCCATAGGCCAATAAAATACTGAAAAATTTCAAGTCAAATTTGTTGTCGTGCACACTCAGGTTCGATGTATTTACATACATCTCCACCAGCACATCACATTCTACTCACTACAAATTGACTGTAGACCCTGCGTTCGTCCTCGCGCCTTGATTTCTAAGCCATGCGCGCTCTGCTGGAAGTTTCTGAAAACTCATAGTTGACTTGTATAGTAAAATTAACCCATGACTTGTCAACTATAGTTGAGAAGTTGGTCAGTCCACTTGTATAGTAAAATTAACCCATTCATTAGTTGACAAGTCTGGTTACTAATACCTATATATATATATATGAATACACGTACCTAGTACCTTGTGGTGCCCGGGTCTTTTATGGTAATTGTGGTGCCCGCGTACATAGAGGATCACATATATATGTATGATAAAGGTGTTTTGGAGCAGTTTTTTTTTTGTTGGGTTTTTAGTCATAGTGGTGCCCGATATATAAACTTAGTACTTGTGGTGCCTGCCTCAAAAATTTTTTTATCACCTTAGAGTGCATTTCACTTGATTCTGCATCGTTTTATATAAAAAGACCTTGTGGTGCCCGATTTGGGCACCACAAGCCCAAAACCGGGCACCACAATGACTACGTATACTTAAAACGGGCACCACAATGACTAAGTTTAAATCTATATATATATAAGTTTTTTTTGGTTTTTTCGATATAACTCAAAAGCTGTAAACTTTTGGATCGTGGTGATAATTTTGGTTTGTAGGGACGGTAAAGGCCTAGTTGTATGCAAAGTTTCATCAAAATTGGTTCAGCCGTTTTCTAGATATTGAATTTTGAAAAATTGTGAAAAAAAAGTTTAAAGTTCAATAACCTCGAAAACTTTGAACTTTTGGAGCATGATGGTTATGTCAAAAAATCGGGCTTGTAACCTAGTTATAAGATTATAAATTTGATCAAAATCGGTTCAGCCGTTCCTGAGAAATTTCATTTTTAATGAATTTTGTGCAAAGTCACCCCGCAAATTTTGTCGCTCGATAAACGCTGAAGCTGCGAACTTTTGAAACATGCTGATGATGACAAAATGTTAGGCAAGTATCCAACGGGTGAAAATTTAAATTTCATCAAAATCGGTTAAGCTGTTCTTGAGTAATTAATTTTTAAAGTTGATGATTTTTTTCAATGTGCCATTTTATCAAATAGAATTATCGATTTTCGTATTATTTCGAAATTCGAATATTCGCGGATGAATTTTTGGAAATTCGAGTTCGACAAAAAATCGAGGATATTTTTATTGATACAATGTACGTTTAAACGATACGTTTATCGATCAATTTCACGAAAATAGAAATGAAAATTTATCGAATTTCTTATTTCAAATAGGTAGTCAACATGTATACCTTTTAAAATTGCATTTTGGAAAAGTACAACGGTGGACCTGTGGCGAAGGAGTTGGCTTGGTGAGCGAGTGGTACACGGTTCAAATCTTACCCCAGGAGCAAATTTTTTTAAAAATTTTTTTAACGATTTTTGACAGAAAATGTTGGAATTTATCGATTTTTTTATTTCGAATGTACGCGGATCAATTTTGGACTCGATAATTACTCGATATATTCGCGAATAATTAACCAAAAATTAATTAAATGGATTTTTGACAGAAAATGTTGAAATTTATCGATTTTCTTATTTCGAATTCGTTCCTGTATAATTTACCAAAAATCAATCGAATAATTCGATTCGTTCGCGAATGATTCATGAAAAATTAATACATGAATGATTCATTGGCAATTGATTAACAGACCCGTCAATTCGTTCGTGAACAATTCAACGAAAATAAATTGAATGAATCGAGTCGTTCGCGAATGATTCACGAAAAATAATTCAATGAATCGAGTCATTCGCGACTAATTTATCAACTATATTCGTTCGCGAATGATTTACTAACAATTGATAAATTCGTTCGTGAATGATTTACCAAAAATTAATCATATGAATTGATTCGTTCGCGAATAATTCACAAAAAATAATTCAATTCGTTCGTGAATGATTCACCAAAAATGGAGTGAATGAATCGATTCGTTCGCGAACGAGTCACTTATACGAATCTATTCGTTCGCGAATGATATATTAAAAATTGAGTGAATGAATCGATTCGTTCGTGAACGAGTCACTCATACGAATCAATTCGTTCGCGAATGATTCATCAAAAATTGAGTAAATGAATCGATTCGTTCGCGAACGAGTCACTTATACGAATCAATTCGTTCGCGAATGATTCAGTAACTATTGATTAACTCGTTCGCGAGTGATTCACCTAGAAATGAATCAATTTGTTCAATGCCCGATCGTTTGTAAATGATTCTATTCGATTGTAAACAAATCAATTGCTGTACAAGTGTTTAAAAAAAAAAACGAATCAATTCGTTTGTAAAATATTTTTATTTAGAGAAAAGTCGGTATTCTCACGCTTAATGCGTGAGTGTTTTTTCTTGCTCGACTGTTTCTTCATATAGATACCTATGGTTTTAAATGGCGAACGAGGATTTATCAAACGCAGGGTGAAATAAATCTTTCGTCTACGAAATGTTTACTATACGAGCACTATCACACAGTTTCAATTACAATGACGCCAAAGCCGAGATTGAAAACGAAACTCGAATTCATTTTCCAGTAAGCATGGGAACTGGTGAAACTTCATGTATTGCGGAACATTATTATACAGGTACATATCTCACAATGATGTTATTTGAATCGAAAAACATCGTAGTATTTGTGTTTAGCACCCCATGAAAAAGTTTATAGTAAGTATCATTTTTTGAACCACTCACCCTCCTCATCTGTTTGGAATTCAATTAACCCAAAATTCGTAACAGCAATTTCTAATATTTTACCATACATAATATGATTTTAGAGTACTTCGTTTGACTTTTAAGAACTTTGAAAAAAATGACCAATTTCTGATGGTTTGAGTTCCACTGATTTAAGCTTTCCGTAGATATCAAGTTTGACTTTTAAATTTTCAGTCGAACCTCGAAAAAATTGGGAGAAAGCTTAAATTCGCATCATTTGTTGAGATTGCTCTCTAAAACAACCCATCAAAAGTTGCACCCCGCAACTTGCCGGCGAAGCCCGCAAGAGGTCATTAACCTTTGCCAATACAGGTTTTTCGGCTATATCGCCGAAATGAAGGGTTGGAGAGGAAAAATATTCGGACAAAAATTGTTCTACGCTAAATTTCCTATCAGCATGACCAGTTCAGCTTTTGCCAAAATGACGATTTCACCCTTACTGAGAAGGGGGTAAAGTTGTCAATTTTATGAAAATTGTTTTAAAAAATGAAAATCGACAATTTAAAACGTGTACTCGATTCACAGTAGACTTGAAAAATATTTTGACTAAAGTTGCACACCGCAACTTGTCTGATATCCCCGCAAGAGGTCATTAACCTTTATCAATCTATGTTTTTCGGCTATATCGCCGAAATGAAGGGTCAAAGAGAAAAAATTGATTCAACTAAAATTATTCTACGTCAAATTTCCTATAAGCATGAGCAGTTCAGTTAAAATTTATATTTTTCGATTTTTGGTGAATTTTTAAAAATCAAATTTTGGCCAAAAATGAGAAAAAAATCAAAATTTTACCAAACTGAGCTATACAGCTGAAATTTGGGACATACCCTATTTTCGACCTGCCAAATCCATTGGAAACGATTTAAAACCGTTTGGAACAGTTCTGGAGCCTCCAGCGCATCTTTGAAACTTGAAATTCCTGCACATCAATTGAAGTTGAAAAGCGGAAATTCACGCTGAAATCCAATTTAAACAAGCTATTGAGTCGACTGCTGGTGGGTTCGAGTCATTTAGTGGCCACCAGCATTTTTTTGAAAATTCTTGGAGCCTCCGGTTATAGATTTTCAAAATTTGAAATTTCCACAAAATTTCATCAAAAGCAGTTAGAAAGCTAAAATTCATTCCGTAAACTAATTTCAATACGCTAGGGAGTCGACTGCAAGTAGAGTTCAAGTCGTTTTGGAGCCTCCAGCGAATTTTTGGAAATTACTGGAGCCTCCAGCAGATATTTCAATGCTCGAAATTTCCATAAAAATTTACCAAACAGAGTTGGAAATCCAAAATTTACTGTTTACTTTTATTTTAATACGCTATCAAGTCGACTGCAGATTGGTTCACGTGATTTTGGAGCCTCCAGCAACTTTTCGAAAATTCCTAGTTCCTCCAACAGGTTTTAGAAACTTGAAATTTCTAGTTGGAAAGCTAAAATTCACTCTGTATACTCGTACCTACTAATCTAATTTCTATACGCTGTGAAGTCGACTACCGGTAGATTTCATGTTGTTTTGGAGCCTCCAGCAGATTTTTAGAAACTTCTGTTTTTCAAAATATGCCTCAAAATCTATCCAGATTAACCTTCGGCTTTCCAACTCCATTAGATGAAATTTTGTTGAAATTGCAAGTTTCAAAAATTTACTGGAGGCTCCAGTAATTTTCAAAAACTCGCTGAAGGCTCCAAAACGACTTGAAATCTACTTGCAGTCGACTCCGTAGCGTATTGATACAAATTATTAGTTTACAGAATGAATTTTAGCTTTCCAACTGCTTTTGATGACATTTTCTGGAAATTCCAAGTTTCAAAAATGTGCTGGAGGCTCCAGAACTGTTCCAAACGGTTTTAAATCGTTTCCAAGGGATTTGGCAGGTCGAAAATAGGGTATGTCCCAAATTTCAGCTTTATAGCTCAGTTTGATAAAATTTTGATTTTTTTTCCTCATTTTTGGCCAAAATTTGATTTTCAAAAATTCACCAAAAATCGAAAAATATATTTTAACTGAACTGCTCATGCTTATAGGAAATTTGACGTAGAATAATTTTAGTTGAATCACTTTTTTCTCTCTGACCCTTCATTTCGGCGATATAGCCGAAAAACATAGATTGATAAAGGTTAATGACCTCTTGCGGGGTGCAACTTTTGATGGGTTGTTTTAGGGACCGATCTGAACAAATAATGTGAAATTGAGCTTTCCCCCAATTTTTTCGAGTTTCGACTAAAAGTTTTGCCAAAATGACTGGACTATTTTAAGAGCTTCGAAAAAAATAACTAATTTCTAAAATTGTGTCAAACTTAGGAGGTTTTCTGATTTCTTTCAAGCTAGAAAGGGTAGGTAGATTACAAATGACATTGTCTAATGTCTATAGAGAAAATACGTTAGGGTTTTTGCAATTTCCACTTTGTATTTTTCCAATTTCAAGAGATCGCAAATTCTATAAATTGCTGATCATCTTTAGACTTTTTCCTTCAATTTCTTATCAAAAGAACCGTGCCTCATCGTAAATTTTTGTATTGATTGAGAGTCACGTCTGAGTGAAAAATATCCGCGATTTATAGGCAAACTGAACGGTTTATTTTTGCCACCGTTGCTATCAGCTTTCGTCTTCGTCGTATACATGTACATACGAATAGAACAATCACCAGTGTGGCCAAAAGTACGTCAGTGAAGGGGTATCGCACATGGCGACGGCGTCGATAAATTTTCAATATGAAGGAAATGACTATTCTGTGGTCAGCTGACGTGAGCTGACGGATGGAATGTCACGTTCGGCGAAAATGACCATCGCTATAAGACAGGCTACATATACGGTTTGCGCTTACGTTGCGGTCTGATACCAGCATATCGGTATAACGTTAAATTATCATACACCGAGCAATAAGAGGAAAGTGGACCTACCCCGATATAAAATCGCGTGCCGACCACTCGGCGACGTATCATTTGTGACTCACGAGACGTGTAATTGCTCGAAATTAAGCCGAATTTAACGCGCGCTTACAAATGCCCAAAATGTATATTCGCTCGCTCCTCCTTGGCGCCAATTATACTAAAAACGATGCTGGCGTGCGTTATGTACTACTCGCTATAGTTGGCCGAATCAAAAAAAAAAGAGAGAGAAGAATCTACAAGAAGCTCGATTTTTTCCCTCTTCTCTGTCATTTGTCTCTTGGCTGGCGAATAGTATTATCATCGTAAAGGATAGTCTGCAAGTCTTTCATTTTAGCATAAATTGGCACCCGGCCAGAAAGACGCTGCAATGTTATTTATACGGTGAAGAAAAGTCAGCTTCTTCTCTTGTCGCACACCGTACAGTGATTCTCATTACGCGTGACCGGTTCAATACCTCGGTTAATTGACAACCTTGAATAGATCCTACCGCCTTAGCTAATCTCTCCGCAAACTCCGAGCATGAAATTTCATCTTATAGTAACAATTGCATAGGTTGTTTTTTTTCTCCATCTCTTTATGCCTATGTATAGGTACGCGACCCATCCGATGATTAATTTAGCCCATTTTGTGAGTCAAAAAACGTCCAGATATGTCTGGAATTCTTCGCGTTTCGTATTGTTTCGCTGATTATTTCAAGGCTATCGTCTTCCGCGGTGTCAATAATTACAATACCTCTGTATTACATCCGTTAAGTATATTATAATAATTTCATCATTTGTAAGCTCGTTGTTATTATTAGAGATAAAAGTGCTACTCGTAATGTGACACGCAGAATCCAGTTGTTGACTCGGTGATTGATTTATGTATCGCATTGGTCAACCTATTCCCCTTTACGTTATTATTTACTGCTGGCATAAGGTCGCTTCTTAAGTAAGCAACAAGGCAGTTTCTATCAACTGGTTTGAACTTACAGGAGCTCGTCGCGCCGTTATTAAAATTGCGATTAGATTGTGATTAATGTTGGCTAACTCGAAAATCGTCGATTTGTGATCGAAATTGATGCCAGAAATGAACTCGATGAACTCTAGGACCTTGAAACAGTCCAAAAGCAGGGTGTACACTTGTACAGTATAGTCTCTAGAAGACCCGGAAACCCGGAAAGAGTCGCAGAATTTCTTTTGAAGTTGTTCTTATTTATATTTGTGAAATTTTTTTGCGATGTTTTGTTCCCTATCCCTCTAGTTATTGATTTTTATGAGGAAAAAAATCGCAAAAAATCCCCCCCCCCCCGCTGAAAATTGAGCAGTGCTAAGAGCCCCTTAAAATTGAGAAAATATGCTTAATATAAAAAAATTCTTACTTAAACTTCTGCCCACGAATTTTTCTAAATACCCCCTTTCCCCTTTTAAAGAAAAACCATCCTCAGTCCACGAAGCAATATTGGTTCCCTGTGTCCAGATCCCTCCTAAATTAAAAAACAATAAAAAAAACTAAATAAAGAAGAATTAGTGAACATTTTTTAAATCGAGTTTCTGTATCAGAATTCCTCTAAATATGTACATAATTTCCAAATTAAAGAAACCCTCCTTGATTCTTCAATTGCTAAGTATTCGAAATCACTCTTCAAGAAAAAGGCTCACCTGGTCTCTCAAGCAATAATGGTTCCTTGCACAGGAGCTCTCCAACATTATCTAAAACAAATCAAAAAAATCAATAAAACCCAAGAGAATCTGTGAACATTTTTCTAAAATTTTTAAATTCTGTCTCAAAATTCTTCAAAATAATTTTCGTATTAGGATTAATCTTCCTTGGTCCTCCAATAATTTTGATCTCTTTGTACGAATGCCCTTCACCCCACCATTGAAAAAAAATCAAAAAATTAAGAATTCTCAACTTGAGCCATCTAGAATCACTTTCAACTATCTATTTTTAAGAAAAAACTTCTCCCAGTTTTTTAAGCAATGTTGTTCTTTCTTTCCGAAAGAGTCTTCTTACTTGAAAACCCAAAAACATAAATTGGAGGAAATTTTTCATTTTTTTTTTTTTTTTTTTTTTTGTTGAAAAAATGAGTGGAATTTTTTAAAAAAAGAGACTTATTGGTTATTTATGGGAATTCTGATTTCTTGAAAAGGACATTATTTGGTTGGAACAATTTTGAGGCAGAAATAAAATTTTTTTAAAAAATTTGTGGACTCATCTTCTATCTCATTTCTTTGATTTTTTTTGGGGGGGAGGGGGTATTCTGAGGGAGATAAGCACTGCTTGGAAAACCGGGAAAAGTTTTTTTTCTTGAAAAGAGGGCTATTCAGAAGAGTCCTTTTGCAGAAAATGGAAATTGAAAATTCTGAATGAAAAATTATTTATTAGGTACTTATATTTTTTTTAAATTTCATTTTTGAAGAAATCATATTTTTGTGTACTTCAAGAGCATAAGTAAAAACTTCGCCGTCAATATTTTGAAAATCGGTAATTTTTTCAGTTTTTGACTTTTTTGGTCTGCAAAAATTTGTCTGATGCAAGAACCTTTAAGAGTAAGTATAAGAGATTCGGAATAAGCCGAGGAATGGGATGTAAACACGTTGAAACTTTTCAACGTTGGGATAAAATGTTTGACGAAGAATGAAGTACCTACAGATTCTTCAAATTTTTGAGACATTTCAGTAATTTCAAAAAAATTTATGTTTTCAAGGTTTCGGGGAGGAGGTGCCCCCTCCATATTTACGCTACTGACGCAAATTAAATTTTAAATTTAGATCTGATGTTTTTCATGAACCAAATTGGACAGATAAAAGTTGTTAAATCGAATGAAAAACGAGCACTCCTCCTTCACCTCCCTCAACAAATAACCAAAAACCAATCAAAAATGGTTTCCTTGGGTTTAAAAAAAATTATAGCCAAATTGAAAAATATAGGTCAAAATTTCGGTCGAAATAACGTTAGTATTTTTATCCGACAAAATATGTAGTAGATTGAAAAAATGAGGGCAGGCGAATGTTTTTGAATTTTGTTGTATTTCTCGTATTTTTACGAATCTTGCCTTCCTCCTCCCTCCCCCTCCCTGTAAAACTCTCGATATTTTGATCTAGAGATGCGTTGTGAGAAAATCTTAAAATGCGCCCTGTCTACTGCCTTGGTCCCCATACTCATCAAAATAATTGACACGAGTGAACGAGAGGTTTCTTTGCCAAAAGATAGAAAATCTGCCATAAAAAATTTGAAAATCTCAATAATGCTCAATTTTCCTGGGAAGTGTGAAAGGTCTTCAACTTCAATGTGATGTGGTTCCTCTTTTTTTTGAGTTTTCGAGACTCTGAATTCAAATATCCACTGAATTTTTGGATCCAAACCTTTTTCAAGCCCTCCCCTTTCTTTTCATTGAGCAAAAAAAGAAGGAAAAAATCACGAAAATCTGGTGTTTTTTTTGCTCGTTGATGAGTTCAAATACCCTAGTATTTGTTTTTTGGATACCATCTCAAAACGAGGAAAGTGAAGGGAGGGGAGAGGGTACCGAAGTTGAACAAAATTCAATTTCAATGCATCTATAGTCAAAGTTGAAGTGATTAGAACTGGACCTGGAGGATTTCTTAGTTGAAATTTTTGATTTGTACTTCCAGGAGGATTACCTATTCTGCTTACATCGAGGTTTTCTCAGAGGAACGATAATATAATCGATAATTGCCAGTAATGCAGGAAATCTGAAAAAAAACCTTTAGGAATAATTTCAGTTCAAATGTCTAAACTGACTCTGCTCGTGGGCGGTATTAAAAGCATAATTGTATAGTTTCCAAAGAGCGAGAAACGTAAACAAATCGCCACAACCACAAAAACGCACGATGCTCTTATGTATTATCGAAAAACGGAGCTCTTATCTTTTTAGACCGGATGATAGGTCTTGCTTCCTATACACAAACCTAAGATTAGACCTGCTCTCTGTTGAAGGTGTTAAAAAGATAGGGAAAAGAGCCGAATTAACATTTTATTTCGAAGTAGTTTCGTTTTCGTACAAATGAGAAAATTCTACTCCTCTAACGACGATGTTGGAAAGAATTATCGTACCATAGTGTAATTATTTAGCGAGCGAGCGAACGAATTAATTTAGTCTCGTTAGTAAGTAACGTGTTAATTACTGGGTTTGGCTGCGAATGCTGGGGCCTGGGGCTGCTAAAAAGTTGACGTGATTTGGCATCTAAGGGTGACAAATGATTTTTAATCTCGTTGGTCGCGACTCGAGCGATGAAATCATATAGGAAATAATTCAAAACGTCTCGACTCGTCGCTTTCTTTCCCTATTACGAAGCGTCATCGTGTTACCATGACGACCATTTAGGCAGCTTCGCTTTCGCGCGAAGCCGAAAATCTTACGACTGCCCAAATTACTCGTCGTACTTTTGGGCGAAAGTAAAATATTCGGTGTGCTTTGGCCGTGCCATGCCGCAGTCAAGATCGACGATGTTTTTTTTGATCAATTTAGCCGAAAGTCGCTCGTTTCAAGACGGAAATTTTCACGTAAAACAGATTTAATGGCGTGTAATAAAAATAAAGGTTTCGGCTGGTGCTTTTTATTTTCATCGTGCACGCGAAAAAAAAAATGGTCGAGCTGGATGTTTTTAAGACGTTTTTCGTATATAACTCGTGTGTCGGCCTTCTGTAATACGTCTTTGTTCGCGGCCAAAATGAAAACGAAAAGAAGTAAACAATGGTCTTAACAATGGTCTGGACACCTCATGCATCATTGTCTAAAAAAACGCAGGTAACTAACTTGAAGCGATACCTATTTGGAACGTACAACGCGACAACGACGAGGAACAAGAGAAAAAAATAAATCAGTAATTATACTCGTATTGTAATTATAACAAAGAAATGATGACTATGTTTCCGCAGTAGACGCGTTTTTTTTCGACTAATTCGTCGCAAAAAAAATTTCGATGATTTTAAAAACCGATGATGCGTTCGGTTATTAGAGCAGATGAGAAATGGGTATCTGTGATGAGGTGAATCACATGTCTCATTGGGTGTTAGATCATCGCGATCTTCGAATTGACTGACTTTTTTTTTTTTCAGTGATATTAAATCAGTTCGTGTTTTTATTTTCTGTTGTGTAGTTTACGAGAATATGCGTTGTGTTGGAATTACTCGTATCCTGGGTGCTGTGACCAGGCACATGAGATATTTTACCCTTTGGATAGTTTTACTTTTTCTGATCGTTGTTTTCGATTGCCATGGATTACCTTGGGATGTACAAAGGATCAAGAGATCGGATAACACGGAGGATGTGGTGAGTTGATTTGTCTTTTTTTTTTTTTTGGAAAATTACTATACAGTCATTGGTTAAAAGTTGAGAGGTTTTGAAGGGGTAAATTCTATTTGTGGATTTGTTTTTGGGTTGAAAATTAACTTCGAAAAGCTTGTAAAATTGACTATTCGATGACCTTTTTTTTGAAATGTCTAAAAAAATTGATTAAGATTCCAGATGAATTTCATTCAATTTTCAAGTTGGTCAATATTTTTTTTCTCAAGCCAAAATTTTTTTTCTAATTTTATCTGAAAGCTTGACTTTTAAAAAGAAATTTTGAAATAACACCCCTCCTCCACTTTCTACTAATAATTTGCTATAATTTTCTCCTTGATGAAAAAAATTTGTTATTTATTTTTAGTTTGTTTCATCTACCTATAAAATTGCATCTTTTCTTATCTGTGCAATTAATTTGGATTACAAATTGAAAAATTTTCCCATCATTAACTTCAACTCATTAACGCTGCCAATTCTTAGTGCAATTAGTTTAATTAGTTACTGCAAACGTCTTACAATATTGGTCGATGTTTCGAAGTAAGGTATACACTGTACAGTGCTTTAATCGGTGGAATTTCCCGGATTGCATCTGATATTTCTGAATACGCGTGTCGACTTTTGATTCCCTGACGTGATTATCTTACATTTTTAGCGTCAGCAGAATTTTAAAATTTGAAGAGTGTAGAGTTTTTCTTTTATGAAAATTGTCTGAATGTCACAAAATTATCTAAAAATTTAACGAATAACGTTATTTCTTAAATTTTTTACTTTTAATGAGAGGTAGGATGAAGGGAGGGAGGGGGTTCTAAAAAAATTGCAAAATGGCAAAAAAAGGCGGGTAAAAAATTTTGAAATTCGAGACATTCATTGGACCTCGTACAATCTCGTACATATTTTGAATTTTTGCTAAATATTTGTGAGTACCTTGAATCAGTCCAGACAATGCCACCAGAAACTAAAGCATTTTGACGAGTAACGACAGCTCGTTCCTCTCTCCCTTCCTCCTCACTGATCAAACTAATTATTCAGTTGAAAAAAATGATTGTTTGTTTTTTTGGTAAATAAAAACAAATTCAAAAATATCGCATAAGATGGGGACAACATTTAAAAAAAAATTATCAGATCGAAAAATTCAAGAAAATATTTGAGATTTTTGAAGCAGAGTCAAAGGTTGGAAACTTGGAAAAAGAGAATTTTGTTTCAAATTCATTCAAATTTGCGAATTCTGTCGTTTTTCACGCGCATCGAGTAATGACAATATTTTTGAAACCGCAGAAAAAGATGAGCTGGGTAGAGGTACCTACTTAAAATGTGAAAACTTCACCTAGGGTGCTCTTATCAAGGTTTCCAAAGTTCTGTTTATCCTGCTTTCTCTACTTTCGTCCTGCTTTTTCCCATGAACTTTGAAATTTTTCATTTAAGTAAGTACATTCTTTTTCTTTTAAAATTTTGATTTTTGCCATATTTCCTCGTTCGGCTTGTTCTATTTGAAAACAGAAAAAAATTGACCTGAATTTACGTATTTTACTGTCTGGTGAATTCTTGGTGACCGATTCACCAAGCAATGACCATAATGTGCTCGATTTTGTACCTGGTGAATTTTGGGGAATCCTGGTGACTTTTGGTGAATAATCACCTAGAAATCACCAAAACATAAAAATTTCAAATTTCACTGTCTGATGACTTCTGGGCGATAAATTCACCAAGTAATGATCATAATGTGCTGGATTTTGTACCTGGTGACTTTTGGTGAATCATTCAACAAGAATCCACAAAAGCGTAGAAAATTCATTTTTCACTGTCTGGTGACTTCTTGACGACAAATCCGCCTAGCAATCGAATAAATTTTGATTCGTTTTCGCCCCCCCCGGCCCCCCTCCTACCCATACAAAAATTGGAAAAAGTTTATGCTTCTTTCCAAAATGAAAAATACTCAAAGGACCTGGCTTTTTTGCCACTATTACACAAAAGTCTTATTTTTTGCCGAAATTTCAAAATAGATCCTTGCTTTTATGTCATCAATTGCAAAAGTAGACAAATTGCTTAAAAAAAGTTCTGTTTTTTTCATTTTTCAAACAAAGTTGGAAAATTTCTCATTTATTCTCTCCTTCTTTCAGATTTTTTTTCCATTTTTTCTTGAATAAAAAAACCCTTATGGAATAAATTTTAACACTCTCCCTCCCTCCTGCCCATTTCAACAATCGAATGCTGAAAGATTTACCTTACTTTGTCAATAAAATGGGAATTAATCCTATATTTTTTAAATCAAATGTTAGAATTTCACGTTTATTTTCTCCTTCATTCAAAGTTGTTTTTTTCGATTTTTTTCCAGTTTTTCTTGAAAGTGGAAAAATCGTAACCCTTTTCCCCAAATTGAAATTTTCAAAATAATTTCCATGCCAAAACGCTTGCTTTTTGATGAACTTTTCAAATAAGTTGGTTTTTCGTTTTTTCAATCAATTTTTGAAATTTTCCATTTATTCTCTTCTTCTCATAGAATTTTCTGATTCTCTTCGAGTATAGGACGTAGAAAAATAAATCTAAATGAATTTTAACCCACCCCTATCTCTTCGAAAAAATTGAAAAAGACAACATTTCTTGCCAAAAGTCATGCGTTTGTTGAACACCTTGAATATCAATTTTCTGTTCATCTTATTTTGATTTCTAAGTATAATTTTCACAAAAATTTATTCAACTTAATTTCTTCAAATTTTTTTCAATTTTTATTGTTTGGTTTTTGAATTTTTTGAAATTAATATTCAAAATACTTAAACACTGGTAATTGAGACATTTCATCACAATATGAATTTGACTTCCTGGTCCCTCCAATCCTAGCTTTAAAATAACTGGAATCAGATACTGCTCAGTAACTTTCATCTCTCTTCTCTTTCACCATAATTTTACTCATCACCGAACAGATTATCACAGCTCTGAAGAATATGTCTAATTTTGCTTTCATTCTGAACTTCAAATATAAATTTGTGCCTAGCTCGCTCGTCGCTCATAATAATTATAACTTATAACCGCCCAATTTAGCCCTTAAAAATAACCATCCATTCGTAACCTCTTTCAGTAAAACGTTGTGTTTTGCTAAAAACTTGTTATAGCTTCGAATATATTCTACATATGTATTCATACCTACGAATTAACAATTTTAATTAAGCTTCGTTAACCATATAGGTACGATAAAATAATTACGTTTTGTTTACCTTGAATACGCTAAATTTGGGAACCCCTGCCTGCCCCCTGTATACATGATAATGCATATTTTCTTTTTCGGTTAATACATTAACGAGCTACGAGAATAATTCGGCAAGCGAATTTTTTTCACTTGTTATCAGGATCCATATAGTGTTATGGATTATCGTATTACGTACTTTTAATGTGAACGTCCTCGAACTTTTTATCTCATCTTTGAAAGTTCTCATTTGTTTTTAATTACCACTCAGAATAAATATATAATAGGTGTGGATATGGAAGAGGTGTTTTATCAACTCATTCTTATACAGAATACAGAAATCTATTTATACTCGTGGGTCTAAATATTTCACACTAGCATGCTAAATAATGACTTACTTAAATGATATTAATTGAATGTAGGCTGGTTAATTTTTTATTCGGCTACCTACCGGAAAATGTACACAGTACACTCGTTTGATGTGACCCAATCATCGAATCCGAAAAAAGTAGGCTATACAGGATACCTGACTGTATTATGCGACTGCTGTCCGCCAGAAGAGTGGGCGTTGGTACAAAAGTTTGGTAATCGCGTTGACATTTTTATAGACCTGACATTATAGGATAGATTAAGAGAATGCAAATGTACATAATTCAAGGCCAATGCCATCTCCTTTTAAAGGTAATTCCTTCTAATTAAAAATAAAATATCAGACGCCCATATACCTATACTATACGTATGTACGATACGATAGGATGGATTTTTTTCCCTACCAGCCGTCGCAATCCCTATTCCAAATACAGTACGATATGGCTGCAGTCTACGCAGACTTTTGCTCTCTCTATTGTTGGCTTTTATAGTGCATACTCGGCAACTGTACCGTCTGCTAATGCTGCGGAGGTCGTTAAACCGTTGATTTATTTCGGAGGACGGTTTTAATGTTTTCGTTTTGTTTTGTTTCTTTTGTATACGCGTCTTTTAGTACAAATGTTTATAACAGTTTTTATTATTACGTAAGTCTTAAGACAAAGATGTACATCGAGATGAAATCCAATATCGCATTTACATGGCATCGGGCTTACCCTGGTGTTTTCTTTTCGACATGTACTACGTACGAGTACATTGCTACGCAGCGTTAGATATCATGTTGGATATGGTATATGTCAGAATGTCTAATGTAATAAAGATGCTGCGGCTCTTACAAATCGTATTCTCTGTGGTATCGGTGCCTTGGTGTTTTGAAAATGTGATTCTTCTTTACCACAAAGCGTGGAAAACCTTTTCTCGAAAGGTGTAGTTTGATTGTACAGATGTATTTGCGTGATTACCGTATTTACCACGTAATTACCGTATTTACCACGTAATTACCGTTGGTTGTGAAATTTATGTATGGTGATGTGATAGTCATTTTGGTTGGTGAGTCAACTAATATCTATGGAAGTAGCAACAATTTATCGAGACTGTTTCTGTAGACAATTTTTCATTATTACAGAAAATTTATGGTAATTACGCAAATATTTACCGCAATTTTCCTAATTTGTTGCGTAATTACGGGTAATTTCTGCGTAAACGTGATAATAGACACGTCACATCACGTTTTTATGACTTTGAAAATTTTTGAACCGGATAAAGCTTGAAAGAGCATGCAAAAATCTATCACCAGTCAAAATTCCAGTTGCTGAAAAATACAGTTTTCCACTTTTGATAAATTTTGAAAAATCAAAGGGTTCAAAAGTTGACGTAGAAAGCTGGAATTTTTGAAAACTGTTTCGAACCGTTTTAAGTGGTTCTGGATTCTGGAGACTCCAGCAAATTTTTTAAAGTTGGAATTTGCACAAAAGACTATTCTCAATAAAATTGGAAAATTAAAATTCTCTCTATACCATTATTTCAACATGTTGAGTCGACTGGAACTGGTTTTAAACCGTTCTGAAGCCTCTAGCGCCTTTTTTGAAATTCCAGTTGAGATTGGTGCTAGTTTATTCATTGCTGGAGGCTCCAAAAGTACTTGAAACCACCCGCAATCAAATCGGAATCCCGAAAATAGGGTGAAAACTGAATTTAAACATTTTTTTGTTTGGCAGAAGAGGAACAGTAAATTTTTTAAAATTTTCGATTACGAAATCTCTACTGGAGAAAAATTTGATTTTGAAACAGCAGAAACAGATTTTGGAAAAATGGTGTGTTTGTGTAACAGTCAAGTAGGTAGGTCAATTTTGTACAGTTTTTATGGCGTTTTTTTTGGGGGTGGAAGAGGGGCTGGAATCTCCAAAATGTTGCTGGAGGCTCCAGAACGGCTCAAAACTAGTTCTAGTCGACTTAGCATGTTAAAATTTTGGTATAGAGGAAATTTTAGCTTTACAACTTTAAAATTTTGTGGGAATTTCAACTTTTTAAAATCTGCTGGAAGCTCCAGAATGCTCAAAGCGAATAGAACTGTTCCTAATCACCTTTGGGATGGGGGAAGGGGGCAAACAAATAGAATACATGTATACCAAATTTCAACTTTCTAGGTCAATTATAATTCCCGCTGCTCGCAAGTAACTGGTAGCAAGTTGAAAAAATTTCACACCAATTCACATTGTAGCTGATAGCATGTTGTATGTGTAGCGGGTGTACCGGCATGACGTCATCATTGTCATCAATCACTGTCAAACGTCAATCACACATACGAACGACAGCCGACAGGTATCAAAGCGTAACTCCTCCCACTTATGCATCATCAAGTTTAGGGGCGCATGCGCAGACTAAGTGCGAAAATGATCAGGTTGTGCTCACTCTACCAGAGTCCTGCACGGTATAGTTAAAAGTTATCTGCGTTAGTTGCGCGTCGAGGGCGGATAGCTATAGTTAGTAGTCATCCTAACGGCAGGTTATAACCGCACCGGCCGGTGCGATTAATATTTGTAACTCAGATAACGTAACCATTGACTAACTTGTAGTTAAAGTAACTACACTACCTGCGATTATACCGCGTTCTTATCGGAAAAATAACGTTTGCTTCTTTCTTATCTGTTTGATGAGTCACCAAAATGTATTGATGAGACATCAACAGAACCGAAGCTAACTTACCGCTGCATCGGCAGGTAGTTATAGTTAGTTATTTGTCGGTTGCGCGCGCCGACAAAACTAACTACAGTTCGTAACGTGTAGTTGAATTAGCCTATAGCTCCGGCGGTTATTCGGCTATTTTAACTATACCGTGCAGGACTCTACACTCTACGCTACTATCTGTACCCAAATCAACTCGATACCAGCTAGTAGGTTTGTTCGTTTTGTTCGGGTTTCTTGTCGTCGGGTTTTGCCCCGCGCTACCCCGCGCAGCCCCGAACGGGTTTAGCGCGTGGGTTGCGCGGGGTAGCGCGGGGCAAAACCCGACAACAAGAAACCCGAACAAAACGAACAAACCTACTAGCGGGTTAGACCGGTATTTTAACCAGATACTGATAAGCGGGTAGTGTAACCGTTTTCAGCTCTGACTACAGACCAATTGAAAAAAAATGTTTGTAGTGTTTGTTTGGACATACCTAGCTTACAAACACATTCTACCTCAAAAAAGTGCATAAAAGTCATTGAATTAGAAGTTAAAACTTCAAAAAATTAGAAAAAAGTATTGAAAATGATGTCAATTGGAAAAAAATTCTAAATTTCAGAAAAATTAGGCAAAAACATGTGTGAAAAAAAAACTCACTAAAAAAGTGTTGGAAACATTTCAAAATTACATAAAAACACGAAAAACCCCATTAAAATAAGTTTAAAATGATAACATTATCTAATGCTCCTATCATATCAACTGATGGAATTTCTATGTAATTAGTATGTGACACTGGAGCTACAAGATGAACAACTGGTTGGCAAAGATGTGAGGGGGTCCTGTAAAAAATTCTCCCATTCCCCTTACTGCACCAACGCCAACCCTAGTGTCATCCAGTAGAGATACGACAATCAGCGCCTCTAGCAAGTGAACCACTGAAACTATTGCTCACAAATACTTCCCCTTTCTGCGCCAACACCCGCATTGTCCAGTAAGGAAATGACGACCAGTGCCTCTACAGGGACCATTTGGAAAAACTTTTCACGCAATTTTACATGATTGCCCTTACCACTGTGACCTGCAGTAGTTGTGCATCTTGTAGGGCCAATGTCTAGATATATGTACGTAGTAATTAGATATAAAAGAAGATTGGGACCAAACGATTTTGATGAATTACTCAGTATTTACAGTATTTATTGAATACTTTACCTATTAAGGTATTTACTATATTTACTGGGTAAATTACTTGGTATTTATTATTTACAGTTTTTACCTGATAAATTACTTGGTATTTACCATATTTTTACTCTGAAAGTTACTGGAATACTGGATAGTTGTCATATTTACCGGGTAAATTACTCAGTATCTACCGTATTTACTCAGTAAATTACTAGATATTTATCGAATTTATTGTGTAAATTACCTACTAGGTATTTACTGTATTCACTGGGTAAATTACTTGGTATTTTCGTATTTACTCAGTAAATTACTAGATATTTACCGTATTTACCGAGCGAATTACTCAGTATTTACCATATTTATTGTGTAAATCACCTACTAGGTATTTACAGTATTTACTGGGTAAATTACTTGGTATTTACCAATTTATTGAATGAATGAGGTACTCAAAAGGAAATTCACCGTATTTACCAAGTAAATTACCAAAAATTCATTATCTTTTCTACGTGTTTTCAAAAATTACTTCCAAATACTGGAAAAATTAGTAATTTTGGTAATTTTCTTGGTAATTACGCGGTAATTAGGAGTGTATTTATCAAAATGTGGTACTTTGTCAAAAAAAGTTATTTTTATTAATTTTTTCGCGGTAACAAATATTTTTATAAATTGTTTTGAAGCATTGTTTCGGTAATTCATCTTTTTAATCCATCAGGATTGTAATTACCTGCGCTAAAAAAAACGCGTCTTTTTTGAAATCCGATGAAAAAGCAAATCCGACTACCGAATTCTCGTATCATCGCCACATTTTTCTTTCTTAATTTTAATCTGGGAGCATTATGCGCTTAACGTACGTTATCAAATTCAACCATTAATAAGACGATGCGAAATAATTAAAAATTTAACTAATAACAACGTTCAAGGCTATTATGTAACATACAGAATGGAAGAATGAAGAGGAAAATGTACAAATATGCTCGAGATAAATTCGTTTACATGAAACAAAAAGTATTGTGTATTTTTTTTGCATCCTTTCAAATTAAGCACCTACGTGATTAAATACGCTAATTTACGACAACGCTTACGATATGTATAATATCCGTATAAACCACATATTATGTACCATGCAAATGGTCGATAAGGCGAGAAATTAACCATTAGCGAAATTTTACGACTTATTAATTGATAGCCGATCAAAAAGCGTTAATTAGGTTGGCAATTTATGTACTTTTGGCTATGCGCTGTGCTGTTCTATGTGCAACGTGATATCGTAATTTCTCTACCATGTGGTTTTTATCTACGATCTGCGAGCCGCGATGAAGCGCCAGACATTGAACAATTGGTACGAACCGGTTTCCCATGGTGTCAGTGTCGCTAAAATACGTAGAGAAAGATAGAACGACTGGGACTGGGAGAGAAAAAAATGAGATCGGGTTCGTGTTTACGTTTATTTTTATGTCTACCATGTTCAGTGGCGATGGCGTTTGAACTTATGACATAGCGAAAAATAACCCCGGCTTTGTATACCATTAATTAATGTAGCCGTAAAACTAATGTTTAATAATTAACTATTCGTACACAATACTTTTTTGTTTCGGAGATGGAGCATAGAGTGAAATTTTGACATTGGTGTACCATATCGCTAGCGGAAATGTACCTAATAAGGAGGGTGAGGCTGGCAGCAGGTTGAAGGGAAATGATAGAAAACTTGAATAAAAGTCAACACTCGAGATATTACCGTAGATACCTATTTTTTTTTTGATAAGCAAGGTTATCTCTGCCCAACTGCACCATGACCATACATCACAAATGGGAGAATGAGACAGGACGACGGAAATGAACGGAAGACGATGACAACGTCGGTGTCGGTGTCGATGGCGTCTCCCAGGAAACCGGTTCCCGTATGTCAAATAGGTTTAGGTACATGTAAATAGCCCCCTTATGAAAGATTTCATTCATACGTGGTGATTTATGGTCACATTCAAAAAGCAGAAGAAAAAAACGAACCCTTTTCGAGAACCTGTGTCGATGTGGCCCATTGTGTTATATAAGTTTTGGACGATTATACGTGTTTGAATTCGTTAAATAACAGAATAATAATGATTTTCTCATCCGTATTGCCTCGATTTGCCTTTTTTGGCTTTTCAATGATGCTAGACGAGAGAACAAGTGTTCCACGTTCCACGTTCGGTATAATCCGCAGTAAGAAGAGATAGAATTTCGATAGGCGACCGACATCGAAAAGTTATAAGGGCAGGATATGGGTATTGAAGAGAGAAAGAGTTTAATTAAATATAGCGTAAGGCGAAATCACCCATTAAAATGTATCCGACGAAGGACGTAGAGGAGGAAAGAGGGGGAGAAATTCGCAGCGAGACGGTATTGTGTCGAGATATTTCGGCGAAATTTCAATAAATGTTTAAAATTTCAGCCGTACTGTGGTGGTAATTAAATTTACAAACTAGAAATACGATTATGGTTTCTCAGACCCTTGCCTTTTTCGAACAGTTAATTATAAAATGCAACTCGTTAAAATATTAATTACTCAGAAATTAATTTTTTGCTAATGTGTTCGAATTCACTTACGGATTCGGATTCGCTTATAGTTTTAAGGTTAGACTTGCCACTTTGCATTGTGAAGTTTTAATTTTAACGTTGCCCCTGCCGAGCTCTTCGATTGGAAATTTGGCAATGGTCGATTTTTTGCACGAGCTCGATGTTGTTTTCTCTGATAGACTATGTCAACGGTTATAGTCTTGGAATTGTATGTACTTCTCTGGCTGTGAAATGAAACAAATGGTCGATTTATTTGATGTTTTTCGTTTTATTCGATTGTTTCGGAATGATGAGTAATTCACAAAGTAGACTGGTGCGAACTGCGAAGTGAAATAATAAATGTGGGTTTTCATTGTTAGGTCTACTCTTCATTATTTTATTTGGCCCTCTTTTTTTATCGGATGAAGCGGATGTGGTGAGGAAATTGTTTTATTTTTTCAAATGACGTGTCCAGTCAAAAATCATCATTTTAATGCGAATTTTCGAAAAATTGGCGTGTTCTAATTTAGTGTTTGACCTTGATTGATTTTGAAGTTCTTTTATATTGATTGTTGTTTCATTTTTGTGTACATGAATGAGAATCTTAAGTACCTATCTGCAATTTTAATTACCTACGTATTTGAGGTGATAGAAAAAAACTCTAGACAAAAAAAATATCTCTGAACTTCTGGATTTACGTTCAATTTTGCGGTCAATTTTCAAACTTTCAGAATATTCTTCCATTGATAAACTACCTAAATACCTCATGAAAAGTAAATGACAGGGTGTCTAACAGTCCTATTTATCCTACAAAAGTCTTTTTTTTTTTTTGCCTATGACCCCTTTTTGTCCTTTTAGTGTGCTTTTTTTCAACAATTTTATCTAAAAGTCCTTTTTTTCCAAGATGACTTTTTCAAATTTTCAATTTTTTCCGGAATTTTGAACTTGTAGAAAAGGGCTCATTTGTCGACTTTTATAGAACTTGAATCACACATTTTTGTGAGCTTCTGCCCTCGCTTCGCTCGGGCTATTTGCTCTTCTTTTTCCTGATGCGTGACTTATTGTTCAAATTCAAGAAATGTTCAAAGTTTGAATCAGAAAAATAAACTCTTCCTTCCTTACAGATTTTTTTTACTTCTCAGCAAAACATGAAATTTTGAAATCAAAACTTTTAGCTTTGCTTCACTCGGGTTTGTTTGCTTTTCTTTTTCAAGTTTGAATTTTTTCTTTTTTTTTTTTTTTTTGAATTGGGATGTTGAATCATCATTTAAATTTTAAGATTTTGTTGCAAAATATGTATATAGGTAGCTTATTAGTTTATTACACAAAAAAACATCGTTTTCATACCTCTCAAAATACTGAATTTCTAAACGTCACACATACAAACATCGTTTTTGTATCTCTCGAATTTGAAATGATGATTTTAGAGGGCTTTTGCCCTCCCTTGTTCGGGTCCGTTAGCTTTTCATTTTCGGATTTTGATTTCAAAAAAAAATAATTATTCGAATTTCAAAATTTTGAAGCAAAATAATACAAGACTTAGTAACTCATCACACAAGATTGCATAATTAATTTTTTATATCTCCCAAAATACCTTCTAATTTTTGAGAGCTTTCGCCTTCGCTTCGCCAGGGCCAGTTCGTTTCACTTTTCCTCAATTAATAGATAATAAATTCCGAACTTGAAGGAGAAATCTCGCCCACTCCCTCCCCCTCTTAAAAAATCCCAAGTGTTCAAAAACTGCCCTGTTAAAAGTTCTGCTAAAATTCCTTTGGCTAAAAACTTAAATGGAAATTTTGAACCTCCCACCTTGAAAAAAATTTTGACACCCCCCCCCCCTTCACCTAAAAAATTCCATAAGTGCTCGAAAAATGATCTGCTGAAAGTCCTACTAAAAGTCCTTTTTAAGTCCTTTTTTTTTCATTTTGAAATTTTGTTAGACACCCTGATGAACAAGTATATAATGTAATTTGATAATCTTTGAAAACCTTGGGATGGTGATTTGAATTTTTGAGGAATTGTTTATCGAAAAACTGAATCAAGTTTTCCTAGTTCAGAAACGACATCGAGCGTCGTAAATTTTAATGATGACTCTTCAAAAGAATCGTTCGCAAACGACAAAATTATTTCTTTTAAGGTGTAAAATATTAATAGGTACGTAAGTAGGTTATCATAATAATGTGTTCTTCAAGATTTTTTTTTTGGTTGGAATCTAAAAAGCATTTAAATAGATTCAAAAATCAATTTGGAATCTGTACACTTTTTTGTACATATAATAAGTGATGAATTTAGAGGTCACAGATTTCAACTAATGATGGGTTCTTCAAGGTATTTTTTTTTTTTGAAAAAGTATGCTGAATGTGAATCATTTTGAGAGTGAATCGTTCGGGAACGATTCAGTTGATTTTGGTATTTGTAGGTAAGATTATGATGAATTTCGACTTTCGAAGCTTCGGATTTTGAAACAGAAAAAAATGAAAAAATGAATTAGTAAATAAAAAGAAATGAACGACTGATTCACTTGATCGCTCGACTGAATTTTCAATGAACGATTGAATCACTTCTTTTCAATTCATAAATTTGATAGCACAAAATGTGGATTTTCAAAAAAAAATTTGAATTTGGATTGAACATTAAATTGTTTTTTGAATCAAATCGTTTGTGAACGATTTATCTATGTAGTTGATTTTTTCAGTTTAGAATTGTGGTAAATGAATTTTGAAGATCAAGTTGAAACCTTTAAACGAACGACTGAATCATTTCTTCGACTCATTAAGAAACGTTGAAATTTTTCATTCATTGAATGACATTCAAAATAACGCCATATCCTCTAAACATCGATTTATGGTCATCTTACGTAAAAATTTTGATGTAGAGTTCAACATCCCATCATCAGCTAAAAGCAGTTTGGCCAATTCTTTCGCAATATCCATCGAAAAAACGTCAATTTCGGCGCCAATACCACTTAAAATCAATCGAACTCGAACATGCGGCATATACTACACGTAGTTCGGGTCAAAAGCAGCATATATTTCGAAGAATTTCGCAAAATGCTGAAAACTTTCTCGCCATATACATCGTCGACGTCGTCGTCGTCCATTGATTGAAATCCAACCGAGCGGAACTTCTGGTTTTTCACAAATCGAACGATAGATATATTTCCAACCATGACATACATTGTAACTATACGTGGCTTTTTTTATAGTAATATGAATCATTTTCATAGATCATCGAAGAAGAAAAACCACATTTTAGATTTTTCCATATTATTACGACATTAATGAAAATACTTACAACAGATAGAAAATTTCTCGATAATTTATTTACGTATATAAAGGCGTCGATCTAGTATACTTTCACGTTGTCGTTTTATCGAACACAAGGCAAGATAAACCACGAAGCTGGAGCAATTAATAGAGTTTTAATGACGAACAGAAGAATAGAACAGACGATGAATTTTGTCAAGTATGGCCTTTGACAGCGTGTTATACGAATTACGAACGAAGATGCGCAACCTTGAATATATTCGTATTCCGCTGTAATTGATTTGAAAACGCGGCGAGAGAAGAAGGGAAAATGGATAAAATTTGCATTGTATGCGTTCTCTGCGTCGATTTATTTTAATTTCGAATTAATTACTCGATCTGATTAAAACGAAGGGAGAAAAAACGTGTATGCTGCGATTCGTTAAAAAACACCGAGTCAGGGAACGTAGCAGCTTTCTGTGCAATTCCGCATAGCGCGAATTATTACATTAATTATACCCCAAGTATTCTATTTTGATTCACGTTCGGTAAATATTTTGTCGCATAATCTTCTTATAATATAGTACAAGATGATAATTTAGAATAGCTTTATTTACATAGTCGTTAAGTACACATTTAGAATTGCAGAAAGAGAGAAAGACAAGTGCTGCGAGTACCGACTCTTTGGTGGGTAAGATACGCGAGACCATCTCAATTAGAAAAATTTTCCCCCCTCAGCGACACATCACACGACGTTGCAGTTTAATAAACGAACGAAAGAGCAAGGTGATTCTGTGCCAAAAAAAAGTGTTAACATAGTATCAAACGCTCGTAAATTTATCGTAATGATTTTCGAGATGCGACTTATTTGAAATTTATAACGTATACGAAGAACATCTCCACTGTAAGAACACGGTGCTTGACCTTACCGAATGGTCTGTGTGGAATTTTTTGGCCCATAATTACGCGTCCAGCATCACATAAATTTCAGCTCTACCTCTTGGAAACTTCAAACACAACCGTGGGCTATTCAAAGTGTGAAATTAAAGGCTAAAAATTTGTACGAAGTTTTGCTGCAAGGTTTTACATCGAGTCGAGATTTTCCATTGGCCGATAAGAATTTCTATCTCGTCGCCATTAAAAATGTATTCGAAACGAGCTCAAAGTAAATATTAATGCTTAGACGATGAAAAGTGAAATATGAAAAGTCGACAATCTGCTTTTAATGAAGCGTCGTGGAAATTCACCGCTTTGGTTTGTTGCAAAAGATGGTTTGAGCTTTCTTTAATGCTCTGAATATAGGAAGATGGAAATGAAGATGGGAGGTGGGTTGTACTTGAGTTGGAAATTTTCGTAATTCTGATAATATTTTCATTTGATGGTCTGGATAAAAGTACGTGTGTCAAGCTGACTGGTTTTTTGTTTTTGATGTGGCTATGTTCAGGAGAAGAAAAGGTTGAGGGGGGGGGGGCAGCAAAATTTCTAATTGCTCAAAAATGTTGTAAACGCATGGAAAATCCAAAATGGCTAATTATTTCTTTGAAAAATCTCATTAATTTATTGTCGTATTTTAACGAAGTTGCTTCCTCACGTTTTGATCCCTAATCTTTCGATAGGTACCTATCTTGGGAATTATACGTACATTTTTTTCGAGGTCCAATGCCAAATTTCAGTTTCTTTGGTCAATTTAGAGGAACTGAAGTCGTGGAACAAAATCTGTAGACTATTTTTTTTTTAAACTGTCAATCTTTAATTCGTTTTAAAATAATTCACTGAAAGAAATTTTGTAAAAAATGTGCTGAATTTAAAGATTTATTTACTTCCGTAAATTTTTTGAGTTTTGGTCAATTTTCAAAAATTTCAAAGTTTATTTTTCATTTCAAAAAAACTAAAAATTCGATCAATTTGAGTTGGAAAGCTGAAATTTAGCGCATACCCAGCTTTTTACTTCTCAAATCGATGAATATTCCAGGACCTCCAGCGAATCTTGAAAATTGTGTCTAAATTTATGCATCAAAAAATTTTGAAAATTTCACAAAAAATTGAATAAATTTTATCGGGTGGTATTTTTGGACATTCATCTGATCTTTCTTCATCCAATTCGAAATATTTCCAGTACCCAAGGCACTTTTCTTGTACGAGCCAAATTTTGAGTGCTCATCTGGTACAACTTTGTATACCAAAACGAACCCAAGTATGAGCAGAAACAAGCAAGGGGATAAAGAATCAAACCCAAAAGACCATTCAATTGCCACACGATGAAAAAAAAACTCGCGAAATCGGCGTACAATTGAAAATCAAAAAGGCTTACATAATAGGATCTTTTCTCTAATCCCGAAAGTGCTCTCTGCTCTCTGTGTAAGCGAAACTCACCCTAACACTGATTCACTTCCTTTTTCCCCATCTTTCTTCTTGTTCAAGTTCACACAAATACCACGAGCCTAGCCTTATAGACTGTGTTATTGTTTACTCGTCAGTATATTATAGTTTTTTCAACGTTTCAAGTTTAATGACACCTGTCATACTTGTTACCGATTATCGTATTAGTCAGCTAAAACGTATATGTTGAAAAGTCACCACCACCTAAACTGAGAGAGTTTTATTATTTTTTGTCTGCTTGAACATCGATCACGGCGTATTCAACCGCGTTGTTCTTATTCGGCTCATTCGAGTCTCTGATAATGAGATTCCACGTGTCATCTTTCGAGTGTTTGTTTTTGTTTCCGTTGTCATAATGCACAAGTTAATTTTTTTTTTTGCGTTACATGTACGAGTACGAGTAGGTAAACGTACGATAATCTACGCATCGCCTCTAAGTACACGCGGTAGGTAGCATTATGCAGTTCATAAAAACGTGTATCTTGTGTTAATTTCTAAGACGCAATCTCATCTTTGGCATGTGCTGGATTTAGATGTACATGGGTTATCTTCATTAATCAACACGTTGTTGTATAAAAGGGTTTCATTGTGAATCAGTGCGATTAAGTACCGTTCCAGTTGTCATAAAAAAATCCTTTTGTATAAGGAGCCAATGAGTCATTGAGTCGTGGTAATAGTTTTATAGGTAGGTACTTTTAACCACGTGTTTGAAGTGTCCAAATGTCCGCGTGTCCAAAATGATCGTCGTCGTCGCTTTCTTGTCTTCTGTGTTATCATTTTGATGATTGATGATTCATTTCTAACGGAAGCTTCCAAATTGAAGGTAATGAACTGTGATGAAATAGATCCGAATTGAGCTGATCGTGAGCTGTACAAAGGAACTCGGATTTCGAATTTTTTAATAATTTTTCATCTGGACTTTGTCTTCTTTCTTTTATCTGATCCTCACCTCATCTCACCAACTGGAACCCTTTCCATTTTATTTTATTTTTTAAAAATTTGATTGAAATCGTATTCCAGAACTTGAATTTCAGAAATCTGAGAGCTGAAATTTGAAAGTTTTCATCCTGACATTTTTTTCTGAATTTTTAATATTCCTGAACCTGATTTGATATTTCAGACATTTTTCTTGACATCAAATTAAAAAAACGTAATAAAGCTGTTATAATGGCAATTTTTCAATTTTTTTTGAAATTTTTTTTTCAGACAAGATGAGTGAGCGTGAACAATTATTTTAATTCGACCACTCATTTAAATTTCGAAAATTTTCATTTTCAGTCTATTCTGGAGCCTCCAGTGATTCTTCAGTTTTCTCCAGAAATTTCAAATTGCTCTGGAAGTGCTAAAAATCAATTACAGCACTTATAACATTGCAATTGGACCATTTTGAATTTTGAACCCATTTCAGTAAAGTTCAAATTTGGTGAGCTATTCAGGTTCAATTTGTCGTCATATTGAAGGGGATGGAGTTCTGATCACAATTGAAACTTAAATTGATCCATATTTAGATTCTTTAAAAAATTAGAAGAAGGTTGAAGAAAATAAAAATTGCAAAAAAAAAGTTGAATTAGAACTCTGCTTCTAAAATTTTGGGTACTCAGGTTACTTTTTTCAGAAATTTTTAAAAACACAATATTTCCAAATATTGGCCCTACTTTTTGAAGTAAAAAAGAAAAAAATGTTAATGATACATCAACAAGCGAATAATTTCTTAAAATGTATTCACTTTTCTATTCTTTCAGAACTTGTTACATTTCTTAGCATTTTCCTTTTCAGCGTCAGGTTACGAAGTTCATTGCCAAGGATTCCCAAAAAGCTGTGCTTTTGTACTAAAACCGTCAAAGTCTTGTTTTTTGCTTATATTTTTCAAAAAAAAGTCACTTTTTTTAGTGAAAAGTTGCAAAAAAGTTTCACCGTTTTGATAAAAATTACAAAAAAGGATATTTTTTGCCAGTAATTCCCGAAAAGTCGGATTTTTGCCAACAATTGACAAAAATTCTCACGTTTTACTAAATTGCTAAAAAAATTTCATTTTTTATCTAAAAATGCCAGGAATTGTCAAGAATTTTTTTTTCGCTAAAAATTGACAAAAATTCTTGCTTTATACCAAATTGCTGTAAAATCTTGACATTTTACCTAAAAATGCAAACATTTCCAAATTTTAATTACCTATCAATTTGTTTCACTTTTTCTAAAAATTGCTGAGAAGTTTCATTTTTGGCCAAAAATTTTCAAAAAGTATTTATTTTTTTCTAAAAATTGGTTTCAATTGCTTCTTTGCCAAAAGTTGCCAAAAATCGTCACTTTTGTGTCAAACATTGTCAAAACTGCTCGCTTTGTTGCCGAAAAGGTACCAAATTGTGTAATTTCTCTGACAATAATTTGAAAAAGTATAATTTTTTTGCCAGTATTTGCCAAAGCCCTCCTTTTTTTTTTACGAAATGTTCCTGGCTTTTTTGTGAATTTTTTCTGCATTAAGATGATTTTCTGACGTCACGTAATTTTTTTGGTTATTAAAGATACCTTTTTTTAGGGATGGGGGAGGGGAGGATTGATTAGGAGCCCTGATATTCTGGAACAAGACGGAAGAAACTTGATTTTTTCGCATTTTTTTATTAAAAGAAAATATTATGCTCCCCCCTCCCCTCTACATTTCTTCTACAAAGCGACCTAGAAGGCTGGCATTTGTGTTGAAAATAATGTAAAAATTCGCGTATACATTGTAATCGTTCATTTACTTCGTAAATACTCGTAATTCGTCGTATTATCAAGATACAGTGTATAGCTTACATTTCCGAGAAGTCAACAAACATCTCCGATGACTTTTAGATTTTTTCTACTCGAGTATTACTACCGTTTTTACGTTTTCCGTTCGCATTATGGCGATTTTATTTCGTTTTTATTTTATTGTACATCTTGTATTAGTGTAAATATGTTCGAATACATTTTTTATTTCGAATTGTGCACCGTATTTCAATAGGTTATGGGCTACAGACGCGCTAAACTGTGCCTATTCGAGATAAAACGCTAATCGAGATGTATTTCGTTCCGTTCGTTATCTAATTCGTATTCGAAGGTTCATGTGAGGTTGTATTATTTGAAAATTAGATCGCAGTCGTAAGCTGTTGATATCTAATCGCGCGTTATCATTCGACGTACAGAGTGTGGATCGCAGTTGTGAGCTGTTGATATCCATATTCGCCTAATTGTATCATGGATTATATCAAGGGTATAAAGCCTCTGTCCTGTTCCAGTGATTGGCCGTCATGGAAAGATAAAGTGCTCGACGATAAAGTGCTTGACGTACTCACCTTGTTTAATGCCGTGGACATCGTTGAAGGTAAATCAACCTGCCCCGAAGAACCAAAAACGACCGATACCGCCGCCGACACCGCTGAAACACGTAAGTTGATTGCAACATGGCAAAAATCTTCTCACCAAGCGAAAATAATCATTTCCCAAACCGTTTCCGAAGAGCTACACAGTCGTATCGCTGGTAGGCTATCCGCGCGCGAAGCATGGTTAGTGCTTACGAAGGAATTCGATGACAAGGCAGAAGACCAAATATTCTGCGAATGCCTGAATTTCTTTAGTACCGAGTGGAATGATTACGAAGATGCGCCCTCTGTTGTTGCTCGAATCAAAAATCAACACCGAGAATTTCGAGCTGGTCTGGAAAATCGCAAAATTGAGACAGTTGATAAGCTGTTGGAAATTTTATTCGTTTCGAAAGTATTACACATTCTTCCGAGTCGTTTCGAAGCTTTTAAATTGAGCTACCTTCTTCTTAATGCTCAAGCTGATAAGTCACTAAGTAATTTGTCCGATTCGCTTATCATGCACGAGCGCAACGTCACACCAGTACATAGTTCAACGTCGCCAACGTCATCCGAAGCTATGTTCGCGAAATCTGGTCAGAAGAGTAGTTCGAATTTCATCGCGCAAACGTCTGGTGATCAATTCGTTCGAAATCATCAGAGAAATGCTCAAGTGTGTAAATACTGTTCTGGGAAAGGGCACTGGCTCAAAAAGTGCTCACAGTGGATCAACGACGGTAAACCACCCTTTCCTGCTCGAGCTAACGATACTTCAGGTTGTTCGCCTCAAGTCAACGTTTCTGGTTGTTCGCCAAAACTCAACGATATCGATTCAGAACCTAAAAACGCTCTACTCGCCGATTGTGAGCAACTGAATCTCGTTACGTCGTCGTCGGATCAATCTTGGTGGATTGATAACGGTGCAACAAAGCACATTACATCGAATCGAGAATGGTTTCACTCGTACGAGCCATTTTCGAAACCAAATTACGTCAAAGCTGCTAGCAGTCGCGTCACAGCAGTTGGTCATGGAGCGATCGAAGTTGCTAGCTTCGTAAATGGTCAACTTGTCAAGTTCGATTTGACTGACGTATGGCACGTTCCAGGTATTTCGAAAAATTTGTTCTCAGTTGTCGCGGCTCACGATAAAAAGCCAGAGAGCAGATTTTATTCGAATCCAACGTTCTGCAAATTTGAGGCAGATAATCGCGTCATGTTCACCGGTACGAGATCGAAAAATGGTTCTCTTTTCAAAGCGTCGTTCGAGACCATTTTGCCAGAACCGCAGGTGAATGCTGTTGAGAGCAGCGAAATCGTGCAACTTTATCACGAACGATGGGGCCATGTAGATAAAAATCACGTTCGAGCTAAACTTGCAGAATTGGGCCTGAAGAAACGATCGCAGGAAACTAAAACCAATTCGAGCAATCCCTGCCAGTTCGATAAAGTTCATCGCGAAACGTTCAAAAAACGTTCATCGACCAGAGCAGTTGGCGAGCTGCTTTCTGGTGATATTTGCGGGCCATTCGATTGTTCCTTTGGTGGTCGCAAATATCTCATCGTTATCAAAGATGATTATTCGAATTATCATCATACGTTCGTCGAGAAGGAGAAAACCACCGCAGTAGTATCTCGTTGCGTTCGAGAGGTACTATTCAAAGCTCGCGCCCTTGGTCATCGAGTGTTAGAATTCCAGTCTAGCAGCCAAGGTGAGTTCGATAACAAAGCGGTACGTTCAGTATTACGAGAGTTCGATGTTCGTCAACGTTTTACGCCACACGCAGCTGTTGAACGCGGTAGCAGTGCAATTGTCGAGTTGGCGAGAACATTGAAATATTCGAATCCAGAGATTACGTATCCGATCGAAATCTGGGCTGAACTTGTTACCGCCGCTTCTTATTTGCTGAATCAAGTAGGCAAATCATCGATCAACGGTTCGACTCCTTACGAGATGTGGTTTGGTATACCACCGCGAATAAAACATCTTCGAATTGTTAGTTCGAAATGTTACGTTAACGTTCCGATCCAGTCACGCCAAAATCTGGATAAAAAGGTTCTCGAAGGTTACCTCGTCGGATACGATGGTGATGAGCAATATATCGAGTTTACGTGCCAGAGAAACGTGACATTGTTATTTCGAAAGATGTCACTTTCTACGAGAAACTTCGAGATTGCGACCAACGAGTTACCATTCCGATCAATCGAGATTTGTTAGATCCGATTAATAACGATACCAATACCGAAATAAGCGATGAGAAGAAAAGTGCACCTTCTACATCGAAGTCATCGCTTGTTACGCCGAAATCTTCGACCAAATCGACTCCGAAAAGTTCGCCGAAAAGCTCACCGAAATCATCGAATAGTTCTTTGCTCGAGAATGACGAATTCGATGATGCTAACGATAATATCAACGACGATTGTCAAGATGATTCTGCACTCAGTTCAGACTTGGCAAAATGGCGATTACTATGCGGCCAAAATCGTTCGAAATCTCAAGACGTCAACGATCACGCTAATTGCGTTGAGATTGAGATTTTCACGGCTGAAATAGAAGCTTCAACAAAATCGTACGCGGAAGCTGTTCAAAGCCAACCTCGTTCCAATTCAAAAGACACTATGGACACCGCGATTCGTTCCATAGCCGCTAACGATGCGCCGGATTTGCGTTCAAGATCTCCGGGAAAGCGATCAGACATCGACAAGTCTGATATTTCGATTCGATCATCGATCAGCAGCAAACGAGCTGCTGTTACATCACCAGAGACACGTCGATATCTCTCTGGAAAACCCTACCAACAAAAACGCCAGCTGTCTACATCACGTAAATGGAGACAGCTCTAGAGTTCCAGCTCACCGGATGTTTGAGTTCGATTCACTCAACATCTGGTGTACCTATTCGAATATGCTGACGCGGCGATTTGTGGATCCAGGTAGCTGATCGAGTTACTTATCCGAGTTCATCGCCGCTATCGAAGCATCTTTAACATCAACCGAATTCGAGGAAACATGATTATCGTTCATCATGTTAGATTTCTGAGTAGTTATTATTACTTGATAATTCTCGAATTAGGGAAAGTGTTGAAAATAATGTAAAAATTCGCGTATACATTGTAATCGTTCATTTACTTCGTAAATACTCGTAATTCGTCGTATTATCAAGATACAGTGTATAGCTTACATTTCCGAGAAGTCAACAAACATCTCCGATGACTTTTAGATTTTTTCTACTCGAGTATTACTACCGTTTTTACGTTTTCCGTTCGCATTATGGCGATTTTATTTCGTTTTTATTTTATTGTACATCTTGTATTAGTGTAAATATGTTCGAATACATTTTTTATTTCGAATTGTGCACCGTATTTCAATAATTTGATATGATGATATGTATAAAGCGTGGCATGAAAGTGCCTTTCAAGAATTTCCACTTCCCAACCTTTCTCTATCTCGTCTTTTCGGTTTTAAAAAGATGGATTTTTGTACATTATAAAAACGTTTTAACTTTGTGTCAATTTTTTCATCACTGGAGCTAGCTGGAGTTTTTCTTGATTGGTACAGGAGACTGAAAGGTGATGTGTAAATTTGAAATACTCCCCTCCCCCTTCCGAAGAAACCCACAAGTTGGTATGACCGAAGTATTATATATCAACTCTGAATGGCTCCGGCATCAAGAAAACTAATGTAAAAAAATTGAGCTTCTCTGAGATGAATTAAGTTGTGCTAGAAAAAATTGAAGACCCCCTTGAGAAAAATTGTATTAATTAGAAAAAAATTTCCAAATCATTTAGGAAGTATTGTAAAAATTCAAAAAATACTTATTATTTTTAGAGAAACTTGGCAGTGAGGGCCGAAACTCGAGAACCTTGACCCCCCACCCCTCTCCTCAAGGTCCTGCTAATGATTTATTTTCGAACATATTTATGCATTTTTATTCGAGCATTTGGGTGAACGGTGACAATTTTAAAATAATTGAACAGCCATATTTTATATTTTTATAAAATTTAACATTCCTATTCGTTACCCTGAAAAAAATTTACTCTCATATGCACTTATAAGGAGCAACTATAAAACTGCGTAATTTAAAACATATTATACCGAATAAGTAATTCGTACATTTATCCTCTAATTTCATCACATCGTAATCCAAAATGTATCCCAACGTAATTGCTGCGCTCGTTAGACTTGTGAAAATTAAATTAGCAGCAAATTTTGTCGGCGTACTAAATTCGCATCTAATACAAATTTATACGTTCGTTCTCGCCTGTACAGTACGTTATGTTGAATTGCATCGTGTGAAAAGCAATTCTCAATGTTGGGCCTGCTTCATATTATAGTATATGCGCGAATCTGAACCATATGAAAATTTAAACTGCGGCAAAAATATACCGACGGTGCAGCCGTCGACATAGTCGTAAAAATTCAACATACTCTGCATATATAAGTTTAAGTTTACCTACCTACGTACACTTTAATATGGAGTATGGAGTACGTAGTACGTATCCGACCCCACATCGAGAGTCAGTCGGCTCGGGCATTAAAAAAATCACGTACCTATTTGAGTTATTGCAAAGAGTAAAATAAAAGGAGAAAGGGGTAGAGAAGAGTGGTATAGTGAAATATTTTACACTTATACTCATCCTTGTACCTTTTACCTTTTGTGAGGAGGCCGACACGACGACGAGGACGACTTGGTGAAATTTTATTTATGACCGCGAGGCCAAGCCGAGGCGCGAGTTTTGCATGAGCAGTTCGCACCAATACACATATTATAAGGGCGTAAAATCGCCATTTTCAGTCTACTGTGTACGTAAATTTAGATGGTCTAACGAGGAAAAAGTATGAGAAAAGGAGAGTGTTAGGCGTCGAATTTGTATTACAATTCGGAGACGTTTTTCTCTGGCGTCAGTCAGGAGGCCTGTGCAAAACATCCCGTATAGTACGTGGAATGAAGAGGGTTGGTAAATATTAAATGACGAGTAGTACGGTATACATCTTTCGTCGTTCATGCTGCGTCTGTGTTATGCTGCGAGCCTTTGCTTACGTTAGTATACAGAGTACACGTAATACGACGAAGGGTAGTTAGTTGAGAGACTCCCTTTAGACGCCATAGTACACGACTACAACACTTGCCAGCGCAATCACATCGTAATATCTTCACCAGAAGCAAAGGCTATGCGTATAGAAAAGCAGAGGTAAATTATACGTATACATCGATAGTGTGTGTAATTGTACACCATCGTGACGAGTATCAATTTCCAACTATACATTGTAGAAAATGAGAAAAAATTACACGTCGAAGACCCCTCGGCCTCGTTCCTTTCCAGAGTTGGGGGATCGTGTCAATTTTCTCTGTTATTTTGCACTCGTATGATACCTCGACTCGATTTGATGATGTGGTCAAAAAGGCGCCCTTATACCCTGATGAAAGTAACCGCCCTCTCGCATATGTAATTTCTCTCTCGTCGACTTGGCCACTTTGTAGGCTATATGCATCTACTCTACATTGGGCAGGAAATGCATTGCATATCTCTCACAGATGAAGCCCGACTCGACTGCCCGAGCCCAGTAACATTACGTCATTTTGGAATTATTCCATATCGTCGAGTCGAAGGAATTAATTAGAAACATGTTTTCAATTTTTAGCACGTGTCTGCGTTTTGTTTTCGCCTTCGTACACTCGAGACGCACGTTCAAACATGTGGTTATAACTTGCATCGATGCATTTTTTTTCCCTCTATCGATACCAGAACGGCTGTGGCCACAGCTCCTCGTCGTCCGATAAAATAAGAGCCAACTCCTATATATCGCGTAATTCCAGATTAATTATTTAATTAACCCCCGAGTAACCTTCGATCCTTCGATCGGTTCCGGTTCATTTTCTATACCAGCAGCTGTGAGAGACCTCGTGCATCATATACAGTATTTTGAAAATCGAGCATGACCTTTGTCTACGTATAGTATTAATCAGCTGATCTCGTGCAGAGTTCCAATGATACTGATGACTGATGAGAGAGACACAAAGATAAACCATCCAGGTAGCATTCTTGTTCAATTACTCGACCGCAGCCCCCCTTTTGGAAACCTATACCAATGTCAAGGATATGAACCTACTATTCGTAATGTAGGTATATATTCGTAGAACCTATTAAAAGATTTTATGGTCTGGTAAATTGAAATTGTCTATTGATTTACGTCGCGTTAAATGCATCTACTACGAGTAAACTCGAGTACCTGTAGGTACGAGTATATCGAGACTGCTCGACTGATGCTAAATTGTTTAAGAAGTGATGCCGAACTAGAGTAATGGGGTTTTTTACCTTGTTTGGTAAACGAAAGGCGAAGAAAAAGGAGAAATTTAATGGCGTAATTTTTTTTTTACAGCTCGTTGTGAGGTATAGATAAAGAAAGATATGTACTTTAAACGGTGATTTATGATCTTACTCGAGCTGAAAATTGAGATAGTCGGAGGCTTTGAAAATTTGCGAAGATTTTGAATGTCTAAAATATGTAGGCAAACGGTGTATGGTTTTTTTTCTGTGGGTTGTATGAATTAGGCGAAGTACCTCGTGCTAGGTTTTTTGGTTGGAGGTTTTTTGAATCAATTTTCCAAAAACTTTGAAATTAATTCAAAAACGCGTATTTTTGGTCGAGTTTTTTTCTCGAAAAATTCTACTTTACGTATGTTGATGTAGGTATCTTTTCATCAATTTTTGGCAATTTTTGCTCAATTGTACCTACATTTCTTTATAGTATTTCACCACTTTTTGTTTTTCATTTTTGCTAATGTTTTGACACTTTCAATCAGTTTTGAACTTCAATATTACGATTTATAAAAATTCATAAATACCTTGTCTTTCTAGGTACTTCTTAAATTTTTAAATAGTTTGTCGACCATCGCTTCGCTCGAGCTAAATTTATAATTATTTTGATTTTTTCTAAATTAACTCCTCTTAAAAAATTTGTTCGAACTTTTAAAAATACCAAAGGTAGTTTTTGCCATAACTTGGCTCAGGCTGTAGGCTTCTCACACAAATATTAAAACTTTTCGAAGCTTTTGTCGGAATTTTTAAAATTTTCGTTCAGTATTTCTGTTCTTAATTTCTTCTCCCTCCTTTACTCTCTCTACCCCCTCGTTCCTCCATTCCCCCAAAAAATCGTTCCAACCATCTCTGTTAATTTTTTCATTTCCTGTCAATTTTTGGAAATCTTGTAAAATTCTACCTACCTACCTAACGGAATTTGAAAAAAATGTTGGCATCATTTTCAACCATATTTTTATTTGTTTTCAACGCTATTTTGCAAATCTTTCGTAAAATTTTCAAATCTTTGCCAATTTTTTCTCAATTTTACACAACCTTTCATGATTGAATTCAGAAAATTGTAGTAATTTTTTGCAATAGATATTTGCATAATTTTGATATAATTTTCTCAATTTTCTTAATTTCCAAAAATTTTTGTTTCAATTCAGTTATTTTCTCATTTGAGTACATGGTTGGAAATTTTGCAGATATCTTATGCAATGGTGGAATTTTAACAAGTCTTGAAATTGTTTGCCCAATTTCAATTTTGATAGTATTTTTGTATAGGTCTGTCTGGTCTGTACATTTTTCTTTATATTTAGCAATTTTTAAGTAAATAGGTATTGTACTATTTTTCTGTCATTTGTGGCAATTTTCTCAAAGAAATTATTATGTGTTTTATTAATTTTTGGTAATGTGACTAATTTTTGTTAATTTATTGACAAGATTTTAGTATTCGTAGCATTTGTCTCTCATTTTCAGCAATTTTGTGTCAATTTTTTTCCAGTTTTACAAAACTGATGACGTGATGACTCTATTTTTTTTTTTTTCAAAATCCCTCTCTCAATTGCCATTTTTACTCAATTCATTCCAATTTCAGACACTTTTATTGAAATATTGTGTAATTTTGACAATTTTTCCGAAATTTTTAAATTATTTTATCCATTTTTGAAATGATTTTCAAACTTTTCATACGCAAATAGAACAAGTTTTCGTTAATTTTTGACCATTTTTGTATTTTTACATAATTATAAGTTTAATTTTATCGACTTTTTTAAAAATCATTTTTTGTAGTTATTTTTATGGCAATTTTAAACGTATTTTTCTGTGGATGACAAACTATTTTGTCGATATTTCATGCAAATTGGTGGAAAATTTTACTCAATTTTTAGCATTGTTTTGATAGATTTTTGTCATTTTCAGCTATTTATAAGTAATTTTCAACATTTTATGCCAGATCGATTTTTTTTTTTTTTTTTTTATATTTATACATGATTCTTGAAATTTTCTTGCATGTTTTACTCAATTTTTTAAGATTTTCGTGGTGTTTATCAACATTTTTCTTATTTTTTCAATTATCATACCTACTATTTTGATTCATTTTTTGGTAATTTTAGACAAGTTTGCCAATTTTTTGAAAAATTTCATCAATTATCATACCTACTATTTTGATTCATTTTTTGGTAATTTTTGACAAGTTTGCCAATTTTTTGAAAATTTTCATCATTTGATGAAATTGTAACTTTTGTAGAAAAGTTTTTGTTATTTTTGATGGTTTCATATGAAAACTGTTAATATTTGTGTTTCAGGAATTTATACCAACTTTTGCATAATTTTAAAAAAAGTTTGACATTTCAATTTTTATCACATTTTTCTCATTTTGAGCAATTTTTGCCAATTAGGTATCGTAAATTTCTCTTGATATCAATGAATTTTATGCATTTTTGTTGCGGTTGCGTATCTATATTTTGTGAAATTTTCTTGCAGTTCTGTGTGAATGACTTTCAATCATCTGAAAGCAATTTTTCATTTTTCTTCTAAATGATGAGTCATCATTTAGAAGAATAACATTATTTATAAAATTGGTAGGCTCTTATTATGCATTTTTGAAAAAATTGAATCAATTTTTATGACAATTGATGTAATATTTTCAATTTGTTATTGTTGTTGTTGTTGTTGTTGTTAAAGATTGAGTCTTGCAAATATTCGTGATCAAATGAACTCGACAAGATGTAAGAAAAATTTCAATATTTAACCTCTATAGCAAGAGCTAAAAATTTAAACGTGCAATTTTAATTGTCTTTTGGTTCGAATAGTGTTTTGATTTCTTCAGGATACTTCCATATCATCAAGTTTGAACCATTAGAAAAGCTCAAAGTTCATTTTTGTCAAGTTCACAAGTTCTCAAAATAATAATTCTTTCCTAGTTCTTTTATAATGATCATTTTGTGAGTGATAAGTGGACATCAATGGAAAGGTAGATCACCAAAACCAAAAAAAAAGAGATTTTTTCGATATTTGAAAATTTTTTATACTTCAAGCTCTTGCCGAAGAAGAGGTGATGAAGGGGGTTGAGCATTTACCTGAAAATTTGAATTTTTCCTACACGTTCTTGAGATTATATAACCAAAATTATTCATTAGGTTTCATCAAATTTCAAAAAAAAAAAATCATCATGCTCCAGCCAAGTATAATAACCTGAAATTTTGTAACGAAATTGAGAGCGAAAACATTTATTCAATATGCTCAAGCACTCAATTAACCCACTTCAGGCTGCAATTGGCCCTTATCTATGGTTCTCAAGAAATACTCCGATATTTTTTCCAACACCTGGCACGGTTCGTTTATTTTAAAAACTTACACAAGAAATGGCATTTTTCTCTCTTACGTCTATTTCTGTCATTTGCATCGTTCCAAGTACCTACACACGTATATCTACATAGTAAGAGTATACATTTTTTTAACTCATCGTGTTGTACGCTTAAGCTCGCACTTTAACGCCGAATGCCTAAACCACTACACGCACAATCAATTTCGAATCCGAGCCCGAGCTATTCGTCTGCGGTTCGAGCTCATTTTCACCCTTCATAAAATCCACTCTTGTAGCGAGCTTTACGCACTCGTGTAATTTCCATACATCAATAAAATACTCGAAAATAGCATTCACACCCAATCAACTCATTCGGTGGTGGCCCGGGGAGGGGGCGGCAGTCTTCGGTATTCATCCAGCGTAAGAAACCCATCAATCAAACGTCACGCATCGGGTAATTTTTTTCCGGAAAATTTCTCATTCGCTACAGTACCCGCGTACTCGTACAACAAATTAGTTCGAATGTGTAGGATACGTGTTCGATAATTATTTACAACATTTTTCAAACCGTGTATAGATATTTATACACGTGGTTTACGTCTACTGAAACAGTATGAACGTTAAGGGTTGTTTCAATCGAGCTGTGTAGATAGATACATAATGCAGCTGACGAAGAAGACCGCAATATCCGAAAGTGAGTCAATTTTTTTGGTCCTTTCCCGTTACTAGTTGGTACTATGGTACTTATGTACGTTAGTAGGACATGGGATGGGCGACGAAAACTGACTCATTTGGTACACATTACTTAGTCGCGGCCGAGCCGGCGTCTTGTTTGTTGCGTGAAATGCAATGTAGCGGGTTCACGGCGAGTTGAACGTATGATTAATGTGATTATAATCGAACGTAAAACACCAAACCGTATCTTGTCTGAGAACTGACACTGACTGGACCAACTCGATCCATTCATATTCGTCCTAAATTGTTGACGATATCCACGCGACCGATCACGATGTGTAATTCTTCGAATCGGAGATCTTCCATGTGTAATCTACAATGTTGTAAAATTCGCACGCGTCTTGTCCAAGGACGAGAGACGAACAGACGAGACTTGAATTTTCCGTTATTTATTCGATTCCAAATAATAGATACCTACTATGTTCCTACCATTCAATTTGATTTGAATAAATATTAAAAAAAAGCAAAGATAAAAAACGCATTAGTGACACGAGTTTTTTGATATCATCTCGATTCTTATCAAAAATTACGCACTTAATCAATTACGGAAGATGAATTTATGCGAGATTCATTCATAAAGCCATAAGTAAACATCCTCACACATTGTGATACTTTGCGAGATTAGAGGTACATTGACTTGTGAAATCTTTTTTTTATACAATATATGTACTTGTATCGTATCGTATCCTTTTTTATATTATTCATAATAGGAAACGATAAAAATTATTATCTTCCTTTCTCTACGTGATTCAACTCATAAACTTGTATCTTAATTATTATTTCATCTGTTGTTTTTTCCTTCTAAAACACACCTTAATGTCAGTTGGAAAAAATTCTTGAGAAATTTTAGTATCGATTTACGCGTGTAATTTTTTCAAAATCAGTTTTAATCGCTTGAATTTCAAGTGGAAAATTAGTAGAGATTTCCTCGAAAAGTGAGCTTGGATGTTGGATAGATGTGTAATTCATTATCACGTCATTAAGGGAATTTTAATTCGAAAAATGTGTCGTTTTTCATGAGTAAAGCTCGTGGAAATGCTATGATTAGAATAAGTACAACAAAGTTCCTCGAGTAATTATCGATTAGTCGTAATTTTCTGATAAATCTTTTATTTTTCACTGAATGCGCATTTTTTGTACCGTTATCCGTTCGAACAGGAAACGAGTTAACAAAGTGCTTTTCAATCTATAAATTTCCAAGAGAAAATCGGCAGGTTCTTTATTCGAACAGATTTGAGATTCTCAAATTCGTATCTATAATATTTTCTCAACTTTGATACTATGGTTGATATCCAGAGTAGGTTTTGAGATTTTTTTGATGTGTAAATCTTGGACGAAAAGCTGAGCTGGATTATTTTGTGCCAATAACAGTCATTTTTTCATCCGAAAACGCTTATTTTTAGTCAATATTTCAAGGAGCAGCGTAAAAGTAGACATTTTATAAATACTGGGGTGAAATTTGCGACTAAAAGTCAAGAAAAAAAGCAATTTGGCAAAACACAGTTTTTTAAAAAAATTATGTGGGACCAAATCCCCCTTCCCCTCTTGAAAAATTCCAAGCTTTTAAAAAATGTCCTGCTAAAGTCCTGCTTTTTTATTTTGAAATTTTGTTGGACTAGACACCCTGAAAGATCACTGCTAAACTTGAATAAATGTAGCAATGGTTATAAAATCATTGAATTGATTTCAAATTGATGAAAACGTCGTGTACTTATTCCAATGTAAAAAATTACAAAGTTCAAACCAAAAAAAATGAAAAATTTTGGAAGACAAAAGGTTTTCAAATGGTGTTCAGTTCAGGTTATTTTATGGCGTGATTATTTGATATAATTTTTTTTTTTCAATTAAATGAATTTCATTATGATATTCACTCAAGAAAATTTTGAGCTTAAGGTAATGAAAGTTTCATTTTTTGACTATTTGTTAATTGCTGAAAATTTTTCAAACTTACCTATTATTGAGGTTTTGTACTCAATGAGTAATTGTTTTAAATGTTTCATGAACTTGAGACAGTTTCAGGTAGGTACCTAATCTGCGAGTTGATATTTTTTGTTTGTAATGACTTGTAATTTTTATAGCTAAATTTAAATTACTGGTAATTTTTGGGTAAATTTCTCGTAACGTTTGAATAGATTACCGATGATTTTTTTTTTTACAAGTTTCTGGTAATTTTTGGGTAAATTTGTTGTCTTTGGTTACTTTTTTAAAAAATTTTGGTGACTGAAGATTTTTTTTTAGTCTTGATTTTTGCCAAAAAGCCTCGTTTCTTGCTAAAAATTGTGCTTTCTCGCAAAAATTACAAAAAAGGCCTCATTTTTCCAAAAATACCCAAACGTTTCACTTTTTTGCCAACAACTGTTAAAGGTTGCCAAAAAGTTCTGTTTTTTTACTAAAATTATGCTATGACAAAACATAGCAAAATTTCTAAAAAATTTCACTTTTCCCAAAAAATGAAATTTCTAAACAATTTCACTTTTCCCAAAAAATGAAATAGGTATCCAAAAATTAAGCTTTGATTGAATTAGTATTATAATATGTACCTTTTGTAAAATTGTTTCTCGTACAATAAACCCCACTTCTTTTTTCAAAAAATACTCAAAAGTTTCGATTTTTTGCCAAAAATGTCTAAAAAGTATCACTTTTTGCCAATAATTTCAAAAAATTCTGCTTTTTGCAAAAATTGTCGAATTTGTGCATTTTACAAATTTAAGTAGGGATGGTAAAAAATTCCCACTTTTTAGCAAAATTGCCAAAAAGTTCTGCTTTTTTACGAAAAATTGCTAAGAAGTTCTGCCTTTAGTCAAAAGTCAAAATCATTGCCGAAGTCTCGTTTTCTATCAAAAATTTAGCAAAAAGTCTCGCCTCTTATCTAAATTGCCGAAAAGTCCCGTTTTTCACCAAAAAAAAAAGAAAAAAAAAATTGTTGAAAATTTTGGGTTTTGTGGAAAAAATTCCAAAAAGTCGTACTCGTTTTCAAAAATTGTATTAATGTGTCACTTTTTTGCAAAAAATCGCCAAAATACTATTCATTTTGCTCAAATTATCAGAAGTCCCACTTTTTGATAGAAATTGCAAAATTCTCACTTTGTAGCCCAAAATTACCAAAAAATCTCGTTTTTGAATCAAAAAGTTGCAAAATACTCGTAGTTCAACTTTTTTGGAAATGATTGTCAGAAAGTCTTGCTTTTGGCTAAAATTGTATACAAGTTTTTTTCACCAGGTTTTATTTTTAGATTGTAGCCCTTAAAGGCCAAGGCAAATCCTGAAATTCGATGTAAAGTGCTTTCTAGCCAGCCCCTTAAAACCATTTCGGAAATGATGGGCTTATTCTTTGGGGAACATTTTTTGACAAAAGTTGGAATAAAATACGGAGACAATGCTCCACTTTTGGATGAACACGTTGATTGTTGAGCTTTCATAAAATGAAATCAGGAAAGGAGTAGCCAATGTGTACCAGAGCGTTTTTTCACAAATTTGATGAATTCGTTTTGGAAAAATGTCGAGTTGGGAATATTCCCAAGCAGACGTCAAATGACAAAAACAAAAATTGAAAAATGCATAAAATATGCTCTAAAATATTGAATTGCTTTAAAAGAGTGTGATAAGGCGCCTTGCCGAATTGGCCAAATCACAAAAAAGTTGAGCTTTCGAAGAAAAATCTTATCGGAAAATGAAAGTTTCAAAAAGCTCAAATGTGACATTTCCGATAAAAAAACACGAATATATGAACAGTTTTAAAAAAAATGGATCAAAAGCATTGATAAAAAACATTATAGTCAAAAGCACTTTTTCAAAAAAAATAAAATAAAAAAACAAATTTGAAAAACAATAAAAAAAACAAAATTAAAATTTTTTTTTCAAATTCAGTTTTTGATTTTTTTTTTGAAAAAGTGCGTTTGACTAATGTTTTTAACCAATGTTTTTGATTCATTAAAAAAAAGTTCTTATATATTCGTGTTTTTTGTCGGAATTTTTGGTAATTTTTAGCAAAATAATGTTTGTTTAATGATTGATTACTTGTAATTTTAGTGTAAATTGTTTGTAATTTTTTGTTAATTGCTTGCATTTTCTGGGAGTAACCGAGTAAATTACCTATTCACCTATTCGTTTCGTTGAGTGATCGGTTGGAAATAAATTTAGAGTTAAATTTCGTTAGTCAAATCATAGCTGTATCAAATCAGTTATTATATGTATGTAGGCACCTACAATTGAAATTTATGAGTTCATTGCAATTGAAATTGCACATCAATGAAACAAAATTGATGCACGATTCAAATGAATTGCCAAATGCCAACTAAACAAGTGTTGAATTTTTGATTTTTTTTTTTTAAATCGTATGTTTCTTTCCATAATAATTTCCACTCTTACTACGTTATTATGACGAGCGATGTCGTAATTTATCGTCTTTATCAATAAAAATATTGGTCCATTGCATCGATATAGGCTGAAGGCTGATCGTTAGAAGTTCGCGGTTAATTAGTGTAAATTCACGTACTTAATCAACGGGTTCAAATAACCGAAAATTATCGTCAATTTTTACCAAGAAAAAATTCGTCGTGTACTTGTTAAGTATTAAATAGACGAAAATAATTTACGCTCGTTTTTCCATATAAGCTAGCATTATGGCGTTATGGTGAAAAAAAAATGATAAATAAACGTGCATATATTTTTGGTATCAATTACCATACATAGCGTTTCGTTAATGACGATTTTATCACCTCCGGGTCAAGAGGCTTTGACCTACGATATCAAATTATTAAATTTGCATTTCCTGAGTTTATAAAATTATAAATTATCAGCGACATGATACTCTGCCTCTCTCTGACAAGTCGCACTACTGTTAATGAAACCTTACAACGAGTACCGTTAGATAGCGATACGTGTTTCTGCGCCAGGAGCAATATTATACTCGATGCATTGCGGTTTGAATTGAATACGCATAGTACGAGATGTGTTGCATAAGCATAAAGAAGACGGCAATGACACGATGTGATTGTAAAATTAATGAGCAAGTTTGTAGAAAAACACGTATCTACATTCGCCTTCAGGCTGTGATGTATGCTACTCATTCATCGTGTAAGTACATACGGTTCGGTTTGCTGCAGCATCAAGGTATGTGCTTCGATTTGTCAGCTTGGAAAAATTACACATAAACGCGGGAAACACCAGAAACACACACACACGTAAATTATGCTAATGGAGTCTATAATTTTCTCGTCGTACGTGTAGCCCTGGTTTGGTTTTGTTTATATTCGAGCCTGAATTTAACGTAAATGGTGAAATTATACCTGGTTTTGAAGCAACGACAACTCTACGTGTGTACCTACCTATACATGGTGTAGTGTTACGATGGGTGAATCAATTAGGTTCCTAAATGAGTTTATTTTGTAGGCTTCACTATTGTTGTTCATTGTCACAGAGGAATAATTAAACGTCGACGTTTCGGTGCGTAACTTGACGTGTGTGATTCGGTTAGTTTTGTGATTTTTGTATAATTTTCGAATGTATTATGTTATGTGTGTGTAAAGTTGACTCGAAAGCGTACCTATATTCTTAAACGACCGAAATGAATTACTTGGGTAGATCTTAAAACTCACATAGGTAGGTTGTGGATTTTAGCAATAAACACCTCGAGTCCAACTTGGAAACCCTTTTAAGTAAAAAACAAAATGAGGGAAAAAGGAGTAAAAAGATGGGTTAATCTGAATAGCAAAGTACTCGCTATGGTGAACTATTCGAAGAGAAAATTTCACGAAAGTCTTTTAATTAACAATATTAACATTCTCATAGATAACTGTGCGCTACTTTAGATACCCCTCTTTTCAATTTCACTATAACAATAGCTTCTTGAAGTTTTTAATTTTTTTTTTTTTTTTACTTTTTTTGCTTTCTCTATTGTACTTATTATTTTTACCAACTTTGTGGAAATTTCTTTAACGCTGGTAATTTTTTTGTTTTGTTTTGAGGCTCTTTGTGCGGTGGATTTTACGTAATTTTTATTCGAGTTGTTGTTTTGTGTAGGTTTTTTAAAATGTCGCCTTGTTTAGAGTTTGCTATGGGTTCGTTGAACGAAAGGTCGACTTCGCGGGTTTGGTTTGCGGATGAGTTTTTTTTTGTGTGTGGTTGATTTTGGTGTTGAATAGACAAGTATTTTTTTTTTTTTTTGGATTGAACAAAAACAATTACCTATTACATTTTGGTTAGGTTTAATCGAATACGATTGATTTGGTTCTGTTTCTTGTTCCAATTTTTTTTTAAATTGAGACAATTTTCTTCAAATTTCCGCCATAAAAATTTTCTTTAAAAAATTATTAAAAAATTTTGTAACGAAATGGAAACCCTGAAGACTAAAAAATATTGCTTGATAATGCGCTCACTGAAGTGAGTCGAAACTCCCTTTTTTCGAAATTTTACTCAACTTGACTGAAAGAATAACCTCAGAAGAAGTTGTTGAAAATTCAAATTTTTCTTGCTCAATGTTTAACTTTTGGATCACCTCAGTAGAGACTCAATTGTAAGTATTTCGAAATTTTGATTCCTTTGAAATTTCAAAAAAATGGATACTTCTCCCGGATAATTTTTTTGATTCATTTTCACTTATAAAAACCGCATAAGAAACGTTTTTTTTTAAATTTTTTTTTAAAATCCCAAATATCTGTTATGGGGTGAACTTGCTAAAAAGGTTGGTCGTGCTTCATAAATTTGAAAAAATTATGAAAATTGTATGCCCTCCATTGTTTTTTCCTCAAATAGTTTTTTAAATAATCATACACAGGAAGTCTAGTTTTGTTGGATTTTTTTCAAAATATTTTTTCTCAGGATTTTGAAACTTTGTGCTTTAATGAGTAAAAAACAGGAGAAGACAAGGAAGTGGATATGAGAGGCATGTTTCAAAATCTTGACCAAAAACTTACATAAATTACTACCTATCATAAAAAAAATTGATTAGGTTTGTACCTTCTTAATCACGTAACAAAAACTCAAAAAAATGCCATGTCACTTCTTTTTTTGCAAAATAAGAATTTTTCAGAGTTTTCTCGATTATCTCTGAAAATTGAAAAAAATTCTCGCAGTAAAAAAATGAAAATAAAAAAATATTACAAAATTAAAAAATTAAAGAACGAAAAAATTGAAAGTCATAACAATACTATCTGGCAAAATGACGTCATTTTTTCTAAAAATATGCAACAGTCAACTTAAAACATTCTTCTGTTGTAAAAAAAAACGAAAAATTCACATAAATTAGTAGCTATTATTACTGGTGAAACAAATAACATGGACAGAAATTTTTTAGAATCGGACAAATTCTCAATTAGATTCAAGTACATTCGAAAATACCCAACCAGCAAAACTCCTGTGAGTGCCAAAATTTATTTTTGGAGCTTAAGAGAGTTTTTTAAAAAATCAAATTTGACCAAAAAAAAACGAAAAACCGAAATTTTTACGTTTAATTGAACTTGAAATCTAAAATTTAATGTGTAACCCATTTTTGGTTTTTTCCCTCTCCCTTTCCCTCGTCCAATCGGGACACTGAACTTGATTTGGATAACTTTGGAGCACTTTTTAAAGTTGGAATTTTTTAAATGTCGTTGTAAGCTTCTGATCAGTTTTAAAATCAGAATAGAGTATAAAGTGAATTTCAGTTTTCTAGCTTAATTATGATTACATAGGCCTATAAGTAAAAATGTTGAGGAAATTTTAATTTTTAAAAAACGGGCAGGAAACCATTTTAAATTAAATCTTTCAACTTTTTTTTTGAAGTTACTTGGAGAATTGAAATGGGTAGTCTATTTCTCTCCAAAGCAGGTACGGGCATTCCAACGATTAAAAAAATGTTTTTTTGAATAGGACAAATCTAGCTTGAAAGAGATGGCAAAAATACCCCACTAGCCATTATTTCAAGTGTCCAAGTTGGTTTTTGGAACTTCAGAGAAATTTTTAAAAAATGAATGTCAGCCAAAAAATATGTAAAAATCGAAATGTTGTCCTACTCGTACCAAACTAGAGAGCTGAAATTATTTTTCCATTCAATTTCAGAAGATGGGGGGGGGGGTTCAAAGTAAGAAGCGTACCAAATTTCAGCTTTCGAGCCCAATCAGAGGAAATTTTGATTTTTTTAATATATTTTTGGCCTTTTGATTTTCTAAGAATCTTTTTATGTTCGAAAAATCAATGCAGCTCCTGAAATTTTGGTTAATGAGTATTTTAGAATTCTCTTTTAATTCATAACTTTGTGTACAAAGATAAAAAAAAAATTACGAAAAAATATTTCAAAATCATGAAAAAAATTTATTTTTTTTCGAAGAACTATTTTTACATATAAATATCGAACTAACGTAAATACAGGCTGGATCAGATTGCCTCTTTGACGGCACTTCTGACTTCTGCGTCTGTCACTAAATTACTATTCCAGTTCATAAAGTTGCCTATCTCTCTCAGTTTAGGGCGCAAAAAATTTGAAACATTCACAAACTGGAATTTATCTTGGAGATGTTTGTTCCCTAAAACGAAAAAAGTATGCAACATACTACTCAACTGTGGAAATAAACTGCAATATACTCTCATCAGCACCAGGAGACGTTACTGCAACGTTGGAAAAAACTGGCTTATGACATTTGTCACATATTTTCTAAACAATAAAATGAAAAATATTTTGAAAAGGAAAAAAGCAAAAGTAAAAAAAAATTGTGAAATAGAATATCATCTATGGAAAAATTATGATTTTTTGTTAAAACGAATCAGACAATGAGACATTTGTCTGTAAAATTTCAAATTGATCAGAAATTGATATAAATTCAATTTTTCAATAAAACTTTGAACAAAAATTATCGTAATTATTTAATCATAATTTTAATGCTGAAATCACCCCTGATTCATAACCATTACAAATTCGAATGAAAACATGAAAGAAAAAAAATTAATGAATCCCAATTCGTGTAATCTTTTTGGCTTTCTAGTTCTTATTTCCAATAATATTGTAAATTGGCCTAATTTTTTTTTTTTTTTTCTTTTTACTGATTGTTTTTTTCGTAATTTTTTTCAATGCTTTTTCATCTTCCTGTAGTGTTGATTTTTTTACATGGAAGTAGCCTGAGAGTGCATTTTATTCTTTCAAGGCTTCTTTTCAGTGCTCAAGCTACAAGTACCTCTCAATTTTTACTCTTACACTTATACGTATAGTACACGTTCTCCTCATAAATCTGATCTAGTTTCTTCACTTCAGTATTATTATGTGTACCCAGTATACCTACTTTTGATACGGCTTCTTTTGCTTTTCCTTTTAAAATCCGGTCCTGTGCTTCTTCGTGTGTTTACTTTTTACTATTTACCTTTCGTTGTACAGCAATCATGAAAAAAGAAGGGGAAAAAAGAGAAAACTTTTCCACATTTTGGTTATATCTAACCTACCTACACCTACATGGCATAAACTGGAAACATATAAGCTATAAGCCTTAAGCCTTATACTCGTACACTGCAAGAAACCCAAAAACGCGACAAGATACGACATTTCAGAGCGACAAATTGAAACACAGTCGAGCTGCATCTGCCGTTTGTCGTCGAAATATGTATTAAAGCGGCGCTTCGCCTTCATTAACCATCATTCAAGCCAAAATATAAGGTATAATTTGGTTAACGCGATGCATTAAAACCGCAACCGACTGCGAGCTGGGCCAGGGGACTCCTTATACTACTACGACGATTTGATTTAATAACGTTATCGTACGTAGTACTTGGTCGTTTAATAACGACATTGTTACTCCTGTCGCGTATTTGATAGCTGCTGAAATTGACTATAAAGTTGGGAATATTCATCGTGTCGTTGTCGTCAGTCTCGATGGGTCTTCTCGATGTTAAGCCATTTCGTATGTGATGAGGTGAGGGGGTGAGGGGCAGGGGGTTGAAAGTAATTTCGACTGTACGATTTGTTGGTATCATTTTTTAATCATATTTATTCGAATAATCTAATAAATTATGTTTTTCCTTTTTTTGTGTTTTTTCAGCAAAAATACCTGTCTCGATTTGGATACCTGCCTGATGGATGTGCGAGTGGATCTTGCTTGATAACCGAGGATCATTTTAGAGCAGCGATTCAAAATTTACAGGTAATTTTTCACGTGTCTTTAGACCGAAACATGAGTTACGCTGGCACGCGAACGACTGCTCCCTTTTTATTCCTCCTTTTCGAGCATTTGGCTTATGTAATGTTAGTCGTAATGCGGCGCTAATGAATTAGTCTCCTGTAAAAATAGAGTGTGTTTGATTTGCTCGTTCGTTTCTCCAGACTTTTGGAAATATTCCAGTTACCGGAGAAGTAGACAAACGTACTCTGGAATTGATGAGAACGCCGAGATGCGGTATGCCGGATGTGTTATCCGATGACATTAGTGCTAAGCTATCAGGCAACTCCGTTCGAAGAAAACGATACGTGTTTCAAGGGCAGAAATGGTATACTACGAATCTCACGTGGAGGTGAGTTTTTTCACATTCTATTGTACCGTTTTTTCAACTAAAATACTTTTTTCAATGGGTCAGTTAGTTCCGTTATGTTGACTGAAATGTTGGTCGATTCAAATTCGAGGGTTTCATTTCATTTGTTTTGTGTTATCATCCCTGTGGTGTTGGTTCATTGGTATGCGTTTTTTTTGGGTGTTTCTTAAAAGACCTTTTGATGAGGGTGGTTGGAGGAGGGGTGAAGAAGAGATGAATGTGAATGAAGAATATAAAGTTTCCAAACTTTGGCCTCAATAAACTGATTTGGATGAAAAATTAATCAATTTTTGGAGAAATAATCGTCCCATTTTCTTCCCCTCTCCTCAATATATCAACTTTTGAATAGATTTATCAATTTTCACCAAAATTTAATCACACGCATTAAGCTTTTTTCTATCGAAAAAAAAATGAACACCATTTTCATCCAAACATATTAGGTATACGCCATTTCAACTCACATATTCCGTCGATAATGTATAACTTTTCGCGCCAAATAATCAACTCGGATTAAAATCCGATAACCGATGACTAGCTCGTCAATTTTTAATAAGTTTGGCGCCACAGTCGATAATTTTATAGCCGGCACGCGTCCGGCTGTTTTGGAAAATTAAGACTGCGATTTTTCTAGTCACTAAATTATCGTCCACACGTAAAGATAGGTAATAGGTATTAGGTATACTTTACCTTTTGGCCTTTACACTTACTTACATAAAAATAAGGAAGAGGAAGGAGGAAAAAATCACTAAACGTATCCTTCACGACTCACGTACAGAAAATATAGAGAGCTTTTAACCGAATACTTAGTGGGATTAAAGCAGGTATTTCGGTGTAAAAAAAAATTATTAACAACCCTTCGAGGGTATTTTATAATGATGTTTAAACAAGGCCAAATTACCTCGCAACAGCCCTTCGAGCGACTACTCAATTAGAGAAGGTAAACCCGGCGCTGGACGACGAAAATATTTTATAGTCGATCGTAAACCATGTCTTCGTAATTACTCGACGTACTCGTACCTCGTACTATATACCATACCATACTCGCAAAACCGATCGAGGTGTAATTTAAAGCGATATTCGTAAATATATGCGACCGTCGCCCGTCGTATAATAAATCGCAACGTTTACCTATACGTGTATTCATTATGTACCTTGGTCCTTGGTGTATGGATGGGGTTGTTGGCTTATAGGGTATCATACCATATTGTGCTTACTTACCTTCGTATGATCTGAGTTAACGCATATAATGTAGATATAGGTATAAGATGGATATTAGCTGGGTCAACATATCACCTCCTTATTACCTTTCTTTTCGCCCTTAATGATAATTTTGAAAATTTTGCGTTGATTAAGTAAATACATATTAGAAAAATTAATCAAGAATACGATCTGATATAAATTTTGAGGGGAAAGGGAGGATGGATGAAGAGAATCAAGGTCCTCTGCTTAATCAAACCCAAAATATTTCAAAGTACACACATATATAACCTATTTCTGTTTACTTAATATGTTCGTACGAAAGGATCGATCAAAAGTTCTTTCCTAGGAAAACTCGAGAAGTTCACTTCAAGGTACCTACGTTATATTAAAAATCAAAAAATGAAAAAAAAAATGTGCAAAATTTGCTCAAAAATAGATTAGAAATTATCAAATAAAAAAGTAACTTGAAACATTTTATAAGAGTGTTTTTTTATTTCTTTTTTAAATTAAATTTCTTTAAAATTCATTTTTTTAAATTTTAGGTAGGTATCCCGGTAAACACATAGTACGCGATACGCCAGCGAATAGAAGGCGATCATCGTATTGGCAGCCGGCGTATCGCCGGCGGGAATCGCGTTCGAATCGCCGGCGAAAATGTCCGCTTTTTCCGCAGCGGAATCCGAAGGCGATACGCCGGCGGGAATCGCAGCGATATCGCTGTTGAAATAGAACGCGATTCGAAGGCGATTCGTCGGCGGAAATCGCAGCGATATCAGAACGCGATTCGAAGGCGATTCGAAGGCGATAATCGCAATGATGTTTTGCTTGGTTTTTTCCTAGATTTTTCTCCCACATTAGAATCAGAACGTATTCTTCAATTAATTTTACGAGTAATTTACTTGTTTACATAATTAAAAATCAAGAAAACAAAATAAATAACGAGTAAATTAAGTGAAGAATGCTTTCTGATTCTGATGTAGGAAGACAAACTAGGAAATAACAAAAGAAAAAACGATGAAGTACCTATACTTGGGTAAATCACTTCACACAAGAATGCAACAACATCAATTGTAATTTATTAAAATAACCAAAAACACAAAAATTGAATTATGGAGATTTAGAATAATTATTCTAAGTCACCATACAAAATCCATTTGAAATCATCAAAAATTTATCAGAATTCATCACTAAAAAACAGTTCAAAATCACCATGAAAAATTTCAAGCTGAATAAAAAAATTAAATTTGAATCAATACAGTGAAAAATTTATTTTAAAAATCACAAAAAAGTGTCAAAAATTGCTAAAAAAAATTCATTAGAAATAATCACAAAAAAATTCCAATCTGACTCATCGCCGAAAAATTTGTTCTATGTACACACCACGAAAAAAAATTGTTCGTTATCACTCCAAAAAAATTAATCAAAATTCAACACCAGAAAACCAATTTGAAATAAACACGAACGAAAAGATAAAAAAAAACACAACATTCTGCTCGTTATTGCATGCTTGCGTAAGAACATCTGAATGCTCACTCGATTGAACGCGAAACAAATGCGAAAATCGCATGAAAAATATTGTAAAAGAACTCTACTAAATTCGCCTTCTATTCGCCGACGAATAGACCGCGGAAATCGCGCTGAAAAAAATGAAAAAGATCGTTGCGAAATTCGTAGGCGTATCGCCGGCGGATTCAGCAGTGTTTTTTTTCAAATTTTTTCAGCGCGATTGTCGCGTTCGATTCGCCGGCGGATAGAACGCGAGTATCGCGTTGAAAATATCACTGCTGAATCCGCCGGCGATACGCCTACGATTTTCGCAACGAGTTTTTTCATTTTTTTCACTGCGATTTCCGCCGTCTATTCGCCCGCGATACGCCTACGATTTTTGCAACGAGATTTTTCATTTTTTTCACTGCGATTTCTGCCTTCTATTCGCCGGCGAATCGAACGCGATTTTCGCGACCGCGATTTCCGCCGGCGAATCGAACGCGATTTTCGCGACCGCGATTTCCGCCGGCGATTCGCGTTCGGTGTGTTTACCGGGTAAGTATTTCATTTTTTTTCAAAAAAATGATTAAGTAGGTACCTATTTTTTTTTAAATTGAAATTTTAAGATTTTTTTTTGTGAATTTGTTCGTAACTTATTCGGTGTAGGCATTTTTGATTTTTTTTTTCAATTCTCAAGAAACATGTTGCATTTTAACTTTCATCTAAGTATTTATTTTTTCGATTTGACCATTCATTGACTTATTAGGTGGGAGGGCGGGGGGGGGGGGGTTGTTGATCAATTTCACAAAAATAAAAAGAGCATTCGTTGCATTTTTTTTTTTCAAATTTCAATTGCTGTTTGTTCAAAGTTAAAGCAGCTTTGAAATATGAGCCTTTAAAAGTTTCACGAAAAATTGATAATTTTTGAAAATTATAAAGTCCGCCCCTCACCTTTTCCCTGGATATCGTAATCTATGAACAAGCTGGGGGGGGGGGGGGTGACAAAATCTTGCTAATTAGGTAGGTACTTTGTTTGAATGTAATAAAGTGTCATTTTCCAATCATTTATATTTCAACAGAAAAGTCATCATTTTGGAAAAAATACTTACCTAACTACATGATTGTGTTCTCAATGAATTTTTTTACTTTGAAAATCTCTTAGAATTTTGTTGGTAACTTCTCGCTGTGTTAAATTTTTTCCAGGAAATTTTTGCCCATTTTTTCTGCGGAATTTTTCTCGATTGACTTTTTGCTCTGCCGAATTTTTTCTCTTTCAACTTTTTACTACTCTGTTGAATTTTTCCTCTTTCGGATTTTTTTCAATGCTAAATTTTTGTCAGAAAATTCTCCTGAGATTTTTTTTAATGAAGAATTTCTCCTCTGAAAATCTAAGACGATTTTTTTTTCTCCGTCGATTTTTTTTCTGGATAGTTTCTTTTCTGTAAAGGAGGTCAAAGTCTCCTCTACAGGAAATGATTAAATCTCAAAAACATACTCATTTCAATAAAGTTATTGTGCCGAATTTCGAAGCTAAAAGGTGCAGTATAATGAAGAAGAGCTGTGAATCCAGAAACGAATTATAGTCCGGCATATGACAATAGGAGTAATTGCACCCCCCCCCCCGCAGACAATCCTCCGGGACAACTTTTTTCTTAAAGGGGACATCCTAAGGAACATTTTAAAGCAAACTTGTCCAAAAAAAGTTGGCCTTACTTACAAAATGTCGGCCATTTTGATTGATAGGTCAACCAAAATCGCAGATTTTGCGTTTCAACATAGGACTTGCACGAAATTTTTCAAACCTTACAAAGTTAGATCGAAAGATAATGCAAAATTTTATCACCTGTCAAAATTTCAAGTGCTAAAGTGCGTTTTTCGATTTTTGGTGAATTTTTAAAAATCCAATCAAGGCCGAAAATGAGGGAAAAAATCAAAATTTTACCAAATATGACCAAGAAAGCTGAAATTTGGGATATACCCTATTTTCGACATGCCAAATCGATTGGAAACGGTTTCAACCCGTTTTGAGCAGTTCTGGAGCCTCCAGCAGATTTTTGAAACTCGAAGTTTCCACAAAAAGCTATCAAATTGGAGTTGTAAAGCTGGAATTTATTCTAAAAACTAATTTCAATACGCTACGAAGTACTGCAGATGAATTTCAAGTCGTTTTGGAGCCTCCGGCGACTTTTTGAAGATTCCTAAAGCCTCCAGCAGATTTTTGAAACGTTGAATTTTCACAAAATTTCATCAAATGGAGATGGAAAGCTGAAATTTACTCTACACTCCAATTTTAACACCCTCTGAAGATGACTTCAGGTGAGTTCAAGTCATTTTAGAGCCTCCAGCGACTTTTTTGAAAATTACTGGAGCCTCCAGTAGATTTTTGAAACTTGAAATTCCCGCAACATTAATTTATCAAATGGAGTTGGCAAGCTGAAATTTACTTCGCAGACTACATGGTGGTTTCAAATGGTTTTGAAGCTTCCAGCTACTTTTTGGAAATTTCAATTTTCCAAAAAAACGCTATACAACCTTTCTATATAACCTTTCAAAAAGTCGCTGGAGGCTCCAAAACGACTTGAAATCCAGCAGCAGCAACTTCGTAGCGTATTGAAATTAGTTTGCAGAATGAATTTCGACTCTCCATATCAGTTTGATGAAATTTTGGGGGAATTTTCAAAAAGTCGCTGGATGAAATTAACCATATTACATTGGAGTTTTACGCTGAAACGATAAAAAGTGTGGTACTTTGCTTGAAATTGATTATTTTTTCCAATGATTTTCAATACTAAAACAACTTTTTTTTTTCATTGTAAAAGTCCCACGAGCACTCGTTAATACGTACCTATTATTTTCTGGGCACAATTTTGCTGAGTGAGCTTATCAAAAAAAAAGAAAAAAATTCCATTCAGTATGATGAGATACTCTACAACCTTGCAAAACTGCGAGTATAATTTTTAAAAAAGTGGAGAATAAATTTCCGACATTTTTCAGGCACCCAGTTTACGCGAATCTTTTCTGTCAACATTTAAAATTGATTCAATTTAAAGAAATTGATTTTTTATGTTGAAAAAATTTCCTTTGTGCGAGTATATAGTTTGCTTCTATAAGAGACTTCAGTATTACTACAGTTTCTGTTGACGCAGCCTAATGTGATTTTTAAAAAAATACGTTTTCAGAGAGAAATTATAAACTGCAGTCGACGAACGTGTTGACATTGAAATGAAACTATCGCATATACGTGTACGATATAGGAAAACTCCTTTGAAAAATTTATCAAAAAGAGCCGCCTTAATTGTTGAAAAATTTTCTCTACAGAACACGAGGGGCACTAAGAGCAACGCGAGAAAGTAATAAATGTAAAAGCTCGTCTGCTAATGACGATGACGTGGCGATAGGAGCGCAGTCACAGCAGCGGGGAAAATTTCGTTAAAAGTCGCAGTCGCGTTAATCCGCCTACGTATACATATTCGCGATTGCTGGCGTCGTCGGGAAAGCGACAGACTGAAGAGGATGGGGAGGGGGGAGGGGGGTTTCTCCGGCGAAAAAAAAAGCAAAAAAGGAAACGCAACGCTTGATTCTTGGGCGAAAAAAACAAAAGCTAGGAAAAGTACGTGGACAAGTGACGTTTTCTTGATGTTTTTTACGCGACGCAAGAACATCTCGACAACAATAGGGCGACATAGTAGAGACGTTGCATTAAACGTAGTATACGAGTAATTCACCCCCGGAGCCTGACTCGGAGTTGAGACGGTGTAAAAAATGCTCCGGTAGTTTTTTTTCTCGCACAGGGCGTGCGGTATTGACGAGGCTTTTTGTACAACCAGAACAACGAGAAGAAGGTGGAAAAAAAGGGAACGCGATTTCGCCCCTTTCGCATTTAGTCACGACTTCATCGCGGCCAAAGTACCTCGCGAATCAATTGTGGAAGGTCGTGATATCTTTTTGGTGCGCATTCGAGTGCACTTACGTTTACGAATTTCGAGTACATCTTTTGTTTCCTGTGTTAACCATTTTTAAATACGTACCTAACTCGTTTTTGGCCGAAAGGAAATGAAAACTTTTAGCCGACTGTTTTTCCGAGCGTGAATTAGCGTAGCGTACCAAGCACTATAGGAGCTTTTTCTAGCTATAATATCGCGTTGAAAAAAAAAGACAGAACTTATACATAGACTAGGGGTAGGAGGAGGTGTAGAAAGCGCGATGCATCAGAAAGGCGTGCGGCCTTTAGGAATGTAAATGTCAAACCCTGTATCATATACGAGAGAGACTCGTACAAATAACGAGCTCGACAAAGAGTACTACTATACGTATATCTGGCTGATGTGAGTGAAGGAAGGATGAAGGAACAGGGGAGGAAAAAAGTTGAAATGTTAAGCGATCGCGAGGCTTTTTGTTTAGCGAAATATCAAATTTTTATATAACTTTGTCGTTTTAATAAACGCGAAATGTTATTTGGGTAAATATCAAGATACGCTGGGTGCGTTTTAATGGTTAGTTTGCCCCCAAGGGCCATACTTCACCTTTTCTTTTTAAATGTCGCCGCTCGTCGCCTTTTGTTAAAAACCTTCGCCGGCGAACGCTCCGACATACTAGTGAGAGGTTTTTAATAAACGTAATTTCGAATATTCGCCAATGTCAAAGGTTACCGTACCATTTTCGATGGGCTCGAACGCCAACTTAAACATTTTATTAATACCGGAGCCGAGTTTAAAGGCTGCGAGTATTCCACGCCGGGGTTCATCCTCAGGTCTCTAGAGGTATGCTGTGCCGTGCCATGGACTGATTTTCCACTTCGCTATGCCCCGTTAAAATATGTATCCTAAAATGAATATTATTACAAAGGCGAAAAAACCAACCGGTCGGAAATTTTTGTCTGGAATTACGCCCACGCTTTGCTATTACCGGGTATATGAAATTCGCAACTTAGCTATTCGCGATTTTCCTTTAGATTGCTGTAATATTTATAAAATTTTTACGCGTGTTTCGAGTCGAAGGTAAAAATTTTTACCACTTTGGAGAGTTCGTATGCCCCTGTGAAGTAGAGTATTGGCTACTTGCTAGACGAATGAGATGTCTGAGAAGTTGCATTTTCTGTGTAGGTACAAAATGTCAGATAGAATCGCAAAAATTATTCGTTTTTGAAAAAAAATGTACTCCTACTCGACTGATTTATTGAAAACTTTCTCTTTAATTTTAGTTGAAAATTTCTTAGGGAAGGGGGGGGGGAGTCTGGAAAATTTTAGAATTCGCGATTGGATTTATTTATGACTGTGTACTCGTAAAAAAGAAAACATTTGTGAAATGATGGGAGAGAAAGAGTGATAGAGAAGGGTAAAAATTTGAAAAAGTCTTTGAAGTTTTGAGAGCAGAAAACCAAGGAATGGACATGGTCTTAAAAAAAAAAGGTCGACTCTTTTCGAAATAATTTTTTTTCAAAAAGAGCTATGAATTACTTACACTCTTTTTACAACTCTTCATCAAACTGGTATGAACTCTGAGTTAACTATCCAAAGCTATTTTCCTACCTTTTTTTTTGCCTCGAAAGAGACTCTTTTTTAATGATTTTTTGAGTTGAAAAAATCCAAAGTCGACATGCTTATTAATATTACGACATCAAAACTTGATTATTTTATCAATATTTTTGAAGTTTTGACATGTTTTTGACGAGTTCGTTCTTGGTTAGGAGCACATTTTCTGAAGAGCAGAAGGCAGGGAATCTGAGAAACACTTCTAAATCTTAAGAACTGGTGCATTTGGAGGGGGTGGGGTGGGAAGATGGACAAATAAAATCTGAAGAATGGTCTACTCATAAATGAATGTCCTGCAGAAATTTTTTAAAAAGTCCAACAAAAGTTCTGGATAGATTTCCACTTTTTTTCGGGCATCCTGTGACGGACTATTTAAAATAATTTTTCATTGATTGGGGGATGGGGGGTGAGAGGGAGGGACGGAGAAAGTGAAGAGAGAAGGAGATACCAAACATGTCACAATGGAGCAGTTTTTCAACTTTTTCTGAAAATAATTTTTTTCTCAAACAAAATGAACAAATGTGAGTTATTATTAGGTACTTACTTCAATTCATGCAACCCTCCCACTCCTTCTCCCATTTTGGAAACTACCAGTTTTAGACTATATATTTTGAAGCATTCTGCGAGTTTTCAGTTTTTTACAGAAATTTCAAATCACTGTACCTATGTAGAAGATCCAGAAAGAACTTGACGATTTTTCAACTTCATCATATCTGAAGCATTTTTTCCTTTGTTTTTTTCAAGAAAAACGAACCAATGCAAATGATTAATTCAATTTAACCCCCCCCCACTTGTACGCACTTTGAAAATGACTAATTTTAGACCATTTTGGAGTCTCCGCCAAATTTTCAGTTTTCTCTAGTTTCAGATTACTCTGAAAGGATCAAAAATGGACTGGCTTCTATAACGTTAGGAGTTTTCATAAAATTCAAACATTTAGGAGCCTTCAGAGCGGTTTTAAATTTCCAGTAAAAATTGAAATCACGCTGAAAAATCCAAAATGACTCAATTTCGATTGTTTTCGGGTCAAGCAGCCATCTGGATGTTTTCAGAAATTCGTCAAAAGTCTTAAAATGAACATTATTACCTAAAATTTTGGTTAGAGAGGTCTTTGGACATGTTTTTTTCGATCTAACTTGGTTTCGTGTGAATCAGAAGGTGCCAATTCAACTTTTTTTTTCAAATGAGGTTGTTGCAGATGAATTTCAAGTTCGTTTTATGGAACTTGGATTGGAAAAAAGTCCTCATAGCATACAAATTTTTGTGAAAAAAATTTAAAGCTATGGTGGTTCATAGTTTTTGTTGTCAATTTTACCCTGAAAATTCATTTAAAAATTTTTAAATTCTGGGAAAAAATCATATCAAAAGAGCTCATATTTCTCTTGCATAGTTTGAGTTGCATAATCAAAAATTTTACTTCTAAAACACACAGAAACAGAATTTTTCGCGAAAAACATATTCTTTATGTATTTATTTGTTCAAGTGAGTGAGGTGAGGGTAGGAGGACTGCAACTAAATTTTTTTGTCAAAGTCCTCAACACCTAGATAAACCGTCAGAGTTTCACAGCTCTGGAGACAAAGGCATCTCACCTAGAAGCAAATTGTTGGAGTTTTCACCTCAAAATTAAGTAATATCGTTGACATTCGAGTAATAATAAACTAAACAATTTTTCTGGTATTTCAATTGGTTCTACTGTATTTTAAGTGAAAAAATACCCTAATGAAAAAAAATGCTGTAAATTCATCTTGGATAGATGTGATAAAAATCAAGGCTCCCCAACCTCTTCTCTTCCCTCCCTTCCTCTTCGTTCATTCTATACCTTCTAAAAAGATTTCTGTTTATTATTTTTTTTTTCGAATATCAAAATAGCTAGGCGTGTACTCGTAGGTAGGTACAAAAATATTTCTTAAATTTAAAAAAAAATCATTTTCCTTCAGTTTTTTTCAAGTGGTGAGGGTGAGAGGGAGGAGTGCAGGAGTAGGTACACATTTTATCTGCTAAATGCATAAGTATCTAATCTATCTGAATTTTTGTCTTGTTCTTGTCAATTTTTTCATTGCAAAAATTAAAATAATAATTTTTCCCAGTAAGCAGAAATGCTCGGTTTAACATAGAATATTACTCGTGTCAAAACCTATAATCCGAGAGGATTTTTCTCACAACACGATTTGATTTCGTGGCAAGGCAAAAAATCCACCTCGATGGGTGAACAACTTTCTCGTCGTTATAACTGCTCACTCCGCGTAAGACTTTAGGAAACACGAAGAGGACGAATTATTCCATAATACAAGAAGTTTTTCATCTCGAAGCGAAAGGATCAAGACTTTCGAAAAGCTCTAAAGACTCAAATCGTTAGAAACTTTTTCGTTGAAATTTCTTCAACAATGTCAGCGCAGGTCAAGTGGCGCTTATTTTTTTCAGGCATACACAATTTGGTACAATGCAGTTTTAAAATATCATTTTGTATACTTACCTTTTTTAGTCTCAATTTTAAATAATTTTTCTTTATCGTGAACGCGTATTATATCGCCTTAAATTCTCTATACCCGTACCTTCCTATAGGGGTAAAAAATGTCTCGTGATGAGCTTCGGTTTAGGACGTAGAACTAAATTGCTCCTTTCCCACGGTCTATTTATGTAACTCTGAGTACTAAAGGTGGATGTGTGTACTTGGGACGCTTTCGGTTGGAAGTTACAAAGTATAATCAACTTGAAGGTTATCCGTTTACTGATTTAGGTATCTATGAGATTGTAGGTGTAAAGTTGAGTTAAAGTTCTCGGAAATGTTACCTAAAGGGGTGGTCGAAGCAGAGAAAAGGGGATGAGACGATTGTGAAATTTTCAGTGTATTAATTCAAAGGTTTCGAGACTATGAAAAGTAAACTAGCTCTCAAGCTTGTCTGACGTAGAGAAAAACAGTGAGGTGACCATGAGAGGTGAACGAGTGAAAAGCGTGGGTGGCATTTTTCAAAAATAAAATCATTACGCGGATTAATTCGACGAATTCGTAACTCAAAAGCCATCCAGAGAATCCTTTAAGCGTCACGTAAAGCCTTTCGTATCCGGTCAGTGTTAATTTTTACTCTGAAATGAACCTTCAGGAATGATAGAATTCCTCGGCCGAAGGCTTAGATTCGCTTTTATTTTAGCCTCTATGTGTCAATTTGTCTCCCTCGGTGATGGGCGTTCCTTCCTAATGATGATACTATCGACGATAAGACAATCGTTTCGAACAATTATCTACGGATAAAATTCCCATATGGTTGAGTACCAGACCAGATGCTCCAAGACTCCTCAGAGATTCACTCTGGAGCAATCTTACTTTAGAATTTCAACTGTAAAGGATGTCGAATTGTTTGAACTTTGAAAAAAAAATACCAAACCTCGACCAAGTTAGTAATATTGTGCCGGTTTCACACCCTGAAAAAAACGGAAGATATAAACATCTGGGTATACCGTATACCCGGTCTTATACTACAGGGTGTTCTATAATTCTACGCTGTAAAAATAGAACACCATTCGGGAAAAAAAGACGAGTAACTAAACAGAAAAAATTGATTTAAACAGGAAATTAAAAAAGACTATACTTTACCTATAGGTAGTACTAGCATCCATAAACTATGTATTTTTCACACTATGTACCTGCAAAAGAAGAGAGAGAATATGCTAACTGAATATTAATCCTTAATAATGAACCTTTCTAGCTGTCAACTGTATTAAATCTACGGTTCGCTATCGACCTTTCTTGTTGCCTTCTCTGTATTTTACATACCTATATAAATTGGAATACCTACAAAAACTCTTCCACTGCCATCGAAACTATATTGAAGGTCATACCACGTGACCCTTTGGCTTCGATGTGTTTTAAAATGTCTATATACTTTTTTGATGTATAGCAATGTGCTGGTAAAGTATTGATAAGCAGTGGTATTTTCGACGTCTAATTTCACATTGTTTGCTTTTTTCCTCCATCTTTGTCTCGCTCTCATCGTTTACCACATAGTATGAGCAGAGCAGAGCTTCTTCGGTATTGTTTACAAAACACCCTCCCCTGCTCCTCCGGTCACTCTATGCTTCTCCCAGAGACCCTTGGCCAGGCTATCTATTCACAACCTATACGGTAAGATTTGTAAAGCAAATTTACGCGTTGATGCTGTTGTTGTTGTTGGGGGTTTTTTATTTGTGGAGTGAAAAATAGAGGTTTTTATTGCATCCATGTATTGTAGACTAATATGAGGAAGGTGTATTAGTAAGGTATCGCGTGTCTTTAGATATGAATTACCGTATGTAGAGGTTTTTTCCTTCGTAATTTGATATGGAATTTGCGAGATGATTCTGAGGGTAGTGTTCTTGCAGATATTTTATGGAGGTGGTTTGTCGAAAAGAAAATAACATCGATGAATTGAGTAAATTATTACTATCTGGTTGGGTGATAAGAGTACCTAATTGAGGAATGGGAAATATGTACTTGAAATGTGATGGAGTTGCGCAATTATTGGCAAATAGCTTTTTGCTACCAAAAAGTTGATTTGAGGTGTAAAAAACTGAAGATCGAATCGAACTGACCTACATAATGTGGAACAACTCATCATACCAAAAAAATCCTAAAATTCTCCAAAAACTGAAAAAATGTGTTTTTTTAAAAATCAACTTCCTTGAAAGTTTCTGATTTTTTAAAACAGTTTTTGTAACATTTTCGAGCAGCTCTCAGAAGATTTCTTATGATACCTAGTTATTATAGGGTAGCCCATAATTTGAAGTTTCTTCTCTTTATACTTCGATCCTCCAAAGTTGTTTGTTTCATGGGGAAATAATTCCATATTTTCTCATTTTCCTCGAGTCCAAAAAAATGACGTCGAAAGACCTCTAAAGTTGAAAACGAAAAATAAAAAAATGCAATACGTGGATGAATAATTTCTGTTCAAAATACTTAGAGCTTTTCTAACGATACAATTTTTTCCAGAAAAACCCTCTCGTGGTCTTTTAAGCAGTGTTGGCCCAGCGTGTCACAGTATAGACACCTCCCCTTCACAAAAAAAAATGGGAGAAGAAATGAAATAGAAGAAGTGTTTAATTGAAAAATTTGTTCAAAAATTCTCAATTTCTGCTTCAATATTCCTTCAAATAACCTCCTTAGAAAAAACTTCCTCAGGTTTCCGAGCAATGTTGATTCTTTTGTGCAAAGACCTCAAAATTGAAAAAAAAGGAAGCAAAAACAAACATGAATGAAAACTCTCCTGACATTTTGCCAGAATTTACAATTTTCTGTGTTCGAATTCCTTTAAATAAATTGATTTTCGGGTCACCCCCCCCCCCCCCGAATTCCCAAAATGTTCGTGAAAAATCTCGTTTTATTTTTTTGAATTTTTGTTTCCAACTCTGGAAGCTCCTTAATGGAAAGCCAAATGGTTAGAAAGTCCAGAGAGTCCAGAGAAGGGGTTTCTCATTAAAACGCGCATTCATTTTTTGAAAAATTCTTAATCAAAAATTCGAAATCGTTGAAAAATTTTTCATTTTATTTTTAAAAATTTTTAAAATGAGAATTTCTTTAAAAAGTCTCACTTGTTACCAAAAATTCTAGCTTTTTATAAATTGAGAAGTCTTTCTTTCTTGCATAAAATTGCAAAAAATTACAAAAAAATATCACTTTTCTCCGTTAATAATTCCCAAAAATTGTTGATTTTCGCCAAAATTGCCAAATTTTTGCTTTTTTAGGCAAAGGTATTTTCTTAAAAAAATTTCCAAAAACCTCGCTTACGTTTTCGCCAGAAATTGCCAAAATGTATCATTTTTTTGCTAATAATTCCTCAAATTGCTCTTTGCCAAAAATTGTAAATTGGAAAATACCTCCTTTTTACAGAATTTCCTTTTCTTTTTTTTTGTAAAAAATTTAAAGTCTATTTTTTAAAATTTTCCAAAAGTCTCGCTTTTTTGTCATAAAATGCTGGAAACTATTTCTTGTGTTAAAATAGTCAGTCTCTCGTTCTATTTTGACAAAAAAAAATTTTTTTGCAAGAAATTTCAAAAATCCTTAATTTGTGTCAAAAATTGTCAAAAAGCCTCAATTTTTCATTAGAAAATTTCAAAGCCTCCAATTTAAAAAAAAATCAAAAATCAGAACATTTCAAGTCGTAATGTTCTTTTATTTTATTATCATTTTTTTTGGTGATTTTTTTCTACATTGCTCGTGTTTTGCCACTTATTTGGTTACTTTTTCGAGCTTTTTTGGTTATTAAAGTTACTTTTTTTGTTGAAAAAAATTGAGTACGAGCCCTGTCTTTACTTTTTTCCCCAACAGAAGAGCTCTCGGCACCACTCAATTTTGACCTGGGAGGAAAATGTCAATTTCCAGGGAATTTTTTTCGTATATAAGAGTAAAGTTTTCCCATTTTCTAAAAACCTTTTTAAATAGTCAGAAGGGACGGGCGTAAAGAAAGCTATTTGCCTCGAGCCTGAAGTTTTGAAGAACCCAAAGTCTTTAGATGAATAAAGATTCATCAATTATCATATCATTTGAACGGAAAATTGAAATTTGAAACAGCTCAAAAATTTCCACCGTGCTTTCCGTTTTTATAAGCTCAAAAATGTCGAGTCTGTAGATTTCCCGCTTATTCAAATGATAGTGTAACTTTTCCTTCTTTTTCGTTGGTGTTTTTCAATTCTCTCTTTAATTCGGTAATTTATTCGAATAAATAAGTAGGTAGGCATCTTTCATCTTCATCACCAATTATTCAGTTTCATCTTTTGGAAAAAATAAAATTTTTTTAAACCTTCAACTTGACAAATAACCGCACAGGAAGAGGAACTCTCTATCGCTTCATTGTTATTCAATCTCTACACATTACGAAGTCGTCGTTTCGGGGCAAAGACAAAAAATATCTACATAACGTCCACCGTGAAATGACATCGATTCAAATTTTTATCTCATTTTTGAATTATTATCGCCTCTCGGTCGTGCCAGGGAATACTCTTTTATGCTTGTTGTTTTTCTCAAAAATGAAATCCCAACTCAATTACATATTGTTCGTGTGTGTAGGCAGATGAAAATCGTACCATACTGTACATATACGATACTTATGCTGCTGTTTGTATCATTTGCTGTCTATTCTATTTCTCGATAAGATTATACGTTCTGTAGATGTGTTTGTGGAAAAATACTCTCAATATCTAGTACATTAACAACAACTTTGATTAGGTATTTTAGAGCAATAATATGACACAGAATGTTACAAATTATATGTAAATTTTTGTGATAATTGATAAAGTATAATGTTCATTTTTATCAATTACCACGAGAGTCTGTTTATCTGCTTATTTGTAAATTATGTTGTTAGGTATCTTATAAACCATGCAGGCATCAATGATGGTATTCATTGGTGCCCCCATTTCTTCTCCCCAGTCCCTAAATTTATTTATTTTTCTCCCTTTATCCCATACTTCTGTTGGTCGTCTTTTCCAACATAAATTAATTTAAAGAAATAATAGAATAAGCGAATTAAATATGATTTCGTCGACTCGTTCTGTGAGACTTGAAGCAAAAAGAGATATTTAATGGTATCTTTTCCACGCTAAAGATTCCCTTCGCCTGACCCCCACTCTGCACGCTTTTCCCATAGATTAACCCCTTTTTCTCGATGTAAAACTGTGGGGGCATCGACTTAAATTATTGTCGACTTTTCGATAAGATTGTTTCGCGAGTGAAATTATGTAAATTTTTCATCTCTTCTGTATAAGGATGGCGTTTATGCAGTAAAATATACTCTTTAAGCAGGCAGGCGATTGCGATATTATTTCGAAAAAAAAACCTAAGAGTATATTAATTTAATAGCGGAGTTCGAGTCGGTAAAACTATAGCAGATGAAAAGAGAAAGACATGGTTTATAATGAAAGGGGGTCAGAGGACGAAGGGAGAGGTACTCGACGACGGTGGTCGGAAGAAGACATTTACATTAGATGATCCGAACGCATGCGCCGAGCTTGGTCATGATTTCGTAGTTGGCGGAGAGAGGTTGATAGTATTTTGGCGGTTTTGGGGGCGTATTTCTCACTCTTTAGTCGACTATTATATAAGGTCCGATCATCTTCAGTCATTCGCAATGTGATCTAGTAATTGTGCTGTTGTCTCTCGGAAGTAATTTCGTCTTCGTCGTGGCAGGTATGTTGACTGTTGGCTGTTGTACTATTCACACACGCACGTATACGATGCTTTTTTTTATCATTTTATTTTATCACTTCGCGAGTACCTACGATTTTTTCACCATTTATTTCGGCGTTTGGAAAAATAATATACGAGGAAAACACGCGAAATGGAAATAGAGGTAATTTTTAGATTTTTCTTTTTTTTTTCATTTTCATTTTCGTATTCTTTTTGTATATGGGGGTTGAAATAGGACCGGTGGAAATATCTGATACGAGAATTTTTGACATGTTTTTCGGTCTATGGTCGAAGAGCTTCGATTTGGGCAATTTTTTCCACTCGAGTAATTATCCTGTAATAGGAAATCTTTCCTTTTGTTGGCAATCTCGTTCCATTTTTCACGACGATACGAACGTCCTACTCCTATCGATGGATTGACGTATGGTTGGAGGCAGGTTGGGGTGGTCGACAAAGAAGATTCGATACCACGCGAAATATTTGTACGTAGCTACGTTGACATTAATGGAGACCTCGTGGTCGTGAAAAATATCCTAAACTCTTTAATACGACCGACACACGCGATATTTAAAGTGAAAAATTCAATTAGTAAAGGTTGCGACCACCCTCCAAAAACCCATCGCCCAATATTACCAATCAATTCTCGATTAATTTGCAATCAGTGTATAGTGTCGATGCGCTCGAATCGTGCTCGTGTATATTTTTTAACCATTTCGAACATGCTAATCCTCTCCTCTCTTTTCCTCTCCCTCGAAATGCTCCCTGTGCTTGAGAATAGTCGACTAAATCCTGGCGGAGGTACATATTTTTTTCTCTCGCTCTGTTTTGAGCGACGTGCTTCGAGGTATTTGGCTGCTGGGCGATGAGAGACGATGGGAAATTTCAATATAAAATTTAATCAAAATCCAACACATGTTCTCGAGATGCTGTCAATGAACAGAGTACAGATACGTGTACGTGTGCGATGTGGTTGGTTTTTTTTTTTAATAAAATCTTTTTCGAACAAGAGTATATTATACCTTTGTGTAGTGTCAAAATGATAAGTACAATTCGTTGCGTCGAAGTTCTCTATTCTCTGGAGTCGAAAGGGGGCGAGGGGGTGTTTTTTTCGAGCTTGAGATTTGGTGATGTTTTTTTTTGTGAGTGTAAAGGGGTATGGTGAATTTTGTGGTTGTCTTTGAGAATTTGATGAGGGAGTTGGAGAGTTTGAGTGCCCCAGCTAGGATACGTGATTTTGATTTTTTCGTAAATTTGAGGAGGGATTTTTTTTGTTGAAAATATGGTCTCTTGTCTTGACTCAAACCGCTTTTTTTTACAGGGTCTCAAAGTTTTGAAATTTTTGAAAATATAACAATTTTTTGTTGGAAATTTCCACATTTTTGAACTCCAAGTGAAGAAATGGAAGTTTTGAACTTAAAAATCTAAAGGGGTTTCTGTCTTCCAACATCCCTGTAATTTTCGAAAAAAAATCAAACCCCCTCATCGTCCTTTTTCAGTCAGCTATTAAAAAGAGAAAATTGACCTCTGCGAGCACAAATCGACATTTCCACCTACGAGTATAAAAATATTTTTATGATTACCTAGATAAATTGTAGTAAATTTCTAAATGTTTTAAAAATTTGAGGATTACGAAAAATGTGGATTTCACTGACTGTATTTTTATGTTTTTCGAGTAATTTTCCTCCTCCCTTCCTCTCCCTCCCTCCCTCCCTCCATTTCTCTCGAGCTTGAGTTTGAATCAAATTTATGATTTATTTCACTTCGATAAATTTGAACCTCATGAAATTAGAACTGAAGCTCTTTTCCTCAAAAAAATTAGGTGGAAAAGGCTTCTCATCTCCAAAACAGTCTATTTCTTGCTTTACTCAGTAAATTCTTTGAATTTCTGTTGCCTTCTTATCTTTGTACCTCCAGTTTGAGAATTTTTTTTAGAAGCTAAACTGTTTTTCAGTTTTTTGTGGTTTAGATCTGTGCATTTTTCGTATCTTCCTCAAAAAAAACTTTTTAGGGAGGGGAGAGGGTTCTCCAGTTGAACTTTGTGAGGCTAATCTGATAATATAATAATGAACTTCCCTATGCCACTAAAATAGCAGATCAATTTGATTTCCTTTATCAAATTTTCATCTTAATTAGTCCCTCTCTTGAGCCATTTTCAGCCCCTTCTGAATTTCACGTTCGATTTTCTCGAAATTACGTCGATTGTTTGTGATGAAACAGTTGAAATTTTTCTGTACTGTCGCATTTTGGAAAAGTGATTAGGGGGGGGGGGGATTGAGAAGTTCTAACAAAAAATTAAAAGAATCCAAATTGTAGAAAGTTCAACCTCATCGTACATTTTTTTTCATCTTTTTTAGAATCAGCCACCTTGGTATTTTTGGTCAATAAAAGAAAAGATACATTTTTGAAGACAAAATAATATGCAACATCGAAAGAATTTTGTAATTGTAATTTTTAGTAACACTGAAATCACTAATTAAATCATTTTTTTCCCCAAAAATAAAGCATTTGAGTTGAAATTGGTTGAAAATTATTACGAAATGATTTGAAGTTGCTCATGCTTATTTTATGATGAAAAAAATTGAATAGTTTTCCAATTTTGGTTTTGGTACATATTTTTAAGTTTAGTAGGTACCTTTTTTCAAAACATTAGAAAAAAACGTAACAAATCATCTTAATGTTTCAAAATATGGAAAAAAATGGCAAACATGTTGTTAAAACATCTTGTTTGCAAAAATGTTCATTTAAAAAAAATTGAAATGTGTAAAAGCTGTAAAATCAATGGGGGAGGGGGGCTCAGAATTCTGGAAATTCTACAAATCAATCACTTAGTTTCATTAATTTTTTTTAAAAATTTCTTTCTAGATTCACTGACATTTTTTCAATCATCAAGCTTTAGAGGGTATCAACTTTTTCAGACATATTTTTCGTATTTTGTACCTTTCCCCATATCCCCTCTCTCCCTCGATCAACCTTGCTCCATTTTTGATAGGGTATTAGTTTGTTCTTATTCTTACGTTAGAGAAGCTGCACATTTTAATAAATCTAATAAACTACGAGTACATCTTACATGTCTGCCTAGTGCCTCAGCCTATCTACAAAATGAGAATTGTAATAATCGAACATTTCGTTCCGAAGTACGTATTTTTTTCCTTCACTATATCGGTAAATTTCCTAGGGTAAGCTAAAGAATTCGTGTTTATTACCACTTCGACCCTTCTGCATAGTTCCTTGCCTGTCTCTATCCTTTTTTCATCCTGTTTGCTCGCTCCCTCGTCCCTCCACGGTCCACGCTACTAAAGAGTATACATATTACTTATTGCTTCAATATCTCGACTTCGTCTCTCGTTTACACGGTTGCTTTTTGTTTACATTTCGGTGTATTTGGTCGGAAATTCCTATCTGTTTTTCGGTCTCTTTCCTCTCTACTCTTTTCCTCATCCGTATCACCGCACGGTTCACTTTTTCATCTTTGTGTCGCGTTTTATCTCACTCCGCGTGTAATTTTTTTCAACTCGTTTTGAAAATTTCTACTCGGCGAAATTTTTTTTCCTCGTTCGTTATTTTTATAGATATTTTATTTTTTCGTAAACGACGAATTTTTTATCCTATGTGCTCTTTGAGAAAAAGAGAGAGCATGAAAATGAACGGGAATGGAGTATATTTTTCGTTGTGATTGGAAATCATTCGTTTGGTTGGATTGAAAGAAGAAGAAAAAAAAGTACGTGTGGTGGAGGTTGTGTTGTTTGTTGATGTATGCTGCGCTTTCAGATTTCTTGGAAGGATTGCTTTTTTTTTTATACCTCGGTGTCTCGTCGCCTGTCACGAAGTGCTATATTTTACCACGTGTAGGGTGTTCAGAAAGTATAGATGTGGGTTTGATGTGAATGTGTGTGTGTTGTGTTCGGTGAAGGTTTATTAATCATGTTTTTCTCGGTAATGGATGAAGAAGAAATTATTCAGACTTGTGGTGTAGTCGATGAAGAAATATTGAAATACCATGAATTAATGTAAACAGATGGTTTTGAAATATCAATTTTTGATAACAAATTTATCGAGTTTTTTTTTAAATTTCATTTCGTTATACGACAAAATAAACAACTTTTGAAAAAAATATATATTTCGAGCAAATTTTGAAAATATACATCATGAAAAAGGTTAAAATGGGAAGCTAAAATACGATTAATAAATTTAAATCAGTTTTTGTTTCATTTTTAATGAATCTACATAGTTGAAAAAAAGTTACCTTCATCTGTTCAAGAGAATTTCATTGCTCGTTATTCGAGAAAAAAAATCACTTATGAAAAAATTTGGACCTTATGAGCACAATTAGTCGATTCGAACCTTCGCATCAAACCCTTTTTAGTATCGAGGCGAATTAAAATGTCTCCATTATCAATTTTATAGCTCGTCTGGAAGGCTATAATAAGGTTTATACACTAGATTTTTTAATTTTGCTGAATTTTACGTTGTAATTCAATTAATTTCAAATTACCTGGCTGTCGCGTAAAAGTGAAGACTTTTTTATGATCTTTGGTGGAAACAGCAAAACTGTTATCCTTTCAAGCCTTTCAAGCTCGGAATTGGAAAAATGATCACCGAAAGGTACTGGAGGGTCGTTAAAGGTACATATTTATTAAGATTCATGTATGGAACAAATAAACAATAAACAAATAAACAAAAAAAAAAAAATAGTTGCTCGGATTTATTTTATCATTTTCGCTTTTACAGAATTTATACGAGAGCTGTATGAAAAATTTATCGAAATGTGTAAAACAACATAAATAAAACATTAAAACTACTGCTAGGATCTAAAAATGACCCCCCCCTTCCCCTCCCTCGATTTTTCTGAATTACGAAGTTGAAATTGTAAGTTTTGGAGAGAAAAAATTTGCTCGCTGTCTTTCCTTTTTTTCAGAGAATTTCAATCGAAAAATTGGGAAAATAATTGAATCAAGTATTTCATTAGGTAATTTGTAGTATGACAAGTTTTAAAATTTTTTGAATTTCAAAACGAAATGATAGAATTACCTATTTGAAGTTTTTTAAAGTTTCCCTCAAACAATCTGGTGATTTTTTTGATGAACATAAAAAAACTGTCAAGGCCTAGTTCGACCCCTCCCTCTTGTAAATGAGGCATCATGTGTGCCCTCAGGAAAGCAGCAAGGAGAAAATGTCATTCAAACTTTTTTCCAAAGAGATAGTGGAGAATGTGCTACAGTTCTATAAATATTTTTCAGTTTTTGAAAAAATAGATAATTTTTTTAAGTCTATGAGGTAAAACCTATAATTACGAAGAAGTCCTTTTTCTTTGCAAGAATTACTAAAGATGTTCCCATTTTTTCTATCAAAATTTCTACAAAAAAACATATCTTAGTTTGTTTGTCAAAATTGCAAAAAAATCAGTTTTTTTCAAAAAAGTGGCTCATTGACGATTTTTTTTATAAAAGTGGTACATTTTTGCAATTTTGGCAATTAGGAGTATTTTTTGCCATTTAAGTAAAGATGTGACGTTTTTTAAATATTGTTGACAAGAAAGGGCTATTTTACTATTTTAGTTGGAGAACAAAAATTTGTCGAGTAAATTGCAAAAAACGCCCTATTTTTCTGCTAAAAATGCAAAAAGCCCTATATTTTTGCCAAAACTGCAAAAGGGCTATTTTTTGCTGAAATTGCCAAGAATACTTACTTTGAACCAAAATTGCCAAAGCTTGCAAAAAAGTCGTGCTTTTTGGCTAAAATATCCAAAAGTTCTTTCTTGTTAAAAACTGTCACAAAGCTTTACATTTTGAACCGAAACCTATTTTTTGCCAAAATTGCAAAAAAGTGCTGCGTTTTTTCTGTTTTATCTTCAAATCTTTCAATTTTTAATTAATTTTCTATTTGTTTTAAAATTTTATTTTATTTTTGTATTTCTTTTTCTAAGCGTTAATTTTCTTTGAAAATGGGAAAATGTTTCATGATCTGAAAGAATCTAGCTCGAATACATTTTCATCCGAGACTCTCCTCCCCTTGATCCTCTAATCGAACTATTTATGAAATTTTCCTACTGTACTGAAATGTGTGCTGCTTTTGCATGTTAATATGTCTGTTCAGACATCCTTTTGTGAATAGAACGACCTCCAAAAGACGTAAAAACTTCAGCTCATAAAATCAATATTCTCTTTTCCTTTTCTTTGGACAGAAGCTCAAAGTTTCAATTTCTATATTTTTTTAAAATATTTTTTTTCAATTCCCACCCTTTTTTGAGGGTGAAGGGGGGCTGTGTACTTTGAAAATGAAACTCGTACGTCAATACTCATTAGTGTTTGCGTTTCTGGAAAATATTACTGTTTTGAAAAATTTTAATCAATATGATTGTGGATGCAATCGTTTTTACTCAATGAACTCCTTTTTTTGGCGAGGAGAGGAAAGGGTGAAGAGAGAAATTCTCCTCGTCTGTAAGCTCTGGGATGTTTTCATTATTGAAGAGATTGTCATTAAATATAACTCAGAACATGATATTGTTCAAATGTTCATTCTTCTTCTTCTCGTTATTAACGTTGGAAAATAAATGAAAAATATTTTCTGGTCAAATATCCATTTTTACTTTTTAAAAAAATCTGTATTACTTAATTAGAAAAATAAATAAATACAATTGGAAATTTTGAACTATAATATTCAGAAGAACGGTCCAGAACATATTGAGATGAAGTCTGAATATTACAAATTATCACTCCAAATCATAACGAAAAAAAGAACAATATAAACAGTTGACTATTCCCCAAGCCCATCAATTTTGAAAACAAAAAAAAACTGTAAATCAACTCAACCTGGTGATTTAATTTTTTTGAAAAACTGTTTCAAAAAAACGCTTATCTTTTGGAAAGATACCTATAACTTTTTCACCTCCTCTTCTCCTCTCTTCACCGAAGAAAAATGTTGAAAAAATTTTGGTTGGTGGTCAACTACTTGATTCAGAGTCAAATGGGGTACAAATCGCGGACGCATTTGGGGAGTATTTTACCGAGGTTGTTGAGAAATTTTCTTCAAAATTTGATGGTCAAGTCATTACCAATGAATACCCAGAAACCAGGTTTGCCAATAGCTTTGCTATGTATGAAATAACAACTGCTGAAACGTTTAGGTATATCATGAAATTGCAAGCAAAGCCATGCACAGGTCATGATGGTATACCAGCGCGTGCTTTAAAAGAAAATGCGGAAGTTCTTGCAGAGCCACTCACAAACCTATTCAATCGTTCCATTGAGCAGGGTATCTTCCCAAGGTTGCTGAAAGACTCTCTTGTAGTGCCAGTCCTTAAGTCTGGCAGTGACCAAGACCTTACGAACTATAGACCAATAAGCCTACTCCCTACTATCTCAAAGGTCTTTGAAAAAATAGTTAAAAACAGAATGTTGAATTTCCTTACAAAGTATTCGTTTTTTGGAAAAAGTCAATATGGGTTTCTACCACACAGAAGTGTTGATGATGCGCTATTTGATAAAATTAGAGAAATTACTTCTTACTTGGAGGAAGGTAAACAGGTTGGGGTGGTATACATTGACCTCTCAAAGGCTTTTGATACTGTCGATTTTGATATACTTCTGCAGAAACTGTTCAACTGTGGTTTTCGGGGCACTTTCCATGCTTGGCTGAGTTCATACCTTACTAATAGAGTGCAGCGTGTAAAAATTGGGTCAAACTTGGGTAATGGTAGGGGGATACGAAGGGGTGTTCCTCAAGGGAGTGTTTTAGGTCCTCTATTGTTTCTCATCTACCTCAATGATGTTTTTAAAGTAGATCTTGGTGGTACGCTGTATGGATTTGCGGATGACTTGGCTGCAGTTTTTGGTAACTACTCCACAAATAAACTGATAAAATTAATAAACTCAGCTATGATCCTCCTAAATGGCTGGTTTTCAGCTCACAAATTAACTCCTAACCGGAAAAAGGCACAACTCATGGCCTACTGCCTGCGCGATATCCCAAAACTCCACGGTAAATGCTTTCTGCACGAAAAATTAAATTGCTTGGAAAACTGCAACTGTAGCCCATTAAGTCAAGTTGACTCATTCAAATATCTGGGGGTAGTTTTTGATTCGAAATTAAAATGGGAGGCTCATAGCCAATACCTACAAGCCAAGTTACGTTGCCTAAATTTCCTACTGTTCTACCTTAGGGGGTATTTCAGCGAATTCCACCTGAGGAAAATATACTTTGCATTGTACGATTCAGTCCTAAAGTACGGTCTTGTCGCGTGGGGGGGAGCTGCAAAAGTTCATATCCAGCCATTAATTACTCTACAAAAATGGGCAATTCGTAATGTGGTTGGCCTCCAGAGGCGTGATACAACAAAAGGAGTGTTTGAAAAATTGGGGATCCTTCGCCTAGAGAAGGCATATGATCTGTATGCTGCGACTTATGTGCATAAGAGAAAGGACTCTTTTGGTGTTGGGAATATACGTAGGCTTGGGTTAAGGGCACGGAACAATGTAGCTCAGGTCCCCAACTGGAAGTATGAGAGAACACGCATGCAGGCACCCTACCAATTTCCAATAATTTATAATAAGGTACCCACTGAAATTCGCAATAAAGGTAGGGTGGAAAACTTTAAGAAACGTCTGAAAGAAAGCTTGCTTGCTGATTCCTAATTATTAAGTACTACACAACCATCTGTTTGCGAAATACCCACTGCTACTTCTTTGATTTACAACACCTGTCAAAATTTACCTGCCTTATGTTATGTTATGTAGTTCTTTGTGTGCTATTGCTTAATTTGCTGTAGTTGTTGAATAATGAACTGTAGTAATTCTAATTCTAATTTGAAGTTTGTAATATGCATATGATTGTTCCTGATTTCTAATTGTATCATTTGAGAGGCGTTTCGCGATATGGGTCCTTGTGGTGATTCGATGTTTTTTTTTTTTATTGGCGATTCCGACTCACATTTTCACGAGAAATCGAATGGTGCAATCAGATTTCGCCTATCTCATCAACTTCTCGTTTAAAAATTACTTGAACATGAATACTCAAAAACTCACATTTTTGGGAAATCGAAAAACAAAGTTTTTGTTTGTTTTTGATTTTTTTTTTTTTTAAAAAAAAAGGTCGATGGAAAAATTATTTTATTGTTGTTACCTATGTAAAATTTCATGGCGAATCCGAATTTGTTGGTATTTTTTTGCGGGATAGTCTGTAACGTTGTGTAAATTTGCCTTTTCACCACAAGGTCTCTTTTCTAAATCACGGATATCAGGCGATGATGAACGAACTTCGTCAAAATTTCCCATCCAACCTATGCGCACGACAACACTGCACCCAAAAATCAAAAAAAAAAAAATCGAAAAAATCGAAGCAATTCGATGTTTTCTCTCTCCTGAAAAAATCGAAATATCACCACAAGGGCCCTTATCGCAAAACCCCTCTCATTTTGATTTGCTCATATTATTATGCTGTACTATGCTACTGGTTATATTATTGTTTTGATTTGATCCTATTACCAAGCTGTAACTGTGCTATTGGTTATATTATTAAGTTATTCGCTATTTACTACTCTGTGGTTTTTCACTCGATGTGTTCGGTTTATGCTGTTGTTATAGATATATCTGTGATCTATTTTTATATTAATCCATTTATTATAAATTTGAACGAGAGCCCTTATACCGCTCGCGCCATGGCGCACTGGTATACTGTACAAAAAATATGTAGTTAGTATGAATAGTTCGTAAAAAAATGTAATATCTTATTCTTTCAATATACCTCTAACCTCTCTCTTTCAACCAAGAGACGAACTCCTCATTAAAATGGTAATAGAGTGGAAATTTTTCCAAAATTCCTCCCTAAGCAAAAAAGTAACGAGATTCATGACCCGAATTGTTTTCCAAATGAACAGAAATAATTCTCTCATCGCCGAATCCTAATTTGGAAAATTTTCTGTAATTATTCTCTTTTATTCGACGTCATTTTATTTTAAATCTCGATGGAATTTTTCTGCCGGAAAGAATACGAACCCCTTTCAGCTTAAATATAATATTCCACGCGGTGGAATTTTTCCTCAGCCGTGGGGAAATTTTTAGTCCGTGGTAGTTCACGTTTTGATGGTCACGTTCAAGATGCTGGTATAGTGGATTTTTCGCGAAAGGGATCTCGATATAGCGAATGTAGAATGTGGATTGTAGAGTACATCACATACAGTAGGTGGCGATATGATGGCTGAGAGAAGAAAGAAAGGTGCCTATAAAAAGAAGAGGAGAACTGACACTAGCGTTGGATTTTCTTTTTATTGTTTTGTTCTATTGTTTATTAAAATTGGTACTATGTACGAAACGAACATCGTCGATGGTGAGAGCGAAAGCGAGAGAAAGGGACAGAGAACGTATATAAAGGTCGTAAGCACGCCGCCGCACCAGGCCTTGGTATATATAAAAATGAAAAATAAATATTTAACGTGTACTTATATTATAGGAGAGTTCCATTATTAGATTTTTTCACCCTTCGATATACCATAATGTAATATGTCAATTGTAGGTACCTACGTATAATATAAAGTTGCAGGTTTTGGCGGCTTTGACGCGCGACACGGTCTGTAATCGCGGTGATAGACGGAAATTTCCAGCGTGAGTATCGACCCAATGCGAAAAATTTCTCGTAGCGTGCGATTCGTTAATTTATCGTTCGATTATCGATGACTATAAATACGACGACGTCGAAGTTGCAATTCTATACCTATTTAATCTACTACCAGTACCTATAGCTCGAGCTGGAAAAGTTCGCGTGAGGCGAGAAACAAAACGAAAAAAAAAGAAAAAAAAATCACCGCGAAATTTTCAATAATAAGGCTAGTTTATGTGCCATGCCATGGTCCCAAAGGAGTGGCAAAATGAAGCTACATCAGGGTTTTATTATGGTCGATTATTATACGTTATACGACTACGACTACACTCTCGATGGCTTATAGCTTTCGATGTAATGAAAATACTTACACAGCGAAATACTGCCATACAATGATGATGATGATGACGATGGCAGCGTAAATAGCCTCGTTTCGTGTAATATTATAAAGTATTTAATCAGGCCAGGGCAGGCCACGCGGTTATACTATATACCAACTGGTTAAATATTTTTGGGGCTCGGTTGTGTGTTCTGTCTGTGCTAAGAATCGGACAAACCGAGGGCTTTTATTCAATAATTCAAAATACTTAAGCGGGGATATTGTATTTTTTAATTTAATTAGCGTCAGCTCGCTGCGAATGACTCGATAGAGAACGAAGACCCAGAGCACTATACACTCGTGTAATAGTAAGAGATGGCGAAGAAAAGCGACAAGAATTTATGTAAGGAACGGGGGGCTTGGGCAGGGCTCGCAAGAACGACCTGAACGAAGAAGACGAGCCGCATGAAAAGAAATGTAAGGAACGAGGAAAGAAGAGGAAAAAAAACGTGTTGATAGACAGGTCATTTCCTAGTGCTTTTTGTTTATGATCATCATCGTCGTGCTGTGGGGATGATGATGGAAGTGTAGTATATTTCACGTTGGCAAATTGCAGGGTGGGTCTCGATTTTTTTTCCAAACCTCGAACCGCACATTGGAAAGCAAAGGTACGACTCTTAGTACCTTATATTTTTTTCCAATGCTAGCCTCGGTTGGCCTTTTTTCTATATTAATGGTGTTTATCCTTGTCATTAGAAATAGCGTGCGATGGTTGCAATGTGAATAATTTGGGTGTGGCTGCGACCTCCGCTCCGACATTTATGCTGCCTTTATTATATCTGCCCATGCCCCCCCATCCTTTCGACCTGAATGTACCGAGTGAGCCTCGGTTATCCATTCGCCGCCGCCGCCGCCGCTCGGCCGTGTATTGAAATTTCGGAAATGACCTTTTTAACGTAATTCGACATGATAAGGCGTTAATTTATATGGCGATTTCTTCGCAGCTCTTGTGTCATTTACCATTTGAACATTTCGATCAGAAGATTAATGTTTTTTTTGTTATTCGGCCACCAGAACAGGCGAACAGCTACCCTGCCGATTGATTAATTCCAGCTACACGAGTGAACGAGTTGAAGACATTTTTTTTCTCGGTGGTGTGTTTTAGTGTTTACAGGGTGTCCTGGTTTTTTTTCCTATGGTATAGGATATTGCGATGAGGGGTTGTTCATCGTGTTTGAATTTTTGTTTGAGTGAGGTGAATTTATGGTGTGTGAGGGAGGTGAAGATCTGGCCCATAGATTGACTTGAAATTTGTTATGAAGGTAGAGGTAAGAGCATTGTGCTTGAATTTTTTCAAATTTTGTTCATCTTGAGAATGATTTTGAAGAGTTGAAAAAAATTCAAAAAAGCTTTCTACCAACTTGACGAATTTTCAACTAAGACCCTAACGAAATGATGGAAATTGAGGAATGAAGCAAAATATTATTTGAAAATTGCTTCAGAATTACTTAAAATGTTATAAACCAAGTTAAAAATGGATGAAAGTAGTATAATTTGAGTAAAATATAGATATCAAAAATTCCGAAAATAAGCAAAAATTACTGACAGTTATGAAAAACTATAATCAAATTATATCAAAATAAAATGCCATTTTTTTTGCATGTAAAATTGATTTTAGGTTCAGTGAAATTTCCCCCAAAAAAATTGATTAAAAAATGGCAAAATTGAGCTATATTTTTTTGTGAAAATTGCCTAAAAAATTTGTTACAATGCCATAAAAACAGTTGAAAATTAATGAAACTTGATAGATTTGATTTCAAAAATTGAGAAAAATTTCTAAAAAATACTTCAATTGACTGAAAAATTGTTGATAATTAAGAACTGAAAAATTCATCAAATTTCATTAACATCATTCTGATAAAATTTGTCCAGGAAAAATAACATTCCATAGGGAAAATTGAGGTAGCAAGCTGAATTTTGGTATACTGGTTCATTTTTGTGTGCTGAACACGAATCCGATGAGTCCCCGCGCGTCCCTGGTGAGCGTTCTCCCCTATTGTGGATCTAAGCCCCCCAAAATCAGTTTTTTGCGATTTTCTCCGGCGCATTGCATTTTAGCGAAAATATGTGAATAGGTAAAATAATCTACGTCAAATTCCCGATCTAGTGATATATCAACTTTCCTTCTACCCCCAAGGGGGGTGGAGCTAGGACCGTTCAAATGAGAGGGGGTTTCTAAAATGCTATTGACGCTGGGGAGGGGTGAAATTTCCCCCGACAGCGTTCGGGTTGATACTAGCATGGAAGGTGGGTACCATCGAGAAACTTCCACTTGAAAAATTTCAGATCCCCACCCCTTCCCCTTTTTGGGGGACCCCCCCTTTTCTGAAATTTCAATAACACTTTTCTCAGCTCCATTTCAACCGATTTTGAAAATTTTTCTGGAAGTTATGTATAACCTTGGTAGGTATCCCCAAAAAAAATTTTAACCCCCTCCCCCCATATTTAGCCCTTAAAATGACGTTTTTTTCATTTTTTATGCCTATTAACAGTCAAGATTACGAGGTACAATTTTGGAAACACGTTTTTGGATGTATTTTCGGCCCCCAAACATCATATACTTTTTTTTTTAGAAATTTTTGCTTTGGTGCGCCGTGGTGAAAAATTGGAAGAATGTGTTTTGGGGGGTAGGGGGTGAAATGGGAATTTTGAAAAAAATAACTATCAATGAGTAGGGTATCGTTTTCATATGATTCGATACCGCTGAGCACGAATATGACTTCAGATTTTCTGCTACACTCACCTACCCCTCTCCAGAGCCCCTCAGCCCCCCTCAATTTTCACGATTTTCGAAATATAGTTATTTTGATGACATTGGTGTCGTTTTCATATGATTCGATACCGCTGAGCACGAATATGACCTCAGATTTTCTGCTACACTCACCTACCCCTCTCCAGAGCCCCTCAGCCTCCCTCAATTTTCACGATTTTCGAAATAAAAGTTATTTTGATGATGTTGGTTTCATTGCTATGGGAAAATTACATAAGTTCATTGTTATTGTACATAAAATTTCTCGTAGAATAAGCTACAGCACATGGCTCCCCCTTGAGGGGGGTGGACCCTTGATTTTTTTCCACGCAGAAAACGTAACAAATCTGTATGTGTACTTGACTGTATAGGTATGCTGAGCATATGTGGCATAATAATTATTCATGATAACTGTAACTTGAGTATGTATGAGTATGTATTTTATAATTCAATGACTACGTACATAAAAATCACAAGAAAAAAATATGAGGGTCCACCCCCCGAGGGGGAGCCATGTGCTGTAGCTCATTCTACGAGAAATTTTATATGTATACAATGACGATGAACTTATGTAATTGTCCCATAGCAATAAAACTGAATGAGATATGACTAAAAAATCATTCAGGGGGCAGGGATCCACCAAAGGGGGAGGATAATGGTCGAGTGTGTTAATCTGTAATAATCATAATACAAATTTATTTCATAACACATACGATCGCCCTTTTTTCACTCGTGTACCTAATGGAAATAATGATTTCATGAAGGGGAGGGGGGAGGGGGTGAACCCCAAATCAACTCATCACTGGAGAGGGGTAAGTGAGGGTAGCAGAAAATCTGAAGCCATATTCGTGCTCAGCGGTATCGAATCAAATGAAAACGACACCAATGTCATCAAAATAACTATATTTCGAAAATCGTGAAAATTGAGGGGGGCTGAGGGGCTCTGGAGAGGGGTAGGTGAGTGTAGCAGAAAATCTGAAGTCATATTCGTGCTCAGCGGTATCGAATCATATGAAAACGATACCCTACTCATTGATAGTTATTTTTTTCAAAATTCCCATTTCACCCCCTACCCCCCAAAACACATTCTTCCAATTTTTCACCACGGCGCACCAAAGCAAAAATTTCTAAAAAAAAAAGTATATGATGTTTGGGGGCCGAAAATACATCCAAAAACGTGTTTCCAAAATTGTACCTCGTAATCTTGACTGTTAATAGGCATAAAAAATGAAAAAAACGTCATTTTAAGGGCTAAATATGGGGGGAGGGGGTTAAAATTTTTTTTGGGGATACCTACCAAGGTTATACATAACTTCCAGAAAAATTTTCAAAATCGGTTGAAATGGAGCTGAGAAAAGTGTTATTGAAATTTCAGAAAAGGGGGGGTCCCCCAAAAAGGGGAAGGGGTGGGGATCTGAAATTTTTCAAGTGGAAGTTTCTCGATGGTACCCACCTTCCATGCTAGTATCAACCCGAACGCTGTCGGGGGAAATTTCACCCCTCCCCAGCGTCAATAGCATTTTAGAAACCCCCTCTCATTTGAACGGTCCTAGCTCCACCCCCCTTGGGGGTAGAAGGAAAGTTGATATATCACTAGATCGGGAATTTGACGTAGATTATTTTACCTATTCACATATTTTCGCTAAAATGCAATGCGCCGGAGAAAATCGCAAAAAACTGATTTTGGGGGGCTTAGATCCACAATAGGGGAGAACGCTCACCAGGGACGCGCGGGGACTCATCGGATTCGTGTTCAGCACACAAAAATGAACCAGTATACCAAAATTCAGCTTGCTACCTCAATTTTCCCTATGACCCCTTTTTTTGGTCTAATTTTCCTGGACCTTGTACACAATATGTTCAGTCTTCAGCACACAATTTGGTGTATTTTCTAAAAACAACATTTTGGAAAATCGTAAGTCTTAACGCTTCACGTGGATTGGATATTTCATCGATTTTCAAGCGTTTCCAGTTGTTTTACTCAATGATATTTTAATAGATTTTATCAAATTAAAAAAAAAAATTGTTAACTTAATTGAAATTTGCAAATTTTATATACAATTTTTTTGTTCTTTGAGGCATCTTTTGCAGAACTTTTCATGACTTTTGCAATGCTTTATCAATCGTTAATATCAATTTTTATCTGCTTTTATGGAATTTTAATGAATTTTTAGGTATTTTTTGTAAACTACATATTACATTTTTGCCATTTTTACACGTATATCAATGTTATGATAAATTTTAGTAATTTTTAATGCCAGTTTTACAGTAATATTAATATTCTTAGTAGGGTGTATCAAGCAGCCTATACTTATCCTGACTTTTTTTTTTTTTTTTTCAAGAAAAGCTTGAAAGTTTTGCTGTAGGGTATTGTTAAAATTTTGTGAAAAAAATTCTGTTTGTTGCCAAAATTGCGAAAATTTTTTCGTTTTGTGTTGAAATTGCTTAAAAGCTTGCTATTTGCCAAAATTGCAAGGAATTTTACATTGAAAAGAAATCTTACTCTTTCTTGAAATTGAAAAAATTATAATTTATTGCACGCAAAAAATCCTTTTTTTGTCAAAATCGAAAAAAAAGTTTTTTTTTTGAAACAAAAGCAAAAAGATTGCTTTTGGCTGAAATTGTAAAATTGCACCAACATTGCAAAAAAAGTCCCACTTTATTGCCAAACGTGCAAGAAAAAGCATTGCCAGAATTACAAAATGAATCTTTTTTGCAAAGATTGCAAAATTAAGACTTGCTTTTTGCTAAAACTGCATGAAAATTTTGATTCTAATTTGCAAAAATCTTGCTTTTTGCAATACCTAGATAATAATTGCAAAAAAATTTGCTTTAATTTTTTGTCGAAATTTCAATCAATTATATTTTTAAATTGAAAAAAATCTTAATTTTTGTTTAAATTTTAAAAAATTTTGCTTTTTTATCAAGTTGTTGAAAAACTTGTTTTTTTTTACCAAAAATGCGAGAAATCTTGCTTCATTTTTATGTAAGATTGCAAAAAACTTGCTTTTTGCCAAAATTTATAATTTGTGATTAATGAAAATCTTACTTCCAGAATGAAAAAGTTTTGCTTCTTCAATAATTTCAAAGAAATTTTGCTTTATTGCCAAAATTGCAAAAAGTCCTCTTTTTTGCCAAAATTTCGAAAAGTCGTATGCTTTTTAGTAGCAAAAATCTTGTTTTTTGTATAGAAATTATTGTAAAAAAAATCTCGTTATATATGTATTATATTGTCAAGTTAGCAAGACATCTTATTTGTGCCAAAATTGACAAAAAATTTTGTATTTTTTAAAAATTGCTAAAAATTTTGCTTTTTTTAAAATCAAAATTGTGTAAAATTTTCTATATCAAAGCAAAAAAATCTTCAGGTTTTTCAAGATTGCAAAAATCCTGTTTTTTTTTCTAAATCTGAAAGTAAGTTGTCTTCTTTTTACATTTTTTTTGTCAATTTTTCATCAAACTTAAAAATTTTCCATTTGTTTGCGTTTTTTTTTCAGAATTTGAAATTTCCCAATCACTTTTCTAGTTTTTACTGAAAATTGAAAAAAAATTGATGTGAACAAATTTTGAACCGGTCTTTTCCCTTCCCTTCCCTTCCCATACTTTCCTCAAATTGAACCATGAAAACATTTCCTGTCACAAATCTTATAACGTTTTCGTTCCAAAAGCCTGGTCATTGATTCATTCATTTTTTTCTTGGAGGGGTAAGGAGAGTAAAGAATTGAAATTTCAGAATTTTTTTAAAAAACGTCCCCTTCCCTTTTGTCTACAGCAGATTTTGCTATAAAGAGCCGAAATTTAATTACTTACTCGAACTGGGCAAGTAGGTACTCGAAAGTCGAAATGAACCCCATTATATTATGACATGACAACGTTGGCGTTAAATTTTTTATAGAACACCCTGTATAATGGCTCGTCATTGAGAACACTGGTGTAAAGAAAATACGAAGAGAGATTTTTTTTATCTCGTGTGTTCCCATAGAGAGGACGGAAATTCAACACTAGAGGTTTTTTTCTACGTATTTCCTCGGTTCAGCACCCTACGTTGTTGAACAATCCACCCACACGTCGAATCCGCGCCGCGCGTTTTAATCGAATTAATTCCCAACTATACGCGAGTATACGTCTCGTCCTCGTGTTAGAAGAAAAAAAAAAAAAAAAGGAAAAAGAAATACATATAAAAATATATTACGAAAGAGAAATTCGTTGTTTCGGCAGCTTCTGCCTGCGTATACAGTCATGTATCTTGAAATCAAATCAACGAGATCGACGAACTGCCTCCACGGTATTGGTATGATCGAAAAATTTGCATTTTATCAGACGACAATACGTGTGGAAAAAATCTCGCTAAGATGACAACGTGACGTATACTTATATCACCTTATTGGTAAATAATTTGCATGTTTAAAATATTTACTACGCGAAACTGCGAAACTGCGAAATTCGTACACATGGAAAATTTCTATATCGACGTGTTATCGTACTTTTCAATGCCATAACGTCTTCCGCTCCCTTCGACTAATTCGACGAATTCGCACCGAATAAATTTTTCTTCATCGTGAAATGGATCAATTCCCACGGTTTGATATCAGAAAAATAAACGTACACGAGTTCAAACTTCATATTTATCGATTGCGTTTCCTATACTTATGGGCTCCTGTATTGTATACTTACGACTTGAGTAGGTATGTGTTTCCCGCGAATTACCAGTATCGCCAGATAACAATGGTATAGGCGCTTAGAAAATTTTCTCGGTATTTTGCAATCGAGTTATGGGTTTGGAATAATAGGTATAGGTTTTCTGCGAAATCAGCAGTCACCTGGGTTATTTGATGAGGTGAGATTTTTTTGACGAGCAGTTTCGCCTTCGCGTGCGTTGTGACTTCGTGGACTTGGGACTTGTGGTGTCGTTTCATTCGAGTGAAATTTGTGTGGATGGATGGGATGCATCTTCGCGGAATTTTAAACTAGTTTGCATTTGGTCATCGATGTGCAGATTATGCAGCTTGTTATGGTATTCGTACATACATGTGTCGTGCGAAGGTTTGCGGTGAAATTCCATTTCGCGTTGCAATGTTGCCGAATTTAAATTACTTTTTTATTATGCTGCTGGTAAATTAGTAAATATGAGACGAAATGTTGATCGAATTGGATTTTTTGGTGACTGGTCAATTCTTTTAATTAAAATAATGCTTGGATTGTATTACATTTGCCAACTGGATTGTACTCGTAATTAGAACTTGAACCGGTTCAGGTATGATTTCTTTTTGTTTCTAATTTAGATACAAATATAAAATTCCATTCAAATTCGTCTGTTTCGAATACATAGGTAGATACTCGAGTATTTGCTTTTTTTTCAAAAAAATTTAATATAGTGCCATTTTTAAATGTTTACCAAAGTGAATTTCCTCTATTACAAATAGATATGTGTGAAACCGGTTTCAGTTGCAGTATTTATGGATATCAAATTTTGTGTAAACATGTGTATGAAAGAATCGTTCAATTTCTCCAAAAATTTGAAAACAAATTCCAATTGGTTTGAAAAAGCGCTTTTCGTTCTTAGGAACAGAAAAAACACCATTTGAATTCATTTTGTACTCAGCTGTGCAAGTTGAGAATTTTTCTTTAATTTCAGATCGTACTTGACTGTTGAATTACATTTTTTAAAAAATTCAAACCGGTTTTTCACCTTTCCAAATTGAGGAAATGATTCTCTAAACTGTTATCAAGTATTGATGGTGGGGAAAAAGGGAGGGGAGAGGTTTCGAAATCTCGAATGCGAGTACATATTTCAGAAATTAAATAATTCTGATAATGTTAAGACTCTGAATTGAATAGCTTTGTAAAAATGATTCCAATAATTTGTTCAATTTTTGTCATACTTATTATTTTTTCCGCAGTTCATAAAATTCTGTAGAACCAGTTTTTTATGCTTATGCGAATCTTCACCAATCAATTGTCATTCAACTAAATCTTCTTAAATAGGTAGATGAATTCTTAAATTGAAACCGGTTCTACATGATTCTGGTTTAAATTTTTTGTGGTCCCTAATGAGCAGTGGTAGGTATTTTTGAGAAAGAAAAAAATTGAAACTTGAAAACTGTACTTTAACTTTGAATGTCTAAAAATTTGAGAATTGCAAACCGGTTTGAACGAGTTTTAAAACTGGTTTCTCATTGTTGAAAACTGTAGAGGATGGTCATAGTAGCAAACGTTCAGTATTTAAAATCAAAATTGGAGTACTTAGATAATTTGTATTGAATAACATTTTGGAATTGTTTATGAAACCGGTTTTTTGAGAAATTATCAGATCTTATTCGATATAACTGCTCTCTTACTTATTTTTAAATACTCTACACAATTCCAAATTCGACCATCTTACATATGTATCAGTTGTATCACAGTCGTCAACATTGAGAAATCTGTCTCAAAACTGGTTCCAACTGTTTGAAATCAGTCTGACTAGTTAAAATCACTCGTAATTACCAGTCAAAAAATGTTATTTTCGAGTTGAAAAAAAATTAGAGCTTCATCAAAAATGTTGTAATTCAAGGTTGATTAAGTATTCAAAAATTTGAGAATTGTAACCGGTTTGCAATGAACCAGTTTTAAGAACTGGTTTTCCTTTGTTTATCAATCATTGTAAGAATGTTGTATCAATAATGTTGAATAAAACTACCTTCATGCTTATTTTCAAACACTCAACTATCGCAAATTCGATCATCTTACTATGTTCTATGTTGATAAACCAGTTTCAAAACCGGTTTAAACTGGTTACAATCAGCCCATTTGCTTTGAATTACTCATAGTGAGAAATAAACTGTTGCTCACTACGTAATATGGCATGAAATTAAAAAATTGTAACCAGTTTGAACCGGTTCACAAAACTGCTTTCTTGATATTGAACATAGTAAAGCAGTCGTATTCACAATTTTTGGGTACTTGAGGTAAGGATCAAAATGATGTACAATGTCTATGTAGATAGAAGAAGATCTTGAAACTGTTGGGGAAAGAAACCAGTTTTTTGAAATAGGTAAAACCAGTTTCAGAAGCAAATGTCTTGAATTTTTCAAGTTACCTATATTTTCACAGATGTTTTATTTTGTATGATCTTGCTTGGAATAATTTTCAATTTTAATGTTTTTTTTTCAAATTTTATTAGGAATTGATTTGAACCGGTTTGTCTGTGCTACACTTTGTCAGCATTCCTGTGCGATTATAAGTAGTCTCAATTTAGTTCTGGACTTGAATCGTCAGTAATCAAAAAATCTGAATTATCATTGTTGAATTAAAAATTTAAAAAAATTTTTTTGACTGCAAAATATTTTTGATTGAAACCTATTTAAACCGGTTTAGTATGATGGATTTTCGTATACATCTATCAAACTGCGGTCTTTGGCATAAAACATTCAAACTATTTCAATGAATTGAACGAATATTGAAACATTTCTAGGTATAATTTTTTTAGAACCATTTGATCAGAAATTTTTCAATGAAAATTAATTTTATTTGAACCGGTTTCTTTTTTACACATTTTTTAGTTTCTGTAGCGCCTTTGTATACCTACTTGGAAAAATATTTGATCTTATTTTCTTTTGAACTGGATGAATCATAAAATGTTGATCGTTTTTTGAGTCATTATTTTAAACACTAGAAACTGGTTTAAACCGGTTTTAATGAACTAGGTTTTTTATACACCTGTGGTCTTTTCCTTTTGCATAATTGGAAAAGTATTCGAACTCATTTCCTCATGAACTGGATAAATTTCAAGTTTGATATTTTCCGTATCAGTCTCCTGTAAAGTGTTCATGAAAAACGATTGAAACTGGTTTCATTTTGTTTATACCTGTAGTAGGTGCTTTCGCATATTGGGCAAATATTTGAACTCCAACTATTTCTTCATATTTGCACTATAAATTATCCAATTTTGAAATAGAATCACATCTCATTGGTAACATTTGTGTGAACCGGTTGTGGTGGGAGGGAGGGGGGTATTTTCAATGAAAACCAGTTGAAACCAATTTTTCATACCGGAATTTTACACGATTTTGGGGGATCTGGGTGTGTGATATACTAGCTCCCAGGAACCGGTTTAAGGGTAGGGGGTGAACGTGAAAAGTCTCCTTCATCAGTTTTATGATCAGAAAATTTTTGAATTATACTCACTAAAATTGGCAATGTGAAGAGTATTTTATCTACTGCTGAATTATAATCTGATGTGAAATTATCCAAAACATGTGTGTTTACAAACTTTTTCTCACTTCTCTGTTATTTTTCAGAGAAATTGGCAAAATAATGTACACAAAAACACGTGATCATAATATTATGGAACTTCGTCTATATTTTTCGCATCTCTTTTCGCTAATTTATCCATAGACGCATCTTCTCGTCGTCTCTGTGCGAGGCAAAGGAAAAAACCAGGCTCCAAGAGAGACGATCCACTCGTATATAAAAACTTGACAAAAGAGAACGTGGCAGAAAGTCATGGGTGGAAGGGAAAAGAAAAACGAACGTTTGGGAAAATTTTGCTTCCCTAATGCAGACGTCATCGTCATAATGATCACGTCGATGGGAAAAGAACCTTCGGGGGGATTTCGTTTTCGCCTGATGCAGTATTTTTATGCGACAAAGGTTTCGATTTATATGAGAAAACGAGAAGCGGCGCGGCGAATTGGCTGAGTAAATTTTTAACAAACGTTTATATCACGGTAAATAGGAGGAATTGTGACTGGCTGGATGAATTTGCATTTACAGCAATTTTCATCTCATGTACACACACACACTCAGACATAAACACACACACGTATTCGACGCGTAGCAGTAGCGTCGCCGCGGTGCTTTGGTTTTGATTGTGAGTACGCCTATTGAGAAAAAAAATATATAAGAGCTTTTTAATGCTTCGTTGAAAGGATAACGTGGTCGGAATAAATTTATTTATTTTTGTATTCTCAAATCGACTTATACAATAATTTTCGTTTCTAAGCCAACGAGCTTTTTTTCCCCCTTAGATTATTATTTTTATTTATAAGATAATTTTAATTTTATCATATAAGTATAATTATAGACAGCTGACGAGAGAACCGGTTCCGGATCAAACCTCGGATGAAGAAGTAATCGACCTGGTAACTCACTCAATCTGGGCGTGATGTGTTTGATTTGATCATCACAACCTCCTTGAGTGAGCAATTACGCCGATTAAATGCAGAACACCGGATAGATGGACTTTTTTTTCACTGTAGTGTGATGTACATATCTACCTATAGCTTAAAAAAGAAATTTATTTTTAACATTTTTTTTCACTCTCGTTCGCGAACGACGTATGTATATTTTGGTGAAACGTTTCCGCATGTGTAATTTTACATAGTTTAGAGTTATAGACTTAGACTTTGCTAGAGATGATATTATTTATGTAGTTCTTCTTTTACTCGTTCGAACCGAAGCAATATTATTCATGTATTCTTCACGATGATTCATTAAGAACCAAGTACTGGATTCGAGTCGAGTCGAGTCGCTATCTCGTGAGTCATCGCAGACAGTATTATACTAAAATGACGCCAATCTCGCGTATTTTATACCGCAAATGCGATTTGTTTTCGCAGCCACGTCTATTTTTCTCCTTCCTTTGAAGAAAGTAGAGAGGAAAAAAACAGCTTCTTAGTTCTTATAAATATTTTCTGGGTCGTCGCGCGAGGCGACAAGTTGTGGTATAAATTTCATCCTTTTATGTTGTTTGGTATTTTTTCCTTCTTTTTTTTTTTTCGTCGAGCTTGCGAAAAGTTCAATTCGATAAAATTTCATCAAATTGGCGTAAAAATTAATTAAACCTTCGGGGTGTAATTTCAACGTAAACTACGCACTAAACTACGCACTAAACAATACCTACCGCAGCTAGCAGGGTTCTTTTAATTTTCTTTATAAAAAAATTATCCAGCATCGGTAGGCCTCTCTTATATTCGTATCGTATACTTCCAGCATCAAATGAACACAGCGCCCTCTACGTACATAATTTAGTTATCTAAATTAATACTACATTTTCTTAGAGTATATTTTATACCTACAATTTATTATAATCGTCATCTAAATAGCTACTTGAGTGTACAAAGAGAAGTAAAATATGAGAAAGTCTATAGCTAATTTCGTGTACATTACGTCGAATAGACCGACATGGTGTACACTGTACGTATTTCGAACCATTCGAAAGTGTTAGCAGAAGACCTCTCGCGCCACAGTCGGAACCCTCCCCTGCTGAGTAATTGAGTTGATTAGCTTGGCAGAAATTTCTCCTCGGAGGGTGCCCTCTTGGGATGTAATTGTGAAAGGTTTATGTGGTGCGTAACCGAATGTTGAACCGGAGACCAGAGACGTAGGAGAGAGAAGGGTTAAATGGCGATTAGCAACAGCGATTGTGATTTTTTTCTCTCTCTTTCGTATTTCGAATTCTCGAACCAAGTGAGAATGTGTAATGTACCGCGGTGCGTGGTGCATTGTTTTATCAATGTAAAGGCGAATATTCGAGTCAACGATGAGTTTTATGAATGCTTCGATGTATTTTATTTTGTTGTGTTCGTGCTTGTATATGGTTTGTGGTGGATGGGATGGATTTTTGGTACGGTTGAACGACGAGTGTACCTACTTATTTCAAGTTTTTTAATGAGGGCGTTTGTGTTGTATGGGGGATTAAATTCGCCTATTGGATAATTATGGTGTTTATTGGCAAGAGCTGTGTGACGATGTTGTCTCTTGAGGTCTGATTCTTTTGTTCTGTCTCGAAAAATGATGATTGGGTTGGAGGTGAAGTTCAGATTTTATAGACTGAGGACAGTTGATGGGTTGTTTTCAATATTATCTCCGAAGTTTGAAAAAAAAATCAGAAAAAATGAGTTATTTTGAGTGAATTTTGACAAATCTCAATATTATGGTTTTGATACTCGCATTATCTTCGAATTTTGAAAACAATTTTCAGGAATAAAATGGTTATTTTGAAAGAATTTTGGCAAAGCTAGGAGAAGAATGTACCTTTAGCCCTATTTTCGAGAAAAAAAATTGAACCATTGCATCGTATAAGTCTCATTATTCTCATAATTATGCTGAAAAACTTCTTCAAAATACTGCTAGAATTATTAAAATATATTGAAAATCGAAAATCGTCTCAGGGATGATAAAATTGAACCCTGAAGGAAATTAAAAAAGAATTGAGTTTAGAATCGCGAAAATCAGATAAGAATGTCCTTTTCTTAAACCTTTCAATGTCCAGAACAAGTTCAATGGGATGAATTAAAAAAAATTTCGTGCAAAAAGTTGATCTGAAAAATTGGACTGAGGGTTTTTAAAAAAAATTTAGAGTCATCATTCACTTTGGAAATTGAGGATTCCTCAACGTTCAAAACAGTTTCTGAATTTCCAAGGGCAAATTTAAAAATTCAAATAGAAACGAAAGATCAAATTGATGAAACTTTGCTAAGTATAAGATTTCTTCTCCTTGATCGTATATCGTAGGAACACCAGAGCAAAAAAATGTTCCAAAATACCTACATTTCATTCATTTTTTTGAACACTTTCATCAGCTATGAAGAAAAATTGTTACATCGTCACAAAATTGAAATGAAACAAAATCAAATGCCAGGGAAATTTGATTTTGAAAAAATTTCATTCAAATTTTGGTCCAAATCCAAACATAAAAAATTTTTGCAATTTTTTTGCAGCATTAAAGTTTTTTTGCAGAAAAAATTTTTATTTTGAAATAATGCTGGAATTGCAAGAAAAATATATTTACAAATTGAAATTTTTGGTCGTTCATGTAAGTACTTAATTTTTTGGGGGATTTTATTTTGAAAATTTGGAAATTTCTCAAATTTTTATATTCTTTTTCAACTTTTAAAATTAAATTTCGATAAATTTTCAACATTTTTGCATTTGGATCCCTACCAAAATGAGAATTTTTTCATAATTTTGTCAAATTGTCAAAAATTTCAGTTTTTGTCAATTTTTTTCTGAATTTGAAATTTCAAAATGAAATTCTTTGAAATCGAACCCCCCCCCCCACATCTGAAGATTTCATTTGATTCCAATTTTTCGTGATGTGAAAAATTTCCTTGTGATCGAGCTAGGTAGAAGAACCGAAGTTATCAAAAACGCAGAATGAAATTCTGTGCCTGAATTTTTCCTTTGTGGGTCCTAAAAAAATTGAAGAGGTGGGAATCGGAAAGATTTTTAGATGATGAAAATTTCACAACTATAATTCCTATCAACTTAGCTCTTTGTTTCCAATCAGAAGAAATATAAATTTGGGTTCGGAAATCAATATAACTGAATCGGTGGGTGCAGAAAGGGAACAAGTCCATTTTCGCACTTTTCAGGAATAACAAAAAAATGATTTATTTGAAAATCAAAAATTTTTGGTAAACATGCTTAAGGTCATTGAAAGAGGACCCCAACACACAATTTTTAGCACTGTTTAGAAAAAAAAATACTCACGTGCGCCGGCGCTGTTGCTGCCTAAACAAATGGGACTTAGACCCTTTCTGCACCCAATCGACAAAATTTTTTTTGAAATTGCTCGGGCACGAATGGGGCTTGATTCTACATCTAAGTACATCATTTAGACTGCTATCTCGTTTAAATTGACCAAAAACCCCTTGAGTTCTAAGACTTTTTGCCGAAGTTGTTAATTTTTTCATCATTTTTCAGTTCAGAGATTAACTTAAATTTCAAAAAATGGTCTTCTCAAAAATGTTAGTTATTTTTCAAGGAATTTAAAAAATTTTACAAAAAAGTCATAAATGCGGATCCGCCCTTTTTCTGCGCCCAAATACCACTTTCCCGGGAGTTTTGCGGAAATCTGACATCACCAGTTGATCCGCCGTACTTTGAAACCCCTATATCCGTGAAAAAAAAATTTCCAAAAATGTGACTTGTTCCCTTTCTGCACCCACCGATTCAACAGTTTTGAGAAAATTGGGGTCATCCTTTCAATTTTTTCTCAAGTATTGTAGCCTAAATTTTTGGTGCGAAATCTCATATGAAATTTTCATTCATTTTGTAGATAGGTATTTCTAGAAATAATTGTAAGTTTTTGCAACTTTTTTTTTTTAAATTCATTTTCACATTTTGCTTGGACTGCTGAATTATTTGAGATTTTGAGAGCTCGTCAACGGACCTTTAATCTCTATGCTCTGGTTTGAAAACGAGCAAAATATATTATTAAGTAACTGTTGAAAAATCTCAAAAACGTTTTCAAATGTTGAGAGTCCATTTTGAGGTGGGAGAGGGGCTTCGAGAATATTTCCAAATTTGAAAAGTGCTTCTTATGTATTCGAGTCAAGGGCAGAATTTTTTTAAAAGATGTAGCCTGCAAAAAATTATTCTCAAATGACCTCAATGAAGCGTTTGGGAAAATTTCAAATTTTCAAGCCAAATGCTTAACTTTTTGTGGTGAAGGCTTTGAGAAAATTTCAAATTTTCAAGCCAAATGCTTAACTTTTTGTGGTGAAGGCTCAAAGCTTGAAAAATTTTTTTAAAATAGAATATTTTAGAATTTTTTCCCATTTTTTTGATTTAAGTGGTCACTTGATGTTTTTAGTATTTCTATATCATCTCATTAATACCTTTTGAAAAACTTGTATTCATTTTTGTCGAGTTCAGGGATTCTCAAAATAGTAGTCTTTTTGTCAAAATGAGTTGATGTGGTGATTTATGTTCTTAAGATTGTATAGTTATAATTATTATTGAACAACTTTGAATTTGTACCTGTTGATGGACATCTAACATAAGAATCACCTAAACTAAAAAAACAAACAAACAAAAATTCAAAATACATAAAAAATTTTTTTGGCTGGCTCCTTCAAATTTGAAAAAAAATTTAATAATTGATAAAAAGACCTCTTTTAGGGAAGGGTTTTCAATGATTTGCATTCTTCTTCGCTTGAAATGATCCTCCCCTTTCCTTTAAAAAAAAATGTCTATTGAAAAGGAAACAATTTGTCCTCGAAAGAAAAAAAGTTGAATTGAGTATACGTAAAGTTTACCCCCCCCCCATCAGTTAAATTTTTCTGCTTTTGCTTGAAATCTCTCAAAAACCAGACCTCGTATAGAAAAAACTGATCCAAATTTACTTACCATAGACAATTTTATTCTTTATTCAATTTTCATGATGAAAAAATTTAATAATAAAATTAAATTTTTTTCCACAAAAAATAATTTTTGATGAAAATTTCGAAATTTTTGATATGTAAAAGGGTTCAATGCAGGGTATTTGCAACGAATCTCGCAAAAAGTGCTAAAAACGTTTAAAAATTCGTTCTTTGCATTTCTCTGGGACGTGGAAGGCTGATGGAGTTGATTTAAAAATTTTTATTATCTGACGGAAATCAGCAAAAAGTTGAATTTACCTACCGAAAGTGTTAGGTATTTTAAATAAAGCTCTGACCTAATTTACATAGAGAAATGAAATTTCAACGATGATTTAAATTTTCAAGTATAATACCTATTACCTACCTAAATAATACCTACCTATGTATGTATTTATAAAGTACATTGTATGAAATCCAAACTAATCGAATACACGTGTATTGTTTTCTTTCTGTTGGATGTTACAGCTTAGAATCTCGTCAAATTCGTAACCTAGATTACTACTCGGTGGAAAATGTACTCGACCGAGCTCTCAACGTTTGGTCGAATCAGTCGAGAATTACATTCAGAAATCTGCGTTCGAGTGCCGCGGATATCTTGATTTATTTCGAACGGTAAGATACAGGCGTATTTATGTTATTCGTTTAAAGCTTGGCGAGAAGAAGCTGTGCGGCGGCATCGATCTACATAACATACATGTGTAATTTAAAACTCCATACTTTTCACTTTCGGCTTCGACTCCGCTAGCTAGAGGTGGTATTTTTCACCCCGTTTGGAGGGACTCTACTGCACACTTGAACACAGTCAACCTTGACCGTAAACTTGTGAAAAAAGATCTGGCTTCTGGCTGAGCCCGATGCGATGTGATGTTCGGTATGTGTGATTGATGGCGACGGAAATGTGCTTCATTTAACAACAAATGACATATAAACGAAACGCCGCCGCCGCTGCCGCCGCCACCGCTGTCTTCTTTTGGCGCAAGATACATATACGAAGTTGAGACGAAATTAAAAGTCTACTAGGAATAAAAAAAAAAATCTTGGCATTGAAAAGGCTTGCTTACTTATGTGTTGGTTCTGTTCTTATGCGCAGGCACGATCATGGAGATGGGTTCTCGTTCGATGGACAAGGTAAAGTTTTGGCTCATGCTTTTTTCCCCGGTCCGGGAAGAGGTGGAGATGCGCATTTTGATTTGGATGAAGATTGGACCGTCGATGCCATGGTGGACAGATCGAAAGGTTCGTACGAGTAGACTGAATATTATCGAAGGATATCCTCTTCTCTCGCTATTGTGATGAGATAACGCAGATCTAACGAGGCCAGGAAATAGTTGACTGATGACGACGTTATTATCTAAGCTGTATGTTTTATGTGTGTGGTTTTTAGGTGGTACCAGTTTGTTTATGGTTGCCGCTCACGAGTTCGGCCATTCTTTAGGATTGTCCCATTCCAATGTACCCGGATCGCTGATGTACCCTTATTATCAAGGCAGCAAGTCGGATTTCACGTTACCAGATGACGATAAGGATGCTATACAAATTCTTTATGGTAAGATCTGCCTTTCTTATTCATTTTCTTCTCGGTTTACCTGCTCGATGGGGTCAATGAATCACGAATCTAAGGTTTATAAAGACCTCCTTGACAGAGGTGAGAGGGTTTTATCAAAAAAAAATTCGAAATGTTTGAGGCCAAGAGACTACAATTCAAGTGTCTTGAGTGTCTTTTTCGATTTTTGGTGAATTTTTAAAAATCAAATTTAGGTCAAAAATGAGGATAAAATATTAAAATTTTACCAAATTGACCTAGAAAGCTGAAATTTGGGACATACCCTATTTTCGACCTTCCAAATCGATTGGAAACTGTTTCAAACCGTTTTGAGTAGTTCTGGAGCCTCCAGTAGATTTTTGAAACTTGAAAGTTGAAATTCTCACAAAATTTTATTAATGGAGTTGGAAAGCCGAAATTAATTTTGCAAACTAATTTCAATTCGCTACCAAGTCGACTGCAGGTGGATTTCAAGTCGTTTTGGAGCCTCCAGCGACTTTTCGAAAATTACTGGAGCCTCCAGTAGATTTCTAAAACTTGAATGAAGATGAAAAGCCAAAATTTACTCTGCACTCCAATTTTAACATCCTCTGAAGAGGGTTTCAGGTGAGTTAAAGTTATTTTGGAGTCTCCAGCAGATTTTGGAAACTTGAATTTCCATGAAATTTTATCAAATGCTGTTGGAAGACCGAACTTCATTCTGTAAACTAAGTTCACTACGCTATGAAGTCGACTGCAGGTGGATTTCAAGTCATTTTGGAGCTTTAAGCGACTTTTTGAAAATTACTGAAGCCTCCAGTAGATTTCTGAAACTTGAAATTTTTAAAAAATGTCATCAAATGGAGTTGGAAAACCGAAATTTACTCTCCACAGTGCATGCTAAAGTTGATTTGGACTGATTTTGTGGTATTCCTTAAAAAAATGAAGTTTACAAAAGGGCACTGGAGGCTCCAAAATAGATTGAAACTGCCTGCAATCCACTTTGGAATAATGCCAAAAATAGGATGTCAACTGAATTTCACCTTTTTACTTCAAACGAAGGTGAATTTTTTCGACTTTTTAACTTCATTTGATAAAATGTTGTGAAAATTTCAAGTCTGGCGAATAATAAAAAGCAACAAGACATTCAGGAAATTTAGCTCACTAAATTCAAAGTTTTCAAAAACGCAGCAGGAGAAAAGATCCTCCTTAGAAAGCTTGAAAATGGTTCAAATGTCCCCCTGCCTGCCTAATGAGCTATTGTATGACACAGTTGATTACCTCCATTGCACTTATGGACACATACAGGCCGTTGAACTCTAAGCAATATTTTGAAGAATACACTAGGTACCATAATGACTCCCTCTCATATACATTCATGACATATGTAATATGTGCATTGTTTGTAAGGTAAACAAAAATTACACGAATCATAAGATCATCAAATATGCCCAAATCTCGAGGTCTATTCACTCGCTGACGTTCTATCTGTCAATTTATTCGGACCTCCACCAGCTCTCAAGAATTACTCCAAATATCTTTTAATTGTAAAAGACTTTTTTACAAATCGTACGTGGCTTCATACCCTCTTTAATATAAAGAAGTGATCAATTTGTCAATAAATGACCACTGTTATTCACGACTTCGGAATTTTCAAAAAGTCACTAGAAGCTCCAAAATGACTTGAATCCGCCTGAAGTAGTCTTCAGAGGGTGTTAAAATTGGAATGCCGAGTAAATTTCGGCTTTTCATCTCCATTTGATCAAATACTATCAACTGACAATACTGGCAACTCCATCGAAAAATGGTGTTTTATCCTCCTAGCGGCCTGGAGTGAAACTAAATTTTACCATAAGCATTTGATTTGCTGATTTGAATCTCGCACACGCACAAGATTCAAAGTAGTAAGTTATAAACCAACCAATCAGAGCATTTTTGATAAGAGTTAGTTTCAAACCAGGCCGTTCAGATCACGCTATTATTGTAATAAAAACGCTCAATGTATTTTAAATGGAGTTTCCAGTATTGTTAGTTGATAGTATTTTAATTTGATGACATTTTGTGGGGATTTTGATTTTCAAAAATCTACTGGAGGCTCTAGAGCTACTCAAAACGGTTTGAAACAGTTTTCAATCAATTTGGCAGGTCGAAAATAGGATATATCTCAAATTTCAGCTTTCTAGGTCAATTTGGTAAAATTTTGATATTTTTTCCTCATTCTTGGCCTAAATTTGATTACTTTCAAAAATTCACCAAAAATCGAAAATGACACTTGAGCACTTGAAATTTTGACAAATGATAAATGCTTGCCTGCTCTTTCGATCTACCTATTTGGTGCAAGTCCTATTTTGGAAAGCAAAATTTGCGATTTCGGCTGAACTTTCAATCAAAATGGCCGCCATTTTGTAAGGTCATAGACGAGCCAGTTTTTTTTTGAAGGAAAGGGCTGGAAATGTTCCTCAGGACTCCCCCTTTAAGAAATAAGTTGGCCTGGAGGATCGATGGGGAGGGGGTGCGATATGTAGATTCTTATGCGGGTTCCCCGACTAGTTAGCTATATTTATCCATTCTAACTGAGAAAAGAGGTCTTGAGTGGAAAACATCACCTAATTCATACCTATCTACTATTTCAGGTCCTAAAGTCGAAGTGACCAAACCGTATCGCCCTCCAACCTATGTTACCTCGCCTTGGACACCTTCTACCAGAAAACAACCGTATATGCCACCACACAGAACACCACCACCGCCGCCACCACCTACACCACCCTCTCACCCACATCCACCGCAGCCACCTGCGACCCCAAAAGATCCAGTTTACCGACCACCACCGCCCTATTACCCATACAGACCACCTCATCCGGATAAACCGACGTATCACCCTGGTAAACCTTCGTATCCGGATCGAGTACCTTATTATCCGGATAGAGTACCAGATTCGGCGGATAAAGTACCAGATACTTGCGATACCAGTTACGATGCTATATCTGTGCTACGTAACGAGTTATTCATATTTAAAGATAAAGTAAGTCTTTCCTCGCCATTTAAGTAAACCTTCCAATTATGTATACCTTCTACATATACCTAGAATTACTGCTAATCTTCTCGAATTTGGGTACCTACTATTTGCAGTATATGTGGAGATTGGACGATAAAGGTAAAATACAAAGCGGTTACCCGTGTCTTATCAGCCAAATTTGGTCCGAGTTACCGGCTAATTTCACTCACGTTGATGCAGTTTACGAAAGATTCAACGGAGATATTATTTTCTTTATTGGTAATTAAAGACACCTTTGCTCTTTTTCACGTTATTCGTTCGAAAAAACGTTTATTGTCGAATTTACATTCTCTTCTTTGATGTACTCGTAGGTCGAGAAATATACACGTATAAAGGACAGCGCCTTATGAGAGGATATCCTAAACCTTTAACTACCTATGGATTACCTGGCTGGTTGGATCATATAGATGCTGCGTTAGTCTGGGGACATAACCACAAGACGTATTTCTACAGTGGAAAGTCGTATTGGAGGTTTGACGAAGAGATTCAAAAAGTCGAGTTGGATTATCCGAGAAATATTTCCATCTGGAAAGGTATAGGCGATAATATCGATGCTGCGTTTCGATGGAAAGACGGTGAGTGTGTTTGAAATTAACATTACGAGGTGTAAAAAATTTCACCCTTCGCCTTATCTAGTTTTTGGTTCTTCAATTTTTTTTGGGTCTTTAATTTTCTAAAAATTCAATAAAATACCATTCTGTCTTTGGTCTTCAATTTTTTTCGAGTTCACTGGAAAAATTATTATTTTATTTTAGTTCATGGAAGCGATAAACTTTTGCTGGACTTGGACTTTTTCACGTTTTTGAATATAATTTTCATTTTTAAAAAATTAGATTATTTTTGGTGTAAATTTTTCAATTTTCATAAATCGGGAATTTCTGTTTTTCGTACTTTTTAATCAAACTTTGATTTTTCATTCATTTTCTTCTTGTTTCAGAATTTAAAATTAATTATTTATGTTTTTTCATTTTTATCCCGCCACAATTAAGAAAAACTATGAATAATGTTGACTTGAGAATTTTCTCCTCCCTTTCCGCCAAAATCCACAACTTTCTATTTTCCCTTTTTTCAGATTTTGTACCTTATGTATTTCTGAAATCGAATAATGTTTTCTAATTTTTTTTTACAATTCTCTTTAAAAACAAAACAAATTTTGATTTTAACATATTTTCTCTTTCCTCTTTCCTTGTTTTAGAATTTCTTGAAATCATAGTGTTTTTTTTTTCATTTTTTTATCACACTTCAGATGTTGAAACATGTTGATTTGAAAATCCTCCCTCCCTTCTTTCAAAAGCCACATCTATTTATTTTCATATTTTTTTTATTTTTCTAGAAATTCTCCATTTATTTTCTCTTGCTTTTATATTTTTGAAATCTGAATGAAAAATTTTACTGGAATAAAGTTCTTTCTCTCCTCTTCCTCGAAAACTAAAGAGATCTGTTTTTTCCCCACTTTTTAATAAATATATGAATTATTTTCTACTTGATTCGGAATTTCTTCAAAATGTTTTTTCATTTTTTTTCCTCAAGTCAAAATCTAAAAAAATGTTCATTTTAAAATTTACCCCTCTTTTTTCTAAAAAAATCCCCAACTTTTTGTTACCCCCTTTTTTTAGAAATTTTCTATTCATTTTCTTCTGCTTTTATATTTTTGAAATTAGTATGTTTCTTTATTTTTAATTTTTTTCATGCAATCCTCTTTAAAAATTGAAAAATTCCAACTTGAAATTGTTTTCTTTTCTCTTTTTTTGAAAGCCAAAAGTCTTGCTTTTTTCGTTTTTCGATCATGCTTTGAAATTTTTCATCATTTTTCTTCTATTTTCAGAATTTTAAAATCAATATGCGTAATTTTTCATTTTTTGAAACCTTTTTTGAAAGCTAAAAAAATTAACTTAATAATTTTTGCTCCCTCCTTTTTTTTCTACCAAACCACAAAATTCTAATTTTCCACGTTTTTATCAAACTTGTTCACGTATACTTCACCCCCTTCTCCAACAGAAAAATATTTGGAATGGTTGGGGAGAAATCGAACACTTGAGTTGGTTAATGAGATGAAAAGTTTTCCTTTGTTCATTACATTTTTTTTGAAAATTTCGGTAAAAAACGATTGATCGATTTATTGATTTTGAAATTGATAATAAAATCTTGGAAGGGACTTCGTTTTCGCTTTGCATTGCTCTTGACCATTTCTCAACGAATCACGTCTGATTTGCAGGTATAACCTACTTCTTCAAAGGAAAAGGATTTTGGAAATTCGTCGATATGAATCTTCGTGTCAGCGATAGAAGACAAACATCATCAGCCCAGTACTGGATGGGATGTCCAAAAGCTCCGGTAGATCTGAGATTAGCCGAAGACTTGGGTGACGACGAAGAGAACTACGAGGTACAAGTGGATGGCGTTCAACGTAGCTTATTCTCAACTTATCAATACGAAATTCTTTTTGTATCATTGATCGTTGCCATTATCGTAACTATAAGTGTAATTATAACCGTTAAACGATCTTCGAATAGCCACTCGTATATTCACCCGAAAAGAATAAAAAGATGAAGTACACTCGAAAATAATAATAGAGATTCGAGAGATGGAATTATGATGGAAAATGAAGCGCTGTGAAACTCGTGCGAAATAAATTTTTTTACGTAGCAATTGGCATCACTGAAGAACGAGCTTTTAATATAAATGTATATTTTATACTATACCTATCTACCTGTACTTTATCAACACATACGAGCAGTTTTATGTTTAATGTGGTCTTTCATGCATAATAAGCCAACGATTAAATTTATTTTATACCCAGTGACGCTATGGCGAATGGCGATGAAGGCGGTTTATCTAATTTTTCCACGCTATTTATCTTTTCAAATGATCACTACGAGATAGAAGGCTTATTCAGTAAATTGCATTTTTACAAAAAGTAATTAATGGTGTTCCTGGAAAGCATTTTTTTTTATTCTCTCGTTAGCGTATATTATGTATACTTTTGTGCCATTCTAAAACGTCTTTGTATTTTTCTACTTTATTTTTTACGTTTTTCTTTTTCTTATATCGCCTTTTTGAATCGGGTTATTTTATGTATACATATTTGTAAGAAAAAAATAGCTTTTTTTCTCGATGTGTGTCTTTGTCTATGTAGTTTAATTGTTTTTCTTTTCGAAACATTTTCTACGCGAATCACTTTCAATATGCTACGACTGCCGAAAAATCGTTTTTTTCTTTTTCTAATTGTAAGGGTAATTGTGGACTTGAAACAACAGAAGGCTGTGTATGCCTTATCCTCTGTTTTAGTTGCTGTGATATTACAATTGATAATTTTGTAAAATTATTTTGTAAGGGATGAATTTTAAATACGTACGTATACTTTATTTTATTTTTTTCTCAAATTCGCACGATGAATTGAAGTAAATTTTTACGTGTTTATTTTATATTCTTTACTATATTAATGTTCTCATCGAATGTACTTCTTTCTATGCTTGTATAATGATCTACCGAATTTTTTTACTTGGAATATATTATTCAAACGATATTGTATAAAGTTGATGTTTCTTGTTCATTCGTACTGACTACTGTTTTGAGTTTTTCTTCGAAGTGGATATGTAATGCTAAATTTCAGCTTGGAAGGCTCGAAAACTAACCCACATAATATTTAATTATGTAAACTCATTTTCAATCCCATTCAGAGCTTATTTTAATTTTTTTTGCCTAAAAAATATAAAATTTATATTTTGGAGGCTCGAAAACATACAGTGTAATACCCTAAAAACATTTAAGCTCATTTTAATGTTTTTCCCACCATCAAATTAAGATGGTTAACTCAAATTCGTAATCATAGACCTAAAATTACTGCAATGAGCTCGTCACCACTCACCAATAAAATTCAATAATAACAACAAAATCGTAATAACTAATAAGCGACTTCTCATTAATTCGAACGCATTGATGGAAAAAAAATAATTTCAACGTGACCGAAATAAACAAATCTCTAGTGAAAAATTGACAAACTTCTTCGAAAACTACGATAGACAACATAACAAGTTACAAACATAAATCCTAAAACTAAACCAATTTTTTTTTTTTTTTTCAATAACCTACAAAATAATGTAGTGTTGTTTTCCTTTTTCGCACATAAAAAAAACATACCAAGTCCCAAGTCCTACTGGGCATTTTTGAAAATTGAAATATCTCGATTTCTTCATGGTCATGTCGTTGAAAGATTGTTTTAACCTTGCCATGCCACTCCTGAAAAATTGAGGTTCTGGACCGAGGAGTGATTGGTATCATGGATGATGGATCTCTTAATGTAGTGTAAATGTTCACTATTTCATTAGACTAGACATGTTTCAAGGAGAATCTTGAGTTATGGTTATGTTTTGACATGGAGTTTTTTTTTGTGCCAGGGGTCTGTCCAAAACAATGTTCCTGTTTGAGTAAGGGTAACAAAGGGCCCCAAAAATAAACTCAGTGGCTTCGAACACTTCTCAGAAACAAGTTTGGAAATTTTTCCTCGAGATTTTCATCAAATCCATCGACTTGAGTATTTAAAAAACTATTTTCACACCTTATTTTTGGTAAATATGCAACTATGCAACCCATTCGACGTAGCTTGAACGAATATTACCGAATTTTCACGAACACCGGCACCTCCTTTATCACTTATTCTTATCACGAAAACAAGAAGAGAGAGATCAAGAACAACTTCGATACAATGTTAATGTTTGATATTGTGGCTTAATTTACGCCGAGTTAATTATTTGCGATGTAATTATCGTCAATAACATACTTATTACCCACGTATTTATTTTCACCATGATACTTACCACTTGTTGAATGAATTCCTCTACTTATTGAAAGAATCTTACAATGTATACTAAATTTCCGAAGGAAACCGTCTTTCAAGAAAGAAACAGCGATCGAAGAATCAGCTATTATTCGGATACAGGTAAATAATATCACTTACATGTGTATTTTCTGAAAAGTGAAACTAATGTCACGATATTTTGAGCAGATGGTGGTATTTGTAGCGAAGAATATAGAACGAGTATTCTGTCAAGATTTAGTTTTGTGTTCAATATAAAACGAATTTTACTGGAAATATTTCTACCGCAAGGTTATCCTACAAGTGTTAGCCCTGATTATCTCACTTATCAGATTTGGGATACGGTTCAAGTAATGTATACCTAATTACGTAGACCTATTGTTAATGCCACGTATAAAATATGTAATACATTATTGTACGTATTATGGTTCAATTTACAGGCATTTTGCAGCACTATAAGCGGTACGTTGACTACTCATGCTATTTTCAAAGGTGTTGGAGTTGGCGACCAGACTGCTAATGCTTTATCAGCCGCAGTAACGTGGATTTTGAAGGATGGTACTGGGATGATTGGTAGAATATTGTTTGCTTGGTGGAAAGGGTTCGTTACTATTTAATTATTGTTGAACGATTAATTACGAACGTCGGTGAGTTATATAGCGATGTTTTCTTGTCAATAGGACTAATCTCGATACAGATTGTAAAAAATGGAGACTCACAGCTGATGTAATTAATGATTTAGCATTAGGATTCGAATTGTTACTGGGTATAGCAGCTTTCAAAAGCTATGGATCTACAGTCCTATGTGCTTCAGCTGTGATGAAATCCATTGTCGGAGTTGCCGGAGGAGCTACCAGAGCAGCTATAACTCAGCATCAAGTAAACTAGCATTTTATCAAACACCTCGACTATCGTTGTAAATTTTATAATCGAAAACTTTGATCGATTTAAAGGCTATTCGTGGTAATATGGCTGATGTGTCTGCAAAAGATGGAAGTCAAGAAACCTGCGTTAATTTACTCGCCTCTTTTTTCGGTCTTTATATTCTAACGATGATCGAGAACAATACTAGGTATGTTGGTCATTTATCTATTAACTTAATTGAAGACGAAAACTCATCGTACAATTTCCAGGTGCATTTGGTTAGTATTTTTCTCAGTAACTGTGATGCACATTTATGCCAATTTCAAGGCGGTCAAGTGTCTCAAAATGAAGACGATGAATACCTCAAGATTTCTATTATTACTTCGTCATTTCCTCAGAACGAATACAGTTAACGCTGTTCGAACTATAAATGATCAAGAATCCGTTATTTTGGGATGTGGTATTACTGGTGAGTGTTTGACTGTTTGTGTATTTGATGAGAATGTGTTTTGTGACAATTCTGAATCGTTGTGATTTTCAGATTATAAATTATGTGGTAAAAAAATCTATCTTGGTGGATCTCTTCAACCGATTATTCGCAGGAAGAATATAACTAGCGAGCAGTTGAAAAAAATCAAAAATTGTTACCGATCTTTTCAATACATCGTTGTGGATGTGGATACCTCCATTCACGTTGTTTTGAAGGATAATATCAAAGACGAGTATATTTTAATGGCTTATTTTCACGCTGTTATTTATGGTCTTGTTTTATCATGCTTGGAAGGCCGAATTAAAGTGAGTTATGATTGCAAATATTCAAACGAACGATTTCAATTCGACGAATCTTACGTTAATATTGTTATTATAGAATTACGCTTACGAGGAAGAATTCGAAGCTTTGGTGAGAGCCTGCAGAGAAACTAAAATTATCGAAATTTACGTCAACGATTACGTTTCTCGCAAATGGACCAAGTATGCCACCGATGCCATTCTAAATGGTAATACCTACACTATTTTCCAGTTTTTCTATAAAAAGTAAATCAATGTACGGTAACATTCGAATTTTATTTTTCGACAGGTTGGATCACCGATAGACATCAATTATTCGTTGATGAATGGCGAACGAAATGGAATTAGTAGAATCATATAGAACGTTATGTTGTTATTAGTCATTTTGAAGGAATATATTTTTGTATTTTTCATAAAATTTTGTAATTCAATTAGACAACAATACGTAGGTAGAAATACTTATTAACAATTATCACAGGCAGTTGTAAAAAATTGTACAGTTTCACGAATGGCTGGTTAAGCAATCATCTTTAGAGCCAGTCTGAGATAAGTGTTTTACAATATCTACCCAATTCCACCCTCGCGGTTGTTCACCTCCGGCGTTACATCTATCCCACTGTCGACGTTTTTGAGCCTTACTCAGATGTTCTTTTTTCACTGTTACTTTTGTTGGAGCTTCTTGAATAGTCTGGAAATTGACAAATTGAATCATTACTTATACTAAAATGAATAAATATGAATCTGTGCAATAATAACAATTCGTTTCAATTCTCACCATTGTATCAACTTCTTCAACTAAAGTGATCTCTTCTTTCGGAGGTTCAACTTTTACAGGAAGATTTTTCGAAACTTCCACCATCCAGGTATCCAAATTATCTTTGACCAGTTCGATTAACGTATAGATCACGGCATCTCCGAGATACTGTTCAGCTTTTTCGTCGATTTTTGTCGCTATAAAGTCTTTCACAGGCTGAGTTCTGAAAATAATTGCATACATTGAGTAACCCACTAACCCAGTCTACACTTTTTTCCTATAGCCCAAGTAAATACGTACAAATGCTGATTATAAAATGTATTTAGATTAATGATGGGTTTTTCGCTAGGGTAACTTGGTGGCCACGAAAATTCTACCAAGACTGAATTTTTTCCGCCGTCTTCGCCGCACTGGAGTATCAATTTGAATTAATCAAAGAATCAAGGTGAAAATGCTACATGAAAAAACGTACTTTATATTGAAATACAGTCGACGAAATCTGTTTGAATGCTGGATCACCATCATAAATAGCGAGCAAGGCTTCCTCTTCTTCTTGCTGTGATTCTAAATTTTCGTCCATCTGAAAAAGAATCGAGTTCAGAAGACAGATTCCTGGACAACTTGGCAATAATAAGTAATGATTACACTTACCTTGGGTGAATTGCAAGACTCTGGATGTTGTAATTGTTGAAAAGGGCGAAGTCAACGGTTAATTTGACATATTAAATTCATTTGAAATAAAATATTTCGATTTTAAAACCATTTTTATTCTTTTTTTGATGGAATTAATTTTAGAATTTCAGTTTCTACTTTTTCTTCACTACAGTGGGAGCGTTAAATGAACATCAAATTCTCACGTTAAATTTTGCATTTAAAGTGGGACCTCCTTTTCACATCAAACTAGGATCTTTGATAATGTTAACAATTAAACCTTTCAGTATAAAGTGGGATCTCTAAAATTCAATGATAGAACCGAAAATGAAATTGAAATCGAAAATAAGTCGTAATTTTCTATTTTGAAACAGTTTTGATCGTTTTCTAGCCCTTCTCAAGATCCAAGCATTCTTATCACGTCATCATGCAGTCCGAAATGCAGGTAATACATGAAAAAGCCCCACCAAAAATTTTTGAATTGATTAACTTGGTCGATTAAAGCGTAAAATACCTTTGTCACAAAAGTTACTAAGCATTAATGTAAAAAATATTTCACATTGAGCTTCATTTCTTGGAAAATAATGTATTATTTTAAAATGTTTGCATACAGAACCCGAGATAATTTGTGGATTTCCTACACTGCTACTGGGTGATGGAGAGGAAAGCTCGATTTTGAGGGCTAATGTGGGGAACCCTCAAAAAAAAGATTGGCTGCATCGCAATTGAGTGTGAATCTATGCAATACCACCTATAGTAAAAGGCCTGAGCGCTGAATCGTTATCACCTTCTGACGTCACCACTAGTAGATGACTCGATTGTGTTTACCATTTGAATTTTAACGTACATTTAAATGGCGAGTTCGTGAAACAGAGTAAAACTTTCGTTAAAAACGTTAATAAAATGATGACATTTTAATTAATATTTGTTCTAAAATGTGTTGTAGTGATGAGATATTGTTGTTTTCAACTACTGGTGGTGTTGGATTACTTTATTTTTGTACAAAGTGAATTTTTCGCGATCTGTTTGTGTTGTGACATTGTGTGATTCGGATGTGTAGATATCTTGTGAAGTGAATAAAAATGAAAACTGATGTGTACTAGTGCCTGTGTTTTACTGGAATAACATCGCAGTGAAATGAATAGTGAACCATATAATCTAAAATGCGTTTTAAATCTGCATTGTGAATACAACCATCCAACTACAATGGATGGATAAGGTTATCTAATCAAGAATCAAGAAACCATCAACATCTCAAACCAATTAGATGATTTTAGTGGGATTTTGACAAGATTCGACGATTATTTAATTATATTTCACCAGTGAGTGTTGTAATATCCGCCAAAAGGTATAATTTTGTCAAGTTTATGTATAACTTTCATCTTTAATGTTGAAAAACAGTGTTGTTTATAACCTAATTTCTTCATTTTTTTTCATTAAAATCATTCCTACATGATCATGAATTCATTATTCATGTAGATAAAATATGAAAAATAAAATTTTCCCAGGATTTAATTCGTTTGAGTGCATTTTTCATTCAATTCTATAGTGTATTATGATATGTTAGATACGTAAGTACTACCAAGTAGCGATGACGTCACAAAACAGCGCTCAGGCCTTTTACTATAGGTGGTATTGATCTATGGATCCCACTTTAAATAGAATTTTATTTTTGTAAAAAGATCCCACTTTATGAACAAAATTTTCATCTAAAGTGGGATCTGGATCCCACTGTAGTGAGAACTAGGCTCCCACTTTGTTCAAAGATCCCACTTTAAATGCAATGTGCTACAGATACTTTTTTCAGCAAAAAAGTGATAAGAAGAGAAAGGGTACTACTTTATTCACCGACTCTCAGTCCAAACTAGAAATGAATCGGTCGCGTACGCGTATACGTGCGCGCGCGTGGGGTACTACTTTATTCACCGACTCTCAGTCCAAACTAGAAATGAATCGGTCGCGTACGCGTATACGTGCGCGCGCGTGGGGGGGTAGTTTTCGACGTGTTTAGCAACATGTAAAGCGTTGAAAAAGACGAATTGCCAATCAGCACCGATGGCTGCATGGCTAAGGTATCGGATCGGAGTGCAAGAAGATGCGGGTTCGAATCCCGCGTCGGGCACAAATTTTTTCAAAAATTTTTATCGCGATTTTTATTTTTACAAGTTGAATTTTTACAGAAAATGTAATTAAATTATTTTTTTTTGCTTTCAAACAATGAATAAATTTATTAATATTATTTTTCGAATTGTATGCCGAATTAGGCGAGGCGAAGCCGAGCCGTTTAAAATTTACATTTCATTCGATGAGCATTACTCCCCTTGGTAAGTTCAGACGGAGGCTAGACATTACCGTGTATGAAGCACTGCGGTTGTTTATAAAAAAATTGTACTCACCGAGGCCGAAGGCCGAGGGAAGTAAACCGACATAGTATGAACAACAAAGCGACCAGCGCAACCGAGGCGAAGCCGAGGTGAGCAGACACAACGCCCCCCAACACTAAAAACACTAAAAACAGCTACCTTAACAAAAACATATTGCATAAAATAGCAAAAAGAATCGAATTACAGTGAATCGACTCTTTTGGACTGGGAGTCGGTGAATCTAGCACGACCCGAAGAGAAAAGTTTGATTCACATTTTTGTTCTAAGCAATAAAATCGTCGAATGTAAAATTTGGAATTTTGGAACCGGTGTTTCGATTTTTCTCTGGCTGTTTACAAGCTAAATAAAATCTGTATAATTTATGAAATGGAATAATTATTCAGAATTCGAAAATTGTATATTTCTTTTGAAATCTTCAATTTTCGAGCAGATAAAAAAATAAAAACAAAAACTTCAATTTGCTCAAATGCTCAACATTGTTTTTCATTTTGTTACAGTGTTGCATGTGAAATAAAAAAAAAATTATCAGAATGTTTTGTTTTCAATTTTCTTATCTTATCAATTAATCAATTGATTTGATTTTCATTTATTTTTCCAAGTTTTCCGATTTCCGGTGATTTGATTGAATTGAGGTGAGCTGATACTTCCAATCAACTGTTTCACTTCCCTTGTTGAAAGTTGCATAATATGTTTTAACGAAGTGAATCAAGTCATAATGACGATTAAGAAAGTATTAATTGATCTAAGTGGTACTCTTCACATCGAAGATTATGCCATCCCAGGAGCAGTCGAAGCCCTGAAAAAGTACGTATTTATCCTAATCTAATTAAATAAATTTCTGATTCAAATAAGCTATAACTTCTTCCATCAATTTTCTCCCAATTTAGACTTCGAAACGCCAAAGTAGAAATAAAATTCGTAACCAACACCACCAAAGAAAGTCGCCGGATATTATACGAACGATTGAAGAAGCTCGGTTTTGAGCTAAACATCGATGAAATATGGAGTTCATTATGGGCAGCTCGAAGTTTAATCTCAGATCAAAAGCTTGCTCCACTGTTACTGGTCGATAATCACGCCCTCGAAGACTTTTCTGAAGTTAGCACGAGTGAACGAAAACACGATTCTGTAGTCATTGGTTTAGCACCGGAACATTTCCATTACGATAAATTAAACGAAGCGTTCAGGTAATTAAATGGAACATCGACTTTTGTGTTTTTTAATATTTGTTATTACGATCGCATCGTTTTATTATTTCTCAGATTATTGAAATCCGGCGCTAAACTCATAGCCATTCATCAAGCTCGTTATTATAAGTCACCATCAGGATTATCTCTGGGTCCGGGCTTGTTTGTTAAAGGATTAGAATACGCTGCTGATTGCAAAGCTTTCGTTGTTGGAAAACCCAGCGCTGATTTTTTTAAAGCTGCTTTAGGAGATACGGATACCTCTGAGGCTGTCATGATCGGTGACGTATGTGTCAATTTTTCTTCGGTTATTCGAATCTGATTCATTTTACACTTATTCATTTCAATGTTTTTCTCCTTAGGACGCTCGAGACGATATTGGTGGAGCTCAGGCTATTGGTATAAAAGGGATATTAGTAAAAACAGGAAAATACAAGGAAGGAGATGAAAAGCTAATTGATCCCCATCCTGCGTATACTGTTGATGATTTTCCCAAGGCTGTTGATGTCATATTAAATAATTTGTAAAATTTATAAACTAAAATTGTTACTGTTACCATTTTTTGCAATGCCCATTTCTATTCATATTTTTATCGTAGAACGTTCATAAATGTAAATGTATTTTCATTGTCACATAGAATGTAGTTCATGGTCTTAAATTTTAGATTTTTTGTATACGAGTAAAGATTTTTATAAATTGAAATTGAAACTATCGAGAGTAAAATAATAATTGAGTGAGGAATAAAAAATAAAATATACTTCATTTTCTACTTCGGTTTCTACGAATGCTTAATATTTTTAGATGGCAATAAATAATAATACCCATTTTTAATCCTACAAGGCTGGAACTGGAATAGAAATTCAAAATTCAAATTGTTAGTTCAAACTTCAAAGTTCAAACTAGTTCAAACAGATAAAATTATAAATTAAATAAAAATGCTAATAAAAAATAAAAATTTTAATTTTCAGTCATGACATTTTCAAGTGTTTTCAGTTTGGCAACCCTGAATGATACTTTAGAACAAGAAAACGACCATGTTGTAAAATGACGCCGCTCTTTAGTCATCGAACTTGCGCTTTGTCATTTATTTTCGCAGTGTTATCATCTCCGTTCGTGTGTTTTTCGTACTTTACGCGGCTTTTGAAAAAGCTCTCTCACTTTGAGCTTATGGTTACAGAATCGAGTTTAATTATTCTCTATACGAGGTAAGTAAAACGAATACTACTTAATTCTGTCTGAAACGATCATCCAACTCTTTGGACGATCACGAACCAAAGTCAGGCATCCGCTCTCGATTAGTCACATTGTTTTGTTCTATGAATTTTTTCTCCAGCATGAAGTTTATTTCCTATTAATAATATATGAGTATCGTTTTTGTGTTGTTAGATCGTGATATATAAATTAAGAAAAATGCCCATACAACAAATCGCCGAAGATAGCGTCGTCAAAGTGAAGGCGGCGTACAATGGGTGAGTTCAGAGTTGAATACAACTACGAGTATGCAACTTGCAACGATTCAACGCTTTTGTCACTGCTTCGTTCGTCGCCATTTCCGATTGTTTATACTAAACAATATGTTACTTTGTGTTTCTACAGAGAGATTATGATTACTGATATCAACATGGATATCACATTCGAAGACCTGAAACAAGAAATGCGTGGAATTTGTCGTTTCCATCCGGAGCAAGTATTCACAATGAAATGGGTGGACGAAGAAGGTATTTTTAGAAATTGTGTTATTTTTGGAAATATTGCATCTTACATCGCATTTTACTCATACGCTTTGTTAATCTCGTTTAGGAGATCCATGCGTTCTATCAACCCAGCTCGAATTAGACACCGCTTTAAGACTGTACGAGATCAACAAAGATTCCGAGCTTACTATACATGGTGAGTTATTTTTTGAAAGTATTTATCTAAATCGTTATACGATGTGTCATTAAAACATCGATTACCTTGTTTAATATTTTTATCATCATGAATTTCTTGACGTTTATAATTACCACACGATACGTATTCGTTGATTTTTTTAAGAGCTACGCTAGGGTTGATTGTTTACCACATAGTGACACATAGTAGTGGTCATCTGCTTGTGGCCCTTGAATTCGATGATTCTGAGGGTTTCACCAAATTTTTCTTCGTTTCCTTGGTGAATCGCTAATCAATGTAGTTTCCACTTCTGTGGCTGCATTTGAAAGGAGATATATATACGTATTTTAGGAATGTTACGATGTGAATGTATTTCAAAGTAATTAGTGAAAACACTTATTAGGAGATTAGGAATTCGGATTTCACAACCTGTTGACTTCAGTGCAATCCGCGATTCCTGTGAAGTATTCTACTTCATACGTGCATCTTTGAAGTTGTTGTCGCTGGTACTGTATAAATGAGGGTGGACTCCCATCATGTCTTATTATTTTTGAGTCTTTATCTTCCAGTTGAATTCTGGCATTGTTCATAATTATGTGGAAACCAATAAGGTTTTGTGGTAATTTTATTGAACCCCATTAACTTGAAAATCCAATTTTTTCATTTTTATTTTACATTACGATGATAGTGAATTTTCAAAAAACTTATTCTATATCCCAAACTTGAAACCTGACAACGAAGGAGGAGGTGGGAGTAATGAGTGATGAGTGACCATTCAGACAAACGATATACCTAGAGGATTCTGAGAAATGATGTAAAATTAATTAAACATTGAAAAATGTATGCACAAACACAAACTTATTTATAAATTCTTCATTTAAAAAAGCTTTATTAGCAAAAATAATTGATAATATTTTCAATGACATCCAGTCACCAAACAGTTAAACACAAAAATCATTCTGTAGTAAATGTAGCATTTTTAGCTATTTTCATTACATTAGTATTACCAAGAACAACATTTTTGTCATGATAAATTTCTAAATTAAACATATATTATCAGTTTTAAAATTAGTGATCATAGGAGTTACCATTGATGATGAAATTGTCCTTAAGTATTTTTAAAAAATATTATTCAATACATACCCAATAGAGGTTTTAGTTCAGGTTGAATGTAAGCTTTGGGTCAAACACCTGTTGCAGCTGTTGCTTTTGAAAGTATTGTCGTTCATAATAAGAATTTAAAGGTACATAAATGTTATACTTTTTATCAGCTTGTAAGTTAGTTTAGTATGTACCATTACTGATTTCAACCAAAACATTTTTTTAGGGTATTTGTAGAATAATTCACTCTCCTCTTCTTCTGCCGGGAATTTTTCTGTGTTTTTTAAAAAGCATTTCAATTAGAAACTGTAAAAAATTAACGACAGAAAAGAAATTAAGAACAGATGTCGCAAACTAGTGAATTTGAAGTTCTACAACGCTGTGATCTCTTTTATTTGAATTTCTTTTTTTGCTGTAGAGTTTGTAAAAGCAACTTTGTCATAGATTTACTTGTTTGATAACACCAATTACATACTGTGAAATTTCTTTTGTTGTTGCCACTTCTATCAGTTTCATAAATTTACACTAGTAATCCTCCTTACACGAAATAATATTTTTAACCTGTCATACCAGTAGCAGGCAAAAATCATTTGTGTCGTTTTCCAATCACTATAACACTGCTTTTTGGCAAAATTCATAGATTTTTTCAAAGAATGCATAAGTTCATTAACTTCAACATGCTAGTCAGTGTTACCAACCGAAATTCCCCAAAAATCCGTATTTTCACAATAAAAAAAAAAATCTGGATGTAGTGTTTTTGATTCATAATCGTAATGCCAATGCCTGTACCTTTATTCGCTAAGTCGTACTTTTACATTTTATTCAGTTGATAAAAAATGGGAATTGATACACTCACTGCAAAAAAAATTCAAAATTAGAATATCATGTATTATTGTGAACAAAATAAGAATAATTCAACATAAAATTCACTTAATTAATAAAGGTAAAAAAAAAACATCAAAATTATAAAAAATTGAAAATAGGTACCGAAATATGGATTCAATTTACCTTAGTTAACCATACAGTCTTGATATGTCATTTTAATGCGTCTATACGAGTAAAGGTGCTGGAGCAATCAGTCCATGAACAAGCCTGCAAAAGAATATTCAATGTACATTACAAAGCGTACATATGTAATTTGTAAATAAACAAATAACTTAATACATACATATGAAATTCATAATTTTATTTATTTATTCATAAATAAGAAAATAATTGTACTTACAAAAGTACTTCCAGATGACATTGCTTATGAACACAACACTAACATTGAAAAAAACATACGTAATTTCGTTCATTTTAATAAACAGTCTTGATATGTCGTTTTAATATGTCTTTACGTGAAAAGGTGCTTGAGCAATCGGTCCATGAACAAGCCTGCAAAGAAAATTCAATGTACATTACAAAGCGTACATAATTCGTAAATAAACAAATAACTTAATACATACATGCATATGAACTTCATAATTTATTTATCCATAAATAAGAAAATAATTGTACTTACAAAAGTACTTCCAAACGACATAGCCTATGAAAATATGAACACAACACAAGTGATAAGGACTCTCAACCTGAAAATATTTCAAAGTCAGAAAAAAAAATTCCACTACACCTTGCCATCTGTCGGAATCTAGACGCTCGTTTAAAAAAATTTGAAAAAAGAATCAAACTTCATCTTCCGCTGTCATTTTAGTTTTCTTTCTTTTTGAACGATTCCAGGTTTATTTTTCAATATGCGCTTCTTCTTTTTTGGTTTATTTTTATAATTTTCATCTTTAAAATCGTTTATTTTTGCATCAACATACCTTAACATCTGACTGCAATCGATCTCATAAATTAACTGATCTCTGATGAGGCTCTTTCTGTGTAAAATACCCTTCATCGTCTATGTTGTGAGTTGATTTCTGAGTTTTGTAATATTTAGGTTTATAGCACTAAAAATTCTCTCCACTGCTAACACAAGTTCTATTAAACACCTCGATTAGCAGAGAGAAAGCTCCATCTTCGTGAACTTTAATCCAAAACGCTTTCAAATCCAAATCAGGGTTAGCTAGCAATCTGTAGAAAGTTTTCAGGTTTTTGAATTCTTGATTGAGACATCCATTGTGTACAAGTGTTGGGTGTGTAATGACTAAGAGCAGTTACAACCAACTGTTCAATCATTTGATTAGGCAATGGTAGAAGTAATAATCTCAGTGGCGAATTGATGTTTTCAATGATGATATCTGCAGCTGGCAGTTGAAGCGCTGAAGGCTGATAAGTCTCTCTAACTGGATCAGCAGTATGATCAACCTCCACCGATGAAGCCATTGAAGATATTTTTGCCAAGTCTCAGATGACCCATAAGTCGATGACAAAACACCTATATTTATAAGAAGTAAAGAGGGAGTCAAATGTAAGCTTTTGGACAAACACCTGTTGATTTAGAAATTAATGTTGTTCTTAGTATGTTATACTTTTTACTAGCTTGTAAGTTAGTACCATTACTGAATAATTCACTCTCCCCTATTGCCTCTGGGAATTTTTCGGTGTTTTTTTAAAAAGCATTTTAATTAAAAATTGTAAAAAATTGATGACAGAAAAACAATTAAGAACAGATGTTACAAACTAGTGAATTTGAAGTTCTACGCTAGTATCAGTTCTTTTGACAAGTGTCTTAACATAACTTACTAAGTAAACTTTCATTGTAGATGTAGCTTATGTGCTGAGTTTGTAAGATACAATAGTACTCTCTTGTGTAGTTGAAATCCTTGTAAATGGTCGAGGATAAAATTTGAATAAATAAAAAATTGAATAAATTACTTACAAGTAAAAATAAGTCTCACACTTCTAGATCTTATTTGGTGTATTGCAACCCTAGATAAGTGGATCAAATCTTCTTTCATCTTGTTATCATCACCTTGCATTTTCTTACTGTATTTTGCCCCGATGATATAAGAAGGTATTTTTGCATATTTAGGACAGCCACAGGTCGCGCAGCTTTAAGGAATAATATTTGACGCTGCATTTCTATGCGTAACTCAGCTTGCTCAGTTTTCAGTGCCTCGCATATGTTTTTCATTCCATCAATGGACTTTATGAAATTGTTTAGAATTTCTTTCAATTCAGACGGAGACATCTAAAATTATTAATTTTACAAACTATATCTTTTTTAGATAGAATAAGTAGGTCTAATATTCCACTACTACTTGGTACTTGGTGCAGGACATAAGTTGACAATTTCATTTTTAGATCCATTTAGAAATTCACTTGCCATTGTAGGATAAAATTTGAATAAATTAAAAATTGAATAAATTACTAACAAGTAAAAATAAGTCTCACACTTGTGGATCTGATTTGATGCACTGCTACCCTAGATAAACGGACCAAATCTTCTTTCATCTTGTTATCATCACCTTACATTTTCTTACTGTATTTTGCCCCGATGATATAAGAAGGTATTTTATCTTTTTTAGATAGAATAAGTAGGTCTAATATACATCATGTCGTACTCCTCCTCTTCATCTTCCCCTTTGTAAATGGGAATACTAAATTCGAAATAATGAGACATAATATCGTCACTGTAAGAGGTGAGACGCGAAAACCGAAACAACACTACTGAACTGGAATAAAACTAACACTCTGACTGAATTATGAAAAAATAAAAATGTAAAATAAAAGAATCATATTCAAGTCCTATAAATAAAACAAAATAATAACAAAGAAATCATAAGCCCACTGTTAGCCTAAGAATTATTGCATTTACAAAAATATTACATTTTTATTACAAAAATTAGAGAACTTACTTACTCCGTTTTCTGTTACATGACTGGCACTCATGTTTAGCTCACCTGCTAAGAAAACTGTGCAGAGCATTTTTCATCATCCAGTTGGGGAATATAATCATATTCAAGTCCTGTAAATAAAACAAAATGATAACAAAGAAATAGGATGTTCTTCTAATGTAGTAGCCATTAAAGCACTCAAAATAGAACGATTGAGTCGCTCAACTTGACCATTAGCTCATGGAGTAGCCAACAGTTAGCATAAGAATTATTGCATTTACAAAAATATTACATTTTAATTACAAACTTTAAAGTACTTATCTACTCTGTTTTCTGTTACTTTTTTTTCTGTAGTATCAGTAGCCAAAGTAAACTATGCACCAAAAAAAAAATAAACCACATAATATTTGCAAGAAGGGTGTTCGCACCTTGTTGGAAGTATTGGTCCCACTTAAATTTGGATTCGGACATTTCATTCACTCCCCTTCTCTTCATAAATTTGAATTTGAATTTGCACTTATTGAGGTAATAGCTGACTGTGGTTTGCAAATATTTTCCAAACCATATGAATCTCGTAAAACAGACGTTCACTAGCCCCGCAGTCTGCCATGAAAGATATATACTTACTCACATCTTATAATCCATTTATTTGATAATCTCTTTAGTGTCCTGCCATGTATGCTGTTGCATTCTGGTTCCGCATCTCATGTTGCATACTCACCTCATACATCTCTGAAATATTTATACAAAATATATTTTAGGTTTTAAAACGACAACGACGACCTCTTTCTTCATTCTTCTACTTAAAAGAATGAACCCCTGTCTTGGCTTTATATTTTCCAGATTTCTTCTTACCAAGCTGTTTCTGAGGAGGGTTCCTCATTTTCAGAGGATGCTAACTATGTAGGCATTGATTTGAATAGTCCGAAGCCTAAAACGAGCGCGTCGAAATCCCCGAGCACAAAATAGCTTTTGTGAAACACGACTAAAGAGAGTTCGACTCATTAGCTTATCATATTTTTAATTAGGTAAATCATGGCATTGGGACAAAGTAACAATATAGTCGAGTTATGAAATGCAATAACGAGGAAACATAGGTACAAAAATACAATAATACTAATAACTTAAAATTAAATCACTAGGGACGGCTCCCATTGGTACTTTAGTTTTACATTTCTCCGACCAATTCATTCTCTAATTCAGAGCTGCTCTTACCAACTGTAGAAATAAGTCTGACATTAGCCGAATTTTCTTTTGACTATTTCCAGCGGTGATGACGACAACTCGAAGGCTACCGACGATGATGTCGGTTTCTTGAATGATTGTCTGATGTTGAATAGCTAATCCGAATGGTCTGGTTTCGATAGTACGGAATCCAGTTCTGAAAGATAAAACATTTTGGAGCATATGCGATTAATCAACGAGACATATGTGATTACTATACTATGCAGTGATTCGAGTAAATAAGCGGTTCTTTCGCTTCATCTGGGGAAATAATTGGGGGTGAGATCGTACTAACTAATGAGGCTGATGCGTGGGAGCTGGGCTTAATTATTGAAAATCATTAGCTGTCATTTCTGAATCTAGGCCTAGTTTTGGCAACTTATTGATCCGAGTGTTTTTTGTGCTTAATCGTCGATCATTTCAACCTGAGTACTAAGCTTTTGACATAATAGTCGTTAGTTTTTACTTTTTAGAAGGCAATAATTGTTTCATCAGGTGATAGCTGATAATCGAATGTTCACAGCATATGAGTATGAGTGTTATTCGAGTTTTTACCTGGGCTTCTACTCGTGATTTGTTCCTCAATTTCATCAGTAATCGGCTAAGAAGCTTGTAGGATTTTGAATGAAGATCTGAAGATATCCGTTGTGAAGTTCGTGATTCGCTTTGCTAAAATAAATGCCTAACATACTTACTTGACTATGCACCTCGTGAATCCGCGATAGCTTTTGTGAAACACGACTAAAGAGAGTTCGACTCATTAGCTTATCATATTTTTAATTAGGTAAATCATAGCATTGGGACAAAGTAACAATATAGTCAAATTATGAAATGCAATAACGAGGAAACATAGGTACAAAAATACAATAATACTAATAACTTAAAATTAAATCACTAGGGACGGCTCCCATTTGTACTTTAGTTTTATGTACATTTCTCCGACCGATTCATTCTCTAATTCAGAGCTGCTAAAATCAATGTATGTAGGTACTGTACATTGTATGGATACAAAAACTATAACGACTATATTTGGAAGGTCCGCCGTTTCAAAGTGTATTTTTGGTGGGAATTTTTCCTCTTCTCCATCTATGGTGAGGCTGCATGTACCAAAGCTCTTGAGCTGAGAGATGAACCTAGGACATCTCAGTCATTTTTGTATTGATCCTATTAACATTTGAAAAATAAAATTATAAAACAGAATCGATACCTATGTACTTATATTGTGTTTTCTTCTCAAGTTCTCTCTACGCTGAAAGAGAAATTAGGGAAGGGAAAGAAACAGTCACTGACATAACGATAACAGAAACAAAACAAATAACGTTAATCTTTATTAAATATGAATAGAAGAAACATGCTCTGAATTTAAATCTAATTACAAGTACATTGATATTAATTTTCTCGCTGAACTTCGAATATCAAGGATTTCTCAAAGTTGCGCACGTCCTCCGTGAACAATCCGTCTGGTCGAAATATATGATATGTAATTTCCAGAATGGCGTGTAAAAATTAGAGATTTTTCAGCAGTTTTGCTGATGAGATCCTAACCTACGAGATATACAATATGTGACGAGCTTTACGAAAAGGTACCCCGAGCAAAAAAAAATCGATTTTTGATTTATTTGCTATTTTTTGTAAAATTGGCCGTAGAATAAGATAAAACCATTGCCTGTTCGATATCTTGACGTTTAACCTGTGAAAAATGACTCTAGAGTGAGGTACCCATCGACCTTTTATTCTCCTCATCTGGACCGCGATTCCAAGGGTTCATTTTGATGCAAACCTCCCAAATTGAGTTTGTAAAGAATGCCTCTGCGCATTGCGCGAACTCGTCTCTTACCTTACCCCACTTACCAATCGTACGATCATAATCGCGTGTGGAAGGTGGTTATCTCCTTCCACACGTGATTATGATCGTACGCGGTGGTACGCTTGGTAAGTGGGGTAAGGTAAGAGACGAGTTCGCGCAATGCGCAGAGGCATTCTTTACAAACTCAATTTGGGAGGTTTGCATCAGAGATTTGCTTGAATTCCGATTGGAATCGCTGTCCAGATAGGAAATAAAAGGTCGATGGAGGTACCTCCAAAAAAATTTCTTCAAAAAAAAATTGATTTTTTGTTTTTTTTTTTTAAAAAATTAAATTGAAAAAAATATCTACGTTGAAATATTGCTGAAACGATGAAAAAAGTGATACAGAACTTCTATAAGACGTATAATTTCAAGAAAAAATTCATGTATAAATCATAATCCTAGAAATTTTTCGAAAAAAACGAATGAATGTGAAAATGTGTGATGTTCTTCAATTCTTTATTGTTTTGCTAATTAATTACGCCAATTAATTATCAATTTGGCTGTGATCAAATTTACGAAAAAAAAACTAAAAAGCACCTAACAAAAAAAAAACAAAACGCAAAAACCTTTTTGCAATCAGCAAATAGCTGATGGCTTGTTTTTACAATTCTTTTTTTTAGCTTTATCATCCCTCAAAAGAGTTGTCCACTTCTTCTTTTTGCCTATTACTTACTTGAAGTTCACTGCTCTTCCAAGACTTGATTTTATCTACAAAAGTAATATGTACACAATTAAATTGTTGTATGACGTTAACAATTTCGTTGAGTAGAGACTGAACTTCGCCCCTCAAGTGGCACAATCTCTCAGTAGTTTTGGGCAAGGGCATGTTCTGTTGCAAATCGAATGCAATACACATTGTATCGTCAGCCTTCGCAGATTCATTCGGTTTAGCGTAAATCTTTTTTTGCATTGATATATCTTTTCATCCCTTTAATAAAAAAATAAACAAACTCATCTTACATACACATAAAAATACTGACCATACATACAAACTTTTGATAGTTCGAGGAACTATGTATGAGATTTTACTAACAAACATTTAGAATTACATTTAAACTTACAAAAACGATCACAATAATAATCAATGAATCAATCTTAAAAATTATTTTACCTACCTACAGATCAAATGTCTGTAGAGTAATGTAACTGCAATGGGTATTTTCTCAAGGGAAAACATTCAGTGCGTTCACCAAAAAATGCTTCTCTATTTGACTGAATTTGGATTTATACCTACTCATCAGAAGTATATTTTCTCAACGCTGCATCGATGGTGCACTGCTGTCTAATTTGGAATTCCCAGATTTAAATATTTATACTTTTTCAACAGTGGTGGGGGATAATTGAGCAGAACAACTAATCTTCAACCAACTGTTCAATCATTTGATTGGGCAATGGTAGAAGTAATAATTTAAGCGGCAAATTGATGTTTTCAATTATGGTATCTGCAGCTAGTATGCAACATGTTTAAAAATACAAAATTGCCTGCTTCATAGTTACCGGCCATATTAATTATTAGGTTTTTAACAAGCAAATAATTAACAAGAAAACAAAAGAGTTTCCTATGCTCTTTCTCTGATTTATTGAACAAAATACCCAAATCTATTATTCCTTTTAAATATTTGAGAACTCTCTCTACAATCTTCTAGAGTGTAAAGTTGAAGCTCTAAAGGCTGATGATAAGTCACTCTAATTGGATCAGCAGTTTTAAGTAGATCGGAGTAATACATGTCTTCAGGGCGAACGTGTTCATTTTGGGTGTTAGTTGCATTAGGAGTTGATGTTGAAATTGGTGATGTAGATGGAGTAGCCAGAGCAACAGATGAATCAGAGTTCGATGAAGTTGTATTTGACAAAGACAACAAACCATTCAATCGATTATCAAGTTGGACTGATCAGTAAAGGAAGATACATCACTTGGATAGTTTTTTTTACAATTCTTTTTGTAGCTTTATCATCCCTCGAAAGATTTTCCCACTTCTTCTTTTTGCCTATTACTTGAAGTTCGCTGCTCTTCCAGGACTTGATTTTATCTACAAAAGTAATACACAATTAATCACAAAAATAATCGATCTCTAAAATCATCTTACCTATCTAATTGTCAGGATGTTCGCTTATCCAACCATTTCAGGCAACATTCCCTATAGATAAAATGTCTGCAGGGTACTGCATTGCTATTGTTGTAATCTTTAATGATGGAAACGCTAAAAAGAGAACGGTTAAACAAAATGTCATGTTCAGAATGATAAAAAAAATACCAGAGGAGCTTGCAGCGATTTCTAGCTGTCAGATCCACAACTACTTAAGCTGTTTTGTTTGGATCTGGTATCCAAAACTTCACTTTTACCGTCTTGAACCTTAACACCATCGAAGCAAACATAAATACTTACACGATTAGACTAAGATTGACCATATCTATGTTGAAAATATATTAATTCAAATACACGTACCTCCATTAAGATGAGAAACTCATCGCGAATTTCATCTGAATTAAGGTTCACATAACGAACACAGAGAGCTAATATTTTCTTTGTTTGTATATCAGTGGATTCATCGATCATCAATGCAAATTTTTGCACTTTGAGGATTTAATTCTATGCTCAAAATCCCATTTTCCGATCACTTTTCTAAATCACTTCACCGCACTTTGTCATGTGCGATGACATGCAATTTTATTTTGAATATTCTGGTCTATATCTAGCCTATAATTTTGCAATCCACTCTAAAAGTTCATCACAAAGAGCGATCGGCAATTTTTTTTAAATAATGAGTAACGCTGCTCGCAATTCAGGCTCTTCGAGTATAATTAAATTTAGTGCCGCGTCTAATTTCCACGGTATCCATTTTCTGGAGAGCTGCGTGTAGAAATCGGGAAAATCACATTTAGCGACAACTTCCGTTTTCTTTCTTAGTAATTTATATTCGCCCAAAACAGCTCTCCAAGCTACTTTCATGGGGCATGGGGCTAAAGAAGGTGACGTCTAATGGTTGCAACAAATGAGTAATATTCGCTAAAAATGGTACAAAACGAATATCGTTTTCCATGCAAGCTTCTATCACTCTTACAGTGAAATGTGAAAATAGTTTGTCTCCGATTAGTACTTTGATGCCTTCTTGCAAACGTGCATGAGGTAGAGATGCGTTAAAAAACCGTGTTTTTCTAGTCGCAAATGAGCATAAACTTTGCTTCATATTTCTTCTCGTCCAAAGCGACATGAAGATTATTTTTACAGATTATTTTTTTTTTGTTTTGTGTGGTAACTTTTGAGTGATGCCTTATGGTGAATTCACCAGATGTTCAATTTGGGTTCATCCGAACTGTGAGATCACGTGTATTCGAGAATGCATTCGTAGCATTAGGTCGTTTATTTGATAAGATAAAAGTCTACATAATTATGTACTTTGTAAATGTACATCGATGTACTTGATTCGGTACTAAATATACAGTCGATCTGTCCGTTTCTCGCTTCTCTTTCTCTCTTGTACTTCGCTACAGAACCTCGAATGGGTTAAACTCTGGATAAACTTGTGTAGTTGAATTTCAAAAAGTGCTTTGTTTAATTATATTTTTTGAAATTCAAGGAATTTATCTAAAAAGTAGGTTTGTTTGTGGCATAATACACATTGTGCAAATTTTGTGCCTTACGTCGGGTTAATTTTTTCTCTCACTTGCGTTAAAATTGCTGAATTATGCTAACTATATCGGCAGATCCGCCATGCCGTTGCCACTCGCTGTCTCAGCAGTGTTCTTGGAAGTGGGAGTGGAACTATGTTCTGTGTGCTCGAGCAGGATATCGCTACGCGAACTAACTAACCGTTCATTTGGTTCAATCGGTTTATGCGCGATGTCTTTTTTGTTCGATTCGTAGTTTGGTTCGTGATCTGCGGTTTTTTTTTCGGTCGACTATTCGTGATTTCGTGTCGGAAATTTTCCCGAAATTATGCTGTTGGTAACGTACCTAGATTTAAGCATTTCCATCTTGAATAATATTTATTCAAGTTAGTTATTAAAAAAATTTTAAACTCGAAAATCGAGAAGTGATTATTTTGAAAATACGTGATCATCATTAAAAATTCTTTCGTATAGATGGATAAGCAGGGTTTTTTTGATTTGCATGCACATGCTTTATTTTTCGAGGGTTTTGCTTTTTTAATTACGATTATCTTATTTGGTGCGTTTGTATGTTTAATTACAATTTTATTTTTCAGCGTTTTTGTATTTTTGGGTTTGTGGTGAGGTTAAGCTTGAAGGGTGGCGTAGATAGCACCATCAATTTGAATTTAAGTACATATATTTGTAGAATTGAAATTCCAATTCTAATCGCCAAGTGTGTGAGGAAAAAAATTTACCATTAAAAATGCTGGTTATTTACACTCGAGTATATTAGACGTTGTTTCTTTTCATCTCCGTAGTTTGTACATATTTGTGGCTTTCTTTCAGTTTTTCAATCATTTCAAAGGGCATTTTATAGTCACAAAAAAATGCTTTGTTTGTAGTCGTCATCTACTCTGGCCAGCAGGAATGTGGAAACGAAATTTAGGCGACTTTTAACTTCTTGATTTCAGATGGTTTATTAGGCACGGAGAAATTTTCGAGTGCGTAGGATGATTTACGTCTAATTTATTTTTAAGGTTCTGATTTACTCGTTCACAATTATTTATGCAAGTTTTAGCTTTATAATATGGTTGTGGCATTTCAAGCATTTGACTGCCTGCACAATAATTTTGACTGTACAGACAGGTTGGAATTTTTTACGGAAATGAAATGAATTTGAATTTTTAGAAAATCGAAAAATGAAATTCAGCTCCTGAAATGTAGCCTAGTCTTGTATGTACTCGTACTAAAATACCAACATTGAAAACGCTGATCGAAGGGTGCTGTCACTATTTCTTTTCAAATCGTTCTGGAGCTCTGGAATTGTATCTTCTTTTTTTTTTGCCCAGCCCGCGTATTTTTTTGTGAAACTCTGTCTTTTACATGCTCTTTTTACGCAGGTTTTTCTCGTTTATGCCCCCCCCCCACCTGCATTGTCGAATTTCTGTTGTTGCAATCAGTCAATACAGGATAACAATTATGAACGTTTACTGTTGCAAATTTCGTTTGCATGGAGAAGCTAATATAAGGCACGGAAGAAACGATAAAATTAAACAAAAAACATTGATTATCGTTTTGTTTGATTTTTTTTTTATTCATCGCACTTTCTTCGAAGTGAAGCATTGTGACTTCTCGTTATCAGCATGTAAAACATACGTTGATTGTTTCCTTTAAACTTACACTAACTTATCATCTTGAACAAAAGTTACCTTATCTACTCTGTCAGTCGCTGGAGAAGATAAGAGAGGGATTTATGTAAAAAGGAAAAGATCGATACTAGAGATGGGATATCGGACACTTTTTGAATATCGATATATTTCTGTTTTTGTTTCGTCTTGTCTGCTAACAATAAAGTAAGTAGTGATATGCTAGAGGAAGATTTTTATTCAAAAAAACGGATCTTTTCCAAATTTTTTGGCCAACGCATTCCGATAGCTCACTCGTCGCTGGTACATATTATAAGATATTTCAAAGCTAATTTCTTCATGAAGGAAATCAGGTGGCCTCATCCAGTAATGTAGTGGATCTACGTCAAATGCTTCTAGATATAAGCACTCGTTTACGAATTAATTTGGATTATGAGATCCGCGTTTGAAATTTTTCCAGCAGCACTCTTATCCTGCTTTTTATGATTATTCAAATACTGAAAAAATTCCAACTAAAGAAAATATCGAGCAAATTACTGGTTAGTTATTAGCTTTTTTATTGCTTGATGCATGGAATTGAAATATGCTGAATATTATCACGTATTACTTGGAATCTTTTTAGCAGTAGTTGGCCGAGACAAAGTTGGTTCAGTTTCACTGATTTCGTTTGAAAAGTGCTGACTAATTTTATTTTTCAACGCTTCAACACTTGTTCGGTAGTTGCTAGATGTGACGAATCCAGCTTCTTTAAATAGTGGATCTAACAAAGTGGCCAGCCTGTATCGATTGAATAAAAAATTAGAAAATGAGAAATTCTGCATTTTAGGATTGGTACAAAAATAACATAAGAAAGGAAAAGATCGAGACGCGAAGGCGCTAGCTCCGCAGAAGCATTTCATGTAATTTTCTTCACTGAGGTGCGAGAGTTTTTTAATCTGTACCATGGTAGGATGTTTACGTTTCAATGTTTAATTTTGGAACCTGCAAGAAAAGTGAGTTTTTGAAGGCTCAAATTTCACAAAAAGCAAAACAAGCTCACTTTCGTCATGATTGAAAAAAAATGAATTTTTTTGATCAATTTGGGCCCAAAAAATTCATTTTTTTCAATCGTGTCGAAAGTGACTTTGGAGCGCAAGCCTGATGGTTTGGTAGATGAAGTATTTTTTTCAAAATTTAAACCCTTGAAAAATACTCGGTATTTTTGCTGTCGGATGCTTAAACTGGATCTTGAAACATCCTAGAACGTCGTTTTTCAAGTAGGGTCATGTAATTTTCATCAACTTTTTCATGAAATACGTCACAGAAAAAGGCCAAAATACGCAAGACGACTGAATAAATTCAAACTTTTTTTGATGTTTGGAATTGAAAATTGAATTTTTTCGAATTTTGATTTTTTTTGTGATGAGTTCATTTCGTCGAATGAAAGTATTTTTTTAAAGCTTTTTCAACGGATACGTAAAAATAGGGGTCAAATGGGTCAACTTTACCAATCAAAATTTTTTTTTCATGTTTTAAATAAAAAAATCGCATTTATTTTTTTTCGCGAATTTTCAATTTTTTTAACATTAACTTTACGAAATGATTCTATCCCCATTTTTGAATATGTTGTTCAGCAAGAAAAGTTGTCCATAATATTTTTTCAGAATTTTTGACGTTTTGAAATTTTTCGAACTGGGATGATATTTCAAGTTCACTAAAAACTTTGATACCCCCTAGCAGCCTTTGAAAAAGTGCTAGAAGGCTGCGATTTGGGCCATTGGCTATTCCTTCAAAAGGTCTTTCCACAGGAAAAATTTCAAAACAATCGCTGACCCCCCCCCCCCCCTTTACCACTTCTTGGTCGAATTGATGTAAAATGACTCAGTAATTACAGTTCATTTTTTCTCATCCATTCGAGTACGCAATTTTTGGTCCAAATAATATAAAATTCGAGAAATGCATTCGTTACCTTATACGAATAATCTGGTTTAGCATTTCAGCGGTCATTGAGAGTGCTTATAGAACACACCTCGTTGACCACATAGAAGAAAACAATCATCTGCGGGAAAGTGGGCGACGCGACGTCGTTTTTTTATGAATGGAAAACTCGAACGACTCTTCTATAGGTGAACCGAAGTGAGAAGCTTTTGCCAGTTTGGGTATTTAAGAGAAAAGTGCGTACGAACCGCAGAGACGAAAAGCATGGGGAAAGAGTGCGAGGCTCGGAAGTGGATGTGGGTCAGAAAATGTAGAGATACATTCTTTTGAACGGGGTGTGTGCGTTGAAAGGTGCGGACCGCGGACGAGTGCAGGCGTTAGTGGCGTCCCATCATCCCCTCGAGGTCCTCTGTCGAAGAATGTGTGTGTGTCGGGGACTCGGGGGTATCCATGGGCTGGGTTAGGACCACACCCGTCGCGAATTTCGGGGTTAATGCGTGCGTATACATACATACGTACGTATATCTCTCGGCGTGTAAAAGAGTAATGGAGAAGGAGACAGAGACAGATACGAAGTTGAGTTGCATGCTGAAAGGAGGCAGAGTGGCGGAGACGTTGGTGGTGTATTTACGACGATGCTGGAAAACGTTAAATATATACGTATACGTAAACGTAGATTGGTGGAGGGGGCTGGGGGGCTGTATAGAGTACGTTACAAACATGCGAATTTGGGCGCAGGCTGGCACGCACACACGTACACAACATCGCTGCCTATAAAATGAGAGACAGAGAGAAAGAAGAGTACAAAACTCAGCTGGTGGTGCGGTGTCCTCGGGATCAGCCAGCGAAACCGAGCGAGATAGAAGGAGCGACCGAGGTATCGTGGAACGTGAAAAAGGTCAGAGCGAACGGGCCCGCCGCCGCTCCCAAAACTGAGCGGAGTTTGCGCCGTTGTCGGGGCTAATTTTCACCGCACCCCTATTCTTCGTATCTCTTTCTCGTGCGGTGGCAAGTTTATACCTTGGAAGCTCGCTTTGGCCACCGCCATCCGTCGCGTACTCCTGGAACGTTGAGCTAGAAAAAGACGCCGCGCAGAGAGTCTTGTGTTGGGAAATTTTATCGTCGCGGGCGTTTGTAACGCGATAAGAGACGACTGTGCGTAATCAGTAGTTGTGAAATGCGAGGTGCTCGTATCGAGTTCACGTGAACGCAGCAAAAACAGCGTTGTTTTATTGCCGTCGTCGTCGTCTTCTTTAGTTATTATTTCGTTGGCTGGAAAAAAAATTGCAAAAGAAGAAAAATAGCTAGGTTGTCGATTCTATCTGCGTTTTGCGTTGGTGTGCTGTTTTAATTACCAGTGTTTCGCTTCGATTCTGCTAACTTGTCTTTTTTCAATCGTATATTAAATGTAAAAACGTGCTGTGCAGTGTTGGTGTGTGCGTATGAATTCGCGATATAAATCGTCGCCGGATATGATGGCGGTATAGTGCTAGGTTCGCGGTTTTGATTATTTTTTTGCCAACATTTTGTATCGATAGACGAGCTCTCAATAAGAGGTAAATTTCGATTACGTTGCCATTATAATGTATAAGTTCTACCTTTTTCACGTGCCACGAAATCACCGAGTCTTGGTAACGAATGCGCATTCCTGATAGTCGTATGGAATGATAATCCCTTTACTGTGTAATCAATTTGTCACCGATGCCTATATACGAGTACCTGTGACTGGACTTTTTATTGGCTTCAACCTATGGTTTCATTTTCGATGTATGCAATAAACTATGAACTGCTGGGGAATCGAGAAGGTCGAAATTTTATTAGATTTGCAATTGCACATTGCCAACACTTTCGTATACTCGTGTTCTTAGAACAGGTACCGAATGCATGAATGATCGAGGGGGGGGGGTTTAAAGAAAAGTTCAATCTGATGAACGAATTAGAGAAATTGGTACTCCATACTCGTATGAAGACTCAAAGCAGAGATGTTTTCATATTTGCTTCGACTAGTGAGTGTATCAATATGATTGTATTGATATACTACGTGAAAAATGAGGTACTTAGTTTATGATGTCGTCCCCGTCATCGTTGATTTTTTTGGGGGGGCTGAGGTAATTTATTCTTTTCAATTTGAGGCAATCGAGCTCATTGAAGCGACCGGATGGGCGGCATAGATACGCCAGCCAACGTGTTTGGTTGGTTTTAGATGTGTACTGTGTGCGTATACTATTCTCTTCTTCTCTCGTTAGGTTTGGCTCTCTTTCAATCGATATGATGCCCAAAGAGATTGTGTACCCGGTTGAAGAAGGGATGAGGATGGGGGTGTAATGAGAATAGTACGATTTTCGTTGTTGGATTGTATTTCTTTTTTTTTTTCAATCCGATCTCTGGTTGTCCAAATTGAACCTGGATTACAATTTGGGCGTTGTGGAGATTTATCTCGAGTTTCATTTTATGTGGTGAAATTTGTTCTCGAGTCGGGTAGAAACGTGAGGTTTAAATACCACGTAGTAGTAGTTCATTTATATGTATGTATAATCAATTGTATTGATATCTTTCACGTATTTTCGCAAATTCGTTGACGATTTTCTCGCAGTGATTTATTCGCTTTGAATGTCTTTTGCGATTAATTAAACGAGGGAACTTGAAAGAATTTCTCAAAATATGGTGTGCAGTAGGGGAACCCTGAAAAATTAATGGAATTTCGCCTTTCAACATACAGGAATTTTTGAGTCCAAAATCAGGCTCTCTTTATTGATAATTATCGTTAATTTTTAGAGGGAGGGGGAGAAAGAAGGTCTAAAATTTTTGATGAATGAAATGAAACACAAATACTGAGTTAGAATCACCTTTATTATTATACTCGTAAATTGGAGAATTTTCACTCGAATAAAATTCGAAGATGTTTGTTATGCATACCTAGTAATAGGTACACACGAGTGGTAGCAAGTTTTCTTCTTGTTTAACCCGAGTCAGTTTTCCTTGCCTGTGCTGCCGGTAAAATTGTTCAATAAATTTCAAAGAATGTATGTACATATTTATTTAAAATACTGTTCCTTTTCAAAACCAAGGAATTTTCATTTTTTTAAAAAATGAATGAAACGACTGAATAAGCGCTTCACCTCTTAAAATTGAAAAATTCGTCAACAATTTTCCTTTCTAAACATTTTTTAAATTTATGCCTTATGGTCAAAATAATTCAATTCGATGAATTTTAAAATTTAAAAAAAAAATGAAAAATGTTTTTACAATAAACATAGTTGGCCAACAATTTTCCTATTGAAATTTTCAAAAAAAAATTCAATTTAGAGTTGGTCAAAATTCGAGTGCCGAAATTCTATGCTGGCTAAAGATGTAGGTACATATCATTCAAACACACAGTGCAAACATATTATGTATAATCACTTTTTTTTGATGACTTTAAATAAATCTACTCTGCAAAAAAAGTCTTAATACGTAACATCATGACAAATGGGTATGCGATATTACCCATCCAACATTTATTGAAAAATGGTGAAATTTTATATGACAACTTACTTATCACAGAATTATTGTCGCAGGTGGTTTTTTGGGATAATATGATGTCTGCTTGTGTTTAGTACGTGAGAGGAAATTTACTTTTGTAGTCCTGTCAGCAAAAAAATAAAATAAAAACAGAAAACAACGAAATAATATGTGCAATTTTCTTACCAAGCAACGATGCCAGTGGTTGTTAACCCACCAGCATCCATAGCTGGAGCATCTCAGGGGAATCATGGGGGTAAGCCGCCGTATCAGACGTCTCATGAGCACCAATCCAACTATGGTTTATCAAAACATGTTTGCTTTTTCTGCGATACACATTGTAATGGGCATTCCCCCTCACAAGCGAATTCGAAGCAGTGAAAAGATCCAGCGGACTTACTTGTTGTATGCCAACCAGATCATCGGATGTGGTCGCCACTATATAGAAATAGATATTTCCGATCACCTCGTAGAGTGGAAGCACATTTATTCACACGAAGTATTTTATAATAGATACACACTCTGGTGTGTACCATACGTCACGCGTTGTCAGTCTAATAATTCGCGCCCTCCTAGCAGTTGCCTGAAATAAAAACCAAAAAAAAAAATTACAAAATAATCAACAAAAAAGAAAATTTTCAATAAACTACCTCAACCGCTCCCCTTTTTCTACAAATACTAAATCAAAACTTCTCGCCCTTGGAAACCGTCCTGTGGAGTTTTCATGGACTGGAATTCCCTCCGGCACTGGAGGAAGAACTGGGGCTGGGGCCGAGTTGTGATCGAGAGCATTAGATGGGCCATCCGTCACCTCTTTTGCCTCATCTTCGGAAGAAATGTCCACTACAGGATACACCCCACCTGACGCATTCATGGCAGTACTTCTGGTTACTCGTTGGGTCGCCTCCTCGTATGACGATGGAGGACCCCTCGAACATGACGCCAGCTCTTCGTATTGTGGGGATGGTCCAATGGCTTTCGAGGCCAAAGACAATATTGCCTCGGCCGCAGGCACTTCTTCAGAAAATTTGGTAGTTGAACGTTTTACTCTTGAGGCAGGTTAACTGTTAAGTGGTTCGAAATTGTGCCCACCTTGAAGAAGAGGAACATCGGACACCCTGGAAAGCCTCAGTTGCTAGAAAATGGTCTCTCGTTTGCAGAAAAATCAATATCCTGTTGAAAAAACAAAAAACACTTTCTCTGGCCGCGATATTTCAAAAAAATCTATCCATAATGACACGTCAAATTCGCGATATGCAAAGTAACAAGTAAATCGGCAGCGCCAAAATAAAAGAACCAGTGGCCAAATTAGTCGAAAGCTGTTCACGAGCTACGCGCGTAGATTGTACAGAATAATAATTTACCTGCAACCATTCTTCGACGATAGGTTCTACAGAAAGAAAAGAGGCAGTTTTACGGTCGTTCTGTTGTTTGAAAATAATGTACAACTAACTAAACATATTATGTACTTACCAAATGCCAATTAAAATTATAAAAAAACAATAACGTATTGTGCATTAATTTCGCTATTTCAAGGTGCATTTCCGATAATCACAACGCGGTTTGAAGCACGATTTTTTGGAAAATGGTGAAAATTTATATGACAGCTTACCCAAACGAATAATTATTGATTTGAAATTATGTGGTGCCTGCTTGCTTTCACTGCTTTTCTTCATAATACATCTTGCTGTCTCATTCGCTACAAGCAATACGTATTTATTAGGATCTATAACTATCAATCCTCAAATCAAAGTCTGCCATAAGTTGGCCAGCAATGATGGAACTTATGAGAGTGAAATTATTTTTGTAGTCAGGTTGAATTATAGGCTGATTCTTGTCTGATAGCAATTCTACTACTTTTATCAGATTAATGACAAGTATCTGGGTGCGCACTGTAACAAAATTGCATTCCATATTTTGAATTTGGAAAAAAAAATGCATGCGTCAAAACCACTGATTTAATTTAGTGAAGTTTTCAGAACTCATGGGTTTTGTTTATGGTGACCAAATTGGGCCAGTCTGATGTCTTTTGGAGTGGGATCCTGGCCCAAAGGATGGGCCATTTGAAAAAACAAAAAACAATCATAAAACACAAAATAAAAAAATTCGATGCAATATGTCTGCTTGTCTGCAGGAATAAAGAACCACATTACACAAATAGGGAAAGTCTTATACACAAGAATACTTACGCTAGGTGAAATATTTTGAGCAGTAAGAACTTCTCCAATATCGCCACCAGTCTCCTCTACTTGGATATGAAGGACGCTCAATACGTCGCCAAATCTAAAAACAAAAAATAAATGATTCGTCTCTTTCATAAAATGAAATGTGAAGAAAAAATTACGAATTTTGCCACAGAAGTTACTAATTTACTTCGTTTTTTGCAAAAAAAAAAATATATTTACTTACTTTAGAAATATGTGATTTACATATCACTCATACGAGATGTTTAAAAAAAAAAAACTGAAATTTTTTTCTCAAAAAAAAACAAATTATTAAACAAAAACCATTCAGTTTAAATATGGACACATCAAATATCCCCCCCCCCATTCAATTTAAAATTCAAACATCTATTTGATTGACGTATTCAAAACAAATTGGAATATCTATCTGACACATTTATTTATCAACCAATTTTTTTTTCATGAAAATTCAACTATTTTTCGAAGAAAATTGATATTCCGTTTTGAGAAAAGATAATTAGAACAAGACTGCTCCTTTTTCTCTACTTTTTTGTAAAATTCTAGCAGCAGAATGATTTCTTGTCATTTATGTGGTGTCATACTGGATGGTAATAATAATCCACTTCCATCTTCCATTTTGACTATAGTCTGTTCACCGAAAGAAGGGACCGAGCTGAACAAAAAAGTTTCTGTTTGCGGCCAAATATTTGCGCTGCGGTTGAGGCCATCATTGAGAATTCGAGGTACGCTTAGAATAAACAGCAAGAGAGTATTCAAATCTTCAATACTGAATTTCATTTCCACGTTAATTTTCCTATTTAATTTCAACTAAATACCTCTATTCAATATTTCATTTCATTCCAGATCAGAATTTGTACTTCATTCTACATACTTTTTCGATTTACGTAACATGATAATGTGTTTTGTACTTTAAAGTAAGCGTACCCTCAGTTTTCAGTGAAAATTGCAACGCGAATATTTGGCTGCAAATACAAAACTTTGCGTTTAGACTCGGTCCCTTCTTTTGGTGAACAGACTATACTTTTTTGTAGAAGTCTCGCTGTCTGTTTCTTGAAATTATGTGATGTCTGCTGGCTTTTAGTACATTTGTCTAATATTTCAACTTGGTTTTGAATGTTTCCATTATACATTTTTGTGAGAAAAACACTAGGTAGTAAACCAAGCTAACTCGATCAAATTCTAGCCAAATTTGTGAAGAAAAAGTGCATTATGAAACGTTTATTAAGAAAACATGAAGAATGAATTGTTAGGTCAGTGAAAATTAATGCATATCATTCAATCACAAACTGCAAACATGCCTACTTTTTGTTGACTTTGAATAATGTACTCTGCAAAAAAAGTGTAGGTAATAATGACTTGGTAAATGGGTGTGTGATATTACCCATCCAACATAGTGAAATTTATAAATTATTACTTATACCAAAAAGAGTTATGCTTTATAGACAATTTTTGTTTGAATTCACTTCAAAAATGCGGAAGATCTCTTCTTTCTTATGTTTTTCTTTAACTATTGATTGTTATGGTAGTCTGTAATCTCAATGATCCGGAGATCAGTGAATCTATTAGTTCTTCTAAATTTTCTATTTGGGCGTTTGAAACAGGATTTTTTCCTGTAGAATTAGAGGAATATTTTTTTCTGAATTGCCTGTTAAGTTCACTTGAAAAGTGCGGCAATTTTTTTAAATCGTCTCCGCTTATGGCTAAGTCATAAAAGTCGATTAATAGACTCTTCGGTAGTATGTGTTGCCTACTGGCACCTACTGATTTACCGTCTATCATTATTAGGGGTTTAATGGTGAATACAGTGGCTTTGCATCTTTCATTCCTTTGATCCCACTGATTTAATTTAGTCAAGTTTTCAGAACTCACTGTTTCTGTTTGAAAGACCAAAAAGGGCCAGTCTGATGTCTTTTGGAGTGGGATCCTGGTTCGAAGGAATGGAAGTGTTGGGCGAAATTTTCCTCAATTTGGTACAACATAATAATTACAATTAAATCTTCTCTGTTTCGGATACTTCGATCAAAACTTGACTTACTTAAATACTTACTCTCTAAATTTGAAACAGTCAAATTTCACTGATTAGCAGTCACGACATTTTGCCTTTCTGAAAGCAGTGGTTTTTTACTACAAAACAGTAGAAAATCTACTGAATTGGTCAGTCAAAATGATTTTTTACTGATCAATTCAGTACATTTTCACTGTTTTGCAGTAAAAAACCACCGCTTTTAAAAAGGCAAAATGTCGTGACTGCTAAGCAGTGAAATTTGACTGCTTCAAATTTAGAGAGTACTTACATACAACAATATTGAACACCACATGCACAACCAAAAACTCAAAATTCATAGAATTAGCCGCAGCGAAGAGGAAAAATTATAAACAATAAACAGTTATGACCTATGAAGTCTTCAAAACTTTACAAAGTGGTGAGACGGAAATTGTTTTTCTAGTCTGGTTGAATTTATGGACTGATTATTGTCTGATAGCGATTTCACTATTTTTATCAGATTGGTGATGACGATGAGTTTCTTGAGTGCGCACATTCATGCCCCAAAACTGCTGATTTAAAAAAAAGTAAAGTTTTCAGAACTCACTGGTTTATTCATAGAGGTCAAAAAGGGTCGGTCTGATAATCAAAAAACGAAAAAAAACTTACGATAGATTTGCAAATACTGCACGAAGATCAATTTCTCTCGGAATTTTGAGTTTGAATATAGATAATTACAGTACAGGCATGCTTCTGCATCATTGCCATCCTTCAAAACTACTAGGACTGATTTGCTGATCACCCTCGAAGTCAACCACTTACAAAATAATGAGTAAGGCAAAGTCGCCTAATATTGTACTCTTTTTTTTTAATTGAAAAATGGAACACTTGAAATTGGAAAAACCCAAATCTAAACAAGTGGATGTGTACTGTGATCCCTTGGCTAGGTCTCACCTAAATTTCTGTAACAAAATTTGAATTAGGGGGAGCCTGTGAATTTTTATTTTGAAAACTCAACATCTAAATTTTCATAAAGTGGTGCTTGATATTAATTTTCCACCACTAAAAATGAAGGAAAAGTCTAGTACAAAACGTTCATTAAGAAAACGTGAGAAACGAATTGTTACATTAGCAAAAAATTAATACGTACATATAATTCAAATGTGTATGTGATATTACCCATACAACATTTTTTAAAAAATGGTGAAATTTATATGATTACTTACCTAAAAGAGCTTTACGATTGTCCGTCTTCTCGCAGGAAATTGGGAAGTTCTTTCATCCGTTTTTCTTAAACTAGTTTTTTTTTGTAGAATTCTTGCAGATGATTTCATGCAATTATACGGTGTCTGCTGGATGGTTATAATTTACTTCCGTCTTCCATTTTGACTACTTTTTTGTAGAAGTTTAAGAGGCCGTTTCTGAAAATTATATGGTGTCTGCTAGCTTTTAAAACATTTACGTCTTTCATTTCGATGAATTCTAGTGTTGGATATGTCAAAGATTTCACTGCATTCCTTGAACCCACGTTGGCACAATAACATACATATAAATGCTGTCCAAACTTTTCTCAAAAATACATTTTGAATTCTCATTCGCTACATGCAATACATATTTATTATGATCTATAACTATCAATCCTCAAATCAAAGTCTGGCATAAGTTGGTCAGCAATGATGGAACTTATGAGAGTGAAATTATTTTTGTAGTCAGGTTGAATTATGAGCTGATTCTTGACTGATAGCGATTCTACTACTTTTATCAGATTAATGACGAGTATCTGAGTGCGCACTGCAACAAAATTGCGTTCCATATTTTGAATTTTAAAATTAAATGTCATGCGTCAATACCACTGATTTAATTTAGTAAAGTTTTCAGAACACATAGGTTTCGTTTGTGGAGACCAAAAAGAGCCAGTCTGATGTCTTTTGGAGTGGGATCCTGGTCCGAAGGATGGACCCTTTAAAAAAACAAAAAACGGTCATGAAAACACAAAATAAAAAAAATGTTATGCAAGATTCCTGCAAGAATAATGAACCACATTACATAAATGAAAGTCTTACACACGTAAGAATACTTACGCCAAGTGAAATATTTCGAGGAGTAGGAACTTCTCCAATATCGCCATCCGCCTCCTCTACTCAAATATGAAGGACGCCCAATATTCGCGAAATCTGAAAAAAAATTGAGTACTCTCTTTTGATAAAATGAAATGTGAAGTAAAAAATTACCAATTTTCCTCATTTTTTGCAACAAAAAAAAATGTATGCTTCTGGAATACGTATGTGATTCATCACTCATCCAATAATACTTGTTAAAGTACCAGCATGACATATGTAGAACTGCATGGTACTTTAGGGCCATCGACCCTTTAAACATTGCCCCAGGAGCTTCATGAACTTTGAACGGAGCGTCATTTTCTGAATAGTACACAATCGGCTGTCCGCCCTTCGTTCGGACTACAACTTTCAATGATTCGCGCCTAAAAGTGGGCCTTTTTTTGATTGGTCTGTCATCTTGATTGCCCAGTTCGACATTTTCTGAAATAATAAAACACAATAATATCAAGATCAAAATCCCAAGCTATCATTTACAATTTCAAAATCACTTTTTTTCCCCTATAAAAAATGGTGAAAACTTATATGATAACGCCATAATCAGCTTTTTTTCCTTTAAAAAGTGGTGAAAATTTATATGACAACTTACCTAAACGAAATAATTGATTTAAAAATTATATGATGTCTTGACGCATTTACTATAGTCCATTTTCGGATTTTTCTCAAGCGTACATCTTGAAGTCTCATTCGCTACATGCAATATGTATTTATTGGGATCTATAACTATCAATCCTCATACCAAAGTCTGCCATAAGTTGGTCAGCAATGATGGAACTTATGAGAGTGAAATTATTTTTGTAGTCAGGTTGAATTATGGGCTGATTCTTGTCTGATAGCGATTCTACTACTTTTATTAGATTAATGACAAGTATCTGAGTGCGCACTGTAACAAAATTGCATTCCATATTTTGAATTTGGAAAAAAAAATGCTTGCGTCAAAGCCACTGATTTAATTTAGTGAAGTTTTCAGAACTCACGGGTTTTGTTTATGGATACCAAATTGGGCCAGTCTGATGTCTTTTGGAGTAGGATCCTGGTCCGAAAGATGGGCCCTTAAAAAAACAAAAAACAGTCATGAAAACACAAAATGAAAAAATTATATGCAAGATGCCTGCACGAATAAAGAATCACATTACACAAATAAAAGTCTTATACATGTAAGAATACTTACGCTAGGTGAAATATTTCGAGGAGTAGGAACTTCTCCAATATTGCCACCCGCCTCCTCTACTTGGATATGAAGGACGATCAATACGTCACCAAATCTAAAAAAAAAATTGATTTGTCTCTTTTCATAAAATGAAATATGAAGAAAAAAATTACAAAATTTGCCACAGAAGTTACTAATTTATATCGTTTTTTGCAAAAAAATAATTTCACCGATTTTAAACTACCGAAATGATTAACACAAATGCTATTTTTTCTCAATGAAACAATTTATTTAATCAACTTGACATAAAAAAAAAGAATCAGCAACTTGGTCGGTTATGGTCGATGTTGTGTGTCCTACAATTAATTGAACGCGACTAACAATTATCTTTTATGCATGTTATATTGCTGCCTGTATCAATGACGGCATCAATGTTTCTACCATTAATTTTCAATTTTGCTTTAACCAAAAGATTAGCTGTGCCTTCAGCATTTTATTTATATACGATTAAGCTCAGTGTTATTTTCCAGGTTAGAAGATCTTTCTAATTTCTTTTTGATCTTTTTGAGCAGTCTTAACATGAAATATGCCCTTTCTTACTAGTTTTTTGAATTTTGATTACTTGGGCCACCTCTATTATATCCTCTGAATCCTCTAGGTCCTCTGGTATATCTATTTCCGGAAAAACTGCCTCTCATGCACCCATTTGTCTCGAAATTTGTCCTAGGGGAGTTTGTGTAGTTTTGATTATTCCTATATCCATTATAATTTTTATTTTGGTATCCACCGTTGAAGTTTCTGTTGTCATAGTAACATTGCCAATGCCAGTTATAGTATCCAGGTCTGGAATTTCCAAAATTTTGACCTGGTACATAATTAGTTCGTGGAGCAAAGTTTTGCCTTCTTTGCGGATAAGAAGGATAGTAGTTAGCATTTGCATTTGGGTTGGTTGTCTAGTATATATTTGTTTTGCTTTCTTTTGCTTCAAGTTGTTCCATCTTTTCAGTTAGTTTTTTGACCTTGATCTTCAGGTCAATATCTTGCCTCTCTTCTTTCATAAGGTTTTTTGTTTCATATTTCAAAATTGATTCTTTTAAGTTTTTCAATCTAATCAATCTGAAATATGGATAGCCATTTGATTAGAGTTGACAAAAGTCCTTGTAGATCATTTGGATGGTTTGATTCGTCTCCATACACGAAATAAATCATAGGCGTGTAAGTGCATTTATGTACTACCCACAGTACTATAAACTAGAGTTAAAATACATACGGTGGCTGAGTTTGGAAAATATTGCATTCTAGGGGGCTACGCCCCCTGAGCCGCCTCGCGACTCCAAGCCCCGGCTCGCGACCTCGCTTCGCTCGGGCTGCTCGCATGACCCTTGCTGCACTCGGGCTTTACCCCTTCCTTTCACTCGACAGCTCGCGCCCTCGCTTCGCTCGGGCTGCTCCCCGGGTCCATCACTTCAAAAAAAATTGAAAAAAATACTTTGGTTTGAGGGTAACATGTTCCCAAACAAATTACTTTTTTGGTCAATAAATTTCAAGATTTCCTACATTTTTTCATATTTTGAAAATCTTTAAATTTCTTAGGTATGCTTTTTTCTATGTATTTCACAATTTCCCACCATATCCCATCTCAGAATTATTCACTTATCACAACAGGTACCCTTTAATGATTCTTTTTGCGTGATAACAGAAAATCTATTTCAACATGAATAAAACTTTGAAAATTGTTTTTTGAAGTTCTTGAAAGGCAGACAAAATATTGTAAAATCTGATGTATCTAATATCTCTATTCTCTATCTATCCTTTCTGGGTTTCCCAACTCACCCCCTCCTTCCCTCCCACCCAAATGCAAATTCGAATTTACTGGCGCATACAATGTACATAAGTACATATTATGTAGGATTGTAGGCCTATGTGATTTCATACTATTGACGCATGTGTCTGGTGTTGTGGAGTGTTTTAAAAAGGCAAATGCTTTCAATGTAGTAGGGTGAAGAGGAAGAGGTGAGTTTCTGTATTGTTGTGAGATACCACTGTCAGGTATTTTATTGCGGAAAACGCCAAAAGACTCGCCAACCAACCCGGTTTCAGTGCATGATGACGTGTTATACATCCCTAAACGTTCCAAAACGTCGCTTCACTGGATTTGTCTGTATAAGTTCTCAACTTTCAACTCGCTCTAGAAGCTTTCCTAATTAACTTTTCAAAGTTTTTAGATTTTTCCTGATAACCTGTTATCCACATCTTTCCACACCCCAAGTTTGAGCTTTCTAGCTATCATAGTTTCTGAAATAATTTCCCAAACCGGTGATTCGTCGTCGGGGAGGAAGAATTGTAAGCCTCCTTTGCTGGTTTTGATAACAGTACTTGGTTTCAAGTTGTAGTTATCGTCGAACTAAAATAAAAAAGTATTATTAATTAGAAAAACAGATTACTTGACAATTGAACAAATTTTAACTTACTGCCGGTAAATAGTACATGTCGTTGACGGGCGGTACAGTTATAATGTATTCGAGGGGCGTTCGTAACATTTCGGCAGTGATGATGATATTCTCAATGTGAATGGATATTCTGTTTATGGTGCAAGTAAAGAACATATGTTACTATTTTTTTCTTGCCCCTGGAAACACCACACATCGAGAAAAACGATAATTTCACATTAGGGTGGGTGACAATTATGGTATATTTAGCTGAGTTTATGATTACTAAGTTTCTACAAGAAAATTTGGCATTTTTAACCCTGCGTAGACCACCGGTGCCAAAAACGGCTCTAACTGTATTACGATTAACATTGTAGTGTGGTCTACGCAAGGTTAAATTCAAAACTGCTCTAAAGTCTATTAGAACAATATCTGTAGAGCAGTGTTTTACGCTAAGTCAAATATTTCGAGGAGTAGGAACTTCTCCAATGAAACGGCTATTGTTAAAAGGTAACCGTTCCACCAAAAGTGGTTCTGAGATAATCGAAAAAAACTATCTCATTCTTCACAGCATCAACCAAATTTGATGAAATTTTAACCATAGATAGATTTCAACACTCTTCAACCACTACCTTTATCAAATTTTCCCTGAACCCCCCTCAAAAAGCACCAGCCCCCCTCGAAAAGCACCAGCCCCCCTCAAAAATCGGGAATGGTGCCCTTTTAACACTCAACGAAAAAAAAAATGTGTTTTTTTCATCAGAAAAATTGAAATAAACATCCATTGTTATATTCAATCCGAAAGTTCATGACATGTTACTGAAAGGAAATTTCATCCTCAACAATTTTGTTCATAACCGTTTTTATTGTAGAATGTACCGTTTGCCCAGGAAATCAACTTTATTGTCAAAAGATGAGAAAATCAACTTTTTTGCAAATATGAGTTTTGAATTCACATTTTTTGACATTAAAGTTGATTTTCTGGGCGAACGGTACATTCTACAATAAAAATGGTTATGAACGAAATTGTAGAGAATGAAATTTCCTTCCAGTAAAATGTCACAAATCTTTGGAATGAATACCTTTTAACACTAACTGCATATTTCGATCGCCCATAAACCATAGAAAAAATTGTGGATTGAGTACTTTCTATAGTTCCCCAGATGTGTCTACCCTTCAAGAATATGACCTAGTGCATAACTCATATACCTCAAAAAAGTGGAATGAGTCCCTTTTAACAATGGGGGATTCCAATATCGCCACCCGCCTCCGGTACTCAGATATAAAGGGCGCCCAATATTCGCCAAATCTGAAAAAAAAATTGAGTACTCTCGTATCAGTATGTGATTTATCACTCATCCAATAATACTTGTTTAAGTACCAGCATGACATAGAACTGCATGGTACTTAGGGCCATCGACCCTTTTAAACATTGCCCCAGGAGCTTCATGAACTTTGAACGGAGCGTCATTTTCTGAATAGTACACAATTGGTTGTCCGCCCCGCCCTTCTTTGGGACTACATCTTTCAACGATTCGCAGCTACAAGTGGGCCTTTTTTTGATTGGTCTGGCTTCTTGAATGCCCAGTTCGACATTTTCTGAAATAATAAAACTCAATAATATTATCAAGATCAAAATCCCAAGCTATCATTTACAATTCCAAAATCACCTTTTTTCCCCCTCTAAAAAATGGTGAAAATTTATATGACAACTTACCTAAACGAAATAATTGATTTGAAAATTATAATGTGATGCCTGGATCCATTTTCGGATATATTTATCTCTGCATTCCTTGAACCCACGTTGGTTAAATGACGTGTAAGTTCTCTCCAAATTTTTCTCAAGAATACATCTTGGAAGTCTCATTCGCTACATGCAATACGTATTTATTAGGATCTATAATTATCAATCCTCATACCAAAGTCTGTCATAAGTTGGCCAGCAATGAAGGAACTTGAACTTATGAGAGTGAAATTATTTTTGTAGTCTGGTTGAATTATGGGCTGATTCTTGTCTGATTACGATTCTACTACTTTTATCAGATCGGTGATGAACTGATGAGTATCTTGAGTGCGCACTGCAACAAAATTGCATTCCATATTTTTCATACGTCAAAATCACTGATTTAATATAGTAAAGTTTTCAGAACTCACATGTTTTGTCTATGGAGACCAAAAAGGGCCAGTCTGTTGTCTTTTAAAGTAGGATCCAGACCCAGAGGAATGGATGTGTTGGGCGAAGTTTTTCCCAATTGGGTACAACATAATTACAATTTGATCTTCTCTGTTTCGGGTATTTCGATCAAAACTTGACTTACTTACCTACCTAGTACCTACATTCAACAATATTTACGTTTCTATTTGTTAGATATGTGCAATTTTAATTAGAGACATAACTATAATCAATGAATGATCGAGGCTTGACTTGTGTATTATACCTAATGTACTGCTGCTCACATGACTTCTATCATCAGGTACATATAATCTCAAAAACTTGATACTTACTTGTTATTGTGTAGTACTGTAAACAATTAAACATCGGTATGTAGTTTCATTTTGAATTGAGCGGGTGTAATAAATTTTGTTATAAATACGTTCAGTTGATTCGTAGATTCCAATCTTATTCGTTGTGTGATAATTATGTTTATTGGCAGATCGTCCAACTACAGAACGCTCATTACACTGGGTTTAAAGTTGATGGAGTGTTGAAGTCTTCAAAATTTTGTAACGTAGTGAGAGGGACATTTTTTCTGTAGTCAGGTTGAATTATGGACTGATTCTTTTAGGAGCGTGTAAAGACCGACGGGAGGGTGTCTAGTTTTCACCGATAAATTACTGTTTTGATGGTGAGTGAAACTTTTTCCAACAGGAATAACTATCCAGCACTGATCCTTTACCTTTGCTTTATCTTTGTGCTTCACGGATCCTGTGATCATTTTCCAATATTATCTCCTGGGCACTGATCCTTTATCTTCGTGGTTCAGGTTCACAGATCCAGCAATTTCCTTGAATGACTGCAAAGAACAGAAAAGTATGTGGATAAAAAATACTCCGAAATTCTCCCAAAGATCATTCATGATGGTCCAGAGTAGTGGATATTAATTAAATAAATTTAATTCAATATAATGAAATTATTCATTAATAAATTGATTTAAATTCATGTTAAATAAGATTTTAAAAAAAGAAGATAATCTTATTAGTAATCTAAATTACCAGACCCTGGTGTGAGGGTGTGCTGGTAAATCAGTTTTGACAATTCAGCAGAGATAATCATTGTTGAAAAAAATAAAATAACATGCATTTTTCAACTGACGACCCGTGTTGCGAATTCGTTACCAAAACCGATGGATTGTGGCTCGATAATGTTCAAACCTAGGGATATATTAGCTCTAAATTTGTATTTTTGCTCTCAAGGTATTCGCAGCATGTCGAATCGAAGTCGAGCTTAAGAGTCAAAGCAACCACCACAGTTTCCTTCCAGCTTGTAACTGCTACAAGAAAAATACGAGACTGGCTTCAGTACCAGGCCAGTTACCCCTTCGCGGGGTATAATCACTGCGGAGCTAAATGAAAGATGGCGTGGGGCTACTGGAGCGCGGCCACGGTCTCAGACCGAGCCAGATCGCCTCGTCGGAACACCTCTACCTCGTTCGCCAACGTATCGCATTTCGCCTCATCTCTTCCCTCAACGTCGATCATTCCGCCTCCACCGGCCGCTCCTTCCGTCTACCATCGTCCTCAACACGTTTACGGCCACCTTGGCGTATCTCAACATCAAACTCCTCTACCGCCTCCGCCTCCACCAGCTCAACATCATCAGTCCGGTTGCTGCAATAATCACAACAGTTCGAATGTCGGCAGCGGTAGCGATGACGATTACCCTCCACCTGTCAGTACCTTATCGCGTCGTCCATCTTTCGCCGATATCGAATTCACCGGCCCTGTACCAGCTGGAAGACCTTTGACCCTGCTGCTGGAGGCAGCCAACAATAGCCGACCTCCCAGCGCCATGAACACGTACCCTAGATCGTATCATCATCACCATCACCATCATCATGCCGGACATGGAGGTCATGGCGCCGGTAGCATGACCGCTGCCACTTCTACCAACACACTGTATCGTGGTAGTATCAGAAGAGGCGATGTTAGAGAGGTCAGAGACTGCTTCATTCATCAGCCCATCGTTCATCATCCGCACTGCTATGTGCATAAGAGTTACGCGGCCGCGGCTGCTGCTGCTGCGGCGGCTGCTGGAGGAGGTGGTGTTTCCGACGACGACGATGATGACGAACCGGATCCGGCTTACGCTACAGGTAAGCGATAGTGTGCTGTAGTGTTTTACATCTGCTTTGAAGTAGTTAGAATGATGATGGAGTACATGAGTATCGCGATGACTCAATTTTTGATGTTTCATCTTTGATTTTAAATGGTATAAAGTGCTATAGAATTTACCAAACAAATCCAGTTGAGGTGCGTGTAATTTTCTTACTCACGCTGAGCTGTAGTGTCCGTATGTGGGTTTATAATCCCTCAACCCAGATTGCAGATACACTGTGGTGCCTCCTAATAACCAAATAACGTCACAACATTCTTGATGGTGTCGATGTGCGATTTTTTTATTTCCTCCTTTCGGCAAACGCTTATCAACTATTTATTTTCTTGGACGCTTTGCATTTTGACTCAATTTCCTTGCTGCTACGTTGTTTTCTGCAGGTACACCTGCAAAATCAATGCCTTCTACTCTCCATCCGTTTAGCGAGCATTCTAAATTGCAAAATGTTTCTTTGCACGAAACACAAGGTCAATCTGTTAATTTTTTACGAAATAAAGAATTCGGTTTTATATTGCAAACTTTCGAGACGACCACACAATCGCTGGTAATGTTTTTCCATCCGTCTTGTGAGCATTTGGAATTGCAAAATGATGAGGCCATAACAAATACAATACTTAACCTGTTTAAGCGAACTAAGAATTTTTTAGAAATAGATTTGCCCGTGACAAAGCCAGAGGTTTCTCAAGTAATCATCTACCTTAATTGGTCAATTTTATATGTTTAAAGTATGTGCATTTATTTTTTAAATATTTATGGCAATTTTGACATTTTCGAGGATAAATTGTCTTCCTATTATGCAGAGTTGCAGTTTTATGAGATGTATGTTCTTCTGATTTTCAAATTGATCGAAATGAAGAATTTTGCCCAAGTACCTATTCTTCTTTTTTCGCATAATTTTGAAATTTACACATTGCTCGTAACTAGGAGGTGAAACTGAATTTTCGACTGGTTCGATCTCGTATGCATGTGTTATGATGCGTTTAATGAATATTTTCTGTACCAGTAGTATCGTGATACTAGTTTAGTACAATTTGAACACTGTTGATCAAAATAAAACCTGTAAGATAGGAATTCGAAATTTTGAAATTGAGTAAAATAAATACAAAATTTTATCCCTATTTTAAATGGAAGGAAGGCTGCGAAAAATCTCCACACCCAAAACATCTTGCCTTCTTCAAGAAGTTTTTCTTCTTTTGGTGGGTTTTCTTAATTCGGCCTTCCCTAGGCCTGACGAATAAAGCTTGAGGTGATTGAGACTGTTTCACTTCTTTAGTGGAGCCATTACCTCTCAAGTTGGCTTCCTCCTGCAACAATATATTAAAATATTCATTTACAGAAACTTTAGGGAAGCCTCCACACCCAAAACATCTTGCCTTCTTCAAGAAGTTTTTCTTCTTTTGGTGGGTTTTCTTAATTCGGCCTTCCCTAGGCCTGACGAATAAAGCTTGAGGTGATTGAGACTGTTTCACTTCTTTAGTGGAGCCATTACCTCTCAAGTTGGCTTCCTCCTGCAACAATATATTAAAATATTCATTTACAGAAACTTTAGGGAAGCCTCCTTTAGCTAGATTAATTGAACGTTCTTCTCAATTTCTTTCCATGGCATCCTTTCCAGGGTGTCTAACAGGTACTGCAGGTACTGCAAGTACTGTAAAAGTACTGCATTGAAATCCTTGGTACTGCAAGTACTGCAAAGTACTGTATTTTTTCTCAGAATAATTGATTTAAAATTTTTTAAAAACCTCAAAATAAATTAATTGGTGAAAATTTAAAAATACAAAAAAATGTTCATTTTGTACCTCAAAAGATGGCAACACTTGTAAAAAATTTATCAACAAATTCCAACCGGTTCAAAAATATTTTTTTTTCTTTGGGGGGGGGTCGGTGTGTGCTGGATTTAAAAATATAAGGTAATGCAAAAAGTACTGTAAAAGTACTGCATTTCTTCGGAGAAATTTTGTTAGACATCCTGCTTTCGAAGTCTTGGTCGCTTAAGGAAAACAACACGTAAGGGGGTATCTTTTTCAAACTGTCGAGATTTTGAAAGAATTTTTTGCTCGTCATAAATGGTGCTGCGTAATCGGAGGAGGACGCTTGGTCACGTGCGTCTTTATTGTCGATAATCAATTGCTTCAATAACTGGAAACTGTAAGAACCCCCAGTTATCCAGCACCTTTGCAAAAAATATTGAGATTATAGTATCCCGTCATCAATGTCGACGCAATGATGACTGGAAGACCCAGTATTACAAAACGTACTAGGCCTACTTCCATTTTTCCTTGTGGCTGCAAAGAACACTAGAAACAAATTGTAAGTATAAAATGCAAAAAAAATGTTATCCCTAATATGGCATATTGCAATGTTTTCAAAATACAAAAATTACTAAAGTGTTTTTATAAATTGTGAAATACATACATTTATGTGATACTAAAATCTTTGTTACTTAACATATGACGGAGTAAAGAGAAAAAAAATGAAAGAAATAAGTCATTTTTTAGAATAGCTTTTCACATATCTTAACAAATAAATAAAGAATAAGTCGAGAGAGAAATAAAAAAACTGTTTAACGTCTATCATTATTAGGGTGTTTAATTTCCATCTATCATTATTAGGGGTTTTAATGGTGAATACGATGGCTTTGCACCTTTCATTCCTTTGATCCCACTGATATAATTTAGTTAAGTTTTCAGAACTCACTGTTTCTGTTTGGAGACCAAAAGGGGCCAGTCTGATGTCTTTTGGAGTGGGATCCTGGTTCGAAGGAATGGAAGTGTTGGTCGAAGTTTTCCTCAATTTGGTACAACATAATAATTACAATATTAAATCTTCTCTGTTTCGGATATTTCGATCATAACTTGACTTACTTACCTATACATACAACAATATCAATAAAGCTGCGACAACGATAACTCCTATAATGATGATGAGTATTGTGCTAGTGTTGGCCACACTAAATGTGACTTCCCAGTCGGTTTTTGTCACATCCTGCTTCTGAAACCTAAATAAATAATAAAAAAAAAATCATAATCGATATCACACAAAAACTTATATATACATTCAACATTTTTTCTTCGATATACTTTGGCTATCATAAAAAAAGACTTCGGAAAAAATAACATCAATCAGCTACAACCATCCAAACACCATCGACGAAAAATTCTCTTGTGAATACAAAAAAATAAATTAAATAAAAATGCTCCCAATTTTATAAAACGAAAGAAAGTATTTTTCTTACCTCCTATTCAGCATTTTCACCCCATCTCACTCTGCCCGAAACCTCGTCCATCGTGAGGTACTCCCGACCCGGGAACCATGCGAAAGCTTGGTGCTGCTGGACTGGAGGATACCTCACGATATTGACCACCAACGAACACATCATATGATTAAAAAAGGGGAACGCCCTTTGGAAATCCGCCGAAAAATTAGGGAAAGGTGGTACATTTCCCCCATGTTAGACCTCAGAGTAGAGCGCGCCGATGTACCTCTAAAAAAATAATAAAAAAACAACAAGAAATTAATACAAAAATTTTTTTAATCAGAGTTACGCATGAGATAAAATTTTTTCTTGAATCTCTTACCAGGCTTCAGTGCCAGTGGTTATTGAACCACCAGCATTCGTAACTCAAACAGCGCAACGACTCCGGCGCCAACCTATACATCATCGCATCATGGGAATCGTGGGGAAACACAGCAGTATCAGCGGCTCCAGGAACCCCAAACCAATTATGGTTGATAGGTATTCTTTTTGTTTTCCGGCGGTAGGGATCGTAGTTACGACTTCCACGAAGCCTAAAAAATCTGGCCCTCCTTGAAATTCCTGAAATAGATTCAAAAAAACAAAAATTATTCACAAAGTCTTCGAAAAAATTTTCCCCTCATTTTTTTCCCTCCCCCTTCTATCAAACACAGTATTATACCAAAATCTTACGATAAAATTTTTTCTTACCCTTGGTAAATGCCTCGGTGATTCGTCATACACAAGGATTCCCTCTGACACTGCAGGAAGTGGGGCTGGAGCCGACGTGGACGCTTCATTTTCGGATCCCTCTGCCTCCTCTTCCGCCTCTTCTTCATCAGTGGACAAGTCCACCATAGACCCAACTGAAATGGCCGGACTGACCGCGCTCAGTGTGACACGTCGGGTCGCGGTAGCTTCTTCATACGAAGGCGGCAAATCCTGTGACCCCGAGGCTTGCTCGGTATCCGGCAGCGGGCCTATGTTGCTAGTAGCTAAACTTAGAAGAGCCTCGGCGGCCGGAACTTCTTCTGGTACCTCTTCCGGCCAATCAAAAATATCGGAATAAGGTGGTACCACCACTAAGTTATTAATTTTTAAATTAATTAAAATTCCTTTAATTAGAATAAAAAACAATGAGGTATTGCTCCGCCTACAAAATCGGACTAGAAGAACGAAGCGGATGTTTCTTAGAAAATTTTTCTAGATGTTTGTTCAGTTGGAGCCATTCTTGGGGATCAAAAATGTAATCTCAGTTTGGTGCAAATGTTTGCATAATTGCTTCCACGTAGGCAAGTTTTTGGTACTTGGGCTGCAAAGTGGTTGTTGCTTGATAGGTAATAATATATCTTGCCATGGATTCAGCAAAGAAGTAGTAAAAATTTTCTAATACATCATCCGCCACTGTTTTCGGAAGTAATTTTGGGTTTAAGTTGAGAACCCACGAAAAAGTTGCTTCTGTTTTGAAGAAAGCAGTAACTTTACCGGCAGCTTGCATTTATAAACTTGAGGGATTCATAACACCAGTGACAAAAAAACAAATTTTACAAAATATAAGTACACAATTTAAACAAGTTACAAATAAAATAGCACAACAGAAGTTTGCAAAAATATTGGTACACAATACACACTGAATGCCAAGACAACTGCAAAAACATAAGTGAAATACTTAGGTGTGTTCTGCACAAGTACAGGTATTCAATATTTGTGTTCAGAATTACCGTTATAGTATCTCTTCTTTCATTCAAAAATCACCCCCACAGACACCAAGTGGATAATCATTTTCAATCAGCATCCAAAGAGAAGCTAGTACGATATGCATTCACACACGCAGATGCTGTTGTTGAGGCAACAGCTAAAGGATCTACATTAACACTAGGTCGAAAAATAGTTGGCGAAATTTGAGACATGCTTTCCGTAGAATTTCAACATCCGAGCAACAATATCTCTCCATTTCAAGCTGAAAATTGAATTGAGTTTTATTATGAACTTCTAGCTTGTCTGGTCCATAAAAAATCAAATCTGGAATATCTCCATTATAGTTTTGGTTATTTTTAGTATTTGGTGTTTACTTTTAAGCACCAAGTTTGGGCTTCTGCAATGATTTAACAATCGCCCGATCGAGCCGTCTTCTTCAATGGCATTTGTAATATACGATTTCTCATTGTAACACCAGAACACAGCGTAGCGATAGTCTTCGGATGAATCTCGTTTTCGGTGTTGCAATATTTGAAATAACCTTTGCAGAGGTTTTCAATCCCAAACATCTTAGGTAATGCTGAACAGTACTTGAATAGCTGACAGATTGTTTTATTTTCGTATTTGTTTACACGATGTTGCTTGAGACATTCAGAACCATTAAATAAATGTCCACAGTTACTACATTCTTCAAATGTGGCCGTGGAATTGAGTACATTGGACGGTGCAATTATGCATATAATCATGCTCATAACCTTCATGACATTTTCTACAATAGCTATTAGCTGTGAAGGCTCCAGCTAAATGTTTTATTACATTGTAGTGGTTATTCTGATGGATTACATCATCTATTTACCTGTATCTCAGCGTGACTTCAAACCCATCAACTTCGCAAAAATGGGACTGAAGTCACGCTATCACTACTGTAGGTCTAGGTACCTATTTTAGTAATATGAACATACTTGATCAATAATACTTTTTAAAAATCTTCAACATTATCATAACTAACCAAAATATTTAAATCCTTACATGCTTGATTTCAAATTTTCAATTCTTCAGCATCACTAAGTAAATCTTTCAACTCCCTTTTACTTTTTTTGGAGGAAACCAGTTGGAAGGAATTATCCATTATTTGAGAGAAATTAATTCTTGAATCACCATCAGACTTATTCTTCATCCAACTTTTCAATTCCTCTGTTCTTTTCCATGCTGGATTTTTTTTAATTTTCGAAGTTGAATTCACATTTAGTCTTCTTGAACCACTATTCAATTGCTTCAAAAACACATCCTCAATGGCTATTGTGTTATGAGCAAAATCATTATGGTTTATGTGATCAGGTTCCCAAAATGTCACTGATAGTTCTGTGCTTTCAGAAGAGAATTCGTTTTGTGAGTTGCTGTTATGGAATCTTTCATAGTTTCCAGTTTTTTATCGTTCAACTCTTTGTGTTAGATTTTGCTTAATTTTGACGAAAACATTTATTCGAACTTTGCTAAGTAGGTACATGCATACATATATTATGTAATGTACTACTCGTAGGTCTAGGAGTAAAAAAAAAAGTTTGAAAAATCCATTACGTTCATGTCCTTAATGTGTGGGTAATCGTTTAGTCGTGCGAATTTTTAATGTCTGTTACTAAAGGAACATTAGAAAATCCCAACGATGCTGTATAATATTGAAACTACATTTTGATTCGTTTAACTTTTGGTTTGGTGGTGTTTAACTCCACAATACGATACCGTAATTTTATACTTCGCTATACGTGGACCCGGACACCGGTCGTCTTGAGACAGATGGGTCCATTTCTGATCGGACGTGTACGTGCGTTGTGAAATTTATCGCATTAGTGTAGGATTTTTAAAACTAGGGCATCTTTCGTTTTTACGACCACAAGAAAACAACTATACGCGATCGGGCAACGGGAGTAATTTAGTTAATGGCAGTTTTCTTATTGTCGTCTCCCAAACAGAGAAAATATTTTCGACTTTTGAGAAAAGAATTAACGTAATACACTGGGTCGAGCTAGGCAGGGGTGAACAGCTCGCTACGACTGTGCACTTGTGCCAAATGACCCGGGAAAATTATTACTGCGTCGTCGGCGATGCGATATAATTATCGTCGAACGATTTCCATAGAAATGTCAAACGTACTCGCTGTGTACGTGACGGTAGTTTTGGAATTTGATAACACCAGGGGTGGTTTATCGACGAGGAACGGGGCAGGTGGTGTCTTTCTTAATGATTTTGGTTGAATAAATGAAGAAGAAGTGGTGACTACCAGTAAATCTCAAAAAAGCTGCAGTAGGAGGGAAATCTGATCGCGCAGGGGTCAAGCGGTAACCTCACTATGCAATTTGAGATGATGAGTATTTTCATAGCATCGAGTATTATACATTATTTAATAAAAATCGCTTCAAATATGTGGTAAAATCTGATACAAAGCTCACTCACTGCAATGTGATGCTTACCAGTAGAGCTCAAATATGTTCTTTATGGGTACACGCAAAATTTTACGGTCACTCATAGTAAGTAACACTTTATTATAACACGAAAAACATTAATATTCACTGCACCGAACAGATTTAAGTAAGTAGGTACTCGCAAAATTTGACGACTTAACTGAAGGACGAATCACAACTGACAGAAGGACATGCCTCGAAAATTACAAACCAAAAAAATTTTAAAATATGAAAACACGCAAATACGATAAATAGAATATTAAAATGTGTAGGTACTTACTTCATAACTTTCCATTTTTCAGCTTCACTGGAAGTTCAATACAAAATTCAAAATTTGAAAAAATAAAATAAAAATGATCACAAATAATACAATAAACAGAATAAATAATTTTTAAAAAATTCAAGAAATTACAAAAAATGTTTGAAGTAGGTACTTTTAAAACTTGTAAGTATTTGAATACTAAATACTTTTTAAAAAAAACTACAAAAAATTAGAGATCAAGTTAGAAGAGAACACTTGTTCAAGATGCTAGTTATAACAGACTATGTACTCGTAAATTTGATTGGAGATCTACTCGTACTTGTATATTTTTCCTATAGATCTAGCAAAAATCCGTTGAAATTCGTGGGGGATAGGGTTTTGGGGGTAAAATGTAATTTAATTATTGTCTCTGTATAGCTACCATCCTACTCACTGTTCTTTTGTCAAGTCATAAAATCAAATACTTTATTGTCTATGCTAAATCAAAGCAAATTGAAGAAGAGTTGCCTTCACTATCAAAACGCATTCGTCACATTTTACTTCTTAATTAAATCACCTGTGGAGATGTCCATTTACATGCGATGGGAACTAAACTTGATAAAGATCTCCACAGGTTAGCGTTTTTAAAACTGCATAAAACAGGCGCCACTATATTTGAAAAGAGAACACAGGGTTATAAAAATTTATTTCATTTCAAAGTACTTTACAAAACTTACATGTAGGTATACTTAAAATGTAACTTGATAAAATTCGCTCAAAAATTCCATCAAATGCATTATATGTGAAAATATGATCATAAACTATGATACAGAATGCCTCAGTATCCGAGGCTACATTATTTTTACACCTAAATTCCAAAAGAATATTTATTGAGCCTGTCAAAGCAGAATTCAAATTTTCTTCTTGATGAGAGCAATTGAATAGGTACAACCATAGGTATATAGCTAATGAACTCATCCATTTCATAAGGAGTATTTATGACTGCTGTATTATAATAGGTAGAGTAAAATTGAGCAAACATTTGATATAAAAGGGAGGTTCGCTTTTTATCAAAATCTAGAGTAGGTATTTCACAAGGGTATGATCTATCATTCAGCTCTGATCTGTAAGATTCCAATGCTAAATTATCAAATTAACTAATTCGTTTTGAAAACTCATTGCACCTCTTTGTTTGGAAAAATACAATTACATATCTGGGTTTCAAAAGTGAATTACTCACTCTTACACACCAATTATGATGAGTTGTCTGTGGTAAGGCAGGGCAATTACATATAGGTACATATACACTTGCCAAGATCTTAACCAACACCTCTTAACACGCAAAACTTTGATTTCAGTGAAAAATTTGTTTTCTTTGTTACCCACAAATACTGTGAAAACACTTTGTAATTTACAACATTTATACAATTGAAATTTTAGCATGTACCTAAATTTCAATGAGTACATATTGATGTTGAGAAAATGTTACATTTTACACGCTAGATCGTGACATGCACAACTGAAGCTGGAAACTTGACATACATATATCAGTGCTGGATATAATTACATACTACCTTCTATTGATACAATTTCACAAACTTACAACGAAATTATGAGTACTTAGATTTTTGTCTTCAAATCGTACACACCTGTAAGTAGTCTCATTATTAAGTGGACATGTATAGAAATTTTCATTAAAAATGTCATTTTGATTCATACTTTCCTGGCTGAGGGTTTTACAAACTTTCAACGTACCGAATTAATTACAAAGGTATTCAAAACTGAAAGTTGCATTTTTTTCTTACATATACATTATTAAATTTTCGGTTGACACTGTATTGAAAAATTTTTCTTGCTGAATTTTTAGCATTTCAATACGTTAATCGTATTGTGTACGTTTTCCACAATTGATTTTTCTTCCGTCGTAATCAAATTTCGTGTGATGACTCGTAAAATCTCAGTTTCACTGAAACATAACCAAACTCACTTCAACTGGTTGTGGGTAATAATATTTTACAAATTTGTAGCGATAACACATAAATGATGAAGTGATAAATTACCGAGAGCTTTTGACCTCGCTTCGTCCGGGCTATTACAACTATTTTTTCGACAAAAAGAGCAAAATAAAGATTTGTTTATTTCTACAATCATAGAATTTCGAGAACTTTTGCTCTCGCTTCGCTCCAGCTACATAATTTGTGTTTCATTTTAGAAATCAAAATTTTTAGATAATTGATCTCTAAGATTTGAAGAATTTCAAGTCCAACAAAATCAACTCATTTTGATGTCAAAAGTAATGCGATTCAATATCTTGGAACTATCAATTTAAGTATGCTTGTGCCCTCGCTCCACTCGGCTAATTTGTTTTTCATTTTAGAGATTTGAATTTTCATTAAAGTATTGACAACTAAAATTTGAAGAAGGTCAAATCCAGATATGTATTTTCAAAATGACAAAATACCGCGTAAATTTCATGTTTTTTTTTTTTGAAAACGTATCAATTTAAAAAACGACACTAAACAACACTAACAATATGTATACTTGATGATTTTTTTTGCACGTGTGTGCGTGAAGTAGGAGAGAGGGAGGGGGCATAAAAATTAGTGGGTGGGTGGTCTCCTCGACATACTCGCGCCTCGCGCCCTAATTTGAAAATCTTGTGCATGGAGTTGAATGGCGTATACCGGCGTTGGAAATGGTGGTAGAACTGGAAGCAGGGTTTTAAGATCACGATTGTGATGAAGAGTTGCTATGGATATCTTTGCAAAGAGAACGTATGCTTTTAATCGCAGATTGAAACGTCAATTATTTTGTTTTCTTTTTTGGTGGCCTGTCACGAAAAGAACACTGGTTTGGTTGAGCACCCCCTTTCCCTCCCCCCCCCCATTATTTTTGCAAATTTTGGTTTAGATTTGGGTAATTATCTGACCTTATACATTTTTTAAAAAAAGCTTATCTTTTGTTTTGAATCAATCTTTTTTGTAATTTATGTAATATGGAAGTGATTGTTTTCGTTTTTTTTCTGATTGGTTGAATACCTGCTGAATTTAATTTTTTTTTCACGTGTTCGGATGGAAATCATGTTATCTATTGCTGCTGAATATTATGATCAGAGCGCAGATAAAATTATTAATGATTTATGGAAAAAACACGTCATTGCAGTTACTCATGCAATTTCTTAAAAAATGTAAAAAAAATGTAAAAAATGAAAGAAAAAAAAAGAAAAAAAAGATGAAAATAATAAAAAAAAAAGAAAAAAATGAAAAAAAAAAGAAAAGAAAAAAAAGAAGATGAAAACATTTTAAAAAAAAAAAAATGAATAAGTATAACGTGCGAAGAAAAAAACACTGCGCAATTTCCAAGCTGCAAGAAAGAAACGTGAAAGCTGCAAAATAACCAGAAGAATCCTGAAACCGAAGGAATTCGAAGAATACAAAGATGTACACGAAAAAGAGCATTGAAAAGTAGACCTGAAATCATTCAGAATCAAGTCAGTCTGAAAATCGAGCAAAGAATACGAAATCGTCATTCCATTCGTCGATTTGAAAATGTTATTTCAAGATTCCAATCACCGACGATGCCCATGATTATTTTGTTTCATTTTGGACAAGTTGTCAAATACGTTGTGAACAAAAACTTGCTATTCGAAAGTGTCACTTCAAGATTTCAAGCATCGATGATGCTCTTGACCATTTTATTCCACTTTGGTCAAGTTCTCAGTCAGATAATCTTCACTGGAAGGATGTGGTGAAAAAACTGGGACAGTCGATTCGAAAATGACGCTTCAATACATCCCAAATATTGTTGCTTTGCTATGTTCTCAGCATGAATAAAATCCAAACGAAATGTTTAGTTGCAAAAAATTTGTGTTGCCTATCGAAATACGAGCCATTACCGTGCCACATCCGAGAGCTTATCAAAGTCCAGCTATGGTGAAAAATTAACGTTTTATCGGATGCAGACGTCGAAGAATTTAATCGCAAGCGTTTCTACAGTCTGTTCAGAAATGGTCATTGTTCGAAATCAATACTATGCGTTGTGGAAATATTCGTTGGAAGTGTCGTCGTCGAAACTTTTCCATTCCAAATGCCTTCAAGTTCTGAAAAATTACACGAAGAAGAAATACCAATTGATTTGCAGTTGAAAAATGTGATAATGATAGAAAAAATAAAAATATAGAATAAATACATTTAAAAAATAAATATAATGTTACGTAAAAAAAAAAAAAAAAAAAAAAGAATAAATGTGTATGTTTATTTAAAAAACGACGTGTTTTTTCTAAAAGAAAAAATCAAAACCAAATTCAAAACAGGTTGAAATTTTCCTTAGTAAACTTGCAAAATTAATTTGGCTATTTCAGCAATTATTATATTATTTGAATTGCAAAAGAGATTTTTCAAAGCGAAAGAATAATCCTTTTCAAAATATGGGACTGAAAAATAAATGCATCAAAAACAAGCGGGAATCAAAATTTGTATGATTAAAATGTAGTATTAATCATCTGTGACGAAATATTCAATAAAAAATGACGGGGAAGAAAAGATTTCTCGAATAACGAGCAAAGTTTATTCATTTTTAACAAAACGTGGGCTAAATTTATTTACGCTCGATGAACTAGAAAAATTTCAATCTTAAAATTACCCTAAGCGGTTAGTGGCCCTGCCATATTCCCACAATCTGATGTATTTATGTAATTCTTTAATAGGCCGCCAACTAATTTAAAAAATTTCAAACGTTCGTTTTATGCATCAGTAAACTCACTAGTCAGCTTCAAATCATCGTCGGTCTTCACCTTGCTTCCTCTTCCACCATGTTTATCATCAAAAGCCGAAAGATAATCGTGGTCGATCAAATCAACAACAACATGCAAAAGATTTTCAAATATGTAACGTATTTAAAAAAGAAAAAAAAAAGAAATACCAACGTTATCCTCTCGTTTGACCTTCTTCGTGGAAATCCAAACTGGGAATATTTCGTTGCTGGAATGCGAATGGTTATAATGGATAGACAGACCGGATACGGGTAGAAAAACAGGGGAAGGGAAGGAAATCGACAAACGAGAGGCATTTTATTTAGTGATTTTTCCGCTACATTATTCGCGACCTTTTTTTCTCCTTGTTTTTCTGTGTGTTTTTTCCCGTATATTATACGGGTAACTCGGAAAAAGAATACTCGTAAAAAAAAACTGCAGAACGATAACGGAGGGATAGTCGAAATGGGGGTAAAAGGAAAAAGAATGAAAGTGGTGCTATGCGAAGATACGTGTATAAATGTACCTCTCTACCTATGTCGTTATATTCTCGTTGCCTTGGAAAACCTCGTGTTCGCGTAGTTTTCTCTAAAATAAACATACCATAGCTCGAAAAAAGGAGAGGACGTAGACGTAGGTACTACCTACTTGTTGAATAAAACAATATCATCGCGAAAAGCAGCAGAGTTTAGGGAGAATTGCGAAAAATGAAGTGGAGACGAACAGAGAACTCTCTCGTAAAGGTGAAATAGTGGGTTTTCATCGAGTTTATAATTTTATTTTTTAATTCCTTTGTATCGCGCGATTCTTGGGCTCAACTGAGGAGTGTGTGAGCTGGATGAGGGATGACTGACATTATCTTGGTCGTAGAAAACACTTGTGTGCGAACTGAGGATGTATTACTTTCATTTCGAAGAGAGTTATTTTTGCACTTGGTGTTTCTGTTGTAAATTAAATTATTCAAAGTTGAAATCGTGATGATCATTTTGCAGAGTAATATCTTCACTGAGATTGAAATTTTTCTGAAAAAATTTCGAACTACTCTGACTTTTTCACTTTTTTTATTCTTTGAGAATGCATCTGGGAGAATGAGTGAAATTTTTTAGTAACAGAGGTACGACTTTTAGAGTTTTAATTTTTAGCAGTTTTAAGCTAGGTAAATATTAGAACATTTCAGCATTTTGATGATGGAGAATTTATGTAAAAATTAGGTAGGTATGCTTCCATAATGGTTTGGTATAATTTATAAATTTCGTATGCTTTTCTTCGATGTTCCTTGTTATGGTACTCGGCAGAAGTGACCAACCATAAGCAGGTTTGGTCTCGGTACACACCAATGAATTCGGATGTAGATTCCTTGGACAACGACATCTTTAAATTTAAAAATTACACACACAAAACGCAATTACAATGAGAATCAAAAATACAAATCAGATCAAACGTACTCAACTACTAACTAGAATCGATCACTATTTTGTTGGGCTACTACATCTTCTCCTCATCGGTGAACGGCTTATCATGGACCATCGCCTTGAAAAGGCTCCAGAATGGTTTCCACTTGGTTCGCGTGCTATCAAATACCATGAGCTTGACGGGCTTCATTTTGAACATTGGAGTTGTCAAAGATGCTGACGACGATGTAGGAATCATACATACAAACTTACCTCATGTTTGCTTGTACTTTTCTAGAAATATGTTAGAACTACTAGCAATAAGGATGTCGTCAACATACTCGTAGATGACTAAGATGCAAATCAAATCTGCTTTCAAAAAATAGAAAATACATCGATCAGCAATGAATTGCTGAAAACCCAACGACAAAATCAAAGTCTCTAACTTCTTATAAAAGATCCTTGAACTTACAGGTAAGCCATACAAAGCTCGATTCAGCTTTATTACAAACTCGTTCTTATCAATATCCAAACAGTCTGGGATTAAAATATAGCAATCAAAGTCTAATTCTCCATAAAGGAACGCTGACTTTATATTGGCTTGAACTAAAATCAAATTCAACCTATTAACGACACTAAATAACCACCTTGCGACCTCCATATTAATTACAGGCGAATACTTTTCCTCAGAGGTAAACATCTTCTTTTGAGAGCTACCTATCGCTACCAATCTTGCTCTAGTGTACTCACAGTCATTCTCGTCTATCTTAACCGAATATACCCACATAGTTGGGATAGCTTTAACACCTTGCTTCATATCACATCTTCGAATAACAGAAAAAGTTTCTAAATCGAATAAACAAGTGAACTCCTCTTTCATGGCCTCAATCCAATTTTCTCAAAAAATTGAATTTCTAGCGTCACGAAAAGAACTAGGAATCTTATCACTGAGAAACATATTTTCTTCACACACAACAACTGATAATGAGTAGTTGTGGTCCAATCCTATAGACGGCCCATCAACTTGCTCATAAGCGAATTTGTCACCATTGAATTCGAAATCTCCTATGATTGCTCCTCCTTTGTCTTTCAGTTCTTTAATTTTTACTTTATTCAAAATTTGAAATAATAAATATTTTTACATACACAATAGAAATCACTATTTCCACCGTTGGATTTGATGATGATTCTTAAACGTTCTGTTGGGAGACAAAATTGGATAGGCCAAAATGGTAATATCTTTTACTAATTGCATAAAAAGTAAAAGTGTGGTGCGTTGAATAATTTACTTGAATAAGGGTTTTGCTGGGGATTGACTTGGTTTTTTCCCCAGACACAACAAAATATGTTTAATTTTGCATTAATTGAAAAATACAAATCAAAAAACACATATAAACAAAAACACACATAATAAAAAATACAAAATATTACAAATTTAAATAAACGTTCAGATCTATATTCAAATAGTAGACATTTACGCTGTTTACATTATAAATCGGCATCAGATACATAACGTGATAATGGTTCGTGAATCCTGAAACATACTAAAACCAAATTACACCCAAATCTAGAACTATGACTAAATTATTTTCGAACTTACTTCCTAATCCCAGACCTAAGATTTGAAGAGTGAGGTGAGGGTGAGACGAGTTGCTTCGATGATAGAACCTTACCGTTGGCCAATCCAGTTGGTCCAGCCTGCACCCCATTCTGGGCATAGCAAGTTTCTTGATTTCCAGTTGGGTATATTTTGCAGCCAGCACTTTTATGGTTAGATGAAAGCCATCCATTATTGGCTTGTTGTAATAGTTCTCCTTAGTAACAGCGTACAAAATGTAATTATCTCTTTTCTTTAGTTCAACCAATTCTCACACCTTTGCTCCTCTTGACCGCAATGTGTCTTGGTTGCCGAAAACCCTCCTGAACAAGAGTGCAATGCCCTTGGACATTTGTAACTCTCAGCTCACACAGTAGGCCAATGCGTACTCGGAAAACTGGCACATCACATCGTCCTCGATTTCCACTAGAGTAAAGACCCTCGTTAGACATGGTCTTTATATGTAGTTCCCCAGTTGAGACCTTTTATTTGATCATCTAGTTGTTTTTCTGCTTTGCTTAGGATGTTCTCGGCCCCAGTCAGGGTTATTTTGCTCAACTGCAGATACTCCCTGTAGGGCAGGAGAGCATCCACAGATGCTGGCCCAACTGGGTGGTGGAATGTTTCTTTGACAGCTCCGAGTACTAAGTACTGCATTACCGGCTTACATGTGGAATGAGTATATTAGGTTGTCAGACTTGGTTACTGAAAGTTTCTTGAAATCGTCGTGGCATTTGCGTTTTTCGTACAGCTCAAATCCTACCATTGAAATTTCCACAAAAAAGTTCTACCCAATGAAGTTGAAAAAGTGAAGTTCACTTACGACCAGCTGGAAAAGCACAGTGGTACTGATTGTGATATTCTCTTCTAGAATTAAAATTGCAATATCACAAGGATATCAAAGTCGTATACCTAAAAATGCACTTTGATAGCAGACTTAAAATATTATTTCTCCTAATGTTAGGATTACTATCAATACAACTGTAATTACTTCTGATACAAAAAAATCTCCATAAATTGAAGTTGGTATGTTTTCAAGGATTGTTTCCGGCAGCGATTGGGTTATCGTTAATCGGAGCGTTCGGATTAGCTAAATTTTCGTCGCGCACCGGAGGGTTATCTGGAGCCGAATGATTATTCGCGACATTGGCTATACTTACCTGAAAAATCGAAAGCGTTAGCCAAGTCATTGAGTAGGTTGTCATGGTTCGATAATTCTGGATAGAAATTACCAAACATCCTATCATCCCACTGGAGGATTAAATCCACCTTCATTCGCGTTTATGTCGGGCACGATTACATTATTCTAAACTCCGTACTGAATTTCATTGTTGCTTCGTTCGTTGTCGTCGTGGTTGATAAAAAAGTCTTTGCCATCGACTTCATAGACACCTTCTTCTTCCGAATTGTGTTCAACCAATACGTTTTCTCTGACCCTGCGATAGACTTCGTAGTCAATTTGCGCGTTGAAACAGATTCGCAGCTTTTTTTGCGTAGTGCGCAGCAGCGGCGGATTGTTTGGAATGTTATCATACCACGTACCAGATCCATCTCCTAAAAATCTCCAAGCCTCGCGCATTTGCGCTTCATCCGACTCCGTCAAAGTTTCACCATCAGACATGTTTAAGCTTTGTAAAAATCACAAACCACAGAAATACTCATAACCATTCACTAGAAACTTACTAAATTTAGCCTCGGACATACATTTATTGATAACCATTCAACTTTCTAAACTGATACAAACAAAATTCCTTCATCTTAAACCCTGCCCAGTCAAAATATTATCAGTACTCTTGGTTTAATACCAACTCCGGCCTATAGGAGCGCTAAAAAACATCTACCTCGAATTAATCTCTATTTTCTTTTCCATTTTATCAACTTGTAATTAATTTTTTGACTTGTAGGAGTGCTATACTCAATAAACAAAAATTAATCACATTTTTCAATCATCTTTAATACAAATAAAACTAAACTAACTTCATTTATTCTTAATTTCAAGTATATAAATTCTCAAAAGTACAACTGCAAACAAATCTAGCTATTCCTGGCTTGTTCCAGGTTGATCTTCGCTTGTATTTATTGCATTTCCAAACCGCAACGTCCAATAAGTTTTATAAATTTCGTACTTCTTATCAGTAGTCCAATCACTGTTCCAACGGGGGATCTCGGCGCTCGTTCTGTTGGGAGACAAAATTGGATAGGCCAAAATGGTAATATCTATTACTAATTGCATAAAAAGTAGAAGTGTGGTGCGTTGAATAATTTACTTGAATAAGGGTTTTGCTGGGGATTGACTTGGTTTTTTCCCTAGACGCGACAAAATATGTTTAATTTTGCATTAATTGAAAAATACAAATCAAAAAACACATATAAACAAAAACACACATAATAAAAAATACAAAATATTACAAATTTAAATAAACGTTCAGATCTATATTCAAATAGTAGACATTTACGCTGTTTACATTATAAATCGGCATCAGATACATAACGTGATAATGGTTCGTGAATCCTGAAACATACTAAAACCAAATTACACCGAAATCTAGAACTATGACTAAATTATTTTCGAACTTACTTCCTAATCCCAGACCTAAGATTTGAAGAGTGAGGGGAGGGTGAGACGAGTTGCTACCACTGCCCCTCTTTGGAAGTGCACGCTCTGACGATCACTGGCAGGCTCTTGAAGCATTCGATGATAGAACCTTACCATTGGCCAATCCAGTTGGTCCAGCCTGCACCCCATTCTGGGCATAGCAAGTTTCTTGATTTCCAGTTGGGTATATTTTGCAGCCAGCACTTTTATGGTTAGATGAAAGCCGTCCATTGTTGGCTTGTTGTAATAGTTCTCCTTAGTAACAGCGTACAAAATGTAATTATCTCTTTTCTTTAGTTCAACCAATTCTCACACCTTTGCTCCTCTTGACTGCAATGTGTCTTGGTTGCCGAAAACCCTCCTGAACAAGAGTGCAATGCCCTCGGACATTTGAAACTCTCAGCTCACACAGTAGGCCAATGCGTACTTGGAAAACTGGCACATCACATCATTCTCGATTTCCTCTAGAGTAAAGACCCTCGTTAGACGTGGTCTTTATATGTAGTTCCCCAGTTGAGACCTTTTATTTTATCATCTAGTTGTTTTTCTGCTTTGCTTAGGATGTTCTCGGCCCCAGTCGGGGTTATTTTGCTCAACTGCAGATACTCCCTGTAGGGCAGGAGAGCATCCACAGATGCTGGCCCAACTGGGTGGTAGAATGTTTCTTTGACAGCTCCGAGTACTAAGTACTGCATTACCGGCTTACATGTGGAATGAGTATATTAGGTTGTCAGACTTGGTTACTGAAAGTTTCTTGAAATCGTCGTGGCATTTGCGTTTTTCGTACAGCTCAAATCCTACCATTGAAATTTCCACAAAAAAGTTCTACCCAATGAAGTTGAAAAAGTGAAGTTCACTTACGACCAGCTGGAAAAGCACAGTGGTACTGATTGTGATATTCTCTTCTAGAATTAAAATTGCAATATCACAAGGATATCAAAGTCGTATACCTAAAAATGCACTTTGATAGCAGACTTGAAATATTATTTCTCCTAATGTTAGGATTACTATCAATACAACTGTAATTACTTCTGATATAAAAAAATCTCCATAAATTGAAGTTGGTATGTTTTCAAGGATTGTTTCCGGCAGCGATTGGGTTATCGTTAATCGGAGCGTTCGGATTAGCTAAATTTTTGTCGCGCGCCGGAGGGTTATCTGGAGCTGGATGATTATTCGCGACATTGGCTATACCTGAAAAATCTAAAGCGTTAGCCAAGTCATTGAGTAGGTTGTCAGGGTTTGATAATTCTGGATAGAAATTACCAAACATCCTATCATCCCACTGGAGGATTAAATCCACCTTCATTCGCGTTTATGTCGGACACGATTACATTATTCTGAACTCGGTACTGAATTTCATCGTCGCTTCGTTCATCGTCGTTGTGGTTGATAAAAAAGTCTTTGCCATCGACTTCATAGACACCTTCTTCCGAATCGTGTTCAACCAATATGTTTTCTCGGGCGTCTTCGAATTGTTCTTGAATTCCGCTCAGCTGAGATTACCGATTTCGTTGGCTCCGATGTTATTGGCCTGGTCGTGATGAATATTTTCAATAACGTTATCAGCAGCATCGTTGTTCATAGCGACGTTTCCATCTTCGAGAACAGGTTCGATTGGTTGTAATTGAAGCTGCAATTGTGCGACTTGATTTTCTGGAAAAAAGTGTAAACGTTTAAAATCGAAAGCGTTATCATCATCACTGTCATCGCTATCAAATAAGAGATGCTTGATAGCTAGACAGTTGAGATTAATCGAAAGCGTACCTCTATGAGCCAAGTCAGCTTCAAGTGCGGAGATTCGATCGTTTAATTCGGCTAGTGCGGATCTGTTTTCTTCGATGAGAGCATCACGTTAACTTATATTAAATAAGAATTTTAAATTGAATTTTAATAAAAACAAATTAAAAATTTTTGATTATAAAAATATGTAATTTGAAAAAAAAATTAAAAATTATTATTAAAAAAAAAATTGATTTAATTTTCTAGTTTAAGAGTAAAAATCTCCAGTTCTACTGCTCCTACTTTCCTGGTTTTTCTATGCATAATTTTTCTTTTTTTTCATTTTCCGAATTTCTCACAACAAGGTTTTTTTAGAAGGGGAATTCAATTTCTATATTATGCTTATAGCCACTATCAGATTTTAACACCTCATTAAAGGTTTATTTTTGTGAACCTTAGTGGTTATAAATTTACAATTGGAAGTGAGGAGAAAAGAGAAGAAGCTGTATATTTTTTGTGCGTCTTTGTAAAGTTCTGTTTGACTCTCTCGTTGCAATTGTGGATATAGTTGTACAATGTACATACAATAAATGCTATACAGAACACACGTTTACGTATACCTACCTACTATATGGTACCATATACAATGATACACGAGTAATTATGCAAATGGCTTGTATGGTTTCATTAAAAAGATGGAAGTAATTTCAACCATTCCATTTAAAATATATAGGTAGCGTACGTACACAGTTTTAGCGACAGTCGTATACAGAATAGAATGGTCTATAAAGGGCGAGGAGAAAGGAGAGCAGGATGGAGGCAAATCACGAGAGGAGAGAATATTGTCGTCGAGCTGTATACTAAGGATGTGTCCCGTCGCACCGATCGTGTCAGTGTATGTAGATTTACGCGTAATTACTTTAATTGTACTCGGTTGGTCGTCGATGACCTTTTGAGTTAAATTCGCGAGCTTACGAGTATTATGTGCACTTTGGTGTGGTCCAGTTATGGTCGGATTTTTTCGCTGGCGTGACGTTTTTTTTGTGATCGTATAGTAATTGCGTTGTTGTGTTGATCGAAATCGATGATGTGATCAGGTAGTTGTTTTACTGGCGTATGCATGGTTTCGTGTTTGATTTTGAATTGGGCATTGTGCTCAGAGCAACGGGCTGTTGAAGGTAATTTTTGATCCGGATAGCTTTTTAAGATGATTTTTTTGTTTCTTGAATTACCTGTTATAAAGTACTAAACGAATGTGGCCCTTTTCTCATTGTGTGAAACATGTCGATGGTATTGTGCAGAAAGGGCCAAACTGCTTTTCAAGAAGCGAATGTAAAACGTAAAATGGTATAATTCACACGTGGAAGCAATGAGAGAGAATGAAAGTGTTATGGCCTGAAGTAACAACATGAACGTTATTTTAAAAATATTTTATTGGAGAAATTTTCAGAAAGCTCTCCACTCCACCATCCTCCTCAAGACGTACATAAAAAAAAATTAACAAATTTTCAAAAAAAAATGTTTTTTGTTTGTCAAAAATATACTTAACATGCAATCGTAATAATTATTAGTTAAATTTCAAAAAACGAGTCGCATTAAAATTATGGCGTTTCTTCTTCTTCTTCGTCGGGGCTGTTTAGCCGATCTATTGCGTTATTTGAATGAAGTAAATTGAAATACTCCTCGTGGTATTCCACTGGTATTGCTCCTTTTACACATACTTAGGCCATTTAAATCGTTATATTTCTGTGTATAGATGGGCGATCTTCCAGTATACATCGCTTTTGGTTCCGACAACATTACTCCAGGGTTTCGTACTTTTTTCTCTTGATACTTAAGGTTGTTGATAATATTGATAAATTAACTTCTGTGTAGTGTAGCTTTTGGTGGATAAAAGTATTTTGCAAATGCGAGTGCGTCACCATTACCCTAATCAAGTTTATAATAATAATCTATCTTAAAAATCATCTTGCCTAACTAATTGTCATCATATGTCATCGTCGTCATCGTCGATAATGATGATTTCATCGTCATCGTCCATAATAATGATCATCGAAATTATTGTCGAACTCTTTCGTGGTTCTCGTAGTTTGAGTGAACCCAAATTAAAGATCTTGTGATTTCATCATAAGGCATCACTTCCAAGATCACAAAGCAGAAAAAAAAACATTTCTAAGAAAAATTTCCACGTCGCAAAAAGAAAATTTGAAAATCAAGCTAACACATACCTGCGATTAAGCGACATAGAAATAATAATAATTGAAAGAATCCAAAACTGCGTTCACGCTGTAAAATTGAACTAGAAAAAAGATCCGTCAAGGGAGGGATAAATGGTGAAGCTGAAAATACCATCGTAGAAAGTAGGTTAGGTTGGTAGGTGATGAATGGAGAAGTGTCAAACCGAAAGAAGATTTACGATCTGAGTCGACTGTCCGGGTGGAAAAAATCGTGCTGCTGTAGAGCTTAGAAAAGAGGAAAACTAACTTCTTTGTGGTGTATATAGGCTCGCTACAGTGTACACGACCAACGCGAACTTGAAAGTTGGCCGGTGTACGTATTTTACCCTGTTGATTCTTCTGGAATATTTGCCTTATTTTGTATCTAAGAAAATGACTTTTTGAAATGACTGATTTACTTGACTGTTGCAACACCAGCAGATTTCAATTTGATTTCGCTAGTACCTAACCTACCTATTCTCCAAATAATACAGTAAGGAAAGCAAGTGGCGGAGTCACAACAACAGCCCCTTCTCATTCTTTCCATGAGATTGTAAATTCTAAAATCAAGCAAAAGATATCAGTCCCTGAGTACATATTACAAGTTCGCTAACTCGACAATTAATGTGTGTTTTGTGTACATGAAAGCTCTCTTAACACTATATACGTGTATCCGAGCCGTGTACTTGCCGTGCGAAATGTAGGTATTGTATACATGTGCCACAAGATGAAGTACCTTTGAGATTAGAATGGTGTAAAGGATACACGTAAGAGCTGGTCTGTGTAGGAGCGACTTGTGTGAAATTTTTTACAGTGTAAATGAAGAGAGATATTTTCCGCGCCTTTATCGGCAACAACACAAGAGATTATTATACGCTCAGTTGGGAAACTCTACGAGTGGTGTATATTTATAAAGCTCAGTTTAATTCGAACGTCGACGTTGTCCTAATGTTTTGGAAAAAAAAAGAAAGACGTGTAGTGCCAGCATCGAAGCTTTGTTGCGAGATTTTAAAAATACATTTAAATACAAAATAAGATAAATGAAAAATATACACAAAATAAAAAAATACGAAAATTTACTTACTATGGCGCCTTCATAAGAATTGATATACGCAGGATCGTCGCTGATCACACTCCCATTACCTAATTATCAGGGATTGCAAACCGAAACCGAAACTGAAACCCCCAAAAACCGATTAAAATTTCTCAAAACCGAAACCAGGAGCGTTATTTTCCCACAACTGAAACCAAAACCGAAACCGGGAGCGTTATTTTTCCAAATTCAAAACCGAAACCAAGAGCATAACCGATTGAAAACTGAATTGGTTTTGGTTTTGGAATTTTTCAGGTAATTAGCCTAATTAATACTACATTTTTAGTAAAAATTGAGTAAAAACTGATGCTAAAGGTGAAAAGGCCTGAAAACTAAAAAAGTTGACAAATTTGGCACTGCTAAAGTGCCGTTTTCTAGTCACATACACAAAGTATTTGAAAAAGTGATCACTTTCTTGGCTTTCTTCCCTCTGAAAAATGAAGAAAAAAGGAAAAAACCGAAACCAAAACCGAAACAGAAACCGATTCCTTTGAAATAAAACCCTTTAAGCAAAACCGGAACGAGAGAGATAATATTTTAAAAAACCAAAACCAAAACCGAAACCTTTACTTTTTCAAAAACCGAAACAAAAACCGAGAGTGATATCTATCCGGTTTTCAAGCCCTGCTAATTATGGGTTCATTGTGATCAGAATCAATCACAATTACTTCTGGCCAATCAGATTTGTCACTGTAGAAGTGTACATCTAGATACTAAAAAAAATTGTTAGAAATGTGGTGATCATTGTTAAATATGAGGTGATAATTGTGTCAGGAATTCAATTCTCTACAAAAAAGGGTTTCAACTTATTTTTGATATCTTTAAAACTGAATGAAATAATTGATAAAAATGAATTTTTCTTGTTTATTGAAGTGAGATTAAAAATCAAGAAAAATGTCTAGTTGATAAAAGTGAACGGACAGATAACATTCATTATGTATATAAATTAATTGAATTTTTACTTACTTTACTTATTATTCCGTTTTTTATGAGTGTTGATGGCATTGGTAGCCCTCTTGGAGGGCATTGAGTGCCAATTCCCTTTCTTCTTCCTTTTGGTAGAGTTGGGAGTCTCATCCCCATTATAAGAAATTTTCTGTTACCAGCTGAATTCTGACCAAGTTGCTGGCGAGCAGATGATATTGAGGTAGGCACTATAAACAGAAAAAACTCACTTAATAATCTGGGTACTATCATTAACTTCACGAAATCCACCTACAGTATCTATGTACCCAGATAAGCAGGATTCATCAATATACAATCTGGAACTGTCACATCTGGTTAAAGTTTCATCGCAAAATTGAATGTTTGTAAGGAATCTGGAATTCAGTGAAGTATCATTTCTAAATATGTAAAATAAAATTAAAAAAAGCACTATAAACGTTATAAACTGAAATGAAATGCCGAATCATATATCATAAATAACGTGTGCTGTTCACTTTGCACCTCAATGGGGGCTTGTACCAACGTTACTTTTATCATGGAATTTTTCCTAATGTTTTTATAGATTTTTCATATGTGACAACTACACCCCCCTCCCCCCTCCTTTGAAAATGCTTGTCCCGAGCATTTAAATTATAGCATAATCTCAAGATTATTGATTATGTATGGGTTTACATCTATTACAATATTATTCTTAGAATTATTCACAAGTTCGAGCTATCTGTATGTAATTCTTGGGGTTGGGATTGGTCTGCTATAACAATGCTAACATATGTGAGGACGCATACCAAAAGGGACCAAATTTCAGAGTTTTTTTTTTTTTTTTTTGGTCGTATGGTCCCTTTTCGTATGCGCCCTCACATATAGTGCATGAAGTTTTAATATAATCATGGCTTCTAAGATTACAAAATGAGGGTTAAAATTACTAGCCAGGTTATGTAAAAAATATCGCCCCAAAATTGGTTTTCAAACATACCTTTCGGGGGGTTTTTCACGTTGATGAATTTTATTCGATTTTTTAGTTCCTCTGTGGAAGTTTTAATTTCAAAGTTTAGAGTTATATTTTTCCAGTTCTCACCGGACACCCGGTACATAGCTTGTTCAGCAGCTGCAACAGCTTCTCCTCCATATTCTGTTCAGGAAAATTCGTGATTTGCGTTCCTCAAAGTTTTGTCAGCTCGATGGCGGCCGGGGAGGGGGGGGTTTCTATATCAGCAATAGCTTGTTTATAGGAATCACTAACTCTAGACACGATAAACGCATTGATCCAGGACGAAATTTCTTTGACTCTCGTTTTCAATCGCAGATGCCTATAAGTAGTTGAAATCTTTAGTACCTGTATTCTGAGGTTCAGTTCCATGCAACTGTAATACGTACTTCTCTTCAATATTTTGAGCATATCAGATGCCACCAGATTATCCTTTATTGTGTTTTTTTCTTCTGAACTGGCGAGTTTGCCGTATATCATTGAAATGCATGGAAGTACCTCTGACATCGTCAGCATCAAACCTTATTCCATGCTTTTGGTTACTTCACTGTAGGGTTCTAAAATGGCTACAATATTTTCCAAAGTCTTTTCTTCTGCAGCCCTTGAAACTAATCTCATTTTACTAACCTGAAGAAGTAAAATGATTTTTATAAACATTTTTAAAACTTTCAATTTCACCCTCGCTCTGGACCCATTATCTACATGATATACTTATTCTATTTAAATTTCACACACCCAACTGCCAAAAAAAAAAAAAAAAATTACGAATAACTCACTGAGTATTTTGTACTCACAAACGTGTATATTTTTTTGTTACAGTGTTCCCGAATGAGCCACCTGCACCTGGTATGCCCTGTCAAGGAGAAGACAGTAAGTATCGATTTGGCTTTATAGTTGATTAATTTTCTCCGCCGCCGCTGGCATGGCAGCAGCGGCATAAACTTGGCCGGATTTTTCCTAAGGCCGGATGTGCTGTGCGAGAAGGAGAAAAACAGCGAGTCGTGCATTAAAAAAATGAGCCGACGAGAACGTTGTTAATTTGCGAAATAGACCGACGAAATGGGTATTTCTATCCAGATACGGAATGAAAAATATTTACTGCAGGGTTAGCTAACTACACCCTGCCTCATACCGGGTTGGGTTTTAATCTAATGGTATGATTTGCCGAATGGAAAAACATGTAGGGTAAAATGAGTATCAGTATGTGCTGCTTTTGACGTCGACGTGTGTGTGTTCGGCTGACTCGTGAAATTTGCTTAGCGTTTTTTGGGCTGCAATACAAACATCGAGGTGGCGTGATGCGAAAAGTCGAGCCGAAAGGTGGAAAAAAGCACAGCACGGTTGGAATAATCGAATTACCTTCTTGATGTAGTTGATTGGCTCTAGAGAATGGCGTGTTTGAGGAAATGACGTCTATACTTGGTAAGCAAACAGTGTAAATTGCGAGTTTTTTTTCGTTCATGTGTATAGCCGATGTATACCTTTTAACCTATACGAAGTGATGTGTTGATTTCACTTGTAGTATTATGTATTGTATATAGTGTATGTAATAAGATTGCAAATCAGTTGGCAGTTGGTGACGATATTTGTGGCGATAGAGATTTCATGTCAATTTTGAAGTTTGCTCCGTTTCTCTTTCACTGTATTTTTCTCAATCAGAGTCGATGAAATTCGTGTGACTTCTGACAAATCTGGGTTTTCGCCTCCTTCCAATTGAGATGAGTTTTAGAGACAGCACAAACCGTACGATTCGACAAGCAGTCGGAAAATCTTCCTGCCTCTTTTCCTCTCCTTTGTGACAAGGAATGGATATTTTCAAAAAATAGCTCAACATTTTATAAGAATTACTCAACTATTTGAAATATCACGGGCATTGATTCACGAGTAGAAATGCTCTTTTTGTGCAAGCACTGAAAAAGAGTACACAAAAATATGAAAATAATTTCTACAGTACCTCAACGAATGAACTCACCGTAGTGTTTATTTTTCTTGTGTAAAGTATTTTTTCTATATCATCTCAGCGATCGTATTCTTGCCATGTTCTTTTTGTTCTGAATTTTTCTTCGTTTCAGGGTAGCTACTAGATAGCTAATATCTCAAGCACTAAAAAACATTGACAGAAATATTGAAATAATTGCTAGAATAGCTTAACAATTGTTGAAATCTCGGAATGAAATCAATAAAAACTTCGTGATGATGGAAATGTCACGAAGAACGTCGCATCGTACGACGAAAAGATGAAAAAAGCTAAACGAAAACATTTGTTTGAAAATCTTCTCATCTCATCGTCACATTACGTCAATTATACTGCCAATTGAGAATAAATTTGTTGCACGACTGAATTGAAAAATCTTCGACGATTTTACGTCTTGCTTTTTTTCTATGTTGTTTTTTTTTTCTTGTCGTTTTATAGGAAGCATTTACAGAAGAGGTGCACGAAGATGGCGAAAATTATATAGGGTAAATGGGCATATATTCCAAGCGAAACGTTTCAATCGAGTGAGTAATTTTTATTCAATTATGTTTGTTTGAATATCGCATTATTAAATTACATCGTATTGCACTTGCAACGTAATCTAAGGTCAGGAAAATGTTTTTTCCCTTGGAACTGGTTCATAATTATCAAAAAATAACCGTTTCATCTTACCTATCAAGTTGGTTTGCAGAGATGCCTGTATTATTTATTTTTCTTTTATCTTTGAAGATTTTGTAAATGCAACTACAAATTGTCATGAATAGATTCGTGCAGATGTGGTTGAATAGGGCGACGTGTTTCTTTCGATTTACATTTTTGAAGGAGGGTACCAGTAAATTTAATGTACTTTTCGAATAGGAATTTTTATCTGAATTTGAATTTCGTTGTTTCAAAATTGACAACATGTGGTTTGGGTATGGCTAATTCTAGATGAGTTGACTTAGTTCTAGTAATTACCTAATGGTACCACAAACCGGTGCCCTGCACACTACTTATAGAGCATCTTCTGGAGGAGCTCTTCTTTCTCATCCTCCCCAATTATGATGGATTATTGTCGGGTACCTTCAAAAAAAATTCGAGCGGAATTCCCACCCCTCAACCCACTACCCCTGGACAGTATTGTCAGAAAACGCTTTTTGTGCGGAAAAAATTGATACCCGTAAGTAGTGGGGAGAAAATTCTGGTAACACGCGGAATGTGTTGGGGAAGCATGAGTCTTTCAACACGATTTTTTTTCACATTTTTTTATTACAGTGGTGGGGGTAAAATTGACAAAAGAAAACTTCGAACCGCCACAGCTCCGGATTGAAGGGTTGGGCTCAAAAACTGTTTTCGCCAAAGTGTGTCTTTTTACAAGTACTTATTTCTTCGTACAAATCCATAAAATTGAAATTGTGTTTTTTTTTATTTTGTAAAATTATGCGACATATGCGAAAAATGTATAGAACAAAAAATGTTGAGCGTCTTTCACCCTAGAAAACGCATTCAAAGGGTTGTCAAAACGTATGGGGCGAAAAATTCGAATTATACAGCAGACACTAGTAATTATGATGGCCAATCAAAATGCATTGCCATGACCTCATACACTTACAAGTTACAACAAAACCCTATCCGATGGTGCATGGTGTGGCCACATTTACTTCATAAAATATAGGTATTTTTGAAACTATAGAAAATTTAGAAAATGTAAGCCCTGAATTGAAAATAAATAAACATAAATGTATTCAAGTTATCAATGATGGTTGACTCCTGTAATTGACTTTAGCTGTTGGAGAGACCTAAATAATTATTAATGGGTGTGTTAGGAAGTTTTCATTTGTAATGGGGATATTTGATTCGTACATATATTATGATGATGATGATGATATTTCACCAAATTCTTTTTTATGATACCATTAGTATTCGGCAGGTCTTCCATCTGCAAAACGCTATAATGACATCAGGTAACAGTCTATAACGTCCGTAAATTTTTCCGGGTGGGTTAACATGTGCTTATTGACAAAGTATTATAATTGACATAATTGACAGTAGGTGAAATTACCAATATTCTCCAGTAGTATGAATTAAAGTAGTGGCAACGATAGGAGACACATAAGATCTCTTCCTAGTTTACCTTGCTTAGCTGCCATTACCTTCTTTATAGTGGCATTATCGGATACCGCACGAATTGTCCTCTTTTTTGGTACAGAAATCGACTAGATATGTAACAAAAATGTTTTCTAATAATAAATGGACACAATTTTATTTTACTACAAAATTAGCCTATAGGTATTACATATATTGAGTTTTGTTTCAAGCAAATCTCTTCTTAACTCTGCCAATAATGGAAAACGAAGACCCCTTTGAAGTTGCCATAAAAGCAGCATAAATTGTAAGTACAAGTACATACATAAATGTAAAAATCGAACATGACCATGGAAGAAATTTTCACACGAGACTTGATACATATTTGGGTAATAAGACACATTTTGATACTTGTTGTATACAATATTTTGATGGGGAAACACAAACTTATTGGAATAAGGTGATGGAAACTGTGAAGGTGTCTGATCTTGATCCTTGTTGGTCATTACACATACCTTTTCTTCCTTTTTCTCTTTTTCTTTTTCCTTTTCATCTCTCCATTTTGTTTTTTCAATCTCCAATTTCACAATCTCATCCCTTATTTCTTTCAATACTTTCTCCATTTTCTCTACATCTAATTTTCCCCTGTCAGTGGCAACCACAGCATCGATCTCTTGCACTAGTTTGTTTAGTTCTAATTCGTCTTTTACTTTCAGAAATTCTCTGGTATTGGGATCGCGGGGTGGTAGTCCATTAACTATGTACTCTATCAGGTTTTTGAACGCCATTTTTACGTCTAGTTTTTTACACAGATTAATTATTTTCTTTACGTATTCTTTGTAGGTTTCATTTTCGTTTTTTTTTTACTGGTTTTGTTTATAATTTACCATAAAGTTTTCAGTAATGTCTTTCCAAGTATTTGCCTTGTCATTTTCCCTAAGTTGTCTGAAAAATCGAATTTCAGTAATTTCGAGGGATTGGATGAAATTTTTAATTGTTTCTTCGTCGTTCCATTCATTTATTTTTTTTATAAGACTGAAATTTTCTAAAGTTTCTTCTATGTTTTCAACATCAAATTTGGGGAATTTTGGTTCCTCTTTTACAATAATTTTTTCTTCAGTCATTTTGAATAATTCAGTTTGACTATAATTATCCCTAGTTTCTTTTTTTGATGTTGAAGGAATTGTTTTGTTTTCGATATCAGAAGAGCTTTCTTTTAAAAGTGGTTTTAATCCAGTTTTGGTTTGAGTTTTTCTAATTTTTTCATGTGGTTCATACAACTCATCATTTTCTAAATTATAAAATTTTGTCAAGTATTCAAAAATCTGTTTTTGTTGCCTCAAATATTGAGCTAAGTAATACCTAGCCTGATCTTTTTCAGATCTTTTTGTGCTATTAGAGCTAAATGATTTGAGGGGTAATTCTAATTTTAAAATTTAATTTAATTCATTTACTAGTTCTAGGGGAATAGATTTAACCCAATCAGAAGGAGAAGACATGGTAGGAACATTTGGATAACATTTTGTTAATTTTAGGAGAAATAGACACACACGATTGTTGCCAAGCACCTACGATACCTTTGACTCATTTTGATTTGGGGTGAAATTTCTTTTTTTGAAGTTGATCTTCTTCGTGCCTTTGACTCGATATTGGATTCGTTGACCAGTTTTTGGCATCGCTTCGCTCGTGGAATTACAGTTCTCCCCTGTACAATGAAGAAATTTCGAAAAATTTTATAGTTGACTTTAAAAATGTTGAGATTATACAAACTGAATTCGTTCATTAAAAATGATGCTGTCATGTTTCTTGAATTACAAAACTTTCCAAAGCAAAAGTTGTCACATTCTAGAAATATTCACAATATTTACTCAAATTATATGGAAAAAGCATTTCCAGAAAACTTTTCGTGATGTGTTACGACTTTATAAAAACTATGGTAAAAAATTATTGCTTGAGTGAAGTGAGAGCGAGCACATTTCCGAAAATTAGGCCCCAAAAAAATTAAAGTAGATCAAAAAGCGCTCCATGATTACGAGTTCAAATTCGTGAATTTCAGTATTATTCAGTATTCAGTAGATATAAATATGTTCTCGCCAAAATGACATCGGTGATGAAGAGTTTAAATTCTCAAATTATAATTTTTACGAACAATGACCAGTTCTATCACCGCAAGCTGAGTATATTTACATAAAATACACATAATGAAATAAACAAAAACGATATCCTACATAATTATTCATTTCATGGTGATGGAAAAACAAACTTTGCCTCTGAAACAGGCTACGGATCCGATCAAATACACCGTTTTATTTTCCAAATTCGATTATTCCTGGGGCTCGTTGGGTCTTTCTTCCCCTGCGGGTGCCCCCATGACCTCAACATCCTTATATTCTTCCTCTACGAAAGCAGGAGGTAATGGCTGAAAAAAACAAAAAAAAAAATAATAAAAATAAAAAAATAATAATAATAAATATATAAATAACTAAATAATTACAACACTCTCACCGCTAAGTATACATTAGGCTACAAATACTTATAAACAATTTCACTTACAATATTTCTGGTTCCCTTCCTTTGTGCCTTAACAGCACCCAGCACTGCTAGATGCTTTCTACACCAAAATGGCCTTTGTGGCATTTTTTCAATGGGGTACTCAGGACTGACCTACAACAAATAAATAAATAAAAAAAAATCCTACAGCAATAACTACAAAATATTGAAATTAAGTGTATACTTACATAAGGTTGTTTGGGTAAAGGAAGTACTCCATCCCACTTTGCATATCGAAATTCTCGTCTCGTTTTTGTTTCCTTGTCGTAACAATCAATTTTTGGCACCACGGGAGATGATATATAGATAATTGTTTTTTCAACGAATGTAGGACCGCGCTGAATTAATTTTTCAACAAACGTAGGACCGCGCTATTTCGTTCACATTACAAAAAAAATTTTAAAAATCCGATTTATAGAACATTGAATTTCTGTTCAGGTGCCATATATGGTGCAGAGACCAACTGAATAAAAAAGGCGAACACATCTTGCCAATGCACCATATCGAATAATACATATATATATTTTGTCGTCGTATATATAACCATTACACCTCTTAATAATAAGTATACCTACGAGTGTTTATTATGAATGTAGATATGTATTCGCAATATCAGCGTTTTTTCCCTTGTCACCATTTCTAAGGCGAGCGCGATACCAATATTTACAAATATGTCGTGAGTCGGCGACATGTGTACCTACGGTACCACAGTGACTCCAGGGAGGCTGCAGACCCTGACTGTGATTGGCGTATTCCTAAAGAACTCTATTAGGTAGTGCCTTACCAGGAGCCAATCCAGCTTATCTCATCGACAGTCCAACTTCGGAATTGCCAGCTTCTTGATCTTGAGGTCTGCGCATTTCTGTACTAAATTTTTAAGGGTTATTACAAAGGTAAAAAGAACCTTTTAGCGAGAAGTTTGTTAGATTAGGAAGAAATAACTCTTGCTTCTCAGTTTTTACTATTTATTAGTGCAAAGCTTTTCAAACACCAAGTGTTCATCATCAGGCTTAAATCACTATTGAACAAAATAACCAAGTCTACAAGCTTATATACTAGTGTACAAGGGTGTGGTAGTTTAACAGTACAAGGGTGTGGCAGTACAAGGGTGTGGTCATGTGGAAGAGGGTGTGGTTGTAGGTGAGGATGTGGTAGGAGTCATGTCTTCAAGTTTGGTTTTAATAACAGAAAGTAGGATATTTTCTAAGGGTTTTAAGTCATTATTTAGTAAATTTGTTTTGTTTTTCTTCATGGCTATTGCTTCCCTAATGTTTAATTGAGATGGTTTATCTATTTTTTGTATGAGGTTCAGGTTTTCAAAGGAAGTAGTGTGGTTGGTGGCAATGAGATGATCTGAGAGAGCAGACTTATTTTCATATTTGTATTTAGCATAATAAAGATGTTCCTTGAACCTTTTTTTGATGTTTCTTTTGGTTTGACCTATATAAATTCCTTGGCAATCTTTACATTTGATTTTGTAGATGCCACTACAGTCTTCAGGTTTGTCTTTGTCTTTAGTGTTACCAAGAAGGTTTTTAATTTTGTTATCATTGGTGAAAATGGGTTGTATGTTGTGTTTTCTGAAGACTGTTTTCATTTTATTTGTGAGAGGGGGATAGTAACTGATCCTAACTCTTTTGACATCATCTTTTTCAGCAATAAAAGTTGTGGCATCTCTGATTAGTTTTTTGTTTTCATGTTTTCTTATAAGTTTTTGGATAGATGTTTTTGTGTAGCCAAGGTTGGAAGCAATAGACATGATGTTTTTTATTTCTTTATTTTGGTTATTTTTATTTAGGGGGAGATTTAAACACCTGTGTATCATGCTGTTGAAAGCAGCAAATTTTTGGTTCCAAGGCTGGAAAGAGTCTGAAGGAATGTAGTTATTGGTGTGGGTGGGTTTTCTATAGATATCAAATTCAAGATGGTCAGAATGTCTAATGATTAACATGTCCAGAAAAGGGAGTTTGTTTTGTTGTTCAAGCTCATAAGTGAATTTGATGGTAGGATAGAGACTATTTAAAGCATTGAGGAATTCCTCAATGTTGAAGTCTTCAGGAATGATACACAGGATGTCATCAACATATCTAAACCATGCTTTGGGAAAGTTTTTATTGTTCTTTTTGAATTTTGTCTCAAGGTGGCTCATGAAAAAATTTGCCAAAAAGGGAGATAAGGGGTTGCCCATAGCTGTGCCTCCTGTTTGTTTGTAGTAAGTTCCATTTATTTGGAAAATGTTTTGGGAAGTGCATAATTTTATAGTATTCATATAATGGGTTATTTCTTTTTTGTTGATATTTTGTTCTTTTAGCCAGTTTTCTATCATTTCTAAAGTCTCAGGAATAGGCACACTGGGGAAAAGATTTTGTACATCAAAAGATATGAGCCTGTCTGTGTCATTAATAGTAATCCCTTGCAGTTTTTCTGCAAGTTCATAATTATTTTTAACTTGAAGAGTTTCAGGAAAAGGAAGGTTTTGGAGGTTACAAAGGAGTTTTTTGGCAATGTTATAGGAAGGAGAGTTGATATTGGCCACAATTGGTCTCATAGGATAGTTAGGTTTATGGATCTTGGGAAGACAGTACATTTTAGGAACTTTAGGATTGGAAGGAAAAGGAGTGTTATTAAGGAAGGGAGTAGTTTTCACCAAACTTTTCACTTCTTTCACCATTTTATCCACAGGATCACTTTTTAACTTCTCATAAGGTCCTTCATTAAGAAGGGTTTCACACTTTTCCAAGTATTCATCTTTCTTCATTATCACTACGGTGTTTCCCTTGTCTGCTTTCATATAGTAGACACCTTTCTGTCTCAAGCTTTTGATGGTGTTGTTGTGGGGATGAAATGGAATTCTTGTTGGTTTATGGGTTTTGATGATGTCTACCACTTCTTTCTTTATGCTGATTTTTGTTTCTGAGGTCTCTCTCCACAATGAAGCATCCACATCAGAAATAATATCTTCAATAGGAGGCCTCATGGGTGGTAAAGAGAATTTTAGACCCTTGTTTAGAAGATCCAATTCTTCTTTGGAGAACACCACATCAGTTAGGTTTTTCACATACACAGTAGTCTCATTAACACCATTACTGTCACTGCCACTGACACTAACAACATTGCTAACACCACTATGGTTACTTTTTTCTTTTAACAGATTTTTCAACTTTTTGTTTTGTGAATTTCTTTTCTTTCTCTTTTTCTCCTCCTCAATTGATCTGAACATCTTTCTTTCCATTTCATCCCACTGCAGTTTTGGTATGGTCTGGCTTAGTTTTTTGTGAAGTGCATATAGTTCCACTTCTATGCTGGATCTTTTTGCATACAGGCTGTGAAGCTCAGAGCTTAACCAATAGGTTTTGGCTTTCTCTAGAGCCCTTTTTGTGGAAGGAGTTTTCACTTTACTGTTAAACACCATGGGTTCAAAATAGTCTTTATCGGGTACGGGTACAGGTTCGGGTATTCCTCATTTCATTTTTCGGGTACGGGTACGGGTACGGGTACCGGTTTGAAGCCCTGGCGCCAGTGCATACTCCAGGAAGTACCGCATGAGATCTTCGTCGATTTCTTCCAGGGTGAAGATGTCATTGGATGTTGGGATGTTGTTAGTATCCTCCCCTAACTTCCGCTCTGGATTTGAATGTTCAAAGCTTCTTCTCTTTGGTCTAGTAATCTCTTTACATGAGCAAGTGTACGCGGGGCCGGGCAGCGGCCAAGCCCCGCTGATTGGTAGAAACGTTCCTTATCCCCCCTTAGGACCATATATTGCGTTGGCGCTGGGTATACATGATGGAAAAATATTAGGCTGTATGGGTGTCCCAACTCCCCACTGATTAGTGAGTAGTTGGTCCAAGGCCCTATCTGCTATCCTACTAGCCACGTTCTGTTCTTCGCAAATATAAGAATATTCTGCTGACTTTAGCCAAGATTCTCGAGTCGCCGTTCCGTCGACGACGTTCCATATACGAGCACGGCGGAGATCTGCTGTCTACTCGAATATGCGGCAGAGGCCCCAACATTGCCAAGTATATAAAATTTATAGCCATAGACGAGCGATGTCTGCACCGTGTACCCTTTCGAACCTCGCTTTTCGGGCGTATTGCGGCGAAAACGAAACGAAGTTAATTGAATAAAGGTTTTTCCAATTTTTGACGTTCATCCTGTATGCGTTCAGCCATCGAACAAGTGAACAGTGCAGGGTACATAGTATATGAGGAAATCTAGTCGAGCGAAAGATGTACATCGCATATACGCGAATACATTATACATCATACTAACTGTATATAAGCTAATCCTAATATTCCTACTGCAGTAAATATTGGGGCCAGGAGAGGGCCAATGTGTGTTTTTATGGCGGTCTTGTATGTATTTTCCCCATTCGTCTATAAATTATCTAATAGCCGATTTTAAAATGTGGAAATGAAATATGTAAAGTGAATACGAGCTCGTCGATCTTTGTGATGATGTTACCAGTCTTTTTTTTTCAAGCTTAAGGTACGGTTTTTTTTTATTTTTCATTTTGTAGGCGTATAATGTATAAATGGGTATTTGCTATTACCAGTGGTATTAAGGAGGCAGAAATAGAGCCGAGGTTGTTTTTTTTTTTACGGAATATAAGAAAGCCATTTACTTGGTTGGGATTTTGTGTGACATGTGATGCGACGTTTGCACCGAGTTGTTTATGTGTTTTGTCATTTGCTCGAGTTCTATTCATTCTTGTGAAAAATAAAGGGGGAAAAATGACATCGAAATTAATCGAATTTCGATGTGTAATTCGACGACCGACGACGACGCGACGTAGAAGTTTCATCGGCACGAAACCTGTCATCCGACTCGAATATAAATAAACAGAGCTCATTTCGCGTCGTACAGAATGTCCAACTCTGACTTCTACCCAAGTCATTAATCAGCCGTGAAATGAGCAACTTTTTAAACTAATAAATTGGTCTCGAGTAAATTTGTTACTTGCGAAATTGTTAATGGATAAAGTTGTTGTTTTCGCGAAAGAAAAAAAAATGTCGGTTCAGCGCGAAAAGGTCGGAGATGAGGTGAAGTGGAACTGACATGACGCATGGTTTGAAAACGAGTAGAAATTTTGCCCACTTGTGTCCCTACTGGCTGATACTCTAACGCCTTTTTTTCTGCGCTGTTTTCGGTGATCTCGTTTAAGATTTTGGGTCTTCGAAAAGGGGCCGAAGTCGGACATCCAAGCGTCAGAATTGCAGAATAATTTTTTACTTAACGATTTAAAATTGATATTAGCTTACCTTCTTTTGTGCTTGTGGTAGACCATATTACGAAACGAAATCCATTCATTAAAATAAATATGATGTACAATATTAGCAATCTCTGCAACCATATTTCATATTTGTGATAAAATAATAAAATTTAACCTACTCCCAATTCTCCATGTTAATGTCCGTTTCTCTTATTCCAAAATCATCCATTAAATATTAGTTCCCAAACAAATCATAATGATGGCAATGTAATTTTTGATAATTTTTTAAAAATGTGTAGAGCTTTTTTTTTGAGTACATAATTAATTTTTCAATCATCCAGTTTCCAAGCTGCAAAATTTTTCATCAAATACAAAGTCAGCTGCCGAATATTTTGTGGCATAAATTATGTTATAATGAAAAATGGTTTGATTTCTTTTTTTTCATGCATTCCATAGCGAGCGTTTTGCGCATACTGTCACGACCGCATATGGGGTCTGGGCCGGCAGGGTTTCAAATGCATTCAGTGTAAATTACTTATCCATAAGAAATGCCACAAACTGATACAAAAGCCTTGCACCAGCGAATGCGTCGAACCATTCCAAAGAGATGATACGAACGGAGAACCATCGGCAGCCAGTGAGTATAAATTACAAATACGTTCTTATTTATTATTGTAATTCAGGTTAAACATGCGATTGACTTGTTGATTGAGTTAGCCAATTAAATAACGTGAATTGTAGTCCTATTTCTTGGTCAGAATTTGAGGACTGGAATAGAATGACCAATTCCAACGTGAATAGTGAGTGTCGATGGGTACTGGGTAGCAATTCATGAGGTTTAATAACAGATGAAGCTAACCGATTCGTCATACTTTCTTTACCTATTTCACGAAGTCGTGCTAAAGTAATTGATATAAATTATGATTTTTGAAACTGATTTCAAGGTTGAAAAAAAGCTAAATCTTTTTATTTTTCACAGCCCTGAATTTTAATTACCTACAGTTATATTAAGTAATGTTTTCAATAACTTCTTCTGACAAATAAGTTGAAATAATGAGATTTGCAACTAGTTGAAGATTGAAGAAAAAGTTGAGAGCTGGTTTTTGGTTCCCAGTTGGTTCAAGATTGAAAATAATTTTGCAGCCTCTCGTCTCTCTTATAATTACATGATTAGAACCGGTTTCAAATTTGCAACTAATTCAAGATTGAAAAGAGCTGATACCTTACCTACACAACTCGTTTGTTATATGAAAATGTGCAGTTGCTCGTGAATTGTGGTGTTAAGAATTTCCATCTCGGTACTACTGACCCGAGGTGAATCGGTTCTCCTATCCATGGTTTGAAAATCGATTTGTGTTCCTCAAAACGAAGACCACGGAAAGTTTATTTCTGCATCCCATCACCCATGCTCCACTAAAATGGTTTCATTATCGACTGGATCCCTTGATGTGTACCTCCCCCAACGAGCCTGTCGTTCCTGAAAATTGGAAAATTCCTCCCCTCCAACATTCTAATATGATTTGGTTTTGGTGAACCAGCTATCTGGTAGTTCTCCATGAGCTATATGTAAGTACCGAGTTCGTTAATTCAAAAAAATTGGTGTAAATGAACTCCTGATCCCTCAAGCTTATTTGAAAGGGGAACTGCTTACACACGAGCTTGGTTTGGTGAATTTTCGTAATTTATAGATAACTTTATAAGGAATACGTACATAAATTAGTACTTTTTGACTTCCAAAAACTAATTTCCTCAATCGATACCCGAGTTAGGTAACCTTTTTTAAGCTTATTCGAAAGGGAAATGGATAACGAATAAAGTTAGTCTTATACTTGCATTTTTGTGTTTTGAGGTCATTTTTCACTTGACTGTATGATTGAAGTGAAATTTTCCCCTAAAAACTCATTTTTTTGGAGGTTCTCCAAATGTCAAACTTTTAACAAACTTGAAAGCAATTTTGAAATATTTTTGAAATTATGTCAAAATATTTGAATTTGTGACAATGTTTAGCAAATACAAAAGTTACCAAAAGTGAGCATTTTTATGTGTCAACATGAACTATTATCAAAAAAAAAAAAAAAAAAAAAAAAAAAACATTACTATTTACGATTGTTTGATTCTGGAGTGGCACAACTCCTCCTCACACCACAGTAGTAATCCCTTTTTTTGAATATTTATTGCCTTCTATCATACGTAGAATTTTGCTTTGATACTATTGGCAACGATAATCTGTCGCTAAGGGAAAAAAATGATTATTTTATGTGTATTGAGAGGGGGCCATAGGTTTCTTTAAATTGTGATACATTTTACAGTCTGTGGTGCTCAACACCACGCCAATCTAGATAGCTCGCGAGCGACGACACTAACGACAGTACACAAAGCAATGCTAAAGGAATGCGTATATTTCCGTACTGACAATTCAGTAATAATACCATAGGAAAACGTCTTACAAGGGAAGCCCCCACGTGAAAATCTCCGATTTGCATGAAACTTGGACTGTTGGAAAGAGGACCTCAAAAAACACCCATCCTTCAATTTGTAGCTGCTCAAGTTGATTTTTCGATTTTTGGCAAGCGTTTGAAGTTTTTGTACACAGGTAAAGCTGTTCAACTCAGAAATCTGGAAAAAACTACAAATATCCATTTCTCTCGTGTATCAACTACCTGAGCTCAAATTTGGGCCAAAGGTAGTCTTCTAGATACCTGATCGACTCATACCACCATTGGCCGGATCCGGCCTCCCGGTCAGAAAACAGGATTTTTTAATGGTTTTTCTATAATTTTCGGTGAATTCGAAAAATGGCCGTTTCTCCCCACCACATCAACTTGAGCAGCTGAAATTTTGGGCAAAAGGTCTATGCTTGATACCTAATCGACTAATACTACTGCCGGCTGAATCTGGAATTATCATCAGAAAACAAATTTTCTGACCATCTGGTGGTTTATAAACGCTTTTGGAAAATTTGAAAAATCAGTAAAATCTGTTCTTGTAATGAACTTTAGGAGTTCAACATTTACTTTCAACGCCCTTTCTTTCATTTCCATCATCACCTCTTCAGGGTTTTCTAGGTTTATGTACTGAGCTAAAAAAAAAAAGAAAAAAAAATGATAGGTAGGTAGCAGGTACATTACTACATTATTTGTGTATTAAGTTTTTTTTTTTTTTTTTTAAAGTGAACCTACTTACAATGATTTTGATGATGATGCTGATTAAGTTGTGGTGAATGCCATGAAATTGCACCTTGTTGAGGATCCAATATACAGGTATCCGGTTGCTATCACTTCTGGCTCAATTTGCAAGTCAATTGCTATCTCTTCTAGAATATTGCATCGAACCGAACCATTCGTCCTTACCTCGCCAATTTCGTTCAATCGACGAAGTATGGTCATTGAAAAAAGAACGAATTCGAATGACTGCCTGTTTTCTTTTTTTTTGGTCTACTGCTGTTTCATCAAGGGCGATAGAAAATAACTCTCTGTACTGGGCAAAAAATGACGTGAAAGGAAAATGAAAAAAAGCTACGATGATTAATTTACCCAATTAATCGCCAACAATGGAAAGCGACGTTTAGAGGACTGAAAAAAAAAAAAATGAGAAATAGAAAATTGATAAAGAGTAAAAGAAAAAAAAAGCGAAAGGAAAATATTGACGAATGGTTGGTTCGATTCGGCCGCCTGGCCTTTGTACGAATCGATTCTTGCTGCCGAGCAATTGCGCGTATTATTTAAAAGCAACGAGGCCAGGTCGTCGGGGCAAAGCTTAAAGGGTATTTATTTTTAATCAATTCAACGCGAATTTGTGTGTATTTATTTCTTCTTCTTGTTTTTTTTTCACCGTATGTTTAGCCACCCCTTCGCCGGACTTACCAACGGAAGGAAAAGATTTCGGCGAGCCGATATTAGACGCTTCGGTTGATTCGGTACCTATCGAGGATCCGGGTAAGTGCGCAGATTTAAGATACTGTATCCCATAAGACGACGTAAATTTTAAACGAACCGAACAACGGAAGAAAAAAAGAGTTGAGCGCCAGAATTGAACGATGGGGTGGGGTTTTTATTGAGTTGTGTTCTAGATTTGGTGGCGATGTCGGTGGATTTTTACGCTGACGTCGCTATGTCGTCGTTGTAGTTGTCCCATAAAATCCCCGAGATTGGCTTGGTCTTTTTTCCTCTTCTTTTTCAAAGGATGGATATTTACGACGAATTTATTAGTAGTTTATCCTCGTTTGTGAGATTTTTTTTGAAAAGTATACCTATACCGGTAGCGTATGACCGTTTTATATAGCTGTGGATGCTGAGTGCTCTACCTAGCTATGGGTTGTAGGTAGTTATTATGGGTATGATGATGATGAATAAGGGTATATGGAGTACGAAGGGATCAATTTTATAGACAGTTTGGCGCCACATATGTTATGCACCCTACTTTACATCTGTCAAGTTTTCACAACGTTTTAACGAGCGAATTAGGCAAATGCTTTCCTATATTCGTTCGAGCAGTAAAATCCACCCACTTCGGTGCCTTTTTCTGCCGAATTTTCCTACAGTCGAGTTGAATCTTTTTGTCACTCGCGTGATATTATGGCATGGATAGGTGCAGGAAGCAGGAGTAGATTTACGTAAATGCTTTGAAGGAAGCTGCCTAGGGCGGAAATTTTTGAGCTTATTTTTAAAACATATCTAATCATTTGCCAAAAAAAATATGCAAATTTGAATAATTATTTGCATTTGTAAAACGCATTCTTGATGAAGATTTATGACCTTTTCTAATTGAATTGATTTAGGCACAAGTTTCTAAAATCTATTTGTAAGTACTTAAATATCATAATAATCATAAAACTTGAACAAAATATAGTGGTACAAAAAATATTAAAACATGCACCCTTCCAAGCATCGTTTTGGCAATTCTATCTACAAGACACGAAATTTCGACTCCATTTTTTTCGTTTCAATAACATTTGATATCAATATTTCATCAATTCGAACGTCATAAAAATTCCACTTTTCAATCGAAATACCTACTCGTATGAAACAAAATTACAACCATGTCAAATTTCATCGAAATATCTCAAACATAACAAAAAAAAAAAAAAAGGTCCAGCTTTTAAATTAAAATTTAAATCAAGATTAGCACCGTTCTGGTATCTCACGACATATTCCATCACAAATTCGTTTGAACACATAGAGTTCCATTTCTGATCATTCAAATTAAAAAAAAATATTCTTTTAGACATAAAATTCCCCTAAGTAATACTTAGTTTCATGCCTACAAAACAACCCCCCCCCCCCCAACAAAAACAAAATACTGAAGGAAGGAAACAATACTAAGATTTAAAATATTCCTGAAGAAAATAATAATAATTGTCTTACCATTTATGCTTCCAATCCCACGAATAAAGTCGGGTCATAAAATATTTGGTTGAAAAACCTTAAGACTTTCAGACATAACAAAGATCTCAAATAATGAGAGTCAATGTAAATGCGGCCTACACAAAGGCGGTCTATCAACACCAATGCTTAAGCAGGCCTCCTTAATTCAACTACTCTTAAACCAAAGAAGAGGAGGTTAACTCAACTCTGTATTCTTTGTGTTAAGGGCAGAGGAATACGAGTACTTCCTAAGGCTCTTTCAGCTATGCAAAAAATATATCAATTCTTCGATAGCCAGAAGAGATCTGCTCTCTACCAGTGATTTTGTTGAGTTTATATACTGTGAAAAAGGTGGGTGCACTATGCTTTCAGCTTATGAGGAATCTTTCTTACAGTCTATAATCAGCTGACTGAGTATGATCCTTTGGAGTAAAACTAAACAGCTGACTGATATATGAAATTAGTTTTGGTAGACTTCCTATAGGATCGCTAAAGTATGTACCTAGTTGAATCAGCTGACAGTTTGTTTTTTATGATAAATCAGCTGACTGTTATAATTAATAGTTCCAGTAAACTTCCTATAGGATCGCTAAAAGTATATGAAGTAAAACAGCTGACTGTTTGATAAATACAAGTAGTTTAGGTTAAACTTTATGTAAGATCGCTCAAGTATTTGTATTATTTGGTTTCCTTCCACTACACATTGATGCTAAGGAACACTAGTAAAAACATTATTTGGACCTCTTCAAGAAAATTTCGTCGATAACCATAAATTTAAAAATCCACTGAAAGCTTCACGGTGGCTGAAACCTCAAACACCGGTTTTCCGCCTCTATGGAGAACATATTTTTATATTATTCATAAGCCAAACAGAAATTTCAAAAACCTGTCAAATTTTGAAAAATGAAATGAAATTTGACACCATGATGATGCTTTATCGCAATCCAAAATTTTTGGGGTACCATTTGCAAAAGATTTCTCGATGCTTTCGAATCTCAAAAAACTGGAAACGAAAATTCGACCAAAAGTAGTGTAACGATTTTACATTCGGTATAGCTACGAGTAGATACATATACATATTTGGTCCATATGCATCGTTTAGCGTGGTAATGGTAAATGCCTTGTTAAACGCAAGTACTTTACGTGTATCGGTTGGAAGTATCGGTAAAAGAGCGTGCCAGCTTTCGGATGTGGGTGAGAAAGAGTAAATGTGAAGGTGGTTGAGGTGGGAGGGGGAGGCGGGCAAAAGTACGTTATAGACGAAGAAATGAGAGCAGGATTACATTTCGGAATATCGTTTTGAAGCTTTTATGTACTTTACATTCTTTCCAAACAGTGGGAATTTTCCTCGACATCAGGTTCGTTTCGTTTGAAATTACTAAAAACGGATTAAATGTAAGCCGAAGTGTATATTTATAATGGTGGGGTTTTGATATTCGAGAAAATGCTCGTCGGTGTTGTATATCCAAGGCGTAAAGACGAAGAGCCCTATGTAAAAGTGCGCTTTGCCCAGATCAACCCAGCCAGCCTGGTAAAAACAAATAGCTAATTTATACTCTCGTTCTTCTCTTCCTTCTCTATAATATAATCGCCGAGAAATTCTCAAGCGGTGTTTTCAAATAACCTTTGGAAACAATGTGGCGTTTTTTTTTTCGAGAATGAAAGAAATACGATCTGCATTGTTGAATACTTACTGCGATATAAAATGAGATGAGAGCATTCTCGCTTAGCAACCTATTGCTGTTCTCAATTCAGAGAAGCAAAAATGGTTATTTTTAGTTCTTGCGCTGAAAAAAAGAAACGAATACTCGATACGTTGATCTAAAGTAAGTATTAATGTGATAGTGATAGTTCAGTTATTTCTGTAGGATTGTTATATAGTACTGTTGTATGAGATTGGGTGTTGGTTTTGGGTGAGTTCTTGTACCAAATGATTACACAAGTGTACAACGGAAAAGGCTTATTCATGATTTAAAGCTGTATTCACAATGATAAATTAAGCTATCAATTAGCTTATATTTATAACATTTGTTGTTTTAAAGTTTTGATCACATTTTCTCGCCTCTGGTCACGAACCTACAGTGCATAGTTTTACCTACACCTTGTTTTGGTTCGTTGGCCTTCTCTCTACCTATACATACTGCAAATTTCCCTCATCTCGGAAAAAAATGTTTTCATTTTTAAACTGAGTATGCTTACTTACTTACTTTCTTTTTCTGAACCATTTTTCAGTTCTGAGGATTACTTCTTTTACATTTTCGTATTTTTCTTGGATTTTGTTTTCATTTTCGTATAATAGACAAACTTCTTTTTTGGTAATGGTATTGCAGCAAAAAAGGTAAAAAAAATCGCCCATATTGAACTCCTCTCTTCACTCTTTCCTTTGGATTTCTTCTCCAATGTTCTCCAAGCAAACACAGCACTTGTCTCCGTCATAACTGGGGATATACCCTGGTACATATTCTTCCAGCTCATCATTTCCAGGATATGATACTATGGTTGTTTCTTCAATCCATATCAGGGGCTCTGGGGCTGGTAAAGGAGTTTCGAGACCATCTTCTTGATGTTGTGCGATCATTCTGTTATGTTCGGCCCTTAACCTCGATTTCTCATCCCAAGGCACTCGGTCTGGGTGCCCTGTAATGGACCCCTTATCCACGGAGGTACCACTTGAGTACTCGTTGAATTTTTTTACATATTATTTATCTTCTTAAATTTAATTAAATCATGAACATTTTAAATACTTATCCAGAAATTTATATTGATGGGATCAGGGATGCCTTCTGTCAAAATCGCATAATTGTGAGACTAGGAAGTATTCGTTTGAAATTTGCCTCTATAATATTGCAATGGACTGTACACTTTTTTCTGTTTGTGTTGAAAAGTTGACTAAGAAACAATGTTCCACAACATTTAATGCTCTTTTTCAGGCACATATGTATTTGTTGAAAACTAAAAGTACGTTATGAATACTGACATAGCTCACATATTGTTGGTGTGCAACATTATAATGATATTCCACAATTAATTTGTACTAGAGGCATGTTTACCTAATTTAATATGTATGTATAACCCAGGCAGCTCTCTGGCCAATATGAAGTCCTGCCATGCTTTTCTTTTTGTTTTAGCAATTTTATTATTATTACTGTACTTACTTTCTACGTTTAAGTAGGTCCCATACCTGAATTTGTATTCTGCTGAGTTTTTATCTAGTTTGAATGCTGCCATCAGCGGTTGGTTCTCAACTTTCTTAATCTTCTCCAGATGCTCGTTCCAGAATAGGAGATGGAAATTTTTGACTCGGATTTCAGTTGTGTTTTCATTTGGTGAGCCATGTCGTCAAGGTTGGCGATCCCAATCATCAATTCTCCGGAGACACGTATCTTACATTGATTTAATCAATGGTATCTTAGAGTTGTGGAATTTTAGTGCTCTGAATTATGGTATCTTAGAGTTGTGGAATTTTAGTGCTCTGAATTATGGTATCTTAGAGTTGTGGAATTTTAGTGCTCTGAATTAATTATTCCATTGTTTTCTAGTCGTAAATTATCCTTTGGCTCTTCTCCGGAACATTCTCTCCAATCTCGAAGGCTATCAGCTGATGGTCTCTCAGTGATGTATTGTAGAGAGTTATTGTTATTGATAATGAAATCATTGAAGATTTTGTCCCTTTCTCCAGGCGCTTTACTGTTTCATGAAGGATGAATAGAAAAATCGCCCATGATGATCAATAGTTTTCCTTGATTTTTGGTGACCACTTACTTCAGACTGTTCAATCAAATAGTTTTAACGTACTAAATTCACTTGAAAGCCCTAGATGAGTAAATGTTCCAAGTTTTATAAAAATCAAAGCACTACAAAAAAAGTTACTTACTACATGTTGCTGGTGTTAGCGCCTGTATTTTGTCTTGTCAGGAGGCGATACATTCTTTGGAGAGGGTTGGGCCCTTTCACAATTAAGGCAGGAGTCCTTTTTCCACTTCATTCACGTATTTCAGTAAACCTTGCGTTTTTTTGCTTGTGGGTAATTCTCAGAAAAAAGGTCAATTTTGATGTGCATAATTTTGAAAAATAAAAATCATTTTTTTGGAAAATTTCAAGTGGGAATCATTTGTATAGGTGTCCCACATCCCTGTTCCAGTGTTGGCCTCAATTCAATCCCCCCCACTGTGGACCCCGGCCCCCCTAAAACAGCGATAATTAGGATTCGACCCTCATCGATGTGTAATATGTCGATTGATATGTTTTCGAGGTCGTAGAATTCGAATCTGGAGTTATTTTTTATGTAGAGGTGGAGGGGGAGGCGTGGGGAGGGGGAAAATGTCAAATTTTGCTTATATTATGGTGTAATAAGTCAATTTATGTTTTTCAGGCCGCAAAGTTCGAATCTGGACTTATTTTTATGGTAGGGGTAGAGGTGAGGTGTGGGAAGGGAGAAAATGTCAAATTTTGCTTGTTTTATCGTGTAATATGTCGACTAGCGCGATAAAAGTACAGCTGTCTGAAATTTGGCCAAGTCGAAGGACAAATGGGCGCTGGACAAGCCGAAGGACAATCTCAACGTTTTTTCGTTTCTAGCCTTGGTCAGTAAAAAATCATTTTGACTGACCAATTCAGTAATTTTTCACTGTTTTGCAGTAAAAAAAACTACTGCTTTAAAAAGGCAAAATGTATTAAAAATTCGATGGTCTGCTTTCTAATGAAGAAAAAAAAAAGACAAACATTAATTTTCGTCTATGGTTGAATGGGAAAAAATCAACAAACAAACAATCAAAAAACGTACTTTTTCGAATTTTACATTGGTCAATAGTAAGCAGTAATATGGTTGGTTATTACAAATAATTAATGATGGAGTTTCCTTTTTAGGTCATTTCATCATAACTTTGAAAAATGATTATCGATTCAAATTATCTTTAATAAAATATTTTTTGAAAATAATTACCTAAGGAGTATTTTTTAGGACATTCCAGAACCACGAGTTTTATGGGGATATTTGTGGGGCAGTCAGTGCACTTGCTTCTGGCTTCTCATTGACTGCTCACATGGATTGATTGTTTCTTATTCTGTAGACTATGGATATGTACATATTATAGCTAATTTATTGAATTATATTTATTTGCTCCTAATATCTTCAAATCTGATTTCAGAAGTGGTTTGGGTTCTTCTTATTTGGCTTCTTTTCTTGATTGAAGATTTCAAAAATACATATATACAGTTTACAAACTACACTGAAACCCTTATTGTATGTACAAAGATTTATAAAAAATAAAGCTGGAAAATGCCTTCCCAACCAGCTCTGACAAATTATTTACCTAATTTAGATATTTACAATATGGTATTAATATTTATTAATTAGGAAAAAATAACTCTTGCTTCTCCAGTTTTTACTACGTATTTATTAGTGCAAAGCTTTTCAAACACCAAGTGTTCATCATCAGGCTTAAATCACTAAATGTTGTCTTATTTTTCCCCAGACATAAGGCCAAAAGTCAAATGTGGATTTTTAAAATACCGATTAATAAAATATGCCAGCATCAAGCACACTTCATTTCGTTGCTTTTACCTTATTCATTATAATTCATACTTGTACATTGAGAAAATAACGTTCAGTCGATGGTAAAATAACTTAGTGTTATGAAAAAATAATAATAAAAATTCATTTTGAAAAGTTCAATGAAGAACTCCCTGACCAGTGTCGCGTGTCGCTGTAGGCGTAGCATACAGACTGCTCTCCTCGTGATCTCAGGAGGAGCAATACATATAATATAATAATGGATCAATCATTATGGCTGTTCTTTTGCGGAGAGCTTTAATTTAATTACAAAATACTTACTCACTCTATGAATCATTTCATATATAAGCAGAACTATTTTCATTGTTATAAAATTAAATTATGCCAATTATTAGATATTTGGCATAGAATCCTCATTGCCGGATTACCGAGTAGATTTCCTAAATATTGTCTTTAAATTATCTGCAGAAGCACTTTTCATTGCAATACCTAGATTTTATGTTGTTACCTATAAGTACTTTTATTTTTGGGCAATACTTGTTACGTCTGGGTTCGTCAATAAGTATGCATTCAAATTCGCATCATGATGAAACAGCAATCCGAATAGAACTCAGAGATAGTCGTGTGAGAAGGCAAAGGTCAAAGTTAGTGAAAAAAAAAAGTTACAAAGATGGATATATCTCAGCGGTAGAGAACACAAAGTATAAAAAACTTTTAGATATTAAGTACACAGTTTTGCCATTTTCATCTTATTAAGTACACGAAAAAGCTTGTAGAATGGTACGGTTTTAATTAATAATTTATTACGGCTTTCACTTTCGCGTGTCTTTGGCTCGACAACTACTACGACGTCGACGTCTATGTTGAGCATTGCTTTTGCGCGCCGCGCCGTATCGTCGTTACCGCCCTTCTTTGTTGCCCTTTACCTTACCTTTGCCAAGTACGAGCAAGAGGCAGGAAGCGGGGTTGCAAAACCGTACTACGTTTTTGCAAATCAGCTGGAATGTGTCGAGCTGCTCTTCTACTCTGTGTGAGCACCGGCGAAAACGTTATTTTTGTTGGATGATGAAACCAAGTTTATCTGCCCGATGGCAGTGGACAAATTCAATAAGGTTTAATCGCGTTTCGCGATTATTAAAAACTGACCGTGATTACGAGTGGTATGAAATATGACGGTTGAGATGGAAAAAGGGTGGTGATTTTCATATGCGAATGGGTTATTCGGAAAAGTAGGTACTAGATTGAGTGTGTGAATTCATGAGGATTCGATGATTGTGGTGAGCTGTGAATAATAAAACGATCTCTTTTATAAATGAATACTACTACAAATACTTACTATTTTAAACTTACGTATTAATTAATTAAAATCCACTCCAATATTGTGCATCTCTATAGAAACTGCATACTCACTTGAGTGAATATCACAATTCTGGATTCACATGGGGTGAAACGAGTAGTAACCATTACCAATTCTAGAAGTGACACTCACTATCAGTTATAGTCTGAATGAGGCTGGGGCTTTCTGAAGCACTCGATGACCTTGTGCATAAGAATATCATATTACATATTTCCCTCTCTCCTGAGCTCACCCTTCGTCTGTTTTACTTGACCGTGCAACATCTACCTCCTCCTTGAAAATTCAAGTGTCTTCACTTAATTATAACAAAATTTCAAACTCAAGATCATACTTGAGTAGGTAGGGTACCGATAATTCCGAAAAAAATTTGAATTGAGACTGGTGCATACATAATTAGATACTGACGAATTACCCCAAAAAAATCTTATATGTAGGTATTGTATATTTTCCCCTCAATTTTCACATTCTTATTTTTTGAAGTATTTTCAAAAATTCCTTACATAGTTCTTCTAGTCCTTCTCACTGTCTTTACTCATTCACCATACTCTTTACTTTTCCCTCAGTTATTACCTCAATCGTAGCACCACTCCCTGTACCTCTCATCTTAATCTTATACATATGTTTCTATTAGAATTAGTCCAATTGTAATTGTGAGTATCACCAGCCAAGTCAGGTACAGTATTCTTCTAAATAGAAATAGTCACTTACAAATAAATAAATAAAAAAAACGAACAAGATTGTTATCAATATGCTTAGGGAATTAATTGCCATCGTTATCTGTGTGTTATCACATTGGATAATTTACTCAAAGCGCAGAAGCGAACCATCTGTGTTATAATGAAAACTCGTTACAGATTTTAACAATTATTTTGCGAAAAAAAAAAGGTTCATTGATCTTTCTTTTAAACAACTGATAAAAAAATCACATTATCACAACAGTGCTGCTACTATTTCGAACTCGAAGAAATTTTCATTTTATTTTCCATAGATAATTAATGTCCGTCCAGTGTAAAATGAACAAACTGAGACGAAACATAATTATCTATGTTCTATAAAATGTGTATCTACTCGATGATAAAAAAAAATCACAACTGCTGCTGCTTTTGCTTTGAATGATATTTTTCTTCCATAGATAATTAATGTCCGTCCAGTGCAAAATAGACAAACTGAGACGAAACATAATTATCTATGTTAAAAATTTTTTTGTACTTTAACTAAAGCAAGCAGCCAAACGAGAGACGACTAAAGAACTAATACTAAAAATCAATCTGCAATAACTTGGTTTGGAATAAATTGAGAACAATAGGTACCTATTCAAGGAGGAGACATTTTTTAAAAAAACACAATGATTATTGTGATAATTGGCTAGCACACCAGTATTTCTTGAGTAAAAAAAAATTATTAACAACATTCTTAGTATTCCTGATAACCTTACATATTTAATTTAAAAAATTTTCTCATCATTTCAACTTTTTTATCATCATTTAAAGTTCATCAATGTGTATTCACATTTCTACCATAATTTCAATTTCTTTCTAGTATCTCCACTATGTGAAGTTTTGGTAGTTTCTTTGTTGATCTTCATTTATCATTCAAACCAATTTTTTTCTAATTTTTTTGCGAGTAATGTATTTTTTTCAATCTGCGTACATGTAAGTATTAATTCTTCAGATAATTTTCTTCGGAATGGTATTTCAATTAGATAGTTTTCATTCGATATTTTCTTTATAATTTTATAAGGCCCATTATATTTGTTGTAAAATTTCCCTTGTTTCAAAGGGTTTGCAACTAATGCGAGTTCATTTTCTTTATGTATTCGATGTTTTCTCTGTCTTTATCGTAGTTCTTTTTCTGTTTTTATCCTGGGATTTTTCAGTCAATTTAGGAATTTTTTCTCTTATTCCTAGCAGATTTTTTTATGTTTCCCATTCTATAAATTGATTCATTATCGTCGAAAATTTTGTTGTTAAAAGACAGATTTAGGTTTTTTCCAAATATTAAAAAATATGGACCTCAGTCCTTCCAGACTTTCAATAGGACAGGTGTTGTATATAAAATATCGCATAACCAGGTTCTTGGATTTTCAGCTACATATGAGTTTAATGTTCTACATAGAGTCTGGTTCATTCTTTCTACGCCTCCTTGCGTTTGAGGTGAATATGCTGTACTACATATGATAGAGATTTATTCCCAATTTTTTACAGGCTTCTTTCAATTTTTAAAATAATAAATAATTTAAATTAAAAAAAAAATAATAAGTACAATAATAATAAATAAATATTTTAAAAAATACAAAAATAAACAAGAAATAATATATACAAAAAACATTAATACACCAAGATTTCCGGTTTACGAGGACGCAAGCGAACCGGAAACACCTCTGCCTCTAAAAACGGAGAATAATCTTGTAAAATTCTTTTTTCACTCAAAATTTTTTTCTCTACAACTTGAAATTTTTTTCATTAAAATCTTACTTGCAGTTCCAATTTCATTGATAAGCTCATTTCGAGTATTCTCTGTCACAATTTCATTGATAGGCTTATTTCAAGTATTCTCTGTCACAATTTCATTGATAGGCTCATTTTGAGTATAATCTGTTACTACACTGGTGATGTCATTTTTTAATTGCTTTTCATGCTTTACCATTAGGATGCCATTTTCTGAATGTCTATGTATGTGTATGTATGTTTTTAGTGTAGGTACCTAATTAGTAATTACATGGGGATTCGTTTGTCGTTGTTCTGGGCACCTGTAAAATAAAAATTCATGTAAGTTGATCTGCGTGGGTTGGGTACTTTGATGAGTGCTTTAATTTTTTTGAGAACGTTGTCCATTACTTCCTAAGCGTGAAGTTTCTTTAGGTACTTCATACTATTATCTTTGAGGCTGTTGAGCCCCCCCCCCGCTTGGAGTAAGTAAACTGGCGCAAAACTCTTTCCATTCCGTTTGATTTGGTGTAAAAATCTACAAATGTCATGGGATCGTACAGTGGAAAATGAACCATTAAGTACCGATCAGCGAGATACGACGTACTTGTAAATGTATTTACTATTGACATGTTTTTGATTATTTATTATAGGCGACGAAAACCTCGAACCAGGAGCTCAACGTCAGTACTCGTTGGACGATTTCGAATTAATCAAAGTCATCGGACGAGGCAGCTACGCGAAAGTTTTAATGGTCGAATTAAGAAGAACACATCGGATTTACGCGATGAAAGTGATAAAAAAAGCATTAGTGACCGACGACGAGGTAGGTGAAATTTTTATTTCATCATTTAGCTATTCCTACCCACCGAGTTTATCCTTCTATACGTGTAGCATTCCAGCTTTAACGAATTTTCATATCTGGCTGCACAATTCACCTGTATATAGGGCTATTTTCTCTGCGTGGATTTTTCCGACCACAAAATAAAAATTGGCTAAAAAAAATTCTGGCCGTATTGTCGATAAAAGGTGTGTAATTGTTGCGTCGTTTAGAGGTTTCGAAGGTGGTAGGACGTGGGTTTTATGACGTCATCGAGTTGTATAATGCCGATGGTGTCTGTATCCCTATAGCTTTTTCAACCTTAATCCGCAAAAACGATGTTGTTTTCTCGCCTGCTGTACGAGAATTCGCTCAGATTATGGAAAAATTACCCAAGAGATTTGCATTCATCACGTACCACGTATATATCGTACCTATAGTACCTATCTGCCTACTTACTACTTGTATAGTGTACTCAAGTGCTGATGTTTCCTCAGGTGCATGAAAGATTATTGTTTGATGATGAGGTACATGTTGTATGCAAAATGTACAAAATTATGTATCGTGTGTGGCTGAAATCGGTGGTATTAGATGTGTGTGTGTTGTGCTGCATAACTTTTTGTCATTTTTTAGGCGTTAGTTGTGAATCTTTGAGGAAAAAAATGTTACTCGTACATATAACCTTCATTGGAAGGGAATTCAAAAAAAAAAATAACAAGTACTTCAAACATTGACGTCTTAAAAATATTCCAGTCCAAAGTGCTACGTAAAATTTAATGATCCATCGTATGTTCGAAATGAAACTTTATGTAATTATTTCATTATCAGTACAGTTGAAAAAAAAAAAAAAAAAAAAAAAAACTGTCTAACCATCCAAATAATTTAATTTTATTCTTGAATTACGTATGAATTAATGAATCCTAATGATATTTATAAAGAACAAATAGATATCACATATCTAAGTGATCAAAAATCTAGATTTTTCTAACAATTTTAGAGGTTTAAAATCCTCGATCTCTTGCATTTTTTTTCTTTTTTTTTTTTTGGCTTCCACCTCTCAAATTTACTGGTTTTTATGAGAGAAAAAAGTCTCCAACTTGAAGTCAAGTCATGTCGAGAAGTCCCCTCAAGTTGAAGAATTGCATCAGAATTATTCTGAAATATGATCATCTTTTCAGAAAAAAAATCTCCCCGGCCCTTCCGGTTATTTTGATTCGTTTGTGTTGAGCGCTATAATATCGAAAAAAAATTGAAGTCTGCAAAAATTTTTGAAAATTATTTCATCCAAAATAGTTTTGTGAGACCGAGAGAGGCTTTTGCTTAAAACAGGAATTATTTAAATAAATGCTCACTCAAAAATAATTTTGTTTGGAAAAATTTCAGTTTTTGATTGTTTTTAACATTGGGAGGGAAAGGGAGGGGTTCTCGACCAAACTTTTTTTGTGGAGAAGAAATCAAAAAATTTCAGGGAGTGTGACTGTGCAAAAGTTTGTGATTTTTTTATTAAAGCATTAGAAAGTGTACAGTTTTAGGAACTGGAATAATTTTCATTGAAAAAAATGAATTCGTGCAAAATTGTGAGTTTCAAATTATACGTACTCATATGTATGGTAATTGATAACATTTTCTGAATTTCTTAAAACTTGCCCCTCGCTTCGCATTTTTTTAAATCAACAACTCTGCTGAATTTATCAATGGAAATAAGCATATCATGGATTTTCCGGAAATTAGGCAAAAATATAATTTTTTGACCAGAGTCTTGGAAAATGAGACTAACGAAAAAGTGTGTTGTTTGAAAAAATCATGATTTTATAAAAAGATTCAAAAATTTGCCATAATGACAGTTTTTTTCTTCAAGTTTTCAAACTTCTCAAAAATCAAAAATTGAATCTTCGAGTCTTGAAATTTTGATTACTGGCGTTTTACGAATAATGCTCTTTCGATCTAGCTTAGTCTGGTTTAAATTGGACTGTGTCAATTTGAGTGAATTTTCAGCCACCAAAATCACTTCTCTCGGTTTTGAAAATTTTCCAACTATCAAGGTCAAAGTTGGCAAATGACAATTTTCTTTTTCCTTTTTTATTGTGCTGAGTTACCGTGTTTTGAATTTTACCAACATTCAAGCGATGATGTCCATTACAACGAGTTTCGTGTTGAAATTACGTACCAGCTGAAGGATTACTTCCTTCTTCCCTTCCCCTGTTTTCCTTGTATTTATATTCCAACTTGCTACGTTTTCCTCGAAAAACATTCGTTTAGAACTGTTCATGAAGAAATATGTCTACGTGGTTGATTTTTCATTTGTAATGCTACACGATGTGTTTTTTTTCCTTAACAGGATATCGATTGGGTGCAAACGGAAAAACACGTTTTTGAAACGGCCTCGAATCATCCATTCCTTGTGGGACTGCATTCGTGTTTCCAGACACCGAGTCGACTGTTTTTTGTGATAGAATTCGTTCGAGGTGGTGACCTTATGTTTCATATGCAACGTCAGAAAAGACTACCCGAAGGACACGCTAGATTTTATGCCGCTGAAATCAGCTTGGCTCTGCATTTCCTTCACGATAAAGGTAAAATATTGCTTATTCGATTATAATTTTCAACGTTCGGTTTGAAATACGAGTACGATAGTTGGTGGAGGTTTTTTTTCGCTGAATTTCTATTTAGATCAGCCTAAGCCTAACGTAAGCGTTATTTCATTCTAACTTTGTTCTTCTTTTCTATCGCAGGAATAATTTACCGTGATTTGAAACTCGATAACGTGCTGCTAGACCACGAAGGGCATATTAAATTAACCGATTACGGTATGTGCAAAGAGGGTATAAGACAAGGAGATACCACGTCTACGTTCTGCGGTACGCCCAATTATATCGCGCCGGAAATTCTACGAGGAGAAGAATACGGATTTAGGTAAATTCCGCGTGAAAATACGAAGCACACCTATGGTATTGGTAACTGTGGCGTGATACTGGCTGCGAAAATTGCGTAGTATAGCGACGTGTAAAATGTACTTTAACTGTTTGCTAAAAACAGACTGGCTTTTTACGGAAGTGTCCAGTTGTACGATGTCTACTTTGGTTTGAAGATCCGGTCAAAAGCTGGTACGGAAACGAACACATCAAGAGGGTATTCTCTATGTGGCCGTTTTCGTCTACTGCTGGTGACCGGATTCGAAGGGTGTAACTTTTCGTAGATTCAGAGATCCGGCTTGTAAATATGCCTTTTGGAAAGATTTATCGTTGTGGTTCTCCGGAGTTGTTGATTGTTGTGGAAAGTACCTACATAGATGATGGGATTTGTTGCGAACGCGTTAGAAAATGCGAGAGGCAGGGGAACGATGGTTTTTTGGAAAATTGATCGACGGTGAAGAAAATTTTCTGATATTTGTGCTCTGTTCTACGAGTATTTGGAGAATCGTGGGTTACAAATTGATTAGGTGTCGTTTTTTGTGACATTCGAGTGAAGATTAGAAAGTTCACTCGAAGGTTTTAGCGAAGGAATTTAGAAATAATGTCTGAGCGTTAGAAATTGTTGAAAGATGAGACTCCATTCGGAAAAATTGATGGTACTGACTAGAAATATAGCTGTGGCTTTGAAAGTTTGGTCGACATTCTAACTTTAAATGGAAAAGTTTAATGCAGGGAAGGAAACAGAGGGATGGACTTGACGAATGAATTGTATTTGTTTAATCGATCTCTGTATTTTCATATAAATAGGCTAATATTCTAACTTCGTGCGAATTAATTTTTTTTTTTAAATCATTAGAAGCTGAAAGTTTTAATTTGAGAATGTTCCGTCGTTTTTTTCGGTCGTTGAAGAATTTTATCTAAATTAATGTTTCAACAATTCGTTCTGTTTTATTGCACGAATTCATTTTTGAAATTGTTGGTTTGTGCTCGTTTGCTCGAATGATTTTTTTTTTGTATTTGTTGTAATGAGTTTCAGTTTATTTTTTTTGTTTTCGTTTTTTGTTTTTTTTTGTTTTTTTTAATGAATTGAGAAAAAAAATAAAATGACCGGAGGTTAAATCAAGTTTAAAAACTGACTTATTCTTGAAAATATCTTAGGAAAATTACGACCTGAGCGGGCTGTAGAAATGGTCAAGCTTGGAAATTCTAGTTGAAAAGACGAATTGGTCACTAGTTCGAGTAAAAAATGAAAATATCAAAAACCACGATAAGAAAAACTATTCAATCTAAAATAAATACTTTTCAATAAAGGAAAATTATTAATAGTTCTATTTTTACATTTTTCATTTTTTTAAATTCATTTTTCGATTTTCATCTGCAAGAAATTATTTGCTAAAGTTATGTTTCGTCAAGTAAAATGAAGCAGTGATGTGAATTTTTGAACATTTCACAATTGAAGAGCTTGGGGTAGAAACAGGTCAGCTGTATTTTTCATTTTTTGTAGAAAATCGAGAAAAAAATATTCATCTTCGTTTTCTATAACTTTGAATGAAATTTGGCATGAAGGTACTCCCCTCCATGCCGGATTTCATTCCGAGCTTAAGCTATCAAAAACTTGAAACGCGTAAGTTTTTTTCTCGATTTTCCACAAAAAATGAAAAATACAGCTGACTCGTTTTTACCTCAAACTCTTCAACATTTTTAGTGTAAGTAGCATTAAGATTATAAAATTTGAGATTATGCCTTCGTTTGGGAATTCGATTGGAAAATTCGCCCATAGACCGTAAAGAAAAATCGTCGGCTTATGTTTCTCTAATAAACTTCATTTTTTGAAATTAATTAAGTATTTGAATTCGTCTTAAGATGAACTGTTGTTCTTTATCCCTGAAAATTTGATTTTTCAAAAATTCTATCGGTCTATCCTCCTTTTCTTGAAATTATTCATGTATTTTTTACTTTTATTTGGAAATTTTAGGAATGTTTATGAGAAATTGAAGATCTTTAAAATTGAACTTTGTTGTACATTTGAATTTTCGTTTATACAATTTTTTGAGAGGCGGGAGGGGAGTTGGCAACATTAAACAGAAATAAATATTAAAATAATTTTAATATCCAGTCCATAGTTGTGATTGAAATAAATTCATCGAGTTAGCCTATTTATTTGAACTAGGACTAGTCTAGATGGATAAGGTCCAAAACTTCATTATAGATTTATTTTTTCTTTATCTTCATGAAATTTATTCAAGTCGTCAAACTGATATTAATTTAAATCTCTCCCAAGTATAGTTTATCTATGTTATTTATACGTGATCTCTGGTGTATTTTATTCTGTTTGTACGGAGGAGATAAAAAGTTGAAGAGGTCTAAAAATAGTTACAGGCCAGATTTTCTTGTCATTCTAGAGAAATGTTCGACATTTTGACTCATGTCAGATTTTTTGAATTGATCAGATTTGCATTTAAAAACATTGATGTGGATTTTTTCCCTTTTTTTCTAATGAAAGAATATGAAATCTGAAATTCTTCAACTACCTATCTAATAAAATACTAAAAAAAATAATATGACTAAAGCTCAATACCTACCTACACATTTTGTTTAAAAATCCAAACTGCATAATTTTTCTTATTCAATTTTGTCAGACTAATGAGTATTTGAATGGAAGAAAATGTCTTGTTTTAGATTATACCTTGTGCAGTTGTTTTTTCATCAACTCTTTATTTGTTTTAGTGCAAATCCACTCAACTTATTTTTCTTATGATCTTTTGTGCGCTTTTATTATGAATTTTAATAGCTTTTTATGAGGTAATTTCGTCATTTTGGTGAACCATTTAAAATTTGAATTTTTTTAATTTGGTTACTTTCTTCAAATTTAGATTACTTTCATTTTCATTTACTTGTTTCTTGTGTTTCGTGTGTTTCATGCAAATTAGAATTCAGTTATGTATGTACATTAAGGTAGAAAACTACGTAGGTAATTGTTTGTCTATTTGGAAAATAATCTTACTCGTGATTGTTTTTAGTTCCATTTCGTTTGTTATTTTGTTTGGTTTTTTTTTTCGTAAATTTGCCGAATTAATTTACTTTTTTTCCTCTATCCAGTCGTGAACATCTACCTATTTTTTTTTTTTTTTTTGTCACATATTATCTTGGTTTCGTGATTTTTTACATTTCATGTGCGTAAATTTGCCCAAATGGTCTTGAAACCATTCGTCATCGGGAACTTTTTCCTTTCTTGGTACTTAAATTTCCTATATTTATTTTTCGGTAACAGAAACGAACAGAGACAAAACGATTAACGTGTAGTTCGAAGTACAAAATAACATGTACTAGTCTCGAGCAGGCACAAAACACGAGAAATTTACGATCCATCAGGAAAAATAGAAAGCCTATTTGTCGTACAAGGCTGAAGAGTAGACAGAGAAGTGGAGAAAAAACCTATCGCTGTGTTTTCTGAAAAAACACACCAAAAACGAGATACGTCTTAGAGGATATTTATTTTAGCAAATTCTTTCGTTTGCTGTTCTCTTTCTATCTTGTAACTGCGTGTTGTGTGTTTTTTTTTGCATTTGACATAAATCATCGACATTTTCTGAAGCAGCCGGAAAGTGGCTTGGTTTTAATTGTCGTTTCATCGGGTAATTTGTGTATCTAGTTTTTACGACAGCTTCGGAGAAATATCTGGGCGAAGTTGGGTTGATAGTGTTGATCGAAGTTGAGAAAAGTTACACCCGTTGGAAATTTTTCGCGATGAATAGACCATCATCCGAGTATTTTTCTATTTCCGATGTAATATTATTTTGCAGTATTCGCCTATTTATCATGTCATGGTGCGTTTTGACGTATTTTTCACTCGATTTGACGCGTATTTGATAGATGAGCTGGATTGTCATTCGAATGGGTACCGTACGAATATGTTGGTATTTATTGGTGGTATTTTATTACGTTTCAGTGTCGATTGGTGGGCGTTGGGTGTACTATTGTATGAAATGTTAGCTGGCCGAAGTCCGTTTGATATTGGAAATGCTTCCGAAAATCCTGATCAAAATACCGAAGATTACTTATTCCAAAGTACGTTGAAATAAGATGATTAATTACATATTTACGTACCTTAAGTTGTGTAATTTTTTCGATTCGATATGATTGAAGAGTTTATTTCTAATTTTATTTTCAATTTCGCAGTAATACTCGATAGACCAATAAGAATTCCGAGATCATTATCGGTTAAAGCGTCAACTGTGTTGAAAGGATTCTTAAACAAGAACCCAGAAGAACGATTGGGATGTAATGCTGAACTAGGTTTCCGTGAAATCTACGATCATCTGTTCTTCAAACTCATCGATTGGGAATTGGTAAACGAAATAATTATGTCTATTCAATTTTTTGTTAGAAATATTCGCTGTATTTTCATCGAATGGGAGAATTAATTTTTGGTGTTTTATGTTCTTTGAATAGTTACAAAGTAAACAAGTTCCACCACCTTATAGACCCAGACTCGAATGTGATAGAGATTTAGCCAATTTCCCACCTGAGTTCACCGACGAACCTGTTCAACTCACGCCTGATGATGAGTACGTATTCGTATTGCGTAGTTTTTGTTTTTATATTCTAATATGTCACTTGATTGGGATTAATTATCGTGTGTATATTGTGTCTATATTATGTGTAATGTGTATACATTTTTTACTTGCGTTAATAATGATCACAAGTTTTATGAAATGATGAAATTTTCGATTTGATCGATCATTTTGCTACTACGATAAAGTTGTACCTACTACATAATTTTCAGCTGATCTTTGGGAATTGGGATTATTTTGATTCAATCCATTTTTTTTTCAATATCCAGTAATTTGGGTCAAACGGCAACAGTCGACCTTTTACATGAGTGTACACGTTATCAGTCGTGTTTTTTAAATTATTGTAATGAAAATTGAATTAGTTGAATTTTTAAAAACCAGAGTTGAACGAATGATCCATGGATGTATTTTATTGAACACCATCCCACAATGTGAGTCTAACTCTAGACTCGTGTCAATTTTTTGGTATAGCCAAGTCTATCTTAAATCTTTATCCTGCGCAAATGAGAAAAATTAAACCGAATAGGTATACTTTTCTGTGATCAACTGAAAACGTTGTGAGACGTTCGGATTCCTGCGTTTTCCTTTGGGAAAAAATATTTTTTGTTGTAGAAACGATGCCTCGGTAATAATATTTATTCTCAATTGTTGGAAGGCATTTTTGGAAGTTCTTCCATCAGAAATCTATTTTCCTTAATATTTTATTTTGGAAAAAGTTGAGATGATTTCGCATTCTCTTGCTATATGTATTTCATCTGTGCCTACTTTTATGGTATGTGCAATTATTGTGAAGCATTCGGTAAACTTGCTTAGCAAAATAAAAAATTTAAAAGAAAACTATTATCTACGCAAGTACCTACTTCCTACATCAACGAAATTTCATGGAAAATTCCTTTAAAAAAAAAGAGGAAACAGAAGACAAATAAATGTCTACTTACTATGGTTAGAGCAGATGAAGGACTGAATTTTAAAAATTGTCGAAATTTTAACTTACGTACAGGTCCTTTTTCTTTATTTTTAAAATTTCTAAAACCAAATAAAATTGTTAAAAAATCAAAAAATGAAAGCAATGAAAAAAATAAGGAAAATAATAATATACATTTTTTGCATAAATAACTAGGAATAATTTTTTTAAATGAATAATTAAAAACACTAAGATGAACCTTTAAAATTTAACGAAAAAAAAGTTATTTCTTTTTATGTCAGTATCTGATCAGTTACCATCAGATAGAAGTATGAAACTTACGTTATTCGCAGAATCAGTTATTTCACTGTTATAGAAATCAAATTAAAATTGCTTACAAAAATCATAAAATATTAGGCCTATAAAAAAAGAAATTATTGGTTTTGATCAAAATAATCTATACTCGCTGTACATTCTTCATAAAGTTAATAATCTGCAAACAAATTTTTTAAATCGATAAAAAAGAAAAAATTATAATATTCATCTCATTTTATAATACTTTGAGCAGTCCTTTCATAGTCGATGATACCGGCTTGAAACTAGGTAATGTGATTGAGAAGAAAAGTACGAGTTACAACAACATTGGAAACAAAAATACTGGTGCGATTTCTATCAGGACTTCAGAACATAGAAATAAACTGAAAACTTTAGAATAGGTATTTCGAAATTGGTTGGAAAAATTAAATCGAGTGCAAGTAAACATTTTTCAATCAATTAAAAAAAAAAAGTAAAAAACTGAAAGCATTTAACGATAGGTACACTCTAAATTAGGATCTGTATTCTGTATAGATGATTTTCTTTGTTTCCTATCGACTTGAAATAGGTACCTTTTTTGTGCTTCATTCAATTTTTTTAGAGTGTAATTATCATGATCAGCAAGATTCTTTTTTACCATTATTTCTCAGCATTTACCATTGAATTTATAAAGTTGTGAAAACTGAATCAAATAAATGAAAAAAAAAGATTTTAAAAAAGACTTATTACGTCAGAATTTATTCCAATCATAAAATAGTAAATATTTTGTTTGAAGAAAATTGTTTCAATTTTTAGGGTAAAAAATGAATGTTTCAATTGAGAAACCCTTGAAAGAAATAATAAATCGGAAACATTACGAATTTTAGAACAATTGTGTATGAACTTGAATCACGATTACAAATATGAATTTTAAAACTAATTCCTTAGTACATAATTATTTTAAATTAATGTTGCATTTTTAAAACTTTAAGGTTTTTTTTTGGAAATTCGACTCCTACTTTTTTTTCTTTAATTTTTTTAATTTTTTTTAATTTAACAAGGTTTATTACAATCTTAAGGAGACCTTAAATAAGTAATATTTCTGACTTTAAACAAGTTGGTTACATGACATGTGCAGGGTTCTCTCCAGTGAGAGTATACTCTGCTATTTACTCCTACTTGAGCTTACATTTATTCGAGTTTTACGTAATTTAACCCCCATTATCGTCCCTTCCCCGTACCCAACACGACCATAAATTTCTCGTCTCTGATTGATCCAATTTTATAGTATAATTAATTGAAATTTTTTTCAGTTCAGCGTATTTTTTCAATTTTTTGCTCATAGACAACAACATTCTTATTAGTTATTATTTACGTATCGCAAATAATTATTTATTTTAAAATTCATTTCGAGTTTGCTCTCATTGTAATAAAATATATTACCACAACAAATAAGACCTCGTACACAACAATGTCGTTCACATCTCGAACACCGCAGCAGGAATTCCACAATTACGAGTAAAATTAATTATCAACCCCCTTTTACTTCTTCCAACGTACTCCCAACAACTCTTCATCTTGAAATAAAACTCGATAAAGGGTGAAAACTGCAGGTTTACGTGAAATTCACGCCTGGTTAAAACAACAAGCTCTCATTTAGGGGAGGAAAAATAGTTGAAAACCGAGTCACCAACAAATAGGTGCTTGCCTATGCATTGCCTACACCTACCTACTACGTGAGTGAAAAGAAACATCGTCGGCGTTCAACTCTTTCCAATGGATAAACAGGGGTATAGAAGGGGCCCGCCGACATCCGACAACGTGTACGTTTTATAGTATTATTTTACACGTTGTTTAATCGTCGTCGTCGTCGTCGTCGTAATGTCGTTAAAACAAAACGCGGTAAAAGAAAAATTACTCTAGAACAATACAAATTGTACCTTTGCTCGTTTGGGGTAATTTTTTTCAAACTGGCATCTCGTTGAAATGAAACCCATCCGAGATGTGGAAGAAAAGCAGCTAGAAGCTGGAGCAAAAATGGGGGAAAATCCTCGAGTAACTGGTGGAAACCTTATCCTTGTCCCTTGTTGCGAAAAAATGAAAAACGTAGCGAAGGAAGAAGAGGTAGGGGAGGAGGAAGATTTTCATTCTGAAGTAGACTCACGATAAAAGTAGGAATTGGTGGACGATCCCTTTTCACTCGTATGTGAAAGTGGTCTGATGGTTGGAGCGTATTTAAAACTATGTTATAATGAGACGATGAAAGACGAAAAAGAAAAAAAAGCTAGTTTGTTTTTACTGCCTACCTAGATGCTTGGTTCAAATTAAAAGAGGTGTGGGAGAGTGAACCCTCAGTTGACTTTTTTCCTGGTCGCATTCTTTACTTTTTCCTTGTTTTGTCGGGGTTTTCGAGAGACGAGATGGAATTGGATAGAATTTCATTAGTTTGGAGAATTTTTAATTTATCTTGGTTTGTTATTGTTTACGATTTCAGTGTTGGACGAAATATGCCACTTTGCTTTGTGTAGAAGAATAATACAATATTTAATCTTGAAGTAATATTGATTTTTTCAATGTTATTCTCATTTTCATACAAAGGGTAGATCTCCTTTTTTTGTAATTGCATTACAGTAAAAATTCAGAAAATCACCTTTAGAAAACGACACTTCCTCTTACAGAGAGGTGAAAAATAGGATCACTAGCTGTAGTGGAAGGAAATGAGATAAAAATATACTTTAGCGATCCTATAGGAAGTTTATTTGTGCAAAATACTGTGGTGTCTTCACCTTCTTGAAGATAAAAATATATCATCTACGTGATATGTTTTTTGCAAGACAGGCTTAAATCATGATTGGCGCCCAACATGGAAGAACCAAGGTAAATATGTACTTCGTTTAATTAATTAATTACTGAGTTTTATTATAATATTATTTGGACCTTTCGCATAATTATTTTAATGATAAACAAAAAAATCTCGAGCACTTCTAGTGATTTGTCAACAGTCAATATTGAAAGTGGATCAGGCTGGATTAATGGTATAACTAAGAACCACTTTGAAAAATTATTTAAAGAAAGTCAATTAAAAACCCAAGAATGTTTAGAAGGCTATAGAAGTGAATTACGAAACCTTCTCAAAGTTGACAAAATTAAATCAAAGGCAATAAAAGTAGCCTACTTCAGAGATAAGAAGTCCAACTATTTGTAAAAATGACAGAAGACACATCAGCAGGAACAACATCCAAAATACTCACTTTCCACCCAGACACATTTTCAAACCTAAAAAATACAGTTGAAGAATTTGTGCAAAAATATGAACGAACAGGGTGGTACCAAAAAATATAAATATTTCCCAGCCTACTTAACTGACCTAGCACTGAACGTGTTTTATAATATGGATAAACATGAGGCCAAGAACTTAAAAGAAACACACATACAAAAAAAAAACCAACAAGAAAAATTTAACTTCAAGCCATCCAAAAATCATCAAGATAAAAAGTAGACTATAATCCATACACGAAAAAGTGCTCTAGAAGTTGATTTTGTATTTTTTTTTCGGGGACCAAAAAAAAACGCTGCCAAAATGAAGGTACTACCTGCCCCATTTGGAAAAACGCAATTTTGAAATTTTTTCCCCGCACAACGAGGGGGTGGACCCTCAAAAAGGTGATTTTGGGGACATGGTCGGGACCGAAAAAACTCGACGGGGTTGTGTTGGGGGAGTTCTCCCGATACCAAATATGTAATTTTTTTCCGTGAAACCCTGCACAACTGCATTCTATGGCACTTTGAATGCGATTTTTATGCATTTTTGGCCATTTTTGATGGTAAAATGGCTCTCGTGTCTACGATATGGCTGAGGACCGAACAATTTCTTGGACGTTTGTTAGACGGGGCTATTTGAAGCCCAACTGCGCAAAAACGGCGAAAAAATACTTGCACAACGCGATTTTATGAGCACTAATAGGCTTGTTACCACTCCCCCGCCCCCCGAATTAAATAATGCATTGTGAATTCGATAATATCGATGCGACCCATCAAAATGGTATAGAATTTCGCGCCGAACACAAAAATCGCAATCATTTTAAATTCTGACCCCCCGCGGTGGAGTTTTGCCCCCCAAACTGAATATAACGATGATATTGAACAAACTTTGCACGTTACACGTCGATACTGAGGATTTATGTGTACGGAATCAGAATGAATCTCATATTCGTTGCTTGGGAATATTTTTGCTTCAAAATTTTTCATTTAATCTCCACCCCCTCCCTTCCCCTTTAAAGACTATTTTTGAACATGGATTTGAAAACTTGAACATGACCTATCAAAATGGTACAAAATTTCGCGCTGAGCTTGGAAATTGCAGTCATTTTTCACTTTGACCCCCTTGGTGGAGTTTTTCCCCCCTCCCTCCATAAAGTCAGAACATGGATTTGAAAACTTGGACGCGACCTATCAAAATGACATAAAATTTGGCGCTGAGCTCGAAAATTGGAATCAATTTTCTTTTTAATCCCCTTCTCTCGCTCCTCACATTCGATTGACTATTTTTCTCATGACTGGAATGAAGTTTGGAAACGATGGAGCTCGGGAAAGCGTTTTCTTTCATTTATATTTTTTTCATATTTTATTTTTGTTCCAATTATCTTATTTCTTTGCATTTTTTTCTCGTTCTTATTTTTCTGCTTTTTTTTCATTTCAACTTGTTTATTTCGTATTTTTTGTATCTTACACTGTTGTTTCATTGTTTTCTCGTTTTCCTCATTTTTCTGTTTTAACCCATTTCATCTTATTTTTTTTTTTTTTCATTTACTTACATTTTTTGCATCTTTCATTGTTATTCCATTTTTCTTGTTTGTAATTTTTTTTATTGTTTTCTTCATTTCTTATTTCATCTGATTTCTTTGCATTTATATTATTTTTTCATCTTTCATTTCTGTTCCAATTTTCTTATCTGTTTGTATTTTTTCCCTTTCTTATTTTTCTGTTATTTTTTTTCATTTCATCTCGTTTTTTTCATTTGCATTCTTTGAATCATTCATTGTTGTTCCATTTTTTTGTATATGTTTCTGTTTTTCTTTTTTTTTTCATTTCATTTTTTCATCTTTTTTTTGTATTTTTTTCCTTGAATATTTTTTTATATTGTCACATTGTTACATAAATCCTTATATACAGACACGTAATGTGCAACGTGTTCAATTTCATTGTTGACTTTATGGAGGGAGGGGGCAAAACTCCACCAAGGGGGTCAAAGTGAAAAATGACTGCAATTTCCAAGCTCAGCGCGAAATTTTGTACCATTTTGATAGGTCATGTTCAAGTTTTCAAATCCATGTTCAAAAATAGTCTTTAAAGGGGAAGGGAGGGGGTGGAGATTAAATGAAAAATTTTGAAGCAAAAATATTCCCAAGCAACGAATATGAGATTCATTCTGATTCCGTACACATAAATCCTCAGTATCGACGTGTAACGTGCAAAGTTTGTTCAATATCATCGTTATATTCAGTTTGGGGGGCAAAACTCCACCGCGGGGGGTCAGAATTTAAAATGATTGCGATTTTTGTGTTCGGCGCGAAATTCTATACCATTTTGATGGGTCGCATCGATATTATCGAATTCACAATGCATTATTTAATTCGGGGGGCGGGGGAGTGGTAACAAGCCTATTAGTGCTCATAAAATCGCGTTGTGCAAGTATTTTTTCGCCGTTTTTGCGCAGTTGGGCTTCAAATAGCCCCGTCTAACAAACGTCCAAGAAATTGTTCGGTCCTCAGCCATATCGTAGACACGAGAGCCATTTTACCATCAAAAATGGCCAAAAATGCATAAAAATCGCATTCAAAGTGCCATAGAATGCAGTTGTGCAGGGTTTCACGGAAAAAAATTACATATTTGGTATCGGGAGAACTCCCCCAACACAACCCCGTCGAGTTTTTTCGGTCCCGACCATGTCCCCAAAATCACCTTTTTGAGGGTCCACCCCCTCGTTGTGCGGGGAAAAAATTTCAAAATTGCGTTTTTCCAAATGGGGCAGGTAGTACCTTCATTTTGGCAGCGTTTTTTTTTTGGTCCCCGAAAAAAAAATACAAAATCAACTTCTAGAGCACTTTTTCGTGTATGGATTATAGTCTACTTTTTATCTTGATGATTTTTGGATGGCTTGAAGTTAAATTTTTCTTGTTGGTTTTTTTTTTGTATGTGTGTTTCTTTTAAGTTCTTGGCCTCATGTTTATCCATATTATAAAACACGTTCAGTGCTAGGTCAGTTAAGTAGGCTGGGAAATATTTATATTTTTTGGTACCACCCTGTTCGTTCATATTTTTGCACAAATTCTTCAACTGTATTTTTTAGGTTTGAAAATGTGTCTGGGTGGAAAGTGAGTATTTTGGATGTTGTTCCTGCTGATGTGTCTTCTGTCATTTTTACAAATAGTTGGACTTCTTATCTCTGAAGTAGGCTACTTTTATTGCCTTTGATTTAATTTTGTCAACTTTGAGAAGGTTTCGTAATTCACTTCTATAGCCTTCTAAACATTCTTGGGTTTTTAATTGACTTTCTTTAAATAATTTTTCAAAGTGGTTCTTAGTTATACCATTAATCCAGCCTGATCCACTTTCAATATTGACTGTTGACAAATCACTAGAAGTGCTCGAGATTTTTTTGTTTATCATTAAAATAATTATGCGAAAGGTCCAAATAATATTATAATAAAACTCAGTAATTAATTAATTAAACGAAGTACATATTTACCTTGGTTCTTCCATGTTGGGCGCCAATCATGATTTAAGCCTGTCTTGCAAAAAACATATCACGTAGATGATATATTTTTATCTTCAAGAAGGTGAAGACACCACAGTATTTTGCACAAATAAACTTCCTATAGGATCGCTAAAGTATATTTTTATCTCATTTCCTTCCACTACAGCTAGTGATCCTATTTTTCACCTCTCTGTAAGAGGAAGTGTCGTTTTTGATTTCATTTATGGCCTTTTTTTAGGGCATGGTGGAGATATTTCATTTTTTCATTCATTTCTTTAAAATAATTATTGATCTCACTCGTTACATTAAATAAATCACTGTGTGTTTCCGTGATTGCCTCTCTCAAGTTTTCATACTGTTTCTTAATCATACATATTTTCATTTTCTAATACTGGGGACATTTCTCTGACTGTAATTGCGTTACAGTACCAATGCAGTGCATCGCCTATCATTTGGATTACTCTTTTTTTCCTATTAACCTCTCTTACCTTTTGATTTATTTCTTCCATTTTTATGAACTTATTAATTTCCTCAATGACATGTTTGTAATTGTCCATCATTCTGCACGTTATGTTGATTGGTAGGTCACATTCTGGCATATTGTTCTCCGTTCTTGTTCTTGCGACATCTATGGTGTACTGGAGGGGAAAGGAATGCTCATAGAGCACCATTCCCCACACCTCCACGAAAATGGCTCCATTTCTTATGTTTAATAGTTGAGATGTGGTTTTTGCGATCAGCATGGAGAGCATGATCTGAAAAATTTTCCAAACTCAGTAAATTGTTTTTTTTTTTTTGCAAAATTTTCCCTATTTCTTTATTATTTTATCCAATTATTGCTTTTCCTTGTTTTTGGATAATTTGTATTCCTGAAATTGAATTTGGGATTTGTGCTTCGAGGGATTTTTGTTTTTCACAGTATTTTTTTATGTATGGGCTTTTTGTGTTTTCTTTTATTTGGGTCAAAATGTCAAAAGCCAAATTTTCGATAAATTCTTTCTCTTTTTGGAATTTTTCCCACCACTTCCCATAAACTTTCCACCTTGCAATAGCAAACTCAAACTCCACGAAGAAAATTCGTTCGAAAGAAAACCCACCAAAAGAACCATCACCACACCATAACCTTTCATCTGCGAGGTTTTTTCTCCTGGTCATACACGTGCTTGAAAGATTTTTCATTTCTTTTTCGTTTATTTTCAAGTTGTCATCGTTGTTTTCTTCGAGCAAAAAAAAAGCAAGTCTCGATGTGGTTCGAGGAAACGTAAGGGATAAGGGGGGCACTGTACAGCTACAGATGCGCTTCGTACTCGTATTATAGGGGATAATTGAGTCGTTAAAGCCACGACGAGTACGACGACGATGATAGCGATGTATCGTGTTTTTCATCTTTTTCATTCCGCTTCGTTAACCTATTTTTACGTTTTTGTTGTTGTTATTACTGTGGCTGTTGCGGGTTCAGAAACGTCTTTTTTCTTCAGACGGTTGTTCTTATACCCTGCTCCATGCACTTCATCTTCCAGTCTTACGTTCGTTTAGTGGGTTTTTCTTATTCGTTTCATTTTCTCTCTCTATACGGTGGAATTTTTTGCTGACTTTGTTCCGTTGTACTGGTGTGTTGCCTTTTTTTTTTCTTCTTCATCATTTTCTTATTTTATCCACTCTGAGATAAGGAGGGATACCTTAACCGAACTCTGTCCAAAGGGACTAGCTTAGAAATATTGGTAGTGTGCTAGTGTACGAGAATACGTGTATTTTTCAGTTCGTCTGTATTGGTAACTTGATCACGCCTCGTGATGAAATTTTGCCAGAAACGTCGTCGAGATTGCTGCTGGAGATGCGACGATATACGTTGCTATTACCATCGCAGCACGAAGACGACGACGACGACGACGTAAAGTTGGCGAGAAAAAGCGACGCTGGTGCTTTTTATTTTTAATTTCAATTTGCTTTGGTAATGTAATACTCTATGCGGAAGGCAGCCAGATGAGCAGCGAACATGGTGGCATGTGGATCAGCTCCAGGCTGCCAGTTCGGTTTCGTTTCGTTTGGTTGCTGAGGTTGAGGAGAGGGACGACTGTGGTGGTAATACTTACCAAGTCGTCGTCGCCGTGTGGCGTATCGTACAAATTATAGTTTCTACGACGAACGAATAATGAAATTTTGCTATGCGGGTGCTGTAGTAGCTCGAATTTATGGTCGGATAATTTCTAATTTGCTGTAAGTGTCGTGGCAGATTTACAAGAGGATGCTACACCAACGTCTAGTGTTGAGAATATAAAAAATGAAAAACTTCGTACATCGAACACGTATTATCGCTGTCTTTTTACCGAAAGAAGTTGCGATAACTTTATTTTACTTTGCGGGGTCGTGGATCTGTATCGTATGGTTTTGGACATATTCTCAAAAAAATTGATCAATTTGGAGTCAAAGGAAATTTTTATCTAATTTCTTAGAAACTTCATCGTCAGTCAAGTCCCCTAGAAATTGTTTACACTCGAGACAGACCCTAAAGGAGATAGACTCTCTAAAAAGAAGAATTTCGGTGGTTTATCTTGGCTTCAAATTCTGCTTAATCTGCTTAGGAAAAAAATGATTATGTTTGAAAATTAGAATTTGAGATTCAATCGAATAAAAAAATCATTTTAAATCTTCTGTTGAACTCGACTATTGAAGTCAAAATTCAAAACCATTTTTAGGGTTAGACGAAAAGTACGAAAATTTCCAAAATTACTCGTACTCGTTTTCATCGCAAGATACGCACGAAACTGAGGGACTATTCTGAAAAACAGTAATACCAATTTGTGAGAGGATTATTGCGAATTTCAAAAAATTGAAAACGTAGCCAAAAACTGGGTATCCAATTTTTTCGAATTTTCGTAAAAAAATAACTAAAAAATTGGTACCTTTGTATCCCAAAATATTTCTCCAGTTTCAGAAATAATATTATCGATATTTTTTGGGCAATGAACGCTTATTATTCGTGAAGTAAATACTTTGAAAATGCAGAATAGAATTACACAAAACGAGCGATTTTGACATTTTAAACCCCTCCGCAGAACTCTAAAATGTGTGTTTTAGTTTTTTTTTTTTTTTTGTGAGTTAGGGTAAGTCAGATTTTATCTTTTGAAACTGACAAATGAGCCTTTTTATGATTTTTTCGAAAATGCATATTTCTTTAGGGCTTCCCCTCCCCCTCCAGGAACACCCTCAACTCTGAAATTTTTTTGAGCGAGTTTCAGAAACTCATAACGAAGGGTTTCGATGAAAACGAAAAATGCTAAGAAGTCTGGAAAAAATCATTTCTCAAGTTCTTTTTCATACCTGACAAAAAATCAATAATTGAAAAAATTGAAAGAAAATTTTTTAAAAGCCGAGCGTTTGATTAGAATTGGAATCACATGTTTGTGTCGTTCTACCCATTTCTTGTCATTTTTTTTTTTTGCTGTTGTGTCATACTGTCCTGCTTTTATTCTGTTTGTTTGTTTTGTTTGCAAAAATATTGTCAAAAGTCAATGAAAATTTGAAATTTTTTGTATTTTATTTTATCTATTCTAAAAAATTGAAACATCTGACCCAAAAATTTGCTGCCTAAAAAAAAAGTTGACCGTTTCTGCCATCAAAAAAAAATTAAATAGGTGTTTGAGTGGGTCTTCCTTGAAGTTCTGCTTTTATCCTACGTTTCATGTTATTCTGCTTGTTTTACACTTTGTAATTCTTTTCATTTATTAATCATCAAAATTTTATATTTTTAATACATTTTTTTTTAGAAACCTTTCCTTCTCTAAAAGTTGAAATATTTATCTGAATTTTTTGCTTTAGTAACATAGAATTTAAAGAAAACAATGATAAAGATAATAATTGACAGCCCCCTCCACTCCTCTTAGAAAAAAATTAAAATATGTACGTAATCAAAAAAAATTATTAATTTTTATTTTTAAATTTGAAAATTTGATTTTGAAATTTCCCGTTCATTTCTCTCCTTTATTTGGATTTTTTTGTGGTGATGTAGAAATTGAAATAAAACAATTTACAAACATTTGACTTCGCTCCCCCTCCCCCCCCCCCTTTGAAAAAAAAGTCAAAATATTTTGAAAAATGTCTTCGTTTTTCGCATTTTGAATCGAGCTTCAAAATTTTTCATTTTTATTGTCTCATTTTTTTTTAGAAACTTAAATCCTCCAGAAAATGTTACTTAAGACCAAGAGATACCTAACTAATAAAATTGAAATTTATAAATTTTCAATTGAAAACAAATAATGATAAAATTTGAAAAAATGTTGATATTCCACCTCCCTCCACCTCTTAAATGAAATATTCAAGAAAAATTCCTGTTTTATCTTGTTTGTTTTTTTTTCTTTTTTTTTTTCTTTTTAGACATCTTGAATCAATGCAAAGAAACTACAGATAGCATTCCTTTGTACTGATACCCAATTCACTTAACGACTTTGTTAAGATCAGATCACGATAATAACTGAATTTTATTTCAAAGAATATTTCATAATACAATACCAAAACAACGATTCTAAAGTAGCCAACTATTTCTAAATATAACATGTTTTTTTTTTTTTTTTTAATAAGATAATCTTACCGGATTTTTAACAGTACGACCAAAACGAGACACGTAAGTCGAGACCGGAGTATGATAAGTTGAATTAGTACTACCTGGTGTACTATCAGGAGTACTACCAGTACTATTAACAATCATGGGACTTGAAACGGACGAACACGACGATTCCGAGCGAATTAAATTTCTATTGTTACAATCTGAGTTCCGATAGTTAAACGAATACACCCGAATGAACTGACGATTACGGCGATAATAATTATCTATCTCATACGATCGAGTATCTATACGTTTTGTTATTGTTCCCAATAACCAAGGACTATCTAAGTTTTTTTTGAAATATACCTTTTGTCCAACATTCAACTGAGATAACGATTTTGAATTTCGATTATAGTAATTTGCGGAACGATCATTGTTTCTATTTTTCCTTTCAATAACGACAGCAGGATCAATGGATGATGGAATAAGATTATTTGAATGATTCGGAATTTTTGATCTCAGATTTCTGGACATGAGTAATTCCGCAGGTGAAAAACCAGTAGAATTCGGAGCATTGCGATAATTCAAAAGAGCAATTAATTTATCTGTCTTGTATTAATGGTTGGCCTGATCATAAAAAAGTTCCTACTCAGGTAAAAGCTTACTCAAAATTTCGAAATGAACTTAATGTAGTAAACGATTTAGTGTTCAAGAGCAACGCATTGGTGATACCTGAGAAATCAAGAAACGATGTATTGAAACTGGTACATGAAGGGCATCAAGGCATTGAAAAATCGAAAAAATTAGCCAGAGGAAGCATATTTTGGCCTTCGATGAATCACGAAATTGAACTAATCGTTGAAAGTTGCGAAAGTTGCCGCCGTTTTGCTAAAATGAATGCAAAAGAACCACTGATGTCCCACGAAGTTGCTAAATTACCTTGGGAAAAAATTGGTATGGACATCTTCCAGTATAGTGGTAATCGTTTTCTATTGATTGTAGATTATTATTCTCAGTATATCGAAGTTGCTCAACTTAATGGATATTCAGCAACCGAAATTATAAAACATTTGAAGAATATTTTCGCACGTCACGGTATTCCTAAAACCATCATCTCGGACAATGGTCCACCATTTGTATCATCTGAAATTTCCAATTTTGCGAAAAATTGGAATTTTGAATGGATCACATCTTCTCCATACTTACCTCGCTCAAATGGCTTGGCAGAGCGAGCAGTTGGAATAATAAAAGACATTTTTAAAAAATGTGATGACGATGGTACAGATAAATTAATTGCTCTTTTGAATTATCGCAATGCTCCGAATTCTACTGGTTTTTCACAATAGTTACAGTCGTTTATTTTATTTTGAAAGCTATTATTATGCGAATCCGATTTACGATACCGATCAGCACTTGACGAATTATTTTTATCAACAGCATGAATTTCTACCTCTGCTACTTCTGAAAACGACTGGGCTTGTTTCATTGAGGTTTCCATATTAACTGCTAAATCGACGATTTTATCGAGCTCGGCGTCATCATCTTCCATGAGAAGGCGTTCAGTCATGTTGACATTATTTTTATGAAGACCCGCGATCATGATATCTTTTACTAAACTGTCAGCTAACGATCCTAATTTGCAGTCATAACTGAGATTTTTTAAATCGGTCACGAAGTCTCTGATTGATTCATTGAGCTTTTGTTTTTGAGTAAGCAATTTATAACGATTCAAAGTTATTTTTTTTCGTTTGCCAAAATGGTCATCGAACTTTTTAATTAAATCTTCATATTTGATTGTATCAATATCAATATTAAACGACGAGTATACAAGAATTGTTTTCGGATCATCTCCGATGTGAAGTAATAATAAAGCAACTTTACGTTTATCACTTTCATCTTCCAAATTATTAGCGCGGAGATATATTTTAAATTGTTGTTTAAAATTTGACCATGCTTGGTCTAAATTCGCGTTGTTAATTTCTAACGGTTTTAAACGACTTGTCACAATATTCGAACTTGAATGCGAATGTGAATTATTCGCAGAAGAATTATTCGGAATCGGATCCGGCATTTTATCTGTTTACTTCTGACACCATGTTAAGATCAGATCACGATAATAACTGAATTTTATTTCAAAGAATATTTCATAATACAATACCAAAACAACGATTCTAAAGTAGCCAACTATTTCTAAATATAACAGACTTGATCAAAAACTGAGAAAAAATGTCAAAATATGTCAATTTTAAAAAATGTCAAAATATGTCAACTTTTTTTTGCAAAGTTTTAAATTTTCCCGAACTGATACATAGAAAACAAAGCTGAATCAGAAAAATAAAAAATTACACGTTAAGTTAGGATTTCAGGTCTTTGAGTCTATTTCTTGACTAAATTGGACTGAAGGATCATCAAAGATGAGAAAAAATTTGTGGCATTGTTGCAAACTTATCTCGCTAGAGTAACAAATCTTCAAACCACAACGACGACGCGCCGGTGGTTGTCATCGTCAATCCGCTAGACATTTCAGACTTTCGAAGAAAAAGATGCTTAGATAGGGCATCATGAGGAAAATGGGAAGGGAAGATGGAACCATGTAACATTCCATGTGTCGACAGATGAGAGAAATCTGCACTCACCGCGATGAGATACGAGTATCTACCCGAGCCGACGACTACGACTACGCCTTTGTACGTCGTCGTCGCCCAAGGCGGCATATTTAAACTCAATGGCGTCGAAATTAACAACGACAAGAGTCAGCAAAGGCAGGCAGGCGAAACGTGTCCTCAGTTGTCAGCGAGATTCGCGTCGGTTTTCGGCGTTACTTTACGAGTCGCGTCATGTTTGAAATGCTGAAAAAAAATTTGTATGTGTTGAACGGCAAACGTCACCGTGTCTTTTAACTTTTGCAGAAAATGTACAATGGGAAAATTGGGCTGCCGTTTGCGAAACTTTGTTAATGCATTATTTAGCCGGTGACGACGACGACGCCGACAGAAGCAGCGCGCGAGTTAAACGTCAAGCCGAGTTGAAAATTGAATTTAAAATTCTCACGATGAGCAGAAAACAGCGAAAGCCGTTTTTGCAAATTGGATTCGAGATGTCGCGTCTCGTCGAGGAATGAGCTCGATTATTGCCATTTTTTTGCCCGATCTTCGACTATGAACCTTCTTTCATAGGTATCTATTTTTTCATCATTTTAATGTTGTATTTCAGTGTCTTAACCCCCTTTGGAATTACGAGTATCAGTCTAATTTGAATGATTATTGATTGGTGTTGTTGGATGTGTTTTTTTTTAAAATCTCATTCACCGTTAGTATTGTTGTCTAATCCGCATGCTATAAGTGTTTCTTGTTTGTCTTCTTGTTTATAGCACATAGTGTGTAGTATCTCGTTGATAGATGTTTTGATCGTTTATTAATTTTTCTGTTTCTTTTCAGTCCGGTGAATCAATGGAGATCACTGGAATTTGGTGATGGGAGAGTTAAATCAGTGCCTAAGATTTGGGCTATGATTCGAATTTTTGCCTATTGGAGGTATACCTTTACCTACTTATTGCGTTTGCTATAATTTTTTGTCCAGTTTTCGCAATATATTGAAACTCTTTATCATTTCGACCAGATCATATTTTCTGGTTGAACGTTTTATTTTCATAATGACTTCCACATTGCAGCTCTATTTCAACCTACATATTTATTTTTTTTATCCTATCATTGACACAGATTCGTATTTTTTTTCTCGTCAGTCACCTTTTTTTTTTTTTTTTTCAGTCGTATTTCATAAAAATAGCTTTTTGGAATGAAAAAAAAGAGGCGTCGTTTCCAAGTACTCGTATTTTCTACTGCTACATTCTTCCTGTTCTTTTTTTTTGTATCTTACGTTTTTTGAATTATTTATAAAGCGTTCGAGCCTGTTCGAGCTGCAGGGGGAGAGTACCACGAAAATGGACGCGAAGTGTTGCAGTAAAGAGCAAAATATTTTGAGGCCGTCCATTTATTATATTCGAATTTACGTACTACGATATAATATACGTGGTGTACTACGTCGCCTCGTATATAGTACGTATCGACGAGGAAAAATAATTTTCCGGTTCATTGGGCGTAGTTTAAGGAGAGAAAATTTTCGGCAATCGTATAATTTTACTCGGTCGTCGGTTTTGGCGCGTACGTGTACCTCCTCCCCTTCGAGTAAGCTTCGCGCCGAAAAACGAAAAAGCCAGAGCAGGGGGCAGAGAAATGATTCGAGCGGAAATTTTTTCTTCTCGTGTGCGCCTAAGTATAAAGTACATATTTTTTGTGTACATGGACGCATTTTCAAAGCATTCGAGTTGCCTTTCGTGTGAGATGGGCTGCACGGTGCAGTGGGGGGGGGGGATTTGTGCCTGAAACGCTACCGAGCGACGAGGCTTGGTGAATTAATGCGTGTGAAAGATTTACAAGGTGTCGCGATGTAGGGAAAATTACACTTTTACTGCTCTCGCTTTTCCCTGGCATGGCCTGTTTGACGTGTTTAGATTCGCGTGTATTTTGAGTCTGGTACGAGCTCAAACGACAAACGACGAATTACAAATTAGTCAGCTCGGTAAAATCGACGTGGGAATTTCACTCGTGATGTGTTGTCGTCGTTTGGCAGTGATGTGAACTGCGAAATGGTGGTGTTTTTTGATTTGGGAATCGGAGACTGGGAATGGCTGAATTTTGAAATTAATTCGGGCTGAAATTCGAAGCGAGGAAATTTTCGAATTACTCCAGTGCTTTTAGTCTCGAATTTTAAGCAAAATATCAACCAACGTGATTTAAGAGTATTTTGATGATCTATGAGAAAGTGTATGTTTATATATTTTTTTCTCTATGGACAGAATACAAGATACTAGAGCACCTTGAAAATGCTAATCGATCATAGCATCTTCAATTCCGTAATTATGCTGAAACTGAAAAATACCATTTTTGTGTCCTTGTCAAACCTCTGCAACAGGACATACAATATTCAAGGAGTTATATGTGTAATAAAGAAGACTCAGTGTGGTCTAATGAATGTATTGGACAGCATATTCGTACATTATATTACCTTATGGCGCGTGCCTACGTGCTGATTAGCACTGTGTAGGTGCGTGCCTATTTTGTTTATAAATATTCCTACTACAAATTTCTCCCCTGTTTTTGAGATGAGCGCCCTCGCTCATCAACGTCTCTTAGATCTAGATAACAATATTTTAAATCCTAAATCTATCATATACAAATATACAAAATATTCATTGTCTATTAAGACCTATACATACTTAAATTTATCAACATATTATTCCATTATAGAAACAGTAAATTCTTGAAAGAAAATAACCTTCCTCTTCAACTTAAATGAATAGCTTTCAGTCTCCTTTTCTAACTCCTCAGTTGTTTCCTTTATTGCAAATGTTAGTACTTTTTCTTTCCATCTCTTTTCTTTCTTGTTTTTCCTTCTCTTCTTTTTCTCTCTTTTCAATTTCTTCCTTTTCCTTTCTTTGCTTTTCTTTTTCTTCTGACTCTACTTCCTCTTTCTTTTTATTTTCTATAGCCAACTCCCCTGTCTTATCTAATTTTTCACTAGTAAGCCCACTATTTCTATTCTCTAATTCTATAAATTTTAACTCGTCTAGACCATTTAAAGCTAATGTTTTGTGTTTTACACTATTAATGAGCTGTAACTCTAAGCCTACTTTCAAATTATCCTTAATTAATTTTACCAGTACTTTTCGTAATATATCTATCGTAGCATCCTTCTGTACTTGTTCTTGTGGGAATGCTCCTCCAATGATTTCCTCTAACTGCTCCTTTGTCTTCACATATTACCCATGAAACTCTAATATATTTATGTTCGATTTCATCCTTCATTGGCATGGACTACACTGCTCATTGGCTGGACACATGGAAATTTTGGTAGATAATGGAATTCTCATTGGCTTCTCTAGCATGGGCTATTCATTAATTGAAATACATTGACTGCTCACTGGTTGGATCAATTTGTATTGACTGCCAAAATTGTTTTTGTGGACCTCAAATTTTGACCTCCAAGCCAAACCCATTGGTTCTTCTCATATCATTATTCTGCACTTGGGAACTCCAAAAATTATGTTCAGCATTGAATTAATGAATTTCTTCAACATAATCGCGAAAATATACTTGTAAATAAACTGCCCATGAAAAAACCATTGGAATGTATTCTTTATAAATTGTTATATATGTACACACACGAATATGCGTGATCTAGCATTTTTTTTTCTTTCAATTACTTTACAATAACGACATTTCGCAATGCTTGCAATATTTGCAAATTAAAATACCTCGGCAGTCATTACACAGGACACACGACTGATCGGATTACATACCCGCGATTGAGCGCCACTTGTAATGAAGAAGACTCAGTGTGGTCTAATGAATGTATTGGACAGCATATTCGTACATTATATTACCTTATGGCGCGTGCCTACGTGCTGATTAGCACTGTGTAGGTGCGTGCCTATTTTGTTTATAAATATTCCTACTACATATGTATTATAGAATCTTGAGAAATATAAATCATTATAAATGGAATTATTCCATATTTAAGCCCCTTCAATTTCCAAGATCAACAAACCAACTTACTTTTGTGTAGTTTGGGTTGCAGAACTATTAATTGAATCTATTCATTGTCATAGATTGGGACTACCCCTGTCCCTACAGCATCTCCAATAAACTACATACCTCTTTTTTCCCTCATTTTCACATCCTTGGGATAGGTCATTTACTGACTTACTGCTTTCTTTGCTATTATAGTCAAGTATTAATTTCTTCTAAACAATAAGCATTCTGGGTCCACTGTTCTGTCACATCTTATCTTGGCATATTGGTTCACTTCAATGGTAGATGGCAATTTATACTGCACTGAATACATTAATGGACCTGAATTCTCATAAACTATCTCATTTTTGATTTCTTCAAATAATACACCGGTATTTATTTCAGTCACCATGGACCCTTTAGTCACCACAATGATGATAAAAAATGATACTTAAGTGTTAAAAAGCATTTTGATCCACGCACTTGTGGACTACACAACACTACATAAATTTCTCATTTAATGTATGTACATACTAGCATATAGCTCACATTTTATAATTTCTACTTGGTTGTCTTGTTTATAAATACCTAGGTATAGGTATTTCTTTCACTTAGGTACAAGTTTCATCAACTTTTTTGTTTACCTTTCGCCTATATCCTTGGTCATTAAATAGTTTTCTTTGCTTTGAGTATAAATAAGACACACTTACGGAGCGAGCAGATATCTTCCATTTTTTTTAAAGTTTTGTATGTAGAATTGTTTTTAAAATGTCTGCAGGCAAAATCAAATTAGATTTTCAATCTTGAGAAAATGATTACACAATTATCTTATTAAAAAGTTGGAAAATTTGCGATTTTATAGTTGGCATTTTTCTCAAGATTCCCCCCCCCCTTAAGTAAAATTAGTTTACGTCGCTCCTGTTTAATTCATTGAATAGGCCATGTGGTGCAATTGAGCATAAATATTAAAATTAAGTACTTATTATAATTTTATTGGTACCAGAGTAAACACAATATGGTACACCCCCATGAATTGTAATGTATAATATGTAGATATAAACAACAAAACTATAATAATTGAGGCATTTTTGCCCGTATCCCTCCTCAGATCTGAAACTAAAATGAATAACTTGCAGCTTCCGCAGTTTGTAGGAACAGGTTGTTTACTTAATTCAGCAGAATGCATGTTTGATGTTTCAATACTCTCCTACTCAATTTTTCTACGTTTATATCAAATTTATGCTGAAAATTGTTTGAAATTCGTTTCCCTTCTGCGCTATCATTCTTCGATTAGTTCACATTCTTTCGAGTGGAATGAAAACTTTTATAGTCTCACAATTGACTTCAGCTGTTGGAGAAGCCATTGCATTGTTGGCATATAACTACATGAGGTTGCTGTAGTAATGTGTCGGTTGCGGGATTGTAATATGGTTTGTGATTTGAGTAGCTACATATATAAGAACTGAGCCAATGTACTACATATGAGTTCCTCTATTTTCTTTTTTAGCTTCTGATATTCTAAAATTTGAGCAAGGATGATTTTCATCATAATTACTTTATTCAAAAAAATCTTGATGTACAAGATGTACTTTCTTATAGTTAGATGAACGATATGAAAAAATATATATATACAGTTAACAATAAAACTTCAGTTATCAAGTTCCTAAACAATACTGAAACTTTGACCAACTCTCACAAACCACTTCAGCCAACTCAATTTTACCACATTAGATTTAATTTGCTGTTGAAAAATTGCGGTTCTGGTTAGAAAGGTAACTCTTTTAATTTTTATCAACTACCCAAAAAATTGTAGCAAAATAGGAACTAAAGAGTAACGTAAGAGTAAAATGTATAATTTAGATTATTATCTTAATCCTAGATAGGGGTGGAGGGAGGGGAGCGAGACAGGTTATAACCACCTAGGTCCATGACCTTTACGTCTTAATATGTATTAATCAATATTTGTATGTACATCTTAAGATCAAATACAACCTTATGTTTAAGTATCTACAAACCTACTCGTAAGGACTAATATTAAATCTATTCTGGGTTTTGGTCCAATCTTGGGTATCGTTTCCACTTTGGTTGGTTTTCTCCTTTTGGAGTTGATGAAAGAAAAAAATAAACAAAAAAAGAACTTACTTCCTCATCTCCATATTTAACATTATTCCAATTGGCTTCGTCGAATATATTTTCAAGTATGATTATAATATCGCCTGGGGAGTAATCTTCACAGGTTGCCGATAATGTGTACTCTGTTATTGGATTGTTAGTCTGAAAAAAGGCTAGTCCTGATCCGTTTGCTTCATGGTGGTCTATTCAACCTTGTCCAGACCTCAGTCCAGTTTGGGAATGGCATATTTTTTGTTATCTCAAATGCGCCACACTTATTCGCAAGGGCTTTCAGAGCGGTGCATAAATCAGCCATTTTGGGTTTTTCGTAATACCAGTCTTTAGTTACCATGAACAGAGCATACATTTCCACGACCTCCACAACTTCCACATCCCTACCTCTAAGCGTCTCCACACACCCAAAAATCTTTCTAATGCTATTCCCTTTCAATGTACACGAAGTTAGTGCAATGTTCTAGCTAGATCCAAGTTGGCTATATATGTGAAAGTGCGCCGAAATTAAAAATTAAAAATTTTAGTGGAGAATTTTGTAGGAAAGTAGAAATGAAAATATTGTACGAACAGTTTGAGTTTATGTTCTTTTACTGATCGCAGCTGATATGAAATTTGAAAATCTGTACTGACCTTTTAATATTCGGGGTAGAAAAAAATTGAAAATAAATACTTGCGTATAATGAGCTGATTATAGCAAATTATCGGAATTATTGATTAACTGGCGAGTACGATCTAACAGAAATCTATTACAACTCATATTTTTTTCATTACGTAAGCTGAATTAGGTATCCATCTGTGCCCACCTAAATAACTACGTAGTTCATTACTGAGCACATCGTTAGGTAAGTTCATATTTAAATTTTCATCGATTTCAGTCTCAATCTATCTACTAGTCGATTAATTTTACCCTACGGCGATCTAATAGCCTATATTCCCTGCTTTAACGCATATGGTTTTTAGTAGTGGCGAGGTTTAACCCTTACATTTGATATTTGTAATTTTTTTATACTTATCAGTATTTTTCGATACAATATTTGAAAACTTTGATGTATCGTCGATGAGTAGGTATTTATCGATATTTTTTATGATGAAAAATTCCTTTAAAAATGATACAATATTTTTATTATTTTCGTTTTGTTTCACCGAATCGTCCAAATTTTCCATCCTTTTTGAAGAAAGTATGAATGTGTTTGTGTGCGAAGTAAGTAAGAATTTCTCACTCTGAAAAAACAAAGTTGAAGCTGAACAAATTGATGTACACGGAAGTCAATTTTCTTTCACTAATTGCAGATGATATGAAATTAAAAAATTTGAACTAATCTTTGATATTCGGATGTAAAAGCAACTTTGTAATTTAATACTGATAATAGTATGGTAGGGTACATAATCAGCTGATTACTAGGTATTATAAAAAATTATCGGGATTATTGGTCAACTGGGTGATTAAATTATAAAAGGATGATAATTGATAACGAATCCTTTTTTCATACTTCTGAATTTAAATTTCTTTTTTTTTGTAGTTTTCCGAACGGATTGACATGTATTTATTGAGTATAATTTTCGCAATCTCACATTTGGTGGTGGTGATTTACTCAGATGACCGGCCAGTCCCCCATGCTATTTGCATTAAGAAGAATGTTGATATTTCAACTGTTGAAAACGTTATTTACCCATATTCAGAATCATTTCTGGACATGATTATCAAGAGTAGTGCTTGGGTTGACAAAACCTTGCTTCTTCAAACCATCGCTGAGTCTCGCAAAAAATATGATACTATAACTTGCGCCAGAAGATGGGGCAAATCGATAAATTTATCAATGATAAAGTTGTTCTTGGAAATCCCCACCAATGAATACGACTTCCAGAAAGGTGAAACTTTGCAATTGATCCCTCGCAATGAATCTCGTGCATACTGGTTCTTTAGAGAAGGTATAATTTACAACCCAAGGAACCAGGAAAAGGTATTACTTGAAGACAAACCACTGATCGCCAATTTTTCAAGTCTCGATAAACATATGCAACAATACCCTGTGATTTTGTTGAATTTCAAAGGGATGTATGGATGGAAAGGTTGCATGTCCGTATTTAAAGAACAAACCGCGAATGTTTTTAAATCACATCGATATTTATTAGACGGCTGGTACAGTGACTTGGAGGACAGCGCGCTTTGCGCATCTCAAAAATCCAAAATGCATTGCAACATTTATAGATTTAAAAAATATATGCAAGGATCAGAACCGGCGATCGGTATACACTTCTTAATAGATGAGTTGAAATTACATCATGGCAAAGAAGTAGTTGTTTTAATAGACGAGTACAATTCGTTTTACAACAATCTTTACTTCAGCGGAAATCGATCTAATGAAGAAGAAGCTAGGGAAATACTCGGCTTCTTTGCAAGTTTTTTTATAGGCACTTTTAAAGGTAATAGCAACGTCCACAAACTCATAATGACAGGTATTTCTCGAGTTGCCGGAGTCGCAACATTTAGTCAAATGGAATCGGGTTTCGAGGTAACAAATTTCATCAACATGGGTAAGCTGAGTCCATACTACGGGATTAATTTGGACGAATTTCGATCTCTCGCTTCGAAACGTATGATTGATGATAAAGTCATTCAAAATGCTATTAATCGCTATGACGGCTACTCCGTGCTGAACAAACCTGGATTAAAACATATATCCGCGTGGAGTTTAATGAATTTTGTCAATAAGCATTTTGTAGGGAATTTCTGGGAAGAGACATCCGCCCCGAGTTCAATCTTCAAACTTCTGAAATATCCGGACTTTATGGAATATACCAGGAAATTACTGGACGATATACCGATCAAAATTAGTTACTGTTACATCGCCTTGTTGCCTTCGAAGTACGGTGAACGTTTAAATGATCTTATACACACTAAAGTGGAGAAAAATCTTCATGATATATCTCTTTATACCAATATAGCTGCATTCGCATTGTTAGTGCAAGCTGGGTACCTTACCCCGGTTGACCACCATGAGGATATTTCTAAAAATATTGACACCGAAGACAGGACGAAGATTTCGTTGAAAATACCCAACAATGAAATTAAAGATGCCATCCAATCATACGTCATCAACATGAACACTGGATTGCTTGAAACGTATGCAAGACTGTTTTGTACCTTGAGCCAAAAATGTGCTGAAAGTTTAGAAATACTATTATCTAACTTTGGTGACATGACCCAACGAACCACCAACGCTGAAGATTTCGAAAACTCTGTCCTGAAATTGTTTGCCGCTAATGGACCTTACACAACATTTAATTCCGACGTGAATGGCACAGCGTTTGAATTTCGCGATAAGAAGATGTACGCGTATGACAACGAAGAAGCAATCGCAGGGGTCCTATTGGTTGTGGCGAAATATCTGCGAGGACATGATTTTGCAATGGGCCTAAACCATAATTATTTAATATATCCTAATGACAAGAAAGTTGACCTTCTACCGAAGAAGCCCGACTTATTTTTGTCCAGTGATGCATATGATATCGACGCCATCATCGAATTCAGGAGCGATAATAGCATACCCATTGAACGCGTGCTATTACAAGCCATCCAATGCACCGGACGCTACAGAACGTACCCAATGAAACATTCTACGCTGGTATACATTGCTATTGGAAAGCATGAAGACCACGTCATAAAATTGAAAATAGCAAATAAAACACGCGATGAAGTTGATTTCTTGTTGGCTGTACTGGAAGAACAAGGTAAACATGGAACGAGTACATACCTACTTCTAAATAAATAAAATACTTACAATAGGTATACATATAGAACAACGAAAAATAAAACGAATTATTAGTACATATTTATGGGTACCTCTACCTAACGCTTTCAGGACCTATCATTATTTTTTTTTAAATGTTGATTGTTGATAGATCCTTAGTATTAGTTAGAGCAACATTCGTGGCTACCTGTACATACGTAGACGTACATATTTTGTATCTAACAAATTTAATTCCCCCCAGTTAACAGTTCTGATTCGGTGGATACACTTGTTAAAAGCTTCTACAAAAATGCAATCATCAGTAGATATATGAATGCTCTGATGGACCATCCATTATGCAGCGAACTGACGGAAATGCATTTACCACAAGAGCTGATAGGTTAGTTTTTAAAAGTATGCCACTTATTTGTTGCAGCGTTTAAGAATTTCAAATAACTTCATTTATATGAAATTTCAGTGATCTTCAATGCCTATAATGTGGACAATGTAGATACCTTGAAGCAACTCAAAGAGAATGACTTCACTGAAATATTGCGACTCCCAAATGAAGTGATAGCCACACTACATACTTATTTACACAAAAACATTCAACAATCCTGATCAGAGCACTTTGAAAATGTTTATCTATCATAGCATCTTTATTTCCGCAATTATGCTAAAACTGAAAAGGACCATTTTTGTGCCTTTGTCAAATTTCTGCTATGGGGCATACAATATTCAAGGAGTTATAGAATCTTGACTATCATAATAAATTAAATTATCCCATATGATCAGCATTCCGACGTACTTTGGTGTAGTTTGGGTTGCAGAATTATTAGTCGAATTATTCTGAAGTAATACTTCCCATAATAACAACAATTTCCTCATCTGTCTGTTTTCTGTTTGTCTCAAGATAATTAGTCTACAGTCTACAGTCCAAACACCAAAAAGTGCTCTAGAAACCGAAAACAGTTCAATTTTTTGGGGGGCAAAAAAAAGAGTTGGCATTTCGTTAGTATCTTATTAACATTCAAGAAAATGGACATTTCGGATTTTTTGACTGGCACAATAGGGAGCTGGAGCCTCAAAACCCCCATTTTTCGAAGTTGGCGGAGGGAAAATTTTTTTTTTCAATTTGGTAGAGGACACTCTCCCGAGTATAGATATATACTTTTTTTGAGTTGGATTCCGGCACAGTTGCGTTCCAGAGCTGCATAAAGGCAATTTTTTGCCAATTTTGGCACTTTTTCACACAAAAACGACTCTGTAGAAGCAATACGGCCTGGGGGGCAAAAAATACGCACCTACATGATTGCATCCATTCATCCCACGCTGATAGAGACCAACTTTGTGAAAAACGGCCGGCACAATGACCCGCAGTGAATTTTCAAAGTTACGCATCCAGGCCATTTCATTTAAAAAAATTGATGCATGACATTTTGACAACGTGATCGTGCGACCTATCAAAGTGGGTTAAAATTTCGCGAGAAAACCGAAAATCTCAATGAAAATTTTTTTTGAGCGTCTCATGAAAATTTTGAGCTAAAAAATTGTATGAATCATTTCTCAAATAGGTACTTTTAGTCTGTTGTAACATGTGACCTATACAAAATGGTTAAAATTTTGCGAGGAAACCGAAAATTTCAATGAAAATTTTTTTTGAGTGTTTCATGAAAATTTTGAGCTAAAAAAATTGCATGAATCATTTTTCAAGTACATATGCCATCATCAGTCTGTTGTAACATGCGACCTATGCAAATGGGTTAAAATTTCGCGAGAAAACCGAAAATCTCTATGAACATTTTTTTTGAGCATCTCATGAAAATTTTGAGCTAAAAAAATGGCATGAATCATTTCTAAAGTACTTTCAAACTGTTGTAACAACCTAAGTATATGGAAGGGTTAAAATTTCGCGTGAAATACAAAGATTTGAATAGTTTTTTTTTCATGTATAGAAAGCAAAGCTCAACAATTTTGAGCCCCATGAGTCACATTAATTTTTCACTATTTTTAATGAAGTAGGTACGTAATCCGACTTCTGATATAGGGTTGGAAATTCCATGTAAAACAACAAGATGTTGATGAAATTTGATTTTACTGATTTTCATATATACCTAATATTTTCACTTTTATATACTTATCATATTCCAAAAAATACCTACTAGGTAATTGTAGGAAAATGCAGGCATAATGATTGTGTAAGTTAAAAGGTTGGCGATGAGGAATAGTTGGAGTAACGGATGATGCAATACGTGCCTTTCTTGAATGGTTCTTGTTCGTCAACGTTCAGAGCATAAAATAACATATAAACTGGATGGCAATATTAGTGCCACCTAGTAAACTACGATTGTGCCTGGTGGGGGTATCAGATTCGGCTAAATTTTGTGTCCGTTTTGTGTTGAGTTTACCAAACTGAAGCGATCTTGAGGATATTTCATTGAAAATATTGAACAATGTACAAGATTTTTGAGTCTCAAGATTGTTGAGATAAGCCTTTTATAAAAATCTATCCAAATCTTTACTTATATTTTACCCAAAACTTCAACCATTTCACATAGGTCGCATGTTACAACAGACTGAAAATACTTGAGAAATAGTTAATACAATTTTTTTACTGCAAAATTTTCATGAGATGCTCAAAAAAAATGTTCATAGAGATTTTCGGTTTTCTCGCGAAATTTTAACCCATTTGCATAGGTCGCATGTTACAACAGACTGATGGCATATGTACTTGAAAAATGATTCACGCAATTTTTTTAGCTCAAAATTTTCATGAAACACTCAAAAAAAATTTTCATTGAAATTTTCGGTTTCCTCGCAAAATTTTAACCATTTTGTATAGGTCACATGTTACAACAGACTAAAAGTACCTATTTGAGAAATGATTCATACAATTTTTTAGCTCAAAATTTTCATGAGACGCTCAAAAAAAATTTTCATTGAGATTTTCGGTTTTCTCGCGAAATTTTAACCCACTTTGATAGGTCGCAAGGTCACGTTGTCAAAATGTCATGCATCAATTTTTTTAAATGAAATGGCCTGGATGCGTAACTTTGAAAATTCACTGCGGGTCATTGTGCCGGCCGTTTTTCACAAAGTTGGTCTCTATCAGCGTGGGATGAATGGATGCAATCATGTAGGTGCGTATTTTTTGCTCCCCAGGCCATATTGCTTCTACAGAGTCGTTTTTATGTGAAAAAGTGCCAAAATTGGCAAAAAATTGCCTTTATGCAGCTCTGGAACGCAACTGTGCCGGAATCCAACTCAAAAAAAGTATATATCTATACTCGGGAGAGTGTCCTCTACCAAATTAAAAAAAAAAAATTTTTCCCCCCGCCAACTTCGAAAAATGGGGGTTTTGAGGCTCCAGCTCCCTATTGTGCCAGTCAAAAAATCCGAAATGTCCATTTTCTTGAATGTTAATAAGATACTAACGAAATGCCAACTCTTTTTTTTGCCCCCGAAAATGGTCAACTCAAATGACACTTTTTTGCGCTTGGACTGTAGACTAGTTTGGGTTGCAGAACTATTAATCTAATCTCTATTCATTGTCATAGATTGTAGCAAAATAATAACTATAGAGTAACGGAAGAGTAAAATGTATAATTTAGATTATAATCTTAATCCTAGATAGGGGTGGCGGGAGGAGATCGCAGATGATATATGAAATTTGAAAATCTGTAGCTTTATCGAAAATTAATTCTAAACCACATTATAAACTTTATGAGTAAAAGAGATTCAAAAATTATATTACTTAATGACGGTGTTCAAGGAAATTATCTTGAAAATAGTGGGTAAACATCTTTTTCAACTTCTGCTACAATTTTAGTAATTTTCTGGCTTGAACTTCTTTTATGAAGATAACTGCATTTATCACTTATCAATGTTTATCAACAATTTATTCTTGTGTTTAGAACAAAAAGTTTTGTTTTTTATCCAAATGAAGTCCTTTCTTTACCACTGAACTTTCAATTGAAAACTGCTTTGGCTGTTGGAGGGACCATATTAATAAAAATAAAGTGTGCGCTGATTTATAATATCTTCTGCGTCGCTTGTTGGAGGGACCATACTTATTAATAAAAAAAAAGTGTGTCTTGCTTGAAACGTTCAAGATTATCTGTCTCCAAATTTTCACAATTATAATAAAATTGTAATTTTGTTTTAGCTGTAGATTTAAGGGGTTTTCTCGATTTTTAAAAAGAAAACGTAACTTATCCTCATCAACATCGAGTGCTACATATTTTAGCTGCCCTGCATGCGACGACGAAAAAGTTTCCTTTTATAATTCGCTCCGTTCCATTACGCGATGATCCCTTCATACAACACGCTAATTTTAAGTATACGACATGTGCTTGTATATAGAGCCATAGTATAAAAATACCATATTATACATAATTCGTCTAAAAGCTCACGAGTTCGCGTAAAGCTTTTAGCTTTTTTTCCACCCTGGTCTTTTTTTTTCTCCATCGCGATACTGAAAAACAACAAAACAAAAAAAGCACACGATGGATGGATGTCACGAAAAGAAAAGTTCACGTATTTCGATGTCGTTGACTCTTGAGAGAGGATAAAACAAGCAGACGAGGGAAGTTGTGAAGGGAAGAAGACGCGACGTGTTCTAAATATCCGCATCTCGGTTGTTGTATTTTTCGCGTGTATAAAGTACACGTTGTGTCTTAATACTTTGTGATTTTCTCCCGTTTCTTTATTCTGTTTACGTTTCGTTTTTCGTTATTTATTTCTATTTGTACCCGGTTTGATGCTGGTGTCGTCGATGTTCATTTTTAACCCCCCTCCCCCTCTCCTAGCTCGTGTAATAAATAAAAATAGCGAAGAAAATAGCACCGTTGTGGTGTGGTTTTCTATACATATAGATACAATGCTAACTTATATAAATAATACCTTTAGTAAATCAACACGTCGCGAGAAAGGTCTCATTATCCTGCTTTTTGCTTCGTTTTGGTGTATTTTATACTCTTAACGGTGTTATTTTTTATCATCTGTGGTGCTCCATTGGCTGTCTCGACTTCTCGAGATAGTATTTGGTAAGGAGTTGTCTGTAATGGAGACCACCATGTCTGAAGGAAATTTTAGTAAATTAAATTAGAAAGGAAATCAAAGCAGGAGATTACTTTCATAAGTCAAGAAAATAAAGACAACTACGATACAATAACATAGGCGATGATATCTCCCCACTTACCCCCTCTCACTGATTTTTCCTTAGTCAAAAAGATGAAACTGGTAGTATGAGGAAGAAACACACGCACTTTCGGTAGTCGTTGTTGTAGTAAAAGTCGTCGTTATTCAGGATATAAGGCGAACTGACTCCGAGCCTTCTTATATTATTTTTCTTTCCTCTATTTCCTCCACCCCCTCCCCCCCGCCCCGCATCCCACACATCGGTAATGGTACAAAGAAAAGGCTCGCTCGTCGCCTAGGGAAATTTATCTTTTTATTTTTAGCGATTGAATCGTATACACTCATGGTATTGTTAGTGACTGTGCTGTTTGTGGTATGCTGTATGCGGTGGAATATGTAGTAAAAACGACGGATACGACGACGATGAGAATTCCGGAAAATATGGTGGATTTCAATGGGTGTATAAAATCGTTTGGTTGAGTATGGAAGAGAATGAACACGTAGTAAAAGTAGTATAAGCGAATTATAAAGGCAGGGAAACCGTAAAAGGTATTTGCGAATTATGACGGCGCCAAATAAACAAACGTCTGTCTCTTGTGCCTCGACGACGACTATGGTGTCGTCGAGACGCCGATGATTTTTCGTATTTCGTCGTGCAAGAGGGTGGTGGCGATACGAGCTACTCGATATGAACGAATTCAATTTGTTGTTTTTATAATATCATGCTAGTTTTTATGCAAGATTTGTGAAGTTTTTTGTGTTTTTGAAGATAATCAGAGTGATTTTGAATGGAATGATTCACGAGATTACTCGGAGGGATACTTAGGTTGGTAACATTTTTCTTCAGATCGCCTCCCAAGTCCCAATTTGAACAGGAGTACGATTTTTGAAAATATTATGGTCTGAAACCTTCGTAATCGAAATTTCAGCTGCTCAAATTGCGTTTTTGGGTGAATTAAATTCAAAATTGACCATTTTTGGAATTGATGCTTTGAAAAAAAAAAAAATGTACACTTATTCAGTAAAAATCATGAAAATCAAACTGAAACGAACGTAATATCAACTCCTGTAAATCGAATTTCAGTCCACTATTCATGGACATTCTGGAGCCTCCAGTGCGAGTTTTGTTTTCATCGGGGGGTTTAACGACGCGATCCTAGGTACAAGTGCTGCAGTTGTCCTAATTTATTACTTTTCATCAAAAAGGTCATGCTTTTACTCAATCACACTTCAAATTATCAAATTTATTTCTCTTTTTTCTACATAGAATGTTCGAAAAATTTCGTAAAAAAGGGCTCATTTTTGCCTTTGTTTTACTGGGGCTATTTGCTCTTCTTCTTTTTCAAAGTAGAAAACTTATTGTTCAAATTTAAGAAATTTCTGAAGTTTTAATTTAAAAAATGAACTCTTAGACCGTGTATAAAAAACTTTTTTTCTACTTCTCAAAACATGAATTTTTGAACGCTTTTGGCTTCGCTTTACTCGGGCTCGTTTCCTTTTCTTTTTCAAGTTCGATTTTTTTTTTTAATATCATTCAAATTTTGAAATTTTGAAGTTGTGGTAGTCAGTTTTAAAATGTTTATTCACTTTTTTAAACCGTAATAAAGTACTTTAAAACACATTAAAATACTCGCGAACTATTTTAACAAACAGATAGGTATACTAATTATTGTTTTACTGTGGCTCTTTAAGTTCATTTATGAAGATATCAATTCTTATAGAACTTGGAAGAGAACTGAATGAATTTTACAACTTTTTGTGGGTTTTGTATACTAATTAAAAGTTTGGTCACTCGTGATCCTATATTAGTCGGATTTCATGCTCAGCCATAGGATGACGTTTGAGGTATAAAATATCCGAAAAATGACGTTTTGATGAAATTAGAAAGAAGATGAATGACGTTTCGTGAACATTTAGGCAGGAAGATGACGTTTTCGTATGGGACAGTTACCTATCAGCTGATTTATAAAAATGGACGAAAAACTTCGATAGACGGTCGTCAGCGTGATGACGTTTATAGGTTATTTTTTTGTGTGCATAATGTGTCACAACAAATTTTTCCTCTCCTCAAAAAAAAATGTGACCTCACTTTTTATATACTTTAAGTTACATCTACATTTCCCACATCCACAACTAAAAACAGAAAATAGGTACTTTTATAATATTTTCCACTCAACATTTTCTTTCAACATCTACTTAAAATTTTTTTACCAATAAAACCTTACGTTCACTTGCAGTGTTCGTTCATCTGACTTTTGGGTTACATCTACATTTTCCACGGCTACTGGAATAAATTCCGGTATCTACAGCACTTGCATTTTCTTTGGAATTCAAATTTTTACCTGCCTGGCTGATTGAGACAGTCTATATTTTCCATCTCGTTTTCCGAATCATTGATAAAAAAATATCCCGACCCTGATAAAAACAAAAAAAAAACAAGAAAAAATTAATTATCAATAGGTTAATAAAAAAAAACTTACCTAACTTTCAGGTTTTTATCAAAAAATAATTTTCATGTATTTCCTTTAAAGTATTTTTTCAAGAAAAAAAAATTACGGGAAAATTCAAAGTATGTAGGTACCACCTACCTACTTATAATTACCGGAAACTTAATTAAGTTAGATACTTATGAACAACTCATCACACAAAAAAATATAGTTTCTTATACCTCTCGAAATAACGATTTTCGAGATCTTTTGCCCTCACTTCGCCAGGGCCAGTTTGTTTCTCTTTTCCGTTATTAAAGTGTAAAATGTGAGGGAGGTGATGCTTGTATGGACCAACAAAATTTTTTTAAAAATCATGCTAAAACCATTGAGGAATTTGCTGTGGACACAAAACTTACCACTTTTTGAGAATCACCCAGTAATCTGTGATTTGTTTTGAGTTTTTTTGACCTTGTCTACGTTGGGTTGCTCCAAACTGATCAAAGTTTCAATTTATCTGCGATTCTAACAAATTTTTCTGGTATTTTTTCTTGGCATCTGGCCAGCTTTTTTAAAAGTTTTTTTTTCGTGGTGAAGCCATTTTTCATCAATTTCGATGGAATGAATTTGCTTACTTGGGATTCTATGATTGGCTTTGGCTGTTGGAGGTATCATACTAATAAATAAAATACATCTCCATCATATGTTTCTTGTGGAATTTTTCCTTTTTCCTGGAAAAACTGAAAATTTGAATACTTAACATGTGATCAATAATTATTTTATGTGGTGATCTGTGATTAAATTCGAGGAATTGTATCAGAGTTGTTTTGAGTTTTTTCACCTTGTCTATGTTGCTCCGAACTCTGGACCAAAGTTTCAATTTATCTGGGAGTTTATCATTTTAATAAATTTTTCTAGTGTTTTTTCTTTGCACTGGGATCAACTCTTTTAAATGTCTTTTTTCGTCGTTAAGCCATTTTTCATCAATTTTGATGGAATGAATTTGTTTGGTTAAAATTCTATAATTGGCTTTGGCTGTTGGAGGTATCATAATAATGGATAAAATATATCTCCATAAGGTGTTTCTTTTGGATGAATTGGTTCTACTTCCTGGAAGAACTCAAAATTAAATCAAATTGAGCTAGAACGCTGCTGAAATCTAGTTCATACTATATTTTCAAAACCCTACTTCTCGTTTTTTTTCGTCGTGAAACCATTTTTCATCAATTTAGATGGAATGAATTTGCTCAAGTACGTACTTGAAATTCTACATAATAATTGGCTTTGGCTGTTGGAGGTATCATAATAATGAGTATATTTCCATTGTGACGTATTGGGTCGTAGGTACTTTCCTGGAATAACTCAAAATTTGATCAAATGGAGCAGGAACGCTGAAATCTAGGTTATACCATATTTTCAAACCCTACTTCAAGGTTTTTTTTGGTCGTGAAGTCATTATTCATCAATTTGGATGGAATAAATTTGCTTAAGTACTTGAAATTCTACAATTGGCTCTGGCTGTTGGAGGTATCATAATAATGAAAAAATATATTGTCCTTCAATTGTTTTGGGATTGTTCTACTTCCTTGAAGAACAAAATTTGACCAAAAAATAGAGCTAGAACGCTGAAATCTAGTCAATACTATATTTTTAACTCAACTTTCCTCATCACTCATCGCCAATTCACCATAGATTGAAGAGAGTTATCATTGGTGTTGAATTCTTACTTTACGCTCATTACCGAGAATTTTTTATCCTATAATTTCATCAGTTAATCCGGTCAAATCTCTCGTTCGAAACATACCGACCCTTTCTTCGTTCACTGACCGATTCACTGCATAATAATACTACAGCCGGTGGTCATTTAAGGCTTCACCCTCATCACGATCTCGCGTCATCCATCAGCTGTCATCGACGTGACATTATTAAAAAGTGAGGGGTAAAAACACCCAACAATACAGGTATTTTCGCGCTGGTAAATTTGTAAAAAGAAAAGAAGAAAAATCACGCTTAAAAGACCCCCAGAGTCCGTTACGGGGGCGCGATGTCTCACGCCTCTAATAAGCTGTCTTTCAGCACACATATATATACTACATACGTACGAGTATTTGTAAATGCAGCGTAGAGTGTAATTCTCTTCGCGCGACAACATCATTAATAATGTCGCGATTACTCGGTCGAGGTTGAAAAAAAATCTTCCACCCTTCTGTATGTATCAAAGAAAGGGGTAAACTTCAAGAACCAAAAAGCTAATCCGTCTTGCGGGTCTCTCGCGTAACGAATTTCAACATCTTGTTTGCCAATTCGTCGTCCTCTCGTTGGTGGTGTTATTTTACATAAATCACATTCACGCCGGATCTGCATCCCTTCGGCGGCAAGGCTTCATCGTGTATATTTTTTTATTTCTGCTTCGTTTTGTTTTCGTATATGAAATGTATACGTGTTTACGCATAAATGTCGACGATTATTATTTGTTACAAATGTTTTTTCGACGTGTCTGGTTCTGCGTATGCGTTTTTTTATTTCTCCCATTTTCAACAAAGACTGCGAAAAAGTACCATTTTTTTGGCTAATAATTACCAAAATTTGGTGCTTTTCCTCTAAAATAATCAGTCTTGTTCTTGCTAAAATTTGTCAAAAATTTTATTTTTTTTTTTTTTCAAAAATTGTCCAAAAGTCTTCACTTCTAAAAATTCTAGCTTTTTTGCAGTTGAAAAGTCTCGATTTTTTACGTAAAATTGCCATAAGTTGCAAAATGAAATCTCACTTTTTGAAAAAAAAATTGTGAAAAGATGTACTTACTACTTACTGAATTTCTTATTCTCAAAAATTACTGATTCTTACTAAAATTATCAAATTTTCGCTTGAAAATTTTTTCCCCAAAAATTAATTGAAAGACTAGCTTAGGTATTTTCCAAAAATTGTCAAAGTATCTCTTTTTGTCAATAATTCTCGCAAAGATCTTTTTGCTAAAATTGTCAAAATCCTGCTTTTAGCTAAAAATTATGAAAAAATCCTCGCTTTTTAATAAAATTTTCAAAAATAGTCGTTTTTTCAGAAAATTCAATTTTTTTATTTTTTTAATAAAATTGTTCAAATTTTCGCTTTTTTGTCAGAAATTGTCAAAAAACCATTCCTATTGTTCAAATTCAAAATTGTTAGTCTCGTCTTATTTTTCCAAGAGTTGCCTTTTTCGTCAAAAATTGCCAAAACTCTAACTTTTCTGCCAAAAATAAATTGTCAAGAAGTCTCGATTCTTCATCAAAAAGTTTCGAAGTATGTAGTTCAACTTTTCAAAATTGAATACATTTCAATTGATTCGTTATAATTCTGTTTTATTTTTGTTTTGTGATTTTTTTCTGTATTTGAAATCTTTTGCTCGCATTTTGTCGCTTTTTTGGCTACTTTCTAATTCTTTTTCAACTACTTTTTGTAACTTTTTCGAGCGTTTTCAGTAAGAAGAGTACGAGCCCTGCCCTAGCTTCAGTAGAGTCTGTTTTCTTTTCATTTACAAAATTAAAATTTTTAAAAACTCATCGTTCAAATTTGAAAATTTCGGATCGAAAGAAATGAACAAATTTTTTCAAAGATTCTTTTCATCTTTCGAAATCCGAATTTTTGAACGCTTTCACTTTGATGAATCGAAATTTGAATTTTTTTTCAGTGCTGTTTAATCTGGTGTATGAGAAGCATTTGATGAATTGATAATTAATATTCAAAGATAACATCTTGTTTGAAATTTGTCAGAAATGAATTTTTTGATCAACTGAATTCATAAGTCTGTGGTTTTCAAAAAAAGATTCATTGAAGTTCTTCAACACCAAAAAAATTGTCAAGTAAATTCCCATTATTTAATGAATTGAACGAACTACAATTGAATGAAATTTCTCATTTGTAGGGTTTATTTTTGCATCAAAATTGATTAAATAAATTGCAACAACGCTCTATAGACCCTTTTATTTATATTCAAAAGCGTCAGCGAATAATTAGTTGCCTGAAGCGATCCGCATTGGCAGCTTGGAATAAAACTTCTTCATCTGACAAGTGGAAAAAAAGGGTCTTAGGTGTGGAGAAGTGAAAGTAAAATCAAGTATGGAAAGAAAACTAAAGTAGAGGCAAAGGCTTATGTGGCGTATGGTATACTTACTAAGAAACTTTTTAGACTTTTACGCATATCATTTCGCTAATGAATTGAAACTTTACTCTCTAAATTTGAAACAGTCAATTTCACTGCTTAGCAGTCACGACATTTTGCCTTTTTAAAGCAGTAGTTTTTTTTACTGCAAAACAGTGAAAAATTACTGAATTGGTCAGTAAAAAATCATTTTGACAGACCAATTCAGTAATTTTTCACTGTTTTGCAGTAAAAAAAACTACTGCTTTAAAAAGGCAAAATGTCGTGACTGCTAAGCAGTGAAATTTGACTGCTTTAAATTTAGAGAGTAGGTAATTTTGTGCCTGCCAGGTACCTATATTCGAAGGAGAATATTTTCACGATGCTGAAGCTGAAATTTTATTTCTTTAGGCGAGTTGAAGGAAGGATTAAGTTGGATATTTTGATAAAGTATTCACAAAAAATAACCTACCTTCGTATTTTAGGTTCTTGGTTCTTCGAAGTTGAGCTCTTGGATTAGGTACCCTGAAAACTCCACAAACCATATTTCAATAATTTTAATTTTTTCAGTCTACAACATTTGGTCAAAGTGCATTCGAGAGAATCAATTTGTAAAAAGAACCGAATTCTGCCACCCTCTTCGATCCACCCAACGATCTAGTTTGAGGCCTGCAGGGAAAATTGCATATGACCCCCACACACATTAGTTATAAATATTTTTAAGCTGAAAAAAAAATTAACGAACAGCATCCAGCACCTTGATAATAGAGATGAAAAATCGACTAAATCGAATGAGAAACCTGAAACTGCAACCAATGTCAATTGTTAAACAGCACTGCAGCCTACAACCATGGTACATTGCAAAGGTGTAGAGTGCTAAAAAAAATAACGCTCGTTTATTATTAATCACGCATCATTAGACGCGTTACACGTTAATAATTACAGGTACAATTACTCCCCCTTATTAGACCATTATATCCCGCCGTGTCGACGACAAATGCGTACATGTACTTTGTACAAATGTACAAAGATCCCTTCTCAGTAGATTTCCACTTGGTATGTAGTACTCGGCGAGAGGAGATTTTCTTTTATTTTCTCTTTATTTTTTTTTTATTCGAGGGTTCCGTTGTTCGTAATAAGGATCTATTGTTGGGCTGTTGCGTGGTCTGTATGGAGAATTATGTTGTTGTTGTCATCGTCCTTCTTGTAGGTACACCGAGTGGGCAGGTATTTTAAAGGAGTTTTTGGTGGTAGCCCTAGTTGGCTTTTTCTCTTCTTCCAAACAAAGATGTATTCTTTCTTGTACGTAGGTTTCGTTTGGTCTTTTGTCGACATATTGACCAGTGGTACATTGCTTCATTGACGCTTTCTACACATGTAGGTATAGGAAGTATTCTTACTTTGGGTTTAAACTTATCATTTTCGCCCACTTCTTTCTTCATTAAAAGAAAAAACAACATGATTTCTTGAATTGAACGTGACATGAACTCTTGGTGGTATTTTTTTTGCCAACATTGGGGTTCCTTGAAAGGGTTATTTTGTTTTGCAAAGGGTATAGAAAAAGGTATGTATGTAATAGATTTGTTTCTATTCTTTTTTTCATTTTTTTTTTCATAGTAGGTCTTCTTTGCACATCCAGTTAAAGTCGTTTCTGTATTATAAGAAATGACTGAGTCAGGTGTGCGACAGCAAGTTTATTACCCGTTTGTGAGCGCCCTGTGGCGTTTGAACGTGTAATAAGACAAGAATAATGGACATTGAGGCCTGATGAAGGGTTGGCGAATTTTTTGCAAAAGTTTCTCCAATGGATCGCGAAGCTTTGATGCGAGATCCGGTATGTGAGGTGTTTTTGCATGATTACTTTTTCTGTATTCGGTTGAAGTTTAGTTGTCTGGAGTGGAATTTTTTGGGTTGGTTGGATTTTTGGAATTTTGAATTTTAATTTTTCAAATTGAAGATTTGGTCAGAAATTTCAAGACTAAGCCTTCTCTCTTCACCCTAGTTACATTTATTATAAAATTCATCTTTTACCTGGTTGTAAGGAACCGCGAGATGAAAAAATTCTTGTACTTTACAGTTAATTTTTTAATTGTTTCAATTCTACACATTCTTAAATTGTAACACTCGAGCTTACATGAATAATATTTTATTTTTTATTTTCTTGCTGGCAATAGGTAAGTATGATGTTAAAGGCTGATGAGTGAAGCTGGATGGTTGAAGTTTTTTTTTTGAAGCTTGATGGATTCACTTTTTATTTGGGCGTCAATTTGTTGTGGTCCAACTCTCAAAACCAAAATAGAAATAAATAATAATCTCTGAAACAGAATTATGGTTAATCAAGCAAATGAAAAATACTTGATAATGAGTGAAATTAAAAAAATACAAAAAAATATAAAAACTATAAGTTTCTCAGTAACTCTTTGACATGAGGATCACTAGTGTCCACTTACGACTTACACCTAATTTGTACCTCTCTTTTGGTTCATTGTTATAATTACTCTAAAACAATTAATTTTCAGGGCCCTGGGAGATAAATGGGCCAAAGCAAAAAAAAACATGTTTCATTAGGTATATTGTTCTCTCCTTATTCAACTCAAAACATTACTTATTAGTTATTAGGAAATAAGCTATAAAAATTGAAGGAAATGCTGCAAAAATAACAATACATAAGTACTATACAATATTAGGTACTTCAATTTTGCTTTATGCGATTTGTTTTCTGCAAAACTATTGTTCCCAATGTTCCCCCAAGCATCACAGCTTTTCCGGATATGTTTGCTTGTGGTTTTGTGGGGCAACCAGTGAACTTGTTAAAGGCTTCACACTGGCTGCTTGCTTTTTCAAGTTGATAGTTTTTTGGCCTAGAGAGTCAATGAAACTTTGAATATCAGAAGAATTTTTAGATTAAAAGGATGGGTTTAAAAAACTTTACATCTAGGTTCAATAATTTATTTACTACTTAATTAGTTTACTTACATTGCAGTACATGCATGCAAATAAATATCAGTGGATTAGCGTGATTATACAGAACTAACAATAAGTACAACTTTTTTGCTCATGAATGAGCAAACGAGCAAAAAAGAATAGAAAATAAAATAGGTAATGAATAAAAAAAAAATTAAAAATAACTCAAGAGCTGTTGAAAATCTATTCACACTATTACATTTTTCTTTTTGAGCAGGAGCTAGCAAAGGAATGGAATAATATTTTATAATGATCAGGTCGTTTGTGTTGCCAGATTTTCAACAATAATAATTATTAATCATTTGAAAAAAAATCAATTTTTAAATTTACTTACTTATCTTGACGGTGTTTATCATGCAAATTCGATGATTTGTCAATGTCTCAACGTCACGGATTCGTATGTTGTGTTTTTTTTTACAAAAACCTGAATACTTAGTCATATAAATTCATAGAAAGAGGGTACTCATAAGTCTCTTTCTAATCATATGATTTTCTAGATAGGAATAGCATGTAGTATGACATGTTATAGTTCTGGCCTTGTCCATAATTAACCCTGGATTAAAATTTTGGCGTCTTTGAGGATGAGTAGGGTAATAATTAAAATTTGGAGTTGTAGTTTATTATACATTAGCCCGGGTTTTGTTTGATTCCAACTTTTCTATTTTCTCAGTTAATTTCTCCACTGTTGTTTTTAGGTCGACATCTTGTCTTTTGTCTTTAATCAAATTCATTGTTTCATATTACAATGTGTTCATTAAACTTTTCTATGAAATCAATATGGAATATAGACAACTAGTCAATTAAAGTTGGCGACAACCCTTTAATGATATTTTTTTACATGTTTTTTTCTTCTTTTGCCATAGGATCAATTTGCTTGCATATTTTAGAAATATCTCTGATATATTCATCTATATCAGATCTTTCTTGAAATACTTTTTTCTTCAACTCAGATTTGAGTGCCTGCTTATTTGGTTAGTATCCTGTTTTCCAACAATGTTTAGGGCGAATGGTTTTCTGAATGCCCGACAGTGGGCTGACCTCCTTTCTTACGAATAATCTTCCTTAACAACTCTTTCCTAAAATTTGGATGATTTTTAATTGGACGAATGCCCTGCCATGAGGTACAATGTATAAGCCAGAGTGTGACTCAAAATATGTCATTGGTTCAATTGTAATATGTTTTCCTTTTGCAATTTCTGTCTTTATTTCATCGTTTGTTTTGATTTTGTAATGTATGGTGGTCTTGGGAGGCATTTTCTTGTTATTTGTCATCAGTATTGTGTTCTTTCTCAAGTTTACATTTTCTTGTCTTATAAAGTGTTGGTTTGCCCATTATTTTTTGGGCATTGTAACCTTGTTGTATGTAATTGAAACCTATTTGGAGGTATTTGTTCGAGAAGTCTATTCTAGTCCTATATGCTAAAAGAAAATGTACTCCTAAAATCATATCTGCAATAATATTTTCAACAATGTAAACTTTCGCTCTAAACTCTTTGTTTTTGATCATGAATTTGATTTTTGTCTACCCAGCACTTTTGCTAAGATGCTGACTCATCACTCAGGGGCTAGTAATATCAATATCTGCTCCTTTTAATGTTTCGTTTTCGTCATAATTTTTGCATTTAATAGGGATAAATTGCTACCTGCTGCCTGTGTCCATCACAGCTTCAATTTTTCTATTTTCGAATTCTAGGGTGACTGGGACCTGGGAATTTGGAGTATTTGTTGTACCATGATTCTTTCAAATTTTCTTGGTTCTGGTCTTTCCTTAATTTTTGATAATTTTTTTCTTATCTTTTTCATGGCTTACAGGCGCATAAAACACATTTACTTTTTTACAGACAAATATCAATGATCAAATTAATATTTAAACTTGAAAGGCAGATAAATCTTGAGTCTTTGTTTCTCAACTCACTACTGACCAGTTGACCATTTTGATCCAAAATTTTCTGATTTTTGTTAGGATTGAAAATGTTTATGTTCACTCAAAACACTCTTTCACATTATCTGGTCAGCTGTTTGAGGGCATCATATGCATAATGGTATAGTATCGTATGAGCCTTTAGATAGGTATACAATTTGAGTAGGTAGGCATGATCATCTGTCTGCCTGTTCCTCTTTCTATTCATTATTTTATTCTTTTTTACCTACTTGAAAATATAACTTTTTTTGCTGGCGATGATTTTCTCAGCATTTTTTTTGATGCCCACATTTTCTTGTCGCCATCAGCTGTTCCTTGTAACTAGATTGGATACTTTTGGAACTGTAGAGATGAACTGGTAATAGTGGTAATATGATGGTATTTACTGTGAAAAAACCACTTCGTGAAAGAATTCAAAAACCTCGCGGTAAATTACACCTTAATTACAAAAATTCACAATTTATTCAAATAATTAAACCATACTTCGAGAATTTTAAGCAATCCGACAATTAAAACTATTTCCTTCTACTACCATTACTAAAATAAAATCGCCCATAAGGTATCAAATATTACTGGTAATTTACCACCAGTTATGTAATTCAACAAAAAATGCCAGTGCTATATTTGAAAAATTTATCAGTGAAATAATTTACTGATAATCTATTTAATGAACCAAAGTTGAGCAGGAATTTACCTGAATTTCATTTTTTTAAAAATGATGGTATTAATTTATCAAAAATTATTGGGTAAGTGTTGGGGGTCCTTTTACCTCTTTGAAATGTCAATAATCTATCTTCGATTTGACTAACAATTCTCCGAATCGCAACCGACAACCAAACTTCCCTCGAATAGAAAACGTCAACTAAATCTCCGAAATTTTTTCTGAGGGTCTCGAACCGTTGCGAGGATGATAACAACCGAAATTGATCCAGTGACCTGTCGGACTGACTTGTAAATAACCACAATTAGACTCTGTGCTGATCCACCATATTATTCGATCAATACAATTTAATTTTTGAACTTTTCCTCGAAATAACGATATTAAATAACACAATTCAAATCTTAAGGGTTTCCTCTGAATAACGCAATTAACACAATCCGAATTTTGATCTTACGTTTATTTATTCAATTTAAGCACAATAACCTTCTCAAAAATTATTACAAAAAAAATCCAACGAAAATTAACACAATATGGTTTTTTTTCCACGAGATATGGAAAGGTGATTCGCGTTTTGAAAAATTTGATGTTCTTAATCAGGCCGAAAAATGAATAATAATTAGGGCAACCCAATATATTTTTTTGAATCTTTTTTTGTTGCACTCCGTTTACAAATGTAACAAAATCATTTTACGTTTCAGAAAATTGCCTTTCATTTAAGACCTACTTCATTTCGAATATTTTCGAATATTTTGCCTTAAAATGAATATTTTCGCATATTTGATTGCTATTTGAATATTTTTGTCTAAAATTACCACATATTTTGCAATTTATCGAATATTTTTGAATACTTTTGAATATTTTGGAAATTTTTGCATTTTGAGAATCGCAACACAGGAAACGTCATTTTCACAGAATGTTGAAGATGAAAAAAAATGGTTCCTTTTAATGATGATGATATTGATGATTGATGAAATGATGATGAAGATTGAATTTTAAATCAAGCTTAGATTTTTTTTCTTTTTTTGATGATCAAAATAGAATTTTAATTCAACAATTTTGTTCCATTTTGCGAAATTGCGAATAGTTCATGTGATTTAGGAAACAAAACCCAACGATGTAGCCATTTTTGTAATATGCTTGTAAAGGCGAGTGAAACGATACCAAAATTGATTTCGAATATTTTCGAATATTTTAGGGGTAATCGAATATTTTTGTCGAATATTTCACCTCAAAAAATCGAATATATATTGAATATTTTACCTTGAATGAGAGCATATTTTGGGTTGCCCTAATAATAATCAACAGTGGTTTTTTTTTTCTATCGCCAAATACGATTTTTATTTCCTTCCATATTTTCGATATACCGTTAAATCACGCGATTTATTTTCGGCAAGCTCAGCTTTTTTTTTCCTCCTTAATTTAGTAAACAATTTGTATCGAAGTCAATAACGGTAAATTCTCTACGTAACTGTAAGGTAATGGATAATTCTGCAGAAACCATCAGTAATTTACCAGATTTAAAGTTTTGACTTGAATTTTGATTATTATTGAAGATTACATCAGGTAAATTCAAATGAACAAAAAAACAGAAAATTATTGAAAATTACATTAGGTAAATTCAAATAAACCAAAAAAAATAAACAAAAACACTTAAATAATAACAAAATAAGAAGTTCTGAAATTTACAAGTAGGTACTGTTGTACCCCCTTCGGACTGTCCCTCGAATATCAACTACATCGACACAATTCAACTTTTCGTCTTGTATTAATTTTTTTATTCATCCATCTCATAAAATTATTTACAAAAAAAATTTCAATCGGCATAATTCAACATTCCGGCTTGTATTTCTTCATTGACAGATTACTGTAAAGAGAAGTCCAAAAATACCGAAAAATTGCTTTTAAAAAAAAAATGAAATATCTAAGTATGTAATTTGAAAAAAATGATCAAAAAATAAAATAATGTTGGTAACTTTTATTTTTCAAATTATTTTGAATTATCAGAATAGTAAAGTGCAAAAAATGAAAGTTACTTTTTTATATTTCCAAAAATATTTGTTTAAACAATAAAAAAAATAATTTGTGTACTCCCAATTTTTTGCCCCAAAAATACATTGTGTAGGGGAGATGAAAATTAGGGACTTGCGACTTTAATTTAGCGTCTCCCCCCTCCCCAGGCAGGAAATACAAGAAAAAGCCTGGTATATACTTACAAGTAGGTACACTATGAAAATAAAACATGGTAAATTTCGGGGCAGGGGGAGGGGTATGAAAATTAGGTACTTGCGACTTCAATTTAGTGCCCCCCCCCCCAAGGCAGGAAATACAAGAAAAAGCCTGGTACATATTTACAAGTACACTATGGAAATAAAACACAGGTAAATTTCTTCAAATTGATCTCGGAAATTGGCCAGTTTTTTAAACAGTTTTCGAAAGTGCGACAAAATGTCAAAAACTTAAGTATATCATAATTTTGTTTCTAAATTGAAAGTCAGCGAGACGCGAATCAGCTGTACACCTATCACGGATTACCGCATCTTGGTTATCATAATTGAACCAGTGACGCCTTATTTTGAAAAGAAGTGGAGAGTATGGGGAGTAAACTCTGCAGTTGGAAAGACTCATACTTAGTGCTGTGCGACATTTTTTTGTTAGGTTTTCAGGCTGAAATGAATTCGAATTTCTAGCTAGCAAGTTTTTTCATATGACTCTCTCAATCCTTACCACAGATACATCCCCACCATTCGATCAAAGCTATAAAGATAATATTGTGTGATAGGAGCTATCGTCATGAATTGACGTCTAATCAATTTTATCAATCCGACCCCAATCGTTCTCTCATCTTCTGAGAAATCTCGCCCCCTCGCCCACCATTTTCTTATCTCCTTCAGGGGTGTAAAAAGAAACCCCTTAATTACTGCTGGTATTCGTCGTCATCGTATCCTCGATAGTTACGACTTTACTCCTATTTCAGCCGCAAACAAGCCAAACACAATGGAAAAGAAAAAGTATCAAATAGAGAAGAAGGATTAATTTTCTTTCTTCTTTTTTTTTTCCTCAACTCATCGAATAACGACGACGACGACGACGACCAAGTCATAAGGCGATACTCTGCGGTAGCTGAACTGTTAAAACTGTAACCAACCCCTAATGCCCATCGGGTAAAATATTCGCTCCACAGTGTGGCTTAAAAGGTATATGCGGTAGGCTTTTGAAAAATGATTAAATCTCGCGTTTACGCACCACTGCCCGCCACCAAGCGCCGTTTAGTCGTCGGTTTGTAATCGGAGAGCTGCTTTTTTTCTCCTATTCCTTTAAAATTATTATACGTACTTAACGCGTCGAAGTAAAAAGGGGCCTTTTTTTTACTCTCCCCGGTGCGCCGCCGTAAAAAGGACCAACACGTCTTGGAAAAAACCAACGCCCATTTCGCCGGATTCGTTTATTAATTCGTTTTTTATTTAAACAATTTCGTACGTGGTAATTAAAAAAATTACCGAATGAAAAAAAATACTCGTAAACTAACCGAACGATGTGACCGGATTCTTTCCGCGTAAGGGTAGGAATCTTACGCTATTAAAAGCAGGCCACTGTTTAGAGCAAGGATGGGAGGTAAAGGAGAGGGTATAAAAATGCATCGATATATACCTAGTACTCTGCAGTCCATTCATTCATTCATTCATTAAAAATATTTCCAGTGCACCGCTGAGTGCAATCTTTTGTTTTAAATGGTGACAACTCACGGTATGCGGATCCCAGAGGTTGTAATTCTTATGGCCCCTCGCTTCGATCTCGGACTTTTACTACCAAAGGCCATTCTATCGCGTTGATGAATGGTTTTGTTTTAAGAATTAACCCTTTTTTACGCTCTCTCATGTGCGTGTACGCGTTCGAATCGCAGCTTCCAATCCATTTCATTCTATTGCCTGGACCTGCCATCGGTTTTCGGTTCCTTCTATTGTTTTCATCGTAGAGGTATCGTAATTTTTATTAAAATTATGTCCGTTTGAATTGACGATGAAAAAGAGATCTTTGAAAGGGGTCACACACAGACCGGAAGTATTTGATGGGTTGGATTGATGGCCGGTGTACCTGTGTCGATTGTGTGGTGCAATTATCAACGTACTCGTTCATGTTGTAATGAGTTTGAAGTTGGTGAGATTTGGTTGTGCTTGGGAATATGACTGAGATTTTTTTTTTTGGAAGAAGTGGAAGATTATTAAAAAAATCTTGTGCTTGAATTATAGAATAAAAATATAACTACAACAACGAATTAGATGCTACTTAGGTACCTATTGAATGAATTTGCTTTTTCATCAATCAACACATACTAGCCAATCGGTGAATAGTTTTGAACGACCGAAAGAAGCCTATAGGATCGCTTTTGTGTATTTTTTGTTCAACTGTGAGGCATGAAAATGACGATTCAAACCTTTTCAAATCCAATCTCGAAGTAATCGATAAAAATGATGAGCAATTAGGATAGTTGTCATTATTACGTATATTTTCGAAAACGAAAGACATTATTCAAAATCAGGTATATTACAATTACGAGTAACAATCAAGCACCAAGAGCCGCGAGGAACGAGGTTAAACCAGACGAATCTTTTTCGTAAGACAATTCCTTAAAATGAATTTTTATTTTTAATGTTACCCAGAGTTACCTTAGGTTTTAATTTTTTCCCTGGGATTGGGAATTTATCGGGTCATTTTGTCTAATTCGGTCAGTATTTCATCCACCATTGGATCGATTAAAGCCTCGATTGTATGATCCTCTATTCATTCCTGAACCACGAAAATTTGGTTTTGGAGACCTTTCCTTGTAATTTGATGAGACATATAGAAATTATAACCCTGGTTTTGGGATGTTGGGTTTTGAAAACTAGAGTATGGGGCTGGAGGCTAGAATTGTGGTGGTTGATAATAACCTTAGGGGTTTCGCCATGTCGAGAATTGTGGGTCAAATTGATGAGGTTGGTAGTAAGAGGGATTTGGTTGGTAATTCTGAGGATAGTTTTGTTGATAGTTGGTTTTGTAGCCTTGATTTTTCGAAAGTTTATTTCGTGTGTTTGTGTTCATTTGCATAATCAGAGTGTCTACCGGCAAGTAAATAGCAAGAAAGCAAGAAAAAGGCGAAAAATTGACTTGGGTGGCAAGAAAGCAGGAAAATTTCCAAAAAATTCACATCAAAGATCTCTGAAAAATTGAAAGTATTCCACCAATTTTGAAAAATGTTGAGATCAGAAAAATCGAATCCTTTCATTAAAATTAATGTTGTTCTACTTTTCGAATTGCAAATTTTCGAAAGCTTTTGACCTCGCTTCGCTCGGGCTATTCAAGATGCTACTTTCAAAAATGTTAAGAATTAAAAAATTAAATTGGAAAATTCCAGAAATACTCGTAATACCCAAACCATTTGAAAAGTACGAATTTTTCATTTTTTTAAACAGAAACACCAACTTTTCCAAATTTTTGATGCTATTCTGCTCCGGTGAAAATGTAAAATAAAACATACAAAATGAAAGGTTTTCGAAAAATAACCTAAAATGTCGATTTATTATTTCTAAAAATCTGATTTTACCCCTTCCCAAATAACATGGCTTCGATCCATAAATTTTTGAGATTTTTTTTTTTTTTTTTGAGGGGGGTAACGAAAATCATTTATGTGTAAATATGAGGAGGGGTACGAAATTTCATGTTTGAAAGCTAGAAAACAGCACAAAGAAGGCAAGAAAAAAGCAAGAAATTTGTTTTTTTGATTTCAGTAGACACTCTGATAATAGGGTTTGTTGATTTTTCCATTTTCAATTTTTCTAGTTCGTCGGTTAATTTTTGAACAGTGGATTGTAAGTCTGCACCTAAGAAAGATTCGGCTCGTAGCAAATACGCAATTTTTTCGAAATTATTGTTTTGGACGATAAGATTTAGCCTCACATCGTAAGGTCAAATCTCACCGTCACACAACTTACGCTGGTTAGTGAACAGATCTACAAAAATATGTATGTAAAAATAAGTACATGAAATTAATTTTAAATTATTAAATATATGTATTGAACTTGGCATATTGTTTTCCAAGTGAAATGGCAATTGAAATGAAGTACAACATATCCTAAGAAATTGCAGAAACATTTTTAAATCAGAAGAAAACTTACTTACTTGCTTCCTTTTTGTCAAGTTTTTCATTTTATCCATTTTTTTCATATACGTGGTACTCTGGAATGCTACCTCAGCTATTTATTTTGGCGAATGGGTACCTAATCGCACAATTTAGGTCAGTTAATTTCTTAATAATAGGGTATGGTCCTAAATATTTGGATTTAAATTTTCCATATTTTATGGGGTTTTGTAGTAGAATCTTTTCTCTTTCTTCAAAATTAATGTCTTTTACGATTTTTATGGTAATTTCCTTTTTGCTTAATTAAGCTGATTTTTTGAAACCCATTATGGTACTTTTCCCCTCATCTGTTGGAGTTTTTCGATTTCTCCAATCCTGTTTATGGACCTAGTTTCGGTTCCTGAAGTTTTGTTTGTTATTGGGAGATTTGAGAGTTTACTGGAAGCGTGGCCCCACGCGATTTCAAAACATAGTACTAGTCTGGTGATTTCATATTAATTAGTAAAACTACGTTCATTTAAAATATTAGAGTAAACTAAACATAAATTTCATACTTAGTACAAAAGTTAATATATGTATCTTAATTCAGGTAGGTCAAGGGATTGAGTAAAATTTTTGATAGTTTCTTCGTCATCCCATTTCGCACCTCGGGAGTAATAAGGTTACATCTCAAAAAAGTGAAATTTTACAGGAGAGTGATTTTCTTTTTTTTTAAAAAACTTGATTCATTATTTTTATCAACTTATAATTAATGGTAAGGAATGAATAGCACCTCATTTTAAAGATCTGGTATCCTACCTTCATTTAGCATAAGAACACTTTGAAAAATAAAATCTTAAAGAGGAAATACATATTTCAATGTTTGGAAAACATTCTGAGTTATAACCTTTCATTTAAGTTGAAAAGTTGATGTGGAGGCGAATGAAAGCGTTCAAAAAAAAAATTCTTGTCAACAAAGTTGTAGAGAATTAAATTTCCAATCGACATAATGTCGTTAGTTTTTTCTAGAGTGCTTAGTTTTTGAATTTTTCTCAAAAAAACTAAAATTTCATTATATGTACCTATGTGCAAATTCATTTTTCTGAAAAGTGATCAATTTAAAAAATTTTCTCCATTTGGTGTTTGTTAACACTTTGTATGTACGAAATTTTCTCAAAAAAGGTGGAGTTTTTTGAGATGTATCCTTAACTCCAAACACCTTGCAATGTTGTTGGAATTTTGAGTTAGGCCATTTGCGTTTTTTATAAGATCCAGATAATGTACCCAACTCAAAGTGTTATTTTTGGTTGAGGGGGGTCACACAAACCCCAAAAATGCAAAAACGTCAAAATCAATTTTTTTTTGAGATGTAACCTTATTACTTACTCCCGAGGTGCGATTTGTTGATATCTTTTATTAGGTTTATGTTTTCCAAGGTTTCCTCTACATTTTTGGGGTCAAATTTAGGGAATTTAGCACCTTCTTCAAGTACTATTATTTTATCTGGGGCCATTTCGGTTTGACCAGCTGTTTTATTGTTTGTTTTTATTTTTTGATTCTGAATCACAATGACTTTTTGATATTTGCAAGATAATTGGTTTCAATTCTTTTTCAGTTTTATTCAGCCGAATTTCTTCGTTTGACTCATAAATCACTTTATTTTCCACATCAAAAAAATTGTTTTTTAATAATCGAACACTTTGGTATTATTTTTTAAATATTTCGCCAAAAGATATCTAGAATGGTCTTTTTCCGTTCTTTTATTGCCCTGAGAGTTCTAGGATTCAAAAGGGAGAGTTAATTTCCGTATAGAATTTAGTTCTTTGACAAATTCAATAGGAATTGTTTTATCCAGTCTGAGGAATTGGACATATTTTTAAATAAGGATAGGTTGGGAAATCATTTTATACATACATAGGATTGTTAGGAATAAGGATATCAACATACCTGCACATTTTTCTTTCTGATGTATTGGTTGGTGATGGGAACATCCACATTATCCTCCTTAACTTTTAAATTTCAGTTTCAGTTTGAGTTTCAATCTCAGTTCTAGTTCCACTTTTTCCCCATCAAATTCGTAATGTTTTAGAAATTCTTGGAAAAAATGAACTACCAACAATCTGTTGTATGTACTTTTTTCAGTTTCAGTTTTCAATCAATGATCCCCTCCGAAAATACCTTCGAAAGTTCAAAGACATTTTGAAAAACCAGTAATTGACGTGTAAAATATTATTGTCTTTCTTGGTACATTTTGATATTCGATTGCACGTATTCTTGAGAATAGAAATTCGTTTTAAAAAATGTTGAAAAATTATCCAATTTCTGTATTTAATTTTTAGCGAAAAAAGCACGATTTTGAATCTGACAAAATCTGATGTACAATTGGACAAGGAGGTGGGGAGGGGGGAGGGTGGCTTGTTCATTTGAGCCGTTTGCCTGGTCGTGCGGGAAATCCGGCTAGAATTGTTCAACGACCTGGAATCGGCGTTAATAGGCCATCGATAGGATACGATAGGACGATAGACGACGATACGTTAAGTAAAACGTGTACATAACGTAATACGTACGAAGGTCTTGTTACCATAGTAGAGCCGAATGCAGGATTCCATTTCGCTTAATACGCGAAATAGAAAATAAAAAGGGAGAGAAGAACCGTACGTAGATATACTTGGAACGAAACGTAGTACGACTTGGATGATGTGTTCAGCTTATGTACGTAGAAGAAGGGAAAAAAAGCCTTTTCGTGGCTTTCTTCACTCCGTTCCCTACCTCCCATCCGAGTATTCCTTTTAGCCTTTATAGTAGGTAGATATATACCGTACAACGTGTATAAATGTATACGATGATGCCCTTCGGCAAACGTTTCGACATTGTTTGCGATCGTAAAAAAGCGAATGTTTTTAACGAGATGCCGAGTCGGGATTTATTGTACTCGTAGTAGCAAAATGAAACGCGAAGCAAAAACACAACAAGCAGATGGGAGAGCGAGAGCTTTGGACGACGATGTGGGGGGGGGGAGGGGATGGTGTTATTTTAATTACGTGACGTGGCATAAGGCGTACGTTGTAGGTAGAGCTTGTGTGCTGGAAAAGCTTCCAGCCCCATCCATTCCACCATTAGCATGATTATTAAAAAAAAAAAAACATAACCTACGTGCTTGGTGGTATTTTTTTATATACACGTCGTCACCTTACACGATTTTTATATTAAAAGTTATTAAAGTTGATGAAAAAAAAACCCTCCCCGAGTTCTCTAATGCGCGAACTGGTGTTTTTCATTTTGTTTATTTTTGTTCACAGCTCGGTGATCGATAAAATAGATCAATCGGAATTCGAAGGCTTCGAGTATGTGAATCCTCTTCTAATGTCGTTAGAAGATTGTGTCTGACAAGAAGAATGGGATTGTCGTCACATGGATGATGATGAGATGCTGTACGACGTGTCACCTCCCGAACAGATCGAAAGACCTGCATCCAGAGGATGGTTTTGTCTGCCGTTGCGTTAATATTTTATTATTATTTTATTTATTTTTTTCTCTCTCTTCATTTACACCCCATTTTTGCAAATATTTTAGTGTCCTTTTTTCGTCTCTTTTTATTTTTTAATTTTTAACGCATTCCTTTTATTCTTTATTTTTGTAATTTTTTCCCCCTCTCCTTTGTAGTATTTCATTAAGTTGGCGTTTTATTTATTTTATCAAATTTTTTTCCCAGAGTTTTTTTTTTTTAAAGCCATAACTAGAAAGAATTTTTGTATCATGTAGCGAGTTTCGGTTATTATGATGTGTTTTTAATCATCGAGACGTGAGAGAAAATTAATCAGTATCCGTCCAGATCGGCCGCTTTGTATGTTTTTTTCATTCTTATTTATATATTTCATTTTTTTCGCCTTTTTTTCATTTTTCTTCGCTCTAGATGGGTTTTATTTTATTTATTTTTTTGTTTTCATGCGCGTGGCGATTTTATTCTCTCTTAAAAACAGCGTTTTTCTCGACGACTTTCCCGTTTGAATTTTCGCGACAATGTATTAAAATACCTACCTATTCATTTTACCTATCTTACTATACGATTACGCAATGAATATCCCGTCTGATTGATATTGCTCGTTATTTATCGTGTAATTTATTCAATATTTCGTTTTAATAATTTTTTCCCCCTCAACCATTAGTACAAATTATTTTGAGTAAAATCATGGAAATATTTGTGTAAAAGTGTGAGTAATTAGATTGGCGTAAATATTCATGCAGCTTTGTAGCTTATTTACCTACTTTATAAACCTATCTACCGAATATTTTTTTTCCATCGTTGAGTCGAAGAATGTTGAGAAATACGTTCGATCCTTCGAATTAATAGATTTCGATCCAAGTTCGACTAAATCGGTAGTACCATTTGTAAAAAAAAATTATTTATCCATTATAAAAGCACCGTATTTATACATAGATAATTGTATTATCGTCGTTGAATTTGTTTTCGATGTTTTCTCTCTTTCTTTTTTTTTTGTGTTTTTCTCTTTATTTAATCAGTGTTTACGAAAAGGATAATGTATAAATAAGTACCTAGGAAATTTTGTTAACCTGTTTGAAATGTTGAGTGTGTGTATCTGTTATCATGTTGAGCATGTTCTCCCTAAAAAAATTCTATTACCATCCCCTACCTAAACCAGTTTTATTTTCGTAGTGATAATGTTTTGTTGTGAATTTTTTTGTCTTTTAAAATGAGTGTAGATGCGCTGAGATGCCATGGTTTATTCTTGTTGCCATTTCGTATTTTTAATTTTAAAATCTGCGTGTTGTAAATGTGTTTTAAGTTCTTTTTTTTTTTTTTGTTTTCTCTATGTGATAACAGACCAGTATGAAAAAATTATTTTTGACCTGTTGATTAGGGTTTGGCGAAGAAGAGTTTTTCGAATTACAAGAACAGTATTATTTTTAACGAACGTTAGTGTTGTAATATTGTAATATTTAATAGATACAAGTATTTTACCCGGTAAGATAACACAAAATATTATATTACTCCTCGTTTTTAAGATGCCAGTGCATCGATGCGATGATTTTCTCTGTGGTGATTTAAAAAATACAATTCATGTTCCGTTTCCGTTACTTAATTTATTGTTTTTGTTCAATTTTTTTTTAGTTTTATTTTATTTTTTTGATTTTGTATTTTGGTTATTTATTTTGTGTGTAGTTTTTGCATTAGATAGTTGTAGAATTTTAGATATCGGTTTAAAAATGGAAAAATTGTCTCGATTAGGTTATGAATATAGACACTGGACCTGCGGAGTAAGACAACCAACTGCAGGCCGAGGGGAATGGAAACGGTAAAGAAAGTTTGTGTAGGGATAATTTATCCCGCTGAGTGCTCTTGGCTGCGCTGTACTTCAATCCGCAGGCAACGGGGGAAAGGGACGGTAGTGAGTTTTGTGTAGAGCCAATTTCTCCCGCTGAGTGCTCTTGGCTGCGCTGTATTTTGCATGTACAGGGTGGCCAGAAATATCGGGTACCCCTAAAAAAGTTTTCTAACTAAATACTTCGGTTGGTCACAGTCAGGGCTTAAAACCACCAAAACCAAAACCAAATAAAACCACCACAACCATTGTTTTTCAATTGGTTTAACCACTACCACAACCATTTCAACTTCTCTCTATACATTCCAAAAACAACAACAACCAAAAACCAATACGTTGGAAAAAAAATTGGATTGAAAAAACCAAAACCACCAAATAGTCGTGTTATTTGGAGAAAACCACAACCACAAGAACCATTTCAATTTTCAAATGTAACCATAACCAATAACAACCAATTCATGAAATGGTTCTTTTTGGTTTCTGCAATTTTTTTCAATTTTTCTAGACCAGTGATGAAAATTTTCTGTTTTTTGGTCTCAAATCAGACAATACTCGTACCTTAATTTGTTTTTTGGTAAATTTATTTGAAAATTCAAAAATTTTTTGATATCAAAACCACCACAACCACCAAAACCATTTGAAAATTTGAAATGGTTTTTCATATCAAAAACCACCACTACCTCAAAAAAAAGTATTATTACAAAACCAAAACCACATCCACCTATATTAAAAAAAAATTGAAACCATTTCAAAACCAGAACCAGAAAAACTGTGATTGAAAAACCAATTCAGAAACCATAACCAAAAACCAATATTTTTGAGTCCTTTAAAAACCACCTACCACAACAACCAATAAAATCCAAATGGTTTTAAGCCCTGGTCACAGTGAATGATGATAATGATAACACATGATTGGTTGTTGGACTGGAGAGATAACATTCCACCTATCATATGCATCTATTTCACGTTGCCAACCTATATTTTTAATGAAAAACTTTCTTAGGGGTACCCGATATTTCTGGCCACCCTGTAGTTTGTTCAAGAAATCGACAGCAGCGCAGCCAAGAGCACTCAGCGGGAGAAATTGGCTCTACACAGGTTTTTTTGGCAAGATGGCTGCCAGTTGGTTGTCTTACTCCGCAGGTCCAGTGTCTATAGTTATGAATAAGAAACGGAAAGTGAAAACTTTTAAACTTGATTATGGTCACTAAAATTAAAACCAAAACCGTTATTTTTTGGTATGGCGAGCTCTGAAGAACCTGGTTTTTGGACTTTTTTGCATCTCTTTTTTCAACACTTTATAGATTCCAAACACAAACTTTCTGAACTTCAGAAATCTTCTCTACATATTCAAGTAATAATCCAATCCAAATTCCATTTTTAAAAGCTACTATGTACTCTAGTAGATTCTTGTGGATTTATCTCCCAGAATCCGTTTTTTAAAAAACACAAACGCATAGACCAGAAAGTCTTTGAAAAATGCATAAAGAAGTAAAGATCATAATAAATGTAAATTTCCTCAAAATGTCGGTAATGACGGAATGACCTACCTCATTAGTACGCTATCCAGTTGACAGTTGACTCGTTGCATGACAGGAATTCGCTGCGGCTTGGCGTTTTTCTTTTTTTTTGTGTGTAGGCTCCTAGGAGTCTTTTTTCTTCAGTTTAGTTCAGTGAAAGTGTTTTGGACGCGAATTGCTTCGTTTTGTTAAATTATGTACTTACTACTCAGACAATCTTCTTGTTGAATACTTGCTTTATCTGAACCTATTGAGATTCTAATTTTCAAGTGCAAATATGGTTATTGTAAGTCTATGTTCAATGTTTACCAATCTTATGTCGAATGGCATTACCTATGTGCATCAAGTTCTTTACTCAAAAGTCGAATCATTGGGATTGTTCTTATGTTATTAATGTTCACTGAATGTCAGATAACTCAAAAGTGGTAGTGTTTTTACTGATAAGTTGAAGACCGAAAATAATTACCCACAAGTGTTCTGCTAACGAAGATAACAATGGATCTTTGTTTTACATTTACATTGGATTCATTTTGTAGAGATTTCAACAATCAGTAGGTGGATGCGATTTGACATACGTTATTGGATTAGCTGTAATCAAAGCAGTGTGTTCTTGAGAAATGACTAATGAGAACCACTTCACTTCTTGATCAATTGAACAGAATATTCCACATCTGAATCCATCAATGTTCATTCATCAGCTTATTTGGCTCATCAAAATATGTAAGTTGTTGATTGTGTTTCTACATTACATTTACTACATTAATTTAAAAGATTCATTATAAATAAACGATAACATAAGTAGGTCTAGGTAATTTACAAAAAAATCCCCATTTTGAAATCTACTTTTTTATGGTGGCTTATATGGGAGGTTGTTTTGTTGTGGCGCCAATTTGTAGTGACTCAAAGTGCCGTATTCTTAGGGGAAAATGCAACGATGTTGAATTTATAATATTTGACTTTAATAACACAAACGATAAAACGATAGATCACAATTACTTTTTATTTACAAATATTTAAAATTTATGCTCAAACGAATATTTTAAAATTAATGCAACTTTAAAACTTTAAAGGCAGATAAAACTAGAGACCTTGTTACTTGAACTCATAACTGACCAGTTGACCATTCGTCTGTATGTTATAATTGTAGACAAATATTCAACTGGCCAATAGGAACGCATTATTATTATGTTATATGAATTAAGTTATCGATAAAAATTGTCTCTATTGTTTTCAAAGTGGTCCATTTTGTGAATTTTGGTTATGGCGTAATATTGGTTATAACAATCATGTACCATACTACAAATATTAAAGAGGTACCAATTCTGGAAGTGGAATGTGCAAGCCACCCTCTATAATTATGCTGATTTATTAGTCTCTGGAGTTCTTCTGGTACTGCACCTTAATTGTCCCAGGGTCTATCACTCCATCAATGTATGTTTTATAAGTTTCATTTATGTGTCTTTTACACAATTTTCAATTTTGTTTCATAGTACCATATAATGTTGTTTTTTATTGATAGGGTTTGTGCAACTTTTTGTACAAAAACTCGCATGAGGGCTTGTGGAATTCCGTTCTAATCTGCTTGAAATTTCAAAAAACTTTGATCTCTGTGGTAGCCCCTAATTCAGAAAATCTCTCACAAATAAACCAACCCAAAATACAGAGGATGTTGTGGTTTCAGTTACCGGAGTTGTTACAGGTACTATGGTGTACAGAGTTGTTACAGGTACTACGGTGTCATTGGGGTTGTGGGTGTGCTGGTTGTTGTTGTAACAAGGTGTTGGCATTATTGTTAGTAAGATAATTCTGATCTTTTTTTTTTTTAGAAAATGTTCATAAAGTACATACATCAGAAACTAACTTTGCAACAAAAAAATGAAAAAAAGTAAGAAATAATTAAACATGTCTGACAAAGTACCTTAATAAACAAAACCTACAGAATATCATGAAAATATAGTGAGCTACTTTTTCAATCAAGTTAGCATTTTCACATTCACAAAGCTCACTCAGTACAATGTGATGCTTACTGGTAGAGCTCAATTGTGTTCTTTATGTGCTCTTTATTGAGGACTTCACCCTACAAGTTCAAGGTAAATACCTACTTGAAATTACAACCAAGTACATATTACCTGGAGGAAGATACCTATCTTCACCTCTCAGTAAAAAGTTGAAGAGCCTTTATCTTAATCAACTCCTCTTATACATGTGAAACTTAAATTTCAGTGAAAAATTGGTTTTCTTTGTTACCTACCTGCTGTCATATCTAAAAACTGTATAAAAAAAACATAGCTTCGTTTTGGTAATACTTTTACTTTTATTTTATACACAATCCGTTTTACGATACATTAGTAAAATTTTTGGATACTGATTATCTTTTCCCGACTGTTCTTCGTGGATTTTTTCAGCCAACACCTTTGATTTAGCAGTTTTGACGGAAATGGCGTGATCGCCTCATTTGGCTAAATAGGGTTATTTTTTCCGTCACCTCACTAAAAATATCAATTATGAAAACACTTTAGAATGAATTTATAGCAATTACAATTAAAATTTTAGTACCTAAATTTCAATGAGTACTACATATTGACATTAAGAAAATGTTACATCTTACACATCAGGTTGTGATGTGCACAACTTAAGCTGAAAACTTGATATATCAGTGCGGGATATACATACTTCTATTGATACAATTTCACAAACTTACAACGTAATTATGAAAATTTTCCCTAAGGTCAATTTTTGGATTCAAGGTCGACGGTTTTTTTGGATTTACGGCTTATTTCTCGAAAACTAAGCGTTTTAACGAAAAACGCCAAGACGCAAAAGTTTCTTAAAATTCGATTTTACACAAAATACACTCATAAAAAGTCGCACTCACGCACGAAAAAATTTTTACAAGTTTTTGAAAGCTCCAGCTCATCATGTGATATGGCAAGGACAAACTTCAAAAATTCATGTCTCCGAATTTTAAACTTGCGGACACCCGCGATATCTCGTTTTAATCGTCACACCGAGCACTATAAAAGAGTTTACACGGATTGATTAAACGTAGTTTGAGTAAAGTTTGAGTAGTGACCTGATTTGAAGGACACACCTCAAAAACAATGCTTTTCTCTTATATTTCAAAAACTAAGCGATTAAACAAAGTAACGCCAAGACGCAAAAGTTTCTTAAAATTAGATTTTACATAAAATACACTATTGAAAAGTCGCACTCGCGCACCAAAAATTTTCAAAATTCGAAAATTTACTAAGTATATTGTACATAATGAGCTGGCGAATTTTGAAAGTTTATAACTCCTCGAATTTTGCACCGATTCACACGTACGATACACCAAATTACGCGGCACGTAATCGCCTTCGAATCGCAACCATACAAAGCGCAAAAAACTCGCGAAAAAACCGCTCAAATTTCGGATTTCCGGGAGACGCACATTTGACAGGTCCGAACACGTCGACTGAGTATGAATAGTAGTACTTTGGTTGAGGAATAACTGCTTTAGCCGTATAAATCAGCTTATTATCATATGGGGTGCATTGTGCCATTGTGCATTAGCTTAATCTGTGAATGAGATTATGAACTTTTCTTCGCTGTTCTCTCATTAGTTTGTTGGATATCTTAATAGGTGTACTATTCGGATCTGTAATAATTTTTATTTTCATAATTATAACACTTTTAATCTGATTCAAAGATCACACACTGTGATGTGATGATCACCAGTACTTACCTGTCAAAAAAGCTGAAGTAGGAGGAAAATCTATCACACAGGGATCAAGGTCACACGATGATTCCCATTCCAACAAACCAAGAGGATAAACCAACTATATCGGACAAAATGGCCAAGTCTGGAGAATCACCTCGCAGTGTAACCAACTCTGAAAACCTCATAGTTCTCATTTGCAACGTGTTTGAAAGTTGGGAGTTTTTGTTGGCCCACCCTGTACCATTCAAAGTAGCCCCAAATTACAGTATTCTCTAAACCTTCATATTGTATGACATAAAAAATAGTACATCACAAGATCAAATAATGTTCATGATCGAGTATGTAGGTAAGGTACTAGATAAATTCATAAATGAATATGAAAAAATATTAATTTAAAAAACGATACTGAAAAATACTTTCCTAATGATTTTTTGCACATGTGCGCGCGAAGTAGGAGGGGAGAAATTAGGGGGTGGGTGGTCTCCTCGCCATACTCACGCTCTACTTTGAAAATCTACCTTATTTCAAACCGAATTGTGGCAGTTAAGTAGAGGGTGGGTGTAGAAATCCATTGTTTGACGAGTAGGAATATCAAGATTTTGATTACTTTTTCTCAGTTTTGTTTCAAACTTAAGTCTTTTCTTAATATATACCTATATCTGGGGTTATTAGGTTTGAAGGGATTTTGTGATTTTTGCAGTGCTTCAATTTGGATAATGTTGACTAGATTTATGATCGTTTCTTGTGTTTGTGCTATGCTATTGCGTCTTCATATTCGGTCGTTTATGAAGTTACCAAAGTCATTCATTTTCGTGGAGAGATTAAATAATTCTGAGTGGCTGTCGATTAGGCTTACAATACTTTCATTTAGTGAATTTTGGTTTTGAACAGGGGGTTCAGTTTGTTTAGTGGTGATTAAATTGCAGCACCGTTTGCAAAAGTCCCCAAAAAATTGGATGCCCCTTTTCTTTCTGGTCTTACCTTCTGATAAAATATTCGTGTTCGAATACGTACTAGATAAATTCATGAATATGAAAAAATAGATATTAATTTTAAAAAACGACACTGAAAAATACTTGATGACTTTTTTGCACGCGTTTGTGTGAAGTGCGAGGAGGGAAATTAGAGGGTGGGTGGTCTCCTCACCATACTCGCTCCCTAATTTGAAAATCTGCCTTATTTCAAACTCAATTCGTATTCGTGATAGATAAAAATCTCAGCTCACATTCTCACAGTATTCGCCCTATAGCCTGAACAGTGAACACGCGTAGGTATCATAATCCTGGTTTGAATTGATCAGTTTTCAACAAGTTTACCTAAGCTGTAGGTACCGAAAACATGTGAGAACGAGCTCTAAACGCACGTTCATAGTTTGCACTTTAATATGTACTTATCACCTTCCTCATAATAAGAAACCTCAAACATGGTACAAAAGGGTAGTAAAACCCTTTTGGAATGAAATCGAAAAGAAAACCTTTCACGCAGGTATACCTACCTACATATTTCCAGCACCTACCTACTCCCATCTCGTCCTGTGGTCGTATCCGGGGTAAAAGGTATTTTCTCTTTGATGTTACCACTCGTGGTATAAGCTTTCCTCTCTTATCGGTATCGATTAATTCACACCTTCTCTATATAGAATAGGTTAATCACTATATAAAACTCGGTCGTCGTATTGTGTGATCTTGAAGCTTAACTTTTCTCGATAGGTACCTACCTATCTGTTTTTGAAAAGCCACCTCGCAGCACGAATCGAGAAATAATTCTCGAATGAGAAGTGTAGGTGTGTCGGGGGCCAAATACAGCAGCAGCATCATCGTTTATCTGAACTCTGAAGTGGTTTTTCAAAACGATGGTGTTGTATTGGGTTAGTACATGGTGTCTTGTGTATATAGGTATTAACGTCGGTGACATTTTAAAAAGACTCGCGTTCGCGGAAATAACAAAAGCTTTACAGGTTTCGCAGCCATAACGCTCGAATAGTCGAATACGATGCGGTGATCTTTTGTTGTGTTTTGGTATATACGATTATGAAGTTAGCTTTTTCGATGGTTTTTACCGCCAAATACCAAAACGAGCAACGCATTTATCAACTTTTTCGTTTCCGTACGTTACGACACGATAACGCAGAGCGGCGCGAATTTCAGACAATTTATGTGGCTGAAGGAAGAAGGGGGAGGATTTTTATAAATATTTGGGAAAGCATCGCATCGTTTTCGTGTATGCAGTAAACAATACGAGTATATGTGACGTCAGCAGGGTCCATTTCCTAGATGTGATTTATTTCTCGACTTCGTCCCTGGTACTACTAATATAATGGCTTTCCTTGGGATCTGATAGAATATGAAATTACGAAGGGTTAGGAGAGGTGAATTTAGTATTTGGAAATAATGATACGAAGAGTACGAGAAAATGAGTCTTATGACTTGATAGCTAATTCATCGATCAAAATGGCGGCGGTGGCGGCGCGACGTCGACAGACGCTCTATATATTATTTATCGAAACATACGCGTATCATTTGGTTTCTACATCATTTAATAAGGCAGAAAAGGATGGTAGGTAGCGTTAAGGATGAGTTAGAAAGCACCCCCTTTTTTCCACCCAAAATTCAAAAAATGTCATAACGTTTCCAGTCAAGCATCGTCAGTTTAACAGGATAGACGCTCGAATCTGGCTCAGATGTAGTAAAATCTCTTCTCTGTAGTATGCTTTCTAATCGTGTATATATATAGTCTGTAGAAAAGCTGCGGTATCTAAATTGTGTACTGCATGGTGTATAACTTTCACACCCACACCCACCCGCCCGCATCGATGAGAGTTACAAACGAGCAATGGTCATTTCCGCTTTAATGGATAAAGTTAAAATTTTAATGGCCTTTTCAAGATATCTCGCAGCGAGCTCGTAGACGTAGCGACGTCGTCGTTTGAGAGAATTTGCGCCGTGTTTATGCCCCACAAAACACGAACATCGCGTAGTGAAAACTTTATGTACTTTACAACGCCCCAAAGCTCCAGTTACTATGTTCTCTAGGTCGGTTAATGTAGTAAATTGTAAGTTGAAAAGAATACTTTTACTGGGAAGTTTTTTTTGGGGGTTGTGGATAAATTTTACTTTTGTGTAAGAGTAAACAGAAGTTGGAGATTAACCTGCGGTTATCGAAATGCTAATCGGAGGAACCTTTCCTACGCTGTAGGGATAGGGATGCGTCATCACATCAAGAATAGAGCGAGATCAAATGCTTTTCTTGCCGCATTTCTCCAATTTTTTTCCTAAAGAAAATGCATTTTGGAGTAGAACGTTGAAATGATTCGCTGAAGTCATGTTTAAATTAACCTGTCCCTTAGGAAAGAAAAACTAAATATTTCATTCGCTTCATTACAAATCAGATAAACTTACTTACTTACATTTCTTACCAAGGTGAGCGAAGTTTAATATTCTTGGTAGTTGGTTGCATATACATCTATTATCGTTTATATGCATGGGATCTTTTCAGGTAAGGAGAGAGAAAGCCATGTTTGGTTATCACTTGTGTAACAAAAAAGTTAATTATAATATTGCTGTCTAGTCTTTTTTGAATTTCAGGTATCCATTTGTGTGTTGATCTGCCCGTGGTTTCATTTTTCAATTGGTCCTGCTGCAGCTGGCAGTGGTTCTGCTAGTCCATCCTCCCTGTGTTGAAGCAGCAACCTTTCTAGTTCTGTCCTCATTCTGGGCTGTTCCTCCCATGGCACCCTATCAGGGTGATCAAGGGCCATTAAAATCTTTGCAATCAGAGGGCCACGAATCCATGGCGGAACCACCTGATTATTTGTTCATGGTCTCTGGGATCTATATGTCCCGGTGGGGGTAAAAGGGTTAAACCTGGGATTAGACCTAAACCAACTGTCCCTTTTTTAAAAATTATTATTTTCCCTAGTCGCACAAGGCTCTGAGGGATAGTTCTGAAATAAAAATTACAATCTTAAGTTTAGGATTATTTGCTAACTGTTTCTAATTTACAACTTGAACCGTAAATTCGAGCAGGGTTGGGGAAGGGGGGAGGGGGGAGGTGAGACGAGTTGTCTACTGCAGCCTATGCCCCCTAGGCAGTTGTCAGGGCCCTGACACCACTCACCAGGGTTCATTATCACGCGTACCTGATAGCTGTGACCAGAGCCCCCAACCCATCTCAGAGATAAGTTTTTAGGGGATAAATTTGGCGCCTAGGGGTGGTCAACCGAGGTTGATCCCTAGCTAAGAATTCCTGAAGTGTTTGGGACTTTTTATGGGCAGCCAGTAATAACAAACAAATAAAACTCACTAAGATTCTCCAGTAATAACTATTAAAATAGCGACATCTATAGGAAGGGCATGCTATCTCCTCTATTGTTTCCATACTGTCACAACCATAACGCTGGTTTTTAAATATCAATGATTAACACAAATAATTATGGTCATTTTTCACATGGAATCAATTTATTATTAATGAACTTTATGTACATAAAATCTACAACTCGGTTTTTGATGATGTTATGTCCTACAACAATACAAGTACAAATGTGACTAAACTAGATGTCCACCAACAACATAGTCTTTTTTTTGTTTTTTGGTAAACTCCTCGGTCGCACTAGGCGCCGAGGGTTTAATTTATTTATAAAGAAAAAAAACAATCTTAATCTTAGGGTTACTAATAATAACTATTCTATATATAATCTATACCTTCACCCCAAGATTAAGACGAGGGATGGGAAGGGGAAGGGGGGAGAGTGAGACGGATCATCCACCCTGACCCAAACCCCTAGGCAGTTGCCTAAGGCTCAATCTCTGCCAAGTTCCAGGAGTCGTTACTCACGTGTACCTGTCTGGCAGCAGACTGGGCCCCTGACCCATCTCTGGGGGAAGTTTGAAGGGGGAGTGATTTCGCCTAGGGATGATCCCAACAAGTTGGGCCCCTAGTTAAAAGACCGTGAGTAAATTGGGATATTTGTGGGGTGGTCAGCGCACTTGCTGCTTGCTTCTCACCGACCGCCCACAATGTAGATTGTTATGTTTTTCTATGCTAATCTAAGACTACTAAATACAATTTTGAATATCTTGATCCAGGACTGTCTTCAATTGTGACTTCTGGATGTTTGGATACCTTTTTGTTTTGTTTTTGGATACTAATATTTTGGGGATTAATAAAAAAGAAAGATTATAAAAAGAAAAAAGTATAAAAAATGAAAAAGTACAATATTTACAGTTATTTTAGTTATTTACATTAATTATTTTGAGTTTATCAGGCCATATCTAGACAAACTAAATTACACCTGAAACCCTAGTTACAAACATTTACATAAAATATATATATATAAGATGGAGGGTGTCTATTTATAATTTGTCGGCACCAACCACCTCTTACAAATTGAATATAAGAAAGGTATTTATTTACATCTTAAAGCTAAAGTCTATCATCGGGAATCAGGTCGTCGCTTAGTACTGGCTACACTATCTTCGCAATTGGGTGGAGACTCAGACTATAATTGGGGATTTCTTGAAGAACTCGATGATTGAGTGTCTTTTGGTTCATTGGCATAGGTTGCTTGATTTTCAGTTTCGGTTATTGGTGACTGTGTTGCTGGTGTTGCAGGGAAAAGTTGATAGCTTGGGAATGGTTGGTTTGGGATTAGATATCTTCTATTAGCGTCGCTGGAGTTTATAAATTTTACCAGTGGGTTCACATAATTGAAGCCTATCGCAGTTGGGTTGTATACACTCTGGGATGTTGTAACGCTTTTGCTTGTTGCATCGATTTTGGTCGAGTTTATGGGGGGATCTATTGTGGGCGCCAGGTTTTGCACTGGGGTCCCTGTACTCCAGGGGCCCCTGCATTCATGGAAAGTTTGGGTGAGTATTTCAGGAGATGATTCTGATGACTGGTACGACGATGAGCTGCTTTGTAGATCTTCCATTCGAAAGCGTAGTCTTCTTGTTGGTTTCGGAGTTTTGTTGTTTGCGTTGTTTGTGTTATTCAGCCAATCTGGACGAAGGTTGCTTTGTTCTTGTTCTACCACCTCCTCTTCAGACTCCTCTTGCTCCTCATTATCTGTCTCGGGTTCAGCGACAGACACACCCTCTTTTCACCTCAGTTCCTCCCTGAGTCAGAACAGTTCGGCGGTGAATTGGGATATCTGCTTCATGTTTTCTTCTTGGGTGTTATAGGTTTCAATATTGTAGTTTCTTCTTATACTGATTACTTTGTTGTTTTTGCATTTTTCACCAAGGTGTATAAAAGTCTGCTCTCTGCCACATAGACAGCGATTATCCTTGATGACGTAGAACCTTTTGAGATACGAGGAGAAGAATCCATGCGCCGTAAGAGCTTGAGTGGTGTAGAAATTTATGTTCATGTTGGACTCAAGCCGCTTCTGAATGTCCGGGATCCACTTATGTGTCACCCATCCAGTCTTTTCTTCATCCCAGCGCCTCTGCCAGATTTCCGTGATTACTTCATCCAGCTTGGTGCTTAGTTGCTTTTTTGTTACGACATCACCGTGGTAGTTGTAGATGTTCTTGTTGTTGTCTGTAGGGTGTTTATGTATCAGCGATACCATGCCGTACAAGTTCGTAAGTGCGGCATGTGGTCTCACTTCGATGTCTAGGGTTCTTTTTATCGCAGTTTTCTTTATGGCCAGATTGAGTGGTGGCAGCTCAGCCAAAACCGAAGCAGCTGCTCCTGACACTGTAGAGTATGCGGATATGATCTTTAGACAGTACAGTCTTTGACACGTAGGTATTGATCGAATATTATTCTTCTTGGCAAAAGAAGCAATTGAATAACAAAGTATTCCAGGGAAAACTTTTAAATCCAGATGATATCGAAAATATCAAACAAATCCGTGATAATAATAGTGCGGAAGCAAGACGAGCCTCAAACTTCGATAAAACATTGAGACGGAATTTGGTATACTGAACTGAAATAATACACAAGATAAATGTTCAAACAATTCAATTTTAAAAAAATAATAAAACAAAAAAAACACAAACAAAAATTTCTTTTGTTTTTTTTTCTCACCATTATGCTTGTAAGCCGAAGAAAACGGTGCGAGCCGGGAACAAGTCAGTAATGGTAGTAGGATTCGTAATTCGAGTTTGCTTCCTGACCAACTGGTCCAACATTTCAACGTAACCACCGGCGAATAAAGAACAATGAATTGAATTGATCAAGCCCAGCGACATTATTCTTCTGGCCTCGTAGCCGTAGCCGAAGGTCCTGCTGAATAGCCTGTTTATCACATTTATTACTTTCATTGCCTTGCTATACATCGCTGCATAGTGGGCTGTGAAGTTATTGGTTATCAAATACTATGCGGAGGTATTTCATCTCCATTGACGGTCTTACTACCTGATTGTTAACCAGGATCTCGATGTCTGGTACATTTTTTCTCGTAAACACTCTTTGGTGGAAAGGTGGCATGATTGCCTCAGAAAAACCATTTTTGTATCCGCCAATGCAATGGCGTGACATTTTAGCCATCACATTGGCGGATGGATATGTCGAAATTCAAGGAAAAAATTTGGAGGCTCGTGTTCTCCTATGAAAACATGAGTCAGCAAATATGGTGTGATTTTCACAACACCACAAATTCCCCTCTCCTTTAAAACAAGGGTGACCACACCCTAACTTGACTCCCAGTAGCCGTTTTAGAATAAGGGAACAAACAATAAAATAAAAAAATTAGAACAAAAACGCAACAATAAAACAATATTATATAACATGGCATGGCATAACATGTAAGGGACATACCTGAAACCAAACTGATAAATGATTAAATAATTAAAATGAAGTAGCGCAGGTTTTAAGATTAACCCACAACCAATTGAAATATATAGACAAAACAAGACAGAGAATTTACCTGGAACCAATTTTCAGTTCTGTTGAGTTAGATGTGTAACATTGCTAAAGCATTTAAATTCACAACTTCAAACTTATCTGTCACCTAACAGATTTTGTATAAGAACCATTAGGTTGTGATTTATAAAATAGCGATGTCAAAATTTACAAATACTATCCAGATTCAACAATCCTCCCCCCCCTCCTTTAAGAAGGGGTAACCTCACACCTTAGTGGCTACTGGGGCTTAAAAATAAAGTACACACAATAATTAAAATGGTCCCCTATCATACATGGGAAAATGTACAATTTCCTAATTTGGTTTTGGTCAAGTTTGGGATAGTTCTAGGTCATTTTGGGTTTAACAATTTTATAGTTCTTGGGGCTACTGGTGGAGGCCTATTTTGTCTTACGTTTACATCCCACCATAGTTTAACAAATAAGTAAATATTTAGACAGGAGGTAATAGTGAGCCCTATTAATCATATGAGATATAACAGTTCCCCTATAAAATTTGATTCAGATAAACTTTTCGTAAATTACAAGCGATTTACCAATTATATAGTGATGACCAGTTAATGGTAGATTAGCAGCGAAAGAGCCTAAATTTGTCCACTGAAGTAGAATTATTTGGTGTATTTTTAAAGTGTTTGAGAATTTTAAGCACAGGGAATAATTTTGAGATTAATATTTCAAATGTGTTTGACTTTTGGTAAATTTCTGTGTCACATGGGATTTTTAGTCTTAACGCTCGGATGTCTTCATAAAAGAGGTACCTATTCAATGTTGTTAGGACATTATCATTTTTTAGGTACAGGTTTTTTGGATTTGTTATTACGTAATCCCCTTTTTGAATTTTCTTAATCAGGATTTTATTGCTACGCAGCAGTTCACATTTAAAATTACAGTCAGCATTTAACTAATTTAGAGTCTCATCTCTGAATAGATGTTTTAGACATAAAGGAAAGTTATCGTTTCCTGTTTCAAAAATGTCTATGTAACACAATTCTATTTCAGTATCACAGTTTTCAAGTTCTGTTCCACTGATAATTTTAATATTCCCAGTCTCATAGTTATGAGTCAGATGGCTTGGTTTCAAATGAATCATACACATTTGGGAATTTTGAACAAAGGGGACTAGGATAACCTCATACAACCTCCAATCCAATTTAATTTGTTTTAAAGGGATTTTTATTTTGATGTTGATTTCAGTTTCAGTTATGTGGCATGTTGCCAAAGGATAGATGCAATAGCTTGAGAGCTTTTCAGTTTCAATAGATAATGTGAGACCTTCAGTTTTAATTTTACGTTGAAGGTCTAAGAGATTGGTAAGGAGAACTTTGGGGGAAACTTGATTTTTTATAGTTTTTAAATTTAGTTGCAATTTTTCTTGGTTGTCATACAAGGGAGTAGTTTCATTTCTTGTTACTAAGTCATAACACCACAAATAAAAATCTCCTAAAAATTCCAAACCCCTTTTTTCCCTTCCAAATTTTAGGGAATCTACTCAATAGTTATTTATTTTTAGTTTGGAAAATGATACCAAAGTGTTTAAAACTTCAAGAAATTGTAGGTTTGTTTTACATAGATAGAAATTTGTTTGAATATCATTATATTCAACTAGTCGCATTTCTACGTGTGTTATTTTTCAGGTAATTACCAAACACATTCGTCGAGGGAATATCGTTTTCAGTTACGTAATAATATGGCTAAACGCTACAGTATAAATATATTTAAAAAAATCTTGCTCTCCGTAGGTATCACTATTGCTGAGTTTCGTTATTATTTTCGGAATTATTATTATTATCTTCGAGTTCGACAATTCCTTGAGCCGTGCTAATTCGAATAAGCAACATTCTGGCCACGAAAATGGCCCGATCCACTTCCCGACTCTGGAAAATACGAGTATAACATTTTAATTATTTGAGTGAAATTTTTCCTACTCATAATATATAGGTACTTACAATCGCTTGCGGTACGTAGATCCTATAGGGGATAGTTCTGGCGGCATCTCGGGCATCTCGGAAACGATCTCCCCTGCCCCTGCCGCGGGATCCACGCCCCCCACGCCCACGATCGTTATATGAAGGGCGTGGACCCACGGGCATGATGGGGTCTTCCAACACGGGCATTTCGTGTAAAGCTCTTGCTGCTTGACCAACTGGAATGGGCACCGGATCTGCAATGGCCTCCTGAGCTGGAATGACCTCTTGCACTTGAGCTGGAATGACTGCTTGCGCTGGAGCTGGAATGAGTGCTTGCGCTTGAGCTGGAATGACCGCTTGCGCTGGAATGACTGCTTGCGCTTGAGCTGGAATGACCGCTTGCGCTTGAGCTGGAATGGCCACCGCCGGTGCGGCAATCGGTACCGGAGCCGGATCGGGAATCGGTGCTGCTAATTGGTTTCTTAAATGTTGGACTTCACTCAACAAGTTCCGATAGTCCTCCAAGGTTGGGCGAGATGATTTTTTATTAGACTGAAAAAAATAAAAATAATTCTCATATTAATATATTATATACCTATGTATAGTAGATATGATTCAAAAACACGCGGTGGTGCAAGCGGACAGACTTTAACAATTGCAAAAACTTATTGTAAGTAATTAAAATTAAAACGCTTACCATTTTATTGTTCGGATTACGTAATCGAATGATTGAAATATTTTTTTATTTTTACTTATTTATTCGTAATGGACTCGAAACTCGAAAGAACACTCAACTGTCAACAAACTCAACTGAAAAACTCATAAATAAAGGCTAAAAATGCGGGAACTGGGTTCAGTCAGGGTTGCCAAATTGGATTTTTTAAATGCTACATGATCAAGTCTACTGCAGGTGGGTCAAGTAATTTTGGAGCCTCCAGCAACTTTTTGAAAATTTCAAAATCCAAATTTCATCTCCTTTTAGATAAACTAGTGGGAACCCGTGTGATGGGTACTGGGGCAGAGTGAACCTGTGTACCCATGTATCCGTAAATGACTGAGGAATACGATATTATGAGAAACAATTAGTTACCTAATGTCATTGTACAAAGTAGAAATTGTGTAGTCGTTTTGGAGCTTCCAGTGACCTTTTGGAAATTACTGTAGCTTTCAGCGGACTATTCAGTACTCGAAATTGAATTTCCATAAAACTTAACTTTTATCAAGCAGAGTTGAAAATCCAAAATGAATTCTGCACTCCAATTTTAACACAGTATCATTGTATCAAGTCTACTGCAGGTGGGTTCAAGTCATTTTGGAACCTCCAGCAAGTTTTTAAAAATTCCTATGGCCTGCAGCAAATTTGAGAAACTTGAAATTCCCACAAAATTTCATCAAATGGAGTTGGAAAATCGAAATTCACTCTGATAACCAATTTCAATACGCTTTGAAGTCGACTACTGCCTACTGGACAATGGTTTCAAGTCGTTTTGAAGCTTCAAGCTATTTTAGCTATTCAGTATTCAAGCTAAACCAATCCGTTTTATTTGAATTTTGGAACCTCAAGAGGCTGTTTAGAAACACTACAGTTTTTTAAAAATGCCACAAATACCAACATTGAATCGCGAATCGAGTCCATTGAGTCCATCGTTGATTTTGAATTGGATTCAATTTTTTGGGTGAAGTGAATCGCGCTGTCACTAACTTTCCTTTCACATAACACAAACAATTGAACATGGACACCAATGGCCTATAATGGCAATAATCAAGCTTGCCCTGTTTAACTGCAATGACCTCCTGAAAGGAACCATTGTCAGACACTGCTCTAATAGACCTTTTTTTTTTTTGGGACTGGGAATAACTAAACAAAAAAAAATAGTACATAGTAACAAATAAAAAGGAATACCTAATAGTAAATGAATAATATCAATTTTTAAAAATGAAAAGTTTCCATATTTAGTATTTATACGATCACAATGAATAATTATAAAATAATTATAAAATATAGACAAAAAATATTAGAGAAACAAGATATATGTGAGGGCGAATGGGAAAAGGGACCTCCCGACCAAAAGTAAAATTTTACGGGGGGGAGGTTTAAAGTTTTGCGTTATTTCCTCTGTTATTTTGTAAGATTATGTATGGCTATTTGAACTTCGAAGGTTCTACATACTACCAAACATTCACGCACGTCCTCCAACAAGCTCTACTGGCCAAATTATGCACTTCAAAGTTGATAGATTGAGTATATTCAAGGTTTTTAGTATTTCATTTTTAATAAAAATCTGATTTGCGGCTGATTTTGGCGATGTTTTTCTGTTCTTTCGTGTTATTCATGTTAATTTCACAATAAAATTAGTTGTATATCATTAGAAAGCCGATTCTCACAACACTCACGGTGGCTACGTGTGTACAGAGGCGGCTCGTCACGCCAGAGGTCGTGGGTTCGAGTCCCGCGGACGGCAAAAATTTTTTATATTTTTTTTCACGTATTTCTTTTAAAAGTAATAAGTTTTTGTAAAATTTTAATTTTTTACGCATTTTTACATTTTTTTTCGAATTTTTTGCGTCATTTTTCTACTTTTGTAAGTAATAAATTTATACATGCCTCGCTTAAAAGTAGAAAAATTCGATGAAATGATGAAAATTGAGGCCTGTTGAGGGTTCCACTCGATTTTTAAAGAGTCCCCAAGAAAATTTAGCGAAGAAAACAGAAATTGATTTTTTGGTCGGGAGGTCCCTTTTCCCATTCGCCCTCACATATGCCGATTTGCCGATCAACTGTTATTTTTTCGCAAATATCTTCGGAATATTTTGTTTCTTTGCCGGATGGCTTTATCAGCTTTTATGTTCGGGTGGCATTGAGAAGTCTCAGACTTTTCCAAAAAAAAAAAACAACTCAACAGTCCCAAAAATACTACGTACATTTATGTTTGACTTTCAAATCAACAACAAAATTGCAAAAAATCATATCAATAAAAATGAAAACATCAATACAATACTAATATATACTAAGTCAAAAAATAGTCAGACTGGACTAGACCTCTCCAAAAAGGCAGCCGTACCTCGAATGAATTTATCGCGTACCCGATCCACCTTCTGCTCGCATGTGAATCACTGATATTCCCGTCAGGGGCAGATGGGCCATGTCCAGGAGATGCAACATGATTCAAAGTAGATTCGTTGCTGAATGCAAATTGGAGAGAATAATATTGAGAACTAGTGACATGGATTACTTACTAATACATACTAAGACTGTAATTAGATCTCTAACGCTCATCTACTCGTCGCATTTGTGTGATCTTTGGGAGTTTGCTTATATCTAGGTATCTACTCGTACCTATATAGTCCAGTAACGGTAGCACCGAATAGTGAATCTCCAAGTGGCAAGCTGATTTTGGTATACTGATCAATTTGGATGTCCGGAAAACGAATCCGAGTAAGTACGTAGTTCTGTATTTTCGCGGGTGAGCTTTCCCCCAAATTGTGGATCTTAGTACCCCAAAATTGGTTTTTGATCAAAATCTCAAAAAATATTGTCTCTGTAGGGCAAAAAATAGTTGGATCGAATGTTGTTCTACATCAAATTTCCCATCAGATGAGGAAATGATTGTTTAAAATAAGAACCATAAACGACCCATAATTTTTGAAAAATGTTGTTTTTCGGATTAACCAAAAACCAATTATAGATAATTTTATTCAATACTTACTTGGTTTTTTTTCATGCAATTTTTCATCTACATATTTTCTGTTTTTCCCCTCATTTTTTCATTTCAATAAATAAATAACTGAACTCTGATCTGAATTTTGAAATTAGTTATAATTTCTTTACATTTTTAACACTATTTATTTCGATTTTTTTAGCTCTCCTAATTTCAATTATTTTTGAAAAAAAGGGAAAAAATCCTAAAAAGTACAATGTTTTACATCAAAAAATGTATAATTACCTATCAAAAAAAACAAAAATTACTTCTCTTGCAGGTAGCTAAATATCAAAGTGCTGCTTAAGCAGAATTTTTTGATACTTCGAAGAGATACTCCTCGCGTCACTGTCATCCTATCTAATGTAATACATTATTAATTACTCGTACTTGGCAAATAATGAATTCTCGTTTACTCATACTTAATGTATTTATTCATAATGCCAGTGTACCTACTTTGTCTAATAATAAATTATAAATCACGCTCGAACATACAGACGTCTGGAGATAAAACCGGGTCGCTGATTACACGTACTGATAAAAAACAGTGAAATTTGATTACTAATAAGTAATAAGCATATACCAATCAGACACGTGGTATGTGTTTATCAGAATGACACAGTTCATCGGATTCCGCAGCATCGGTAATGAAAATAATGAAAGCTCGGTTATTGTTACTTGCTTGATTACGAGTAGAATGCCAAAAATAGAAAAAATTTTAGGCTGATAGAGGTCAATTGTAAAACTCGTAAATTTTCTTTGGTGTGGTCGCGTTTATTGCTTATTTTTCGAGTATTTATGGGGTTCGGATTCTGTATGGGTATACTTACTTACTTGTTTTCCTATTTTTCAGCAACGTCTAGTTCTGTTTCTGCAATACATATTGTTTTTTTTTTTCAGATTGTTCAACTATTTATTGTTGCATAATACTTCTTAACTTCTTAAGAATACCTAACCATACTTTATTTACTGGAATCATATTCATGAGAAAATGTCTTAAAAATTAAGAAATTAAAATAAAACTAGGCCCTTTTTTTCAGAGGCACTCTGATGTTTATCCTCGCTTTTTCTAGTACTTTGATGTTTATCCACGCTTTTGCTACTGTTTTGACGTTTGTCCTCGCTATATGTAGTATTCATTGCATTGCTGTTTGCTGTCTTTGGATTTTTTGTCCTCTTTGCCTTTATCATTATTGACAGTAACATATGTTTGATTCAAAGGTAGTCTTTTTAAGTTCGATGAATCCATGGCCTAAAGCAGATATGGGAATTTGTGAATATTAACGACTCTCAAACACGTCATTTTCATTTAAAAATTACAACATTATAAACAATACTCAAGAAATTACTTCAATAGCAGTTGCGTAGGTAAGGTACCCACTGTGCGGGATGTTGATGTTTTCCTCTCGTGCTTTTTCTGAGAAATATTCGCTCGTAATTTGAGAACCAATACAATTGGAAATCCATCCCGGAGCGAATATTTATTCTTCCATTACTTATCGCATCAAATGCATTTCTCAACGCAGTATTGCACTGGAGCCATTAGCTTATAGAACCCAATGTACCTACCCTCCAATGTCTCGGACAAATTAAATTATTACATTTTGTTAAATTGATAACGAAGACATTTTAATCGCCGCGCCGACGACGTGGCCATAAAACAAAGACCACATTAATGAAAAGCTTTGCCCTTAGTATAGATAACTTAGTTTAATGTAGACTGGGATAAAAAGGAAGCGAATAGTCCCGGTGATGGAAAATTTCGCCTACTGCAAATAAAAGATAACCGTCTCGTCGAAGAAGAATCAGCAGCCAGGAGAACATCGCAACATCGGATGGCTGCTGCATTTATATACGTTCATAAAACAAAAACGATGAAGGGATGAAAGCACCAGCGTAACCGAGAGGGTACTAGAAACGACCAAGAGTGAAAGGGTATTAAAAGTCGCTAGCCGGAGAAGAGCTGCCGAAAAACAAGCTTCCCTCGAATCTATCTGTTGAGATGATGGTCTATAAAAAGCACATGAAAACTCAGCTCATTGGTTAAAAGCTTATAAAACTGGCGGATTTTGTTTTACGATTAGCTTTCCAGTTTTGCTATCGGCGACAAAGACGGAGACGAAAACTTAAAAAATTCACCTAATAAATAAAGGGGGAAGCGGGTTTAGGTTTTGATCATTTTTAATGGAATTAATTTACACCTTCTTGCGATGAGTTGGTCGAATTCAATTAAATATTTCGAGTTTTTAGAGTTTCACAAACTTGTATGTAACGCCTAATATTGGAGATAAATTCCGAGATATGTACATTGAGATGCATTTCTTATTTTTACGTAATAGATTTAGTAAAAGTTCTTCTTACCATTTTAAAGCCAATGTAAATTAAATTGTAATAATTATTGATGTTCTGGGTTTTGTGTAATGTAATCTTCGTGGTGTCTTCAGAGTATCTACATTATAGCAGTCAGGTTTCAGGTTTTCTGTTCTATTTCTTATAATTTTTTGCAGTGTTGATAAAGTTTTGATGTTTTGCAGCTTTCAATTGATTCGAAGTGTTGTTAACTGTTTCTGAAGAGATTCTGGGAAACAGGTATGTTTTCAGTTAGGTACCGATCTATTATTATCCTGTATTTAGCTAAATTTTTTCCTAATGTCCTTACTTACCTATCTGAAGTTCCAAAGTGTCCTTGTGAAATTTCTTCGATTTTCTCTTGACTACGAGTATAATGGGCATAACCAGGATATTCTTAGGTACCTACTTGTAGAGTTCATTGAATCCAAAGCAATAATTAGGTATGTTATGAATGGCGAACACATTTTTATATTTTCAAGTTCCTTGAGAGTTACCTCCATATCGGACTAATCTTGATTAATTGTGGACTCTATTCGACTGTTATAATTTTATTATCTACTTATTTATATTTTATTTTCATTTTTTTGAGGGTAGCTCCCATTGTGGGCTCATGTTTTAAGTGTTTGTTATCACCCAAATGGTAGAATTTTTTATGATGTAGTTGTGGCAAGAGCTGAGAAAATCCCCTCTGAATTGTGCTCCTCTCTGCACTCGCATTGAAAGACGGTAGTTGTATGGAGTTTTTTTTGCACACTGCTGTTTCCTGTCCATTTTTTGCTCGCATTACTTATATTTTTTTGCATTTAAACAATTTTTCTTCGCTTTTTTGTTGTGTTCTTTTGTTTTTTTCATTTTCCATCACATATTCTCATTTTCCTACCACAAACAGATTCGGCATTTTATGCTACAGGTAGGTGTTCAATTTTCTACAATGTGTGATTTTCAATTTTTTTTCAGTTTCGTCACTTTCATTTTTATTCAATTACTCGTTTTTTTTAAACAATCATTTTTTTTCTTTTAGATAAAATGATATGTTCAAAGAATTTAAAGCCGAAGCAAAAAAAAGTTTTTCGAGACCTCTACTTTTCTCATTTTTGTTCTTGATTAGAAACATTTTTCAACAGAATATGTATTATGAGGAAGTATTTTAGACAACACCAATCGTAGTTTTTCTCCCATCAGACTGGAACCCGTTCACAATGTTGGTTGAAATTAAAATAAATCAACAGAAGTATCTGTCATCTTTAAGTTTGTCAGAGTTATCATTAATATTCATTAAAATAACATAATACTGATGATTAAACTAATAATTATTTTTTTAAATTATTCTTACTATTTTTCTAAGATATTTTGTTTACTTTTTTGAATCGATATTTACTGTTTTTGTTGCATGGGTATTGCTTATTCACCAATGCCCAGCGGCTTTTTCCACCTATGTCCAGGAAATGGTACTAGTCTTCTCATGTATTTTTATAGCTGTGTCAGCTGTATTTTCTTTACGACGACAACTATCAGATAAAATATTATCTGACTTATTGTTAGACAGACGATGCTTTTATTTTTCCCTATCTTAAAACTGGTTTATTTAAAGCCCGTGGGCTATTGGGGGGGAAGGGTTTGGTGTGTCCTTCCCCTGTGGCTGGTCCTCTATTGGTTTTTCCTGAAAATGTATTGTTTTGTGTTTGGGCTATTTATTTATTATTTGGGTGGGTATGGATTTTCTATTGCTTGTTCAGATTTTTTTGTAATTTTTCAAGGTCAGTGTTCAAGGTTTCAATACTTACAAGGACAAATGGTAGTTTATGGGCTTTACAAAGCAAAAGTATATCTCTCATGAAGTTTTCAAAAGCTATTTTTTGGATAATATTTATTAAATTTAGGATATTTTCCTAGGACTGGGTCATGAAATCTGTCTCAGGTTTTATATACTCTTCGAAGATCGAATTTATTCGACTATTCATTTCCTCAAATTTGGAAATTATATTTTTTGAGAAATTGTTCAATTTTTGAGTAGTGTTGAAAAGTTCAGAATGACTGTTTATAAGCTCAGTTCTTAATATTTTATAATTTTGATTGAGAGATTCCTGGTTTTGATATAGAGGTTCGACTTGTTTTTGTGTTATTAGGTTACAACACCAGTTAAGTATAGATATCACCAAAAAACTGGATGCCTCTCTTTTCTCTTTTGTTTATGTATTTTGATTCGAAAGTGTACGTATTAATTGTCTCGTCGACGAACTCGTTAAGTGTCTTTAGCACTTCATAATTTTTCAATTTTACATTATAGAAACTAGTTAAACCTTCTGGGTAATCATTAATCCTCATTTTTCCAAAATTTTGTTTCTTTGGCATTTTTATAGGAACAGTATAATCCAAAAGTAGGGAGTTCTCATATATGATAATGTTTGAGAGTTTCCTAAAATATCCACCAGCGACGACTTCCACATCAAGGTGGTTGCTTGTGGCAAAATGTAGGAAGATTAGAAAAGTCATTATTGGAACCATAGTCTGAAACAGATAGTAACAATGGAAATGTTTCTGCTAGAAAAAGGTATAGCTCCCGCACAACAATTGTCGACGTCGACATTTACATCGACTACGTTTTTTTCCAACATAATGATAAAAAAGTGATCAATTAATTATTTAGTAAGAATCTTCTGTCCATACAAAAGCCAGGTAAATGAAAATTTTTGAAATTTTCTCATTATTTCTGATACCTCGACATGCCATCTCGACATGTAGATGTAAAATTCGATGGTCGAAATTTACATCTACAACTATGTCGACCAATTTTTCAGAATTAAATTTTCTGTTTTAGTGTTTAAAAGTTTAGTAAACATTCAAAAATATGATCTTGTTCAATGAGGAAAACAAATTTTTTAGGGCATTGATGAAATTATTCACTTTTCCACAGTTTGGAGTTGTAGATGATATGATGTTGACATTGTGGATGTATTTGTTGATGTCAAATTTCACATCAACATTAACATCGACATGTTGACATGAAAATGGATTAGTTTAATACTCGCAGATAAACATCTTTGATATAAGGAATTTCTGTTCAACTTCTAGATTATACAGACTTGTTGTCTGTACTTCTTCGGAAGTGGACTTTGCATCGATGCTGTTTTCAGCACGAGCTATAGCCACATCAGAGGAAATCATTTTTGGAAAAAAAAATTTAAATTTTTAATCTCAAATTTTATAACTTTACGAAGCAGGAGGTCGACATAAATTTTGATGTGAATGTCGATCCATCCACATCCGTCACTTTTGGATGCCACATGTCGATGTGAATTTCGACCCTATGTCGAGCCAATTGTCGACACAAATGCAGATCAACATTAGTCGACAATTACATCGACAATTAGCTCGACACAGGGTCGAAATTCACATTGACATGTGGCATCCAAAAGTGACGGATGTGGATGGGTCGACATTCACATCGAAATTAGCATGGTCATTGTTGTATGGGAGGTGAGTGGATGGATAGTAAAGGTTTTATTCCATGAGTGTTTCCTTAGAGATTCCAATTATTCTACACTAATTTCTTTGTGGTTTTTTTTCTCTTTTCTTCTCATTTTTGTGTAGGCAAAGGTGGAGATCAACACCAATGCTTAGGTAGGCCTCCCTAATTCTTTTAGCTGAAGAAGATTAGTATTCTTTGATAGCCAGAAGAGATCTGATTTTACCAGTGAGTTGGCTGAGTTTATGTACTATGAAAACGGTGGGTGCACTAGCTTCTCTGCTGACTAAACCTCTTAAAAATAATTTGTTAATTCATCCCTTACATTAAATTTAGTAATTTTTTTTAATCTTTCAATCTCAAATTATATATTTTTTGAGAGGCACAATATGAACTATTTCAGGCTCGTCTTCTCTTTCTATTTCATAATTCAAGTCATTCATTTTTCTAAGCACTTTATAGGGTCGATTGTACTTTGCTGCAAACTTTCCCTTGTGCTTGAATGGTATTTCAAGTAGCAGCATATCATCAGGTAAATGGTGTACTTCTTTGTGTTTTTTAACCTATTCAGCTTTCTCTTTTTTCTGATTTTCAAAAATTATTTTAGGGACCATTTTTCTGATTTTTTGGATTTCTTTGATCTCTTCCATCCTCCCTTTTTGTTTGTGCATTTATATACTTGTGTACTGCAATATCAAATACGGTTTGTGTAATACACAAATAAGCGAAATTCCATTTTTGTTGGTTATTTGCCTTTACTTTCTGCTTTATCATCATATACAAGTATCCCTACCATTTTTGGTGCTCCTTCTCTGGTTATGTCATTTTACAACTGCCTTTCATAATATGTATTTGACTATTAGGATGACATCATGACATTTTTCTGAATGTCCATTATTTTGGAAATATAGAATTTAATCATTTAAAATTATATTTATTTAGACAATATTTTAAAGTTCATGCAAACAGAAGCTAATTAACCTACTGAAACTATATTTATGCATATTTATAAAAGAAAATTTTAAAAATAACAAATATTCAAGATAACCAACTAGGTATAATTATTATAAAATTAATGAACTATTAATAGGTAGGTAATCAGTTAATCACTAATCAAATATTTACAACACATTGTAAAATGAAGGGGTGGGTATGTTTTCAAGTTACATTACCTTCATTTCCTGTTGGGAGAAAAATAGAGCACCAGGAACTGCATTAAATTACCTCCGAACATTACCACATCAACACTCACCGAGTCTTTGTGGGTACCTCAAATAGTAAACCTTTTCGCCATTTCCTTCTCCACCATGTAATCTTTATTTCACTTTGGCCGAATAACAAAATAACATCTACGTCGCCCTCGTCATTAAATGGCTACCCGAAAATAAACACAAGACCTCGAGCTTCATATCGGTGACTGTGGTACGGAATACGTAACTTAGATACGTATCCTTTCATCTCAATCGATCCCTTAGAAAACGTTTAAAAATTCACCTCGAGTTGAAGGAATTCCGCAATTCCAAATAGAAAGGTACTCGAGTGCGTACGTATATATACGTAGTACGGCTTCCACTTATAGAGCCGCAGCCGGAGTTTTAGCCAAACACCAAAATGGAAAACTCCTGTCAACGACAGCATCAGCCTTTTTAGAAAAGCAGAGAAAATTATACGTACGTACATCACGCCGCATCCGCGCCTCGTGCCTGCTGCATTGAAACTGAAAGTGAAATATCAAAAGAAGAAACCTGCTATTACCCGGCCTCTTCGGCCTTTCAGCCTTTCTGTATAGTCTCTTGGCTTGGAACTTCTTTACAGACCTTACCTTTTTCTCTACATATACGTGCATGTACACAAATGTACGCGTTGTACAAATAAACACGCCCTCTCGATCATATTGTTACGTATGTTTATTCGTAAACGCGGCGATCGTTCGAGTTCCCCGATATACGATTAGGTATACGATGGCATATCATAAAGTAAATGAAACGTGTATAATCGTCCTTTTGAGTAAAGGAAAATTCCTCGCAAACTTTATCCCAGATGACGATGCTCATGCTACAGTCTCTTAGCTTTTGTTTTTACTCTAATGGTTTATCTTTCCGAGTATGTTATGCGTAACGTAGGTAGAGGTACAGTGAAGTGTGCAATGTAAATACATTGTTTGTATTTGCTTGTAAAATCACTTTTATTTGTATTAGTGAAGTTGTAATCGAATACGAGTTGAATGTACATATATGTTTTTACTGATAAAATTAATGATTTTTTTACCCTTGGATTTGCAGAACGCCAAGTCTACATTTTATTCAATTGTTTCTGTATGATTGCGAGTTTCGTTGGTAAAAGGGCTTATTGATCAATAGGCCCTTTTTCTTAAAACTCCGAAAATTTTAAATTTTACTCAAGTATGATGAACGAAAATTACAAGAAACAAAATAGCATTTAAAAATACATCAGCAGCCAAAATTTCAGGTGCCAAAGTAAATTCTGTGATTTCTAGTGAATTTTAAAAAATGAAATTTTGCTCAAAAATTTTTTAAAAGATTAAAATTTTACCTAATTAACCCGGAATTTTGACATTTGGCGTAAGTAAAACATATTTTCAACCTTCCGAATCGATTGGAATTTGGAAATGGTTTCAAACCATTTTGAGCAGTTCTTGAGCATCTTGCAGATTTTTTTAAGTTGAAATTTCCGAGACCATCTTCCATTTGAAAAAATTGTTGATAATGATAAGAATCGGTGAAGTATTGGGAAAAGTTTTATGAAGGTAGCTTTATAGGTCATTAGGCCAATTTATTAAAATTTTGAGCTTTTCCCATTTTGGCCAGGTTATGATTTTCAAAAATTCGACAAAAATTGAAAAATGAACTTTTTTGCTAAAAAAGCTAAAATCCCCTTGTAGTAAAAGCAGACAAAAAAGAAAAAAAAATGCACAAAAATAGGAAGCATAAGACGCTGGAAACTACTTCAGCCTGAGCTTTAAAAAAAAAGAATAAAAATGAAAGAGACGCGGCAAGTACGTCAATGCGCTGGCTATGGCTGTGCTGTAATCAAATCGGCATAATTTTTACACCTTTTCAAGTCATAAAAATAATCGTATTTCGGCTCGGTTTTAACTTGAGGCGATAAAACAGACACCGAGGACGCTCCGACAGATCGTAAACCACCACCACGTACGATATAGGGTTTGCAGGGTACAGAGATTTAGACTGTCGTTAGCTTTAGAGTTGATATCGACATAAGGTGGCGTGTTAAAATTAACGCATCAACACGCCTTCCCCATTACTCTATGTAGTAGTTCACATCATTCTATTAGTGTGTTTTTCTAGAGGAACACTTGTAGGTACAACTGCCCTGTTGTCTTATGCCTTGAAAATCAAATTAAATTAACAAGTTGCTTACTCTATTTTCTTTGTGGTGCAATGTTTTCGGACATCGCAAACAAATTAAAATACTTGCATATTAATTCTTAAAAAAAAAACGTAATTATGTTAACGAAAAAAGCTTAGTTTCAAGTGAAGCACTCACAAAAATATTTTCAAAAAAAATGAAAATTTGAAAATAAATGAAAACTTTGAAACTCTGAACCAATATTGCTCAAAGACGAATGATCACGAATATTTCGAAAAAGCATTCGAAATATACGAAGTAAACTTTAAAAACTTCAAGTTTAAGCACTCACAAAAATATTTTCAAAAAAGTAAAACTTTGAATTCGTTACACAAAGATGAATGGTCGCGAATACTTGAAAAAACCAAAGTCAAACGATTAAGGCGGATACTATGAATGAATGAGAATGATATATGGAAATATTAATGACCATCAACGAATATGCCGATAGTCTAACGATACATTTACAAAAAAGGCTGATGTATCGATTTTTGTAAGACGGTTTTCATAGAAAAAAATCGTATGATGTCCTTTTTGGAGCTGGCATACATAGTTGAATATTTTAATAATCGATGTTTTTCTGACCAGTTTTGTGAATTATGGACAATTCCGTGATGTTTTTCACTGCTTTTGCACTACTGTCTATATCTGATGATGTGATGAATGATCAGACGACTTTCAGGAATAGTGATAATACTAATAGGGTACTCTTTTGTTCCCCTAGTATCTCCCTTCTGGTTCATTCTTCCATGGTAGGGCCTCAAATGGTCCGTACCATGTCCTAAAATTCCTTAAAATGTATTCAATTATTTTATGTCATAATTAGGTAAACTTCTACACAAACTTATGGTAAGTAAATATTCAAATTTCAAATAGGTAAGTAGTCTAATTTGCCTCTCATTTTCATTTTTACACACGCGTTATAATTCTACTTCTTTTATTTGTTAGTGTTTTAAACACACACCTCTTAAATACATACTTAACGTAGTTTCCTACTAGTAATAGTAATAACCTATAATATAACAATACTATGATCCTTTTTAGTTTGGTGAACTGGTTTCCAGCTGGCATTTTGGAAACGATTCCGGCTCGGATTTTTCACACTTTGAACCCAATTTGGCTTCTTGGAACATATGGTACTGTTGTACTGGCTTCGGGATGTTTCTCCAAAGAAATTTTTAATAGACAAGGTTTTAAATAAACTGACACAGTTAAATTTCATTAATATCCCAATATGTAGTTGGCGTTTTTGTATTTTAATTTTTTCTCTTTTAAAAAATCCAAAAGTAATTTGTAAGTCTCTGGGTTTTTCCGTGATTTTAAATATTTTGTGTACATTGTTTCTAAAATAAGCCCTTGTTTTGTGAAAAGTAGGACAAAATTTCATACACGCTTTTGTAAAGTGTCAATGTTAGGTACCGTCAGTTTTGAGTTGGTAAGCCTTGAGTACGTAGCTCTACTAAGTTGGTTTTTTGTAATGTGTGAATCCACAAAGTTGGAGGGGTTGTTTTTGTTGTAGAAAAAATGTTCTCAATTTACACATTCCAATGATCGGTTATTTCTAAATAAAATTTAAAAAGTTCTTTCGAAAAACCGCTAATTTAAAATTTGTGACTAAAATGAATAAACAAAATATACTTACATTACCTACATAAATAAACAAAAATAAAATTTTCAAATATTTGAAGATCACTTGTTTTAAAGGATTGTACCTGATTGGCTGCATTTGGACTTGACATTGTTTATTTTCCATAACTGGTTGATCTTGGGAATGGTTTTCCACTTTGTGAATGAGACTTCTGGATTCTATGTTCATATTCTACATTTACGTGTTTGACTGTTGGCAAGTTTTTCACTCTCAATTGTATTTGACCATGTGGCTTTTCGATAACTTCTTGAACACATATTATGTAACCGAATTTTATATGAATTTACCTTACCATAAAATTAAAACAGGTGTGATTTTATTTTACGTTGGGCGCCAGTTGTGGTACTGGGTTCAGGTCGTTTCTCATATGAAATTTTCAATCAACAAGGTTTTAAATAAACCGACAATTAAATTCGCAATGAAAATTTCCTTATTTTATTATTCAATATCTTGAACAAAATCGATAAGCTTAACTCGAACAATTTTCAGTAGTACCTACTGTAATGATAAAAATTGACTCGACAATGTCTACATAGTACGTTTATCGAATGAATTATGAATACAATTCGGCTAGCTTATATTAGTGTACGTTAACCTAAAATTACGTGCCTACGTGATATTTTATTTTTATTTTAATTATTTATCCTCACATTCCTCACGTAGGTAACTATCTTTCTACACTACACTACTAATTGATTCTCAATGAATTTTATGCATGTGTAGTTTTAATGTTTTTATGTCTTTTATGGTGAGTTGGATTGAATTTTTAATTGTTTGAAATTTTGTTATTGTTCCATTTATCCACAGCTTCTTTTTTTTCCAAAGTTATCACATGAGTTCTGTTCAGGATATCAGCACTTTCATATGTGTTGAGTGACCAGTTTTTGTCAAGAAGGTCTGATAAATTTTGAAATAGAGTTGCTTCTGGAAAACGGTGATCATCTGAATTGAACTCAAATTTTGCCCATTGTTTTGGTAAGACCTTTCTTACAGTGTATATTTTTTGGTTTAATTTTGAGCAGAGAAATCGTTTTGGTATTAACACATTATTTGAGCTGTTCAATGTTTCTTGTAGCTCCATATTACAGTGTATTTTAATTTTTAAAGAGCCCCAACAATTTTTGTCATATTTAACTTTAAAATATCGTTATGAAGAATAATCAAAAATTCGGAGTGGTGTGGAGGGGTTTGAGATCAAGAATTCGTATTCAGAGATTTTTTTAATAAGAATTTTACTGTGTCGTTTTTCACACACGTAGTTGCATAAGTCGTTTAGGACAGATTTATTTTTGTTTTCAAAAATGGCTTTGGCTCACAGAGACGAGTCATCTGCTGTGTCGCCAAAAGGGTCTAGGTAACAGAGGCCCTCCTTTTTGTTACAGTATTTTTCTGAATTATTTCTCCCCATGGTTTTCAAAAGTCCAGTATCTGAATTAAATGCTAGTAGAAGCGTATCTGAATAAATTCTACAAATTTTGTCGGAGGTTATAAAGGGGACTGGGTCGTTGCACTGCCTCCTGACAGCATCCATTGTAAGCAAAACATTTATCTACAATAAAATGGCCAGTTGGGCATCCTTTCTAATGGAAACGCTGGAATAACCTATTAAAGAGCAAAATATGAAGGTTTTAGTCTTACTTTATTACGAAACCAATAAAAATATCACGGAAATAAATATACTTACTAGAGGCTCATTTTGAGGAAGCTGTACTCTCTGCGAGTTTGCAGGCATTACAGCCTGCCTGATTAAACTTTGCCGATCATAAGATATAACCCCACATCCTCATTGGAGTTGCCTGATAACTACAACATGAAAAAAAAAAGAAATAATATAAACATAGATTTCATTCATAATTACTAAGTACAGTTAACTAATGAATTTTTTATACTTATGTATCATTGAAGGGGTCTTGTCTATCCAACATTCTTGGAATAATATTATTTCTGGCAGTGCCCTTCGCAATTTTCCAATGTTCTGAGGGGTTACCATAACCCCACATCCTCATTGGAGTTGCCTGTGTAACTTTGCCCCATTGGTGCAGTTAGTGATGATTCACAATTTCACTTTATTAACAATTCTCAATTTTCCGACTCGAAATCAATATAATATAATACACGATCATAGGTTGATTATATTTCAATTAAATAAAGATAGCACATAGGACACAATGATAACACAGACGAAATTGATATTTTACATATATTTGATAAATTACTCTTTTAACCTCGACACATACGAATCAAAAAAACACAGCTAATTATACGATGACGAGGAGAACAGTTGTTACCTCTTGTTTAATTATTTCGCAACTAAATTTCATATTTCTCACACACCTACAAATAATTGTCCACTTCATATCACGATTCCTGTTTTTTGTCTTATTCAAAATGATGTCCACCATTTCGATTATCGTACCAATAATTTGGTCTTCGATATCCTCCTAGATAACCTTTGTAATTACCCCTATAACCACCTTGATCATTTCCTCGATAATTATTGCCTCAATAATTATTGCCTCAATAATTATTACCTTGATAGTTAGAGCCTCTGTAATTATATTTTCTTGGTAGTTATTGTTATAACCTCCTCGATATCCTCTATAGTTATAGTTATTTGGTCTCCAGTTATTTCGTCCTCTGTATGGTCTGTTGTTTTGGGTGTGTGTACTATATGAGTATATTTCCATATTTCTCACACACCTACGAATTGTCCACTTCGTATCACGATCATACAATTGTACCATTATCGAATCGAATGATATAACGGTACTTTAGTTTTTTTGTGGATTTGGCTGAAAGTTATTAATTTTCCATACGTAACACCTGATAACTACAACATGAAAAAAAAAGAAATAATATAAACAATTAAACATAGATTTCATTCATAAAAAACAAACACTTTTCAGCATGGGAAAAATGAGAAAAAATGAAAAAGTATCAATAACACTCAAAATTTCCCACATTTTCCCCATTTGAAGGTCGATTTCTTTAAAATTCCCAAGTTTTCTCTTATTCCCACGCAATTCCCAAAGGACTTGAAAAATCCCACAATCTGGGAAAAATCCCACAAAATCCCATCACTGGTTGTCGCTTATGTAGGCATGAACTTAAACACATTAGAACAGTCCACAAAAGGAAATTCCAAAAAGACGTACCTCTTAGTGGAAGAACGCGGGTGGTCCTTTTTTTTTTTTCATTGGGCTTCTTTTTTTCAGTTCTGGGAGTTGTATGCGCTTGCGCTTGCGGCTGCGGCTGCGTCTTACGATCCACTGTGTATGTTACATTTAGGGACGAGTGAGCAGCATTTTTTGAGTTTGGTGCCGCTGCCGTTTTGTATTTTTCTACTACATATGTCTCATTAAGAGACGTCTGAGCTTTATTTTTTGAGCTACTTGCTTCGTATTTTTTTTTATTGAGACATCAGTGTGCCAGTGCATACTCCGGGAAGTACTGGATCAGGTCTTTTGTCAATCTCCTCCAGGGTGAACATGTCATTGGATGTTGTTAGTATCCTCCCCCAACTTTCCCTCTGGATTTGAATATCCAAAGCTTCCTCTCTTTGGTCTAATAGGATCTTTAACATGAGCAGGTGTCTGTGGTGCAGCAGCCAAATAGTCGCTATTATGGCAGCAGTCTAGCTACTGCCCCTGGGCTGGCTGTTTTTTTTTTTTTTTTTTTTTTTTTGGTAAACTCCTCGGTTGCACTAGGCGCCGAGGGTTTAATTTATTTAAAAAGAAAAAACAATCTTAATCTTATAGGGTTACTAATATTAACTACTATTAATTATTCTAGAATATAGCTATACCTTCACCCCAAGATTAAGACGAGGGACGGGAAGGGGAATGGGGGTGGGGGTGGGGAGAGTGAGACGGATCGTCCACCCTGACCCAGACCCCTAGGCGGTTGCCTAAGGCTCGATCTCTGCCAAGCTCCAGGAGTCGTTATTCACGCGTACCTGTCTGACAGCAGACTGGGCCCCCGACCCGTCTCTGGGGGAAGTTTGAAGGGGGAGTGATTTTGCCTAGGGGTGATCCCAACAAGTTGGGGCCCCTAGTTAAAAGGCCGTGAGTACATTGGGATATTTGTGGGGCGGTCAGCGCACTTGCTGCTTGCTTCTCACCGACCGCCCACAATATAGATTGTTATATTTTCTACGCTAATCTAAGGCTACTAAATACAATTTTACATATCTTGATCCAGGACTGTCTTCAATCACGACTTCTGGATGTTTGGATAACTTCTTGTTTTGCTTTTGGATATTAATATTTGGGGATTAATAAAAAGAATGGTATTATAAAAAGAAAAAGTATAAAAATGAAAAATGAAAAAGTACAATATTTACAGTTATTTTAGTTATTTACATTAAGTATTTTGAGTTTATCAGGCCATATCTAGACAGACTAAATTACACCTGAAACCCTAGTTACAAACATTTACACAAATATATATAAGGTGGAGGGTGTCTATTTATAATTTATCGGCACCAACCACCTCTTACAAACTAAATATAAAAAAAGGTATTTATTTACATCTTAATGCTAAAGTCTAAATCGGGAACCAGGTTGTCCCTTGGTACTGGCTACACATATCTTCTTGATTGGGTGCATACTCGGACTGTAATCGGAGAATTCTTGAAAAACTCGATTATCGCATGTCTCACAAGATTCCAATCCATTTCATCCAGTCCGCAACCCAACCTGGGTATAGCCAGCATCTCGATTTGCAGTTCTAAACATTTTTGGACTAGGTTTTTCAAAGTTATCAGAAAATCCCTCTTAGTAGGTTTGTTGTTATAATTTTCTTTGGTTACCATATAAAGAACAAAGTTGGTTGTTTTATGGCCATCGAGTTTCCCTTCTTTTATGGTTTCTACTACCTCCCATACCAAAGCCCCCCCGCTTCCTCAGGGTGTCCCTATTGCCAAATTTCCTAGAAATTTGCTTCACCACACCCTGAGTCATCTTGAAGTCGACACTGACACAATGTGCCAGCGCATATTTCGGAAAGCAGACTAGCAGATCCTCTTCGATTTCCTCCAGCATGAAGACGCCGTTGGAAGTTGTCACCAACTCCCCCCAGCTTCCCTTCCAGATTTTCTCATTTAGTTCCTGTTCTTTTCTGTCTAATAAGGTTTTGACTTCAGCTGGAGTTGATGGGGCAGCTTCCAGGTACTCCTTGTAAGGGAGAAGGACGGCTACCACCGCCGGCCCAGCTGGTCTAAATAATCTCTCTCTTACTGCCCTAAGGACTAGGTACTTCATTGGCTCAAATAGCTTGTGCTGATAAAAGAGTAGAGTGAAAGGATGTCCCAACTCCCCACTAACAAGAAGCTGTTCCAGGGCCTTACCTACAATCCTACTGCCCTCATTTTGGTGATCAATATTGTCGAAATATTTCCCTAATATTGACTGGGGCCTAATAGGGTTGTCTTTTTTGATGGGTTTTCTAGCATAGTCATAGGTGTTCTTGACAGTTGTTACCCTATGGAAGATGTCCTCCTGCGTTTCGATGTTTTCTTTGCGGTCCTTGAGGCGTGTATATTTTTCCAGCAACCAGCTCCCGGGAGCCCCCTTCCTCCAGCGGATTTTCTCTGACCACCGGTCGCGAAGCATCATGCCTTTCGGCACTTATCAACACGGCAGTCGTCATGGCGCCACTGGATTCCAGGTTGGTATCTCGGTCATATTCAGAGGCCCAAGCTGCATCTTCGTATGTGCTCTGGATTCCATCTTCCATTAGGGTCAGGTTTCCAATGTTCGGGGTCTAGCTGGTTGGTAGAAACGTTCCTTAAGAGGGTAGGTGGGGTTTTAGGTTTAAAAAAACTGTTTATTGAGTTATCCTCAAAAATGCATCAGAGACATGAACTGAACTTGATTGTGGAAGATAATCCATCAGAAACAAAAAGGGACGTAGGAATTTAGTATTGAAGTTCGTAAGATTGATACTGTTCAATGCAATTTTCTGAAAAACTTTTTTTCCTCCTATATGTCACTTTTCCTACTAATATTCAATGCCTATCCATGAAATATCTTAAACTCGATGTTCTCAATCTAAATATCTAATTCCCCACGAGGTAATATTTTCTGTACCAATGGGAGAATTTTCTTAGGGTTGGAAATTTTTCTTAAATTTCTCACATTTTTTGTCTTTTGCTTTATAGGGGGGGGGATATTTTACCAATATTTGAAGAAATTACCTCGTGGGGACTTATAAATTTGTGTCTTGAGAAAGTATGTGAAGAATTTGGCTGGATTAGTACATTAGGTCAGTAGGAAAATTTGCTAATGTGGTGCTGAGAAATTTTGATTTAGATTTTTTTCAAATTTCTCAGAAATATCATTTTCCTACTGATATTATTACTCATTCTAACTCAACTTGAGGCATTTACATGCAAGTTTTATCGCTTATAATAGTGAAAATGAGCATTGCACTCGGTTAATAGAGTGAACTATTCTTCAAAAGTTGGAGAAAATCATGAATTTCAGCAAAATTTAACAAAAATTGGATGAAAAAATGTTGAAATTGATGAAAATTAGCATGAGATGATGAAATTTTTGTAAAATTTTTTAAAAATTGTAAAAAAAAGGTGTTCAAAGTGTATTAAAAGATTAACGGTAACTAAAAAACACAAACAGTATTGAAATCACCTTTAAAAAACATCAAACAGTGATAAAACTTCAATTAAATTTGGAATTTTGCAGCTTTTTCCGCATCGGTTATTAGAGTTTTTCGCTTAATAGAGTTGAACATGCCTTGGACCAACGCACCCACATTAAGCGGAACTTACTGTATCAAGTTTAGAACCCGTATCACTTCATAAAATGAGGTAATCAAAAAAACCATAAAAACCCCACCTACCCCCTTAACCCGTCTCAAGACTAAGTATTGCAAAGGTTCTGGGTACATGTGATAATAAAATATCAGGCTAAACGGGTGTCCCTGATGGTTGAATTCCCAAATTGGTATTTTGCTTTGGGATGCGAAGGATTTGTATCAGATTTCTTTGTGGCGTTTTTTGCCAGTAATTCACCGGTGATTAGACTTATTTTTCAAAAAAAATTTCACTGCTGTGGTTTAATATTTTTTCTAAGAGTGCTTTTTACAAACAATTTCTCTATTTTCGAATTCCAGTGTGACTGGGACTGGAAATTTGGAGTATTCTTTCAAATTTTATTGGTTCTGTTTTTTCCTTAATTTTTGATAATTTTTTTCCTATCTTTTTTTATGGCTTTCAAGGCTTCTCTCGTCATTTTTTAATTATAAATGAATAGGCTTTGATTTTTACTCAAGGTGTATCTCTGTTGATTTGGTTTTTTGAAACATTAATCGGTCAACTCGGATGGGTACCCTACCTACCTAGTTCCTATTTTTTAACAAATGAACAACCCTTTTCAGTTCTTCGCGTGGTTATATGTGGTTTGGTCTTCCAGGATAAAACCTGTACGACTCTGTATTGTAAAACACGAAAGCCAAAAAAACAATACGAATAGAGGCCTATATGGTATCTACATCTAGTCATACACAACGCGGAGTATATTCTGCGATATACTTACATATAAAAACACGTCGCATATAAATGTATCACATTAACATATTTATTGCTGTTTATGAGCTAGTCAGACCCGAGGGGCGATCGACGAGATCGACGGCGCGGCGGCTTTTACGCGAAATCTTTTTTATCCAGGACGACTTTCCATCTCACCCTATGAACGTAAATCGTGACTTCCGTAACATTTATTCACGTCTGAAGGCCGTTTTTCCGTTTTTTTCTCTCCTTTCTGACTGATAACCGACTAAAACGATGACGGCGACTGAACCCCATCTCATCAATAGGCGAACTATCCTATTTTACGAATAACAAAGCCTACGTTGGTATTATCCATATAGCCTTATATGTGACCGCGCGTACTTCACCTTGCCCATAGGATTCGCGTTCTGTGCCTGTTCATCGCCGAGTACGTAATGTGTATGTTTTTATAACCTTATTTTTCTCAGGCCGTAAAATTAAAACAGATCTAGTCGTAAAATCTTTGCGACTTGACTTGTGTACGTTTGAAAATTTGTGACAAACGAACGAACTTGGCTTTTTTTCCTCCTTTTTTACGAACAATACGCGGTATGGTTTTTGCTATAGTGATGGTGAAGCCGCCGCCATCGTCGTTGAGGTAGTAAACCGGACAATGTATAAGGTTGTAAAAATATCAATGTATTTGCCAACTATATGACGTGACGTGTCCTCTGTCCTTGCCTAGTTGCCTAGCTAGGAATTAAAAGTTAATAAAAACTCCTCTATAGACTTATTGAGTTATACTGAGCATACTCTACATGTTGAGGAGGGTTCCATAATATGCACCATGCAGCATACTTTGTATTGAAACGCCTCCTGTCCTAATCGAGGACGACTTGTGAGAATATTTTTTATATCTGGTTACGACTATGTACAGTGTAAAAAGTACACATAGGTAATATAAGTAACTTTTGCAAAGATGAGTACTGTTTTCATTTTTGTTTTTATAGCTGTGCGAAAGGTATTAGATGTGGTGTAGATGACTCGAGGTCGAAATGAATGCGATAAAGGGGCGCAAAGTCGTAAAATTTTTATCCACCGAGGATTCACTCTTGTTCTTCAAAGATGCTGCGGTTTAATCTGCTCGATTCGAGACGGTGGTGGTTATTGCCAAGTAGTCTGCGTAGTTTGTATTTTAAGTAGGAAGGAATCGTGAACAATGGGTTTTGAAAAAAGGCTTTTTATCATCTGCAGTCATAATATGGATGTAAATATTGAGGTGAAAAAAATCGTAAAAATGAAAATACGTAGGGTGATAGCTGCTGAGATGCTGGAATCTCTTTTGACAGAAGCTGTGAAAGGAATGAAATGTGAGAAATACGCAGAAAAAAATCAGCGTTTCTGCTTGGAATATTATATTTTTTGTGTAAAAATTTTTAAAAGTTCACACGAAATAATGTTACTTAATAAAATTAAAAATAAAAGTATTAACTTATACAAATTATGGACCCCTTATAGTTTCGTCTCCTGTTCGGCTTTTTTTGCCCTTTCTTTGCACTCGCGAATTTTTTCTTTATTTTCTTGTATAATCTTGTCTTTCTCATCTGGGATTTGGCTTCTAGGGGCAGGGACAGGCTTTTTTTCGGAAGCTTGGAATTTTGACAATTCTCAGGTAATTTATTTTTGATCAAGATTCCTTGGGGGTTTCAATGGAATATTATTTTCCTTTTTGAGTATGACCTGTCACCCTTGTCGTGTTCACTGTTTTCACTACTTTCCGTTTCACTACACATTCCTCTTCATTTTATTTCAAAAATGATACCACACACGACACAGATTAAGTATCTTTTAATATGATAACACATACGACACACGACATAGCATTAATTCAGCATAGATTTGATTATTTTAATTCTTTTTATTACGACACATACGAATCCCTTTAATAAATACCTATTGATAACCATACGACAACGAGGACAGTTGTTATCCCTACGAATTGTCCACCTCGCACCACGATTGTGCGATTGTACCGTTATCTATTATCGAATGATATTACAGTACTTTTTGTTTTGGTGCAATTGTCCTAAATACATTTTTTTTCATACGTAACATTATCTAAAAACAAAATGTTGGTTCAGAGTCAACAAAACAATAATTAAAATATCCTCGAAGAATTCCTTGTTTGGTTTTTCAATATCAAAAGGTTTTAATTTTTCATCAATGTCATTTCATGATGTTTTCATACCAAAATTTGGAGTTTTTAGAAGCCAATTTTGATCTGAAAGTTCAGATAAATTTAATACATTTATGATGATGCTTTATTTTATGGATAAAATGGTTACAGTTTAGGTCTATTTGAAATCCTTTCCAGTCCTATTCAATGTAGATGGGTACCTACCTACTGACGGGTAATGTGACAAACATATTGGAATCAAAAAATTTAACTCTGAAAGATTTTGAAAAATTATGTGATTAAGTATTTATTGAGTTTATCCAAACATTCAAAATGCATTTGGAACCTCAGAACGAGTTACTTACTTATAGCAGAAATGGAGCTGCGAATAAAAGTATTTTTTTCAAATTGGTATACTCAGCCAGAGGCAGGCTCCACAGTATCCTCAATTATGCTGAGAATAAAGTTATTAAGAGAGATATTTTGGATTCTGGCCATTTTTGTGTATTTACCAGCAATTTATTGGTAAGATTATTCAATTTTTCTTCCAGAATGTTTGAATCAGATACAAATAAAGTCAAATTTGGATAGTTGAAAATGAAAATTTGTTTCAACTCTCCATCATCATTTTACAAAGAAAGTTTTTTATATTGAGCTACTAGTTCCAGATTAATTTTAACAGATTTTTTTATCCAATTCAGCTAAAAGCAGGTCTGAAATATAAGGTACATAATATAATGAGAAACATGAAAAATTCTAAGCTTAAAATAAAAAAAATATTAAGAGACATAAAATAAGATACCACCCTTCCTTTAAATGCCCTACCCTCCTCAATGACCGAAATTTTGAAATTATTTTACCCAGGAAAGTCACTTTAATTTTTTGAAGTTTGCCTTGTGCTGACGCGATTTTAGATGATTCAGATATATTTTTTTATTTAGAAAACTCACATCACACATCTTACAAATAAAATCTGTTTTGTTCCACCATCATCAGCAACATACTGCAATACACAATAATAAAAAAAAACGAATTAGATTATTTAAAAAAAATAAGTAATACGATCTTTATTACAAAATAAACAATTTTCAATAGCTATGTCTGTAACATCAATCCAAATTTACTTTAGCTTTTTTAAGCGATCTCATCTCCAAGAATTCCAAAAACTTTGACCTATCTTCTCTGGGGATATCCCCAACTTCCTTAATCTCTCTCTATGTCGTCAATATTTGCATCAGGTAAATCTTTCTCCAAAGTTTCTTTTTTGATGAAATGTGGAACTTTCCCATATCCGATGATATTGCCTTCTGCATTCTTGATTTCCTGTGAAAAAAAAAAACATTTTTAATAGTAAACTTTTGTTTTTAAAATAAGTAGATAGGTAAGTAATATAGGTATCTCATGAATTTTCTTATGTCAATCACTTCCATTCGTCTTTTACATTTGATGAACACATTTTCCAGTACAAGATTGGATTTGTCAATGGTCATTGAATCGTTGAACACAATTTTCCAACAAGTAGGTTTTTTTAAAAATTCCATTTCACTATTTGTTGTTAACACCTTCCTTTTTAATAGAGAACTTGCGGTCTGTAAACATAATATAAATTAAATTAGTAACATGTCTAGGTACTTATTTTAGAAAAAATACTCCGATGTTGAAAAACTATATCAGGGTAATTTTTCATCAGCATGGAAACTAGGAGAAAAAGCACTACTTACATTTTTGAAGTAGGCAGGCACCTATCATAAGTACATACATAATAACTTTTTATATGTAAGAAAATTAACTTTCCATTATCATTTTTCACAGAAAGTTTTTTATATTGAGCTACTAGTTCCAGATTAATTTCAACAGATTTTTTTTTTATCCAATTCAACTAAAAGCAGGTCTGAAATATAAGGTACCTACATAATATAATGAGAAACATGAAAAATTTTAAGCTTAAAATAAAAAAATTATTAAGAGACATAAAATAAAATACCATCCTTCCTTTAAACGTCCTACCCTCCTTAATGACTGAAATTTTCCCCAGAAAAGTCACTTTAATTTTTTGAAGTTTGCTTTACTGCTCACTCGATTTTAGATGATTCAGATATTTTTTTTGTTGAGAAAACTCACATCACACATCTTACAAATAAAATCTGTTTTGTTCCCATTACCATCATCAGCATCATCCTGCAATACATAATTAAAAAAGTCGAATTAGATTATTTAAAAAAAATAGTAATACATCTTTATTACAAAGTAAAAAATTTTTAATAGCTATGTCTGTAACATCAATCCAAATTGATTACTTTAGCTTTTTTAAGCGATCTCATCTCCAAGAATTCCAAAAACCTCGACCTATCTTCCCTAGTGATATCCTCAACTTCCTTAATCTCTCTCTATGTCGTCAATAATTGCATCAGGTAAATCTATGCGGAACTTTCCCTATATATCCGATGATATTTCCTTCTGCATTCTTAATTTCCTGTGAAAAAAAAAAAACATTTTTAATAGGTAGTAAACTTTTGTTTTTAAAATAAGTAGGTAGGTAGGTAATATAGGTATCTCATGAATTTTCTTACATCAATCACTTCCATTCGTCTTTTACATTTGATGAGTACATTTGTTCATGATCTTGTTCCTAGAGCAAGCTACATGGTGTTTTATTCATATCTCTTTGAATAAAACATCTCAATAGGCGTTCCGCCATACTGTATGTTGGTTTTTTTTCTAAAATGCTTCGTTTTCGATTTAATCATGTTAAAAGATGAAGTTAATGAAAATCAAAAACAACTTATGGAAAAAGGACCTCCGACGCGAGTTTTTAAATCTCATTTTTTTGGAAGATGTGGATAAATTATTTGGCAGGTGATGGTTAATACTTGTTGCTGACACTTCAAATTTAAAAAAAACACCTACCTTAAATCAATACGTTGCGTAGTTTTTAATTGGCAACTAAAGTAAAACTTTAAACGCGTTTTTCTTGAAACTATGTTTTTCCGAGGGAGCCCTTCTTCCATCAGGCCCTTCGAATTATGGGCAATTGTCTCTTGGTACCCAGTTTTTTATAATGAGTTACTAGTTCCAGATTAATTTTAACAGATTTTTGTCATCCAATTCAACTAAGTAAATGCAGGTCTGAAATATATAAATAAGGTACAATGGTACATATAATGAGAAACATGAAAAATTTTAAGCTTAAAATAAAAAAATTATTAAGGGACATAAAATAAGATAGCGCCCTTCCTTTAAATGTCCTACCCTCCTCATCCTCAATGACAGAAATTTTGAAATTCTCCCTGATACATAAGTCACTTCAAGTTTTTGAAGTTTGCCTTGTGCTCACTCGATTTTAGATGATTCAGACATTTTTTTCTGTTTAGAAAACTCACATCACACATCTTACAAATAAAATCTGTTTTGTTCCCATCACCATCATCAGCATCATCCTGCAATACATAATAAAAAAAATCGAATTAATTATTTAAAAAAAATAAGTAATACCATCTTTATTACAAAATAAAAAAATTTAATAGCCAAGTCTGTAGCATCAATCAATTTACTTTGGCTTTTTTAAGCAATCTCATCTCCAAGAATTCCAAAAACCTCGACCTATCTTCCCTAGCGATATCCCCACCCTACTCAATCTCTACGTCGTCAATAATTGCATCAAGTAAATCTTTCTCCAAAGTTTCTTTTCTGATGAAATACGGAACTTTCCCTATATGTCCGATGATATTTCCTTCTGCGTTCTTAATTTCCTGTAAAAAAACATTTTTAATGGTACATAATCTTTTGTTTTTAAAATAAGTAGGTCTTGTTTTGCTGGCAGCCACTGACTGTCCATAAATGTTTTGTTGTATGAGGATCGGAGTTTATAGAGAATGAGCTAGTTAGAGATATATGAGTCAGAATTCGAGGAATAACTGAGGAGTGTGAGAATGAGTAAGTTAGAACTAAGGCGAGTACTGTGTACTCAATCAGTATTGTTGTGGATCTTATTTGAATACATTGTTACAAAACGAAACTGTGACCATTATTTCATACCACATGTTTGTAACAGGGTTTGAATTTCTGGTATTGTCTCGATGAATTTGTTGTTTTTGTATTCTCGGAGTCTTGCACCCAACTGTGCATAATTTGTGGGTGTAGGTAGTTTTGAGAGATTTTACATCGTTCCATGCATTCTTGATGAATGTGACACATAGTTTTAGTGTTTTGATATCTTTGATCATAAGCTGGATGGAATTTTTGTTTGTGTGTACTCATGTCAAAAAACTATATCAGGGTAATTTTTTGTTAGCATGGAAACTAGGAGAAAAAACATTACATCTTTGAAGTAGGCCGGCACCTACATAATAACTTTTTATAAACACTCAAGAAATGTAATAAAATTTATTCATTTTCAAGGTACCTACGTAGATAAGTATCCAGATATTTTTTTTTGAAAAAATCACACTAAAAAATCGAAAAACACTAGAAAATTTGAAAAAGTAATCATTTTAAAACTAAGTATGTATTAACGCCTAATTAATAATTTCAATTTCTAATTTTTATAGGTTTTACTAGCTGTTTTAATAGGTCTAAACCAACCCCAAAAAAACTATTTCTCATTAGTTTTTGATACAGAAATTCATGACAAAGACGATGACTCAAAGCATAACTTTGTATCTCAATGAGGAAAAAATTGAGGGCAGTTACTAGATTTTTAAAAAAGCTAGAGAAAATGTCAAGAAATTCAATTTCTGATTTTCGTGGTGATTTGAATTGAAATTGAATGATGGGCGGAGCAAGGTACATGAAGCGCTGCAGCACCGGCTAATCGGAGCTCATAAAAATGGAAAAATTCTAGTATATGTATAGTAATTTATGACCTACTCACCTTTTTTTCTTTATTAAAGAAAATGTATCGTGGATGTTTTGGAAACCGTATATCTCATTGCTCTCAATTTTTAAATGTGTTTTTATTCAGATGTACAGAAGTACCTGATACTGGAACTTCTTCAATATTTTCAATATATTTTGCAATATCTTCAGCGATCGCATGTAGAAGTTGCTTAAATGCACAAAGCATAACTACTCAGGAATAGAAATAAAAATAACACTTAAATAATACATTCCCAAAACTAAGATTACAAGAATAATCACAATAGGTCAATAGCCTCATTTATACTTAATTATGATAGTTCATTGTCTGGAATCATAATAATTTTAATATTTAAATTGAAATTTATTAATTTTCCATAATCTTACTTTCTTACTCAAGTACTAACGACCCCTCAATGCCCGGTGGTGAGGCGAGGAGCCGGATTATTACTAGTACACTAATTCAGATAACAACCAAGTAAATAAATAAATGAAAAAAAAGAATGACACAAAAAAAAATATTTAACAAAAACAAAAAAAAGGAAGCCATTTATATAAGAGTTCCCCCATCCCCTCCAACAGACAACCGCTTAACATGAAATACATATAAGAAGAAAAAGTTACAAACAATGAACACAACAGGTGACTAAGACATTGTGAGCGGTTCTCTAGCTCTTTCACATCACAAAAAATCAAGACATGAAAAATAATGAGCTCGTAATAATGTATTTAATACAGACGACAACCTTATACAAACTGAACTTAATATCAACGAATACGATAAATATAATTATTTAAATATATGTGAATGCATTGCGTCATCGAAGCGCCATCCTCATAATACCAATTACATTCAATACAAATGCTGACGATGAATAGATATTTTTGAGTAAGCAAATTATATCTATGCCGGCTCATTGGCGTTTTGGCGACCAGTGTACCTAATGGTACCACATATCGCCTGTCTTTGAGAAATAAAACAAAACATCATTTTCAATAAATAAGCTAATGATAGCGATTAAATAAATCTCCGTTTTGATTGAAATTAAAATGGATTTTATGTACATATATAATATATATGCTCGTGACAACTTCCCTCCCCTATAGGCAAGGGGTGTCCTCGCAATTTTTTTTTCACATTTGATTATACAAGAACAAGATATAAAATAGGTAACTTAAGCTAAAAATTTTCTATCCATCGATTTCTTCTTCAAAATAGAAATTTACTTGTTCATTTGTTTATAATGGTTCGTGATACTGTGTCAGGGACAGTGTTATTTTTGCCTTTGATGTGTTTGATGTCAAATGTGTAGTCACTTAATTTTGTGATCATTCGTGCCATTTGTGCATTTGATTGTTGAGAATTTGGAAAATGAGTTAGTGCTGAGTGGTCTGTTATAACTGTAAATTTTATTCCATAGAGATATTCCCGAAAATGAGTGATTGCTTCCACAAGGGCTGTCATTTCCAAATCATATGCGGAGTATTTAGATTGTCGCTGTAATAGCGTTTTTGAGAAATAACCTATAGGGTGTTTTTCACCCTTTTCAATAATTTGATGCAATGCTGCGCCTACAGCAATTGCTGAACCATCAATTTCTAAAATTGTCTCTCTCGCTTCTTTAAAAATTCCCAAAATTGGTTCAGGCATTCGTAGGGTTTTCAATTTTTTACTCCATTTTATTGGTTTGTTGTTTTTAAGATTTCCTTTTGTTTCATCAGAGAGAGGTGATGCTATTTTTGCAAAGTTTTTTAGGAATTTTTGGTAGTATCCACAAAGTCCTAAAAAACTACGCACTTTTTTAACAGTTTTTGGAAAGGGGAATTTTTTGATTTTTACTATATTTTTATCAAGTGTGTCTGAATTTTGCTTCCATCAATAATTTTATGTCCTAGCAGATTTGTTTCAGTGTAAAAAATTTACATTTTGAAGTCTTTAGTTTAAGGAAATCATAATAATAACCTAAATTTCTGGTATTCTGGTCCTTGAACTAATAAATCAAATCCCTTATTCATAATGTATTACTTTTTTACACAGAAAAATCATAGAAATTGATTTTAATTAAAACATATCGAAGCATCGCATACATTTTGATTATGGTTACCTAGACGTTTAAAAATGAGAATGTTCTTCTCTCACAATAAGTAATGTTACTTAGGGCCGTTAGATCTGATTCCTGGTTGTGGTGTCTGGATTTGTAGAGGGGACTGAGGATGATGGCATTGTTTTTCCATGTATTTTCAAGTGTGTAAACACCTAATAATACCCAAAGTATCGTCAGAATTGTGACCCATATGAGAACAAGTATTTCGAAAAAAGACCTGAATCCAAAAATAGATGACAGAATTTTTTTAAATGTTATTTGGGCTAATTTGTCAACAAATTTTGAGAGATTTATTTTAACATCAAAATGAGGTACGAAATCTTTCTCAATTCATATGAAATTAGTTAAATTATTAATTAGTTTATTTTTTCTTCATTTTCGCCCATGTTTCAGGTGATTAAACTTGAAAAAAATCTATAAATACTCGCGCAATTCAAGTCTAAATTGATACTCGAGCTTCTAAACACTTGAGACGCGACGGGCATTCCATTCGGCACGCAACAACAACCTGTTCAGCAAATACAGGTAGGTAGGAATTTTGGCAATTTGATGCAATTAATAATTTCATTCAGATATCACGAAGTTATTGATAGAAATACGCTTAGTGAAGTACTTATCATCACGCGCCTATGAGATCGTGCTGGCGGTTTTCACACATAGCTTTGGAGGATTAACCTCGTGACGTGGTCGTTATCTGCGTGCCGAGGCGCCTGTCTGTAGCGTACAAGTATACGAACGTCTAGTCTACGTACTTTACCTATCTATACTTATTACTGTACTTGCTAGTTGCTACGTGTAGACGTAGGTACGCACACAAGTAATAATAACGTCCAGACATCGTCGACTGAACCAATTAAGCCGCGATAACTTTACTCCACGTGTTTTAAATTAAACCCTCCAAAAGTGGGAAAAAATTATCTACTGTGTCGAAGAAGACGAAACGGAGCTTTCAACTTTTCAAGCTGTACTCGCACCTAGCAAAACACCCAAATGTACTCGAGAGAGAATACGAGTACATATATGGTCGCGAGTACCTAAAGTAAAATATATGCTGTTTGCAGCAGTAGCATCAGCACCTCGAGGCACGAGCTGCGATCCGCGGCGGCGTCCGCCAATATAGCCCATTTAATTGACATCTCACACGCCAGCCGCACACAACCTCCCTTATAGTCTCAGCCCCTCAGTGCCAAGAGCCACCGCCACCACCACTACCACTACCATCGTCGTCGTCGTCGTGGTGTTTGCATCGTGCAGTATGCTGGTTCGTCGCCGGGCGCCTGACGCGGCTATTTGGCAAAGCGGCCAAAATTCCCGGGGAAAAGGGGATCGATACCGAGGCAGGTAAAGCACACTCACACACACATAGCATACAGCAAAAAGTTTCCTCGTTTGTGAAGCGTGCCATAGAGTAGAGCAGCGTAGTATACGACCAGAGTAAGAGTGATAAAGTGAGACAGAGTTGTATAGAGTGAGAGAAAAACATATATAGGGGGTAGAAAAAGCCACAGACAGAGATAGAGACTGTACTCATCGACGTCGACGTCGTCGCCGTCATCACCGACACTTGCACCTCCACCATCTCCATATCTGCACGTAACACCACCGACCCCGACGTCGACGGCGCTATCGTGTCATCCTTTCACCCTGATCTGGTCCTTTGCGAGCGCGTGCGCCTCACACCCCCTCTCGTCTCGCTCACCCCTTCGTCGATCCAATGTACTATATACGACGTACCCATTCTCACCATAGACCGCCGCCGTCGCGTCGCATCGCCGTCGCCGTCGTCTGATAAATACCGCCATATACCGCCCCATATACCCTCTGGCCCCCTGGTCCCCTGACCTCCCGCTCTCGGCACCCTATCGACGAAGCAGACGAATAAATGACAGAGCGCGGGATCGGATCTTCTGGCATAAACGCGACGCTGCGCCGCTCGCGTTTGACGTACCCTTCAAAATGTACCCTGTACCCTGGTCTTCACCCTGCCCTATGGGTAGTCTCATCCTGCTCCCTTCGTCAGCACCGTATCGCATTCGCATTTGTAGGTACCGAGAAATGGAGATACGCGGACTCGCGCTCGAGCTTTTAAATCATTTTTACGTACTTTCCAGTGCAGCGGATGCGGTACGTAAGAGAGAAGGAGTGACGCCGCAGGCAGGAGTTGCAACGAAAAGGGATCATGTTGTTTACATCGTATTGTCGCCATCACCCGCACTCGTGCCTTTGCTATCCAGCTTAGTTGTCGTCATACTTATACGAAAGTATTACGTACTGTGAGCGAGAGTATGTGCGATTATTCCTGTAAAGAGTACCTATCTACTTACCTACCTATTCAATACCTATGTTTGTGCATTTTGCTAAAGATGTGTAATCATCCCTTTGTGTCGGGGATGAAACCAGCATGGCACTCACTTCGTGAACATTTTTCGGGTGAATGTGATTCCCATGATGGTTTTCTTGATTAAAATTTCAATAAGTTTTTCGAAACTTGAAACTTGACGCTGGAAAATGGAAATAGATATAAATGTTATTAATTTATTCAAAGCTACCGACTTCTATAGACTGCGTTACTGTCATGTCAAGAAAATGTTAACCCACTCAATATTAGCAAGGGCTTCATGTCTTTGCCTGAACTTTCGTCCCTTGTGTTGAATAGCCACCCAGGTGAAAAATAGTGAAGATTTTTAAACCTTCAATTTCAAATACCAATTTGTGGTAGTTTAAACTTTGAAGTCATTATGGAGTTTCTCGCGAATTTTTAAAATCTTCAGTTTTAAAAAAAGTATTGGTTCATGTGAAAATTAATTCCTATATTCAGGTTAATCGTTCTCCGGACTCGTGAGTCGTGACCCCTTCCATTATTTGGATATGAAATTAGCGATTGACCTGCAGAATAATTTTTTGACAAAACGCACTTTTTTGGAACAAAGCCGAAGTTTAATTTATTTTCAGATGGTGATGAAATAAACTTACTTACTTTTAAATGATAATCAAAGCTTTACTGTGCACGCCACAGCTGCGTAGTGTGCTGAGAAAGTTAGTTTTCTGTTGAATACTATTCCTAGATATTTGATCTCACCTTCCAGTCTGATTTCCTGATTATTAACCATGATTTTAAGGTCTGGAACATTTCTGCGTGTGAACACCATCAGTTGAGTCTTGGATTTGTTCAGTTTGAGCCGTAGGGACTCAAGCTTCTCAATAAGTTGTTGTATTTCTTTATTCATGTTTTTCATCATTTCTTGGGTGTTCAATCTTCTGAACACAAACGTCAGGTTGTCCTCAAAGGCGATTGCCCTCACAGCTCTGAATCTGTATCCGAGGATTGTGTTGTATACACAAATCCAGAAAAGGGGCCCCAAGACTGAGCCTTGAGGACACCTTTTGGAGTTGGTGGCTGTGGTAATGTATCTGCTGTTATTGTAGTTATAACTGATTTCCCTGTCAACCAGGTAGTCGGCTATAATCTTTATTATGTTTCCATTGATTCCTAGTTGATCCATCAACTCAACTATGATGTTGTGGGGGATGGAGTGGAAAGGCGGCCAATACATCAAAGTTAACTGCTGTCAGCTACAGTTTTTTTGACTCCGTTTATTGACTGATTTTTTCGGAACTTGGGGCCCTGGATTAGGCTTTGGCTACCTGATAAACCCACGAGAATCGAATTTTCATAAAACCCCATATGAAAAAAGTTTATTCTTTTGACCCCGGATTTCAAAAAATTTCGACCAGCTGGGCTTATTTTGACGATTGATTCTTGTTGGGGCACACGACAACTATTTATACAAAGTTTCACGACAATCGGATCATTATTACGGATTTTACAAAAATACAGTTTTTCAAAAATTCCAACTCACCATATATGAGTATTTGGCTAGGTCAAACTTTAGAAGCTTATATCTCACTGAGTTTTCAACTTACTGACACCCGCGATAGTTCATTTTACTTGTTTTATCGAACACTACACAATCACAGTTAATCAAATTAATTAAAAGTAGTTTAAGTTTAGTTTGAGAGGTGACCTATTTTAAAGGACACACCTCAAAAAGATCACTTTTTGTCAATTACTCGAAAACTAAGCGTTTTAAAGAAAAACGCTACAAAGCGTTTTAAAGAAAAACGCTAAGACGTAAAAGTTGCTTAGAATTAAATTTTACATAAAATATGATAATAAAAAGACGCACTCACACACAAAAATTTTACAAGTATAACACACATAATGAGTTGGCAAAAACTGAAAGTTTAATAACTTTTGAAGTTCTGCACCAAATTCCACGCGCAATACACCAAAATATGCGGCACGTAATTGTCTTTGAAACGCAACCGTCAAAAGTGCAAAAACTCGCAAACAGTTGGTTTCTTTACATGGTCATGGGTTGATCTAACAACCATCACTCTCTGGTTGACATCCTCCAGTATAAGCTTGTTTTCATGCAGTCCTAGGGTGTGTGTATTATTCCGGCAACCTGCTCCCTCAGAGGGGAGCACCCTTCCTCTTACAGATTTTCTCCAACCACTGAATGCGAAGCCTCATGCCTTTCGGCAGGAGAAGATCAGGTTGTAGGAATGTCCCAAATTGTTTGATTCAAGTAGCTGGTCCATTGCCCTGTCAACGATGGTGTCAGCAAAATACTTCCCCAGTATTGACTGGAGGCTGATTGGATTGTATTTGAGTGTAGGGTTTTTTGTATGATCATGGGTTGTTCTCACAAGCAGGGCTTTTGCATTGACATCTTCTAAAATTTGGATTTTCTCATTTGGTCCTGGTGGTATGAACTTTGTTCCAGAAACCTGCCCTCCCCTGGGAGCACTCTTCTACCTTCGGATTTTCTCCAACCACCGATCGCTAAGCCTCATCAGCCTCATGCCTTTCAACACTACTCAACACATCTGTCATCATGGCACTGTCAGCTTCAGAGCTATGTTTTGTCTGGTCAAGTGTTAATGAGTTAATATTTCGTAACATTTTAATATCGAATAACAAATGATTACAAGTATCTATATATTAAAATTATGACCGGATTTTTGTAATACTGAGATCTCAGGAATGGCTGAACCGATTTTGATCAACGAAGTCTCAAACAAAAGCTTTTGACCCGTAGATGTGCAGGTTTTTATCTAAAGTTCAAAAAGTATACAAATCGAAATGTTTACACGTAAGTACCTATACCAAACTATATAAAAGCTTGGATAATTTTTCATACATCTTTCAAAAAGGAAGTCAAATATTCAAAACTTTGAAAAGATTGAATGTTCAAAAGATTTTTTAAAAAGTTATTTAACCCTCGGAAAATTTTAAAAATACTTTTGAAACAAATGATTAATTTTTAAAATCTCATTTTCAAGAATGAATCCCTCTATTCTATCACCAAACTTTCTGCCTCCTTGCCCTGTTTTACTATTATCAGAGGCCTTGCTTTTGTTTTGACCACTTACTATATACTTAAGTCCTATTTAATGCTGCGGTACTAGTTTGTATTACTATTTTATGACAGTCAGCAATAATATTGCTGCCACTGAACACCTAAATATATAGGTAAATACCTATGTGTATAATGTATAACTATAACACAAGGTCAGGAACCCTGGCCATTTCTTTAAAATAGTTTAGGTAGACTTCCTATAGAATCGCTTAAGTATTTCTGTTATTTTGTTTCCTTCCACTGCAACCTTAAAAGGTATAGGTAAGCAAAACCTACTTTAGGTAGATGGAATAGTCAATAAGATAGGTAATAATTAAATGTTATCAACCTATCTGTTGAAAACAAACAAACAAAAATATTGAAACATAATATGGAATAATTTTAATTAGTTTAATGAATTTTTTAAATTTTGATATTAAATTAATAATTGCTAATTCTTCATTGATTTATATAAAATATACTTAATTTTTTATTATTTTCTTTTTTTAAAATAAATTTAAATTTTATTTTATTTGTATTAATTTTTCATAGTTTAAATTCAATAATGATATTTTTTTTATTGGAATTTTATCACGAAAACCTTCGAATAATCCACTCTTTCCCAATTAATGTACCTCAAAATTCAATAATCAGGGAAGAACCGATCAATATAATTTACTTACCTTTGTCCCATGGAATACAGAATATTTTTGAAATGGATTTGGAACTAAGAGACGAAAATGGTAATTTCATCAACTTAAATCAAGAAGAAGCAATCATCACATTGCATTTACGTGTGAACTACAAAGAAAATTTACTATGTCTGTTTTTGATCTTAATATATTTAATATACGAACATAAATTTCAGTGGGTAATACAGGTATTACAATCTGAAAAAAAAAATCAATTTACAATAAAATGAAAACAAAAAGACAAATTATGAAAGAAAAGAAAAGAAAAACAAAAAAATGAACTTACTTAAGTACTTACTGACACTTTATATTGGACCAGTTTGCCTCATCAAAAATTTTTTCCAAAATTATCTTAACATTGTCAGACTTTCTGAAGAAAATCTAAATGAATCTACAAATCTGATCCAGAAATTGTCATTAATTTTGATTGAGAAACTCATGTTATCTTCCTCTGAATAAGGAATCAGTTATATTTTTAAGTTAGAAAAACAAAAAAACAAACTTACTTACTCATACTTTTCATGCAATTCTGGTAAGTATCCCTCTATTCTGTCTCCAAACTTTCTGCCTCCTTGCCCTGTTTTACTATTATCAGAGGCCTTGCTTTTGTTTTGACCACTTACTATATAAGTCCTATTTAATGCTGCGTTACTAGTTTATATACTATTTTATGACAGTCAGCAATAATATTGCTGCCACTGAACACCTAAATACATATATAGGTAAATACCTATGTGTATAACTATAACACAAGGTCAGGAACCCTGGCCATTTCTTTAAAATAGTTTAGGTAGACTTCCTATAGAATCGCTATAGTATTTCTGTTATTTTGTTTCCTTCCACTGCAACCTTAAAAGGTATAGGTAAGCAAAACCTACTTTAGGTAGATGGAATAGTCAATAAGATAGGTAATTATTAAATGTCATCAACCTATCTGTTGAAAACAAACAAAAAAAAAATATTGAAACATGATATATTTACAATAAAATGAAAACAAAAAGACAAATTATGAAAGAAAAGAAAACAAAAACATTGTTTCCTGTCTGTGGAAAAAATAAAAACAAAAAAACATTAGTTAGGTACATATTCACAATAAAATGAAAGCAAACATACAAAATATGAAAGAAAAGAAAAACAAAAACACAAACTTACTTACTCATACTTTATATGTATTGGACCAGTTTGCCTCTTTCCAAAATTATCTTAACGTGTTCAGACTTAAAAAAAAAAAATGTATCGCAAACAAACCTGATTTTTTTCTTGAATTGGGTTGATGTGCATATGAAGTCGTTTCTCATGCTTTGTTGCAAATTCTCAACAACTTTGTCTATCCATTTCATCTCAAGATTCTTGTGAAGTGCTTCATTTGTTTGAAACCATCTTGCACCTGTAACTGTTCAGAGAGTTTTATTTTATTTGGATGATTTTACGATTTGATGCTTTAGCACATCCCCATAACAAACTGTTAAATAAAACATTAAATTTAAGAACGGTAAATGTGCTTACATTACTGCTTCTTTGACTCATAGTAGTACTCGCGAAAATATTTGAAAGTTTGATTAAAACTTGAACTGGTAAAATTAACGCTCTCAAAAAATTTGAAAATTTTACTTATCAAGGCTTTGCACAGAAACTAAGCAGTAGAATTGAAATAATCAGTATTCATTAAGAAAAATCATTGGTCCGATGTTTAGAATTGGAGAAGTTGTATAGGCATCTTTTAGAATCAATTGCAAGAGTTGCAAAGACAGGGTGTCCAACCGGTCTCGCAAGTCTTGTAAGTACCTACATTACATAATGAAGAAATTCTGCATTTAACAGAATGATACTTTGAATTGACGAAGTATTGAATGAGTTCTAAAGACTCAATTGTCAATACTTCCATTTTTTTCGTTGAAAAATCGTTAAAAATCGATTTTTTCTCAGTTTGTTTATCGTCTGCAACAAAAAAAAAACAATTTTCATTTCAGTTCATGTTGAAAAAGACAGCACTAATTTGATTTTCTCAATTTTTGGAATTCAATGAAAATTCGAATAGATTCATTTTCAGGCTCTTATTCTGAAAGTAAAATTTGTATAAATGCTCTCAGACCTTCAGATTGATTTTAATGAGTGGTGATAGGGGGAAGAATAGGGCGAAAATCCGAATAAAAACCAAAACATTGACGCAGGTTTACTGGCATAAAAATTTTAAGAAAATAACTGACATTTTCCTTCCAATCACGAAAGGATCGAAGCCACCTGAACCAGCCTGTAACGTAATTGCGAACGGAATGACGGTAATTAAAAATTACACAGATCTGGTCTCTGCTATCTCTCTGGGTAATCGTCGCCTGCATTTTAAAAATGCAACAATGCAAACGGTACAACCCCATGTTGTGAATTCGACTCGACGTGTAATTAAGTAGCTGCATTATTCGGTAATTATTAGCGTAGGTACAATTATGCGCCTTTATTCGAAATTGATGAATACACGAAGCATACAAGTATTTACCTACACATGTGCATGTAATTACTAATTACGTTTATCCGAACATCAATACCGAAACCGAACATGTCGGTTGATATTGCAACGGATGCAGCTACTGCATCTCGTCGTCGTCATTTCAGCAATAATTAAACGCATAATATACTTGCTTACGATGAGTTGCATGATTGGTGGAAAGGAGCTGGCTACGAGGAACTGCGAGGAGTATCGTCTCGAGTATTTAGTTAATTTCTGCACAGAACTGGATTTTTATGTGCGTTGGCGTGTAAATATTTAATTAATTAGTTGATGAGTTAATTTATTTGATATTTCGATAGAATTTTCGAGTGCCAATTTTTTTCATTTTGTCGAAAAATGGCGAAATCCAAAGTACCTAATGATTTTTCGCTGCATTTTTCAACAGAAAATGGCTGAAAATATTTGAAGGCATCTACATTCTACTTTGTTTTTTTGTTTTGTTTTTTTTTAAGTGATCTCCAATCCATTATCAATTAATTTGTTCGACTTGAGTTTTCAATGATCCGAATGACCCATGTGTGGTCTTTCTCTGAAATTATTCCTCCGATAGTTTCTTAAACTCTTTGTTTTCAGTTTTTCACTCAACTGCGGTCATTGATACCTACTTACATGCCCATTCGATGTTTTTCTCGGCGTCATTAAAATTTATGTTTATGTATCAGTGAGTATCGAGAGTCGTTATACACGTACTTATGTACAATCGTCGATGCATCAATTATGTACTATTGAAATGTTGTACAGTACTTCGTCTACGTAGAGTAGTACGTATCGAGTACTGTACAATCTCGCGAACGACTACGACGATGACGACGTAATTCTTATTATTAATTTTGCGAATGATGCTGATGCGGCGTCGCGTCTCTTGTCGATATATTTGCACTAAGAAGGCGACGACTGTATGCTGGTACATAGGTTATATATGTATGTACAGGAGGTAGTAACTGCGAGTTCTACGTACAGCAAGTAATTTTAGCGTAATTGCATATTATCGCTACGTGAATTTGCACTCGTACTCGTAATAATATAATCGTATCGTATTTGTACGTAGATTTGTTGTTTGATGTGCTTTCAAAGACCGGCAACGACGCGACGTCGACGTCGACGCGGTGTTTGCGAAATTAATCGTCGACGTCGGGTCGGGTCGGGTCCGATGTGCCCTGGCTGTATGTTGCGAATTGTTTTTTCGGCGTCGCCATTACCAATTTTCCATTCCCACGTCTCGACCAAAATGATTTCGCGGGTCCGGTACCGGTAATCGTATTTGTAGTCGTCGTCGTGTTCATCTGTGACCTTTTGGCCTTTGGGATGGCGGCGCGGCGCCTTTGAAATGGTGTACGATTTGCATTTAGTTCTACAACATTGGATTTGGGTTCGGTTTTTTAAAATTTTGAATTGAAAAGGAAAATTTTATGGACAAGGTGTCTTTTTTCAACTTTATGACGATGATTTTTTTGATTATTGTTTCCTTTGGGAGTGGACGGTGTAGTTTTATTAATAAATTATTTGAGTGTACTAACATGGAGTAGTTGAATCAATACTTAGTTACTTACCTATATCAATTTTTATGAAAATTTATGAAAATTGAATATGAAAAATTGCTTTGAAAAAGTTGTGAAAAATTGATTAATTGATTTATAAAATCTTGAAAACACACAAATAAAATTACTTACTAGAATATTTCAAAATTTTGCAAACATTTTCTGTAATGAGATTGCACATATGTTATAGGTTCTTAATGAAATCAGTGTTATTGGTAGAATTGGTGCTATTACCTACCTACTTGATTTATTATTCTGAAAATATACAAAATAATGTCTAAAAACACAATATAATATTATGTTACATTAAGTTCACGTAAAGTGCATCTTTTGTAACAATTACGTATCAGAAAATACCATAAAAATTCCAATTTCTGTATATTTTCCTTCTCTCGTAGATTTTTTTTCTCTTTGGTGATAATTTCTGAAAAACCTTATCAATAAATATCGAAACCTATTTACGTCAAATCCTTTAAAAGTAGGAGTTGCAAATGTGAAACCCTACAAAATAAATCTCGTCGATAATAAATTTCCAAATTGTACGTCAATAAGATTTCCGCAATTTCGGATTTTCGAAGGGAATTTATCCACGCTGTCTGAATTTCAGCCATAGACATTCACTTTTAAAAATTTCAAAATCAAAGCCAGAAGACAAAGACCATCACAAGGGGAAAATTAGAATTCAATTCGAACAGAAAAATCAAGAAAATGAGGGAAAATGTAGAATTCTACTTGAAAATTCATTCGGAAATGATCAAAGTATTGTAGATTTCTGCAGCCTCTCCTGTCAGGTACATGGGCAGATATTGGAATTTCAACTCCTCCGTCCACTTGAGTATCGTAGCTGCATTATCAGAAATAGTCAGGAAAGTTTTGATATTTTCATTCTTAGTCCCTCCAAACTTATCAATCGTGAATTTTGGTGTTTGAGCCATAATTTTGTCGTTTTCTAAAGATCTGCTCATTTCACATACAATTTATCACCACAGAGAAAAATATCTGAGAGATGGGGAAAAATTTCACAATTTTGGGTCAAAATTTATCATCATAATAACGCAAAAATAGCCACCACATAGAGGTAGATAAAAACCAGCGAGAGGAGGAGATTTTTAGAATTCTGATTTAAAAATCACGCACTTAATTACACGAGCAACTCAATTAAAAGGTCAATCCGAAAAGCCCAAATTTAGACCTTATGAATATTGATATTTCTCGTATGTACAAAAATCCCACTACGACGTACGTAACGCGACGAAAACAGAATTCTCATAGTATGTATAAATCGTTTTGAAAAAAAAAAATTCAGTGAAAACGGACATTGTGAGGCCAGCGAAACGAAGATACGAACATAAAAATCAATCTCTGAATATCGAGCGAAGCGATAGGTATTGCTCTCGGATCACTCCATTTAAATAATCAACTCTCAACGACAATAATCGATTCAAAAAATATAATCATCAAAAGGGCAAAAGATCAATTCATGACATTTACGAAAATAATTAATTATAAAACATCGATCAAACATTATTTTACCACTACAATCGTAGGTAATATTTTCATAGTCGCGAAGACGATGTTGCTCGAATTAACAATTCCTGACCGACTAATTAATTTATAAATCGATGTCTTTTTCAGCCAAAAGAAAAACGACATTCTAAAAAAAATTCAGTTTTTTATTTGGATTTAAAAAGAAATTGATAACTGTTACCTACTAAAGGAAAACATAGTTTTGTTTTTATTTTTTATTTGATCAAAAGTATTAGTTTTTCATTAGGTATGTACTGTCACGAAGGGTTTTCCCGAAACACTCGACCGACTCTGAGCTACCGATTTAAAATAACGAACACGAATATTTGAATTGATTTTTCTCTTTATTAGCTCGATACAATATTTACAATCGGAAATTACGAGTAGCTAATGCTAAGGCGATGTTATTGCCTGGAGAACCGATCGCGACTGATTTTTGTCAACCACCGATGGTACAATCGTTGGTGGTCGATTTCCGCTAAAACTGCTGACCAGCAGTTTTAGCGGAAATATGGCGTGTTAGCCCTACGAGCCGTGTGCAACTTTGTCACCAAAGTTGCACGATCGGCGGATTTTGTATCCGCCGATGCGATGGCGTGACATTTTAGCCATCGCATTGGCGGATATTTAATTTTTCCAAGAATTTAAAGAATCAACACAATTTATTCGACGACTCGTGTTTTCGAGTCGTCGAATATGGCGCGATTTACGACGCCACAGTACCTATATGTGTAAGTACATATTTCAAAAAAATATTTTAAATTGAATTTTTAAAAAAATCAATAAGTAAAAAATATTTTTTTAAATTCTGAGGGCAATAACAAATTGAAATTTTGATTGATCAAAAATATCAACAAAACAGTAAACAAAAAGTAAGTAAAGGGATACTTTGTTTTTATTATACTTACATATTAAGAGAACCTCATTAAAAATACTCGCAACATTTTCGCTTTGAGGAGGCAAAAATCCTCCCCAGGATGCAGGTTTTAGTTTTTTTTTATCTTTTCACCGCCGTCATACTTCTCGCAAATTAATACATTCGCCAGCATGGCAACGCTTATTGTGTAACGATGATAACCAAAAATGCGTGCAATTGCGCATATTGAAATTTTTTTTCTCTTCTTACTTTCTTTTGGATTGAACAGAGGCACCTTCACAATAAGGCCGTGATAATTCTGGGGAGGCCATTCTTCAATCTGGACAATTGGTTCTCTTGGGCCTTATGACCTTTTTGATTCAATAATGATGTAGGCTCTCCTATAGTCTCGTTATACAAACACCTTAATGGCGGAGACATAGTCGACATATATTCCATAATACATTTTTCAATCACACAAAACAAATAACAAAAATAAGAAAAAAAACCACAAAAATTGACAAAAAAACAAAAACAAAAATAATAATAGGATTCACCACTAAATACGTCTACTACAGAACGTCGCTTTTCTCTAAGTATACATTCACTGTCGACATTTGGGATTTAAGCTGATGCAAACAAAAAATGAATGAAAAAGTTGCATCAGTATACTTCACGGATGGTACATAATATTATAAGTCACACCAACTACGTAGTATAGGTACATACATACTTAGTACAGTGATACATTGGAAATTATCTTATTTGCATTCATCTTTTAACTTATCCACACTTTCGGTCAACTCAATTTATGGAAAAATAACTACGTTATGATGATTTGAAACCACTGGAAAACCGAATCATTCCAAGTTATGGATGATTACATTTCTTATTTTAGGTATAATTTTTTTTTTTTTGGGGGGGGGGGGCTCAACTCGGACAGTATATTTCTTCAATGATTTCGGTACAGAATCGTGTGGCGTGGCATGAATCGTGTTCATAGGATAATCGGCGATTAACCACGCGCCCCTTTATACAGGAAGACACCAGCGGTCCGTAGTGACAAAAGTCCAATCGTTTTTGCTTAACAGCTAGAACCTCTGGCAAAGATGCGTCATTAGAAACTAAACGAATATTTCGTTTCTTGGTGACTGCAAATGACTACACAACAAAAAATAATAAGTAATAATAATAATAATAACAATAATAAATAATAAATTTACAAAAAACAAAAAAAAAATGGTTGTCTTACCAGAAGTTCGGACCTACAGGGACGTAGTCAGATGGGCAGTATTTCTGCCTCCAGGAAACTTTTTGAACTATCTTTCACAGATTTATCTACAACTACAAACAAACAAAAAAGATTTTGGTAAAAACATTTTTTTCAACTCAAAAATATTTTTAATTTCTAGAATTCTTACTTGCAGTCTCTGATTTCTCGACTACATTTCCCAAAATTCATACCATATTTTCAGTTTTTTAATAATACAAAAAAATGACAAATAAATAATATTATCTTTACCTTTGAAATCTATTGGCTCATTTTGATTTTCAGAATTATCGATAACAAAATCTCGTAACCCTAATAAAAATACAATAGGGAGTCAAGTTCACTACAGCTTTTAGAGAAAAAATAATAATAAATAAAATAAAATAAAATAAAATAAAACCTGTATATACCATCTAAAGCATTTGTGTCATCTCGATTAGGAGGGATCATCTCATCGATCACTTGGTCAATAACGGATTGTGGAATATTAAACATTCGCGAAAATAAATCCCTGAAATCCAGCTCGTTTTCTTCTAAAAATAAAATTCATTCAACTTAAAACGTTATGTGTCTAATTTAAGTTTCTCTAGCTCCTCTGTGAGCTTTTGTACTGTAGAATTCAAATCAGCCCCAATATGTTTTTCTTTAATGAGATTTTTTGTCTCAAATTTTACAATATTTTCTTTTAGGCTATCTACTGTTGAATTATTTAAAGGAGCCGGCCAATCAATGAGGGCGGGGGTTAACCCCTTGATTATTTTTCTGCTAATTTTGTCTTCCTTCATGGTAGGATCCCACCTAAGACATAAACATTGAATTTCAGAGATATACTTCGTGATATCTTCTCCCTCTTTATAAATTTTTGATTTAATTGTGTTTTTTATCGTTAGTTCATCCGGTTTATACTTAGTTTCCAACAATAATTTCATTATAGCATAAGTATCAGTCCCTTTTGTTTTCAGATAATTGTAGATTTCTGCAGCCTCTCCTGTCAGGTACATGGGAAGATATTGGAATTTTAACTCCTCAGTCCACTTGAATATCGTTGCTGCATTATCATAAATAGTCAGATTTATGACATTTTCGAAAATAATGGATTATAAAACATCAATCAAAAATTTACCACTATGATCGTCGGTAATATTTTTCAGAGTCGCGAAGACGATGTTGCTTGAATTAACCATTCCAGACCGACTGATTTTCATAATTTTATCGATGTCATTTTTCAGCCAAAGAAATGACAAAGTAATGGTACTTTTGGACGGCTGGTGGATTTGGAGAATCAAATCCACCAAGCCATATAAGGGGATTTCGATTTATGTATTTGGCAACTTGCAAATTTGGGGAAGCGAATTTGCGAGTCTTATGTACGCTCAGCCACTGGCCGGCGGAAATCGGGATCATATTACAAACACGTGAATTTTTTGATTGATATGTATTTGCGCACGAGTCGAACCTTGTTAGATTCGGCTCTTGGCAAAATATACAATTTTTAGCATAAAATCATCGAGATGGTTTTCTAATTTGGACGATGAGATTTAGCCTCGAAATGTGAGGTTAAATCTCACCGTCACAGTACCTACAAATTAAATTCAAAACGTCATCATTCACGTTTTTCTCCATTTCAGACACTCACTCTAAGAACAAAATCAATTCAAACACTCACCTTTTTTTCATTTTTTTTTTTTTCAAAATACAAGCACTCATTCCATACACGAATTCTATCCATTTGAATTTTTCCCCTCGAAATAGGCATTCATTCAATACTCGAAACCTACCAAAAAAATATATGTATCAAACCACTCGCTTTTTTTCATATTCCTATCACATATCTAGATACTTAGACTTATGTCAGGAAACTACACTTATTCCAAAATTATTCACAAAAAATTCATATTCTAAAAATGAACATAAATTAATAATTTGAAAATCACCAAGTCCATGAAAAATTAATTGATAATTATGACAACTAAATTCTACCACATACATACACACCTACATACTTAATTATATTATTCTCAATGAATGAAGAATCATGAATGTAAATCACAAACAGGACACTATAGCGCTTACCTAGTGTCAGTTTTTTTTTTCAATCAATTCCTATAATACATAAACAAATATTAGTTATCTACTTATCTTATTTTAGACCACTTATTAATTAATTATCAAGTTTTTTCCATGTTATCAAATTTTGTGCCGATGGCACTTAAGTTTGAAGATGTTTGATTTTGCCCTGTGAAATGATAGACAGTGTTGAAACTGTCTCATGTCAGTACCAACTTACATATTGTGGTAGCCCCTTTGACAATTAACACATTTACAATGACCAAATTATTAGACTTTCACAATTGATACCTATATGAACCAAGGAGATAGAGAGACTACACTCTTTCCAGGCGTTTCCCCGCTGTTTTATAATCGCGCTCGAGGTAGCCTGGTGTTTACCAAAATATATTTGTTTTCGTTTTAATTTGCAAAGATGCATTTTTGTGTCGCGAATTGTTATTTGAACGTGTTGTTTTGGATGGCCAAATAGTTTTGATTTAGGTTTTATATTTTGCTTATTTTCACGTACTGCACATATACATAGCTTACTCAAAGTTGGATTCTTAAATGCTTTTAGGGGGCTCTTGTACTTAGTTCAATGTTTTTTATTCTTTGTTCGAAATTGTCATTTGAACTTTTGATTTTAAAATGTGGTGTTGTTCATTTCCACTTTTCATTTAGGATTTCTTTTGTGTTTTCAAAGTTCACCACTTCTGTGTGTAAACTGTTAATTTGGATGGTATTGAATAATTGTCTACTGAACCGGTATGACTATTGTGGATTTCCTCGATTTTCTTCTAGTTCCTTTTGCTACTGTTCCATTACTTTCTGTTTGGTAGTAGCCATCATTTGCGGATGATTTTCGACCATTTCTTCAATAATTGGTTTATATATGTGGTAGAAGTAACTTCCGTCGTATTTTCCATCACAGTGGTATGGACCCATTTTACAAATTTCACAGTTTTAACTCACAAAACTGTTGAATTTCCAACACTTTGAACGGCTTTCTTGAACCCTTAACGAAATGTTTACAATAACTGCAACTGAATTTGTTTTCCCATTTGATGGTAATTTTGCCTGCTTTTTTTTTGCTTTGCCATCAGGAATCCCCCCTGGTTTGATTTTTCTTCACCAGTGATGTCATTTTTTTTCAACTGCTTGCTCTATTTCACCGTTAAGATGACATCCTATATCTTTGATTAAAGTTGAATAATTTTTATTTTGAAGATATCAAGTTTTAAGCATTAACTTTCATTGTAATTTTAAAAATAAATTTTAAAAATCAAATATAAATATTTATTTTCACGACACTTAATTTAACAAACTTTTTCAGTAGTTTTGGCGGAAAGTGGCGGCGGGCGTGATCGCATCAGAAGGATGAGTGCAACTTCGCACGTTCAAAGTTGCACATCAGCAATTTTATATCCGTCGATGCGATGGCCTGACATTTTTGCCATCGAATTGGCGGATGGAAATTTCTTAATTCTAGGAAAAATTCGGCGGCTCCAAATTGTCCCGGATGGTTGGGACTTTTTTCGAAAATAAATTGTTCTGGAGACCTCGGACTTTTTGACGATATTTTAAATCGGCTCGGCTCATTTCTCCGATGAAAATAATCAACACAATGGAATATTCAGCGAGATTTTTTCCCGATTAATTTTTTCAAATATATCAACACAATTAAAGAAATCAAACTATTTTGGTAATATTTTCTCGGATGTAAAGTATTGACACAACAAAATATTCAACGAGATTTCTTCCTGGTTTTTATAATTAAACATATGTATAAAATAAGATCCACAATAAAATATCTCGATAAAAATCCACAGTATAAATAGATAAAATACATCAAACTATTTCAGTAAAATTAAATTTGTAACCCAATGAGAAGTGGAAGACAAGACGTTGTTCTTATTTGTGGACTCAATTATCTAACATCTAAGTAGGTAACACAACAATATCATATCTAATAAATTGCTTAAAAATTTGTCCATTCCCTTTAGTGGAGGCAAATAAGAAAAAATAAAAACATTTTTGGCTACCAAAGCTTTTATGATGAAAAATTGTCAAGGGGTTGTCCCCTGAATAATCTCTGAGAATTGCCACCCCACAGACCCCTTGCTAATTTTTTTATGAGGGGTTGAACCCCCCCAAAATGTTTTTTTTTGCAGTTTAATCCTCAGGGGTTGATTTTTCGTCACAAATAGCTTTATTTTTGAGTTCTACGTCAAATTCCCGATCTAGTGACATTTCAATTGTCCTTCTACCTCCAAGGGGGGTGGGGCTAGAACCATTCAAATTTGAGGAGTTTTCTAAAAAAACACAAAAAAGCTATCGGCGCGTACAAGGGGTGAAATGGGTCCCGAGAGTGTTCGGGTTGAAACTAGCATGGAAGGTAGATACCATCGAGAAAGTACCGCGTGAAAAATTTCAGATCCACACCACCTCCCCTTTTTGGGGAACCCCCCTTTTCTGAAAATTCAATAACACTTTTCTCAGCCCCATTTTAACCGATTTTGAAAATTTTTCAGGATGTTATCTATACCCTTGGTAGGTATCCCCACAAAAATTTTCAAAAAAAACCATTTTTGAAAAATTTGCGGTTCAGTTTTGAAAATGAAAAAAAGATATACTTAGTGAAAAGTTTGTAAAATTTTACAAACAATTTCTGTAAATGAAATTCAAATTTCAGCATTAAAAATTTTAAACTCGTTTTTTTGAAGAAAAAATGACTTGACCCACTTCAGAATAGAGCTTTACAATTTGAAAAAAAAATCTAAAACGTGATGAATCAATTTTTTTCTTCAAAATTTGAATTCAAAAAGTGAGCAGATATTCGTACTTAGTAATTTAGAAAATAGGTGAATTCATATATCATAAGATATTTTACGTTTTTCTTACATTTACACTGTAGATACACACTAAACTGAAAAAAATATGAAAAAAAAAGTACTTACTTAAAAGATGAAAAAAATACTCGTAAGTGTCTATACTTACCATGGTTAATGTATTCGAAGATGATGAAGATGTGTTCGATGCCATTTTTTAATCACTTTTTTAAAAAATTCAGTTATGTATTCAAAAATTTGCCACTGTCGTGCAGTTTTTGAGATTAGGGGGATTTTCACATTTAATGAAATTTTTGTTTCAGAAAAATGACAAGTTGCCAAGTTTTTAATGTAGCATGTTACTTTACTATTTCATTTGTTGGTATGCTCAACTTTGGATGTTTTATTTTTAATTTTTCTTCCAATGTTTCAAGATCATTTTTGAGAATTTTTGGTTCAACAAGAATTGATGGTATTTAGTGATTTTTGCAGTGGTCTATTATTGTAAGGAGATGTTCGAATAAAATGAACTTTGTTAAAATGTTCAAAATTATTAAAATTGTTTCTTGTGTATAATCCAGTCAATCAAAGGAACTAGTTTCTCGAATTTTGGTATTATGTTCAAATTGATTTATCAAATGTTTTCAATTTCCCAAAATTGTCATTTATTTCGTCAGAGAGACTGTTCAGTTCGGTGCTCAGGTTAAATAATTCTTTATGATTTGATATAACTGGATCTTTTAGATTTCTGAAATTTTGATCCAATGTTTTTTGGTTATCATAAAATGGTATGATTTGTTCTTTGGTGACTATATGTATTACAGCATCAATCAAAAAATTCTCCAAAAAGTTGAACACCTCGTTTTTTCGAGTGTGTGTTTTCCATATCAATGTTATAACTGGTAATCTTTTTGTCTACGTATAAGTTTAATCTAAATAGAGTTTCAAACATGTCAGATTTTCGATTGCAGAATTTTATGGAATTTTTTTCACTGCATTTTTCACTATCTCGCATATTGTTTTGTAGTGGCGATGGGTGAGCCAAAATCGTGCAGACAATTGAAATTAAAATCGTTATCTGTAAAATTAGAATAAAAATAACATTGTATGTAGTACCACAAAAATACATAGGATATCACACGAGTCGCCGAATATGGCGTGATTTTTACGACGCCACATTATATTAACTTGAAATTATTATTTTATACTAGAATAATTCATTTTTTCACAATGTTGATAAGATGTCATCAATTTTTTCGTAATTTTAAGCAATTCATCAATGTAGTTATTTGAGTTTAAGATTTTAAAATTGTTTCTTGAATCCACTTTATGTTCGATCTTTACTTGACGATACCTTCAACTCTTTCATCCAACTCATGTATTAGGTATTTGGGAATGTTTATTTCCAAAGACCCTATAAAATATTTGAGGTACGAGTATGATATTCTTATACAGACAATTTGTTCCCTGAACCGTTATATAGACTTTCTATCACACGTTTTCCATTATCGTAGGCCTAATGCAGTACGCCCTTAAGCTCTTCTACTTTCTTACCTCTTGGGGATGCTTTTACTGTCCCTTAATGTATTGTTGGTTGCTTCTCGATGCTCTAATAATAAGTCATCCCTTACACGTTTGAAAACCTCTTGGCATCGTTGTCACGTCATCTGCGATAGCTCGAGTTACCAGGGGATGATTTGCATTTGCAAGCACAAAGCTACCCGCTATACGTACCTCTACCTATGTAGTACTACGTTGATAATTAATCGCGAAAAAGCTCGCACCCTTGTATGATGGAAGTGGAACGTTATAGCCAGCGTGCTCGTGCTGCGCCAGTAGGTACCCGGTTCTTTTCTTTTTATTCGCGCTGTCTTCGGTTTATCGCAACGATGAAAGTATTAGCACATTTTTCTCCTCTCGTCATAAAGTGTACTTACTGTAATCAGGGGATATGGATAGGGATGGTCGTAAAACCTTCTTGACGACAAGGAAGGAAAGCGGAGTACGGGTGAAATACCTACTTGTTGGCGGAGCATAGCGTCGTGCATTGTTCGTAATAAATAATATTCTCGATACGTATAGAAAGTTGAATGTCTGAATAGAGAGAAAGAGTTCTCGAGGTCATTGAACGACAAGGGTACCTAACTTCTCCCCTTTATCGACACCGAGTACATAATAAAACAACGTGTCTTTAAAAAAAAAAGAAAAAAAAGAACCATTCACGTTTATATACGTATGTACTTACAAGATATCCTATATAAGCCGAGCAATGAGGGATAGGGAAAGGGATGCACATTGCACATACGGATACTTATATCGTAAGTATCCCTATACGAGAGTATGACGTAATTTCTTCTTTATGTAGGTGAATCTGTCATACCGCAGATAAGGAACAGCAAACCCCCCTTGTTAGGTACGGTGATGGAATTTATAGCTGTGTGCTAATGCATGGTCGCGATATACTAATGCTTAAATATCATCTATTCATACATGAATAAGATTGACTCGACCCTAAGAGACCAAGACCTAAGCTTTTGACGTTTTTTCGCAATACCTCGACCTAGCAATCCTATTTAAACGCTACCCGCATCTTTTTAATTACCCAAGTTATACGTTTACTGCGTGTACATTTTGTATTGTACCTATCTACCTACCTACCATCTATACATTCTATGTCTATAAATCTTCTTAAAATGTTACTTGGATTTACGTACCTAGGTTTTGTTTGTACTCATCTACGTATTCTCATATTACATACATTCGAGCTGGATCTGGTCTAAGGGTAATAATAATACCTACATTCTACTCTTTTGTAGGATGTAAGGAGAATATTTCAGCCGATCCAGAATGTTAAACTGATACCATAATGGTAGTGGTAATAACGATATAAGAACTGAACATTTTTAAATAATAATAATTGTACCGCTGCTTGGTAATCAACGCAAAAGGTACCTAATAAAATTCGATTTGGAAAAGTTGATCCAGGCAAATATCCAACTTTCTTCAAAAAAGAATCAATCCATTTCAAAATGGTGCAATAGGTAGTTTATTTTTTCTCACTCAACAAACATTGAAAAATATTCATCAGAATTTTTTTTAATAGGTGCGTGTGCACAACTGTTTTTTTTTTTAATTTCTGGTCAAAGTCTTGTTGAATAGCCGCTTTTTCGAGTCATCAAATTTGAAGAAAATGTTGAAGAAATAAAAAATTGAAGTGATTTGTTTAAATAATAAAAAAAAAATCATTCAAGGCAATGATTTGGTGAGATGTTAGACCAGTGTAAAAAAAACAATTTTTTCGTACAGTTTTTCATTTTTTTCCATTTTGAGGACTTTACAAGGAGACCAAACATCTATTAGAAAAGCTACATAATTTGAATAAAATCTGTCATTTGAATAGTAATTTTTCAAGAAATATTCACAGAGTTCGATTTATTTTATCGTTTGTGATTTTTTCCCATACAAGAAGACGAAAACAGTTTAAGGAAGGGATGGCCTTTTGAAAAGTGCATTACCTACTCAAGTGTCTATTTGAGAAAAGCTGATGAAAAAAGTATTGTTCTAATTTGGAAATAAGATTTCATATTTCGCAGAGGTTCATTTTTGAAAATGAAAAAAAGATATACTTAGTGAAAAGTTTGTAAAATTTTACAAACAATTTTTCTGTAAATGAAATTCAAATTTCAGCATTGAAAATTTTAAACTCGTTTTTTTGAAGAAAAAATGACATAACCCACTTCAGAATAGAGCTCTACAATTTGAAAAAAAACAACTAAAACGTGATAAATCAATTTTTTTTCAAAATTTGAATTCAAAAAGCGAGCAGATATTCGTACTCGGTAATTTAGAAAATAGGTGAATCCATGTATCATATGATATTTTACGTTTTTCTTACATTTACACTGTAGATACACACTAAACCGAAAAAAATATGGAAAAAAAGAATAAAAGATGAAAAAATACTTACTTACTCTCAAGTACATGTCTAGATACATACTTACCATGGTTAATGTATTCGAAGATGATGATGATATTGATGCCATTTTTTAATCACTAGGTTGTTGTTGATGCGGAGATTGCCCCTGATTGGCGTTGTGCATGCTGTTGTGGTCGATCATAATAATATGGATAATACTACGGCGAATATTGTTGGTTTGCCATATGCTGACGTTTTCATTGTGTTGTTCTAGTTGTACTCCATGATTATAGTTTATCGTGTAACTTTGACGTTCATGTGGTGGGATATTCATTCTCTGTGACATTACATATGGGCTGCCCTGCTGATGTACATTCTATTCAAAGGGGTTTAGATGAAACTGTGCAATAATAGGCTTCATCTTCAAGTAGTTGTAACTTGTAATTCTAATGAAAATTTCTGAATGAGGCTCGAAAAAAATCAGTCGCGCATTGTATGTATTCCATGATAATATTTTTCATGTTACCTTTAGTGTTGTTTTGCCGATTCAAGTAATTTTCAGATGTAAAGTTGGTTTTGTGAATTCTTCCTCATGTTAATAATACATTCCCTAATACATTTTGGGTGGTGGGAATGCTTCCGCTATTTGATGGTGTGTGTGCAAACACATTGCAATTGCACCAAGAGTTTAATATAATCCTGGTTGGCTGAATTTGGACTGGACTTCGTTTATTTTCTGCAACTGGTTGATCCTGGGAATGATTTTCCACTTCATGGATGAGACTTCTGGATTCTAGGTATGTTTGTATTCTACATTTACGTGTTTGACTGTTGACAATTTTTCCACTCTCAATCATATTCAACTGCGGCTTTTCAATAACTTCCTGAATGTATTTGTAACCCAAATTTTATGTCAATTTATGTTACAATGAAATTAAAACTGGCATGATTGGATTTAATGTTGGGTGCCAATTGTTGTACTAGCTTCGGGATGTTTCTCAAATGAAATTTTTAATCAACAAGATGTAGCTTCGCCCCAACTTTTGATTTTTGGACTGATGGTTCTTTTCTTTGGAAACCATGAAATTTTAAAGAACAATCTACAATGGCTAATACGCCCAAATTCCTTTTTATTGTATTTTAAAATGATACCACACACGACACAGATTAAATATCTTTCAATATGATAATACACAGGACACAGCAGAAGTATCTTTTAAGATGATAACACATATGACACACGACACATCATTAATTATTAAATAAAGTCATATCTTTTTAATAAGATAACCCACAGGATAGGTATCATATCAAGTAAATAGGAGGAAGAGGATAGTTGTCTTCCATTTCATAATTATTCCCAGACTATTTACACACACCTACAAATTGACCACCTCGCACCTCGATCATGTGATTGTACCATTATCTACTCCTATTATCGAACAATAGGTATTACAGTATTTTTTTTTTTTGGTGTAATTGTCCTAAATTTATTTTTCCATACATAACAATACCTATTGCACAATGGAATTGATAACTGACATATTTTTTGAAGTGCAAGTACTTAATTGATTCACAAATAGTCAAATGTACATATCGTCACCCTAATACGTAAAATATCTAACTCCATTTTTGTAAATTGTTCAGGAAATGCGAAAAACAGCATTATCAACTATTGATGGGTGTTACATAGTTAAGGTTATTTATTATAGTAAAAAAAAAATTCTGGTAAAAATTTTTTTCACTTGACACCTTTTAAGCCACTTTGAGTGGAGTTAGATAGTTTTCTCAAATTCAAACGTGGATGGTACGCCAATGAATTCACCTGAAGTAATTTTCAACATCAGAAGTTCCATACGAAGTGTTCACCTTTCAAATGGTGTTCATAACTCATTTTCACGTGACGTTAAAATGAAAAAGTTTCACATAGCTAAATAAACAGTACGTTATCCTTTAGTGGAGTTAGATAATTTTCCTGACTTCAAACGCGAATTGTACACCAATGAATTCGCCTAAAGTAGTTTTTAAGGTCGGAAGTTCCATATGAAGTGTTCACCATTCAGATGGTATTCATAACTCATTTTTGAGAAAAAATGGAGTTAGATACTTTACGTATTAGGGTGACGATATAATTCTTGGTTACACACACACAAAAAAAAACAAACAATTTTCAACACACTTAGTACTAAGCATTTTCTCGGACCCTGGGAATCCTAAGCGACTGCGAAATAGCAGCAAAACCATATTACCTAACTGTAAGGGGGGATCTGGACCTTTGAACCAATCACCAATCTTCAAAACCAAAATAACGACCTCCGATCCAACAATTGTTGAAATGGAATTGACTACCACTCTTCAAACAATCTAACCAATTCACCAATCTTCAATCTTTGACTCGAAACCAATCATCAATCTTCTCAGCCAAAACGAATAAATCTGGGGTTTTTTCCTTCTCCCAAATTTGACAAAACGATCTCTGAATATATACTTGAACTTTTTCGACGATAGTGACAACCGACTATTTATTGGGATTTTTCCGCTTCTCCAATGAACACAATTTGAGACAACACAGTTTCCGAATATAAACTCGATTTTTTTTTTGACAATATTATCAACGAAATATTTAATGAGATTTGTACACTTCTCCAAAGAGAATAATAAACACTGTTGACTTATCGTGTTTAATTGTTCTAATACCTATTATGAATTTTTTTAATACTGAGAGAGTAAGTAATTGCGTTTCTTGTGTATAGGCTAGTTGGTCGAACGCACTGTGTTCGCGTAGTTTGATATGTTTTTCGAATGTGTTTAGTATGTTCTGAATGTTTTGGAATACTGAGTCGATATCTTTTGAGAAACTATTTAATTTTTTGGATATGTTAAATAAATCCTTGTGATCTTGTATAACTGCGTTTCTTAAATTTTTAAAATTGTTGTGTAAAGAGTTTTGGTTTTCGAACAGAGGTATTATTTGTTCGTTGGTTACTACATTACAGCACCAGTCTAAAAAATTGCCCAAAATTTGAATACCTCTTTTTGTTCGTGTTTTTTCAAAATCTACGTTAAAACTTTTTAATTTCTTTTCGAAATATAAATTTAGATTCTCCAAGATTTTGAATGTTAAAGATTGTTTGTTGCAAAATTGTTTCGAATTCATTTCATTACATCGTTCGTAATTTATTTTTTGGCGTTGTGTTGACTTGGGAGGGAGATTTATCGCTTTGTTCGTAGGTATATTATTGGATATGTATATTGATATAGTGTTATTGCTTGTATATGTGCGAAGTATCCACCTGTGTTCAGTTGGGTTTTTATTTCATTGAAAGCAAAGGCATATTGTACGAGTATGAGTACTGTTATCTATAACATAAAATATAATATTCTTAATATATAAGGTCATACTTGGGTTACAAAATTATTAGTTTATTACAATAAGACAATGAAATTCCCATTTTCATTTTCTGTACAACAAAATGCGTCAAAATATACATTGTCGAAAATTTTCACGATTACCATTTTTTCTATGTGCAACCGAATTTGACCGCATATTAGCAAACCCTACCCCATTAGGCTGCACATTCGCGGAAGTGGCGTGCAAATTCGTTCTTTTCGCAGTAATAATTTTCATCAACAATCTTTTAAGAAATATTATCATCTAGAAGCGCCAATTTTCAGAGAACAAATGTTGAATGATGTTTGTGTGAATAAATAAAAGTTTGAAACAGAATAATGGTGATTAATGCTTAAAATATGGAGTTTATAGAGTTCATAAACGAAAATCATTCACCTTTTGATTTTCAAAACATCATTGTAGCTGTGTAACAAAATGTGATGCTGAAAATGAAATGGAAAATAGAAATGTGCACTGTGCATAAGTATTCGCAGCATCGCAGCAGTAGGTATACTTGATCTTGATGGAATAAAACGCTGGATAGATGCATTTTCCAAAAATACGTCATCGTAACTATATCCGAAGTACTTAGGTACGCCTCCTCTCAATAGTCAATGCAAATAGTTATTTTCCAATTTTCAATTCATGACCTACGATGTACCTATTGCAATCTTTCAATCAAAAGTATTAAAAGTAAATAATTGAGAAAGTAAGAATCATGACAGTAACAGAAGACAGAATTGAAAATGTTGCATTGAGGAACACACTTTCTTTTGCTTTAAACTTTGAAGTGTATTTATTTGGTAAGAATGTCCTAAGTCGTATACTTGTATAGACAAGATGTACATAGCTACGAATACATTTGGTATATAATGCAAAAGAATAGGTACTCCATGATACTTTTCATACTGTTCAGTGTTCACTATTTATTTCAGAAAAGTCTAAACGAATTCATTTTTAATTATTACAATATAATTTATCAGAGATTCATTTCACAAGTCCAGTATGAACAGTTGCTTACTTTTTGAGAATCTGAATCAAATGGAATCAAATCAACGTTCGTTCGCGAGATGCAGCCTAACGGGGTAGGGTTTACTAATATGCAATTTGACCGATCTTGGTGCCTTCATGGGGTGTTATATGTTTGGATGTTTTCGGGTATGCCCAAATACCTCGAAATGTTATCGGGATTATTTTAATAATAACGTCTTTATTTATGGTCAAATTTTTGATTATTGAAATACGTAATTGAGATTTTTTCCTCTGCTCTAAACGTAACGTTTTTTAAATCGTTCTCATAATATTACATGAATAATTATTATTGTTCATTCAATAATTTTTGTGATTTGGGTAGTGTTGGCGCACAACCTTCATCATATTCCCTAATCTAATCGCCAAATCAGAATGGAGAATTTTCCTCGTTGTTTCAAACAATTTTATCGTAAAGTTAAAAGAATGATTTCATTCATGTTATGTTACGTTACCTTAGTGTAGTTTAGACGATTCGAGTAAATTTTCTGCATAAGATTGTTTTCATAAATTTTCCTTCATTTTTATGAATTGTTCCCTAAAGGCACATTGGGTGATGCGGGACACTTCCACTTTTTGATGGTATATGTTCGAATAGTTTACAAGTACACCAAGAGTTTAGTAATTCCTGAGTTGGATTTCTGCTGGGTATATTTTCCGCGAAATTTGTACCTTCGGATCACCAGTGGATTCGCTGTAGTTGGGCGCCAAGTTGTAAGGGAGGATCTGGACCTTTGAACCAATCACCAATCTTCAAAACCAAAATAACGACCCCCGATCCAACAATCTTTGAAATGGAATTGACTACCACTCTTCAAACAATCTAACCAATTCACCAATCTTCGATCTTTGACTCAAAACCAATCATCAATCTTCTCAGCCAAAACGAATAAATCTGGGGTTTTTTCCTTCTCCCAAATTTGACAAAACGATCTCTGAATATATACTTGAACTTTTTCAACGATAGTGACAACAGACTATTTATTGGGATTTTTCCACTTCTCCAATGAACACAATTCGAGACAACACAGTTTCCAAATATGAACTTGAATTTTTTTTTGACAATATTATCAACAAAATATTTAATGAGATTTGTACACTTCTACAAAGGGAATAATTAACACTGTTGACTATTTGATAAGATTTTTTCTATTGTTATATTTTCTCAGATTATTAACACCATTTGAGAAAAAAAAACAATATTCATCTAACTTTATCGACACAATTATTTCTCTGATCGAACGAGAAATGGAAAAAAACCAGACCTTGTTAATGGTATTATTTTTCTATCACGACTGTCAGACTTAACAAATATGAATTTCAATAATTCACCAAATATGATGTTCCCTTCCATAGTTTCGATGTACCGTTAAATTGCGCGATTGCGAGCTCCAGTTTTTTTTGTTACCTCAGCAATTTTTTTCCCTTACATAAGCTAATTGGTCTAATTATTGCCGAAGTCGATAACGGTATTTTTTTCGATGAATTTTATACGTAACACTAACATATTTTCTTACAGAGTTAGTCTGAATGTTCATCTGTAGGTCTTCCAAAAAATGGAAACATCTCTCAGAACCTCTCAGAAAAAATAAAATTCTATGGTATGGCGCCGCTCTCGTGCCAATAAGGTTTTATGGTTCTGCAAAATACAAAAAAAAATAAGTAATAATAATAAGTAAGAATAAAAAAACAAACATAAAAATATTGTATGTACCAAGGTCTTCCAATAATAGGAGTTGCATAAGAAAGCCTCCTGCCCACCATCCGCCCTGTTACATAGGAGGATACAGGAGGGCCATAATGGCAATAGTTATTGTAGCTAAATCAATTTGTAAGTAATCCAGGTTCCATGTCTCAATAAAACGCACTCCTGTGGTGAATTTTATTTCTTTGATGATGAAGGCAAAGGTCTGTATTGTTAGAGTTGTGATCGTTGCATTAGTTACAAAAAATGTAATTATCTCTGGGAACCTCTCAGAAAAAATACAATTCTACGGTATGGCACCGCTCTCGTGCCAATAAGGTTATATAGTTCTGCAAATTACAAAAAAAAAAAATAAATACTTACTAGCCTAATAATAATAATACTTAATTTAAGGCGGTGCATTACCCTTAGGTAGGTAACAAAAGTAGTAAAGTGACGTTTTCGGTGGTGCGAGTTTCAAACCGTTTTTTCAGTATGATAATCAACTTGAAACGAAATAAAGTATTGATGAAAGTTGTTCGTTGAAACATTCTGCTATCGGAAAACCCACTGACAAATTCTGAAAATTATAATTTGACTTAATATGAAAAAGTCCAAAATTTTCTAATCTGGGACGAAAGTCAATGTTTGAATTTACATCTTATTTTTGACTTCCTAAATCGATTAACTTAGTAGATTCGAGTTCCGCTGGAGCTAACAGTTGATTTCTGAATTCACTGTTTATGAAAAAAAATTTTAAATGGTGGAAATGAAGTTTTAGGCAGCCCTTCAAACTCGGTTTAATCGTACTGGGTGATCTTCATGAATTTAGGATCTTTCTCAATTCATTAATCTGGCTGTAACAAAAGAGGTTCAAATTCAATTTTGGAAGAAAAGAAAAGTTGAGATCTGTGTAATCTTTACGAAGCATCAGTGAAATGAAAAATGTAGATAACTGGAATTTAAATTGACATTTTTTTTGTTCTTCAAAATGGTATGCTCCAGAAATTACTTCAATGTTCAATTTATCCGAGGTAGTTGATTTCATGAGAAATATTATGGTAATTGATTGTTTTGTATGTATTTATTTCCATTCGCCTCTAGACAAGCACATTTTCCTATAATTATTAATTAATGTCGTCTGTGTGAATAATGGGTAATTCTCACTCTACTGTGTAGAAAAGTAGAATCTGTTCTTAGAAGTCTCTGTTATTATTTAATTTTATTTAATGTTGGGAGAACAATTTTTTTGGAAATTTGAATTTTCCACAAATATTCTCATTCAGCGTAGAGCATGTATTTGTAAAAAAAAAGATTTTTATTACGCTGGCCCAATATACGACTAAAAAAACTACAGAAACATTCTAAAATATCGCAGTCACCAAAACAGTTGAAATTTTCTGAAATTCGTCGAGCTCCAAGCACGTATATAAGCAGTAGCTTCGCAACTTCGGTAAATCAGTTTCGATTTTAGCACCATCTCGTTAACCCAGCCCCGATGGCAGTTCGCCTCACCCCTCACTCACTCTCGAGAGCTTTTTACTGAGCTGGCATATGCGTATACGCACATACGCCTCGAACATGCGAGTAGTCGGAGACGTAAAGTCGTATAGTATACATAATACTAAGGAACATGAGGCGGAAAAAAAGATCTCTCTTATGTCTCGTCTTATCATACTGGCGTCGCTTCATTTCCTCCTCCAGTTTCTACATTCGCTGTTCCGCTTTTATAAGACAGGCCGCGTTATCATTGTGTAATCTTTGAAAACGATGACAGGAGGTCGAACTCGAAGCGAAGCCGAACTTTCGAGTTGCGACTGAGAGGAAAAAACCCCACCGAAATTCCAAAAAAGAAGAGAAAACTTTCGCATTTTTTTTTATCTGGATCCAGCAGGCAGCAGGCTCGTATACGTCGTGCCAGTTTTTTGAGCATTTTTTACGATACTTTTACGCATCTGGCGTGATGAAATATCTCTTCGGTTATGATTTTTTATCCACGAATTATGCAAATTTTATGGCGTATTTATAAAACCTCCGGCAGCTCGCTGAGACGGACGCGGTTCACGCCGATAAAATTAAACAGTTAATAAATTCCATCCCTTGTATCGTCGTCGCTGTTCGACACCCTTCTCTTGGAGTCTGCTCCGAAGATGGTTCACTTTCTTTAGCTCAGCTCCCCATGCTTTTTGCGTGTATCTTTCGATCGTCGAAAGTCGACTGTGTCTAGATTTGGGGTACAGAATAGCGAGCTTCTCCATCCTAAAGTACAACCCGACGTCGTATATAGTCTTCAACATCGATGACACTCGCACTCGTTTATCTCCCTCTTCACATCCTCCCTCTCTTTCATGTACCAAACTCGTAAATCATTTTGGAAAAAAACATGCTACATGATCTCGAAATATTCCGCAATGGTGTGCTTTCCTCTACATTGTTATTATATATTATTATTATTATGGCGCTGGCATGGTAAATGCTTTTGCAGCGTGTAAAATTTTTCATCTTCAGGGTACTAAATCAGAAACTTATCCGAGCAAGAATGCGGAGCAAAAGCCACCAAATACGAGACCGCAGCCCGCAGGTACACGAAGACAAAGGGAACAGAAAACTTATCCCATTCCCGTGCTTTTTATTTTGACCCGAGTAAGATACTGCACTCTCCCACCCCCGCACAACCGTGTCTTAATCCTCCCTTTCTCTGCGAAGTAAAATAGAGAAAATTCTTCTCTTTTTTTTTTGCACAACGAACGAGATTCAAATGTGAAAAACGTCGCGTCCAATACGTACACGTTGTTAATCGATAGCCCATATATGACCTATTTTTCCAGAGACACTAATACCCCCGCGAGCTTTTCCACCCTCATGTTGGTTTTAGAACTTTGCTACTCGATGTTATTTATGCCCCGTCCGAACGTATCGTCGTCGCCGCACTTTCACAATTTCACTATGTGTTTCTACCACCACTTCTCTCTCGTCTGTGTCTTGCTTGCTTGACCCTTTTTGTACTATACGAGAAAGAAGCTTTTTGAAAATAAAAAAAACTTGGGACGTCGTCGTCGGAAATGGAGAAAGGAAAAAAACGTCCATTAAGGGAGTACTTGTAGTCGGAACGCAGATTGCATAGTACACACTCCAGACATAAAATCAAAGAGACGAGTTGGGCATGTAGTCGATCTGCCAGTTGTAGGGGCTAGTGTTGAGCTCGACCTGGAAATTCGTGTATTAAGCTATCCCATTCTATGTAAGCGTACGATACCTCGTATAACGTGAACTTTGCGTGCGTGTGTTTGGTCAAGGCTACTCGTATACTCGTATTTCGAAGTGTTTTCGTGCTTTTTTTGCCCTTTTGTTTTTTTTCTGCTGGGTTTTTATTCTTATAGTGTGAAAGAGAATGTATGGTGGCTGGAGAAGGGTAGAGGGAGGAAATATGTGCTAAATGAGAAATTGATGTTTGCTGTGTGAAGGTTGTTTTTTTTAACCCATTCTACATATACTAGTTAATGCTGGAATAAGGATTTTTTTCGTTTGAAAATGTGAATGAATTTTCGGAAATGAAAAAATTTCTTAAAAATTGATATTTTTCATTCTAGAAGAAGGTGTTTAAAATTATGTGATAGTGATAATGTATTTCAAAGCGAAATTACAGTGTTGTCATATTTTATCGATTTGAAGACTGAAAAAAATGAGGTGAGATTTTTTGGGTTCATTCTATTTCAAAACGAACCATTTCGTCATTTTCAAATGGTCCCTAAACATTCTTTTAAAAGTTCAATTTCGATTTTGAAAGTGAGCGGTTTTCAAATTGAGCAGTGACTTGAAAGTTGAACAGCTTAGATTCAGACACCCATATTGTTTTTTTTTAAATTGCGGGTTTCAATGCCTCCCTTTTGAGGGGAGGACTTGTAGTCATTTTTCATTTCTGGTTCAAACGGTTTTGAGAATCAGAATCAGCGTTTTTGAAAATGCCTGATTTGATACCCATATTATTTTTTTCGATCATTAATTGAAGGGTTTTCATCCTTCTTCTTCCACCTCTCTTTAAAAATTAATTTTTCAAAAAAATTTGTATGGGTTGGGAGGAAATAATCTTATTAGTTATTATTTTAAAATGTCAACTTTGAGGGGAAAAAATGCGTCAGGGAATTAAGTTTCCCCCTCCCCTTCCACTCTTAAATTTCGCAGATTTTTCAAAATTTAACCCTTAAAGGGAGGAAGGGAGGGAATTCAAAAAATCGAAAAAAATAATATCGATTCCAAAGTATAAGACTGGAGGGAAGAGGGGCTTAGGCTCCAAAATTTTGAAAAATACAATGGAGTATCTGAAGTCTGTACCGATTTTTAAGGGCGCTGATTCCAATTCTTATCTGTTTGGACTCAAAATCAAAATGGTTGAGCTCTCTGGAGGAGGGCTTGGAGACCAAATTGGAGTTCAAGTTTGGTTTTTAGGTCAAAAGAATTTCAGAATCAGAATTAGGTCCTCCAAAATCCAACACTTATATTACATTTTATACATTTTAGACCTCAAATTCCCTCTTCTCTCCTGCTTCCTAAGGAACTCAGTTTTGGTTTTGGATTATCAGCGTCCTCGAAAACCCAAATTTCGATACTCATAATTATGTACCTTTTCTTAAAAATTCGAAATTTTTTCCATTTTCCCTCTTCCCTTTAGGGGTCAGTATTTCAGAAAATTATTCACTCAAAATGCGCAAAATATAAAAAACGCCCTAAAAGTACATTCTTGAGCATAATTCTGCGGTGAATTTTGTCTCCTGGTGATTAAAAATGATTCAGACTTGAATTTTAAGGTCTTAATGTGAGCTTTTGAGCTTAGTTTCAACTCAATACTCATCAACACAGTTCTTCGTAGGGCTACAAAAAAAAAAATACTTACTTGAAAATTCCAAAAAAAAACTATTAATCTTAGATTTAGTTTGAAAGTTAATTTTCCATCAGCATAGGAAATTTTAAAAAATGGATTAGGTTTAGTTTTAATAAATTATTCTTATTAATTTTAGTTAAATTAGGTTCAAATTCAGATCCTCAATTAAAAAAAAAAAAAAATTAAAAAAATCTTAGGTTCAGTTTCAGTTTTAAATTCTGACACCTCAGTTAGGTTTTTTTTTTTTTGTTTTTTTTTTGGTAAACTCCTCGGTCGCACTAGGCGCCGAGGGTTTAATTTATTTAAAAAGAAAAAACAATCTTAATCTTAGGGTTACTAATATTAACTATTCTATATATAATCTATACCTTCACCCCAAGATTAAGACGAGGTATGGGAAGGGGAATGGGAGGGAGAGTGAGACGGATCGTCCACCCTGACCCAGACCCCTAGGCGGTTGCCTAAGGCTCGATCTCTGCCAAGGTCCAGGAGTCGTTATTCACACATACCTGTCTGACAGCAGACCGGGCCCCCGACCAGTCTCTGGGGGAAGTTTGAAGGGGGAGCGATTTCGCCTAGGGGCGATCCCAACAAGTTGGGGCCCCTAGTTAAAAGATCGTGAGTACATTGGGATATTTGTGGGGTGGTCAGCGCACTTGCTGCTTGCTTCTCACCAAATGCCCACAATGAAGATTGCTATGTTTTTCTATGCTACTCTAATGCTACTAAATACAATTTTAGATATCTTGATCTAGGACTGTCTTCAAACTCGCGACTTCTGGATGTTTGGATAGCTCTTTTTGGTTTTTGGATATTGATATTTTTGGGGATTAATAAAAAAGAAAGATATTAAGTATAAAAAGAAAAAGTATAAAAAAAATGAAAAATGAAAAAGTACAATATTTACAGTTATTTTAGTTATTTACATTAAGTATTTTGAGTTTATCAGGCCATATCTAGACAAACTAAATTACACCTGAAACCCTAGTTACAAAACATTTACATAAATATATATAAGGTGGAGGGTGTCTATTTATAATTTATTGGCACCAATCACCTCTTACAAATTAAATATAAAAAAGGTATTTATTTACATCTTAAAGCTAGTGTCTAAATCGGGAATCAGGCCATCGCTTGGTACTGGCTACACATATCTTCTCGATTGGGTGCAGACTCGGACTGTAATCGGAGAGTTCTTGAAAAACTCGATTTCTGGCTTCATAGCCGTAGCTGAAGGTCCTGCCGAATAGCCTGTTTATCACATTTATCGCTTTCATCGCCTTGCTATACATCGCTGCATAGTGGGCTGTGAATTTTAGTTGGTTATTGAAAACTATGCCGAGGTATTTCATCTCTTTTGATGGTCTTACTACCTGATTGTTAACCAGGATCTCAATGTCTGGTGCATTTTTTCTCGTAAACACTGTAAGCTGGGTTTTTGCCTCGTTCAGCTTGAGTTCGAGGGTCTCGAGCTTCTTGATTAGCTGCTTTATGGCTTTGTTCATAACTTTCTTCAAATACTGGGTATTTCGGCTTCTAAACACAAACAACAAGTCATCCGCAAAGGCTCTGTATTGGTATCTAAGGATCGTGTTATACACGCATATCAAAAAAGGGGCCCCCAAGACAGAAAGGGGCCCCAAGACAAAAAGGGGCCCCAAGACAACCTCAGTTAGGTTACGTTGAAAATCCACATCGTCAACACTCAACACATAGGGCACTTTGGCCAGCTCCAATGCTGGGGCCCCAAAGCATTATATGTATTGAGTTTTATTTTTCAGTTGAACTTTTTCCTTCCCATCACAACTCTTTCGAAAAAATAGGTACTGTAAGGGGGGATCTGGGCGTTTGAACCAATCATCGATCTTCAAAACCAAAACAATGACCTCCGATCCAACAATCTTTGAAATAGAATTGACTACCACTCTTCAAACAATCTAACCAATTCACCAATCTTCGATCTTTGACTCGAAACCAATCATCAATCTTCTCAGCCAAAAACGAATGAATCTGGATGATTTTTTTTTCTTCCAAATTTGACAAAACGATCTCCGAATATAAACTTGAACTTTTCGACGATATTGACAACAAACTATTTAGTGAGATTTTCACACTTCTTCAAGGAAAATAATTAACACAGTTGAATATTCGATATGTTTTTTCTCGTTTTATTTTTCCTTTAACACAATTGAAAAACGAACTATTTTGGTAATTGACAACGAACTATTTAATTATGATTTACGATAGAATATTTGGATAAAAACCACAGAATAAAAAAAACAAAGTTCATCGAATTTTTCGACACAATTTATTCTCTAACCGAACGAGAGATGGAAGAAAGACCTTGTTAATTGTATTATTTTTCTATCACGACTATCAAACTTAACGAATATTAATTTCAATAATTCACCAAATATGATGTTCCCTTCCATAGTTCCAATGTATCGTTAAATCACGCGATTGCGAGCTCCAGTTTTTTTTTGTTGCGTCAGCAATTTCAAAAAAAATTTTTCCCTTACATAAGCTAATTGATCTAATTATTGCCGAAGTCGATAACGGTATTTTTTTCGATGAATTTTATACGTAACAGTACCCAAAGATCGTATGATGACTTTTTATTGAAAACTTTGTGAGTGATGGAGTTCTCGATTTGGACTTTTGAAAAATAAAAAATGCATTTTATTTTTTAAAAAAATGAATCAAGGATTTTTTGAAAAGTGCATTTTTTATTTCTAAAATTTGCCTACCTAGTTGGATTTAATGAGCATTTAAATATCGAGTTTAACATCTTACTCGAAAATTGTTGAAGAGTTTCGTGTTTCTAAATTATTTTTCTGAAAGTCTCATCAATTTTTACTACCTTTGATAGGTACATATTTTCATATGATTCAACATTTTATAATGTTTTTGCAATACTTACTTTCATTACTCTATTAAGAAGTTTTAGTTTATAGTTTAGTAACTTGATTATTACACGACCTGTGGATTTGTACAGAATTTTTACAAACCAATTTAATCCTTAAGACCGAAACCAGCCTATGAAACTTTGGGCTGTACGTATTCATAATTTTAGAACAATTTCGTGTTTCTTACTTTATTCTTATTTCCGAGAAATTTGATACTTACTTACTTTAAACAATTTTGTACTTTTCGATACAATAATTGTAAGTAATTTTTAGGATGAATGTCAATTTGTCAGGTTATTATTTTTTATCTATCGACAATAATGTACGTATGTACATAATACAGCCATGTATTATAGCAAGTAGCAAATAGGGGGCATCATATTTCTATATAATGTATCTAAAACGATGAATGATATGTCGTCTTGCGCAAATAAATTTTTTCCTCCTCCGCATTGGCAATTACATTTATCTATTTTTCTTGGTACATTGTTGACGCGCGAACTCTCTAGCCTTACAAAGCTGTCCATGCGTATTGATAAATTGATACCCTTCTGGCATTTCATTGGTGAACTGGATGTTGAAGTCAATCTTTTTCAAATCCGAATTGAACGTCGAATTTTCTATTAAATTTTCTGAATTAATCCGTCTTATTGTAAGAAGTCAACAAGAAATTAATCTTACATCATGTGATGACAGAAAAACCGGATTGATAATTGAAAACTCCGAATATTCAAATTCAAAATGCTTTTATTAAGTTAGAACACATAATCATATAAAAGTTTTAGGTTCAAAGTTGATCACGATTGAGTACAACACGATCACTTTAAATAATATAAACAGTAAAAAACATTATTACATATACATATTTTTAAAAAATGAAAAAAAACAATTGCGAATTGAAAAAAAAATTTACAAAAAAAATCAACCTGAAGATCATGATCTCCCCTACCTTTTTTCCCCATTACAATTTTTTTCCCTCTCGATCACAATTATTATACCTAAATATAATTTTACAATGAAATTTTTCTTACCATCGGAATGGCGCCAGCTCCTCATACTGCGGCGGTGGTCCTATATCACTTGAGGTGAGACTCAAAAGCGCCTCCGCGGCCGGCACCTCTTCGGAATAGGGCACTACTACAATTATTGGTTCGGAGTTATCTTGAAGAACGTCGCCAACTTCGGAATTTAGCACTGCTGAGTTATCAGGAGGGACGTCGCAGACTCTTTGCGATCCCAGCTGCTCAAATATAGATTCCTCATGTTCTGAGAAATCGATACCCTGTTGAAAAAAATACATAAATAAATATAAAACGTCGTCACAATCAATTTATCAATTTTCTTCCAAGTTTTTAATTGCGTGGGCCAGCGTTGTTTAAATGTCCAAAATAATCTGAAAAAAATTCCAAAATTTTCTTGGGTGCATTTGTTTGATCCTTCTTCTCGAGTAGAGGAAGTTGGTAATATCTGAATCTATGACGAATAAAAGGGTAAACTCTGGAAATAATTCAGAAATTTCATGCATTTTTTTCGTCTTCTTTCCCAAGAGGGGGGAGGGGAGAGTGAAAAATCGCACGGAATATCGCTTTAGGAAGGCCGAGAATTAAAAGAAATAGTCGAAGTCCCACAGCCATGACGCTCCTCTGGAGTGGCGACGACGAAGTCTCATTTTCATCGATCATTGGCCCCCATACCACCCAACTCGATCCAAACCAAAACAATAACAATAAAAAAAACAAAAGTGACAATAAAAATAAAAACAAAAAGTAAAAATTAGGAATACTATTAATCGTTTAAAATGTTAATTAGTCCGCCGAAGTCAACCAACCGGTGTACGCGCAGCGGCGTGGCGCGAAAAGCGTAAAAAAAACGTAAATAAGCAAGCCTCAGCTTCAGCAGCTTGAAAAGCACAGGGGGTGGAAGAGGTGACGGCGGCGCGGCTGCAGCGACAGCGACAATCGTACTGAAACGAATGGGTTACGCGAATGCCGCCGACGCCGCGTCCAGGGCGAAAGGGGGTCGTGGTAAGAGTACAGTGGCAGTAATAATACCGAATACGACGTCGACGTCGAAGGGTAGTAAAACACTACGGAGGGTGCGGAATGGTACGACGTCGACGTTCGCCACCTTGGTCGTCGCTGAAGCCCAGACCTGGGCGCAAGCGGGGGAGAAAGTGCGAATAGCGTCAGCGACGTCAGCGTCGTCGTCGTCGTCGTCGTCGTCGTCGTCGCCGCCGTCGATGTTGGACAGCACCCGAAACGAAAGGGGGTGGGTGCGGGCAGTTGCTGCTGGTGTTGGGGGGTGGTGGGCAGCGTCGTCGGTGTCGGTGGAACAGCGAACATAGTACGACCGACCCAAGGTTGCTAAAGAAAAGGTTCTCTCAAGTTTTGATCTTTTCGAATACCGCCGGCCCCAGTTCCCTCTTTGCCGCGCTAGGGTGTGTGACGTCATGAGATGGAGTTCTCCGCTGTAGTTTACACACATTAAATGGAAGCGCTCTGGGCGAATTTTATCAATTTTTATAATTTTTTTAAAAATACGGTGATGTGCAGGTGATTTTTTGAACCTGAATCCTTTAGAGTATGATGAATTCTACCTAATGGAAAAAAATACAATTTTGAAAAAAAATTCAACATTTTATATAAGTAATGTTGAATGAAAAAAGCAGTGAGGTTTTCTGCACTTTACTCAATTTTTTTTTCAATAAGGACATAATGTATACAATTTTAAGCATGGCATTTTTTTCTTTTTTTCAACTCTATTTCTATCTCTTTCTAACTTTCTTCTCTCCTCTAGTAAATCTAATTTCATAATTTGGTCTCATTTTCAAAATTTCTATTGTTTATCTTATGATAGGTTTGGCTGTTGAAGAAGGAATTTCCAATCCATCTTCTTCTTAATTGTTGTCATATACCTAAGTCTGTCTAATTTCGATCTTACAGTCGTTGGGTGCTCCCAGGGCACCCTATCGAGATGCCCTAGGGCCATGAGCAACTGAGATATGAGAGGAGTCCTAAACCAGGAGGACCTCCAAAAGTCCAAAGAATCCCCCACATAAATTCAATAAACATGAACAAAGCACCCTATCGGGATGCCCTAGAGCCATGAGCAACGGAGATATTAGAGGAGTCCTTATCTAGGTGAACCTACGAAGAATCCCCCACATAAATTCTCTGAACAAAGTCCATGATTGTTGACTTTCTGTAAGTAGATTGTTCGTAAGTTCTCGATATTGCTGTATGTTTGATATACTAGATCATATTCAATTGTGTTGTTTGGTGTTTTTGTTGCTAGCTTCAAGTTGTTCTTTATTTTCTTTATTTTTTAGAGTTCCTCATTCCAAAGTGGGAGCTGAGAATCTTTTACTTTGATTTCTGCCTGGCTTTTTACTTCTGCTGCGGTTTCCTCTATTTGGCTGATCCAGAGATCTATTCCTTCTTTTGTCCTATCCCCATAGATTATGGTATGATTGTTGTTCTTTAGTTTAAAATAAATTTCCCCTAATTTGTACCAATTTTATTTTCATTTAAAAAGAAAAAGTGAAGTGGTATGATAAAAATGATATTTCTATTAGGTAAGTATGACAGTTTTGTTTTTGAATTTTTTCTCTTCTATTATTTATTATGCTTCGCAATGTCCGAAATCGGGCAAATGAGAAAGAAGAAGAAATTCTTAAAAATTCAGCACATGATAAAATAAAAATCAAAAAATTTACTTACTCTCAGTGAAGGAAAAAAAATCCAATTTTCAAAAATGGATATATTTTTGTCATGAAACAATCAGTTTTCCTATGCACCATTGACAGTATTCATTATGGTCGCAGGGCTGCAATTCTATTTGTTCTCCAGTGTTTTCCAAACATATGATGCATCTCTCCCGTTGGTAAGTTGGTCTGTATCCTGGAATAAATTCGTCGACAACTTCGTCTCCAGGATATGATAGTGTAGTTGTTTTTTCCCTCCTTATCTGGGGCTCTGGGGCTGGTAAAGGAATTCCGAGACCATCTTAATTCTTAATGTTGTGCGATCATTCTGTCAAGTTCGGCCCTTAACCTTGGCTGCCCATCCCAAGGGACCCGGTCTGGGTGCATTAAGACCATCACCATTCTTGAGATTAACGGACCTCTTATCCACGGAGGTACCACTTGAGTACTCTCGAAGTACGCAAAGTGGTCTACCTACATAGATGCGCTTCATCCAATTCTCCCAGGTTGACGTGACTGTTTCATAAGTCATGTTTGGGTTATTGGGTTGCTTGTTATGAGTTGGAGTGGTTCATTTTCTTATAATATTTATTTTATATTACCTACTGCTAAATAAAGTTTTAAAAAAAAAATTATCAATTCTTCATATTGATTTTCATATACTTACTTACCTACTTATGTACCTATGTGCATTGCATACTTCATCGTACTTGAAAAAAATGATGAGGAAAAAAGCAGGGGTGGTGGTCCGAACCGGATCCTGATCCCTGGCCCTGAAAGATCTTAATTGTTTCTGATCCCGATCATTATTTATTGGGATCTTTCACGTTCAAAGTCAGAACTGTTGGAAACGAATTGGTTGATAAAAAATACTGAAACTAAAACAATTTTCAGTAAATTTTGTTGAACCAGGTAAGTACATATGTTATTTTTTTTTTTGAAAATGTTATAAAGTGTTTAAAAATAATTTGAGGTGTTCCCTAAAACATTTATATTTAGGTACTAGACTTATTGGAACCATTGAATGCAATTTTTTAAGTGCGTTACGGCGTTTGAAGGTTAATGAGCAGTTCTGAATCATATAAATAAGATTTGAAAAATTAAATTGAACGTATCGAACAGTTGTGGAGTGTATCTCAGATCTCTAAAAGTTGAAAGTTTGAAAATTTTGGCTTGTTCGCCCATTTGAACACATTGAAACTAGGATTTTTTCAATTTTAAAAAAAAAGCTGGAAGTACAATCTGGGTCATTCCACGTTAATTCGACCTAGAAGAAGTCGTAAGGGGAGTCGGCGATTTTCTTGATATTTTTCCAGTGCAAAGACCTTCTGAAAGGATGACCAATAGCGCGAATCGCAGCCCTCTAGCCCTTTTTTAATGGCTGCTGGGGGGGGGGGGTTTAAAATATGACTTTTCTATGTTCTGGTGAATCCTGGTGACTTCTGGTGAATCTTGGTGAGTGATGCACCAGATGTCACCAGAATTCCCCAGAACATAGAAAAGTCACTCATTACTTATACCCTGGTGACCTTTTGGTTACAAATTCAAGAAGCCCTGGCCGTATTTGAGCGATTTTATACACCTGGTGTCCTGGTGACTTCTGGTGAATCTTGGTGAGTGATTCATCAGAAGTCACCAGAATTCCCCAGAACATAGAAAAGTCATTACTTATACCCTGGGGTGACCTTTTGGTTACAAATTCAACAAGGTGTCTAAGTTTTCAGTGAACTTGAAATATCATTTATTTCAGCAGTGGATTACTCGATAACCGCGATGTATACCAAAATGGAACTTTTTCCAATAGTTAGGGGTTTTGAAAGACTTCTTGGTGATATGTATCATAAAAATCAGTGTTGCCACTTTTTTTGTTCCAAAAATTAGCTCGAAAACCTTGAATGGCATCATGTAGGTAGTAAAGTCGATTTTAAAAAATTGAAAGTTTGCGAAAAAATTCGATTTTTTAATTTAAAACATGAAAAAAGTTTTGAATGGTAAAGTTAAGCCATTTGATCCCTATTTTTACGTATCTGTTGAAAAAGTTGAAAAAAACCCTTTCACTCGATGAAATGAAATCCTCACAAAAAAATCAAAATTCGAAAAGATTCAAAAAATGAACGAATTATTATTTTTTTGTTGTGAGTGTAATTTTTATCAACTTTTTCATGAAATACGTCAGAAAGAGGTCAAAATAAGACAACTGAATAAATTTAAACTTTTTTTGATGTTTGAAATTGAAAATTGAATGTTTTCGAATTTTGATTTTTTTGTGAGGAGTTCATTTCATCGAGTGAAAGGGGGTTTTCAACTTTTTCAACAGATACGTAAAAATAGGAGTCAAATGGGTCAACTTCACCTATCAAAACTTTTTTTCATAATTTAAATCAAAAAATCGCATTTTTTCCCAAACTAAAAATTTTTTAAAATCAACTTTGCAACATGGTACCATCTCAATTTTTGAATATGTTGTTCAGCATGAAAAGTTGTCCATAATGTATTTTTTCAGAATTTTTGAGAGTCGGAACGATATGAAAAGTACGTTTTGAAACTTTTCGAGCTAATTTTTCGTACGAAAAAAAGTGGCAACACTGATTTTTATGATATCTCCAAAAAGCCTTTCAAAACCCCTAACTATTAGGAAAAGTTCCATTTTGGTATGCATCGCGGTTATCGGGTAATCCACTGCTGAAATGGATGATATTTCATTTTCACCGAAAACTTTGACACCCCCTGACAGCCTTTAAAAAAGGGCTAGAGGGCTGCGATTCGCGCCATTGGTCATCCCTTCGGAAGGTCTTTCCATAGGAAAAATCTCAAGAAAATCGCCGAACCCCCCTTACCACTTCTTGGTCGAATTGACGTGGAATGGACCATCTTATTTGCGAGTACGTATATAGTACAAGTTGAAATTTCAGGAATAGATAACTACTTAAAGGGTAAAATTGAGTATTTTTTAGACTGTTGTGTTCACAGTTTCACCACCCTCGAAGGTAAAGAAACTTTTCATGAAAAATTGTCTTTGTACTTCTGCATCCGCATTCACATTTTGTTGATTTTGTGTCTAATTTTAATTTACAACAGGGATGAGTCTCAGCCCAGTACCAGGACCCGAAACCCAAAAAAGCCCCGATTGTTTCCTTGAAGCCCCAATGTCCAAGCCCCAAAACCTTAAAAACTGTAACCTACAAAGCCCTGGCCCAAAGCCCGAAACCTTTTCCTCTGAAAACCAAGCCCAGAACGTGAGCTCCGAAACCCAAACTGTGATAAAGGGCTTTTTGGGGCTTTTCGGGGCTTGTAAATTTTGTAAATTTCTATTGTAATCACCGTTCTGTGCATCTCAAAAGTCAAAAATGATGATTTTCAACAAAAAAAATTATAACTTCTGCAAGAAGTTTAATATTCCAACTTTCAAGGGGGTTTTGGTACATTATTTATATTCCCAAGCCCAGAACGTGAGCTCCGAAACCCAAACAAAAATTCAGAACTTCAGCAAAATGTTTGATATTTCAAGGGGATTTTTGGTACAGTATTTATATTCTGTAGGTAGTTCATTGTTATTTGAAAAATGATACTTGAAAATATAAAAAATTTGAACAATAATTAAAAATCACAAAAAAATTTAATTCTGATTTTAAAAAAACAGTTCTATTCAAATAATTTTGAAAAAAGCAATCGGAATCTGCCCTTAAAATGTGTTTTTTTTTTTTAACAGAAAATCAAATAAGATTTTACTTTATTCTTCACTAAAATTGCAATTTCAAGCTCCAAAAACCCCTGAATACTTCATTCAAGCCCTGGACACTGAGCGGCCGAGGGAGCGGAGCCCCCTAGTATTGAAGGAAAATTATTTTTTATTCACGAACAGAAGTGATTTTTCCTTCTCTAAAAATTTGTCGTCTTCAAAATTACTCTACGCCTTATTATTTTGCCTTAAAAATCATAAAATTGCTAACGTTAGCGCGTTCTTCCATTTACTGCATGCATAACCTGCTTTATCTACTCCGTCTCATGACGTCACAACAGTCGATGGACGCTGCAAAAACGGGAACCACCCACTTGCGCCGAGTGAGACAACCTTTCTCTACCAACGTTGTACTAACTTGGTTGGTTATCCGCGTGGTAGCTCCGAAGCGACTCCGAGCGTCGACGAAAACACCCGAGTCGGATTACAGCGCCGTAGACGGTTCACGCAGAAACGGAAACGTCATAGCCATTAGAATTAGATATCGGGGTACGTGCTCGTGCAATGTCTGTGTTCGGCTTCGGTTATGAGCAGTGTAGAACGGCTACGGCGTTACCGGCCTGTTGTCGTTGTGCGTTATTGTGAGTTGTTGGGCCGATTGCCCAAAATTAATATAGTAATAATTTAATTTTTTTTCGCGGCGTGTTTTTTTCGCCTTTTGCCGCCATTGGTGTTATTCTTGTTGTTAATTTTTTGTTCCTCATGATGATGATGTTGTTGTTCGGCGTGTGATTTATTTCGCGCTGCGGCGAGAATCGTTCGTCGGCCGGCACCACGATTCGAGGTTTTTTTCGCTTTGCGAAAAGGTTTTTCAATTTTAATATCGGTAATTAATTTTGTCCAATTGTAATATTATTATCATGTGTCGTCTAGTACGAGATTATCGCGAATTTTCGCCTCGAAAGTGACGCGGTTTTTTGTCGGTATTCGATCGATCATCGGTGTCGATCGCAGCATCACCATCGTAAATCAAATTCACGCTGCGATCGATCACGTTGCTGCTTGCTGTGGATTGGACGAAGCCCATCTCTGGTAGGTTGGCATTTAGCACGACGAAGAAGCCCGGATCCAGCTCTGTAGTACAGATCGCCTGTTTCGTACGTAAGTTGCAACATACACAGCGCAATAATGATGGAAAAAATACCAATTACGCCGGAAAGTGAGCTGCAGCATTATACGCCTCATCTGAAAAAGGTGCTGAAGACGTACCAGAAGAGCGCCATCAAGAGTCTGCAAGGTCCCAGCACCGTATTGGCGACCGATGCGGTATCGACGACGATGAAAAAGGAGCCGGCTTCCGAGTCGTCTCCGGAGTTACCACTAGAGACGCCTCCGCCGCCGCCGGTTCCTCAAGTTCCTATCCTTTCGACGGCCGATCAAAGCGCCGAGCTTTCGGAGACGCTCATCGAAGGGTATCGAATATCGTGCTTTATCATCGGAGGCGAGAAACGTATCTGTTTCGTTCAGCTGCTGAGCACGGTGCTGAGGAACGTTCAAGCTTACACCATCAACAACGTATGCACCGAGTTGTTCATCAATTTCTCATCGTGTAACTCGGAGCAGCTCCTGGCTCTGAAAGCTAAAGGTCTGCTGCCGGCTGAAACTCCTACCTGTGGCCTGGTCACAAAGCCGGATGCCGAAAGATTATGCAGCGTTCTGCTGCACGAAGGAGGCGCAGCTCCGGAAGGTCTGGACAAGCATAGTCAGTCTTCGTTCTACGTCTATCACGAGTGCTTTTCCGGCGCCAAAGGCGTACTGTATTACGAATTTTACAACGAACAGAATTGGTGCGTGCAGTGCGTAGTATGTCGACGGCTATTCACACCTCAGATGTTCGTATGTCACAGTTGTTACATGGATAAGAAACGTAATTCCATTCATACGTACATCGAGACGGGCATTTGTCACTGGGGCTTCGATTCCACCAACTGGAGGCTTTACATTCACGTGCTCGAAACGCAACCGGAGTACGAGAAATTCACCGAAGTGTTGGAGAATTTCAAGAAACACCATGTCAAGTCCGATCTGATCAGGCTGAAAAGAAAACAGGTACGTGATCGTTCGGTTTTGCTACTAGTATTGTTACTTTACATCGAATTCCGGTCGTAAAAGCTCATCAATGTTGCTAAGTTTCGATCTAGAATCTACGTGAAGTTAGCTCTACGAAGAGTAGCATCTCTTATCACTCGATTGATTTCGATCCCATGGGCCATGTGAATAGATACCGTAGACGAGACAATAAATATTCAATTTTTCGACAAATTCTGGTCGTGAAATGTCATCGATTTTGTGAAGTTTCGATCGAAAACCTACATACATGAAGTCAGCTTGATAAAGAGTCGCTTTTTTTACTCCTCGGTTAAGTTCGGTCTCAAATGAATGGCACATGAACGAGCGTAATTATTCGTATACAACGTTAATACTCATATTCTCGATATGATACAATGTTGATTTGTTTACTACTACACGTTGTGGCACGATGATGACGGTGCTGCGTTATCTCTTCGTATCTTTTCTCTTCCCCTCGCGCCATCATCGTAGTAAAACTCGATAAATTTTGCGATTGAAGAGTAATACATTTTCAATGCTGGCTGATGCATTAGGTAAATGAACCAAATGCACGATTTTGTCAGATTAGAATTAATTATTGTGCTCGTAATCGCAGTTCTGACTAGAGTGTCTTTCTAGGTATACATGTCTATTGTTCGGTGTTTGCTGACATCTTCCCACCCTTCCATCTTGGTTCCTATTTCTGACCTTGAGCCAGAAAATAATCTCTTGAAAATGGATGTGGAATTTTGATTGAGGAAGAGAGAGGGGGTGAGTTCTTTCGAAGGTGTTTCGAATGAGAATTCGTGTATTTTGAAGTGACTTTTGAGTGGCTCTCGAGAGTTTGGATTTTTCAAAAATGATGATATCGTTGAAAGGTTAAAATGTTTACACTCTGGTGGATTTAGATTGCTCAGAAGTTGATGAAAAATTTTCGAGTGAGTCGAATCAATGAGCAGAAGGTGTGAATGACTATCTGAGGTTGAGGTATCACTTTAGGAAATTCTCCATCTTGATTGAAAGCAGATTGGATTTTTATTTATCGGAAATGGGCACTTGTTCGAATCAATTTCAACGAGTATTTTCAATTTTTCCACCCTGCTTTTCTTCATTCACTTTCGTTAGTATTCTGACAGCGAGACCCTTCGTCAAAAATGTCTTCTATTTCAGATTAAAAAAAATTGAAAATTCTTGAAAATGTAACGAGTAACGAGTCACGTTCGGTTTTTCGTCTTTTTCAGTATACAGAGTGGAATATTTCATAATTTTTTTTTTCATTTCGACGAATTGATAGAATTTTAAATGAATTTTATACCTTGAAAAACGGACGATATCGATTTCCAAGCGTACGAAATGTACCAAGTTCAAATTCAAGAATTATTACGTAATTTTAAAAACTTTTCTTTTTTTCTTAATTTGTTTTCGAACTTTTAAGTGTACCCAAAAAACAGAGTTAATTTATTATTTAACGAATTATAACCGAGAATAAAAATGTTTTCAAATGATAAATAGAAAATTAGAATTTTTTTAGGATACCTACCATAAGGAAAAACGGTGGAAAAATACTGGCGAATCTTACTCGTATCTTTATGAATAAAAAATATTCAGTTTGATTTACCAAATTATTGTATTTTTGAGTAAGAAATAATGATAGGGTAATATTGATATAGTCAATGTTCGATTTACTCAGGTAGAAAAAAATAATCATGATTATGAAAATATCAAATTGGTACTCGTAATTTTTTTTGATTATTTCACCCCAATTTTGGGGTTGCGTGATCAAAACACTTTGGTTTGAGAAGTTGAAACAGTGAAAAATTTTTAAAAAGGTGAAAATGTCCGAATTCATTCATTTTTTACAAAATGAATTACAAGGTTTTAATAATATGTACTCGAAATGTGTTGAATGTGCGATAGATATAAATATTTTAGGTAATAATAATGATAATCCAGTTTTAAAATCTCCCCTTTCCCTATCTCGTTCCAAACCATGAACGTACGTACATTAACCGGAAATATTTCTGATAAAAATGTATTCATTCATTAAAAGTAAATTTTCCACCAACTCGTACTCGTTTTCAAAAACAGAAAAACTCGCTGTAAACATTTTCGAAGCTGGTTAAAAATAGAAATAAATTCAATCACAACTCCTTGTCCCTGCATCCCTGCATTCTTCATTAAAGTATTGAAAAAAATCATAAACTGAACGAGAATTTTGTGAGTAAACATTGATAGATTTACAGTAGGTACCTATATAAGAGTTCAAGAATGTAGAACGCGTACTCTTATATTATGAGATCACTTTTTGGAAATAGATTTTCTTTCATCCCCTTTTACGATCATTTTTGTATAGTCAATGCTTACGTTAGACTTATCACTTACGAGAACTCGTTAAAGTACTTGAACTACGTACGCATAACTGGCATAGCTTGCATATTATAGCTCATCGTGGTTGGTTTATTATACATACGAACTAGGTGTTAGGTGTATTTTTTTTTTTAAAGCAAGTACATACGTTTGTGGTGTCCATAAACAATAAACATACGTACTCATAAATTCCTCCTCCTCATTAAACCCTAAATACACAATTGGTCATCATCGATGACGTAGTGTCGAGCTAATCGTCGTCATAGATGTAATTGAAAATGGTATACATCATAGATTGAAGCATCATCGTTGAAAATATTCGAGAAATTGGGTAATAAACGAAAAAAATTACATATTTCTACAGTGTGTTTGAAAAGTTCAAGATGAAAGGATTTCTTGTGAGTTTTAATTGATAGAAAATAATTGAGGAGCTGGATATCAAAACGCCGTAAGTCCATTTTGCAAAATTTTCATAAATGAGGAAAAACTGTGGGGGGGGTCGGGGGGAGTCGAAGGGGGTCAAATGTGGTATCAGAGGAAAGGGGAAGTCACCATGACCTCAAAACATGAAAGTGCCCAAATTTTTGAGAACCGGGGGGAACGTGGGAAGGGGGAGAAAAAAAGTTACTGCGTTTTGATCTGAAACTTGCTACAAAAATCACGCACATTTTATATCAAAACTCAGTAAATACACCGGCACTCTCTTACTGAAATAAAAACACATTGGTAGAGAACCATTTTAATGATTATTATCTATTAAATAGTAAAAAAAATATTCAAAATTAAAGCGCCGTTTGCCATAGTGACTGAGTCATGACACAAGATTTTGTTTTTTATGTTCAGGGCAAGTGTGATTATGATTGAACAATATGTTGGAAATTTTTTAAAAGTCTGCAGTTTCATTACCAACAGTAACCACCTTCTGAAATCAATGTTTACCAACCTTAAAACACAAAAAACGCTAAAAATAGTGTAGTTACTGCGTTTTGAAGTAAAATTGCTGGTTTTTACTGCGTTTTGAAGTAAATCTCAACTTTGAGTGGGATTTTCGAGGTGAAGCATGGCAGATGGATTTACGACGGTGGGTGCAATCGATTCCCCGTTGAATTTTACATAGGAAAACACTCTTATCTCAATTTTCATAAAAATGGACTTACGGCGTTTTGATATCCAGCTCCTCAATTGTTTTGTTAAAGTGTGCAAATTTTTTTTTTTTTTGAAATGTAGTTTCAGGATGTCATAAAAATATTAATTTTCGTTGAGAAATTAAAATAAAATTGGTAAATAGGAGATGCGTTTAGATTTTGTGTTCGAAAAAAGTTCTGAATGAAGATGTTCAGATGATGTAAATGAGAACAATTTTTTTCATGGATTAAAAATTGACAATTTTTGTTCTGTTTTTTTTTTTTTGACTATTCAGGAGTGAAAAAAATTGTTTGAAAAACATTGTTTCATTTTTTCACAGTAACTCTTATTTTATTTAAATTGGGAAAAAGGGGTTTTACTCGTATTTAAGAAATTTTGTGAGATTTTTTTTGAAAGGGAGGATTGGAGGGTAGTAAAAGTGATACTTGACTCATTGCAGCTTCTTCGATATGATGATAATGAGGTAAAGGGGAGGGGGGATTCTGAGCAGGGAAAATCGAATGAGTAAAATATTCAAAGAAATGTACAATAATCTATTCATAGTTCTCTAAATTTTGTTAGAACCTCTTGTTTATACGTAGTTTATGTGCTAATTTTCTCGCTCGTTCATGTATAATCCACCCTTCCCCTTTCTCTCTCGTTGAGCAAAGCCCTTGAAAAATTCCTTTGTTTGACGTTTTAATGTTGAAAATTGAAAAAGTCCAGCATTCGACTGAAAATTACTTTTTATTATCCACCTTTTTTTTTTAAAAAAATTAATTTATCGTCCATAGTGATGAAAAAATGGAGTTATATTTTACTTCAACAGTTCAAGTGTCGAAAGCAAGTTTTTGAGGGATAAGGAGGACTAACGTCTGAAAAATACCTCTGAATCTATTGGTTGTCTTTAAGGAGGGAGTGGAAGGGGGTTAAAATTTGTTGATTGTGAACGACGAACGTCCTGCCTTGTAAAATTATGTTCATTTCTCAAACTATTGATTTATGAAAAAATTTCTGTGAAAATGAAACAATGAAAAGAAAAACGTGTTTTATTATTGAAAACAGCTGCTTTATTTGTAATCATTTTCTATATAGTTTTGAATTCTGATTTTTCAAAGAAAACAGGAGAAAGGGTCAGAAATTCTTTTTTCGACTTTGATTATTGGGATTTTTTTCGTAATTTAGGACCCGTATGATTTTTATCTGGCGGGGAAGAGGGAGCGAAACTGTTTCTGAAAGAATTCCTAAAAAATGTTGTTTCTAAAAAAGTGACGACTACTTTCTCTTCTGTACTTTAAAATTCCAATTCAATCTTTCGATGGAGAAGAGGGGAGGGGGACAGAATTTTTTTTGAAACATTTTCAAAATTTATTTATTTTTGAAAAAGTAGTCACTTTATTGAAAATTTTTATTGTTGGAGGGGGGGAGGATGTGATAGAAATGTTTCTGGCATGGCTTAGTGAAAAAATGAGTACTTTTTTTTTTTTTTTTAAATCTGTAGTTTCCACTTCTAATTTTTCAATGGAGAAAGGAGAAAGATTGATTTTTTTTGAAATTTCCAAAAATTAAGTATTCATTTTTGAAACAATTGTCTCCTCCTTTAAAATTCTTTTCTGTAGTTTTGAGTTCTGTTTTTTCTGGGAGGAAGAAGGGAAGAGTGAGAGATTTTCATTGAAATAGTTATAATTACAAAATTGCTTATTTTGCTACTTTTTTGGAAATTCTTTCTCGTACGAGTAGTTTAGGTTTTGATTCCTTGTTGTCTGGGGAGGGATAGCATAAAAATTATATACGAGTGTGTTTGAAAAAAGTTAATTTATTTCAATTTCTAGCGTAGTTTGAGCTTCAATTTTTTTTTTTGAGGAGGAAAGTGAGTGAATGTTTTTGAAAAAAGTACCTAATTTTCAATTTTTGAAAAAAATGGCCAAGTAGGTACTCCATTAAAATTTTTTCCTATGACTCACATTTTGATTTTTTTCTGTTTTTGGAGGGGACCCCCCCCCCTCAAAGGTCAGATATATCATTCTTGAAAAAATGACAAAAATATTTTTTTGAAAAAGTTTGCTATTTTATTATCTATGTTTGATAAAATCGCTACTTTTATTTTAAATTTTGTGTGGGGAGGGTACGGGTGGCCCAAAATGTTCCGAACTGAATTCGACAGGGTGTTCACTATAGGTGATGTTGTGATTTTAATGTCACAGAAATGTAAAAGAAAAAAAAATTGAAGTATTTCTGAAGAACATGATTGAATGGTTTTATCAAAGAGAGTTTGAAAAAAATTAGTAGGAGGGAGGGGGGTAAAGTATTCTGAAATTTTTTTTTGAATGATAGCGAAAAATTTCTAAGAACATCTTGTTTAAGTCACTTTTGCTATGCAGGTTGGGAAGGTTTTTTGACAATTAAGTGTGAAATCAGTATTGTGAATTTTGAAAAAAAAAAAGATCATGGCGCTGGAAAAATCCTGTGTGCAGTAATTGTAAGTCAGGAGACGACGAAATTTACCGAACACACTGTATTCGTGTTCGTACACGTACGTAAATACGTACTATACGAGACATGGATCGATCGTATTATGGGTGTTTATGTTGCATAAAATTTGTACGTATTATATTTTTACGATATGATGAAACTTATTATTTGGTATATTTTTCGAGTTGAGCGGTACGGCGCCTTTGTCGCGTATTTCGGCGACAACATTCAGTCGTAAATTCGTAATCACTTTAGATTATTTCAAGCGACGACTCGCGAATCATATTCGTCAAATCGTTAAATTGGCGAAGAGAGAAACAAATCGACGTTGACGCGACGTCGAGCTTTATTTTTTGGTATAGCTCTATCCCTTATCCCTGCTGCTCGTGCTTTATATATTTAGGCAATTTGAACGGCTAAAAATTGATAATTTTTTGACCCAGCGCGTCACCGCCTTACCGGCCGGCGGCGTCGTCTGCGCGAACGTAAACCTCTCTCCGGCGGACCGGGACGCCATCGCCTTCGCTCTCGAGCCCGCGAAGTCGGGCGCCCATTCGTAACGTTTGACCTTGACGCAGTTATTTAGGCGGCACGCGAACATCATCACAAGAAATTCACCTAACAACGCGGTGGCCGTCGTCGCTGCTCCTCCGCGACCGACCAAAAAAATTCTCACTTTCGTATACGACTTCGCTGTCTATACCCGGTCGCGTATTACGAGTACATTATGTTTACTTTAGCACACTGCACAGTGCACAGACACAGACAGACGTTACCACTTATGTTTGTAGTCGTATATGGTGCTGCCTGCTGGTTGTGGTTGATGATGATTCTTTCTCTCCTGGCCCATTGGCAGGTTGAAGTGAAGTGCTGTCTCTCTGGCGCAGTACTTGGAATAGTAGAATACGTACATAGGTACGTGGTACATGGTACGACTACGAGTATCCTCATAAACGATACGTTTTTAAGGTGGAAAGATAATTAACGAGCCCGAACCGTCGCGTCGCGTCGGTTTAGACAGTTCGCGAATGTATACGCGAGTAATTACGAACATATTATAAGAATCGTTATTGTCAGCGTATATAATTGACGTGTATATTATATTGCTTGGGAGTTCTACTATGTTCGACATAATCGTAAAGTACCACCTTTTTTCCCTCCACCAACTTCTTACTCTTCGTCGTCTTAAACTGTGCACCATGCACCACCCTACACAGCTCGTAGCCGGTTGAATGACTATACTATACTCGTACGTGTAGACGTACTGCACATTTATCCGGGTTTACACTTACTTAATATACTCAGACTTACATTGTATATGTACGTGGTACGAATTGGAAGCTAGAAAAGCCATGCACGGAACGGAAACGAGTTATTTAATGGTGGTAATGGTATCATCGGTGATGATTTTATCGTCTTACAATTTGCTGCCATCGTTCAAATAAATATCGATTAGTGTGTCGAAAAATTACGACGACGAGTTAATTAATTTTTTTTTTATTTTGGGTAGTATAAATTTTACGATCGATCAATTGATCGATAAGACGATTAGATTAGCATACTGACTATAAAACTGATACGAGGTGACAATCTAGATTATAGCTGAGTGTCGATGGGTTGAGTTTTGGGTGAAGTTTTTTTATTGTTGTTTTGAAATATTAGTACGTTTTTATGAGCGCATGAGAAAATATAGCTACCTAAATCAAGTTTTAAAATGAAAAAATGTATTGAAAGGTGTATGAAATTTTGAGAGTAGAATAATGCCATAAACTATTTACTCACTTGACGTTGATATTGGGTGAGCAAGTTTACATATTTTTTTGTCCTTATTTGCAAATTATCAACTTCCATCTCACTGTAGTACGTTTTAGAACTGAAAAGACATTGGTTTCTTGATACCTAATCAACTTTTTTCCCAAAAATGTTTTTTTTTGAGGATTCATTCCTAAAAAATTGAGAGAGGTTGGATGATTTTAAAAAAGTCACTTGATTTCATACAGAGAGTAAGTTTTTTAAAAATAATTCCATTAGTTTGCACTTTGCATCATTCTCTGATCACAAAACGACGTCGTCAAATCATTTTTCTAGACCTGAAGTTTGAGAAAAAGTGGTTCACAAGAAGTTAATGGTATTTTTACCTCCAAAATGTTCTTAAAAATGAAATTTCCTTCCAAAAACCTTTTGGAATCCTGCTCGAAGGATTTTGAAAAATGAAGTGTGATAGGAGGGGGGGGGATGGACATATTTTGATGAAATTTTGCATCATTTATGAGATAGCCTAAAAACTTTTTTCAAAATTATTTCTTTGGAAAAAAATGTTCAAGTTGATGAATTTTATGGCTAATTACGGATTTTTCTTGAAAAAATTGTGAATTAAAATTCGTTGAAATTTTCATGTCCAGGGTATCTAACAGGTAGTGAAAGTAGTGAAAAAGTAGCGAATTTAGTCAGAAAGGTAGTGAAAAAAATGAAAAAATTCAAACGCACAACAAAAGCCTTCGAATTACGAGTACGTATAGGTAGTGTAAAAAAAATTTTTTTTGATGAAATTCGCAACCTGTTTTTCGTGTAACGTTGATTGAAATAAAAAAATATTTCGTTTACTTTTATTCCAATTTAATTTTTTTTGAAAATTTTCCTATGAAAAATCTGACTGTCAATTTTTTATGTGGGGGGGGGGGGGGCGTTTCTTCCAATTTCGATTTTTTATGAAAATTTTCCTATGAAAATTCTGACTTTGTCAACTTTTTATGTGTGGAGGGGGGGGGGGAGTTAAATAAAGAACTTTCTGAGGTTGAAAAAAGGTAGTGGAAAAAATAGTGATTTTTTTCGAAAAAAATTCTGTTAGATAGGTACTATGATGTCGTACCTCTCAAAAAGTGTATTTTTTTGGTCAAAATTACTAGAAAATCCTGTTTTTTTGTTGTTTGTTTTTTTTTTTATGAGTAATCTTCACACTTTACACTTTTCCTAAGTTTTTTTCAGGCATTTTAAAAATGTTGCTGTAATTAAATTTTGACCCCTTTCCCATAACAACATTTGAAACAATTTCGCGCTCCTTTTTATTGTTTGTTTGTCAACGTTGCCGAAAAGAGCACTTTTTTTCTTCTTCTTCAATCAAACTCCCAACTTTTCCTTTTTTTTGCTTTTCTTTCAGTATTTTGATTTTTCATCTAATTTTTCTAGTTTCTATCTTAGAATGTGAGAAACATTGACTCCCCCTTTCCATTGAAGCATTTGAAAAAAAATTCACCATATGAAATTCGTATTTTTTTTTTTGGTCAAAAGGGCTAGAAATTCTTGCTTTCTCCGTTTTTTCAGTAAAACTTCATTTTTTTTTTCATTTATTCGTCTCTTTTAGAGTTTTGATTTTTTTCCATCTTTTCTAGTTCTCCTTGAGAATGAAAAAAATTTCACTTTTGTTAATTTTGACTCCTCTCCTCTCCTCTCATTGAATGATTTAGAAAATTTTCGTGCTGTATATGAAAAAGTCTAGTATTTGTGTCAAAATTATAAAAGTCCTGATTTTTCCATATTGCGACTTGAATAAATTTTCGCCCTCTCTCTTTCTTTCTCAATACTGAACCTTTTTGAAAAAACGTGTTCTGTTGTTAGAACAAATCAATAAAAAATAATCACCACCATTCTCGGTATATTGGACTTTGAAAATCTTTAAAGTGGGGGGGGGGAAAGAATGGGTTGAATTTGAAGATTAGGGTCCGAAAAGGCGAAAAAATGTCATTTGATGCAAGCTTTTTCTTCGCAGACTGCTTGGAGATCATGGAAGGAGGGGGGAGGTAAATTTGAAAGTTGATGAATTTAAAATTCATCTAAGCTATATGTAGACAGACGCAATTATGTCTCGAGCCATCAAAATTATCCGGGGGATTTGGCTGGAGAGCTAGAGTACGGCCTGGATAGGACTATAGGAAAATACTCGTGGAGTATCTCTGGGTCATAAAACCATCAAATAAGGAGTTTTTTTTCTTCTGATTTCAAGAACCAAGCTGCGATTATAATAACGAATTAGTCGGTGTGGCCTGACACAGTCTTCGGACTCGTAATTATCGAGGGTTATAAACCCTGGTCGAGGGCACGCACAGGTAGTAGCGCAATTACCTAGCGTGTAATTATAATGATACTCGGTATACGCGTAGCTTTATACATGCGTATGCTTTCCTACACAAGTACATACGCAATACATACACTTACACTCGTGGCAAAATACTCGCTACTCACCAACTCAGGAAACGAATAAGTATCGCGTCGTCGTCATCGTACGCACTCGCGAAGGTGAAGATTGTACGCGATGATGTCGGGATAGCAGCGCGACCATAATCTTCCTGGTTGCGAACGCCGCACCAAGTCCGCTTTTGGTGAACGTCCTTGCGGTAATTACCGCGAGCAGCCTGAAAGCTCGCTGCTCGCGAAAGGGAACTGGAAGCAATCGATTCGATACGTGTAACTGTTACGGTGTGTCGGTGTTTGCGGTGTATCGGATGCGATGGCCGAAGCTATCTTTCTATACAACGACCCCGATTCGTATTGCCGATGATCGACGACATCGACAGCGACAGCAACGAACGACGAAGATGTACAAACCGAAGAAGCCATCTGTGTGCTGGTATAATGATGCTGCTGCTTCTTCTCCTCCTCCTCCTCCTCTCTGTGGTATTCTGATGCAGAAAATATATAAGTACGAGTATATAAGAGAAGAGAAAAAAAAAATGAAGAAAAAAAAATCTCAACACGAGCGATAGATAGGTACGCGAGATAGTACACGAAGACGACGGACGGATGGACGGACAGACAGACAGACGGACGGATGCAGACATAAGCGCAGCATCAGCGACATGGGCAGCTCGAGCGAGCGCCGCCGTCGACGTCGAGTAATACCGTCGACCTTGTTTATTTGCTCGTCTTCGAGTTCGACTTAGCGATATACTAGACGGTGCAGATGGCGGTGGCCGCAGGGTTTCCATTTACTCCCATTGTACTCTCTGGTATCTCGTATATGTACCTCTTTTCTGCTGCAGCTTCCAGCTCCTCTGCCGTCCACGTCGATGCATCGTACTCGTACCACCGCCTCGCCTCCTCTCAGCCTGCCTCTTCGTCCTCCCGTGTTGCTTTGGACCGCGACCGTCGCCGTCACCTCCGTCCATCCAGAGCTGTGTTCGCGACTGTGTACAAGTCGTGCCGCGCCGCGTCGCATTATGCAATCGATATGGTATTCTGTCTGCCTTTCCATCTTCATCTCGCCGTCTCTCTCCATCTGTCTGTGTTTATGACTCGTCGTGACGATGTTCTATCTCTTTCGCTCGTGCTTTTTCTGTATTCTATCCTCTGTGTAGTAGGTACTTTTTCTCTGGGACTGGGATGCATATCGTCGCGTGTATACGCCACCGCACCGCACCGTACCCCACCACTCTCCATTTTCATCTTCGCCATACTCATAGGTCGTTCGTTCGTATATACACAGCACTCGGTGTTTATGCATAATGTACGTACTCTGTCTGATTATTATACACGAACGTGAGCGGATTGTATTGTTTTGAAGTCTGCGTTCAAGTAGGTACACTGGATACGGACAGCAGCGCGGTGTACGTATAGAGAAGTCGAGTCGCAGCGCCCTTTCTCCCGCTATCCTATACCACCATAGGGCCACCTGCGATCGCGCAGCCACCAGCCGATAATGCGAACTGGTATTCCGAGGTAATTCTACAACAAACCAGTTTACACAGTCGGTTAGAAAATTGTAGAAAAAATTGCATTCTGCGCCAAGGCGAGTACAATCGATAATTTCAGCGACTTGTTAGCGCTGCTGGAAGCTTTTTCCGGCTATGGGATTCGGATTCGTTTTCATTTTGATGCAATGCTGATAGGAAAACTCATTCTGTTTGTCGATGAATCCAAAGGTGGCTAGAGCTGGGTCTTTGGCCGGAAATTTTCCACTGGTGGAAAGTCGTGACCGGATGAAGACCAAGGTGACAGTGAATGCAGAAAATGTGCAAGGTTTTTTGTGTTCGTATCGTAAGATTTGGACAAAGTCGATGTAGAAGGAAGATAGGATGTGTAGTGGTGATGAAAGTTGCGGAAGTTGGAAATTTATTTAGAAAATTGAATACTTGGATCTTGAAAGATGCTCTTTTTCATTCCACATGCTCTGAAAATGTATTAAGTATTACAATACAGTGAGACTATTTTTAGGACTATATTTTGTGCTCGATATTGAAGGGCTCGTTTGCGAAAAACACTGATATCAAAAAAATCAAATTTTTCAGGAGGCTGAAATAACATGATTATTTACTTGATCTAAAGGTTGTGGAAATGTGATCTTGTCACTGTGAGTTATTTGCCAAATCAGGTGAATGCTCAGAAAATGCGAAAAATCATTTTTTTTTTTTTTGGAAATTTTCCATACGAAAACCACGATTATGATAAAAATGGGCGAAAATATGATTTTTCTTGAAAAAGGATTTTTTTTGACCATTTTTTCCGTCAAATTTTATTTTTTTAAATTGTAAATAATGAGAAAATTTTCAAAATTTTTACGCTGATAATTTTTTAAAACATGCCTCTTAATTACTTCCCATCGTCTTCCTCTGTTTGGGGATAAGTGTAGGTTTCCAAAGTTATCTAGGAAAAAGTCCAATAAAATCGTGTACAAATTTATTGTAGGTCATGCCCATATGTCCTTTTTTTCTAATTTTCAAATTTTCATTTTTAATCAATAATTGAGGAGTGAAAAATGTTGAACTTTTTCATTTTTTTAAACATTACCTAAAATAGAAAAAAATGAAAATGAAAAAAATAGTTTTTTTTTAAAAGCAGTTTTTGAAAGTTATAAAATAATTTTGGTGATTTTGTGAAACGATATTTTTTTTGGAGGGGGGGGGGGGGGTACTTTTTCATCTTTAGATTTTGTTAGACACCCTGTTTCAATTCTTGGACGTTATCACCAAATTTTGGTCCCTTCACCCTTCACCTTCGGAATATCGCATTGATTTGTTTGTATGTTTTCCATGTCAACAACAAATTTAATACATAATTGCATATTTTTCTCATGAATTTACTTGGTTGGAAGGGGGGTATTCCTCTCCATAAATTAACAAATGGTAACAATAAGTTCTCGCTGTTCATTTTTCAGTTGAAGAAGGAATGAAATTGTATGTGGGTGGAGGAATGGGAGGAGTATTTTTGGTCAAGTATACCTGTTCTTAATCAAAAACCGTCGATTCGGATTTATATATATTTTTTTTGGTTAGGGAGGGGTGAAGGCGTAAATGAAAATGTTCCAAAATTAAATAAATTTTTTTCTAATCCACAAAAACGTTGAATAAATAATTTAAAGTACATATTTTCAATCGTCTCCTGAGGGCTGAGACCAATAATAAAGGCACTATTCTAGGAGAATTTGAAAAAAATACATCACACGAATGTAAAATATCATAATTTTATATTACTTAAAACGATATTGTGATCAAATAATTAATGTGATATTTTTTTTTTATTTGTTGCAGGTGAGTTTCGTTGATTGAATTTTTTTCCTCGTCATTTTATCGTACCTATCGGTTTAGTAAGTAGAATTTTAATTACACTCACGTGCATGCGATAAATCTAATATTTCAATGGCCAGTCTTGTCAAACCAGCGAAGAATGATTCCCGAGCATTGAGAAAATTCAGCGCTAATTTTCCACCACTTCCTTATTCGTGAATATTCATTCATGTATTCGTCATTTCCAAAAATGTCCACTCGGAAAAAATTATAACGAGGTCAAGTTCTCGAGTTTTTTATTTGAAAATAATTTCAAATTGGTTTTTAAAAAAATGATAAAATACTAGATTGAACAAGAAAATGTACACTCGAGTATTTGTCAATATGAGTTATCCATTCCACGTGCGTGATTATTTTCCTCAAGTGGGATTATCAGTTTTTTTTTTTTTGCCAGAGTGAGAGAAGGATTTTTATCTTTTCGGTTTCCCTTCCTCTTCACCTCTCATTTTTTAACGCATGAGCGAAAAGTTCATTGAAATAATTTTCCAAATCATGGTGACATTTTAGAAAATTGAAAAATAGCATACCTCTCCTTCTCGTCCCTCATCTTAATCTTGAAACAATCCAAATTTTTCTAGTACGTATTTGAAGAGTGACCCTGATGGAAAAATAAGAAGCGCATTTTGAAATCTAGAGGCGATGTCGATTAATTCAAGGTCATTCGGAGGGCCCCTCTGCCCATATATACTTTGTCACAATTATTCGCCCTGCGTTCGCGTATTTATTTTACTATTCGTTTTCGTTTTATCTTTATTATCTTAATTAGAGAAAAATTAAAAATTTACGCGGAATCGGGTCGTTAAATTTGGAATATTTCTTTTTCTTGGCAAATCGCTCGATCGTTATGTGACTTAGGTGATGATAGGAAGCGTAATGCAGGAGACTGGGGGAGGACGAACGAAGAAGTAATTTTTAATGAAGATTTCTTTGTGCCGTGTTACGCGGCATAGGATGCACTTGGCCTTCAAAAATACGACAATTTTTTGTTCAATGATTGTGCGCGAGTACGTACGATGCATAAATTGTTTATTAACAAACACACTCATACTCGTACACATGCACAAAAATGATGGTTGGCGGTTGCATCTGTATAGTGATGCCGGTACGGTAAGGAGGCGAGAAGAAGAGATAGATGAATAAGACCGAAAGCATTTGGTATACGAGTATACATATATACTGACACTTGTGCAAACTGAAACCCACCGCATATTGTATAGGTAGTATATATCTTCAATATGCACCAGAGATGGAAAAAACTGAACCGAAACAAAAAAGAAAAAAAAAACAGCGGCGAAAAAATCCTTGAAAAAAGCGCCGAGATGGTGGCCAAGATCGATCTCACAAGTATGGAATAATCACAATGCACGATGCACATTGCGCATTAAGTACACATAAATATCTACTAAGCTAACCCATTGCGACGTCGTCGTCTTACTGCTCTGTCCTCTTGCTCGAGATGTTATCAAATTGCCTGCGAGGCAATGTGAGGGCAGGCGGTGGTTCTTTATTGCACCATCGCACCATATACTACTATTATAAATGTACCGTCCAAGTAAATGCATAATATTATTACTTACTAGCCGTAATATATTCTGCAGTCGCAGCAGTCGTGGCTCCGTCGCACGCGCGACCACGGTCAGAGGACCTCATCTTGTTGTTTTTTTCATCGGCCACGAACCGCATAGTGCATACGATTGTGGCGGTGTAAATGGGCGCATGTCAAGGTGACATGATCTCTTTCAAGTCTATACCCAAGTGCAGGAGTTCTTACTCTTTGTAGATGGCGATTGGCGAATGAGCTTCGGAACTGGGATGCTCGTAGGTTTTTTTGTCGTGGTTGTACTGTAGACTTGCAGATTCGCTTTGTATTTTTTTTTCTCATATTTTCTAATTCTTTTGGAGAATTAAAAAACCTTTGATTTGAAAAATATTGATCTGAATGAATAAAAAAACCTTTGATTTGAAAAATATTGATCTGAATGAATTTTGATCTTCTTTCCTCCCCTCCCCTCACGCCTCCGAAAAAATGAATACTTAAATTTGGAAAATTTTCCTGCTAAGAATTGTGACTTTTTGCCAAAATTTCAAATAAATCCTGCTGTTTCCCTTTTTAAAGTCAATTCAATTTCATTTTCAGAATTCTAATTTTTCTTCATATTTTCTTGTTTTATTTGAAAATACAGAAAATTTGACCTGGCAGGCTCACTCCCTTTTCCGAGTGAAAAATTTGAAAAATCGATGTCAAAAATCCTAATTTTTTGATAAAACTGTCAAAAAGTCTTATTTTTTTGTTAGAATTACAAGAAAGGCCTCTTCTATGATACAACTTCAGAAAAGTACAGCTATTTTCATTTTTGCAATCAAACTTTGAATTCAATAATTTTTTCTTTTTCTATAATTTGAATGTTTGTCCATTTCTTCTTGTTCTCTTTGAAATTGAAACAATTTTGAATCGAAAAATTTTGATAACCACCCCCCCCCCTCCCCCCATGTTCCTTCAGTGAAACGTTTTAAAAAAAATTACTGTTGAAAATTGTGATTATTTGCAATTACTGTCGCCAAGTTATGCTTTTTAGTCAGAATTGCAAAAAAGTCCAATTTTTCATTTCTATACATTCAAGCTTTTTCTCTTTTCAGGAGTTCGAATGTTTTCAGTTTTTGTAGTTCGATCTTTTTAAAATTGGAACATTTCGGGTTTGAAAAATTCTGACTTGAATAAATTTAGAACCCGCTCCGCGCTCTCTTCTTAAAATTGTAGCATTTGAAGAAAATTCTTGTTGAAAATCCTAATTTTTTAAATGCACACTTTTTCCTATTTTTTTTTTTTCATTGAACTTCAGAATTTTTCATTTCCGTTTTTCTTTCTTCAGAACTGATTTTTTTTTCATTTTGTCTAGTTCACTTTGAAAATACATGAATTTTGAACTGAAAAATTTGGACTTGAATATTAAATTGTGTAACCCCTGCCCACCTCAAAATTGGAAGACTTGAATAATTTGCCATGTTCAACATTCTTTTTCTTGATCATTTTTTTTGGGGGGGGGGCTCTTTCACTTAATAAAATGAACTCATAAAAAAAAATCAAAATTCGGAAAAATTAAATTTTCAATTCCAAACATCAAAAAAGCTTAAATTTATTCAGTTCTCTTATTTTGACCTCTTTCCAACGTATTTCATAAAAAAGTTGATAAAAATTACACTCATAGCAAAAAAATTGAAATTTGTTCATTTTCTCAATTTACTCAGAATTTTGATTTTTTTTTTGTGTTGAGTTCATTTCATCGAGTGAAAGGGGGTTATCAACTTTTTCAACCGATACGTAAAAATAGAAGTCAAATGGGTCAACTTCACCAATCAAAAATTTTTTTCATGTTTTAAATCAAAAAATAGTATTTTCCCCCAAACTTTCAACTTTTTAAATCGAAATAATGCGATCCCAATTTCTTAATATGTTGTTCAGCATGAAAAGTTGTCCCTAATACATTTTTTTCAGAATTTTTGAGAGTCGGAACGATATGAAAACTACGTTTTGAAACTTTTCGAGCTAATTTTTCATACGAAAAAAAGTGGCAACACTGATCTTTATGATATCACCAAAAAACCGTTCAAAACCTCTAACTATTGGAAAAAGTTCAATTTTGGTAGGTATCGCGATTATCGAGTAATCCACTACTGAAATGGATGATATTTCGAGTTCATTGAAAACTTTGACACCCCCTAGCAGTTTGGTCATCCCTTCAGAAAGTCTTTCCACAGGAAAAAATTTCAAAATAATTGCCGACCCCCTTTACCACTTCTTGGTCGAATTAACGTGGAATTACTCAGTTGGTATGTTTTTGTTTTTTTGTTTTTTTTTCGAAAGAGATAGTTCAAAATGCATTAATTTTTCAGTTCTCAAAAAAAAAAAAAAAAATACCAGAGAAGTAAAATGAATTCTGTCAAAAATCCCCCCCCCCTCTCTCAAAATAGTAAAAAACTCGAAATACTTTTGAATAGCCTAAATTACATATTATTTTTTGTAATAAATAAAACCTCATCTCTTTATTATGATTATCATCTTTTTCTGTGGAGGGGGGGGGGCTTCAAGGTTGTCGAACAAATGGATCCCAGAATCAGATTTATTGCTTATTATTTTGTCAAAACGTTTTCTTTTTCAGATCTAAAATCCAAAATACCGTTCAGTATCTGTTTACCTATGTGTTCCATATTATTTTTCTTTGCATAACGTATTTTGGCATCTAGCCATGTTTTTCCTCAAAAATGATTTTATTTATACGGAGGTTTGCTTTCGGCTCTGGCAGTGTGTTTATAACTTGGATTATTTTACACCAATATTGCGAGCAAAAAATACCAACCGTCTGTTCGGCCAAAAGATCCGATCATTTTAAGGGTGATTTCGATATAATTTTGAAACTGAAAAAAATCAGACATTCGCGACTTTTTCGTTGAAATTGAAAATTTTGATCCGAAATGCATTCTTTGTACCTATGCTAGTCTTCAAATGATATGCATTTATGTCGAGTTGTCGACAATATGTGTTTTAGTAGTCGTAGTTGAGAATGTATCTGTGTATGTTTGTGTACATAAAATGGTACGTACGTGGTGGTTGTATATTTACGTGCGTTTATGGCTCGAATGTTGTAGTTGTGTGTATTTAAAGAGAGTGCAAAGTACGACGACATCGTCACAATAATGCATAAATGTACACGCGCGCTTATGTATACCTGCTGCTGCTAGCTGATGATGATGAAGAGGAGGACGATGGCTGAGCGACTGAGACGTCGTCGACGACGACGAAGACAGCGACTACGTTAATTTAGCACACCGTCCACCGTCGTCGTCGTCGTCGTAGTCGTAGTCGTCGTAATGTCCACCACACAGTGCACTTTTGTCTCGTAAATGTACCTAGAGTACAGAGTACACATACTCGAATCTATACAGACGACAGAAGAGATACGAGAATATGTGCACGTAGACGTGTCAATTGTGTGTACTCAGCTCGTATATATTTCTTATGTAGGTACTTGGAATGGATACTCGGTATTATGGGTACAATATACGGTCGGCGATCTCGTGTGTTGGCGCGTTTCTTCCTCGATATGTCTCCGGCGACGACGATGACGTTGGATGGAGAGAGAAAGGACGTGCAAACATACACACGTATAGGTCTGTTGGCTGGACACTGCTGGACGGATACGTTCTCTCACACCAGCACAAGCACAACAAACTCATGCTGAATGGATACGTAACTAGAAAAATACATCTACACGTTCACTTACTCGTCTATATTCGAGCGAATAGCATAGCCAGCAGTAACGTAATCGCCGATGGCGTCTCGAAATGCTGCGCGCAATCCAGTCGAGGTTCGTTAACCTCTCTACTCTTCTCTTCTCTTTCGTGGGACTTGTCGATGTCGTTCTCCGCACCGAGCTTTGCGACCTTATAGAGTCTCTATGGATGGATTACCTTTGGGCGGCTGCAGACCGGAGAGCAGGCGGAGTGTCGTTCGTTGATGGGTTTCAGAACGTGTACTTCGGTTTAATCCCGAGTTGATGACAGATTTAGGTATATCGATGTAAATGTACGAATCAGTTATTTGGGCAAGTTGTTTGCGAAAATCGATATTGTCTGCTGAAAATGAAAGAAGTTCGATTTTTTTCCATTTTTTTGGATAAAATATCTAAAATGAAATTTATCTCCTCAATCGTCCTCCAAAGAATAGGTAGGATCAAAAATTACTCCCAAAATTATTCATTTTGTTCATTTTGAGTTTCAAATTGACACTATTTTGATTCTTCAGTTATTGAATTTACGATTTTACAGAATTGAGGTTCTTCTCTGCTCCTTCCCCCCTCCCTATTTATATGCTTTAAAGGGAAAAAGTCAATTTTTGAAATTCTAGTCAACGTTACTAGATATCAGATTGAACTTGATTCGTTGCAGTAGACCACAGTACATAATAACGTTTCATAAAATCCCAAGACCCCCCCCCCTCTCCCCTTGCTCATCAAGCAAATACTTGACCTAATAAATAATCCAAGCAACTCTGTAGCATTGCCAAAGGAACTTGTACATCTCACTTAAAATTCAACCGAAATTTTCTTATGCAGGAATATGAAAAAAGAAACGAGTTTGCTGCAAAGTCTAGAAAAATCCGCTGTATGTATATCTAGCAGTAGCTGAGCTCTCTTGAAACCAAATCGACAACAACGATAGAGAGACCACATAGCTTCGGCATTAGTAGCAAAAAAAAGATGAGGTAGGTAGCTACGAAGAGTAAATGAAAAAAAAAAAAAGAAAAAAAATGTGCCAAGCGTGTAACGTTGCCAGCCAAGTATTTCATGGTCTTATGGTTTGAAGAGAGTTTGGGCCGCGTTGTAAAAATGACATAAACGTTTTCTTCTCTTATAAATATACTAGAGCCAAGTTTTATTCGTATAGGGTTGAGTACTACATGAAAGAGAGCGAGCAAAAGACGAGAAAAGAGTGAAGAAAAACGAGAGGAAAGATCATAATGATGATGATGATGGTGGCGATGATGACGATAAAAATTTTTTCGCGTTAATCGCACGTCGTGTCGTTTTTCCTCCTCTTGTTTGTTTCTCGGACGCCCATTTCGAATTATTAATTGCATAATCGACCTAATCATTTTTATATTTAGTATGCCCTGCGACGCCGCCGTCGCCGCCTGCTACTTCTGTGGCCGCAGAAAAATTTTCATAAGGGACCGACAACATCGACAGCGACATTTGCGTCGTCGTCGATAAGACGCCCAATGATCGTTATTATTTTATAAAAATTAACCGTTTCGGCTCCGCTGTTGCTGCTGTGTGTGTGTGAGAGAAAGAGAGAGATGTCAAAACGACAACGAGTCGACGATTTTTTCGCGCACACGTCGAGTATTTTTATGACACCGCAGCGCCGAGGGGAAGACCTTCGTTGAGTAAACGCTTCTCAATGCCAAATTCGTATTATTATCACTTTTATGCTTGAATGAATTTACTTTCTTTAGAATAGTACGTATCTCGTTAGGCTTCTCGGGGTCCCTGGTCGGAAATTTTATACGGTATTGCGTACCCGAAATGAAGAAGGAAGAGGGGGGCTCTGTATATGACAGCCGCGAGAGCTCGGAAGAATTTGCGCTGATAATGTTAACCACACTATATGACTCGAGGTGAAGTTCGAGAGCGAATTCGAGTAACTGAAAACGCTATAATAAAATTGTATTTATTTTTCGCACGAGCCTCTGGTTTTGTTTGTTTTGTTTTAAATCGATCGGAAGTGATGGCTTGTTTACGCTCGATTTGCCAAAGGACGTGTTTATTTCGTGGAAAAATTACACGTGTACCCTAAATGACGAGTTGTTGAACCGAAATTCATTCGAGATTTTCGTCATAATTATGTCGACATTTGTAAATATCGAGAAAATCGATTAATATTTTGCGAGTTCTTACGGAATTTACCACAATTTTTGCTATTTATCTCGTATTTACTCGAATTACTATCGTATTACCGGTAATTTACCATTTTGAAAAAAGGTATCAATTGATGGTTTTATGCAGTTGATGTGCAAAAAACTCGATTTTCCCTAAATTGGAGTAATTACGTGGTATTACCGTAAATTTACCATATTTACCGCAAAATACGCCAGTATTACTGTAATTACTGTGATTTTGATCATTTCATATATTCTAGTACGAAGTAATAATTTACATGCTGCAGAACTTAGAAGTGCAAAAAAACACAATTTTCATCAAAATTACTGTAATTACCCAATATTTCTGTAAATTTACCGTATTTACCAAAAAATACGCCAGTATTACCGTAATTCCTGTAATTTTCGTTATTTTGTAGAGAAGTACTTAGTATTCAAAAAAATCACTTACGAATGATTTTTGCTAGTGAAGTGTGTAAAATTATAAAATGCTCTCAAAATTACGGTAATTACCAGAAATTACCCATTTTTTGACATTTACAGTAAATTACTGTTATATTACCGTAATCCACTTGGAATGAAACATAATCTTGAATTCAATAAACAGTCAGTTAGATCATTTTAAATCATCGGTATTTTGGTAATTTTCTGGTAATTACCGTATTTGTGAATGAATTTTGTATCATAATCGTGTGATACCTACATTTAGAAATACTCGTGAGACATATTCAACAAATGTATTTCTGTCAAAATCACTGTAATTACTGGTAAATTACCGTAATTTTTTGGTAATTGCTGGTAAATTACCGTCATTTTTGGTAATTACTGGTAAATTACCGTCATTTTTGGTAATTACTGGTAATTTTTTTTATTTTCTGGTAATAAACGGTAATTTGTGATAATACGTGGGTAAATGCGTGTATTTTGTGGTATTTCATGTAATTTTTGGCGTTCTGATGTTCACTATGGTGATTTTTCAAGCGGTAAATCGATCCCTGAATGAAAATGACATGGTATATTCTCATTTCTTACCATATTCGACGTGTACTTGAATGTAAGCTCGCTTGTATATTTGAAATGACTTGAGACGATGTAGCGGTTATCATGACTCAACAACACACCAAACACGTGAAAAAATTGAACGATAGTGTTACAAATAGCAATACACGCGCTATTAATACGCTCGAAATTTTTCTCCAAATTTTGCGCCCGCGAGTCGATAACCCTTTGTATCCGGAACGAGCGATAGAACCGTCGTTAATGTAATTATATTCTTTATCGTTGACGTTATCGGTCTTGTATATACCATTCAGTCTTATGTACTATTAAACGAGCAACTGACAAAAAATAATATTAAATGCGGTTTGCGTCGAGCAGCGGCGATAAACGATGCAATTTGCCGTAACTTTGACCCGCGTGCTCCGTAATAAATTGGCGTCGGTTAACGAGCACCAGCACCAGCACCGTGCAGTCGTCGTCGCAGTCGTCGTGGTCGCCTTATCAGCAATCCAATCCCCGACGACGATAAGCTACCGCTAACCTTGAATTTTTTTTCGCGATCGTCTGACTCTACGAGAGACTTACGATGTGTAAAGTAAAATAATTGTGGTATTACCGAGAATTATGTATACACGATATACGTGTAATTATGGCATGTTTTTTTCTCAAGTGGTGGTGAAGAGATGTTCGTGATTTGAGTCTTTTTTGTTGTGGTCGATCTATACGATGTTTGTGACCAGTGACCACTTGGCCAGGTTTTGGCCGAATAGCGAATACATCATTGTTTGTATTGTGGTGGTGATGACGATGACGATGATGATGCTGTCATCTTGAAATTGGCGCAGTGGCGGCTCGTACAATAGGCTTTCATCTGGCGTGGCGGGATTTCTTTGATACGTCGGTCGTGGGTCTGCTAGTACGATCGAAATGAACGTGGGCTGGTGCGTGTTTCGCAAACGTCCGAATTTACTCGTAGTCGGATGAGACGAGAACAGATGCTGAGACAGAGAGAACGGGTCAATTGGAATTGAATATGTGTGCGTATATATCGCTGGTTTTCATAATGGTACGCATACATTACGAAGCAGGAAAGTATGTAGTAGATGTACGAGGCTGTGACGAAGATGCGTGTACGGTGTACGAGAACAGCATCAATTTTTCATACATAAACCGAAACAGACGATGATTGCGTAAAGAAGGTTTCGTGTGGCGGTAGCGTCGTCGTTGGCTTGTTGGCGATGGCGGGACGATTAAATGGATAGACTGTACAGAAACACAGACACATTATACGAGTATCAAGTACGTAGACATGAATGTACAGTATTAGCTACTCGAGTACTTACGTATGTATGCGTCTTCTCCATTTCAATGAGGAAGTACGAGTATAGGGGAGAGAGAAAGAGAGTGAGAATGGCGGCAGTAATAGAGTTCCAAACGGCTACGGACGATCAGGGCCGGATTTAACATTAGGCCGCCCTAGGCAGGAAAAAATTCGCCGCCCTTCCCTCCCCTCAATTTTTTGGTTTGTGTGAAAATTTATGCCCACCCATAATTCAATTTTTAATCAAAATATTAAAAACGTAACTGATATACACAATATCAATATCTACATAAGTAATTAAACATCAGAAATAATGCATTTGAAGAGTGATATTCCAAAACTCGCTTTGTCCATTTTCACAACTTTTCAGGAGAGAGGAAAAACAGTTTCCCTTTAAACGGGTAAATTGGCTTTTTAGGCGAGTTTAGCACTTTATTTGGGTGGATTTATGATGTAGGAGCGTAGGTATACATTTCATACACTAAATACTGCTGAAAAAAATGTCAATAAAAATGGACAAAGCGCGTTTTGGAACATTATTTTTTTTTAACCCTTTCGGCTACGAGACAAACTGACGGATAAAATTAGAAGTGCTTTAAACTGAGTAAGGCCGGTTGCTGCTTAGAACTCAAAATTTGCTGGAAATCACACATTCAGAAAGTATTCATGTCACAAATGGCAATAAACCTTAAATTGACTATTTTTCGATTTATGACACCGAATAGCATTATAAATCAAAATCAAGCCTTCTGAGGCATCTGATATTTCAAGATGAAAATATTGATAACAAGCATTTTTGAAAATAGAAAAAAAGATGAGCTAAAATAAAATAAGTTTGTGTAAAAAAAGAAATTTTTGAAGAAAAACAAGGCATACGACTTCAGATGGTTATTCAAACTGCAAATGTTTGAAGGTGATTGCTTGTGGGAGGATTAAAATTGATGGAAAAATCTTTGTGTTATAGAGAGCATTTTTTTAAATTTTGAAAACTCATGTCACAATTCAACCTGAAAAGTATGACATCATTTTCATTTTCTGACACATACATCTCTCTTGAGGTGATTTGCTTGGGTGAGTAAGTTACCTCAGAAGATGACTAGGTGAACTTTTGCGAGCATTTGAATTTTATGATAGGTACTGTGTCATAATACAGCCCTCAATCTGTTTGTCATAAGGAGATAATAAAAATAAAATACGTACGTCATGTTGTGGAATTACTGGAATTACTTTTTAGAAGTCATCTTACAGATAATGAATTGATTCAGCGCAGTCTTTATGACACAGTATCCATCATAAAATTCAAATGCTTGCCAAAGTTTACCCAGTCATCTCCTGAGGCAACTTACTCACCCAAGCAAATTATCTCAAGAGAGATCTGTGTGTCAGAAGATGAAAATGATACATATTTTTCAGAACTTCATTGAAAATTAGCGTTGAATTGTGACATGGGTTTTCAATATTTTGAAAAATGCTCTCTATAACACAAAGATTTTTCCATCAATTTTAATCCTCCCACAAGCAATCACCTTCAAACATTTGCAGTTTGAATAACCATCTGAAGTCGTATGCCTTGTTTTTCTTCAAAAATTTCTTTTTTTACACAAACTTATTTTATTTTAGCTCATCTTTTTTTCTATTTTCAAAAATGCTTGTTATCAATATTTTCATCTTGAAATATCAGATGCCTCAGAAGGCTTGATTTTGATTTATAATGATATTCGGTGTCATAAATCAAAAAATATTCAATTTAAGGTTTATTGCCATTTGTGACATGAATACTTTCTGAATGTGCGATTTCCAGCAAATTTGAGTTCTAGGCAGCAACCGGCCTTACTCAGTTTAAAGCACTTCGAATTTTATCCGTCAGTTTGTCTCGTAGCCGAAAGGGTTAAATTTTTATTGAATTGGCTATTTAGGTGAGTTTAACACCTCATTTTGGTAGGTTGATGATGTAGGAATGTGAGTTAATACTTCATCTACCAGGTACCACTGAAAACCCAACTTTGATGAAAATGGACAAAGCGAGTTTTGGAATATCACTCTTCATTTTATTATTATTTTGTATAAAGTGCTGGTAGCCAAAAAATCTATTCTACGAGGGTTGTGCCAAATGTTATGCACAACTCGCTCTAGTGGCCGAACTAATCAACCTAACGGGCTCGTTGTGTGCTCATTTTAAAGCCTGAAGTTTCAGCTTTCGAACGATGTATCATACTTTGAATTTTTGTAAATTTGTCATCACGAAAAATGGTAAAACACGCATTCACCTCGGGTCCTCGGCGCGGATGAAATTTTTTTGATGAAAAAAGTTGAAAAAATTTTTTTTTAAAAAGTATTTATTGATAATTCGGTTTACAATACATTAGGAAACATTTATTGACCTTCGATATAATCACAATTGCGCGCAATGCACTTTTCCCATCGTTTTGGTGAAGATTGAATGCCCGTCAATGACATGATCCTGGTTCAACATGCGAAAGTTGCGAGAATTCGCCAGTTGAACCGGGATCATGTCATTGACGGGCATTCAATCTTCACCAAAACGATGGGAAAAGTGCATTGCGCGCAATTGTGATTATATCGAAGGTCAATAAATTAAAATGAGCACACAACGAGCCCGTTAGGTTGATTAGTTCGGCCGCTAGAGCGAGTTGTGCAAGACATTTGACACAACCCTCGTAAATCCGTATTTTTTATGAAAAATGAAATACGCATCGCTTCCATACGCTAAAAAAACTTTTAAAAAAAGGCGTTTCTTGATTTTGTCTGCGGGCAAAACCAAATTTTTAGGCATGAAAACTGGAAATTAGAGGTAATTATCTGAGAACTTTTCGTGGCATGTGATAATTCTAGAAGAAGGAAGGTAAAATTACTGCTCGAGCGAAGCGAGAGCGAAAATTTTTTTAAAAAATGGGTTCAAGAAACGAAAAAACGTCCATTTTCGCATGTTTTATAGGGTAAAAATCAGGAGATCCGTACATTTCTGTACCTAGGTACTTTTTGCCAAATCCGTACGATTTATTATTTTTTTAAAGCAAAAATCTGCCGCCCCCTAAAATTTGCCGCCCTAGGCAGCTGCCTATACTGCCTATACGTAAATACGGCCCTGCGGACGATGGATTTTAATTGGAGAACTACCGAGATGTGGGACGTTTCAAAGTTTTATTATGATGTCTTTATGTAAGTTATGCGATAGAGTGTTTTCAAGGGTTCGTAAGATGTGGTCGATTTTCACGAAATTTTTTGAATTTCATTCGATGATTTTTTCCAAAACGCAGGAAGTATCCCAACTGACTGAAAATTTTTTGAACTTTGTAGCTAAGTTGAAAGAGCATGCAAAAATACATCATCGGCCAAAATTTCGGGTGCGAAGGTTCATTTTTCAATTTTTGGTGAAATTTTGAAAATTGAAGAGCCAAAAATGAGGAGAAAATCAAATTTTACCAAATTAGTCAGGAAATATGAAATTTAGTATATCTTTGTTTCCTTCCGTGGAATTGATTGGAAACAGTTTCAACTCGTTTTGAACAGTTCTGGAGGAGCCTCCAGTGTAGAGTTTTAAAAATTGTAAATTCAACAAAATTTTCCCCAATGAAGTTGAAAAGTCAAAATTTACGTTTTACCCTAATTTCTACATGCTGTCGAGTCGATTAGAGGTAGTTTCAAGCAGTCCTGGAGCTTCCAGTGGTATTTCGGAAATTCCAAAATCCGTCGAAAGGAACTTCAGCACCTATATGTTTGATTTTCCTCCATTTTTGGCACTTTGATTTTCAAAAATTCACCAAAAATCAAAAAATATACTTCAGTGCATGAAATTTTGGCTAATGAACTACTATTTTTTCGTGTTTTTTCATTTAGCTTTGCCCGGTTCCAAAATTTTTCTGCCATTTGGAATATCTTTCTTGTAAAAAATGTGCTTCAAATTTTTAATGTATGTATTTCAGTTTTTGAAAATTCATTTCATGGCGAAATTGTGGCCAAAGGAGATCATGTTTCTCAATATTTGATATCATTTAGTTCACAATAAGTTCAAACCCAAGAATGAGAAAAAAATCCAGAAAACATGAAAAAATTGGTTTGAAATGCCCTAAGAGAGTTTACGAAAAAGAAAGGTGGCCACCTTGTGCACTTTGAAAGAGAAAAATCCGAATTTTGGCACGAAAATTCTCACTTCACTCGTGAAATGAGCGAATGAAATGCTGACAGAATATGGGAATTGGTTTCCTCGGATATTCTCATCATAGTTCAAATCGACCATTTTCAACAACTGCGAGGAGAAGGGGATCTTGAAACTTGTCAGTTTCGCCTCTCGATGTAAAAATTCGTACAGCACGTGTCACTAATCTGGCTGTGGGTAATTTTTTTCCCAGTGTAAATTTTCGTTTAGAAAAAATTCAGCTATTATTATAAGTATATCGATGAAGCTCGGTTGAAGAGCACGTATATATAAGAACGTTGTTTTATTCAAGATAGGCGTTCCTTTCGACCTTCCTAGCGTACACGATGCTGTAGTGCGATTTTTCATACTCGAGGGTATTTTGGTAGGCAGTTATAAAAAAAACCACAGCAGCGTATGCTCTACGTAATGTACTCGTGGTACATCCTCTTTTTTTGGAATTACGTACTTCGGATGTTTATAGTCGACGACAACCAATTCGACGACGATGACGGGTACCAGAAGTACAGGATTCCGGGTCGGTATAGTATACGATGGAAAGAGAAAAGGAACGTCGAGCAGGAGCTTCAGCAGCGAGCGAAAGCTCTCGAGGCGACGGGTGTCGGGCGGGAGGCCATTGAAAGGTCTTTTCGTGCGTCGATGTAATTTTCTCGTACGCAATAATGAGATAAAGGAAAATCCGCCAGTGCCACGACTCCTCTCCCCTGCCCCCTCCCCCTCCCCCACCTTCGCCCCTCGGCTCCTTCTGCGCTTCAGCCTTCGATGGTGGAAGTGTATATAGTAAAGGCCTTCGTTATCGTCGTCGTCATCATCATCATCGTCGTATCGCGCGCCTCGCTCGTATAACTAACGGAAAAGATTTCACGTGGGATTTCGCTTTTTTCCTTTTTTTTAACGAAAAAACCCGTGGCAGGGGATGAGGGGGAGGATGGTTGTTGGAGAAAGTTGGCGTTGCGTATTTCCCATCCCTCTCGTCCCCGGTTGTCGACGTAGTTTTCTTTACTTATCACTCGTGTACTTTACTGCTGTGCGTATTCGTGATGAAGAGAGTTTTCCTGGTATCGACGGAGTTTTTATACGATATAGGTGTGGGTGGAAAGGGAGGTAAGAATTTGACCCCGTATCGTACAATACTGCACGCGACGAGAAGACAGAGGGATCTGATGTGCCGAAGCCGAAGAAAGACGTGATTCTAAGTATAGTAAATTACGTAGTACGTATTCGAACGAGCTCTTGAGGCTGCCGTATATCGTCGATGATTGTCGTGTCAGTCGATCTCGAGAGCACTTATTCGAACGATGTGTAGTATGTGGAGTACATCGCATATCTCGGTGTATAATATAGTAATATGGTATTAGAGCGTAGATATTAATCGATTTTTCACTCCTTTGCCATCCGGCCAGGAAGTAATTATCGGTGCTGAGGCGGTGGCTCGGCTGGCTACATCGGTATATTGAGACAGGGCAGACGTAGGTGAGTGTGGGTTTAGGTTAGAGCGAGACTCGATGACGAAGGTGCCCTCGGTGCCTTCATCGTACAGAGACGTCGGTAACGTGATACTCGCGACGACGATGACGACGGTGAAGAAGTGCGAAGGCGGGGTGTGGCTGCGAGACGACGTGGTAAACATGTAAAAAAATGTGTGATAATGGTCTGCTGCTGGCTGTGCCATAGTATACTCGTACACAAGCACCGAGGATCTATGTGGTAGTTCTCGTATATGTATACTTACGTGAAAAATTCTACGTGTGTGTGAGTGTTTGAGTATATACGAGGATGTGTAATGCAGGGCAATATGCAATATACACGATATATGAAGAAGGAGAACAGGGAGAGCTGGCTGCGGAGTACTATGCGAACGCTGGGTAAACGCGCCGCAGTTTGTTGATTGTTTATAAATCGACGGCTAAGGAGACGAGGGGGTGGCGGGATCTGTGTATGAATGCATACGCGTGTGATGACGATGATGTAGAAATTACATTACTCTCGGTGCTTGCCGCGGTTGTTGTGCTGGCGGAAAAAGCTGCCTGTGGAAACGGCGATGAGGTGGCGAGAGGTCGTCGTAGGTATGCGTATACACTCTCAAGTCTGTGTATATTACTCTGGATGCATGTAGTTGGCAAGGGAGAGCGGTGGAGGGTTAGGAGGAGAGGTTAATGCGTGTAGATGGATGGCTATGTACTCGGGTGTGGAAGTATGTGTGTACTTGTGCGTGTACTGGCGTCGTAAGAAGATGTGAGCTAGTCATAAAGAAACGAAAAAATATTTGATCATGTTCAGCTTCAGAGATGAAAATTTAGGGGTTGAATCTGAAAAATGATTAGATATTCGAACTCAGCGATCTCGAATTAGCTGGAATCGATTGGTCGCACCACATTTCCATAATTTTTCAAAAATCGAAATATCCTGCTTCATTTTTGGTAGAAACGAGTTGATTTGAAAGAAGTTGAATTCGGCATGAAGAGCCACAGGATGATCCACCTCAGAGACTGATGTCTTAGGAAATTATACTCGAACTATACGTGCCAACGTTCGGAACCAGTGAGGGCAAATTTCAATCCTTGGAGAGTATTTTCAATGAGTCCAACTTTTAGACTGCGTGGCCTGGTAGCGTGATACGTATGAACGATGATACCTGAAACGGTACGAATTTTCGCCGATGTCAAGGTTTTTTAAAGGTTGCGACAGCGGCGAAGGGAGAGGGTTTCCAAAAAAAAGCTCGTATTTTTTCGTCGTTTTTCCAAAGCTCCGGCTAAATACTGCTCCGTATAGGTAGGTGAGTAGGAAGGTAGATAGGTACATAGAAGATGGGGAAAAGGGTTTTTTGGGCGTGGCAATTTCGAAAGTTCGGGGTTTACGTGCTGCTTCGCTCGTCGGCACGACTGCGACACGAACGACGAACAAGAGCAGAGACTGTATGTGTACGAGAGAGTATATGGCGTGGTATTTTGACTGGTAGAGTCGGCGGAGCTGTCGGTGACCGGCTGATCGATTTTAATGCGCTACAGGAAAACCGTCGACGCAGACTTGTCTGTTAAGGGTGGTTTTTACTCCACGCTAAGTATACGACGTACCCGCGGACGCGCCACCGCCGCGCCGCACCGTATCCCTATCTTGTCGAGTTCGCACCCTATGTCGAGGGTGGCGAGGGCGGTGGCGCTGGCGGCACACAGCGCGGGCTCAGAGAGGAGATTTTTCACGGTCGTACGTCGGTAATTTGGGTGGCCCGGTTGATGCAGCGCGAATCGAATACCGTATGTGGGGGGTGGTTTCCTCGCTCCCATTCCATGTTGCTTGGACGATAGAAGACGAACAGACGTGGTAATACTTATGGCAAAAGAGCGTCGTCAAGTACGGCGTGGTCCATCTTAACCCGGCGCTTTGCCACATTGAGAAAGAGAACGCAGCAGAAAGCTCTCGTCTCGAATTTTCTCTCCAACTCTGTGTATTTACGTTGCCAGTGCCCGGTTTGCGTTCGTTACTGCTGTATTTTGGTTTGGTGTAAAACGTACACAACATACAGTTCATATGTGCATGAAACATTCGTACATACACACCAGCGAGAGAGGAAAAAGGAGAAACGAAGTGAGAACGAGAGAGAGAAAACGCGTAAAGTTAACCTTGTCAAGGACGTATACCCCTTTCAGCCGAGCCGACTCGGCGCACTACAGCGGCGGTCGCTAGGTCTGTCGATGTCGGTCTTTCTCACTCATATCGTCGAACTCCCAAACTGGTAACTAACGCAGCTAAACATCGAATTGATGGATCGATTCCGAATAGTGGTGTACTGCCTCATATGCCTGCTGCCTGTGCCTGCGACGACGCTCGTCAATGTGTGTGTGCGACGCGATGCCATCTACCTCTTTCTCTCGTATGTGTACATAACACTTTACACATCTGTCTTGAAGATAAGCCAAGTGCTGTTGAATTGTGTAAAGATGGGTAGATGGGATGTCCTCCTTATGTGGCCATATAACACACCAGAAAGCACTATTGCCTGACGACTGCTAGAACAATATCATGAATGTGTCTGCGATAAGGACTCTCGTAAGCTTAATGGATGTCGTCTCGTATCGTGATTGGGTGTGTCTTTGATGTAACGATAGCTTGCATAGTGCATCACATGTGGATGGGATTTAAACCAAATGCTGCATGTGGCACAAATAACAGATCTTGAAGCAGAGGGACAATCGGTGATAAAATTTGTAGTTCGGTATCGACGATTGTTGAACTAAACCGATAATAAATATGGAAAACAATACTCGTAGATAGGGATGAAAAAAATGAGTGTGTGATTGAGAGATCATTGTTCGCCGGTGAATCCTTCGAAAAGACTCTGCTGTAGCCTTGGTATACATTTTCAACTTCCATTTTAAATAATTGCCATGTGCTTTTAAAACCTCTCAAAGAAATTCAGAGGTATCCAAAAGTTGGTGAATTCATAATAATTAATAACGTTATCAAAACCTTTCAGAAACACTTCGAAAAAATGCTACTTCAATTTTTCAAAAACGCGATTGTAACACTATGAAAACATTTGACAACGTTATTAAAATTTTCAGAAATCATATGGTAAAGTTATCAAACCGTTATGATACAGTTATTCAAACGTTACTGAACCTGTATGAAAGCATTTTTGAAGCATTACAAACACGTTTAGAAAGTAATGGAAGTGTTACAAAAACGTTTCCAAAACGTTATGATAACGCTTCTAAACGTTATGGTAACGATTCTAAAACGTTATGATAACACTTCTAAAACGTTATGATAACGCTTCTAAACGTTATGGTAACGATTCTAAAACGTTATGATAACACTTCTAAAACGTTATGGCAACGCGTCCATAACGTTAGGATAACGCTTCTAAAACGTTATGGTAAATCTTCTAAAACGATATAGAAACACAACGGAAATGTTATATTGGGCATAGAAATGTGACTGAAATGTTATCAAAATTTCACAGAAACGTAACAGAAACCTTATAAAACGTTATGAAAAACGTTATGTGCTGTTGGAGTTTCGTAACGGAAAACTTTCAGAGACCATTCTGGAACAGTTATACTGGAAATACCACATCAGCATCACGGAAACGTTACCATTCTAGACGATCGTTTCAGTTATAGAAACGTTACATCCTTGAACTTGACGAATGTTGAATTTCCACAATCGAATTCGTTGCCTTTTCGTGCTCCCTTCCCTCGATGCTCTCCCTTACAGGTATCGATATTGTAGAAGCCGCGATAATTCGTTTTATTTACGTTCGGTCAAGGTTTAACGAGGATGACGATGGCGATGGTTAGCCGAGAACCTATGTATAGGGGAGGCAAATTATGGAAAAATAACGTCGTCGACGACTACGACTACGACGACGACGGGCGTAAGTGCGTGCCGGCATGTGCACGTAATAGATGGCCGTGTTCGACGCTATAAAAAGGAAAGAGTTCGCGTGCGTGTGTACTATGGTATACGAGTACGAATACACCGCCTACCTACCTACCTACCTGCTCGCCTATACCTACCTATACGCGTATCTACGTGTGGTGTTATTATTGGTATACGTAGACGTACACATAAAGGCGACCAAACACGAGCTCCGAGTGCAAACGGGGGTTGAGGGGAGTAATATGGGCTGAAATTGCCGACTGGTAAAGTGTAAATTATTACCAGAATTTATATAATGAAAAGGCGTGCCTTTGAAAAGAGTTATAAATTTGGGTAAATACGTATTACCATTCGCTACCCCCTACTCTACGTAGTCTGGCTCGAATTTATATACACGTCGTGCGGTGGTCACCCTTGTTACGAGCTCCAGCGATAGTACGTCGTCAACGGTGTTTTTTGATTAAAAGCAAAGGCACCTTACACGAGAGAGCTGGCGTTGTTTTTTTTTTTTAGAGTAAACTTCGGCTACGCGTTATTTACTGGTCGCGTACTCGTATATATTTTTCCAAAAGGGTACTTTTTATTTCTTCCTGTTTGCGGGCGGTTGGTGGGTAGTACTGGGTAGGTAATTTGATTAGAAAACATGACATTGTAGCGTGGCGTAGCGCATGTAACAGGTATTATAGTATATTTTATGTAGCTAGGTGTGCACTGTGCACAGCGGTGTTCACCGTACACGTTCTGGGACTGTGTGGCTCGACTGGCCTGCCTTTTCCATGCCTGCAAATCGATCGTATATTTACCTACGTATACGTGAATTCGCAACCAATGGCGGAATTTTTCGGTTTACTCGATGATGGTTTATTTCAACGTGGAAAGGGGCCTGGCATCGAGCAGCTTTCAAGTGAAGTGCTGAGAGTGCTAGAAGTAGTAGTAAGTGCTCTTTTGGTAGACAAGTTCTCAGTGGAGTGGTTGAGGTTCGTACGTGGTGTGTATGTGGAAGAGTTTTTTTGAAGATGTTCTAAATGTATTATGATTTGAATGTGATTTTTATTTCAAAAGTGATGATTTCAAGAGCCTCGAGTGATTTTGGTGAATGAAGTTTGGAAGCAGGTTGCTGTTAGGAGGAGGAGTGATTGAAAAAATTTTCATTACTGCTGTGGTATCAAAAAAGACACCCTCCCCCTGCTTCTGTTTGATACTCTATTGTTTATTAATTGAACGTATAGATACGTTTAAGACCTGAAATTTGATCCGGAAATATGAGACGGAAAATTTTTAACGCGTAAAAATCATAAATACTTGAAAAATTTGAATGAGTAACTTCGAATGCTCGTTGATCGATATCAAATGTGAATATGATGATTCCTTGGGGTTCAAGAAATTACTAGGAGAGGGTTTTACTAGATGATGGAAACTTCACATCAAGAAATAATTAAATTTTATTTCGAAATTTTTCAAATTTTTGAAAAAGCTCGTACGTTTTGATATATTAGTATGGATGTTTTTTATTTCAATCGAAAATCCTTAAAATCCGAGTCAATTCGTTCAAAATTCGAGATACGTAAAAAATGTTCGCAAATTCGATTTCGGCGACCTCGAAAACGTATCAATTGATACCCAACACGGCTATGTTTTTTTAACCTTATATCAAGGTGATTGTACATTCGAAACGAGGAATTGCTCGAACTCTCGGGCGTGTTATAAAAATAGAGCACCTGTGATAAGTATCTGTTTAAAATTATCGATAACAAAGTATTTGCCTCTATTCCAGCCTCTTGATACGAGCCAATAAGGTTAGAAGTCGATTTACGTAAAAATTAACGGTTGATTCGAAATCAACGACCTCGAAAACGTTTAAATCGATACCCAACACGAGTATGTTTTTTTCACGTCATTTTACGATATCTCGCAGTAGGTACTCGAGCTTTACGCGCGCGAAATGATAAGCCTGTGGAGTTGAAAAAAACACCACTTAGCGCCGCTGCCGAAAAACAACATCTGTATCGTACGTTTTTTCGTAATACGTCAATCGAGGTGGATTGTGATTAGGTATAGGTACTATAAGATGATTTTATAAACACGTTGCTACTTTCTCCTCCTTCTTCTTCTTTTCCTGTGCTGTTATCTCTAATTCACACGTTACATGTTCCATAAATAGAAATTAGATCAAATAAATAGACCGATCGTTTCGCGTGCGCGTCTTCATTCATATTTTGATCGGGGAGGAGGTGTCAATTAGATGGTATTCGATAATAGCGATTTATTTGATACACGAGCCCAGAAAGGAAATCAACGGTGCTTGAAAGGGGCGAGGAACAGGAGACTGAGAGGGATCGAATAATACGATATCGAAAGTGATTCATCATCGGCACGTTTATTATTATGTTGTTGTTGCGGATAGACCTATCGGCAGTGCTACGTATACAGAGTCGAGCTGCAGTCGAGTTAAAGTAGGTAGGTCGTCAAGGGTAGATTCCATCCGGTACCTGTGCACGCTACGGATGACGTAATTTGCCATAGGCTATGGGAGCGGTGGCGGTGGCAACTGTAACTCGATACATTTTACTATAGTAGATGGAGAAAAGGAGACCGAACTCCGAAGCAGACGATAGATCAGGAAAACGATTGTTTTTCTTTTCCCTGCTATTGTGGCGTAATATCGACTGCAGGCAGCCAGCCGCGCCGCCAAGATGGGGGAGGGTCGAATGCTAGTATATAGGGAGAGAAGAATGGTTACATTAAAATCCACCCTTTGAATGAATATCGTATAATACGGTAGATCTGCTGATGGGTGTTGTTGTTGTTGTCGTCGCCGTCGTCGAATTCAGCTGCCGTCTGCGATAGTCGGACGTCTGGATGACGATTGATGTGCAACGAAAGGGCGTCTGATGAAGGCCCTCTGAAGCGATTTACGCTCGAATTACCTTACTCAATGGTGTAAGTATATCGATTGGCGATTTAACCAAGCTAATACCTATGGATTAGATGACGATAGATGCCCAAAGCGGGGTAATGGAGGAGCACCATTGGATATATAGATAGATAAATATTCGCGACGTACATGGTGATTGGTGATGTGTATTAGGTGTTTGTTCAAGGAAACCGAGCGACGCGACGGACGCGATTACCTACACCGATGGCCTGTTCGAATGGAATTGGTAATTAGGAAATGCGGAGTGGAATTTCACTCGGAATATGTGTAATGTGTTTGTGTACATATACTTTAACCGTCTGGGTCTGGGTCTGGGTAATTCATTTAGCCATTCGATAGGTTTATTTAGTACGTAATTTAGGCTGCCGAACTGGATGCACGTCGGTCGTCGTCATCGTCGGCGGATATCGTTTACATTATCGACACGTCTAGACGATCCGAATTACCCATTACATGGGCCAAGGGTTATCAACCTAGTTGTTCTGGGAATTTAATACGACCGCGGCTGGGCTGTGAGCCGTTCGCATACGTAATGAGGGAGTTGCAGTGCCTTCGCCTCGACCCCGCACCTCACCCGTGTCGCAGCTCGGTGCGATTAGGCTAATTTTTTTTCACTCCGCTGTGCTGGCTGGCTGGAGACGAGCCAACTAGTGTATCTTGGAGTGTGGCTGTGGCTGTGGTGTATTCTGACTCTGAAATGTTACGTTGCCACGTATTGTTTTGACGTTTGTAGCTTCGTCTGGCAGCCTGGCTTGATGCTCGATGACGCACAATGGTAGGGTGTGAAGTTTGAAGGCGATAGAATGCGAAATTCGGATTATCGTGCTAAATTCTGGGTATGTGAAAATGTTTTTGCACGATGCTGACCTAAATTCTGTTGTTTGGGTTTTTTTGAGATGTTCTATGCGAGCTTGGGAGTTTCGAGTTTCGAGGAATAGTTTTGATCATCGATGAGAATACTGTACGTCAGATTTTGGGTGGCCGATTCCGAATGCAGTTTTGTATTTGAATTTTGAATTCGGACTCGGAGCTTAGAATGCAAATTATAGGGCTGAAAAGACGTACTTTTTCGTATTTCAATTTCGAATTATGTCTCTCCCTTCTCTGAAAAAATCGAATCTTTTGTTCGTTTCCCCAAAAATAATCGCTGGATGAAATTTCGAATTTGTACCAGCTCGAAAAGGTGTTGAAATATGTACCTAAATCGATCGAAAAGGCTACAAAGATGAAATCCGAGTGTGTAGGTGCTGAATTTCACTTACAGCGTTTTTTTTCAACTACTGGAGAATTCGAAAGTCTCACGGAGGCTCCAGAACAGTTCGAAACCCTCACCAATCGACTCGGGGGTAGGGGGGGTCGAAAATAGGGTGCAAATCAAATTTCAGCGTTTTATACCGATTGGATCACATTTTGATTTTTTTCATGTAAAATGACTCAAATTTGAATTTTTAAAAATCCACCAAAAATCGAAAATGAATTTCAGCAACTGAAATCTTTCCTCTTTCGATCTTCCTTAATCCGTTTCAATTTTTTTGGACAGATCAGAATACTTCCTTTGTTAGTGTTGTATTTTTCCATCAAACTTGGAAATTTTTCATTCATTTTCAGCTCTTGAATTTTTTTTTTTGATTTTTTGGGGTGGTTTAGAATTGAAAGAAAAAAATCTAAAAAAATTTGAGCCTCCCTCTCTTCTCTCTAAAAAATTGATATTTTTGAAAAAATTTCTTAGTTTTTCATTTTTTAAATCAACTTTGGTGGTTTCCATTCATTATTTTATTTTGACAGAAAATTTTTTATACATAATTGTGAAACATATTTTTGCTTTTTTTTCTTTCTTTTTCCAAATATTTCAATTTTTTGGGATGATCCCCTCTCCCATATCCCAGTCCCAAAACGCGTCTGCTCAAATTAATCTAAAGTCCTGATGCAAATGGAAAGGTTGCCAACGTTACAAAAGCATTAAACTGACATTTACTCTCCGGGCACTTGCTCTCATTAAAAAAAAAGTACACACGAAGGACGATCTCGAGGCTATTTCGATCGATAAAATCAAAAATGGAAATTTTTTCAATTTTTATCGCCTCAGGTGACTGGGACGAATAACTTGACCGTTTGTACGCGGATCATCGGTGCGACTCGACTGTACACCCGGCTCGAGTCCAAAAAACGTGAAAAAATATGGCCAGCTAATTGGATCTCGGTGTACGAATGACGACGTGTTGCTCGTTTCGCAAACGTAAAATTCGCGTAATTCAAAACATCTTTCTGCGTTATCGATTATGTTTGGTAAACAAGCCTCTCCTCTTGCGTGTTTCTCCGTCTGGCAGCGCGATGGGTTCCGTCACAGTCGTCGATGATGGTGTAGTGTAATCGAGGTCGGTCGAGACGTAGACGTGTGTCGATCCAATTCGAAGAATGCAGTTTGAAAACGAATCGCATAATGCAGAACAGCTCTCTGTCAAATGTAAAGATATCTCGCTTCGGTTGCAGTTCCCTGTTCCGCGTGAAGCCATCTACCTACCTTTGTCGAGGAAGTGTCAGTGTCACCAAAATTCAACCACAGCAGAAGCTACTGCTACGTATGAGAAGAGGAAACCATTCATTGATGATGGAAATACACAACTGTGGCCATGGCGCCCGAGCCAGACCCACGACCAGACGAATGAGGAATGATGTCTTTTTGGATGGGTTTCCGCAGCACTGTTCGAAAAAAAAGGTCTTGGTATGCGTGTGTGACTTGAAGATGTTATAATGTTCACTTTTGGGAAGTGGAAACCGCATAGTCTGCGAAATGAGAGGTCATTCGGATAACGTAGTATCATGTCTGCGAATATTTAAAATTGGATTTTTTGTTTACGCGATCTCGAAGGCCTGAAGACTCGACGGAAGCTTCTCAAGCGAGTTGGTTCGCATTCAAGTCATCGTCATCATCAGGATCATCATCGTGATCGGATGGATGATGGTTTCTTCGTACTCGCAGACGACTTGGTAATGGTTTCTGTAGAGGAATTGAGAGAAGAGAGAAAGAGGATGGACAGGGCACGTAATGTGGAAAGCGAAACCGGACGGTCGCGACATACGGACGCCATGTCTGGCATGCAACGCAGCCGTTGGCTGTTTCGCTGTGCTGCGTGGTGGCCGATGGCCGCTGAGGCCGCTGATCAGGTTTGGCCGAATGATCTCGAAAGATTTTCAATAATAATCAACGACGAATAAAGTGAAAAAAATCACGAGTAATTTTTTTCACCAATAATCTGAATGAAACGAATTGTAAGTACATAATATTCGGTTCATGTTATCGATTTTCGTAACCTTCTATCGATATTTGCTCGTGCCTAATTGTCTACTACGTTCATCACTATGAGTTCATATTTTATGTCTATGTGTGACAGATTCCCCTTCTCGCGATGCCTGCCTTGCCTTGCTCAGCCTATAATGTAAACAACTTCTGCGTACTCGATAAGGTTGTTTCATTGTTTAAATGGGTTCCTGTTTTGGTTAATTTGTTAGTTGTTTTATTAAAACGGTGATAATGTTTATGTTGATTTATTGCCTCTTTTTACTCCGCGCGTGTTTCGCGTATTATTATTATATATTATGTGTATGTGTTATGTTGTGATTTGGTCGTTATTTATGTTCGTTTTTTTCTGTTTCTTTTTTGGTTACAGGTATGTTATGAAAGTGATAAAAAAAAACGCCTGCCTGATGCAGTTTTTCACCACAATCTACATACGTACGTATAGGTATACGTTTCGTCGGTGTGCACATATTACGACCAGTGTGCCGGGTTGATGTGCATGTACTCGTATTGTTGTGTCTGGTAAGGCCATTGACATCTGTTATGTCTTCTCTAGAGAGAGAGATATACATACGTACATACGTTTAAACACATGTATTATGGAAAAAAAACAACAACTAAATAACCCTATGGAATGGAAAACATACCGATACTGCAGATAAACCATATCGACTCAGCCAGCCATTCCCATAGGAGCTTGACATCGAAATGAACCCCATCTGCGGTGCAATACGTCCTCGTTTTATTATGTTCTGTCGCACAGTGAAGCTAGAAAGTCGTTATTTTTACACGATTTCTTTTTTTTTTAACCAGCTTTTTGGTATCGGATTGTAATCGAATTTGAAGCTGCGAAATACCAAGACGTTCGGAAGTTCGAAATTTAGTACGGAGTGAGGGTTATAGCCGTTTTGAATGAATATTTTCGAGCTGGGGTTTGAAATATGAATGGATTTGGGCAGTGTACGAGTTACTTGAGCAGGGATTTTTTTTTATGTTCGATTACGTTATGCTTTTGAGCCCCTAAACCTTAATTTTTTTCAATTCTTCGAGTGCTCAACTCTAAGCACAGCGATGAAAATTTATATTTTTTGCGAAAATGTCTGTTCCTATTGAGCCCCTGAACCTTAATTTTTTCCAATTCTTCGAGTGCTCAACTTTGAGCACAGCAATGAAAATTTATATTTTTTGCGAAAATGTTTGTTCCTAGACAGAATTTTAACTATCTTTATTACATTTTTGAGTTTTTAGCAAAATTTCAGTGAATTGTCGGAGAAAGAATAATCGTAATTTTCGATTTCATAATTTTAAGGGTGCTATACTTTTTCTGGAATATTTAAACTGGATTTGTAGAAAAAAACAAAAACTCTCAAGTTTGCTGAAACAGTGATTTTTTTTAGGTTCAAAATCTTGAAAGTCAATGAAAATTAAATTTTCAGTTGATGTGAACAATATGGGAAGATATTTGAAGTTGAAGAAAAAGAATTATAATTTTTCTGGAGGTTTCAGAAACCAGATGAGCTGAAAGAATAGAAATGTAATTTTCGAAGAGTAATGTTGAATCAGGGTCATTACACGTCAATTTGACCAAGAAGTGGTAAGGGGAAGGGGTTGGCAATTTTTTTGAAATTTTTCATGTGAAAATATCTTCTGAAGAGATGACCAATGGCACGAATCGCAGCCCTCTAGCCCTTTTTTAAAGGCTGTTAGGGGTTGTCAAAGTTTTCAGTGAGCTTGAACTATCATCCATTTCAGCAGTGCATAACTCGATAACCACGATACCTACCAAAATGGAACTTATTCCAATAGTCAAGGGTTTTGAAAGACTTTTTAGTGATCTCATAAAAATCAGTGTTGCCACTTTTTTTCGTACGAAAAGTTAGCTCAAAACGTTTCAAAACGTAGTTTTTATATCGTACCGACTCTCAAAAATTCTGAAAAAAATATATTATGGACAACTTTTCATGCAGAACAACATATTAAAAAATTGAGATGGCGTTATTTCGTCAAGTCGATTAAAAAAATTGAATTGCGAAAAAATGCGATATTTTGATTTAAAATATAAAAAAAAGTTTTGATTGGTGAAGTTGACCCATTTGACCCGTATTTTTACTTATCCGTTGAAAAAGTTGAAAAACCCTCTCACTCGATGAAATGAGCTCATCACAAAAAAAACAAAATTCAAAAAAATTCGATTTTCAATTCCAAACATCAAAAAAAGTTTGAATTTATTCAGTTGTATTATTTTGACCTCTTATTCTGACGTATTTCATGAAAAAGTTGATAAAAGTTACACTCTTGACAAAAAAATTAAAATTCGTTCATGTTTTGAATCTTTTTGAATTTTGATTTTTTTGTGATGAGTTGACATGGAATGATCTATCACGAATAAATTCTTGCTAGTTTTATTGGAAAAGTATTCTATTTCTTCATTTTCATTGAAAAGTGTACCTACCTATTTTTTGTGATGAAAAATATTTGATAATAATTATTTATAAGGTTTGAAAATTTTTCGGAAGCTTAAAATGTGCTGTTTCCTCGAACCCAATTTAATCAAAAAAATTATCATGCACATCTTTGAAACATTGATGAACTTTTTGGGGTCATTTCTTGGGGGGGGGGGGGGGAGAGCCAAGTGGTGGTGCAATTTCATATTTGATTATAACGGTTGTGATTGTGGAAGGAGGTATAAAAAATATCGCGTGAAAGTAGATGGTAATTTTTGAAGATTTCGACTAGAAAGCAGAGAAATTTTGGAAACAATGATTTGAATTTCACAAAAATATTACCAAAAGAATTGTTCAAATATTCAGTTTACAAAATTGATGGACTTCGAAGGAACTGCAAAAAAGTTGGAAAAAATTGAATAATCTCGAATTTTCAAAAATTTGAAAATTACCACCAAATGATCAGAAACCATATTATTGCATCACGATTTCTATGCTCAATTCAAAGATAAGCTATTTCCAGGCTTTTTGGTTGATCCCAATGTACATTTCAAGCCCAATACATATAACGAATTTCTTTCCCAGCCTTTGTTTGATCTTCTGTTAAAGAGTTTGACAAATCGTCTTCGATCGTTGGCTGTGCTATAGAGAAAAATGCAAAACTATCGATCGATTTGGCAACAGAGGATTGCACGATATAGAGCCGAGCAGGGAAAAATCTTCTCGACAATACGTTGATGATAACCACATGGTGCTCGTACACAAACTACTCATAAGTATGGTGTTGCTATGTGTGAGTTGTGAGTATGCATTTGTAAAGAGAAGAGTGAAGACTGATGGAGAAAAAAAAAGATCGAAGACACAGAATCGGTTTTTGGCTGTAACCGTGTAAAAGCGTAGGTATACTTATAGAGAGCATAGCCTAGACTACGTGTGTGCGGAGAAAAAATCTGGCGATGGTGTGTTTCTACGTCTATTGTGAAATATCCTACGTTATTCTGAATTCTCATCGGTGTGTATGGTACACAGACAATCCGAAACCGCCAGCCTTGTCTCGGATTTCCTAGAAAAACCGGACGATTATACGTGTATGCGGACTGCGCAGATTGGCGGCATAGCGTGGCATGGTACATCAACAGCATCCTCTGACAGAGGAGTCTTTTGCCGATCCCAAAATATACCGCAGGTCTATCTCTATGGTCCACTCGCTCGCTCGTTAGATGATAAATTTCATTATGTTGCTTTTTAAAGAAGTCAAGTGGTTTATGTGTTCGGTAGCTGGACTCGTGTATAGTATAGGTACAATCGGAAGAGTTTTATTAGGGTTTGTGCGACGAGTGACGGAATGAGCTAGAAAGAGAGGAGAAGCAATCCGTGATATTTTTTCTTTTTCCTTTATTTTTTTCCATTCTGTATAGGTAAGTGTAGAGAGATACTTGGGTGAAATGCTAAAAAAGATGAAGAGCCAGATTGCGGTATTTTTTTGTTGTTGTTGGTCGTCTCTTGGAAGCTGAGAGAAGAGTTGGAAGGAAAAAAACTCGACAACGATCCAGCGAGAAGCGAACCGGTTTCATATCGCGCGACGTTGTTGGATCTTTTTTTATGGATTTCAAATGCGAATGAGCTAGGCGTTTGCATATATACCTACGAACGTTGTCGTCGATGTTGTTGTTGTTGTTGTTGCCCAGATCGAAAATTAATGCTTCGCGGTGTAACTACATACATATACGACTAACGACTACCATCCAGCCATAATGTATTATGAAATCGATGCGGCGTTTAATTAGCCCGCACCGGGCAACTTGCACCACCACTACCAGTCTACGAACAGATGTGAAAAGGGTCACATGGTCCATAATGTCGATACACCTAATACACACTGTACGATTGTGCTCGTATACCTCTAAAGACGTATACCTAACTCGAGCAGTTTGTGGCGGATTTACCGATATATTCAACGTTTGAGAGTTTTTTTTTCTTCTCCTTTGCACCAAAAGAGGCTGTGCTATTGTCGAGCAGATTGCGTGTGTGCTAGAAGAATGTGTTAAGTAGGCTGGGTAGCGTAGGAAAGGACGTATTGAATGGAGGTTTTCAGTTTTTTTTGTTTGTCTCTGAAGTGGTGGCGTATGGTATTGGTATTGGTATTGGTGGTCTCACGACAGTGTGCAAATATTTCGCTGTTTAGTTGTAAAATACTAGAAGAAATGAGAATATTGTGGATTTGTCTGGTACAAAGTATTGGTTTTGTTTTGAAATAGAGAGAAAAGAAGTCGTATATCTTGTCGAAACAAATTTGTCCAATGAATGAGAATTTCTATTGTTGTACTGGACAGGAGCCTACCTATGGTTAAAAAGAACTCTTTCCTTTTCTTTTTCCAAAGTTTTGGTTCGTTGATGTTTTTTGTACATACCTATTTAAAAAAAACTATCCCTATAGAAGAAAAAAACAACGGTATTGAAATGCTGAGACGATTTGTATTCCTGAAAAGGCGATTCAAACGGTTCACTCATTGTCTCAGTTTTTCATTAAATCTAATTAAATGATAAAGTTTTCAAAATTGAGACTTTTCTTCCATTCTTACACTTTTACAAAGGAAAATTCCACCAAAAGGGGGAAAAGTCGAATTAATACCCCTTTTGATTTGAAAAAAAAAAATGAAAAAAATTTGATGAATGGAACGAAAGGAAACAAACTCGATCTGGCAGATTTGAAAAAAATCAACTTATTAAAAGGTGTAGAATTGAACAAAAAAAAGTTTTTTCTTTTCATTTTCCAATAAATAGAGCTGTCGTAATTTTAAAATTTCATTGCGTCTTTAGAGAGTTAAAAATATGCCGAGTATTTGAGTTTTCTTCTTTTTTATAGCGTTTGACGAGGTCGCTGACATTTCATTCATTATTATTCGACTATGGTAATGTCTCAGCGTACGAAAGAAATCAAAATTTGAATGATTAGAAAGGTGATGGGATGAGGAGTAAGGGAAGAGTAAAATGGTCAGTCGCAGGAGCGAGAAAGTCGATGACATTTTGCATTACGTATGTACTTCACTTATATATTCTTCAAGGTTAAGAGAAAAATAGGAGACGGGAAGGTTGATGAAATTTGAATGAATTTTATGGAAATTTGAAGTTGTAGATACAGTTTTATAAGTTGGTACTTTGGATAGTGTTGTAATCAGTTTTTTAGTGTTTGAAATTATCAGAGGTAGTTTTTTTTGAAACACGTCTGGTGACTAGTTTAATCGATGAATTTCGAGAATTTTCATAAGATAAGTTGGATTGAAGAATCAGATTGTGATATCCAAAAAAAAAAAGAAAAATGAATTTGAGGTATCAGTCATTTTTGAAAATTGAGCATGTTAGGAAATGTTTGAAAAGGAGGAGGAGATATGGTGAACATCATTTTTCAAAAACTTGAAGCTTTTTGATCTAAACTTAAAAGTGAAAACGCCCATAAATACACAGACAGTACATTTTCTTTTCTTTGCCAATTTGACCGAAAAACGTTTGTTAAAAAATTATATAATAAATGTCTAAAACAAAGAAATAAGCAACTCTCCTGAACTTGAAAAATTTTCAGTTCGGGGTCAAGAAAATCGAACTTTTTCCATCAGATGAGGAGGAGAGTCGTAATTGTTCATCAATTCATAATGCATTGATTTAAAAAAATTTTAAAAAAATAACTGCATTTTATTATCGTTCTATTATGTTCTACTATTTTAAATTCGAAATCTTTCCTCGTTCGTAAATTTTCTAAAAACTGGTTCGAAATTATTAAGGTGGTTCCGAGTTATGCAACCAGTTTTCAATATTTCCTGAGTGCTAGAAATACAAGATTCCTGAAAAAATATGACTCGTGAAAATACTGAGTGATCACAGCTTCCTCAAACAAAATTTCCATTTCGATCCAATACACCTAAAAATTTCAAAACAAAGAGCTTTCTGCGCATCTTCATTCTGAAACGTGAACCTGGACTATGAAACCGGTTTCAAAAATGAGCATTTTGTCAGAAGAATTGTTTTAATTTGACTTCGTTCTATCTCATCCATGTGAAATATCCTTCACATATCAGAATTTTTTCAAAAATCTCACACATCCTGATTCTCGGAACACCCTGTATCCACAACCGAGGCGTTTTTCCCAATAAACGCCAGATTTTTCCATCCAAAAATTATGACTCCAACCAGTCAGGGTACTTTTCAGAAACACTGTATGGCATTAATTAACACAATGACACATCACACGCGCTCTCGTTCGTCTCAACGTACAATTTTCAATTTATACAAATACCTCCGGTGATTAATTTTTTCGCCTTTTTAATTAAAACAAAATCGAGGCGAGAATCCGGCTCGTCGCTTCGTCTCCGAATCAGACATTCGAGGGCAAAAAACGCTGCCGAAACATTCCAATGTGGAATGGAAACGACGGGCGCGTCGTTTGGTCGGGGTCGTCGTCGGTCGGTTGTGCACTTTGTTTACATTAGCAACTTCTCTCGTATATAGTACCAGTATATATGTATTATTGGAAGAATAAACGGTACATTTTGGCTCATTATATCGACGACGATGACGCAGTTCGCAAATAACATCAATTTAAACGTCGTCGTCGGCAGCTTAGCTATAAGGTTGTGGGGGTGGGCTGAGCGACAGGGGGCGGTAGCGGACGCGATAACACGTCGCGATAAATCGTTAACGTGTTAGCGACCCGGCGGCGCGGCGGCGGTGTTCGTCGCTATCGGTAGCTTTTTTTTATTTTTTCATAATACATGCAATGAAACGTCGGTATAACACACTCGATAAATGTTGAGAAACGCTAGAATTACGAACGAGTTCAAACCAGCATTGAAAGAAACATACCAATATGGTTGAACGTAGTTTTTCCCAACTTGTTTACGTTTTAACGCGCAACGATTGGTGAAAAAAAAACACCCAAGGGAAGGAAAAAAGCAACCGTACTTTTTTCTTCCCTGGTTGCTTTTCTCCTTCCCTAGGTAAGGAGAAAAGCAATCAAGTATTTTGTTAATTATTTACGTAAATCGGTTTGTTTCATTGCATTAATTATGAAAAATATCTTACAATGCAAGAATCGAACTGGAATTTTACGTATCTCGTGCATTTGCTTCACTCGCTTCGCTCGTTCAGCAATCAGATGCACTCAATACGTAATGATTCCAGTTCGACTCTTGTATAGTAATATACTATTTCAACGCGATACAATATAAGGAGAATATGTATACACAGTGTACCACACACTACACACAGTACACAATCGTGTATTGGGAAAGTCTACTAACTACCATGGCATCGTTGACATCGATGTTTCGCAACCTACACATTCTCAATTAACACCTTCTCGCTTCTCGTATTGCCCCCTGTCCCCCTTTTCCACTCATATCGCGGTAAAGCACACTAAAGCGAGTCGCATCCGTTTCGCAACGTACCGAAAAATTCCTCAACACCCTTTTCATATGGTTTTCTCCAGCCCTTTTTTACCGTAGATGTATTGTAAAACGAAAAGAAATAAGTTGTGCGCTCATATGTTCGTATTTCGCAATCTGGCTGCCTTTCTATAGAGACCGTGATGTCGCTGTTGTCCCTCTTGCTTATACTTATAGCCTTGCCTCTTGTATCGTTCGCGTTGGAAAAAAATTCTACTTATGCGCCCCCGCCCCGCCCTCCCCTAACTACCCCCACCCTATTCATTATACCGCACACAAAGCCAGCCAGCAACTTTTGACCTACCTAGATGCGTGTACTAGTATTATGGACAGGACACGACCATTCATTCATTCAATTATACCAATGTCTACGCATATATTGAAGGTTCATTTATTCAAGATGAACGATCGCTCTCTTGTCTCGACTTGGACAACGGGTCAATTTTTTTGTTTTGCATGCGAATCATCACTATTCAAACTGTATACTTATCTACATATTGCGAACTAACAACGAGTTTCCAACAGATTACTATCTAATTGTTTCCTATATGTCTTTTGGTTGCATTTTTTCTTCATTCTCATGTCTTTTTTTATTTTGAAAAAGTTTTTTCCCCCACAGATTAAGATCGTCAATTTGTCACGGTCTGTGTGTCTGCTAATGGTCTTTTGTCATTCGGAGGTAGGGAGATGCAAAAATTATGCATTTACTGGGTATTGTTTCATTTTCACAGACCGAAGAAAGTACATAGAAGGGTATATGGAAGGAGTATAGGATGAGATAACCATCGTCTGGCCTGTCGATGTCGTGCCACGTCGTTTGAATACGGTATTTCAAATTCTTGATGCACATTTCAACGTCGATAGATCGCAGTTGGGAAGAATTTCCCTAAAAACGCGTACCACATTCTCATAAGCAACAAAAATACCACGAATTAATGGCTAAAATCATCAAATTTTCTCTTTCTGCCAAAAATAGCAAAAAGTCTCGGCTTCTGTGAAAATTATCAAAAATTGCTTTAAAAAAACGTCGCTTGTTTGCAAAAAGTTCCATATGTCTTACTCCCCCCCCCTTGCCCAAAAGTCACGTTTTGTTGCCAAAAATTACCAAAAAAAAAAAAAAAACTTGCCTTTTTGCTACTCATAATAATTTGTCAAAGTCTCAATTTTTGCTAATATCCCCCCTCCCAAAAAAGTCAAAATTGCAAAAAAAGTAGGTACATATCACTAATTTGCCAGTGATTTTCAAAAAGTTTTGATTTTGACAAAAATTGACAAATTTCGCTTTTTACCAAATTCCTAAAAAATCTCACTTTTTTACCTGAAAATTGTCAAAAAATCTCACGTTTTGCATTTTTGTCAAAATTGCCTAAAAATTGTTGATTTTTGATCAAAAATCCCAAAAAGTTGATTTTTTTTGAAATTCCAAAAAATTTTAACTTTTGTGTCAAAAAGTGTAAAAAATCTTTGCAATAATCAAGAAATTTCGCTCTTTACCAAAATGCTAAAAAATCTCAATTTTTCACCTAAAAATGCCAAAGATTGCATAAAAATTGTTGATTTTCAAACAAAATTTCCAAAAAGTCAATTTTTTCAAAAATTTTTACTTTTTTGCTAAAAGATCTCAATTTCTCACCTAAAAATACCAAAAATTGCCAAAAATCTCACGTTTTGCATTTTTGCCAAAAATTGCCTGAAAATTGTTGATTTTTAAACAAAATTTCCAAAGTCAATTTTTTTAAAAATTGGAAAAAATTTTCACTTTTGCGTCAAAAAGTGTAAAAAACCTTTGCAAAAATCAAGAAATTTTGCTTTCTACTAAATAAAAAATCTCATTTTCTCACCTAAAAATGCTGAAAATGGCCAAAAATTGCCAAAAAATGCCAAAAAATGCCAAAAAATCTCACGTTTTGCATTTTTACCAAAAATTGACTAAAAATTGTTGATTTTTAAACAAAATTTCCAAAAAGTCAATTTTTTCAAAAATTGCAAAAAATGCTCACTTTTGTGTAAAAAAAAACTACATACAAAATAGGTTCACTTCTCTCATTTTTGACAAAAATTTAGCTAAGATATTATTTTTTTGCCAGTAAGTTTTGCTTTTTAGCAAAATTGTCAGAATCTCAATCGAGTTTCTTTTTTTCTTTTTTTTTTGCATTTTTAATTGAAATTGTTCTGTTTTTTTTTTTTTTTTTTGACCTTACCTACTGAGTTGGTTTTAAAACTCCAGAGAAACGCTCCAAAATATACAACTACTCTGTGATTCTCTCAAATCAGAGCCCTCTTTTCATCATTCTGTTTTGGCTGAAATTCACATCCATTCCCAGAGCTCTTCTTGTGTACATTTCGAGATGAAAATTTAGTCGTAATTTGACCACCAAGATAAAGCACGATGCTGCCAGTGCTTTGGATGGCTGGTCGGCGTCGATTTCGTAATACCTTAACTACTGACTGTTTACAGCGAGACGCTATGCGCCGGCGACTCGACTGGTTACATGGAGATCTACACAGTGAGAGAGAGAGAAAGATGCGAACTACGTAAGATGAGAAGAGCAGCAGAGTCTAGGATATGGCCAGTTCGCCTAAGATAATTACTTTCCGAAGATTGATGTCGATGGCGGCATCGCCTTCGCTGGCCGATGCCGAAACCAGTTTAGCGTGTAATTTTTTTCCAACTATTTTTTTTTCTTCTTTCTTATCTTCTTTTTCAAAGATCGCGCGTTCGTATTCGTAGAGGAGCAAAGCCGGCGATGTAATTAGATTCCAAGTTGATTTTTTTTCTGCTACATGAGTCCAAGTCCAGTCGCTAAATTATAACGGGGTCGTCGAATTCGTACCCTTTCTTTCATTTTTTTTTTCCTTCGCCGATCATCGTGTTATTATTATCATTTAAAATACTAAACGACGATGACGACCAAATCGCCGCCGCCGTTTATGTAAAATTAAAACTGTTAAAATGTTCGCTCGTATTACAAGTTGTACATGTGATCAAAGAACACGTCGCAGTCGCTGCAATCGCTCGGGCTCGTCTCGTCGTCGCGTAATCTACATGATGAAAAATGATGTGAGGCCAGACCCTATGATGGACATTTGATTGTTGTCGATCGAACAAAGGTCGCTTGTCCAGAATGTGTTCGGTCATGGGGTACGCCTTTTTTCAGCGCAGAACCAGTTCCTCGAGTTGCATTTTTTTAAAACGCGAGAAAGGGTTTGTAGCTGGGTATTGTTCGAGAACACCTCGCAGAATCTTCAACAGTATCTTTTTTTCCTTTTCGTTTTGTAATTCTTACCTTTATACGGTCTCGGAGAGTCGTGTAAGGTTTTTTCTTTACATATTTACCACGTACTACATGGTGCGCTGTGCTCTTTCGTTCTGTTGTACTCGTGCTACTCTTGCTCTTTCTAATGCTCTTTTCTTCGTTTTTGGTACCTTTATAATGTTGGTATTGTTGTACGACGACGACGACTACTATGAGCATGTTTTGTGTTAATGCTATTTGAAACATGTTAAACGCATGCATTATATTGTCGTTTTTTTTTTACTTCACCTCCTCCTCCTTCTTGATAGGTGAATAGAATGATTGGACGTCTCGCGTATTCTATTGATTTTGTCAGCGTGGATGACCAGTTTTTTTAATGCAACTATAGCGTATTCGCGGGGTCTCTATGTTGCTCGCTGACCACTTTGTTGTTACTGTTAGTGCTCTTTGAGATATAGTCTTTATGGATCTACCACCTAGGTATGCCTCAGTTTGTAATATGTTTCGTCATATTTGAATTGCTCAATATTACCTATGATTATGCAAATCGAATATCCTACATGGTTTAAGAGCTGACAAATTTGATCGAACAGTCCATAAATTTGAAGAAGTTTCCTGAGATTATGAAAATTGGGGAATTACTCGCCATTTTCCTGGTAACTGTATACAACTCATTCTATTGGTCATCGTCAACACCTATTAAATAAAATTATCACGAATCAGGGAAATTCAGCTCGGTGCATGCTTATGCCTCGTGTACATAATATAAGTAGTACATACACATTTCAGTAAGTATTTATAAAGGTGCAGGAAATAGGTTGCCAAATTCTGGCGGCAGATTTAAAAGGTTATTCTGGTAACGTGACCTGAAAGTGTAAGATGGATCTGCGTATATGTCTACTAGGTATTGTCTATACATCGATGCGACGACGACGACGGTGGCAGGATGTTGCATATTATACATATACAGCATGCTGTAGTTTCCTGTTTGTGTGCTATGCGAATGGCCACGGAAGCTCGAGTCAGTGGTTAAAGAATGTTCCAACTTCCAAGTATAATATGCTATCAGAACATGATTAATTATTCTAAGGGTAGTTACTGCTAAAGGCGAATTGTGAATGTGGGTCTGACTTCGAAGAAAAACGATATCTGTGAAATGAATGAACACCAAGTTGAAATGTATGGTGGGTAGTTGTGGTCACTGGTTACAAGTAGTGATTGATGGGTGATTTCATTATTGTGTCTGGATAGGTAGAGGCATATGTATTTTGCTGTCTGAAATAGATTTTTGGGTGATAAGGTGCTTGGCTGTGTATAAAGGAGAAGATCTGCTGGTATTGAGTTGAGAAAAATATACGTATGTGTATATTTTGCTACATGCACCAGTGTGCCCATTTTGAGAACAATTTTACCTATAATACGTAAATATAGGCAGGGGTACTCATCTTCTTAACGTGAATTTTAGCCAGTCAATTCGTCTCTCTGGTTCGTTAGTAAATGACTCAAAATGAAGTGAACCATAAAACCATAAAATACATTTTGGCACACATACGAATAAGTATCAATTTCTCATAGAGCATAACAGTAATAAATGTTTCAGGTATACAGAAGGCACCTGTCAGAATGGCATAAAAATATATCTCTATTCGTCTCCCTATGGTCAGTTTGCTCTCTGAACCGCGCCACTTTCGTTGCCTTCATGGTGAAATGTATCAACGAGTTTGTAACACACGCACACGCTGCTCTGTAAAAGCTTTATAAGGAAAATGACACAATAAAGGGGTTTCTCTGCGCTTCTGTGGGCCATTTGCTTTGTGCAAAAGCTACTGCACCAGCCTTATGTACAAATTATACACACATCATACACTATACATAATATGTGTAAAATACAGTATGTTCATAAAGTGCTCATCGGTGGTTTTTTTGAATCGATAACAGATATACTTACATATTTTGAAATATTATCAGTTTTATTTAAACTGTATCAAAATTATATTAGGATTTGTTCTCATTGTCTATTTCTTATGACCCGATCTCGATTATCACTGTTTTTCCCGAATCAATTTTCCCAAATGACTTCAAATTGTAAATACCCAAAATTTGAATCATATATGTATGTAGTGTACTTTCATCAATCAAATTATGAAAGTTGTTTTATTTTCTTTGACAGTGAATTCATCATTTTATGCAGTCGTTCTTTACTGAGCTACGTACATTATCAAAATCTGTATTCATCGTAGTAATGCCTTAAATGGCGGGGGTCACAGTCACACTCTCTTTATATTATGTATATCAGTATTTTTATATTAAACTTTTCAATGTTTTTTCCCCATTATTATTATTTAGATTATTTCCATTTTTATAATATGTACTTAGTTGAATGTTTCCGAAGAGGTGGGGAGTAGAAATTCTTTCTCATTCACTAATATTCATTCAAATTCAAGATTCTTTTATTAAAATTCGAAAAAAATAAGTGAAAAATCAACATATGATCTGTCAGTGTGGGACGAAATTTCACCAGAAAGTACAAAAATGTCAGTGAATTGTTTTTAGACCAATTTCAAAATAAATTTGGATCAAAAATTTTATTTGATTGAAAAAATTGAAAAAACAAACGATGGCGTATCCATGTGTAGGTTCAAAGTTTGCCAGTTGAAATAAAATGATGATTCACTTTTTTTTATCACTCAGCATAACTTGTGGGCCCAAAATCTTGTCTAATTTGAAACGCATTTAGGATTTCTACATAAAGATGAAAAGACAGATGGAAAGACTGATAGATACTCATGTGAAAAACTACCAATAATTTCAAAAACTCAATAGGTATTTTCGTCATACTTATGGTTTACCATAGATTACCCATTGATATTTTTGTTTTTTTAACAAAACATGTTTTTTTTTTTTTTTTTTGATGGCTCACCATAGTAACGCGCCTTGTTTTATTTTCAATTGTTAACTGTGGATCATCACCCGTCATCTATTTACAACTTAACTTATATCTAACATTTTAACAAAAATAACAATCTTATCTTCTCATAACTTGAATAACTAAGTAAGGTAACTTCTGTCCAGTGATTAGCAGCTCGGTTTCCTCTCCATCCACTTTGCTGCTTGGACCCACTTCAATTGCGATAGTTTTGACTGGTTCGGTGTTTTGACTGGTTTGGTGGTTGACTGGTTTGGTGGATCTGCAAGCACGGCTTCCTCTTCGTCCACTTTGCTGCTGGGTTCTTCTTTGATGGTGCGTTGATTTGCAAGTTAGGGTAGCATGCCTGGCCCACGCACCTATAGACACTACTATGTGTCCTTGATAGGCCAGATCTCACTACTTGCTAGCTCCTGATGCATTTGGATACTTGATCTTGCAGCATCACTTTTGCTTTGCTGGCGTGTCTTCAGGGTTGAAGCTTTGCTGGTAAAGACTGAAAATGGTCTGCCTCCCTGTCTGAGCAGTTTAGGCAGTTCCCAGGGCCATTCATCCAACATCAGGGCCTGCTTGAGCCAGTATCACTTTTTAAAAATTTTGATACCATTGATTGAGATCAGCACGTTAAAATTTTGATTTTTCCCACTAAAAAACCAAACAAAATTTTCCCATCAAGTTCAAATTAAGGCCACCCTATTGAGAACACAGTCATGCTAGGAAAAAATGGGCACAACTGTAGATCTATCAATGATATTTGGAGGTAGAGATGTGCAGTGTGAAAAGTGAAAAATACTTTTTTTTCAATGAAAAGTTGAAAAGAAAAGTTCCTACTTTTCATTACACTTTTCAGTTTTCACTTGAAAAAAAAGCGAGTGACCAATCAATTTACTCATCAGAGATCACTGACCTCATTGATGAAGTCAAATATCAAGTTTCACTCTCTCCACTCCTCCACCTTCGCAATTTAGCGCCCATTTTTGATATTTTTTTCAACATTTTTTCAAAACTGAAAAACCCAAAAATGTCAGAGGCTCTAGAAAGGCTCAAAACTACCACTATTTTTGATTAAGTAGGTGAAAAAAAATGATTTTGTTTTTTCGTGTGTTTTAGATAGTCAAAAAATACATCAATTTGAAGCTCTTACAGAGAGCTTAAATATGAGATTCACACGATTTACTTTTCACACTTTTCAATGAACTTTTCACTTTTCATTTCACCAAAATTACTTTTCTGAAAAGTGCACATCTCTATTTGGAGGTCATGATGTTTGAAAAAATACCCCTCCCCCTTCCCCCACCTGATCGCATGTGTAATTCATTTTTCAAGAATCTGGAAAATTGGAGTAATTGGTCTGGAAAACCTGGAAATGTCCGGGAAAATCATTTCCAGAAATGAGTAGACACCCTGATGTATTTCATACATTTTTAATGTCACATGAGAACTTTTGAAAATTCTTGAAAAAAAAGTCGCGAAAAGTCACGATTTTTGATTACTTATCAAATTTTGGTAGACACCTATGATACTATTGGTTAAGCTTCTACTATCTCGAATAAGTAGGTACCTACCCAAACCTTAGAACTAGTAAACCTTTGTTAAACAAATAGGCGCCTACATCGTGTGATTTTTTTGGTTAGGTGCTTCGATAAAACTGGAGGTGAAAATATTCCCAGCAATTTGTACGAAGCACCTGTGCTCGAAATCCAAATCATTTCGCTATCTTTACCTACACGCAGTAAAAACTGCGAAACGGACGATAAGAACTTTTCAGGCATACTATACAGTCGACTATACTCATACTGGAGAAAACGATGGTCACAGCCCGTACAACTAACCCCTTACTATACGATAAAAGCCTTTTTACTCGTCGCCACCTCCGCACCCTTTCGCCTACATGCGACGCTTTGAACATGGTAACGTGGTGAATGCTTTTGCGAAAAATGTGTACAACGAGAAAGTTTCCTCGTATAAGCCTTGTTGAAAATGTTACTTAAAACTTTTGAGCAGCGGCGTAGCAGCTTAGGCATCGACAGAGTCGTTTACTATGTGCGTACGTGTGGTGCTGGTGGCGGTATAGCGGCCTTTCTTTTTCATCCTCTCTGTAGTCTGTACTCGTCGTCGTCGTCGTCGTATGTATACTTAACAACACGCATCGTATCTCCCTTTTGGGTGGATCTGGATATATCGTGCTTTCCATAAAACTTGTATGGTATGTTGGTTGTACTATGCAGTGTGTCCCTGTGCTGTGTCCTCGTCTCCGCCATAAATAGATAAAGCGAACGCGCCTCTGTTGGGGAATTATTCGGACGAATTGCGTGTATTTTGCTCTTTTTAGTATGCGGATCGGTTGCGGAGCGAGCGACGTGTGCAGCTTTTCCTTTTGGTGGCCGTTGTATCGCATAATACACGAAGAAATTTGAATACTGTAGAGAGATAAACGAATCTTCGAGGTGGAAGTGGGGGTGGGTGGACTGAGGGTGGTATCTCGTGTGACCAATATGTATATAGGATGATGCTGCGAGAATGAGAGAAACAACGAAACACGTTGGAATAAAAATCAACAAAAGATGAATGAGCTCAGATCGTTTCGTTTACGAACAATACTATTTTTTATGACCTTTTAAGGTACAAAAAATAGTATAATATGGAGAAATACCAGCCTATAAGAGACACAAGAATACAAAATATTATGTTTTTGTTTTGTTGCTCTTGTTTCTCTGTCTGTGAACGTACCTACGTATAGGTAAAGGTATCTTTAAATTGCCTCATCAATTCGTCTCCACCTGCGTATTCGTATAAACGTCACTCCAGTGTGCGAGATTTCCACGTTAATAAAATATTCGTGTTATGACCTTTCGTTGGGATTTCTTTAACAAAAGGGTTATGCATTTTGGTATTTGTACTGTTTATACATACTATTCTTTGGATTTCGGTTCGTATCGTATATACGTAAATAGGTAGCCTACAGGTATGCTATACTAGTATAAGTAGAGAGTTTTTATCTCTTTCTCTACGACGTTGTGTATACCTATGTTTGTTTCCTCTCTTTTTAAGGCGACGACGACGACGACGCCAGTAGCATATATGTACGTAGTATCATCGACAAGGTTCAGGTGAAGTATGACTCGTGTTTCGAAGACGTCATAAAAAAAAGAAAAGAAAAAGCGAGGAAAAAACAACGACCAGGCGACGCCACCATAATATTACACTTTGGCGTATTTTGTTTCTCATTATCGAGTAGTCATAAACATCAGTATAGTACGTAGAGGTATCTTCTTCTTTACTCGAGTAAACAAATTTTCTACCTTCTAAAGGGTCTGTCGAGGGGGGAAAAAATGAGGTGCTCGAGTACTCGAGCATATCCCTGATATGTTCTCATCGCGTGGGGGTGTTTTATCGCCATCGAGTATTATGTAAAGTACTCAGCTGTGCTCGAAAAGTATGAGAAAATTGATCGCTGGCGTCACAACGATGAGCTGACTGAAGCAATAGGTACCCTACCATAGCTCTTACCTACGTACGTAAGTACTTCTCTTTATCAGTTGAACTGAACAGTATCGGGTTATAAAGGTTCTCTGGTGGGTGCTAGTTTTAAAAGAAAATACTTACCTATGGCATTTGCGGGGGTATTTGCACTATTGTTCCACATATGTATATACGAAGTGTAATAATTTTATAAATAAACCAATAAAACACCATTAAAACAACGATTAACAGGTATTTGTTTTGCTGGTTGTTTTGTTATAAACCGAGGTTTCTTTCTTTTTTTTTATCATTTTCAAACCACTAAATTGACGTAAATAACACAATTAAGAGGTGTACGTACGAAAACAACTTTAATTCAAGTAGCAAAGAGAGCTGATAAGTGGTGATATGTTATTTTTTCATCCATTTTTATATTACTCTGTTTGATATACCTACCTACTACGTGTGTAATGTATGCATGTAGATGTGTACTCGTACGTTACATATTCGCGTCCTCCGCGTGTTTTACCTGCTGAACTGATAACAGAGTTGCGATTCGAAGTGAATGGCGATTCAAAGTGAGTTTTAATTAAGATCGGCGAAAGGTGAGTAGGAGGTGGAAGGAGGGGGTGTTTTGAGATGATAAAGGAAAGAAATTTGTGGATATGAGAGATTTTTGGAGTATCCGATTGGAAGAAAAGGGCCAAAGAGAGTTGGAAAATTTGAAGAAAAAAAAATGAAATCTCGAACTAGCAAATTCGTACCAATGATGGAGATGTTTAGTTTCATAGAAATCGTCAAAATCGCGGAATTGGTATCTGCTTCAAAATTATCCTTCTCAAAACTTTGTTTTTTTTTTAAATTTTTGTTTTTTTGGGGGGGGGGGTGGATTTTATTGACTCATAAGAATTGCTCTGTTGAGTACATAAAAATCTTGTTTTATTTTTGGAAAAAAAAATACAATATAAACTATGAAAGATTTTTTGAAAAACAAATTTTAGTTGAAATTTCCAATTTTGGAATTAGGAGCAAGGTAGGCATCTTATAGGCAGTGAAACTAAAGTAGGAAAAAAGTGACGAATTTAGAAAACATTTCCTGGGAAAATAGCTACTTAGTTCAACAAAAAATAAAAAACAATACTCGAATTACTCGTATTTTTGAAAAAATTACAAAAATTGTTCAGTTTTGAAAAAAATTACATGGGACTTCATTGATTTTTTATTGAAATAGAGAGGAAATTTTTAAGAATTTTGTAACGAAAAATTAATTATTGAAAAAAAAATCCGTGAAGTAGGTAAGCTTTCAAGCCAAGTTCTGGGCTTAACTTTTTGAGCAATTTTTTCAAATCTCATTATTAATTTTTTTTGCATCCTCTTAAATACATATTTTTGAAAGAGGCGAAGATCGATTTACATTGAATATTCGAGCTTTTATTCGAATTTAATTGACATTTCTGTGATTATACTTTATGTATTATCGTATTTTTTGTTGTTTCTAAATTTTAAACTGCCAGTAAGTTAACCAATATTTTGTTTGATTTATTTGTTTCAGGTTAGTACAAATTTTCAATCAGAAAACTAAGAGATGTGAAAATCAATTAGTGAGTAATTTTTCATTATATTTTTTTGGATTTGAAATTAAAAACATTAGCTGCCTCAGTCTGTAACTTGCTCAAAAATTGGACGAAAATTCTCAACTTTTGAAAAAATCTGAGGAAAAGATAAAGTAAACAGAATTGTGAATGAGAACATTTTTTTCAAAGCACTCGTACTTATTTAAAAAATTTTCTGTCAAGTGAGTTCTGAATTTTTGTTTGAAGAAGTGGCGATTTTTTAGTACATTTTTTGAGTTTTTTTTTTTTTTATTGATGGGTGAGGGGAGAAGTCCGAAATTTTTCAGAATTGAATTCGAGTAATTTTCGTTGGCAAATTGGTGGTTAATTTCGTTACTTGATAGATGCAATGGAGTAAATCTGAACAGATTCGATAAACGCTATACCGAAGTGTTGTTATTGTTGTTGTTTTTTTTTTTTGAAAAGTAGTAAATTCTAGCAACATTTTTTGAAGGTCAAAAAATTGCTGAAAAGGAAAGTTTATCTAAGCTAAAAATTATGTAAAAACTCCGAAGAACAGTAATCAAATTTTTAAAAATTATCAAAAACTGACGATATTTCTGAAAAATTTGCTCAAGTTTAGCGAACTAAACATCCTGAAAACATCAAAAAATGACTTAAAAACTCTTGAAAAAAGCATTCAAATCGTTAAAAAAGTTCAAGAGCTTATATTGCTGGAAAATTTGCATGAAACATCGTGAAAACATATTAAAATTTACAAAAATGCTTCAAAAGCATTGAAATCGTTGAAAATTTTAAAAAACATGAAATGCTGGAAAAATTTGGTTAAATTTTTCTAAACTGCCCAAAACATTATTGATGTGTTGAAATGAATAAAAATTTATGTAATACATTTCAAAAGCATTAAAACCATTCAAATTCAAACCTGACGAAAATTTATAGAAAATTGCTCGAGACCTAAAATTTTGTTCCGCTGTTTTTTGAGGTCAATTCGTAGCTTATTTTTAGTGTTCTCAAACTCTCGAATGAAGAGGGAGATATACTCCATCAAAGCAGGTCTTGAAATTTCTGATTTCCATTTTTATATGAAAAGCTCCCTTTATTTTTTTGATTCGAAAATGTCTATCGACATCCTTTTCACCTTCGTTCACCTCTTCAAAAATCCATTTTTTATAAATTCGTCAAATACATTGTTTGTACATACACTAATAATCAATTTTTTCAACTCCCTTTTTGAAATTTTGATCAAAATGATCGTCAAGTGTTGGAAAAATATTGATTTTCAATTCGTTCATTCTTTCCATTCAAGTTGTCATCAAAAGTTCAATTCCATACGCTTGAAAAATGACCCTACTCCAAATTCCGACGTATTTGATCACTTCAATATAAGCCAGAATCGAAGTATCCAAATTACGAACTTCTTCAAAATAAAAACACACAGCACACGCACAGAAAGCGAAAGGAAAGAGGGCGAAACATCATTTTAATTCTAAAACAGGGATATCTATACGCATTCGCACCGAACCTAAATTTGTTCTAATTAAACCGACATCTCAAGACCTCCGAACCACAACAATTTCTCACCGGTGACCTCAAAGCACCACAACGTCCATTCAGTAAACCAACATCCGCTTCATCAGGACATCGGCGTCGCGGGACGCGGGGTGAGGATCGCAAGGGGAAAATTCCACATCATCGTTCGTCCTCTTGAACGCGAAACGCGAGCTTAAAGCATACTACACGTTAAAGTACCCGGTATATTACTCGTACTAATACACATCGCTTCGCAGAATGGAAAAATGCCAACACAAGAGCTCCGAACCAGCTCTTACGCCAGATTACGCCGTATAGTTGTACGCGGCCTTTCAGGGTGAATAGCTCAGCGGGAGGTTTTGTCCAACGGAAATGAATTTAAACGCTCAACAATCCCTACAACTATATAAAGAAGCACTAATAATGAAAGATGTGCCGAGAGAGTTCTTTACAAAATGAAAAATTAAGCAACCCTTTAGAGCAAGCACAGAGTACCAAGAACGAAACACAACAAGAAAAAGAAGCAGACGTGGAGGAAGGGAGAAAAGTACCTAGTTGGCTCTCTGCTACGCCTTAATATTCTTACAAGTGCGCGACTTTTTGCTATACGAACTGAAGTGTCCGCCAACACTGGACGCCATGTTATAATTTATAGGTAAGCTGCTGAGCTCGAATATCGACTCTGATATCTTTTTAGCGTACTCATCCACCTATGTGCTTCAGGAAGCTAGAGAGATTTACACGAGGGTGGCGAAAATCATACGAGATATCGTCACATACGTATACCTACGATATATGTCACGTTATACAAAATCTCACTCGACTTTTCTCCATCTCTCGAGCTCGAGTACATCATAAATACATACAACACTCCGGTAATAGCAGATAAGAGAGAAAACGTTCCCTTTCGCCTCCTACATCGTGTCAGAAAAACTATTCGCGATGAAGCAAAATATACGAGTACGAGAGAAAAAGCGTCATCGTCCAACACAAGTACACACACGAACACAACACGAACACTCCGACATTTAATACGAGCCACCTCTGCTTCTCATCCTCGTCCTCATCTTCATCCTCTCATACTCACGTACTGTATCTTCGCTTCCAACCACACTTTTTTCCTACTCTTGAAACTCTTTTCTAATTCTCTGCTGCCCTCGCATCGTCGCCTTCATCATCATCACTGCTTGCACACGTATTCAAAATGAGAAACCTCACCAACAATACGTGTCACCGTCGCTATCGAATAATAAAACACCGCGACGGACAAGCGAATAAAACCGTGTACTCTTCTCAACAATCCTAACCCCGAGAGCTTCACTCCACCTTCTTCGTACTCCTTTCCTTTTGTTTATATCTACGCTAAACCAAGTTGCTGTTGTCGTCGTCGTTGTTTTCATTTACCACTTACTCAAAATCCACAACCCATATAACCCAGCAGCAGCACTCGTACATATTTGTATTATGTGCTATATGTAAGTAAACGAAGCACACGAGAAACCAACGACCCCCCTTTCCCCCCCCAAATCATTAGCAACAAAAGCTCTCGCACGTATACTCGTAGATCCAGCGGTGGCAGCCTAGATTTCGCCTGGGTGTAGCAAAACTGGGGTTGGTTGAAAGAAAAAAGTGCCAATTTTTTCTGGGTGTAGCAAAAATTTTTGAGGTTCTTAAACTGATTGAAAAAGAACAAAAAAGAGAGATTTTTCGCGGTTTATCAACTTTTACCACAAAAATTGTGTCTGTGTAGGCCGCCAACTAGCGAAAAACAAACAAAACGAATAGTTATTGCTAAAAATTGAGTTATAACAATGTAAAATTGGAGAATAATTTTTTTCTGGGTGTAGCAAACCGTTTTTCTGGGTGTAGCGAACTACTTCTGGGTGTAGCAGCTTGCTACACCCGCTATACAAAGGCTGCCACCGCTGCGTAGATCTATTACATAATTCTCTGCTCGCGCGATTGTGGTATTTCATTTTATTGTAATTACGATCCCCTCTCCCCTGCAGTTCATTTCCAAGAAAATTCTACAAAATATAGTTCGATAGAACAATACCTACTCGTACGCATTACCTATCACAAGCTGTCTGTCGTTTGAACTGCTTTGTAAGCAAAATTATAGACTGACTGAAAAAAACCTCATCGATCGAATTTCTTACTTTTTAAATCGATTACCAGTTCACACCCTCTCCCTTCCCATTGAAAATCCGAAGCTTGCACTTCGTTCTAGACATTTCTTACGCAAATGGCGACGTATACGACGGAGATTTTGAATTCGCCTTCGCGGTTCAATCGCCCGTAATTGCACTATGTATTATGTATTGTAATATATACTCGATACTCATCGATCAGCAATTCAAGCAGTTTATTAAATTAGCCGACGAAGGCGATATTCGAATCAATAGGTTTAAGCCTTACTCAGCGTCTAGGATTCTAGCCAAGCTAGCCCTGGTTGTGGAGTGATTTATGCACGTTCGATTTATTTTAATCGCCCTATTAATCGATCATGGGAAAATTACGATACTCAATACACACTAATAAACTGTAAAAAGCTTCTTAGCGGGGTTCAAAATGGCGGTTCTGAAATTTTCCAAAAAACAAAACCCGCCCCAATTTCTGCCCCCGAGGGTTGAAAATACATAGAGTAATCACATCGCATAACGTTTATTGGGTTCAAACAGGTGTATTTTATGCTAAAAAAGTTTTTGAAAATAATGCTCACAGTCAGTGGTTCCTAAAATTCTTCTTTTATTCACAACTTTGAACCCCCTGGAGCCCAAAAAACAGGCATGAAATTCGGTCACTTAAAAAATGACTTAGTCACTATTTCACTTGCAAGTCACAGTTGTCACTATTTCGGTAATAATGGCCAAAAAATAAGAAGATTTGTCGTGTAAAAAAGAAAAAGTGCAAAATTGTTGGAAATGATCAATATTTTTCATGAAAATCCTTCAGAATCATCATTAAAAAAAAAATTAAAAATCAACTGTTCAACGTACGAAGGTAGATCGAAAGATGGGGCAAAAATTTATATCCTGTCAGAATTTCAAGTGCTAAAGTGCCTTTTTCGATTCTTGGTGAATTTTTGAAAATCAAATTTAGGCCAAAAATGAGGGGAAAAATCAAAATTTTACCAAATTGACCAAAAAAGCTGAAATTTGGGATATACCCTATTTTCGACTCGTCAAATCGATTGGAAACTGTTCCAACCCGTTTTGAACAGTTCTGGAGCCTCCAGCAGATTTTTGAAACTCGAAATTTCCCAAAATTTCATTAAATGGAGACGGAAAGCCGAAATTCATTCTGCAAAAAGTTTCAAAAATCTACTGGAGGCTCCAGTAATTTTCAAAAAGTCGCTGGAGGCTCCAAAACGACTTCAAATCCATCTGCAGTTGACTTCGTGGCGTATCGAAATTAGTTTGCGGAATGAATTTCGGCTTTCCATCTCTATTTGATAAAATTTAGGGAAATTTTGAGTTTCAAAAATCCACTGGGGAGGCTCCAGTAATTTTCAAAAAGTCACTGGAGGCTCCAAAATAACTTCAAATCCACCTGCAGTCGACTTCGTAGCATATTGAAATTAGTTTGCAGAATGAATTTCGGCTTTCCAACTCCATTTCATAAAATTTTGTGAGAATTTCGAGTTTCAAAAATCTGCTGGAGGCTCCAGAACTGCTCAAATCGGGGTTGAAAAAGTTTCCAATCGATTTGGTGTGTCGAAAATAGGGTATATCCCAAATTTCAGCTTTCCTGGTCAATTTGCTAAAATTTTGATTTTTTCCCCTCATTTTTACCCTGAATTTGATTTTTAAAAATTCACCAAAAGTCGAAAAAGGCACTTTAGTACTTGAAATTCTGACAGGTGATCAATTTTTTCCTGATCGTTCGATCTACCTTTGTACAGTTTGAAATGTTCCTTATAGGACTCCGCCTTAAAGAAAAAAGTTGTAACGAAGGATCGACCGGAGGGGGGGGGGAGGGGTGCAATAGATCCTTATGCGGGCTTCCCGATCAACATAATATATACTTTGCTCTCATTTCTCAAAATTTTGGTCACTTTTGCTATTTTTCAGTCAGCAACGTCACTAAAAAAAATTAAATAGTGGATTTCACGCCTGAAAAAATTTTCATTTTGGGTTAACTAACCATGGATTCGTATTTGGGGCATTTATTACACAATATAAGAGTGGTCGAGTCGATAACTGTCTGGGCCCAAAAAATGGTCTTATCGGGGACCACCTTTTTTTCAATTCGACTTTTTATTCCCATTTTCCTCTTTTTATTTGACTTTGTATATTCACATCATTATTTGTTTTAAAATAAGTCATCAATTTCCAAAACAGAGGACGACTCGAATTAAATTTCTTTTTCAAATATCATAACCCAATTTTTCACTTTTACTTTTGGCTTGACAGTTTTTGAAATTCATCCATTGAACTTCTGAGCGTAAAGGGCTAATGTAATGCCATCTTCTTGCAGTAAAAATCGGAAGGAACGAATCAGAACGTAAACATATCATCTTACGTACTCTTAGGATTCCTTGTACGATATACTACGCTGTCAAGTGCACACACTACATGGTTTTTCACATCTGCTGGTTGTTGTTTTTTTTTCCTCCTATACACTTACATACATAGACATACTACATAGGTACCCAACCACCCATGTATGTACATAAAAAGCAAAAGTATCTATTCAACAAATCCTACAACAACCAAGTGTATACGCCTCCGGTAATGGTTTTTTGCCTCTTTCCGAGCTGTCAATTCTTATATCTCGGCGGTCTGCTTATCTCTCGAGGGATTTTATCAGATTAACTCGGGCCGGATCGCGAGGACGAGGTTCTGGATGGCAACGAATTATCATACGAGTCAGCCAAAAAGCCTGCCATATCGAATCTGTTCGCAGATTTCTCACTTGGAACCAACGAGCGACGTCGACGTCGAGTCGAGCGTCAACTCGAAAAGTTTAATGTACAGTTGAGAGCTGAAAGCACAACCCTATATTCGGATCCATTAAACCAAGTTGTATGTACTTTACGAGTAAAACATATGGCTTAATTAACACTGACGCGTTTGCTTCCTCTCTCTCGTAGTCGTTGATTTTTCACCATTAATTTGGGCGTAAAAAAAAGGAGAGAAAAGGCCAGATTCATTTTCCTTGTTTACATTTCTCATGAATGGAGCCGTATATGGGGCTTTAGGTGTGTTTGCACAGGATCTCTATATACGTATCAGTGTGTGTTTCTCTATCTGACTCAATCTGGAAGGAAGGAAGAAAAAAAAATCGGAATAAGTATACAATGTACCTACTATAGTAACGTACTATAACAATTGGATGATGATTATTTACACAGAAACAGGTTACATTTTACTCAGTGTAACGTTTCGCTGTTTATTATGCCTTTTCATGTGCGTGCATATGCACGGTGCATTTTTCCACTCACCGATTATAACCGCATACGAATTGCAGCTATTGCAGTATTGCTATACCGCGAGTACATAATTTTCGAGTAACTTACGAGTATATTACATGCACGCGGGTTTTGTTTACCTAGCCGAGCGAGGAGGCACCGTGTTGTGCGCATTTTTCCACCTAAACGAACCCAGCCAACGGAAACCCTAACCCGCCAGCACCATCGCCATCACCATCGAGACCAGCGAGGTGATGAGCGCGTGAAATGTAAACATATCCGCGATAAATTTTTCTACCTTTCTCTCTCTGTTGCGCTGTTTTTCCAGCCGTAGGTAGCGTGCATAAAGCAAGTATAAGGTATAAACCTGCCATCACGTGTAATAAAATTCGTCTCGCTCGAGTGAATTTTCCGCGCCGAACGAACAAACCACCGAACTGACAGAGAAAAGCGAAAAAATTCTAATGTCTGGTGCAGATTATACGATTACGATGCGATGATCGCCGCCGCCGACGGATGCGGCGACTCTAGAAGAGAATAACTCTGGTTTTTATTCGTTTTTTGTTGCGTTCGAAACACGTAATAAATGGACGAATAAATTTCAATTTTAAATCAAATCCGCGAAAAAATTACTATGTACTTGGAGAATAAATGGTGGAAAAAAATGAAAAACTTCCGCAAAAAGTCACCTTTTTGTAGATGCGAATGTAAATCAACGAGAATTATTTTCTGCATAAATTCAAAAAAAAAAAAAAGGTACGTTGAAAATATTTCAAAAAATGATTAGAGACATTTGCAGAATATTCGTATTTTTAAAGGACCAGAAGGTGATGTAAGTTGACTTAGTTGACAGTTGATAAAACAAAAAACCGACTACCCGTATAAATGAATTTGGAGAGGAGGATACATGCTTTGAAATTCTTGATAATTGCTATGTATGGTATGTATGAGTATAATCTCCTTGATCGAAGAATTTTTGGCCAAAAAGTTGAAGTTCGTGTAGACCAAGAGACAAAGAAGTATTCAGTTAGGTCACATGTTTGTGGCACAAAGAATTCAGTTGGATTTTGAAACTTCCAAATTTTCAGAGTAGACCCGGTGCAGAATTTTTTTTCACAAGCGTCGTTGAGTCGAGGGCTCAACAAAATTCATATCCATAATACGTATAACACAGCTTGTTTCACACCCATTGAACCAAAGTTCGCGAAAAACAACTTTTCAAGTAAAAATGAACTATTTTTGGAATCATTCAAAAGTAACCTTGCAACCTGTCAAAACGGATTAAAATTTCACGAAAAATTCAAATATTTCGATGAAAATGGCTTTGAATATTTTTGAAGAATTTTTGCGCCCAACATTAAATCACGATTTTGGGGTTTTTTGAAAAAGTGTCATGCGACCTATCAAAATAGCTTGAAATTTCCCGAGAAACTGAAAATAAAATCATTTTAAAAAAACTAAAATATTTTGATGAAAATGTTTTTGAGCAATTTTGAAAAATTTTGAATCCAAAATTGTATCATGATTTTTTTTTTGTTTGAAAAGTATCATGCGACCTATCAAAATGGGTTAAAATTTTACGAAAAATTAAAATATTCGATAAATAATATGGTTTTTGAGCATTTTTGAAAAATTTTGGTCCCAAAATTAAATCATGAGTTCATGATTTTGTTTTTTTTTTTGTTGAAAAATTATCATGTGATTTATTAAAATGGGTTAAAATTCTTACGAGAAATTGAAATATTTCGATGAAAATGATTTTTGAGCATTTTTGAAGAATTTTGAGCCCAACATTAAATTACGATTGTTTTTTTTTTTTTGAAAAAGTATCATGTGACCTATCAAAATAGCTTAAAAATTCACGAGAAATTGAAATATTTCAATGAAAATGGTTTTTGAGCATTTTTGAAGAATTTTGAGCCCAACATTAAATTACGATTGTTGTTTTTTTTTTTGAAAAAGTATCATGTGACCTATCAAAATAGCTTAAAAATTCACGAGAAATTGAAATATTTCGATGAAAAGATTTTTTGAGCAGTTTTGAAGAATTTTAAACCCAAAATTGTATCATGATTTTTTTTTTTTTTGAAAAAGTATCATGTGACTTTTCAAAATGGGTTAAAATTTTACGAAAAATTAAAATATTTCTATGAATATGGTTTTTGAGCATTTTTGAAAAATGTTGATCCCAAAATTGAATCATGAATGATTTTGTTTTTTTTTGTTTTTGAAAAAGTATCATACGACCTATCAAAATGTGTTGAAATCTTATAAGAAATTGAAGTATTTCGATGAAAATGGTTTTTGAGCATTTTTGAAGAACTGTGAACCCTAAATTGGGTCATAATTGTGTGGGTTTTTCTGGAAATGTACCTACCTATCATGCGACCTATCAAAGTGGGTTAAAATTTCACGAGAAATAAAAATATTTCAATGGAAATGGTTTTTTGAGTATTTTCGAAGAATTTTAAGCCCAATTGAGTCAAGATTTTCTGGAGTTTTGAAAAAATGCTATGTGACCGATCTCAATAGGCTGAAATTTTACGAGAACTTCGAATACGATATTTAAATGATGATGCTTTCTGAGAATTTTCAAAGCTCAAATGTAAGCCAGGAATTTTTTAATTTTTGAAAAAATGTCATTCAGCTTATGAAAACAGCTTAGGATTTTTCGAGAAATTCCAATGTATGATGCTTCAATGAAATATTTTCTGAGCATTTTTGGAGAATTTTAGACCCAAATTTATGTCATGATTTTGGGGTTTTTCGAAAAAAGTGTCATGCAACCTGTGAAAATGAGATAACGATGAAGATTAGGGGAGTTTTAAAATATTTTAATTTTGAAGAACTTTGAACACAAAAATTGGTCTACGATATTCAGTTTTTTTTTTTCAACAGCGTCATACAATGTATTAAAATGAGCTGAAATTTCGCTAGAAATTCAAATATTTTAACAAAAATGTTTTTTGAGGGTCCTGAAACCCTGATGATTTCATGGTACCAAAAACAAAGAAATAAAAAGTTGGAATAACTTGAACATCTTAACAAAAATTAAAATCTTACTTGAATAAAAAAAGGACCTCCACAGATCAACCTTTGAAAAAATCGTTCAGAGTTTTTAGAATATTTTATTTGATATAGGTACGGTAGGTAGGTATATGAACCGAAAAATTTCCAGAATCGTATTAAAGGCACTTATCCTACGCTGTGTAACTCTATTGGGATCATTTCTCGATATCTTCATTGTGTAAAAATCAAAAGGCGAAACACTGTCGAGAACTTATCAACACACTGTCTATATGTGTCATCGCATTGCAATGTGTGGCGCATCCAGTGCACTCATTATAGCTGATACTCTTCTATCTGCTGCATTTATCGCGTTAATTAGTTCTAAGCCAGCGCTAAGACGATGCTATATTGGATCGTATGACTGACTTGACTGTTTGTTTGTGGTGTCACGTAGGTAGGTAATAGGTACATATATTGTGCATGTGCATATGTCCCGGTATGTGGCCAAGTCCTGCACATTATCAAGCACCTGTCACGATCGCATCCAGTGTACCCCTGCATTGCCCTTACCCATAGAGAAAGCGTCACTTCACTCGCCTATTTTTTACGCACCTATTGCCTACATAATGCGATATGCGAGCAGATTTGCGAAGTGTTCCAGCCAGGTACCCTCAACGGTAACGAAAGGAGTATAGATATTAAACAAAAATGGTCTAAAATTAGCTGCTTATCGCGATGCACTTGTACACGTGCATGTATAGCAGTGGTGAATTTTTGCATATTGTGTATAAGGTTTATGCGTTATTTATTTTTTAATCTCCAACTCTATAGAGTGTCGGGTATTATAGGTACTTGGATTTGGAATAGAGATGAGGGAGCTGTGAGGTGTGTGCAGATGGAGGTGATATTGCGTATATGTTTTGAAATTCGATCGATACGCAGAGTTGATACGAACGTGTCACTGTACTGTGGTGGTACTTTACTCGTATAATACCCTGAACCGATATTGTTCCCGGTATATAAACGCTCGCTTGCTTATTCTTCCATTTAGTCTTTGTTCTTATAGTACATTATATTGTTATGTAGGTATATTACGACGTTCGTCGAGATTATATGTATATACGAGTATACTCCAGAAAGAGAGTAAGAGAGAAATTTTGTAATAGAGCTGCAATCGCAATCGTTGGTCGAATGAGTGATGGCGTGATGATGGCATATTCTTAGATCAGGGTCAGCAGAGGTCATGAAAGATGTGATTTGATAATCTATAGCGTTCTTTGGAAGTATATGCTCTGAAATTATTATGGGAACTAGGAAGGAATGAGAGCAGGAGAAAGGTAAGTGAACTGCAGACAGAAAATAACAGGATGCATTATTTTGCCCTTTGAAGGGAAAATTTTTCCAAAATCTGTATGGAAGAGGAAGAGAAGAAGCGGAAGAAGATTTCCAAATCTAAGGAAATTCTCTCACTCCCTCGAGTAATTAATCCACGAGAGAACATCTCAACTGTAATAAGGATAGAAACAGAAGTTGGATAGGAAATCGCATTGAAAAATTAACGATCTCAGATACCTACTTATACTTGTAAGAGCAGCATCAAAAATTAAAACGTTAGCATTGAAATGCGCTGGGGGAGAAGATACGAAGGCAGTGGTCAGATTTCGTATATATACGAACTAGATGATGAAAATACTCCAGGGACTGCCAATGCCAGGGAAATGCATCGAAGATGCCCGAAGGGTCTTAATAAACCATACCACAGTCGATGAGGTTGCACACAAGTGTCATGTCGTGCTGTATCGTATCAAACTGTAATACTGAAATATTGACGAGATAAGCAGAAACACTGCATAATCCATAATACATCGTATCGTTAAAGCGATCGTATATTAGAAATATTACAGTTCTCTGTTAATGAGAAAGATCAACCCTCTCAACGATTTCCATTATTATTAAGCCGAGTTGACTCGATTGCGAACTGAATGTGGTCATTTTTCCGGTTATGATTATTTTTTCGTTATTTTGGACGCTGCTGGGCATCGTTAGCGAGCACTAATTTTGCGGTGTACCGCGAAAAAGAGGAGGTTTTTTTAAATAGGGTTGAAAATATATTGTAAGAGTAAGTGGAAATCAATGGCATGGCACTGACATTGTACGGTGACCGACTCACTATGGTGGACTTTCGGACTACCTAATAAAGTGCTCGTTATTAAGAGGAATTGTCGATGGTTTTTTTCTTCTTTTGTACGTCGTATTGTTTACCTTGGTAGGTACTTGTATCCTGAGGCGTTCGTTAAGATTTGAGATTTTTCTGGACACTGAGAGGGCTGACTTGTGAAGAAGGGAAGAAGACAAATGAAAAGGTTGTAACTGCATTTTGTTACAACGATTGTGCGGTATGTAGAAAGGTTAAATGAAACTGTACATGTACATGTTGTATGTGTACACCTATTCTGCATTATTCGCCGTCTTCCTCGCCCCTGTTGCCAGCGTTAGTGTTTCTTTTTCTTAGTCGCTACTACATTATTATTACAATGTATCGAAAAATACGCACAATGTGTTTATTGTAGACAAGAGGGTAATAACTGACCACCGTCGTGTACCTTGCGTGTATGTAGCATGCAGCAGAAGCATGGTGCAGTTGTGCAGGGGTTAGGGGATGGATACTTTGTATATTATGTAAACGCCGCGCCACCGGAACGTGTATTATGATTGACAGGTCTGTTGCATCGTTCTCGCAGATGAGGTTCTCACGACTCTCTGTTCTTGTGTAACTGTTTTAAGGGTTAAATCGCGATGACCGTCCGGTTACCAACGTATACGTAAATGCGAGATGGATGCGGAGGAAATTGCATGTGCTAATGCCTGTGTCCTCTCTGATAAACTAACGTGTTTCCCTTTCCCCTGTAGTTGGTTCAAAAAAAAAAAAATGTGTCGAACACGCGTCAATATTAAGTTTAGATAATAGTAATGACTAGATGTGTAGTTGTGTACTAATCGATTTTTTTTTCTTTTTTTTGTTGCAGGTATGTTGAGATTTTGAACCTTTTGCTGCTATCGTTCTTTCACGTGTTAATTGTGTATGGTCTTCGTATAAGACTTTTAAAGATGATGATGAGATACATCACAGGTAAAGAATTAATTTTTCAGACTTAAAAGGGTCATATAAATTGGGTCGGAAGGAAAACATCGTATGTGGGTTCAAGTTTATAGGAATATTTTCTTTTTGCCGAAAAAAAAAGACCAAGAGGTACCTCGAGTGTTGACACAACGATGCCGCACAGTGATAAGCCGGCAACTGCTGATAATCGGGTCAATATTTGAACACGAGTGGAAAATTTTTCACTGGCTTGATTGTCAGACTGAAAAAACGATGTTACGAGTTACCTACATTGTAGTGATAAGAATGCAAGCTATCGGCTATTAGCTGATTGCGAGAGGGGTTTGCTTTGCTGGCAGCTCATTGGTTGCTGTTTATGTTTACTAGCTTTGTACATTGATGGTAGTTTTTACTGCTTTAGTCTCACGAATTTAGAATTTAGCGTTGGAAAAATCGAATATGATTTCTCTGTTTTTCATTTTCTTGAAGATGTTCAATTTTCCATCATCATAAAATTAAGCTGAAAAACAAATCAAAAATCTAAATAAAAATAAACAAGACATGATCTATTTGCTGATTGCGAGATAGTTTTAATCGTTAGCTGATTGGTTGCTTTTATTTATTCATTTTTTTCAACTTTGAACTGAGTTTAGCACTACATAAAACTGAATCAAATTGATTAGTTTTTCATTTTTCAATTTGAAGATAAAATTAATACGTTGAAAAAAGGGGGGAGGGAATAAGAAAATACAAATATTGATAAAAAGTATTGAAAATCTAGAAACCGGGGCGAAGGCTAGTGGGACAATTTGTTCCGAGTCCGCGTTTTTAAAAAAAAATTGTGAACTCCGTATTTTGAGAAGAGAAACGTAAACGTCATTTTTGAAAATGGAATGAAAAAATTTCATTTTGAAAAGATAATGCAACTTTCATTTTCAAAGAAAAAAAAATGAAAACTCAACTTTTGAAGGGAAAACATGAACTTCATGAAACAAAAGCTATTGAAATTTGCTTCACAAAAAGTCTCTCGTGAGAAAATTTACTTGAAAAAGATTTGTCTACGAGAGGAAAAAACTCTCCAAAAATAATTTCAACCATGCAGCGAAATTTGTTCTCCATTCCAACTTTCAAAATGAAAACTTCAAATTTGAGAAAACTTCTTTTTGAATAAACCTTTTGTTTGTTTGAAAACAAACTTCATCATTTTTTTTGTTTTTTCTTGGAAGGGGAAGGAATTTTTTCATAAAGGAAAACTTGTGAAAAAATTTGGTTTTGTAGGCAGCCTTATTTTTGACCTCAGTTTTGAAGAAAAAATACTTGCTTTAGAAGGGAGGGGGTGTGTGTGAAAAATTTTCAGGATGTCCATATTTATTTGCCCCGGGCTCATATTGGCTCTCGACGGAAATAATTTCAGAAGGCTCATAAATAAATGACGGACTATTTGAAAAAATATATAAAATAAAATAAGAAATATGTAAGATTGAAAAGAGAGACAAAAAATGACACTAAAGGAAGGAACAAGTCGATATTCGAGGGGGGATGAGGAAAATGTTATAAAAAAATGTCTGAAAATGCTTTTTCATGTCGTTATTCAAAGGACATGTGAAATAAACACTGTTCGAAATTGGACTCATATTACTGGAAATTTTATGAATTGTGGAGATTACTGAAACATTCCCTATCCTCTAAATGCACATAGGCCTTGGGGGGGGGGTTGCTCACTCCTCTTTACTCTCAGATAGAAAAACCTATGCAAAAAGTTTTCAAAAATTCAGAATTCTGCATTTCTGTTTCCAACCCCTTCTTTTTTTACAAAATTTGGTCCAACTATGTACTTTCGGCAAATCAGTTGTAAAAATCTCGGTGAGAAAGGGGAAAAATCTGGGGTAAAAAGTTGAGGGAAGCTGGAAAAAAATTGAGATAATTTCTATTTTATCCATTCCCCTCGACACATAGATTTGGCATATTTGTAGTAAAATTTAAAATACCTTTTCTCTTATCGTCCACTTGTTTGACAAAGGAAAATATCTATGATATGTGGGATTGATTTTTTTATTTTCATGTTGTGAGTTCAGGATATGATGAGAATTTTTTGTTCAGGACTTCGTTTCTCTAATTGTTTGTTTGATTTCATATCAAACAAAATGTACCTAGGTGATATCAATTAGCATTCGGAAGAAAGAATAGTGTGTGAGTGAGTTTGTGATGATGAAATGTGGTATGGAAACAATAACTTGGAAATCGAAGAACTTTTCATTGTTTTCAAATGCTGCTGAAATTGTCTACTAATTTTTTTGTTTTCTCGATAGCACTGAAATTTTTTTTTATACTTTAACATTCAGTCCTTTAAAGTATTTCGGCGGAATTCTTGCAATGGAAACTTTGAAGCGACCTCCTCCCCCCCCCCCCCCCCCCCCCATAAAAGTAATTTCACGAAATAGAATATCCCACTTGGTACGACATATTGGGTTCATTCAACGATAATGAATGAAAATAAGAACATTCGAATATTCTCCTTGTAAATAGGGTATTCAGTGATGTGAAGAAACGAAAATAAGTTTTACGCTTTTAAAATCAATATTAGAATTCATGTGCTAGTTTTTTCTTCTCGACCCTGTATTACAATTTGTTCTTGTTTCCAAATAGTTTTTAAAAGTGAAAATTAATGAAGACTAAATTTTCCAGGATCAGGCATCAGTTTCAATGAGTGAATTCGAGAGTCTATAGGTATTAAGCCCTGAGTATTCGATCTAATGTGTGTATGATGTACATGATTGTGTCGTTTATACCACGTACTGTATCTCTTCTTAAAAGTCAACTTGTGTGTATGTGTATAGTGTACACGATTAACAATACCCACAACCTATTTCTGTTCATTATGTTTTTCGTACGTACGTATTTATAGAGCACTTTCAACTGCCAAAATTTTGCAGTACTCTTGTCTGCGTTTGTTACAACTCATAATATTCGCTCTTTCCCTCTTACGAGTACAAACGTATACCGCTGGTCAAAGTTTTTGATATTTATTTCACTATGTTCATCATCGCATTCGCACCGTACACCGTACAACGCGATGTTATTCGAAGAATTTTCCTATCCAGAAGCCTGTCTCGGTTTTCACTTGAGAGAGGAAAACACAGCAACGTGAAAACTCGCTCGACGGCTTTGTTTTTCTGTAATTTGAAAAGTTTTCTTCAAACAGAGCCGCTTACGCTTAGGCATCGGTATGCCAAAGATCCCTTTACCCGTGTTGTAGTCTTTTTGTTGACTCGTTAGCGAAACAAAATCGAGCGTTTAATTTTGCTAATACATAGCCCCGAGTTGTTTGGTGAAAATAAAAAAAACGAGAATGGGAGAGTAACCAATGCTATACCGAACCCTTTCCCTCGAAGCACGAGTCAAATGCTATAAAATTGCTGGCGTTTTTTCTCGATCCCTTCGTGTCTCTCTCTCTGTTGCCCCTGGTTGTTGTTTTTTTTTTGTTCGGGGATGAAATAACAACTGCCTTTTGTTATTATTTGTCATTTACGCCGGCAGCGGCGTGTTTTTTGTGTTTTGTTTTTTTCTTGCTTTATTTTTAAAATGTTTTTATATCGGTTTTATGAATAGAGTCGAGATGGTGGTTAGCATAATATTTTATGTGCGCTAAACCATCGATATCGTAGAGATGATCCCTTCTGCGTTTCTCTTGTATTGTTGGGTTGTTCTTTTGGTGTTGCGAAAAAGGGGAGTATTGTAAGATGATCGGGTTGAAATAATTTTACGATTGATTTCCGATTGTTCAAGACGTGAGTATAAAAGGAGAAGAGTTGTGGTTTCACTTTTTTCAGGCCCTCTCTGTTTGAAGATTCATTCCTAGGCTATTTGTTATCATTGGAAGCTTCGTGATATCGGGTCTTCTGTTTCTGTTGCATTTGCTCTGCTAATTTTTACGATATCGATGATATTTTTAGTGAATGAATCTCTTGAGTGTTTTCCTCCAAATTCAAATGATTTTTCCGATCTTCAGTGAGCGAACAGGAGGAGAAACCATAGACAGAGAGAGCCAGAAATGAGAAAAACACGAAGTGAAGCTTGGCTATCAGAAAAGTACAGTGTAAGTGTACACTGTTCACTATTCAGTAAGTCATACTTACATTACGTACATAGACAAGAGAGGACGGATGGCCGGAGACGAGCTAGAGTATGAGGAGGAAGAGGAGCAGGCGGCGGCGGTGGCGACGCGTGAGACCGGGTGCAGTGCGGTACGGTAGAATACGCGACGGCGACGCGGGTAGCACGAAGTACGGCAGGGTACACCACGATTATCTTATGAAAGAGCGCGTGCGTGTCGGTGCGGGCGTTTAGTACGAGGTCGTCGCCATTGCTGAATATGACCTACAGTTGTAAGGAGCAGCGGTAGAAGCGTATTGCGAGACAGCGACGCGAACTCTCCTCGCTCCGCTTACCTCGACTTTTTTTATGTATAGCGAAGCGTTGTGTGCGGTCATCCTCTCCCGCCTATTAGACCGCGAACCGAGCCGCGGAGGACGTTAACCCGACGCCGTCGTTATATTCGACGCGCCTCAGTGTTACCATCGTGGACTGAGCGTAATTTCCGAGCGTTGCACGTCGCGTCGTCAGTCTGTGCGTCGTACCTTGAGGGATTTTTATTTGTCCGAGGACACGATGCAGGACTTGCCAGTCTACTACTACTACTACTACCGCTGTTGTATGTTGGTGTTACTTTTGCCCAGTTGTTGGTACTTCACCTTATCTCTGCAGTGCTCATGTAGCCAATTTGTTTGTACTTTCGTGTATCTAGATCTGCTAGTGCTACTGTCCTAGCTAGACACGCTGCAACGTATCGTACCAAGTAGCATGGTAGCATGCTCGAGTGAGATGTCAATCTGAGGAAGGAGAATGTTCTTTATGATTGTCCAGTCTGACAGGGATATCCTACATGTATAAATTTGTACCTGGTTAACAGCTATGTGGTGGAATTAGACGTTTTGACAGTGTAATTAGGTGTATGAGCTGCTTACAGTCTTTATGAGAGAAGGATCATGCATCATTTCGAAATGCCGTTCACCTTCTTTGGTGACTTTTACATGCGCTGGAAATGCAACATCAGCTGTATTAGAGTTGCATTAGGATTGTTGGATTTGTTTGTGGAAATAGGTCAATGTTGGATCTGTTCCTTCCAAAGTGGTGTGTTAATTGCTTTTAGTGGGAAATGGCTCCATTTGGAGTGAATTTCCATCATGATGTGTCAAAATTGAAGTGGTCATATTGACCATGAATCATGGTTCTGTTGATATTTACATTAGGTACTCTTCCTAAATAGAGTATTTCGGTTTGTTTGGGACGCTGGTTCTTAAATTCGCGATTGGTTGATCTGTCATTTAATTTACTAAATAGTGTACCTGCAGAATATATGTCCAATGGATCGATCAATTGACTCACTTGTTCTGCCATGAAAGACAGAAAATTTCTAAATAAATTGAACTTCCACAAAATGTATTGATTTTTGAGAAACAACATCAATTGTTTTAGGAATACAAATATTTTGAATGAAGAGTGTTTGATTGTTTGTTTGGTCATTCATTCATTCATCGAAAATTGATTGGTTAAATTCGACCAATTTGGGAAAAATGTTTAGAAAGTTTGTTTGTTTGTTTGCTTGTTTGTTTGTTTGTTTGATTGGTTGATTGATTGATTGATTGTGATTGTTTTGAAAGAAAGTTTTGGAAGAGAACAGTACCTATTAGTATTGTTTGGTTTGGTTTGTCTGTCTGTCTGTCTGTCTGTCTGTCTGTCTGTCTGTCTGTCTGTCTGTCTGTTTGTTTGTTTGTTTGTTTGTTTGTTTGTTTGTTTGTTTGTTTATTTGATTGTGATTGTTTTGAAAAAAAGTTTTAAGAGAACAGTTCCTATAGGTAATGTGTGTTTGTTTGTTTGTTTGTTTATTTGATTGTGATTGTTTTGAAAAAAAAGTTTTAAGAGAACAGTTCCTATTGGTAATGTGTGTTTGTTTGTTTGTTTGTTTGTTTGTTTGTTTGTTTGTTTGTTTGTTTGATTGATTGATTGATTAATTGATTAATTATTTTGTTTGTTTGATTCATTTATTGTGATCGTTCTGAAAGAAAGTTTTGGAAGAGGACAGTTCCTATTAGTAATGTTGATATAAGGTACAATGGTACATATTGCTATTTAGAATATTGATGCTATTTTGTCTAGTACATATATTGATACTTTTTCAGTAAGTACTAAATTTTCAGTGAAGTGATATTTAGAAATCAGCCGAATCTAAAGTTATCAAAACATTTTAAAAAAGTGTTTACCGCGGATTGTCAAATTTCAAAATTTTATAAAAAATTGAACCATTTGGATGTACCTAATTTGTGGGTATTGAGAAGTGAGTTGGTCTCATTAGTCCTAAACTTGATTAAACTTCTGTTTCTTTTCCTTTTTTTGAATGAATATTCTGAATTAGGAATATTGGAAATTGCCTTGAGTATCCATACAGACATTTTGATAAAATAAATACTCAGTATTGATACTTCTGTTTGGAAGTTTTAAACAACACAATGTTTAAAACTGTTCAAAATAGTGCTTAAAAACAAAAACAAAATTGTTGAGTTCTAAACCAAAATAAAAAAATGAAAAATTCAAACACTCCACTTTTTTATACCAATTTGTGTGTTTTGTTTTTCAATTTCCAGGCAGTTTTGTGTAGTTTTCATCTCGTGTAGAACATTGTGTTCGATTACCAAGCACATTTGCGTTGCGTTACGCATGTACGGTCAGTCGGTCACACTACGGTACTAAATTTTTTTTTTCAAATTGGGGCGCGACTTTTGGCCACCTCTGTATTTATATTAGGAAAAAAAAGGATAGAAATAGAAAATGTTTAGTTAGGTATCGCCTTTAAACTTGTAAAAAAAGAAATTTCTAACTCTGAGTAAAAGTGTAGACATAAATGGTTGCTATATGCTTTTGTTTATTTGTCTATTTGAAGTAACCTGGTTTCGTTTGTTTGTGTATGTTGATTGATTAATTGATTGATTGCTGGTCTTTAATTGCAAGTTAACTATTGATTGATTAATTATTCATTGCTAAATCTTACTAATCTGAGGGAAATTGTTCAAGAAGAGGATGGTAACTGTGGTTTTGTTATTTGTTTGATCAATTTATTGATTGTTTGCTTGCTAATTGAGAATGAATTTCACAAATCTGAGAGAAATTTTTAGGAAAAAGATAGTTGCCCTCTCCAGGTTTCATTTATTTGCTCATTCATATATTGAATGTAAATTTGTGACTTGATCAATCTAAGAGAAAATTAATTTGGAAAAAATGCTTGCCTTGATTCGGTTTGTTTGTTTGTTTGTTTGTTTGTTTGTTTGTTTGTTTGATTGATTGATTGATTGATTGATTGATTGATTGATTGATTGATTGATTGACTGATTATTGTATTCATATTATATTGAACTTATTTCATTAACCTGGGTAAAATGTTTGGAAAAATGATTTTCACTCTGATTTTGTTTGTTTGTTTGTTTGATTTATTGATTGATTGATTGATTGATTGATTGATTGATTGATTGATCGATCGAATATTTAAGTAATCAATTAATTAAATAATTAATTAATTGATGTGTTGATCGCCAATCAAACGAACATGGATCAGTATGATGATATTGCTGACAAAATCAATCCTGCCGAATTTAAATCGAAATCGAAAGCAAAATCGTGTGTTCAAAAAATGTTTTTGATCGTTTGTGTTCATTATTGATCAGTTTTTTTTTGTTATTCGTAATCTTCAAATTTTCCATAAACGTAAAACATTTATTCTGTTTTGACATTTTGGATTGTACGTTTACCTTCACCTTCTTATTCTATAGCTGATCGATCCACTTGGCATTTTGCAGCTCATTTAACAAAAAAATAGATTCGTAGGTATGATTCGCATAACAATATTATGTTTATTTTAACAGATTATTTTCTCGCGTTAAATTTCCTCGTTGTTTGTTTTTATGCGAGCACGTGAGATAACGCGGATTTATCGATTATCGACTCGATTGTGCGTATTCTTGATGAATCGCGTATTTGTCGAGTTTATTTTTATTTACACGCGAATTGGTACCAATGTCATCTTTTTCTGTATCTGATCGTACGTTCGCATTGGTTGTTTAATTAGTTCATTAGGTTTTTGATTGATGTGTTTACATTCTCGCTTTAATCCAATTACTTACGTGGGTAGTTTTCGTACTTTTTTTCTGGTGTACTTTGTCAGTAGTTTCGTTATATTATTATTATATAGTATATAAGTTGAAAAATGAAGGCTTTTTTCGGTCGTATATAAAATTTGTCGACAGGTCTCGAGCCCTGCAGTAATTTGAGGGCGAAAGAAATATGACGCAAGGCTAAAGTACAACAAACGTAGGTATTGCCTTTTTTGAATCGTTAGCGTTGGTAATGTAGTGTACTGGGAGATGTGTTTTCAGGTGTTTATTTGCCAGATGTTATGTGTGAGGTGTGTGTGCACTGTGTAGGTATGTTGTTGAGAGTCGAAAGAGAGAATTTATGGGTGTTGATTATATCAGTGAGAATGGGCCGCATCTTAGGAGCTTATTACTCGTGTAGTTTTACGTGTGTGGTAATAAGACGCTCGCTGCTGCATAAAGTTGGATGAGAATCTTTCTGATGTACAAATATAGCTTGTTGCAGTTTTTTTTTCACATTTGAGATGATGATGTTTGTTTTTGATTATGTTTGGCTAGATTGGGTGGTATTCCCCTTTGGTTGATTTGACCTTTTCATTTGAAAAAGTTCGTAGTTTATTTGTTTTATTTATTTATTATTTATTTGTTTACGTTTATGTTTTATGAAATCATCGAATTATGCACCAATTCTTCGTCTGGGGTTTTTTGTTTATTTATTTATTTTTTTTTGTCGTATATCGAACACGTAACGTTTCTTAGGATATGTGATGTTTACCCTGTAATGTTAAATGACACGAGTCGAAATTTCCGACCGGATTGAAAATACGTGCTATTAAAAATTAACGAGCTTTATGCGCCGCGAAAAGATGAAAATTCTTCTTCAAGCAGCATTCGTAATGCGCGTTGTTTACCGTCGTCGATGCGTTTGTACGCGAGTGTGTGCGTTATCCCAAGTGGTATGTAAAAGATGATACAATTAATTAGCGCATGAGTCGAGCTTCTATAGGTCGTCGGGATAATTTATTACCAAGTAAATTAGACGAGCAGAGGAGTTATTTTGAATGAATGTGAGGGGCAAGAGGAGAGCTATGGTCAGTGGTCAGTGCGGGGTGTGATGGGCAGATTTGGTTTATATATACGTAAGTTAGGTTCTACTCGTACGTAACGAACGAGCGAAAATAAATGGCGATAAGAGAGTACGATATGATATGAATTATTCACATTACCAGATATAAAGAAACGTTTCGGCAGATTAATTTGTTGATAAGTTGTTTTAATCACTCGTAAGTGTAATTTTGCATTATACGTTGGTGTGCTCTTGTGGTCGAGGTGTTTTTCCGATCTCTTTGAAAAGTTTTTCTGGTCTCGTAATGGATATTAATAGGTCCTTTGCATAAAAAAGATGTGAAAATTGGTCAAAATGTGTCATGTGATAATTTTTTTGTCAATTTCTACTGATTAGAATTTGTTGGTGTGTGGAAAGTGCTCGAATTACTTCAAGAATTTCTTTCAAAATTATCCACTATTTGTTCAAATGTTTCATTCAATTACAAAATCATGTAAAAATTACGAAAATATTGTTGCAATCTCACCTCGATTGTAATGTACTCGTTTTGAAATTATTTTGCTCAGTTTTTGGAAATTTTATTTCTTGGTTGGATTCATCACGAATGAAAGCAGATTTCAAGGTGAAGAATGAATTATTCAATATTTATCTGAGTCATCCCAAAATTCGTGAAAATTGGAGTAATTTGACTCACTGAATTCTAAGATAAGTACCATAGCTCGAAAGCTGCTGAAAATTGACGTAAAAGAGGAGAATAGGTACATTGAGGAAATTTTCCAAAAAATGAATTTTTTCAACTCATAACCGAAGATAGAAAGGGATTTAGATCGTCAAAGAAAGCTGAAAAAATTCAAAAATTTTTAAAACTTTCACTCATGTGCCAAATTTTATATTATTTGACCAAAAAATGCCCCAGCTGGAACTCAAGTCTTGAATATTCTGAATTTTGAGATCACTAGTCGGTGTCTCTGGAAGCTAGGTCTTAGTTTCTGTAGAAAAATTGAGGCGTTTTTTTTTCTGCAATAGAAAAAGAAAGAGAACGAGTACATAAAGTAAGCAATTCATGAGCTACGACGACGTCGACGTTACACGTCGTGGTAATTTACTACGTACGACGACGACGACGGTGTATGGGTATGGCATGGCGAGAAGTGCGTTGGGTAGATGACCTTGGCTCGTTACGAATCGGAGCCTTACCGCATTGACCAGACAGTTTCTATCTGCCTGCATGTCTGTCTATCCGCCGCTCTGTACGATTTGACGTTGGTATACTCTACGTGTATGGTATGGTGCAACGTTGACTTGACTGATTACCAGCGGTTTGGCGTGTACGAGTGAACAGCGCGGGTACACGAGGCATACTCGTATATCGGTGCCCGATGGTGGCATTACAGCGGTGGAGTAAAGATACCATAACAACAGAACAGCTCATTGTCAGCTCAACCGTTCACGTAGACAGCTTCTATTGCAATTCACGCCTTCTGCTTTGCTGAACTACACATAAAGTGAAGATGCTATCGCCAATGGTGACGATGACGATAGAATGGAAAAATTCTCTTATTCAAATGGACGGTGTAATCGTGCGGAATGAGACATTAAAATTCATGCACGAGGATATTTTGCAATAGACTGAGATTCTATGGAGGTGCCCTATTCGATACCATTGCCATTAAGAGTCGTACAATGCTGCCAAAAAGGTACCAAGAATATCGAGTTAGTGTCGTATGCACGAGTGCCCCTCTTTTCAAAGTGATTTCTTGGAAATCCCGAGCTGCGTTGAAGTCGCATCTTCTTTTGGTAGAAGCGTGATGGGGGGGGGGTACGCAGAATCTTTTAAATGGTTCTAAGAAGACAATTTTTTTACTATTTTTGGAGTTTTTGGACAAGGTTAATGTCTTCTTTTCAATTCATTGGTTCTTAGTCGACATAATGCTGAGCAGATGTGCTCAAATTTTACGTTTGGGTTGGTTCTCGTAGCTTGTTAATGGTTTCAAAAAAAGAATTTTAAGCATTTTCTATGAAAGGCCTTCAGCAACACCTCACACGCCAGACAAAATGAACGTAGCTTTCGTAGTAAGGATGATGAAAGTATACACTCACCTGGAGTAAAGAGAAAGAGAGAAAAACGAAATAAGATCATTGATCATCAAGCCACAGAAATGATAAGAGCGTATGTGAATGTAAAGATATGGAACAGTTCATCATACCTCTAACATCATCAAGCCTTAAAACCATACCCCCGACCGTGGAATACCTGACGTTGCTTTATAAATTGTTCCAAATGGTCGTAATTTTCGTCAGTAAAAACCGGTTAATGAGAAGTAATTGCGCGATTATCGCGCGCATATTAAAAGGCGACTTGGTTGGATTCCGATTCCTGAAAGGAAAGGAGAAAAAAACAAAAAAAAATCGTGTTACGTAATGAATACCCATTTGCATTTTGTCAAGGTAATTTCTTTTGTAATATCAACAATTGACGGGTTTCTGGATGCAGATATGTAAATTGACTCTTTCCTCTCTTCTTTCACTTCATTTCGTCGTCCTGTCTTCTGCGTATGTTCATAGTTTATGATGATTTGGGGGTATGGATTAGGTTATTTTTTGTTCGGAATTTTCCAATAGGTAAAAATACGAATTACGATGGTATCATTTTTGTTGAAACTTTTTTTAAAAAGTGAAATACATATTATGCATAGATGAATGGAAATGTTACTAGAAATAGACGAGGTGATGGGTTTTCCAAATATTGGGTGTTGGAAAATTTCATCGAGAAATTATTCTCGATTTTTATTTACATTTTTGACTTTATTTCACTAGTTTTCACTTGGCAGATTTGTGAGATAACTTATGTAAAATGAGTAATCAACTAATCAATGTTTTTTTGCTTTTCTTTTGTTCCAGGTGAGTCGAATTTTCAATTTGGAAAGTTATAAACTTACTCATTTCTTATATTGGCCACTGGGTAAGTCACTTTTTAAAAAGAAAGAATCTCGCTTTTTAATTTATGGCCATAATTACCGAAATTATCAAGTAATTATCAAAATTACCAAGTAACTACCAAAATTACCAAGTAATTACCGAAATTACCAAGTAATCACTGTAAATTAGCGAGTAATTACCGTAAAAAGCAATAATTGCAGTATGCAGTAAATTACCAAATTGTTGCCTTTGTTAGTAATGAAATGTAAATTTGCGAGCCATCTAAAATTTATTGTAATTTACCGGTAAATTATGAGAAATTACCAGTGAATTTCAACAAATGAGTGGGAATTACCAGTGATTTGTGATACTGATAACTTTTGGTGAATTACTATTAAATTATGGAAATCTCATTAAATCACGTGTAAAATACGGTAAATTATGGTAAATCATTTGTAAATTACGGTAATTACGGTAATTTATCAGTAAATTACGGTAAAATACCCGAAAATTACAGGTAATTTCCAGTAAAAATTCCTGTCAACCCCGACAAATTACCGGTAAATAATGGTAATTATGGTAATTTACCGGTAATTATGGTAATTTACCGGTAATTATGGTGATTTGCGGGTAAATATGGTAATTTACGGTAAATAATAGTAATTTACAGGTAGAGATGTCAATTCATGGTAAATAACGGTAATTTACAGTAAGGGTCGCATTTCTAATACTTCCAGTGTTTGTTCAAGTGCCTCATTAACTTTCAATTTCAATCTGTGATACATACAGGCGGTACTTATGGAAATTATGTACTATTGTAATTCTGGTAATTTTGGTAATTACCATCGTAAATACCGCAATTACCAGTAAATGTTGTACTCGTTTTCCAAATTATCGGTAATTACCCATCTACAACGGTAATTATCGGTAATTATTGTTGAAATGGTGGTAATTGTTGGTAATAGTGAGCGATATGAGATGATTCTGCCATTTGTGACAGGTTTTTGGATGTTTTGAGATATTTCTGGTTAAAAGCACTTCTCGCTCGATCGGATTACACGAGTCCGAGACATACAGCTATTAGAAGACATGGCGTGTTTATAGACATACGTTTACATACATGTTACGCGTTCGTCTATAAAGCAGTACTAGCTGCCAACGTCTCGTTACCTTGTACAATTTTTCTGTACGTTTGTCGTAGTATGTCTGTGTAAGTAAGTATGTGTGTGCGCGCGCGAGTTAGATTCATTATGCCTACGTAACATATGTACGTCTACGTAGACATACTACATACCATAATACGTAAATTATAAACGAGCCTATCTGTATATGTGCGCGGGCGGTGCGTAATATTGCAACGAGCGACGAGGCGCGCTCGAGAGCGAGAGATACGATCATTCTAGCCGAGAATGAATTATCGTGTGTAGAGCAATATAAGAGAAGGTACAGCCAGGCGAGAGAAAGAGCGAGACAGAGAGAGAGAGAGACAGTGAGACGGCGGCGTGTATTCCATATATAATATTATGTACATGTATGATTCAAACCGGTGTAGGTGCATCGCGATGATGTTATTTCACGATTAACACGATCCGGCGGCGCAGCATGGCGCGCCGCGCCGCAGTGCGGCGAAGGTTACGCAACGTTCGGAAAATTTTTTTTCCATTTCGACGTCGCGTCGCGTTTCATCGTCGTGTAGCCCAACAGGCAACGCCGGTCGCCGCCGCCACGCCGTTATTTTACTACCTGTTTTTTTTTTTTATTCTCTCTACATATACTCGTACAGGTAGTACAGGTATGGGACAGGCAGAGGTGGGACTGGGACCGCAACGCAGTTTCTCGCGTCTTCTTGCGGTATCAAAGTAGGCAGTACGTTCGCATATCACGTACGTAGGTTAATCCTGCTGCAACTGTTTGCTCGTAAATTACGTTATCGCCGAAGACCAACAGACCACGCTCAGGCGGAAGTCTGATCGAGATGAGGGAGAGGTTGGCTGCGAGGAGATAGGTAAATAACAACGGTGATGTGCGTGTTGTATTATGTAGTGCTATAGGTGGCTCATGTGTGAGACTTGGAAAAAATTGTTTGATGATGCTGCTTAATTGCTCAAGGCATATTAGTCTGCCATATGACAATAGGAATGATAGCCCCCCCTCCCCCCATCACTGATCCTCTGGGACAAATTTTTTCTCAAAGGGGACATCCTAAGGAACATTTTGAAGCAAACTCGCCCCAAAAAAAGTTGATCAACTAACAAAATGGTGGAAATTTCAAGTTTCAAAAATCTACTGGAGGCTCCAAGAATTTTCAAAAAATCTCTGGCAGATCCAAAATGATTTAAACTCACCAGCAGTCGACTTGATAATATGTTTTAGTTGCAGGGCAAAGTGAATTTCGGATTTTCAACTTCAATAGTGATGTAATTTTGTGGAAATTTCAAGTTTCAAAAATCTGCTGGAGGCTCCAAAACTGCTCAAAACTGTTTGAATTCGTTTCCAATCGATTTGGCGAGTTGAAAATAAGGTATACCTACACCAAATTTAACCTTTCAAGCTCAATTTGATAAAATGCTGATTTTTCTTATCATTTTTGGCTTAAATTTGACTTTCAATAAAAATTTACCAAAAATTGAAAAAAACACTTTAGCACTTGAAATTTATAGTGGAGAAGTTTTTTGCTTTACAATTTTGTTTTCCTTTATTTTTTTGTAAAATCTATGAACTGTCAGTAAGAATATTGATATTTTGGTGTTGAAAAATCGAAAAAATGTCAAATTTATTGCATTTCAGAAATCGATTTTAGAAAATCAAATTGGAAGAAAAACTTGTATAACAGAAAATTTTGTTTATTTTTATGGTATTTCTTTTGAGTTTTTTTTTTGAATGAACGATTTTTGGAAACCTTTTGTGATCGTGTGGATCAATCTGAATTCTGAGGATGGAAATCGAAAAAATGGTAGTTCAACAAATATGCAATTTTTTTTCTCAACCAGAAAGAAAAATTGAATAAGTTGTATCATATTTCAAAATATTTTTTTAAAAATTGGAAAAATTCAAATTCGCAAATTTTTTACTGAAATTGTTATTTTTTGATATTGGACTAGAAATTGATTTTTGTTCACAAAATGAACTTTTTTCATTTCACTCAATCCTGTCTTGTCAGTTCGATATATATTTTTTTTTTTTTGCAACTCGAGCCCGAATGTGAAGACAAACGGGAAAAAAATAGGTACTAGGTTGTCGATGCTAGTTACTCGAGCGCATATTTATCACGTCGACGTAGACTTTTACCCGTATCGGTAGTTCTTAACGGGTGTAATTACAATATTTCAAACGTGCATAGCTGTTTACTGCGGTTAGCTGATAAAAACTAGTTCTTTCTGCGTTGATGTTTGTACATAAATATAGTACCTGCGAGGAGTGCATTGGTGTACTTGTGCGAAGTGTTCGTACACATTATAGCTGAGAGACAGATCTAGTCAGTCTGAGACCGAGGCCGCAGGGAAAGAGTGAGAGAGAAGAGTCATTCGTGCGTTGGATTTTGAAAAGAGTGTACCGACTGAGACTCTACAATAGTCACCAGGCAGGTTGCAATTCTGTTTCTCCGTCTCTTTCCTCTTCCAGATCTTCTAACTGCATTTTACAAAATGATGATGGTAACGAAATGATGATGAAGTCGAAGCTGCGGGGCGACCGGCGACGACCGACGACGTCAGACTGGAGAAAGGTGGCGGTCGGCAGGGGGACACATCCACTTGCATTGCGGAGTGAGTATGTACGCAATGTAGAGAGAGGTCATCAACATCGGCGTGAAAAAAAAAGACGACTCGGCCGAGAAAGAAAGAGAGAAAGAGTCAAAGATGGAGAAACACGCTAATGCTTATTCCTGCGTTTCGTTCATTTCTTTATTTTTTCCCTTTGCTTCTTCTTCATCTACAGCATTCTGCTCTATAACAACATAATATTATATTGCAGCAGCAGTGCACTGCAACCGAGAAAGCCATCAATTTTACACCCGTACGATCTGGAAGAATCGAAGATGACGCCGCGCCTCGCCTGGCTGCGGGTGCGAAAAAAAAATGCTTCTAGTCCGACTTTACGCTGCCAGGCGCACGCCATGCCATCTTCGACACTTTAATTATTTTGACCTCTCGAGTTACTGTATGCGCGAGGCAGCGGCCGGCTTTTTTGCTGCGACTGCTGCTCGTGTGTCGAGGCTTCTCTGCTGTGTTTCTACCAGTTATATCGAATTAGCGACCGGAGAAATACAGCACTTCACCTTCGACTGAGCAGAGAAGTGCGTAAATTGGCTCCTCCGCATAGGTCGTTATGTACCACTATACGAGAGTAATACGTAATAGACATGAAACGAAGACCGACGACGATGGACTCTGGAATGGTCATCGTATCATGGCGACGACGGTGGACGTAGCACCTTTAGTGATCCGGTCGCCGCCATCCACCGGCCGGCGTATCTAGGACAGTTTTTCTGCATCGTCGTGTGTGTTGTTGTGGTGACACCGACACCGTCGTATAAGGACTTGGTGGTCGTGGCAACTTACATACGTACGTATTTGGAAAATGATCATAAACTGGCAGGAGGCAGGGTGGAGCTAATTGCGGTGCTAGAAGTCTTCGGCTGTACGAGGTACGAGTAATATACGTGTGAGAGAAGTCACAAGTGTACACGTAAGTACATTCCTTAAATAGTGGAGTATGTAGAGAAGGAAAAAAAATGCATCATGAATCGTTCATCGTCGTCTTATGCTACGTACTGCAGTGCATAGAGTGTAGAATAATACGTGCATATACGTATAGACGAAGGTACCTAAGTCGTTGACGTCGTCGTCATCGTCGTGTGGTCTGGTTTAATTATTAAATTCTTTAACGAGATTAACGAGCCATACGCTTCGTTTGCTGAAGGAGTTATTTTTATCGATACCGAGCCGGCTACCTAAGTACGATCGACGTATTTGTACTTGGTTGGTCGATTGTAATTTGAATACGAGACGAAGTCCGAAACCTTTTTTTTTTCGTTACCTCTTTGGTGTTATTTTCTCAAATTTCCAGATGAAAGATTTCTATTATGTATTCACCAGTTTAGAAATTTTCAAATTTCAATTATCGATTTCGAATATTTGATTTATTAATTTTTTGATGTTCCTGGAAGTGATTTGTTCTAATAGGCTACTTTTTGAACTGGATCTTTTCAATTCGAACCAAATCAGCTCTCCTGTTATCAGAATTTCAAATACCGAAGTTCACTTTGAATTTTTGAATTTTTTTGAAAATGAAAAAAATTAGAAAAATCTTATACCTAATGATTTTTAAAATGATGAACCAACGTGAATAATTTTCTTCAAATTTCAGGCAATTCTAAAGTCTCTATAGAATTTGCTATTTTCTCCAGAAATTTCGAATTGCTCTGAACTAGAGAGGTCAAAAATGAACTTTGGCCTCTGTAACTCTGGTTAGTGCTTTTTGAGCATCCTGTCGATCGTTTCAGGTGATTACTGCAAAATTCAAAAAGTGTCATTTCGAAAGTAAATTTTCGAAATGAAAAAAAAATCAAAAAATTGCAAAGCACGAGGGTTTTTTAAAATCAAAATACCACTGCAATTAATTGAAATCCAACTCAAATGGTCAACAGGGTGCTCAATAAGCATACGATTTAGGTTATTGGAGCTGAAGTTCATTTTTCACTCTTTTAGAGCAATTCAAAATTTCTGGAGAAAATTGAAAACTTGCTAAAGGTCTCAAAATGGTCTAATTGGAATTGTTTTCAGCTTGGACAGCCATGTGGGTATTTTGAACGACATATTGACAAAAACCGCTCTTTGTGTACCATTTTTAAAAATTTGTTTTTTTTCATTTTTTTGAAATTTTTACGAATATGGCCAGAAAAATTTTTTGAGCTGTAATTTCCAAAATTTTGTGATAACCATTCGAAATGATCGAGAGAGGGCTCAAAAATCATCAACCAAAGTAATGAGTTTTGTAGTTAATTTTTGAACCTATACCAGAGTAAATTGAAATTTCTGGAGAAATTTGAAAACTTGCTGGAGGCTTTGAAAAGGTCAAATTGCGGTTGTTTCCGAGTTAGATAATTAGCTATGTGAGTATTTTAAATAATATTTAAACAAAAAAACCTTCTGATACGCCATTTTTGAAAATTTGATGTTTTTCATTTTTTTTTCTTGAAATTTTATGACTTGGTCAATATTTTGTTTTGGGTCAACTCTTTTGGAATTGTATGATAACCACCTGAAAAGACCGAGAAGGCACTTGAAAAGTACCGCACAAAGTTACTAGTTCCTAAGTTTATTTTTGTCCCTTCCAGAGCGATTCAAAATTTCTGGACAAAATTTAAAACTCGTCGGAAGCTTCAGAATGGCCTAAAACTCGGGTAGTTTCCGAAATGGATGTGGAGGGGGGGGGGGGGGTGAAATGGATCAATTACGTGTGTGTATTGATTTCGTTTTTGAAAAAAATGGTTTATGAAAAAATTAAGAAATCGTTTTTAAAGCAGATTTTTAAAATTTTTGTGTTTCAAAAATTCTAAGGATGAAATTTAGCCATAGAAATATTTTTTTAAGAAAGATTTCTTGATAGTAAAATTCAAGGTTCAAAAAAGCACTATTTAATACTTTTGATCCACCCCTTACACAATACATAAGTAGAATTTTCCTCCCCTCCTCTTTGCCTTCTCCACCCTCAAGAATAGAGAAATCAAAAAAATGTAAATTCTTTGCTTCTATGTATTTCCTCAATAAGAAGTCGAGCAAAGACAGGAACACAACATTATACCTATTCATTTATCATTCAGGAAAAGCTCGCAACTGATTCTAAAATGTGTTGACTGAAGCTGATAACAAGGAACGGTTTTGTTAATAAATATCAGATCTGACGTGATATACGATAGGTAACCTTTGACGTCATTGCGAGTATGAGTAAACTTTATGTAGACCTGCCCATGTTTCTAATCATACTCGTATTTTATGATTATCAGTGACAGAGCCTAGCTCGTCATTCGTCAGTAGGAAAAAAATTGTCTGGATTCGATAAACTTGCATTGTACAAGGAATCGAAGTGTTTTTTGAAACGATTTCGTTCACACAAACATTTTATGATCGAATTTTGGACCCTTGGAGACAAAAGGAGTGAGTAGGTGAAGGTGGAGTATGGATGAAGGGGAGGGGGAGAGTCTGTTACTTTGAAACTGGCCATTTGAACTCAAATTTTGAAACAAGAAAATGTCATTATAGAAGTTCTATTATAATATTTTTATTCAATTCCTGATAGAGAAAAATTACTGAATTAATTTCTGAATGAGGTAAACATTGAAAAATAAAAAGTTTATAAGTTTTGATTTTCTGAGTCAGGTTAATGAACTGTCCAAACTTTCTTTTCAATCATCTCTTTTCCTTCTGACTTTTCTCTTCTGCTCTAAAACCCACCAAAATTAACATATGGCTGACATCTAAGTTGAATAAATTTCTTTCCATACCAACAACACATGCCCTCGTAAAGAAAGCAAAAAAAAAATTCTTCAAAACCACCAAATCATCCGGTCATCAACACTCCTCGCTAATCCTTCACAGAAGGCCACCGCCACCGTCTCCGAAACGAGTCCATCGCCGAACATCTGCACAGGTTTGGCAACTTGACCACGATCGCCGATAAATTGGGACCGATATGCATGCAACAAAGTATCAAATGCACTAAAAATTTCTCCTCGCACGTTCTCTTCGCTAGTTTGTTGGTTGGTTCGTTCGCTCAAAACCAATTTGTCGTCTTGAACAGCAGGTGAATCGAGTACGCGAACCGCAAGAAAAAAAGGGCAACGTTCCCTTTTTCTACGACTGGCTCGCAGTTCTCGTATTTTACATATCGCATGTGCATACGGTCGACAGACACTTATGCAGGCCGGGGGAGAGGCTATGGGGGACTCGCGCGCGTTCTAACGCTCTTGGCTAATTTTCAAACTGCAGCTGATGACACGACGAAAGAAATTAATACACGATCGGCGCGAATTATACGACCGAAGAATAAAAAAACCGCAACGCAACTTTCATTCGACATACGTCGTGAATTTTAATTCCGTTCGAACGACCAATAACCACGCTGCCTGCTGCCTGCTGCATCGCTCAGCAAAAAAAAAATTACCAGCACGTGCAAACTGCAAACTGTCCAGTCCGCTCACCGGTACAGCTGCCTCTCTGCCTCGATACAAGATGTGATCTACATCGAAAAAACTGACTTTCGCGGATACCCATAAAAAGAACGAAACAGAACGATAGAAGAAAAAAAAGCAAAAAAAGAAACACAGAAAAAATACACCGAGTTTGCAACAGCAACAAAAAAAAATGCAGAAAAAAAACACCGATGTAAAAGGTTTAAACGTCGTATACGATATCAAAAAATGAAAACAGCGAAGAGGAAAAAAAAGTACGCTCGTTTCAGTATATATTTTCTCCACAGCTGTAATAAAAAATGGAAAAATACGCGACGTAAAACTGCTCGGATAAGTTCTCAAGTTTTTTGCTCTCTTCTCATCGCATCATCGTTTCTCGTTTTTGTTTACATACGAGTACTTTTGAAAAGAAACCCAAGAAACGCTCACAAAACTCCCTGTAAATACTTGTATTTCCACGAAGAGGAAGAGATCTCACATACCAAGTCCTTCGCCGCCTCATTGCTCCTCTCAACTCTACTCGTGGGCGCCATTTTAAATACTTCGCCGAGAGTTGGCCTTTTTAAATGATTAAAATTTTAATTTGTAGCGTTTTTTTTTTCGTGACCTGATTCTCGATCCGAGATTTTTTCCTCTATATTCTTTCCTTTTTATACTGCTGTCGGTTTTGTGTACGAGTCGAGCGTTAATAACCCTTCTTTTTCGCCTTTTGTTAACGTTTTTTTCACAATAGTAACACGAACGAGGGGGAAAAAAGAAAACCTTGTATCAAGAGCGAGAAAATCGCAAATAAATACAAAATTGAGAAGTTTTCGAATAAATTTTTAAGTCCTGAAATTCGTGATCGGCATCTTAATAAATCGTGAAATTGATCTCGTACCTTTACCTACGTGACGATTTTTCATCATTTTTTCCAATTTTTGGCCTAATTTCCCCATCATAACAATAACTTTTCAAAACTTTCAAGGTCCTAGCGTATTTAAATGTTTTAAAAGCACGAATCACGTTTCTATTTTTATGACTTTGAGGGGAAAAAATCACCTACAAGCCCTAATATAATTGGTTCCGTGTAAAAACTCTCCCCTCCTTTCCCCAGACGAACAATTTGTTCGACGCGACGTACCTATTTCAAAATTCTGATTTACCTACCTTTCATTTTTTTTGAAATCGTATTATTTTTTCTGTCCAACTGTTCACATCCCCTTCCCCTCCTCTGCATATTACTTACTTACGAAGTGATCCAACTTCATGTGAGTTTATATCGATCGATGAACTTTCAATTTTACGAGCTCTAATTGTAGGAAAATTTAAACCGAAACCTCCCCCCCCCCTCAAATGAACAAAAAAAACTCATCGACCTGTAGTCGAAAATTTGAATAATTTGCAACCTTATACAGGTAGATTTTTTTCCGAATTCATCATCCGAAACCGCAGTCAACAGACTGAACATCCAGAATCCATCATTCCACTTCCTCAACTGCCTACCTATTACGATTAAATTAACACAAAATCGATCCACCTGTGAGCATACCTAGAACACATCTACTACCAGTATCACTATGAAAAAAAAAAAAAAAAATACTATGAACAAGCTCGGGTATCGTTGAACCGTCTCATTAATTCGCGTCGACGGCGACCGATGTTTATTCAAATGAAATGATTAAAATTTTAGGATAATGACTGGTCAGATATGCACATGTGTAAGTTCGCAACCGAAGAGGAAACCAGGAGTCAGGGTAATAAACAAGAATGCAAGTACGAATGCTATTGAGGTTATTATTTTTTTTCTTCGGATTGACGAACTTTTTGTGCGTAAATGAATCGCGACAATGTGAACATTACGAGTATAATGGCTGGAATTTGCTTTGTTTACACTTGGTTGGATTTTTATCCCCCTAAAGTTTTTGGTTTTCATGAAAGAAAATTGCTGACAATTTTAGCCAAATCTCCATAAAAATTCAGAAATATTTTCATGAAAAAAGAGTTACAATATTCAATAGTTTGTTTTGACCACCCCCCCCCCCCGGAGGCCCCCACAGTATGAAGAAGAGAAACTCGTGCCCCTTCGTCTTTTTCTCAAAACAGAATCAAAAAATTGAAATTTCTATTGCATGTTTTGGTGCATTTTTGCAGGATTTTTCTTTGGAGATTTTTTTTTCAGAACATTTTTTTTAAAACTTTTTTTGGAAAATTTTCCTGTTTTGTGATTTTTTTGGAGAATTCCCGCAATTTTTTTTACAAAAAGAATTTACTTCTGAAGCTTTTTTTTCTAAATTATTTCCTTCCGATTGGTCTGGAGAATTTCCTCTGAAGACTTTTCCTGCCAAGAAATTTTTTTTCTATATACTTACTTGAAGAATTTTCTTTGTTTTCCTATACGAACCTTTATCGAAATATTTTCTCCAGAACCTTTTTCTCCCTCTACAGGCTTATCCTCTGGCAATTTTTCTTTATGAAATTGTTCTCTGGTTAAATTTTTTCTGGAGACATTTTCTGTTTGAAATTTTTTTCTCGGACAATGAGTAAGTAGGTACTTAAGATGATTTCCATGATTTCTTATGTGGAAAATTTTTTCCTGGAATTGTTTTTTCGTAACATTTTTTTTCGTCAGTTTTTTTTAGGAGAATATTTTCCTGTGATATATTTTTTCTCAAGTTTTTCTCTGCAAACTTTTCCAAAAAAATTTTTTTTTTGTTTTTTTTTTGAAAATTTTCCTGTTGATTTTTTTGGAGAAGTTTACTCTGAAGGCTTACCTCCAGAAATCTTTTCCACCTCGGAATTTTCCTGTGAAAATGTTTTCTTTTGGAATTTCCTCCCTGAAGAATTTCCCTGCAGAAATTGTTTTTGTGGAGAATTTTTCTCCAGGGGCCATTTTTTCTGGAAACTTTTACTCAAAGAAATTTTCTCACAGAATTTCTCTCTGAAGACTTTTTTTCTGGAAATTTTTTTCTTGATAATTTTCCTGTTAAAATATGTTTTTTTTCCTCAAATTTTTTTACTACGTGTGATTAATTTTTTGGAGAACTGTTTTCTGAAAATTCGGTGTTGGTCTATATCTTTTGATTTCATTATGAGAATTCTCCAACCCCCTCCCATTTTGAAAAAAGTTTGAAAATCGTGATTATGTAGTATGACATGCCAATCTTTGGTGCAAATACAATTCATTTTGTGGATCGGACCTCTCATTGCCCCATGGCCAAGGGTCATTGACTTGTTATCTCAAATGCTTCCAAATTTTTTAAAAGTCCTTAATGCAAAGCTGTCTGGTCTTGAATACCATCATAATCATTGCAACCGGTTGGATTCACATACGTGTTGATTGAATTTTCAGACGAAAAAAGAGGTCGATGTTTACCTATACATGTGGCTCTGTTCATTGCATTTTTCCCCTCTCGTCTCGTAAACACGAATATTTCATCTTCTGTCTGGATTTTCGCTTAATTTTGAACCACACTACAGTCAGACTCGATCGATAAACGAGTTTCACGATAATTTCTCGAGGCTGCGCGTTATGGCGATGACTGCATCAGCGCGACCCGACCGGTGGACGTATTACTCGTGTATTTATATGGCTTAAGAGATGCGACCAGCGAGCGCATCGTCGCGTCGTCGTCTTTGGCGACTCTGCCTGCATACATAAACATATCGTATGCATTCGTATATAAGACGTATACGCGAGTATGAGTATAATATACTCATCGTAATCGTGTAAAAAGTTCACTAACATTTCAGAACTGGTTTTGGCGCTGGCGGAGACATGGCGAACGTGCTCATGTTCGATGCCAGCAAGCTCTCGAGGCGGCGGCGCGGCGGTGCGACCGATGCGACGCGACGACCGAACTGACGATGAACGACCAGTGAGAGTACATTTTTGAAAATCGCGTAACCCGGTTTTATTTTCTCTCTTCTTCTTTGATTTACTTAAGTAGTTTACGACGCGACGCGACGTCCGTTAGGATGCCAATGTTATACCCAAGACGAGTCGAGATTGCAGATAATTTATCGCTGTACGCGAGAATGATGGTCGAAAGAGAAGTGTCTGTAACCGAGGTGATGAGGAATAGAGGAGGAAGAATATCGTTGCACCGACCAAGAGCATCGATCGAATACGGAAATTTAACGATGGCCACCGCACCGCCACGCCACCACCGCTGCGCCGCTGCGGCCGTCGCGTATATAATTTATCACGATCTGGATACGATGCCAGTTCCACTTACGATAAATATACGAACGAGCCAGTTATTATTATGCACTCGGATGACGAGAGGATTAGGAATAGAGAAGAGGGTGGTCGAAGACTGGTCGAATCTAATAGCGATAGCATATCTCCTCCGAAATTGAAAATCTTCCTCGTGAATACCGGTTTTCTCATTTTCAGCTGCGTTTAATTGCATTATTATGATGATTTTCAAGATGACCAGCCAGCCACCAGCGCTGCAACGATCTGCAGCTTCGGCGAGGCGAAATATCAGCTCGTCTGCATAGATCTGTTATCGCTTAGATGCCTCTACGTACTCGTATAAGGTCGAACAGAGTGAATTTGATGTACGAGTTGCTTGTGCGAAGAGTATAGGTAATTCGTGTGGAATTCTATGTGGTGGTGTATCGATTTTAGCTGAGTGTGGTGTGGAGATGGCACAAGCACACGAACGGAAATTCCTAATCTACCCTTATTTGCATTACGAACGAGAGAGAGAGAACGAAACGGATACTAACTGTACCTTTACGTATATATGAGATAGTGTAGAGACTTCTCTGAGTATCTATCTACCTACCTACTCGTCGTAATCGTATTCAAACGTATAGGTAGGTACCTATCTAGCTATGTTGTGGAATATGTGCGGAAAACGCCATGCCAACGCCACCGAGATCTATCTCGGTTCGGTCTTGTTAATAAATAACCGCATTTTACCGCAGAATTGTAATCGATATACGTACAACGGATGTGCGGTTTGTTTTCAGCGAACGTATAATTCAAGTGTTGGGTGGCTATGCTCATCGTGTTAAATATGTACTCATTTTCCAACTGTATTTCTCTGTATCTGAAAATCTGTTTGTGTTGTTCCTATTTTGAATACCTATACCTTTTGTGGAGAAATAACTACTCGAGTTAGGCAAGGGTCAACCAAAAATCGGTACTTTAACATCAACTTTCAAAAAATACTTCCTGACAATTTTCATCCTTTCTTCCATTTTTCGAGAATTTTTTTTGGCTCATTCAAAGTTCATCATTTTTGGTAATTATTTCTTCACAAACACGTGTACTTCAGCTTTTTCGTATTTTTGGCGTTCCTGTAAAATATATATCAATTCCCACTTTTTCCAAATTTTCCTTTTTTTTAAGTCAAAAATTCCCAAAAATCACTACTTTTTCACTACATTTACTACTCAGAAGACAGGTTTTCTAAGGGGTCAACGATAAAAATTGAAAGTACATATTTTGAATTGAAATTTTCCCAAACAAAAATGAATGATTCAGTGAAAATACTCTGCGAATAAATTTTGGGGGTAAATTCTCCAGAAAAAAATTGAAGGTTTTTACATAGAAAATTCCCAAAAAAATTTCCCATTGAGAATTTGCAGAAGAAAGTTTTAAAATAGTGTTTAGAAGAAAATTCTCCCAAAAAATATACATTGGTACCTGAGCTACGTAAGGTATTGAGGAAAAACTTCAAGTGTGAAAATTAACAATAAAATTGAAGAGAAAAATTCTTTAAAAAATATTTGCAGAGATAAAGGTTTCAGAGAAAAGTTTAAAAAGTAGAAAACTCTTTGAAAAAAAGAATATGAAGGGACGTTTTCCAAAAAAATTGGAGGAAACGATTCCTCATTAGAAAAATAACTGCAAAAAATGAACATTTATATGAAAAAATTGAAAAAAATTTCAGAGGAAAATACTTTGAAAAATAAGTATTTGTAAAGAAAAAATTCTGTTGGAAAATTCGCAAAAAAAATTGCAGAGAAAAATTCTGTGAAAAAAATTTTTGAAGGAAAAAGTTTCCTCTGAAAAAATATTAAAAGAAAAAAATCATTTTGAAAAACTGTATTTGGAGAAAAATTTTTCGAAAAAATCACAAGTCGTGATTCTTCAGTAAAAAAATGTCTCCAGATAAATTCTTTAGAGAAAAAGAATTCCTGAAAGAAAGTTTTTGAGGAAAAATCTGTTGAGAAATGTTCTGCTGAGGGGGAAGGGGTGTCCAAATATATGCTTATGTATTACAAAAAAATGCTTTGAAGAAAATTCGTGTAATTTTTTTAGGGGGGGTGGGGGGAATCTCCAAAAAAATGTTGGAAGAAGAATTCTGCCAAAAAAAATTGTTATCATAGGTTTTCAAATTTCGCTCTGGAGAAAAAAATTTTCAGAAAAATTTTGTAGATCAATTTTGTTTTGAGTTTTTAAATTTTTTGAATCTTCTAAAATTTATATTTTTTCGTTAAAAATGTGAACAAAAAACCCAAAAGAACCATTAGTACGATTTCTCTGCCCCTTCCGTATTTTTTAGAAGAGGAGGGGGAAGAGGAGTATGATAAAATCGAAAATTCCTAATTTTTCACTATCGAAGTGTCTGTTAGAATTTTGATAAAAATTAAACTCAAAATTATTGCAATTCTAGGGAAAAAATTGAGTAATTTTCAATTAAAAAATTGACGTAAGTGGGCAGCTATTTCTATAAAAATAAGATTGTTAAGCGATTTTTGAACAGAATATATTTTTTTGAGGAAGAAATAACGAATAATAATGATAATAATAATTTTTTTCGCATTTTTGTGCAATGTTGACCAGATTTTTTTTTATTTTACAAGTACTTGACTTTGGGGATTTATACTGATTAGGTAACTGTTTGACTTGAAATTTTTTCCAACTGTTTTTGGATCTTTTAAATTTTTTTCATTTTTACTCCTGACTTACCCATATTTGTCGACATCTTTGTAGGCCATTTATAATAAAAGTGTGCCCAATAGTGCGAACATCATCAATTCACCACTATTCCAGCAGCGCCCAAGTACAGCTCTTCACATAATATGCTTGAACGATCGTGAGAATCCTCTCAACTTTTGCTTCTCTATCTTTATAGCTGTCTTTTTCCTCACATTCGAATAGGTAGGCATATTTTTAACCCATGCACACCGATGTATATGCCTTATGTATACGCAGGTAAAAGTATAAAAGCTTCTGCTCGCCTGCTCAGTGGAAAAAAATACATCCTCGTTCCATATTTCTCGCATATTACGACGACGACGAAGAGCACACTCGATTCTATTTTCATTTTCTTGCGCTCGCTTTTCTCATCATCATCATCATCGCATACGACACCACCACTATCGGCATCGCACACCAGAGGAGCTTCGTTGATTTTCAAAGCAAATCGTAAAGGTGTAAATTTGATCAACGTATTTTACACCTATTGCTGCTGTTAATCAGAGCGAAAAGCTTCGCAGCTTCATGCCGACCGAGCGCCGCAGGAGGTATTCAGTATTCACGTTTATATAGGCGAATGTAGTATAGGTAGAGATGTAGATGTAGAAGGGTTTCTCGTTCCTCGCTCGACGACAAAGCAGACGCGTACATACGAGAGTAGCGTCGAAGTAATATTCAAAAAGAACGAGAAAAAATTCTCTACTTTTCCTCTTGAATGCTACTTCAAGCTATACGTATACGTTAAGGTAGGGTAAAGGTGCCTTTACTTTTGCTGCATTTATAATGAATATGTTATCAACGTTGAAGCATGTGTGTGTTATGTTGAGTTAAATGAGAAAGGTATGGGATGAAAGCGAAGATGTATCGATTTGTTGTACAATTTTTCACGAGCAGAATTTTCTATTTTTCGATCGAATGAATGAATATTTTTTGAGGGCTGCCCTTACGAACACGTGTGATTTTATGATTGAGTGACTGAGAGGTTTCTGTGACTAATTTTTTTCGTAATTATATAATCTACGATAATATTATTTTTTGCACGTTATTTATCGTGAGGAGCAATACACAAAATACGGAAGGTTATTCTAGCACACCTTGTGGTATGATGCATCAGTGTAGCAGTATAGCCAAAAAAGAGAAGAGATTGTTTATTGTACGCGTACTACGAGTATTGAAAGAGAGACGACGATAGATTGGTGGGCATTTTGTTGGCATGAGTTGGCGCATCGTGTCGTCGTTGTTGTTGCATAGACAGCACATACCAAGTCTCCAGCTGCAATACGTTAAAAAAAAGCAAATCTAGAGAGGGGCAGCAGTGTGTATTGGATGCTGGTGATGATGATGATGACGATGACGGTGGTGGCATAATGAGGAGAGCACAGAGCACTCGTATATGTGTAGTATAGTCGTGATTCGTATGACTTTCCGTGTGACCAAATATCCGGAAATAAAAGAAAAGAGCGCAGCGTTGACGGCGAGTTTGGCAGCTTTAGGACTTTTGGCCGGGGCCCGACTCTCTGGCACGTAGTACGGCGGTCAGTTCTAAATTTGGCGCGGACCGATACAAGCGACGCTGCTGGCATCGCTCTCGCAAGGTGTACGGACGGCGGCTGCGGCACACGACCGCCGTGTGTTTGTTGTATACGTTACGTATAGCAGTATACTCGTACGTACATCGGAGCACACAGATAATAAATAGAATGGCCGTCGCGTTTCTTGTTCCAATCCATGGTACTTATAGCATGAGATATTTTAAAAAGCTGCACCCGCGAAGCGCGAACCCGCGAACCGGAGTGTGACCGAAGGGACGAGAGAGCGTTGAAGAAACGAACGCGCGATTTTTTTTCATCTCGGGTCTCTTCGCCCGGTCTCGTATGTTTTTTTTTCAAATTCAAAATCGTCGAATCGTTAAATTTTATACGGACGCCGGTTTTGGCACGCGACTCGAACTGGCACGCGGTCCTAGTTGTGTGTAGTTGCCTTCTCACACCATGTACCCCTCCCCCGTCTATCCGTTCTTGGTCTCTCAGCGTCTGTCTTATGTGATTGCGAGATGTACAAAAGGCGCGAGAAACGGATCGTTTGATGAAAGTACTGTTCGTAATAGAGGAGAGTAAGTGAGGCGATCGTGATGAAGCGATGATTGTTCGCGATGTTTGCGTGTAATTTGAATAAAATCGCATTTATTACTTTTGGAGAGGAGAAATCCTCAAATGTTGGAATTGATCACTGATCGTTTATCGTCTGAAGTCATAAGTAGGGCTATTCCTCATGGACTTGATCGAACACTGCTGAAAACAAATTTTCAATCCCTCTCCCCCTTCAAGAAATACTGTTTTGACAATATAAAGTGAGCATTTTATCCGTCAATGTGCTTGATGTGCATTCCCCTTATGAAATGAAACTAGAGCCGTATTACGTTTTATTGTTTTATCTGAAAATATTCAATTTTGTGCTCCTGGCGCAGAAGCCTCCTATGTCTTTGTCGTTGGAAATATACTGCAAAAAATCACAGAATGTGAGATTCCAACATCTTCTGTGTCATTTACTTCCAGTTTGCTGAAAAAAATTGAAATTGCATGCTCCTGGCGCAGAAGCCTCCTATGTTTTTCAGTGTGTCCACTCTCCTGGAAAACCTGGAAAAGTCACGGGATCTGGTCAGTATGGAAAAGTCAGAAAACTGTGTAATTTTCTCGCAAAATTTCTGGAATTATAAAAACCCGATCATTCGCAAATTTTGGATACCTAAGGGCCTGAGATGAAAGCAAAACATTATTTTTTACGTCTCGAAACACAAATTTTCAAGTGCTTTCTCCCTCGTTTAGGTTTGCTCTGTTCAAATTTCTTCAAAAAAAAAATCATTCAAATTCTAAAATTTGAAAAATTAAAAAAAAACTCTTCGCATTAAAAAAGGCCTTATTTTTGGGCATCTTGAAATGAGAATTTTCAAAAGCTCTTGCCCTTGCTTCGCTCAGGCTAATTTGCTTCTCATTTTAACGTGAACAAATTTCACATTTGGGACCTTCAAAAATCAAAAAAAAAATTCATATTTCATAATTTATGAATATTGTATCCACAAATTTTCATTCGACAACCCCCCCCAAAAAAAACCCTAAAAATGGCTTTTACTTTGAAAATGGGGCCCAATATGATATCTGCCCCAAGCCCTCATCAGTTCTCGACGCGGCTTTTTTGAATTTTCATTCGATGTTTTTGTACCCAATTCTCCACCCCCCCCCCTCGGTGGTCGGAAATTTGTAGCGTAACGCCACTGCTTGCATGTTAATTTTTTTTTTTTCAATGAAAAAAGTTAATAATCAAAGTTTGGCTGTTGACAACTTTTTGAAAAAAAATACCCCCCCCCCAACTTCTTTAATTAAAGTACAGGATATCTGAGTATAGAAAATTGGAAAGAATGGTTAGGAAAATTGGTCCGCAAAACCTGGAAAATTCAGGGAAAATGACTTGCCAAAAATAGTGGACACCCTGTCATTCCATGCAAAAAAAAATCACAGGGTGTGAGTGTGAGATTATAACGTCTGCTGTTTCGTCCACTGCTAGTTCGCTGAAAAATTGAAATTTCGTGCTCCTGGCGCAGAAGCTCCTATGCTTTTGCCATTTAAAGTTCTCTCCAAAAGAGCACAGGATGTGAGATTATAACAATTTCTGCTTTATCAGTTTCTAGTATGCTCCTGGCGCAGAAGCCTCCTATGTTTTTTTTCATTTGGAAGTTAGCTGCAAAAAAATCACAGGATGTGGAATAATAATTTCTGCAGTTGCATTTCCTTCCTAATTCCTTGAAAAATTGAAATCTCATGCTCCTGGCGCAGAAGCCCCCTATGTTTTTATCATGTCAAGTTTTTTGCTAAAAGCCTCGGGATTATGCTGCAATAACCTTTTGTGCCTCAGTTTCTCCAACTCGTTGAAAAATTGCTCGAAAGAGACAATTCTAGGCTGTATACTGACTTGAATTCCTGAAACTCGAGATCCAAAATTTTGATTAGGTCTTGGTACCTGAAAATTTTGTCGAGAAATAATCTTGCGTTTTTAATAGAATTGATTAATTTAGTGAAAATTCCTCCCCTACTCTTTTATATTGTTATGCACTCAATGTTTTTTTGGTGGAAGGAGAAAATGGAACGGATGAGTTGAGCGGTTTCTGAAAATCCAGTAAAATGCAGATTGTGATAAAGTAACGATTTTTCTACAAAAAAATCTGTTGAATGCTCTATCCTCTTCCCTTATTGTACATATATATACATATATTTTTTTTGGGGGGGGGGGATTAGAAGGAATTGGTTTTTCTTCCAAACGCCGTGGTCACTTTCATTTCTCATTATAAATGTATATACATACTAGTACTTACATAGGTACTTAATTAATTTTTTTCTGATGGGTTTTTTCAAATGATTAATTTTTTCTCGTTTTTTTTTCTGTTGCAGGTAAATATTGATTTTAATCGAATTACATATGACGATGTGATTAAACTTATGCGAAGATATTGAAGTTATGAAGAAATGTATGTTACCTATGCTTACTTATTAGCTCACTTTTTCTCTTCGAAATACGTTTTATGCTGAAAAACAGCATCTTCTATAGACTCACAATCGCTCGTAACCAAAAGAGTTGAAGAAGTTGAATACTTCGCGAAACTCTTCGATTTTGTAAACAAGCTAAAATGAATGAATATAAGTAGGTATAATACCTATCCACGTTGAATTCTGTCAAATTCATTCACCTCGTGCTCTCGTATTCCCTGGCGATTAAGTTGTCATTTTCAAAACACCCGAATTGGTACGGTTATCCCTTTTCTTATTTATTTTTTCGCTTTCGTAGTCATTATAAGGATTGTCGAATCGGTCGATTAGTTATATAGAAGAAAAACTCCACGTGTAATCTTCGCCCACCTTTTCTATTTCCACCCTAGTGCTTTGAACGTAATAGAAGAAATTTCGGACTCATTTCCACGCGAATAGTCGTTCACTTTTTAACGAATGGGTCCAAATTACGAATTGTTAAATATGTTTTGGAAGTTGAGAAAAACAAAATTGTTTACAATGCTTAATCGAAAGGTATATGTATGGGCATGTTCAATTTCCGCTTGTTGCGAACAGGCCTTTTATTTTTCGAAATAAGAACATTTTATATTCACAGTCAGTGATTTTTTTCACGCGGTTTTTTACGTACTTGTAAACATCGACCACGTGAATTTCGATTATTCTCGGGAGTATGGATAGTTTATTGAGAATTAGTGCGTGTACGTTTATGAGTGGAGGGGCGATCGTATATCTAATGGAAAGTTTTCAGCTTCATTCCTTGATCGTAAACATCTTAATTCGATTATTTTCGAAAATATGGTTGGTTAATTGAGAACAGGCACGTGTATATCAGAGAAAGACAGGCATCGGATATCTGTGGAAAGTATTCAGGTTCATTTGTATTGATATGTAGAATATAGGCTCTCATAAGCTTCGAAGTATGAGTTAACAAGATGCTCGTAATCGTCGACAACACAAAAAAGCCAGCGTCCAAAAAAAAAAAACAAAAATGACTAGATAAAAAATAATAATCGATACATCTCGACCAAGGCACGTACGTGCACACAACGAACGGAACGCGAATAAAAAAAAGCCCTCTTTTGTAGAGCACAATACGCCACCCAACACGCACCCCTTTTTTCCAGTCTTGCATCTGGTCTTCGTACTCGTATTTGCGTTCGCGTTCGCCTTCCGCGTCACCCTGTTTAATTCGCGTTGATTTTAATTAAAAATCAATTCATCCCCCTCGAAGATCGCTCAGCAGCGGTCTAGACATGCGGTCTCGTCATAGGAAACAAATCGTTGCTGGGTAGGGGGATCTGTACTCTTGATCCATGGTCTAGACGAAATAGCAGACTGATTCGCAATACGACTCGCCCATAGAAGCAGGTCTTGGTCTGCGTATTAAGGCCCACATCGTCGTCGTGCGTATTTGCAACATAATACATCCCTCTTGGAACCGCTCTCCTACCCTCGGTGTGTTTCGCTATTGTTGAACCAGCCCAAAAGATACATTATCAAGATATACGTGTGTGCGTGGCTTTTGTTATTCGTGACACGACGATGAAGACGGTGTGTGCAGAAAAAAAAAGCAAGCGGTGAACAGAATTTGCCCTCGAGTGGTGTAATGCTTATTTGCGAACCGTCATCGTCAGCGTCAAGCTCCCCTGTTCGCCTCGTCTCGCCACCCCCCAATGACGTCGAATACACACTGAAAACGTGATTATCACTTTCACCATGCGGATAATTTGTCTTTTGCACCTGCTGTTCTTCATCGTTGTCGTACTCTTGCTCGGCCTGCTTATGCTGTGCTGTGCTATGTAGACGATGAGACGACGGTCTCGGTGGTGATGGGGATGAGCATCGTGTTGATCGATATAAGCTGCGAATTATTATACGAGCGAGTTGATGCGTTATCTCTGTATGAGTTCGGTTTCGGCTTCGCCTTTGCATCGTTTTCCATCCATATAGTTATATACGAGTTTCATCCTTTTGTTATTAGAAAGTGGATGGCGAGTGATGGATTTAGCACGTATGTGTTCCTTCTTCTTTTTCTTTCGGTGCGAAACTAATTTTTTTCTCGAGCTGATAGACTAAGTAGTTCTGTGCACGATGAATACGCCCACATTGATCTGATGCTGTGTTCAAAGGTCCGAGAGAAAAGTCGTCCAATTTTCGAAGCTGTACGTTGATTATTTCTGGAAAAAAAATTGAAAAGTTGGAAATGAGAGGTTGTCATACTCTAGTCGAATTTATCGTCTTTTCGCGACCTTTTCAGCGTCCTTGATTCTTCTACAGGGATCCTCCCACCCTCACCGTCTCCTTGAACTTACCGAAGCATAATCTGAAAATAAACTCGTGTATTTAGAGAGAGGATTAAGCAGTCGATTTTTCAAACCCTTCTTCCTTCCTTGCCATGCCAACGAGATAAAAAAATTGAATTAAGATAGTGTCATGTGGCTTGCCTATTCTTTCAGTCCTAAGGAGTCATCATTCTTGAACCTTCGAAGAGCTAAAATTTCGATTCGGTGATTGAATGAGATCTTTTAGAAGGCAATTCGATTGTGATTCAATATTTATATGATTGGCATTTTCCCAAAATGGTACGAGTGAGTTGCTCTTACATTCTGGTTGTTAGAATTTCTTCACCTGAGACTACGAGATGAGATCTCGTATTTTGTACCCTAAGATTATATAGGATTTGCTCTCGTCAGCTACAACATCAAGAATATGAAATCCACTCGAAGGGTTCAACGATGCATTTAGAAATTGGATTCGGAACTAATTAGAATAAATTGGATGGGGACGAGTCGAAGAACTCCACAACTCGAATCAGAAAGCCTATGTAAAGAGAGACGAAGACAACAACAGCATATACAAATACTCATCGTAAGAAAGGGCGGCGATGAGTGTTGAGAAGGAATCGATTTTAGGTACTTAATTAACACGCGCCTCCGGCTCATTAGGGTGAATTTAATTAATACGCGACGAAATTTGATTTATTCGACGGATTAGGAAGCGGGCGAACGTGTGATTGGGTAAGAGGAGGGGGGAGGTGTTTGAGTTTATATTCGAGTAATTTTGTTCTCTTTCGCGACTGATGAGGTGCGTACCGAATATTCCAAGGGAACTGATGGAAATATCGAGATTGGATTATGACGAACGAAAGTTTGGGGCGGAGGTATACTTAGTTGTGAACAGCGTGTCGCAAATGCCCCGAATCTAGATTTTCATCTCTCGTAGTGTAATTATTTTTTTGATTTTTTGACGGGATAAGATGATGAAGAAAGAGGAGAAGTGATTGAAATATTTTGAAATAGAAACTACCAAAATGGTAGCAATAAAGTCACACATCATTATTTGTGTGTGTGTGTTTTTTTTTGTGTTTTAACCATGATCGTTCTGGGAACTAGGGCCAAGGAGAGGGGGTAAGATCGACAATTTTCAATATTTCCGTGCTAATGAGCAAGGGTATATTTATTTTAGAAAATTCCATTTTTGTCCATGAATTTTGGCATAATTTTTCGAGACGAACAAAAAAAAGTTTTCTGACCGAATTGCCTATCTATAAAACTGAAGGAGCTACGGGCAACCATGTTTTGCGAATAGTTCAAATTTTTTGTAGTAGGTTGCTCAAAATTTTCAGAAGTTGAACTTTTGTCAATTTTCATGGTAAATTCTTGTGCAATTTTTCAAGACGAGTAGAAAATGTTTTTGAAAATTAATTTTCCTGTTGCCCCTTCAATTTCCAGATTAGATTCGTTGCAGGCACACTGAATATCAAATGCAAGTTGTCGTGTTTTTGGATTTCCTGAATTCATTTTGACTGTCATTAAATTAAATTATACCCATGAATATTTGCTCCATCAATCATCAAAATCCCTCCATCTTTCTGAATTTCCATTTTGTTTTTTGTGTGGGGGGGGGGAGAATAACACCAATAATTTTTATACTCGTATTTTAGTATCCCATCCTCGAAAATTTCCATAATTTTGGATTTTTCCTCTCTCCTTGGACCACAATTAGAAAATAACTGGGACAAAAACTACATATGCGAAACCCTCATGACCCACGCTCCTAAAACTCCTTTTTTCAGAATTTTTGTCGCCTAAATATATCTCACGAGGGGGGGGTCGGATTAGTCGGATCAAAAAATGAGGCGTTATTCGAACTCTGCGTTCCAAAGCAAGTTACTTGACTTTGGGCATTTTTTTGAATTTTCTTCCAAATGGGGGGGGGGGGTCTTTGTGCTTCCAAAGGGTATCGATTGTATTGAGATTCTTTTTTGAAAATTAGTTTGTTATAAAGATAATAGAAAATCATCTACACTGAATTTTTTGTAGAATTTTTGAATGGCAGCTTTCATATTTTGTCCATGAAGTTGATCTGTTACTTTTAAAGTTCAGATTCGAGATTTTTAGAAATTTTTCATGGCCTATCGATTTTTAATTTTAATGAATGAAATATTTTCAGTATCTCAAGAGAGCATCAAAAAATACTCAAAACCAAAATTTTAGATTCCAGAAAATTTTTGCGATTGAATATTTTTTCAAAATTTGTTAGCTTTGTAGTCTGTTTCTAAATTGATTTGGGAGGCAAAATTTTGATTTTGAGGATCTCTGGGGGCTCTTTCCTTTTTAAAAATAGTTTTTTTCATTTCGGAAATTTTCCAAGGCTTGGCCAATGCCTTTTCACAAAGGTTTTTGAGTCTTTTTCATGACAACAGATTAATACGTTCCAGTTTTTTTTCCCGTTCGCAATCTGCATGATTTGCTCTGCGTTTCCGATGGAAAAAACACAAAACATAACCACCTATAGAAGGAGTAAAAGGAACACGCGGCGAATAAGGTGCACAGGGGGCGTATAATTATCGGGGAGGTACTCGCGAGCCATAAACCAGAATACCGGCTAGTGAGGATTTTTACTCAATTTCACGTATACCACGTTTCAGGAACACAATATACGAGTGTATTTTATGTAGTGTACGTACAGATACCGCATAATCGAATGAGATGAACGAGCATGAGAGGTAACATTGGCGATGAGGAGGAGGAGGAGGCGAGATAGAGTTTTGTGAATATTTTAACTACGCACACGATGGAGAAGAGAGAGCAAGAGAGGTAATATTGCATAGCGAAGACCCAACGTGAGACAGATATGGCTGGAGGGGGACACCAAGAGAGATGCTGCGAAGAGCAGAGAGCACAATTACGCTATATTACAGAACAGTACAGTATGAGAGTATCGTATCGTACTACTCCAGAGTGTATATGGTACAATAATAGAGAGCAGCTATGGTTTTGATATATTAGGGCGGTTGGTGGTCTGCGTTTTGTCTATATTCCTGTCTCTCTTTCTGTTTCTTTCTGTGTGTGTATTTGTAATGACGGCTAAAGTTTCCGTTTTGTCCGAGCTTGACCTGGCCCGCAGGACTCCCGCAGAGCGTGCGTTACTCAATTATGCGCTCTGTGTGCTTCGGGTTCGCGCGTTTCGCTCTTCTTCGTTGGTACCTAGTACCTACGTCTTTATTGTATTAATCGAGTTGAAAAATATGCTACAAAAGGTGACGATAAAAGAGAGAGAAAAAAAGTCGAGTAAAAAAAAACCATATTATACATAGTTGCACTATTAACCTGCGTAGTATTTGTATATCTGGAGCTCTCTGTATAGGACTGTAAAGATATAGAGAGGAGTCTATTCTCGGCTAATTTGTGTATCGTATATAATGACGATATGTGTGAACCGAAGTTGAACCGACTTCGCAGTCTTTCCTATATAAAAACGTATAAATCTTACTACGAGTAGGATATTGTTGCTGCAAATCGAAGAAAAAGAAAAATAGGGTACCCTTTTTTTTTCTACCTCTACTGCTCCTCACTCTCTCTATCTCTTTTTTCTTTTCGACGATGATAGTGATCCTAAGCTTGTATACTACTTGGAGGACCAGTTGAGCGGAAAATATCGCGGTAATTAGTAATTTACGGCCGCAGAGCCGGTGTCGAGGACGTGTGCTGTGCCCCGTATCTGTGCACTTTGCCAGTACGAGTACCTGTGCCCATTTTCTTCTCCCCGAAACCGTCGCAAAGGTTATCGATTGTGGTCGAATTTGTCTCACCGAGACGTACCTACCGTGCAGAAGGGTAGAAACCACCCTGGTATACGAGGTGCGAGCTTGGCTATCGATTTTGAAAAGCTGGTCCCTTTTTTTCCTCGTTCTTTCGGTTTACGTGGAGATGCGAGAACTATACGAGTGCCCACCTTGGTTTCGCTGCTTTGATTTTTTTTTTTGGCGGACCTGAGCTGGTGGTGTTTATTTTTCGGACATAGGGTTCTTGGAATATTATTGGGATTTATTTTATGGTAGTGGGTGTGACGTGTGATTGTGTGGAGGGTTGAATTTATTTAAATGGAACTGAAGGAGGAAGATGAGGAGGATGAAGAGAGGTAAGATGATGATCGAATGATAATTATTTCAAAGGAAATTTCACAAAGATTCAATTCCAGCCAAAACTGCGGTGTAACTTTTTGATGAATTTGAAAGAAAAAAATGAAGTGAAATTTCAGAAGATTGGGCGTAGATTTTTGGGTTGAACCCCCTCTCTCTCTTCTTCTCCTCTCAAAAATTGGTAGAATTGAATTATCGCGGGTGTTTTGGTCCCATTTAGAACGCAAGGTGAAGATTTTGTAATTTTCACCAAAAATGGAGAATTTAATTGAAACAGCTGACATTTTGGCTGCAGGGATTTTAGGATATCATGTTTTCAAAAATCAAGGTTTCGTTGATGTTGGAGTTGAATTTCTCCAGTGATCCTTCGTTTCCTAGAATTGTGATTTTTTTCGTTTTCCCTTCATCTCGAATCGATGAATTGACCAGCGAACCTCATTTCCTCCGTTAATTTTACCTACTCAATTCTGGAGTAGAACAGTCTAAAAATTGAACATTTTGGATTTTCCGGGGATGATGAGGAAGAGGAGAGGGGGTTTGACGTATTTTGAGCTAGTTGACAATTCTGATCTTGACCTTATTTCGCGACTCATTCGTAAATTTTCACTATATCAGTTGGTACGATGATTTAACTTATGTGGTATGTGCATATTTATTTTTATTCTTCAGCACTTCCTTCCTTCCTCGAAAATATTATCTCATTGTCGCTCGTGTAAAATTTTCACACTTTGACATTTCTAAAAAAAAATGCAAGTTACGTATTATTTCATGCCAAAAAGTACCTACCTGTTTGTATTCATTGTTTTTTTCGCTGCAGTTTGCGTCATCGTAGCTCATTAGTGCTGAAAAAGAAAATACTCGAATACAATGTAAATATCAAAACCGACATTTGGCAACGTTGTATTTTTGTTTTATTTAATCAAGAGCCAATTGAAATTTTCTTTTGGAACATTTTGAGTAATATTTTTGTAAACATTTTTCAACTGTAACTTCGTGATGTGAAATTTGTGAGGGCTGTTTGTGGGGACTTGGCCTGACCCTCCCCTCTCTCTTCTTTTTTAGCCCGGAGGGGGGGGGGTTGATCTAATAATTGTGTTAGAGTCGTTGAATTCCTCGAAAAATATGAATTTGGAAACTATTATATTGTATTGTTTAGTTGGCTTTTGATGAAATTATTGCTAAATATGTAAAAGAAAATCGTTCAAAATAATAAACTGGAGAGTTTTTGAAGGTGAGAAATTCAGTTAAATATTGAAACAAATAAATTTATATTTCTGAAAATCATTTTCAATGTTTATTGATTTTTCAATTTTTTTAATGATTTTTCTGTGGACGTACGAGTAACATTTTTTTCGCCACTTTTGTAGACTTTCAAAATTTTTTCTATTTTTATGGAATTTTTACTCATCTTTTGTTCAAGCTAGTTTACGAACATTTTGACCAATTTCAATACAGATTTTTCAACTTTGATTATATTTTAACCCAATTATAAATACACAATTTCGAGTTATTTTAAGCCTTCTGCCTCATTTTATGATATTTTCAATATTCAAAGTTGTCAGTCTTGATTTTTTTTTCTCAACAGATGAGCTTTTTCAGTAATTTCTGCCATTTTTTTGAAAATTTTTTTGTGGAGTTCATTCATTTTAATTTGCAAAGACAAATTCAGGGGTTCTCTAAATGTAAGTATGTATTAGTGTTGAAATGAGTAATTTTTCATTTTTTGAATTTTTTTCCCCAAAAATGTTGCATGAAAGTCTAAATGAGGTAATGAATTTCGGACTATTTTTCTGGAAAATTCCATAGCTGAATTTCACATCCACCTTTATCATCATCATCATCATAATTATCGTCATCAATAACGCTAAACTTCCATCAACGCTAAAAGCTCTTCGAACTCGTACCGTGCAGCTTTTCGTTTTTTGAAAAAGACGAGAATTATGCCATCACTCGCCTTATATATAGTACGTACAATTGACCTACATATACTTGAAAGAGAGAAAATACACTTCGAAATAGAGTCGTCTTTATGAACACAAAGTGGAGTTGAGGGCGACGATGGCGCGCGTATTATGTTGAAGAAAAAAAAAGGATAGACCGAAAAGGAAACCTCCATAGACTCATTTATAAGCCGGATTTACGTGTCAAAGAGTACACCGCGTATAGTATAGTAGATAATTTGGAGGAGACGATAGCGTGTCCTTATTTCTTTTCCCTCTGCCTCGTGCGGCTTATCATCACCTCTACACGAACCCTACTTAGACCTTTTTCTCGAAGACGAAATAGACGCGTAAAAAGCTCTCGCAGACCGAAAAGTTCACCACACGGTGAATGACGACGAGGTATAAATATCTTCACGCCAACAATCGCCCTGTACTTATACTTTGAAAAGCTTTCGGCAACGTGAAGAACTGAAGCGCGACTCTGGCGTTGTAAAAACAGTTAGGTAAAATGGCAGAGAGAAAAATGGTTCGACGATGAGAAAAATTACCTTAAAAAAGAGTTGCGTTGCGTCGTTTTTACAGTCCCAAAGAAAGAGGCAGAAGAGCAAAAAAATACTCGTGGTGAACTTATCATCTCAAACGAACGAAATAAAAGGTATACCGTGCGTTTTGCTTTTTTTATACGTAGCCTGTACTATACCACGTCATTTATCCTTCATCATCATGCCGCACGAGTCCGCTTTTTTTCCATGTTCTTATCATTGTTACACGTTTTAGAGCTTTTGAAAGATACCTGTTTCATTTTCCCTAGTCTTAGAGGTATTCGTGTTTTGAAAAAAATGGAAATTTCCTCCTAACTTGTTTCAATTTTCAAGATGCTGAAAGGTTTAAAGATGAGAAAACAAATTGAACGGTGAAAGTCTGTATTATGTTTTGTACTTGGAGTTGTCATCAAATCTTTCCAACAGGGGAGAAGGGATGCTCGATTATAAAGGTACCCCTGTTTAAATACATAATCGTTTTGAAAGGCATAAAAACGCTGGACGCGGGTATCGTTTAAACATATTTATTAATGCAGAAACGCTCTCTTACTATTTTCAACAATTGTCAGGTACCTTTTACCTACCGAATTATTATACACCGAGATACGTTTACGTACCTTTAGCTCTTCTTCTTCTGCTGCTGCTGTATTTACCACGACGACGACAACAACAACAGCAGCACGTACACAATGAGTTGAGTATGAGCAGGAGGGAGGAGTAACAGGCTGGGGTATGCGACAATAAATTCACCCTTTTTTTTTCTTCGTGTGTGTGTGTCGTCCTTCTTCATTCATTCATTTTTCTCGATGACAATACATTTAATATTTCATATTACAAAAAATGAAATCAGACCGGACATATTTTCATTGTTGATTTATGTCGTCTTGATTATGATCAAAATATTATACTCGTACGTATAGCCGGGGTTGTTTCTGAGTGGTCTGAGGATTGACTCGTGTGTATTTAAGTAAATCCTCTTCTCGTCGTTGTGTACAGCATAGGTACTTGTAAAATGTGCGCTATTTTCCAACGAATATTCTACTCGTCAAATAGTCTCACTCGATGACAGTTAAAAGTACCTACTTCTGTTCCAAAGCAATGGTCAACATTTCACCAATACAGTTTTGCGGTCTCGTAAAAAAGGTCGCTATAGGTTTGATAGACATGTACATACATAGGAGGACAGCGACAACGAACAAGGAATGCTTTAGTTTCGTCTCTGGCTGATGAAGTTTCAAAAAGGGTACAAAACCGACAAAACTATGTAAAGTGGATAACAATCGAAAACGATTAGATCAAAATGAATGGGTGAACGATCGAGCCTGCATGTCGACTCCCGGACTCTGACTCTGACTCGGACAAAGTGTAATTAATTTTAATCCAATTACGTAAACCTTGTTGCGACGATGTCTTCTCGATGGGATTTGTGCGATTGGATAATTAACTGTATCCTTTTTAAGGTTGAATTATTTTCCCTCCATCTGTTACACGAATGAATAAAACACCAATTGTTTATGTAATTGCGGGGGAGGGGGGAGGAGGAGAGGATAGAGGAGGAGGAGAGTGATAAAATCGTGTTGATTTTGGGTATTTTCCTCAAAGTTCAGTTGCTAGAAGCAGAGGCAAATGCAAATTTTGAAAATAGTTGGGGGAGGGGGTGAAACTGAAGACTCTATTACAATTTGGGTAAGCAGGAAACTTGCTGAAGCAAACAAAGGGTTGATTTTTGGCAAGACACTTTTCAAAATGTTTCAATTTTGAAAAGAGAGACAAAATTTTTACAGACCAATATTTTACCATTCTCAAGAAGAACTAGAAAAAATGAAAAATTCTCGCAAAAGAAGAAAATAGAAAATTAGATTGAAAAAAATGTAAAAAACAGGATTTTTTTGCAATTTTGACAATAAAGTAGGATTTTTTGGCAATCTTAAAAAGTTTTTGCAATGGTGAAAATTGAAATTTTTTTTGAAAATTTTAGCAAAAAAGCAGTAAAAGCAGGCTTTTTTATAGCAATTTTGAAAAAAAAATCAAAAGGGTCATGAAAGTCTTGAAAAGTCATGAATTTTGGTAGGTGGTCATAAAAGTCATGAAAAAATCATGAATTTTGCTCGAAACACACTGGAATTTTTTTTAAAAGACCATAAAATGAAAAAACAAAATGTTAAAAAATCAGAAAAATGAAAAACCTAAAATATCTACTTGCCTACAAATTTAAAAAAAAAAAAATCCCTCGCAGTTTCAAGTTATTTAATTTTTTTGGAGGGAATGAGGGGGGTATTTTCATGCGGTAAAAATATGAAAAATAGGTCGTGAAAAAGTCATTAAAAAGTCATCTGTAAAAAAGTACTCTCTTGGCAGTTTTGCATAAAAATTTGGCGAAAAAATCAGAACCTTCTGAGAATTATTTCAAAAATTACTACTTTTTTAGAATTGCCAAAAAGTACCTACAGTTCTTGTAAAAAATTATTATTATTATTATTATTGAATTTTGGCAAAACGTACGATTTTTTATCAAGTACATGCCTAAGCTATGGGAACAAACAGGACATTTTTTGGCAATTTAAAAAAAAATGCAAATTTTTAGAAATTTTGTACCTATAGAATAATTTTTTTTTGTTTTGTTTTTTTTTTTTGGTGTTTATTTGGCAACGAAAAAAAAAGTATATTTTGTGGCAGTTCTTGTAAAAAGTGGTTTCTTTTTGGCAATCCTGGAAAGAAGCAGGACTGTGGCAATTCTGGCAAAAAAGTAGGATTTTGGGCAAAAAACATGCCCTTTTTTCAATTCTCTTTATTTTTGATTTAATAAAAAAAAATTTTAGTACCGTAATTTTTGTTAAAAAAATTTTTAGGCAATTTTGGTCAAAAAGTAGGCGTTTATGACGAATTTGACAAAAAATCAGGAGTTCCTGACAACATCTAAAAACGAGACTTTTTTTTTGGAAATGTTGACGGAAAGAATTTAGGGCAATAAATTGATTTCATTGGATCTAAAAAAAAAAAAAACTGAAAATAGACCTTCCACACGACTTTACCAAAATTAGCCAAATTCTCGATCTTTTCCTCATAAAACAGTGATTTTATTTATCCAACTCGATGTGACATTTTCATCTCATATTAAAAAGAATATGCAAAAACAAAAACCCTCCGCCACTTCCTAGAAACTCTCAAATCACCGTTCGAGGATAAATTCGTTAAACTGCAAAAACCACTTCCAGTTCGCGAGCAGGATCGACGAGGACCAGCACCAGCAAGCAGCCTGGCAGATAAACCGTTATGAAAATAATTTTTTCCAACATGGTTATTTGGTTATTTTTTTTCGTGAAAAATACGAGATTCGCTAATCTGTGCAGTCATCTAGTACACTCGGTACTCGGTATCCGGTTTCATTTGCATCCCTTATGAGTTATGAAAGCCTCGATGACGCGTCTCGTCGTTCACATCATTAAACACGAATCTCTGATTGATGTTCCGGTGCTGCGAATAATACCTGCTCTAGGCAGCATCACTTTTGTGAGGTGGACACAGAGTAGAGAGAAAGAGATGCTGCGAAAGCGAACCAGCTATAAGCATATCATCATCTCTTGTATTCGATGCTGCTTTTGACAACCGCTTGTCATTACCTCTACACAGTGTTGGTGAGATGCCATAAACAGGGGCGGCGTGAAATTCTCTCGTGTGTAAACGTATTTCAAGAGGATTAGCACAGCGATAGCAACGCGAAAATAAAAAGAAATAAAGGTTGTCCGAGTGATGATGAGATGCACCGAGTCGCCTTATATATACGTATTTTAATACCCTGGTCCAACTAGTTAACGTTTAATCCTTTTTACCTCGAATATTATTCTAAGATGAGGTATACCGATAACCCTTATACGAACGCGAACGCGATTCAACGTCATAATCCTTTTTTCAATGAAACACAATTTTTTTTCTTCTCTTTCTCTATCTCTCTCTCGTTTCTTCGTTGCCTTTCGGAAGCAATGTCGCGAAGCGCGAACTACATCGTACGCTGATTCTCTCATAGTGAACTGGTTTTCAATTTTTTCTCTCTGTCGGTCTTTCTTCGATGAGAGAAAACACATGTGTAAGTAGATATGGCCATGGCAAGGCAAGGCAGGGCAAGGCAGTGTCCCGACTTCGACGGTAGTCGTGACTTTTCAAGCTGCAAAAAAAAGTAGATATGTAGACGCTTTTCACAGCGGTAGGTAAGTATATCATCGCGAGCGGTGATGATCGTTATGACTTTAAAGCGTTAAACCTGATGGTGTATAATACCTAGTTTTATGTGCGAGTGGATTTTTTTTTCACTCTATTGCAGTCGTCGTTCTCTGTTTCACTTTTTTTTCATTTCTCTCTTTAAAGCTGGCACACCGATGAAATTATGCAGTATTTTAATCGTATGGTAATTTATCTAGTACGTAGTGAAATATTCGACGATGCTCTCAGTCCTATAGATGAATTCGCTTCAATGGTTTCGAAATTAGAATGAATACTTTTCCAGAATCGTATATTTCAGAGATAGACCAGAGTACTCCTTTTCCGTCCCTCCTCTTTCACAAATTTCTTTTAAACTTGATCTTTTTTGAAATCGAACACTAAAAAATTGAAAAAATAATTTTTGATAAAATAATAACTAAAAATCATAAAAAGCCCAGAAAAGAAAAAAAATGCAAAAAATACTCACTTTGAAAAAATAGGGGAGAACAATTTTTTTAAATGATGTTTTGCAGAAATTCCAAAGAATTGGATGATTTTTTCAACATTTGAACATTTTTTTAAAAATATGAAACTCTAACGACATTTTAAATCACATTTTTTTCATCAGCAGAAAGCTTTTAAAAAATTTGAAAAAATGAAAAAAATATGTGACCTCTCAAGCGTAAGGGTACCACAAGTCGGATTTTTGAAAATTGATTTTATCACGTATTTAGATACTAGAAACTGTCCTCTTTCGAATGAGACCGACCCCAGCCACCTACATTCAAAATTCGCGACGTGACAGGCATTTGAACTTGAAGTTTAAGAAAAGCTCATTCCGAGAAAAACGCATTTAAAGAAAAAGTAAGAAAATCTATTCATTTAAATTTTTTTATATGGTCAAAGTGGGGGGTTGAAAATACCATCAAGTGAAAACAGTTACAAATCACGATTTTATAATATAATTTATGAAAATTTTCATAAAAATTATGAAAAAAAACATGAAAAACAAACAATAAAAGTCTTAAAAATAATTTTAAAAATCAATTTTTTTGAAAAAAAATTTCATGTTTTGAATAATTTTAAGTTAGATTTGCTTTAAAACGATTATTTTGAAATAAAATTTACTGAAATTTTCGTAAAATTTGTGAAAAAAACAAGGAAAACAATTAATAAAAGTCTAAAAAAAAATTTTAAATCAATTTTTTGGAAAAAAATCATTTTTTTTGGTTTTGAATTTCAAGTCAGATTTGCTTTAAAACGATTATTTTGAAATAAAATTTACTGAAATTTTCGTAAAATTTGTGAAAAAAACATGGAAAACAAACAATAAAAGTCTAAAAAAAAATTTTAAAATCAATTTTTTAGAAAAAAAACATGTTTTTTTTGGGTTTGACTTTAAAGTCAGGTTAGCTTTGAAAGCTGAAATTCGGGATTTCTGCCACTTTCCGGTCGATTTTTTATCTGTGACTTCGGGGTAACGTAGTACACTTGTCAACTCACCAGATTCCGCTAAAAACCGATTTTTCGATTTTTTGACCTGAAATCACGTTATTGCCTCTAACTCGAAAACTCGTTTTCCGACTTGTGGTACACTTACGCTTGAGAGGTCACATATTTTTAACAAGTGTATATGAAAAAATTGTACCTACGTTGAAAAAAAAATGATACGTACTGAAAATTTTGAAAGATGTCGATTTCATTCCCCTTACCTCGTTTCCTATGCCAAATTTCCTCCAAAAAACCATGTTTTTTGTGATGACTGATGACTGAAAGTCTTGGTTTTTTTGCTAAAATTTCCAAAAAATGCCAAACTTGCTAGAAAAGTCCTGGTTTTTCCATTTTTTCAATCAAACTTTGGAATTTTCTGTCAGATTTTTTTTTTTTTTTAGATCTCCTTGAGAATGGAGAAACATTAAATTGTAAAAATTCCTCCCACAAAATGAAAACATTTGAAGAGATGCCCTCCTGCCAAAGGTCCACACCTTTGGTACAGAGTCGGCAAATTGTCCTACTTAGTTGGCATCTTGAATGGTGACTGTTCATGATTCTGATGGAAATATACCATACTATTCAAAAAAAAAAAAATTCTCCGAAAATTTTCAATATTGATTTGAACACCTCAAATTTAGTGGGGAGGGGTGTTTTAAAATAAAAATCGGCCTTTTGCTGTTGCAGCTTTTATAAGATTCGCGATTGAATTTGGTTTAAGTAATTTTCCATTTTTTAGAATATTTTGAGAACACTTGAGAATGAAATGCTAACATTTTTGTGTTTTTTTTTCTGTGTTGCAGGTAAATATTGGTTTTATGCGAATTACGAAGAAATGAGAACAATGTGGTAAAACGTATGTTTCCTGTATATTTTTTTATCGTAGGGTACCTACTTTACAATTTTTTCTGATTTTTGTGAGAAGTGGCTCATCGAAGTAGCATTATTGAATGTCAGTTGTCAAATAATGCCTTTTTGAGCCAATATTATTGATATTATGTAACAATGGAAAAGTTGAGCTGCCTGGAGTTCATCCTTTTACTCCTTGAACGTTGTGTGAAACATATAAAAAGGAGGGGGAGCTTTTCGTTCGTGTTTGGAACCAATTTTTATTCAATTTGATTGAAGTTAAACAAACTGAGAAATTGAACTCGCGAATGCTAGCTCGGTCATTCGCTTTCGATGGCAGCTGACAAAAAATATCCTCTGTTTGCGGTATCAACTGCGTAGTATTTTAGCACAACTGCACAACTCTGGAATCTCGATTACACCAGCTTGTTTAGTGGTGTTCTCGTATATTCGACGAATAAATTGGATAAATTGTATGGTAAACAAACGATTCTCGCGTTTCGGATTCGTATTCGCATATGTGAGCGCTGCGCCAAAGCTGAGGTTCTGGTTTCACAACTGCTTATCGCGGAATCAATTAATCAAGGAAACGACATCTCGTCGCAGCAGAGGAGATAGTCCGAGCTATACCATATTTAAACTCCATCATTATAGCCTAGCCTGGCCGGGCTAGGCTACATAGATATGGACGATTTCCATACGGGAGATGCGATGTCGACTCATTCGAGCATGAATAACGGTTCACGAAAAGCTGTACGAATATCGCCTCTGATATGACACCGTGGAACTTGGGCTGTCGCATCGTATCGCGTTTTGCCAAAGGTTTTCGTTTCTTTTTAACCTCTTGGTGCGAGTGCTGGGTGTGTGGAGGAAGCTGCAGGGGCCAGATCGATTAATTAAAGCTCGCGCCGGGTTGCGGAATTATTTATCGATGGATGGGTATATGAGAGTGTAGACACTTTCTATACGGTGGCATTCGATTCGTCGAGATGATTGTTGGAGTTGTGAGACGAGTTGGGGGAGTTGTTTCATTCGAGCAAGAGTCGTATGATCGTGAAATTTAGTATGCTGTGATTGAAGACAATTGCCTTGTTTTAAACAGTGAGGCACTGAGAGCTTTACCTATACTAATTAAGTAAAACATATTACTCAACTGATTCGGCAAATGTACGTGAACACCAACTCGTGTGCTTTGCAACGCTCGCCTGCGGCTCGCGCTGCAAAATTCACACTCGTTGGTATTCACGCACTTTACCGAACAGTTAAGTAATATACTATTATTCCATTCTCAGCGAATTTCCAAGTTTTGAAGTTGGAAAATATGGGTGTGGTACGTCGTTTATTAATTGCATACTTTGGAGGTTTGGATTGAAAATTGAACGTAGAACTGAAGGAATCGATTGAAATAGGTTTTTGCGAATTTTAGAATTGTGTCACCCCTTCCCTCTCCTCGCATGTCATCGTTTTTCTTGGATTGGTTCGTATTCATGGACCAAATTAGGCAAAAATTTGTTCTAAATGTTTTTGTGATTCGATTTTGACTTGCCTCATAGCCCCTTGACCGATTCCACTCCGGCAATTGTGTTTTATCATCGCAATTTTTCAAATTGAAAAATCTGAGGGATGCTGCAGCTCTCTGAACTTCTCTTTTGACCGTACATTCGAGTAATATCTATAGGTGTATAAATTGAAGTATTTCATTATTATGTGGCTCACAACAACGTACAACTACGTAGGTATACCTACTTTTACGTGTCGCGGTAATAATTCATTCAGTCAGTCGGTGGCGGCGTGGTGGTACGTGCACCACCGTCGGTCGTCGTCGGTCGTAGCCAATGCTGCCGGTTCATCGCTCTAAAATACCCGTTTAATTAAGCTCTCAAAGAGCGCAGCTCGTTCCTCGTTCGCCAAGTCTATTAGAGCGTGCAACAAACACGCAGCAGCTTCGCTGTTGAGCACCATTGCGCGGGTGCGACTGCGACTTGCGAGCTGGGCCGCGACCGGTATCGGTGGCACCGGTCTGCTGAGCCTACGGGACAAACAGCAGCATCGTCGAATCGAGATCCGAGCACCAAATTGTTGCCTGTAATACACAAAGAACTACGCAGAGAGAGAGATACGTATAGATTGCGTAATACGGGCGTACGGCGGTTTCGTATCCGCGATGCGGTATCTGAATGTGAAATTCCATTAAAGGAGTTACCGTCGCGGTGCCACACGGCCAGATAACCTGACCCCCCTGCCCTTCCCCCCTCAGTTTACCCTGCTGCCTTGTGTAGTGTGTGTGTACCTACTTCCGGTCAACAATACCATCGTAATCACGCGTCCATTCTATGTCGCTTAATTACTCGTCTATTATGGAGACTCAGGACACCGCCGCGGCCTCACGAGCGCACGATATATATTATAGAGACAATATAACTCCTATATAAATGTGTATATTCACAAAAACCTCGAAACCACCAGTGTGGACAAATTAATAACATACCGGCGACGATACGTGTATTGTACGGAATATCCACGATGCTACACAGTAGCTGGATACGATTACTCAGAAACACATGGAGAACGATGAACGATGACATAATTGTCCCTTTGACGAGCTATATAGATAGGCAAAGTATAACGGGGAAGAGTGAAAAAATATTCGTACGATACACGTGTCATCTGTAGGCGTTGGAAGCCTATTGAAAAAGCTCACCTGGGTACCATCTTATACGATACCGTTAGTCGCGCCAATATTTGAGCGAAAGCTGTGTGTGTACAGTATACATACAGCATGATACGAAAGTTGCGTTCCGTTCGACTTCGTTGGTAGAATTACTACCTTACACCCCTTCGGAGAAGCGTAACAAGGAGTTTTTATTGGCGACGATGTTGGATATCTGGCGACGACGTAAGGTACCCAAAATTGGTGCCAAAATGTTCGCATCTGTATAGCTGGAGAGTGTCCAAAATATAACGAGACGTGTTTTTTTCCTCTCTCTTTTGAGAAATTCAAATGATGGAAGTTGATTTGCAAGGTGATGTGTAAGGAGTAAGTACTACGTATACGAATTTATGAGGTTTTTGCGACAAATTCGTGTTTTGAAACCGGTTCAAGGATTCGCAAATCATCGATAGAATTTCATAAAATTGAGGTGTGCGTAAACAAAATTCAGACAATTTTTTTTTTTTAACAGAAGTTTGTAGATTTCTAGTTGTTGGTTGAGTATATGAACGATTTTTTTATGATTTGGAGTTCCTGGTCAAAAAAAAAGCTTCAAATCAGCCAAAATTGGATTTCCATCAAAATCCGAATCATTATTGATAGTCCAGGACTCAAAAATACGGATCTAAAATTCATGTTTTACTGTTGAACTGATATTTTTTAGGTGTTTGTGATGCATTTGTAGTCATCTGGAGTAGATAGTGTTGAATCCTGAAATACATTTTTAAAGCTTTGAATTTTCAATAAATCCCACAAAAAAAGGGACTTTTTGAAATTCAGCAGTTGCAAACTCGAATCAACCATTCTCGCGACCTCTTCGATTGAATTGGCAACAATTTCCCAACCCTACTTCTTTCAGTTAAAATATAGATTTTTCTTCAAAAATTATTTTTGGGTTCATGAGAAATCACATTCTCGTCTCTCAATAATGAGTTGCTGGAGAAAAATACAGTTTCGTTCTGGTAGAAATTAATTTTGAAAATGCAGTAGTAAAAGTAGTGAATTTAGTCAAAAAGGTAGTGAAAAAATGAAAAAATTCAAACTCGCAACAAAAACCTTCAATTCATTTTTTAAAAAGTTTATTTTTGATGAAATTAAAAAATATTTACTTTGTACAACAAATTTTTTCCCAAATTCAATTTTTTTGAAGATTTACCTGTGAAAAATTCGACTTACTTGGTAATTTTTTTGGGTTTGTGGGGGAGGGGGGAAGGGGATTGAGTGGAGAGATTTCTGAAAATTTGGTTGAAAAAAGTAGTGATTTTTTTCAACAAAAAAAATCCGTTAGATACCATGAAATGTATTTTTCAAATCAAATGGGAGGGGGAGGGGAGGGGAGTACACGTTTAATTTAATTTTCTCATACACTCAAAATTCATTTGGAGTTAAGATTTTTCACGCCATTTTTGAAAACTGGAGAATTCAAAAATTCTTGGGAGGCTTCAAAACTTTTGAATGTATACGATCAATTGGTTTGGAAGATCAAATCAGAGTAGTAAAATTTCAACTTTTTCCTTCAATTTTATTAAATTTTCATTTTTTTTTTTTACAAGAAAGCCTTAGATTTTTGAAAATTCTTGGGGGGGGGGTGAGAGGGTGATTGAATGGATGGCTGGAGGGGAGAAGGGGTCCGGAAAAATCTTGTGCTCAAAATCCTGCGGAAATTTTGATAAGGTCATGTAAACATCTCACTTATATATTTTGAATTGCGAAAATTTGACTCATTTTTCACGAAAAATCTAAACAATAATTCACGATTTCTTCGTCAAGATTTGGTTTTCAATTTCGTTATCATTCGTTTCTATTCCTCTTTCTTTCCCTTTCTACCTATCGCATGAAAAATTTTATTTAAAAAAAATTAATACGAGTAATTTGAGCCTTTATTTGGAGAATTTAAACAAATAGACATCCTCATCACTGCGAATTTTTTTTTTTTTAGAACAAGTAGACAAAGAGGAGGGAGTAGATCTCCAAATCATCAAAAATAGTGTAAGATTCTATCGAAAAAAAAAAAAACCGAGCAAAAAATCCTAAAAGTTGAAAATGTTTGCGATTATTTTCTTGTGTGGTGGGGGGGGGGGGTGAGGAGAAGAATTTTACGAGGAAGATTTTCGATGTTTTAGGAAAAATGGTTTTCTGCACTGATTTCAAAATATGAATAATTTCAAGAAAATTCTGATAATAACGTCTTTTCTCATATTCTTAGAATAAATTAGCAGCTATCTGAATTTCATAACGAAATTTGTAAAATTTCATGCTCCATTAATTTCGAAGCTAGGCTTATCTCACGAACTAGTACTCGTACAAGTATCCTATTTTCGGTCAGGTCCTGGCCGCCTAATTCAACCCAATGAAAATATCATACAAAAATTTTGTCCATTTTATAGTACCTACATATAAAAATTGTGTCAACATACAGGACATATCCACCAATATGATTTAGAATAAATTGAAACGTAAACCTCCAGAGATCGAAAACCGAACGAAGTAATTTCTCTAGGGAACGTATGTAGAAGAACCATCGACATTGAAAACTTTATAAACCTGCTTTCAGTAGGTACCGCGTACAGCATTTCCAATAGGACACCCACATCATTCGACCAAACTGTAGGAAAAACTCCAATTTTTTTCGTATGAGGTTTACAGGTGCCTAATTCTATCACGATTTGAGCAACTTTTCTCACTCTCAGAGAGCGCGTCTGTTGAAGGACCATTATTTCTATCAGGGTGCCAAATCTTTGTACGTCTACTGTACAGGTTACAGGTACTCGAAGAGTCATAGACACACACGTCATTCGTCAATGTGACTAACTCTGTACGTCTGTGTAGGTACTTGTTTCTAGACATGGGGCAGACTCTCCAGAGACACGAACGAAGCACACGATCGCGGTTTTTATCTGTTCGCGGAGCTGTATGTACTCGTATATTATCATAATCTCGTATCTCCTCCTATCACCAGCATTCTGTTGTTGCGTTTCTCTCTCCATCGCCATCTCTCACTCTGTAAGCTATGAGCTGTGTGGCTGCGTCGCTCTCCGTCGTCATCGTCGCCGCACCGTACTCGCGGTACACGGTGTATTCCCAGTCCCACTCGCGGTATACTCGCGAGCCTCTCTACCGTAGCGCGATTTCCAACGCCCATCGAACACGGTAGTATCCACGTGTACGACCTTGATGAAAGCCTTTTCCAGTGATCGCCTCTCGCGTCCTCGCGCAAAAATATGCACGTCTGATGGTGCGTTCCTGTTTCGATTTACAGCCTTGTCCAATGACGTTTCACGTTCCAGCGTATTTTTTTTCTCCTTTCTCTCTCTCTCCTTCGCAGTGAGTCGATGATTATCTGTCTTCAGTGCGATGTTATACAGTACAATTGCTTGCTGCTACGGTTCACCGTGTGTGTTATGTTGGCTGACCAGTGCGATGCTGTCATTGCCATCGTGGTCATTTTGCTCCTTCTTGCTCTACTCAGTGTCATATCTTTTGAGAGCAGAGTGTACGACGTCGACGTCGTCGTCTGGAGATGCTTTTTTTGAGGGGTATTCTTAGGGGTATTCTTATACTCGATCTATTCTGCAAATTTCTTGATAGTTTTCCAGATACAGTGTCTGTCTATAGAGCTATACAGCAGAGAGCACAGTCACCAGATAGTTGAAAGCCTTCGTCACTTCTCTATACGGTTGGCTTATTCGTATACTTTTTAGGTGTTACCTTCTGCATCGTAGTCGTAGTCGTCGTCGTCGTCGCATGAACACAGCTCAGACAAGTATTACGAAATCTTCGCAGAGTGTAGCGTATATACGAATACCATAGAAAGAGACACGACCGCTACCTCGCCTTCGTATACAACTGGTTGCAGACGACGACGAAGACGATGATAAAGAGCGACGCAGCCAACCAACGCAGGTCGTCGTATTCGTATTTCGAATCACCGTACGATCTATACGATGCGACGCGACGTCGTCGTCGAGACAACGACGCCGGCTTCTCCAGTCTTTGGACTGCTGCTTCGACTGTATAATTTATTAAATCACGTCTTATGCTAATTACCAGTCGCCGGCTCGAGTCAGTCTCTACATTACGCAGCCGATAGACGAGAACATGGCGTCGTCGGCGTCGTGCAGTGTCATATTTTGAGGGAAAAAATGGAAAAAATTGAATGAAAAAAATTATTGAAAAGAGACGTCGAAAATAAAATCCACTTCGTTAATTCCCAATCACTTTCTCCTCCGACTAAGACGATGGGGTGGTGAAAGTTTCACGTGTATTTAGGCAGATATATGTAGATACAGTGTGATCCTAAAGTTTTGATCAAAACTATATGGAAAATTAATGACGAGATTTTCTCGTAGATGTTACATTTTATTTATGATGAACGAGACATTTGAATGAGAAATGCCCAATTCAATCGATGCCTGAGCAAAATGAATTGAAAGGAAGTCCATTGCTCTTGTAACTCTATTCATTTTTAAAGCTGGTCTAGCGTTTACCAAATAACAGGGCTGATGATCCGAATTTAGGATTTAGGCAGCATCGATCGAGCTGAAAGACCAGGGCTGCCCGGTCTCTCCTCAAACTTACACTACATTCAAAACTTCCTCTGCCAATCTGAATAAATTGGTTTTAAAAATGCAAAGAAGAATTTTCATCAGAAAGTAGAGTCGAGCTGTTTGTAATTTTCTGAGTGTCCAAAAGTGACAGATCGTGAATGAAGGGGGGGGGGTTGAATGGAATAAATGGGCGAAGGATTCTAGAATTGCCTGAACATATTTTTCAAATGGTAGTGAGAATGTACTTAGAGATTTTTTGCTTGAAAAATTTCTGTAAATAACCTTGTTTGAAAATCTAAAAAATCAACGAACAAGGTAGACTGCTGAAAATTGGGTTTCATCCTCCCTTTAACCTTTGAAATCGTTTGGAAACGGCTCGCGGCTTTGAGACGTTTCGAGGTCTCCAAGTGCATTTTTGAATTTTCTATGTAGTTTTGAAAAAATCCACAAGAAGGCCCAAAATGAAATTCAGGTCTTTCAAACTCGGATTAATGATTTTTGTGATACAATTTCAGTCGATTCGAGCACTGCAAATTTTTAGAAAGAGCATGGCCAACCCCCATACTAAAATTTTGGTTGCCTATTTTTTAAAAAATGTTGACAAATTTTTGAAAATTTGAGATACTTGGACTTTTTTTGTGAATTTATGTTGAAATTATATTTATGAGTTTATTCAAGTTTAGACCGATTTTCAGTCGGCATCTCGAGTGTTTTTTTGATCAGCATAATTCAAAGGGTAGAAAAATCAAAAAAAATGATGGAAAGACTGGAGGTGCCCTCGGCTCAAATGTGAATACACTGGTAAAATAGGTCAAGAATAATCCGCAACTTGGAGTTTCAGCTGCTCTAAATAATTTCTGCGTTTTTTGCTGAAGTTTAGAAATTCTAAAAAATCAAAAATTTGGCTGAAAGTTCCCAACAAGACTTAAAGAAGTACCTGTGATGAAAGAAAAACCTGTTTTTTTCACTTCTCAAACACAAATTTTCAAAACTTTTGCCTTTGCTTCACTCGGGCTTGTTTTCCTTTCTTTTTCCACATTGAAATTTCTAAAAATAATATCCTTCAACTTTTAAAGTTTTAAAGGGGGAAAAAAATAAACTTTGCTTATCGCTTAAAAAGTAGCGTTTTTATGTCTCTCTAAATAAGTACACAAATTTTCACGTGCTTTCGTCCTCACTTTGGCATGTTTTCTTTTCTTTTCCTTTTTTTCAAAATTAACATCCTAAAAAAATCTTTAAAATTTTTATAGTTCAAAAAAAAAACTCCTTGCATGAGAAAACATTGTTTTTAGATCTGTTAAAATACAAATTTTCGAAATTTTTTGCCCTTGCTTCGCTCGTACCTGTCCTCTTTTTTTCAAAATCAAATTTTATTAATAAAAAAACATAATTTTTAGGCCTCTCGAAACCAACTTTTCAAAGACTTTTTCCTTTGCTTAGCTCGAGCCAATGTATGTATTTCTTGTTTTAAGATTTGAAAAAAAAATCAAATTTGGGCCTCTAAAAGTCCAAAACAGAAAATGAAAATTTTTATGAGATATAAATCAATCGGCAAAATTGGTATTTTCTCCTCGTATCAGTTGGAAAATTTTCAGTCGACCCCCTTCCCCCTCTCAAAAAATCTCTATATAGTTTCGTCTCTAGAAATGGGGCCAAATTATGTTTGCCTCGGGTACGCATTGGCGATCTCGAGGCCTTTGCTCCAGAATGGGCTGAAATGGTGAAATTCTCTTTGGGAGAGATGATATCTATTATTAGTTTTCATCATTTTTTTTGTAGTTTTTTTTTCAACAAGAAACCTTATCGCCAAATAATCGTGAATTTTCAAAAATTCGCCAAAAATAAAAAGATCAATTTGAACAGCAGAAATTTCTGTGAAGGTAGGTGATCAGACTACGTTCTGTCCAAATACTGAAGTCCCATTTTAAATTAGAGTCGGACTCTCTAAGAGGTTCCCTGGTTACATAAAACAAAAGAAAAATGAAAAACTTGTAAATTGGGAAGATGATTTTTCAGTTTTTACGTAAAATATGCGGATGTGTATAGGGTGCATTTTCCCTTGAAAATAAGTCAAAAATATTCTACATTCATACATATAATTTTTTTCGGTCATGAGATGGGACAGGTATGGAGGGAGAATTTCTTGTTCTGCGTGCTCTGAACTGCGAAATCGCTGGTACTAGTCCAGTATAAATCCGTCACGCCATTCATAGCCATCTAACATCTCTATTTGTGGATTTGAATTGAAAATTTCTTTGAACGAGAAGGTATTCTGGAGTAGCCAACTCGGATAGAATCTAGAAATTAGAATATGAAGTTGAAGATGAAATTGAAGCTCACACAACGATAATGATAAAAGTACACGTTAGCTGGTTCGTTGCGCTTATGAAATTGAGAGAATTGATGATAAAATGATTACTTTCAGATCAATGTGCTGGATTAAATTGCTTTTTTCAGCTGTATATACCTAGCAATTATCGTGATATCTCAGATGAAGCATTTCCGATGCAACTAGAGCTCTACGGAAAAAAACAGCGACTTGGATACGTTTACCTATCTGTTAGCTATTCTCATGAGCTACCGAATGTCATCGATGCGATTCTTCTTGTCTCTGCGTTCGTCTGTGTCTCGCAGCGTGTGCGTCCTATACCGAAACCTAAGCGTACAAAAAGAATAATACCTATCTTAATTGATTCCAAGGTCTTGGCAAAACGCTGCTGGTGCTGCGTATATATAAGAAAGTGCGTACCAAGTGCGTATCGAGAGACAGAGCGAGCGAGAGAGAGAAAGAAGCGAAGGTGGCTCGTTGGCCCAGCTCACATTGTATTGTCTGCTGTGTCCGCCATCGTCCAAAATTCTTACGGTAAAGGTAAACAATAGCCATCCACACATTGCTTGGTACTCCGGCGGTGATATAACCTTGCGGTAGGATTACCGGTGTAAGTTGTGTGCAGTTTTTTCTTTCATTGGTCCGTTGAACCTATGGATATTATGGCAGCTCGTCTAATACACACATATATATGTCACGGACTCTTCGCCGCTGCGTCACAACATCAAGCTCAGGCAAAATAATAGACGCGAGCTAGGTCATTGGAAACGCTCACTGAGAGTGCAGAATGAGGCAGAGGACGAGCTGAGCTGAAGACTCGATACCAAACTGAATGCGAATGTAACGGTTTGCAAATGAACATGTGGTTAACGGTGATGGTGGTGGTGATGATGTATGCGTCAATCATTCAAATTGTTTGAGAGAATTTTCGACGAGAGACAGTATAGAGAAAAATGCTAGATGATGAAACGAAGCGAATAAATATGCACACTGGTGCATTGAAAAGATATGCAATTAAATGCATATAGTCTATTCAAAGCTAATGTAGCAGCTAGATGCTATTTACAAGTAGATCCGATTACATCGTGTACACCCACCACAACACCGTATAAGTATGGGAATATGGTGATAGACCTTTGATATGTATTGAAGAAGTATATAGCATCGGTTTGCGGAAAAAGCAAAAGAAAAAAAATCATCTTGGCCAGAGAAGAAACACGTATGCAAAAGGATATGTACATTAAAAACCCTTTATATTTGCTGTGTGTGTCTCCGTCTCAATGTGTAATGTCTCTTCCTCCTTTACATATGGAACCAAACAGATGAAAAGTTCATTATTCGGGGTTAATGGTGTGTAAGTGGTTCGGTATTGTATTCGTGGCTGCTTTTATTTATTATTTTTTTTCCTCGATAGCTGTGCGGAAAAAGTAAGAGCGGACGCACGCAAAAAAACCAGTTGGACGGCCCAATAGACAAGGTATTTAGTTGTTTAAAAAATGCACCTAGTAGCACTGGATGTGGATGGTGGTTCAATAAACAACGTGTCATCCCTTTTCTTTTTTTTGTGACCGCCACCGCGGCTCGACGATGGCCGGTGAAATTCGAGTACTGTGGACAAAAGCACGAAAGTGGCGGGGGAGTATACGATCAAAAGGGGTTATCAGCATCTCGTTAGGAAGCACGCCGGTGTATAAATTTTCGCCTATATAATACCCCCCCTTTTAATACTCGTACGTGTGGTGTTCTTATTGCAAAATCCATCTCATCATCCGCGAGTACCTACGTTCAACGCTCTACCTTGAAAGGTCTGCTCGTTGAGTATAGAGACGAAGAAGAAAAAAAACGTCACCAAACAACATTGTGGAGTTTGTTGCCTCTTTAGACTCCCTTTTGACCCGATTTCTTCACTCCCCCTGTGTATTTTTTTCTTTTAAGGGGCATTCAACGATGATATCCGTTGGTTCTTATGCTTCCTCGTCGACGGTCGTCCTTTTCACCTCGCTATCTCATTCTTTTCCGTATTTCCCCTGTTTCCCACCCACATTACGCGCGTTTCCTGTTTTCCAACGACGGGGTAATAATTCATTGCGAAAATTTTTTTTCTCCTTTCTTTACTTACGCTGGTTTTTCTAGTTTCGTGGTTCGTTCGTTCGCATTACTTACGTCGCTGTCTCGCTCTTTTTAACTCGTACGCGTTTATTACTTACTGGTAGGTAGGTATAGGTACTCTTTCATTTAAGTGCGATATACGAGCGACGAAGATGAATACGTCGGGTAGCTTAGCATACTAAATGTGTAATTGTACGTGCACTGGCCGTGTAAAAGATTCGGATTACGATTTATTTCACATAGATGAGCTCGCGATATCGCAGCAGTGGTATCTGTTTGTTTGTTTTTGTCTATATTTTGTTTGTTGTGTGTATGCAATGCAGTCTTGTAACGGTTATGATTATGGGCTTCAAAGGATATATCTGTATGTAGAGATAGGTGAGCTTTTGTGGGTGAATCAATTGCGAGATGATCAATACAAACGAGCAGGGTAGTATCACAGAAAAACTGGCAAAGATAAGACTGGATATTTCGCTTTATACTGGGAATGTGTGGAAATTTTACAATTTTCCATTCTAAAATCGAGTAATGATTTCCAGCAAATTACATAAATATTGTTTTTATTTTTATTTTTTGGTAAAACAATTTGGCCTTGTCAACGTAAAAATCTCATATTACACCCCTCCCCCTCCCCATTGTAGTTCTGCAAACAAGGTTCTTTATTTTTTATTTTATTTTTAAAAGGCTGTATTTAATTAAGATTTTTGAAAAAATTTCATGTTTTCTAGTTTTTTAAATTCAAATAATTTCTGAGAATATTTTCCCAGTTGCCGATTTTTATGGTATTTATTGACAATTGAATTTTATAGTAGTCCATTTTAAAATTATTGAATATGAAATTGGTTTCATTACATGATTTACTCATTATTGGAAATATGCACCTACTTATCTACATAAATAATTTTCTGAATTTTATTAATATTTTTTCTTCTTTTTTTTTCTGTTGCAGGTAAATATTGGTTTTATGCAAATTATGAAGAGCTTCGTCGTCTTTGAAAAATGTAAGGTAGTATAAGTAAATTCTGAAGTTGGTTTGAAGGGTACTTTCGGGGTGGAAATTTATGGTGACTTGACAGACCGTGAAGCTCAGTCTCTTCAAGGGTCAGTTTTAGATCCTATTTTTTTCAGTATTCTGTATAAGTAGGTATTGCATTTGCAGACGATATATTATGTAGTAATTGACTACTTGTGGTTTGGAAAAGATGCGAAAGAGTTTCACTATGAGATGCCAGAAAAGTTAGTAAAAATTCAGAGTAACGAACGTAAATTGTACTCCAATTTTGAGCGAAACCAAGCTACATAGAAAGAGCATGTCCTGAACTCCTGTAGCCTAAATTTCAAAAGCTAAAGTTCATTTTTGAATTTTTGGGAAATTTTTGAAAAATTAAAAAAAAATTTTAAAAAACTGTTTTGAGAGGAATTTTTAAATATTTTTTACGAAATATAAATTTTTTCGAGCGAAGTGAACTAATAGGTATGAATTATTTCTTTCAATTCAACTCCCACTCATCAACAAGCTACTAGTTTTGAGCCATTCTGGTGTCTTCAGCAATATTTTAAAATGTCTTCAGAAACTTCAGATTATCCTGGAAAGGCCAAAAATGAACTTCAACAAGCGTCATTGTCTCACATGGGCAGATTTTAGAATGATTCGAATCAAAAATTTCGTTTTTTTTGCTCCTTGCTTATTTTTTTTCTGTTTTTCATTGTATTTTCTATTGGTTTAAAACAAGTTGGGCAAAAATCATCCCAAAATTGTGTGATTAGAAAAATGAAACGAAAATTGTGTGATTCGTAATTCTGATCCGAATTTTTTTTTCGTGATTCGTCCCATCGCTACACAAGGGAACCTTTTGACATCCTCACCGATTTGAACGAAACCAAGCTAGAAAAAAAGAGCATGTCCTGGAATTCACATAACCTAGATTTCAAGAGCTAGAATTCATTTTTTGGATTTTTGGAAAATTTATTAAAAATTAGAAAAGCTGTTTTAGGACGATTTTTTGCCTTCTTGTGAATGTAGGTATACTTTACATTTTTTTGAGCAAAGTAAACAATAATTATGAATAATTTTTTCAATATTCAACTCCCACACATCAACACCTACCTACTTGTTTTGAGACATTCTGAAGCCTCCAGCAATTTTTTAATTTTCTGAAAACGCTCTGGAAAGGTCAAAAATGAACTTTAACATCTGAAACTTTTGATCAGTGCTTATTGGGCGTCCTCTGGGCTGTTTTAGGTGGTTACCTCTAAATTCCAGTAAGGTGAGTTCAAAAGTAAATTTTGACCAATTTGTGAGTAAGTAAATGGAAGAAGTGGAAAAAATCACATTTTCAAAGAGGTACAATAACAAGCAGATTTTTTGATAAGATGTTATTTAGCGAGTTTCAAAATTTATCCAAAAAGTTCAAATCTCTGTAGAAGAGCCAAAAAAATAGTGTTCTTTTTTGAAAATTTGATTTTTTTCAATGTTTCTAGAATTTACCAATTGGTCAAAAATTCCCTTCTGAACTTACATCCCCCTATGAATTTGACAAAGTGACGAGTAATGTGCTTGAATCAAGTTTCATTGATGGATGAAGTATGGTAATGAATTTTCTTCACGAGTAAAAATTGTAGCAAAAACCTTTTTTGGACTTTTTTTCGACGAACTGAAATTCAAAATAAGGTTTTAAAAAATCCTTGGAAGGGGGCAGGGGCACACGAGCTGCTAAATTTGATTGAAACACGTGAGTGAAAAAATGCTGGGTTCTGGTCATCGATTCATTTTTTCAATCCGATTCCGCCGAACCTCCATTTTAATTGTATGGATGGGGGGGGGGTCCTTGAACATTCTTGAATATCATACCATATAAAATGCTTATTTTAAATTCGACTATTTTTGAAAATTCAAGGGTAGTACGTAGAACCATTGAAGGGTTATTGGAATGTGAAATTATGGGGGAATATAGCCTCCTCGACTCGACTTGTTTATAATATTTTTTCAATTTGTCTTTAAAAATCGATCTTTGAAACGTCTTTACTTCTTTAATCGTTCAGAAACTCCTCACCCTCTTCCGTTTCCTTCGAATCTAACGCTACATTAAATATCAAGATGTCATCATATCTCATACTCATGTATTGCTTCAAGTGCTTATTCCGCTTATACTAATACGAGAAGAGAGATGCTTTTTGCTGTATACTGCTGGTAATGGTAATCCTATTTCACAACTCGAGTCTATGGAGTTGGTACGAGTACTATTGAGAGAGGCTGTGGGATATGTGACTCTAACAACAAGGCGATATGACGCTGATACGAATACTAGGCGACAACATAAATACGTAGTACACGCTGCATCGAAATACATATTTTGTCCAGTATCGGAAACGCTACCCCTTCTCCCCTCCTCCCATCATCTCTTCTCAAGTACCCTTTTTGCCATCCGCTTGTCAACGTAATCGTGTGCACTGTGCGCGCTAAACTAATGGATATATGGAAATTAAGCTCCGCTCGCTGATGCCTGATCGTTTATGTATTACGAGCTAGGATGGACGGCCTGCTAAGCTAAGCTGTCCCGGCGCCAAGCACCGTGCTCCGGCCACCCATCTATGTACTCGTCGATGATAGATAGCGTGTTATGACCGTTCGTTTGTGTACCTCCCCCATCTGCGGATTCATCCGTGTATAGAGTTGGAGAGGCGAATAATATTCGCTATATGGATGGGAGATAGCGATGCGAAAGAATGAGGTATTACGAATGTGGAATAGGTGAAATTTCCGCATTGTTGCGAGGAACTGGTAATTTGTTGAGGTGGGTGAATGTGAAATTTCATGTAGCGTGACGACGATGAAGGATTCGATTTTTGGAGTTTTATTGGTGGAAGTTGAACGAATGTGAGGGATTGTACCTCAGTTTGATCAAATTTTCATTTTTTTTTCAGAATGGAAAATGAGCCTTTCAGTTTTCAAAAATTTACCAAAAATTGAAAAATGAAATTCATCCTTTGATATTTTGTTGATTTTTTATTGTCTAGTTTAAAAATTTTCTGCTGGTTGAGTTGTTGTGAGGTTAGATAAATAGATACTCAAGATTTTTTGTGAGAAATCATGACATTGGCATTTTTCTGAAATCATGAAGCTTTTTGCGAGTATTCCAATCACCCTCATTCCCTCACTCTTCTGCCACCACCCCCTGGGCACAGATGACCGACCTTATCACGTACTGTAGATGGCATACATGCATTTGAAGTGCGTTCACATTGACCGCAAATATACTGCTGGACGTATTCGTAAGTGTACCAATTTGTCGCGCGATTATTGTCGCGAACCGTATCCTGCGCCTCGCTGGGCAATTAACACGAGCAGAATATTAGCGTAGCTCGACATCTCAAGTGTAGCGGCAATTCTGGCCCATTATCGGCGCGTTTTTGTCATTATATGTAATACATGTGGTGGAAATGCGCGACGAATGACCAACGGCCAAATACGGTGGTAATTGCGCCGAGAGCGATTCGATATGTACACGAGGCATAGTTAAAGTCGTAGGTACCTTTTTTTCTGCAGCAGATCTAGGTGTACACTTACTTATATTACGCACGCTCGTGATAAATTAGCGCAGCGTCAGCGTCGTCTCCGTTACACGAGTACCTCCTATGAGGTGGAAAAAAATTACTTCTCGGGGACACATGTATCGTTATGTTCTGAAACGTGTATCTGTATATGTGTTGTGTATCTTCAGAAGGAGGTAATAGAATGGCAAAATGAAGCGGAAAAAAAATATACGCGTTAAGGAAAGCCTGTTGTGAGGTCAATTAAACCTATGTACCTACGTAGGTCTGCGTACGTTTTATTCTTGGCGTTAAAAAGGTCGACAAATTAAGGTTGCGTGGACGTCTCGTTTTTTTTTGGGTAGGTTTCAATACCTATTTAGCACCATCTGCGAACGAAAAATTGCCTATATTTCTGGTACCCAGACTATGGAGGATATTGGAGGATGGAGGTGCTTTTATATAGAAAGGTACTATATTTATAAATCGGTCGTAAAAGTTTAGGTAATTGAGCTATTAAAAGGAGAACGCCATAGCGAAAACAATCGGTTCGGTCGTTTATCAAATGCATGCGAACGCGTGTAAATCATTCAAAGCTGTTGTTGGTGCTGTTGGTAAAGTGCTTTAACCTGGGCTCTTTTGTGCTGCGAGTGTTCGCCTTTCTTGCTTGCGAAAAATACAGTACGTGCAGTTGAAGAGAGTAAACAGAAGTTGGGCTTGGGTGGATTGAAAATTACTGCTTTGGAAGCAATTTTAGAGGGAAAACGATCGATATCTATGGTGGTACAATTTGAAGTGTTTGGGAAGAAGGTGCGAATTTATGGTTTTGCCAAGTTGAAGCTGGTGTTTGTTTACGGTGTTCAATAGCTATCAGATGTAGGGGGAGTTAGAAATTTGAAGTTGATGGGGTTCAGATTTTTTTCTACTTTTTTAGAGGTGAATGGCTTTTGTACTAAAAAAAAGTCTGGAGTTGATTTCAAAGATGTCAAAGTTCCTAAAAAGCCCTGTTTTCTGCCATAGTTGTTCGAAAAGTGCAAATTTTTTTGGTCATATTTTTCAAAAGTTCTGTCTGGTTTTTACCAAAATTGTGGAAAAGTTTATATTTTCAATCAAAGTTTTTTTGTCCTTCCTCCCAAGAAAAGGTTCGGGTTTCTAAAAAATCAATTTTTTGCCAAAATTACTCATAATTCGTGTTTTTTGGACAAGAAATGTCAAAAAAAAACCGTTATTTTTTGGGAGAATTTCCAAACAGAATTCCTGTTTTTGTCAGAATTGATGAAACAAATGTTATGTTTTGCCAAAGTTATCCAAAAGTCCTACTTCTTTGTCAAAAAACTGTCACAAAGCCTTACTTTTTACCCAAGTCTTGGTTACTAAAGTTTTTACAAAAATGTTTGAAACTTGAAAGTTCAATTTTTTCATACAAAGCCTCTCCTTTTGCTAAAATTGTCGATGCCACACTTTCTGCCAAATGTACCGAAAAATTTCACATTTTGCCAAAATTGCCAAATAGTGTTATTTCTTGATAAAAATTGTGGCTTGTTTACAAAAAATTTCAAAAGTCCAAGTTTTTTGTAGAAATCCCCAAAAGTCTAACATTTTAAATTGAAAAAAGAACTCGCTTTTTCGACAAATATCGCAAAAAAGTATCTATAATTTTTTTTTACCAATAATAGTTACCAAAAATTCAGCTTTTTACTGAAATTGTCATTGTTGCTTTTCTTCAAAAATTAAAAAAAATTATTTTTTAGCAAAATTACTAAAAATTGTTTTTTTTTCAACTCCAAAAAGTTTTGCTTTTTATTATAAATTCTCAAAAATCTGATATTTTACCTAGGTATTGAAAAGTCTTCCCTCGTTTTTTTATCTCAAGTTGCCCAAAACTACCAAATAGTCTCATTTTTTGAAAATAACTGTGAAGAAAATAAATATTATTTTTTTGGTAATGATTCCCAAAAATGACTGTAGCTTCTTGTTGAAATTGTCAAATTTTTGCTTTTTGACATACATGTTCACTTGAAAAAAAGAACCAGAAGTCTCGCTTTTTTTCAGAAATGGCCAAGAAATGTCTTTTTTTTGCCAATGATTCCTAAAAAAATCTGTTTTCTAAAATTTTCAAAGACTTACTTTTTGTCAAAAATTGTCTATTGTCTAAGTCTTTCCTACTTAATTGTCAAAAATTCTCCTCTTCATCAAAATTGGGAAAATTTATATTTTTTGGGGAATTGCAAAAAGTCTCACGCGTCTCACTTTTTGCAAAAATTTGGTTTTACGAGAAATTGTTTTTTTTTTTTTTTTTTTTTTGTCTGTCAGAAACTGCAAAATTTTTGAATTATTGTCAAAATTTTGCTGAAAGGTTTCGTTTTTCTATCAAAAAGTTTCAAAATTGAAAACTGGAACATTTTAATTATTAATTCTCTGCTTTTTTGCTAATTTTTTTCTACATTAGAATGTTTTACTCAGGTTTTGTAACTTTTTTTTTTGTTTTCTGTCTGGTTAGGATATTTCTTACAATTAGTTACTTTTTTGATCGCTTTTCGGTTACTAAAATTCCTTTTTTTTCCAGAAAAAATTGAGTACGAGCCCTGAAATGAAAAAAAAAAAAACGTGGACCCCCAATAATTTGACTTCAATGAGCACTTTATTGATGTGAGGAAACGTTCCTAGATTCTTTAATGAACTTTTGATTTATTTGTTTTTTTGAAATTATTTTTTCCACGTAAACAGGTTCATTATCATTTATGGGGTCTTGTTAGTAAATTTTGGGCTTTCTCGTCGTATTCTTAGTAATGAAAAGGTGCACTAGATTTTTTTGTGATTATTGAATTTGGTTAGATCTCACAAACATTTCTCAATTTCATCTATTTCAAATTTTGAACTGAAATTTCTCCATGGAAATCAACTCCAGCTCCAGTAATTACTCGTACTATCCCATTCTTTCGTATTATCTGAAGATTTGGCTCATTATTAGCTATGTGAAGCATTAAATTCGGCGAAAGACTTCCTCATGTGATTATGCCTTTGAAGAAACCGGTTCTTCATGAAAAAATTATTGCAACTTTTGTTCATATTATTTCAACTTCTTAACCTCTAGAGCCACAATTTTTCGGAGTGAAAAATATTATTCAAGAAAAAAAATGAGGTGAGATGAAGACCTTTATTTGCAAATTGGTTTTGAAGGCTATAAGAGTTCTTTACACGTTTGAAACTCAAAGTGTACCAGTAAGATCGACGAGGTTTGTGAGGTGGATGCATCAAAAACATGCTTAAAAATCAGTAGAGGGGAAACACCTTAATGTACTGACATTGACCAAGGATAGACAATGTAGCCGGCGTAGCCATCCATCCGTTCACATAGTACAAGTTTCTGTAACATCTACGGTCAAAAATCCGCGATAATTCGCTATAATATAGCCCAAAGCAGTGCACAACTTATATCCGAGCCTTTGTCGAACTGCAAATTACAGTTCTCGGTACAGCCCAAGGCGAGGTTTCCACATCGATACGAAGCCAGGCCCGAGAAAAAAACGCGAACGATAAAAAGTAGGAAGAGGTGTAGGGGCTAGAAAGGTTACTGTGGGATTCGTTCTGCAATGGCAACATTGCTCCGATAGTGAGATCCGGACCTGGCACAGCTATCGGTATTATCTTGTTCGAAGAGCTTGTAAACACCGCAACAACAACAAAAAAAAAGCTAGAAAAAAAACTCGTTTGATATGCGCAAATCTTTGGCTTGAAAAAAACTCCGCGAACTTTCTCCACCAGAGATAGAGAGAGAGAGAAGAGTATAGGTATACGAGGAACCAGAGGCTGTAGGCAAACGGTGATTGTGGCGTTTTGCGCTCTTCTTCACTCCAGTCCGGCAAGAAGAGTCGAGTCGAGTCGTTAAAACAGATACAGATTTACATACATAGAGATGAAGAGAGACATGCACGTGAACAAAACTTGGCTAGAGTATTAATTGGTGGCCTACACAAAGACAACGAATACATAAGACGAAGATGTACCAAAAAAGTTGGCGTCGTTAAATTGAGATTATCCAGCTCGATGTGTGCGCAACTTACTCGTATCTGGTGTGTGCGCGCATACCTAAGTAGTGCGGTGCTCTCTGAGGTCAACGTCGTCATCGACTTGGACCATCGGCATCGGGGTTTCGTCGACTTGGCTGATCATGCGAGATGAGGTGGAAATGCGACTCCGGGCGGCGGGCAGTGGCACCGACTCGGTCGCCGCTACTTTCCACTACCTACCTAGTGCCTAATCGGTCCACTAACTGGTTGACCTTGCCGTATGTACCTCTAATACGAGATTTTGCACACCGAATCGAGAATCGAGAATGGCGGCCGGCGCGCCCAACCAGCCAGTCTATTCGCTATAGTGATTTTTTTTTACCGTTTTGTGACCAGCTAACAACTATGCAAGGATTCAAACTAGGTGGCACATCTACTCGACTATTAGATGGCCGAATATGTGCACGAAGAGGATTCACGGTCAAGGCTATACGTTGCTGACTGGAAGAAAAAAATCGATGCTGGATTGGTCAAGGGAAGAGGGGAGGGGTGATATAGTACAAGTGAAGAAGACTGAGCCCATGTACGATCAAAATGGCAGTCTGGCAATTGGTCTAATGCAAGTTGTAATGTCAGCAGTCACTTTCCAGAGTATGTACACTTTGATAAATCGGTTTAGGGTGGCAAGAGTCGGCCGCAGCCGCGCCCTGCGGCTTGCTTAAACAGATTAACTTTATCGATACAAAAGGCTTCTGCTGTAAAGCTCAGTCTAGACCTGCTGGGACTGCCCTGGCGTTATATATCGTACGACTTAGCAGGATCAATAAAGTATCCTTTTTTTAAACGTACTCGTACGTATGTGTCGTCGTCAGGACGCCAGCGTCGTCGGTCGTGCGAACGACGAAACCTTAGCAAAGTCGACCCTTTTTGCCTGTGGCGCTGGCGTGGCATGTCCGCCTTGTCATTTCGCATGGTACAGCATTCGAATTCAGCACGCTCCGGGTACCCTAATTACGAATGTACATTACATATCTCGGGATGTGGCGTGGATACGCCTTCGCAATGACCTAAAGTGCATATACCTAACCTTACATAGGGATAAATTTCAACATCAGCATGCTCGATCGTAAACCATACGAACACTTGGCTATGTACGTATGTGCCTGTGCAGCGAACTCTCTGAATGCTGGTGGATGTGGTGGTGGTGGAGGCGACAGCGGTCAAGAATAATGAACCGCGAATCGTGTATGGTAATGATTATGACCGACCCGGCCAACCTTACAGCTGGTAATTATCGCGGCGAAGAAAAACCTCCGTGGAATTGTAACGATAAGCAGACGCAGAGCCCCCAGAACACAGGTTACATTTACGTGCGGTTGTGCACAGCGCAGCGGCCCGAACGCGAGTAAGTTTCGCACAACAACGTCGATATCCGTCGCCGCCGCCGCAACCAGCCATCGCCTTAGCCATTAAATTATACGGTTCGGCGAGCGAACAAACACGGTACAACATTCGTTTCGTCGTAGTAGTACATACATATCGCGAAAAATGCAATAAATAATGAAGAGTATAAACGTAGTACCTACGAGTACGGAATACTACAAGTACAAGCGTACACAGACGCGCGCAACCAGCAAGCAAGCCAGCCAGCCAGCCAGCGAACCTACAAATTAATATTATTGTACGATTATATCTTTCTCTGGTTGAACTTTATGTACCGCCGCCAAGTTGCGAATACGGGTTCGGCGAGCCTGACTCCCCCAATCCCCACATCCTCCTCAGAGTCGCGCTCAGATCCTCGAATAAATGTTAAATGTTACAATTGCCGGTTGCGGTCGGGGCAATGGACTCGAAAATCTCGTCGAATTACCAAGTTTTCCGCCGCAGGTTCGAAGTCGACTGTGTTGAGATAATCGAAGCGAAAAAAAAATCACCGAAATTGCCATGTCGATAGAGAATGTGATAAGGAGAGGGGGAGGGTCGGGGTGAGGGTATGTTGGGATTTTGCAGTCGTGCTTGACGAGATGATAGGAGTAAGTGTTGGCTGTGGGATTGGTGGATAAATTCCAGTTGAGGATATTTTCTGATGTAGGTAATGAGCCAGTGATGTTTTGAAAACGGATGGTTGTGACTGTTGTGAGTAGCTTTATTGAGATATGCTGGCATATTTTTGTGATTTTTTCCCATTGAAAGGTTGGTTACTGCCCTAAAGAATCACGAATATGACATATTCTCTTTAAAACGCGAGAAAAATGAAAACTTTTATTTGGAACGTCAACGTGCCTCGTTGTTTTTTTTGTAATGTCAATGTGCCAAAACATGCTCAGACGTCTCTAAACGTGCCATTATGAAATCTGAGGAGGAAAAAATTTTCACTTCAAAACTTGAAAAATATTTGAAAATGAACGAGCTAAAATGCTCAAATGTGGCCACCCTCGGAGCTGTTTCAGATGTTTTTTTTTTTTTTTTGGATAAATGCAAACTGGCACGTCATAGATCACATGTCGACTCCAAATCCAAAATCATATCAATCAAAAGTGGAAAGAATTTCACATTTCTACGCCTAATGGCTTATTTTTAAAAAATAGATAAAATTTGTAGATGTAATTTCTTTTCGAAAATAGCAACATTGATGTGGAAAGATGATATTTGGTATAATACCCAGTTTTCGAAACGATTGAAGACGGTTCGAACAGTTTTTAGCAGTTCTGGAGCCTCCAGCAGGTTTTTGAAAATTTGAATTTCCGTAAAATATTACCCAAATTGAAGTTTGAAAGCTAAAATTTACTCAGTACCCCGATTTTAACGTACAGAGTTGGCTGAAGGTGGTATCATAGGGTGTCTAACGGTCATGAAAGTCATGAACTTTGCTCGAAACACATTTTAAATTTTTCAAAAAGCTCATAAAATAAAAAAAAAAATTATGAAAAAAATCAGAAAAATGAAAAAATTTTGGTATCTACCTACTTGCCTATAAGTTGAAAAAAATTCCTTGCAGGTTCAAGTTATTTATTGGGGGGGGGGGAGATTTTCATGCGGTAAAAATGTGAAAAATATTTATTTATTTATTTATTAAGAGCCATTTACAGCAACTTAGGCTAGGGGCCCTATATTAAGACAAACTTATGATTAGGGTATATACATATCTAGAAATAAAGTTACAATCAGTACAAAGAAATGGGCTACCTGGGTTTTTAAATTTTAAATTTTTTATCTAATTTAGTGGAGTAAAGAAATTTGATGACATTGTCTATATGAGTGGGGTCATCAGAAAGGAGGACTTGAAGTTGGTTGGAATTTAGAAGTCTGGAGCGTTCATTTTGGTAGGAAGAACAGTCTATTAGTAGATGAGCAATGTTTAAAGGGATGTTGGTCATGAAAAAGTCATGATTTTTTTTTGTCTGGGAGTTGTTTGTTAGACACCCTGTTTCATGGCATTCTGAAGCTGCGAGCAACGTTTTGGAAATTCTCCAGATTTTAATTTTATGACTTCTTCCCCTTTTTTTTAACAAACTGGAGCTTCCAAAAAGTTGTTTAAAGGCCTGAAAACATGCTCCATTCGACTCAGTGTGTTGAAATTAGGGAATATAGTGAATTTTAGCTTTCTACTTTAATTGTGTAAAATTAATTTTTTTTGTGGGTGTTGAAAATTCCAATTTTGAAAAATTTGGTGGAAGTTCTAGAACTTCTCAAAACGGTTCGAACCTGGTTCCAAGTTGTTCGGCAAGTCGAAAATAGGATGCATACTAAAGTTTAACTGTCTAAATTGATTTGATAAAATTTTGATTTTTTTTCATTTTGGGCTCAAAATTATGATTTTTAAAAATTCAACAAAAATCGATAAGAAATACTACATTCTCTCCCATTGAAGACTACTTACTGCCTAGTCAAATACATCAAATTTAGGGAATGTGGTTCTTTTTGGATCCAAATTTGACTTATGAAGTTATCCCCACCCAATTCACTATGGAAAAAAGCTCGATTTTACCCTTATTTTTGACACTCAGCTACCTCAAATCGACTTAAGTGGTTCCTATTTGGCACAATCGGAGAGAAATGGTCACTGATGCACCTTCAGCAGGATTCAATCAGGTCTTTCATTATTTAACCCCTCTCCAGGATCAAAACTGTATATTTTCAAGTTATTTTTCGAATTGTTTGACTTTGAGAACAACCGTTGAGGTTGACCGCCCACCCTGTCAACCAAAGACGTTCAAAATTTGCAAAGCACAATAGAAGATGCCATAGGTAGGAATGCTTGTTGATTCTTTCAACATTCAAATGAAAATGAATTATGGCCTAGTTAGATTCGTTTTAAAAGATTTTTTGTCCAATTTTTGAGCAATTTTTACATTTTTTGACCTTTGGAACAGGAATCCTGCAGTCTCTGTCCCCTCTCTTTGATATTGTGCATAATAAGTAAGAAAAATATGTATACTAAAAAGCAAAGTGGAACAAAAAAAAATTCACGAACTCGTAAAGTATTCACCATTCATTTTCCCAGGCCCAAAATTGCACCCCATTCCAGCCTTTTTCCTTTTCTTACACGGTTTTATACAACGACCTAAAAGTACGAGAGAAAAATGAAAACCAAGCTGGGCGTATAGATCGCACGCAACGTTTAGCTTCGCATTTCGCCGAACCGAAAATTTCACCTACCAAAAGCAGTCAGCCAGCGCCTATTCCACTTGTATTCCTCCTGCTTACACACCCTATCGTCGTACCTCATCGATAGTCCTCGTCGTTCGCTTCTATACAATGACATTTTCATAGCGGAAAATGACGGTGACGCTGACGGCAACGGCAACGACAACGACGACACTGACACAGGTTTTTGACACGCAAACCAATTTCCATTTTCTCCATAGGCGCGGTAATTTTCGCCAAACTGAAGGCAGTTTTGGCAGAAAAAGAAGGCTTGGCGGGGTAACTCGATATAATCGGTGTAGGTAGGTAAAGGTATACGAAGCATGCTGAGAAGAACGACTATATACGAGCTATCAACCGCCTGGCTTTTTCTTTTATTAGGCAATTTCTACGGCTTTTGTGTACGGCACATAGGAGCACTTTGCTGATACCAGGCACCGTATAAATTACTACTTTACTTTACTCACTCATGTACCTATATGTGTATAATGTAGGTACTTGGAATGTGGGGGATGGCTGTACTATGGCGTCCTGTCCCTCTGGATTCTTCTGCTTATACACCTTGAAATTTTTTATTTATTTTTCCCCCCTGTAGGTAGTTGACTTTCATTACTTTTATGTAGGAGGTTTTCATTCTTCAAAGCTCATTTTCCATTATTTTTCAGAAATGTTGAAAAAATCCAATTTTCCTAAAAATTGACCAAAAGTTCATTTTTTGCCAAAAATTTTCAAAAAAGTACAATTTTTTGCAAATATTGTTTTTAGGACAGAATTTCCAAAAAAAATCCTATTTTTGTTGAAATTCTCAAGAAGTCACTTTTTTGCCAAAATTGTCAAAAAATCTCATTTTTTGTATAAAAAATTGTCAAAAGTCCTAGTTTTTGCCTAAATATCCAAATAGTATTTATTTTTCCTTACAAGAGAACCTTTACAACTCGTCATCGCCCATGAAGCCTGACCTCAAAAAATGCTGATCTGAATAAATTTAAACCCTCCTCCCCCTCACCAAATTGAAACGTTTGAAAAGTTCCAAGAATGTTTGACAAAGATAAGACTTGAATTGTTTCAAAGTTCGGGCTAGGTCTTGGCAGATAGAAAATTACATAGTTTTGCTACCTCCCCATCCCTAAAGCGTATCGTTATCGTGTTCGAGCTCCAATGAAACGTTAATGAACTTTTTCAAGGTTAAACAAGTTGTTTAAGATTGCCAAAAGCTTACAATATAGAGCTGGCTGTACGAGGATGGACGAAGAAAGGGACGACCGACGACGTTTATTCGCACGAAAGGCGAAATTGATTTCGCGTGTTTCGGTTAAATTAATCCTTTGCGGGGATAATGAAAGGGTTTCAAAAAGTCGTACCTATGTATTTACTTGTATTAGCAAAAAGCTCGTTGTTTGGTTGTTATACGATGGTAGGGGATGGTAAAATTGCAAAACTCTGGAGGAATGGAGCACATATTCTCCTAATGTCGTCGCTTTTGAAAGCAGTAGCTGTGCGAAGTATAAGAAAAAACCCATGTTCAAGACACGTTCGATATTCCAAGTCGAACTTTCCAGCGAAAAGTTTGGTCTAGCGTATACGTAGGTCGTACAGTTGTTGTAGGCTGAGCAGTGAGCAGGGTTATGCAGCAGTATAGAAACAGAATACAAGGGTTGATGGTAATAGTAGTAGTACGTAGTAGTAGTACGCAGTTAAATAAATCTAACGCTTTTCCTTCTACCATCCACCAGCATATTCGAGTCGAGGTGTAGATTTCGACGCGGTGCTGCGGTGCTCCGGCTTAAAACAGGCGGTCTCTTCTCTGTATACTCCAGACAGTCTCCAATAATTATCGATTTGTCGCTGGCTACGAATTACGTCACAGACGCTATTTTCCCTCTTGTAGTACTTTTTCGGCAAGGCAGGCGATGTGCTTTTGCGTGTACCGCGCCGCACCTCGCCACGCTACGTAGCCGACGAGTGCGTATTGTAAAGCCTTATAATCTTTTACTCTTTACTATACCCCTGTACCTTGCAGCCTCGTTACGAGGCATGGGCCTTGGCGGTAAAGCTGCCAATACCGCTGCTTTGTGCTTTAGGCTGCGTATACCATTTTCGTGTACAGAATACTGCTCGTTAGAGGTCTCTATACTTACGTAGGATTCAGCCCTCAGCCCTCTTTTTACGCGAAACTTATATAGTGCCTGGTATACGGTGCTACTTTTTCTTTCTTTCGTATTCTTTTTTACTTTTTTACTTTGTGGGCGCTGTAACCCGTCCGCCGTGTTCGAGCTTTGTGTACTAATTTCAACGAGTCTGATATCTAAGCTACTGCTTCTCCTCTTTGGTGTAAAACTGGAAATAATACGACCAGGGTACCGAAATCGAGATGCAATCGATTTTTTTCTCTTATTTTTTGGACGGTGTGAGAGTTGAGTAAACACTAGGTGTGGCTCGAGTCGGGTTTAGTGAGAATTTCAAGTGTCACGTGGTCTAGAGTTTGCACCGTTAGCTTTACAATGGAGATGATTTTTTCATTGGTCAGATCGTAAGATCGAGATGGATGAAATGCTAGGTGCCAAAAATCTTCGATTGAATTATTTCGAGGTGAATGGCGTGACATTTACGAGATTCCAAATCAGGTTTGAAAATTTAGCGAGCTTTTTCCAGAGGGTTTCGAGCAATTTTCAGTGTTTATAAAATGTTGTCAGGACGGATATCTCATAATTTTTCTGAATATTTCTTTATTTTCATTTTCACTTTTTTTTATTTCTGCGTATTTTTTTTAGATTTTTCGAGAAAGCAAAGATAAAGAAGGGAAGGAGAGAAGAAAATCGTTCTTCTATCATTTTTATTTTCATTTCTGAATATTTTCTCATTTTTTACGTTTTTTTAGGGTTGAGGAGTGGGAAAAGAGTGTGGGAGGGAAAGAGGGAAAATTTGAATGCTCAAAATAGGTTTAAAGTCTCTAATAGATAAACTACTTAAATTTTTGTTTGTTTTAGGACAAACTCGTCATAAATTTCTGCTTTAAAACAAAATTGTCAAAATGATAGATGCCTTAGGTGACTTACAAAAATTGCCAATCAGTTCTATCGTTTTTGGCTTTTGTGGAAGAATTGCAAAAAAAATAAGTTGCAAGTATTTTTTTTTTCAACAAAATTGCAATAGGTAAACCAGTTTTTTTGGAAAAATTGCAAAAGTTCTATAAAATCAGTAGGTAACAAAAAAAATATTGAACTAGTTTTCAAATCTGCAAAAAAATTCAGGTTTTCAGCCAAAATTGTAAAAATTTGTTTTTGGACAAAATTGCAAAAAATTAGTTGCTAAATATATTTTTTTCCTAAATTTCAAAAAAGTGCTGCTTTTTTCCAAAGTTTTAATAAATATTGTTTTGTTCCAAAATTGCGATTATTCCTGTTTCCAGAATTGCAAAAAAATCTTTTTTTGTCCAAACTTTAAAAAAAAGGTCATGCACAAAAAAATATATTTTTTTAAATAGCAAAAAAAACTCTGTTTTTGAGCCAACTTGAGCCAGCTGTTTTTTTCTTTGAAAATGGGATAAACCAGTTTTCAAATCTGGAAGCCTAAATTGAAAAAAAAAATCATTTCCTAAAGAAAGTCCTATTTTTTTTGGCGAGATTCTAAAATAATGTTGTTGTAGTTTCCAAAATTGCAAAAATTGCCTTTCTTTGCAAAAATGCAAAAAATTTTTTTGCTCATTTGACAAAAACTTCCAAGTTACAATAAAATCTTGTTTTTTCAAATTTGCAAAAAATATTCTGTTTTTTACCTGCTGTTTTTTTCAAAACATCCCCGCTTTCAAATCAGCAAAAAGTTAGTTTTTATCCATTACAAAAAAATTCCAACAACATTTTTTTTTTTTTTATTTGAAAAAGGTTCTGGATTTTTGAGAAAAATTTTTTTTTCGAAAATTCGATAAATCCTGCTCTTAAAAATTTGTGTTTTTTTTTGCCAAAATTGTTAATAGATCTTGCAAGTAGTTCTGCTGTTTTAATATCATGCTTCCAAAATTGCAAAAAATTCAGAAATCTTCAAAAAATAATGCAAGTCTTTGTTTTCTTTAAAAAATAATGCTAAAAATTCATGTTTTCCCCCCGTAAAATTGCAATAAATTCTGCTTCAGAAATTGCCAAAAAAAGAAAAAAATTGTTTTAATCGTTTTTAATGTTTTCAAGGTTTTCCCGTCGCCCCCCGCCCCTGCTGCAAATCATTATCCTCTCCCTATTATATTGTTTCCATAAATTCTGATGCCATATTCTTTGAAAAATTTACCCTAAATCTCAAGAACGTTAATCCCCTTCAAAATCCATTTGTGATTCATTTCCAAATTTTTTTCAACTGCAAATTCTGATTATAATATGTATTTGATGAGGACTTGAATATGAATCGTGTTTTGAAATCGTGCAGTGAACTTGTATGGGATATCTGAGTCAGAATGATTGCCTAATTTTTATTTTTCAGGCGAAAAATTGAATCGAAATCGAACTTAATGCCTGAATGGTGTAACTAGGCAACCTCTCATGCTTAGATGCGTTTTTGTTGAGTTTGAATCACGAGTTCATATCATTTTCTTTTTTGTTTTATTTTGAAGGGATTGTTCCGAATTTGGCACATCTTCCCCTCCTTCTTCCTTTGATTCCTTGTCTAACAACCAGAATTATGACTGATTTCAGCTGAGAGAAAAAACTGAAGCAAACTGAATATCAGAAAAGAGGGTAATGAGAAGTTGAACAAAGTAAAAAAATAAAATTTTCAAAATACTTTTTTATTAGTTTTGAGAGGTTTTTAATACCCTTCCTTCCCTTTCCCCCCACTCTCAGTAGTTTTGATGATTTCTAAACCGAATACAGACGAGTTCATCGAGACAGAGCTCTTTTGAAAGGCGAACTTTTTCCCAAAAACTTCTCTCAGGTGATATCATAGCGACGTATACTGATAACTTAGTCCTTAAATTAATGGCACAGAAACGCCTACAGTATAATATGCGAATACAGTACGAAGCACAGCGAAAAGAATGACTCGAAGCAGGCTTACAAATGCCATCATGTACGCCAGATACTATATACGCAGTAAAGGTGCCAGAGACTGATAGAAAAAGGGTGAGAAGGCTGGAAAATAGGACTATAGCGCAGAGGGTGTTTGATGGAACCAGAGACGACGGCGGCGGCACGGTGGAGGGTATGAGAGATAGAATGTTTTGAAAATTGTCTGTGTGGCGTCGAGACGAGCCCGTAGCGCTGGCTTTTCTGCTCGGGTGGTGTTTAGTGTGCATGGCACGAAAGTTGTACTCGCGATAGTGTGTAAGAAGGAAGCTTACTAGAGCAGAGTGGAGAGAAGGCGAAGTGTATATCGGCGCGGCGATGGCTGGTTGGCTGCTTGTGCCTCTACCACCCGCAGCAGCCGAAACCAGGCTGCCGAGATGAAAAACTATGCCGCAGTTTTGCACACAGAATACCAACATGGTACGTAAGCGACAATAGAAATGTACCTTGGAGCTTATTTGTGAGCTTTTGAAGTGCTTGCTGTAATTCTTAGAGATGTGAAATTGGAATTTTTGAAATGGTATATGATGGATATGTTGCCTGTATGTCAAATCGAAGGGGTTTAGCTAGAGGAAGGGGGTGGGAATAAGTGATTCCAAAAGAGGTTCAGGGTTGGGGGGTGTTTTCTCTCTAGTAGGAGCAAATTTGAAAATTCGGTATGATTTTTCAAAAATTGGTGAAATTTTGGACCACCCTACTCTTTCCTGTACTTTCTTTTGGAGAATGTGCTGAATTAAGAATTGATTGGAAGAATTATTCCTCTCTAACGTAGATTTACGAAAAACCCCGGAGTCATTTTTGCGAGGACAGGGGAAGTGGGAGGTTATTAAAATATTTGTATTAGGTTCCAGAGTTGAAAATTTCGTTGACTTTCCAGGGATAATATCGAATAACGCGGTTGAGTGGAAATGGAGTTTTCCTGCTGCGAGCTTCCAAAGTGGAATGAAAGTTTCACTATATACGAAAGAGAGCAAGAGAGAGAAAGAGAAATTTGATACGAGAGGGTTGAGAGAGTACGCGCCAGGGCTTTGGTGGCTGTACGAGAGAGGGTGGCTGGCGTAGCGTCGTCGTCGACTGAAAAATACGTATAGGGGGTGTGCGAGGCGCAGGCGAGGGATTCTTTATTCTGACGCGCCGACGTTTCACATTCGTTAATGGCTGCGCCACGCCGAACCCCCTGGCCCCCTCGTCTCCACCGTTAACCCGTGTATGACCCTGTTAGTGACTGGGATTTTTCGGGACGTATACGACTCTGTGCGGCGAGGTTCGGCGTTAGCGGATCCGACATCGTCGACGTCGTCGTCGTCGTCGTGGAGTCATTTGTTATAATAATGCGTCGCGTCGCGTCGGTGGGTGCCGATGCTACCGCCGTCGTCGTCGTATGCACGACGTAACACTCCCCCCTCGGCCCGGCGGTGCCCAATCTTCTGGCCCAATTTTACTTTTATACCAGCTTTTGCTTTCGAATAAAACGGGTAGGCTCGTCGATGAAATTTTCCCTTTCGTGGTAAATTTAAAACGCTGGATTTGCCGGCTCGGCTCGGCTCTGATTCGCGTTCATTGTACGTACCTACTCTACTACTATACGACTACTAGGAGTACACATTACGTACGTGCGAGTGTATTGTGTGTTTTCCAACGAGAATGAAATTGCGACCGACTGACGATGTGTGCGTTGTTGTATAGTATTCTCTCTGGTGAATTTCACGACGACATTGTGTCGAGCCATGGACTAGAATTGTACAAATTTTATTCTATTTTTCCTCGATGAGTACCACGATAGTTGAAAACATGCTCTATGGTTCTCTTCATGCTCTAATGCTAGAATTTAGTTGTATTGATTTATTTATTTTTGGTCAAAGTGGATAGAAATGTTACTAAATTTTTGTTTTTCTTTTTTTTGCTTCAGGTTACCCCTCCGGAAATATGCGAGCCGGTGAAACCCGCCGTGAAATCGGTGATCGAAGAAACCATACCACCGAAAGTCGAAGACGAAGAAGAAGAAGAAAGATGGTACCTCAAAAAGAAAGCAAAAGTTGTCACAGCGGTGGATGACGGCTCAGCTGTGACTTGCGCAACCATACCGTCGTATTACGGCTCCTTTCATACGTATTACTCGAATCTGTGCGATAATTGGGTGCGTAATGCGGCCGCACACGCTGGTTACCATCATCCCACGACGTGGCCGAATTATCCTCCTTTACCATTTACCAAAGACTCGAAATCTTATTACTTTACCGAATCGTGAGTATTTTGATGCTTAAATTGAGTAAAATACATTATAGGTTTTTTTAAAAATCGATTGAGGTTGAGAATTTCATCCTGTTTAGGCATGGATCGTGGGTATTTTTGTTGTAGAAGCGAAAATTCTAAAAAAAAAGTCTGCTCGAATTTGCTGGTTTGTGTGAATTTTTTTACAATCACAACATCGAGCAAAGTTGAGCAATGTGGTCAAGTCGATCAATCGCCAAAATTAGATTGAATTTTGGAAATTCCTGCCCGCCCCTTCAATCGTTTGCCATCTTTTTGTTCGTTTACTACATGGAAGAAAAGGTGAAATTTTAAAGGGCACGTTTGCATTACAAAAAAATTGACAATTTTTATTTTAATTTTTTTGAGAGAGTGCGCTTTCTGGCGAATTGATTAATTTTTTGAAAGTACCATTCGCGAACGAATTAATCAATTCTGCAATATATGAATCAATTCGTTCGCGAATGATACACCAAAAAATATTCAATCCGTTCGCAAATGATTTACCAAAAGTTATTCAATTCATTCGCGAATGATTCACCAAAGCCAGAAATTATTCAATTCATTCGCTAATAATTCACTAAAAATCATTCAATTCGTTCGCGAATGATTCACTAAAAAAATCAATTCGTTCGCAAATAATTCACTAAAAATTATTCAATTCGTTCGCGAATGATTCACAAAAAAATTCAATTCGTTCGCAAATAATTTACTAAAAATTATTCAATTCATTCGCGAATGATTCACCAAAAATTATTCAATTTGTTCGCAAATAATTCGCTAAAAAAAATTCAATTCGTTCGCGAATGATTCACTAAAAAATTCAACTTGTTTGCGAATGATTCACCAAAAATTATTCAATTCGTTCGCAAATAATTCACTAAAAATTATTCAATTCGTTCGCGAATGATTCATCAAAAATTATTCAATTTGTTCGCGAATGATTCACTATAAAATTCAATTCGTTCGCGGTGGATGATTCACCAACTATAAATTAATTCGTTCGCGAGTGATTCACCTAGAAATTTATCAATTCATTAAACACCAATTGTTCGTAAATGATTCGATTGTATTGTAAACAGGTCAATTGCTATACAAATGTTTCAAAAAAAAGTGACTCAAATTGTTCATAAAAGATTTGTACTTGAAGAAAAGTCGGTCTTCTCACGCTGAATGCGTGAGTGTTTTTTTTCTATTTTATTGGAGAATATTTAACTTTTTTATGTGGATATTCTGCTAATTTTTTATAATCAGAATTTCCGATTCTTGAATAAACATGTTCTTTAGTTTTGTGAAGGTTTTGCATTTGCAGCTTTGAATGGGTTGAAATTCTCAACTCATCGTTGTCATCTTAAAAATTTAGAAAATAGTCTGAAGGTGGCAGTTCTTTTGAGCAATTTTTTTCTATTTTTTTTTTCAGGGTGCCGGCATTTCTGACACAAGGCCCGCCAGTATTACTACACCCTGAAAGGGTGGTATCTCTGTCACAGAGTGAACAATTCGAACGTTCTTTTCAACCTAACGTTGCTTTAGCACCACCAGCTAAACCAACGACAGCAGAAGGCATGACCTATAGCAAGGTAAATAGCTGATACTCCTATTAATATATTGTATATTCTAGTGATAAACTATTACTACAAAAATGACGCCAACGATCGTACGATCAGTTGGAAAATTTTTCGTGGTAAACAGGCTACATAATCTATTTATGTAATCAAAAGGCCATCGTTTTTAAATACATACGTTTATTTGATTAACGTAAACAACACACGTGTAGTTATTTATTTGTGTACGTACCTATTGTATTCGTGTGCAATTTTCTTTCGGAGATAATCTGGGAGTAAAAAAAATAGGAAAAATACACTAGTCACGATGACGAGATAAACTTGAACTTAATTTGAATTAATTTTTTCAGTTGAAAAGAGGAGTTATAAGGGTGAAAAGTGACCTCCACAGTCCATCACCTTCGACGGATGCAGAACCACCTCCTCCGCCAGCAGCTACCCTTTACTATAAGAATGAACAAGACGAAGATACCAAACCTAGACCTATATCGCCTACAGTTCCAACGTTACCACCGGCCTCATCGCCTAGAAATTCGCCTTTACCAGAACCTGCGCCGGATAATGGTAAATATTTATGCACCCAATTTGAAGATTTTCTCCAAAGAAGTGCTGGAAATCTAATACGTAATGTTGTGATTCATTTTATAGGAGTGAATAGCGTCGTAGATCAAGTAGCAGCTGTGTTAGATGCTCTCAGTGATGCCGAAGATGCGGTTCGGCAAAGAGTGATAAATTTAGTAGACCGGTTAACATTTAGGATCGATAAATGCGAAAACGAGAGACAGAAGTATCAAGATGAAATGTTGCAGCTTAGAACACGACTAGCGCAAGTTCAAGAAGAAAACGTGCAACTATTTTACGAAAATAATCAATTAAGGCAGCAGTTAGAAATTAAGGTGAGTATTTGAGTGCACTTGTTGAGTTATTTTTTCATTTTTTGGAGTTGATTTGTCTCCATGAGGTCTGATTTGATCAAAACCTCGCTGATTATATTCGTCGCGTCGAGAGCTTTAAAATGAGTAGTCACATCGTATATTTCTGGAAAAATGGATTTTCAAGGTCATGACCTTTTTGGCCCTTTGACCTTGAAAATGAATGTTGATCAAAGTATATCGTGTGAGTACTCGTTTTAAAGCTCTCGAAGCCACGAATTCAACCACGTTGTTGGTTTTTTGATTTTTCTACTTTGGGGCGAAATAATTGAATTTGAAGGGTAGTTTTATCTGTTTTATCGCTTGCAACGATCTAAAATCTAATTTTATTTTCGACAGGTCGAAGAAGACGAACAAACTACTATTGTTACATCACTGAGCGTCTCAACAGTCACGACGCCGGCATCAAATACATCGCCTGGTGGCGGAACCGTATTAAATAACGCTTCCTATCCGTATTCGAACCGGAGTACTCCCGGGATTTCTTCGAAACAACCACATTGCAGTCCTGTCTCCGTGATAACATCGCCTCCACCGCTATCCTCCATTAAATCGGAATCGTCTGCTTGAAAAATCATTATTTTCTTATCGCCCAAGTCACACACACGGATTGATCTCAACCATGAGGCGTTAGTGTTGATGAACGTTTCATCTCGACCATATTTTTGTTCTCTTATGTTTTTAATTTTTCTCTACTCTTTTAAAAGACCGACTAATCATACGGAGAGTATCTCCACTATTACGTATAGTTTCGTTGTTGTTGTTTACTTCGTACCTATTTAATTTTTTTCTTACCTTTTTTTTTTGTCTTGTAATCACCTACTACGCGTATTTTAATAGCGCTGTGTGCCTGTTGGGGTTTGTTTTGGTTTAAAACCGTATGACTCGAGTGGGTAATGTGGGAGATTTTGTGATATAGGAATTTTTTTTTTGCTTGGTGGTCGAAGTGAAGTGTCGCGTGTAGGAATAGGCTAATATCGAATTCATCAGCTCTTTGCAGTGTACAGATGGCATTGAAAATGCTTAATTATTTCGGTGGTCTGAGGAGGAATTATTGATTCGAGGCGTAAATTTTATAAGTATTGACGCGTAGAGCCATAGTCCTTTTATAAATTTTGTGTTCCCGTTGTGTAATTTTGTGGTTGTAAACTACTAGCATGCTTTTTATTACTCTTTTTGTTCGTGTTTTACTGTAACGAAGAGGGAAAATGTGCAAAGAATGTGCGAAACCGATCGTTGAAAGTGTAATTTTATACCGGAACCCCCCTTTCATTTAAACGTAGTTACCATTTATCTCATTTTACTATCGCTGTGTCCGTAGTTTGTCGACGTTTTAGAGGCAAAAAATACTCGTAGTTGCTCGGATACGTTAAAACGTCGCAATCTAGAATTTTATCGCTTAGCAGTGTATCGAGTTGAAAAAAACTAGGGCCCTATCTCCTTCGAAAGGTATTTTGTCAAATTGTTCCAAAATTTTCGTATTTGCTCACTCGTGCTCTTTTTATAAGAATCTTATTTCGTAGCTCGACAGAACCTGAGATTCGTTTTTGAGTACTTATTGTAAACTTGTGTCATGATCTCTTTTAATTTTTTGTGTTTTTTTTTTGTTTTGCTGATCTCATAATTTCATTCTTAGTGCCATCAGTCTACGGAAATTTCAAGGAGTGGCTGAATAGTACGGCGGGGAGAGGATTCAAAAATGTGGGAGGTAACTCTATAGTCCCCTTACTGTGATAAAATTTAAAATTATTTATTTATTTTTTGCTCGGGAGCATTTTTCCTGTAGCTCGAATCTGCTTCATAGTATGAATCACTCTGAAAATTCACATTTGCAAAATCGAGTAGCATTTTTTTAATCCTTAGAGTGAAAATTTGCGTTCTAGAGGAATATTTTATTTATTTTTTGACTGGGAGTATTTTTGATGTTGCTCGAATCTGCTTAATATTGCGAATAGTGTTGAAAATTCATATTTGTGAGCAGAATTGAGCAGTTTTTTTTTCATCCCTGGTGTGAAAATTCATTTTCTGGAATTATATTTATTGCTCGGGAGCATTTTTGTTGCTCGAATCTATCTAATATTGTGAATTGTATTGAGAATTCACATTCACAAGCAAAATCGAGCAGCTTTTTTTTCATCCCTGGTGTGAAAATTCATGTTCTGGAGTAGTACTGGAATGGCTGTTCGAGCCTTTTTGACTTTCCATCGTATTGTATACTATCGTTCTGTTTCGAGCTATATAATTTTCTTCAACGTTTGAGTCTTCCATTCAGCTCATCATCTGTCAGTAAATTGAAATAATCTTGTGGTCACTTTCAACGATCGTTTTCTTTTCTTATCCACTTTAAGAGATGTAATTTTTATGTTACCAAATAATTTTTTAAATGTTCCATGTAAATAATGTACAAAGAACTGGAATTTCTATACGAACAACGACCCTCCTTCCCCTCTAAAAAATTATTTTTTGAAGAATTAATCAACCTTTACATTCCTTACATTATAAGGGACGACAAAAAAAATCCTACGTTGGGCAGATTTTGAAATCCTATCGCGTTGTTCGCTAACAAAAATAATTGTTCGAATGTAAATAATTATTTTTTTGAGTTACCTATTCGTCTATTTGCTAAAAATGGGCGAATGTATTTCTCCAAATGCTGAATTTCGGTGTTTTATCTTTTTCTTTTCTTTTTTTGTACGGAAATGAGCAACGTAAACAGATACGTTGCGATTTCTCACCTTTACCGTAATTTTACGTTATTTTTTTTAATTTTGATTTTTTTTCTCTTTGAGTTTTCTAAAAAAATTCTCAGTTACGTAATTAACTTTCATTTTGATATTTATTTAAAGAAAACAAATTTTACATAACAATTTTACTGTTTAATACAAAGACTGGTTCCTCTACTTAAATTTTATTTTTTTAAATTCGAAATAAATTTTAAAAACTTTCAATAAATTATCGATTTAAGAGATTTGATATGCCATCTTTGTGTCGGTTTTCTTTTATTTTTTTGTTTTTGTTCTTGTTTCTTTTTTTTTTCTTTTTCTTTGGTACTCCATAAGCAATTGTATGTGTATAAATGTATATTGTGGCGTGTATGTGTTCCATTATTTGTGAATTTTTTTAATTGCCATTTTATTTTTCATGTTTTATTTGTATTGTACAGTATTTATTTTTTTTACCCATTTTCCCTTCGATTTTTTTTCTCTTTTTAATTTGATTAAGCGTTGTTTATTGTGTATTTTTTTTTGTTCGTTTGTTGACTAAAGTCTAATCTCTATGTCAGGGGTATACCATGAAGAAAGATGGAAATTCTTAGTACAATGTTCCGAGACAATCTTATAATACTATTTTGTTTAGACCATTTTTTTCGCTGCTTCTAATATGAATTTTTGTTGTCGAGGGCGAATTGTTGAAAATTGTATCAAAATTTAGGCGTATTGTTCACTTTTTTTTGTACTGTGTCCTTTTTATCGAACGTAGAATCAAAGAAACCGTAGTGTGTTCATTTATTACGATGTGGTTTTAAAAGATTTAAAAAAAAAAAACATTGTTTTATGTATTTAAGAAATATATAAAAAAATTTACATGAAAAAAACATCACAAAATTGCAACCGTTATTTTGTAAGGTAATTTAAATAGCTTTTTATCACAAGTTAGCCAATAAAGTTATTTAATAAGTGTGATTTTACAATTTAAAAGAAAAATTTTCGTTTCCTTTCTTTGATCTTATATACGATGACTTATGTTTTGTTTTTTTGGTCGACCTTTTATCTCTCTCTCTTTCTTTATTCAAATTCAGTATCTCCTACTATGTCATTTTTATTCGTAGAGTAGACGTGTGTAAAATTTAAAATGAAATGAAATGTATTATGCTCCTCGTTTTTTTCTTCTTTTTTTTTCGTTTGTAGAATTTTTAAATTTAAATTTTCGTTAATATTGTCTAGTGTTGTGCCAACAGTGATGCCTAATTTTTGCTTCTTATTTATTTTTTTTCTTCGTGTATCATCTCAGTCATTGTAAATATTGTTTAAAAATAAATGATATAATTTTGATTTTTTTAAATGGTCGTTTTTTGTAGAAGAGTGTGACATGATCTATTTAATTGAAAAAAATCACGTGCTGAAGACAAACAAAATTGAGGACGTTTGTCGTCGTAAAAATCACGTGCACGCGAATATCTACATAGTTCGACACACGAGGCACGAAGCACTTGGTAACGTGAAATAAACAAAATTCCAGCACTGGAGAAATACACCTGAGTTGTAATTCTCCAGTCTTACGAGGTCAATGATACCATGATTATTGATGGAAATCAAAAAACATCTCGTAATACCGAATTCTAAGTGGAAAAGTATACAAAATGAATTCGCCAAGAAGGACGAAATCGAAGAAAAAATGCCACAGTTGTTCTCGATCAAGAAATCTGCCACCAAAGTATGTGATTTCTAAGTATTTCTTATGCGTTAATCACACGTTAGTTTAATTCAGACGAATCGAGTCAAAATTCGTGTCTGGGATTTAAAAAAAAAAAACAGAATTGTGATCCATTCAGAATCATCCATTGCCTGAATAGATTTATTGCATACAGTAAAATGAATAAATTATAAGAAATTAAATTAAAATGAAATGAATTTAAAATCAAATTGATTAAATCAATGGGACTAAGTAAATGAAATAAAAATGAAAAAAATCATGAATTGGATCCTAGTGTACAAAAATAAACTGAATAGAATGAAATTAAAAAAAATTAACATTAGAATGATTGAAAGACGTTGAGCTAGTTTCATTTTAATAGGTAGAAAAATAAATAAATTAGAAGATGAGTTAAATCGAATTGAATTAAATTAAGTAAATTGAAAGGAGATGGGTAAGTATTTCAAATTAGATAAAATTAAAAAAGCAAATTGAATTTGAATGAAACTATTTTTAAAATTAGTTCAATTTGAATAAAATGAAAAAAAAAATAGATTGATGCACTTAACTTGAATTAAAATAAAACAATAAAATCAGAATGAATTGAAACTGAGTAAATCAAATAAAATAAATTAAAATGAACGAAAATTTAGTTGATATTAAATTAGGTAGTCAAATTAAATTAAAATGAATCAAATTAATTTAATTAAGTTGAAATTAATCAAAATAAATAAAATTGTATTAAAATCAATTGAATTAGGTAAATTGAATCAAAATGTATCAGAATGACAATGATAATCAAATCAAAATACAATACTAATTCATACCTCATTTCTGTGTTATAGAAATACAACGAATACTACGTCGACCCTCCCAGACCAAAATCCAAAACGAATATCAAAAATATTCAAGATTTTATACATCACGCCAAAAAAATGGTGGCTAAAGAAAAATTCCTACCGATTAATCTGAAAAGAGCTATGTTACTAAGCGATGTATTCACCGAGAAACGGAATCAGCTCAAATTTCAAAAAGTTCTCAAACAAATGGAAAAAGAACTCGTAGAAAAAGAAAACAAGCAAATCGTCGAACAGATGGACAATTACAAAATGGAGCAATTAAAGAAACGAGAACTCGAACTGAATAATAAAGTTTTGCTAGGAAAGAGATTGAAAAATGAGTAAGTAAAGTAGGGTGCCAAAAAACAACTAAGTACTCACAGGAGATAAAAAATTGAAATTTTTTCAAATACCTAATGGAGTTTTTTTCTTTTTTTTTCATAGAATTTTGGAATTGAACGTGAAAAAACGAAAAGAAAAATTGAAGCAGATTGAAAAAGAACGCGAAGAGATTTTCAAAATTAATCAGCAACTGGAAGAAGATGAAAAAAATGGCAAAAATAAGGTGCCTACTTACTTACCTACCTAGTTTCACGTCCCTTTTTGGTTGATTTTTATTATTATTCTCATATTATAGATCATTGAAACGAAACTAGCCATCGATAAAATGCATCAACAAGATGTTCAAGCAAAATTACAACAATTTGAAGCATATAAAAAGTTAGAAAAGGAAGAATACAATATCGCCGAAGCTCAGCGAGAATTTCTCGATGACATGAAAGAAATGCGAAATTCCATTTTGAAATCAGTAAGTCGTTAAATTATACTCAATTCTTTTTTTTTTCTTTCTTTAGAAACGTTGGGTTCAATAGTTCAATTTTATTCGTAGATTCATGTAAAAAAACCTCCAAAAATCGTCTTCGATCAAATAAACTCAGAAAAAGAAGTAATACGACGATGTTATGATTTACCATTAGTGAAGTAAGTGAACAATACCTCCTCCCTCCCTCCCTCTCACTCCTCAATTTACATATTTTACATCACAAAATCAATACCTATTACCTACCTAATACATTTTCTTAACTTTTTTTTTCAGAAAAAGTAAACTGGAAGAAAAACGTGAACTGTATTCGAAACACCTCAAACAGGATCGAATCAAAGGCTACGAAATTCAAATAAATGAACTCACAAAATACAAAAAAGACGAACAAAATGACCGAAAAAACGAATACAAACGTCGATGTGAAAATATCAAGACTACGAATGTATTCAAACAGTTGAAACATCGTCACGTGCTCGAAAAAATCAAAGAATATAGAAATATTTGGAATCACCAGCTGGTAATTTTTTTTTCTTTTTGAAAATAACTAAAGATCGATCGCGTTTACTGGAATTTTGATCGGTGATGGATTTTTTAAATGATAGGCTGGATCTGAAACTAAAAGTGTTATTTATTTTGAATTTGGGTATTTAGATAGAGAAAAAACAATCCGAAGATGAAAACAAACAAGAGGATGTCCAAAGACGAGAAAAACTCTTGGAAAAAATCCGTCGAGAAGACGAAAAGTACTTGAACACAGTGACTTCTGTTTTAGAAGACTACAAAAGACAAGACAAAATCATCCAACCAATTGTTAAATGCTTAAGAAGTGGATATTGTTCGTGATGAATAAAACTCGACATTATTTTGAAATCCTTTCATATCTATTAAATAGATAGTTTCAAAATTAAAAAATCTAAAAGAACAAAAGATAACCGTTTGTGAGAAAATTTTTGAAATTTGTGCGAATCGCTGTATTTTTTCAAGAACTAACCCCCGGAGCGCAAATTTTACCATTCCAGTCGTTTTGGAGCGAGAGTGACACCTCAAAAAAACACTCTTGAGGTGTCACTCTCAAGATCGGCTCAAATGTAGATAAATTCGTTAAACAGGTCGAGTGTAATATACAACTCGATTTTTAGCTGCCCAACTTCATATTTACGCCTTCTGAAGCAAATTCAAAATTCTGGAGACGTTGAAAATCGCGCTAGAGGCTCCAGAATGGCAGGAAATTGTGAAATTTTGATTTGGGAGGTTAGTTACGGGCAAAATACAGCGATTCGCGCAAATTTCAAAAATTTCCTCACAAACGGTTATCTTTTGATTTTTTGGATTTTTTAATTTTGAATAAAGCTGGTCAAAAAACCACTTTTGAGGTATCACTCCCAAAATCGGCTCAAATGTAGATAAACTCGTTAAATAGGTCGAGTATATTACACAACTCGGTTTTTAGCTGCCCAACAGCATATTCACGCCTTCTGGAACAAATTCAAAATTTTGGAGAAATTGAAAAATTGCGCTGGAGGCTCCAGAATGGCTGGAAATTGTGAAATTTGGATTTGTGGGGTTAGTTTTGGACAAAATATAGCGATTCGCCTGAATTTCGAAAATTTCCAAACAAACGGGAAACTTTTGATTTTTTGGATTTTTAATTTTGAAAAAAGCTAGTCAAAAAACCACTTTTGAGGTATCACTCCCAAAATCGGCTCAAATGTAGATAAACTCGTTAAACAGGTCGAGTGTAATATACAACTCGATTTTTAGCTACTCAACTTCATATTCACGCCTTCTGGAACAAATTCAAAATTCTGGAAAAATTGAAAAATCGCGCTGGAGGCTCCAGAATGGCTGGAAATTGTGAAATTTGGACTTGGGTAATTAATATTAGTTTTGGGACTTATTTTGGCCATTTTTACTGATCAAGTACGTACTTTTTTAAAAAAAAGCATAAATCGCCAAAAACAGTCAATTTTGAATTTTCAAAAATTCGCCAAAAATCGAAAAATGAACTTGGGCAGCTGAAAATTTGGTTTTGAGGGGTTTGGACTAAGTATGCTCTTTCCAAAAATCACGGTCCTGTTCAAACCGGAGTGTGACACCTCAAGAGGTTCCCTTGTTAGAAAAAATTCCGGGGTGAAAAATTTTCTTCCTCTTTGGATGCTCTACAACGTTTATTTGGGCTGTTTTTTCGAATTTTCAATTGCAATGGAGTTACCATTGGGGCGAAATCAAGACTTCTACAAAATTGTTCTCTATTTAGATACCTAATCTGATTCGCTTAATAGCGCTAGATAATGTTCCTCATGTGATCTGATGGACTACGAGATTTAAACCTAAAGACGTTCCAAGGCATTTGTAATCTAAAGATCGTGTCGCCATGTTTTTGATTCAAATGAGTTCTAGTATAGTGTACTCTTTGATATTTTTAATGTTAATAATTTCTGACAATGTCGACACTACACAGAAGCATAACCTTATTATGCAACTTTGCACAACTACAGAGATTGTTTGCCCGGAATAGGCCACAGTTTTGAAGATACCTATTCTTAACCATAAAAGAATGTACATCGATGATTGATGAAACGTCATCCCTCAAGAAACTACATAAATTCAAGTTTGCGAAAAAATGCTATTTTTTGATTTAAAACTTGAAAAAAGTTTTGATAGGTGAAGTTGACCCATTTGACACCTATTTTTACGTATCTTTCGAAAAAGTTGAAAAAACCCTGTCACTCGATGAAATAACTTCCTCACAAAAAAATCAAAATTCGAAAAAATTCGATTTTCAATTTCAATCATGAAAAAAAGTTTGAATTTATTCAGTTGTCATTATTTTGACCACTTTCTGGCGTATTTCATGAAAAAGTTGATAAAAATTACACTCATAACAAAAAAATAAAAATTTGTTCATTTTTTGAATCTTTTCAAATTTTGATTTTTTTGTAAGGAAGTCATTTCATCGAGTGACAAGGTTTTTTCAACTTTTTCGAAAGATACGTAAAAATAGGTGTCAAATGGGTCAACTTCACCTATCAAAACTTTTTTCAAGTTTTAAATCAAAAAATAGCATTTTTTCGCAAACTTGAATTTTTTTTTAATCGACTTTGCAACATGTTACCATCCCAATTTTTTAATATGTTGTTCAGCATGAAAAGTTGTCCATAATATATTTTTTTCAGAATTTTTGAGAGTCGGAACGATATGAAAACTACCGTTTTGAAACTTTTCGAGCTAATTTTTTGTACGAAAAAAGTGGCAACACTGACTTTTATGATATCACCAAAAAGCCTTTCAAAACCCCTAAATATGAGAAAAACTTCCATTTTGGTAGATATCGCGGTTATCGAGTAATCCACTGCTGAAATGGATGATATTTTAGGATCACTGAAAACTTTGACACCCCCTGGCTGCCTTTAAAAATGGGCTAGAGGGCTGCGATTTGCGCCATTGGTCGTCCCTTCCGAAGGTGTTTCCACAGGAAAAATTTCAAAAAAAATCGCCGAACCCCCTACCACTTCTTGGTCCAATTGACGTGGAATGACCAATAAACGTTTTTTTTTGTTCAGAGAAAAAATCATAGTTTAACGAGTTTTGAATGACGAGAATTTTTTCAAAATTTTTTGGAACCCCCAGGGGGAGAGACATTGACCAAAGAAAATTTAAAATCGTTATATCTTCAAATCTTAATTCCGGCAGACAGAATTTTATTTTATTTCTTCTAAAAATACGTTTAGATGAGTAGGTACCGTTTTTGGAAATTTTTTCAAATTTATCCTTGAGTCGAGTCATCACTCAAAATTCAAAAAACACTCAAAAATGTGTATGCAAGCTTACGGAGAGCCCGGAGAGGTCTTGGCTGCGACTTTTCATCATGTTCGGAACTTGTTGCGGTCTTCTGATTACAACCAGCATCAGAACTCGTATCATATTTTCCAGCACTTACGTAACCATCATCGAAGCGATCATCTGTTGAAATAATTTTCAGTAATCACAATTCGTTTACCAGTTACAAAAAGTAATAAAGCAACAGGCTTTTGCATGCAGGCTACCTTCAATGAGGTATTATACCTATCTATGTACAGTTTCAGTACAATATTCTGACCTTCATCCTCACCTTGAATGTGATTTTCATTCGTATTATTTCGTGTAAGGATGCAATCAAAACCTAGGGAAGTACGCTTTCTTATGATTTCAACTCTGAAGTTCGGGTTTACTTTATATCTGAAAGGTTCGCCGTCAGTCTCATTGCCAATGGGTTGCTTGTGATCTTCAACCTCTATATGATGATTGGTGTTAAATGTGACCGAAATTCTGGAAAAAAAACAACAAATTCGAGTGAAATTTTAACAAAAAATACCTACTTATCTAGATGGGTAAATAAATGATTCAAATCGACACTCGCATTGCACACTGGTACTTAGTAGACACAGTTATTTATACTCACTTTTCATTGGGAAGATACTTGCTAAAAATAAGAAAACTCCCGTCTACTGTTTTATCGAAACCGCAAACTTTAGAGTCTGATTTTTCCTCTCCTTGGGGTTGGACGATTTCTTGTTCTACATGCGCCAGTAATTTCTTTTCAACTGGTGAGGTAATAACTAGCAAGTCACGAGTTAGGTAATTTTATCAATGTAACGTAGTATAATATAGTGGGTGCTTATAAAATATGCATACTTTACTTATGTTCATGTACACAGGTAGGTAAAGGTACTCACTTTCAGTAGAAAATTGTAGTAATTGTACCGAGGACGAGGAGAAACTGCGATCAAGAATAGACTTGAAATTGTTGACTTTTGGGCCAATAGTTATCAAAAAAGTGCTGTACAATCGTTGTTTCGCCATTTCCGGCTGGACATTTTGTTTCAAATTTGATAAAATCGATTTGGAGTACAGCTTAAAACAGGATCTCATACCACCATTCATTTTGAACGGTTTTAGAAAAAAAAAAAAAAGAAAAAACGCACACAATTCTGATTAAATCACACTAGTACATGAAATGCATGAAATACGAGCACGAAAACACCAAGCACAAGTGAGAATGTTCAATTTCAAATGTGCCCAGTCCAATAAAAGAAATAACTCTGTTATCTATCATTCTGTAAGTAAAGTTCACCAATGAAAGAGGAGGGCTGCATATAGCTGCGAAAATCCATGCAATGGTACAAAAACGCAACAGCCGACCACATAGCCGCGTTACAGTCGCTCGATCTGACAGAAGACAGAACAATGTTCGCATCATGCAGCATACTTCATGTTCATAATATCTAGTGTGAAAGATTGCACTTTCAAAGAAGTGAATTTATGTGGGTGTGTAAACGAGTAAAATATTATTCTCTGTATGACTGTCGTGTGGCCTTTAAGTATCACGAAGCTGACAAAAAATAATGCGAATGAATAGATCACCGAATGCATTTTACCACATGTGTAGGGGATGAGGGTGTGAGTGTGAATGCCAAAGAACATTGACCTCCAGAGCCAGAGGAGAAAAGGCAGACGATCTTTTTCAATTAGTCATATATTATAATACATATACCTATCTACCTAGGTCCCAATTACATTTCACTGTTTACTATGCTTACCTGTACCTACTCTCTGTTAGGTTTGCCTTACAAGACATGTACAATCCCAACTGAGAAACTGATGGAAAATTTTTTGGACCAGACAAAGTTAGGTACCTCAAGTAAAGAATATGCAAAAATACCGCCACCAAAAATTCCAAGTGCTGAAGTGCATTTTTCAATTGTTGGTGATTTTTTGAAAATCGAGCTGGGTGGAAAATGAAAAAATGAAAACAAAATTTCAGCAAAATTTGACAGTATTCTGTACATATGTATAAGTACAGTATGACGCGAAAGTAGTGCTCGGTGGCTTATTTAATCGAAGTGGAAAGAGCTAGCGAGATGAATGAAGCGGCGTTGAGTAGGGAAAATAAGGGCTTTCAAAAGTGACCTTGAAAATTTCTGGCCCATGCACAGGGTGTCCACAAATTGAAAAACCGGTTTGGTCAAAAATTCAAACTGGTTTTTATTGGCGCAATGTATCCTACACACTAAGGCGACAAAAAAGGTGATATGAATTTTTTGAAACCGGTTCATTAATTTTGCAACCAGTTAATAAAAAATGCCCAAAACTTGTAGATAGAGGAAAAAGCTCGAAATAAAAGTTGTAGAGCATGAAAAATTACACAATTCTGTGTAATCACATTTTGAAACCGGTTCATATTGGTTTGCATTTAGCAACCAGTTTTTGACAATCACCTAAACATTGAAGATAGAGAAAAAAACGCGAAACAAAAGTTGTAGAGCGTAAAAAAATGAACTATTTTCGCGGATCGGATTTTGAAACCGGTTCATTAATTTGCAACCAGTTATCAAAAATTACCTAAAAATTGGAGATAGAGAAAAAAAGCTTGAAACAAAAGTAGTACAGCGTGAAAAATTGCACAATTCTGTTCAACCACATTTTGAAACCGGTTCATTGGTTCGCATTTATAGCAACCAGTTTTTGACAACCACCTTAAAAATTGAAGATAGAGAAAAAAACTTGAAACAGAAGTTGCAGAGCGTGAAAAATTGACACATTTTGACTGATCGGATTTTGAAAATAGCTAATTGATAATCAATTTGCAACCAGGTAAGGTAACTTTTAATGGCTTGCTGCGAATTGATGAAGAACCGGTTTCAAAATCTGATTAGCAAAAATTCTTCAACTTTTCACGCTCTGCAACTTCTGTTTCAAGTTTTTTCTCTATCTTCAATTTTTAGGTGATTGACAAAAACTGGTTGCTATAAATGCGAACCAATGAACCGGTTTCAAAATGTGGTTGAACAGAATTGTGTAATTTTTCACGCCCCACAACTTTTGTTTCAAGCTTTTTTCTAAACCCCCAATTTTTAGGTAATTTTTGATAACTGGTTGCAAATTAATGAACCGGTTTCAAAAAATTCATATCACGTATACTTACATATCCTTGATATAAATATTATTTTCCTAGAAAGCTGAAATTTAGACTAAGTACACCTTATTTACCCGTAGGTAAGTATGACTCGTCAAAACGACTGGATGTGAGGTCAGCCTTTTTGAGCAATTTTTTGGAACCTCTAGCAAATTTTTGAACTTCAAATATTTCAACATTATGACGAAGGAAAAGCTGGCATTCACACTGTGCCCTATTTGACGAAGTTTTGCCAAAATTTTGAAAATTTGTCCAAACGTTGAGAAGACAGTTTAAAAATCGACTAAATTTATCAAAAAATAAAAAAATCGTCAAATGTTGAAGTCAGCAAATTTATGAATTTAAAAAGCTGAATCTGGTAATTTAAAAATCAAGGAAAATTTGTTTGGTTGGAAAATTCGAAATTTTGCTGAAGTATAGGCAAAGCTGCTGAAATTATATAATATACGTAACTTTCCCAAGAACTTTCTTAGCCACTCAGAAACTTCATTCTTTGTCACAACAGTAGGTAGGTAGGTACCTAGAGTTATACTTACAGGAAAAGAACCAGTCTAACCTCAAAAATACTTACAAATAAGAATGTTTTTCATCTCAAGTTTTACTATCTTATAATTATGACAAAAGTGATGCCATCTATCATCGATTTTTTGTTCAAACAAAAAAATTAAAATTTTGGGGCTCAATAATCGAGGATACCTCACTGTTTGTTCAGAGAACTGGCGTGATTCACAAATCAACATTTTTAATACGTAGGTAACCTTAAATTTTTTGGGAGAATTTGAAAGGAAATTAACATAATTTAATCCTCATTCTTGTAATTTAAGAGTAAGTATCTACTTATGGTACCTTAGAACAATTATACGAGTACATATTGATCAAAAATAAGAGTCAATTGAATTAAAATTATTTATGAAGTTAATGAATAAAAAACGTTGGAATAAATACACATTTGAGTGGGAACAGGAAAATTGCACGTTTGAAATTGCACGATTTCAAACTTTCAATTTTTACCAACCTCATTTTGAGGATTTTTTTTCAACATTTTTTTTTTGATGAAGCTTGTTTCGCCTTTATACATCCTGCACTTTTCCACACTGTTTTACCGATCAAGAACTCCTTTAGTTGTTCTATAAAAAAACGATGATCAGTAGTTTTATTTTCACCAAGGCGTATAACTTCATGCAGAAATTCGTCGCAGACGCCTTTCTCTCTTAACAAATTCTTCATTATGTTGTACAAAGTCTGCAAAAAAAAAAAAAAGAAGAGGAATAATCGGATGTATTAGAATTAGATAGTCCATGTAATAGTATTCATAGTATGTGATCTAGAATAAGATAGAGAAGGGGATTGAGATGTAAAATGATCTTTTTGTAGGTATATGAAGGCCATTTTATTCTATTTCATTTTTTGCATAAAAGGTTTATGTATTTGAAAAAATGTTACTGCTAATCAACTTTTTGAAATTCTTTTTGAATATTATACCTATAGGTACCTACACTAAAATCACGTATTTTTTTTTCAAAACGTCACTTCCAAAATTTTCGAGGGTGGCGCTTTATTTTGAGACGAGTAGGTCGAATTTTTAGTAGGTGCCCACATAAAATTCTCATCGAAATTAATGATGGCATTGATGGCAGAAAAGTGAAAAAAAATTTGGGATATTTTTGGACTCTCGCGGAAACTTTTCAACTAATTTCGTGCAAGAATGAAAAAAAAAATCAATAATAATAAAATAATTTTCTACAGCTTGATTCCCTCTCTCTTCATCCCAGGTCAGAATAAAATACATATTATAATGTTAATGCACAAATAAGTAAAAGTAAAACTTACAGAATCTTTTACGTTGCCAACACCACGGGACTGATAATCGTTTTCATTCAGTTTTCCTTCGTATAATGCGTAATTTTGAATATTGAACATTCTCGTATCTTCACATTCTGTGGGTACAATTCATTATAATATATTTAGTTACCTATGTACTAGATACCTATGTTAGGTAGGGTGGGTCATAACAGAAATATTTTGGAGGTCTTGGCCAAATTCAGTGGATACCTTCATTTTGAGTTGAAAGTTTAAGTCATTCAGAAAAATGTTTAGTTCTGGAAGATGCCTTTGAAGGGGAAATATAGCTCCCCTCCTCATAGATGACGTATTTGAAAAAAAAATCACGGTTTTCAGGCTGTGTTATAGGCCACTGCCATCATGCCATCAAAATCCAAGACCACTTTTAGGCTTCCAGAGGCATGTCGAACGTGAGGGAGGGAGATCTCACCCTCTCCCGCCACCGCCCCGACAAAAAAATGTTGGCAAAAGGTTGGATGAGTTGGAGAAAAAAATTATTAAAAATCGTGAGTTTTTACTTCTTGACTTCTAGATTTTCAAAAGCTTTCGTCATCGTTTCGCTCGGTCCGGATCAATTTTATATTCGTGTTCAGCGTCACCAAAAACATACTATTTCATGTTTCGTACGAAAAAAAAACCACTTTTTTGAACTATTACCCAATTTGGGGAGGTTCCGGGGGCCGTGGATCGGGTCCAAGGGTCCAATCAAAAATCTGACGTCATATTCGTGTTCAGCGTCACCAAAAACGTACAATTCGATGTATCACATGCCCCAGTTTTTTTTCTTGAAAGTTTTGCCCGAAATTGGGGGTAGATTGTTCCCCCTCCATTAAGAGATTTCATCTCGAAACTTGAATATTTCGAAAAAGCATCAAAATGTACATCTATGGAAATTTTTCAGAATTTTAAATGCTAGCTCCCACTTACAGCGCCATTTTGAAATTTGAACTTTCAAACTTTGAAAATTTCAAAATGCTTAAAAAGTTCAAAATTTAATGCCCTTTTGAACTGTGAAATCAGTTTTGATCAACGTATCACAGCTTTGGAGGAATGCGCTGCTGAAGTTGACCTCGAGACAATGTAAAAATAATGGAAACCCACCCACCCACCCCCACTCCCTAAGGTTGCTGGGACCAAACTGATTGCGGGTTTCTTACTTACTGGTCGGGTAAATATTGTAAAAAAAAATTGAGCGAAATCGAAAGACATGACTTTTAGAATCGCATTTTTTTGGTGAAATTGACATGGAATGACCCTTTTGCTAAAATAGGTAAGTACCGAAAAGTCCAATTTTTTATCAAAACAGTTTCTATTTTTTTCCAAAATTGGTTCCTTTTAAAAACACAGAATTTTGTCCTGAAAATATGAAGAATTGTGAATTTTTGGGGTCTTATTTCTATTTTTGAAAATGTTATGTTGAAATCATGAAAACCAACTTTTTGCATCCATAATTTTTTCAAATTTCATGCTTCGCTTCGCTCGAGCAAATATCAATTCTATTGCACAATTTTTCAAAAATTCTCAAGAATTTTTTTTTATATAGGTACATATATATTAATATCTAATTTTGCAACGTTAAGGCACCATTTAGTTAAATGTCGTTGTGGCACCAGGTAGCAAGTGAAAAAAACTTAGTCATTTACGCGAGCGTTTTTGCGGCAATGGTTAATTCATTAATAAAAACCAACTGGTGCCTCTTTATTATATGAGTATAGAGTGATGATTAAGGGTATAAGCAACAGCGCCATCTAATCGAAACATTTTACAACAAATTTTTACAAAAGAATACTTCAAAAACCAATGAGACCTGAAATGGTGCCACAACGTATGTTCACTATATAATTTTACCAGTATATATAAGGGATTTTTAAATGTCGTTGTGGCACCAGTACAAAAATTTGCCTAACGACCCCTGGCAGTGCCCTGATGACATTCCACACGATTTTAGGTAAAAACGTTGTGGCACCATTTGGTGGTGCCATAACGTAAATTTTGGTGCCTGAACATGTGTAAAGTATATAAAATGGTGTCACAAGTACATCAATTATGAGTGTAGGTATATCATTTATTCTTGTTTGAAAAAATTAACCTAAAAAATTTTGGAAACATAATCAAATCAATACAAAAACTTTTTTTGATCATTTTTGAAAATGTAAAATTAGTCCACATTTTCGTTCGAACCCATCATCTGACCAATTGACTGGAGAAATATGAGGTGGGAGGTGGAGGAGGAGAGGGAGGGGGATCTGAGGTAAAAAGTTGAAAAAATCTAGTTGAAAATTTGTAAATCGCCGCTTTTTAGGGAAAATTCGTGTTTTGAAAATAATTGTCTTCTCAAAAATTTCGCATTAATTATGCCAATACTTACATCGAGAGATGATGTTTTTTAAACTGGGGAAACATTTTATATGCATTTGTACACTGGTGCCAACTTTTTGGCCATTATTGTCAATTTAAAAAAAATGTTTGGTTGTTTTTCTGGATTTTTTGAAAATTGCAATAATGATCAGAAAGTTGGCACCACTGCGTTTCATTCAGAATTTTTAAAACACAAAATTCACCATCAAAGTAGGTAAAAATGGATGGGATCCATCCTAATAAACTATGGGTATCTAAATTCATAAATCAAAATATAATCTGAATACTATTCCATTCACATTCCATTCCAACCCAAAGCGAATACCTACATGATATTCCTACATTGTAGTTGGACAAGTAACTATGAATACCTATACATAATTATATGCAAGCTTACGGTTTGCGGTCTCCTTCTGACTACATTTACAACCATGATCATCATCAGAACTCGTACAGTCACTATCGGTCGTGCAATAATCATCAGAACTCAAATAGTCACTTTCGGTCGTGCAATCATCATCAGAACTCAAATAGTCACTTTCGGTCGTGCAATCATAATCAGAACTCGAATAGTCACTTTCGGTCGTGCAATCATCATCAGAACTCGTATCACGTTCTCTATAACTTATGTAACCATCATCGGAGTGATCACCTGTTGGAAAATTTTCAACAATCTCCATTAGTTTATATCAGTAAAAAATAAAAGGCCTTTGCTTGCTTGCATGCAGGCTACCTCTTTTTTTTTTTTTTTACAAATACCTATACCTACCTACATACTTAATCAATATTATTACAGTTTTACTACAATATTCTTAACCTTCGTCCTCACCTTGAATGACGCAATCAAAACCTAGGGTAGTACTGTCTCTTGTGATTTCAACTCTGAAATTGGGTTTTATTTTATATTCGAGAGGTTCCCCATCACCGCCAGTCTCATTTTTAGTGGGTTTCTTGTTATCTTCAACCTTCACACAATGATTGGTGTTAAACCTGACCGAAATTCTGAAAAGAAAAAAGAAACGAAAAAATAAATTAGAGTGGAGTTTCAACAAGAAATACGTACAAGTATCTAGACCTACATGGGTGAATGAATACCTGTAGGTACATTATAGATGATGCCATTTTTGATACCTACATTGCACATAAGTAGGCACATGTAGGTATTATTATTACTCACGTTTCATTGAGAAGATATTTGGTAAAAATAAGATCACTCTTGTCTACTTTTTTTTCGAAACCGTAAGAGCTTTCCTTCACTTTGGCAGTTTCTTGTTCTATATATTCCAATAATTCCTTTTCAACTGGCGAGGGTTTAATACCTAGTAGGTCACGAGTCACGAGTTAGTTTTATCAATGTAACGTATACTTAAACTTAATGCTTATAAAATATGCACAATATTTTTATCACAGGTCTGGGAGTCTGGGTATTTATGTAGGTACTTACTTTCAGTAGAAAATTGTTTCGAGGACGAGGAGAAACAGTGGTCAAGAGTAGATTTGAAATTGTTGACTACCATTCGTTTCGGGCTAATAGTTCTCCAAAAGGTGCTGTACAGTCGTTGTTTCGCCATTTCAGGCTGGATACTTTGTTTCAATTTTGATAAAATCGAGTTGGAGCACAGCTTAAGGCAGGATCTCATACCACCATTCATTTTGAACGCTTTATTGCAACCAATTGATTAAGAAAAAAATAATAATTTTAAATAGGTAATTAAGGGGGAAAAATAAAAACGACTCGATTTTGATTAAATCACATTAGTACATGGAACAAGAGCACGAAAGTCGAAAACACCGAGCACGTGTGGATGGTGGTTTAAGTTTTACTATGGTCTGTCCAGTTCAACTGTCAACGAAAAAATCACTCGTGAAGTCGTGAAACAGGCGCGATGTGCGACGTCACAAAATCAGGGGTTCTCATCTGGTTGCACCACGTGGTGCTCTTGCTCTTGGTGAAGGTGTGTCTTGAGGGTTGCGACAAGCGGGGAGTGGTATTGTTTGCAGAGGGAAAGATAGGTAAAAGAATGCCTAAAATCATCGAAACGAACTGTAGTGAGATTATTGTATGTATTTGAAAAAAAGAGTGGGGAGGGCGAGGGATAGAAAAATGTTTTCTTTATCTGCAGTAGGTAATGTCTAAACATACCTATTATGATCCATTGGTTTTGGCTAAAGTAATTATTTGCAAGTAAAAATGTTGACGCCAGGCAACGAAACTTGATTTGAACTATAGCCCAAGTACTTACCACTTACCTACTTCCTGAAGTTGCTCGTTGCTCCTTACAGTAAATAGACCTTTAGAAAGTTGGACAAGAATTCAGAATTGTACTCGTAATTTTTTTTCTTGTTGCATCATCCTTCAAAGAAAAATAAATTGATATCAACTAAGTATACTAGATAGGTTTTGTGATTTCAGTTTTAAAAACAGGTTGTGTTGTTTTAGCCTTCAGGTTCAAAAATTACATCACAATTGACGTCGAAAAAATCGAAAAAAACCTCTCGAAAAATTCATCTAAAACGTTAAATTTTTAGAGTTTGTGTGGCCTCCAAATTAAGAGATTTCGAATTGATTTTTGCAGCTTAAATGACCTCTAAACTACTACCTATGAAAACTCGAATCAGTTTTTGGAGTTTGCATATCCTCCAATCTATGAAAAATTGAATCTGTATTAATTGGAGTTTGGATGATGAGCCCCAAATTATGAAAAATGGAATCATTTTTTTTTTTTGAGTTCGCAATATTACACGGGGTCCAAACTACAAAATTTCAAGTAGATTTTAGGAGCTAGTGTGGCCTCCAAATTACGATACGTATTAATCATTTTTTGGAATTCACAGCCCACAGGGCCTCCAAACTATAAAGATGCAAATTAATTTTTGTAGCTTGCATGGCCCTCAAACTACCTACGAAAAATTGAATCAATTTTCGAAGCTTGCATGCCCACAAAACTATGGAAAATCGAATCATTCGGCCTCCGAGAGGAGAGTGAGTACCTGGACGGAATATCTCATCATCTATAATGTATTAATACAGGTGAATTCATAGGGTTTAGGTTCGATGCACGCCTCAGGCAGAAAATTTGTTGATCATAAATCATAAAAATATGAATTTTAATAATAAATTAAGATGAAGAAATAAAATTTTTGATAAGTAAATAATATTTTATTAATAATTAATAAAAAACAATACTAGGTACCTATATTATCCAATCAGGGGAAAAACTAGAGTTTTCCGGACGAGTATACATAGTAAACAATGTTTGTTGAACAAGACGAAAGCGAGTGAAATCAAATATTTTAATTAAGTAGTTTAAAGTCATTTTTGTTGTCAAAAGTTTCAGCCAGAACAGTGTCAGCTGACAGTGTTTCTCTGAAAGCAATTTCTACCTATACAACGAGTACAAGAAGGAAACTGCTAACGGCTTACTATAACAAGTATGGAACCCAATGATACCAAAATACATGCCATTATAACAGGAAGATTAATTTTGTCCACAAAACGATGAATTTTTTCCCACGACTGCACTGTTTCATCGTTCACGAACTTCTTGAGGTTTTTCATAAACAAACTATGATTATCGGCTTCATGAATTTTTCCATGGAATATAACTTTAGACAGAAATTCGTCGCTGATGCCTTTCTCTCTTAATAAATTCTTCATTATGTTATACAAAGCCTGCAAAAAAAAAAGAGAGAAATAAAATTATCGAATTTATTGCGTTCATATAATTATGATCTAGAATAAGATACAGAAGGGAATTGAAATGTACGTAGAATGACTTTTTGTTCAAAAAAGTGTTTTGTTCGTGCGACACATGGAATATAGTATGTTTTTGATGACGCTGCCCCCTTTTTTGAACTTTTACCCCATTTGGGGAGATGCTAGGGGCCGTGGATGGAATCCAATCAAAAATCTGACGTCATATTCGTGTTCAGCGTCACCAAAAACATACAATTCGATATATCACATGCCACAGTTTTTAGTGTGCGTAGCACACTATTGGTTTCGCTTTGAGAAATTGAAATTTCAATTGCAATGAATGTTCTCTTAAGCTATCCAACCGTTGTTTGTACCTATTGGACACCATTTGAGAATCATTAAGGCGGAGGGTATAGATTTATTTTCATTCAATTCGGATGGGTAATTGCTGAGTAATTGCAATTTTAGTTCATTATTTTAATGCATTAAATCCTAAAAAAGGGAAAAGGGGACTTGTAGAACACCTGCCGCTCATTGTACCCTGCTATACCCCCAGTCTATTCCATCACCAGCTGTGTTTCATTGTACCCTGTTACACCCCCGGTCTGTTAGCTGTAAATTCCAAGTGGGAGTGGTTTGATGGGGCGTTTACCAAACACATATATTATTTTAATGCCCTAACCCTCGTAGTGAATTGGTGGCTGAGTGGATAGGGCATGTAGGTAGGAATAGGAAATTTAGGGACCTAGGTTCGAATCCCCGTGAGGTAAGTAGGTAGGTGACAGATTTTTCGTAGAAAAATTGGATAGGTAAATGCTTTGGAGTTACTACCTATGTAGTACATGATAATGGGGCAAAAATAATGCTGAAATTGAGTTATGAATTATGATATCATTTGCTAACTAAAAATTCATTTCATTAATTTTTTGTCTACCTATAGCCATAAGTATAGTAAGAATTACCTTGACATGAATAATTTTTAACTTTTTACTTATAATTTAAAAATTACTTCAAAATGAGTAAGTAATTAAACTAATTTTTGTACAATTGAAACATGAAATTTTTATTATCATGATTTAGTAAAAATTATTAAAACAAAATGAATTTTACTATTGGTACCTATAGCAAAATTTATTAAAATGATAATTTTTACTATACGATTACAGTAAAAATTATTGAATGGGATCTGGTACTTAATTGTGCTAAATACCAGTATTTAGTTAAATTTTTTTGTAAAAATTACCCATATTTTTTTTGTGTAATTTAGAGGCAATTCAAATTCTTAACATATTTTATAAAATTTAATTCTTAATTTAGAATAAAAAGCAAGTTCTGAAAGTTGGTTTGAAAATTTATAAATTTGAAGACAATGGAAATTCTAAAAAAAATAATATGAAAATTTGTATTTAGAGACGCTGAGAATTCCAAAAATTGATTAAAAATTCTGTAAGTTGCAGATAATGTGAACTTGAAAATTATATGAAATAAGTATTGTAATATTTATGAACAAGATGAGAATTCTGAAAAATTGGAGGCAATGTAAATTCCAAAAATTGAGTAAACGTTTTACAATTTGTGGACAATATGAACTTGAAAATTGACTTTGAAATTTTTTAATTTAAAGACAATAAGAATTCTGAAAAATTATTCAAAATTTGACTATTTAGAGGCAATGTGAATTCTAAAAATTGATTGCAAATTTCCTAACTCAGCAGCAATGCAAAATTCTGAAAATTTATTGAAAACTTTATGAAATTGTAGCGATGGGGAATTCGGGGAATTGATTTGAAATTTTGTAAATTTTAAAACAATGCAGCAATACAAGCTTATAAATTATTCTGAAATACCTATTGTAATTTGGAAAATATGAAAACACTGAAAAACAATTATTATTTTGAAGCGGTGAGAGTTTCAAAAATTCTCATTACTGTGACATGGTTGATTCACTTATGCACTACCTAGATGTAATAACGGTTATAGCTGTAGAAAAGGCAGCTAGCTACGCACACTTGTCTAGTTTTTCGAAAGTTTTGCCCAAAATTGGAGAAGGGGGTGCCCCTCTTCTATTAAAAGATTCCATCTCGAAAATTGAATATTTTGAAAAAGCGTAAAAAGGTACATCTATGGAAATTTTTTCAGAATTTTAAATGGTAGCTCCCACTTACAGCGTCATTTTAAAATTTGAACTTACAATTTGAAAGTTCAACTTACAATTTTTGAAAATTTCAAACTGCTCAAAAAGTTCAGAATGCAATGTCCTTTCGAACTGTGATGTCAATTTTGATCAAAGTGTCATTGCTTTGGAGGAATACGCTGCTGAAGTTGAGTACCTCGAGACAATGTGAAAATAATGGAAGCTCCCCCCCACCTACCTCCTGAAGGAGCTGGGATCGAACTGATTGCGGGTTTCTTACTTATTGAGTGGGTAGATATTGTAAAAAAAATTTGAGCGAAATTGAAAGACAACTTTCAAAATCGCATTTTTTTTGTTGAGTTGACATGGAATGACCCCATACCTACTAATTTCCTTTAAGAATGGAAAAAAATCAATGAAACAATTTTCTACAGTTCAATTCCCTCTTTCTTCATTCCAGGTAACAGTACGCAGCTCAAATATTATTTAAGAAAGTAAAAGTAAAACTTACTGCATCTCTCACGTTGCCAACACCACAGCACTGATAATTGTTTTCGTTCAGGTGTCCTTCGTTAAATGCGTAATTTCGAATAATGAACATACTCGTATCCTGAGCCTGACATTCTGTATAATTCACCATAACATTCATGTAGGTATAAATTTATGTTAGATATCTTAGTACATTATAACATAGATTAAGGGTAAGGGTGGATCACTAAAAAAGCATTTCGCAAGACAAACTTAGTGGAGACCTTCATTTTAGGTTGAAAGTCACTCAGAAAAATCTGGAGGGTGCATTTTTGGATGAGAGATATGGGCCTTCACAGAGGAAGCATTTTCGAAAAAATCCCGGGTTTTTAGTCTAGGTTACTGCCATCGAAATTCAAGATCACTTTACTGCTCTAATTCGATAATTTCTGTCATTCCATTCCAGAAATTCGGTTATAAAAACCATAAATTGCAAGTTTGTTTTTTTTCAGAGAAAAAAATCATACTTTAACGAGTTTTGAATGAAAAATGTTGATTCCACCCAAAAATAAAGAAGAGACATGAGTCTCACTACTTGAACTTTTTCAAATTTTATAATTTTTTTGAAAATGCTCCCTCTTTGAGCACTTACATAATGTATCGCTTCTCCAAGAGCATATCGAGAACATAAAATAATTTTTTATGAGCTACTTTCAATACAAAAATGAAGGTCACTTCATTGAATTTGTTCGAAATCCTCAAATATTATTTTTTTTCGCGATCCACTCCAATAAACCAGACCATCTAAATTCAGAAATCAAACCCAATCAGAAAATTATTCCATTTACAATTTACATTCCATCCTAACCCCCTAGCGAATGAATGATATTCCTACAATTGCAGATAAGTAACTAACGTATGTAAATGCAAGCTTACGAAGCACGTTGGGTTGTAACTTTCCATCATGTTTGGATCTTCTTGCGATCTTCTTCTGACTGTAAGCATTCGTATAGTAGCGATAGGTCATGTAATCATCATCAGTACTCGTATCATGTTTTCCAGAACCGGAGTGATCATCTGTTGGAATAATTTTCAGTAATCAGTAATCACCCTGCTCGTTTAGGTAGGCATACCTAATACAAAAGGCAACAGACCTATACACCTGCAGGTTACCTATGTTTATACGAATACCTATGCTACAATATTATTTCAGTTGACTACAAAATTATTGACCTTCGTCCTCACCTTGAATATGATTTTCATTACTACAATTTTGAGTAAGAATGCATTCAAAACCTAGCGTACTATTATTCTTCCTTTTGATTTCAACTCTGAAGTTCGGGTTTATTTTATATCTGAAAGGTTCGCTGTCAGTTTCATTGTCAATGGGTTCCTTGTAATCTTCAACCTTTTCATAATAATTGGTGTTAAACTTGACCAAAATTCTGAAAAAAAAAACAAACAAATTTGAGTGGAATTTCAACAAAAAATACCTAAATGGGCGAATAAATGATGCAATTTGATATAGGTACCTACCTCCATTGCACATAAGTAGGCATAGATAATTACGAGTATACTTACGTTTCATTGGGAAGATTTTTGCTAAAATAAAGATCACTCTTGTATAGTGATTTTTTGAAACCGCAAACTTCAGAGTCTGATTTTTCCTTTCCTTGGGTGGGTTGGACGATTTTTTGTTCTACATGCTCTAATAATTTCTTTTCAACTGGCGAGGGAATATCTATAGTAAGTGACGAGTCACGAGTTAGTTTTAATCAATTCAACGTAATACATGAATGCTTTTATCACAGGTCCTGGTATATTTATTTAGGTACTTACTTTCAGAAGAAAATTGTGTCGCGGACGAGGAGAAACTGCGGTCAAGAATAGATTTGAAATTGTTGACTTCCATTTGTTTCGGGCTAATAGTTCTCCAAAAGGTGCTGTACAGTCGTTGTTTCGCCATTTCAGGCTGGATATTTTGTTTCAATTTTGATAAAATCGAGTCGGAGCACAGCTTAAGGCAGGATCTCATACCACCATTCATTTTGAACGCTTTGTTGCAACCAATCGATTGAGAAAAAAATAATATAAATATAGGTAATGTAAGGGGGAAAAAAGAAAAACCACTCAATTTTGAACTTTGATTATATATATCACTCTGGTCAGTGGTACATGAAATACATATGAGCAAGAAAACATCAAACACACGTGGAAGATCGTTGTTAACTGCGATCTGTCCAGTCGTCCAGTCCAACAAAAGAAATCACTCGTGATCGTGAAACAGGTGTGACGTGCGACGTCACAAAATCGGGGGTTCTCAAGTATTCCTTGTTTAACCACGTGAGTTGAGACAAAGCGTAGCGGGGAGTGGTATTGTTTGCAGATGAAAAGATAGGGATAAGAATGCCTAAAATCTAGGAGACCAAACGACCAAACAGTCGCGAGATTATTGTTTTTGAAAAAGAGAATGAAGAGAACGAGGGGTAGAAAACATTTATTCTTTATCTTTCGTACCTGATGTCTAAAGTATACTTACAGTGTGCAAAGATCCATTTATTGATCCCATTGTTGGATACTGCCCTTACTTTGGCTAAAGTAATTTTAAACCGGCTGTTTTAGGTTCAAAAGTTACATCCCAATCGATGTTGAAAAAAAGAAAAAAAAAAACTTCTTGAAAAATTCATCTAAAAAAGTTGAATTTTTTTGAGGTCGCATGCCTTCCAAATTTCGAAATTTCAAATTGATTTTTGCAGCTTACATGGCCTCTAAAGTATAAAATATTGAATCTGTTTTTGGAGTGTGTATAGCCTCCAAACAATGAAAAATTGAATTCATTTTTGGAGTTTGCATAGACCTCAAATTATGACACTTCAAATCAATTTTTTTGGAGCTTGCATGCCTCCACATCAAAAAAAAAGAAAAAAAATTAAATAATTTTTAGAGATTGCATAGCCTTCAAACTATGAAAACTCAAATTATTTTTTTGCAATTTGTATGGCCTCCAAATTACATATAAAGTTGAAAATTTATTTTTGCAGCTTGCATGGCCCCTAAACTATGTACCATCGAATAATTTTTTTTTGGAGTTTGCAATTGCATGGGCTCCAAATTACAAAATTTCAATTAGTTAGATTTTTGGAACTAGCATGACCTCTAAATTACTGTACATACGATACTCTCTAAATTTGAAATAGTCAAATTTCATTTCTTAATAGTAGGATCTGACGACATTTTGCCTTCCTAAAAGCAGTAGTTTTTGACTGGATTTTCAGTAAATAATTTACTGCTCATCAGTCAAATGTGAATTATTTACTGGATTAATCAGTCAAAAATGAAGAATTCACTGTATCGGTCAGTCAAAAACTGCTGTGATCAGCAGTAAAAATTTTTAAACAACTGATAGCAGTACTTGTTTCACTGTTTATCCCAGTCACGACATTTTGCCTTTTTTACAGTGAAATTTGACTGTTTCAGATTTAGAGAGTACCTAAGTATTTCAAATCTTTTTTTTTTTTTGAAATTTACAGGACCTACAAACTACAGGAAGTAAATTAATTTTTGTAGCTTGCATGGCATTCAAAACTCTGAAAAATTGAATCAATTTTTGAAGTTTGCACGGCCTCCAAGAGTAGAGTGGGCGGAATATCCCATCATACAATATATACCATGTAGATTTCGGTATACCTTGTCTCATTTTGAAACTGTTGACGAGTTTTATAAGCATTTATTCGTCCACAAAATTATTACAATCGCTGATGAACTCCAAATTTCACCGTAGAGAAGTTGTCTGGAAAGCGGTGGTAATATTTTCACTGATATCACTTGTATTCCTTTTTTATTGTACTAACATTACATATTAAGAACTCTTATTATGTATAATTAAACATTTTGAAAGGTAGGTAGGTATTAAGTTGAAAAAAACTGATCTGCTCAGCTAGATCATCAAAAAATCGTGTGCACATTAAAACAAAAATTTGTCTATTTTTTCATGTTTCATCATACAGAAAAAATATAAGATAAAATATCAGTTGTTGTGAAGATAGAAATTTGACATTTCAAACTTTGGAAATTTATCAAATTTGAATTAAGTACCTGCGTATGGTAACTTTGATATTAAGTAACAATATTCGTATTAGAATGTAGGTACTTGATGATTCCATACAATACACAAGTTCTTTAGAAATTATTTTTACTTTGGAAGGAAATTGTTGAATCACGTAGATATGTAAATGATTGAAAAGTAAATTCTCAAATTTCAAAATTTTAAATTTTTTCTTCTGAAATACACAGAATAACTACCTAAATATATTTAAAATTTATTTTCCTCGTTTTTTGAAAATTCAGAAATGAAGAATTCGTGACAGGTGTTGAAACAGTTTTGTAAAAAAAAAATGTTACTTAACTATAGCAAAGTAAACTTCATTTCCAGAAATTTGGGCTCAATAATTTTGTTTTCAAATTTATTCGTTTAGTTCAATACCTATATACCTAGGTACTTATAGCATACGTAAGCTAATCCAGAAGCATATGCAATAAATGCAAGAACACCAGCAGAAAATACTAATACAAAAGCACATGCACAAAATACAAGAAGACCAGCAGAAACTAATAATTGAACAGCACGTGAATTCGCAAGGAAAACAGCAACACGACCCGATGGTCCACAAACTGTTTCACCTTTCATGAATTTCTTGAGGTTTTTAATAAAAAAACCATGATTGTCAGTTTCGTGATTTTTACCATGGAATATAACTTCACTAAGAAATTCGTCGCAGATGCCTTTCTCTCTTAACAAATTCTTCATTATGTTATACATTGCCTGCAAAAAAAAGTGAGAAATAATCGGTTGTATTGCGTTGATATGTGATATAGAATTAATGAGATATAGATGAATTAAGGGAATTGAAATGTAGAATGACTTTTTGTAGGTAGGTAAAATGTATATGAAATCCATTTTAGTTTATTTTCTTTTTTGCATAAAAGGTACCTCGTATCTGGTATCTTGAAAAATAATGATCGCAGGTAGGTAGTGCTACCTACACCAAAGAAACGTAATCCTGAGCGTGGCGCTTTTTTTGAGACGGTACTTCAAATTTTTAGTACCTACACACAATTATCATCAAAATTAACGATGGTAGCAAAAAAGAGAAAAAAACTTTGGGATATTTTTGGATCCTTGGAAACCTTTAATGAAACGTATTTTTAAATTCTCCAAACTAATTCCCTTCAAGAATGAAAAAAAAAATAAACAAATTTTCTACAGTTTAATTCGCTCTTTCTTCATCCCAGGTCACAGTAATAGTGGAGTGGCAAATGAAAAAAAAACTGCATTTGATGAAAGAAGCGTGAATTTTGGTATGATGAATTTTTGAACCAAAATGAAGTTTTTAAGACCGGGAGCCACTCGAACTCCCCCCTCCTTCGAGGGGGGTGGGGCTTACAATTTTTAAAATTTTCCCGTGGATAGAGTTTCAATCAGAAATTCAATATTATGGTATCTGCTGTTAGATATTGATCAGAACTTTCTATTTTCACCATTGAAACCATCGTCCCCCCTCTCCCCCTTGCGTGGGGCTCAGCCCCCCAAATTGTGGATCTGGAAGACGTTGAAACTCGGAAATGTAATTACGTGAAAATATACTAAGTAAAGTGTACAAATGATTTTGGTGGTTCATTTTTTGGCTCCCTCCCCCCTCTGCCCCCTGTGGCACCTCAAAACTTGAAAAACGCGCAAAATTGCCACTTTAATGCCAAAACGTGGTGGAAACGGTGAGCTAAATGCTAATTCTTCTTGAAACTGGTAAGACTCATTTATTGAAAGCAGTACGTAACTCGAAAAATGATGACTCCCCCCTTTACGCGCCCCCATCAACCCCTAATTGCAAAAAATACTCTACTGGTCAAAATTCTATCAGAATTGAAATATTACGCCAGTTACTGTTCAATATTGATCGGTATGTTCCTCTAAAAGTGTCGGAATCATCGTATACCTCCCACCCCCTCAAGGGGGCAGACCCCTAAAATGTGGAGTCGATGAAAAACCCACTTATGGAACTGAAATTCTGTAAATATGTACTTCTCTGGTCATGGGAATATATATAATGGTCCATTTCATCGATTACATTCCTCACCCCGCCCCCGCCCCTCCCCCTTTATATACCATTATACAAAATTTCATCAAAAAGTAACCCCTCCTGCTTTGTGGCGCGCTCCATAGAAAAGTTACAGAAGTCGTTGTACACTTAATGGATAGAGAATTTCATCAGCTTTCCAACGGTATGTTTGTGATCATTGTGAGAAGAAAACAAGCGAACCTGTGCCCAATAAAGGGAATGAAGGTTTGGGTTGTTGGTCCATGCGAAACCAATTTTTGAATTTTCCATCTCCTACTTTGTGTCGCGCTTCACAGGAACGTTACATTACAGAAGTTGTTTTATACTCGATCGATAGAAAATTTTATCAGCTTTCCAACGGTATGTTTGTTAGATGAAAACGAGCAAACCTGTGGCCAATAAAGTGAATGAAGGTTGGGGTGCTCGGTTCACTTGAAAGCAATTTTTGAATTTTCAATCTCCTACTTTGTGTCGCGCTACAGAGGAACGTTACATTACAGCCTCAACCTTCATTCACATTATTGGCCACAGGATTGCTTGTTTTTATATAACAAACATACTGTTGGAAAGCTGATAAAATTCTCTATCGATCGAGTATAAAACAACTTCTGTAATGTAACGTTCCTCTGAAGCACTACACAAAGTACTCTCTAAATATAAATCAGTCGTTTCCTACTGAAATTCAGTAATGTTTCACTGATTCATAAGAGGCAAAATTGGATTACTAGTGAATCAGTAAAACATTACTGCTGAAATTCAGTAAAATTCTTTACTTTTGAATCAGTTAAAAAAATACTGAAAGAACAGTGATTTTTTTACTGATTCAATAGTTGTTTAATTACTGAAATTTTGGTAGATGTAGTTTCACTATGCTAAATCAGTAAGAATACAGTCACGTTATTTTTGGCAAATTACGAGAAAAGCAGGCTCATGAGAAAAAAAGTAAAGTGTTCAAAAAAGCAAAACTAATCATGCGTGTGACGCGCGTGTTTTATTTTGCGTTTGTTGAACACTTTACTTGTTTTCTCATAAGCCTACTTTCCTCATGAATGACGTGCCACTTTTTACTATTTAGCGAGCTATTTGATATAATAACAAAAGCCATAAAAATTACAAAAAGCAAAATAAAGATGAATTAGAATCAATACACCACATTACGCGTATGTTACACCTAGGTACTAGTTCTAATTCACCATTAACTATCACTTCATCGTTATTTTTATAGTTCGTTATTGTACCAACCTGAAAACAGCTACATGTCACATATACTGGGAAGGTACATCATCCATCGAACGCAAACACCCAATGAAAGATCAAATTTATACATTTATTCAACAATTAATTGCAAAAACTCATTTAACTAGATCACAAATTATCCACATGTTTACAACATTCAATGCAACTTTCGCCATTTTGCATAACTGTTATCAATTCAATTTACCGATTTGATGGTTGGTGTGTAATTACTGATTCAATGGTTGATTTTTACTGATGACCCAGTGACTTCTACAAGTATTACTGATTAAACAGTATATAATTTTTATTTACTATTTGAATTAGCAGTGTTCTACTGGTATTATTCAATAAAACTGTGACAGTAACTGTTTAATCAGTATTTTGTTTCAAAAGACTACTGATTAGCCCACAGTGATATTCTAATGACCAATAAATCAGTAAAATGAATTCAGATTTTACTGATCTATTCGTAATTATGAACAGAATTTACAAATTTTTCAGTCATCTCAATATTTTTCACCCTTTACTCATGCAATCAGTGAAATTTCCACTGATTCATATTTAGAGAGAGGAGATAGAAAATTCAAAAATCGGTTTCGCATGGACTGACAACCCAAACGTTCATTTGCTTTAATGGACGCAGGTTCGCAGGGGTGCGGTGATCCCCCTACGTCAATGAGTAGCGCCCCCTCATTTTTTCAAAATTCGAACCTCATTTTTTCCTATTTCTGGGCTCAATAATTACATTTTTTTTAAATTACAAAAATGTACATAATTATTATCAACAATTTTGAGTTTTTATTGCACAAAAAAATCTCTGTATCGCCACATTCGCCACACACTCAAGTACTTGACAGTGATACATGACATTTTAGTCACACTTGCTGTAATGAGTTGTTCTGTAGAGCGAGCACCTTCAGCAAAGAAAATATTATTAAAAATCCGATTCGTTCTACAATGTTGGATAAATGGCTCTCAGAGATTATGATCTTGGCTTCCAAAAGCGACATGTTTAATGAAATATCCAATGATGAGATAATTGAAATGTCTGCAGGATCATCGAGTGGGAACAGTCGAATATTGTAAAGAAAATGATTTTTGATTTCAACTTTATCAGTTTATTTTCATTTTTTCTAGTATAATTAATTATGTTAATACATAACTGATTTTAGTGATTTTTGAACTGTTATTCAAAAAATAAATATTTTTAGTTTCATTTTTCGAATTAATCGATGTTTAGGAAATACTAGGATTATTTTGATCACCGGGGGGGGGGGGGGGGGCAATTCCAATTTAGGAGGTGATTCAAATTTAGAAGGGGACTATTTACAACACTATATCTATGCGGTGATGGTTTTTTCCCTTTCTTAGAAATGTTGGAAACCCCTGCAGGTTCGCTTGTTTTCATCTCACAATGATCACAAACATACCGCTGGAAAGCTGATGAACTTCTCTATCGATCGAGTATAAAACAACTTCTGTAATGTAACGTTCCTCTGTAGCGCGACACAAAGTAGGAGATTGAAAATTCAAAAATTGCTTTCAAGTGAACCGAGCACCCCAACCTTCATTCACTTTATTGGCCACAGGTTTGCTCGTTTTCATCTAACAAACATACCGTTGGAAAGCTGATAAAATTTTCTATCGATCGAGTATAAAACAACTTCTGTAATGTAACGTTCCTGTGAAGCGCGACACAAAGTAGGAGATGGAAAATTCAAAAATTGGTTTCGCATGGACCAACAACCCAAACCTTCATTCCCTTTATTGGGCACAGGTTCGCTTGTTTTCTTCTCACAATGATCACAAACATACCGTTGGAAAGCTGATGAAATTCTCTATCCATTAAGTGTACAACGACTTCTGTAACTTTTCTATGGAGCGCGCCACAAAGCAGGAGGGGTTACTTTTTGATGAAATTTTGTATAATGGTATATAAAGGGGGAGGGGCGGGGGCGGGGTGAGGAATGTAATCGATGAAATGGACCATTATATATATTCCCATGACCAGAGAAGTACATATTTACAGAATTTCAGTTCCATAAGTGGGTTTTTCATCGACTCCACATTTTAGGGGTCTGCCCCCTTGAGGGGGTGGGAGGTATACGATGATTCCGACACTTTTAGAGGAACATACCGATCAATATTGAACAGTAACTGGCGTAATATTTCAATTCTGATAGAATTTTGACCAGTAGAGTATTTTTTGCAATTAGGGGTTGATGGGGGCGCGTAAAGGGGGGAGTCATCATTTTTCGAGTTACGTACTGCTTTCAATAAATGAGTCTTACCAGTTTCAAGAAGAATTAGCATTTAGCTCACCGTTTCCACCACGTTTTGGCATTAAAGTGGCAATTTTGCGCGTTTTTCAAGTTTTGAGGTGCCACAGGGGGCAGAGGGGGGAGGGAGCCAAAAAATGAACCACCAAAATCATTTGTACACTTTACTTAGTATATTTTCACGTAATTACATTTCCGAGTTTCAACGTCTTCCAGATCCACAATTTGGGGGGCTGAGCCCCACGCAAGGGGGAGAGGGGGGACGATGGTTTCAATGGTGAAAATAGAAAGTTCTGATCAATATCTAACAGCAGATACCATAATATTGAATTTCTGATTGAAACTCTATCCACGGGAAAATTTTAAAAATTGTAAGCCCCACCCCCCTCGAAGGAGGGGGGAGTTCGAGTGGCTCCCGGTCTTAAAAACTTCATTTTGGTTCAAAAATTCATCATACCAAAATTCACGCTTCTTTCATCAAATGCAGTTTTCTCCTGTATTTCAGCTGTTTGCCACTCCACTATAAGTACGTCAGTAGATAATGTATTGGTACCTAATGCAGTATTCGCATACGAGCTCAAGGAGCAGCAAATATTATTTAAGAAAGTAAAAGTAAAACTTACTGCATCTCTTACGTTGCCAACACCACAGCACTGATAATTGTTTTCGTTCAGTTGTCCTTCGTTAAATGCGTAATTTCGAATAATGAACATACTCGTATCTGGACATTCTGTACAATACACCAAAAAATTTAATGTATGTATTCGGATTATGTAGTAGGTAGGTAGAGGTACTAGGTACATTAAAACATAGATTTAGGGTGGATCACTAAATAAATTTTTCGCAGGTTGTAAATCGTTGCTTTTTAGGGAAAATTCATGCGATGAAAATAATTTTCTTCTCAAAAATTTCGCATCAACTAATCAATAATCATTCCAATTAAAACATGCGGAAATATTTTTTGTAAAATACACTGGTGCTAATTTTTTGACCATTATTGACAATTTTAAAAAATCGAAAAAATTCCATAAGTTTTTGGCTATTTTTATGCTAGGTTGACACATCATGACACCTCGCCTTATCTTGGGAAAGAGACGTAGGTATTGTGCGTGGGTCAATTATCTCGAGTAGGTAGGTTAGGTTAGGTTGACAAAAAAAAAAAAGGTAGGTAGGTACGTACTTTTGATTTGGTATTAGGTATAAAAAACAAATACCGGGTGACCGAAAAATAGTTGAAGTAAAAAATCAGTATTTTCGTTTCAAAGAGTAATAAGCACAGTGAGAAGTTCGAAGGGTTGCATACATGCAGTACGTTTAGGAGCTCCACACGCGACGTCTTCGTTTCCTCCGAAGCAAGGCTTGTTTTTGGAACGCAGGGCTGCCAACTTGAAAACGTGAAATTTTAACGAATTTCGGGAAATTTTAAAATGATGAAATATTTCAAAAGTAGTCCATGGAGCTGGTAGAGGTTGGCGAAAGAAACAAAAAACCTCATATAAACTTTTTGCCTAACATGAAATTTGAAGGGGCAATGATTCGGATTTCAGTGTTCAAATTATTGAGTAAATTATTGTCTCGTCATAAATTTTAAAACCAGTGCAATTTTTAAAGATGGTTGGTGTTTGAACAGTAATGGACCAAGGGTGACATAGCAATTTAAATTTTTTGGATAAGTTGATTAGGGAATTTTTGACAAGCATTTCTGTACCGGAACTACTTTTCGGTCACCCGGTACCTAATTCAAAAATTTTATTAATGAAATGCAGTGATACAATCTTGAAAACCGCCCTTTTGCTCGACCCAATTTTTAATGTTTTTCTCGGAAGTCAAAATCATGATTTGTTACTGAGATACCTTTCTTACATAAATGTATCACTATTTTTAATCAGAAAAGCTTTTAATTAACAATACAAACGTAGGTATTGATTATGTGGGCTTGACAACGAAGAAAATTATAAAAAAATCGAGACGGATACAGAATTCGAAGAAGCTTTGTAATCTAACCTGAATGTTGCAGGCTTGTTAACCGGTTTTTAACCATTAACCGTGACCGCAAATTAACCGGTAAATTAACCGAAAAAAAAATTAACCGTAACCAAAAAACCTTTTTGTTTTGAAATATCACTAACCATAACCGTAACCGTAACCGTTTTCTGAGATCAAAATAAACCGTAACCATAACCTTAACCGAAAAATGTTTAGAAAAAAACCGGTTACAAAATTTTAAAATTAATTTCTTTTTATCTGAGTTTTTTTCAATGTGATTTGTAGTGATTTGAAATTTTAATCAAAAAAATGATCAAAAGATTAAAAATATTACCAATTTTCCAATTTTTTCAAACTTCAAAATTTCAAACTCCGAAACAATTTTTGGAAATTTTCAAATTTTCAACTGTAATTTTAACCATTAACCGAAATTTTAAGCTCAACTGGAAAAATTACCACCAAAAACTGTAACCTTAACCTTAACCATTAACCGAAAAAAATGGTCATCAATAACCGTAACTTGAACCTTAACCGTAACTTTGAAAAATGAATAACCTTAACCGTAACCTTTAACCAAAATTTTGAATTTCTTGTTTAATTTTTAACCGTAACCTTAACCGGAAATATTTTTTTTTCGGTTAACAAGCCTGGAATGTTGAGCCTGTGTCCGCCCCAGATTTTTTTTACAATATATTTTTTCCAAAACAGATGAAGCAGGGGCTGATTTTTTTTTCAAAAATGCTTACTTTTTGAGAACTCATATACCTAAGCCAGTCTTCAAGAGCAACTACCTCGGGAACCCAAATAATTTTTTTTGAGTGACTTTCAATTCAAAATGAATTGGTTTTCATTGAATTTGTTCAAAATCCTCCAACATTATTTCTTTTCGCGATCCACTTTAATAAACTAGGCCGTCTAAATTCAGAAATCAAATGTATGTACCTACCTATCGGCATTGATTTTTTACGTATACAGATAGCCCGTTCAAATGGATCCAAACATAACAGTTAAATAGTTGTGCATCCGACTACTAGACATCGCTGCGATGTCCATTGGTACTTTTTCACCATTCTGAACGTAACATTTCTTTTAAACGTTCTCTTTTTAGCGTTTCCATCATTAGGAATTACAACAATAGCAACATGCATCCGAGAATACTGAATACACATACATGTGCATCCAGGGTAGTTTTTTTATTTAAATGGAATTCTTACGGTCTGGAACTGTTAGAGAGGGCATGAGGGGGGTGTAGACTGTAGTATTGTTTGGTGTGGTTAAGAACTTGTTCCATCCCTCTCTTCAGTTTTCACTTTTTTTGTATTATACTTCGTAATGATTTTTAATGTAGCCTCTCTAAAAAGAATTGGAATGAGAAATAACATTTGCTGACTGGCGTAAGAAAAGAATACCACTTTTGCCAAATAAAATGACAATTTTTTACAGAAAATGAAAAAAATATGACAATTTTGCCTACATACTCGTACATATGTGAGGGCGCATACGGAAAGGGACAATTCGACCAAAAAAAAAAAAAAAAAAAGTTCTCTGAAATTGTTGTAGGAACTCTATAAAGGGTTCCTACAACAATTTCAGAGAACTTTTTTTTTTTTTTTTTTTGGTCATAAGGACCCTTTCCGTATGCGCCCTCACATATTATGTAGGTGTTCTTTGATTTGAAGAAATGTTAATTTTCTGTTTTCAATTTTTGGATTTCATTTTGGAAAAGACTGAAAAGAGAGATGAATGTAGATACCTGAGCGAAGTAAAAAGTAAAAAAAATGATATACTTAGGTATGTCAGAAATTTGTGGGTTTCAAAATTAGAATGTGAATGAAGTTTTTTTTTTTTTTTAGAAATTTCAATAGAGAAAAAAGTAAACAGGCAAGCAATCGAAAATTCGTGTTTTGAGTATAAAAAAAATGTTTTGTTTGAGAATATTACATTGTTTTCACTTCAAGAGTTTTGATCTTGAATCTTTTAAAAAGTTCTTTGAAAAAATAAAATAAACAGGCCCGAGCGAAGCGAGGGACGAAAGCTTTTGAAAATTTGTATTTTAAGAAGTAAAAAAACGTATATTTTATCCAAAAACTTCATATTCTCGAAATTTAAAATTTTTTAAACTTGAATGATGGAATTTTAGAAATTTTAATTTTGAATATACATATTACGAATAAGAAAAGCAACGTGACCGAGCGAAGTAGAGACAGAAGCTTTTAAAAATTTATATAATTTCAGCAGTTTTGCCTACTTCAACAATAGGTATTTCTGACCAACCAAATTTTCCTTAATTTTCTAATTATCAAATTCAGAATTTTTAAATTGACAATTTTTTTTTAATTTAGTCATTTTTTAAACTTTTTTCTCAACGTTTGACAATTTTTCAAAATTTAGGGCAAACCTTTGTCAAAATCATAAAATTTGGTTTTTGATATAAATTTTTCAAATTTTTTGAAAAATTTTTACTAAGGTGGTAAATTTTATAATATGTACCTGCCGATTTTTGTATTGTCAATAATTCTTCATTTTTTTTGAAATATTTCACCCAAACATTAAACTTGCGTGTTATGATGGAAACGTGATCAATTTTTGAAAAATTGCCTACCTTTTGCCTAATTTTTGAGTGGGAAATCCAGTATTCAATAATACCAAATAAATTTTTGAACTACTTACACTCGCATTTGGTACTTGTCAAGTATCCACTTGACTATCGACACACCACAATTACCAACATTGGTGGGATCAGTAACCCAGTTAAAAGCCATATTTTTGTCCAGCAAATTTTATACGTAGGTATGCTGACTGAAAATTTGGAAAATTCGAATTTCCAAAATGCCGCTGGAGCCAAAGCGGTTTGAAAGCACCGCTAGTCGTCTCAACAGTTAACAATTAGGGTACAGTGTGAATTTCAGCTTTCCTTCTTCATACTGTTAAAATCTATAGAAATTTTGAATTTCAAAAATCTGCTTGGATTTCTGAACTGCTCAAATGCCTCGAACCCACTTCCAGTCGTTTTGAAGTCGTAAGTAAGGTACCTCCTATAAACTAAATTCAGTTTTCTAGGTTAATTTGGAAAAATTATTATGTTGTAATTTTTTCATTTTCAGTCCAACGATTTTCAAAAATTCACCAAAAATTGAAAAATGCACTTCAGCTCCTGTAATTTTTGGTGATGATATTTTTGCATGTTCTGCAGAGCTACCTTCGTCTGGTCCAAAAAATCTTCTGTCATTTTCTCACTCGAGATGATGTACATAGACAATTAGACATACTTCTCTTGTTTTTCTATACACCAAAACTTCATTAAAAATCAATCCATATTTGACTGTACAAAAACGTAGTTATATATTCACATGAATGATACATAATGTATGAACATGTACTATGTACCTAGAGAGGTACTAAGATAAAACTAAAAATGAATAAACAAAAACATCAGAATATACACGATACCAAAAAAAAAAAAACGTCAACAGTTTCAACAAAAATTGCATTTTTAAATAAAAAAATCAAAAAAAGTACAAAATAAGCTAAAACACTATACAATGTGAAGTACATAGATACATATAATCGAAAAGTAGGTAAATTAAAAAAAAAAGAAGTCATATCAGAGAGACAATGAAAACCTACGGGTTCAATGAAATTTGAAGCTTCAAAGATTTGAGGAGAACAAGAAAAGCCTATTGGCCCAATAAAACTGAACCATCATCTACCTAATTTTGAGCTGCAAATTTGTCAAAAATATTCAAAAACGTTTTTGTTGAAATATTTGGACTTCTTGCAAAATTTAATTTTGTTTTCATAGCTCACATGGAAGGTATCCTTTCTGAAAATATCCAATAAAGGGCATTGCTTTTTTACTGCTGAAAGATGAGATCACAAACCAAAATATCAAGTACATATTTATGCACAAGTAAATTGAACCATAAAATCAATGAAAAAGGCATGACAAAAATTTACGATCCAAATTCTCCAAAAATTGCCAAAAAAATTATAGTCTAAATATTTTGAATTTCTTGTGCATTTTTAATCCATTTTGATCGGCCACACATCCATGACGATATAAATATAATTTCCCTCTATTTTCCCATTTTTTGAAATTAAAATAAAATTACAAAAAAATATGTACCTATTAATACACATTTTCTCAATTTTGATTTTTTTAAAGGCAAAAAGTAAGGGAAAAAATGAAGAAATCGCAATTACTGACTTTAAAATATTGGTACCTATAAAAAATGACCTGATAAAACTGCTCAAAATCTCAAAAAATTTTCATCTTTTTTGTTCAAATTTTCACAAATTGTTCAAAATTTTCAATTTATTTATTTTATTAGCCTTATCAATGGCATTTTGTTTTTTAGTGGCATCAAAAATTTTTATGCGTAGTGCGAGGTCCAAGATTGCCAAACGATGCTTTGTACAATCATCAGACCCCAGCCATGACATAATCGTTTCATCTTTTTTGATAATGGTCAAAATTTTCTCTCTCAATTTTTTTTTATGGGATAATGAAACGAATTTTTGTTGAAAAATATCTATCACGTGATTAAAAACGTAGGTGTATATTTCTGCTGGATATAATAGTCCAACAAAAGTACCATCTTCGTTTTTAGTGCATGTGATATTATCAAACGTTTTTTCAAAAATGAGTTGGTTATAAGGTGTCTCTTCTGGAAAACTAGCAACCAGATTGCTCAAACATGTTTTACAATCCACTTTATTAACAACTGATCTAATTACAGCTCCTGCAAAGTAACTCATTGAACATTTTTCTAACGTTATGTTTTCAACTGGAACACTAGAAACATTGACACCCCTCTCCCCTGCTTCAAGATTCTCTATCCTTTCCACCAACTCAATTGCACTCGTAACATCCACATCCATGTTCTCTGTTTCAAAATCGCCTGTTTCTTCCACCCCACCACCTTCACTCTCCATTACATTTTCGTTATCGTCATTCAGAACCACATTTTCTATGCTGCTCACCTCTCCCCCTGCATCTGCGATTACATTTTCATTATTGTCATTCACAACCACATTTTCCATACTGCCTACCTTTCCTCCTTCACCATCATTTGCAGCAGCTGCATCATTATTATTTATAACCACATTTTCCACTCCTTCCACCACCTCGCCACTCACACTTTCTGAAACTTTCTTCACCCAATCAAAATCTATAAACTTCTCACCGTCAGACTCGCAGTTTCCATTTGTTTTGAAGTCGTTGTACATAAACCACGTATATTCACTTCGAAAAGAAGTTCGAAGTGTGCGAGCTGTGGGATTACGATTATAACCACCATTCTGACGAAAAATGGAAAAAAGATTTTCTAATGCATCTTGATTTAATTTATTGGTGCACAAATATTTAATATTTTGGTGTGTGACCTCATCTTTGAGCAGTAATAAAACTGCTCTTATGGTCTGAATCAGGCCTGTGAAACAAGGTGGTTGATACGGAGTTTTTTTTTCATCAGAATGCAAAATTTTTTTTAATTTTTTAAAATAAATGACACCAGATCTCAATGTGCGCTTAGCTTTTCCTGTTTTTCTCAATGGTCGACGATAGGGATTTTTATCCAAAGGGTGCCGACTGTTTAAAGAATCAAAAAGATTATTAACAAATCTTACAAATTCTGCCGTATTTTTTGCAGATGAGCTTTTCAGCTCACCTGATTCGTGACAAACCTTAATTACAGATGAAACACTGTGACTCAATGTTTGCACTGCTCTTTTTACACTCATTTTTTGAAATGGTCCTGGTGCCACATGACTATCACTTAATTTTGTAAGTGCATTTGATTTACCATTACGCTTATTGATATTATAAGCCTGCCTAATATCGGACCAACGGATAAATCCCTTATCATTTACATAACTTCCATTAAGAAGATTGTTTCTTAGGTTCTTAATGAGGTGAGGAACGTCATAAAGAGCATAAATCTTCTTATCATCCACACTAAAATATGGTTTTCTTACAGTAACGCCTAATAACTTGAAGGCCCCTTGATTATTTGTGCCTTGGTCACATACGACACCTTTTACTATGAGACCAGCTGCAAATAATTTTTTAATAGCTGCGGTAACAATATTCCTCAACATGTCTTTATTCACGCATTTTCCTGAAAGAAAATATCCAATTGGAATTTTCCAACTTTCATAAATACCTCTCACCATCAGAACCAAGAAAAATTTTGAATTTCAAAAATTTGCTAAAGGCTCCAGAACTGCTCAAAGTGGCTCGAACTTGCTTCCAGTCGGTTCTATGAGTCATAAGTAAGGTATACCTAAAGTCATTTTCAGCTTTCTAGGTTAATTTGGTGAACTTTCGTCATTTTTTCATTTTCAGCCCTTTGATTTTCATAAATTCACCAAAAATTGAAAAATACATCACTTCTGTACATGCAATTTTCGATGCGGGTATTTTTGCATGTTCTTTAGACCTAGCTGTGTCCGGTCCAAAAATTTTTCATCAGTTCCTGAGTCGGAATGTACCTCTCTTGTAGGACTTGATTGTTAACATAAGTGTTATCAAGTACTTATTTGATATGCATCTTGGTTTGATGCAATGAAATAGGCATATTCTAATTGAGTTATATTATCTCCATTCGAAATCTTTCACATATGTACCTCTACCTACCAGAATTGATTTTTTACGTAAAAAACCAACGGTACCTATTACAAATCGGGGTACTTATTTTCTGGTTAAACAATGATATGAAACAGTTCGTCTGCCTTTTGTACATATATTTTTTCCACCTCTGGAGATCAATGTTCTTTTTCTTTAGCATTTACACCCTCATCACCTACCCGCGTCATGCATTGTATTCAATGGTCTGTTCTATTCATTCACATATTTCTTGTCATCTCGCTACACTTAAACGCAACTCCGTAGTCACCACTACAGAGAATAATTTTACACATTCGCACACTCACACAAATACACTTTCTCAAAAGCGCCATCTTTCGCACTAGATATGAAGTATGCTGCATCCGAAGAGTGTTCTGTCGGATGCAGCGACTGTAGCGCGGCAATGTGGTCGGATGCATAAGGGCTGTTCGTTTTAGAACCATTACATGGACTATCTGTATACGTAAAAAATCAATGCCTATCGGAAAATTATTCCATTCACATTCCATCCCAACCCCAAACCCAAGCGAATGAATGATATTTCTACAATAGTAGGTAGATAAGTAACTATGTAAATGCAAGCTTACGGAGAACGTTTGGCTGTAACTTTTCATTATCTTTGGAAATTTTTGCCATCTTCTTCTGATTACAACCATCATCATCAGAACTCGTATCATATTTTCCAGAACTTATGCAACCATCATCGGAGTGATCATCTGTTGGAATAATTTTCAGCAATCACGCTTCGTTTACCAGTAAAAAAGCAACATAGGTACCTTTGCATACAGGCTAGCTATTTTTACGAATAGGTAACTATACAATATGTATCAATATGATTACAATTTTACTACAATATTCTTGACCTTCGTCCTCACCTTGAATGATGCAATCAAAACCTAGTGTAGTACTGCCTCTTGTGATTTCAACTCTGAAATTCGGGTTTATTTTATATTCAAAAGATTCACTATCAGCGCCAGTCTCATTGCCAATGGGTTCCTTGTAATCTTCAACCTTTACATAATGATTGGTGTTAAACCTGGCCAAAATTCTGAAGAAAAAAATGACAAATTCAAGTGGGATGAATGATGCAATTCGACACTCGCATTGCACATAATACATACGAGTAAGTAGGCATCCGGTTATACTCACTTTTCATTTGGAAGAGATTTGCTAAAAATAAGATCACTCTTGTCTACTTTTTTTTCGAAACCGCAAACTGAGTCTGCATTTTCCTTTTCTTTGGGCATTTTCTTTTCTACATGCTCCAGTAATTTCGTTTCAACTGGTGAGGAAATATCTAGTAATTCACAAGTGACGAGTTAGTTTTATCAATTGTAACGTAAGTACATGTTTATAAAAAATGCACAATATTATATTTTATCACAAGTCTTGGTAATATCTGTAGGTACTACTTACTTTTAGTAGCAAATTGTGTCGCAGACGAGGAGAAACGGTGGTCAAGAGTAGATTTGAAATTACTGGCTACCATTTGTTTTGAGCTAATAGTTCTCCAAAAAGTGCTGTACAGTCGTTGTTTCGCCATTTCAGGCTGGATATTTTGTTTCAATTTTGATAAAATCGAGTCGGAGCACAGCCTAAAGCAGGATCTCATACCACTATTCATTTTGAACGCGTTGTTGCAACCAATTGATTAAGAAAAAAAATGATAATTTAAATATGGTTAGGTAATTTAAGAGGAAAAAAGAAAAACCACTCAATTTTAATTAAATCAAACTAGTACCCATAAAATGATACAAGAACGAAACCACCAAGCGCACGTGGACTACTTTTAGATGTTAACAAACTGTGATCTGTCCAGTCTAACGGTCCAACGAAAGAAATCACTCGTGAAACAGGTGTGAGTGCGACGTCACAAAATCGGGGGTTCTCATCTGGTTACACCACGTGGTGCTCTAGGTGTGATTCGGTTTCGAGGGTTGAGACGTGCGTGGCGGGGAGTGGTATTGTTTGCAGATGGAAAGATAGGGAAAAGAATGCCTAAAATCCTCAAGACCAAACAGTAGAGACTATTGTATTTGAAAAAAAGATCGAGAAGGTCGAGGGGTAGAAAACATTATTCTTTATCTCCAGTACCTAATGTCTAAAGTACTACTATGTACTAATGTACTTACCTACAGCGTGCAACGATCCATCTATTGATCCCATTGTTAAAGTACTGTACCAACTTTGGCTAAAGTAATTATAAACAGGAATGGCGGTGCCAGTCAGTGAAAATTGATATTGAATTGAACTACATATAAGTATAGGTACCTAGACCTACTTCATGAAGATTTGACAAGAATTTGTACTCGTGATTTTATTTCTTGTTGCGACATCCCCCAATGGAAAGGAAATTGACAACTGTATACAAAATAGGTTTCGTGATTTCAGTTTTAAAAGCAGACGACGTTGTTTTAGGTTGATAAAATCAATGTTGAAAGAGTGCGGGAAAACTTGAAAAATGCATCTAAAAGCATTAAATTTTTTAAGTTTTCATGACCTTCAAATTACGAGATCTCAAATTGATTTTTGCAGCTTGCAAGGTCTCTAAACCATGAAAAATCAAATCATTTTTGGAACTCGCAATTGCATGGCTTCCAAACCATGAAAACTCGAATAAATTTAGTTTGCATGGGCTCCATAATATGAAAAATTAAATCTATATTTGGAGTTTGCATCGGCCCCAAATTATAAAATTTCAAATTAATTTTTGGAGCTCGCATGCCATCCAAAATAAAAACGAATAAATTCTTACAGCTTGTATGACCCTCAAACTAAGAAAAATTGAATTCAATTTCAATTTTCGAAGCTTGCATAGGTACCCTTAAAACTGCATGAAAAATCGAATCAATTTTATGAAGTTTGCACGGCCTTTGAGAGGCGAGTGGGCGGAATATCTCATCATCTACCTATTCAGATTTTGGTACCATATCATTATCTTCATTTTCGAACTGTTGGTGAGTTTCATAAGCGTTTATTCGTCCAAGAAATGCTTACACTCGAATTTCATCCAAAGCACCATACAATTCATTTTTCACTTTGCTCAAAGGTTACAGTAATGACCACTTTGAATTCATTTTTGGTACTGGTATTTCAATGCTGGCGATATTTTCACTGAAATTGGTATTACCTATGATGAAAATGTTGATGGAATCGTGGAATAAATAGATATGTATGTAAGGAAAGACTCTTTCCGTGAAGCGTCAGCTATCATAATAGTTTGTAGGTAGAGGTACATACTTATTTACCGACATTGACTAGTTTCCCCTTAGATTTAAAATTATGATATAGGCAAATTTGATTTAGATAAAGTATGACGTATAATATTGATTTGATTCGATTATGTATTACCTATGAATCTTGAGATCTCTGATCTTTCTCCAAATTTTTGAATTAGCTTGATTTTTGAGCTTTCACCTATTTTTGTATTTTCCTTTTAGAAGTTCATCGGATTTAAGTTGAAGATGAGAATTTAGAATTATTGAATTTTTGAGTTATTTTTGAATCATATTACCTTTTTGAGACTATGTCCCGCCCCTTGGTTTATTTTTCCTTTTCTAATTAACAATTCGTTAATTACAAATATAAATAAGAAGTATTTTTATTTTCGGATGATGAAAAACAAAGTATTCAATAACATACGAGTACCTATGTGTTGAGTCACAAAATTTTAATTTATCCTAAAAGTCGTTCCCCAATCTCCAGTCTCGTTCTCATTCTTCATCCTACTTCCTATTTACGTTTACCTATTTTCTTATGTACCTATTCATCCTGACACAAACTTGATCCGAAAACTATCTACTCTCTACTAAATTATAGCCTCCAAAATCTGTAACAATTCCATAATATGCAGAAAATTAAAACATAGTTCAGTAATCTCCTCGGATAAGTATTAAATTCTTCCTGTGAGACAGCCCACGTTGTTTCATCGCTCACGAACTTCTTCAGGTTGTTTATAAAGTAACTATGATTATCGGTTTCATGAATTTTACCATGGAATATAACTTCAGACAGAAATTCGTCGCAGATGCCTTTTTCTTTCAACAAATTCTTCATTATGTTATACAAAGCCTGCAAAAAAAAAAAAAAAAAAGCGAAATAATCGGATGTATCACGTTCATACGTGATCTACAAAGAATAACATACACAAGGGAAGGGAATTGAAATGTACCTTAAATCAAAATTCAGAATTCAAATTTTACCTAGGTAGAAGAATTCATTCTTTTTGAAGTACATAGGTCAGTAGGTACATATTTGAGTAAACGTTACTGCTGATCAACTTTCTATGATAATTCTTGTTGAATATTACACAACAATTATTATTAAACTTACCGCATCTCTTACGTTACCAACACCACAGCACTGATAATTGTTTTCGTTCAGCTGTCCTTTGTTAAATGCGTAATTTCGAATAATGAACATACTCGTATCTGGGCATTCTGTACAATTCACCATAATATTTATGAATGTACATATTTAGATATGTAGTAAGTAAGTACATACATTAAAACATAGATTTAGGGTGGATCACTAAGTATAAAAAAATATTCGCAGGATTTTGATTAAATTTAGTGGAGACCTTCATTTTGAGTTGAAAGTCACTCAGGAAAACCTTTAGAGTGCATTTGTGGAAGGGAGATGAGCCTTCACAGAGGAAGCATTTTCAAAAAAATCGTGAATTTTCAAGTTACGCCACTGCCATCGAAATTCAAGACCACTTTTGGGTTCTGTTGAGCAGTTGAGGATATTCCCGGGTAAGATTGGTGAAATACCCCTATCCTCAGATTTTTGAAACTTTGATTGAACATTATTGGATACCTCTATAAAAGAAATTTCCCCCATTCACCCCCCCCCCCAATTGGCCGCCATGGCGAAAAAACTTGTTTTTTTTTGAAGAAAAAATCCTAGTTCGACGAGTTTTGAATGAAAAACTTGATTGGACATTATTGGATACCTTTGAAAAAGAAGTCGGACAAAAAAAAATTCCCCCATCCTCCCCTCTCTTGACCACAACGAAAAAAACCTTTTTTTCTTTTTCTGAGTTTTGAATGAAAAATTTTGATTCTACCTAAAATACATAGAAGAGACACGAGTCTCACCGCGTGAATTTCTTTATTTTTTGGTCGCTCAGAGGAGAGATATTGACCAAAAAAAATATTGAATTCGCTATATCTTCAAATCTGATTCTGGCACACAATTTTTTTTCTCCCTAAAAATACGTTTAAATGAGTAGGTACCTAAGTATTATAAATTTGGAATTTTTTTCAATTTTTTTCCATGTAAGTCATCGTTGAAACTTGAAAAATTCAAAAAACCCTCAATAATGTGTTTCTTTGGGTCATGAGATCGTCAAAAAAAGCGCTACTTCCGGTTATGTAGTTCTGAAATTTTCACGCAGGACTCTAAAAGTAGCAGAAGATGAAAAAACTCTTTGACAACCTCATTTTGGGCCTATGTGCACCCCCTCATAATTTGGGGGCAAAATAAGATTGGCAATATGGGTATCGTCATCATACGAATTGAAGTCTCTGAACACGATTACGAGGCTAGATTTACAGTTGGACTTGGATACCCCTAAGGGTTACATTTGGGGAGGGAGTTCCCTTGCAATTGAGTTTTTCGTGAAAAATTCTTCAATACACCTAATAAAAAAACAACGGACCTTTGCATGCAGGCTATCTATTAAGTTATGTTTACGAATAATGCATATGGTATGCTACAATATTATTATTACAGTTTTACTACCTATGTACAATATTTTTGACCTTCATCCTCACCTTGAATGTGATTTTCATTAGTACCATTTTGAGTAAGAATGCATTCAAAACCAAGGGTAGTATTATTCTTTCTTTGGATTTCAACTCTGAAGTTCGGGTTTATTTTATATTTGAAAGGTTCGCCGTCAGTCTCATTGTTAATGGGTTCCTTGTGGTCTTCAACCTTTACATAATGATTGGTGTTAAATGTGACCAAAATTCTGAAAAAAAACCCAACAAATTCGAGTGAAATTTCAACAAAAAATACCTAGATAGGTACTAGGTAGATGGGTATAAATAAATGATGCAATTCGATACCCGCATTGCACATAATAAGTAGGCACAAGTTATACTCACTTTTGATTGGGAAGAGATTTGCTAAAAATAAGATCACTCTTATCTACTTTTTTTTCGAAACCGCAAACTTTAGAGTCTGTTTTTTGCTCTCCTTGGGGTTGGGCGATTTCTTGTTCTGTGTGCTCCAATAATTTCTTTTCAATTGGTGAGAAAATATCTAGTAAGTCACTAGTCACCAGTTAGTTAATTTATCAACGTAACGAATATAATGCTTATGTAAAATAATATGCATAATATTTTATCATAATTATGGTCTTGGTATTTATGTAGGTATGTACCTATAACTTACTTTCAGTAGAAAATTGTGCCGAGGACGAGGAGAAACTGCGGTCAAGAATAGATTTGAAATTGTTAACTAACATTGGTTTCGGGCTAATAGTTCTCCAAAAAGTGTTGTACAGTCGTTTCGCCATTTCCGGCTGAGTATTTTGTTTCAAATTTGATAAAATCGAGCTGGAGCACAGCTTAAAGCAGTGTCTTATATTACCATTCATTTTGAATGCTTTATGTTGCAACCAATCGATTAAGAAAAAAATTATACTTAACGCATATAAATATAGGTAATTTAAAGGGGAAAAATATAAACCACTCGAGTTTCACATGAAATACGCGTATACGCGAGCACGAAAACACCGTTCACAGGGAAGATTTTAATGTTAACTGATCATCTGTTCGGGTCCAGAATAACTCATGAAACACGCGCGAATGTGACGTCACAAAATCGGAGGTTCTCATCTTTCCTTTTTCTATTTTCTTTCACCACGAAGGTTTAAGGTATTGATATGCAGTCTATGCAGAAGGGAAAGACACGGGGAAAAGTCTAAAATCATCGGGATAAAACAATAGTGAGATCATTCATACCTACATTCTGAAGTTGCTCCTAGCGTTAGAATATTAGATAGAAAATAAGGCAATAATTGTACGAGTCGGTAATAGGTACTTGTAATTGCGTCATCCTCCAAAGGAAAGGAAATTGATAACTATACCTATACTAAATAGCATTTGTGATATCAGTTTTAAAAACAGGTAATGTTATTTTAGGTTCAAAATTCATACCGCGATTGATGTTGAAAAAATAGGAAAAAAAACTTCTTGAAAAATGCATCAAAAAACGTTGAATTTTTAAAGTTTGCATAGCTTTCAAATTACGTGATTTCAAACTGATTTTTGTAGCTTAAGTACATGGCCTCTAAACTATGAAAACTCAAATCAATTATTGGTGTTTGTATTGGTCTTTATAATTATCTACCCATTACAAAATTTCAAATTGATTTTTACAGCTTGCATAGTCCCTAAACTATAATGAAAAATCGAATCATTTTTTTTGGAGTTCGCAATTATTTACCTACATACATGAGCTCCAAGCTACAAAATTTCAAGTAGACTTTAGAAGCTAACGTGGCCTCCAAATTATGATAAGTATTTCAAATTATTTACTAGAATACACAGGGTCTCCATACTATAAGAAGCAAATTAATTTTTGGAGCTTGCATGACCCTCAAACTACGAAAAATTGAATCAATTTTCGAAGTTTCGTGCCCTCAAAACTATGAAAAATCGAATCAATTTTTGATGGTTTCCGGGCCTTCAAGAGTAGAGTGGGCGGAATATCCCATCATTCTATTTAGTTTTTGGTACCTATGTCTCGATTTTCAAACTGTTGACGAGTTTTATAAGCATATTATTTTATTCGTCCGCAAAATGATTACAAATTACAATCACTGATTAATGATATTGATATACCTATACTACTGCTGATGAAATCCAAATTTCACGGTAGAAAAGTAGGTAAGTAGTTGTTTTAATTGATGAAATGGAATTTTGCCTGTGCGGATCGCCATAAATACGTAATAATGATCTGAAATTGGCAATGATTACCAAAAACTTGGCACCAACTCTTTGAGAAATGATTATCTTTCGATATTTTGCCATACTTAGGTAAGAATTTCAATGCTTTCCATTCAGTGTCTGGAAAGCGGTAGCAGTATTTTCACTGATATCACTTGTATTCCTTTTTCATTGTACACTACATATCGAGAACTCTTATTACGTACATATAATTAAACGTTTTCAATTTGTTAGGTATCATAAATAGGTAAGTTGAAAAAAATTGATCTGCTCAACAGATCATCAAAAATTCATGCATCTACACATTAAAACAATAATTATTCTATTTTTTCATGCTAATTTATTACCTAGCAAAGTAAAATTCATTTCCAGAAATTTAAGCTCAATAATTTTTTTCAAAAATTAGTTACCTATCTATTCGTTTAGGTTCAATATGTAGGTATTTCATGCAAATAACATTTTAAAATTTCAGCAAATCATCAAAAAAAAAATCATGTGCGTAAAAAATTAGGTATACCTACTCAATTTTTCCTCATTTATGCACATTAGGGAGAAAAGAAAAATATAAGAAAAAAAGATTTTAAAGAAATTGTTGTAAGTACCTATGTACGAGTACATAATTTGACTTTCCATGCTTTGAATTCCACAGCTGAATTACTTATGATATTGACAATCTAGTGTACCTACTTGATGATACCACACATTACTTACATGATTTTAAACCCTTGTAGAGTATCTGTTCGCATAGCTATAGGGTAGTTAGATAATTATGTTAGGATTTGACCTAGAAAGCTGATATTTGGTTTATACCTATTTTCGATCTCCTGAGTCGATTGGAGACTGTTTCAAGCCGATCTGGAGCCGCCAGCAGATTTTCAGTTTCTCCAGTTTTTAAAAAAAAAACTCTGGTGAATAGGAAAAAAATGAAATTCAGCAATTATAAACTAGGATGCATCATTTTTGCGACCTTTTTGATCGATTTAGACACGTATTACCCAAATCTTCGTATACCGGTTAAAATCCAAAATTTTCTCCAGTAATTATTTATCTGTGAAAAAAAATCAAAAATCGTATTATTTGGTTTGTACCCTATTTTTGACCTGCTCAGCCGATTGGTCACGGTTTAGTAGGATTTCGGTTGAATCAGTTTTCGAAAAAACGCCATAAGGGTAAAATGAAATTCAGCATCCGTTATTCTCACAGGGTTTAGGTTCGATTCACACCTTGAGCAGAAAATTTGTTGATCAGAATATGAATTTCAATAACAAGGAAAGATGCAGGATTGTCTTTCAAACTGTCAAACATGAAGAAGAAGATGAAGAAATAACATTTCTGATAAATAATTTTATTACCTAATACCTTAATTAATAAAAAAAACAAAAATACATATTTTTTGCCATATGCCAGTCAGAACTTCAATAATCAATAAAACTACTTACTGTTAGTCATTATAGAGCAGTTTGTGAGAATGCGCTGAACACATGAACGCCGAACCAACGCGCCAAACCCGGTTTTGATGGGTTAGTAGTTGTAGCGCGATCGGAGTTTCTATTTGCGCCTATATTCCAAGTACAAGAAAAATGCGAATAGGAAAAGACCTATAAAAACGCCGACCGCTGCCTCTGAGGAATCTGGTTCACCTTTCATGAACTTCTTGAGGTTTTTTATGAAAAACCTATGATTATCGGTTTCATGAATTTTACTATGGAATATAACCTCTGACAGAAATTCGTCGCAGATGCCTTTCTCTCTTAACAGATTCTTCATTATGTTATACATAGCCTGTAAAAAAAAAAGAGAGAAATAATCGGATGTATTGCGTTCATAATGTGATCTAGAATACCTATGACACGGAAGGAAATTGAAATGTACATAGAATGACATTTTATTTTATTTTTTGCATAAAAGGTAGGTACCTGGTACTTATCTAAAATCTTGAAAAATAATGATCGCATGTAGTGCTACCAGCACCAAAAAAACATAATCCTGCCCCCTGTTATACATATGTCCAATACTCGTATGTAGTTACATGAAATAAGTAACTACCATACACTTAATCAAAATTTAGAAAACGATAGAATTAGGTAGGTATGTTTTAGATTCGAAAGTACTCGTAAAAGAAAAACAAATTTGTATTTTGATATTATGTGAAAGAACCATGTTTTTTTATAGGACGAGGTTTTAGCTTTAAAATTTCAGAATTCGAATAATTTTTTATAGAAATTCTGGCTTGAAAAAAAGCTGAAAGGCCCAAACGAAGTAAGGGCTAATGCTCTAAAAATTCAAAAAGAAAAAAGTCGACAAATAAGTCTCTTTACTAAAATCAAAAAATTTCCAAAATTTAAAGACTTTGTCGCTTAATGGTAAACTTGGAAAATTTCGACAAAGTCGGCAAATTTGCCGATTTTTACATTTTTTTAGAAAAAAAATTATGCAGTTAGGTAATGTGTAGAGGTGTGGGAGGTAACCGCACTTGCCACCTAAGTGGTAACCTGCTACATGTATCGAAGATGCTACTTGGGGTGACGAATAAGGGTAGCAAACTCCGATGAGGAAGAGTGTCGGGAAACAGCTCTTATAATAGGCCAAGGCTGAGGTACAGCTTCTCAGATCGTATAACGAACGCAGACACAATAAAGTCGATACCATAGGTACTTTAAGACGCTTTATTTCGGAAGTCAGAGACAGCTTCACAAGGTTACGCTGCTCTTTCACAATAGATACACGACTACACGAAATAGACAAGCGAATGAGTAAAGACACAATTACTACAGTAAATAAACGAATCCCTAAGTTGAGCTTACTCATCTGCATAGCAGGAATTCAGTCTCCACGTAGTGTAGCTAAAGCTAACGAAAACATACTGATGCTGCTTTCACAGCATCCGATCGGTGAAGCTTCTTCGAACTACACCGCTAGATCGCGCCGCTAATGGAGCTGCGCGATGCTACGTATATGGGCTCACAACTTCCACTTATGGTGGTAGCTGCAGGCGCACGACCTACCGGTACAAATGTAGTTTTCTGATTCAAAGTTTTGCCGATTCTTTCAATTTTTCTTCATTTTTCTAATTTTTTGCCGACTGTTTGCCAATTTTTCAAATTTTTGCCGACTTATCGGCTTTTGAAGCGTTGCGGGGCGTTCCGCTCCCCCCAACGTTTCGCCCCCGCTCCCCCTCAATGTTTCGCCCCTGACTATATACCTAGTGCAATATTCGCATGCAGGTTCAAGCAGCAACAAATATTATTTTAAAAAGTAAAAGTAAAACTCACCTCCCCTCCCAACACTCAACTTGGAAAGCCCATCACAGGCACCTTTGCCTCTCTTCAGACCAATGCAGATTGCAAACGCAATAGTTCGAGACCTAAGCTGTAGAAAAGCACCCGGTATTGATGGGATTAATGGTGCAATGCTGAAGGAACTACCGAAGAAGGGCTTGGTGCTATTGACCATCATTTTCAATACAATACTGAGGCTTGGCATTCTCCCTAAAATGTGGAAAAGGGCCAAAATCATAATGATATGTAAGCCTGGCAAGCCCCCTCAAAGTGCAAGCTCCTACAGGCCGATCTCGCTCCTCTCAGTGCCATCCAAATTGTTCGAAAAGTTACTTCTGAGGAGATTGGCTCCAACTTTTGAGAAAGCAATACCGGAGTTCCAGTTTGGGTTCAGGAGCAAACACTCAACAGTGGACCAACTACACAGGGTGACCAATACTATCAGCTGTGCACTTGAAGAACGTAAATTCTGTGCTGGAGTATTCATCGATGTTGCTCAGGCCTTTGACAGAGTTTGGCACCAGGGCCTAAAGCATAAAATTCGCAAGTGCCTGAACAACAAGTATTACGACATAATATGCTCCTACATCGAAGGCCGCCAGTTTAGTGTGGCTCAGGGAGATGCTCTGTCCTCCTGGAGAGACTGCGAAGCTGGGGTCCCGCAGGGAGGAGTCTTATCTCCGGTCCTTTATCTCCTCTTCACGGCAGATATTCCAGTCCCAGATGGAATAATAGCTGCACTATTTGCCGACGACAAGGCCATCCTCTCAGTAAATGAAGATTACGAAGAGGCCATTACTTCACTGCAAGCAGCAGTTGATAGAATTGCTGAGTGGATGAGAACGTGGAAAATAGTTGCAAATTGTGGGAAATCAGTGCAAGTTGACTTCTCTCTACGCACCCACCCCTACCTTCCAATCAGTATCAACAATGCAATTGTGCCATACTCAGACTCTACCAAATACCTTGGTATGCATTTAGATTCAAGACTGAACTGGAGCCAGCACATTCGGATGAAAAAACTTCAAATAAAAGAGAAAATGCGGGAGCTGTACTGGCTCATGGGGCCAAAATCGAGGCTGAGTCTTGCAAACAAACGCCTGTTATACCTGGCAATAGTCAAGCCCATCTGGCTGTATGGTATTGCGCTTTGGGGATGTGCCTCTAAGTCAAATATCCTGACAATACAAAGGTGCCAAAACATAATCCTACGAACAATGACTGGAGCATACCGATACGAGCGAAATGCTGACCTTCACAAGGATCTGGGAATTAGCTACATCTCCGAGGAAATCTGCAGGCACGCTGAGCGGCACGAGCATAGGCTACACAGACACTGCAACCCCAGTGCCATCCAGCTTTTGGACAACTCAAACGATGTGCGCAGGCTGAAGAGATTCAAGCCGTCCGACCTTCCAGCAAGAAGAATCACCATGTGAAAAGACAAACAACAGAGTAGCGGTGGAATCGTCGTTGGGCGCTCTCAGCCGGAATTGGTGATTTAGTGAAAAACGCTGATGGATGCCCAATGTGGCAGGGATCGCGGAATTTGGAAAAAAAAAAAAAAAGTAAAACTTACCGCATCTCTTACGTTGCCAACACCACAGCACTGATAATTGTTTTCGTTCAGTGATCCTTCGTTAAATGCGTAATTTTGAATAATGAACATACTCGTATCCGGACATTCTGTGCAATTCATCATAATATTTAATGTATGTATTTAGATATGTAATAGACACATTATACTTAACACATGATTTAGAGTGAACCACTAAAAAAAATATTTCGCAGGATTTTGACCAAATTTAGTGGAGATTTTCATTTTGAGTTGAAAGTCACTCAGAAAAATCTGGAGGGTGCATTTGGAGCGGAGATATTGATTTTAGGCTTCTTTTGAGCTATTGGGAAGGGTATATTCCCGGGTAAGATGGATGAAATACCTCGATCTATCAGCAGATTTTTGAAATTTTATTATTAAACATTATTCGGTACCTCTAAAAAAATGTTGAACACAAAAAAATTTCCCCCATCCTTCCCTTGCCGACAATGACGAAAAAAAATCTACGATTTTTGAATGAGAAATTCTGATTGCACCCAAAATACATAGAAGAGACACGAGTCTCACCACGTGAATTTTTTCAAATTTTTTTGGCCTCCCTAAGGCGGAGATATTGGTAAAAAAAATTAAATTTGCCATATCTTCAAATCTAATTCCATACACAAAATTTTTCTTTTCTAAAAATACGTTTAGATGAGTACTGCGTTTTGAAATTTTGTCAAATTTTTCTTTCAGGTCGAGTCATCATTTAAAACTCAAAAATCTCTGAAAAATGTGTTTTTTTGGGTCATGACATCGCCAAAAAAAGCTCCATTCCCGGTTATGAAAATTTTCACGCAGGCTTCTAAAAACAGCAGAAAACGAAACAACTTCATGAAGACCTCATTTTGGGCCCCTGGGCAGTGGGCATCCCCTCTCCAAATTGTCCTTGGAGCAAAATACTCGTAAGATTGGAAAAACGGGTAGGTATCGTTATCATATGAATTAAACTCTCTGAACACCGAAGATAGATTTACAGTTGGACACCCCTAAGGGTTACATTTGGAAAAGGTATTGCCCCATTGTTGGCAGTTGTGTCCAACAGTTTTTTTTTAGAGGTAACTAAATACCCATCAATGTTCAATCAAAATTTCAAAAATCCGCGGATGTAGGCGTTGCTTTTTAGGGAAAATTCGTGTGATGAAAATAATTTTCTTCTCAAAAATTTCGCATTAAGTATATGCCAATACATCGAGGGATATGGTTTTTAAAACAAGAGGAAATATTTCGTAATAAACGGGTGTCAATTTTTTGGCCATTATTGACGATTTAAAAAAACCGAAAATACTTTATAAGTTTTTGGCTATTTTCACGGATTTTTTGAAATTTGCAATAATGATCAGAAAATTGGCACCACTGCGTTCCAAAATATTTCGTCAGTTCCTGAAATATCGAGACAGACACAGAATTCGAAGAAGCTTTGTAATCTAACCTGAATGTTGGGCCTGCGTCTGCTCCAGATTTTTTTTTCCAAAACAAATGAAGTGGGGTTACTGCGAAAAACCTATGATTATTTACTTACTCCTCTTTTGAGCACTTACATAAGGCAGTCTCCAAGAGCACCTCAGGAACCCAAATAATTTTTTTTGAGTGACTTTCAATTCAAAATGAAGGTCTTCATTGAATTTGTTCAAAATCCTCCAACAGTATTTTTTTTCGTGATCCACTTTAATAAACTAGGCCCTCTAAATTCAGAAATCAAATGTAATCGGAAAATTATTCCATTTACGTTCCATCCCAACCCCAAGCAAATGAATGATATTCCTACAACTGCAGATAAAGTAACCAACTTATGTAAATGCAAGCTTACGGTGAACGTTTGGCTGTGACTTCTCATTTTCTTCGGAAATTGTTGTGGTCTTCTTCTCACTGCAATTATCATCATAAGCGTTATGAGAACGCGTAAAGTAGCGATAGGTCGTGTCATAATAATCAGAACTCGAATCATGTTTTCCAGGACTCATGTAACCATCATCAGACTGATCATCTGTCGGAATAAGTTTCAACAATCACCCTTCGTTTACCAGTAAAAAAGCAACAGACCTTTGCATGCAGACTTCCCCTTTTTTACGAATACCTATGCAATAGTTATACATCAATATTATGTATTAAAATTTTACAACAATATTCTTGACCTTCATCCTCACCTTCAATGATGCAGTTAAAACCTAGGGTAGCACTGCCTCTTTTGATTTCAACTCTGAAGTTCGGGTTTATTTTATATTTGAAAGGTTCACTGTCGCCGTTATCAGTGGGTTCCTTGTAATCTTCAACTTTCACATAATGATTGGTGTTGAACTTGACCGCAATTCTGAAAAAAAAAAACAAATTCGAGTGGAATTGCAATAAAAAATACTTCGATGGGGGAATAAATCATCGCAATTTGAGTAGACACAGGTAGGTAGGTATTTTGTACTCACGTTTCATCGTTAAGAGATTTGCTAAAAATAAGATAATTTTTGTCTACTTTTTTTTCGAAACCGCAAACTGAGTCTGTCTTTTCCTTTTCATTGCTGATTTTTTCTTCTACATGCCTCAATAATTTCTTTTCAACTAGTGAGGAAATACGAGTATCTATAATAAGTCACGAGTGACGAGTTAGTTTCATCAATGTAACGTTCGTATGTACCTAGAATAAGGAGGCGGGTCGGAAAAAAAAGTATGTCTCGGAATTTTCTGAAATTCACATAGGTGGTTCCTTTTGAGTTGAAACCAGTCCAAACAAAAAAAAAATTCCCCCAGCGACACCATGGGGCTGAGCCTCGTGGCCGCAAAGTAGAGTCTTTTTAGCTAAAAATTCACGTTTAAAAAATCGATTTTGGAGCTTAACCGGAAAAACGTGAATTTTTAGCTGAAATGGCTCTACTTCGAGGCCACGTGGCTCAGCCCCATTTGTGTCGCAGGGGGAAACAAATTTTTTGGGCTGGTTTCAACTCAAAAGGAACCACATGTGAATTTCAGAAAATTTCGAGACATACGTATTTTTTCGATCCGCCCTAGTGTAACTATAAAGCTCAGATATAAATGTAAAATACGCACAATATTCTATCACAGATGTTGGTATTTTGCAGGTACTTACTTTCAGTAGCAAATTGTGTCGAGGACGAAGAGAAACTGCGTTCAAGAGTAGATTTGAAACTGTTGACTACCATTGGTTTTGGACAAATAGTTCTCCAAAAAGAGCTTAAAGCAGGATCTCATACCGCCATTCATTTTGAACGTTTTGTTGTAATCAATTAATAGAGAAAAAAAATGATTATACTCGTATATTAGGTAATTTAAGGAGAAAAAAAGAAGAACCACTCAATTTTGATTAAATCACAGGACTACCTAGGACATGAAATTCGCGCGAGCACGAAAACACCAAGCACATGTGGAAGATTGTTTAATGTTAACTATGGTCTGTCCAGTCCAACTGTCAAGGAAAGAATCAACTCCGATCATCTGATTGATCTGATCTGTTTCTCAGTTCCTGTTACCCATGTTTGTCCAGTGCAATGAAAGTAATTAATCGTGAAACAGGTGAGACGTGCGACGTCACAAAATCGAGGGTTCTCATCTGGTTGCCCCACGTGGTGCTTTAGGTGTGTCTTGAGTGAGGGTTGTGAGAAGCCGGGAGTGGTATTGTTTGCGGAAAGAAAGATAGTGAAAAGAATGATCATCGAAGCCAAACATTCGCGAGATTATTGTTTTTGAAAAAGAGAATGAAGAGGACGAGGGGTAGAATACATTATTATTTTATCTCCAGTACCGACGAATGTCTAAAGGTACAGTGTGCAAAGATCCATTCAGGTATTGATCCCATTGTTGAGTACTGCACCAACTTTGGCTAAAGTAATTATAAGCACGAATGGCGGCGCCAAGCATTGAAACTCGATTTGAACTACCTATAAGTACCACTTACTTACCTACTTCCTGAAGTTACTCCCAGTATATGAGCAAACTGTATCCACAGAATCGGAACCTTATATGTACCTACCGTAGACCTTACCTATATTAAGAGATGCATTGCTAGCTGCTGATGTTGGTGAAGTGAAGCAGTGCAAAGAGTGAATAATACGAGACTTACTTACTTCATTGTAATATCAATGAATGAATATTACCTACGTATACAATGTGTCTACAACAAGCGGTGGAAATATTTTCACCGATATCACTTGTATTCCTTTTTTTTTATTGTACATTACTAATATATTGCATAATTATCAAGAACTCTTATTATAACTAAACGTTTTCAATTGTTGTCATGTCAGTAGGTAGTAAGTTTTAAAAAAACTGATTTGCTCAGCAGATCGCATCAAAAAATTATGTGCACATTAAAACAATAATTACTCTATTTTTTCATGCTCATCATATCGACAAAAATATATGTAAGATAGTAACTTATTAGATATTAACAATATTCGTATTATGGTGTAGGTACTTGATGATTTCATACAAGACACACAAGTCCTTTGAAAAATTACCAAATTTATGCAAGATAAATAATTTTTACGTTGAAAGGAAATTTGTTGAACCACAATAATAGATGGTTAAAAGGTAAATTCTCAAATTTTAAAATTTTAAATTTTTTCTTCTGAAACACACAGAATAACTAAATAAATATTTTAAAATTTTAAAATTTATTTTCCTCATTTTCTGACAATTTAAAAAATGAAGAATTCGTGACAGATGTTGAAACAATTTCATAATTAAAAATTCACTCAAGTATAAAAAAATGATACCTAACTTAAGTAGCAAAATAAAATTCATTTCCAGAAATTTGGGTTCAATAATCTAAAAAAAAAAAAAAAAAAACAGTGATTCTTTTAGTTCAATATGTAGGTACCTCTTTCACTCGAATAACATTTAAAAATTTCAGCAGATGATCAAAAAAATCATGTGCGTGGAAAATTACTCACTTTTTCCACACAAATACATATTATCAAGAACTTCTCATTATAATTAAACGTTTTCAATTTGTTGTCATACATTAAGAAACGAAAATATTTTTTGTCATATGCCAGTCAGAACCTAATGAATACCAGTTATTATACAGTCAACAGTGTGTCCGGAAAATGATGGTACGAACTTCAGATTAGGATGCAACCGTGTATGATTAAGAAAAAAGGTTATGTGAAGGTGTGGCCTATTTTCAAAATTGAAGGGGCAAAATACATTTTCAAAATCCATTTGACCATGGGGGTCGGCAGTACTTTGAAAAATGAAAAAAATTGCTTTTTATGACTTTTTTTCCAACTTGCAAATTGAAGAGGCTACAAATGAATTTGGTTTTAAAAAATCGTGATGAAAAAACTAAATGCTATACTGAATGCAACGTACGTCAAAAAATAAACTACCTACGTAATTTTGTTATCATCACTTTTTTTTCACTCTGAAATGTAAAAAGTTTTTGAAGCTTAAAAATTGTAAATTTAATGAAATTTTTAGCGAATCAATAATTGTTGAACTTGAAAAACTGTTTAAATTTTAGAGTAAGAAAAAAATGATCATAACTAAATTTGTTTATTTTTTAAGGTAATAGGTATTCATTTTCGCATTTATTTTTTTCATGACGATTTTTTGAAATTAAAAATCATTTGTAGCTCCTTCAATTTGCAACTTGGGCAAAATGTCATAATAGGTAATTTTGTTCATTTTTCAAAATGGGTATAGTACTACCGGCCCCCAAGGTCAAAATTGAATTTCGGCTTTTGAAAACGTATTTTGCCACTTCAATTTCCAAGATAGGCCACGTCTTAATGTTAGTCCTACCAACGGTGTTTTATCTAAATCTGAAGTTTGTACTACCACTCCCCCGGACACCCTGTAGAACAGTAGTTTAGAACGCGCTAAGGTTATGTTGTAGTGGTAACGTGTTCCTAGCTCTGATGGGTTACGATTTATCATTTTAGCGTAATTTTCGCTGTCAACATTCCCAGCCAGCAAGGTTCCAGTGGTTATCGCATATCATGAAAATAAGAAGTAAGCTAATACACCAATTTAGATAAGAATTAATATTTATCTCTGAGGGATCCCATCCCGTTTCACCTTTTATGAACTTCTTGAGGTTTTTTATAAAACAACTATGATTATCGGTTTCATGAATTTTACTATGGAATATAACTGCAGACAGAAATTCGTCGCAGATGCCTTTTTCTCTTAACAAATTCTTCATTATGTTATACAAAGCCTGCAAAAAAAGAGAGAAATAATCGGATGTATTGCGTTCATACGTGATCTACAAGTATACATAGAATAAAATACAGAAGGGAATTGAAATGTAGAATAACTTTTTGTAGGTACCTAGGTATAAAAAGGCCATTTTATTTTATTTTATTTTTTGCGTAAAAGTCACATCGAATCTAGTAGCTTGAGAAATAATGGTAGCATGTAGTGCTACATGCACCAAAAAAATTCATATGAAATACATAGGCAACTAGTTAACTCAAAAAAAAAAAATTTGGAAAACGGTAGAATTAGGTAGGTAGGTATGTTTTGAATTCAAATTTCAAATTCATTCATTTCATTCTTTCTGAAGTACCTTGGTAAGTAGGTACCTACATAATAAATTGAGAAAATGTTACTGCTGATCAACTTTCTATAATTCTTGTTGAATATTACCTACACTAGAATTTTTACCTATCATTAGAATTTTTCATAATGTCACTTTGCTTCCAATTTAAGCGTGGCGCCTTTTTTGAGACTAGTATTTCGAATTTTCAGTACATGGTAGCAGAAAAGAGAAAAAGAAATTGGGATTATTTTGGATCCTTAGAAACCTTCAATAAAACGTGTTTAATTTCATATGATCGGAAAATGAGTAGTTTCCTAAACAGTTTTGTGGTTGGAAAATACGTCTTTAACGCATGTATCTAAACACGTGCGGAAAGTAGTTACTTTCCTCCCTAGGGAGGAAAGTAACTGTTTTCCGCACATGTTTGCAAATTCGAAATTAACAATTTTTAAAAATTTCCGCATTTATTTTCCTCTCATATGAAATTAAAATAGTATACTATTTTGAATTCTCCAACTAAATTTTGTTCAAGAATGGGAAAAAATCAATAATAATAAAACAATTTTCTATAGTTTAATTCCTTCTTTCTTAGATATACTGTATAATACCTAATGCAGTTTTCACATGCAAGTTCATTAGTTCAAGCAGCAGCAAATACATACTATTTAAGAAAGTAAAAGTAAGACTTACTGCATCTCTTACGTTGCCAACACCACAGCACTGATAATTGTTTTCGTTCAGTTGTCCTTTGTTAAATGCGTAATTTCGAATAATGAACATACTCGTATCTGGACATTCTGTACAATTCACCATAATATTTATGAATGTACTTATAGATATGTACTATATGTAGTAAGTAAGTAAGTAATTGAGTACAATAAAATTTATGTAGATTTAGGGTGCATCACTAGGTATAAACAACGATTTCGCAGGATAGCAGGAATTTGATCAAATTTTGTGGAGACCTTCATTTCGAGTTGAAAGTCACTCAGAAAAATCTGTAGGATGCATTTGTGGAGTGGAGATGTGGGTCTTCACAGGGGAAGCATTTTCAAAAAATCTTAAGTTTTTGTTTTTAGGGTAGTACGCCACTACCATAGAAATTCAAGACAACGTTTAGACTTCTGTTGAGCAGTTGAAAAGGGTATTCTGGGATAAGATTGGTGAAATACTCCTATCGACGGATTTTTGAAACTTTGATTGAACATTATTGGATATTTCTAAAAAAGATGTTGGTTATAAAAAATAAATTTCCCACCCCCAACCCCTCCCTCCTTGGCAACAATGGCGAAGAAACTTTTATTTTTTTTTAAAGAAAAAAAATCATAGTTCGGCGAGTTCTGAATGAAAAAATTTGAAATCTAATTATGGTACAATTTTTTTTCTCTCTAAAAATACGTTTTATTGATAAGTAGGTATTACATAAGTATATTTATTTTGGAAATTTTTTCAATTTTTTTGTCAGGTAAGTAAGTCATCTTCAAAAAACTCAAAAAAACCCACAACAATGTGTTTCTTTGGGTCATGACATCGCCAAAAAAAGCGCTACTTCAGGTTATGTCTCTAAAAATAGCAGAAGATGGAACAAATCCTTGAAAACCTCATTTTGGGCCTATGGGCACCCCCTCCCACAATTTTGGGGAAAAAATAAGATTGCTATTATGAGTATCGTTATCATATGGATTGAACTCTCTGAACACGATTACGAAAAAATTCTTCAATATACGAGTACCTTATTATAAAAAAGCAACAGACCTTTGCATGCAGGCTACCTATGTTTACGAATAATACTTATGCTACAATATTATTATAGTTTTACTACAATATTCTTGACCTTCGTCCTCACCCTGAACGTGATTTTCATCAGTACGATTCTGAGTAAGAATGCATTCAAAACCTAGGGTAGCATTATTCTTTCTTTGGATTTCAACTCTGAAGTTCGGGTTTATTTTATGTTCGAAAGGTTCGCCGTCAGTCTCATTGCCAATGGGTTCCTTGTAATCTTCAGCCTTTACATAATGATTGGTGTTGAATGAGACCAAAATTCTGAAAAAAAAACAACAAATTCGAGTGAAATTTCAACAAAAAATACCTAGGTGGGTAAATAAATGATGCAATTCGACACCCGCATTGCACATAATACTCGTAAGTAGAATAGGAACAGGTTATACTCACTTTTCATTCGGAAGAGATTTACTAAAAATAAGATCACTCTTATCTACTTTTTTTTCGAAACCGCAAACTTCAGAGTCTGCTTTTTGCTCTCCTTGGGGTTGGGCGATTTCTTGTTCTACGTGCTCCAATAATTGCTTTTCAATTGGTGAGAAAATGTAAGTCACTAATCACCAGTTAGTTTTATCAATGTAACGTATATAATGCTTATAAAATAAAATGCATAGCCTAATACATATGTTAGCACAGGTCTTTGTATTCATGTAGGTACCTACTTACTTTCAGTAGAAAATTGTGCCGAGGACGAGGAGAAACTGCGGTCAAGAATAGATTTGAAATTGTTAACTAATATTGGTTTTGGGCCAGTAATAGTTCTCCAAAAAGTGCTGTACAGTCGTTTCGCCATTTCCGGCTGAGTATTTTGTTTCAAATTTGATAAAATCGAGTTAGAGCACAGCTTAAAGCAGGATCTTATACTACCATTCATTTTGAACGCTTTGTTGCAACCAATCGATTAAGAAAAAAATAATACTTAATGTATATAAATATAGGTAATTTAAAGGGGAAAAAGATAAACCACTCGAGTTTCACATGAAATACGCGTACGCGAGCACGAAAACACCAAGCACACATGGAAGATTTTAATGTTAACTGATGATCTGTCATCTGTCCCAGTCCAGTCCAATGAAAGAAATCATTCATGAAACACGCGCGAATGCGACGTCACAAAATCAGGGGTTGTACTTCTTCTTTCGCCACGAAGGTACATATTGTATGCAGAAGGGAAAGATACGGGGAAAAATCTAAAATCATCGAGATTCGAGATCAAACAGTAGTGAATTAAAAATTGTAGGTAGGTACTTGTAATTTTATTCCTTATTGCGTCATCCTCCAAAGGAAAGGAAATTGATAACAATACCTACTAAATAGCATTTAGTAGGTCTTAAAAACCAGGTAGGTAGTGTTGTTTTAGGTTCAAAAGTTACACCGCGATTGATGTTGAAAAAATAGGAAAAAACTTCTTGAAAAATGTATCTAAAAAGTAAAAACGTTAAATGTTTAGAGTTTGCATGGCTTCCAAATTACGAGATTTCAAACTGATTTTTGTAGCTTACAATATTATGGTCTGTAAACTATGAAAACTCAAATCAATTTTTGGAGTTTGTATGGTCTTCACATAGTAGGCACATATAAATAAATACAAATCTAAACAGATAAAAGTTTAAATTGATAAAGAGATTACCTACTTTCACACTGAATAGTGAATACAATATAAAATTAAGGTTAACTCAGTACACTAAAGCTCGAAATAAATTATTAAAACTTTGATGCCCATTTAAAAGTTATAGGTAAGAATAACATTGTGGCTCACAACTCAATTTAAAAAGAAACGATCCAAGAAATTTTTGGTATTCACCTAGCAATTTTAACCCGAATCACAATAACTATTGATTAAAAAATTTGGTTTGTCGAATCTTTCAAATACAAAATACAATCAATACATACCTACTTGAAAATGAAATCATTCACAATATTGTGAATTTCAAAAAGGTTTTCTAAAATAGTACCTACAAAAAATATTAACCAACATCGGAATAACTGTATAAATTTTTCACGCAAAAAACGGTTTATTTTACAAATTCCAAACACGGACAGATGGAAAATTTCACTATTTTTTAGAGGTTGCAAGAAATCATATCATTCAAGGGAAGCAAAGGTAACATAAACGAGTTAATTCGTATTTCAACAACTTCTCCTTTTTCCGCTTCTCTGCTGGATTCTGAGTAATTCAGTATTCACCATCACCTGCAGGTGGTGTAGGCAGCTGAGGTGGTGATGTTGGAATGAAATTTTGATTGTTTACGTTCGGATCAGAAAGTAATGAAACTAATAATGTTGAATTATTGTCGAGAACAGCGAGCTTATTATTCATTTTGTCATTCGTTGCTGCGAGCTTATCAAAAGTGTCACTCATTTCAGCGATCATTTTGTTATTCGTTGCTGCGATCTCATCTAATGTGTCATGTATTTCTGCGAAACTCTTATTTAAATTGTCACTAATTTCTGTGATGCTATTTTCTATAGATTTAAGACTCTTTTCTATTGATTTAAGATTCTTCATTGTCTGGATGTTTGACCAGCATACGACAACACCTATGAATGCATTGCTAACCGCGTTAGCTATTAACATACCGCTGGTTACTTTAAAATTCCACATTTCACAAACACTGCACAACACAACAAATAAATTTCCGTTAATGGCATCATCTAGTCCTTTGTGATGTGAAACAATCTTGAGGAAGGAATGAATGAAACAATTGGGCTTCTGGTCGAATCGGGTCTTTCAACCTACACGACGAACATGTGTTTATGGTTGACAGTGACATCTGTAGCGCGGCGACGAAACACTGAAAGTGGGATCCGGATGTCGCGGTTTTTGAGTTTTTACTCGAAAACGGAAGGGTTTTGGAAAATTTAATATTCTTAATGATTCACGAAGAATTTAATTTCCTTTCTTAGTGTATAAAAAATTGATATTACATATTTTTCAACCAGTTTTGAGGTTATATATGTAAATGCTCATTTCTTTCATTTTCAGCCGTTTTCAGTGTTTCGCAACTTTGGATTGAAATTTGCTTCGAGAACTGAATTATAAACTCGTGATTTTTTTGTGAGTCTATAAGTTTCAGAATTGTTTCCTCTTTCCAACGATATAAAAATCATAATTCTTGACATATTTTTCGTTGAAATATTCACTTGGGTGTAGATGATCCTTACAAATCAAAGAATCCGTTTTTAAAATACTCGTACCTATGAATTAATAAGTTAGGTATTCTAGATAAAATGAAATAAAAACAAGCCATCAGCTATTCGCTGATTGCAAAAGGGTTTTTGCTTTTTTTTTAGTTTTTTTCCCGTAAATTTGATCACAGTCAAAACTCAAAAGCAAGAAGAAATTAAAGAAATTTACAGAGTACCTTAATGAATTCGCAAAAAAAAATTAAAGAAAACTGAATAAATAAAGCTTCTGGCTTTGGCTAGCTTTTAAGTTGCTTTAGCTTTCAAACCTCCCCTAAGCTTTCAGCTTTCAGCTAGGGTAGGGCTAGCTTTCTGCTTTCCTGCTTTTCATCCCTATGGTATTATATACATTCAGTCATTCAATGATAATTAGCGTAATTAATTAGCAAAACAATAAAGAACATCAGTTCACACATCACACATTTCGTCAAAACGTCGCCTGTATGCAGAGATGACGTCACGTAGACTCGATGCACTCTCCTATCCAAATCACAGAATTAGTCTCTCCAAAATACTGTTCACTGATTGGCTAATAGGGTTTATGCTGCTAGCAGCAAAAACCCTAATGAATAGAGCATTTACAAAATTGCTGCATACCCTAGCGCCTGTGCCAAGGGATGACAACTTGGCCGGCACTACTATAGACGCATACGATTTCTCATGTAAAAAATGCAATTTTTTCGATTGTACGCGAGTTCGGGTGAACTTTCATGTAGTCTCAAATTAAAGGCAATAGAATTCTGTATCGATTGATCTTAAATTTTCATCATTTCGCGTAAAAATAACGATTTTATGAATACTTCTATTTTACTGATTTTCGAATACTACGTACGTCATCTTTAAACTATAAACTACTCGAAATTTTCAATGAGCACATATGTGTTTTGAATGATTAAAATGTTCAGAATTTTATCCTCTTTAAAATGAGTTTTTCCCGAAAGCTCTACCTTTTACCCTTAAAAAGTTCTCGAAGCTTTAAGTTGCAAAAACCAGCTGCAGGCAGTAATCATTGAACTTTGAACTAAAATTAATCGAAATATTCAGTGAACACATAGGTATTTTAATGCAGAAAATTGTTTGTAATTTTATTTTCTTTAAAATGGGGGTTTCCCGAAAGCTCTGCCTTTTACCGTTCATAAGTTCTCGAAGCTTGAAGTTGCAAAAACAAGGCGAAAACCATCTGCGAGCAGTATAAGTATTGAACTTTGAACTGAAATTAACCGAAATTTTCAGCGAACACATAGGTATTTTAATACAACAAAACGTTCGTAATTTTATCCTACTTATTTGTACCAAAAGCTCTATCTTTCACCATTCAAAAACTCTGGAAGATCAAAGTTGCCGAAAGTGGTCAAATTGTATCATCACTGAGTAAGTACCTATAATACCTATCAGTTCACTTTGGTATTGATCAGTGACAACTTTTGGCAAATTTGATCTTCAAGAACTTTTGAACGGTAAAAGGCAGAGCTTTCGGGAAACCCCCATTTTAAAGAAAATAAAATTACAAACAATTTTCTGCATTAAAATACCTATGTGTTCACTGAATATTTCGATTAATTTTAGTTCAAAGTTCAATAATTACTGCCTGCAGCTGGTTTTTGCAACTTACTTAAAGCTTCGAGAACTTTTTAACGGTAAAAGGTAGAGCTTTCGGGAAAAACTCATTTTAAAGAGGATAAAATTCTGAACATTTTAATCATTCAAAACACATATGTGCTCATTGAAAATTTCGAGTAGTTTATAGTTTAAAGATGACGTACGTAGTATTCGAAAATCAGTAAAATAGAAGTATTCATAAAATCGTTATTTTTACGCGAAATGATGAAAATTTAAGATCAATCGATACAGAATTTTATTGCCTTTAATTTGAGACTACATGAAAGTTCACCCGAACTCGCGTACAATCGAAAAAATTGCATTTTTTACATGAGAAATCGTATGCGTTTATAGTAGTGCCGGCCAAGTTGTCCTACCTTGGCACAGGCGCTAGGGTAAACTATCCCGCATTGCGCCATATGACAATGCTCTTATCGCGATAGTAACTATCGGCGGCATCCCTGGGATATGATCTTCATCATTTTGATCTTGGAAATACAACGATCTAGTTGCATCTATAAGAATTTTCAAGACGTGTCCAATTGAATAATTATTAGGTATCAATTCAACTTATTTATGTTTGAAAAAAATATCAAACTTTTACAAAAATTTTGACACTTATCAGTATATCGATGAGATTTTTAGTGATATTTTGTCTATTTTGTGTCGTATATTCGGAGTCTGCGAAGAATCTTCCTACGTAAATATTTCAACATCATGCTAATGTATAATTTCTAAGCTACTTTCAGAATTCTGGAGATGAGATTAAATCATTCCATGTTTTACATAGATTTTACCGACCTGGCGAAGAAAACAAACATGTCGGTGGACAGAATTACAAATATTCACCGATGAGACAAGGTAAAATTACCTTAATATCTTTTGCTTGAAAGTGAACGAATTTAATTCTACAATTTTGTTTTAGGTACAGACTTAAAAAATGTTCAACTTCTTAATGTGTTACAAAGTATGTGTACCTATATTTGAAAGTTGATGAAACATTTTTTTGAATTTCGATTAAAACGAATAATTTTAAATACCTATTGAGCAGACAAGGTAGCAAATAGGTGCATACTTACATATAATAGTTATCAATTGTATTAAATGTGTCCTTTGAAACTAAAGCAATGGTCCTAGCAATACCGAGATTATTTTTTAAAAAGGGTTTTAAAAAGCTTGGCATGGGCAAGTAGGCCAGTGTAGTAACTTGTGGTAATACTGTAGTATTTTTGTGTATGGAATTAGCTAAGGTATTATGTAGGTACCTACCTATAAGCTATTTGATTTACCTATCAATCTTTTTTTATTTTATGGATGTTATTCAAACAGATTTAGTCGCCTGTTCAGTCCACAATGGCCAATTCTTGTGCAAAGATAAGCGACTATGCATCGATTTATTGCATACATGCAACTACAAATGCGATTGCTATGACTGTTCGGATGAAAGTGACATGTGTTGGGAATATAGTAAGTGTTTGCTTTCCAGTGTAATGGCACTTTTTCAAAGTAAGATGATTGCAAAATGGTAAACAAATTAACCTGAGAATCGATTTGCAGACGAAGATCTATGTCGAACGTGCGATTATTTGTGCCTTCCTTCTCCGCATGGCTCGTTATGCTTATGTAACAACTATACTACTAGCGAAATCAGCGTATTATGTGAACGTAAAACAATCCTCACATAAAATTCTTCACCTCATCTCTCATATTTCTTTCGAAATAAACTTTGAATCTTTCTCTAGAACTCCAAGAATGTGATCCATATAATCATTGTGATCAAAAATGCGTCTTGTATGAAGAAACAGAACGATGCTCGTGCAGAGAAAATTATCGAGGGAAGCCCAATACCAAGGGACAAAAATGCATAAGTGATGGTAACAGTGTTTTTACACGGTTCTCCGCGGATTCGCTAAGTATTTTATTACATTTTGAATTGGTTTTTTTTTTCAGTATCTTACGAAAATCTTCTTATGTATTCTACCAATAATGAAATAAAACTGTTCAATTTTACTGCCAATGGGGCATTTGTGATCCGGAAAGATGTTGAGTGTAAAGGTTTGGCCGCAGCTGGTGATTATTTCTATTATGGTACAGCTGATAAGAACAGGGGTTATGTACATAAAACATCGATGGTTACTGAAGAGACGGAACTGATCATTGAGACATGTAAGTGTGTTGAAGTTTACCTATACCTAAGTAAATAGGTATCTTTGGTGGATTGAAGGTTGCTCAATTTTACCTATTTACAGATTCACCGATAATATTTTCTATCGATGTTGATTGGATCACTGGTAACATATATTTCTCAACTGATCAGTCACTTGGTGTATGTTCCAAAGAAGATGAATTTTGCGCCGAACTCAAATCTTTAATTGTGTCTGATTTGTGCCATCTCAGTGTAGCTCCACATTCAGGGTACCTTCCTAATCCTATTTCAATATTTATCTACCTTAATGAGCTCATCATACTGATACCTAAAGTAACACAAAATGATTTTTATAGGTTTTTATTTTATTCGTTAGGACCTATACAACATTGGTATCAACATTCTCGAATCATGAAAGCATCAATGGATGGATCTAATGAGAGAATTTTGTACATGAGAAATTTACGTCGTCCTATAGCGTTGACTGTTGATGAATTATCAGAGAAGGTTTACTGGATGGATTCTGATCTCAGTGAAATTCAAAGTATACAGTTTGATGGCAAAAATTGGAGGGTACATCATTTTAAATTCGTTTACCTAGAAAATTTATGATTAGTATGACCATTAGGTAACTCTAAACAGAATACAAAATTAAATGCTAACATGAAATTTCCATTTCAGACGTTGTTTGTAGGTTCGCAGGTAGGTACATATTTTCTCCATAAACAAGTTCGAAGGCAATTTATTTTGGTCAGAAGAAAGTAAAAACACAATTGGATTAAATTTTGAAACTAATAGGAATATGACACTTATCCATGACAAAAATGCAACTTCCATAAAATATTTATATGCTTTTAACCCTGTTTTACAACGCAATAGAGTGAGTATATATCTACTACATTACATACCTACTTACTTATCTGCCTACGTTCAAATGATTATCTCATATTTCACTCAAGTCTCCAAAAAAGAATAGGTACCTACCTGCCTGTATCTACTCTTATCTATTGAGGATTAAAGAAAACTTACACCTTTTGTTCATTTTTCACAGATCTCAAATCCTTGCAAGAATTCAGGCTGCAAAGGTCTATGCCTACTTCGACCATCTTCTTCAAAAGGATTAATCGATTTTACATGCATGTGTGATAACATGACATCTTCAAGCAGAAAACACTGGTGTAATAATCCGTCCGCTCATGTTAAATGGCGATTTGAAACAGATTTTGAGTATGAAATTCGATCACCACAATCAGAAGGAAGATTCAAATGGTTAAAAGTGATCTCATTAGTTATAATATTCAGTTTCCTGATCGTCTTAGCCATCTTTTCGATTTATTTCATTTTTCGAAGGAGGGTTTTGCATAGGTATTTTGATAGGGTGATGAATTGGAACCGTAATGGAGATGCTGAGAAACAGATGCCTTTGACTGAGTATATGGATAGCGAATTATAGACAGATGTGAAGTGAATAGATACGTAAGACATTTTTTTGTAAAAAATTATATTAAAATATGTCTAAGTATACCATAATTCATTTGTTTTGTTCCTGTACCTATTCACTTTTTATTAAATGTCATATTTTTTAATTTTCTAACTATGAAACTTTTTATCAAAAGTGTTGACTGATGATGAGAAAACTTACCTACCTAGCTGGTGAAATATGTTATAGGTAAAAAATAAAATCAAGTGAAAATTAAATCAATACCTACCTCAAAAAATAAACTTGAAACCTAATTAGGTACCCAATACTTAATGAAGTTGAAAATCTTTGAACGATCTGAAAACAAAGCCTAAAATTAAAGACTTCAAATGAAATGAAAAATTAAAAATTATACCAAAAATTCTGAAAATAAACTTGAAAACAAAACTCAAAATTTTGAAAACTAAACTAAAAGTTTGAAAATGAAATCAAAAACTGGCCACTGAGTGAAAAAGATCATAAGTATGTGCCCAAGGTATGCATAAAATTAAAAAATGTAAAGTTCTGAATTGAATGAAAAACTGAAAATAAAATAAAAAATCTAATTTAAAAACTTAAAATGATACAAAAAACTGAAAACAAAAAATTTTCAAAGTCTAAAAATTGGAAAATGGAGAATAATGAACTTAAAATAGCTACTAAAATTGAAATCAAAACAAAAACCAAGAATTAATTTTGAAAATTCTAATACCTAAAGTTGTATCAAAAATGAAACATTAAAAATGAAATTAAAACCTGAAAATGAAATCCCAAATATGAGATCAAAAGTATCAAAACTGAAACTGAAATTGAAAAGTGAAAATGAAACTCGAAATTTTAGAACAGAATCAAAAACCAAAAATTGAAGCAAAAACCAAAAAATTAAAATCAAACACTGAAAATAAAATTGAGAATTTTAAAAAGATGAATCAACAATTGAAAAATGAAAATGAAATTGAAAATTCTGTAAGCCATTTGAACCAGAATCAAAAACTGAAAATGAAATCAAAAGTGTTAAAATTCTTTCTAAGCCCATCAAAAAACGAATGAAAAAGAATTTTAAAAAAAAAATGTACCTAAATGAAATAAAAAACTAAAACTAAAATCCAGAACTGAAAACAAAATTTGGATGATAGAATCAAAAGTTGTACTTAAATAAAATTGAAATTTATGAGAAAGTAAAAATTGAATCAAAAGCAGAAAGGATTAAATGTTTGAATTCCCAAAGTAAAATGTAAATGAAATTAATTACCTTATCTACAGGAAATGACCTGAAAAGCGAAAATTAAAATTGAAAGCTGAAAAATGCAGACATAGTTGGATGTTTTATACGGCTGACACAATGACTGATGAAAATGATCAATTTATTATGAAATCCAACATGGATGGATCCGTTGAAGAAATTCTATTACCTGATGAAAGTTTCTTAAATCCAGTATCCATGACGACCGATGAATTAACAAGGATATTGTATTGGTTGGAAATAACTGAAGGAAAACTGCACTCTATTTCATTTGATGGATCTAATAGACAAGTTGGTACACAATACATATTTAAGTACACATGCATGTGAATGATTACATTGAGGATCTCATCCCTCATACGTAGGTAGACGTTCATTATGGCCTTCAATACCCAAAAATTAAATTAAATTTCAGATTCGTTATTTGGGAGAAGAGAAATTTTCATCTTTAGCGGTCCTTCAAAATTCATTCTATTTCGCAAAACATCGAAATAATTCTTTTTATAATAGTTTGGCAGCAATTTCACCATACACAGAGCATCAGGATAATTCAACTAGTGCCATAAGACATTTGTATGTTTACAATCCAGAGTTACTACAGCACACATATCAAGTAAGATAAATTTAGGTTTCTTTAATTACCAAATGATTTTAGGTACCTACGTACTCGTATGTATGTAGTTAACTACATGATATATTTAATCAATACTTACCTGTTTAGACGGAGAATCCCTGCAAAGAGTCATCCTGCAATGGAATTTGCCTGAAGTTCCCGTTTTGTGTGTAGCAGGTTGCAGACGCTCTTTTTCCACTGCGCCTTAAATTTTGGGAGACTCGTGATGCGCGCCGTTAACAAAACGTATATGTTTATTAACAATTTGTATTTTTGTTTAAACTAAAGTTGAAGAAAAATTGAGTGGGCACATGGATGTTTTAGCAGTGTAAAATTATCTACATTTCACGCTCTACACGATGCAATGATTTACGGAATCCTAGCTTTTACCGTTCAACTTTTATTCAAGTTCAAAGTTTGCACTCCCGCAATTGATAAGTTTTGAGTATTATTATTTCGTTTTTATAAAAATTAACAACAAAGTTTAGTGAACACATAGGTGTTTTAATAGTGTAAAATTATCTACATTTCATGCTCTACACGATGCAATGATTTCCAGGACCTTAGCTTTAATCATTCGACTTTTATTCAAGTTCAAAGTTCATAATTTTTTCATTTAATTACTAATATTATATTGAAGGGGAAGTTTGAACTTGAATAAAGTTGAATGGTAAAAGCTAGGGTTCTGTAAATCATTGCATCGTGTAGAGTGTGAAATGTAGATAATTTTACACTATTAAAACACCTATGGTTTTACTCAATTTTAATTTAAACGAAGATACAATTTGTTAATAAACATATAGGTTCTGATAACGACGCGCACGATGTGTCTCCCGGATGTTACGGCAGAGAGATAGGCAACCGAAAGGGAACTGCTCTATGTTAATTTTTTCTCAAAAAGAAATTTCAATCGTTTTTTATTCATTTTTCGAAAATAATTACAACATGCAAAACTCTTTATACTTTCGATTGATATGATTTTGAAGCCAGTACCTGAGGGCGATCTATAACTTGCCACTTTTCGTATTTTATTTCTAAAAAAGAAAACCCTTTAAGGTTGCCACATTTGGACACGTCATTTTATAAAGCATCAGATTTGATTAAATCAGACCATTATAGTAATTCAGCATCCCCCTTTTTTGGCAGAAATTGCGATTTTCGAATGAGCTGACGAGAAATAGTAAAAATATCAATTTAATCTGTCTCCATGCTGAAAAAAGTTCGAGAAATAATTACGAATGGTTAAAAAGTTTGAAACCACAATTCCAAGCCATTAGGTTATTTATAAAAATCTGTCAGTAAATATTTGTGAGTACCTAGGTAATGGGTATTTATTTACTTAATGAGTAATACAAACATTATAGATTGTGCAGTGTGGAAGTTTAAAATATAGGTACCTAGTCAAGTAAGTAGTACAATAGAAGGCTTTCTCAAAACATTTTTCAAAAATTAATTTGCACCTTCAATATAACTAAGCGTAAAATAAATACCTACTCATTCAAGAATACCTCAGCCTACATAAAAGTCTTATTAAATTTGCGTATTAAATAAAATTTTAAAAATTTGCTCACAAATGCATATTTATGAAAAAAAACTCAAAAATAGTTGATACCATGCGTTGGCTCTTGACCGGCTCATTGTGGCATTTTTATGAAAACACTTAGCGATAACTGCTACGCGTCGATGAGAATTCTTCGAGATCTTTTAACGAATCAATATAACATCTTCGTTCGTGCGTTGTACTTATTATTTTAAGTCGATTCAGGAATCTGTTATTGATGCCTTTCTCTTCAAATAAATCTATCAGACCGTCATAAAATTCCTGCGAGAAAAATGAAAAAAATATATACATACGTATTAGGTAACTATGTACATACATAATAATTGAAATTGACACCAAATACCAAATAATTATATATGCAATTGAACTTTGAAGTCAGTGTGATGTAAATATTTGTATCTTATTGTAACCTAGAATACTTATACTTAGCCTTTATCTCGAAAAATATTTATTTTATGAATTGATACTAATTAAAAAAATGTTTCCGATCAGATTACTGTGGTTCTCAATTTTACATAAAATTGAAAATTTAAATATCATACTCAGCCTACTACAATTGAAATGCTCATTTTTATGAAACGAGCCGAAGCTATAGGCTAAATCGCTCAAGTACCTAAGTGATACTTACCGAGTCCCTTTGAGTTACTTGACATCGATAAACTTGTTTCTTTTCTTTTTCTCTATAGATTGCGAATTCTCGAATTAAACATTCACGTTCTCGTCCTAAAAATAATTCATCATGTATTATTAGTAATACAGGGGTGCCCAAAAGTCAGTTTACGCCATCAAAAATCACATACTTATATGTAATTCAAGAACTAAGCCTCCTAAAGAAAAACTAATGACATCGATCTGATAGGAAATTTTCCCCCTACAATTTTCTTCCTTGTCATTTTCCTCTAGGATGCACTGTTCGCCGGTAAAATCAACTTTTATGTCAAAAAACGTGAATTAAAAAAAAATTAAATGAAAAAAAATTGGGGAAAAAAATTTAAAATCATTTCAGCAGTTAATTTCAGTTATTTTCAACATGATTCCCATAATTTGATGAAATATACTCGTAAATGATCTTTTCGAAAAAAACACGTCAACAATTTTTTTACAAAAACGCCAGACCCCTGGGAGGGGTGAGGGTGCTACCAAAATCAAATTTTGTAAAAATGAAGAAAAAAATCGAGTGATATGTCGAAATATAAGTTTTTACCGCCCCAAGGGCCCTCAAGAGTACTGAGGAAAAGAAGTACCTCAGATTCGTGTTTCTCGACCCAAAAAGCCAATATTTTAACATATCACTCGATTTTGTTTCATTTTTACAAAATTTGATTTTGGTGGCACCTCCTCAATGGCCCCTGAGGGGTCTGAGGGGAAAAAGGACCTCAGATTCGTGTTTCTCGACCCAAAAACCCTACATTTTGACATATCACTCGATTTTTTTTTCATTTTTACAAAATTTGATTTTGATAGCACCTCCCTAAGGGGTTTGAGGGAAAAAAGAACCTCAGATTCGTGTTTCTCGACCCAAAAAACCTACATTTTGACATATCACTCGACTTTTTTCTTCATTTTTACAAAATTTGATTTTGGTAGCACCCTCACCCCCCTCCAGGGGTCTGGCGTTTTTGTAAAAAAAAATTTTGACGTTTTTTTTTCGAAAAGATCATTTATATGTATTTCATCAAATTATGGGAATCATGTTGAAAATAGCTGAAATTAACTGCTGAAATAATTTTAAATTTTTTTCCCCAATTTTTTTCATTTAATTTTTTTTTAAATTCACGTTTTTTGACATGAAAGTTGATTTTACCGGTGAACGGTGCACCCTAGAGAAAAATTACTAGGAAGAAAATTGTAGGGGTAAAATTTCCTATCAGATTAATGTCATTAGTTTTTTTTTAGGAGGCTTAGTTCTTGAATTATATGTGATTTTTGATGGCGTAAACTGCAGACTTTTGGGCACCCACTTATTGTTAGGTGAACTGAATTCAACAGAATTGGTAAGCTTCATCATGCATTATAATAACTGAGCTGACTCAAATGTGAAATTACACTACGCAACGGCAATTTGTTTTCGAGTTGAAAATAATGGGCTTAATCGATACTTTGGACCCTAAAAAAAAAAAACAGAGTGAGGTTTTATTTCAATTTGTGTTGTTTTTATGGCCAGGACAGACTGTCAAAGTTGCAAAAACGACCGTTTTTGTCCTACCTGAGTTAGGTAATTCAAATTTTAAAAACTCATTCTGGTACTCGTTGTTCTGGGGTCAAAAAAGTTCAAAATAGTTCCCTATAGTCTTATCAACATTCACTAATGAAGCGATGAATTGAAAATAGGTTATAGGTACCTAACTAATCCATAGACTTACAGTTCGCACAATGTACAAGTGATAAGATTCGTCTGAATTTTTTTCTTACCTATAATTCTGAAGAAACTTGTGAACAGATTAGTTTTGGAAAAAGAGCACGCAAATCGTAGAGTTGTGTCCCCTTTCGTGATATCAACTTCAAAATCTGGTTTTGATTGAGGAGGGGTTTCTGTGCAGTAATTATTGAAGCGGTCTTCATTTCTTCCTCTAACCACTGTATGGTTAACGTTGAAACTGACCTTAACACTGGATAAATAGGTAGGTAGGTAAGTACATTTAATTTTAATTTTAGACAAAGAATAAATAAGTGAGTACTGTATCCAGGTTTAAAGACTCGAGTGAATAATGATTTATACAAGTTACTTACGTTTCATCGGGAAGAGATTTGATTAAATTAACATTCGGACCGTTGAGTATTATTTGGAAATCGTCAACTTTGTGTGGTACTGATTCAAATATTTTCCGTGTATCATAGATTTTATGTGACACGGTCTGGTATAAATTATTTTCTACTGTAAAGAAAATCATTATTTTTGTAGTCAACTAGTCTAATTTGACTTGGGCATACCTAATTTGTTAAATAGGTAAAATAGGTTTTCGTTACTTACTCGTAGTAGAATAAAATTGACTCGGCGCCGGCGTTAAACTATTATCAGCAGCAGATTTGAAATTATTGGTCTTGACCATAACTGATTTTACACGATGAGTATTCCAATATGTGCTATACAATTGTTGTTTCGCGATTTTCGAAGTAGTGATTGGTTTCGATTTTTCTACCATGGATTTGAAAGGAAACTTGAAGCCGAAACCTATTGCAGCATTCATGTTGAGAGTTTATTCGGGAAGATAAATTAAATTAAAATTTGATTAAAAAAATGAAAAAATTCAAGTATAATTATTAACAAAATTACAGAAGTATGGAGCGTACGAATGACACGTAGGTACTCGTATTTATAAAAGTTTATTCGATACGCGAAAAATACATCGCTAAAACATAGGTACTACACATATGAACACTGTCTCATAAGAGAGAAGAACAAGAACTGCTGAAAAGTAACTGTGAATTGGTGAAATGTGAATGAGAAGATACAGGAGGTGGTGAGAGGGGGTAGGTAGGATCGTACCTGAAACTGGAAGGATCTATTGTGTTTGACACTTGTAAAAGAACAGGCTGAATAGGGTAAAAATTGATGATTTTAAAGGATACAAAAGCACGTAGTACCTAAATTTATGGACCTTTTTTTTTAAAAAATCACAATGTGCAGAATAACGTGGTAATCGTCGCCCGCTCACGTCGCCCTGGTATTTTATAAAGTGTTGAGCTGTTGGAGCCACAAATTTCCTCTATTATTCAAATCAGACTATGAAGTACAGTGGTATAGCAAAACAAAATAAAATCAAATTGTAGGTACCTTACCTACGCTGAAATTACAATTTTTCAGAGAATTCACAAAGGAGGTATCTCAACCAGCCACCAAGATAAAAAAAAGGCTATAGGTGGATAAGTATGGTGAATTTGCCCCCAAGAGCTTCAGGGTTGATATTTGCATGGAAGGTTGGTACCCTTGAGCACCCACCATCACGAAAGTTTCAGACCCCCAGGACCCCCCTTTTTGAGAAACCGCCCCTTTTCTAAAATTACAATAAAAATTTTTTTCTCGGCCCCATGCGAACCGATTTTTTTAATTTTTTGGTATGTTGTAAACATCCATAAGAGGCATCCCCACCAAAAATTTCAACCCCCTCCCCCATATTTTCCCCTCAAAATGGCGTTTTTTAGTTTTGTTTGCCCGTTTTAGCAACGATCATGATTCGGCACAAAAATGCTATTCGCATTTTTGTGCCGAATCATGATCATTGCTAAAACGGGCAAACAAAACTAAAAAACGCCATTTTGAGGGGAAAATATGGGGGAGGGGGTTGAAATTTTTGGTGGGGATGCCTCTTATGGATGTTTACAACATACCAAAAAATTAGAAAAATCGGTTTGCATGGGGCCGAGAAAAAAGTTTTTATTGTAATTTTAGAAAAGGGGCGGTTTCTCAAAAAGGGGGGGGTCCTGGGGGTCTGAAACTTTCGTGATGGAAGGTGCTCAAGGGTACCAACCTTCCATGCAAATATCAACCCTGAAGCTCTTGGGGGCAAATTCACCATACTTATCCACCTATAGCCTTTGAACCAGACTTACCATTAGCTGAATCGAAAGAGCTTGAACATGAATGGAAAAAATCCATCACAAGTCAAAATTTCAGGTACTAAAAGGCATTTTTTTAATAGAAAGAACAAAGTACGAAATAATAAACGAAGAACAGTGGCATTTTTTACGTATTTGTTCTTGATCATTGTTCTTATTGATTTCTTATTCTGGTTTTTTGTTCTTTTAAAATCGGTTTCGTGTTTTTGTTCTTGGGAAAATTTGAATCAGAGAAATCCCAAAAGAACCATAAAATAAAAAAACTGGTTTGAAAAAATTTAGAACCATTTAGTACCGATTGAGGTTTTTTAATTTTTAGGAAAACAACAACCATATTGAATATAAAATGAAGACTAGATAAACATAATTCGCCTAATTCAATTAAAATTTCATTTTTTTTGGATAAAAATTTTCAATTTTCTAAATTTTTTAATTTTTTAAAGAAAGTAGGTATTTTTGTGATTTTTATTTTTAGAAAATTCTTTTCATGTTTCATGTTTGACCTTTTTCTTAAGCAAAAAATCGTATTCTGAATTTTTTTTGAATATATACTTAATTACTTAGTTAATTCTCAATCTGTAGAAAACTAAATAATTTTTGGTAGGTATTTTTACTATTTTTCCCCTTCCTAATAATTTTTTATGTTTTTTCAGCTTTTCGCATTTTTCCCCTTCAAATAACTCCTATGCAATGATATTAACTTATGATGCTCAAATATGTACGTTTTACGATTAAAAAAATGAAACGTACAAAATCAATCATTATTTCCTGAATTCCTGCTGTCTTAAAATTCAGGTATTAATATTTTTCAAAATCAGCCATCAGGATCAGGAAAATGAAAATAAATAGGTACCTACTAAAAAATAAAGTAGCGTTTTTAAGTAGGTAACTCACAAGATGCTCACAAGGTCACTGAGTTTCGCCGTTGCTTGTTTTGCTGGTTAGTGTGTGGCCGACTTATAGAGTGCGTAAGATGTGTTTTTATTGCATCAGCCACATGGTAGCGTTTAGCTCTCGTAGGGCGCTACAGTACAGCTGAATGGATGGGATTGTTTTGTTTTTATCTGTAAGGTGTTTTCTTGTTCGCGAGTTACTTATGGATTTTACGTATTATTTTGTAGTAAATTTTCAATTTTTTAACGTATATGCAAAATCAATTTGTAGTGTAGTTCATAGAGACGTTTTTCGAAGTGTATTTCGATCTGTCGACCTGATATTTACATCGTAACGAACTTTTTCCAAGGACATCTAACTGAACTGCTGGTTATCTCTACGTAAAGATACATATTATTGAATTTTGAAGGTAATTTCATTAGGTATTATTTTTTAAAATGTACGGTTAATATTGTGTATATGTAGGTATGAGCTAAATCCTAAGAAATATGGAAAATATTCAATAGAGAAAAATCATTTGCTCCATTAGTTGATAATTTTCTGTATAATTCTTCCAATCATGTTATGGTTACCCAATGCGTACCTAAGGGATGAAGGGATGAAAATAATAATAACGAATACTATAACTATTAAGTATTTAATTGTGTGAGACATTCAACTGGCATTGGAGTAATGCTTTTCATTTATTAATTTATTGATTATTTTTGTACTCAACTGTCCCAATTTCGGACACCAACAGTTTTTTTAATTTTTCTGATAAAAAATAATGAGTACGTGAAAGTGAAAACAAACACGTTTTCTGATAGCTCGGATCATGCACCCTCTCCTTAATGCTAAGGTTTTCATCTTATGCCATTTTTATGAATGTCACACATTAAAGTTCGATGAAAAAAATCATCTACAGAACCTGGGCCTGGCCAAAAGTTTCCATAACAAAGTAAATGATCTTAAATTCACATACAGTGACTCTCGATGAGAGAAAAAATATTCCGTTCATTTCACTGTTTACTTTTGCGAGGAAAAATTCAAAAACTGTAAAAATGAGATTTCCTTCCTTATTTTGTATTTTGGACACCCAGAAGTTTAGATTTGGATCAGTACATGTAACCGAGTACGACTTGAAAAAAACATTATAATATGGACAAGTTGCCTATCTTTAATATTTAAGGGGCAACCGAGCTTTGAAAAAATTGCGGAAAACGTATTTTTGATCTTGGGAATGGGTAGTACTTTTAAAATTAAACAAATTTTGTCGTTATGAATTTTTGCCTAACTTTGAAATTGAAGGGACTAGAAACATTTTGAAAGAAAAAATTGAAAAAATGTGTTTTTGACCTTGGGAATGGAGAGTATTTTGGAAAATGAACAAATTTTGTTATTATGAATTTTTGCACAACTTTGAAATTGAAAGGTTCAGTTAAATTTGATTGATAAGAAGTAAATCAATGTCACTCGCATATCTATCAATAGGTACGTACTGAAAGACCAAAAATCCACCAGTAAGACATTTTTTCCTTTCTCAACTCTGACTGATGAGCTATGAATAGCCACGTAATTATAAATTCAAGTCAGTCTCAGCTACTTTTCTGTTATGCTGGGTCAGAGTGAGATGATTATATGAACATAGAGTGAGATTAAAGTATAAAGCAAACGTTTGCGTCTGGGATAGGTACGTATTGAATTGCAAGTTCAGCGAAATTTCTTCGTCATTGGGATCGATATGCTAGATGTTGAAAACTGGCATTCCAGTTCAGTTCGGTTCGGTTTATTTTATCAATGAATGAAATGAAACTTGTCATAATACTACCAACTTATTTTCCTTTGGAATTTTACAATCTATCAACCTCCGTCCTCTGCAACCATCTCAACAGGACAATTTTTTGCAACTCTCAAATTTTCATGTTTCTTAAGAGGTCACTTCTTTAAAAATTCATTCAGAATTAGATACGCAGAAATCAGTTTGAAAAATAGGGCCATACTCGAGCTTGAGATTTTCAATAGCATACAATTCGATGTATCGCGTGACTTTGTTATTTTTTGGGGAATAAAGCCCAATGCAGGGGGCTATGGAGAGAGTGAAAGGGGTCCGATCGATAAAAAAAATTCAACTTTCAAGTTTTTCATATTTTTTTCCAATAGAAATTTCAAATTGCTCTGAAAGATCCAAATCAAACTGTTCAAATGAAAAATATTGATGAATTTTCTCTTAAAATTCGGTACAGGGTCAGGAAGCAATAAAATACAAAATCTAATGTAGGTATCAGAATCTCTCCTCCTTCTCTATAATTAACATTGATTACTTCAATTTTATGGGTATAGGTTTCTGCATGATGTAATTCAAATATTAGATTGATGTAACTTCTAGGTAGCATTTTGCTGTGGCAAAGTAACGTTAATTTGTTCTATTTAAAGCTTACTATTTATGTGTTTGTGAACGTTGCAGTTGCCGATTAATATTGAAAAATGTCTCGATTTAGAGGAGTTAACTCGTTGTCTAGGAATTTTCGTGATGCTAGAGCTCCAGGGGTATGTTATGTTTTTTTTTGCTTCTTTCTAAATCTGAATATTATTTTTCAAGACATGCAAACTGGTAGAACAATTTTCATTCAAGACCATAGGAAATCGAAAAAGCTTCAAATTCACACATAAACCCATTGAATTAGGTAATAAATATCCAACATTTTATAGGTTCGAATTTGAAAAATTGTTCTGAAATCGAATCAAGGGATCGCGAGAACGACTAATTTGAGGTTTCAAATATTGCATTCCATTAAGGCTTCTTCGATTAACTTTTTTTGAAGTTTGGAAAAATTCAAAACTCAAAATTGCCATCAATCGTTTCGAAAGCTCAAAAATAGAATACGAGTAGATACGTTTTCAACTGTTTTCATGGATGCCTTCGCGACGGATGATTTTTAAAATATTCTTTTATCATTCAAGAAAATCTGAAAAATTTCAAGAGCCTCTACGCCTCTACATTTTCACTATCTCCCATTTGGGATGATGAAAAATAATTTTGTAGCTCATCATCATAATCTCTTTTGTCGATTACTTGAGTAATGTTCGTCTTTTCTTGCCCACATTTCATGAAAAAACTATCCAAAAAAATTAAATTTCGAAAATTTTACTTTTCAACTCATATAATTGACCCATAAGATTTCGGATTTGTATTTAGCTTTCTGAACTGCTCCAAAATGCACTTTTCCCTTACAAATTTCAGATTTTTGGGGTAAAAAGGGATATGCAGAATTGCCTCTGCTTGGTGCAGGCTGCAGCCTTTTGGTATTCTGTTTCAATTTTGTCAAATCTTTTTATAGGTATCTATTTTTCATGAGCTAGATTGACATTTTTAAAAATTTGTCAACACTCAATCAATTGAACTCATTTCCCGAACTTTTTCAATTTTTTATGTCCATTTTTGAAAATTTTCCATCAACTGGAACATCTTCTATGCCGGTCTCATTTTATATGTATTCTACTAGTTAATCACGAACAACGTTTTTTTTTTTCATAATTTTAGACGGCCGAAGATGGCATCTTCAGTTTCCTCTTCAAAGACCTCCGTGACGAGTTAAAAGGTATAAGGGAATGCTATGATAAGGCGAACGCAAATTACGCGCTACTCAGTAATCAAATTGCGTTAGCAGAAAAAGCCAGGCAAGAAGATTATCGTCATATTTGTCAACATTTATCCAGATCCCAACTGGGTATTTACATCTTGTGTGTGGGATGCTCGCTAATTTTCGTCGAAAGTTTGTAAGTAAATGATCGAATGATTTACTACTATCCAAATCTAGCAAATTTAATTACTTATCAAATTTTTAATTATTGGTATTCTTTTTTTTTCAAGTATCGGGTGGAAAGAAGTAGCATACTCTTTCATAAGGCAAATGAGACATGATTTACCTGTATTGAAGAAAATAAGAAAGGAATAGTGTTTCAGGAAAAATTATCTCCGATGTAATCTACCTACCTACGTTATAAATTTTTTATTATTATTTACGTTTTATGTAAAAAGAAACCTATCTGTGTGGCCGGAAATGTATTGTGTTCATTGGTACAATTTTTTAAATTATCTTGTAAATAACTGTTACGAATTAATAAAAATTATGTGTTACTTCATCACTTATTTTAATCTAAAATACTTTTAGAAAAATGAGATCGGTGATAAGACACACAGTCGATTTTGATAGAATCTTTGGAGCAAAAATAACTTTTCCTCTGGTTTCATTTTCATATAAAAAAAAATTATTTCGTATCGAATTTTTCAACAAAAAAAATCAAGGACAATTTGTAGTATTTTATGATACATTTTAAAATTAAAATACCAAAACTACCAAAAGTTTACAGGAGTCTCTCGATTATCCGACCTAATTGGGGGGGTAAGGTGGGTCGGATACCAAAAAAGTCGGATAATCCGACATGAACTTTTTTGCGTAGAAATGAAGTGCATACGCTTGAGAAGGCAATTTGTCATCCAGAAAATCAAGTTCTGGCTCAAAATAGGAACAATGAATTGAAAAAACCACGAACAAACAAAAATAATGTACTTTTGTACATGACAAAAAATTAAATACAGACTCAAATTTATAATTTTTCTGAGTAAATTGAGTCGATTTCAAAGAAAATAATACTGTTAGAATACAAAACCTCGCATACTGCATATTTTTACACCTTTCAAAATCAAAAATTGGGGTGTTTATTTAAAATTTTGGATTATCCGACCTTGTTGGGTCGGATAATGCGAAATGGAAGTCGGATAAATTTGTACCGGATAACCCGAAAGTCGGATAATTCGGAGTCGGATAATCGAGAGCCTCCTGTATTCATAATATCTACTTCCTAGTCTCAGGATCTAAAGAATTAAAAATAGGTAATTATGTTTTTTTTTTTTTTTTTTTTTTTTTAACAAAACACCAAAAAAAGAACAGTCGAATTTGTAAGGTTTATTTTCATAAATACATATTCACAACTGTCATCACAGTACGTATAATTTTCACCACCTGTGGAAAAAAAAAACAATAAGTTAGAATTTCATTGAATGCAGCCTATTCGCTGGCTCTGGTTGGGTACGAATACTTCAATAATATTAAAATTTTAAGTTAATTATACCTGTGAAAATAGAAATTGCCAAATAGCGGGTCTCCTAATTTATATTGACGGGCGAAGTCGTACGTATTGAAACCACTCCTCAATCCGACCCTGTTGAAGAAATTAGGAACTCAATTAGTATACTGTACTTACATGAAAATATTTGTTACTCCAGAAAAAAAAATATGCATTGAGAAATTTAATCTTAGTAGGTACTGTATGATTCAATCATAACTTACTTTACTGTACGCTTTATCCAGTGTTTAAACGATATTTTTCCTTGTTGTTTATAAATTAGGAAAATATTTCGACGGAAACCTAAAAATTGAAAATTTAATTTAATAAAATTAAACGCCCAAAAACAAGTAAAAAAAATTCATTTTGAGATCTAATTACTTCTATCTTGAGCCCAATCTGTGTTTTTGTATTCAGTCAAAACTTCACCCCATTCAATCTTGTTCCCAGGTATATTGCCCACTAACCACAAATGGTACTCTTTTAAAACAGCGTAAGTTCTATTAGGAACATCTGGATCTAAAAAAAATCATTTTTTCTTTAAAAAATTCCGGTTTTGTTGAAAATGTACATATATTATTATGATTGGCGGTGTCTCTACGTACTTGTTAAAATGAGCGTGTAATACGATTTCGGATCTGCATCCCATTGGACAATTGGTGGATCTTGGGTTAAGTCTTTATTGAATATGTAAACGTCTGGAGTGATATTATTTTTTGGATAGTAGACCTGATAATGAAGAAATTATTTGATTATGAGAGTATGAAATATGAATAATATTTTTTTTCTGGGTGGTGGGGGGTACGCTTACCAAACACATTTCATGAGGTGGTACGGGTATGACATCGGGGACTACAAGATGTTTCAACATTTCTATTCCTATATCGAAGACCCATTCTCCTGTACCTAGCTGAAAATTATCAACAATTTAGAAATTTAATGAATTAGTTATAGTACAAGCGATTAATCAAAATAATAAGCAAACAAAAAAAAGGTAATTAGAATTTCAACAGCTTAAATCAATGCAGGAAATTGACTTTTCACGATGCACTTTTTTCTAGGCGATTTCGATTTCCTTCTGACGCATTTAATGAAACTTTGAATCATTTGATTTTTTTCTAAATAGTTACCTTACTTATACAGCAATTCAAAAATTGAATTGAAAAATAATTTTTAAGAAATACTTACCCATGGAATTTGAAAAAAGGCCCACAATAATATCACCTTATTACGCATTTTTTCGTCAAAATTCACTTGGACATCTTGAATTAGGTACTTGGAATGCTGGCGATTTTTATCAACTATTGGGTGATATGTGATAACATGAGATCATCAAATAGGTCACCTTTTCTTTAATATTAAAAAATTGATAGAGGGGAGATCAGATAATGATGCAAATTCTTTCGAAAATTAGATCAACGTGAACAGGTGCACATTTCACTGAATGGTAGGTACTACTAACTTACATATTAAGAGATCTGTGCTGATTGTGAAATGGATGAAAGATGATCGGCAAAAAATATTTTCTCGGGGGTCTAATTAGGTATAAAAAAAATGAATTTGTACGAAACTAATACTTTTTTAAAATTACGTAGGTACTTGAAAGAAATGTATTTTAAAAATGAAAATTTTGAAGAAAAAAAATGTCCAATTTACTTATACCTAATAATTGAAAGTTTTTTTCTGGTGAGTCGCAGGGGATCATTTGGATTTAAAATTGAAAATTTTCCAGTAAAATTTTCTGCACCATTTCAAGAACTGGAAAAAATAAGATAAAGTCTATTCAGGTTTTTTTCTTGCTTAAAACTTCAAAAGAAGCATTATTTTAAATATGTATGATTCAAAACTTTTTTATTTTTACTTTTTCGAGGGGGGGGGGCTACTTTAGCTCAAATTTTGACATAGACAATAGAAAAAATAATTTATTTTATAAAAATATTCCCTGCAGATGAAATTTCAATACATCTGGATTTCAATTTTATTTCATTACAAGTCATTTCGTTTCAGTTATGGTTTATCCCAAATAAACGTTAGGTAGGAATATTGAATTAAAAATAAAGCGGAGTCAAACAAAAAATTATGGCTGAATTACCAAAATAATATTATCAAATTTTTAGATTGAGAGCTCAAAGTTTAAAATATGAGAATGCTGCTTTTTTAAAGGAGGGAAGGGGGCTTAAGTGATCTCTTGGTGTACTCAGTAGGTACTTCTTTATCATGTGTCTTCAAAATTAGTTTGTTTCTTCAAAATATGTTGGTTCTGTGATCATCCCCTCAAAATGGTAAAATCTTTCTCACAAAAAACAAATTGAAAAAATAAAAAATCAATTCAATTTCAAAATTGATGGGGGAGGGATTAGGTATTCACTTGGGAATTTTAAATTTTTTCTACATCTTATTGAGGTCATGTGGCCATAATTTTTTCTCCAACTCCATCAAATTGAAAAACAAAAAAAAAAAAAAAAAAAAAAATAGAAATTGTCCCAACCTGGTAGGTAAGTAAGTGTACATCATAAACTCAACGTTTTAAAGCTCACTAAATGTTATTTATTTATAAATGTGTACTCATAATTAGGATGGTACCTTTCATACCCTTAAAAAACAACAACAACAAAACTGAATTAAAAAATAAAATTTAATAGGTAGGTATGTATTTGGATGCACACATATGTATGTACTTAACTACTCAATTAGGGCTGTGGAAAGTTCATAATATATTTGTAATTATGAAACAGAAATCTTTATTATTTTAATTTTGAAAATTTAGATTCCAAAATCCAAGTCAAATATTATAATTTAATCAGTTTTTTAGCCACTCCAATATAATTGTGAAAAAATTAAGCTGCTTAAGCTGACATCTGGGCTAACATTTTTTGTTCTTCAAAAAGTCCCATAATTTGTAAAATTTGATGATAGGTACATTTTTTTAAAATTACATTTTTCAATTGTCATCTTCTCTTTCTCGAATTGATGAATAAAAGTGACCATATAGTGAGTAAGTTGCATGCTAGCTATTAATATAAATGTAGCTCAATTTGAAAATTTTCTCAAGCTGTTTCAAAAATATAAAAAAAAAAATAGATATCTTTATTTCAGTCAAAATGGGAGAAAAACTCATAGAAATGAGTCTGCCCAAAATAATATGAAGAAAAAGGCTCTCGCAGGATTCCTCTTTTTTTTCGATCAAAATTTTAAAATCCTTGTGTCATAACTTCTGAATTAGTTAAACAAGGGTATTCTTTGCTTTCTTTTATTTCGTTAAGTTCGTCTTATTCCCTTTTTCTTCCTGACTCCAATTCTCATCCAGTGAAGTGCAATAATAAAAAGTCTCTATTCGTAATTTACGAGGAAATAATTTCCGAATTTTGGATTGCCCAATTTGTGTTTCTGTACGAATTGCTTGATGGTAAAACTCGCATTCAGTCCATTTCTATAACAATAATATTAGGAATGTTTATTAAATTATTGTATCTATTTGCATATGTATGCTGCAATACTGATTTTTAAATTTGCTTTGTCTTCTGTTGTCTCTCACCTTTTAATTTTTGGCGCAGGAAATTTGTTAGGTTGTTCGTAAACTAAGAAAGCGTAACGAGCATATCCTGAAAAATGAGTATTATTCAAAACTTATTGACTTGAAAATTGTCTTTTTTTTTTAAATTTGTGAGTTCAATGTACCTCGGTTTGTGTTGCTCGTATTTGATGCTCTGACAACTTGAGGCACTAAGTAATCTAGAACTGTATCTCCTGAATTTATATCGCTACTTTGCACATTGATTAAGAGCCAGTGATGAAGCTGTCTCGATTTATCTGAATTCGGAGCTGTCGGGTAATCCGGAGCTGCACAAAATGTTGTCGAGTACACACTTTTGTTCATTATGTAAATTTGAATTCAACCAATACCAATAGGTTAAGATAGATCCTACTTCGTAATCGTAATGATGATAAATCTAAGGTGAGTAATTCTTAACACCAACTTGTCAGAAAAACGGTGTAAAGATCATCAAGAATATCTCTCCAGCTCATGTTGCAAGGTGCAGAAAGCAGATCACTTTGTAATAATTCAATCCCTGGTTTAACCTCTACAGGTGAAATTGATCCCGGAAACCAAGCCTGAAATATGTACCAATTTCTTCACACTAGAATGATCTCAGTTGTTAACTTCAATTAATCACTATTGAGCACTTACATGACATCTGAATCGTGGAGGTAAACTTATCAAATCTGGTACCAGATTATGGGTTATAAATTTGGTCGCTATGCTCTCTTGTTCTTCCCATACCAGAGCTTCCATTGTATCTATTAAGCGGTTTGGATCTACGGTGCTTTCTTCCGAGTAATCGCTGCCTTCCTGTCTCCATCTATCGCATTGCTGGACCGAAATTTAATTGGTGGGTATAAAAATATTAGAAATTATTCAAATCAAACGATTGTTACTTACGCTGTTTATCAAGTGGAAAATGGTTGCGAGTAAAAGAAACTGATGGAACATGATTGCATTAAGAATTTTGTAAATTTTCAAAAGTGTACATGGTTTCAGTTTTATCTAAGATGTACAGTTGTACCTACTGAGTTTATTTTTTTGAAGTTTAATCGTAAAAAAAATTATCAGTCATCAATTAATAATCGTTTTCATCTGTGATTATGAATTCGGTACCTACTTAATTTCTTGCATCATATGTAAAATGTATATAAGTACCAAGTACCTAAAGTACCTACTTGTTTTTATAATATTGTGAGTTTCCTATTTCTAATTCTCTGAAATGTAGTAATTTCAGCAATTATCAAGATATCGGGAGATATAATAATGTTGCATAGGTAAATTGCCTATTAAAAATTAATTTTTTTAAACAAAGCAGAACACTGCAGTGATGACAAAACTTTTGCATTTCAGTTCCAGTTTTCAGTTATGATTGTTTCAGTTTTGGTCTTTGGTATTAATTTTAGTTTCAGTTGAGTTTCTTCATTTCAGATTCAGTTTTCAACCACTTTCAGTTTTATTTCCACTTATTTTCCCTTTCCTATCAAATTCGTGATATTTTGGAAATTTACAGAAAAATTGAACTAGGTAACTACCTAGCTACCTACCTACTTAAATTTCACTTTTACTTTTTCAAGTTTTAGTTTTACTCATTTCAGTTTCAGTTTTAGTTCCAGTTTCGGTTTTCCATTACTAAATAATCAGTGAAAAGCTGCGAATACCTACTCAGTTTATTTAAATCTTCCAATTTGGAAAGTATCAATTTTGTAGGCCATTCTGGGGTCTTTTTGGCAGTGATGGAAAACTGAATTTCAATTTTTTCCAGATATTTAAAATCGACTTACAATCTAAGAAAAAGAAGATGAGGGTATGCAATTTTTATTTTAAAAGCTCAAACATGTAAAATACATAGGCTAATATCTTTTTCGAGTTCGTAATTTTAAATGATACCTATTTTAATATTGGTATAGAGATGAATGGCGATGCTTTTAAGATGAGTGAAAAAGAACAAAATTGAAATTTGTTTTATTCCAATTTATAAAATTACCAAAAAAAGGTCATTGTACCTAAAGTATAACACGGACTCAGCAGGATAACAATTCCTGCATTTCTTCGTTCAAAATACTTGTCAATCTTCCCAAATGATTAGGTATGTACTTCCAAAAACTTGGAAAGTTTGAATTGAATACCTAAGTCGTTTCCTTCCTTATTTCTCAGACATGCTTTCCTGTTTACTTAAGCTCCAGTTCTCATGAGATCGATCACAATTCAAAAACCTCTATTCGTAATATATAAAGAAATAATTCCCAAACTTCGGATTTCCCAAATTATGTTTTTGCACGAATTGTTTGAGAGTGAAAGTCGCATTCAATCCATTTCTGCAACAATAACATAATGTTCGTAAGTAGATTTTTCACCTGCAGACAGCAATACTCAAGTATCTGCCAAAAATGGCGGTTCATTTTCTCGTTGCATACCTTTTAATCTGTGGCACAGGAATTCGGTCAGGTTGTTCGTAAACTAAGAAAGCGTATCGAGTGTATCCTGAAAATTGAAACATGTTTGTATAGGGGGCTTTTTAACATTGACTGTGTAGCTACCTATGCCTTAAAATTTGTCAGTAGGTATAATGGTAATCTCAACCTCAACCCGTTGTGTTCGTACCTGCTGCTCTTACAATTTGAGGTATCAAATAATCTAGAACAATGTCTCCTGTATCTATATAGCAATTTTTCACATTGATCAAGAGCAAGTGATGAAGTTGTCTCCAATTGGTAAAATTAGTAGTTGTTGTAAAATCTGGAGCTACAAAAAAATCGTGTTTGAGTGCTCACTTGCAATTGAGTAGATATAAATTGGAATGCAACCGGTAGGAATTTTGTAATGATGAAAAATCTGATTCTTATTAATACCAACTTGTTAGGAACACGGTGTATAAATGATCGGGAATATACTTCCAACTCATATTATGCGGTGGATAGAATAAATCACGTCGGGCTAATTCACCCCCTACCACAACTCTGGCAGGTTTAAGCAATCCAGGAAACCAGGCCTGAAATTTGATTAATTTTCTCATAGGTACTTGTAAGTTGTCGTCAATTATCAATTATTTTGACCAACGATAGCTATTGAGTACTTACATGACATCTAGATCGTGGAGGTAAACCTATCAAATCTGGAACAAGCTTATGGTTGAAGAATCTGGTCGCCATGTTGACTCGTTCTTCCCATGGCAAGTCTTCCTGGGTGTCTATTATATCGTCTGGATTTGGCGTGCATGTTTCCGAACTATTTCTGCATTCGTCTTTCTCTTTATCGTATTGCTGAAGAGAAATTTAATTAAAATAATGAACATACCTATCACGACTTAAATGACAAGATTGCTACTTACACTGTTTATCAATTGGAAAATGGTAGCGAATAAAAGAAGTCGATGGAACATGGTTGAATTAGGATTTTGTAAATTTCCATTTAAGCTTTCAATATTATCTAAAAATTATCGTTGATGTGGGTTCATTTTTACTCGTATTGAAGGCTAATCTCAAAGAAAATTATCAGTCATCATCGTTTTTATCTGTGATTATGAGTTGAGTGTTCAATTTCAATACCAGTTGGTGTACCTAACTATCCAAAATATTACTTTTTTTTTCATTTAAAGTGAATCTCGTTTTTGCTGATCTATAATGAGGGTAATAATTTCTGCAGAGCGTTGAGAGGTGCTTCAAGGATATAATCAAGAGTTCGGGAGATAAAACGATGTTGCATAATTTTATTTCAATTTGAGATAAATGTTGAGAAAATTTGATTTTTTATTGCAACTACTTGATTGTATGTACAAGTGAAGCTCTGATTTGATGTGTCTGTGGAGTAAGTGAGTGATCAATCATGTATACAAAGTTTTTATTTATTTTTGTTATTATTTTTGAAGCTTTTCGAGTACGTAACTTTTCAGTGTCATTTCCCATCCCCTTTCTCTCCATTATACATAGGTACCTACTTATAGACCTAATATGAAATCATTCATATAATTTTGTAGAAAAATGAAGGCCAAGTCACAATTAAGGACACGGTCCCAATTTCCAAAAGATTTGAAGCCGAAGGAATCGTTCCTCATATGATTGATTGCCCTCCAAATTACACAGCCACAGTATGATTTTTATGGTTTTTTTGAATATTTCATCGCAAAATCAAACTTTACCTCAGAATAAAACAAATTGTTGAGTTCAGCGTGAAATTTTAATATACTTTGATAGGTCACACGCCTATGTTTGGATTGCATTCTGACCTCTGATTTCAGTTCTGCCGTATACCTTACAAATTCAAGGTCAAAATATATGTCGCTAAAATGTGGTCATGTGACACATCAAAATCTATTAAAATTTCACCCTGATTTCAATTATGATATTTAAATTCAATTACATTCACAATATGCGGAGATTTTTCAAATACTTGTGCTACATACATACCTATATGGTTTACTATTACGTTGTAGGTAACTTTCCCATATGATGTGAGGGTATTCCCAGGTTTGATATTGAATATATTAGAAGTTGATACGAAACCTAGACCAAGATGGAGAGCCATAGATGATGCCACATATTACACCATAATCATGATTAGTTTGTATATAATCATCTCAAATTGGTGATAAGTCTTTTTCCAGCAATGACCAAGTGCTTATCAGTTTATACAAATTTCGTTATCCAGGTCCAGATTTACCCCAACATAATGTTCCCTATGCTGAATGGAATCCTTGGATAGTTCGCAATATTCCTGGTTTGAAACGTGCCAAAGGCCAGACCATTATTCCTTATAATATGCCTGAAGAGCCACGTCGAAATGGTATCTTCACCTACATCTAGATTACCTAAAACTATATCTATCATTTCAAGGGTGCAATGATTGATCATTTTTGTCCTCTACAGCAACATTTTTAATGTACGTGTTCTTGATTTACAAGCAAAATGAATACATTACTTATAATGATTCGTATTACCAAAATGAAGGGTATGTTGACTTCGACACTTTTCAAGTATTCTTATTGTTAGTTATCCATTTCGACCTCGAGGAAGTTTTAATGTTACAACGAATGGTCGCTAATTTTCAGGATGATTGAAAGAGGTGAATTCAGAGTACGAAAATATACTCAAATTTATAACCTGACCTGTCCCGAAGCTGGCAATTATTACGTGTTGACTTTTTATCAACCTCCTGCAGCGGTAGAAACTACCAGAAGTACTGTTCACTTTGAGTGGTGATTTCTGAATGATTTCTCTACTGACGGATTTTAAATCTAACTAAATGAATTATGTAACTCGATTTCGATAGTATTTTAATTTTTTTATTTATTTTGTTGAATAAATTTATATTTTTTTTTACCTGTAATTTAAAAAACCTAATGTTGCGTGAGTTGCCTTAATAATACTATTAAAAACTTTCTGACTATAAAATTGCAAAATTGGGATCTTGGTTTTGCAGTGGAAAGAGACCAGTACTTATCAATAAAAATATAGAATTTTCTTCTCCAATTCTAATAGCACAGAAAAAAGTAATTTGCGATAGTAGGCCCAATGAGATCGTATTTTGAGATGAACTGTTTCAGACGAACACAACCAGGTACTGTTTTCAACCTGAAAGCGATGAAAATGATTTGAGTAAGTTGAAAAAGGCTAGAAATTCTTTGAATTAGATGCTTCAAAAAATATGACGGAATACTAACGTATCGTTGTATATTTCATTGACAAAATTTAGTTTGCCCGGCTGCTCGAAGACTGCAATTACGTAAGGGTAAAGTTCTGGGGAAGAAATAATTTTTAAAAATTTTAAATCTCAAAAAAAATCCAGGTGCTCCAGAACAGGATTTGAATATTTTTCCTGATAATACAGCTACCTATTCAAACGATCTAAATGTACCTTGGATTGTTGAACATGAAAACTGAGGGGGCAAAATCATAGTCTATTTCAAGTTTACATAATTCATTCAGAATTGAGCTATTCGCAGTTGCAGAATTTTAAGCGAGGAGCATAAATTTTTTTTTCAATTTAAACTTATCTTTAAAATTGAAGGAGCCGCAATTAATTAGAATATTTTAGTGCTTTTGTACATTTAATTTTAGACATAGGTATAAAAGATGAATTCGACCTTTTTTTTTTTTGTAAAGTAAGTATTCAAAGTTCCACAAATTTTGTTATATTCATTGTTTGCCTAAACCTAGAATTGAAGGTGCTGGAGCGAGCGTTTCAAAAAATTCGAAAAGGTTTTAGATTTTGCATTTTTCAATTTTCCTCATTTTCTACGAACTTGAGCGTCTTTAATATTTTGAGTTCATGTAAAATGAATACAATCTAACTTGTACAACTTACAATAGGTGCTAGAGCAATTTGAAAAATGTTGATAAATCACAGTCCTCTCAATTTCGAAGGAAGGCAAAACATGAACACGATTTTTTTGTGTAGCATTCAATGTTTTACTGTTAAGGTTGAAATTCATTGTACCTATAAACTTAAAATTGAGAGTAAGTACCTAATTTTGTACCTCTAGTTTTTTGTTCGGCAACCCAATTCACATTCAAGTAGTTTGGGTTGCTGTATGCATCACAAGGCAAAATATTCTACACTTGTCTTTTTTTGAAAAACGCACCATCGTTGTTCTTTGGTGGTATATTGTATGGCAATATGATATCTCCTTTGTGTATTTTTGAACCTGGCACATTTCCAACTATCCAATGATCGAATTCTTCATATTTACTGGGATCGCCATCTTCTGGAATGACAGGTCCTGAAAATCATATGAACATTGTTCGATTTATAGCTCTGGCAACATTATTACTACATGATATTGGGTATTTAATATTGAATCATCGTTTTTACTTACGAGCCATCACAACAGTGTGATGATTTTCCGCTCTACCACAATATTTGATTTTGGGTTGATCAATAACTTCATCTCTTGTGAGTAAGGTGCCTCCTCCGAGTCTTATTTTATTGTATGATATCTGGGAAAATAATTCCGCGAAATAGTGAAAGAGAGTGTTCTTTCATAATTGAGAAATGCAAATCATGAACTTAGGTTTTCAATTATTACCTGTGCTGAAGAATTTGGCAAATGGGAAAATAGCAATGGTACAAATCCTTCATCTAAAAATTTATGACCTATTTTTCGAATGATTGTATCGCTCTGTGAATCAAGATAATTTTGTACGAGGTTAGTTATTTGACAATTTTTTACGTCGTACATCAAGTACCATATTTCCCTCATCTTACCCGCCGAGTATAGGGGGAGGGAATAACACGAAGTCCATTACCAAGATATTCAAACACTGTTTCCGATATCTTTTCGTAATACCCCAAAATGCATACGAATGCAAAAAAAAAAAATAATTTTAAAAAACTTACCTCGAGAAGAATGTGTAGGTGTACCAATTCAAAAATAATGAGACTAAAAAGATACCTGGACATTGGACCAGCTTCACAATATTTCTAGTCGATGATTTTTCACAATTTCGTATTTCTGTTTTCATATTTTAAGTAATATAAAATTTTTATCAAAAGTAGTAGATTTGATAAGAGTTGAGTAAGTAAGTTTTTTCATTAAATGCTCTAATAAGCGATAAAGAGTTGTGCGAATGTTGAAATTGGTCAAATCGGAAAATTATCCATTAAACTTTTCTATGTTTATTCAAATAAGTATAGGTAGTCAGTAGGTCTCAGTACCCGTTTTGGAACAAAGTAAGGTGCAAATGATGAAATAAATGAATCTGATTTTTTGATTAGATTGGCATTGATTAAAAATATCCTTAATGAATAGGTGTTTTTTCTACTTTTTTTACGAGCAGCTTTACAGTTTTAAAAATAAACTTTATTCAACTGAGTAGGTATTTATTTATTTTTCCTACTTGTGAAAAAATTATTTTTATTGATGGAAAAAATGTTATTCATATTGTCTACACAGATTTTATTTTTACAAATTTATTTACACGTAATAATTGAGCAAAGTGGTTAAAAATATTACAAATGACCTTTATTAGGTTACCTATCTAATCTACACTGATATCAATTTCATCAAAGCATCCTAGTTTGGCTGGTTTCAATCGTGTTTTAGAGGAAATTCAACCTTCTTTCGACTCATCTTGAATGCTGATTGGGCTCTCTGTGTCGATGGATTCAGTCCCTGATTCTTCGTAATAATCATCCAACGTAGGTGTAGGAACTTTTTGACCTGGTAGAAACTACACAAAACAGACGATCATTAATTTAATTGCGATGAAGGTATACAAACGTTGAATTAAAATAGGTCATTTGAGGTAGGCACTCACATCTTCACGAACCCAGCAGAAATCACCGAATAGTGGTCTTAGTAGGTCAAACCTCGAGGCAAAATTTTCTAAATGAAAGTTGGGAGGTAATCTGTGAAAATTGGCAATTTTACGAATAAGTACGAAGTATTTTTTTCTCTCTAGGTACGTGAAATCTTTTGATGAAGGTGTGCTGCTTACTCTTTTCCACGAAGCTCGTCATAGCTCATGTTACTCCGTTGTTCGTATACCAAAAATGCAACTCGGGTTAGAGCTAAAAAACACACAAAAAATGGATGAAAATTGTCCATAAATGGATAAAAAAAAAGAAGAAGCTATAAAGTGTGTAATTTTGTAATAATCTTTACGTTTGTAATGTGGGTAGGCAGGTACACCATAGGGAGTAATAGGTTCTCCATCACCTGTCAATTTTTTACTACCAGGAATATTGACCACAATATAAGGCCTCCAGTTTCTGTCATTTTGTTTGTACATGGCTACGGCGTCTACATCTGTGTAAGAAGTGTTAAAAATAAGTACCCTAATCAGAGATTTCTTATCATTTGCTCACATTGATGGAAATTCCATTCTGAATATGTACTCACTATGCATAATAAACGTATAAAACCCTCTTTGAAGTTTAGGAAATTCAATAACTGGCGGCTCTTTCATGTATTCTCGAGGTAACATGCTGCCTAAATTGATTGAAATCGTCTTATTCTTAAAATACACCTGTAATCGTACAAATGCTATGAGTTAGGTACCTAGTTATTCATACGTAGGTAGTGATCAGTCAAAGAGACTCACTTTTAACCTATCTGGAGGTGGAGACATCAAGTGTTCTGGAACTATTTTGGAATCTCTGAATTTGAAAAATACCTCGTTGAATTTGGAACCTCGAAATTTTTTTGTCGCGCGTAACATCTGAAAGATATATTATTTTGAAACCTTTTCCTTCAGGATGCAGGATGTGCTTTCGCACTAGAAATTATCACTGAAAGAAACACTTACTTCTGTTGGTAGAATTGATATACTTAAGATGGAAAGAATAGAGAGAATTTTCAACATTTTTTCTCGAATTCGATGCGTTACCTAATACAATCTCAGCTCCCTTCGATATTTTCTTAAAAGTACAAAAAAAGATTGTGTGATTTACTCGCAAATACTGATACTGGCCCAATTAAATATTCATCATTTTTCACATATTTTACCAGAAATTTAAAACCATAATTGGATATTTTCAAATCAAGCAAATTTTTATATTAGAATTTTTGGTAACACTGATTTTATACTTTTTGAGATTTTTCTTTATCGAAAGCTGGCGAGTCTTATGAACTATATCGCTCCATATCGACTGTCTAATAGATCAAGGGGTTTCATAAATTAAATGCCCTTTGATTGTACAATCTTTAATACATACATTGTAGACAGTGTTACCAATTCATAAAACTTTCCTGTTCTGATGGAGGTCTTTGAGGGTGTTATTTCAACGTTAATTTTTAGTAACTGGTGCTGTTGAAGGTATTTGAACTTTACGTACAGTGACAGTGCTTCCCCATGCAATTTTTTAAAACATTTTCATTATACTCGTATTTAATGCTCAAATTACAAACTTTTTTCGGTTTGATATGTCCAGCATACGACAATAAGAATATTTGCACCCCCTCCCCCGATCCTCTGTGACAACTTCTTTCTTAAAGGGGACATAACAAGGAATAGGTAATTTAAATTCAACTTTACAAAAACAAGTTGGCCTTGCTAACAAAATGACGGTCATTTTGATTGAAACATGAATCGAAATCGCAGATTTTGATTTCCAGCATAGGCTAACTCCCACAAAATTTTTTTAACTGGACAAAGCTAGATAAAACGAGCATGCAACAATTTATTACCAGCGAAAATATCAAGCGCTAAAGTGCATTTTTCGATTTTTGGTGAATATTTGAAAATAAAATTTAGGCCAAAAATGAGAAAGAAAAATCAAAATGTTACCAAATTGTCCTAGAAAGCTAAAATTTGGGATATACCCTATTTTCGACCTGTTAAATTGATTGGAAACGGTTCCAAACCGTTTTGAGCAGTTTTGGAGCCTCCAGCAGATTTTTGAAACTTGAAATTTCCATAAAATTTTGTCAAATGCGGTTGGAAAGTCAAAATTTATTCTGTAAACTGATTTCAATATGTTTTGAAGTCGACTGCCAGTGGATTTCAAGTCGTTTTGGAGCCTCCAGTGGCTTTTTGGAAAATACTGGAGCCTTTAGTAAATTTTTAAAATTTAAAATTTCTATAAAATTAAAATAAAAATTGGAGATAATTGGATGGATTTACTAAGAATCATGAAATAATCCGTGAACTGATGTTTTTGTGCTGGATATTCTCACAGAGCTTGAGTGATTGTTCACTGATGACTGATTGGAAATTCGAGAGTATAATCACCAAACAAACCTATGTACTATACTTACCTTCCTGCATGTTCATTTCAGTCCGTGATTAAATTTTTTTTTTATTGAAAAATGAGTTTTAATTATCAAAAAATCGTTAGTGTGTAAATTCAAATATTTATATTTTCTCCATATTAATTCCATAAAGTGTTGGCACCGCGTGAGAATCCCTCGTATCCAGGTATGCGTTGTAGAATCGTTTCTCCGGATTATCCCATTCGAAATTATTGGAGAAAATGAAATTACTAAACTTAGCCATTCCTAAATCATATTTAGAGGTGAATTCGGTCAAATTGAAATCAGCGTGTGATTTTGCCCGCCTGTGAGAAAAAATTTCACGTCAAAATTCCATCGGTACAGAATAGAAACATGTAGTGGCAACGTTGCAAATACACTTGGATTGTGACGTTGCCAAAACTAGAAAATGAATTGAATTCAACTCACGAATATCTGTCTTCTTTGTCGAAATGGATGAATCCTTTTTGTTCGTAGATCACAATAATGTGTTTATGAATAACTATAAACAAAATTTGAAAAAAGTCAATGAATTTCAGATTTTTACTCTGTTACTTGAGATGTCTTCAATTTCTATGGCATATAAATTTCTTACATGGATTTCCTTTCAAATAATGGAGTTTGTATGGCCAAAGACGATCCCCTAATCTGTATAAATTCGGTCCTGGTATATTACCAACTACCCAAGGTAGCCAGTCTTGATGCATTTTTAGATACAGATGTGTGTCTGAAATATTAAATTTAGTAGCCCAATTTTCATCTTATTAAAATTTCTAAACCAGTGAGGAAAAATTGAAGCCCTTACGAAACAGAACCAATGTGTACAAAGCACCGTGTTCACCATTCCATACCACATCTGGTGCCTCAGTTAACAACGATTGATCGACTATATTTCCATTCCTGGCTTCACATTTTTCCCATATCATCTACAAAAATAAAATGAGTAGGTATATTATTCTTTCTGTGGCATAAAAATGATATTTTAGTGTTGGCAAGCCAATTATTCAACCTACTCGACATCTTTTCGGCGGTGTTTTCGGTAAGAAATGGGGCACGACTGCTTTTTCTTCAAAATCAAATTCGTGGTAGAACATGGATCGTTCCTCGTCATATTCTGAGTCTGTTTTGGGCTTTATTGTTGGTCTGCCCACCTGGTAAATAATTAGGAAATTATTCACCAAATTTTAGAATAAAAAATGTGAACTGTTTGTACCTAGGTACTTACCACATGGATAGCATTACAAACATGCAGTGTCGCAGAAATACAGAAAATTCCGAACAACATGAGGAGAATTTGTTTATTCAAAAGATCTGTTTAACGATACAGCATTTTAACAAAAATAGAAAAAAATCTGCATTTGCAAAATATTTTCATTCGATGGTGTAACTTTACAAGATCATAAATAAGTGATAACGCAGAGATATAATTTCACTGCATTGCGATGAGGTAGGTATTGATTTCATACGTATTTTCAATGATACATATTTTGATAAATCACGTGACCATATTTGAAATTATTGACAATCTTCTTTAAGATGAGGTGCAAACAAATTAATTTTTTGGTCTACCTATCTCTTTTCAAGTTGAAATAACTGTACTTTTATTCAGATATTTTTTTAACCCCGAAAATTTAATTATTTTGATATGTCATACGATCATATTTGAATTTTGAAAGAGTGCTATAAAATTTATTTTTCATTCTGATGTAGATAGGTATGCACCTAATTTGAGTAGGTTGAAATTTCACGTTTATTTCGAAGCCAATTTTCAAGCGTTTTTTTATAAATATTTCTTAATTGTTTCTGTCGAGTTTGATTTTTTAATGGATCAGAATTAATAGGTAATGAAGTATTTGTCATATTATGATACTATATTTCTTTTGGTTTTATTTTAAATACCATACACAAGAGAAAAAACTTTAGTTGAGAAAACTGTAATAGAAGTTCCCAAACTCAGGGTTACCCAGTTTATATTTGTATACAAATTTGGTCAAATTAAATCGCTGCAATCTTCTTGGTCTGAAAAAAATCAATAAATTCGAATTCATTATGTCCAAGTTCCCATATTTTTTTCTATCCTTCATAATAATCATAAGGCTTACTCACTGATAGACATCTCGATGATCAAACGTAATCGGTTTTTCTTGTTTATACACCAAAAATACGTGTCGTTGAACTGTGAATTTTAGAGAAAGCATTACAAGTTATCCTCCAACGAATAAAAAGTTTATTTTCATTACTCACATGCATCGATAGGTTTAAAATCTAGATTATAATCATACAACACGAATCCATCGTCAACTCTACAAGGTCCTGGAATATTGCCTACCACCCAAGGACGCCATCTTCTAAAGGAGAAATTACCAATGGGTACATCCGGATCTGAAACACATTCATTTCAGATACTTTTACACTCTCGAATGCTGAAAATGATCACACCAGCGGAATAATTCAGTAGCCTACTGTGCATTATTAGCGTGTAGAGAGCATCCTCGTCTCCGTTCCACGTCACTCGAGGAGATTTAAACGCTGTATACCATCTTCTGTGCCGATTTCCCAAATTGGCTCGAACGCAAAAGTCCCAATAAACCTGGAAATTCGTATTCAAAATTCATTACAGTTGAAAACGTCTGTGGAATTCTTCCAGATAGAGCCTGATTTCACTTACTCATACTAACCCAGCACTTTTTCAAAGGAGGCACTGGAATAATGTAGGGGCAAATACCTCCTCTTTTGAATTCAGTTATCATTGGATTTTGAATAAATTCGGGGTAGTAGCCAAATATAGGTATTTGATCGTAGGCAGAATTATTAACAGTTTCGAGGAATTTGTGAAATTCCATGATATCTTCGCTAGAAGGCTTTTTAAAAAGTTCATTAATTTTGAGGTAGTTTATATTTTATTTGATTTTAAATAGTTCGATAATTCGAATAGGTAGTAGGTATATTGGTAGATAGGATACAGGTGTTTGGTAGGTAGAGGTATACTTACTTCTATACCACTTAGTCCACTTATTTCTACTGCTTTGTAATCGTAAACGGCTGCATTGGTGAAAATTATGGTGGTAATAGCGATTAATGGTAATAAAATATACAACATGTTTACAGGAATTGAAATTGAAGACGATAACGTGAAAAGTTTCTGTGATAAGAACCAACTGATGACTGTGAATGTGGTAACTAGAGGACTGATATGGTTTTAATTTTGATAGAATTTTCACGAAATAAAATCAGTGTTGTTTATAATTTTGAACTATAATGCGTACTTAGCCATAAGTCAACAGTTTTTGATTTTTTCAATTCTACGAGTACCTACTAAGTTAGGTACCTAGTGTAGTTCTTAGTTTGATGATTTTATAGAAAAAAATGAAAAAAAATAAAGCAACAAAATTAATTAGGTACATATTTAGATTCAAACCCAGTGTTGCAGAAGAGAACTAATACGTACTTACCTAGATTCATGGCATTTTAAATTCTCGAGCTCCCTTGCAACCTTATATTGCAATTGCAGTAAAATATTATAAACACCTATGTTTTCCTCCATTCATTTTATGCATCCACAAAACATAGGTAGAGAAAATAGATTTATATTTTGCTGAAAATGCAACACAATACATAGGTATGTGCATTTCGAGTTGGTAGTAGTGTAGCTCCAACTTCTAGAGATGAATTTTTAGCCTTATATGTGACTCGAAAAAGGAATCAGAGATTCCGAAAATGGAGCGATTCGATTTCTTTAATAATAATTTTAAAACGTGGAAAAATGTATGAATTTGGTCCAGATTCCAGTTGATGGTAATTAGTTTAGCGTCTTTCATGATATTGTACTAGCAAGAGAAAAAAATTGATCAAAATTTACGACTCCAGGGGGGAAAATCGATAAAAAAATCAAGTTTTTTGTATTTTTGAAGGCCAATCACTGCATTAAAAATTCTGAGAAAAATTCACATTTTACATTACCTAAATAGGTGAGATAGGTACTCACAAAATATATTTTTTATGAAATTTGCTCCTCGGAAGGAAGTTATTAAAAGTGCAATTGAAAGACTAAAAATGGCATTTTCACTTAAAAGACACATCCGAAAAAATTTCAAAAAAGGAGGAGTCCCGATAAGGCCATTTTTTGGCCCCACGACAGTTATCGACTGGACCACTCTTAAAATATTGTAATAAATATCCAACATACGAATCGGTGGTTGGTCAACCCAAAATGACCATTTTTTGGGCTCCAAGGGTTCCCAAAGTTGTGATTATAAAAATAATTTTAGGAACCACTGAGTATTTTTTAGCGTAAAACATTTGTTTGAACTTGATAAACGTTATGCGGGGTGATTTTCCTATTTTCGACCCTCGTGGGCAGAAATTGGGGGGTTTTGATTCTTGGAAAATTTTGGAACCAGCATTTTGAACCTACCCCTTTGAGCCCCCTTAAAAAGCTTTTTACAGTTTATTAATATATCTGAAAGACCTTCATCCTACCAAATTTTGAGCTCAATAAAATTTTCTACTGGTACTCAAAAATCCAGTTTTTCATTTTTTCGCAATTTCGAAATTTTGGGAACCTCTGGAAAACTAGACACCTGCGATTTGCGCCAAACGTATCGTTTTGAGGTATATATTCAACTATCTTGATGAAAAAGTTTAATTATTAAGCTCCCTGTATATTCGTAATTTTGAACCCTTTTTTTTAGAGCCCCCCACTTTGGACACCCCTAAAAAAGGTGTTTAAGCAAATTTTTTCAAATGAATTGAAGAATTTACATTTGAACCACACTGGCAAGTGCTCGATAATTTTTCATTCGATTTTTCCTGTAACTTTCAAAATTAAGCTTTTTTGGGCCAAATTCTGAAATTTTACTTCGTTGAAATCGTGAAAACCTGATTTTGGCATTTTTTTTAAGAGTAAAATTTTGGGTTAACCAACCACCGATTCATATTTTGGATATTTATTACAATATTTTAAGAGTGGTCCAGTCGATAACTGTCGTGGGGCCAAAAAATGTCCTTATCGGGACTCCTCCTTTACACAAATGGCCCTCGGGCCTCGGTAAGCATCTAGCATCCCAGCGAATTTGAAAAAAATTCAGTTAAAAACCACCAGAGATAGAAATCTAAAAAAAAATCAATTTCAATTTTCACGTTTCACATTTTTGAAGATTTTGTTGGGAGAGGGGGGGCGTGCAATCGAAAATTTGTGGAAAAAAGTACCAATTTTGCCAAATAAAACAAAAAATGTGAAAACAATTGTGCCAGTTGACATTATAGACAGCCTCCTTGTAGCCTATCATGACTTATAAGAAATTTTCGGGTTTCCTGTTCAATTTTTAAAAGCCTCCAGGCTCCCAACATTGAATTTTTTGTTCGGTGAAAGAGAAACAAATCAACCTGAGCGTAAAAAGGGCAAACGCTTTTAAAATTTTTTTTGTATTTTGATAAGTGAAAACACAACGTTTTTTGTATGAAAAGTTTGATTTTCTTAGTTTCAAAATTTTAGAATTTGAATGATGATTTTTTAGAAATTCCAACTTTTAGAAAGAAAAGCAAACTAGCGCGAAGAAAGTAGGGGCAAGAGTTTTCGAAAATTTGAGTTTCGAGAAGTAAAAAATGTTTATTTTTCATGTGAGAAGTTTATTTTTTGAGGGTGAATAAAAGATTCAAAAATGAAAAACAAACAGGCCTGAGTACCTCAGTAAAGCGAGCATCGCGAAGATTTTAAAAAGTTACCTATAAATTCAAGAAGTGAAATTGTTGGGTATTTTTTTTTACAAAAAGTAAACCTAGAACATTTTCCAAAATATGCAGAAATTCAGAAACACTATACAGACGCATTTTAGCTCGAGCGAAGAAAGGGCAAAGGCTTTCAAAAATGTGAAATGTGTAGGTAATTCAAGTTCCAAAAAAGTCAGCAAACTAGCTTTTTTATCAAGTCTAAAAATTTTTAAAATTTGCCAATTTTGTCTAAATTTGCTAGTGTTATCAAAATTTTAACAAATTTTTCAGAATTTGACAACTTGGAGGAGTTATACTCCTCTCCCACACCACTTAAGTTTCGTTACCGCCCTTTTAGGACTTCAATTTATTCGAAAATGAACGAATAAGTTACTGGAATAGATAATACGTAGACGTACCTACTGAAAACAAACGAAAATGAATTGAAAAAATCAATGTTAAGAACTTCGAAATTTGAAAAAAAATCATCAAAATTGACTCCTCTAAAGTGAAGTTTATGAACGAATAGTTGAATAATAGTAGGTGTAGGTACTAAGTAGTAAAAACAAACGAAAACGAATTCAAAAAATTCTTAGTGGTGAAGGGAGAACTGGAGATGGAGAATAATTACATTGCACCACATCCACCTGCAGGATGACAAAATTAGGTCTGGAACTGCAGCCTTGTGTAATCAATATCAGTGTCACTTATCACCTCGTTTTGTACTTTTGTGAACTCGTCAGTCGTAAGCTTTTTTCAGTGTTCGGACTTTCTGAAACTTAAAACTTTGTAGATAATATTCGATACTCGCGTTAACACAAATGTAGATATGTACTTCAAGTTGGTGACTGGCGATTGTGTTTTTATTCGTGAAAATATTGAAGCCATGAAGAAGGCAAACGAACAGCTGCACACTAAACTAACTATGTGATGTGGTTTGCTGAAGCAAAAGCCATTTTCGGTGAGTTACATCAGATTCTATTAGAATAAGTAGACATGTCTTTAAATAACTATTAATGATAATGTGTATTACGAGTATTACGACCAAACATAAAGTAGTGATTTATCATCATCTGTAAGTGGAAACCATTCCATGTTCCATATGAGTATTGAGTTTGCGTTGAAATTAATGGTTGGAACGAATATTTTCTATCAAAAATTGAAATACTGTTGGGTTGTTGTACGTATACTACGTATCATTGTTCGCTGACTGTTGAAGTGTTGACTAATCGGGTGACATGAAGAAGTTTCCAGCCCATGGATTACCCAGTCCATATTTTTTGGAAAACTTCTGTGGGAAAAACTGTTCTCGGTAAGGCAGCCTGTTGCATAAACAAATATCTTCGTATCAATCTGTGTTGGCTTTTACTCGATTGTTTTCAAATTAAGCAATTGTTTATTATGATGAGATATTTAATTAGTTATCAAGTTCAAGTAGACATGATTTCTCAACTTACGTCCAATTATCGTAGTCAACTTCGTTGAAAACTGTCGCCGGTGGTTCGTGATAAATTAGGAATACATGTCGATGTAATCCTGCAACATGAATATTATTTTTATAGATATTTTAGTCAAGTACCCACTTGATTAGTCTTGAAAATGTAGTCGTATTTCTGAAACGAAGAAGTAACTGGATCAGGTTGATCATGGAAAATTAGTTCATCGAGTGTTTCATGCTCGAAATACGAATCCAGCATCGATTTACCCTTCAGTGAATGTAGAATTTCTTTCTCACTGTCATGGAACTGTTTGCAGGGAATTGGCTATTTACATATTACTAATATGAGGTCATCTTTACATTTTTTTTCATACTGAATTTCAATATCTATATGTATGACGTACTTCGATAAATCTAGCTTTCCTGCGACCTGATTTTTTGGATCTATCGTCTATCGAAGCTCGTTTTTTTTTTGCGTTTGTGTAATATTCCTCCTTTATCTATATCTAATCATTTTATTTCAAATTCAATGTATTAGGTATTGGTAATTCTGCTTACCTTTTCGTTCACCACCTGGTTCGGTATATTTAGCCACAGTTGTTCCAGCAGTTACATTATTTCCGGGAATATTGACCACTAACCATTGTAAAAAAGGTCCGGCGAACGGATTACCTCGATGAGGAACATCCAAAGCTATGAAAATATAATTCTAAATGCAATGATCTCTGATATTCTTGGAATAGCATCTAACTTTATACGTATTCTGATAGTCATATGTGTAATTTTATCGTACCAACATATACGAGAGTGTAATTCAATTCTGGCACACTCCTCCAAGTAACTAGTGGCTGATGTTGACATCTCATGCCTCGGATCTCTTTTCCAGGGAAAATTGTATCGTTTGATAGTCCTTTATCGTCGGTGAACAGTTTATAAGTGTAATTGGAGGTGAAGAAGATCTGGGATCATTCGAGTGTGATATAAGATATTTTTCAGAATGGTAGGTAAGGATTCTAACCCTGTAATTTTTGATCAACTTACTCGACAAAAACTTAAAGGAGCTTCATCTTCTTTTAGAATATCCGGTATGATTTCTTCTTCTTTCATTCGGCCTATTAAATCGTACATTTTGGTTTTGTAACCTCTTTCTATCTGTGTAGGAAAAAAACCAAACGTTGTTTTGTTTCAACCTATTGCAAATGAGGTCACTAATAATTTACAAACTTAGTTTACCGAAGGCAGTTCGTGCGATTCTATGAAGTAAACATCGGGTATTTGATGACCTTTGAATATAGATTTTAGTTTAGCCATAATCACGTCATGAGATGGGCAAATTTTTTCGCGTAATTTTTGCTTCTCCGTTTCATTCTTCCAAGCCATGCATATCTGTTGGTGCATACAAGATGAATGTTAATTTTTCTTGTAATAGTCTGATCCACTTGATCATGCGATTGGATCATTTCAAAAATTATCTGATAGTCGAAGAAAAAATCGAACACTTACCAAACATCCTGAGAAAAATAACAAAAAAACTAAATGCATAATGAAGCATTGATTTTAAATTACTTAGGAAATGTGATTCATTACATTCACCTTACATGATGTAAATTTTTCTAGTGTTGGCTTTCGGGCATCAGTCGTGCTGATTAAAAGAAGCAATCGTAATTCGTAATGTTGATTTGATTACCTATATTGATTGGAATGAGAATCATCATCTGTGATTTGAAACGCATTTCAGACATTACGTTCTGCTCTGGTGACTTCAAAAATCTAACTTTGATGCACTACATTGATATGAAAAGTTTGCTGTGGACGAGAATGAGTGAAATTTCGTGCAAATTATGTGAATAAATGAGAGCTCACCTTCTCATTTTTTACTCCAAGTATCTACCTTGGCCCACTTGATACAAAAAATTAGTGCAATGAATCAAAGTATTTTTTCGTTTGAATGTTTTTGAGCGTTTTATTTATTTTACATTTACACTTTAAGTGAACAAAATATGATTTTTGTAAATGGAGATAAGTAGTATGTACAGAAAAAGATATCATGCATTTTAATTCTGCCTTTTATCATGTTCAACCAGAACAAAAACACTTTATAATTCAGATTAAATTCGTTAATAAATACGATGCAGGAAAAAATTAATAGCAACGGGGCCTTGTAAACTATATTTTGCTGCCAAAGGCCTAATTTTCCTGGCTCCGCGTTCATGTCTGAAATAATCATTAAAAAAGTACGACGACTTGAAAGTTGAAACACATAATTCTAAGTTGGTAATAGCCCAATAGGTATAAAACATGATGAAGTATACTCACATCCAACTTTTTCTTTCTTGAGTATAATTCAATATCCCAGGCTGCTTATAAACGAGAAATATATTTCGATGGATCCCTATAAGCATTTGGAATTGAAAAGAAAAATACGTTTGTAGATAGGGTGCAACAAAAAAGAGACTTATTCACTGTAAAATTTTACCCGACGTAGGAGAAACTGCCGGATATTGATACTCCAATATCGTTTCTCCAGCGCTCACATTATTTCCAGGGATATTTACAACCATCCAAAACATATTTTCTCTCATTGTAGGCCTCATAGGAGTCGGCGAATCTGGGTCTGAACAAAAAAGAAAATCTTATCGAGTTGTAATTTCACTATTAGCAATTTTATTGCTAGAGCTACTTAGGAACTCGTTAAAATTCATCATTTCATCACCTTCGAGAACCACAATGTAGTAATCTGATTGATTTGCAGTCCAGGTAACGTTAGGCTGTTTGTGAGTTTGGTTTCGAGACAAATAATTGCCTAAATTTACCTCGGCTCCGGAAGGGTAAATTACCTATACGAGAAAATTTCACAATTAATAATATTGTACATTCTTATCCGTTAGTGAGCAGATGAGCACATGGGAGATTGGTTTCTTTACCCGACATTTTTCTAGATTTTCTGGTATTTCGTCCAGTACGTCTGGTATAATACTGGTCCAGTTATGTAGCTTATGCTGCCAGAAAACTGATGGTTCTCCTAGGGACTGGAATTGAAAGGCAGTGGTGAAAGATGAAATTTGGAATTATCTAGTGTAAGCTAAGACCATTAACATAATAAGTTTTAGAAAACTAATTGTATGTACGTACTGGAAGTATGAAGCTTGCAACGATGCAAATTATTATATTGCAATGAGACATCCTGCCAAAAACTTCATGTTCTTAGCTCAAAATTCAGATATATAACCTCGCGTGTCCATATTTTTTTCAACTCCATGTTCGGATTTCTCTTCATTTGGGATTTGTTATCTATTTATATTTGCCTTACGTAATGTATGTACCTAATCAGATGATTTCACAAGTAAAAAGTGCACGGGTTCTACTCGTGAAATTGGACCGTGCCAAGTTTTGGAGTTGGAGGTTATTGAGTAGAGTATAATAACGATAGCAGATCATTCAGATTAATCAGATGAAAATATTAAAAAATTAAATCTGATTTGATAAGCTATCATATTTTTTAGTACCTAGTTATTTGAATTTTTAAAATACGACTGAGAAAATTCAAACTTTATTGGCTTTTTGGTTTTTTTAGTGAACTCACATTATTATACATATTTTAATGGATTTTCAAAATATGTAATGAGAGTAGCCAGAATTGAAAAGAAATTTTTTCAACTTCAAAATGTTGAGAACACAATTTTAAGAGTTGGTGAAATCAAAAAATGCTTTCAAATCTTTGGAAGGTATCTTTGAAAGGGGAAGAAGGAATCTGAGAAGTACTGTGCTGCAGGTCGTGCGAAAATTTTCTGAGGTCTTGATGAAATCCTACGAAGGTCTTCCAGTTTCCATTTGGATATTTTTTTAACACCTTGTGGAAAACTTTCCAAGTTGTGAAAAATTATTAAAAAATGTTGGCCCCTTTCTTTAGTTTGATCTTAAGAGCGAAAATGAGATAGTTATTCTAAAGGTTCTAATCTCTATAGTCTGTTCCGTGTTTCTGTTTTTTTTTTCAACCCAAATATTAAAAACAAAGTTATTGAAATTTTAATGATAAATGAATTGATACAAAATACGAAACGACGTGGTTTGTGTCATTTTTGTTGTTGTTGTTGTTGTTGCTGCTTGGAAATAATTGGACCTATATTGGATATCAGGACAGTACTCAATACTTTCTCATTTCGTATTGATTCATCCTGCAAAGAAAAAAAAATGATGCGAGAATATGTGATTTAAAAATCTGAACTCACAAACAAGATAATATTTTAAAGAATCTTACATGGCTCCACAAAATAAAGATTGACTGCGTGAAGATACCCATTAAACACCCACATGATATCAAATACGCAAAATTTGTGACGTTGCTGACTGCAGAATAATAAAAACACCTCAATAAATAAATAAAAATAACCCTCATCCCAAGTCGATGGAATAGAATTTGTGTAAGAGATAAGGTAAATACCCTGGAAATGGAGTTTTGGTGATATTTATCGGTCTGACTTGTTGAAAAACAGTGACTACAATACGATGAGGCCCTGAAGAAAAAAAAACAATTGCAAAAAAACCATTTTGAAACACAGAGAGCTTTGGCTGCTGAGGAAAATGTATGAACTAGACACCTTGTTTGAGAAATTCCGGGGGATAATATTCCAGCACTTCTTTTCCTTTTTCTATGTCGTCTCCTGGGATATCATGTACAAACCATGCCTGATATTCTCGTACAATTGGCACTGTGTCGATTAAGTAGTCGATATCTGTTCGAATATGTGAAAATGGACAGGTCACAAAAGTATTTTAGTTTTTGCTTTGTTCACATGTACCATATCCAATCTAGTTGCTTGCTTACCAGTAAATATCATTGTGTAAAGCTTCTTCTCGTGGCAAGGCCAGTTTACCTGAGGTTTCTGTTGGACATCGGCTAGCTTAATACCATTTCCTAAATGAGCTGAAGCTCCGCTTGGAAATGTTACCTGCATGAAAGACCAAGTTGAATGAGGATATGTTTTCGAACCAGTATAATTTTCGCTGAGATCGGGTGAAAATTAATAATTAATGAAATAGGTAACTCACATTAGCAAATAATTTAGGACTCCACCACAACACTTCGGGATTGATTTTCAAATTTTTGAGTATTTTATCGATGTGCTCTGCTTGTGTGACTGAATGAACACCATTGACTAGCTATAAGGTTGATGAATTTTTCCGATAGATTTTACTCAATTTGAAGAAAATATGCCAAATGGAAAAATATTGAAATATACTCACAAATATTGTCATCAATAAAATACTCGCTGATTTTATCATTTTTATTTGGTTGATGCAACTGTTTACCTTACTTCACCATTCCTATGGCTTTCGCGACTCGGTTGATAAGTATAGATAAACTACCTATATTAATAAGGCGAAAATATTTTTCGACGTCACGATTCACATTATCACTAATAATTATCAAAAGAATGATCGGTTCGAAATTTTTATATAATTCATCAAACGTGTCATTGCACCTTGTAATGCTATGTAGGTACCTTTCAGAAAAATGTTGATGAATCGAAAAAACGATAGCAATGAAATTGAAAGACAAGTTGTGTATTTTATTAGAATACCCTACCCTTCGCATGGATTTTTTTTCAGTTGAAAAAATGTTCCTATTCCTTTGAAATTCACAAAATATGTATCTGAATTGATTTGTTGACCCATGCGGTAGCCTATTTTGTGCCATAGAGACGAAAACAGACGAATTGTAAAATCTTTGGGTCATCAAGTGATGTTTTCATTCATTCTGCAATCCGAATAATAAATCAGAAAATAAAGTTTGGTTAGGTAAAAAATATGCAAAAAATAAAGCAAGTTAGTAATGCCTTAGAACAAGAAATTCAAAAATTCTGGAGAAATCAAAGAGCCTGAAATGTTGAAAGGCAATTTTGATTTTTTTAAAAATTCGCCAAGAATCGAAAAATCAATTTGGGCAGCTGAAATTTTAATTATTAGGATTTCAAACCATGCTCTTTTTGTTGAACGCTTCGTCAGCCCAGAAAATCCATTTTCACTGATAGAAAACATTTTCAACCGACCAATTAGTTTTTGCAGAAAATTTTTTAGTGATGAAATTTTTTCATTATTTTTCTCTTGATCAGTGTAAAAAATTTGATCAGAATCTCCGGGTGATCAAGTTTAAAAAATATTTGTTTTATTTGAGGAATTTCCATTTTTTTTTTTTTTTTTTTTACAGATGATAATTATTGTATTGGAAAATATCTATTTTTTAAGATTTTTTTCAGAAATTCAGTTTTTTTTTGATAATTTTTCGCGTCATTCATTTTTTTGGCCAATTTTTAAAATTTAAGTAGGTATTTATATTTTTTCATGTTTTTTGATTTTTTTTTTCAGTTTTTTCTAAAATAAATTTTGAATATCCAAGTGAATAATCTTAAAATCTAATGTTTTGCATATTGACAAAAATAACGCCTTCCTCTCCTCACCCATCCCAAAACAGTACCTACCTATCTATAAAAAGACACGTACCTGGTTTTACAACAAAAACATTGGCAGCGTGAAGACTACCTCCAAATTCATACATGAGTTCTAATGCAGTCCAATTATGTCTTGCTCCTCTGCGAATACACAAAAAATGATGTTGGTATTGATGAGTGATGACTTTTGAAATGTGCTCGAAGTAATGCTCTGAATCTAGGCACCTATCGTAAATTGATTCAATAATATCAAGATGTTTTATAACTTACACTCCAAATATCGATTGACTCATATTGACTTGTTCTCGTTGTTGCATCACGATCACCGAAACACGATGATATTCTGTACTAGACAAATTTTAAAATTAGATCTCTCATTATAATAGAATTACTAGACGACTTGGGCGGAGAAGAAATGCTCAGCTGAAGAGACATTCACATCTACTCAACTATTTCTAAAGTCAGGCAATATGTATTGATATTCCTCTTTGCCTTTCGACATATCGATTCCAGGTATGTCATAAACAAACCATAATTGAAACTCCTTCATTATAGGGTCAGCATTGTATACGTCATCCATATCTAAAACCAAAATAACCATTCATTTTTCGACTTCTAAAGATCGTCGTAGTGTGGTATAAACTGAATTAAATCCGATTGACCGAATTAATTTGTATACGTATGTGACCTCAACGTACCCGTGAATAGTACCAAATATTGTTTCTTCGGGTTATAAGGCCAAACCACCGTGGGCTTTTCTCGTACCTCCGATGGGCTCAAAATATTACCTAAAGTCGCTGTAGCTCCGCTGGGCCATGATACCTAAAGACGAGTAAGAGATATCTTGCAATTTTTTGCTTAGTTTTAGGAAGTGAAGTTTGTAGGAAGTTAATTAAGTACATTAGCAAAATACTTGGTTGAACAAGGAATAATCTCGCCGATGACTTTCATCTCTGTGAGCTTCTCTTTTAAATAGTAATAGTCCTCGTATATGCCTCCGTAGATTAGCTGTACAAAGATACGTTGTTTTTGTCATTGAACTAAACATGGATCTGATATGCTATATTGATAATTTGATTTAGAAAGTGTAAAATGCACTTACATGTAGAGTTGCTATTATCAGAAACCCTATTAGCAAAGATTTCTTCAACATTGTAGATTGTAGTTTGATCAAAATACTGTTTACACTTTTTAGTTTTTTCGTTTTGTGATAATAGTGAGCTTAAAGTTTATTATGTTATCTTGAAGAGGTATTTCTCATCAGTGTAGCTGATTAAACCAATCAAAAAAGATCGGTCAAGTTTCTCTGGAGGAAAATTGAGATGACGACGAATATAACAGATATTTTTTAATTTTCTGAAAATCAAATAGGTATGTTTTCTTTCAGTTAGCTTCACTTGGGAAGGATTGTGGTGAAGCAAAAAATTTGTACAAAAACATGAACTATATTGAAAATAAAATAATAAAAGGGTAAAACAACATTTCATAGTGTCCAAACATGACATCATCTCAAGCTCAATTCCCAATACAAATAACTTTCTGAAAAAATATGACATATCAGATGGTCTTCCAGTCTTTCTAGCAGCTCCAGGAGAAAAACCTGTTTATTCCTATAATGGCTCTCCTATAAAAAAAGAAAAAAAGTCATTCTTAACTATAATGCGACAGTATCATTATTAATGAATGTAATTTCTTTTACATTTCTCCACTGTGAACGTATGTCCAGCTGCGAGAGTTCCATTAAAAGTATCGAATGCTCCCGTAGCCTTATCAGCTCTGGCCCCTCTATAAAACATCAAATTTGTGTATGTATCAAAATAGTCAACGTGTAGTGAAGGTATCTGTGTTCCCAAATCTAATATTTAAAAAAAAACCAACTTACTCGCTCAGATCAGCATCATCATCAACTTCGATGAATTTGGTTTGTTCATGAATGAGAACTATCACTCGACACGTATCTGCGAAAAATATGTAATTATATCTGTCTGTAACATTAAGATGTAAATTTGATTGCATTGTCTAATTCTAATTGCCCACCTGATTTCATTTCAGGAGGATGATACGGAACTGCTTCGACTCCTCGATCAACTTGATTACCAGGTATGTTGTAAACTAACCATAAATGTTCTCTTTGCCTTAGATCGAGACTGAATAAAATTTCTAAATCTGATCATTGAAATTGGTTTAACATTAGGTGTATGTAATTTAAACTGAAGAGCGAATAATTAAGTTAGTTTGAGTTCTGTTTACTTGCGAATATCAGCCCATAATATTTACTCCCATAACAAGGCCATATCACTTTGGGTTTCTCCAAAATATCATCGTATTTTACTGTACCTCCATTTTTAGGCGATACTCCATTAGGCCAAGATACCTAATTTGATTACATGATTGGAAAATTGTAAAATATAGAACTGAGTCAATACATATGTATTTAGTACATAAATGTGATCATAGTCACCTCAGCAAAGAACTTAGTTGTGCACGGTACGCTTTTGGTAAGATTTTTTAGCTTTCCTAGTTCGGATTTCCACGATTGCATTATTTTTTGCTCGATTGCATTGAAAGTACTGGCATCCTCGCTGGAAGAATCAGCTATCTGGAATTGCTCTCCTTGTACGCTTACACTTACCATTGTCAACAAAACGTAAGCAAAGCGTAATGCTGTCATTATTTTTATTTTTTAATCAGAAGATCGAAAAATTTCAATTGTGGTTGCGCGAAGGAAAACTTACTTACTGTAATGTTTGAGATACCTACTTATCTGAAAAATGTAATCATTGGATTTCTTGAAGTGTTTGATCAGTTAGCATCGTTGATGTGGTCTTGAGGATGATCAATATAACTCTTTTTAATTCACTTTGTACATATTAATCTCATAGATACTCGTATATGTACTTGGCGATTTTTTTTCTCATCAGAAAAAATAAAAACGAAAAAAAAAGTCGTTATATTAAAAAATATTGATTTATTCTCACGTTCAAGTACTTGGATTAGAGAAGGTCTAATGGCATGTAAGAAAAACAAAAGAAAAAGTACCTAGTGCCTAAGTGAGATTCACAAATGGTGTCATCACATATTTTCTTCAAAGGGATATTCATGCATGAAAAATCGTATTACAATCAATGAAAATAATTGACAAATATTTGGACCCAATTCAATCGTTGATTAGGGAAACCTGGTAAAAGTTCTGTTGCTGATTTAAAATTGACCTTGATCATCTGGCTATTTACAGAAAATAGCATTTGTTGATAATTATCACTAAAGAAGTGAAGAATGATTTGACTTATCTGGTTGTCTTCCAAGCTTTATGGGTATTATTCTGAAAAAAGTTTAAGCTGGGTTTGAGTTATGAGCAGAGACACAGTCAGTATATTGAGAGTAAGATTCAGGCAGGACATAGGTACCTCTTACAACTGTGAACATGTTGCCAGCTGCAAGCGATCCATTGAAGGTTTTGAAGACTTCAAAAAATGCTCCATCAGCTCTCATTCTTAAAAAAAAAAAGTTTAAAAATTTTCGTATTTCGTTTTGTGAAGATATTATTACCTATACCTATACTTGCTAATGATGATGAACAAAACTATAGGTACATTATGTATAATACTTGTTGCTTACTCGCTGTTATGTACATTTTCAAGATTGGCTCTTTGACTTTGTTCATGCACAGCAACGACGATTCGACAAGATCCACCTGTAATGAGCCTCATGTACCTACTACTTTTCAAGATAGACTATCGCAGACATCTTAAATACACACAAATATGTACATGGAAACACGAATACCTTTTTCTATTGAAGGTGTGCGATATGGTTTCACTTCAACGCCTTCATTAATTCTGTTACCAGGGATATTGTACATAAACCATAGGTATTCTCTCCATGCACTATCATTTATGTCATATTTTCGAGCAGCCTCAATTACAGCATCCATATCTATGTTAGAAATTAATCAGTATCAAAATTCCTGGTACATTTCAAACTTCGAAGGATATCTCTACGTTTACAAATTTCGGAACAGTAAATAGATGTATAGGTAAATTATTGCACTTACTCGCGAACACTAAACCATAAAATTTACTTCCGTGACAAGGCCATATTACTTTGGGCCTTTCCTGAATATCATCGAAATTTACTATTCCTCCTGAAAGAACGTGAGCTCCGCTTGGCCAAGTTATCTGCAGAAATTAGGTTTAGGTTGACTTTGTTAGGGACATGGGTACTTATACCTAATTTTGAACAGCTGATAGTTCATATTTAGGAAATTATTACCTGAGCTACGTGTTGTGTTTTGCAAGGCAATTTCATATTTGCAGGAATATTAAATTCTTCATTTGGTTGAGCATTTTCTAGAGCTTGTTGAAATTGCAACAGGTCTTCTTTAACCGCATTTAAATCTTCTTCATCGCTGGACGAATCGCATGCTTGGAATTGTTCACCCAAAATGTTCACATTTGAGGTTAGGAGTATGAAATAATAACCGAGTAATAATGTCTTTAACATTTTTTGTGCTTTTTTACGTTAGCTGGAATTTCATGGTTGCGGAGGACACAATCTCACGAGGTTGTACCAATCATATTTGGGATGCATTGATCTGAATATTTCTGCGATGTTATCAGGATGACCTACCTAGTACCTACTCGTATTTAGTGTATTTTATTGATTAGAATCAGTCTAGTTGGACAGGTGGGCAAAATAACTCATTTCGCTCGTTTGTGCTGAAAATTTAGAATAGGTGAGGTATCTAAATGATTGGAGAACTTGAAATTTCTGATTTATGATTTACCAATTATTGAATTGAAGATTTCGAGTTGATCGATTCTAAAATTGAAAGATATGTGATTGCAAATCTCGAAAAATAATTATTTTGTTTGGAATACCTTAATGGAAACTTCTGCTGTAGAATATTTACAAGATTTTGATAACTTATAGGTTTATTAGCAAAAGTTTAGAAAAATTTTAATGAAAAGGAAGAGTTACAACAATACTTTATTTTGGCCACTTTACATTCTGGAAATAAAAATTTTCAACGTCGCTCGTCCCCATTGACGATTTTTTCTTTAAATTTTTGTGCTGATTGCGTTGACTCGACAAAATACCCAAAAAACACTTATTTATTCACATCATCTGAATCCTTCAAAGACCAGTCAATTTTACTTTCATCATAAGGATTATCAGGATTTGGACTCGTTGGAAACTAAAACAGAAACCAATAATTTTCAATTTGTAAGACAAGCAGAATTTTCTAAACTAATGTAAATACGCAGCTTTTACCCTGGTGAGACGATCCACTTTCGTAATAAACGCTCTTATCTTCTTTAAAACTGGTCTGAGGCCTTCTTTTATGATTTTGGGATCAACTCCTAAGTACAGATCGATAGTCGAGCGAGTAAAACCTTCAGCGTATTCGTCTTCTCTGCCTGAGAACCCTTGGAAAGAAGAAAATAGGCATTAATATGGGCATATAGAGTGTACCCTAATCAGGCAAAAATTGTGCTTAAGAATGGGATTGTTTTACTTTGTGTTCGTATCGTATGTAAGTACCTACCATCTCCGTCGTAACGAGCGAATTCCATAGATTTTGTGTAAGAACGTGGTCTTCTGACTTCCATTTTAAAAAAGTTACCAGCCACAGGCGGCGTCGTTAGGTTGTATTTCAGGGCAAACTCGTGTATTCTGTACAGCCAGCGTAGTTGCCTGAAGAAAAGAAATAAAAATTATACGAACTTTGACGATTTAGCAACGTTGCGAGTGATTGGCAACATTGCAGATGTGCATGTGATGCATTTATCAAATAAAGTAGATTATTGGCAACGTTGCGATTCTCGTACAGCGTCAAAAAAAATTGAAAGTCAGTGCCATGTTGCCTCATAAAGTATTGAATTGGGTTAGGTTAAAATGTTGGCAATTGATTTTCTAAATTATTGACAATGTTTCAAATTCATTCAGTACCTATTGATGGGTTTTCAAAGACCATGCGGTGTTGCCGCATATAGCTTTAACGTGGAGAAAATTTATTGAAATCTGCGTGATGTTGCCATTTTTTTTTTTTTTTTTTCATTTCTTGAAATCGGATTTGAGAATAAATTGGTCGATAAGGTATCGTTCAGATCTTTGGAGAAAAGCAAGGAGATGATAATTATTGAATACTCACAATAGAACCTTATCAAGATGTGGTATCAATGGGACATGATTCTGCTCATAAACCAACACAAGGACGCGATGAATTCCTGTATGAAAAAGAAAATTTGAAAAAAGATGCAATGCTTTTCTAAAATTCAGTTAGCTGATACTGATTTATTCAAATATTGTCGTGAGTGAGTCAAGAACTCGAAATTCTTCACCTCTCCTAGGTTCGTGATCATCTCCAAAATACGAATACACCACTCGACCTTCATCTATATCATTTCTTGGAATATCTGTCACCAGCCAGATGAAAACTTCTTTGACGTCGTATACTTCGAAACTGTGATTATCTAAATCTGTATGAGAGAAAGATTTTTTTAAAAAACAGAACAAAAGCAGGAGAGGATGATGAGCAATGCAGTTACCTATCATGGCTAAAGTATGCTTGGCTCCGTGTTTAAATGGCCACGTTACTTTGGGTGGGTTTAGTTTAATCAATTCGAATGGAATTTTGGTATTATTACCAACCGGTTCTTCTATGTCATAATGTAACTACGAGTGAGAATTTATGCAAGAGTCTATCTGAAGAATAATGTTATTAAGGGAGGTATTCCAACTTGGTGAAAAATTTGGGTCTAGATCATAGAGATTGAAAGAGCATTCAAAAGTGCATCATCATCAAATTAGCTTTTCATGAGATATCAAAAAAAAATGAATTGTGAGTCAAATTTTAGCTGTCTATTACTTGAGTTTTTGATTTTTTTTTCATTTTTGAAATTTGAAAAGTAAAATTACAGCCAGATTTTTGTGGGTCTTGGACTCAAAAATTTCATCTATCAGTTGCAATACCCCTCGTGTGAGCAAATTCAAATTAAATTTCGTACATTACAAACGTTCGGTGGTATGTAAGGAATAATATCCGGATGGACATATTCTTCGTAGAGGACTTGACTCAGGTTGAATGATTTGGGTGCTTTTATGATTCGAGATTTCTGTAATGTTCACCAAAAAGCTACAGTTATGATTTACATTCACTATATTTTTTTACTTTCATTTCAGTAAATGGTATAGGATGAAAAATACTTACAGTTGGACGAGGGCAAATGAAACCTGGGATGCAGGTTAATATTATACAAAGATTAAAATATAAGCTCGTCATTGCTTGGTTCATGAAAAATAAATCATGAATCAATTCAACGTGATGGAAGTAGGTAATCAATACCTAAACGAATATCTATCTCTGAACGAAAAAGCTGATAGGAATTATCTTAAATTTTGTTTATTTCGTTTTCCCCTGGTACCTACTCCTGTTCCCATCTTTCGTGGTTTTTAATTTTTTGACCTGTGGAATCAAATGTACTGATTTCAACTTCGATAAATCAAATGAACGATGTGCTTGATCAAAACTTTACAAAATTGTTGATTCTGTGGTAAAGATAAGCTAATTGAAAAGTTGTTTCTACAAGGTGTCCTTAAAAGTACTTACTTTGATAATCGAGCACGAATCTGCAATTTGATCATGATTAAAATGAAGAATAATTTGTTGAAAGCTGAGGTACAGAATGCTCATAAAAGTATGGTACAAAAATGAAAAAATTGAGATGAAGATTTTATTAAATGGTATAAAATTGATTATTATTTGTAATTTGATCAGAAGAATAATTCTTTACTGTTTAATACGTGAGATTCGTACGATTTACCTTCATCTTCGTAAAATTGTTCTTCAGTCGAGGAATCCAAATGCCTATAAAATTAAATCAATCATTAAAGCCTACCTGTAGCTACAATAAATGGAAATATAAAATTATCATCAAATAAATTACTCGGAAAGGGTTCCATTCAGCTTAATAAAATTAACAGCAAAAGGATTTCCTAAACTATTATTGAAGGCGAATTCCTTGATATCAAAGTCAAATCTCATTCGTTCGCTATAGAACAGAAAGTCCACAATATTCAGAGAAGGTATTCTATTACATCATTTATTTCTTCAATTATCGATATTTTTAACTTACATGGAATACTCATTGCGTAATGGTGGCTCCTGAATATATTTTACTGGTTGTTTGAAAACTGCGTAAATATAAAAATGCCTTCCTGCAAATGAATCAATTATTACTAAATAATTTAGTATACATAATGAAGAGGTGAATCGAGAGAGATTTGGATGATAGCTCACCGAGTCCATAATGTGGTCTGGGTACTTCGTAGTCGAATATTATATTGCCTTTGTCGATATCACAACCAGGTATATTGATGACAAACCAAGCGAAATCCGATCCAAGTTTATAAATAGATATATCTTTATCGACATGTTCGGGATCTAAAATCAACCGAGGAAGCTTTCGTCATTCTTGTGGTGTAAATCAAAAATAGAACTTGTTTGATGAAAAATACGATATGTACTGCTCATTATCAAAGTGTACCCTTCATTAGGGTTGCAACTCCACGTAAGGTTAGGTCTTGGTTTGATCCATTCGTAGTACATTGTGTTACCTAGATCGGCGCTTAAATTCATAGGGTATTGTACCTAATTAGATGAGAAGATCAACGAGAAAGAGATGAAGTATAGAAAAGAGTCATTATGATAGGATGGAGAGTGAAATGAATGCTTACTTCGAGGATCTCTTCAGGAGGTCCTGGAAGATATACAGGTACCAAGGCATCTATCACTCGTTGTATGTCTTGAGGTGAACGTTCGGTGCATGACTGTGAGATGAGGAACGAATCGAATTGAATTGATTAATTTATTCAACTATTGTCTCAAATTAGTCTCACAAATTTCTTTTTATGTGTATCGAAGGGCTACTTACTCGATAACTCAGAATGCTCAAAAAAATTACGAATAATGCAAGATGAGGATTTTTTATTTGAGACATTTTGAATGTTGAAAATGCAATTGTAAAATTGTTGTAAACATTGATAAGTGAAATTATTGAAATACCATTAAAGACCTTGATGAAATTATGTAGGTACTTTCATTTTAGAGCATCGATTGATCGCGGATGTACATATGTACGTAAATTTAATCATGGGATGAAATACATTTTTTTTGTGGTTTGAAACTCAATCCTTATTTTTATAAAATTATTCAAGATGATCAAAAAAATCCTGCTCCACAGTCGAATTTATACCTATGTTTTGAATGAGTTACAGAGTTTTACAATTGAAAAAAATCAACAATTTTTGTTATGTAATTCGATACAAATCAATTAATTAACAATTAGGTAGGTATGAATGACTTCTTAATAAGTACTTAGTTTGAGAAGATTGATGTAAAAAATTGAAATAGCCAGGTACCTATTTGAAAATTTTAATTGATTACAAACATTTTTTCTAAAAATAGGTATTCATCATTTTACGTTTTTTTTTAATGTTTTGAGGATTGAAAATTTTTGGTGATCGAGGAAAAGAAATTACTTCAGAAAAACCATAGCTGATTATTCAATTGGAAACATTCGATTGGCCAATTTACGTACAAATATCATTTGAAATTGACGAATTTAAGGTAGCTTACTCATTGATTCGGAGTACTCTTCATACAAATGAGTCTTCGGCGGAGAGTTTCTGAAAAAAATTGAAAAATTACACTAGTAGTCTGATTGCAGATTTTTGAACAGAGTTTTCTATCATTATTGTCGATTTGTGGATCATCTTACTCATCCCATTTCAGACGGAAACAATTTCCATGGATTGGAAATCCTAAATCGTAATGTTCGGCGAAAGTTTCAATCAGGAAGAGTTTTCGAGGATCTCTGCAAACAGGAATGACACAAATATCTATAAAATTGAATCCAGTGATCAAAAGTGATTAAAATTTTGTATTCAAATCAATATTTACTTTTCCCTTTTAAACGTTTGTTTGAAATATTTGTAAGAGTTTTGTTTGTAAACGACGAACATGAATGAATCAGGTCCTGGGATGGAAAAATACACCCAATTAGAGTCGAGTGACGAGGAAAAATACGAAAATATGTGGGTACCTATTACACCTATGAAAGATAGTGCTACTAACCATCCATATCTTCTGGTTCATTTGGAGCAGTATAATTAACGAGGACATCCCCGCTGCCAATATCGTTTCCTGGAATATTACCCACAAGCCACAGAATTCGTTGATCGAAACATTTTTCGACATCGTATGCGTTATATATGTCTAGATAAGCAGGTATGAAATATTTAGATGTATGATCAAGTAAACAAAAAATGATCTAGAAACGAAACTCTTAATATTACGTACGTAGAAATGCTAAAACATACAATGTAGTTGTCTTATGAGGCCAAGTGACTTTAGGAGCACTCTGTATGTGTCGCAGTTCTAATCTACGTTCTTCTGTGATCTTGTGACCTCCTGGGTATTCCACCTAATGTCGGAAGTATCAAAGATTTCAGAATATTAAACAGATTTATATGCTTTGTGGCCTATTCGCCTCTCCCAGTACCTTGCAAATGGTTTTCCATTCCGGATTTATGCAACCTTTGGCTCTGACATAACCATCAGCCAGCTGTTCAAACGACTTTAAACTCGCATTTCGTAGTTTTACTTCGGGAGATTCGTAATCTTCAGGTAACCCTACTCGTTCTTGTGCTACTGACTGTCGAATAGCATTTCTAGGTTTAGCAAAGATACGAGTAAGGTATAAGCAGGTACCCAGGTAATTTTGAGAACATAATAATATGTATTTACTTACTTGGTTCCAGCAAAATGCTATCCATAGCAGGAGGATCATGATTGACAAAATACTACATCTTACGTATAATTCAAAAATTGTGACTTTAGTTCGCGACTTGACGTTGAAGAGCATTTTTTCTCGTGATTTTGGTGTTGATTTTGTTCTGTTCATGTATGATAACATATCATAAATTATCAGATAATCAAAGAATATTTTTAAGGCAACGTCTTATTGCGAGTACTCATTTCGTTTCATTCACCAGTGAACGATTCATTTTGAAAAAAATGTGGGTATATTTCCCCATTCTTTTGAAAAATGAATCATTCGTTCGCGAAAGAATTCTTCTGTGAGTTGTAAATATTCTACTCGGAAGTGATTTTATTAATACCTTTACTGCTTTTTATTGCTCAATTTTTCTGAAATTTTGTGATTTTCTTGAACTTTTAAATCGTGCCGAACGGGGAGGTGGGTGTCTCAACCCCCCTTTCCCGACAGAAAAGTGCTGACAAACAGTTGAGACTTTTTGGGATAAATTGGGTGAATTGGGAATAGTTGGGAAGAAACTGTGTAAGTTGGAAAAATGAAAAAATTACCAAAAACCACGGGCTTTTACTTCCTGAATTATAAATTTTCAAAAGCTTTCGGGGCGGGCAATTTTTCTCTTAATTTCTCTGATCATAAGTTAGGGAGTAGAAATTTTGTTTTACTTGAAATTTCCCAAAAGAAGGTCTGTTTATTTCAGTCAAAACTGCCATGAAAGTCCCAAATTTTGCTAAAATACCAAAATAAAGTCCTATTTTTTGTCAGAAATTTCTAAACAATTTCTAATATTTGCTAAAATCAATTATTTTTAAAAACATGAAATTTTGTCTTGAAAAAATTGAAAATTGTGAATTTTTGTGAACTTTTGCCCTCGCTTCGCTCAGGCCTTATTCCGGTTTCTGAAAATATGGAAATCATGGAAATCAATTTTTTGAACCCAGGATGGCTATTCTGGGCTCCGAATAATACAATTTTCACTGCTTTGGACCTCGCTTCGCTTGGGCAGATATTCATTCTACTGTGTAATTTTTCAAAAATTTTCAAAAATAGATAAATTAATTTGAAAAAAATACAACCAAAGCAATAGAAAAATTCAATTTTCATGTGTAAAATAATCATTTTTGAAAATTGAAAATTATTCAGTATTTTTGTTTTCAACTTCCCTTTCGAAATTTATTCGAACCACATTTGGCCAATTGACTGAAAAAATCTGGGGAAGGGGGGTAATCCGTGGTGAAAAGTTAGGAACATTTCAGTCTCACCTCACCCCTCCCCCCACCACGAGCACATCATTTCGTAACCCCCCTGAAAATGCTCTTTTCAACAATTTGTATGTCAGAAGATCAAGACGTCCCGTTCCACTGTTCCAACCATTTCAATTCCCCTTTTCTGGCCAGCTTTGAACATTCACGAGCACAAAAATTATACCTATAAAAATATTTATTGAAAAAATTGAAAAATATTCTCAAAAATGAAATCAGCAAATGAGTAAAATTCGAGACTAGATGTCTGTCATGCAAAATACAAGAAATTCCCAGCCATTGGTGGTCCAAAATTACTTTGATTGGCAAATTTTTCTATTTCAAAGCCCGAACGATCATCACTGAAATAAAAAATGAAAAAAATATCATCAGGATTGTATCTACCTGAATGTAGGATAGTTCGGATTATCATCGTACTAAATATCACGATGTGCTACATTGAACTTCATTGGTGTGACATCCGGTTGCTGATAGACGAGAAATATCAAAATATGCATGTCCACTATAATCCATAATAATTAATTATTTTTTTTTCAGAGGTATCAGAAATTTTGCCGGTACAGTTACGAGTATCTATACAAAATCTACCAGTAATTTGACAGTATTAGAATTGCCTATTTTTAATGGAGGATAGCTCACGTGTATTTTGTTCCAAGCCCAAGGCGTATTCAAATTTTGTTTCTCCTCTGTTAATATCACATCCTGGTATGTTGACTACGAGCCATATGTGCCATTGACGTTCTCGCCACCAAGTCACATTCTGATGGAATCTGGGTTTTATGGTTTCTCTGTTGTTGTTCATGTCTGTGTACGTGTATCAAACTTTAAGATAAATATTATCAAACGATTCATAGGCAATCAGACAGAAGACATACGCACCTAGAACGCTCAAAGTGTAGTATAGAGACTCGTTACAATTCCACCAGACTTTAGGCGCAGTCTCAACTTCGTCTCTGAATGCGTTGTCTGTAGTTTCGATAGTACAGTTCATTTTTTCGTACGAGATCTGTGTTTGGAAAAATATTGGAAAAATTTACTCCTTTGTGGAAAGTCCCTAACTTTGTGGTACATGAGTTTTATAGAAACGTGCAATTTACGTTGACAAATTCGTTTGGAGGTGCAGAAACTACACCAGGTACCAGCTCGAAACGATGAAACACTTCAGTGATGTTATCCAAAGCGTCATCTTGAGTTCCACCGACCATTTCGGAAAAATGCTGCGGAAAATGTGTCGAGTTTATTATTGATCGGGCTTTGAATACGATTTAATTGTTGACTGATACGTTTTTCGTTGGTACTTACGAAACATAATATCGAGTAGAACAAATATTTGTAATATTTGGAATGCATTCTACGACATTTACGGTACCTAGGTATCAAAAATCTCAAGCAGGGGCTATCAAGTTGAACGAAAGTCGATTGTGATTAGAAATTGTTGTTTTAGAGAATTTGAGGCGTCACAGATGGTAAAATACATACCTACTTACTCTTGTGTAGAATTGGTATTGGTATCTTTGGTAAATTACTGGTAATCATTGGGGAATATCAGGTGATCTTCGCGGTACTCTTCTCCCTCTCCAATTATTTTCTCGTGATCGATAAACCTATAAATTTGTTTTTGCAACTTGAATGCGTCAATTTCAAAGTTCAAAAAATCACTTTCTTGTAATGTAAATGTGCCAGTATATGCTCAAATGAGTTTAAAAATTTTCTCATGGTTTTTCATAAGTAATAAGTTGTTAAGTAGGTATCATATCTTTGGCTTACAAAGAAAATTTTTGGAAGTTGAATTTCCGGTTGAGAAATAACTCATTATTTTGATAAACCTATCATGCATCGTACATACATACAGGAAGAAATCAATTAGTCGATAAAGGGAAATTAAAATGAATGAAATAATGCATGGGAATGAACTATAATGGCTGTTGATTTCTTCTCGTTTATTCATTTTGTATAGGTAGGTATAATTAAGGTTCATTTTTGTATATCGTTCGGTTAATGGTTCCAGTTCCTTTTTGACACATTAACGTAGCAACTCGACATCATGAGCAGTTGACAGAAAACGTGAGCAATTTTCATTGAAATTATTCAATAATCATAAAAATTCATACTTAATACCTAATAAGTTATCTATCCGTACACATATATCCCTAGTGAAGAAATGAATTCTATCGTGTACATCTTTTGTTGCTTATTTTTCTTCAATATAATCCTTGTAACACCAGGACCACTGGGAGTCGTCGCATCTCCATCAAGTAGAAGTCGTGTTGCTGTCTTCGATATCGATGATACTCTTTGCACGCGTATGATTTTTTTACGGTACGATTTCAACGATTTGGACATTGTCAGAAGAAACCATCCAGAATGTCCAATAATTTTGTGGACTCGTACGTCTTATTCCACGCATCCGCATATATTTTTACCTTACCTGCAAATTGTATTCGATTACTTATTGAAGGAAGACGTTCGAATCGTATTTTTCTCTAGTGCTGACAAAAAACGAAATCTACCCGTTATCGCTCAACTGCTCACATCCTTCTGGGGTGTGGTGAAATTTGAAGCACTGAAAGCCAAAGGACAATTCGACATTCTCTCCAAGGAAAATATGCGCGCGGAAAATGTGTCTTTCAATTCGGATGAAGGAAATTACGTAAAAGATTTAAAAGCAGTTATTCGAGAAGGCGAAACGTTGTCGGATGTAATCTTAGTGGATGATGATCCCTGGTGTGTCGCTTATGATCAGAAACCATTTTTACAAGTCCATGATTTAGGTCGTTGGCAATGGTATATTCAAGAAGTGAACCATACAAAAAAAGCACTGGATGAGATTGACGCAATTTGGTGGACAACAGAATTTCCAGATTTCTTTTTAAATAGTGTTTACTATATACTTGGAGTATTCAAGAAGTATTTTGAGAATAAAATGTATAAAAAATTACCGCTGAAAGAAGGCATAAATCAAATTTTACCTGAAAAAGTAGATGATTGTTTTTTTGAAACAAATTCATTTGCATACGAAATGTATGATTTAGGGTTATCAGAGGTACAAAAATGGGTACCGAATTCCACGTTTTATGGATCAAGATATCCACTCCGGGCTACCAATTGAAGTACCCGATTTGCAGATTATTTTTAGTAGGTATCCGCACCGCATTATCAGCTATAAGGTTACAAGCTTGGATTCAGCTAAATGATCTTGGATTTAACTGGAAGATGTTTAATGTTAGATCCAAACTTGATGTTGAAATGTAATTCAATAAATTTTTTTTTGTTATCCTCAGTCCAAATTTGATTTTAAAAATATGGCAGAAATGCAAAAAATACACTTTGTCTTTAGAATCGGGAATTTTGAATGATGCGTTATTCTTGGATGATTGTTTGATCAAGTATTAATTTATCCCAAAATTTTTGCCAGTTCAAATGATTGCTGTGTTGGGAGCCCACAATTCTCGTTAAAAATTATGAACTTTGCAACAAAAAAAAAAAAAACAAAAAACAAAAAAACGCACATTTCTTGGTATTTGGCCTATCAAGTTATTGACCATGTAAAAAATAGTTCATTCGAATGTCGATTCTTGAAACGATGTAAACGATAAAATCTGGCTAATGAGAAGATGAGTGTTGCATATTATGAAGCGAAAAAAATGCCAGTTCTGCAAATTTTGCGAAAAAAAATGAAAAAATATGATAATAAATAAAAAAAAGTTGTCTGATTTTTAAAAAACTCTAGAAAATTTGTTTTTGGAGCTGAAATGCGTCAGTTCAAAGTTCGAAGCATTCTTTTTCGTATGTCGGTGTTAGTACCAAAATAATCCAAGAATAATTTCAAAAATTTTCTGATTTTTTTTTTCTGACATCGTTATTACTTAATACTTACCTATTACTGATCAAAACTGCTCCATTCAAAAAAAAAAAAAATCGAGACAAAAGTTTATTGAATTTGTTCTTTACACTTTTGAAAAACAAGTCTTGGTTGTTCTCTTTCTTTGAATCAAGTTCATAAAAAAAAGACGCATTTCTATTCGTGTTTATTCGTTCATCATAAAATACGTCGCAGCGTAAGGAATTCCCAATCGATACTTTTTCATAAAGCTCTGAATCGTGTAATTCCATCGATGATCGCTGCAGAAAAAAAATACGAGGCTTTAAAAAAATGAAATTTGAACGCCTGAATCGAGGCCATAATATAGGAAAATCTGAATAGGTACCTCACCTTGAGGTTAAAATTGGACCCTGGTATTTAATCAGCTTACCCTTAGGCTGTCTCCATACAAAAATGGCAACTCGATGTTGCGCTATAAACATGAAAAAAATAACACTTGGCTCATTAAAATATTACAAATATTTCAACGAAAAAATACGAAAGTACAGGTGCCTTATTAAATTTGAATTGAAAACGCAAGACTACAAAAAATCATTTGGTATTACTTCTGAACCTTTTGTCTTTAGTTTCAACTGGTGCTTGGAATTCTATCAAAGGGTCTCCCAACTCTATTCGATTTTTTGGTATGTTTCCAACTAGCCAGACATGCCATTGCAGCCTAGTTTCGAGTTTTGAGATAAAATCATCCAAGTCTATGTTTAAAAAAGGCAAAAAATAGGTGTTTTTGTTCGTTTATTATTTACGTCCTTGTGTTCGAGTTTTTTGAACAGTACAGAATATACTCACTGACTATACTCAATGTGTAAAAATCTATCGAACTCAAATTGTACGACCAATACACATGAGGAGGCTCTTTTAACTCTCTATGGCTGTACATGGATCCAATTTCTAGCTCTTGGCCGTTGTAAAAAGTTACCTAAAATGAGTGAAGGAAGACACAACATCCTGCTTTTGAATGAGAAATTTCTTAAAGTATAATTTGATAGGATTTGGTGGATTATTCAAAATACTCGTAACTACATTTAGCAATTCTATCTGGCCAAGGGGAACAATGTCTGGCATTATTTCTGCAGTGTAAAGCAATCGAGGCAGATCCAGTCCTTGTCTTCTGGTAATATTCATGGTTTCCAAAAAGGCTGAATTCTGTTTAATGCAGCTCTAAATCATGAACGTTGTGATATAGGTAACGTGAGAAAATGAAACACATTTATGGGAATTGATAGCTTCACTTACGAGAATGATGATTTCTGAGAATAAAATTAGTAAATTCGCAACATCGATCATGTCTACATAATTTTCTCTCGTCTCACTTTTGACGAATTTTTACATTTTTATCAGGCTTTTTAAAAAAGAATGAACTTGTTTATTTTCATTTTTTTTTTGAATTTCCGAAATTACAGTGAGATATATGTACGTATGTAAATTGAATCAGATCATTGTTCAGTGTTGCCTTTTGTTTCGTTTCAATAATTCCTTGGATAAAGTTATTTTCGAGATCTGTAAGTTTTCGAGCTCTAACGCAAGCTTAAAAAAAAGGAAAGTTTTTGGGAAAAAATTTTAATGATTGATGTATGTTCGAACAACACAATTATATTCTGATAACTCACTTGAAATTAGTCTGTAAAAATTGAGAAGACACGTAAAATATAAAACTAAAATAATTTATAAAAGGAATATTTGAAAAAAGTAGTTGCATTTGCTGGTTGAGTAATCATTTTCACTGGATATGAATCAGTACAAAATATGTTTGTTTTATTCTCTACAAGTATCGTGGATTTTTTAATGTCGAAGCCTGAAATAATTAGCTCCAATTAGCCTCTTGAAGGTAAACTTACTGAGGAATTCGGCAAGATTGAAATTAGGGTAGCTGTAACAGAATAAACAAAAAGAGAACGACTTTAGAACAGAACTAGGAAAGCTAATCGAAAAATAGCAACGATTGAGGGCTCGTTGACTAACTTGGGAAAAACTTCTGATCTTTCGAATTTCATACGACTCGGTTGTTCGTAGATTAAAAATACGTAACGTTGATCTAAAACATACAAAAAAGTTATTAAATGACCCAACGAAATTATAAACTGGTATTTTTAGAGTTACCGTGGGAAGATATCTTACCTTTGAATATAGCAGGAGGAGGTGTGAAATTAGTCAAATTATCTCCTTCATGTAACATTAGTCCTGGTATGTTGACGTTTAGCCAAATATAGGGTGGGGTGTATTTTACACCATCAGGAGCTGTAAAAAAGGCAAAAGGAAAGAGAAATTATTGATCCAATCTAAAAAATTTTCTGTTGAACACGAACGTAATTTATGGCACAACTTACTTGTTAAAATCGACGTGTAATATGTGCCATTAATGGGCTCGTAAAATAAACCAGGCTCGAAGGCGACCTGGTGCTCGTGATATAAAGTCCCAGGTACCATTTCAGTCTGATTATCCATCCAAACCACCTATTAATGAAATTCTCGTTGGTCAATTAAAGCCCAAATTATACAATACGAAATTAATCTATTTGGGCTAAAAAGTGAACTGTCTTCAACTTACTGTTACTATATCTTCAGGTACTTCGTTTATTAAATCGGGAATAACTTTGGAATCTTTTAGCAGTTTCCCAATTTCCGGGCATAGAGGTGCGACACACTATAATAATATATTAAAAGGAAATATATCAAATATGGTAATTTCTGTGAAACATTAAATTAATAATAAATTTTCTCATCAATCAATTTACCACATAAGCTGCACATATCATGCAGATCGAATAGAATGCAATTTTTACCGATGTCATTGTTTTCTACTTCGAATTCAATGATGGAAGACCTATAAAGATAATATCTGGTGCATTGAAAATCAAACAACATGATAAGAAATAAATTGATGAGAAATTTTTTCTAAAATTGCGTGGAGTGCTTACGACTGATCTGATTTGATTTCGGATTTAGTTTCAGCTTTTTTTCTTTTGGAATGAAAATTGGCAACATTGGTCTTCGTACTTTCACGGAAATTGCGTTTTAATGTTTTGATAGGATCTTACATATAAAGTAGGTCGATCCAAGTTCCTCTGAATGAAAATTGAAAGATCTGTGGAAATATGTGAGACCTACTTATTTTCAATTTGAATTAAATATTCATAACCTGGAGTCTTTTAGGTGTGCTTTTCAAATTCTGCTAAGTATAGAACGCAGCTAATAATCACAGAATTGTACTTTTCATTGAAAAACTAGGTTTAAATATTGCAAACTATACAGCATGGAGGCTGGGGTTCTAAACATCGAGAGCTCCGGGGCCTTAAAACTCTGCGGAATTCTACGGTTCTTATTTACCTACTGAAAATTAATCATTGCATTGCATAGATCTCTCTCAAAATCATACTCCTTTCAGAAATATTCCACAAATACATAAAATGATTTAGTTTTTTTTTTAAATTTTTTAGTTAGTGGAAATTACTTGATGCAATACTTGAATACTAATTTATTGAGCACTACATTACATATGTATTTAGCTATTGAAAGCATAAAATTTACTACCTTACAAAACATTTTCAACGATACCAATGGATAATTAATGCGCAGGATTTAAAAACACCTAATTTTTGTCATTGTCATCAAAATCGACTATCATAGGAGCCCACATACGGATGTCTCAATCCATAAAACGAGGCATTAGGTACTCGTTTCTGCACTTCTGATAATCCTAAATCAAACATATCGTAGGCGAACAAATGCTTTTGAAAGAAATCTTCCCCGTAATTTTTTTCAGGGAGAATTACATTTAAGGCTTCTCTAAAAGGTAATATTTTATACTTTTCATTCTCGAAATATGTCTTGAATACGCCGATCATGAAGTAACCACTATTCAATACAAAATGTGGAGATTTTCTTTCCCAATACGAGATAGGATGTTCATCCTTCGCTTTTTCTGTATGGTTTACTTCAAGCTTGTGGGTAAGCGATAATAAATCATAAATTTTCAAAAACGGTTTTTGATCATAAGCGACATATGTGGGATCATCTTCCACCAAGATTACATCCGACAATGTTTCGCCTTCTCGAATAACTGCTTTCAGGTCTTTCACGTAGATTCCTTCACCCGAACGGAAAGTCTCATTTCCCGCGCGCATATTTTCCTTGGAGAGAATGTCGAATTGTCCTTTGGATTTCAATGCTTCGAATTTCACCGCTCCCCAGAAGGATGTGAGCAGTTCAGCGATAATACATAGATTTCTTTTCCTGTCACCGGCAGAAAAAAATACGATTCGAACGTCTTCTTTCAATAAGTAATCGAATAAAATTTGCAGGTAAGGTAAAAATACGAACTCATATGTTTTATTGTACGTGGAACTAATATATTCCGTCCAGAAAAGAATTGGGCATTCCGGGTGGTTTTTCCTGACGATTTTCAATTCGTCCTCCGTTAAATAACCTTCACAAAGAGTATGATCAATATCGAAGGCTACAACACGACTTCTTTGTAATGGAGATGTGACGGGTCCCAGTGATCCTGGTGTTACATGGATTATATTGACGAGGGAAAATGAGCAACAAAAGATGTACACGATGGAATTCATTTCTTCACTTAGGATACGGACAGATAATTTATTAAATATGAATTTTTATAATTATTGAATAATTTTAATGAAGTTTTCTCACGTTTTCTGTCGACTGTTCGTTTTCGATCTGCTATGTTGATATGTCAAAAAGGAACTGCTCTATAATAAACCAAATACTAAACAAAAGTGAACCTCGATTAAATAAAATGAACTAACGAGAAGAAATCAACATCCTTCATAATTTATCATTGTCGACTAAAAAATCAGTTATTGCTTTCTTCCTGTATGTATATATACGTAGGTATGATAGGTTTATCAAAATAATGAGTCATTTTCATTTCTCAACAGCAAATTCAGATTAATATTTTCGATATTTATACAACCAATGGTAAATTGAATAAAACACAGCTACTTCAAAAATCTTTCAAATCACTAAATCATAGATTCTTAAAAGTGGCCCTTGATCGTACACTACACACTGTAAGTGGGATCATCAACCTGTAAAATACGAGTAACATCCGATATGTTTCACCTCCCCGAATAAATCGACACTAAACTTGAAGTAAAAATGTACCAAAAATCATTGATGATAACGTATGCTCAATTATCTATGGAGATATCCAACTCGAAATTCATCGAGTAGGTATATCTACAAGTCTGAACATACTACATAGGACATACCTATCGAATATTGGAAATTTCTACCCACAAACATTGGGTTCCAAAATTGTCAATAAAAAAATGTATTCTTATCCTCACATATATGTTTTTTTTGTTGAAAAAGAAAAACGTTGAAAAAGCAATTTATTTACAGATTTGCTTTTATCACATTTTTTTTTTTTTTGAAAAGAAAAACCACAGAAGAAGTGAGTTACCTAACTATTTTACAGCTTCGATTTTATCATAATTGATGAAAATTTAAACTTCCACCGTCTCGACCGAATAATCCTTGCGATATGGATCGAACTGTATATGCTCGTATGGAATAGGCGTCGGTTTTTCGGCCCAAAATTGGGAATCCAATGTAGACGAGGGGCCAATATTCGGACCGAATTCATCGGGCATGAATCGATAATTGAATATATTCGCAGCAACCGGATCACGCAATTTGTTTGCTCTGAGGAACTCTTTCACTTTGGTGAATTCGTGATCACCCATTCTGAAAATTGACGACGTATTTTAGCCAAATTCTTTGAATTATTCGAGAACTGGTCGATTTTTTCATTACCTGAGTAATCTGGGAGGAATGAAATCTTTCAGTTTGCCTTGATGTTGTTTGAATATGGCAAAGACGTACGTGTGTTTCCCTTCAGGAGAGAAAAATTAACGAAAATATGCTGCATTATTATTAAATACGTAAAAAGAAAAAGGTGGTGAGAGAATGCGAAAAAATTCTATAGGAACTTACAATAATGTGGTGGCTGTTGCAATTCCATATATTGATAGAAAGTCTTCCCTTTTCGTATCTTCATACCAGGTATATCATAAACTAACCACTGGATCCACTCATTTTCATCGGTATTTAATAGCAAATCGTTCGGTGTCGAGGGGACAATATATGTGTACCAAGTAGTCCAACCTGTAAATTTGCATGTCTTTTAGGATACCTCAAAATTGGTTAAATAATCACCAGGCAGGTTTTCTTTTTCCTTTTAATTTACCTACCCATCATGAGCATTAAATAATGGGTATTGTTATCCGCCTCCCAAGTGATCATGGGCTCGCCTTGGATCTCGAACTGGTCGTAATCGAAACCAGGATCGATTTTAACATCCATCATGTATGTAACCTGCATTTTGATAACAATTTTTGGAATAAAAATGCATCATGTTTAACGTGTGAAGTGGAAAGAGGTCATTGATGATTGAAGAAGTATACTTGCATTGCACGTCTTGTTGGGGACATGATCGAAACATTGAGGTACTATACCGTGATAGGTGAAAAAGGTCTTCAAACCGCATTGAAGTCTACCTGGTTTTGGCCCATAAGGATTCGTTGGTTTCGGTATGTTCCTTGGCATTTGAGCCTGTTGAAATCCATACCGAAGTTTAATGTGTAGAAAAATGATACGAAATACAAGAAACTGCGTCTACTCACCATTGACAGTCCAATGACTGATAGAAAAGTCAAACATAGTAAAATTTTAATCATGATGTCTCAAAAGTTCACGTATCAAGATTTCTTGGAAATTAACGTCATTTTTAAACAATGCAAATTCTAATGCTATGGATCACAGCTGATATCAGAATTCAGAATCGAATGCTATCTTAAATGTGATTCTGCAGAGGTCGCAAATATAATCACATATTTCGGTCAGACGTTGATAATTTACCCTTTTTTGTGTGTGGTAACACTGAATTGGCAACTCGTTGAGAAATAAGAATTTTGTGAATGAAAAAAATTAAAAGAAAATCAAGAAATATTCATGAATGAAAAGCGATGATCTATACGAAAAACAACATTTAATAATTTAATATACACAAAGAAATACTGCAAATAAATCGATAGATGAGGGATACAGTTAATAAGAAGAGTAGTAAGGATCCAAGAAATCTGATATCCTGCAAAAAAATTGTTTTAATGAAAAAAAATTCTAAATAGACATTTTTTGAAAAAATAACAACTTACTCGTCTTTGGTGAACCGGTACCAAAAAAAATTGGCAGCTACTATGTTATAAATTTGGTAAAATTTTTCTAATTCCCTTAAGTGAGGAAAATCTTGTTTCTTATCGCTGTTGAAAATTCGTACGTCATTATTATTGTATTATAAATTGTCCCTGAAATCTCCCCCTCCCCCGCCCGAAACTTACGGTCCAAATTGTTTCATGTTGGTGTTTTCTAAAAATCGGTAATCGTAGGCGTTTATTCCTTTGTCTTGTTTGTACACCAGAAATAAATACAGCAGTTTATCTGGATTAATTGAAAATTGAATTAAAGCTAAATTAGTAGAACCATTAATAGCTCAGTCATTTTAGACAATTTTTGTGCTTTTAGACTCCAAAAAATCTCAAGAACATGGATTTTTTTGAAAAAAGTCAGGTTTTTGCGTTTGTTTCTCAAAAAGTTTGATCATTTTCATGTAGAATGAATTCTTACACAGATAAACGTCCTTCAATTTTGAGGGATGTGCAGAGGCGTGGACTTCAAGTGATTTATTCAGGACTTTGTTAACTGCATTTTTTAAAAATCCTCTGCTCTGTAAGATTTTTTGTGTTCAAATGTTTAGAATGACTTAGCTGTAGGCTAATGAATGATTCAATATTCAAAGAAACTTTACCATAACCTAATACAGGAGTAGGGTGCTTATAAGGGTGTATAACTGCCCCTTCCCTGTAGTCATTTTGAGGTATATTGACCACGAGCCATTTAATAAGGTCAGGTGATGGAATCGGTGCTGGAGTTGATGTTGGTTTTTTGTCGTAAAGTTGCCATTCGTTCAATCCTGGAAAAAGAAAGACCGCGTTTTTTTTGAATTGTGGGTTTTTGGGGCCAGTTTATGTACAGAGCGTGAGAACGTACCGATACATACAAGGGTATAATATACTGGAGGACGGTCACAATGCCATAAAACGCGTGGAACGCCTTTGATACTTTCTGTGCTGTACGTTTGTCCAGTTTTTATTGGTAGGTCGCTTTTGTATCGTATCTGAAATTATTCCATGTCACTTTTTAGATCATAATTATCGATAATTTGTTCAATTTACCTGTAATTACCGTTAAATTACCAAATTTACAGGATAATAATGGTAAATTACTCAATTTTTTGGTAATTACCGTTGGTGACTGAATTCAATATCATTACCTAAAATTATTTTAATCTCACCAGATCATTCATTTACCAAGTTCGAATCATAAATTTTATCAGTTTAAGGGTAATTCTAATTACTTAATGAAAATTACTGTATTTACCGACGAATTACCCCACTTTTCTGGTATTTTTTTGGTAAATTGCATTATTGAAATTACCACGAATGTTTGTTTTAGTCATAGTCACGTGTCTGTGTTTTCTCAAATTTACTGAAATTTTCTCTATTTTCCTTTATGGTAATTACCAAGAAATTACGGTAAATACGGATGTTATTCATTGTAATTACCATCGGTTCTTCTTACATAAAATGAAAAAATACTCTTTAAAAGTTAGCTAATATTTTCACATTTAACTGTACCCAATTTTCTCTAGGAATCACAACCACGTCGGGTAATTACTGTAATTACCCAGTAATTTTGGTAATATATCGGTAATAATGCGGTAATTCTGGTAATATGATGGTAATCGCATTGAATTTTATGTCAAAATTTGTATTTTTTTCTCTTAGAATTTACCATGGTTTCCTCTCTTAAGTGAACAATGGCAAAAGTGTTTTCTCTAAAAATACCTTACTTTTTTTATCGATTTCTTATTTTATGTAAGTTCTTACCCATAATGTCTCATTAGGTGATTTCGTCAACTGCTTGGGAATGATATGTGACTTTCTAAAAGCTTGTTCTAAATCACTGATTTGTGTCACATTTGCACCCTGAAACGAAATTCCAAAGTCGCTATTAATCAAGTTTTTCGGTATGTTTTTTGGATTGTATTTCAATGGATGATTTGATAGCAACATAATAAGGTATTATTGTGCGGATTTACTCACCTGAGTGATGATAATTAACGAAGTTACTCCGAATACAACTTGTAACATGGTTGGTTATAATCCACATCAAGAATGCGAACGAATGTGTTGTTTCAATCAGAACAATTGCTTTGTTGCATAACTGTATTTCCATTTGAAATAAATTGCTTCACAACAACATTATCAATGATCAAAGTTTTGATAAATCATCAAAATTATGCAATCGAAATCGACCCAGGGTAATATTTGAAAACACGAGGCACTCTCAAGAATTCGCCTTCGCCATTTCTATTGCCTCAAGAAAAAGGGAAAATTACCCACCTAAATTTTGTAATCTTTTTCGAAACGGTTAAAAAAGTTTCAGGAATTTGAGGTATGCAGATAAAATCCATTGCATCATTCAGAATGCCATTTTACAGATATTTCCTGCTTATCTTGATTAGTGCTCTAAATACTTGCATTTTCTTATTTTAATTACATCGTCACGTTGCTATTTGAAAGTTCAACTGATGAAATTGATATAAATTTTTACGATAAAAAGTTCATAAATTATGATTAATTCTTCTAGTTAATATTTTCTTTCGATCGGAATTCCGATCAATAAGTGCTCAAAATCAGTGTATGCTTTTTAATGTTTTCTAAATTCACTTCAAAAATTATTTTGGAAATAAATACATTCAAGTCAATAAAAAAAGAATATATTTCAGGAGATCCATGGACTATTATGATACTAGTAAATTTTACCATAGCGAAGCACTAATGTCGTCGCCTTCATCCCTTTCTACAAAAATTTTAAAAAAGTTGCCGAACTCGGGCCAGTCTAATAGATACCATGTAGCGAATTTATGAATTTCTTCGTATTTTTGATCCCCAATCCTGTAACAAGACAGATCATTAAATTACTGCCGGAGAAATCGAGTTGGATTGTTTATTTACATTTTGTGCATGGTACTCACAGTTTATGAAAATTTATCCTGGCTTTTTGGTAAAATATGAAAATGACGTATACTTGTTTTTCTGTAAAGCAGGAAAGAATAATTGGAAAATTATTTTACGTGCAATATTGCGAATAATTAAATTAAACTGTTGATTAATAATCGGTTGGGTTAGGTTGCCCACATCGTCGTACCACTTTTTGATTATCTACGCAAAAAAAAAACTGCCCAAGAACCAGTTTCTTGGGAATTGAGGATGCTACGATTGGGGAGGGGGTAGTACGAATTCAACTAAATGAATGGAGGAAACATCAAAATTACTCACGTTGATAATTGTGTGGCACGAGAACCGGCTGATAATCCCAAATAGTGTCTCCTTTTTCTACATCGCCATTAGGAATGTTACCGACGATCCATTGAGGCCATTCCATTCTTTGGACAAAGTATCGTGTCACATGGGTCGACATAGCTCCTGTGAAGCGGAAATCTTCTTGGGTTGGAATCAGTCTCAGAGCAGCCATATACATGCAGCTCAATCTATTTGTCGAATTATATTTTAAACGAGGTTTCTGTTGAACTTGCGAAGCATTCACACGCATTCCTAATCTGTCTAAGGTGAGATTATTGGGGAAATGAATCTGAAAAATGTATCGAATGATGTATCTACGTGAATGATTTCTTTGGATGATGTTATTTTGTGTGTTAAGTGAACTACTAAATTCTTATTTACCGTACAGAGCCATGGTGGAGGCCAAGGCATCACATCCGGACACACGTGAGCCTTATGGTAGGCTTCCCATACTTCATCGGTGATTACATTGTGGTCTCTGATTAATTCCTGAAGTATAAAGAATACTTTCAAGTTGACAAGATTTTGAAATTTTGATGAACGAAATGATGAAATTCGCTTACCGAATAGAAGGGTTCAAATAAAAATACGAAAACATAAAATCCCAGGAACTGTTTCATTGCGTTTTTCAAATTATACTTAATATCAAACTATAGTCCACATTTTTTTTATAAATTAAATTTATTATACTCGGTTTAAATAATTTATTGGTTGAAAACTTTGGTATTTAGATGCACTTGATCGCAAATCACTGTGGAATAGAAAACATAACGATTTAAGTGATAATTTTATCATTTAGTTGTGATTATCAAGGAGAGAAATAAAAATACCTGGCATAAAATTTCCCTATTAATTTTTTTCCAATTTCCCTGCTGTTTTTCTTACATTTCTCAGAGATTGTGCGGTGACTCCCCTCCTTCCATTTTTCCACTCATTACTTTCAAACTCCACTTCGTGAAATTGAAAAGTTAGCAGTGAAAAATGGTCAATAATTTTTTTTTTGACACGGATCCGTTCCTTATTTTGACTATTTTTGGCCTAAGAGAGTCAGACTATGGTTTTTCGGTTTCTGGGCCATCGTTATGGCTCCAATGGTAACTACTCGTATTTCAAAGATTTACGAACAAAATCAAAATTTGGCTGAAGGCTCATAGTTGGCTCAAAATGATGATGAAATTTGATGTTGAAAAAGAGATACATCTGTTCACTTCATTCCAGTTTTTGTTTTGTTGAAAAAATCATGTTTATAATGAAGTAAAACTATCTTGTAAGGTTAGCTTCATACCTTGAGAATTTTTGAAAAATTTTCAAATATGTACATAAGTATATCGGTCATTAATTTATTAAAACGATAATTTTATCAAATTAATTGGTTTTTGGGAAGCAAAGGCAGACATTACATTGTTGCTCGTTTGGTGAATTTTTCTTTCATGTTTGACTCTTTGGCAACAATGAATGTGGAATTTCAAAATGGCTTGTTGACAAAATTATAACGTATAATATTATTATTCTGGTAAAAAAAAATGACAATTCAATCTCGAAATACTCAAATGACGATGGTTATTTTCAGATTTACTTTGGTATATTAAGTAGGTAGGTAAAAATATTAGGCGAATAACCACAGCTTTCTCTTCTTAAGCTCCTTGTAAAAAGTAGTTGCCAAAAATAGGATCGCCCAAATAATGATGTTTGGCAAATCTATGCACTGGAAGATATTCTTTCACAAACTCTACCCTATAAAAAGATAATCGCAATTCAGTACTTGAAAAACTGGGGGTTTTTCTGAGAAAATGTTTCATAACATAAAAGTACCTACTCACCTTCTACCTTTTTTTGAAAATTTCATCCTTCTTTTTTGTTCGTATATCAAAATATTATATTCTTGCGTATCTATTGAGCAAGCACGATTGATAATTATTGACACAACCAACAATTTATCTACAGGTGGTATCGATTTTCCAATTTATTTATTGAAAATATAGGTATTTTTTTACTCACAAATTGGAATCGGTACGATGACTTCTCCATATGGCCATAACACATCACCAGCTCTTGTCTTATTACCAGGTATATTGCCTACGATCCATTGATGCCATTCGTATTTCAGAGGCTTACGATAAGTCGTCTTGAGATTTTTTATTTTCAAATGATAATCGGGGAAAAACCTTACTCCTGCAAAAATAGATACAATAATTGCCGATTTGATCAAAATGATCGAAAAAAAATAACTATAAAACAGAGTCAAATGTTTTGGAAGATTTTACGAACCACTCATATATATACAATAAAATTTATCCTTATCAGCCTCGAATTGTATATTGGGTTCTTTTTGGAGATCTGCGTAGGCGATAATGTTACCAAATTCGGCTTTTACATTTTTCCCATAAATGACCTTTTCATAAAGTAAAAAAATATATCATTTGAATAGAAAATGTACTCTTTCAAAGGAAACGGGTAATAATACAAACTTCGCAAGATTTAGTCGGAGGAACTGGTACAATCATAGGAACGATTTTATGTTCGATAAACTTTTGCCATGGTCCGGGCTTTGAATCGACTTGCGCTTCTTTGTACGATTCGGATGCTATCTCGACATCGATAATTTCGGTATTGTTGTCGATGAAATTAGGTGCATCGTACGTGTACTGAATTTTCTGCAAATTCAATTACAGTAATGAAATTATATTAGGTCTAATTAATTATTCGTTACGTGGTTTTATTTCAAATACAAGTGATTATAACTCACACTGCTAACGAAGGATACAAATACACCATAATACAAGATAATGAAAAACATTTGAGAAAAATTTTTTGCCTTTAAAACAATGTACGGAATAGAAGAACATCGGTATTTAAGTTCATCATTTTATCAATTTCCGAGGCACCAATATTGATAGTTCACTTCGTTATAGACGTTCTAATAGCAACTTTGGCTTTCAGCTTCTGCCTCGTGAACTTTCATTTCTTACTTGTACTAATTATCTAGGTATGATTTACGAATAATGTAATTTTGTGTAGGAAGATGAAGAGATGAGAAGGAAGAAGAGAACGAATTCTATGAATTTTTGCATCTGCACAAAGCGCCTACAAAAATCTAAAAATTATTGTAACCTCCTCCTCCTACTCCTCCTCCCCCCCTTCGGTCACCTAAAAACCTTAATCTAGCTGCTTAATAGAAAATAAAAAATTTCATGTCGTTCTTTTGAAAAATCCAAATAATAGAAATAATATTTTAAATCGATTTTTATTAAAAATCAACTTTAGTTGAATTCAACTCCCCCTCCCTCTCGCCAGTTGCCTATTTCGTATTTTGGAAGTTGAGAAGGCAGCCTACCTTGTGCAAAACTTATTATTTCTGAACAAAATTTTTGATTCAACTTTTTGAAACAAACCAAAAAAAAATCATTTATTAGGTATGTACTTTTTGAAGAAAAAAAAAATGAATCCCTTCTGTTCATTGAAAGCTGCAATTTGTTGACTTTGAAGGCGAATTCATGCATAAATTTTTGAGGCAAGCAAAACATGTTATTTTTTTCATTTTCTAGTATTTTTGTGTTAATTTTTCTTCAGAATAATAAATTTTTGAAATTTGGATTCTTTTAGAAACTGCACTTCAATTTGGAGCTGCACGATAAGGCCCTGAACTGGCCAAACCACAATTTGGAATTTACCCTATTTTCGACCATCCGAATTGATTGACAGCGGTTTCAACCCGTTTTGAGCTCTGTAAAATTGCCATAAAAATTACTGAAAATTACTAAAAATTGATAATATTTTAAAAAATGACATGAAAACAATCAGAACGACTTAATGACCTGGATTTTGGAAAATTACAATAAATCGATCAAATCTCATCAAAATTTAATTTCGTTAAAATTTCATTATTGTGTTTTTGTAAAAAAAAAATCATAAAATTGTTGAAAATTAACAACAAATCACCTAAGGAAATTTCACTAGAACTGAGTCAAATTTTGGGGAAAAATCGATTATAAAATGTGTTTATTGAAGAAATTGTTTCAGAAAACGCTGCTTTGCATACTAAAATAATTTTTTGTTTCAGGGCTCGATATATTGTGTGCTGTGAAGGAGATTCGAAATAACTATTAAGAACAACCAGGGTGAGTGAACTCATTTATTTAATAAAAATCACGAATTAAAAAATTACAGCGATACAAAATGGGTTCTAGTTATGCCTCATGATCTCAAAATAATTTTCAATATGAAACTGGAATTTCTGAAAAATTCTCTTTCAAGTACGAATTATGCATAAATTACCGCAAACCGGTTCACCGAGAGTTTCATTGTGAACGAATACTTCATGTGATGGGAAATCTGCAAAACCCTCGCTGAAATGCAAAAAATGGTCGAAAAAAATGTTACAAATTTCGAAAACCTTTTTTTTAATTTGATTTTTTCGATTATCTAGAAGGTTAGCAAATCACATACTCGTAAATAGCTGTCCCATTTTCAGGTAGGGGATGATCTTGTTTATATACCAGAATAACGTAACGATGAGTTACTGCAAAAAGACGAAGATGAAAGTTATCATTATTATTTTTTTAAATTGAAATTTTGGCCTGGATAAAAATCTTGTACCTGTATAGGGAGGGATCAAGGGTTTGAGAAATTCGAACCATTCGATTCCGGAGGTGATTTTATTCTCGGGGGCACTGAGTTGATTTCCAGGCACATTTACCACTATCCAATGAAGATAGAAATCTTGCAAGATCAAATCAGCAAACATGACGATCTTGTTGATGTATTTATTCACCCCGTACATGAAAACCGTGTATAAAGCTCCCGGCTCACCCTTCCAGGTTACCGTTGGTCGTCTTCTGATCGCTTTGGCAGCCACCATGGCACCTTTGTCGAATTTCGTGCCGGTTGGGAATCGAACCTGGGTATATTTTCCATCGAAATTAGAATTTTTTGGCTCGGAATAGATGAGCAATGAAGCAAGAAAAGTGAGCGATCACTAATAGACATGGAAATGATACTTACATCGCACCAGTCTTGAGGAGCTTGTGGGATCAACTTGGGCACAACTTCTAATCTTTTGTATACGTCCTCTGGTAACATACTCAAGGTGGTTTCGTGAAGTTGACAGTGTACCTGAAGGGAAAAATAAGACAGGAGTGGGTATTTTAAACTTTTTGCAATAATGTACTTACTGCTTTCTTAAGTATAAAAACAAGTAGGATTGCCGAAAAAATGATCATTTTGTGGTTCAGGTTACGTTCATTATAGCATTTTTTTTTCAGTAAGTATTTGATTATTTTGAGGATGAAAAATTGTAATTCAAAACAGAAGCCTGATTTCGAGATTTCAGATCAATTTCAAGATTGTTTTATTGGCAATACATCGAGTTGAAATATTATCTGTGTTATTTGTTTGTTTTTTTGATATCTGGCAACATTGCTTCAAAATTGGTCGATCTTCTCAAAATATTTGTAGTTTCCTGGTCTGTGTTGGTCTTCATCTGTGATTAAGCTTCACGATTTCTCTCGTATTCGAAGACGGAAGTTGGAAAATGATTTTTGGATTTGATATCAGAATCGTGATAAAATCTTGATTAACAATTTTCGAACGAATATTTCCTTTTGAGGAATTCGTCAGAGATAACTAGATACTCTAGCCAAGGTTAATGACTTGACCTAAACAGAAAATTATAATCGGCTACTAAAGTCAAAATATGAAAGATAATGGCTTTCGATTCTCAAGAAATTTTTTATTTTGAGCTGAAAAATCGACTGGAATAAAAGTAGGAAAACTATTTGGATCGATTTTTCTTTCGAGTTGGATAAAATAATTCTAAAATAAAACACACAGAGATATAAAAACAAATAATAATGAACAAGTCTTCTAAAACAAAAGTTCGCCGAGAAAAAAATGATTTCTGTAATAAAAATCCTTCAGAAACAGAAAAATTGAGAGAAAAAAATACAAAATACAAAAGGCTTAATTTATGGAGCTCGAAAGGCAAATTTTAGGCTGGCATATCGTCGGCTAAATATGGTAATTTGCTCGTGGTCGTATATGGAACCCATTTATTGATGAAACAATTTCCAAAAATCGGATTTCCGAGCATGTATTTATCAACAAAATCTATTGTCCTGGAGAGCTCTTGAAATTTATACCTGCAATCGAAAATAAAACGTGAAAAACTACGAATTTCGCTCTAAAATATGCCCGATGAGACTTACGCGATGCCATCAATCGGTGCAGTGAAGTTGATTAATCCGAAGACTTGTTCGAATACGAAAAATGCATATCGATCGACAACTGTGTAAGCAAAAATTAAAACAAATTCGAGGATAATTCCAACTGAAAATTGTGCTGTGTTCTTATTAAATACTCGTAATTTACCATCTGGCTCCGGAGGATTCAAAATAGGCAAATGCCCGTATAAAGTTTGACCAGCGCCAACGTCGTTCATGGGAATATTGACCACGAGCCAATTATGCCATTCGTATCCGAAAGGATAAAACGTCGTACCAAATGGGTAATTCGTGGTGTTAGGTTGTAATGCAACCTTTCTTCGATCCAGTTTCACTTGCCATCTGCTGATACCTGAGAAAATTGAGCGATTTTGATGAAAGCTACACTGGAATTTGACCAGCGACCATGACTCGAGTCTCGAGTGGAATTTGCTTACAAACCTGTCATATACAAACAGTATGTTTTATTCCATCGAACTGGCCAGGTTACATTCGGATGTATTTTACGATACTCGGGTGGGATCCTTTGGCCAGGTCGTAAAACCAGAGTGCCTGTTTTCGATACATAAGTCACCTAATAATTACCAATATCCTCTGATTAGTCGCCGGAAGTATAATTGAAGAAGTATAGCTGAGGAAAGGATACTTACGTTACATAATTTGGTTGGCGGGTTGGGAAGTAAATCTGGTATCAGTTTCAAATTCCTGAATACTTCGTATAATTGAATACTAAGACATGTCTGAAACTTTTCAAATCAACACACACACAAAAAATGAGTTATAGCGTGTCAGTAATGAATGGTATGTGTCAAATTGATGCACTTACTACTATGATAAAAAGCAACAATATTGAAAAATTTCGATCACTAAACGACATTTTCTTAACCATGATTTACACTGTTTGATTGAGAATCGATTTTATAGTGTTTTGATTTAAAATATACCCGTACATCGATCAGTTCTCTGTGATCAGGTTGGTAATCACATTGATCATATTAAATGTTTTGAATTCGCGCAGGGTTGAAATCATGTGCTCATTTTGAGAGTTATTTTGAGAATAGAATTTTTTTTTTCATTTTTAAATAAAAATAAATTAGGTATTCAAACCTCAAGTTGAGCATAGAGCACTTGATGTTTAGAAAATTCTAATTTTCAAAAATCTCAGGGTTTTATTTACTTCAAGTTGAATGTCCATTTTTAAACTGAGTTTTCCTGACATGTATAGAAATACTTACCTATGACAAATTTTTCGTTTTAAAACGAATGGTTTCTTATTGGTAGATTTGTACAATACCTAATTTTGCTTGGTTGATTCTACGTGTCAGTGATTTTATCTCTGGTTCAATTTTATTTTGAAATAGCAGCGTAGCAATTCAAAAAAAATTTGAAAAAATAAAATAAAACTGAAAAATACTTACTCTTCAATTGAGTAAATCAAGAGATGAAATTGATATATTTTATATTTTTCATGTTTCATTCTATTTTTGGTCTGCTAAATAGTAAAGATTTTCAGTCATTCTGCGGCTGCAAGCAAATTTTTTAAATTTCCAATTCTTATAAAAATAGTCTATTCAAATGAAATCCAGTGCCTGGAAAATTTCATTTGATCATTCTAATGACGCTTTTCACTCATTTTAGGTGAATAATGTGACGAAAAAAATGAACATTGGCATTGTTGCTTCAAGGATGTGAACCAAAAAAAGAAAACTTCAGTTAAAAATTAAATTAAAGGTTCTAGAAGGTTACTGAGAAGGTTTGGGTAAAGGGTTTGTAAAGGGTTAAAGGTGCGAGAATGGCAGTGATGGTTTAGATGATAATTAATCAGAGGGGTGGTTAAGGTCAGAATATATTCACAAAGAATAGACGTATTGTCCCTTATGGTTTTCCTGGATAGCCTACGGGATTCTCACTTATTTAACTCTACATTACTGTAGTCTTACCTATTTGAACTACCACAATGAAATAAGAACTCAGAACTACTATATCTACACTCGTATATTTGCGGTAAATTTACAAATATACCTACACCTTATAACTGAACGCCAATTAGTAAGATGAAGTAATACTAATTTCCTACTAATATAATAGAGACTTACACATACCACAACAATGAGGAGCAGGAATCCGTGTTTGCAAGAAACCTTTTCGAATAGTTACATATATCACAAAACAATTTAAGGGCTTGAGGTAAATACATCGCAACAATTAGAATCACATATTACAACATACATGCACAAAGGGCTCAAGTATTGATCAGGTACCCGAGATTACCATCTTTGGTCACCTATAGTGTGAGGACATACTACATAAGCAAACAGTCTAAATTCTCCTGTGTATTTCTTCGCCGCAGCTACTTATGCAGTGATGAGAGAAAGTTCCAGTTCAGTGCATGAAGCCTCAAATTGTTCCAGTCACTTTGGGGTTTGGCTTAAATAGGAGTTAACACATAGACTAAGGAGTAGTATAATACAGCCACAATGATAGTATCACGTACTGGCTTGGATGCTACCTCACAGGTTACTGGTTAATCACAAGGTCAAGGTTAGAGTAATTTATTGAATTGAAATTCTAGAAATACCTTTCACTTAAAACTGTGTAAAAATAGCCCACCTGCAGATAAATCGTATTGAAATGCTCCATGTTCTTGGGAAATTTCAAAAAATATTGTCCATTCTATCAAAAATGAATTATCAGTTGCCGCCCTTGAATACTCTTCAATTCTTCCCGTTAAAATCAAATAATTTTCAAAATTGTAATCACCAATTAGATTAGGTAATACGATAGGTACCCAATGCACTTTTTTTTTGTATTTATATGGATACAAAATTGAATCTCGAATTCCATGATATCTTCATTATTTATCATCTTTGTAGCTCGAAAAGACAAAAATAACTCGCTGATTTATGGCCAGCAGAAGTTGTAAAATTGCATAATTGCATTTTGTTAAAAAGTTGGGAAAATGCAATGATTCAAAGTTGATAAAACCTATCGTTTGGAACTCAAAACACTCAAAAATTAAAAAAAAAAAACACAAAATATGAAAAAAATGGTAAGTACCTACCTAACGTTGATTAACTGATATTTTTTTAAGGTTACCTACTGATTAAGAGTTAAGTAAGAAAATACGAATTTCAAATTTCCAATTTTTTTGATTTTGGTTACAGTCTATTGGATGAAAAATCCCCCCCCCCAATGTTTGGGTTTATTCCGGTTACAGTTAAGGTTAAAAATCAGTCACCATTCATCAATCGCGATTTTAAAAAAAAGGTCAAATATTCAAAAAATGACTGAAAAAGGTAACTACAAAATAGATATTAATTTTTCAAAATTTATAGGACAATTCGAGCCTCCTTTATCCCTCAGTTTATCTCGAAATTTTTAATGTTCAAATTCGTTGGTGAAAAAAAAAACAGAAACAAAAACAAAAACAAAACTTGAAATTAAATGATTTAGGTATTGTAGGAAGGGGAATCAATATAAACTTTGACAATAAGAACCATCCTTATTCTTTTAACTCTTACTCTGGACTCCGCAGAAAAAATTACGTACACATAGGTGAATTGATGAAGTTTGCCACTGATAACATTTGAAAACATTTGTTTTTACTCTCACATCTTACATATGTTGTAGTATGTTCAGATCCGTAGATAAACTTGATGAATTTCGAGTATGATATCGGATATCATCATACGAGTAGGTAACCGAGCATTCGTAATCATCGATTTTTGGTAGATTTTTACTTCAAGTTTGGTGTCTTTTATGAAACAGTGTTTTCCTGACGCGGAGAAATGACAAATTTTTGTTTAAAAACGAATGGTTTTCCATTGGCGGATTTATGCGAGGTTTACTTTTGCGTGGATTGATTTTACGTGCCGGTAATTTTTGTATTTATGGTTCAATATCGTTTTGAAGAATCAGCTTGAAAAATTGAAAGCCTACAAAAAGTGTAAGAAAAAAAGCCTAATAAAATTATTACACAGCTTCACTGCATCGCTCACTGAAGAAATGAATTTTCTCATATGCGGTTTTATTTATTGTCTATGTTCCATGAATATAAGAGCTAAATCAGGATTATCGCAAGACATCACATCCTCATCAAGCAGACGCCGTGTTGTAGTCTTTGACGTCGATGATACACTTTGCAAAAGTCCAGCAGCGTCATATGAAATAGAAAACGCAGTGAAGTACTATCCGGAATGTCCTGTACTTTTTTGGGACAATAAATCAGGATTGTTTAAAAACGAATCACATGTTTTTTTACCTTACTTGCAAATTTTATTCGATTACTTGATAGAGCAAGACGTTCGAATCGTATTTTTCTCTTCCGCTGTCAAAGAAAGGAATTTGCTCGTTCTCCCTCAGCTACTTACGTCTTTGTGGGGCGAATTGAAATTCGAAGCACTGAAAGCCCAAGGACAATTCGATATCTTCTCCAAGAATAATCTGCGGGCAAATCGCTCATTCATTACTGGTGAAGTACATCATTCGAAAGATTTAACAGTAGTTACTCGGGAAGGCGAATTGTTATCGGATGTTATTTTAGTGGATGATAATTACGCTTACAGTGCTCACGATCAAAGACCACCTTTGGTTTGCATGTGTCTGGGTTATTGGAGAATAAAAGAAAAACAAGAAGAAAAGAGCTATATTTTATCTAGAGAAAGAACACTGTCTAGTTTTAATTTGAACAGTGTTTACTTCATGATCGGCGTATTGAAGACCTATTTCGAGAATGAAAAGTATAAAATATTACCTTTTAGAGAAGCTTTAAAGGTAATTCTTCCTAAATCAATAAAATACTCCCATGCTTTCTTTGAAAAGCATTCGTTTGCCTACGAAATGTATGATTTAGGATTATCAGAGGTACAAAAACGAGTACCTAATGCCACGTTTTATGGATCAAGACATCCAGAAATTGGTACTTATGGAAATGAATCATGGTACACTGATGACAGTCAATACTGAACAAAACATAAGCCTATCCGAATGCAAATGTGATTTTTTTTCTTAAAAATGCTACTAAGCATAAAGGATAAAACATTAGGTATTCATCGAATAAGTACATTGATCCCCTACCGGAGTTAATAAAAGCGAATCATTTTATTTATAAAACGTATTCAAATCAGTTATTCTTACTTTATAACCTTGCAAGATACCTAGCCAACGTTTGATCTTTAAGTAAATTCGGATAAACTAATGAAATCGGATGACGAAATGTTATCAGTGGTTCTTTTTCATTTTGAAGAATCAGTGTAACAATTAAATAAATAAATAAATAAAAACTGATAAATACCTACTCTGCAACCCAGTAAATTATTCTTGAATTGAGCGGATCAAGAGATAAAATTGATATTTATTTTATTTTATTCGTACGCTATTTTTGGTCTGCCAAATAAGTTGGTAATTTAAAGATTCTGAGCCATTCTGCGGCTTTTTTTAAAGCGAATTTTTGAAATGTCTAGTTCTCAAATAATTCTATTGAAAGTGTTCAAATAAAATCCAGTGTCTGAAAAATTTGACTTAATAATTTTAATGACTTCTGGACCCATTTTAGGTAAATCACAGTTCAAAAAAAGGTCGAATATTCAAAAATTGCTGAAATAGGTAACTATTATTACATAAAAGATACATAATTCAAAATTTTTTATGCATTCGAGGCCCCTCTCCTCTATTTGTCACAAGATCTTTTAATATTTTAATTTTTCAGTGAAAAATCGAAACGAAGTGATTTGCGTATTGGGGGGAGGGGGGTGAGAAATCAATTTCAAACCTTCAAAATAAGAGTCACCCTCGCTCTTTTAAGGCGTTACTCCTACATTTGATCTTCTTCCTTTTATTGGTTTATAAAATAGAGAACGGCGAAGGGAAATTATTTATTTGAAAGATTACACATCTTTGTGTTGGTTGAAAAATAAAAATGGTAGCTTCGCCTTCCGTTACGTTCTAATCTACATAAATGATATCTACCAAGGTTCATACTTATTCGTTGGAATATCTTAATAATATGTTTGTGTGTAGAAATTTATAATATTCGATTAGGTATATTCTATGTATGTACGTACTGTAGTATGTTCGGACCTGTAGATATACTCGACGAATTTCGTATTAGGTATCACCATAGATGATCAAGCATTCGTTATCAACGATTTTTGGTACATCTTTACTTCAAGTTTAGGGTCGATTTTTAAACACAGTTTTCTTGACGCGTAGAAATTACAATTGAGGAGCTTGGAATCAAAACTCACTTTTGACACCAAAAATCGATATGCGTTTTTTTGCAGATTCAGATACTTCTTCAATGTCTCTATCACCCTACAGAATCCATTTTTCCGAATTCGGCCCCAGTTCTTCACAATTTCGTGTTAAAAAGTGCCCTTGGAGTCAAAACTCACTTTTGCCACTTGGCAAAAGTGAGTTTTGACTCCAAGCTATAAAAAAACCTGTATTTTCAAGGTCGCATGGCAGTCTACAAAGCCAAAATAATTCAATTGCAACTTCGGAAGCATTTTCTGATAGTGAAAATTGCGAAAATTGTCGTTTTGAATTTGGAAGTTGTGCAACTGAAGGGATAAAAAATTGGAAGCATTGAGCACTCAAAACTTTTAAAGCTCTCTGGAGGCGGAACAAAATACTCTACAGAAAAATGAGGTTGAAGAAAATTGTAGAGAATTAAATTTCCAATCGACATAATGTCGTTAGTTTTTTTCTAGGATGCTTAGTTTTCGATATATTTGCAAAAGAAAGTATAATTTTTGAAAAAATTCAGCGCTCAAAACTTTTAAAGCTCTCTGGAGGTGGAACGAAGCATTCTACGGAAAACTTAGATTCAAGAAAATTGTAGAGAATTGAATTTCAAATCGACATAATGTCATTAGTTTTCTTCTAGGATGCTTATTTTTCGATATATTTGCAAAAGAAAGTAAAATTACCCCACCTTGGAATCAAAACTCACTTTTGCCAAACTTGATAGCCATACCGCAACGATATGGCAACTTGAAAAAAAAAATTTCTCATGGAATCCTATTTAATAGTCTTACTCAAGAGCTCGACACACTTTGTGGCGTTTTTTTCATCAACGCACTAGGCGAAATCAGTTATTGTCGATTTTCTCGAAACTTTGTCGGATGGAAAAAGTGAGTTTTGATTCCAAAATCAAATAATTTTTAAAATTGTAATTACTAATTAGATTAGGTAATACGATAGGTTAGGTACCCAATGCACCTTTTTTTTTGTAGTTATATGGATACAAAATTGAATCTCGAAATCCATGATATCTTCATTGTTTATCATCTTTGAGGCTCGAAAATACGAAAATAACTCTGATTTATGGCCAGCAGAAGTTGTAAAATTGCATAATTGCATTTTGTTAAAATGTTGGGAAAATGCAATGATTCAAAGTTGACAGAACCTATCGTTTGGAACTCAAAACACTCAAAAAAAAAATTAAAAAATGGTAAATAGGTACCCAATTTTGATTAACTGATATTTTTTTAAGGTTACAGATTAAGGGTTAAGTAAGGAAATACGAATTTCAAATTTGGGTATTGGTTAAAGGTTCCGGTTCCAATTTTTTTGATTTTGGTTACAGGCTATTGGATGAAAAATTTTTCCCCGAAAATGTTTGGGTTTATTCCGGTTATGGTTAAGGTTAAAAATTCCAGTTCGCATCCTTGGAATGCTTACACCAGGCACCATTTATCAATCACGATTAAAAAAAAAAAAAAGTCAAATATTCAAAAAATGACTGAAAAAGGTAACTTTTAAATGTATATTGATTTTTCAAAATTTATAGGACATTCGAGCTTCCTTTTCCTCAGTTTATCTGAAAATTTTTAATGATCAAATTCGTTAGTGAAAAAAAAAACAGGAACAAAAACAAAAACTTGAAAAGAAATGATTTAGGTATTGTAGGATCCTGTGAGTAGGAGGGGGAATCAATATAAACTTTGACAATAAGAACCATCCTCATTCTTTCAACTCTCACTCTAGATAACGCCGGAAAAATTATATAGATGAATTGATGAAGTTTGCCACTGATAACAATTGAAAACATTTTGTTCATCTTCCTTTTTACTCTCACATCTTATGTTGTAGGTAGTATGTTCAGATTCGTAGATAAACTTGATGAATTTCGAGTAGGATATCATCATACGAGTAGGTAACCGAGCATTCGTAATCATCGATTTTTAGTAGGTAGATTTTTACGTACTTCAAGTTTAGTATCGATTTTTAATAAATAGTGTTTTCCTGACGCGGAGAAATAACACATTTTTGTTTAAAAACGAATGGTTTTTCATTGGCGGATTTATGCGAGGTTTACTTTTGCGTGGATTGATTTTATGTGCCGGTAATTTTTGTATCTATGGTTCAATATCGTTTTGAAGTATCAGCTTGAAAAATTGAAAGTCTACAAAAAGTGTTAGAAAAAAAGCTTGGTAAAATTATTACACAGCTTCACTGCATCGCTCACTGAAGAAATGAATTTTCTCATTTGCGGTTTTATTTATTGCTTATTTTCCATGAATATAAGTGCTAAATCAGGATTATCGCAAGACATTACATCCTCATCAAACAGAAGACGTGTTGTAGTCTTTGACGTCGATGATACACTTTGCACAAGTAGTGTATATTCAGATGAAGTGGAAAACGCCGTGAAATACTATCCGGAATGTCCTGTACTTTTTTGGGACAATGAATCAGGATTGTTTAAAAACGAATCACATGTTTTTCTACCTTACTTGCAAATTTTATTCGATTACTTGATAGAGCAAGACGTTCGAATCGTATTTTTCTCTGCCGCTGAAAAAGAAAGGAATTTACTCGTTCTCCCTCAGCTACTTACGTCTTTGTGGGGCGAATTGAAATTCGAAGCACTGAAAGCCCAAGGACAATTCGATATTTTCTCCAAGAATAATCTGCGGGAAAATCGCTCATTCATTACTGGTGAAGTACATCACTCGAAAGATTTAACAGTAGTTATTCGGGAAGGTGAATTGTTATCGGATGTTATTTTAGTGGATGATAATTACGCTTACAGTGCTCACGATCAAAGACCACCTTTGGTTTGCATGTTTCTATGTTATTGGACAATAAGAGAAGAACAAGAAGAAAAGAGCTATATTTCATCTAGTGAAAGAACACATTCTAGTTTTAATTTGAATAGTGTTTACTTCATGATCGGAGTATTTAAGACCTATTTCGAGAATGAAAAGTATAAAATATTACCTTTTAGAGAAGCTTTAAATGTAATTCTTCCTAAAACAAAATACTCCCATGATTTCTTTCTAAAGCATTCGTTTGCCTACGATATGTATGATTTAGGATTATCAGAGGTACAAAAACGAGTACCTAATGCCAAGTTTTATGGATCAAGACATCCAGAAATTGGTACTTATGGAAATGAATCAGGGTACACTGATGACAGTCAATACTGAACAAAACATGAGCCTATCCGAATGCAAATGTGATTTTTTTTCCTAAAAATGCTACTAAGCATAAAGGATAAAACATTAGGTATTCATCGAATAAGTACATTGATCCCCTACCGGAGTTAATAAAAGCGAATCATTTTATTTATAAAACGTATTTAAATCAGTTATACTTACTTTATAACCTTGCAAGATACCTAGCCAACGTTTGATCTTTAAGTAAATTCGGATAAACTAATGAAATCGGATGACGAAATGTGATCAGTGATTCTTTTTCATTTTGAAGAATCAGCGTAACAATTAAATAAAAATTAATAAATAAATAAAAACTGATAAATACCCAAATTATTCTTGAATTGAGCGGATCAAGAGACAAAATTAATATTTTATTTTATTTTATTCGTACGCTATTTTTGGTCTGCCAAATAAGTTGGTAAAGATTCTGAGCCATTCTGCGGCTTTTAGCGAATTTTTGAAATTTCTAGTTCTCAAATAATTCTACTTACTTAGGTATTGAAAGTGTTCAAATGAAATCCAGTGTCTGAAAAATTTGACTTGATAATCTTAATGACTTTTGGACCCATTTTAGGTAAATCACAGTTCAAAAAAAGGTCGAATATTCAAAAATTGCTAAAATAGGTAGGTAACTGCGTATTATTACATAGAAGATACATAATTCAAAATTTTTTGTGCATTCGAGGCTCCTCTCCTCTATTTGTCACAAGATCTGAAACGAAGTGATTTGTGTATTGGGGGTAGGGGGTGAGAAATCAATTTCAAAACTTCAAAATAAGAGTCACCCTCGCTCTTTTAAGGCGTTACTCCAACATTTGATCTTCTTCCTTTTATTGGTTTATAAAATAGAGAACGACGAAGGGAAATTATTTATTTGAAAGATTAGACATCTTTGTGTTGATTACCGTTATGTGAAATCTGTAATATCCCTAACACTATTAACCGCCTAATAATCGAATGCCCAAAATTTCAATCTGTAAGAAATCGTCCGATCCCAAACCCCACTCTTGAATCTCTACTGTCTGACAGCAATACTCAAAACCATAGACTCCTTACCTTCCTGAAAGAAATCGATCTGTACAACAAAATCTAATTCCCAATTGTCTCCACGTCTCTAGCCAAAAGGCTGTACACAGCGTGGCTAAATTTAAAAAAAATAAAATAAAAAGATAAAAAATAAAAATTGAAAAATACTCTGCAATGCTGAATTTTAGTCTTCAGTTGAGCAGATCAAGAGATATAATTATTTATTTTATTTTAATATACTATTTTGGCAGGTATACGGTATACCCAATGTGTTGGTAAAGATTTTATGCCGCTTCTAGCGGTTTTTTGGAATTTCCAGTTCTCAAAAAATCCTATTGACACATTTTAGGTAAATAATATGACGAAAAAAATGAACGTTGGCATTGTTTTTGGATCGAATATGCTTACAATATTCATCAATCACGGTTCAAAAAAACGGTCGAACGTTCAAAAATGACTGAAATAGGTAACCATAGATACTAATTTTTCAAAAACTTTAGGCGGTTACAAGATCTTTTGATATTTAAATTTTTTAGCAAAAAAAAAAATACAAAAAAATTGAAACGAAATGATTTTGGCTTGAGGGGGGGGGGAGGAAATGAATAAGAGTCACTCTACCTCTTTTAAGCCGTTATTCCAGGCATAATTTTGTACGTTATTTGATGAAGTTTGCCTCTGATGACGTTTGAAAACATTTGATCATCTTCCGTTTTACTCGTTTGGAGCATTTCACATTGAAAAAGTTGCTCCATAAAATAGAGAACGACGATGGGGAATTATTTAGGTATGCACCTGAAAGATTAGACATCTTGGTTGAAAAATAAAAATGGCAGCTTCGCCATCCGTCATATTCTAATCTATTTCTGAGTTAGATATCGAGCATTCTTTATCAACGATTTTTGGTAAATCTTTACTTCGAGTTTACTATTTAGTGTCGATTTTTAAACACAGTTTTCCTGACGCGTGGAAATAACAATTTTTTGTTTAAAAACGAATGATTCGTTATTGGTGGATTTATGCGAGGTTCACTTTTGTGTGGTTTGATTTTATGTGCAAGTAATTATTTTATCTATTTGCTTGTATGTACGTTTCAATATCATTTTGAAGTAGAAGATTGGAAAATTAGAAGCCAACAAAGAGTGTAAGAAAACAAGCTTCCTAAAATTATATATTACAGGTCGACCACTGCATCGCTCAACGAAGAAATGAATTTTCTCATATTATGCGGTTTTATTCATTGCTTATTTCCCACGAATATAAATGCTAAATCTGGATTATCACAAAACATTACATTCACACCAAGCAGAAGCCGTGTTGTAGTCTTTGACGTCGATGATACACTTTGCAAAGCTGAGGTAGAGTCATCTAAATTGGAAATTGTCAAGAAGTTCTTTCCTGAATGCCCTATACTTTTTTGGATTTCTGAATCAAAATGGATGGGAAACGTATCACACGTTTTTCTACCTCATTTGCAAGTTTTATTTGATTACTTGATAGTGCAAGACGTTCGAATCGTATTTTTCTCTGCCGCCGAAAAAGAAAGGAATTTTGTGGTTATCCCTCAGCTACTTACGTCCTTCTGGGGCACGGAGCAATTTGAAACCCTGAAAGCCAAAGGACAGTTCGATATTTTCTCTAAGGAGGATTTGCGCTGTGGAAATCGCACGTTTCGTTCGGGTGAAGGAAATTACGCGAAAGATTTAAAAGTAGTTATTCGGAAAGGTGAAACGTTATCGGATATTATTTTGGTGGATGATGATCACTCTTACAGTGCTTACGATCAAAGACCACTTTTGGTAAGCGTGAGTTTATTCCATTGGCGCATTAAAGAAGAAGACAAAAATGAAAAAGCAGAAGAAGGGGCCTTTTTTTCATCTTGGGAATGGGAAAGAAATCATTCTAGTTTTTATTTGAACAGTGTTTACTTCATGATCGGCATATTTAAAACGTATTTCGAGAATGAAAAGTATAAAATATTGCCTTTTAGAGAAGCTTTAAATGTAATTCTTCCTAAAAAAAAATATTACAATGATTTCTTTGAAAGGCATTCGTTCGCCTACGAAATGTACGATTTAGGATTGTCAGAGGTACAAAAACGAGTACCCAATGCCACGTTTTATGGACCAAGACATCCAAGAGCTGGTACTTATGGAGATAAACCGTGGCACAATGAAGACAGTATTGGGTTCTGAACACAACGGAAGCATATCCGAATGCAAATGTAGTGAATTGATGGAAGCATTGTACATAGAATAAACACATATAACATAATAACATATAACGTTATGTTTCCAAGTTTAGATGTTTTTTTTTGTTTTTTTTTAAATTATTCATCGAATAAATTATTCATCTACTAGTTTTATAAAACCTAATCATTCTCTGCAATGTTGAATTTTATTCTTCGATTCAGCAGATCAACAGATGAAATTGATATTTATTATATTTTATATGCTACTTTTGGTATGCCAAATGAGTTGGTAAAGATTCTGCGCCATTCTGCGTCTTCTAGCGATTCTTTGTCATTTTCAGTTCTCAAAAAATGGTAGATATTGAAAATGTTCAAATGAAATCAAGCGCCTGAAAAATTTAACTTGATCAATTCAATGACTACTTGACCAATTTTAGGTAAATACCTAATAAGTATAAATATTTTGATTTTCAAATTTTTTAGTAAAAAAAAATTGAAACGAAATGATTTGGGAATTGGGGGCGGGGGAATCAATTTAAAACTTTCAGAATAAGAGTCACCTGCACTCTTTTAAGGCGTTTTTCCAGGCAAAATTTTGTAGGTCAATTGATGAAGTTTTCCACTGATAACGTTTGAAAACATTTGATCATCATCCTTTTTACTCTCTTGGAGCATTTCACATTGATGAAATTGGTCTATAAAATGGAGAACGGCGATGGGAAATTATTCATCTGAAAGACTACACATCTCGTTTGAAAAATAAAAATGGCAGCTTCTCCGTCCGTCACATTCTAATCTGTTTTCGAGTTGGATATCTCCATAGATGATAAAGCATTCGTTATCATCGATTTTTGGTACATGTTTATTAATTCAAGTTTGATGTTGAAAGAAAAAAAAACATTTCCTGACTCGTAGAAATAACGTAACGACTTTTTGTTTAAAGATGAATGTTTTTTTATTGGCGGATTTATGCGAGATTTACTTTTGCGTGATTTGATACTTATGCAAGTAATTTAATCTATACGTTTCGATATAGGTATTTAATTTTTAAGTATGAGCTTGAAAATTTAGAAGCCCACAGAAAGTATAAGAAAACAAGATTCATAAAATTATTACAGAGCATTACCGCATATATCACTTTCTGAAGAAATGAATTTTCTCGTATGGGGTTTTATTTATTGTTTATTTTTCATAAATTCAAGTGCTGAATCAGGATTATCGCAAGATATTACATTTACATCAAGCAGAAGCCGTGTTGTAGTCTTCGACGTCGATGATACACTTTGCAAAGGTAACGTAGAATCATATAAATTGGAAATCGTCAAGAAGTACTATCCGGAATGCCCTATATTTTTTTGGCTTTCTAACTCAACATATACTAGAAACGTATCACATGTTTTTCTACCCCACTTGCAAATTTTATTTGATTACTTGATAGAGCGAGACGTTCGAATAGTATTTTTCTCTGCTGGTGACAAAGAAAGAAATTTTTTGGTGATCCCTCAGCTACTGACGTCCTTCTGGGGTAAAGTGAAATTTGAAGTATTAAAAGCCAAAGGACAATTCGATATTTTCTCAAAGGAGAATTTGCGCCGGGGACATCGCACGTTTCGTACGGGCGAAGGAAATTACGCGAAAGATTTGAAAGTAGTTATACGAGAAGGTGAAACGTTATCGGATGTTATTTTAGTGGATGATGATCACACTTACTGTGCTGACGATCAAAGACCACTTTTGGTGACCGTGAATCTACTCGGGTGGTCAATAAAAGAGGAAGACAAAAAAGAAAAATCAGAAGAAGGGCCCTTGATTTCATCTTGGGACTGGGAAGAAAAACATTCTAGTTTTTATTTGAACAGCGTTTACTTCATGATCGGTGTATTTAAGACCTATTTCGAGAATGAAAAGTATAAAATATTACCTTTTAGAGAAGGTTTAAATGTAATTCTTCCTGAAAAAAATTACTACAATAGTTTCTTTGAGAAACATTTGTTCGCCTACGATATGTATGATTTAGGATTATCAGAGGTACAAAAACGAGTACCTAATGCCAAGTTTTATGGCTTGAGACATCCAGAAATTGGTACTTATGGAAATAAACCGTGGCACAATGAATGTACACAACAGAAGCAAGTCCGAATTGCAAATGAATTGATGGAAGCATTCGTGATGAATTTGTGGGAAAGTTACAGTACAAAATATGTAAAATAAATATAACCCATGTTTGCAAGTTTAGATGTTTTTGTTTTTCAAAAATGTTATCAAGCAGAAAGAATATTCATCGAATAAATTACTCATCTACCAGGTTCAAAAAACTTAATCATTTTATTATTTTTATTCATGAAACGTATCAATTTATTCAGTTATAACCTTGCAAGATACTTAACCAACAAGTCTGATCTTTAAGTAAAGGATAACTAATGTAATCGGCTGACGAAATGTTATCAGTACGTTGCTTACGTAGATTTCATTTTGAAGTATCAGCTTAGCAATTAAAACAAAAATAAATGAGTAAAAACTGAAAAATAGTCTGCAATGCTGAATTTTATTCTTCAATTGAACAAATCAACACATAAAACAATTGATATGTATTTATTTTATTTCATAAATGCTATTTTTGGTCTGCCAAATGAGTTGGTACAGATTTTGAGTCATTCTGCGGCTTTTAGCGATTTTTTTGGAAATTCCAGCTTTCAAAAAATTCTGTTGAAAGCGTTTAAATGAAATCCAGTACCTGAAAAATTTCACCTGATCAATCTTAATGACTTCTTTACCCATTTCAGGTGAATCACTGTTCATAAAATGGCATTGTGATGCATCAAAATACATGTTTATTGGGCCGTAGAATTCAATTATGGCAATATTTTTCACATTGGAAGGTAATAATTGAATTCTACGACCCAAAAAACATTATTTTGATGTATCACAAGGCCATTTTTGGTGAGTTCTTCGACTTCGATGCTCCTCTACGCCCACCATCCAAAAATTGAAATTTTGAAAAATTTCGGTCCCTAAAAATCATCTTAGTCCTACAGCATTCTGTTAAATTGCTTCGAACATAATTTTTAGCCGGATTTTATAGCTTTTTATGAAAACTCAGCCCAAAAATATGAAACTTACAAAATTCGCTTCACCTTTGACCCAATCTGGCGGGACGTTGGCAGCACTTAGGGGTCGGCAGACGTACATATTCGGATTCAGCGCGAAAAATGCTATAATTAAGCACCAATTTGAGCCATCAGATTTCTCGGCCGGAAGTTCAGAAAAATTGTGAACTTTTGAGCTTTCACTGAGCTTTAAAGCAGCAGCTACGGATCGGAAGACCGCGTGTTTTCATAATAGGGGTATGTATGTATACTAACTTTTGAGACCAGCCCCAGCTTTCAGTTATTTTACTGCAATCGCAGTAAGTACAGCTCTTGGACTGTCACAAGATCTTTTATTTTTCAAATTTTTTAATTGAAAAAAAAAAAATGAAACGAAATTATTTGGGTATTGGGGAAGGAGAGAGGAATCAATTTCAAACTTTCTGAATAACAGTCACCTTCACTCTCTTTTAAGCCATTACTCCAGACAAAATTTTATTGCTGAATACATTTCATCATCTTCATTTTTACTCACTTGGAGCATTTCGCATTGAAAAAATTGGTCTGTAAAGGTGATGGAAAATTATTCCTCTGAAAGATTTGACATCATGTTTGAAAAATGAAATGTCAGCTTCGCCGTCAGTTCTATTCTAATCTACACACCTAGGTTGTGTGGAAATTTATAATATTCGATTAGGTAGGTATATTCCGTGTAGTGTACTCAGACTTGTATGAAGATATACTCAATAAATTTCTAGTTAAATATCTCCATAGATAACCGAGCATGCGTTATCAACGATTTTTGGTACATTTTTACTACAAGTTTAGTGTCGACTTTTAAACACAGTTTTCCTGACGCGTAGAAATAACAATTTTTTTCTTTAAAAACGAATGACACTGAAGAAATGAATTTTTTCATATACGGTTTTATTTATTGCTTATTTTCCATGAATATAAGTGCTGAATCAGGATTATCGCAAAACATTACAACCCCATCAAGCAGAAGCCGTGTTGTAGTCTTTGACGTCGATGATACACTTTGCAAACCTGAGGTAAAGCCACCTGAATTGGAAATCGTCAAGAAGTACTATCCGGAATGCCCTATATTTTTTTGGAATTCTAACTCAATATGGATGAGAAACGTATCACATGTTTTTCTACCTCATTTGCAAGTTTTATTTGATTACTTGATAGTGCAAGACGTTCGTATCGTATTTTTCTCTGCCGCCGAAAAAGAAAGGAATTTTTTGGTTATCCCTCAGCTACTTACGTCCTTCTGGGGCACGGAGCAATTTGAAACCCTGAAAGCCAAAGGACAGTTCGATATTTTCTCTAATGAAGATTTGCGTCCGGGAAATCACTCATTCGATTCGGATGAAGGAATTAACACGAAAGATTTAAAAGTAGTTATTCGGGAAGGTGAAACGTTATCGGACGTTATTTTAGTGGATGATGATCACTCGTACAGTGCTTACGATCAAAGACCACCTTTACTGAGCGTGAGTTTATTCGAATGGCACATAAAAGAAGAAGACAAAAATAAAAAAGCAGAAGAAGGGGCCTTTATTTCATCTTGGGAGTGGGAACGTAATCATTCTAGTTTTTATTTGAACAGTGTTTACTTCATGATCGGCATATTTAAGACGTATTTCGAGAATGAAAAGTATAAAATATTGCCTTTTAGAGAAGCTTTAAATGTAATTCTTCCTATAAAAAAATACTATTATGACTTTTTTCTAATGCATTCGTTCGCCTACGAAATGTACGATTTAGGATTGTCAGAGGTACAAAAACGAGTACCCAATGCCACGTTTTATGGACTAAGACATCCAAGAGTTGGTACTTATGGAAATGAACCGTGGCACAATGAAGACAATATTCGTTTCGTCTGAGCAAAACATAAGCCTGTCTGAATGCAAAATGCAAATTGTGAATTGAAAGCATGCGTTATGAATGTGTGGGAAAGTTGTACAAAATACATAATATGTAAAATAAATATAACGTTATGTTTCCAAGTTTGGATGGTTTTTTTTTTTTTTTTTAAATTTTAGTAATCATAAGAATAAACTATTAGGAACCATTAGATATTCATCGAATAAATTATTCATCTACTCGGTTTAGACAAAAAAGTACTTAATCATTTTATTTATGAAACGTATGAGCATTAAAATTAAATGTTTTGAACTTGGACAAAATGAGGTGTAGACTGTACTTCTGTGCTTTAAATTTATCGCATGAGGTATCTTACTTTATTGTTTACTGTCAAGAAATTTCGAATTTCTGACATTTCAACTTCATATGTATCATTCCGTTACAACAAAAATTCAACAAAAACGAAGAATGAGAGCAAAACTTCAAGTCCTATTTTTTTTTTTTTTTTAAAAAAGTCTTTCTTTGTAACCAACAAATTGCCAAAAAACCACTACTTTTGAAAAATTGTCAAAAGTTGCCAAAATACTCCCAATTTTTTTTTACAAAAATTTGGCAGAAGTATATTTTTTTTGCCAGTAATTACCAAAGCCAAAAGATTTTTTTTTGCATTCATTAATGAAATGACTGTTCTGTATTTTTGGTGATATTTTTTCTACATTCGACTGTTTTACTTACGTTTTGAAGCTTTTTTGATTGCTTATTTTACCTTTTTTGGCTACAACCGGGCTTTTTTGTGGGGAAGCGCGGATCGAAAAGTTGCCATAAAAACTAAAAAAATAAAAAATGAGTAGATTTTGGTCAAGTTTTTCAAAATTTTTTTAGGTCAAAATTATCTTAATACAAATCTGTCAAGTTTATCACATTGAAAATGTTGAAGGTATTACTTGAAGAGCAAAAAAAGTCAACAAAATTTTCTATTTCAATAAAATTCAACAAAAAATAATTTAGGTATTTTGATTTTTTTTTTCTCAAAACACAGGGGCGGGGGGATGAAAATTAGGGACTTGCAAATTCAATTTAGCGTTACCTTAAGGAAATAAATACAAAAAATGGCCTAGTTACAACATAGCTCTTTTTTTTGGAAATAAATGAGCACAAGCCCTGAAAATTAAGAAAAAACAAAGAATTTCATTTAAAATAAAAATTATATTCATCTAATTAGATGCTTGCCTGAGTACATAAAAATAGTGAAATTGCACCAAAAAAATGAAAATGAAAGTTACCTATTTGTTTAGAGAAGTTGAAAAAATTAAATGAACAGTTGAGAAATTATGAAGCAGTATAAATTTTTATTCATCACTGAGATTACAGATTTGATCAAGACTGGATACTACATTAAGTATTAAAATCTTGAAATGAACTTTGGTGGTTACCTATCTACTCATGGATTAATGAAAGGAAAAAGAAACAATTTCACCACAACTTTCTCACATTTCTCCTTCGAATTCCAAAAAGCAGAAACAACAAATACATAACAATGGGCTCCAAGAGTCGCACTCTGAGGCGTTTTTACTTGAAATAGATGTGCTAACATACGTACAGTCGATTTGATTTTATTTTATTCACCCCAATCTTTATTTTGGAATGAGTAGGTTCTCACTTACAGGCTATGAGATGAATTTGAGACAACCTGTAAATTGGCAAAATAATTATTCTCAACAATATCCAAGCTGACTTGTATTCGCTCAGGCTCTCAAATGCACTTATTTTTGGAAAAACTCTCGAATAAAATATAGATAGGTACTGAATTATGGATCATTTCCTAACAACGCGCTGATTTGATTGTATACTTCTTGATTAGGAAGGGTAATATTAACCTTAATGCAGCTTGGATTGCGACTAATAATTTGATCCTCATGCAATGCTGCGTAGCCTTCATGTAACAGTATCGAGAATACAAAATCACGATTTCCATTCAACGCCCATGCAAAAAATGGCTCAGGGTAGTACGGAACTATACCCATCTGCATCATACGAATTCTTCTAAAGTTTTCGGCTAACAGTTTTTCATAATTATCGTACAACAGAGAATGAAATACTTTGTGGCCGTTGAACGTATTAAGAAATGCAAGGGCATCTGGCTGCACCAGAGGTTGTTGAAGTAGATTTTTAATAAATACCAAAAGTGGCGAGTTCGTTGGCCTGTACTCTCGTAGTTGTAAAGTATTGATGAATCGAGTCACCGAATACGTAGAGTACATCATAATATTCAAATGTGATCGACTTCGATATCCACCGTACCAATGAGTGGCGTTTTCCATCAACGATTCGTCGATACCCCTTTTACGAGCCATTTCGAGGAATTCTGGTTGGAAAATTCCGTAAAATGGAAACAAGTCGACCGGACCGACGTAGGGAAAATAGTCGCTGCCACATTTAACATGCATCAATAATGGAAAGCCAGTTCTTATTACACCTGTTAGAATTGCTGTCGTCATGTATTCGTTGTAATTCACCGTTATGCTCATGAATATCTCGTAAAACATGGTGTAATCTCTAAGGATTGTATCGAGCGTTAAGTTAGAATGGTTGGTGTTGAAATACTTATCTTGGATGTAATGGTCGTAGTCGTCGAATAATATAACAACTGGACGTTTGTACGTCCAAGAGAGTATTTTGCTCAGAATTTTCATGCTGCGTTGTAACTCCCATTCATTTCGAGTTTTGAGTTTTTCCCAATCGAAGAAAGCAACGAAGTCTTGGATTTGTTGAGAAATAATCTTGTATTCTGACGAATCGGGTTTAGCTTTCTGCTGTTCATGGTACAGTCTCTTGAGCAGATTTTCATGCCGATGGTAAGTTTCATGCACCATTCTACGAAACGAATCCAATTCACTGGTCAAATTCGTCCCTCTTATGTATACTATCGGGTAGTTTGCCAAATCACGCGGATCCTTCAGATCGCTCGTGGAAATCAGTGGAATTCCATCGAGTTCCTGGATCGAACCATCTTCCATGACTACTTTACCTTCGTTGAAGTATAACCAACTTTCCGATTTATCTCGAGGTATTTCGAATCCACTCTCGTTTACAGAGAGCTCGAAGTAGAATTTCATCATTGATAGATTTATACTTTTACCCCATTTTGACGGAGCTGCGACATAATTAACGGTTAAGGGGCTGCGTCTTGCTCCGAATTTCTCTTTCCAGACTAAAAGTACACTTGGCACCAGTAACGATTTGTCGACCCAGAACGAGGATTGTCGAATGAACGTTTGGAAGTCACCGTCTTCTGGAGATGCTATTTGGATGGATTTATCGGCGTGGTTTGCGAGATCGATTCCTTTTTTGGTCAATATCTTAGTCTGTGTCCATTCTTCGGGTTCGAGTTCGTATTCGTATTCGTATTCAGTGGTGGTGGAGGTTGGGATCAGGTCGTTTTGACTTTTAACGAAAGTTAGTGTAACAAGTAGCGAGATTATTTTCCTCATTTTTCTCTTTTGTAAGCCTTACTTGAAAAGTTGTTTCGAAATTTTCAAACTGAGCAATGTTTCATAATCTTGATCGTGACTCAAAATCAACTTATGTATGTACATAATACAGATTTATTGATCAAAATATCTACTCAACTAGTACATATGTATTTGAATATTACTTGTGTTATTCTGTCTTCAAGTATTACTAATCCACTTGGTTGGTTTTTCATTTCAATTTAGGTACGATATTTCTCATACCACATCTATTCCATTCTTAACGTAGGTAAGTATCTTCAATATTTATAATTATTAACCTTCCTTTTCGATATAGTTTTCATCATTTCATGCAATGCATTTATCATCTTACTACTATTAATTATCTGTTCGAATACAAGTCTATGATCCTACTTCAGTGTTGCATTCAGTTCAAATGCGAAAAAGTGTTCGACAAGCGAAATTTCTTGACGTGAATAAAAATCAGTTAATTTGATGGTGCCATGTTCCTAACACCAAAAAAAATTAAATTTGGGGTTTTTGGACTGGCATTGTTACTGTAGGCTGTAACCTAAGATTTTGAACATTTTTTTTCAGTTCCATGAAAGATATTCTCCCGAATCTATTTCAGATTGCGCGATGGAGTAAAAAAATTAAAAACTTTTTTAAAAGAATTTTCTGAACAATTTTTAGTTTAACTTACAATCGTATCAAACATTTTTTCAAAATTGAAAATTTTCTAAAATTTTGCCTAAATTACGACAACTTGATTGATTTTCATTTTCAGTTGGGCTGAACAATTTAAGTTGAATGGAATATTTCCGAAAATGTATTCCTTACATACATATGACTCATCAAAATGAATTAAAATTTTGGTGAAAACGTAGAAATGTTGAGAATTTTTATTTTGAGCTTGTGTGAAGGATTCTAGGCCTGAAAATTGTGTTGGTTTTTGCCTTTGGCTATTTCTAAAGAAACATTTCACAGAATTAGGTACATTATTGGTTAAAATTTTATCTGAAAAAAAAATGCCGATAATTTTCATTTTGAAGTTCAACAAGCGAGGTCCGGGGGACCTGGCAAGAGGGTTCCCCAGATTTGATAAAAATATCCTCTTTTTTCTAAAATTTTCTATATGTATAGGTAACCAAAGTGATTAATTGTTGCTATTTCTCTGTTCTGTTTTACACTACGCTGAAATGAATTATGAAATAAATCCAAGTCCAAAATCGTCAATAAAATTTTTTCCAAAATTGAAAATTCAAATATTCAAAAATCCGAAAGCAAAAATTGAAAAATCAATATTCAATTCGGACAAGATTTTTTTGGTCAAGTATAGGGTACACTAGTGTTATTAAAATATCGGATTAAATAAATTTGACATACATACACAAAGCATTAATTAATAATAAATGATAAGTACCTAGGTACTGATAATAAAAAATAGAATTCTTAAATCAGTCTCGGATTCGGTATTGAAAATAATAATCGCTTTCATGTACATTCATATAGTAGAAATATTTGGCCATGTTTATATTAGTCTCTAAAATATTCGAAATTAATTTCGATTTTTGATAATGCAATCTTTGGGAATTAATTGATAATTTCCAAAAAAGAGTATATGTACATGGTTTTATTGAAATGAAGTCAGATCAATTTCTTTTGGATTTAAACATTCAAATTTATGAAAGCATTGATACGTATGTAAACAAATTAAAAATTGAATTCTAAATCAGTCTCAAATTTGACATTGGTACTCCAGATAGCGCTAGTATCGAAGTGTTGAAAAACTGAAAACCTGAAAACTTTAGCGATTTTAATAAGGTTCCCCGGTTGGCGGGGGAACCCTAAAAATCATGTCAATTTTTGAGTAGGTATTCCTGAAAAAAATCTCGAGTGGATGATTTTCATGTTGAGTTTTCAATTAATTGATTTTTGAGACAAAAATCGTATTGATTCAGTATTTCTGAAGAAATAGCCTTCATAATTCATAAAAATGGATCAAAATTTGTAATCAAGTTGAAAATATTGGTAATTTTCATTTGCATCTCGTTTCAATAATTTCTGCCCAAAACATTGTACTTATCAGTTTTGTGAATATTTCTGTAGAAAAACAACATTCAGCTCGTAAAATTGTGTTCAAACTTCACGAAAAATATCGGAATGTCCATGCTGCAATTTTTTATGGAAAATTACTTTTCTGTAAAAAGAAAAAAAATTCCAATGAAAATTTTTTAAGCATGTGCATTAATGTCTACAAAAAATGTTCAAAATCGTATCATTGCTCAAATTTAGATTGTTTGACCTATGAAAATTGATTGAAATTCAACGTAGAAAACTGAAATGTTGGAATAAGTATTTCATTTTTGAACTCATTGAATCTCGAGTCCGATATCTCCGTAGATAACCACGCATTCGTTATCAACGATTTTTGGTACCGGGTGTTCAAGAATGAAGGGTTTTCATGTTATCAAGTAGGAGAGAAAATTACCTGCTTGAAAATTAGAAAATTGAATAAGTATCTCAAAAATGGACCTACCTGTAATAATTATTTCAATGAAACACCAGAGAATCTTTCATTTTGCATTGAAATGATAACTCAAACACACATTTTCTTTATTGTTATTCAATTTTACATTTTTGACTTGGAAAATTTTTTCCACTATTGGCTTATAAAAATGTATCAAAACTCCTTATTCTGGGACACACTGTAGACACTACATTTCTTTACATTAAGTCTAATAGTAAGTACAGCGTCGATTCTTAAACAGAGTTTTCCTGACGAGTAGAAGTAACAGTTTTTTGTTTAAACACGAATGGTTTTTCTGTTGTGGATTTATGCGAGGTTAACTTTCACGTGGTTCGATTTTATTTGCAAGTAATTTTATCTATGGTTCAATTTTAGTGTGAAATATCAGCATAGCAGCTTGAAAAATTGGAAGCCCACAAAAACTCTAAGGGAACAGGCTTCGTGAAATTATTACACAGCATCATTTCATTGCTTACTGAAGAAATGAATTTTTTCAAATACGGTTTTATTTATTTCTCATTTTCCATGCTGAATATAAGCGCTAAATCTGGATTATCGCAAGACATTACATCGCCATCAAGCAGAAGCCGTGTTGTAGTCTTTGACGTCGATGATACACTTTGCAAAAGTGATCCATGGTCATGTGAAGTGAAAGCCGCCGTGAAGTACTATCCGGAATGCCCTATACTTTTTTGGATTTCTAACTCAACATATACTAGAAACGTATCACATGTTTTTCTACCCCACTTGCAAATTTTATTCGATTACTTGATAGAGCAAGACGTTCGAATCGTATTTTTCTCTTCTGGTGACAAAGAAAGGAATTTGCTCGTGATCCCTCAGCTACTTACGTCTTTCTGGAGTAAAGTGAAATTTGAAGCACTGAAAGCCAAAGGACAATTCGATATTTTCTCTAAGGATAATTGTCGTTGGGGAAATAAGTCGTATGCTTCGGGTGAAGGAAATTTAGTGAAAGATTTAAAAGTAGTTATTCAGGAAGGTGAAACGTTATCGGATGTTATTTTAGTGGATGGTGATTACACTTACAGTGCTTACGATCAAAGACCACTTTTGGTGAGCGTGTATTTATCCCGTTGGCGTATAAAAGAAGAAGACAAAAAAGAGAAAGCAGAAGAAGGGGCCGTTATTTCATCTTGGGAATGGGAAGAAAAACATACTAGTTTTTATTTGAACGGTGTTTACTTCATGATCGGCGTATTTAAGACCTATTTCGAGAATGAAAAGTATAAAATACTACCTTTTAGAGAAGCTTTAGATGTAATTCTTCCTGAAAAAAATTACTTTCACCATTTCTTTGAGAAGCATTCGTTCGCCTACGATATGTACGATTTAGGATTATCAGAAGTGCAAAAACGAGTACCTACTGCCAAGTTTTATGGATTGAGACATCCACATGAGGGTTCCTACTATAAAAGTACTATGCGGATATGGAAGGAAAATATCTTCGAACCGAGCCAACCGAGGGCCCCCACCACGCAGCCCCAACCCATGACTCGCTTCCTCGATTCGCTCGTGTGGCCCTCGCTTCGTTCGAACTGCTCGCGCGGACCTCGCTTTGCTCGGTCCTCGCTCCTTCCCACCCATCAAAATAAAAGTACCTGATTTGCAGATATTTTTTTGGTTGCGCAAGGCATTATTAGCTAAAGTTGCAAACTTGCATTCAGCTTGTCGTTTTAGATTTAGCTAGAAGATGTTTAATGGTAGATGCAAACTTGATATTACGATGTAGTACAATAAAATTTCTTTTTTGTCATCTTCGGCCTGGATTTCATTTTTGAAATTAACTTCCACGATTTCTTTGAAACGCATTCGTACGCCTACGATATGTACGTATGATTTAGGATTATCAGAGGTACAAAAACAAGTACCTAATGCAACATTTTATGGCCTAAGACATCCAGAAATGGGTACTTATGGAAATAAACTAAGCCCGAATAAAACTGAGCATTGATCAGCGCACTTAGGTATGTACTTGCAGACTGATATAAAGCAATTGTTTTTATGAACTCTTTCGATTAATCTTTAGGCACTTGTTTTTGAATTTAGGAGCTAAAATTTTGTTAAAATTTATATTTTTGACCTCTCGAATAGATTGGTGAATGATTTGAGTAATTCTGTAGCCTGTGTCAAATTTTTCTGTTTTTCACTTTTGAAGACATTTTTTAAAAATATGTTATGTAGCCTATTACTTCGAACCGATAGAAATGTATTTCAATAAATTCTTTTCGAACAGATAGAAGAGAATAAAGATGTGAGGATAGTCGATATACGCCAAGAACATTTAATATAGAGCAATTTGGACAAAATTTTCAGGGATTTTTTTTTCATAGTAGGTAACAACTTTAGGGGGTTACCAACTCTTAAAACGAAAAAAAATTATCACGTGTAAATAAGGGCCACCCTAAAGAACAATTTTCAGTTTACAATCGTAGATATCAATATTTTTTCAAAATTGAAAATTTTTTTAAAATTCTGCACAAAATGCGAAAACTTGGTTGATTTTTATTTGCAGCTGGACTCCACAATACAAGTTGCATGAATATTCCCAAAAATGTATTCTTTAGTTCCGTATGACTGATCAAAATGAATTGAAAGTTTGGTGAAACGCAGAAATGTTGAAAATTCTCATTTTGAGCTTGTCTAAACGATTCTGTAGGCTGAAAAGTTGTATTGATTTTTGGATATTTTTAAAGAAGCATTTCACAGAATTTTTCGGAATTGGTTAAATATTCTGATGGTTTTCATTTTGGGGTTAACTCAATTTGAACCAAAAATCATGTCAATTTTTGAGCATTCCTGAAGAAAATCCCGAGTGGATGATTTTCATGACAAGTTCTCAATTTTTATTGATTTTTTAGTCAAAAATCGTTCCTATTGATTCATAATTCGTAACAATGAATCAAAGTTTGTAATGAAATTCAAAATATTATGTTGATTTTCATGTTCATCTTGTTTCAATAATTTCTGTCCAATACATTGTATCAGTTTTGTAAATATTTCTGTAGAAAGACATCATTCAGGTCGTAAAATTAAATTCAAACATGAAGACAAATATCGGAATATTCAGGATGAAAATTTTTATGGAAAATCAATTTCTTGTGAAAGGAAAAAAAACGCCAATGAAAATTTTTCGATCATTTACGTGTCTACCAAAAAATGTCCGGAATCGTATCATCGTTCAAATTCAGGCTGTTTGTCCTATGAAAATGGATTGAAATTTAACATGGAAAACTGAAATGTCGGAATATTTCATTTTTGAGCTCATTGAATCTCGAGTCCGATATCTCCGTTGATAACCAAGCATTCGTTATCAACGATTTTCGGTACCGGGTGTCCAAGAATGATGGATTTTGATTTCATCAAGAAGCAGAGAAAATTCCCTGCTTGAAAATTGAAAAATTGAATAAGTATCTCAAAAATGGACGTTCCGTTCTAGTGTTGTTTCAATGAGACACGAGACAATCTTTCATTTTGCATCGAAATGATAACTCAAACGCACATTTTCTTGATTGTTATTCAATTTTACATTTTTGACTCGGAGAAATTTTTTCCCTATTGGCTTATCAAAATTCGATCAAAACTCCTCATTCTTGGGCACCCTGTAGTCTGAAGTTTCTTTACATTAAGTTAAAATTATAGTGTCGATTCTTAAACAGAGTTTTCCTGACGCGTAGAAGTTCCTAACAATTTTTCGTTTAAACACGAATGGTTTTTCCATGGTGGATTTATGTGCAAGTAATTTTTTCTATGGTTCAATTTTAGTTTGGAGTATCAGCGTGGTAGCTTGAAAAATTGGAAGCCTACAAAAGTGTAAGAAAACAAGCTTACTAAAATTATTATACAGCATCATTGCATCGCTCACTGAAGAAATGAATCTTTTCATATATGGTTTTATTTATTTCTCAATTTCCATGCTAAATATAAGCGCTAAATCTGCATTATCGCAAGCCATTACATCCTCATCACGCAGAAACCGTGTTGTAGTCTTTGACGTCGATGATACACTTTGCCAAAGTAGTGCATTTTCAAATGAAGTGGAAAACGCCGTGAAGTACTATCCGGAATGCCCTGTACTTTTTTGGTGCAATAAATTAGGATGGAAAAGCAACGAATCGCATGTTTTTTTACCCCACTTGCAAGTTTTATTCGATTACTTAATAGAGCAAGACGTTCGAATCGTATTTTTCTCTGGTGCTGACAAAGAAAGGAATTTGCTCGTGATCCCTCAGCTACTTACGTCTTTCTGGGGTAAAGTGAAATTTGAAGCACTGAAAGCCAAAGGACAATTCGATATTTTTTCCAAGAATAATCTGCGTCCGGGAAATTACTCGGGTGAAGGAAATTACGTGAAAGATTTAAAAGTAGTTATTCGAGAAGGTGAAACGTTACCGGATGTTATTTTAGTGGATGATGATCACACTTACAGTGCTTACGATCAAAGACCACTTTTACTGAGTATGTGTCTATGTCATTGGACGATACGAAAACAAGCAGACAAAAAAGAAAAAGCAGAAGGAGAGCACCATCTTTTATATTGGGAAAGATATTCTGGTGATTTTCATTTGAACAGTGTTTACTTCATGATCGGTATATTTAAAACCTGTTTTGAGAATGAAAAGTATAAATTATTGCCTTTCAGAGAAGCTTTAAATGTAATTCTTCCAAATAAAAAATACTTCCACGAATTCTTTGAAAAGCATTCGTTCGCCTACGATATGTATGACTTAGGATTATCAGAGGTACAAAAACGAGTACCCAATGCAACGTTTTATGGCCTAAGACATCCACAAATTGGTACTTATGGAAATGATCCGAGGCACAATGATGACAATATTCATTTCTGAGCAATACATAATCCTATCCGAATGCAAATGGTGAAACAGATGGTATTATACGTGATGAATGCAGGGCCGGATTTAACATTAGGCCGCCCTAGGCAGGAAAAAATTCGCCGCCCTTCCCTCCCCTCAATTTTTTGGTTTGTGTGAAAATTTATGCCCACCCATAATTCAATTTTTAATCAAAATATTAAAAACGTAACTGATATACACAATATCAATATCTACATAAGTAATTAAACATCAGAAATAATGCATTTGAAGAGTGATATTCCAAAACTCGCTTTGTCCATTTTCACAACTTTTCAGGAGAGAGGAAAAACAGTTTCCCTTTAAACGGGTAAATTGGCTTTTTAGGCGAGTTTAGCACTTTATTTGGGTGGATTTATGATGTAGGAGCGTAGGTATACATTTCATACACTAAATACTGCTGAAAAAAATGTCAATAAAAATGGACAAAGCGCGTTTTGGAACATTATTTTTTTTTAACCCTTTCGGCTACGAGACAAACTGACGGATAAAATTAGAAGTGCTTTAAACTGAGTAAGGCCGGTTGCTGCTTAGAACTCAAAATTTGCTGGAAATCACACATTCAGAAAGTATTCATGTCACAAATGGCAATAAACCTTAAATTGACTATTTTTCGATTTATGACACCGAATAGCATTATAAATCAAAATCAAGCCTTCTGAGGCATCTGATATTTCAAGATGAAAATATTGATAACAAGCATTTTTGAAAATAGAAAAAAAGATGAGCTAAAATAAAATAAGTTTGTGTAAAAAAAGAAATTTTTGAAGAAAAACAAGGCATACGACTTCAGATGGTTATTCAAACTGCAAATGTTTGAAGGTGATTGCTTGTGGGAGGATTAAAATTGATGGAAAAATCTTTGTGTTATAGAGAGCATTTTTTTAAATTTTGAAAACTCATGTCACAATTCAACCTGAAAAGTATGACATCATTTTCATTTTCTGACACATACATCTCTCTTGAGGTGATTTGCTTGGGTGAGTAAGTTACCTCAGAAGATGACTAGGTGAACTTTTGCGAGCATTTGAATTTTATGATAGGTACTGTGTCATAATACAGCCCTCAATCTGTTTGTCATAAGGAGATAATAAAAATAAAATACGTACGTCATGTTGTGGAATTACTGGAATTACTTTTTAGAAGTCATCTTACAGATAATGAATTGATTCAGCGCAGTCTTTATGACACAGTATCCATCATAAAATTCAAATGCTTGCCAAAGTTTACCCAGTCATCTCCTGAGGCAACTTACTCACCCAAGCAAATTATCTCAAGAGAGATCTGTGTGTCAGAAGATGAAAATGATACATATTTTTCAGAACTTCATTGAAAATTAGCGTTGAATTGTGACATGGGTTTTCAATATTTTGAAAAATGCTCTCTATAACACAAAGATTTTTCCATCAATTTTAATCCTCCCACAAGCAATCACCTTCAAACATTTGCAGTTTGAATAACCATCTGAAGTCGTATGCCTTGTTTTTCTTCAAAAATTTCTTTTTTTACACAAACTTATTTTATTTTAGCTCATCTTTTTTTCTATTTTCAAAAATGCTTGTTATCAATATTTTCATCTTGAAATATCAGATGCCTCAGAAGGCTTGATTTTGATTTATAATGATATTCGGTGTCATAAATCAAAAAATATTCAATTTAAGGTTTATTGCCATTTGTGACATGAATACTTTCTGAATGTGCGATTTCCAGCAAATTTGAGTTCTAGGCAGCAACCGGCCTTACTCAGTTTAAAGCACTTCGAATTTTATCCGTCAGTTTGTCTCGTAGCCGAAAGGGTTAAATTTTTATTGAATTGGCTATTTAGGTGAGTTTAACACCTCATTTTGGTAGGTTGATGATGTAGGAATGTGAGTTAATACTTCATCTACCAGGTACCACTGAAAACCCAACTTTGATGAAAATGGACAAAGCGAGTTTTGGAATATCACTCTTCATTTTATTATTATTTTGTATAAAGTGCTGGTAGCCAAAAAATCTATTCTACGAGGGTTGTGCCAAATGTTATGCACAACTCGCTCTAGTGGCCGAACTAATCAACCTAACGGGCTCGTTGTGTGCTCATTTTAAAGCCTGAAGTTTCAGCTTTCGAACGATGTATCATACTTTGAATTTTTGTAAATTTGTCATCACGAAAAATGGTAAAACACGCATTCACCTCGGGTCCTCGGCGCGGATGAAATTTTTTTGATGAAAAAAGTTGAAAAAATTTTTTTTTAAAAAGTATTTATTGATAATTCGGTTTACAATACATTAGGAAACATTTATTGACCTTCGATATAATCACAATTGCGCGCAATGCACTTTTCCCATCGTTTTGGTGAAGATTGAATGCCCGTCAATGACATGATCCTGGTTCAACATGCGAAAGTTGCGAGAATTCGCCAGTTGAACCGGGATCATGTCATTGACGGGCATTCAATCTTCACCAAAACGATGGGAAAAGTGCATTGCGCGCAATTGTGATTATATCGAAGGTCAATAAATTAAAATGAGCACACAACGAGCCCGTTAGGTTGATTAGTTCGGCCGCTAGAGCGAGTTGTGCAAGACATTTGACACAACCCTCGTAAATCCGTATTTTTTATGAAAAATGAAATACGCATCGCTTCCATACGCTAAAAAAACTTTTAAAAAAAGGCGTTTCTTGATTTTGTCTGCGGGCAAAACCAAATTTTTAGGCATGAAAACTGGAAATTAGAGGTAATTATCTGAGAACTTTTCGTGGCATGTGATAATTCTAGAAGAAGGAAGGTAAAATTACTGCTCGAGCGAAGCGAGAGCGAAAATTTTTTTAAAAAATGGGTTCAAGAAACGAAAAAACGTCCATTTTCGCATGTTTTATAGGGTAAAAATCAGGAGATCCGTACATTTCTGTACCTAGGTACTTTTTGCCAAATCCGTACGATTTATTATTTTTTTAAAGCAAAAATCTGCCGCCCCCTAAAATTTGCCGCCCTAGGCAGCTGCCTATACTGCCTATACGTAAATACGGCCCTGGATGAATGTGTGGGAAAGTTGTACAAAATAGGTATAATAAAATAATATAATTAATTATGTTTTCAAGTTTTAATGGTTTTTTCTAAAAATATTATCAAGTACAAAGAATAAATCATTATTCGTCGAATAAATTAATCATCTACTATGGTTTAAAAACCTAATCATTTTTATAAGCGTGAGGGATGCCTGGTCAACGATTGATTTTTAAGCGAATTTGAATAAACCCTTGAAATGGAGTCACGAAATATTCAAATTAATTTGGATGGTCTTATTAGGATATATAATAAAATGTTTTGGACTTGAGCCAAATGAGAAGTGAATGAGTGTTTTGCTCCAGTTTTTCTTGTACGAGTACATATGTGTATCAGTGTATGTGACAATCCTCTGTGTTTTTATTGATCTCATGGAGCGCTTTATTATACGTACCTATTTAGATACGTAATCAACGCGATAGAGGCAATACCAACATAAAGGATGTTAGCCCAAATACCCAATTCGGCATAAGGGTACGCGTTGATTTGTACGCGATACCACCTCGAGCGGTTATACGACTCGATGATGATGATTTATTCTGAAGCGATCTCAATCTACTGTAATTTCAACTTCACGTCATTCGCTTAGATACAACAAAATTGAACGAAAACGAAGAATTAGAGCAAAACAATCAGAAATAGCCGACGAAAAAAATAAAAAACGGAGAAAAGAACGTTGGGTCGAAACAAAAAACAGGTACTTTGCAAGAGACAAGTGGCCAAACTTATGGAAAAATTGTCAATCTTGAGGATAGAGCTTTTTGAATTTTTCAGTTTTCAAACGTTTCCGTGAACCCTTTGATTAATCTTAGACACTTGTTTTTCAATTTTGCAGCTAAAATTTTGTTGAAATTCCCATTTTCGTGTAACAGACATGACGATAAAAAATCAACAAATCGTCATTAGATAAATTCTTTTATAAAGAAATAAATATGAAAAATTACATGAAAAAATTGAACATTTATAATAAGAAAAATTGAAATACATTGACGTATAACACGTATAACGAATTGAAAAGGAATGAAGAATGATTCGACAAATTTTCCGAGCATAAAAACCAAAAAAACAGAACTTGAACGCGGCCGAATATTTTTAAGAGAGGAAAAATTTGAACACAAAAAATAGAAAAAAAACCGAGCGCGGCCAAATATTTTTAAACAATATCGCTAATTGTAAGAAAAAAGAGGAAAAAAATAAATAATAAAAAATAAAAAAAAATAGAAAATTGGAAATGCAATTTTGGCCGTTGCATTTGCCCCCTGGCTAATTCAAATTTCTCAAAGCAAGCTTTGAGAAAATTGAAACAGCCATAACCAAAAAGAACAAAATTGCAAAATAACAATAACAATCAAAAATTACTTAAATTAATAAATCGTGTTATAAATTGAACAAGAAAAAAATAAGAAAAACAAAATACATATATAAGACAATATTAGAAAAAAGTAAAGACAAAAATTGGGATAAACGTTGGACAAAATCGGGTAATACGTAGACATAATCGGTTAATAATAGAGACAAAAACATCATGGGAAAAATAAAAATAGGAGAAGAGAGTGACACCAACGTGAGACTCGCGTAGATGGAAAACAACGAGCCTGCACCATGGTCTGTCACCTTCTCTGAAATGTAAGGCTTGGACAAAAGTCCCTCACCTCATTTCAGAGAGTAGGAAAAGAAAAACAAGACAAAGGAAAAATATAAATGGGAAAAATAGAAAACAGGAATATAAAGGAAAAGACTAAAATGATGATTTGGATTCCACTATACTTCTATAGGCAGGGAACAGAGAAAATCTCTCATCTAAGCTTAAATGAGGACAACGACAGATTGTGTGTAAGAGTTCAAAAGCTTGAAAATTTTCTGTAAAAAAGCGATTTTGGTTATGCGTAACGCAAACAGAACGAACGTTGTTCTCATCAATAGAAACTTTTATTCCCCTAATTTTACGTAAATTTAATAATCGTGCATCTACATCATTAACCATTTGGAAATGGGGACGCATTCGATGAGAGACTTTATTTGATTTTTTTACATGACGAAGAAAAATTGCTCGAATTGGGAAAAGTTTAGCAGGATTATATTTAGTCACAGGAGGCAACCTGGATTTTTTCTTCCATTTTCTTTTCGAACGATGACGAGTTTTTTTCTGAGCTTTTTGGATTACTTCTTTGATTGGCGTATCTGTGATAAATTTACGAGTATTAAGTCACTATTTCCTGAAGATAAGAGGTATAAGTTAATGCCTGCTTTTTTTACTACAACGTAGGGTCCTGAATATTTGATGTCAAATTTAGATATCTTACCTAGAAACTTGTTTGATTGTGGATGGGACTTTACCATTACTTCATCCCCTACCTTAAAAATGGTTGGTAAAGGATATTTTTTGTTGTGTTTAATTTCATTACGTAATTTTTTAAAATAATTTTGCAAAAAGACATATCGTTCTAAAAGAGAATATTCCTGGTGACTAACTTTTCCTGCAAGATGACCAGCCAAAGACTTGGTAACCATAAAGTCGGCATTTGAGTTACCTACATCAAGATGATGACCCCTCACATACGACCACTCAACCCTATTGAACTGGTTACTAATCTCCACAATCTCTTTTACTAACTCAAAATGCGTTTTGATTGGCTTATTCAATTTATAAGTTGAAATTTGTGTTAAGACATACGTACTGTCTGTTACAATGTGAATATCGTTGAGTTTTTCTCTGAGACAAATTTGCAGAGCGGATAAGACTGCTAATAACTCGACTCTATTATTTGTTAATAATGATTCACTAAAAATTTGACTATGATTTAAAGGGTGATCATAACCAAACCACACGCCAGTTGCCCCCAGGGCATCCTGAGTACCACTCTTCAAACATCCTCCATCAGTATACACAAGAACTAATTCATTTAAATCACGTAGATATACAAAGTCTGAAAACTCATTTTTCTTCATGCAATCTTTAAACCCTAAAAGATCTTCGATTTTTTCCACTTTTCTTTCAACGTTTGGAAGTTTCATTTCCAATTTAGGGAAAAGAGACTCGGGGTCTGGGAGATTCCAAATAGCGTTGGGGGAAAATTCGTCATATTTTGGTAAAGAATTGATATTGTCGGCTATCTCGGATATTACTAATGCCCAGCACTTATGTGAACGATTTCCTTCATTTATGTAGAGACGTAAGTATTTGCCTAGTTCTCTCATAACTCTCTCAGTTGGGTTAGATTGAGGGTTATAAGTGGTAGTAAAACGACGAGATATTCCCAAATTTGTACAAACATTTTTCCATTCATTTGATCTAAATTGAGGACCATTATCTGATAAGACGTACAAAACTTCTTTACCCCTATTTTTTATCACCGACACCACTTTTCTCAACTTTTCACCACAGATCACACCAGTAACAGACTTCAAACTAAACATCCAAACATATCCACTAAAAATATCGAGAAAAACTAGCACAGCAATTACACCACCACGTGAAATAGGTAAAGGACCAAAAAGATCGACGCTAATAAGTTCCCCTAGGCGAGCAGAAGAAACTTGACCAAACTCAGGAACAATGCCCTGATTTGGGATCTTACATGATTTGCATAAAACGCAATTTTTAGTAAAATATTTCACATCTTTATTGATATTCTTCCACCAAACAAATTGCAGAACTTTCAACAAAAGCTTATCACTACCTGGATGACCATAAAAATCATGTATATAACTAATAACATCGTGAGATAAAAATTTGGGAATTACTGGGACTTCGTAATCACAATCAGGGAATCTTTTGTATAAATTCGTGTTCAGCGTATCAAAAAACCCCCGTATACCAAAATTCAGCTTGTTATCAAACTTTTCCCTATGGAATTTTGCAAGCAAAACTAAGTTTTCATCAAAACTCACATTTGCCATTGGCAAATGTGAGTTTTGATTCTAACCCTTGGTTTTGAAGGTGAATTTCACACCAAAATGACTTTGATCCAAAAAAACCGAATATGTCACATTATAGAGTGTAAAATGGTATATCCAAATCTGCCATAAAACGGTTTTTTTTTTTTTTGGCAAATGTGAGTTTTGATTCTCAGCTCCTCAATTTTGGCCGTTGCATTGGGCCCCCATTTATGTAACAGACATGACGATAAAAAATCAACAAATCGTCATTAGATAAATTCTTTTATAAAGAAATAAATATGAAAAATTACATGAAAAAATTGAACATTTATAATAAGAAAAATTGAAATACATTGACGTATAACGCGTATAACGAATTGAAAAGGAATGAAGAATGATTCGACAAATTTTCCGAGCATAAAAACCAAAAAAACAGAACTTGAACGCGGCCGAATATTTTTAAGAGAGGAAAAATTTGAACACAAAAAATAGAAAAAAAACCGAGCGCGGCCAAATATTTTTAAACAATATCGCTAATTGTAAGAAAAAAGAGGAAAAAAATAAATAATAAAAAATAAAAAAAAATAGAAAATTGGAAATGCAATTTTGGCCGTTGCATTCGGCCTCTCGAATAGATTGGTGAATGATTTGAATAATTCTGTGGCCTGTGTCGAATTTTTCAGTTTTTCACTTTCGAGGGTACATATTTAACAAAAAAATAAATATTACACTTTAAACCGATAGAGACCGGTATCAATGTGTTCAAAAAATTCTCTTCGAACAGATGGAAGAGAAACAATAGCGATGTGAGGATAGTCGAAAAAAGTTTTGCGAAATTTGAATTCCCTTTGAGATACTTTTAATAGAATTTCTTCAAAATTGGAGAATGCAGATGCCCTATGTAGAAGATTTGAAAAGACTGGTAAGACAAAAATTAAAAATGTTGGTGGAATCGCAGAAATGTTGAAAATTCTCATTTTGAGCTTGACTAAATGATTATATGCTGAAAAATTGTATTGATTTTTGAGTATTTTTAAAGAAGCATTCTACAGAATTTTTTGGCATTCGTTAAAATTTTGTCTGAATCAAAAATGTCAATAATTTCTATTTTGAGGTCAACTCAACTAATTTGAATCAAAAATCATGCCATGCCAATTTTTGAGCATTCCTGAAAATATCCCGAGTGGATGATTTTCATGTTGAGTTCTCAATTTATTGATTTTTGAGTCAAAAATCGTACCTATTGGATCTTGTGTATTTCTGACAAAAAACCCTCATAATTCACCATAAAAATGAATCAAAATTTGCAATCAAATTCAAAATGTTGGTAATTTTTATTTTTATATGGTTTCAAAAATTTCTGTCGAAAATTGAAGTTTAACAGGTACTGGGTGTCCAAGAATGAGGGATTTTGATTTTATCAAGAAGGAGAGAAAATTCCCTGCTTGAAAATTGGAAAATTGAATAAGTATCTCAAAAATAGACGTCCTAGTGATTGTTTCAATGAAACACGAGAAAATCTTTCATATTGCACAGAAATAATAACTCAAACGCACATTTTCCTGATTGTTATTCAATTTTACATTTTTGACTTGGGAAATTTTTTCCCCTATTGGCTTATAAAAATGTATCAAAACTCCTTATTCTGGGACACACTGTAGACACTACATTTCTTTACATTAAGTCTAAGTATAGCGTCGATTCTTAAACAGAGTTTTCCTGACGAGTAGAAGTAACAGTTTTTTGTTTAAACACGAATGGTTTTTCTGTTGTGGATTTATGCGAGGTTAACTTTCACGTGGTTCGATTTTATGTGCAAGTAATTTTATCTATGGTTCAATTTTAGTGTGAAATATCAGCATAGAAGCTTGAAAAATTGGAAGCCCACAAAAACTCTAAGAGAACAGGCTTCGTGAAATTATTACGAGTACATAGCATCATTTCATTGCTTACTGAAGAAATGAATTTTTTCAAATACGGTTTTATTTTTTTCTCATTTTCCATGCTGAATATAAGCGCTAAATCTGGATTATCGCAAGACATTACATCGCCATCAAGCAGAAGCCGTGTTGTAGTCTTTGACGTCGATGATACACTTTGCAGAAGTAGTGTAGATTCAGATGAATTGGAAATTGTCAAGAAGTTCTTTCCTGAATGCCCTATACTTTTTTGGATTTCTGAATCAAAATGGATTGGGAACGTATCACATGTTTTTCTACCCCACTTGCAAATTTTATTCGATTACTTGATAGAGCGAGACGTTCGAATCGTATTTTTCTCTTCTGGTGACAAAGAAAGGAATTTGCTCGTGATACCTCAGCTACTTACGTCTTTCTGGGGTAAAGTGAAATTTGAAGCACTGAAAGCCAAAGGACAATTCGATATTTTCTCTAAGGATAATTGTCGTGTGGGAAATAGGTCGTTCGCTTCGAGTGAAGGAAATTTAGTGAAAGATTTAAAAGTAGTTATTCGGGAAGGTGAAACTTTATCGGATGTTATTTTAGTGGATGATGATTACACTTACAGTGCTTAAGATCAAAGACCACTTTTGGTGAGCGTGTATTTATTCCGTTGGCGTATAAACGAAGAAGACAAAAAAGAGAAAGCAGAAGAAGAGACCTTTATTTCATCTCGAGAATGGAAAGAAAAACATTCTAGTTTTTATTTGAACGGTGTTTACTTCATGATCGGCGTATTTAAGACCTATTTCGAGAATGAAAAGTATAAAATACTACCTTTTAGAGAAGCTTTAGATGTAATTCTTCCTGAAAAAAATTACTTTCACCATTTCTTTGAAAAGCATTCCTTTGCCTACGATATGTACGAATTAGGATTATCAGAAGTGCAAAAACGAGTACCTAATGCCAAGTTTTATGGATTGAGACATCCACATGAGGGTTCCTACTATAAAAGTACTATGCGGATATAGAAGGAAAATATCTTCGAACCGAAGGCCCCCACCACGCAGCCTCAACCCATGACTCGCTTCCTCGATTCGCTCGCGTGGACCTCGCTTTGCTCGGTCCTCGCTCCTTCCCACCCATCAAACTAAAAGTACCTGATTTGCAGATAATTTTTTGGATGCGCAAGGCATTATTATAGCTAAAGTTACAAACTTGCATTCAGCTAAATGATCTTGGATTTAGCTAAAAGATGTTTAATGTTAGAAGCAAACTTGATATTAAGATGATTGTAAGTAGTTCAATAAAAATTATTTTTGCTATTTTCGGCCTAGATTTGATTTTTGAAAATTACTTCCACCATTTCTTTGAAAAGCATTCGTGATTTGGGATTATCAGAGGTACAAAAACGAGTACCTATAATGCAACGTTTTATGGCCTGAGACATCCAGAAATTGGTACTTATGGAAATAAATCAAGCCCGAATAAAACTGAGCATCGATTAGCGTACTTAGATATGTACTTGCAGACTGATATAAAGCAATTGTTTTTGTGAAGCCTTTCGATTTATCCTTAGGCACGTGTTTTTAATTTTGCGTGCTATAATTTCGTTAAGATTTTCATTTTTGACCTCTCTAACTAATAGATTGGTTAATGATTTGAATAATTCTGTAGCCTGTGTCGAATTTTTCAGTTTTTCACTTTCGAGGATATTTTTAAAAATACATATTACTTTAAACCGATAGAAATGTATTCCAAAAAATTCTCTTCGACCAGATGGAAGAAAATAGAGATGTGAGGATAGTCGAAAAAAGTTTTACGGTATTTGAATTTCCTTTGAGGTATTTTTAATGAATTTTTTCAAAATTGGAGAATCCAGATGCCCTCTGTGGAAGTTTTGAAGAGTCTCGAAAATCGAAAAATCCGTTAATCGATTCGTGACGTTAAAACTCGCGTATATAACTGAATTACGTTTTACCTATACGCCAAGAACAATTTTCAGTTTGCAAGCGTAGATATCAATACTGTTTCAAAATTAAAAATTTTCTAAAATTCTGCGCAAAATGCGAAAACTTGGTTGGTTTTCGTTTGCAGCTGGACTCAACGACAATACAAGTTGCACGAATATTTCTGAAAACGTATTCCGTCCGTGTGATTGATCAAAATGAATGGAAATTTTGGTGGAAAAGCAGAAATATTGAAAATTCTCATTTTGAGCTTGCCTAAACGATTTCTGGCTGGAAAATTTTATTGATTTTTGGATATTTTTAAAGAAGCATTCCACAGAATTTTTTGACATGGTTAAAATTTTGTGAAACAAAAATGTCGATAATTTTCATTTTGAGGTTAAATCAACTTTGAACCAAAAATCATGTCAATTTTTGAGAATTCCTGAAAAAAAATCCCGAGTGGATGATTTTTATTTTGAGTTCTCAATTTTTATTGATTTTTTAGTCAAAAATCGTTCATATTGATTCTTGAGTATTTCTGAAAAAATAGCCTTCATAATTCATAACAATGAATCAAAGTTTGTAATAAAATTCAAAATATTATGTTGATTTTCATGTTCATTTTGTTTCAATAATTTCTGCCCAATACGTTGTATCAGTTTTGTAAATATTTCTGTAGAAAGACATCATTCAGGTCGTAAAATTAAATTCAAACATGAAGACAAATATCGGAATATCCAGGATGAAAATATTTATGGAAAATCAATTTCTTGTGAAAGGAAAAAAAACGCCAATGAAAATTTTTCGATCATTTACGTGTCTACCAAAAAATGCCTGGAATCTTATCATCGTTCAAATTCAGATTGTTTGGCGTACGAAAATGGATTGAAATTTAACATAGAAAACTGAAATGTCGGAATATTCCATTTTTGAACTCATTGAATCTCGAGTTCGATATCGCCGTAGATAACCAAGCATTCGTTATCAACAATTTTTGGTACCGGGTGTCCAAGAATGATGGATTTTGATTTCATCGAGAAGGAGAGAAAATTCCCTGCTTGAAAATTGAAAAATTGAATAAGTACATATCTCAAAAATGGACGTTCTAATCATTGTTTCAATGAAACACGAGAGAATCTTTCATTTTGCATCGAAATAATAACTAAAACGCACATTTTCTTGATTGTTATTCAATTTTACAGTTTTGACTTGGAGAAATTTTTTTCCCTATTGGGTTATCAAAATACGATCAAAACTCCTTATTCTTGGACACCCTGTGGTCTGAAATTTCTTTACGTCAAGTTTCAGTATAGTGTCGATTCTTAAACAGAGTTTTCCTGACGCGTAGAAGTACCTAACATTTTTTCGTTTGAACACGAATGGTTTTTCCGTAGTGGATTTATGTGCAAGTAATTTTTTCTATGGTTCAATTTTGGTGTGAAGTATCAGTGTAGCAGCTTGAAAAATTGGAAGCCCACAAAAACTGTAAGGGAACCAACTTCGTGAAATTATTACACAGCATCATTGCATTGCTTACCGAAGAAATGAATTTTTACATATGTGTTTTTATTTATTTCTCATTTTCCATGCTGAATATTACCGCTAAATCAGGATTATCGCAAGACATTACATCCTTATCAAGCAGAAGCCGTGTTGTTGTCTTTGACGTCGATGATACACTTTGCAAAGGTGAAGTAAGATCAGTTCAATTGGAAATCGTCAAGAAGTGCTATCCGGAATGCCCTATATTTTTTTGGAATTCTAACTCATGGATGGGAAACATGTCACATGTTTTTCTACCTCATTTGCAAGTTTTATTCGATTACTTGATAGAGCAAGCCGTTCGAATAGTATTTTTCTCTGCTAGTGACAAAGAAAGGAATTTGCTCGTGATCCCTCAGCTACTTACGTCTTTCTGGGGTAAAGTGAAATTTGAAGCACTGAAAGCCAAAGGACAATTCGATATTTTTTCCAAGAATAATCTGCGTCCGGGAAATTACTCGGGTGAAGGAAATTACGTGAAAGATTTAAAAGTAGTTATTCGAGAAGGTGAAACGTTACCGGATGTTATTTTAGTGGATGATGATCACACTTACAGTGCTTACGATCAAAGACCACTTTTACTGAGCATGTGTCTATGTCATTGGATGATACGAAAACAAACAGACAAAAAAGAAAAAGCAGAAGGAGAGCACCATCTTTTATATTGGGAAAGATATTCTGGTGATTTTCATTTGAACAGTGTTTACTTCATGATCGGTATATTTAAAACCTATTTTGAGAATGAAAAGTATAAATTATTGCCTTTTAGAGACGCTTTAAATGTAATTCTTCCAAATAAAAAATACTTCCACGAATTCTTTGAAAAGCATTCGTTCGCCTACGATATGTATGACTTAGGATTATCAGAGGTACAAAAACGAGTACCCAATGCAACGTTTTATGGCCTAAGAGATCCAGAAATTGGTACTTATGAAAATGATCCGAGGCACAATGATGACAATATTCATTTCTGAGCAATACATAAGCCTATCCGAATGCAAGATGGTATTATACGTGATGAATGTGTGGGAAAGTTGTACAAAATAGGTATAATAAAATAATATAATTAATTATGTTTTCAAGTTTTAATGGTTTTTTCTAAAAATATTATCAAGTACGTCGAATAAATTAATCATCTACTATGGTTTAAAAACCTAATCATTTTTATAAGCGTGAGGGATGCCTGGTCAACGATTGATTTTCAAGCGAATTTGAATAAACCCTTGAAATGGAGTCACGAAATATTCAAATTAATTTGGATGGTCTTATTAGGATATATAATAAAATGTTTTGGACTTGAGCCAAATGAGAAGTGAATGAGTGTTTTGCTCCAGTTTTTTTGGTACATATGTGTATCAGTGTATGTGACAATCCTCTGTGTTTTTATTTATCTCATGGAGCGCTTTATTATACGTACCTATTTAGATACGTAATCAACGCGATAGAGGCAATACCAACATAAAGGATGTTAGCCCAAATACCCAATTCGGCATAAGGGTACGCGTTGATTTGTACGCGATACCACCTCGAGCGGTTATACGACTCGATGATGATGATGATTTATTCTGAAGCAATCTCAATCTACTGTAATTTCAACTTCACGTCATTCGCTTAGATACAACAAAATTGAACGAAAACGAAGAATTAGAGCAAAACAATCAGAAATGGCCGACGAAAAAAATAAATAACGAGAAAAGAACGTTGGGTCGAAACAAAAAACAGGTACTTTGCAAGAGACAAGTGGCCAAACTTATGGAAAAATTGTTAATCTTGAGGATAGAGCTTTTTGAATTTTTCAGTTTTCAAACGTTTCCGTGAACCCTTTGATTAATCTTAGACACTTGTTTTTCAATTTTGCAGCTAAAATTTTGTTGAAATTCCCATTTTCGGGCTCTCGAATAGATTGGTGAATGATTTGAATAATTCTGTGGCCTGTGTCGAATTTTTCAGTTTTTCACTTTCGAGGGTACATATTTAACAAAAAAAATAAATATTACACTTTAAACCGATAGAGACCGGTATCAATGTATTCAAAAAATTCTCTTCGAACAGATGGTAGAGAAACAATAGCGATGTGAGGATAGTCGAAAAAAGTTTTGCGAAATTTGAATTCCCTTTGAAATATTTTTAATAGAATTTCTTCAAAATTGGAGAATCCAGATGCCCTATGTAGAAGATTTGAAAAGACTGGTAAGACAAAAATTTAAAATGTTGGTGGAATCGCAGAAATGTTGAAAATTCTCGTTTTGAGCTTGACTAAATGATTATATGCTGAAAAATTGTATTGATTTTTGAGTATTTTTAAAGAAGCATTCTACAGAATTTTTTGGCATTCGTTAAAATTTTGTCTGAATCAAAAATGTCAATAATTTCTATTTTGAGGTCAACTCAACTAATTTGAATCAAAAATCATGCCATGCCAATTTTTGAGCATTCCTGAAAATATCCCGAGTGGATGATTTTCATGTCGAGTTCTCAATTTATTGATTTTTGAGTCAAAAATCGTACCTATTGGTTCTTGTGTATTTCTGACAAAAAACCCTCATAATTCACCATAAAAATGAATCAAAATTTGCAATCAAATTCAAAATGTTGGTAATTTTTATTTTTATATGGTTTCAAAAATGTCTGTCGAAAATTGAAATTTAACAGGTAGGTACTGGGTGTCCAAGAATGAGGGATTTTGATTTTATCAAGAAGGAGAGAAAATTCCTTGCTTGAAAATTGGAAAATTGAATAAGTATCTCAAAAATAGACGTTCTAGTGATTGTTTCAATGAAACACGAGAAAATCTTTCATATTGCACAGAAATAATAACTCAAACGCACATTTTCTTGATTGTTATTTAATTTTTCATTTTTAACTTGGGGAAATTTTTTCCTCTGTTGCTTATCAAAATATATCAAAACTCCTTATTCTTAAACACCCTGTAGTCTGTACATATCATTACATTACCTAAGTTCAAGTATAGCGTCGATTCTTAAACAGAGTTTTCCTGACGCGTAGAAGTGATAATTTTTTGTTTAAACACGAATGGTTTTTCTGTTGTGGAATTATGCGAGGTCAACTTTCGCGTGGTGCGATTTTATGTGCAAGTAATTTTATCTATGGTTCAATTTTAGTTTGAAGTATCAGGGTAGCAGAGCTTGAAAAATTGGAAGCCCACAAATAGTGTAAGGGAACAAGCTTCATAAAATTACTACACGGCATCTCTGCATCGCTCACAGCCAGAAATTGGTACTTATGAAAATGACTCGAGGCACAATGAGGACAATATTATTGCAACTCTAAAAAAATCAGTTTTTGAAAAGAAAAAAAAAGTGATAATTATAAAAGTAGCTTTATGAGTTTGATAAATTTTACTTAGATAAATAGCCTACCTAGTTGATGGAAATTTATAATTTAAAAAAAATGTATACTACAGAAATAAATGTTAAGTAAATTTTAAAACTATCAAAGAAAATTCAAAGCTGAAAATTTTTCCTACAAATCGTTACAATTGAAGCGCAGAAAAAGTGAGACACCCTGTGCACGAATTTAGCAAAGAAAAATTCCGACTATCTGATTAATTAAATACAAAAAAATAATGACTAGTAAATTACAAATTTTAAAAGCAGTCGTTCAAAGGAATAATCCTTTTTCTACATCACTATCATCCACGTAAGCATGTTGTTTGTCCATTAGATTGGTGGATATTTTTGTAAACATGTCTTTAATATTGAACGTAGGATAGGTGAATGTTCCCGGGTATTCAACCGTAAGTGGTGGCCTCGTTGTTCGATTCCAGACTGGTAATCCAGGCTTAAAAACACGAGCAAACAGAATAAGAAATCACGAGGAAAAAAATCCGTCGAGGAGGTTCTAAAAAAATGTGTACAAGCAACTTACTATGAATGGTATTGAGAATAAGTTACCACAGATTGGTTCTCCTAAATGATGCCGTCTGACGAATTTCAAAACTGATATATCCTCCAGACATGTAACCCTTTGTAAATGAAATGAACAACAATGTGATGTAAAATAAAGAAACATGATTCTTAGATATCGAAAATGTTGGCTAGATTTGAAGCAAATTCACATTTACCCCGTGCTGCCGAAATCCAAGTATTCTAAAATGTAGTACATTTGTTTGAACATTAAAAACGAGTAGTGATTTGTCTCTGCAAAATTATCAGTGGTTCATTGCTAGTTATTTTGGGGGGAAAAAGGATCAAAAATAAAAGAGCAACAGCTCTATAGGTATATATAAAGTGTGTAAATTACTATTCGGGTGATTGGGCGAATGCGGTGGGATGTATTCGAATAAGCATTTTCCTTCCTGTATGTTTTGTTCTGGAATATTGATCACCATCCATTGTTCCCATTCGTTCACTTTTACACCTAAATCCTCCTCGATGGTATCACGTGGTAAACAAGGTGTTTCCACCCCTGTGGAGGAAAATTGTAGATGTGTAGATTTACTCTTAATTCATAATTTTTATGGTTTTTTGACAGCATACCAGTCATGAACATCGTATAAAAAACGTCTTTTTCTGTACTCCATGATAATGTGGGTTGTGTTACGACATGCTCTGGTTTGAGTGTATCTCCTGGTGTAAGTTGACCGTAAGGGTAAGTGACCTAGAAGACAATAGTACTTGGTTAGGTAATTCAAGTTTGAAATCAAACTTCGAATCAGATTGATTGAACAGATTTCACTTGTAAAAGTTCTATGGGAGCTATTTTGAAAATCTCGGGCATTACTCCGGTGTCCCAGAACAATTCTCCAACATGTTTCGCAAATATGGCTACTTGCTGAAGTAAATATTCAACATTAAATTTGAGAAATTATTACATTTGTAAGTTATCTTTCCTAATTCTTATTAAACTGAACTACTCACCAAGTTGGCCAAAATGAAATAAATATAATAGTGGAACTTGTGGGGCATTATTTTTTGTCCAAAAATATGTTTTGTAGGCTACCTTAATAATCTGCGGTTTTATTATCAACACAGCACGAGTTAACCACTAATTTATTTTTATCGATTGATAAGCGATTTCTTCTCTCGAGCTTGGTTTCTAACTACAAAGTTTATCAATCTGTCATAATTAATAAAAGATTTTCATTTTGAGGATCTTGTTTAGTCGACTGCAATTTTTAGAAAACTAAAAAATTTTAAAATAAAAACTATGAAAACATTCTGAAATTGTTAAGTATTTATTTATATTTTTTAAATAAAATACCTCGAAGCTTTCATTACATTTCCTCAGAAATTCGATATGTGAAAAATTAAGCTACCAATGCATAACGAAAAAATTTGAAGCTATCGGATTTCCTAGACCATAATACTGGGCAAACGGATAGCTCTCATTTATCTCTCCAGGACTATAGAAATCTCCGTTTACTGGATCTGGTAACCACTCATCCTTGATCTTGTATCGTTGTTTATAGAGTAAAAATGTATAACGATCTACAACTGTGAAAAAATAACGTGCACTTAATTGAAGCATAGGTACGTTTCCAAAATGCACTACATAAGTCCATTTTCAAAGATTCTGAGTTTGCAAGACCATCTAGCATAAAGTTGCGGCCCGAAATGGCTGATTTTTTGATATGTTGTGCCTAAGGTTCTTGGCTACAACATAATCAAAAAATCAGCCAATTTGGGCCACTTCTACGATTCCAAATTGTACTAGGTAAGTTCCATGAATTTCTTATTAATATTTTTTTGGACTTGGTGCGTTTTGGAAACGTATGCTTCAATTGATGGATTTTTTTTTTGTCCAAACTACTAATAGGTACCTATTTATCTTTATTTGGTTATGTAGATGTGAAACGAATTATTATCTGTCTACGCACTTTGTTTCTGATGATGTCTACTCGGTGGAGTATATTTATACAAAGATGTCCCAGCTGAGATGTTGTTTCCAGGTATGTTGATGATCAGCCATTTGGAGATTTCTCTTTGGGCTTTAGTTACATCGTTTTGTGATTGGGATTCAGATGAGAATGGGATGTATTTTGAATTACCTGCAAAATAGCGATGAAAGTGTTAAAGTGGAAATTGATCCAGGTATCAAAAAATTTCTTCCAACGAAAACATTTTCAATTCTGGAGATGAAATTAAAGAAAAAAAAGCAAAAAAATACTGAATAATACTCTGCAATGCTGAATTTTATCATTCAATTGAGCAGATCAAGAGATAAAATTGATAATTTATTTTATTTTATACGTTATTTTCGGTTTGCCAAATGAGTTGGTAAATATTTTGAGCCATGCTGCGGCTTCTAGCGAATTTTCGGAATGTCCAGTTCATAAAAAATTCTATATTGAAAGTATTCAAAATAAATTCGGAGCCTGAAAAATTTCACGTAATCAGTCAAATGAAATTTTTGAACCATTCTAGGTAAGTAATAACTAATAAGAATTCTTACACCATTCATCAATCAAGCTTCAAAAAAACATTCGAATATTCAAAAAATACTGGAAAATTTGACTAGATAATAATTTTTCAAGGGCATTCGAGCCTTATTCCTCCACTTTGTCACAAAGTTTTTAGAATAAGAGCCACCGGCTCACTCCTTTAACTCTTAAAGGCCCAGGTGACTCCTGAAATGCAATGTAAAAAATGCTTTCGATATCTTAAATTAGATCAACACAAGTTTCACTTTGACTCACAGTTCGCCCCCCCCCCCTCCAGCCCCTTAAAACAATTTCGAAATGATGCGCTTATTTATTTGATTATCCTCCAAATCCGAAAAGACAAAAAATCTTATTGGGTCAATTTTGAAACTGTATGATGTGGTTTCATTCGATGCAATCAATGAGTGAAAGCATACTTTGGATGTACAGCTTTATCCCTTTTTGGGAGACACTTTTGACAAAAGTTGGAATAAGATACGGGGACCAATGCTCCACTTTTGGATGAACACATCGGTTGTTGAGCTTTCATAAAATGAAATCAGGAAAGGAGTAGTTTAAAAAAAAATTATTTTAAGCACATCATTTCCGAAATAGTTTTGAGGGGCTGGGAGGCGAACTGTGAGTCAACTGTGAAACTTGTGTTGATCTAATTTAATATATCGAAAAAATTTTTGCATCGCATTTCAGGATTCACCTGGACCTTTATGGGTTAAGCCCTTACTGCACGAAAAATGTTGCAGGTTAGTTGATGAAGTTTGCCACTGATAAAATTTGAATACATTTGATCATCTTCCCTTTTAGTTATTCACATTGAAAAAATTGGTCTGTAAAATAGAGAACAGCATAGGAAAATTATTTCTCTGGCAGATTAGATTATCTTGTTTGAAAAATAAAGATGGCAGCTTCTTCTTATATTCGATTAATTATATGTTATGTACGTTGTATGTTCATGACTTGCAGATATACTCGATAAATTTCGAATTAGATATCTCGCTCGATAGATAACTAAGTTTACGTTATTAACGTTTTTTGGTACATTTTTACTTCAAGTGTGGTGTCGGTTTTTAAACAGAGATTTCCTGACGTGCAGAAATACCAATTTTTTGTTTGAAATAGAATGGTTTTTTCATTGGCGAATTTATGCGAGGATTACTTTTGCGTTTGTTTGATTTTTACGTGCCAGTAATTTTATGTAAGGTTCAATTTTCATTTCGAAGTACCTATCAGCCTGTAAAATTGGAAGCCCAAAAAGTGTAGGAGAACAAGCGTCATCAAATTATTACACAGCATCACTGCATCGCTCACCGAAGAAATGGATTTTCTCATATTATTCGGTTTTATTTATTGTCTAATTTCCATGAATATAAGTGCTAAATCTGGATTATCGCAAGACATTACATCAACAAGTAGACGCCGTGTTGTAGTCTTTGACGTCGATGATACACTTTGCAAAGGTCAGGTAGAGTCATCTGAATTGGAAATCGTCAAGAAGTACTATCCGGAATGCCCTATATTTTTTTGGATTTCTGAATCAAAATGGATTGGGAACGTATCACATGTTTTTCTACCCCACTTGCAAATTTTATTTGATTACTTGATACACCAAGACGTTCGAATAGTATTTTTCTCTGGCGGTTACAAAGAAAGAAATTTGCTCGTGATCCCTCAGCTACTGACGTCCTTCTGGGGTAAAGTGAAATTTGAAGTACTAAAAGCCCGAGGCCAATTCGATATTTTCTCCAAGACGAATTTGCGTCCGGGAAATCACTCATTCGATTCGGGTGAAGGAAATAACGCGAAAGATCTAAAAGTAGTTATTCGAGAAGGTGAAATGTTATCGGACGTTATTTTGGTGGATGATGATCACACTTACAGTGCTTACGATCAAAGACCACCTTTGTTGACCGTGAGTCTATACCATTGGTCCATAAAACGAGAAGACAAAAAAGAAAAATCAGAAGAAGGGACCTTTATTTCATCTGAGGAATGGAAAGAAAAACATTCTAGTTTTTATTTGAACAGCGTTTACTTCATGATCGGCATATTTAAGACATATTTCGAGAACGAAAAGTATAAAATATTGCCTTTTAGAGAAGCTTTAAATGTAATTCTTCCTAATAAAAAATACTACAAAGATTTCTTTGGGAAGCATTCGTTTGCCTACGATATGTACGATTTAGGATTGTCAGAGGTGCAAAAACGAGTGCCCAATGCAACGTTTTATGGCTTGAGACATCCAAAAAATGGTACGTATGGAAATAAACCGTGGCACATTGAAGACAATGTTCGTTTCTGAGCAAAACATAAGCCTGTCTGAATGCAAATAGTGAATAGATGGAAGCATACTTTATGAATGTATGAGAAAATTGTAGAAAATTGGTAATAGGTAAAATAAATGGAATTATGTTTGCAAGTTTTAATGTTTCGTTTTTTTGTTTTTGTTTTTCCCCCTAAATGCATAAAGAATGAACCATGAGGTATTCATCGAATAAATTAATGACCTGGCAGGTTTTTGCAACCGAATCATGTTATTTATGAAACGTATTTAAAATTAGTTATAGCCAACGTTTAATCTTTAAGCAGGCTTGTTAACCGGTTTTTAACCATTAACCAAAGTAACCGGTAAATTAATCGAAAAAAAATTAACCTTGACCAACAATTGGAAAAAGAAAAAGTCTCTCCTTATTTTTAAAAAATTCCAATTACTGGACTCCTTAGTTTTGGTTCATCCTTTACCTATTGACTAACAATGTTTTTTTTTGGAAATATTACTTACTAACTGTAACCATGACCGAAATTTTTTTAGAAAAAACCTGCTAGAAATCAATAAAAAATTGAAAAGTGCTGTTTTTTTATTTCTTTTTATTTTTGAGTTTTTTTTTTCAATTTGAATTGTAGTGATTTGAAATTTTAATAAAAAACGTGATTGAAAGATGAAATAATAAAACGTGAATAGAAATTTCAAAAAAATTGAAACTGGTTGTATCATACGCATTAAACTATTAAAGCTCGATCTTGAGTGATATGTATTTTTGTTTCTTGAAAAGATTGTTGAATTTTGAATTTTAAATTTTACTGGTAAGTATTTAAATGTGTAAACTTCAAGTGTAGGTAAGTTGAATGTATTTGGTATCATTTTAGAATGATGAACAATTTGTAAAAGTTCAAACTTTTTTTCCGGTCAACAAGCCTGTCTTTAAGTGAATTCGGATAAACCAAAATGTAATCGGGTGACGAAATGTTATGGATGGCTCAATTATTTCATTTTGAAGTACCAGCGTAGCAATTAAAAATAAATAAATAAATAAATAAAAACTGAAAAATACTCTGCAGTGCTGAATTTTATTGTTCAATTGAACGGATCAAAAGATAAAATTAATATTTTATTTTATTTTTTATGCAATTTTTGTCTGCCAAAACAGTTGGTAAAGATTTTGAGCTATTCTGCGGCTTTTAGCGATTTTTTGGAATTTCCAGTTCTCAAAAAATTCTATTACCCAAGTGTTGAACTGAAATCCAACACATGAAAAATTTCACTTGACGTTTTTAATGACTTCTTGGCCCATTTTAGGTGAATAATATGACGAAAAAAACCAACGTTGGCATTGTTTTGGATCGAATGCAATGCTTACACCATTCACCAAATGTTCACGTTCAAGTGTTGGGATACCATCTTATGTTTGTGTGTACATAGAAATTTCTAATATTCCATTAGTTATATCCTATGTAGTATGTTCAAATCTGTAGATATACTCGATGAATTCCGAGATGGAAGGATATCTCCATAGATAACCGCGAGCATTCGTTATCACCGATTTTTGATATATTTTTACTTCAAGTTTATAGTGTTGATTTTTAAACAGAGTTTTCCTGACGCGTAGAAATAACAAATTTTTTGTGTAAAAACGAATGGTAGCAGCTTGATTTTGTCATAAAATTATTACACAGTATCACAGCATTGCTTACTGAAGAAATTAATTTTTTCATGTGTGGCTTTGTTTATTGCTTATTTATCTTGAATATAAGTGCTAAATCGGGATTATCGCAAGACATTACGACTACATCGCCATCAAGCAGACGCCGTGTTGTAGTATTCGACATCGATAATACACTTTGCGAATGTGACATATTGCCAGAAGAATTGGAGAACGCCAAGAAGTACTACCCGGAATGCCCTATATTTTTTTGGAATTCTAACTCAATATGGCTTGGAAACGTATCACATGTTTTTTTACCTTACTTGCAAGTTTTATTCGATTACTTGATAGAGCGAGATGTTCGAATCGTATTTTTCTCTGCTGGTGACGAAGAAAGAAATTTTTTGGTTATCCCTCAGCTACTCTCGTCCTTCTGGGGCACGCAGCAATTTGAAGCGCTGAAAGCCAAAGGACAATTCGATATTTTCTCTAAGAAGAATTTGCGTTGGGGAAATTACTCGATCCAGACGGGTGAAGGAAATGAGGTGAAAGATTTAAGAAAAGTTATTCGTGAAGGTGAAACATTATCTGATGTAATCTTGGTGGAAGATGATCCCGAGTATGTGATTCATGATCAAAAACCATTTTTGCAGAGTATGAATCTAGGGGATTGTTACCTGAAGGAAGTTGACGAAAGAGAAAAAACAGAAGAAGAGCGCAGTATTCCATTTTGGCAAATAGATTATTGGGCAAGAAAATCTCCCGGTTTTGTATTGAACAGTGTTTACTTCATGATCGGTATATTCAAGACCTATTTCGAGAATGAAAGGTATAAAATTTTGCCTTTTAGAGAATCTTTAAATGAATCATGCCTGAAAAACAATACTCCAGGTGCAATGATTTTTTTCAAAAGCATTCGTTCGCCTATGACATGTTTGATTTAGGCTTATCAGAAGTGCAAAAACGAGTACCTAATGCTACGTTTTATGGATTGAGGCATCCGCATGTGGGCTCCTATAAAAGTATACCTAGGTGCTATAACGGATAGCTCATTTTAATGACAATGGCAACTACTAGGTGTTTTCATAATTCAAATTCTGCGAATGAAGAAGTATTCCTTTGATATTGTTAAACATGTTTTATAAGGTAATACGTTTTATGCTTTCAATAGATAAATTTATGTTAATTTCTGTGTACTTACTAGGTTTTTTTTTTAAAAAAAAAACTAAATCATTCTATTTGTGGAATGTTTCTGATAGGAGTACATGTGTATAATTTTCAGAGACACCTGAGCAATGATTGATCTTTGAGTAAATTTGGAACGATTACTTAGTGTATGCGCTTCTTGAAAAGAGTGTAGTGAATGGGAACTGTAGAATTCCGCAGAGTTTTAGGGCCCTGGTCCTATACTCTCGAGGTTTAAGACCCTAGCCTCCATACTTGAACATAGTTTTTCGCCATTAGGTATTAGCTGCGTTCTGGGCGGCTATTACCGAAATATTTTTGCCTCCGCAATCGACGTAATCCAACGCAATGAACGTAAAAGATTGCGTCGTTTGCGTAGATAGAAAGCAACCGTGTTGAGCGTAATGTGCGTTATTTTAATATTTGAGTAACAATAATGTTTATAAAAGCCCAATTAACAATTAAAATTTTTTATTTTTCCAGATAACGCCAATATTGCAATGCTCATTACGTCGATTGCGGCGATTGCTGAGGCAAAAATATTTCGGTAATAGCCGCCCTGGACTTTACTTTAGATCATGGTATCTAACGCATTTTTTTTTGTTGAAAAAAAATCACTACTTTTTCACTATCTTTTTTCAACCAAATTTATTTTTTAATTTCAATCAAAATTATTTTAAAAAACAATTCAAACGAACACATTACATAGGTACGTTATATGACAGGGTGTCTAACAAAATTTTAAAATAAAGCAGGTCTTCGACAGGAAATTTTTTTAACACTTGAGATTTTATAAGAAAAGGGAGTCGGATGGCGAGGCAAAATTTTACATTAGAATTTTTCGCTTTTCCAATGTCTTCAGACATCCCAAGATTTTTTTCAAAAAAGTGGATGGATAAAATATATAATTTTATCATTTCAATTTTTGATTTTATTTTCAATCTTAAGGTTCTTGTTAATGTAATGAAATTGGGTGAATAAAAAACTTTTTTCAACTTGACAAATTTTTAGAAAATATACAAAAATTTGAACCGATTTTTCTAAATGAAACGGCGAGTTTTAATGTAAAATAATTGGTACAATTTGGCCTAATGCGATGCATAAAAATTCTGATTTCTCCTTCAAGTCTGGAATTTTTTAATTGCGTTAATCGCGGAAAAGAGAAACAAACTGGGCCTGGCAAAGCGAGGGCGAAAGCTCTCGAAAATCAGTATTTCGAGAAGTGTAAAAAAAACAGTGTTTTTCTGTGAAAGGAGTTAATTATAAGAAGTTTATTACTTTGGTTCAAAATTTTGAAATTCAAATTATGATTTTTTTTTTTAAAAAGCAACATTGAAAAAAAAGCAAACGATCCCGAGCGAAGCAAGCCCAAAAGCTTTCAAAAATCCATGTTTTGAGAAGTAAAAAAAAGTTTCTTTATGCAGAGTAGAGTTTATTTTTCTGATTCAAACTTTGAACATTTCTTGCATTTAAATGATAAGTTTTTCACGTGGAAAAAGAAAAAGCCCTCGAAAATGTGTAATTCAAGCTCTTAAAAAGTCGACTAATGAGCTCTTTTTTACGGAATAAAAATCGAGAAAAAGGAACGTATTTGAATTTTTTCATTTTTTCACTGCTTTTTCAACAAAATTCACTAACCTTTTCACTACTTTCACCACCTGTTAGATACCCTGAACTGAAGACATGTAGTTTCATTTTTCAAATAAATCCATACGATAAAAACATGTAGTACTCTTGCCCCACCACGATAGTACTCTTTACTAAAATTCAACTACATATTCAGAAAAAATTATCACGAATGATAAAATGGGCTAAAAAATGTTGTTCTCATGCCAAAATATAGGTAGTTAAAGAGTTACCATTTCACTGACATGTGGTGCCATCCCCCCTACCACCACATACTTTCCACCCCATTGGGAGGCTTCAAACACAAAATGCGGACGTTTGCCACAGCCTATTTTAATACTTACAATTAGTTTTTTGAACACATGTTTTGATTACGTATTGGAAATAATTTTTCCATATTCCGGACGCCCGTAGGGCTCAAATATTTGGGACCGTTTGAAAACTACGACTTAAAACAGAACAGAGCAATGCTTGTTTTTTCAAAAAAAATTACCAAACGCTCGAGTTTTTTTTTGTTTTGTTTTCTTTGTCACATGATCATTTGATATTCGAATTCTTCGGTAAAAAATACGCTATATTAAAAAAAAAAAACTTGAAACAAAATTCTTTAGGTATTGGGGAGAGAGGGAATCGATTTCAAACTTTTAGAATAAAAGCCACCCTCATTCTTTTAAGCCCTTACTCCACAAAAAATTTTGTAGGTCAATTGATGAAGTTTGCCTATTGCCTCTGATAACATTTGAAAACATTTGTCCAACTTCCCTTTTCTTATAGTTGGAGAATTTCATATTGAAAAAATTGGTATGTAAAATAGAAAACGCTGTCTGAAAGATTAGATATCTTGTTTGAAAAGTGTTGGGATATCTTCCTATGTTTGTGTGTAGAAATTTATAATATTCCATTGGTTATATCCTAATGTTACGATCTGTAGATATAACCGATGAATTTCGAGGTGGATGGATATCTCCATAGTGATAACCAAATGTTTGTTATCAACGATTTTTGGTACATTTTTACTTCAAGTTTAGTGTTGATTTTTAAATCAGTTTTCCTGACGCGTTGAAATAAAAAATTCTTTGTACAAAAACGAATGATAGCAGCTTGAAAAAGTAGATGCCCACACAAAGCCTAAGCTAACAAAGCTCCATCAACTTACTGAAGAAATGAATTTTTTAATATGCGGTTTTATTTATTGCTTATTTTCCACGAATATAAATGCTAAATCTGGATTATCGCAAGACATTACATCCTCATCAAGCAGAAGTCGTGTTGTAGTTTTCGACATCGATTGTACACTTTGCAAACCTCAGGTAATATTAGATCAATTGGAAAACGCCAAGAAGTACCATCCGGAATGCCCTATATTTTTTTGGAATAATGTATCGCATGTGTTTTTACCTTACTTGCAAGTTTTATTCGATTACTTAATAGAGCACGACGTTCGAATCGTATTTTTCTCTTTCGGTGACAAAGAAAGAAATGTTTTGGTTATTTCTCAGCTGCTTACATCTTTCTGGGGCGAAGTGAAATATGAAGCACTGAAAACCAAAGGACAATTCGATATTTTCTCTATGGAGGATACGCGCGAAGGAATTCATGAAAGTGAATACGAATTTGTGAAAGATTTAAAAGTAGTTCTTAAAGGACCTGAAACTTTATCTGATGCTATTTTAGTAGAAGATTACCGTGGTTATGTTGCTTTTGATCAGAAACCGTATTTGCAGATCATGGATTTAACGTTTTGGTACATACGAGAAGAGAACGAAAGAGAAAGAGCAGAATGGCTTTATTCGTCATATTGGAAAAGAAATTCTCCTAATTATCATTTGAACAGTGTTTACTTCATGATCGGTATATTTAAGACCTATTTTGAGAATGAAAAGTATAAAATATTACCTTTTAGAGAATCTTTAAATGAAATTCTGCCTGAAAAAAAATACTACCAAGATTTCTTTGAAACTCACTCGTTCGCCTATGATATGTTTGATTTAGGATTATCAGAAGTGCAAAAACGAGTACCCAATGCAACGTTTTATGGCTTGAGACATCCAAAAGTGGGTTCCTATACAAGTATACCATAACTGATAGATAGGTCATTTTAATGACAATGACAATAATAACGAGATCTTTTTTGAATTCTGCGAATAAGGGACACATCACTGTCGATGTTGTTTAAAATGTTCTAATATGAAACTTTTTTTTTTTTGCTTTCAATAGCTATAAAATATGTAATCGAGTGCTCAATAAATTATTATAGATTTTCAAAAACTGAATGTTTTAAAATCCAGTTTATTTTTGCAAGAGGCCTGGGCAACGATTCATTTATGGGTAAAATCAGAACGATTATAACTTACACGCTTTTTGAAAAGGGTTCAGTTTATGGGAACCGAAGAATTCCTCAGGTTTTTAGGGGCCCGAGCTCTCAAGGTTTAGTAACCCGGCACATCAAGATCAAAAATGTAAGAAATTTTCATCTTAGGTATTGACACTTTTAAATTGAGTGTCTAGTTGTATGCAGAAATGCTCGTGAGAAATTACATCAAATTATAGTCGGTGGGGGCAAAAGTACGCTGCGAGGCAGGAGTGCTATTTACTCGTTTTCATGCTGGCTGCACTAATTTTTTTTTAAAATGTGACTCATATTGTGAACTTGTATAGCGTTTATGTTTCATAGATCAGGACTGTCATTTAATGCCTCAAAAAAATGTATTTTTTTTTTCATCCACGCTTCGTAAGTGCCTGTAAGAGCAAATCTGGATAATTTTGAAAACTGATAGAATATCCTTTAAGATGGTTCAGAATACAATATTTTTCATATGTACGTAACATCGTTGATACCATTTACGAGAGAGGTAAACAGGAAAATCCGTACTTTAAACGTGTATTTTTATTTGCCTACTAAACCGGTTTAGGTATTTCTAAATGTCATGTGGCGCGTTGTTTTTCTCACTGGATGCGTTTTTTAAAAAAAAATTACAAGAGGTATATTTTAATTTTTTATATAAATCCCTGCGATAAAATAAAAACACGTAGTACTCTTGCCCCACTGTGATGGTACCTACTCTTTACTAAAATTCAACTTGAAAAAAAAAATATTACGAATGACCAAAAGGGTCTTGTTCTCGTGCCAAAATGTAGGTAAAGAGTTACCGTTTTACTGACATGTGTTTCCATCTCCCCACCTCATACTTTCATTCCCTTCAGAGGGCTTCAAACACCAAGTGCGAACGCTTGCCAACACCTACTCTACTAATACCTAATTTTTGTCAACATCTGTTTTTATTAGGTACTGGCTGAAAATAATTTTTCCATATTCCAGACGCCCTCGCAAAATTCAAATTTGTGGGATCCTTTGAAAACTTGTAAAAATTACTATGTAACCAGAGCAGAGCAATGCACATTTTTTCAGAGAAAATTACCTAACATTCGAGTTTTTTTGTTTTGTTTTGTTTTCTTTGTCAGCATAATCATTTGATATTTAAATTCCTTAGTGAGAAAATATACCTACTCAAATTTTTAAAAAAGTTGAAACGAAATTCTCTAGGTATGGGGGGGGGGGGAGAGACAACCAATTTCAAACTTTCAGAATGAAAGCCACCCTCACTCTATGCAAAAGGGCCTTTCAGGATGACGTAGTGAAATCCGCCCTTTCGCCAATTTTGACGAAACTCACCCAAAATGTTAGTATGGATGTAAAACCATCCCAATTTTTTTTCAAACTTTCTTTTTTTTGATCATGTTGCACCCTCTTTGGGACCCTGGGAAAATTATATGTTATACCTTAGGGTGTTACTAAATTGTTGAGAAAATTTGGCAGTGTGCCCCCTCCCCGATTTTTTTCTCTGAAATTTGCAACCCCCCCAACCCTCCAAATATGAAAAAAAATTTTTGAAAAAAATTTCACACACGCACCTATTTAGTGACTATTTTTTGTGTAAGTTTCAAAATTTTTGGACCACCCCCTCCGGAGAACGAGAATTTTGAATGTTCAACAAAGAGGGGGTATTTCTCGGGTTGGGGTGGTGGGGTCTGCTCAAAATTTTTTTTGGGATGGTTTTACATTCATACTAACATTTTGGGTGAGTTTTGTCAAAATTGGCGAAAGGGCGGATTTCACTATCTTATCCTGAAAGGCCCTTTGCACGTCAATTGATGAAGTTTACCTTTAATAACATTTATGAAAAAAATAAAAAATTTGTCTATCTTCCCTTTTCTTAGTTGGAGCATTTCAAATTGAAAAAATTGGGTCCGTAAAATAGAAAACGCTGTCTGAAAGAATAGACATCCTGTTTGAAAAATAAAAATGGCAGCTTCACCGAACGTTATAATTTAATGTATGCTATGTATGTACTTATTTACCTACAACTACATAGGTTTATGTTTAAGTGATGGGATACCTTCCTATGTTTGTGAGTAGAAATTTCTAATATTCTATTAGTTATATCCTATGTAGTTTGTTCAGATCTGTAGATATACTTGATGAATTTCGAAGTGGATATCTCCATAGTGATAATCAAGCCTTTTTTATCAACGATTTTTGGAACATTTCTACTTCAATCTCAGTGTTGATTTTTAAACAGAGTTTTTCTGACGCGTAGAAATGAATATTTTTTTGTATAAAAACTTATGATAGCAGCTTGAAAAAGTAGAAGCTCACAAAAAGCGTAAGAGAACAAGCTTCATCATAAAATTATTGCACAGTATCGCAGCATTGCTGACTGAAGACATGAATTTTTTCACGTGCGGTTTTGTTTATTGCTTATTTTTAAGTGCTAAATCAGAATTATTGCAAGACATTACATCCCCATCAAGCAGAAGCCGTGTTGTAGTTTTCGACATCGACGGTACACTTTGCAAAGCTGAGGCACGGCCACATGAATTGGAAAACACCAAGAAGTACCATCCAGAATGTCCCATATTTTTTTGGAATACTGCATCACATGTGTTTGTACCCCACTTGCAAGTTTTATTCGATTACTTAATAGAGCATGACGTTCGAATCGTATTTTTCTCTTCCGGTGACAAAGTAAGAAATGTTTTGGTTATCCCTCAGCTGCTTACGTTCTTGCTGGGTGAAGTGAAATATGAAGTACTGAAAGCCAAAGGACAATTCGATATTTTCTCTAAGGAGGATACGCGCGAGAGTATTCATCATGATGAAGGACGTTATGTCAAAGATTTAAAAGTTGTTCTTCGAGATCCTGAAACGTTATCTGATGCTATTGTAGTAGAAGATTGGTACATTTATGTTGCTTTTGATCAGAAACCGTATTTGCAGATCATGGATTTAACGTTTTGGGACATACGAGAAGAGGGCAAGAAAGAGACATTTGAGGAAGAAAAAAAAGCAGAAGTAGGATACTGTAATTCATATTGGCAAAGAAATTCTCCCAATTTTCATTTGAACAGCGTTTACTTCATGATCGGCATATTTAAGACCTATTTCGAAAATGAAAAGTATAAAATATTACCTTTTAGAGAATCTTTAAATGAAATTCTGCCTGAAAAAACATACGGTTTGGATTTCTTTAAAAAGCATTCGTTCGCCTACGATATGTTTGATTTAGGATTATCGGAAGTGCAAAAACGAGTACCTAATGCCACGTTTTATGGATTGAGACATCCGCTAGTAGGTTCCTATAAAGTAACAGATAGCCCTTTTTGATGGCAATAATAATAACTACCCATAGGTCTTTTTGAATTCTACGAATTGGGTACCTACACCTACATATCACTATACTGATGCTGTTAAAAATCTAATAACTAAAAATGTATATAATCAAATGCTCAATAAATATTACTATGGATTTTAAAAAACTGAATGTTTTTAAATTAGGTAAGTTTATTTTTGTGAGAGACCTGGGTAACGATTGAACTTTGAGTGAACTCAGAACGATTACCTATAGTTCGTACGATTTTTGAAAATTTCCATCATTGACAGTTTTCAAGTGATTTTTTTGAGACTTGGACTGTAGAATTTCAACATTCCTGTTACCTACATGCAAATTAAATACCTAGTTCTCGAGTAACAGAAATGATTTCTGAATTTGAAGTAGGCATCCTTTAAAGAGATATGTACTTCATGACTTTGTAAGAAATGAAGGTATTTTGAGGTGCGAGCAATAAGTAAGCGTATCTGAGTATTGTACTTACAGCTCAGAAATAACGTATGCAAATGTTTGGGATCTGCTTCGTATGTAATGTTAGGTTGATCCCAAGCTTCTAGCAGATTTAGTCTTTGACCCGGAATTAAATCACCGTGATTCATTGTCACCTGTCAATTATAATGTACTAAACATAGGTAAGTGAAATTTTCGATCAACCGGGCTCTTTCTATGATCTAATCGTATAGTATCGCGTTCTCCTACCTTGAGACATTTTTCAGGCATCGCGTGTATCACATCGTCAAATATTTCAGCATCCAAGAGTTTTTGTTCAAATTCATTTGTAGCATTTGGTCTGGGTTTCGTTGTTGGGTAATCGAGTTCCTCGCTGAGCTCGTACGATGGTACCAGACTCTCGTCACTTTGCTCATATTCGCTAGTTTCATTCGAGAACGAATTCTTCGAGGAGTAATCGAGCTCCACGTAGTCGTTATATGATCCGAGGCTTACATTATGAGTTTTTTTCAAATGTAAATCGTCGTCAAACGTGCTCCAATCGAAGTTTCCATCGTTTGGGTTATATTTTGTACTGTTTGGAAATAAGTGTACCTGAAATTGATCCCAAAATGGTGAGCGGAAATAGCGAATATTGCACAGATGTGTAAAATGAATGTATTTTCTTACCGATACAATATTGATTAAAATTAAGTAGAAATGTGCCGACGTTTTGCGCATTTTATATTAAAATTTTTGGCCAGGATTCTCAAATATTTACATTTTTAAAACCATCAGATGTGTTTTTCTGAGTGATACATATTTAGTAGTTTGTAGAGGTCGCTGTTCAGTTAATTAGATGAATGTTTCTGGATGAAAATCGAATAATATAATCTTCGAGAGTATCGATTCGTAATCGGACTAATAGAAATCGATCATTTTTAATCAATTTTTTTTTTTTAAATTAATAAAAGTGGATAAAATATGATGAACGATTTAAATCAAGTAGAATGAATCGATGAAGAGAGAGGATGTGGCCATATCCTATCAACTATTGAACTTAAGTTTCCCTGATTATTGGCCCATTTATAAATTATTGTGGTTTGGTAAGTAGATAATGTTGTGTTAGCTGAGATGAGATGAATTAAAAATATTTAATAGGTAGGTAGTGAGATTCAGACAGTAAAAGCAGTGTGTTTTATTCAATTTACATTGAATAAATTTGGAGCGATATCAAAACTATTAATGAACCCATTTTCAATCTGAAATTTGTGGTTGGAAAATAACTCGTCATTATTTTGATTCAATAATCGTAAAAATTCATATTTTTTAAATAAGTTACCCATCCGTATCCTAAGTGAAGGAATGAATTTCATCGTGTATATCTGTTGCTTATTTTCCTTCAATATAATCCTCGTAACACCAGGATCACTGGGACCCATCACATCTCCATTAAGTAGAAGTCGTGTTGTAGTCTTCGATATTGATGAAACTCTTTGCAGACGTCTGCTTTTTTTTCCGGACGACTTGGACGTATTGAACAAATTGGAAATTGTCAGAAAAAACTATCCGGAATGCCCGATTATTTCCTATACGCATAATATTACTCCCGAGCACAATACTACAATTAAGTTTGTATTTTTACCTTACCTACAAATTTTATTCGATTACTTATTGAAAGAAGATGTTCGAATCGTATTTTTTTCTGCCGCTGACAAGAAAAGAAATTTTTGGATTATCGCTGAATTACTTACATATTTCTGGGGCACGGAGCAATTCGAGGCATTGAAAGCCAAAGGACAATTCGACCTTCTCTGTGAGGAAAATATTCGCATGGGTCATAATCGGGATGAAGGAAATTACGTGAAAGACTTGAAAGCAGTTATTCGAGAAGGCGAAACGTTGTCGGATGCAATCTTGGTGGAAGATGAACCCCATTATGTCGCTTATGATCAAAAACCATTTTTGCACGTCTATGATTTAGTGTGCTTGCTTCACAACATTGGTGAAGTAAACCATACAGAAAAAGCGAAGGATGAGGATCCTGTTAGGTTTTGGGAAAGGAAATCTCCGAATTTTCCTTTCAATAGTGTTTACTTCATGATCGGTGTATTTAAGACCTATTTTGAAAATGAGAGGTATAAAATGTTGCCTTTTAGAGAAGCTTTGAATGAAATTCTGCCTGAAAAAAGATACTTTAATGATTTCTTTGAAACGCATTCGTTCGCTTACGATATGTTTGATTTAGGATTGTCAGAAGTGCGAAAACGAGTACCTAATGCCACGTTTTATGGATTGAGGCATCCACATGTGGGTTCCTATAAAAGTTGGCTATAACAAATGACAATGACCATAACTAGGTGTTTTGGTATTCTGCAAATCAGGTATCTACATATCTTTCGATGTTGTTGAAAAAGTTCTACTATGGTTTTTTTCTTTCAATAAAAAAAAAATGTAATCTAGTGCTTAATAAATTATTACAGATTTATAATAAACTGAATAATTTTATTTGTGGAATGTTTTGAAATTAAGTTTAGTTTTGCGAGAGACCGGGGTAACGACTGAGGGGGTCGTTTGGTTAAATTTTATAGAATTTCTTGGAAAACTGGGATTTCAAAAATGTCTCCATAAGGTCCAGAACGGCTGGAAACCAGCTTCAGTCCACCCAGAATGCTGAGATAACGGTATAGAATGAATTTTAACTTTCCTACTTCATTATGGTAAAATTTTGTGGAAATTTCAATTTTCAAAAATCTGCTTCAGGCTCCAAATTTGCTAAAAACAGTTCGAAAACGTTTTAAACCCATTTGGGGGGGGGGGGGGGTTAAAATAGAATATTAGCTGTCTATTTCTATTTGCAAAGATTTCGTTTTTTTTTTTTTCATTTTTAACCCGAACTGGATTTTTTAAAATTCGCCAAAATTTGACAAATGCTTTCAAGCATTACATATTTTAGTTGTGGTGATATTCAAGTACATATTGAGGATTGCTCTCTTCAATTTACCTTTGGATCAATAAAGATAATAATATAGAAGATACTTATATTCATAAATCCATTCACAATTTTAATTTGCTGTAGAGAAATAACTCATTATTTTGATAAATCTATCATATATGTAAATTACTTACAGGAAGAAATCAATTACTGATTTTTTAGTCGATAATGAACTTTCTTCTCGTTGATTCATTTTATTACATTGAGGTTCATTTTTTTTTTCTTGGCATTTAGTTTATGGAGCAGTCCCTTATTAACATAGGTACCTATCAACATAGCAGCTCGAAAGGCGAACAGTCGACAGAAATCGTGAGAAAGCTTCATGAAAATTATACAATAATCATAATAATTCATATTTAATAAGTTATTTATACGCAACCTGAGTGAAGAAATGAATTCCATCGTGTACATTTTCTGCTGTTTATTTTCCTTCAATATAATCCATGTAACACCTGGATCACTAGGACCTGTCACATCTCCGTTAAAAAGAAGTCGTGTTGTAGCCTTCGATATGGATGATACTCTTTGCAGACCTCGTGTATCGAAGGACGACTTGAAAATCATCAGAAAAAACTACCCGGAATGTCCAGTGATTTTAGGGAATGTCGCTGTGTTCGTGTTCGTATTTTTACCTTACCTGCAAATTTTATTCGATTACTTATTGAAAGAAGACGTTCGAATCGTATTTTTTTCTGTCAGTGACAAGGAAAGAAATCTCGGGACTATCGCTGAATTACTTACATCTTTCTGGGGCCCGCAGCAATTCGAAGAATTGAAATCCAAAGGACACTTCGAACTATTCTCTGTGAAAAATACGCGCTCGGCAAATCACTCGTTCCCTTCGGGTGAAGGAATATGGGTGAAAGATTTGAAAGCAGTTATTCGAGAAGGCGAAACGTTGTCGGATGCAATCTTGGTGGACGATTCTTTCCGTTGTGGCGCTTATGATCAAAAACCAGTTTTGCAAATTTATGATTTAGTGCGGCTTATAAGGATTTGTGAATTAGATGATACAGAAAAAGCCAAGGATGAGGATCCGGTTTTGTTTTGGAAAAGGAAATCTCCGGTTTTTCCTTTCAATAGTGTTTATTATATGCTTGGTGTATTCAAGACCTATTTTGAGAATGAGAGATATAAAATGTTGCCTTTTAGAGAAGCTTTGAATGAAATTCTGCCTGAAAAAAGATACTTTAATGATTTCTTTGAAACGCATTCGTTCGCTTACGATATGTATGATCTAGGATTATCAGAAGTGCGAAAGCGAGTACCTAATGCCACGTTTTATGGATTGAGGCATCCGCATGTGGGCTCATATGTAAGTATTACAGATTGCTGATTTTGATGCCATTGGCAATCATTAGGTGTTCTCGAATTCTGCAATGTTGTTAAATGTATTGCAAAAGTTCGAAAGGTGCTTAGTGCCATAAAATTAATTTCGAGATACATAATTGCGAAATTTCAAAAATGTGCTAATAATAAACTTCTGAGTGTAAGTAGGTATGACACAAAAAAATTCCAATATTATTAAAAATAAAAAAATTCAAACACTTTTTAGAAAGAACAGTTGGTAATTTTCTTAATGATATTGACTCTAACAATATCAATATCCTACATTTCCCAATTAACCTACTACCACCCTGGCAAAATTATAATCCTACCATTGACCTCTCCCTAACAGAATTTAATAAAAAACAAACAAATCCAATAATTTTCAAAAAACATTTTCTCTGTCTTCTAAACAAATATGAAAAATTTAATCAAATATACACAGATGGTTCAAAATCAAATCAATTTGTAGGTTGTGCTTTCACTCAAAAGGACTTTACCACTCCTATTGCTCTGCCTTCTCAATGCACCATTCTAACTGCTGAATTGTATGCGATAAAATATGCTATTTTATACACTACAGACTTCTTACAAAACGAAACTGTCATCTTCTCTGACTCACTCTCTGCAATCCTATCTATAAAAAATTATAAATCAAAGAACTCTCATCCCATCTCTCAAGAAATTGTAAATTTTCTTCAGTCTACTCCTCAGCTTCAAAATTTAGTGTTATGTTGGATCCCTTCACACTCTCAAATAGAAGGTAATGAAATTATTGACAAAACTGCTAAACAGGCTTTCAAAAATCTACCTATAGCAAACATACCAGTTCCCCTTTCTGACTTAAAATTACATGCAAAAAAGATCATGTTTGATGAGTTCCACTCCTACTGGTCCCAAATTCCTAACACAAATAAATTAAAAAGTATTAAAAACTCTGCATCATTCTGGAAAACATCTGAACAACCCAACCGTCGTTCAGAAGTAATACTAACTCGCCTTCGAACTGGACACTCTTTACTCACCCATCAATACTTATTCCTAAAACAACCTCCTCCTATGTGTTCCACTTGCAATGTTCCTCTAAATGTTCCCCACATACTCATACACTGTCCCATTTTCCAACATACTCGCTCCCTCTTTCTAAATTACAATCAAATAAATACTATCCTATCAGATGATCCAGTCGCAATAAATAATGTACTGAACTTTGTAAATATCACAGGACTAAGACAAAAACTATAGTTTAATAATTATATGCTTACATTATAAATTTTCTTACTTTGTAATATCTATAATTTATAATTTGCTATGTAGATAACTGTGCCAAATGTAATGATGAGGTGCCCCTAGCCATAGTAGCTGTTTATGGCACCCAATAAAATAAATAAATAAATAAGTATTAACTTTGAAATTCGAGGTTCTCAATAATCAGTAAGTGGCATTTAGCATCATGTCACTTAGCTCACTTTGAAGTGCAAGGTTCTCAGATTGGCACCTAGCTCTTTTTGGATGGCAGTGTTGGTTGTTTAAAACTCGATTGTTTAAAACATTGTTTAAAACAGCTATTTTAAATGGGAAATATATAATGGCACGACAGAGAAATATATTGAACGACAGCAAAGTTCAACGACGAAATAGGGTGTTTGCACGACAGCCTTAAATGCACGACGGCATAAGTGATTTGAACGACGAATTTAATAGGTTTTTGAACGACGACCAGTGTAACGACGGCTGCAAGTGGTTTGCGCACAAATGGGGGAAAACATAACTCGTTTGCGCACAAAATCAGAACTCGTTTGCGCACAGGAAACTTAGGGACATATAGGGACAATACGACTCGTTTGCGCACATATTTTCCTTCTCACTTTTACAGGCCTAGGACTGTCTGCTTTATTGGCAGGCGTGATTAAAAATATATGCGTGAGTAGTAAGTAGTAATTAGGGAGATAATACGATTCATTTAAAATTCAAACGGAAGAAGGGTGACATCGTTGGAGCTGCGGATATAAGTTTGGTGAAACCATCTGATATGTATGTACTTCATCAGCATTTAAATACGAAAGTCCAAAAAAATTTTTGACCATTTTCCAACCTCTGATTCTTTGCTTCGGTACTCCTGCAGCAATATACGGTTTTTTGAATGTGCCTGAACCAAGATTGGCCTAAATGGAACTTACAAGCTCTTATTTTACACTCCGGAAACAACGACTTGACAGCATTATGAGCAGCTTTTTCGAAATCAGCGCAGAAAGTATGAATGTTCAAGGTCTTTCCCAAGTACTGATGGCACAAAGCACTTGTAGTGACCCATTCGATGAATCTAAAAAGCTACGAACTATGTACAATTGCATACATGTGCGCAAACGAGTTGTGGTCACTACAGCTACCCTGTGCGCAAACCACCTCTACCTGCTGCGGTCACTTTAACCCATCTGTGCGCAAACGAGTTACGGCCGTAACGACAGAGATATTCACTTTGCACGCCGAAAAAAAGGAATTCCCGACAACATAAAATAACCTGTGAATTTTACGAGACTAGGTTGTTCAAGTATCGTATTGAATTGATTTAAAATTCCTCAAATGTGCTGAAAAAAGTTTTGGTGGAGATTTATCAATTTTCTGTCAATCCATTTTGATTGGTTGCATGGCAATTTCTTAAAATGAGCTCCAAATCTTTCAAAAGTGCTCAAGTGTGTTCGTCGAAATATTAAAATTTTTTTGCATATCTTTAACATATTTTGATAGGTAGCATTGATACCTTTTTTCAAAAATTCAGGAAATAATGAGCCAATTTCAAGATCAAAATTTCTCAAAAGTACTGAAAAAAGTTTTGGGGAGATTTTTCAGTTTACTGCCAAGATTTTAATTCATTTTGATTGGTTGCATGGCATCTTTTTCAAAATTTTGAAAAATCAAGGCTCTTTTTTGGGCTTAAAATTCGTCAAAAATTCTTGGAAAAACATATTTTGTCCAATCATTTGTAGGTATTTGTTTTGCGAAGTTTTAATCCATTTGGATAAGTCTCACGACTTTTTATCAAAACTCCCAAAAATCTTGGCTCAAGTTTGGGCTCAAAGTTCTTCAAAAGTACTCAAAAAAAATTTGACAAAAATTTGTTGTTTTTCTGACGAGATTTTAATCCATTTTTATGCATAGGTCGCATGACACCTTCATCTTTAGGGATCGTGTAATTCCTGACCCAATTTGGAACTCATAATTTCTGAACATTTTTCCAACAAATCCTTTGGTTTTTTTTTTGAAATTTAAACTCATTTTGATATGTTTCAACACAGCATTTCTCAAAATTCAGAAAATCACATGAGCTAATTTTCAGAAAAAATGCTTCAATTCACACTGAAATTATAACCCATGACCCAATGTTGTGTTCAAAATTCCTGAAAAATGCTCAAAACTCACTTTCGTTGAAATATTTGAATTTATCACAAAATTTATAACCCATTTTGTTTTGTGATGTGACACTTTTTCAAAATTTCCAAAAATCATGACTCAATTTTGTGTTCAAAATTTCTTCAAAAGTACTGAAAACTGCATTGATGATATTTTTTGGTTTCTGCCAACATTTTCACCCACTTTGATGAGTGGTCGACACGTTTTTAAAAAATTGAGAAAATCTCGAGCCATTTTTCAGCTCAAAATTTTTCAAACTGCTCAAAACGAGTTTTGAAAGAAAATTTTGATTTCCCGCCAAAATTTGAATCCATTTATATTGGTCACATGACGTCTTTTTCAGAAATTCCGAAAATAATGAAGCAATTTTGGGATCAAAATTCTTCAAAATTGTTCAAAAAATATTTTAGTTGAAGTATATTTTGGTTTTTTTTTGAAAAATTTTAACCTAAAATTTGATAGATCACACGAAACATTTTCAAATACTTCAAAAATTCATGACTCAAGTTCGTGCTCGAGATTCCTCACGAATGCTCAAAAACTATTTTCCTTGAAATATTTGGATTTTTCGCAAAATTTTAACTCACTTTGATAGGTCACGAAGTCGTTTTTGAACAATTCTACAACTATTCAATTTTGAAAAATGAAGAGGGGGAGGGGTTTGGTCCCCTTCCTACCGAGATACCTATCTGCTGACATTTTAGACCCCATTATCTACAAATCACCGAATTTTTCGGCTGAAAAAATTCCATCCAAATAGAATTCCACTTCTAGAGCACTTTTTGCCTGTTGGACTCCGGACCACACACGGCCTATTGGATTAATTTGACCCGGTTTGTGTATTTCGCAGGTCGAGGTAAAGGCGACAAGAAGATGAAGAAATTGATGGGCATGATGATGACCGGTTTAATGGGCAAAATGGCGTTCATGGGTCCCATGATGATTCTATTGATAAAACTAAAAGCGTTGAAAGCTCTGATATTGAGCAAAATCGCCTTAATGCTCTCGCTCTTCCAATTACTCAAAGGAGGCGGAAAGAAAGGAGGCGGAGGTGGGCACGGTAAATACTAAAAAAATTCAGCATTCTTGATTATCATGACTCAGTGGCACTATAATTCGCAAAAAATCCTCACATACACACACACACACGTACCTACTCGTACTACCTAGCAAAAGAACGCGATCGAGCCGACGATAATATAGTAAAAAGTATACATGGTATTTAAAATAAAAAGAAGGACAAATGCGTAAATAAAATACAGGGGCAATAAATAATAAAGGGTAACGCGCATGCGCATCAGACTATTAAGTCGTCGCCACCGACCGCCGAATTTCTCCCGCTTGGCCACTGACTCTGTTATAAGAATATAATCGCTGTGTAGGAGGCAAATTTATTATATTTCCGATATGTTTTACAGGTAAAGAGGTGATAATTGTCCATGACGCGCATGGAGGCGGAGGTGGTCATGATAGTTATGGTGGAAGCAGTGGGTGGGCATCAGGTGGTGGCGGCGGTGGATGGTCTGGTGGCGGCGGCGGCGGCTCAGCATGGTTAGCTCAGGGAGACAGTTACAGCAGCGGAGCCCATACAGGAGGTGGCGATGCCACCTACGCTGGTTCTGACGCCTACGCCACCGGTGGAAACGCAGCCGCTGCTGCTGGCGGTGGCGGATGGGCCGGAGGTGGCGGAGGCGGTGGCGGTGGCAACGGATGGGGCCGCCGATCCGCCACTGATCCACATTGGGTCGCTTACAAAGCATACGTGCCGCCGGGAGAAGAATAACCACCTTGATACGCCGCATTTTTTTTCTTTGGAATACCTAACTCTTGTGTACTTCGAAATGGGAAATGATTGTGCATGGAAATGCGATGGAATTTGTACAACCGCGATGCTCACTCAGCAGTCAATGTCAACTGAAAAGTCTACCATCAGCGTACAATTTTCTCGAATGTACTTTCTTTTTTAAACGTCGTGATATCAAAATATAATTAGATAATTATATCGCCTTTTTAAAATACTTGTAGTATTTTTTTTTGTTGGTTTTTACGTATTTTTCCTCTTTATTTATTTATTTATTTATTTATTTATTTATTTAATTACTTATTTATTTATTTATCGTTTATATTTTCCTTCTTTCATTTTTTTTTTTTTTGTTACTATCCTTTTATCCCCCCGAGTTTTATCGCGCTCAACTTTCAAATCGAACTAGTCATATTCGAAAGAAATCTTTTACTTTCCATCCGCGCAATCAGAGTAAAATTTTACATCCATGGCGAAGAAATATATGACTAGCTTGTTCGTACTTCGTAGCCCATCCAAAAATGCTTCCTTTTTGCCCAATCGAGTCAAATGTTTGCCATAAAAAAAGTACCTACCTTCGTTTTTAACTAAAAATAATCATGGACTAGAATGATTCTTATTATTATTATGTTGAAGATTATTTCATTCGAATAAAAAACATCCCACGTGAAAAACAATTGTATGTAAATATTTAATTATAGGTAATATTGTTGTTATATTTATAATATGAAATATTTTCATGTGTACTGTATTTATTTATACGAAATGGTTCAATCAATTGCGAATTGTTCATATTTTAGTACCTAGTAATCACAATCACTATGTCACAAATTTTTTTCACCTTAGTAAATTTCTTCGAGGTTTTTTCTCCAAATTACATTTATAAAATTAAAAATTACTCTGAAATAACAGATTCAAAAATATGAAATATGACAAATCGCAAAAACCATTATCGAATTTTATTTTTTATACGTATTTTATACAAGTATATATTTTTTTTATTTATTTGTTTTGTTCATTTATATGATTTACTTATTTATTGTTTTTTTTTTGTGTAGTAGATACATATTTATTTATTTATTTTCAAACTACTTTAAATTTTCACTTCTCTTTTTCCAATTATAATACGATACACTTGATAACTTTACAAAATAAGAGCTAACCCCAGTGTGCCGTAGTCGCAGAAAAATAATGTAAATAAATAGATTATATCTCGTTGAAATATTTTAAAGCAGTTTTTGTAGTGAACGAATGCTTTATTATTCAAGCATTCGTACAGCATTTAAAATTATCGTTGTAAAAATAAAATTATTTTCTTTATAATTTGCTTTTTTATTTTTTTGTGTGTGTGTGCTTACTCAGAATGCTTGGGCCAATTTACTTCCAGCTTTCGAAATTGGAATCTCTGAAAGGTAATGCTGTTCAAATTTGAAAATTTCCGAATCAGCAAAATCATCTTCCCACATAAAAAATGTTTGAGAGCTCATAGGAGCCCAAAGGTCTGAAAAAATGTGCCCAAAACAGAAAAAATATTTATATTTCGGGTTATATCACGCATCAGGAAGTCATATAGGGCCCAAGAAATATTTTTTGGACCCCAAATATTCCAAATTTTTTCAAAAAATGGTCGAAAAATGTGTAGCTGGCTATTCGAATTTCTAGACTATTTTTGATCAATTTTTTTTGAAAATCTTGGGCACTAGAACAGAAATACATTTTTGAATGCGCAGACTCGAAATCATTCCCAAACCCCAGGAAACTCGATTTTTCACTCGGAAAGACAATTGCCAAAATTATAGCTACCCAATCGCATTTTTCGATCATTTTTGAGCCCAAAAAATACCCTTTTGAATGTGCAGCCTCGTAATCGTGTTCAAACTCCAGGAAACAAAACGTGTGACTAGAAAATACGATTTTCGAAGTTATAGCTGCCCAATCGGTATTTTTGACCACTTTTGAGCAATTTTTTGAAATTTTTGTGTCCCAGAAATCTTCAGGTTTCCCTTCCTTTTGAGGAAAAATCGGGTAAAATCGATCATTGCACACTCGTCGTGAGGTTCCCTTGTAAGAGCTGAACAGAATAAGCGTATTCCAATTTACTGGTGGAATGCTAACGTGAATCAGCTTCTAAAAAATCAAAGTATACTACTAATATATGCCATTCCTCATCAATGATGCATCCTTCAGGTCTTACGTATGCAAACCACGTTGAAAATATGTTAATAGATTTGCATAACCAGTTCGCCGCAAATGTAGCAAAATTTCCAACAAGAAAAACTTTTAGGTATAACTTTCTACCTGGGCTTAAATTTTGAGTCCCCTGAACCAAATTTTGAGTTGTCGAATAAGTTGATTTTTCGATTTTTGGCAAATTTTTGAAGATGGGTACCTACTTAGCGAAAATCCATGGTTGATTATCCACAAAAAAAAAACATAAATTTAATACTGGAGACATTTATATCGTCGTCGTGAAATAAGGGCTTTCAAAAGCGGCATTGAAAATTTCAGGCCAATGCACAGGGTGTCCACAAATTGAAAAATCGGATTGGTCAAAAAATTCAAACTGGTTTTTACTGGCGTGGCGCAATATATTCTACACTTTGAGGCGACAAAAACGTGATATGAATTTTTGAAACCGGTTAACAAAAAATACCCAAAAATTGTAGATAGAGAATAAAGCTTGGAACAAAAGTTGTAGAGCGTGAAAAATTACACAATTCTATCTAACCACATTTTGAAACCAGTTCATTGGTTCGCATTTTGCAACCAGTTTTGACACAATTTTGCTGATCGGATTTTGAAAACTGCTAATTAATTTGCAACCAGGTAACTTTTTCAATGGCTTGCTGCGAATTAATGAACCGGGTTCAAAACCTGATTAGCAAAAATACCTACTTCAACTTTTCACATTCTACAACACTTACTGAGTACTTATGTTTCAAACTTTGATATAGTTCAAACAAGCAGAATCGCCAATTGATATAGGATTATTCTCCCTACCAAAGAGGTTAAACTTATCATTATTCTCTAAGGGAGTAGTGATGATCATAGTTGCCTGGATAGCTGATTGTAGAGGCATTTAATAGAAGTCTGCTGTTTTAGTTTATGCAATGTTATGTAGTGTGTAAAGACATTATCGCACTAATGTGCCATTGGCTTACATGGTCCAACTTTACCCTACGAATGCGTTGGACCTATACCTAGTGCTACACACAGGTAGGCACTGGCAATTTACCGCCTCGTATACCTACTCTTCGGAAATAAGAGTATAATTTATTTATGCATACACTGAATAGAAATAAATATAGAAACTCAGACGACTATGGTGTTATTAGCTTTATTATTCATAAGCAACAATAAGCACTGAATAGTCTAATTATTTATTGATTAAATATTATGTAAGCGAGTTACGTCTGTAAACAGGAATCGAATACTCAGTATTCGTGAATTTGTGTAAAAACACCACCCAGGGAAAAAGGGCATATATGCCGGATAGGGCAGGTCCGTTATACATATATGACTCTAATAAGAGAATTTAAAGATGACTGCAGTTCATCTTGAGTAACCACAGCTTCCGATCCGATTCAAGTTACATAAGAGAATATTCCATATTCTAATTACTCATTGATGGAAAGTACGTGCTCCATAAGTCGAATGTACTGATAGGGCTCCGCACCTCGACCTATCTTGAATGGAAACCAAGCTTACGCTTGGTGAGTCCGTGGTTGAATGAAGAACTGATCAGATAACGTGAAACACTTCACTGATGCAAACTAAACCGCCAGATAGCGTGGTTAAGTAAGAGAACTGTACTACATTTGAAAAGGAATAAAGAGAGAACAATTTTCTATCACCTAAGCGATAGAAAATGGCGCAATTCCTCCCTTTACAAGTGAAGAAAGAACTTTATTCAGACATCAAAACAAATTAAAAAGTATTTATTGAAACGTAATTTACATAAAAAACATATGTGAGGGCGCATACGGAAAGGGACCTTACGACCAAAAGTAAAATTTCACAAGAGGAGGGTTTAAAGTTTTGCGTTATTTCCATTGTTTCAAGGTACGATTACATATGGCTATTCCAACTTCAAAGGTCCTATACATTATCACACATTCACACACGCCCTCCAACAACCTGTACTGCCCGGCACTACAAAGTTGATAAAGTGAGCAATTCTGTTGATATTTTCAAGAATTTTAGAGTATTAGTTTTGATAAAAATTGTTTGCTGCTGATTGTGGCAGTGTTTTTTGATTCAACTTGTGTTTTTTATTTAGTTTCACATTAAAGTTAGTTATATATTGTTTAAAAATACATTTCGTAAATCAATACTGGATGGCTAGGTGTATGTACCTTGCCAAAAGTCTTCGATTTGAGTTCCGCTATCGGACAATTTTTTTAATGAGTTTTTCCACTCATGTCTCATTAAAGTCACAGGTTTTTGAAAAATTTTCCTTTTTTACGCGTTTTTACATCTTTTTTCAAATTTTTTGCATCATTTTTCAACTTTTACTTTTATGAATGATAAAAGTTGCATGCTTCGCTTAAAAGTAAAAAAAATTGATGAAATAATAAAAATTGGGGCCTATGGAGGGTTCTACTATTTTTAATCACTTTTTATGGGGTGGCCATTTTACCCTTGGTGAGGTGGCCATCTTTCCAGGGTACTTTTTTGAGAGCCCAAAAATCAACTTTTCGAATTTCTTTTTTTTTTATACCAATAAGTTCACCAAATCACTTTTCAATTAATGGTAGTTGTAGAGGGATAACTTAGGTATATTTTTTTTAAAAAAGTTGAATTGGACAATTCCTGTTGACTCCAGAGCGCTTTTGGCAAAACATGGCCATCTTACCCGGGTTTACCTTCCCTATGGGCAAAATAAATCGGAGATGAGGTCGTTTTTTTCAAAAACGCCAATAATTACAGGGCATTATGAACATAAACATCAAAACGGCCGTTCTATTGAAGAAGCGCTCTGATAATGTTGCGCTCTTACAGACGTTTTTTAAAAAACTGCCATCTTTGCAAGTGTCGGCCGCAATGTCGAATATTTGTTTGGCGTTTCTGATAAAAACGCCTGTAGTACCCAATTTCTACGAAACACTGCTACGGCCATACTGCCGTTCAAGACGTTGAAAAGATAAAATCGCATGGCACATATCACGTGATTTCCAGGAATGTATAGTTGTCCGTAGCTATCTACCGATAAAGCATTATTTTGATAAAGCATATTTTGATGATCAGCAGATTTGCATTTCGTTCTTCACAATCAAGATAGTTTTATTTTCTTCAGTGGCTTTCTAGTTTCTTGGTGGCTGGTGCGTTTGTATGTTCATATGTACATAATTTTTTTTTCTGCTAAAATATTCTAAAGTGCATAAATGTTTGTGTGTTCTCGTGGTTCTTTTAAGAATTTTGAACTTTACCAGATAGTGTTAGTGTAACTCGTAAAATCGCCCCCATGCAAATTGCAATGTGTTACTGTGTTGTGTTTGTGCCTTTTTTTCGTTTCAAACTTTCATTTTAATTATTGGAGAATTATTTCGCATAATATTCATGTTTCTAGGTCGAAAGTTATTTGCAGAACTTGAGAATTTGCCGTGCGCGTGTGTGTGTGTTACTGTGTAGTGCTATTGAATTTATTTCCTTTTATATGTTTTTAATATTTGGTGATTTTGGGTGACCTACATAAGGTCATAAGGTACCTTTTAGATAAAATTGTGCAACTTTTGGAGGCCACCCAAAACCACTTATCGTTTGGTCTCACTTTCAATGTGTTATAACCGGTGAAATTAGATTGTTTGAGATGTAATGTGTGTTGTGATTGATAAGAAAGCTAATTAGGTGAAGTCCATTTTCATCTTCACCAGTTAATTTCAAACACTGAGAAATGAAAATCGAATTCACTGAGCTTTATCACAAAACCCATTACGCCTCAAAAAATTCAAATTTCAACGGTCAAACGCATTGAAAGTGAACGGCAGACTGCGCGTTTATAGTAAACGCCCGTAAACGGACGACTATCTGGCAGTAAAAAATCGCGGGCTAACGGCCGCAAAATTTTGACGCTAAAGCGGACAGATTAGCGTCAAAATGTTGCGGCCGTTAGCCCGTGATTTTTTACTGCCAGATAGTCGTCCGTTAAAAACGGACTACTAAATGCCCATAGGGTTAGAGGTCTTGCAAAATTAATGAATTGAGAGATATGTAAGTGCATAGAATATAGAAGTATGAGTTGAAATATTCTAGTTATAAAGGTAAACCCCCAACAACGTAAGACAGAGGCTTTCTTGCTATTTTTGGCAAAAGTTTAGCTTTGAGTTACAACTAGGATATGTAAGTGCTCATCATCATTTATGTAGATATTATTTTTATTGCATTACTTTCTGCTTCCTTAATCATTGTACTTCAAGCATTATTGTATTACCATTCTCAAATGTCGAGATTCTACTTTATACGTCGTATTCCTAAGGTTTTCCGCCACTGGGGGTTTTTATCTGCTCTGTAAATATTGTGTAATCAATGTCGAACAATACTTTCCCAGCACTTATGTTCGGGTCCTTGTACCAGTGAGCGGGTCCTACCACGCGTTACACACAGTACCGATTTGTGTTCCTCATATCTTATTGTCAATATGATTAAGTTGTTTAGTTGCTTGGGAATCTAAGGTAAAAGCGACTCTTCAACCCATATTGTACAATAAATTTCCCCCACCCCTTGTGGGACTGGGGTACCCCCCCAAAAAAAAAAGGATATATAAGTGCATAAAAGATAGAAGTACCTATGAATTGAAATTTTCAAGTTATAGAGGTAAACGCCTGACAACATATGACTTATAGAGGCTTTCTCGCTATTTTCGGCAAAATTTAGCTTTGAGTTATGATTGGTTTGTGTAGTCAATTTCGACTTATCCGAGTAAAGTTAACATTTAGTGTTATACGGAGATTTTAAGGGGAATGGAGGTTGGTTCGGCTAATAGAGGTTTTCAACTTTTCAAGTTGAAGATTTTCGAGTTATTGACAGCATACTGTATATACACATTACCATACTTTTAGTATAAGGGGTAGGTAAAATAAGCATCTCCCTAAGTGGTGCTTAACATAAGCGTCCCCATAGACAATGCGGGCCACCAGCACTATGTCAACTTTTATTGTAAAAAACATGATTGCTGCATGCGAACCAATGAACTGGTTTCAAAATGTGATTACCCAGAATTGTATTATTTTTCACACTCCGCAACTTTTGTTTCAAGCTTTTTTCACTATGTGTATGTACATAATTTTGGGTAATTTTCAATAACTAGCTGCAAATTAATAAACTGGTTTCAAAATACAATCAGTAAAAATGTGTCAATTTTTCACGCTCTACAACTTCTGTTTCAAGTATTTTTCTCTATCTTCAGTTTTTAGGTGATTGTCAAAAACTGGTTGTTAAATGCGAACTGATGAACCGGTTTCAAAATGTGATTGAACAGAATTGTGTAATTTTTCACGCCCCACAACTTTTGTTTCAAGCTTGTTTCTCAATTTCCAATATTTAGGTAATTTTTTATAACTGCATGGTTGCAAATTAATGAACCAGTTTCAAAATCCGATCCATGAAAATAGTTCAATTTTTCACGCTCTACATGCTTTTATTCCAAGCTTTTTTCATCTATTTTCAATTTTTAGTTAATTGTCAAAAACTGGTTGCTAAATACAAACCAACGAAACGGTTTTAAAATGTGATTAGACATTTTTACGCTCTACAACTTTTGTTTCAAGCTTTTTTCTCTATCTACAATTTTTGGGTATTTTTTGTAAACTGGTTGCAAATTAATGTACCAGTTTCAAAAAATTCATATCACGTTTTTGTCGCCTTAAAGTGTAGAATACCTACATTGCGCCAGTAAGAACCACTTTGAATTTTTTGACCAATCCGGTTTTCCAATTTGTGAACACCCTGTGCATGGACCTGAAATTTTCATGGTCGCTTTTGAAAGCCCTTATTTTTCCTACTCAACGCCACTGCATTCATATCGCTAGCTCTTTCCACTTGGAAAAATATAAAAGCCACCGAGCACTACTTTTGTGTCATACTAAAAAAAATTTCTTACGCTGAAGTGTTAAAGCCGAAACAGTAGATATTTTAAAACACTTTTCTAGACCCAGACAGAAAGTATGGCCAAACACGGGCCGCAGTTCACCATACTTGTTGACTTCTAATTTTAACCGAGCGATGACGATCTTGTAAACCAGTTCTCAAACTTGAAACACTACACCTTTATTATGATTACCTACCTCATAATGGATTTTTATTTTGGTGCGAAACTTACTCGAATATTACATTGGTTCCGTTGAAAGCAGAGATGTGTTTATTAGATACCTAAGTATACAGGGTGTGCAGAAATATCGAGTACCCCTGAAAACGTTTCTTTTTAAATGTTTTGGTTGGTCACAGTGAATGATAATAATGATAGCGCATGATTGGTTGTTGGACTGAGACGATTACATTCCATCAATCATTTATGCATCTATTTCACGTTGCCAAACTATATTTTTAATTTAAAAAAAAAAACAACTTTTTTTGGGTACAATCTTGTTAGGCATGTACCTACCAAATTAGTTTTTCGACATTTTTTTTTAGTAAGAGTTTTGGAATTTTTAGGAACTAAAGTACGTATACATGTCATGGAACAGATACGAGATGCATGTTAGATATTTATCGTGTTGATGCAAAAGCATAACATGGAACATAAAAATTCGCGATTCGGGAGGATAACTAAACTCGTAGTTATTTATCACAACCATTAAAATCGTTCTGGCTGAGCTGTGGAACCTCTGCACAGTTGGGGTCTGACTATAGCTAAGGATAATGAGTAGTGTGTAATATGGAAGGAGGGGGTGCGTCCTGTAAGAGTAGCAGTCTATTATACCAACATATCGATGCATTGACCTTATCTCTACTTGAATCTGAGAACCAGATTCTTTCATTACCTATAATTTTATTTATAGGCCCTCTTTATTTAGTAAAATACATTATTGGTCGAACACGAATGAACCACTTTTGTGATGCGATACACGGCCATTACGTGTGGAAGAATATATGTACCATTGTATCTACCAAGTCGCGCATGCTCCTTCGTAGGTATAGATATTATTATATAACGTGAAAGACAGATTCATCTGAAAATCTTGTCAAGTTCACTGATGACTCGACCACAGGTATGATGTGCGAGAGAATTCTAGGAACGTTAATTTGAATTAGGTACCTATTCGGATTTTTGAAAGGCCTAAATATATTAATCAGTTAATTCGGTTATTTCGCGAAAGTTGACAATATATAAGATAAAAGCTTCCTCATTGTATTTCAAGTTTATTTCGCGTTCAAAGTTCAAACTTTACGAAGTCGTGTCGAGTGTGATAAAGTGCTAAGGATAAGAAGAACATTATCACGAAGACGAATTGATGCTTTAGAAGAAAGGTTAAATAGGCAAGGCAACAGGTTATAATATCATAATTACCTACTTAGGTACTTAGTTAACGAGAAAAACCTTCATAGGTACCTGAAGAGTGAACTTTATCAATTCGGTTAAAGGACATTCAACTAGTCTTTCCATTGCAATTTTGTTAAACAAATTTTTCTTTCTAATTTTAAAATTGACTGTGATAAAACACTTCAAAGAAACTGCAATATTCAAAAACGAAATAATGGGGAATTTCAATACGTTGATCCAATTTAGTGTCGGCCTGTTTCTCTATTTATCAATATCAATAGTTAAAACTTCCCCTATCAACATGTTCGAAGATTTATACTCATTGGCCGTACTTACCAGCAAGAACGTCGACGATTCTGAATACTCAGTTATGCCTGCCAACAGCACCTGCATTTCTCCAAGTCACAAGTTTCATTTCGCAAGGCTTCAGATTATGGCTAATGAACTTTTAAATTTTCGTGAGCAAACGATGGTAAGTGATTCAGAATATATTTATAATTCAAGAGAAGGAGAGAGGAAAACGTGAAAATTTTTTCATTTTTAATAGCTCTACAATTTTTTAAATTTTGATTTTTTAACTGATGTTTTTTTCGTGGCTGATGCACGCGACTGGAAATTCAATCGACATGCGGCTGGTTTATGTAGTTATTTTAACATATAATTTTATTTCATGTGAAATAATTTTATCAGGATAATCTGGAAGAAGGTGTGACAAGAAAGTGTACGTATGATGGTCCTTGTGGTATATTAACGATGAAAAGATTTGAGCCTCTGCCCGAAGATAATGAGGATGATGAGGGTCCTTTTACTGATCCTAATGAGAAGAATTCAAGGTAAGTAAAATTTCACGCTGAACAATCTATCACCTATACCAATTAACTTATACCTATTCTGTACAGAATAATCAGATAGTTACAACGGAATCTAAAAAAGACCCAAAATTTACAAATTCAAAGGTCCCTTTCGAGAAAAAAATCAAAATTTACGTGAAAGGTCAAAATTTTATTTCTGTCCTATTTTTGCTCTTACCATGTTAATTGGCGATGGTTTCGAAGCGTTCTGGACTGGAGCCTTTAGGAGGCCATTTTTCGAAAAAAAAAAAAAACAAACTGGAAGTAAAGGGAATTAGGAAAAAAATAACTCTTGCTTCTCAGTTTTTACTATTTATTAGTGCAAAGCTTTTCAAACACCAAGTGTTCATCATCAGGCTTAAATCACTATTGAACAAAATAACCAAGTCTACAAGCTTATATACTAGTGTACAAGGGTGTGGTTGTTTGACAGTAAAGGGTGTGGCAGTGCAAGGGTGTGGTCATGTGGAAGAGGGTGTGGTTGTAGGTGAGGATGTGGTAGGAGTCATGTCTTCAAGTTTTGTTTTAATAACAGAAAGTAAGATATTTTCCAAGGGTTTTAAATCATTATTTAGTAAATTTGTTTTGTTTTTCTTCATGGCTATTGCTTCCCTAATATTTAATTGAGATGGTTTGTCTATTTTTTGTATGAGGTTCAGGTTTTCAAAGCAAGTAGTGTGGTTGGTGGCAATGAGATGATCTGAGAAAGCAGACTTATTTTCATATTTGTATTTAGCATAATAAAGATGTTCCTTGAACCTCTTTTTGATGTTTCTTTTAGTTTGCCCTATATAAATTCCTTGGCAATCTTTGCATTTAATTTTGTAGATGCCACTACAGTCTTCAGGTTTGTCTTTGTCTTTAGTGTTACCAAGAAGGTTTTTAATTTTGTTGTCATTAGTGAAAATAGGTTGTATGTTGTGTTTTCTGAAGACTGTTTTCATTTTGTTTGTGAGGGGGGGATAGTAACTGATCCTAACTCTTTTGACATCATCTTTTTCAGCAATAAAAGTTGTGGCATCTCTGATTAGTTTTTTATTTTCATGTTTTCTTATAAGTTTTTGGATAGATGTTTTTGTATAGCCAAGGTTGGAAGCAATGGCCATGATGTTTTTAATTTCTTTATTTTGGTTATTTTTATTTAGGGGGAGATTCAAACACCTGTGTATCATGCTGTTGAAAGCAGCAAATTTTTGGTTCCAAGGCTGGAAAGAATCAGAAGGGATGTAGTTATTGGTGTGAGTGGGTTTTCTATAGATATCAAATTCAAGGTGGTCAGAATGTCTGATAATTAACATATCAAGAAAAGGGAGTTTGTTTTGTTGTTCCAGCTCATAAGTGAATTTGATGGTAGGATAGAGGCTATTCAAAGTTTTGAGGAATTCCTCAATGTCAAAGTCTTCAGGTATGATACACAGGATGTCATCAACATATCTAAACCATGCTTTGGGAAAGTTTTTATTGTTCTTTTTGAATTTTGTCTCAAGGTGGCTCATGAAAAAATTTGCCAAGAAGGGTGATAGGGGGTTGCCCATAGCTGTGCCTCCTGTTTGTTTATAGTAAGTTCCATTTATTTGGAAGATGTTTTGGGAAGTGCATAATTTTATAGTATTCATGTAATGGGTTATTTCTTTTTTGTTGATATTTTGTTCTATTAACCATTTTTCTATCATTTCTAAAGTCTCAGGGATAGGCACACTAGGGAAAAGATTTTGTACATCAAAAGATATGAGCCTGTCTGTATCATTAATAGTAATCCCTTGCAGTTTTTCTGCAAGTTCATAATTATTTTTGACTTGAAGAGTTTCAGGAAAAGGAAGGTTTTGGAAGTTGGAAAGGAGTTTTTTGGCAATGTTATAGGAAGGAGAGTTGATATTGGCCACAATTGGTCTCATAGGATAGTTAGGTTTATGGATCTTGGGAAGACAGTACATTTTAGGCACTTTAGGATTGGAAGGAAAAGGAGTGTTATTAAGGAAGGGAGTAGTTTTCACCAAACTTTTCACTTCTTTCACCATTTTATCCACTGGATCACTTTTTAACTTCACATAAGGTCCTTCATTAAGAAGGGTTTCACACTTTTCCAAGTATTCATCTTTCTTCATTATCACTACAGTGTTTCCCTTGTCTGCTTTCATATAGTAGACACCTTTCTGTCTCAAACTTTTGATGGTGTTGTTGTGGGGATGAAATGGAATTCTTGCTGGTTTGTGGGTTTTGATAATGTCAACCACTTCTTTCTTTATGCTGATTTTTGTTTCTGAGGTCTCTCTCCACAATGAAGCATCCACATCAGAAATAATATCTTCAATAGGAGGCCTCATGGGTGGTAAAGAGAATTTTAGACCCTTGTTTAGAAGGTCCAATTCTTCTTTGGAGAACACCACATCAGTGAGGTTTTTCACATACACAGTAGTCTCACTAACACCATTACTGTCACTGCCACTGACACTAACAACATTACTAACACCACTATGGTCACTTTTTTCTTTTAACAGATTTGTCAACTTTTTGTTTTGTGAATTTCTCTTCTTCTTCTTTTTCTCCTCAATTGATCTGAACATCTTTCTTTCCATTTCATCCCACTGCTGTTTTGGTATGGTCTGGCTTAGTTTTTTGTGAAGTGCATATAGTTCTACTTCTATGCTGGATCTTTTTGCATACAGGCTGTGGAGCTCAGAGCTTAACCAATAGATTTTGGCTTTCTCTAGAGCCCTTTTTGTGGAAGGAGTTTTCACTTTACTGTTAAACACCACACACTTAGGGAAAACATTGTTTACCCTACACTGTTTAAGAAAACTAATATCAAGAGGTATCAACTTCACCTTAGTTTTTAGACTTTGGTATTTGTTGAATAATGAATTAGGTTCATTAGGCTCGAATGCCATAATGTCAAAGGTAAAAGGAACCTTTTAGCGAGAAGTTTGTTAGATTAGGAAAAAAATAACTCTTGCTTCTCAGTTTTTACTATTTATTAGTGCAAAGCTTTTCAAACACCAAGTGTTCATCATCAGGGTGATCCTGTGGATAAAATGGTGAAAGAAGTGAAAAGTTTGGTGAAAACTACTCCCTTCCTTAATAACACTCCTTTTCCTTCCAATCCTAAAGTGCCTAAAATGTACTGTCTTCCCAAGATCCATAAACCTAACTATCCTATGAGACCAATTGTGGCCAATATCAACTCTCCTTCCTATAACATTGCCAAAAAACTCCTTTCCAACTTCCAAAACCTTCCTTTTCCTGAAACTCTTCAAGTCAAAAATAATTATGAACTTACAGAAAAACTGCAAGGGATTACTATTAATGATACAGACAGGCTCATATCTTTTGATGTACAAAATCTTTTCCCTAGTGTGCCTATCCCTGAGACTTTAGAAATGATAGAAAAATGGTTAATAGAACAAAATATCAACAAAAAAGAAATAACCCATTACATGAATACTATAAAATTATGCACTTCCCAAAACATCTTCCAAATAAATGGAACTTACTATAAACAAACAGGAGGCACAGCTATGGGCAACCCCCTATCACCCTTCTTGGCAAATTTTTTCATGAGCCACCTTGAGACAAAATTCAAAAAGAACAATAAAAACTTTCCCAAAGCATGGTTTAGATATGTTGATGACATCCTGTGTATCATACCTGAAGACTTCTTTTCTTGATATGTTAATTATCAGACATTCTGACCACCTTGAATTTGATATCTATAGAAAACCCACTCACACCAATAACTACATCCCTTCTGATTCTTTCCAGCCTTGGAACCAAAAATTTGCTGCTTTCAACAGCATGATACACAGGTGTTTGAATCTCCCCCTAAATAAAAATAACCAAAATAAAGAAATTAAAAACATCATGGCCATTGCTTCCAACCTTGGCTATACAAAAACATCTATCCAAAAACTTATAAGAAAACATGAAAATAAAAAACTAATCAGAGATGCCACAACTTTTATTGCTGAAAAAGATGATGTCAAAAGAGTTAGGATCAGTTACTATCCCCCCCTCACAAACAAAATGAAAACAGTCTTCAGAAAACACAACATACAACCTATTTTCACTAATGACAACAAAATTAAAAACCTTCTTGGTAACACTAAAGACAAAGACAAACCTGAAGACTGTAGTGGCATCTACAAAATTAAATGCAAAGATTGCCAAGGAATTTATATAGGGCAAACTAAAAGAAACATCAAAAAGAGGTTCAAGGAACATCTTTATTATGCTAAATACAAATATGAAAATAAGTCTGCTTTCTCAGATCATCTCATTGCCACCAACCACACTACTTGCTTTGAAAACCTGAACCTCATACAAAAAATAGACAAACCATCTCAATTAAATATTAGGGAAGCAATAGCCATGAAGAAAAACAAAACAAATTTACTAAATAATGATTTAAAACCCTTGGAAAATATCTTACTTTCTGTTATTAAAACAAAACTTGAAGACATGACTCCTACCACATCCTCACCTACAACCACACCCTCTTCCACATGACCACACCCTTGTACTGCCACACCCTTTACTGTCAAACAACCACACCCTTGTACACTAGTATATAAGCTTGTAGACTTGGTTATTTTGTTCAATAGTGATTTAAGCCTGATGATGAACACTTGGTGTTTGAAAAGCTTTGCACTAATAAATAGTAAAAACTGAGAAGCAAGAGTTATTTTTTTCCTAATCTAACAAACTTCTCGCTAAAAGGTTCCTTTTACCTTTGGAAGTAAAGGGAAACTGAAATTTAACACCTATAAAGTAAACTCGGATTTATCCTTTTTGTGACACTTTCGATCGATTTAGACTCATAATTTTCAAGATCCGTTTTCTACTGATTCAAATCCAACCCTGTATTTCAATACACTGTTAAAAATAACAAGGTACCTACTTAAATATAAATTGAAAACTTTCACTGGTGTATTTGTCAAAAGCCCCAAGGAACTTGCTCAAATGGTCCATTGACAAAATTGGAGGATGGAAGTGAAGGTTTTATTTTCTATTGCCGGAATAAAAATTGCGGAAATCACAGAACGTGGTTGAAAAAGAGATGGGGTGATCTAAAGAAAAACAGCCTTATACATAATTTTACACAGGTATAGGTGAATTAATTTTACGTTTTTTGTACATCAGCTAAAGACAATTCGAACTGATGCATAGAAGAGAGATGTGGATCGCAAAAATACCGACTGAAATGTTTTTTCACGATAAAATATTGCCAAATTGGCTGTTTGAGTCCCCTTTGAAAAAAATTTTGAATGAAAGACGATTCATAAATAAATAAAAAAAAATCAAAAACTTTATTGTTTCTAAAAAAATATTTAAAGAAACTCCTCCACGTAAATAATACGTTGAAAAAGCAAACATTTTTAGAAAAATTATTTGATAAGGAAAACTAATATGCATGGTATCTATCCGAGTGAAGCGAAGGTGCAACATTTTTGAGAAATTTTTGATATTTTCCAGTCGGTGATATTATAATTCAGTCGACATTTTATTTAAAGTTTTGAATTAAACAGTTTGTTGGAAAAAATTGGCGAAACTTAGTCATTTATCTTCTAAAATTTGACCGATGATTTGGGTGACATTTTGGCGAAAATGTCGACTGAGAAATGAATGCCCCCCCCCATCTTCAAGGTGGCTCTGAACCTAGCTGATACTTTCATTGCATATTTTTTAGAATTAGCAATATTTTTAAAATTATGAGTAGGTATTCGGGTACTATTTTGTGAAAAATATACTTTGTATTATTATATTTGTTGTTGTTTAGTGAATTCATTTTTAGAAATTTTGAGAAAAATTTGAAAATTTGTGTGTAGGTATATTTTTAAATAGCCTACACAAAATAAGATTTCAACTTACAGGTGGGTCATTCCATGTCAACTTAACCAACGTTTTTGAGTCATGTCTTTCGATTTCGCTCAATTTTTTTTTACAATATATACCCACCCAGTAAGTAAGAACCCCGCAATTAGTTTGGTCCCAGCCCCTTCCGGGGCGGGTGAGGGAGGGCTTCCATTATTTGAGGAGGTCAGAAGCATATGGCGTTAAGTCACAAAAAATTTTTATTGAGAAAAACGCAAAAAACTGTTGTGAAGCTCTGGCTCAACCAATTTTTTCAAACTTAGGCTTAAAAGAAAGAGCAGACTCATAGAAACTAATCCCCCATATTTTGCACTTTGAAAAATTATTTGGGGGGGGGGCACTGGGGGCAATTCAATTTTCACTTAACGCCTTTTGCTTCCGACTGAAAAAATAACGCCGTAAAAACTGCGGCAAAACGCATTAAGTCCATCAATTTCATTGGAAAAATGAGAAATTAATAAATTATATCGTTCGAATACATTTATTTTTCGATTACAAAATCAGCATTGACGAATTAAGGATAGAAACTATTTAAAAACATTAAAATTAGGCGAAAAATGAGTAATTGATAAATTATATCGTTCGAATACATATTTTTCGATTACAAAATCGACATTTTATTGAAAATATTGAAGTAACACAACTTGAAAATCCTCACGAAAGCACGAAACCAAAATACGAGTACATCCTCAAACTTTGATAAAAAAAACCGGGAGATAAATTTTTTGGTTTTTTACTTGCGGTTTACTCATTATTGGACACCGTAGTCACAGAATGTCAAAATGTTTTCTTAATCAAAATTCAACGCAGAATCCATTTCTGTTATGGCCGAGGCATTATTTTACAGGTAAGACAAAAATAAACACGAAAAAGTACCAAAAAAGGTGGACTTAACGCCTTTTGACGCCAACCTATGTGGACTTAACTGCCATATGCTACCAATCGAAAACATTTTTGTGGATTTTCACCCGTTTAAAATTACTTTGGCGCTTTGAAACCTACACCACTGGATTCCTCGTTGAATTTTACTAAAGACGGTGATGCTAACTCGAAAAAAAAAAAAATGTGTGACTTAACGCCTTATGCTTCTCGCCTCCTCATTTTCACATTGTCTCGAGCTACTCAACTTCAGCAGCCCATTCCTCCAAAACTATGATACTTTGATTAGAACTGATTTTACAGTTCGAAAGGGCATTGCATTTAAAACTTTTTAAGCGTTTTGAAATTGTCAAAAGTTGGAAGTTGAACTTTCAAATTGAAAGTTCAAATTTCAAAATGGCGCTGTAAGTGAGAGCTACCATTTAAAATTTTGAAAAGATTTCGATAGATGTGCCTTTTGATGCTTTTTTGAAATATTTAAGTTTCGAGATGGGATCTCTCGATGGAAGGGGAGCACCCCCACTCCCAATTTTGGGCGAAACTTTCGAAAGAAAATCTGGGGCATGTAATATATCGAATTCTATGTTTTTGGTGACGCTGAACACGAATATGACGTCAGATTTTTGATAGAACACCATCCACGGCCCCCAGCACCTCCCCAAAGGGGGTAAAAGTTCAAAAAAGTGTTTTGTTCGTGTGACACATGGAATAGTATGTTTTTGGTGACGCTGAACACGAATATGACGTCAGATTTTTGATTGGACCCGTTCACGGCCCCCAGCACCTCCCCAAAGGAGGTGACCCCCCCAAAATGGTTACATTCGTATGACACATGAAATAGTATGTTTTCGATATCGCTGAACACGAATATTGCCTTAGTTTTTCGAATCGACTTCACCCATGGCTCCCAGAACCTCCTTCAATAGGTGAAAGTCCAAAAAAATTGTTGGGAGCCGTGGATGGAGTCCAATCAAAAATCTGACGTCATATTTGTGTTCAGCTTCACCAAAAACATACTATTCCATGTGTCACACGAACAAAACACTTTTTTAAACTTTTACCCACTTTGGGGAGGTGCTGGGGGCCGTGGATGGGGTCCTATTAAAAATCCGACGTCATATTCGTGTTCATCATCACCAAAAACATAGAATTCGATGCATCACATGCCCCAGATTTTCTTTCGAAAGTTTCGCCCAAAATTGGGGGTGAGAGTGCTCTCCCTCCATTGAGAGATTCCATCTCGAAACTTGAATATTTCAAAAAAGCATCAAAAGGTACATCTATCGAAATTTTTTCAAAATTTTAAATGGTAGTTCTCACTTACAGCGTCATTTTGAAATTTGAACTTTCAATTTGAAAGTTCAACTTTCAACTTTTGAAAATTTCAAAACGCTTAAAAAGTTTTAAATGCAATGCCCTTTCGAACTGTAAAATCAGTTTTGATCAAAGTATCATAGTTTTGGAGGAATGGGCTGCTGAAGTTGAGTAGCACGAGACAATGTGAAAGGAATGGAAGCCCCCCACCCGCCCCGGAAGGGGCTGGGACCAAACCAATTGCGAGGTTCTTACTTACTGGGTGGGTATATACATATTGTAAAAAAAAATTGAGCGAAATCGAAAGACATGACTTTCAAAATTGCCTTTTTTTGGTTGAGTTGACGGAATGACCCAGGTACTACAACACATGCCTTGAGAAAATATCTCACGCAACCTATATCAATATTCATTGACGAAAGTGATGGGTTGCCTAACATCCTTCTAATAGGAATATAGATAATATTTCAACGATTATGATCGCTTTAGTTTTAATCGGAGAAAAAAAACAAAAGTAGGTAGCGACATACAATAAAGATTTGTCTCATATTAAATTTGCAAAAATAGATAAGTAAGTAATTCAATTTTTTAATTTGTATCCAATTTTTCAACCTGTGAGCTTCAAATTTGACGAATAGTGTATCCTTGCGATCGATCAGATCCCCTTGCCATATTTTTCTCTCAATTTTTGCAATAAGTGCATCACGATTTCGGAAGCTGTTGATGCATAGCTATATAAAAATACAAGTATGTAGTCTGAAGCAGCAAGCACGTATTATGTGACGTATGTAATGTATCTTTATCGATATCGCTCTCTGATAAGATTAGAACGTTAAGAATACGATAATGACTGGTCGCATAGCTAACGTTTGAACAAACACATGGATTGGAAGTTAAGATTTTATTCAGTATCGATTCTGAGTTGATTAAAAAATACGAGTATAACTGTTTTTTTTATACGTGTTAACGTGTTGAAATTATGGGCAATAATGTGAATACGTGTTCGTCTGAAAAAACTCCACCTCCGCGAGACGAAGAAGTAACCAATCCTCCATTTGATGTGATCATGGTTGGCGATATAACTGGTAAATCCTGTATCCAAGCTCGTTTTTGTACAGGAATATATGATCCAGCGCGTGGATACACGGTTGGGTTTGAAGTAGGACACAAAAAAATGGTCGTGGATAACGAAGAAATCGAGGTAAGTACTATGAAATGATTCTTGATTTTAGGTACTTTTCTGAGATATTTTAGATCAACAAACCGCCAGTATATCTCATGTTACAGATTTTAAGTTTGAGGCTTGCCACTTACAGTAAAAAAAAAATTGGATATTTTGAAACTAACAATAAGAAATGCAAAACTGTTTACTTCCAGAACATTAGATAATATTACTTACTCGTAAAATTGCGATATTGCATTTAGCTATGTTAGAGCGGGAAAATAACGTAAAAAAACAGGGACAAAAAGGAAAAAATTGGCACATAAATTTTTTCTTCGGGAATGTGTTCGGATAGACCCTCTGAACCACCAAAAAAAAGCCGACTCTCCTACCCCTGGAGGAAAATTTTTTAGGGGCCTGAAACCGGTTCCGATTCACGTTTTTTGCGTTTTACTCCGTAAATATTAGGTTTTTGAGAAAAACTACCTCGACGAAAAATGTTCCCCTTCAAATTCTCGACAATTTGATTTTACGCTCGATACCCATTCCTCAAGGGGGGTGTCCAAAAAAAGGGGTGGAAAGAGTAGGTGTTTCAAAAAAGGTCAGTCCAATAAATTGATCAAAATTACCACTTGAAATCATTCGTTTTCGCTCAAATTTTTTTTACAAAGTCTACTCACCCAACTACTAATCAAACTACCATTGGTTTGTCTTCAACTCTCCTCGGGGGTTCGTGAGGGTTGCTTGATTTTTCAAGTAACACACTACTGAATCATATATTTGAAAAACAAATCTGGACGTGCGATATATCGAATAGTATGTTTTCGAGATCTCTGAATACGAATATGAACTTATTTTTTTGTTTCCAACCCCACAAAGCTCCCAGCTGCACAAAAAAAAAGTTCAAAATATGGACAAAATCTCACCCCTCAATGAGTCGAAAACTTTACAGGAAAACAATCAAAATGAAAACACTAAGATAGGCAAGAAGATTTACATCTTACCTGCTAAAGACATTGAGGAATTTTGGAGCGTTAGTAGGACGTTTGAATAGTAAAATGAGTGAAATAATAAAAATGAGTCGTCTATAGTCATATTTAGCGATCTTGAAAACATACTATTCAACGTATTACACGTTTTTTGACGACTTTTCAAAATTTTATCCTATTTAGGGGGCGTAAGGGGATTTTTAGGAATCGTAAGTAAAGCAGAAAAAAGTGCATATTCCAGTTCAGTGTCTCAAAAACATACAAGTCGATATATAACTCGACTTTTCACGATTTTTCAAAATTTTGACCCTCATTTTGGGGCACAGAAAGTCTTTAAGGGGTTGTAGGCAAAAAATAAGTCCATATTCGCACTCAGCGCGATTTCGAAAACATACCATTCAATATGTCACTCGACTTTTCACATTTTTTTAAAATTTTGGCCTTTTTTGGAGCAGTTGGGAGCTGTGAGGGGTTGGGCCCAAAAAATAAGACCATATTCGTGCTCAGCGACTTCGAAAACATACAAGTCGTTATATCACTCGGCTTTTCACGATTTTTCAAAATTTTCACCCCCATTTTGGGGCAAAGAGAGACATTGGGGGGGGGGGGCCAAAAAATAAGTTCATATTCGCACTCGGCGACTTCAAAAACGTACCATTCGATATATCACTCGACTTTTCACGATTTTTCAAAATTTTGACCCCCATTTTGGGGCACAGAGGGGCTTTGAGGGGTTGTATGCAAAAAATAAGTTCATATTCGTATTCAGAGATCTCGAAAACATACTATTCGATATATCGCACGTCCAGATTTGTATTTCAAATATATGATTCAGTAGTGTGTTATTTGAAAAATCAAGCAACCCTCACGTACCCTCGAGGAGGGTTGAAGACAAACCAATGGTAGTTTGATTAGTAGTTGGGTGAGTAGACTTTGTAAAAAAAATTTGAGCGAAAACGAATGATTTCAAGTGGTAATTTTGATCAATTTCCCTGTTGACAATTTCAAGTGGCAGAATGCTAGCAACAGTGCTAGCATGACCATACTAGCACTGGTTGCACCATTTTGAACACCTTTCCTAGCATATCTGCTAGCAAACTGTTGCCAGCACAATGCTAGGAAAATGGTACTAGCACCACGCTAGCAGCATTTTTCTAGCATTATGCTAGCGATGGTTTGCTAGCAGATATGCTAGTACAGGTGTTCAAAATGGTGCTATTGGTGCTAGCATAGTCATGCTAGCATATTTCTAGCATATGCTGGTATACAATTGGCATAATTCTAGCAGGGGGACTAGCATTATGCTAGCGTAAGTTTGCTAGCAGATATGCTAGTGCAGGTGTTCAAAATGGTGCTACTGGTGCTACCATGATCTTGCTAGCTTTTTGCTAGCATGCGTATAATATGTATAATGCTAGAAGTGCATTAATTTCCTTATAAAAGAATAGGGTATTTTAAATTATGGTACGTTTCCCAAAAATATCCAAAAATGGGCAATTGCCCTACAATGCTAGTTTAGAACTAGCATTGCACTAGCATCTTGTGCTAGTATAAACTGAGTGATTGGTTTACCAACTTCACTCTTCTTAATTTAAACAGGAAACTGTATTGAGCTTATATTCGACTTGACTACACACTTCATCTAAGAGAAGTTAAGTGCATCATGATGAAGAACAACGCTAGCAATTTGCTAGCATTATGCTAGCACTTGACTGCTAGCACCTGGATAAGAACACTTTTTACAAAAATCTAGCACCATGCTAATACTTTGACTGCTTGCTTTACCAAGGTTAGAATAGCGCTAGCAGTAGACTAGTGCAAGTTTACCTGTGATTGTATTTCTAGCATGAAACTAGCAGATTGCTAGCATGCCTTTTGCTAGTTCACCTCATGCTAGCACCATTACAGTGTGCTAGCAATGCACTAGCAATATGCTAGTAGTGACTGCTAGCTTTACTCGGTGGTTATGCTGCTAGCATGTGATCAGCAAATTGCTGGCCTGTCTTTTGCTAGTTCGCCACATGCTAGCACCATACTAGTTCTATGCTAGGATGAATTTTCCAATAAAATGTCTGCTGGCAAAGTGCTAGGTGCTAACACCATTCTAACTGGTAATCTGCTAGTTGATTCCATGCTAGTACCATGCTAGTATTCTGCTACTAATGCTAGCATTCTGCTAGTAAAATTGTTGATAAGATAATTATTCTGCTAGGATTAACTAGTGTATGGCTAGTGTACTTTTTACTAGCTCATATCATGCTAGCAAAATTGTAGCTTTATGCTAGGAGAAACTGCCAGCATCCCTCGGTAAAAATGATGCTAGGATATAACTAGCATGTTGCTAGCATACATTATGCTAGCTCATGTCAGGCTAGTATTATGGTAGAATTTTGCTAGCAGGAGCTGCTGGGATCACTCGATAATTATGGTGCTGGGTTTCAACTAGCATATCCCTAGCATACATTTTGCTTGATAATCTCACATTAGCAATATGATAGCATCATGCTAGCAGGGACAACTGGCATCACTAGGTAATTATGAGGCAAGGGTTTGACTAGCACATTGCTCGCATACATTTTGCTAGCTCACCCCATGCTAGCGATATGATAGCATCATGCTAGTATGAACTGCTAGCATCACTCGGTAATTAAGGGGCAAGGGTTTAACTAGCATATTGCTAGCATGCATTGTGCTAGCTCATCTCATACTAGATATATGATAGCATTTTGCTAGCGGGAAATGCTAGCTTCATTCGGTAGTTATGTTGCTAGCATGTTGCTAGCTCATTGCTAACATACTTCTTGCTAGTTTGTATCATGCTAGTAATAAGCTGGCATTTTGCTAGCATGTTATGCTAGTTCATTTCATGCTAGCATAACGCTAGTATCATGCTAGTTTCCTGCTACTCATGCTAGGTGGGTGCTACTAATGCTAGCATTTTGCTAGTAAAATTGTCAATAGGGTTATTGGACTGACCTTTTTTGAAACACCTACTCTTTCCACCCCTTTTTTTGGACACCCACCTTGAGGAATGGGTATAGAGCGTAAAATCAAATTGTCGAGAATTTGAAGGGGAACATTTTTCGTCATGGTAGTTTTTCTCAAAAACCTAATATTTACGGAGTAAAACGCCAAAAACGTGAATCAGAACCGGTTTCAGCCCCCTAAAAAGTTTTCCTCCAGGGGTAGGAGAGTCGGCTTTTTTTTTTGGTGGTTCAGAGGGTTCATCCGAACACATTCCCGAAGAAAAAATTCATGTGCCAATTTTTTCCTTTTTAAAACCGCTATTTGCCCGCTCTATTTAGGTACTTTTCTGAGATATTTTAGATCAACAAACCGCCGGGATATCTCATGTTATAGATTTTGAGTTTGAGGCTTGCCACTTACAGTAAAAAAAAAATGGATATTTTGAAACTAACAATAAGAAATGCAAAACTGTTTACTTCCAGAAAAGTAGTAGACTATAATCCATACACGAAAAAGTGCTCTAGATGTTGATTTTGTATTTTTTTTTTCGGGGAAAAAATGCGCTGCCAAAATGAAGGTACTACCAGCCTCATTCGGAAAAGTGCAATTTTGAAATTTTTACCCCGCACAACGAGGGGGTGGACCCTCAAAAAGGTGATTTTGGAGACATGGTCGGGACCGAAAAAACTCAACGGGGTTGTGTTGAGGGACTTCTCCCGATGCCAAATATGTAATTTTTTCCGTGAAACCCTGCACAACTGCATTCTATGGCACTTTGAATGCGATTTTTATGCATTTTTGGCCATTTTTGATGGTAAAATGGCTCTTATGTCCAGGATATGGCTGAGGACCGAACGATTCTTGGACGTTTGTTAGACGGGGCTATTTGAAGCCCAACTGCGCAAAAACGGCGAAAAAATACGATCACAACGCGATTTTATGAGCACTAATATGCTTGTTACCACTCCCCCACCCCCAGAATTAAATAACGCATTGTCTATTCGATAATATCGATGCGACCCATCAAAATGGAATAAAATTTCGCGCTGAATTCAAAATTCACAATCATTTTTAATTCTGACCCCCCCCCCCGGGTTGGAGTTTTTTCCCCCAAACTGAATAACGATGATGTTAGTGTTACACAAACTTTGCACATTACACGTCGATACTGAGGATTTATGTGTACGCAATCAGAATGATTCTCATATTCGTTGCTTGGGAATATTTTTGCTTCAAAATTTTTCATTCTATCTCCACCCTCTCCCCTCCCCTTTAAAGACTATGTTTGAAGTTTGAACATGGATTTGAAAACTCGAACATGACCTATCAAAATGGTATAAAATTTTGCGCTGAGTTCGAAAATTGCAGTCATTTTTCATTTGGACCCCCTCGGTGGAGTTTTACCCCCTTCCCCCTTAAAGGTGACTAGGAAATTGAACACGTTGCACATTATGCGTCTGTATATATGAGAATTTATGTAACAATATGACGCTTGTAATATGTATAAAGAAATACTCGAGGAAAAAGATACTTACAAAAAAATATGAAAATTGGAACAAAAATGAAAGATGACAAAAAATTAGATGAAATGAGAAAAAACAGAAAAATTAGAAAAACGAGAAAAGATACAAACAAACAAAAATGGAACAACAATGAAAGATAGATACAAAAAATACAAACAAAAAAACGAGATGAAGTGAAAAAAAAACAGAAAAATAACAACTAGAAAAAAATTCAGAAGTTCAAATAAGAAAATAGGAACGAAAATGAAAAACGTAAAAAAATATACCTAAATGAAAAGAAATTAGATGAAATAAGAAAAAAAAAATACAAACAAGAAAAATGGAACAATAATGAAAGATACAATAAATGTAGGTAGGTAAATGAAAGAAAATGAGATGAAATAAGTAAAAACAGAAAAATGAGAAAAACAAGAAAAAAATAAAAAATAAAAGAAATGGAACAACGATGACAGATACAAAAAATACAAACAAAAAAAACGAGATGAAATGAAAAAAAAAAATAGAAAAATAAGAACGAGAAAAAAATACAAAGAAGTAAGAAAATTGGAACAAAAATAAAAGACAAAAATTTAAAAATTAATATCCACCGTGAGGGTCCAAATAAAAAATGACTGCAATTTTCGAGCTCAGCGCAAAATTTTATACCATTTTGATAGGTCATGTTCAAGTTTTCAAATCCATGTTCAAACTTCAAACATAGTCTTTAAAGGGGAGGGGAGAGGGTGGAGATTGAATGAAAATTTTTGAAGCAAAAATATTCCCAAGCAGCGAATATGAGAATCATTCTGATTGCGTACACATAAATCCTCAGTATCGACGTGTAATGTGCAAAGTTTGTGTAATATCATCATTATATTCAGTTTGGGGGACAAAACTCCACCGCGAGGAGGGGGGGCAGAATTAAAACTGATTGCGATTTTTGAGTTCAGCGCGAAATTTTATTCCATTTTGATGGGTCGCATCGATATTATCGAATAGACAAAACATTATTTAATTCTGGGGGTAGGGGAGTGGTAACAAGCCTATTAGTGCTCATAAAATCGCGTTGTGATCGTATTTTTTCGCCGTTTTCGCGCAGTTGGGCTTTAAATAGCCCCGTCTAACAAACGTCCAAGAATCGTTCGGTCCTCAGCCATATCCTGGACATAAGAGCCATTTTACCATCAAAAATGGCCAAAAATGCATAAAAATCGCATTCAAAGTGCCATAGAATGCAGTTGTGCAGGGTTTCACGGAAAAAATTACATATTTGGCATCGGGAGAAGTCCCTCAACACAACCCCGTTGAGTTTTTTCGGTCCCGACCATGTCTCCAAAATCACCTTTTTGAGGGTCCACCCCCTCGTTGTGCGGGGTAAAAATTTCAAAATTGCACTTTTCCGAATGAGGCTGGTAGTACCTTCATTTTGGCAGCGCATTTTTTCCCCGAAAAAAAAAATACAAAATCAACATCTAGAGCACTTTTTCGTGTATGGATTATATAGTCTATAGATAATATTACTCGTAAAATTGCGATATTGCATTTAGCTATGTACTTGAGTCAAAATGACTCATACCTTTTATGATCACAATTAAAGAAGCTGGAAATATTTTCATTTTCAAACTTGATATTTACTTATCTTGAATCGAGAACTTTTTCAAAAATCATTATCCTATTTCATAGCATAATACAGGGTGCCCAGAAATATCGAGCACCCCTAAGAAAGTTTTTCATTAAAAATATAGGTTGGCAACGTGAAATAGATGCATATGATTGGTAGAATGTTATCTCTCCAGTCCAACAACCAATCATGTGCTATCATTATTATCATTCACTGTGACCAACCAAAGTATTTTAGTAGAATACTTTTTTAGGGGTGCTCGATATTTCTGGGCACCCTGTACCTACCAGTACCTAGCCAAATTATTTTTAATTATTTTTAAAATTTCTACCTACGTATAATGTACATAACCTTATGTAGGTATTTCAATGAATCAAACCTGAAAAAAATCGAGTTCTGGCATTATCACTCGTGTAACCTATTCTGTTTTTTTTTTTTTTATGATCACATCATTTACATGAAAGAACCTTAAATTATTAATCATGCTAAAAATTCAAGCTGTCAATTATTTTTATTTTATTCCTTAAATGTAAGTATATAAACAGAACAATGAATCGTTTAAAGGAGAGGAAATTTTAATAGCTAGTTTTCAAAAAAATTCTAAGAAATGGGTGTCATTTGTAAAGTCTCTGTGCATAAAATTTTTGTTTCAATTTCAGTTACGAATATATGATACCTGTAATTCAGAAACAGCTTACCGTGCTTTCCAACAAACATACGAGTATGGAAAAAGATCGCCGAATGGAATAATATTGGGTGAGTTTTGTACTACCTATGAAAAGTAGGTACCGTAAGTGCGAGTAACTTGGCGGTGGAGCCCAACTTGGCAGTGAGTATTGCTTCTTGAGCCCTAGTCTTTGACTATTATATAGATATAAAGGCCCTTGTTGAGGGCTGGTGAACGAATGTAACACTTCAATTTTCACCACCCATTGTCAATTTTGGTTTTTGGGTTTGGAGAGTCCGAATCAACGTTTTAAAATGATTTTGAGATTTATTGATGAAATTCGAGCGATGAAGTTTTTCATTTTTTGAAAATTTTGGTTGGGAATTGTTTACAGAAAATTGGTATTATTTCGAAATCTAGTTTAAGGATTATTGTAGTTGTGAAATTGAGCATTTGTATTTACCTAACTTAGGTCAGATTGACCTTTTCTGTGTAATGCCAACATCTGATCAAAATTTTGAATATGTCAAAACCCATGCTAACTGCCAAGTTGCCCGTTCTTTTGGTACATAAATAGGTACTGTGTTGTACTTGTCCAAATTACTTGTATTACGTAGGTACGTGCAAAAGATTTAAGTAAAGATGGTTTTTGTAACGTTTTTTTTTTTTTTTTTTTTTTTCCACAAAGTTTATGATATTACAAGAGAAAGCACGTTTTCAAATTTACGAACGACGTGGTTGGAACGAATCCAACACGATTTTGGATTAGATGTACCAATAATTGTGGTGGGTAAGTGATTACTTGAACTGAACTTTCCCTTAATGATTTCTGAAAATACAGAATATGTGGACTTACAAGTAATGTACCTCCTTGATGTGTTCTGCATGCAGGAAATAAATGCGATTTAGAAAGTGAAAGAACGGTTAAACAGTCAGAAGTTGAAGAATTTTGTGATGATGTTCCTCAAATAATATGCGCAGTGCTGTCGTCTGCCAAAACTAATAAAAATATCGAATTTATTTTCACTCATTTAGCGATCGAAATGAAGGTACATACCTAAACCTACCTAAATATCTAATGCAATGAGATTTTTCAGTTTTTACGTAGAATTTCATTAGGTACATTGGACGAGATATGTAGATAAGTGCATATCATGATGTATGATGTTAAAATAATTCTGAGTTAATGAAATGATGAATCGTGCTCTTATATACTTAATTAGTTGTTGTGAATCATTAGGCGATAATTTTAACACTAATTTACAAAACACCACTGAAACATGTTTTAATAATGTTAGTAACATATTGACGTTTAACTGAATGCCAACTTACAGAGTACATACCTACCTAAAATTTAATAATAATAATAATAATTATTTATTTATCATTTATTTTGCAGAAGTAGTCCAGGAAAAATAGCATTCCATTGGGAAAAATGGGGGAGAAAGCTGAATTTTGGTATACTGGTCCATTTTTTTGTGCTGAACACGAATCCGATGAGTCCCCGGTCGTCCGTGGTGTGCATTCTCCCCTATTGTGGATCTAAGCCCCCAAAACCAGTTTTTTGCAATTTTCTCCCCCGCATTGCATTTTAGCGAGAAATAGGTGGTCGGATAAGAATCTACGTCAAATTTCCGATCTAGTGATATATCAACTTTCTTTCTACCCCCAAGGGGGGTGGAACCACAACCATTCAAAAAAGGGGGTTCCCCAAAAAATACATAAGGGCTGTAGGCGCCTAAGAGGGGTGAAATGGTCCCCAAAAGCGTTTAACATGAAAGGTGGGTACCATAGAGAAACCTCTGCGCAAAAAATTTCAGATCCACACCCCCTACCCTTTTTGCGGAGCCCCCCTTTTTGAAATTTCAGTAGCACTTTTCTCAGCCCCATTTCAACCGATTTTGAAAATTTTTCTGGAAGTTATGTATATCCTTGATAGGTATTCACACAAAAATTTTCAACCCCCTCCCCTCAAATTTACCCCTCAAAATGGCGTTTTTTTCATTTTTTTATGCCTATTAACAATCAAGATTGCGAGGTACAATTTTGTAAACACGTTTTTTGGATGTATTTTTGGCCCCCAAACATCATATACTATATTAGAAATTTTTGCTGTGGTGCGCCGTGGTGAAAACTTGGAATAATGTATCGTAGGGGGGTGGGGGGTGAAAGGGGAATTTTACCATATTTTTTTCTTGTGATTTTTTATGTAGGTAGTCATTGAATTATAAAATACATACTCATACATACTCAAGTTACAGTTATCATGAATAATTATTATGCCACATATGCTCCGCAGACCTATACAGTCCAGTACACATACCGATTTGTTGCGTTTTCTGCGTGGAAAAAAATTGAAGGATCCACCCCCCTCGAGGGGGAACCATGTGCTGTAGCTGATTCTACGAGAAATTTTATGTACAATAACAATGAACTTATGTAATTTTCCCATAGCAATGAAACCAACATCACGAAAATAACTTTATTTCGAAAATTGTGAAAATTGAGGGAGCTGAGGGGCTCTGGAGAGGGGTAAGTGATTGTAGCAGAAAATCAGAGGTCATATTCGTGCTCAGCGGTATCGAATCATATGAAAACGACACCAACATCACGAAAATAACTTTATTTCGAAAATCGTGAAAATTGAGGGGGCTGAGGGGCTCTGGAGAGGGGTAAGTGATTGTAGCAGAAAATCAGAGGTCATATTCGTGCTCAGCGGTATCGAATCATATGAAAACGACACCAACATCATCAAAATAACTATATTTCGAAAATCGTGAAAATTGAGGGGGGCTGAGGGGCTCTGGAGAGGGGTAGGTGAGTGTAGCAGAAAATCTGAGGTCATATTCGTACTCAGCGGTATCGAATCATATGAAAACGATACCCTACTCATTGATAGTTATTTTTTTCAAAATTCCCCTTTCACCCCCCACCCCCCTACGATACATTATTCCAAGTTTTCACCACGGCGCACCACAGCAAAAATTTCTAATATAGTATATGATGTTTGGGGGCCAAAAATACATCCAAAAAACGTGTTTACAAAATTGTACCTCGCAATCTTGATTGTTAATAGGCATAAAAAAATGAAAAAAACGCCATTTTGAGGGGTAAATTTGAGGGGAGGGGGTTGAAAATTTTTGTGTGAATACCTATCAAGGATATACATAACTTCCAGAAAAATTTTCAAAATCGGTTGAAATGGGGCTGAGAAAAGTGCTACTGAAATTTCAAAAAGGGGGGCTCCGCAAAAAGGGTAGGGGGTGTGGATCTGAAATTTTTTGCGCAGAGGTTTCTCTATGGTACCCACCTTTCATGTTAAACGCTTTTGGGGACCATTTCACCCCTCTTAGGCGCCTACAGCCCTTATGTATTTTTTGGGGAACCCCCTTTTTTGAATGGTTGTGGTTCCACCCCCCTTGGGGGTAGAAAGAAATTTGATATATCACTAGATCGGAAATTTGACGTAGATTCTTATCCGACCACCTATTTCTCGCTAAAATGCAATGCGGGGGAGAAAATTGCAAAAAACTGGTTTTGGGGGGCTTAGATCCACAATAGGGGAGAATGCACACCACGGACGACCGGGGACTCATCGGATTCGTGTTCAGCACAAAAAAATGGACCAGTATACCAAAATTCAGCTTTCTCCCCCATTTTTCCCAATGACCCTTTTTTTTCATCTAATTTTCCTGGACTAAAGAGACAACGTTTAAAAACCGAACTGCAAAATCAAAATGAACAGATATGAGGATAGAGGATTTTTTTAAAATCAAAGGATGAGAGAGATTCGGAGACCAACATCACAGCCCTACAGTGGATCATATCGTCGTCTGTTGATTCTTTAGAAGCATTTTTTTTTTTTTTTTTTTTTTTTTTTATTATTTGATAAGTAAGAAAAGAAAAATAATGTGTATTGTAGTTCTAATTAAAACCATAATATTGTACGTGGCATTAGGTACAGGTATTCCCATTAAAGTAAGAGTAACTTTTGCGAAAATCTTACTATAACTTATTTTAATTATTTTTTAATATTTTTTTCATGTTCTCTTATTAATAAGAAGTACATATTTATATGTACAACTGAGTAAAAAAATAAAATCGGTGTTACGAGTAGAGGCAAGAGTAAATTTTATTTCTGAAGTAAATTTCAGCGTAACTTACTTTTGTGGCCCACATCATGATAGTAAACGTAAACAGGTACTTGTACTTACTCACTTACTTACTTACTTACTTACTTACTTACTTACTTACTTACTTACCTTATTCCGATTCTTCAGCAAACAATGTCTTGTTACAGTTTTTTTTTTTTTTTTTTTTTTTTTTTTTTAGTGTGTGTAGCACTTTTGTTCCGAAAGTTGAAAAATTCTTTGGTTCGAATGTTCTCTGAGAGGAATGGGCCGATTTTTTTGAATCTTTCATACGTAGGTGAGGCTTAATTTGAGGGAGGGAATGTCGTAATTATAATTGCAATTACTCAATTAGCTTCTTGAGTAATTGCAATTAATTACAAAAATTTGTACCAAAAAAAGAATAAAAAGGGGAAAAGGGCCATATCAAAAGGGATGCCGACAAAAGCGAAGCCGACTTTAAATTTTCAAAATTGAACAATGAGAACGGTATCAAAAGCCGCACCAACAGTCAGTTAAATTTCCAAATTTATGTTTCACCGCATGGGGTTGTAAGAACATTTTCGTAAATTATGTGTATAAAGTGCTCATTATACAACTATAATCACGGCCAAAAGTGAGCTTTTATCGGCGACCTATCATGGGGAAATAAAATAGCAACTTTATTTCCCTATCGACGTTGAGCAGCAATTTTATTTCCCTGTCAGTTTGTTTATGTTATTGTATCAGCACAGCGCATGCGCAGTACTGTATTATGGTGTAAATTTTTTTTATCACTAAGTGACTAAAACGTGAAACTGTTTCATAGTTTCAGACTTTCATGACGAATTGGGAATGTAGATAATTTGTAAAAATTCGCGATATAAATTCAATACTTTGATAAACACGAATCTGAATATTGATAAACTTTGAAAAAGGCAATCAATTGAAATAATCAATACACTTTAATCATGAAAATGTCACATTTCTACTGTTCGAATATCACTTAAAAACGCTGATAATTTTCTCATTCGATCTAGATTTCTAAATTGTTTTCATTTATTGTCATAGTACCTGATTTTCTAGAAAATTAACTCATCAACGAAGACGGTCCGAGCTTCATATATTGATGATTGATAACACCGAAGAACAATCAACAAATATTACAACAGCAACACTAGACAATTCTGCCGGAATTTATCAACTTGAATAGCTACGATGAAAATAACACAATTTAGTTCTGCACGGTAAGTAAGGTGAAATGTTTGATGAAAGTATTGAATATTGAAATTTACTACTGGCATAAGTCAACGTAGAAAATGTTACTGAAGATGAACGAACAAATAATATACTTGAACTAAAGATTGAGAGAAGTTATGCTGTCAATGACGAACTCGTTTGTATTTGTTCTAAGTAATAAGTATCATCCTAAGTAATTACAAACGGAAGGTAGTAGTATTAAGTTACGATGAGTTTTTGTTCTATTTAACTCTCAAGTATCTACATCCAAATATCATCTAAAAACACTGATAACGTCTTCCATTCGATCTAAATTGTGTTATTTTCATCGTAGCTAACTTACTCATTCAAAATCTTTTACTTCAGTGACTTCATATACCTAGGTAGTTTATTCAAGCTAGTTGATACATTCCGGAAGATTTGTCTAGTGTTGTAATTTGTTGATTGTTCTTCAGTGCTATCAATAATTATCGATAGGTATACCAAGTTCGGACCATCTTCGTTGACTAGAATTGAAAGTAAAACTAAAACAAAACACAACTAAACCGTTTAGCATATTGTGCTCGCTCGTAGGCACTAGTTGAACGGTTAAATATAATGCTCGCTTCAAACGAACCATCTTCTTTGATGAGTTTAATTTCTAGAAAATCTTCACAAATATGAATTACTTAACTACCGATCCAAAATCACGATGCAAATTGAAAGTAAAACCAAAACAAAACACCACTAAACCATTTAGCTAGTATGTACGTGCTTGCTCGTAGGCACTAGTTGAACGGTTAAATATTATGCTCGCTTCAAACGGACCATCTTCGTTGATGAGTTTAATTTCTAGAAAATCTTCACAAATAAGAATTACTTAACTACTGATCTGAAATCACGATGCAAATTGAAAGTAAAACTAAAACAATCAGCGAACATCATAATCGTGATTATGTATTGTTATTTGATGATCTGAGATCGCCAATAGAAAACTCACTTTTGCCCTTGATTATAGTTGTATAATGAGCTCTTTATACACATAATTTACGAAAAACAGTATATGTGACACGGGTTAAAAGTGCGGTGTTATAAACTCGTACGTTATAGCCCTCGCCTACGGCTCGGGCTATAAAGTACTCGTTTATAAAGCCGCACTTTTAATCCTTGTTACGTAATATACTATTCCCATTGTTTAATTTCCGAAAAATCACCCCTGTGGTGATACATAAATTTAGAAATTTAACTGACTGTCGGCGCCGCTTTTGATGCCTTTCTCATTGTTCAATTTTGAAAATTTAAAGTTGGCTTCGCTTTGGTCGGCTTCCCTTTTGATATGGCCCTTTCCCTTTGTGTTCGCTTATCTGCCAGTTTTTATTGAATTGAGAGAACACAACGGGTGATAAAAATTTAATTTTGCAGAGCATGTTGGGGCTCCACATGGAGCTAAACTTTAAATTTTCAAAAGGGAAGCAGACAAAAGCGAAGCCGACTTTAAATTTTCAAAATTAAACACCCCCCCCCCCCCCGCCGTGGTGTTATATTTATAACAGATGCCGATCGGCAAACACAATAGACCATAGAAACCTTTTACATAAAATTTGAACATTTGCTATCTAGATGGTTATCTTCACCTGTTGTCATTGTCAAGTAAACTTGTTCTTAGTCCTCCTACTCTTTTAGAACACCTGCAGGTGTTTCATTTACACGCATTCAGTACCTAGACAATGAAAGCAGGTGGCTACCCTTAGTTATCGAATCCCACCAGTCATTTGCGCTTTGGCTGTGCTCCAGAGAAGTTCTATGCCTGTCGCGTTATACATACTTTTGAGATTTTGGTATTGTGCTGTGCATTTGATGTTGCATAGTGCTTTCAAGCTTTCGTTTTCGCGTGTGCTTTTTTTCAAAATCGCGTTGTGCTTTTTTCAAAGTAGTGCTTTTTTTTCAAAATTGTGGTGTGCTTTTTTTTCAAAATTGTCTTGTGCTTTTTTTCCAAAGTTCGCGTGGTGCATTTTTTTCGACATCGCGTTGTGCTTTTTTTTCGAAGTTTGTGTTGTGCTTTTTTTCCGAAGTTTGTGTTGTGCTTTTTTTTCAAAATCGTGTTGTTTTTTTTGAAATCGCGTTGTGCTTTTTTTTTCGAAATCGCGTTGTGCTTTTTTTTAAAAATTGTGTTGTGCTTTTTTTAAAAATCGCGATGTGCTTTTTTTTCGAATTCGCGTCGTGCTTTTTTTCCAAAGTTCGCGTTGTGCTTTTTTTTTTCATTTTCCAAAGTTTGCGTTGTGCATTTTTTTCGAAATCGTGTTGTGCTTTTTTTTCGAAATCACTTTGTGCTTTTTTTTCAAAATTGTCTTGTGCTTTTTTTCCAAAGTTCGCGTTGTGCATTTTTTTCGAAATTGCGTGGTGCTTTTTTTTGAAGTTTGCGCTGTGCTTTTTTTTTAAATCGTGTTTTTTTTGAAATCACGTTGTGCTTTTTTTCGAAATCGCGTTGTGCTTTTTTTTTCAAAATCGCTTTGTGCTTTTTTTTCGAAATCGTGTTGTGCTGTTTTTTAAAAATTGTGTTGTGCTTTTTTTAAAAATCACGTTGTGTTTTTTTTTCGAATTCGCGTCATGCTTTTTTTTCCAAAGTTCGCGTTGTGCTTTTTTTTCAAAATCGCGTTTAGCTTTTTTTCCGAAGTTCCCGTTGTGCTTTTTTTCCAAAATCGTGTAAAAAAATCACGTTGTGGTTTTTTTTGAAATCGCGTGCTTCTTTATACAAAATCGCGTAGTGCTTTTTTTTAAAAATTTGCGTTGTGCTTCTTTCTCCAAAGTTCGCGTTGAGCTTTTTTTGAAATCGCGTTGTGCTTTTTTTTGAAATCGCGTTGTGCTTTTTTATACGAAATCGCGTTGTGCTTTTTCCCCCAAAGTTTGCGTTGTGCCTTTTCCTTCCGAAATTGCGTTGTTTTTTTTCAAAATTTATGTTGTGCTTTTTCAAAAACTCGTGCCCTTTTTTTCGAAATCGCGTTGTGCTTTTTTCCCGTAATCGCGTTGTGCTTTTTTTCAAAATTTGAATTGTGCTTTTTCAAAAACTCGTTGTGCATTTTTTTTCGAAATCGCGTTGTGCTTTTTTTCCAAAATCGCTTTGTTTTTTTTACAATTGCGTTGTTTTTTTTCGAAATCGCGCTACGCACACTGTTCCAGCTGCGCAATGCGCAACTGTCTGGTTTTTTTTTAATTTTTCGACATAAATTTCTATCGTTATTATTGAGATAAAATTAATTTTAAAAAAAATACACACTCAGATTAGAGAGGGCAAATAGCGGGTTTAAAAAGGAAAAAATTGGCACATAAATTTTTTCTCCGGGAATGCGTTCAGATGAACCCACTGAACTACCAAAAAAAAAACCGCATCCTCTACCCCAGGAGCTAACTTTCTTAGGGAACTAAAACCGGTCCGATTCACATTTTTTGCCACGACGCTCGATACCCATCCCTCAAAAGGGTGTCTGAAAAAAAGGGTGGAAAGAGTATATGTTTCAAAAAAGATCAGTTCAATAAATTGATCAAAGCGCTCAAATTCTTTTTACAAAGTCTATTCATTCAACTATTAACTACACCACCATTTATTGGTCTTCAATACTCCTCGGGGGTTTGTGGGGGGGGGGGGAGGGGGGGGGTAATTGATTTTTCAAGTAACACACAACTGAATCATATATTTGAAAAACTAATCTGGACATGCGATACATCGAATAGTGTGTTTTCGAGGTCGCTGAATACGAATACCAACTTATTTTTTGGGTCCAGTTCCTCAAAGCCCCTCTGTGCTCCAAAAAGGGGGTTAAAATTTTGAAAAATCGTGAAAAGTCGTGTGATACATCAAGTATGTAGTAGTATATATGTTTTCGGGATTCTATTTTGAAATATTTTATCAATTTATGAGTTTTTCCAACAAAAAAAAAAAAAAAAAAAAAAACGTTATAAATAATTAATTCCATTTAAATTTCCCCTCGTAACTTGAATACACTTTTTTCAACCAACTTGGAAATTTTCAGTCAAATTAGTTGAGAATTTTATGATTTTTGCCCCTCCCCTGCAAAACCACTTTGCTAGGTCCCTGATTGCGATAGTTTCTAAGGTATTAGTAATATCTTTTTTCTCAAAATCACGATATGCGATTTTTGCTGCATGATGTGACCAGTATTGAAGAAGATGGGTAAGAAAAAGTTTGGAGGGGCTTGGGATCCACAAAAGGGGAGAATTGGTCACGCTACGTTAAAATTGGAGTTTGAAACTCGTTTTAATCATCCATTCGACATTTTTAAATTTTTCAGTGTATTTCAATTCACCTATCATGTAGGTAAGTCTTTCCGCGAATAACTGAATGTTGAGGGGACAGGAGGGGTAGTGGTGACGCTGTAGTCTGCTTTGTGTTTTAGTAAAACAAACAGAACCCCTCCCCCGTACAATTTTTGAACGATTAAAAATATTACGATCAATATTAACCATCAGCATTGTCAGACGGGAAACTTGACGTAGAACAACATTCGTTTTCACCATTTTTGCGTTAGAGTCAATATATTTCGATATAATTGGTCAAAAACCGATTGGGGGGGCTAAGATCCACAATTTGGGGGAAAGCACACCCGGGACAGTAGGGAACCACTCGGATTCGTTTTAGAGACATCAAAATGAACCTGCAGTATACCAAAAATCAGCGTTCCGCCTCAATTTTGCCTATTCGATGCCAATTTTACTGGACTATTTTCAGGGGTAAGTAGCTAATCGATATTTCTGCGAACCCCGTACCTCTGCCTATAGTTATCTATACTACGTAGGTATGCTTCACTCAATCGTAATTTGAAAAATAATTTTATAATTAAATCTGTATTTATCGAGTTGAAACGAGCTTCGTGGTAACAAATGCAATACAATGTGTACTTATTTAATCGAGCGTACGAATTGTTAATATTAATCTCGTTGATGTTTCGATTCCAATTTATTCTCCAGCCTTTATTGTAATTCCAACCCAGCCAACGCATTTCGTACCTTTTTTCGTGTTTCTTCCAATTGGGATTATAAGTGTAGTCTGTTTTAAATTAACCCCGAATTGCCTGCTGCTTTTCTATTGTTTGTGCTGGAATTTCTTTCGTTATTCCCCAATTCCCTCGGAAACTGTGTAGCCGGAAGAGAAAGAAAAGTCGGAAGGGTGTCGTGTAAAGGTCACATTGATTGTACAACGTTTTCCCTAACGCATTTTCTCTAATAACAAATTTTTCTAATGTAATTTTATCGAGAACTGTATTAGTCTGCAGTCCAAACACGAAAAAGTGCTCTAGAAACCGAAAAGGGCTGGCTTTTTTGGTGGACAAAAACAAAAAAGAGTAGGCTTTTCGTTAACATCATATTAACATTCATTGAGAATAATCGAAAAAACGGCAAAAACCGCCAATTTCAACCCAAAATTTGGGCCCTCTAATTCCAAAATTTTTGCCCCCGAGTATTTTTCCTATATTCTAGAGAAGTTAAGCTGTCGATTTAAAAAAAAATAGCTTTCTAGGTGCCATAGATCGGGCTGGGTATTTTTTTCTGATTTTTCAGGTACTGTAACCTGGGGTAACATTGAAGGGTGCGGTTTTCCATCATGTTATGCTCCATGGCGGTGGAACTATGAAGTATGGAGCAATTCCGACCCTGGGAATGGATAGAGTAGGTACACTTTGGCAGTTATTTTTCCAATTTTATCATTTTCAACTGGTGGTTCCAACATCAGTAAAAAAGCAAGTGAAAAAAAGTGGTGTTTTTATCAATTTTAATTAATGTGAAAAGCTTGGTGTCTGAAATTTTGAATTTTCAAATAATCAATCAAGTGACGTCATAGGTGTGTTGGTACACCTCCCGACTATAAATTAGCGCATTTGTTCATGAGCCAAAGTTCTTCCCTGGGGAGTAAAAAAATAATATTCAAACTGGGGTAACTTTGAAGGCTTTAAAAAAATCATACCCTGTGGGCACGTTTGGCACTCAGGACGCAATGCCAGCGTAAAAGTGCCAAAATAAGTGTCACATTTTGGCACTCGGTGTCAGATTTTGGCACTGAGTGTCATATTTTGACACTGGCACTGGCACTCAGTGTCATATCGTGACACTGGAGTGTCAGGCACGGGGCACGGGCACTGAGTGTCATATTCTGACACTGGCACTGGCACTCAGTGTCATATCGTGATACTAGAGTGTCAGGCGACGGCACTCGAGTGTAAAATGTTGGCACTGGAATTTACCTTTCAAGTTCTTACACTCGTAAATCGGTACCATTGTTATTATTGTTGTACCTACAATTTTTACTAAGTTTCTAATTAAAAAAACAAAACAAAGAACAATTTTTTTTTGGTTTTATAAAACTTTGCTTAAACACTAAAAATTAAAAAAATCACAAAATTTTCAATTTTTTTAAAATTGAATTTTGATTTAAAATTAGGTTTAAAAAATTTATGCATGAAAATTTTGAAATTGAGTTTGTTGATAGGTACATTTTTTTTTTGGTCTGCTGAATGAGACTGGTGAGTGGTTTTGGAGAAAATTACCCAGTTCTAAAAGATAAGTATTTAAGATTTTGCGTCGATCTAGGCCATAGCCTTTAAAATCCATTAGCACTTTTAGTGTTCCATAGGGCGATTGGAAATTTTCAAATATATTTTTGGGTAAATTCGTATTTTGAAAATTTTTTCTTCGCCAATATTTCGCATTAATTAAGGTAGGTATGTCAATACAACATTGAAAGGCATTATGCCTGAAACTGGGGAAATATTTCGAAATGCATAGTGATGCCAATTTTTTTAGCCATAGCTATTGCCAATTTCAAAAAATATAAAAAAATTGATAGGAAATCAGCTGTTTTTTTGAAATGTTTTTCGAAGTTGGCGATATTATAAGTACCTAGCGGTTTTTTTTTGCAAATTTTTAATCGCTCAGAAGAAATAAATTGCCTAGATCGACTCAGAATCCCAAATACTATCGTTTGAAACCGGACTATTTTTCCTAAAACAGGTTGGGTTAGGGGCCAGAGTGGAAAACATAAGATTTTTTTGAAAATTCTCCCTCTTTGAGCACCAATATCCTTCTTCAGAGGCACCTCCAAAACTAAAAGTTTTTCTAAGCAAATTTCAACTTAAAATGGAGGTCTCCGCTGAATTTTCTCAAAATCTTACAAATTTTTTTTCGTGACCAATATTATATCAGAAAGAACATCACTAATGAGAAATAAAAGTTTTAAAATTTCTTCATTGCGTAATAGGTAATTACTTTCTTTTCAAAAAATAAAAAAAAAATTTACAAAAAATTTGGAATTCTCGTGCTTACTTGCTTGTTATTTTAAAAAATCTTTTTTTTGTTCTTCTTGAAAAAATCTCTGATTTTTGAAAAAAAAAACTCAATATGTAAAAAAAAAGTTTTTAGGAGCAGTGGTGCTGGAAAAATTTTGAGTAAGTGGTGCTATGGTGAAAACGAAATTTTTCTCGTAGCCCTCTACCAAGACAACACTGTTCAGAGAATGATCGAAAATGATAGAAAAAGATGAAAATTACATAACTCTCTCAAAATTTTTCCGCACCGGCACTGGCACTGGCACTCTGACACTGTGGCACTGACATTAGTAAATTGACAATGTGTCCCAGTCTCACTTTGACGCATTGTATCAGTTCTCGGTGCCAGTGGCATTGACACTGGCACTCTGACACTGTGACACTGGCACTGGAAATTGGCATGGCGTCTCAGTCTCACTTTGACGCAATGTCAAATACTGGCACTAAAGTGCCAAATGTGCCCACAGGGTAAAATTTCAGTACAATTAGCCAAAAATGCATGAAAATGCTTGAAAACTTGTTAAAAATGATGTGAAAACTTGATAAACAGCTCTAAAATCATTGAAAAAACATGAAATTCGGTCAAATTGGTCAAAATGCATGAAAAACGAGTGAAAAGTAGAAAAATGTCAAATTATCTTTTTGGGGCATTCTTTTGTAAATTCAATTGTGAATATGGATCATTTTGTAGGTGCTTGACGCGTATAAAGTGACCAAAAAGTGAATATTCATGTTTTTGATAATTTTTGACCTTGAGCAAAGCACATTTCAAGGGGCCTTCAAAGTTACCGCAAACGCTGGGTAACTTTGAAGGGAACTTCTTTTGGCACTTGCGCTTGACAGGAAAAAGGTAGGCAACTTCTGTAACCGTCAAAACGTAGTTGTTTCCTTCACACGATAAAAAACCGATCATATTTAAAAAACTGTACAAAAAAATCTTTATTACACGGAAAAAAATGGTAACAAAGTAAAAAAAATAAACTTAAAGCGCTTACGCGCATACCGAGAATGCATCGAGCTACATTCGCATATACGTACATAATAATACGTAGTTAATGAAACGAAAACGCGATCGCCTCTATCGGCTCAGATAACTACACGAATATAGACGAATATTTCCGATTAAAAATATGATACCTATTTAGAACGAACGAAAATAGAACTAAAAACTACGTATACGATAACAAACTCCCCCCCAAAAAGGGGTTCACAATCCCTTTTTCCAAAAAAAACTAAAAACACCAAAAAAAACAAAAATTACAATATTACTTCTTCGATTACACTTTCGCGAATTAAATGATAACAAAAATACACTATCGACCGATTCTAAATCTAATTACATCGTATTCAAAAAAAAAAAAAAATGACATATCCGAGAAAAAAATATAAGGCGTGCTAACACGAACAAACACCCAATATTACGAGACAAAATCGGGAATCTAGCAGGCAACACAAGAAAAATTCAAAGAAAAATCATTCCTTGTTTTCTATTGGTAGAGCTACTAGATTTTGAACGGAAGAGCGACGAATTTCGCCATCCGCTAAACGAATATTCACATTCCGCACTAAACCTCTATCATCAGGAAAAACCTCTTCGATAATAGCCAAAGGCCAAGAAAAGTAACTTTGGTTTTTCACAGACACAATAACAACTTCACCGACTCTCAAATTCCGTATTTCGCCTTTCCACTTAGTCCGATTCCTCAACTGATTAAAATAATCGTGTTTCCACGTATTCCAAAAGGAATTCACGATTCTACGCCATAAAAAATATCGTTCTTTAATTCTAACGCCTGAAGCGTTTTCATCAATAGGTAATTCAAACATTGCGCTACCAATCAGAAAATGACCGGGGGTAATCGGTTCAACAAACGAATTATTACGACGATACGCTAAAGGACGCGCATTTAAAATAGCCTCTACCTTCGTAGAAACGGTATGCAACTCCAATAACGTCAACCTTTGATTACCTATAGCACGATACAACGAAGCTTTACCCGCTTTCACCGCCGCCTCCCAAATACCACCTTGATGCGGACTTCGAGGCGCGATGGTTTTCCATTCGATTCTATTTTCGTGTAAGAATTTCGAAAATTTACTACAATTCAAAACGTTCAACGCACCTACGAAATTGGTCGCATTATCACTGAAAATTTTACAAGGCAAACCTCTACGACTCGTAAATCTCACAAGAGAATTCAAAAATTCTTCAGTTGTTAAATCCGCAACAATTTCGATATGAATAGCCCTAGTAGTCATACAATTGAAGAAGACCAAATAAACCTTGTAACTTTTCACAGATCTATGATTCGTACATTTCAAAGACAAAGCGCCTGTCAAATCAATTCCAACATACGAAAAAGGTCTTGTAACCGTAATTCTTTCCGCGGGTAAATCACCCATCAATTGAACTTGACACTTGCCATTTTCACGCACGCAAATGACGCAACGATGTATCAAGAATTTAATTCGAGATAATAAATTTCCTACAATCCAAAACTTTGCTCTTATGAAATTCAATATAAACGAAATATTGGCATGATGAAACCTATCATGAACAAATAGAATGTACAGTTCGAGAAAGCGTGAATCAACCGGCAAAACGATAGGATACTTCGTATCATATTCAAAACTAGCATTCACAGTTCGACCTGTCGCTCTTATTATTCCATTCGGATCCAACTTTACTGTACACGCATACAACTTACTTTTCTTCTCTACCGGTTTACCTTTCAACAACGATTCTTGCTCTTGCATAAAACCAGCGTACTGTGTTACTCGAATTATTTGCGTATAGGCCGCATCTCTTTCTTCATTCGTCAACCTGTCTAATTTTTTCATCGCTTCTTTCCTTTCAACATCGTTCGATGGCAAACTTTTATTCCACACTCCTAATTTCCGTCTCGAACATCTTTCTCTTAAAATTCTCACATACCGTATCCACCACGCAACAATCGAAACTGACAAATAAAACGAAGACTTATAATTCAAAATAGATAAAACCGGATGATTTACGATTGCGATTACATTACACACATTCTCTAACTTCATTTCAGGAATTTTTTCGACCAAATGGAATTCAACTGAAACATACTGCTCAAACGATTCATTTTCATGCAAAAAATTCGCTCCTTTCAACCAACATTCCAATGACAAAAACTTTGATGCCGTTATACCACGTGTTCCCAAATCTGCAGGATTTTTCAAACCTTCAACATAAAACCAACGACTTTTATCAACTAACGATTTAATAACTGACACTCGGTTAGAAACAAATTGCTTCAATTTTACCGGATCAATTTTAATCCAACTCAGAACCACCTGAGAATCCGAAAAACAGAAAATTTCTTCGATACATAATTCTAAACTTACAAATTTAATCAATTTGGCCAATAAAACTGCTGCAATTAACTCCATTCGGTGAATAACTGCTCCCTTGGGAGGCGCTAATCTGGATTTCGAACAGACAAAATTGACCCTAATAATACCTTCGGGATCGATTGATCGTACATAAACAACGGCACACGCAGCTCTTACCGACGCGTCACAATATCCTATCAATTGTACCTTCACAATTGCACAATTACGAAAATAACATCTAGGTATCGAGTACGAACGTAAAAGCAATAGATCAGATAAAAATTGAGCGAACTCTTCCTTCAATTCAACAGAAATTTCTTCATCCCAGAGTCTACCTTCTTTCCACAGGTCTTGGAGCAAAAGCTTAGCACGAATCATAACCGGTGTTAGAATTCCCAAAATATCGAACGTTTTAGAAATTATGGACAACATTACTCTTTTTGTCACAATGGAAGGTAGCACCTCCTCACGAATATCGACACCAATTTCATCAAGATCTAAATACCACAATAAACCCAATAACGTAACAAATTTCTTACCATTACAAACTTTCACAGTATCGATTAATTCACTCGAAATTTTAGCTAAAAATTCAGGCGAATTCGACTGATATTTCCGAAGTGGAAAACCGTACTTCATTAAAACTTCATGAACTCGACGACTAATAACGATAGCACCCTCAACCGAATCTGTACCAGTAGCCAAATTATCCATATAAAAATCTCGCATAATAATATCGCTAACCATTTTATCCGAATCCTTAATAAACGATGGGACCTTTTCTAAACACTTTGGCGCGATATACGACGCTGGTCCTATACCATTCGCCAAAGTATTCAGCTCGAACACTTCTATTTCATCATTAAAATTGAATCGGAAAACAATACGCTGAAAAATGCGATCATCAGGGTGGATTAAAATATCACGGTACATCCGAAAAATATCACACACAAAACCGATCAAATGTCTACGAAAACGAATCAAATTTACCGCCAAATCCGGTTGAACTTTCGGACCTACCAAAAAATGAGAATTCAACGAAGTACCTGAATTATCCGTAAACGATGCGTTAAAAACAATCCGATGAGAGTCTTCCCCTTTCGATACAACATGGTGTGGCATGTAGTAAGCTTTCAAATCAGGCTCACCGCTCAATTTCGTCATATGCTTCAATGATAAATATTCATCAAAAATCGTTTCATACGCCTTCTGTACAACGTCAGATCGACGAATCTCCGATTTTTTCAACATCGCACACACTTTACCGAACGATCCATTCAAAACTTTAACACTTTCCTTCAAGGGCAATCTAACAACAAATTTACCGGTTTCTTGATCAATCGAGTAGGTACTTTCGAAATGTTTATCGATCAATTCATGCTCTACAATCTTTTCCTTTTTTGGATCAGGGATCTCTTCCACTTCAACGAACTTGCGAAACTGCTCAGAAAGCTCTAAATTCGACATACCGCAAAAAGACAATTTTTGACCGAAAAACGAACACCTTTCAGCAGATCCCGAAATCACATATCCAAAATACGATTCTCTGAAAACTAAACCATCAACAAAATGACGTTTATCCTTCAAAACAAACTCAGCGTACTCGCTGCCTAATAAAATATCAACCGAACTGTAAGGAAGATCTGTCGATTCTCCGAATTGCAACGAAAAACCCTCAATCACGCTTTTCACATTCGACTTATTTACCGCATAGGGAATTTTTTCAACAACTTCGGCCTTAATCGCAATACTAAAATTCGAATACCGTGAACGCAATACACAAGAAACACAATAGTTGAGTTGAACCGTATCATTCGTAATACCAACTAACATCGTAGGTGATTCACTTCTTTCCATTTTCAATTTAGCTCGTTCACAGAACTCACGCGTAATTAACGTCATTTCTGACCCTTGATCTAGAAAAATTCTACCCATTTCGGTACAATTTACTCCTTGCACTTTCACTACCGCAGTGGCTAAAAATACTGACTTTGACGAACCTAAGGCACAAACGCTACCTAAACTAGACGTAGCAGTCGAACCGCTATTACTCTGTCCACTCGTACCACTATTAGCACTGCCGGTAGATCCACTCGCATTACCAGTACTCGTACCATTACCAGAACCATCCATACCAGCTCCTTCATTTCAAACATTTGAACGAACCGTTTCCCTATGCAACAATCTATGATGATTACCGCTACACAAATTACATTTGATATTACGATTACACATAGCGACATTATGGCCTGTTTTAAGGCACCGTAAACATAAACGATTACTTTTTACAAAGTCGAAACGATCGTTGATCGATTTGTTCAAAAATGACTTACACATATCGAGATAATGTTGCTCGCCGCATCCAACACAGACGATTGGCGGAAACGACGATGGCGGAGAACTCGACGTTTTTGGCGGTGGTCCTTGACCCTTAGTACCAGCAAACGACTTCTTTTCCGGAACTGACGATGGTTTCGAACCTGACTGTTTTCCTTTGACCGACGAACCAGTAGCAACCTTAGATTCATTCGACGAATCTTTCTCCTTGTCTCGATTGGGACCAGTTTCATATGCAAAACACTTATCGATCAAAAACGAGTACATTGTTTCGAACGGAGGGTAACAGGAAAAATCGTGTTGAGAGCTTTCCCACTCAATCCGAAGCTTCTCAGGAATTTTCAGCGACACAATATACGTTATAAATGGGGAAAAAGCTTGAGTCTGAATCCCGCATACATTCAAACCACGAATAATTCGTTGAACGTCATCGAGCGTATCTCGCATATTTGAGCTTTTCATTACAGGCAAATGATACAGCTGATGAAAATGTTCCGCAATAATACGACGCCGATTGTTGAACTTTTTGTGAATAAATTCCATCGCCGTCAAATAATATTCACCCTTTGTACCAAAATCGATCAGGTACTTTTTCGCCTTACCAGTAAGACATCGACGCAACAGATACATCTTTTGGAAATCATTCAAATCTTCGTTTTTATCAACGATATTTTCGAATTCAGCGAACCAATCTGGATAACTTTCAATCGTACCGTCGAAATCAGGCACGGGAATGTCTTGCAATCTTATGACAGGATTGGTCAATTGCGCTTCAAAAAACGTAGAATTCATCATCGAAGCTCTACCTCGTCTTGGCGATTCTACCGGTGTCAAGGTATCTTTAACTGTTTTAAATTTACCTTTATAAAGTATCAAATCTTTACGAAAATCGTTATAATCTTTCAAGATCTTCTCTTCTTCCTTATCGCCATTACCTTTCGAATAATCGATAAATTCCATCAATGCATCGTCTACTTTCTGCAACGTTTCGATACAGCTTGACCAAGACTCCAAATTCGCCCAAATCGCGTTGATTACATCATTAGATACCGTTTGCTCGAGTAATGAAATAATCGTCGCTTTATCAGACCGCATCGAATGGAGTAGGCAACGTTTTTCACGTTTCAACTTCTCTAAATCTTCACCAAGTTCAGACATGGTGCACGAATCACTTTAAACTTACGAAAACGAAACAAATACCTTACGAGCGAGTGAACTGTTTCAAACCTTATACCGAAAACTTTCTGAACGAACTTCCAACATTACGAAAACGATCGAAAAAACATAATTACTTTTGGTAATTATATCCGGCTCGGAGGACCATTGTTTCCTTCACACGATAAAAAACCGATCATATTTAAAAAACTGTACAAAAAAATCTTTATTACACGGAAAAAAATGGTAACAAAGTAAAAAAAATAAACTTAAAGCGCTTACGCGCATACCGAGAATGCATCGAGCTACATTCGCATATACGTACATAATAATACGTAGTTAATGAAACGAAAACGCGATCGCCTCTATCGGCTCAGATAACTACACGAATATAGACGAATATTTCCGATTAAAAATATGATACCTATTTAGAACGAACGAAAATAGAACTAAAAACTACGTATACGATAACAGTAGTGCTGACATAGCTTTATCAAAAATACCACACACATTTCCCCTACCTCCACCATTCATACCTCTAAGCATAAAAAATTCTGAAAAGTCCTTCAATGTTACCCCAGTTTACAGTATTTATTTTTTTTGCAGCTTTATAGTATAGATTTCGACAACGTGACCGTGCGACCTATCAAAGTGAGTTAAAATTTTGCGAGAAAAAAAAATTGCAATAATTTTTTTTTTTTAGTATTTCATGAAAATTTTGAGCTAAAAAATGTGTATGAATATATGACATTTGGGCAACGTGAATCAAATTGCCCCGAGCGAAGCGAGGGCAAAAGCTTTGAAAAGTTTGTAGTTCGCAAAGTAGAACAACGTCAATTTCAATTCAAGAATTTGGTTTTTGTGACATCAATTTTTAAAAAATTTTATCAATGGTTTTGTGAAATTACAACTGTGAAGAAAAGAACCAAATTGGTGTATTAATGATGGCGCATTTCGGAAATAGAAATACTGCTTAATTTTGAAAACCAATGGCCAATCAGCATCAGCTAAGGTCCATAGTTGTCCATTTAATCAGAATCCATGTTTAATTATTTCCAGATTTAGAAATTTATAATTACTTATTCATTACTGAAAAACTGATTTTCTCCTAATTGGTGAAACTTCATTTTACAAAATAAAGATAAACAACATTGAAAAATACGTTTTAGTGCCAACAATTTCAACACAAGAACAAATGATCATGATATTAAATCATTTTTTTTAAAAAATGTATACTTAGGTACATACATTCATAATGTCAAAAACTGAGCTACATATATAAGCAGCATTATTATAATAATGTAATGAAATCTCATAATGTACATAGGTAAGTACCTATGTACCTACCAATGGCTTACAACAAAAATTATATTAAATAAGCACGTAAATTAGGTTAAGCTTTTGAAACACGTAATAAAACAAAAACAATAACACTCAAAATTACATAGATACACAGTTCGCTTACTTGAGTAAACAGAAAAAAAAATGTAGGTAGGTAATTCAAAAGTTAGACAATAGCATTCGACATAAAAAATACCTACTAGGCGCGTTCAAAAAGTAAGTGAATAAGGGTTTATTCAACAAGTAAAAATTAAAAATATGTTCTAAAAACCATCAGATAATAATATTATCCATTTAAAATTGCTCTCAAAGAATGGCTGATCAATAGTGCTTTTTACACCCTGGAGGAATATCTCAGCTACTCTGATGAATAATTGCTTGAATTTTGATTTTGTATGTATAGTTTCAAATCTTCATCTTTTTATGTTTTAATCATGTCTTTTATTTTATTTAAATCTGAAAATTGTATCTTATACGTAGATAAGTAGGTAATCAAAAATTTTTACAGTTTTCAATTATGTAATGCTCAACGTGATATAATGGCAGCATTGCTGCCGCATGTATCTCAAATATACAATATTATTATATTATATTATACTTTTTTGTATAATTTCCACCTACATCCAAACACTATCCATTACAAAATCTGCTTAAAAATTTCAGTTTAGTAAAAAGTTGTAGCCTGGGTTCAGGGCCAATTATTTTTACATCTTCAAAAAAATGGACTTATTATTTGGGGGGGGGGGGGAATAAACATTTTAAAAGAAGCGAATACAAAAAAAATTTAAGTGGAAAATTTTGATTTATTAGAGAAAATAGAGAAGTTGAACTTCACAATAACGTTTTGACAAACTCGTAACCTTATTAGGACGTGACTTTGCTATGAGGTGCCATGAATCTGCGAGGTGTGGGGGGGTGGTCTCCTGGCAAAGTTTGAGCAGGGACGTGAGATTGCTGTTTATACAGATTCACTTTTGACTCAATTTTCAAATGAGGACATAGCCTAATTAACATGTATGAGAACATGAGTAAAAGGTGTTTATTGGCGTTTGAAAGATAGAAATGAGAAGTGTATGTTTTATTGGTTTGTACCAAATGGAAAATTTTTTAAAAATCTATCACTTTTCAGAAAAATGAATTTGCACATACTTATTATTAAATTTTAGTTTTTAGTTTTTTGTTTTTTGAGAAAAATTCAAAAACTAAGCACACTAGAAAAAAACTAAGGACATTATGTCGCGCCGGGTATATCCTCAAAATAGTGATCTATGGAGTCTAAAACATCTAAATACCAATTTTTGTGTGGAGGCAAAAATGACCTTATACATATACGGATATACATTTTAGTGCAATCATGTCATCATCAAAATCGCCACTAGTAGTTTCAAACAATGAAAAAAGTATTTTTTTTCACCTCCGAATAAAACTTATCCCTTCTCGATGTGCCCGTACTAATTTTTGCATGAGAAGCCTAATTTTGAAAAGAATACACTCCTAAAATTATTCTAAATACCTGAGATGAAAACGCCTTGTGTTATACCAACAGGAGGTGAAAAGTACTCAGTTCACCTATTTATAGATATAAGATCTGGCATACCGAGAATCGTCTAGTTAGAGCTGAAAACGTCGAGACCTATCAAAATTTTTGACACCCCCCCCCCAGCATCTTGAGTAGAAGAATTGCGTAAATGGTTCGTATCTTTGGTCATTCGGACCGGGCATTCACAAAGAGGGCGCTAGTGAGCAGTCGGGGCTTTTCTTGTCAGCGTTTACAAAAGCATTAATTTCAAGGGTTAAAAAACTGAAAAATTAATTCGATGTATATTATTTTTACGATTATTATTGCCTAAAGCCCCCTGTTCTCGCGGAAATTAACTCGGCATCTATTTCTAATAATATTTATTTAAATTTTCAACATTTAAAAAATCACATATTACGAAATTTAACTGATAGCGGACTGTATTAAAATATTGTAAACAAAAAGGGGATTTTAATTTGGAAGAGACTACTTTCGTAAATTTAAAGGAAAAAATCATTCATACCAAAAAAAAATAAGGGAGGGTTTAGGGTAGAAAGCCAAATGAACAGGTTTATCAGATAGGAACTAGACTAAGGGTTGGGAAGTTGGGAGCTAAACTAGCGTTCCAAACGGAATACACGGAACTAAAAACTACGATTAAAAGTTAAAACTAAATAGAACTATTCGAACCAAACACCCCCTCTGAAGAAGTTGGAACTATGGGCACACTACCGCACTCTTCGTGAGTGCCCGGTCCGAATCTTTTTGATGTTTTTCATCTCCGTTCTGTAACTGTCTTCTGAGGGGTTTCTGCAGCCATCAAACTGCTATAGATTCTTCTTCGATGGAGATTTCCTCCATTGTCGTAATACTGCAGTTGTAAATGGAGGTTAATTTCGAGGCGAATTTTCAGCAGGGATGGAAAGCTGAAAGATGAAACTTTTGACTTTAGCTTTTAGCTTCTAAAAAATTTATAGAACTTTGGCTTTAGGCTTTTCAAATTCGTAAAGCTTTCTAACGGCTAGCTTTTATAGCTTCCGAAAATCCTTTGGTTTTTCAATTTTTTTTTTCTAATGAGACGAATTGAGAGGAAAAGTGGAAACTCACAACCAATACTCAGGGGGTAGGGGGGAACTAAACAAAAAAACTGAAAAAAGAAGAAAAGTAAAAAGTGAAAATTGAAACATAACTGAAGTCGAAACTGAACCGGCAGTGATGGATAGTTGTCGTTAATGTCGAATTGAGTTACCAGTAATTTGAGCAGGGTAGTGAAAATGAAACCTAACCCGTACGGGAAAAAACCATGGTTGACTATGATAAAAAACAGCTATAATCAACTATAGTATTTTCGCGACTATAGTTACTATAGTATATCATAGTATAGTATAGTATAGTGTAGTACCAAAATTTTAGGTAAAAAATTGTGTAAAAACACTGATAATGGATTGTCCACTGATAAATTGTGTATTTTCAGGCATCGTAAGGTGATAAAATTTTCAAAAAATGTAAAAAAAATTTCAAAAAGTTTTCAGCCCTGGCGGGGCTCGATCCCTGGACCCTTGTGTCACGTTACAAGCGTGCCTAGGTTCCATCCACCTAATCCACTCGGCCAACCAGTGCTGCCAGATTGATAAAGCCATTTATCAGCAATTTTTAATAAAAAAATCAGCACTTGTCAGCACATAATGCAATATGGGTATCATTTTGAAGGATTTTCACATCTCTATTAATTTCTATTGCTTGAAAAATTATTTTAAACAGTTTAGAATGATAAGTACACTCAAAAAAGCATTAAAATTATAAAAATTACCTATCAAAAAATAATGAATTTTGAAATTTATCTAAAACGCACAAAGAAGTGTCGAAAATTACTCAAAAAAAAATCAATGAAAATTATTTTTAAAAAGTAAATAATTTAGTAAAAAATGACAAAATTTTGTGAAAAATCGTTCAAATTTCTCAAAATATGTGAATGAAGTGCTAAAATTGATGAAATTTTAATGAAATTTGACCAAAATTATAGGAATTTTCACTTTTTGGTGAAAAATCAGCACAAAATCAGCAAATGTCACGTATCAGCACTGAAAAACAGCACAGGTGCTGATGTGACTTTGAAATCATCACATTTGCTGATAAATCAGCACGCCTGGCAGCACTGCGGCCAACTCGTTGCATATGTGGATAGGGTTTATTTGTGCATATATTCTGCAAGCAAAATTACCTGCCCTTCGGGCAGGGAACAGAATTTAATACGTGTACGTACTGAAGTAACCTTCAAATTTTTATGAAGATACTAAGTACATATTTATCTAGTAGGTATATAGGCTAATAAGGAAAGAAAATCTCGCAAAATACCATACTGGTAGTTGTTGAGAAATTATAAAAAATTGATAATTTTTGACATTTTTGTCATTTTTTGGCTACATGGTAAAATTTGAGATTTCATCCTAAGTTCTCGAATTCCGGATGACATTTTTGAAAATCCAAAGTCCAGTGTCATATGTTCGTATATCTACCTTCCAACTTGAGTCTATGATCAAAATTAGAATTTGTGCGATTCGAATCGCAGAAATGAATCGCGAATCAATTTTGAATCGGATTCAGAATCAGACTCTGAATCGTATTCAAAACATTTTATCAATTTACTCATCTTTCCAATCAGTGGGTTCAAGTCATTTTGTAGCCTCCATCGATTTTTTTTAGATCCTTCAGCTGATTTTTGAAATTTTAAACAAAATTTCATCGAATGGGTTTAGAAAGCCAACATTCAATCTGCAAACTGATTTTAATGCCCTGTGAAATCTAGTGCAAGTGCTTTCAACTCGTTTTGAAGCTTCTAGTTACTTTTTGGTCCTTCAAGGTCGACATACACGAAACTATAGGGAAAGTTATTGATCAGGTAGACCTCCCTTGCCAAATTTTTTAAATCTTGAAAACATTTTGCCAAACCTGACAAATTCGTTAAGTTTTGTAAATTTTTAGTCTCAATAAAGGGATTTATTTACCAGAAAAAAAAATGTTTTTTACTTCTCAAAATACAAAATTTTGAGAGCTTTTGCCCTAAATTTGATTGGGTCTTTTTGCTTATGTTTTTTAAAACTGAAATTTCTACAAAAAATCAGTCAAATTTTTAAATTTTCAAGTCAAAAAGTACATACAATTTTTCCCATAAAAAAAACATCGTTCTGCTCTCAATCTCAACCATCAAAATGAAAATTTTCAAAAGCTTTTGCCCTCGCTATTCATGGCTCAATTTGTTTGATTATTATATTTTTATTTACAAAATGAAAAGTATTTTTTTTATTTATATCTAAGTCATAATAGGCTAATATGAATGTAACCTAATTACCCACATAGATGCATCAAATTTTTAGTCTTAATAAAGGGATTAAATTGCCGACTTTTTTTGAACTTAAAGCACATTTTTGGCTCAGGCCTGTTCGTTTTTTTTTTTTCAAAATCACTTTCTAAAAATCTATTAATTTATTCAAATTCAAGAAAATAGGTAAATAAACTTCTCACATAGAATTTTTTTTTTACAATTCTAAGAGCATTTACCCTCACTTTGTTTGGGTCTTTTTGCTTTCGTTTTTTAGAACTGAAATTTCTACAATGAATCACTTAAATTTTGAAATTTTCAAGCCAAAAATAATATGAAATTCTTCCCATAACAAAAACATTGTTCTTTCCATTATCAAAATTAAAATTCCCAAATTCCATCTTCCTATAGGTACATGAGATGAATCACTTAAATTTTGAAATTTTCAAGCCAAAAAAATTAAATTCCATAACAAAAACATTGTTCTTTCCATTATCAAAATTAAAATTTCCAAATTTCATTTTCCTATTTATTCTAATGTTAATCGACAAATTTTTGGTTGATTCCACCCACCCCCCTTCCCAGACAATGCCTTTTTGAGAATTTGGAAAAGTTTTCATCTGCTGGAATACCTACGTTTTTCCAGTTATAACAAAATGAGAGCAGGATTCGGCATACATTTTATTTTGAAAAAATTACAATTTTAATTCGATTAGGTAGGTAGAGGTACTTCAGAAGTAGAAATGTTCAACCGTGGTATATTTTAAGCTCAGTTTACTATTTTGATGATTTGTAGTGATTTGTAAAATGCTTAGCAAATCGGTAATATTTGGAAGCGAAATGAAAGCTCAAAGATATTTGTGACGTCATCAAAACGTTAAAGCTTAATTGCAGCTTTTTCAGGCGTCTAATCGCGAAAAAAATTTCAGTACAACCATCTACACATCACGCTGAACATTTTGAGTATTTTTTTAAAATTTTCCGTCCAGCAGTTTTGCAGTGATTGCGTTACAAAGAAAACACCACTTCAATTTATTAAGTATTTGAGTATTTTTTCAAAATTTTCCGTCCAGCAGTTTTGCAGTGATTGCGTTACAAAGAAAACACCACTTCAATTTATTAAGTAGATATTTCTAGGTCTGGACTTATAAATTTTTCAACTTTTTTTTTTTTTTTTAATGTTACAACATATAGGTATTTTTGAAAATCGATAAACATTATTTTGAACAGCAATGATGAATATTTTTAGATAAATTAATAAATGATTTGAAGAGTGATATCCTAAAACTAGCTTTGTCCATTTTCACAACTTTTCAGGAGAGAGGAAAAACAGTTTCCCTTTAAACGGGTAAATTGGCTTTTTAGGCGAGTTTAGCACTTTATTTGGGTGGATTTATGGTGTAGGAGTGTAGGTATACACTTCATCCACTAAATACTGCTGAAAAAAATTATAAAAATGGACAAACCGCATTTTGGAACATTACTTTTTAAAAATTTTTTATTGAATTGGCTATTTAGGTGAGTTCAACACCTCATTTTGGTAGGTTCATGATGTAGGAATGTGAGTTAATACTTCATCTACCAGGTACTGCTAAAAAACGCACTTCGATAAAAATGGACAAAGCGAGTTTTGGAATATCACTCTTCATTTATTTGGGTATTGTGAATAAAAAAAACTAAGCTAAAATTTTTTTATAATTAAGTGTGATGATTTTTTAAAAAATTAATTTCTTTTTTGCCGAAATACCCGCTGAAAATTTTTAATACTTTCATTTTCATCTTCAAAATTTGGTGCAAAGTCCTTTAAAAATACACAAAAAACGATCTGAATTTGGATATAAAATCATAAAATGTGTGTTAATTGATTTTTTCCCCATAAATTGCGTCATATTCTCATGTCATCAAAATAAAAAACACAGGACCAGGCCGGAACCGCTGCTAACGGCAACGCCGCATTTTTACGATTATCAGGCCCAGATAACGCATTGTTGTTATGGCGAAATGTACATTTTTGACTTTTTTCGTTAATTTCTTTTTATGGGGTACATTTTACTAAAATTTTCTTTAGCATGGCCGAAAGAAAATTAATTATTCTATCGAATGGTATATCTACTTATGAATTTTGCTTCGTAAGTAAGCTTATAAGTAGGGAAAATGTGTACAACAATTGTTGAAGGTCCTCTATTATCACTGATTGTAGCAATTATTTTCATGTAAATTATACAAATCTATACATCGTTGGAAAGAGCATAAAAAATGCTACCTTTTGAGCACTATAAGTGTTGAGTCACTTGTTACAGTATTTGAAATAATTGAATTCAAATTTTCAATCGAAGATTTTCTCAAAACTATGACAGATTATTTGAAACTCGTATTGTTCAAAATGTAGCGTTTTTTATCCTCTTTCCAATGATATATTAGTTTTATATAATTTGAATGAAAATATTCGGTGCAATTAGTGATAATAAGAGGACACCCAACAATCATTTTACACATATTCCGAGTTGATTAATAGTAAAATTGACTAAAATTCAACAATAAGTATACCATTCGATTGCAAATGTTATCCTCTTTCGATCTTATACAACAAAATTTTCATAAAAACGCTGTTAAAAATATTATTTAACGAAAAACAGTTTAAAATTGTATCAGGCCCATTTAAACGCATGTTATCTTTGGCGTGATTTGGGCCTGATAACATTGTTGCCAGATTTAGCGGTTCCGGCCTGTTAAATGAAGAGGGTCGTGAAAAACATGTTTCTCTTTGAATTTTTTTTTTTTTAGTGATTTTCAATGTGATTTTTATAAAATTTTTGCGAAATTTTTGGTTTATAGGTAGTTATTATATTAGTTGACTACGAAAATTTTCATAGTTATCATAGTTTACTACAAAAATTTTTATAGTTAGCATTGTTCACTATGAAAATTTTCAAAGTTACTATAGTTGACTATAATTTACTACGTTGACTACAAAAATTTATCATGGTAACTATAGTTGACCATGAAAATTTCCATAGTAACTATAGTTGACTTTAGTCAACCATGGTTTTTTTCCATACGGGAAGGACGATTTCTTTTTCCTCTGGAAACAAAACCAGATACAAAACGAATAAAAACATTGAATGAAACGCAACAAAAATAACGAAACGAATGATTTTCGAAAGTGTTTCAGTTTCTTAAAATTTTTTGGCTTTTCATGGCAAGTTTTTTTTTTTTTTTTTTTGCAAATTTCGGACAAATTTTGTTAAACCTTACCCATCTAGAGCTTTTCTCTTCCGTAGGTAGGTATTTGTTGATAAAAAATGAAAACTTCTGAAATTTGATTTGATTTAACTTGATTGATAATGGAGAAGGCAGATGTAAAGTATAATCCTCAAAATCAATCAAAACATGTCCACTATTTTCACTTTTTGCCTTTTTGAAGTGAAACGAAACAAAATGACACGAAATAACTTTTATGGATACATAACGAAACAGGAGAAAGGAGAACTTTAGCTCAGAGAACGATACGAAATGGAACGAAACGTTTTTGTTTCGTGGCCAACACTGCCAACCACCCTGAATTTAAGTAACTTATACCTACATTTTTAACAAAAAGTCTCAGAAAATTGAAGAGCTCATTTGCAAAAGTAGTCCTTGTCAGTTTGCCTCTTAGAACCTTGCACTCCCTTGCACCTGTAGCCAAGTGCGGAGATCATATTGCGATGATAAAATAACCATCAAGTTGGTCTACCTCGAGTAGCCCAGTGAGGAATGGCGATATAGAGTCTACATTCATGGGTACGCTCAAGGGAGAGCTTGGAAGTTGCACAGGTTTTTAGGGGAAAAATGTCAAGGGCTAATTTTGCAATGAGCTCCTCAATTGTAATAAGGTGAAGGATACCGACCTTTGAATCACCCAAAACTTTCAACAACATATACTGAACTAACTGAACTGACAAAAGTGGACAAGAGCTATAATACAAATTTCCCATTTTTGCACCTTTTTAGGGGAAGCAAAATGAAAATTGCTGTTCCTCATCCTGTCCTGTTCTCCAGAAAAATTCACTTTTCCTAGTTATTCCCCCTACTTTTTTAATGCATCCCAACAACTATTGGGAAATAGTATATTACATACACAAGAGTTGAACTGGAATTATAACATACTGAGACACACTGAGTGCAGATATCCCGAAATATCAATAATATCCCATCACTAGAATTTTTAGGGCATACATCGCAAACGCACATTGAATTAAAAAACGAAATCGCATGTTTTTATCCTGCAAACATTAAGTATTGCGCATATATAATTTTGTTGTTGCATATATTTTGCATATTTTGGTCATAAATGCATAAAACGTCACATTTTCAGCATTTTTTGTGCGTATTTCCGCATTTTTACACAATTTTCTTCATTTTTCTGCATATTTTTTTTTAAAATGTTGGTAGGGGAGGTGCACTAGTTTGCGACAAGTTAAGGAAAAACCTGACTTCAATTGGCCGTTACTTTTGATAGAGTGAACCTATCTTAATTACTGAAGTTGTATTAGATAGAGTATTCTATCTAGTTTCACAATTAACCATTGAAAGATCTAATTTCTTTTTCGTTTTTTTAATAATTTCAATTATTTTGAAAAAAGTGCAAATGCACTAGTTGGTGACACCAAATTGCTAGTTTTTCGACATTCTGTACTAGTTTGTGACATTCACTTGGACTAATTATTTCGACAATTTGTACTAGTTTGTGACATCAACTATTGATAAGAAATGGGATAATTTTTACATTTTATGATTCTATCACGTGTTTTTCTGTTTTAAATCTAATCAAATTCAATTGTGAAGCAGTTGATAAGTAAAATAGTAGGTAAATGCCTATTTTCAAATTAATTTTTATACCTAGGTAGTAATTATCAACAATTACTGCACTTATATAATGCTCAAATGATTATCAGTGTGTTGCTTTTTATTTTCGGAAACTGCTTGAAAGAAATTAATAACTACCTAACTACCAACTAAGTACTTACTGATATTAGATAATTTTGTGGTGTCATCACATCATCATATTGGATTAAGGTACTTGTTGATACATTAAAACAAAATATCTATCTTCCTCAAGAGAACAGGAAGCCAAATCAACAAACAGTGTGGACTGTGGAATAATAAGATTTAATCATAGTATTATCATTTATCATCAACAAGGGACCAGCGGGTCCGCTGATCCAAGATAGTTTTTGCGATTGCGTTTTGTGTTTTTTTCATGAGAAATCATAATTTATTCAACTCAACTAGTGAGTAAAAGTGATTTTCAACGAATTTTGAGGTGTATTGTGAATTGTCCGAGCAAAACGAGGGAAATAAATAGGGCTAGGATTTTTATGATAATGCTTTTTTTTTGTAGCAACACCCTATACGGCATAAATATATTTTCTTTGCGTTTCATTCCATTCTGAGGCGAATAGTGAAAGTTGATAGTGCTTTTTTTTGCTTTTTTTGGGTGTAAATGCTTCAAAATGCTTATTTTGGGCAAAAAGGCTGAAATTTTGCTTTTTTGGGGCTTTTTTTCGTCGTTAGCGCTTTTTTTTTGGTAAAAATTGGTAAAATGAAGAAATTAGTTCCAAAAATACAAAAATTTATCAACTTTTTGCACATTTTTGAAAAAAAATAGTTCTTAAAAAAAGATGAGTTCAAAAAAACAAGGAAGGAAAAACTGAAAAATAACAGATTCAGTTTTCATTTTTCAATTTTTATTTTATTTTATTTTTTATTGAATTTTTAGTTTCAGTTTTTCTCCTTTTTTTTCTTCTTTTCGTCTTTTAGTTCATTTTGGTTCAAGTTGTACACATATTTAAAGGAGGTATCTTGCTCGGTTTGAAAAAACCTTCATTTTGATACGTAACATGATAGGATTTGATAGCGCTTGTTTTTGCTTTTTTCTTACATTTTTCTTGCTTTTTTATAGCGCTTAAAACGTGTTTGATAGCGCTTAAAAATCCTAGCCCTAGAAATAAACCTCAAAATTCGTCGAAAATCACTTTTACTCCCTGGTTGAATAATAGGGCGGGTCGAAAAAAAACGTAGGTCTCAGAATTTTCTGAAATTCACGTATGTGGTTCCTTTTGAGTTGAAACCACCCCAAAAAATTTTTTAGCCCCCCGCGGCACCATGGGGCTGAGCCACGTGGCCTCAAAGTGGGGCCATTTTGGCTGAAAATTCACGTTTTTCAGGTTTAAAGCTCCAAAATCGATTTTTAAAATTTACGGGTAGCACTCAATTTGTAGAGTTTGAGATGCTGAATCTCCCTGTGGAGTTCATTTTTTGTTTCGGTGGTCGCTTACGTCCGCGCAAATTCGTTGAAAGTATGAAAATTGCTGATTTTAAGGTGTCAGGAAAACGTTTCCGCGAATTTATGCCCAAATGGTGTTTTGTAGGGGGACATATCGATGTAGTAAGTTGTATATGTAGTCAAGGGGTTGAATTTAGAATCATCAATATGCCCTCAGATCGCTGATAGGGTACACGATTTAACTTTTGTACAACATTTTAGGATTTGATAAATTTGAAAATTTCATCAGATTGCTTCTACCTATTTTTTTCGAATGTTTTCAAAAAAATTTTCATTTCATTTTTCAAACATTCAATTTTGAATGAGATATGTATCTTGGAAGTACACAAAACATTTTTTGAAAAATGTGAAAATACTTACCTAATTCAAAAATATGAAAAAATGATAGACCATCAAAAAACGACAAAAATCGAAAAAAATTGAGAAGCATCAATTTGATGCCTAAAGTGGAATCGAAAAAGGATTTTTGTGGTCTTTGAGTTTTTTTCCCAACTTTTTTAGGGTAATTTGTACTTTGAATTTTGAAAAAAAAATCTGTTTTTTTTTGGCTCAATTTTGACAATTTTCATGACACTTTCTGCAGTTTTGACAAGTCATCATTCAATTTTGAGAATTTCCGATTAATTCTTGCTAGGTACTTTTCAATAAACCAAGCAGTCAGTGCAAAATTTTACGCGAATGAGACATTTTCTCAAATTTTAGTCGTTTTTTGATTGTCTTATCACATTTTTTTCATAAAAAGGTTTTGCGTATTTCCAAGATACATATCTCATTCAAAATCGAATGTTTGAAAAATGAAATGAAAATTTTTTTGAAAACATTCGAAAAAAAATAGTTAGGTAGAAGCAATCTGATGAAATTTTCAAATTTATCAAATCCTAAAATGTTGTACAAAAGTTGAATCATGTACCCTATCAGCGATCTGAGGGCATATTGATGATTCTAAATTTAACCCCTCGACTACATATACAACTTACCACATCGATATGTCCCCCTACAAAACACCATTTGGGCATAAATTCGCGGAAATGTTTTCCTGACACCTTAAAATCAGTAATTTTCATACTTTCAACGAACTTGCGCGGACGTAAGCGACCACCGAAACAAAAAATGAACTCCACAGGGAGATTCAGCATCTCAAACTCTACAAATTGAGTGCTACCTGTAAATTTTAAAAATCGATTTTGGAGCTTCCCTATTGACAATTTCAAGTGGCAGAATGCTAGCAACAGTGCTAGCATGACCATGCTAGCACCGGTGGCACCATTTTGAACACCTTTCCTAGCATATCTGCTAGCAAACTGTTGCCAGCACAATGCTAGGAAAATTGTACTAGCACCACGCTAGCAGTATTTTTCTAGCATTATGCTAGCGACGATTTGCTAGCAGATATGCTAGTACAGGTGTTCAAAATGGTGCCAATGATGCTAGCATAGTCATGCTAGCATATTTCTAGCATATGCTGGCATGCAATTGGCATTATTCTAACAGGGGGACTAGCATTATACTAGCATCAGTTTGCTAGTAGATATGCTAGTGCAGGTGTTCAAAATGGTGCTACTGGTGCTAGCATGATAAACTGAATGATTAGTTTGCCAACTTCACTCTCCTTAATTTAAACAAGAAACTATATTGAGCTTATATTCGACTTGACTACATACTTCATCTATAAGAGAAGTTAAATGTATCATGATCAAGAACAATGCTAGCAATTTGCTAGCATTATGCTAGCACTTGACTGCTAGCACCTGGATAAGAAGTCTTTTAACAAAAATCCAGCACAATGCTAGTACTTTGACTGCTAGCTTTACCAAGGTTAGAATAGCGCTAGCAGTAGAGTAGTGCAAGTTTATCAGTGATTGTCTTTCTAGCATGTAACTAGCAGATTGCTAGCATGCCTTTTGCTAGTTCACCTCATGCTAGCACCATTCCAGGGTGCTAGCAATGCACTAGCAATATGCTAGTAGTGACTGCTAGCTTTACTCAGTGGTTAAACTGCTGGCCTGCCTTCTGCTAGTTCACCTTATGCTAGCACCATACCAGTTCTATGCTAGGATGAATTTTCCAATAAAATGTCTGCTGGCAAAGTGCTAACACCATTCTAACTGGTAATCTGCTAGTTGATACCATGCTAGCACCGTGCTAGTATTCTGCTACTAATGCTAGCATTCTGCTAGTAAAATTGTCAATGAGATAATTATTCTGCTAGGATTCATTAGTGTATGGCTAGTGTACTTTTTACGAGCTCATATCATGCTAGCAACATGGTAGCTTTATGCTAGGAGAAACTGCCAGCATTGCTCGGTAATTATGACGCTAGGATATAACTAGCATATTGCTAGCATGCATTGTGCTAGCTCATCTCAGGCTAGTATTATGGTAGAATTTTGCTAGCAGGAACTGCTGGGATCACTCGATAATTATGGTGCTCGGTTTTAACTAGCATATCCCTAGCGTACATTTTGCTAGATAATTTCACATTAGCAATATGATAGCATCATGCTAGCAGGGACAACTGGCATTATACTAGGTAATTATGAGGCGAGGGTTTAACTCGCACATTGCTCACATACATTTTGCTAGCTCACCCCATGCTAGCAATATGATAGCATCATGCTAGTATGAACTGCTAGCGTCACTTTGTAATTAAGGGGCAAGGGTTTAACTAGCATATTGCTAGCATGCATTGTGCTAGCTCATCTCATACTAGATATATGATAGCATTTTGCTAGCGGGAAATGCTAGCTTCATTCGGTAATTATGTTGCTAGTGTGCAGCTAGCTCATTGCTAGCATACATCTTGCTAGTTTGTATCGTGCTAGTAATAAGCTGGCATTTTGCTAGCATGTTGTGCTAGTTCATTTCACGCTAGCATAACACTAGTATCATGCTAGTTTCCTGCTACTCATGCTAGGTGGGTGCTACTAATCCTAGCATTCTGCTAGTAAAATTGTCAATAGGGTTTAAACCTGAAAAACGTGAATTTTTAGCCAAAATGGCCCCACTTTGAGGCCACGTGGCTCAGCCCCATGGTGCGGCAGGGGGCTAAAATTTTTTTGGGGTGGTTTCAACTCAAAAGGAACTGTTGGCAAAATTGGTCTTGTAATGGTAACGGTATCGATAGTAATCGATAACTTTTTATTTTATTTAAATACAAAATAAAAATTCGTTTTCGCGAGTATGAAATTCTGTTTACCCGTAATATAAATATCGTTGGTTGCGAGCCGTGTGGATTTTATCCTCTTTTCGTAAAATCGCGTAATTGTTGGCTATTGTTTTTTTGTGTATGTTAAAAAGTTAAAATCGTCATGTACGTATATCCGACTCGTTATTATTCTGTTAATTGTCTTGAAGGAAAGTTATATTGTCGAGCTTAAAGCTCTGTAAAGTTTTGTTGTTGTTACCTTCGGGTCAACGACCTGTATTTAAAAATAAATATTTTTATTTTTAAATTTTCGAAAGATGTTTTTGTTATTTTGAGTAATTCGTCGATATTGTTTTGAGTAGTCAGAGTTATCGTTTCGTGTGTTGAGCGATTTCTCGTTCAGGAACCACATATGTGAATTTCAGAAAATTCTGAGACCTACGTTTTTTTCGATCCGCCCTATTGAATACATCATGAGAAGGGAACTTTTTGTTTTCAACTTCGCCGTTTTGTATCATTGTCATTTGGCCATTGGCATATGAAAAAAGGGACCTTTACAAATTGCTAAAATTTAATAAAAGAAATAAGAAATAACTTTTGTTACGAGAGAGAGAGAGAATAGTGACGAAATAAGAGACACAGGTGATTTCCGTTCAACGGTAATAATTAATACGATTAAATTTATTTCGGTACCGAATAACAAGATAAAATAATATTACAAAGTAAAGAGCAGTGTTGCCAATTTACAGAGAACCCAAGTCCCAACATACACCCCCATAAATTAGGCAAATCTGATAAAAATAATTACAAAATTCGATCGAATAAAATTAATGTTAAAAATTAAAATCAAGTAAAATGAACGTACAAACGTAATAGCTGACATCGGCAAATGAAATGAATCGATAAAATTAAAATAATGAACAAATCGCAAATGCGAGAAAAATACATTGCAAAATCGCACATCAAATACAAAAGGCGAATATCAACATTACAAAAATCGCACATCAAATACAAAAGGCGAATATGACAAAATCGAGACAAATTTGAAATAAAATAATGGGCATAATTAATTATACAAATGCACAAATAAATAAATGCACGAATCAATCAATCAATAAAACTTACGATAAATAAGCAATTGGGTAGAATGGTTACTAGGTTAGACAGAATCGAGTTTGAGAAAATGTAGAAATTCTACAAAACAAATACCAACGAGACTTTTAGTCAGACCACCCATGTGAAAAAATACCATTGGTTTTCAATAATACCATAGGTTTTTTCGTAATACTTATGGTTTACCATAGGTTTATAAGCTCACCATTAGTATTAACTCAATGGTTTTTAAATTACCAATGGTTCCTACATTCACCATACAGTAAACATAATGGTTGTTTAATCACCAATGGTTTATCAATTTACCATAAGTAAAAACCATTCATTCAAAACTTGAACCAATGGTTCACCATAGGTTTCTAATTAACCATTGGTATAAACTCAATGGTTTCTTGAAAACCATTGGTTTTATTTTGGAAAACTGCAGTTTTCTCAAAAAGGAGGGCAAAACAAGATTTTCAAGTGTAAGAAAAGCAAAATTTCAAGTAATTTTCTGAAAATTTCATTTTTATGCGGGGAAGATGGGATAAAATTATTAAAATTATGCTTAAGAAAAGCGGATACCTGTTTGATTATTTTTTTGTAATTTTAAAGATATTTTTACATTATTTTAGACATCTCTTGAGAGAATTATTCACAAATTTTGTATTTTTTACCAATTTTGATCATTTTGAACTGTTGTTGTGATATTTTGAGCTACAATTTTTTGTAAAATTTTGTACAATTTTTATTTTATCACGCATTTTTTAATAAAAAACTAAGTTTATGATTTGATAATTGAAAAATTTCACAAAAGATTGCTTAAAATACCACGACAACATTTCAAAATGATCAAAGTTAGTAAAGAAATACAAAATTTGAGGAAAATTCTCTCAAAAAATGCTTAAAATAATGTAAAAATGTCTTCAAAATTACAAAAAAAATATCAAAATGGTATTGTTCGAATGAAATTATTCTGTAGAAATTATTTAATGTTCTCTGAAATTTTTAAATTTGTGTTGAGTAAGTAAATTGATGATGAAGTTTGTTCTTTACAAGAAATTTCTAAGTTCAATTTTAATATGCATGTAAATTCAAAAATTGCCACTATCTTCATGAAGCAAGGTGGCCGAGTAGGTAGAGCAGATGGAAAAACGAATGGTAAATGAGTAGACTGCAGAGGACGCGGGTTCAAACCCTACCTGGGGCACAAATTTTTTTAATTTAGAAAAATTTCAAAATGGAATTTTAGTGCTTCATTTTACTGGGAAAGTGCATTTTAGCAATTTTTGACTATTTTGGTACATAGAAATGAAGAAAACTCCAGTTTTTAAAAGGAATGGTTTTAAACCATTGGTAAAATACCATTGGTAAATGTGTCCGAAAATACTATATGGTTTTGTACCATTCGTTTCTCTATGAAAACCAATGGTATTTTTTCACATGGGCATCTGCTTGTTGATCGACAGAACCAACGTGAATTAGCGAAATGACACCGGATTCGACGTATTGATTCACAAAATGATATCGAACATCTAAATGCTTAATTTTTCGATTATTCTTAAAATTTTTTACAACATGGATCGCACTCTGACTATCAATATACATAGGAATAGGATAATCTAATCGAAAACGAATGTTGGTGAATAAATTGACCAACCAAATAACTTCACTCGTAAGGACAGATAAAGAAACGTATTCTGCCTCCGTAGAAGAAAGAGTAACGATCGATTGTTTCTTAGAAGACCATAAAACCGGATTACCAAAAACCTTTATCAAATTCCCAGAAATTGACTTCCGATTAGATTCATTTGCAAAATCGGCATCACAAAACGCTTCGACAGGTATATTATCTACTAAATCAAACCTCAACCTCCTATTTGAAGTAAACTTCAAATACCTAAGTACATTGAGTAAGTAATTATAATGCGCTTCGGTTGCCTTATCTTGGAATCTACTGAATAACGAAATTGCGTAACATAAATCTGGTCTACTTCCCAGCATAATATACATCAAACTACCCAAAAGCGACCTATACGAATTGTTAGTAATCAACGGTCCTTTCAAATTCTCCAAAATAGAGTATAGGCGATTTTCAACTGGCTGTTTGATCGGATAACAGTTCAACATACCATAATTACTCAAGACTTTCTCAATCAAGGCAGACTGATCAATAAATAATTGCTTTGACTCACGATCATGAGTAATATTCAAATTCAAAAAATTCTTCAACGATCCGAGATCTTTCAAACTGAATTTCGAAGACAAAAGAGAAACGAAATTATCAATCACTTGAACAGTTCTGCCTGCGATAAATAAATCATCAACGAATACGATGAGTAAAATATCCATATTAAAATACAAACAATAATCGGCATTCGAATGGCTCAAACCTAACGACTCAAGGTATTCAGTCAACTCATCATACCACTCTCTTGAAGATTGTCTCAAACCGTAGATAGTTTTGAATAACCATAAACACAGATTCTTGGCAGCTGGTGTGCCGAATAATGGATGACCTTCAGGTATCAATATATAAATGGTTTCTTTCAAATGACCGTACAAAAATGCAGTATCAATATCGACATGACGAGTAAACCAGCCTAATTTCAACACTAACGCCAATAAAATTCTTATTGTTACCAAACGCGCAACCAGAGAATAAATATCATGAAAATCTACACCGGGTCTCTGTAAAAATCCTCTCGCTACTAGACTAGCACGAAAAACATTGTTTGCTTTTTTCTGGAACACCCAAGTAGTGTCTAACATATGCGCATTGCTAGGTCTTTCAACAACATTCCAAACTTTTAATTTTTCCATAGAATTAATTTCCCTATCAATCGCCAATTTCCAGTTTTCAGAGTCATCAGACTCAAGAGCATCACTGTATGACAAACTTTCAGCAGACAAGGCACATAAATTCAACTCGTAATCGTTCAAATAAGAAGGCTGTTTCACATTACGTTTCGGATGATGAGATAAACTAGAGGTAGAGGGTTCGGAGAGAGGAAGGTTATCTTCAGGACTGGTATGATCAGTATTATGAGTAGAGAACGGAGTATCAGTAACTTGAGGGGTAGTGGGAGTATCTTTCAAGTACATACGAGATTCATCGAATATAACATCACTACTATTCACAACTTTATTTTCAACAAAATTAAACAATAAAAATCCGTTGGATGCATACCCGATAAAGCAACATTTCACACTCTTATCATCAAGTTTTCCATCACGCTTCACATCTGGCAAGTGAACAAAACCAACACAGCCGAATGGTTTCAACTTGGAATAATCTGGGAAAAACCCATACCAAAGTTCGGCAGGAACTCGATCATTATTTGGTATTCTATTGAAAGAATATACAACGGACTCAAACCTGAACTTTTCAAAACAGCGCGAGTGCGCTCACAATAGGTTCGATTAATTCTTTCACTCTTACCGTTGCTCTCAGCCGAATAAGCAGTAGTAAATTCGTGAAAAATTCCCTTCTCTCTACAAAAATCACGAAATTCATCCGAAGAATACTCTCCACCATTATCACTCCTTAAACGCTTCACTCTCTTACCCAATAAATTTTCAGCTAAAGCAACAAACTCCTTGAACTTGGAAAGTGTCTCTGACTTGTTTTTCAACGTATAAACATGAGAAAAATTACTAAATTTGTCTATAAAAGTAACAAAATATCTTTCAGGTATTGGAGAGTTGGTTATTTCGCAAACATCAGAATGTATCCTGAACAAAATTTCCCAAGCACGATTCGTTGGCTTATAATTTGATGACTTTGACAAAGAAATGCGAGGTCTTCAAGATTGTTTCGATGTTTTACAATCATCGCACATAGATAACGACTTCAAAGAATTCTGACTAAAAACGCCCTGTTCAGCCACAGATTTCATTTCAGCCTCGCCTGGGTGACCTAGACGCAAATGCCACAAATCAGAACTAGGTACACTCGATAATAAAGCTTTTTCCTTCGAAGAATGACTGACCAAATCAAACTCAACAATATATAATTCGTTCACTAATCTTCCAGAAGCCAAAGTAATACCATTTTTAGCAATCAAAGGCTGACTATTCTGAAATGTAACAGCAAAACCAGATTTTTCCATACATCGAACAGAAAACAAAGTATGAACTAATTTAGGCACATAATAGACGTTTTTAATTTTACAAATAAAACCCTTATTCGTTCTAACTGTCAAAGAACCACATTTTGTTGCTTCCAAACTACGACCAGCCTCAGCAATTCGCACTTTGATAAGTCTCAAAAGTTCAATAGAATTTTCTAAAATATCTAAGTTTACCATGTGCCTTGTGGCACCACTATCTAACGCTCCAACAACTTTACCAGAACTACAACAATCAAAATCTGTAGAATCACTAATGGTAATAAAAGCAAATTGGTCAGATTCAGTTTCAGCTTGGCCTAAATTCGAACTAACAGATTTGTTCTTATTTTTTAGCTTAAAACAATCGTTCTTGACATGGCCAGGTTTTTTACAGTAATTACAACGAATATTACGATTATTTTGACCATTAGCTGAATTACCATGACTATTACCACGATAATTCCTATTATTATTTCTACTCCTACTATAATTATTACGATTTTTACCATTATTTCTAGAGTGATTACTATTATCGTTACCGGAATGACCACTAAAAAATGCGCCGTTTACAGGAGGTTGTTCCTCTTTTGACTGGATATTACTTTTTTCAGGTACAGGTATCGACGTCGAGGATGATTTACTCGCTATTTTGCTTTTTAGATTTTTGGTCTCGAAGCTGGATAATTGAGCGGTGACATCTTCCCAAACTAGATTATGTAACATCTGGAGCGGAGTAGTTATAGGAGAGAACTCAGTGGGCATACTATCCAAGTATTGAAGGATATATTCACGTTCAGTCACGCCATCATTGAGCTCTTTTAGCTGATTGACTGCGGCACGATATTTTAGAGTAAAATCTGCAAGACTTTCAGTACTTTCCAAACTGTACCTATACTCGTAAACTTCATTTCGCAAACGATTCCTTTTTATTTCGGATTTTTCTTGGAAGGTGGTTTTTGTCGTATCCCACATAACTTTTGCCTCTGTTTTGCTGCTGATCAGGCTCAAGTATCGATTACTGACATATGAAATTATGATCTCCATGGCTAGATCATTCTTATCTTCCCAGGCTTGGTCACGTCTACAGGCAAGGGGAATAGCATTATTCACAACATCCCAGGCTTTCTCCTTCTTTAAAACCATTCTAACACGAACACTCCAGGCTTCATAGTCCACACCATCGAAAGGTTGGATATTTCGATGAAAATTACCGCCGCATTGACTTGCCATAGCGAATTAAAATATATCAAATATTCGCGAATTACAGAGAAAAATATCGATCAAGTTAAAAACAAATCCGATGACACCAGAGAAAATTACTTCAATAAAATTCCATAAAACATGACTAAAAAATTCAAGAACGCGCAAAGTTTGACTAGAAAAAATTCAAGCACGTTAAAACTGAGCACCATAACCTATGTTACGAGAGAGAGAGAGAGAATAGTGACGAAATAAGAGACACAGGTGATTTCCGTTCAACGGTAATAATACGATTAAATTTATTTTGGTACCGAATAACAAGATAAAATAATATTACAAAGTAAAGAGCAGTGTTGCCAATTTACAGAGAACCCAAGTCCCAACAACTTTGACAACAATTCTGTGTTTCAACTGTCATTAAACTACACGAAAAATATGAAAATGTAATTTATTTCAGTTTATAAATTCAGTCTCGCAATCGGTTTCTACAAATACTAATCGTTGATTGGTTTTATAGAAACGCTATTCTCTGATTGGTTATATTTTCAAATACTGTATGCTAATTGGCTATTGGCTTTTGGCAATAAGTTTAAAATTCACGATTTTCATGTGTTTGAAAAAAGTGAAAACAATATAGTTTTTCACGACCAGTGCAAAAACTATAAAAATTTAATGCGTCACAAACTAGTACGTATGTTTTGTATTCACTAGGACTAATTTGCGACAATGTCAAATTAACTAGTAGGTACATTTACAAATTAGTTGTACTAGTTGCGTTAGTTTGGAAAATACTCATTTTCAAATTATAAAATTATTAAATACATCCTTTTTTCCATTTTTAGAGGCAGAAGCTACCCTATGAACCAAGATTCACCTCATACCCTATTGACGGTAGGAAAGGTGTTCAAAATGGTGCAACCAGTGCTAGCATGGTCATGCTAGCACTGTTGCTAGCATTCTGCCACTTGAAATTGTCAATAGGGTAATACCAATTTGTGACTAAGAAGTAAAAATTTGAAAAATTGCGGTTCACTCATGTTTCTAACTAGAAACGGGTGTTTTTTTCTTGACTTGTAACGTTGTCAACTTTGAACCACATTTTAAATAGGAAAAAACTATCACAGAATAAAAGTTGAGATTGTATTAGTAAGGTAATGATGTGAAATTACCATAAAAAATAAAATACCACTATTTTTAGCTGATTAAAACTAGATATTCAATATTTCAAACAGAAATGTCACGAACTAGTACCTTGTCGCGAACTAGTACACATCCCCTAAGATTTTCAAAAATTTTATTGTTTTTTTTTCCTCAAAGAAGCGCCACTACGGAAAAATGCTAAAATATATTTTTTTTAAAAAATTCTCAAAAAATAAATATTTTTCCAGCAAAATGTACCAGATTTAAAATTACGAGGAGAGATTACCGTTCTTGATTGTTTGAAAATTATTGAAAAATAATTACTGGATTACAGTTATTTTGAAATGTTCAGATTTTAGGAGTGAATTACCAAAGAAAATACTTAGGCCTTCGTGTTGTTCTACTACATAGAAAAATGCTTTCTTTAGATATATGCATATTGATCTTGCATATTTTTGCATTTTTTTGAAAATGAATGCATAATTATGTCATATTTCAGCCACAATAAACGTAGGCCTATATTTTATGCGTATATTCTCAAGTTTTTCGTGCATACGAATCCGTTCTCTATGAATAAGAATATTATGCATCATTAACGCAACGCAGATTGCCGCTATCAATAGGTATTCTTTTATATTCTACTTTTCGTAGGGTTTTCTAAACTGTTAGTCGAAAAAGTAGTTTGTACGAATATTCTTGCAATTTCTGAAAAAATGTCGAGACTATGACAATTTTAGTAAGAAAAAGAGCCTTTTGAAAATTATTGACAAAAAAGTCGTAGTTTCTAGACAATTTAAAGCGAAAAAATTAGAATTTTTCCCAAAAAGTAAGAATTTGCCATTTTTTCAATTTGTTAGTGAAAAAGTGAAACTTTTTAACGTTTTTTGGTTAAAAAAATGAGATTTTATGAGATTTTTTTTGAAAAAACGACTTCTCGTCAGTTTTTGAAACAACGAGAATTTTCCACAATTTTAAAAAAAGAAGCAAAAAGTGAAACTTTTCTTTTTTGAAACTTTTATCAAAAACGCCAGGTTTTTTGAAATTTTTTGGTAAAAAAAAAAAAAAAACGAGACTTTTTTAGTAATTATTAGCAATTTATGTATTTACTTTTTCAAAGGCAACCTACTGTGCGTACATGTGCTGTTTTTAAAAAACATTTTACCATTTGCGGCATTTTTTGTTGCTCTAGCGATGCATAATTTTTATGCATTTGCGCTAATGACACATAAGTAAATTCATTTACGCTTCCGATGTGTTTTTTGTTAGGTAATTAGCGCTTGCGATGCATGCCCAATTTTTATCTTTCAGTGTTTCCAATAATTGTTTAAAATGTTTTGCATGTAATTCTTCCTACAAATACATGTATGTATATAGACATAAGTTGACGCTACGTAGGTAGGTACTAGGTAAGTATTCTGAGTAGTACCCTCACTTGAATATCGTGTTCTGTCATTATATCAACACCTCTTGATATGTTTATCAAACTGCTTGATGGAAATGCTCCGGAAGCACTTGAATTAGCTGGTTTTGATGAGAATTTAGTATTTGTTGATAGTTTTATAATATCAGTAGCACTTGAGCCATGTCTTTCTCTACCATGTCCTTTGAACACCATATAAGCCTGAAACAAACCATGAAAAGTACATATAACATTTGCTCACCTGTTACAACTTTGAAAAAATTACTTCAATTGAAATAATTATGAAACACGGTAGGTACCTACTACCTACTTTACCTAGTCTATTGCATTTTTTTTATCAAAATCAACTCGTTTTCCAACATACTGGGTGACCAAGCATAATGGGTTTTGATATGTTCTGATAAGCCAAAAAGGGAAAAAAATTCACCTAAGTAAAAATTGGAAAATGGAATAACAATCGAGAAAAAGTGCTTTCAAATTATTGTTTCAATAATGCAAAATGAAAGATTACTTCGTGTTTCATTGAAACAATCACTCAAACGCCCATTTACATGATTATTTAATTTTTTAATATTCATAATGGGAATTTTCTCTCCTTTTTGATAACATCAAAATCCTTTATTCTTGGCCACCCCGTACTAAGAACCCGAGTTCTCTGTTAATTTTTAAACACATTTTGAGCAGAAAAGAAATGGTTTTCTATGTGTTAGTTCAGTGGCAAACTGTAAGTAAGCGGCAAATTATGATAAAGCTTTGAAATTTGGTATGATGAACAAGGACACCAAAAGAAAATTTTTAAGCCTGGGAGGCAATCGCCAAGTCCCATAGGAGGGGAATGGGGGTGATTTGGGCGGAGGGTTCAACCCCACATTTTTCCAAATGGGGCTAACGGGGCGATGTTGGTGTCAATCTCATATGATTGAACCCCTCTGAGTTTGAAAATACCATTACTTTCAAAATCTGAGGAAGAGATATGCCTCAAATTTGAGATTTTCTGAGTGAAGTTTTTGCATTTTCCTCAAAAATACCCCAAAATTACAGTTTTTCAACCCTAGACGATACGCTGACTTTCCATCGACATTTTTATGGTCATTTTCGGATTCTACAGGTCAATTACAATGCGAACTGACCATCAATACTTTCGCATACCTCTACCATGGGTGTACAGAGGGGTCTAAAGGGGTTAAAAATTGACATTTTTTCGGCATTTTCTCGCAAAAATCGGGGTTTTTGAACTGTGCGCCGGATACACTTAGCGGGAGAAGGTTCCAATGTCGATTTTCGAATATAAAGCAAATTCCATCGAATAAGACTCAGAGGCACTTTTTACACCCCTCCTGGGAGGTAGTAGAGGGGGTCAAATTTGACCCTTATTTTGCTTATGTTGAATCAATTTTAAAAATGTAATCAACGTAAGTGTACATTTTCTTACTACCGAGGTAATGATGTATGTATCAATGTTTTTTGTACCGTCGAACCCAAATTTGCAATCATTTTTTCGATTCCAAGGGAAGGGGGTGAGACCATAAATAGGGGATGTAGGTCTATTTTTCACAAAAAATCCACATGTATATCAAAATGTAGTTTTCAATGATGCTGATTTCAGAAATGCTATCAGTTTTTCATTTTGGTCAATCCCAAGGAGTGATACAGCATTCGAGAGGTGGGGTATGAAATTTTTCACAAAAATGTCAAAAAATCGCCATGTACATCAATCTTTTTCTTTCAATTACGTTTTGTGTTCCGGCTCAGTGGGAGTCTGAATAAATAATCCGATTATTCATGGTATTTACGCGAGTGTCTTGTGATGAGCGGATATGCCCTGCTCGCCTATGTAGTTATTCATGTAATCTTTTTATGAGTGTGGCTTATGGTAATAACCCTGTAGGAGGGGCCATAAGCTACGTAACGTACTCGCGATCCGAGCCTCGCTCCCTCATAGAAAATCACTACTAGCGACTTCAAAAAATTACTAACGTTTCTGAAAAAGTTACTAGTGATACCGAAAACGTTACTAGCGCTTGTACTGACGCTACTAGCGACCAACTTGACACTACTAGCGACCAACTCGACACTACTAGCGACCAGCTCGACACTACTAGTGACCAGCTCGACACTACTAGCGACCAGCATGACGCTACTAGTGACTGACTCGGCGCTACTAGCGATCAGCTTGGCACTACTAGCGACTTTCTCAACACTACTAGTGAATGATTTAACGCTACTAATGACCAAGCCGACACTAGTAACGATTAAACTGACGCTACTAACAGCTATGGCAGGTACCTACAATTAGTGAAAAATTTAAATTAAAGAATTCCCAAAAACCATTTTTTTTTTGAAATTATGAATTATTGAAAAGTTTCCGCTTGGGCCAGATCATTTTCCTTTTTCTTTCTTCGACCAAAATTAGATAGTATAGCAAAATTGACTTCTCACATCACAAATAATGCTTTTTTACTTGATTTTTTTTTTAAAAAGGGGTCCTCTGCTGCATTTCAGTCAAACTACCAGAAATCCTCAATCTAAAACTCCCTTTTTTTCACCAAATATCTGGAAACAATCATTTAACATTTCAATTTTTTGCATACATAGAAATTATATCCTGAAAAAAATGAAGAATTGTCAATTGTCAAGAGCTTTTGTCATGGCTTGCTCAGTTGCTCGGCCCCATTTATATTTTTAAAATTCGGAGAGGGAGGGGAGGGGAGGGGAGGGGAGGGGAGAGGAACGGAAAAAAATCCCCATGATTTTTGCGAATAAAGCCTAAATTTCAGTCGAAAAATGAAAAAAAATCGAGGTACCAGCCCCCTTGGAGGGGGAAAGGAGGGGAGAGGAATGGAAAAAAGTCCATTTTTGCGAATAAAGCCTAAATTCCAGTCGAAAAATGAAAAAAAATTTCGAGGTTCCAGCCCCCTGGGAGGGGGGAACGAGGGTTAGGGGACGAGGAAGGGTCCATTTTCGCAAAGAAATATCAAATACGAGTGTGTGATATCCATTTAATTTTTATCTAGAAATATTAACACACCAAAAACTCAGTTTTAATTTTGTAAAAAATCATCAAACTTGAAATTTTTTAAAGTCCAGAGTGCTAAAAATTGCATATAAATGTTTCAAACACCTCACCTTCTAACTTCCTCGGTGGCCTAGTTGGTTAGGCAAGTGACTAGAAAGTGAGGGATTGCAGGTTCAAACCCCACCCCAGGCATGAAATTTTTTTGATTTTCAAAATTTTTTTGGGGAGAATTCGTTGTTCTAGGAGGGTCTACGAGTAAATAGCTGCCATTAACATGTTTTTGCCATGATTTTCAGTGCAAAATGCGCAAATTTGCGCGTGTCACTACTATTGACAAACGTTACTAGTCATTAGTAACGTCTGTCAGTAGTAGTGACGCTACTTGCCGAAAAAGTTACTAGTGTTTTTTTTTAGTAATGACGCTAGTAGTGATTTTCTATGAGGGCTGCTAGGATCGAGATGCTAGAAAAATCACTTGGTCCAGGACACTCGAGCTCTCCGGATCAATGTCACTCTTGGTAAATGTGTACAAAGCTGATACAGCTTGTGATTCGTGATATACCCATCTTTAGATGGTTCTTCTTGATTTCTTTTTATAACGCAACTTCGTTAAATCCTGCGTAAGTTTGCGGTACTTTTTTAGTCACTGGCCAGGTTACTCCGGACACCTGAGCCTTTGTCTCCACAAAAATGGATCTTCGACGCGTCCTGTCGATGCAACTAATATTTGGGGTCAGCACAGGAGAGGCAGGTAAAGTGTACATTGACAATGCGTACTTACTTATCTAAGGTAATCGTTTAATTCTTTTACTGGGGTTGCATTCGCCCTCACATAGTACCCTTTTAGTAATTATTGAGATGACGTCATAAATGTCATCTGAGTGCTTGCTATATTTTATGTCACAAAGTATACCTAGTATGCTGTATGCACTTTTGTGTTATTTACCTTGCTTTTTATTAACCCATTATAACGAATGCTAGGTGATGATGTGTTAATCACCTCAGCATTTGATATAGAAAGATTGTAACTACATCCTATTCTTTCCTATTATACTCACTTAATTATTAATTCTTGGGCTGTGCCCATGTGTATTTTAAGTCACCTACTCAGAGAGTTAGAAGATAGGTAGTTTTGTATTCAGTACCTATCTCACACACAGATTAATTATAAGTTTACTTGTAATTAGTTGGTATAATATGCTCAATTACTTGTTTTACACTAACATCTGTAAATAAAAACCATAAGAAATTGGTACGAGAAGGCTTTCTTTATTTATAGTATAGTAACTTCTCACTGTATACATTGAGGTAGAAAGGATTGCCTATTCTAGAGCTAGCCAGATATTTATTTGGAAAATGTTCCTTTTCAATGGAATATTTCTCAGAAAACCACCTTAGGAGAAAATTATCATAATTCCTTCTTCTAGCAGTCCCTCCCTCTCTCACTGCTACAGTCTAGTTACCAGATGAAAATTTTTTAGAATGAAAATTTTGACATCACAAATTTGTGCATCTTGAACATGATTAATTTTACAATTATTGACCTGTAGAATCCGAAAATGACCATAAAAATGTCGATGGAAGGTCAACGTGTCGTCTAGGGTTGAAAAACTGTAACTTTGGGGTATTTTTGAGAAAAATGCAAAAACTTTACTCAGAAAATCTCAAATTTGAGGCATACCTCTTCCTCAGATTTTGAAAGTAATGGTATTTTCAAACTCAGCGGGGTTCAATCATATGGGATTGACACCAATATCGCCCCGTTAGCCCCATTTGGAAAAATGGGGGGTTGAACCCTCCCCCAAATCACCCCCATTACCCTCCTATGGGACTTGGCGATTGCCTCCTAGGCTTAAAAATTTTCTTTTGGTGTCCTTGTTCATCATACCAAATTTCAAAGCTTTTTATCATAATTTTCCATTTATCGCCCAAAATATACATTTTGCCACTGAACTATAATTACTCTCAAATTAAATACGCACCAGCATTTAACGATCACAAGTATTTTATTCGACAATTAACACATATTATGTATAGAGGATGAATCCGGAGTCGTCTGGTTAAACTCAACTGTAGACTCGAGGAGACAAACAAAAAACGTTATTATGATAAGTTGCCTATCTTGTAAAATGAAGGGGCCACGTGCTCCGCAAAATCGGAAATTTACCCATTTTGAAAAATTCATCAAAAATAAGAAAATGTTTGAATCATTCAAATGATGCCCCTAATCCATAGTACTCGAGTGGACGAACGAAAAATGTTATTATGGCCAATTGCCTATCTTCAAAATTGAAGGGGCGAACGAGATTCAAAATTTCCAAAATTCGAGTGCCCCAAATTTGAGTTTTGAAATTGTGCTTGCCCCTTCAGTTTTGAAGATAGGCAATTGGTCATAATAACATTTTTTGTTCGTCCACTCGAGTACTATGGGTTAGCGGTATCATTTGAATGATTCAAACATTTTCTTATTTTTGATAAATTTTTCAAAATGGGTAAATTTCCGATTTTGCGGAGCACGTGGCCCCTTCATTTTACAAGATAGGCAACTTATCATAAAAATAACGTTTTTTGTTTGTCCCCTCAAGTACTATCTACAGTTGAGTTTAACCAGACGACTCCGGATTCATCCTGTATACTTGCTTGTTTTCACGTACCTACTACACTACGGCAGTAGATGGCATTGATAAATGAAAGTTGAACACAAGGAAGGTATCATAAATACATATTGCCGAGTGTTACTGAGTTACTGGGTGATAAAAATTATTAAGGAAACTGTGATACTTAGCCAGAAAGCTCAAATTTGAGATGTGGAAAGGTTTGGATAACAGGTCATCAGGTAAAATATAAAAAGTTTGAAAAGTTAATTAGGAAAGCTTCTAGAGCAATTCAAAGCTCAAAAAAGCTCAATAAGGTTGATTGAAAATTTATCACTTGGTAACACTGAACCTAGCAAAAATCTGTATGGCAAAATAATGTTTAGCAAATACAAGCAATCCGCAAAAAAATCTTTGGGAAAGAATTCCAATCCCCGCCCTCCCTATAAGGAAAGTTATTACAATTATGAAAATAGAGGTTGGAAATGAAAAATTACTTTAAAAAAATTAATAATAATAGCACCGAAATTTATTGATATACCTAAATACAGTATATCCCTGCCATTTAATACATTACTCCATAATTTAAGTATGAATGTAGATTTTGAAAATGTGGTTCATCGGTTAAGAAACCATTGTAAAAATGATGCATTAACTGTCAATGAAGGTACCCCGGTATTGATTTTTTTCTACTGATATTTTGATTTAAAAAAAAGCGAAGTAATTTTTTTAAACGCAAAAAAGAGCTAATCTTTTGGAAAAAAATTATTCGCAGAACATGGTATTTTTTGTTTTATTTACGTCAAAATTTTAGAGAAACAAAAGTACGTACCTATTATTTCTTTGTGATGAAAAAAATTCCAGATTGGATTACCTAACGTTGAAATTCATACCCTCGCTTTATTTTTTCCCCATCTTTAAAAACCATTATCTTATGATTCGTTTGTTGATCAGCGAGGAATACTCGAACATGAAAAAAAAACCATTTCATTTGAAAGGAAATAAAAATATTTTCGTTTTACATCAAAGAGCCATCAAAATATAACGAAATAAAGGGCAATTTGAATATCAAAGCTTAGTCATTCGCACATTATTTATTACCCGGTAAGCGGGAAAAAAAGCTCTTTTTATTTCTAAAATCCCCATGTGAAAAAATACTACAAGTTACTATAAAAAAAAAAAAAACTTGTAGTAAAACTATATGGTAATTTCATACACGTTTACTACAAGTTATGTACTTTACTATAAGTAACTCACTTATAGTAAAACTTGAACAGAATAATTTCATAATAATTGCAAAAAAAAAACGTGCTAGCGTGACAAAACAGTATGTGTTGAAGCATAAAAGGCATTTTATAGTGATAAATTTTCCAAAAATCAAAAAAAAAATTTCAAAATTTCGTCTTAGGCAGGGCTCAAACTCCCGACCTCCTACATACGTTGCTACTACTTCTACAACCTTAACCACTACGCCACCTCGCTACCTGACAATTGGGGGTTATTTGTGCATGTTATTCTATTTTTTAGGTGCGAACAGTGTGGACTTTGAAAATTTTCAACTTTTTTTTCAACTTTTTTTTTTTTTTTTTTTTTTTTTTTTTAATGTGTTACAACACAAACTAAATTTGAAACTTGATAAAAATAATTTGAGTACTTATAATGAATAATTTAAGGTGAATTATAAATTTTTTGGAACAATCATTACGTATGCAGAAAGTGATTCATTTAGGGAATTTTTTCCATTTTTAAATATAGGTTATACGTAGGTTTTTATTATTGTAATTTAACTTTTCAACAATTGCTAATTTTTGAACCGCTTATTATTTAAATAATTTTTTGTTAGAAACAATTTTTTCATAATTTCATTATTTTCAAATAATTATTTTTTCAGTACCTGCCTATTTAATGTAGGTACTGCGAGTATAAATGAACTTTTAAAAAAATCATACTTTTATACCATACAGACACATAGTTTTCAAGAAGGAACTAGATTTCTTTGAAAACTATGCGTAATCCAATAGTAAGAGGAAAAACACTATAGGGTCATTCCATGCCAAATCGGCGGATTTTTGCACGAGGGGTCTTCGATTTTTTTCAAAATCAGATCATTTGTAGAGGTCATCAAACGATGACGAATGACGCAAACCGGACATTTTTTCGATTTTTTTTGACGGAGCTGTGGCGCTTCAAAGTTTTCCAAAATGGCCGAAAATGGAAAATTTCAGTTGCAAATTGCTCCGGTTGTACGTGGTATAGAATTTTGATCTTTTTTTCAAATTGTAGTACTTTGAGAGGGTAATCGACGAGTGATGTCAAAATCAGTGTTGCCACTTTCAAAAACCTGAAAAAATCGATTTTAAAACTTATAATATAACCACGATCTCGGCGAGTAAAAATTCTGAAAAAATTCTCAGTTTTAGTCCCTTTTATGTAGAATAACATATCAAAAAATTAGACTGGCATCTTTTTTTATTTTCAAGAAAAAAAATTACAAGTTTTACAATTGCTGCAAAAGTACCATCCGAAACCTAAAAAATGAAAATTTTTGCATTTTTGAAATATTTTACCAATGTGTAGACGATAATGTGAAAAAAATCCCCCTCCCCCCAATTTGTCGACAAATTGACGAAAAATGCATTAATTTCACTCTTGAAATAAATAGTATATTACACAACGAGGGCCGAAAAAGTGATTTTGGACGAGGGTGAGGTTTGTGACCCGAACGAAGTGAGGGGAACAACTCACACAAGTTCAAAATCACTTTTTCTCCGAGTTTAGTGAAGTAATTTTTCCTGAACGAGGGTGGAAAGTACTTATTTTTACATCCGAGCGATTCTCGCGAGGTTGGAAAAGTAGTACTTTTCACCCCTAGATAGGAAAAATTTATAGCATGAAAAATGTCAATTCGTTGACAAATGGGGGGAGGGGGATTTTTTTCACATTATCGTCTACACATTGGTAAAATATTTCAAAAATGAAGAGTGATATTCCAAAACTCGCTTTGTCCATTTTCACAACTTTTCAGGAGAGAGGAAAAACAGTTTCCCTTTAAACAGGTAAATTGGATTTTTAGGCGAGTTTAGTACTTTATTTGGGTGGATTTATGATGTAGGAGTGTAGGTATACACTTCATCCACTAAATACTGCTGAAAAAAATGTCAATAAAGATGGACAAAGCGCGTTTTGGAACATTATTTTTTTTTTAAATTTTTAGTGAATTGGCTATTTAGGTGACTTTAACATCTCATTTTGGTAGGTTGATGATGTAGGAATGTGAGTTAATACTTCATCTACCAGGTACTGCTGAAAACCCAACTTTGACAAAAATGGACAAAGCGAGTTTTGGAATATCACTCTTCAAATGCAAAAATTTTCATTTTTTAGGTTTCGGATGGTACTTTTGCAGCAATTGTAAAACTTGTAATTTTTTTTTCTCGAAAATGAAAAAAGATGCCAGTCTAATTTTTTGATACGTTATTCTACACAAAAGGGACTAAAACTGAGAATTTTTTCAGAATTTTTACTCGCCGAGATCGTGGTTATATATTTTAAATTATAAGTTTTAAAATCGATTTTTTCAGGTTTTTGAAAGTGGCAACACTGATTTTGACATCACTCGTCGATTACCCTCTCAAAGTACTACAATTTGAAAAAAAGATCAAAATTCTATACCACGTACAACCGGAGCAATTTGCAACTGAAATTTTCCATTTTCGTCCATTTTGGAGAACTTTGAAGCGCCACAGCTCCGTCAAAAAAAATCGAAAAAATGTCCGGTTTGCGTCATTCGTCATCGTTTGATGACCTCTACAAATGATCTGATTTTGAAAAAAATCGAAGACCCCTCGTGCAAAAATCCGCCGATTTGGCATGTAGTCCGGCATATGACAATAGGAGTAATTGCACCCCCCCCCCCCCGCCGATCCTCCGGGACAACATTTTTCTTAAAGGGGACATCCTAAGGAACATTTTAATGCAAAGTTGCCAAAAAAAAGTTGGCCTTACTTACAAAATGGCGGCCATTTTGATTGACAGGTCAGCCGAAATCGCAGATTTTGCATTTTAACATAGGACTTGCACAAACTTTTTCAAACTTTACAAAGGTAGATCGAAAGATCATGCAAAAATTTATCACCTGTCCAAATTTCAAGTGCTAAAGTGCGTTTTTCGATTTTTGGTGAATTTTTGAAAATCGAATTTAGGCCAAAAATGAGGGAAAAAATCAAAATTTTACCAAATTGTCCAAGAAAGCTGAAATTTGGGATATACCCTATTTTCGACATGCCAAATCGATTGGAAACGGTTTCAACCCGTTTTGAGCAGTTCTGGAGCCTCCAGTAGATTTTTGAATCTCGAAATTCCCACAAAATCCCATCAAATTGGAGTTGTAAAGCTAAAATTCATTCTAAAAACTAATTTCAATACGCTACGAAGTACTGCAGGTGAATTTCAAGTCATTTTGGAGGCTCCAGCGACTTTTTGAAAATTCCTGAAACCTCCATCAGATTTTTGAATCTTTTAAATTTTCACAAAGTTTCATCAAATGGAGATGGAAAGCTGAAATTTACTCTACACTCCAATTTTAACACCCTCGGAAGACGACTTTAGGTGGGTTCAAGTAATTTTAGGGCCACCAGCGACTTTTTTTGAAAATTACTGGAGCCTCTAGCAGATTTTTGGAACTTTAAATTTTCACAAAATTTCATCAAATGGAGATGGAAAGCTGAAATTTATTCCACACTTCAATTTTAACACCCTCTGAAGATGATTTCAGGTGGGTTCAAGTAATTTAAGGGCCTCCAGCGACTTTTTTGAAAATTACTGGAGCCTCCAGTGGATTTTTGAAACTTGAAATTTCCCCAACATTAATTTATCAAATGGAGTTTGCAAGCTGAAATTTACTTCGCAGACTACATGGTGGTTTCAAATGGATTTGAAGCTTCCAGCTACTTTTAGGAAATTTCAATTTTCCAAAAAAACGTCATACAACCTTTCAAAAAGTTGCTGGAGGCTCCAAAAAGACTTCAAATTCACCAGCAGTCAACTTCGTAGCGTATTGAAATTAATGTGCAGAATGAATTTCGACTCTCCATCTTGGTTTGATAACATTTTGGGGAAATTTCAAGTTTCAAAAATCTACTGGAGGCTCCAGTAATTTTCAAAAAAGTCGTTGAAGGCTCTAAAATGACTTGAAATCCACCAGAAGTCGTTTTCAGAGGGTGTTAAAATTGGAGTGTAGAGTAAATGTCAGCTTTCCATCTCTATTTGATGAAATTTTGTGAAAATTTAAAGTTTCAAAAATCTGCTGGAGGCTTCAAGAATTTTCAAAAAGTCGCTGGAGGCTCCAAAACAACTTGAAATTCACCTGCAGTACTTCGTAGCGTATTGAAACTAGTTTTTAGAATGAATTTTAGCTTTACAACTCCAATTTGATGGGATTTTGTGGGAATTTCGAGTTTCAAAAATCTGCTGGAGGCTCCAGAACTGCTCAAAACGGGTTGGAACCGTTTTCAATCGATTTGGCATGTCAAAAATAGGGTATATCCCAAATTTCAGCTTTCTTGGACAATTTGGTAAAATTTTGATTTTTTCCCTCATTTTTGGCCTAAATTCGATTTTCAAAAATTCACCAAAAATCGAAAAACGCACTTTAGCACTTGAAATTTGGACAGGTGATAAATTTTTGCATGATCTTTCGATCTACCTTTGTAAAGTTTGAAAAAGTTTGTGCAAGTCCTATGTCAAAACGCAAAATCTGCGATTTCGGCTGACCTGTCAATCAAAATGGCCGCCATTTTGTAAGTAAGGCCAACTTTTTTTTTGGCAACTTTGCATTAAAATGTTCCTTAGGATGTCCCCTTTAAGAAAAATGTTGTCCCGGAGGATCGGCGGGGGGGGGGGGGGTGCAATTACTCCTATTGTCATATGCCGGACTAATGGAATGACCCATAAGTTTTTAAAATGATCTAGAAAACTATAAGTTGAAAATCAGTAGTTTTTTTCATTACTTAAAGTTGAAAACTAATACTTCATAGGAACTATTAGTTTTCAACAAATAGTAAATGAAATACCATAAGTTTTATCGATGATTTAGAAAACTATTAGTTGAAAATCAATAGTTTTTTTCACACTTGAAGTTGAAAACTAATACTTCATAGCAAACTATTAGTTCTCAATTAATAGTAAATGAAATACTATAAGCTTTGAATCAAGAACTATAAAGTACCTATACTATAAGTTTGTCAAAAAAACTTATAGTACATATCTTCAAAAAACTTATAGTATTTTTTCATATGGGTATATTATCTTCATTGACAGTTAATGCAAAATCTACATTCATACTTAAATTACGAAGTAATGTATTGAATGGCGGGGATTTACTCTATTTATATCAATAAAATTTGGATACTATTAAGTATTATTAATTTCCTTAAAAGTAATTTTTCATTTCCAACCTCTATTTTCATAATTGTAATAACTTTCCTTATAGGGTGGGTGGGGGATTAGAATTCTTTCCCAAAGATTTTTTTGCGGATATCAGATAATTTTTTTAATGCATTTGAACAATCCAGAAAACGACTGTACGAGGCGGGATGAATTGGAGTCGGAGTCGGAATCCGGATCCGATCCGAAATCCGAATTCCAATGATTCTAAAGGAGTCTTTTAAAACAGTTCAAGTCGAAAAATATTTGCTACACTGAGAAAAAAAACAGTAGTGAAATGTACTACATTAATGTGGTAATTTACCTTCAGTTGGAGAATGTAGTACAAAGTACTATAAGTGTAGTAGTTCGAGTACTACAACTATAGTACTTTGTAGTTCAAACACTACAAGTGTGGTAGTCCGAGTACTATAACTATAGTACTTCCTTTTAATGCAAGTACTATAACTGTAGTACTTACTTTTGAGTAACCACAAACTATAGCACTATTACCTACACATGTCATAATCATTAAAATATGATCATTTTAATTTTTTTAAATTAATTTTAAAAAATAATGGGCGTATACGCTACGATTCTTGTTACTATGATTGAATTTGCATTTCGTCTATCAATTCTACGATGTCTTTTCCTTTCAGTTTCATCAACGAAAATTTCCTACCTATACTGGGATTCGAACCTGCGACCCTACGTTCCTAACTACCTATCCTTAACCACTAGACTACGGGGACTTCTCTGAACATAGCACATTTTGAGCAATACATATAAGTATTTCCTCACTCTGAAAATATTTTCATTTATTCTTTTTTAAATTGCAATACGCTATTAGCTTTTGAAAACAAAAATAACATGGCCGCGAAATGTGAAAGAAAGTTAACGGAAAATTGTGATCATTACTTTGGGGGAAAAAGCTGTAAATTTAATCTGTTCGTGGTTTTCTACATATTCAAACACTTACCCCTGTTGATGAGAAAAAGTAATCACACAATGTTACTGCCACATAGATCACGATAATATAGTAATTTCAAAAAGAAAATTCGGAACTAAATGAAATTGAAAATTTTAATACCACAATCACTTAATTGGCTCGATCAAAAAACTTGGTTGATTTTTCAATAACAAACTTGACAATATGTACCTATTAGGTAGGTAAATGGTAAAATACTTATTAGGTACCCACAACATTCAATAAAAATTTATGCTAAAATGATTGTATAAAAGTATGTAAGTACCTACGCATCTACTTACTAAAAATTCTTGCGATCAAATAGAATGATAAAGTGATTAGGACACACGCCATATTGTGTATCACAATGTGCTATAGTTTGTAGTTGAATGATCTACACAGTATCTTACATTATGATACATTGTGTATCTCAATGCACTACACTTTGTGGTCAAATGAACTACAGAATATATTTTACTATGTTTTATAGCATTTTCAACTATATACTGTAGTGGTTTTGAATTTATGCTACATTTTGTAGCATAAACACCCAGGAATTGTGGCAGAAAGTACTACTCTTTTTTCTCAGTGTAATACGTGTTATCAAACTTACGATAGTGAAATTCCCTATAGATTGATTTCGATTTTTAATAATTACGCGTAAAATATTATAAACAAATTGAGTACCTAATTAAATGCCTGGCAATGGGTTAAATTCAGCAAATGATATGGGGATATTTTGATTGAAAATAAATCAACACTGATTTCATACAAAATGTATTCTTTAGACGAGGCTACAAGGAAAACTATAACTTTTAAAAAGCTAAAATTTTAAATATACCTAGGCACTTTGAATATAGGACTAGTGCCTTTTGATATTTTCGGAAAATTTTCAAAATTTTTTGGGGGTCAAAAAGGGGAGAAAAGGCTGAAAATTGAGAATTTTAGAATTTTCCCGACGACGTTATCTTTGTTGAGACAAAACATAACAGCATTCAAAATTTCATCAAAATCCGTTCTGTAGTTTTGCCATAAATGTGGCTAAAAAAAATCTAGGTACTCTAAAAGAGTAAATCCTTACCTTAATGCCAAATCCGAGTATGTCCAAAATTTTTGATTTTTTGATTTTGGTATCACTAGAAAGCTGATGCACAGCCGAATCTAGTGAAATAAATAATAAACCTTATAATTATTATGAAAATGTAAAAAAATTGAATTTAAATAAATTTTAAACATCGAGTATGTCCATTTAGAAGCTAAAAGCGAGTATGTCCATTGAGTATGTCCATTAAAAATAAAACCATCAACTGATTGTGTTCCAGCTTGTGATTTCAACTATTTGTGAGGTTTCATAGATCTGGGTAAATAAATTACTAATCCGCATTACAAAATATTCTAAACAGAACTCAATGAACTCATTGTGACTGCATGATAACAGTGATAACACATTTGACCATCTTCCGCAACTTTGATCTTCGAGAGCTTTCAAACGGTTGAAGGTACAGCTTTCGATAAACAACCATTTTAAAGAGGATAAAATTACGAACATTTTGATACATTAAAATGCGTATGTGTCCACTCAAAACTTTCAGTAATTACAGTTTGAAGTTCAATACTTGTAGCTTGCAGCTCTTTTTCGCAACTTCAAACTTCGAAAACTTTTGAACGGTTGCATGTAGAGCTTTCGGTAACAGCTCATTTTCAAGAGGATGAAAATCCGAACATTTTGCTGTATTAAAATACCTATGTGTCCACTGAAAATTTCGAGTATTTTTAGTTTAAAGATGACGTACGTAGTATGCAAAAACCAGTAAAATAGAAGTACTCATAAAATCGTTATTTTTACGCGAAATGATAAAAATTCAACACCAATCGAATAGGAATTTCATTGTCTTTAATTTAAGACTGCATAACAGTTCACCCAAACCCTCAAACAATCGAAAAAATTTGATTTTTTACATGAAAAATTATATGCAAACTTACGTTCTGTTACTGTTTACTTTACAACGGAGGAAGGAAAATTGCGTATGTCCGCACTTGTGTTGTACAGCCGTACAGGTTACCAAACACTATTTGGATTAATGGTTAACTAAATTATCATCAACTTAATTATATTTAAAACCTAAACAGATACCGGAAATTCATAAGAAATTTGGGACATACTCGGATTTCAATTCTTAACAACATGGACATACTCACGATTGTAAGAGTATGTCCATGGCATATAGAATCAAAACCTGAGTATGTCCATCACCGCGCCGCTTGAAAAACATTTAATTACACGTACAAATATGAGAAATTTTACAAATGTAGCTCAGACAATCTCTTCATAAGGGATTGAGCTATCATACTTCAAAATTTTACTACTCCATATCCCCTCCATTTGTTTTTATCATCTTTCAAACTTTCAATTTCCTCTCCTGAAAAATTCACGTTCTTGAACATACTCGGATTTGGCATTAAGGTAACGAAATGCAGAATGTGACTTTGTATCTTAAAAACTATTCAACATACAATATTGGTTTTGGTGTACCTAGATAGAACTCGTGAAGATAAGCCTAGGTACTATTTCATCATCATCATCATCATCATCATCATCATCATCATCAATTAAAAGAATTTGTTAAATCTGGTGACAGTCCGCCAGCCTCTCCTACTGAACCGATTTTGCTAAAAAATTTTTTAAAATGTTCCTTATTGACAATTTTAGCAAAAAGAACTTTGCGAGAATTACCTATTGGCAAAAAAAGATACTTTGGCAATTTCTGGCAAAATACTTACCCAAGCTTGGCTTTTAGTTAATTTTGAAGAAAAAAAATTTTGTATGTTTAGAAACTTCGTTAAAAAGCAAGGATTTTTTTGCAATTTTTGACAAACAGCAGGATTTTGACAATTTTAGCAAAAAGAACTTTGTGAGAATTACCTATTGGCAAGAAAAGATACTTTGGCAATTTCTGGCAAAATACTTACCCAAGCTTGGTTTTTAGTTAATTTTGAAGAAAAAAAAGTTTAAAATTGAAAATTAGATAATTTTAGTAAAAATGAACAATTTTTTAGAATTAGAAATTAAGTACACCTTTTTGGAATTTTATTCAAAAAAGTGAGATTTTTCACTTTGAAACCTATGGCAATTTTACGTTGAAAATCGTGACTTTTCAACTGCAAAAAAGCTAGAATTTTCAGCAATAAGGAAGACTTTTGGACAATTTTTTTGAAAAAAATAAAACTTTTTGAAAATTTTTGCAAAAAACCGAGAATTTTTTGTAAAAAAACATTGAGAATTTTTACAATTTTAAGCGAAAAGCGAAACTGACTGTTTATGAAAGAAAGCACGAATTTTTGATTATTATTGGGCAAAATATTGATTTTGAACCGCTAAAATAATGGGCAAGTTTGCAGGTGGAGTATGCTTACATATGAGCTTTAGCTTTCAGTGGTTTCCAGCTTTGATTCCAGAAAAGTGGAATTTTGGATTCGAAAATCATTTTTAATGGAAGCAACGTACACTTCAGTAGAAAGCCCTATTTTTAGAGAGGGAGGGGGAGAAGCATCGATAAGATTTAGGTAGGGAAAATCACAAACGATTTACTACAAAATTTTCTTAATTCAGAGACCAAAATGAAGGAATCTTCAGAAATAATGCCCATTTCAAAAGCTGTAGGAGTGTTGGTAGAATTTTAGTCATTGATATTTTTTATGCAAAAAACGAGATATTTAGGTAATTTTTAGGAAGAGGAAATTACTTTTCCAATTTTTTTTGCAAAATTTTTTTCACATGAAAAGTGCGTTTTTTGGATTAGTTACTATTTTTATTTTTTTTTGTTTCATGCTTAGTATTTAGGGGGTTTCGCCCTCGGAACTCGCATGTGGGAAGTATATTATAGTTTACGAGATTCCAGAATAATAAGCAGTGCACGCTCGGCCGTTTCAGGTTAATCTCGGCCATTTCCGGCAATTTCCATGGAAATCTCGGGCCGAGAGGGCGGGGGAGCTTTCACGAGCTTTACGTTAAAGCAGGATCGGCTCTATATTTATGACGTCATTATATCTTTGTTTATGTAATGTTTATATGAATACACGCGATTAGCGATCTGTATTGCGTTGAAATGGGTGATTCGGCAAGCTGCCCTCGTGGCGTACTGCTCGATGCGTATTTATTTTTTGTAATAAGGATAACACATCGCACCGGGGCAAAATCGTTCACCATTCAAACAATCCCGTTCTGACTCTTGTTTTATTTTCCATCTTCACAATAATCTCAACTTATCTCACTCAAGTCAATTCTCACGCCAAGGATAGAATTTAATAATAAAATAATAAATTAATAAATAATTGATGAATTTACGCAGACTTGAATAAATCTAATCTAATGTACACTTAATTTATGAATTTACATAAATGCAGAAGTGTCAGTATATAATTTAATACAAGTTCGAAATGGAGTACAGCCGAAAATGTCAGCGCTTTTTTAGTACGTATTTCTTTAAGGATCATCTCATCTCACACAAGCTAAATTTTGGTCATCAATTCATCATCATGTCACCTTTTGTCTTGTTATGAAAGTACTAAGAAGTCAGTTTACCAAAGAAGTGAAGTATTATTTATGTATCATGTCTGTAAGCTGGCAAGTTCGCACTTTCTTTGAGAACACTTACGAAGAAGCGCAAGCAAATTGCATCACTTTTGTAAGTTTTGGATTACTCGTTTTAGTAGAGTGAGAGTTTCTTGACCGAGCGATAATGCATAAGAGCGGACTTGCAATCCTAACTTCAAATGTTTGAAATGTTTCATCAATACGAAACTAACATATGTATCTTGTGTAACAATTGTTTAAACAGAAATAAAGTAAAACGAGTGTGAAATGAAACCTATAAGGTACTTTGAGCATTTATTTGGACAATGAAGATAATTAATTTGAAAAAGCAACACTTTGAAAAAATTATTTATTGAAATCTTACGCATTCTCTTTCCCATGGCATTATCACTATTCACTTTATCAGCTGACAAGAAGCTGAAAATTGAATCGAATCTACAAATGAACGTGTTATGTGTTATCCAGGCCAAAATTTTTTTTATGATGAATCGATGTTTTTTTTTGGTTAAGTTTGGTTAAGGTTTGGTGAATTTTTTTTAAATATTATAAAATGCGATTAATGAAACAGAGGGAGGATTGCAGTGGCCTGTCGGCCGTTTTTTTTTTTTCATAATCTGACATTTGTTTCTTTTCTGTTATTACTTTTCATTTTTCAACTGAATGCTTCACCAAGGAGTGATTATATTAAATGGGGGTCTGGACGCCCCCAGACATATCTCTGTCCGATATATTGAATAAAATAGCATAATTGAAGCAAAAATTAATTTAATAAACCTGCAATGTAACATTCACACCGCGGACGAGAGTACAACGGTGACGTCATAACCAGAGCCAATCCTGCCTTCACGTGAAGCTGCGGCACGCATACATCACATTATCACTTCGTTCATGAAAATGTTGTCATCATTCACGCCTATGACCAATCTTTTCTTCTACATACCTATGTACCTAGGTTGGTTCTTTAATTTAAGTATGTTGAGCATTCAGTTTTTGCATAAATGTTGCAAATTTTTGTAGTTTGAAGAATTTGTATTCATTGGCTGCATTTTACGAATAGTTGGTTGATAGGTTTCTTCCATTTACGCATTGTTCCATTCCAAATTAACTGAAAGTCTTTTTGTTTATTTTAAATGAGCGATTATTTCTGACATTGCAACTATCAAAGATAGAATTTTGAATAAAGTGCAGATGTGGCCTTGTAATTTAATTTTGTTTATTTGAATAATTATTTGTGACATTGAAAATGCACTTTTACAAACACTCAAGTTGAATGTAAGCGATTTTTTTACAACCCCAGTAACTCAGTAACATTCGGCAATATGTACCCAAGTATAATAATATGATAAAATCTCCCCCTCAATATTTTCAAAGTTTCGATTTTTCAGCAAAATTTTTATTTAGGTACTTATTTTTTTTTTGAAATTTTCTGTTCTAACCATAGGGTTAGTTATCAAGTGTTTGGAGAGCCATATTTAGACATGATAGAAAAATTGTAATTCATAAAAATTTGAAAAAACCGGAACATACGTCTTTTTCTTGTTCGTGTTGAAAAAAGGGAAATATATCGCACGACAGAAAAGGGTGTTTGAACGACAACAGCAAAGGAGTATAAAAGCTGCGGTAGCGACAACTTGGGTCTTTGCAACGACAGGTTTTCAACAACAAAATAATGAGTCAGCACAACTATGTTTAATTATGAATCACGACAACTCTTCCCGCCAAAAAAACATGCCTAAGCGCCTGGATAAAATTTTAAACGACAGAACAATGTATGTACGACTAATTGCATATGAAGAGTGATATTCCAAAACTCGCTTTGTCCATTTTTATCGAAGTGCGTTTTTCAGCGGTACCTCGTAGATGAAGACAAGCATAAACTCACATTCCTACATCATCAACCTACCGAAATGCGGTGTTAAACTCACCTAAATAGCCAATTCAATAAAAATTTGAAAAAAAATAATGTTCCAAAACGCGCTTTGTCCATTTTTATTGAAATTTTTTTCAGCAGTACCTACTTAGTGGATGAAGTGTATACTTACACTCCTACCTCATAAATCCACCCAAATAAAGTGTTAAACTCGCCTGAAAAGCCAATTTCCGTTTAAAGGGAAACTGTTTTTCATCTTTCCTGAAAAGTTGTGAAAATGGACAAAGCGAGTTTTGATATATCACTCTTCATATCTGAAAATACAATGAAAAAACAATAAATAAAATATTGGATTGGGAAGCTAGCAAAAATAATTAAAAATTGCTCTAAAATTACTGCAAAATCTGTGTGACAATTTTCAAATGTGATGTGTGAGCTTCCTATGGACTTATTGAGATTGCACTTTGCACAATAATATACCTTTGTGTTCTATGATAATGATGTGTCAATTTTTCCAAAAAAAAAATGAAGTTCATGACACTTTATGACATTTATTTTCAAAAACATGACGTGTGACGTACAAGTCGAAGGACATTTGGGGTATACAATCGAATGTACATCAATGAAGGGGGGGGGGCTAAAAAATCTCAATACCAAATGTATAATGTGAGGAAGGTGATGCTTGCATGGACCAAAAAAAATCATGCTAAAACCGTTGAGAAATTTGCTGTGTACACAAAATTTACCACTTTTTGATAACTACCCACCTATTATTTTATGAAAATTTCTATTTTTTTCCATTTTATTCAATTTGTAACTTTTTTGGTAAAAATAGGCGTATTGATGGATAAAAATAAAAATAAAAATAGACGTGTTAACAGATATTTCTGTCGTGATTTCTTTTTTTTACTATTGTCGTTCAATTTATTTAACTGCTGTTCAATTTTTTATTTGTCGTGCAAATATATGATTGTCGGTCAATTTTTTTTCTGTCGTTCAATTACTTTTTTGGTCGGGTACTTCTTTTATTTGTGGGGCCTGTCGTTTACACCACCTTTTCTGTGGTGCGATTCACCTACTCTGTCGTAACGATAAATCATACCCTTGAAAAAAGCTCTCAAAACGTGTTGATAACTAGAATTTAAAATACTAGAGTATAGCTATAATTTATATTATTTCTGAACAAATTTTGGCCCCATCTCCCCCAATTCATAATTTTTTCATTTTTTTTTCGGTTGTTACCTAATTAATAGTTACCTATACCTACTATACTTTGATAGAAATTTTCAATAAATTCTATGAAATGAGTTATTTGCTTCACACGTGGTAATAATTATTAGATTAGTGGCAATTTGTTAACTGTATAAGTACCTATTGTCCCTTTAAAATGGCAGTTGGGCAAAACCAATGCTAAATAACACGATTTGAAGCTTGAAGGGATCGCAACTCGTGTGTAAAGAAGATACGAGTATTCTCATTTTGCGGGTTCACAGTTCTAATTTCTTTTCTGAATCTTTTTTTTTCTTCTTCTTTTTAATGTATAGGTAGTTACTTAAATGGGTAGGTAATTTATATGATACTAACTTTGCTGCCGAAAATGAAACACAATAGTAGAGTAATAGTCATTTGTGTATGACAGAAACCAATAATATAAAATAGATCCGGATTGGCTGGAGTATGAAGAAAATACCTGTAAAAAATATGCATAGTGTTAGTACCTGACTTTTAATTGAAATTATACTTACATAATTAAAATTAACCGGAAATAAAATATTATCTTCGTGCACGCTTTTGATGGATTTCTGTTGAAACGATAAATAATATTGTTGACGATTTTTCATCACCTAACAAAATGCGACGTTACTGTAGGTGTACCTTCAAATAAGCACCTAATAGAACATTAACTGATAATCTATCATAAGGTTACACTCCTTGAGAAGGACCTCCGAAAATTTTTGAGTTTCTACGTCGATATGCGTTGGATCCACAGGGCACTTTGTTCAGTGGGGCATCATTGATTTTTTTATTTTTCAGAATGCGAAGGTACATACAGCATGCAGCCAGGGGCAATGGAATATAAGGATTTTACTGCAGAAAAGTTGGAGTTGGCCTTACATGACATTTCGTACTTACAAAAAAATTTTTTTGGGTGATAAATGTTCTCTTCGGCGAGTTTTTTGTGTGACAAAATTTCAAAAAACATTGATCAAGAAGATTCGACGTGATGTGATCGGATGGAATCGAGACTTAAATTTATGTAATAGATTTTTAATTTTCTCGCATGAAATCTAATCTCTTCCTTTTTTATAAATAGTTCAATTGCACGAATGCCAAAGATTGAAAAAATAAATCGAATAAAATAAATAAAAGTATATCTAAGTAGTATATGTACATTAATTAAGTCACACTTACATTGAAACATGAAGAAATACCGACAACAGAAATTCATTATATATTGCCACTGAGATAAAACGACCTTCATTAAATTCTGAAGGAGCCTTTCGAACTTTAATACACAATCGGATTCCCCAGACAAGGAACAAAGCTTCCACTAGAAATATGAACATCGCGTAAGTATAGTTAATTCATCTATATATTAAAATTATGACCGGATTTTTGTGATACTGAGATCTCAGGAACGGCTGAACTGATTTTGATCGACAAAGTCTCAAAAAAAAGCTTTTGGCCCGTAGATGTGCAGGTTTTTATCAAAAGTTCAAAAAGTTGCGCCGTAAAGCTCAAAAAAGCTCAATCATTGATTTTAGCCTATACGTAGCACATTTAACGTATACAGAGAAGTAGTATGTATATTATACCTTGAAAGAGCATCGAAAGAAGTGTAATGTCGAAGATAAAAGTTTTCGAAAAAGTTGCGCCTTAAACCTCAAAAAAGCTCAATAATTGAATTTAGCCTATACGTGTAGCGCATTTAATGTATAGGTACAGAGAAGTACGTACATTATACCTTGAAAGAGCATCGAAAGAACTCTAATGTTGAAGAAAAATGTTTACAAAAAAAGTTGCCCTGTAAAAAGTTCAAAAAAGCTCAATAATCGATTTTCCCCTATACACAGCACATTCCACATGTACAAAGAAGTAGGTATGTAGGTATATTATATCTTGAAAGAGGATCAAATGAAGTGCAATGTTGAAGAAAAAAGTTTTTTTTCTTATCTGAAGTTCGAAAAGTTGCAATGTAAAGCTCAAAAAAGTTCAATGATTTTGCTCGATGATGTCTCAAAAAAAAACTTTTAGCCCTTTTGCAGGTTTTTATCAAAAGTCAGAAAAGTTGCACTGTAAAGCTCAAAATAGCTCAATAATTGATTTTAACCTATTCACAGTGTATTCGACAATTACAAAGAAGTACGTATAAGTAGTGTGATGCGCTCTGTGAAACAGGACCACAAGTCGGAAAAATCGAAATTGATTTTTTTTGCTTAATTATTAGAGGACTTCATTCCGAACATTTTGAGATAAAAATATCGAAAATTGGTTGAAAAATACCGGAGACACGGCGCCTCAAAGTTTTAATTTTGAAAAAATGCTTTTTGAGAAAAATCAGTTCAAAGTTTTTTTGCGTTTCCGAGCACATATTATTTTTTTACTTCAAAACCACTTTACATATCGATCTGAAATTTTAATATGAGTATCCTGGGTACCATGCGATGCTGTAAAAAAAAATTACGTTATATGGATGGATGGTTCTGATATTATGCAAGGCATGCATAAATTCATTACTCACAAAAGTAGGAAAATGACGCAAGAAATTTGAAAAAAAAACCGTAAAAATGTGTAAAAATGATACTTTTACAAAAACTCATGACTTAAAACTGAAATAAGTGAAAAATTTTTTTACTATTTTTGCCGGCAGCTGGTCTCGAACCCGCGACCTCTGACGTGCCAAGCTGTCACCTCAGTCACCCAGCCACCACAAACATTTTTAAAAATGGGTTTTCTAAAGGTATACAACTAATTTTATTGTGAAAGTAACATAAATAACAGGAAAGAGCAGAAAAACATCACCAAAACGTGATTACTGACTTGTGATCCTTTTTAAAAATCTGATATGCGCTTTTATAACACACAATTAAGGACGAACTAACCAATATTTTGCGCTGAAAATTTGTAGACAAGTTCTTAGAAGTGTGTTCTTTCAAAATATAACAAAACTTGAAAATCGATATTTGTCATCACAATTCGATTATTTTACTGTACTGAAAAATATCGTTTTCCGACTTGTGGTCCTATTTCACAGAGCGCATCACAGATATAAAATGTATTTCCTGGACGGTGAGCAAAATTATTTGCAAAACTTTTTATTAAATTCAAACATTTCAATTTAATGCAAAACTTTTTATTAAATTCAAACATTTCAATTTAATGCAAAACTTTTTATTAAATTCAAACATTTCAATTTAATGCAAAACTTTTTTTAAAATTCAATCAAAAGCACAATACCTACTTTTTAAAATTCAAAATTATGCAAAAACTTATATGAAATTTTTCATATACACCATCATTCAATCTAACCCAAATATTTGTTCCAAATTCAATCAAATTCATGCAAAATTTAAAGAATCATGTTGCTAGTTAAAGAAAACGTCATCTCATAATAAAGTAGTATCACCAAACACCACTACCTTTATTATAGAAACTGATTCTTTTAACTAATGTTTGGTTTGAGAGTATAAAAAGCCGCAGTCGGGATTCCGACTGCAGATATTTATTATTTTGGACCGCGGTCCACATCTGGACTGTGGCTTTTCATAACATTAGCCCCCCTTCACATGTGAAGGTCGGTATTAAAGGGAAATTTTTGCATTTGAAGTCGCCCTGAGAATTCTCAGGGCATAAATTAGCACAGTTCAGATCTGAGCTTTGCTAACCCTTCTCATCTGAAGACTATCTCTTAGCCCCCCTTCACATGTGAAGGGCAGCTTTGAAAGATAATTTTTGCATTTACAATGGTGACCTTTTAGAAATTGATGTTTGAGTTAAAGGAATCGATTTCTATAATAAAATGAAACCACAATCATTATATAACCAAACAATGAAGAATATCTTACAACATGTTTTGCCTTGTGATATCAAACACTTACCATTACCAAAATGTATAAAAAATCAATTACTTAAAAGGGTACCATGTAGGACATATTCAAGATATCAAAAACTATCAGAGGATTTCATAAGAGAATTCAAAGATCAAGTAGATTGGAAAGTAATTTCACGTTATCAAAAACTATCAGAAGATTTCATAAGAGAATTTAAAGACAAAGTTGATTGGTATTGGATTTCAAGATATCAAAAACTATCAGAGGTTTTCATAAGAGAATTTAAAGAAAAAGTATATTGGGAATGGATACCAAAACATCAAACACTATCAGAAAATACCATCAGAGAATGCAAAGATTATGTAGCTTGGTATTTTATTTCAGAACATCAAAAACTGTCTGAAGATTTCATTAGAGAATGCAAAGATTATGTAGCTTGGTATTTGATTTCAGAACATCAAAAACTGTCTGAAGATTTCATAAGAGAATTCAAAGATCAATTAGATTGGAAAGTAATTTCACGTTATCAAAAACTGTCTGAAGATTTCATTAGAGAATTCAAAGATTATGTAGCTTGGTATTTTATTTCAGAACATCAAAAACTGTCTGAAGATTTCATTAGAGAATTCAAAGATCAAGTAAACAAGGAAATCAGTAAATCAATCGAATATGAAATAACATTTAGACATTGGCGATTTCATAAAAAAACTAACAGAAAATTTCATCATAGATTATGATTAATGTTTGTTATGTAAACTTTTATGAAAATGTGTTTTCATAAAAGACTAGTTATTAATGCAAAACAACAGAGTTTGTCAATGGATTATAACGCACTTTATCTGAGCTAATTACCAAAGCATATATATTTGTGTCACTTGTGAAAGTGTCCCACCACTGGAAATTAATTCTTAGATTAACAGGTCCATTTTTAATCACTTCAGATTGTTTTGAGCAATCGATAGGAATTATACAGTATTCATTAATGAATTTATTGTAATCCAACAATGGGTTTCTACACTCATCATAATAAGATCTTATGTGTTCACACAATATCTGATAAATTCTCCAACCTCTGTTCTCACTCTGCAGGAGATTCAATCTGTTTCTTGGGTAACATATATGGTTATTTATATAGACTTGAATGTTTTCGAGATTACATAAATCAAACTGACCATTATCTACCTTAATATTATTTAGTTTGCTTTTTTGAAATGCCAACAGTATGTGCCTTGCTTTGCTATTAGCATTAGGTATATCCCAGGAAAAACTTTTACCATTTACATTACTTTTTTCATGAATCTGCCAATGTCTAAATGTCATTTCATATTCGATTGATTTACTGATTTCCTTGTTTATGCGATCCTCAGTAGCTAATGAAAACTTGTACTGAGCATTAAACCAACTAATTTCTGTTATATTTATAGAAATTGAATGAGCAGTTGCATAAGCAGAGTCTACTTTCAAGGAATTGCTATAATTAACATCATTGGTTTTAACCAGTGTCAATGTCTGATTGATACGATATATGCAACCTATGAAATCCTCACAGAAACCCAAAATTGTGTTTAGTGGAATACATGCATAAAAATAACCATTAGAATTTACTATACCTGTAGTACATTTTATTTTCCAACCACTCATAGTAAGCCATGTATCATCACTAAAAGAACATAGCCCTTTCATAGTACAAGCTACTCCTGGAGGCTGGATTTTCTATATAATCAACTTCTTGTCCACCTATAGAATAACTAATTTTACTAAAGAAGTGTAAAATGCCATTATTAATAAAATTCACTTTTTTAGTATCAATACTAGTTTCAGCTATACCATCTGTTTTCTTTGAGATTATTTGACCTCCTATAACTAGATAACTTTTATGAGGACAAGTCTTGATGTCTTCATTATATATGGGTATTTCTATAATTTTTCCAAAATCATTAAAAGTTTCCTTTGTACAAGGGGTATACTCAACAAACTCCTCGCTTTCAATTATATCTTGTTCCATTTATAATACAAAAAAAAAAAATTTTGTATTAAAACTTGGATTTTAAAAGTTCTTCATTGTAAAATTTTCCTTCAATTTCTTCACCATCAGTATCTTTGATTGAATAAGTTGTAGGTATTGTATAAAATATTTTATCAACTACAAAAATTTCTTTAGTCCAGTTATTCTCAGGGGTGCTAACTGTAACCGCAAAAAAACTGAAAACTGTAACCGAAACCCAAACAAGAACCTAATTTTAGCCATTTTCAAACCCTAACTGAAAACAAAAACCGAAATTTCATAGGTTTTTTAAAAACCGTAAAAAACCATAACAATAATAATGAAGCAGAGTGAGTGAAACCAAAACCTAAACCAATATAATTTATTTCGGTTTTTTTTGGTTTTCGGTTTGGGTTTTTTCAGTTCTTTCAATTTTTTTGGAGGGATTTTTTCACATTTTCGACTTTTGAGACTCGAAATCCAGGGAAATTGATAAATTTAATGAACCTATCGAATTGGGTCCTTCATTGTTGACTTGTTGCTTTTTGGGTTGTTGAATGCCAAAAGGGAAAAAGGTCGGAAGAATAAAAGAATCATTTTGCCCACCTAAATTTGAGATTTGTTTAAAAAAATCACTTTGTGTTTTGAGATTGAGAAATGTTGAAGAAATTTTTAAAAAAATATGTAAAACCGAAAAAAACCAAAAACCAAAACCAAAACCGAAATTTTTGTAAATAAAACCGAAACCCAAACCGAAACTGAAATTTTGAATTTCAAAACCAAAACTGAAACAAAAACCGAAAAATGTCAACAAAAAAATTGGAGTGAAACCGTAACCTTAATAAAAATAATTAAGGTTAGCACCCCTGGTTATTCTTATACTTGTTGTCAAAAACTTTTTTATATGCAAAAATTCTAACTCTGTCTCCTTCTTTAAATTTTGGATGTGATTTGCATTTAGGTTTATTGTTGATAAATTTCATCAAAATTTCCTCTTCATTATCCTTATTAACTTTAATGGGTGGCATACCAATAGTTCTATGAATATCTTTTGTGTTATATTCTTCTAGTATTTCAGGTAAAATATCAATCCATCTGAAATTCTTTCTCATCTCAAAATAAATTTTCATCTTTTGATTTAATGTTCTGTTGAAACGTTCAATTATTGCAGACTTTTCCTCATTATTGGTATGATACATTTTAATGTTGTGTTTTTTTAACATTGTCTTGAAAGTTTGATTTACAAATTCCCCACCTTTGTCCGCATGAAGTAAATTGGGTTTTCTTTTTGAGGTTTTTAAAATTTTTTCAAAAGCATCAGTAGCTGCTTTACCTGACTTATTCTTCAAAGGTTCAATCCATACAAATTTAGAAAATGTATCTTCAACATTGAGCATATATTTAAAGTCATCATTTTCCTTGGAATATTTATCCATAATTAATAAATCAGCAGCCCATAAATCATCAATACCTTTGGTTACAATAGTTCTTTTACAAAAATTTTTTCTTATGGGTGCATGTAACTCCTTAGCTTCATCCATTTATTTACAGTATTTTTTTTTTACGTTTGTACTGTTAAACTACCACACCCTTGTACACTAGTATATAAGCTTGTAGCCTTGGTTATTTTGTTCAATAGTGATTTAAGCCTGATGATGAACACTTGGTGTTTGAAAAGCTTTGCACTAATAAATAGTAAAAACTGAGAAGCAAGAGTTATTTCTTCCTAATCTAACAAACTTCTCGCTAAAAGGTTCTTTTTACCTTTGACATTATGGCATTCGAGCCTAATGAACCTAATTCATTATTCAACAGATACCAAAGTCTAAAAACTAAGGCGAAGTTGATACCTCTTGATATTAGTTTTCTTAAACAGTGTAGGGTACACAATGTTTTCCCTAAGTGTGTGGTGTTTAACAGTAAAGTGAAAACTCCTTCCACAAAAAGGGCTCTAGAGAAAGCCAAAACCTATTGGTTAAGCTCTGAGCTTCACAGCCTGTATGCAAAAAGATCCAGCATAGAAGTGGAACTATATGCACTTCACAAAAAACTAAGCCAGACCATACCAAAACTGCAGTGGGATGAAATGGAAAGAAAGATGTTCAGATCAATTGAGGAGAAAAAGAGAAAGAAAAGAAATTCACAAAACAAAAAGTTGAAAAATCTGTTAAAAGAAAAAAGTAACCATAGTGGTGTTAGTAATGTTGTTAGTGTCAGTGGCAGTGACAGTAATGGTGTTAATGAGACTACTGTGTATGTGAAAAACCTAACTGATGTGGTGTTCTCCAAAGAAGAATTGGACCTTCTAAACAAGGGTCTAAAATTCTCTTTACCACCCATGAGGCCTCCTATTGAAGATATTATTTCTGATGTGGATGCTTCATTGTGGAGAGAGACCTCAGAAACAAAAATCAGCATAAAGAAAGAAGTGGTAGACATCATCAAAACCCATAAACCAACAACAATTCCATTTCATCCCCACAACAACACCATCAAAAGCTTGAGACAGAAAGGTGTCTACTATATGAAAGCAGACAAGGGAAACACTGTAGTGATAATGAAGAAAGATAAATACTTGGAAAAGTGTGAAACCCTTCTTAATGAAGGACCTTATGAGAAGTTAAAAAGTGATCCTGTGGATAAAATGGTGAAAGAAGTGAAAAGTTTGGTGAAAACAACTCCCTTCCTTAATAACACTCCTTTTCCTTCCAATCCTAAAGTTCCTAAAATGTACTGTCTTCCCAAGATCCATAAACCTAACTATCCTATGAGACCAATTGTGGCCAATATCAACTCTCCTTCCTATAACATTGCCAAAAAACTCCTTTGTAACCTCCAAAACCTTCCTTTTCCTGAAACTCTTCAAGTTAAAAATAATTATGAACTTGCAGAAAAACTGCAAGGGATTACTATTAATGACACAGACAGGCTCATATCTTTTGATGTACAAAATCTTTTCCCCAGTGTGCCTATTCCTGAGACTTTAGAAATGATAGAAAACTGGCTAAAAGAACAAAATATCAACAAAAAAGAAATAACCCATTATATGAATACTATAAAATTATGCACTTCCCAAAACATTTTCCAAATAAATGGAACTTACTACAAACAAACAGGAGGCACAGCTATGGGCAACCCCTTATCTCCCTTTTTGGCAAATTTTTTCATGAGCCACCTTGAGACAAAATTCAAAAAGAACAATAAAAACTTTCCCAAAGCATGGTTTAGATATGTTGATGACATCCTGTGTATCATTCCTGAAGACTTCAACATTGAGGAATTCCTCAATGCTTTAAATAGTCTCTATCCTACCATCAAATTCACTTATGAGCTTGAACAACAAAACAAACTCCCTTTTCTGGACATGTTAATCATTAGACATTCTGACCAGCTTGAATTTGATATCTATAGAAAACCCACCCACACCAATAACTACATTCCTTCAGACTCTTTCCAGCCTTGGAACCAAAAATTTGCTGCTTTCAACAGCATGATACACAGGTGTTTAAATCTCCCCCTAAATAAAAATAACCAAAATAAAGAAATAAAAAACATCATGTCTATTGCTTCCAACCTTGGCTACACAAAAACATCTATCCAAAAACTTATAAGAAAACATGAAAACAAAAAACTAATCAGAGATGCCACAACTTTTATTGCTGAAAAAGATGATGTCAAAAGAGTTAGGATCAGTTACTATCCCCCTCTCACAAATAAAATGAAAACAGTCTTCAGAAAACACAACATACAACCCATTTTCACCAATGATAACAAAATTAAAAACCTTCTTGGTAACACTAAAGACAAAGACAAACCTGAAGACTGTAGTGGCATCTACAAAATCAAATGTAAAGATTGCCAAGGAATTTATATAGGTCAAACCAAAAGAAACATCAAAAAGAGGTTCAAGGAACATCTTTATTATGCTAAATACAAATATGAAAATAAGTCTGCTCTCTCAGATCATCTCATTGCCACCAACCACACTACTTCCTTTGAAAACCTGAACCTCATACAAAAAATAGATAAACCATCTCAATTAAACATTAGGGAAGCAATAGCCATGAAGAAAAACAAAACAAATTTACTAAATAATGACTTAAAACCCTTAGAAAATATCCTACTTTCTGTTATTAAAACCAAACTTGAAGACATGACTCCTACCACATCCTCACCTACAACCACACCCTCTTCCACATGACCACACCCTTGTACTGCCACACCCTTGTACTGTTAAACTACCACACCCTTGTACACTAGTATATAAGCTTGTAGACTTGGTTATTTTGTTCAATAGTGATTTAAGCCTGATGATGAACACTTGGTGTTTGAAAAGCTTTGCACTAATAAATAGTAAAAACTGAGAAGCAAGAGTTATTTCTTCCTAAGCTAAAAAGGTATTGAATGCAATGAAACTAGTAAATTTTAAAAATCCAACTGGTAGTGGTGTTGTCAATTCATTGATTAATAAACTACCTTTTGAATTGCATTGGCCTGGTTATGAAGCATTAGGTCCTGGCACAAATATAGATTTAAAGTTATTACAAGGTGTGAAACCAATAAATAAGCTGGATGAGGCAGCTTTGGATCATGATATAGCTTATGCTAGGACAAATGATATTGATGAACAACATGAAGCTGATTATAAATTACAAGAAGAAGCTTGGAAGCGTGTGACAGCAGATGATTCAAGTTTGGGTGAAAAAGCAGCTGCTTGGGTCACAACAAATGCTATGAAAGCAAAACGTTGGTTAGGAGCTGGTATCAAATATCCCATCAATTTGGATGAAAAAGATCAAAAACTAATTCTTGAAGGTATACAATTGAAGAAACCCATCACTCTAGACTTGGGACTAGAGCCCTGCGCCGCCGCGCCACGCCGCCGCCGCCACCAATTTTTCACACATTTTTTGAGCCGCCGCCGCCGCTTTAAAAATTTTTGAAGCCGCCTTGCTCAGCTGAGCCGATTTAAATCACTCAAACGGCAAATTTCAGGGAAATTTTCCTCATATTTTGGATTTTTTCAAGTGGCTCAATTTTTCAATTTTGCCACGCACTACCTAGAATGATTTCTCTTCTCAGCTTGGAAAAGAATGCTAAATGCTTATTTGAGAAGCTGAATAATTTTCGCAAAAAATTTGTATTTTGAGGTAATTTTATGATTTACGGAAAATTACCTCAAAATTTCAATCTTTGTAGCCGGCTGAGCCGCAGCCGAGTAAAATTTCTGCCGCCGCCGGAAACGTCGGCTGGAATCGGCTACGCCGCCAGCCACAACGCTGCGCTCACCATAGCCGCCGCCGATCATTTCGTCGTCGGCGCAGGGCTCTACTTGGGACATGAACAACTGATTAGAACAAAAAGGAGTATTATGAATGAGACTTATTTGCCATTGTCAAAATATCAAATTAAACAAATTTGTAAAGCACGCACTCGAAAGCAAGCAGTTCAGATAAAGTTATCTAAAAGTCAATTGGAATACATAAATAAAAATAATACAACAGGTGGGTTTTTACCTGGGTTACTAGCTGCTTTACCTATAGTGGCACCAATTGTAGCATCAATAGTGAAGGGTGGCATTGATTCTTACAATAATAAAAAGGCAAATGACAAATTGGTTGAAGAAAGAATCAGGCGAAATGATACAGATAAACCAAATTTAGGATATGGAATTCCTTCAGAAAAAATCACAAACTTTATCAATCAATATAATAATGTAGAAGCTGCTAAAAGAAAGTTTGATGGGAAAGGGTTTTATGTGAATCCAGTAGCACATCGCAAAGCAATTAAAGGTGAAGGTTTTTACATTGATGCTAAAAAAAATTTGACACTACCTATTAAACCTTTATCAGACATGGAATTGGAATTATATGCAAAACAGTTGGGTATACCTTATTTTAGGGGAGTTTTTATGAAAGATCAGCTTCCTACTAAAATCAGAAAAAATGAGAGTATGATTATAAATTTGGATGATTCATCTGGTCAGGGGACTCATTGGGTTTGCTTTTATAAAAAAGGTAAGACCATCATTTATTTTGATTCATTTGGTGTGAAACCACCTAGCGAATTGCTGAAATATTTTCACAATTACAAAAATGTAATTTATAATGCTGAACAAACACAAGAATTTAACAAAGTCATTTGTGGTCATCTTTGTTTACAATTTTTGACTGAAAAATCAACATTTTAAGAAACATTTTTTTTTTTGTATTATAAATGGGTTTTGACATTGAATTAACTGGAACTACATCCTATTTAGTTGATAAATATGATACACCTATACATCTTGATCCCAGTGAAAATAGGGAAGTTGCATTAGCCAACTTTGTATCATATAACGGAATATGCAATGCAACGGAGAAATGTAATAGACTAGACTTAGTGGAAGAAGAAAGAGTGGTCACCAAAACCAAGAATAAACAGGGAATAGAGATTGAGAAAGAGAGTATTACAGAAAAAAGTCGTGAAAAAATCACTATTCCAAGAGGAACATACGAAGTTGAAGATATTATAAATCAAATTAAACTTCAAATTGGAAATGAGAAAGTTGCAAATTACAATTTTGCTATGACTACTAATGTCAACACCAGAAAAGTTAAATTATATTGTGAACATAGAATCATTGATTTTAATGTTCCAAACTCTATTGGTAAACTTTTAGGGTTTAGCAAAAAGAAAATACCCAAAAATACTACAGCATTTTCTGATGTTTTAATTGATATTTTTCCTGTGAATATGGTACGAATTAGATGCAATCTTATTGAATGTAACCTTGAAAATGGTAAAACTAATGGGAATATCATCTATTCGTTTCCCTTGAATACACCTTCAGGAGAAAAAATCCGTATAACACCAGCACAACGAAGTTACTTTCCCTTGAATACCAATGTTGTGAGGGAAGTAGCTTGTCATATTGTGGATCAAGAAAATCGACCAATCAACTTTGAAAAAGAAACCATCACTTTGACTTTTCATGTAAGACGTGCTGGCTATAACTAAAATTTTTTTTTCCTATTATAAAATGAAGTGTGCTGGTATTATTCTATTTACCCTTTTTGTATCAACTTTACAAGAACATGATTTATTCTTCAGATCTCAAAAAATAGTCAACAATGATGGGGTTACACTATTTTGTAATGTTACATTTTCAGAACAAGAATTTGTGTATCAGCTAGAATGGCTTAAAGATGTTCCTTTTGACATTCCAGAACGTTTAAGTATCAATAAATTTGAATATTTGAATTCAACATCGAAGAAAAGGGTTGAGGTTGTATCCTTTCTGAAAGTTGTAAATGAAGGACAATACATGTGTCGAATTAGAACAAAAAAATTTGGTGAATCTTCAAGTAACTATTACTATGATTATTTGGTAGTATCGCAGCAAAATTTAAAGAGTCAATCGCATTTCTTGATGCAAAGTATCCCTTTAGTAACAAAAACTTGGGTAAAATTGCTTATGGAAACAGAGGGAGTGAATGCAAAAATTGAGTGTGTTTATAATTTTGAGAAATTTCAGTCAAATAATAAGTGGTTTAATTATAACAATGAATCCATCATTTCGAATGAACGAATTCGCACCACAGACTTGTTTATTGAAATCAAAAATCTAACTTTTACAGATCAAAATGCCTACAGATGTGTGAGTCCAAATAATGAATTCTATACAGGTTTAGTGGTTACAAAAAATTATCAAAAGTGGTAATGTCTTTTAGAATAGTATTCTAAAAGATCTACATGTTTAAACAGATGGATATTTCCATCCCAAAGAAAGGAATATTTCCCTGCATATTTTATCACATTCTCCCTTGTTACCAAGTGAAATGAAATCTTCAGGATCAAAATTGTGGTTATCTTTCAACAATAGTTTATGTAAAAGAAATTTCATATTTATAAAGTTTTTTCTTTGCTTATTTACCAAATCAAATTGTTTGGAAAATTTCTCAAAATCTATTAGAAGTTGTTTTTCAAGATGGGAAATATCACTCGGTTTCTGTCCTGTCAAATTAGAATGAATTAGAATGTAATTGTCATAGTGTTTATGGTAATGTAATTTTTTTAAGGATTTGAAAATATGAGATTTTTTTACTTGTCCATTTGCAGATAACTCTTCTTCTAATCTAGTATAAATCTCAGGATTTATGAAATCAAGTTGTTTTCCTTGATATTTATCCAAACACTTTTTGAAATTACTCAACCTATTGTAGCTTAAATTTTGTTTCTTGAACCAATGATATTTAGAATTATGTGTGTAGTGAATTACCACAGCAAAACATTTTTTGCATATCAAAGTATTAGCTCGATCTTTAAAAAATTGAGTATTTTTGCAGTTTTTACACCTTTTGGATGGATAATACTCTCTTTTTGATACATTGGATGTGAGATCAAATCTCTGTGAAACTTCCTTGATAATCTCATAAGGAATGATTTTTTCTATTTCATTGAAATATGTAATAATATCTGTTTTCATTAAGTTTTCACTCTTTCTCAAATATAATATCAATATGCTTTCTGAAAATTGAAACTTATCCAAATCATTCACAACTTCAGGAGAAAGATTTCCCTCAATCACTCTTTGCTTTGATTCTTGAAACATTTGAATATTGTTCCTCAAAGTATGTGTTATAAATTCATCCAATTCTATAATAGAACTCATTTTACTATAGAAAACAATTCTTTTAACTAACAAGCAAATTTATATATAAAGTTCTATCAAAAACAGCTCATACGTACATGAGCGTTTGAACTTTGAACCCAGTTGAATTTTGCTTAATAAAATCACAATATTTCTATCTAAATCTGCTCATACATGAGCGTTTGTACTTTGATTTAAAATATCATCCTTTGAAGAAGGATCTTCAATAGTTACGTTAATTACATTATTTAAAACAAAATTAAAATCATCACGAATACTTTCAATGTTCACTTCACCCATGTTGAACCTATTTTGAGAGGTTTTTATTCACAATCAAAGATAGCATAGCAGCAAAGATGATAACATTCATTACACATCTGTACTTATGTTATCTCATTAGTACTTATCAACTACAGATTACACTCTCTCTGACTGCAGTTTTAAAATTTTTATTCGAATATTTTTCTCATCAAAAATCCATTTAAATAGGTACCTATTTAAGAACAGGTATTATGAATTTTTTTTAAAAATAATTTTTACCCATGGAAGTGTACTTAGATAATTGCCTAGGCTCTTCTATTGACATAAATGAATTTGGATCTTGAAAAATATAAAATTCTAAAGGGTGGACTAGTCCGTGTAGATAATCAAAATGATGCAAAATAAATTTATATATCTGAAGCTGGCTTATATAGATTAATAATGAGATCTAATAAAACAATATTGGTCATTATTTTATAATACTTAAAACAAAATTATTTATATTAGTGAAGAGAGAGTTTTCAAATGTGTGATAAAATTCTATCTTTCTACTCCTAGCTTATAATGCCCCCAAGGTAAAGTTTCATTGCCAAATATACATCTCTTGTCATCAAATGGAGATAAACCTCTTTTATCTTGCTCAAATGTGTAAATATTATGATTTTTACTTTGTATGATTTTCTGTTTGAAACTTTTTGTAATTTTCTTCTCTAAACATTCTTTATAATCTTTATGGGTAATTTGGTTTTTGATTATATGTTTCTTCACTCCTTTTGCTCTTTTCTTTTCATCTTCTTCAAATACTTTGATGGAGTACAATTTAGAAGCTAACCCAATGAATTCTTCAATACTTTTTCCTTTCATTTCATCTTTGAATTTACCAATAACCTTTTTATCAACTTGAGGAATACCATATGTATTATTCTCAGGATAGTCTGATGTGTCAAATTCATCAATCATTCCTTTCATATCACTGTAAAAGTCTTGAGTATTTATTGACAAAATTAATGAGTCTGTATCAGTATACAAAAGTTTAATATCATTTTTATATTCTCTCTTCATTCTATAATAGAAATCATGCATCAATGTTTTTGAAATATCTAAAATGGATACCCCCACATAAATTGGTTGATTGAAATTGATGTGAGTTTTTTTCATATGAACAGCTGCAAGATCTTCTGCAAAAAATGTTGACTTTACAAAATTTGGTTTTGAAACATACTTTGTATATTTTTTACCTTCACTAATCAATTTTATATCCACATGATTTCGCACATTCATCATTGTTCTACCAAAAACTGAGTTATTTATCAATTTAAAAAAGTCCTTTTCAAATTCATTTTTTGCATTTTGTCTGTGTCTTGTATTTTTATCAATATATACTTTCATCCAATCTGATTGGTTGAATTGAATAACTCTGTGAATTTTTTCCAATTTCAAACCTGCTTCAAGAGCCTGTCTAAGATTCAAGTAATGTAGAATATATTTCTTCTTATCGTATAATGTTGTGAATAATTTAGGAAGTCTATCTTCATCAATAATATTTTGTGCACAATAAGGAAGGTCAGAATGATAATCATGTAATGTTTCTGGATAGCTTAAATCAACTTCAAATAAGTATCCATTTTTTTGGTTATCTTTCATTCCCAAAATTCTATTATAAGTAAAATAGTTTGGATTTGCCCACCAAAATCCCCCATAAAGTAAATGTTTACTCATAGCCCATCCATATAAATTATTTGCATCCAAATACTGAATGAATGTTGATTTTTCATTTTTATCAAATTTTTCTCCCATATACTTATGATTAGCTTTTTCATATCTATTTGAACATTGAGAAATCCCACCACGCTTAGCATTTTCAAACATTTACAACATGTCTACATCAGTTATCAATTCCAATTTTTGTTTTGTTGTTTTCAACATACAATCCTAAGCAAATCCAGGTGTAGTATAATACCAAAGTGGATCTAAATTGTAAATTTCCAGTGCAGTTTTTCTGAAATTTTCAATCACATCAGCTAGTAAGAGTACATCAATTTTATTGTACAACATTGTAAATTCTTTAAGATTTTTAATATTGAAATACTTCCAAATTTTTTGAGCACGTAAAAATTCCTCTTATCTACATGTTCATCATTCAAGGAATTATAGAAATTCTCCCTAGATGGCAACTCTTCCTCATCATATTTTTCTATTGAGTCCATATAATCATAAGGGTAGACCAATTTTTCAGTTAATAAATTGAGCAAGGAATCATTCCCAGGTGGTACTGTCTTATCAAACCATTTCTTCAAATTTTTAAAATGACACATTTCCAAGTTTTTAGTCAATTTTGAAAGTGGTTCAGATAGAAATTTGTATGAATCTAAAAATCTAAGTTCTATTTTAACCTCTTTTCCTGAATAGCCTTGAAACTTTACAACTTTTGAGAAGCTGATGTAAGATTCCTCATTATTTGGAATCAGTTTTAAATCATCTGTAGTTCCAGCAAATTCTTTGACTAATAAGTGGGAATCATAACCAGAAAAGTTGTGAAACAAGACTGGTATGAATCTAGGTACATTGTAGTTCAAGTTGCAAAGACTATGAGCTGCACCTCTATATTCACCTGTTATGTGATCATGATCACAAACTTTCACTCTATTTTCTTTATTATGTGATATTTCTTTCAAATCTAATTCTAATTTCTTTAGTCTATCAGTCAGAGTATGATCATCATGGTACTTTAAAATATTTGAAGTAATTTGTATTTCTTTTCTCAATTTCTCAATATTGTTTTCCATCATAGGTGGGAAATCACTCAATTTTCTTTCACAAATATGACATATTGTAGCCTCCCTATACTCTAATTTTTGCTCATTGCTCAGCTTCTTCATTTTCTTACAATTATATATATGTATTCATTAGCAATACGTACTGCATCTTCTGATAATTTTTCACACAATACTTGAGGGGTGTCAGTTCCAAAATATTCAAACATGTTTTCTGAAATTTCTCCATTTTCAAATAAAATGTAATAAACACAACTAATAGGTATATGCTCTTGAATTTTCTGTGTTTTAGCATCTTCCTCTTCATTAGTTTTTTCAAGTTTTCTAAGTATACACTCAAAATCAGCTATTATTGTGAAAGGAATTTTCATTGATCGATTATAGTTTGTAAATTCACAAATGTTATCACTTTTAATGGGAAGTTTTACTGCAACTGGATCATGTACTTTACAGCTTTCTCTATGTTCTAAATATTTGACTTCATTGTAAAAATGACAAAGACACCTTCTACACAAAAAATGTATTTTTTGGGTGTTTTTAGTCAATTGACTTCTAATCAATTTTGTTAGATCCTTAATCCAACAGTAGTGAGTATTTCTTTCACCACTCTTCATTGTTTTTTCCTTGTTTTCTTTACATAAATACAATAAATCAACATGTTTTGTTTTCTCTTCTTTGGTAATGTGTAAGGGATAAATTTTATAACATTCATCATGATGATAAACATTAATTGATAATCCGCCTTCTACCAATTTTAATTCATTCACTTTATTTTCAAATTTCTCAATGTCTTTAATTTTCATTGGAAATTCAATATCTTTCAAAGCTGCATCAAGAGTTCTCTCATATGCTTTGTATTGGTACACTTCATCCGAGTGATCTTTTGCAGGATGCAAACATGCTAAAATTGACCATTTAAAGCATTCATTATCATTATTTTTAACATTTATGATGGCTTTCTTATCTTTTAAAGTTTTTGGAAGATCAATATAGGAACTTGCTCTAAGTGGGTCATATTTGTTAATGTTTACTCTAAAACTATTGATTGATTTTGTGTGCCATTGACTACCCTGTAATTCATCAATTATTTTTTCATGCCTATCAAGTACAAACTTCATTAAAGTTGAAATTCCTTTTGTTAACTCACTTCTATTAGTAATTCTATAATTCTCAGTTTGCAAATGTTTGCAACTAGTGTTTTCTTCAATGTCCTCATAAGTTGCAGAAACACAAAAATTCACTTTAATACCACTATGCTTTTTCATCCATTCTTGAAGTAAAGAACTAACTTGTTTTTTCATAAAAAGTAAAAATTTTGTCATATCTTTAATTTCCCAGTTATTTTTCATATCAAATTGAGCATGTCTCGATTTAAAATTTTCATTCACAAATTCCCATTTAGGAAGGGGTAATGATTTATTTGAGTGAAAATCAAGCAATCTGTCTATTATTTGATCTCTTCTCAATTTTTTATTGATATTGAATTTGTTATCCTGAATAAATTTGATCAAATCCTTTTTTAATAATTTCGACAATTTTTCTTTATCAATATTAATTGCCTTGATTTTATCATTGTTCACTAACAAATCTGATTTTATCATTTTATCAACATTTTTCATTCCATACCACTTCAATTCCTCCTTCAATTCTTTTACATTAATCTTCACTTCATTATGTTTCTGTGTTTTTAAATGTCTAGCATAGTTCTTGTGTGTAATTGTACACATACACTTCTCACATGTTCTTAAAGGTGCTTGGTTATCCATTTTATTATAGAAATCGATTCCTTTAACTCAAACATCAATTTCTAAAAGGTCACCATTGTAAATGCAAAAATTATCTTTCAAAGCTGCCCTTCACATGTGAAGGGGGGCTAAGAGATAGTCTTCAGATGAGAAGGGTTAGCAAAGCTCAGATCTGAACTGTGCTAATTTATGCCCTGAGAATTCTCAGGGCGACTTCAAATGCAAAAATTTCCCTTTAATACCGACCTTCACATGTGAAGGGGGGCTAATGTTATGAAAAGCCACAGTCCAGATGTGGACCGCGGTCCAAAATAATAAATATCTGCAGTCGGAATCCCGACTGCGGCTTTTTATACTCTCAAACCAAACATTAGTTAAAAGAATCAGTTTCTATAATAAAGGTAGTGGTGTTTGGTGATACTACTTTATTATGAGATGACGTTTTCTTTAACTAGCAACATGATTCTTTAAATTTTGCATGAATTTGATTGAATTTGGAACAAATATTTGGGTTAGATTGAATGATGGTGTATATGAAAAATTTCATATAAGTTTTTGCATAATTTTGAATTTTAAAAAGTATTGTGCTTTTGATTGAATTTAATAAAAAGTTTTGCATTAAATTGAAATGTTTGAATTTAATAAAAAGTTTTGCATTAAATTGAAATGTTTGAATTTAATAAAAAGTTTTGCATTAAATTGAAATGTTTGAATTTAATAAAAAGTTTTGCAAATAATTTTGCTCACCATCCAGGAAATACATTTTATATCTACTCGTATATTATACCTTGAAAGAGCATCAAGAGAAGTCAAATGTCGAATAAAAAAGTTTACAAAAAAAGTTGTGCCATAAGCTCAAAAAAGCTCAATAATTGATGTTAACTCTATACTCAACGCCTCCGCGACGTATGCATTATAAAGAAGTAAAGAGCATCACAAAAAACAAAATTGTACCTCAAAAATCTCCACAGAAAAACAAACTTTGACAAAAAAAGGTAATGGTAAAAGCTCAGTGAAAGCTCAATACTTTGTGATATGCAGTATTTAACCTGGGTCATTCCACGTCAATTCAATCAAGAAGTGGTAGGAGGGTTCGGCGATTTTTTTTTGAGATTTTTCCTGAGGAAACCCCTTCCAAAGGGATGACCAATGGGGCAAATCGCAGCCCTCCAGCTCATTTTCAAAGGCAGCCAGGGGGTGTCAAAGTTTTCAGTGAACTTGAAATATTGTCCACTTCAGTAGTAGTCCAGGAAAAATAACATTCCATTGGGAAAAGTGAGGTAGAAAGCTGAATTTTGGTATACAGGTCCATTTTTTAGTGCTGAACACGAATCCGATGAGTTCCCGGTCGTCCCTGGTGAGCTTTCTCCCCTATTGTGGATCTAAGCCCCCCAAAACCAGTTTTTTGCAATTTTCTCCCCCGCATTGCATTTTAGCGAAAAATGAGGTTAGACACAAGAATCTACGTCAAATTTCCGATCTAGTGACATATCAACTTTTCTTCTACGCTCAAGGGGGTTGGAACCACAACCATTCAAAAAAGGGGGGTTCCCTGAAAAATACAAAACGTCTATAGGCGCCTAAGAGGGGTGAAATGGTCCCCGACAGCGTTCGAGTTGATATTAGCATGAAAAGTGGGTACCATAGAGAAACCTCCGCGCAAAAAATTTTAGATCCACACCCCCTCCCCTTTTTGCGGAACCCTCCTTTTTTGAAATTTCAGTATCACTTTCCTCAGCCCCATTTCAACAGATTTTGAAGATTTTTCTGGAAGTTATGTATATGCTTGATAGGTAACCCCACAAAAATTTTCAACCCCCTCCCCTCATATTTACCCCCACCCCCCCCCCCAAAATGGCGTTTTTTTCATTTTTTTAGGCCCATCAACAATCAAGATTGCGAGGTAAAATTTTGTAAACACGTTTTTTGGATGTATTTTTGGCCCCCAAATATCATATACTATATTAGAAATTTTTGCTTTGGTGCGCCGTGGTAAAAACTTGAAATAATGTATCGTAGGGGGTGGGGGGTGAAATGGCAATTTTGAAAAAAACAACTATCAATGAGTAGGGTATCGTTTTCATATGATTCGATACCGCTGAGCACGAATATAACTTCAGATTTTTTGCTACACTCACCTACCCTTCTCCAGAGCCCCTCAGCCCCCTCAATTTTCACGATTTCCGAAATAAAGTTATTTTGGTGATGTTGGTTTCATTGCTATGGGAAAATTACATAAGTTCATTGTTATTGTACATAAAATTTCTCGTAGAATGAGCTACAGCACATGGCTCCCCTTCGAGGGGGGTGGACCCTTCAATTTTTTTCCACGCAGAAAACGTAACAATCTGTATGTGTACTGGACTGTATAGGTATGCCGAGCATATGCGGCATAATAATTATTCATGATAACTGTAACTTGAGTATGTATGAGTATGTATTTTATAATTCAATGACTACCTACATAAAAAATCACAAGAAAAAAATATGGTAACGAAATACTTATAAAAAAAAGTAAAGAATGTTAATTTGTGATTCACTTAATCGTCATCATCACTAATGTCATCATTTGTGGTATAACTTTCGTCGCTGGAATAGTTGTAATCGTCATTTTCTTTCGAAAATCGTGAAAAATGAGGGGGCTGAGGGACTCTGGAGAGGGGTAGGTGATTGTAGCAGAAAATCTGAGGTCATATTCGTGCTCAGCGGTATCGAATCATATGAAAACGACACCAACATCATCAAAATAACTATATTTCGGAAATCGTGAAAATTGAGGGGGCTGAGGGGCTCTGGAGAGGGGTAGGTGAGTGTAGCAAAAAATCGGAGGTCATATTCGTGCTCAGCGGTGTCGAATCATATGAAAACGACACCAACATCATCAAAATAACTATATTTCGGAAATCGTGAAAATTGAGGGGGCTGAGGGGCTTTGGAGAGGGGTAGGTGAGTGTAGCAAAAAAACTGAGGTTATATTCGTGCTCAGCGGTATCGAATCATATGAAAACGATACCCTACTCATTGATAGTTGTTTTTTTCAAAATTGCCATTTCACCCCCCACCCCCTACGATACATTATTTCAAGTTTTTACCACGGCGCACCAAAGCAAAAATTTCTAATATAGTATATGATGTTTGGGGGCCAAAAATACATCCAAAAAACGTGTTTACAAAATTGTTGATGGGCCTAAAAAAATGAAAAAAACGCCATTTTGGGGGGGTGGGGGTAAATATGAGGGGAGGGGGTTGAAAATTTTTGTGGGGTTACCTATCAAGCATATACATAACTTCCAGAAAAATTTTCAAAATCTGTTGAAATGGGGCTGAGGAAAGTGATACTGAAATTTCAAAAAAGGAGGGTTCCGCAAAAAGGGGAGGGGGTGTGGATCTAAAATTTTTTGCGCGGAGGTTTCTCTATGGTACCCACTTTTCATGCTAATATCAACTCGAACGCTGTCGGGGACCATTTCACCCCTCTTAGGCGCCTATAGACGTTTTGTATTTTTCAGGGAACCCCCCTTTTTTGAATGGTTGTGGTTCCAACCCCCTTGAGCGTAGAAGAAAAGTTGATATGTCACTAGATCGGAAATTTGACGTAGATTCTTGTGTCTAACCTCATTTTTCGCTAAAATGCAATGCGGGGGAGAAAATTGCAAAAAACTGGTTTTGGGGGGCTTAGATCCACAATAGGGGAGAAAGCTCACCAGGGACGACCGGGGACTCATCGGATTCGTGTTCAGCACCAAAAAATGGACCTGTATACCAAAATTCAGCTTTCTACCTCACTTTTCCCAATGACCCTTTTTTTTCATCAAATTTTCCTGGACTATAGTGGATTACTCGATAACGGTGATACCTACCAAAATGGAACTTTTTCCCAAGGGGTTTTGAAAGGCTTATCTCAAAAAGTTTCAAAACGTAGTTTTCATACCGTTCGGACTCTCAAAAAAATTCTGAAAAAAGTATTCACAAAAAAATCAAAAAGATTCAAAAAATTAACGAAAAAAATCAAAATTCGAAAAGATTCAAAAAATTAACGAATTCTTATTTTTTTGTTGTGAGTGTAATTTTTATCAACTTTTTCATGAAATACGTCAGCGAGAGGTCAAAATAAAACAAGGTGAATAAATTTAAACTTTTTTTGATGTTTGAAATTGAAAATTGAATTTTTTCGAATTTTGATTTTTTTGTGAGGAGTTTGTTTCATCGAGTGAAAGGGTTTTTTCAACTTCCTCAACAGATACGTAAAAACAGGTGTCAAATGGGTCAACTTAACCAATCAAAACTTTTTTAAAATCGATTTTGCGACATGGTGCCATCCCAATTTTTTAATATGTTGTTCAGCATGAAAAGATGTCCATAATATATTTTTTTCAGAATTTTTGAGAGTTGGAACGATATGAGAACTACATTTTGAAATTTTTTTGAACTAATTTTTGTACAAAAAAAAGTGGCAACAATGATTTTTATCATGTCGTCAAAAAGCCCTTCAAAACCCCTAATCATGAAAAAAAATCTATTTTGGTAGGTACCGCGGTATCGAGTAATCCACTGCTGAAATGGATGATGTTTCAAGTTCACTGAAAACTTTGACACTCCCTGGCTGCCTTTAAAAATGGGCTAGAGGGCTGTGATTCACGCCAATGGTCATCCCTTCAAAACATCTTTCCATAGGAAAACTTTCAAAATAATCGCCGAAACCTCTATCACTTCGTGGAATGACCCACCTATAATTATTGCATTCGACATACCTATACAAAGAAGTATGTATAGTGTACCTTGAAACAGCTTCACGGAAAGACAAATCTTGAAGAAAAAAAAAGTTTACAAATGTTTAAAGTTAACTTTCAAAAATTGGCTATAAAAGCTCAGCGATAGCTTAAAATTTGGTGACGATATGGTATTTAACCTATACTCAGTCGCATTCGATGCATACAAAGAAGTACATACATATATTATTGTCCCTCGAAACAGCTTAACAAAAAGAAAAATCTTGAAGAAAAAAATCTTACAAGAGTTCGCGGTCAAAGCTAAGTGAAAGCTTGAAAGTTTTGGTCATGTAGTTATTGATCTTATTTGATGTGTAAAAAAAATACACATATTGTACCTTGAAAGATCACCGCGAAAAAACCATTCTAGACTGTAAAAAACTTGAAAAAATTAACGGCAAAAGTTCAGGGAAAGTTTGAAAGTTCATTATAAGTAAGTCAGTTTTTTGTCACAGCAAGGTCTCTGCAATAGCAGAACCAATTTTGATAAACAGCCACTCAGAAAGGTTTTAAATAGTAGATATGCAGGTTTATGTTTAAAGTTCAACAATTTTCAGCATGAGCTAAAAAAATCTGAAAAAAACATTTACTTACTAAATTTTAAAATGTGAAACAAAATTACGACAAAAAGTTGATTTTATAAAAAAAAAAAAACTTTCAGGGTACATCGTCAACATCACCGTCACGAATTTCAAGCTTTCAGAGAGCTTTTACGTACAATCAAGTTTTGAGTTTTTTTCTGTCATAAATTGTTTTTCAACTTAGATCTTTCAGGGTACAACATAGGACATAGGTATTTTGTCTACCCATCAAATATGGCTTAATTATTGAACTTTTTTCAGCTTACTAAACAACTTTTTGTGCTTACAACATAAACTTACACATCTACACTATGAAGCCTTTCTATCAAGAAGTTGTTATTTTACTCTCTAAATTTGAAACAGTCAATTATCACAGCTTAGCAGTCACGACATTTTGCCTTTTTAAAAGCAGTAGTTTTTTACTGCAAAACAGTGAAAAATGTACTGAATTGGTCAGTAAAAAATCATTTTGACTGACCAATTCAGTAGATGTTCTACTGTTTTGCAGTCAAAAACTACTGCTTTTAAAAAGGCAAAATGTCGTGACTGCTAAACTGTGAAAATTGACTGTTTCAAATTTACAGAGTAGATGAAATACCACATCGCACCTCGGGAGTAATAAGGTGACATCTCAAAAAAAATTGATTTTGATGTTTTTTCATTTTTGGGGCTTCTATGACCCCCCTCAACCAAAAATAACACTTTGAGTTGGGTACATTATCTAGATCATGTAAAAAACCCAAATGGCCTAACTCAAAATCCCAACAACATTGCAAGTTGTTTGGAGTTATAAAGTGACATCTCGAAAAACTCACACCTTTTTTGAGCAAATTTCGTACACACAAAGTGTTAACAAACAGTTTTGATTGTTTTGAATGTTTGTCAGTTGGAAATAGTAACAAGGAGTGCATTTTTCATTGGTTTGTACCAAATGGAAAAAATTTTTCAAATTGATCAGTTGATCACTTTTCAGAAAAATGAATTTGCACATATCATGAAATTTTAGTTTTTTGAGAAAAACTCAAAAACTAAGCACTAACTCAAAATGTTTTCCAAACATTGAAATATTTCCTCTTTAAGATTTTATTTTTCAAAGTGTTCTTATTCCTCACAATTAATTATAAGTTGATAAAAATAATGAATCAAGTTTTTAAAAAAAATAAAATCACTCTCCAGTAAAATTTCACTTTTTTGAGATGTCACCTTATTACTCCCGAGGTGCGACATGTCACGAAGTTTTGAGCTTTTGTTTAGCTTTTTTTTACAAATTTTCAAAAAATGATGGTAAAAGCTAAGCGAAAGCTCAAACTTTTGTGACATGCGATATTTGACCAGATCGAGTCATTATAATATAGCCAAGGTTGAAAGTTGTCACCACTTTATGCAGAGGGTGTAGCAGATCGAGTCATTTTAAGCGAGACTTTAACAATCTTAGCAAACAGCAAAAGAATTACCGCGAGATTTTTGGTATTTCTGATTTTTTTTTTTTTACTAAAAAACAAAACATTTTTGTAAATTTTAAAAAAAAATACCATTTTGTTGAGTTGGTGGAAAACAAGAAATATTGTCAATTTTAGCAAAAAGTAGCAATTTTCGTAGTTATTGACAAAAAAAAATTATGTAGTCCACATTTTTTTGCAATTATTTTTGTCGCTTTTATCAGGTGAAATTACGAGTACCTATAGCGTAAAAAACGAGTCTTTTTTTGGTAGTTTTGGGAAGAGTTTGCAATGCTGCCAAAAAGAGAACATTTTTGTAAACTTTTTAAGAAATGAAACCAGGACTTTTCGCTTATTGTTGAAAAAGAAACATACTAATTTTGAAAAATTAATTTCCCAATAAGTAACAGTGAAAAAGTCGTGATCATTCTACCTATGTATTGTGTAGTTAGGTACTGAATTTTCAAAATGTACATTATTACGTTTTGAAGAATCACGCAGTATGCGCGATTAACGGGTTAGCTAGTCTCTTTTAAAAGCAAAACATCAAACATCTCACACAGAAGGACACCCAAATATTTTCATACATACCTTATACGTAAGGTAAAGTACCGGTTATGGATAGGTTTTTTCAACAATTTTTTTGGGCCCCAATTTTGAACTTTTTTTCAATTTTATGGTTTGTATGTGTAAAGTGAAGCTTTCTGCACAAAATATATGAAAAACATTTCTTTTTATCGAAACCTCTATTTTACTGAGCCATTCAAAAAACCCTCAAATTATCCGCAACCGGACTTCGGGCACGAGTAGGTATTTTTGGCGGACTTTGAGCCAGGAGCAAGGAGCAGAAAGGAGTAAATCCTTAGCTGCCTGGCTTAAAGTCGAGTATACCCAGCCCAAATAAAGATGCACGTAAAAAATATCGCGAATGGGTGGTTCCAATGCAAGTTAAATGGGCGGATCCATGAACCAAACTTAATTAACCCTCGCCGAAATGGTAATATACCCCTCTCCCCCCCATAATAGCCAAAATCGATCAATTTATCCACGAGATGCTTTCACCCCCTCCCCCCTCCCCCCTTCCCCAGCACAATACCATATACTCTTTCTAGCAGTAATTTTCTGCTTTTATACTGAGGAATGGTTACACCCCCTACTTTATATTTTAATTTAAAGGGTTCTCTCTGCTGCCATGATTAGCATAAGGTTTATTTCATATTTTGAACTCTGTGAGTACAGTTGTGTGCTATGTCCGCGAGAAAAAAGTTCATTTTAATTTATCCGTTGACGTTTTTGAGTTTGAAGAAAACGAGTTCGTTGAAGACTACAAAAACGCTCGCAAGGGGCCCTGGAAAAAGGACCTGGCAGATAAAATACGTTTTCGCCGACTCATTATAAATATAGAAATAATTTTGAAACCTGTGCTGACCTCCGAACATCGTGAACTCGCTTACAAACGGATCCAATAATTTTATGAACATGTATTCTAGCCAAATAAATATTTTAAAATTTTTACCAACTGAACTTTTAATGGAAATATGTGAATTTCTGACCCCTCGAGATCTGTGGATATTATTACGTGCACAGTCTGAGGGTAGCATAGCATTTATTGCTAAAAATATGCTAGCACGTAAGTATAATTTATTGGTAGAAAAATGTGGTAAATTCATTTTCAACGCCTGTCAGGAATGTAATATTTCGAATCACGAGTATTTGGATACTTTATTTAATGATATTCACACATTTATTTGTGGTATAATTCAAATTTGAAAAAATCAACAGCCATACAATGTACCTTCTGATGATTTTTACAATTTATTGCAATACTTTGCTCCGGATGTAGGGTGTGATTTTTGTATGTTATCCTTGAAAGATGTGCTATCCTTCTGTACATTTGTACCCCTCTCCTGCTTAAGTATGGTTTTTGGCAAGTGTATAATATTACACCATTACTCTATCCCAGTATAAATTGCTTCAAAAATCGTTTTTTTTTTGTATAATTCACCATTTTACTAATTTTATTTATAATAAGCATTTATCTGGTTTAGATGTAAGCAATATAGATAACCTTAAGTTGGAGTATAAAAATTTATTCTCTAAGAGGTTTTGTCCAACGTTTTTCAATCATAGAATCCCATATACCCTGCCGCCAACTTCCCATAAACCGTACACAGCATGCTGTGGATGCCGCACACACATCTAAACCACCCCTGCTTTTTAAACCCTTATACCTACTCGTAAATTCGGATGTACATGTAGCTATCTTTATTTTAGGAAATGAAACTGGTTCAAGTTGTTAAGTGGTTCCTGCATTATGTTCTTCTTAAAAGCATTCTCCTTCACCAGCAACCCCTACAAATTGAATGGTGTTATTAATTAATTACTTAATTAAACGGGGTTGCTGATGAAATAAGTCTGCAGTGTCCTCACATAAGGTTGTCGCAAATCATTTCATTTAAATTAGGTCTGTGTGGGTGGTGTCTGGAATTTATTTAAAGCAGGATACCTGTGAGATAGGCCAGCGGCGCGACACACGTTTCTAACCCTCTTTTAAATGGAATTCCTTTTAAAAGAGGGTTAGAAACCAGTTGCAGCTGTGCATTAAGTGCTTTGAGAATATCTAAACTCGGATGTTTGTTGAAATACATCGCGAATGTGTTTATTAAAATATAAAAAGGGGTTACTTTGACGATGTCTGGGATTAATTTATTTAAATTAGGGTGGTTTGGGAAAGGATCGTTGTCTAGAAAATTAATTACTCAAGAAGGGCGTGTGCTAGGATGATGCAAGAGGGAAATATCTTACCAAAGGGGTTGGGCTGAATTCAGTTCAGTGGGAGATGTGGTTCACTGAATGGGTTGAACCTGCGCATCAAATTATAATATAAAATAAGATTCGCATAGGGTTTCTCATCATTTCATTTTGTTTCACTGCTGCTTTTGTTTTTACCATTGTTTTGTACTGATATAGTGCTGTTGCTGTTGCTGTTTGTTTTTTCAACTTTTCAAAATAAGGAGTACATACCTACATACTTTATGTGTACCATGGAAGTTAAAAAAATCATTCAAAGAGAACCTGATGCTTTATGCAAATTATCTGCTGATGTGCTGTGCCGGCTCCTAAAGCGTATGAGTAAGACCAATTTGTGGTCATATTTACGTTCAAATCCACATCTGGATATAAGACCATACATCCGAGCAGAGCTATTGGAACACTACAAGAAAGAAGCACTTTAGTATGTTTATGAGAAGCGTCATATGAAACAAATACGTATCATAAGAGATGGTGAAATAAAATTTGAATCAGTTGATGAAATTGAATTGATTATTTCAAATTTAGTCAATATTTTTGATAATGGCGCTCCAGGAGAACAGCTCCTTGATTGTAATTTTGAATTATTATTGAAGTTTCTTTGGAAAAGCTTTCCAAGCGAATTTTTAAACCCCTCTCCGAGGGAATACTTCAAGTTTTATAATTTAATTAATGTAAAATTCACAACATTCAATCGTCATTTTTGGAAACTTTATTTTCAGCAGCCAATAACAGCACTGCATGAAGAATGTTGTGAGCAGCCTAAAATTTTCTCGCTCTTAAAAGATTATTTTCCTAAATTAAAATGTAAAATTTGTAATTTTTCTAGATTTATTTATAGTGAATGGGGAGGGGGTAGGTTATTAGAAAAGAATGATATTTCTGAATCAATTTTAAAGGAATATATTGAAATGGAAGATGTTTTTTTTTAGTGTGGGGAAGGAGGGGGGATTTTGTAGTTTGAGTGAATTATGGAAGGCAAGCATACACATTACTAATAACACTGATAGAGATACACCAGTTATAGGCATAAATGTTACAAAGCATAACATCCTAATTTTTTTCGATAATCTTATAGCAAATTATTATATTGAGAAATATTTGAATAAACAAGAAAAGGAAACTAAGCTTAAATTAGAACCCAAGATTGTGGAATGGGATATTAGAATAGTAATTAAGAACATTCGTCTAGTGATGGCAGGAGAGGAAAAATCTATATACAAGGTTTATAACATTCATTCCATTTATGGAATTGAACTTAATCTTTTAGGCCGGAGTTTTCCTATGGAAATATTGAGAACTCCAGGAGAGTGTCTATTATTCCATAATGCTGTAAATAATAAATTTTTAATTAGTCAACGTGTCTGGAATTTATTTGGCTACCCCCCTGTAACAAAAAGATGCAAATATAATAAATCCAAAAAATGTGTTGTAGCCTACTTTGCCAGCCATGTGCTGAATTGTTAGACATGTAACAGATCGAATCCTCAAATCATAGAAAAATCCTATGAGGCTAGGATTGCCTATCAAATAGTAGAACCTACTTCCAACACTTTTAATTTATTTGAAATTGGCTTCTATTTTATTGTTGAAGATGAGCCTAGATACCATGAAAATATAATGATGTGGGCCACAAAACAATCCTATCATCCTTTAAATAGGTTTTTTATACTTGATAGCTCTGCGAGGGCACAGGTTGTTGTCGCTAGAGGTAGTCTCTAGGTAGTAGCTCGGATCATCAAGAGGAGCCAGTCCCCTAGGACAGATGAGAAGGCGAAGACAACACCAGGGGTATTCTGCGCGTCCACGTCGTGCGGGGTGGTAACATGTTGCTGTTCGATGGACTCGGAATCAATAAATATGGCTAAAGCAGAATTCTCCAGTTGGTGGAACAACGGGGAGGAGTGGCAAGTCGAAGGCCAAGCCTCTACATAAATCCGGATTACAAACACGAATGCATAAGAGCTGCAGAACACCAACTACTCACTCGTTCCAGCCCTAGGGAAGTGCAAGAGCTTCAGAGTGAGTAGGCGAATACCAGCGCCTAAAAACTGGCAAATTCGGCTAAGGGAGTAAACCCCAACAGAAAATCATGGTGGAAGGCAACGGGAAACCAACACCATTATATTTCCCTAGAATTATATGGACATCAATTTAGCAACGGCCCTAAGTCTCCGTCAGGCTGATCCTCATCCGCCAAGGCAGCCGGATAGGGTGCTAAGAATACGTGGAGTTAAAACAAGGTGGAACAACATCAACGTCGCAACCTGGAATGTACGAACTTTGTATAAAATTAGACAACTTGCTAGTGTAATTAAAGAAGCCAGGAGATTGCAAATCAACGTGTTGGGAGTAAGTGAGACCCGGTGGACTGGAAACGGTAGATACCGGGTAGATGAAAATTATGAAATGATCTTCGCTGGGAAAGACACACACGAACAAGGTGTGGGTATATTAATACATACCAGAATCAGCGATAAAATCAGTGCCATAATTCCAAAATCAGAGAGGATACTACTCGTGAGATTGGAGGTCAAGCCAAAACCAATGGTAATAATTCAAGTCTATGCGCCAACAGCGGAAAGCAGTACAGCAGAAATCAACAACTTCTACAACGACCTAGAAGAAGTAAAAACAAGTGGTATGAGGAGAAGTGTCAAGAAATAGAAGAGCTGGAGAAAAGGCACAACTCTAGAGAAATGCATACCAAAGTGAAGCAGATGATGGCCACCCACAAGAAAAGGAGAAGTGGAATAGCATATATGCGAGGAAAAGATGGAAAGTACTGTGGTACCAATCAAGAAACTGAAGAGGTCTGGATCAGCTACATACAAGAACTGTATGGAGATGATATACGTCAGGCTCAAATTGCAGTTTCATCCACAGAAGAGGCACCACAAATTGAAATGTGGGAGCTGAGGAATGCTGTGAAGCGAGCCAGAAACCACAAAGCAGTGGGAGAAGATCTCATACCAGCAGACTTGATCAAACATTTAACACCAGAGTATGAAAAGGAGCTGCTGAAGATAATAAACAAAATATATGATGAAGGCACTCTGCCTAAGGACTTCAAAGCAGTAAATTTTGTACCAATACCAAAAAAGAACAACTCGCAAAAATGCTCTGAATATAGAACCATCGCACTGATGAGCCACGCACTGAAGCTACTACTCTCCATCATAAATGCCAGAATTGAAAAAAAAAATAGATGAAAATCTAAGCGAAACACAATATGGCTTTGTAGCAAAAAAAGGGATGAGAGATGCAATTGCCCTGCTGAAAGTGATCATTCAAAGAGCACTGAATGCAAATAGGGAAATCATTGCTTGCTTCGTCGATTATGAAAAAGCATTTGATCGTCTCAACCATGAGAAGATGTTGGAGATCCTGGAAAAATACAATATCGATATCAAAGACCTGCAAATAATCAAGAACCTGTACTGGGAGCAAAGCACTAACATCAAGATTGGAACTGAGTACTCGGAGAACGGATGTGGAATAAAGAGAGGTGTGAGGCAAGGATGCCCCCTCTCACCCAGGTTGTTCAACGTGTATGCAGAAGAAATAATGAGAGAAGCGCGGATCGAACGAATGGGATTCAAGATCAACGGCAAGAGAATAAATGAAATAAGTTATGCAGAGGACAAAGTGATCCTTGCTGAGACAGAGGCGCAGATGCAGAAAATGATCAACCAAATCAACAGTGCTGGATTAAAATATGGAATGAAAATAAATGCAGGCAAGACCAAGCTGATGAGATTTACGAAAGGAGATGATAAAGAGGTCAAAATCAACATCGGATCACAAGAAATTGAAAATGTAAAGCAGTTCAGGTACCTTGGAGCACTGATAAACAACGATGGTAGAGATCATAAAGAAATTAAATCACGGATTGGAATGGCAAAGACCGCTTTCAACAACCTTGCCAATGTGCTGGGAAATCGAACGATGAGTATTGATCTGAGGAAGAGAATTATGAGATGCTACGTATGGACCGTTTTGAAATATTCCTGTGAAACATGGACCATGTTTTGGTCAATTTAAACGAGATGGCAGTCTAAATGATGTACTTAGATGTAGAATCAAGCCCCATTCGTGCCCGAGCAATTTCAAAAGAAATTTTGTCAATTGGGTGCAGAATTGTAAGTCCCATTTGTTTAGGCAGCAACAGCGCCGGCGCGGCGCACGTGAATATTTTTTTTTCTAAACAGTGCTAAAAATTGTGTCTTGGGGTCCTCTTTCAGTGACCTTAAGCATGTTTACCAAAAATTTTTGATTTTCAAATAAGTAAATCAGTTTTTTGTTATTCCTGAAAAGTGTGAAAATGGACTTAGCCCCTTTCTGTTCTCACCGATTCAATTATTGGGTTAAAAAAAATTCAATTTGGTTTAAAAAAATTCAAGTTTCTTACAACATATTCATAGGCTATAGAGGTAAGTATAAAAATGATTTTTGGTCATTATTTTTTTTCTCAAAAAGTATAAGGCATTAATAACTTTTTATCATAGAGTATCTTGATGACAAAAGTCAGGTTTGGGTTGAGAAACCAGGTGAATATGATGACCAATAGGGAGGGAGAAATTCAAAATGTTACATTGTTCCTTTTGTTACACTAAGCACTGCTGCGTCTTCCCCTAGGTATGTGAAAAAATAAGCGAAAAGAAAAAACATTCTCATGTTGTATTTTCTAGCTAGTTTCTTCCAGCAAGCGTTCAAAAATATGTACGTCACATAATCAGAGGCGTAGCCAAGGGGGGGTTTGGGGGGTCGAGACCACCCCCATTGGCGCAGGGTCACTGCTAAAATTTTACGATTGAAATTTCTCATTTCTCCACTGCACATGCATAATATTACGACAAACCATATAGTTGGGTATAGTAATGAATAAATAGGTAACAATAAGTCAATACCTATGAACTATGATCAATTTGTATCACATTCATATCTTCTGGCTACTTAAATTCTCAAATGTTACGTTTTTCATTAATTTTAGCTATTCCTAGGTACCTGTTTTAAAATTTTTAGTCTTAAGAAAGAGACTTATTTTCCGACTTTTTTGGAACTTGATGGCACATTTTTGAACTATTTTGCTCTCATTGCTCGAGCTGAGTACAGTTTTTCTATTTCTAAATTTTTTTGCACCTGTTCAAGGCACATAGAGCTACCTAACTCTTGAAAATGTCAAATGAAATTACAAAATTGACTTCTTGTAAAAAAAATCATAATTTACTGAACTGCTCACATTGAAAAAAATTTTTACTTCTCAAAACATGATATTTCGAGAGCTTTTGCCCTCACTTTGTTCGGGCCTTTTTGCTTTTCTTTTCCAGACCTGAAATTTCTAAAAAAAAATCGTCCAAAAACTGAAATTCAGAAGCATAAATAATGAATCTCCTCCTATAAAAAAGCATTGTTCTTTTGCATATCAAAATCATACTTTTCAAAAGCTTTTTTTGCCCTCGCTACGCTTGGGCTAATTGTTTTTTCTCTCATCATGAAAAAAAATTGGACCTCTCTCCAACAACCAAACCCCCCCCCCCTCCAGATATGCTCTGGCTACGCCACTGCACATAATTCAAAAGCGTAGCGACCTTACGCGATAAAAGTAAGCTAGAAAATATTCTTGAAGCAGTTGTAGCGTAGGTAGATGTACCTATTTTTCAGATGATTTTTATAAAGGGCGTTAATTTTGGTCTAGGTATTTAAAAACGGCGCACTAATCTGCCTTCTGAACAGCGCCTTTTCACACGTATATTCAAAAAACGTCAATAAACCAGGTTTGAGTGTCTTTTTCAGCGGAAGGGGCAGATTTTCACCAAACTGGGATGTTGCATCTACGATAAAATTTAGTTGAGACTTCATTTAATTTTACTTACTGAGAGAGAACCAGTGATCCCACCATGATGTTTCACACACATCGGCCTTCAAAGCATCAGCTGTCATCATTGTCAACACTAAAGGTGGTTGTACCATTGTTCTAATGAATAAAAGTGTGCTGAATACTAAAACTATAATGCCTAATTTCTTCATTAGATCTGTGTCTGTGATTTTGACAGCTTTGGCAGAACGTACTTGAAATATTATTGATATCCTGAAAAATTAAATTAACGAGAAAATCAACAAATCAATTTAGGTACACAATTTTTGAGGACACAAGGGCGAATAATCAACAATAATAAAAAAACTCTTTCATTTACAAAACAAGTAAAGCATTTTTTTAATACTATTTTTTATTCGATGTGATGCATATCGCCCCACCCCTACGGAAAAAACCCATGGTTGACTATATGAAAAAACAGTATAGTCAACTATAGTATTTTTGCGACTATAGTTACTATAGTAAATCATAGTATAGTATAGTTTAGTGTAGTACCAAAATTTTAGGTAAACAATTGCGTCAAAACACCGACAATGGAATGTCCATTGATAAATTGTGTATTTTCAGGCATTGTAAGCTAATAAAATTTCCAAAAAACGAAAAAAAATTTCAAAAGATTATGGCCCTCAGGGGACTCGATCCCCTGACCCACGCGTCAGGCGTCACATTACATACATTAGTCTTTGCCGCCTGCCTAACCCACTCTGCCAGGACACTAGTTAAGGAGACAGGGTTTACTTGTGCATATCCTATATTTTTAGGTCTGGTTTGAAAATTTTCAACTTTTTGATTTTTTTTTTTTTTAATGTTACAAAGTATAGGTGTTTTTGAAAGTTGATAAAAATTATCCCATGGAAAAATAATTCTATAAAATTCTATAAAAACACTGAAAAATTTTCTACAGAATTTTATGTCCAGAATGTACCTATAAAATGTTATCAAATCTCATTTAAGTAATTTGATTCACTTGGATAAAACTCTATCAAATTCATATTTTTTTGTTTTAAAAAATGATATTTAATTAGTAAAAATGGTCTAATTAATGTTAAAATGTAATTTGCGCTTAAAATGTGTAGTAGTGTAGTAAATTTCATCAAAAAAGCAAAAAAAAATTTCACTGCCAGTGTCTGGGTTTGAACCTTCAACCTCCCACACCACATTCTGTTTTCTTAACCACTATACTACCCTGTTCCATGAGAGATTAGGTATTAAGGAAATTTATATTCTCTTTTCCAGGGTCTGGACTTGGAAAATTTTCAGGATTGTTTGATCAAATTTTATAAAATCTGGTCAAGTTTGATTAAATTTGATCAAACTTGATCAAGATGAATATCTTTGTCATAGAGAAATTTTTTCAGTGAAGCAGAAGTTCATAACTTTTATCTAGTTTTATGCAATTCTATAAAATTGGATAAAATAAAAGTATAACAAATCAACTAAGTGATGCATACTTTGATCAATTTTGATATAATTTTATAAAAGTTGATCAAACAATATCAGGTTTTATATAAATTTCAAGAATGCATTACATCCAACTCTATAAAACTTTATACTACTTTATCAACTTTTACAAATCTTTATAAAATCACATCAAACTTTTTCCAGTATGAAAAAATACTATGGTTAACTATAGTATTTTTCCATACGGGTTGTATTGCACTAAATCAAATTTCATCAAACTTTATCAACTTTCATCAATTTTTATAAAATTAAATAAAACTTTGTGTATTTATTACATCAAACTTTATCAATTTTTACCAATCTTCATAAAATTGAATAAAACTTCACGTGCATACTTCATCAAATTTCATCTAACTTCATAAAACTGTATCAATTTTTATGAATCATTATGAAATTATAGAAAACTTTACATTCACAGTTGAAATCCACTGGATCTAATCAGATGTAATTATATAAACTTTGATAGAATTCTACAAAACTTGATCAAATTTTTTATCTAATTTGATCGAATAAGATCAAATTTGATAAATTGTTATTGAATTTTATCTAATAATTTTCCCATGGGTATTTCGAATACCATAATTGTGACGTGATGAGACAAAATCGACCTTTGGACCAAAAAAATTATTTTTCACTTTTTGACGGATTTTTGATACTTGGACATTCAAAAATCCTTTAAAACCACCCAGAAGCCCCTATGATTTGCATAGCTCCATATACAGAGTAATCCAGTCAAAAGTGTGCTCATTTTTTTGATTTTTTTTTTTGATTTTTTCATTATTTCAACTTTTAAATCGATCTGGAGGCGAAACAAAGCGTTCTACGAGAAAAATACGTTGAGCAAAGTTGTAGAGAATTAAATTTCCAAAAACCTATGACAGGTTTATTTTTCTCCAAAATGCATAGTTTTTCCGTTTTTCTCATAAAACAAAAATTTTATGGTAATCATCATGAGGTGTTTGTTTTTTGAGAAAAACGGTAAAACTATGCATTTTGGAGAAAAATAAACCTCTTATAGGTTTTTGGGAATTCAATTCTCTACAACTTTGCTTGATGTATATTTCTCGTAGAACGCTTTGTTTTGCCTCCAGACCGATTTCAGAATTTGAAATAATGAAAAAATAAAAATAAAATTGAAAAAATGAGCGTAATCACGACTGAGCCTCTTGTTTCAATGTAAATAACCATTTTACCCAGTGATGTTCACACAAAACGGGCAAGAAACGTGATCCAAGACTATGTTTAGCTCAGTTTAGCCAGAGAACGTGATTAGAACGCAAGCGCTTCTGCTGAACGAGCAGAACTGGACTGAAAACTTTAACCCCCCATAACTCAAAAACTTGTTTTCGGCTCAAAGGTCGATTTTGTCTCGTCGCGAATTGAATAAGTGATTTATTTGGGTATGTAATATGAATATTGGGCACTTTCAAAAAAAAAAAAAAAAAAAAAAAAAAACTCAGCTAAAATTTTGGTATAGTGTGATAATTAAAAAAAAAATAACAATAATAACTTCTTTTTGCCAAAATACCTGATAAAAATGTTTTAATATTTTAATTTTTATCTTTACAATTTTTTACACCTGCAGGTTTATTTAGCAAAGTCCTTCAAAAACCTACAAAAAACGATCTGAATTTGGATACAAAATGTGTGTCGATTTTTTTCTCACAAATTGTGTCTTAAATACTGATGTCCTCAAATAAAACACGCGTTTCTCATTGAATTAAAAAAAAAAAATGATTTTCACCGTAATTTTTATAAAATTTTTGCGAAATTGTGAGGTACAGGTATGGCCCAACCCGGTAAGGGGAAATTGTCATAATTTCTCCTATAGCGGTTCTGATGTATGTATGTACTTACTCTCCTCGTAGGAGGAATTATAAGACCCACCTCCTTTATGGTCAAGGTCTACGTGTGAACTTCTATGACAATCTGATGCTACGCGGAGGATCGTCGGATCACATCAAATAGAACCTTGTCAAATGCTCAATATATGTTGAACTTAGGTTATGTTGTGCAGCCATCTCCTTTTGTAACCCCCTTGTAGGTGAATATAATTTGTTATAAACTCACCCCCGCCTGTTATGTCGTTGTGGGGTGAGGCATTGTCGGATTATGATTAGTGATTCCGGACACTAAATACCAGGTAAATATGAACTTCAGGATATATCGCACCTCGGGAGTAATAAGGTAACATCTCAAAAAAGTGAAATTTTACAGGAGAGTGATTTTCTTTTTTTTTTTAAACTTGATTCATTATTTTTATAAACTTATAATTAAGTGTAAGGAATGAATAGCACCTCATTTTAAAGATCTGGTATCCTACCTTCATTTAGCATAAGAATACTTTGAAAAATAAAATCTTGAAGAGGAAATATTTCAATGTTTGGAAAACATTTTGAGTTAGAAGCTTTCATTAAAGTTGATGTGGAAGCGAAAGGAGGCCTCCAAAAAAAATTCATGTTACCAAAGTTGTAGAGAATTAAATTTCCAATTGACAAAATGTCGTTAGTATTTTTCTAGAGTGCTTAGTTTTTGAGTTTTTCTCAAAAAACTAAAATTTCATTGTACAGTGGAAATTGCTTGTAATGATATTGGTTAGTACAAGATTTCGGATACAACGAGCTCATTTATCGAGGAATCCGGATAGTATGAGCTGAAATTCTTGAAATTTGGTTCATTTTATTGTTTTTTCTTCCGCTTATAACGAGTGTTCATTCAGAAAACATTCATTAAATCCCAAATTTCAGCTTTATAAATTAATTTGGTAAAATTTTGAAATTCAGATAGATTTTGTGGCATTTTTTTAAAAACAGAACTTTCTGAAAAGCTGCTGAAGGCTCTAGAACTGCTCAAAACGATTTGAAGCCGTTTCCAATCGATTTTACTAGTCGAAAACAGTAATAAAATTGACAATTTTTTTTGCTACAAGTGTTACGAGCATCATTTATAACGGGAAGCTCGTTATATTCGGTTATTACAAAACACTTGTTATAAATGCAATACCTTTTAGTATGAGAGACCGGATACAACGAGCAAAATGTCTGGTCCTTTCAATCTTGTTGTAAGCGATTTCCACTGTATGTGCTAATTCATTTTTCTGAAAAGTGATCAATTTAAAGAATTTTTTCCATTTGGTATAAACCAATAAAAAATGCACTCCTTGTGACTATTTCTAACTGACAAACATTCAAAACAATCAAAACTGTTTGTTAACAATTTGTATGTACAAAATTTGCTCAAGAAAGGTGCAGTTTTTTGAGATGTCACCTTATAACTCCAAACAACTTGCAATGTTGTTGGGATGTTGAGTTAGGCCATTTGGATTTTTTACATGATCCAGATAATGTACTCAACTCAAAGTGTTATTTTTGGTGGGGGGGGGGGGGGTCATACAAGCCCAAAAAATGCAAAAACATCAAAATCAATTTTTTTTGAGATGTCACCTTATTACTCCCTAGGTGCAATATACACACCAATAAGGCCTAGTATGAGTGAGCCATTCAGTAGGGGTGTGAAAGTGCACAGTGTTTTGACGTAATTATCGCAAGATAATTACCTCCATTTCCTTTCCGTAATTAACAAGTGTTTATTGTAAAATTACGTGCAGTGTACCAAAATGGTTTTACACAGTCACAAGGAGTAATTTTATTGTTCCTTCTAAGTGTAAGTATAATTTTACTAGGGGGCTCCGCCCCCTGGCCGCTTCGCGGCCCAACCCCCAACTCGTTCCTCGGGCTTCGCCCTCGGAACTCGGTATTGGGGGCTGCGCCCCCAAACCCCCCTGGCTCCCTGAGAATAACAACAATTCCCTGTATACAATATTCCTAGTAGTAAGTGCATCTTCTGATATGCTGCTTCTTTTTGTCAAAATGCAAACATTTTTCATTTGTCTGGCACGACTTAGAGCAACATACAGTTGACCATGAGTAAACACATGATCCCTCAAGTCAACACCCACAATGTCCAATGTTTGGCACTGTGATTTGTTTATAGTTAGGGCATAAGCTAGTCTTATGGGATACTGTTTCCGTAAAACTTCAATTCCACATATCACATTCTAACCAAAGTGAGTAATTAAAAAGAGAAATACTCGGCTGAGAAGTATAAGTTGCATTTTTTGTTTACTATTCGATGATAAATAAAATGCCTAGCAAATTGGAAATATTCGGCTAAGAAATGAAAGCTCAAAGTTAAAATTGTTCAAAATAGTTCGATTTTGATTTTTAATTTTTCATGCTTAAACTAAAATATTTTGATTTCAAAATGTTTTATAACATATCTACACATTGTAAGGAAGATTTTGAAAATAAAATGAGCAAAATCGGTTCAGTTTTCATAAATTTGGAGGAGGGGGGCCCAAAAATTGGTTTTTGGGCCATTTCTCCCCCTGTATGGGGTCAAATCGGTTCAAATTTTGGAATTCGGTTCAAAATGCAATTTGGAAGAAAACATATTTCCGAAATTTTTCTAAATTGATTTTAGGGTCTCTTTCCCTAAATTTGGGGCCCTAAAAATCAAAATTTGGACCTCGCTATAGTTTTCGCATCAAGTACTCGTCGAGAACTTTCTATTAAAAAAAAAATGAGCTTCCTAGGTGTAATTGGAGCTGAATGAGAGCCTGCTGAACGTATGTAGGAAATTATCACTTTTAGTGCTTTGCATACTTATGAAAGAAAAATCACGTTTACAAGAAAACACTATATTTATTATTAGAAAAAATGCGACGGCCGTTTCGGTACAATAACGTACCATCTTCAAGGCAAGAGAACGAGTGATAAAGTTAACATAATATTCGTCGAGAGCTTAAAAATTACGTGGAGTGCTTAGGATTTAGGGAGGGGGGTACATTAGTTTGTGTAGGTGGGAGGCTGCGAAGTAGGTTACGTTGAACACTGGTTGGAGCTTTTATGACGTCATTGAGGACATTGTAATTGTTTTCAATGTGTCTGAATATTTCGAAATCTTCGAGAGCATCTAGGCGTTTTCCTTTATTTTCTACATGGAGGATTTTGAAGTCGAAGTTGGAAGAGTGGTTTTTGGAGAGTAGGTGGTCGGCGAATGTAGAAGGTCATCAAAACGTGCAATACTCAGCTTACACCAACCCTCCTTCCCAAACCTTCTACCCGCGTTTTCAAAACTACACAACGGTTCAATTTACCTCGGAAGAAGTTGACTTACTATGCAAAGGGCTAAAGCATAACCTACCAACTAATAAGTATCAATAGTTTTTTGATTTGGGAATTGACGTATCAGCGAACATAGACAAAGCGCACCAAGAGGTCTACTCAGCCACATTCACCGAAATACTTTCACGCAACAACACTACATGCACAGGGAAGCACACCGCTGATAGAGTTACCATCAATGACCTACGTGAAAAGATCTGTAGCAACCAACTCATTTTAACTAAGGCTGATAAAGGTAATACTACTGCTATAATACATAATGACGAATACACCACTAAAGTAAATGATTTCCTAACCGATAATCACGCTGTTATTATTAGAGATCCTATGAACTATATTGTAGCAAAAACTAAACGTATCATCAAGGAGTCCACTCACCTGATACCTAAAGATAGGCATAAGTACCTCGTAGAGATGAATCCCCAACCCCCCTGCTTGTATGGACTATTAAAAATCCACAAACCTACTATGCCGATTCGCCCGGTTGTTTCATACATCAACACGCCTCTTTATAACCTCGCTAGGTTCATTGATAAAATGTTAAAACGGAACGTTCCATTCATCTCTCCCTATCAGATTAAAAGCACGTCTGAACTGCTCAGCAAAATCATTCACGTTTCTATACCTGACAATGCTATACTCTTCTCTTTCGACGTTGTTTCTTTATATTCCAAAATACCTTTAGATAAATGCGAAGAAATTGTTCACAATCTCATAGACGCATCTGAACTAGACGATAATACATCTGACCAACTCAAAAAGCTTTTATCATTCGTTATGTACAATAACATCTGTAAATTTAATGACATCTTCTACCAATTTCCCAATGGTTTCCAAATGGGATCGCCCATTGCTTCTCACATGGCTGAAATTTTCATGGCACATGTAGAATCCATAATTATGACCCATCCCCTCTCCTCCTTCCTCAGGTTCTGGTATCGTTACGTAGACTATGCGTTAGGTCTATGGACAGGCACCATATCACAGTTGAACGAATTCCACACGTATATAAACTCGATATTTGACCCAATAAAGTTCACGTTAGAGATAGTCGGTGCTAGTATCAACTTTCTAGACATCACTATATCAATTGACCATGGTAAACTCAGCTTAGACATATTTCGAAAACCTACTTACTCAGATATTCTAATCAACTGCGATTCTGTACACCATCCTAACCACAAGCAGGCTGGTCTACGCTATCTTGTAGATCGCCTTCTCAGTATACCCCTGTCTAAGCCTAATTTCCAAAAAGAACTTCGTACCATTTGCGAAATCGCTAAAAATAATGGCTACCCCCCAAAAATGGTCCAAAAGCTTCTGTATAGGAGGAAAAATGCGCTATTTAAGGCGAAGGTGACGACTTTCCGCGATGATGGTAATACTAATATAATCTGGAAAAAATTTACCTATAGCGGTCCTATTACCTGTAAACTTACGAACTCCCTAAATAATAAGCTTAAGTACTTAAATCTCGAAAAGCCTGTAAAGTTTGCCTTTAAATCTAAAAATACTATCGCTAATTTTCTCTGTAATACTAAAGATAGAATACCTAGGGATCGAAAAAATGGAGTCTATAAGCTAGAGTGTAGTACATGTAAAGCTATCTACATTGGGCAGACTGGTCGTGCTTTCAAAGTCCGCATCAACGAACATCTTGCTGCTTGGAAAAATAAAAAACCAGGAACTTCTACATTCGCCGACCACCTACTCTCCAAAAACCACTCTTCCAACTTCGACTTCAAAATCCTCCATGTAGAAAATAAAGGAAAACGCCTAGATGCTCTCGAAGATTTCGAAATATTCAGACACATTGAAAACAATTGAGGAGCGATATTCCAAAACACCCTTAGTCCACTTTTTGAAATTTTACAGGAGAAGGAAAAAACGTGGTACGTAAGAGGTTACGTTACATTTGGCATTGGTGATTGTTCTGTTACCTACCCAAACACTTCATTGGTGCTATGCTTTATACATTTTTACGCGATATGTTGATTAGTGCCTCTGAGCGTTCATGAAAGTGACCTATGTTGACAATGGCCGTTTTGGAAAATTTTTTTCAAAATGTAAAGTGATTAATGTTTCAATAGCTATTTCTCAACTGTTCGTCGAGATTATTTTTTTAAAAGTTGTTTTTCATTTCATCGGGTGAAAGGGGTTTTTCAACTTTTCCGACAGATACGTAAAAATAGGGGTCACATGGGTCAACTTCACCTATAAAAACTTTTTTTCATGTTTTGAATCAAAAAATCGCGTTTTTTTGCAAACTTTGAATTTTTTAAAATCGACTTTGCAACATGTTACCATGCCACTTTTTTAATATGTTGTTCAGCATAAAAAGTTGTGCATAATACATATATTTTTTTCAGAATTTTTGAGAGTCCGAACGATATGAAAACTATGTTTTGAAACTTTTTGAGCTAATTTTTTGTACAAAATAAAGTGGCAACACCAGGCATCGTAGCCGGTCACTTTTATAGTGACTTGGTCACTTTTATCACGAAAAGTAACTTTTGGTAACTTTTTTCATCAAAAAATCACTATTGGTCACTTTTCTTCCAAAAAAGTCACTTTTTTGTTGTTTTTTTCGTTTTTAAACAAAATTTTCATCCAAATTATCGTTTCTTAACTCATTTTCAAAGTATTTTATGCCAATTTTCTTTATTAAACAATTTCAGAATTTTAAGAACACAAATTTTTACTTTTCGAAACATCAATTTTCGAAAGCTTTTGCCCTCGCTTCGCTCGGGTTTGTTTTCTTTTCTTTTTCAAAATAAAGAGAATTTTTTTTTTAAATCAAGTTCTAAAGCCAAAAAATGAACTTCTTACAAAAAAACATGTTTTTTTGCCTCTCAAAATACAAATTTTCAAGAGCTTTCGCCCTTGATTAGGCCTATCTTTTTTCATTTTCAAAATCAACTTCCTTCAAAAAAACATCATTCAAATTCTAAAATTTTAAAAATAAAAAAATGAACTCCTCGTTCTTACATTTTTGTATTTAAACGGATTTTCCGGTGGGGCCAGGCGGGAGAATAAAGTAATAATTTTTAGGTGAGATATTGAAAGTTTTTTTGCTTTTGTTTTTCGATTTTTTGCTCTCCTGAACGCTGGAATTTAAAAAAAATTGGTCACTTTTTTGGTCACTTTTTTCACTGATAAGTAAAAGTCAGTAAAGTCACTTTTTTTTAGAAAAATTTGGCTACGATGCCTGGGCAACACTGATTTTTAAGATATCACCAAAAAGCCTTTCAAAACCCTAACTATGAGAAAAAGTTCCATTTCGGTAGGTATCGCGGTTATATTGAGTAATCCACTGTTGAAATGGATGATATTTTAGGATCACTGAAACTGGCTGCCTTTAAAAATGGGCTAGAGGGATGCGATTTGCACCATTGGTCATCCCTTCAGAAGGTCTTTCCACAGGAAAAATTTCAAAAAAATTGCCGAACCCCCTACCACTTGTTGGTCCAATTGACGTGGAATAGCCCTGCTGTTTAATTAAAACACATTTCCAACAATCACTGGATAAAGGCCTTTTTGGCGGGACTTTCATTTTTTAATTTTTTTAAAAATTGGCTTTTTAGATGGGATTCGCGCTGTATTTGGGTAGATTAGAAGTGTAGGTATGAAGGTACATACATTATCCACCAGAAGGCGCCAAAAAACGCAATTTGAAAAAAATGGTTTCAAGTGCGTTTTGGAATATCGCTCCTCAATTACAATGTCCTCAAAGACGTCATAAAAGCTCCAACCAGTGTTCAACGTAACCTACTTCGCAGCCTCCCACCTACACAAACTAATGTACCCCCCTCCCTAAATCCTAAGCACTCCACGTAATTTTTAAGCTCTCGACAAATATTATGTTAACTTTATCACTCGTTCTCTTGCCTTGAAGATGGTACGTTATTGTACCGAAACGGCCGTCGCATTTTTTCTAATAATAAATATAGTGTTTTCTTGTAAACGTGATTTTTCTTTCATAAGCCTGCTGAACTTTTTTTGCTCGATTTTTGCTTGTAGCTTTATACTAGGTATAGATTCTTACTGGATAGACGAAAAGTCTATAAGTGTCATAATTAATACTATTTAACTAACATTCACATAACGTATGTTGCCTAATTAAGTTGTTAGAATAGTCTTCTTCTCATACCTAACTCTATGAGTATAATCATGTAGACATGTACAGGGTGTTCCGGCTCGACCAGGGTTGGCAACAAAAAAAAAAACGGACATGTTTAAAACAGTGTTTTAAACAGCCCCAAAAAAATTGAAGTGTTTAAAACAAGGAAAGTGTTTGTTGTTTTTTTTGAAATGGAAAAAAAACATGTTTTTTTTCTATTTTTCTCATGAAATTTTCAATTTTTTACAATCACAGTCACATTTAAAAATCATTTGATAACTAATATAAAAATGATAAACAGAAATTTCAATCGTTGGCAGAAAGAACACTACATGATGAATAAAATTTAAACAACAAAAGTAAGACTTTTGAGATTTGAGTTTTGACTACCTATTTATTTTGCTTACTTATTCAAAATTTTGTTTAAAACGTGTTTTAAACATGTTTTAAACATGTTTTAAACACTGTTTTAAACAACGAATCCATGGAACTGTTTTTAACATTTGTTTAAAACAAAAACTGTTTAAAACAATAAAAAACGTTTTTTTTTTTTTTTTTCAAAAAAAACGTTTTTTTTCCAACTCTGGGCTCGACAGTACCCCCTTATAACCAGTAACTGTACTACCCATTGTGAGTTGATATATGTATGTTTGCCTACCCTCCAGGCCGCAGGGGCAAAGTTATGGACTTTGAAAAAAAACTTTTTTCGAGTTCCTTCAAAATTTTTCGTCATGCGTCACTCGAAACCCGTTCTAGATAGAAAGTTGCACTCGGCGGCGTTGGATCGCAAATTTTGTGTAGAATTTTTTAATACGGTCGATGACCTTTGTGGAAGCGAAAGGGAGTCTGTACGAGTCAATATAATTGAAAAAACATGTCCAAAAGTGGTCAAATTTTTTAGTTTTTGTTAGATATCACAAAATTTTTTCCTCTCAAGCTATGATTTTTATTAACAACATAGGACGAGAAAAGTCCGAGCTTTTCAACGCCGCAAACCACAGCCTTCTATCTCGATTAGTTACGGTGTCTTGATGTTTTAAAAAGAGCAAAAAAATCAAGCACAAAAATCAAATTTATTGATTTTTGTTTTGCAGTCATTTTTTAATATAAAAAAATCATTATAAATTCGTTTTAACGTAGAGGAAGGCTCGCGACTAGGCCACAGTTGCTCAATTGAATTTTAACGGCTGCTGACAATAATTGCAAAAAAAATCAAAAAATTTGATTTTTTTGCTTGATTTTTTTGCTGCTTTTAAAACATTATGACTCCGTAACTAATCGAGATAGAAGGCTGTGGTTTGCGGCGTTGAAAAGCTCGGACTTTTCTCGTCCTATGTTGTTAATAAAAATCATAGCTTGAGAGGAAAAAATTTTGTGATATCTAACAAAAACTAAAAAATTTGACCACTTTTGGACATGTTTTTTCAATTATATTGACTCGTACAGACTCCCCTTCGCTTCCACAAAGGTCATCGACCACATTAAAAAATTCTACACAAAATTTGCGATCCAACGCCGCCGAGTGCAACTTTCTATCTAGAACCGGTTTCGAGTGACGCATGACGAAAAATTTTGAACGAACTCGAAAAAAGTTTTTTTTTTTTCAAAGTCCATAACTTTGCCCTTGCGGCCTGGAGGGTAGGCAAACATACATACATCAACTCACAATGGGTAGTACAGTTACTGGTTGTAAGGGGGTACTGTCGAGCCAGAACACCCTGTATATAAATATGAATAAACCGATGTACATAGTCTCAGTAGATGTTCTTTTCTAAATTGATTTTAGGGTCTCTTTCCCTAAATTTGGGGCCCTAAAAATCAAAATTTGGACCTCGCTATAGTTTTCGCATCAAGTACTCGTCGAGAGCTTTCTATTAAAAAAAAAATCTACACATTGTAAGGAAGATTTTGAAAAAAAAATGAGCAAAATCGGTTCAGTTTTCATATATTTGGAGGAGGGGGCCCAAAAATTAGTTTTTGGGCCATTTCTCCCCCTGTATGGGGTCAAATCGGTTCAAATTTTGGAATTAGGTTCAAAATGCAATTTGGAAGAAAACATATTTCCAAAATTTTTCTAAATTGATTTTAGGGTCTCTTTCCCTAAATTTGGGGCCCTAAAAATCAAAATTTGGACCTCGCTATAGTTTTCGCATCAAGTACTCGTTCCTGAGGAAAGTTTCCTTTCCTTAGGAGTATTTTTCATCCTTCTCCCCAAAGCAGTGATTATTACTATCATTATTGGCGACTGTGGTTCTAGTTTCTATTATAACAAAATTCTTGTTTTATAGGTAGTTACTATAGTTGACTAGGAAAATTTTTGTAGTTACTTTAGCTGACTATGAAAATTTTCATAGTTAATATCGTTGACTAAGACTTACTGTAGTTGACAACAAAAATTTGCATAGTAACTATGGTTGACTTTGGTCAACCATAATATTTTCCTGTACGAGCATCCCGTACCTATATAGCTCTTCATCCTTGCTTTTACAAGGGTACATTTCCCCCTACCCACCCATTTTGAGAGGGGCGGTAAAAAGCACCTAGAAGGATAGTGCTAGGTTAGTGCTGGTTAGTGCACGCATCCCCGACGTTAGTGCACGCCCCCTTCACCCCCATTTTTTAAAAAACATGTGGGGGGGGGGGGGTACAGGGAAACGTGGTACCCACCCATTCACGGAAGGGGGTTAAAAACCACCTAGAAGGTTAGTGCTAGGTTAGTGCTGGATAGTGCACGCATTCCCGACGTTAGTGCACGCCCCCTTCACCCCCATTTTTTAAAAAATATGTGGGGGGGGGTACGGAGAAATGATTTACGAAAAAAGGGGAAGAACGTCGTTGAAATGGTTAAAACCCACATAGTTCGACTCAGTTTCGTTAGTGCTGGTTAGTGCACACACCTACACAATCACTCCTCCCCCCTCCTCAACTTCCCCTCACCCTCACTATTACACGAAATGTTGGCATCTGGAAAAATGTGTGCTGTGTAAATATCGATGCTTCATTGTCTGTAAAACCACACACTTACGAGTAGGTATACCATAAGTTTCAATCAGTACAGATTCAATTTTGACTTCTTTATTACAGATACCCTATAAGAGGGCTAAAATTATTTTTTCGGCAAAAAGTTCAACTGGGATATTCTGAAACATCACTCAAAAAAAAATTCCACCATTCCCGTACGTACCTACCTACTCGACAACTTACTCATTTTATGAAATAAGTTCAAAACTAGATTTTTTACCAGAGACTAAGAGAGAGGAAACATTAAAAAAAAAAAGTTCAATTTGGAAAGGTCATGCATCATTCAACCACTAAAAACAGTAGAAAATTAAACAACTTCTTGAAAATCCCATTTCGAGCCAATGGGCAGTGGGCGCGCACCCCCCCACCCCCCACCCTCCCTTATGGGGCGAATAAATTGACAATATGCGTATCGTTTTCATATGAATTGAACCCGCTAAACACGAATATGAAATTGGATTTGTAGTTGCATCCCCCTAAGGAGTTTCTTCGAATGTAGCTTTTATAGAAGGGTTAAAAATGACTTCATATTATTTGTGTATATACTGAAAGATATAATTCAGAAGACTGAAGAAATATTTTGTAACGCACGTGTGTCCAATGCTTTGGTGATTATTGCCAACTTTGAAAAATTGAAAAAATTCCTTAATTTTTGGCAAATTTTCTCGAATTTTTAAAATCAGAAGCTTTGGCACCGTTTCGTTCCAAAATATTGCCTCGGTTTTGAGAATGATACCTATCCTTCAAAATTTTGCCATCGTTAATGCGAAATATTTGCAAACGACTCCACTGAGTTGTAATTGACGAGAAAATTGTAAAAAAAAATAAAGAAACGTTTAATTTCTGCAAAATGGGTAGGTAGGTAAATTGGTAGGTAGGTAGGTCTAGGTACACATAAAATTGTTTAAAATAAAGGAAAATTTCAAAAAAAGAAAGTATTAGTTGTAGGTTGTTGATAAATTACATTTTCAAACTGACTTTTTTTTTAAATGGGTAAGTAAATATGGCGTACCTCATAATTTAAAGAAATAGTAATTTTCAGAAACTTTCTGAAAATTTTTTGCAGGATTCCATAATACATTTAACTGTCTGGAAATTCATCATCTCTAATTATAGGTAGAACCAAGGTTGGGACAGTGTTGGTTGTTTAAAACTCAATCGTTTAAAACAAATTTTGTCTAAAACAGCTATTTCAAGCGCCGAGAAAAAAAACATCGGTGTTTAAAACATGATTTTTATCTATATTAAAACCGTTTTTATTATTTAAAACATGTTTTTTTTTTCAGACCTATTTTTTTAAAAATCATTTTGGCATGTTTGATTGTAGAATTATCAAGAAATCTGTCAAACTAAAATTTTTCAAATTTTATTTACATTTTTTGATAAGACAAGAACAACAAAATAAAACGGAAGTACAAATTACCAAAAAAGTCTAAAAAAAAATTTAAAAACTGAATCGAAAACTATTATATATATTGATTAGCCAAAATTTTTTGTTTCAAAAACCTTTAAAATACATTTAAAACTCGTTTAAAACAGGCGAAATTTTACACTTGAAATTGGGTTTAAAACAGAAAATTTGTTTTAACACAAAAAAACGTTTTTTTTTAAAAAAAAAGAAAAAAACGCTTTTTTCAATACTGGATAGTGGAAGCTCGGTAAAAAAAGTAGATGCTCTTAGCGCTCCTACAGTATGTTAAGTGAACTGGTTAGAAGTAGTGCACTCGTTCTGAAATCAACCAGTTTTGTAATTCGTAGCACATGTTTTTAAGTTGGCAACACTGCTTCTTAGCTTACATGTTGCAAGTTGCAATGTTGCAATACTACGTAATTAATTTCAAGTGCATTGTTTAACAAATGATCTTAAATTAGATGATTTTTCAACGTTTAATATTTTTTTTGTTTTTAAATATGCCACCACCATTTCCAGTGGCTCTCAATGACTTAGTCAAAGTGTTAGTTCAGTTTAAAAATGCATACTATAACAGTGAAAATGACAAATTCGCCGGCCCAGCAGACCCGATTTGGTCCTCTATGAGCATCAAATTGGAAAAAAGAATCACACCGAAGAGCCTCTACAATGTAGTCACTCAGAACAGGAAGCAAATTTGGAGTAAAATTGATTTAACTCCTCGCTCTGATTTTGGCTCTGAATCGAGCTCATCCGATGAAGCAAGCTCACATGAAGACGAAACGAGATGTTTAAATTTTGAAATCGAAATATCTGCAGAAGAGTGGCGAAATTTATACCACTGTGGTGCTTATACTCGAAAAGATCGCCCTGGTTCAACTAGAATATGTAAAACTTTAAAACCAAATCAGTGGGCGGACAGCATTCATCGGAAAGTTTTCGAAGTTTCTCGATTGTCATGCCCAATAGCTTACCAACGATGTAAAATTTCTGATGAAGGGAAAATATTCTTAAAAATAAAAGCAGAATGTTCGTATTGTGGCAGTTTGTTGCTTGGGATAACTGATAAAAATCCTAATGCGGATGAAAATATTACCATTCGGTTTTCATATCAAGGTGACTTTAAATCGTGTCGTTCCTCTCATAAACGAAGAATCAGTCTTGATAAAAAAGACGAGTTTTTGAAAAAAATGATCGTCGAAAACCGTTCTGCTGTTTCCATTGTACGAGATGAAGCAAATGCAACAATGAAATATGGCGAACAAGTACCCAGTCATGTGTCCTCGACAAATGCTTTACGTGTAATGAAATCTAAAGCTATTTCTGCTGAAAAAATTGATAAAGATCCTATCAGAGCACTGTGTATTTTGAAAGAAACCCAATAAAAGCTACATTCGAAGAAACTCCTTAGGGGGATGCAACTACAAATCCAATTTCATATTCGTGTTTAGCGGGTTCAATTCATATGAAAACGATACGCATATTGTCAATTTATTCGCCCCATAAGGGAGGGTGGGGGGTGGGGGGTGCGCGCCCACTGCCCATTGGCTCGAAATGGGATTTTCAAGAAGTTGTTTAATTTTCTACTGTTTTTAGTGGTTGAATGATGCATGACCTTTCCAAATTGAACTTTTTTTTTTTAATGTTTCCTCTCTCTTAGTCTCTGGTAAAAAATCTAGTTTTGAACTTATTTCATAAAATGAGTAAGTTGTCGAGTAGGTAGGTACGTACGGGAATGGTGGAAATTTTTTTTTGAGTGATGTTTCAGAATATCCCAGTTGAACTTTTTGCCGAAAAAATAATTTTAGCCCTCTTATAGGGTATCTGTAATAAAGAAGTCAAAATTGAATCTGTACTGATTGAAACTTATGGTATACCTACTCGTAAGTGTGTGGTTTTACAGACAATGAAGCATCGATATTTACACAGCACACATTTTTCCAGATGCCAACATTTCGTGTAATAGTGAGGGTGAGGGGAAGTTAGAGGAGGGGGGAGGAGTGATTGTGTAGGTGTGTGCACTAACCAGCACTAACGAAACTGAGTCGAACTATGTGGGTTTTAACCATTTCAACGACGTTCTTCCCCTTTTTTCGTAAATCATTTCTCCGTACCCCCCCCCACATATTTTTTAAAAAATGGGGGTGAAGGGGGCGTGCACTAACGTCGGGAATGCGTGCACTATCCAGCACTAACCTAGCACTAACCTTCTAGGTGGTTTTTAACCCCCTTCCGTGAATGGGTGGGTACCACGTTTCCCTGTACCCCCCCACATGTTTTTTTAAAAATGGGGGTGAAGGGGGCGTGCACTAACGTCGAGGATGCGTGCACTAACCAGCACTAACCTAGCACTAACCTTCTAGGTGGTTTTTAACCCCCTTCCGTGAATGGGGGGGTACCACGTTTCCCTGTACCCCCCCACATATTTTTTAAAAAATGGGGGTGAAGGGGGCGTGCACTAACGTCGGGGATGCGTGCACTAACCAGCACTAACCTAGCACTATCCTTCTAGGTGCTTTTTACCGCCCCTCTCAAAATGGGTGGGTAGGGGGAAATGTACCCCTTTTACAAATATGTAGGTACATACATATGTATAGGGTGCGCAAAAATATGGAGTACTTACCCCAAGGCCCAAAGAAAGTTTAAATTCATTTAGTTCAAACAATAAACACCGAGTATCTACGAGAAACATATTTTATTGAGTAAAGTTTGATCCATCTCTACATACCGATATCTATTAATTAATGTACCTACAAAGAAGAGATTTTTAAATTAAAGAAGAAGTGTTATTGTTGAATTTTTACTCCTTTTACGATCTGATACAGCAAACTGAGTCAACACAAATGTTTTAAGTTTGCTAGTTCGTGCATTTGAAGGGATAGAATAACTTCTTTCTCCTCGCGTATATTTTAACTTAATATAATTTCAACGGGCTTACAATTACAAACAAAATTTGCATTCAACCGGGTACTTCATTCATTCCACGTACGAGTTTGAGCTTAACAAATTGGATACATTGTTTTAATTTTTCTGTAAAGCTTGAAATGGAAAGTGCAATGTGTTTTGAAATATATTCGTAACAATGAGACCTTTCCATCCTTCTTTATTCAGTTTCAAATTATATGTAGGTAGGTACATATACGAGAACAGTACCTACACGTGTGTAAACTGTAAATAACACAGGTGAATTTAGAAATTCTTCAACAGAAGATGAGAAGAGACGGAATTTCATTAGAAACATGAAGGTTGGAAAAAATTATATTTTACTAAGAATAGGAGAAGAGAGGATGTGACGTTGAATAAATTTCCAGTCGCACAGTCAGATTAGAAAACTTGTTCGAGAATGCACGCGACATTTGATTGCGATAAGATAATAATGAGTAAGGTACCATTATAAGCATTATATTGTCCGCTTGTCTAAAATTTTCAAAAAGGAATAATTTTACTACAGAGCTGCTGTTCATTTCTAAAATACATATCTTCTGCTTTTACCGAGCAAGTCTTTTTTAAAATTAAAATTTCAATAAGTACATGAACGCAATTTTTTTTATTGATGTGTTTCTCAAAAACTCCTCCCTTTTCAATTAATGTCGATCCACCAGTATGGAAGCTCTCTCAGAAAAAAAATAATGAAAAAAAAACAACAAAATATTGTAAGGAATCGATAAAAACTTTTGATATTTGTAGCTGAATGCCTCTGCTATGAATGATCCCCTTTTCAAAAAAAAAAAAAAAAAAAAAAAAAAAAAAAATACAGTCCCCCTAGCAATGATTTCCAAAAATTTCCAAAAAATTTCAATTTAAAAATTTTCTAAAACCTTTCGGAGACTTATTCTTATTACAAAGAGACTAATAAATTATTTGCTGAAGGAGAGGCAAGGGAGGATTTTCTTTGAAAAGGGATCATGTCAAAACATTCTCATCAAAAATGAAAAATTAAAAAAAAACAAAAAAAACCGTTTGCAGAGTTCAATTTTTCATTTTTTTTTGTTTAATTGTGTATTTAGAAGAATTTGTACGTCAAAGTGGAATATCTTCAAAAAATTTTACACTTTGATTTTACCTACTCTATTTTTAAAATTTTTTTCCAACTTTTCGAATTTCCTATACTTAAGGAAATCAGAGGAATTTTCTTCATAAAAGGGGGAATTATTCAGAAGAATTCTGAGGCAAGACCGCAAGAATGAAAAAAGTTTTGAATAAGTGAGGCTTCCCAGCACGGACACTCAATTTTCAGGTCGACAGACTAAAATTTCCAAGAAATTTTAAAAAGTAAAAACCTATAACTTGGGGAGGAGGGTGGTAGGAGAGGAAAATTGCAAAAAAAAAAAAAAAATTACAAGTGTAAACAAGAGAAACTCAATTGCCTATAGAGACCATACGCAACATGATAGTGCCTACGTACAATGCCAACGAAACCATCATTTTCGTATATTTTCGAAGAGCTACGGTGGGCACGAGCATGCCTCCGGATTCACCAAGTGTAAAACTTTGACGTCTGTTCTCGCTTGTTGGAAAAGTTTAAATTTCTTAAACGCATTTGTTCAGTTTCCGCAAACATCAATTCGATGATAAATTATACGCACATTTAACCAGAATTCTCTCTCAAATAACTTTTTCAACAGCGAGAAGTTTTGTGGAACTTGATTAAATGAAATAACCACAAGAGATCCTTACGAGTATGTTTCCCATTTTATGGAAATAATTTATGCGGAGTGGCAAATGCTTTTTTTTTCGTTTTCTCTCATTAACGAAGTAATGTTGAGTGAGCATAGAGTGCTGCGGAAGTACGTAGGTATCTGTGCGAGAAAAATGTAATTTTACTGTGTGTTAGGTAAGTAAAAATGATGCAAATCAGTGCACCAATCTCGTTTATTCGCGCTGAAGTGAATTTGTACAATATATTTCTTCACTTTTTTCTTGTAAATCTGAAAGTTTTAAAATACGTAAGTACGTATAGTTCAGTGGCAAAATGTATTTTTTAAGCAATAAACGGCAAATCATGATAAAGCTATGAAATTTGGTATAGTGAACAAGGATACCAAAAGGAAATTTTTGAGCCCGGGAGCCCATCGCCAAGTTCCATAGGAAGGGAAGGAGGGTGATTGGGGGGGGGGGGGGTGGGTTCAACCCCCATTTTTCAAAATGGGGCTATCGGCGCGATATTGGTATCAATTCCATATGATTGAACCCCGCTGAGTTCGAAAATACCATTACTTTCAAAATCTGAGGAAGAGACATGCCTCAAATTTGAGATTTTCTGAGTAAAGTTTTTGCATTTTTCTCAAAAATACCCCAAAATTACAGTTTTTCAACCCTAGACGACACGCTGACCTTCCATCAGCATTTTTATGGTCATTTTCGGATTCTACAGGTCAATTACAATGCGAATGGACCATCAATACTTTCGCATACCTCTACCGCGAGTGCACAGAGGGGTCAAAAGGGGTTAAAAATTGGCAGTTTTTCGGCATTTTCTTACAAAAATCACGGTTTTTGAACTGTACACCGGATACAATTGGCGGAAGAAGGTTCTAATGGTGATTTTCGAATTCTACAGATCAAATACTATTGAATAAGGCTCAGAGGCACTTTTTACACCCCTCCTGGAAGATAGTAGAGGGGGTCAAATTTGACTCTCATCTTGCTTATGTTGAATTAATTTTAGAAATGTAATTAATATAAGTATACATTTGCTTACCATCGTGATAATAATGTTTGTATCGATGTTTTTCGTACCGCCGAACCCAAATTTTCAATTATTTTTTCGATTCCAGTCACGGGAGGGGGCACCATATGAGGGGTGGGTCCATTTTTCACGAAAAATCGACATGTATATCAAAATGTAGGTTTTTGTGGGCGCTGATTTCAAAAATTCTATCGATTTTTCATTTTGGTGCAACCCAAGGGGATGATACTGCGTTCAAGTGGTGGGGGATGAAATTTTTCACAAAAAATCGACTTGTATATCAAAATGTAGGTTTTCGAAGACGCTGATTTCAAAAATGCTATTGATTTTTTATTGGTTCCGAGCCAAAGAAGATTCTGAACAACCACCTTCAAAAACTTACTATAAAGATAAAAGTTTTGAGTGGTGAAGTTGACCCATTTGACCACTATTTTTACGTATCCGTTGAAAAAGTTGAAAATCCCCCTTCACTCCATGAATAATAAACTCATCCCAAAAAAATCAAAATTCTGAGTGAATTGAAAAAATAAACGAATTTTAATTTTTTGCTGTGAGTGTGATTTTTATCAACTTTTTCATGGAATACGTAGAAATAGAGGTCAAATAGGTCAACTTCACCTGTCAAAACTTTTTTATGTTTCAAAATAAAAAAATCACATTTTTCACAAACTTTCAATTTTTATAAATCGACTTACGACATAATGCCATCTCAATTTTTTAATATGTTCGTTCTCGAAAACTTTCATTTTGATATACAAGTCGATTTTTTGTGAAAAATTTCATCCCCCACCTCTTGAACGCAGTATCATCCCCTTGGATTGCACCAAAATGAAAAATCGATAGCATTTTTGAAGTCAGCGCCCTCAAAAACCTACATTTTGATATACATGTCGATTTTTCGTGAGAAATGGACCCACCCCTCATATGGTGCCCCCCTCCCGTGACTGGAATCGAAAAAATAATTGAAAATTTGGGTTCGGCGGTACGAAAAACATCGATACAAACATTATTATCACGATGGTAAGCAAATGTATACTTATATTAATTACATTTCTAAAATTAATTCAACATAAGCAAGATGAGAGTCAAATTTGACCCCCTCTACTATCTTCCAGGAGGGGTGTAAAAAGTGCCTCTGAGCCTTATTCAATAGTATTTGATCTGTAGAATTCGAAAATCACCATTAGAACCTTCTTCCGCCAATTGTATCCGGTGCACAGTTCAAAAACCGTGATTTTTGTAAGAAAATGCCGAAAAACTGCCAATTTTTAACCCCTTTTGACCCCTCTGTGCACTCGCGGTAGAGGTATGCGAAAGTATTGATGGTCCATTCGCATTGTAATTGACCTGTAGAATCCGAAAATGACCATAAAAATGCTGATGGAAGGTCAGCGTGTCGTCTAGGGTTGAAAAACTGTAATTTTGGGGTATTTTTGAGAAAAATGCAAAAACTTTACTCAGAAAATCTCAAATTTGAGGCATGTCTCTTCCTCAGATTTTGAAAGTAATGGTATTTTCGAACTCAGCGGGGTTCAATCATATGGAATTGATACCAATATCGCGCCGATAGCCCCATTTTGAAAAATGGGGGTTGAACCCACCCCCCCCCCCCAATCACCCTCCTTCCCTTCCTATGGAACTTGGCGATGGGCTCCCGGGCTCAAAAATTTCCTTTTGGTGTCCTTGTTCACTATACCAAATTTCATAGCTTTATCATGATTTGCCGCTTACTTACAGTTTGCCACTGAACTAGTACGTATTATCGCACCTTGAGGGGTATAAGTTTACATCTCAAAAAAAACGATTTTGACATTTTTATATTTTTGGGGTTTGTGTGACCCCCTGCAACCTAAAATAACACTTTGAGTTGGGTACGCTACTTAGGTCTTGTAAAAACGCAAATGGTATAACTCGAAATTCAAAACATCACAAGATGAGGGGTCTAGGTGCAAAAGTGACAAGATCCAAAAACCATCCTAGGGCTCCGCCCAATTACCTCCTGCTCATTTTTTTTCATGTTCTGCGCTTCGCTTGAACTTCTCACACCCTCGCTTCGCTCCTGTCCTTCGCCTGTGTTTCCCCCCAAACTCCCCTTGTATAAGAATACGTGGCTATTAAGAGTAGGGGAAGGACGCCAAATATGGAATGGGTTCCTAATATGGAATGGCCGTTTTTCTCGGCTGGTAACTAGTGCAGCATATCGGTGATGATTTTAACTTGTAGAGCATCGAAAAAAACACCCGATTACCAAAAATCAGCTCGTTATCTCAATAGGATAAAAAGTTCTGATGAAAAGAATGAAAAATGCACATTTTTAACAAAAAGTTGAGTTTTACTTCATTTTAAAATTTCTCGAAGTGGTTTCAAGGTAAAATTAGGGGAAAAATATTAAAATGTGCGGAAAGTGATGTAGTTTCATGCTATGTTATTAGATTTCATGATATCATTGACCAACTTTGGTGATAATCAAAAATGTCACGAAAAATAAAGAAAAAAATAGGTCGCTGAATATGGAATGACTTGATAAAAGTGCTTTTTCTTCATTTTAGAAACGGAAACAATAGGAGGAAACGAATATGGAGAAATTTATTGATGATGTATGCCCTTGTAAACTTAATTTTGTGAATTTAAGACCAAATTTTGTGATTATTAAAAAAATTACGAAAAACAGACACCCAAAATAGGTCGCCAAATATGGAATGACTTGATAAAACAGTTCTTTCTTCATTTTAAAAATGGAAACAATATAGGTATATAAAAATATGGAGAAAGCTATCAATGAAGTACATTCTCATAAACTTAGTATTGCAAATTTAATACTTTTTTATTAATTTTTGGCATTTTTTTCAAATAAAAACAACACCATTCCATATTTGGTTACCTTGCCATTCCATATTTGGAGCCAAAAAAAAAAATTAAAATTTTGACTTTTTTTAGAAAAAAATTAATTGCAAAAAGAGGGATGAAGGTAACAGGGTGAAATTTTAGGGGTAGAAACTAGATAGATTGGGCTATCTGGGGAACTTTATTTCAATGAAATCGAGCCAATAGTTTGCGCTACAGAGCCTTTCAAACTTACCCCATTCCATATTTGGCGTCCTTCCCCTATAAGAATACGTGGCTATTAAGAATTGATGGTTTTTGGAATTCTAATGATTATTTTACATTTTGTAAATAAACAATTCGTGGTGGTGTTCGGCGAAATGTAGGCGCTCCGAACAAGTTTAAATTAGATAATCGAATTTTGAATAAAAATGATAATTCGAGAGGTGGTCAAACGAAAAAGCCTAAAACTAAAAATGGAGATGGTCGAAAGGAGGCGTATTGGAATGGTGATCAAAATGATAATGGTGATACCGATAATGTTGCTTTGGCTGCTGGCCTTGGTAAGAATTTTATTACAAAATTTGTACTTGATACAGGTGCGAGTATTTCTATCGTAAATAATTTGAGTAATCTTAAAAATATTAGGAAATTTGATCAAGTTAAGAAGGTACGTTGTGCAAATAAGGATTCAAAAGCGAGTTTAGAAATAACTCATGTTGGTGAAATGGAGATTGTGGGAGTACATGGCGAAAATCTAATTTTAAAAGACATTTATTACTCACCTAATTTGGTTGAAAATTTATTTTCTGTTAAAAACTTGATTAATAATGGAGGTAAAATTTTAATTTCATCGAACGGAGTTGAAATTTTCAATACCAAAAACGTAATTATTTTACAAGGAGAATTTGATGGTAAATTCTGTACTTTGGAATTTGATAGTTGTGGAAGTTGTGGTAAACGAAAGCTTGGAGAATCGGAAGATTTTGATCTGAATGATAATACGAAAAAATTGAAAAGTAGTATATTGGAAAATGATGAGATTTTTGAAATTTCGTATAAGGAAATCAGTGATGGGTCCAGCTTGGCTAAATATTTGGAAACAAGATCTCAGATCAGTATCGATGATTTAAAAAATTTGTCTTCGGAGAATGTTGAAAATTTAAAGAAGAAGATAGGTTTGTTATGGCATGTTCGATTAGGTCATTGTTCAAAAGATTATTTGGAGAAGTTGAGTCGTATTTCACCTGAGCTTGAAGGAGTAAAATTTTCAGATGAAATTGAAAATTGTGAAACTTGTATAAAATTGAAGTGTACTTTGTTACCTTGTAAAGAAATACGTTACGTTCATGACATACCTTTACATTGTGTGCATTCAGACTTGATAGGTAAAATTAAACCGATTAGCTTAAATGGAGATCAGTATATTGTTACATTTATGGATGATTATTCACGTTTTGCTCGTGCATATGCTTTGAAAGATAAAACTCAAGTTGATGTTGCTTTTCGTTTATTTTTGAAAGATATGAAAATGATGGTCGGAGATAAATTTAATGTACGTATTTTGAGAATTGATAATGGTACTGAGTATAAAACTGCTGAATTTAAAAAATTGATTGAAAAAAATGAAATTACACCTTAGTATTTGGAGACTTATAGGCCACAGCATAATGGTAAAGCTGAAAGGTTTAACAGGCGTTTATTAGAAATAATTAGAGCACTTTTATTTGATGCTAAGATGCCACAAAAATTGTGGAATTTTGCATTAATGTTTGCTCTATTTGTGTATAATAGATTACCTCATAGTGGCATAAATTTTTTGAGCCCATATGAAATGTTAACAAAAAGAAAACCAAAATTGAAGTATTTGAGGAGGTTTGGGAGTTTAGCTTACGTGTATGATCCAAAAAGGAAATATAAATTAGATGAGAGATGTAAACGTGGTTTTTTAATCGGTTGTACGACAACTGGATATAAACTATTTCAACCGAAGACAGGAGAATTCATTTTTTCAAAAGATTTTGTTTTTATTGAAAGTAAAGTTTTAGGAGATTTCTATGTCTGGGATGAAAACAAATGTAAATTTATTGACAAAAAGAAATTGAAAGTAGATGACGATGCTCATTTTATTGGTTTGGAGTTTGAACAAGATTTGAATAACGAAATAAATAATGAATTTTTAGATAGGGAGGAAGGTGTGTATGGAATTTCGGATGAAATTATTGAAGTAGGTACCTAAATCATACAAGCAAGCTATGAAGTGTGAAGAAAAAGAAAATTGGAGAAAAGGAATCAAAGACGAAGTAGACTCGTTATTAAAAAATGAAACATGGGAATACGTAGATAGGAAAAGTATAAGGTGCACCGGGGGAAGTTGGAATTCGGGGTAAGTTAGAAAACTTGCTCTAGCGCCTAGATGTTTATATCTGGCGAAGTGCCACTAAAGGTGACTTGAGGGTACTACCCCTACTTCATCACGGCATAAAAATTTTCGCGATTCAGTTTCATTTTAGATGTCTTTGGTTCAATTGTATTTTGTTGTTGTTTTGAACTTATTTTGAATTTGGTCTAAAATACAGACTTTCTATTTCTTAGTTTTTCGCATATAGCGGACGAACCGTGCGTCCTAGTGAAAATCTGATGAGATTATTCTCAAAGAGAATTAAATTCTCTACAATTTTGTTTCTGTGCAATTTTTCTAGGACGCTCGGTTTGTGATCTACGCCTCTGCAAAGTTTAGCCTGTTCTGACTTCCCCCAATTTGGGTAAGTCAGGACAGTTTATATTTTATTCCACTGAGCGAAAGCTACTGTGTCAATCGCGCTCAAATTTTTACCATAGGTTAAGAACCCTTATGGGAACCTACATAATAAATTTGATCCATATTGGTTCATTAGAAGGGGAGTAACAGCTGCTCAAAGTTGAAATTGCAAAAAATCATTCTGACTTGCCCCGGTGCACCTTACCTAAAGGTGTGAAAATTTTAAAAAATAAATGGGTATTTGCGAAGAAGGTAGAATCAAATGGAGAATTCAGGTATAAAGGTAGATTAGTTGTGCTCGGTTATCAGGATAATAACAAATATGATGTTTCGGAGACATATTCACCTGTTTCTAGGACTAATGATGTGCGTTTTTTCTTGGCATTAGCAAATAAATATGACTTAGAAATAGAACAAATGGATGTTAAGACAGCCTTTTTAAACGGTGTTCTAGAGAAGGAAGTATTCATGGAAATACCTGATGGAGTCGAAGTTGATGGTAAATTTAGAAAAACTAAAATCTGTAAACTAATTAAATCGTTGTATGGTTTGAAGGTGTCACCCAAGAGGTGGTTTATAAAATTTAGAGAAACGATGTCTAAAATGAAGTTTAAAACGTATCCGTTTCAAAATTGTATTTTTATCTGGAGAAAAAAGGATAAGTTTGTGTTCGTTTTGTTGTATGTAGACGATATTCTAATTTTTGGAAACTGCAAGAATAAAATACTTGAAACAAAACGTCAATTGAATTTGCATTTTGAAATGAAAGACTTAGGTCAGCCAACAAAGTTTCTTAGTATTGAAATTGTTAGAGATAGGAGTAAAAGGAAAATGTTCATACATCAGAAATCATATACAGAGAAATTGTTGAAAAAATTTAATATGGAAAATTGTAAAGTAGTACATACGCTAATGATAACTTTGGATTTGGAGAGAAAATTAAAGAATGAAGATGTGGAGGAGAATAACAAAGAAGTTGATGAAACTATGTTTAGAACAGCTGTTGGGAGTTTAATTTTTTTGAATAATACTACAAGACCAGATATTACCTATGCTGTTAATTATTTGAGTAGAAAGCAGAATAAACCAAAAGTAGAAGATTGGAATAGGGTGATTCAAATTTTTAAATATTTGAAAGGAACTACAGATTTTGGTTTGATTTACGAAGGTAAAAAAGATGAAGGATTAAACTGTTATGTTGATGCTTCACTAGGTACTAGTGACATACGAGGAAAATCGACTACAGGTTATGCAATTTTTATGTTTGGAGATCTGGTTTGTTGGAGAACGAAAAAACAAACGCATGTTGCGTTGTCTTCGGCGGAGGCGGAGTTTATTGGAATGTCTCAAGCTTGTAAAGAAGTGATTTGTTTAAAGGAGATGTTAACTCGAATTTTAAAGGTGTTTATTATACCTGTTATGTACGAGGATAATAAATCTGCTATAAAGATAGCTATGACTGAAGAATCTCAAACTTTTAAGCATGTAGTTAAGTTAGCATACCATTATATAAGATACGAAGTGTTAAAACGAAATCTTATTTTAAAATGGATTAAAGGAGAAGAACAAATTGGAGATTTCTTTACAAAAGCTTTGGGAAAATCAAAGTTTTTAAAATTTAGGAGTAATTTGGTGAGAAGTAGAGCAGAATTTGATACGATTTAAAAATTAATTTAATTTTTTTTATTTTTTATTTTAGGAGCTATGGATTTAACTGACGATGATGATAATAATACTGATAGTGAAGATGTTGTAATGGGTGAATCATAAATTGCAGCTTCAAATGATCAATATTCTTGGACATTTTTTTTAAGATAAATTTTTCGCATGTATAGTTGATAGTTGATATATTTATATTCATTAATAAAAAAAAAAAAAAGAGGGGAAGTATAAGAATACGTGGCTATTAAGAGTATAAGAATATGTGGCTATTAAGAATTGATGGTTTTTGGAATTCTAATGATTATTTTACATTTTGTAAATAAACAATTCGTATTTGGTTTTCGGTGAAGACACATCTCTTTTATTCGAGTGATTCGTAGATAATTGTTCTTTTACCTTGGTCTTCACCCAACTCTCTTCTTCCTCCTTCAAAAAATGTGGTACACCCAGCTGGCAAAGAATTAGCTGTGCTACTAGAAGCGTATGGTAGCGCCGCTACTATTACCAATACATTCACAAATTTCAAGTAAAATACATTGTTACTTGAAATGTTGTAGTATGAGAAGTGGTGGTGGAATTGGCAGTGTATAGCTGTGCTCGCTACCATGGCGTAATTATGCCGTGCTACGGTTGCGCTACTAGTAGTGCAGCTATCTCTGCTGCTATTCACCCAGCTAGAAGCGTTGTTGCTTAATACTGCGAACCACACTGCTAGTGGCAAAAATAGAAGCGTTTAGCAGCGCTCACCACTAAAGAAAAAAAAGACTTGCTACGGTAGCGCAACTAGTAGTGCTGCTATTTATGCTTCCATTTATGCTATGGTAGTGAATACCCCTGTTTGCTCCCAATCACACACCTAGTAGTGCGAATAGAAGCGTACAGCGGCGTCGCACCTCTATAGAATTTAGCGGCATCAGCAGTAGCGCAGCTAGTGGTGTAGCTATCTACGCTTCCATTCGCGCTACTGGTCACAAATTGTGTTTTTGTTCTAACTTTGAAAATGTCAGTGGTAGAAAAACTGACTTTTCACATCGAAATTACTGCTGTTTTGCTTCTTGAAACCATAAATTATGAAAAGCTTTTACCCTCGCTTTGTTCTGGCTAATTTTACTTCACACTTACTAGGTACATATTTCAAGAAACCATTGATAAAATTTTGCTGAGATCAGAAAAACCAAATTCTTTCATTAAAACTGACATTGTTCTACTTTTCAAATCATGATGTTTCCAAAACTTTTGCATTTAAATTAATATTCATAAAATTCGATAGTTTTGTCACTGGTGGTTTTGTTTTTGTTGTTTTGAATATTTTCTGATTAATCAGTAATCAAGACTAATATATTTTTCTCAATCTTCAGCATTTATGAAATTTCCAGTAAGATGAACTCAATTTTTTTTCAGATTTTTTACCAATATGTATCAGCAGGAAAAAGTATTTTTAGACATTTTTAAGGGAATTGTTCTTGTTTTCATTTTTACTGCTGGGAAATATTTCAATTCAAAACTTTTATACCGTATTGGAGTATTTTTTCACAAAATTTCTAAAACTGACTCCAACTCACCTCAACTCACCTATTCTTTCGTGTTTTTTTTCAATTTTCAAAAATTTAATCATACTTCTTATTATACCTACTCAAACTGAAGTACCTACATACATAATTTCTTTATTTTTGTTTTTTTGGGGGTTATTTTCAAGAATTGATGCTTTCTTTGCAATATTGTTGAAAAACTTCATACATTTAGGTATTTGTTTCTTCTATGGATTTTGTTTTGTATTAAATTCCCTAAAAAAAATGAAGAATACCTACCTAAAACTGCTTTTTCATGTTGTTATTGGTAAAAAAAAAAAATGTGAAAAACTTCAACAAATTGTGCTCATTTTACTAGAAATTTCATGAATCTGTGAAAGGGATGCTGAGATGGCATATTATTGAAGACCAAGTTTTCAAACAGATTTTTTTGAGGGAGGGGGATGTTTTTTTTTCTAAAAATCGTAATCAAACTCCAAGAAATTACCTCTAAAATTATTATGACTTGCCAAGTTATCACTAGAAGTGGATCCCCTCCTACAAATTTATTTCACTCGAGTCACTTGACTTTCAATTTCCTAAATTTGGAATTTAAAAAAAAAATCAGCAGAAGTCCAAGTTTGGAAAATTTAGAAAAATGTTTCCAAAACCCCCACAATTTACAAGTCAGAAAAATCAACTTTTTAAACCAAAAATAATGTTGTATTACTTCCAGAATTGACTTATAAATTTTCCAGGATGAAATAATTAATTTGAAATTTTTTTAAAACATTACTCAATCAATAGAAAAATTCAAATTTCTTTTTAGTAAATTCAATTTTGTGTGATAAATAATTTTTTTTTTAACAAGGAAAACAACCATAAGTATTAATCATGAATCAATGTTTAAAAAATTTTGAAATAAAATACCTACCTACCAATAATTTCAACGCAAATATGAAGATTTAACTTAGGTATTTTCCGTAGGTACTACAAAAATTATACAAAATCATCATGTTTGCATGAAGCAAAAAAAATAAAAAATACCTAGAAGTTGAAGAATGTAGGCATAGGCCTATATTCTCATTTTGTTTGCCGTGATAAATACTATTTGTACAACATGGTACCTACGTACAATATACTTCAGAAGTGCACTATAAAAATATAATGATCATTTAGCATGTTACAGTTCCTTCATCCGCTCTTGTCAAGAAGTTAAGCAGCATCGGGCCTGGCTGGAGCTTGGATGGGTGACCGCCTGAAATATTTTCTGTAGGATAGTCTAGAGTCTGTATAGTACATATAATATAAAGAGCTGTGTGATTTAAGTGATTGCATGGGAAACATACAACCTCCCACTCTATACTGCTTGTACACAACCGGTTTTATTATTCTTTTTTTTCAATCCCTTGAAATTAGGGTAGCATGCACACCCATACGACGCTAATAACGCATCTAGCAGCACACTTGGCTGCACCTTGGCAGTATAAATGGAAGCGCATCTGGTAGTGCAATAGCAGCACGAATGGTAGCACGAATGGTAGCAAGAATAGTGGTACAGCTATGAAAGCAGTTCGCGCGCTCCTATTTGTGCTTCTAGCAGCACGAATAGCAGCATTCCTTTAAATTTAGCAGCACTTTGCCAGCTGGGGAGTAAGTGGTAGTAAAATGGACCACCTAAGCCTTTTTTGAGAATACTCTTCACCAAATTGACCATTTTTGATCATCGAGGGCTTAATTGATAGATACATGTGTCTAGTTTAATAATATTTAATAAAACTACCTCACAATTTATATATAGGTGGACTAGGTGGAGCAATTTTCATTTTGGCGAAGGTATCAAAAAAGGGGGTCTGACTTTGTGGGGTAGTAAAATGGACCAGAGCAAAAAACACCTTAAAAAACGCATGAAAACACTTAAATGGTAGAACAATAGAGCACCTTGGCTTTTTTTATTTTTGTGATTTACTTTTCACCATATGTCTAGTTTAAGAAGATTAAATCAAATTACTTCGCAATTGCCTAAATCAAATCAAAAAATAGGAATTATTGTTGTGGTCCATTTTACTACCTCACAAAGTATGACAGATACAAATACATTACAGATGAATTTCATTATGAAAGCTCGAGCCAAAAAAATATGTCCAATAGATGAAAATAAAGCTGAAAGTATGTACTACTTAACTCAAGTTATCATTCAGCAAGAAATGAATTACAAAAAATACAATTGCATTCCAATCAAAATGTTTCATTTTTCATTGAAAATGAGAAATTCACACATTTCAAACAAACTGCCTTATCACTTCAAAAGTTGGAAATAATGAGTGATGGTCACCTAAAATGAAGTATCAGGCACAAATAACACCAGTTTCTGTCATTTCTCACCAGGTTGCGCTAGTGGATATCACTGAAACTACTGGTGGTCCATTTTACTAACAGGTCAAATGGGGTTGGAAGGTTGAAACTGGCAAAAGGCACTTAGGGTACATCCTCCCATTGTACTGTGAAAATTTGAACCCTCTAGGTCAATTAGGAGAGGCTGCAGGCTTTCCTTAATGTAAAAAAAACACATTTGACCCTGGAAAGGGGTCAAATAGGGTTGGAAGGTTGAAACTGGCAAAAGGCACTTCGGGTACCTCTTCCCATTGTACTGTGAAAATTCGGACCCTCTAAGTCAATTTGGAGGGGCCATAGGCTTGACTAAACGTCAAAATTTTCAAAAAAACACGTAAAATAGATGAAAAAATTCACTTTTTTGATCCTGGAGAGGGGTCCAATGGGGTTGTTCCTGTGGTATTTCGTATTCGAGAAATTCGAAATCCAAAAAATCATTCTGCATCATTTTTTCTGTTTCAGTAGGCGGAGGTATATTATTCAAATCCTCGATTAACTGATTTCGAGTTTGCTGAAGGTTGAAACCTGCAAAAGGCACTTTGGGTACATCCTCCCAATGTACTGTGAAAATGTGGACCATCTAGGTCAATTTGGAGGGGCTGTAGGTTTGGCTATACGTCAAAAAACACCCAAAATTCAATTTTTTGATCTTGGAGAGGGGTCAAATGGGGTTGGAAGGTTGAATCCTGCAAAAAGGACTCAAGGGGCACCCTCTCATTGTATGCTGAAAATTTGGACCACCCAGGTCAATTTTATGGGTAAGGGGTTAAAAATTGGGGTAAAATGTGGGTTTTCCCATCTAAAATGGGGTGGGGATGACCTAGGAAGCTGAAATTTGGGTATGTTTCAATTGGTCACAGTGAATGATAATAATGATAGCACACAGGGGTGCTGTAATGGGGGTTTCGTGATGAGTAACTCATCAAATGAATTTTTGGGGGGGAAGTAAAAATTTTTTCATTTTTTCTCTTCCCCCCCTAAATTGATCTCATTTCCCCCCAAGTGAGAAAAAATATATAATTTACCATGCAAAAATTGATAATTGCTCGTAATATCAAAAAAATTTTCTCCCTCGCTTCGCTCGGGTGAACCATTGGTTTGCTCCTTCAAATAAATACCTATTCAAAACCTTTCGCTCGCTTCGCTCGGGATGGATCACTTCCCTTTCCTTTGACCAAAGTAAGGGGAGAGGGAAAGAAAAATTGACTTCTCCCATCAAAAATAATGATGTTTTACTCTTGAAGAATTGCAAATTTTCAAAAGCTTCAGCCCTCGCTTCGCTCGGACTTTTATGGTATTCGATTTACTCTCCCAAAGACAAAAAATTTTGAAGCCATGAAAACAAAGTTTATACCTCATACATCCATCAGAAATGGTATTATTTTGCACCTCATATTATTACTTTTTCACGGCTTTCGCCCTCGCTTCGCTCGGGCTAGATCATTCTCCCTTTCTTTTTTCTGACCAAAGTTGGAGGATAGAAAAATTGACTCCTCACACCAAAAATAATGCTGTCTTACTTCTCAGGAATTGTGAATTTTTATAAGTTTTTCCTCTCGCTTCGCTCAGGCGTTTACTCCTATTTTTAAAAATATAGATACCTGTGTTATAATGTACATAATTTTTGAAAATTTTGAAGCAACGAAAATCAACTTTTTGAATAAAATATGACTTTGTTTTACATGTTGAATTATTAATTTTTCACAGCTTTCGCCCTCGCTTTGCTCGGGCAGATTTAAATTAAACTTGCTACTCTAGTTTTCAAACATTTCCTAGAATGGAAAAAATTAACCCAAGAAATTTTAAAAACATATCTACTCCATTATTGAAAAATTTCAATTACACTTAAATAATTATTAACCATTTTTTTTCTAACTTCCGTTTTTAAAAAATGGTTCGAACAATCTCTGGCAAATTAGTTGGGAAAATTTTTGTGGAAGCACAGGGGGGTAAAGTTTTACTGAGAATAGGGGGGAACTCATCAAATGCTCAGGGGGATCACAGCACCCCTGATAGCACATGATTGGTTGTTGGACTGGAGAGATGACATTCCACCGATCATATGCATCAATTTAATGTTGCCAACCTAAGTATGTTTTTTATGAAAAATTTTCTTTGGGGTTCACAATATTTCCGGGCACCCTGTATGTTAGATGGACAATACATATTTTCTCGGATTCACTTGTAGTACCCTGTGGCCTATTTATCTGCCTTTAATTTTGTCATTACTGTTGTGGTTGATTAGATGTAATGTCTTATCCTTTGTTTATTCGATTTATAATAGTAAACTGTATTTACTGCTCCCTAGTAAAATATATTACCCGTTCAGTACAGTATAATTTATTCTAAAAAATGTATTTCCGATCTCTTATGCTTATTTTCATTTTTTGTTTCGGCTGTTGGTTGTTCTAATTATGTAGTTTGTAATTATGTCTATAATCATGTTGCTTTTTGTTTTTGCTTTCTACATTTTGTTGTTTGTTGTTTTATTTTATTTTATTTGAATTCTGTAACAGTTAACTGGAGCCCTGTGCCACTCGCGCAATATTGCGCATAGGCCAGACAAAATTCGTAGATTTTAATTGTATGTACTAGATGAATGGATTTTCGGAAGCTAAACTACACCCTGTGGCGTCATCAGAAGTAAATCAACTCGTTCTTGGTGGGCAAACACAAAACGTGTGAAATAATATTTCTATACATGAAAGAAAGCTTAAGCTGTAAATCTTTCTCTTGTAAGCTTTTCGTCTTAATAACTCCTTTCTCCTTATAGAAATAATTGATTGATTCGTCTACACACCCGAACACCTCAGATTGATACTGAAGACATCAAAAAGGACTTGCATACCCACTTTCAGCTTGCTCGTATGCAAAAAAAAAAAAAACAATGGTTACCATTAAAAAAAATACCAATGGTTTTTTGCCACTATGCATCACTAATGGTAGTGGTGATGGTAACCATAAATACAACTGTCATTAATTTACAATTTAAAAACATTTATAGCAACCTAGTGATTATTTTCTTATTGTAGACACTCTTATGACAAGGGATTCGTCCCAAAAAAATTTAAAATTGAAAAAAACTTTTCAGCAGGGCTGGGATTTGAACTTTGTAAGTTGTTACTTCCTGTTCTCTCGACATTCACTTAACGAACTGAGCCACTGTGGCAGATGATGAAAGGGGTGTTTGAAGAGTTTATATGCGTTTTTCAGCATTCTGGACTTGGAAAATTTTAAGTTAGAGATGATTTCACAAAATAAAAATTACTCCGTTTTCGATCAATGTTTACACTTTTAGGTGAAAATTTGATTGATATCGCATCACCTACACCTAGAAAACAAATGCGCTTTCCTTATTTTTGATTTTTTGAAATTTGTCCAACTTGAATGAATTCATTTTCAAGGGGAAAAAAATGAAAAGTTGAATGTTGATTGCTTTTGGGGCATGATAAAGGTGAAGAGTACTTACATTGTGTCCACACACACGGAATTGAAGGGCGGCTTCATGGAAAAGGAGCCTTGGTCAATTTTTTTCACTGATTTTTACAAGTTCAAATCAACTTTAAAAAAAATTTCTACAAGCAAACATTTTCCATTTTTTTTTTTTTTTTTTTTTTTTTTTTTTTTATGGAAGAACACTTCAATATCACTGAATATGGTGAAATTAATAGGTAATAATAATAAATAAAAAAAATGTTAATACATTCAAAATTGTAAAAAAAAAAAACAAAAACAAAAAAATCACCAAGGCCCCTTTTCCATGGAACCCCTCAATTTTAACTAGACAAAACGGCAAAAAATTCCCATTCAAAATTTAAAATTGAATAGGTACCTATATTAAGCTTGACATTACAAAAACGGCCAGCTGTTTTTGAAAAATTTCAAGCCCAAAATTGAGCATGTGTTTTGAGATTTTTGAAAGAGTGTTGGGCTCAAAATTCATCAAAAGTGCTCAAAAAAAAGTATTGATGGAAATACTTATAATATGATGAAAAGTTACCTAAGGTGAAGTGGGGTAATTCCAATATGGGGTAATTCTGATAGAAAGCCGTAGCTTTATTGCAAAACACATTTTGGCACAAATGATGAAGAAAGTAGGTAGTTTTAGTGCTAAACCTACACCCATTAATGATCAGATGGTCCATCTGCTCCGTTTTGTCAAGTCTGTGCAGTGTTCAAAGTCTGAAACTGGCGACTAGGTACAGTATAATTTGGAGGATGTTTTTTTCGGAAGTCTTCGGAAATGCTTCGGAAGGATTCGTATGACTTGAAGTTTTTTCATTTTCGCCCGGTTTCAGCATTTCACCTAGTATCCTAGTAATTATGCAGTTTTAATAATTTTACGTCTTTCAACTCGTCATGAATGATGAAATTAAATGGAAATGGAAATGAAATATGAGAAATCAAAAATGTACATGTTTATGTTTTAAATGTAAAGATTTTTTGATGCGCCATTTCAGTCAATTACGTTGCCCAGCGAACAGCGTTGAAAAATTAAAATCCAAAAATGTGGGAATGAAAATTGAAAAATGAAAATCATAAATCTTCGCATTTTTTTTTTTTTTTTTTTTTTTGTATGTATATTTGAGATACATGCGGCAGCAATGCTGCCATTATATCACATTGAGCATTACATAATTGAAAACTGTAAAAAATTTTGATTACTTATCTACGTATAAGATACAATTTTCAGATTTAAATAAAATAAAAGACATGATTAAAACATAAAGAGATGAAGATTTGAAACTATACATACAAAATCAAAATTCAAGCAATTATTGATCAGAGTAGCTCAGATATTCCTCCAGGGTGTAAAAAGCACTATTGATCAGCCATTCTTTGAGAGCAATTTTCAATTTTTTGCAGTTGGCTGGTTTTTAACACTCCCTGGAATCCGATTGTATACTTTTGCTGCAGATGATACAGCACTACACTGGAGAAGTTTTGTACGGTGGTGGGGAGTTCTAAGGTTACCTAGTGATCTTGTGCTGTATGGATGGGTAATTTTTGGAAAGGTTATAACCTTAGTATAAACCATGAGAGATATGTCCAAAATATATTGTGATATTGTAGTGAGGATTTTATTATCAACAAAGATGGGCCTGCATGTTTGTCTTAGAGGTATTTTATAAATTGTTCTTATCGCACGTTTTTGTAGTGTGAGAATTTGCTTGACATATGATGCATTACCTCCCCAAAAAACCACCCCATAGGCCAATGTAGAGTGGAATAGTCCAAAATATGCAAGTCTGAGAGTTTTTTGATTTGTAATTTGTCTTAGCTGAAAGAGTAGAAAGTTTATAGATGACAAACGACAGGTTAATTTATTAATGTATATGTTACCGTTAAAGTATTTACTCCAGGTAATGTATGAAATAACTAGTTATTTCATACATTAACGAAAAAGTATTTAATGACAGTAAATTGTTCACAGTTTACCTAGGTAATGTATGAAGAATCTAGTTATTCTATGAAATAGCTATGTGTGATCAGTTAAATCATGAAATGAGCGTTGAAAATATTTTTGTGGTGAGTTTATTTCATCGAGTGAAGGGGGTTTTCCAACTTTTTCAACGGATACATAAAAATAGGAGTCAAATGGGTCAATTTCATCAGTAAAAACTTTTTTTCATGTTTTAAATAAAAAAATCGAATTTTTTTCGTAAACTTTCAATTTTTTTAAATCAATTTTACGACATAATGCCATTCCAATTTTTTAGTATGTTGTTTAGCATGAAAAGTTGTCCATAATATATTTTTTTCAGCATTTTTGAGAGTCTGAATGATATGAAAACTACTTTTCGAAACTTTTCGAGCTGATTTTTCGTACGAAAAAAACAGGCAACACTGATTTTCATGATATCGCCGAAAAGCCTTTCAAAACCTCGTAACTACCGGAAAAAGTCCCATTTTGGTAGGTATCTCGGTTATCCAGTAATCCACTGCTGAAATGGATGATATTTCTAGTGTTCACTGTAAACTTTAACACCCCCTAGCAGCATTTGAAAAAAGGCTAGAGGGCTGCGATTTGTACCATTGGTCATCCCTTCGGAAGGTCTTTACACAGGAAAAATTTCGAAGATCGTCGACCCACCTTACCCTTTCTTGGTCGAATTGGCGTGGAATCACCCTTCATGTATGTTCTAGCTTTGAAATAACCTTAATTTCTTACTTTATCGCAGTTCATTCGTTGAATTCACACTTCAACTAAACACACCTCGTGTATGTATGAAATAACTAGGTAAAGTGTAGAAAAAAATTCTATTTCACACTTTTTCGTTAATGTATGAAATAACTAGCTATTTCATACATTACCTGGAGTAAATACTTTAACGGTAACATATACATCCCATTTTAAATTGCATTGAACATCAACCCCTAAAAATTTTGCAACACTAGAAACATTTGGTAGAGGCGAGAGAGTTTCTGATACCAGGTTGGCCTCCTTGGGGGTTACATTAAAAGGCACTGTCACTGTTTTTCTTTTAACGTTGTATTTTGATAATCATGATGGTAAGAACTAGGGCACCTATGAGGTATTATAGTTGAACTCACGTTGAAGCAATTGAGAGTTGATATTCCAGTATGATATTTGAATTCGTATTAATTAATAAGAGTACCTATGTACTATGAAGGTATATGTATTTTCTATTTTACATTGGTCCTTTCCTTTCTCGTTTCTTCTTTTCAATGGAGTAGGTGGTAATTTATTTTTTCTTTTTGCATTGAAAATGAAAATGATACTCTATGTATGTAATGTGTATGTGTACGATACCAAATAATTACAACATTATTAAAAACGAGAACATCCACTCCTCATTTTTTTGCTGCTAAGATGCTAAGAACAAAAACAAGTCGATGACTCAAGTCAAATTTCAAATCAAAATTCTAAATCCAAAATACCTACATGTTATTAGGCAAGAATCAAGATCAAGAAATACGTAATAACGTATATAAGTACATCAATAGGATATTATGAATGTTGAATTTGAATGTTCATAATTATCATACAGGAGTGATGGATCATACCAGGCGAAGATGAAGAACTCCAAGTCATACGAATCCTTCCGAAGCATTTCCGAAGACTTCCAAAAAAAACATTCTCCAAATTGTACTGTACCTAGTCGCCAGTAACCTACTTGCCCAAAACCTTTGTGGCAAAAAACAGTGCATTTTTAAAACTTGTTGAAAAATTCTGTTTAGAAGTTGAAATTTGATGAATACGTGTTAAAGTGTCAGTACCTCTTTTGATTTTGCTTTTATAATTATTTGTTTGGTGGTAATGAATTATTAAACATGTCGATCATTTTTCATGCCGCGGGGTAATTCTGATAGCTCTAGCAAAATTGTCCTGTAATGTTTTTTTCTCTGTTTTGGTGTAGTATTGTTTTTGTTTTGGGGGGGGGGTCGAAATTATCAACGAAAACCCTCAAAAGGGGGCTTTTTTCTCTAGTTAGTCTAATTTTCAACAATTATGCCTCAAAAATGCATTTGTAAAAAAGGCTATAGGTGGATAAGTATGGCGAATTTGCCCCCGAGAGCTTCAGGGTTGATATTCGCATGGAGGGTGGGTACCCTTGAGAACCTTCCGTCACGAAAGTTTCAGACCCCCAGACCCCCCGTTTTTGAGAAACCCCCCTTTTTCTGAAATTACAATAGAAATTTTTTTCTCAGCCCCATGTGAACCGATTTTTTTAATTTTTTGGTATGTTGTGAACATCCATAAGAGGTATTCCCACAAAAATTTTCACCCCCCTCCCCCCATATTTTCCCCTCAAAATGGCGTTTTTTAGCTTTGTTTGCCTGTTTTAGCGATGATCATGATTCTGCACAAAAATGCGAATAGCATTTTTAAATGTGTTTTTGACCCCTACAAAACATATATTTTTTTCAAAAAAAAATTTTTGGTGGGTCGTGGTCAAAAATTGAAAAAACTTACAGAGGGGGTAAAAATGGATTCTGGTGTAAATTATTGTTTTTGGTAAACAAGGTGTCGTTTCCATATAAATAGAGCCCCCCGAACACAAATATGACGCCCAATTTTATGCTACCCTCAACCACACCCCTCCAGTGCCTCTGTCCCCACCTCAATTTTCACTATTATATTAAAAGTTGAGCTTTATAATAATATTGGTGTCCTTCTCATATGAATCAAACACCCCAAACACGAATATGAAGTCAAATTTTATGCTACCCTCATCCACACCCCTCCGGTGCCTCTGCCTCCACCTCAATTTTTACTGTATTAAAAGTTGAGCTATTTTCATAATATTGGTGTCGTATTCATATGAATCAAACACCCCGAACACGATATGACGTCCAATTTAGCTCTACCCTCATCCACACCCCTCCAATGCCTCTGCCCCTACTTCAATTTATACTATCTTAAAAGTTTTGATATTTTCATAATGTTGATGTCGTTTCCATATGAACCGAACCCCTCGAACACGAATATGACATCCAATTTTATGCTACCCTCATCCACACCCCTCAGGTGCCTCTGCCCCACCTCAATTTTTAGTGTATTAAAGGTTGAGCGATTTTCATAATATTGATGACGTTTTCGTATGAATGAAACACCCCTAACACGAATATGAAGTCCAATTTAGGTCTTATGCATCTATCCCCTTCCAAGATAAAGCCAGCTCCTCAATTTTTACTATTTAAAACGCGTAAAACTATGTTCATAATGTTGGTGTCGTTTTTTTACGAATGCAAACCTTGTATGTAAAGTTTGAACCTTGCGAATGTTTGTATGTCGTTGAGTTTTCAACTTTCGCGAAACATACTTTTAATAGTAATTGATTTGATTTGAAGTAATTATTGGTCGAAGATTGATCGGAGTTAGCTAAAAAATTTATTGTTTAGGTGGGGGCAGAGGCACTGTAGGGATGTGAATGAGGGTAGCATAAAAATTGGATGTCATATTCGTGTTCGAGGGGTTCGGTTCATATGGAAACGACATCAACATTATGAAAATATCAAAACTTTTAAAATAGTATAAATTGAAGTGGGGGCAGAGGCATTGGAGGGGTGTGGATGAGGGTAGAGCTAAATTGGACGTCATATCGTGTTCGGGGTGTTTGATTCATATGAAAACGACACCAATATTATGAAAATAGCTCAACTTTTAATACAGTAAAAATTGAGGTGGAGGCAGAGGCACCGGAGGGGTGTGGATGAGGGTAGCATAAAATTTGACTTCATATTCGTGTTTGGGGTGTTTGATTCATATGAGAAGGACACCAATATTATTATAAAGCTCAACTTTTAATATAATAGTGAAAATTGAGGTGGGGACAGAGGCACTGGAGGGGTGTGGTTGAGGGTAGCATAAAATTGGGCGTCATATTTGTGTTCGGGGGGCTCTATTTATATGGAAACGACACCTTGTTTACCAAAAACAATAATTTACACCAGAATCCATTTTTACCCCCTCTGTAAGTTTTTTCAATTTTTGACCACGACCCACCAAAAATTTTTTTTTGAAAAAAATATATGTTTTGTAGGGGTCAAAAACACATTTAAAAATGCTATTCGCATTTTTGTGCAGAATCATGATCATCGCTAAAACAGGCAAACAAAGCTAAAAAACGCCATTTTGAGGGGAAAATATGGGGGGAGGGGGGTGAAAATTTTTGTGGGAATACCTCTTATGGATGTTCACAACATACCAAAAAATTAAAAAAATCGGTTCACATGGGGCTGAGAAAAAAATTTCTATTGTAATTTCAGAAAAAGGGGGGTTTCTCAAAAACGGGGGGTCTGGGGGTCTGAAACTTTCGTGACGGAAGGTTCTCAAGGGTACCCACCCTCCATGCGAATATCAACCCTGAAGCTCTCGGGGGCAAATTCGCCATACTTATCCACCTATAGCCTTTTTAATTTTTGTTCTAATGACTCAATTTACATGAAATAAAAACCGAAGTATGCAATAAATGGTACAAGTATGCCGTCTATAACAAATCAAAAACCTATACCAATAACAGTTACGCAACGCGCCGAACTGCAGCGCTGCAAGCTGCAAAGGATGAGTTTTTACTGTCATCACCATACTGATTCTGCTAAGTTTCTGCGTTTAAATACCATTTACTCGAAATTTTGATCGAGGACATACGTATTTGAGGTAAGGAAAATGATCTACATTAAATTCTCTACAGGATGGAGTTGGTTTGAACTTTTTCCACGCTATAGAAAAATATTTATAAAAGCTCAAAGTTGTAAAACCCTTGCAAAAAAATTGTTTTTTCATGTTGAACTTTCATAACTTTTTTTCTATAGCGCGGAAAACTTTCAAACCAACTCCATCTTGTAGAGAATTTAACGTAGGTCATTTTCCTTACCTCAAATACCTATGTCCTCGATCAAAATTTCGAGTAAATTGCATTTAAACACAAAAACAATATTTTTTCAAGGGTTTTACAACTTTGAGCTTTCATAACTTTTTTTCTATAGCGCGGAAAACTTTCAAACCAACTGCATCTTGTAGAGAATTTAACGTAGATCATTTTCCTCATCTCAAATACCTATGTCCTTGATCAAAATTTCGAGTAAGTTTAAATATTAAAAAAAAAATGCAAAAAAGGAAATTTTTTCAAGAGTTGTACATCTTTGAGCTTTCATAGCTTTTTTTCTATAGCGCGGAATACTTTCAAACCAACTGCATCTTGTAGAGAATTTAACGTAGATTGTTTTCCTCACCTCAAATACCTATGTCCTTGATCAAAATTTTGAGTAAATGGTATTTAAATGCAGAAACTTAGCAGAAACAGTATGGCGGTGATAGTAAAATCTCTTCCTATGCAGCTTGCAGCGCTGCAGTTCGGCGCGTTGTGTACCTATTATTGGTTAGGCATAACGCTGGAATATTTCCTATTACGACGGCATACTAGGTACATTTCAACATTTCTGGCTCGGAATTACCCCAGGAGAATTATTTTCCTTATAAAACTCATTATCGGAATTACCACAAAAATGGGTAATTCCGATAATTCAACCTTCTAAAATGTTTTTTAAATTATATGTATGAAATCTCCGCAAAATCACTCTTCAATATAGTCAATGTGTAGCTGAAGGATGTAGGAATAAAGTTGTTTCATCATTTTTGCCCCAAAATGTACAGGTAATCCAAAAAATGAGAAATTGCTAAAATTTTGAATTTTGCCATCGGAATTACCCCACTTTACCTTATAGGTAGTTATTGTTCATCACTAATGGTAACCACTTAATATTCTGTGGTTACCTCTAATCACTAATAGTAACCACACTCTTTTTCATGGTTACCATTTATTACGAATAGTAACCATATAATGTTTCATGTGATTGTAATGGTAACTATTGGTTACCACTGAAGATGAATGGTTACCAATAGTTTTTAATGGTAATTAATAGTAACCATTAGTTTTTTTGCATATGGGTGCTACCTCAAAATTCCTTATGGAACCATAATTCTCCTGCACTAAAGAGAATTTGAGTGTTGCAGTAATTTCACAAATTTTCCTCTGAAAATACAAATCATTACCTATTCCAGTCCATTATTTCCACACTTTTATAAGAAGAGAGTGAAAAAGGGTGCGAATTAAGTATTTAAAAGTTTGAATGCGAAATTGAATCTTGATGGGTACCTATACCTATCTAAGTGCACTGCTGATCATTCTAATTTTTCGTATTTAAATTCAAATTAATATTCATTAGTAAGTTTCGCGTCAAGACTACCAAAGTGACGACATTTTCGACTTGGTAAGTTTTTGTTTCATTGGGTACGGAGAAGTACTTTTTCCTTATTTTATAACATAGGTAATTTAATATCCTTCACTTCAAGTTGAACTGATGCGATAAATTGTGGTAATCCTAAGTGTGACAATTTTGCTTCCATGGTGGGATAAAACAGAGTTGGATATTCAACAGTCAATTAAGTAATATGATGACCTTTATATTTGGTGGGAAAAAAATATTTGATTTTTTCTCCCCCTCCCCCGCCGCCTCTAGTTTGGCGCTACTCCATGAGAAAATTCCACATAAAAAATTTGAATTCGAACAATGCATATTATTATACTTGTCTCGTGTCACATTTTGTAATGAGAGGATCAGGAGCGCGAGCTTACGTTAGTAAACGAAACACGTGACAACTGGCAAATTATGCGAAATCGTACATACCTATATTAACGCGACTCAACTTCAACTTGTTTTCTCCATCATAAAAAAGCAAAAGAAAATCGTCAGCCTCATTTTTAAGCGTTTGATGTTTTGTATCAGGGTCGATGTTGTGCTACAATCTGCAGTAGGAATTGCTTCTGTTCTTCACTTTTGGTTGTTATATTATGTAGTGCATATTGTAAGTAGGTATATCTAATCATGAGGTAAGAATTTGAAATCTGACAAAAATTTTGAGCTCGCGCGCCTATAATGCTTACATTTTAAAAAGGGGGGTTAGACACGGAATGCATTGAGCTATTTGTGTACCTACGTTATTTTCTCGTGGAATTGCAATTGAACCAAAGTGGGAGGAGGGGTGTCCCAAAAAATCAGATTTCAAATGATCGGAAAGCCAACAATTTCATGAAATGACCTTTATTTTGAGTAAAATTGAGTAAAACTTTTTTTTGGAGGTGCTATTCTAGTAAATTTTACGCTCCATACAGAGGTACCAAAATCATAAAAATGCATCCAATAGTTTGATCGTAAATGTAATTTTTCAATTTAGGCGCTGCAATTACCCCAGAAAAAGTATTGTGAAAGAAATTCCATCAAACCCAATTAACATAGGGTACATTGAATTGCTGTGTAAAAAAAATTCATTTGGAAAACTGATTTTTTTTTCGAACATTTGAAAGGAAATTTTGCTATTCATTTCATGCAGTCTTTCATTCAAATTCAAATTTCTTTATTTGAGATACATGCGGCAGCATTGCTTCCATTACCTATATAACGCGTTATTACATAGTTGAAATCACATTACGTAGTCAATAGAATATTCGAAAAACCACAGTAGCAAATTTTTTTCGTGAAGTATAAATTGAACATAATAAAAGAAGACTATCAACATTTCATCGCACAGACCTTTTATAAAATATCTTTCTTCGAAGAAACACTACAAGAATATTTTTTAAACTCAGTAAATAACTAGATATCAATATTACATAAATAAACAGGGAGTACAAATTTCAGATTTAAATAAAAATAATTGAATAAAAAGACACGATTAAAACATGATAAGTTGAAGAGCTACAACTATACATAAAAATCTACACCCAGGGCCGTACCGCAGGGGGATAGGGGGAGCTCCCCCTCTAGGCGCCCGAAATGGAAAACGTTGGCAAATTGGTGATTCTCACTCGTCAGTTGGCAAAAAGGTCCTAATTGAAGAAATGAAAATTTTGAAAATTTCAACTTGAACTCCAACACGAATAGTTGCCAACTGGATTTCGAAATACCAACTGGAAAAATTCAAAGATTTTTCCAATTATTTTTTAGAACTTGAATTACACATTTTTCAGAGTTTTTGCCCTCGCTTCGCCCGGGCCAAATAAAACCCTTATTGTCCAAGGTTTAATTCGAAAAAATAAACTCTTATCCGCATAAGAAAATTTTTTTCTCAACACATGAATTTTTAAAAGCTTTTGGTCTTTTTTTTTGAAAAATCATCATTCAAATTGGAGTTGGAAATTTCAAGGCAAACAAAATGTTCCAGTTGGCATTTTTATGCCCCCCCCCCTTGAAGAACCACTTCGGTGAGTGCTTAACTGCTTATTGATCAGGGGAGCTGAGATATTCTTCCAAAAATACACACTCTGATTGAAAGTGTTCCCAGGACAAACCTGCGATTCGGCAAAACTCATTTTTTTTTTTTTAGAAAGAGGATAAGATTCTCTATAAAATGGCACCATATAATAATGGGGTCCATGATGTGGTTTAAAAGCTGTGGCGCGGCGTGTCAAATTACAAAGTTGATAAAACAGTGACTTAAATCACGCTACCTTTTTCAGCTCGTAAAATCTTTTCTCCATGAAGACTTTTGCGAATTTCAAAAAATTTAGTACCATCGGAAAGAGGATGAAATTCTTTATAAAATGGCGCCGTAAAATGATGGGATCCGCGATGTGGTTTAAAAGTTGTGGCGTGTCAAAGGTTAAAGTATGTGTAGTTGCAGTTCAAAAGAGACACTCTTGGAATAATACTCAAAATGAGACATATTCTCTAAATTACCCTTCAGTACCTATTTAGTGAAAAATAATGTATAAATAAAATGTTCTCGCGAATGATAATAATATTGATGGTTCATTATGGAATACACTATTGGAATCCAGCAGTAGATAGGTACATTCAAAAAGCTCAGTAATCCATCGCGTAAAGTATGTACTACTTCGCCGTGTAAACACTAAAAAGTGGCTAATGGTAGCGTACCGTGGTCACTGCTTTGTTGTCCTTTTAGCGGTGGCAGTTGTGAGATTCGGACGGACTCGCTGCCCTTGAAGGGTATCCTTAAAAAGACAACGGGCATTTACCAAACGCTAATTTTTACGATGTTTCCAACAGTTGGCGTTTTCAGCATTTTTTACGACCTTGTTTCTCGAAAGAAACGTGCAACATTTTAATTTTTTCATGGCATCTTCACAAGACGTGTTGATATGTACCTTAATTATTTTATAAGTCGTAAATAATTAACCAAACTAGAGCTCATCGATTAATTATGCTTCCATCCAAGTTATTTGAAAATATTAGGTAACCTACAAAATGCTCGCCCATTACGTTTTGCATTTTGCGAACCCTTAATTTGAATAGGGTATCAAAATTGAGATCGCGATCGTTCGCTTTACGATAGGTAGGTAGTTGCTTTAATGACAAAATCCGAGAAAAAAATTACCAAATTAAAAAGTAAACATTAGTGTTTATTCAAGTAAAGCTCGGAACTTGAGAAATTCCCGATAGAAGCCATAAAAAAAAAGATTCGTGGAAGAAATTTCAAAAGATCATTCAAGCGTGATGGTCAACACAGTTGTTCGAGCAAAATTCACAACGACAAAATAATGAAACTTCGAGAAATTCCATACCTATATTTTTGTTAGGTACCTACCAATTATTTGATAGTTAAAAAAAAAATGAAATTCCTAAAATAAAACAATACGGTTCAGCAATTTAGGAAGAAGGAAAAAAAAATTTGTATCTGCGACATGTCTGTCAATATGTATATATGTAGCAAGTACGTAAAGTAGACTCCCGATTATCCAATCAAAAAAGTACATCCGAAGTTCTCCGATTAACCGACCAAAAAAAATCGGATAATGTTTTTTACCCGACGAATGGGTGCTGAATTTTTTATCAAAATGTCAAATCACAGTTTTTGTCTCATATAATACATGTACGAAGCATGAACAATCATTTCTTTTGCAATGCAAGTTGCAGTATCACCAACACGCACTCTTTTTGATGAAAAAATAACAAATCTGATGTCGGTATTGATATTCTTTATTTTTTCATGCCTAACATGAGTATAAAATAAACCGCACCTTCGGAGTAATAAATGAGGTAAATGCCGCCAGCTCCACCTATATCAAATTTGAAGTTGAAATATGCACCAAACGTTAGTGCACAACCCCCCTCTCCCACTGTACAAGAAACACTTGGGTGGAGCTGGGGGCATGGTAGCACCACCCACGTGGAATTTCAACTCGAAATTAATGTCAATCGTTAGTGCATCGTTAGTGCACGTAAGTGCATCCATGTATTTCGTTAGTGCACACCCCTTCCCCCTCACCCAGAAATTTCCACCCCCGCGACCCCTCAAATGATATGTGGGCGTTGAAAGTTGCATCAATCGTTAGTGCACTACAATGCATGTGCACATTTTCAGATTCCATTCCCCCTTTGTCCCCACTGAATTAAATTGATATTTAGGTGTTTGGGTGGAGCTGACGATATATGTTAGCACCACCCACATCAAATTTCAACTCGAAATTGATGTCAATCGTTAGTGCATCGTTAGTGCACGTAAGTGCATCCATTCATTTCGTTAGTGCACACCCCCTTCCTCCTTCCCGGAAAATTTCCACCCCTTCGACCCCCCCTCTCAGTGGCATATGGGAAATGAAAACCGAAATTATCTTTAGTGTATTGTTAGCGCACGCAAGTGCATCAATCAATTCCTTTGGTCCCCCCACCCCATGGATTCAGCACCCCCATCAGCAAGTTTACCTCAAAATTCACCCCTCACCCCCTAAAATATATTTTTTTAGAAAAATTGCCCACAATCACATCAATGATGCATTGATACATCTATACTACCAAATTTCAGCTTGTTCTGATGATTGCAACCCCACAAAATGATTTTTTTTTATTGTTTTAGCGCGACGTTTGTTAGGTCGCGAAATAAAGCATTGTAGAGCTCATACACTATACCAGGATATTAGTCAGGTCTCAATTGGACATTCGCTCGCTAATTCTGTCAAAAGCAATATGATTAAATATTGTTCTAGAAGTCAATACAAAAAAATGTACCTCAGATGTCCTTTTTCCCCTCTCCCTTTTCATAGGATCAACCCCCCACACTTGAAAATCCGTCTATCTCTTCACCTATTGGTCCTACGAAAAAAAAGGTTGAATGAAAATTGTTTCTTAACAATGTCCTCTACAACGCGGTAATCTTTAATTTTGTTTGGAACAACTGTTGAGCTTAAAAGCTAAAAAAAGTGTTCTCAAAATCATTTTTTTAAAAAATTTTCTGCCTACAAAGATACATAACAAAAAGTGTTTAGAATTAAATTTCCTTTCAGAAGACCCGTATCACAACCAATTTCCTCACCTCCTCCTCGATTCCATAGGATCCACCCCTTCCCAAGTTTCCAGTATTTGATTTCAGGGCCAATTGAAAATAACCTAGATGAAAATTGTTTGTTTTCATTCAATAATTCTGAAATGCGCAGGTTTTGGTTAATATAAGGCACAAGAATAGTCGAAACTGTAGGCTTGTTCTGGGTTACATATACTCAGAGCTGGGGTGACTCAGAGTCGCGTGGAAGAGTCACGGGGAGTCGCAACGGTGCAACTCAGAGTCGGACTCTTTTGAAACTCTTTAATTAAACGAGTCGCAATTTCGAGGAGTCTTGACTCTTTTTTTTGAAGAGTCGCGCCACGGCTCGAATAAAATCGAATCGTCTCCTGAGACCCTCAAGAACAGGAAGTCAAAATTTCAAACCCCTACGTGGAGTGGATGAAATTTTCAATTTTTCAAATTTTGAAGAAAATCGAGTCTGAGATTCGAAAATTTCAGTCTACATGTGGCCGAGTACGAAAAATCGAATAGTTGAAGAAAAAATTTGAAAATTGGTGTAATTGTTCCTAAGGGGTTGAAGTATCATACGAGTTCAATTTCAACTTCCTGCGGACCCCTGGTGGTGGAAGAGGGGTCTACATTTTTGAGTACCCCATAAAAAGGGGTTAAAATTGGAATTTTTGGCTCGAATAAAATCGAATTGTCTCCTGAGACCCTCAAGATCAGCTGGTCAAAATTTCAGCCTACTACGTGGAGTAGATGAAATGTTTATCGAGTCCAACCACCTCCAGGGGTCCGCAGGAAGTTGAAATTGAACTCGTATGATACCTACTTCGACCCCGTAAGAACAATTATACCATTTTTCAAATTTTTTCTTCAACTACATATTCGATTTTTCATACTAGGCCAAATATAGACTGAAATCTTTGTATCTCAGACTCGATTTTTTTCAAAATTTGAAAAATCGAAAATTTCATCCACCCCACATAGAGACCTGAAATGTTGACCACCTGTTCTTGAGGGTCTCAGGAGACGATTCGATTTTATTCGAGCCGAAAATTCCGATTTTAACCCCTCTTTATGGGGTACTCAAAAATGCAGACCCCACCACCAGGGTCCGCAGGAAGTTGAAATTGAACTCGTATGATACTTCGACCCCTGAGGAACAATTACACCAATTTTCAATGTTTTTCTTCAACTATTCGATTTTTCGTACTCGGCTACATGTAGACTGAAATCTTCGTACCTCAATTGACTCGATTTTTTTTCAAAATTTGAAAAATTGAAAAGTTCATCCACTCCACGTAGGGGCCTGAAAGGTTGCAATCATCAGAACAAGCTGAAATTTGGTAGTATAGATGTATCAATGCATCATTGATGTGATTGTGGGCAATTTTTCTAAAAAATATAGGTATTGTAGGGGGTGAGGGGTGAATTTTGAGGTAAACTTGCTGAGGGTGGTGCTGAATCCCTGGGGTGGGGGGGACCAAAGAAATTGATTGATGCACTTGCGTGCGCTAACAATACACTAAAGATAATTTCAGTTTTCATTTCCCATATGCCACTGGGGGGGTCGCGGGGGTGGAAATTTTCCGGGAAGGGGGAAGGGGGCGTGCACTAAGCACCAACGAAATGAATGGATGCACTTACGTGCACTAACGATGCACTAACAATTGACATCAATTTCGAGTTGAAATTTGATGTGGGTGGTGCTAACATATCGTCAGCTCCACCCAAACACCTAAATATCAATTTAATTCAGTGGGGACAAAGGGGGAATGGAATCTGAAAATGTGCACATGCATTGTAGTTCACCAACGATGCACTAACGATTGATGCAACTTTCAACGCCCACATATCATTTGAGGGGTCGCGGGGGCGGAAATTTTTGGGTGAGGGGGAAGGGGTGCGCACTAACGAAATGAATGAATGCACTTACGTGCACTAACGATGCACTAACGATTGACATTAATTTCGAGTTGAAATTCCACGTGGGTGGTGCTACCATGCCCCCAGCTCCACCCAAGTGTTTCTTGTTCAGTGGGAGAGGGGGTGTGCACTAACGATTAGTGCATATTTCAACTTCAAATTTGATATGGGTGGAGCTGGCGGCATTTACCTTAATAAATGCAGCCCAGTAGGTGAAAAACGGGGTTTTAAGATGAATTTTATCTTCATAATTACTTTATAAAAACTAAAATCCAGTAAATTGATGGAAAGTATCTACTTTGACATAGTTATTTCTAACGTTAATGGTAAGAGGGAGAGAAGGAATTATTTGTTTTCCTATGCTATTGAGTTCTAGAAATATCACCTTAGGGGTGAATATTTCCCTATTTGCCTGGATAGCTCAAGGCTCTCTATCTAACCAATAACCTGACTTAACTACGCAAAAACTATGTAATGAATGATGAAATAAGGACAACCTACATTACAATTTAAATAATTTATTATAACGTATTTATACATAGGACATCGGTTCTACCTATTGGTAGCCTAAGTCTACTACGATCCTTCATAAGGAAGTGAAATGCATAATTTATAACTAGTACTAGATGCACTTAATTAATTTCCTCATAGCAATCCTCCTATTTAGGGATTGCTCACGAGTAGAAAAATAAGAAACCTATACATAAAATACAAGATGAAGTCATGTAAAACACCATTAATAAAATATTAGGTAGGCATAGAATTCTCCGATTCCATATACCTACCTATAACAATAATTAGTAATAAGCCAATTACCTTGATGATAAATGCGCTTTAACATTTACCTGAAAACTGTCCACATTGACCATCTCTATCAGTTGTCCTACCAATACTAAGGACTTCGATGGCACCTTAACTAAACGAGATTTCATGTAACACTTCGCATAATTTACAGGTGTCCGGATACACCTCAAACTACTGAAAAGAACTCCAATAGGTATAATTGATCATCGGATCAATTAATTGTCTAAATCAAATTATATAATTTCACATGTGAGGTGTTAACAAATAAAAACTTATTACTAGGATGGCGAAGAACCATCTTACCGCAGGAAATGGAACTAAGTGGAGAAAATGCCGCGGACTACTTGTATATATAATTTTTTAAGATAGTCATGTGACCAAAGGCTAAGATCTTTGTCGGCATTTTTCCCTATTTAAATAATCGACTCACAGCCTCGAGCTCGATACAGAGACCTAACTGTCATCATAAATCTGCCATTCCAATTAATGACAAATTGCTAACTATTTACCCTTCGTAAAGAGCATGTTACCAAACTTTTCAGTTTAAGGGGTTCATAAAATCATCCCCCTGTGGGCGATGGAGGCAGTGTGCCCTATATCAACTTACTTTCAGTTGAATTATTCATACTTGGTAGGTACATTTTGACATATCACACATCATTATAATAAGGTTTTTGATGTATCACGGGTTGCATATCGATTTGCCTAAACTTTATCAATTTGGTTGGCATTCTTATCAGTGAGTATCAAAATTTCATATTTTGAGTGATTTTCACAAGGTGTTTTTGAAAGGCTATAGGTGGATAAGTATGTTGAATTTGCCCCCTGAGAGCTTCAGGATTGATATTTGCATGGAAGGTGCCAAAATGTAGGGGGAGAAAGTGTTATCTTAGGTCCTCTCCTGTCTTGCGATGTAGGGGGAGTTGGTACTTCTTGAATAAATTGAGGACTTTTACACTTTTGTAGATTCTCAAATATAATCATATTTCTTCGCGTAAATATGATTATCCCGAACTACATTATGATCCTGACTCTATCTGTTTATGAGCCTCGTGAACCGGGTAGTGTAATTCACGATTTAACGGAGGCATATAGTGAAAAAGTCGAAAAATCTTTTCGAAAATTGTTAAAATCCTAAAAATTCTCTCAAAATATGCGAAGAAAAAATTTAAAAATTAAAATAAAAATGGCCCTTATTGCTTTTGTTTGCTTGGACGAAATAGTACATTACATTACTAGATTAATAAAGTGGGTGATTATGAACGAGTGCAAAGTTACTGCGCGAGTCGAAGACGAGCGCTGTAACTTTGCACGAGACCTAAATTGGACTTCATAAATATGGACATACGGAATCCAACTTTGGGGCTGCGCAAAAAAGAGCAACTTTGCAATAATACAACGAATTCAAAACAAATGTTTACGAATAATCACTGCTGCTCCGTGGTATATTCGCAATACCCAACTCCTTAATAATTTAAATATGAAAACTCTTGATGAAGAAATAGAACGATTTGCAAGAAAACATGAAGAATGCCTTCAAAATCATCCAAATGAAATCATGAGTGAAGTTCTCGAACAAAACACCTTTAGATTTAACTAATTAATTGACACATATCGCACCTCGGGAGTAATAAGGTCACATCTCAAAAAAGTGAAATTTTACAGGAGAGTGATTTTCTTTTTTTTTAAAACTTGATTCATTATTTTCATCAACTTATAATCAATTGTGAGGAATGAATAGCATGTCATTTTGAAGATTGGGTATCCTACCTTCATTTAGCATAAGAATATTTTGAAAAATAAACTCTTAAAGAGGAAATATTTCAATGTTTGGAAAACATTTTGAGTTATAACCTTTCATAAAAAGTGATCTGGAGGCGGAAAAAAACGTCCAAAAAAATTTCATGATAACAAAATTGTAGAGAATTAAATTTCCAATCGACATAATGTCGTTAGTTTTTTTCTAGAGTGCTTAGTTTTTGAGTTTTTCTCAAAAAACTAAAATTTCAATATACGTATATGCAAATTAATTTTTCTGAAAAATGTTCTATTTTAAAAATTTTTTGTTTTGGAACAAACCTACCAAAAATACACTCCTTGTAATTATTTTACATCTTAAAAACGTTCAAAACTATCAAAACTGTTTTCTGACACTTTGTATGTGCGAATTTTACTCAAAGAAAGAGGAGTGTTTTGAGATGTGACCTTATAACTCCAAACAACTTGCAATGTTGTAGAAATTTTGAGTTAGGCTCTTTGCATTTTTTACATGATCTAAGCAGCATACCCGACTCAAAGTGTTATTTTTGGTTGCAGGGGGTCATGCAAACCCCAAAAATGCAAAAACATCAAAATCGATTTTTTTTGAGATGAGACCTTATTACTCCCGAGGTGCGATATGTAGATAACCCCAATACCTAGGTTAGAAACATATTAAATGATTACCAGAAAAAAAAGCAAAATTCATATGAGAACGATACCAATATTATTATATAGCTCAATTTTTAGTATAATAGTAAAAATTGAGGTGGAGGCAGAGGCACTGGAGGAGGTGCATGTCCACGGCCCCCCACCCCCGCCGATGGACTTGAAACATATGCCATTCGTTTGTGCTACGTTTGTGCTGGTTTGTGCTGAAAAGTTTTTCGTTTGTGCTGCCATTCTTCCCAAGATAATTGAGAAAACTTTTTGGGGGGGGGCTGTAGACATGGGAGCCCCCCCCCACTTTTAGCTAGGAGGTCCAAAATGGTGTCAATCGTTTGTGCTACGTTTGTGCTGGTTTGTGCTGAAAAGTTTTTCGTTTGTGCTGCCCCCCTTCCCGAGATAATTGAGAAAACTTTTGGGGGGGCTGTAGACATGGGAGCCCCCCCCCCCCACTTTCGGCTAGGAGGTCCGAAATGGTGTCAATCGTTTGTGCTACGTTTGTGCTGGTTTGTGCTGAAAAGCTTTCCGTTTGTGCTGCTCCCCTTCCTGTGGTATCGAGGGGTTATTTGTGGGGGGGCCGTAGACATGAATTTTAAAAAAGGGGTTAGACGAAAGTTTGAAAAGAGAAAAATAGATGTATCTGTTGTGCTTCGTTTGTGCTGGTTTGTGCTGCCACCCATAACCCTATAACTCCCCCCCCCCACTGAAATAGGGCTTTTCACCATTTATCAAGATTTTTAAAAAAATCGAAATTTGATCTACGCCCCCCACAGAGCTGAAATTTTGCACAGCTGTTCTTAAGGGTCTGAGTAGACGACCCGATTTTTTTCGACCTCAAAATTCAAATTTAGCCCCCCAAATGGACCCCCCATTGTTTTGGACCCCCTACAGATACCTTACTGATGCCCCCCCAGGTCCATATTGAAGCAATATTCTATTTAAACCCCGAGGGATACTTCTACCAATTTTCAGATTTTTTCGACAATTTTTCGAAATTTTGTACGTAGTCAAACATAGACTGAAATTTCTTCAACTCAGACTCGAGTTTTTTGAAAATTTGAAAAAACATGAATTTGATCTACGCTCTCTAGAGAGCTGGAATTTTGCACAGCTGTTCTTGAGGGTTTGAGCAGACGGCTCGATTTTTTTCGACTTCAAAAATTAAATTCTACCCCTCCATCGGGGGCACCAAAAATTCCTCTAAAAAAAAAGGGGTCACACGGGATCAATTATTCTTCGGAGGTCGTATCTCTTAATCATACAGTCCATGAAGTCAATGTGATGATAAAACGTACTACAATCACAAAAATACCGATTTTTAAAATTTTTGTACATTTATAACCCCTATTCTTCTCACGCTCATTAGTCTGTCTCGAGTCCTTCCTATCCCAAATACATACAATTATTTGAGTATTCACTTCGACTTTTAAGTCAGAAAAGTTCTCAAATTCGAAAAATTTTCATAATTAAAAAAAACTTGGTGCGCCTCAGAAGCCACTTAGAGTAGAAATTTTTCTGCGATGTTCACCCCAGGCGGTTTTTCCAGTTTCATGATGGAAAAAGACTACCATACCAAAATTTACTCATAATCGAATTTTTTCCCCGGTTTTGACCTCAATTTCGGGGGCTTAGTTCCCCTCTTCCTACCTCAATTATTTCTCGTCCAAAATGCATCGTAATGAAGCAAGTACACTTAATATAGGCATAGGATTTGCGTGTTTCTCATACCTACCTATGTTAATTTTCATAAAAAAACAGGGGATTTCGGACACGGGTCAAAATAAAATTTTGGAGCTATTTTCAGAACCTTATTTTTTGGGGATTATGAATCAATCTAGCTACTGGGAGCGATGAAATTCGAAAAAACAATCATCGTGCGTATAATTAAGGACCACGTACTCGGGGAGGGGGGCTATCTTACCTCATCTCTTTGGATCTGCATGTCCGTCTCAGGTGTTCCGTATCTCAGATATAATAAAAATTCGCTTATATTTTTCATTTTTTTAAAATCTGAATTCAGCAAATATTCATTGCGTCTTGGAAAAATTTTGAGACTCTACGTGAGTAAGAAATGCAAGCCTCGAAGAACAATTCAGACCTGCATGATACCCATGTGAGGTCACAATTGTTCTCCAAAACTTATTCTTCATTCATATTTAGCCCCGCTCAATTTCAACCCCTAGCGGACCTTTGGGGGGGTGTCCAAATTTTTGGTGCCCCCGATGGAGGGGTAGAATTTAATTTTTGAAGTCGAAAAAAATCGAGCCGTCTGCTCAAACCCTCAAGAACAGCTGTGCAAAATTCCAGCTCTCTAGAGAGCGTAGATCAAATTCATGTTTTTTCAAATTTTCAAAAAACTCGAGTCTGAGTTGAAGAAATTTCAGTCTATGTTTGACTACGTACAAAATTTCGAAAAATTGTCGAAAAAATCTGAAAATTGGTAGAAGTATCCCTCGGGGTTTAAATAGAATATTGCTTCAATATGGACCTGGGGGGGCATCAGTAAGGTATCTGTAGGGGGTCCAAAACAATGGGGGGTCCATTTGGGGGGCTAAATTTGAATTTTGAGGTCGAAAAAAATCGGGTCGTCTACTCAGACCCTTAAGAACAGCTGTGCAAAATTTCAGCTCTGTGGGGGGCGTAGATCAAATTTCGATTTTTTTAAAAATCTTGATAAATGGTGAAAAGCCCTATTTCAGTGGGGGGGGGGAGTTATAGGGTTATGGGTGGCAGCACAAACCAGCACAAACGAAGCACAACAGATACATATATTTTTCTCTTTTCAAACTTTCGTCTAACCCCTTTTTTAAAATTCATGTCTACGGCCCCCCCACAAATAACCCCTCGATACCACAGGAACGGGAGCAGCACAAACGAAAAGCTTTTCAGCACAAACCAGCACAAACGTAGCACAAACGATTGACACCATTTCGGACCTCCTAGCTGAAAGTGGGGGGGCGCTCCCATGTCTACAGCCCCCCCAAAAGTTTTCTCAATTATCTCGGGAAGGGGGGCAGCACAAACGAAAAACTTTTCAGCACAAACCAGCACAAACGTAGCACAAACGAATGGCATATGTTTCAAGTCCATCGGCGGGGGTGGGGGGGCCGTGGACATGCACCTCACTGGAGGGGTGTGGTTGGGGGTAGCATTAAATTGGACGTCATATTCGTGTTCGGGGTATTCGAGTCATATGAAAATGACACCAACACTATGAAAATAGCTCAACTTTTAATATAGTAATAGTTGAGGGGGGTAGAAGCACCGGAGGGGCGTGATTGAGGGTAGCATAAAATTTGACTTCATATTCGTGTTCGGTGTGTTTGATTCATATGAAAACGACACTAATATTATGAAAATAGCTCAACTTTTAGTATAGTAAAAATTTAGTTGGGGCAGAGGCACCTGAGATGTGTGGATGAGGATAGCATAAAATTTGACTTCATATTCGTGTTCGGGGTGTTTGATTCATATGAGAACGACACCAATATTATTATATAGCTCAATTTTTAGTATAATAGTAAAAATTGAGGTGGAGGCAGAGGCACTGGAGGGATGTGGTTGAGGGTAGCATTAAATTGGACGTCATATTCGTGTTCGGGGTGTTCGATTCATATGGAAACGACACCTCGTTTACCAAAAACAATAATTTACACCACAATTCATTTTTACCCCCTCTGTTAGTTTTTTCAATTTTTGTCCACGACCAACCAAAATATTTTTTTTTGAAAAAAAAAATGTTTTTTGGGGGTCGAAAAAACATTTTTAAAAATGCTATTCCCATTTTTGTGCAGAATCATGATCATTGCTAAAACGGGCAAACAAAGCTAATAAAAGTCATTTGGGGGGAGAGGGGTGAAAATTTTTGTGGAGATACCTCTTATGGATGTTTACAACATACCAAAAAATTGAAAAAATCGGTTCACATAGGACTGAGAAAAAAATTTTCATTGTAATTTCAGAAAAAGGAAGGGTTTCTCAAAAACGGGGCGGTTTGGTGGTCTGAAACTTTCGTGACGGAAGGTCCTCAAGGGTGCCCAGCTGCCCACCTTCCATGCAAATATCAACACTGAAGCTCTCGGGGGCAAATTCGCCATACTTATACACATACAGCCTTTATAGCTTTTATTTAGTTTTTAATTCTGTTTTAAACACTGTTAATCTCTGTAATGGAAAAAGATTCGCTCTTTGTCGAGATTCAAAGAAAGTTAAACCTCGACGAAGAGAGGATCTTTTTCCATTACAGGGCTTAACAGCGTTTAATTAAAATTGAAGTAAAAACTAAATAAAAGCTATAAAGGGTATTCCACGGTAAGATAGGCGAAATGGCCCTGTTCCCAGATTTGGAAAATTATGATGGATTATTGTTGGGTACCTCCAATTTTCGAGCGGAATTTTCGCCCCCAAACCCACCCCTCTTGGCCAGCATAGCCAAAAATGCGTTTTTTGGGAGAAAAATTCTGTATCCGTGAGTAGTGAATAGAAAATTCTGGTACCACGCGGAATATGTAGGGGAAGCCTGGGCCTTTCAACATGATTTTTTTCAAAAATTTTTATCATAGTGGTGGGGGTAAAATTGACAATAGAAAGCTTTGAACCACCACAGCTCCGAACTAAATGGTTTATCATAAAAACTGTTTTCGCCAAAATGTGTCTTTTTACACGTACTTTCTTCCTACCAATCCATAAAATTAAAATTTTGTCTGAAAAAGGCTCATATTTGCAAAAAACCCTGAAGAATACGCGTTTTCCGCGTTTTTTTTGCAAAATTATGCGAAATATGTAAAAAATTTATAAAACAAAAAATGTTAAAAGCGTCAAACACTGTTACCAGTCAGTTATCTTTGATCAGTAACCACTTTTCGCTACTTCAATCTTCTAAAACTTTTGAACGGTTGCATCTAGAGCTTTCGGTAATAGCTCATTTTAAAGAGGATGAAATTCCGAACATTTTGGTCTTTTGAAACGTACATGTATGCACTGAAAATTTTGAGAATTTTTAGTTTAAAGATGACCTACGTAGCATGCAAAAATCTGTAGAATAGAAGTATTCATGAAATGGTTATTTTTACTCGAAATGACAAAAATTTAACATCAATCGATAGGGAATTTCATTGTCTTTAATTTGAGACCACATAGAAGTTCACCCGAACTCGCGAACATACGAAAAAATTGCGTTTATTACACGAAGAATTATTGTATGGGTACTTACGGCGTTTCGTTTGCTTTCGTTCTGGGAAGGAATGACAATGGCGGTCCAGCATACTGCCTGTTATAGTTCCCTAGCCCAGGTGGCTGTACACGGCACTCAGTAAGCAGTAGGTGTGAAAGTAATAAATTTTGACAATGATTTGGCAAAAAACAGGTCTTTTTAGGATAATTTAGGCAAAAGCAAGAATTTTTGTCAATTTTGGCAACAGGATTTTTTTGAACATTTCGGCAAAAAGCAGGAATTTTTTGGTAATAGGAGTTTTTTATAATTTTTACATAAAAGGAACTTCTTTATAATTTTGACATTAACGATACTTTTTTGATAATTTAGGCAGAAACACTTTTTTGATAACGTCTAAAAAAGGTATTTTTCAACAATTCTGGCCAAATAAACAGTACTTTTTTGGCAATTTTAACAAATATTGGGATTTTTTTATAATTTTTTTAAAAAAGAAACTTCTGTACAATTTTGGCAAAAATGATTCTTTTTAGACAATTTTTCTGGCTAAGTATAAGATTTTTAAAAACATTTTGCAAAAAACATTGTGCTTTTTTGCTATTTTTGCAAAAGAAGTTGAGATTTTTTAATAATATTAGCAAATAGCAGGGCTTCTTGTTTATTTTTACAAAAATGATAACGTGATAAGATTATTTTTCGACAATTATGGCTAAAAACACTGTGTTTTTTGACAATTTCGACAAAAGTGAGGATTTTTTAATCATTATCAGAAAGTGCAGGTACCATAATAGGTATGTACCTCGCATCTGATGACTTTGCAGCAAAGATGCGGTGTTTACGCGCGCTTAGCTCAGTAGATGAGCGTTTTGACAACCTTTTGGCCACGTTCTCTTGGGTAAAATTTGACGCTTAATATTTTTTGTTCTATAAATTGTTTACATATTTCGCATAATTTTGCAAAAAAACGGGGAAAACGCGTATTTTTTAGGGTTTTTTTGCAAATATGAGCCTTTTTCAGACAAAATTTTAATTTTATGGATTGGTAGGAAGAAAGTACGTGTAAAAAGACACATTTTGGCGAAAACAGTTTTTATGATAAACCATATAGCTCGGAGCTGTGACGGTTCAATGCTTTCTTTTGTCAATTTTACCCCCACCACTATGATAAAAATGTTTGAAAAAAAAAATCATGTTGAAAGGCCCAGGCTTTCCTTACATATTCCGCGGGTACCAGAATTTTCTATTCACTACTCACGGATACAGAATTTTTCTCCCAAAAAACGCGTTTTTTGGCTATACTGTCCAAGGTTGGGGGGGCGGAAATTCCGCTCGAAAATTTTCATTGGAGGTACCCAACAATAATCCATCATAATTTTCCAAATCTGGGAACAGGGCCATTTCGCCTATCTTACCGTGGAATACACTTTCAAAAACACCTTGTGAAAATTGCTCAAAATATGAAATTTTGATACTCACTGACAAGAATGCCCACCAAATTGATAAAGTTCAGGCAAACCGATATGCAACCCGCAATACGTCAAAAGCCTTATGGAATTTTGAATTTTTCACCGTTTTTGCTCCCTTCATCCCCCACTATTCACCCCAAAGAAAAAAATATTGTCAAATTCGTGATCTACACCCTCGAAAACACATACATATCGACATATCACACGTTATTATGGTCAAATTTCGTATTTTTGACCCCCCCTCACCCCTCTCCTCTTACCTCTACAAAAAAAAATTGTCAAATTCGTATTCTGCGACCCCAAAAACATAAAGGAGGATATCATTTTACAATTGTTTTCAAGTTTCTTGTAAGTTTTTAAATTACGCCCGTTTTGAGGGTGCTCACAGCCCACTGTGCAGTGTGCACTATACCCTTCGAAGTGATAAAATTAATGTTAGGTAATAGTGGCACAAAGTGGGCCACAGGCCCCTCCCCCAAAATGGTTATAATTAGGATTCGACTCTAATCGATGTGTAATATGTTGTTTGAAGGTCATAAAATTCGAATTTGAAGTCATTTTTTTGGTAGTGGTGGGAGGGGCCTTGGAGCCAAGCAGTCTTACAAAACGTTATCCCCTCTACAACGCATGATAAGTAAGTGTAGTCCTTGGTAAGATTTTTAAAATAATATTAATGAAGATTCGATGACAATTTTTCAATCCCGAAGCTCATTGAAGGTGGAAATATAAAATAGTTGAAAAGCAAGAACCTACCTAAAGAAAAAGTATAAATTTGATGTAATTTTTTCATCTAATTCATACTTGAATTTCAAAAAAAAAAAAAAATCACATGAAGCACCCTACTGCTTGTTTTCTTTTAAGAAAAGTCTATTTTTAAAATTTATAAAAGGTACCTAACAATTTTCAATATCATCCGCATTTTTTTTTTAGTTGATCCAAGTATGTATTTTACATTGTCCTATTACGACTTGCTAAAGAAAATTGCTCGTTTCTTACAGATATAAAATCAATTTAAGACCTACGTAATTTCAATATAACACTATTTGTACTGTCTGCAGCCTGAGGCCTTGTAATATTGTTTTTATCTTCTCAATAAGGAGATACATTTGACAGTATTTCTTTAGCTATAGAAATAAACGTTCGAATCGAATCATTGTCAATAAGTGTCTACGAAATATAAGTAATAAAAAAGGTGATGAAATGAAATTGTTTTGGATTTATAAAACTGAGGAACGAAGTTGGTTGCTTGCATATTAAACAGTTACCAACGTGGTGGGTAAAATCTGCATATAAGAGAACGTGGGTATAGATACGTATTTCCTTATTCTTGATGTTTTATAATTTTATAAGGTGAATCATCGATTGAGTTACAATGATTTTTGTTTAAACAGTTCAGAATGAAAATAAGTAAGTATGTATAATTCAGTAGGTAAAGTAAAATGTATATACCTACATTAGGGTGTGTCCCTTATTTATGGTTAATACAGCGAAAGCTGTCGACTACAATAAAGAATTTGAATTTGAATTTGATGGGAAAAAAAATTTCTAATTTTTTTCGCGACCCGCCCCCCTCTCCCCACTATTCTAGTTCGTACACACGAGAAAATACGAATAATTCACAAAATTTTGTAGCCGATTGTTTCATTTTCGAAGCATTGGATTCGACATTTCACAAATTGTCTTTTCCCCTTCACAAATACCTATGTAATGTAAGAGCAAAATTGGCCAAATTCGAGACATGTAGGTACTATAATTATGTTGTACACGGATTTTACACGTATGTAGGTAATCAGTGTAGCAGATGATAGGCCATTTCAGGCTTAAGATTGCGGTAATGACGACGACATCGTAAAATACTTTCTCTGCACCTTTCATAATAAACATCCAGCTCATTTCAAATATAACCCTATAGTTCTGATTTCCGAGTTTGTCGGTGAATCATTAACATAAGTACATACATACAATGCCCGAAAAAAATGATATCAAATGTCAATAAGAATATCGTACCTATCAGAAATCCAAAAAAGTAGAAAAACTTGACCAGGTTTTCGTTTCGTATGCCAAAAAATACAAAGTTATTACTATCTTCGTTCTTCATTCTTTTATAGCCACCTTGCCCGTAATCAATATTTAATACACCAAATCAGAAAAATTCTTCATAACTCGATAACTCGACAGGTATCTAATGTTTTTTGAAGTAGGTACCTACAATAATTTATGAATTTTGTACGCTTATGTCAATTTAAAATTGAGTTTATTGAAAATTTTCAGTGAGTCTGAGTACACATTTTTTAGTGTGCGTAGCACAATATTGGTTTCGCTTCTTTGAGAAATGAAATTTTATTGGCAATGAATGTTCTCTTAAGCTATCCAACCGTTTTTTGTACCTATTGGACACCAATTGAGAATCATTAAGGCGGAGGGTATAGATTACCTGTTACACCCCCAGTCTGTCAGCTGTGTATTTCAAGTGGGAGTGACTTGGTGGGGTGTTTCCCTCCAATGTGTTTGGTTACCTCTGGCAATAAAAGAAATTGGCAGTTCATTTTATGTGAAACCTTTGTGAAGTATACACCATTCTAGTTGGCATTCTTTATGGCTTGCTTCAGTTAAGAATAATAGTGTTACCTATATTGTTCCTGTGTTGATTTAATGGTTGCAGCTTTGTAGTTCAAATAAACAGGTAATTATTACATCATCATTATTGTTTTTATTATTATTATTTTTTGCTTCATTGAAAATAATAAACATACTTTCACATTATTCAAAAGGTCATATTTATTTGTAGAAATGAACAAAAAAAACATATTCTAAGCAGCTTAATTTTGAATATTTTTTTTAAATTGTTGAATGACGAGTGTCAAAATGACAGTTCAAAATTTTGGACGCCTAATATGGACCACCTAAAGAATTTCAAAATAAACATATTTTTACGTTTCAAAACATCATATTTATTTGTAGAAATGAACAAAAAGAGTATTTCAAGCATTCCCCTTTTCAGCCCCTGTAAAAAATGAGTAAAAAATTCAATATCACAGGTGGTCCATATTAGCGCACCCCATAAAAAAAACTTTTCACCAAAAATTTCTGCACATACCCTCATTTTTAGCAAAAACTAATCACTCCAGCAGAAACTACGCCCTTTTTTGATATTATAAACATCAATGACATTTAGAAAATTACACCACATATAGGGTAAGGTTGCCAAAATCGTGCCAGCACCCAAATTGTACCACCCCCTCTATCTCAGAAAGTATCCGCAAATAGCACTTTTTAATGATGAAATATGTTACTAGCATGCATTTCAAGGTGCCTGATATCAATATCAGGCACATTGAATCATTGGTGTTTTTTTATGACGTTTTTTAGAAAAATTGCATCTTCCATTAAAAAAGTGACCTGTTATGTAAGGTAATTGCGACAACAAAATTTTGAAAAGCTAAGTTACGTTTAATCCTCTTAAAAGTATGTAATATTACCTACATTTAGAGATATTTATAAAAAAAATTCATCAACATCAACCTGAGTGATAGAAGATTGATGTTAAAAAATGTGATTTGCTCAAATTGTTGTACTTGTTGATGGTTGCCCAATGATTTCATTACAGAAATGTAACATCATCAGATGTTGAAAAGAAAAAATGTGGAAACTGGTCTGAGGAACATATGGGAGGGCTCTTTGGAGAAATATGGTGAAAATAATATTGATTTGGGTCAGATGAAGGAATGAAGGTCAAAGAGCGGGAGGAAACATGATATGGCCCCACAGGGAAAATTAAAATTTAACTTTGAGGTGGTAGGAGGTCATAGAGCTTTATTTCTATCAATTTCATTCATGGGTACGATTTGAGAAACTGGTGGTACAATTTGAGCAACTATGTCCCTAAATCATACCTTTTTGAGACCTTTGCGCGGATTCAAATAGCGCCTTTGCTATTTGAGATGCAATTTTCGTTTTTGCACTCAAAGGTAGGCAAAAGACCAAGGTAGAATTTGGCGCATGAATGGTTTCCAAAAAATAATTAGAGCGCAGTCCAGGTTGAAAAAACTATATTTTAATAAAAGTTGAAAAACACACTAAAAAAAATTTCAGTGTCTCAAAACTGTTTTTTGTAAATTTCTCAGCGAGTTTTGACTTTACAGCTGTAAATTTGTCTCATTCGTTTTTTGGTGAAAAATACATCGGCATACATTTTTTCCTGACAGATTGCGCTAAATACCAACAAAAACTGGCGCTGGTCCATATTGCGGACTGGTCCATAATTGGTGCCCTTACCCTTACTATCTGGTATCTAAGTACGTAGGTATCAGGTAGCTAGGTACAATCTACTCGTATATTATAGGCATACATTTTTTTTTCATACTTGGGAATTTTTAAATGAGCCAGCTCGGACTTTTGTGATTTTTGTATCCTACCCAAGATTCATTCATCAGCCCCTACTCGTTTTCTGAGAACTAAGAACAAAGATAAGGCCACCGCAAGACAACAGCAGAAAATTGAAATTAATTGGATAGTTTCCCCTGAACTGTATAAAATCTATAAACTCGAACAAATCGGGTGTTTTGCCGGATAAGGTAGGTATATTTTCCTCCGATAAATCGCACCTCGGGAGTAATAAGGTCACATCTCAAAAAAAATCGATTTTGATGTTTTTGCATTTTTGGGGTTTGCATGACCCCCTGCAACCAAAAATAACACTTTGAGTCGGGTATGCTGCTTAGATCATGTAAAAAATGCATTTAATTCTCTACAATTTTGTTCTCATGAAATTTTTTTTGGACGCTTTTTTTCGCCTCCAGATCACTTTTTATGAAAGGTTATAACTCAAAATGTTTTCCAAACATTGAAATATTTCCTCTTTAAGAGTTTATTTTTCAAAATATTCTTATGCTAAATGAAGGTAGGATACCCAATCTTCAAAATGACATGCTATTCATTCCTCACAATTGATTATAAGTTGATGAAAATAATGAATCAAGTTTAAAAAAAAGAAGAAAATCACTCTCCTGTAAAATTTCACTTTTTTGAGATGTGACCTTATTACTCCCAAGGTGCGAAATAATATCTAATGTAAATAATGCTTACCTCCAGGTTTTCAGCATTAAAGCTCCATATGTGATAGAAAATCCGATTTCTCTTAGCCAAACTTTTATTGTACAGGTAATCATCGTTGGTGCCGGATACATCACTATAGGCTGAAATAGAGGCATAAAAGTGTGATCTTATCAATTTTTGTTGTTTGCATAAAAACATTTTAACACTGAAAGAAATAAACAGTAATAGTTAACATTAAAATGATGCACTCAGTGCATTAAAACGCGATAATTTTGGTATAGGAATGAAACGCATTAATCAGTACATATTTAGAGAAGTAACTACATATTACATAGAAGTGCAGTAACCATTCCATTGCTTTTATTCAACAATATTTAAAAAGTGGGAATAGGTACTATCAATTTCACTTTTCTCCGCACATCTAAATGAATGTTTCTAGACCTAATTTCCCTAAGAAAATTTTCCTACCTGACTGGGATCCAAACCTGCGACCTTTCGTTCCTAACAACCTACACTTAACAACATGGCTGCGAGTAGAATATTTCATTCAGACCCTCGAAGTATTTATAGGTTTTTCACTGTTTGAAAAAAATGATTTCATTGCAGTACGGTGATGTACTCAGTACATCGTTTATGTACTGTATTCAGTAAATCACTACATGGTTCACAGTCATGTTTAAGGAATGTAATCATTGCTTACTATACAATGTAATTATTACCCACCAAGTGATGTTTTGAATACTATGTCTGCAGGACCGAGTCCCCAAAGAAATGTAATGAGAACATAGAAATGATGCAATAAATCCATCCTGGCGATGTACTCATTCCATCACTTGATGCATTCTCTGATTTAACCTATGTAATCATTACATTACAATGAGGTAATTTGAAAATTACTGTACTGTGCAGTAACCATTGCATCAATTTCGGGACTGAATAAAGCGTTTTGAAAATCATTTCTTTCAGTGAAGGTAAAGTGACCTAATTCCACCCAGTGCCTAATTCAACCACTTTCAATATCCCGTCTGTTGATGACTAAATGTATCTTGAATACTTTCTTTATCGAATAGTAACAAACTCTACCCTATTTTCCAAAAAAAAATCAATCTAGATACCTAAAAATATGTTTGAAAAAAAAAATGGTTGGAATTAGGTCATATTACTTTATTCTCACGAAAACTTGTTCTGAGGTTACATTTTTCTTGCATCGCAAGCAAAAGTTTATTTTTAAAAAAAGCACTGTTCAGAATACCAGATGAATGAAAGTTGCATGTAGTACGGTAACTTACGAACAGAGTGTTGTGTTTTGTTCGCTTCCTTACTTCTGTAAATCCGCCACAATTCAAACTATTTAAGTAAGTAATCGTGTTGGTGTGGTTTGCTGATACTAAACTTTTATGGAATGGAGATTTTTAAATGTCACCACACCACCCTAGAAAGTATTCACCAAAAAAACCTTCGATGGAAATTGTGGTATTTCAATAGGGTCTAAAAAAAAATCCAAGTTTGAGAGCGTGGGATAGGTGAAGTTTTCTCACGATGGTGCCGTGGAACAAAACGCGCAGTAGTACCACTGGAGATACGTGTTTTTTTTTCAAACTTTCTTTTTTTTTTGAACATGTTATTGCACCACCACCCCCCCTCCTTTGGGACCATTGGAAAATTATATGTTTAGGGTGTAACTAAATTTTTGAGAAAATTTCGCAGAGTGCCCACTCCCCATTTTTTCCTACAATACAAATTTTTGAAATTTTCAACCCTCCCATAAAAACCTCCCGAATATGTATAAAAATTATTTTTTGAAAAAAATTTCACACGCGCACCTACTTATAGTGACTGTTTTTTATGAAAGTTTCAACATTTTTGGACCACCCCCTCGGAGAAGGAGAATTTTGAATTTTGAGCACGTATGGGCACATTTCTCGGGTTGGGGGGGGGTCAACTCAAACATTTTTTTGGGATGGTTTTACTCTCAAACTAACATCTTGGATGAGTTTCATCAAAATTGGAGGAGTGCGGATTTCACTATCTTATCCTGAAAGGCTCTTTTGAAAAAATGGTAAGTACATATAGGTATTTATTAAAAGTACAACCAAACAAAACCTGGGATAGATGTAGGTAAGGTGCACCGGGGCAAGTCAGAATGATTTTTCGCAATTTCAACTTTGACCAGCTGTTACTCCCCTTCTAATGAACCAATATGGATCAAATTTATTATGTAGGTTCCCATAAGGGTTCTTAACCTATGGTGAAAATTTAAGCGCGATTGACACAGTAGCTTTCGCTCAGTGGAATAAAATATAAACTGTTCTGACTTCCCCCAATTGGGGGAAGTCAGAACAGGCTAAACTTTGCAGAGCCGTAGATCACAAACGGAGCGTCCTAGAAAAATTGCAAAGAAACAAAATTGTAGAGAATTTGATTCTCTTTGAAATCACTCTCATCAGATTTTCACTAGGACGCACGGTTCGTCCGCTATATGCGAAAAACCAAGAAATAGAAAGTCTGTATTTTAGACCAAATTCAAAACAAGTTCAAAACAACAACAAAATACAATTGAACCAAAGACATCTAAAATGAAACTGAATCGCGAAAATTTTTAGGCCGTGATGAAGTAGGGGTAGTACCCTCAAGTGACCTTTAGTGGCACTTCGCCAGATATAAACCTCTAGGCGCTAGAGCAAGTTTTCTAACTTACCCCGAATTCCAACTTCCCCCGTGCACCTTATATCAAAAGGCACTTCTATGATGTTCAAAGTATATTCGAACAAAATTTCAGCGTTATTAGTGCCTTATTCAAAGCTGCACCTTTGTCTTGCACCCATCACTTATCACCCTCCAGAAATTGACGAATGTAAGTAGGTTGGATCTCAAATTCTGAAATCGAGAATAAAAAGCATCTACTTGAATGGAGAAAAAATTGAAAAATTGAAAAATATTATTTGAAAATGTTTTCAAGTTTTTCAGAAGAAAAGGTGCGAAATTGAGCCATTATTTTTAAAAATTTTTGAAACAAGTGTCATATACGTAGGACATATAGAAATGGGTTAAAACTTCCAGAAAAGTTTGAATACCGTCAACTGGGCTGAAAATGGACACATCACGTTATTTCGGCTGTAGGTACCTATGTCGTCACAGAATACACAATAATGAAAATAGGATCCTACACTTTTTTTCTGATAGAGGAGTATCTGACAAATTTTTCTGTGTATGGTGATGCAAGTTTCGAAAATAAAAAAAGCCACGAAAAAATGAAGAGTAAAAGTGACTTTTGTTTTTGAAATAATACTCGCACGTTCCAATTTTTTGGATTCATTAAATATTTTCCAAAGATGAGTGCATTAAAATTATTATTATACATGTATCTATACTATACAGCTGTAAGAAAAATAAATACCCAAAAAATACCCGAAAAATCGGAAAAAAATTCCCAGCCCGATCTATGGCACCTAGAGCGCTAATTTTTTTTTTAATCGACAGCTTAACCTCTCTAGAATATAGGTAAAATGCGCGAGGGCAAAAATTTTGTAATTAAAGGGCCCAAATTTTGAGTTGAAGTGGGCTGTTTTTGCCGTTTTTTCGATTATTCTCAAATATATCAAGAACGAAAAAGGCTAGAAGGGTGGTTAATATCTCATTTTAAAGAGCATTAAATCCTGAACATTTCCCTCGATTACGTTACCCCTCTGGGGTTTTTAGTTTTTGAGCTATTTTGAATCCAAATTTGAATTAAATTTGAATTAAATTATCTGGAAAACTAAAAACGTTAGATGGGTACTGTCAACGAGGGAAATGTTCGAAATTTCATGCTCTGTAAAATGGTGAAAACAGATTAGAAAAAAGTTGCTCAGATCGCGCGATTTTGATCGTTTTTTATGGAATCTTGAAACAAAAAACCGTTAAGATGATGCGTGTACTTATATACACCCACACAAGCATACACACAACCACCAACCTACAACGCATCGCCATGTCGTTATTCCAGACAGGATCACGCGACATGCGCGCGCATACAAACCTCCCACTCATCCAACAGCGGAATTCTTACAATGCGAGGATTATGATTTATGCAATGCAAATCGATGAAGCGTGAAATTGTCAATTGTCATTGTCAACAGAAACAGATATTATTGCTATGCTAAAATGTTATAATGTTAAACCGTCTATCTTTGGTGCTTTGCTTTCGCGTCTATCATCCATCATTTTGATCAAAGGGAACAAACCTTTTCTGAGAGTGAGCGAAGGGGGGTTTGGGGGCGCAGCCCCCAAGAGCGAGTTCCGAGGGCGAAGCCCGAGGAACGAGTATGGGGGTTGAGCCGCGAAGCGGCCAGGGGGCTACGCCCCCTAGTATTGTATATAGAGCAATGTGTTAACCATATTATATTTTTTAAATTATCAAAATTGGTCCATAAATAGGGCTTCTGCGATTTTTTTTTCTATCTGAAAACATCGTAAATTTTGTCAAAAAAAACGTTAAGTAGGCCTAGGTGCCTGTAGTAATTTTGTTATATTGCTGTTTCAGAATGGTTCGGGTGCATAAAATGAAAAAAAGGTCAAGACCTTATAAAAATCTTGATCCTTTATTCCTCTGAAAAAGCAAAATAACAAAATTACTACGAGTAAAATTTTTGAAAAAATTTACGATCTGTATATAAATCGCAGAAGCTCTATTTATGGACTGATTTTGATCATTTAAAAAAGGAAATTGTAGCTAACACATTATGTATAATAATTTAAAGCACTCACCTTTTAAAAATATTTAATGAATTCAAAAAATCTAGGAACGTCCATTTTCACCCTAAAATCACTAATCCGACCTTGCCCACTTTGAGCATTTATGAAAATTAGGGGGGGGGTGTGGAAGATGTCTACTTATAACCAGAGGATGTGGAATTCCGTGAAAAAATTAGCTTGATAAGTTAAATAGTTTTGGAGAAATTTTTAAAAACCTCGAAAATCATCCTATTTCACCCCAGTTGACGGTACTTTCAAAGAATAATATGGATTTTTGAGCTCTAAATTGAGTCAATTTTTCGGGTAGGTAAGTACCTACGAGTAGATATGAAAACAAGCCATCAGCTATTCGCTGATTGTAAGAGAGTTTTTGCATTTGCGTTCACCATATTGGTTGATTCTTTCACTATATATCACGCACTTTTGATAATTAATTCAAATAATGTCTATTTTTTATTTCGCATTTCAACCATAAACATTCCAGTCAGATTCGATCTCTCGAGTACTTTTTGGCAGTTAGACCGTGTTAGGTAGCCTCTTCTAAAATTTTGCCTTTCGGAGTTACTTCTCTTCGCGTTTCAATGAAGTAATTAGGATAAATTAGAATTAATCCAAGTCAAAATTCCGTCTCTCAAAAGTCAAAAGGGGAGAAAAAGAAATGAATTATGATTCTAAAATGACGTGTGGTTAAAATACACTGCATTGAAGCGAGAAACTCGGCATCTTTTCGCAACACTCTGTTCTGTGTTTTATAACGTGTCAAAATATGCTACGATAGGTACATACGCTACGCAGTTCTTTTTAATGAAAGTCGTAGATATGCTTTTCATATTTATTTAGCATAAATTGCGGTAGTAGGTAATTTATGCGGTGTGTAAAGCGAATCATGCACATTATAAAGTTGGCACATCCGTACAGTTTTCTAAATATGTAACAAATTTGAATAATTTTAGGTACGCAGATGAAATATTAGACTAATATAATCCATGTGTAAAAGGAACAAAGGGTCAAGATTTTTATAAGCTTTTGACCCTTTTTTCATCTTATGCCCCCTAAACATTCTGAAACAGCAATAATAAAATTACTACAGGTAAGGTAACTTCACCAGTAATCAACATAAAGCAATCTCTAAAAACATGAGTTTCAAATTTAGTGGTACCTAACCTACCTAAATAACGAGTAAGTAACTACCTGTTGATTATTTTTGATTTTTTTCTGTATAGAGCAACTCATTGGCTTGCAAAATTGCATAATTACTTTTAATTTTTGTTCGTTTTTTAAAGAAGTAAATGCATTTTTTACACCAAACCTCAAAAAACTTTTTTCAAAATTTACCTTATTTATGAGGGAAAAAATATAAATATAATTTCTTTCCTGATAGGCCCTCAAACAAGATACGTGATCTGTCACGAGAAAACCAGGTTAGTGTAGAAAAAATCGATTTGGTTTTTTTCATGGATATTGGTAGTACTCAGTGTGCAGAATTCGCCTGTGGCGGTTAAAACGTTCGCGAACGATTCTTTTGACCCTAAAATTCAAGGTTAAAAAAATAGAGCAACTACAAAAAAAGTTTGAAATTTTTTTTTTTGTGATTTTCTTGAAAAGTATGTTCTGGGGAGTCAATATGCAAATTTTTGGGGCAATCGGCACACATTTGGAGTATTAGTGCCATTTTATTGAAATTTGAATGAGGCTTAAGCTGGAAAAATCAACTCTTTTCACCTTGAACAAAATTTTTGAAAAAATTGAAAAACTCAATAAATAACTTTATTTTATATTAATTATCCATTCTCAGTAGTTTTTGTGAAATTTTTGGCGCAAAATTTTTAAAAAATGAAAAAATTGATTTGGGGAAATTTTGATTATTGGCCTTTGGCAACCCTGATTTTGAAAAAAAAATGCCAGGTTATGTTGGCACCCCTTGTGGCCAAAGGTGGTCCAAGTTTCATGGACCTACGAATCATATGTAGATCGCCGAACACATAGATTCAAACCTTCAAATGCCCGTCCTGTAAAATTTACGTTTTGGACACTAACCTGGTTTTCTCGTGACAGATCACAATATATCTTAACTTTTTCACTTTTTCTAATTTTCAACACTTCTGCAAAAAATTATCCATTTTTCTGAAGGAGCTTGGGAGGGAACATTAAATTTGTCAAGTTTTTTTCATTGAAAATGATGGAAAACAATTAAGCCAGTGATCAGCACACCAGTGATCTGCACTTTTCAATTGTAATTTAGATGATCATAAACTAAATAAATGCTATGCTGATAATTGGTAAACAAGTTCATCTCTTCAAAATGATTTGAAATCAAATCAAACAATGATTGATTAATTTAAAATGGTATTAATTAATTCCCGACAAAAAATTGAGATAGTTTGCCAATAATCGGCACAATGCTGATTACTGGAGCAACACCTCATTTAGGGTACCAATACCTAATCAGCATTTCATTTTTATTAATTTTATAATTGAAAAATTCACAATAGATAATCAAAATAAATAGATAAAGTTCCATCATTTAACATACAACTTGGCTCTTCCATAAAAATATCTACTTGCCTCATTTCAATTTTATTTCATATTATTTCATTTTATCATTCATTTTGTTATATCTTTATCATTTCCTACACTGTTAGTACATAGGTCGACTCAATTGCAAAAAATAAAGTTGATTTGATTTGATTTAAAACAGTTAATGAGACAAAAATTTGGGGCGGACAGATCCCTCAAATAAGTTTAATAATTAACCTGACTCTGGAGTCAGGAAAGATTTGTCAGCCCCCAAAGTTTTGTCTCATTAACTTTTTCATAGTTTGTCTCATATCTGGTGAAGTGGTAGGTATTTTTTTATTAGGGGCAGATTCCACCATTATTATCATAACATTTTTTTACTGAAATATTTTTACCTCTTATTCATTGAGTAAATTTATTAGGAATCGTGGAGAGGGCGGGTTGTAATTCTTCTTTGAAGAGTTTTTTTTTGTATTTCTATCTAGAACCATTCGCATCACATTGTAATTTTTATTTTTATTTAAAATAAAAAATTACGAAATTTGCATTTGCAAAAGTCGCAACAAAAATTCAAATTTTGAAAATTTTGAGAAATGTATCTACCTATGTATTGTAAGTACGAGTACAATAGTACATACCTACCTACTACAAATTCCGTTCTCAAAATACGGTTGCCCGTCGCGCCTTCAGTTTTAGTGGTAGTTAACTGTGTCAAAGAACCTTTTCTTGTTGGTCTTAAAAAGTTATGTCAGAGCCCGCGATCAACAAATGGAAAATCTATACGCCCCTGTCCCTTCAATTTCCTGATTAGACTCATGTCAGAAAAAGCGAATATCAGCTTTCACGGCTGAAGTATCTCCCTCGTCATATCTTTATTGTACAGTTGGTAAACGCACTAAAACCAGATCAAACCCTTCACGTGGGTTCTACACTCGTATAGGTACTACATACATATAACTTTTGCCCGACACCAAAGTTGCCCAGAAAATCACCATGCCACACAGAATATTGGTTTCTGACTCATGTGTAATTTTCGATAGCGCATCCTGACTTTTGGTCACCCCTGTAGTTAGGTAAAATACAATTATTCTTACCTACCAATATTTCTAATATGTACCATTGAGCAAGTAAATTGAAGGGAAAAAAACGTAAGTACCTAAAATACTTACTATGCAATATATGAAAAATGCTCCCAATGCAATAACTTTCAGTAATACTGGGCTGGCTGCTCGAACGACCTGAAACGATTAATCCAATAGTATACTCTCTAAATTTGAAACAGGCAATTTCACTGCTTAGCAGTCACGACATTTTGCCTTTTTAAAGCAGTCGTTTTTTTTTTTACTGCAAAACAGTGAAAAATTACTGAATTGGTCAGTCAAAATGATTTTTTACTGACCAATTCAGTAATTTTTCACTGTTTTGCAGTAAAAAAAAACTACTGCTTTAAAAAGGCAAAATGTCGTGACTGCTAAGCAGTGAAATTGACTGTTTCAAATTTAGAGAGTAGGTAGGAAACTTTCATCTTTCGATTATAAATTAGAAAAACAGTACTGCAGTCAGGGGTGCTGCGATCCCCCTAAGCATTTGACGAGTTCCCCCTCCCCCCCATCACTCAACAAAAAATTTTCCAACTAATTGGCCAGAAATTGTTCGAACTATTTTTTTAAAACGGAAGTTGGAAACAAAAATGTTGAATAATTATTTACTTAAGTGTAACTGAAATTTTTCATTAATGGTGTAGATATGTTTTTACAATTTCTTGGGTTCATTCTTGCATTCTAGGACATGTTTGAAATTTTGAGTAGCAGAATTCAAATTTGCCCGAGCGAAGCGAGGGCTAAAGCCTTGAAAAAGTGATAATTCAAAATGTAAAACAAAGTCATTTTTTATTCAAAAAGTTGATTTTTATAGCTTCAAAATTTTTCAAAAATTACGTACATCATACATAATATAGGTACCTATCTATTATTTTTAAAAATAGGAATAAAGGTCTGAGCGAAGCGAGGGAAAAGGCTTTCAAAAATTCAAATTCCTGAGAAGTAAAACTGTATTATTTTTGATGTGAGGAGTCGATTTTTCCACCCTCCAACATTGGCCATCTGAGAAAAGATAGGGATAATGATCTAGCCCGAGTAACAATATGAGGTGCAAAATAATATCATTCCTGATGATGTAAGTAAGTTAGGTATAAACTTTGTTTTCATGGCTTCAAAATTTTTTGTCTTCAGGAGAGCATACCTAATATGTACCATAAAAGCTCGAGAGAAGTGTGGGCTGAAGCTTTTGAAAATTCACAATTCTTCAAGAGTAAATCAACGTTATTTTTGATGGGAAAAGTCAATTTTTCTCTATTCTTACTTTGGTCAGAGCATGCCAATCTGCTGTGTTCAAATAATCCGGGATATCTTCAACGCTTGTCTAAAACAATGCCATTTCCCTCAAGAATGGAAAAAAGCAATCATTGTTTTAATCCCAAAAAAAGTCCTGATCCAACTTCTCCTGCTAGCTATAGACCAATCAGCCTATTGACTTCACTTTCCAAATTACTGGAACGTATCATCTTGAAGCGCTTAACTGATCATACCAACAGACATGAAATATTGCCACAGTTTCAGTTTGGCTTTTGAAAACATACAGCAACAACACACCAACTCCATCTTCTTACCGAAATTATCCACCGAGGTTTTGAAAATAAACAATACACTGCCACAGCGTTTCTCAACATTAAACAAGCTTCTATATGGCATTCCAGTCTGCTACAAAAATTGGAGAATACTCAAGTACCATGTTACTTATTTGATATCATCAAATCGTTCTTATCACACTGCTACTTCCAGATTCGCATAAACGATTCACTTTTGGACCCTAAACCTATCTTCAGAGGCGTACCTCAAGGAGCTGTTCTAAGCCCGATCCCAATTCACGCAGTGGCAATTTGATTGGCACTTTTTTTGCCATTTTTGACAAAAGAGTGGTAAAGCTCAAATTGAAATGAAAATCAGACGAAAATGCCAGTATTGGCAATTTTGAAAACTTGCTAAAGAACAGATTACAGTCTGTTTATGCAATTTTTGACAACATTTTGCCAATGTTTACAAAATTTTGCCAATAGTGACAAAACTTTGCCTGTTAACTTCAAAAAATTATCTATACTCAGAAGTGGGGAGGATAAGATAAGATAAGGCAGAGTCGAGCGCATGTTCCATCTGCCTTGTTGGTTACTTCATACTTCGGTTCAGTTTTCAGTTAACAGTGAAGAAGTGAACACGTTATATGATTGATGAAATTTTGTTATATAGGTACCTATGTAATTGATGCGTGAAAATTTGTCGTCTGAAGTCGAAGATGAATCGGTAAGTACCATACTTATATACATTATATCATCGGATAGGTACTGTGTTTTGTTTTATGTTGTTGAGGGTAACTATAACTACCTATGCACGTATTATGCGATTTGATTTGCAAGTGATTCAGTGTTGGGCGTATTTATGGTCACCATGTACATACCAGCCAAGTCTCTAGATTATGCAGTTTCCTTAATAATAACAACACTGTAACAACGTCTGAATCACGTCTTGAAAATCAAATTGCATAAATATGCATGTACCTATATACTCACAACAAGATAAAACAAAGCACAGGCACCTATGCGACGATGCATATAAATACAGGTATACTTAGGTCTTGGGTATTGATTCATTTTCGACTTCAGACGACATTTTCATGCATCATTCCCAACTTTGACCATTAAAATAAACGATTTTCAAATTTTTTCACTACAGGTAAATCAATTACCATGGGATTGCCATTGAGTGGCAAAATCATTGGCAAAATAATTGCCAATGAGATTGCCGGCAGTGGTAAAACAGTGGCAAAATAATTGCAAATCAAATTGTCACTAGTGGCAAAACAGTGGCAAAATATTTAGCAATAAGATTGCCACCAATGGAAATCTTATTGGCAAAGGCAATCTTATTGGCAAATGTCAATCGTTTGCCACAGTGGCAAAGTTAAAATGATGCCTTCTCATAAGTCGGAGCTTTGCCATTATTTTACCTTTTTTTTTTTTGCCATTAGTACACCTAGTGGCATTGGCAAAATATTTTGCCATTTGCGCGAATCGGGACACTTTTCAACATCTACTGCAAGGACATCATAACTTCATCAAACGCTGAAATTCTTCAATTTGCAGATGACACCTGCTTATGCACCCAAAGTAATAATCTCTCCAGTGCAATCGACAAACTTGAACAAAGTATCAACATCACCAACTCGTGGCTAAAATCCTGGAAACTTGATAAAAGCTATCTATCTATCTACTTTGGTCAGAGGAAAGGAAAGTGATCTAGCCCAAGCGAAGCTAGATTGAAAGGTTTTGAATATTTACCTATATTTTAAGGAGTAAAAATCAATGGTTCACCCAAGCGAAGCGAGGGTGAAATTTTTTAGAAAAATAACGTGTAATTAGCTATTTTTGGAATGTAAGAGGCAAATGTTGATTTTTTTGGGGGGAGGAGAGAAAAATTTTCCGATTTTTAGGGGGGAAGGGAGAAATTTTCTACTCCCCCCCAAAATCCATTTGACGAGTTACTCTTCAAAAATTCATCTACACAGTACCCCTGGCTGCAGTACATATAATAAATAAGCTAAGTATGTATAACAACTTAACAAGTGAATATCTAGTTAGGCCTATTTAGAATTTGCATAACAAATTTACAAGGAATCCTGTAGGGGGAGATAATGCACATGAGGTGTTATAATAAGTATACTGTGTACCTTCTCAATATATCAAACATAAACTGATGATAATCAATTGGGTACACTAATTACTATCTGATCTGGGTTCTAAGCAGGGAGAAAAAGTAATTAATATCTCACCCTCCACTTACCAGGACCCCCTCGGACCAGTGAAATCCACCTAGGGGTCCAGTCCTAAATACGAGACTGAGTATGAGTTGAAATAAATAGTAATTCGTAAATAAATTTAGGTACTCATTACTCCACTCGAAGTGAGGGACTCAGCCCAACAACAGTTGGTATCTCATGAAGTTAATACAATTGAAGTAATTTGGAACAAGAATTACTACATTCATAGCCTATTCTTGTGGATTTGGGGAAAAGAGTATTTTTGGTAAAAAATAAGATTAAATAAAAGGATAAATACCTTGGATTGGGGGCAGACAATATAATTACCAGTCCAACACCAGAAAAGTAATTAAAAATTGCTGTTTGGTGTTGTTACAGTATGTACTTCCAGAATAGTACACACTCTTTCTGACCCAACAAAAATGGAATTAATAGGGAGTATTCCGAGCCAGTGGAAAAAGAGTCCCTTGTGAGCATCATCTCTGTGCTAGTTTCTCTTCATTGGAACCAATAGAATCAATGAATGAATCTAGACCTCGCACTTCCCTGGCAGTCCAAGCATCGTAGTCTTAGAGCTAACCAGGTCAGGCGGCAGTAGAATGAATACTGAAGTTCTGAGAAGCTAGCTTTAGAGAGCTTAAGGTAAAAAGATGTATATGGGACTGACTGCGGATGCAGCGGCTGCGCGCGTTGGTGCGCTGCTATTGGCTGGATATTAGTTCATATCTCGCGGAATTACTCCTTTCTATGATAAAGCTCGCGGCGCGGACATTCGGGTCAGGTTAGGTAATATAATAATGTTTTTTCTCCCACTAAGGTGGTAGAAAATGCATGATTTTTCTCCCACTACAATCCTACAGTCAAACAATGAAATAAATTACTAAAACCATCTGAAACTAAATCCATATCATCATTATCATATCATATCAACAGGCTTGTAGAACCGCTCAGGTTTTGCTGTTGCTCCAGAATCAAGGTCTCGTTGGTCATGCTCAATGTTGAATGTTAATAGATAGAGGCTTTTGGTTCAGTTATTTTTTTACCAATTTTTCATATATCTTTTGGTCACATTTTTTTTTGTCTTTGCCGGTCAGTCCGGTCTGATCATGACCTAAAATTTTTGTACAGGTCATTGGTCCGGTCTGGTCCGGTCCAGTCCACTCGGTCTTGTGGGTAAGTCCGGTTTTTTGGTCCAGTCCAACAAGTCCGCAACTGCAATAATCTCTAATTTAAAATTAGAATAAATTATCATGACTACCTTCTGTGAGCTCTGGAGGAAATGAAAACGTTGAGCATGCGAGTGCGAGGAGTGCCTTTTGCTTTGCTAGTCAGCAATGCAGGCAGAGTGTCCGACCCTACACTATATTTAAGTACCTACTTATAGTGATAGTGTAGTGGTTTGGTGGATAAGTTTTGATGAATTTCTTCCACATTTCCTTTGTAGAAAATTTTTTCAAAAAATTGGAATTTTTTCAACATTTTGAATTTTTATTATTTTTAATAAGTTTTCAATGTCCTGGAAGTTACTTTGTCCCAATTTATTTATTCTAATAATGTCACAGAGAAATGTCACTATAGTCTGTTCACCGAAAGAAGGTACTGAGTTAAACAGAAAATTTTCTGTTTGCAGCCAAATACTTGCGCTGCAAATCGAGACCATCATTGAGAATTTGAGGTACCTATGCTTACAATAAACAGCAAAGGAGTATTCGAATTCTCAATACTGAATTTCATTTTCACGTCCATGTTCCTATTTCATGTCAACTACATACATATATACCTACCTCTATTCAATATTTCATTCCATTCCAGATCAGAATCTGTACTTCATTCTGCGTACATATTCGATTTGCGTAACATGATAATGTGTTTTGTACTTGAAAGTAAGCGCACCCTCAATTTTCAGTGAAAATTGCAACGCAAATATTTGGCTGAAAATAAAAAACTTTCCATTTAGACTCGGTACCTTCTTTCGGTGAACAGACTACAGTGATGAAAGTTATTTTGTCCTAATTTATTTGGTCTTATAATGCAGTGGCGGAGCTAGGAAAAAACTTGATGTAAGCTAAGGAGCTGAACAGGTCAAAAATTTATCGATGTTGTGTGGCCTCATAGATACTTACATACAAGTACCTACCGATTTTTCACTGCCATAACTGATCCTGTCATTCAATAGATCAACCGTATAATAATTGAAATTGAAATTGAAATTTATTTGAGTAATAATAAAAAAGATTTTTATCACGCATATGCTTGACGACACCCCTATGCCTTAATAATAATAATAATAATAATAATAATAATAATAATAATAAACACGATAAATGCTCAACAAAAACATGTAGGAAAATTAAAAATTTTGAGGAACGAACTTTTCAATGATAATAAGTGAAACATTTTTGTTGAAAACGAGAAGAATAAATTGAATAAATTTTTCTAAATACATACCTATCTATTTTAATTTCTACCAGTTTTGACTTGACTTTTTTCAACAGTCAGAATTCAAATTTTAAATTTATAGATAATGTGCACAATTCATGAAAGGAGAAATGAAAATAAAAATATCGCTGCCAATCAAAACATCAGAACAAATTTTGGATTTGAATCCAGTCGGCGCAATAAATAAAATCAAACACAAGTCAAGCGCGTAAGTCCGTTCGTTTCCACGACATCATCGTGGTAAAATTCTAGTGAACGCGCTAAAAACATTCCTTGAAGTTGAAGCTAATCCATATCTAAAAACGCAACGTTCCTCTTTCCCCTCAATAGCGCTACACAGTGGTCTGTAAAAAAATCTAGCACGCCAAAAATCTGAAAATTGGTATAGGAGATATTTTTGGGTAGGTGAATCCATTTTTGGAGTCCATTTTTTCCAAAACTTAAAGAAGGCTGTGTGGAGGGGGATAAAGTTCAAAATTTCCAAAAAATTGTGTGAGATATCAAAAAGCATGTTTTCAACCTCCTGAACACGTTTCTGAGGTTATTATTATGAAATAGTTGAAGGGTACCCCGAGGGAGAGAGGTAAAGTTCAAAATATTTCCAAAAAATTGTGTGTGGTACCAAAATGCATGTTTTTAAACCCACTGTACACGCTTCTGAAGTTATTCTCATGAAATACTCCAAGGGTAACCCAAGGGAGAAAGAAATTCTGTGTGGTGTAGCAAATGCTTGTAACTTTGGACCTATTCAATCTCCACTTTTGAAAACAAAGTAGGTAAAACTTAGCATGAACTGATTTTATTGGTGTGCCTTTATTGCGTTTTCTGCTGGAATACATTGTGCTTACAAAGTGGACCCTTTATATGGTTTGATATTACCGTAAACTGTGGTAACATTGAAGGATTTTTCAGAATTTTTCATGTTTAGAGGTACGAATGGCAGAGGTGGGGGAAATGTGTGTGGTGCTTTTGATAAAGCTATGTCAGCACTACGTTTTGGCGGTTACAGAAGTTGCCTACCTTTTTCCTGTCAAGCGCAAGAGCCAAAAGATTGAAATGTGCTTCATTCAAGGTCAAAAATTATCAAAAACATGAATATTCACTTCTTGGTCACTTTATACGCGTCAAGCACTTACAAAATGATCCATATTCACAATTGAATTTATGAAAGAGTGCTCCAAAATGATAATTTGAAATTTTTCTAGTTTTCAGGCGTTTTTCATGCATTTTGGACAATTTGACCAAATTTTATGATTTTTCAATGGTTTTAGAGTTGTTTTTCAAGTTTTCACATTGTTTTTAACAAGTTTTCAAGCATTTTCATGCATTTTTGGTCAATTTTACTGAAATTTCATGATTTTTTTATAGCCTTCAAAGTTACCCCAGTTTGAATACAGTCGGCCCCACTTATTATGGATCCGCTTAATAAAATCACCCGTTTAATACAATCAAATGGCTTGGTCCCGATTTTTTGTACCTAATTACACAGAAAATCACTCGTTTAATGTAATCAAACTCCCCGCTTAGCAGAATCATTTTGTGAAAATATTGAGGTATTTTTGGGAAAATGGCTTGTTTTTTCATACTTTAAATCAAACATTTTGGAATTTTTCACTTATTATTCTCTTATTTTTAAATTTTGATTTCTAACAACTTTCTCTCAAGTGATGATAAAGGGAAAAAGGTCTAAACATTTGAAAATTTGAAAAATAGATATGTTATGTACCTAAATCGCGAATTTGGGAGTACCTATCGTAATTTTAATCCATCTTTTTAGTATGCATGTACATTGTAAAGTTGTAGTAAATTTTTTATGTGAAAATTGTGTTTTTTCAAAAGTTCGCTTTATAAAATCACCCGCTTAATAAAATCAATTTGCCTCGGACAAATGCGACCATAATAAGCGGGGCCGACTGTATTATTTTTTTACTCCTCAGGGAAGAACTTTCACACATGAACAAATGCGCCAATTTATAGTTGGGAGGTGTACCAACACATTTATAATGTCATTTGACTCATTATTTGAAAATTCAAAATTCCAGACACCAAGCTTTTCATGTTAATTAAAATTAATTAAAACACCACTTTTTTCACTTGATTTTTCACTGATGTTGGAACCACTAGTTGAAAATGATGAAATAGGAAAAATAACTGCCAAAGTGTACGCTATCCATTCCAGGTGCCAGAATTGTTCCATACTTCATAGTTCCACCGCCATGGAGCATAACGTGATGAAAAACCGCACCCTTCAATGTTACCCCGCGATTTCAATGTTGCCCCAGTTTATGGTACTTATTTTTAATGATGATTTTAAATCTGTATTGATTTTAGAGTTTTGATGTACCTCTACCTACTGGCGGTTGAGAATTGAACTATAAAAGTAAATATTTTTACTCAATTTTTTCACGCACCTTTTGGATTATGTTAGGTTAATCATGTCTAGTCAAAAAAAAAAATTCATGATTAGTAGGTACCACTGAAATGTGTGCCTCTACTCTCACATGCTATCTCCACTGCTGAAAAGTACATTTTTATTCTCAAGATGAATTTGATATTCATCATAAGAAGTACCAATTCATGAAATCATACCACTATCAGACATACTTTTACCACAAAACCTTTTTTCCTAAAAAATTTTATGATTTACAGCAGTAGGTAATACATCAACTTTGGATGTATTTTTCATGTTACTGCCCAATGTTGCGAGTTGTAGCAAGAACTAATAAAAACATGTGAAAGTACAAATTTCAGTGGTAATTTTCGTGGAAAAATTTTTCTGGCTTCACTTGGCCCATGTAACATAACCCAATCTGTATACACAGAAAAATTGAGTAAAAGTACTTACATTTTTAGTTCAATTCTCGGCCACCAGTACATCAAAACTTAAAAATGAATACAGAGTTAAAATTACAGTGGAACCTCGATAACTTGAAACTCTTCAACTCGAAAACCTCTATTAGCTGAAGCAACCTCCATTCCCCTTGAAATCTCCGTAACACTCAATGTTAACTTTACTCGGATAAGTTGAAATAATTGAAGATACAAACCAGTCAGAATATTTTTCAATTAATACTTTTATCTTTCATGCACTTACATATCTTAGTTGTAACTCTAAGCTAACCTTTTGCCAAAAAATAGTGAGAAAGCCTCTATAAGTCGTATGTTGTCTGGCATTTACCTCTATAACGCGAATATTTCAATTCATACTTCCATCTTTTATGCACTTACATATCCCTTAATTCATTCATTTTGTAAGACCTCTATAACTTGAACGCTCTCAAAATCATACCTGCATAACTCGAAACTGATTATCTCGAAAACCTCTATAAGCCGAATGAATGACCATTCCCCTTGGATTTTGAGTTATCGAGGTTCCACTGTAGCATTAAAAATGCTATCAAACTGTGGAAACGGTTCACTTTTTAAGCATGATGTATTCCAGCAGGAAATGCGACAAAGGTACACACTATTATCACAAAACCAGTTATTTAAAACTCCGTCCACTTTGCATAGCTCTGTAGCAATAATATTCCTGATCAAGTCAACCAAACAAGCAAAATTGAATGCTTTGGACATTTCTACACATGTTCCTGATATCATTTTTTGATATTTTTGACTTTGGGTTTTTCGATTTTTGGTGCGCTAGATTTTTTTACAGAACACTGTGCGCTAGGGCCTGTGTGCGCATGCGCGAGTAGGGTGAAACCAACTTCGTTTGTAGCTGAATCTAACCAGCTTCGTGGCGTGTCAACAAGATTCTTCCCAGGGCGTCCTGGTGGTAAAATTTAAATATACGCGCTCAACGCAATTTTATTTGGCAGAACTACTCCCAATAATTTTATGATTTTAAAAATAATTTAAATTTTTGTCAATTGTTTTGTACCTACAATTTATTTTCAAATAAAACTCTTTCTTTTTTTCAAAATTTTAATAGAAGCTCAGCTTACAAGCTTGCACGCTAGCTCCGCCACTGGTCACAGAGAAATGTCACTACCTAGTGATATTTCTGGGAATATCCCTGTGATCATTTTGTCCAATAAAAACAATATTCCTGGGATGTCTGAACAATGTCACAGAGCAATATTGCATCTTTCAATGTGACATTGCATGACGTTGCTATGCCATTTCAATACTTGCCCGGACTGTTGGAATTATGAACATTTTACAACATTGAAAACAAATTATTTCTTGCATAAAGTAGATAAACATTTATTTTTTCTAAAAAGTAAAAATGTAACACTTAGTTAAATTTAATAGGTGTAAGATCAAAAAAGTAGTGCCGACGACCGAGCTGCGAGCCGCCAGTGCAAGGCATTATAGACATTAGACTTATAAGTTATATGGACTGTTAGTTCAAACAACGGCTTTGTCTCATGCTGTTTAAAAATATACATATGAGTAGCTGAGTATGACGCATGCGCAAGGAATTGAAAATGAAACACAATGAGCCGCATGAGCTCGCCATCCCCACCCATTTCGATAGTAGCGCTACCTGGAGTCGTGTTAAGCAAATTAGTACTCCTCAACATCTGTTAGGAAATTCATTGCCAACAGAAGATGAATAAAATGTGGTACCTTTCCTTACACTACACGTCTACACCTTCAATATTCAACAACAATTCGAATCTTCAACAACAATTTATGTTACATATCTAATTAAGTATTTTGTATTCAAACAGTCAATCCAATATTCATAATCAAAAAATCTTTGAAAACCCCAACCAAATACCATGATATTCAAATAATTCGAAATTCGAATACCTATTGCGATTTGCAAACATTCGTTTTGTCAACATTTTTATACCTAAACACGCCTGCTAATTCCATTTATTACTTGGTGCAACCCAAACATTTTCAATTTTGTCTCCTTCTCTATATCCACTCAATTTATTCATTACGTATAGTTAGGTATTTTCCATTAATTTTTCTACTTCAATTTTAATTTGAAAAATAAAATTAAGTAATCAATTCTCGAAAAAAGAGAATATTTTCATCAAATATGGAGTACCCTCTCACTTGTTTTCTTTTTGTTTCGAAATTAACATTTTTATTTTTCATTGCTACTTTTTACAAACATATTTCATGAAATACTGTAATTTGTGATCTATTATTTTTGATTTTTATAGAATAGTAAAGGTATGATTTATCATTACGAAAGAATAGGTGAATCGCAAGACAGAAAAGGTGGTTATATATAAACGACAGGCACGACAAAAATAAAAGAAGTGCCCGACCAAACACGCCATGTTTTTGAAAATAACTGTTCCTAAAGTGTCATGAACTTCATTTTTTTTTTTTTTTTTTGGAAAAATTGACACATTCTCACTATCATAGAACACTAAGGTACCTACTAGGTATATTATTATGCAAATTGCAATTTCAAAAAGTGCAGTAGGTATAGGAAGCTCACATTTCACATTTGAAAATTGTCACACAGTTTTTGCTCTAATTTTAGAGCAATTTTTAATTATTTTTGCTAGCTTCCCAATCCAACATCTTATTTACTTATCGCTTTTTCGTGTAATTTCAGATTTGCAATTATATAGATATAGTATGTACATTGTTCTGTAGTTTAATTTTTTTCGCTTTTTCGTGTATTTTCAGATTTTCAAACGTGTCATTGTAAAGACCTAACTTGTCGCTACCACAGCTTTTATTGTTGTTTTCTGGTGTCGTTCAAACACCTTTTTCTGTCGTGCGATTATATATTTCCCAATAGTAAATACACATTTGATGAATAAAATCTATCCAGACAAGCAAACAGACCTGGGCCAAGTGGAAAAATTCACCGAAAATTTACCAAGGCACTTGAAAAATTCACGTTTATGACATACTGCACTTTGAAACTTGACCAAGACACTTGAAAAATTTACATTATGTACCTACTGCACTGTGAAAATTGACCACAACACTTGAAAAATTGACAGAAAATTGACCAAGGCACTTGAAGAATTCACATACATTCAGTAAAAATTAACAAAAAATATTATGCCATAAAAATCACGAAATTGATTGAAAATCAACGAAAATGGAAGCATTATTCTCAATAATGGAAATGCATTTTCTGGGACACAGTACATTACATAATGTACCGTTTGTACCGTGTCCCTGATAATGTATTGTATACATTTTTTTAATATGTACTAAGCCCCATATCTAAAATGATAATGTATCCAATCCCTGACTAGTGATAGCACCCAGTATATTTTCCATTCTTATAATGTAATTTTAACTGCATGAATTTGAAATCATGTAACCAGCAACCACTGCAATAACCCTCAGTGATGACTGCATGAATCTCTGAGGGGGAACCATACACATTACCATCAAGTACTCACTACATGAAATAATGTACTTCTTCTACAAGAAACTTGAACCACTGCTTGACAGCGCAATTTATCACATTGTACAATACCTACCTACTCATTGCATTAATTCAGCTGATGAGTATCTAAGTATTATATGTACATGATTTCAAAATTCAAAAATCATTTTTTTTTCAGTGTAATCCAGAGTATTTTTTATTTTTCTTGGCAAAGACGAGAAACATGCTGAAAGCTGAAAGCTGTAAAAAGCTGATATTTTCAAGAATTTTGAAAGCTAAAAGAAAGCTAAGCTTTATAAATTTGAAAGCTAAAGCCAGCTGAAAGCTTCATTTTTTCAGCTGTCTTGAAGTTGCAACGGTTTTTTACTGTAAGTTTAATGTATTTATTTTATTTTACTTAGTTTTCAGTTTTTGTGTTCAAAATTTTCATTTGGCCACAATAGGTATTTCAAAATTATCATTATGTAAGTGATTAAATATTACTTAAATCACGGATTGGAATGGCAAAAAGCGCATTTAATAACCTAGCCAATGCGCTGCACTGCTGGGAAATCGAACGATTAGTCTAGCTCTGAGAAAGAGAATCATGCGATGCTATGACATGGACCATTCTGAAGTATATTCGTGCAAAACATGGACCATGAGTGCAGAATGCGAGAAGGAAGTATCCGCTTTCGAGACTATCAAAGGCTATACTACGGATCTCATGGAAGGACTTCATTACCAACCAGGAAGTAGGTATCAGCAAGAATAGGAGAGGAGTGGAAAGTCGTAGTAGAAGATATAAAGAATAGAAAGCTAAAGTATTTAGCTTATAAAATATGAGAAAACAGTGTATTCATGCTTACGGTACAGCCGGTAGAGGGGAAAATTCAAGGAAGAACAACAAGAGGGAGGAAGCGATCAGAGATGTTAACGAGTTTCAGTTTTCCGCAGTCCATGTGAAAACATACCATTGGTTCTCATAGAAAAGCCAATGGGAACAAAACCATCAGGTGACGCGGTAGCGTCCCCCCCCCCGCCATCACCCAACAGTTCCAAACGTATAGTATTTTCGGACGCATTTACCAATGGTATTTTACCAATGGCACAAAACCATTCCTTTTAAGAACTGGAGTTTTCTTCATTTCTATGTAGGTACCAACATAGTTAAAAATTGCTAAAAAAAAAAAAAAAAAAAAAACTTTCCGAGTAAAATGAAGCACTAAATTCCATTTTGAAAGTTTTTAAATTAAAAAATTTGTGCCCCAGGTGGGGTTTGAACCCACATCTTCTGCATACTACTCGTTTACCATATTAGTTTTACCATTGGCTCTACCTACTCAGCCACCTCGTTCCATGAAGAAAGGGGCAATTTTTGAATTTACATGCCTGTTAAAATTGAACTTGAAAATTTTTTGTGTAGAACTTCATCATCAATTTCATAACTCAACACAAATTTAAAATTTTTGAAGAACGTTAAACAATTTCTACAGAATAATTTCATTCAAATAATACCATTTTGGTAATTTTTTTGTAATTTTGAAGAAATTTCTACATTATTTTAGGCATTTTTTGAGAAAATTTTTCTCAAATTGTAATAGTGAGGCTGATAGAAAGAGGGATAGGTGATGGGGGTCATAAATACTTACTAGTTAAATAAAGCACCTGAAAATTTCTCCTAAGGGGTGAGAATTTCCTCGTACATACGAATGTGCAACTTCTCTATCACTAACTATTGCATTGAAACCAGGTCATAATCTAGGTGAATAAATTACAACACGAAACAATCCCTACACCTATTATTGATGTAATTAATAGAGGGGTTTGGTTCCAAAACTCACAATATGCCAGAATGACAAAACATGGGATAGGTATGGATTCTGATAGCATAGGTTACGGCGCGTCACATGAGCGAAAAAAATTTTCCCAAACTAATTTCTTCCTTGTGAAATTGGCCTTCAAAATCAGCCTTGGTTCCAAAACTCACATTATCCACTGGATATTGTGAGTTTTGAGAATGAACAATTTGTTATCACAACACGCATTGGCATTGTGTAAACGGTGCCTCATGCACATAGATGGCTGATAACAAATAGATGAGCCAGAAATTCCGAATGACGATGTACCCATGTGTTGCGAGGTGCCAGAGGGTGACGAACTGATTGTATGATAATTTTTTTTGATTTTCTTTTCATTTTTTGTAAAAATTTTTCGATAATTGTGTTTGCAGAACAAAAAATACACGATTTTGACTGAAGATCCGAAATATTTTTATGCAACTTGTTTAAACTTCATTCGTACTAAGACTTTACAGGTTACAGTGCAGTTTACCACAAAATTTACGACCAATTTGGGGCCCAAAAAGGGGGGAATTTCGTTGGAGTCAAAACTCACAATATCCAAATTCAAGGTGGTCCCAAACCCCCCAGAGGAGGGAAAATTGACTACGATCTTGCCAAGTTTCAGCTCGAAATACCACAGGTTTCGGTATGTTTCAGTTTTTTGCGATTTCCCAAAAAACAGTTTTCGGGATGTTGTGAGTTTTGGAACCAAGCCCCTCAATAATAAAACCACAAGGAATCATTGGAAGCTTAACAATAAATAATCCATCATAAAAGCTAGCTAATTTATTGCATAAAATGGACGATCAGATCCATGTAATACATAATGGAAGATTAAAAGCTACACTCAGGACAAATCTTGGCAATTGGTACAGAAGTAGGACTAATGTTGAAGTATGCTAATCCATAATTTTAACTCAAAGCAGTTCAATGTAGGAAAGTGCAAATGCTCCTCTACAATTGGTTTAAAAAAAACACCATTTAATCGCGATAAGGTTACGATTAAATATTATTTTGGAGTGTGTCTCAACACTTACCCAACTGTTATCTATCCGAGGGCTCACTAAAACTATGCCCAATGATAATTATGATTAATTTTTGAGTTCACTTTGGGACAGGGTACATACTCCCATGGTCGACTTAGGTATGGGAGATGATCCAAAATACCATAAAAACGCGACGATCTATACGAAGATCACGAATTACATTTGAAAAAACACATATTAACCAAATTAGGGGTGAATAATATAAATTTTAGGGGTAAGGAGGCACACAGCCTTGGATAAAACTTAGTGGTGTCCACTGTACTGAGAGCTTGAGATCCTGTACAGGTAGTGAAGAAGATATTTTTCACGATCCTGGTCCTGACCTAGGATCAGAGAATTTAGCACGTAACCTTCCATCCCTACCCTGAAACCAGTATTCTAATAATAACCACCATAGGTAGTCCTGGGCATGTGATGTCGGCTCATCACAAAATTTTGTATTTCTTTACTAACTTTGATCATTTTGAAATGTTGTCAAGGTATTTTAAGCATATTTTTGTGAACTTTTTCAATTATCAAATCATAAACTTGTTTTTTTTTTTAAAGAGGCGTGATAAAATAGAAATTGTACAAAATATTTACAAAAAATTGTAGCCCAAAATACCACGGCAGCAGTGTTCAAAATGATCAAAATTGGTAAAAAATATAACATTTGTGAAAAATTCTCTCAAAAAAATGCCTAAAATAATGTAAAAATTTCTTTAAAATTACAAAAAAATAATCGAACAGGTATCGTTTTTCTTAATCATAATGTTATCCCATTTTCACTGCATAAAAGTAGAATTTCCAGAAAATTAAAAATTGGTCAAAAGTTTTGGATTGCTGCCAAAAATTAGCCAAAATAAAAAATTAAAAAAAAAATTTTCAATTAAAATTCACTACCAAAAGATTGATCGATTTTTATGCTTTTTATCAAACACTTTACAAAATTTCCAACTTACTTAGGTACTTCAGATACACAATCGAGCGTATAATTTTCACTATTCACTTCACCAATATCTTACCAACTGCTTGAATTCCTCGAATTCTTCATAGGTTTGGTCAGAAAAACCGAATTCTTACATTAAAATTGCCATTGTTCTACTTTTCAAATCACAAAATTTTCCAAAACTTTTGCTCTCGCTGTGCTCGGGCCATTCAAAATGCTACTTTTAAAGGTGTTGAGAATATGAAAATTGAACAGAAAAATTCCAGAAATACCCACAGTTCTCAAAGCGTGAGAAAAATTAATTCTTTCATTAAAATTAATGTTGTTCTACTTTTCAATTCACAAATTTTTCCAGAACTTTTGCCCTTGCTGCGCTCGGGCCATTCAAGGTACTTCTTTTGAACCTGTTGAGAATATCAAAATTAAACAGAAAAATTCCAGAAATACTTACTCATAATACTAAAGCGTATGAAAAATGCCAATTTTTCATTTTTTTCTGAACAGGACCACTACATTTTCAAACATTTTTGATATCACAGTGTTCTCAGCACCTTGAAATTTTGGTTATTGCGGCAAAACTACAATTTTTTGTCGGCAAAAGGACGATGCACCCATCCTCTCAAATAGCATGACTTGTCTTTTCTTCGCCCCCCCCCCTCCGGCCACGGATTTTCCATATTTCAGTCGTCCTACATCAATACTTCAGTCGTCCAATTCGTGTGCTCGCCCCCCCCCCCCTAGAGAACCCCATTCGCGACGTCACTGCTGAAAGCCAAAAGCTGAAAACCGAATTCAGCCATCCGGTGAAAGCCAGCCAAAAGCTAGCTTTACAGCTATTTATTATAGGTAGTCAAAATGGACGGCTATATATATATAGGTAAAGTGGAAAGTCAAAGCGAAGAGCCAAAGCTTTTTAATTCGTATCAGAAGCTGAAAGCGAAAAGGTAAGCATTATTTTTCGGCTCCGGGTTTCTGTTTCCTGGTAGTCAAGTTTCTTTTTCTTTTTAAAGTCCGTCTTCGGCGTCTGCTGAAAAGCGATTAATTTTTTTTTTACTTTTATCAAAGTCTTGCACTTTTAAAAATTTGTGTTCCACGCTTCAGCTTATGGAGCTTCTAAGGTAATCCGATGATGTAGTTGTCTATCTGTTGATTACAAAAAATAGAATCCATTTTATCAAATTGGTTACTTTCAGATGAGTATTGTACCCATAAATTAAAAAGTTGAGTCAATTGCGTGTATTCATGTGTATTCCCCTGTAGTAGTCAACGCGTGTACAATCATATAAGGAAGGTCTGCCTACCCAACTTAATAACCTTCAAACTATACATATGTACCTTCCTACATTTAGTCGTTCAAATTTTTCATTAAATTTTTGTATGTTTTAAAAAGATTTGTTATGTTGAAAGAAGTATGTATCTTGAAAGAGGGTGAAAATAAAATCAAAAATTGAAATGATAAATAATTTTTTCAACGTCCGCTTGCTTGAAAAAAAGTCTTGGAATGTTTAAAGACATCGCAATAGCGAAAAATTTAAGTGTGAAAGTTTGCCTCACTCATCCCCTCTTCCCCCCCCCAAAAAAATTCTAAATGTGGGCGATTTTGTGTTGTCAACCATTATTTACCTGGTTTAAATCCAAAAATTTTAAAATTTGCTCAAAAACATTTTTAAATCAATTTAAAAAAAAATGGCCAAAAAAACTTGTCTTTTTTGTTTTTTTTTGTTTTTTTACTCAACATATCGATCTTTTTTCAGAGATAATGGGTTACTCATGGTCGATTTTGTGTTATCAACCATCATTTACCTGGTTTAAATCCAAAAATTTGCTCAAAACCATTTTTAAATCAAAAAAAAAAAATTGGCCAATTTTTCGCTTCAAAGCGCTTACTGCTAACACACAGTTTCCTCCAGACTGATGGTGCATAGAATTTCATATAGGTATAGTTAGATAGTAGGAAAATAAGATAGAATCGTCACTATGTTCAAATATGCACATTTCTAAACTTCACAAGCACTCAAACTTTCAAACAGATTTTTCTCAAAATGCAACTTTTACACATATGTCCTTTTTGCTATGACGTCTTCAATTACTATTACTTTTTTGATAGTGAATACTACACAAAGAGAAATGTAGGCATAGCACATTTACACACTATTTAACTACTACTTTTTGCTATACTTAATATAGGTACTTATTGAAAAAAGTAGGTACTACATTATTTTGCAATTGTGAAAAAAAATACAATCTATTCCATTAGGAAGTACCACAAAATATAGTAAAAATTACTGTATGGTAAAAATTACAACACTTCATAGTACTCATAACCACACTTTATAAGAAATTTTACCATAAATGTATTGCAAGAATTCTCATTTACTTATGAGACTTGATACTTACACTATATGTTGGTAAAATTTATTGAAGCTGTGTTGTGCCTAGTTAATAGATACGTAATTCATCATTTACATGTGATACTGACTTCAAGAAAACAATAGGTAGGTACCTACAAATAATACTGAACAGAACTCAAAATTGAAATTCAATCTTACAGAAAAAGTTATTGAACAATAATGTCACTGTCACATAATGATCGCGCTACTAAAAAGAAAATTGAGAATTGAATATCTTTAAATGTTCCAGTGCCACAATTAATCACAAAAGTAGATAATTATTTGATAAAAAATGTCACTAATAAAATGAACTTAGCATTGAAAAACTACAGTAAAACCTCGATAAGTGCAACCTCGATAACTGCAAATTCGCGTTAAGTGCAACAAAAATGTAATCCCCGGTCCCTTCAGTCACTTTACCATGTAAATTCACCTTCACAAGTGCAAATGGTAACCTCGATAAGTGCAACAATTTTTTGGCAGTAGAAAGCACTTTCACCTCTATAAGTGCAAGTTGCTGTACATTTCACCTCTATAAGTGCAAAATTACCACTACAATAAAAATTGTAGGCGAATTTAACCTCTATAAGTGCAAGTTGCTCCACGTTTTGCCTTTATAAGTGCAAAATTACCTAGACAATAGAAATTGTAAGTGAATCTAATAACCTCTATAAGTGCAAGTTGTTGTATGTTTCACCTCTATAAGTGCAAAATTACGTAGGCAATGGAAGTTGCAGGACAATTAAACCTTTGTGAATTGTGATATAAAGAGGTTGAGAATGATTAGGTAGGAAAGTTAGATATTTATCCTCTCTACATAAACGCGGCGAAGAAATATTCATTACGTGGGGAATATTTACATTGTTTCCCAGACTAGCTCAATTTGGGAGAGTTCAATCATTCAAACCTTTTATAACGATATTTCTTGATACCATTTAAATAAAAACACATCTCTACACCTTTCGATGATGTTTTTATTAAAAATAGTTCAAGTCTAGAGATATTTACACACAAATGTTATAATCTATGCTTATGTACGAGTATATGCTCGTATGTAAGTACAGATGGATTTTTCAACGAGTTATGAAACACGCGACGCGAGTTTCTTAGGGATGAAAAATATTTACACTTCGTAAAAATGCGATAAAGTTACAATTTTACACTTATAAAAAATATAATTACGTTAAAAGCGACATTTATCTGGATGGGCGAACGCAGCTCAGGGAATAAATTGTAAAATACTTACATAACAATGCAATATTACTGTCTCTCCTTTGCACTCCCTAATACTAGAGGCGGCGACAGAATCGGAATCGCGAGATATTTATTGAAAAAAGGTCTATGTTTCGTTTAGCAGTGATATTTCGATTAAGTTTCGTTTAGCAGAGCAATTCAGATGAAGATTATTTATTTAGTTTTATTTATCAAGAAAATCACGAGTTGTTTATTTATAAATTCACGAGTTATTTAAATCACGTATAATTTAGCGGATCACTCCCGAAGTGAGATGATCCATGTTAAAAACCAATAAGAGATATTTTAAATAGCTCTTGTCATGGTTAAATCTCCACACCGAAAGTGGTACAGACAAAAATGCGATGACATGAGCAAGATGCTCATGCGATCATATATTTAGGTATAACGAGCAAGCTCGCCATACCCCCGGGCAGTGACTAAGAACCAACTATCTAGAAATCGTAAGAACATTAGCGATTTTATGCACTCGTGCATTCGTATTTATATTAAGGGTTGTAGACAGGGTGTACAGAGGTACCTGAGACCACCCTCTTTAGGTGCGAGCGCGAGCTGTCAGATTAGAAATAATATTCCCCTATGTTTAAAATAATGTTCTCCTATTTTTTACATTGTTTTACACTACACATACACAACGAGTGTATGTGTAGGTGAGAATACCTATTTTCTAGAGAATTTAACACATTACCAAAACTTCCAGTATAAGGGAGTAAAATATGTGTACTAAGGTACACATCGCTAGTGTACGTATTTTTGAGACATCGTCTATGAAAGACTGATACGAATCACTAGCAGAGTGTGTAGGGCAATCCTTCCCATAACAATTGTTTACCTTGATAAGTGCAAATTGTGGAAAAATAACATTGCTAAGTGCAAACCTTTTCAAGTGAAAAACTCGATAAGTGCAATAATTTTTCCCGTCCCTTGAGTTTGCACTTATCGAGGTTTTACTACAAGGAAAAATTATTGCACTTATCGAGGTGAACAATTCACAAAGGTTTAATTTCCTGCAATTTCCATTGCCTACGTAATTTTGCACTTATAGAGGTGAAACGTACAACAACTTGCACTTATAGAGGTTAGATTCACTTACAATTTCTATTGTCTAGGTAATTTTGCACTTATAAAGGCAAAACGTAGAGCAACTTGCACTAATGCACTTATAGAGGTTAAATTTGCCTACAAATTTTACTGTAGAGGTACTTTTCCACTTATAGAGGTGAAAATGCTTTCTACTGCCAAAAAATTGTTGCACTTATCGAGGTTACTCTTTGCACTTACAAAGGTGAATCTACATGGTAAATTGACTGTAGGGACTGGGGATTACATTTTTGTTGCACTTAAGGCAAATTTGCAGTTATCGAGGTTGCACTTATCGAGGTTTCACTGTATTTCATAATCACAACAACTTATTATTGTTTAAAATAGGCTACTCACAGGTAAGTAGTGCACTAGACTACATACGTACCTATCATAAAACCAAAACTAGATAGAATAATTTGCATCAAACATAGGTAAGTATTTTTTTTTTTAATTAATTAAACTTATCTAGAAGATTTCAAGGGATTAGTAAAAAATGTTCTAGCATAGCTCTGAGCGTCATCAGTTAGGTATATTACTATAATATACTTGTGGTAACATGGTATCATAATTATGTAGAACACTTTACATAATGTATTGGAAATTTCTCTCAGTGAATGTCGCAAAAATTACTATACTAAGTACATACCTATGCATATTATAGTAGTAAAAATTATTGTACCGAAAATTATTAGTAGGTAAGTATTAAAAAAAAAGTAAATTAGTAGCAATTATTTTACTGCCTGTCTAACATACGAGTAGCTTGAGCTGAATTGTGTCAATCGCATTTTATGGAAGCCAAAAAGAAATAACAAGGGGTTCCCAAATTGATTTGCTCTTATCTTCATTTTTTACGGTTCCCCCACCAATGGAGGAGCCCTATTAAAATCGCTCAAGTTTTCAGTTCTTCAGAGGTGCGTTCATTTTGCATGTAGAAATCGGGTACACCAGTGTTGGAAAAAAACCGTTTTTTTTTTTTTAAAAAGACAAAACAAACGGTTTTTTTTGTTTAAAACGGGGTTTTAAACTGCTGGATTTTCATGTGTTTTAAACGCGTTTTAAACACGTTTTTAACACAAATTCATTTGTTTTGGATTCATTTTTTCAAATATATGTTATCCAGTCATCAACTTTTAAGATGTGATGTCATAAAATAGCTATAAAGTTCAATAAATATTTAAAAATTGAAATAAAAACACAAAATTTGCAGAAGAATGAAAATCTAAAAATTCATTTTCTTCAATTTCACTACTTTTTTAACCAGAAATTGAAAAAAAACGTGTTTTTTTAATAAAATTGGAGTTGAAAAAAAAACTTGTTTAAAACAAAAAAAAACCATTTTAAACAGAATTTTGTTTTAAACACTGTCTGTTTTTTTCTCGACGTTTAAAACACTGTTTTAAACGTTTTAAACATATGGTGCTGTTTTAAACTGACAACACTGGAGTATACTCAATTTTTTTAGGTACAGTGAGTTCCGCTTAATGTGTTGTCGGTTACTAGAGAAATTTGCTTAACAGAGTTGAAAGGGGTTGAAACGGAACATTTGCATCATTTTACATGCAAGTTTTATCGCTTATAATAGTGAAAATGAGCATTGCACTCGGTTAATAGAGTGGACTAATCTTTAAAAGTTGGAGAAAATCATGAATTTCAGCAAAATTTGACAAAAATTGGATGAAAAAATGTTGAAAACGTGTTAAAATGACCTAGTGAAAATTGGCAAGAGATGGTGTAATTTTTGTAAAAATTTTTAAATATTGTAAATAAAGGTGTTCAAAGGGTATTAAAAGACTAACTGTAGCTAAAAAACAGAAAATTATTGAAATAACCTTTAAAAAACATCAAAAAGTGATAAAACTTCAATGAAATTTGGAATTTTGCATTTTTTTTTGCATCGGTTATTAGAGTTTTTCGCTTAATAGAGTTGAACATGCTTTGGACCAACGCGCCCACATTAAGCGGAACTCACTGTATAAACAAAGCATTAACCAATCAGATTTTTTCATTCTTTGACAGACTTGGATTCATAAACAAAACATAAATTTTACCTCAGGAAACAAAAATATTGTTGGTTGTCTCCTGTTGACAAATAAATACCAAACATGATCAATTTTATTCAGAGAAATTTGCCTATGATTAGCAAATTAATTTTCCAATTTCCAGAAACAAAGGAACTAATTTGTGCATCGTAAAGTTTGTTTATACCCAGGGGGAGGGCACTTCATCAATATTACACTATTAGATTAGAGTAAAAAAACTCGTTTTAGTTCATACTCTCATCACTCGTAGCGCTATTTTCAAAATACGAGTATTTCCTCCAAAATTTCAATGACAGTAATCTCTGGTTGCTAAAAATGCTGATAATGAAGAGAATCATTTTGTTTTGTTTTGATAACATGACTTATAAAATTGTACTTCAATTTTATGCAAATTCACCATTGCAGGATTGTTATTATTCTATCAAAAGTTGGGATGGGAGAAATTAAAGCATAATGAAGTAGTACAAATATATGTGTAGAACTTACATCTATTTGTATTACCATCATTTAAAGGAGATATTTCAATTGAAAAAGGAAACAGAAAAAGTGTGTTCAACAGCAACGCTATTCACTGCAGTGATGAGAGTATGAACTAACTGCTCAGTGTAGCCACTATTCAAAAACAAAAAACAAGTTTTTCAAATTCGGTTGACTTGCCAATCTATTACAATATATACAGAGTGGGCCAAAAGACAGTACCCCGATTTTCACATTTTAGTTTTTCTTTAAAAAATCAAAAACTAAGCATCCTAGAAAAAAACTAACGACATCATGTCGATTTGAAATTTAATTCTCTACAACTTGGTTGCCATGAATTTTATTTTGGACGCTTCCTTTCGCCTCCAGATCAATTTTTATGAAGCTCAGTTGGCAAATTTTTTGAAAATTTTAGTTTTTTGTAAAAAAAATCAAAAACTAAGCATCCTAGAAAAAAACTAACGACATTATGTCGATTGGAAATTTAATTCTCTACAATTTTCTTCTATGTAATTTTTTCATAGGATGCTTCTTTTCATCTCCAGATCAATTTTAATGAAACTTTGCTTGCAAATTTTTCGAAAATTTTAGTTTTTTGTAAAAAAAATCAAAAACTAAGCATCCTAGAAAAAAACTAACGACATTATGTCGATTGGAAATTTGATTGTCTACAACTTTGTTACTTTTTTTACCATTTTTTACCATTGTTACCTTGAAAAAAATTTTAGATGAAGATTTTGAATTTTTGGCAAATTGCCAAACGGAAATAAGAAAGTAAAAACATTGAATTTTTCAAAAGTTCATTTCAAAATATCCAATTGCTAGAATGTCATTAGTTTTTCTAGGATGCTTAGTTTTTGAATTTTTTTTACAAAAAACTAAAATTTTCAAAAAATTTGCAAGCAAAGTTTCATTAAAATTGATCTGGAGGTGAAAAGAAGCATCCTACGAAAATATTACATGGAAGAAAATTGTGGAGAATTAAATTTCCAATCGACATAATGTCGTTAGTTTTTTTCTAGGATGCTTAGTTTTTGATTTTTTTTGCAAAAAACTAAAATTTTCGAAAAATTTGCCAACTGAGCTTCATAAAAATTGATCTGGAGGCGAAAGGAAGCGTCCAAAAAAAATTTCATTCAAACAAAATGGTAGAGAATTGAATTTCCAATCGACGTAAAGTCGTTAGTTTTTTCCTAGGATGCTTAGTTTTTGATTTTTTAAAGAAAAACTAAAACTTTTTGAAATGAACTTTTGACAATTTTTTCATAAAAATCATCAAGTCACAAAAATCGATCTGGAGGCGAAAGGAAGCGTCCAAAATAAAATTCATGATAACAAAGTTGTAGAGAATTAAATTTCAAATCGACATGATGTCGTTAGTTTTTTTCTAGGATGCTTAGTTTTTGATTTTTTAAAGAAAAACTAAAACGTGAAAATCGGGGTACTGACTTTTGGCCCACTCTGTATAAGTTGGTTTATCTATGTTTATACCTAAAGAAATCGAGTATACCCGATTTTTACATGCAAAGTGAACGGACCCCTGGTTTTCAGTTTTTCAACGCTTCAATACTAGCGCTATCTGGAGTACCAATGTCAAATCCGAGACTGATTAAGATTTAAGAATTCAATTTTTAATTTGTTTGCATATGTACCTATATTATTAATGTTTTTATAAATTTGAATGTTTAAATTTATAAGAAATTAACCAGACTTGAGACTTCACTTTAATAAAACTAATATACTTACTCTTTTTTGGAAATTAATATCAAGAAAATCCCAAACAATGCATTAAGTAATTAAAAATCAAAATCAATTTCTAATATTTTAATGAAAATGTCGTAAACATGGCCAAATATTTCTACTGAATGTATATGAAAATGAAATGCCAACACTTGACTAATCAGCAATTAGTATTTTCAATACCAAATCCGAGACTGATTAGTGATTCAGAGTTCTTTTTTATTTTTTATTATCAGTACCTAGGTACTTATTAGAGCTGAAAACGGTTATGCTACCCGCTAACCAGTATCTGGTTAGAATACCAGCTAAACCCGCTAGTGGTTGTATCTGGTTGAATCGGATATAGATAGTAGCGTATAGTGAGTACAACCCGAATGTCTTCGCACTTGATTTTCACACTTGGTCTGCGCACGCACCCCAAAATTTGATAATGAGTAAGTGGGAGGAGTTACGCTTCGACACCTGTCGTTCATATGTGTGATTGACGTTTGACATGATTGATGACAATGATGATGTCATGCCAGTACACCAGCTACGCATTCAATGCGCTACTAGTTATATCCTGAACCGGTGCGACATTTTTCAACTTGCTACCCGCTATAGCGAGAAGCGAGAATTTACGATACGGGTACAGTCAGGGGTGCTAACCTTAATTATTTTAATTACGGTTACGGTTTCACTCCAATTTTTCCTTGAAATTTTTCGGTTTTCAGTTCGGTTTTGGTTTTGAAATTCAAAATTTCGGTTTTCGGTTTCAGTTTTGATCTTATATATGTACAAAAATTTCAATTTCGGTTTCGGTTTTCGTTTTTTTTCAGTTTTACATATTTTTTTTTTAATTTCTTCAAAATTTCTCAATCTCAGAAAACAAACTGCAGTCATGTAATAATAATTCTAAAAAAAGTATATCTATATATTTTTCAAGAATACTAATTAGTAAATTTACCAATTTCCCTGGATTTTGAGTCTCAAAAGTCAAAAATGTGAAAAAATCCCCCCAAAAAAATTGAAAAAACTGAAAAAACCCAAACTGAAAACCGAAAAAAACCCAAATAAATTATATCGGTTTAGGTTTCGGTTTCACTCACTCTGCTTCATTATTAATGTTATGGTTTTTTACGGTTTTTAAAAAAACCTATGAAATTTTGGTTTTTGTTTTCAGTTAGGGTTTGAAAATGTCTGAAATTATGGTTCTTGTTTGGGTTTCAGTTACGGTTTTCGGTTTTTTGCGGTTACAGTTAGCACCCCTGGGTACAGTAGTTACCCGCAGTCAGCGAGTACCGTTTTCAGCTCTAGTACTTATAATTTATTATTAATGCTTTGTGTATGTCAAATGCTCAAATTTATTTGATCCGATATTTTAATAAAACTAGGTGTACCCTAGGTATGGTTTTTCAATTTTTTTTCTGATTTTGTAATATTAATTGAATATTCAATTTTGGAAAAAATCGTATTAACGATTTTGGATTTGGATTTATTTTATTTCAGTGTAGTGTTGAACAGAACTCGGAAATAGCAAAAATTATTCACTTTGGTTACCTATAGGTATGTATAGAAAATTCTCAAAAAAGAGGATATTTTTAACAAATCTGGGGAACCCTCTTGCCAGGTCCCCCGGACCTCGCTTGTTTTCAATAAATCTTTTTTCAACCAATCAGCTATAAAATAAACATGCAAAAAATACGCAGCCAATAATTTTTACTTTCTAAAAAATTAATTTTGGGAACCAAAAAAATTTGGAAAAAATTGTTGGAATTCGACTTATGCAAATGACACAATTCAGCTCAAGCTATGTTATATGGACAATAAAAAGTAAATCACCTAAGTACTAGATAGTATTTTTCATTCGTAAATAACCATGACATTTGAAAAATTGGGGAGAGGGACGGAAATTATTAAATTTTCAATATCATGCAAGATTTTTGAAAAATTAAAAAAAAAAATGGACCAATTCTGGTTTTGCTTTTTTTTTATCATTTTAAATTTAGGTACCTACGTTTTGTTTTGAAATTTTTGAGAATATAATCTATCACTACCTGTTTACTGATCAAACTTAAGGGCGGCAGTCATGTAATGTACCCCGGACCTATTGTACCACCCATACAGAAAAATACTATGGTTGGCTAAAGTCAACTATAGTTACTATGCAAATTTTTGTAGTCAATTATAGTAAGTCTTAGTCAACTATAGCAACTACGAAAATTTTCATAGTGAACTATAGTTACTACGATAAATTTTTGTGGTCAACATAGTAAGTTGTAGTCAACTATAGTAACTATGAAAATTTTCATAGTCAGCTAAAGTAACTACAAAAATTTTCATAGTCAACAATACTAACTATGAAAATTTTTGTAGTCAACTATAGTAACTACCTATAAAACAAGAATTTCGCGAAAATTTTATAAAAATTTGCAGTGAAAATCATTTTAAACAAAAAAAAATCAAAGAGAAAGACGTTTTTTATTTGAGGACATGAGTATTTATGACACAATTTGTGAGAAAAAAATCGACACACATTTTGTATCGAAATTCAGATCATTTTTTTGTCGGTTTTTGAAGGACTTTGCTCCATAAACCTGCGGTGTAAAAAATTTTAACAAAATCACCATTAATCGATTCAGGACATTGAAAATGAAGCATAGGTACTCCAAATTTCAGTCTTCCTAGCTAAGGTACCTCGATTTAATCAAATTTTGATTTTTTTTTCAAAGTGAAAAGTACTTTTGAAGTTTTGAATAATATACTCTGTTCAGAATCCTAGTAGTGTAATTTATTTCTAGTGATATTTTGGTGTTTCTCTCGATTTCTCATCATGTTTTATTGCCCTATTTTACGTACCTACAATTAGAAATTCTATTTTAGATTTGTTCACAGTAGCATTGAATACCCCAGTAAACGTCTTTTTTGACAGCATTCGTATTAAATTTTCAAATTTCTTTTCCCACTACGGTTTAGTAGATGTTTGAAAAAATTGAACCCAATAGCAAAAAGAGAGAATTTGGACAATTTGATCAAAATGGCCGTTCAAAGTATGGTAATCGGGGTATTGAGTGAGAGAATCGCAGGGATTACTAATGCCAAAATTCATTTGCGCTAATTGAGAATCTATGGAAGTGGAGGGAGCGAGGGGAGAGGGGGAGGGGTAATTTCAAGTCACATAGTGACAAAAGGCATCCTAGACTTCAAATGAATAACAAATTTGTAAAAGTCAAAATGAATTACGAATTATCTTGGAAATGTCTGTTTTTGCGTATTTATTTATTTACTTACCTATCAAACTTTCAAAAATGACTTAAGTATCTGATATTTTGTGAGACTTTTTTCAAATTTAGAATTCTGAATATCAAGTCAACTTGAGCAAAACACATATTTATGATTTAAGACTTTCCTCGCAGAGGAGACTTTACACCAACTTTTTTAAAAGTCGCATCCATTTCACTTTGTGCTCTCTGTAACGGCGTATGTGATATGACATTATTTTAACAATCTTTCAAGTTGAAAACATATCCATGATTTGAGACCTCTATTTCTTATCGGCTAACTTCCCTTTCACTTTATGGAGTTATCAAACTAAGTACAAATAGGTATCTCCATTTTGCATACATAAATGTTCTGATGTCTTTGTGAGGTAGCGGGTAGGAGGTGAAATTGTAGCCATGGATACGATTTATATGGGCTAAGGGTATTTTGAGAATATTATAAATATAGTACGTACCTAGATACAAAGTATACAGGATACGCAAAAATATCGAGTACCCCAAAAATGTTTTACCATTATGTTAAATGTTTTGATTGGTCTCAATGAATGATAATAATGAAAGCACATGATTGTTGTACGGAAGTGATAACATTCCACCAATCATATGCATCTATTGGCCTTTTCACGTTTAAAAACACTTTCTTCGGGGTACTTGATTTTTTTTTTGCACTCTGTAGGTATTTGTGTTGAATTTTTGAAGTGTATCAAGTTACCTGTTTTTGAGATGAATTTAAAAGTTTTACAATCTAGAGTCTAATACTGTAACAACGATGCTATTTAATGCTTTTATACATACATATAAATAATTGATAAATCAATGTTGCTTTGCTTACCCTCATGTTACGATACCTCCACGTGAAGAACTCGACGATTAGTAAACAGAAAATGAAAACAAGCGACAATATGAGAACAGTTGTTCGCAGAGCCCAATTGTAAGTTAATACACAAGGCCTCGAATCGACACATGATTCGCATCCTTCGGCACAAGGCAAGCATTCAAATGATCCCGAGACATTGTAAATGTTTTCTTCTCCCTATCAAAGAAAAAAATAGAATTAAAAAAAAATCAGCAAGCTTTCAGCATCAGGTAACTTCACTAGTAATCAGCATAAAGCAATCTCTAAAAACATGAGTTTCAAGTTTGGTGGTAAATAACAAGTAAATAACTGTACCTGTACATGATTTCTGATTTTTTTTCTGTATAGAGTAACTCATTGGCTTGCAAAATGCATAATTACTTTTAATTTTTGTTCATTTTTTAAAGAAATAATTGCATTTTTTATACCAAACCTCAAAAAACTCGTATGTGCCTATGATCGGCAACAATTTTCCTAAGATCGGCAAAATTGTTCCAGTAATCCGACATACAGATTTACATAGTATTGAGAGTAGGTAGGAAACAATATAGGTAGGTAAATTGAATAATGCAAAATCTTGAATCAGAGCATGTAAAATTAACAAAAATAGAAAACAAAAATTATTTACAACAAAAATTTTGACATGGAAATCATATTTAATTCAAAATTCGTCTAGATCATGAAGTTTTTCCAAAATTTACCTTTTATGTATAAGGGAAAAAATATAAATATAATTTCTTCCCTGATAGGCCCTCAAACAAGATATCTGAACTTTTTCACTTTTTCTAATTTTCAACACTTCTGCAAAAAATTATTCATTTTTCTGAAGTAGCTTGGGAGGAATAAACATTAAGTTTGTCTAGTTTTTTTCATTGAAAATGATGGAAAACAATTGAGCCAGTGATCAGCACACCAGTGATAGGCACTTTTCAATTATTGTAATTTAGATGATCATATAAACTAAATAAATGCTATGCCGATAATTGGTAAACAAGTTCATCTCTTCAAAATGATTTGAAATCAAATTAAACAATGATTGATTAATTTAAAATAGTACTAATTAATTCCTGACAAAAAAATTGAGATAGTTTGCCAATAATCGGTACAATGCTGATTACTGGAGCAACGCCTCATTTAGGGTACCAATAATCGGCATTTCATCTATCTATCTTCTTATCTGCCAAAGTGAGCATATTGGTTGAGATAAATCATGTTTTATTGAGGAATAACATTTTTTTTTTTTTTTTTTTTTAATAAAAGTACATATTTAAAATTGAAAATTGAGTACAGGAAACCTTCAAAAACATTAGTTTATGAAAAATTAGAGAGTTTGTCAAAATTGAAAAATTTGATTACTCAGCATCCAATGGACCAAAAAAGAGAAATTAAAGTTTAATGTGTGTCGAATGAGAAGTACTACCGCATTAATTAATAAAATTCGAAATAATTTAATTTAACTTCAAGTTTTGATTGTTTTTCATCTAAGAAAACACATTTCTGACTCCAAAACATCAAGTTATGGACCAAAACTGAAAAGAATGATACTCTACATTTCTGAGATCTCACTTCACTTTTTCCACCACCTAGCCCCCAAAAATTTTCAATAGAGACTCCGAAACGGCCAATTTTAAGAAAACAGCTAGCCCCCTTTAAAGGTCAATAACTCCAAAATAAAGAGGTTTTGGTCCATGGTGTATATAACATTTTTTACTCCTATTGATGAGTAGAATACGTGGTTTTAATTTTTCAGGTCTTATCCGAATCACCCTGTATATGTATAAGTATCTTTTAAGCGCGGCTTTTTCGCCTCCGTTTCGTATGTATACGCTCCTGTTCACCTCCAAATCGGAGGCGAAAACGTATCGCCGTGTATATCCTCAAAATAGTGATCTATGGACTCTAAAACGTCTAAATACCAATTTTTGTCTGGAGGCGAAAATGACCATATACTTATAGATATGCAAACGGTACCTCTACGTCACCTTTTATATACTCAGGCGTTCTCTTCGTCACCGAATTCGGTGACGGAGGCGTTTTGCCGGTGACGAAGACGTTTCCCTGTGTATAACAAGTTCAAACGGTTTGTTTTCCCCTGAAACGTAAAAGGGCAAAACTTTGTCCGGTGACGAAAAGGTCATGTATACACCTACTGTATACAGATTTTAAAAATTTTTTTCCATCAACACAGACATACCCTCGACGTCACCGTATATAAACAGTACCTTTTGGTCATCGCTTTTTAAATGCTTCCAGTTGTGTTATATTTTCGTATTCGTAGCCAGCGCAGTTGCAGTCTATTAGGCAAGGCAGCAGGTGACAATTTGGTATAGTCAATATCTTTTTAAATACACAAGGTCACGGAAGAGATCAGTTTATAGTCGGAGGCAAATTGGTACCATTCTCGTAAATTTTTTTTGTATAAGCTTAAAGCATGTAAATCAAGTGGGGAAAAGAGTATAATCACTATTACAACTGTGCTGGTTAAGAATATGCTATAAATACACTGCCGGAGGCATTTTAAAGCCTGGTGACCAAAAGGTACTGTTTATGTATGGTGACGTCGAGGATACTTAGGTCCATATATATATATACTGTCTTAGAGTACATTGCGAGATCCGACATATACACAGGCATTGCGAGATCCGACCCAAAAAATTTCGAAAAGTGCTAAAAACTCAAATAATAACCCTACAACTTCGTTCGAACGCACGTTCCAGTGTGTAAACAGTGCCTTTCTATGCATTGCCGCCATCAATTTCGCGATCCGCATAAACCGAGATCCACCAACGGCCTAAACCTGATTTGGGGGTGGATCTCGCAAGATGCGTCGTTTATCTATTTTCAAAAATTGTATATAAGTATATAAATAGTAGGTAAAACGAGATCCGGCTGAAAATGTGTGTACAGGGTCCCCCGGATCTCACGAGTACCATGGCATATGAGAGAACTTGCGAGATCCGGCAAAAGGATCTCAGGATCTCGCAATGCCCGATTTTATATAAAACGGATCTCGTAATGTATGGTTTTTACATGTATATATATACGGATATACATTTTAGTGCCATCATGCCAACACCAAAATCACCTCTAGTAATTTCAAAGAATGAAGACAGTTTCTTTTCGCCTCCGAATGAAACATGTCTCCTCTGGATGTGCTCTAACTAATTTTTGCATGAGAAGCCTAATTTTAAAAGGAACACACTCGTAGGATGATTCTAAACATCGGAGACGAAAACACCTTGTGTTATAAAGGAGGTGAAAAGTACTCATCAGTTCATCTATTTATATAGGTAAAAGAATTTTGAAAACCTTTGTCCAGTCCGTGAGTCTCTCCAACTGGACCAATTTTGCTCATTTTAAAAAAAAATGTTCCCCATGATGTGTAGATATGTCATGAAACATTTAGAAGTCAAAATTTTTTGGTTTGAGCCCAAAAAAATTAAAAATGCATAATTTTGAACAATTTCAAGTTTGAGCGTTCATTTCGCGGCCGAATTTTTCTCATTTGCTAGGCATTTTTCTTATCATCAACATCAAATAAACAAAACGTCAAAAAACCTATACCTATTTTGCAGCCTACTATTTCTCTTTCTAATTACTCATGTTTTTATTTGTTATCATAATGAAAATATGAATGAACGAAATATAGTCTGTCCAACATAAGAAGCATAACGCTCTAACTGAAAAGTTTCTGTTTTGTGTAGCCAAACAATTCTAGTTTTCATTGAAAACGTAAGGTACATCACCACTTGCAAGTAAGTGTAAAACAGATTTTTAAATCATTTTTCATTTTTAAAGCCATTATAGATGGATTAGGAAGTGTGAGAGAAAGGAAAAAATTGAACAATACGCAAAATTATGAAAGGTTTTTGCCGAAATGAATGTAAATAGATCAAAAATTTGTTTTAAATTTTCACTTCGAGTATTGAAGCACCCTACCCTAAGTTGACAAGAATTATGAAATTTATTTGGCTACAAAACAGAAACTTTTCAGTTAGAGCGTTATGCTTCTTACGTTGGACAGACTATAATTTCAGAAGAAGTGAGAAAACTGAATAAAATGAAACAAAGGAAAAAGATGACGCTTGAGACTGAATCGTAATTTAAGAATACATTAGGTAGGGTAGGTACCTATAAGTTAATAAATTGAGAACGTGTTTGTAAGTAAACCAGAAAAAAAAAACAGAAAGATGGAGAAAATTAATATGGGTATTTGAAAACAAAAATGAAATATGATTAAAAAAATCAGCAGTCCTATCTCTCAAATATATTTATTTACATGAAGTGAAATGAAAAGGAATGGAAAATGAAAAGATGAAATATGACACCAAAACGAAAACATACCTAAATTAGAACCAAACATTTTTTTAAAAAATGCTAAAAATAAAAGTAAAATCAAATACAGAAAATTCAAAGATCTCAAAACTAAAACCAAGAAAATAATTGAAGCACAAAAAAAAAATTGAAAACGAAATCAATTGTGAAAATCTGAATTGAATTTCAAAGAGTAAAAAAAATTGAAACAGACTCGAAAACCAAAAGCAAAAAAAAAATGCACAAATAAAACTGAAAACAAAAAATTGATGATGAAAACACCAAATATATAAACAGAAACTAACAAAAAACACATTAAAAATTGAAAAACCTCAAAATGTAAATAAACCAAAATTGAACAAAAACCAATTTTGCCAAGTTTTGCAAGATTGACGGTGATGATTTTTATTCAAATCATTTTGAAAATCAAGTTTCAAGGTTGTTGCAAAATTCATTATGAAAAATATTATTTTTTGTGAAATTTTTCAAGTCAATCTTAAAAAAACTAAATGGAAACAAATGAAATCAAATCGAAATCAAAACCAGAAAACAATTGTAAGAAAAGAAAATTTAAAAACAAAAATATAGTCAACACTTTAGACACAAACCTGATTGTTAAAAAACAAAAAAAAAGAAATGGAGGAAATTAAATATTTGAAACGTGAAATGAAAACTGAGAAAAAAATGAATCCCCCCCCCCTCAAAAAAATGGAGAAATGTATTGAAGTAAAATAAAACGAATTTGGTTGAAAAGAAATAAAAAATGCTTAAATTTTTCTATAACGAATAAATGAAAAAATGAGCAAAGAAATAAGAATAGAAAAATTATGGGAATTGCTAAATCAAATAAAAAATGGAATATATAAAAAAGGAATAAAGAAGAATAAATGTCAAAAGTTGTCGAATAAAAACATGAAGAAATGATGATAGTAAAAGTGAAAACTATTGGTAGAGAAAATTGAAAAACCTCAAAACAAAACAAAAAAATAAAACTGAATCGAAAAATGAAAACCTGGATACCTTCACATATGTCCTATATACGTAAATGGAAACTAACAACAACAAAAAAAGACCTTCAAAATGAAAACCACAAAAAAACGCATCCTCACAATCTTCAAATGAAACTCCTAGAAACAAAAAATTGAAATTCTAGAAAACAACAACATGAAATTTTCAAAACAAAATGGAAAAATAAAAACATGTATGTAGCTCTAGAATCGAAATTGATATTGATAAAATGTCTATAAAATGTGTCAAAAATGTATAAAAAATGCTTTAGAAATGTTATAATAACAAAAAAAAAATAAATGAAATCAAGAAAAATCAGGATTGATGGTAAGTACCTATTTAAATCGGAATGAATTTGAAATTAAAGGTCAAAAAAGTCAGGAATACCTACGCTATTTTTAAGCGCGTCAAATGAACATGTGTAGGTATGTACAACGTTCTCCATTGTGGGGTCGGCTAGAGCGCCCGCGCCATGCCAGGGTGCCAGGATTTTCAGATTCAGGGATTTCTACACAGACAAAGAGATTTTTCATTTGGGGAAATCGTTGGGAGTTCTTTAACGATTTTGATAATGGTCAGTAATGGACATGTTCACCAAGGCACTCGAAATTTTTGAAAAAAAAAACACATTCTCCAGTGACTAGTTTTTTTTTTTTAAATTTCAAAGGATTTAATATTGAAAAATTCACAATCGATAATCAAAATACATACGTAGATAAAGTTCCATCATTTAACATACAACTTGGTTTTTCCATAAAAATATCAATTTACTTGCCTTTTTCAGTGTTTGAAGTTCCATGGAGGGGCATAATGCTGAATGATGTGAAAAAACATGTATTCATCACATACCAATTAAATGAGTCAATGTTTAAGATTTACAAGTTTGCTGGGTATTTTAAATTGATTTATTGAACAAAAGGAAGGTTCCAGTTTTGCTTTCAATAAATATGATATCGCTTGTAGCAACCATATGAATTTTATATTTAAAATTCTAAGTATGCCGATTACTGGGTACAGAAATGACAACTGCCGATTACTGGTGAAGTTACCTTAGGTACTCAATTATAAACTGCCTACAGAGACCATTATGTTCTACAATGACAATCACTATCATCATCATCATCATCATCATCATCATCATCATCTACGAACAAAATATCGTCCATTTTAGATACTAAACTCAACTTCCAATTAGGATTACATTTTGGTGAAAGGCGGGTAAGTTGACGACCTTAAGGTTTGGATGACTGTATCTCATTTTCTACAACACATACGACAAATTTTTCGACAGTAAATGGTAGCCCCAACCTTTAGCTATCTCAATCCCATCAAAATAGGGTCAAACAAATTTTTTTTCATATCAAAATTTTCAAAATTGTAAAAGAACTCAAATTCGCCAACTTACCCGCGGTGTCGGATAAGTTGGCGAATCTTTGAAGGCAAGTTGGCGAATGTTGAAAAAAGGTGCCCAAAAAAGTCATGAAAAGGAATGATAACACATTAATAGGGTTAAAACATCAAGTGTACATGCGAGATGAATCATGCATACAAATTTGTCAACGCTATCAAAATTTTTTTGGGTGATACTCGTATTTGTAATTCGCCAACTTAGCCTCCACAAAATCAATCAACTCTCTCCTAGATCACACAATTTTTGGGATTTTGTGAAAATTCAAGGGCCAACTGCGGAGGTATCTGTCATACTCATTAGTGGTCATTTGTTTATAACTAGCGACACAATGAAACTGTAGAATTTACTGAAAAAATTCACTGATACAAATTCGCCAACTTACTCGATTTTATGTGAAAATTGTGTTTTGTCAAAAGTTCTCTTTACAGAATCACCCGCTTAATATAATCAGTTGGCCTCGGACAAATGTGACCACAATAAGCGGGACCCACTGTACCTACATACTTTTGAAACTTGACATCCAGAAGCAGGGTGAGCAGCCACCTGATACTTACCAGGAGGCTCCAATATATATGTAAGGTTAAATAAAAGTATTTTTTGCTCCAGTCTCAAAGCTTTCATTGCTAGAAATTACAAGAAGCTATGCGATGAAGCTAATTAAAATACACGCTAGGGAAACTTAAACTTACCAACAGAAGTTTATCATATTCTTCTTCGATTATCGTACCAAGGAAATAGTTGTGATCTGCGGTTTTGTCTTGAAAATAGAAACCCATAAGACAAACGCATTTGTAACTGCCACGTCGAAATCCAAGTCCTTTAATTGAAACGCACTATAAAATAACACAATTGTAATAGTTTAATTTAACCGTGTTTCGAGTTTACATGATGTCCGGGGAATGGTGGTACAACTTTTAGATTTGAATGTAACCGGATACGAATAAGGAAAAAGATTATGTGAAAGTGTGGACAATCTTCAAAATTGAAGGGGCAAAATACGTTTTCAAAAAAGAGCAAAAATCCAATTTTGACCATGAGTATCATAGTACATACAAATATGCATATTGAAAAATGAACAAAATTACCTATACATATTATGACTGCTTTCCTAACTTGCAAATTGAAGGGGCTACAAATGATTTTGATTTCAAAGAAATTGTGATGAAAAAATTGAATGAGAAAATGAATACTAGTCAAAAAATAAGACAAATTTTGTTATGATCATTTCGTTTTTTGCTCTGAAATTAAAAAGTTTTTGATGCTCGACAATTTTCGATTTGCCGAAACTTTAATTAAAATAATTATGTACAATTTTCGAGCTCCAAAAACAGCCCGCCAGCCTCCCTGCTTTCATTAGTTCCTCCAGGAGCATATTTTCTGCTTCTTTCCTATTTTCTGCTACAATGACCAGGTCATCTGCAAAGCGAAGGTTACTTAAAAATTCTCCCATTTCTCCCCCTACTTTTAACCCTCTATTTTCCCATCTTAAATTTCTAAAAACTTCTTCCAGCAATGCAATAAATAACATTGTTGACAGTGGATCCAGTAACAGGAAAATTCATCGTGCGAAATTCAAGGTGTGAAACTCACAGCGAGAAACTCATTGCCGGGTAAAATTAACCACGAGGGAAAATTCATTGTGGAGGAAAATTCATTGTTGAGTAAAATTAATCGCAAGAGAAAATTCAAAATTCATCGTTGTATAAAATTATGTGAGCTCTCAAGTATGCGCGTCATGCTAGGTAATAACACAGGTAAGGGTTAAAAAAAATGGGCCTGTTCACATTAGCAATGTTTAGAACTCCTGATTCTACATAAACCAGTTTTTATCACTGAACTCTATACTCTTACACTGGAACGCTTACGCTCCATATGGTCCAATGTTAAACTACCCAGTCGAGCGAGTTAGAAAGAAATAGATGTATGAATAGACGTTGTTGTCCTTGTCTAGCGCGTTGCCTATTCATTTCATTCATACAGTAGCGTGATTTTTTTGTTGTTTTTTTTTTTAATTTTTGCAACTTTTTGCTGATTTTTTTTATTTTATACGATTAATAATATTTCAAGATGAAATTGAGACATCGGCGATCCTAGGAATTCAGAAAATTGCTTTTAAAAATGAATTATTTACAAAAGTGAACAAGGTACTTCAAGTTGAAATTATGTTTCGTAATCGTAACAGAACTTTAAGGCTTTTTTATAATGACCCTAACTTTTCATGTTTTTTTTTCACGGTAAAAATTGATTTCATTTCATATATTACAACGGAGACATTCATAATGGTAAAAAAATTTCAAAGTGCTTATGCAGCTATGTAGGGAAGGTACTTGGACAAGTGACTAAAAAAGGAAAACAGGTACACGATTGAAAATTTTTGAAGAATAAAATACAATATATCCGTTATCTTATCACAGATAAATAAATGAAGGAGTTAAAAAATAAATCTGAGTTCATTTTTTCCCCTCAAAACTTGATTTAAATTAGGTTCAACCTCAACCTATTTAATAAATGAATTGGAAAATGAACAACTTCTGGAGTTCTGGATTTAAAATTATAAAGAAAACATTAGTTTCCAATTTCATTCAATTTTAAAGATGTATTTGTGCATTCTTCGTCTTGCGCAGCTCTTGAATGAGTTTGAGTTTGAGGCTTCATTGAGTGATAAATTCCTCAAAATTTTTAATCCTGTACCTGTTTTCCTTTTTTAGTCACTTTTTCATATATCTAGCCTACACAACACAGCTGCATAATAGGTAATTTTGTTTATTTATTAAAATGTTGTACATAGGTAAATATAGAATTGCTGGAAAATTCAAATTATTCAAAATTCACGTAAATAAAATTTCTAATTTGAATTATTTCAATTTCCAGATCATGAGTTTTTAAATTTTATAGAATAAGTACTGCTACAAATTATAATATTTCAACTTGAAAATACTTATCTGGTACACTTTTGTAAATAATTCATTTTTTAAAAGCAATTTTCTCAATTCCTACGATCGCCGATGTCTCAAAGTGATCTTTAACGTCAATACTCGTATAAAATAAAAAAATTCTACAAAAAATTGCAAAAATTAAAACAAAAAACAAAAAAAAAATCACGCTACTGTATGGATGAAAAGAATACGCAATACTTACCAACGCGCTGGATTAGGACAAGAACGTCTTAAACATATATCTATCTCTTTCTAACGCGCTGGATCGGGTCACGTGGTATTGTAAGTGTTCCAGTGTAAGAGTATAGAGTTCAGTGGTTTTTATAACATCTCCATACCATACCTCTTTCCTTTTATATGTACAATATAGGCATTAGGCAGGTATCTTTTGTAAGCAGCTTTTGTATCTCCAACAGTGCACTGTGGTGAAATACGACTCCTTTCATTTCATTTGTGCTTGTATTCGCGCTATGTTGTATTAATTTTGAACGCGAGAGTTTTAAAATGTCACTTGAAAGAAAACAAGGCCAAGTAGTTCACAGTGATGGTTGAAATATAATTTCTAATATAATTCTCATATGTGAAGAAGAAAAACAACTAAATGCACCAGCAGAAAATTTCAGTAAGCCACTAGATCGTGCTGCATTAGGCCTATGCAGCAATGTTTCTCTCCATACAGTAAAGAAAATTAAAAAAGAGTACAATAATTCAAGCACCAGTGACACTTCAACAGTAGTAAAATTATCAACACTAGGTAAACATAAAAAGAAAGATAGTTTTAAAAAATGAGACAATTTTGATCAGCATGTCATTAGAACAACAATTTCAATATTTTATTTGGAAGATCCACTTCCAGTTCCTTCAACAAAAAAGCTTCTGGGAGTTCTTTAAAGGGAGAGGTATTAACTTTCCTTACAGCAGCGAAAAATTACGTCAACTTCTGCATCAAATGGGATATTCCTGGAAGAAATGTGGCACTAGGAGAAAAATTCTAGTTGAATGTCCTGAAAATATAGCTTGGAGAAGAAAGTACATTGAACAAATAAGAAAATATCGTGCTGAAAAAAATATATTTATTATATTGATGAAACTTGGATAAATAACAATCTCACATTTAAAAAATGCTGGCAGGGTCCAGGCTTAGATGGAGTTATTACAGACACCTCATCAAAAAACAGATTAATTTTAGTGCATGCCTGTTCTGAAAATGGACTGTTGAATGGTGCAGAATTATTATACAGGGCTAATGTATCAATAGGAGATTACCATGGTCAAATGAATTTGGAATTATTTTTCAAATGGATCACTACCCAACTTATTCCTAGCTTACCTCCAAGTTATAGCTGATGATACAAAAGGGTTCATGAAACATGTAATTGGCCTAGAAGATGAATACTATAAAAACGATCCTATAATTGATGACAAAATTGATGAAGTTATTGTCAATTTGGGGAATAATAGTGAATCAGAAGATGATCCATCCTCTGAGAGTGAAGATGACGACGATTCTGAGGATGATTTGGCCACCCCCCTTCATCAAACATAGTTTATTTCAAAGAGCCTTTCTGGGTAAGATAGTGAAATCGGCACTTTCCGATTTGGTCGAAACTCACCCAAAATGTTAGTTTGGATCTAAAACCATCCCAAAAATTTTTTTGAGCCGACCCCCCCCCCAACCCGAGAAATAAGCCCATACGTGCTCAAAATTCAAAATTACTGTTCTCCGGAGGGAGTGGTCCAAAAATTTTGAAACTTTCACAAAAAATAGTCAATAGGTAGACGTGTGTGCGAAATTTTTTTCAAAAAAAATGTTCATATTAGGAGGTTTTGGGGGGGTTCAAAATTTTGAAAATTCGTAGAAAAAAAATGGGGAGCGTACCCTCTCTGAAATTTTAAATTTTATCGAAAAAATCGACTTTGCATTTGCTGGCTGGTTGAAGTCTTCTGAACCACCCGTATTGGCTGTTTTGGCATGACCACTTTCCATTGAGGAGATATTACTGGTAACGCTCAGGGACCTTGTGGTGAAACAATAAAAAAGAAAAGGTACCCTGTGGTGAAAGATGAAAAAACCTGCCAATAACTCAAATTTTAGTACTTCCAACAAATTTTTCCATTACCACTAAAGAATAATTTGAAATTATTGAACTTTTTTAAACATAATTTTGATGAAAATAAATAGTGAAAAATGGATGAAGTTAATAATTTAATTGTTTAGAGAATTTTTTGGGGCTGTTTGCTATTCTTTTTAATTGGACTTTTCAAGAAGAATCATCATTTCAAATTTCATTGTTTTATGCCTTTTGGAACACTTATCAAGAGCTGTTGCTTTTCAATTTCAAATTTTTCAGAAAAAAATTGCGTTTCTTTTCAGATGATAATTATTTTATACGTTTTTTAAAAAAAATCACCACAAGGTCCCTTATTATTTTTCAAAAATTACCCCAAGATGCCTTACTATTTTTCATCAGTTCGGTATCGAGAACATTTTTAAAAAAAACAACAACAACAGCATCGGATTCAGCATTAAATTTCATGCCAGAATCCATACTCCCACAATTGAAAAAAAAATGTTTTCAATTTTTGATTAAAAGTTCAAACTTTAGAGGCGTTTTTTTCTCAAGTTTACTAAAGCTGTTCCTCACATTTGCATAACTTTAGAGCGGTGTACAGGCTTTATTTCACCACTTAGGTGAAAACTGATTGCACCACTGGATTCCTCGTTGCAAAAATAACCCAAAACGCAAATAAAAAAAAAAAAACATCGAATCACTACAAGGTAATCGCAAAACGCATCACATATGGTATTCAAAATAATTTTTATCAACTTTCAAAAACACCTATACTTTGTAATACTTATTAAAAAAAAAATTAAAAAGTTGAAAATTTTATAAGTCCAATAACGCTCTGCTTTGCATTTTTGTTCATGAATTCTTAGTATTACACAACAATATTACTAAAATCGTATTGGAATTGATTTTTCCTGTAAAATAATGCCCATATCGTTAGGGAATATTTTTACTTTTTAGAGCATATTTTGGCATTTTTTTAGGGAATATTTAAGCGCATATTTTGGTTTTTTTCAGAGAAATAATATCCGAGCCCTGATCATAAGGCATCTTGCTTTCTTCAAAAGCGGGAATATGGTAGTCTTTCATCGCGCCAAAAACAAATTTACTCACAATTTAACACGTAAAAATTCAACACATAACTGGTACAACCTCGCGTGTACATTCGGAATAAACCACGCATGCTACCATAAACGAATACACACAACGAATGAAGTGTATTTCGATACATACAACATACAATGTACAATTTACACTCGACTATTTATCTCATCGGAGATAACAATAGATACTTAGTAGATAGATATGTTGAGAACTCGCATTATTTTCCAACAGTTTTGTCAAAATTTCAGAAATCCGAGGACAGGGGCATTTCACCTATTTTACCCATGAATACCCTTTTTGCTATCTTGATATAAGCAAAAATACTTCTGAGTGTGTAATTTTATGATCGCGCGGTATAAATGAATTTTCAATTAGGGGGAAGGCGCCTAAAAGTGCGCAGTCTCCTAATAGTGCGCAGTGCCATATCTCGCGATTGGCACCACTGAAAAATTCGTGAGTTGGCTCATTTGAAAGAGCGTGTCGTGACGATCATTTTGATGTATCATACATGCCATTTGGCTAAATTTTACGCGTGCAAAGTCAAAAAATGTGAATTTTTGATTTCTGATATAATTTTTTTTTGTGAAAAGTTAACAATTTGTTTTCATCTCGTCAGTTTGCGAAAATTTATGAGTCAAGTTGTATTATATCATTTTGAAGGGAATTTTATCCTCTTTAATATGGTTGTAAGCGTTTGAAAATTCATATTTTTGTTTTCTTGAGAATAATTTTTAAACAAAGAGAGGATATTTCTGAACTATGGGTTCCCAATAGTGCGCATCCTAGAAAATCTGTAAATACACATGTGTTTTTCACTACATGACTTTTGTTTTGATAGAATGGAGTGTTAGATACCTGTTAAAGGCTAAAGGGTGTTAGTTTTCAGTGAAGAAACATTCCTAAGAGTCAAAGAATACTTGAACAATGGGCTTTCTTTGCAGAAATGAGCTCATACATAACCCCTACTCATTGTAAAACATATTTTTGCAATTTTTGTCAAGTACTCAATTTTTTATATCTGTTCTCAGTGTTCTCGTAGTAATGAAACGTATTATTGTGATTTTTGTCAGGAATTAATTTTTTTGAAGTAAATTTACACATCGCGCACTTAAAGGCGCACATGGCTCCTAAAAGTGCGCATTTGACATTTTTTACTCAAGGTAGGATTTCTCAGTCAGTTTTCAATGAAAAATTTTGAAACTCTGGGATTATGTAGCTGAATGATTGAGCTACAACATATCCAAAAATCACGGTCCTAGGTGACTTTGCGGCGGAATGACAGCGATTTTGGTACTAGGTGCGCACTATAAGGCGCCTTCCCCCTACACATTTTGAATTAAAATTTCACGCTGAACAACTTGGTTCTCTTCAATTTTCGCCATTTGTCCATATTTTTGGAGAAACCCATAATGTTTTTGTATGTTTTTTCGTTCCGGAGTAATGTCGATTTAAAGTTTTCTTTTGTCCCTCCTTCTCCCCCCATGCGATGAAAAATTCTGAAAAAATTCAGGGAGGTCTACCCCCATGTATCCTCTTACCTATATTCGTTTACAGAATAAATTTATCTCAAACACGCGCTGATGCGGAATTTTTCCCCTGAAAAACGCTTTTTTGCACCCCTCGGTTGAGAGGGGGTGGGGTGGAGAGCGGGCTATGGGCCCAAAATTATTTTTTGGGGGTACCTAACATACCCTGTGAGTTTCATCGAAATCCGAGGTTATAAGGGCATTTTGCCTATCTTATCGGGGGGGGGAGGGGAGGGTACCCTTTTGATAACCAACCCTTAATGAGATATTCGCAATTAAAGTTGATTGTGTAAAATATGACAACACCGCATTTTATACTAACTAGGGGGCTCCGCCCCCTGGCCGCGAAGCGGCCCAACCCCCGACTCGTTCCTCGGGCTGCGCCCCCGGAACTTCGCTTGGGGGGCTTCGCCCCCAAACCCCCCTTGTGGCCCGTCCACCATTCCTATGTGCGTGATATAGAAAAAAACTTCTCGAAAAAATTGATATTTCATATCTTTTGGTACTTGAGCTTTAAAATCTTGTTTTCTATTGCAATGATAACTTTCTAACTTACTCAACATCTTGTACAGAACTTAACCTTGATCGCCTTCCATACCCTAAACACGTATGTCCTTATTCAACATTTAGAGTAAATTTGTAGGTAGATAATAGATATGTACTTATTTTAAATACGAAAAACAATTTTTTCCAAGAGCTTTACAACTTTTAGTTTTTATAACTTTTTTTCTATCGCACGGATAACTTTTTAAGCGACTCCATCTTGTAGAGAATTTTACGTAGATTATTTTCCTTACCTCAAACACCTATGTTCTCACTCAAAATTTCATTTAAATTGTATTTTTTTTAAATAACACGTTTCTCAGCCCCATTTCAACAGATTTTGAAAATTTTTCAGTACGTTATGTATATCTTTATTAGGTATCCCCACAAAAATTTTCAACTCCCTCTCCTCATTATTTAACCCTCAAGATGGCGTTTTTTTCATTTTTCTATGCATATCAAGAATCAAGATTGCGAGGTACAGTTTTAGAAACGCGTTTTTTGGATGTAATTTTGACCCCCAAACGTCATGTACTTTTTTCGACATTTTTTCAGTGGTGCGGCGTGCTGAAAAGTTTGAAAAATGTGTCTTAGTGGGGGAGGGGGGGGGTTGAAATGGAAATTTTGGCAAACATAAATATCAATGAGTAGGGTGTCGTTTTCTTATGATTCGGTACCGCTGGGCACGAATATGACGTCAGATTTTGTTTTACACTCATACAGCTCCTCCGGTGCCCTAAGCCCCCCTCAATTTTCAATATTTTTAAAAATAAACTTACTTCGATGATTTTAGTCTCGTTTTCTTATGATTCGATACCGCTGAGCACGAAAATGACGTCAGATTTTCTGCTACACTCACATACGTAGCCCCTGGGAAGCCATCAGCCTTAGTGATGTTATGAGCATATGCTCACCGAGCAAATTCGCGAAATATGCGTGAAGAAAAAAGCATGTGACATATCAAAATACACACCAGAGGTCGCTATTAATGAATCAACTGATAAAAACGCTATCAACTCAACTCACCTCCTCGAAGTCAGAAATTGAAATGATTTGAGCCGTTTTTAATTTTATTCCATAACAATTTCTCGGTAAAGACTGAAAAGTGATGAATTTTGGTTTCATTTGATTCCCAACGTTTAAAATATTTGAAAAAGTTGCCCTTCACTCCAGAAAGTTCTGCAATTTGAGACACTCCCTCATAGGTGTGACTGCAGGGCATGCCTGGCATGTTCTGGCACTGCCTACTTTTTTCAGTTTCTTTCTCGATTATCATTTCTCAATAAAAAAAATATACTATTCATTTTTCACTTTAAAAAAAAGTAAAATTCAAAATTTTTAATTTATCAAAAAAAATTTAAAAAGTAATTCCATGACGCTTAGAAACAGTGTCGCCAGTGTTGCATTCAATTTTGCTGACTAGTCAATCTCTCCAAGATCCTGATTCAAACCTCAGCACAGCATATAATAATGTAAAACTCCTCTGAAGTGCACTATACTTAAACTGAGAAACAAAGATGACCCAAATGATGTCGATAGTTTTCCAAATAAATTCCAATTGATCAGGGCTTCCTGTAACGTGTACCTAGCTCCGCACATTTTGTGCAGCTCCAAAAAAAAGTTGTGCAGTTGGATTGGTTTGTGCAGTTCCATTTTTTTTCAAGTTTGAATTTTTTTTAAATCATCATTCAAATTTTAAAATTTTGAAGCAAAATTAATAAACTCCTTCATTTATCACACAAAACATATCGTTTTTAAATCGTTCGAAATGTCAATTTTCGAAAGCTTTTGCCCTCGCTTTGCTCGGGCTCATTTACTTTTTATTTTCAATTTTTAATTTTTCAAAAAAAAAATCATAATTTCAATTTTTAATTCTCCAAAAAATCTTGATTGTAATAAGTATCGGAAATTACTTTAATTTATCTAAGTTTGTGCAGCTCCAAAATTTCCTTAGAGGAAGCCCTGCGATTGGTTGTCCAAACATGTGAAAACCTTGGTATCGAAATCCCAGAAATACATGCAGCAAATATGAGGCGTGTATCCAAAAAAATTGATGAAAATCCAGAAAATCAATTCTTATATGAAAGTAAAGAACAGGAAATGAGAATTTGCACAACATATTACCCTTTCTTAGATTCTCTAATATCCAGAATAGATAGCTAACCGTTTTCCTCAAGAAATGAATAATATTATATTTTCTATGGAGAACTTATTTTGCTTGACTATAACTTCCTCAGAAATTGAAAATGTATCAGAAAATTTTGAATTTTCAACTGAGACACTTGAAGCTGAATTAGCCTTACCTACTCAAAAGAGTTGAAAATTCACCTGTCAAACTTGTGAGCCAGAAAGAGTTCAAGATACCTTGTGGACAACTGGATCAAATGGATGAGTGAATTTAACAGAAGTGCAACTTTTTCGACTTTTAATACATTATTACAAGAATTCACAGTTATTCAGGTGACTAGTTGCTCATGTGAGCGATGTTTTTGTAAGCTCACTCGTGTAAAATCAAAATTACGTGTTAGGATGTCAGAAGAAAGGCTTGATAATTTGATGCTGCCATATGTGGAACAAGATTTAGCCAAAAATGTGAATGTGGAGGCCGTCATCGCTGGTTTTAAAAATGAAAAAGATCGCCAAATGAAACTTTAAATAATACATTTTGATTAAATTTCAAGTAGGTACCTATTTTCTTAATTGTTTTAATGTTTTGAATGTGTTATTTAAGTTATTTTTCAAATAAGTAATTGAAGACGTCATAGCAAAAAGGACATATGTGTGAAAGTTGTATTTTGAGAAAAAACTGTTTGAAAGTTTGAGTGCTTGTGAAGTTTAGAAATGTGCATATTTGAACATGATGACGATTTTATATTATTTTCCCACTATCTCACTATACGAAATGCTATGAACCGTCAGTCTGGAGGAAACTGTGTGTTAGCGGTAAGCGCTCAAACATTTCGAATTATATGTCCTTTTTGAAGCGAAAAATTGGCCAATTTTTTTTTTTGATTTAAAAATGTTTTTGAGCAAATTTTTGGATTTAAATCAGGTAAATAACGGTTGACAACACAAAATCGATCATGAGTAACCCATTATCTCTGAAAAAATATCACTATGTTAAAGTAAAAAAAAGTAGCAAAAAAGACAAGTTTTTTTGGCCAATTTTTTTTTATTGATTTAAAAATGTTTTTGAGCAAATTTTTGGATTTAAACCAGGTAAATAATGGTTGACAACACAAAATCGACCATAAGTAACCCATTATCTCTGAAAAAGTAAATTTTCAATCGATTTCGCAGTTTTAAAATGGCGATAGCTCACTGGTTTTTCGACTTTGTGAAGTGGGGGTGGTCTCACATGATAGAGGAAGGTCTGAAGAATAACAATATGGATTCGTCTCAACAGGGACGAAACTAGACATTTTCTATGGGGGGGTGTCAAGTAAAGATTTGCCGACTGATATGACAAAAAAATACCTATTTTGCCGATTAAAACAGTGAGTTTTTGATTGTGAAAAAAAAAATGAGAAGACAATTTTGCCAATTGATATACTCAACACATATTTGCATATTTTACATGTTCATTTTTCAATTTTTAGAAGCCTCAAGCAGAATTTTTGCGTTTCATAAAAATGAAAGTATATAAAAACTAAAAAGTTGGCCCGATCGTAGCGAGGGCAAAGGCTTTCGAAAATTTTTATTTTTATACCTAAGTAAAAGAACAATGATTTTTTTATGGGAGGAGCTTGATTTTTTTGGTCTAAAATGTTCAGAATTTGAATAATTTTTTTAATAGAAATTTTAGTTCCAAAAAAGAAAATCAAAAAGGTCCAAAACAAAGTGAGGGCAAAGCTCTCAAAATTTCGTATTTTGAGAATAAAACATTTTTTTTCCGTTTGGGGAGTTTATTTTTGGATTTAAACATTTTTTAAAAGTAGGTATAGTTGATTTTTAGAAAGCGTGATTTTGAATAAAAAAAACGACGAGCCTGAGTGATGCGAGGGCTGAAATTTTTGAAAATTCATAATTCAAGTACCTACCTAGTAAGTATGTAAATTATTACTGTCTTTCAAAAAGTCAATTTCTTGAAAAATTTAGGAGGGTACCTCTACCTAGAACAGATATGTCTCAAGTGCAAAAATGTAGAAAGAGAAGAACTGTATTTAGCCCGAGCGAAGCGAGGGCAAAATTTTTTTTAAATGTGCTATTCAAGTTCCATAAAAGTCGGCAAATTAGTCTCTTTATTAAAACTAGCAATTTTCAAAAGTTATCGACTTTGTCCAGTCTCGGCAAAGTCGGCAATTGCCGACTAAATCAATTTTTCTCTAATTTGCCGAATTTTCCGACTATCCATAATGACTGGGGGGGGTGTTACACCCCCCCACACCCCCCCTTAGTTTCGTCCCTGCGTCTCAAAAAGGACACATGTGTCATATATACCCCTTTTTGTTATGACGTCTTCAATTATATTTTTGATATACTTTCATGAATATTGAAGTTTTAGAACTTGTGAGAACAGTGAATATCCCTCCCCTGTCCCCCACACACCATCTTGGCACTACCTCCAGAAAAGCTCCAGTCACGCCTATGCACTCCCTTCTGAAAAATATTGAAGTATTTTTAAGAGGAATAATCACTATACATTAACTATCTGTAAAATTCCAATCTTTTCTCCAACAAATTGAAGAAAATATCATTAAAATACACCACTTGTTAGTAAAATCTATCCCACCTTGGCAATCTTTTAACCCTATTATTGACCTATCCTTAACAGAATTTAACAAAAATCACACCAACTCCATCATACTTAAAAGACATTTTCTTCTCCTTCTTGACAAGTATGAAGAATTCAGTCATATATATACTGATGGTTCAAAAACTCAACAATTTACTGGATGTGCAATCATTCATGGTGATGTATCTATCCCCATTGCTGTCCCCTCCCTTTGCACTATCCTTACTGCTGAACTATATGCAATTAAATCTGCAATTTCATATTCCCTTGATTTTTCTTTAAATAATGTCATAATTTTTACCGACTCTTTATCTGCTCTTTTATCAATAAAAAACTATAGGTCAAAATATTCACATCCTATATCACTTGAGATCATTGAACTCCTTCAACTCTTCCAAAATAACACACCCATACTATGTATGGATACCTTCACACACCCAGATTCAAGGAAATGAGCTAGCAGACAAAACAGCTAAACAGGCACACCTCCACCTCCCCCTTGCCGACATACCAATCCCTCTATCTAATTTAAAACTCCATTCCAAAAGACTAATGCATGAAGTATTTCAATCTTCATGGTCTCAGGTCCCAAGTTCAAATAAACTCAAAAGCATCAAAACCACCACATCTTTATGGAAAACTTCTGAGCAACATTAACGTAAATCTGAGGTTTTTCTCACCCGACTCAGGACTGGCCACTCCCTTCTCACTCACCAATTCATATTCCTCAAACAGCCTCCTCCATTATGCCCAGAATGCAACAAAATCCCCCTAAACATTGCTCATTTACTAATAGACTGCCCTTCCTACCAGAATGAACGCTCCAGACACCTAAGTTCTAACCAACTACAGGTCCTCCTCTCTAACAACCCTTCTCGCACAGACGAAGTAATTAAATTTCTCTCAACAAAATTAGATAAAAAAATTAAAAATTGTATGTACATACTTATCTTTATTTCCTGTATAACCTAATTTTAAGCTTTTCACTCGTAAATACGAGCCTCTAGCCGATAAGTTGCTGTATATGGCTCATTAAATGAAATAAAAAAAAAAAAAAAAAAAAAAGAAATGATTTGTTTTTTCATATTTTAAATAACAATTTTTGTACTTCTCATTTATTCTCTTTTTTCTTCTTATCATTTTTTTAAAAATATGAATTTCTAAACATTTTCTGTCAAGTGATGATGAAATCAAAGTAAGTTTATTTTTCGAATATTAAAAATTGAGGGGGGCCAAGGGCTCCGGAGGGGCTGTGTGAGTGTAAAACAAAATCTGACGTCATATTCGTGCCCAGCGGTACCGAATCATAAGAAAACGACACCCTACTCATTGATATTTATGTTTGCCAAAATTTCCATTTCAACCCCCCCCCCCCACTAAGACACATTTTTCCAACTTTTCAGCACGCCGCACCACTGGAAAAATGTCGAAAAAAGTACATGACGTTTGGGGGTCAAAATTACATCCAAAAAACGCGTTTCTAAAACTGTACCTCGCAATCTTGATTCTTGATATGCATAGAAAAATGAAAAAAACGCCATCTTGAGGGTTAAATAATGAGGGAAGGGAGATGAAAATTTTTGTGGGAATACCTAATAAAGATATACATAACGTACTGAAAAATTTTCAAAATCTGTTGAAATGGGGCTGAGAAACGTGTTATTGAAGTTTCAGAAAAGCGTGGTTCCCCAAAAAAGAGAGGGGGTGTGGATCTGAAACTTTCCACGCGGAAGTTTCTCAATGGTACCTATCTTCCATGCTAATATCAACTCGAACGTTTTCGGGGACCATTTCACCCCTCTTAGGCGCCTATAGCCTTTATGTATTTTTCAGAAAACCCCCCTCATTTAAATGGTTGCCATGTGACCGTAAAGAAGCGTAGTTTTTTTCTTTCAACAACTAAAGCAAACAGTCGCGTAGCCAGGATTTTCTCAAGGAGGGTGCAAAACCAGATTTTTAGGCATGAAAAATCGAAATGAGGGGTAATTTTCTGGAAATCTATTGTAATGTGTGGTGATTTCATGAAAATGAAGGCAAAATTACGGCTTGAGCGAAGCGAGAGCGAAAATTTTTGGAAAAAATGGGTCCAAACAACGAAAAAACGTCCATTTTTGCATGTTTTCTTTCAAATTTTCGCTCTCAAGGGGGGGGGGGCATGGCTCCCTTCGCCCCCCCCCCCTTGGCTACGCCACTGAAAGCAAAATCTATGTAAGATGAAATTAAATATATAGCATTGCGAAGTAAAGTTCTGTACAAAGTAGGGTGGGTTTAAATGTCATCTGCGTGATAGAAGAAAACTTCTGGAAAAAATTGATATTTCATATTTTTTTGTACTTGAGCTTTAAAATCTTGTTTTCTATTGCACTTTCAAACATAACATACCTAATTTTGTAGAGAATTATACTTTCCTTACATTTTTATTGTAGGTATAAAACAAAAAAAATCAATGCATTACGTTGTGACGTCAGCTCTAACAGCCTAACATGCTTGAATGTAAGGCTCACCACTACAAACACAGTACTATGTTAATACAATACACGTCACGTTAGGTTTGTTCGTTTTTCCCGGCGGGGAGGCCGGGTGAGGGAGCTGAGACCCCAGGCTGGCGAACTTTCGGGTTACGCAAGGCTTGGCCGTACTTGGTTCTCTTCCTTTGTCCTCTTCGGGCCCTTGTCAGGGAACCGGGCGCGAACCCCAGGTTGCGGATAGGGGGCCACAGGTTAACAAATCCTGTGGTGTGCTGCTATGCACCGCGGACAAGACCCAACAACACTCTATCGTTGTTGGCCTTTAGTCTTTCCTTTCTTCAATTACCTTCATCTTATTCCTTCCTCTTTTTAGTGGTAGTCACACGGTGTGTTCAGAGTGAGGCGCATAATAAGGGAACACGGTTACGACCCTAGTACCTTTCCGAAGGAGGAGACCGATTCCGGGTTCAACCTGTAATGGGATGGCTTGTTTTGGTGTGCCTTGTTTGGTATGCGCTGTGTCTGATCATCACTAGTGTGTCTACATTCCTTCCTTCATTCCTTTCCTCTCCGGGCAGCGGGCCCATTCCCTCCGACTTCTGGGCTGTTCAGGGTTATGCATCGTCAAGCCAATGTGTCAGTTGACGGGTTACGTAACGTCTTGAAAAAGTGTTCACGTCCGTCTTCGGGTTTCGCATTGTTTGCCATTCGCGTCCTGTTCTGGCTGCTGATCTGCAACAGAGGTTGGATGTGGTTTGGGACTCGTCGCTGTCCAAGGCGCCCTCAGGCGGCCAGTGTGGAGTTCGGTGTCTGGCGGTGGCCGGTAACCACCCGGGCGTTGTCCTGTGATCCCAGTCACGGCATCGTTCTTCCGCTCTGGCTTGTCTGTTGGTGTAACAGTTGTGGGTGCTCCTTAAACCCTCCCCCATCTGGGCCTACCGAGGGACCTGGGTGCACGGCTAGTACGTGTGGCTGTGGGTTATGCAGCCAATTGGGACCCTGCGGATACCTCCCGACCTCCGCAGTATATAGGGGCTTATGGCTACGCGTGCGCTCTGGCCATAAGCAGACCCCAAAACGCCGGTACTCGTGGGAACACCATGAAGAATCTTAAAACTACGCAACGAACTGACTCAACCTCTATCCGAAATTCGATGACTACCTCCGATAATAACACCGATAATGCTACGCCTACATCTTCGAGATCTCGATCCTCTACAGCACCTCGATCTACAAGTGACACACCTCTTCCGAAGCTCCGATCGAAATCAGCAACGGCAACGATAATTTCATTTGAACCCAGCGCCATCAACTCCCTTATTCAAAACAACGTGCCTAATCTGTGCAATCTCAAAGCCAACAAAGCCTCTCTGACTATTGCAGCAAAGGCACAAATCAAGGAAATGGAGGATCTCAAACTTGAACTACGGGACCTTCCATTCAAGGTCGACTTTTTCCAGTCAATTAACGAGACAACACAGGAATTCAGGGCACGGCAGACCCGTGAGGGTATCCGCTGGGGCAAATTCGCTATCCGCTGTAAAAATGATCCCGATTACCTTAGACTGGCTCAGAAAGGCAAGCTGCTGCCTGAAGCGGAGTTCGAGTCAGATGAACCTTTTGCTGAAAAACCTTCCACTGCCAACTCCAGTGCCGATAATTCCGACTCCTCACTGAATATGTCTGACCATAACCTTAACAGAACCATCATTGCGTCATCTACTCCAACGTCCGATGACACCTTTAACGATCATTTCTCGAAGACACTCAGTTACTTGGAGCAATTTAAATCCCCAAAAAAAACTTCGACAATCGTTTTTACTCCAACAACCATTTCTACTCCGAATACCACATCTTCTCCGACAACCGTTCCTACTTTGACCACCGTTCCTACTCCGACAATCACTTCTACTCCAATAACCTCTTCGGCTCCGACAACCGCTTACACAGTTACCGCTGAAGTTCACTCCGTCTCTTCGCCAGTTAGTGCAGTTGCGATTTCCAGCAACACCTCAACCACCCAACCAATCGTCCCTACGATCAAGACTTCGGCAGCATCAACCTCAGCTGCAGCTGCGATGCAATTAACTGCACAGCAACTAGTAGATTTAAATCGTATCTCTGTTGTTTCTGTAGAACCTATAGACAGTTCAGAGGTTATCCCAGCCACAGCAGTCACAATATCCAGCTCTACTATGACTACCAATTTGATCAACTCTCCTATCACCACATCGTCAACAGCTACCACTCACCCAACTGCAATAGACGCTTCGATTATACCCCCAGCTCATATTCATCAACAAGTCAATCCAGTCAACCCAGAAGTTCTTCTTCTTAAAGAACAGCTTAACACTCTCGCAAACAAGCTCCGCTTAACTGAGCACAAGCTCGAACGCGAGAAGGCAGTTAGCTCGAAATGGGAGCAAGCTGCACTCAAATTACAAGCGCAAACTGCTGATCTCGGACGCAAATTGCAAGAGTTGCAGAATCGCCCATCTGCCCCTACCGAGGAGAGCCTGCTAGCCAAACTCTCTGTTCAGATACAACATACCGTTGAAACAGCCGTCAACGACGCCATCTCAAAAGTTTACCCCGGTTTAGCGCCTAAGAAACATCACTCCGCTACCGATAAACATCCTACCGCAAAAAATACCATCGCTAGTAATATCGCCTCTCAACTCTACTCCAACGTTGCATCTGGCAACTCAAACTCTCGACACACTTCAACTCCAGCAAACACAACTGATGTTAATACCGCTGTACCAGGTAACTCATCCATGGGTCCACCTACCGACCCTCCACCTCGCCGTCGAAAACCACGACAAGGTCGTTCTCGAAGAGACTCACTGGAGGTTCAGTCTACAGGTGTTCATAACCGCGACTCTTCACTGTCCAGCCAGCACAGTGTCCCTTTTGTTTGTGATAAACAACAAACTGACGGATTCGTCCCATACAAACAACGGCGTAATCGTCGAAGAGGTCGTAACCAACAAGGTAACACCCGCACGAATTCTCCTATGTTTCAACCATCTGCCAACCGTAACCTCAATCCTTCTTCGACTAATCATAACAACAGAGTGCTGGTTGTGCCTACTGACGACTCCAACGACTCAGTTGCAACAATTCTCCGCAAAGCAGTCGACCCCCGTAAACACGGACTGGGGTCAACTGTACGATTTCCATCAGGCGCCATTTTGGTTAAATGCCCAGATGCTGAGACTGCTTGCAAATTCTCCAAAGATGTCGAATCCATCGCGGGTGTTGCTACGAAGAAACCATCTGCACGAGTACCCGAAGTCCGCATTCATAACATCCCTTCAGACGTTACCGAAGATCATATAAGATACGACATAGGAATCGCATGGGGTAACCCGCCCATTGATATTAAATTTGTGAACTATAAGTCTCCTAGCAAGGCTCATCTCAAGATCGCTTTTCTGGAACTCGATTATGCCACATTCACCTTTGCTCAACAACGCAACTTCATTCGTATAGGATTTGACCGATGTCCAGTCGACTCAAGTGTACGTTTAGTCAAATGCGATAAATGCGATCTTCTGGGACATCCCAGCAAACATTGTAGATTACTTAAACGATTCGAAGTTGCCACTCCTGCTGGCGAATGTTTCGATTGTCGATACCACAATCACGAGATAAGACGCTGTAACCTCCCGAGATACCGATTAGTCAACACCAAACACGGGTACTACGACTGTTCCGTTCGCAATAAATTGACCGATAAGATCCTCGGGCAGTATAAGTTATTCTCCACTACCCCCAACAGCCCTGAAGGTGACAAACAACGAACTGCGGAAGGAGGATCTGCTAATAACCTTAGCAATGGCAAGCAAACTTAGCATTCTCCAAATTAATGAAAACCATGACGCCATGTGCCAGTCATTGGTTCACGCCACCGCCATCTGTAATCGCACCGACATCATTATGCTTACTGATCCCTACATCTACAACCAAAATATATCCTTCTTCGGCTGGAATGTAGTTCGAAACAATCGTACGGCACTTCTGATCAATAGGGATCTACCATACTCAATAATTGACTCCAATTCAAACGATATCACAGCAGCAACAGTAAACGGAGTATTATTCATCTCTACCTACATTCCACCTTCCCAGGATGCCACAGACCCTGCTCTCGAACCGATTTTGAACACGCTTCAGCAATTGATTAACGGGCACAATGTTCCCTACATCATTGGTGGTGACCTAAACGCATACTCGAGCAGGAATTCACATCACCCCACCAACAAACGTGGAATCCAGATTGAGAACTTCATCGATAACAACAACGCCTGGCTGTTTAACAACGATACCCCAACTCGTCACTGGGTACATAGTGGCTCTAACTACGAAGCCTCTCCGGATTTCACATTCGGATCAGAACCAATAGTATCGGAATGGTTGGTCGTGGATGATGACTACCTTTCTGATCACAGGCTGATATCATTCACCGTGGATACACCTGTTGAAAAGTCTATAAAACCAACTAGATACAAGCTCAACAGAGACCTATTCCAAGATCTGCTTGCTAATACCGAACTTCCAATTCTTCCAGAATATCCAAATGCTGCAGCACTTGACGACTATTGCACTAAACTTCAAAATACTCTCAGCGAACTAGCCAAGGAAGCTTCCACACCGTGTACTAGTCGTTCCGTGGTACCTTGGTGGACACCAGAATTGGCTGAGTTGAAACGTACATTTAGAAAATTAGATCGACTGTCTCGCCGCAAGACCAACTCCGACATCCAGAACCTGGTTTTTCTTACGTTCAAAAGATCCTTCAAACGACTGTTTCGGAACGCTATCTCCGCCGAGAAAATACGCGCCTGGCGTGAGTTTGTTTCATGTAAGAAGGCCTGGGGACCTGCTTATACCAAATTGGTTAAAAACAAGGAAAAATCATCCGGTATGTCCGCTGCTGTTATGAGTCGTAAAGCAGAACTCCTGGAAGACAAGTTCCCGCAGGATCCTAATCCTCAGGAATTTCTCGATACCCCGAATCTTGGTGCAGCTGGTCCGCCTCCATTGATTACTCAATTTGACGTTGCCTCGGTGCTGAAAACATCTAATAATCGAAGTGCTCCCGGCCCAGACGGATTGGGTTATAAAGTTCTTAAAACTCTACATCTTATTCGACCTGATGTCTTGACTGATCTGTATAATGGCTGCGTTCGTGCTGCTCATTTTCCAACTCCTTGGAAACTCGGGCGCGTTACGTTTATCCCCAAGCCGAATAAAGATATCAACACGTTTGAGGCTTATCGCCCACTTACGCTTTTGAACACCATCGGTAAAACATTTGAGAAGATCATCAAGCAACAGATCACTCTTCATCTACAAGAGTTTGCTCCCCTGCATGACCATCAGTATGGTTTTCGTCTCAATCGATCCTGCGAACTAGCCGTACAGAAGGTTTTACAACGTATTTCGGAGTTGTCTGGTTTCCGTTTCACCGCTGCCATCTCTCTGGATATCAAAGGCGCGTTCGATAGTGCCCGTTATAAAGACGTTATTCAAGCCATGAACAAAAGGCGCTTTCAACACTACCTTATCGCCCTAATTATATCATATTTCAAGAACCGAACTGTCCGATTCGACCAGTTTCTCAGAGATATTGAACGAGGATGCCCACAGGGCTCAACGCTGGGTCCCGACTTGTGGAATCTTGACTTCGACGATGTCTTGGCCGTCATCCAAGAGATTTGGGCAGATACATTCTGCTACGCTGACGATACGTTCCTTCTAATCGCTGCAGATACGTCGCAAGACTTTATTCAGCGTATACAACTCGTTACAGATCAAATTATTAATTTCCTCAAATCACGCAACCTTATACTAAACTCAAAGAAAACGGAAATGATCATCCTCGATCGAGCTCGACCAAAAACCAAGAAATACTTCCCTCTTGGCCATATCTTTATAGATGGTATACGTATTCGTCCCACAACTTCACTCAAGTATCTTGGCATTATAATTGACGATCATCTTGACTGGACTCCACATATCGACTACATAGTCAAAAAAGCACAACGTTATCTTCCGCTGCTGTCCACCATCTGTCGTAACACGTTCGGGTACAGTAATAACGCTCGATATATAATGTATTCCGGCACGGTCATCGCTCTTTTGAAGTACTGTTCTTCCGCATTCTATAATCGCCTTTTCTTACACAACAATAAACTGAAGCTGCAACGCCTGCGAAGAGCTATGAGTATTAAAATCTGCCGTCTCTACCGTACGGTCAGTGCTGATGCTGCCGGTATCATTGCTAAAATTCCACCCCTGCAATATCAGATAGCAGAAAGAAGTATTCGCTGGCTATTGCAGAATAACTTTGAAGTACCCAATTACCATCACCTGCCACCACCTCCTTGGCCTAACGATGGAATCAATCTCCGTAAACGCTTCGAGGCGGCTACACGTTTACAGTGGCAAAGAGACTGGGTCTCTGCCGACGTTGCTGAATGGACTCACCGCATAATTCGAAATGTTGACGACTCTCCTGCTATCGAACATACCGATTTCTATCTCGCTCAGGCATTAAGCGGCCATGGCGCCTTCCGTCGATTTCTGTTCACACTTCACCGTACAGATTCTCCATCATGCAACGCCTGTGGCCTGAATGAAACGGCGAAACACGTCTACTTTATGTGTCAACGTTATGCTGAAGGTCGTCCATACCCTCTCGACCTCAAGAATCCTGATCATTGTGATTATCTTCGCTCCGTTACAAAAGACCTGTGGGCTCGTGAACGCGACAGATTAGCCGTCCGCCGTCTTCCTGTACCAAGGCTGTAGTCTATAAAATCTTCTGATATCAATTCCCCCCTCCACCCGCAAGTGCAAGTATCCGAACGGTAAATGATCCTGAAATATGGTCCTAGTAGTGAGCCTTGCGTGGTTGCGTAGGGAGGATCTTCAGGTATGTTATTTTAATCTCATCATAACCTCAATCTTCCAACTGTAAATAACTCCGCTCTCTTGTTGGCTGAGGTACCAATTGTTCTGACGTCTGCACATGAATCAAGAAGAATTTGGATGCTCCCAACCATCTACTCAATTTCTCCAGCGCTTCATGATACAGCTGTTTCCCTCGCCCCCCTGCTTGCAGGGGGGTTCAGGTATGATTCTTGTCAACATTTTACAATTACTGTATGAAATCCGCTAATTCATTGTAATTTCTCATGTTCGGAGCTACGATCAGCCTTCCTTGAGCTATTTCCATCGAATGATATTCTGCAATATTTATTTCTACGCACGATTGATTCACTATCATCAATATCAATATCTATAAATTAACACCAACTACAACTGGAGTTGTCCATAATTGATCGGGTCTCAGCACCGCAATTATTGTTTCATTTCATACTTGTTATTGTCATTATATTAAGAAGTTACCCCTTATTTATAAAGCCCAACTGGTATATACTTAAGCTGTGACCCCATATTGACAATAAAAAATTATTATTAAATAAAAAAAAAAAAAAAAAAAAGGTTTGTTCGTTTTTAACCAGGTTTCTTACACTTTCTTACCCGGGTAAGGTTAAATTAACTAGCGCTCAGGGGTAAAAAGTGGAGAGCGGAGTAAGGAGAGTAAGGAAAGTGTAGACCCGGTTAGACGGAGTAATAAAAACGAACAAACCTATTATTGTAATTCCACCACTCCAACATTTTCAGTGTATTTCAACTCTCACTACCACAAACATACAGCGTCTTGTAAACGTCTTGTAAACGTCTTACTAACACATCTCCGACTTCCGAGTCCGTTCGCTCTCGTCCAGAAGTTGTTTGACGGGTTTTGATTTTTTAATATAGAGAGATAGAGAGATAATTATAGGTCTAAACAAAATTGTGGCGGACACAGTTCAGGTTGGATTAACAAGTTTCTTCGAACTCTGTGTCTGTTCTAATTTTTTCTAGACCAATAATATTATTAGTACAAAATTATTGAGTGTGTGACTTCAACCTACAAAAAAATTAAATTGTGGTGAACACAGTTCAACGTTCAGGTTACATTAACAAGCATCTTTGAACTCTGTGTCTGTCCTAATTTTTTTTGAAATTTTTTTGTTGTTGAACCCACACACTTAATAGTTTTGTATTAATAATTGGAAGCTTAGTTTGATTAAAAATCATGTTAAAAAGAAGGTGTCTCAGAATCAACTTATGATTTTGACTTCGGAAGAAAAGGCTTTAAAATTTGGTTGCACTTTAGGGGGCGGTTTTCAAAATTATATCACTACATTTATTGCTAAAATTTTTAAATATTTGGTTCTTAGGTAATGCGTTCAACTTCAAAGTTCAAATCAAAGGTACCTAAGGTAACTGTCCCACCTACTTAGAGCACCTTTAAGTACACGTTTTCCCCTGATAAGGGCGAGGTGTACAATTCTTTTTCGGAGAATTTTTTGGGGGATTTCAATGTAATTGTTAACGCAAACAAAAATATTCGTCATGAAAAACTAACAGAAATCGTAACAATTTCTGAAGTTTTTGACAAAAAACATTTCGAGGTTCTTTGATCCAGAGGGAGAGGGTAGCTCCAGGGGTAAGGGCAGGGATTTCATGTTGGTCAAATCGTATTTTGACATTTACAAATATTATTCAATAAATTACGTGGGTATTCAAATTTTTACTAAGAATGGAAAAATAATTACCATGTATAGATAGGTGGGGGTGTAAAAATAGATAAGTACAGCTAATTTGAATGTGCATTGCACTTCATCCTTAAGAATTTGATTAATGAGATAGGTATACCTAGATATTTTGTGAACAATTTAAATATGTACGCGAGCAGGAAGGTACAAGATTTCAGTGCATTCAAGCGATGTTGGTAGGGTAAAAGATTTTCGGGGTCGAGTTCGTTGTTAAATCGATTAGGTAGGTAAATAATAACCAGGGAATATGGTTGAAGGAGAGAAATCACGTGTTTGAAAGTTGTTTGTAGAATGGACATCAGTTGGGCAAGTCATTGAAATAATAATAGCATTAAAATGATATTAAACGCCCGAATGAAGCTGCTAAAGATAGAAATATGTATCATCGGTAGAAAAATGAATTGACATAATTTCTACGCAAGAAAGCAGCGGCCTACACAATATGTCCTTCTTAACGAAATCTTAAATTTTAATTTAATTATGTTCAACTGACATGCTCCAGAAGATACCTCCTCGACTTTTCCACCAAACAAATTAATCCCGCTGTGCCTATTTTCGTTTTTGAATAAGGATGACGCATTCGCTACGGGTAATCTCCGTGTGGAATGTGAAATATGAAAATACCACCTGCGAGATACAGTATAAATTACCTATGTGTGACGCTTTGAGCGATATATCTACCATATGTCGGCAAATTTTTTTTTTCGTTTTATTGCATTTTCAGACAGCGTTTTTCGTCTTCTTTACGATGTAATGGTACAAACAGATTTTTAAAATATTGAATTTTGACAAATCTACCTACGACATTTCATATTTTAGTATTTTTTGTGATTAAAAACAAAAATTCCGAGGAAAACCAATCTGAAAAAAATAAACATTTTGTTTTTGATTTTTACTTTCTTTTGCAAATACCTGCTTATATCTAAAACTAAGCCTCCTAGACCTAGGAAAAAAAACTAACGACATTAGGTCGATTGGAAATTTAATTCTCTACAATTTTTCTCGGCACCATTTTTCCGACTAACTGTTAGCCGCCGCAAAATTGGATTTTACTCCCTCTGCACCGCCCTGATAACGATTTGCAAAAATGATACTTTTAAATTTAAAAAACAGCGATTTTTTCCAAAATGACCCTACTTTGGGGGACCACCATTCCACCGCAGGGGCACGTGGGGGGCTGAAAGTTTTTTTGGGGTCATTTCAACTCAAAATTTCTAACATACTTCAATTTCAGCGAAATCGAATACTTTAAATTTTTTCCGCTCAACCCTAATTCACATCCATATTTCTTATACATTTAGAGCAGGAAAATAACGTAAAAAAGCGAGGGCGAAAAAGAAAAAATTGGCACATAAATTTTTTCTTCGAGAATGTGTTCAGATGAACCCCCTGAACTACCAAAATAAAATCGCGCCTTCTACCTCTGGAGCTAACTTTTTTAGGAGGCTAAAACCGGTTCCGATTCACGTTTTTTGCGATTTACTCCGAAAATATTAGGTTTACGATAAAAAATACCATGACAAAAAATGTTCCCCTTCAAATTCTCGACAATTTGATATTACGCTCGATACCTATATCTCAAAAGGGGTGTCTGAAAAAAGGGGTGGAAAGAGAAGGTGTTTCAAAAAAGGTCAGTTCAATAAATTGATCAAAGTTACCACATTATATCATTCGTTTTCGCTCAAAATTTTTTTACAAAGTCTACTCACTCAACTATTAATTACACCACCATTGATTGGTCTTCAATCCTTTCCGGGGGGGGGGTTGGTGGGGGGGTGCTTGATTTTTCAAGTAACACACAACTGAATCATATATTTGAAAAACGAATCTGGACATGCGATATATCGAATAGTATGTTTTCGAGGTCGCTTCCTCAAAGCCCCTCTGTGCCCCAAAAAGGGGGTTGAAATTTTGAAAAATCGTGAAAAGTCGAGTGATATATCGAATGGTATATTTTCGAGGGCGCTGAGTACGAATATGAACTTATTTTTCGTGTTCACCCCCCATGTCCCTCTGTGCCCCAACAAGGGGGCTATATTTCAAAAAATCATCAAAAAGTCGAGTGATATATCGAATGGTATGTTTTCGAGGTCGCTGTGTACGAATATGAACTTACTTTTTGGGTCCCACCCCCTAATGTCTCTATGTTCCCCAAAAAAGGGCCAAATTTCGAAAAATCATGAAAAGTCGAGTGATATATCGAATGGTATGTTTTCGGGATTCTATTGAAATATTTCATCAATTTATGAGTTTTTCCAAAAAAAAAAAAAAAAAAAAAAAAAGAAAAACATTATAAATAATTAATTGCATTTAAATTTCCCATAATTAATAATTCGAGTGGCACATACCTAAGCGAAATTTACAAATATAAATTAGTTGGATGGTTATACATTTTATATCGACGAAATGCGACAAAACTGTAAAAGTCCTGGTTCCATTTTATTTTCTATTAAAAAGTACCTAATCAAAAACGGGTAGGTGAGTGAGCGTTTTAAAAAAAATCTTGAGATGTGAAATGTTTTCTTTGCAAAATGAGCGTTCAAACTTTTTGAATAGCGATCCCGGTAATACCGCCTTGGTAATACCTCTACCTCTGCCCTCCTCCCTCCGAAAGTTACTCCAATCAGTGTTTTTGAGATGAATTTTCAGAATTATTTCCAAAATAATGGTGAGAATCTTCAAAGAAAAGGATCACACTATTGAGCTTTTCTACAATCCGCGGGTTGCATACTCTCTGCCTGATTCTTATCACTCTGGGAGGCAAAACATTCCTCTGTGCTATTGAAAATACACGGATTTTCAATTTTTCATGTAAAAAATGCAACTTTTTCGATTGTTCGCGGATGCTGGTGAACTTGAATGTGGTCTCAAATTAAAGATAGTGAAATTCCCTATCGATTGATGTATAATTTTTATCATTTCGCGTAAAAATAGCCGTTTTTATGAATGTACTTTTATCCATTGTTTCTTCGTAATGTCAACTTTGAACTAGAAATACTCGAAATTTTGATCGAACACATAGGTATTTTATTATTGCAAAATGTTCGTAATTTTATCCACTTCAAAATGAGTGTTTACCGAAAGCTCTACGTGCAACCGTTCAAAAGTTCTAGAAGTTTAAAGTTGCGAAAACAAGCTGTATGCGGTAAGTATTGAACTTTGAACTAAAAATACTCGAAATTTTGATCGAACACATAGGTATTTTACTATTGCAAAATGTTCGTAATTTAATTCTCTTCAAAATAGTTCTTCACCCAAAGCTCTAGCTTTTACCGTTCAAATGTTTTCGAAGTTTAAAGATGCGGAAAGTGGTTACTTCAGTACTTATGTTAATCCGTCCGCCATTACTGGCTGTTAGTGTTGAACTGTTGATCACTAACCACTTTCCGCAACTTTAAACTTCAAAAACTTTTGCACGGTAAAAGCTAGAGCTTTGGGTGGAGAACCATTTTGAAGAGAATTAAATTACGAACATTTTGCAATAGTAAAATACCTATGTGTTCGATCAAAATTTCGAGTATTTTTAGTTCAAAGTTCAATACTTACCGCATACAGCTTGTTTTCGCAACTTTAAACTTCTAGAACTTTTGAACGGTTGCACGTAGAGCTTTCGGTAAACACTCATTTTGAAGAGGATAAAATTACGAACATTTTGCAATAATAAAACACTTATGTGTTCGATCAAAATTTCGAGTATTTCTAGTTCAAAGTTGACATTACGAAGAAACAATGGATAAAAGTATTCATAAAACGGTTATTTTTACGCGAAATGATAAAAATTATACATCAATCGATAGGGAATTTCACTATCTTTAATTTGTGACCACATTCAAGTTCACCAGCATCCGCGAACAATCGAAAAAGTTGCATTTTTTACATGAAAAATTGAAAATCCGTGTATTTTCAATAGCACAGAGGAATGTTTTGCCTCCCAGAGTGATAAGAATCAGGTAGAGAGTATGCAACCCGCGGATTGTAGAAAAGCCCAATGTTTTGTCGTTAACTTTTTTGGAACAGAAAACCATTGTGCTTTGGATTCTAAAAATTTGTGTTCAGCAATCTTGAAAACATACTATTCGATACTCGTATTACACGATTTTCAGCGACTTTTCAAAATTTTATCCTCTTTAGAAGGGCGCAAATGGGTTTTGAAGAACTGTAAGCAGAAAATAAGTTCATAGTCGTATTCAGCGACCTCAAAAACATACCATTTGATATATCACTCGACTTTTCATGATTTTTCTAAATTTGGCCCTTTTTTGGGGAACATAGAGACATTAGGGGGTGGGACCCAAAAAGTAAGTTCATATTCGTACTCAGCGACCTCGAAAACATATCATTCGATATATCACTCGACTTTTTGATGACTTTTTGAAATTTTAGCCCCCTTGTTGGGGCACAGAAGGACATTGGGGGATGGGACCCAAAAAATAAGTTTATATTCGTACTCAGCGATCTCGGAAACATACCATTCGATATATCACTCGACTTTTTGATGACTTTTTGAAATTTTAGCCCCCTTGTTGGGGCACAGAAGGACATTGGGGGATGGGACCCAAAAAATAAGTTTATATTCGTACTCAGCGATCTCGGAAACATACCATTCGATATATCACTCGACTGTTTTCACGATTTTTCAAAATTTCAACCCTCTTTTTGGGGCACAGAGGGGCTTTGAAGAACTGGACCCAAAAAATAAGTTAGTATTCGTATTCAGCGACCTCGAAAACATACTATTCGATATATCGCATGTTCAGATTCGTTTTTCAAACATATGATTCAGTTGTGTGTTACTTGAAAAATCAAGCACCCCCCCCCAACCCCCCGGAAAGGATTGAAGACCAATCAATGGTGGTGTAATCAATAGTTGAGTGAGTAGACTTTGTAAAAAAATTTTGAGCGAAAACGAATGATATAATGTGGTAACTTTGATCAATTTATTGAACTGACCTTTTTTGAATCACCTTCTCTTTCCACCCCTTTTTTCAGACACCCCTTTTGAGATATGGGTATCGAGCGTAGTATCAAATTGTCGAGAATTTGAAGGGGAACATTTTTTGTCATGGTATTTTTTATCGTAAACCTAATATTTTCGGAGTAAATCGCAAAAAACGCGAATCGGAACCGGTTTTAGCCTCCTAAAAAAGTTAGCTCCAGGGGTAGATGGCGCGGTTTTTTTTTTGGTAGTTCAGGTGGTTCATCTGAACACATTCCCGAAGAAAAAATTTATGTGCCAAATTTTTCCTTTTTAAACCCGCTATTTGACCACTCTAATTACGAATACGTGACGATATTTTCGATAAGAATTATCTATTTACAAGTTTAAGTACATAGTAGCCAGATAAGTATTACAATATAACAAGATACAAAATTCGTTTCGAATCTTGTTCTTGAAGTAAGTAAGTATATATGTACCTATTCGATGGGGAATTTGAGATCGCAACATGATATAATTTTATAGGATAGGTAACAGCTTCAGAATTATTTTGATTTGCTGAAGCTGTTCTGCGTTTACGTCTTGTCCTTATGGTTATGACAATTTCATTAAAATCAACTTCACGCTGGATGTTACGAACGGACATGTCGGATTCAGTTCAAAGTTCGAATTATTCCCCTGGAGAGTTTACTAACGCACGGCGCGGCGTGTATTCAAAGTCGAAATGATATCGCATACGTCTAGCAAAATATGAACTACTTTCCTCGTCGAAAACGTATCACTTGATATGCATAGGTACATAATTTATAGTATGTATGTAGTACCTAAGTAGAAATACAGGACCTTGTATGCTGTCAGTTGTAATTAGATGGTAAGGTAGGTGATAAATAAAGTAGATATAGGTAGTTCATCGATGTAACATGACATACCTACCTTTTACCTCATATCGCACCTTCAGAGCAATAAGGTTACATCTAAAAAAAAAAAATCGATTTCAATATTTTTGCAGTTTTGGAGTTTGTGACGTCCTGCAACCAAAAATAACACTTTGAGTTCGGTACATTGTAAAAACGCAAATGGCATAGGTTAGGTAGCTCAAAATGCTAAACAACATCATTAGTTGTTTGGAGTTGAAAGAGTATATCTCAAAAAACTACTATTTTTTTGAGTAGGTAAATTTCGTACCTACATTTACATACAAAGTTTTAAAAAAAAGTTTCGATAGCTTTGAACGCTTTGGTGATGGAAATAGTCAGAAGATGAAGAGTATTTTTTGTTGGTTTGTACCAAAACAAAAAAATTTTAAACGGAGCACTTCAGAAAAATAGAATTTGCACATGTAATAAAATTCATGTTTTTTGAGAAAAACTCAAAAACTATGTATTCTAGAAGAAAACTAACGGCATTATATCGCACCTCGGGAGTAATAAGGTTATAGGTACATCTAAAAAAATTTGATTTTGACGTTTTTGCATTTTTGGGGTTTGTATGACTCCCCTCAACAAAAAATTACACTTTGAGTAGGCTACATAATCTAGATCTTGTAAAAAACGCAAACGGCCTATCTCAAAATCCCAACAACATTGCAAGTTGTTTCGAGTTATAAAGGTACATCTCAAAAAACTACACCTTTTTTGAGCAAATTTTGTACATACAAAGTGTTAACAAACAGTTTTGATAGTTTTGAATGTTTGTCAGATAAACATATTTGAGGAAGTGCTGAGGGCCGTGGATGGGACCCAATCAAAAATCTGACGTCATTTTCGTGTTCAGCGTCACCAAAAACATACAATATTCGATACATCACATGCCCCAGATCTTTTTTGAAAGTTTCGCCCAAATTTGGGGGAGAGGGGGGGGGTGCTCCCTCACCATCGAAAGATCCCATCTCGATACTTGAATATTCAAAAATATCATCAAAAGATACATCTCAGAAATTTTTCACAGGATTTAAAATGGTATGCACCCTCTTATAGCGCCATTTTAAAATTTGAACTTTCAATTTGAAAGTTCAACTTTCCAACTTTTGAAAATTTCAAAATGCTTAAAAAGTTCAAAATGCAATGCTCTTTCTAACTGTGAAATCAGTTTTTATCAAAGTACTATAGCTTTGGAGAAATGCGCTGCTGTAGTTCAGTACCTCGAGACAATGCGAAAATTAATGGAAGGCCCCCCCACCCGCCCCCTGAGAGGGCTGGTACCAAACTGATTGCGGGTTTCTTACTTATTGGGTGGGTAGATATTGTAAAAAAAAATGTGAGGGAAATCGAACGACATGACTCAAAAACGTTGGTCGAATTGACATGGAATGACCCTACTGTAATTACATATTAAGGGAACCCCTATTTGACATGATGTTTTGAGGAACCTCAACTCGAAGGGGAGGGGTGTTGCAGCGAAATTAGTTGAAGCAGAAACAAGCACAAACGAAATACAAACGATTTCATCAATTTTTCCCCCTTAATTTCCATTTCTAACCCCTTTTTCAAAAACCATTTCTCCAGCCCCCCCCCACAAGTTATACTCATTTTCTTAGGAAGGGGCGAAGCACAAATGACGGGATTTGAAGCGCAAACAAGCACTAACGAAGCACAAACGATTGCCACCATTTTCAATCCGATCGGCGGTGGTGGGGGGCTCGCATTTCCCCAGCCCCCCACAAGATGTCCTCATTTTCTTGGGAAGGGGCGAAGCGCAAATGACGGGACTTGAAGCACAAACAAGCACAAACGAAGCACAAGCGATTGACACCATTTTCAACCCAATTGGTCGTCGTGGTGGGGGGCTCACGTTTCCCCAGCCCCCCACAAACTTTTCTCACTATCTCCGAAAGGGTTAAAGCACAAACGACCGGACTTGAAGCACAAACAAGCACAAACGAAGCACAAACGAATGACCTTACTTAGACCCTTTTTGGCGGTGGTGGGGGCTGGGGAAATGCACCTGAAAATCTGAATGGTTCTGTTCAGAAAAAATGAAAAATTTGCATTTCTCATATGCTTTTTGAGTATTATTTTCTGTTCAATTTTTATGTTCTTAATAGGATTGAAAGTAGCACCGTAGATGGCCCGAGCGAAGCGAGGGCAAATGTTTTGGAAAATTTGTGATTTTAAAAATATTAGAACATCTAAGGGTAGGTATAGCGGGTTAAGTATGGTGAATCGGCCCTTGAAACAGTTATTGACCGCTCCTGCCCTAAATGGTCAACCATGATGAGAAAAAACTGTAATGAAAATTTTGGACCCCTAGAGCAAGTATTTTTTTTGGGGGGGGAGAGGCTGAAATGTCTTTTTTTCCCTTATTTTTCTCACTAGACGCCATTTTTCACCAAATGCTGATAAAAATTTCGTGTTTTTTTTTTTTTAGATCGGTTCTAGAGAGTTCAAAGAACGAAACCAATTATTTAGAAAAAAAATTGGGCAATTTTTTTTTGTGGGGGGGGGGGTTCTGCCCTTTTAAACATTTTGAACCGCCATTTTGTAATGAAGGGTATAATTTATTGCTTGTGTGATTTAATTTGTGTGTGTTGTATTTTTGTATGGTATGATTCAGCTTCACTACATGGGTAGGGGAGCGATAAAAGAGAGCTTACGCCATATTCTTCACTTTTGAGTTAGCGACAGATTCTTACGTACCTATGTAAGAAATGCTGAAACTTACGAAAAAGCTGGTCTCAACGAAGGTGGAGCACGTTTAGTACCTTAAACATACATGTTTGTTGGTTGCGTTTCGAAAACATTGATATTTTTCCATTAGATTGATTTTAACTTGCACAAGATTTTCAGCCATAAAAACTTTTTTCCGCTAGGTTGGTTTTAATTTGCACAGTAAAACAATCGTCAGCAACTCGAGAATCCCCGCCACCACCGTGGTAACCCGAACAGAATGCTGGTAGCCGCCGAGTCCCCTCGGGCAGGAAAAATAATGTAAAAACTCTATAAACGCGTTTTTCTCAAAACCGTTTTTTTTTTCGTACAATTCCGCGTAATGGATAGGACCGCTTATATGGACCTTCATGTTTCAAAAAACCGATCCATTCATCTAAGAGAACATTCCAGTCAAAGAATTTCAAAACTTTCAGACGGAAAGTAATTGTGCGCTACGCACAATAAAAATCCCTTGATACGAATTCCAACATTAAAAGGCAAATTTTACTCTTTGAAGTCGTATAAGTTTTCATTCTTTTTCTTCGAAAGCCATGTTCGTTCAGTTGTTATAATGACAGCACGAAATCAATGAAGAATTCTTCTTGATATACCTACCAGTACCTAATAAAACATCATCCGTTTGACAATGTAGGTAGAGGTACCTATTTCATTATTTATAGAGCGAACTGCGGGGTAAGTAGCTGGGGGAAAAAAAAGTAGCTGGGTAGGCATGTGTAGGCGTGACATACTTAAGTATACGATGTGAGCTTGAATATGATTTGTTCAACATATAAATTTGAAAGTAGGTATGTGTATTATTTTTACATTGAAAAAGAAAAAAAAAAAAACACGATACATTGCCACATTGGGAAACAGAAACCATTTACAACTTTTCGACCATTACTGTAATTTTTTTCAAGTGAAAGATTGTATAAAATAATGTTGAATAATTATTTCCTTTCTGGTGTATAAAATCAACCTTTTCATTCATGTTCGTGGAACTACTCGTATATAAAACAAACAGAAAATACCGGTCCTTCGGACGAGTGATGATTTTTTTTTTTTACTTGTATTCGTAGTTGGTATTTGTCGTCGATTTGTGATGTGCGATCATATATGGGTCATTCCACGTCAATTATACATACCAAGAAGTGGTAGGGGGGTTCGGCGATTTTTTTGAAATTTTTCCTGTGGAAAGACCTTCCGAAAGGATGACCAATGACAATGGCGCTAATCGCAGCCCTCTAGCTCATTTTTAAAGACAGCAAGGGGGTGTCAAAGTTTTCAGTGATCCTAAAATATCATCCATTTCAGCAGTGGATTACTCAATAACCGCGATACCTACCAAAATGGAACTTTTCCTCAAAGTTAGGGGTTTGGAAAGGCTTTTTGGTGATATCATAAAACTCAGTGTTGCCACTTTTTTTCGTACAAAAAATTAGCTCAAAAAGTTTCGAAACGTAGCTTTCATATCGTTCCGACTCTCAAAAATTCTGAAAAAATGTATTATGGACAACTTTTGATTCTGAACACCATACTAAAAAATTGGGATGGAAACATGTTGCAAAGTCGATTTAAAAAAATTCCAACTTTGCAAAAAAATGCGATTTTTTGATTTAAAACATGAAAAAAGTTTTTGTTGAAGCTTAAATGCATTTTTTCGCGATAACGATAAAAGCTCAATGAGAAAATACACGGACGCGATCAAAATTCAACTAGTATTTATTGAACTCATAACAAAAACGTAGGCTAACCTATATTTACGCATAAGACGAACGTAATTTTTAGAGTAAAAAGTAAGCTAAAACGTAAGTACATACTAGGTAGGTATAGAACCAGTTGGCAGCGCGACCATGGACCATCAGGGCTACCACAACACAGGCATAAATGATAAAACTACCCCTAAAAGAATAGAACGAATAGAATCGCTACAACACTTTTTGTGGGTGAAGTTGACCCATTTTGACCCCTATTTTCACTTATCTGTCGAAAAAGTTGAAAACCCCCTTTCACTCGATAAAATTCAACTCCTCACAAAAAATCAAAATTAAAAAAAAATTCAATTTTCAATTTCAATCATCAAAAAAAGTTTAAATTTATTCAGTTGTCTTATTTTGACCTCTTTCTGACGTATTCCATGAAAAAGTTGAGAAAAATTACACTCACAATAAAAAAATAAAAAATCGTTCATTTTTTGAATCTTTTTAGAATTTTGATTTTTTGTGAGGAATTCATTTCATCGAGTGAAAGGTTTTTTTTAACTTTTTCGACAGATACGTAAAAATAAGGGTCAAATGGGTCAACTTCTTATATCAATGTAGAGAGGAGAAAATTCTGAATACTGAGAAAATTGAAAAATTTGGGATTTACGATTTACTTATAGTCTACATATACCTATTCTATACCCTAAAAAGTTCTCTAGCAATCGACTTCAAAGAACTGCTACTCCAAGCAAAGTCGTGATAACAGAATGAGAAGAGGTATGGAAATACGCCATTTTTGTTTATACCCGTACGGAAAAATAATATGGTTGACTAAAGTCTGCTATAGTTACTATGCAAATTTCTGTAGTCAACTATAGTAACTACAAAAATTTTCATAGTCCACTACAGTTACTATGATAAATTTTTGTGGTCAACATAATAAGTTGTACGTCAACTATAGTAACGATGAAAATTTTCATAGTTAGCTATAGTAACTACAAAAATTTTCATAGTCAACCATACTAAATTTTCATAGTTAACTATATGGTAACTAGGTACCTATAAAACAAGAATTTCCCGAACAATTTATAAAAATTATGGTGAAAATCCTTGTTTTTTTTTTTTTTTTTTTTTTTTTAAAAATTCAAAGAGAAACACGTTTTTTATTTGAAGACATGAGTAGTTTATGACACAATTTGTGAGAAGAAAATCGACACACATTTTGTATCCAAATTCAGATCATAGTCGCGAAAATACTGTATAGTTGACCATATTATGTTTTTTTCATAGTCAACCATGGTTTTTTTCATACGGGGTCACTGTCAAAATTACAAAATCTATAACTGAAAATGGTGTATTTCCATACCTACAGAAGATATGGCGAGTAATGCATAGGTAATTAACCCTCGTAAGTCGTCAAAGCGTACTTCCAACATTATTGAAGTACTATAATATAGCTGAGATGTAGGCAGTTAGGTACCTTTCTACCTTCTTGTATATTTCACATGCTTCATACATACTGCTAATAATGTTGTGAGAAATGACAAACTAGTTTTTTTTTTTTTTTTTTTTAATTTACATCAATTTCATGAAAAAAGGCGGAGGAAGGGAGGAGGAAGCTTTGGGGTAAAACTGTGTAGAGCAAGTATAGTGATATTGGTGACTCATTATTTCATAACTACAAATATCTTACTAGGTATGAATAATTTCAGCTTAGAAGAAAGTTGAAACTATTGAAGATTCAACCAAAAATGGGTACCTAATTTTGAAGTGATGGAGGGGAGTGGATGAAACAGGAGTACAAAGGATGAGGTAAGTGGTTTGTTTTGCATTCCAAGTTCAACTTGAAGGTTGACAGTGAAAACCGCGTGAAAATAACTGAATTACAGCTAATGTTGTGTGTTCTCATTTATTTGAGTAAAGAGTTGAGACATGAGTCCGAGGTGAGAGTGAGTGGAAAAAATGCTTCTGAAATTCTAGGCATTAAATTGCTACCTAACAAAAAAATTGCACTCAAATAAGTGCATCACATTAGAAAATATACGCATTCCCATGCAAGAAAATCATAGATGAGTAGTATGTACTATAGTACTACTTCAGTACTATTTCTGTAAAACTATTGAGTACTAATTCAGTACTGTAGAACTAAGTAGTACTTAGTATTACTTCAGTACTACTTCTGTATAACTATTCAGTAGTACTTCAGTATTGGGATACCAAGTAATGCGATAGTACTATTCCAGTACTACTTTAGGTAAGACTATTCAGTACTACTTCGTTATTGTGGTATCAAGTAGTACATACTATAGTACCATTCTAAATACTACTTTAGACACATTTCTCATTTTATGGTCAATGTTCAAGCTTAAACTTATTTGTTAAAAATAGGTATGTGAGTTTGAATTTCCATTATACCTGCCCAGCACACGTTTTTTTCTGAAATTTAAAAAATTAAGTAGCTAATAAATACGGCAATTATTTCTACATATATGCTCGAAAAACAGCAAAAAAAAGCGCTCATAATAAGTGGTTACAATCTAAAAAAAAAGAAAAAAAACGCATTTCATTAATATTATTGTGCTAAGAAACCAAAAACAGCAGAAATAAGTGCTATAAAACTGCTCCATCATGGGTAGGTATCACAATGCAGGTATGTATTTTCAATGAGCTATCAAAAAACCTAAAAAAACGTCAAACAATAATTTTTTCTAAAACACAAATGCATCGATCATCGTTTTTAATTTTCATATTATACCCAATTGACAGAAAATTGGATAAAAATGCTAGATAATAGCTAGCTAATCACGCTACAATTGCGCTAGCGCACTAGCGTGATTTTGGGACTCTCCGCTAGCTTTTTTTCGCTAGTGTTTCACGCTAGAAAATCACTAGCAAAAAGCTAGCCTGTTCGTTAAAAGAAAGCGAGCCTCAGCTAGGAAAACGCTAGCAGAAAGCTAGCGTTTTGTGCAGTTTTCGGATTTTTTCTAGCGATAAAAACGCTAGCAGAACATGTTGCTTCTTTCTCAGCTCGCTATACGCTAGCATTCCACTAAATAAAATAATAATCACCCATTAAAGTCAAAATTTTATTTTCAAAAATTAAAAGAGTGGGGTTAGGTATCCTCAATTTTGAGTATTTCTTCACATCTGAATTCTCCTCATCACAACGAATTTTTTAAGACCTAATTTTCCTACGAAAATTTTCCTACCTAATTAACGGGGATTCGAATCAGCGACCCTATGTTCCTAACTACCTACGCTTAACGACATGGCCACGACTGAGGTATTTGATTATGGCCCTCCAAGTATTGATTGGTGTATCACTGTACAAGTTTGTAATGTGGCATTTATTGGATTGCAGTGTGTGAATCAGTGTTTCTGATTGCCAATTTTTTTAAGAAGAATGTTCATTATCAATCATTTATCTATCAATTGAATTTTCAGTTAGGTAGGTAGACCTACCTACTTAATACCTCAATAAAAAATTGAAAAATATGTATCCAAAAAAGAAGGGTCATTGGGAAAAGTGAGGTAGAAAGCTGAATATTGGTATACCGGTCCATTATAATGTGCTGAACACGAATCCGATGAGTCCCCTCTCGTCCCTGGTGAGCGTTCTCCCCTAGTGTGGATCTAAGCCCCCCCAACCAGTTTTTTTGCAATTTTCTCCCCCGCATTGCATTTTAGCGAAAAATATGTGGCTTTATAAAAGAATCTACGTCAAATTTTCGACATAGTGATATATCAACTTTCCTTCTACCCCCAAGGGGGCCGGAGCTGGAACCATTCAAATGAGAGAGGTTGTCTAAAAAACACAAAAAAACTATCGGCGCATAGGAGGGGTGAAACGGCCACCGAGAGCGTTCGGGTTGATACTAGCATGGAAGGTGGGTACCATCGAGAAGCTACCGCGTGAAAAATTTTAGATCCACACCACCTCCCTTTTTTGGGGAACCCCCCCTTTTTTGAAATTTTAATAACACTTTTCTCAGCTCCATTTCAACCGATTTTGAAAATTTTTCTGGAAGTTATGTATATCCTTGGTAGGTATCTCCACAAAAATTTTCAACCCCCTCCCCTCATATTTACCACTCAAAATGACGTTTTTTTCATTTTTTTTATGCCTATTAACATTCAAGATTGCGAGGTACAATTTTGGAAACACTTTTTTTGGATGTATTTTTGGCCCCCAAACATCATATACTATATTAGAAATTTTTTCTTGGTTGCGCCGTGGTGAGAACTTGGAATAATGTATCGTAGGGGGTGGGGGTGAAATCGGAAAATAATTATCAATGAGTAGGGTATCGTTTTCATATGATTCAATACCGCTGAGCACGAATATGACCTCAGATTTTCTGCTACACTCACCTACCCCTCTCCAGAGCCCCAGCCCCACTCAATTTTCACGATTTTTGAAATAAAGTTGTACTGATGACATTGGTTTCATTGCTATGGGAAAATTACATAGATAAGTTCATTGTTATTGTACATACAATTTCTCGTAGAATGAGCTACAGCACATGACTCCCCCCGAGGGGGTGGACCCTTGATTTTTTTTCTACACAGAAAACGTAACAAATCTGTATGTGTACTGCACTGTATAGGTATACAGAGCATATGTGGCATAATAATATTCATGAAAACTGTAACTTGAGCACGTATGAGTATGTATTTTATAATTCAATGACTACCTACATAAAAAATCACGAGAAAAAAATATGGTAACGAAATACTGATAAAAAAAAGTAAAGAATGTTATGAGGGGGAGCCATGTGCTGTAGCTCATTCTACGAGAAATTTCATGTACAATAACAATGAACTTATCTATGTAATTTTCCCATAGCAATGAAACAGATCAAAATAACTTTATTTCGAAAATCGTGAAAATTGAGGGGGGCTCTGGAGAGGGGAAGGTGAGTGCAGCAGAAAATCTTAAGTCATATTCGTGCTCAGCGGTATTGAATCATATGAAAACGACACCAGTGTCATCAAAATAAATTTATTTCAAAAATCGTGAAAATTGAGGAGGGCTGAGGGGCTCTGGAAAGAGGAAGGTGAGTGCAGCAGAAAATCTTAAGTCATATTCGTGCTCAGCGGGATCGAATCATATGAAAACGACACCATAATGTCATCATAATAACTTTATTTCAAAAATTGTGAAAATCGAGGGGGGCTGAGGGGCTCTGGAGAGGGGTAGGCGAGTGTAGCAGAAAATCTGAGCTCATATTCGTGCTCAGCGGGATCGAATCATATGAAGACGATACCCTACTCATTGATAATTATTTTCCTCAAAATTCTCATTTCACCCCCCCCCCCCCACTTCGATAAATTATTCCAAGTTTTCACCACGGCGCACCAAAGCAAAAATTTCTAATATAGTATATGATGTTTGAGGGCCAAAAATACATCCAAAAAACGTGTTTCCAAAATTGTACCTCGCAATCTTGATTGTTAATAGGCATAAAAAAAATGAAAAAACGCCATTTTGAGTGGTAAATATGAGGGGAGGGGGTTGAACCCAGCAATGTTTCATAAAAATTTCAAAAATCCAAGGGCAGGGGCATTTCATCTATTCCCTTTGAAAACAAAGACTATAACCGTAATCATGTGATTGTGATGGCATGCGTCATGAGTAGGAAAGCTAGCAAAAATTCACTCGTAGATTGCTAGAATTACACGAGCAAAAAATCTAAGCATTTTCAAACTAGCTCAAGTGCGCGAGATGATCGCTTGCTTTTCGCGAGCATAAAACGAGCAAATCTAACCATTTTTAAAGTAGCTGAAATGCGCTAGATGTTCGCTAGCTTTTTGCGAGCATCTAAAACGCTAGCTTACAATCGCTAGTATACTGCTTGATTTGCATGAGGAAGGAACTGTTGCTAGCTGGAAATCGCGAGAAATTCGCCAGATAAACGCGAGTCAGCGAGGTAAACGCGAGGTTCCGCTAGCAAAACGCTTACGATTTTGTCAATTGGGTAGGCTATAAAAAAACATTCATTTTTTTGTATTAATGGAGGCAAATAAGAAAAAATAAAAACATTTTTGGCCACCCAAGCTTTTATGATGAAAAATTGTCAAGGGTGGTCCCCTGAATAATCCCTGAGAATTACCACCCCACAGACCCCTTGCTAATTTTTTTATGGGGGGTTGAACCCCCCCAAAATGGGTTTTTTGAAGTTTTATCCTCGGGGGTTGACTTTACGTCAAAAATAGCTTTATTTTTGAGTTCTACGTCAAATTCCCGATCTAGTGACATATCAACTGTCCTTCTACCTTCAAGGGGGGTGGGGCTAGAAGCATTCAAAAAAGGGGGGTTTCCTGAAAAATACATAAAGTTTATAGGCGCCTAAGAGGGGTGAAATGGGCCCCGAGAGTGCTCGGGTTGATACTGGCATGGAAGGTAGGTACCATTGAGAAACTACCGCGTGAAAAATTTTCAGATCCACACCACCTCCCCTTTTTAGGGGACCCCCCCTTTTCTGAAATTTCAATATCACTTTTCTCAGCCCCATTTTAACCGATTTTGAAATTTTTTCAGGATGTAATGTATATCCTTAGTAAGTATCCCCACAAAAATTTTCAGCCCCCTCCCCTCATATTTACCCCTCAAAATACCGTTTTTCAACTTATTTGATGCTTTTTAACTATAGTAAAAATTGAGGGGGCTAAGAGCTCTGGAGAGAGCTAGGTGAGTGTAGCAAAAATTTTGACGTCATATTCGTGCTCAGCAGTATCGAATCATAAGAAAACGACACCCTACTCATTAATACTCAGTTATTTTCCCCAAAATTCCTATTTTACCCCCACTCTCCCTAAGACACATTTATACACCATTTTGAGGGGTAAATATGAGGGGAGGGGGCTGAAAATTTTTGTGGGGATACTTACTAAAGATATACATTACTTCCTGAAAAATTTTCAAAATCGGTTAAAATGGGGCTGAGAAAAGTGATATTGAAATTTCAGAAAAAGGGGGTCCCCCAAAAAGGGGAGGTGGTGTGGATCTGAAATTTTTCACGCGGTAGTTTCCCAATGGTACCTACATTCCATGCCAGTATCAACCCGAGCACTCTCGGGGCCCATTTCACCCCTCTTAGGCGCCTATAACCTTTATGTATTTTTCAGGAAACCCCCCTTTTTTGAATGCTTCTAGCCCCACCCCCCTCGGAGGTAGAAGGACAGTTGATATGTCACTAGATCGGGAATTTGACGTAGAACTCAAAAATAAAGCTATTTTTGACGTAAAGTCAACCCCCGAGGATAAAACTTCAAAAAACCCATTTTGGGGGGGGGGTTCAACCCCCCATAAAAAAATTAGCAAGGGGTCTGTGGGGTGGTAATTCTCAGGGATTATTCAGGGGACCACCCTTGACAATTTTTCATCATAAAAGCTTGGGTGGCCAAAAATGTTTTTATTTTTGAAATATGATGCTAATTTGCCTCCACTATATTGACAATTTCAAAATTTTTGTTTTTTCCCATTTTTCAAACTGATTTTTGCTGTTTTTCCCCCACAAAAAAGATGTAACGACCTGAAAAAACCTCAAAATCAACGTTTTTTAAACTAAAATAAGCATTTGCATTTGTTTATTCCAAAAATATGCAAAAATATGCGCTATAAAGTGTCATTATTTGTCTCAAAATTGCATGTAACTGACAAAACGTAAAGAAAATTGCCGTCTGTGGTATTTGGTGCAGCAAAAAAAATATGCGATATCATTAAAACAATTTCCTCACTAATAATGTACTGCAATTTTAAAGAAAAATGAAAATATTTCAGAATAACAAGGATAATGTGCTTATATTGTTCAAAATGTGCTCTATCCATTGAAGTCACCATAGTTTAGTGGTTAAGGTTACGCAGTTAGGAACGAAGGGTTAAATGTAGTACTAGGTACAGTTCTTTTGAGTAGTACTGCAGTTAATACTTTTTCAGTAGTAGGTACTACAATAATACTTCTTAGTAGTACTGTCAGTAGAACTGAATTGCTCAATTTAGTACTACTAAAAGTAGTACTGCTTTTAATATTACTTTAGTAGTACTATTTTTCTGCATGGGTTTCCAGTTTTGAGGGGGGTGTGGACCCTCTTCAAGGGTGGGGGAGGAAGGGGTGTTAATTGTTTTTCAACTATAACAATACGACAATACATATTCAACTCAAAAATTACGAAAATACATATCACAAGACGGGTTTTCGGCACCTCACTCAATGGTGGGAGGGGTGGGGACATTTTTTTTTTCAATCAGTGGTATATGCCCTTTTCAAAAATATAATGTTCCAATAGTCTCCGAAGAGTACTTATGGGCGACTTTTGGGAGCCCCCCCAAGGGGTGAGCCCACTGCCTTAGGTATGAGAACATTGCATTTTTGGAACGAGGGTGGTCGTGAGTACCCATAAAATATAAAACTTTTCGGGTTGTTCTCGAATTCGTGCACGAAACGCTCTATCTCGGAAACTCTTAAGTATACTTACGGCGATGATTTTTGTTCGAGGAGGTTCTCCGATGTCTTATCTATCTTTTAGTGCATGTTTCAATACTGTACCTTGCACGCCGTGGATTTTGTAGCGTTCCGCGATGAGCTCTGAAAGTGGCTCGGCTCGGTTGACGATACTGGAGCAACAAAAAAGTACACGAAACGCCAGAAGTCGAAAAGTTCTTTATTAAAAATTACAAAATTTTAAAGCCCTTCAATATAATCCCCGTTCTTCAAGATGACCTTGGTCCAACGTTCGGGCAGCTTTTCTATTCCGACTAATAGCCCTTTCCGATTAAGTCCTCTAATCTCTCGGGTCACTGCAGCAGTCAGAGTGTTTAAGTTGGTAAAACGACGTCCTCGGAGGTTCTCTTTCAGCTTCGGAAAAAGGTCAAAGTCACACGGACTCATGTCAGGTCATGTTGAAGAACGGGGATTATATTGAAGGGCTTTAAAATTTTGTAACTTTTAATAAAGAACTTTTCGACTTCTGGCGTTTCGTGTACTTTTTTGTTGCTCCAGTATAGTCAACCGAGCCGAGCCACTTTTAGAGCTCATCGCGGAACGCTACAAAATCCACGGCGTGCAAGGTACAGTATTGAAACATGCACTAAAAGAGCTCCGTGTGGCCAGCCCCGACCATGTGGGGGTGGGGGTCGAAAATAGTGCCAATCGTTTGTGCTTCGTTTGTGCACGTTTGTGCACTAATTACTTTCGTTTGTGCTCACCCCCTTCATGGCGTATTTGAAGGGAGCCTTGGTCGGGGCTGGGGACACGCAGCCCCGACCATGAGGGGGAGGGGGTTGAAATTAGTGCCAATCGTTTGTGCTTCGTTTGTGCACGTTTGTGCACCAATTGGTTTCGTTTGTGCTTGCTCCCCTACAAAGTGGAAATGGTCGGGGCTGGGGACACGCAGCCCCGACCATGAGGGGGAGGGGGTTGAAATTAGTGTCAATCGTTTGTGCTTCGTTTGTGCACGTTTGTGCATCAATTGGTTTCGTTTGTGCTCGCTCCCCTACAAAGTTGAAATGGTCGGGGCTGGGGACATGCTAATAGGGGGAGCCCTTAGGAAGGGCTTTAGAGGAATGAAAACCATACACATCGTTTGTGCTTTTGATGCTGAGGATTGTGCACTCATCAAATTGACCCATTGCGTTCGTTTTGTTATACTTGTAAATTAAAAGCGTAATTATTCTTGGTCGGGGCTGGGGACACGCAGCCCCGACCATGAGGGGGAGAGGGTCGAAAATAGTGCCAATCGTTTGTGCTTCGTTTGTGCACGTTTGTGCACCAATTGGTTTCGTTTGTGCTCACTCCCCTACAAAGTTGAAATGGAAGGGGGCTGGAGACACGGGGGTGAAATGGGAATTTTGAGAAAAATAACTATCAATGAGTAGGGTATCGTTTCCATATGATTCGATACCGCTGAGCACGAATATGACCTCAGATGTTCTGCTACACTTGCCTACCCCTCTCCAGAGCCCCTAAGCCCTCCTCAATTTTCACAATTTTCGAAATAAAGTTATTTTGATGACATTGGTGTCGTTTTAATATGATTCGATACCGCCGATCACGAATATGACTTCAGATTTTCTGATACAATCACCTAGTCCTCTCCAGAGCCCCTCAGCCTCCCTCTATTTTCACGATTTTTAAAATAGTTATTTTGATGATGTTGGTTTCAGAATACAAAATTTTCAAACCACTAATTAACTCAAAAAGAAGCTACATATTTGGAAGTTTCTAGCCACTCAGTAAATGAGTAGAATCAAAAAACTGTTCTTGGATTTTGATGGCAATTGCCCAGGTGGACAGAAAACCTGAAAATACAATCGGGTCATTTTATCCCAAAACAGGTTGGGTGGGTGGGGACCGATGCAAAAAAAATCAGGATAGGGTATTAAAAATAAGTTCTCTTTGAGGAGAGTTCCACGAATTTTTTTCTCTGGAAGATTGTTTTTTTTTTCAATTTTTGTACCATTTGCAAAGTGATCAAAAATTTACTTCTGTACTGATCTCCTGGAATAATACCTAAGCATGTATTTGGGGTAGGCAAGTGTAGCAGAACATCTGAGGTCATATTCGTGCTCAGCGGTATCGAATCATATGAAAACGACACCAATGTCATCAAAATAACTTTATTTCGAAAATTGTGAAAATTGAGGAGGGCTTAGGGGCTCTGGAGAGGGGTAGGCAAGTGTAGCAGAACATCTGAGGTCATATTCGTGCTCAGCGGTATCGAATCATATGGAAACGATACCCTACTCATTGATAGTTATTTTTCTCAAAATTCCCATTTCACCCCCGTGTCTCCAGCCCCCTTCCATTTCAACTTTGTAGGGGAGTGAGCACAAACGAAACCAATTGGTGCACAAACGTGCACAAACGAAGCACAAACGATTGGCACTATTTTCGACCCTCTCCCCCTCATGGTCGGGGCTGCGTGTCCCCAGCCCCGACCAAGAATAATTACGCTTTTAATTTACAAGTATAACAAAACGAACGCAATGGGTCAATTTGATGAGTGCACAATCCTCAGCATCAAAAGCACAAACGATGTGTATGGTTTTCATTCCTCTAAAGCCCTTCCTAAGGGCTCCCCCTATTAGCATGTCCCCAGCCCCGACCATTTCAACTTTGTAGGGGAGCGAGCACAAACGAAACCAATTGATGCACAAACGTGCACAAACGAAGCACAAACGATTGGCACTAATTTCAACCCCCTCCCCCTCATGGTCGGGGCTGCGTGTCCCCAGCCCCGACCAAGGCTCCCTTCAAATACGCCATGAAGGGGGTGAGCACAAACGAAAGTAATTAGTGCACAAACGTGCACAAACGAAGCACAAACGATTGGCACTATTTTCGACCCCCACCCCCACATGGTCGGGGCTGGCCACACGGAGCCCACTAAAAGATAGATAAAGACATCGGAGAACCTCCTCGAGCAAAAATCATCGCCGTAAGTATAATAGTTTCCGAGATAGAGCGTTTCGTGCACGAATTCGAGAACAGCCCTCCTAGACTAATCTTTGAATTAGTTACGTATTCCCGGGGAAAAAAGCTCAAACTCGGCCGTACATGATCATGTATGACGACTTCATACATGATCATACTAAAAATGTCCCCCACATGCCACATGCTCATGTATGATCATGTATGTGAAATTGCATGTTTTGTGTCATACATTCCCGGGGAAAAAAGTTCAAACTTGGCCATACATCGCACCTCGGGAGTAATAAGGTCACATCTCAAAAAAGTGAAATTTTACAGGAGAGTGATTTTCTTTTCTTAAAAAACTTGATTCATTATTTTTATCAACTTATAATTAATTGTGAGGAATGAATAGCACCTCATTTTAAAGATCTGGTATCCTACCTTCATTTAGCATAAGAGCACTTTGAAAAATAAAATCTTAAACAGGAAATATTTCAATGTTTGGAAAACATTTTGAGTTAGAACCTTTCATTAAAGTTGATGTGGAGGCGAAAGAAAGCATCCAAAAAAATTTCATGATAACAAAGTTGTAGAGAATTAAATTTCCAATCGACATGATGTCGTTAGTTTTTTTCTAGAGTGCTTAGTTTTTGAGTTTTTCTCAAAAAACTAAAATTTCATGATATGTGCAAATTCATTTTTCTGAAAAGTGATCAATTTAAAAAAAATTTTCCATTTGGTACAAACCAATAAAAAATGCACTCCTTGTGACTATTTCCAAACTGACAAACATTCAAAACAATAAAAACTATTTGTTAACACTTTGTACCTACGAAATTTGCTCAAAAAAGGTGGAGTTTTTTGAGATGTGACCTTATAACTCCAAACAACTTGCAATGTTGTTGAGATTTTGAGTTAGGCCATTTGCGTTTTTTACAAGATCTAGATAATGCACTCAACTCAAAGTGTAATTTTTGGTTGAGAGGGGTCATACAAACCCCAAAAATGCAAAAACATCAAAATCAATTTTTTTGAGATGTGACCTTATTACTCCCGAGGTGCGACATGATCATGTATGGTGGATGAACTCGATCATACATGATCATACATAAACCGAAGTTTCCATACATGCTCATGTTACAAAATTGTCCCCCACATGATCATACATGTCATATATGATCATGTATGATCAAGTATGATTTAGTGTAACCATGATCATGTGTAAATGCGGGGATTTTTTTAAACATGAACATGTATGATCATACTTAAAATTCGAGAATGTATGAATTTTTATAGTAAAAATATTGTCAGTATAAAATATATGGGATGATTTGCTGAATGGTATAAGTACATAAGATGTGCTAAGAATGCAAGACAAATGTGGATAAATGAATTTCAGACATTTTTCCAGATTATAGACACTTTTCTAGATTATACAGGGTGGGGCGTATTGAACGGATTTATTTTAAAAAATCGCAGCGCACGCTAATCTCAACCAATTGCTATGGCAAATACATGGTTATAAAGATTAGAAAGGGGAGTTTTTTTAGCAGTATGAGTCGAGCATCATGGCGCAGTGGTCTGTGGAGCATCGTGGTTCGCGATAAAGATGTTTTATAAGCTAAATGTTTTGCCGGTTTTAACTTTACGATAGAGGTGCGATGATTTCACAAAATACCTTGTATCGCTGGGTAAAAAGCCTTGAAACTAAAGGTACTTTACTGAAATCAAAGAGTCCTGGTCGTAAAAAAAGTGTCCGTACCTCGGCAAACATCGAAAGAGTACGCGAAGCGATGGTGAAAAGTCCAGCTCGTTCAGCAAGAAGGCATGCCGCTTCTCTCAACCTTTCGACTCGAAGTATGCGAAGAATATTGCATGAAGATCTTTCATTTCACCCCTATAAAATCGTAATCACGCAGCAGTTACAGCCAACTGACCATCAGGATAGAAAATTATTCGCTACGGTAATGTTGCAAAAACTTCTGACACGCTTAATGATTTCAGATGAAGCTCATTTCCATCTTGATGGGTCAGTAAACAAACAAAATTGTCGTTATTGGTGTCCAACCAATCCCCATGTAATTCAAGAAAAACCGTTACATTTGCCGAAGGTTACTGTGCAACGGCCAAAATTGCGTTTCTAATTATTTATTTTTTATAGTTTTTTTTTCCTTATTTGTTTAGGCGTTGGAGATAATGTTTGAATAATATTTGGCCGCGCTCGTTTTTTTATTTTTATGTTCAATTTTTTTTTCTTTCAAATAATATTCGGCTGCGTTCAAATTTCGGGTTTTTCGTTTTTCATTCTCAGAAAATTTGTCGCGTCATTTTCTCATTCTTATTATTCTCGTCAAACGATTATGTTGCTTTAATTTTTCTTTTTATTAGCCATTTTGGTTTTTGTTATTTTTTCGATATTTTTCGATTGTATTTTTTGTCAATATGTTTCAACGTTATATTTAAAATAAACGTATATTTTTCGCGCATGTTTTTACGAAAAAATCATTTTGTGTGGTTACATAAATGGGGGCCCGTCCAGGATAAAACGGAAATGATACGGTTCGATTTTTCGTTTTTTCTATTTTCATATGAAAAGAAATAATGTCATATTTTTTTGAAATTTAGTATAATGATACCAGCAGGAAGTGGTATTCCTAGGACGCCGCCGCCTTATAATTTACGTTCGTCGGCGAATCGTCCCAATGTTGTTCAGAATTCATTGCCGCCGATCATGTCTGCAGTTTTTACTAATTCTGCGTCGCCACTACGAGCTTCTATTTCCGAATCGAATACTGGTAATATGAATATAAATCCTATTATCTCTAGTTCGTCATCGCCTGCAATCACAGGTCCGACTATTTCGTCGTCGTGTTCGTCGTCATCCTGTCTATCCGTTCAGAGTTCATTGCCACCGCCGTCGTCGCAGCCGCAGCTGCAAATCGCGTCACCCATGTCGTCTTCAGCTTCGTCTGCCGTTTCTAACGTACCTGTGCTACCGCCGCAGCAGTCGCAACAGCCGCAACACGCGTCGTTTGAAAATATTAATATGCCTAATGGTACACTTGAATTTCTGACTACTGCAATTACCAATCTGACGAATCGTATGGATCGGTGGGAAATACAAAATAATCGTGAATTGATTCCTGTAACTTCCACTTCCGAGATACAACCTGTACCAATAACGTCAACCATTTCTACGAGTATGTCGTCGGATACGCAAATCAAAGAAGTAATCCAAAAAGCTCAGAAAAAAACTCGTCATCGTTCAAAAAGAAAATGGAAGAAAAAATCCAGGTTGCCTCCTGTGACTAAATATAATCCTGCTAAACTTTTCCCAAACTTTTCCCTATTCGAGCCATTTTTCTTCGTCATGTAAAAAAATCAAATAAAGTCTCTCATCGAATGCGTCCCCATTTCCAAATGGTTAAGGATGTAGATGCACGATTATTAAATTTACGTAAAATTAGGGGAATAAAAGTTTCTATTGATGAAAACAATGTTCGTTCTGTTTGCGTTACGCATAACCAAGATCGTTTTTTTACAGAAAATTTTCCAGCTTTTGAACTCTTACACACAATCTGTCGTTGTCCTCATTTAAGCTTAGATGAGAGATTTTCTTTGTTCCCTGCCTATAGAAGTATAGTGGAGTCCAAATCATCATATTAGTCTTTTCCTTTATATTCCTGTTTTTGTTTTTCCCATTTATATTTTTTCCTTTGTCTTGTTTTTTCTTTTCCTACTCTCTGAAATGAGGTGAGGGACTTTTGTCCAAGCCTTACATTTCAGAGAAGGTGACAGACCATGGTGCAGGCTCATTGTTTTCCATCTACGCGAGTCTCACGTTGGTGTCTCTCTCTTCTCCTATTTTTATTTTTCCCATGTTGTTTTTGTCTCTATTATTTTTCATTACATTTATTATGTCTACATATCACCCGATTTTGTCCAATTTTATCCCAATTTTTGTCTTCTCTTTCTTATAATATTGCCCTATATATTCTTTGTTCTTTTTTATTTATCATTCTGTTTAATTTAGAACTCGATTTATTAATTTAAGTAATTTTTGATTGTTTATTGTTATTTTGCAATTTTGTTCTTTTTGGTTATGGTTATTTCAATTTTCTCAAAAATTGCTTTGACAAATTTGAATTAACCAGGGGGCAAATGCAACGGCCAAAATTGCGTTTCTAATTATTTATTTTTTATCGTTTATTTTTTCCTTATTTGTTTAGGCGTTGGAGATAATGTTTAAATAATATTTGGCCGCGCTCGTTTTTTTATTTTTATGTTCAATTTTTTTTTCTTTCAAATAATATTCGGCTGCGTTCAAATTTCGGGTTTTTCGTTTTTCATTCTCAGAAAATTTGTCCCGTCATTTTCTCATTCTTATTATTCTCGTCAAACGATTATGTTGCTTTAATTTTTCTTTTTATTAGCCATTTTGGTTTTTGTTATTTTTTCGATATTTTTCGATTGTATTTTTTGTCAATATGTTTCAACGTTATATTTAAAATAAAAATATATATTTTTCGCTTTACGAAAAAATTATTTTGCGTGGTTGCAACTGTTTGGGTGGGAATTTCAAAATTTGGAATCATTGGTCCTTACTTTTTCAATGGAACTGTAAACACTGATCGGTATACGGCAATGATTTCCGAGTTTCTTGTGCCCGAATTAAAACGAAGGCGAAAATGCAGCCGCGTGTGGTTCCAGCAAGACATAGCGACATGCCACACCTCTAAAATTACCATGGAACTGTTAAAAAAACATTTCAAGGACAGAATCGTCTCTCATGGTGCGGGTCAGACCAGTATTCTCTGGCCACCCACTCACCGGATCTCTCCGCCTGCGATTATTTTTTGTGGGGATATCTGAAATCACGCGTTTACAATGACAAGCCACGAGACCTACAACACTTGTCAAACAACATTCGACGAGAAATTGCCGCTATACAGCCTGCAACACTGGCTAAAGTGTTCGATGACTTCGTTTTTCGCTTGGAATAATGTGAAAAAAACAACGGTCAATATCTTCGCAACGTAATCTTTTCCACTCACACGGCTCGAAAATTAAATTAGACTAATATTTTCTCCCTTAAATAAACTTTCTTTTAATGTGTTGTATGAAGTATTTCATTAATTTTTACCAGAGCTATTAATTTTTGCAATAAATCCGTTCAATACGCCCCACCCTGTAGAATAAAATGTATGATATAAAACATGCAATTTCATACAAATGATCCGTACATGAGCATGTGGGGGACAATTTTTTAGTATGATCATGTATGAAGTCGTCATACATGATCATGTATGGCCAAGTTTGAACTTTTTTCCCCGGGTTTTATTCTAAAAAAAAACACTCCCGGGAAAAAAGTTCAAACTTGGCCATACATGATCGAAATTGATCATGTATGATGATGTATGTTCGAGCATACATCATCATACATGATCAATTTTGATCAAACACACATCGATGTTTCCATACATGCTCATATTACAAAATTGTCCCCCACATGATCATACATGACATGTATGACCAAGTATGATCATGTATGATCAAGTATGATTTAGTGTAACCATGATCATGTGTAAATGCGGGGACATTTTTTAAAAAATGAACATGTATGACCATATATGATCATAGTCTGAACTCAAAATGCATTTTTATAGGATATATGAGATGTTTTGTAGTCAACATAGTAAGTTGTAGTCAGAGGCGGATCGAAGTCATGCTATTTGGGGGAAGGGGGGGTGTATCATGTCATTTTGCCGACAAAAATCACAATTTCAACGTGCTAAATACCAGTGACATATACTGAAATCAATGGGGATGGGGTTATATTTTTATTTATGATGGAAGAAGGAGCAAAACCAGATTTTGGACATGAAAAATTGAAATGTTAGGTAATTTGAAACAATTGGTTCAAAAAACGACCATTTTGGTATGTTTTTGAACAGTTAGTGGCTCTGTTCAGAAAAAATGAAAAATTCGCACTGTGTTTAAATGGTTTGGGTAGTATGTACGAGTATTTCTAGAATTTTTCTATCAATTTTTGAATTCACATCAATTTTATTGAAGGAATTCAGTCTTTCTAATCTCGACATTTTTCAAATTCAATCATAGATTTTCGTGAAATCTCTACTTAAAAAGTGGCCCAAGGGAAGTGAGGGCAATCATTTTTGAAAGGTTGTGGTTTCTACAAGCAAAACAGCAGTAATTTTTGATATGAAAAGTTAGTTTTCCACTAATGACATTTTTAAAAGTTTGTAAAAAAAATTTATTTTGTTGGTAAATTGTCAATTTTGCTGACAAATCTCAAATTTTCAAAATATTTGGGGGGGGGGGGGTGTATACCACCTAAATCTCCCCTTAAATCCGCACCCAGTTTGTAGTCAACCATAGTAACTAGAAAAAATTTTCATAGTCAACAATACTAACTGGGTCATTCCATGCCAAATCGGCAGATTTTTGCACGAGAGATCTTTGATTTTTTTCAAAATCAGATCATGTTTAGAGGTCATCAAACGATGACGAATGACGCAAACCAAACATTTTTTCAATTTTTTTTTGGCGAAGCTGTGGGGCTTCAAAGTTCTCCAAAATGGCCGAAAATGGAAAATTTCAGTTGCAAATTGCTCCAGGTAGTACGTCGTATAGAATTTTGAACTTTTTTCAAATTGTAATATGTACTTTTAGACGGTAATTGACGAAGAATGATGTCAAAACCAGTATTGCCACTTTCAAAAACCTAAAAAAATCGATCAAAAACCTATAATTTAAACATAATCGTGATTTCCTCCAGTAAAAATTCTGAAAAAATCTCAGTTTTAGTCCTTTTCACGTAGAATAACATATCAAAAAATTAGACTGGAATTTTTTTTCATTTTCGAGAAAAAAAATTACAAAGTTTTACACTTATTGCAAAAGTACCATCATGAAACCTAGAAAATGAAAATTTTTGCATTTTTGAGATATTTTACCAATGTGTAGACGAACATTTGAACAAAATTTCTCTCCCCCGCAATTTGTTTACGAATTGACAAGAAATACCATTTTTTGTGCTATAATTTTACGAGTGAAACACATTGAAAAAATGTCACCGCTGTTTTAAACAAAAGCAGAAACCTAAAAAATTAATATTTTTGCATTATTGAAATATTTCACCTGGCGCTCGGGGTAAATAAATAAATTAAGACGAGACCAACACCTATGACTAGACTCCGTGTATTTCGATGTAATTAAAACACACACCTTACATATACACACAATTAACGATGCATTTAATTAATTGTACCTTATGATATAAATAACGATGCTATACATATTCAACATAAGTTAACAATAGTTGGTAATTGGTACTTAGGACACAATGATGATAAAGATGACGCGTTTGCGACGAACTTTATTGAATATGCCCGAAGGTAGTATTATTTTAATTAAACCGATGATAAATACAGAATAATCCTTTTATGAAGGAATTATTCAATAATTTCATAAAAAGCACATGAATATCATAAAACGATCGTTGAAGCTTTCCGCAAGTTAGCTAATCTCAACCGATAACTTGGTATATGCGCCAAGTTATACCACAATGAAAGGACTAAGAAGGGAAGGTGTTTCGGCACCTACGGATTCCTTAATAGTGATGAGAGCTACTCAATCTCCGCGGCTTGATGCTAGCTCGGATGATCGAGTCACTCCCATCGCGAGTAGGGCTTATAAGTAGGGAGTAATTATACACATAGACGCGGACAGATATATGATATGTGGCAACACCTAGAATTGCAAGGCATATTGCTCCCTCACAAGTTTTTTTTTCAAATGCCTATATTCATAGTAAAACCTAAATAAATCACGTAGCAATTCATCTAAAATTATTCACCATTGGTATTCAAAATAATGTTTATCAACAGTCAAAAACGCGTATACTTTCATTTAAAAAAAAAAAAAAAAAAAATCAAAAAGTTGAAAATTATAGAAGTCCGAACCTAAGAATATATTGCCGAATAGAATATATGCATGAATAAACCCTCCCTTGGTATGCAGGGGCGGTGGTCGAGTGGGTTACATAGGTGGAAGTCGGTGCGCGTGCGTCACGTAGGGTCGGCGGTTCAAGCCCCACCGGGGCCGAAAATTTTTTGAATTTTTTTTTCGTTTTTTGGAAATTTTATTAGTTTACGATGCTTGAAAATACATAATTTATCAATGGACATTCTATTATCGGTGTTTTTATGCAAGATTTTAGAATAAAATGTACAACACAAAACATGCAATTTCACATACCTACATGATCATACATGAGCATGTGGGGGACAATTTTCTAGTATGAGCATGTATGAAGTCGTCATACATGATCATGTATGGCCAAGTTTGAACTTTTTTCCCCGGGCTGATAATAGAATGTCCAGTGATAATTATGTATTTTCAAGCATTGTAAACTAATAAAATCTCCAAAAAACGAAAAAAAAAATTCAAAAAATTTTCGGCTTTAGTGGAACTCAAACCGCTGTCTCTAGCCCTACATGACGCCCACACAACTATTTCCACCTACGTAACCCACTTGACCACCTCAATACATATCAAGGGAGGGTTTATTCGTGCATTTATATTCTATATTTTTAGGTTTGGACTTACAAAATTTTCAACTTTTTGATTTTTTTTTTTTTTTTTGTAATGTTGCAAAGTATACGTGTTTTTGAATGTTGATAAACATTATTTTGAATACCAATGATGAATAATTTTAGATGAATTGATAAGTGATTTATTTAGGTTTTACAAAAAAAAAAAACAAAAAAAAACAAAGTGTGAGAATTAGAAAAAAGAGTATTTTTTTGCCAAATTGTCTGATGAAAAGTTTTTAATGTTTTTATTTTCATCTTCAAATTTTTTATACCTACAGGTTAATTATGGTGCAAATGCTTAAAAACACACAAAAAACAATCTGAATTTGGATATACATGAAATGTGTGTCAATTTTTTCCCACAAATTGCGTCATTTTCTCATATCCTCACTAACCTTATTACTCCCGAGGTGTGATGTGATGTACATACATCTACTCCGCCTGCCTAACCCACTCAGCCATGACGCTACTTAGGAAGAAAGGGTTTATTTGTGTATATATTTGTATTCTATATTTTTAGATCTGGAATCTATTATTTTGAATACCATATGATGAATATGTAGTTTTAGATAAATTAGACAAGTGATTTATTTGGGTATGTACTATGAGTACATTAGGCACTTGAAAAAAAACCTCAGCTAAAATTTTATTGGTAGTGTGATAATTTAAAAAAAATATTAAGTAATTTATTTTCTGCCAAAATACTTACCCGACAAGGGCGTATTCAGGGGGGGGGGTGATTTGGGGTATAATCACCCCCAGGAACAAAAAAAAAAAAAAAAAAAAAAACTATGAATAAAGTACACACGCAACAAGCTCCCTCCGAGTCAGTGTCATAAACGGCATAGTTACTACTATTAGATGTATACTTCCTAAGGCACTACATATGTATTGTATTGTATGTATAACAGGGGATGTGCTGGCCGCAATTTTCTCCCTTCAAAACGGCTGAGCATTGAAACTAGTTCCACAATGCTATGTGGGAACTCAAACATGCCCATAATGTTGGACTTTCCGCGTATTTCCGGGAAATGAATTTCAACGTCAAGTCATTTTAAAGGGAAAAAATGGTGGCCCGACATAACCTTCCCCCCTACAGATATAGTACCTTAATACCCACAAGTTACGACACATTCATCACCCCCCCCCCCCCGGAGAAAATCCTGGATACAGGCTTGTTACCTGATGAAAATTTTTTAATATTTTCATTTTCATTTTTAAAATTTTTTACACCTGCAGATTTATGGTGCAAAGTCCTTCAAAAACGTACAAAAAAAACGATCTGAATTTGGATACAAAATGCATGTCGATTTTTTTCTCACAAATTGTGTCATAAATTACTCATGTCCTCAAATAAAAAACATGTTTCTCTTTGAATTTAAAAAAAAAATGATTTTCACCATAATTTTTATAAATTGTTCGCGAAATTCTTGTTTTATAGGTAATTACCATAGTTAGTATGGTTGACTATGAAAATTTTTGTAGTTACTATAGTTGACTACAAAAATGCATAGTATAACTAGACTTTAGTCAACCATAGTATTTTTCCATACAGGAACTTTATCCAATAGGTACATTTTTTCACTTTGGTTTCCAAAAGTAGAATAGAATAATGTAACCTCAAATTGATAGGTACTTTTTTTCTTTACTTTTCAAATATTTTGTATTTCCGCCTTCAATGAGCTTCGGAATTGAAAAATTGTCATTGACTGTTCAATTCTTCATTAATATTATCTTTAAAAGCCCACCAAGGAGTAGACTTACTTATCATCATTGAAGAGGGGATAACGATTTGTGATAGGTACTGCTTCGATCTAACGAGGGAACACAACGCTGCATTCCCCGACGTGCAACCGTAGGAAAATTTTGCACGACGCGCTCCAATCTTCTCAACATTCAACTCTCCTGCGCGACCTCTAAATATCATTTTTTTGACCTTAAATTTTTTGTGAAGTGATTTCTGACCAAATGGAACACTTTTAGGGGGTAAGCTCAAAAAATTAAAACATGTATGTAATTTTTTCCATTGTTCTTTGAACCACCCTAACATATGTAGGTGCATAATACTGACAATCATAGCAGATTTCTTAATACTTAGTCCAACAAAATGCCATTTCGACACATTTTGAGAGTTACCTAAGAAGGTACTATAATATTTGAAGCTGTACTGGATAGTGGATGGCAATGATCACAACAATTACCAACTTGCTGACCACGCACTACTGGCTGACATATATACATAAAAGGATTTCGTTTTTGTCATTTTCACAACGAGAACAACGGAGATGCATTTACAGGGTACATACATAAAATAGGTACCTTTCAAAGGATATATATTTATGAGCTGGCACGATTGATGTTTTGAATACTTACAAGTTAAGAGTTTTAGTCCAGGAAAAATAGCATTCCATTGGGAAAAGTGAGGTAGAAAGCTGAATTTTGGTATACTGGTCCATTTTTTTGTGCTGAACACGAATCCGATGAGTCCTCGGTCGTCCCTGGTGTGCGTTCTCCCCCAGAGTGGATCTAAGCCCCCCAAAACCAGTTTTTTTTGCAATTCCCCCGCATTGCATTTTAGCGGGTAATGAGGTTAGATACAAGAATCTACGTCAAATTTCCGATCTAGTGATATATCAACTTTCCTTCTACCCCCAAGGGGGTGGAACCACAACCATTCAAAAAAGGGGGTCCCCTGAAAAATACATAAAGGCTATAGGCTCCTAAGAGGGGTGAAATGGTCCCCGAAAGCGTTTAGCATGAAAGGTGGGTACCATAGAGAAACCTTCGCGCAAAAAATTTCAGATCCACACCCACTCCCCTTTTTGCGGAACCCCCCTTTTTTGAAATTTCAGTAACACTTTTCTCAGCCCCATTTCAACCGATTTTGAAAATTTTTCTGGAAGTTATGTATATCCTTGATAGGTATCCCCACAAAAAATTTTAACCCACTCCTCTCATATTTACCCCTCAAAATGGTGTAAAAATGTGTCTTAGGGAGGGTTGGGGTAAAATGGGAATTTTTGGGAAAAAAACTAAATATTAATGAACAGGGTGTCGTTTTCTTATGAGATTCGATACCGCTGAGCACGAATATGACGTCAGATTTTTTGTTACACTCATCTAGCCCTCTCCAGAGCACTTGGGCCCCTCAAGTTTTACCATTGTTGAAAAGCATTGAAAAAGTTTAAAAACCCTAGGGGAGGGGGTTGGAAATTTTTGTGGGGATACCTATCAAGGATATACATAACTTCCAGAAAAATTTTCAAAATCGGCTGAAATGGGGCTGAGAAAAGTGTTACTGAAATTTCAAAAAAGGGGGGTTCCGCAAAAAGGGGAGTGGGTGTGGATCTGAAATTTTTTGCGCGAAGGTTTCTCTATGGTACCCACCTTTCATGCTAAACGCTTTCGGGGACCATTTCACCCCTCTTAGGCGCCTATAGCCTTTATGTATTTTTCAGGGGACCCCCTTTTTTGAATGGTTGTGGTTCCACCCCACTTGGGGGTAGAAGGAAAGTTGATATATCACTAGATCGGAAATTTGACGTAGATTCTTGTATCTAACCTCATTACCCGCTAAAATGCAATGCGGGGGAGAATATTGCAAAAAAAAACTGGTTTTGGGGGGCTTAGATCCACTCTGGGGGAGAACGCACACCAGGGACGACCGGGGACTCATCGGATTCGTGTTCAGCACAAAAAAATGGACCAGTATACCAAAATTCAGCTTTCTACCTCACTTTTCCCAATGACCCTTTTTTTTCATCTAATTTTCCTGGACTATTTTGTCAATGATCGAATTATAGAAATATTAAAATATGTTATTCATTTCAACTTACATAAGTTGATGATTTCTTGCATTTATCTGAAGCGGCAAAAATATTCAATTTGTTTTCTCCTTCAGGCAATGGACATTGATCAATATCTACTCTTCTTAAATCAATATCGATTCCACTAGTTCCTCTGAAAATAATGATGATGAGTAGATATAATAAGAAAGTTATCATATTAATCAATGAATGTTCTAGGATTTTGATATCTGCATAAATAGTGCATAAGTATCTACATAATTATGTAGGTATTTCATTTTAAAGAACCTTTTAAGGGTGAAATTGCGAAATCCGCAATCTTTAAAAAAATTTAAATACCCCCACCCCCTAAATAATGTGTTACATGAGTATAGGTGGAGGTGCTCAAAATTCAATACTCTCTATGTGTGGTGTTTCATTTTTTAAAGAAATTCCCTTCATTTATTTTTATTAGAAGGGGTGGGGGAGAACTTACATTCGTTATTTTTTTTCCGAAAAATTTTTGAAATTTCAAACCCCGTCCCGTCCCCTCCCTTCCTTTCCCTTTCCTCCCAAAAAATATTTTATTCTTGTTTGAAAAATATTTGATAATTTTTTCGTAATTTTCAAACATATTTTGTTTCATATTTTAAGCCAATTTTGCTATCAGCAGTTCTTACCAAGTTTTACGCAATCTAATTCAAATTTTCTGAACTTGTTGTGATTTTAATGGCTTTCACTTCAATTTTTCAGTTTCTCATTTCATGCTATAGGTAGGTACATATTTATTCAAAATTCAATTCGCTCTTAATAAAAATGGTTTTTAATTATTTTATCTGCCTATACCTAAGGCACTATGTGCGTGGTTTTTATAAATGGTGATCACAGACATTTCAATTGCTGATTAAAAACATGTTTCATTGAAAAACGACAGATGAACTTTTCAATTATTATTATATTTCAAGTTTTTCAATTTTACCATCATAAACGAGTCTTTATACAGTTGCCACTGAACCATAAGTAGGTATACGGTTTTTCCGATATAAAAATATTCTAATCGAGTTCATTGGAGTTCATTCTCCTTGTATACTTGTATGTTTTACAATGATGCTTGTAATTTTCTAGAGGTCATGGAACCTGTTTCAATTTTTATCGAATATTTTATAAAGTACATACATAAGTATAGGTATTTGATTTTAAATAAAGTTTTTTGTTAGGTAGGCTTCTACGTATTTTGGAATTTTTCCACAACAGATATTATAATTTTTTATCATAATGGGTACATATTTTCGAATGTGATTACGTGCCTCTCCTGCTTTCAAAATTATAATTAGGTGAATGATATTGGAATATTTACATACTTGAAAAAATAAACACCGTTACGATAACCAAAAAACGGAACGGTATAAGTGAGCATCCAGATGTTGCCACCACCGCAATCATAATATGGTTTACTCCATCTTCCGTCTTCATAACTAACAGTAAGAATTTCGTCAGTTTCCCTCTCGGTATGAGTTGATTCATTCCATGTGTACGTATGAAAACCTGGAAAATGTCGAATAGGAATACATTATACAAATACATCCGTTAGAATAAAATGTTATTCAATAGTAATATGTAGGTAAGTACATTATGAGTATTATATGAACTGAACCATATCACAAGTTATACTCGTGTGAACAGAAACAATGAACAGTTTTTAATTTTCACCTCGAGCAAAATGGTAGGTACATGGTACATTATTGTTATTCATCATCTATCATCATCACATTCATCACCTGCCTATCTGATAGCTAACGAAGGACCTAAGTATATCAACTGTACATCGCCGATCACAACGAAACTTCGCTCATGTGTTATGCGTGGAAAAGCATCTGCCTGTTCCTGGCTCCTTCAATCTTTCAAAGTTAGACAATTTCACGAAATGACATTTTTTGCTCGTCTTGAAAAGTTATACCAGAATTTAAGTTCATAATTGACAAAAAGGGGGGCAGCACAAGCAAAAATCTTTTCAGCACAAACCAGCACAAACGTAGCACAAACGATTAACACCATTTTGGATCCTCTAAGCGAAAGTGGTGGGCTCCCGTTTCTACAGCCCCCCCCCCAAAAAGTTTTCCTAAATATCTCAGGAAGGGGGGCAGCACAAACGAAAAAATTTTCAGCACAAACCAGCACAAACGTAGCACAACGAATGACATATTTTTGAAGTCTATCGGTGGTGGTGGGGGGCCGGGGAAATACACCTCCGTTAGAAGGGTCCAACTGCAAATCAAACTTCATATTCGTGTTCAGCGAGTTCGGTTCATATGATAACGATACCCATATTGTCAATCTACTTTCGCTCCAAAATTGGGAGAGGAGGAGCCTATGGTCCCAAAAGTTTTAAGAAGTTAGTTGATCTTCTATCGTTTTTGGAGGCTATCATACGAATAACTCAAAACTATCAGAAAGGTTTGTTTTTGGTGTCAAACATTAAATTTTTATGGGAGTTACCAAGTACATGCATCGAAAACTTATGTATGAGTAGGTATAATACCTTTACCTACCTATGAGGTACGTAGATAGAGTGGATCGCAAAAAAAAGGGGAAGAAACTGTGGATTTTTACCAATTGCAGCAAAAACCGTCATTTTGAGTTGAAAGTTGTACAGAAAAATTCTAGCTCCAGAAGTTCTCCTAAAGATAAAACATGGGCCCTCAGAGTTGCAATGGTGTATTTTCGAAAAAACCGTGTTTTTTTCACTGTAGCTCCTGTACCCACGACCAAGTCCTAAATGAAATTATTTAAGATTCTGCGTCCATTCTATATGGCTATTATTTTTTTATTACCTAATACTGCCAATTTCGAAAAATCACCAAAAGTTTAAAAAATTTTGGCAATTTTCTCAATTTTTTGAAGCCTAAAACATTGGAATCACTGCGTTCCAAAATATTTCCTCAGTCTCAGAAATATAGATACATATCTGTAGTGACAGATTATGCAATGAAAAAATTAACGCGCATTATAAAATTTACCTACTTACAAAAACGTCATCATGACGACTATCTACCTAAATCTTCGTCTCTTTCTAAACATCAGCTGATTGCTGTCCTATATAAAAACGTCCGTCATCTTCTTTCCAAATTAAACCAAAACGTCATTTTTCGGATATTATATTACCAAAACGTCATCCTATGGCTGAGCATGAAATCAACCAATAGGATCGCAAGTGACCAAACTTTAATTTAGTATATAAATTATAAACCCACGAAAAGTGTTTAAAAGTATTGAGTTCTCTTATTCTGAGTTCTATAAGAATTAAAACCTTCTTATATAAACTTAAAAATAGTCCACAGTAAACTCCTGTGTAAAATTCGCGAATATTTATAAAGTATTTTAAAGTATCTTAAAAATATTTTAAAGTGTTTAAAAGAAGTTTTATAAAAAAAAAGCGAATAAATATTTTTTCTCACATTTTAAATCGCGTATTCTGTCACCACAATATCTTTCAATCTTTTTTCGTCATTATAGCGAAACATTTGCGAAGAAAATATTTTCAAAACGCCAACTATACATAGATACTAATGGGTACAAAAAAAAAGTGACCTTGGATTTTTACGACAATAGCATAGATCGACGCAGAATCTCAAGTATGTACTTTCATTGTACTGTCTCCTCCATTATTTTGCAATAAAATGGTACACATGACCGTATTATTCACGCATTTATTAGGTATGATAAAACCATATAGAACCGAACGTTTCGGCACACTAGTTGCCTTCATCAGCGGTATAACAACTGAGTGCAATATACAAATACGCAAAGTACATAGATGAGAGAGACGAATACATAGTACAGAGATAAATTAGGCGATAGGAGACTAGAACAGACGAGAAGAAAAGAGAACACATACCTAACCTATGACAAGACGATAAATATCATTAAAATTGGACAAATCAGTCCTGAAATTGATAGCATTTTTGGTCTGATTTATGCAAATACATTCGAGAATTCTTCTTTTTAGGGTGTTTTTTTCAAAAGCCAAAATTTTCATATTTTCAAAATCAAAATTGAAGACGTCATAGCAAAAAGGACATATGTGTGAAAATTGTATTTTGAGACAAAACTGTTTGAAAGTTTGAGTGCTTGTGAAGTTTAGAAATGTGCATATTTGAACATGGTGACGATTTTATCTTATTTTCTCACTATCTAACTATATGAAATGCTATGCACCATCAGTCTGGAGGAAACTGTGTATTAGCGATAAGCGCTCAAACATTTCGAATTATATGTCCTTTTTGAAGCGAAAAATTGGCCAATTTTTTTTTTTTTTTGATTTAAAAATGTTTTCGAGCAAATTTTTGGATTTAAACCAGGTAAATAATGGTTGATAACACAAAATCGACCATGAGTAACCCATTATCTCTGAAAAAAGATCGCTATGTTGAGTAAAAAAACAAAAAACAAAAAAGACAAGTTTTTTGGCCAATTTTTAAAAAAAAATTTTTATTGATTTAAAAATGTTTTCGAGCAAATTTTTGGATTTAAACCAGGTAAATAATGGTTGACAACACAAAATCGACCACGAGTAACCCATTATCTTTGAAAAGGTAAATTTTTAATTGACTTCGCAGTTTTAAAATGGCGATATCTCACTGGTTTTTCGACTTTGTGGAGTGGGGGTGGTCTCATATGATAGAGGAAGGTCTGAAGAATAACAATATGGATTCGTCTCAAAAAGGACATATGTGTCATATATACCCCTTTTTGTTATGACGTCTTCAATTGTGACCTGTAGTAGTAGAATGTTCGCAAAGAGCAGTACACGTTTTAGAATTACGTACATCATATTTGTGCCTGTAAATCCGATTAGATAGGTAGGTACCTGTCTCACCAATATAAACGCTATCACATTGAATACATTGTATGGAGTACACTACATTACTACATTTTAGTTTATCATTTCTATCTTTGAGTCTCGAGTAAAATTTAAATTTATTACTATTACAATTTTTGGCAGCTAATTTAATCGAGTCAGTATTGACAATGTGTTTAATTCTATTGAAGTAACACCCTATGTAAGGTATGGCGAAGTACTTAATGGTAGCCCAATCTCAGAAAATACAGTTTGAAATGGTTTCTAATTGGTAACATTTTTGTATCATCTTAAAAATGGTATTAAGATGGCCGACATACAGCATACAATGTTTGAAAAACTTCTTGAATCAGTTTCAACACTGTTTGAAATTGTTTCAACTCCGCATCAAATTTGTTTCAACTTTGATTCAAATGGTTTCAAAAAAACTGTTGAATAAATTTGCATTGAAACTGCTTTAATACAGTTTTGAAACTATCTAAAACTTTGATAAAAAATGATCAGTTCAGTCTCATCACTGTGTCAAAACAGTTTCAATTCAATTTGTTTAACAGTTTTTTTGAAACCATTTGATTCAAAATTGAAACAAATTTGATGCGAAGTTGAGACGAATTTGATGCAGTATTGAAACAATTTCAGAATCGTTTTACAGCAAATGCGCATGTTTGTCGGAGATGTATGGCTCATTTGTTAAGCTAGAAGCAGTGCACATGGTTGTCATAATGTTACTTGTCAGTTATTTCATTTGGATTTTGATTAATTTTTTGTGCATTTATTGTTTGACCATTGGTGATTGTACATTATTGTTGGTATTTGGTGGTTTATGTTTTTCTTGAGCTAATGTAAGAGAAGTTTGCGCTCTTTTTCTAAGATATTTCAATGAACAATTGTGGAATGTGATGTGAATGAATAAGTACCTACCAATTTCATCAACTATAGTACCTACAGTTGTTGTTTTTGTGATTGGTGATTATTTCAAAAGAGTTCAACAGATTGTGTTATAGTTGTGTTTTTGAATATTGTTCTTTTTAAAACTGTTTCAGTATGCCCTATCGATGATGCATACGCTTTTGCCAACATTTTCGCCACTTTTTCGCTTTGATTGCAATGAAAAGCCAGGCTATTGCTACACTGAATTCTAAACCACTTGGGTGATAGCAAAATGTAGACGATTTGCAGTGGCTTTGTTAGCAGTGGCAGCAAATGGTCAAAAATTTGCGATCACCGGCCTGTTTTTTATTGCTGATTTAACAATAAAATAATCTCATAGCCATTCGCCATGTATTCGTCACAAGTACTCAACAAAATTTGAGATGCGAGGTGACGTCAACATACACCGTTGGGGCGTTGGTTGCTGGCATTACCAGTAATCTATAAATAACTTCGCATTCTTCAACCAATTACCCAACTGTCAAACAGTCAAACTAGTTTTACAGTAGTTGTGATGAATATTCAGTGAAGTGGAGTTGATGCGAACGCGTGTTGTAATAATTTTTGAAAACGTAGTGTTGATTTTTTGTTTGTATTTTGATCAGTGTGTTATGCTATGGTGTAAAAGTGTGGTGCAAATGTGTGGTGTAAAAGTGTGTTGTAATAGTGCGGTGTAAACGTGATTTTTGACCAAAAAAAAAGAATTGTGTAAACATGTTTCTTCCCAATCACTCACAGAATAAATGTTTTGCCATGGCACCTCATCCCTGGCCCAGCAGCTTCCCCACACCTGGAATATCCCAGAATTAGCACCATTGGGTTTTCAGGTGTTTAGCAGGGTTGAGACTTTGAAAATTTTTGGTTTGAGTGGGACAAGTGCTTGTGAGTTGAACTGAGGGATCTAGTGAGGTTAGTGTGAAGAGTACCTATATGATTGTAGTGGTTGGTGGTTTTTAAGAAAAGAAATTTTTTAAAAAAGTTATTTTGGGGTATTTTTCCTAGGTTAATGGAAAGTGAAGTGTTCGCAAATCACTGGCAATTTGTCCACAGTTTGCTAGTGGTTCGGCAATAATTTGTGAGCGAATTTGCGAGTAATTTGCTACATTCAATCATGTGCAAAACAAATACATGGCGTTTTGTTGGCAAAATATAGGCGACTTTCTGAGACTAGTACGCCAGTGAATTCATGTATGAAATATTGTCGATAGGGCAGTATCAAAACTGTTTTGTTCGAAACAGTTTTGATACTGTACAGAAACCATTTTGATACTATCTTTTGAAAATGGTTTCATTATTGCTTCAATACTGCATCGAAAACGATTCACATTAAAAAAATTTCCGTTTCAAAACAGCATCGGAACAGTAGTTTTTCTCCTTGTATCAAATTGGTATTAATTTCCGAGATCGGGAGGTTTATCATTACTCATGTCTACATTATTAATATTATTGCTAAAATTACGATTGACACAGTTGAAAATTTGTTTAGCTATATATTTAGGGAAATTGTTACTTTTTAGAATATTGAAAAACTGAACCTTAATCTCAGGATGAAATCTAGGGGATGTGAGGCTCAACATACAACTGAGGAGATTTTTAGCAGTGTTAATCTTGTAGTGTTCAGGTTGAAACGAAAGAAAATTTATCATACGATAAGATTTAGTAGGTTTCCTGTAATACTTGGTCAAAAATTTGCTGTCCTCGTCATTTTTGTAAACGGTGAAATCCAAAAAATTGATACAATTATTCTGCTCAGTTTCTAAGGTAAATTTCACACAAGTATGAGTAGAATTTAAGAAATTGGAAACAGAGTTGATTTCATTTTCCTTAATTATCATAAAACTATCGTCTACATATTTACTACAGTACTTGATATGTTGATTAAAATTATTACATAGCTTTTTAAAAATATCATCAAGTACAAACTCACAAGGGAGGTGCCCCAGGTGACATGCACCGATTTAAATGATTCTTGCACTATTGGATAGAGGACATCGAACATAGTCTACCACAAAATTTTCAGCTGCTGAAGTTGATATTTCGATTTTTCAGAACAATTTTTCGATTGTCACATAGCAATTTTGAAAAATTGGCCAAGAATAGTCGGCGGAGGTCGCATACCAAAACCTTCAATATTATTTAGGCATTTAAATACATATGATGAGACTAGCCCACGGTGAAATTTTCAGCTGCTGAAGTTGATATTTGAGCCCTCCAGGGCAATTTTTTGATTTTCACATTGTAATTTTGAAAAATTGGCCAAAAATAGTCGGCGGAGGTCGCATACCGAAACCTTCAATATTATTTAGGCATTTCAATACATATGATGAGACTAGCCCACGGTGAAATTTTCAGCTGCTGAAGTTGATATTTGAGACCTCCAGGGCGATTTTTTGATTCTCACATTGCAATTTTTTAAAAATTGTCCAAAAACAGTCGGCGGAGGTCGCATACCGAAACCTTCCATATTATTTGGGCATTTCAATACTTATGATAAGACTAGCCCACGGTGAAATTTTCAGCTGCTGAAGTTGATATTTTACCCTTCCAGGGCGATTTTGAAAAATTGGGCAAAAGTGGTCGGCGGAGGTCGCATACCGAAACCTTCAATATTATTTGGGCATTTCAATACTTATGATAAGACTAGCCCACGGTGAAATTTTCAGCTGCTGAAGTTGATATTTGAGCCCTCCAGGGCAATTTTTTGATTTTCACATTGTAATTTTGAAAAATTGGCCAAAAATAGTCGGCGGAGGTCGCATACCGAAACCTTTAATATTATTTAGGCATTTCAATACATATGATGAGACTAGCCCACGGTGAAATTTTCAGCTGCTGAAGTTGATATTTGAGCCCTCCAGGGCGATTTTTTGATTTTCACATTACAATTTGGAAAAATTGGCCAAAAATAGTCGGCGGAGGTCGCATACCGAAACCTCCAATATTATTTGGGCATTTCAATAGTTATGATAAGACTAGCCCACGGTGAAATTTTCAGCTGCTGAAGTTGATATTTGAGACCTCCAGGGCGATTTTTTGATTTTCACATTGCAATTTGGAAAAATTGGCCAAAAATAGTCGGCGGAGGTCGCATACCGAAACCTTCAATATTATTTGGACATTTCAATACATATGATGAGACTAGCCCACGGTGAAATTTTCAGCTGCTGAAGTTAATATTTGAGCCCTCCAGGGCGATTTTTTGATTTTCACATTGCAATTTGGAAAAATTGGCCAAAAATAGTCGGCGGATGTCGCATACCGAAACCTTCAGTATTATTTGAGCATTTCAATACATATGATAAGAGTAGCCCATGGTGAAATTTTCAGCTGCTGTAGTTGATATTTGACCCTTCCAGGGCGATTTTTCTATTTTCACAATTGCTATGTGAAAATCGAAAAATTGCTCTGAAAAATCGAAATATCAACTTCAGCAGCTGAAAATTCTGTGGTAGACTATGTTCGATGTCCTCTATCCAATGGTGCAAGAATCATTAAAATCGGTGCATGTCACCTGGGGCACCTCCCTTGTCAGCTAAAATCGGAGATAATGGGCTTCCCATAGGTAGGCCATCGACTTGCAAGTAGATCTTGTTTTTAAAACTGAAATAGCTCCCTTCATAACACAACTCCACAAGTGTGAGCAACTGTGCTTCTGTGAGGTCTGTTACTTTGGAAATATCCTCCCATCTGGTTTTAATGGATTCGATGACCAAGGTCTTAGGGACGGAGAATAATATCTTTTTCAAGTATTTTGAGTGAGTACAGATTTTTTTTCAAAACTTGTTGAAGCATAATCATTTTCCCCGTCCCCGAAAAAGCGTTTTTTCACTATTGTGAGCAAAGGAAGGTGGGATGGGGGAAATTACATTTTTATAAAGGTACCCACGACACAACAATGTTTCATCAAAATTTCAGAAATCAGAGGATAGGGGCATTTCACCTATTTTCAAATCAAAACAAATTGTTCATTGCAGTGGACAGCTTTAGCTGTATTTACAATGTCAATAAACTAGGTACATATTAATTACTATATTAACATTGTAGGTACTGCTGAAGGGGGCGGGGGGGTGAATCGAAAATACAGATAAGTAATTAAATTATACAAAATATTAAGAAATACTCTTTTGTGAGAAAAATAAGTTTGAAATGAGAAAAAAAAGGGAAATTAACACAAAACCAAAAAAAAAGGAAAAAAAACATATTGAGATACAGCTCATGAAAACACAGTAAAATACTCTTTTGTGAGAACAATAGAAAGTTTAAAATAAAATAGCACACACAAAAAAAAGTTTAAATATAACAAGAGATTATGAAAATTACAGTAGGAAAACAACTTAATAATCTAGCTGCAACATTTCGCACCTCGGGAGTAATAAGGTGACATCTCAAAAAAAATTGATTTTGATGTTTTTGCATTTTTGGGGCTTGTATGACCCCCCTCAACCAAAAATAACACTTTGAGTTGGGTACATTATCTAGATCATGTAAAAAACGCAAATGCCCTAACTCAAAATCTCAACAACATTGCAAGTTGTTCGGAGTTATAAAGGTACATCTCAAAAAACTCCACCTTTTTTGAGCAAATTTCATATGTACAAAGTGTTAACAAACAGTTTTGATTGTTTTGAATGTTTGTCAGTTAGAAATAGGCACAAGGAGTGCATTTTTTATTGGTTTGTACCACATGGAAAAATTTTTTAATTTGATCACTTTTCAGAAAAATAAATTTGCACATATGTATAATGAAATTTTAGTTTTTTGAGAAAAACTCAAAAACTAAGCACTCTAGAAAAAAACTAAAGACATTATGTCGATTGGAAATTTAATTCTCTACAACTTTGTAGACGTGAAATTTTTTTGGACGCTTCCTTTCGCCTCCACCTCAAAATGTTTTCCAAACATTGAAATATTTCCTCTTTAAGATTTTATTTTTCAAAGTGTTCACATGCTAAATGAAGGTAGGATACCAGATCTTTAAAATGAGGTGCTATTCATTCCTCACAATTAATTATAAGGTGATAGAAATAATGAATCGAGTTTTTTAAAAAAAGAAAATCAACCTCTTGTAAAATTTCACTTTTTTGATATGTCACCTTATTACTCCTGAGGTGCGATTTCTTCAACACTATAGTTTTGGATACTATGTACATATATGTGACCCGCTCTGACAAAACCGACCGTTTCGACGAAATTTCAAAAAATGGTTTTTTCTCAAAAATCTGATCTTTCAACCCTTAAAACTCATTTTAAACATAATTATTTTGCACACTTTTTTTTGTCAAAACGGTCGGTTTTGTCAGAGCGGGTCACATATGTGACACGACACGACAAAATCGACCTTCCGACCCAGGTATGGAAACCATAACCAAAATTTTTAACCAAAATGAATTTTAACCGCTAAAATGAAAAATCTGTAACCATAACCATTACCATAACCAAAATTGAAGATTACATTTTTTTGAACCATAAACTTAACCAAAATTATTGGTATTAATTTTTTTAACCATAACCGTAACGGACTCATTTTATTTCAGTTACAGTTATTTTTTTGGGAAAAATTGTTATATGGGGGATTGGAATTATTGATATAGGGGAATAAGGTAGACATTCCCTTATAAGGTGGTTAAGTCAATATTTATTCCTTACGTGGGGAACAATTGTATGGTCATGGCTAGCTCAAATAGCGGACACTGGGATAACTCCAACCCTCCATATACATCATACTAGAGAGTGTAAAACTAGAAATAAACCATACTCATAAGGTGTACTGAATATGTTTAATTGTTGTAATACACAGTATTTATAAAGCAAGCATCTTTAGGCAATCACACAAATATGTGATCCCTAGGTTAAGCATAATTAAATCAACACAAATAAATTAATTGGGAAAATAACATATTTATGTTAATCACTGGGGTCGCTAATGGTAACGCATTACAATTAACTAATGGGCTATGCATATTTACTACTTACTGACACTGCCACTGTCCAGATGTCTCTCCGTTGCACTCACTAATACTAGAGGCGTCGACATGTTGAAAGAGTTGTTTGCAATATTTAATCAAAGTGATAATTTAGCATCGTTTAGCAGAGATATTTAAATTACGTTAATGCGTTATTTGAATGAATTTCAGAGTTATTTGTTTAGAATTCACGAGTTATTTACGAGTTATTTTCACGAGTTCTTTAGATAGATTTACTATCAATACCGCGAATATCAAGAATAAAACCAATGGTACGAACCAATAATAGATATTTTAAATAGCTATTGTCATGGTTAAATTTCCACGCTAGAAGTGGTACAGACAGTTAGAAGAAAGACACAGGCAAGATGCCTGTGCATTTATGCATCTGATATGCCAAAAAGGATCGACACACCAATCGGGTGACTTAGCTCCAGAGAGCTCGAGATTCCGATGCTAAGTAAAGAGTTTAGTTTTCGCGATGTACCTGGTAGCTACCAGCGATACATTGTTCCTTTAGAAACGCCCACTTTACCATACTTCCAGTATAAGGGTTGTTCTTTTAGGAGAAGGAGAACAGATTGCATATTTCTCCTCATAGGGATGATTATCATCATTTCCCCTACTGTGATAAATACAAGAATAACTGCTAGGCAGTTGGGCCACATGTAACCCTTACAAAATTTTCATTTTTTTTCTTTTGAACTGCGGCACATTACATGGCTTTTTAAATTTTAATTCAAATTTTTTGCAATTTTTTAAAAACAAATGAAACTGAGAAGACTTTTCTTGTAAATTTGCGTCTCTTAATCTCTTTTCATCTGCGTTGAACCAAATCACATACCCATTTTATAGGCAAATAATGATGTTGATTGCAAATTGTCACTTGGGGGAGGGGGGTACACTCCAGGAAATTGACAAAATTTCGAGTAATTTGTTGCAAAAGTTTATGATTTTGGATTTTTTTTAAAGGGTGTGATTTATCGGCACGACAGAAAAAGGCGTTTTAACGACGAGAAAAGGGCATTTTAACGACAAAAAAGGACATTGCACGGGAAAATAATCATTTCACGACGAAAAAAGTTTTCAAACGACAGTAAATGAATTTAAACGACGATGTAAAATATTGCCCGACAGAATAATTTATTGCACGTCTATATAATATATTCAACGACGAAATGTGCACGACAAAAAAATGTAGAAATGAACGACAAAAAAAATGCAAGTTTCTGGGAAAAAGAACGACATGAAAAATTATAAACAGCACGTCATAAAAAATTAAAAATAAAAAGTTCGTCTACAGAACCAGCGGTGCTTTTTTCGATTTCACTGGCCTTCCTCTCTTCCACTTTTGTCCTAAGGGGATGGACTTTGCTTCAGCTGGTACTTCGACGAGTTTTAGGCGAATGTGCATAGGCCTACCTAAGGTAGGTATGCTTGCATAGCATTGATTTGGAATAGCTCGAGCAGGGATAAACTGACGTAAATACACCTTTTGATTTAAATTCGGCCAGCAGTTCCTTGCTGATTGAAGTTTTCATATTAGATGATGCAGTGTAGAAGGTGTCAAAAATTCATTATCATCATCGTTAGATTGTAATATTGCGTGATTTTGGAGGGCCCACTGATAAGCGTTTCAGATCAATCTCATAGAGAACTGTATGTACCTTACTACCTCTACCTATATAAGTATTAAGTACCTACCTAAATTTACTACCAATTTTACTGATAAGGGCGCGACGTGGTGGAAAGTTTCGCAAATTTTCTCTACTCGTAAATTCATGTTTACAAATTTCATTTTTTTTTCAAAAAGAGTAAATTTTTCGATTTTTTTTTGGCGGGGAATAATTTATTTTTCCGGGCAATCACTTTTTAGGCGGGGAATAATTTATTTGGATGTGGATTACATTTCTTTCGTCGTTTGTATGAAATCGAATTGTCGTTCGTATTACCTAACTTGTCGTGCTGAACTGTCGTTGAAAATCGTCGTTGAAATAGCCTATTTTGTCGTTCAAATGTCCTGTCGTTCAAATCACTTTTTCTGTCGTGCCGATATATATTTCCCTTTTTTAAATATGAGATTAGTAAAAATATCATTTATTTTTCCACTTCATTGCTTTGGATTTGGAATTCCCCCTTTGTACCTAGTTGATTCAGAAGGTTGAACTTATGATAGGACTAAATTTTCAAAGTAGACAAAGTTTAGAGTAATTCTTTGCAAAAATGGATGATTTTCAATTTTTTTTTTTTGAATTTGAGATTTGTAAAAACATCATTTTTCATTTGATCGCTTTTATGTTTGGATTTTGGAGTAATTTGTTGCAAAGATTTACGATTTTCAATTTTTTTTTTTTTTTTTTTGAATTTGAATTCATTTTGTAAAAACATTATGTTCCATTCCATCCCATTGAACTTTTGATGGGAGCTTCACCTCAGCTCCAAAAATGGTGACATTCGATTGGGTGGGGGTGGGGGTGGGGGGGGATAAGCTTGATGAAGTTTTCAGTAATTTGTTGAAAAAATTGACGATTTTCGTGTTTTTTTTCCGAATTTGAGATTTAAAAAAACACCATTTCCCATTTCCTCGCTTTGAACTTTTGCTGGAAGCTCCACCTGAGCTCAAAAAATGGTGACATTTGATTGGTTGGGGGTGGGGTGGGGTGGGGGGGGGGGGTAAATTTGACGAAGTTTTGAGTAATTCGTTGCGAAAATTGACAATTTCCAATTTTTTTTTTGATTTGAGATTTATTAAAAATAAAAACAGCATTTTCCATTTCGGGACTTGGACCTGAGCTGCAGCTGCAGCCGCAGGTGCATTTTTTGAAATTGATGCATAAATAAGTTTGATTTTTTTGCCAAATAAAAAGAAAAAAACCATAACCCTTATTTTTATCCATAACCTTTATGTTTTTGGTCATAACCTTAACCATTAACCGTAACCTTATTTAATTACCTATTCTGAAAAAAAATGACCTCTAAAAATTAACCAATATTTTTATGCTCAAAACCGAAATCTCAAAACCATAACCGATCTATATAAATTAAAATTATGACCGGATTTTTGTAATACTGAGATCTCAGGAACAGCTGAACCGATTTTGATTGACAAAGTCTCAAAAAAAAGCTTTTGAGCTGTAGATGTGCAGGTTTTTATCAAAAGTTCAAAAAGTTGCGCCGTAAAGCTCAAAAAAGCTCAATAATTGATTTTAGCCTATACAATATACATAGCGCATTTAACGTATACAGAGAAGTACATATATTATACCTTGAAAGAGCATCGAAAGAAGTCTAATGTTGAAGAAAAAAGTTTACAAAAAAGTTGCGCCTTAAAGCTCAAAAAAGCTCAATAATTGATTTTAGCCTATATTTAGCGTATTTGACTTATGTAGAGAAGTATGTATATTATACCTTGAAAGAGCATCGGAAGAAGTCGAATGTTGAAGAAAAATGTTTACAAAAAAAGCTGCGCTGTAAAAAGCTCAAAAAAAGCTCAATTATGACTGGATTCTCTTGACTCTAAGATCTCAGCAACGGCTGAACCGATTTTGCTCGACGATGTCTCAAAAAAAAGCTTTTGACCCGTAGATGTGCAGGTTTTAATTAAAAGTTCAAAAAGTTGCGCCGTAAAGCTCAAAAAAGCTCAATAATTGATTTTAGCCTATACGTAGTACATTCAATGTATACACAGTAGTATGTATGTATATTATACCTTGAAAGAGCATTAAAAGAAGTCAAATGTTTAAGGAAAAAGTTCACGAAAAAGTTGCGCCTTAAGCTCAAAAAAGCTCAATAATTGATGTTAACTCTATACTCAAAGCCTTCAACGTATATAAAGAAGTACATACTATATTATATAGGTACTTTAAAAGAGCATTACAAAAAGACAAATATTGAAGAAAAAAAGTTTCAAAATGTTCCAGGTCAAAGCTAAGTGAATGCTTGAAAGTTTCACCATGAGCTAAAAAAAGCTTGAAAACCATTTACTAAATTTTGAAACGTGAAACGAAGTTACGACAAAAAGTTGATTTTATAATAAATAAACATTCAGGGTGCATCGTCAACATTACCTCATGTCATGAACTATAAAGCTTTCACTGAACTTTTACCATAAACTTTTGAGAGTTTTTTTCTGTTAAAAATTGTTCTTCAACTTAGATCTTTCAGGGTACAACATAAGTATTTTTGTCTGTCCATCAAATGTTTTTTCAGCTTACTACACAATTTTTTGTACTTTCAACATGAGCTTGCACATCTACACTTCAAAGCCTTTTTACTGAGAGGTTGTTATTTTAGGTCAAATACCACATGTCAAGAAGTTTTGAGCTTTCGCTCAGCTTTTTTTCAGAAATTTTCAAAAGTTGATGTTAAAAGTTGAGCAAAACCTCAAAATTTCTTAACATGAGATATTTGACCAGATCAAGTCATATACATATATGCAAGGTTGAAAGTTTTTTATGCAGAGGGTGCAGCAGATTGAGCCATTTGAGTCTAGACTTTGATAATCTTGGCGAACAGAAAAAAAACTACTGAAATTTTTGGTAATCTCTGATAAAAAATGATTTTTTTAAAACTAAAAAACAAAACATTTTTGTAAATTTAAAAGAAACAAGATTGTTGATTTGGTAAAAAAAAGGAAACTCTCAATTTCAGCAAAAAGTAGCAAGTTTGGTAGTTATCGACAAAAAAAATTATGTAGTTTACATTTTTTGCAATTATTTTTGTTGCTTTTATTAGGTAAAACTAGGTATAGGGTAAAAAACAAGTTTTTTTTGATATTTTTGGTAAGAGTTTGCAATGTTGCCAAAAAGTTATCATTTTTTTAGACTTTTTAAGAAATGAAACCAGGACTTTTCGCCAATTGTTGGAAAGAGTGATAATACTTTTTCGCAACTTTTATTGAAAAACTGGACATTATTTTGATTTTTGATGAGAGTGATTGAGTGTTTTTAGAATACATTTGGGGAGAAAGCGACGCTTTGAAGTAAATTTTGGACTTTTGGTGATAAAAGTTGAAATTAAGTACATATTGGAATTTTTTGCGATAAAACAATATTTTTATCTGTTAATTTTTAAAAAAGCCTCATCAAGAATTACAATGATAGCCAAGAGCGGAACTTTTTGAGAATAAGATATAAACAAAGAAAGACTCTTTCAAAACTTTTCAATAATTATGTATTGCAAAAAAAGTAGAACTTTTTAGTAATTACCGTCAGGCGGGGTCGCTTTAATAGAAAAAAAAGGGTTTCTGCTCTGTATGGCGTAGAAAGATGTTTTCAAAAAAATTGCACCACTCAGTGTGTAAAGTACGTCAAAACGCACCAAATGACGTTTTTGCTTTTTGTTTTTTGTTTTTTTTTGTGCCTCAAAATTGCCCTCAAAGGCTGTATCAAAGTCACCCACAAGATGGGGCCACTTTGATAGGGGTACTTTTTTTTCAAAAAATGATTTCTCATCACCTTTAGACCTACCATACAAAATTTCATCAATTTTGGCAGAAAGGAAGTCATCATATTATTGAAAAAGAGATAAAAGCCCCTGTATTTCCTCAATTTTTTATAAAATTCAGTTTTTTAACAAAATTTTTAGATATTCAATAAAATACCTTTGCGACCTATCAAAATGGGATGAAATTTCACACTGAATCTGAAAATGGCATTGATTTTCACTTTAGTCTCAAAACTTAAATTTTTAGCCTCAAAAATGAAAAATCGATAACATCCCCACTGAGAACAATGAGCCAAGGATTGGAGGCACCTCAACCTAGAAACTCGAAATCTTTGGAGATATTTCCCAAGGAGTGTAGCTTTAAGATAGACTATCAGCCAATGTTCTATTACATATCTGAAAATACTATAACATCAACTTTTGTTGAGTAATGGAAAATCTTGAGAAATTACCACTATTAAAAAACTCGATTAAAAGCAGGGACGAAAATAATTATTTACCAAATCAACACTGTTATAGTATCAATTCACCATCAGTGTAACCACTTCGCTCAGAAAAAAAATGTAATTTGACGTTTTACTCGCTCCTTAGATCAAAACGTGCAGAAAAATAAGCGCTATCAAAGTCACCTCGCGAAATCAAAGCAACCCCACCTGACGGTATCAATTAACAGTTTCTGGCAAAACATGTAGATTTTTGAACAATTTTTTGGAAAAAAGGTAGGCCGCAGATTTTTTACAAATTTCATTAAAAGCAAAATTTTTTATCAATTTTTACCAAAAAGCAAAATTTTGATCTGTACTTAAGGGGATATTCTCAATACATGGTAGTATATCTGTCCGCCTGCCAAACTTCAAACACATAATTCAAAGCCATTTTGTGCATGGAATAGCTTCAAATTGGGTATAATACGTTTTTCAAAACATTTTGAACAATCCTGTGCATGCATTTGTCGATACGTTGAGTAATTTTTTTGAAAAAATACGATTTAATGAAATGTTGGACTTTTTGAGAAAAAATCCAACGTTTCTTAAAACTGTATTTTTATTGAAAAACTATTCAACGTATTGACAAATGCATGCACAAGATTGTTCAAAATGTCTTGAAAAACATGTATTTCAAATTTGAGCCCATTCCATGCATCTGTGGCTCTAAATTATAAGATTAAACTTTGTCCCATAAGACCAATGTAAAATAAAGCATTTTGGTTATACTACTACTATGTATTGAGAATATCCCCGTAATAGGAAAAAAACAAGGCTTTTTGACGATAATTGTCAAAAAAAATATACCTTTTTGCAATTCTTTCTGAAAAAGCGAAGCTCATTTTTTTGAATTTTCCAATAACTAACAGTGAAAAAATCGTGATCATTCTACATATTAGCTAATGAATTTTTAAAATGTACATTTAGGTTTTGAAGAATCGCGCAGTATGCGCGATTAACGGGTTGGCTAGTATTTTTTAAATTGCGGTTTCCATCCCTGTTCCGACCTAAAAAATTATTTTTCACTTTTTGACGGATTTTTGGTACTCGGACATTCAAAAATCATTTAAAACCACCCAGAAGTCCCTATGATTTGCATAAATCCATATACATGGTAATCCAGTCAGAAGTGTGCTCATTTTTTTTTTATTTTTTTTATTTATTTTTTTTATTTTTTCATTATTTCAACTTTTAAATCGACCTGGAGGCAAAACAAAGCGTTCTACGAGAAAAATTTATGGAGCAAAGTTGTAGAGAATTAAATTTCCAAAAACCTATAACAGGTTTATTTTTCTCCAAAATGCATAGTTTTTCTGTTATTCTCAAAAAACAGAAATTTTATGGTAATTATAATGAGGTTTTTGTTTTTTGAGAAAAACGGAAAAACTATGCATTTTGGAGAAAAATAAACCTCTCAAAGGTTTTTGGAAATTTAATTCTCTACAACTTTGCTTCATATACATTTTTCTCGTAGAACGCTTTGTTTCGCCTCCAGATCAATTTCAAAATTGAAATAATGAAAAAATAAAAAAAAAATGAAAAATGAGCGCAATCACAACTGAGCCCCCTGTATCAATGTAAATAACCATTTTACCCAGTGATATTCACACAAAACAGGCAAGAAACGTTATCCTAGACTATGTTTAGCTCAGTTTAGCTGGAGAACCTGATTAGAACGCAAGCGCTTCTGCTAAACAAGCAGAACTGGACTGAAAACTTTAACCCCCCATAACTCAAAAACTTGTTTTAGGCTCAAAGGTCAATTTTGTCGTGCCGTGTCACATATTTTTTAGCTCCTGCGGTATTTTGTTAAGTATAGATTTTTGAGGCCATGAAATCAATGTTATTTTGCATATTTTTGTTCTTAAATTTTCACTTATGGCCAAATTTCTAAACCGTGTTTCACATGTATGAGAAGGTACCTTAAAATTTAGTATTCCATTCTTTACCAATACATAATTGAAGAATGTACTCACATGGGTCTGGCAGTATTTTATTTTCAATAAAGACTGGTCTACAGGATTCTCTTGGATGTTTTCGAAACATTATCCTTAGAACTCCTTTTTGTATTAGAAGTACACGATGGAGTAGGCTGTGGTTACCACCCCAAAGTGCTATTCCATAGCTCAGATTAGAGTGAAATAGGCCAAAGTATGCAATTTTTAAAGTATGAGAGTGTGTAATTTCTCGGAGTTGTCTTATCAAATAGGTATAGGCAGAGAGTTTTTTGATTAAATGGTCAACTTGGTTAGTCCATTTTAAGTCAGAATCTATTATAACTCCCAAAAATTTAGTTGATTCAATTATCCTGTAATTTTCAGTTATAGATGGATTTACCTTCCCAAATCCCAGAAAATGTGTTTTATTTAAATTTAATATCATTTTGTTTGCTGAAAACCAAGCTATCAACTTATTCATAATGCCCTGAATGTAATCGCTGACAACACCTTCGTTTATTTCTAGTAGAGCTGTTGTATCATCAGCAAATTCTGTAAGACTATATCCAAAATAGGTTGATAGATCATTGATATAAATAATGAAGAACAGTGGGCCTAAGATAGATTCTTGAAGTACCCCTTGCATTGTTAACTTTCACAATTTGGACTTTATCAGACAGGTAGCTTTTGACCCAATCTGATAGTGTTCCTCTGACACCATATTTCTCCAATTTTTCTAGCAGAATTTTATGGTCCACCCTATCAAAAGCCTTGGATAAGTCACAAAGAATTGCCAATAGGCTTTTCTTCTGTTGGAGACCATTCAATACCTCATAAACAAATTTAAAGATCGCAGAAGTGGTATTCATATTTTTCCTAAAGCCAAAAGTGGGATATGGGCCCAAAATGGTTTTTTTTGGGGGGTACTTAACATATCCTATGAGTTTCATCGAAATCCAAGGTTAAGGGCATTTTGCCTATCTTTTTGGGGGGGGGGTACCTTTGGGATTTTGTACCCAATTAAACAAGTTTCCTTTGCCTCCCTCACATGGTAAGGAGTATCTTCTCACAGTGATCGGCAGAACTTCACTTTGGCCAGAGGCATATCCGCTGAGTCACATCACCTCTGAGGCAGTTGGAGAGGCAATAGCACACGAGTGGGTACCTAGATTTGGAGTACCAGCAACCATCACCACTGATCAAGGCCGTCAGTTCGAATCGGACTTATTTACAAAGATGTCCTGTGTTCTTGGCTCAAATCGCATACGCACGACAGCCTACCACCCCCAGGCTAATGGAAAGGTCGAAAGGTGGCATAGAACACTCAAGGCTGAGGTGATGGCACATCAGACTACCGCCTGGATGGACATTTTGCCAGCAGTTCTACTTGGTCTTTGTTCAACAATCAACAGCAAACTCGAAGTGTCTCCACCTTAACTTACACTCAGTGCTGAACTCCGTTTACCAGGAGATTTTATTGCAGACACACCTGAGCTGAGTAATGCGCCAGAGTTCGTCAAGAAGCTGCAGTCAGCGTTACAGAGCTTTGGAAAAGCATTCAGATGACACGGAGATACGCCTATTTTCGTGCCAAAAGCTTTAGACACGTGTACACACGTTTTCTTACGTGTCAAAACCCAACACGCTTCACTCATACCACTGTATACCGGACCGCATCAAGTAATTTGTTGTGCGAGTTCTATATTGGAAAGTAAACTTTGCAATTTTGGCCGACCTGTCAATCAAAATAGCAGTCATTTTGTTAGTAGGGCCAAGTTTTTTTTGGCAAGTTTGCTTTAAAATGTTTCTTAAGATATCCCCTTTAAGAAAAATGTAGTCTCAGTGATGGGAATGTTGCGAATGACTTTGAAAATTTTTTGAAAAAATTTGAATTTTTGGCTCAAATTCTTATGAAAAGCTCAAAAATGAAAATTATCTTTGAGAAAGCTATGTAGATTATTCTTCAAACATGCATTAGGTGTGAATATCAGACTCAAACTTGTCGCCATTCCTGAAGAGGCTAAAACGGTTCCTCCAGGCCAAAAACGTAAAAGAGGTCGACCAAGTAAGGCTAAAAAAGTGTTACTAAAACAGAAGAATTACCCACATATTATTTCGTCGTTATTTTATACAAAAATGTCGTGTGAGTTTTTTAAATCTGTTGTTGACTGCAGTTTTTTATTTTTGGTCACTGATTTTTTTTTATACTGGTTGTCGTTCAATTCGTATACAGTGAAACGGCATACGAAAAGGTGACCCTGACCAAAAAAATTGATTTTTTTTTATTTACTATTTTTATGTAAAATTGGTCGTACAATCCGATAAAACCATCTCCAGTTCGCTATCTTGACGTTTAACCTGTGAAAAATGGCTCTAAAGTGAGGTATATCTCCCAAAAAATCTTTTAAAAAAGGTAATTATTTTCGTTTTTTTTTTAAATTTAATATTTGAAAATAGGCTATATACTACTTGAAAAATGGAAAAAACGCTTCGAAAACCTGCAGTTTTCTCAAAAACTGTTTTTGCTCGGGGTCACATTTTCATTGCCGCGTCACTTATGGTCGCTGAATTAACCCCTACGGGAAAAAACCATGGTTGACTATGAGAAAAAAGTACTATAGTAAACCATCTCGGCCACCGTGCTGCTTGAGCGATAGGGGTTTTTTTGTGCATTGTATGTATTCATTATTTTTAGGTCTGGACTTATACATTTTTCAACTTTTTGATTTTTTTTTTTTTTTTTTTGAAAGTTGATGAGCATTGTTTTGAGTATACCAATGATGAATAATTTATTTGGGTATACTATGACTTGAAAAAAAAACTGAGCTAAAATTTTGGTATAAAGTATGATAATTTGAAAAAAAAAATATTAATTTTTTGCCAAAACACCGGATGAAAATTTTTTAATATTTTATTTTGAAAATTTTTTATACCTACAGGTTTATGGTGCAAAGTCCTTCAAAAACACACAAAAAAACGATCTGAATTTAGATACAAAATGTGTGTTCGATTTTTGTTCCACAAATTGCGTCATAATCTCATGCCTTCAAATAAAGTGTGAATCGATTTTTTTTTTTTTTAGAAATCACTGATTTTGTCCTTTCGTTGTTTTTTTCTATCAGTCATTTTCTTTCCAAAGGTACCTGAGCGAATTTATTAAATTGTAAATCAACTTACTTAATCGAAATTGAGGTTGGACATGATATCAAAAAACGCAATTCTTATCAGGTAGAAAACGTTCAAAAATTTAGTTAAAAGTAGAAAAAATGATCCGAATAATCATCAACACGAATCGGTGAAATTTTCGAATCACGAATCATTTCAGATCTATATTACTTTACTTCAAATAAAACACATGTTTCTCTTTGAATTAAAAAAAAAAAAAAATGATTTTCACGGTGATTTTCATAAAATTTTTGCGTCATCATAGTTGACTAAGTACAAAAATTTTCATAGTTAGTATTAGTTGACTACGAAAATTTTTGTAGTTACTACATATAATTGGCTACAACTTACTATGCTGACTACAAAAATTTATCATGGTAACTATAGTTGACCATGAAAATTTTCATAGTTACTATAGCTGACTTTGACTTATATAGTTGACTACAAAAATCTTTATACATAGTAACTAAAGTTGACTATAGTAAACCATGGTTTTTTTCCGTACGGGAAATTATTTCGTTATTCAACTTTTATTATAAGTAAACACGAATTGTTTGTAGAATATTTTTCAGCGATAATAATCGAACCTTCATACTCGAAAATATAATTTAACACGAAAAAATACGCGCTGTACATACAGATAATTATATGTTTTACATGTTTCAATTTGTTCTTTTTGCTGCTCGCGGAGAAACTCCGAGCAGAAATTTTTTACTCGTTTTTTTTTTTGCTCTTTTCTGTGCGGTTCTTTGATAACCAAAATCGCAATTTTCTTACTTTAAGTTTACTCGGAGTGAGCGACGAAAAAAAAAAAAGAGATAAAGTCAAATTTCCGCTCGGATCGCTTCGAGCAGCGAAAAGAACAAAACTTTTTACAACTTGCAAGGTTACAAAGTTACGTGACAAAGAAACGATACACGAATGAACTACAGTTTTTCAGCTTAAGTTGTAGACGGTCAAAATGCACGTAATACTTATAATACGTGGATTATACTTCAGAATTTAATTTGATAACATTTAGATTCAACAGCGGCCAAAAATATTTACAAAGGAGGAGTATGGATAAAGCCATTTATTGGCAACAGACGGTTATCGATTCGACCACTCTAAAAATGTATTAATAAATATTCCAAATACAAATCGGCGGTCAGTCAACTCAAAATGACCAGTTTTGGTCTCCAGAGGTTCCAAAGAAGAAGAATTTCAGGAACCACTAAGTATTATTTTCAAAAACTGTTTTGCGTAAAATATTTCTTTGAACCCGATAAACGTTATGCGAGGTGATTTTCCTATTTTCGACCCTCGAAGGCAGAAATTAGAGGTTTTTGATTTTGAGAAAATTTTTGAACCACCATTTTGAACCTACCCCCTAGAACCCCATTAAAGAGCTTTTTACAGTTTATTAGTATGTATCTGAAAAATCTCCATCCTACCAAAGGAGGAGTCCCAATAAGGCCATTTTTTGGCCCCACGACAGTTATCGACCGGACCACTCTTAAAATATTGTAATAAATATCCAAAATACGAATCGGTGGTTGGTTAACCCAAAATGACCATTTGTGGCCTTGTGGGCTCCAGGGGTTCCCAAAGCTGTGATTACAAAAAGAATTTTAGGAACCACTGAGTATTATTTTCAAAAACTTTTTTAGCGTGAAGTATCTGTTTGAACTTGATGAACGTTATGCGAGGTGATTTTCCTATTTTCGACCCTCGTGGGCAGAAATTGTGGGGGGGGGGGGTTGATTTTTGGAAAATTTTGGAACCACCATTTTGAACCTACCTCTTTGAGCCCTCCCAAAAAGTTTTTAACAGTTTATTAGTATCTGAAAGACCTTCATCCTACCAAATTTTGAGCTCAATAAAATTTTCCGCTGGTACTCAAAAATCCAGTTTTTCATTTTTTCGCAATTTCGAAATTTTGGGAACCCCTGGAAAACTAGAAACCTGCGATTTGCGCCAAACGTAACGTTTTGAGGTACGTATTCAATCATCTTGATGAAAAAGTTTAATTAAGCTCCCTGTATAGGGGGAAGTCTCCTAAAAGTGCGCAGTGCCATATCCCGCGATTGGCACCACTGAAAAATTCGTGAGTAAGTTCATTTGAAAAGCGTTTCATGACGATTATTTTGATGTATCGTGGCTAAATTTTACGACTGCAAAGTCAAAAAGTGTGAATTTTCAATTTCTGATACATGTAATTTTTTTTTGTGAAAAGTTAACAATTTGTTTTCATCTAGTCAGATTGCAAAAATTTATTAGGTAAGTTATATTATATCATTTTGTACAGGGACGAAGCGAAGTGGTTTTGCTTGGGGGGGCAAAGATCCTAAGATTCCCAACTTATTTGACTGAAAATTCCCAAGTTGGATGAAAAAAGAGAGTATTCAAGTTACACAAGTAGTGAGGGGATTGTATCACGACATTTTGTAGCCAAAAAATTGTAACTTTGCCGACTATAATCAAAATTTTAACGTGCTGAACATTGGTATTAAAAAATTTTAAAAAACTAGTGGTTCTGTTTCGGAAGAAATGAAAAATTTGCATTTTTTATAAGCGTTGAATATCATGAATATTTTTGGAATTTTTCTGTTCAGTTTTTATAATTATTCTTAAAAATTTTTAAAGGAGCATTTTGAATGGCCCGAGCGAAGCGAGGGCAAAAGTTTTGGAAAATTTATGATTTGAAAAGTAGAATAACATCAATTTTAATGAAAGAATTCGGTTTTTCTAATCTTAACATTTTTCAAATTCAATCATAGATTTTTTAAAATATTGCAACTTTGTGGATGAGAATCAATTTGGGCCGAGCGAAGCGAGGCCGAAAGCGTTAAAAAGTTTGTAGTTCGCAAAGTAGAACGACATCAATCTTAATGTAAGAATTCGGTTTTTCTGATCTCAACTTTTTTTTAATTTTATCAATGGTTTTGTGAAATTCTTAGTGTGAAAAAAAGAACTAAATTGGCCCGAGTGAAGCAATGGCAAAAGTTTTGGAAAATATGCGACTGGAAATATGTAGAAAAGGAGAACATCAATTTTAATAAAAGAATCCAGTTTTTCTGGTCTCAACATTTTTCAAATTCAATCATACGTTTCTTGAAATTGCAACTTAGTAGAAGAGAATCAAATTGGCCCGAGTGAATCGAGGCGGAAAGTTTTGGAAAAATTGTAATTCAAGACGTAGAACAATATGAAATTAAATGAAAAAATTTCTTTATAAGAAATTTATCAATAGTTTCTTGAAAATTTTAAGCATGAAAAAAAAACAAATTGGCCCGAGCAAAGCGAGGGTAAAAGATTTTGAAAGATTTTAAAATTTGTAATTTTCAGCAAAACAGTTGTAATTTTGATGTGAAAAGGCACAAACAATTTTGCCCGAGCAAAGCAAGGGCAAAAATTTTTGAAAAATTGTGAATTTTAGAATTTTAGTTGGGAAAATCGTAGATTTAGAAACTGGTTTGGCTTCAAAAGTTGAGATAAAGTTTTCAACTTTGATGATTGCAAAAAATTTTAATATTTGAAAACTCCAAAACTAAAATACTTATTGTCGGAATTTTTGTATTTTCCCAACTTTCTTGTATTTCTCACAATTTCCTAACTTTCGCGGAACACTGGGGGGCAGGCTGCCCCCCTAGCCTCCCCTTAGCTTCGTCCCTGATTTTGTAGGGAATTTTATCCTCTTTAATAATATGGTTGTAAGAGTTTGAAAATCCATCCTTTAGTTTTCTTGAGAATAATTTTTAAAGAAAGAGAGGATATTTCTGAACTATGGGTTCCCAATAGTGCGCATCCTAGAAAATCTGTAAGTACACATGTGTTTTTCACTACCTGACTTTTGTTTTGATAGAATGGAGTGTTAGATACCTGTAAAAGGTTAAATGGTGTTAGTTTTCAGTGAATAAACATTCCTAAGAGTGAAAGAATACTTGAACAATGGGCTTTCTTTGCAGAAATGAGCTCACACATAACCCGCCCTACTCATAATAAAACATATTTTTGCAATTTTTGTCAAGTACTCATTTTTTTATATCTGTTCTCAGTGTTCTCGTAGTAATGAAACGTATTATTGTGATTTTTGTCAAGATTTAATTTTTTTGCAGTAAATTTACACATCGCGCACTATGAGGAACCCTACTGCGCACTTAAAGGAGCCCAGGGCTCCTAAAAGTGCGCATTTGACATTTTTTACTCAAGCTAGGATTTCTCAGTCAGTTTTCAATGAAAAATTTTGAAACTCTGGGATTATGCAGCTGAATGATTCAACTACAACATATCTAAAAATCACGATCTTAGGTGACTATGCGGCGGAATGACAGCGATTTTGGTACTAAGTGCGCACTATAAGGAGACTTCCCCCTATTCGTAGTTCTGAACACTTTTTTTAGAGCTCCCCACTTTAGGCACCCCTAAAAAAGGTGTGAAAGCAGATTTTTTCAAATGAATTGAAGAATTTACATTTGAACCACACTGGCAAGTGCTCAATAATTTTTCATTTGATTTTTCCTGTAACTTTCAAAATTAAACGTTTTGGGCCAAATTCTGAAATTTTACTTCGTTGAAATCGCCAAAAAAGTTTAATTTTGAAAGCTACAGGAAAAATCAAGTGAAAAATTATCGAGCACTTGCCAGTGTGGTTCAAATGTAAACTCTTCAATTCATTTGAAAAAATTTGCTTTCACACCTTTTTTAGGGGTGCCTAAAGTGGGGAGCTCTAAAAAAAGGGTTCAAAACTACATACGAATATACAAGGAGCTTAATTAAACTTTTTCATCGAGATAGTTGAATATATACCTCAAAACGTTACGTTTGGCACAAATCACAGGTTTCTAGTTTTCCAGGGATTCCCAAAATTTCGAATTTGCGAAAAAATGGAAAATTGGATTTTTGAGTACCAGCGGAAAATTTTATTGAGCACAAAATTTGGTAGGATGAAAGTCTTTCAGATACTAATAAACTGTAAATAGCTTTTTAGGATGGCTCAAAGGGTTAGGTTCAAAATGGTCGTTCCAAAATTTTCCAAAAATCATAACCCCCTCCCAATTGCTGCCCACGAGGGTCGAAAATAGGAAAATCACCTCGCATAACGTTCATCAAGTTCAAACAGATATCTTACGCTAAAAAAGTTTTTGAAAATAATACTCAGTGGTTCCGAAAATTCTTTTTGTAATCACAGCTTTGGGAACCCCTGGAGCCCACAAATGGTCATTTTGGGTTAACCAACCACCGATTCGTATTTTGGATATTTATTACAATATTTTAAGAGTGGTCCTGTCGATAACTGTCGTGGGGCCAAAAAATGGCCTTATCGGGACGCCTTTTGAGCTCGATAACATTTTGCTCTGGTATTCAAAAATCCGATTTTCTAATTGTTCGTAATTTCGATACTTTGGGAACCCCCGAAAAACCAGACACCTGTGATTAGCACTGTTGATTCGAACCGATTATGGTTATCTATTGATATTTTATAGGGCATGTCCTGACTTACTTACCTCCATTGAAAATAGACTGCGCTAATTCGGGCAATCCGTTTTTGAGCCTTCAGCGACTTTTTACAAATTTCTATAAAAAATGCACTGCAGGCTCCTGAACGACTTGAAATCCACCTGCATTCGACTTCATAGCGTGAATTAAAATTAATTTACGGAATGAATTTCGGCGTTCCAACTGCATTTTATGAAATTTCAAGTTTCATAACCTATACCGGAGGCTACAAGAATTTTCAAAAAGTCGCTGGAGTATCCGAAATGGTTTAAACCCGCCAGTAGTCGACTTAATAGCGTGCTTAAATTGGAGTGCAGCGTGAATTTCGGATTTCCAACGTCATTTCAGTCATTCGATAAAATTTTGTGGAAATTTCTATGTAGTTTCAAAAATCTCCTGGAGGCTCTCCAGAACTACCCCAAACAGTCTGAAATCATTTCTAATCGATTTGCCTTGTCGAAAATCGGGTGTATACAAGATATCAGCTTTCTATGTCATCAATTTGGTAAAATTTTGGATTAGGTATTTTGCTCATTTTTCGCCCAAATTGATTTGGTTTTGGCTGACCTGTCAATCAAAATGGCCTCCATTTTGTTATAGAGCCGACTTTTTTATGGCAAGTTTGCTTTAAAATGCTCCTTAGTATGTCCCCTTTAAGAAAAAAGTCATCTCAGAAGATCGGGGGGGGGGTGCAATTATGTACTCCAATTGTTATAATTATACCGGACTATAAAATAATCTTTACCTACCTATGTGTAAAGTATAGGTAACTTCATTGGAAAGAAGTAGTTTCTCGAAAGTTTATCCCTCGCTTATTCGTGTGGATTACGTTCATTTCGTTGCACTAAATTTTATAGTTTTCAAGTTTTCACGTTCTGAATACGTAGGAATGCTGAAAGTTTTGCGATAAAATTAAATTGTTGAAGAGAGAAACTTGATTTTTCATATGGAACATCTTATTGTTGTTTACGCAATTTGAGAAGGTTCTTGGTAAGTATAGACCCTTGCGTACCTATAAAATGACAGCGATCTTTTAAATAGAAGCATAACTTTTCATTTATTAATATTCAAGTTCGAAGGAAACGTAGAATTACATAGAACGGCAGTAGCGTAACTTGACACTCCCTCGGTGGATAGGGAACCGGAAATCAAGAAACAAGATATTATATTAAGTAAAACAAAAAACAGTATACCTAGTTAGGTATATAAATAAGGTGAACTGAGTACTTTTCGCCTCCTTTATAACACAAGGCGTTTTCATCTCCGATGCTTAGAATTATCCTGTGGGTGTGTTCTTTTCAATATTAGAATTCTCATGCAAGAATTAGTTAGAGCACATCCAGAGGAGACAAGTTTCATTCGGAGGCGAAAAGAAACTGTTTTCATTCTTTGAAATTACTACTGATGATTTTGGGGTTGACATGATGGCACTAAAATGTACTTACTGGCTTTTATGTATCGATAAAAATAGATTAACTCTTATAGTGTTGTGGACGATGCGATGGAAAAATATTTCATCGAGTTCAACGTATTTGTTTATTTTAATTACGCTTTGTTGATTTTTTGCTAAAGGGCGCCCATGGCCTTGGTATTATGATTATCGAAGGCAAGCATCCAGAAGTCGGACACGGAATATTTATTTCTGATATTCAAGCAGGAAGCGTCGCTGATCAAGTATTTATTCTCGAAATATTTTCTACAACGTACCTCTACCTCTACATCTTTTTTCGCCTCATCATCATCATCCCTCTTCTTCCTCTCTCGTTTTTAGTATACCTACGCGGGGGTGGATTTTTTTTTATACCTCGACTCTCTCTGGCCTTACGACGAATTTTTCCACCTATAATATTGCGAGAGTGAAAAAAAGTTTTATTTTATTAGTCTCAACTCGCTGTACCATCACGCCGGCGAAAGGCGAAGGCGAAGAAATATTCGATTTTTTTCCTCTCTCTAACATGTGACGAGATTTTTTCGTCGAATAATTTTCCCATATACGTAGTTTTCTCATATTTTCCTGCTTATACTAAGTATGTGTTTGATCATTTTCGCCTCCGGACAAAAATTGGTATTTAGACGTTTTAGACTTCATAGATCACTGGCCTCCGGTTTTGACATTTTCGCCTCCGATTTGAAGGCAAAAAGGAGCGGCGTATACATATGAAATAGAGGTGAAAAAGCTGCGCGAAATAGTATATTACAATACAAGGAGCGAGACCAAACATTCTTTACTTCGCTTCTTGCATTGTAAGATATTTTTCATTATTCATGCTACGAAAATAAAGTTTTCGGTCCTAGGACTGAAATTAACTTGAACTGCGCATGCGCGTACGCTGCTGAAAACGCGTTTTCATGATATCACGTAATGAAAAATATCTTACAATGCAAGCACCGAGTGAGCATTTTATGCCTCGCAAATTTACGTCCCTCGCCTTCGGCTCGGTCCGTAAACATTCGCTCGCCATGAAAACGCTCACTTTCGGTGCTTGTATTGTAAGGGAAATATATAATCGCACGACAGAAAAGGGTGTTTGAACGACACCAGAAAACGACAATAAATGCTGTGGTAGCGACAAGTTAGGTCTTTACAACGACAGGTTTTCAACGACAAAATAATGAGTCAGAGCGACTATTTTTAATTATTAATCACGACAAGTCCTCCCGACGAAAAAGGATGTTTAAGCGACAGAATAAAATTTTAAACGACAGAACAATTTATCCAATTGCAAATCTGAAAATACACGAAAAAGCGATAAATAAAATGTTGGATTGGGAAGCTAGCAAAAATACTCACTTAAAAATTACCCTGAAATTGGTGCAAAAACTGTGTGACAATTTTGAAATGTAAAATGTGAGGTTTCTATGGACTTATTGAGATTGCAATTTGCAGAATAATACAGTACCTTTGCGTTCTATGATAATGAATGAGAATTCGTTAGTTTTTTCAACCAAAAAAAAAAAAAAAATGAAGATCATTACACTTTATATATCATTTATTTTCAAAAACATGGCGCGTGACACACAAGTCGAAGGACATTTGGGGTATAAAACCGAATGTACACGAACGAAAGGAGGGCTAAAAATCTCAATACCAAATGTAAAATGTGATGCTTGCATAGATAAAAAAATTAAAATAAAAATTACCTATGCCAAAACCGTTGAGAAATTTGCTGTGTACACAAAATTTACCACTTTTTGAAAATTACCCTCCTATCATTTTATGAAAATTTATATATATATTTTTTTCATGTTATTTAATATGTAATTATTTTGATAAAAATAGGCGTGTTGATGGATTTAAAAAAAATTAAGAATAGACGTGTTAATGGATATTTCTGTCGTGATTTTTTCTTTACTATTGTCGTTCAATTTTTTTAAACTGTCGTTCAATTTTTTATTTGTCGTGGACATTTTTTATCTGTTGTGCAAACATATGATTGTCGTTCAACTTTTTTTTTCTGTCGTTCAATTTCTTTTTTGGTCGGGCATTTCTTTTATTTGTCGGGCCTGCCGTTTAGACCACCTTTTCTGTCGTGCGATTCACCTATTCTGTCGTAACGATAAATCATACCCATATTGTAATATACTATTTACGTCCGTTATTGGTTAAACCTTTTTTGCATAGTTCATTTTTTTAAAAGAGAATTATGCTTTCTTTTGCAAATATATCGAAAACTGAGCCTCCTAGAAAAAAACTAAAGACAAACTAGAGACATTATGTCGATTGGAAATTTAATTCTCTGCAATTTTCCTCAATTTCATTTCATTTTTGCCCCGGGTAAACATAGAGCATTTTCGTAGCATGCACAGAGGGCGGAAAACTTATACTTTCGTAGCATGTATAATGAAAAAGATATTTTTACATTCCCGTACAGAAAAAAACCATGGTTGATTATGAAAAAAAAGTACTATAGTAAACCATGGTATTTTCGCCACTAGGTACAGTTACTATAGTAAATCATAGTTTTGTATAGTGTAGTATAGTATAGTATAGTATAGTATAGGGTCGGTGTGATCGGGATCATTTTCTGCAGTATGAATTGTGATCAGTGATCCGCATCATTATTCCACAATGATTTGTGATCTATGATCCGATTCAAAATTTTGTGCGGATCATTTTTTCACGGATCATTATTTTTCACAAGTAATGCTGCATACCTGCATGTTTTGCTTTGAAAATTCGACTTTATTAAAAATTAGTAGAGTTGAATTCAATTTGTTGGATATTGACCTTATGATAAACCAGTGTTGGCAAAACGAAAATAATTTCATTTCGTTTTTCATAACGTTATGTAAAATGGAGAAGCAATTTGTTTCGTTTAGTTTTCATTATGCCTAAGATTTTTTTTTGTTATGTTTTGCGTTATGCCTTTTACGCAACCCAAAAATGGATTTTTTTTAATGATTGATTTTTATGTGAAATTCATCGTAGAATCCGATGGAACCATCGTTGAGACCGGATTTTTACTCTAAATGGGTGAAAAATGGTTCTAAATAAGTGGTGTTCTCAGAATTTATTACTCACAAAAGTCGAAAAATGATGCAAAAAATCTGAAAAAATAAGTAAAAAATGAAAATTTTATAAAACCTCACAACTTTGATAAGAAATGAGTGAAAAAAATCATAAAAAATTTTTGCTCCGAGCGGGGCTCGAACCCTGTACCTCCTGAGTGGAAATCCGTCGCTTGGACATCTAGCCACCAAAAGTGATTTGGAAAATATGCTTTCTAGTAGTATTGAACTAATTTTAATGTTAAACTTCATAAAAAATATGACAAGAACTGAAAAATTGTGGTATCTAGGGAGTAGAAAAGAGAATAATTTTAGGGACAAGAGATGACAGTTTCAAACTTGAGTGGAAAAATTTCATTTAGGAAAAAGATAGGTAGATGAAATAGCATGAGACTAGGGTATATAGGAATCGAAGTATAGGACACTAAACCTTCTAGAAACCACTTATCTGACTATGTATTTCAATTTTCATCTAACTAAAAATATCTTCTTCACATGTAAAAATATGAAACGTTTTGGATAAGCCAAGAGTGACGAGTTTACACTCGTGAGTAAATTTAGATATCTCAAAGAAAACATACAACGTATGACTTTATTACAATTCGATTAGTTCCAAGAAAGGGTTTCAAGTGATCTCATAATCGAGATATATCATTCGAATTTAGTTAGTAGGTAGAACCTACTTTCGACTTGTAATTAAGCCATATCAATAAATCTAATTCTAAGTTAAATCCATAATCGGATTATATCATATTTACATTTGTAGGTATTTCATGTCACTAAATAATCATAGTATATCGTACCTAATTAAGGGACTTGTTTTCTCACCACATCTCAACCACCCGCACCCATAGTGCTCTTTAGGCAGCCATCATAGTCGAAGACATATCGCAGATATTGAATATAACAAGTCACTTCACGGAAATTCGAATTAAATAAAAGTTGAATCGTTTCAAATCATTGTAATATCTCGAATTACGACATTACAATTAAAAAATACATCAGGAAATTCGAATCAAATTAATAAACGATGAGAACGCACAAAACATACGTTATTTCAACACAAGGGTAAATCATACAGTTAATAGGCTCGTCTTCAACCTTCAAAAACTTCATAAAATTCAATAGACGAGACCTACAACCAACTCTAGTATCCATTTTCTTAACCTATCAGAATCCTATCTATTTGGTTGATACCTAGGTATCTATACCATAAAATACTGTCACAATTGAAAAATATCGCCACAATCGGCCGCAAAAGATTTTTTTATCAAAACTAAAAACTAATAACTTGATAATAATATCAACTGAATAATCCTGAAAAATCCACAAAGAGAATACCAAGAATGTCTCTTAAACATACCCAGTGGTAACCATCCTACTTATTTTTAAAATTACAATGGGAAAATTCAAAAACAACTTCAAAAACTTTAATTACGTTTTTCTCAAAAACTTGTTTTTGGGTGCATGTCCCCTTTCTGTATGCGTCGACACATTTCGTTTTCATTTCGTTTTGCCTAAAATAAAATTGTTTTCCTCACTTTTGCTCAAATTTTTTCGTTTTCATTTCGTTATACTTTGAAGTAACATTATGCCTTATAATAACGGGTAAAACGAAACTAAAAAAAGGTGAAACGAAATGAAAAAAGGCGAAACGAATCGAAAAAAGGTGAAACGAAATCAGGGGTGCTAACCTTAATTATTTTAATTACAATTACAGTTTCACTCCAATTTTTCCTTAAAAATTTTCAGTTTTCGGTTCAGTTTTGGCTTTGAAATTCAAAATTTTGGTTTTCGGTTTCAGTTTTGATCTTATTTACAAAAATTTCGGTTTCAGTTTCGGTTATCAGTTTTTTTTTCGGTTTTACATAATTTTTTTTTCAAATATTTTCAATTCAAAATTTCTCAATCTCCGGAAATATCAGGAAACAAAGTACCTACATACCTATAGTAATTTCATAATACCTAATTCTAAAAAAGTATATATTTTTCAAGAACAATAATTATATAACTTTTTCAATACATGAATTTGTAATCAAAAGTCAAAAAAGTGAAAAAATCGCAAAAAATGATGGCAAAAAAATGTACCTAATAAAAAAAACTGAAAAAACCCAAACCGAAAACCAAAATAAATTATATCGGTTTAGGTTTCGGTTTCACACACATTGCTTCATTATTTTTGTTATGGTTTTTTACAGTTTTTAAAAAAACCTATGAAATTTCGGTTTTTGTTTTCAGTTAGGGTTTGAAAATGGCTAAAATTATGGATCTTGTTCGGGTTTTGGTTACGGTTTTCGTTTTTTTGCGGTTACGGTTAGCACCCCTGAATGAAATAGTAGGTAAAACGAAATGAAAACGAAAAAAAAAAAAAAAAAAAACGAAAAAAATAACGTTTTGCGTTCAGGAAAATTCGTTTTCAGAACGGAAGTTTTTAAAACGTTTCGTTTTCATCATTACGTTTTTCTCCTGGTCCATATTTCGTTTCGTTTTCGTTTCGTTTTCGTTTCGTTTTGCGTTTTTTTAACGTTTTACGAAACAAAATGATTTCATTTTGCCAACACTGTGATAAACAAATAAAATCTATGTTTTTAATATCAGGAATGCAAACCAACAAAAATTTGGGGTAATGGAATTGTAAAATCAGGTACCTGATACTTTAACATAACGTCTTATTGGCGTTATTGTACTTTTTTGAAAATAAAATGTAGGCTATTTTGTTTTTTCACGTCGCTCGTTCAGCAATCAGATGCACTCGGTACCTACGTAATGATTCCAGCTCGGCTCTTGTATAGTAATATACTATTTCATAAACTCTCTTCTCCCTCGCCCCTTTTTTTTACACAATCTACGAAATTTTGTATACGAAATGGTAGGTACCGTATTCGTAGCTAACGAGGTGCCTTCCTCTATCAGGTTTATCTATACCTATTCATTTTCACACGCAACACTCGTCAGCTACATTACCAGAAACGTTCCTTTATAAACATCATTAGGTGCTGATTTTCGTCTTTGTTTTCAAATTTCAATGCAATCAAGTTGAATAAGTCAAAACGATGGGAAATTGTCTTTGAACAGTTTACCAAATGCGAATCGTGCTTCGCATGAGTATACGTGCAATAAAGATACCATTGAGATTCGCGAGTGTTTATAGTTCTACCGTTAGAAAATTAACACGTAGACGGTAAGTAAGTTAGGTGCTCGCCCAAGCACGTAAATGGAGACTGCACCGGCGAACGTGCATAGCATAAAATCCGGGCTCCTGTTTACACTGCCCGACCATAGAGTTCATAAATTAAGCGAAGTATTGAAAATTTTATGATAACTTGCATATCAATGATTAGGTACGAAAAAACTTCAAGTTTTTTGAATAGCAGAAATTTTTTGGTTGAAAACCAACGGAAAATGCAAACATGTGGTTAAAAGTATGAAAAAATTCGTGAAAAATTTGAACATTGACGTCTTAAATGCGTTTAAACTCTTTTTTTTTTTTTTTAATACAAAAAATCGAGCATTTGAAGTCGAGTTTGTTTAAAAAATCACCGATGTCAAAATTTACAACAATTTCTTACTATGTACAAACAGCTTTTCAGAAAAATTACGTTATCGTTCATTTTTTTTTTAATTTCAAAAGTAGTTACCTATAACCTACGCATTGTAACTGGATTCGTTTAAAAACCCGCCATAATTAAACATTTTTACTAGGTAGGTACCTAAAGGAAAAATGTAAGAAAAAACGAAAACAAAAATGATTTTTGTTTTGTTTTTGTAGATTGCTTTTTCTGTATCCCAAATGCTACTACATATTTTTCAGGATAATTTAAAAAAAAATATTTCCCTGGTAATTTCATTTTTTCCTTTAGCGATAGAACTTCGTAAGAAAATACGTAATTTGATAACATAATGGAATTATTTAAAGCAGGATGAAATGCCCATTAAAAGTTTGCTTCATGCCCTTTTCTCTTAGTAATTAGGCATAACCCACTGCGCCATCTAGCGGTAAGCTTAGAATTACCTTGAAGCGCTATAATACGCGGAAAACTTTAACATTATCGGTAGATTGAAAAGGAATGTTGACAACATAAATGAGCTTTACATCGAACTTCATTAACATGCTTTGGAGTGCGAGTGCTTTCCAATAATACACTAACACTTTCATGCCTGGTGTGGTGTATTGCAGGGCTTTGGCAGGGTTTTGTTTTCTATGTACTTTCTCTTCATTGCTCTTTGTTTATAAATTCCTTTTATCGTCACCTTAAAGGCAACGGAGTGTATGTCCAAAAAAGCACTTTTTGAGTTAGAGCAATTTTAAACTTTGAATGGTGATTATTAAGTCATAAGGAGATATCAAGCGATGAAATTTTGAACTTTTGTACCTGAACTAACTCAGAGTAATATGTCTGGACCACTTTTGAGAAAAACTATGTTTATTGTGCAGTAAAATTAACTTTTATTTGTGAAAGATGGACATACTCATATTATTTTGAGTATGTCCATGATGTCAAGAGGTAATTAACGAGTATGTCCATATTTCATGAAGGAAAATTAATCAACTGTGCAATAAAACAGTCCCTATTTTAACGAGTAGTTCAATACATATTGTGTAGTTCCAAAAAATCGATGTGCATGTTGAAAAAAAAATTGTGCAGTTCCAAATTTAGAAAAGAAATCACTGCTATCAACTGAACGCAAAAAAAGTAATTTGGAACCAATGTAACGTGATTCTGAAAGGTGTACCTACTGTAAAAACTACACAATATTGCCTACTTACCTACCTAATACAAAAAAACTTGATGTTGAACAACTTTATCAAACAAAATTTTACATTGGTTTTGTGTTATGGACATACTCATGGACATACTCGCTTTTCGCAATCAAGCTGGACATACTCCAACCAAAAAATGATTTTAATTTTAATTTTTGATAATTTTCCCGTCTAATTAGGAACATTGTTGTGACACCATTAGATTCGTCTCAGTCTCAGCTTTCCAGTGATACCAAAACCTCAAAATTGAAAATTTTGGACATACACGCCGTTGCCTTTAAGGTGACGTTATTTTCCTTTTAGTACGGGCACCGAAACGAAAATTCCTAAAATAGTGCAACCGGCAAGATATAAAAATTTGGCAATATATAGTCGAAAGTAGACCTTTCCCCGATCCTGAAACCACCATTAGATTTTTGAGATCGGATTGCAAAACCATTTCAGGGGTTCCCAAAGTTGTGAAAATCGTCTATTTTTTTCCTAAATATTTTGACTTATGAGTCTTCACAGAATATAGGTAGGGAAACGATTCTGGGCTTAAAACACTCGTAAAGGACCACCCTTCAAATAGCTACTCATAAAAAACCTCGCTCAGTGATTCTCAACCCTTCAGTGGTTCCCAAAGTGGAAATTTTCGAAATTTCTTTTTTCAAGTCGCGCGATCAATCGAGTATTACTCGGAGGGTAATTACGCAGCTGAAAAATGATCTCAGTAAAAAGTTTGGGCATTTCATGAGGATTTCAAATATGTGTCAGTTTTTGCCCTAACGTTGATAGGGGTTGAAATAAGAGGGGTTGAAGGGGAAAAAACATGGTTTTATGCAATAACAAAAAATTTCTTATTTCGTTTTGTACCTACAAGCTTATATCGTTTTTTATACTTGATATATTGTAATTTCTTACCCCTGTGAGTGATTTCGTCACTTTCATCCCCTAAATTCCGTGAAACATGAAATTTTTCAAATTGAAAAAAAAAACTGAAAATTGAAAATTCATCATAATTATTATTATTATTATTATTATTTGCGGTTTGAGTATACATAGCCGAGCCGGATAGCGTTGAAATGCCCTTTACCTTTATTTTTACCAGAGAGCACCCCCCTCAATTTTGAAACAATGCTATAGATCGACGATATTGGCGTGGTTTTAAAATAATTCAAACTGTCTTTTCATGGTTCCATCTGTAGTAAAATTGATCGAGTAAAATACTTCTGTTGAAAATTATAATTTCCATTATTATTTGATCTATACCCATTTTTTGGAGACAAACTACATATCAAAGGACGAGATTGGACAAAAACACTTCTATGCGAATGAATAAAACTGAACATCGATCAATAAAATGGTTAGATCTAACTAGATATAATTAGATCAAATTATATACAGTTAGATCTATCTAGACGGAGACAATTTCTCTATCTAGTTAGATCTAACCATTTTATATATAATTAGATCTAATCCATTTTTTCCTGGGATTTTAGAGCAACTTTGGCGGATTTCATCTTTGTTTTCCCAAAAGGGTAACTGATGTTGTCGCAGCCACTCAAAAGGTACGTCCAGAGAATAATATCTTCTCGAAATTTTTCAGCTTTGATATTTCGTTTTCAAGGCATTGAGAAATTCATGGATCGGGAGGTGCGACTTCTTTCTTTTTATCCACAATTTCTTGAGTTTCTGTAACTTTTCATAATGATATGGCGAATAAATGACCAAATCCGTGTCGTTTCCATCGATGATCGCAGCAGATACAGCATCATTTATTATGGAGTAGGCCAAATGCGCAAAAATACGTGTATCTGCCTCTTCGTAGTGTTGGCAAAGTAAACCGGAAATTTTCGCAGTTCCATTCTCGATTTCAACAGTTTTCCCTCTTTCTTCAGACATTCCACCGAGATAAACTTTTAAATTCGGGAACAAATCTGATTTTGAAGACAAATATTTTAAAACATTGGCTTTATTCTGTAGGGGGAGATTATGCATAACTGGGGTGCTGATACTTCGATCCTGAGCTTCTAGGAAAGGATTGACGAAAGTAACAAATCTCTCTACATGAACAGGACCCTCTGAGTACCATTGGTTCAGACCGAGAACCTCACGGGGGTCCAACCCTAAATACGAGTTGGGTTTTGATCCAGAATTAATAAAAACTCGTAAATTGGAAATTTACTCCTTATTATTACCTCTGGGCAAGTGACCACACAACCAATATTATCATAGGACGAATTTGAATGTTGGGAAACGAATATTAAAAACGTAAATAAGAACACAGATCTTCTTCAAGTACATCTAATTATCTCAAATTACGAGAAAAGAACAACATGAAGTTGATATCTCTTGAGAGTAATTATTGGAGAAGGAAAGGGAGGTTGAGAATTACTACAAATTCGTAGCCTATTCTCGGATTGGTATTTTTTGGATAAAAAATTAATAAAGAAAAGGATTAAATACCTGGGATTGTGTTGAGTTGGGAAGACAATATAATTAATTCCAAACAGTCCAGGAATCAATTAAAAATTGCTTGTTGACTGCTTTCTACTTCCGGAAGTTCCAGTACACTCTGACTTAATAGAATTAATAATATAGGGAGTATCACAAGTCAGTGTGAAAAGATTCCCTATCCAATTAAATTGGACACGTAAATAAGAGGCACTTCCGTAAATAGTGACCCCTGAGCTCCACGTACTTGGCTAGTTTCATCCACTGCGTTATAGAACGAATAGAATTAGTAGAATGAATATTCTGACCCCCGAATCCACACTGGTAGCCCCCTAAGCCTCGGAGAGTCTAGGAGAGCTGACCAGGCAGTTCGGCAGTACATTGGATACTGACTGTACAGTGAAACTAGCAACTATGAGCTTAGGGTAAAAATGAGTCTGGACCAAGCAGCAGAGGCAGCGGATGCGCGCGTTTCTGGGCTATGATTGGCTAAATATTATGTCATGAGATCGTGGAAATACCCATATAATGATAGTATCCGCGAGCTGAATATTCGCGTCAGGTTGGGCAATATAGTAAATGTTTTTTCTCCCAGTTAGGTAGCAGAAAAAGCTGTTTTTTCTCCCTCTACAATTCGAACTGTTACTTCGATAATTAGGCCAATTACTATTAGGCGAAGACAACTCGGCGCAATTTAGAGGGTTTATTTCAATACTAGGTACTGGTACTTAGTCTTATCATAAGTATTGAAATGCCCAAATAATATGGAAGGTTTCGGTATGCGACCTCCGCCGACTATTTTTGGCCAATTTTCCATATTGCAACGTGAAAATCAAAAAATCGCCCTGGAGGATCCAAATATTAACTTCAGCAGCTGAAAATTTTGTGGTAGACTATGTTCGATGTCCTCTATCCAATGGTGCAAGAATCATTTAAATCGGTGCATGTGGGCACCTCCCTTGTTATCATTGCTTTAAAATTGGGGGGGGGGGTGGGGTGTTCTCAGGTAAAAATAAAGGTAAAGGGCATTTCAACGCTATCCGGCTCGGCTATGTATACTCAAACCGCAAATAATAATAATAATAATAATTATGATGAATTTTCAATTTTCAGTTTTTTTTTCAATTTGAAAAATTTCATGTTTCACGGAATTTAGGAGATGAAAGTGACGAAATCACTCACAGGGGTAAGAAATTACAATATATCAAGTATAAAAAACGATATAAGCTTGTAGGTACAAAACGAAATAAGAAATTTTTTGTTATTGCATAAAACCATGTTTTTTCCCCTTCAACCCCTCTTATTTCAACCCCTATCAACGCTAGGGCAAAAACTGACACATATTTGAAATCCTCATGAAATGCCCAAACTTTTTACTGAGATCATTTTTCAGCTGCGTAATTACCCTCCGAGTAATACTCGATTGATCGCGCGACTTGAAAAAAGAAATTTCGAAAATTTCCACTTTGGGAACCACTGAAGGGTTGAGAATCACTGAGCGAGGTTTTTTATGAGTAGCTATTTGAAGGGTGGTCCTTTACGAGTGTTTTAAGCCCAGAATCGTTTCCCTACCTATATTCTGTGAAGACTCATAAGTCAAAATATTTAGGAAAAAAATAGGCAATTTTCACAACTTTGGGAACCCCTGAAATGGTTTTGCAATCCTATCTCAAAAATGTAATGGTGGTTTCAGGATCGGGGAAAGGTCTACTTTCGACTATGTATCGCCAAATTTTTATATGTTGCCGGTTGCACTCTTTTGCGATTTTGAAAGGATATAGCGTTCGGTGCCCCTACTATTTCAGCACAATGGCGATTTTTACATTTGTGACTGTGCCATTAAAAGAGACCTTACGTCATTTCCTTCACTTTTGAGTTAGCAACGGATTCTTATCTAAAAGATGCTGAAATTTACGAAAAAGTTGGTCTCAATAACGATGGAGTATGTTTAGTACCTCAAACATGCATGTTTGTTAGCCGCGTTTCAAAAATATTGATATTTTTCCGTTAGGTTGATTTTAACTTGCACAACATTTTCATGCATAAAAACTTTTTTCTGTTAGGTTGGTTTCAACTTACACAGTAAAACAATTTGTTTGCAACTCTGGAATCTCCGCCACCACCACGACAACCCGAATGCGATGCGGGTAGCAGCGGAGTCCCTCGTCCCGCAAAAAAAAATGCAAAATCTTTAAACACATTTTTCTCAAAAGCAGTTTTTTGGCGTAAGGTCTGTTTTAATATGCACGGTCACATCTTATGACCGGGAACCTATTCTAATTGAGCAAATAAGGTTAAACTTGGGAAATGGGGTTCTTTTGGGGTATGATTTATCGTTACGACAGAATAGGTGAATCGCACGACAGAAAAGGTGGTCTAAACGGCAGGCCCGACAAATAAAAGAAATGCCCGACCAAAAAAGAAATTGAACGACAGAAAAAAAAAGTTGAACGACAATCATATGTTTGCACAACAGATAAAAAATGTCCACGACAAATAAAAAATTGAACGACAGTTTAAAAAAATTGAACGACAATAGTAAAGAAAAAATCACGACAGAAATATCCATTAACACGTCTATTCTTAATTTTTTTTAAATCCATCAACACGCCTATTTTTATCAAAATAATTACATATTAAATAACATGAAAAAAATATATATATAAATTTTCATAAAATGATAGGAGGGTAATTTTCAAAAAGTGGTAAATTTTGTGTACACAGCAAATTTCTCAACGGTTTTGGCATAATTTTTATTTTAATTTTTTTATCTATGCAAGCATCACATTTTACATTTGGTATTGAGATTTTTAGCCCTCCTTTCGTTCGTGTACATTCGGTTTTATACCCCAAATGTCCTTCGACTTGTGTGTCACGCGCCATGTTTTTGAAAATAAATGATATATAAAGTGTAATGATCTTCATTTTTTTTTTTTTTTTTTGGTTGAAAAAACTAACGAATTCTCATTCATTATCATAGAACGCAAAGGTACTGTATTATTCTGCAAATTGCAATCTCAATAAGTCCATAGAAACCTTACATTTTACATTTCAAAATTGTCACACAGTTTTTGCACCAATTTCAGGGTAATTTTTAAGTGAGTATTTTTGCTAGCTTCCCAATCCAACATTTTATTTATCGCTTTTTCGTGTATTTTCAGATTTGCAATTGGATAAATTGTTCTGCCGTTTAAAATTTTATTCTGTCGCTTAAACATCCTTTTTCGTCGGGAGGACTTGTCGTGATTAATAATTAAAAATAGTCGCTCTGACTCCTTATTTTGTCGTTGAAAACCTGTCGTTGTAAAGACCTAACTTGTCGCTACCACAGCATTTATTGTCATTTGCTGGTGTCGTTCAAACACCCTTTTCTGTCATGCGATTACATATTTCCCGTTCTTTTGGGAGCTGAAGTTGACCCCTGCAGTGGGGAGGGCCAAAGTTAAAAATTACAGAAAGGTCATTTTTGGAGGGGCATAATATGGCCCTAAATGAACAAAAAGGGTCCAAAATCATACCATTGGTCAGTACCTCCATTGTAATCAATAGGGCTAGGATTTTTATAATAATGCTTTTTTTTTGTAGCAACACCCTACACAGCATAAATATTTTCATTGCGTTTCATTCCATTCCGAGGCGAATGGTGAAAGTTGATAGTGCTTTTTTTTGCTTTTTTTGGGTGTAAATGACAACTCGCTGATGATGAAATGTTTATTTTGGGCCAAAAAGGCGGAAATTTTGCTTTTTTGGGGCTTCTTTTCATCGTTAGCGCTTTTTTTGATAAAAAAATTGGTAGAGGAGAAGGTACAATTATGGATCTGGGTACAAATATGGACCCATACGGAAAAATACTATGGTTGACTAAGTCAACTATAGTTACTATGCAAATTTTTGTAGTCAACAATAGTAACCACTAAAATTTTCATAGTCAGCTATAATAACTACCTATAAAACAAGGACATGAGTATTTATGACACAATTTTGTGAGAAAAAAATCGACACACATTTTGTATCCAAATTCAGATCGTTTTTTTTTTTTTTTTTTTACAGATTTTTTAAGGACTTTGCACCATAAATAAGCATGCAGGTGTGAAAAATTTTAAAAATAAAAATAAAAATACATATGTGTCATTCCGCAGGTAATGGGCCCATTTGGTCGATATTGAGTTATGGGTGGGTGGGGGGTGAAGTAGACCTCCGAAGCAATCATATGAGCTGGATAGAAGCCCAAAAAGTGCAACAAAAACCTCCAAAAAAAAAATCCAGAACTAAAAATTTGAAAAACTCAACTTTTGAGAAAATCGCCTTCAAAGTTTTTTTTCTGAAAAAAGCTGAAATTTCATATAATCCCAAAACCTTCGGTCGCATATCCGAATGTCCGAATTAGTACATACAATATAATAGAACCACAGGGGGTAAAAACTGTATCTGAATGTCCGAAGCGAAATGACCGCGAATGTCCCAAAAGGTGTATCCGAATGTCCGAGCTAAACGAAAACGTTTAGAAATAGGGGTTCCCAAACATATCTTGGTTTTGACGAATATGAAAACTGATAGAAAGTACGTCTACGTATGAATACCTTGCCTGTATCAGGTTGTTACTGGTAGAAATGCATAATCGCTCAAGTAGGTAAGCAGATAGGTACCATCTTGCTATACCTGAATTGCACTTTATCTTTTTCCCTTTCCTACATACATAGCTGTGTATGTCTATGTACATACATATTTTGGCAAAGTTTGGTAATATCACAACGTATAATCAATGTTTATTTTCATTATCAGTAATGTGCACCGGGGGAAGTAAGAACGTTTTTTCGCTATTTCAACTTTGATCAGCTGTTACTCTTGTACTAATGAACCAATATGGCTCGAATTTGTTATGTAGGTTCCCATAAAGGTTCTTTACCCGTGGTAAAAATTTGAGCGCGATTGTCTTAGTAGCTTTCGAACAATGGAATAAAATGTAACTTGTTCTGACTTACCCCGCTTTGGGGTAATAGTGGAGGCAAATTAGCATCATATTTTGAAAATAAAAACATTTTTGGCTACCAAAGATTTTATGATGAAAAATTGTCAAGGATAGTCCCCTGAATAATTCCTGAGAATTACCACCCCACAGACCCCTTGCTAATTTTTTTATGGGGGGTCGAACCCCCCTCCCCCAAATGGGTTTTTTGCAGTTTTATCCTGAGAGGTTGATTTTACGTCAAAAATAGCTTTATATTTGATTTCTACGTCAAATTTCCGATCTAGTGACATATCAACTGTCCTTCTACCTCCAAGGGGGTGGAGCTAGAACCATTCAAATTGGAGGGGTTTTCTAAAAAACACAAAAAAGCTATCGTCACGTACGAGGGGTGAAATGGGCCCCGAGAGTGTTTGGGTTGATACTAGCATGGAAGGTGGGTACCATCGAGAAACTACCGCGTGGAAAATTGCAGATCCACACCACCTCCCCTTTTTGGGGAACCCCCCTTTTCTGAAATTTTAATAACACTTTTCTCAGCCCCATTTTAACCGATTTTGAAAATTTTTCAGGATGTTATGTATATTCTTAGTAGGTATCCCCACAAAAATTTTCAACCCCCTCCCCTCATATTTACCCCTCAAAATAGCGTTTTTCAACTAACTTGATGCTTTTTAACAATAGTAAAAATTGAGGGGACTAAGTGCGCTGGAGAGGGCTAGGTGAGTGTAGCAAAAATTCTGACGTCATATTCGTGCTCAGCGGTATCGAATCATAAGAAAACGACACCCTACTCATTAATACTCAGTTATTTTTCCCAAAATTCCCATTTACTCCCCAGCGCTCCCTAAGACACATTTTTACACCATTTTGAGGGGTAAATATGAGGGGAGGGGGTTGAAAATTTTTGTGGGGATACCTACTAAGGATATACATAACATCCTGAAAAATTTTCAAAATCGGTTAAAATGGGGCTGAGAAAAGTGTTATTAAAATTTCAGAAAAGGGGGGTTCCCCAAAAAGGGGAGGTGGTGTGGATCTGAAATTTTCCACGTGGTAGCTTCTCGACGGTACCCACCTTCCATGCTAGTATCAACCCAAACACTCTCGGGGCCCATTTCACCCCTCGTACGTGCCGACAGCTTTTTTGTGTTTTTTAGAAAACCCCTCCAATTTGAATGGTTCTAGCCCCACCCCCCTTGGAGGTAGAAGGACAGTTGATATGTCACTAGATCGGAAATTTGACGTAGAAATCAAATATAAAGCTATTTTTGACGTAAAATCAACCCTCAGGATAAAACTGCAAAAAACCCATTTTGGGGGGGGGTTCAACCCCCCCATAAAAAAATTAGCAAGGGGTCTGTGGGGTGGTAATTCTCAGGAATTATTCAGGGGACTATCCTTGACAATTTTTCATCATAAAATCGTTGGTAGCCAAAAATGTTTTTATTTTTTCTTATTTCCCTCCACTATAAGTCAGAATATCTACAAAATTAATTGGTGATATTAGGATTCGACCCTCATCGATGTGCAATATGTCGAATAATCTGTTTTCGAGGTCGTAGAATCCGAATCTGGATTTATTTTTTTTGTAGAAGTGTGGGGTGAGGCGTGGGGAGAGGAAACATTTCAAATGTTTCCTACATTATCGTGTAATATGTCGAATAATATATTTTCGAGGTCGTAGCTAATTCGAATCTGGAGTTATTTTTTTTAGGAGAGGGAGGTGAGGCGTGGGGAGAGGGAATATATCAAATTTTTCGTACATTATTGTGGAATTTGTTGAATAATAATATGTTCTCGAGGTCGTAGAATTCGAATCTGGAGTTATTTTTTTTGTATGGGTGGGAGGTGAGTCAAGGGAAGAGAGAGGAAATTTCAAATTTTGCCTATATTAACGCGTAATATGTCAATTGATATGTTTTTCAGGTCGTATAATTCAAATCTGGGATTATTTATTCGCAAGGGTGGGGGAGAGGCAAGGGGAGAGCAGAAATTTCAAATTTTGATTATATTATTGTGTAATATGTTGATTGATATGTTTTCAAAGTCGCGGAATTGTTTTTCAAGATATTTTTATCGTTTTTTATTTGAGTAAAAGTTGGAAGAATTTGAACTGCATTGAAGAGTAACATTTTAGAAACCCCTGTAGCGCAAAAATCCAAACGGACATTCAGATACACTTTTTGGGACGTTCGCGGTCATTTCGCTTCGGACATTCAGATACACTTTTTACCCCCCATGGTTCTACCAATAACCACTACGTAAGTAGTACATTCGGATACACACCAAAACCTTCATACCTAAAATTGAAGATTATTGTTTCTGATGTCAAGTTACTACCCACCTGCAATAGTGATTTTTTTTTTACTCAATCTTTTCATGTTTATGAGCATTTTAAGCCTGAAAAACAATAATTTAATGAATTACAATTTCACATAAAAATTCATTACTCTGTTCAAAAGCAGAAAAAAATGATTAAATTACAAAATCGTAAATTTTTTTTTCAAAAATTCCTTCCAGAGGTGAGAATCGAAACCAGACCTCTGGTTCAGTAATCCATGAGTGATACCACGCGGCTACCGCTGCAGCAATCAAAATCGCGTTTTTGAGTGGTATACATGTTGCCACTGGCGACTAGATGCAGTATAATTGGGAGGGCATTTTTTTGGAAGCGGATTTACTGCAAAAAATACAAAATCGACCAAATAATGGGCTCTTCTTAGAAAAACTTTAGTTCCGTTTTTCTCCGCTTGGGGCGCACCTGCGGCCTTGATACTTTAACACGCGATAGTCGGATATGTTCTACATTGAAATCCATCAAAACCTTGATTATCGATTCTTTCAACTTTTTCACTAAAAAACATGATCATCTCGATAAATAGACGCGACCAAATGGACCCTTTATCTACGGAATGACACATTATTAAAAAATTTTCATTGGGTATTTTGTCGAAAAAGAAATTTTTTTAAAATTATCACATTATACCAAAATTTCTGCTGTTTTTTTTTTCAAGTGATTCATAGTACGAGGGTCATTCAATAAGTAAGTTTCCCTATTTTTTTCGCAGAAACTAATCATACAAAATTTATTCTGTTTGCGGGGGAATGTTTCTGAGGGTGTTTTGGCACTACTGTAAAAATTTCAACTAGGTGGTGTCATTACAGAGGAAGCTGTGGTACAAAAACCATCAACCTATCACTGCAACTCGCCGGCAAGTGTGAAGTGCAAAGTTTGGTCCGTTTATAATGCACTCTTGGTGAAAATGCAGTGGAAATTCACTGAAATGTTAGTGAAGTGTATGGTAAAGACATTATGAGCATCCAGATTGGTCACCAATGGGAGAAACTCCTTCAGGAGGGGAGAAATGAAGGACTTGATTTGAAGCGCTCTGGCCACCCATCTGACTCCATCAATGACAACTTGATTACAGCTGTTTGCGCCATCCTCAACGCGAATTTCCACATCACTGTGGGTGATATCCAAGGGATATTGAATGAAGAACATTTCATTTGGTTGGCTTTTCACTATTATCCACAATCAGCTTGAAATGTGTAAGATTTGTGCCAAGTGGGTGCCAAAACAGTCCCTCATACTGCTCGTGCCACTCAAGACCTCCTCAAAAAATTGAATTCGGATGTTTTTTCACATCCTACACACTCGCCAGATCTCACCCTATCAGATTCCCACTTTTTCTGCCACCTGGAGGTCAAATTTCAAGGAAAACAATTCAAAAACGCAACACAACTCTAAGAGCATCATGCAACTACTTAGAAAAGTTGGCGGCAGAACCCTACAGCATGGGGACAGAAACGCTGCTGTAGGGGTACAGCAAATGCTTGGAATGCGATGGTGATTGCATAGAGAAATTGGAAATTTCTTCAAGTTTATCATATTTTTTTTTCCAAACCATTTTGATAATTTTTTCAATGTTTCCTAACATAATGAAACTTACTTATTGAATGACCCTCATACATACCCAAATAAATCACTTATTCAATTTATCTAAAACTTTCAAAACTATTTTTATCAACTTTCAAAAACACTTATAATTATTGTAACATTGAAAAAAAAATTGGAAATTTTTCAAGTCCATGACCTGAAAATATAGAATGTATACACAAATAAACCCTTTCTCCTCAAGCAGTGTTGTGGCTGAGTGGGTTATGCAGGCAGAGAAGATATGCTACATACCATAACCTGTGGGTGGGGGATCAAGCCCCATGAGGGCCATACTTTTTTGAAATTTTTTTTTCAAAATTTTATTAGCTTACAATGCCTGAAAATACACAATTTGTTATAAGGGGGATTGGAATTATTAATAGAAGGGAATAGGGCAGACATTCTCTCCTAAGGTGACTGCGCCAATAATTATTCCCTAGGTGGGGAATAATTACGTTGTCCTGGATAGCTCAAATGCGGACCCTTGCAGAAATTCCTTGTCAGTTATTGTTAGTAAAAAAGCTGACAGTTTTTTTGCCACCTTCTAAAGATGTAAGTAACTGTTAGTCAAGTCATTAACAATAATTGTTAGTGATTTGACTAAAAATTACTCATATTTACATTGTGAATGCAAAAAAATAGAAATATGTGGCTTGATGATTGAATATAATGATTTCCTGTAAGCTGCAGTGCTAGAATTGAAGAATTCTTTCCAAAAATTTTTTTTAAAAACCTAAAAAATTTTCCTCCAGGGGTGGGGGTCGAACCCGGGACCTCCTGTACATAAGGAACTAGATACCAGGTATGGAAATACACCATCTTTGGTTATAGAAAAAAATTTTCAAGTTCTCAATTCATTAATAATACCGCCAATTTAGGTTATTTTTTTACCTCATATTCATTTTAATACGCAAAATAGACATTTCCCACCATTTTTTTTGATTCCATTTCATTATTCGACTGAAATGAAAAAATCACATCACCGTCAAAACTACAAAATCTATAACCGAAAATGGTGTATTTCCATACCTGGTATCTAGTTCCTTACCTGTACACTGACACCATTGGAATATCCACATGACTAACCTACTAGACCACTGCAGCTAATGAAATGATTGGTGTTGAATGCTTTTATATGCACCTCTCAACACTCTGGACTTTGAAAATTTTCAAGTGAATGATTTTAACTTTTTTTTTTTTTTCATTTACAAACCTTGTACCACAAGCTGAATTTTGATATACTGGCTTATTTTTATACAGGTGCAATTTATCGTTACTTTAAAAAAGGGGGTTAGCACGATAACAGTAGTGGGTTATCACGATAAATACGTATTCACGATGAAAAAGAGGATTGCACGATAAAAAAGTGTATTTCACGATAAAAAAATGTATTGCACGATTTCTTGAAAAACAAACGATAAATTAGGTGGTATCCACGATATATATGATAGTGTAGAGAGAAGATAGGTGGGAACGTAGTCCCATTAGGTGGGAACTAGGTTCCTGATGTACCTGTCCGGGGTATGCTCGGCTAATTAATACCCTACACCTTCCCTCGTACAGATTGTGTGTATGTCACTACTCGTCCGACCAATAAACCAAAAGATGATGAATCACTTTTAACACTTTATTGAACTTCACTTAATGAACATACATTTGCACTATTATAGGTAATACCTAGAACTATAATTACACACGACACGCGTCCGTGCAGTTCTGCTCAAAAGGCTCGTTGCCTCGACGTCCGTTCAGAGGAGCGATTGCTCTAAGCGACCTAAGACAACTGCGAAGCGGACACGGCAGTCTGTTTCGTTCGTCCGCATCTAGCGGAACTAATCCACTAGATGGCGCTGCACCAGCAGTGTTACCAACGTCCGAGGGCATATATTCCCTGCTATAACGAGTACCTTGGGTCCTCACCTACCCTCTACATATGCCCCGGCTGCGGGGACCCGCGTAACCAGAGGGCGCGTCTGGGCATCGAAGCCTAAAAACCACGACAATATCGACCGGTGGTAGAGGTAGGAGGACCCACTGCCCCGCTTCGCTGTACAGAAAGACCTCAACGACCTTTTTCAAAAAGAAAAAGTACACTAAAATATGTTGTCCACCATGGACAGACATCGTCCGTTTCCCTAATGAGCCTTGTTTTCGCAGAACTGACTTCTAATTCTACGACAATCTCGCGGTGTATAGGTATATAACAAGTGTAAAATACAAATACATAAATACAATAAAAAATTACACAAAAATAGCATTCACAAAAAATATAACAATGCAAAACATTACATAAAAATTACAAAAAATTCGCAAAAAGTATGTAAAAAAATTTAGGAACATTAAACCAAGTTAATTCGAACCTGTTGATCCATTCTCCTGCGCGTTGACTGATGATCCTCTTGACTGGAACCACTGGACTGGAATCGGCACAGTGAACAAGCTGCTACTTCCATCAACGTGATGTGGACACTGGGAACGGACACCGTGATAGGACACTGAGACCAGACACTGGAATCGGACGCCGGAATCGGACGCTATCGGACACTGGGATCGGACACCATGACAGGACACTGTGAAACTGTAGGACAGTTGTCCACCGTCTATGTTGTCTGTGACAACTCAGCTGTCTGTAAGACTAACGTCCTTTATTGTCTGTTACGACCAACGTCCTTTATTGTCCGTTACGACCAACAGAATTTTGTCTGTTATTCTTTCTTTCGTCCGGTTTTAAACGTCCTATTTAAAAATTCGTCCGTTCTATTTAGTCCAGCTCACAAAACTCAGTCTCTCACTACTTTTTGGATCAACCAGCTCTCTGTTCACTCATTTTCGACCATTTTTGAGTGAGCTGTGGATTACTCAACACAAAAGAAACGACTCAAAAACGTCCATACATCATTTCATCTTTTCAACAAGTGAACAACTTGTCTTTTGCGACCTTCTGTGGACAACCATTTCGAACACAAACAAAAATAAAATCTTAAAATTAAAAAAAATTAAAACAAGATTAAAATGCAGTTAAAACTCGTCTATCGACTAATTAAAATAAAAACTCTGCACCAAGTACAGAATCTGGAATTCCAATAGATAACGTCAGCTCTAACGTATGCAAGGGCATACACAGAGGAAAGAAACGACCACTTCTTAGAAATATGCAAAGTTGTTAGGGCATATTTATCGTCCATCTACATCTTATTTGGGACACACGTCCTGGACATTGTCCTTTACCATCATTTGACCAAATCATCAAAGTTTTCATATAGCCTGACAAACATCATCCTCTGAAAACCATCTAACTTTTCCAGCGCCATATAATTTACCGTTTTTTTCTTTTTTCTTTTCTTGCTGGGTGGTAAGTTTGGTAGGACATTTTCTTTGTCCGAGGCGTCCTTTGCTGGATCGTCTGTGTTAGTGACACCGTCTGTCTTACTAGTGGTGTCCGCCGTCTGGCGGTCCTGCAAAGTTTTCTTTTTACGACCTCTCTTTTTGTACTTTGTTTCTACATCAGCAAATATTTCATCCACGTCTTTTTGGACTCCTATTGCCTTTTCAATACATGTCCGCATCTTACTCTCCTCTGCTTCGCCAAGTTCTCGTCTTGAGCGTTTTCTCAGCTTTTGGAACTCCTGCAGTTTTTTGTCCCTGGACTCTTTTTCCTCCAGTTCATGACGTCTTTTTTCACGAGCAAGCTGTCTCGCTGCTCGTTCGGCGGCCTGGTCATGAATTTCCATGTCTAGGACTTCGTCTTCATCGTCCTGTTCGATCTCATATTTTTCTTTTTCTTTCGGCGTAACTTTCTCTTTAATTTTTTCGATTAGAGGCCTTGCGTCCGACTTTGATTGGAGTTTCGGATCCTCTTGCAGCTGTTTCTGTTGATCGACCGTCAGGTACAGAGTCATTTGTCTAGCATTGACTATGTGTTCGTCCGTGTCGTCCGCTACACTTCGGACTCGATAAGCATTATCGCCTACATGCTTTTTCACCAAATAGGGACCGTACCTCTTTGGAAAAAGCTTCTTTGAAACGCCCTTGTCATAAGATGACTGCCTATGCTCAGTAAGCATAACCATGTCACCTTCTTGGTAGCAGATCGGATCACCATGTAACTTATAAAATGCGACCTCATCTTTCGACCTCTGTATCTTACGTCTTTCTCGGATGTAAGAAAGTATCGCCTGTCTGTCTGACATTTCGTCCACACGAAATTCCAGCTTCTCTTGGGTGTATACGGCCTTCCTCGCAAGCTTATCGGCGGTGTGATTATTCCGATCAAAACTCCTAGCTGGAGTATATCTCAACTCAAAACGTTCAAATTTGGCCTTTAATTCCAGGATTTCCTGGAAAATTTCTGTATGGCAGACAGGCTTGCGTCCGGCATTTTTCCATCCATTCGTGCGCCATTTTTCGACATTATAATTTATGGCTGTTGTAAGGTAACAAGAATCTGAGAAAATTTTCCCACGTCTTATGCCTGTCTTCAACATTATTTTCATGGCAGTGACAAGTGCCAATATTTCGGCTAGGTTATTTGTCGGCCTATATTTCGGGTGTCTGACTCGTTCGGAGACATTAAGCTCTCCAGTTGGAGTCCAGGCTATTCCAATTCCGGCCACTGCACTGTCCGATCCATTGTTCGAACAAGCGCCATCGACTGCGGCCCACACATAGCCTTCTTCGTCCGTTATCAACTGACTAACGTCCATAGGGTGTTCAAGTAGCAAGCTACTTGGCACCGACTGCGGGTTGCTAGCGACCAAGTCCTGTTGTAGCTTTTTTAGCAGGTACTTAGCGTTGATTTTTGTAGTCTTAACCGGGAGGTTGGCCAAAAATGGGTCTTCAATGCCCCATACCTCATTTGGCTTCACACCAAATTCAGTAGGGGTGTTATTGATTTTGTCCTCAATCTTCTTTACATGGACATGCCATCCATGGTGACTATAATCGTCATTTTCGGCCTTGTTATTGATTTTGACACGGAGCCTATCCCCTATAATTCTCATGGTCCTTTCGACCAAACTAGACTGGGGGTTATAGGCTGTCGTATGTCCGACTTTGATTTCATGCGCCTGTAAGAGTTCATTCCATGAAGAACTGGTGAACTGAGATCCGTTGTCCGTTATTACCTTTCGGACTTTATACCCTTTGTCCTCCACATCCTTCAAGACAACTTCCATGGCTTGCACCACTTGGTCGGCTGGGACGTTTTCCAAAGGTACAATCCAGACCTTTCCAGTAAATACGTCCTTAACTACCAGAAGGTAGCGTGGCTGTCCGTGCTCATTAGCTATAGGACCACATAAATCGGCCGATAGGACGTCCGCAATCGTGTAGGACTCTATTTGAGAGAACTGTAACCGTTTTCTTTCACTATAGCCTTTGTTTCTCTTACATGTCACACACTCACTTGTAATGACTCTAGTTGTCTTGACAACATTTGGACTGTAATAGAGTCTTTTGAAGACAGCTTCGACCTTATTGGCTCCAATATGTCCGTACATTTCATGGAGATATACAATAGTGTCTCGGAATAACTCGTCCGGCATCACAGGTACTCTTGAACCGTCCCTGAACTTTCGAAATAATACTTCAATGTCCTTTTCTCGGACCAAAGCATATTTCTGTTGAATCTTCCTTTTCGACTCCAACTGCTTAGCTGTCATATCGACCTCGTCTGCTAAGAGTTTACGAATGGTTTTTGAACACATCCGGTCCTTCCTTTGGAAGATGTCTATCCGACTGAGATGGTCAATAATTTCATCCTTGATTAAGTCCACCAGTGATACCTTTTCTGGCAACATATTCGTCCAGTCACATTTATAGACAGTTAATTCCGGAGCTTGGACTCCATACCATGCCCCTCGAACCTTGTGCTTGAGATCATACATAAGATCATAGCAGTTTAGTTCAGTGATCCAACCGGCGGCCTTGCGATGAACTTTTGCAAGTGTTGTAAACTTATGTACGACCGATTTGATGTCACTTCGGACATGTATCTTTCGTCCATGTAGCCAAAGCTGCAACTTGTTAATAATTTTTACAAGTGCAAACATTTCTTTTTCGACCAGCGTGTAACGTTTCTGGTGATCTTTCAGTGCACAACTAGCAAACATAACGACCTTATCTTCACCGTCAATGTTTTGAAAGAGTACACCATTTATGGTATCCTCAGTTGCAACCGTGTCCAGGTAGAGATCGTGTCCGGCCTGTGGAGCCATTAATTCAAAGTCCTTTGTGAATTCGACCTTCAGTTTCTCAACTGCGTCCTGTTGGTCCGGTCCCCATTTGAATGGGACACCTCCTCTTACCAGATCATATAACGGCCTTACAATGTCCTGGTAATTAGGAATAAAACGACTATATATTCCTGTGAGACCAATTAAGGACAACACCTGTTTAACGTTTCCAAGGTGTACTTTACCAGTTCGTTTCCATGTATGTTTTTTAATGAACTCCAAGAAACCTTCGATTTTCTTGTTTTGTTTCCCAATCGTTCCAGGCGACAGATTGAAACCAAGATGGTCCGTCGACCGTGTAAAAAATTTACATTTATTCGGGTTTAATTTGAGTCCGTGCTCTCGCAGGATACCAAAGATCAGGACAAGAAGTCTGAGCATCTCTCTAAAGGTTAAAGACCTCAAGAGAAGATCGTCCACATACTTAGTCACACCAGGTATGTCCGGAATGATTGAATTAATCATTCTGACAAATTCGGCAGAAGATATTTTTAAACCATAAGGAAGTCTCAGCATATGGTAGACACGTCCGTCGACTTGGAATCCGCAGTACTTGCGAGACTCTTCGTCCAGCAGTAGCTGCCAAAATCCGGCAACAAAATCGAGACTACTAAAAAATTTAGCATCTCCGTCCTGTCTATCAGTCCGGCCTCATTGTAATTTGGCTCCAAAATTGGATTCAATTCGACTGGATTCAGACATAACCTTATGCTACCATCCTTCTTTTCATTTGGAACCAGGGGGTTGATGTAAGTGGTGTCCGATTCTTCGGCTATTTCGTGTTCCAACATTTCGACCAAGGCCCTTCTAATCTTTCCGAGTTGATGATTAGAAGGTGTGTAATTCGGACCTCTAAATTTCGGAATATTGTCCGGGTCAATAAACCTTAGCTTGACTTTTGCCCCTGTAAACGTCCCTGGGTACCGACTAAATATGTCCTTGAACTGTATAAGCTCGTCAAATGCTTCGTCCGACTCTTCTTGAGTAATCCTTTTCTCCCTAACAGCGTCATTCAAATACCTTTTCAGGTTCTTTTCATAGACGTCCGGACCGTCGTCCGCAGGCGACCTGTCCTTTCGGAAGAAATTGGCAAGATCGGCTCTATTGACAATTTCAGTTATTTCTTGAACGTCCTCTTTATCAAATGCCAGGCGATTCGCACTCAATTTTTGAGCCCTACACTCGTCTCTTGTCAAGAACGAGAGCTTTTCAGCTACTTTCGACCCTCGCGGCTTGCAACTAGCTGTTCCGGCCTGAAAATCTATGCTAATGCCCAGTTTTTCAATCGAATTTGTTCCTAAGAGGAGCAGATTATTATCGCCAGGTAAGACAAAGAATGGAATCTTTAACTTGTGCTTACCATATTTCAATGGGAGGACTAGTACCTTTTTCCATGAAAGGACGTTTCTATTATCGGCCAGACCACAACTTATTGGTCTTTTCAAATAAATATACTCAAGGTGTTCTTTATAATCCTTGATTAACCATTCGGCCGTTTTTTCTGATATGGCATTCGGTACTGCCCCTGAATCCAGCTGTATTAACAATTTAGTGTCCACAAACGTGAGTGGAATTACACAAGTCTTTGCTTTTTCAAGACCTTCCATTAAGCTTCTCACATTTGGATCGTCCTCAGCTGGATTGGTAATTTTGTTACTTTCGTCGTCTTGGTTAGACAAACCGTCCGTTCTGTCCAAATTGTCCGGACCATCTGTCCGACCTACTGTGCTGGACAACGCTTGGTTAATGTCCAGTGTGTCTTGTCGACCATTGGGGACTGCCCCATTACTTAACGACCTGGACTCAGTGTCAGGTTTGTTTCCTGTCTGACTTGTCCGCGACTCATTCTGTTTTTTCCATTCTTGGCAAGCAAGTTTCAACTGACTGTGCCACTCTGGTGTGAGTTTCACCTCGGAAGGTGTGAGTTCTTCTATCACCTCAGTGACAGGACGTCCGCCAACTTTTGGTATCTTTGCTTTCGTCTTCTCATAAGTTTCTTTCTCTCTTATGAGGTAGTTGTCCTCGCCCTCTGTCACTATTTGGGCAGATTTTTTCGTCCGTTTTTCGAGACATTCTTCTTCCAAATCTAGTGATGACCTTTTTGGCTTGAACTTGTAATTATAACATTTTTTAAGTTCGAAAAATAATTCTTCCTTCGCATGATGGTTCGGATAGTAACGTCCTGTCTCACGACTTTTATGGAACCTATTGTTCCTCGGCATTACATATCCATTTTTGTCTGACTGGAATTTCAGACGTCCGTCTTCCAGTTTCTTCATGCGTATGAATACTGCGGCCGGAGTCCACCATAAGGTGGTCGTCATATTATCGCAAACGTCTTGAAATATTCGTCTCATTGCAAAGTACCGTTTTGAGGACACTTTCCTCTCACCTTCCTTTCTCAGCCTTACCATAGGGTAAAGTAACTTGATGTCCACAAAGCCTTTTTCTTTGAGAATGAGTGACAATTTCTTGAAGATGTCTTCTCAATTGCTCATCTCTTATAGAACTGTAATTTAGCTCAGACATACCCAACGACAAAATGATCTTATTTTTGTCAAACGTCTTGCTCTTTATGTAGTCGCGTATTTTCGTCAGAGTGGAGTTTTCTCCGACACCAACGTCCTTCGTGTCATCTATATCGACCACCCTACCATCGCGATTCGGCAGTTGAGATGCAATATACTGAGCTAATGCATCTCCGAGTATTACATATTCTTCGAATGGAATTTCACATTCTGAAGCGTCCGTCCTTTGAGAGGACTCATCGTCCGCATCGCTTTCAGCAATGTCCGCGTCCGGTGAGACGTCCTTCAATTCCATTTTCAATTTGTTGACCAATTTGGGTTTTGACTTCTTACTAGAAGTAGCGTCACTTGATTTACTTCTAGGGTCTGTTCCATTACCGTCTTTTGTCTGATTTGACCTAGCATCACCATTCGACCTACTTCTAGACTGTCCTGTACGTCCGTATTGCACTTGCTGCAGTTGTGATGTTGGAGTTTTCGTGATAAACTCCTCATACTTTGTGAGTTGTATGAGACGCATCGCAAATGGAATTAACTCTTCTCTTTCTTCGTCCTTTCTAAAGCGGACTCGCATCCTTTCGTCCATTTTACAATACACAGTGTCTACTATCCAGCTTAAATTCATGTCCATGTTGGACAATATTCTTAACCAATTAAGCATGGTACCAGCTACGACCCTAGACGACTCATGAGGCACTTCTAATTCGTTTTCAAAGTAATGCATTATTTCGTCCTGTTTACTCTGACTCCACTCATGTCTGAGAAAACTGTCTCTCAGCTGGTAATATCCTGTAACACCATGATTATTTGTTTTCCATACAGCAACTGATGGATCGACAATCAGTTGCCAAAATGCTGTACAGTACAAGACATTGGATGCGGACATATCTTCCATAATGCCCTCAAACTTTTTCACAAAAAGATGAGGTTCAAACCTGTACGACTCGTCATACTTTATGTTGAGTGACTGTAAAGTACTCATCTTAAACGACATTGTACCTGCAGCAAAATCTATGTTATAACTTAAAGGTTCTTTAGCAATACATAACGCCATATTTGTCTGTAAAGTATTCGGATCAGTTTCACTTGAAACTGTCCTATTCGGCCTGTTGATGCTAGTAGATGGTAAACGACCAGTTGGTGATACCGACCTAGCTCTGGGTTGCAAAGCAATTCGGCTATTGACATAAGTCTGTGTACGTCCAACTTGTAGATTGAGCCTAACATTGTTATCGTCCGTTTGAAATGACTGATGGGTACCGGACACACCATTTGGATGGGACATATTCGGCTGTGTGCGGACACAGGACCTAGATGCCCCAGAAGGGGGGAGGGAACTAGACCGTGTATTCCCATTCATACTAGTACGTCCTTGTAGCAATGAGCTACCGACCATCATGTTATTACCAGTCTCAAAACGTCCGTACCTGTCCAGACCACGTCCGAGCCCGTCTGGACCACGTCCGAGCCCGTCCAGACCATGTCCGAGTCCGTTGAGACCACGTCCGAGCCTGTCCAGACTATGTCCGAGCCCATCCCGACCACATCCGGTATCCAACCAAGGACACGGACCAACGTCTAGTTCAAAATCACCACTTTGCCTTTCGGCAAATGTTACGACATGCCGCCTACCTCTTTGTACTTCAGTAGGATTATCCTGTAACGTCCGTGACATAAACTGTCCGTCTGAGCGGCCATCAAACAAGTTTGACATATTATTTTCACGAATTCGGGAATTATTACCTATATTATTACGACTATTTAATTCCATTCTAGGTATACTTCGGCCGATGTTATTACCGAATGTATTATTTTCACTATTATTGTGCAGCTCAGAGCAGAAAAAATCGTGTCTGCTCATTATTGCATACACTAGATAACCAAGCCGGGTATAAAACGACCAAACGGAGTAGGTACAAACGTGAACGAGTGTACACTACGTACCAACGACCTTGAGCAACGAGTATGCCGTTCAACAACGAACCCAGTAACGTTTTTCACTTTTGAACAGGTTGCACACTGTCCGGATAATTTTCACGTCTGTGCATGAAACACAGGACAACGAACGGATGTTTTGCCTTATCTTAGTGGCAATTTCACGTCTAGGTACACCGTTTACGAATAAAAAGCACTCGCGAATTCGATTCTAAACGTATTACGAACGTATTTATTACGCGAATATGCGAAAAATGATGATAAAAAATACACTAACCTTGTTGTTGTGTTGTATATTTCACTGGATCGTTTTTTCTTCCTTGAAAACTGAACTCCTACAGCTGAATTAGTCTGTATACAAACTCTGACGAATGAAACGACCTTTTCTAACCAATGTAGGTGGAATTTTCGCATATGGAAACCAATGCGTCTGTGTTACAATTTCCAACACAAAATGACCATAAAAAACGACCAAAAACGGGCCCAAACCCACGTCCGGAGCGCCAATGTAGAGAGAAGATAGGTGGGAATGTAGTCCCATTAGGTGGGAACTAGGTTCCTGATGTACCTGTCCGGGGTATGCTCGGCTAATTAATACCCTACACCTTCCCTCGTACAGATTGTGTGTATGTCACTACTCGTCCGACCAATAAACCAAAAGATGATGAATCACTTTTAACACTTTATTGAACTTCACTTAATGAACATACATTTGCACTATTATAGGTAATACCTAGAACTATAATTACACACGACACGCGTCCGTGCAGTTCTGCTCAAAAGGCTCGTTGCCTCGACGTCCGTTCAGAGGAGCGATTGCTCTAAGCGACCTAAGACAACTGCGAAGCGGACACGGCAGTCTGTTTCGTTCGTCCGCATCTAGCGGAACTAATCCACTAGATGGCGCTGCACCAGCAGTGTTACCGACGTCCGAGGGCATATATTCCCTGCTATAACGAGTACCTTGGGTCCTCACCTACCCTCTACAATAGTAAGAACAATAAAAAATAAACAATTTCCACTGGAAGTTTATGACAGAATGAACAATAAATAAGTGATGTCCACGATAAATAAGGATAAATGAGCGACAAAATGTAAGTATAAGATTTTTGCGAGTGAATAAAAAATGAAGTGTTCTAGTAGGTACCTATTTCAATAAAGCTTTACGAGATAACGCCAGGCAACCTCGTTTATGTTTTTGACCCAATGGGTTGGATTTTGCTGCCAAGGAAGAGTTGAAATTTGGTAAATTTTCACCTGAGCCTAAAACTTTTTCTTGAAATGTCCCGATTCTCCCCTAATTGGACTTGAAAAAATCACAGATTTTCAATGAAATTACAAAAAATTTTATTTTTCACCTATTCAATGGCCTTTGCACCCCCTTCTGGGTCCCCATTTGAGTTTCGAACGAAAATAACGTCAAAAATGAATTCTGGAACCCAAAAAAACGTACATATTAATACCCTACTCGACTTTTTCATAAATTTACCCCTTTGCACCCCCTCCCGGGGCCCCATTTGGGTTTCGAACCAAAATAATGTCAAAGATGAAGTCTGGAGCCCAAAAAACGTACATATCGATATCCCGCCACTCAACTTTTCCAAAATATTTACCCCTTAGCATCCTCCTCCTGGGGCCCCCATTTAAGGTTTCAACCAAAATAACTACAAAACTGAATTCAGCACCTCAAAATACCTCTGTATCAGAAAGATTGACGTACAAATTTGCATTCATTTCTGAAATATGATTTTTGACACCCTAAAAAATGAATCTGTCCCACTGTGTGTCAGCGTTGTCTTTTGTCAATGAAAAATATCGTGCTAATCAATGAAAAATATCGTGTTTACCAATGAAAATTATCGGGCTAACAACCTTTTTCAATGGTTGAGAAATGCTGTGCTTACCACCTAAACTATCGTTACTAAGCCACATTTTATTGTTCAAATGGTTATCGTGCTAACCACCTTTTTTATCGTTCGATTATATATTTCCCTTTTTATACCCTGAACACGAATCCTTGGTGTACCCCACTTGTCCCTAGCTTGCTGCCCCATTGTGGATTTTGACCCCCAAATGAGGTTTTTCTCCTGTATCTCCTAAAATTGCGGTGCTAGCCCAAAAATGGAATGTATAAAAATTGTTCTACGTCAAATTTTCCATCAGATGACCTATGAACCAACTTTGTCCCCCTGAGGGGACTGGACCCGCAGTTGATTGAATATAGGGGATTTTTGAATATGAGCCACGATAGGTATGAAGGGTAGAAAGATATCCTCCCCACTGGAATAATTTGAGGTCATAATCAATTTTCCTACAATTGTGTGAAGGTCAAAATTGTTGTAAAAAACATATTTCATACCTATCAATTTATCATGGACTCATATTCAAAAACCCCTTATATATTAGATTGACTGCAGGTCCACCACCCTCAGGGGGACAAAGTTGTTTTATAGATCATTTGATAGGAAATTTGATGTACAACAACTTTTCATAGACCGCCATTTTTGAGGTAGGACTGCAATTTGAAGGGGTAGGGGCAAAACTTCTTGAGGGGGCTAAAATCCACAATTGGGGGAAAGGTCACTAGGGACCGGTAGGACACTAAGGAATACGGATTCGTGTTTAGGGTGTAAAAATGGACCAGTATACCAAAATTCAGCTTCCCCCTGAGCGTTTTATTATTCCATGCTGATTGACTGTAGGTCCACCTCCCCAACTTCTATAGACCTCATTTTCGGGCCAGGACTGCAATTTGAGAAGATACGGGAGAAAAAACTCATTTGGGGGGCTGAAATCTACAATTGGTGGGAAAGCAAAATAGGGACAGACATCAGGGACACCAAGGATTCGTGTTCAGGGTATAAAAATAGGCCAGTATACCAAAATTCAGCCTGTATGCGAGTGTTTCCCCATCAATTCTAATTTTTTTTGGCTAATGAAAAAATAAATATCAAAAATATATAAAAAAGTGTCAAAAAAAGTGTCGCAAAAAGCAATAAATAGAAATTTTTGAGCCGTTATTATTTTGCATTGTGAGCGAGAGTAAGTAATTGTTGGTAATTGTCATCACACTAGAAGTGACTATTAAGTAGTACCTAACAAAAAGCTCGAGAAGCAATTTCGGCCAATTAAACGCAGCATTCAGCAAGTAGGTAGCCCATCAGCGTTGGTGGCCAAATGGGTTGAGGCGACGGATGAATTATTGATCTCGAGTTCAACTCCTACTTTTACCTGCTCAAAAAGCTTGATTACTTTTATTGATATTCTATTTCTGAACAACATTTTAAATCGCTTACATTTCTTATACAATTTCAACATTAATATTCCACGCTCTGGAAGAACCGCGCAGTCTGCGTTGTTAAACAGGTTTTCTAGTACTTACTTAATAATTTCTAGAAAAAATTAATTTGAAAATTTTTTTGAAAAAATAACTTTTTGTCAGTTTTTGAAACAACCAGAATTTTTTACAATTTTTTAAAAATAAGCAAGGCTGGCAATTCCTTGGTGTAAAGCGAAACTTTTATTTTATAAGACTGTTTTGGAATTTTTACAGGAAAAGCTAGATTTATTGAAATTTGTTGGTGAAAAAAAAGACGAGACGTACTCTTTATTAATTATGGAAATTTTTCGCAAAAAGGAAAGACTAGAGCAATTTTTGGGAAAAATTTACGTAGGATTAATTTATTTTCATTTTTAAAGGCAACCTGCTTTCGGTACTAACACTGTTTTTAAAAATCACTTTACCCTTCGCGGCATTCTTTGTTGCGCTAGCCATGCATAAATTCATTTGCGCTTCCGATTTGTTTTTTTGTAGGTAGTTTGCGCTTGCGATGTACGCCAGTATAAATTATTTTTAAAATGAATTAACGACAGTTTTTTCCGTCAAAAACCCCCACGTCTATTCACTTTAGATTTAAATATTTGGGGTGTTGAATTACTCTGGTATACTTAGACCTAAGCACATGACTTGACATCATCATTTTTTTTTAAGGTGTAAAATCTCTGAAATTCATAGGCTATGTAAAAGTTGGGTAAAAAAAAAAAAAAAAAAACAGGTACTGGTTCCAATAAGTTCCAACTCGCCAAAAATTCAAACAATGAACATACAACCAACACAAGCGTCTTTTTGATTTTTTTCACCTTTGCTTTCGAATTTTCAAATTTTTTTTATGACACATCTGCATGTCCAAAGAAACATTTTAAAACAAAAATCATCAAAATCGGTTCAGTAGGAAAGGCTGGCGCGGACTGTCACCAGGTTTCTGGGGAACCTTTTCCACAAATTCTTTGTATCCATACTTAAGGATGACAAACACTTATCACACAAAACTAATAGCCATACTTCGGTATTGGAAGCAGGAAGTATTTGTATTTTTCTTGCTTTTGTCATATCACGTTTGTGAAAGGTAATACCCCATACGAAAATTTATTCGATAAATGAAAAGCATGAAGTAAAAAACGTACCTATGTTTGATACGTGTCAGCATCAGTTCAATGGTGGAGCAATGACGAGGCGGGTTAATGGCTACAGGAGAAATATTATTCCATCAAGATAAACCAATCTATCTGAAAAATTTGTTCGTATAAAAACGTAAACTGCAGATATGGCAAGATGGGTACCTAATTGAAAAAACGATAGGAAAGAAAACGGAGCTACCGAAGCGTTAAAACAATCTAAGCTGAAATTCATCTACCTCCATGACGTAATTTTCTATGGCGTACACCTACGCACGCGTGGGGGTAGTTTTCGTCCTTTAGCAACATCTATAGTACTTATATATACAGCTACAAGCAAAAAAAGTTCACCCGGCTCTCATTTAGGCCTAATTATAGGTACCTTACCTAGGAAGCTAATTTTTCGTAATAGAAAGCCCTCGACGAGTACTTGATGCGAAAAATATACCGAAGCCCAAATTTTGAATTTAAGGGCCCCAAATTTGGGAAAAGGGGTGCTAACATCAACATAAAAAAATTTTGGAAATACATTTTCTTCCAAATTGTAGTTTGAACTGAATACCAAAATTTGAACTGATTTGATCCCATAGGGGGGAAGATATGCCCCAAAAACTAACTTTTGAACCACCTCCTCTAAATTTTTGAGAAATGGACCGATTTTACTCATTTTTGTTTTAAAATGTTTCTTATGAGGTGTAGATATGTTATAAAACATTTTTAATTCAAAATTTTTCAGTTTAAGAATGAAAAATTAAAAGTCAAAAAAGCATTATTTTGAACAATCATAACTTTAAAACATAAATTTCCCAATTTGCATTTTATTCATCATCAAAATAATAGCAAACAAAAAATGCAACTTATATCTCTCAGCCGAGTATTTCTCTTTTTAATTATTTACTAGGGAGCTCCGCTCCCTGGGCTGCTCGCCTTGGTGCATATATCAGATTTACTAACCATTACAGCTCGCACCCTCGCTTCGTTCGGGCTGCTCGCCTTTATCCTCCCCTCCACCACCCAAATATTAAAAATATTTTCCCGGAAAATTCAAAATCGTTCAAGAACTCCCAAGGATGTCCCCAACTGAAAAATCCCTTTGTCTGGGTACAAATCCCCGAATCTGAAAACCCTGGCGTATTTCCGATTTTTTTGACCTTTATTTTCAAATTCGTTCAGATTTTAATACTAACCATCAATCCTGATTTTTTGTGATTTCAATTATTTTTTTTTTTGTTATTATAACATTTCTAAACCATTTTTATGCATTTTCGACACATTTCATAGACATTTTATCAACATCAATTTTGATTCCAGAGCTAACTACATGTTTTTTTTTTCATTTTGTTTTGAAAATTTCATGTTGTTGTTTTCTAGAATTTCAATTTTTTGTTTCTAGGATTTTTATTTTTCATTAAATTTTAAGATTGTGAGGATGACGTTTTTTTGTGGTTTTCCATTTTGAAGGTCTTTTTTAGCCAAATTTTTGTAAAAAATGATGGCTATTGCAGTAGGCCCAACTTTGGATAAAAAGGTCGGCGGTGAAAAATTTTGATAGTCCTCCACGTTTTGACCTCAAACTAGACCATTCCCAGTGTGTCAGTTTTTATATATATAGGTATTAGTATCCAGACTTGTCAACTAATCAATGGGTTAATTTTACTATACAAGTGGACTGACCTACTTGTCAACTATAGTTGACAAGTCATGGGTTAATTTTACTATACAAGTCAACTATGAGTTTTCAGAAACTTCCACCAGAGGGCGCATGGCTTAGAAATCAAGGCGCGAGGATGAACGCAGGGTCTACAGTCAATTTGTAGTAAGTAGAATGTGATGCGCTGGTGGATATGTATGCAAATACATCGATCCTGAGTGTACACGACAACAAATTTGACTTGAAATATTTCAGTATTTTATTGACCCATGGAAAAATTAAAAACATCAAAAATTTTTATGGTGTCCAAGCTTTCTTGTGGTGTCTTAACTTTTTTTTAATTCAAATTATTTCAACTCCATTTTCAAAATTTTTCTTCAAAATTTAGCCTAAAAATCTGAATACTTTTTTCAACACATAGATTTTTTAAATATTAGATTGAATCTGCAAATAAAATTTTGGTAAGTGATTTAGAACAGAAATTATGCCAATTTTAAAATTTTGTTCACTTTTCAGCATATATGCCATGCATAGTTGACATGTCTGGTCGCGAGCAAATATATATATACATGTAAAAACCATACATTACGAGATCCGTTTTATATAAAATCGGGCATTGCGAGATCCTGAGATCCTTTTGCCGGATCTCGCAAGTTCTCTCATATGCCATGGTACTTGTGAGATCCAGGGGACCCTGTACACACATTTTCAGCCGGATCTCGTTTTACCTACTATTTATATACTTATATACAATTTTTGAAAATAGATAAACGACGCATCTTGCGAGATCCACCCCCAAATCAGGTTTAGGCCGTTGGTGGATCTCGGTTTATGCGGATCGCGAAATTGATGGCGGCAATGCATAGAAAGGCACTGTTTACACACTGGAACGTGCGTTCGAACGAAGTTGTAGGGTTATTATTTGAGTTTTTAGCATTTTTCGAAATTTTTTGGGTCGGATCTTGCAATGCCTGTGTATATGTCGGATCTCGCAATGTACTATAAGACAGTATATATATATATATATGGGTGTGATTTATCGGCACGACAGAAAAAGGCGTTTTAACGACGAGAAAAGGGCATTTTAACGACAAAAAAGGACATTGCACGGGAAAATAATCATTTCACGACGAAAAAAGTTTTCAAACGACAGTAAATGAATTTAAACGACGATGTAAAATATTGCCCGACAGAATAATTTATTGCACGTCTATATAATATATTCAACGACGAAATGTGCACGACAAAAAAATGTAGAAATGAACGACAAAAAAAATGCAAGTTTCTGGGAAAAAGAACGACATGAAAAATTATAAACAGCACGTCATAAAAAATTAAAAATAAAAAGTTCGTCTACAGAACCAGCGGTGCTTTTTTCGATTTCACTGGCCTTCCTCTCTTCCACTTTTGTCCTAAGGGGATGGACTTTGCTTCAGCTGGTACTTCGACGAGTTTTAGGCGAATGTGCATAGGCCTACCTAAGGTAGGTATGCTTGCATAGCATTGATTTGGAATAGCTCGAGCAGGGATAAACTGACGTAAATACACCTTTTGATTTAAATTCGGCCAGCAGTTCCTTGCTGATTGAAGTTTTCATATTAGATGATGCAGTGTAGAAGGTGTCAAAAATTCATTATCATCATCGTTAGATTGTAATATTGCGTGATTTTGGAGGGCCCACTGATAAGCGTTTCAGATCAATCTCATAGAGAACTGTATGTACCTTACTACCTCTACCTATATAAGTATTAAGTACCTACCTAAATTTACTACCAATTTTACTGATAAGGGCGCGACGTGGTGGAAAGTTTCGCAAATTTTCTCTACTCGTAAATTCATGTTTACAAATTTCATTTTTTTTTCAAAAAGAGTAAATTTTTCGATTTTTTTTTGGCGGGGAATAATTTATTTTTCCGGGCAATCACTTTTTAGGCGGGGAATAATTTATTTGGATGTGGATTACATTTCTTTCGTCGTTTGTATGAAATCGAATTGTCGTTCGTATTACCTAACTTGTCGTGCTGAACTGTCGTTGAAAATCGTCGTTGAAATAGCCTATTTTGTCGTTCAAATGTCCTGTCGTTCAAATCACTTTTTCTGTCGTGCCGATATATATTTCCCTATATATATATAGCCACATACAGGTAAACTCATAACGTTTTGTATAAAATACAAACTCACATCCCACCTATAACTTCGTTGCTGTGCATGCGCTCGACGCATCACCCCATAGGCCTGATAGTACTCGATGTTAGGCCGCGTTATATTCGTTAACTTGATTTTTGGGTGACCTGTGGAGAGGTATCTCATTGCCGAAACATCAATTTTTCAGAAAAGCTTTTTTTGAAAGTCCCATACGTCTCTGTTTTTCGCAAATAGCTTTTTAACAAAGAATCCCACAGAAAAATAACCAGCTCTAAGCAGAAAGAAAATTTTATTCTCTACAATTTCCTTCATTGCATTTTTTTCCTAGGATGCATACTTTTCCCATAAAATCACTGTTTAGACTGAAAAACACGAAAATTCGGACCTGTATAATCAACTCTAAATTAAAATTGAGCAGTCAAAAATTCATTTTAGACGATTTTTGACCATGCCATGTGAAAGAGGACATCTTCAACCACCAAAATCACCAAAAAGAACGTAAAAAACGTAAAAAATGATTCTTGGCAATAAACTCCTTTTCCTCATGTCCTTGTACATAATACTTAGGCTATGCACTCATTTGAAAATTGAGTCAAAAGAGAAAGTGTATAAACGGCAATCTCACGTCCCTGCTCAAACTTTGCCAGTAGACTCCCCACACCTTGTAGGTTCATATGGCACCTCATCGAAAAGTCACGTCCTAAAAAGGTTACGAGTTTGTCAAAACGTTATGAGTTTGCTGGTTAATCTATAAAAAAGTTACGAGTTTACCCCCTAGAATATTTATATATATATATAGGTATTAGTATCCAGACTTGTCAACTGTTGAATGGGTTAATTTTACTATACAAGTGGACTGACCTACTTGTCAACTATAGTTGACAAGTCATGGGTTAATTTTACTATACAAGTCAACTACAAGTTTTCAGAAACTTCCACCAGAGGGCGCATGGCTTAGAAATCAAGGCGCGAGGAGGAACGCAGGGTCTACAGTCAATTTGTAGTGAGTAGAATGTGATGTGCTGGTGGAGATGTATGCAAATACATCGATCCTGAGTGTACACGACAACAAATTTGACTTGAAATTTTTCAGTATTTTATTGGCCTATGGATAATTTAAAAACATCAAAAATTTTTATGCTGTTTAAGCTTTCTTTTGGTGTCTTAACTTTCTCAAAATTCAAATTACTTTGACTCCATTTTCAAAAATTTTCTTCAAAATTTAGCCTAAAAATCTGATTCCTTTTTTCAAAACATAGATTTTTTTAATATTAGACTGAATCTGCAAATAAAATTTTAATAAGTGATTTAGAACAGAAATTATACCAATTTTAAAATTTTGTTCACTTTTCTGCATATATGCCAAGCATAGTTGACATGTCTGGTCGCAAGCAAATATATATATATACATGTAAAAACCATACATTACGAGATCCGTTTTATATAAAATCGGGCATTGCGAGATCCTGAGATCCTTTTGCCGGATCTCGCAAGTTCTTTCATATGCCAGGGTACTCGCGAGATCCGGGGGACCCTGTACACCCATTTTCAGCCGGATCTCGTTTTACCTACTATTTATATACTTATATACAATTTTTGAAAATAGATAAACGACGCATCTTGCGAGATCCACCCCCAAATCACGTTCGGGCCTTTAGTGGATCTCGGTTTGTGCGGATCGCGAAATTGATGGCGGCAATGCATAGAAAGGCACTGATTACACACTGGAACGTGCGTTCGAACGAAGTTGTAGGGTTATTATTCGAGTTTTTAGCATTTTTCGAAATTTTTTGGGGTGGATCTCGTAATGCCTGTGCATATGTCGGATCTCGCAATGTACTCTAAGACAGTATATATATATATGAATACACGTACCTAGTACCTTGTGGTGCCCGGGTCTTTTATGGTAATTGTGGTGCCCGCGTACATAGAGGATCATATATTATGTATGATAAAGGTGTTTTAGAGCAGTTTATTTTTTTTAAGGTTTTTAGTCATAGTGGTGCCCGTTATATAAACTTGGTACTTGTGGTGCCTGCCTCAAATTTTTTTTTTCACCTTAGAGTGCATTTCTTCAAATTCTACATCGTTTTATATAAAAAGACCTTGTGGTGCCCGATTTGGGCGCCACAAGCCCAAAACCGGGCACCACAATGACTACGTATACTTAAAACGGGCACCACAATGACTAAGTTTAAATCTATATATATACGTGAATGGAGTACTTTTCACCTCCATACATAACACAGACGTCTTCGCCTCCGGTACTTAGAATTATCCTAGACGTGTATACTTTTCAAAATTGGGCTTCTCGTGCAAAAATTAGTAAGAGCACATCGAGAGGGGAAAAAATTTCTCAAATTTTTTTTTATATGTATTCTATATGCATAGATTTGTTCAGGGCCCATCTGGCATCTTTTTTTTTCGTTAAACGGTAATCTGGCTTCTTTTTTACAAAGTGGCATCATTTTACGGATGCCGGATTAACATCACTGTTTTTTGGCTAAGTCTAGTCCTATAGATGCCGGAAAACTGGTCAAATTGTTGATGCCACATTACCATATATACTACCACCCCTTACCCCTATGATGTACGCGCCAAACGGGTAGAGTGCGCTGCTCGAGCGTTTGTATGAAGGTTTTGGAATTGTTGTTAAGGGACAAACTCGCATCAATTTTTGGCAACGGTGCTAATAGACGATAAATGGTAATGCGCCATCATAGTTTTTCTTGGAAAGGCTGATGCTTTGCCAGGACGATGCACAGTTGGCTGTGAGCACCCTCAAAACGCCTGTAATTCAAAAACTTACAATGAATCCTAAAACAATGGTACAGTAATATTCTCCCTTATGTTTTTGGGGTCGCAGAACACGAATTTGACAATATTTTTTTTGTAGGGGTGATGGGTGAGGGGGTGAAGGGGGTGAAAAATTCAAAATTTAACAATAATGATGTGTGATATGTCGAAATGTATGTTTTTGAGGGTGTAGATCACGAATCTGACAATATTTTTTTCGTAGGGGTGAATGGTGGGGGATGAAGGGAGTGAAAACGGTGAAAAATTCAAAATTTGACTATAATGATGTGTGATATGTCGAAATGTATGTTTTTGAGGTCGCAGAATACGAATTTGACATTATTTTTTTCGTAGGGGTGAATAGTGGGGGGTGAAGGGGGTGAAAAATTCAAAATTCGATCATAATAATGTGTGATATGTCGAAATGTATGTTTTTGAGGTCGCAGAATACGAATTTGACATTATTTTTTTCGTAGGGGTGAATAGTGGGGGGTGAAGGGGGTGAAAAATTCAAAATTCGATCATAATAATGTGTGATATGTCGGAATGTATGTTTTTGAGGGTGTAGATCACGAATCTGACAATATTTTTTTCGTAGGAGTGAATGGTGGGGGATGAAGGGGGTGAAAACGGTGAAAAATTCAAAATTTAACCATAATGATGTGTGATATGTCAAAATTTACGTTTTCGAAGGTGAAGGAAGGGTGAAGGGTGGGGGATGAAGAATTTCATGTTGAGGAGTCGTCAAAGTCCCAGTAAGAAAAAATTTGTAACATTTTAACAAAATTCACTACGATTTTTCACTACAATTGACTGTGGAGGTCGTTGGGTCACTTTCGGTCAAAAATGGCAATTGACAACTTGAAATACACTATCTCAAGAATTACCAGCCACTGGAATTTCCCGATTCACCCCTACGAAAAAAATATTGTCAAATTTGTATTCAGCGACCCCAAAAACATAAGGGAGGATATTATTGTACCATTGTTTTAGAATTCATTATAAGTTTTTGAATTACAGGCATTTTGAGGGTGCTCACAGCCCACTGTGCGACGGGACGTTCCAACTACTATCTCGAGTGTTTTAAATTTTTTTCGTTCAACTTTTTGATGTATTGCACCTTTGAAAACATTGACCTGCTTTTGACATTTTTTGAAGTCCATTTAATCAAATGTTTGCTTTTGATTTGAAATAAAATAGCATTTGCCTACATGTAGCAGTTGTTTAGCGACCTTTGCAAAAATTCTTGGTGTTTTTCTTGAACCATATTGAGCTTTTGAATGCGATAACCTACTTTTGAATTTATTCAGACTAATTTTATCAAACTTTCGCATTTCTTAGGAGAAGGGAACGCTAATGACAGATGTAAAAAGATTTTCCGGCGACTTTTGCAAATATTTTATTTTTTTTAGATTCACTTTGGAGTATTGATCTTTTGAATGAGCTGTACACGTATGGGAAAACTATTTCCATCTCAAATTAAATGCGCAAAGTCGATTTAAAGGGGTCTGAAAAATTTAAATCACTCGCAAAGGTCGTCGAATTACCTTTACACACCTACCAAAGCGTTTCTATCTCGATTCAAATGCAAAAGCCTGATTTAAAAACTTCAATGGTTGATCAAAGACAGAAAAAAGCACAAATTCTCGCAGTATTACTCGAATAACCAGAGATGGGGTGATTCGAATCGCGCATCAATTTTGAATCGCATTCAGAATCGAAATTTTACCAGAGCTGGAAATCCAAGGTTTACTCTGTACTCCACTATCAACAAGATGTAAAATCCACTGTAGATGGGTTCAAATCATTTTGGAGCCTACTGCCTTTTTCTAAAAATTTTTAGAACCTTCAGCACATTTTTGAAATTTGAAATTTCAACAAAATTTCTTCAAATGGAGTTAGAGAGCCAAAATTCAATCTGCAAACTAATTTCAGTACGCTATAAAGTTGACTGCTGGTGGTTTCAAGTCGTTTTGAAGCTTGCAGCTACTTTTTGGACCTTCATGGATGACAGAGACACAAAATTTTTAGTCTTACTAAAAGTATTTATTTGCCGAGTATTTTTGGAACTTGCTGAATAGCACATTTGTGGCTCAGGCTCAGGCCTGTCTGTTTTTTAAAAATCAAACTTTCTAAAAATCTATCATTCAAACTTTAAAAAATATTGATCAGTAAAAATGATTTTTACTGACCAATGCAGTAGATTTTTCACTGTTTTGCAGTAAAAAACTAGGTATTGCTTTTAAGAAGCCAAAATGTCGTGACTGCTAAGCAGTGAAATTTCACTGCTTCAAATTTAGAGAGTAGGTAGCTGTGTTGCTTCGATTTCGGAAATTGCTTTATTATCAGTGATAATGTAAGTTTTTAAAATTGTATGTACAATTTCGGATACATGCGCTCAAAATCGCAATAGTAGGTAGTTTGAAAGAGCAGGCAAAAATTCATCACCTGTAAAAATTTCGAGTGATAAAGTGACTTTTTCGACTTTTGGTGAATTTTTGAAAATCAAATTTAGGCCAACAATGAGGGAAGAAATCAAATTGACGTACTCGTAGAAAGCTTGAGTCTAGGGTATACCCTATTTTCGACCTGCCATATCGATTGGAAACTGTTTCAAACCGTTTTGAATATTTCTAGATCCTCCAGCTAATTTTTGAAACGTGAACTTTCATGAAATTTTATCAAATGGAGTTAGAAAGCCGAACTTCATTCCGCAAACTAATTTCAATACGCTACGAAGTCGGCTGCAGGTGAGTTTCAAGTAGTTTTGGAGCCTCCACTGGCTTTTTTTAAATTACTGAAGCCTCCAGTAGATCTTTGAAACTTGAAAATTTTCACAAAAATCACATTAAATGTAGGTGGAAAGTCGAAGGGGCCAAGTGATTTTGGAGCTTTCAGCAACTTTTATTCCTTGAGTCTCCAGCAGCACATATCAAATGGAGTTAGATAGCCGAAATTTTCAATTCGATATGAAGTGGACTGCAGTGGTTTCAAGATGTTTTAGAAGCTACCAGCTACTTTTTTGAAATTTAGATTTTCCAAAAAACGCCATAAAACTCGTTCAAATAATCTAAAGCTTGCTTGCTCGTGAGTGGTGCCTGTTAATGACCTTGACAGATTACGTACTTACCCGTTATTTTTATTTAAAAAATCTGCATCGCGACTCCTGTTTGAAACGTATTTTTGTGCATCAATTTATTCGATTTCACACTTCTTTGAAAATTTCAAAAATTTACTTTTCCTCCTTGGTTTGAGGGAAAACGATACAATTCAGTTAACATCCTCTTTTGGCATTTCTCCGAAATAGATTGCTGGTAGTTTCAATCCATTTTGGAGCCTTCTACACCTTTTTAAAAACTTTAGTTCTTTAAAAAATGCCACAAAATCTGCCCGAATTGATAGTGCGTACTGCGCATAGTGAATTTCGGCTTTCCAACTCCATCTCATGAAATTTTGTAAAAATTTTAGGTTTCAAAAATCTCCCGGAGGCTCCAATGATTTCTAAAATATCGCTGGAAGCTCCAAACGATCTGAAATTCACCTGCAGTCGACTTCGTGGCGTATTGAAAGTAGTTTGCAGGATGAAGTTTGGTTTTGATGAAATATCATGGAAGTTCAAGTTTCAAAATTCTGCTGGAGGCTCCAGAACTACTCAAAACTGTTTCAAACGTTTTGCAATCGACTTGACAGGTCGAAAACAGGGTACATCCTAAATTTCAGTTTTCACATCAATTTGATTTTCTCACTCATTTGTGGCTTAAATTCGATTTTCAAAAATTCACCAAAAATCGAAAAGTGCACTTAAGCTCTTGAAATTTTTGACAGGTGTTAAACTTTTGCCTGCTCTTTCGATCTGCCATTGTACGGTTTATAAAATTACGAGCAAGTCCTGTGTTGGAACGCAAAATCTGCAATTTCAGCTGATCTGTCAATCAAAATGGCAGGCATTGTGACGCATGGCCAGTTTTTTGAGGACAATGGCTAGAAATGTTCTTTAGAACTCCTCCTTTAGGGAAAAATTGCCTGGGAGGATTGGCAGGGATGCTCAGTAGATCCTTATGCGGGCCCCCAACAATAGGCAGCTTCAACTTTTGGAAATTGTTTTCGACAATCTGGACAGTTATGATAACTTACAACGAATTAATTTTGAAAAAAAAGTGTCTGCAGGATTTCGAAAAATTTGATAGACCTGCTTTGCATTTGAAAATTGTCTTTTTTCTCGTAATATAAATTCTGTGATTTTTGCGCGAAATTTTCAAAATGTGTGTTCAATATAGTACATATTTTTAAATCCAAAATCTTCAAAACAAAGTTTCCAAAAATAACGAAAAATCAATTTCAGAAGCTGTAACTGTTATTTTCGTGCACACTGCTTCAACTTTGGAATTAGCAATTTGTTTCCTTTGGAAATGTCTCAAATAATCTAAAGTTGTCTCTTCAAATTTTTTTGTAGTCTTGGATTTGGGGACATTTTTTTTTTTGAAAATTTTAGGCCTAAGAAACGTAAATTTTCAACATCAATTATTCAAACTTTGAAAAATGTTTAAATTCGAAAATAAACTCCTCACATAGGTAGTATACAATTTTATTTACTTCTCAAAACGTGATATTTTGAGAGCTATTGCCCTCACATTGTTCGGACCTTTTTGCCATTCTTTTTCAAAACTGAAACTTCTAAAAAAATCAGTCAAATTTTGAAATTTTTAAGCCAAAAAATTGGTGATTTCCCATAAAAAACATCGCTCTTTTACTTATCAAAATAAAAATTTTCAAATGCTTTTGCCCTTGCTCTTCTTAGGCTAATTTGTTTGTTTGTTTGTTTTATTTTTTTACAAAATCGAAAATGAAATGTTCTTATAAGTAATTACAGTCGGGGAGCCCACATAAGGGTTAATTGCACCCCCTGCCGATCCTCCGGGACAACTTTTTTCTTAAAGGGGGAGTCCTAAGGAACATTTCTAGGTCTTGTCCTCAAAACAAATGACCCTACTTACCCTACTTACAAAATGGCGGCCATTTTGATTGACAGGGGACAGCTGAAATCGAAGATTTTGGATTCCAACATAGGACTTGTAGAAATATTTTAAACCGCACAAAGGTAGATCGAAAGAGCAGGCCAAAATTCATCACATGTCAAAATTTCAAGTGCTAAAGTGCCTTTATCGATTTTTGGTGAATTTTCAAAAATCATATTTTGGCCAAAAATGTGAGAAAAAATCAAAATTTTACCAAATTGATCTAAAAAGCTGAAATTCGGGATATACCCTGTTTTCGACCTGCCAAATAGATTGGAAACTGTTTGGAGTCGTTTTGAGCAGTTCTCACTATGCTACGAAGTCGACTGCAAGCGGATTTCAAGTCGTTTTGGAGCCTCCAGCGACTTTTTGAAAACTACTCGAGCTTCCAGTAGATTTTTAAAACTTGAAATTTCCCCAAAATTTCATCAAATGGAGATGAAAAGCCGAAATTAACTCTGCACTCAAATTTTAACACCCTCTGAAGACGACTTCAGGTGGGTTCAAGTCATTTTGGAGCCTCCAGCGAATTCTTGAAAGGTTTCATGGCGTTTTTAGGAAAATTTAAATTTCCTAAACGTAGCTGGAAGATTCAAAATCTTTTGAAACCACCATGGAGTCGACTTGTACTGTATTGAAATTAGGCAGAGTATTTCGGCTTTCCAACTCCAATTTGATGAAAATTTGTGAAAATTTCAAGTTTCAAAAATCTGGTGGAGAATCCAGTAATTTTAAAAAAGTCGCTGGAAGCTCCAAAATGACTTGAACTCACCTGCAGTCGTCTTCAGAGGGTGTTAAAATTTGAGTGCAGAGTTGATTTCGGCTTTCCATCTCCATTTTGATGAAATTTTGGGGAAATTTCAAGTTTCAAAAATCTACTGGAGGCTCGAGTAATTTTCAAAAAGTCGCTGGGAGCTCCAAAACGACTTGAAATCCGCTTGCAGTCGACTTCGTGGCGTATTGAAATTAGTTTGCAGAATGAATTTCGGCTTTTCAACTCCATTTGATGAAATTTTGTAAGAATTTCGAATTCCAAAAATCTGCTGGAGGTTCCAGAACTGCTCAAGACGACTTCAAACAGTTTCCAATCGATTTGGCAGGTCGAAAACAGAGTATGTCCCAAATTTCAGCTTTTTTAGGTCATTTTTCTCACATTTTTGGCCAAAATATGATTTTTGAAAATTCACCAGAAATCGATAAAGGCACTTTAGCACTTAAAATTGTGATGAATTTTGGCCTGCTCTTTCGACCTACCTTTGTGCGATTTAAAAGATTTCGGACCTGCTTTTTAAATTTTTTAGAGTCCATTTAATCAAATTTTTGCTTAGCAGTTGTTTATCGACCATTGCGAAAATTCTTAGTGTTTTTCTCGAACTATATCGCGCTTTTGAATGCATTCAGACGGCTTTTTATCAAACTTTCGCATTTCTTAGTACAAGAGAACGCTAATGACAGATGTGAAAAGGTCATTCGACGGTTTTTGCGAATATTTTAATTTTTTGTAGAGTCGCTTCGGCATACTGATCTTTTAAATGAGCTTTACGTAGGTATGTGAAAAGCCATTTCCATATCGAATGAAATGTGCAAGTTCGATTTAAAGGGGTCTGAAAAATTCAAATCACTCGTAAGGGTCGTCGAATGACCTTTACACACCTGTCAAAGCTTTTCTATCTCGATTCAAATGCGAAAGTCTGATTAAAAAATTTCTGTGATTGGTCAAATACTGAAAAAAAAATACAAATTCTCGCAAAATCACTCGAATAAGTAACATTAACTAAACTGTTGAATAAAATTAGACAGCTTTTGACCTAATTTCGAAGTATTTTATTTGAACTGACGCATTCGATTTGAGATAGAAACTCTAGATCACGAGTCGTAGGAGATTGATTATGGCTGAGGCATCAAAAATATATGAGGTAATTTGGCATCACTCGTATACGTGGTAAAGTGGCTTCATGAAGTATATAGGGTAACCCGGCATCACCAGTATATGTGGTAAAATGACATCATGAAGTATATGCGGTAACCTGGCATCACGTGTATATGTGGTAAAGTGGCTTCACGAAATATATATGGTAACCTGGCATCAATCTTTTTGGCAACATCGCATGATGCCACAAAGTCGTTTACACACCAGAAGCCACATTACCAGCAAAATTATTTTCTGCATACCTGAACTTCGTAAGTGAATATAAGTCTTCAGTTGATAAAATAAAACATAACTGTGCCTTCAAAGTTGAAAAAGTGCAACACTGACATAGGGATGCCAGTCTCCCGTATATATTCTTGGATGCCAGACTACCGTCCAACGACTATATATATAGGTTTTACTGGCTCCTTAGATAAATTGGATATTTCTCCTCCACCATGTCAGTATACATTTCATCACATATACTTTTCGCCTCCGCCAACGTTGCCAAACTATGCAGTGTATTAAAGTACATCAAACAATAGATTTTACCAGTTTGCTGGAATTCTACATGCTGGTAGAGAAATATTGTAAAACTGAGAACGTTCTGATCGTTTGTGAAATACAGAACGCATTTAGGTAACCACGGGCTATTTGGCGCTAAATAGATGTAACCTACTGAAATACGTATGAACACAAAAACACTGAGAAAAATTACGAGAGTAAGAGTAACATAACTTACACCAGAGATATGATTTTGTTTTATAATGCGATCGCCAGGGGCCTGGAGACACCGAGGGGACCCTATGTTTAAGTACCCAATATTCAAATTCTAAAACTGTGGAGTCACAAAAATAGATTCGTTATAAAAGAAACATCATTTCTTATGTCAAATTTGAAAGATTTTGCCCTCACTTCGTTTGGGCTCCTGTGTTATTTATTTCAAATTGAACTTTTAAAAAAATCTATCATTCAAAGTTTAAGAAATGTTTATGCGCAAAAAGGCACTTTTCACCTGAAAAAGGTATACCTAGTTTTCTAATTCTTGAAACCAGCTTTTGTCCTTGGTTCACTCGGGTCTGCTTGTTTTTCATTTTCAAAATTAAAATTTTTATAAACTCATCATTCAAATTTCATAACCCTGGATCGAAAGAAATGAACAAATTTTCGAAAGCTTTTCCCCTTGCATCGCTTGGTCCAATTCCTCCAAAGTAAAAAAAAACAATCGCAGTTTCAAACTACAATAAATTCCAAAATGAAAATAACAACTTTTTAATGTCTAAACCTTACTTATATCAACTGGTAAAATCATCATTTCATCTTCAAAACTCGTAATTTTACTCGACAAAATTGGTAATATTTTTGTATATCACTAGTCTGTGAAATTTCAGTCACCACCTCCCCCCTTCATTTAAAAAAAACTCAATTCATCTTCGTGAAATTAAATAAAAAATTTAAAAAAAAAAACTGTCGTACAACTCCCATTTCCGTATCCAATCCAAACATGAGAAACGAACAGGAGAAGGAAGATTCAGAGGGGAGAGGGCAGCGTTTTGAGGACACCATTCTATGCTGTCTCCAAATTTCAGTTCAGAACAACTTTTATAAGGACACATTTTTTGATTCAATCAACGGTTGACTCAAAATAGAGGAAAAAAGAATTTTGAAAAATCCAAAATTCATCAGTTATGAACGAGAAATTACAAGATAATCAAAATTGAAATGGGTTTCCTACTAAATCGAGGCTGCTGATCTCGAATTTGGACACAATTCCAGCCCAAATATGACCCAAGGACCCCCCCCCCCCTCATCAAGTGGATCAATAAATCAACTCCTACACCGCTGAAATTAATTTGTTTGAAAAAATATTTCACTGCAGCATCAATAATGCATAGACACATTCATTTACCGAATTTGAGTTCGATCTTACATTACATTTATTTTCATAATAACCCAAGAAAATGATTTTTCACTGTTTTCCCTCCATTTATGCATCGTGAAATGAAGCGCAGTGTAGTTTGTACACTTGACTAGGATATTCTTCGCGTCGCCGAAAACCAACAAAAAACTGTGTTTTTTGGGTTTATGTTGGGTTCGAATCATCAGAGCTGACTGAAATTCGGTAAATAAATGTGTTGGCATATTATTAATGCAGCTGTGGAACTTTTTCCGTAAAAATGAATTTTGGGTGTATTGGGGATTAATTTAACGACAAATTTGATGAGGGGGGGTCCTTCGGTCATATTTGGGCTGGAATTGAGTCCAAATTCGAGTTCAGCATGCTCGATTTAGTCAGAAACCTATCTCATTATCGATTATTTCGTGATATCTCGCTCAAAATTGACGAATTTTGGAATTCGCAAATTTTTTTTTACTCTATTTTGAGTAAAGGGTTGGTGTAATTGAAAAAAGTGTAATGACTAAAGTTGTTCGGCTTATCGAGCACTAAAGGGACATGGAGACTGAAAATGTAAATTACCTACTTGCTTGGTCCCACTTCCCATAAACTTTGGTAGGATGAAAAAGTAGGTAGTTTACATTTTAAGCCTCTATGTCCCTTTAGTGAGCGATACGTCGAACAACTTTAGTTATTACACTTTTTTCGATTACACAAACCCTTTACTCAAAATAGAGCAAAAATTTTTTTTGAGAATTCTAAAATTCATCAATTTTGAGCGAGATATCACGAAATAATCGAAAATGAGATAGGTTTCTGACTAAATCGAAGTTGCTGATCTCATGATCTCGAATTTGAACCCGATTCCGGCCCAAATGCGACCAAAGGACCCCCCTCATCAAGTTCTTCGTTAAATTAAGCCCCAAACACCCAAAATTGATTTATATGGAAAAAATCACACAGCTGCACTAATAATGCACGAACACATTCATTTACCGAATTTCAGTCAGCTCAGTTGATTTGAACTCAATATAAACCCAAAAAACCCAGTTTTTCGTTGGATTTTCAGCTCGGGAAGAATATCCTAGTGAAGTGTACAGACCATACTAGGCTTTAATACGAGCCGTAAAAATGGAGGGAAAACGATGAAAATGCCATTTTCTCTGGTTATTATAATCAGAGCGAGCTGAAATTCGGTAAATGAATGTGCCTATGCATAATTAAACTGCGGTGAAATTTTTTTTCGAAATAATTAATTTCAGCGGTGTAGGGGTTGATTTAACGACGAACTTGATGAGGGGGGGTCCTTTGGTCACATTTGGGCCGGAATCGGGTTCAAATTCGAGATCACGAAATCAGCAACTTCGATTTCAATTATTTCGTGATATCTCGCTCAAAATTGATGAATTTTAGAATTCTCAAAAAAATGTTTTGCTCTATTTTGAGTACAGGGTTTGTGTAATCGAAAAAAGTGTAATAACTGAAATTGTTAGGCGCGTATCGAGCACTAAAGGGACATAGAGGCTTAAAATGTAAACTACCTACTTTTTCATCCTACCAAAGTAAATGGGAAGTGGGACCAAGCAAGTAGGTAATTTACATTTTCAGCCTCCATGTCCCTTAGTGCTCGATACGCCGAACAACTTTAGTTATTACACTTTTTTCGATTACACAAACCCTATACTCAAAATAGAGCCAAAAATAATTTTGGGAATTCCGATTTTCATCAGTTTTGAGCGAGATATCACAATAATCAAAAATGAGATAGGTTTCTGACTAAATCGAAGCTGCTGATCTCGTGATCTCGAATTTTAACCCGATTCCAGCCCAAATGTGACCAAAGGACCCCCCCTCATCAAGTTCGTCGTTAAATCAACCCCTACACCGCTGAAATTAATTTTTTCAAAAAAAATTCACCGCAGCTTAATTATGCATAGGCACATTCATTTACCGAATTTCAGCTCGCTCTGATTATAATAACCAGAGAAAATGGCATTTTCATCGTTTTCCCTCCATTTTTACGGCGCGTATTAAAGCCTAGTATGGTCTGTACACTTCACTAGGATATTCTTCGCGAGCCGAAAATCCAACGAAAAACTGGGTTTTTTGGGTTTATATTGAGTTCAAATCAACTGAGTTGACTGAAATTCGGTAAATGAATGTGTTCGTGCATTATTAGTGCAGCTGTGTGATTTTTTCCATATAAATCAATTTTGGGTGTTTGGGGCTTAATTTAACGAAGAACTTGATGAGGGGGGTCCTTTGGTCGCATTTGGGCCAGAATCGGGTTCAAATTCGAGATCATGAGATCAGCAACTTCGATTTAGTCAGAAACCTATCTTATTTTCGATTATTTCGTGATATCTCGCTCAAAATTGATGAATTTTAGAATTCTCAAAAAAAATTTTTGCTCTATTTTGAGTAAAGGGTTTGTGTAATCGAAAAAAGTGTAATAACTAAAGTTGTTCGGCGTATCGATCACTAAAGGGACATAGAGGCTTAAAATGTAAACTACCTACTTTTTCATCCTACCAAAGTTTATGGGAAGTGGGACCAAGCAAGTAGGTAATTTACATTTTCAGTCTCCATGTCCCTTTAGTGCTCGATAAGCCGAACAACTTTAGTCATTACACTTTTTTCAATTACACCAACCCTTTACTCAAAATAGAGTAAAAAAAAATTTGCGAATTCCAAAATTCGTCAATTTTGAGCGAGATATCACGAAATAATCGATAATGAGATAGGTTTCTGACTAAATCGAGCATGCTGAACTCGAATTTGGACTCAATTCCAGCCCAAATATGACCGAAGGACCCCCCCCCCCCTCATCAAATTTGTCGTTAAATTAATCCCCAATACACCCGAAATTCATTTTTACGGAAAAAATTCCACAGCTGCATTAATAATACACCAACACATTTATTTACCGAATTTCAGTCAGCTCTGATGATTCGAACCCAACATAAACCCAAAAACCACAGCTTTTTAAAGGGTTGATTAAATCGAAAAAGCGTAAGTAATTATAAAAGTTGTTCAGTGGGTCGAGTAGTATAGGAACTTGTATGTTTAGTATGTGAATTGCCTACTGAATTATTTTTACTTCCTATCAACTTGGGTAGGACGGAAGAGTAAATAATCACTATTTGATTGAGCGCGACTTTGCGAGATTATCAAAAATAAGGTGGGTATCATACTGAATCGAGGCTGCTGAACTCACCATTGCAGCCCAAATATGACCCAAGGATCCCCCTCATCAAGTTCGTCGTTATACCAAACCCCTATGGGGCGCTTGGTTTATATTCCGAGTGGAATGGATTCCTTCGAATTCGACCGCCTCGACGTAGGCGGAAACTGGTCTCTTTTCAACTGTTCCGCATTGTTAATTAATGTTGACAGTCCACATTGTCTACCGCACAAACGGCGATGAAGTGTAAAAAGTTCTGTAGGAGTTGGCTGCCTAGCGATTTGTACTGTACAAGGCGACATAAGTACATACGTATAACATGCGTTCCTCATTCGACCATGTGGTTTACGTATTACATAAACGCCTTTTGTTTCAAGACCATCCTGACAACTATAAAATTTTATTTGAAATTCCGAATCGAAGTCTTGGTATATGGTAGTACCTAATTTTAAAAAAATTGTATACATTGTACTCGTATGCTCCTCTGTTCTTCACATTTGTAAGCCTAAGATACCTGCCTGGGTGTCTACTATGCCTTTGTGCAATCGGGCGCTGTTTTTAAAAGTCTCTACGCCTGTATACCATTTTTCAAGTTTTTTTTGCAACCTTCGGCAAAGTCAATCAGATGTATCTATAAACCTCGTGGTGAAAAAAAAGGATTTTTTTTTTGTAGATTCATGAGTCTCCACGTGACAATGACTGGTGGTACGTATTAATGATTCATTGATTCTTAGCGTTCATGTGCAGACGGGATCGATGTTTTGGTTTGCATTGTGTAGAGTACAATAGAATTGAAACATCAACACTATCGCCGCTTACGGTTTATTGCCTGTTCGCTTGTAAATCTCGTTAAATGTCAATCGCACCATACGGCCCTCCGGTTTTGAATTCGAGGAAATTTGTGATTTTTTCCTAGAAGGCTGTAACTATTTTAGTCGATCTTCATTAATGCGCCAATGTATCTACAATGTATACTGTGGCAACTGCCTGACCATAGCTTTTTTTGCCCTTTTACAGTCCTGCAATGTCTGGGTGTTTCTATTCTTTAAAAAAAAAAATCGACTTCGTTTTGGGGATGGTTGGGTAATATTTAGAGGATAGCAAGACAGACGTTTTGTCTCTTTCTTGAACTACTTTCTCGTTTCTTTTCCATTTCGATCAAGTCCGAAAAGTATGAGGTGGAATTTTCATTCTGATACACATAAGTACTAAGCTGTAAAAATGGACTTTTATGCATTTAAAAAAATGTACTTACAATTTGCTCAATTTCTAACAGGAGTATGATACCTGAACAAGGCACACCAAGCATAAATGAAACGAAGACACAATTTTAGATGAAATATGGAGTCACAAAGCACTCTTGGTATAATTTGTATATATTTGTATTCGAAAATCATTTTTGGGTTAGGTACTTTTCACCTCCAGTCTTACGAATGCTATCTTTTAAGCGCGGCTTTTTCGCCTCTGTTTCCTACATATACGCTCGTTTTGGCCTCCAAATCGGAGGCCAAAACGTATCGGCGTTTTGTTCTCGGTCAGGATGTTTTAATAATAGGAAGCGGAGTTGCCATGTAATGGTGATCAAATCGTACACTTTTATACGGAGGTGAAAAAAAACTTTTTCATTATGCATGCTACGAAAGTATAAGTTTTCCGCCCTCCGTGCATGCTACGAAAATGCTCCATGTTTACCTGGGTCGAAAATGAACATCTTTTAACTTTTAAAGCGCTCTGGAGGCGGAAAAAAGCATTCTACGGAAAAATGAAGTCGAGGAAAATTGTAGAGAATTAAATTTCCAATCGACATAATGCCTTCAGTTTTTTTCTAGGAGGCTTAGTATTCGATATATTTACTATGCAAAAAAGGAGTCATACTCATCACTTTAACCAAAAACAGGCGTAAAACTTATTTTCGTAGCATGAATAATGAAAAATATCTTACAATGCAAGAAGCGACGTGAAAAATGTTTGGTCTCGTGCTTTAACTCACCTCGCCTTCGGCTCGGCGAGTAAAATTGCACTCGACCAAACATACTTCACTTTCGCTCCTTGTATTGTAATATACTATTTCACTTTTTTGAAATTACTTGTGGCGATCCTGGTGTTGACTTGATTGCACTAAAATGTATATCGGCATATGTATATGATCTTTTTCGCCTCCGAGTGAAAATTGGTATTTAGACGTTTTAGACTCCATAGATCACTATTCTGAGGATATACACGGCGATACGTTTTCGCCTCCGGTTTTGACGTTTTCGCCTCCGATTTGGAGGCCAAAACGAGTGTATATGTACGAAACAGAGGCGAAAAAGCCGCGCTTAAAAGATATATATATACAATTTTTTTTTTGAATTTTTGATTTAATTCAAAAACTACGCATTTTTGGATCATCGTGAATATGCGAAATTATAGAGATCGTAGAGGCCTACTTAGATTTCAAGTTTCATCAAAATGGGTTCAGCCGTTTTCTAGGTAATGAGTTTTGAAAAATTTCGAAAAAAAATTTTGTCGCTCGATAAACTTGGAAGCTGCGTTCTTTTGGAACTTGATGATGATGCCAAAATGTGTGGCTAATAGCCTAGTTGTGACATTTAAAATTTGATCAACATCGGTTCAGCCGTTGCTGAGAAATTAAATTTTTAATGAATTTTGTGCAAAGTCACCCCCCGAAAATTTGAAAAAGCTCAATTTTGTTTTCGATTACGTAAGAAAGCTACGAACTTTTGGATCATGGTGCAAGTGCGAAATCATAGGAATGGTGATGGGACTTGTGATACCTCAAGTTTCATAAAAATTGGTTCAGTCGTTACTCAAGGTAATGATTTTTAAGTGAAAAATGTCAAAAAAAATTTTGTTGCTCGATAAACTTGGAAGCTTTGAACTTTTGAAACACGATGATGGTGACAAATTGTCCGGCTATAGTACCCAAGGGCTGACATTTTGAGTTTGATCAAAATCGGTTCAAAGGTTCCTGAGAAATGAATTTTTAAATGAGTTTTTCTGCAATTTCATGCAATGCGGATTTTTATCGTACCTAAATTTGTCGACGCTTTAACTCGAAAACTGTTATGTTTTGGATTACGGCGATGGTCGTCGATTGCAGAAATGGTAGAGACCTTATGAGATTTTAAGTTTCGTCAAAATTGGTACAGTCGTTTTCTAGGTAATGATAATTATTTATCGATTTTTTTTTCTTTAAATTTTGTCGCTCGATAAACTCGAAAGCTTCGAACTTTTGGAACATGGTGGTGATGGTGAAATGTCAGTCTAATGGCCTAGCTGTGAAATTTCAAGTTTCATCAAAATCGGTTCAACCGTTCCTGAGAAATAATTTTTTTAAAAGTTCAATTTTAAATGAATTCGTGTGCCAAGTCTTTACTTAAATATTTAAGAACTCGTATGTGATGAGGTGAATTTACACATAAAATTTAATTTCTCAACAACGGCTGAATCGATTTTGATCAAATTTGAAACTTCAGAACTACACTACTTAGCGGAGATTTCGTCATCATCATCAAGTTTCAAAAGTTCAAAGCTTCCAAGTTTATCGAGCGAAAAAATTTTTTTCGACATTTTTCACTTAAAAATCATTACCTTGAGTAACGACTGAACCAATTTTTATGAAACTTGAGGTATCACAAGTCCATCACCATTCCTATGATTTCGCACTTGCACCATGATCCAAAAGTTCGTAGCTTTCGCGCGTAATCGAAAACTAAATTTTCAAAAGCTCAAAGCTTTCAAATTTGTCGAGCGACAAAAGTTTTTATCAGAATTTTTCAAAACTCATTACCTAGAAAATGGCTGAACTGATTTCGATGAAACTTGAAAGCTCACAGGATTGCCGACTGTACGGAAAATTTTTCGTAAAAACCTATACAAGTGCCATTTTTTCGATGATTTCAATTTTTTAAATTTGAAAAATTGAATAATTTGTATACGGAATGCGCGAGGAAATGCCGCCGAGCGGTACGCGCGCGGCATATCCCCGCTCGTACAGATCGACAGTATATATTCAAGTTTATTCAATCAAAATTTGTAAAAAATTGAAAAAAAAAATAAATTATTTTTTAATAATTATTATTTTGCACAAAAATTAATTATTCATACTTCAAAAGCAAAAAAAATAATTAAAATGAATTTTCTGTAAAAATTTGACTCGTAAAAATAAAAATCGCGAAAAAAAAATTTTGAAAAAATTTGCGACGTGGGTAGGATTTCGAACTCAGACCGCCTGCACAGTAATCCATCCTCAACGCCATGCAGCTACGGAGCTAGCGTGCCGGTTTGAGTTTTTCAACGATTTACATGTTGCGGAACTGCGTCGAAAACTACCCCCCCCACGCGCGCGTATGTTGTACGTGCGCGTATATAAAATGTTTTCCGTACAGTCGGCATTCTGAAATCACACTAGGTTTGCTCGATTCCTATCAAATATACGACCCTCAATTTTTTGTGAATCATTCATGAACGAATTGATCAATTTTTTGAAAGAACCATTCGCCAACGAATCTTTAATTTATGAATAAATTCGTTCGCGAATGAGTCACTATTACGAATCAATTCGTTCATGAATGATTCACAAAAAAATGTCAATTCGTTCGCGAATGATTCAGAAAAAATAATTCAATTCGTTCGTGAATGATTCATCGAAAATTGAGTAAATGAATCAATTCGTTCGCGAACGAATCACTTGTATGAATCGATTCGTTCGCGAATGATTCACTTGCATGAATTAATTCGTTCACGAATGATTCACTTGTACAAATTGATTCGTTCGCGAACGATTCACTTGTACGGAATAAATTTGTACGCGAACTATTCACTTGTACGAATCGATTCGTTCGCGAACGATTCACTTGTACGAATCGATTCGTTCGCGAACGATTCACTTGTACGAATCGATTCGTTCGTGAACGAGTCACTTGTATGATTCGATTCGTTCGCGAATGAGTCTCTTGTACAAATCGATTCGTTCACGAACGAGTCACTTATACGAATCAGTTCGTTCGCGAATGAATGTTTAAATAAAAGTGGATTAATTCGTTTGTAAAAGATTTTCATTTTACGAAAAGTCGGTCTTCTCACGCGTAATGCGTGAGAGTTTTTTCTTTCAATTCAATGTGCGCTTGCGATGTACGCCCGTTTATGGGCATACGAAGTTTGTTATGTTTTTCTTGCCTTTTTCTACTCTAAAATTCAAACATTCGCCTATCTGTTTGTACAACAGTGCAGAATAGACATCTGACATGAGAATAAAAAATTTTTTTATATCATGCTCAAAATTTTACACTCTCAAAACAAATTAGGTAGCCTACCTACCTAGGTATTATAAAAAAACATGTTTATTTTAAAGTGTATTTCGTTGATGTGCTTAAAAGAATTTTTTGATAACCCGGCCAATCTAGAAAAAAAGAGAGGAAAAAGAAAGGACGAAGAAATTATTTTAAAAACGCCATCCGAATAAAATTAAATTTGAAACTCTTTTTAGGTCAGGGACAAATTCTGAAAGAATCTTACAAAAAAAATTTTTCACGAACTTTAAAATGATTTAATCTTTTCGAGAAACCCACGTTAAATTAAAGAAGATAAAAACTTGAAAATGTTACGTAATATGTAGGTATAGGTAAGTAATTTCCCCAAGTTCTTTGGTAAGAAGCTATGTGCCTTTACTTCGAATAGGCATAAAAATTTCCTAAGGCATAATCTGATAATCATTATTTATACAGGGTAAGATATTATTATTTTAATTTTTTTAATGTGTAATTCTTATATCCAGGTGAAAAAATATCAGTTCAGAGACGAGGAAATATGTGCATATCTATTTCGGAAAACATTGGTAAACATTTTTTCAGTTAGATAGGTACTTATTATAAGCAATCCGGTCGGAGTGCCCGACAAGGTAGAAAAAAGAATTACAAAACAAATAAAGGGTCATTATTCCTTTTGCCTGGTTTCTTTTGCCCAAAATGTGTTTTTCACAATTACTTTCAATAAAGTGATAAGAAGTAACTTTTAAAAAAATGAACCAAGGTTTTTTGGAAACTACATGAAATTTCCTTTCGTTTGGTATTATTATTTTTAAAATTTCGTCAAAAATTAATAAACCATTGGCAGTTTATAATTTTGCAAATCTCGTAAAAATCAGTATCATTTTGAACATTTCTCATCTACACTTCGAAAACAACAAATTTTGCTGATGTTAGATACAGATTACAATATTGAGAATGGCTACTAGCTATCGAATTTCAGTGTTACCAACCACTGGGGATGAGTTTAAAAAAAGTTATTAGCAAAGGTTCCTTTTGCCCGGTGGTTCCTCTTGCCAGAACTTCCCTTACGTATACAAATCAGGCGACATGGTGGCGTTGCCACCCTGCCCTCCCACGGTTCCAAAAGCGCACAGAGTTATATTCTGTAACTACCCGCCCGGGGAAAAAAGTTCAAAGTTGGCCATACATGATCATGTATGACGACTTCATACATGATCATAGGTACTAAAAAAAATGTCCCCCACGTGCTCATGAATCATACATTTTATTCTATAATCTAGAAAAGTGTCTATAATCTGGAAAAATGTCTGAAATTCATTTATCCACATTTGTCTTGCATTCTTAGCACATCTTATGTACTTATACCATTCTGTAAATCATCTCATATATTTTATACTGGCGTTCATTAATCAATATTTTTATTATAAAAATTCATACATTCTCGAATTTAAAGCATGATCATACATGTTCATGTTAAAAAAAATCCCCGCATTTACGCATGATCATGGTTACACTAAATCATACTTGATCATACATGATCATATATGACATGTATGATCATGTGGGGGACAATTTTTTAACATGAGCATGTATGGAAACATCGGTTTGTGTTTGATCAAAATTGATCATGTATGATGATGTATGCTCGAACATACATCATCATACATGATCAATTTCGATCATGTATGGCCAAGTTTGAACTTTTTTCCGCGGGCAGAGGCGGATCGAAGTCATGCTATTTGGGGGGGGGGGTGTATCATGTCATTTTGCCGACAAAAGTCACAATTTCAACGTGCTAAATACCAGTGACATATACTGAAATCATTGGGGATGGGATAATATTTTTATTTGTGATGGAGGAAGAAGCAAAACCAGATTTTGGACATGAAAAATCGAAATGTTAGGTAGGTAATTTGAAAAAATTGGTTCAAAAAACGACCATTTTTGCATGTTTTTGAACAGTTAGTGGCTCTGTTCAGAAAAAAAAGAAGTACTGCTATGTCAAAACAAAAGCTATGATAAGTATCAATTCGAATTTGAAAATTGAAATAGGTATAAAATACTCTCCAAAATATGAAATATGTAGCCAAATTTCACTGTTTAGAAGGCAAAATGTTGTCCCTGGGATAAACAGTAAAAAAAGCACTGCTTAAATCAGTTGTATAAAATTTTTTACTGCTGGCCACAGTACTTAGTTTTTGACTAATCGATACAGTAAATATGTATGTAGGACGTAGGTACTTCATTTTTGACTTATTAATTCAGTAAATAATTCACATTTAACTGATAAGCGGTAAATTATTTACTCAAAATCCAATAAAAAACTACTGCTTTTAGGAAGGCAAAATGTCGTTTTTCACTGCTCATTCCAGTGACGACATTTTGCCTTCCAAACAGTGAGATTTGAGACCGACGTTATAGGATTACCAGTCCGTGGTTGAATATTTAGGACAGTTTTTCTCGCCTCGTATCTTTTTCACGTTTTAAATTAGTCAATTAGGGAGGATTTATACACTTGGGTGTTTTCTCTCGTTCCCAAGGTAGAACATTTTTTGCCTGATATCGTTTCAATTTTACAGTAATGTGAAATTGTGAACACCCTCGAGAAACTGCCTATACTAACCACATGACATCATTAATCAAGTATCTTGTTCGGAAAACGGAAGTCCAAAACAAGAATTGAGTTGATGTTTTAAATCCGTACCAACGATGTGAATGTACAGGGTACCTACATATCGTGTATTATAGCCACCATACGTAAGTAATGTACATCGTACCTACATACTAATCTACGAAATTATTCGTTTCATTTCTTCTGCAAATAAAGTAGGTACCTACTCAAGCTTTTTCCTGAGAAATAGTTTTTGGTCTTTTTAAAACATTTTCAAGCAGTCAAAACAAATTATTCATTTAAAAATACTTCCCTTTCTACGTACAATTTGAACGTTTACTACGTGAATTGAAATTTTACTACACCGACTTCACAGCCGACTATTTCTCTTTCTAATTACTCATAATTATGAATGAACGAAAATGATTTTGGAAATGAAGTGAGAAAAATGAATAAAATGAAACAAAGGAAAAAGAAGGCGCCTGAGACTGAATTGTAATTTAAAATTAGCCAATCAGTGCTACTCAAGTCGCCAATGTTCTGAAATCCACTAGCAACAAAAGTGCACCAGGTCCAGACAAAGTTGGATATAAAACACTGAAAGCATTCAACAGGACCCATCCAAACTCCATGATACAGCTATTCAACAGTTGCCTACAGTCCAGCTACTTCCCAGCCTTTTGGAAAATTGGCAAAGTAGTTTTCATCCCAAAACCTGGCAAAGATCTTGACACATTTGATGGATATAGACCACTGACTTTTTTTGCCAACAATGGGCAAAGTATTTGAACGTTGTATTAAAAAACAGCTGCAACAATACATGGAAGAATACTCTCCACTACATCCTCTCCAATTTGGCTTTCGTAAAGGTAAATCAGCTGAGGAAGCCATCCACTCAGTAATGGATGCTGCAAGGAATCCCCCTACTGGCAATTCGCTAATAGCCATGATATCCTTAGATATTAAAGGAGCTTTTGATCATGCCAGATGGCGGGACATTCTCCAAGTTCTTGACAGAAGAAATGTTCCTGCATACATAATCAGAATCCTGAAGTCATATTTTGATGAACGATGGGTAGAATATGAGGTAACATGTAAGAAGATCATTCGAGGTTGCCCTCAGGGATCTTCCATAGGCCCAGAATTATGGGATGATGATTATGATGGCATTTTGTACCTCTACCAAGAACAGGAAGATGTATTCATCCAATGCTTCACGGATGATACATTTCTAATGGTCTTTGCCAATACAGTCCAATTCCTACTACAGAGAGTTCAACAAGTCACACAAAACGCTCTAGAATGGTTGGATTCACGAGGGTTGATACTCAGTGTTGGGAAAACACAATGTATGGTAGTGGATTCAAGAAGCAACCTTCAAAAACAGATTGACCAATTATCCGATCACCTAGTTATTGACAATGAAGAGGTTCCAATAACAGGAAACATCAAATACCTTGGTGTAATAATAAACAGCATGCTCACATGGGAGGATCATATCAATTACACCATTGAACGATCAACAAGGTATCTCCTTCTGATGGAAACTGTTTGCCGAAATCTATACGGATACTCCTCATGGGCCAGGAGAATCATGTACTACTGTACTGTAGTCACAACCCGTTGTATTGTTCAAGCCTGTTTTACCAGGAACTACGTGACACACAACATATCAGATCACTGCAAAAAATAAGAAGAATTGCTACCAACATTGGCAGGTTGTATCGCACAACTGGAGTTGAATTTTCTGGTGTGATATCAGGATTCCCTCCTATAGATCTTATAATAATCGAACGCAGCATTCTGTGGCTTATCAAAAAGCAGCTACCAGTACCAGATTACTATGGATACCCACACCAAGTCGAGTTTGAGGGCAACAGCTTAGAACTTAGAACAAGTTACAGAGCTCACTCCCTGAATATCTGGCAAGCCCGCTGGAGATCTTACCAACATGGGAATTGGACCAAGAGGCTCATTCCATCAGTACACAGGCTTCTCCCAATACAGGAACTGGACTTCTGGCTCGGACAAGCTGTGACAGGCGACAGGCCATGGCTGCTTTCGCAAATATCTACATACCATGAAGAAATGTGACTCCCCAACATGCTCCTGCGGCAAGGCACCAGAGAGCGTTGACCACGTAATACTTGCTTGTCACCATAGTCAGGCAGCAAGACCATCAAACATCACGCCAACGAATCTACCAGATGTTCATGACCCCATTCATCAAAAGTACCTACGACAAACAGTGAGGGAACTGTGGGCAGTCGAACAAGCTCGACAAATAAAACCTCATCAATGCCGACTTTGAAAGGAGGCACTGGAAGCATAATCGCGAAACACTCTTTATAGTTTTCCTCCAGCAGGCCTCATTTGTCCCAGACAGGGGTGCCATGACAGGGAATGGCTCAAATTCAGTTGTCATAGTGAAGCAAATATACTTATAAGCCTAAGGCATAGTGTATTGTCTTAAACACATTACAAGTAGACAACCAACAAACCCAGAAAAAAAAAAAAAAAAGGTAGGTACCTATAAGTTTGTTGATAAACTGAGAACATATTTGTAGGTAAACCAGAAAAAAAAAAAAAAAACAGGAAGATGGAGAAAATTAATATGGGTATTTGAAAACAAAAATGAAAAAATAAGAAAAAAAATCAGCAGTCCTCTTCTTCAAATAGGTATATATTATTTACTTGAAGTGAAATGAAATAAAGAATGAAAAGTACCTAACGGAAAATGAATTTTAAAAAAATATGAAATGAAACCAAAACAAAAACATAGCTGAATTAAAACCAAAAAAATAAAAATAAAATAATAAGAGTAAAATTGAACACAGAAAATTCAAAGATCTCCACACAAAAATCAAGAGAATAGTTGAAGCACAAAAAAATTGAAAACAAAATAAATTGTGAGAAAACTGAATTGCTATTCAAAAGGTAAAAAAAATTGAAATAAATTTGAAAACCAAAAGCAAGAAAAATTGCGAAAACACTAAATAAGCTATAGATATAAACAGAAACTAACAACAACAACAAAAAAAAAACACTGAAAGTTGAAAAAGCTCAAAATGTAAAGGAACCAAAAATGAACATGAGAAAACAAAGCGGAAAAACAAAACATAAAATCAGTCGATCTTAAAAAAACTAAATGGAAACAAAAGAAATCAAATCAAATCGAAACCAAAACCTGAAAACAATTGTAAGAAAAGAAAATTTAGACACAAAAATATAGTTAACACTTTAGACACAAACCTGATCGTTAAAAGACAAAAAAAGAAATGGAGGAAATTAAATATTTGAAAAGTGAAATGAAAAGTGAGAAAAAAATGAATCGCCCCCTCCCCGGCAAACATTGGGATGTCACAGCAACGTCATGCAATGTCACATTGAAAGATTCAATATTGCTTTGTGACGTTCCTGTGGCATCCCTGGAATATTGTTTCTATGGGACAAAATGATCACAGGGGTATTCCCAGCAATATCACTGTGATATTGCAGTGACATTTCTCTATAACATTATCAGACCAAATAAATTGTGACAAAATAACTTCTGCGGATGTCTTTTTTTCGTGTTCTGCGCTTCACTTGAACTGCTCGCACCCTCATTTTGCTGATGTGCTTCGCTTGTATTGGGGGACTTTGTCCACCCTGCACCCCTCAGGTTTCATCCAACTCTCTTCTTCCTCCTGCAAAAAGTAAGGTAACAAACCCGTCTTGACCCTGAAACAGGTCAAATGGGGTTGGAAGGTTGAAACCGGCAAAAGGGCTTTCAGGCACATCCTCCCATTGTACTGTAAAAATTTGAACCCTCTAAGTCAATTTGGAGGTGCTGTAGGCTTTCCTAAACTTGGAAAAACACATTTGACCCTGGAAAGGGTCAAATAGGGTTGGAAGGTTGAAACATGCAAAAGGCACTTCGGGTACACCCTCCCATTGTACTGTGAAAATTTGGACCCTCTAGGTCAATTTGGAGGGGCTGCAGGCTGTCTGAAACATTGGAAAACGGTTAAAATAGCAAAAAAATCCACTTTTTCGACCCTGGAGAGAGATCAATTAGGGTTGGAAGGTTGAAACCTGCAAAAGGCACTTCGGATACATCCTCCCAATGTACTGTGAAAATTTGGACCCTCTAGGTCAATTTGGAGGGGCTACAGGCTAAATTGAAAACCAGGTAAAATAGACCAAAGTTCCTAGGATGCATACTTTTCCCATAAAATCACTGTTTAGACTGAAAAACACTAAAATTCGGACCTGTATAATCAACTCTAAATTAAAATTGAGCAGTCAAAAATTTATTTTAGGCGACTTTTGACCACGCCATGTGAAAGAGGACATCTTGGCGATAAACGCCTTTTCCTCATGTCCTTGTACATATAATAATTAGCCTATGTACTCATTTGAAAATTGAGTCAAAAGAGAAAGTGTATAAACGGCAATCTCACGTCCCTGCTCAAACTCTGCCAGTAGACTCCCCACACCATGTAGATTCATATGGCACCTCATCGAAAAGTCACGTCCTGAAAAGGTTACGAGTTTGTCAAAACGTTATGAGTTTGCTGATTAATCTAGAAAAAAGTTACGAGTTTACCCCCTAGAATATTTATATATGTATATAAACCTTATATAAGGAAACCTGAAATTTTGGGAATGAGCCTATCGTGATCCCAGACCCTCGAAACGCAAAGAAAAGTCACTCCCCGACTCTACTCCCACTATTGCAACAAATACAATACTCCACTTTTCTTCGAAAAGTCGGTAAAACATACATGTACTTTCCTGTTCCATCTTATGCAGGTGTTTCCAAACTTTTGGTCAGAAATGTCTTTGAAACATACATTGGTGATGCAAAGGCCAACATTACGGCTTTATTCCCACCCGAATTATGAGCTGAAAATGCCATAAACGAAAAAGCGATCACAATGGTATTTTATCCTAACTTGGGAAGAAAACGCGCATTTGATTACTCGATCGAGCGACGAGCGAGAGTGAATAAAGGTGTTTTATTCTACTAGTAGGATAAATAGTGTTGAATCATTTCATGCAGATTATAACAACAACTCTTCTGTAAGAGTCCAAATTTTGAAAAGGCAAAACGACCCTGTTAAGAGTCCAGGAGAGGGTTGCGTGTTCAAAAAGGATGGGAAGGAGGGAATGAAACCTACCTACCTACCTACCTACCTACCTATACCTATACCTATTTGTAAGTTTGGCGGTAAAAGCAGCCAAACCTCTGGAAAAGAGAGACGGAGAAGGATGACAGAGGTATATTTTTTCCCGAGTTTTACAAGGGGACCTTAATACGATTAACATACAAAGCGGTAGCATAGATAAAAATAAGACAGGTACACCCAATAAAAATAATTATAACCCACACCTATGTGCTTGAGGCGCGAGCGGTGATGGTCTCTCTAGGTATATCAGAAGTTGGTCATAAGGCCCACAGGGATTCTATGACTTTTCAGGAAATTGAGCATTTAGGGTAAAATTACTCAAGCAATTGGTCATTCGGGAAAAAACTATTCGGGAAAAGGGTTCGAGAAAAATGCATTTGTGGTTTTATTCATTCGGGGAAACGTCCGTTCAGGAAAAATGATTCGGAGAAAATGAAAATGCATTCGGGGATTTGTCCATTCGGGAAATTGTCCGTTCGGGAATTTGGCTTCTGGGAAAAAGAACGGTAATCAGCCAGGCCCAAATCTTGAGCAAAGGATTCCTTTAGCCTGGCCCATTCAGCTCTGTCAAGCGTTATTCTGCAGTAGTAGTTTTGTTTTAAGGAATTTGACAATGCCATCCGACCACCTCGCCCTCTGTGTTCCTCGTCTTCTCCCTCCTCCTGGTATCCAATTTAGAATTTTGTTCCCCCACCTACCGTCCTTCACCCTCACAATATGTCCAGCCCACTCCCATTTTTCCTTGTAATTTTGTGAGTCAACACCCTATTACTTTTGGCTGTTAGTCTGCGGCTTGACATTCTGATTTTTTGCTTCCTTGAAACCCCCAACATTGAGCGAATCATGACGTTTTGGGTAACATTTATTTTTTTTCTTGAGATTGCTGCTGAGAGTCCAAGTTTGAGCTCCATAAGAAATCACTGGGAAGACACATGCGTTTATTATATCAGTTTTTAGGCTATTTGAATCACTTCCTGGAATCATACTAGAAGTCTTCTTAACAAACCAACGATATTACCTCCACTGACTCATGATAACAAATCGGTGACCACGAACCAAGAAAAATGTGAATTATTCACTGATTTTTACAAAGATATTTTCTGTAATAGAAATACAGACACTCTTGATATTTCAACTGAACCCAGCAATCATTGTCTTCGCAAAATGTTTCGTCGAACCTCAGTTGAAGAAATTCACTATATTATCAAAAAAATCAAAATCCGGAAATCACCATGCTCGGATAACATCAGTAGATAACATTATGCTTAAAAACCTTCCAACAAATATCCTAATGAGCTTCAAAACACTTTTTAACTCTTGCCTTCTAATTGGTTACTGTCCTAATGCCTGGAAAATTGCCAAAGTAATTGTGCTATCCAAAAAAGAATCTCCCTCTTCGTCTCCTAATGATTATAGACCTATCAGTCTTCTCTCTTCTCTATCCAAAATCCTTGAAAAAATCATTTGTAAATGTCTTTTGGACTTTCTGAAAAAGGAACAGATTTTGCCATCTTTTCAGTATGGTTTTTGTAATAAAATGAGCACATAGTTCATCAGTTGCATCAAATGGTACAACTTATTAACAATGGCTTCAAGAAGAAGCAATTCACAACTGCAGCTTTTATAGACATCAAAAAGGCCTTCGACTCTATATGGCATTGTGGTTTAATTCACAAATTAGTTACAATTGAAACACCCATCTTTCTATGTAAAATCATTTCTTCCTTCCTTCAAAATAGGAAATTTTGTGTTCAAATTGACAATGAAAGCTCTTCGCTTCGAGAAATCAGCCAAGGTGTACCACAAGGCACTGTATTGAGCCCAACATTGTTCATCTTATACTGCAATGATATTCCTAAACCAGCTGATAATGAAATAGCAATGTTTGTTGATGATACATGTTTACTCAGCCAAAATAAAGATCTTTTAATTGCTACCTAGTAATCAACTTCAAGCTGGTATCAATGAATTAGAACCATCCCGACAAACCATCTCAACTATCAATTCGAGGTCGAATTTTGATTGAGTAGAAATCTGCTGATACTTTTAATCATTTTTTTGACGATTCTGAGAATCGACAAAAAATATCAAAATAATTGACTGATAGTTTTCAACAATTTTCAACGAAATGTAAGATTGATGAAAACTTGATCAATTCACATAATATTTTGTATAATTTGCATAAATATGCACTAGAATATGAAGAGCGATTTTCTGAAGATTTAAGGTCATTTTTCATAAGCTCGACACAAAATAGATTTTTTAAAAAAAAAGCATAGATGGAAAGTACTCAAAACTATCGTCACAGATATTGAGTCAATTTTGCATCAAATCACAAGAAAGTGTTGAAAAATTGACTAATAAACTACACATAATCTTCAAATTATCGACACAAAATATGTGGCGATGTCTTAATATGAAAAATGCTCGATGGTAAATTTGGGTTGATTTTATACCAATAATGTTCGAGAATAGGTAGATTTTATGCCAAAAAAAATGATGAAAAAGAAATTTATTGGTCTAAATTTGACTTAAAATTTGAGCCAACTCGACCCTATTTTTTTCATGATTGTGTCGAGTTGGTTTGTTGGGATGGTTTGAACTTTGAATGCTGGAAACTTGAGCAAAATCCTCTTAAAAGTGAAATGAAAATCTTCACACTTCACAAAATCTCACCGACTCCAGAAATCTTAATTGATAACACTGTGATGCCATGGAATACATCAACAGTTAAATATCTTGGCATACACTTGGACCAGAAACTATCTCTCAAAAACCATATCATTCTCAAATCACATGATGCCTACCTCAAACTTCGTAAACTATACTTACCCCTTATTGAATCGTCATTCCAGATTGTTTACATCTTGTAGTCAACTTTTTTACAAAAGTCTCATCTATAGCTCATTCACATATGCAGCGCCAATATGGATAACAGCTTCAAAAACTAACAAACATTAGCTACAAATTATACAAAACAAAGTTCTGCGAATCATTACAAATGCGCCATGGTTCCTCCGAAACAATCAGTTACATAATGAATTGCAAATAGAATCAATCGATGACGGCTTCTCTGGAAGACTTACTGAAAAATACCTATTCTTGCTGGAATCACTTAATGACTTTGAATTCCTACTTAGTAAAAATCTTATAAATTGTCTTAGAACACATAAAAATCCTCAAGATCTTTTTTGGTGCAATAAAATAATAATTTTTTCAAATCGTTATATTTGTAGGTTTTTATAAAAAATTTTGCCCACCCTCTTTGTGTAGGTATAGCATTTAGACACTGAGCCAAATAAATACATACCTTTCTTCTTCTTCTACTTCTTCTTCTTCTTCTTCCTTTTAGGATAAATTTTAAAGACCAGAATTTTCTCCACCCCATCAAGATTTGGTTATTAGCTTCCTTCACCATTTTGTTATCAAATGAAATAATTTGACCCAGGTATTTTGTTTCCGTAACATTTTCAAAGTGTTCACCATTGATATTAATTTTATTCCCTTCTAAACTTTTGGATAAGATCTTACAATTAGTTTTGGAAGCATTCCTTTTTGGTCCTGCTTTTTGACATGTCATTTGCAATTCTGAGATCATTTTTAAGAGCTCATCTAGACTTTTGGCCACCAGGACTACATCATCAACCTCAAGTTATTTACATTTTGCCCACAAACTTTGATACCCTTATCCTTAATTTTGGTAGTGATGCTAGCCTTTAGTCCTGTGTATATATACTATTGGCCAACTACAAACTGATGAATTTCCATTAATTCTGTATGTTTTCATTTATTCTCATTTCTGCAATAAAATGTTGTCATTTGCGTGGTGTTTTATGAATCAAAAAATGTCACAAAGTTCAAACATTTGACGATTAATTCACAAAAAAAAACTGCACCAGAAAAATTCTAAATAATATTATAAAAAAGAAAAAAAAATGCAGGGATGTGAACCAAAATTTTGAACTGTAGGTAACTGGAACTGGAATCAACCAGAAAATTTTCGGGGAAATAATTTTTAATTTTTTATCCAATTAGCCTTTACTGAAATAAAAAAAAATTGGAATTGGAACCCAAATTTTAATTTCTCTAAACATGAACTGTACTTGTAACCTTTGAATAAATTTGATTAATTATGGTCCATGAAATAATTGAGACAAATATTTAGAAATATTGCCATTTTCTTTCATAAGTCATTGATTCATTTTTTTTATTTTAAAAAATTGATTCTTGAATCATTGACAATGCATATCGCATAAATACCTATACATGCGGGGAAAAAAAGTATTAATGAATTTCTCATTTTTCACATTCTGAACTTCGTCTGGATGGATCTGAAGAGTTCTTGAACTCCTTGAAGGAGACAGCTATTTATACTATTTATTTTTGAAATAATGTGCAGTATTTTTTCCAATTTTCAAGAAATTGCCTAATGGTTCATCCGCAGATTTGTTATTGTTACACCTGTTGAAAAAATGATACCAAGTCGTGTATATACAGTCTGTTACAAATACCATAACAAAAAACTCAACGAAAAAAAATTCAATTTTTTAACGTAACAAAATAACGAAACGAAAAAAATGTAGTTATAGCGAACAACTGCGTGAATTAAAAGACATCATATAAAATTACTGCTCAAAAAAATAATTTATCCTTCTCAGTTTCTATTCCTATTTGTCTTGTAAGAGTGGAGCTTTTCTTTCATTATTTTTGTTTCATCTCAAACAAAATAAGTTCCTGTCCCTTTTATCCGGATGCTGTCCATTTATCGGGCAAGTACGGGGAACATGCCCCTGTCACTCATAATTATAAACACTTGAGAAATGCCGACAAACAAAAGAACATTTCGTATCTACTCTTGTTTAAATTCATTGTAGCGTAGGTTGCCGATTAAAAAAAGAAAGCAGAATCACCTTCTCAATGTCGAGAATTGTACTTAATGGGACTGTTCGTCGATTCTCGTATAAGTCTAGTTAAATCGGAATTGCTTATTTGACAACTGAATAAGCATCTACATGCGATGAATGAAATGTTTCAACCAAACAAAACTGACTACCCGGGGGAAAAAGTTCAAACTTGGCCATACATGATCATGTATGACGACTTCATACATGATCATACTAAAAAATTGTCCCCCACATGCTCATGTATGGATCATTTGTATGAAATTGCATGTTTTATATCATACATTTTATTCTATAATCTAGAAAAGTGTCTATAATCTGGAAAAATGTCTGAAATTCATTTATCCACATTTGTCTTGCATTCTTAGCACATCTTATGTACTTATACCATTCAGCAAATCATCCCATATATTTTATACTGACAATATTTTTATTATAAAAATCCTTACATTCTCGAATTTTAAGTATGATCATACATGTTCATGTTTAAAAAAATGCCCGCATTTACACATGATCATGGTTACACTAAATCATACTTGATCATACATGATCATATATGACATGTATGATCATGTATGATCAAGTTTGAATTTTTTCCCCGGGGTAGGTAATTGAAATGTAAATTGCGCGATACCTAATAATTCACCTGTATTTCCATCACTTAGAAGGAAATTCAACCACAGCGCAAAATTATCGTTGGTTTTCTACATCAATATGGTGTTTTCTACATCAATATGGTGAGCGACGAATTAACGCGATGTGACGCGACGATAAAAGTTTTACAACAATGAACAATTCATTTGGAATACCTACTTAACGTACAAGTTCATATATATGGTTCGCGTTTATGGTATCGTTCTGTACAGGGTGCCCAGAAATATCGAGTACCCCAAAGAAAGTTTTTCAATAAAAATATAGGTTGGCAACGTGAAATAGATGCATATGATTGGTGGAAATGTTATCTCTCCAGTCCAACAACCAATCATGTGCTATCATTATTATCATTCACTGTGACCAACCAAAGTATTTCAGTGGAAAACTTTCTTAGGGGTACTTGATGTTTCTGGGGCCCCTGGCGTATTTATTTTTTGTAATAAGGATAACACATCAAACGTTCATTTGTAGATTCGAATCATTTTTCAGCTGTTATCTTGTCAGCTGATATAGCGGGAAAGTACAATACAATATACATACAAATTCAACTTCAATTTATTTTATAATTTTTTCAAAGTGTTGATTTTTCGAATTAATATACAGTAGAAATTAATTATTTTTATTTTCAATTCTACACATTGTACCTGATTGACCTGATAGGTTTCATTTCATACTCATATGATTTATTGATTTCACTTCCGTTCAAACAATCGTTACACAAGTTGAAGGTTGAAGGACATCCTCACCCATTCGTATTATTGCTCAACTTCAGTCAAAAAAAGTAGAAAACTCTACTAACACGTAATTCAAAGTGATGCAGTTTGCTTGCACTTCTTCGGATTACAATATCTTTTTATATGGAAGTGTTCTCAGAACGTGCGAGCTTGCAGACATGTACATTTTAAGTTTAACTATACAGTTGTGTATACGAATTCGTAATACTCTGGTGTACTGATTTATTTGTGACTTGTGAGAGATAATCCTCACAGAAGTACATGCAAAAACAGCACCCGCATTTTCGGCTGTACACCTACATTCCATTTCGATTTCGAACTAGTAAATTAATTAAGTATAATACTTCCTTCAACATTTTATGTAAATTCATTGTTGGTCTTAACTCTTAATTGGGTCTTGGCTACACACTCCATTTCGGTGTTATGAGTAAGATTAATATTTTCAAGCTGTTGGCGTAATTACATATACATAAATATAAATTCATCATTTTTATTATTACATTTAGTTGATTTAGTACTTGTCTTGGGAGTCTCTCTTGGGCAATGTGATAAGAAAATTTGAATGCTGCTGAAAAAAAGAGTCAGAATGGGATTGTTTGAACAATGAACTATTTTGCCCGGGTGCGATGTGTTATCCTTATTACAAAAAATAAATACGCGGAACGCGTTACCTTACTTTTAGTAAGTATAGGCATCGTCATTGTCGTAGTCGCACTCCTTTACAGGAGATAGCGTATGCCGTATATCTACTTCCATCTGCATTGTATTAGCCGGTATCTAGCGTATCTGATCGTTTCTTTCAGGGTCTTACAGGGAGAGTTGGCTGGTGAGTTTGTTGTTAACAGCTTCGATCTAGTCAGATCCACGCTCAGATCTCCACTCAGTCTTCTGACAAGTCAGCGCCATCTTGGAATATCAAAAAAATACTTGTTTCTGATTGGTTGATTGTAGTCAGACTGTGAATCTGACTATCAAAACGGCAATTTCTGACTGCAGAAATGAGTAGTCAGATACCTATCACCAGAAATGTGCCAACCGGGTATAAGCAAAATTTGACATTTCCCCCCTCCTCACGCCTCACCTTCAACCTCTACAAAAAAAACTACAGGTTCGAATTCTACGACCTCGAAAACATATCAATCGACATATTACACATCGATGAGGGTCGAATCTTAATTTTCGGCGTTTTAGGGGGCAGTGGTGAGGGTCAGGGCCCACAGTGGGGGGGATTGAATTGAAGCCAACACTAGAAAAGGGATCTGGTACATCTATACAAATGATTTACACTTGAAATTTTCCAAAAAATGATTTTTGTTTTTAAAAATTATGCACGTCAAAATTGACCTTTTTTTTTTTTAGAATTGCCCATAAATACATTGGTCAAAAGAAGAAAATAAAACTTTTTGAATTAATGTTTTGAAAAATTTGACAACTGAGTTTCATAAAAATCCATTTGGAAACAAAATGAAACATCCAACAAAAAAGGGTACATTTCCCCGTACCCTCCCCCCAATTTTGGGAGGGCGGTAAAAAGCACCTAGAAGGATAGTGCTAGGTTAGTGCTGGATAGTGCACGTATCGCCGACGTTAGTACACGCCCCCTTCACCCCCATTTTTTCAAAAATATGTGGAGGTACAGGGAAACGTGGTACCACCCCATTCACGGAAGGGGGTTAAAAACCACCTACATATGAAGGATAGTGCTAGGTTAGTGCTGGATAGTGCACGCATTCTCAATGTTAGTGCACGCCCCCTTCTACCCAATTTTTTAAAAAAATTTGTGGGTGGGTACAGGGAAATTCGGTACCCCCTTCGCGGAAGGGGGTTAAAAACCACATAGAAGGATAGTGCTAGGTTAGTGCTGGATAGTACACGCATCCCCAACGTTAGTGCACACTCTCTTCACCCCCTTTTTTTAAAAAAATTGTGGGGGGTACGGAGAAATGATTTACAAAAAAAAGGGAAAGAACGTTGTTGAAAGGTTTAAAACCCACATATGTGACGCGGCATACGAAAAGGTTACCCCCATCATCATACATGATCAATTTCGATCATGTATGGCCAAGTCCGAACTTTTTTCCCCGGGTAATCTAGAAAAGTGTCTATAATCGGGAAAAATGTCTGAAATACTTACATTTATCCACATTTGTCTTGCATTCTTAGCACATCGTGTGTACTTATATGTACCATTCAGAAAATCTTCTCATATACCTATTTTATTCTGACGTTTATTTCTACGAGCATACATCATCCTACATGATCAATTTTGATCAAACACAAACCGCCCACTTGACAAGAGATTTGCCGTTTAAGCCGAAACGCCGGTTGATTTTTGTAAATTTGCCATTTAATAGGCGCGCAAAAATGACAGTAAATTTGCCGTAGAAAAAACGCCGGTTAGAAAACGCTACTTTTTATAAAAACAGCCATTTAAACAGCCGTTTTTGACCAGCGAATGGCAGAATTTTTTATTTGCCGAACTGCCGGATTAAAAACAGTTGTTTTAATCAGCTGTTTTTTATTCGCCGATTATAGTGCACATGGGTAATTCTCAAAAAAAGGTAAAAATCTTGTACATGGCAAATTTTTCAAAGGTTTTAGCATGAAATTTTTTATTTTTTTTGGTCCATTGAAGGATCATCCCCCCCTCCACATTTCACATATGGTATTGAGATTCTTATAGCCCCTCCTTTCATTGGTGTACATTCGATTTTATACCCCAAATGTCCTTCGACTTGGCTGTCACACGCAACGTTTTCGAAAATGAATGCTATAAAGTGTCATGAACTTCATTTTTTGGGGAAAAATTGACACATTCTCATTATCATAGAACATGGAGGTCCATTATTGTGCAAATTGCAATTGGTATAAGTCGATAGGAAGCTCACATTTCACATTTGAAAACTGTCACACACTTTTTGCGCAAATTTTAGAGCAATTTTCAAATTTTTTTGGGAGCTTCCCAATCCAACATTTTTTTCTGGCAAGTGGCTGCACTGGTTCACTGTCCTCATAAAAATGTTACCCCGCAATGTTATTTTCAAAACCTACGCAATGGCTCGTTCTGATCGTACTTGTCTCTGAAAATATGATATTTCGCAAAATCTGTGTCCTTCCGCTTGTCTTTTTATTTACCCTGATGAACCCGCCAAAAACGATAATTATTGAGAAAGGGAAGTTATTCTACATGATAAGTACACATTTATTACGTGTTAAAAATCGAATAATGTCCAGTAGGTAAGGCTAGAAACGAAAAAACGTTGAGATTGTCCTTCGGCTTGTCCAGCGCCCATTTGTCCTTCGACTTGGCCACATTTCAGACAGCTCTACTTTTATCGTGCTAGTCGACATATTACACGATAATACAAGCAAAATTTGACATTTTCTCCCTCCCCACTCCTCACCTCTACGCCTACCAAAAAAATAAGTCCAGATTCGAACTTTGAGACCTGAAAAACATAAATCGACATATTACACGATAATATAAGCAAAATTTGACATTTTCCCCCTCCCCACGCCTCACCCTCCACCTCTACATAAAAAATAACTCCAGATTCGAATTCTACGACCTTGAAAACATATCAATTGACATATTACACATCGATGAGGGTCGAATCCTAATTATCGCTGTTTTAGGGGGGAGGGGTCCACAGTGGGGGGATTGAATTGAGGCCAACACTAGAACAGGGATCTGGGACACCTATACAAATGATTCCCACTTGAAATTTTCCAAAAAAATGATTTTTATTTTTCAAAATTATGCAAATCAAAATTGACCTTTTTTTGAGAATTACCCACATGCGCAATGGGTATTCACAACTTCTTTTTAATAAATTGAATAAAGGTATGAAGTGCGGTACATGTATACTGCTTGAAAACGGAAATATTTACCTTGCAATGCATGGTTAGAGCATTGGGTCGTCAAGCGGGAGTCCTGGGTTCGATCCCCGCTCGAACTAGAAAATTTTTGTAGATTTCAGGTTTTTATTCAGCGATTTAATGCATTAGGTATTTAAACAGCTGTTTTAAGCAGCCGATTTTTCCTGGCGTTTTTTTAATGGCAAATTTACGGTCATATTTGAGCCGGCTTTTTCATTGGCTTTTTTTATCGGCGAATCTATTGTCAAGTGGGCGATGTTTCCATACATGCTCATGTTAAAAAATTGTCCCCCACATGATCATACATGTCATATATGATCATGTATGATCAAGTATGATTTAGTGTAACCATGATCATGTGTAAATGCGGGGATTTTTTTTAACATGAACATGTATGATCATACTTAAAATTCGAGAATGTATGAATTTTTATAATAAAAATATTGTCAGTATAAAATATATGGGATGATTTGCTGAATGGTATAAGTACATAAGATGTGCTAAGAATGCAAGACAAATGTGGATAAATGAATTTCAGATATTTTTCCAGATTATAGACACTTTTCTAGATTATAGAATAAAATGTATGATATAAAACATGCAATTTCATACAAATGATCCATACATGAGCATGTGGGGGACAATTTTTTAGTATGATCATGTATGAAGTCGTCATACATGATCATGTATGGCCAAGTTTGAACTTTTTTCCCCGGGATACCTAAGCAATGTATGGAAACATCGGTGTGTGTTTGATCAAAATTGATCATGTATGATGATGTATGCTCGAACATACATCATCATACATGATCAATTTCGATCACGTATGGCCAAGTTTGAACTTTTTTCCCCGGGTACATAAGATGTGCTAAGAATGCAAGACAAATGTGGGTAAATGAATTTCAGACATTTTTGCAGATTATACACACTTTTCTAGATTATAGAATAGAATGTATGATATAAAACATGCAATTTCATACAAATGATCAATACATGAGCATGTGGGGGACAATTTTTTAGTATGATGATCATGTATGAAGTTGTCATACATGATCATGTATGGCCAAGTTTGAACTTTTTTCCCCGGAAAGTCTGAACTTTTTTCCGCGGGTATTGTATGGCTAAGTTGGGACTTTTTCCCCTGGGTATATACTTACCTAGGTTAAAAACCCTCAGCTAAATTAAAATTGAATATTACTCACCATGGCTATAAGGATTTTTTCTATTGATGATTTCTTCAGCGTCTTTTCTCGCTTGGTAGAACCATTCGCTATTGTTACCGAGGTATTTGTATTCCAAGGCTAAATTTTTTGCCAATATTTGGCCTTCAGGCAGCCGATGAGCGTATGGGCAAAATAACACGTAATCTTTGTACTGATATTTATCGTAACAGTTTCCAGCCGCGTATATATTCGGGTTGAATTCCACCATCGAGAAAATACTAGCATGCAGTAAATATTCCGAGTTCATAACTTCTTGACCAGCGTATTTCCAAAGTCTGGTTAGAAAATTCGCTCGATTTACAGCTACTTCTGCTTCGATCCGAAATCGCTCCTGAAATCGCAATAAATATAGGTGTACATTTTTACCAAAATATCATTTACGGTATGCACGAGTAGGTAGTAAATACGTAGGTATTTGGAAGAAATTTCTGAACATTGGCGTATTTTAGGGTAGGTATTCCAATTCTGATGGGACCGAACGCTAAGCAAATCTATTATATAAATGAAAGCCCTGTTTTTTAGACCGCGCATCACGTCTGTATTTATGGACCGATTTTCTTGAAATTTTGATAGCTACGCGTGAAATTACGCCTAGACGAATCTTAGATCTATTATATAAATGAAAGCCCTGTTTTTTAGACCGCGCATCACGTCTGTATTTATGGACCGATTTTCTTGAAATTTTGATAGCTACGCGTGAAATTACGCCTAGACGAATCTTAGCTATGAAAAGCTCAACTTAATTTTTCCAAAAAGCTACAATTGAGCTTTAAAGTTTTTATGACGTCACTCAATTTTGAGCTTTCATTTAATTTCTTATTTGCTAAGCATTTGCCAAAATCCAATTTATACTTTGCAGACGAATATTTCACCTTCTAATTGCCTACTCATTTTGTTTTCGCGTAACAATTTTGATTTTTGGGAAATTGAACGAAAAATATGACATCGAATGTGATTTTCTAAAAAACAGATTAACAAAATGACCATGGGCAATCGAGAAAATATACGGGCCTGAGAAAAATATAATTTGGCCTTATTTCTAGGGTTGTATAACTGTACAGAGTTGTTTTTTTTTATGGGAAGAGGGACGGAGTTCGACTGATATAGGGATATTTGAGATAACTTTATGGAAAGGGGGAGGGGGTTCGACTGGACTGATTATAAGAAGTGAGATTTTGTGATTACCTCTATATGAAAGCCCTGTTTTTTAGACCGCGCATCACGTCTGTATTTATGGACCGATTTTCTTGAAATTTTGATAGCTACGCGTGAAATTACGCCTAGACGAATCTTAGCTATGAAAAGCTCAACTTAATTTTTCCAAAAAGCTACAATTGAGCTTTAAAGTTTTTATGACGTCACTCAATTTTGAGCTTTCATTTAATTTCTTATTTGCTAAGCATTTGCCAAAATCCAATTTATACTTTGCAGACGAATATTTCACCTTCTAATTGCCTACTCATTTTGTTTTCGCGTAACAATTTTGATTTTTGGGAAATTGAACGAAAAATATGACATCGAATGTGATTTTCTAAAAAACAGATTAACAAAATGACCATGGGCAATCGAGAAAATATACGGGCCTGAGAAAAATATAATTTGGCCTTATTTCTAGGGTTGTATAACTGTACAGAGTTGTTTTTTTTATGGGAAGAGGGACGGAGTTCGACTGATATAGGGATATTTGAGATAACTTTATGGAAAGGGGGAGGGGGTTCGACTGGACTGATTATAAGAAGTGAGATTTTGTGATTACCTATTCGTTATCATTCGTGCGAAAATATTGAATTTTAGGAAATTGAACAAAAAATATGACAACGAATTTGATTTTTTAAAAAGTAGATTTATAAGATAACCATGTAGTCGAGGGGCCCGCATAAGGATCTATTGCGCCCCCCCCACCACCGATCCTCTGGGGCAACTTTTTTTCTTGAAGGGTTAGTCCTAAGGAACGTTTCTAGCCGTTGTCCTCAAAAAAAAAGTGGCCCTACTTACAAAATGGCGGCCATTTTGATTGACAGATCAGCCGAAATCACAGATTTTGCGTTCCAACATACGACTTAGATGAAATTTTTTAAACCGTACAAAGGTACGTATAGATCGAAAAAGCAAGCAAAAATTCGTCACCTGTCAAAATTTCAAGTGCTAAAGTGCCATTTTCGTTTTTTTGTGAATTTTTGAAAATCGAATTTAGATAGGCCAAAAGTGAGGGAAAAAATCAAAATCTTACCAAAATTGACCTAGAAAGCTGAAATTTGGGATATACCCTATTTTTGACCTGTCAAATCGATTGGAAACTGTTTCAAACCGTCTTGAGTAGTTCTGGAGCCTCCGGCAGATTTTTGAAACTTGAAATTCCCACAATATTTCATCAAAGGAGTTGAAAAGCCGAAATTTATTCTGCAAACTAATTTCCATACGTTGCGAAGTTGACTGTAGGTAGTGTAGGTGGATTTCCAGTGACGTTTTTGAAAATTCCTGGAGCCTCCAGCACATTTTTGAAACTTTAAATTTTCACAAAATCCTATCAAATAGAGATGGGAAGTTGAAATTTACTCTACACTCCAATTTTAACACTCTCTGAAGACGATTTCAGGTGGGTTCAAGCCATTTTGGAGGCTCTAGCGATTTTTTGAAAATTCCTGGAGTCTCCAGCAGATTTTTTAATTTCCACGAAATTTCATCAAATGGTGTTGGAGGGCCAAAATTTATTCTGCAAACTAATTTCCGAAACCATTTTTTTGACTTTCACCTACTTTGGGGAAGTCCTGGAGGCCCTGGATGGGGTCCATCAAAAATCTGACGTCATATTCGGGTTCAACGTTACCAAAAACATACAATTCAATACATCACATGCTCTAGCTTTTCTTTTGAAAGTTTTACCCAAATTTGGGTGAGGAGGTGTTCCCCTTCTATTGAAATATCCCACCTCGAAAATTGAATATTTCGAAAAAGCATCTCTTTGGAGGCATGCGCTGCTGAAGTTGAGTAGGTACTTCGAGACAATGTTGAAATAATTGAATCCACTCCACCTAACCCAAGCCCGGGGAGCTGGGATAAAACTGATTGCAGGTTTCTTACTTATTGGGCGGGTAGATATTGTAAAAAAAATTGAGCGAAATTGAAAGACATGACTTTCAAAATAGCATTTTTTTGATCGAGTTGACATGGAATGATCCTACAATAAGTATAGAAAATCAAAAACAGCCTGATTTTTTTTTTTAATTATAACGTGACGCTTTCATTCAGAGTTTTATGTTCAAATAACGTTGGGATCCACTACAGAACTTTGGAAGTTTATTTCGATTTTTTGAAATGAAATCTATACCTTTTTGGAACTGGTCAAATCGGCCCTTTCGATATAGAAGTAAATATCTACAGCTACACAATATACATATTCATACGACATCGACATGTATAAAAGTTTTATTTTCTGTTTTGAATTTTTTTGGGTCAAATTGTGATTTTTTTAAAAATTTATAGCAATAAGCAAATCGACCCAAGCGAAGCAAGGACAAAAGTTTTTAAGAATTAAATTTCGAGAGACCTAATTTTTTTTTTTTTGAAAAAAAAAACGTTGTATTTTGAAAGAACTAAAAACCATTTTTACATGCAAGGAGTTTATTTTTTCGCTTTCAAAATTTTAGGATTTGAAAGATTTTCTTAGGATGTTGAAAAGAGAAATTAGAACAGGCCTAAGTTGAGGGCGAAGAGGCATCAAAACAATGCTTTCGACGTTTCGCACCGTAAAAGTTGGTAATATTTGCTTGTATTTTTATAAACTGTTGAATTTCGCGAGGGTATAAGAGATAGAATGTGCAGCGCGACATATCTGAAATGAATACAACATCGCCACTTCCACCTAATTAAAATCAATGCTAAAGTTTCGCAGTGGCGGTTTCATTGTTTGATTTCTAAGTTGCGAAAAGAGGCAAAGATTTGGACTGAAAAAAAGTTATGCGACGTCTAAAAAAGATAAATAAAGTAGGTATCCAATAAAATTGAGTTGAAAACCCTCTCGAAACGATAGATCCTCCAAAAAATTCTTCAAAAAAGAATCATACACTCCGCCCTTATTAGTGAAAAGAATGTAAAGGTGCTGTAAGTAGATCATGTTACCTTGGGTACATACCTTTGATTTGAAGCTGAACGTATTAGCTATAAAAGTAATTATTCAAAAAATTGTGTAATAAAATGTCGTGATATATCCAGGGTCACGCTCGTGACCCCACCCCGCCCCCCCCCCAAATAAAACGAAAACGACGATTAGGTAATTTTGAAAACCGTCCTTCAGTTCGACCGAATTTTAAAAGTTTTTCCTCCGAAGTCAAAATCATAAGTTGATTCTGAGACACCATTTTAACATAATTTTTAATCAAAATAAGCTTCTAACTATTAATATAAAATTATCATGTGTGTGGGTTCAACAACAAAAAAATTGATAAAAAAAATTAAGACAGACACAGAGTTCGAAGAAGCTTGTTAATCTAACCTGAATGTTGAACTGCGTGTCCGCCCCAATTTTTGTTCACAAGTACTTCCTCTAAATTTTGGAAATTGGTAACATTTTTCAGTTTTTCAAAAGTCTTTTATTATTAGGCTCGAATTTTCATGCTTGAGAATATTTTTTGTAGGTATGCTTAGGGGATAGGGAATTTTTGAATTATCTCCACGATTCATGAAATTTCCAGTAAAATGAGACTAATTCGTTGGGGCATATTTTGGCATATTTCCCAATAAAAGCATATAATTGCATCGGACATTTTTTAGGGAATATTAATTTTGCGTTTCTAGAGCATATTGTAAGTTTTTAGCGAATATTTTGTTCAATTTCAAATTTTTGGTGTTTGGCTATCTTTCATTTTTTTTCCGGCAAAATTTGTGAAACTTGCAAAAGCTCACTTGTACCTACATTTTTTTGTTTATTTTTTTTTTTTTTTTTGTTTTTTATTCCTTTAATAATGGAATTAGAATTACCTTTTCGTGATTTTAAAACGCCCTGTTTTGCATTTTTGTTCGTGAATTCTTGGAATTACATAACAATACCTAAGTATTAGTAAAATTGTACAGATCATTACTTTTTTGAGCATATTTTGACATGTTTTACGTAGGAAATATGTAAGCGCATATTTTGGGTCTTGTAGGGAAAGAATATCCGAGCCCTGATTATTCATTTAGAATATTGAAAAATGTACACAATGAACATGCCCCAGTTTTTTTTTAGGGTTCCTATGGGGTTCCCCAAGCCCCACCTCGCAAAACCCTATTAAAATCGCCACGAAGAATTCAGCCTTCACACCGCATGTCCCGGGTGACTTGAAAATTCCCAATTGACAACGAAAAACGCGATTCGCTAGAAAGTCCTAATAAGTCGCTGGCAAATTCGCTTTTCGCCATTAAAATCGCTATCTGGAGTTCTTTTCACATGGCGGAAATGACAGCGGATAGCAAAACTGCTACCAGCAGTTTTTATCACAGAGCATTTTTGCGGGCGAAAAGCAAAACCGCTGGTGTTTTTGAGAGTGAAAAGCGAAAACGCTATTTCAGGTATACTTCAGCATTTCGCTTTTTCGCTGGCATTTTTGTGATGAATGTTACCATTTGGAATAGTTTAGCTACGAAAACATTTTTTAACGTTTTGCTGTTGAATTTTTCGCGAAAAGGAACTTGAATTAAATAATTAATTCTAAAATGGATTTCAATTTAGGAGGTTGAAAAACATGTATTTTGATGCTTCATTCAACAAAGTTGAAAATTTTCATTTTTTTCCATCTCCTTCCCTGAAAAATTTCATTTTTTCTCCATCTCCCTCCCTGAAGATTGAGTCTTAGTTTGGGATAAAAATAAAATTACAGTTTTCTGACTCAAAAAATCCAAGGAATTAGCTGATAATGCGAATTTCAAAGCTCTATCCTTTTTTTTTTGTGAGGATTGTGTGTGCCTTTAATTTTCAAGTGAAACGGTTGTCCATTTATCACATTTTTTTCGGACTAAAATTTGAAGATTGTTTTTGACTCAAAAACCCCTGAAAATTTGACTGCTATGTACCACAAATCGCTTGTCATTTCCTCTTAATAATTGTGCGGATATATGTGCTTAGGTATGCAATTAAGTACATATATTTTTTTTAGTGTGAAGCACTTTCAGTTTCAGAAACCCATGAAAAGCAGCATGTTTTTCTTTTTGCTGGAAATGTTTCACAAATGACCAATTTCTTTTTAAAAAATATATATTTCACTGTCATAAACATATCACATACTGTTCAAACACATCTCAAAAAATTTGAAAAATTATTGGCTACAGATACCTACCTAGGTATATTTGGGTGGATAGATTTCTCAAAATTGACCAAAAAAAAAAAAAATGCCTCTCTGAATGAGGATCGATTGCCGTATATGCTTAATTTAATACCAATTTTTAAACCTGCACCAGTGGCGTACTCCTGTAAATTAAGTTGACACACATCCCTTATATCAGTACCAGATATGCGGGGTAGGAGGAGATCAGCAAGAACCAAAACTAAACATCCCAGAGAAAGTAGAGAAGAAAACAGGTTCCATCAATCTTCAGTTGGAGTGTAAGGGGGAGATAATGAAATGACTTTTCTGTGCAACTACAACATACTACCTAGGCACCTACCCTACACATTCACATTTGAATCGGTCATTTCTAAAACCCCGTAAGTCCAAAGCCCTAATTTTTTCAGGAGAGACAAAAAACTGTTTCAACCAAATTCTTACACATTAAAATGAAAACAAATATCAAAAATGGAAAGGGCATACAAAAATACATATTTTGGGTCAAATTTGGATTTCAAAAATTGTGCCATCATTGCTATAATACGCCTTGAAGTGCGTGAACTTATGGGGTTTTAGAAATGACTGATATTTTTGTAACTGAATGAATCTTGTTTAAAATTTCATCTGAAGGACCTAAAAAGCTTCTAAACCTTTCTAAATGATGAAATTCAATGAAAGGGCTTGAAAATGTTCACTTGGGAATAGTTTTTTGGCTGTTTTAAAAAAGAAAAATGTCTTATTGCAAAAAAAAAAAAAAAAACATGAAAAAAGTACAAAAACTTGACGAATAACTTCGAAAAAATAACAATAGGGATGATACTTTGACCCTTTAAAAATGACTAGCATCGATTTAGCGGGAAAATTAGCCTCGCCAAAAGTAGTTTGATGGTCATCCAATAGAGCTCGCCATATCCTATCAGAATCGTAAAAAAAGTGAAAAATGCAAAATCTGTGACTTACGGGGTTTTAGAAGTGACCGTTTCATTTCTGTTAATTGAGGAGCTTGGAATCAAAACTCACTTTTGCCATTGGACAAAGTTTTGAGAAAATCGACAATAACTGATTTCGCCTAGTGTGTTGATGAAAAAAACACCACAAAGTGTGTCGAGCTCTTGAGTAAGACTACTAAATAGGATTCCATGAGAATTTTTTTTTTCAAGTTGCGATATCGTTGCGGTATGGCTATCAAGTTTGGCAAAAGTGAGTTTTGATTCCAAGGTGGAGCAATTTTACTTTCTTTTGCAAATACATATATCGAAAAATAAGCATCCTAGAAGAAAACTAACGACATTATGTCGATTGGAAATTCAATTCTCTACAATTTTCCTCGACCAAATTTTTCTGTAGAATTCTTCATTCCGCCTCCAGAGAGCTTTGAAAGTTTTCAGCGCTGAATTTTTCCAAAAATTATACTTTCTTTTGCAAATATATCGAAAGCTAAGCATCCTAGAAAAAAACTAACGACATTATGTCGATTGGAAATTGAATTTTCTACAATTTTCCTCGATCTTATTTTTCTGTAGAGTATTTTGTTCCGCCTCCAGAGAGCTTTAAAAGTTTTGAGTGCCCAATACTTCCAATTTTTTATCTCCTCAGTTGCACAACTTCCAAATTCAAAACGACCATTTTCGCAATTTTCACTATCAGAAAATGCTTCCGAAGTTGCAATTGAATTATTTTGGCTTTGTAGACTGTCATGCGACCTTGAAAATACAGGTTTTTTTTTTATAGCTTGGATATAGCTTAGAGTCAAAACTCACTTTTGCCAGTGGCAATTAAAAGTGAGTTTTGACTCCAAGGGCACTTTTTAACACGGAATTGTGAAGGCCTGGGGCCGAATTCGGAAAAATGGATTCTGTAGGATGATAGAGAAATTGAAGAAGTATCCGAATCCGCAAAAAAACATATATCAATTTTTAGTGGCAAAAGTGAGTTTTGATTCCAAGCTCCTCAATTGTGGTTGTAGTTTTATCACAAAAGGAATCTTTTTCTTTTGTTTGGTTACTTCTTCCAGCTACACATTGTTGAAAATAATGTAAAATTCAAGTATACATTGTAATCATTTATTTACTTCGTAATTACTCACAATTTGTTGTATTATCGAGATACAATGTACCTATGTGTAAAGTCAACAAACATCAATTGTGACTTTTAGATTTTTCTATTCAAACATCCGTGTTCATATTTTCGATTAATTATTACCGTTTTCACACTAGCGTTCGCATTATGGCGATTTTCTTCCGTTTTATTGTCGTGTATTATATATCTTTGTATTAGTTTAAATATGTTCGAATACATTTTTTATTTCAAATTGTGCAGCGTATTTTATTAGGTTATGGGCTACAGAAGCGTTACAATGTGCCTATTTGAGATAAAAACGCTAATCAAAATGTGTTTTGTTTGTAACTTTATCTGAATTTGTATCCAAGGGTTCATGTTCGGTTGTATTATTCAAAAATTAGATCGCAGTCGTTAGCTGTTGATATCTGATCGTGTGTTATCATTCAACATACAGATTGTGGATCGCAGTTGTGAGCTGTTGATATCCATATTCTCCTAATTGTTATCATGGATTATATCAAGGGTATAAAGCCTCTGTCCTGTTCCAGCGATTGGCCGTCATGAAAAGATAAAGTGCTCGATGTACTTGCCTTGTTTAATGCTGTGGGCATCGTCAAAGGTAAATCAACCTGCCCTGAAGAACCAAAATTGACGGATAAAGCCAAAGACGCCGCTAAAAGACACAAGTTGATTGCAACATGGCAATGATCTTCACACCAAACGAAAATAATAATTTCACAAACCGTTTCTGAGGAGCTGCACCGTCGAATCGCTGGTAGGCTCTCCTCGAGCAAAGCATGGTTAGTGCTTACAAAGGAATTCAACGATAAGGCAGAAGATCAAATATTTCGTAAATGCCTTAATTTCTTCAGTACTGAGTGGAATGATTATGAAGATGAGCCCTCTGTTGTTGCGCGAATTAAAAATCAACATTGTGAATTTCAAGCTGAATTAGAAAATTGCAAAATCGAGACAGTCGATAAGCTGTTAGAAATATTATTCGTTTTGAAAGTTTTACACATCCTTCCCAGTCATTTTGAAGCTTTCAAATCAAGCTACCTACTTCTAAAGTTGCAGGCTGATAAGTCACCAAGTGATCTGTCCGATTCACTTATCATGCACGAGTGAAACGTTACACCGGTACATAGTTCAACGTCGTCATTGTCATCTGAAGCTATGTTCGCTAAATCTGGTCAGAAGAGTGGTTCAAAATTTGTCGCGAAAACATCTGGTGATCAATCTGTTCAAAATCATCAGAAAAACGACCAAATGTGTAAATACTGTTCTGGGAAAGTGCACTGGCCCAAAAAGTGCTTGCAGTGGATCAACGACTGTAAACCACCCTTTCCTGCTCACGCTAACAATACTGTTTACACATACCTATCTGTAGTTTGTAGTATTTTTCGTAGTTTTTATGTATGGTTTTTCAGTTGGTAGGTATTTCCGCTATCCGGTTCTGCAGTGGTGGTATGAGATTTTACTCCCTGCGATCTGATTGGTTGAGGGTGGAAATACGTCTATATGTCCACTGTAAATCTGTGTACAGAAAAGTCGTGTTGCTTTTTCGTTTTCGTTGTCGTCATTATTTTTGACTCAATGTGTTGAATTTTTTTGTCTTCGTTAAGTAAGAACAAATACTTCTAGTTGTTTGCTGAAAGTATACGATACCGATTCAGAACCTAAAAGCGCTCTACTTGCCAATTGTGAGCAACTGAATCTGGTTACATCTTTGTTGGATCAATCTTGGTGGATTGATAACTGTGCAACAGAGCAGATTACGTTGAATCGAGAATGGTTTCACACGTACGAGCCTTTCGCATTCTCAGAAACTGCAGGTACCATAATAGGTATGTATGTAGTATGTACCTCGCATCTCATGACTTTGCAGCAAAGCAAAGATGAGGTGTGCGCGCGAGCTTAGCTCAGTAGATGAGCGTTTTGACAACCTTTTGACCAGGTTCTCTTGGGTAAAATTTGACGCTTAACGTTTTTTGTTCCATACATTTTTTGCATATTTCTCACAATTTTGCAAAAAAATGTGGAAAACACGTATTTTTCAGGATTTTTTGCAAATGTTAGCCTTTTGCAGACAAAATTTCAATTTTATGGATTGGTAGGAAGAAAGTACTTGTGAAAAGACACATTTTGGCGAAAACAGTTTTTAGGATAAATCATTTAGCCCGGAGCTGTGGCGGTTCAAAGTTTTCTTTTGTCAATTTTACCCCCACCACTATGATAAAAAATTTTGAAAAAAATCATGTTCAAAGGCCCAGGCTTCCCCTACATATCGCACCTCGGGAGTAATAAGGTGACATCTAAAAAAAAATTGATTTTGATGTTTTTGAATTTTTGGGGCTTGTATGACCCCCCTCAACCAAAAATAACACTTTGAGTTGGGTACATTATCTAGATCATGTAAAAAACCCAAATGGCCTAACTCAAAATCCCAACAACATTGCAAGTTGTTTGGAGTTATAAGGTGACATCTCAAAAAACTCCACCTTTTTTTAAAGCAAATTTCGTACATAGAAAGTGTTAACAAACAGTTTTGATTGTTTTGAATGTTTGTCAGTTAGAAATAGTCACAAGAAGTGCATTTTTTATTGGTTTGTACCAAATGGAAAAAATTTTTTAAATTGAACACTTTTCAGAAAAATGAATTTGCACATGTAATGAAATTTTGGTTTTTTTAGAAAAACTCAAAAACTAAGCACTCTAGAAAAAAACTAACGGCAAAATGTCGATTGGAAATTTAATTCTCTACAACTTTGTTAACATGGATTTTTTTTTTGGACGCTTCTTTCCGCCTCCGCATCAACTTTAATGAAAGGTTCTAACTCAAAATGTTTTCCAAACATTGAAATATTTCCTCTTCAAGATTTATTTTTCAAAGTGTTCTTATGCTAAATGAAGGTAGGATACTAGATCTTTAAAATGAGGTGCTATTCATTCCTCACATTTAATTATAAGTTGATAAAAATAATGAATCAAGTTTTTTTAAAAAAAGAAAATTATACTGTCCTGTAAAATTTCACTTTTTTGAGATGTCACTTTATTACTCCCGAGGTGCGATATTCCGCGTGGTACCAGAATTTTCTATTCACTATTCACGGATACAGAATTTTTCTCCCAAAAAGCGCGTTTTTTGGCTATACTGTCCACGGGGGGAGGGGTTGGTTGGGGGGCGGAAATTCCGCTCGAAAATTTTCATTGGAGGTATCCAACAATAATCCATCATAATTTTCCAAATCTGGGAACAGGGCCATTTCGCCTATCTTACCGTGGAATACCCTTTCACAAAAGTCCATTCAGACGTTTTTTCTGCATAGTGTTTGAAAATGGCGAAGAATTTTACATGAATGACAAAATCGAGCCAGATTAAAGCTTCGCGAATTATTATCGTAGAAACATCATTCAAGTCTCAAATGAAAGCGCTTGAAAAATTAAGAAGATTTGCTTCTTTGAAATGTTTTCAATTTAATACCTAAGGTAAACCCGGGTAAGATGGCCAGGTGGCCATTACTCGAATATGGGACGGCGGATCGCGCTGCAAAAAATATATTTTATTCCTCATAATAAAAGAACTTACCAGACCTAAAAAAAAATTTTCAGTACTTCATTTGTGTCTGTGTGAGAAGTGTTAATAACATTTCAAGGCTATTTTTTTGCCAAAAGAAGAATTTCGGATTTTTATTATTGTTGCCAAAACTTATTTAACAAAGAGGGAAGTAAACATTTTGTACATCATTTGAAAGCTAGAACTCTCAGCTTCTTTTTTATATAAAGCTTTAGTCATTTCAAGACTTCACAGAGTCACCAGAATCAAAAATACATGACCGTGGCATTTGGCAAAGATGGCCAGGGGGAAGATGGCCATATGCTTTTCCTGTTAAATTCACACTGAAAATGAATTAATTGGTCTAGTGCATGTTTCCGTGATCGTAATACATGTCTCTGTGTTATTTTACAGCTATAAAAAAGGAAAATCTTATAAAAATAAGATAGATTATGATAAATGGTTGGAATCTGTACCCCATTTAGGGTAAAATGGGCACCTCACTGTAAAAATGATTAAAATTGCAAATAAATTAACAAAATGCAAGTTTCTGAAGTTTTTATTAAATTTAAATAGGTAATAAAACCCCCCAAACTTGATTTTGTTAATTTATTTGCATTTTTAATCACTTTTATGGAGTGGCCATTTTACCCTGGGTGGGGTGGCCATCTTTCCAGGGTACTTTTTTGAGAGCCCAAAAATCAACTTTTCGAATTTCTTTTTTTTTAATACGAATAAGTTCACCAAACCACTTTTCAATTACCTAATGGTAGTTGTAGAGGGATAACTTAGGTATATATATATTTTTTTTTTTTTAAAGTAGAATTGGACAATTTCTGTTGACTCCAGAGCGGTTTTGGTAAAACATGGCCATCTTAGATGGGTTTACCTTACATGCTATTGTAGCGTAGCAAAACGAGTTGGCAGAATGCGTGACATCAAAGTCGAGTTGAGTAGTTTTGTACCTAATTAATAGTGGCACTGCTCGTATAGCCATCGTTCTTGTTTGCGTTCGTCCTTCGTTCAATTTTGTTAATCGTTTTGCGATTCTCTCGGGTGTAAGGGCGGGGTGGGGTCACCAACGTTTCGAATAGGTTATTAAAAAGCTCTTTTCCAAAGCGGGTCAGTCATTTCTTTCCACGTTGAGAACAACGAATTTATGTGTTTTCACTCTAGAGGTGATATAAAAAATTTACATTAGGTTCATTCCTGAGGCTGTCGCCTTTCTCGAAGTGGAAAAAAAGGCTTAACTCGCTTTGAAAAAGAGCTCTTCAATTAAAAAAGTTTTCCGTAATGTTCCCACGCGAATAGCCACAAGTAAAACAATACAGTCGGGTCGGGTATTCTTATTCGTAGGTAGGTACCTTGAAAATCATTTGCGAATGTATTTCGCCATCAACATTAATTTATTTGCATATTTTATTTATTTTCTTTTCATGCAGAAGGCAGTAAAATGAAAAATGTAATTATTTCACATTCTAATATTGTTTTCAAATTACTAATAAACATCACTGAGAGAAAAATATATCATAAATTACTATATTTTATATCCGAAGTGTCTCCCAAGTGGCAATATTGTAAGAAATTGTAACAATTGCTACAAAATATTGTAAAAAAATACTACATATCATTGTAAATTTCACTATAAATGATAATTATTGCTATAATTCGTATTATTTTTTACAATAAAAACATGGGGGACACTTGCAATATAAAATATAGTAATTTCTAATATATGTACTTTTTTTTCTCAGTGCAGATGAAAATTTCTTACGAGAAAATTTCAATTTGAACGACTAGGTACTCGGAACATGCGAAAAGAAAATAACTACCTACGTACAGCGGAAAATAATTAAAACCACCCCTGCAAATATCTATTGTTTACACGAAACATCAAACATGAAAATATGTAAATTGGTGCTTAAGTATTAATTAGCTCGATGGAAGTACATATTTACCATCGTTAGAAAAAATTCCACGACAACGCGAGTACTATATTAATAAACTTTTTTGCAGTGCGAATTGAAAAATTACGAAAAAACCTCGCCGTGGGTTCATTCAAGTTTTTTTTTAGACGCGATCTGTAAAAAAGTTGATCAAAGTGAACAAATTAGGTACCTATTTATGAAGTACCTACATAACTAAAACGTTTTGGAATTAATGGGGTGCATATTTCTTATCTCTGCAACTTGTGTAAACTGTAAAGTATATAAGATGGTGCCACAAGCAGGTACATTAGGTAATTATGAATATTATAGATGGATATAGCCACATACAGGCAATCTCGTCACATTTTGTATAAACAGTAATCTCACGCTCCATCTGTAACTCCATCGCTCTGCCGTTCGGCAGGCTTGTAACCCTGTAGGCCTGATACTTCGCTAAATTAGGCCTGTTTATACTTAATGTTGTCTTGAATTTTATGATGCATTGGATAGGCAACGCATTTGTTTGAATGTTAACGAAAAAATGAAAATGTATATCCAGCAATCTCACGTCCAGATTCCTCACAACTTGTAGATCCATACGGCATACAACCCCATTTTCCGGCTACCAATTTTACATGTTTTTCAACTTTTAGGAAAGCCTGCAGCCCCTTTATGTTGACCTGGAGGGTTTAAAGTTTTACAGTACAATGGCATCAGGATCCCTTTTACAGATTTCAACCTTTCGACCCAACTTGAACTTTTTCCCGGGTCAGAAAAGTGGATTTTTGTTTTACCGACTTTGCCGTGAAACGGAAAGTCAAGGTATTGTATTTGTCATGATGGTTGAGGATTTGGGTGGGGGTGGGTTTTCTTGACGAATTGAAGTGTGCTGATCACGATAAGACATATGGCGCAAAACGAGATAAGTTTATACATAGCCGCATACAGGTAAGCTCATAACGTTTTGTATAAACAGCAATCTCAAGACCCCTCTGTAACTTCGTTGCTAAGCATAGCTCGACGCGTCACCCCATAGGCCTGATAGTACTCGATGTTAGGCCGCGTTATATTCGTTAACTTGATTTTTGGGTGACCTGTGGAAAAGTATTTCATTGCCAAAAAATCAATTTTTCAGAAAAACTTTTTTTTAAAAGTCCCTTATTACGTCTCTGTTTTTCGCAAATAGCTTTTTAACAAAGCATCCCACAGAAAAATAACCAGCTCTGGGCAGAAAGAAAATTTTATTCTCTACAATTTCCTTCATTGCATTTTTTTCCTAGGATGCATACTTTTCCCATAAAATCACTGTTTAGACTGAAAAACACGAAAATTCGGACCTATATAATCAACTCTAAATTAAAATTGAGCAGTCAAAAATTTATTTTAGACGATTTTTGACCACGCCATGTGAAAGAGGACATCTTCAACCACCAAAATCACCAAAAACAACGTAAAAAACGTAAAAAATGATTCCTTGGCAATAAACACCTTTTCCTCATGTCCTTGTACATAATACTTAGGCTATGCACTCATTTGAAAATTGAGTCAAAAGAGAAAGTGTATAAACGGCAATCTCACGTCCCTGCTCAAACTTTGCCAGTAGACTCCCCACACCTTGTAGATTCATATGGCACCTCATCGAAAAGTCACGTCCTAAAAAGGTTACGAGTTTGTCAAAACGTTATGAGTTTGCTAGTTAATCTATAAAAAAGTTACGAGTTTACCCCCTAGAATATTTATATTTATTTATAGGTATATCAATTTATGTATAAATTTGTGCCGGGCTGAACTCAAAAGCTCCGAACTTTAAGTCGAAACTGATGATGGCAAAATATTGCTTTGATGCTGAACTAGAGAAATTTTTAATTTGGTCGAAATCGATTCAGCCGTTTACGAGATATGAACGTTTAAGTGTGTTTCAACGTTATGGATAAGTAGAAATTTGTGTAAACCCTTATATCTCGAAAATGGTTCACCCCCAACAAACAGATGGGGTGGTTAGGGTGTGTAGGTTGCAGATTGGTGCGCCGGAGGTCGGGTGTTCGAATCCCGCGTAAGTCAAGAGGCGAAAATTTTTTGTTGATTTTTTATTAATTTTTTTGCTAATTTTATCCGTCCAAAATTTTTTTGCAATAAAAAATCAAAATTTTTCAAAAATTTCTAGTGTAATTTTTGTTTTAACAAAAAACATCAAGTTTTTGGTAAATAGCCAGTAAATTTTGGTAATTTTGTTTTTTTTTTTGTTAAAGTAATTTTTAGTAAATAAAATGATTAGTTATTTTTGGTGAATTACTCGTAATTAAGGTTGGTCGAAAATTTTGGTAAATTGCTTGGGTAATTTTTGGTAAATTGGTAAAGTTTGGTAAATTGGTAAAAACCTTTGGCAGTAAATTACTGGGGTAATTAAAATTCGGTAAAAAATTGGTAAATTAGTGAGGAAATGTCTAGTAAATTACTGAGGTGAATGTTGGTAAATTGCTGGGGTAATTTTTGGTAAAATGGAAAAAGTCGGTAAAATTAGTAAATTAGTGGGTAATGTCTGGTAAATTACTGAGGTAAATGTTAGTAAATTGCTGGGGTAATTTTTGGTAAATTCGTGAATTTTGGTAAATTGGTAAATTTTGGTAAATCGGTAAATTTGGGTAAATTGGTAAATTTTGGTAAATTGGTAAATTTCGGTAAATTGTTAAATTTCGGTAAATTGGTAAATTTCGGTAAATAGCTAAATTTTGGTAAATTGGTAAATTTCGGTAAATAGCTAAATTTTGGTAAATTGGTAAATTTCAGTAAATTTGTTTATTTTCCTGTATAACAGAGCAAAGTCGGTTAATCTTGCCTACTGCGCAAGATGTTTTTTTGTTTTTTTTTTTTTTAATAAACATGTACCTATTTTGACCTTTAGGACAGCTTGTAGCTCCTCCTAATTTACCTGTGGAGCCATTACCTACTAGACTACAGATACAGTCTGGAAGTGCAGAGCGGCAACGTCTCAAAAACCATACGATGTAGTCCTATACCATACTTTTAATTCTTCATTTTTCTCGGAACTGAAGGGGTTAAGGAGAAAAAATGTCAACTTTAAATTGAAATTACGCAAAATTTTCAGTGGACACATAGGTATGTACTTTAATACACCAAAATGTTCAGAATTTCATCCCCTTTCAAATGGTTTTTTACCGAAAGCGCTAGCATTTACCGTTCAAAAGTTATTAAAGCTCAAAGTTGCAAAAAGTAGTTACTTGTGGTAAAAATTCAACTTAAAATTAAAATTACGCAAAATTTTGAGTGAACAGCTGAACACGTAGAGTTCATCAACCAACATGTTCAAAATTATATGTTCACTGAAAATTTCGAGCAATTATAGGTTTTTACTATAACTAACTACTTTTTAGAACTTTGAGCTTTAGAAACTTTTGAACGGTAACAGCTAGCGCTTTCGGTAAAAACCCATTTGAAATGAGATGAAATTCTGAACATTTCGGTATATCAAAGTACCTATAGTAGGGATACCATGTTGGTCAATCATTTCAAAATCGCAAAAGAATGGGACCGGAAAGATAATACCATTTTCGCGGTATTTCCTCAAAAGGGGATCATTTCCCAACCCCAAAACCACCATTACATTTTTGAGATCGAATTGCAAAACCGATCCATGGGTTCCCAAAGTTGTGAAAATTGAGCACCTACATTGTCATCTGTTTTGGCCAATAAATCCCAACCAAAAGGAGGTAAGGGGGGTCCTTGTGGTCTCAAATAACTCAAATTGGATCACTCTTGAAATATCTACCCATGACCATTTTCATTTAGTGATACCCCACATTTCAGTGGTTCCCAATGTTGAACTTTTGTATTCCAAATTTTTAAAGTCACGCATTCAAACGAATATTGTCAGTAAATAAATTTAGCAATCAAAAAATAGTCCAGACAAAAGCGAAATTTTACGACCATTTCAAAAATGTGTAATTTTTTTTCTTAGCATTGATAGGGGCCGAGCTGAGGGGGTTGGAACGTCAAAAAACGTGATGTAACAATAGTCCAGTAACTTTAGCAAAAAAATAGGGGGTATCGTGAATCTGTAGGTGGCAAGCTGATTCTTTGGTATACTAGAAAAAAAATAGGGGTATCGGAAATCTGTAGGTGGCAAGCTGATTCTTGGTATACTGGTCCATTTTAATGTCCTGAAAATGAATCCGAGAAGCCCCTGCTGTCCCGGGTGAACTTTCCCTTTAATTGTGGATCTTAGCCCCCCAAAATCGGTTTTTGACCAAAATCTCAAAAAATATTGACTGCAGTGCAAAAAAAATGGTTGAAACCAATGTTGTTCTACATCAAATTTTCCATCAGATGAGCCATCGATCGATTTTCCAACCCCCAAGGGGGTGGACCTACGGCACTTCGAACATTAGGAGGTTTGGGATAGCGCCATAATGTTGATGGTTAATAGGTATTGATTGTAATACCTTCAATCGTTCCAATTTGGTTCGGGGGAGGGAGTGGTTTTCTTTGTTTTTCTGAGGTACAGAGCGGAGCACAATGTCACCCCGCCCCTCCTCCCCCTTCACTATTCAGTTATTTGCAAATGTACGCGCGTGAGATGAATTGAAATGCACTAAACAAATATGTAAAATTGTTGAATGGAATGTTGATACGAGTTTCAAAAACTAGTTTTAGCATATTGTGACCACGTCTCCCCCTTTTTCAGATCATAGCCCCCCAAATCGGTTTTTGACCAATATATCGAAAAGTATTGAGTCTATCAAATCAAATCAAATCAAATTTATTATTGTAAGGTACCGCAAGCGGCATTTACATTGTCATTTACATCGATAGAGCTTACAGAGCAACTTTACAATGATTAACAATACAATAAAATGAAATGAATGATATAAAACAAAAAAAAAACAAAATGAAATAATAAATAAAGTAATAAATATAAAATAATTCGATAGAAGGTTATAGTTTGCCCAGGAACTCATCTACACAATAAAATGCCTCCTTGATTAGCCATTTTTGAAGGAATTTTTTAAATAACTTAGTATTATGAACATCTCTGATTTGAGGAGGGAGACTATTAAAGATTTTGACTGCCATAGTGTCTATTCCTTCCCTGTTGACTTTAGTCCTCATCTGATCTGCAAAGATTGAGTTTATCCCTCGGGTATTATAGTTAGGGCAACCCAAAATATGCTCTCATTCAAGGCGAAATATTCAATATATATTTGATTTTTTGAGGTGAAATATTCGACAAAAATATTCGATTACTCCTAAAATATTCGAAAATATTCGAAATCAAATTTGGAATCGTTTCACTCGCCTTTACAAGCACATTACAAAAATGGGTACATTGTTGGGTTTTGTTTCCTAAATCACATGCACTATTCGCAATTTCGCAAAATGGAACAAAATTGTTGAATTAAAATTCTATTTTGACTGTCAAAAAAAGAAAAAAAATCAAAGCTTAATTTAAAATTCAATCTTCATCATGATTTTCATCAATCATCAATATCATCATCATTAAAAAGAGCCATTTTTTTCATCTTCAACATTCTGTGAAAATGACGTTTCCTGTGTTGTGATTCTCAAAATGCAAAAATTTCCAAAATATTCCAAAATATTCGATAAATTGCGAAATATATGGTAATTTTAGACAAAAATATTCAAATAGCAATCAAATATGTGAAAATATTCATTTTAAGGCAAAATATTCGAAAATATTCGAAATGAAGTAGGTCTTAAATGAAAGGCAATTTTCTGAAACGTAAAATGATTTTGTTACATTTGTAATCGGAGTGCAACAAAAAAACATCAAAAAAAATATATTGGGTTGCCCTAGTTATGGGTCAGTACTGAAGGCTGAATAATATTCTTTTTTATCATTATTGATACCTGCAGTATATATAGGGATGGTGTTGTAATAATTTTTTCATCAATGAAGGTTTGTTTACAGGATTGGGTAGGGGCTAAGTTGAACATTGTCCTAATTATTCTCTTTTGGATAAGGAATATCCTATCTAGAAGCGTTTTATTTCCTCCCCAGAATGCAAGTCCATATGACATATTAGAGTAAAACAACCCATAGTAAACTACTTTTAGTGTAGCAATTGATGCTGTTTTTTTCAATTGATAGAGAAGGTAGTTGTAAGATGATAGTTTTTTTGTAAGCTTATCTACATGGCTAGTCCACTTCAAGTTAGTTTCTACAGTAATGCCCAAAAATTTTGCAGTTTCCCTGAATTCTGGTAAAGAGGAATTTCTAGGATTATCCAAAGTGTGCTGTATGCCAGAGGTGAAGGGGACTACAACAGTTTTCTGTAGGTTCAGGGCCATTTTATTCATTTCAAACCATGAGGTGAGATCAGTTAGTGCCTCTTTAAGGATAGAGAGTTGGTTATTTTTATCTACTTTCAGGAGAACAGTGGAATCATCTGCAAATAACGTTGATGGGTAAGAGATACAATTGGGAAGATCATTTATGTATGTTATAAAAAAGAATGGACCTAATATCGTTCCTTGGGGGACACCCTGTTTTGTTTCCAGCTCATCTGAAAAAACAACTCCATTATCATCATTAATTTCAACTATTTGTAACCTATTAGCCAAGAAAGATTCTATCCATGAGAGTGCTACTCCCCTAATGCCATACCTCTCCAGTTTTCCAATTAGGATATCATGAACTACTCGATCAAAAGCTTTAGACAAATCACAAAAGAGGGCCATTATCTGCTCATGATTATTGATTGAACGTAATACTTGATGAATCACATTGTAAATAGCATCCATAGTGTTCATATGTTTTCTGAAACCATATTGAGATGGATTAAAAATATTGTTTTTTTCAAAGAATTCTAGCAGCCTAGAGTACATAAGTTTCTCAAATATTTTGGAAAATACAGGTGAAATAGAGATTGGACGGTAATTGCTAGGATTAAGGGAATCTCCACTTTTAAATATTGGTTTCACAAGTGAGATTTTCAGCTCAAAAATGGTTAGAACGAATGGGATTTGTTATTCTCACATACAGTTAGCAACCTACGTGAACGAATCAACTTGAATGAAACGTTCACTGTTCACTCACTTATCAGGTTATCTTTTCAATGAACTTAGTACATAAATCGCTAATTTTGTTGGAGAAAGAATGAAGTTATTAAAATTTAATAATTTTGCGACTGAAACAACGTAATTAAAACTATTTGAAGATGATGTATCGATGTAGTACAAGTTTTATGATCACAACATCTGATTGAATTTTCACTCTACTCGCTTTCAATTAACAAAGGTTTATTCTTGTTTTTGTCATCTTTTTTCATACATTCATCATTTTGCATTCAGTATAGGCACACTAAATTTACGTAGGAATGTCGGCAAAATGAGAAGTCAAATGAACTATAGAGATGAGAATCTGGGTGTATAATTTCTGAAGTTTGTTTTAGATGATTGGAATCAGGAATACTGGAATAGAGTTCGTGATCTTTCAACTAATTCAACTTGAGCAATAGCAAATAACAAGTAGTAGTAGATCAAATTGAATTAGTGGAGTTGAAAATGAAATGCTGAAGTAGTGAAGTATCATTATTGTCATAATCCTCAATGGAAAATTCAGAAGAAAATATGCGTAATTTCGTAATTAGATGATGTTGAATGTTGGTCTTTTCTTTACTATCTTGTTAAATCCCCTTCCAATTCCCCTCAAAAATTAGATAAACTCCATAGCTGCAAGTTGCAAGTTGCAACTACTTAGTAGTTACTAATAATAATTACTTATTAAAATAATTTTACTTCAAATTTTCATTCCAAAAACAATCCGCTAAGTTTATCCATTGATGGAATGATTGATGTTTGATGAATGATGATACGATTACGATTTTGCACTTGGATGTTGGATTGACGTTTGTATGTAAAAAAGGAACGAGTTTGAGCGTGAATAAGAGATAAGGTTGCTAACTGTATGTGAGAATAACAAACCCCAGAACGAATGCTGTTCTACATCTAATTTCTCAACAGATGATCCATTATTGATCAATTTTCCCGTCCAAAGGGAGAGAAATGGTCACAATACGCTGAAACTGGTTTTTGAAACTCGTATCAACATTCCATTCGACAATTTTACATATTTTTTTAGTGCATTTCAATTCATCTCAAGCACGTATATTTGCAAATAACTGCATAGTGATGGGGGTGGAGGGGCGGGGTGACATTGTGCTCCGCTCTGTACCTCAGAAAAACAAAAAAACACCCCCTCCCCCCGTACGAAATTGGAACGATTGAAGGTATTACAATCAATACCTATTAACCATCAACATTATGGAGCTATTCCAAACCTCCTAATGTTCGAAGCGCCGTAGGTCCACCCCCCTTGGGGTTGGAAAATCGATCGATGGCTCATTTTATGGAAAATTTGATGTAGAACAACATTGGTTTCAACCATTTTTTTGCGCTACAGTCAATATTTTTCGAGATTTTGGTCAAAAACCAATTTTGGGGGGCTAATATTCACAATTAAGGGGAAAGTTCACCCGGGACAGCAGGGGCTTCTCGGATTCGTTTTCAGGACATCAAAATGGACCAGTATACCAAGAATTAGCTTGCCACCTACAGATTCACGATACACCCTATCTTGTTGCTAAAGTTACTGGACTATTGTCACATCACGTTTTTTGACGTTCCAACCCCCTCAGCTCGGCCCCTATCAATGCTAAGAAAAAAAATTACACATTTTTGGAATGGTCGTAAAATTTCGCAACTTTTTGTCTGGACTATTTTTTGATTGCTAAATTTATTTACTGACAATATTCGTTTGAATGCGTGACTTTAAAAATTTGTAATACAAAAGTTCAACATTGGGAACCACTGAAATGTGAGGTATCACTAAATGAAAATGGTCATGGGTAGATATTTCAAGAGTGATCCAATTTGAGTTATTTGAGACCACAAGCACCCCCCTTACCTCCTTTTGGTTGGGATTTATTGGCCAAAACAGATGACAACGTAGGTGCTCAATTTTCACAACTTTGGGAACCCATGGATCGGTTTTGCAATTCGATCTCAAAAATGTAATGGTGGTTTTGGGGTTGGGAAATGATCCCCTTTCGAGGAAATATCGCGAAAATTGTATATCTTTCCGGTCTTATTGTTTTGATAATTTTCACTTTGGTGCCCCTACTACTATGTATCCACTGAAAATTTTGCGTAATTTCAATTTAAAGTTGACATTTTAAAAAATCTGTCCATAAAAATGTTTAATAAAATCGCCGTTTCTGTACGAAACTTGAAGAAAAATATATCCATCGATCGGAAATTTCATCCTCTTCAATGTATATTCTGACAAAAATTTTCCTAAACCCCTTCAGTTTCGAGAAAAATCCGAATTTCTACGTTACGCATCGATAACTACATAAGAACAATTGATAAAGCCACATCTTTTAATATATATGATGATGATGTTTAAATGTTTCATAACACATCTACATGTGATAAGGAACATTTAAAAAAAAAAATTGAGCAAAATCGGTTCAGTAGGAGAGGCTGGCGGATTGTCACCAGGTTTTTTACGTTTTCAACAACTTAAACATCTTTTAATATATATGATGATGATGATGAGTTCTCTAAATATTGGTTCGGTACTGGAGAATACTAATTTTTTATGTCAAATTCTAAAATTTTTTCAGCTTTAAGCTTTCTTCAAAATTTCACGAATATGGTCAAAAAGTATTTTTTGGCAAGCTCAATGTAGGTAGACTATACATACTTTAAAATATTCATTGGGCACTGGAGTATTCTAATTTTTACATCATATCTAAAGCTTTTTGAACTTTGTCAAGCTTTAAGCTCCTCCACGACTCACCCCACAACCCCACCGAAAAAATGACTCCAGATTCGAACTCTACGACCTCGAAAACATATCTGTCGACATATTACACGATAATATAAGGAACATTATAACATTTGAGCTTTTTTGAACTTTAAAGCTTTTCTCAAAACTTTACGCATATGGTCAAAAAGTATTTTTGGCAAGCACTTTCTAGGTAGACCATGCATACATTAAAATAGTTATTGGGTACTGAAGAATTCTAATTGTTTATGTCATGTATAACGTTTTTTGAACTTTTTCGAGCTTTGAACTTTTTTCAAAATTTTACAAATATGGTCAAAAAACATTTTTTGGCAAGCTCTTTCTAGGTAGACTACACGTACTCGCGCGTATACATCGACACAGTCATTTTATACTGCCTTGAACTTTTTGAGCTTTTTGAAGCTTTTTAAAGCTTCCTTCAGAACTTTCCAAACTTTTGATACCACAACCCCACCAAAAAATGACTCCAGATTCGAACTCTACAACCTCGAAAACATATCAATCGACATATTAAACGATAATGTAAGGAAAATTTGACATTTGAGTTTTTTTGAGCTTTAAGCTTTTTGCAAAACTTTACGAATATTGCCAAAAAGTATTTTTTGGCAAGCACTTTCTAGGCAGACCTTACGTAATTTAAAATGTTTATTGGGTATTGAAGAATTCTAATGGTTTAGATATGTCATGTACGAAGCTTTTTCAACTTTTTCGAGCTTTAAGCTTTTTTTAAAACATAACAAATATGGTGAAAAAGTATTTTTTGGCAAGCTCTTTCTAGGTAGACCATACGTACTTTCGTGTATACATCGTCACGGTTGTTTATACTGTATCAAACTTCAGGAGCTTTTTGAAGCTTTCTAAAGCTTCCTTTAGAAATTTTTGAACTTTTGATAAAAACCTGCACATCTACGGGTCAAAAGCTTTTTTTTTTGAGATATCGTCGAGCAAAATCGGTTCGGCGGTTCTTCCAAACGAACAATCACTAAAAAACAGCCTTGCTATTAATATATACGTAGATAAGTTGTTTATTTTCAATTTTGGGAATCCCTATTTTCATTAAAATGTAGGAGAGAGAAAATAGGGAATTGAAAGAAAGGACAGCCGACAGATAGACTTTCCTATTACCTTATGATATGTCTAACTATTAATACACAAAAATTGGAACCATTTCCTCTCTTTTGCACCGATTGTACGGCCGTTTTTGGTTTTTGCGAATTAATTTTGACATTTTAGACATATCCGTCACTGTGCGAATGCCTTCGAATCTTTTTGAAAATTTACATTTTTCCAAAAAAATTGTAATTAAGAAATTTTTGGAATCAGGAGAATGTTTTGGATCACGATAATAGATCTGCAGTAGGCAGTACCTCTATCATTTTGAAACCTTGGTTGAATTTGTGTGACGTCATAGACAAAGACCTTTTTTTTTTCATTTTTGAAAAGATGAGTGAAGACTAAGAGTAAGTAGTGAAGATTGATGAAAAAGTAGATGAGATTTTGTTGAATGAGACTTCTAATGAATAATATACGGAGTGTCAAATGCATTTCTTTTTCGTTTTCTCTTCATTAACTATAACTAAGTAATGTTGAGGGAGCATAGGGTACTCCGTAAGTAGGTACGTAGGTATCTGTGTGAGAAAACTAAGATAGCCATGTTTTGCTAAAACTGCTCTGGAGTCAACAGGAATTGTCCGATTCTACTTTTTTTTTTTTTTTAATATAGGTACCTAAGTTATCCCTCTACAACCACCGTTCATTGAAAAGTGGTTTGGTAAACTTATTCATGTACAAAAAAAAATTCAAAAAGTTGATTTTTGGGCTCTCAAAAAAGTACCCTTCAAAGATGGCCACCCCACCAAGGGTAAAATGGCCACCCCATAAAAAGTACATAATTAAAAATGCAAATAAACGAACAAAATCAAGTTTCGAGTGTTTTTATTATACTTAGGTACATATTGTATTTAAAGGGTATTCCCGGATAAGATAGGTGAAATGCCCCTGTCCTCGGATTTTTGAAATTTTGATGAAAGATTGTTGGGTGCCTGTAAAAAAAATGTAGGAGCCAAAAAAATTTTCTCCACCCCACCCGTATTGCCCCCTAGGGCCAAAAAACGCTTTTTTCGGAGAAAAAAATCATACTTCAACGAGTTTTGAACAAAAAATTTTGAATTCACCCAAAATATGTACAGGAAACATATTTTTCGGCCCCCCGGGGGGGGGGGGGATATTGACAAAAGAAAACTTGAAATCGCCGTATCTCCAAACCTAATTCTTGCACACAAAATTTTTTTTCTTTCAAAAATATATCTGCATGAGTACTATAATTGGTATTTTTTGCAAATTTTTTCTCCAGATGGGTCATCTTCAAAAATTCAAAAAACACTAAAAAATGCATTTTTTGTGTCACGGAACCACCAAAAAAGGCGATATTGCCAGTGATATGACTCTGAAATTTTGCATGCGGACCTCTAAAAACAATATAAAACCAACCAACTTTTTGAAAACTCAAATTTGGGGCCATAGGCACCCCCTCCCCCATTTTTGGGGCGAAAGAAGATCGACAATATGGGTATCGTTTTCATATGAATCGAACTTGCTGAACACGAATATGAAGTTAGATTTTCAGTTGGACCTCCTAAGGGTCACATTGGGGGAGGGGGTTGCCCAAAAATTAGACATTTTGTGAAGTACGAGGTCTGGCAATTAAGTTCCGGAAAGTGCTTTTGAGAGGTAGAAGATACAAAACTGGTGTGCTCGCAAACACCTTGTTGTGTAGATTAGACCTTCCTTTAATACTGTTATAAGTTTCAAGTCGATCGGGTGAATTTTGCGGGATTTATAGCTGTTTAAAGTGAACAACTTTTAAGGTCGTGTCGTAAAACTTTAAGGGGTGACTTGAGGAGGATGCTTGAGTCAGGGAGATCAGATTTTGAGTTGGGGGAGAGGTAAATGTCTCGAAAGGTCAAACGTGATGTTAAAAAAAATTAAGGAAATGTTTGAGGAAGATCAGGTGGTCAAAACCTCACAAAAAGTAGGCCATGAGATTCTTGTTGCCAAGTGGCTGTGAGGAAATGTCCTCTGAGGTGAGTAAAAAATAATTTTCAAAGGAGATTGACCTTATAAGTTGTTATTGTAGTTTTCCTTCAACTCAAAGCACCATATTTTTACTCAATGCTCCCATTTAGAAAACTGTTTTGGGTCCCTCAGAGGTGAATTTTTCAAAATTTGAATGGAGGTTTTTGAGTCTTCCTCAAAAATGCAATGGGTGTTGATTCTCAGGTAAAAACCAACTGAGAATGAAGTAGAGGTCCCTAGGAATCAAATCTGGGGTGTAGAAATACTGAGGAGACACTAAGATGTCTTGAGGAGGTGACCATTCCTCCAAGAAGTGATTTGCAACCCTCGTTTTCACGACGTCGTACTTAAAGTTACGTTCGAAAAATGTGCACCAAAAAAAAAACGGAACAACCTACGGCATTGAAACTTCGAACATTAAACATTACTAAAGGAAGGTCCAATCTACTGGACAACGTGTTCGCGAACACTCCAGTGTTGCATCTTCTACCTCTCAGAATGGCTTCCCGGAACTTATTCAGTATAGCGTTACTCGTATGTATTTACGACATGATCAGTTGCATGGCATAAAACAGTGGTATGATGAAGCGTGTGTCACAAAAAATTAAATTTTTAGGGAAACCAACGTCTCGAATGTGGCCTTTGGATGAGTTCAACTGTAAAAAATATGTACTGAAAAATATCATTTCTAAAACTGAAGAAATATTTTGGAACGCACGTGGTGTTAATTTTATATCGCTAAAAATTTCCTAAATTTAATATTGGCGTCTCTGCGTTCCAAAGTATTTCCTCAGTTTCAGGAATGATGTCTTTCAATATTTTGTCGTCATTAACGCGAAACATTTGCGAATAAAAAATTTTCAAAAGATCAACTGACCCAAAAATAAACGATTTGCAAATTTTCAATCGCTCAAAAGAACGCTAAAAGTGATCTTGGATTTTGACGGCAATAGCATAGATCAACGCAGAATCTCAAATGCTTTCATTTGGGACTGGGCTATTTTTTTCAAATCAAATTGAGTACCTAGGGGCTGCAGCGGAAAAACACGATTTTTTCGAAAATGCCCCATCTTTGAGGGCCCATATCTTTCTTTTAGAATACCTTTCAACTCAAAATGACGATTTCTGCTAAATTTGGTAAAAATCCAACTTTTTTTTGAAGCATGTTTTCACGAAAAATCGATTTTTTGGGCAACCTCCTCCCCCAATGTGACCCTTAGGAGGGTCCTACTGAAAATCTAACTTCATATTCGTGTTCAGCAAGTTCGATTCATATGAAAACGATACCCATATTGTCGATCTTCTTTCGCCCCAAAAATGGGGGAGGGGGTGCCTATGGCCCCAAATTTGAGTTTTCAAAAAGTTGGTTGGTTTTATATTGTTTTTAGAGGTCCGCATGCAAAATTTCAGAGTCATATCACTGGCAATATCGCCTTTTTTGGTGGTTCCGTGACACAAAAAATGCATTTTTGAGTGTTTTTTGAATTTTTGAAGATGACCCACCTGGAGAAAAAATTTGCAAAAAATACCAATTATAGTACTCATGCAGATATATTTTTGAAAGAAAAAAATGTTGTGTGCAAGAATTAGGTTCGGAGATGCGGCGATTTCAAATTTTCTTTTGTCAATATCTCCCCTCCCCCCCCCGGGGGGCCGAAAAATTTCGAAAAAATTCATGTGGATAAACCCATGTTTCCTGTACATATTTTGGGTGAATTCAAAATTTTTTATTCAAAACTCGTTGAAGTATGATTTTTTTCCCGAAAAAAACTTTTTTAACCCTTGTGAGCAAGGGGGTGGGGTGGAGAAAATTTTTTTGGCTCCAACATTTTTTTTACAGGCACCCAACAATCTTTCATCAAAATTTCAAAAATCCGAGGACAGGGGCATTCCACCTATCTTATCCGGGAATACCCTTTAATAAAAACTTCAGAAACTGTTGGCAAAATTGGTTATTTAGTAGATTTTTATTTTAAATAAAAAAAATACTTATCTGAAATTTCGTTTGTATGTATATCGTAGTTGTTTTATGTAAGGTAAGTGCAGGTAATTACGCCACCCTATGGTTTGAGGTCATTTAGTGGGGTTAAAATGCATCTTTGGCAAAAATGTGAATGAACCACCTCAAAGTACATCTGATTAGCTACCTTTCACGAAAAAAATTTTTTTCTTACTCCTCCCCCAATACCGCCAATCTCCTCCTGAAAATTTCTTACAAAGGTGGCGTAATTATCAACAGGTGCAGGTAATTACGCCACCACCCCAAAAAACTATTTAAAATCTATGAAAACATTGGTAAAAATCATTTGACATTTTGGGCACCTTATTGGCTACCTTTCCCTGAAAAAAATGTTTTCCATTACCCCTCCCCCTATCCCACCCCTCCATTTCTGAAAATTATTCATCAAAGTGGTGTATTCATCAACATAATGCAGGTAATTCCGCCACTCTCCCCCCACCACCAAAAAAATTATTTGAAATTATTGATAAAAACATCGCTAAAAATTATTTCTTAGCATTTTGGTCAAATATGTGAAAGTCCTGAAAGAGTTTTGTTAAAGTGGTGTAATTTTCAACATTGGTACTTTTGTATATTTTTCAACATTTCGATACTTATATTGAGAGATGACAAAAAACTGTTTATCACATTGAAATCGTCATTAAATTTACTACAGGAAACATATCTTCAAAAATTTTTTTCGCCCTTATTACAAATTACAGCACGTTTCCAAACTGTGGTCAATTTAACATGACATTTTTTTTTTTGCATCAAATTTACGAAAAAGCGAGCCACAGATCAGAAAATTATCTGGTCCAGTGATATTTTTGGTTTTTTTACCTTGGCTTTAACAGTACAATCACCTAAAAGTCGTCACACGACGCCATCTATCTATTTGTTATGAGAACTGCGGTAGTGGTGTAATTGCCAACGTGGCGTAATTCGCTGCACTTACCTTAATCAAAATTCTCTGGCTGCGCCAGGAATAAAACTGTAACGTTTTTAATGGGAATTCATTGGCTGTTGAATTGCCCTTTGTTTTTTAAAAGTCGTTATTTTTATATAGGTAAAACTGTCGCGTTATTGTTGATTTAATCCATAGATAAACCAACTTATATATATTGTAATAGATTGGCAAGTCAACCAAATTTGAAAAACTTGTTTTTTGTTTTTGAATAGTGGCTGCACTGAGCAGTTAGTTCATACTCTCATCACTGCAGTGAATAGCGTTGCTGTCATACACACTTTTTCTGTTTCCTTTTTCAATCAAAATATTTCCTTTAAATGATGGTAGGCAATACAAATAGATGTAAGTTCTACATATATTTCAATATTTGTACTACTTCATTATGCTTTAATTTCTCCCATCCCAACTTTTGATAGAATAATAACAATCATGCAATGGTGAATTTGCATAAAATTGAAGTACAATTTTAAATTGAAGTACAATTTTATAAGTCAAAACAAAACAAAATGATTCTCTTTATTATCAGCATTTTTGGCAACCAGAGATTACTGTCATTGAAATAGGATTTTCCTTTTTAGGGAATTTTCCATCCTTTTAATGCCGAATTTTTTTTCTACTTAGGTAATTTCTGAAATACCTATTTATAGCGCGAGTTGTTTTTGTAAAAATTTGAAAAGAATATTTCGGCTAAATAATGAGTAGATGAATGCTTTTCTTCCCAGACCTAGTTTTCTTTTTTGTTGTTGTTGTAGTGATATAAAAGCAGATTCGACTGGTTTGTTAACGTACTTACAATAGGATTTGTGTTGTGATTCATTCCGAATAGTTTATAAAAACGTTTTCCCTATCCCTAGGAACATACTTATTAAGTTCGCGAATCTTGTTATTTGCTTTTTAATAAAATACATGATTGTGGTGAGCTGAGAGTTCCGTAGGAATAAATGTGTGTTGAGAGTTCCGTAGAAATAAATGAAAATTGGTTAAATTTAGTTTAAACGATTGATGTTAATATCAATTCAAAACGATAAAAATGCGATTACAACACAATTACATTAGGTATACATTCGATAGAACTAATATTCAACTTTTAAAGACAGATAAAGCTTGAGCATTTGTCTCTCGAATTCACTACTGACCAGCAGTAGCGTACTTGACTCCCCTTCTGGGAGGGGTTTTAAAATCAATAAGATATCATCAGAGGCGGATCGAAGTCATGCTACATATTTTGAGAGGGGGGGGTGTATCATGCCATTTTGCTGACAAAAATCACAATTTCAACGTGCTAAACCCATACGAAAAAAAAAAACATGGTTGACTATGATAAAAAAGTACTACGTAGTAAACCATGGTATTTTTGAGACTACAGTAACTACCCGGGGAAAAAAGTTCCAACTTGGCCATACATGATTGAAATTGATCATGTATGATGATGTATGTTCGAGCATACATCATCATACATGATCAATTTTGATCAAACACAAACCGATGTTTCCATACATGCTCATTAGGGTGTCCCTTAAAATGCAAAACCCGGGGAAAAAAGTTCAAACTTGGCCATACATGATCATGTATGACGACTTCATACATGTTCATACTAAAAAATTGTCCCCCACATGCTCATGTATGGATCGTTTGTACGAAATTGCATGTTTTATATCATATATTTTATTCTATAAGCTAGAAAAGTGTCTATAATCTGGAAAAATGTCTGAAATTCATTTATCCACATTTGTCTTGCATTCTTAGCACATCTTATGTACTTATACCATTCAGCAAATCATCCCATATATTTTATACTGACAATATTTTTATTATAAAAATCCAGGGTCACGCTCGTGACCCCACCCCGCCCCCCCCAAAAAAAACGAAAACGACGATTATAAAGGAAAACAACGAAAAAAAAAACTGAACGAGCTGACACTGATATTCTGAAAGGAACTCGTCTTTGTTGCGGCGAGTAGTAGGCCCGCCACCTCAGGCCAAAGTTGCATAGCCTGCCCCTGCAAGCAGTGGCAGGCTATGCTTTGGCCTGAGGAGGCAGGGCAGAAGTTATGCGCGCGCAGGTATGTATGTCGAGCGGTTGCATACCCAGCCCCTGCGGGCTGTTTATGCAATGCTTGAGGTTTGGGTCTGCAGCCGCCGCTTCGAGCTTTACTTTTTTTTTTACTTTTACTTTTACCTTACGAAGTCAAACTTAAAGTTTAAATTTAAACCTCGCGATGCGAGATGCATACTCAACCCCTGAGGATTGAATATGCATTTTTCCGAGCTTTTTTTTTATTTTTTAACCTCGTGGATCGAGATTGCATATTCAAACCCCTGTAGGCTAAATATGCGTTTCTCCGAGGTGGTATTTTTTTTTCAATTTTGACTTCGTATGCTAAAGGTATTGTCTAACCTATATGTTTAAGGGGTATTTGGCATTTTCGTGTACTTTGTGATTTTTTCTCAAACAGCTATGGTTAAAGGAGGGGTTCAAACGAAGTACTTAAAATGCCCAATACCCCAACATACATAGCTGCGCACGCATAATTATTCTTACCCTTACCTCCTCAGACTATGTAACTATAGGCCTGAGGTGGCGGTAAAGTAAATTCAAATAACGTAAATTAAAATGTTGAAAATATGAGAGTACTCACCAATAGAAGGGAGGTGGGGAGGGGGTTATAAAGACTATACAGTCAACACCAATCACTTCGCGAATTGTAATTTTTCAAAAATAACGGAGAAATACTAACACTATACGAATTGTTGAGAGTACTCAACGATAGAAGGGAGGAGGGGAGGGGGGTATAAAGACTATACAGTCAACACTAATCACTTCGCGAATTGTAATTTTTTAAAATAACGGACAAATACCAACACTATACGAATTGTGAAAAAATGATTAAAAAACTGACAACACCAGCACTTATTAATCACAAAAAAAAACGACAATACCAACGGAAAAAAACGCAGAGGTTTTCACTACAGAGCAACCAACGCAAACACACGCGACTTTACGGCAGGCGACGAACGCGAAAACTGACGGCAAGTCTGGAAGGGTTAGGCTAACATTGCCTAAGTAGAGCGCACCACATTCGCCTCCCCCACTCCTGCGCACAGGTGCGTGCGCACATTTGTTCAGTACTGGTCATACCATTTGCTTCCCCCACTCCTGCCAAGTACTGGTAGATGCGCGCGCACCTCTGTATGACTGAAGGAGTCAGCATGGTTTGTTAAATTCATGGGAACCAGACAGTGTACGCTTTTGTTTTCCTCTTATCTTTGTTTAGTCTAGAATATTTTTTTCCTTATCAGTTATTTCCCACAGACATTTGACTTCTGGGAAACATGTAGACATGTGACAGCACTAATTAATGGTGGGGATTATTGCAATGAACAGCTATGAAATGAGCTGTGAAGGTATAAGCAGTCAGTCTGTGTTTTTGCATTGTGTAACTCACATGTTATTTGTCAAGTTAGTCTTATGAACAGTTTTCTCTTGTGCTTTGGTGAATTGTGTTTTAATATGTGACGCAGCCAGCGATACCATACCATATGTCGGCAAAAATTTTTTTCGTTTTATTGTGGTTTCTGGTAGTGTTTTTCTTCCTCTTTTCAATGGTGCAAACAGATTTTCTAAATATTAAAATCTGACAAATTTGCAAAATTTCAAAGTTGCGTATTTTTTGAAATTCAAAACCCAAAATTCTGAGAAAAATGTGTTTAAAAGTTTGGGTTATTTTTGTAACATTTTTAATTTTTTTTTTTTTTTTTGATTTTCTTCATCTTTTAATGGTTTTACATCATATTTTTTTTTTTTTGACATTTTTTTATGAAAAGCACTTTTGTAAAACCGGTTTTTCACCACTAAAACGACGTGTTTGAGATCGGTGGGTACACCCATTCCAAAGTATAGGCTTCATAGTATATGAATTGACAAAAAAAATTTTTTTGATATTTTCTGACTTTTTCCATGAAAACGCGATTATCTCAAAAAAAAGTTTTCCGACATATGGTATGGTATCGCTGGCTGCGTCACATATGATAATTTGAACTTTTTGTTGAACTTTCGTGATAATTTGAACTTTTTTGTTGAATTTTCGTGGACTTTCTTTAAACTTTTATGCATATGTATAAACATTTAGTGTAAGAGGTTCGTTTTTTTAAAAATTTGTAGGGTGTTTTGCGTTTTTTTTTTTCAAAGTGCGCTTCATGTTTTGTGTTGAGAGCTATGGCATAGAAAAAAATTGGTAAGTGTAACTTCATTTTTTATAGTTTTGGGCATTCTAGGTAATTAAAAAAAAAAAATGTCAGATTATTAATTTTGGGTGTTTATTTGATTTTGTTGTTAGAATTTGATTTGGAAGATGACAAGTGGATGTTAGCTGCCCCAGATAGTAGTAATACCACTGAACCAATGTCAGGCAATGCAAATCAAGCTGTAGATAATAATGATGATGATGATAGCTGGATACATCTTCCACCAGACCCAGGCGCTAGTACCAGCAGAGATATCAGTTGTAATGCTAGGAAAAGTGATGATCCCATTGAAAACCTTTACAAAGTATTATCTCAGCATAAAATGTACACGGATAAATACAGAACAGAGGTATCCGAGATTACCATCAGTATTAATGAAATCCATGAAAACCCCAAAGAAAAGCTGAAAAAAATATTTAACGAGATTTTAGAAAATGAACTAGCAAATACTGATGAACATGCACGTATTGGTGTGGTATTGGACAACAAGAATTACAACAAGCCTTTGTATGTGACATTGAGGAAGAAAGATCAAATAACAGCTGATGTGATTCTGAACGAAGTGACTAGAGTGCTCCAAAGTAATGAAGATTTTTTCTTGAATGTACCTTTGAGCTTAAAAATCACCAAAGTTCATCTACCAAATGGTCAGAAAAGACACTACAATGTACATTTAATGCCATTTCATGATTTTTGTGAACTGAAGATTAGATCAATTGTTCAAATCAGGAATTACGATGATAACCTCTGTCTACCTAGAGCAATCATAGTGGGTATGGCATATGTGCAAAAAAGTAGAAATGAAATCGAATATGAAGAGTATAGAATTTTAACAAGGTTAGATGGATCTGATCTTCAATTAAGAACCAAGGCTATACAGTTGTGCAGAGATGCTGGTATCAACCCCAGACAAATCGCAGGAGATACGGCAGACATAATTAAATTTCAGACATATTTGAAAGATTATGAGATCACTGTTTTTGATGGGGTAGACCGCACAGGCCGCACAGTTCTACACAAAAGCGGTACTGGAAGTGACCGATACATTGATTTAATACTGGGTGATAATCACTACAATGTTATAACCAATGTTATCGGTGCATTTGGAAAACGTGTATACTGCCGAAAATGCAATAAGGGGTACGACCACGAGGAAGAGCACATTAACTGTAAAGGATCATGCTATAAATGCAAAAATGATAATGTGTGTGAACCAGTACTCGGTTACCTGAAGCAGTGCTCAACGTGCCTAGTGTTATTCTACAGTTCACAATGTTACAAAAATCACAGTGAAAGAAAACTGAAAAACGGAAAAACAATTTGTGATATTATAAAGTACTGTGAGAAATGTACAAAAACTTATACACTAACGAGAAGACGAGCTAAACATATTTGCAACTATAAAATTTTCACAGTATGTAGACAACATGTGGATAAAGATCATCTTTGCTTTGTGCAACCGAAGAAACCTCAAGTAAATAAAGATGGAACAGATTTGTATGTGTTTTTTGATTTTGAAGCTCGAATTGATGATGTTGACGGTACACACATACCAAATTACTGTGTTGTACAACACCAGTGCACAGTTTGTGCAAATGACATCGAATCAATTACAGATGAATGTCGTGTATGCAGAAAACGTGAATATTTCGTTGAGGGTAAAGAAGGTTATGACCTGGTTCAAGAAGTATTCTCAATATTTAAAAGAAAATCAAATCATTTCAGAAAAGTGTATGTTTTTGCCCATAATGGTGGTGGGTATGACTTCCACTTTATCGTAAAATATATGATAATGGTTGAAAGATGGACTCCTACTATTGTTAAAAATGGTTCAAAGATCATCTATATGGAGTATAGAAATCTTATCTTTAAATATACCCTTAACTTCTTCAACAGTAAATTATCAGAACTCCCGAAGATGTTTGACATCAAAGACCAAGTTAAGGGATACTTTCCACATTTTTTTAACAAAAAAGAGAACTGGACTTACTCCGGAGTGTTTCCAAAAGCAGAAGATTATGGCTGTGATTCCATGACAGCTGAAAACCGTAAGGAATTCTTGGAATGGCATAAGAAGCAAAAAGATAAAACATTCAGTTTCAAAGATGAAATGAAGAAATATTGTAAAGCTGATGTAGACATTCTAAGAAAAGCATCACTAAAATTTAGAACTCTATTTGAAGAACTGTTGAAAATTGATCCACTTACCACAACATCTACTATCGCCTCTGCCTGTATGTACGGATACAGGATGAATTTCATGCCAATAAATGTAATAGGTTTGATGGATTTTAAAACCTATCATATGAGACATAAGCAATCTAAACTGGCTCTTCGTTACATGTTGTATTTTGAGAACAAGCATGATATTAAACTGGAATCAGCGTATCGTGGTAAAGAGAAAGAATTTGGTCGTTATAGGGTTGATGGTTTCTTCGAGAAGTTCCCAACATATAAACTGGAAAATTTTGATTCTACTACTGATTCCCGCACAGAAGTACCATTAATAATCGAAATACAAGGATGTTTGTTCCATGGTTGCACACGTTGTTACAGTGAAGAGGAAAGAACTGCACCAATTGGTGATAAAGACTGTTTTGAAACACTGGCATATAGGTATGAAAATACCCAAAAGAAAATGGCTTACCTCAGAAGTTTACCAATAAAACCATATGTGCTCGAGTTTTGGGAATGTGATATTTGGCAACAGTGCACAATTGATGACTCACTAAAAACATTCATGAAGTCTGATGACATATTGAATAGAATTGAGTCAAATCGTGAGGCGTTTTTTGGAGGGCATACAGAATGTTTCCGCAAATATTACAAGGTACAACCTGGAGAGAAAATAAAGTATATCGATGTTAACTCTTTATACCCTTTCATCAATAAATATGGTGTATATCCTGCTGCCCATCCACAAATTCTAATTGAAGATGCTGCCAAATACTGTCAATTGGAAAATGTTACAGGGATTGCTAAAATAAAAATCTTACCACCGAAACAGCTCTTTTTCCCAATTATTCCCGTATGAGCCAACAACAAGTTGATATTCTCACTATGTCGAACTTGTGCCGAATGTGAGAACAGAGATACCTGTGACCATACTGAGGAGGAACAGGAAATCACAGGAACCTACACTTGTGTGGAAATAAATGAAGCAGTCAAACAGGGCTATAAGATCAAGAATATTTATGAAGTTTGGTCATACACACCAACCAAGTATGACAAGCAGACCAAAACTGGAGGTATATTTGCAGAATATATCAATAAATTTCTGCAAATTAAACAAGCGGCATCAGGGTTCCCGACAAATGTAGAAACTGAAGAAGATAAAATTAAATTTTGTGCTAAATTTGAAGAACGAGAAGGTGCTCCTCTTCAATTAGATAGTGTTCATCCTAATCCTGGACTTAGATCTCTCAGTAAACTCTGTCTAAACAGTCTATGGGGTAAGTTTGGACAGAGAAATCAACTGCAACATACCAAAATCATCAAACGGGTGAGAGATTTCTACCCATTGATTGTTGACCCTGAAAAGGAAATCACAGACATAGCAATTCTGAATAACAACAACAACAACAACAACAACAACGATGATGATGATGATAACGGCGACTTAATAATGGTATCCTGGAAATCTGTGGAAGAATGTGCTGTAGATAAAGATTTCATTAATCCTGTTGTCAGTGCCTACGTAACTGCTCAAGCTCGAATTTATCTGCTCCATTTTCTAATGAAGCTGGGAGAAAAAGCCTTATACTGTGATACAGACTCTATAATATACGTCTACAGAGAAGGAGATGAAGAAATTGAAAGCGGTCCTTACTTGGGTGAAATGAAAAACGAGTTGGAAGATTATACCAAGAAGTTTGGTCCTGGGTGTTACATATCTAAATTTATTTGTGGTGAGTATTTGAAAATGAGAAGTATTTTTCCCAAAAAAAAAAACTATTGTTTAGAATATGTATAACTAATCACTCTGTTTTTTTTTTTGTAATGTTCACAGAAGGTCCAAAAAATTATAGCTTCGAAGTAGTGAATGCCCATGGAGTCTGCGTAAAAAGAGTTGTGAAAATACGGGGATTTACATTAAATTATTCGGCAAGTCAGCTACTAAATTTGGACACAATGAAGAATTTTGTTACATCCGAACAACCCACAAACATCGAAATTGTCACACCTCTCCAGATACAACGAAAACGTCACTTCAATATCATATCGAAGGAAGCTACGAAAGTGTATAAACCCATTCCTCCTAAGCGACGATTTTTAGACAACTACAGAAGTGTACCCTATGGTTGGGTAGATAGTGAAGAAGAAGAAGAAGAAGAAGAAAATGACTGATTTAGGATACTTACCTAGGCTTGCATTTGTTTGTTTGTCTATCTTATTACTTGTCATTATTTTATGCTTACCTGTGTATATGTACCTAATTAATACCTTGTTTATATATGAAATAAATGAATAGAAGAGTTGAACTTCATTTTTTATACTTGTATTTTATTGGAAAAATGAAAAAAAATTATGGTATATATACAAAAGAGTTCTTAATTCTATTTTATACTTTGAAGGTTAAAAACTATCAAAAAAAAAAAAGTGAATAATAAATTAATAATAATTGGAAAAGAACTGAAATGATTATACATAGGTATTAAAAAAAAATATATATATATATATATATGAAGAAGCAGAAAGAAAAAATACTTAACCTAAAACTACACTAGTAGAACTGACAGCAACTGTCTCCGTAGAATTTTGAGTATTTAAATTTACATCTTCATTAACAATAGTAGCATTAACATCAGAAGTAGATGGTGCATTTGCATAAAAACTAGTTAATCTAACAGATATTTCAAGCAACGAAGATACTAGTTTATCATCGGCGAACACTTTTATTTCATTGACAATTTTTTAGCCAACTCTGTGTCAGGGTGGATTCGCATCAAGTCAGAGATGTTATATGCTGCCAGATGCTGACGAACAACAGTTTCTAAATTAGGGTTTTCATTAATATTATCAATAGAGTGGATGAGGTCCGCATCAATAACTGGAACATCATCTAAAATGGCTTGCTTTGCACGTTGAGCTGCTTCTTGGTATGATGCCATCAAATGGTAAGTGCTTTCAAATATGGGTTTCAGACGTAAAAATGTACTCCATCCTTGCTCTTGAAGAATTATGCTGTCAGGGTAATACACAGAAGCATCTTTCTCATCCAAAGTTTCAGAAATCAAAATTGATTTGTTGTTGTAGAAATTACGGAAATCTATCTTCCAAGCGCCATTGCAAATTGAGATAGGATTGGGTTTATAACTAGGATCTAAGCTTTGGAAATATCGGTCTGCAACATCCAATACATAAGAGCTGGTCAATGCGTTGAACTCCTCCAGTTTTAAATAAATTCCTGTTGATTTTCCACCGGAGTACTTGACAAGATTAAGTAAAGGCTGGAAATTGTTGTCAATGTCCAAGCCTAGGAGTACATTTTTGATACCACTCCAATTGATGACATACAGTTGATTACATAGCAAATACTTTCTTGGCTTGTTGACACGGGTATTTAGACGTCTTTTTTTCAAAACAGGCGGTGTGATATCATCAACACAGTTGTCTACACCTTCTTCAGTAGGTGATGCTGGAGAAAAGTCAACTTCTTCGGATTGTTCACTTTCTTCTTCTTTATTCGGCATTGGTACAAAAATATCGCTGATGAAAATCTGACGAGCTTTTGGTTTGCGCCCTCTACATTTCTTAACAGGTGTTTGTTGTTGGTGTAGAGGAATTGAACTAGCACCACCAATAAAGGTGCCTACTGTCGCATTAGCTTCTCTAGCAAGATCAACCATTTTTTGAGCACACATTTTAATGAAACAGAAAACGAGGCACGTCACAGCACAAATTGTGTTCAATTGATATACACAAGCACGAGATGTTAACTCGACCGCGGTCAATGCAGAACTGAAGTGTGCGAACAAAAATCCCTCTATTTATAATTTTTCTAAATATCACGTGATTAGGAAATTAACGAATCAGAGAACAGCTTCTAGATTGTTCCATTTCAATGTATGATGCAATAGTTCCAAGAATTGTGTAGTGGTGACTCATTGTCTGGCAATTTTATCTACAATCACTAAATGTGGTATAGATGGCGTTGCTGATAGTACTATGACTAATTTCTGTTGAAATTGTATGTTCTTGCGTAGTGTTTTGCGTATATTCGAGTAAAAAAGAAAGAAATACTCATTAAAGCATACTTGCTATAATTACACGTAATATTTACACAACGGTTATAAGTGGACTGATAGAGAGATAAGGGAAAATATACAGACGAGGTAAATGGTAACTAATACCGATAGAGAGCGCGAATAGTATCTATACAAAGCTCCCCCAGGAAGACCAAGGGTCTTAAGAAATAAATATAAATAAATTATATACATTCCAGTAGTAATTAAACTATACAACGAGTTAAAAAATACGCGATTACGTAAGAATATTTACATTCGAGCGAGAAAAAAAACAAAAAACAATTTAAAAAAACGAGAGAGTAAAAATGCAATAATTTACATGAAAAAAAAAACAATTATTTACATTATTCGAACATCCGAAACGAGTTAAAACTATTCGAACGTTATTCTCCAGCGATTTTCGTTTCGACTGGAAGTTTGACTAATTCCTGGACACCTCGTTGGAAAATCGATCCTTTGGCCTTGACGGAGACCTTTCGTAAGTGACCTTTGGCATCAGGTTTGCCATCGACGATTCTTCCGAGGGGCCATGAACATGGCGACGAATTTTCCTTCAATATGACGATGTCACCGATTGAAAGATTTGGTTCGGCTTTTTTCCATTTCGAGCGGGTCTGGAGCTTGGCAAGATAACTCGATTTCAGATTATGCCAGAATGACTCGATAATCTGACGTTGAAGAGTCAATCTTTCACCCAATGTGATATCGAATGGGCTAGGATCGTCTTTCTCGAGCAAACTTGAACCAATCAGGAAATGAGATGGTGTGAGGACATCGATTTCCTCAACATCAGTCGAATTTCGGGAGGCATATAATGGTCGAGAGTTGAGGATTGCCTCAACAGCTGTGAGAACAGTTCGGAATTCTTCTTCGGTTTGAACAGCTCCTTTCGTTGCAGCTAGTAGATGCTTTTTCCCAGCTTTAACCGCAGCTTCCCAGACTCCACCTTGGTGTGGAGTTCTAGGAGAAATAAATTTCCATTCGAGTGCGAGTTCGGGATTATTTTTCTCGAGATCGTTCTTAGCACCAACGAAATTCGTTCCATTATCGGAGTACATTATCGCAGGTGTACCTCGGCGATTTCGGAATCGTTGAAAAGCGGCTAAAAACGCAGTCGTCGAGAGATCGGATACTGGTTCGATGAAAACGGCGCGAGTCACCAAGCAAATGAAGAACGCAGCGTAACACTTGATATACTTTGGTGTTCGATGATTAGTGCATCTGATCGTAAACGGACCGCCATAATCGACACTGGCGTTGGTAAACGGACGAGCGATGGTTAAGCGTTCAGTAGGCAAATCACCCATGATTTGGCTAACTGTCTGAGCTTTCATTCGAGTACACCAGACGCAATTATCGATGGTGTTTTTCACTAGTCGCCGAACTCCTGTGACTATCCAGTAGCGACTGAGTATGAATGATCGAGTAAACGCTTGAGAAGCATGATAATACTTCTCATGAATGTGTCGAGCGAGTAGTTTGGCGTACTCGGACTGTCCGTGTAAGATGATCGGGTGCTTGACGTCGTAAGAGAAACGACTATTTCGAAGCCTTCCTCCTACCCAGAGTACTCCAAACTGATCGAGAAAAGGACTTATCGAAGCGAGCTTATTACGAGATTTCAAAGGTACTTGATTCTGGATTGATTCGATTTCGTTCTTGAACCAAGTAAGCTGAGAAATTCGAGCGATGATGTAAATCGGTAGTCGTGGATCTTCGAACATAACTTTCGAAATTCGCAATTGGTAACGAGATAATCGAGCGTAGAACGTTACAAACAGTCGAACCATTCGAATCAGCTTTTCGTACGATGAATATTCGCTGATGAATGCTTCTGTAGTTGCTTGACATAACAGCAATACAGTTCGACGTTTTTCAGGTGGTTCAGGTAAACTAATTTCGACTTTCGGAGTATCTTCGGTTTGTAACCAACTAGGTCCTTGGAGCCAAAGTTGATTATCAATGAGCGAGTCGATAGATACACCGCGAGTGACCAAATCAGCTGGATTTTCTTTCGTGTTCACATAACTCCATTGAGAATATGGTATAATCGCGTTGACGTGTTCGATACGATTACGTACGAAGGTATCGAATCGAGATGCTGGACCTTTCAGCCAAGCGAGTGCAACTTGAGAATCGGAGTAGACTCGTGACTTCGAGACGTCGTATTTCAGCATTTTGGCAATTTTCGAGAGTAGATTAACGAGCAGTACAGCACCGAGTAATTCGAGTCGATGAACTTTGAGCTCCTTTATCGGTGTGACTTTCGATTTTGAGGCAACGAGCGAGACCGAGATTGATGATGAAGAATACGATTTGATGTAGACGACAGCACCGTAAGCTTTTTCACTTGCATCACTGAATCCAATTAATTCGAAGCGATCAGGAGCAAATGTCGAGTAAGCGCGAGGTATTTGAATAGAAAACAGCTTTTCAAGGTCTTGGTAGTATTCTCGAAAACTTTTTTCAATTTTGTGAGGAATTTGGTCATCCCACGCCAAATCTTGCCGCCATATTTCTTGAAGCAAGATTTTACCTCGAATCAATATGGGGTTTACGAGACCGAGCGGATCGAAGATGCTGGCAATTAACGATGATACCACTCGTTTGGTAAGAGTGACTTTCGAAATATCCACCGTTTGATGGTGAACACGCAGCACATCTTCGTTCGGGTACCATTGAAGACCAAGTATTTTTGCAACACCGTCAGAGCCAAACGACACTGGTTTCAATTCTTCAACGAGTTCAGGAGCAAGCGAGGCGAGAAATTCAGTCGAGTTCGAGACGTATTTACGCAAAGGAAATTGAGCTTTCATAAGCGCGTTGTGAATTTTTTGCGCTTTAACGATAGCTGCTTGAACGTTTTCTGCACCAGATAGAATATCGTCCATGTAGGTCATTTCCTTTATCGCTTCTTTCACTTCGGGTTCATCTTCGGGTACTTCTGTGTCAGCTACTTCGTTGACACAGGCAGTAGAATCGGCAGCGGCTGGACCTGTTCCGTATGTCACTGTTGTGAGCTCGAATACTTCGACAGGTTGATCAAGATCGAAACGCCATAAGATTGATTGAAATCGACAATCATCTTCGTTCATACCGATACAACGATACATCATCTTGATGTCAGCAGAAAAGGCGATTAGGAAAATTCTCCATCGAATGAGAATATCGAATAGAAACGATTGACGAATCGGACCGTTCAGCAAGATATCGTTCAGAGAAAGACCAGATTTGTTCTTCGCAGAAGCGTTGAATACTACACGCAGTTTTGTTGTCGAGCTGTCTTCGCGTAATACGGGTAAGTGCGGTATGTAGTATCGCTGAACTGCATCTGGATCTTTGACGAGACGCATGTGACCGAGATCGAGGTATTCGCGCATGAATTTGGTATATCGAGGTCGAAGTGGCGATTTCTCGTACTTCAACAAAGCACTGAGAGCTTGAGGATACGTGTTAGCGAGTTTCTCAGTTGAATCCTTGAAAGGTAATCGAACTTGGAATCTGCCATCGGGTAATCGAATTCGTGTGCTTTGGAAGTGGTTTTCCCAAAGCTCGTGTTCGCTGAGAGTAATTTTGGGAGGATTAACTTCTTCAATTTCCCAAAATTTAGCTAGTACGTCATGCGTCGTTGTACTAAGCAAACAGCATTTTCGTTCGAGAGGTGGAACTTTGACAGCTCCGATCGTGAGCCAACCGAAGAGCGATTCTTCGAATGCGAGATCACCGACGAACTTTTTATTACCAGTCATGATGCGACTGACGTATTCAGCACCGATGAGGATGTCAACGTGGCTGGTTTCGAGTTCAGAATCGGCAAGAGCGAGGTCTGGTTCGAGCGTGGCAACGTGTCGTTGCATTTTCGAGTCGATAGTGTAAGGTAGTGAGCCAATAAGTTCAGCATCGATTTTCAGCTGAGCTTTATTGAAACGAGATTTCACCGTAAACGAAACAACGTAGCTTGTATGTACCGTTTGTGATGAAATACCTTCGAGACTGTATGCAGATGGGCGTTTAACGAGATGGTGTTTGTTCACAAATGCTTCGGTGACGAGATTGACTTGTGAACACGAGTCGATTAAGGCACGAGCGAGTACAAATTTCTGGCCAATTTGCACTTTGATGACAGCAGAAGGCAGAAGTACGTCTTTACCGGAACGAATCGCTACTACTGCTTTTGTCTGGTCATCGGATTTCGGGTCTGGTTTTGATTCGGGATGAAGCATGGTGTGATGATTCTTTTCACACGTGCGACATTTCGAGGAGCGACAAACGTTGCTAGTGTGTCCAGGACGCAAGCAATTTTTGCACAGTTTTTTCGAGGTAACGTACAGTTCGCGATCTGTAACGTTCTTTGCTTGAAATTTTGGACACTGCGAGAGGTAATGCGCTTCTCCGCAGTCGAAGCATTTCAGCACAGTCGAGGGAGTTCGTTGAGTAGTCTGCGGCGAAGTACTTGAAGGACTGGAGACTGCCAACGTAGATTTTGTCTTCTTCGAAGAGCCGTTTGTTTTTTCTGGTGTCGCTTTCGAGGCAGATGACATCAGATTTGCTGTTTCGTAAGCAAAACAACGAGCGCTGAGAAATTTATCGAGTGAGTCGAATGATGGATATGCGGAATAGTCTAGGTTGCTGTTTTCCCAGTCTATTCGAAGTTTTTCGGGCAGTTTTCGAACAGTGATGAACGTTATGAGAGGAGACATCTTCGCAACATCGATATCGCATGTTTGTAAACCTCTGATAAGTGCTCGAATTTTACTGATCGAATCGCGTAACGTAGATGACGTAATTGACGGCATATTGAGTAGTTTACCAAAATGAGCAGCAATAATGGCTCGAACGTTGAAATATTCAGTCAATACTGCTTGGTATGCGAGTTCGTACATACCCTCTTTCACTGGTGTCTCCTTGAGGAGGTATTCGGCATCCTTGATGAGAGCACCTTTGAGAAAGAATAGCTTATGCACTGGTTGCAGCATATCGTTCGAATGAACCAATGCTACGTACATCGAATGCCATTCAGTGAAATTGGTAATATCCCCATCGAATTTAGGCACTTTGATGTCTGGTAGTTTAGCGAGCGGGTTTCCGAGCATATTTTCACCAACAAATGACGAATCCATGGATTTTCGAGCTTTAGCCATTTGCTGAGCAGCTTGATCAGCTTTGTTGATGCGAGCTGCCATTGCACTCAACAAACCTTTGGCTTCGTTGAATTTCTTTCGCGAATCATTGTAGGGTTTCACAACTTCATCTTCAGCCTTTTCCAGCTCTGTGGCATCTTTGAAGGCCTTAGGATCGAGTAGGTCGAGAATTTGCTGGTCGAGAGCTTCTAATTTTCTAAGCTGTTTCAACCATGAATCGAGTATAGCGCCAATTTGATGAACTAAATCTTGCGATGGTTGTTCATTCAACTTAGCTAGAGCATCTGCTTGATCATAGTTCAGATTTTTGGTCAGCAGTCGTTTGTTACGTGTACACTGATCATAAGTCAGATCTCCGAAATCTTCATCATCAGATGGCATGATGAATATTTCTAATGATCAAGGCGAGTTGAGAATACGAGGTGACGAGAATATTTACGTGTTTTCTGTGTTGATAACAGCAGAAACTCCGAGGAACGAGATGCGTGAGCCTTTTACAGAGTAGGCGCGGCGAGGGGTACGTTTCAGTACGTGATAACACAGAGTACTGGCTTCGTACGGCGATTTCCGAGTCGAGACGATGAGAAATGAGCGTTGCTGCTGCTGATACGAGGTCCGGGGTGCGGAGAGACGAGCGTGTGTGTAGCAGGAACGTTGATAGGCGAGGTAGGACGAGGTACGGTGATTTTCGGCGAGCTGGCGGGTGCGGCGAGCGGGGTTCGAACGTATTGGCGTTGTGAAACAATGTAACAGCACCGGATTGTCGAAGCTTGCTGCTTTGGGTTTTTTACAGCAGAAATTGACAGCTTTTTTCAGCACAACGAAGTAAATTACGATGAAGACTTACAGGTTGATTCGAATGAAGCTGGAACGAGTTGAATTCGAGTTGGTTTCGGGTAGATTTTCCTTGACAGGAACACAGGAGCGAGTAAACGAGGTGACGAGGTGAAAACTTTTGTTTTCCGAGAGATGTTCGAGATCAATTAAAACACATACGCGATTGCACTGTAATCGATTTAAACGAGAGAAACGAGTGATTAATAATCGAGTTAACTGATATTCAGGTCGGAAGGACCATTTGTTTTGCGTATATTCGAGTAAAAAAGAAAGAAATACTCATTAAAGCATACTTGCTATAATTACACGTAATATTTACACAACGGTTATAAGTGGACTGATAGAGAGATAAGGGAAAATATACAGACGAGGTAAATGGTAACTAATACCGATAGAGAGCGCGAATAGTATCTATACACGTAGTAAACATTTTATCATCTCATTTACTAAAGGTTTGGTAGTAATGTGTTGATAACCAGTTCTTCTTCCACAAAATATCAAGTTGTAAAGGTATATAATAACATGGTCATTGTTGGTTCTATCTGTAGTAAAGAATGATAGAAAGTCTTTGAGTGAATAATTCTGTGATCTGAAGTACAGATAGACAGAGCAGTACTGTCCACACACTGTAGAGTTGTAAGCTTGTAATGGTTGCGTGTTATAAATCCAAATGTTAGAGTTTCTTTTCAGGAATGTTGTAAATTCTGAATATAAGGGCGGGAAACCATAGCTATCGAAATACTCAGCATTCTTCCCAGCATCCATTGTTGTGCGTAACGATATTTTTTTTCGTTCCGTTATTTTAACGATATTTTTTTTCGTTCCGTTATTTCGTTACGTTACAAAATTAGCATTTTTTTCGTTACGTTTTTTCGTTACAGTACTTGTAACGAAAAAAATGCTGTAACGGTATTTTTCGTTACACCGGTACTTGAATTTTTTCATTACGTTATTTTCGTTATTTCCGTTACGATTTTTTCCTTACAGAAACGTTTTTTCAACGTAGAATTGATGATATTTTCAAAGAAAAATGCATTTGTAACGAAAAATTGTAACAGAAATGGCTAAAATAACGGAACCAAAAGGTTTAAATACCAGTGTAACGAAAAAAATACCGTTACATTTTTTCGTTACAGATATAATCATGATACAATTACGTTCATTAAAAAGGGAATTTTTGAAAAAGTCAAGCTTGGAAGGTAAAAAATCTCATTTTTTTGGACTCAACTTGAAAATATTGTAACTAAAAAAATAACAAAAAAGGTAACAGAATTTTTTCGTTTTTCGTTACGTTACATCAAGAAAAATATCGTTACGTTACGTTTCAGTTACACAACATCACATGATCAAAATAATGTTTTCGTTACAGTTCCGTTACCTGTAACGAAAAAAATTTCGTTATTTTCATTTTTCGTTACAGTTACTGTTACGGGACGCCAACACTGCCAGCATCTATGTGTATACACACCCAGTGACTTCCTTCTTGGGTACTTTTATCCAAATTAATGATAATATTGGCAGGTAAAGGTACAGGTGTAAGAGGTAATTGATCCAATGCGTAAACATTTTCATGTAATGAAGAGATATGTGTGAGCAAATCAAATTTCAGTTGTATAGTATTCATTTCTTCAATATCTATGTACGTCATGCGAGACTGCTGTTGTCTTGAAAACTGAACCTCTAACTTCCAAAATCAGTGGTTACATTTCGGGCTTTATCTATTTCAATAACATTGTCGTATTCTGCATACAAAATCATGTTAATGACTTCTGGTAATGCTTCACTGAAACCAAGTTCAGCTCTCATCGATCCATGTCGAATAAGATTCCAATGTGTTGGTATATGGGCAGACAGATCGGAAGTAAGATCAAATGCATATAAGCAGTATCCTGAAGCATACTCATCATATGCGATGGTGTGTGTACTTTGATTGAAATGTATACCCATACCGCTGAAGAGTGTTTGATAAGCATCTGCATAGAAATTATTCTTGAAGTCTGGTTTCAAAGGTTTCGATGGAACTTGTTGACCATCAACATACAGAGATAGATAATTCAAATTATAGTGTTGGAAATTAAATGGATTTTTCTGAAAGTCTCCGTTATATGCTGCATTTGATACAAAACCCATTATTATACGTTTGGGTAGTTGTCCAAGTATCAGATTGTCAATGGTGTGATTTTTACTTCCTTGAGACAGAGTTTGTACTTTTACTTCAACTCTTCCAATTGCATACTTCAAGTTGGTGCGCTCCAAAATTTTTGAATGTGTTATGGCAATATTTGGATTAATCTTGACACGTCGTACTCGTAATGATGCATCGAGTATTACAGCTTTGTATTCAGTACCATTTGTTATGAGACAAAAAGCATCTCTTGATTTATGCATTTTAATCTTCACCTCTACACCATTGATCAATAACTTGTCTTGGTTGAAAAATGAAACATGCGGTTGTCCAATCATTTCAACACCTCGTGTGTAATTGACACAAATCCATATTGCAAGAAAACTTTTGTTATCTTTTAAAGCCTCCATCTGTCCCTGTGTGTCTTTATAGAACAGAACATTACCCAATCTTGTAGCCATTGTATCATTACCATAATTCAATAAATTTTCCAAGTATGCCACATATGGATAATTTGCACTCACTGACAAAACATTCTTGCCATTAAGAGTGACATCAAATTGCGAAAACAAAGAGTGCATCCAATTATTAATAGTGCCAACCTCTGCATTGGCTGCTTTGAATGGCTCTCCTTTATCATCAACAATTTTCGCTTTAACATACAATAAAGTATGAGCCAAGTCCAAATATTCTTCTCGAATGCCTGGTATACAAAATTCAATGGGTGCATTTTCTGTTATTGTAGCAATTGGTTTATATTCGACAAAGTCTGCTCGTTCAATGCTAAGTTGAGTTCAGTGTTGCCAAATTCCGGAACTTGTTCCCAAATCCGGAACTTTTCAGAGCTGTCTGAACATTGACCGGAACTTTTCCTTTTGAGGAACTTTTTGGGAACTTTTTCATTCACCGGAACTTTTTTTCGGAACTTGACATAAAACATGCAAAAATGGACGTTTTTTTGTTGTTTGGACCCATTTTTTCTAAAAATTTTCGCTCTAGCTTCGCTCGAGCGGTAATTTTGCCTTCATTTTCATATAATCACCACATATCACGATAACTTTCCAGAAAATTACCCTTAATTTCAATTTTTCATGCGTAAAAATTGCCCCCTCCTTGAGATAACCCTGGCTACGCTACTGATAGGTCACCCCTCTCATAGCAAAAAACATTGAAATTTTGCATAAAATCATGTTTTAAAAAAACGGAACTTTTTGTTGAATTTCGGAACATTTTTCGGAACTTCAGAAAAATTTTCTGTGGCAACACTGGTTGAGTTGGAGGTAGTGCAAATAAATCCAATTCGGATTTTGTACATTCAACTGATTGATTGTGTATGAAGGACATCTTCTTTGTGGTCTTCAAAGTGAGAAAATATCTCCACCTAATAAATCGTATTTATTATGTTTATTTCGCTTTGCTACAGATGGTTTTCTTTTACGAGTTACTTTGGCTCGAACTGCTTTGCGCTTTGTAGTTGTGGTCTTCTTAACACCTTTGCCGCGTTGCTTCGTGGATGACCTTCTTGTACGAGTAACTTTCTTAGACTGACAAGATTTTCTGCGTCTTTTGCATTTATAACCTTTTCCTCCTTGAAAGAAGCCTACTACCTTGTCTGTAGCTTTACGTTTCAAATTATTAACAGCCTGCCCCAAATGATCATTGACAGATTCTTTTATGTTTGTACCATCACCTATATCACCAAGCACATTTACACCACTATTCAGAAGTTCTTTTCCTATAGCTAAACCACCCTTTTTCAACAAAGGTAGTGCTGTCCTAAATAAACCACCCAAGAAACTACCAATACCATGACCCCTTTGATATGGAGAACCTACAAACCAATGAGGTGAAATCCCATGTCCCGCCTGTTGTTTGTAATAATCTTCATAGGTGAGAATTTGACCTACACCATTTCCAGCTCCTACACCTCCAATGTATTTTCTACCGTAACCTTGCATTATTTGAAAAAAAAAACGTTACTAGCCTTGCTGTTGCAGCTAACTTGGAGAGCGACGAAAATGCAGCCTCACGTTCAACTTCCCAGAATCAAATGACACAAGTTCACCAAGATCATCTCTTATGTGTATTTCGATTGTTTCAAATTCACGTTTCATTACTGGTACATAATATAGCGTATTGAATAGTACACTTATCACTTTTTTATTAGTATGACTTTCCAGATTTACTATTCTCAACAAAGGAGCAAAGGTATCTCCAACAATATTTGGTTTTACAATGTCGCAGTACACATAAGCATGATTGGGGTATTGATAGTGAATATTAGAGTAGAATGATGCTACAAGTTCAGAAGTAGGGATCTTAATAACTTTGTTGTGTAACCCTTCAATGTCAAACTCTTCATTGTATTTATCTTCATCATCATCCTCATTGTTGTTATGTGGCCATTTAATGTCAAACTCTTTATTGTTTTTATCATCGTCCTCTAAATTTAGAAATCCTAACATTTTACTTAAATGTTTACTCATTCGTGAAATTCGTAAAGAAATGCTACCATCATCCCCAGAGTACTCATAAAGTTTAACTTTATCTTTTTCACTGTCAATATCAATAACTTTTTTCCTTTCTAAATTTTCTCCATTTTCACGACTGATGTATTGTGAGAGTTTGTCCATAGCTACTGTGTTCATCTTCTCAACCAATGCTTCTTTACTATTGTACATACCTTTGGGAATGCACAACTTTACACTATAATATAATTCTGCTGGCTGATTAGGACCATTGTTGATTTCACATGTCCCACATTCCAAGTAGAACAACCCTTCATCTCCCCCTATATTATAAAAACGAGGTGGATACATTACTTCTGTCAATGCTACTTCCCATTGTTCATAACCCAATTCAACTCTACTTGGTAATTTTGTGATGTAATGAGCCAAAGTGTTCTGTGGAAACATATCCATTGACACATTACTGGGCAGGGTAATGTAAAAATTATTGTCATCCATTTTTTTTTTTTTTTTTTTTTTTTTTGACAACTTATAAATTTCTGATATTTGTAGCAGGCTCCCAAGAGTTAAAAGACGTTGGATAACCTCGCCACTTCACAAGACACTGCGCATTTTCACCTTTACCCCGAGTTTTTATAACCTCCTCCACCAGAAATTCACCTTGAGGGTTATAATTTACCTTTTGCAATTCTTTCTCATAAAATTGTCCCTCTATTTTCTCATCATTCAGATCTTCAATCTCATACACAGGTATAGTGTGAGGTATGACTTTGACAATTTTGAAAACTTTTTCGGTGAATGAAATTGTATAACCTTTTACAAAAACATCTTTAGTTTTTGACAATCTAACATAATCTCCCACATGTAACTTTGGTTTTCGCATCTCCATTAGTTTACTGTACAAATTTTGATAAACTATCAAAATATTATCTTCATTAACCTCCCAGGGTGTCATTTTGATCGACCGATGGTATGAATTATTGTACCCATCAATCATATATTGCAAGTGATCCACATAACGTCCATCATTTTGATAAAATAGATACTTATACATGCGGGTTTTCAATGTTCTGTTGAACCTTTCTACTACACATGCTTTTACTTCAGGATTTGAAGTGGTAAAATGAGTAACCCCGTTTTTGAGGAAAAATTTCTGTACCTCTTTCGCAACAAATTCTTTACCTTTATCAGTTTGCAGTTTCATAGGTCTATGTCCATCATTACTATCAAATATCATTTGAAACGCCTTAATTACATTAACCGCAGTTTTTTGTCTCAAAGGTTGCGCAAATGCTTTCTTACTGAATACATCAATTACTGTTAGAATGTATGCATAACCATCATTATGTTCTTTCATACTTTGCATATCCACCAAATCAGCTTGCCATAAGTCATTCATGTTTGTAACCACATAACGATTTCTAACAAATCTCTTTCTAGTAGGTTTGAATAAGGTGTATGTATCTTGTGATCTTAGCCAATCTATTACTTCATCTTTTGATATCTTACCTTTTACACGTTTCAATAAAGGATGAACTCCGCCATATGCTTGAGGCTGTTCAACATTATAATAAATATTTTCTAATTGTTTTTGCAGACTAGCCATTACTATTTATAGGTATTAATCGAATGAATCCCACTTTTTATTTGGTTTTTTATTTCTTTTTGACTTTTGTGGTGTTTTTGTTTTTGGTGTACTTGTTGGTGTCTGATATGGGGTTTTCTTTGCTGATCCAGACAATGATCTAATAGGTGTGGTTGATTGCATTTGTGAAGACCAACTGGCATGTTTTTGAAGAGTTGGCTCTGTAGGAGTACTAGTAGACACTGATTGATATGAATTAGATAAATCTAAATGTGTCGGCCTATATTTTGATGATGCATATGTTTCCCAATGGTTTCGATTTATTATAAAGGTGTCTGGCACATTAAGTCGTTTCAATGTTACACAGAACTCCCTCATACCAACTGGAGCATTAACTTTTCGATTACTTAACAAATCTCTCATTAAATCAATAATATTTGAACCTAAAATTTTGTTCCCACCAATAGTAACTTCGCCTATATCATTCCATTTTACAACACCAGACCGGCCTATCCAGTTCAACAAACCATTTGCTTTTCTTTGCATTGTTACAGGTATTGCTTCTAATATTTGCTCATTTAATATTTTATTTTCTGGTAAATGTGAATGACTACTGCTACTACTACTATGATCTTGTACCCAAGGTTTACGTTCTTCATTTATATGTCGAAAATATCGTTGTAATAACTGATAGTACATTGACCATTTATCCCTATCTTCAGGACCTTTGTCATTCAAAATGGTGTACATTTCTTTTTCCAAATTTTCTACTGGATCAATTTTTCTTGACACATATTCCTGTATATTTGATGCATCACTATTATCTGTATTGTTAACTGTAGAAGGTTTTGTATTCTTTTGAATAGATAGCATTTCTGGTGAGATAAGTATCATTTTCTTTGTATGCTGCATTTTTTTTCTTCTTCTTCTTCTTCTTATCAGTTGAAATAATGTGAAAGTAAAGAGCTGACAACTGCTCCAAGTAGTACTGGTAAAATTGCACCACCTTTCTGCACAAGAAGCTCTCGTTTACTTTTCCACTTGCGGGGCTGGTGTACCAAAGCATGCAACAACCGCCTGAATCGACATAACTTTGTCTTCTGAGCCTCTGTTAGAGGTACATTTCCTTTTAAAGTGTTCAAAGCACACTCACATATTGCAATTATTAAACCACTATCAGCATCTTTCAATACATTTGCTCTTTGTTTGGAATTCATTTTTACAAGGGCTTGGAGCACCTCAAAGTTATTCCGCACATTATGAGACATGGCGATCAACTGAGCACTTTACAAAAGTACTCTACCCAGACCATCATTTTTTTGGTACATAAACATAATGATTCTCATCCAAGGGAAATATATTGGTTCTAAATCAAATTTCCTCCGGTGTATTCTGTTTCAAATCTAAAAGTAAGTACCCATGAGGTTGTAAGGTTGCATCACTATAGGCTTCTTGTATAAATTTTATATTTTCTGGACATAATTATCGAGCTAAATGCTGAATTTGAGCCTTATCTCTAGGATTCTTAAAATATATGATGTAATGAGCATTTAATGAGATGTCTCTTTGACCTTTACCTTGATGAAAAAGATTTTGGGTTATGAAAAATACACTAACATTTCTATGATGACAACCTTTTGTGAATAAATCAACTACAGAGTTGTTTGATTCTCGCATCATATCATCGATAACAATAAGTCTAGGTAATGTATTCTCAAAATTCATTTTTGGTAGACCTTCTTCAAATTTAATATCAGGATAGTCACTATACCATGTTTGCCATTCAGAATAAAACCAAATTATTTCGTGAAATTGTACATCTGTCATCTCCTTCTTATATTTTAGAAATTTCAATACAAACTGTGTCTTTCCACAACCTGAAGGACCAGCAACTATTGCAGCAAATGGGTGTTTCCACCTCACATCAAAATCACAACTAACATCCATCTTGCTTAAGGTACTTTCAAAGACTAACTGAAACTAAATAATTATTCTGGACAAAAAAAACAGCACCAGTTTAGACTGTTTGGTACCCACAGCTTAAGCAAGTAGTGGTGACTCATTTCCTCTGACTGGTAATATTTTTTTCCCAGAAGTCAAATGTCTGTGGGAAATAACTGATAAGGAAAAAAATATTCTAGACTAAACAAAGATAAGAGGAAAACAAAAGCGTACACTGTCTGGTTCCCATGAATTTAACAAACCATGCTGACTCCTTCAGTCATACAGAGGTGCGCGCGCATCTACCAGTACTTGGCAGGAGTGGGGGAAGCAAATGGTATGACCAGTACTGAACAAATGTGCGCACGCACCTGTGCGCAGGAGTGGGGGAGGCGAATGTGGCGCGCTCTACTTAGGCAATGTTAGCCTAACCCTTCCAGACTTGCCGTCAGTTTTCGCGTTCGTCGCCTGCCGTAAAGTCGCGTGTGTTTGCGTTGGTTGCTCTGTAGTGAAAACCTCTGCGTTTTTTTCCGTTGGTATTGTCGTTTTTTTTTTGTGATTAATAAGTGCTGGTGTTGTCAGTTTTTTAATCATTTTTTCACAATTCGTATAGTGTTGGTATTTGTCCGTTATTTTAAAAAATTACAATTCGCGAAGTGATTAGTGTTGACTGTATAGTCTTTATACCCCCCTCCCCTCCTCCCTTCTATCGTTGAGTACTCTCAACAATTCGTATAGTGTTAGTATTTCTCCGTTATTTTTGAAAAATTACAATTCGCGAAGTGATTGGTGTTGACTGTATAGTCTTTATAACCCCCTCCCCACCTCCCTTCTATTGGTGAGTACTCTCATATTTTCAACATTTTAATTTACGTTATTTGAATTTACTTTACCGCCACCTCAGGCCTATAGTTACATAGTCTGTGGAGGTAAGGGTAAGAATAATTATGCGTGCGCAGCTATGTATGTTGGGGTATTGGGCATTTTAAGTACTTCGTTTGAACCCCTCCTTTAACCATAGCTGTTTGAGAAAAAATCACGAAGTACACGAAAATGCCAAATACCCCTTAAACATATAGGTTAGACAATACCTTTAGCATACGAAGTCAAAATTGAAAAAAAAATACCACCTCGGAGAAACGCATATTTAGCCTACAGGGGTTTGAATATGCGATCTCGATCCACGAGGTTAAAAAATAAAAAAAAAGCTCGGAAAAATGCATATTCAATCCTCAGGGGTTGAGTATGCATCTCGCATCGCGAGGTTTAAATTTAAACTTTAAGTTTGACTTCGTAAGGTAAAAGTAAAAGTAAAAAAAAAAGTAAAGCTCGAAGCGGCGGCTGCAGACCCAAACCTCGAGCATTGCATAAACAGCCCGCAGGGGCTGGGTATGCAACCGCTCGACATACATACCTGCGCGCGCATAACTTCCGCCCTGCCTCCTCAGGCCAAAGCATAGCCTGCCACTGCTTGCAGGGGCAGGCTATGCAACTTTGGCCTGAGGTGGCGGTCCTACTACTGCGGCGTGTGCCGCCAACTCATTTTACTGAGAAAGCGTTTGTCAAATTGAAAAATTGAAAGTACCATTCTTTCTAATTTTTCAAGCGCTTTCTTTTGAGACCATAGCAAAGTTTCTATGATGAAAATTCGCGGACTTAGAGTTTAGCAGTTTTTTGTCATTTTTGTAAAATTCTTCTTAATGGTCAAGAGGGCTACTGAAAAAACGGCTGAACCAATTTTTATGAAATTTTGGAATTGAGTTCTACTCGTTGAATGCTCTGACCTTTTGGAATCAAATTTTGAAAATTTTTGAAATTTGACCCTTCACCCCCTCATTTGGGGCCCCTAAATTTTGAAAAAATGAAAACTGATATTGAAAACGGAATCTATGGGTTGAAATGCATAAGTTGTGAAAATTTCAATTTAATCGGATGATTTTTGAGGGTTGTAGAGCTTTCGAAAATTTTGCTGTTTTATCAATTTCATCACTTTTCAAGTATCAAATGTGAAATAATGGCAACGAGTTGAACTTTGGAATTAGTAAAAGCGACTATTCTCATGTTTAAACAATGTATATTTAAAATTTCAACTCATTTAGTTCCCGATTAAGTTCTGTAGCTTTGGCTAAATTTGTACAAAAAGAAAGAACCGTTAAATTCTAAAGCATGCATATTCCCATGCACGTTTTACTGTCCAGTGCAGCAGTAATGCGTTAAAATGGCTGATTTCCAACGTAGCCGCGTGGCTATGTGTGTTATGCTTCGGATCGCCACGCCGGAGGTCTACAGATCGAATCCCAACCAGGTCCAATTAATTTTTTTATTTTTTTTTTCAAAGCTAATTTTTTTTCGAGTACTTTTTTTAATACACGAGTTCACATTTTGGTCAAATACACAATTGCATACCTTTGCCTGTTGTTATTATAAGATAAATACGTTTTTCTCGTTTTTAATGGAACTGTTGAACTTTGGGAAAATTTTTGCCTGGACATATGTATGTAAATTGAAGAGGATGAAATTTCGTTTTGATGGGTACAGTTATTTGATTTTTTACATTCTTTTAATGGACAGATTTTTTTGATATGTCAACTTTATTGAAATTATGCAAAATTTTGAGTAAACATAAATATGTAAGTAGTTTTTATAAACCAAAATGTTCAAAATTTCATCCTCTTTCAAAACTTTTTTTTTTAAGTACTAGAGTTTTTGTTCAGAACTTAAAGCTCAAAGTTGTAAAAAAATTGTTGAGCTGGGTAAAAATTCAACTTTGAACTAAATTTCTCAACATTTTCAGAGAATAAATGCGTATTTTATTGAATTAATAAAATGGTCAAAATGTCATCTTCTTTCAGATGGTTTTTTACCCAAAACGATAGTGTTTACTGTTCGAAAGTTACTTACTGAAACTCAAAGTTATGAAAAGTAGCCATGATTTGAATGGTAAACACCGGCGAGTTGGGTGAAAAACCATTTTGAAGAAAATACTACAATTCTGATTTTTGAACATTTTGGTTTTAGTACTCATTCTATGCGTTCACTGAAAATTTTGTGCAATTTTAGTTTGATGTTGAATTTTTACCGCACGTGACACTTTCTCACAACTTTGGGTTTCAATAAGTTTTGAACAATAAATGCTAGCGGCAGTGCTTTCGGGAAAAAAATAATTCGAAAGGAGATAAAACGACAGATAAAACTCTGAACATTTTGGGTTCATTAAAATACCTATTTGCTAACTCAAAATTTTGCGTACTGTAAAGTGGGGCTATTTGGTAGGTTTTTCGACTTTGAGTAGAAAAATGAAGTACTTCCAAGTAAGTTAGCGGAAATGTGATTATTGCTAAAGTATCGCATCGTATAGAGCTACAACCTGCAGGGGTCAAAATCAAAATTCTTCACCCCCAAAACCATTTCCGGGGGGCACAAGTAGGGAATTTTGGAGGTTTTTCCCGCGGAGCTATTTGAGAATTGCGCTTAAACACATGTAAAAATGACTTAAAAACCAAGGAAATGAGGTTTTATCAAGAAAAATAAAATGTTTGATTAATAAAAACACATCCATACTTATATTTACATACTTAATAGAAGTTTAAAGTACCTTTTGAAAATTTGAAGGCACCTCTATGCAAAATTAAGATGTTTATTTTCTTAATAATATTTTGATACCTACAGAAAGCTACATCATCATCCTTTACATTCGGAAAGTTGAAAATTACATCAGAGGGATATTTATAGCAAAAATTCAAATTTTACATGCGATTTATTTAAAATTTCCACTGCCTAGCCAAAACAGATTTTAGTGTATTGCTGATATTCAGTTTGAAAAGTTACAGCATAAAATTCTTGAATTTTGACTTCGGCTATGGACTTTATTCTATCAAAATTGTTATCCCTCTTGACCCCCCCTCCCCCACAGCCTCATTATCAAAATGTATGTTTCTTTTGGGCTTCAGAAGTTTTATACTTATTACCTACAATTTTTTTGGTGGACATCTGGATTTCTAGATTTTCAGCTTAGATTAAATCACCCTTTACCTTTGTAATACGTTCTAAATTTTCAGCTGTGATTAAATCACACTCAATAATACTTTTTCCTGCTGGAATTTGTATTTTCATGCTTGAAACTCGAGCACAAACAGAACAATGGATGGTAAATTTGCACGTTACCAAATAGCCCCAACGAATTCAAATGTAAATTTCTCTGGCTACAATGCACCATTCAAAATTACGAATATGCAAGGAGCTTAATTAAACTTTTTCATTTGGACAATTGAATATACACCTCAAAACGTTACGTTTGGCGCAAATCGCAGGTTTCTAGTTTTCCAGGGGTTCCCAAAATATCGAAATTGCAAAAAATTGGAGAATTGGATTTTTGAGTACCAGCGCAAAATTTTATTGAGCTCAAAATTTGGTAAGATGGACGTCTTTCAGATACTAATTAACTGTAAAAAGCTTTTTAGCGGGGCTCAAAGGGGTACGTCCAAAATGGTGGTTCCAAAATTTTCAAAAAATCAAAACCCCCCAATTTTTGCTCCCGAGGGTCGAAAATGGAAAAATCACCTCGCATAACGTTCGTCAGGTTCAAACAGATATTTTACGTCGAAAAAGTTTTTGAAAATAATACTCAGTGGTTCCTAAAATTCTTTATTTATTCGCAACTTTGGGAACCCCTGGAGCCAAAAAAATGGTCATTTTGGGTCAATTAACCACGGACTCGTATTTGGGACATTTATTACAACATTTTAAGAGTTGTTGAGTTGATAACTGTCCAGGCCCAAAAAATGGCCTTATCGATACTCCTCCTTTCGTGCATACAAAGTGTAGGCAAACAATGTATTTCGAGAGATATAAAACAACGTTTTTTTGTGTGTGGTGAGTTACTTATGAAAAGTTTATTATTTCGCTTCAAAATTTTAAAATTTAAATGATGATTTTTTTGGAAAATTTAAAATCGAAAAAAGAAAAGGCAAATCCCGAAAAATTAGTATTATGAGAAAACGATGTTTTCTTTTGTTTCAACATTTTTAAAAATCCGAATGATTATATTTTTAAAAAAATTTCAAACTTGAAAAATAAAAGCAAACAATCCTAAATGAAGCGAGCCAAAAGCTTTCAAAAATTCAATCATGTTTTGAGAGTTAAAAATAAAAAATTTCTTCATGGAGAAGGGAGTTTATTTTTCTGGTTCAAACTTTGAACATTTCTTGAATTTGAACAATACTTAAGTTTTCTAGGGCCGAGAAAAGAAGATGCAAATAGCACGAACGAAGCGAGGGCAAAAGCTCTCAAAAATGTGTAATTCAAAATCTAAAAAGGTCGACAAATGGGCCCATTTCTATAAAATTTGTTCAAAATTCCGAAAAAAAAAATGGGAAAAGTTGAAAATTTGAAAAAATGTAGGATTTATGGATAAAATAGTTGAATAATAGGAATTTAGAAGGACCAGTTAGACACCTTGAATATGCAATAATTTTGAATTTAAAAAATCCAACAAATTTCCGACACTTTTTCCTCCAAAAGTTGAAATTTGGGCCCTGGAAGGAAGGGTACCGAAAAGAAGATAAAAATGTCACTGAATTAATATTGTTTTTTAATCTGAATGAGAAAATACGTAACTTTTTTTCCTAAGTATGTATACTTCTTATGCAAATAATAGAAACGATTTGAAAAGCTCGAAAGCAGAGGCGGATTGAGGTGTTTTCATGCCTTATGCTATACAATGGTATTCAAAATTGAGCGCTCTTTCCACAGGAATTTACATCAACCCTCCCCCTCCGCACAACTGTTGAAATATAAACGTTTTACAACACTGAATAAAATTATTTCTCACATATAAAGTGAACATTTATTTTTCTACGAAGTAAAAAAAAAACTGTAACAAGTGGATAGGGTGTGGGACATGCTTGGTTATGTTAGTAATCTAGTGTATTTTTCTTTTTCTTGGTAGTCAGTTTCATTTCTCTTTTTAAATTCTGTCTTCGGCATCTTCTGACTGGCACTTTTACTTTTCTCAACATGTTTGCGCCCCTAACAGTTTGCGCTTCAAGCTTCAGGAGCTTTCAAGTGAAAAATTCTTCGAATTCCGTCACGAAAAACTGCCCAATATCCGTCACCACTCATTAAGGCTTGTCGCCGCTCGTTGTTAAAATCACAACTTGAACACACACGCAGAACACCGAAGCGGAACCCCGAAACAGAGAAAGAATAGTCTAGCACGTCTGTTACGTACGAGTACATTAGCACATTGAAAATGAACTGCGATTGCGAAAGAGACGTGACACGTTATGGCCATCCTATAGGAAAACGTTTTGCAAAGCATTTTCGCCAAATTTATAGCATACTTACCTACTTACCATTGAATAGGTATCTACCTATTTAGAAAAAAAAAAGTGAAACATTTTGTTTGGTGTAAACTAGTACTGTACACACCATTTCTCGAGTTTTTAATGTTTTGTTTTTCCAATGGGCCAACAGACGGGACCCGGGGAATAATACCCCATTCCCGCCTCCAGTGGGGCCTTCTAACTAGGTGCATTTCCCCGACCCCCGCCCACCAACACCGATAGACTTCAAAAATATGTCATTCGTTTGTGCTACGTTTGTGCTGGTGTGTGCTGAAAATTTTTTCGTATGTGCTGCCCTCCTTCCTGAGATATTTAGGAAAACTTTTGGGAGGGCTGTAGAAAGGGGAGCCCCCCCCACTTCCGCGTAGAGGATCCAAAATGGTGTCAATCGTTTATGCTACGTTTGTGCTGAAAAGATTTTCGTTTGTGCTGCCCCCCTTTTCGAGATATTTGAGAGGACTTTTGGGGGAGGGGCTGTAGAAACGGGAGCCCCCCACTTTTGCGTAGAGGGTCCAAAACGGCGTCAATCGTTTGTGCTACGTTAGTGCTGGTTTGTGCTGAAGCTTATTTCGTTTGTGCTGACCCCCTCCCTGAGGTATTTGAGAGGACTTTTGGGGGGGCTGTAGAAACGTAGCCCCCCCTTTCACGTAGAGGGTCCAAATTAGTGTCAATCGTTTGTGCTACGTTAGTGCTGGTTTGTGCTGAAAATTTCTTCGTTTGTGCTGGCCCCCTTCCTGTGGCATCGAGGCGTTATTTGTGGGGGGGCTAGAGAAATGAATTTTAAAAAGGAGGTTAGACGAAAGGTTGAGAAGAGAAAAATTTATGTGTCGTTTGTGCTTGGTTTGTGCTGCCATCCGTAACCCTCTAACCCCTCCCCTCACTGAAATATGGTTTTTCACCATTCGTTAGGATTACGTTACCCCTATTAAACTAAGCGGATTTCTTTTTTTTTTTCAAATTTCATTGCTTTCAACAGCTAAATTGATTCATTATCGCTGAAAAATGCGATTCCTAAAACTTAAGTTCAAAAATTTTATTTTCACCGGTGCCCTTTACGGAAGTTGACGTACGGAAACATGGTGGCAACGTTTTTTTTTTCTTCTCGTTTTTACTTTAAATTCCCAAATATGTTATGTGTAGGTACTTCTTTCATTACGAATAACGATGCATTTTTGACTCGGAAGGGGTACGGTGGAGGGGGTGGAGCTGGGCCCCCAAAAATTGAGTCCAAAATGGAGGGAAATCGATTACGAGTGAATTTTGGTCTCATCGGCGGTCTGATTGATCACAAAACTAGAACACCGTCTGCGGTGCACATCGTAGAATAATTTTGACCCATAAAGCCCCTCGGGGGGGGGGGGGGGTCGTGTGCCCTAATTTTTTTTAGATATGAAAGTTTTGTCGAATTCGAGAATTCTTTGACTGAAAAGTCGAAGTAAATACTCTAATTGAAAGTATTTTGGATATAAAGCACTCGAGACAGACTGCTGAGCGAGAAGAGGAGGGGGGTTAAATCCTCCAAAATTTTGAAAATTGGATTTTTTAAATTTATGTATGTAGGTACGTTTGTGCTTACTTTTCAATCATGTTATGTTATTAGAATCAACGAAGTTAATGTAGCATTTTTGAAATTTCGGGGCATTCAAACCCTCCTTCACAAAATTCTCGAATCCGGAAAATGTTCATAATTTACATAAATAACAAACATACCTACCATTTTCAAAATTTTGGAGCATCTAACCCCCATTCACCTCTTGCTCATTACTCTGTCTCGAGTGCTTCATATCCGAAATACTTACAATTTGAATACTTATTGACTTGACTTCGACTATTCAGTCAAAAACTCTCGAATTCGGCAAACTTTTATAATCAAAATAAGTTGAGGTACATGAACCCTCTCACCCCCCCCCCCCAAGAACCCTCATCGAGTAAAAATTATTTTACGATGCCCCCCTTTCCCAGATGGTTGTTCCAGTTCTGTGATCAAACAAGTCGACGAAACCAAAATTCATTTTTAATCGATTTTTTCCCATTTTGCACTCAATTTTTGGGAGCACAGCATCACTCTCTTCTTCCTCCCTCATAACTCTTCAGGGTCAAAAATGCATCGTAATTCGTAATGAAGCATATATTTTGGGATTTTAAAGTAAAAAGTGGTTTCTTCAAATAAAGCTAGGAAAAAAACGTTTTCACCGTGTACATCTATGTTAACTTCCATAAAAGAAACGGGGAGCTTAGGGAATGGGCACGGGTCAAATTTATGAGCTGAAATTTTCATGGTCTTATTTTTTGGGGATTAATGATTATGAATAAATCTAGCTATCGGGAGCGATGAAATCCGAAAAAAAAAATAATAATTCATCGTGTATAAATCAGGGCCATCACACTTGAGGAGGGAACATAACATGATTGAAAAGTAAGCACAAACGTACCTACATACATAAATTTAAAAAATCCAATTTTCAAAATTTTGGAGAATTTAACCCCCCTCCTCTTCTCGCTCAGCAGTCTGTCTCGAGTGCTTTATATCCAAAATACTTTCAATTAGAGTATTTACTTCGACTTTTCAGTCAAAGAATTCTCGAATTCGACAAAACTTTCATATCTAAAAAAAATTAGGGCACACGGGTCAAAATTATTCTACGATGTGCACCGCAGACGGTGTTCTAGTTTTGTGATCAATCAGACCGCCGATGAGACCAAAATTCACTCGTAATCGATTTCCCTCCATTTTGGACTCAATTTTTGGGGGCCCAGCTCCACCCCCTACACCGTACCCCTTCCGAGTCAAAAATGCATCGTTATTCGTAATGAAAGAAGTACCTACACATAACATATTTGGGAATTTAAAGTAAAAACGAGAAGAAAAAAAAAACGTTGCCACCATGTTTCCGTACGTCAACTTCCGTAAAGGGCACCGGTGAAAATAAAATTTTTGAACTTAAGTTTTAGGAATCGCATTTTTCAGCGATAATGAATCAATTTAGCTGTTGAAAGCAATGAAATTTGAAAAAAAAAAAGAAATCCGCTTAGTTTAATAGGGGTAACGTAATCCTAACGAATGGTGAAAAACCATATTTCAGTGAGGGGAGGGGTTAGAGGGTTACGGATGGCAGCACAAACCAAGCACAAACGACACATAAATTTTTCTCTTCTCAACCTTTCGTCTAACCTCCTTTTTAAAATTCATTTCTCCAGCCCTCCCCCACAAATAACCCCTCGATGCCGCAGGAAGGGGGCCAGCACAAACGAAGAAATTTTCAGCACAAACCAGCACTAACGTAGCACAAACGATTGACACTAATTTTGACCCTCTACGTGAAAGTGGGGGGCTACGTTTCTACAGCCCCCCAAAAGTCCTCTCAAATATCTCGAAAAGGGGGCAGCACAAACGAAATAAGCTTCAGAACAAACCAGCACTAACGTAGCACAAACGATTGACGCCGTTTTTGACCCTCTACGCGAAAGTGGGGGGACTCCCGTCTCTACAGCCCCCCCCCCCCCAAGTCCTCTCAAATATCTCGAAAAGGGGGCAGCACAAACGAAAATCTTTTCAGCGCAAACCAGCACAAACGTAGCACAAACGATTGACACCGTTTTGGACCCTCTACGCGAAAGTGGGGGGCTCCCGTTTCTACACCCCCCCTCACCCAAAGTTTTCCTAAATATCTCAGGAAGGGGGGCAGCACAAACGAAAATCTTTTCAGCACAAACCAGCACAAACGTAGCACAAACGAATGACATATTTTTGAAGTCTATCGGTGGTGGTGGTGGGGGGCGCGGGGAAATGCACCTCTTCTAACTCCTTTATGCTAAGTAGGTACCTATTCCAATAACGATTTTATTTAAAATTGAAAATATTCCAGTGCAAAAGCCAACAGATACCTACTATATAATGATGCAATATTCGCGAAAAAATCTATAAAAGGCGACGGACGTTAGTTCAAAAATAGGTACTTGGGTTTAGATGTAAACAATGCTTTCGAGTTTTGACTCGAAACGTGTGAAAAATAATACACGTAAAATATCGGCAGAGGATAAAATTCTGCGAGGACAAATCAAAAGAATTGAAAAATATGTACACACGTGTGATTTATTGGCAATCGTTTTACTAGCGATCGTATTATTATACCTACCCCCGAGGATTGATGCTTGAAAACGTGCACGTGTTCGTAAATTAATGAGAGGAGACAGTTCAATTCGCCAATTACAAGATCAACAATCAGGTATCTCAAGATGTGAGGGTTTTGCTGCTCACGATAAATGAGGCCATTTTAGAACATTTTGGAAAAAACGCAAAAAACTTCCCTAGCATTTATCGTAACATAAATAGGGGGTGTGCACAAACGTTGGGGATGCGTGCACTATCCAGCACTAACCTAGCACTATCCTTTCAGGTGGTTTTTAACCCCCTTCCATGAATGGAGGGGGGTACCACGTTTCCGTGTACCCACCCACATATTTTTTTAAAAAATTGGGGTGAAGGGGGCGTGCACTAACGTCGGGGATGCGTGCACTGTCCAGCACTAACCCAGCACTATCCTTCTAGGTGCTTTTTACTGCCCCTCCCAAAATGGGGGGGGAGGTATACAGGGAAATGTACCCCTCGTCAGGCTTATCGGGGCTCAGTACACAATGGCACTCAAGGCAACGCCACGCAACACTAGCAACAATACGCAGTGACAGTGTTGCCAGGTCAAAATTTGTGAAATCCCCACTTTTATATTTTTCTAAGTAAAATCTCCCAAATTATGTCAAATACACGTGAAATTTGAGAAAATTTGATTTTAATTCGAAGCAGACCAATTTTATCAAGGGGGGAGGAGCAAAAATCTTGAAAATCCAAACTATAAAATCGCAAATTTTCCAACAACTTTGCTAGTTACTGCATACTTTTATAAGATAAACCATTAAACCCCGCATTTTTTCATGCCCTCCTAACGTAATACTTGATACTTTAAAGGCGTGAAAAAGTTAGAGATAATTAATTATTATGCGCTTTGAAACTGTGTTGAATTCAACTTATTTTTTAAGACAGTGAAAAAATTGAAAGATACAGCTATAGATAAAAAATGAATAAATATGACGTGACTTTGATTTTAAAAATATTTCGGAAATTCAAAAATAATGCATTCATGTTGGGTCAGGTTTGGACAACATCATACTCGTTTCGGGCCAGGTCGGGCTTTTTGCCCGAGAATATCGGGATGGGCTGGGTAAGCCCGCGCGGGTGACCGATGAAAAATTTTGATGTAATCGAGCAGTGTTGCGGAGTGGAACCGAACTGGAACGAACCGGAACGCCAAACCCCTAACTTTTGGGAGAATTTTTGCGGAGTGGAACGGAACCTGGAGCAACTTACAAAAAATTTACTGGAGCGCAATCGGAACCGAATCAATACTTATGGGTTTTTAACGCTCCGACCTCACAAATTCTTTCAACCTGTAATGAACGTTTTGCAAGACTGCAGTGTGAACAACACGTGTTTTTGCTGAAATTTTACCTCAATAAACCAGAAAATTATAACAAAGACATAGTAAATGACATGAAATATACCATTTTCAGCTCATAAAAATTCAAATCCACATGAAATATACCATTTTCAGCTCATAAAAAATCAAATCCTGAACAGTCAAAACACCAAGTAAAACCTTCCAAATTTCATTAGGTGCTTTTTCCCGCCCCCCCCCACCACCGCCAAAAAGGGTCTAAGTAAGGTCATTCGTTTGTGCTTTAACCCTTTCGGAGATATTGAGAAAAGTTTGTGGGGGGCTGGGGAAACGTGAGCCCCTCCCCCACCACGGCCAATTGAGTTGAAAATGGTGTCAATCGTTTGTGCTTGTTTTCGCTTTTCTAATGTCTTTAAACGTTCCAAGATTTTTTCAAGCAAACGGATGTCGAAAATATAATTTTGATATTAAATTTTTCATTTTATTTTTGCCTTGAACTTTTTACACCATAACGAATTTTTGAAAAATACTTATATAGAAATTTAATGCAAAATTTGAACGATTTTCGTGTTCAAAAAATTTTTAATTATTCGAAATGAAACGGCAAGTTTTAGAACAAAATATAAGAAAGAGATACGTAAAATTAGGTCGATTTGAATAACTAAGGCTATATTCGTGTTCAGTGATATCAAAAACATTATACGAGTACATACATATTTCATGTGTCACATGAACAAAACCACTTTTTGAACTTTTACCCGATTTGGGGAAGTGCTGAGGGCCGTGGATGGGATCCAATCAAAAATCTGACGTCATATTCGTGTTCGGCGTCACCAAAAACATACAATTCGATGTATCACATGCCTCAGATTTTTTTGAAAGTTTCGCCCAAATTTGGGGGAGAGGGTGCTCCACCACCGTAGAAAGATCCCATCTCCATACTTGCATATTTAAAAATATCATCAAAATATATATCTTAGAAATTTTTCAGAATTTAAAATGGTAGCACCCTGTTGCAGCGCCATTTTAAAATTTGAACTTTCAACTTTTGAAAATTTCAAAGTGCTTGAAAAGTTCAAAATGCAATGCCCTTTCGAACTGTGGAATCAGTTTTTATCAAAGTACTATTGCTTTGGAAAAATGCCCTGCTGTGTAGTTCAGTACCTCGAGACAATGTGAAAATAATGGAAGCCCCCCCCCTGAGGGGGCTGGTACCAAACTGATTGCGGGTTTCTTACTTTTTGGATGGATAGATATTGTAAAAAAAAATGTGAGCGAAATCGAACGACATGACTCAAAAACGTTGGTCGAATTGACATGGAATGGACTCTACTGTAATTATTAAGGGAACCCCTAATAGACATGATGTTTTGAGGAACCTTAACTCGAAGGGGAGGGGAGCTGCAGTGATATGAGTTCAGGCACAAACGAAATACAAACGATTTCATCAATTTTTTCCCCTTAATTTCCATTTCTAACCCCTTTTTCAAAAACCATTTCTCCACCCCCCCCCCACAAGTTATCCTCATTTTCTTGGGAAGGGGGAAGCACAAACGACGGGAGTTGAAGCTCAAACAAGCACTAACGAAGCACAAACGATTGCCATCATTTTCAAGCCGATCGGCGGTGGTGGGGGGCTCGCGTTTTCCCAGCCCCCCCCCACAAGATGTCCTCACTTTCTTGGGAAGGGGCGAAGCACAAACGACGGGACTTGAAGCACAAACAAGCACAAACGAAGCACAAACGATTGACACCATTTTCAACCCAATTGGCCGTGGTGGGGGGCTCACGTTTCCCCAGCCCCCCCACAAACTTTTCTCAATATCTCCGAAAGGGTTAAAGCACAAACGACCGGACTTGAAGCACAAACGAATGACCTTACTTAGACCCTTTTGGGCGGAGGTGGGAGGGGCGGGGAAATGCACCTAATTTCATTGGGTGTTTTTGGCGCTTCTTTTATGTGAGATGGATTTTAAATTTCATTAAAACACTCTGAATTCAACCATTTTTCAAAATTTTGGGTATTTCAACTTCAATTTTTGCTCCGGACACGAAAATTCTGACCTACATTGAATGCAACCTTCTCTAAAACAAAAAAGAAAAGTCGGAGCGGAACGGAACGGTATTTTTAAGCGGTGCGGAACGATATAAGAAACCGGAACAGAATTATTTTTCATACTGGAGCGGAACCCTGAACCCGGAACGAAATTCATTCCGCTCCTCAACACTGTAATCGAGTATCATTGAAACAACACTACTGACAAAATGGTTGCCCTCCGAAGTCCATGAAAACCCATGCAAAATTTTGCAAATTCGCCCCACACTTGGCACTAAAATGAACCTTCGCCCAACACATGGACAAAAGTTAGGATAGTTTGCCCTCTTCATGGCACTTTAACAAAGTATCACCCTTGACCCTACACATATTAGACCACAATCCATACACGAAAATGTGCTCTAGAAATTGTTTTTGTAATTTTTTTTTTCGGGAACCAAAAAAACACGCTGCCATTCAGAAAAGTGCAATTTTAAAATTATTTCCTTGCACAAAAGGGAGGGTGGACTCTGAAAAAGGTGATTTTGGGGACATGGTCGGAACCGCAAAAACTCGACGTATGTTGGGGAACTTCTCTCGATGCCAAATATGTGATTTTTTCCGCGGCACCCTGCACAGTCAATATCTCGCCTCTGGGGAGCCGAAAGATTTGAAAAAAATTCACGTTGATAGATTCACGTTTCCTCCATACACATATATGTATGCACTGCAAAACCAACTACATACATGTAAGTAATGAAATTTTAGTTTTTTGAGAAAAACTCAAACGCTATGCCCTCTAGAAAAAAAACTAACGACATTATGTCGTTTGTAAATTCAATTCTTTACAATTTTGGTAGCATGAAATTTTTTCGACGCTTCCTTTCACCTCCAGACCAATTTTAATGAAAGGTTATAACTCAAAATGTTTTCCAAACATTAAAATATTTCCTCTTTAAGATTTTATTTTTCAAAGTGTTCTTACGTTAAATGAAGGTACGATACCGGATCTTTAAAATGAGGTGCTATTTATTCCTTACAATTAATTGTAAGTTGATGAAAATAATGAATCAAGTTAAAAAAAAAAAAAGAAAATCAATCTCATGTAAAATTTCACTTTTTTTGAGATATAACCTTATTTGTATTTTGGGTGAATTCAAAATTTTTTATTCGAAACTTGTTGAAGTATGATTTTTTTTCCCCGAAAAAAACGTTTTTTGGCAATTGTGGGCAAGGGGGTGGGATGGGGGAAATTTTGTTTGCTCCAACATTTTTTTAAAAGGCACCCAACAATGTTTCATCAAAATTTCAAAAATCCGGGGACAGGGGCATTTCACCTATTTTACCTGGGAATACCCTTTCTGCTTCCTAAATCAGTTTGGTGAAATCGTATAATTTACACCCTTAAGGGGCGAAAGTGAGCGTTTTAACGACGAGTGTTGTTCACTGAACGAGCCGAAGTGGAGGACGAGTTTACTGAACGGGCCGAAAGCAAGGGAAGCAAAATTTACTCGTTGTTAAAAAATTCACTCTCAGTCTCCTCCCTTATAATGTAAGAGCAGATGAAATACCTACAGGCTACATTTCCATTTGACAAGTCCAATGTTCAGTTTAAGTATCAACATTGTTTACCTTTACTTTTTGAGAATCTGAATCGAATCAACTTTCGTTCGCGAGGTGCAGCTTATAACCGGGTATGGTTTGCTAATAGATATGTAATTTTATTTTTGTTTGATACGTGGCTCTGCATTAGGTGAGGTGCCTTAACTGGTTTTTCAAATTTTGCAATAACTTGTAGGTATTAGCAACCAGACGGGTAAAAAAATTGTCCGCAAGTTTAAGTTTCACTCCAATCGGAATTCGGAGATTATCATGTGGAAGGGGGTTCCCTGTAAGTTATGAACTTGGGTTTCCCATTATACCTATGATAAATTTTTCCGATTAGAACAAATTTAACAATTTTCGACAATTTTAGTGTACAAAAGAGTGAGGGAAGAAAGAGGAAATGCGAACTCACCTGTGCGTACCGATCGACGACTCCTCCGCCCAGGTTCAAGTCAGTGCCCGCAGTACAATTTTCACCAAGTTCACGTTGTGATTCAACAATATGTAGCAATTTTGTCACCACGTCATCATTTACATTGTAAGTAGAAGGTAGGTCTACGGTCGTCTTAGAAATACTCGTCATGTAATAGAGAACTTTGGTAGTAGTCTCTTGAATATCGGATGTATACGAGTAATCTGTAGTGGTCTCATATGCTGTCGTATGTTCCGTACTGGAAGTCCCATAATTTTCATACACGTCAGAATAAGTTCTAGAGTAGAAACGATCGTCTCGATCAGCATGATCCTTTTTTTTAGCGTGTCTTGTATTGACAATATGAATATTATATTTAGAGCTTAATTCACAGTAAACACTCGCCAGAAAAAATAATAATACAAATAAAAGAAAAAATATTTTTTCCATTTCAAATAAGGTATCGAAATTGGTCTTCTAATTATCACGACGATCATCAAACTCGAACAACGTTTCGCACGACTACTGCATGGATAGGCTTTAATAAGTAACTGTTTAAGTACATACCAAATTAAACCAACATCATGATTATACTACAAATTTTGAACAGATGCTTATTCGTTTGAAAATTGTCATTTTCACCACATTTTTCGGTTGAAGAGAAAAATTATATTTTTGATGAATTTTTAAATCGTTTTAAAATTACTCACGTAATGAAAATAAAAACGTAAAAAAATTATTTCAAAAATACGCGCGTAAATTGCAGAAAGTAGGTACTTTTTCCCATAACAAACACATCAATGTAGAGAACGAGTTACCATCAAACTGAAAATTTATGAATCAGCGGTTTTAGTCTTTCAGATACACGAATAAGAGTCGCGCAAGCGCTTTTAACACCCTGACTGGAGAATTAACATTCGATGAAAAATAGGTAGCTGATAGAGAAAACGTCTTGTTGTGTGATAATTTAGTTTTAAGGATCGCTACGAATAAATTATAACTAATCATAACTGCAGAGGAGTAGCCAAGTTGGGTTCAGGGTCATCGCTAAATCAATAGCTATAAACTGTGATCAGTTCGTATCACATTCCAAATCCAAATGTTATGTTTTTTGTTTATTTTAGCTATTCCTGGGTACCTATTCAATATTATCTACCTACATTTTACATTTTGTAAAAATATGATTTTATTGATAAATTTTGAAAATGTTCAGTCTTGAGAAAACTTTTTGTAAAAAAAAAATCGTAATTTGCCTACTGGGTATATGGATTATAATTAATTTTCGAAAACTGGTTTTTCTTTTTCAAAATCAAACTTTCTGAAAATATATTACTGTATTACTCAAACTCAAAAAAATGTGCATGTAAATTTAAAAATAAACTCCTGAAATTGGGAAAAAAATGTTTTTTTTTTTTTTTTACTTCTATTCTCAACCCGGGGGAAAAAGTTCAAACTTGGCCATACATGATCATGTATGGTGGATGAACTCGAGCATACATGATCATACATAAACCGAAGTTTCCATACATGCTCATGTTACAAAATTGTCCCCCACATGATCATACATGTCATATATGATCATGTATGATCAAGTATGATTTAGTGTAACCATGATCATGTGTAAATGCGGGGATTTTTTTAAACATGAACATGTATGATCATACTTAAAATTCGAGAATGTATGAATTTTTATAATAAAAACATTGTCAGTATAAAATATATGGGATGATTTGCTGAATGGTATAAGTACATACGATGTGCTAAGAATGCAAGACAAATGTGGATAAATGAATTTCAGACATTTTTCCAGATTATAGACACTTTTCTAGATTATAGAATAAAATGTATGATATAAAACATGCAATTTCATACAAATGATCCATACATGAGCATGTGGGGGACAATTTTTTAGTATGATCATGTATGAAGTCGTCATACATGATCATGTATGGCCAAGTTTGAACTTTTTTCCCCGGGAATACAGAAAAGGGTATTCCCGGTTAAGATAGGTGAAATGGCCCTGTTCTGAGATTTGGAAAATCATGATGGATTATTGTTGGGTACCTCCAATAAAAATTTTCGAGCGTAATTTCCGCCCCCCCAACCCACCCCCCTTGGTCAGTATAGCCAGAAAACGTGTTTTTTGGGAGAAAAATTCGGTATTCATGAGTGATGGGGATAAAATTCTAGTACCACGCGGAATGTGTAGGGAAAGCCTGGATCTTTCAACACGATTTTTTTCAAAAAATTTTATTGTAGTGGTGGGGGTAAAATTGACAAAAGAAAACTTTGAAGCGCCACAGCTCCGAAGTGAAGGGTACTACACAAAAACTGTTTTCGCCAAAATGTGTCTTTTTACAAGTACTTTCTTCCTACCAATCTATAAAATTGAAGTTTTGTCTGCAAACGGCTCATTTTTGCAAAAAACCCTGAAAAAGATGCGTTTTTCGCGTTTTTTTGCAAAGTTATGCAAAATATGCGGAAAATGTATGGAACAAAAATATTAAGCGTGAAATTTTACCCTAGAAAACGTGTTCAAAAGGTGTTCAAAACGCTCATCTACTGAGCTAAGCGCGCGCACACATCATATCTTTGCAGCAAAAGTCATGAGATGAGGTATTATGGCATCTGCACTATCTGACAATTGTCACCTTGGTCATGCCGCTACATAGTATGGGATGATAAATCACTAGGTACCTACAAACTTGTCAAAAATTCCTGCTTTTGCTAAAATTATCAAAAAAATCCCAACTTTTCTCAAAATTTCCAAAAAAGTCTCTCTCGTTTTTTACCAAAATTATTGAAAAATACCTTTTTTGACGTTATATTAAGAAAGTCCTAATATTTTTTGCAGAAACGACCAAAAAACTTTGTTAGTACCTATCCAAAATTTTGAAATTTCCTTATTTTGCCAAAGTGATCCTAAGAAGTCCGTGTTATGTTTTTTGCCAGAATTGTCTGCAAAGTTCTGTTCTTGCCTAAATTGTCAAAAAAATCTCGTTTGCGTCAAAATTGTAAATAAGTTCCTTTTTTGTCAAAATTATAAAAAAAACTCGTATTTTTTGTAAAAATTGCTAAATGAAAACTCTTGCTTTTGCCGAAATGTTCAGAAAATCTTGTTGCCTAAATTGGCAAGAATTCTTGATTTTCCCAAAATTATCCTAAAAAGTTCTGTTTTTTGCCAAATCATTGTCAAAATAATTCAAAATTTAATTTTTTCTTAGTCATTTCAAAATAAATAGGTTTTAGCTAACATTTTCAAAACTCCTGCTTTTTGTCAGAATTGTCGGCAAGTTCCTTTTTTTTTGACGGAATATTGTGGGCAAAGGGCTTTTTCTGATGAATTATCCAAAAAATTCTATTTTATGCCAATCTGACCCGAAAAAAATGTGCAATTATACTTGTAAATAAAATGATAGGTAGGTCTGGGTACCTATGTTTATCACATCTATATATACATATACGATACACAATGTATACTTTTTTCAGAATATTATGTAGTAGGTATGGGTAAAATTAAAAATGCTAAAAAATTTATTTTTCAAACGATTTGTCCCTCATGATTGGAATTGTTTTCCTCTCATTGTCAAACCTGGATCAAGTTAGTCAATTTTTTTATAGTTTGTAATTTACATTTAAAAATATAAATACGATAGTATAATTCATCATTCGATTATTTTTGGAATCACTTTTTTTCATTCACTTTCATAAGACGTTGACCCGATTTTTCTATAACCGTGTAAATTACCCCTCGATTTTGGGACATCAATCTGATTTTGAACCAATCCATTTTAGATGACCTTTCAGTACAATTTTGGGAATTTTTTTCGAAGTTTTTGAATTGTTGTAAAATTTGTTGAACATGTAGATATGTATATATGGCACCTATCAAATTTGAAAAAGATTTTGTTAAAATTTTTGAAAATTGAAATTGAAATTGAAATGTGTATTTTCTGCAAATACTGATTTTGAGTTTGATTTCTGAACAATTTTTGGGTAATTTGCCCATTCTTGGAAACTTTTTGTAAGTTTGACTTGCAATATTTTCATTTTGAAGGATTTTTTTTTGACCAAGCATTGTGGAAACATGTTTAAAATGAAAAGACTTTGAAAATTATAACTGAATCGCTCTGACCTCAATTTGAATTTTTTTGGTATTTTTTTATTCACAGAGCTCATGATTACAATCCAAGCTAACATCAGTAGATGAGCGTTTTGACAACCTTTTGAACACGTTTTCTTGGGTAAAATTTCACGCTTAATATTTTTGTTCCATACATTTTCCGCATATTTTGCATAACTTTGCAAAAAAAACGCGAAAAACGCATCTTTTTCAGGGTTTTTTGCAAAAATGAGCCTTTTGCAGACAAAACTTCAATTTTATAGATTGGTAGGAAGAAAGTACTTGTAAAAAAACACATTTTGGCGAAAACAGTTTTTGTGTAGTACCCTTCACTTCGGAGCTGTGGCGCTTCAAAGTTTTCTTTTGTCAATTTTACCCCACCACTACAATAAAATGTTTTGAAAAAAATCGTGTTGAAAGACCCAGGCTTTCCCTACACATTCCGCGTGGTACCAGAATTTTATCCCCATCACTCATGAATACCGAATTTTTCTCCCAAAAAACACGTTTTCTGGCTATACTGACCAAGAGGGGTGGGTTGGGGGGCGGAAATTCCGCTCGAAAATTTTTATTGGAGGTACCCAACAATATTCCATTATGATTTTCCAAATCTGAGAACAGGGCCATTTCACCTATCTTAACCTGAAATACCCTTTCGAGAGTTTATGCCCTCACTTTGTTTAGGCTTTTCTGTTATTCTTTTTCAGACTTGCTAAAAGAAACCAAATTCGGAAATTTTGAAGCCAAAACAATCAACCTCCTCCTACGAGTATAAAAAAAATAATTGAAGACGTCATAGCAAAAAGGACATATGTGTGAAAGTTGTATTTTGAGAAAAAACTGTTTGAAAGTTTGAGTGCTTGTGAGGTTTAGAAATGTGCATATTTGAACATGGTGACGATTTTATCTTATTTTCCCACTATCCAACCATACAAAATGCTATGAACCATCAGTCTGGAGGAAACTGTGTGTTAGCGGTAAGCGCTCAAACATTTCGAATTATATGTCCTTTTTAAAGCGAAAAATTGGCCAGTTTTTTTTTTGATTTAAAAATGTTTTTGAGCAAATTTTTGGATTTAAACCAGGTAAATAATGGTTGATAACACAAAATCGACCATGAGCAACCCATTATCTCTGAAAAAAGATCGCTATGTTGAGTAAAAAAAAAAAACAAAAAAGACAAGTTTTTTTGGCCAATTTTTTTAAAATTGATTTAAAAATGTTTTTGAGCAAACTTTTGGATTTAAACCAGGTAAATAAGGGCTGACAACACAAAATCGACCATGAGTAACCCATTATCTCTAAAAAAGTAAATTTTTAATCGACTTTGCAGTTTTAAAATGGCGATATCTCACTGGTTTTTCGACTTTGTGAAGTGGGAGTGGTCTCATATGATAGAGGAAGGACTGAAGAATAACAATATGGATTCGTCTCAAAAAGGACATATGTGTCATGTATACCCATTTTTGTTATGACGTCTTCAATTCACCTTTCAGTCGTTGAGCTCATAGAAATAAAACGTCATGAGAATTCCACACGGTTCAATATGGTCAACGATGTTTCGCCTATAAGTAGCAGTGTTATCGATTCACTTCTACCTATTCTATGTGTAAATCACCCATTTTCACCTCTTTACTTTTATATTAAATTTAAGACGCAATTTTGACTCATGTAGAGTTGGTTTATCTCCCCTCTACTTGTTTTTTCGACGCATCTCTTCTTATTTATCTTCTACTTGTTGCGTAACCTCTCATTCGTGATTGAAAATGGTCTCCGAGCAAACCGAACCGCGTCTCACCCTTATGTGCTGATTTAAAATTTTTCTTCGTGCTGTAAAAGGTGTTTTTTATGATAGGTGAAGAGATGAACGAATTTTCAAGTTAGGGAGCAGAGTGGATCCTCGGAAAAGGGGGAGGGGAAAAAAGGGCACTTGGGCTAAATTTTTTTGTATTGACCTGTAGAACAATAATCAATCATGAAATTGCTTTCATCAGAATACGCGAGAGGACGTCGGTTTTTGTCAAATTGAGACCTGACTATTAATTTTTTTTATTTCAATGAGATAAATAATTTTTGTTTAAAAAGATAATGAATTTAAAACCTCCAAAAAAACTCTTTAAAAAAGAATTACACCCCGCCCTCTCCCCGATTCCTAATGAACATACTCCATGAACAAGAGGTAAAAATTTCAGTAAGAAAATGTTATGATATCATGGTGGAATCCGCCCTAAGAAAAACTACCTACCATTTCACCAGATGGTATGAGACAAACTATGAAACAGCTAATGAGCCAAAAATTTGGGGACTAACAAATCTTTCAGACTCCAGGGTCAGGTTAAATTATTAAATTCATTTGTGGGATCTGTCCGCCCCAAATTTTTGGCTCATTAGCTGTTTCATAGTTTGTCTCATACTATCTGGTGAAATGGTAGGTAGTTTTTCTTAGGGCGGATTCCACCATGATATCATAACATTTTCTTACTGAAATTTTTACCTCTTGTTCATGGAGTATGTTCATTAGGAATCGAGGAGAGGGCGGGGTGTAATTCTTTTTTAAAGAGTTTTTTTGAAGGATATCAGTACTTTTTTTTTCTATGTTGTGATGAAGTGATTAATCCAATTATCCAATGAATGAAAATAGCAATAGCGATAGCATTGGAAGCAGGAGCATCCAGAGAGTTGAAAGATTAGCAGAGATTTTTCATTGAACTGACTGGAATAAAACTTGTGGGTTTTCAAGAGTGGGGGGGAGGGAGCGTGATCAAAAATTTAGCGATCAGTAAAAGAAAAAAATACCAATTTTGTCATATAAGAATGATGAATACGAATTTCTAAAATGAAATTAGAGATGAAATAACAAGTTTACAAATTTACATATTGATAATTACCTATATAATAGGTACTCACGTTAAGCAGTGATAAAAAATTGTTATTTTCCTTTTTGAATTTTTGGAAGTTTCAAAATGGAATTTTTTATAGTTGGGAAAGGGATAAAAAATTGCCGAAATGAAGCAAGTGCAAAAACATTCAAAAATTCAAGAGGCGAAAAACTATGTACTTAATTTTCAGAAATTTAATCATTTTTTTGGCTTCAAAATTTTAGAATTTAAATGTCAAGTGTTTAAAAATTCAAATTTCAAATTTCAAATTTTGAAAATGAAAACCAAACAAACCTGAGCCAATATTTTTTTAGGTGAAAAAGTGTATCCTTATTTATGTTTTAAATATTTTTTTAAATTTGAGTAATGGAATTTTTTCAATGTTAACTTTGAATTTATTTTTAGAAATCAAATACCTACTATATATGTAGCTACCTAACTGTAACTATCTAATTAAAAATTTCAAGTTTTAAATAAAATACAATATACAAACATATATATGTAGAAAAAGTTGAAATAGTATTTTACGTATTGGTTAAACATGGGAAATTAAAATCTCTTTAAAAAAACAACTGCAAAAATGAAAAAAAATTTCAGATTCCAGCAGGGTTCGAACCCAAGTCTACTGAACAATTTCGCCAAAATGACAAAAAACTGGCTACTTGAAACTTTGCGAATTTTTATCGTACAAAAATTATTCTTATATATTCTGAAAGGTCTTTGAAAAATAAGAAAAAAAGTATTCTTGTGTTTTTTTGAATAAACGCATAGTTTTTGAGAAAATTGCGTTGGAAATATCGCTGCTAACCCAGTGAAATGATTTGAGAATATAACTCCGGTGCGTTCGCGTTTGGAACCGTTGGAGGGCGGGGTGGCAACGCTACCGCGTCGCCTGATAGTTTAAGTCATAGCATATTATTTTCACTCTAACTTAAAAAAAAAAAAAGTCACGTCCTAAAAAGGTTACGAGTTTGTCAATAACGTTATGAGTTTGCTGGTTAATCAAGAAAAAAGTTACGAGTTTACCCCCTAGAATACTTATTTTTTTATTTATATAGGTATTAGTAGCCAGACTTGTCAACTATTGAATGGGTTAATCTTACTATACAAGTGGACTAACCAACTTGTCAACTATAGTTGACAAGTCATGGGTTAATTTTACTATACAAGTCAACTATGAGTTTTCAGAAACTTCCACCAGAGGGCGCATGGCATAGAAATCAAGGCGCGAGGACGAACGCAGGGTCTACAGTCAATTTGTAGTGAGTAGAATGTGATGTGCTGGTGGAGATGTATGCAAATACATCGATCCTGAGTGTACACGACAACAAATTTGACTTGAAATTTTTCAGTATTTTATTGGCCCATGGAAAATTTAGAAACATCAAAATTTTTTATGCTGTTTAAGCTTGTTTTTGGTGTCTTAACTTTCTCAAAATTCAAATTACTTCGACTCCATTTTCAAAAATTTTCTTCAAAATTTAGCCTAAAAATCTGATTACTTTTTTCAAAACATAGATTTTTTTAATATTAGACTGAATCTGCAAATAAAATTTTAATAAGTGATTTAGAACGGAAATTATACCAATTTTAAAATTTTGTTCACTTTTCTGCATATATGCCAAGCATAGTTGACATGTCTGGTCACAAGCAAATATATATATCTTTTAAGTGCGGCTTTTTCGCCTCCGTTTCACATGCATACGCTCCTGTTCGCCTCCAAATCGGAGGTGAAAACGTCAAAACCGGAGGCCAAAACGTATCACCGTGTATATCCTCAAAATAGTGATCTACGATGTCTAAAACGTCTAAATACTTACCAATTTTTGTCCGGAGGTGAAAATGACCATATACATAATACGGATATACATTTTAGTGCAATCATGTCAACACCAAGATCGCGACTCGTAGTTTCAAAGAATAAAAACAGTTTCTTTTCACCTCCGACTAAAACTTGTCCCTCTTGATATGCTCTTAATAATTTTAGCATGAGAAGCCTAATTTTGAAGAGCACACACTCTCAGGATGATTCTAAAAACCGGAGGCCAAAAAGTCTTTTATTATAACGGAGGTGAAAAGTACTCAGTTCACCTATTTATATACCTACATATAAGTTTCAGCATGATGGTGATTTTTACATTTTATGACCTGGAACCTGTTCTAATTGATCAAATCAACTCAAACTTGGGAAATGGGGTTCATTTAGGACCTAAAATTGACCCCCGAAGTTTCAAGGGTCAAAATGAAAATTACAGAAGGGTCATTATTTTGGAGGGGCATAATATGACCCCAAATAAACTAAAAGGGTCCAAAATCATACCGTAGGTCAGTACTTCCATTGTGATCAACATATCCTAATTTTAGCTTCCTAGGTCATCCCCACCCTATTTTAGGTGAGAAAAACCACATCTTACCCCTATTTTTGACCCCCTCACCATTAAAATTGACCTAGGGGGTCCAAATTTTCAGCATACAATATGAGGGTGCCTCTTGAGTACTTTTTGCAGGATTCAACCTTCCAACCCCATTTGACCCCTCTCCAGGGTCAAAAAAGTGGATTTTTGCAGGTTTTTTGACGTTCAGCCAAACCTACAGACCCTCCAAATTCACCTAGAGGGTTAAAATTTTCACAGTACATTGGGAGGGTGTATCGGAAGTGCCTTTTGCAGGTTTCAACCTTCCAACCCCATTTGACCCCTCTCCAGGGTCAAAAAAGTGGATTTTTTCATCAAAACGTGTTTTTTGAAAATTTTGACATTTAGCCAAGCCTACAGCCCCTCCAAATTGACCTAGCGGGTCCGAATTTTCACAGTACATTGGGAGAATGTACTCACAGTGCCTTTTGCATGTTTCAACCTTCCAACCTCATTTTTACAGAAAGGTCATTTTTTTGGAGGGGCATAATATGACCCCAAATGGATGAAAAAGGTCCAAAATCATACCATTGGTCAGTACTCTTATTGTGATCAACATATCCAAATTTCAGCTTCCTAGGTCATCCCCACCTTGATCAAGGTGGGAAAAATCACATTTGACCCCAGTTTTTGACCCCCTCACGCCTAAAATTGGTCTGGAAGGTCCAAATTTTCAGCATACAATGGGAGGGTGCCCCTTGAGTGCTTTTTGCAGGATTCAATCTTCCAACTTCATTTCACCCTCCTGCAGGGTCAAAAAAGTGGATTTTTGCAGGTTGTTGGACATTTAGCCAAACCTACAGCCCCTCCAAATTGACCTAGAGGGTCCAAATTTTCACAGTTCATAGGGAGGATGTTCTCGAAGTGCCTTTTGCAGGTTTCAACCTTCCAACCCCATTTGACCCCTCTCCAGGGTCAAAAAAGTGGATTTTTTCATCCATTTTACGTGTTTTTTGAAAATTTTGATGTGAGGAGGTTGGTTACAAAGTTGGACAAACGCCACTTCTACAAAAATCGAGTTAGATATTGATTCTTATAGGATTTTTAACGTTCTTTTCATTGCCGAGGTCTGTTATTCTCAATACAGTGTGTAAAAGGGTAAAAAACGCTCTCAAAGTTTTGCCTTAGTTTCAAACACAGACATGTGCAAATTGTCTTAGTTTCAAAAACAGACATATCCAGGATATGTCTGTTTTTGAAACTAAGATGATAGGATATGTCTCATTTTGAAACTAAGATAATGTTCACATGTCCGTGTTTGAAACCAAGGCGCAACTTTGATCGCGTTTTTGACCTTTTATGTACTATTTTGAAACTAAGGGACCTCAGAAATGGAAAAAGGGTTAAAAATCCTATACGTATCAAAACCTAACTGATCTAGACAGCTGACAGCTTCAATTTCAAATTATCTTCATCTTGGTTTCAAAATCAGACAAGTGCATTTTCAGGTTCTTTTTATTAGTGGTGGGGGTGATGGTGGAAGGATATTTTTTGTATTTTTGTTACTCAGTATCATCACTACAATTTGTCAAATATCCCCCGCCTTTACAATGCTGTATATTTTTGTAACAAAAAACATAGATTTTCTCAAAATCAACCCTGTGGTGTTTGCCTAACTTTGTAACCAAGCTCCTCATGTTTAGCCAAGCCTACAGCCCCTCCAAATTGACCTAGAGAGTCCAAATTGTGATATACTACTATGCCGTACGTGGTATGTATAGGGCTCGCCCACATGGTAACACTGCGTTGCACTAAGGCAACACTGCGTTGTACTCTCGTCAGCTAGCCTTACGAGCCAAGCGACGAGAGTACAGAACGCCAGTAATGTATCCGAGTGCACGCGGGTATGTTATTCACGGTTAATGGGTTAATGCAGTCATTTAAGTATAAGTTTTTACCTCTCGAGTGTTAAGTGTTAGCTTTAGTCAGTTAGTTTTAATTAGTGTTTACTTTATGTTAAGGATTCCGGTGGACTTGGATTAGGTTCTGAGCCAGTTTGATGAGAAGGAGTAGTGATCTACTCATCACCACCACAGGTAAGAATGTATCGTTGAATACTATCGGGCATCCTCGACGTAGGAAGCCTTCCAGCCTAACTACACCAAAGTGTGTAACACTGCCAGGTGTATAAATTAATTATAAGAAAGTGTCATGTTAACGAGTATATTTGTATATTAGATACGAGTGTACTAATCATGTAACGTGTTGTTAATATTGCACACATTAAATAGTATCCTTGTGTATAACTTGTCATTATTTATGGTGTGTATGATCATTTGTTAAGAGTGTAAAAGCAACCTTTTCCTACCCACGCCCTAGCCGAGCATGTGAGGTATTCTGGTGAGTATTTAGCAGAAATACTCTAAGGGATATTTCTAGGAAACAACACAATAGCAACCATCGTAAGCAACATTACGGATATCAATGCTTTAAGTCAATTTACCCTCTTACATTGGCGCCCTTCCGAGTGTCCAAAAAGCACAGATTCGTCGTAATCTGAGCTTAGAGGAAGTAAATCGTTATGAGTACAAAGTTTAGATCGCGACCAAACTTTGGAAAATAATACTTGCAGTATGATTTCATTGTACTTACGATTCACTTCTTGACTATTCTCAGACCAATGTGTCCGAAAATAGGAAAGGAAAGAATACTTGTGAATATTTCAAAGTAAATAATCAAGAAAGTATTAAGTTGCTTTCACCTATACACACACACACCTAGTCAAATTTGCCAGAATTTGACGAAAACGTGTTTATTTTTACATGTGTATGTGTGGTGGTAGATGATGAAATCCATCGATGGATAAAAAATCCGTTGAGAATTTCTCAGAACTCAATCCGTTCGTTGAAACGTGAAAAGCGAGTTCCAGCTTGTCCGCCACTTTTTGCGTGACCCCTACCACCACCCAAGGACAGACACACACGTCGCACTAGCCGCCATCTTTTGATGTTGCCGCAGCAGCTGCGTAGCCACCAACCGTCGAGTTGATAGCTACCGCGGCTCACATTATATATTTTTCGTTCAAAGTGCGACGACGGTTTTAGCAACACTTCTCCGGTGAAGTAGCTTAGCTGTCATTGTGTTATTTCTTGCGCGCATTTTTGCGTCTTTAGTGTGTGTCTTGTCTGGTATCTTTTCACGTTTAATTTTTTAAAGTGATTTTCGATACTGAGCAATTTATTTGCATGATTTTTTCGCGTTTATTTTTCACTCACGCATTCATCATCAGTTGAACTTTCGTTCGAAGCTCTACTTTGCAGCAGTATTGGTAAGTAATATCGTTGAATATTACAGTTCATTTCGCGAGTGGCTTTTCATCAAAGCACATGTATCGCAACCATTTCTTCGCGTAGTAATTTTAAACCAGCACTTAAGGCTGTGTGGTAATTCAGTGTCCTTGTATCTTTTCAGAAATACCCACAGTGGTATTTTGGCACCTGAATTTTTTCCGGCACTTCGTGTTCGCGATTCAAACCAAAGCTTATTTCTACAGCTGAGATTCAGTGCTCTTAATCTTGTCTGAGTCACCCGCTGAGGTGACTTTGCACTGGAATCTCGCTACGAAACACGTTTCAAGCACGTGTGAAACAGTTCGTTCTGATTCAGCGCTTGTTATCTTGTCCGGATTACTCGCCGTAGTAATCTAGCGACTTGAATCAGCCGACTGATATAGCTCAGTGCTAGTGAATCGCAATTTACGCGACAGAATATTTAGCATACGAAACCAACTCTCGAATTAAAACCAGCATTGCACGTAAACTTGTGTTCAAAATTTAATAGAAATTTCACACAAAAGGGATAATATTCGCCGTAATATAGTCCCAGCTGTACCTTAATTCGAACGAAATGGCATTTACTGGACCAGCTGCAGGCACCCGAAGCAAAGTGGTAGCCCTTACGCAACACCAAGTACATTGTTCATGTATTGGTGAAACGCACGAAGAAACGTGTATTACGTTGAAAAATTCGGATAACAAATCCAAACCAAAAAATCGCAAGAATCCGCCTACTCAGGATAAAAGCGTAGAACAACCTGAACAACAAACGAGTCCGCAGAACCTTGTGGAATCGCTGTTCAGCAGTCACCCGTCAACAAACAACTCAGATGAAGAATACGATGATGACGAGGATGATGAAGATTACGTACCTACCAAACAAAGCCAAATTGTACACGGCTCAGATCTACCTGACCCACCCCCAGTGAGGGAACGTCACCTGAAAAATTACAGGGACTCAAAAAGGGAAGAATGTAGATCGAAAACTGAACTGAAACGACCTGAAATCGCCACTGATGCTGAAATAAACGATCCACTGAGAACGTTGTTTCAGCAAACATGGGATTTCACTGAAGGTGCCATAGAGAACCTACAGATTGGTCAAGCAGTTCAAGAACATAGTCTTATCCGAATGGAAGACTGTTTAATCAATCTCGTCAACCATGCGAGTAGTACAAACAGCAATATCAACAGCTGCAGGAATGAAGTAAAGGAGGTACGCGATCATTGCAGCCAATGGGCCTCCAGTATGAAAGAATACGTTGGTCAGACAACTGACGCAGCCTTACAAAAGGCTGACAGCGCGATGCAAAAGGCAACACAAATTGAAACCAAAATTGACCAAACCACCAACTTATTCAAAGTCGAAATGACGAAACATAAAGCAGAATGCAGCCAATTAGCGCATGCAGTTGCTGATATGAGAAAAGAGGGTGGATGTAGACCCAACAGTGGTCTCAATTCCACCCCAATCCTGAAAATAAATGCCAACTTAGTTAGAAGTGCTGGCATTTATTACGACGAATCAAAACGTTACTTCCCCCACGAATTTGTACGTCAGTTTGAAGACTACGTAAACAAAAGCAATGCCGCCGAAACTCAGAAAATTTACGCATTCCAAGGAGTAATTGAGACTCAGGATGCAACTGAGTGGAAAGGCGACATGGTGGGAATAACGAATTACAAAGACCTGAAACAAAAATTCCTTCAACATTATTGGAACAGTCAGTGTCAGAACGATGCATGGGAATATTTCCAGAAACATTTTTGCCAAACCAAAACAGAGAAACGTCTGTTCTTGGAGATAAAGAGATGGGTACTATCTCTAATCAAACGCAAACATCCAAATATTTCCAAAGTGCTGGAAGTGGCAGCCGAGAAAGTGCCATACCCATACGACAAGAAATTAGCGAAACACACCACAGTAGACGGCTTTATCAGAAAGCTCGACGAATTCGCTAACTATGACTCTGACCCAAAGAATAATGTACGCATTTCAGTTCGCGACAGCACATTGACACCTATTCAATGGCAACAAACCCCATCGTTCAAATGGGGTAGAATGCCTAACAATAGCTGGAATAACGGAAATGGTTTGCCTCAGTCTACGTACTGGATGCTCACCTCAAATGGACAATGGGCTCAAATACCCGGCAATCCGAATAATAATTGGAATTTGAATCAATGGGGTAATCAGACTCCGATGAATTCAAACCAAAATTTCGGTCCACAAATAAGTTGGAATCAAAACTCCAACTCGAATTGGAACATGGGCAACAACCAAAACTTCCAGAATACCAACCCTAATGGGGGTTGGAATTCTCAGAAGAATGCGAAGAATTCTAATTCTGACAGGAATAGGAATTCAACGCAAGGTCCTATTCCAACAGGGAACTGGACAAACCAACCCATGATCACCAACTCACCACATAATGCGCCGGAACCTCCGAAGAAATCATATCCAGTTGTTACGAACAAAAATGTAAATGAAGGACAACTACAAATGGCATACCAAAAGCTACAAAGAGCTTTAGGTAATAATTTCAAAGGGAATCAAAAAATCAATTTCTATCCCAACTCGAATAAGACTAGTAATAGTAATGGTATTAAACAGAATACCAATTCTAATACCAATTCGAACAATTCTGGCGGTAATAACAACAGCAATAACAATGCAAAACCCCAGAACAATAATGATAAAAATGGTGATCAATCGCACGAAGCTAGTAAACCCAATAAATTCCAACCAAAAGTGCCTAGTCAAATACCTCTACCGGTGCATTTCTTCGTAATAAACGAAGATGGTTCGGTAGGAGAAGGTACTCCAGATAATGCCGATTTCTGTGCAGAAATTGAAGAAATCGACCAAAGTCAAGACTCCAAGGAGGGTCAAGACCAAGGAAACGATGACAATTCGGAAAACTGAAAGGACTAGACACTACAGGGGCACGGTCTAGTAACATTAAAGTCCCCAGTAAATCGATTTTTACGGAATTCATTTGGGTAGGCGACGGTATGGCGCATTTTCTAAAAAGAGGAGACACGCCATTACCTGTAGCGGTGCCACCATATTTACGTGATCAACTACCAATCGAAGAATTGCATAGACGCATAGAAAAAACGGAATTCCTCGAAGGAGAGAAATTCGTTCTATCAGCTCTACAATTCGAATTGAATCACTCACCTCAACCTTATGACAAGATAAAGAAAAGTTTAAATAAACTCTTAGATCTGTTAGTCAATGAAAAAGGGGCGGAATTGATTATATTAATCTTTCCAATAATAAAACCCTGCATTCCAGGGGACCCCAAAAGCATTGGCGTTAAACTAGATCGATACATCGAATATTGTAAAATATTTCAAAACGCGGCGGACGACCAAATTGTAATATTTTGGAAAGAACCGCCCATGTATTATTTGCAGACGCAAAAATTAGTAACGGCCTCAGGTGTCGAAGCAATTGGCGTCATGGCAGACAAAAACCAACGAGTAATTCCTTGTGAACGAAAGTTCAAATTCGAAAAGGATAGAAATAAGTACTACCCCGCAATACCTACATACCGTGTGGTTTACGACATGGTTTGTACAAGTATTTATAGACTATTTGAAGAATGGAAATGAGTACGTTTAAGTAGAAACGCGCTCAAATCTCCATACGACGAAATGCAAAAGATTCTCCAACGTCCACAACCGCCGTACACGTACATGGCTCCGCCCAAACAGCAACCCACACAAGCGGAAGAAACAAAGGTCGAACCATCAGAAGGTAGTCAGGTCGTTGAACCTAGAAAGAAAACCTTATTTATGGAATACCGAACCTCGTGCAATAACCCTAATTGCCAACGAGATCCAACGTGTTGCATGCTACCAGAGGAGTACTATGAAACATTCAAGGACAAGTACACCCGCCCGGCTCAGTTAACAGAACTTGACGACGACGGTTTAGTACAAGAACATCAAACTAAGAAATCCATAAGAGAGATGGATGTCAAATATTTGATAATGGAGGACCCGGAACTTGTATTAGACGAGATCCCGGAACTTGATTACTCTCCAACTCCTTTTGAAGTCTTGAACATTCACCACAGAGCGAAGGATCGAAGACCAATCGGAGATTTTGGAGTTAAAAATGCAATTATCAAGAAACCTCCCAAAGATAGATTACTCAGATTGCTGACAAGGGACGGCATTAAGACATTCCCGTGTAATAGTGATACAACTACAACACGCGTGAAATTCATAAGAGGTTTACCTGCGGACAAAAAATGGAGACATCATGCACTTCGAAAACGAATAATCAAAGAAGCTCGAGCACTCGAAGCGATTGACAACGCTCACCTTGATGAAACTCAGCTGCAAGAAAAAGCTAAACCATTAGTGGTAAACGAAGGCACTGATGATCCAACTTGCATCATTCCAATCACAGTAGGTGATAAGATCGTCGCCATTCAGTTGGATTCGGGAGCACTTCCCAACGTTATCTCAAGGAATATGCTAAACCAACTTAAATTGAAAGTGCCACATGCAGTACGCGAGATCGCTATGGATCGCATCGTACAGCTACGTATGGCCAACAACGCAATTGAACGAGCGTCACAAATTCTGGCTGAAATTACATTCAATCTCGGTCCGAAAGAATTTGTAGTACCATTCTATATAATGGACACCATTGGTAACACTTTCATACTGGGAAGAGTAGCCATGGAGCATTTGGATCTACACTTACATTTCCACCAGAGATGTGTAAGTCACAAACCTAAAAATGACGATCATTATACAATTGCATTCATAAATCCAGATGTTTACAAGGATGCGCTCTCTTTATTTAAGATTGAGCAAATCCCTGAACACACTACAATAACTATTGATCTAATGGCCACAAGCATGTCTACAAGAGACAAGCTAAAAGAGCCTGAAGAAGACCGAATTAAAGCAGTTCGTATTATGCAGAAAAATCTCATTGAAGATTTAGCTGAAATACGAGAGCTTGACATTGCACCTCAAAAGGAGGTAGACGACGCCTTGCACAAAATTAATGCTTATCAAGACATTTTTAGTCTAAACCCGGGATGCTACAAAGGTGAAAAAGTACATTTCAACTTTATTCCCGGCGAGGGGCACCTAGCAGTGCCACGAGGTGAAAAATATAGACCTCCAGCTCGATTAAAACAAGCCCTCGACATGATGACTCAAAAAATGTTAGATTTACGAATAATTCGGCCATCTAGTTCAGTCTTCATAAATACACTCGCACCCGTCATTAAAAAGAATGGCGACATACAACTGTGTTTAGCAGCTGACGAGTTGAACAACTTTTTACAATGTGTACTAACTGAACCCTCTACAATCGATAGCGTAATATTCAGTGGCTCACCTGATGGTCTATTCTGTACGCTGGACTTTACGTCCGGATTCTGGCAATTAGAGCTAGACGAAGAATCAAAAAAGTACACAGCGTTCATAATAAACGGCCAAGTATACGAATTTAACAGACTACCGTACGGATTGAAGATCTCGAGCGGTGAGTTTGTTCATATGATAAACCAAGTGCTAAAAGACGAAGAAGGCATCTCCAAGTTTGTGGATGACGTCAAAGTCTCTGGTACTACGTTTAAAGAAACACTTGATAGACTACTCAGTGTATTCGAGAAAATAAGGCAGGCTGGATTAAAATTGAATCCGACCAAAACCCACTTTTTCAAGAGGCGTACAGACCACTTGGGGTTTGTCTTATCCAAAGAAAACATTGACAAACAGGACCTAAAAAAGGAAAAATTCCTGAAATTTGAGAAAGACCATACAAAACATGGCAAATTCATACTTAAGAACAATAAAGAAGTGTTAGCTCTTGTTGGGAACACTGTGCTGTACAAGTCGTTTATTCCCAGATACATGCAAATCCTGAGCCCAATATACGAATTGACAAAGGGCGACGACCCTATAGTCTGGACGGATGCTCAACAAAAGGCCTTCGACATACTCAAATCGGAGTACTTGAAGGAATTCACGTTGAAACAACCTCCACGTGAGGGCGACTTATTCTTGGATACGCATTATACAGACGATGCAATGAATGCAGTTCTCTTCTACAAGGAGGATGAACAAAAGCAAATCATTATGTTCATTTCTGTAGGCTTTAAGGAGCACCAGAAAAACTTTACGCTGTATGATAAAGAAATGCTAACACTCTATTCAGTTATTAAAAAGATTTGGATGTGGATTTTCAGTAGGAGAGTCCACGTGCGCGCCAATTTACTCCCAATTTATCGAGAATTCGAGAGCTTGGCGAAAACGCACCGAAAGGCAGCAAAATGGGTTACAACCATATGCAATTTCGATCTAATCTACGACATGAAATTGTCTAATAAAGCTTTATACGATATTAAAGCACCGGAATTGGTAATAGGAAACATCGTCATAGAAGAGCTAACAGAGCTTGATCTATTGATGATTAACCAAGTGGTACCCAGGTTTACGAAAGGTTTTCATAAAGAAAACAATCATGAACTCGTAGGTGCCAGTAAAAAGACCGCCCTACCACCTCTGGACTGCAAATTCATGGACAAAAATGTACCCAGATTATTTGACCTACTATCTAACATAGAGGACGAACAAGCTAAAGATAAACATTGCAAAAAGATAATGGATGTCTTAGAAGAAGACGTACCAGCAAATAACAAGAAGCAACAGGGTACATCACTTCGTAAAAAACAAATTTATGACATAATGTACACACGCGATGGTAAGAAACGTCTGATGAAAATTTTGCCAGACAAATCGCAAGTACCATATCTACCTGATCGCTTGCTTTACGACACTGTCGATTACCTACACTGTGCCTATGGACATACTGGGGCAAGCCGATTAGATATGATTTTTAAACAATTATACTACCATCCCAGTTCACTCACGTATATTCGCGATATTACAAACACCTGCATTATATGCAAAGTGAACAAGAACTACGCGAAGCACAAAGTCCTGGAATACGCTCAAATAGAGGCGTACGCCATCGGCGATGTACTATCGGTAGATATCTATGGACCAGTTCCAGCATTGAAGAACGATCCGAAATACTTGCTAGTTGCAAAAGAAATCTTCACCAGTCGTGTCTGGCTTCGAGACATGCACAGGATTCAGAAGAAAGTAGTTTGCAATGCAATGGAATCAATTTTATTTGAAATTGAAATCCACGATGTCAAGATCAAAAAAGTGATCACTGACAACGGTACGCAATTTATTTCTGATTCTTGGTACAATTTGCTGGAAAAATGCGGGATCAAAGTTGCACACACGACAGGTTACAGCCCTCAAAGTTCTTCAGTGGAACGAACAATGAGAGTGATAGGCGATAAGTTACGTGTCAAACTCAATGAAGTTTATGATCCATATCGCACGCACCTTGGTTGGAGTAAATTCGTTGGAGAAATCCAAAACAAAATTAACAATACACCAACGTCGTTTGGTTTCAAGCCCAACGAGGCTTGGCTTATACCAGACACGACGATTCCAGGTTTTCCGACTGAAATAAGAACGTTCAATTTTCGAGACTCGTTAGCGCGACTACATGATCAGAACGAAAATAACCAAATTCCATCAATAACAATTGAGAAATGTCAAAGCCGTGAACTCAAGATATTTGACGTCCCATCCAATGAACAGGAAGTCTTTATCGACAACAATGGCTATGCCAGAGTCACAGCCGACGGCGCCTGCTCCAAAAATGGCTCACCCGAAGCCATCGCTGGAATAGGAATTTGTTTCAAACCGGGTTCCACTGCTAACATATCTGACAGGATTGTGAGCACAGAATTTCAGGTTACGAACAATTACGCCGAGTTAATGGCTATAATCATTGCGCTAGAAATATTACGAGATAACGGTGTTAAAAAAGTATAATTGCCATCAGACTCGAATTATGTAATCAAAGCGCTAACGAATACATGCTCGATTTGGAAAACCAATAATTGGAAGAACTCCCGAAATAAGCCAGTTCACCATGCTGAACTATTTCAACGTATTCTTGCTATTAGGCAGGAATTCGAAGATGTAGAATTTCAGCACATATACGCATGCAAAGTAGAATATACTAACATTATAGCAGATATGTTGGCCAAAAAAGCTGTGTATACAAGCGAATGGCAAGAAGACAGAAGTGGAAATTTGACTGACCGCCAAGCCGTGGAAGCATTTATTAGAGAAAAAAGACGTCAAAAGCGCATTGAAGAAGAATACTGCTTCAACAAGACTCACGTTGACCCTACATATTTGCAACCTGGCAATATGGTCCTGATTACCAACCACAAACAGTCAAGTTTCGAAAAACGGACAGCCGCGAAACTCTACCAAAAGAAACACGGACCTTTTATAGTAATAAAATGGTCAGGTTTCAACAGTTACCTTCTGAAACCTACAGATGGAACAACTGTGGATAGAATTTCAAACATAAGACAGCTAACGCTATTCCTAACAAGTAAAAATATCGAAGATATGGAAAAAAGCGACTGCCTCAAATCATTATTAGACCAGCGATCAATTGAAGAAAAAATCAAAGAATTTTTATTCAAAGCTCGCGAAGCAATGTCTGACAGTGAGGAAGATGTTGACGATCCGCCAACTCGTGCACCGCAGGGCGTCGGTATTAATGAGCGTGACATTACAGAAGCATCACCTGCTATTTTACGGCAGCTTGAGAATACAGCACGTGACCTTCGAGCCCAACAAAGAGCTGAAAAACGCGATCAAGCTGGCACTTCAACATCCACTGAACTACGAGTAGAAGTTGAAGTGCACAACCCACCGATTACTGAAACTGCAGTAAATGGTGAGGTGAAAACCGACCAACAGTCTACAGAATCAACATCCACTGAATTACGAGAGGAAGTTGATCCAAATGACTCAGCTCAGAATACCAAAGCTACTGAGGAAACTCAGATGAGAGCAGAGGACCAACCTGAGTCCTCAACCTCAACTGGGGCATCTGCAACCACACCAAAACAAAGTGCACAACCCGCTCCTTCTGTTAGGAAGCCGCGAGGTCGACCTCCAAAGACACCCAAAATTGTGACAGATGCTGTGGAGCCGCAACCTTCAACGTCGCAATCTCAAACAGGAGATTTGACGACAGAAGAAAGCGCACAACCGGCAAAAGATCCAAATAAGTTAACTAAATCTCAAAGGAAATCTGAGAGAATCAAGGCACGCCTCATGCGCATGGGTCCCGACCCAAAGAGAGCCTATGATTTTTTCAAAATAGACCATTACCACGATTCTGAGAAAGCTCTATATAAGAAATACTTCATTGAAGACTCAGAACAACCGGCTACAGAAAACTTACAAGAAGTTTACACTGTAGAACCGAGAAAGATAGAGGTCAATAAGGTCACAGTTAAGATTAATCCCGAGGAAAATGAAATTAACATTTTCATTTCACTCCCACCAGATTATAAACTGGAGGGAGAAATCATAAAGGTTCAAATTCCACCACAGTGTGAAATACCTAGAAATGAAAATGCAATTGCACAATTCATAAAAAATACAGTTACCAACTCCATGAACGGCTGGCTACTAAATAAAATCTGAAATTAGTCACTTTATTTTGTAAAATCACAGTTGGAAATTTTGAATACTATAATTAGATGGTAACCAAAATATGCCACAGACCAGGATTCGTTGTAATCCAAGTCATAAGACAAATTCATCTTGATTGGTAAAAATTTCAAATAAGAAATTAAAACAGTCACGAAAAATCTGTAAGAGTTGTAAATCTTTAATAATTAGATTTGAAAACACAACCAAAGAACACGTAAACGCGGACTGGGGCATTTAAAACGACCAATTTCGAAAATAATTAGATTTTTGAATAATCATAAATCAAGTATGCTACGTCATAATTTTTAAAAAGTTAAAATTCGATAAAAGATTGAAATTTAACTACAAAAATTGGCTTAGTTTGGGAATTTTCGGAGTTGGAATTCGGTAGAAAACTAAAATCCATCTCTGAGAATCGTCAAATACGTAAAAATTCCACAAGGGAATGATCACGTAACAGCCAACAATCGTTTTGTGTAATTTTAACGCGAAAGTTTGAGTAAAATCTCAAAATTTTGAAAAATAACGCTATTCTAAGTGTTACGCGTTACGTTACGGGCAAAAACGTGAGCCACCGCATCCGCATACATTCAGACGAAATAACACCGGCAAAAATGTGCTCTTATCACGATTTCATCACTTCGAAAGAAAGTTTGACTGATTTCTAAGCTGTTCCAAATAAAACAGCGATTTTTTGAGTAATTGAAGCCGTTTTGAAGTTTATTAACGTATTATACCAGCTCATTATCGATTCCTACAGTGCCAGCTGTATAGAACGAGTAAGTAAACCTTCAATTACGTGACAATTAGTCAAACACATAATCAAACACTCTTACCAATCTCGCTTCAATTTTTAGTAGAAAAATGGAAGCTCAACCGAACGTTGTTCATCACAAGCACAACATATCGACACAGCGCATTCGCCAGACTTGTCGAATAAGAAAAATTAACGGCGAGATCTTCCGAAAGTGCTACGTTAGAAATGGCAACGGAAACGAAACACCTAAATGGATCCAGTTATCCTACCTGGAATGGTGGGATAATCTTACGGAAAACACCAACCATTATCAGGTACATTCTTCTGTCAACACTCTGAATAATCATCGCCGTTGATAAAACTAACCAATGACATGTGATTTGTCTGTTCAATCAAGGAGTAATAAATAATTAGTACGGTAACGGCGGCGTAGAAACTCCAGCGAATCAATGTATTTGCGGGTGAATCAGCGCACCAGATTGCGACGAATGAAACACATAAAAGATGTGATCATCGTCGTGATAAATCTTAAGATACCATACTAATTTGCTTTTTCGTGTTTGTCTTTTATACTTTAAATATAAATGTATTATATACTGCTTGCTTTAATTAGTCATTCACACTTTCATCGCACAGCTTAACATTGCATACTTCGCCGAAAGTAAACAATGTACGTTCTCACACAGCTTAATTACACGCAAATGAACAAAGGGATACTTCGTAGAAAGTAACCTAACGTTCAACATATGCCTCATATAATTAACAACTTAATCGCTTGATGGTATTTTAATCAGAATCAATATTATTACCATTTTTAATCGATCGATTATATAGAATTCAAGAAGAATGGAAGCTGTAATAAGCGATGATGAAGGCTGAAATGAAAAATACATCGAATAACTACAAATACAAATTCAGGTAACAACTCGAAATTTATTTGTATACTAAATTATTCGATGAAAAAGCAAGCAACGTGAATATTACACACCAATGGTAAAGTGAATCTCTACAGTGAATTCATCATATTCGGTTTTCTTTTTAAAATGGTTAGCAACAAGCTACGTAAGTTGAAAATTACCCCAATGAGGGTTGGTTTCGAACTTAGAACTAGATTTTGAAAGTCAGCATTATATTTACGATCAATCCACCGATGAGTGGAATGATTTTAGCGTGAAAGAGCTACGAAGATGAAACCGAACGTTGAAGTATAAGTTTCTTTTTGGTAAAATAAATATCATGCAAGTACTAACTACATACTTCAATGTAAGTAAGTAATGAGTACCATACAATCTCTCAAAGTACAGATTGTTAGGATAGCGTTCATTTCCAAATTACCAAATGATCTACCAATGACGTTAATTCTAACTAATACCTACGATCAATTTACCGCTGAGTGAACTGATTCTGGAGCTACGTAGATGAAACCGAACGTTACAGTAATTGTCTTTCAGAATAATGATCGCAAAATACAAACTGAGTACTTCAACGCAAGTAAAACAGTAGGTACTCAGCGATTCAGTTTCAAATGCTAATTATCCGGTTTAGAATTTTGAAAATATTCCAAAGTGAGTAAATTTCAAAATTACAAGCTACTACCAAACACGAAGCAAAACGCAATTCCAACTAGCAAATAACCTAATCTATTAAGATACGCAAACTGAAAGATAATTTTGACAAACGTTTACTAGTAGAACACCTACGATCAATTTACCGGTGAGTAAAATGATTGTAGCTAGGAAAAGCTACGTACACGTAACCGGTTTCAATTAATGACTATGCGAAATAAATTAGCTAGGAAAAGCTACGTAGAAAGTACAGATGGTCTCTTAGGTTAAAATTTCAAAAGTAGCTAAAAGAGCTACGGAACTAAAACCAATCATGCCACGACTAATAATTATGCTAAATTAACCTACAAGTATGACACTAATAATTAGCAGTAATAATTTATTAGAAATTATGATCGCTAATAATGTTCATGTATTTTCACACAGATTTTATACCATGTACAAAGGATGAGCGAATTTTATCGTAAACAAAATACAACCGCCAGTGGTACAAATGGAATATAGCAACGTTGCCAGACGTAGCATTTGATAGTGAAAATAGGGGTACAGTGATCAATTATGTAGTCGTCTGTAATTCCTAGTGTCAGTAATACAATATTTATTTTTCTCAGTGAACCAACTACGAGTACGATGAAAATAATCAGATTTTCGCAACAGAAAGTAGCAGCTGGAAAGTAATCAGAAGAAATAGATATTGAATATAGAGCAACAACTTGGAAACTTTATTAGAAAGTTACTTTTGAATTCACACGTACAGGTATAACTTAGTTATCATACTGAGATTTATGTACAAACACATATGCTCTGTCTTAACACTAGAGATTGGAATTTGAAATGACAAAATAGAAAATTTTGACTCAAAATCGCTTCGACGAAAAAAGTAAATTGAAATAATAGATTTTGAAAAACTTTTCAAATTCATTCGTCAGAAGAAAACAGCACCGTACATAGACGGTGCTGTTACTCTGCAAATAATCAGAACACAATTTTCGATTTCCAAACATACACAGACATGCTAAAAAATATTTTTCGAAAATCAGATTTGAAAATATTTGCATTATTAAAAACCGCCAATGTCAAAAATGTAATACTGTACGTAGACAGAAATGCATTTCTTTACATACATATGCCCTCTCTTGTGTAATGAAATGGAAATTGGAAAATATTATTCACACAGTTTCGAAAATGTTTTCAAAATAATACAAGTTTGAAAAATCCCAAAATGTGAATAAAATAACCGAAATAATAGATTTTGGATATTTTGTCATGAAATCTTTGCAATACAGTAAAAGACTGTGACGCAAATATCTTCAAACAAACACCTGAAAAAAAAACAAATAAAAACCACAGGAGTAATGATATTTAATTGATGACAAATAAGAAGAAATAATTTAAAATAATTAGAATTTCGAGTTGATAAGAATAAAAGGTGCCAACACGCAAATTTCAACCATCGAATCCGATAAAAGATTGGAATCGATGAAGAAATCTGACGCAATAACGCCAAGACAAAGAAAAAACGTGCATTTAGCAAAAGGCAGATGTTTTCTTTCGATGAAAAGAAAGCGACGTGACTCGTAGCGATAGCAAAATGGCTGACAGGCCGTTAAAAAATTCGATAGAATATTCGACGTAGTTTATCATAACAATAAAGACCGCCGAACTGCGCATTTAAGCGCACATTTTGACAAACCCGTTCCAGGAAAATCGGCGCCGTCTGATATTTTCTGCTTAGAACATTCTAGAAGGTTATAGTCAAAACCTGCCGTTCGAGCGCATCGCTACCAACACAACGCCGAGCTCAACCAATCACGTTCGTCGCCGCTGAGCAGCGAAGTGGGGGAAGGACTCGGCAGTTGGAAGCAACGACGAACCTGATCCAACTATCAAAATCATTATTCCAGTAAACGTGCTATCGAGTTCATGTCTCTGCTCTTGCTATATGTTTTGTTAATGCGTTCTTGAATCTTTGTATTCTTCTTTCTCGCATTATTCTTCTTTTTGTTGTAGCGTTATTACCGTAAGTAATTATTACTTAGTCGAGTATATCATTTGCGTCTTCTCGTTTCAACTCTGAATATTTGTCATCAGCTCCTGTCGTAAGTACAAACTCATACAATTACTATGCTTTTACCATACTAAGCAGTGTTAATGTAAAAAACAATAGGCCCATCATGCCAATTTGTTTTCGAATAATTATTCAACATTTATTTTTTCGCTAAACCGGTACTGCCTTATAACTTCGTCTAACACCTCGTCGCATTTCTGTTCACAGTAATGGCAGAATCTACGCACATCGCATGCGACAAATGCGGTCGGGTGATAACATCACCAGGCAAGCACTATGGAGGCGGCAAAGATGTTCCTGAATCAATCTACATCACCACATGCCAGCATCTTTACCATAAGAGCTGCATCTTTAAGGCAATAAAAAACTCCGAACTCCGAGATTCTGCCGGCGTGCAATTTACTCGGTGTACACATATCGGCTGCGAACGCGAAATAATGGAGAACCTCTGCTATAAGGTAGGGGTAACTCGCATTCAGATCTCGACGCCTGAACCTACAGGAGCCGCAACCGACGAGCTGCAAGCTCTACGTAGGGAAATCGCTCAGTTGAACACTGACCGAGCGATCCAACAGGATTTGTCCGAAGACATGTATAAGAAAACGTCAGCTTTCGAAGTACAATTAACTGATGCTAACAATATGATCGCAAGTTTAAAAGCTCAATTAGAAACTACTACAGCGAAATACGAGGCACTTCGTAAAGCTAAAATGTCATCGCTTTTCCCGAGCTCCACAGCGATCGCCAGTCACACGAACAAGCAATCAGCGACCAGCTCAAACGCGACGACACCAGCTTCGCTGTCAGCAGCTACGGCGACTCTACCGACAAATACGACTTCAATTTCGACGAATACGGCATCCACCACGGCGACAAACGAGCCCTGCCAGGGGTTTGTACCGTCTCCGTTCCCGCCACCACCTCCAGTCAACAACGGTACACCAGAGGTCACGCCGAAAGCTCAGAAGCCGCCAAAAAACGCGGTAAGAGGTATCCCCGCGCCTAAGAGGTATCCCCGCGCCCACACCGGTGGGCACAGGGATACCTCAACCAAACGCCGCTACCGCGAGCAGCCTTACTCAAGGCCCTCACCTCCCACCGCCCAGTTTCCCGATCATAACAGACGCCACGACGAACGTTACGACAGCCGGTACTACGATGAATACAAGCATCATCGCGACGAACGCCGCTACGACAAACGCCCCACGGACACTCGCGCACGTCGAGGACGCGGCCGCCGGGGCACTTATTAGCTTCAAAATCCCGTTCGTGCAACTGGGTACAGCGCCGACTGTACCGGATGCAAGTACTCATTCGCCGATCTCGTCTTATTGGGACAATTTCCCGCAGAAGAAAGACACAGATGCTTGGGGAAGACCACTCGCTCAAAGTGGTGAGGAGTCGAACCCTATTTCCAACGTGCAAAACCCTGTTGACCCAAACGCGAATTTGCACGCTGAAAACGCTCATCCAGTGGCAAACCAGTCGCCGATGGCTGTACCGAAGAAAAAGAAACGGGCAAAACCCGGCAAACAGGCGAATACGAAGGCCAATCGAGATACCTTAGACTCAAGATACCCAAACGTAACGCATGAAGTGCTTGCGCCATTTTATCCAACGAATGCCTACCCACAACACTTTGCGGTTTGCGGTTTAAAGATCGGAGAAGCGAAACTGGTTATGGCGCTATTCGCATACAAATATTGGATTGTAGGCGACATCCATGCTCACGGCATTATGAGTGCAATCACAGAAGGTAAACCATATCACGCTAACATGGACCCACGCATGTATAAGCGCGATATGCGAATCTCGGAACTAATTGCTTTAATCGTCGAATTAAAACAAATTCCGAAGAACATCATGATCTCGATTGGCACGTACGACATTTTCGCATTTACACCGCCAAATACTTTCGACCTCCATTTCCGGAAACTCATCGAAGTTTTAGGAGAGAAAAAGGTCGAACAAGTAATAATGCTTCCTCGGAATGTGAGAGGCCGACTGCACAACAACACATTCCGGCAAATCACCCAAACATTCTCGTATAATTGGGGTACTGGAAAATTCCAGTACATGGTTGCAAGCCACTTACTCAACGACTTGAACCTCGAATTGGCATCAGTCGACGAGCTTGGCCCGAAATATACGAAGGCTACATACCAAAAAGTAGCAAACTGTATCGCAGCCGCATTTATTCCGGAACCGGTCATCGAAAAAAGCGATTCAACCGTCGAGTCGAATAACGCTAAAAGCGCCGCATCGTCACCCGCAACGCCGCCGACATCAAGAGCGAAGCTTAATACGAACGCCGACAAGCAACAAACCACGGCACCGTCGATGCCGCAGTTCAACTTGCCCAAATCGTCATTCCAGCACAGTCCAACCACCGTTGCAACCGATACTCTATCACCATCCTTCGTAGACCCGCAGTTGCAACAGGCGACAGCGAACTACCTAGGAAACAGAGCAGTGGGTACACCACCATACCCCCAAGTGGGTACAGTGACCCCAGGATGCCATCCGCTGGACCCCCGCAAACCCAAGGTGAAATCAACAACTTCAACGAAAGTTGAGATCTCACCATACAGTGGCTTGCACCTAACAAACGTAGGCTTCTCTGACGACGACCAAAAGCCGCTCATCGATAAGGAGGTGATCGAACGTGCCAAAGTCCTTACTAAAATCCAAGCCGACGTAAAAGCTAGCAAGGCGAAAGAGCAAGAGCGACTAGCCGCAGATGCCAAATCGCGCGAATCGTTGAAGGAAAAGATGGAGTTGAAGAAAGAAGACGACAATGCTAAAGCTGGCATCTCCTCGTTGAAGGAGAAACCAGTCAGCGACGTTTCTGAAAAATCAGAGAGTTCGTCGGAAGATTCAAGAAACAAGTCTAAGCAAAGCTCGTCAAAACCTCCATCCCGCGCAGCTTCCAAATCGAAAGACCGCAAGGTAAAGTCGGGAGATGAGTCGTCCGTACTCAACACCGATCTTAAATCTAACCCGACTACCGATAACGACAAATACATTGGGTTCATGGTAAAAACGCCACCATCGGGCAAACCTCCTACTGAAACTGAGCGACGAATGTACGAGATATTCGGCAATACAGATGGCGTACCTGAGCCTACCGACTCAACGACCTCTGCATCGGAAAGCGACACGACGAAAACCGTTAAATCAAAACCGCGCAAATCACATAGCTAGGTAAAAGCTAAGCTCTCGCCGCCGCAAACGTTACTTACATACATTCCGAGGCAACAGCGCGCCAAGCAACAACGAGTTAACGCAGCGCTTAAACGCGACCTAGTGCTGAAAAAAGTATTTGGGAAGCAAGCGCAACCAAAAGTGCAACCGAAAGCACCGGCTGAAGCTGAACTTTCTTCGATGGAAGGAACAGCCAGCAATCAGCCACAAGTACTAGTGCCAAAGCTTGACTTAATGGAATCAACATCGCTAGAGCAGCCGCTCAAAACGGTCGACTCAACCAAATCAACGTCGTTAACTGAGTTGAACAAACCGTTTAAAACAATCGACCTTACCAATACGGCAGATCCTTCCGCTGAGGAGGAACTACTAAGAGGAGCACAGCCGATCGAGCAGCGCATACTCACAAAGGTCGATACAGCGGTACAAGACACGACCCTCACTCTACATTCCGTCGAAAATGATGAGTTCACCACCATCCGACAAGTAGTGACCACTGAAGTCACCACTGAAGTCATCGAAACAACCGAGCCGACACACCTTGTTGGTACATATGATCTGACCTCTGAAAGTCCTCGCAACGACGAAGAATCTCAACAGCCAGTATCACCACGTACCGAAGCGGCGCTCCTCAACGAAGGAGTACAGCAAACGAGCGAACCGGCAATTGAACCTTCAAACGCCGAAAAAATCGACGAAAACGACGACGAGGGTGAAGACGACAACGACGACGAGGGTGAAGACGACGAAGACGACGAAGATCTCTAAATTAGCTCGTGTCTTCTTTGTAAATTTATAAAAAAAATTTTTTTATATATTTGCCAAAATACAAATGTAGTAGTAAATAAGCTATACTGTATAATTTTGATATCAAAATACAAGATTTTGAATCAATGTATCTCATTCACTTTGTCGCTATTTTGATTACAGTAATAATGAATATTCAAGAACGCTGGTGTGCCTTCAATGATATTTATTACACATTGCGTTTCGTCGACAGATTGGTGCACGCATTCACAGAAACGTATGCCCTATCTGAAAAAACCATGCACATGAGCACTAGACATCATAATAGAGATGACTGTTTTTACTTATCGACAACAACTCGATCAATCGAACTCGACAAAGAGTATTTCATACTATGGTTTGCACTGCTATTACTCTACACAGACTTACTTTGGCAAATCTACCAGATTGAAAGCTCACAATCGTCGTATTGTTGAAAACTTTCAATATATTAAAGTTTCGAACTTTTCTAATAGGAATTGATCGAAATTTACATGTCTATCCCAATCGTCAAATTGGTGGTCTTTTCTCCATTTTACAAACTCGTCGTAGTTTGTTGAGTTTTTTACCGCCAATTCTAATAACATTATTTTGTTCGACAGTGTTGAAACAATGGTCTGCGTATCGAAAATGCCAGTAAGGCATTCGTTCCGGAAACCGTCGTTGGACGTGTTAAACGAGCCAGTCCGAAACAACGAAGTTCCAATCCTTGGTCGTCGTCAGAGAAGCCTACGTTTGTTAGGTGCAAGCCACTGTATGGTGAGATCTCAACTTTCGTTGAAGTTGTTGATTTCACCTTGGGTTTGCGGGGGTCCAGCGGATGGCATCCTGGGGTCACTGTACCCACTTGGGGGTATGGTGGTGTAACCACTGCTCTGTTTCCTAGGTAGTTCGCTGTCGCCTGTTGCAACTGCGGGTCTACGAAGGATGGTGATAGAGTATCGGTTGCAACGGTGGTTGGACTGTGCTGGAATGACGATTTGGGCAAGTTGAACTGCGGCATCGACGGTGCCATGGTTTGTTGCTTGTCGGCGTTGGCACCTGGAGCTGCGGCGTTTACTTGCACCGAACGACGACACCACCGAGCGTCGTCAGTGGTTCCAGCCGAATATTCTCACTCGCCGACCGCCAACTCCGGAAGCAACCGATATAGTCACGGTAATGCCAGATGGCGAAGAACGGCGATATTATGAGATTACCCAAGATGCCAACGGCGAGCCGCAACTCCAACCAATCCTGGGACCAGCAATCTCCAACGACCACCGACAGATCGCCTGGACTCAGGTCCATCGACGACCAGCGACGCGTCCCCTCAACCGCTACGATGCTATTGTCGACGGCATACTCCAGTCGAGATACGAACCCGAGTCGAATACGGAACCCAACCGTCTCACGTTCAACGAAACGCTGACAGCTCATCCGTTCACGATTCGATTAGAACGCGCTACTTTGCCACTCACCTACGTCGATGATGTTCGAATTGCACCGCAATAACCAAATGTTTCAACACTACCCCTGTAAATATTTCCTTTAAAATTTTTTTATTTTTCTTTTCTTTTCTCTTTTCTTTTTCTTTGTGAAGCCTGCCTGCGTGCAGACATCTCAAAGTTTTTATTGTTTTTATTGTTTTTTCTCATCATGGCTGTTTTGTAAATATCATGTTAGAATTACTTTTCTTTTGTTTTCGAATAACATACCTACGTGTATGAATGTTCTATTGTTTGTATTTTCGTTTTGCATTTACTTTTAAAAGACTTAAGTTTACGTGATTGTTGTATCACAGTGATGCTTGTTTTTGTTCCTTTTGTTAATATTAATCATCTTTTGTAACATTTTGTATTATTTCTCGTTAATTTGTTTTGAATTTTCACCCAGTGATGTGTTTTGAAATTTTGTTCTAGTATTAATTTTTGTTAATTTTTGAGTATTCGTACATAGTTCCTACAGGTCGTTACTACCTTGTCGAAGGTAGAAACGACTTTATTATTAGTAGTATTATTGTTTGCATTTTCGAAGAGTTTTTTTTTTGCTTTATATTTTCTCTTTTGTGTTCTGCAAACCCTTAATGCGATATCGTCGTATATTGCAATCTGTTAAGCGTGATGAATACTCGTCGAAGTAATCTCACGTGAACACCAATCTTTGAATTAGTATTCCATACCCCGTGCAAACTGGAAAAATTGATTTGCTAGAATCGATTTTTACGCAGTCGGAATAGATATTTTCCCACCTCAGGATAAGATGGCGCATGAATCGACAAACAGGTTGATACTGTAAGCCGCAAAGTCTCTTCGAACGATATAAGCAACACAGTAGGTGTAGCTAGTTTGGAGAGCACTCTTTTTTTGTCCTGGTTGACACAAGATGCGTCGTTGAACGCAACTACTTATTTATTCATTGGACCGCAGCCCTCATCAAGCAACAACGGGTCAGTTGAACGCGCATTATCCGACAATTAGGTTGGAAATGTAAGTCGCTCGCTCTCAAAAGAACATTAAAATAATAGGTACTCTGCCCAGGCACGAATCGGATACGCGATACCTATCGAGGCACTGTCTCTCTACAATCTTAGATTGAGGCGAGTTCACGTCATCCGAACGTGACCTAAAATGAGGTATCAACAAGGACCGCCATCCGATCGAGGTGGCGCAAGTACCACTGGACTCAGTTCCAGTAACACCTTGTTGGTACTGCTTTGAAGAAGTAATGCAAGAACGTTACAAATGTTCAGAGAGCTAAAAGAATTACCGCGATGGTATTCGGGATTACCGCGGTGTAGTCCCTTTAAAAGATAAACTGACTTTCCTCTCAAATAAAACGATCAGTTGCAAAGCGCCTTCTCCGACATTCAGGTTGGAAATGTAAGCCGCAAGTCTCCTAGAAGAACATTAATTTAATAGGTACTCTGCCCTGGTATCGCAGGATATAAAGAAGCGACGGATTCGCGCTGTTCTCTTCATATTTTGTCGATACCTAAAACGACGACAGGTACTCTGCCTAGGTAAGCACCACATTGAAAAATTCAAGAACAACGTTTATTGGATTTTTTTCAATGCTGGATGCTTTTACCAAAAAATGACAGACAGTATCTCCAGAAGGTGATACAATGTTCAGGGAGCACAATTACCGCGATGGTAATTAGAACTACTGAGGTGTAGTTCTCACACAATAAACTGATCGTGTCTTCCGAGCCATAGGAAAACGATCGACAAATCGTATCCGAAAGCTCATTTCGGCCTTGTCACCTTGCCTGTAATGATGACCAGTTGAAGTTTGCGCTTTAATCGACTCTTAGGTCAGATTTTGCAAGCCGCTCGTAACACCTCCAATAGGAGCATATTAATAATCAGTTCTCTGCCGCGGTACATCTACGCTCCAAGATGTTGAGAAATTGGGACATGTCACCATCAAATCGCGAGATCTTGAGGAGACTTGTACTCAAGACTTCTTCACCTTTGGGCTGTGTAAATGATATTACTGAAAACAGATCGTAACACACTAGGTGTTATATTGGTATGCTCGGAGAGTTTATTTTTACCGTGTTGGTATATGCAACTACCGTCGTGTAGATGCAAGGTATTATTCAACTGGCTCACGAATTACAGCAAGTTCAAAAATTGGTAAATCAGTGGTCAAGGTTTACGAACCCATAAAGCCCCGAAAAAAAGGACATGCTATGAATTGGTTCTCTGCCATGGAGGCATACCATGCCGACAACCTTGCGCTACTATAGCTTGTTCGAGAGCACAGTATTGCCATCTCCATTGCCAATGGAAAGAACCGCCTGGTAGGGCGTTTGTTCTCATAATCATTGGCAATGTGATCCAAAAATGAACTGTAACACATAAGGTGTTATACACGCATGTTCAAATCAGGCAGACCGCTGATCAGCATTCTTGGTCGATGAACCAATTGAAACCCATCAAAGGACATGCATTATTTTGGTCCTCTGCCACGGCTCACCTTCGTCCTCAAGCGAATACTTGTAACGTCAGCTCGAAGAAACAGACTCTGACAGTTGACGATTACGGTTTCGCAGAAGACGAAGAAGTGAAATCACCGAAAAAGATGGTGCTCTGCCCCGGTACTCACATCCAACCAGTAGGCAAATGCCTGTGACGGGGATGATGAAGTTACCGAAAATGACCACGCGCCCATTCGCTGGAAAATAAATCGTTGTATTTGTCCCAGCGACTTGGCGATTGGAATCGAAAAGTAACATAGAAGATGTTACAGTATGTCCGAATGGGATGCTGACACCTAGGGAATTGAGAGGAAAACTTGGTAGCATGGTTTACGAACCATTAAAAGAATCCGCATAAGAACATATTAATAATTGGTACTTTGCCACGGTACGCACCCCGTATCTGGAAGAAATCAGGCGAGGTCCTGGAGGATTCCGCGGGTGGTGACGCTACCGAAAATGACAGGTACGCTGCCTGATAACGCCATGACTTGCACGGAACCGGTTACGGGTTCCAACATGAAATATAGCGATGACTACCTTTCTGCAACTCATGACACATACGAAACCGATGTCACAGCTTCAATTAAAGAAGCCAGTTTCTTTTCGAAGTTGGTGTTGTTCGAGCTTTTGTATTATCAAAAATGCCAATTTTAACACAATTAAAGTGTTATAATATGTTCAGACGGATAACGCTGAAAAGAAGGATATACTATAATAACAGGTCTCCCAGCCTGCGAAATCCCTGCGAGAATTGATGGAATCGTTGTCCCATCATTGTGCAGATCGATTTATTTTTCGCATATTGTCTGACTTGATGAGTATGCATTAAATCGATAATTGCGATCTGGCAGGCACGTGCCATTTTTCGCATTAGCGCAAATGATGACAGCTTTCCCTGCCAACATCGCAGCGAGAGATTTCGAAAAATGGAAGCAACATATAAGATGTTGCAAACGTATGTTCACTACAGCGAGGCTACCAAGCACAAAATTTGAAATTTGAATACCATTCTTTGATTATTACGCGGTACCACCCCTACATGAATTTGTTGCTGGGCCTTGACGGTCAAATTAATTTATTCTCTTTTCTAAGTTATTCTTTACCATATGCCTCTGCCATTCTCATCGAAGAAACGCAGGGGGCAGGGGGACAGCTCCGCTGCCACGTACATGCATAGTATATCATGTTTTTATCCGTGCTTTTCTCCGTTGGTTACGCCATCGAGCAAACCTCAGAGGGGCATATGTGATATACTACTATGCCGTACGTGGTATGTATAGGGCTCGCCCACATGGTAACACTGCGTTGCACTAAGGCAACACTGCGTTGTACTCTCGTCAGCTAGCCTTACGAGCCAAGCGACGAGAGTACAGAACGCCAGTAATGTATCCGAGTGCACGCGGGTATGTTATTCACGGTTAATGGGTTAATGCAGTCATTTAAGTATAAGTTTTTACCTCTCGAGTGTTAAGTGTTAGCTTTAGTCAGTTAGTTTTAATTAGTGTTTACTTTATGTTAAGGATTCCGGTGGACTTGGATTAGGTTCTGAGCCAGTTTGATGAGAAGGAGTAGTGATCTACTCATCACCACCACAGGTAAGAATGTATCGTTGAATACTATCGGGCATCCTCGATGTAGGAAGCCTTCCAGCCTAACTACACCAAAGTGTGTAACACTGCCAGGTGTATAAATTAATTATAAGAAAGTGTCATGTTAACGAGTATATTTGTATATTAGATACGAGTGTACTAATCATGTAACGTGTTGTTAATATTGCACACATTAAATAGTATCCTTGTGTATAACTTGTCATTATTTATGGTGTGTATGATCATTTGTTAAGAGTGTAAAAGCAACCTTTTCCTACCCACGCCCTAGCCGAGCATGTGAGGTATTCTGGTGAGTATTTAGCAGAAATACTCTAAGGGATATTTCTAGGAAACAACACAATAGCAACCATCGTAAGCAACATTACGGATATCAATGCTTTAAGTCAATTTACCCTCTTACAAAATTTTCACAGTACATTGAGAGGATGTACCCCAAGTGCCTTTCGCAGGTTTCAACCTTCCAACCCTATTTGACCCCCTTCCAGGGTCAAGACAGGTTTGTTACCACATTTTTTTGAAGGAGAAAGAAGAGAGTTGGGCGAAGCCGCGAAGCCCGAGGGGGATGCAGGGGGCGGAGTCCTCCCGCGAATATAAGAAGGAAACAGCGGAAGGAGTGCGTTGGGCGAAGCCCAAGGGGGGTGCAGGGGGGACCAGGTCCCCCCGCCAACATAAGAACGAACCTGCTGAAGGAGTGAGTTGGGCGAAGCCCGAGGGGGGTTCAGGGGGGACAACGTCCCCCCACACGCAGGCGAAGCACAGGAGCGAAGCGAGGGTGCGAGTATTTCAAGCGAAGCGCAGAACATGAAAAAAACACGTGTAGGAGGTAGTTGGGCTAAGCCCAAGGGGGTGCGGGGGTGACGAAGTCCCCCCGCCACAAACACAAGCGAAGCACAGGAACGAAGCGAGGGTGCGAGTAATTCAAGTGCTGTCACAAAAATTTGGCTCTTTCGTAGTGGCAGACGGCTACGACTTTTTTTTTTTTTTTTTGATTTAGTTGAATTTTCATAATAAAACAAATTCAATAACTCAAGCAAAAATCAATGGTTTCAATGACGAGCATTTTAGACAAAATAAGAATCAACTGAGTAATTACAAAGTAGTGCTGAAGTCAAGATATATTCTTTTATCTATACTAATAAAATGAAATGTAATGAAAATTTTGAATTTTTGATCATAATAGTCGTCAATAGATACTTATTTATAATTATAACAATTCAAAGGTGTCTAATGATCTGTTTTTAATTAGGCCTAAAATAGATAGTGGGACGTATTTGTCTGATTACTGGAATACATGTAATGATTTTAAAATGAAAAATTAAATAATTATTCAGAAAGTCGGAAAATTGCACAGTGAATTTCCAGCTACCAATATATTAATTAAACTTAATGTCTGGTACACACGATCCAATATATTTGACAAACCAGATTGGTCAAATTGATAAAATTTATCAAAATATATTATTTGCTTGCATGGAAAGTCAAATATATTAGATCATGTAAACGCTCTGATAATCTAAGTTTCTTTTTCAAATTTTCAACGTTTTTGTTGATCAATGACACCAATTCTGAAAATAGAAATTATTTATATTTTCAGAATTATTTTCAGAGTTGGTGTCTATGGTGTCTCCGATTAACAAAACGTTAAAAATTTGAGAAAGACATCATCAGAGCGTCCACACAACCAAATTATGTTTGATTAAATTCAATTTGATTTGACAAATCGAGTTTGTCAAATATATTGGAACGTGTGTACCAGGCTTAAGATAATGAAATTCGCTATAATAAGTAGATTGATTTCGATTTTTGAATAAATGCTAGCAAGGGGGTAGATTCAGCAATAGAGACATTTTGATTGCAAATAAATCAACACTGATTTCATACAAAATGTATTCTTTAGACAAGGCTACAGGGAAAACTATAGACCTGTGGGAAATGTTACAAATAGTATTCGCTGCGCCGTATGTCCATGTCAAATAAACATCAACAAACCACTTCGTCCTAGTGGTGTCCATTATCTCAATTATCTGAAAAAAACATCAATTTTCATTATCGATTTTCATTATCGATTTTCGATTTTTTGAAAAAATCGATTTTAAAAAAATCGGCTCAAAAGTAATCGATTCTGCATAATCGATTTTTTCGATTTTCATATTTTTTTAATGTTTTCTTGGATGATCGTGTTTTGAAATTTCTAGATTTTCCAACAGTGAATTTAGATCAATGAAAAAACTGCAATGTCTAGGGTCAATTTTATCAATTTTCGTCAGTGTTTCACAATTTTATCTTTTACCCATCTTTTTTCAGGTCATTTTCAACAAATTTTCTCGTATTTCTTGAAAAAAAAAATCGAAAAAATCGATTCTTGTAAAAATAAAATCGGAATCGAAAAAATTGGCGGATCAAAAAATCGGCAAAAAATCAATTATTTGGGACCAATTTTATCGATTTTCGATTAAATCGATTTTTAATCGACACCACTACTTCGTCCTGCCCTGATTGGGTGGCAACAAGCGGATGCCCGGCCAGAATATATTCCGGCCATTTGTAATATTTTCACACAGCTCTATAAGTTGTAGAGAGCTGAAATTTTAAATATAGGCACTTTGAACATAGGACTAGTGCCTCTTGTTATTTTTGGGAAACTTTTAACATTTTTAGGGGGTCAAAAAGGGAGAGAAAGAGTGAAAATTGAGAATTTTAGAATTTTCTGGACGACAATGTCTTGATTGAGACTATTCATAACAGTATTAAAAATTTCATCAAAATCCGTTCAGTAGTTTTGCCATAAAACCCCTTACAAAAAATTCTACTATAAATTTAGAGTAAATGCAAAATTTGATTTTGTATCTTAAAAACTATTCAACATACAATATTGGTTTTGGTGTACCTAGATAGAGCTAGTAAAAATAAGTCTGGGTACTATTTCATTTTTCAGTAAAAATTTACCGTTTACGATATACATAATTTTTAAAATAAATTTCTAAATGATTCCAGAATAATAAGCAGTGCACGCTCGGCCATATATCGGTTAATCTCGGCCTTTTCCGCGCATTTCCACAGAAATCTCGGAACGGGTGGCCGGGGGTGCGGCACGAGTGTGCCGCTTAGATGAAAATAATTATTAATTATATTATCAAGAATAAATGCAATTTTTTTTACTTTGAAGTGATAATTGATAACATTACGAAATTGTTTTTGATTTTGAGTTGAAATTAATGTGGCCAGAAGGGTTTGTTATGAAAAGAACGAAAAATACCGTTCTCAAAATGAAAAAATTGCAAAAACTGCACAAACGCTCTCTTTATTGAAAATGTTTCAACTAAAATATGTACACAAATGCAAATTTGTTTACTGTCATGGCGACGTTAATCCATAAAAAGTCGGCAAAATAGTGTTCGTATTTACCATTTTTCACGCTCAAAAAATAAATGATCAAATAATGTTCATTTTTGAATATGTTGATTAGAAAGGTTAAGGTATATCTCGGCGAGTACGAGCTCGGTTTTTTGAAATATTGTCTCATAAATGAATAATGCTGGCATGAAAATGACCCTAAATTACGTAAGTTTGAAGCCAAAATATTTTTATTCTAAAGCAAATAATTTAAAAAAAAAACAGCTTTGTGCTCGCCGAGATATAACCTTTCTAAACAACATATCCAAAAATGAGGTAGATCCATTCGCCCATTTTTGCGTAATTTGGAAAATAGAATTTGTCATATTTCTTTACCTACTCATTTACCTTACCTACTAAACTACACCCTTAAACAATAACATAAACTTTAATTACTTACCTACCTACTCTTAATAACCGAATACATAAAGGTCTCCCCGGGCGACCCGTTCAAGTTACTGAAACATAAGTAAAGTGGTTTATCTTACTGAATCCTCAGTAGCACAGAAAAAAGTTTTGTGTAGGTAGCGCCCATGACTTTCAGTAACTTCTACTTCAACAAGAATGTTAGCAAATAACAAACATAATGTAGATCGCTCAGTTTTTACAACTTTGAACTTTCATAGCTCTGTAATAGTAAAAGCTAGAAATTCGAGGAAACCTCCATATTAAAGAGAATTAACATATTTCCCTGAAAAAAGTTCTAAAGTCAATTTGATCAAATTTTGAGCTGAAATGGTCTTAAATACGAGAACATATTGTGTTCATTTCATTCAATTCAGTCATTTTGGCTGATTTTATCAACAAAAAAAAAAAACAGTACCTATTCTATCAAAAAAAAAAAAAAGTAGTGATTTAACAACAGGCATAACATTATCAAAATTAGCGATTAACAACATATTTTCAAAGCGGGCTCAGCTTGGCCGAACACTGAGCCCGGTTTGGAAATTGATTTTCGAATTTGTAAATCTTGATTAATTAAATTCTATCAATTTCACACGGTTTTTTCCAAAATGTTTCTAGGTATACTCGATAAAAGCGACAAGAACAAGCTGAAACTTGTCAATCTCATTATATCGTGTATTTTTTTTAAATCAATTTTAAATTTCAGAATTGTGAACTTATCAAGTGATGTAAGTATAGTTACTAAGTATCATACATATGTGCGTAGTTGATGGAAATGTTAAATGCAATCGAAATCTACAATATTCACAGTGTATTGATGTATTCATACATGTCCGTTTAAAGAATTGGTAGAGTGAAATAATGTGAATTGCCGAACCATTTAACAACAACAAAAAAAAGAAACATACCTACTTAGTTATTTCAGTTAATTTGATAAGAGGGGGACAGGGTGGGAACATCGAAAGGGTCATCAAACGTAATTGAATATCTACCTTTTTTTTAAATGAAAAGTGGAATACAACCGATGTTACTTATATGTACATATTTTGACTCCAAACACCTCTTCTTTGAGTGACCATAGGTCCACCTCCCTGGGGGTTAGAAACTTCGCTGACCCCTCATTCGACGCGGAATTTAGAGTGGAACAAAATCGATGAGAAGAAAATGCGTATTCTCGGACTTAAACGCAAAAAACCAAATTTGGGGGGCTTAGGGTCCACAAAAAAGGGGGAGGCGTACACCGGATTCAGCCGGACACTCCAAATTCGTGTTCAGCGTATCAAAAAAAAAAAAAAAAAAAAAAAAACGTGTACCAAAATTCAGCTTAACAAAACTAAGTTTTCGCCAAAACTCACATTTATTTTGCCATAATATGCAAATGTTACTTTTGATTCTAACCCTTGGTTTTGAAAGTGAATTTCACACCAAAATGACTTTGATCCGAAAAAATCGAACGTATCACATTATAGAGTGTAAAGCGCTATATTCAAATCTGCCATAAAACTTTTTTTTTTTTTAAACTTGATTCATTATTTTTAGTTGATGAAAATAATGAATCAAGTTTTTATAAAAAACAAAATCACCCCGCCGTGCAAAGCAACACGTCAAAAAAGTGTCGAATAACACTTTTTTGACGTGATAATTTTGACAGTGCGTTTGACACTATTTTGACAATTTCCAACCAATCAGAAAGAAGCTGAAAGTGTCGAAAACGCGTCAATACCATGCCACCAAACCGATTTTTCGGCGATCTCTTGGCAAATATTTGACAATGTTTTGACGAAATTTTGACTATTTTTTGACAAAGTTGAATAATTAAAATTAATTTTTAAAAATCGAGTAATTAACTGGGGAATGTAATTTAACATTGTGATGCCCTTCATCATCGAAATATGAATTCAACTTCGAAAATTCCTTACCTCTCCTGGGATTCGAACCTATAACCCTAACATTTTTCCAACTACCCTATAACCTACACCTAACGTATGGGCTACACCGACTTGACTGTTATGTAGGCATTAAGAGCAAAGTATATGTGTGCAATGATAAGATACATACATATAATTTGTTATGCATGTGCTCTTTAAAAACTCTGCTTGGCAGATAGGTACGTAAGTGAATTTAATCTACCAATTTCCTTGAATTTTTTTTACATGAATAACGAATTGAAATGATTAGGTATTAATTTTTGATTTTGAACCTAATACTTACATTAAAAAAACAGTGTAAAAAATGCTCAACAAAAGATAAACCTTTTAGAACGAACTCAAGTAAAATGATAATTCATTTATAGGCCTACTTGGAAATGAAGTACCTACTTATGGATTCCGCGAAAATTACCCTTAATTAGATCTCAAACTACATAGTTGATTAATTAATCTATCAATTGTGTATCTTTATAAAAAATTGATTTTTATTTCTTGCATAAACATTCGATTTAATAAAAAAGTGAATGGAAGTAGGTATTTCAAACTTGATTTAAAAAAAAAAAAAAATAAGGTATTACCCAAAAATCTCTAAATATTACTTTTTTTCACAAAGTATGTACCTACCCGGGGAAAAAAGTTCAAACTTGGCCATACATGATCATGTATGGTGGATGAACTCGAGCATACATGATCATACATAAACCAAAGTTTCCATACATGCTCATGTTACAAAATTGTCCCCCACATGATCATACATGTCATATATGATCATGTATGATCAAGTATGATTTAGTGTAACTATGATCATGTGTAAATGCGGGGATTTTTTTTAACATGAACATGTATGATCATACTTAAAATTCGAGAATGTATGAATTTTTATAATAAAAATATTGTCAGTATAAAATATATGGGATGATTTGCTGAATGGTATAAGTACATAAGATGTGCTAAGAATGCAAGACAAATGTGGATAAATGAATTTCAGAAATTTTTCCAGATTATAGACACTTTTCTAGATTATAGAATAAAATGTATGATATAAAACGTGCAATTTCATACAAATGATCCATACATGAGCATGTGGGGGACAATTTTTTAGTATGATCATGTATGAAGTCGTCATACATGATCATGTATGGCCAAGTTTGAACTTTTTTCCCCGGGTACTTACTTGCAATTATTAAAATAAATTTTTGAAATATTGATAAGGTAGGTATCTACTTTAGGATAATGTCACATAAGTGTCAAAACCTAGTCAAAGACCCATGGTCCCTTCACTACATTAATTTAATCAGTTCGGTGTCCTTGAAAATGGTCAATAATATGTCAAATTAGTGCCAAATTTGTGTCATGAAATCATGACACAAACTTGACGCATATTTGACTGTTTATTGATAGCGTCATATCTTTGTCAAACCTGAAACTAATGCACTATAGCTTCACTTAGGTGAAATCGGTGGCTATCTTTTCGGCCATCTTTGGTGCAAAATAACAATAGAAACGTCACCGTGACGTCACTTTCCGAACAGCTGTACTGTGCTGTGATTGTGGATGACATCATCATTTTGCACCAAAGATGGCCGAAAAGATGGCCACTGATTTCACCTAAGTGAAGCTATAGTGCCTTACTGAAACTAGAAAGTAGGCGGAGCCACCTCTATTCTGATGGTTGAAATTCTGTGACAGAGAATTGACGATCTTTTGGCGGTCAGTTGACAGTAAAATGACACGAAATGTTCGGCGGGACTCTCCTGTAAACATAGGCGCCGCTGAGGTCAAATTTCTGGGGGGGCCGAGCCATAAAAGCAGATTACCATGGAGTACTTTTTTTTACGTAACATGTGATTTTAGTTGGGTACCCAGCCACCCACTACCCAAGTGCCTATATTCGTCCATTTGCGTTGAAAACAGTGTTTCAAAATTTCAAAAAATATACATAGGTAAAGGTATTTATTTTTAATGCAAATAAAAACCTTTTAAAAAATGAAAATTTTAAAAACCAGGGCTCAACCTAAGGAAATTTGGGAGCTGCACAATGATGAGTTAATTCTAAAAAGTTTATCATCTTGCCTCAAAATTTTGAAATTTAAATGATGATTTTTTTGAAAAATTCAAAAGTGAAAGCGAGGACAAACGCTGTTGGAAATTAGTAGAAGCATGAAACAATGGAATTTGAATGACGATTAAAAAAAAAAAAAAAAAAAAAAAATTAAGAAGGAAAAGAAAAAAGCAAACAGCCCGAGCGAAGCGAGGGCAAAAGCTCTCAAAAATCAGTATTTCAAGAGGTGTAAAAAACGATGTTTTTTAGTGTAATCAAAATTTCATTACTGTTGATGAAAAATGACGATAGTGTTTTAAAAAAAAAAATTTTCACATAAATACGGATTTTGCTTGGGGGGGGCAATTTTGAGTTTGGGGGGGCCACGGCCCTCCTGCCCCCCCCCCCGGTTGCGGCGCCTATGCCTGTAAAATTTCACTTCCGAACCAATAATCTCCGAAACGTAATATTTCTTCAATTCAAACTTTCTGACACAATTTAAATGTCAAGCTTTTCCTCGGAATAACACATTCAACAAGATTCAGATTTTCAGCTTAGGCCACATTTCTTTTATTATCATTTAAAAAAAAAAAAAAAAAAAAAAAAGGTAATCTAGGTTTTCTAACGAGATATGAAAGGTGAAAAAGAAAAATGTAAGTACCTACTACGAATTCGTCTTGAATGCCAAACTTATATTAATTATTTATAATTTACCGTTAAATCATGCAATTTTTTTTTTTTTTTTTGTCAGCTCGTCAAGTTTGGCGAGCTGAGCTTTTGCTAACCTCATAAATTTTAGAATATGTTTCATTTCGAAGTGGATAACTGTATATTTGCTACGTAACAGTACCTATCTATTATTATATTGTTTCAGTTATGTTAGTGTGTAAGTGAATCTATACAATTGGGTATAAAGTAACTGTGTAGTGTGTACTCGTTTTGGTTTATACCTAATACAATAATATTTCACACATGACACGTGTATATCTGTTGAATACGTTATGTGACAGCCATATCCGGGGTAAGTCTCAGTATAGAACTGTATAGCTGTTGTTTGAAAGAGTAGTATAGGTACTCGAATCGTCATACATACGGGTGTTTCGTAGGTGACCTACCTCCTTCCACCAGGTAAGTGGGCAACATAAGCTGAGCACAACTACGTATGTTTGCCGACCTTTTGAATTGAAGGGGCAAACTGATGCTCAATTGAAAAAATTTTTTTTTTCAATGTTGGTTGGAAACTTCAACCTTCTGTGAGTCGAGAACCATGATAGGTAGAGACTTGCACTTTGCGCCATTAAATAGCAAATTTTATCTAGAATTTTTCTATGTGGATGACCATCGTCGTAGTTGATCAGGGAGGGTTATGCAAAACAAAATATCCGTAAAAACGTATTCAAAAATTGATGATTTTTACCACTTTTCTAGAATTTCTCAAAAACTTTCCCTCTTCACATATCATTTTTATTATTGTTTCATAAAGAAAAAAGTTTGATCTTTTTAATGGCGCTACGCGCATCTCCCTATCTTGATTAGTTAAAAAGTGACAAGAGTTTGAATTATGGAAAACGAGAGAAAAAAAATTCAAAAAAATTTGTTTTCAATATTTGTTGCAAACTTTAAGCTTTTGTTAATGGAGAACCATTACAGGTAGAGACTTGCACTTTGCGCCATTGATTAGCAAATTTTGTCAAGAATTTTTCCATGTGGCTGACCACTATGGTAGTTGATCAGGAAGGGTCATGCAAAACAAAATATCCGAAAAAACGTTTTCAAAAATTGATGATTTTTACCATTTTTCTAGAATTTTTCAAAAACTTTTCGTTCTTATACCTAATTATTATTATTTATTCTCCGAGAGAAAATCCCAATCTTTTCAATGCCTTAAAGTTTGCAACAAATATTGAAAACAAATTTTTTGTATTTTTGTATTTTTTTTGCTCTCGTTCTCCATAATTTAAACTCTTGTCACTTGTTAACTGAGGGGGCTAGTGTCTATTACAGCAAGATCCCAAACCATCTTTTTTCAGGAAATGCAAAAAACTGATTCCGACAAAACATATCCCAAAATTCCCGTTTTTTTTGGCTAGTATTGTAGATCTAGGTATTTAATGAAGGTTCATGAAAAAAAATTTGAAATTCCACCCCCAGGGGGCAAATGGGACCACTTTTAATTTGGAACATGTTAGTTTTGCCACCAGCAAATTTTTTCCCCTCATTTTATGGTCTGATGACGTTGAAAATTGGATGTGTAGCCAAGGGGGGGTCAAAAGGAACCATTCCCCCTTCCCATTTCCAGCGAAAATTTTTTGAAAAAATTTCAATTTCAAAAAATGAATTTTTTTTTTTTTTTTTTTACAAAAAATGAAACGATTCTCAAAACAATCGGTTATCATCTGAAAACGTGAAGGGAGGTCACTTTTACACAAGGCAACCTCAATCACTACGAACAGCCTGCCTGAAATTCAACAAAACAAAGCCAAAAATCACGTTTTGCCGCGAAACTAACATGTTCCATTGGAACATGTCGTATTAGCCACCAGACCCTACTTTTAAAGGCCCGTCTCACACTGAAGAAATTATTTTTTTAAAATTCTGTTTACACCAGTCGATGCAGCTCGTAATGCTCTATCCAGTGATGTGCCTAACTCATTTTCGTCAAAAATGGAACATGTCGTAATAGACACTAGCCCCCTCAACTAATCAAGATAGGGAGATGCGCGTAGCGCCATTAAAAAGATCAAACTTTTTTCTTTAAGAAACAATAATAAAAATGATATGTAAAGAGGGAAACTTTTTGAGAAATTCTAGAAAAATGGTAAAAATCATCAATTTTTGAACACGTTTTTACGGATATTTTGTTTTGCATAACCCTCCTTGATCAACTACGACGATGGTCATCCACATAGAAAAATTCTAGATAAAATTTGCTATTTAATGGCGCAAAGTGCAAGTCTCTACCTATCATGGTTCTCGACTCACAGAAGGTTAAAGTTTCCAACCAACATTAAAAAAAAAATTTTTTCAATTGAGCATCAGTTTGCCCCTTCAATTCAAAAGGTCGGCAAACATACGTAGTTGTGCTCAGCTTATGTTGCCTACTTACCTGGTGGAAGGAGGTAGGTCACCTACGAAACACCCTATTTACATTTTACACTCACGAAAATTTTCAACCGCCCTCCCCGATATTCACCCCTCAAAATGGAATTTCATGCATATTGTGAAAGTAAGGGGGGCTAGGATCCAGAATTTAGGAGAACGCTCACCCCCGACGCGACCGGACACCTCAGATCCTTGATTAGGACACAAAAATGGGTCAGTACCTATACCAAAAATCAGCTTCCCGCCAAAGTTTTCCAAATGACCCAATTTTTTCGGCTAATTATTCTATGTACTAGACTAGGTACCTACATCTAATAGGTACATTCTAAAAAGTATTTTTCAGCATCTTACAAAAGAAAATCGTATAGTTAGTATTAAAAATTTGAAACGTTCGCCTATCCACAGCAATTTCTCTCCCACCCCCCGCTTGTAATAAATTGACGCATTCCAATTCTCTTGGTGGTATTTGATTAGGCCTACGTTATTGTAATATAACTACCTATATCCATAATGGTTGATGTACATAAGCAAACCTTTCATCGATGTAATTCCATAATTGCTACAAATTCCGAACAACTTGAAACGTTCAAATATTGCGGTAAATGGATTCAGCGAGTCATAACGCAAGGTAAATCCGCCTATGGGTATGCACTGAGTGGGAAAATCGCTCTGTAGCTTTTTATCGTGTTGATTTTAAGCTATGTGTGTTCGGCAAAACAATAGATACCTCCATTTGGGAAATTGTATGTACACCAAATGAATGTGTATTTTGAAATTCTGATAGCAGATTTTCATTCTTTAAAGTGGAATGAATCTAGTTCAAAATTAATAACACTCCCAAAGACCGATTTTACCCAAAAACTTTTAAAATCCAAAGTCGACTAAAAGTATTTTAAATTTTAACGATTTATGCGCACGTTTGCTATTAGTCCTGAAAGTACCTAATGTCAACTTTTGCAAACCGAATTTCATCCTACTAACTTATTTCAAGCTGTTCTGAAGCAAACCAGCGTGACTTCCGATAACTCCGGATTTTTTTTTTATTTCTCCAGAAGTTTCGAAAATTAATTTTTACAGCTAAAAATCGAGTCGTAGCTTCAAAAAATAAAAAATTTTCTGCTTCTGATTTTTTTTTTCAATTTGCACGAATGTCTGCTTGTCAGAAATCAACACTGCGTATCTGAATTCTACCATATCCGACCATTCTGGTACTTATAGTGTGATTTTTGATTTCTCGAGAATGGGTAAAAATTACTTTAGTCTGCTAACAATCGAGTTGTTACTTATTCTCGGCCTGTTTAACGAGTTTTAATGCATAGGAGGAGTATCGATTAGGCCATTTTTTGGGCCCGGACAGTTATCGACTCAACTACTCTTAAAGTTTCAAAAATCTGCTGAAGGCTTCAGGAATTTTCAAAAAGTCGCTGGAGGCTCCGAAACGACTTGAAATTCGCCTACAGTACTTCGTAGCGTATTGAAATTAGTTTTTAGAATAAATTTCAGCTTTACAACAACTCCAATTTGATGGAATTTTGTGGGGATTTCGAGTTTCAAAAATCTGCTGGAGGCTCCAGAACTGCTCAAAACGGGTTGAAACCGTTTCCAATCGATTTGGCATGTCGAAAATAGGGTATATCCCAAATTTCAGCTTTCTTGGTCGATTTTGTATAATTTTGATTTTTTTCCCCTCATTTTTGGCCTAAATTGGATTTTCAAAAATTCACCAAAAATCTAAAAACGCACTTTAGCACTTGAAATTTTGATAGGTGATAAATTTTTGCATGATCTTTCGATCTACCTTTGTAAGGTTTGAAAAATTTCGTGCAAGTCCTATGTTGAAACGCAAAATCTGCAATTTCGGTTGACCTGTCAATCAAAATGGCCGCCATTTTGTAAGTAAGGCCAACTTTTTTTTGGGCAAGTTTGCTTTAAAATGTTCCTTAGGAAGTAGTCCCCTTTAAGAAAAAAGTTGTCCCGGAGAATCGGCGGGGGGGGGATGCAATTACTCCTATTGTCTTAAGCCGGACTATTACGGATGCGCATTCGACTCAAACTTGTCGCTGTTCCAGAAAAGGCCAAAGCGATTCCTGTAGGCCAAAAATGTAAAAGAGGCCGGCCAAGTAAGGCTAAGAAAGCGTTGCTGAAGCAGTGAAGAAGTAGTAGATGAATGTATTTCGTCCCATAACATATCGACATGATCGATTAATTTTTATATTTAAGAAAGAAACACATGTTCGAGATTTCGTCGTTATTTTATAGAAGAATGTCGTGCATTTTTTAAAAATCTGTCGTTGACTGCTGTCGGGCGACTTTTTAATTTCCGTCGCTGATTTTTTTATGTTGTCGTGCAATTTTTATATGGTCGCTGAATAAACTTATTTCGTCGTTCAACTTTTTTTTGGTCGTTCAATTCTTATGTGGCCGGGCATTATATTACTTCGTCGTGAAAACTACCTTTTTTCGTCGTTGAAACACCCTAAACTGTCGTGCCGATAAATCCCACCCATTTTAAATGCCAAGAAAAAAACATTGTTTGTTGTTTAAAACATAATTTCTATTTAAAATTGTTTTTATTGTTTAAAACTTGTTTTTTTTAGACCTCGTTTTTTTGTTGTTTTTTTCAATTATTTCGAGATTTTTGACCATAGAATTATCAAAAAAAATTTAGATGATAATGTTTTTTTTTACACGGATTTTACAAGAATCCATTATCTAAATTATGGATTTTACAAGAATCCATAATCTGAATTCTGGGACTCGGGCTGGGTTGTCAGTTCATATTTTCTGATAAAGTATAATCTAAAATCCATTCCGATAATCTACTACTTACCCCAGTAGATTATGGATTTTCAATTTTAATCTATTTAGGTACAATCCGGTAAAAAAACAGCCGGATTTTCAAAAACTTATTTTATATTACTTTTGTAAAAAAAAAAAAAAAAAAAAAAAAAAAATGAAAATCCATAATCTATAATATAGATTATTCAAAATTCGTGTAAGAAAAACATACTTTAAATCACTTATTTGATTTCTGTCAAACGTATAAAACATAGGTACCTAAAGGCAATATATTTTGTGAATTTTATTTACATTTTTTGATTGACCAAGGACAATAAAATCAAACAAAGTTACGGAGTACCAAAAAAGTCTGGAAAAAAACAAAAAAACTGAATCTAAAACCACACTTACACATTGAAAAAAACGAAATTTTTTGTTTTAAACGTGTTTTAAAAACGTTTAAAACACGTTTAAAACGGGTCAAATTTTACACTTGAATTTGGGTTTAAAACAAAACATTTGTTTTAAACATACAAAAACGACTGCTTTTTGTTGTAGGTATTTTAAAAAAAACGTTTTTTTTTCCAACACTGTTGAATGGACTTAGCACGAATGCTATCTTTAGAGCAAATTTTGAACTATTACAAAGTAGGTATTAGGGACTTTGATAGGTTGGGAATGTGAAGGCTTAGTATAAGAATACCACAGCATCTCCAACTTCATTTTTCTGCAAATGGCACTTGGCAACTTGTAAACTTCTTCAATACAAATATGTTCTGTGATAGTTTTTTTGCTTTCAATAACTAAAAATGTAATCTAGTGCTCAATAAATTATTACCTATAGATTAAAAAAAAAAAAAAAAACAATCATTTCATTTTCGGAATGTTTTAGAATTAAGTATAGTTTTGAGAGAGACCTGGGTAACAATTGGGAGGAGGGGGGTCGTTTGGTTATATTTTATAGCGTTTCTTGGAAAATTATAATCTCCAAAATGTCTCCAGAGGCTTCAAAACGACTGGAAACCAGCTTCAGTCCACTCAACATGCTGGGATTACAGTATAGAATGAATTTTAGCTTCCCAAATTTGTTATGGTAAAATTTTGTGGAAATTTCAATTTACAAAAATCTGCTTCAGGCTCCAGATTTAGGTAATTTGCTCAAAAAGGTTTGAAAACGTTTTCAATGTGTTCGGGAGGTTGAAAATAGGATGTGTACCAAATTTTAGCCATCTATTTCAATTTGCTGAGATTTTGATTTTTTTCTCTTTTGTAGCACCAACTAGGTAGATTTTTTAAAAATCCGCCAAAATTTGAAAAATGCTCTCAAGCATTGAAAATGTTGGTTATGGTGGTATAGGTATATTACTTTAGGTATAGGTATTGGCCATTGGGGATAAAATTATTTTTGGGGAGGTGTAATCCCCTTAGTCAGTAGGGCGATGCTCCCTGTCTAATATCTGAGAATTTCAATATGTTACTTATGATTATGACTGTCCTTCCAGCATAAAAAATCTCCTTGTTGAGGAGTCACACGTAAACAAGGTATCTAAAATGACTGCGCCAAATTTCAAAATTACGTTTTCACAATTTGAGAAAGACTTAGTTAAGAGAACCTCTGTAAATGTATTGGTCGTGATAGCCCTATAAAGTGGAAAAAATTTCATCGACAAATTTTCTGATAGTCCAATCAGTGGGCTTTCTTCAATTTACCATTTGATCAATTTAGATAAATATCGAAGGTATTTATGAATCCATCTTCAATTTGAATTCGCTGTTGAGAAATAACTCATTATTTTGATAAACCTATCCTATACACAGGCCTACAGGAAGAAATCAATTATTAATATTGTAGTCGATAAAAGAAAATATATAGATGACTATGCAGGATGTTGATTTCTTCTCGTTGATTTATTCAAAATTTTTTAAAATTAAAGTTCATTAATAATTTTTGTTTAGCATTCGGTTTAAGATGTTGCAGATCTTTTTTAACATGTCAACCTAGCAGTTCGTAAGCTGATCAGTTGGCAGAAAATATGAGAAAACTTCATGAAAATTATTCAATAATCATAAAATTCGTAGCCTATTTAATTAGTTATCTATCCGTATCCTAAAGTGAAGAAATGAATCCAATCGTGTACTTTTGTTGCTTAATTTCGTTCAATATAATACACATGACACCAGAATCACTGGGACCCATCTCATCTCCATTAGATAGAAGTCGTGTTGTAGTCTTCGATATTGATGATACTCTTTGCGGGCCTTATGAGGATGACGAAGTGGACATCGTCAGAAAGAATCACCCGGAATGCCCAATAATTTTGTGGGCTTATATTTCACCCGGGTACAATCACACATATGAGTATGTATTTTTACCTTACCTGCGAATTTTATTCGATTACTTATTGAAGGAAGACGTTCGAATCGTATTTTTTTCTGGCCCTTTTGCCCCCGCGTATTTTTCCTATATTCTAGAGAAGTTAAGCTGTCGATTAAAAAAAAAAAATAGCTCTCTAGGTGCCATAGATCGGGCTGTGAATTTTTTCCCGATTTTTCAAGTATTTTTCGGGTATTTATTTTTCTTGCAGCTGTATAGTATAGATTTAGGACAGTTAATTTCTTTTGAAAACAGATATGAAAAAGAAGTGCACCGAAAAACCTTAGGATGGAAGAAGTTCTGGTCTTTAAAATCAATTTTCAAAAACAAACATAAATCTGAAATTTTCAATAGTCGTGTCCTTCCCACAGTTACCTATATGGCTCTCAAACCTGGTAACTGACAAAGAATGTTGGAGAAAAAATTAGACATTACTCAAAATTCAATGGAGAGATCCATGCTGGGGATAAAATTACGGGACAAGGTTAGGCTTTCAAAAATTAAAAATATGTTTAAAAATAATTTAAAAATTGTGTCCACGGTCAGGAGGAACTTGTGGAATTGGGCGGGTCACGTTGCAAGATTAAAAGAGGAAAGATGGCCCCGAGAAATAAGCTGCAGGACTCATACAGTGGTAAAAGGAGAAAGGGGAAAAGCAAAAGGCGAGGTGAAGAGATCCGATAACAAATTTTATAAAAAATAAACTATTTCAGAGCGTGGCACGGGACCGCACCGAATGGCACAGATTGAGTGAGGCCTTCGTCCTAGATAAGGGCCTCTGAGGCATTTGTGTGCATTTTTACTTTTTATTTTTGCTATGTACTTCATTTTTGTATTTTTCTATGTTTATTGCTTTGTATTGTACACACAATGAATTCAGAATAAAGGCGTATTTTGATTTGAAGAACTCAATTCTCTAAATGGCTCGAGTCTGAACAATTTTCTCTGAGAATAGGTCAACTCAACAATGAACAAACGTGAACATTTTTTCCAATTGTTGTGTTGGCGGAGATTAAATGAATAAAAAATCATATGTAGTGAGATTCAGACAGTAAAATGAGTGTGTGTTATTCAATTTACGATCGGATAAGAGAGTTGAGATTAATGTTGAAAATATACATGAATCAATTTGTAATTTGAATTCGTGGATGGAGAAAAAACTCATTACTTTGATAAACCCAAACTGTGCAGGAAGAAAATTAATTGATTTTGTTGTCGAAAGAAGGAAAATCAAGACGAATAAAATAATGTGGTGAATTGTGAAGTGATGTTGATTTTTCCTGGTTAGTGGTTATTGACCCTTCTTCATCGAATGGGGTTTATTTTTATTTGGCAGTCGGTCTATGGTGCAGTTCCTTTTTGACATATCAACGAGTTGCACCACAAAAAGTGAAAAGTTGACAAAAAACGTGAGAAAACTTTACGAAAACTATTTATCCGTACCCTAAGTGAAAGAAATGAATACCATCGTGTACATAATTTGTTGCTTATTTTCCTTCAATACAATACACGTAACACCAGAACCACTGGAACCCGACACGAATCCATTAAATAGAAGTCGTGTTGTAGTCTTCGATATTGACGATACTCTTTGCAAATGTTTGTATGAAGGATTGAACGAATCGGACATCATCGTCAGAAAAAACTATCCGGAATGCCCAATTCTTTTCTGGACTGGAGCTTTGATTCCCACACTCAATACAACATATGAGTTCGTATTTTTACCTTACCTGCAAATTTTATTCGAGTACTTATTGAAGGAAGACGTTCGAATCGTATTTTTTTCTGCCAATGACAAGGAAAGAAATGTGCCATTTATCGCTGAATTACTTACATCTTTCTGGGGCACAGAGCAATTCGAAGCACTGAAAGCCAAAGGACAATTCGACATCTTCTCTAAGGATAATACGCACAGGGGAGATCCGTTCAGTCTGGAAGGAGAAGTTTACAAGAAAGATTTGAAAGTAGTTATTCGAGATGGCGAAACATTATCGGATGTAATCTTGGTGGAAGATGATCCCAGTTATGTCGTTCTTGATCAAGAACCATTTTTGCAAATCTATAATTTACGGTGTTGGAAGATTTGTGAAGTAGGCCACACAGAAAAAGCAAAGGATGAGGATTCTGTTTCGTTTTGGAAAAAAAAATCTCCGGCTTTTCCTTTGAATAGTGTATACTATATGCTTGGTGTATTCAAGACCTATTTTGAGAATGAAAGGTATAAAATGTTGCCTTTTAGAGAAGCTTTAAATGAAATTCTGTCTGAAAAAAAATTCTACGATGATTTCTTTAAAACACATTCGTTCGCCTACGATATGTATGACTTAGGATTATCAGAAGTGCAAAAGCGAGTACCTAATGCCACGTTTTATGGATTGAGACATCCACTCGCGGGTACCAATGAAAGTATACCGATACCGAAGCATGTCACCCTCTGGGCCGCGCCTACGCAGCCCAAACCCACGACTCGCTCCCTCGATTCGCTTGGGCTGCTCATGTGGCCCTCGCTTCGCTCGAATTGATCGCGTGCACTTCGCTCGCTCAGGCCTGGCTCCTTCCTTCCTACCAAAATAAAAGTGCCTGATTTGCAGATTACTTTTAGTGTACGCTCTGTACTTCATTACCTAAGATTACAAGCTTGGATTCAGCTAAATGATCTTGGATTTAGCTAGAAGATGTTTAATGTTGGATGCAAACTTAATATTAAGATGTGGGTAGTTCAATAAAATTTCTTTTTTGTCATCCTCAACCTAGACTTGATTTCTAAAATTTGTCAGAAAAACAAAAAATGTACTTTAGAAACTGGATTTCTGAATGATGGGATACATTTAAATGAACTTTTGATGGAGTTTTAATTTGTTCTGAAATATTTGCCTGTTCGAGTGACCGCCCTTGTTCAGAGCCTACAATTCTAGTAGAAAATTTAGGAAATTTGCGAAAAAACCCACATTTCTCGGCATTTGCCTTGTCAAGTTACTGACCACGAGACAATAAATCACGCATCATGTAAAGAAAAAAATTCATTCGATTTGTTGCCTCGCTTTGATCCCTTTTCTGGTTATCCAAATGTTCAAGTTTTGTTGGGAAAATTTTCCGTTTTAAAAAAATGCTAAATTCTGAGGGAAGAATTTTTTTTCTGCGTCTGAAGGAATGATTTCGGAAAAAATTTGTGAAAACAAATTAAGTAATCTAACGTCACAGCCAAACTACTGGCCAAAGTGTATTTTTCCATTGTTGGTGAATTTTTGAATTAAAAAAAGTTTGTCTCAAAAATGAAAAAAAATCAACATTTGATCAAATTGATAAAGATGGCTGAAATTTTGCAAAAAAAAATTTCGATAGTTGAATTTCCTTAAAATTGTTTCAAAATATTGAAGTTTAGTCCAGTCAATGTGCATTCTTCTATTTACAATATTGGATAAATTTCGATAAATATAGTAATAAATCCATTTACAAATTTGAATTTGCAATTAGGAAATAACTCATTATTTTGATAAACCTATCCTATACGTCGTCGTCGTAGTCGCGCTCCTTTACAGGAGATAGCGTATATGTCCATCTATATTAGCCGGTATCTAGCGTATCTAATTGTTTCTTTCAGGGTCTTGCAGGGGGAGTTGGCCGGTGAGTTTGTTGTTAACAGTTCCGATCGTTTCCTCCCTCTCGTCGATCTTCCTTGGATTTTCCCCTGTACCGCTAGCATGAAAATACCGTTTTCTCGTATTTTATGAGCTAAATACTTTAGCTTTCTGTTTTTGATGTCTTCAACTACGACTTTCCGCTCCTCTCCTATTCTTGCTAGTACTTCCTTGTTGGTAACGAAGTCCTTCCATGAGATCCGTAGTAGCCTTCGATAGCACCACATCTCAAAAGCGGATACTTTCTTCTCGCATTCTGCACTCATGGTCCATGTTTCGCAGGAATACTTCAGAACGGTCCATACGTAGCATCGCATAATTCTCTTCCTCAGATCAATACTCATCGTTCGATTTCCCAGCACATTGGCAAGGTTGTTGAAAGCAGTCTTTGCCATTCCAATCCGTGATTTGATTTCTTTATGATCTCTAGCATCGTTGTTTATCAGTGCTCCAAGGTACCTGTATTGCTTTACATTTTCAATTTCTTGTGATCCGATGTTGATTTTGACCTCTTTATCATCTCCTTTCGTAAATCTCATCACCTTGGTCTTGCCTGCATTTATTTTCATTCCATATTTTAATCCAGCACTGTTGATTTGGTTGATCATTTTCTGCATCTGCGCCTCTGTCTCAGCAAGGATCACTTTGTCGTCTGCATAACTTATTTCATTTATTCTCTTGCCATTGATCTTGAATCCCATTCGTTCGATTCGCGCTTCTCTCATTATTTCTTCTGCGTACACGTTGAACAACCTGGGTGAGAGGGGGCATCCTTGCCTCACACCTCTCTTTATTCCACATCCGTTCTCCGAGTACTCAGTTCCAATCTTGATGTTAGCGCTTTGCTCCCAGTACAGGTTCTTGATTATTTGCAGGTCTTTGTTATCGATATTGTATTTTTCCAGGATCTCCAACATCTTCTCATGGTTGACACGATCAAATGCTTTTTCATAATCGACGAAGCAAGCAATGATTTCCCTATTTGCATTCAGTGCTCTTTGAATGATCACTTTCAGCAGGGCAATTGCATCTCTCGTCCCTTTTTTTGCTACAAAGCCATATTGTGTTTCACTTAGATTTTCATCTATCTTCTTTTCAATTCTGGCATTTATGATGGAGAGTAGTAGCTTCAGTGCGTGGCTCATCAGTGCGATGGTTCTATATTCAGAGCATTTTTGCGAGTTGTTCTTTTTTGGTATTGGTACAAAATTTACTGCTTTGAAGTCCTTAGGCAGAGTGCCTTCATCGTATATTTTGTTTATTATCTTCAGCAGCTCCTTTTCATACTCTGGTGTTAAATGTTTGATCAAGTCTGCTGGTATGAGATCTTCTCCCACTGCTTTGTGGTTTCTGGCTCGCTTCACAGCATTCCTCAGCTCCCACATTTCAATTTGTGGTGCCTCTTCTGTGGATGAAACTGCAAATTGAGCCGGACGTGTATCATCTCCATACAGTTCTTGTATATAGCTGATCCAGACCTCTTCAGTTTCTTGATTGGTAACACAGTACTTTCCGTCTTTTCCTCGCATATATGCTATTCCACTTCTCCTTTTCTTGTGGGTGGCCATCATCTGCTTCACTTTGGTATGCATTTCTCTAGAGTTGTGCCTTTTCTCCAGATCTTCTATTTCTTGACACTTCTCCTCATACCACTTGTTTTTGGCCATTCTGCACATTCCCATGATCTGATTATTTATCACTGTGTATTCATTACTTGGTCTGTTTGCTTGTCTTCGTTCTTCCATCAGATCCAGTATCTCTTGAGTCATCCATGGTTTGTGTTTTCTTCTTCCTTTGAATGGAATAGACTTTTCTGCTGCTGTTTTAACCTTTCGCTTCCATGTTTGCCACTTTTCCTCGATACCTTGTTCTTCTTCCAACCTGTCTTCCTTTTGCTTTTCCAGTTCTTCTTGGAATTTCTTTTGAACTTCTTTTGATTTGATTTTTGCAATGTCAAGTTGTTGGTATCGTTCTTTGCTCTTCTTCTGGCTCTTCAAGACTAGCTGGCATTTTGCAGCCAGTAGTTTGTGGTCAGAGTTGCAGTCAGCACCAGGATATGTGTGACAGTTCTTCACTGTGTTCCTGAATCTTCTTTTTACAAGTATATAGTCTATCTGGTTTCTGACTCGATCTCCAGGACTGACCCAAGTGTATAATCTTCTTTCATGCTGCTTGAACCAGGTATTGCATATTACTAGATCGTGTCTTTCAGCAAACTCTACGAGCATTTCACCTCTTTCATTCTGCTCTCCAAGTGTGTATCTCCCTGCAACTTGGCTGCCATGATCCTTCCCAACTTTGGCATTGAAGTCTCCCATCAAAAACACAACATCATTGTTTTTCGAGCATCTCATCACTTCTTCTAGGTCGTTGTAGAAGTTGTTGATTTCTGCTGTACTGCTTTCCGCTGTTGGCGCATAAACTTGAATTATCACCATTGGTTTTGGCTTGACCTCCAATCTCACGAGTAGTATCCTCTCTGATTTTGGAATTATGGCACTGATTTTATCGCTGATTCTGGTATGTATTAATATACCCACACCTTGTTCGTGTGTGTCTTTCCCAGCGAAGATCATTTCATAATTCTCATCTACCCGGTATCTACCGTTTCCAGTCCATCGGGTCTCACTTACTCCTAACACGTCGATTTGCAATCTCCTGGCTTCTTTAATTACACTAGCAAGTTGTCCAATTTTATACAAAGTTCGTACATTCCAGGTTGCGACGTTGATGTTGTTCCGCCTTGTTTTAACTCCGCGTATTCTTAGCACCCTATCCGGCTGCCTTGGCGGATGAGGATCAGCCTGACGGAGACTTAGGGCCATTGCTAAATTGATGTCCATATAATTCTAGGGAAATATAATGGTGTTGGTTTCCCGTTGCCTTCCACCATGATTTTCTGTTGGGGTTTACTCCCTTAGCCGAATTTGCCAGTTTTTAGGCGCTGGTATTCGCCTACTCACTCTGAAGCTCTTGCGCTTCCCTGGGGCTGGAACGAGTGAGTTGTTGGTGTTCTGCAGCTCTTATGCATTCTTGTTTGTAATCCGGATTTATGTAGAGGCTTGGCCTTCGACTTGCCACTCCTCCCCGTCGTTCCACCAACTGGAGAATTCTGCTTTAGCCATGTTTATCGATTCCGAGTCCATCGAACAGCAACATGTTACCACTCCGCACGACGTGGACGCGCAGAATACCCCTGGTGTTGTCTTCGCCTTCTCATCTGTCCTGGGGGACTGGCTCCTCTTGATGATCCGAGCTACTACCTAGAGACTACCTCTAGCGACAACAACCTGTGCCCTCGCGGAGCATCCTATACATACAGGAAGAAATCAAATATCGATTTTGTAGTCGATAAAGGAAAATCAAGATGAATGAAATGATACAGGTAATGAACTATGAACGAACGATGTTGATTTCTTCTGCTTGATGGCCCAGTTCCTTTTTGACAAATCAACATAGCAGCTCGAAAGACCAACAGTCGACAGAAAACGTGAGAAAAATTTATAAAAATTATTCAATAATTGTAAAAATTCATAATATTTAATAAGTTATTTATCCGCAACTTGAGTGAAGAAATGAATTCCATCGTGTACATCTCTTGTTGCTTATTTTCCTTCAATATATTCCACGTAACACCAGGATCACTGGGACCCATCACATCTTCATTGAGTAGAAGTCGTGTTGTAGTCTTCGATATTGATGATACTCTTTGCAAACTTCTGTATTTTGAGGAGGACAAATTGAACGGATTGGACATCATCAGAAAAAACTATCCAGAATGTCCAATAATTTCCTGGACTGAAGCTGTTACATCCACATACAATAGTACGCATGAGTTTATATGTTTCAGCAGTACGGTACTGACGCGAGTTTATCAGTGACACAACCGTAATATCAACAATACCTATGTGAGTATGCATAAAATGGCGATTAGTGAATCTTTATAACATTTTTCAGACGTTTTTGAGCGAATCTATTCTAACTGAACTATTAAATTAAATATTCTTCTGTACTTTCAATACTATGATTAAGGATTTGGGCCAGTTCATTCCTCATATTCGTACATATTCGATGAAATTTAGTTTCAACTTTCAAAAGATATCAAGTTACGTTGTTAAATTCTTTTATGAATAATTTTTTCAAAGTAAGAACATCATAGACCACAGTACCTGTTGATAATTCCTTGGGAGAGTTGATTTACAAACAAAACACACATTGAGAATGATCAAGTGAAGTGTAACTAATTTCGAGAATAAACGGTAATACATAATATGAGTATATAAGTACTTTGGTAAAATTCACATCACTTTGTTATCATCACATTATAAACAAAACAAAATTCATTTTCTGATACCTAGATAGAAATTGAACATCCACGATTTATTTCAAAACTAAACGAACTAAACGAAGTAAAATTCACTCAAAGAAGTAAGAAATCACATGTACGTAAATCTGTAATCTACTTTCAGCCAGTTCATTCGAAGGTATTCGATGAAATTTGTGTTCAAAAGATATCAAGTAACCATGTTTTAAAATTCTTTTTTGAAGAATAAATTGTATGTACGAGTACATAACTAAACTACTACGTACTTCAGTAAAATTCACATCACTTTGTTATCATCACTTCACATTTTAATGTAAATACTAAAAATCGAAATTGATTTTGTGAATAAATAAACTAAAACAAAACGGAATTCATTTTCTGATAGATAAAAATCAAACACCCATTGCTTTATTTCAAAATTAAACGAATAAGAAGAAAGAAATTCATATTCAAGAAATCAAAATCACTACCACATGTACGTACGTTATCTTTTCTATCTACTGAAAAACACGCTTCGAATGTAAAGCAGGGTTGCCATTTAGATAAATAATTAAAGAACTACAATTGTAATTTTTTTTACATTTTTGTGTAATTTTGTACGCATAGTGACTTAAAGACAACTGCCTTGTTTTAAACAGTGAGGCACTGAGAGCTTTACCTATACTAATTAAGTAAAACATATTACTCAACGATTCGGCAAATGTACGTGAACACCAACTCGTGTGCTTTGCAACGCTCGCCTTCGGCTCGCGCTGCAAAAATCACACTCGTTGGTATTCACGCACTTTACCGAACAGTTAAGTAATATACTATTACCTTACCTGCAAATTTTATTCGATTACTTATTGAAAGAAGATGTTCGAATCGTATTTTTTTCTGGCGCTGACAAGAAAAGAAATCTTGTGCTTATCGATGAATTACTTACATCTTTTTGGGGCCCAGTGAAATTTGAAACCCTGAAAGCCAAAGGACAATTCGACCTTCTCTCTACGAAAAATATGCGCGAGGGAAATCATTCGTTCGATTCGGGTGAAGGGAATTACGTGAAAGATTTGAACGCAGTTATTCGAGAAGGCGAAACGTTATCAGATGTAATCTTGGTGGAAGATGATCCTAGTTATGTCGCTTATGATCAAAAACCATTTTTGCAAATCTATAGTATATGGTTGCTTACCGGCATTGGTGAAGTAGACCATAGAGAAAATACGAAGAATGAGCATCCTGTTTTGTATTGGGAAAGAACATGTCCGCAATTTGCTTTCAATAGTATTTACTTCATGATCGCGGTATTCAAGACCTATTTCGAGAATGAAAAGTATAAAATATTACCTTTCAGAGAAGCTTTGAATGAAATTCTTCCTGAAAAAGAATATACCAATGATTTCTTCGAAACGCATTTGTTCGCCTATGCTATGTATGAGTTAGGATTATCAGAGGTACAAAAACGAGTACCTAATGCAACGTTTTATGGCTTGAAACATCCAGAAATTGGTACTTATGGAAATAAACCATGACAGGTTGATAACTAAGGCAGCCCAATGTTTAAGCCTATCGGAATTCAAATGCTGAAATAGATGTAGGCATACGTGATGAATGTGGTGAAAATAGGTAGGTATATACGAGTATGTATTGTATGTACTTATTACTTGATTGTATGCAAGTTTTACTTTTTTTTCTACAATAATATTACTAAGCACAACGTGATACCTGTAACCAATAATTGATCTTCAAGTAAATTCGGATAAAACAATGTAATCGAGTGACAAAATGTTTAAAATAATTAGGATAGTCTTGTTAGGATATACGTATAAACATTCTAATAAAATGTTTTTTAAACTTGGACAAAATAAGATGTAGAGAGTATTTTAGTCCATTTTTTTTTCATGTGACAGTCTTCTGTGCTTTTAATTTATCGCATAAGGTAAATATCTTATTTTATTCTTCATTGTTAAAAAATCTCGATTTGCTGATATTTCAAATTCATGTTATTCGCTTACAACAAAATTGAATAAAAACGAAGAATGAGAGCAACAAAAGCCTCTTTTTCTCATAAATGGCCCCAATAGTCTAGCTTGTTTGTCTTTCATATTAATAAAAAATAATTTAGATACTTCGGTAAGTTAACCCTTTGGAGGTTTTCTAGGTTTCCATATTGGGGAAACAAATTGTTTTAATGGACTATATTGTAATAGGTAGAGTACTCTGCCAAATTGACCAAATCACAAAAAAGTTGAGCTTGCAAAGAAAAATCATGTTGGAAAATGACTACTAAACAAACTAATATTTGTTTTTGAAAGTTGAAATTTCCAAAAAATTTTACTCAGAGAATTGAAATTTACTTTTTCATGTAGATAAGGTACCTGCCTTAATTCAAACGTACTGACTTCAGTGGAGATGTTTTTTTAGATCGTTTTGGAGCCTCGATTTTTAAAAAAAAGTATTTTTTTTTGTGTCTAAAGGAATGATATTGTAAAAAATTTATATGATCAAATTGATATATGTACCTAACGTTATTATGGCCAAACTACTGGCCAACCTATATTTTTCCATTTTTGGTTAATTTTTAAAAATGAAAGTTTGTCTCGATCAAAAATGAGAAAAAGAATCAAAATTTCACCAAATTGATAAAGATGGCTGAAATTTGATTTACTTGATAAGTATCTTATTTTTGACTTGCAAAAAAATTTTTGACAGTTGAATTTCTTCAAAATTGTTTCAAAATTGTATGAAGTTGGAAAGCTAAATTTCACTCTGTGACTGCCTAAATTATAAGATGGCAAGTCAACTGCAGCCAGCTGAAAACCAGCTTCAATCCACCCAGCATGTTGAGATTAGGGTATAGAGGAAATCTTGGTTTTTCAACATCGTTTTAGCAAAATTTTATGGAAATTCCAATTTTCAAAAGTCTTCTACAGGCTCCAGATTTACTTACTCAAAACGGTCCGAAACCGTTTTAAATCTACATTGGGAGATTGAAAATGGGGTGTAAACAAAATGTCAGCTATCTAATTGAATTTTCTGAAATTTTGTTTTTTTTCTCTTATTTTTTGCTCAAACTGGAATTTTTAAAATGTTGTCAAAAATTTTGGTTGTGGTGATGTAGGTATTGAAGATGAAACATTTTTTTGAAGGGTCTAATTTTCGTAGTCCATTGAACGACACTGCTTGTCCAAGGTCAGAGAATTTCAATACATTACCTACTCAGGATTGGATTGTATTCCCAAATTAAAAAATCTGATTGTTGTGGTTTCTTGAGTCAAACGTAAAGATGTCTGAAAAACGTATTTTTGAGAAAATTTGTAAGCTTATGGTCTTTGTTTTGCGGGATGAGTAAGGTGAAAAAGAAGTCATGGTGAAATTTTCAAATAATCCGATCAATGTGTATTCTTCAATTTACTATTGAATATATTTAGATGAACGTCGAAGATAATAATAAATCCATTTTCTATTTCAATTTGCGGTTGGGAAATAACTCATGATTTTGATAAACCTAACATACAAAATATACAGAAAGAAATCAATTATTGATTTCGTACTCGATAAAGGCAAATCAAGATGAATGAAATAATGCATGGTAATGAACTATGAACATTGTTGATTTAATTTTATTGAATTGAGGTTCACTTTTTTTTTTTTTGGCATACGTAGCAGCTCGAAAGGCGAACAGTCGACAGAAAAGTGAGAAAACTTGATGAAAATAATTCAATAATGATAAAAACTCATATTTAATCAGTTACTCGTATTTATTTGTATCCTAAGTGAAGAAATGAATTCCGTCGTGTACATCTCTTGTTGCTTATTTTCCTTCAATATAATCCACGTAACACCAGGATCACTGGGACCCGGCACATCTTCATCAAGTAGAAGTCGTGTTGTAGTCTTCGATATTGATCTTACTCTTAGCACACCCTACTGCTTGGGGGACAAATTGGAAATTGTCAGAAAAAACTACTCGGAATGTCCGATTATTTCCTATACCGTGGACAATTACACAGATGAGTTTGTATTTTTACCTTACCTGCACATTTTGTTCGAATACTTATTGAAAGAAGACGTCCGAATCGTAATTTTTTCTGGCGGTGACAAGGAAAGAAATCTACAGGTTATCGCTGAACTACTCACATCCTTCTGGGGCACAGTGAAATTTGAAACACTGAAAGCCAAAGGACAATTTGACATTCTCTCTAAGGAAAATATGCGCGAGGGAAATCGGTCGTACTTTGCAGGTGAAGGAAATTACGTGAAAGATTTGAAAGCAGTTATTCGAGATGGCGAAACGTTGTCCGATGTAATCTTGGTGGAAGATGATTCCAGTTTTGTCGCTTATGATCAAAAACCATTTTTGAAAAGCTACAATTTAATAGCTTGGCATATTGATGAAGTACGAGTAAACCGTACAACAAAAGAAGCAGCGGATCTACCGCCATTTATGTGGAGATTAGAATGTCCAGATTTCCCTTTGAATAGTGTTTACTATATGCTTGGAGTATTTAAGAGGTATTTTGAGAACGAAATATATAAAACGTTACCGTTTAAAGAAGGCATAAATCAAATTGTACCTGAAATAGTAAACGATGATAAATTTTTTGTAGCGAATTCGCTTGCATACGAAATGTATGATTTAGGATTATCTGAGGTACAAAAATGGATACCGAATGCCACGCTTTATGGATATAGATATCCACACGCGGCTTCCAATAGAAGTAAGGTAAAGTACCAGTTGCAGATATCGACACCAGTTATGGATAATCATTTTGTGACGCTCCATGTGCCCCCCAAAAAGAAAAGAAAAATGTGATACCTTATTCTTTGTCATCAGGTTAACATGTGTACAACTTTACATCGCGATTCTCAATTAGGAAGTCCTAAAAAAAAATTCTGAAATAAAAGTGCGTGACTTTCAGTGATTTTTCAAGTTTTTCATTTTGTGAAATTTTGAAAAAATAGAAAGAGGTTAATAAATTTGTTATTTTTTGCGGTTGATGGACTATATTCTGGTACTAAATAAGTCAAATAATCAGTTTTTGATGGTTTCAAAATTTTTCGCGAATGTTTAGTCACATTGGTACATGCTTTTATGATGAGGTACGTATAAAATGTGTAATAGGTACTTGAGAATGTCTTCAAATTTGGAGTAGTAGTGTGGCTTAGACATTACTTATTTATGGTGTAGACTGTATTTCCGGTAAATTCTTTTCAAAATTTGAAAAAATTTCTATCCTCAAGCGGGACTTATCCACAACCGGGCCCCAAATTTTTTAGTTCGGATCTATCCTCAACCGGGCTTTTATTTTCTCGATTAATTTAGAGAAAATAAAACGCATTTGGGTGATGTGGTCAGTTGAAATTTGATGTTCATCATAGAGAATTAGATTGAAAAAAAGTTCAAAATTGGGCACAAAATTTTTTTTTGAAAAAACCTATCCACAACTGGAACTTTACCTTAACTGATTTGCAGATTATTTTTAACATGTGCAGCGCATTATTAGCTGAGATTACAAGTTTGTATCCGGCTAAATGATCTTCGATTTAGCTAGAAGATGTTTAATGTTAGATGCAAACTTGATATATACGAGTAAGAATGTACAATTCAATAAAATTAATTTTTTGTCAACCCAAATTTCATTTTTAAAATTTAGCAAAACATGGATTTTGGAACCTGAAATTCTGAATGATATGGTATTCTTGGATGACTTTTTAATCAAGTTTTAATTTGTCCCAAAACGTACGCCAGTTCGAATGACTGCCGTGCTAGGAGCCTGCAAATTTCCTAAAAAAAATTAGGAACTTTGCAAAAAAAAAAAAGCACACAAACTTCTTGACATTTGGCCTGCCAAGTTATTAATCATCATGAGACAATAAATTACGCACCCAGTAAAAAAAGTCAATTTTTCTAATTAGTTGAAATGTTCAAATTTTTCAGTTAAATTCTCCAATCTAAAGAAACAAAATGGGAGCTTTTTTATAGTGAAGATTTTTTTTTTTTGTGGTTTAAGGAGTGATTTTGGAGAAAATTTACGAATCGATAAAACGTCATAGTCAAACTATTAGCCAAAGTTCATCTTTCCATTTTCGGTGATATAGGTAAATTGAATGAGCTACAAAATATGATTTTTAATTTTAAAAAATCGCGATCAAAAAAATGAATGCGGAAATGAATACTACGAGTAGATGCGTCAAAAAATAAACCAATTTTGATACAATTATTTTTTTTCTCACCTTAAAATTTAAAAAGTTTTTGAAGCTCGTCAATTTTTGATTTAATTAAGAATTACATTAAATTTAGGTACAATTTTCGAGCTTCAAAAACTTCTTAAATTTTAGAGTAAGAAAAAAATGATCATGACGAAATTGTTTTTTTTTCATCGCGATGTGGGTATTAATGAATCCCATTACAATTTGAATCTGCGGTTGGGAAATAATTCATTATTTTGATAAACTTATCGTACACATTTAGGAAAAAATCAGTTATTGATTTTGTAATTAGATAACGGAAAATCAAGATGAATGAAGTAATGCATGGTAATAAGCAATGAACGATTTTGACTTTTTCCTCGTTGATTCGTACTGAATTGAGGTTCATTTTTGTTTGGCATTTGGTTTATGGTGCAGTTTCTTTTTGACATCAACATATCAGATCGAAAGGCGAACAGTCGATAGAAAACGTGAGAAAACTTGATAAAAATGATTCAATAATCCTAAAAATTCATATTTAATACGAGTAAGTTACTCGTATTCATTCGTTTCCTGAGTAAAGAAATGAATTCCATCGTGTACATCTTGTGTTGCTTGTTTTCCTTCAACGCGATCCACGTAACACCAGGATCACTGGAACCCGTCACATCTCCATCAAGTAGAAGTCGAGTTGTAGTCTTCGATATTGATGGTACCATTTGCACACGTCCGAACTCGTATGTTCGGGACGTATTGGAACAATTGGACATCGCCAGAAAAAACCATCCAGAATGTCCAATTATTTTCTTTACCGATATTTCTTCTAATAGAACATATAAGTTTGTTTTTTTACCCCACTTGCCAATTTTATTCAATTACTTATTGAAGGAAGACGTTCGAATCGTAATTTTCTCTGGCGGTAACAAGAAAAGAAATCTATCGATTATCGCTGAACTACTTACATCCTTCTGGGGCCCAGTGAAATTTGAAACACTGAAAGCCAAAGGACAATTCGATATTCTCTCTTTGGAAAATATGCGCGAAGGAAATAAATCGTTTCGTTCCGGTGAAGGAAATTACGTGAAAGATTTGAAAGCAGTTATTCGAGATGGCGAAACGTTATTGGATGTAATCTTGGTTGAAGATGATGCCAGTTTTGTCGCTTATGATCAAAAACCATTTTTGCAAGTCTATAATTTAGCGCTTTGGGAGATTCGTGAAGTAAACCATACAGAAAAAGCAGAGGATGAGGATCCTGTTAGGTTTTGGGAAAGAAAATCTCCTCATTTTCCTTTGAATAGTGTTTACTATATGCTTGGTGTTTTCAAAACCTGTTTCGAGAATGAAAGGTATAAAATGTTGCCTTTTAGAGAAGCTTTAAATGAAACCCTGCCTGAAAAAATTTCTACAATGATTTCTTTCATGAGCATTCGTTCGCCTACGATATGTTTGATTTAGGATTATCCGAAGTGCGAAAACGAGTACCTAATGCCACGTTCTATGGATTGAGACATCCACACGTGGGCTCCTATGAAAGCTTACCAGATTGAGATAGCTTTTTTTTATGACAATGACAACTTGAAATTAATTTTTGGTTGTTTTCAACAAAATTTTTTCAAACTTGTGAGAATGTTGAACACTATTAAAAGTTACTTGTAGAGATTGTTGGAAATTTTATAAAAGTTGGTGAACTGGTGAAAATGTAGGGGAGAGGGAGGATGTTTTGGACATGTGGATGTTTTGGACAGTTGCTGGTTCGACGAGTTGGGTTGCTTTTTTTTGGCTGGGTTTTCGCTATTATGTGGCAACGTCGCACCACACCCGATATTTGACAACATTTACTGGCTATCAACTTGTGTGATAAAAATATTTTAGTTTTAATTTCAAAGTGCTGTTTTTTGAGAAAATTGTCCTCTCACTTTTTCTGCTCCAGAAAAATAACCAGGAAGAATTTCATCAAGCGCCAAGGTGAAATGAAATCTCTGATTCCTCCTCTACAATAATCACTTATCACCTTTTCGTAAAAAGCTGATACTTTTTTCCTAGAGCCCGTTGAAGTAAAAATGTCAGGGGTGGATGTTTTGGACACCTCGATTAATTTGTGTTAATTCGCTATGTTTGGGTGTAAGAATGCATCAGTTTTATACGACAAATACAGGAAAGACTTTTAATGAGTCTGGAATGATAAATGCTAATCAAGAACGATTTGAAGTTGCCTCCTGAAAATATGTCGATTCGAGCAGGCCAGCACTGGCTGAAAAATATGGCATAAAAAAGTGGACTCTTCAACATTGCCTCACTAATACTAAAAACAATCGGAGTCAACTGAAATCGAATGAAATTGTAGACAGATACTGACGATTGATTTCCAATGGATTGAAATTTGGGATTTCCAAAAATAAACATTCAAAAAAACGTCTTTTCTCAGCATGTCCAAAACATCCACCCGTGGTGTCCAAAACATCACACCGTTGTCCAACACATCCACCCAAAATAGGTTTTCTTCAAAGTCCAGTGGTTGGCTCAATTTGAAACTTAAAAATTTTTTGAGTAGGTCAAAATGTGCGCGTTGAGATCCTCTTTCAAATGAGACCAACCCCACCTTTCTAGGTGTTTCCTATCGCTCGCAATTTCAAATCAAAGAAAAGTGTCCAAAACATCCTCCCTCTCCCCTACATAATTTAGAAATTTTTTTTCTCACAATTTTGTTACAAAAAAAATCAAAAACTCATCATGAATGCATATTTGTTTAATATGAAAAATGAAAAAACCTTCAACGAAAATAAGTAAAAACTAAAAGGATAGCACGAAGAATTATTGTTTAAATGAAGTGATTAGTAAATAAAACTGTGATTAAAAGGCCTTTATATCTACGTAGGTGTTTATCGAAAATATCGATGTTGATATTTTTAGTATTGGATTGATAGAATATCTGTACCTAATGAATTTCAAGTTGACAACTAGGTACGTGATTTATTTTCAAGAGTGTTGTAAATGTTTTCTTTCATTCGCTCAATTATCTCCAATTTTATACCTAGTTAGACGGAGAGAATTCGAAAAAAGGTGTCTTGGAATTTCTTGTAATAATTCATGGATGACTTTTTGATTAACTTTCAATTTGTCCCAAAAGTATGCCAGTTCAAATGACTGCCTTGCTACAATCCTACAATTATCGCTAAAGATTAGGAACTTTCAAAAAAAAAACACACAATTTTCTTGGCATTTGGTCTGCCAAGTTATTAATCATATGACAATAAATTATGCATCATGGTAAAAAAGTTCATTCAAGGGTTTCATCGCTTTGGTCTTTTTTCAAAATTAGTCAAAAATGTTCAAATTTGTCTGTTAATTCTCTCCAATTGAAAAATAAACAAATAAATGCATACAAAAATTGGAAATTTTGAGTGAAGATTTTTGTTTTGTGTTTGAAGGAATGATTTTGGAAAAAATTTGATATAGAATCGATAAGACGTCACAGCCAAACTGCTGGCCAAAGTGTATATTTCCATTTTCGGCGAATTTTTGGAAATAAAAACAAAAATGAAAAAACGATCAAAATTCAACCAAATTGATAAAGATGACTGAAATTTGATGCACTTGACAAGTATCATATTTTTGACTTACAAACATTTTTTGTGAGAGTTTAATGTCTTCAAAATTCTTTCGAAATATGAAGTTGGAAAGTTGAATTTTACTCTTTGACCTGCCTAAATTTTAACATGCTAAGTCGGCTGAAGAAGTTTTCAAATCATTCTAAAGCCTTCCGCGGTACATTATAAAAATTCTAGTAACTACCAAAATGCCATAATAGTCTTTTGGATATCTATTCCAGTTCTCCAAGAAACTCGAGCGCCACAATATCTGTCCAAACCTTAAGCTGGTACCTAGTTTCGAGGACGCTTGTGCTCCCATGACTCCATAGCAATAGATAGATAGATACATATACATACATACGTGATGTAGGTAGACCTCGAATAAGCGTTCATAAGTCTCGCTGGTCAAAACACTGAGGTCAGGTTTGTTTAATAAAATTTTATAGCGTTTCTTGGAAACTGGAATTTTCAAAATATCTCCAGAGGCTTCAGAACAGCTGGAAACCAGCTTCAGTCCATTCAGCATGTTAAGGTCAGGGTATAGAATAAATCATAGCTTTCAACATAGTTTTAGTATAATTTTGTGTAAATTTCAATTTTAAAAAATTTGCCTCTGGCTGCAGATTACTCAAAATGATTCGAAACTGTTTTAAATCCATTTGAGAGGTGGTACAAACAAACTTCAGATTTGGATATAACCGGGTACGAGTATTATTTTGAAAATTGAAGTGGGAAAATTTCGTTTTCAAAATGTAAGAGCCAAAATCGAATTTTGACCATGGAAAGTCGGTAGTACTTTGAGAAATTAACAAAATTATGTAGATATTAACCCTATGATTTTATGGCCAACTTGCAAATTGAAGGGGCTACAAATGATTTTCAATTTCAAACAAATTGCGATGAAAAAAATGAATGCGGAAATCAATACTACGTCAAAAAATAAACAAATTTTGTTACGATTATTTTTTTGACCTACTCTGAAATTCAAAACGTTTTTGAAGCTCAACAATCTTTGATTTGTTAAAAATTACATTATTTACAATTTTCGAGCTTCAAAAATGTCTTAAATTTTAGAGTAAGACAAAGTGACAAATTTTTTTTTTTTTTTTCAATGCGATATATTACCTAATGAATCCCATTACAATTTGAATTTACGGTTGGGAAATAATTCATTATTTTGATAAACTTATCCGATACATTTAGGAAGAAATCAACTATCGATTTTGTACTTAGTCGATAAAGGAAAATCAAGATGAATCAAGTAATGCGTGGTAATAAGCAATGAACGATGTTGATTTCTTCTCGTTGATTCATTTTATTTAGAAGTTCATTATTGTTTGGCATTTGGTTTATGGTGCAGTTTCTTTTTGACATATCAACATAGCAGCTCGAAAGGCGAACAGTCGACAGAAAACGTGAGAAAACTTCATGAAAATACTCAATAATCATAAAAATTCATATTTAATCAGTTAATTGTATTTATGTATTTGTATGCCGAGTGAAGAAATGAATTCCATCGTGTACATCTTCTGTTGCTTATTTTCCTTCAATATAATCCACGTAACACCAGCATCACTGGGACCCGTCACATCTCCAATAAAAAGAAGTCGTGTTGTAGCCTTCGATATTGACGATACTCTTTGCACACGTCCGGATTATTTTCGGGACGAATTGGAACAATTGAACATCGTCAGAAAAAACCATCCAGAATGTCCAATTATTTGCTTTACCGATACTTCTTGTGTGTTAAATACGACATATACGTATGTATTTTTACCTTACCTGCACATTTTATTCGATTACTTACTGAAGGAAGACGTTCGAATCGTATTTTTTTCTGCCGCTGACAAGAGAAGAAATCTACAGGTTATCGCTGAACTACTCACATCCTTCTGGGGCACAGTGAAATTTGAAACACTGAAAGCCAAAGGACAATTCGATATTCTCTCTTTGGAAAATATGCGCGAAGGAAATAAATCGTTTCGTTCCGGTGAAGGAAATTACGTGAAAGATTTGAAAGCAGTTATTCGAGATGGCGAAACGTTATTGGATGTAATCTTAGTTGAAGATGATGCCAGTTTTGTCGCTTATGATCAAAAACCATTTTTGCGAGTCTATAATTTAGCATTTTGGGAGATTCGTGAAGTAAACCATACAGAAATGGCAAAGGATGAGGATCCCGTTTCATTTTGGAGAAGGAAATCTCCGCATTTTCCTTTGAATAATGTTTACTATATGCTTGGTGTATTCAAGACCTATTTTGAGAATGAAAGGTGTAAAAAGTTGCCTTTTAGAGAAGCTTTAAATGAAACTCTGCCTGAAAAAGGATACTTCTATGATTTCTTTCATGAGCATTCGTTCGTATACGATATGTTTGATTTAGGATTATCCGAAGTGCAAAAACGAGTACCTAATGCCACGTTCTATGGATTGAGACATCCACACGTGGGCTCCTATAAAAGCAAATCAGGTCGCTATTTTTGATGAGAATGACAACTAGAAATTCCATTTTTGGTTGTTTCCTGACAAATTTTTTCAGTTTTTTCGATGATGTCTAACACTATTAAAAGTTATTTATGAAAATTGTTGGCAATTTTTTCAAAGATGGTGACTTGGCGAAACGCACATACATTTTTTAAATCGGTTTTCGCCCAAAATGGTCTTTTTTGGTAGAAAATTTTTTTCTCACAATTTTATTTTAAAAAATTCAATTTTTTTTTCACTTATGATGAATGCATTTTTTAATTAATTGAAAAATAAAAAAACCTTCAACGAGAACAAGTAAAAACCAAAAGGATAGGAAGAAGGATTATTGATTAAATGAAATTATTAGTAGGTAAATAAAAATGTGATAAAAAGGTCTTGGTCTTTAAGAATCGCGGATTGATAGAATATCTGTACCTAATAAATTTAAAGTTGACAACTTGGTATGTGATTTATTTTAAAGAGTGTTTTAAATGTTTTCTTTCATTCGCTCAATTATCTTCAATTTTATAGTTAGAAGGAGAAAAATTGAAAGAAAGTGTCATGGCATTTCTTGTAATACCTACTTATTCTTGGTTGACTCTTTGATCAACTTTCAATTTATCCCAAAAGTATTCCAGTTCGAATGACTGCCTTGCTAGAAGCCTGTACAATTCTCGTTGAAAATTAGGAATTTTTCAAAAAAATAAAACAACAACACACAATTTCCTTGACATTTGGTCTGCCAAGTTATCAATGATAATTGACAATAAATTACGCATCATGTAAAAAAAGTTCATTCAAGTGTTTCCTTGCTTTGATCCCTTTTCAAAATTAGTCAAAATGTTCAAATTTTTCTATTAATTCTCCAATTTAAAAAAATATTAAAGGTAAATTACATAAAAAAATAAGTTTGAGTGAAGATGTTTGTTTTGTGTTTGAAAGAATGATTTTGGAGAAAATTTGATATGCAATCGTGAATCGATAAGACGTCACAGCTGAACTACTGGCCAAAGTGCATCTTTCCATTATTGGTGAATTTTTGGAAATAAAGTTTGCCCCAATAATGAATAGAGGGTCAAAATTTCACCAAATTGATAAAGATGACCGAAAGTTGATATACTTGACAACTGATAAGCATCATGTTTTTGATTTACAAAAATTTTTTTTGAGGGTTGAATTTCCTCAACATTTTTCTGAAATATGACGTTGGAAAATTGAATTTTACCTTGTGACATGCCTAAATTTTAACTTGTCAAGTGGGCATTTCAATTTGTTGAAATTTTGATTTTTCTTATGATTTTCAGCCCAAACCGGATTTTTCAAAAATTCGCCAAAATCAGAAAAATGCACATTAGCATGACAAATTTTGGTTGTTCTGATACTGGTATTGAATATATGAACTTTATTTTTGGAAAGGCCGGATCCTCTTGGAGTGACGCTCCCAGACTAAAGTGAAAGAATTTCAATATACATAATACTCAGGACGGTACTTCCAATATGACAAATCTACTTGTTTGGGTTTCTTGAGTCAAACGTAACGAACATGTCTAAAATGACTGGGTCAAATTTAAAAATCACGTTTAGTGCTTTCTTCAAATTACTGATATCATTGGATAAATTCAGATAAATATCAAAAATTGTTATGAATGTGTTAATGAATACCATTACAATTTGTAATTCCGGTTGGGATATAACTCATTATTTTGATAAACTTATCGATCCCGATAAAGGAAAATGAAGATTGATTTTTTTCTCGTTGATTCATTTTATTTAACTGAAGTTCGTTTTTGTTTGGCGTTCGGTTTATGGTGCAGTGTTTTTTTGACATGTCAACATAGCAGCTCGGAAAACTTTATGAATATCATTCAATAATCATAAAAATTCATATTTAACGAGTTAGGTAGGTACTTATCCGTATCCTGAGTGAAGAAATGAATACCATCGTGTACATCTTCTGTGGCTTATTTTCCTTCAATATAATCCACGTAACACCTGCATCACTGGGACCCGTCACATCTCCATCAAGTAGAAGTCGTGTTGTAGTCTTCGATATTGATGATACTCTTTGCACAAGCTTGGGTTTATTTGGGCACGAATTGGACGAATTGGGCATCGTCAGAAAAAACTATCCAGAATGTCCAATTATTTGCTTTACCGATACTTCTTGTGTGTTAAATACGACATACACGCATGTATTTTTACCTTACCTGCACATTTTATTTGATTACTTATTGAAGCAAGACGTTCGAATCGTAATTTTTTCTGCCGGTGACAAGAAAAGAAATCTACAGGTTATCGCTGAACTACTCACATCCTTCTGGGGCACCGTGAAATTTGAAACAATGAAAGCCAAAGGACAATTCGATATTCTCTCCTTGGGAAATATGCGCGAGGGAAATGATTCGTTTCGTTCGGGTGAAGGAAATTACGTGAAAGATTTGAAAGCAGTTATTCGAGATGGCGAAACGTTATCGGATGTAATCTTGGTGGACGATGATCCTAGTTATGTCGCTTATGATCAAAAACCATTTTTGCAAAGCTACAATTTAATTGGTTGGGGCCCTCGGGGGGTTCGTGAAGTAAACCATACAGAAAAAGCAAAGGATGAGGATCCTGTTTCGTTTTGGAAAAGAAAATCTCCGGATTTCCTTTTGAATAGTGTTTACTATATGCTTGGTGTATTCAAGACCTATTTTGAGAATGAAAGGTATAAAATGTTGCCTTTTAGAGAAGCTTTAAATGAAACCCTTCCTGAAAAAAATTTCTACAATGATTTCTTTAAAACGCATTCGTTCGCCTACGATATGTTTGATTTAGGATTATCAGAGGTGCAAAAACGAGTACCTAATGCCAGGTTCTATGGATTGAGACATCCACATGTGGGTTCCTATAAAAATTGAAATGATCGCTGATTTTGATGACAATGACAACTTATGTATAATTCCATTTTTGGGTGTTTTTTGCGAAATTTTTATAAACTTGTGGGAATGTAGAACTCTAATTATTAAATGTTATTCATGGAAATTGTTGGCAATTTTTTCAAGGGCGTTCAACTGGCGAAATGCTCATAGAGTTTTTTCATAACTTTTTCCCACTCAAAGTCAAAAAATAAAAATTTTTACATTTTTTTCTCATGATAACTGCATTTTTCCAAATAAAGAAATGAAAAAAATTGATTAAAATAAGTGATTGGTGAATTAAAACGTTATAAAAAATTCTTTATCTATTTATCGAACTCGAAAATATCGATGTTTAAATTTTTAATGTCGGATTGATAGAATGTCTATACTTAATGAATTTCATGTTAACAACTAGATAGGTACCTTACCTACGTAATAGGTTCCTAATAAGTATACATTAAATTAAATATTAAAATGTTGATTCAATCATATTTCTTGACTCGAATGTACATACTTACCAATTTCTTGATTTATAAGATTGTATACCTAATTGTTATCTATTCCTATAAGTATAGTGCATTCGCTCGTATAGCTATGCTTATGTTACGTGATGATTGATATTTTAAAGTATGTATGTTGTAAATGTTTTCTTTTATTCTCTCAATTATCTTCATTTTAGAGTTAGAAAGAAAGAAAGTTGAGAAAAAAGTGTCTTGGAACTTCTTGTGATAAATCTTGCAGTTAATTCTTCTGAATAATCAAATTGTCACAGGTGTTGGATCTAAATGTTTCTCGATGTATTATTGAACGAAGTGAACAAGCACAAACACTATTCATAATAATCACATGATTAAAAAACAAAAATTTTATTAAAATGATTTTTAAAAATACTAATGGAATGAGATCTTTCCCATTTTAATAGTAATTAAGTATCTGATTCATTCAATTTTAAATTTCCATAAATACATATGTAGATAACTTAATTTTGCATTTAATTTCACCGAATTTAATATATCTTTTAGAAAATACCTATAAATTCTAAAGCCCCTTCTCACCAAAATTTCATTTGTCAAAATTGATTTTATAAACTCTCTTTCAAAAAATCGCATTCTTGTTCAAAACCATACCTAACCAACACTTCTGGCGGTTTGCTTGTTTATGAGAGGTCAAGTAAGTATTTATGTGATTAAAAAGAAACTTTCTATAACGAGAATTCGAATATTTGCATCACCTACTTATTAATTTATGTGTACTAATTATGAATTACCAATGGTTGACAAAATAATTGCCATACAAAGGATCCCCTAGATCATATTTCTTCGCAAACGCTGCGGTTTTAGGTAATTCTCCATACAAATAAATTGATCGCTCTTCCGGTTCGGGTAATTCGGTTATTTCGTATTTTTGCTTAAATACAAAGAACGCAAAACGATCACAAGCTGCGAAAAGAGAAAAAATGAAATGAATTGATTAGATATGACAATGACATGATGATCACAGAAAATCAAAAGTCGATGAGTAAAATTCTCAACAGTACTTCTACGATCGTACGGATCCAACGGAGTTTCATATTCTACAAGTGTACGACCATTCAGCGTGTTATTTTCCCACATATTGATTATTATCCAAAATCCCAGCTCGTCTCTACCGTAGGTTAGATTGTAAAAGGGGTCTATTTTGAAGTGCTCTTGAGTATCCGCATATCTAGTCAATCCTGCAAGCTGGAGTCGACTTAGATACCTACTTATCCTACGTAAAATTTCATCTAGTATGTACATGGTTCTATTCACTCACGAGTCATATACATGGTATAATATGTTTCACTTTCGTAATCGTCGTAAAAGAATTCTGGCTGCATGATGATCTGGCTATAGAACAGTCGTTGGCCCGGAATCAGATCACGTTCTTGAGGAAATTGCACCTGTTGCAATATATCATGGGGGATACTATGTTTATGATATTAATAATGTTAGGTAAGAGGTAGGTAAGATGCTGAAGGTCTGAATACTCTAACCAATTGGTCCCATGGTACATACTCTGAGCAGTTTCTTCGGTCCTCGTGGCACTACGTCTGGAACTATTTCTGCCTTTTTCATCTCCTCTTCGATGTTGATTTCTTCGACTATAATTGTGGCATCTTCGTCGATGTAGTATATTTCAGACTGCAGGCATTCGAAAAATTCACCAAATCAACCGAGAAAATTTGTTGAAAATTATTTGAGATTCGAGAACAGAATACAATGATCTTGTATGAGAGGAACTTACCGAAAGAGCGATCATTAATAAAATGCAGAAGTAAGTTATATTGTCCATTGTCCGATGAGGAATTTTTATTTTTTAAAAAATAAATCGTTGTACTGCTGGGAACTTCCTGTTTTTGGTCGAAAAATATCACAAGCTCGAAAATTCGATGATAAAGTATTATCTCGTTTTTTTGGTTTCGATTCATCATCGTGTGATTAGAAAAATTCCGAAGCGAAGTTTCGTTTATCAGAGGAGTAATTTTTCTTTGAATGATTTGACTTTAAAGCGTGGAAAAGGGATTTACAAAATGATTTTTAAAGGTGACGTGTTGGTCAAAAAAGCTCTTGCCAATTTTGAAAGATTTCAGTGTAAGATTTTTGCATAGTTTTTTCAAAACATAAAATAGATACTTGAACACTTACCTACACAATTTTCATAGTTTGCCAATGTTTTTGGATTTTTCCGTAGGGTAGAAAAAGGAAATGATTTTTCAAAACAATCGAGAAATATCTTACCTACTCTGAAATTTTTTTGAGATTCTATAGATGCCTTGCAGTTTTTTGATTTGCTCGTTATAACCCAAGGTCACAAAAAATTGAATCATCTATTTTTTTGAAAAAATTCTTACGGCTGATCAAAATCGAATTAGCCTGAGTTTTTAAAAAAAAACCTACCAGAAAAAAATTATCTAAGAAGAAGGAAATCATCATTTTAGTTTGAAGCTCAACTTCCCAACATTTCAATGTGATAGAAAATATGTCAATTAAATCTTTATTCGAAAAAATGGTGCTGGGATTTGAGTTTAGACTTTAGAGGTAGTTATGAAGAATTTTAGCATTTTATTCCCTCCTCTGAGTTTTTTAAAATTTTTTTAAACGATGAATAAGTATTTCTTCAAACTTCATAAAGTAATTACTTACAGGTAGGTATTATTAACAATAAGTGAGTACCTTAGAGTCAAACCCAGAATTCTCCAAATTTTTCAAAAATGAGGTTATGATCGTTTTGGGCACAGTTAGTAGGTACGCATCGATTGCCATTCTCCGTTTTTACCTATCTGACACAATTACACAGTCAGGGGGGTCCAAAGTACTGGGTCAGAGTCAAATTCCGAAAATTGTCCAAAATTTTCAAAAATGAGATTATGGTCGTTTTGGGTACAGTTAGTAGGTACGCATCAATTGCCATTCAACATTTTACCCCATTCGATACCATCATGGTTAGGGGGTCCAAAGTACCGGGTTCAAGTCAAACTTTGAAAAAAATACTTGAAAAAAAATTTTTTTTTCATTCTAGTCGACTATAAACAACCTTGAGATACTTTCAACAGACTTGAATCAAGAATTATCCCTCATTTTATCATGCATTTTCGTGTATTTTCGATATTTTTTACAGACTTGGAGTCAAAACCAGAATTCTCCAAAACGGTATCGTGAATTACTGCTATGGAAAGACTTGAAAAAATTTTTTTTTTTGTCAATTCGATTGTTACCCGAAGCACTATATGTGACCCGCTCTGACAAAACCGACCGTTTCGACAAAAAAAAGTATCCAAAATAATGATGTTTAAAATGAGTTTTAAGGGTTGAAAGATCAGATTTTTGAGAAAAAAACATTTTTTGAAATTTTGTCGAAATGGTCGGTTTTGTCAGAGCGGGTCACATATATAGGCGAGATCAGAAACCTGCTACTACTGATTCCCACCTTTCATCAGTTTTTTGCGTTTTTCTCAAAATGGTGAAAAGTGGAGAATTCTGGGTTTGACTCTAAGGTACTCAAGTATGACTGAAAATGTAGGAGTTGGATTTTACACAAACTTATTTTTGAGCAATTTTTTCTTCAGGTAATTTTTTGGCTGAGCTTTTTACATGTTTTGGGCAATCATCAGAATTTTTAAAAATAATTTTTCATTTTTTCTAATTTTTTGGATATTTTTAGTAATTTTACTGATTTTTTTTTCAGTAATACTTTTAAGTACATTATCCCAACGGTTTTTCAACACCTCTTTCATAGATACATATATCAATTTTTTGATGATTTACAGGCGTTTTTTGACCTTTTTTTCACTTTTTTTTTGTAGCAATGTACCTTGCTTGAATTTTATAATATTTTTTTTGAACATATAGATATTAATTTAAATTTATGTTTTTATATCATTTTTACGCGTTTTCAAGACTTTTTTTTATGCCATTTTATAATTTTTTTTGATACATCAACTTTTTTCAAAAAATACATTTACAGCAATGTTTTTTTGCAATTTTTGCTAAATTTTGTCAAATTTTGCCGATCTAATTTTAAATGGGAAGACTACTCTTTGCTTTCTACCCTTCGATTTGTCCCTACATGAGATATGTTCCAATCCAGTTCTGTTACTTCAAATTGTCGAATAGGTACCTAGATACTTAAGCTCGGAAATGATGTGAAATAGTTTGAAAAAAATGTCCAAATTTTGATAATTTGTTGTTTTATGATTTTTGGGGTGAGAAATGGAATCGTGAATTGTCTACAAAATTATTTAAAATAGGAACGCAATAAAAAAAAGTTTATAATTATCGTTTTATTCATCACTGAGGAACATCATAATCGTCGTATTCTCCTTTGTAGCCTTCATACACAATGTAATGATAAGAACCAGCAATTGGATGACCGAGCCTGTACCGTCTGGCGAATCTATAAGGTCTGAAATCACGTTGGAATTCGATCCTGTGAACAGAATCAATTTTGGAAAATGAGCACGGTATGTTGCAAATGAGGAATATTTTGCGTTATTTGTACGAATAGTTGGCCACTGAGTAGACAAGGATTTTCACACTTACCAGCCTGGTTCATTGTCGACGGTGATGTTCACAGGCCAACGTTGTTTGTAAATCAATAACATAATGAGATCTCTCACTGAAACATTCACGAAAAAAAAAATCAAAAAGGGTTTCTGCGAATTGCAATGTGATGAAAAATTGGGGAAAAAGTGAATAAAAACGTACTCCCTTCGATACAAGGATCTCCGGCTAGTAATAGCTCGCAATTGACGACTCCGGCGCTAATATTATTTTGAGGTATATTAGAGACGAGCCACTGATGCCATTCCTGTCCGTGAATCCCCTGCTTGTAATCAGGAGTTCTGTCTTTGGCTAGTTTCCAGTCACTTATGCCTGTAACAAGAATACGATTAACTAGCACGGTGTCGTGGTCAATATTCCAAGTGGATTGCCTGCGGGGCAATATGGTAAACCCAAATAGAACCAATTCGCATATTATGAAGATTTGAAGAGCATATACCCGACATAAATAAGGTGTACAGGGCTCCCTCTTCGTAAGGCCATGATACATTAACAGGAGGAAAACTCGATTCGTTGTATGACATAGCAGATCCAGGTAGAATTTCACCCCTAGGGTAGAACATCTGCAAAAAAATTTTAACAGTTCGAAAATAAAGAGAACTGATAGAGGTACTAAGATCGCTCAATAGTCTCAATATTTTGGTAACTTTCATCAGAATAATTCTCGTAGCTTACCCGAGCTCGTAATTTCGGAGGAACGGGTATCACATCAGGGACAATGAGCTCCTCGTTGAAAATCTTCGGTATATCGTATTCATCTTCAACCGGTTCCAACGAAATGAACCCACACTGAAATCAGAAATCATGATTTATGACCTCATTGCCCCCACATGGGTGTAGACTACACAGTACACACAAACCCACAATACCCATCCTTCTTGCTTATATTTATTTGTACTTACGAGCATCAATAGTACAGCCAAAATTTTTCCATAGCAATACAACCCGATCATCTTTTCCCAATTAGGCAATTAATCTCGCTTCTTCTTAAACATTTGCTGTAAAAGTTTCTTAAACGATGGTTTGATTAATAATTTTCCTGCTTGCGAAAACATTAGGTCGATTGTGATTCGTCCGGAGTACTGAATGAAAATCATGAAATTGGTAGCTCGTTAATTTATTGTATTTAGCGTAGCTTGATAAAAAAAAAATCAAGCAGCATCGAGAATTCGAGATAAATGTTAGGTTAGGTACCTATCAATTCTTCAGGCGATTCTAGGTAGGTACCTATTTGGGAAGGTGTATTTTAGTTCAAAATTGATCGGAATTTTGATATTATTGATTATGAGAGTTCATGCAATCGATAGTGAGATTTTTCAGTTCATGATTAGAGAGAATTTTTAGCCTCTTCTGGGTACCTATAGGCCTCTCTTTATAGGAGATCTTGATCCCCTCTCCTTACATTTGATTGATCTACCGCAGCGATTTTAATATTTTTACTCGCTTGTGTGATTGATTCGTTAAATACAAACTTTGAAAACAGAAAGTTCTATATTTTCCTGAAAATCATGTCAATCCATGTAATATACTTCGGTGTTTCAACTTAATATTTGTCCTTCTCTCCTCTCAACGTGATGAAAGTGCCAAGCTGTACTGTAATATTGATGCAATGAAATAAATTATAGTTCTCCTCTTCTCTTTTCTTCTTAAAATTGAAATTGACAATTTTTAAAAGCATCTTAAGAGAAGTGTGTACATGTTTAGAATCTTTAAAAATACATTATGAAGTCAAATTGTAAAATTTTTCAGGAGATTTTTCAAAAAAAAAAAAAAAAAATACTCGTATATGTTTTAGAACGATTCCTTTTAATTTGGAATTTCTGTGCTTCAAATAGGCAATTGAAAAAGAAAAAAGAAAACAATGAATCTATTTTAAAAAATTGGAAAATAATTATAATAAAATCGGTAACTACGTAGAAAAATTTAAACATTTTTTACAATTCCCAAAAATCAAAATTTTGATTTTCGCCATTTTTCATCAAGTTTTAAATGATTTTTCAGAACTTACGTATTTTTCATTTTTTTTTTTCATTGCTTGTTTCTATTTTTTTTCATTTTTTCGTTCAATGACAGTTTTTTTCGTATTCGGTCATTTTTCCAATTTTTTCTTTGCAGAATTTCATGATATTTTTTTTTCAAATTGTCAGCTCATTTTACCAACATTTTTGGGTACTTTTCATAATTACTGAATTTTTCAAGTACCTACTTATTCGCTTTAATTTTGAATTTTTAACCAGATACCCACTTTTATTCGCTGAATACTTTTAATAGCTTACTATTTTCTCAGAACTGAAAAAAAATTTATGAACATTTTATCAAAAAATTTACTTCTTGTCAAGGAAAATTCGAAATAGCTTATCAATGATATTTTTTTATTACCTAAAAAATACTTAATTCTTGTGAAATAACGCGAAATTCGAGGGTCGACGAGCTTTCAGAGTGCTAATCAAAATTCACTAAAATACTCTCATGATTATCTTTGTAGAAAACTAAATAGGTAACATTTTTTGAACACAATCACGTTTTTTCGACTTCTTTGGTCTCCAAATTCTCGTACGATAAAACTTTCTCCCAATCTGAAATCAAACGTTGAAATTATCCGAAATGTAATTCTCGTCGTGGAAAAACGAAAATATCTCATTGATTTTGAAAGTGCAAAAATGGTTGTTAAAATACATACCTGCTACGGAATCTTTAAAAGTATCTTTTCTTCTTTGCTTGTCGTATCTGATGTAATAAAAATTAGCGGCGATCGGAGTACCCAAATTGTACGTTTTGATGAATCCAGCGATAGTTTGACGAGCATGGAATTCCTCCCTAATGAAGTTGAAAAACAGGTAGTAAGGGTGGTAAAAATGAGGAGATAGATGAGCATAGGTTTACCAATTGATTTCGGTTGGACGAGGGATGTGTATGGTTCCATTTTGTTTGAATATCAAGTAAATTACCAAATGTTTGACTGAAAGAAAATGTGCCCCAAAAAGGAGTTAGGTAGTTGGTATTTTGGATTATTTTTACTGAATAAGCAAGGTTTTATTTATATTTTGGTGTCAGCATGACGTACCCGTGTTATTCTTCGGTACCGGACATGGTTGGTAGTCGTATAGATCCGATCCTTCGTATATTTTTTGTTTATGAACGTTATAAATTATCCATTCGGTCCATTCGTTTAAAGTGTAATTGCGTCCTTGTTCTGGAGCATCTCTTACGTCGAACCAGTTCAATACACCTGGACAATTTCATTGAAATTTTAAATACACAAACGATTTTTTTCATTTCACCACGAAGCATTACAGGAGCTAGGTATGGTACTCACAGTAAGACATCATCAAGTATAGAGATTCATTTTTGGCACTCCAGGTAACCGTGGGTCGAGCTACTTTATCCAGATCTTCAGGTACCACTTGGCCTGGTTCGGGTTCACCCCAATGAAAATGTACCTATAAGTTTCAGAAATCAAAATCGAATGAATGAACACTTTTATATAGTTATGTCTAATTTGAAACAAAATACTGGAATTACATACGTGGCATGTACCCTCTGGAGGAACAGGTACAGCTGTCGGAGTTATCTTATGCTCGATCATTTTATTTTTCACGTCGAATCGAAGGAACATGCTCCAATCGAAATCGCTATCCGAAAGTCGATCTTTGCCAGCCATCTAGGACGGAAAAAATCAATCGGGTAGAATCAACAATGGAACTTATGTTGAACAGGTCTATGAAATACTTACAATGGCTGTAAATATACAAAAAAGTGCGGTAAATTTTAACATCGTGAATGATGCATTTGGGGTGATAGATGCTGAGTAACAGATGTACACGTTACATTCTTGAATTCGTTTACTGATAGGTGTGTACGCGGAATCATTATCTGTAGTTTTCAATACGGGAGTAGGCCAATTAAGTAGCAAAAATGTGATAAGAAAAATTTCATTTTTAATTTAATTGCAATAGGTGAGATGAGATTTATTTGAGCTTAGGCTAAAGGATCGTATGTAGATGGGGCTGTGGCCTTCTTGTGTAAAATTGCAGGAACAAAATTGAACGCAAAAAAGGAAGGGTATGGAAAGGGAAAAGATGCAGATATTTGTGGTAAAATTGATTTCAGATGGTTGAATTTGGCTCCATAATAGTTTGAATTTTTTTCAAAACTTGTTGAAAGGAATCCAGTCGAGCAAATAGAAGTTGTATAATAAACTCAAAACACTATAGTCGTTTTCACACTTTTTAAAATTTATTTTCACGCTTAACCATCTAAAATAAAGTGAAAACAAAAAAGTGAAATTGAAAAAGTCTAAACAAAATCAATTTTTATGTTTGAGAATTTTCTAAAAAATTTCAAATTTTGATTTTCATACTGACAAGAAAGGTATCCCAATAGTCGAAAAAAAATGTTTGGACCATCATGAAGCTTGATCGAAAAAGCACGAAAAAGTATACATCAGCCAAAATTTCTGGAACTAAAGTGCATTTTTCAATTTTTGGTCAATTTTCAAATGTCAAATTTGGGTCAAAAAAGTGAAAAAAAATCAAAATTTTATAAAATTCTGGTGTATGCTCTTTTTTTGACCCCATCCTCCCAAAATCGATTGGAAACCGTTTGGACCAGTTTTGAGCAGATTTGGAGTCTCCAGCAAGTTTTTGAAAGTTGGAATTTCCAAAAAATAAGTTGAAAAGCTAAAATTTACTGCATACTGTAATTTCAAAATGGTGAGTCGATTCGAGGCGATTTCAAGCTATTCTAGAGTCTTAGCTATTATTTTTTTTCTTTTTGTAAATTCCAGAATCTCAAAAATTTTTATAAAAAACATCCACGTTGATTTTATTTTATAAATCGAACAAATGTTAGGACATTTTTTTATAAACTGGAATTTTCAAAAAATCTGCAGACGGCTACAAAATGACCCAAAATCATCTCTAGTCAACTGGGAATGTCGAAAATAGAGCAATCTGGTCGTATTTATCCCAATTTCTCAAGGATACATCGAGCATTGATTTGGAGTATACTCTCTTGCCACATTTTGGCGTTATCGAAAATAAATACTAAAATTAGTCAATTATTCTACGGACTCGGAAAATTTTGTATTTGAAAGCAGTCATTATGAATTTACACAGATAAATAATCGAATAAGTAGGTAAAAATTAGAAAAACGGTGCTATTCTTTCGAAAAGATTATCCTACTTCTAAAATAGGGTACACCGGGGTCTGGAAACCAGGTGGATGTAACCAACGACGATAATGAAAGTTGGCAGCAATCGGGCCAGTCAGGTCGTAGAATCTGATGTAATCATTGAGCGAGGCCAATAGTGTATCATTTTTCCTGCAAATAAGGATTTGAATAGGTACACATAAGTACATACTTTGAGGTTGAGGATAGCTATTTGTTAAGATGAAATTTTCATATAAGTATTTCTACATTCACAAATGAATTGAAGGTTTACTTACGAAATCATTCTAGTCTTACGATGAACTTCAAATTCCCGAGGTTGTCTGTACACCAAGTAAAGGTGAAGATCAACGACTGAAAGTAATTTATGTAATCGTAAGTTTATTTTTTCATATTATCGATGCACATTTTCAATAAGGATTCTCGAGAGGTAGAGGCCAGAGCTTACTTTCTTCTTCTAAATCGTGATAAGGTGGATCGTATTTTAGAATCGTTCTTCCCTTCATGTATTCGTTCCCTGGAATATTCAGCACGACCAATTGATGCCATTCGTTTTTGGCAGGTGGTGGAAGAGTCGCGTTATACGATCGGCTGGCTAATTTTTCCTCCGGGTCCCAGTTTTCTTTAACTAGAGAAAAATATTTAGAAAATGAAATCTAGATTGTGGCGAGGGCGGGGGAGGGGTAGTAAATTAAAACTTCTGATATTCAAATCTCAGGCTTCTGCATAATAAATTTCATTTTTTTTTCTGTTTGTTCTGAAGAGATTAGGAGCATGGACAACATTTTTCAAGATCAAAACCCATGAAAATCCATGATACATCTTTTCCTAATTATCTTGTTACGACCAAGGTACATATGAATATGTTTCACGATTTTCACTTCCATACTCTCAATTTTAAAATTTAGTCACGTGTGAATTTTGATTCAAGGTTATGCATCCCCAGACCTCATACCCCACAAATATGGCATAAAATTGAACCAAAATGCCAAATTTTATTTTTATAGACTGAGAAGCTCATAAATCCTGGGAGCATTTTTCTTCTTATGAAAATCTGCCTGAAAAATGCCAAAGGCAATAAGAAATTCTTACCAACGATAAATAGCGCATTCCACGTGTCATTAGGAGCGTCATAAACAATTCCCGGTACCGAAATGGCATGTTCGTGAAGCAACATCATACCTGGATCTAGAAAACCATGTGGTAAGAATACCTACAAAAAGAAAAAAACTGAATTATACCGATTCAATAACTTTATAATTAGTGGGAAAATATTGGAATCGATTCTTGAATACCTTAAGGAGTTGTTCGGGTCCGTGGGGTAGCACTTTGGGGATAATTCCAGCCTTGGTCATCTCGTGTGTGATATTCCATTCTTTGGGTTTCACTTCTTCTTCATCTTCACTCGAGAACGCTTGGCACTTTACAGAAATGGAACAGATTAGGTACTTTTACATTCCGAAAATATATAATTTGGGATGGCATGGCGAACTTACCAGGTATGGAGTGCATATTACGAAAAAAATAAACCTGAGAGAGGTTTCAAACATCGCAGTTTGGCTTGATTCTTTTTCATGAAATGTCACACATGTTCGGTTCGATGTTTCAAATTGATAACTATTCTACAATTTGAGATTAATTAGTTCATTACGAATAATTGAGGAATTCATAAAGATAACGTCACTATGAGATGCCTATACGAGTAGACCCTACTTTTCTGAGATTTTTTTATGATTTTTGGATGGAGTATCACTGATCAGAATTCACCTAAAAAATTTTCATTGGCACTTCTAATTACTAGGCTTATTGTAGTAGGATTTAAAAATGAAAAAATGAGAGCGATGAAGTCCAAGGTGTACTCAAGTCATTAATTTTCTTCTCAAGTGGTAACACTACAAACATTGGCCTTACTTTTAGTTCTACTTCAATTAATATTTCGTTAAGTGATTGTAATCATTGAATAATCAATGCCAGATAGGAATTCCAAGGATATAAGTAAACTTGCAGCTCTCAGCTAATCAAAAAAATCATCAATAATTTTTTAGTATAGTTTGCAGTGTTGCCAAGTTTACAATTATGAATTGATATCTCAAGTTGTCAGATTTTTCATGGTTTAATATGTTTGAATTTACTCTGTAAATACGATACTACATTTTAGTGAGGTGATTTTAATGTCTGCAGCAATACTTACATCAAAACAATTAGATTCGTATACGGATTTTTTTTGTACCTATTCATGGAATGATAAGTAAAAATTGCATGATTGTTTCATTTATTTCAAAAAAGAAAAAAAAAAGAGTTATTCAGACTAGAGAGGATTTTATTGTAGTGAAAAACTAGCAGAATAGCCAACTTCTGAAATAATTGGACAAGTTACAAAAAAAGAATAAAAATATGGCAGGTCTCTCAAATATAAAATTCCCTTTCGTCACGAATTCATTTCTTCTGAAAAGGAGGAGACATTTGCTAGGTTTTTGGATTTTGAAAAATGGAGTCCCCACGTCGTAGGCTTCAACCAACCGTGCAATACGATCTCGTAATACAACATCGATTCGGTATTTGGTTTCACCAACTGATACGTTCCATTTGGATACTTGACACCCGGACTCAGATATCCAGTGAAGAGAATAAAATTGAAAAAGTTTCTTCTATCCGTTAAATTATCAAAGCTGACTTCATTTCTAATAGGAATTTCAACGCAACCGCCTTCCAATAACGATCTTACATCTGGTTCAATGTGATCAAGCGAAAAACTTTGTCTATGGACAGGAAACAGAAGTTGACTTCCTAACCAATAATGTTCAATTTTGTAGTCGTTTTCAATGCATTGTTTAATCGACCACGGATTATACATCATTTGCCCTCCATAATTATACCCTTTGTAGTAAGCCTTCATTTGATGTAGTAATTCTGTCCCTAATGATGGTCCCACTAATTGGTCAACTTCCTGTTCAGTAAATCCATAGAATTGGCTGAACTCGTGATCAAGCAAAGTGTACTCAGCCACGTTATCCAAGTTGACGAACAGATTCGAATTAGATATCCTGAGCTTACCTGTGAGGAATCCTTTGGCTAAGCAAGGGTTGTTTTTGAAAGCAGCAGTGTATAATTCTCGATAAAATTTAAGCACTTTTTCCAGATTGTCAGGATTATCAGATGAATGAAGGAATGCACCTCTAAGCGGAGTATCGTATTCGTCGATTAATATGAACACCGTTTCATTGAAGTATTTGTAAAGAAGGTGACTTAAAAAACACAAACTGTTGACGAGATCGCTTTCTGTAAGATTACCTTTGGAGTATCTCTCCAATTGAGACTTTTCAGATTCGTCTAAAAATTGCGGATTCTTTTTGAAGTAACTGTCGAGGTAGAAATGTCTTTTATACGATTTGATTACTTCATACGTCATGATCGCTTTCACCTCTTCAAAGTTTCCATTCTGTATAAAATGATAATTAAGCTGTACTACAGGATGTTTCCCCTGATACTTCATTGGACTGGAAAAATTGGAGATCTTCAGAGGCTGGAAGGATTTCACTAGCGAATCATTCACGTAAACTTGCCCGCCACAAAATATCTTTCGATTTACTCGATTTTCTTCTGGTAAAATGTTCCCCTGGTCGTCGACCTCGATCTCGAAGAATTTTCTTAACATGTTTAAGTTCAAACTCTTACCCCAAAGTACAGGTCTTGTGATCAGAATTACCTGTTTGTCGTGTTCTAGAAATTCTTTGATCATTAAGCTCTTGTCTACAAAGGCTGCTGTCCTGAACATAAATTTTTTAAAGCTTTCTTCACCAAATTCGATACTTTCCCTGAAATCGATTTCTTTGGTGGTTGGTTGAGTTATGCTGATTGACCAATTATAACGACTGAATGTGTATGTCTTTCGTGAAGGTGTGTTTGTTGTTGGAGGGGTCTTTACAAAAACCGTGAAGTTTGAAGCTTTTCTCATCTCTAGTTTGGGACGTGTCACTTTTGCTGTTGTGTTTCGGAATGGAGTGATTTTGAGAGGTGTGCGACGGGTTTGATTCGTTTTCTTGGTCTGGTGATTGGGTTTTGGAGTGAGTCGTGCGGTTTTCTGTTGAGTGGAAATGGGTATTGGAGTAGATGTGGTTTTTTGAGAAATTTCCACAGGTTGGGGGTTTTGAGTAAGTCCTGCGGTATTCTGTTGAATGGAGATGGGTATTGGAGTAGTTGTGGGTTTTTGAGCAATTTCTTCAGCTTGGGGGTTTTGAGTAAGTCCTGTCGTATTCTGTTGAGTGAAAATGGGTATTGGAGTAGTTGTGGGTTTTTGAGCAATTTCCACAGCTGAGGTGATAGCTATGCTTTGCTTTAACATGCATTTAGTATGATGACATTCAGCGATATCTGTAGCAGAATCAAGGCCTGTAGTCAAATTTCCTGTACCAATAACTGTGATTTGGCTTTCCGAAGCAAGAGTTGCTTGTGTGGAAGTTTGTTGAGCTATAGCTGAAGTGTTATTTAAAAATTCCACTTCGGAGGAAGTAATATTTGCTGCGGTATCTGTAGATGGCTTCTCGATTGAAGTGACATTTTGTGTATTTAGAATGAGAGAGTGTATGGTTATCTGAGAACATGGCACTTTCGTGGTATTTTCAAAGGAATTAGAATTTCCCAAAGTTGTCCTCTCAGCGTTTATGCAAATCAGGAGTTTGTTATCAATCTTCAATGAAATTAGTAGCGAGAGAAGTAGCTTCATTTCCCATATTTGCATCTAACTGAAAAAGCATGAGTAGTTATAAATCTCTATAACTAGAATTTCAGCTGCCTAAATTGATTTCTGAATTTTGACGATAACCCTGACGTGGTATCTACTGTCCAAAAAACTACAAAATTCTGAAATGGGCTCAAAAAGTACCAAAAAAAAAAAAAAAAAAACACCAAAATCCTACAATTTTTTTGTACCTATGTACCTACTTATTATAATAGAAGACTAAAATTAGAACTATTTGAAAAAAAAAACATCACAAATCGTCAATTTTCAAAAACTTTCGCCTCGCTTCACTCGGGCAAGATCAAAAATTATCCAAAAATTTTGCACTCGCGCTTCGCTTGGACAACAAAATGTTCTCTTCTGTTTTTAAATTTATTTTTCAAAGACGAAAAGCATAAAAAGATCATGAAAAAAAAAACAAATGAAAAGTCGTCGTGGCTGATATTTTTTATTGAAAAATTTCATACCGAGGGTGGGGATCGATTTGATACCACTCAATATAATAATGTACCAAAAATAATTTAAGAAATGCAAAATTTTGGTATTTTGATTTGGTAGACACCATTCTTGATGATGAGGAATTATCTAATCTCAAAATGAATGTATAAATAACGAGAAGGAACTTGAAGATGTGGCATTGAATGCCAATTTTATTTGAGTTATTATTTTTTTTGAAAAGAGGAGATACTTACCAGGCTTTTCTGGAGTTGAAAAATAAACTTCTTGGTAGTTCAGTCAGTTTTTTTCTACTTTTATTTCATTTTAATGAGCTTATCATTTTATGAGTTGAAATTTACTCAAGTATGATTATGAAATTAGTTCTGGGTGATCTGAGATATGATTAAATCAATATGATTGTGTGTTTATGATAATAGAATGCGAATTGAGTTTTTGACCAGTTTTCATTAAGTTTTAGAAATATCTAAAATATTTAAATGTACTTATTGGCGTTCAAAAAAAAAAAAATCATTCAATACATTATCCAATACCTATTGCGATTTAATGTCTTTTAAGGAATTATGATTACAAACTGAAAACTTTTTCATCGAAATCTCTAGCTTTCATCATTCATCCAAAAGGCCTCTTCGGCATCCAGTCACCTATTACACTCCCAAAAAGCATATTCAATTCGGAATTGGGTTTCTCCAATTCATATGTACCATTTGGGTACTTCATAGTTGGACTTAGGTATCCAGTGAAGAGAATAAAATTGAAGAAGTTTCTTCTATCCGCTAAATTATCAAAACTGACTTCATTTTCGATAGGGATTACTATTGAATGACCTCCCAGTAGTCTTTTCACATCTTCTACAATGCCATCGAGCGAATAACTATGTCGACGGCCAGGAAACTGAACACCACATGGTAACCAATATTGCTCCAGTCTGAAGTCGTTTTCAATGCATTGTTTAATCGACCACGGATTGTACATCGTTTGTGCTCCGTAATTGAACCCTTTGTAGTATTGCTTCATTTGATACAGTTCCTTTTTTAATGAAGGGCCCACTAATTTATCGAGTGCCTGTCCAGTTGATCCATGGAATTGGATGAACTGGCGATCAAGCAGCTGTTCCATGTTTAATGATGGTTCCATGAATTGATCGAGTTCCTGTTCAGTAAATCCATAGAATTGGCTAAACTGGTCATCGAGCAATGTGTATTCTGCCATGTTATCTAGGTCGACAAACAAATTTGTATTAGCTATTCTGAGCTCGCCTGTGAGGAATCCTTTGGCTAAGCAGGAGTTGTTTTTGAAAGCTGAAGCGTATAAGTCTCGATAAAATTTTAGCACTTTTTCCAGATTGTCTGGATTATCGGAGGAAAGAAGGAATGCATCTTTTAGTGGAGTATCGTATTCGTCGATTAATATGAACACTGTTTGATTGAAGTATTTGTAAAGTAGCTGGCTTAAAAAACGTAAACTGTTGACGAGATCACTTTCTGTGAGATTATTTTTGGAATATCTTTCTAATTGAGACTTTTCAGATTCATCTAAAAAGTGAGGATTTGTTTTGAAATAATTATCGAGGTAGGAATATCTTTTGTATGATTTGATGACTTCATTCATCATTCCTGCTTTCACGTCATCAAAGGTTCCATTCTTTATTGAATGATAATTAAGCTGTACTACAGGATGTTTCCCCTGATGCTCCATTGCACTAGAAAAATTCGAGATTTTCAAAGGCTGAAAGGATTTCACTTGTGAATCATTTATGTAAACTTGCCCACCACAAAATATCTTTCGATTTACTCGATTTTCTTCCGGTATAATGTTCCCTTGATGGTCAATCTCGATCTCGAAGAATTTTCTCAACATGTTTAAGTTCAAACTCTTACCCCAATGTATAGGTCTGGTGATCAAAATTACCTGCTTATCGTGTTCCAGAAATTCCTTGATCATTAAGCTCTTGTCTACAAATACCGATGTCCTGAACATGAACTTTTTAAAGTTGTCTTCACCAAATTCGATACTTTCTTTGTAATCGATTTCCCTGGTGGTTAGTGGGATTCTGCTGATTGGCGTCAATGGTGAAGTTTCTCGCGAAGGACGTGTGGTTTTAGGTTTAGGAGTGGTTATCAGACGTGTGGTTTTCGAAGCCTTTTGTTTATTTTTCTTGGAACCCTTTGTCTGTGTGGTCATGTTGGCGAATGGGGTGACTCTGGATGATGTCAGAGTTTGATTTGTTCCCTTTGTCTGATTTTGTGGTACTGGAGTAAGGCTTGCAATTATCTGTTGGGTGGGGATAGGTATCGATGAGGTGGTCTGAGTGGAGTTAATAGTCTGATTTTGTGGTACTGGAGTTAGTATTGCAATTGTCTGTTGGGTTGGAATGGGTATCGATGAGGTGCTCTGAGTGGAGTTGATGTTCGATGCGATGGTCGGGGATACCATAGTAGTCGATCCTAATGTCTCAATTGCAATTTTGTTCTGAGTGGATGTTGCTTCTGGGATGGCTGTGGAGGTTTCTTGGACAAACGTCACATTTTGTGGAGTTTCTAAAGCCGGAAGAATTGTTGTAGTTGATCTTAATGCCTCTTCTGTGATCACCCACTGGGTTGGAGTAGTCTTTTTGATGGTTGTCAAAGTCTCATTAGCAGAAGTAACATTAGTTGACGTCTCGCAAGCTGGAAGAATACTTTTATTCGACTTTAATATCTCCTCTGTCATTATCTCGTTGGGTATCGTCTCTGATGTCACTACAGAGTGATTGAACGAGACCATTTTCCCAGCTTCGGTAATTTCTTGCTTCGTTGTGTTCGGGTCAAGTATTTCAGAAGTTGATGTGGTACTCGTATTTATGATCCTCTGATGTGCAGAAATGAAATCTATAGACGTGCCTGTGGCTGAAGTTGTATTCGCTATGGTATCTGTAGATGACTCTTTGATTACAGTAATTTTTTCTGGCGAGACATCTGTGGTAGTTTCTGCAGAACTGAAATTTCTGAATGCTTTCTCCTCAGCTTTAATGTGAAACAATAATATGTCTTTAAACCTCGATGAAAGTATCAGTAAAAGCAGTAGCTTCATTTTTTGTTTTTTTCACCTGTAACATCAAAATTTTCAGGTTACTTTACTAGTTCTATTAAACAGGGATATAATGTGAATTTCTCAAACAATGAATGCATTTTTTGAGGTCGAATGAAGTTGATTTTTTTAATGTTATAATAATTACCTAATATAAATTATATCAATTTATTGATCAATAATATATTTTAATGTATGAATTTTTTTATTTTATGTTTCAGCTGAATAATCATAATTGAGAAGCTTTGTAGAATGGGGATCGTTCATAATAATGAATGAATTGACATTACTTCACGAGTTCCACAGGTTTTGATAACTTCGTAGAATGGTGAGTAAAAATTGTACCAATGTGTAAATTTATATCTATTTCAAAATTTAAGAAAAGCATTAAGTACTTATAATTAATAAAAAAATTTTCTGAAGACATGGAAAAGTTTGAAAATATTTAATCTCAAATTTATTGAACAAATGAATGAATAAAAATACCTATAGCCTAATAATGAATGGACAATAGGCATCCATTTTAATTAAGTCAATATTTCTTTTAAAAATTAAGAGATATAGTAGTTACTTACCAGAATTTCTACATAGATTTAGAAAACAGACTTTTCATTAGTTTTTTCCTCATTTTATTTCATTTTAGCGAGCTTATCATTATGGGTTGAAGTTTGGTTATGAACTCTGCTCTAGTGATCTGATATGATTTAATGAATATACGTTTGTGATATCAAAGTGAGAATTAATATTTTTACCATGTTTCTTTCAATTTTTCAAGTCATGGAAGTACGAGAAATACCAAAAATTGCTCTTTTAATTAAAAATACAATCAGTAATATAATATATCATTGAATTTGGATAATATCATATATTGATTTAAACAGGTATAAAATAATTTGTCATGAAGACGGGTGCTATGAAAATTCGCCATCTTGGAAATTTATGTTTCAATTCGGTTTCAAGGATACTCCAACATGAAATTCTGGGTATCACATTTCATATAAAAGAAATTCCCCGCAATTGGTCCAGTTAAATTGAACTTGTTGACTAGTCTCGAAGTAGGTGAACATTCTGAAAACAGTTTTCTGTCCAAACAAAACAAATTATGTAGAATAGGAATGTGCAAAATAAATCAATAGTTAGGTGACTAATTATAGCGGTCCTAGAGGAGAAAGATGAGTGAAAAGCAGCAAGCTATTCTGATACTTACGCGTGATGCATTTTTCCAGTCGGAATATTGACGAGGAAATTTTGTCCAAAAGCCAGTACGACAATTCGATCTGTGAATTCGTGCGATGGACAATCCGGAGAAATGTAAGGAAACAATTGCTCTCCTTTTCGAACCCTGTCTCCTGGAATATTGACTTGAACCCAACAATGATACTGTCTGGTGCGATTACAGCCATCAGAGAGACCGAAATTCGCACCTTCGGACATCTCGTATCTTGTTTCTCTCCAAGGTATTTCTGTCAGACCTTCCAAAATTGCAGAGAAAAAAAAGAAAAAATTTTAAATCTCTCTATTTGTTGAGTTCAATGTTCATGGTGATTGGTGGTATGTACTTATAATTTGACTTACCAAACATGTAAACTGTGTAGAGTTTTCGTAAATGAGCGCTTTTCCATTTTATTTTTGGCAAATGCAGCAGATCTTCTTCGTTTTCGATTAATTCGCCTGTTTGAAGGGTTCGATTTTCATAAATAATCTGTCAATAGCAAAAGTATTGTTGTGAGTATATTGGAAGTCATTTTTTCGAGTCCTATCTCTTTGATTAAATTGGGATTTGCTCACTCGTAACCATTCTGTTGGAGCAGCTGATAGAGCATGAGGAATTATACGAGCTCGACGAAATTCCTCTTCGATGTCTGCATCTTGAGCTAAAGTTGACCACTGAAATGGAAGCATTTCACATCATTTGCATTAACGTTGGTTATCTCAAGACAAAGATCAGGATTTGGGACACAATTTTGAATTTACTTACTGCGATGAAAATGATCAAAAATAATGAATTAGCCAGTCTTATCATTGAAATAGAATGTCACATTGATTTCACATTATTTTGTTGCCATCGAGGTCAATCATAAAATATGTAGGTATATCTTTATTTTCTAGAGCGAATGTTTACTGAAAAAGTGTTATCTTTCGGAATGATAGCAATATTTGTGATAAGAAGTCGATAGGTACACTTACCTACTTGTTGGATGTTTCTTTATATTGCTAATTCTTCAGAATCGACTTTTATTTTTATTCAGATTCATTTATAAATTTTTTTGGCCCACAAACATAATCTGATGAGTAAATTTCAATGTTTTCAAATTCTTAACAAAGAATCAAAATTTTTGAAAGATCTTTTCAGAAAAAATAGAGGCTTCAAATATTTTTTGTTGTTGTAAGAAAGGGCTTAGGTAATTTGCAAAATGTGGAAGATTTTTAGAAAAAATTGAGAAGAGGTCGAGAATGTTATTTTTTGAAATTATATCGATACCATTTGTACATAATTCAACTGTTCGAATTTAAATCTAAAAATTTTTAAAATGCCATTACCTACATTAATGCCCCAAACAGTTCTAAAACTGGATCTGAAAAAATTAGGAATGTTCTCATGATTTGAGAATTAAATTTCAAAATGAGCTCCAACCTGAATCAAAAAATCTCTCATCGTTTTCTCAATCTTTTAATGTAAATACCTACTCTTCAAATTTATGAAAAATTTTTCAGTGTTCTTGATTCAAATTTTAGACATTTGGTGCTTCATGGCTTTTCATTTATGAGGACGTTTATGCGATGGGTATTTTATTTTTGTTGGTTCTGATGAATTTTCTCCTTTTTTGCTTTCATTCTTTTTCAAAAACAGTTTTTTTTTCATTTTTTGAAACCTACATTGTCCAGAGATAGTCTTGAAAATTTTCAATTTGCAATTAATTTACAACATTAAATAAAAATATTTTATTTGGAGTTCAATCCAAACCCATTACACAGAATGATGTTTAAAAATTCTGAAAAATAAATGAAATCTGCAAAAGTGGGATTTTTCATTTTGAATTAATCTATGATGCATTACTCTGCTCTTCAAAGTTCGAGATCAGCCTTACGTATTGAAATGACGGATAAATTAATCAGTTGTCCAAAACATATTACCAGCCACCGGGCCCGTCAGATTATAGTCTTTGACAAATTTCACAGTGGGTGAAAATTCTTGAAAAAAATACCTGCCGGTAAAAAGGGCAGATTTTTTACATATTAGAAGGGCTCTGTGCATTAAGCCGGAGCCAGAAATTTTGAAAAGGTTGTTCCAAAAATTGAGAACATTGAACTCACCATTCGGTCCATTTAGGCAATGGAGGATTAAGAACTCCAGGTTGTTTGTAAATCAAAATGGCGTATCGATCGCTTACTGTGACAAAAACAAAGTAGAATAGAGAGAGTTCTGACGTAGGTCATATTTTCATTAAAGAGAGTTTACCGTAAGGCTTAGGTGGTGGAGTGACTGCTATGTAAGGATATAATTCCATACCACCGCTGTAATTATTGCCAGGTATGTTTATAGTAACCCATTGATGGAATTCATGACAAATACGATGTGTTATATTAGGCTCAGCTGGATTTACTTGAGGTCTAATGATCATCGTCCAATTCGTTATACCTAAATAATCCAAAATGAAACGCTTACGAGGAAATAAAATTATGGAAATGGTGATATCACTGTACCTGCCATGTACAGTGCATATAAACTGTTCGGATCTGCATTCCAAGTCACATTGGGCTGTTCAGAGGTCTCAGTTTCAAAAAGTTTCTCTCCTGGATAAAGATATCCATGGTTTGAGAATGTGACCTGTTAAAAACGAAGGAACCTCTTATCAATTTTTTTGAACAAAAAAGAAAAGCCAACTGTGAAACGAAGAATTTATTATTGCTCACATTTAATAACTCTTCCGGAGGTTCTGGAATAACATCAGGAACGAATCTCGATTCGTGAAATTTAGAAGCAAGATATTCATCGTAAGCTATCGCATGATGCTGAAAAGTGAATCTTTTGGGTAAATGGAAAAAATATTTAATGGAATGTGACGATTATAATCACGGTATCTTACCAGGTTCCATGTTAAAAGGTATAAGGAGCAGTGAAATATTCGATTCGACATTTTTCATAATCTTATGATTTATCAAGTCATTCAGTTGGCCTTTTAACGGGTGAACTCGTTGAGGTTACGTTTTGAAACGTATTTATTTGATAGTATTTTCTTATATCGGGTTACCTATCAGTGAGCAATTTAATGGTTTCCGAATTCCCCCTGCATTTTTTCTCATATTTGGGAAAGCGATTAAATTTCGAATGAGATTGTGTACCCGAGTTGAACGTCAAGCTTGAAGGAAAATTATTATTCAGGTTGGTTATGATAAAAGCAGGAGGACAGGTACCTACATCAGTAGGATGGTTTTTTCATTTTTTTTTCTTTCAAAATTTAAGTTTCTTGTATCTCTTTGTTCCTTGCTCGTAGTTTCAAAACTCTGAAAAAATACATATTTAGGTCTGGGTATACCTACTTTCAGAACAATTTTATTCAAAATTAATTCTACAGTGATATGAATAGATTGGTTAATTTTTTGAAGGAGGGAGAAAGAGGATATTTTATTGAAATTGAAAATCAAATTATTGGATGATTTTTTTTGGCTCGATGAAAATGAAATTAGGCATCAGAAAAAAATTGAATATGTTTTTATGGGTTGGTAGTTCTGATTGAAGTCGAAAACTCGTCACTGTTGACAGAAACTTAAGATACCTCATATTCGTTCGTTGTCATCTTTTTGCGTGTAAAACATATTCCCAGCCACAGGACCAATAAGGTTATACTGTTTGACAAATTTAATCAGTGGTGTGAATGTTTGAAATTCATATCTGTAAATTTAAAGAGGTCATTATTACCAGACGAACAAACTTGGTTCGATTAATGGCGAGAACATTGGAAAATTATACAATATTGATACCCACTCGTCGTATTTTATTTTTTTGGTCGGAGGAACGATGGTATCTTGTTGTTTGTAAATCAGAATTGCGTATCTGTCACGTACTGAGAGAAAAGACAAAAACGTCATCAAATTTTTTCAATGATTATTTTAGCGATACAAGTTTTTACTGCAGAATGCAGTCAAGACGCTTACATTTTTTCACAGGAGGGTCTCCTGGTGGCACATAACTCCATAAGTCTAATCCTACAGAGTAATTGTTCCCTGGGATGTTGACAACCACCATTATGCTGTATTCTGTTTTTATGCGATCTTCATAAGTCATATCCTCATAATCTGGTGACCTGGTTGCTACCAATCTTTGGCTTGCTATGCCTAAAAATGATTATAAAACTGATGCATTGAATATTAAACAGGTTTTTGATCACTTCAATAGGGAATATTATGGATTAATTCCTTCTTTACCAGCCCAATATAAAGTGTACAACGAATTAGGATCCGCATCCCAAGTTATGCTGGGTTGGACAAATGATTGCTCGTCAGTTAAAACAGATCCAGGCTGGACGACCCCATACTCCGAATATGTGACCTGATAAATTCGTAGAAATTTGTGGATTGATGTTTGGGAAGAAGGGAGGGATTAATTTGATGTTTGATGTAAATAGCTTACATGGCAAAGTTCGGTGGGTGCTTCTGGAATTAATTCTGGAACCAATTTGGATTCTGAGAAATGATTAATTAGATTTTGATCAACACTGAACACATGACTCTAAAAAATAAACAAACTGAATCAAAATCATTGATGACAGTTGGTAACACTGTATTTTGTTTGTAATTTAAACTTACCAAGCTCCAAATGAGTAGATAAAAAGCATGAAAAATTATTGCATTAATCATTATCTATGAGTTGGTAGCTCATTCTTAGTTCACATATTACTGAAAGATTAGCAGTTCGAATTATCAAACTGAAGTCAGTCATGTGGCCTCTTCTGTTTGGTTGATTAGAAAATGTTTCTGCTTAACTACTTAATTTGAAATCTAATCTGAGAAGAGCCCTCTCCTTTCCCGAACTTGAAAGATAATATTTTCGGTACCTATGTTTCGTGTGCATTTTGTCGATTGGCTATCTTGAAATAAAGTTTTGAGCAAAATTTACAATCGAAAGATTTGAAGAATTTTCTTGTAAAAGTGGAAAAAATGCAGCTTGTAGAACTTTTTATTAAAAATAAAAATACTTTGGTAGGTATATTACACAATGTTAATCTCCACCATAACTTCTAAACAGTGCTTAGTATATTTTCAAAGACTAGAAAATCTCTGCAGTCAATTGCTCTCGTCCAAATTATCGAATCTATGCGACAAATTAATCATTCAGATTCAGACTCGTCAGCAGTCTTTTTACTATCATCGTTCAGTTTGCTCTTCAAAAAGTCTCCAATTTCGTTATTCGGTATGCATAATTTGGGTTCCTTGCCTTTAAAACTAAGGTAGCCCAAGTCGAACAGAAATCTGAACAGATCTTCGAGATCAGATTTCTCCACTGGCACTCCCCATACCAAAATATTATTATAGAATGTCTCAAAAATGGCCTTTTTGTTGGGTTTATCATCAGACATATCAATCGAGTCGTGTCCTTCCACAATAGCTTTCAGTACTTGACGAAATTCGGGAACTTGAAGAACCAAAGGGATAAATTTAGATTTCTCTTCTTCGACCCAGTATCCCGACATTACTCCGGGTCTGTCTGATTTCTTTTTCGATTGCAGATATCTGATTATAGAGTAAGGATTGTACATGAGGGTATGGCGTGTATTGGTGTAGTATCCTTTGTAATATTTACTTATAGAGCTGCGATCTTGTTTAGTGCAGTTGTATCGGTGGAGCAGATCATCAAGTTCTTCTTTATTGAAACCAAAGTAAGGTGTGAAAAAGTGACTATCGTCTAAGAAGTGACAATACTCTAAGGTATTGAAGGGATCATTTTCGGTAAATATTTTACCTCCTACACCGGTCAAAAGGGCGAAATCTATGTGTTTCTTATCGTCGTGAAAAGCTAATCCTAACATCACGTTGATTAAATCGTAGTATCGATGAATACCGTGACTTCTATCGTAGATATGATCAAAATCGTAAACAGCGTTTAGAAAAGCGTAATCGTAATCGTCGACCAGAACGATGACCTGTCTTTTGAAATACTTTTGTAACATGATGGAAAACGACAGAATGGAGTATTTCAACTCGTGCTCGTTTAGATTACCATCGATTAAATTTACTAATTCGGGAACAGTGCTGCATTCGGAGACATCGTCTAATTCGACATTCCTCATCCATTCGTATTCGGAAAATGACTGGCTGATTCTTTCGTTCAATATTCTAACCACTTGCTGACGTGTGATTTCTTTAGTGATGTTGAGTTTGAAATCGAAAAAGAGTACGGGATATTGAGCCATGTGATCTCGAATCACGTCGGGGTGATTTTGAAATAGTTTTGAGGATTTGAAGATCTCGTAAGCGTTGGTTTGGTTGTATGGTTTTATGTGTCCGGAGGAGTTGACCTCGGCTTGAAAGAATGTTTTTAGCATTTTTATATTGACGGTTTTACCGAATTGACGAGGATACGTGATGAAGTTTTGTTCGTTTCGATGGTGTAGGAATTCCAACACGAGGTATGATTTGTCTACGTAGTAAGGTTGTTTTACGAGATCGATGAAGTCGTTGGTGGTTTCAGTGACGAGCTCGAAGTATCCGAAAGGGATGCTTGAGATGAGGAACAAGATGGTGGTCTTGAGTTCCATTGGGATGAGGTTTTCTAGAGTAATTTTTAGAAATGGTTCAAAATGCTAGATACGTCGATTTATTTGGTAAATTAACACTGAAAATGAAGGGTTTCACGTACCTTGAAAGATATTTTATAATCGGTGATCGTTTCTTTCGCTGGGATAAAAGCACAAATAACTTGAAAATCGTAGGCAAGATTGAACTGGATAAAAATATAAACTGTAATCTTATCTCATGTATGTACCAATGTTTTGATGAACTTGGTGTGCACAGAGGATGATTATTATTTGAAGAAATTTTCCATCTTCTATCGTTGTTGTGGCTTTCTTATCAAAGCAATTGATAATTGGTTAATGTTAGATACATTGATTAAAAGTGACGCAGTAAAAATTGAAAAATTAATTTTCAATGAAAAGAAAAAAAAATGTGACTAAGTAACCACATTTATTATAATGAATAAATTTTGAATTATTTACGCAACTCAAGACGACCTTGAGAAGTCAGACAGACGAGTAAATGACCTTGCAGGCCAGAAAGACAGACAGACGACCTTGAAAACTCTCCAGACGGGCAGACAGACGACCTTGAGAAGCCAGACAGGCGGGTCAATAACCTTAATAAGGGAAACAGACGACTTTGAGAAATCAGACACTCGAGTCAATGACCTTGGTGCCCGGACACTCGAACCTACAACCTTGGGGATCCACACAGACGATCAATGTCCTTAAGAGGGCAGACATACGAGCTTGAGAAGTCAGACAGATGGGTAAATATCATTAAGAGGGTACCTATACATATTATTTTAAAGGGTGGGAGGGGCTGCTCTAATGTCCAGACTGAGTGCTTCAACTTAATTGCTCCAGCCTCCAACGATGCTCTACCCCTTATCCTTTGAACATTTTTTTGCGAGTCTGGTGACTCCTTTGAATATGTGGCGACTCATAGGTGAATCCTGGTGACCTCCGGTGACAGATTCACCAGAAGTCACAAAGTGAGTTTTTGACTTTTTTAAAGGTGAATTTATGGTGAAAAAATCACCAGACTGTCCTAATGATCATAGAAATTTTGTTGGAATGATTGATGAATGATGACTCTTTAGTTAATCCTAGTGACTTCTGGTGACAGATTCACCAGAAGTCACCAAGTGAGTTTTCGACTTTTTTAAAGGTGAATTTATGGTGAACAAATCACCAGAATGTTCTCAGAGTCTTTGAAAATTTTTTTTCGTGTCTGGTGACTCCTTGGTGAATTCTGGTGACTTCTGGTGACAGATTAACCAGAAGTCACCATGATGTGTGTTTTAAACTTTTTTTCAGAGGGAGTCCTCCCTCTCTCCCTTCCTGAAACTGACAGGACCGGCGAAATGTATCTGCAAGGTGCAAAATCTGCCGTTTCGCCCATAACATTTCAGAAATTGGTGAATTTGAAAATTCTGTCAAATTCTACCGCTTTAATATTGCATTAGATAATTTTTCTTAATTTTCAAAAATATTTTGATTTGTAAATGAATTTTCATAATTTAGTTTTCCGAAAATGAATCTGTTATTAATTTTAAATCAATAATCAAAAATGTAGAAACCGAAAATAATATTGATTGGGATGAAGTTTCTCCTACTCAAGTTAAGCAATGTTACATTGTATTGTTCAAAGATCTTAAGCCACAAGAAACTGCTACTCAAACTTCCCAAAAAAATAACAGAAAAATTGCAAAAATTGATGAAAAAATCAATTTGGATATTATTATAATGTTGGAGAAACACATTTCTAGTCACATTTTGAATGACAATCGCATCCTCTAAAAATCAAAAAATCTTGCAAAAATTGAAGAAAAAAAATCATCAACAAATCCTATGAAATTTACAAAACAGCTATGTATTCCCAAAATTTCGCGAAAATTCAATACGTTCGTACAATATTTAATAAAAATATTTCAAAATAATGAAAAATCTGCCAACAATTGAAATACGTAGGTACACTTGAATCGGTGAGTATGGAAAGGTAACAAGTCACATTTTTGAAAAAAAATTTTTTTGCGGAAATGGGGGTTTCAAAGTACGGCGGATCGACTGGTGATGTCAGATTTCCGCAAAACTGCCGGGAAAGTGGTATTTGGGCGCAGAAAAAGGGCGGATCCGCATTTATGACTTTTTTGTAAAATGTTTTAAATTCCTTGAAAAATAACTAACATTTTTGAGAAGACCATTTTTTGAAATTTAAGTTAATCTCTGAACTGAAAAATGATGAAAAAATTAACAACTTCGGCAAAAAGTCTTAGAACTCAAGGGGTTTTTGGTCAATTTAAACGAGATAGCAGTCTAAATGATGTACTTAGATGTAGAATCAAGCCCCATTCGTGCCCGAGAAATTTCAAAAGAAATTTTGTCGATTGGGTGCAGAAAGGGTCTAAGTCCCATTTGTTTAGGCAGCAACAGCACCGGCGCAGAATATTTTTTTTTGGAAACTGCGCTAAAAGTTGTGTCTTGGGGTCCTCTTTCAATGACCTTAAGCATGTTTACTAAATTTTTTTGATTTTTGAATGAATCTGTTTTTTGTTATTCCTGAAAAACGTAAAAATGGACTTATCCCCTTTCCGTACTCACCGATTCACTTCTTGTTTAAAATTTTTTCATTCAAAATTTATAAATAGCTAGGATGTACGAATAGTGTCCAACTGTCAATTACTTACTCATTTTTACCTAGCTTGTCACTCAAGTCTTGTTGGTTGAAAAAAATAAATAAAATAGTATTTACCTACTGCTTGACTTTTTGATGCCTCTGTGATATTAATTCCCAATAATTATCCTATTACGTATTCTATTGTGTGATTCTTTAAAGACTATTATTATTTTCATCAGTAGGTACCTATTTTAAAATGGTTATTCATACGGTTAGTTTTATGCATTTAATCAGCTTTGTTCGTATACGTTTCGAGGAGAAATTTTTTCGATTGAAATAGAGAGGAGGGGGTATACACAAATAGGCACCAAGTAGCTCTTCACCTACGCGAAACAACCCACCTACGTATATAGAAAAAATGTAAAAATAAATACCTACTCTACCAGAACATTTATTTTCTATTCGTATAGATTTTAATTTTCTGACTAAAAATTATCCTTACCTGAAATATGAAGAACCAGCAGGCTCATTTCTGATTCTAGGTACCTATTTCTTTGGTTTGTTAAAAATGTGTTACTAAAACACATGACGAAGGAGGAAGGTGGCTCATTTGTGAGATCTTCATAAAATCATTCAATGAAGTTGAGCATTCTAAAAGCTACCTACCTACGTTTTACGAGTACTATATTGATGGAAAATTAACTACAGCTCGCTACAAATTGTGTTTCTCATTATTTTTTTAATCGAACCATTGGCTTTTACCTACGTTAAAATGTTGAAAAAATTGAAGTTTGAAAATTGGTGGTCTAATGACAACAACGAAGATGTACAAAAACATGGAAATTGTTTTGTTTGAGATAAGCATACTGAGCAGAAGTTGAGAAGTTCAAGTTGGATGTTTCATATTTTTAGTAGCAATTAAAAACGTGGAAGGAAGGATTGGAACTATTTGGAGGAATGGAGTTCTCTTCGCAGACCAAAGAAGTTCGCCTTCATGTTTTCTCGTATCTACAAATGATACCTATGTTCCTACCTACCTATAAGTAGGTATTTATTTTCAAAATTTTTTCCTATCAAAACAATTTTATAAATTATGTAAAATTTTATTGCAAAAATATCTACAGTATATGTACTTAAAATTGACATGAGCTCAATGTAAATTGAAAAAGTGGAAAAAAAGTCATATATTAAAAAAAAATAGTATACTGATGAATGATATTGTTATCTATAATCCGAGTTGCTTATGTAATATTGGTACGTAGTCGTCGAACTGGGCTTGATAGTAATTACCGGCTACAGGGTTGCCCAAATTGTACTTAGCAGTCCAATCGGAGACTTTGAATCCAAAACGACCTGCTACTGATCTGTTTAAAAGTAAATTTATCCATTAATACATAATTTTGTAACTTTTTAAATTAAAAATTTAGTTCGTTAATTTGGAATTGAAATTCCAGATAACTTACTTATTGGTAATACGAGGATGATCTTTTAAATCAATCTTGCCAGGTTGCTTATAGATCAGGAATGTGTAACGATGAAGTCCTGCGAACATATTTACAAAATGAGAATGTACAGGTCAATGTTCCTAGATGACTCCCTTCTGAATTACTCAGATTCGATTTATTTTTCCGCTGCTGGGGAGATTCGAGGAAAGAAAATTGACTTCTTTTGAGACACCTACCAGTTCCTTGTGGCGGTCCTGAGCCGATGAATTCGGTTAAAACTTCACCCTTAGAGATATCTGAGCCTGGTATGTTACTAACGAGCCAGTGAACTGCTTGTCGAAGTTTAGGATCTGCTCGACTTGGTGCATCTGGATCTATAATATGATACGAGTATCAAAAAAATAAATAAAAATAAAAAATAAGATTGTGAATGTGCCACTAAATATTTCATTGATGCTTTAGAACTACATTGATGAGTAGGAGAACTTTGGTGATTTTATTAATCGTTTTGAAAATATGTACATCAGTAAATGGAATGGAGAGAGTAGATGTGTAAAATTACCTATGAAAAATAATGTGTAGAATTTATCATTTTCAGCTTTCCAATTAATGACTGGTTGGTCTTTGACTTGGGCCGGTGCCAATTCATTGCCCAAATTCACGGTAGAACCGCTAGGGTACGTGATCTGTAAATTATAAATCAAGTATATATACGATCATCAATTCGCCTTTGTTCAATTGTTAACTGCCCCCCTGACCCCTCTCACCATAAAATAATAAACGTGGAAAACGATTTTAAAAAAATAATAACATAACATAAACGAAAAAATATTTTTTTTAAATATCAAGAATTGAAAAATTGAAAGCTTCTTCTTAATAAAATTAAAAACACGTTCAATTTTTTTAAATACGGCTTTAAAATTTTTATTACTTACTGAACAGATCTCTTCTGGAGCAACTGAAACAGCGTCTGGAACTATATCATCCTTATCCATTTTACTAACGGATTGTACATTTGACCAAAGCTGCCATTCATTGAAAAAACTTAATTTTATAGTTTCAAATTGATAAAACACAAATATTTAGGCAATTAAAAATATACTCACGAGACTGAAGAGTAAGATAGGAAGAAGTAACTCAACAAGCTGAAAATACCGCATCTTGAAAATTTTAAAATTTCGAATAGAAAAACAAAAATATCTACTCATACTTTCTACAAACGAATCTTTTGAAGTGTGCCGGATTTTTGTCTACTATTTTCCGAATCAACTCGCCCTTAAAAATACACCGTAAACTTATACATATTCCCTACTTATACTCAACTAAAATGACAAAACGAGTGTTTGGTTGGTTTGCAATTATTCTTCATACCGTAATAATTATTTTGTCAAAATGAGGCATAGAGAAGGAGAAAATTTTGTTGGTCGTATGAAGGCCAATCAAGAAGCACGAAACAACAAGGTATAGGTAATAATTGTACCTAGCTTTGTACTGTAATCAAGTCATCGCTCCGTGTAATCATCGTTGGGTTTATAACACATCGACTACGTTACGCAAAAAATTAACTCTGGGTATTTATTTTCATAGAATTGTAATTAAATATGAATATTGTGCCTATATTGCCTTCCTTATGCAGGATACAAAATGCATATGACCATAATTAAGCAATTTTGTCTAGTTTTTAATCGTTTTTCTATTGTAAAACATACAAAAGGTATCTATCTCTAAACTGCTGTCAGTCCTGTACAATTAGTTCGTTTTGACAAATTGCTAAACGAATTTTTTCGCTATTTTGTAGTATGTATTTTAATGCTAATCGCACTCTTAACATTACCTATCGCTTTTATTGTGTGCTAGAGTGTAAAATTTATCCCATATCGAAACGCTTTTTGCATTCATCTCATAAAATACCCACTTTTTAAAATAAAAATTATAGGTAATCACTATAAATATTCTACGAAAAATTTGCTGCAAAAAATTCTCATTGGTAGTGCTTTTTTTTTGCAAAATTAGGTAGGTACCTACTTTGATGCGGATATCGTAGTACAAGTATATCTAGTTCTTCATAATTACTGTCATATATCCTGTACGTAGATTAGAATTTATAGCGACATCGACACGATGATTGCTCAAAACTTGAAAAATGTCGTATTTTTAAGGTGATTTCAGGCATATTGGGGGAGTAACTTTTGAACATTTTTCTCCTCTGAACCAAAATACTCATTCGACGGAGGAGAAGAAGAAGGAGGCTAAAATTCGAAGCAGAATAAATTTCACTCATTGATGTATTACAAATAGGTATTAGGTACCTATATTTTTCTGAGAGACATTTTCAAGCCTAGACTTATAGGTAATAGGTATCCAAAGAGAGGAGAAAATGTCTTCATGTTTACAAAATTTGAGTGAATTTACATTTTTTCTAAATGATACCCAGGCATACTTTTAGGTTCGAAAATCATCATTCTTCTATTTAAATGAATTTTTTATCCATCGAAAATTAGGGTGAAAGGTTTCCAAAAAAAAAAAACAAAGAGAAAAACAAAACGAATTTTTCTGAAAGAGAAGAAACTCTATTTGAAACTTCATACTTGTGGGAAAAGAGATCTGAAAATTTTCAAATTTCTAGCATTTTATAATGATTTTGCAGCATGAAATTATTTTTAAAAAATTTTTATTGAGTTTTAAATGAAATAATTTCCATCTTCTCAAATTGTTATCAAATTTTACATGTGTTTTCCAGTACTGTTTACAAATTCTTAAATTTTTTTAATATTTAATGAAACGGTTTAGAAATCTCCCTTAAAAACAGCTTTTACAATTTATTAGTTTTTATTTTCCAATTTTCAAAAATTTGCGAAAAATTCAAAATTGAACTTTGCTTATAATCTGAAATTTTGGTCAAGTGTACCGGGAGAATTTAAGGGAAGATCTTTCGTAATTACGAATAATTTCGGAAAATACCAGAAATCGTAGATTTTTGGTTCTTGAAATGTGGATCTATGAAAATATGGAAACGTAGATTAGACTAATCCATATTAACTTTGTTGTCTGGATATCTTTTTAAGCACTGGGTTGGTTAATTATAGATGTGGTTAATTATAAGTTGATATCTCTCGCGATCTGGTTGTTAGCTCAGGGAATCTTTAGGGTCGTGATAGATCGCGGACGATTATAGGGGTTCCCTCCTGGAACATAATTCAGTTATGACGAATCATAACAGTTTAAATTTAACGTGAGGACGTATAAGATGAATCCATTATACACTTGAGCGCAAATCCCCTTAGAATATAAGTTGAGGCGTGAATTTATTTTCTGGAATAGCTATGAGATGAAAGGTTAAATCGAATCTTTGATCGATTTGTTGATTTTGATGTCGAAAATGGGAATTTTCGACCATATTTATTAGATGACATATTATTAGATGACAATACTTCGGCGATTCAATGGTCTATATGCATGGAACCATTATATTGACTCGACTTATACACTGGAACTATTATAGAGCGAAATAAATCGAGAACACACAAATAACTTCGAAACACGTTTATATTGGATTGAAACGCATCGCAATACCAATAATCAGTCTCCATTTAAGGGATGAAAATTGAAGGTTATTTGACTATTATTTCGAGGAAAAAATAGATTTTAGGATACTTAGGTCAATAACGCGAGGGTACTTATCAGAATAAACCTAGGACTGTTGGATACGCGGGTTGCTTAGGTCAATAAAGGATTCACGGGTTGCTTAGGTCAATAAACTTAGATCAATAACACGAGGATGCTTAGGTCAATAAGGAAATAATAAGGAACACTTAGGATACAAAACGGAAATAATAAATCGATCTCCACGATAAACTTACAGAAGGCGATCCGAGGTCGATGAGCAATCTCCAACTGTCCACTAAGGGACGCGAAATACGTAATTATTCAATTACGGACTCTCTCCAGTTCTGGGGGTTATTTCGCTGGTCCATATGAGATGATTATAAGATGAAAGGTCGCCAAGTTGACCTAGACTGGAAACATTACTAGTCCAGAAGTGAAAATATTTCTAAGTCAAAAAAAGCGATACTTAGAAATATACGGCATCGAAACGAACTTAGAAAGAACGGCCACTGGGTTGGGAGCGAGTCCGAAGCCCATGAACGAACATCGATCTCATACTTAACACAGGAACCGAACCAGAACTTGCACTTTACCGAACAGTACGAGCAGAAAGAGAAGAGTGCCGAGAGAGTTGTTGCTCGGATCGCTTCTTATGAAATTATGATTTTTAGGAAAAAGAGAGGGTAAGTTGTGCGCGCGCCATGAATTATGATTGGCTAAGCGTTACCCCCGGAAGTATTAAGGAACGAATAGGATGTCGAGAATATGACGTAATATCTAATCGATTGCATCATCTCGGAAGTAATATTTCCGGAAGTTGCGTCATATTTGAGAATAAATAGGTAAAATCGATTAGGTAGGTATACGGGGCGGCAGGTAGGGTCGATCTATAGATGAGTGGTCATTAAAGTCGCATGATTTCAGTGATGGGAAAATTCGACGTCGATCAAATAAGAAAAATACCACGTATTTTTTTTTTTTGAGCTGACAGATTACGCCGCAGTATTTCTCCCACTTAAGTGGCATATAATCGGCATAATTATGTATGATGCAGGTCGATTTTTTCTCCCAGTATAGATGTAAGAAAAATGATATTTTTCTCCCAGTATAAGATGGCATAAAATGTTTTCTCCCAGTATAGACGACTGGTTCCTGACAGTTTTCTGTCACTTTAGGTGGGAGAAATTGGTTAGTTTTCTCCCAGTATAGGTGACATAAATGTGATCATTTTCTCCCATTACAAATGCCCCGATTTATGGTGACATATGAGTGCAGAAAATATGGTATCGTAAATCCAATCGAATGATATCGGGAAAATGTCCAGGTTGGCTTGGGTATCGATGTCTATACTGGATTAATAATTATAAGTTGAAGTCGATTATTTTATAAGACGAAATGTCGAATACAAATGACCATAATGACCCGATGTATGACCCCTGCCCCGATTTTCGTACCAGGATTTTAGGAACGAAGAGTGACCTTTAACGTGAAGTGCCGAAGGATGATGGATATATCGGATGTCAATAACCTTCGTACATAGTAAGTTAATAATATTTTACAATCTTAATTCTAAGTTCTTTGAGTGTATAAAAATGAAATTCTTGATTGTATGATTAAAATATCAAAAAATCAAAAGAGAGAATTAAAAAGACAAAATGAAAATTCTTCTCTGTGTAATGACATTTATTTCAGAGGTTTTATTCTTTTCTTAGTAGGTTTTTTTTTTTTTTTTTTTTTTAACTTTGGGTGGGGTCAGAGACTCCCATATATACTGAATCGTAATCTCCGTCGGTTAAGTCGTATGACCTTAAAATGAGTGCCGATAATGAGTCTGTAAAGTCGGAAGTATAATAATCCAATTTCTCTCGGTGTCGAGTGAGTCCAACGATGATATGAGGTAAGCTTTCAAATATAGCGGCTTTGTCCTTGATGAATCGAACAACAATGATATGACCATTTTGTTTTCCCTGGAACTCATGTATCGTATTGGTCGGGAATCCGTGTTTTGCCAGAAATGCTTTTTCTTGTTGGGTAAAGGTCAGGTAATGTGCCTCTTTGACGTGTGGAAGTTGTTCGATGTTCACGTATTGATGGAGTTTCATTTCCCGCCGAACTGTCGAAGTAGTGAACATTCCGTGTTTGTAGAGATGACACAATAGAAATGATGAAGTTGTAGTACATCGATATGAGGTCGATAGGTATTCAGTTTCGTTTATAAGTGCATCTGGAATGGAGCTATGAAATATCACTGGTATGGGAGATCGATTGATATAGGGAATTTGGTGTGTATCCCCAATCATGATGACAATCCTGGCTGAACTTTTGCAAATCGCGTACACAATCTGACCAAAGTGTAGCATTGATGCCTCGTCGATAAATAGTCGTTTATAGATGTTTTTGTCGGTGCCCATTAGGTATGAGTCGATAGTACGGAAGCGGTATTTTAACCAGGCGGTATCGATGGGTACTCCAAATTGTGCACAGTATCGGGAACGGAAATCTATTGCCGCTTCCCGTGTTGGGAACAACACCAAATCCAAGCTCAGGTAATGGAGATTATTCAGGATATGAGTAGTTTTTCCGCAACCAGGTACTCCTTGAACCATTTTGAAGTATGGTATATGATGGAAATCTAATACGAAACTTTTGCAGGTGAAATATAATTCGTAGTCGCTTAATACTTGAGTTTCCTTGGTCACAATGACTATCTGCGAATTTGGCCGAAATGAATCTTCATGGATTTGGTCGAACGGGATCAGGTTTATTCCATCATGTACGTATTTATGGTCATTACTATTAGGTGGTATAATAAATTTTCGAGTATTTGTGTCGTAAATTCCAATATTGATGCTTGAACATATCTCGGGGATCGATGACGATAACTCTGGGTTCTTGACTATTGATGAATGTATTATTCCAGCTTTCCAAATTGCAATGGCAGAATTTTGATGCCAAATGTATAGTTGTTCATTAGCAGCAGCGATCAATAAATTATTCGCAATCGTATGATATGAGATGAAGTTCATGATCGAAACAGAATTCAAACACAACGGATAGAAATAAATTATAATACTGTCTTGAATTATAAGGTGAAAATTAAAATCAGACTTATTAAAATAAAATAATAATAATAAAAATAAAATAATTCTTTATCGATGGTCTGATTGGATACGCCCGATGTGACGTTGTCGGTAGATAGAAGAAAAAGAATGGTTGATATAGAGGCTGATTATTGATCCGTTTTTTTGTGTTTTTTGCTTTCTTGTTTCAGGATCGCGTGGTTATAAGATGTTTACAGTACGGCTACCGAAATACAAATGGTTGATTATGTAACGGGAAGTGTTATCAGTTGTGAATTTTCAGCCGCTCGTCGATACACAATACTTTGTTAATATCTTCTTTCTCTTTTTACAGGTCGATTCGACGATGAATAAGACGATCGTTTGGCTGGTGTTCGTGCTGGGGTTCGTCGACTATTTCGAGAAGATGATGTTGAAGCTGGAGTTCGATGTCGATGTTCATTTGTTCTTCGCACTGGAGCTGAATTACGCTGTCGTTTCACCATCAGGTTTGAAGCTAATCGTGTAATTAACCCCAATGCCGTTTCCAATACAATATTTAATGGGTGTTTCGGTGTTTTCACAGAAGTGTCATCCGGATTATATCTGTCAAGGATTTCTTCTACTTCTTCGACATAAGTTATTTCTCCGGAGTTGCTCAACGTTGGAAGATTATTCTGAAGGAAATCGCGGAATATTCGGCATCGTTCATAATGCTCTGGAATCGTTGACGGTGGCAGAATCACGATATTCTTTACCTTGGAATCGAGAAGATATTTGACCAGTCGTATTGTTTCAATTTTCATCATTGATACGGGAGTTGTGGTCGTAAGATCAATATCTCCAATGGATAATAGGACACAGGTAGGAAACTTAACGACGTACTTCTTGAGATTTTCTAATATCGTTGCAGCCGTGTGTGTTCGTCCAAGGAATAAGTTTTGCCTTTTTCTGTTATCTAGAGACAACACCGAGTTTGCTAAGTCGTAGCATATTCCGTCACCGATTACCATATACTGCTGGAAGAAAAACACTAGTTCTCTTAATTTATCAACGTCTTTAGTCTGGTAAAATGTCGCAGTCATCATGTATTCCATTTCTTGAACATCTTTCAACTCTCTGAACAAAATGTCTGGTAAGGTTCGATCGATATAAGTTGGTAAGTACTGCAATAAGTCATGATAGTCTCTCAAATCCAGAATTGCATTATCTCGGGTCGTTAATTGAGCGAATTCTCCAGGTCTCGGTATACCTTTAATAATGAATGGCTGTCGATTCGATGAACGTCGTTGAGATTGTTCGGTTCGTCGTATTTTTGGAACTACGTATCTCGAACTGGATGACCGAACTGGAGTCGGTGTTTTCGAGCTGCATACTGCCAGATAAGGTGTTTCCAAATCTTCGGATGTTTCGGATGAAATCGGTTCAGCACAGGTACGTGTCACGGTATGGCTTACGTTATTTTCGTTCAATATAGTTGCATTTTTTATAACGACACTTCCCGAAATCACGCTATCTGATATTCTTTCAGCTACATTCATACGTTGATCGTTCTCATTGATGCTTGTCGTAGATTTTGGCTCAGCTTTGATCGCAGCAATTATCGGTGTAATCGTAATCGGATTCGAGGGAGTAGTTGATGTTGTAATTTTCGAAATCGCTTCAATCACCGTAGCCGCTGAATCGTCGTCACTCTCAAGAGAAGAAGTATCCAGGTTGATGGTATCCGGATCGTCGTTTGTCATCGGTTGGTTTTCAACAATATCGTCAGTGATTTGGTTCTTCGGAACTTGATAATGATCGTCGATGAATTTTACGATAAAACCGTGGCTTTTAATTAAATCTCTCTCGAGTTCGTCAATTCTTTTTAGATACTGTAAATTCTCCTTGTAAAGTCGATGATTCTGATCGAAATAAAATGATTTTTCCTCTTGTATCTGGATTATTTGTCGACGAATGGAATTATTAACGACTAGACAAAGCGATTCTCCGATTGGCTGCTTTAATAATGAAACGATGTAAGATTTCTTGATGTTGATTTTCATGCCGCATTTTTTGCCATCTTCTGGATCAACGTATGTGCATATCAGAGGATCATTTTTTTCGTCGAGTGCGTTAGCGCAAACTAAATGATAGGCATGATGACAGGAATCAGCCGATATTACCGAATTCGTACTGCAGTGTTCACTGGGCGGCATCGCTAGCGAATTTTGACAACCAACGCAGGCTGCAATTTTTACCGACAATTCACCAAGAAATGTCATTTCTATCGAACGAAAATATGCTTATTAGATGAGTCGAAAAATCCAAAATCCGAATAGGTATTTATAAGATGAATTTTACCTTGATAGAACTACGTTGAATTACGAATTGATTATAAGATGTAATCAACTTAAATCTCCAGGACTATGAGATGTTTGAACACAGTTCTTACGTAAGTATAAAATGAACCAGCTTACACAGAAGTAAAAATAATAATACTGCCTCGCATTGTGAACTGAAAAGGTCGAGCTGCAAAAGTCGTTGATATGCGCGCGTCGTACGGCGAACGAGTTGAATAGACTAAACAAAATGGCGTAACGTCCAACAAAAGGGTTCAACGTCGTCGTAATAATAGTTGCGCACTTTGTCGTACGTAGCGTGTTTAAATTTGCATTTTTGTCAAATTTGGTCGTTTTTTACGTCGAGTTTTGGATTCACGTTATTAGATGAATAAATAGCAAACACTTTCTCAAAGCACAATACTATAAGCTGGTACTTACGTGATCAATTTCCTCTTTTTTCTGGATTCAACGTAAAATTCCATCAAGTGTATTGGAGACGAGATTCGGTAGGTACTTCCGAGTGTACCAGATGGGGATGCCTATCGGTGAAAATCGTCGTTAATTTTATTGGTTGTTATGTAATTTATAAGTTGTTATTTTCCCAAAATCTATTTATAAGTTGTTAATTCTGAGAATTATGAGATGTAAATAAACTGGATCAGTACTCGACACGTTTCAATATTATTTATTTCAATCGTGAAACGAGAAAGAAGGCTTATTTCTAAAGAAAAAGAGACGGAATTTTTTCATCGCCAATTCGATAACTTAATCTAGTCAAATAATACTAAATAAGTCGATATTTAAATGGCTAAAAAGCCGAAAACTAACACTATTTACAGGTCCACAGCGTGAACTAAATGGACTACTGGTCCCTAAACCTAACTAATAGTAAGTCGCAGAGCGACGAAACACGAAAATATTCACAAAACACGAAAATTAAGCTTAAGTCTTAATTGATATACAAAAAATTCACGAACAAAAAATATAAGATGTCTTCTTTTTAGACCTTCTCGTCGATGTTACTGTGGATTCCGGTTAGGATCGAAATCTAGTCGAGGATTCAATTATAAGATGGATCGACACTTACAGGCAGCTTTCGATGTGCCAAGGTCGATTTATTTGATGGACGAGAGGTCGATGGTCGTGGAGTTTGACTAGATAGGTCGATTTGAAAGATCGCTGGTCGATTAGTTTTCATCTTCGTCGGAATAAAGCTGGTTTTCATCTTCGTCGGGGTCGATTTCAGGCTGGGGTAGCGGCTGGCCATGAAGAAACGGAGCAAGGAATTGGATAACGTCATAATTGATGAAAGGATGGACGAATAAATTTCCTGGGCGGTCGGTGCGATACGGCTCCATTCTGTCGATTACTGGTTCAAGTTCGTGAATATATCGAATCAAATGAGTATTTAATTCCCTCGCCGGTCCCCGCCGTAGCCATTGCCGGTAATTCAACCGTCTGTTCAATTCGTCTCGTGCGGTTCGTCGAGGAGCTATCGGTGTCGGTAGGATGAAAATCTGTCGTGTATTAGGGCCGAGAAGTCGTCGTAGGACGTCGATGGTGTGTCCTCTAATGGATGCTTCCGTCTCATCCGGTTTCATGATGTTATGGCCACCGAACGAAACCAACAGGTATTCTGGGATAAAGGTGATGTGAGTAATAAGATTAAACAAACATCTCTGGTCCGATAGGAATGCTCCTCCAACCTCGCTGCTATCCCATTTCGCTTTCAAATACGTGTCGTGTCTTAATGGCTCGCCAGCGATACTGTGAGCGATTCCATCGCCAAGGACCATGAAATTATTGATGAACACGCAGAAGACCTCTTCATTCGTTTTCTTCGAGATTGTTTTAAAAATAGATACGTAATCGATTTGGCGACTAAATTCAAAATATCGGGCTTCCTCCCGGTTAAGTGGGGTCGTAAAAAAGAAACCTCGTCGATGTAATGTCTCGGTGTTGTTGGTCATACGATTGGGGAAGACTCCGTATTGATACAGGTCACCGTCAAAGGCCTCGTAGCGCGGAATTGGTCGATTGTCGGTGACTCTTTCCATCGGGTAGTCGTCGTCGATACGGAAATTTTGTTGATTCCATCCTCTCCACATATGGTCATTTCCAATCACCGCTACTCGGTCGTTTGCTCGTGCAACCACCGCCGGATGGATATTCGCGATATCTTCAGCTTGACCAACCGGTGGTACTTGGGGAGGTTCTTCGGCAGCTTCCCCGTTTTCGGCGTTTTCTTCATTTTCATCGACTTCTTCGATGCCTTCATCAGCTAGTTCGTTGACGGCGACGTTTTCATCGTTCCCATTCTCGGCTTCGGCTGCTGGTCGGATCTGTGGTTCGTTGATGGGTGGTGGATTCGGTTGATCGTCGACGGGGTTATTTCCAATTGGATTTACCGGCGCGCAGCTCACCACATTCGAGATGACTAACTGAGGGTTGTTATCGCCGTTAATCGGAACTTCCACGACATCATCGTCGGACATCGGTTCTTCGCCTATAATCATCACGTCTGAGTCGGTGCTTTCTGCGTCATCGAATTGGCCGTTATCGTCGTTGTTCTGATCGATGTTTTCCTGATGATTATTTTCAATCGCCATCCTGGCCGCGTCGTTTTCTCGGTTAATCCCACCAATCTGTTGCAAATCCTCTCGGCCAAGTACGACCGGTTGCTGATTATGGTGACGTCGGGAAGTTCCTCGTCTCGCTACTTGGTATGGTCGTTCAGCGTTGGCGTTCGGGAACTGGCGATCGTTGACATTGACTAAGGGTAATACTACCGCAAAGCCGTTTCCAATGTCTATATTAATTTGTCGATTTAACCGAGGATCTTGTCGAGAGATAATTGGGGCGGCTTCTCCTAAATTAGGTTCGACGAGAACTGGAACCGCTGGCGGGGGATCGTCGTTTAATCTCCAATTTGGCTCAGGTACGTGTCGTTGAGAAATCGGTCCTTGGAGTCTTCGCGCCATTTCCCGCAATCGTTCGTTGACTCGCTCGTCGACTTGACGTTCTACATGTAACATGCGTATGAGATGGTTGGTGATATAAGTTGGAAAATCAATATATTTATTATTAGATGTCATTATTGTCTTACCCATTTCTCCGTTGAGTTCGTCGATGGTACGGCGGGCAATATCGACTTCTTCCTCCAGGCGACGGTTTGCTCCGCGGATTTGGTTCATCGCGATATTCTCTTCGGTTAACCGGGCAATTTCTCTTTGAGCGTTATCAAGTTGCGTCCTTCGCATATCATGGTCGTTAAGTCGGGTCGATAAAGTTTCAAGTTCGGTTTGGAGGTCGGTGATTCTCTGCTGATACGTTGAAATATCTTGATCCACTGCCGCGTTCTCGGCTCTGGCGTTGGTGATAATATCGTTGAGGTCAGCGATCTGTTGGTCGCGTCTTGTCTGTTCCTCAGTGATATGCTCTACATGAGCTTCCAAGACTCGTATCCGTTGTTGGTACTCATGGTTGTCGTCATTACCAGCAGGGAGGTCGATTACACCGAAACGAAAACTTAATGGATGTTGTTCAGAATAGACGAGTCGAGCATTACAATCACGATGTTGGCAGTAGATTTCCGGTTCGACGATGTTTCCGCGAAAGTCAGTGTTTTGGGTCAAACCCCTCAGGCAGCCGAGATGGTAGATATGATCACAGTTTGGACTTTTCACGACGACGTGGTCTGGCGTAAAAGTGAAGCCGCATAATTGGCAAACTGCCCGAATCTCCTGCCGCGGATTGTCGATCTCCATGATACTATCAACATATAAGATGACATTATGGTTAGAATTAGAAGGTATAAAATTATTTTGATTAATAGAGATATCATGGGGATTTATGAGTTGCCACCTCTCGTCTGGACCGCCTTCAATTAGCGAACAATGAGTTCGTTCATCAGTGTTGGAGATTCCGTCGAAGTCGTGCGTACTGGAATGGAAACTGACCGTATCTTCGATCATCCGTTGCTGAGCGATGGCTATATCATCTAAATAGGTTCGAACGGGAGAAATGGGTCGATTATGGTTGATATTAGGTGTTTGGTTTGATAATTCTAAACTATCAATCGAAAGGTTATTAGATGCAGTCATACCAATATTATCAGTATGGGTCGAATTATTAGTTGGTTCAATATGAATGGTCGATTGAATAGACGGTTCTGCCGAGTCGGAAGGAAATAGTCGATTTCTAACGGCGATGATGTCCTCGATAGATGATTTCTCACTTGTCAAAATGTTGGCTTCAGTTCGGAGACATATATTCTTTTCATATTCTTGAATGATCACTTCACAAGTTTTTCGATGTCGCTTCTCTATTTCGTAGAGTTCTTTGATAGCGTCTCGACACAACAGTGAAAAATCAATCAATTCGTTAGGCATCTTGAATGGATGATCTGTGAAGAAATCTACGTTATCGTTACCAGTATCTGAATTGTCATTTATATAATTATTAGATGATATCGGCATAAGTTGTTTAAGGGGAATATTTTCGATCCCGTGTTCTTCAATTTTGTCAACAGTAGCTTGTATTTGGGACCGGTATGCGTCTCGAATTTTGTTCACCACATTTTGACATTCGTTGTTCATGTTACTGAAACTACTCTTTGCTCCTTGGCAGAACCTTACCATATATGAATTGCGTTTGATTGTCGGGTTTTCGTCGTAGTATTCATCTATATTGTTCATTAATCGATCGTAGGTCATTAATCCATCGAGAAATTTCTTTCGATTGGTCGTTCGTATGGTATAAAACAGCGAATCAGCTTCTCTATATGCGTCAAGTAATTCTCCTTTGATTTTATGCTCCTTTCGCTTTTGTTTATTTTCCTCATATCTTACAGCGGTATCTTCTCGTATGAAATTCCATTTGCATCTAGATTTTTCCATCTTTCGTAGTACTATGTGGCAGATAAATGTGAAGTCGATAAAATCATAAGGTGTCATGTTCTTGACGTCGATCAAAAGTCTTTTTTCAGGGTTTCTGTATTTGATCGGATTGTCGATCGGCGTATCGAGTAAATTGGCTGATTTTAGAGCGAGTAGTTTCGGTAGAATATTGGAATCGTACACCACTAGTGCGTTTTCGAACAATCGTCGATATTTGGTATATGCTTCATCAATTATAGTCATCATTCTTTTTGTATCTTTCTTGAGGTTTAATCCGCAATGATCACTGAAACTAGGATTTTTCGTGGATACAATACTGTTGTCTAAGTCTTCGTGTATTTTTTCCAATTTATCGATGACGGTCATCCATTCGTAATGGAACTGTTCAAAAGTCGATTTCATCTTGATATAATCAGCACTTGCGTTCGTTGCTGCTTCGATCAATTTCTCTTTCGATAATATATTCGATGGCGGTACTAACTCTTCAGTTGGCTTTCGCATTGATTCGAATTCCTTTATTGCTTTCTTTCCGATACATTTCGATGCTTTTTCATTGATGTCCAGTTTTCTTTCAAAATTTTCCCAAATTCCTTCGCAGAATTCATTTCGTCGAGCGATCACTTCCTTAAAGATACCCGTTGCGTTGTTGCATATGGATTCAAGCGGTTCAAAGTTCTTTTTGATTTGATCACAAAATTCATCTCGTCGGTCGACTGCTTCTTTGAAGCCGTTGATAGCATCGTTGCAAATAGATTTGAGTGAATAGGTCGTTTGGGATAGATCGAGTACTGGCAATTCGCGGTACGAACTGGGTTGCATTATGACTTCGCCGGGATCTGATGAAACTTCGGAAATTGATCGATATCGTTTTTGTCCACGTGGAATATTGGTCGATTGATCGGTGTTATGAGTTGAATCATTCGTCGATTGAGTCGATGTATCTGGAATTGGATCAATTGTTGAGTCTTCAATAAGGGCTCGTTCATAAGGCTCGAAAAATCGGTTTACTCGTTCGTCGATTTTCTCTCGTCGTAATTCAGATTCTGACTTCAAGCGATTCTCATTAGTCACTTCTTTTTCTAAATTATCAGTTGATTTCGACGAGTTGATATGATGGTAGTTTATATCCCATAAAGTTCCAGTTTGACGGTGGTGTTCTTTGATAGTTTCAAAAATTTCATTCCACGAGTGCTTATGTCCAGGATAATAAGCGATGTCGATTTCACACCCAAATACTGGGCAATTAATCCGTCTATTTCGTGATGATCTTGGAATTCGAAATGGATCTTCCTTTCGTGGCTCTGGATCAATCGTTGGTCGTTGTTTGCGTTCGGCTCGAAGTTTTCTCATCATTATGTTGTGTTTTTCCATCATTGACATAGGAGCTCCCTGTCGTCGATCGTCTTCCGTTCGTTTCTCGTAAACAGTCCACGCTCGTTTGTATTCTAGGTGTTGGTCCTGGGTCATGACGATGAATTCAGCATATCTCATGTGGTATCTTGGACAGCAATGATCATCGTCTTCGCACTCCGGAAATGGGCATGTTGCAGGAACGGGAGTTTTCTTCTCAGCCAGTCGTCGTTTTGCTAATATTTTGAGTTGATCCATTAGGCGGGAGCGTCGGCTTTCTTCTCGCTGTTCCTTTTCGTGTGTATACATTTTCGGATTTCGAATTTCATGATGTTCGTAGAATTGGTCGATGTCGTATTCTCGGTCCCAACCTAGTTTCTTCCATCGACATATTAGGTCATCGTAAGTATGTTCGCTGGGCATACATCCTTCGTCGAGATTGAAATCAACTGAATTCGGCGATACTGGTCGATCTCGTGGCGGTTTGTCGATGTCGTTGGGTCCATATAAAGCCAATTCCTGATTATAGATCTTTGCAAAGTTACCTCGAGTTAAATCTCCGGATCTATCGAGTTTTTGGAAAACTCTATCGTGGATAAATTTTGTCAGAAAATTCCAGGAACCATGTTCCAAAATGTCATCGGTGATAGGCGAGTTGGGTCTGCTTAATACTTTTCTGTTGTCGATTTGATACTTCGAATTATAATCGCGTCGATAATCCTCGTAACTGTAGCTCGTATCTAGGCCGGCGTGAAATAACTCGTTCAAAATTTCATCGTATTGATAAACAGTCGGTACATTTCGTTCGGTCCTTGGAAAATCCATGATCTTCTCATATTCAGAGATTTCGTTGGTTGGATCCTTCTTCTTTCCGTAGTATCGTCGACAATAATCATAACAGTATCGATCAAAGGAATATGGTCGATGATGTCCAGCGTCGTCGAGTCGTTGTTTGATTTCTTTGTAATGATCAGCATTCGGTTTTCCATACGAGTTTTCAGAAAAGGTAACTGAGTTATCAGATGAGCTATCGGTGTCGGATTCTGGATCTTTCGCTGATTGATGAATATCGATGTCTTCGCATGATGATGAGCACGAGGATACAAGCGAGTATCCAGACAAGAGTGGCAGACGAGGTGATTTGGGGCGTTTATCGGTCATAATGGGTAAATATGGTAAGCTACTTAATGCAGTTTGATATGGCAATCGTTCATACGAATAAACAATACCATCAATCATGCAAAATTATAAGATGAATATTATAAGATGAATATTTACCAAAATTACTCCGGATATTTTTGCCGACGAATGACAAAAACTAACGCCTCGTATTACAAAAAATTCGTCCAACTTAGAAAATTCCACGAACGTCTGATCGCCAAACTATTAGATGTGAAAAACACGTCGTTAATACAGGAAACTGATTATTATTAGCTGATACTAGCGAACGATATTTATTACCTTATTAATTGGCTATGAGATGACGAAAAACTTCTTTACGCAGCTGGAGGCGGTCTGATAGGCAATTTTCGACGTAAACGCAGGTACTCAAATAAGACCTCGACTGAATGGTTAATCTTAATCGTTGGATCAATCTTGACGAACTATAAGACAGATTTGTCGATTATTTATCTAATATTATCACCGAATTAGAATATAGAATAAAGCACGGAATTATTAGCTGAAAAGACGTCGATGGAGATTATGCGACTAAAAAAAAAAATATCTACAGCAAATTATAATGTGTTTTCTTTCGACAATCTTCCTTTCGAGACACAGGGTGTTTCCTAAATGTCGTCACACAGTCGTAAATATCTCCACCGGTTCATAGCATGCTTTGTGTACAGTTATCGAAAATTCACTTTTGGTTGATATAAAAAATAATCACTCGTAAATATGAATAAATATTCGTTGCATTACTTACTCAGATCGAACCGCTGAAGTCAACAAAAACCAAAAATCTTGAAAATTGACACCAATTAAAGATGGCGTAAGGACGCGCAAAACATAGGCTAACGAACAAAATTTTCGAATTAGAATAATTGACTTATTAGATGAAATGCAGTCGTCGTATAATATAAGTTGAAAACCGATTAACTCACCTTTGATAATAAACCACAATTAATTCAAATAACGCAAAATTAAATCCAAATATGGACTCATAAAAATTCAAAAGAAGGCAAACGTAGTATACACTTCAAAAGGCACATTAATAATGAGCGCCGAGTGTTGGTGGTATAATTGGTTTGATCGACGAAATCTGCGCAGTCAGTTCCAGGAATCGATAAGGAGTTCGTCTTTGTATGAGTTGGCATATGGGCGGGCGGGGGTGAAATGTGTTTCCCCTCTCCACGCGGATTTTGGCTCTTTGCGTTAAATCTTCAGGTGGTAGAGATTTAAATAAGTCGATATTTGGCGAACATTGATGAGGCGCCTATCATCTTTGTCTCCAATTTTCTGCACTTCGTAACAATTTCTACCGACGTGTGATACGACCACAAATGGCCCATAACGTTTCGGGTACAATTTCGCTGATGTTCCTTTATCGCTTGATGATTGTGCATGATTAGTTATCATAACTAATTCTCCTGGTTGAAATATACGTGGATCGCCGTATCGTTTGTTATGTCTTTGCTCGTTGGTTTGATGTTTTATTTCTTTTCGTTCTTTTATTAGTCGAATAAGTGCCTGGTGGTTAGTCAGCGAATCGATTCGAGTTATATCTAATTCTTCGGTGTATACAGCTTTCCTTGCCAATGCGTCAGCGGTAAAATTTCCAAAGTCGGTCTGTCGGGCATATACGTGTACTAATTGGAATTCCTCGAATTGGTTTTTTAGATTAAGTATCTCTTCGAAAATATCCTTATGGTGTACAGGTTTATTAGCTGAATTTTTCCATTTGTTTTCAGACCATTTGACGAAGGTGTCGTTGACAGCTGAGGTGAGATAATACGAATCCGAAATTACCCGCAGTTTTCTGACGTCGTTGAACAGCATGATCTTCATAGCGGTGAGTAGCGCCATCGCTTCGGCGAGATTATTGGTCAAGGAATAATTAGAATTCGTGATTCTTTGTGATATGTTCTTTTTTTCCTTCAGGATGCCAGCATATACCGATTCCTGCTATCGCCTTCGGTGATCCATTATCAGCGCAAGCTCCGTCGATCGAAATCCATGCGAATCCGTCTGATGCAATTAATACGTCATTTGGAATGTCTAATTTGTTGATGAATAACTCGTCGCTGGTAATTGACGGTGGATTTCGTTTGTCCTTTTGTTCTTGAAGTCGTTTGAGATGATATTTGGCATTAATCGTGTATTTTTCCGCAGGAAGTTCGTTGTCGAAATCGTCTATGCCCCAGGCTTCGTTTGGAGGAATGTCGACGTCATTAGGCGTGTTGTTGATTTCAGCTTCGATTTCAGCAATAAATGCACTCCATCCGTGATGGGAATAAGCTCCGTCTGAACAGGTATTCATCTTGATTCTCAATCGCTGACCAATATCTCTCATCGCCCTTTCGACTAAATTCGACTGTGGGTTATAGGCTGTAGAATGGCTGAGTTTAATTTTGTATTTCTTCATTAGGTCCTTCCACAGGGTATTCGTGAATTGAGTCGCATTGTCGGTTACGATTCTGGCTATTTTCAATCCTTTTTGTTCTATATGGTTGATGACGGGTTCCATCGCTTTGACTACTGTTTCTTGCTTTATGTCCAGCAGTGCACAAATCCATGTTTTTCCAGTCAGGACGTCCTTCGAAACAAGTAGGTATCTCGGCTGGTCCGAATAATTGGCGATTGGTCCCAGTATGTCGACAGAAACGACATTTCCTAATCCGTGTGAAATAATCCGGGCATACTCGATTGGTTTCTTTTCGGAATAAATCTTATTCGCTTTGCAGTGCAAACATTCTCCAGTTATGAATCGAATATAATATTTCGCATTTGCTGAATAATATAGACGTCGAAAAATCGCCTCGAGTTTGTTAGCACCGACGTGTCCGTATACTTCGTGTAGGAATAGGATTAAGTCCTTGAATAATTCGTCTGGAATTACAGGTACTCTGACGTCATCTGGGTACTGATACATTAATATTTCTCTTCCTTGGAAGTTGTCGATCGAAAATTTCTTCGCTAAATTGCTCTTGATCGTTCGTCCGGTGATCGTTAATTCATTATTAGGTGTTTTTAATCGACGAATGATGTTTGAGCATTTCATATCTCGACATTGTATCTGGTCTAATCTCTTTAAATATTCGTGTAGCTGTCGCTTGATGCGTGTTGGTAAGTCGTCATCATTTTTTGTAAAGTTTGCCCAGCTCGTCGAATTTAGCGTCAATTCAGGTGCCTGTACTCCGAACCATTTCTTATGTCGTTTTCGAAGATCGTAGATAAGGTCGTAACAGTTGAATAATGTTATCCATACAGCTGCCTTTCTGTGTATTTCGGCGATCGTTTCAAATTTATTTACAACCGATAACAAGTCGCTGCGTACATGTATTGTTCTTCCGTGTACCCATAGCTGAAGTTTTTTAAGACTCTTCGCGAGATTGTACATTTCTCTCTCAAACTAAGGTATATTTCTTCTGATGCGGTTTGAAACTATGGCTGGTGTACATAATTATTTCATCGTTGTTTTCGTAATTCTGATACAATACCGCATTCATGGCATCCGTCGAGGTATAGGTGTATAAATATAGGTCGATATGGTGTCGTGGTGAAACTAGCGAAAAATCTCTCGTGTATTCCTTGATCAACAATTCGACTGCTTCATCTTGTCTAGGACCCCATTCAAAAGGTACATTCTCGCAGGTCAATTCATATAGCGGTGCGACAATTTGTTGGTATGATGGAATAAAACGGCGATATAATCCAGTAAGTCCAATGAGTTCCAATATCTGAATTCGATCTTTTAATTGGAATTTTCCTTTCTTCGTGTGTTTCGCAATATAGTTGTTGAATTTTTCGATTTTACATGATTGCTTCGAGATTGTGTGAGGACCAAGGTCGAATCCAAGATGTTCAGTTTTATTCTTGAAAAACATGGTCTTTTTGGCGTTCAATCGCAAATTGTGTTTGCGTAAAATCGTCAATACGATGATAATTAATTCCAACATTCTCTCAAAAGTCGCTGCCCGTAACAGCAGATCTTCGACGTATTTGGTAATTCCTGGAATATCTGGTATGATCTCATTGATCATGTTGACAAAATAGGCCGATGAAATCTTCAGTCCATATGGTAATCGAATAAATTGGAAGACTCGTCCGTCAACCTGGAAGGCACAATATTTTCTTGAGGTTTCCGCCAAAACTAGCTGCCAGAATCCAGCTACAAAATCTAAACTGCTGAATAAAATCGCGTCTGGCTCGTCGGTGATAATTCGATCCAAAAGTCCCGCTTCGTTATAGTTATTATCGAGTATTGGATTGAGATCAGCCACTGGGTTTAAGCAGACTCGTATTTCTCCCGATTTCTTGACGTTTACGACGATCGGATTGATATAGGTGCTATTAGATGGTTCTATGACATTAGTCGCTAGCATTACTTGGAGTTCTTTTCTCAGATCGTCAATAAGTTTTCTTGAAGGATTGTATTTTGCCCCTCGAAACTCTATTTCTTTTTCAGGAATGTTGAATAGTAATTTCACCTTGTCTCCGATGTACTTTCCTAGAAATTTTGAGAAAACGTCTTGAAATACCCATAGTTTTTCGTAGGCCTCTTGTGCCTGTTCTTTGGTAATCCTTTTTCTGGTGACGGCATCATCTAAATCTTCTTTTAATCGTTGAATGAAAATTTCCGGTCCGTCGTCGTGGACTCCTTCGGGTAGTTTATTGTAATTTATCCAGGTATTGGTCTGTCTTAATATATCGTCCATTTCATCGGCGTATTCATTTTTCATATGTGCATACGATAATACCAGTCGATCCTTATATTGTTCCGGTTTCATGAACTCCAATATTTCCACTTCTGCATCCTTACTCGGTTGACACATAGCAAAATTCTCTGTCATTCGTAGGTCAATACCCAAATATCGCATCGATTGCGTTCCGATTAAAAATGTTTGGTTGCAATCTTCCAGGACATAAAACGGGATCTTCAAGGCATGTTTTCCGAAATGGAGAGTTGGTACGATGACGTAATTCGCTGTCCGAGCTTCAATGTTATTTGCCAGTACACATATGGCTGGGTGTTCGAGTTCAATATAGTCGACGTCATCAGAATGTTTCTCAATTATAAGAAATGCCGTTTCTTCGGATATCACGTTCGGAATTGCCCCAGAGTCGAGTTGGGCTGGATATTGAGTATTACCAAGTCGTAATGGAACGACGCAGGTGAATGACTCCAATTCTGGCTGGAATAGCTGTAATTTTATGTTGATGTCCGCTTCTGACTCTTTCGTTGGTATTTTAGGGAGCGTCGAGATGTCGATTTTATCTTCCGAGTCTATGGTCGATACGGCAATTCTATTTACAATTCCAATAGTGTTGATGGTCATTGGTTGATGAGAACTTTCAATATGGTCGTCGAGTGATTCGGGATCGTCAGACGAAATTTCTTCAATGGCAATATATTCGGTTTCGGATTCATATGTGTATTCGTCATTTTCGATCGGTGGTATTAATTTTATTAGCTGGTCACGAGACGTCTGATTTAGTTCTTTCATATATTGCAGCGCAGCTTCCTTATCTGGAGATGACAACACATCGTGGATCATCCTTAAAGAATTGACTGGTATTCGATGAATTTGTCCATGGGGAATTGACACGTATGCATCGAGTTCCTTTTCCATAATCTCCGGTACGCAGATGACATCTCGTTTAACGGTAATTCGATGTTCTGGACTACAATATACGTATAATAGGTCATCAATTAATTCTCCCACATATGTAGTGAATGTGGGAGTACTTGTCGGGTCGTTCATGTCAAAGCAGTCCATATTAGGTAATATCATGTCGTCGGTATCCCTTGCAATTATTAGTTGATGGTTATTTTCGAAATTTGTATCGTAATACAGGAGTTTCAATGCAGCATCGATCAGTAGTCGGACCTGATATTTATCGCAAATCGTCTTGAAGATGCACAAAAATTCGTACCAGCGGTTTATCGTGATTGTTGATGCTGACGGAATTTTCGGTATTGTGGCCGGAAATAGGACGAGTATGTCATCGAAATTTTTACTGGCAATTGTACCAAGTATTTTATCGAGTAGTTTTTCCACAAATTTCGCGCTCATATATTCGTTGTTTAATTCGAAATGAGCCAACGAGATTAACGCGTTTCTCTTGGTAGAATCGATGTTTTCGATGTTTTCAGCGATATCTCGGAGAGTCAGTCCACAGTTGAGGTATATTGGGTAGTCGTCGTCAATATCGGTGAAAGTGTTTTTGATGAAATATGCCAAATCATCGCCAATGAATTCGTAATCGTCGAGCGGGGTCTTTTTACAATATTATCATACTCCATTGTATCTATATTTACAGAGAGGTTCCCTCCGCATTCGCAGAGGGGTTCATCAAGTTTTTTGAAACCTCGGTAGGTCGAATTCGATATTCTTCTCCGTGTCTATTCTGCAATTCGTCGAACATTCTTGCTGCTTCTTCGAAACTGGTCGTTGAAGGATCGAAAGTTATTGTGTTGACGTTTGGTTTAGTTGCAGGTCGTGTATTGCGGGTAGTATCTTGAGTTACGTTCTCCTTAGATATATTGTTCGAATTGGATGCCCCGGTGGACTGAGTATTTGGGTTACGAATTGGACGTGCATTATGAGATGGATTTTCGAATCGTCCGGTGATTGGGTTCCTTGTCCAGTTCGACATCATCGGTGGATCTTTAACTTGGAATGGATTATCGGCGTATTCTTCATGACGTGTTAAGTCCAATAATTTCTTCTCAAATAACGCTCGGTTTTCCTTGATCTCTGTTGTAAAATGATATTTTAGGCTATTCGGCAATTTCATGAGAATTCCGTTGACTATGGTGTCGTCTGGAAGATCAGTATCGCATAAAATCTGGAACCATTTTAACAATTCTAATCCAAGTTGAATTGACGATCGGTTGTCGATATTTAGGTTGAGGAAATGGTTATAGGCGTTGGCTTGTTGGACTCCATCCCAGACTCGTCGAATGAATGCATCTCTGTAGGCGTAATATCCTTCATCGAAATTGGCTGAATTCTTCCAGGTTAATCCGATATCGCTTTGAATTATTTGTTCAAGCAGTAGGCAAAATTCGTATTCGCTGGCTTGATGCATTTCCATATATCGTTCGAATTTCTGGAGAAAATTCATGACTTCGTATTTGTTGCTGTTGTTATAACAAATTCCATAATCCATTAAGTGTTTCGGTTTCACTTGACTTTGGGTATTGGCAAATCGAATATTGTATCGAAGTCTTCTTTGACGAAAGGTCCTTTGCGGCGCAATTGGCGGTTGCATATCAGGCATCATTCTTGGATTTTCGTGTCGAATTGTCAGTGGTGGTATATTCACCGTATAAGATGGTCGAAAGTGTCCATTATTTATCGGTATTACTGGCTCTTCGTATGTATTTTCCGGATGTCGGGTTGGATTATTCACCATATTTCCATTTCTGCGTTCGTGTTCCCGTAGTCGAATGTCATCCAAACAGGTAATGATTTGGTTCATAGTATCCCGGAGACTTCTTTGTTCCATGATGATCATAGCGTCGTTGCGGTTTAATGATTTTAACATATTCGCATTTGCCGAAAATTTTGCGGTGACTTTTCCAAAATTTTCTCGCATATTATTGGTGATTGATTCATGGTCTTTAAGTCGGTCTTCCTGGAATGATTGACAGAAATCACGAAAATCGGCGCGGGTCACAGTGAGTCCGGATTCAGTCCCTCTGATCCTTTCTTGGACGTTGTGAAACCTCATATCTGTCGCATTTTTCTCCGCTTTCATCCATTTGATCACTCCAGCTGTGTGGTCGAGTCTCGGTGAGAAATCATCCATTGGAAGAATGTATTCGACGGTTGATGGATTCGGAAACTCTGCTTCATGATTGAGTGGATCGAAACAATAATTTCGTCTTGGTCTTGGCTCATTTGGCAAATCTGATATCTCCTGGCTACCTGAATTTCCATTATTCGACGAACTTCTCGTATCGTTAGAGTTGGTTCTAAATCGTCGTAAATGTGGCGGTGGAAGTGGTACATCGAAAGTTGGAGATGTTTCGTAAATATTGTTCCAATATTCAACTTCGGGTACTCCGCGTACAAATTCGTAATTTCTCGGCGGTAGGGCTTGTCCTTCGGCCGTCTGCTCTCTTCTTAATTGATATTCATGGTAATTGGCAGCATTTTCGATTTGAGGGTCCATTACATGTCTTGGAAGTGGCTGGAAATCGTTCATCCTTCTGGCTGGTAAGCGAACTCGTCCATTCTCGGCTGGATTGCGCATATTAGCTGTCTGGTTGGTCGATGGTCCATTATGTTGATACGTATTTGGAAACATTTTTCAAAATCGTCGATGTACCAGAAAACACCAAATTATTGTCAGCTTTAGGATTATTAGTGTAACTACTTCTCTTCCGAGTGATAAATCGTAATTTTCCACAGGTTGTTGCAAGAAGTCGTAATAATCCTCCAATAGTTGGAAAATGTAATCGAGATAGAAATACAGCGTCAAATTGAAAAATATTAGTTGACAAAATAGCAATGAATTCGTCCAGAGGAAAATCCACATACGATTATAAGTTGTGAATTATTGATGTTTCCTTGGGAAGAGGTAATCTATCTCAAATATCGTCCGTTATAAGTTGGAGTATAAGCTGAGCAATAATACGAGCCTTATTTTACAGATGTGAAATGATCAGTTCGATTATCAGGTGAATAACCAAGTTGTCCGGAGGAGCGCAAGAAATATAATGAAATCTATAAATGGAACGCTTTAGATTTTCGTCGAAATGTGTCGAAAATAGTGGCTGGGACAGTGTGCGCGGAGGGGAGGGTATTGATGCGCGAGCACATAACCTTCAATCCGGTCGTAGCAGCGGCGTTGCGGTATGGTGGGGGGAGGTGTAACGGGTGTTTGTGTCGTTGACGCTGGTGACTCATACCCCTCTCCACCCGCTGCTTTATCCATCACAATGAATCTTGTCGAAGTGTGAAAGTTCGTCGAATCGTGAAAATTTGTCCAATCGTGAAATATTGGTTTATCTTTGTCGATCAACTTAGAAAATTTTCGCTCAAAAGATACCAGATCGTGTTTATAAGTTGAAAAATTACGAGTTTTCCATGTAATAAATTCTCATTCGTGTTAATCGTATAGACCGAACGGTATATTTATAAGATGATCGAGCTGATTAGTGTCTTTCCAAACTCGGCAAAATGGATATAAGCTGCCCCAAAATCGAGTATTTTCAAGGAATCGGCGAAAAAATTTCCTCTTGGGTGGACAATTCGATTTTGAGTGAGTACTAATTTCGATAGATGCGTTTAGATACATCAAATATGGGACTCATATCAGTGAAATTAGTTTAAATTGAATTCTGTTTGATTCGTGTTATAAGTTGAACAGAATTATCGTTTTCTTTTTCACGTTCGAAAACATTCGGTAGTCGTTTCGTCAAAATTAAACGTTTTGGATTCGTATTTTTCGGCTACAGAATTTTGAATATTCGTAGTTTCATCAGTTGAAGCATCGATGTATACGGTCGACGTGATTAAATACAAATATTGTTGTTTCGGTTTTGAACGTTATTCATCTATTCTGATTTGCAAATTGGTATTGGTATTAGGATAGTTTATCAGGTCGTATTTCCAAAATCTTCGTATAAGTTGAAAATAAACTATCAGTATTCCGTGTAGTGTTGATCTTCACAAATCGTGGTGTTATTAGATGAATTCTTTCGTGTTTATCGCTGAAATATGGAATATTTTTCCATGCGCGGTGTTAAAAAAAATACATGTGACTCGATCCAAATTTTCCCAATTATTTCGTATTCGTGTATATCAATGTAGTCGCGTACTTACGTCAATAGGCCGAAACTGAAATATATTAATTGGTACTAATGAGGAGAATCGATTATGTTTTTATGAAGAGATGTATCGATGGAAGCTAATGATATGCGTAGATTTTCTCCACAATGGCCATAGGAAAGAAATCTGTATAATATGATTGCTTTTTCGATCTTCTCCACACCTAATACGTGTCTTAGTGTAATAGGATTTTTTAGTATTCGATCACTCCTAACACAGAGATCGATTACTCGTGTTCTCATCATATAAAGTTCTTCGTGCTCCACTTGACTTTCACCCGATATCGTCGAAGTAAATTCATAAGCAAGTAATATATCAATGAATAAATGAATTTTCTTGAGTTGTAATTTATTTTGAGGGTCGTAATCATCATCCAACAAACGTTCTGCTACGTAATTCATGATGTTATGAGCTGAATATGTGTGGTTCGAGATCTCCATGATAAGGCAATTAACGTCGTTTATTAGATGATTGAAAATTTCGGGAGCCGTTCTAGAAATGATCGCGTTGAAGAAGTATTCTCATCTTTATCGTGAATTTAGTTGGAACTGTTCACGGATATCGGCTTGGATTAAATTCAGAAATATTCGTACAGAATTAAAGATGTAATTATCAGGAATAATTATAAGTTGAATTATCCGTTATCTCCGAACGTCCTGAATTTCGTTATTAATGATCGATTTTAATTAAAGTCGCAATTGACCGAACTAATTATCAAATAAATTAGTCGTTATAATCGGTCTTCCAAGCGCCAGCTTTTCATTATAAGATGTATCGTGATTTTTTCATTATAAGATGCTATAAGATGAAAACAAATCCTCATGCCCCATTGATATCTTATCAAATATGGGGTCCTGGGCCCAAATGTGGTTCATAGGTTCGAGCAATTCGGGCCCCACGTTGGGCGCCAAAATTTCTGTACCGGGAGAATTTAAGGGAAGATCTTTCGTAATTACGAATAATTTCGGAAAATACCAGAAATCGTAGATTTTTGGTTCTTGAAATGTGGATCTATGAAAATATGGAAACGTAGATTAGACTAATCCATATTAACTTTGTTGTCTGGATATCTTTTTAAGCACTGGGTTGGTTAATTATAGATGTGGTTAATTATAAGTTGATATCTCTCGCAATCTGGTTGTTAGCTCAGGGAATCTTTAGGGTCGTGATAGATCGCGGACGATTATAGGGGTTCCCTCCTGGAACATAATTCAGTTATGACGAATCATAACAGTTTAAATTTAACGTGAGGACGTATAAGATGAATCCATTATACACTTGAGCGCAAATCCCCTTAGAATATAAGTTGAGGCGTGAATTTATTTTCTGGAATAGCTATGAGATGAAAGGTTAAATCGAATCTTTGATCGATTTGTTGATTTTGATGTCGAAAATGGGAATTTTCGACCATATTTATTAGATGACATATTATTAGATGACAATACTTCGGCGATTCAATGGTCTATATGCATGGAACCATTATATTGACTCGACTTATACACTGGAACTATTATAGAGCGAAATAAATCGAGAACACACAAATAACTTCGAAACACGTTTATATTGGATTGAAACGCATCGCAATACCAATAATCAGTCTCCATTTAAGGGATGAAAATTGAAGGTTATTTGACTATTATTTCGAGGAAAAAATAGATTTTAGGATACTTAGGTCAATAACGCGAGGGTACTTATCAGAATAAACCTAGGACTGTTGGATACGCGGGTTGCTTAGGTCAATAAAGGATTCACGGGTTGCTTAGGTCAATAAACTTAGATCAATAACACGAGGATGCTTAGGTCAATAAGGAAATAATAAGGAACACTTAGGATACAAAACGGAAATAATAAATCGATCTCCACGATAAACTTACAGAAGGCGATCCGAGGTCGATGAGCAATCTCCAACTGTCCACTAAGGGACGCGAAATACGTAATTATTCAATTACGGACTCTCTCCAGTTCTGGGGGTTATTTCGCTGGTCCATATGAGATGATTATAAGATGAAAGGTCGCCAAGTTGACCTAGACTGGAAACATTACTAGTCCAGAAGTGAAAATATTTCTAAGTCAAAAAAGCGATACTTAGAAATATACGGCATCGAAACGAACTTAGAAAGAACGGCCACTGGGTTGGGAGTGAGTCCCAAGCCCATGAACGAACATCGATCTCATACTTAACACAGGAACCGAACCAGAACTTGCACTTTACCGAACAGTACGAGCAGAAAGAGAAGAGTGCCGAGAGAGTTGTTGCTCGGATCGCTTCTTATGAAATTATGATTTTTAGGAAAAAGAGAGGGTAAGTTGTGCGCGCGCCATGAATTATGATTGGCTAAGCGTTACCCCCGGAAGTATTAAGGAACGAATAGGATGTCGAGAATATGACGTAATATCTAATCGATTGCATCATCTCGGAAGTAATATTTCCGGAAGTTGCGTCATATTTGAGAATAAATAGGTAAAATCGATTAGGTAGGTATACGGGGCGGCAGGTAGGGTCGATCTATAGATGAGTGGTCATTAAAGTCGCATGATTTCAGTGATGGGAAAATTCGACGTCGATCAAATAAGAAAAATACCACGTATTTTTTTTTTTTTTTGAGCTGACAGATTACGCCGCAGTATTTCTCCCACTTAAGTGGCATATAATCGGCATAATTATGTATGATGCAGGTCGATTTTTTCTCCCAGTATAGATGTAAGAAAAATGATATTTTTCTCCCAGTATAAGATGGCATAAAATGTTTTCTCCCAGTATAGACGACTGGTTCCTGACAGTTTTCTGTCACTTTAGGTGGGAGAAATTGGTTAGTTTTCTCCCAGTATAGGTGACATAAATGTGATCATTTTCTCCCATTACACAAGTACGGGGGTTTTATTACGTGCTCTTTCAATCTAGCTTAGTTTCGTTCAAATCGAAGAGTGGAGTTCGAATTCTCTTGTCAGAATTGATTCACTTTTTAATTTTTTTGTTTTTTATTACCTAGAACTGAAAAAGATCTAGAAGGGAAAACCATCTGGTTTCGAGTGGATATCTAACCACAAATTTCTAATGACAGTTCTGAACTAACCTGCGTCGAAGTACGAGTAATGTTGTAATTTAATCTGCTTTTTTAAAAGGGTGATAAAATCCACTATTTTTGAAAGAAAATCAGTTGATTCAGTGATCAGGTATGATTTACAATTTTTCAATTTCGTGACATATTGAGTGGGTAGGTATTTATAACAATCAGAAATTTTTCTTCCAACTACTACGTAATTAATTTGTCAAAATGAGACAGAAAGCTGAAGAGAAAAATTATATTTGTCATATCAAGGCCAATAAAGAAACACGAATCAGTAAAATGAGAAAATTTATAGAAATAGTAATTTGACGAACTGCAATAAAATCATCATCAGTATGTAATTTTCTATAGGTAGAAGATAGGTGTATAGTTCATATTACATAATACATTAAGCACTTACAAAGTTACATGTGAGGTTTTTATTTTTGTGGAATTACCTGCCTAAGTATATGCGTAGATATTAGGTATTTAATGGGTAGATTAATGCATGATATGTGCGTGATCGAAAACGCATACATCCATAATCAAACAATCATCTCCGAGACGAAAAAGTTTCCGGAAAGTGGATGGCTATCAATGTTGTAAAACTTCAATGCTGTCCGAAGACTCGGATACAAGCGTAGCAAAAACAAACTGCAATAGATTTTTGTTTTCAAAAAAAGTTGAAAATTTCAATAAAATTATTCATGAAGCTATTTATGTTATAACTATTGGGTATCAGCGTGAATAACGTTCTTTCTCGTTTTGACCAGAAATATGTACCTATACCTACTTCATTTTTTTTTTCAAATGAGTTTTATGAGATCAAAACGGCTAAAGAGTGTAGTGAGGGTCTGAAAAAATGAAGCAAGTTTTCGGGGAGGGGTAGGAAAGAATTTCTCTGGAAAATTTCTACTAAATCATATCTTAAAGTTTTCAACTTTATTTTATTTCATTTTTTTGCGATATCAACTTGTGTGTTTCCTACCAGTATCAATGATTTTATAATTTTAAAAATGCTTCAAAATTTCCAAAAAAAGAAATTATTTTTTCAAGTAAAATTACTTGTTTGAAAAAAAATGTTTTTTCATAGTAATTAATTAGTTGTTAAATAGATATATAGAGGCGTTGCCAATGATAGGAGGATAAGAATATTTCCCTAGTAGGTCAGGATGAATCTAACTCCCTAAGAGATGTAATATATCACCTTTTAAAATAGTACTTACCCGCTGCTAGCTCAGCTATTTCAACACCAATATGTATAAATTTAAACAGATTTAGTCGAGTTTACCTTGTATTAATTCGAACCGCACGCGAAATAAGAACACACGATAAACACGAAAAGTGTATTATAATTTTGGAATAAAATTACAACACGAAACTTAAGTCTAAAACATATAAAACTCTACGCGTATAACCAATATATATTCCACCAAATAGTGGCGTAAGTAGGATCGCTTTTACCCACCTACGTGTAACTATCAAATTGCCCGCGTTGGGTAGCGAATTTAGGACTTAAGTTTAAACGCGAATACTCTCCCTTAAACACGAACGTTAAGGCAGAGGACCTGGGACTCAAGCACAACTCTTACGTAGGAGTGAGTGGCCTTATTACTTTTCCGCGGTCAGACCTACCAGACGAAGCGCGAATCGACAAGTGAAGATCAATTCCATCTCAACTTGGCTTCTAGCCTCGAGTCGAGAAGGAATTGAGCTTTACGAACTTGTGAGCTTTTCACATCTGCCCTTAATGGAACGATGTGAAAACACCTCTTGGGTGGTTCCCAAGTACTTAACACCTTACCTAAGTGCATCGAATGTATACTTTCATCTAAGTAAAGTACTGTAGAATCGAACTATTGATTGGATTCTCCAGTACTTCCTTTAGATGAAAGATTTATAATCCCGCTAAGAGAGATACGATGAATATCCCTGCCTAGCCAGTGAAGGCATATTGTCCCCTTACATTTGCCCCTAACGTGGGTTTACTTCTAAAGTATCCCCTGAGGAAATGTAGAGGAAAGCACGGAAATTTTTGAAAAAAGGTGACATTGTGCTTCACTGGATGTGACCCTATTGCCCCCCGTACTTTGCTTGAGTGATGCGGGGAATAGTAATCCCAAAATAAATTTTGAAACTCTTTGGTTTTTATTATAATTCCAAAAGTGAGGTGGATTTTGAGTGTGCTGGTGAGTTGACTCTTACTGATAAAGAGTAACTACAATTGACCATCAATATTTGACCGAAGTCAAGATATCAATAAATCAATCCAGAAGCTACCTTTGATCTGGTCACTCCGCAGCAGGGTCATGGCCGAAATGGTAAGTATTTAAGTACGATTTAATTTTTGAGGGGGAGGGTTAATCTAAAAGGTACCCTTCCTCAATTTTATGATTTCAGGAGAAGATGAAAAAAGCTCAAGAAGTTCGTGGTTGTTTGGCTTTGTTGTCTTTGGATAGTCTGACCAAGAATTTTTGAAGAAAAATTGCTGGTAAGGTTGGCTTGAGTATAGCTATTGTTTTTACTAAAAATTTTGAAAAAATGGATGATTTTCTATTGGAAAATCATTCATTGAATGATTTGGGTAGAGTTTTTTAAAGTTAAAAAAAAATAAAAAAAATTTGAAAAAAGAAAAAGTTCAAAAAATTCTAAAGGAAAAAATTTTATCAAAGTTTGATGTAATATTTGAGCATTTGAAATGTTCAAAACTGATCATTGATAAGAAAAAAAAAGAAAAGAAAATTAAAAAATTTGGAAAAACTTTGAAGAAAGTGAGTTATTTTTCTATTAGAAAAATTGTCATTTCTTCAAAATCCAAAAAAGAATTGTTTTTTAGGGAAGTTTGAAAAATGAAAAAAAAAAAAAAGGTTGAGGAAAAATGAATTGTTTTTCTATTGGAAAAAATTTTCATTTTTTCAAAAAAAATTGAAATTTTGGAATTTTATTTTTATGATAGAGGGCTAAGTTTTTTGAAAAAATTGTAATCCCTTTCTATTGTACACGGAGTTCGGTTGAAAGCGAAACTACTTACCACCACTATTCGATGAAAAACAAAAAAAAATAAAAAAAAGATAATTTGAAAAAATTAAAAAAATTTTTTAAAAATATTTCAGTATTACCGATGATTTAAGATTCAGATTATTTCGAAATTTGGAAAATATTATCTAAACTAAAATGAGATCAAAATTGAATATTCACACTTTTTTCAAAACCTCAACGAAATAATCTTAACTACCAAAAAACCAAAACTCGAAAGTGAATTAAGTATAGAATAAAAAGTTCGAAAAAACTTTAGAAGAATAATAATAAAAATTCCTAATTTTTCGCCTACCTAATTCTACACATTTCGAGAAAATGATTTTTTTTTACCTTAAAAGAAAAATAGAAAAATATAACAAAAAAAAAATACTTAAGATAAAAATGAATCAACAAAAACGTTGAAAAACTAAAAAATAAAAAAGCTTTGGCAATTAAATGACTAGAAAAAATAATAAAAAACTGAAAATTGTATTTTCAGAAAAAAGTAAAATATTCTTGGTAACTAGATGATAATCAAAAAACAATCAAAAATTAAAACTGAGTATTTCGATAAAAAAATAAAAAATCTTTGGTTTCGTAAAAATTAAAACTAACAAAAATTGAAAAAATTTATCGAAATAAATCACAACCCAATAAAAACCAAAACAATAAAATGATTTAACAAATCGTAAAATATTTCATCTTTGGCTAATTTTTCGAAACAAAATGTAAATGAATACCTTTTACTGCCCAATAATCCAAAAAATCACTAATTTTGACCGATTTTGAATCGTTTTAAAAGTTTCAAATACTCCTAAAAGGAATAATCAAGACCCAGTAAGCGGTATTTGAATCGAATAAACTATAAGTTTTACACAACTTTTAGTTGAAAAATGAATTCATTTTTGAAAAAGATGAAAAAATAATTATTCTTTCAATAAATAACTAATCATAAAAATTTGTTGAAAATTTTATTTTTTCAGACGGAAATGAAGATCTTATTGTGCGACGAGTGTACGGAACCGTTGGCCGAGCCAGGGGAGCACGCTCCAAAGGACGAGAATGGGGTGAAGAAAGAGGATCCACCGTATGTAACGGTTTGTAAACATGCGTATCATTGGGGATGTATCCACTATCTTTTCAAAACGACTACAACCCCCTCTCGCATCATTTGCCGACATCCTATGTGCAATCGAAGTCTGACTAACTTTGACTTTGTTCAGTTAGAATGTCCAACAAGGACACAAGTGGTAAACCAACCCCCAAACAACGAGCACATCAGGCAGATGAGATTGACGATAGGTCAGCTCCAAAAAGAAATGGAAGTTCTAAAAGAACTAATCAAAAACTTACAATCGAAAAATGAGAAACAGGCAGCCGAACTGAAAGAAAAAATCGATGCGAACGCCGTGCTTTCGAGCTCATTGACCGATTTAGAGCGCCGATTCAATCTTCTAATGGAGCAAAAATTGAATCAGTACATTCAAGCTGGACCATCGACCCCCTCCTCTTCGATTACATCAGGATCGTACTCGAAAATTCCAGCTTTAATGGAATTAGGTACTTCGTACGTGGGACCGCCAGAGTACGATCTCACCGGCGAACCCCAGCGTCAGATCCGATTCGACGCCCCGGGTGTTGAACCTATGGATACGATGAGCTCGCAAATTTCGATTCCTCAAAAAATTGAGTACTCAACACCGCTGAATCAGTTGTACCCGACGCAAGAGTATTATAGAGATCGCAGTTCATCCCTACCTTCAGCGAACCGAGGAAGACGAGGAATCAACGAGCGAAGAGTATTCAGAATGCCGCGAGGTACTACGAAGCGAGGCCCGCCACCGAGAGCGCTATCTCCGCGCGAAAATGAGCCCGAAGTACCCGAGGAAAAGAAAAACCCATCAGCCGAACAGCCCCGGTACCACAAAAAATACCTGTCGCGTTTTGGCAGATCTTCCAACGAACTCGAGCCCTATTATCCTATGAACGCGTACCCGTTTTATTTCACCGCCGCGGGTAGACAAGACAAAGCTAAAAACATTCACATGGTACTTTTTATGAATCAAGCGATGATGATCGGGGACGGACATATTCATGCGATGGTACATTGCATGGTTGATGAAGAAAAATATGGCCAATATCTCGATAATACCATATATCGGCGAGACCTCTTAGCGTCTGATCTCTTTCGATTACTCGATTCAATGATAATATTACCGAAAAAATTATTTATCTCGATCGGTAATTTTGATGTGGTCTGCAATACATCTTACGATGACTTCACCGATGAAATGACGAAGATCGCCGATCTCCTTAAAGAGAAAAAAGTGACGGAGCTGATTTTAGCACCATTAGTGCACACGCCCCAACATAACAACATCGCTTTTGACCACATCAAATTGGCACTGGAAACAGACTGGGGATTGTTAGCAGGTGCGAAGACGACGCGAGTAGACGAATTTTTCGAGCAACTGGATAAAATCCCACCGCCCAGAGATGAATTTGGTCCATATCACAACATCAAACGTTACGAAGAAATTTTGGACAAATTGGCCGAAAAATTCATCCCCCTTCCAATTTCTCTGCAAGAAAAAATCAAGAAAGGGAAAGTACTTCAGCCACCGAGTAAAGATCGACGACGCATTGAAATGCTCCGAAAGGGCCTAATTTCAAAAGACACCGAATCGAAGCCGACCATGTCAGTCCCACCAACCATCAAACAGGAAGAAATGGAAACTGACGATAAACCCTACACTCCGGATCAGTTGGCCGAATTAAAACGGATCGAAATAAGAAAGAAATTAATCGAACAGAAAACAGCTGAAAACGCCCAACTAGGCAAATCCGATGAGCACCCTGTAGGAGCTTCGACCAGCTCAGAATTGGCACCCGAAGATGCGCAAAATACGACACCGCAAATGCCAATTTTGACACCTCGTACCGACTTAAATCCGGCCACGCTGAACATGTCATCGACCTCCGCTCAGGCTATTAACCTGCCAGAAGTGACGCTTACCGCTATTAACGGTCAACAGGTGATACCACCCCTCACCTTTGGGATGAACTGGCAAACATTATTTGACCAGCATGCGCAGAGTTGGACCCAGGAAATGGAGCACCAAACCAGCGCGACGACAAACGAGTCTGAACAGGCTCCAAAAACACCGAACGTGTCGCTCACTGAAGAGCCCATCGTCATCTCTAGTGACGAGGAGAAAAAAGAGGGCTAATGGCTCATATTTCAACGCTCTATCGACTCAAGGTAAATTGCACAGAGTTTTTTGAATTTTTTATATCGCGTAAAAAATACCCAAATATTTGAACTACTTTTTCAAAAAACTCGAATTTTGGAAGAAAATACCATCCAAAAATTACCTAGGTACAAATACGATTAAAAAACAAAAAAAAAATATACGAAATAAAGTACCAAAATTATAAAAAAAAAAAAAAAAAAAAAAAAAAAAAAAAAAAAAACCCCAAAACATGTCGATATGAGCAAAAATGACCCTCTCAAAAAATGTAAAAATCAATCACGTTATTTTTCCTTCAATTTTGTTATTTTTTAATTTCAAATCAGCTTCGAAAGCTTTTATTTATTTATTTATTTTTTTTTCTCTGAGCTAAATTTCTCTAAAATAGAAAGGAAAAAGTCAAAACTTATAATTTTTCGTTTTTTAGATTTTCTGAAGTTTTGAATAATTTTATTTATTGTATAAAAAGTGATTGATTACAAAAAATTACCCTCTAAATTTTTTTTTAGAAAAATCAGACTGATTTTTTAATGGAAAATGGTTTGAATTAAATTAAATAAAAACTCGAAATATTCGCGAATTTTCTACCTCTTGACTCAGTTTAAAAAGCACAATTTTGGCTTTAAAAGTGCTTAGGTAGTCTTCAAAAAATAAAAAAATAAAATCGTCGTAAAAAAGACCACCCAGCTGGAAGACAACATCCACCTTCCCACAACCGGTACCGTTACGCTCACGACCTTCACCAGTAACCTAGTAACCGCCAAAACCACCTAAAAAACTGTGTCAACCTAAATTCCATTCATCGATCCGACCATTAAAACGACCTGTAGAGCAGAAAAAATGAACATCCAAAAATGTAAATAAACTTAAGATGTAATTTATTGAATATTTATTGATAATTTTTTTTTTTCATTACAAAAAACTCTACGCATTAATTTACCTACACATATGTATAATTAGGTTATAAAATAGCACAAAACATTTTTTTTTTAATTTTTTTCTACAAACATACAAAATTTGTACTCTAAAACTACGATACAATAATACATGTATGTAAAATTTTACAAACTTAAAATAAATTCAATTTATTTTTTGAATGTACAATTATTATTTTTTTTATTTTAACAAACTTACATTAACGTAAAATACGTTTACAGAATCAAAAAATTCAAATTCAAAAAATTTTTTTTTTTTTTCTCCAAAAATTTACAAAAATTTTAATTTTATTTTTTTTTAAAATTCTTTTTTTAATTTTTTTTAATTTTGTAACAAAGATATCACATTCAGGGCACAGAAGGCCATGTTGACTCAGACTGTAGACGGATAACATTCCTTTCAAAAATCTAGCTATCTTTGTCTTCCTGTGGAACAAAAATGGCATAAGTTTACTCAAATTTTATTTTTAATTTCTATCTAAAATTATTTTCTAAAAGAAAATACAACCTGGAAAAGAAGTCCATGAGCCAAGAAAAAGGATCTGTGCATTATTAGTTAAGGAAATCTTCTTTGCCTTCTTACTGGAACAAAAAGAATTAGGTTAGAACTCTCTAATTTTAAAATTAAAATTAAAATTATCATTTTAATTATCATTTTTCCTACTTATTTTTTTTTATAACTAATTTAAACTACATAATCGTAAAAATGCTATAAAAATAAGCCAAATTTTTAGATTTACTCACCTTATTGTAAATACGAAAAATATCCCAACAGACTGGTTCAACTTTGGCTCAATCCTATTTTAAGTTTCACCCATCTTTCTCTGAACTGGTCCTAAACAAAAACAACATTTTTTATTTAATTTATTTCATAACTTTAAAATTTTTTTTAGAAATAAAAAATGTACAGATATTTTAAATCGATCATGTGTTTAAATTAGACTGATTAATCCTAAGAAACAAAAATGCTCTTAACTTTTACATTATTTAATAAAAATGTAAATATGTTTTTGTACTTATCTTTAGTTTTTGATAAACAAAGTAATTCTCTTGCCATCGTCGTTGACCAAAATACACCTGTAAAGAAGAAGAAAAAAACTTGAAATTAACTATGAGGAATAAGACTGACTAGAAATTAATTTATTCTTAATTAACTATAAAACAACGTTAAACAAATAAAAAAGAAGAAAAACAACGTTGCTTAGAATTAAGTTTGTTTAGGTACATTCCTACTTATTTTTATAATTTTTCTTAAAAAGTTATTTTCCTTTTAAACTTTTTTAAATTTTTTCAAAAATTTTTTTTTAATTTGTTTTATGTTTCATCGAATAGTGGTGGTAAGTAGTTTCGCTTTCAACCGAACTCCGTGTACAACAGAAAGGTAGCGCAATTTTTTCCAAAAACTTAGCCCTCTATCATAAAAATAAAATTCCAAAATTTCAAATTTTTTTTTGAAAAAATGAACATTTTTTCTGATAGAAAAACAATTCATTTTTCCTCAACCTTTTTTTTTCATTTTCAAACTTCCCTAAAAAACAATTCTTTTTTGGATTTTGAAGAAATGACAATTTTTCTAATAGAAAAATAACTCACTTTCTTCAAAAGTTTTTTCAAATTTTTTAATTTTTTTTCTTTTTTTCTTATCAATGATCAGTTTTGAACATTTCAAATGCTCAAATATTACATCAAACTTTGATAAAATTTTTCCTTTAGAATTTTTTTTTTTTTTTAAATTTTTTTGAACTTTTTCTTTTTTCAATTTTTTTTTATTAAACTATAAAAACTCTACTCAAATTATTCAATGAATGACTTTCCAATAGAAAATCATCCATTTTTCAAAATTTTTAGTAAAAACAATAGCTATACTCAAGCCAACCTTACCAGCAATTTTTTCTTCAAAAATTCTTGGTCAGACTATCCAAAGACAACAAAGCCAAACAACCACGAACTTCTTGAGCTTTTTTCATCTTCTCCTGAAATCATAAAATTGAGGAAGGGTACCTTTTAGATTGACCCTCCCCCTCAAAAATTAAATCGTACTTAAATACTTACCATTTCGGCCATGACCCTGCTGCGGAGTGACCAGATCAAAGGTAGCTTCTGGATTGATTTATTGATATCTTGACTTCGGTCAAATATTGATGGTCAATTGTAGTTACTCTTTATCAGTAAGAGTCAACTCACCAGCACACTCAAAATTCACCTCACTTTTGGAATTATAATAAAAACCAAAGAGTTTCAAAATTTATTTTGGGATTACTATTCCCCGCATCACTCAAGCAAAGTACGGGGGGCAATAGGGTCACATCCAGTGAAGCACAATGTCACCTTTTTTCAAAATTTCCGTGCTTTCCTCTACATTTCCTCAGGGGATACTTTAGAAGTAAACCCACGTTAGGGGCAAATGTAAGGGGACAATATGCCTTCACTGGCTAGACAGGGATATTCATCGTATCTCTCTCAGTGGGATTATAAATCTTTCATCTAAAGGAAGTACTGGAGAATCCAATCAATAGTTCGATTCTACAGTACTTTACGTAGATGAAAGCATATACTCGATGCACTTAGGTAAGGTGTTAAGTACGTGGGAACCACCCAAGAGGTGTTTTCACATCGTTCCATTAAGGGCAGATGTGAAAAGCTCACAAGTTCGTAAAGCTCGATTCCTTCTCGACTCGAGGCTAGAAGCCAAGTTGAGATGGAATTGATCTTCACTTGTCGATTCGCGCTTCGTCTGGTAGGTCTGACCGCGGAAAAGTAATAAGGCCACTCACTCCTACGTAAGAGTTGTGCTTGAGTCCCAGGTCCTCTGCCTTAACGTTCGTGTTTAAGGGAGAGTATTCGCGTTTAAACTTAAGTCTTCTAAATTCGCTACCCAACGCGGGCAATTTGATAGTTACACGTAGGTGGGTAAAAGCGATCCTACTTACGCCACTATTTGGTGGAATATATATTGGTTATACGCGTAGAGTTTTATATGTTTTAGACTTAAGTTTCGTGTTGTAATTTTATTCCAAAATTATAATACACTTTTCGTGCTTATCGTGTGTTCTTATTTCGCGTGCGTTTCGAATTAATACAAGGTAAACTCGACTAAATCTGTTTAAATTTATACATATTGGTGTTGTAAAAGCTGAGCTAGCAGCGGGTAAGTACTATTTTAAAAGGTGATATATTACATCTCTTAGGGAGTTAGATTCATCCTGACCTACTAGGGAAATATTCTTATCCTCCTATCAATGGCAACGCCTCTATCTATCTATTTAACATTGGCGCCCCAGGGGACAATATGCCTTCACTGGCTAGACAGGGATATTCATCGTATCTCTCTCAGTGGGATTATAAATCTTTCATCTAAAGGAAGTACTGGAGAATCCAATCAATAGTTCGATTCTACAGTACTTTACGTAGATGAAAGCATATACTCGATGCACTTAGGTAAGGTGTTAAGTACGTGGGAACCACCCAAGAGGTGTTTTCACATCGTTCCATTAAGGGCAGATGTGAAAAGCTCACAAGTTCGTAAAGCTCAATTCCTTCTCGACTCGAGGCTAGAAGCCAAGTTGAGATGGAATTGATCTTCACTTGTCGATTCGCGCTTCGTCTGGTAGGTCTGACCGCGGAAAAGTAATAAGGCCACTCACTCCTACGTAAGAGTTGTGCTTGAGTCCCAGGTCCTCTGCCTTAACGTTCGTGTTTAAGGGAGAGTATTCGCGTTTAAACTTAAGTCTTCTAAATTCGCTACCCAACGCGGGCAATTTGATAGTTACACGTAGGTGGGTAAAAGCGATCCTACTTACGCCACTATTCGGTGGAATATATATTGGTTATACGCGTAGAGTTTTTTATATATTTTAGACTTAAGTATCGTGTTGTAATTTATTACTTAAATTATAATACACTGTTCGTGTTTATCGTGTGTTCTTATTTCGCGTGCAGTTCGAATTAATACAAGGTAAACTCGACTAAATCTGTTTAAATTTATACATATTGGTGTTGTAAGAGCTGAGCTAGCAGCGGGTAAGTACTATTTTAAAAGGTGATATATTACATCTCTTAGGGAGTTAGATTCATCCTGACCTATTAGGGAAATATTCTTATCCTCCCATCGTACGCAACGCCTCTATATATCTATTTAACATTGGCGCCCAAACGTTCCTTTCTGTGAAAAGATTTACGACATTGACTGCTTGTTTAAAGTGACAGTTTACTCAAAACGTCATAGTAAACCTTTCCTGAAGGGTAGCACGTACTTTGCGAGACGTAATTCTATGCTAAAGGCTCGTAGGCCACACATTTAGCAAAGAATCGTAACTTTATTATTTAAAATAAAGGTACTTCGAAATTTTCAATAAAATTCGAAAATCCAAAAGTCTGATAATTTAAGAGTTTGAAGATTTGTTGGACTCGAAGAAATTTCGAAAACCCAATTAATTTCTGTGTATTTGAACTGAAAAGTACAAATATTCACGAAAATAATTATTCCAATACTCAGTGTATTTTTTATAAAGTGCTTTATTAACGTTTTTTGCTACTCGTTTTTTCTACCTACTCAAGGCTCTACTTAAAGTGAGTAACTTCAGATCAACATTTAGTTGAGCTGAAAGGTAGAAAAGTTCCTCGAGAATCGAAAAGTGCGGACGACCTAGCAGAATCGATAATATTCACATAGAAAATACTCACGAGCATCCAGTTTTTCTTCTCAAAATAGCTCATTGTGAAGAAAAATTGTGACTAAATTAATCTAGTCATAAAAATCTATTGTGTAATTGAACTAACTGGGTACAATTATTCAATAAATTTATCCTCTCCTCTCTATCTAGTGGAAATTTTTTCGGAAAAATCTACCAGATAGCTTCCTATCTAAATTATTTCTTTCCTGTGCTTTTTACCTACGTCAAAATAGGTAACCTCCACCCCTTTTGTCAAAACGTAATTTTATACACTGTTATTTTTGTTTTAATTTGTTATTTGATTCGTAATCTATTTGATTACTTAATCTCAATTCAAAATTTCTAAAAGGGATTTGCAAATTTTCTAAATTTCTAAAAGGGATTTACAATTTTGAGTGTGCTGTATCGTGGATATTTTTTCTGTGTTTAATTAAAATTAAAATTCGAAAAATAGGTTATTGTTAAAATATAGTTACGTATTCACATTAACCGCCACGCGCCCCTACCGCCACCCAGAATCGTGTAGTTTTTGTCAAACTACCTGCGACGTTGTATACAACAAACCACCCTCTCGAACAAGGGTGAAACGAACGTGTTTCTTAAGTGCTTGTTGACAGTCGCGAAGTACCCTGCAGAGTTGATAGACTAATTGATTCTTGAAAAACCTTAAAGGTCAATAAATCACTACAAAGATAGCACACGAAGTCTGCTCATTAATTTTTATATTTATTTAAATACAGACACGAGTCTGGAAACCTTTTTCTCACCCTTACGTGTAGTTATATGAATCAGGACGGTCCTGCTTTTAATACCAGAAGAAAAAAGGGAGAAAAGAAGGCGAGTAGCATTCTGGAAGCTAAAAGTTTAACACCTACGAAGATTTTAATTTCGAATAAAATCGAAAAAAGTACAGAAAGTACTCCAGAACAAGGAAAAATGTCGGACATTGAAGATTATATGCCACACATTTCTAACGAGTCATTTTTTGAAAGCCAGGTTAGTGACAATCAAAACGCAAGTACTTGTCAAATGGCTACTCAAGAAGTATTTGACAAAGAAAATGATCCACTAAATGTAAATTTTGAAAAGATAATAGAAGAAGAACCTGAAAGGCTTCAACGACCTTTTCAACCTGGTGAATATAAGGAAGCATTAGATGATAAGACTTACGAATGTTTTTATAAAACTTGGGAATGGCAGGATGATATGCAGAAGGAAATAAAAATAAACTATGAACTTCAAGATAAACGCATTTTAAGAAATGCAAGATTAGCAGGAGAGGCTAAAGGCCAAGCTGAAGCAGCTATAAAAAAAGCGGAGGCAGCCACAACCAAGACAAATAAAGTCATTCAAGACGTCAGTTTATGGTACGACGATATTGACCATAAATTGAAAAAGAGTGAGAAAATCGCCAAAGAAATTTCAGCGGATTTATGTTCTACGAAAACTAAAATCAGAGATTCTTTGAGAGTCAGAGATGAGGGATGCCAGAGGATGTTGGAAGAAATTAAAACTATTCAACAAAGAATGACAGCACCTGCATCTGTTCGCGGCGATTTACAATTTATACCTCAAAAGTATAAAATGATCGACCCAAATTGTGTCAAAAATTCAGGAATTTATTTCTCTGATGAAATGAGACATTTTCCTCACGAATTCTTAAAGGAATTTGAGGATTTCTTTGAAGGAGTGGGATGCTCTGAAGCTCAGAAAATTATGGCTTTCAGAGCTGTGATTTTAACTAAAAATAAAACACAGTTCAAAGAAACCATAAAAAATATGAGCACCTATCAGGAAGTCAGAGATCAATTTTTATCATTCTATTGGAATATTGAAGCGCAAAATGACGCAATGATAGAATGTAGGTACAATAATGTACACGTCGATGACATAAAAAGCATGGCGGTACATATGATAAGATGGGCGAGAACTTTGAGCTATCGCACATATCATTATGATTCTGAGGTCATTCGTGTTCTAACGAATAAAGCCCCATTAGAATACAGATCAATGATTACTCAACCAGGTCAAACTATCGATCAATTTATTGAAAAACTTAGAGTTTTATCAAAAATTGACGTAGATCCCAAAAATGAGGTACCCTACGTAATAGGAAAAAGACCTCAGGTAACGGTTCAACAGCAGAAGCTGCCATGGACCCCAGCAGCTCAAAGTGCTCAAAACCCAACAAATACAAATAAAATTCGTGTACCTGTATATGCGAAAACTCCAGAAAAACCTTCAACTTCTACGAGCGAAGAAAGCTCAAAAACAGCTGAAATTAAAACTGAATCTGGAGTCCAAAAAGGGCCTAATGGTGAAATTATAAAGAAAAAATTTAAACCTAAGAGTCCTTCGACAGGTCAAGTTATACCAGTGCACCACTTAGAATACGATCCAGAAACTGATCAATATTACGAGTTGAGTGACACTGAGGAAGAAATTCCACCTATGAACGTCCAGGCATTGGGTATTTTAACGGATATTTTAAGTAACCCCAATGCTGACCCCCTGGACATGCAAATGCTAACAGGGGCACTTGTGAATTTGGCTAAAGCCAATTCGCAGGCGGGAAACGGGAGCCATTAGAGGACAGCGGGGCATCTTCTAATGACTTTTGGGCCCCCAGTAATATGTTCGAAGATTACATATGGGCTGGAGATGGCATAGCGCACTTTTTAAAAAGAGGCCAAGTACAATTTCAAGAGCAAATACCTGGCTACTTAAGAGATCAATTATGCTATGAGGATTTATTCGATAGATTAAAAAATGTGAATTTTCCAAAAAATAAGAGATTCATACTATCTTCAGGTCAAGTAGAAATTAACTACTCAAGAAAACCTTATAACGTACTTGAACAATTATTACGAAAAATAATTGCAATGCTTATAAATGAAAAAGAAGCAGAGTGCGTAATTTTACTTTTTCCTATAGTAAAGCCTAGAGCCATAGCAGAACAGGAAGTCACTATGGCTAGATATATCGCTTTTCGAGAAATTTACTCGAGAGTATGTAATGATACTAGGGTCTTTATTTGGAAAAAACCAGCTTACAGATACCTAGAAATGGAGACTTATCTTAACTCTCACGGTATAGAACGCTCAAGACCAAAAATGAGCGAATCTGGATTTGTGATGCCAAATGTGGATAAATTCCATTATGTAAAATCACTAAAGCGCTATTTTCCATTAATAGCGACGTATCACGAGCTATTTGTGCTAATGTCTGAAGAAATTTATAAATTTGAAGAAATTAGAGCACAACTAACAGCAGCTAATGGACACAGGAGCATAACTGGACCCCTAAAGGACATTTATGATCCTGAAACAGCTCCATTTATTGACCCAGGTCATAAAGAAACTGAGTTAGATCAAGAGGATGAACTTTCTGAAGAAATGAAAAAATTAAATCACGAGGAGAAAAATTCCTCAATGACTTTTCTTCAACCTGTAAGCGTATTAAAACGCAAACTTGAGAAAAAACCAGTAAACGTGGTAAAAAAGCAACGTGTATCCTGGGCAAAGCAACTCAACTTGGTAAAATGTTTCGAAAAGGATGAACCCCTGAGAGCACTAGATGCGGTTGACAACGCATTAATTGACCCAGAGCAAATTTGCAGACATGTGGGGCCACAATTAGTGACCCAAACTGTGAATGACCCTACTTGTGTCATTCCAATACACATAGGCAAAAAGACCTTTGCTCTACAATTGGACTCAGGGGCCCTACCAAATGCAATTTCGAAAAAATTATTGACAACTTTGTTAAGGGAGTCACCTGAATCCATCAGATTTATTCCCCTCCGACGTACAGTACAACTAAGGTTGGCTGATAATACAGTCATAAGGTCAATGAGCCATTTAGCTGTAATTCAACTTGAATTCGGCACTGAGCTCATTGGAGTGCCATTTTATGTACTCGAATCGTCAGGAAGTACATTCATTATGGGGAGAATATCATTAGAATACATAAAAATTCTGATTGATATTCCAGAAAGAGTAGCCACCTGTAGGATGGACCCCAATAATGAATACGTAATTCCTTTTATGAATGCTGACGAAGCTCATGAAGCTTTTACCATATTCTCACTGACCCAAACCAGCAGGCAGGGTCACAGAATGGTTATAGATATGGCCAAGCATACAAAATTGGATGATATCCATAAAGAAATTAAATTAGAAGAAGAAAAAGCTCGAAAACTTTTTCTTGAAAATTTGAATAAAGACCTATGTGATGCTGTGAAAAATAAATTAATCACACCAGAACAGGCTAAATTGGCAGAAGAAAAATTATGCCAATATAAAGACATCTTCAGCTTGAATCCGGGATGCTATAAGGGGGAAGAAGTGGACTTTAAGTTCAAATCTGGAAATGAACATTTAAAACCCTGGAGAGGTGAAAAGTTCAGACCAAGTAAAAAACTTTTACCTGGCATCAGAAAAGCTGTAGAAAAAATGCTGGCGCTCGATATAATTCGACTTTCTCACTCAACCTATATCAACACGCTCGCACCTGTTGTTAAAAAAAACGGGGATATTCGGCTCTGCTTGGATGCAGATGAACTGAATAAACACTTAGAAAATGTACTAACAGAGCCGGATACAATTGAAAGTATGATTTTTGATAATCCTGGGGATATCCTATTTTGTACTCTCGATTTTACTGCTGGATTTTTACAAAGATTATTGAATAAAAAATCCAGGCAATTTACTGCTTTTCAATTAGAGGGGCAAGTATACGAGTTCACAAGACTACCTTATGGTACAAAAGTATCAAGTGGACTTTTTATACTTATGATCAATGCAATCATTGCAAACAAAAAGGGCCGTACCAAGTACGTAGATGATTTAAAAATTTCAGGAGAAACTTTTGAAGAGTGCTTGGACAACTTAATTGAAGTTTTTGAACTCATTCGTGAGAGTGGCTTAAAGCTCAACCCAACGAAAACCCAATTTTTCAGGAATCGAGCTGATCACCTCGGCTTTGTGCTCAGTGACAAAGGCATTGAGAAACAAAGTGAAAAACTGAAAAAATTGGAAGAGTTTGAAAAGAAAAATACCAAAAAGGGTAAATTTTCTTTGAAAAAGAAAAATGACATTTTAGCCCTAGTTGGACTGACGGGATTATACAGGAATTTTATTCCTGAATATTCCCAAATTGTGAAGCCCATTTATGAGCTCACGAAAGGTGAATCTCAAAACGTAGAGTGGGGAGAAGAGCAACAAAAAGCTTTTGAAAAGCTCAAGGAATTATATAATAAAGATTTCAAATTGCAGCAACCCCCCCGAGAAGGAGATTTATATTTAGATACCCAAATATCGCACGATGCGATGAATGGAGTATTATTTTTCAGACGTGATGAGGAAAAACAAATCATCATGTTTGTCTCAAATGCTTTCAAAGAGCATCAGAAAGAATTTACATTATTTGATAAAGAAATAATGTGTCTCGTAAAAAGCATTTTAAAATTGCAAATGTGGTTACATGGAAGAACTGTTCATGTGAGATCAAATTTATTGCCAATAGTCAATAGGTTTAGAGAAATTTCTCAAACTCACAGGAAAGCAGCTCACTGGATTACAGTGCTCAACAGTTTCGACTTAGTGTACGACATGATCCACTCAAATAAGTCACTTTACAAAATTAAAGCGCCTGAGCTGGAAATTAAAGCCTTAGAGCTTGACTGTTATGAAGCTGATATCGAAAGTTCGGACACTGACTTGGGAAATTCAGATACTGATATCGAAAATTTTGGTTCTGATCTTGAACCCATTTCAGTAAATTTTATGCAAGAACATATTTCAGAATTGCATAGAAAATTAGAGCAAATTGGTAAAATTCAAAGTTTTGATGTTACGTGTCAAAAAATTATGAGAATTTTAGAAGAAAAAGTTCCTTTAAATAATAAGAAACAGCGTGACATTCAGAAACTGAAAATGATGAAATTTGAAATTCAAAATTCTAAGAACAATGAAAAAGTTCTATACAGAATTTTGGAAAATGGACTGAAAGTTCCATGTCTCCCAGACGAACTTTTTTATGATACCATAGATTATTTACACGATTCCTATGGTCATGTAGGGGCTGCGAAATTGGACATGATTTTTCGCAGAATTTACTACCATCAATGCTCGTTGGCATATATAAAGGAAATTTGCAATACATGTATCGTATGCAAAGTTAATAAAAGCTATACAAATAGCAAAACAATAGAATATGCACAAATTGAAGCATATGCTATTGGCGATGTACTCTCAGCGGACATTTATGGACCCCTACCTGCTTTAAAAAATCAACCAAAATACCTCTTGGTTGTGAAAGATATTTTTTCAAATAAAACCTGGTTGCGCACCCTATTTCAAATTAAAAAGAAAGAAGTGTGTCAACAAATGGCTACAATCATAGAGTACATAAGTAATAAAAATATTGAGATCAAAAAGGTCATAACAGATAATGGGTCACAATTTATCTCAGACTCATGGTATAACCTATTAGAAAACCATGGCATAAAAGTGGCGCACACAAATGTGTATAACCCACAATCATCGTCTGTGGAAAGGACGATGAGGTCAATTGGAGATAAAATTAGGGTCAAATTAAATAAAAATCACGATCCCTATAAAACTCATCTGGGATGGCACCTACTCATTACTGAGGTTGAGTTGGAGCTGAACAATACACCAACCTCCTTCGGTTTTAAACCTAATGAGGCATGGGGAATTAAAGATAAAATTTGTGAAACCCTACCTCAACAATCAATGAAATTTGATTTTAAATTTGAATTGACAAAAATTAGGAAAAAGATGTCTGAGAAAGAAATTCCCTCGACGACATTTTTAAAATGCATGGAAAATAAATTAGATCCAGAAAAGGACTTAATTTATGACACCGATGGCTACGTCAGGGTGACAGCTGACGGGGCTTGCTCCAAAAATGGCGATATAAATGCCATAGCTGGAATTGGAATCTGTTTCGCTCCAGACTCCAAAATGAACATTTCTGAAAGAATTGTCAATAAGCATTATGCCACTTCTAACAATTTGGCAGAATTAATGGCGATTCATGTGGCACTTAGAGTACTAAAAGCGAATAATATTAAAAAAGTAAAACTTTTGAGTGACAGCAATTATGCTGTAAAAGCTCTAAATTATAGCATATCAACATGGCAAACGAATAACTGGAAAAATGCTAAAAACAAACCAGTTCATCATGAAATGCTATTCAAGAAAATTCTAGAATTAAAAATGGAATTTGAAAGCGTAGAATTTATTCATGTTTACGCCAGAAAACATGAATACACGAATATAATTGCTGATAACCTTGCGAAAAAGGCTGTCTACACAGTCGAGCAAAAACAGCAATGTATAAGTGAAATGTCTGAAAGACAAGTGATTGAAAATTTCATAAGAGAGAAAAGGCGATTAAAAAGAATTGAAGAAGAATATGCTTTCAATAAATCGCACTTAGACCCCATCTTATTAAAACCAGGAGATTGGGTCCTTATGACAAATCATAAACAATCAAATGCGGAACGAAAAACTGCATCAAAATTGTATGAAAAAAGGACAGGTCCTTTCGTAATAATTCAGAGAAACGGGCATAATTGTTACTTATTACAGCCTAAGGATGGAAGTACAGTCAATAGGGTGGCCAACATACGCCAACTCACCCCATTCATTTCCAAAGAAAATTTGGAAAAACTGAAAAACGACACCTGTCTAAAATCAAAATTAGACTCTCGAACCTTAGAACAGAAAATTAAAGATTTTTTGACTGAATATGAGAAGGAACTTCAAAACGGAATGAATGAAGAATTTGATGAGTTAATAACTCCAAATTTCGAGCCAATTTCAAAAAGCGACCTTAAAAACGCTTCAAACAATGTCTTGAAGGAGCTCAGTGCCAATGCGCGTGCACAACGTGCAGCGGAAAGGGAGGCTAAGAAAGCTGAAGGTAATCTGAAAACTTCAACTCCTGAAAACACTGAAAAAGCTCCAAAATTGGATCTCCCTGAACAGCCAGAAATTGCTGGGGCAGTCCAAGAAACCCCAACCCTAAAAAGAGGGAGGGGGAGACCCAGGAAAATAGACTTTGGTAAAGTCGAAAAAACTCCTGAAATAATTGAAAATAAAAAAGGTACTATTGATACCAATAAAATTCTAGAAGAAATTATTCAACTAGAACCCACTCAGGATGACAAAATTTTGGAAAAATTGGGCCCAACAGACCCAAAGAAAGTCCAAAATTTTGAAAATTCTAAAGACTTAAGTACAGGGGCACTACTTGAGGATTCCTCACTCATAAAAAGACCTAGAGGAAGACCCAAAAAGTGTACTCCCCGTGAGCCCACTGGTGAACCCACTAGTGAGCCCAATATCACTGTAAACTTGGCTGATTCGGAACCAAAAGATGAAAATGAAAATCTCTTTGGAGAATTACCAAGTCTTGAAACTGATGAGGAATTGAGCGACTCAACCTCAGAAAAATCAGTAATCAATCAAGCTATCACGAAATCTGATTTTAAAAAGTCTAATAATGACAAAGCCACTTCAACCCCAAAGCGTTCAAAACGCATATTGGAAAGAAAAATGCGCCTAGGGGAGGACCCCAAAGCCATTAAAAGACCAAGATTGGAGTTGAAAAAACTGGACTATGGTTCGGATAGCGATGAAGACCCTTACTCATTATTCTTTGAGGCAGTTATGGAAGCCTACAACGAAGAATATCAAAGCCTAAATTCTATGACAGTTTTGGAAAATCAGGATACTGACCAAAATGCCATAGAAGTTGTAGCAAATCCATTTAGGACAACGGATGACGAAGATTCAGAAAGTTCAAATGACTCTGAATTTTATGAAAGGATAAATGAAACCATAGAATTGGTCAGAAACGCGACTGAAGAAAGTTCACCTGATAGGAGCTCTGAAAGCTCAGTGGTCACTGTCATAGAAAATGATCAAAGCACAATCATTTTCTTTGAGACAGAGACAACACAGGAGGATGCTAGAATAAGCTTTCAACCAACTAAAAGGTGGATACCAATTTTTGCTTCGGCAATATTCATTGTAATTTTATTTAGCGTATTCCATGCATTTTTAAATAAAAAATCTTATGATGAATAAAAATATATACTTGTCTACTTATTTCAACTTTTTCAGCACAATTCTCACTCTCTTTTCGAAAAAGACAGGAATGAAGAAAAAATGAAAAAGGGGAAAGAAGAGACAGGTATGAAAAGGAAAAATTCTAATTTGTTAAAAACAATAAAAACGCATTCGCTCCATAAAAATTATTAAAATTCTGAAACCTTTTCTCAGGTACTATTTTGGGAACTTTAGAAATAAAATTTACAAAAATTAGTGAAGGAAATGAGGAGCAGAAAATAAAAAAAAAGGGGGGCGAATGAAAAATCAAAATTCAATTAGGATTTCGACTATTTCTAGGAAATGTAAAAACCATATAAAAATGGCCCATTTCCGATTCTTCGCAAATTACAACAAAAAATGATAAAATTACCCTTTTGTTGTGTTTTCGTTTTTTACTCCCTATAGAATTTTGGACAAAATTCACCAATAGGAATATCTCAAAAAACTCTAAAGTTTTCACTTTTTTGACCAAAAAGGCAAAAAGAGAAAATCAAAACTTGTTCTCAAAAATAAAGATAAAATTTTTTTTGGGAAGAATATTTTGACAAAACTTTTCTGATCAACTTTGAAATCATTTTTCAGAAAGAAAAATTTCAGAGTAACTTCTTAAGAATACTGAGGCTAAAAACTAAAAAATTTCAAATTCATAAGAATGGAACCTCAAAATCGAAAATTTTGAAAAAGTCTCTGGATTTTCAAATTTAGAAGAGTCAAAAAACTAAAATTTTATGCAGCTTCTCGAAACAAAATTTGAAAAACCCAACAGAATGCTGATTATTGACGTAAAAATACCAAAAAATACATTCTAAAAGAAAACAATATTTTTTTGAGAGAATTCAAAAAATGGGAAAACTTTCAGAAAAAGCTGATCGAAATTAGCGTCCCAAAATATTTTTTCAATTTTTCAAATTGATCCTAAGTTATAAAAACAAGACATTTGCCTCACTCTTCAGACGAAAAACTGAAGAATTTGCCAAAAAATTTGGCACAAGCATTCAGAGTTGTCTACCTAATGAAAACTCAGACCTCGGAGACAAAAAGAGCTCACCTAAACATTTGCTCTAAATTGTCAAAACAAAAATCAGAAAGCAAAGAAGAATTTGCTAAAAAATTCATCATCTTTGCCCATTTTTCTTCATTTCGGAAATAAAGAGAAACCTCTCTGAATGGGGGACACCACATCCGCCCTCAATTCGCCCCAATAGTTGCCTTAAAAATTAGCCTACGTTTGTACCTCTGACAACTTCAGAAAAAAGAGAAACTTCAAAAATGAAAATTTTGAAATGAAATTTTAAAAAGTCAAAACACCCCATATTACGTTTGCTCCACAAAAATTAAAATTGTCAATTTTTGAAAAAACCGTCCAAATTTTGAAAAAATTGCTAATCAGAGTTAATAAAAAATAATCATTAAAAAATTGAATTGAAAATTCATACTGGGTTAACGGAGATTTTCTCTTGGCAAATTCATAATTTTTTTAAAAAGGAGAACTATGGGATACATTGGAATGGCTCGAAAAATTCAAAATTTTTCCAAACAATCCAAACAGCAGGGGGAAAACTCAAAATAAAAACCTCTGTATAAGGAATGAAGAAAACTGCATCCAAAATGCTGAAAAACTCATTCAAAAAACCACTTTTTTCTCACTTTTGGAAATTTTTTCTCGAAGGGCCCAGAGAGTGGCTTTTTCTGGTAGAAAGGCCACCCTCTCGACACTTCGATGAAAAAACCAAAAACTCATAACCTGAAAAGAGTTGAAAAAATCTACAAGTATTTATTGTATTTAAAAAATTACATTAAATATGAATAGGCATGGAAAAAATTTCGTACCTCAAACCCCCAACCCTCCAGATCATAAATGGATGAAGTTAAAGCAATTTTTTGAAAAAATTGAAAATTCAAAAAATTTGAAGAATTTGAAAAAATTTGACAAAAATAAGTATACGTTGAAATCACGAAACCCAGGGAAGAATGGAAAATATCCAATTCTCACATACACCCCTATACTTGTAAAAAATCTAAAATTTTGCAAAAACTCATTTTTCAAAAAACCAAAATTTTTTTTTGGAAATTAAAACTTTCGAAAATTGGTCAAAATGTAGTAATTCATTACGATCCTATATAATATGAACAGTAATGAAAATAAAAGCCTTCAAAAAATTGAAAGTTGAAAATTTGAAATTTTTTCAAAAATGAAAATTTCTAAAAAAAAAAAAGGGCCAAAATCGACGGATATAGGTTAAAAATCAAAAACGATCGATCATAAAGTTGAAGAAATAAATCCTCTTCGATTTCCTTCCCCCTACCCATACCAAAAATGCACTCTAAAGGGGTCAAAAAATCACTTTTCGCTTTCTAACCCATCAAAAACTGAATTTTCATGGGAAAATAATTACTCTAAAAATCTCCCCTGAAATTAATGCTAATAGTCAATTATATTGACATGGCAAAAAGACACCTGCCTATGAGCAAAATAAGAGGAGATTAAAAGTAGATTGAAAATTATCAATTTATCTACCAGCCATCGGACGACAATGTTATCTGCAACGTCGCCGAGGCCGATAATTTCCTCGAATTTTGCAAGTTCTAAAAGAAGATATCGCAGATAAGAAAAAAGTTTAGCCAAAACCGGATGGGTTGAAACCTAATCACAATAAAATAAAATAATAATACCCCCGACTGACGCAATATTGGATATAGATTTGAGTGATTGCTTGACAAACGTTCGAAGACTGTGGTTTAAAAAGCATCTTGTGCATGAAAAAGCAAAGTTTGAAAGTGTTTTGTGAATCGTGAAGTTATTAAACGTAATTTTCATCGTGGGTATCCTGCTACAATTTCAAGAGCAGTCCTATTTAATTGAAAATTGTTCGATTGATAATCTACTGTAAGTACTATTATCACTCATACATACCTATACCTGTTATGTACTATTTATTTTGCATTATATGTACTTATACGTGTATGTGATAGTATAGATAGGGTAGTAGGATGAACGAATCACAAGCCAGCCGGAAGTATTCGATCATCCTACTAAGCCAAAATTGAGATTTGCCATTCTCGGCATGAGGTAATTTTTCTGCTCATTAATACGAGCAGAAAAATTTACACCCATTCAGAACCCTCAAAAAATGTTTCAAAAACGGAATTGTGAAACACTCCAAAAATGGGAAACTATGGCTGACTTACCCCCAACCATATCAAAAAACTTCCCAAGTACTCTGCTAGAGTACAAAAATCTGAAACGATTTCGATAAAATGACACAAAATCTGATAGATTCGATCATTTTGAAACTAATTAATTCAGAAAAGTCGTCACTTAGTATTTACGACAAAAAAGTGAAGTGGTCCCTGAAAAACTTCGAACAAATTCAAATCAGAACCAAATTTCAATCTTCATTTGTCTTGAAAATAATTAAAATTAATAAAAAATCATCCAAAAGGCGATTGGCCAAAAACTAAATTTGAAAATTTAGGAAAATAACCTAAAAATCAGTTAAATCTGAATAAGTAGGTACTACCTACCAAACCAAAACTATCTTACTAAGTAGAAAATTTTCTTAAACTAATTTTGCCTCGAAATTTTAGTATTGAATTACTCAAAAAATAATCCTATTTTGAACCTAGGACTAAAATAAAAATCCAAATAGGTACCTACCAAACAGATTTTTTTTCTCTTTTCAAGTTTTATTAAAATTACTCCTTTTTTTTTTTTTTTTTTTGACTCGAACATGATAAAAAAATACCTGATAGGTAAGATTTGGAATTGAGAAACTAAAAAATTTACAAACAAGTAGGTACCTACCTACTTCAATCATTTGGCAAATTTACCCAAAATTTTCTGTTTATTTTCTCCAAATGAAATAAAAATTAGAATTTGTTTAAAATACCTTATTCTATACACACGAAGACAACTTTTCACAACAGTTCAGAAATAAAATTATTTTTACCAAATAGGTACCTATTAAAAGAAATTCTGAAACACATTATCTCAAAATTATTAGCTTTCCACCAAAATGAATAATATGGACAATTTTGAGGAAATTTTAATACTAAAAAGTTTAAATCCAAATGAAATTTCAGTTAGGTAGGTATACCTATCTACCTCACACAAAATTCGTCTGTTTATTTCACCGATCTAAACGATAAAACTTCGGGGAATATTTTTTAACTACATGAATTTTGAAAATCAAAATGATTCAAACAAACAAAAATCCGAAAAAACCTAATAAGTAGGTACCTACTCAATACAAAATTTTGAACTTTTTACGATCTTCTTTTTCTAAAACTACTGAAAGTAGAATTCAAAATGAAACATTAACAAATTCTAAGAAAATTCGAAAGATTAAAATGAATTTTTTTTTTTCTTTCAAAATCAAAGGAATAGGTATACGTACCTACCTATTTCCTAACTCGAAACTAAATATTCATGAAATGAATAAAAAGGGACCACAAAACTTTAAGTCAATAAAATTAAAGTCGTATTGAACTGACTAAATTAATTAAAACCCTTCGATTCCCCCCCTCTTTTCTTTTCTTTTTTCCTAGATGCCGAAAAAAGGTGAAAAACAGCAGATCGACTCGAAAGAATGGAAGGTCAAAGTGAGCTTACCTCCCACGCCCAAAAATCCGATCACAATAAAGGGACGCCCAACATCGAAATTCATGGGCCTCGTCTTAGCTGGATATTGGTTATATGACTTGGGGAAGACATACATAACCACGAGAAAAGAGGATAAAAAAGAATGATTTATTCGAGTTACTTTGGTGTTCTTTGTAGTTGTTATTTTTTGTTTTCTTTTTTCGGTGACTCGCACCATGTTGTGTATACTCATACCCAGTATCTTTTCCTAAGTTTATGTTAAAATAAAGCTAAAAAATACGTATGAACAACGTGTCGCCTACTTCATTTTCACCTATACAACTTAAAAGGTTACCTACAATATTATACATACACTCAGCGCGAAAAATAATGCCTATAGGCTAAATTACTCCAAACTACGAGAACATGGACAACGAATTCGTCCATATCTGGTAAGTACATAAATCTGTCGAGGTAAAACACTGTCAAAGAATAAATCCTTCGACACATCGAATATTCACACTTTGAAAATCGATAGGTACCAGACTTTCCAATACGAGAGTCTGGACCTTATAAAAATTAGCTCTTTTGGGAAGGGATCTCAGGGAGTAAAAAATACATTCGGGATAAGTACTTAAAAATCAAAACTAAATTCAGTTGGTATTCTATTTCGAAGGTGATAACTTCTAAATTTTTATTCAATAGAAAATATCGTGCAGTTTTAGTAACTTCAAAAGTCAAATACAATTACTCCTAAAAGAATTTAATTCAGTTTACATCGATAAAATTTTTCGAACAATTAATTAATCGCGAAAAATAATTAAAAATTTACAACGCGGTAATTAAAACAAAATTTATTCGTACACCACCCACGGTGTGAATCGAACGTCAACCGGTTCGGTAAATTTTGAGTGAATCGAGCTGAACGCAATTGATAATTATTATCAATTTTCGGTCAAAACAGTTGTATTTTTTACTTTCAAAACATTGTGTTTTTTCGATTGCAAAAATTGAGCGAAACAATTATAAGTTATACCTGAAACGCCTAAACCTAGTATTGAAGAAAGTAGATTATTCAAAAGAGTGGATGTTCGGATTACTTGAGGATTACAACAACACCGAAGTAAGTACAAGTGCATTTAGTTCACTAATTTTACCGGTTCGATCAAAAAATTGCCACTAGTTGCAAGGATCAAAATTGGATAATAATTTCAAACACGTTTAGAAAATCTCGAACATTAAGAATGAAAAGTGTTAAAAACACCACGAATTTTGGGGACAAAACACCAGAAATGGTACTAAATTTAAAATTCATACCCAAAACTGTTTCGGAAAAGTGCATGAAAAACACACAAAATTCTCCCATTAAAAGTACACAAATTTCTCTAAATGAAAATGAAATTCAACGTTTTGTAAAGATTCGCGAAAAGAAAGAATTACCTACAAATCGTTCAAGTGTTCCAAAATCCGAACAATAAATTCGCACCATTTCCATCGAAATTCTCAGTTTCAAAAGTCTACCAATTTTGAATACCGAAATCTTTTCATAACTATTACGATGAATTCCAACTAGTGCATTTTGGAGTAAATCACAAGCAGATATTTGTGAACAAAGTTGTGGATTCTAGCTAATAATCTTGAAACGCTCAAAAACCAAGAAAGTTGATCTTTTTTCAGAAAAAACTAGAAATTCGAACACTAAGTTCGTGGCAAACTTTTGGTATCGTATTAAAATAACCGAAAACCCTATTTTTTGGAATTTACCACTCAAATTTGAATACTAAAAAATTCCGATTATTGGTACCAAATTGGCTTATTTATTTTTTCTTCGAACCCCATTATCAAAAGTTGATTTTTTTATAAAAACTGTAGAAAATTGATTGATGATTCGAAAACAGTGTTATCAGAAAAAGCCATAAAAATGCAAATTTTGTGTCGTTCCGAATTCACCCCCATTTCACTGACAATTAAATAGAGTGAAAATTCTAAAAAATCGAATCAAATCTTGATCAGGTTAAAATTTTCCTTTAGAAAAAGTTGATTTACTCAAAAATCACACAGTTTGCCTCAAACGTTTATAAATTTTCAAAATTGTACCCCGACTAAGGTATTAATTTAAAAATCCATCACTCAAGTTTGGGCTAATATCTAGAATTTTTAATTCACAAAACAAACTAAAAGTTTGAAAAATTCTACTCGAGTTTACAACCCAAAAAACGCTATAAAAAACTCAAAGTAAAAATCTTTTTGGAACTTTCTTCGTAAATTAAAAATGATAAAATTGAAAACTTCAGCGCAGATCCAAAGCCTAGTATCAAAATTTTGAATACCCATAAAATTAATCATAAAAATAGAAAAGCTAATAATCAACTGAAAAATAACTCGATTCAGGATAAGCGGAAAAAATTGAATTCTTTTTAGTAATCAGCAAATTTGTCCCACAAGACCCAGTAAGCGGTATTTGAATCGAATAAACTATAAGTTTTACACAACTTTTAGTTGAAAAATGAATTCATTTTTGAAAAAGATGAAAAAATAATTATTTTTTCAATAAATAACCAATCATAGAAATTTTTGAAAATTTTATTTTTTCAGACGGAAATGAAGATATTATTGTGTGACGAGTGCACGGAACCGTTAGCTGATCCGGGGGAACACGCGCCGAAGGACGAAAATGGAGTAAAGGAAGCAGACCCCCCCTACGTTACGGTGTGCAAACACGCGTATCACTGGGGGTGCATCCACTACCTCCTAAAAACGACCACAACCCCATCGCGAATAATATGCCGTCATCCAATGTGCAATCGAAGCCTCACGAATTTCGACTTCGTCCAATTGGATTGTCCTACTAGGACACAGGTGGTAAACCAACCCCCCAACAACGAGCACATCAGGCAGATGAGATCGACGATAGGTCAGCTCCAAAAAGAGGTCGAGGTCTTGAAAGAATTGATTAAAAATCTACAAACCAAAAACGAAAAACAAGCTACGGAATTGAAAGAAAAAATCGATGCGAATGCCGTGCTTTCAAGCTCGCTGACCGATTTAGAGCGCCGATTCAATCTTCTAATGGAGCAGAAATTAAATCAGTACATTCAAACTGGACCATCGACCCCCTCCTCTTCGATCACATCAGGATCATACTCGAAAATTCCAGCTTTAATGGAATTAGGTACTTCGTACGTGGGACCGCCAGAGTATGATCTCACCAACGAACCCCAGCGTCAAATTCGATTCGACGCACCGGGTGTTGAACCTATGGATACGATGAGTTCGCAAATTTCGATTCCTCAAAAAATTGAGTACTCAACACCGTTGAATCAACTTTACCCCTCGCAGGAGTACTACAGAGACCGAAGTTCCTCCCTCCCTTCAGCGAACCGAGGAAGACGAGGAATCAACGAGCGAAGGGCATTCAGAATGCCGCGGGGTACGACGAAGCGAGGCCCGTCACCGAGAGCGCAATCTCCGCGCGAAAATGAGCCCGAAGAACCCGAGGAAAAGAAAAACCCATCGGCCGAACAGCCCCGGTACCATAAAAAATACCTGTCACGTTTTGGAAGATCATCGAACGAACTCGAGCCCTATTATCCAATGAACGCGTACCCGTTTTATTTCACCGCCGCGGGCAGACAAGACAAAGCTAAAAACATTCACATGGTACTTTTTATGAACCAAGCGATGATGATCGGGGACGGACATATTCATGCGATGGTACATTGCATGGTTGATGAAGAAAAATATGGCCAATATCTCGATAATACCATCTATCGGCGAGACCTCTTAGCGTCTGATCTCTTTCGATTACTCGATTCAATGATAATATTACCAAAAAAATTATTTATCTCGATCGGTAATTTTGATGTGGTCTGCAATACATCTTACGATGACTTCACCGATGAAATGACGAAGATCGCGGATCTCCTTAAAGAGAAAAAAGTGACGGAGCTGATTTTAGCACCATTAGTGCACACGCCCCAACACAATAACATCGCTTTTGACCACATCAAATTGGCACTGGAAACAGACTGGGGATTGTTAGCAGGTGCGAAGACGACGCGAGTAGACGAATTTTTCGAGCAACTGGATAAAATCCCACCGCCCAGAGATGAATTTGGTCCATATCACAACATCAAACGTTACGAAGAAATTTTGGACAAATTGGCCGAAAAATTCATCCCCCTTCCACTTTCTCTGCAAGAAAAAATCAAGAAAGGGAAAGTACTTCAGCCACCGAGTAAAGATCGACGACGCATTGAAATGCTCCGAAAGGGCCTAATTTCAAAAGACACCGAATCGAAGCCGACCATGTCAGTCCAACCAACCATCAAACAGGAAAAAATGGAAACTGACGATAAACCCTACACTCCGGATCAGTTGGCCGAATTAAAACGGATCGAAATAAGAAAGAAATTAATCGAACAGAAAACAGCTGAAAATGCCCAACTAGGCAAATCCGATGAGCACCCTGTAGGAGCTTCGACCAGCTCAGAATTGGCACCTGAAGTTGCGCAAAATACGTCACCGCAAATGCCAACTTTGACCCCTCGTACCGACTTGAATCCGGCTACGCTGAATATGTCATCGACCTCCGCTCAGGCTATTAACCTGCCAGAAGTGACGCTTACCGCTATTAACGGTCAACAGGTGATACCACCCCTCACCTTCGGGATGAACTGGCAAACGTTATTTGACCAACACGCGCATAGTTGGACCCAGGAAATGGAACACCAAACCAGCGCGACGACAAACGAGTCTGAACAGGCTCCAAAAACACCGAACGTGTCGCTCACTGAAGAGCCCATCGTCATCTCTAGTGACGAGGAGAAAAAAGAGGGCTAATGGCTCATATTTCAACGCTCTATCGACTCAAGGTAAATTGCACAGAGTTTTTTGAATTTTTTATATCGCGTAAAAAATACCCAAACATTTGAAATACTTTTTCAAAAAACTCGAAATCCGGAATAATACCATCCAAAAATTACCTAGATACTAATACGACTAAAAAACAAAAATCAAAATTAAAACTCGAACGAAAGTACCAAAGTCATCAGAAAAAACCCTAAAAATGTCGATATGAGTAAAAAATGACCCTCTCAAAAAATGTAAAAATCAATCACGTTATTTTTCCTTCAATTTTGTTATTTTTTAATTTCAAATCAGCTTCGAAAGCTTTTATTTATTTATTTATTTTTTTTTTCTGAGCTAAATTTCTCTGAAATAGAAAGGAAAAAGTCAAAACTTATAATTTTTCGTTTTTTAGATTTTCTGAAGTTTTGAATAATTTTATTTATTGTATAAAAAGTGATTGATTACAAAAAATTACCCCCTAAAATTTTTTTTTTAGAAAAATCAGGCTGATTTTTTAATGGAAAATGGTTTGAATTAAATTAAATAAAAACTCGAAATATTCGCGAATTTTCTACCTCTTGACTCAGTTTAAAAAGCACAATTTTGGCTTTAAAAGTGCTTAGGTGTCTTCAAAAAATAAAAAAAAAAAAATCGTCGTAAAAAAGACCACCCAGCTGGAAGATAACATCCACCTTCCCACAACCGGTACCGTTACGCTCACGACCTTCACCAGTAACCTAGTAACCGCCAAAACCACCTAAAAAACTGTGTCAACCTAAATTCCATTTTCCATTCATCGATCCGACCATTAAAACGACCCGTAGAGCAGAAAAAATGAACATCCAAAAATGTAAATAAAGTTAAGATGTAATTTATTGAATATTTATTGATAATTTTTTTTTTTCATTACAAAAAACTCTACGCATTAATTTACCTACACATATGTATAATTAGGTTATAAAATAGCACAAAATATTTTTTTTTTAAATTTTTTTTTACAAACATACAAAATTTGTACTCTAAAACTACGATACAATAATACATGTATGTAAAATTTTACAAACTTAAAATAAATTCAATTTATTTTTTGAATGTACAATTATTATTTTTTTTTTATTTTAACAAACTTACATTAACGTAAAATACGTTTACAGAATCAAAAAATTCATATTCAAAAAATTTTTTCCAAAAATTTACAAAAATTTCAACTTTTTCATAAATTTTTCTTTAATTTTTTTTATTTTTTAACAAAGATATAACATTCAGGGCACAGAAGGCCATGTTGACTCAGACCGTAGACGGATAACATTCCTTTCAAAAAATTTTTTAGCCATGGTTGTCTTCCTATGGAACAAAAATGGCATAAGTTTACTCAAATTCTATTTTTAATTTCTATCTAAAATTATTTTCTAAAAGAAAATACAACCTGGAAAAGAAGTCCATGAGCCAAGAAAAAGGATCTGTGCATTATTAGTTAAGGAAATCTTCTTTGTCTTCTTACTGGAACAAAAAGAATTAGGTTAGAATTTTCTAATTTTAAAATTAAAATTAAAATTATCATTTTAATTATCATTTTTCCTACTTATTTTTTTTTTTTTTATATACAACTAATTTAAACTACGTAATCGTAAAAATGCTATAAAAATAAGCCAAATTTTTAGATTTACTCACCTTATTGTAAATACGAAAAATATCCCAACAGACTGGTTCAACTTTGGCTCAATCCTATTTTAAGTTTCACCCATCTTTCTCTGAACTGGTCCTAAACAAAAACAACATTTTTTATTTAATTTATTTCATAACTCTAAAATTTTTTTTTAGAAATAAAAAATGTACAGATATTTTAAATCGATCATGTGTTTAAATTAGACTGATTAATCCTAAGAAACAAAAATGCTCTTAAATTTTACATTATTTGATAAAAATGTAAATATGTTTTTGTACTTATCTTTAGTTTTTGATAAACAAAGTAATTCTCTTGTCATCGTCGTTGACCAAAATACACCTGTAAAGAAGAAGAAAAAACTTGAAATTAATTATGAGAAATAAGACTGACTAGAAATTAATTTATTCTTAATTAACTATAAAACAACGTTAAACAAATAAAAAAGAAGAAAAACAACGTTGCTTAGAATTAAGTTTGTTTAGGTACATTCCTATTTATTTTTATAATTTTTCTTAAAAATTTATTTTCCTTTTAAACTTTTTTAAATTTTTTTTTTTTCAAAATTTTTTTTAATTTGTTTTATGTTTCATCGAATAGTGGTGGTAAGTAGTTTCGCTTTCAACCGAACTCCGTGTACAACAGAAAGGTAGCGCAATTTTTTCCAAAAACTTAGCACTCTATCATAAAAATAAAATTCCAAAATTTCAATTTTTTTTTGAAAAAATGAACATTTTTTCTGATAGAAAAACAATTCATTTTTCCTCAACCTTTTTTTTTCATTTTTCAAACTTCCCTAAAAAACAATTCTTTTTTGGATTTTGAAGAAATGACAATTTTTCTAATACAAAAATAACTCACTTTCTTCAAAGTTTTTTCAAATTTTTTAATTTTTTTTTTCTTTTCTCTTTTTTTTCTTATCAATGATCAGTTTTGAACATTTCAAATGCTCAAATATCACATCAAACTTTGATAAAATTTTTCCTTTAGAATTTTTTTTAAAAATTTTTTTTGAACTTTTTCTTTTTTCAATTTTTTTTTTAAACTATAAAAACTCTACCCAAATCATTCAATGAATGATTTTCCAATACAAAATCATCCATTTTTTCAAAATTTTTAGTAAAAACAATAGCTATACTCAAGCCAACCTTACCAGCAATTTTTCTTCAAAAATTCTTGGTCAGACTATCCAAAGACAACAAAGCCAAACAACCACGAACTTCTTGAGCTTTTTTCATCTTCTCCTGAAATCATAAAATTGAGGAAGGGTACCTTTTAGATTAACCCTCCCCCTCAAAAATTAAATCGTACTTAAATACTTACCATTTCGGCCATGACCCTGCTGCGGAGTGACCAGATCAAAGGTAGCTTCTGGATTGATTTATTGATATCTTGACTTCGGTCAAATATTGATGGTCAATTGTAGTTACTCTTTATCAGTAAGAGTCAACTCACCAGCACACTCAAAATTCACCTCACTTTTGGAATTATAATAAAAACCAAAGAGTTTCAAAATTTATTTTGGGATTACTATTCCCCGCATCACTCAAGCAAAGTACGGGGGGCAATAGGGTCACATCCAGTGAAGCACAATGTCACCTTTTTTCAAAATTTCCGTGCTTTCCTCTACATTTCCTCAGGGGATACTTTAGAAGTAAACCCACGTTAGGGGCAAATGTAAGGGGACAATATGCCTTCACTGGCTAGACAGGGATATTCATCGTATCTCTCTCAGTGGGATTATAAATCTTTCATCTAAAGGAAGTACTGGAGAATCCAATCAATAGTTCGATTCTACAGTACTTTACGTAGATGAAAGCATATACTCGATGCACTTAGGTAAGGTGTTAAGTACGTGGGAACCACCCAAGAGGTGTTTTCACATCGTTCCATTAAGGGCAGATGTGAAAAGCTCACAAGTTCGTAAAGCTCAATTCCTTCTCGACTCGAGGCTAGAAGCCAAGTTGAGATGGAATTGATCTTCACTTGTCGATTCGCGCTTCGTCTGGTAGGTCTGACCGCGGAAAAGTAATAAGGCCACTCACTCCTACGTAAGAGTTGTGCTTGAGTCCCAGGTCCTCTGCCTTAACGTTCGTGTTTAAGGGAGAGTATTCGCGTTTAAACTTAAGTCTTCTAAATTCGCTACCCAACGCGGGCAATTTGATAGTTACACGTAGGTGGGTAAAAGCGATCCTACTTACGCCACTATTCGGTGGAATATATATTGGTTATACGCGTAGAGTTTTTTATATATTTTAGACTTAAGTATCGTGTTGTAATTTATTACTTAAATTATAATACACTGTTCGTGTTTATCGTGTGTTCTTATTTCGCGTGCAGTTCGAATTAATACAAGGTAAACTCGACTAAATCTGTTTAAATTTATACATATTGGTGTTGTAAGAGCTGAGCTAGCAGCGGGTAAGTACTATTTTAAAAGGTGATATATTACATCTCTTAGGGAGTTAGATTCATCCTGACCTATTAGGGAAATATTCTTATCCTCCCATCGTACGCAACGCCTCTACGTATCTATTTAACATAGTGTTCACTTTTCTACATATTATTTTTTTTCATAAAAACTATTTTTCAGAAACTTTTTTTAAAAATATGTACCTATACTTAATTATTATGTAGATTTTATTTTTACCATTAGAAGTAAATTTTTTTGACTTACTTTTTGGTATAATCAAGTTTCTTTGGCTGCTCAAAAATGAAAAATACATATCGATGTAATCCTGTTTGTGACAAAATAATGATGTATTCAAATTATTTTTCTAGTATTTTTGTAGAAAAATCTTGAAGGTTTTTAATTACTACGTGAGATGAAAAGAGAACAAGGGAGAAGGATAAAGACAGGAAACTTATTAGTGAAAACTACAAGAATGGTTCTAAAATGATAAAACGAAAGCTCTTACCAGTTCCATAAAGTGGCGTAGGTAAAAAGTAGCTTGCAAGGACTTCACCATTAGTTAAATCATTTCCAGGAATATTTCCTACAATCCAGTGAAAAAACTGAGGAAACAATCCCGTCGGAAAATTAGCATCTAAATGTCAACAAAGTGCAGGGACCCGATTAGCCTACTTTTGATCATTTTGTTCTTCTGATCAAGTTCAAATGGATAAAAGTGTCACTGACCGATCATTGTCAACAAATAAAACTTTTTCGGGTTTGCTTTCCATTTTACATCTGGCGGTTTAACCAACACTGCAGGCGAAAGTGCATTCCCCAAGTGTGCTTGGAATTTATTTTGGTAAGTTATCTACGCGGTGAAAAATCATTTGATGAGTGCAAAATCAAAATCTGTCTTAATAAAAAGCGATGAAAAAATGAAGGAGATGATGGCATGTGGTGTGATTTTTCTCAAAAATTACCTGCAGAAGTTGTTTCGGTGCAGTTGGTATTATTTCTGGAACTATATCGAATTCTTGATATTTCGAGGAAGTACATTCTATGAGACTAAAAAACTTTGGAATACGTGAATTAATACAGGTCTAATAATAGCTTTGATTGTTGAAACTCGAAAGTTCACCGAAAATTTAAATTCACTTACCAAGTTCACGCTTACTACACTTACTATAATCGCACGTAACTTTTTGTTAAATTTCATTATTCTTTACTCTAAAAATCCGAGGCCACTTAGGCAAAATGGTAATGAAAAAAAAATCAAAATTTACTTTCAAACAACCAACTTACTGGTAACTTACCTACGTAAAAAAAAGTGTCCAACGAAACATTTTTTGTAGAGGATAAATACCTTATCAACCAATTTTTCGAAACAAGAACCACCTTGAATGTTATCTGACAATTATTTTGTACTATGGTTATAAATCTATTTACGTTGAATATTTTTTTTAGTAGGTATTATATCTTTTTTCAAACAGAAATCAAAAAAACAGCTGTCTTCTAATCTAAACTTGTCAAAAACAAATTCTGTAAATTGAAATTCCTTGTAATGTGTACTTACTGATGGATTGTGAAAACCTATAATAAATTTGAAAAATTATTACGAGTAGGTATTTACAAAACAGGAAAAAGTAGGAAACAGATCTTACAGCAGCATGCTGAGAGATTTTCGTCTTGAAATCAAGTTTTGAATTGAAGTTATTATATCATGACTTTGGGATGGGGTGGAACCATCCCCAACATGTTTCTTTTTTTTCACTGAACTGCAAAGTTATCTCGGCCGAAGGAATTTCCCAAAATTCACTCAAATTTGGTATTTAGGCTTGGTTTAGCGTTAGGTCAGTGATTTCAAGAAGCCAGTCAGATGGGTCAATGACCTTAGTAGCCCACACAGGAAGACAGACGGGCTTGGGAATTGGCCATACTAACAGGTCAATGAACTTGAGAGACCAGACAGACGACCACGGGAAGCCAGGCAGATAGGTTAATGACCTTAAGAAATTGCATAGGAACACCGATGACCTTGAGAAGCTATACGGACGGGTCAATGACCTTAATGAATCAGGCGGACAATCAGATGACATTGAGAGACCAGTGACCTTGACATTCGTGACACACAAGTTAATGACCTTGAGAGACCAGACAGACAGACAGACAGACAGACAGACAAGACGACTTTGGGAAGCCAGAGAGACAAATCAATAACGACAACGAGCTAGACAGATGACCTTGGAAAGCCACACTGATAGGTCAATGACCTCAAGGGGCAGGATGACCTTGAACCAAAATTCACAGATGCCAGAATTTTTAGGAGGCGGTGAAAAGGCCAGTGGATTTTCACTTTTTTTAAAACGGTTTTGGATTTTGTGTCATCTCTGGAGCCTCCAAAATCGACCTAAAGGAGGCTGAAATTTGGTATGTGCATCCGATGGATGACTCAGAAGTGCCTGTTGGAAGGTCCAACTTTTCAGCCCCTCTCCAATTCTGTGCAGATTTTGTTATCTTTGTGCATGCATTTTTCGAAGTAACGAAATCAGTTTTGTTTAGTGTTCTATTCATGTTACTCGTATGTATATTGGATTCCGGTAAAATAGTCCAAGTCATAAAGTAAATCATTACAACTCCAATTATATTTTTAATAAAAAAAAAAAAAAAAAAAAAAAAAATTAAAAAAACTGCATTCTTATTTTATAGTAACTAAAATTTACACGATGTAAAATTACCATTCCAATTCACTGGGGTATTTACCAGTTAAGCAAGCGGTACAGTATCCACTGTTCTGGACAAGTTCAGTTTTAATGCCGTGTTGAACTGCAACGAGTAACCCATTCACTGATAAATAGGCTAATGAATCGGCTCCTATAGTGAGAAAATATTTTGATTAAAAATTCAATGGAAAATATCACCATAAAATATAAAAATCCTAATCTTACCTACCAGTATAATTGGCTAATCCAACATTATCTAATTGATTAGCTATCAATTCTTCTTTGGTAGGTGTATTAATGCCCATGTAACACGGGTATAAAACTGGAGGAGAAGCAATTCTAACATGTACCTAAACAAGAAAAACCCATACTTTTAAAATACATATGTATATTATACTGCCTATGAAAGAATATTATGCATTGTATTGTCGTTTATTGAAAAAAAATATTCAATAATTATTTCAAAACGAGCTGCACGGAATGTATTACCCACCTTTTTTGCACCAGCGTTCTTTAATAGTCTTACTATCTGACTGATAGTATTTCCTCGCACAATTGAATCGTCTATCAATATAATCGATTTCTCTTTTACGTTTTCCGATAAGATACCAAATTTTTTCCCAACGCCCAATTTCCTTAAGCGATCGCTTGGCTGGATAAAACTTCGCCCTACGTATCTATTTTTACAGAGGACTTCTGAAAATCTGATTCCTGTCTGAAAAATGGTCGTGAGTGTGTCGATAAATTAACGGTAGGTATTGGTGATGGAATATTCAAAATACCTACTTACTTCTTGAGAAAATCCTAAAGCTGCTGCTGTACCTGATTCAGGTATCGAACTGACGATATCAGCGTCTACCAGTGATTCACGAGCTAACATTTTACCACATTGCAATCGAACCGAATACACCGTTTGACCTGATATTGCATAAAAATTTGAGCATTTCGATACTTATTTTTAGAGTCAAAATGAAGAATTGACCAGTGAAAAGAAAACTAAAAACCTTCGAAGATGGAATCGGCTCTGGCAAAATAAATATATTCGAAAATACAAAAAGCAGGTGGCCTGTTATCTGGTCTTTCAACGATAGAAATTGTCTGAACTCCATCTCTCGTGATTTCCACAATTTCACCAGGAAGTACCTCTCTAACATAAATAGCACCGATTGATATAAACGAACATGATTCTGAAGAAATGACCCAAGCTGCTGGTTCGGAGTCGTTTTCTGAAGAAAAAAAACAATATTCCCATCACCATTACTTACCTATTTAGTTGTATTAAAATTTTATAATGAAGACAATCGAAACCTTGTTCGTCGATTGGTATTTTTCCAATACACAAGGGTCTATTTCCATAAGGATCACGTACTCCATAAATACGGTCTTTTTCCATTAAAACTAAAGAATAAGATAAAGGTGATAATCTCATTAGATGTTTGATTCGAGCAGACCAACTCGAACCGTCTGGAAAATGCTCGTCATCTGGTGGATTTAGACATAAAGCTTGCGTTATTAGTTTGCTATCTGAATGAATGGGTAAACCAACACCTCCTGATAATACCTAAATTACATTTCGTTGATAAGGATCAATTATAGTTTTATGCGCTTAGGTACCTACTTCATAAATTGAAATATGTAATTTACTATTCACTTTTTGACGAAGGGCAGAAGAATTTATAATTTCACCATTATGAGCGATAGCAAGATCACCATGAATGGTATGAACAATAAATGGTTGGCAGTTGACCTCGCTAGATCCTGCTTGAGTCGAATATCTCGTGTGTCCTATTCCCAAATTACCTGAATCAAGGTTGAAAAAATAACATTATGCAAGAATGATATCTATGAAAGTGGGTAAAAAAATCTTGTTTTGGCACCTTTTAAAAGGTTCATTGTATCGTCATTAAAAATATTCGAAATTAATCCCATTCCTTTCTTGACGTTGGATTGATCAACATCGTGTCCAGAACTGGTCACAATTCCAGCACTTTCTTGTCCCCTGAAGAAAAAATGTTCAAATGAGCATCATTTTTATGAAAAAAAATCTTCAAAATTGGTACCATAAATAATCCCGATTGGGTAAAAGTTCGCTTATCGCTGCAAAAATCGCCCATAATAGGCGTAAAACGCAATTATATTGCCCAAAAGTCCGCACAGGGAAGTCACTTGCGAAAATTCGCTTATAAATTCGCTGACGCCCATGGAGTGGCTGCAGCGTGCTACGAATTCGCCTATAAATACGCTAACGCCAATCATAAAAATGTCTTGGGCGATGGCGAGATTTTTGGTCGCTCAAAAATTCGTCAATCATGTTGGCGCATCAATGAACAAAGCAGCGAAGTTATTAGCGAAAATTTTGAAAAAGAAATTTCGCTGATAAATTCGTTTCATGCATTTTGTGGAAGGAGAACTTGCGGGATGCGCACGCATCCGCACTACGTATTCTGTTAGGTCCCAGGTTCGATCCCCACCCAGGGTAAAATTTTTTTCTCATTAAATTTTTTTTCAGAATAGGTATTTTAAGGATTGATGTGCTGTTCAATGAAAAAAGTTAAATTCAGGGAATATAAACACATTTTTACATTTTTAAATTCACTCGCAGATATGTAAGTACTAAATTTTTACAGAATGTAAATTTACAGACTGTAAAATTTACAGTCAATCCGCAAAATTACCTGCCTGTAAATTTTTAAAAAGTTTACAGACAGTTCTTTATCTTGAGGATTCTTTATAGTTCCTTTTTTGCAACTAAATTAAATTTACTCAAAATTTTGAGTGAGGAATAAGTGTTTGAGATGAGGAAAATGGTCAATGTTGAATTATTTACAAAATGGAGTAAGTTAGAAAGTTATCCGCGCGATAGAAAACAAGTTATAAAACCTCAAAGTTGTAAAACTCTTGAAAAAAAATCATTTTTTCTGTTTTCAAAATTTTGAATAAAATTTGTTTAAAAAATCGAAATTTTGGGTAAGGACATAGATGTTTGAGATGGAGTAACTTTGAAAGTTATCTGCGTGATAGAAAACAGTTATAAAAGCTCAAAGTTGTAAAACTCTTTAAAAAATTAGTATTTTCTTAGTTTTTTGTAAATAAATAAATTTACTCGAAATTCTGAGTGAGGAATAGGTGTTTGAGATGAGGAAAATTGTCAACGTTGAATTCTTTACAAAATGGAGTAAATAAGTTTGAAAGTTATCCTCGCGATAAAAAACAAAAAAGTCAATTGCAAAATTTTTACAAACAATTTTTTATTAGATTTTTAAAAAATTAGGTAAGCCTACACTTAAGTGTCTCTAAAAATGTTTTAAAATTTCATTTAAAAAATTTAAAAAAGTAAGCAAATAACCATTAAAAAACGTATCACTTAATTTAATTTTTTTTTTTAATTTAAACATTATCTACATTTTTTTTGTTGAAAAAAATTTTAATATCGTTTGAAAACGAAAATTGCATCAGTAGCGAGTGGCCTGTTTTTCTTATTTTTCTCTCTTTTTTTTACCAATTACTGGGGGTATCTATTTTCAAAATATATTTTCAATGAAATTTGAAAAAAAAAATAATACAAAATAATTTTAAGCATCATGAATGGGCATTATAAATAAATAAAAATGAAATAAAAATTTTAATGGATCAAAAATATGAAGAAAAAAATAATTGTTAAACAATAAGTATCTAAATAAATTTTGAATAAATTTTTTTCAAGTCCCAGTAAACCAAAAATGGTAATGCTCAATTCAGAAATTTTTCTTCATTTTATAAAATAATTTAAAAAAAAAAATGAATTTGCAAATTCATTCAATAAATTTAGAAAAATAAATTTCAGTTGAAATGATTTTTTCATTTTCAGTTCTATAATATTTTTTTTAATAAAATGAAGAATTCCTGAATTTCGCTTGATAATGTTTGGGTTTTACTAAAATTTAAAAACAAAATAATTTTAAATGAATTTTTTATGATAAAGAAATGTGTAAATTTTTTGACTCGGATGATTTCTGCAATCAAAACATGCCGCAGCCCAAATTAGAACAATTTACATTCACGCACTTGCAAGAAAATTATATCATTCCATTTTATGCCCATTCCTCCACGAGGCACTGGTAGACGTAGGGTTAGGCGTAGGGTTTTAAGTTCAGGAGGTCCCAGGTTCGATCCCCATATAGGTGTAGGAATTTTAGTTACATGTGATAGGTTGGAAAAATTCAGAAAAATATGGGGAAACCATACGTGAAGAAATGAATTAGAAATATGCACATCTTCCCTTCATTTTTGATTTTTGAAATTCAAAAATTTTAAAACATAACCGTTATTTTATACAAAACGTGCAGCAAAATTCGCTCACCAAACGCCGATAAATTCGCCGGCGACAATTTGGGACTAAACGCTGAATATTTCGCTAATTACTGCGCGGATAATTTCGCGTGTAATATCGCACCTGCGCAAACGCTGATAATCCGATGGGCGTTCGCGCAGGTGCGATATTGTACGCGAAATTATTCGCGCAGTTATGAGCGAAATATTCAGCGTTTAGTCCCAAATTGTCGCCGTCGAATTTATCAGCGTCTATAAGCGAAATTTTACCCAATCGGGATATTTACCTGTGCTGCAGATGAACCAATCCTAGGCAGATGGTCTGAGCAACGTCGACTTTTGCAGGCCAATTTCCAGTACCGATGCATCCGAAGACTCCACATTCATGAGTCAATCCTGAAGTTTCAGTAGAAAATTCCTCTTTTCCATTTGAACTCATTTTGATATGATTATTCGAAAGGTCAAACTCGTGAATATGCCAAGTGTCAATTTAGTCGAAAATGAGTTATCGCTATTAATGTCAAACGTCGTCTTCGAAGACGCTCACACACTATGAATCTATACCAATTTGTTCAATACCTACTTTAAAGAGATTAAAATCTGTCCTAAATATTGCGTCTTCTGTACACCGCCCGTAGCCTGAAATATTTAAATCACGCTTAGTTAGTGCCACTTTTTTTTATCACATGTCCATTCACGGTTCAATAAAAGTGTCTGAAAATATCACAAATCATTGATACGAAGAAAGTATTACTCGTAGAACTAATTTTGATGATTGACTACTTGGACCTTGATGCTAGAGAATTTTTTGATGAAATTTTCATCTAGCAGATAAGCATTCGAGAAAAAAATCACTTTTCTCTGCATTTCGTCGAACGATATACTTTTTTCATTAATTATCGAAGAAGGTGCACTTTTTTTCGATTAATTATAAAATGCAATTTTTTTCGTGATATTATCATCGATGTTTTTGGTAATAAAAGCCCTGCGAAAACATTCCATAGGCAACTCAAAAAATAAACGATGACACTTCAAAATCTATGATATTCAACTTGAATGACAACAGCACACTTAAAAATGGAAGAATAATGTTCAAAAAATTGAAACGTCTGCAGAAATCCTCGGTATGCAATTTCAAATAACACACGTTACCAAATCTTATCAGTTAACTGTTTTTTGTGCTTAGAGTTGCATATTAGTAGTTTTGCAGGAGTTTTTGTACTTTGTGTAGGTAGCGTGTACTTTACCATGACTAAACTTGAAGCATTTGTTGACGCTCGAGATACACACACTTTGGAGATCGAGTTACTTGAATTGCATATTTTATATTTTTAAGGCGACTATGATATTTTGACCAGTTTACTGAAAACAACTGTGGTTTTTGGATAAGAATCAGCACAACGTTTTTTTGAAAACTTGTACCAAAAAATCTGCTGAAAGCTTCAGAAGACGTCAAAATCATCACTATTTCGCTCAGAAGGTCCAAAGTAGAGTTCAAATCGAATCCAATCATTTTTTAAATTTATGTACTTGTTTGCAGAATTTTTTCATTTTTTTCACAAAAATAATTTAATAAGTTTTTGATTTTTTTTCACCTAAAACAAAAAATTCACGAAAATTCAAGAAACGAGTTTCAGCAGTTGAAATTTGCATATTGGTGTATTTTGGGATCCCTTTTTTGATTGCTTCTTGCCCAATTAAAAATTTTTTTGAGTCGGTTGACATTTTGTTGGGCATACAATCTGCGAATTTGTATCTTATCGCGAACTACTCACAGTATTTTTGCGATTAATTTTTAAAAGTTGTTTCTGAGGATTTTCAACTTTAGAAGAATGGATGCCTATATTTGAAATCAGTGTTACTAGACGTGCATTTTGAGGTGTCATGTGTATCTGTTTGTACACTGAAAAAATTTGAGAATATTGTCATTTTTGAGGTGAGAATATTCTGAGGAATATATTTTCAATTGAGAACATTCTTATAACTAAATAAACTCTAGAATTCATATAGGTAAATTTAGTTTTACTTTTACCGATTTCACAGTAGGTAAGTAGGGCTGTTTTCTACATTTTCAAACATAAGTTCGTGAATATTTAGAAAGAGGGCGTCACACGTATTATATTTTTAGCTTTCCTGAACTCGATTTTTTCGTGTATATTTTATTTTTCTCGATATTACATACGTACTTATATTATTCCAAAGTGATAATTGAAACGAATTTAATTGCACAAAATGACAGTATGAGGAGTTCCTCGACATGGGGAATTCAGCAGAATAATTTATTATTTTGTACCTACCTACAATTTAATTTGACGAATATTTCTGAGAGATAATTATGATCGGTTCAAAATTTGGTTTCTGACGATTAAAAAGTAACGTGTAATTTTTATGCACCTATTTATTGGTATTTGGAAATCGATTCTCCATCATTTTAGCAGTAGAGTTGATCTAACAAAAGGTCAAAGTGAGAATATCTTGAAACTAGGAATTCATCAAAATGATTAATTTTCCAATTATGTTGAGTACTTTGAAGACAAATCGCAATTTTAAATTGCTCTCGATGTTCTTCTTTGTAATTTTCAATTTTGAAAACTTATCGGAACTATATATGTAAATGAACATCCATAGAATCATTTTTCAACCTTTGCCTTCTAATTATAATTTGTAAAGCTAACAAAATAAATCATTCGATTAACACAAATTTTTTATTCGTATAAAAAATCAAATTACACACATTTTACAAATGAATGAGTAAAAAAAAAAGAGACGTGATTAATATTGTAAAATTATCCACGTTTACATATAAATACAATCGAATATACATCAGAAAAATCTGGTTTGCTCAACACAAAAAATAAAATAAAATAATAAAACAAAAACAAAAACAGCTTAAATAAAATGGACTTGAAAAGGTGAGGAGAACATAATACATACATTGTCACGAAAGGAATTCAAATCAACTAATACCATTACTTTCTCAATTGGATAAAATAAAACAAAAATTAAAGGAGAATCATGTCGCTTGTAAGCGTAATACATAACCTGAATGGATTGCACCGCAATATGAAAGAATTAGCCTCAATTTAGTACATACTAAACAAAAATCAAAAAAGTATTGAAAAAAAAATGACAATTAAAAAATAAACGTAGTAGGTACAATATTATGTTCCATTTTTCGTATAAATAATACACAACACGAAATAAAAAATATTAATACACGCGAGTTAAGTACCAATTTTTCAAAATAAAAAAGCTTTTTTCTTTTTAATTAAAAGAAGAAACATCTCACTATATCAGTCCGAGGTGATCTGATTTGATTATTTAGGAGAATTAATTAAATTAATAATTCATAGACCACCTCTCAAGTCTACCGTATATGTCCTCGAAAGAGAGAAGGGGTATATAGGCAATACTAATACGTAATACAATATACTTACATATTCGATCAACTCTGGATTTTTTTTTCATTTCTCCCATTTTTAAAACGTATTGTCTGTAACGACGATTTGTGGAGATTTTTTTTTCAAAAAGAAAACAATATTACAAGTTTGCGAAAATCTCCTCAAATCACCACACGATTTTTCTGCATTGAAAAAATTACACACAAGACAGAGAAAAAAACATACAACAAGAAAAATAATAAAATAAGGTAAATACATCAAGCACATTGAAAACAAGAGAATAGTTACAACACGATTTCAGCCAATAATACACAAAAATATAGTACGTAGGTATATAATTCGGCAGGTATAAAAAAAAGTAGGTACAAAATATCTTCCTTTGGATTTTTTTTTTACTATTGTATATATCGTGAAAAAATAAGGCAGTATAAAGATATTAACACGGAGGAGGGGAGGGGATGATTCTTATCAAATGTTAATGTTTTTATATTGGTCAAACGGCGCTTTCTTGTTTCGGAGATATTAAAGGTGTCGATGATGGCGATGGTTCTTCTTCTGGAATTGCGCAACTAATCGGAGTATGCGCTCGGTAGACTGGGTAACGGTAACCATCGGATGTGCTGGGCACTGAGGGAGGAACGCCGCAGCTCTTCCTCGGTAACGTGTTCGAGCCGTATGGGTGAGTATCATTGGGCGGTATCACCTGAAAATACATTAGTGAGATTAGAAAATTGCAAAAATAAAAAATAATGTATGATTAAGATGCACAGAATGTTATATTTTTATTAATATCAACATGAAAGGTGCCAACCAGTCGTGATAGAAAAATTTTTGGATACTCCTAATTAGGTCATTCCACCTCAATTCGACCAACGTTTTTGAGTCATGTCCTTCAATTTCGCTCAAATTTTTTTTACAATGTCATACCCACCCAATAAGTAACAAACCCGTAATCAGTTTGGTCCCAGCCCCCTCAAGGGGCAGGTGGCGGGGGGGGGGGGTCAATTATTTTCACATTGTCTCGAGGTACTCAACTTCTGCAGTACACACCTCAAAAGCTATGATATGTACATTGATTAAAACTGATCTCACAGTTCGAAAGGGCATTGCATTTTGAACTTTTCAAGTATTTTGAAATTCTCAAAAGTTCAAAGTTGAAATTTCAAATTAAAAGTTCAAATTTCAAAATGGCGCTGTAAGTGGAAGCTACCATTTAAAATTCTGAAAAAATTTCCATAGATGTACCTATTGATGCTTTTTCGAAATATTCAATTTTCTAGATGAGATCTTCTAATGGAAAAAAAGCACCCCCTCCCCCAAATTTGGGCAAAAATTTCAAAAGAAATCTGGGGCATGTGATATATCGAACTGTATGTTTTCAGTGACGCTGAACACGAATATGACGTCAGATTTTTGATCGGAGCCCATCCACAGCCCCCAGCGCCTCCCCAAATATGGTAAAAGTTGAAAAAAGTGTTTTGTTCAAGCGACACATGAAATATTATGTTTTCGATATCAGTGAACACGAATATAGCCTCAGTTTTTCAAATAGACCTCACCCATGGCACCCAGAACATCTCCAAAAGGGTAAAAGTCCAATAAATAGGTAATGATTTCCATATATAGGGTCCAATCCAAAATCTGACGTCATATTCGTAGTCAGCGTCACTAAAAACACACTATTCGATATATCACATGCCACAGATTTTTTTTGAAAGTTTTACACAAATTTGAAAGAGGGAGTGTTCCGGCTCCCCCCAATATTTAATTCAATATTTCGAAAAAGCATCAAAAGGTACATCTATGGAAATTTTTTCAGAATTTTAAATGATAGATCCCACTTACAGCGCCATTTTTAATGACTCAATTGGCAATGTTTCATCAATTAACTACATATAACTATCTATCAACATACATGAATACCTAGCTCAACTCCTAAAAGACTTGGTAAACAATCGAGAAGACCAAAAAACATGAAACTACCTACCGAAAATAACCATCCTTTTTAGCAATACATCTACCTATAGTATTAGTTAGATCCCCACACAAATTATAAAAGACTTCTAAACATATTCACTTTCGCGTTAGATTATCCCGACGAAACTTCGTTCGACGCAGATTTTGAAAATATCTCATACTCGGCGGTTTCGCACTAAAAAGAGTCTCTGTCATATCCGCCATTTCCTTATGTGAGATTATAGAATAAATTATGCTCGAAAACGGAGTTTTGTGACATTAAAACTGAAAATTCTCTCGTCGAGATACCAGGATTTCACTCTAATTAGTGCAACACACACCACACAATACACGTCAACTTTCAAACCGAGTGGAATTTTCCACCATTGGATTATCTTTTACACCGATATATTTCTCCGAGGTGAGAAAATAAACTTGAGAGAGAGGAGAGTTGAGGACGGAATGTTTTTCAAATAAATAGTATACCTAATAGTCGGTGGAAAATACCCATTTAATTTGTTCGTTAATGCTTCAGGATATAGTATCTCGAAAATACATTTGCAAACAGTTATTAGGAAGATGACAGCGAGTTACGAAGATTGAAAGATATAGGCGGGTTCTGCGCCAGGAGTCGTTTCTCGCGTCTAATTTTCGATAGTTTTCAATACAAAATAGGTCTACAGACTTGATCATGGCGAATTTTGAGTCATATCCTCTACAAAGGATTGATTAGACACGTACAGATAGGTATCTATTACACACACATATTCCTTCTCTTCCTCCTCTTCAGCTCCCTCGAATCGTGTATTAGAAGGATACGCGGTAGGTATTCGTGTGCATCGACAATAATAATATGTGTATGTACTTACAACGTTAGTCTTATTTAAATGGCTGAAATTCTGCATCGGCATGGTACCATTTCTCATCGTACAATACGACGGATAACTCCTATTCAGCGTATTCTCGGCGAATAAATTATGCACCGAGGGAATTTTCGCTTCAATAGTCGAAACGTGCTGCCTTCTGTGCATGTAATCTCGACGTTCGTCTATATCTGCAACACACATACGCATACCAATTGTAAATGTACAACTAACTATAAGTTCTCTATCTATGTAGGTGGGTAATGAGGGTAGGTACGGGTAGTCTATGTAGTATGTACTCGCGTATATAGCACATACACCAAGTACACGAGTAGAATATCAAAGCAACAGCGATTAATTTCTTACAAAATATACAGCTTTGAACTTCGATTCGAATTACGAGCTTGGTGGAATTTTTTTCACTTACCAGCGGCTGGCTGTGGTATAATATCGGGGTCTTTTTCTTCACCATCTAGCCCGATGTTGTTCTGATTGAGGAATATCTTGTCGGCGAAACTGTCGCGGTTCTTTTCGCCGCTGGAGACGCTGTCGTTGGAGCTGTAAACGTTGGCTTCGTTTTGCAGCTTGTTTTTATTTTGACGGTTCTCTATGCGGGAACAGTGTAGTTGTAAGGCGGTCGCTACGATGCAGGCGATCACAATTAGCGATATCACAACGCCGATAACGATACTCATCGTTGTGGTCAAACGGAATCGTTCTAGTGGTTTTTCGGCTGGAAAAAATAAAAGATTGTTAGGTTTTTGCGATGGAGTTCGAGATACAAATTAAAATTATTGTAATCATCATGCAGAGTGTATGATTTTTTGTGAGACACGGATAATTCATACAAAATATAGGAGAAAGAACTTGACTAACACTCGAGGGTGGAAAAAATATTTAAAACAGAATTTATTACTTTTCAACTCGTGATAAGGTTTTTAAAGTAAGTAGGTAGGGTAAATTTTCTTCAAACTTCAACTTCGTAATTTTTTTTAAGACCAGTTGAGTGACCTATCAAAAAAGTAATAATGTCACTCTTGAGCCCAAACATTATGACAGCTATGAATTTCATATCACTGATTATAAAAATCACAATTTCCCCATTAAAGTTATCTATTGCCTTCTCCACGACATCTCTGATTTCTAAATAGCTTGTTGAATAATTTTTTGTAAGTGATTTTTGGTCAAAGTTGTGTCATAGTTGAATTTTTCTGGTCCAAATGTTGATGTAAATGTGATTTTAGGTCGAAAATCTGGACATTTTCCAATTTATGGTCATTATAGCCACAGTGTTGTTTTTTGGTCAAAATAATGGCGTCATTGTATTTTTTGTGAATATTGTGAGATTATTTGTGATTCTTGGTCAAAATCGTGACATTGTTTCTTTTTTGTTGACTTGTCATTTTTGGTCTAAATCATGACATTATTGCAATTTTGGGTCAAAGTCGGGACAATTCTTCTATTACCTGCTCAAAACTGTGGAATTTTTTTTTGTCTAAATCATGACTTTGTTGCAGTTTTGGTCAAAATAGTGACACTGATATTTTTTTTTGATAAAACTTGGTTATAATGTGGCAATCGAGTCAAAATCTTGGACGTTGTGATTTTTGGTCTAAATCAAGACATTTATTGTATTTTCTGATTCTGATCAAAATCGTGGAATTTTTGTATTTTTTGGTCTAAATCGTGACTTTGATGCAATTTTTGGTCAAAATAGTGACACTGATGTTTTTCTGCTAAAACTTGGTAATAATGTCACAATTGAGTCAAAATCTTGGACGTTGTCATTTTTGGTCTAAATTATGACTTTATTGCAATTTTTGGTCAAAATCAGGTCATTTCTTGTATTTCCTGATTTTGATCAAAATCATGGAATTTTTGTATTTTTTGGTCTAAATTGTGACCTTGTTGCAATTTTTGGTCAAAATTGTGACAATATCATTTTTTTTTGGTCAAAATAGTGACACTGATGTTTTTTTTGATAAAACTTGGTAACAATGTTATAATCAAGTCAAAATCTTGGACGTTGTCATTTTTGGTCTAAATCATGACTTTATTGCAATTTTTGGTCAAAATCAAGAAAGACATTTACTTATTGTATTTTTCGAACAAAATCATGGAATTATTGTATTTTTTGGTCTAAATCGTGACCTTGTTGCAATTTTTGGTCAAAATTGTGACATTATCATTTCTTTTCAAAATAGTGACACTGATGTAATTTTTGGTAGAAATCGGTGATAATGTCTCAATCAAGTCAAAATCTTGACGTCTTGAGTTTTGGTCAAAATTGTAACCCTTGTTGTATTTTCTGGTCAAGGTCGTGGAACTGTTGTATTTTTCGGTTTTAAACTCGTGACATTTCTGCACTTTTTGGTCAAAATTGCGACAATGTCACTTTTTGGGTCAAAATTGTGTCATTTCTGTATTTTTGGTAAAAATAGTGTCATTGTTGCAGTTTTTGGTCAAAAACGTGAAATTATCGTATTTTGCGGTCAAAATCGAAATTCTAATCAAAATGGTGACATTGTAAGTGATTTTTGGTCAAAAATATGACACTGTTGTGATTGTTGTTAAAAGCTATGATTATTTTGATTTCCCATCTGATTTCAGTACTTTCTTTGAAAGACCATGTAACCTATTAAAATGAGTTAAAATTTCACACTGAGACCAAAAATAGAGACTGTTTTCCTGTCACACTCCTCCCCTAGTTTTTGGCTTCATTCTCTAGTTTTATTTCACATTCCCCCTTCCCAAAAGCCAATGGACCCATCACAGTGAAATGAAATTTCACGCTGAGATGAAAAATTCCGAAATTTTTTTTATATTGCATCCCTCCAGCTAGTTCAGTCTTCCTCAAAAAAAAAAAAAAATGAATTTACGATTTTTTTCTAATAATAATTACATAACAGTGGTCCTCAAACTAAAATTTATACTCTACGTGGAGGCCAAAAATAGTAACGGTTTTTATGGAGCTCCTTTTTTTGTCTCGTTTTAAACCCCCCTCCCCATCCCAATTTCACTTTTTTTTTCAGATTTTGCAGTATGCCCCCTCAAAGTAGGTTGAAATTTCACACTGAGCACGCCGAGGCGAAAATTATCTCGTTTATTTCAACTATTTTCGCTTTAAAGGAAGTGTTTTCAAATACATACCCTATTTTTGACAAACTTACAAGTTTTGAATATTTGCATTAAAAGTGATCTCAATTTTATTTCTTTTAAAAAAATCAATACAATTTTTTCACCAAGTTTATCTTTTTTTTTTGAATAAGGTAAAATTTCCATGACTTTTTCCAGTGATTTCAGCTTTTTTGCAACAATTAATTGAAATTCACCCCCTTCATCGGGAATTGTGTAAACAATGAATAATTATGATCATCAAAACCATTTTGATTTTATTTTTGAACTCAAAATTACTAGATTGGGGGGAAAATCCTGCGAATTTCATAAGAGAATGCTGAACGACTGCATTTTAAATAATAATACCCCCCCTCTCCTAACACTTATTTTTCACGTGAGTCATTTTGAAAATTCCAGTGGGTATAATATGATTTTGTTGACAGTGGTTTCGAGATTTTTTTTTCGACGTTCTTCTCACCTGCATTACGATGTCATTCAAGTCCGATTTCAGCAGTAAGAGAATCCTCTGCTCGCTCTCTTTTCATATAAAAGCGAAAACTCACTCATACTTCAATTTACATAAAAATATTTTCTCGAGTAAAATGGGCCATCTCGCGAGTCGTAAAATTGACACCGGCCACATTTACTCGTACATTCTCGCCATTTTCGTCCATTTTAAATCGCAGCTATTCAACATACCGTACTCCTCCACGTCTCCTTTCCATTTTCCAAATCTCTCACAAAACAAACAACATCGCGAGCGGGCAAAAAAAGTAAAATAAAAATACACAAAAATAAAAGGTACATCGAAAAAAAAAGAGGGCACGTACACAGTACACACACACGCTTGTCCGCGAATCAGGAAGCAGCATACATGAGGAAAAAAGGTTAGACGAAGGCGAAAGAATGAAGGAGAACGAATCATCAACAGATCGTCGGTGAAGTAGAGGGTACTGCCAGAGAAAAACCTTTTGTTGGCACTTATGTTCGCAGCAATAAATATATAATCAATTTAAAACGAGATCTGATAGGGTCAGCGTGGCGGCGGCGAAGCGACGCAGGAGCGGGGTGGAGGAGCGGGAGAAATATTGCATTTTATATTCGTTTGGCTGTTTTTATTCTCGCGCAAAAAGGACTGAGCGGTGGCGGGGGCCACGGCGCGGCGTTCTGTTGGGAATCAAATTTTACAAACGTATTCAGACCTTTCGGTTTGAGTTATCGCCTTTTGACCGTTTGCCAGTTTATTCTGCTCGTTTCCATTATTGTTTTCAATTTTACGCTCTCGAGTCCGTGTTCCACCTCCAGCCTCTTTACCATCTCTTCCACCCTGTCATTTCCGTATCGCGTCTGATTCCCTTTCTCTCTGTTCCTTCTTCTGCTTCTTCTTTAGCTTTGTTCTCGATGGTCTAGTGCATTGCCAACCAACTTACACTGTACCTATTCTTTCATCAGCTTGCTATCAACAAATCGGCGTAGATGGCGAGGTATCCGTACAAAATATAGTCTGACTAGCCAATGCACATGTGATGACAGGGAAGGATTTATTCGGGGGCAAGAGACTTTAAGAGGTTAATTTACGTACCTTCTTTTAATTTTAAAATTCTTTCCGAGTTGCCTAATGTGGTCACATCAATATTCAAAGCGTCGCTGCGTCCTTTCATGTTGGTGGCGAACACGTAAGCCACGTAATGGGTACCGGCTTGCAGACCAGTTACTTGGAAACGAGGCCATTGCGAGCTGATATTGGCCTTTAGGTCGGAGTCCGAGTTCACCTCCAGGTAAAAGGTTTGGGGCATTCCTCCGTTATACCCTTCGGTGCAGCGGATCGAAAACGACGTCATTGTGATATTCCAAACGGTGCAATTCGATACTCTGTCTGGTTTACCTGTAAACAAAATAGGTAATTAGAAACATGCAATTTTTCGATGAAAAATTCAGTCAGGTGAATCGTGATTCGGAGTGGAAGTTTCCGGATCACTACAGATTTATCAATCAAAAACACAAAATATTCATTTTTGGAAGAACTGGGGACAAATTTTCAGAAAAATGCGATTATTTATCAAATTCATCAACTTTTCAGAAACTGATCTAACAAAATGAAAAAAAATCAATTTTGTAGAAGGGCATTTGTGGTGAAAATGAGTGAACCGATCTTCAGCTTGGATATTTAAAGTATCCTCAAATTGAGAGTCGAAAAAATCTCACCCACCCATCCTTCTCCTTCTTTACTTATGTCATATGTAAATAAATCACCTACGATTTTGATACAAAAAATTTATATTTATTTTGTCCTATTACCAAGCTGATCTAAAAGTTGGAATTTTCGTGGTGTGGATTGAAAGCAAGGGTTTCAGAATTTTAGGATTTTTTTTCAATACTTCTCACGCTGCATTCTCGTCAAAAAAAAGTAGAAAGATGATTTTAGATCTTAAGTACGTAGGTGTAACTCTGGTCCCAAAAGCGTCGCAAGTAATTTTTTTCACCTCTTTTGCTTTTAATACGGTTAATTAAGTGCATTAATTTGTGGTTCCAGATTGGTGAGTGACGAATTTTTTTCAAAATTCTCAATTTAATTTTCAGGTTTTAATTTTATTTTTGATTCTAATAAATACAAGTTTTTGATCTGATTTTCAAAAATTTCAATTTCATGTTCGATTTTTAATTTTTTTTCTGTTTTCAATTTTAATTTTAGTTTCTTATTTCATATTCAGTTGATTTTATCATCAGAGATATTTTCACTTTATTTTAAGTTTTGCAATTTACTTTCAGTTCTTCACTTTATTTTTAGAGGGTGAATTCATTTTTAAAATTTTACGTATCATTTTCAGGTTTTTCAATAGATATTACTTAGTTTTTATAATTAAATCATCAATGATTCAATTTTTCAAAATTTCCGATTTAATTTACAGTTTTTGATTTTATTTTGCTGAGAACTTGAATTGACCTTTTATTTATGATAAGATTTTAAGCGTCTTACGATTTCATTTTCAAAATACTAAATTTTATCCTGACGAATTTCTAATTCTCTTTTCAATATTTTTGGTTTGATTTTCAGTTTTAGAAATGATTTTTGGCATTTTAAATTTCATTTTACGTTTACAATTTATTTCATGTTCAGAATTTCCAATTTCATTTTCAGTTTCAAATTTGACCATTATTTTCGATTCCATTTTCAGAATTTTCCGTTCATTTATTTTCAGTTTCTAGCTGTATTTTTAGCGTTTTCAATTTAACTTTTTTCGGATTAATGTTCAGAACTTTTACTTATTTCATTTTTCAGTTGTATATTTTCAGAATTTTCCATTTCGTTTTTAGTTTTATTTTTCAACTTTATTTCCTGTTAGCAATTTCAATTTCAGTTTTTTATTTTGTTTTTATAATTTTTGATTTCAGTTTATTTTTTCGATTTCGTATCAGAATACAAAAGTTCATCTTCAGTTTAAAATTTTACTTTCAGATCTTCTGATACAATTTTCAGCTTTTAATTTCATTTTTTTATTCAATTTTCTCATGTCATGTTCAGAATATGTAATTTTGAATATTTTTTGTCAATTTTTGGTTCTATTTTCAGAATTTTCCATTTGTTTTCAGTTTTTAGTTTCGGTTTTAGTTTTTGATTTTGCTTTCATAATTTTCGATTTCAGTTTATTTTTTCGTTTTCATTATCAGAATACAATAGTTCATTTTCAGTTTACTTATAATTTTACTTGCAGATCTTCTATTACAATTTTCTGCTTTTAATTTCAAATTTTATTAAATTTATTCATGTCATGTTCAGTACCTATAATTTCAAATTTTATAGTCAGTTCTTGGTTCAACTTTCAAAATTTTCCATTTTGTTTTCGGTTTTTAATTTTAATAATTTTCAATTTAATTTTTTTTTCGATTTCATGGTGCCCAGATTTATCTTCAGTTTTTAGTTTTATTTTCAAATTTTCGTAGGTATGAATGTTCAGTTTTTGATTTTATTTTGAAAGTTTTTAGTTTTAAGTATCAAACGTTTTGAATATTCAATTTTATTTTCGGTTTTGAATTTCCTTTTCAGTTTTTGATTTTGATCATTCCAGTTTTATTTGTATTTTATTTTCAGTTTTTGATTTTGCTCTCAGAATTTCTAATTTCATACTCAGTTCTCAGTTTTATCACAATTTTTCAATTATGTACCTATACCCTCATTTTTTTATTTTCTGTCAAACGTTTTGTTCTATTTTCTGAATTTTCATTGTAATTTTCAGTTTTTAGTGGATTTGTATCTTCAGTTTTCTTCGTATTTATTCATTTCAGTTCTCAATTTCGTCATCAATTTTCCGTTTCATTTTCAGAATTTTTCATTTTAATTTTCAGTTGTCACTTTTTCTTGCAGCTAGCTTTTCATTTCGATTTTCAGATTTTGATTTGACTTTAAGCATTTTTAAATTAATATCCTGAACATTGAATTGAAAAATAAACCTACTCAGTTTTCTATTTCATTTTCAGTGACTTTCACTTCATTTACAATGTTTTACTTTCAAAGTTTTTAATTTCACTCCCAATTTTTGATATTTTTTTTTTAAATTTTGATTTCATGTTCAGAATAATATAGAAAATTCATCCTCAATTTTATTCTCAAAGCTTTTGATACAATTTTCAGTTTTTGATTTTATTTTCAATTTTATTTTCATACCTAGAGTTTTCAAATTTTTGATGAGAGGGAGGAGTAGGAGTTGAAGTGAAAATTTCAAAAAACCAACTTGGCTGATCTAGGTACGATGTTTCCTGATATGTATCTACTACTGTCTGATTTTTTATTCAACAGCAAAAATCTTCTTTATTTCATGCTATGGCACAGGTTTCATAAATTGAAGTCCATAAAATATTCGTAGGGAAACTTATAAAATTAGTACAACTATTGATTGTAGTTGTTGTTTTTTTTGGGAGGGGAGGGTAAGGGAGGGGGGAGGGGTACTCAGTAGGTAAGAATTTAAATTTACTTCTAAATACAACCCTTCCAATTCCTTCCATGACGTTTTTCATTCAAAACTTTCATTTTTCATGATTTTTTTTGGGTGCAGACCTAAACATCCTGTTCCAATTCTCGGATTCAGAATTTTAAAAAAATGTCGAAATCTTGATCAAGATGACACGAAGAGACCCATAGATAACTACTAATGTAGACCACCTTTGAATTCGAACTTGAAATTAGATAGGTATTACAACTACATTAGGCAAAACGTTGTGGTCACGAGTGGGCTGCAGCTACGAGTAGTTAGAGCAGCCACTGTCATCGTTGGGAAAGCCTTTCGCGAAAGTGAGCCAGGGCAAGGCTGAGATATTACTAGGCTAATAACTACACACAAAGTTCGGTGTATAGTTTACTACTTATACTTATATTCTGCTCTATCCTTAGTCAGGCAGGAGAGGGTCGCGGAGGGCACAACGTAGTTATGTTTTAATGTAATTAGTTCCACGTCAGGTACGTCTCGCTTCGGCTCTCCATGCAGAGGGTTTTCCAAGCAGCCTCTCGTCCCTCCTCCCTCCACCTCCTATCCCTGCTGTACACGTCCACAACCAAACACCAACGCAACGCGTAAAATACATAATCCTTTTTAATTATGTTGCAGTTAAAATGTTCAAATGAAATGCCGGTCTTTCGTTTGGTCCTTCCGAAGTAGGACTTTTGCCATTTCGGAAGTTTAAAACGAGCTAACATTTCCCAACCAATCTCATCCCTCGCTCGTCCGCCTTCGACGACCATCCTGCTAGTCATAGTAACTTTCCTCTTTGTATAAGTCATTTTCACGAGGCAAGCAGGCAGGCAGGCGAACGAGCTTACCAACCAGAGTGTATTATGCCCCGAACCCGGAAAAGAAATTTAAAACTAAGTTTCTATCCTTTCCACTACCCTCCAGCCCACCCATCTGCGGTCCATACGACGTGGTTAAATTGTAAAGTTTTCCCCCTGGTTGGAAATTTTTTCCCCGGCTCACGGCTACGGGGACATTTCTCCATTGTTTGCCGTCGAATAATCCTCCTGTGATTAAAGCTACCAGAAAGCGAGAGAGGATGGCGACGCCGCGAATTAGGATTGTACTCTCGTAATCGCTTCAAGGTTGAAGGATTTTTTTTCCTCTTCCAGTTACGTATAATTTTTACCAGCGCCGGCGGAGGATTTAAGGAGGTCGAAGAGCTGTACAGCGAACACGACGAGCACAATGGAAAGAAAAGGATTAAGTCGTTTATTTCAACGACGTAACGTTTAATTTCCATCTCGAGAGCGGTTTTCGATTTGTATGTGGTTTTTTCCCTTCTTTTCTCATTTTTTTCTTTTCGTAATTTTCGAGACTACCCACGCGACGAGGTTTTTTTTTTCTTCAGTGGCGGAATGAAGTTTGCGAAATTATCAGGAAGTTGTGGAAGAGAGTGGCAATAATTTTCAAAAATTGTTAACCCAGTATTGTTCGAATAAAATTGCTGTCGGAGTTTTTGAATATTCTTTTCCGTAGAATTGGAATAGATGAATCAGAAAGGTGGGGAGGGGGAAGTTTCCACGTCCCTTACTTTTTTTTTTTTTTTTTTACAGAATTTACCATCTTCAAAAACATATTCTAGTACGTCTATTGAAATTTCAATAGGTACGTATCTACTTTAGGGTGGATTGCAAAGAAAAAATGTTGGAGGATCTTGACCAAATATGGAGACCATAATTCATTTTGAGTTGAAAATCTTTAAACAAATTTTTTAGCTCTGGGGGTGTCCCTGGAAGGGAAATGTCGGTCCTCAAAAAGAGGAAATTTATGAAAAAAATAGTTTAGCTCTCACTCAATATGTTTTGAAAAAAAAAGACCAAGTTTTAAAAAACAGATTGTGAATCTATCTAAAAAAAATTCAAAAAAATTCCTGTTCAAATTAAAAATGGAGAGAGAGGTGATCAACTTACCAGCAGCGATAATATGGTACACGCAAGGTATCCTCTGCTGTCCAACTTTATTTGAAGCCAGGCAAAGCAATGTGCCATAATCCAAGTCGGAGGCTGGAATATGGGAAACGATGCTGGTAGTGCCAGATTTGGCGATATAATCCGGCAGAACATCGACACTATCAGCTGAATTATTGAATGACCATTTGAACACAACGTCTGTCGGATTGGCTTCCACTTCGCAGGTGATATTGACCTTTTCTAATTTAGCAACGCCATATATTCGAGTTTGGTTCGGTTTACATGTGGGGGAATCTGCGAAAAAAATTCAAGAGTTCATTAAATTAGAAATAAAATAGAAATTGATACAGAGATTGATAACTCGAATGGATGAGTTCGCAATCAAGTCTTAAGCATTAATCTAAATTAATCCGAAATCATCTCAGCATCTTCTCCAGATTTTATTATTTTAGCCACTACCTATTATAGGCATAATTCCCTCATTTTCCCTCCCCAGCCTCTTTTCCGAATAGACTAGAACCGTTTCGAAAATTTCCATTCGCTTTTATGGCACATGCAAGATTAAACATCATATCGCAATATATGACCTACCTACGATAAAATATCTTATAATATAAAATGGATTTCGCCGAGCATCGACGTATTAGAAACGATTATTTTCATTCTTAGCAGGCTTCCGGCGGCCTGAGCCTTATTTTTATCTATTTCGTTCTAAAACCAGGCAGCAAAGCAGAGAAATGACACGACGATGTAAATCGTGCGGAACAAGTCGACAAATTGGGTGTCCAAAAAAAAAAGAAAGAAAAAGAAAAAAATGACTGCGTTCTAGCCTGCTTTTTTACTTCTGACTACTAAATCATCTTATCGTTGAAAATTCACCCGTTTACCGGCCGCAGCAGCTGTGTGGGTAAAATTTACTAGCCTATTGTAATGATCATTTGTGTGAAATAGGTTGGTAAGTAACAGTCTTTGAAAATACCTACTAAAATACTTCTAAAAAATTGATACAAAAATGAGTAAATAAGAAGTTGAACTTACACATCACATTTAAATTAAACACGTTGCTTTCTCCTTCGCCTTCAGTGTTGTACGCTTTACAGGTATAATTTCCAGCACTATGTCTGCTTACTCTTTGCAGCACTAATGACTGGTTACTTATGATGACTCCTTGGCCGACGTTATGCTGCAGCAGTCGTCCCTGTGCATTCGATAAAAATTATTTCTGGTTCTGAAAAAAATACTCCTCTATGCAAATACAGATATACTTAAATAAACTTACGTTGAGCTTCCATTCAACTTTATACGAAGGAGGTAAAGCATTCACTACGCAATCAAAATATACGTCTGCTCCTTCTCTGATGCTATCCGGTTTCAATGATGATCCCAGAGTGATTTTAGCTTCTGGCAAAACTGTAAAAAAAAATAGACACACTTGTTGAGTACATATTTGTGAAAATTAGAGAGTAATAAAATAAAATAAAAAGAAAGACATATTATGAGACAGAAGCTCAGCTCGATTTAGCTGCAAATTGCGTTTGTTTTGGTACCTATAATAATAGGTATGCATACTATACTTATGTCCAAGCCTTTTTTTGTCGCTTCTTTTTTGGGGGCACATTAATTCTCGAAAGTTGTAAGTTCATAATTTTTTGTACCCCGCCCCCCCCCATCTCAAACATTCAAAAAAGGAATAATTTTCGCCTTATTTGTGTAAAAAGTCCCCCTTTTGTTCTAAAATTGCCAAACAAAAGTCCTGTTTTTTGCTGAACTTGCTAATACGATTCTGATGTCATGTTTTTTTCTCCCAAATTTGCCCAAGTAAAAAAGTGTCAATGTTGGGGAAAATTGTCAAAAAACGCCCATTTTGGATAAAGTTGTTAAACAGCGAGAATTTTTGTCAAAATTATCAAATAGTCATGTTCTTGCCGAAATTGTCAAAAAATATCTGTTCTTGCAAGAATTGTCAATAGCTTTCATAATTCACAGTTTTTCAGAAGTAAGACATCATTTATTGTGACGTGACAAGTCAATTTTTATCCCCTCAAACTTTGATTTGTGAAATAAAAGTAATCTATACCACGTGATGAGCCCCTCTCTTCACTGAAGCTTTAAAAAAATACATTCAAGAGATGAAAGCGATGGTTTTTGATGATTCTTGGATTTTCTCAACTTGCACAACTATTAAACTTTTCTCAACTTTTCCCATTCTTCCCATGCAACTTCCTAACTTTTTGCCAGAGTTTTTCTTAGGGGAATAGGAGAGGGAGAGGGAGGGCTCGACACATCTTTGAGTGTGGGTTGCCACCTAGAGCGATAATTTTCAAGATAAAATTTAAGAACAATTCATTTATTCCTAACAACAAAAAAAAAATGTAAAAAAAAACCGAATAATTTGAATACTTTGCATTGATGGTAACAACCAAGTCAAAATCTGTTTCTGTCCAATCAAATTCAAAACAATTTTTCTTTTTTTGCAGTTTTTTTTTCAAAAATTGATCGTTGGAAAAAGGTATGAATTTAGACTGGATTGATATTGGATACAGATTTTTAAAAAATTATTCCTAGATCGATGGAAGGGTTTACGTAAGTAGGCACCTACAATTAGTTTAAGCTTGTGAGGTCGACTAAAACTTTATTTGGACCATTCTAAAGAGAGTAGTTTTCCAAGACTAAAACTTTTGGAAAATTTGTACTAATGATCTCGTCGAGGGTTGGATTACAACCTTCCTCCCATTGAAATTTATTACCGACTTTTCTTCAGAAAAGTGGAGAACTTACTGTATAATTTTTGGCAATCATTCATGAATGAATTGATCAATTTTTGAAAGAAACATTCGCCAACGAATCGATCAATATTCAATTCTTTAATTTAAGAATCAATTCGTTAGCGAATGAGTCACTTATACGAATCCATTCGTTCGCGAATGATTCACAAAAATAATTCAATTCGTTCGTGAATGATTCACCAAAAATTGAGTAAATGAATTGATTCGTTCGCGAACGAGTCACTTATACGAATCAATTCGTTCGCAAATGATTCACTAAAAATTATTCAATTCGTTCGCGAATGATTCACAAAAAATTCTATTCATTCGTGAATGATTCGCCAAAAATTGAGTAAATGAATTGATTCGTTCGCGAACGAGTCACTTATACAAATCAATTCGTTCGCGAATGATTCACCAAAAATAATTCAATTCGTTCACGAATGATTCATTAAAAATTGAGTAAACGAATCGATTCGTTCGCGAATGATTCATCTAAAAATTTGAGTAAATGAATCGATTTGTTTGCGAACGAGTCACTTATACAAATTGATTCGTTCGCAAATGATTCATCTAAAAAATTGAGTAAATGAATCGATTCGTTCGCGAACGAGTCACTTATACGAATCAATTCGTTCGCAAATGATTCACTAAAAATTATTCAATTCGTTCGCGAATGATTCACAAAAAATTCTATTCGTTCGTGAATGATTCACCAAAAATTGAGTGAATAAATTGGTTCGTTCGCGAACGAGTCACTTATACAAATCAATTCGTTCGCGAATGATTCACCAAAAATAATTTAATTCGTTCACGAATTATTCATTAAAAATTGATTAAACGAATCGATTCGTTCGCGAATGATCATCTAAAAATTTGAGTAAATGAATCGATTCGTTTGCGAACGAGTCACTTATACGAATCAATTCGTTCGCGAATGATTCACAAAAAATTCTATTCATTCGTGAATGATTCGCCAAAAATTGAGTAAATGAATTGATTCGTTCGCGAACGAGTCACTTATACAAATCAATTCGTTCGCGAATGATTCACCAAAAATAATTCAATTCGTTCACGAATGATTCATTAAAAATTGAGTAAACGAATCGATTCGTTCGCGAATGATTCATCTAAAAATTTGAGTAAATGAATCGATTTGTTTGCGAACGAGTCACTTATACAAATTGATTCGTTCGCAAATGATTCATCTAAAAAATGAGTAAATGAATCGATTCGTTCGCGAACGAGTCACTTATACGAATCAATTCGTTCGCAAATGATTCACTAAAAATTATTCAATTCGTTCGCGAATGATTCACAAAAAATTCTATTCGTTCGTGAATGATTCACCAAAAATTGAGTGAATAAATTGATTCGTTCGCGAACGAGTCACTTATACAAATCAATTCGTTCGCGAATGATTCACCAAAAATAATTTAATTCGTTCACGAATTATTCATTAAAAATTGATTAAACGAATCGATTCGTTCGCGAATGATTCATCTAAAAATTTGAGTAAATGAATCGATTCGTTTGCGAACGAGTCACTTATACGAATCAATTCGTTCGCGAATGATTCACCTAGAAATCAATCAGTTTGTTCAATCGCCAATCGGTTGTGAATGATTCGATTCGATTCGATTTCATTCACTTTCTTTGAAAAGAGATCAATTTTTATGCAATACTTTCACAAAAACCGAATCAATCGTAAGTTAATTGATCCGTTTGCGAATGATTCGCCAAGAAATCAATCGATTTATTTAATCGCCAATCGTTCGTAAATGATTCGGTTTGATTATAAACAGATCATTGCTGTACAAAATATGTTTCAAAAAAAGTGAATCAAATCGTTCGTAAAAGAAAAGTCGGTCTTTTCACGCTAATTAATGCGTGAGTGTTTTTTAAACATTTTTTTTTTGTTTTTTTCATCACTACACCTGTCACTCGATCATTTCGAAACAATACAAAAAATTCAAAACCGTTTTTCGGAATCCGTAAGGTCCAAAATTTCACACAAACGTGATTTTTCGCCTGCCGGAAAACCAAAATCAACACATTTTCTATTTCCATTCTCATTTCTTCAACACCTACTCAAAACTACAGCAAAATCCACAGATTTTAAATACACACTCACACGTAGTCACAAAGACGACAATTTTTCATCGACAATATTTTCGCCACCATCATTTCAGATCCTTTATACAACACGAAAGCAGCATCTTTACCACTCGACACTTTCGGATATTGGAGGAAAATGTTTCATCCTGTGGGAAATCATCTTGGGGTGTACGTAGTACCTACTATGTACGAGTATACCATAGTACACATTGACATACAATACAGAATATACAGTATACACAGCACAACTCTACCACCATTTTTTCTGCTGCTCTACGTTTTTTATCAATTTTAATCATACACATCTATCATATTTTGTACCCGTAATCCCCTCACCACATTTTGACAATCTCTATGTCTCCTTATATAAGTATACACTACATCATACTCGCGTATAATATTGTATCGTATGGGTCTGGATATTCCTTGCACATACATTTACGCTCGAGTATTATCTCGTTATTGCGAGAGCTTTCACATACCCAAGACCAACACATTTTACACCTCCTTTCTCTTCCAGCTACTCTTTTTACTCGGCTAACGAATTTAGCTCGGTTGATATTTTCATTCATATCCGGTTTTCCATTGAGAAGCTGCACTTACTCGAATAGCGTACGTAGTAAGTACTCTATTGATCGAGTAAACAGCGCCAATTTATAACACCGGTATAGTTATTTAAGTAAACAACGCGCAGAGTATAGCGAAGAAAATTACTATTCGATGACTTTATGAGTACTTAGCATTTGAAAAATTAGCCATAAATATACCTAAAAAGAAACAGCACAGACAATTACATAGCGAGAAAATACCATTATAGCGAGTCCTGCTGCATTCCAACTGCTGTACTGTACTATTTCGCAGTCCGCACGTAAAATTATTATCAGCGCATTCGGGAGGACAGGGGCCGGTCAAAATGTACGCAATAAGAATAAAATTTTCATATTTCAACGTACCCTACGTACGTGTAGGCTATTAAGTTGACACATCGAGTAATCTGGCAAACGACATTATTCATTAGGTGGACCTTTTTTATACGCACCATTTTTCTCCTCAAGGCTGTAATATTTTTCACAAATTCGAAAGAGAGAAAAAAAAGAAAGGAATATATAGACTTACACAAAGGGACGACAATTAGAATAGGCATATATTTTTTTCGGAAGGTCGTAACACCTGTAAATAAATACCCCGCGTTAAAATATAGGTATACTTTTAGCACACGCAGCAGGCTAAACGAAAAGCTACAGTAATAAAGGGGCCAACGACCCCAAAGGAATCATAATACGTATTAAAAAAGTTACTCGTTGACTGTGGCTAGGCAAAGTAGCAGAGATGGTGGTAAGTTGAGGAAAAACGAGTCAACTTCGTTCCTTATTATTAATTTATTACCAGTTACATCCTATCGGGAATTTATAAATTTAGGCGAAGTTGTTTCAGTTAACTGCCACGTATTGTTCGAGAATCTCCCTCCTATCTGCTCCCTGTATTCTCGCTTCTTCAATTCAAATGCTTCGAAATACGGTGTACTAAAATCGCTTATTAACTCGATAGCCTAGTGTTACATTCGGTAATAATCGTATTATCGCCTCGTGAAATTCGATTCTGTCTGAACTTTTTGCGAAAACAGGAGAGAGGAATTGGGTTAGGTACTTCAAAAACTAAAGAATTCGCAGTTTGAAAGAAAAACAATCAAGAGAGAAGAAAAAAATGAAGGGAAAAACTCCCCTAAGCTTGTATTATTATTATTTTTATTTATTAATTTTTTTTCTTTTAATTAAACTCGTACAAGATGATAAATTTCTCGTGTACGAGGAAGTAATATCTATTACTCGAGTAACCAGAAAATAAAATCATTGTACCTACCTACCTAGGAAATAAATGACGTAAATTTCCCAACAGGGAAGTTTTGGCGGCAAAAAATTACCATCGTTAAATCATCCATATTGGACGTGATTTTCGGAACGAATTAAAAAATTAAAAATTTTAATGGGTATAATATTACCTGCTTTTTCAATTATGGCAGTTTCCCCTCCTAATACCATAACAAAACGGAATTGAAAATATTTTTTGCAGAAATTTAATTTATGTAGGTACTTGTAGCCGCTTAAAATTATAACAATTACGAGGTAATGAAGTCAATAAAAATTTTTCAAAGTGAATAAATAAAATAAGGAAAGAAAAAACTTTAAATGAATTATCTAAAATAAGAAATAAAAATTGGTGAAAACGCTTCAAACGTGAGTTAAATTAATTTGAAAATTGAATTATTTATTCTGCAAAGAGATTTATAAATCGTGGATATATATTTTTTGCTTCACAATAAAATGCCATTGATACTCGTATGACTTTTTTCAAACAAAAGTCTGACAAAATGTCAGAACATCATTTTTGAAAGATTGACATACCTGATAGCAATTTATTGATTTTCTCTTTAAGTTCTTAATGTCAGTCACAAAATCTGAATGTTGACTCGAATGTTGAAAAGAAATAAAATTGGTAATTTTTGATGTTTCAAAACAATAAAATATAATGTAAAAAATCCATCAAAATTTTCTCCAATTTAAATAGGTTTTGAAAATTGACCAAATTTTTCACCACGTTTTTAGAAATCTGACAAAATATTGCGAATTCATCGCAATTTCTTCCAAAGTCAAACTCAGACACAACTTGTAACGTTTTTACAACAATTAGTCAAAAATTACTGGTAATTTTCCAATACATGCCTAATTGCAAATAATTTACCAAGAATCACTGTAATTTACCAGAAGCTATAATTTATCAAAAAATGGGCGTAAAATCTCCTCTTCAAAGGAAGTTTTATGTTTTTTGCTTATATTAACTCAATGCTTACAATTCCAAATTTTAAAAAAATCTGACAAAATGTCAGAAAGTTATTTTTGAAATGTGGATATACGTTTCTAGTGATTTATCGATTTTTTCCCAAGTGATTGAAAATCAGCCACAATTTCAGAAAGTCAACAGGATTTGTTTTCAAGTTAGTATCAAAGATCTGGCATAATGTCAGAAAAATGAGGCCTTTGATGGGCAGACAGATGACCTTGAGAAGCCACATTGACGGGTCAATGACCTTTCGAGGCCAGAAAGGTGGATTAAGAAGCCAGACAGACAGTCGATTTTGAGAGTTCAAACATACAGGTCAATGACCTTAGGAGGTCAGTCACGCATACATACGATCTTGAAAAAGGTCATACTGACGGGTCAATGACCGCAAGATACCAGACGGAAAGGCCAATGACCTTACGAAGCCAGACAGACAGACAGACAGACAGACAAACAGGCCACCATGAGCGACTAGACAGGTAGGTCAGTGACCTAATGATGTCAGGCAGGAATACAGACGACCTTAAAAAAGCTACACCGACAGGTCAATGACCTTGAGAGGCCAGCCAAGCAGACAGGCGACCTCGGAAAACTGGACAAGTAGGTCAGTGGTTCAGACAGGCAGGTCAAGGACTTTAAGAGATCCAATCAAGAAAATAGAGAACTTTAAGAGGACATACGGATGGGTCAATGACCTTAAGAAGCCAGGCAGACAGACGACTATGAGAGGCTAGACAGGTCGTGAGAGGCCAGGCAGAAAGGTAAGTGATCTTGGGAGGCCAGATAGGCAGACAGGGACCCTTGGGAAGCTGGGAAGGTGGGCCAGTGAACTTGAGAGTTCAGACACATGTGTCAATGACCCCAAGACTGAAAATCAATAGGGTTTTTTCGTTTTCAAACTTCAACCTTACACCGATTGATCGGTTTCCTCCCAAGTTATTTTTAATTCTGGCACAATGCCAAAAAATCTACAACGTTTTTTTAAAAGCTGTGTTTTTTCAAGTTTTTAAAAGTCTGGCATAGGTATGGTCAAAAAGTGGACTGATTTTTCTGTTTTCTTTGATTGAAATCGATAATCATGTTGTTTTTTTTTTCAATTTCATCTACCTATTTTCTCGATTTTTTGGAAGCTTAAGTACACCCCTTAAGTAGTAGAATAATTCTTTGAAAAATAAAAAATTATCATTGAATTAAAATAGGTATTTTTATACGTTTTGATCAGTCAACCATCGAACGCTTTTTCTTTCTTCATCATTCAAAATAAAACTTTTTAGGTATATATATTTTCAATTGTCTACAAATTTATGACTCTGTTGATTACAATTTCATGATCCCTATCTTCCCAATACATGCACTTTTTGAATACCGCGTTGGTCGAAGGTTATCCTTTGCCATTACTTAATCGTTCTTGTCAACTCTTTGTATGTATTTAAAACAGAACCCTGAGCAAAATGTCACCAATAGGGATGTAGTTAGAGAGATGGGAAATTTGACGTCTGGTACTTATTAATCCTTCCTTCAGCGACGTGATGGCTATGGCATAATGAGCGAGCTTTATTCGAGAGACGATCGTTTGAATACACAGAGATGAGCGAAGAATTAACTGGGATTCGATGAAATATAATATTATTTCTGCCAGACAGCTTTTCAATAAATACAAAAATTGCCAAGACCATCCATCGTACATACAAGGAAACGAAACAAAATATTATCCAGTAAAAGAGGAGCAGAGCGCGACAAATATCTCAAAGCGAGGAGAATAATACACCCAGGGATAAGTAACTGAAGCGGGGGCAAAAGATGAAAAAAATTATACAACACCAAAATGCTAAATACGTTCGCGGTTTATTCGGCTAATTAGTCCGAAAAAAGAAATAGAAAATTAAATTCCAGGCGCCAGACAAACTTCCAGTCGACCAGCTCGTTTAACACGACGGTAATAATTTAAATTATGATGGTTTATCTCGCTCCTCTCCTCCTTTCTTTCTTTCTTTTTTTCTTTCACCACGCTTACCATTTACTTTTTTTTCTCTCTGTAATCTTCGTGGTTACCCCTTTACACTTTGGTCTCCTTCTTGTAGATTCTTCATCCCTTGCTCTCGTTTTTTTTTTCGGTGTCCTTTTTTCCCTCTATTCTATTCGTTCTACTACTTCGTATTCATTATTAATTTCGAAAATTAATTTTTAAAACGTTCTTTAATTTCTCGAATTCGGCTTTGTACTCGGCCTGTTTTATCTCTCGCGTAGCGTTTAAAAGGTTCTCGCTTTCTCTCCCCTCCCCATTCTCCTCCTCATCATCATCCTTCTGTCACGCGAGTGACGATCACGATGTTGACGATGGCGAACCACAGAAGCAGTCGAGGGGTTCGAGCGTTTTGTTAATTTAATTTTCTCTCATCCATTCCAGTTTAGAGCCCCCGCCTCTTCGCTTCTCGATCTCATATACACAAAAAAAGACAAAGAAAAGCACTCGAGAGAAAAATAGGGACGATGAAAAAAAAAGCAAAAAAAAATACGGATTAAATGGCCGAAACCGAGTTAGGTGCTATCGAAATTTTGCTTTAATGCAGATAACCAACCGAAGTTGGATTAATTACGGAAGATGACAGAGGGATGGTAAGATGGGGATAACGAGATATCGAGAAATTTCGCAGCGTTTGGGAGAAGGATGACTGGAGTTTTCGATTCGAGATTTTTTCTTTCGTTTTTTAAACAGCATCGATGAATATTTAAAACTTCTTTCACAATATATAAAAATTCGCGAGCTCTTTCGCTTTCTTTATAGCCTGGTAGTCTCGTGTTTAACCCTCGTGCTTCACTCTTGGCCTATTTCTCTTAGAGTTAGTCTCGTTGTTGGCGATACGAGCTTTTGCGTGATGCCTTGTCGTTATAAATAGAAAACGCTTCAAGCGGTTGATTTGACGAAGATGGGAAAAAAACTGCTGGAAATTTTTTTCGAAAAAAAGTTTTGTCGTCGAGTTTTTCTTCTGCTTTTAATAGAAATTTGATTACAAAGTTTTTTTTTCTTCTTTTTAATTTGAGAAGCGATGAAAATTAATGTTTTTCCTTCGAGGCTTGTTTTTTTATTTATTAAAATAAAATTCATCGTGACTTTTACAGGTTTCGCGAAAATTTCACCGTATTGATTTAATCAAGTAGGTATCGAAATTATGTGATGGGGGGGGGGGGTTAAATTGAAAATTTAAATTTATGAATTTTGTGTGTAGGTATTCTTATCAGGTAGATATTTTCTCCTTCTCAAGTTTAAATAACTATAAGCACACGTCAGAGTTATTTCTGCTTCGTTTGATTCTTTTAACTCCCAGAAATCAAACCATCCCAAAATCTCGTTCACGTCTTGATGACCACTTTACGAGTCTCATTTTATGAGAACAGGAAATCTACGTAACTAGTACTTCACCATACGTAACGGTGTATTTTTACACTGCACATTGGCCCGGTTGCCATGACTATGAAGTATGGTGCAGCAGTAAGAAGAGAAACGAGACGAGATCGAGACACTGAGACGGCTCTGTTGCCATTTTACCAGTATTGAACGTTTCTCGTTCTCGTTCACACTTGGTGACCTCGTTGAGTTTTATTTTCTGTGCATTTTGTTTTGCTGCTTGATTATTACTCGAATATTCATTATTTTCATGTTTGGTTGTGTTTATTGGACCGCAGATATTCGCGATTGATGAGCATTTGATCGATATCCAGCGATATGAATACTGCAGAAACTGAACTTTTGATTAAGCTGGTGAAGCGAAACCCTTGTCTGTACGATCCGTCTCAAGATGATTACAAGCAAGCAGAAGTCAAAGAAACTATATGGGTCGATATAGCCAATGCTCTGAATAAAGATGGTATGTTTGTTTTTCTAAGTCAGTAGGAAGAATGAGATTTAATTCATTTAAAATTTTCAGCAATCCATAGGTCTGTTGTGTCCAAAAATTCATGTATTATGATCGTAAATTCCTCAACAATTTCATAAAAAAAAAAGGTATCAACTGAAATAATTTAATTGAAGGCTTTTTCACAGTACGTGGCTGTCAAATATTTGTTTGGGCAAATCCTTTTTTGAAAAAATTAAACAAAATAAAAAACGATTCAATTGGACAGCAGTTGTTATTTTGGGCCATTCCATATCAGTTCAAGTAGATTTCTGCGAGAACTTGCTGATTTCATTCCATTTTTTTTTTTTTTTATATACTTATATAGAATTATGTTTATTAAGGAAAAAAAACGCTTTCATTATCTGACAGATCGACCTAAAAGATCTGGGGAGGGAGGTTCATTTCTTTCCAGGGCATTAAACAGTTCTTCTGATCCTATATCTCCTACTTTTCTTTTCCTTTTTCTTTTTTTGGCAAAACTGTCAAAAATTGTTATTTCTGTCTAAATTGCAAATAACAGTTTTAATTTATTTTTTTTTTAGCGAAAATGCAAAAAAGTCCCACCTAATTTTTCAATAATTAAGACCAGACTTTGAAAACCTTTTAGATTATTGTTTTCCTTCTTTCAAAATTTTATTTTCATTTTTCTAGTTTGGCTCGCAAAGCAAAAATTTTGTCCAAAAAAATTCTGACTCAAGTGAATTTGACATACCTACTCGTACACCTTTCCTACCTCCTCCCCATGAATTGAAACATCTCAAAAAAGTCCTGCTTTTTTGTTTAGACAGCCAATAATTCCCAAGTTTTTGCTTAAATTGTGACAAAAAGATCAAAAGTTTCTTCAGAGATGCTAAAAAGTGATGATTTTTTCATTCTGATGATCAAAAATCAAAATTTTAAATTAGGTAATTGGTAATCATCATCATTACTCAGTATTTGATTTTTAAAAAAATTTTTCATTCCTTGAAAATAAAGTTTTAACCCATCGAATGAATTTCAACCCGCCCCCCTCCCCACCTTTCAATTGAAACATTTGAAAAAATGTCCCTTTATCCCAGTACATAAAAGTCCTGCTTTTGTCTCACGTTCTTGTACTAATGAATTGCTGAAAATCTTACATTTTTGCCTAAGCTGCCAAAAATCTTACTTTTCTGCTTACTTATGAAAAGAAGTCATGATTTCATAAGATAAATGCAAAAAAGTCCAAAAAATTTTCACCAGATTGATCACGCATAAAAATTTTAGATTCACTCTCCTCTTTCAAAATTACAAAATATTTTTTCGTTTTTACCAATTTTTCACAAAAATGAAAAATTTTAACACCAAAAAATTCTAACTCAAATAATCCCCCCCCCCAACTCACAACATTTTTTGCTGAGGTTGCTATTTTTGCTCTCCCTTTATTCCTAAATTTTCATTTAAAAAACACTTCATTTGCCATAATTTTAGACAGACTAAAATTCTAACTGAAGTAATTTTTGACTTCTCCCCTCTCCCCAACTCAATTTAAATTTTTCGTGCAGAAAAGTCCTGTTTTTGCTCTGTTTTTTACCCACATTGCTTTAAAATATGATTTTTCCCCATTTAAAAATAATTCACTACTAAAAGTATGTACTTACTTACTATTTAGGTTTCGTTTTTTTGTCAAAATTGCCAAAAAATCCAATTTTTTTGCTCAAGTTACCAAGAAGTCCTACTTTTTTCCAAAATTGTAAAACCGTCCTAATTTTTTTGTGGCAGAATTACTTTTCATTTTTTCCAATCCTCTTCATAAGATGTAATATTTCAACTCGAATAAATTTTGATTCTCTTTCCCAATAATTGAAACATTTTAAAAATGCCATGTTTTTGTTATATAAAGGAGATACATTTTTTTTTCTAAATATTGATGAAATTCATCCCTGAAAAGTCCAAAATTTTATGATTCGGCAGGTAGCTAGAATTGATACTTTATTTTCATCCTACAATAATTTCAGCAACTTGTGGAAAAAAGATCACATCCTCTCCTCTCTGACTATTTCCCTCAAAAAACCACATTTCAACCCATTCTCAACTTCTCACTCTTCAAAAACCAACTCAAATACACGTATTAATCAACCCTTCTTTTTCACATTTCTCTGCTCCTCACAGTAAACACATTGAAAGCAGACTGGAAGAAACTCCGAGACTGTCATCGAGACGCCATGAAACGTCGAATATTCCCACAGACCGAGAAAGACCTCAGAATTACCAAGAAATGGAAATACGAAGACCAAATGGAATTCTTGCTAAATTTCATGACCAATCGACGAGGCAAACCATACCACGATCCAAACGGTAGCAGCAACTTCGTCGTATACGACGAAAACGAAAACTCTGGTACCGGAATAAATGCAGATACATATTCTCAAAGCAGCGAAGACGAAACTCCTGCTCCTGCCAGTAAGTTGACCACACCGATGTATCAAGCTCGCCAATTTAACCAACTCAGCTCCACTTCTGCATTCGCAGATGTCAATCATTTATCCAGTTTGTTGCCTGTGCACCCTAATGAAATAGCTAACGAAATCGAGCTGTTTTTTAATGCCATGTGCGCCACTACGAAAAGACTACCGACCAAGTACCAGATACAAATTAAGAAAGAAGTTTTCAAAATTGTTACCCAGTGCGAAGAAGCTGTTTATGAAGCTGGTCAATCGATCTCAAGTATCAAGCAAGAAATATAAATTTAGAATGTCTGAGTAAAATGAGATTTTTTTTGTTGGATTGGGGGGGGGGGGTGGCGGGCTGTGATGAGGAGGGGCTCTGATTGAAAGAAATATAGAAATATGTATGTACATAAGGTAGTTGAAGTTATAATATTGAGAAATAATGCGTGTGATTTATTTTTTCAATTTTTTGGTTTCTTTTTACCTATTTTTTTTGTGATTAATTGTGTTATCTAATGAAAAATTTTATTTTTCTGTTCTTTTACGTAACTTAGTCCGGCATTAATAAAATTTTCCCAGCTGAAAAAAAATTGTCTCGACGATTCATTTTTTTCACCTTCGTCGGAATTTCTTGTAAAATTGGATAAAAATGCCAACCTAGAGAGGGAGCAACGACTGTCAAAACAAGACTGCAATTTTTCTCAAGAAATTTGAGCAGACATTAATTTCTTCGTTTCGTTAGGTAGGTACCTAATGGGAAAGGCAATGTGAAATACAGTCTACTTTGAAAAAAAAAAATCTTGGAAAAATGACATTGAACGCTAGAAAAAATTATTTCAGCAGTAATTTTTTTTGCTCCGTCGATAACTCGAACGGATGGCCGTCTTTTACAGAACAGATTTTTCCAACTTGAATTCTCGATGGAGTTAACAGATGTCATTTTTTTTGTGCTAAAAAATAAAATGTCACGACGCTTTGAAATAATGAAAAAGGCGATTCATTCGACACATAGAGGCATGAAAGTTGACTGTAAACATTCTCAAAGGAGTCAACACGCGATATTTTGTAAAATGTCGATACTCTTGAGGAAAATTAACGATTTTTTTGGTAGGTAGGTACTTTAACTTCGAATACGTTGTGCCATCAAACTCCCACCATGTTTCGAAGGCAATAAGTCAGAAATAATAGGTATCCACTTAATAATAGAAAAAAATTCGATTAAAAAAAATGTGATGGAAAAATCGTTTAAGAAAGTGTTGTTAAATTAATTTTCTACGCATCGATTCAAGTTGAGTTAGTAAAGACAAGCAAAAAAAGTTCTACCAAGGTGAAGCTTGTCCTGATATCATTTCATAATGTGAAAAAAAACTCTATATATTTTTTTGCAGAAATCTCAATTAAAATTACATAAAAATATTTCAAGATGACTAAAAGTTGAAAAATGTCTGAAAATTTGAGTAAAATTTTTCAAACACCGTCCAGATTAGGTGCTGAAAATCACCAAAAATTAACCAAACATTAGCAAAATTGAATAAAAAATTCTTCAAAATGACACGAATATCAAAAAAGTTCAACTCACATACCTACCTACCTACAATTTTTGAAATTTTCCAAAAATTGAATAAAATGTAGCAAAAAAGTTCAGAAAAAAATTGCACAAATTAATCAAAAAATCTTTGGAAAGTCTTCAAAAAAATTGAAAGTGAGCAGAAGTTGACGTAACATCGCAAATTTCGAATAAAATTTCACAAAAAAGCCAATTACTGAAAAAAACTTTCAGAAAATTACAAAAAGGTGAAAAAATATTACTACCTAATTCAATGGAATGAAATTTAATAAAAGTCGCCTGAAATACCATAAACCCTCTCACCACGTTTTGGCATTCGTAACGCAGGCAAAATGGCATAAAATGACCAAAAATTATCAAACATTGATAAAGTTGTAGAAAAGTGGAGTCAATATTTTGTTTACAAAAATTGCATAACATTTTTTTTAATTTTCAAAATTGTTCAAGAAAGTCGTTGACATTTTTAAAAGAGAAAAAAAATTATTAAAAATGACCTGTAGTTGAACGATTCATGTAACATCTCAAAACTCGAACAAAATCTCACATTGAGTTGAAAAAAATCAGCAAAAAAATAAACGAATTGCAACAAAAATTGCATTTGCAATTGTACAAAGTATCATGAAAAAAACTGCATAATCTGCATAAAAATCACAAAAAAATGTCGAAAAAACTGGTAAAGCTGCAGAAAAATAAACAAATTGCAACAAAAATTGCATTTGAAATATTTTTTTATATTTTTTTTAATGCAAAAAATTATGCAACAAAAAATCAAAATAAAATCTTGCAAAAATTGCATCAAGTAAGTAGGTACATCTATTGTTGAAACGAAGAATGTTAATCATTCATAATCAATGACCTGAGCTGATATTCAAAAACTGCCTCAAGAACATAAACTGAAGTCAATTTTGGTTGAATTTTCAAAGTGATCTAACGTCTTCAATTTTACATGTGGGAAAAATATGGAAATAACCTATTTTGTAAAGCATTCAAAATTCTACAAATTAGGTTCTATTCGTGTTTTTATCTATGCCCAAAATTAAAGACACCGGAAGACTTTGAAAATTTCAATCGATCATAGGTCCTTCAATTTCAAAGATGAGTTAGCATTTATTAGACCTTTTCTTTTTTTATTTTCAAGGAACATGGCATAATTGTCTTCCTTCAATTTTCAAGTTTGGCAAACCAATTTACACTAGTGTACTTTAGGTTGCTGTATTCTCAGACGAATTATTCGACATCCCAAATGGAATATCTTCGACATTTATTATACGTTCCTAATATTTTTAAATTAAAATAAAATTACGCCAGATACTCACAGTTAATCTCCAACTTCCATCCAGTCTCCAGCACATCTTTACTAACATACTGGTTTTCAGCCTTGCAGGACAAATGCTTTCCAGCGTCATCTTTGTTTGGAATAAATGACAGAATACTCGTAGTCGTATTACCATCGGACGAAGTCTGCAAAAAAAACAAAACCGAAAAATAGACATAAGAATAAGAATAAAAATACAAACACAAAACACCACATAACTAAGCGAATTTTCAACCCCCAAGCTCCCATCTTGTTGGAAGATTTCCCATCTTGCGATAACAAATTTTCAACAATGCCGCCAAAACATAATGTGCCATACATAAAAACACAGCAAAGGGGAAAAGGGAGAGTGGATGAGAGGACAAGTTCGTATGCAAGATCAGCGTATAAATTACTAAAATAAAAGAATACACGAGAAAGAAATAAGGAAAAAAAGATCAAAAAGAGTGAAAGCAGGAAGAAAATGGTAACATCACATATTACTTATACGATTTAGTGTATTATGTATCTTCGCATCTTATAGCGTGAAATCGCTCCAAAACGTTATTTACCTTTTACATTTCCCCTCCTCCTTTCCCCCAACTTGGCAGCAAATTTTCCTCTGAAATGGTACAACAGTCAGTATCTTTCACGAGCAAAACAAAACGTACCAAAGTTAACTACTGCAGAGAAGGAAACGAGAAATGGATCGAGTATAATACGTACAAGTGTAAATATGAAAAGAACTTCGTCACTTGAGGGACCATGTTGAGGCAGGGAACAGGCACACGGGAAGAGGAGAGTTGGAAGTATCGGGTTGCGCCTTCTTTTACACGCCATCATAACTGCACCAGTTGAAAAGTTACTGGTAAGTTTCACTTTTCAAAAGTTTCTAATTAGCGTACAGTGAAAAGCATAAATTAACTTGTCCCCCCCCCACCGCTCAGTGCTCATCGGTGCTTAGTTCGAAATCGAAATTCCGCAAACGAACGTCTACACATATATTTATTCGCAAATGAAATTTACTAATGGGTCTCATTCCTTTCTCTATGCACCCATTATCCTAAATGGAAAAGAGTAAAGAATGGGATGTGTATCTGAATCTGACTCGAACATATAAGACTTTTCAACCATATATTCGTAAAATATAATTGAATCGTACTGTAATACTTTTGCATTGTCTCGAAAATGCACATAGTAATACGTATGTATTACACAGGGTGTCACATATTAGTCTCATCATCATAATTCCTTCAATTTCGAAAAAAACCTTACACAACTTCCTAATAGAAGTATTTTTTTGATAATTTGAAATTAATTTCACAGAAGTAAAAATTAATAGGACACCCTGTATATGACGATGACTGCTCAAAATCACATATTTTGTACATTCTACGACTAAGTTATTCGTGAACACTCATGATGAGTTTTTCATAAGGGAGGGGGGGCTTCAATTTTCAATTTGGATATTTTCTCTTTGATGACAAGAAAGGGAAAACCATAGGAATGCTACATAATACTGATTCAAAATTTCACTCGTCTTTTCCTCGAGAACACAACTCGATGAATTTTCTACTAACGGAAAATTTCCCAAACTACGCGAAGATCCCTCCTCTCCCTTCCTTGTTTCTCGTGCTGAACGAGTCGTAACACTTTTTACCTTGAAAAAAGCAATAAGTTTGGAAAATTTTCGCTTTCTGTTTTCTACTCACGTAAATTCGAATTTAAGAATGTCGAAGATTTTTCAAACTACGTTAGAAAGTTCGATTATAGAGTTGGAAAAATTCATTACGAGTTTTGAATCTTCAAAAAGAAATTTTTTTCTCACTTTTTTTTTGTTTCGACTTTTTATTGAAATAATTTATTCTTTGGTATTCATTGGCGAAAACGTTTTATACTTGAGTCGACATTTGAAATGTCAGAAAGACACGATTCGAAAGGAGAGAAATTTTCATTCAAAATTCGAAATATTTTTAAATAAATTAAATACCTAACTGATATTTTATATTTTTTTATCAAAAATAAGTACAGAAAGGGAAATGGGCAAAAATTTTACAAATGTGAAAAAGTAAGAAGCTTCGAGTTACGAATGCTGCGTTGAAAGGCATAATTCGTTTTCGTTGTTTAGGTACTCCCCCTGTGGAAAATTTTGGCTCGTTGGTGTTCTACGAGTTCAAGGTGAAAAGTCTAAACCGAAGGTAATAGTTTGTACGATTGTGGACAGAATAACAGAGGAAAAACGTTTTCCAGGGTGAAAGGAGAAGAGAAGTGAAAATAGGCGACGAAAAAACGTCTCGTATGTGCCAGTTTCGCGATGTAGAATTGGAAAGGCGCCCGACTAGAGTAATTATTACCGTAGAAATGTATGTTATGGTGCGGTTAACGTAGGTAGATAAAGGTAAGAGACGAGTACATTATGATGTATCTAATGTGAAGGTTTTGTAGGTCACACCTTGCATGGGGTTGCTTATTACGTGGATTTCATTCAAAAACTACCTTTCTAGAACATACGGTTGTAAGAATTTTTTTTCGAGTCTGCTTACAGAATTTGAATTTAGTTGCAGGCTACGAGGAGGAGGGAGGTTCATCATTGAAAGCTTGTAATGGCTTCATTTAAAATCTTATTGAGCAGAAAAAGAAAAAAATGTATTCAGTAAACCACCACTCGAACGTTTTTTAAAATAAGTAGGTAAATAATAATAGGTATAGGTAGGTAATAAGATTTCGTAATACGAGACCACGTACCTCCTCACGAGAAAAAAAAACTCTTTATTGATGATCCTGATGCCGATTTCTTTGCTGCCGAGACGGCTGTTCATTTGGTAGAAGAAGATGATGCGAGGAGAGGTTACTTTTGCTGCTGTAATGATATTCAAAGAATTTGTTTCTTTTGTTATTAATTCGTTCGATTTGTGCTCATTTTTATTATTACGCCATTCGAAACATTTTTTCCAGGTTTTTCTTCTCAAACGCATTTTTTTATTCTTTCTGGCGGTTTTGGATAGAGAGAAGGGAAGAGAGAGAGTTCCGGTAGCTCTTCTTTCACTTCTCGGTCTTGTTTTTCTTCACCAAAAATATATTCCATTTTCAGCAATTGTCGTTGAAAAATTATCTTTTTATTTTTGTTATTTTTCTCGCTCGCTATTTTTTCTCTTTTGGGTGTTCTTATTTTTTTTTCTCGACAACGACGTCTTGGTTGTCACAAAGAGGAATTTTTCTCAGCTAGCGTCTTTTAGCCCTTTCTCACGCCAATGCAACTTAAAATCAGACACCAAGCCACAAAAAAAAATGGAGGAGAAGAGAATGGTATTGTGCCCAGTCGTCACATACTACCAACAAAGCAATCGACTATCACCACAACAGCTATACGCTATTTTCACGCAATTTTCTTCTTATTCGCAAGCTATAGTTTTCTCAATGTTGGGTTTCCACTACTCTTTCCAGTTCGATTCCAAAACCCTGACATTATTTCGTTTTTTTCTTCTTTTCTAATCAGCTCGCCCTTGTACGTTTCTTCGATGTCGTCGCATTGAATTTAATTGCGAAAATTAATTATACAAAAGGCGATTTTACGAAATTTAATCCCAATGACTGGCGCTTTAGGGTTTACTAAAGAGACTATTTTTTAACCCCCGAGACGACGAAGGAATGAAACAGAGGGAAAGGGCGAAAAAAAGCCTCGCGCGCCTATTTTAACGTAATTAAAATCGTCGTCGACATCGTCGGCGTCGTCTTCTTCTTCGTCGCAGTTTGTTCATTTTCTTCGTACTAGTATAAGACAACTATAGCGAAGCTCCACAATCCGCAGTAGGCTTATCTCGGTTGTATTACTAAAATAGATGCGGTAAAGTGCGACGATGAGAAGCGAGGAAGAAAATTTCAAGCTAGAAAAAAGCTCCTTTATCGAGGCAATTTTTTTATCGTAGCGTCAACTGTGTGTTCTTATAAGATGTTGTAAGACTTATGGTACGCGGTATGTGTTTGAAATACGGTTACATAAAATATCCGAAGCTGTGGGGAAGAGGGGAGGTAGAGGGATGGTCGTGACGCCAGCGTCGCATCTTTTTACCATCAAATGAACAGCTTATGTACGAGTCGAGACGCTTAATTCGTATTTGAATACGCGTTTTTGAAGATTAGCTCTTAAAATTAACGACGACAAAGAAGAAGAAGACGATGATGACGAGGCCTTAAAAATGTACTAACGAGGGAAAAAATCATTGGACTGGGAAAGCTCGCTGATGTTCGCGGTCGTCTCAAGCTCTTTTTGTCAGTCGACCCCTTTCGCAAATGATTAATATTTTCTCGGGGAAGTGACGTCGAAATGACGACGTATTGCTTATTTGTATGTAGGGTTTACTTTTGAAGCTTTTTTGGTTTTGTTTTGTTATGATGAGTCTTGAGCTTGAACAATATGACGACAGTTTTTCAATTTGGTTTTCTTAGAGATCCTTAATCGCTTCCAATTTTGAGTCTACATTTTGAAATAGAAATCAAAGCATTGATCTCAGGAATCCTAAAACAGGAATTTGGCTTCAGATTTCTGATATTTTAAATACTCGTAGGTCAGCTACCCTGTTACCCAAATCAGAGTCAAAAAAAAAAAAAAATCAATCGTTAATACCACATCCTACGCCACCAGTTCCTCAGAGACCAATCTCCTCCTTGGTGAATTCTGGCGACTTCTTGGTGACAAATTCACCAGAAGTCACCAAGTGAGCTTTTGACTTTTTTTTAGGTGAATTTATAATGAAAAAAATCACCAGAATGTCCTCATGATCCTAGAAATTTTTTTTGAATGTCTAGTGACTCCTTGGTGAATCCTGGTGACTTCTTGAGTTCTTGGTGACAGATTCACCAGAAGTCACCAAGTGAGTTTATTGCCTTTGTTAAGACTAATTGATGGTGAAAAAACCACCAGAATGTCCTCAGAGCCTTTGAAATTTTTTTCGAATGCCTGGAGACTCCTTGGTAAATTCTGGTGACTTCTGGTGAATCTGCCACCAAGAAGTCAATAGACATTCAAAACAAATTTCTAGGGTAATGAGGACATTCTGGTGATTTTTTTCATCATAAATTCGCACCTAAAAAAAGTCAAAAACTCACTTGATGACATCTGGTGAATCTGCCACCAAGAACTCAAGAAGTCAGCAGGATTCACCAAAGAGTCATCAGACATTCAAAACAAAATTTCGGCCTTTTTTTAGGTGAATTTATGAGGAAAAAAATCACCAGGTTGTCCTCATTCCTCTAGAAATTTTTTTTGAATATCTGGTGGCACCTTGGTGAATCCTGGAGACTGGCGACAGATTTGCCAGAAGTCACCTAATGGGTTTTTTGTCTTTCTTATGGCGAATTGTTAGTGAAAAAATCACCAGAATGTCCTGAAGACCCTAAAAATTTTAATCAAATGTCTGGTGACTCCTTGGTGAATCCTGGTGACTTCTTGACTTCTTGGTGACAGATTCACCAGAAGTCACCAAGTGGGGTTTTTATCTCTTTTATGGCATTTGTTAGTGAAGAAATCACCGGAATGTCCTCATGACCCTTGAAATTTTTTTCTAATGTTTAGTTTTACAAAACTGATTTCATTTGGCCAAAATTTTCAGAAAGCTCTGCTTTTCTGTTCCAAATTTTCCAAAAAGTAATTAGTTGCTTACCAAAATTATGAAAAATTTTACTTTTCAGTTTTCTTCTCAAGATTGTGGTGAAAAATCTAGAACTCTACTCTTTTGTAAAAACTGTAGATATCTGTCTTTTTTGTAAGAATGGCCCCTTTTTTTTAACCTTCATTTACTACAAGTACATATATAGCCTTGTCATCTGCAAAAAGTGCAGCTACTATTCCATCTGTCACTGGAATGTCTGTTGTGAAGAGAAGATGAAGGACAGAAGATGAAACTCCTCCCTGTGGTACACCAGTCTCGCAGTCTCTCCAAATGTAAGGAAATAATGGGAAAATTTGTGATTTTAAATGAATAATTGGTCATCTTTTTCACTATTTTTAGCAACTGACTTTTGAAATTCAATTTTTTTTTGCAAATTCAACAGTTGGTTCCTAAGAATGTAAAAAATATGCTAAAGTCATCCAAAATTGTGAATTTTCCTCCTGGTTTTTTCAAATTTTCCAGCATAATGGTTCAAAGAAGTACAGAATTTTTTTTTAAAATCAGAAGAAGTTTTCTTTTGCTTTTGCTTCGCTTGGGCAGTTTTTGACTTTTTTTTTAATTTTCTGAAAAATGATTGTTCAAAAAATATATTATGAGATACGAGTAGGTTTGTGATGAGCAGGAATGCCTCCACTACGTATAGTAGTGCTTATTGTACTCACCACGTTACCTAGTTATTCTTATAATAACTAGGTATCGTAGATATTAAAATATCTATCGTTTCCCGCGAAAACTACTTTTTTACCTCGTTGAGATTTGAAGGTTACGAGGTGATTTTTACCTACATTTCCCAGATTCACATAGGGTACGTCTCTAGGTGAATTCTGGTCGATTCTCACTTTAAGTTCAATCCGCGGCCGCGATAGATCTTCTCGTCAACGACCGACTTCGTGTCAACTATGGACTATGTCCATCCTCGCTCTTTGATTAAATCTTTTTTATTCTCCGCTTGTTCGGATAAAATTGTGTATTTTAACGTAAATATGTGGAATAAATCAAAGGAGTGACCCATATTTCGGTATTTAGGATCACCTCCCGATTTCCGGACTTGGGAGAGTGTACCCAGATGAATATGTACAACTTTAAATCATAGTTATCGATTGGCCTAGTTTTGGTGAGCCACCGAAGAGATAACTAACGTGAATAGTAAGGTAATGAAATAAAGCCTTTTCAAATTATGGAGTGCGTTCCTCCAGCTAGAATTAATTATAACCTTATCGTAATTAATTTAAATGACAGCGAGATGACTAAATACTGTCATTTATACTCGTTTCGTAATTACACTTTAAATGATAATTGATACTTGTATGATTATTATGTATCTTATTTTCTTTAGAGCTGTAGAGATTTGTTCCTCTACAGTCTCCCTTCTTAGACTTAGGAATAATGCATCCTTTATTCATAAGATTTTCGACTTGTATTGAATATAAACCTAATACAGGAGGTCAATACTGGTTGTTTTGAGTTTTATTTGGTAGCAATAATCTCAATTTATAATGTGTGGTTTTAGATAGAAAGACCAAGAGCCTTTTCACTGAGCTAGTCTGGTTCTTAAGAAAATATTCCCTCCCTAAGGAATATTTTTTGGATTTTTCACATAGGCATTTAAATTGTTAATGATCACGTCATGTAGTCATTAACGTAATTTTTACCTATATCGCTCTTTCCCTCTTTAACCATTACATTATTGGCGCCTGAACGTGGGGCTTATATTTCGATTTATGTAATATTGTGCACGAAAATTATCGGATATTTTCTGGCCAAACACTGATTTTTATTAAAGTCTGGATTTGGTCAGAAAACCTCTATGTTTCACATCACAATAATTACGTAAGTCGGAAAATAAGTAAAACACACGAATCCTATTCAGATTTTATAATTATCCTAATCCCTTTTTTACAAAATTTAAATCGTTCATAAATACCAAAAAGCTACCTGTAAGCATTATTTATGACGAATTTTCTTATTTTTAGCCGAATTTGCGAATTTGTTCACAAATCTTGGCACCCCAAATTAAGTAATTTTTTACAATTACATCGTTAATATTGAACAGAGAAAGCTAAGAACAATAGCACAGTTCAATCCAAATTTCATTTCCATTAGGTTAAGTAATTTTTTCGAGTACGAAATATGTCGAAATTTCTCATAAAATTCATGTGTGCCTCGCCAATGATATTCCTTTGAAACACAATGGCGAGAGAATCAAACGAAATTGTTACCTTTAGGACTGACGTAATGCCGAAAAATTGCGACAAAAATTGTGTAATTGGAGTAATGACCCCTCTAATTGAGCAAGACTGTGTGTCTGACTAGTCTCAGAGGAGGATCGTCACCTCGAAAATCACAGTTTGAATCGTGAAATTTCAAATCATTACAAGTTGAAAAAGGTGACATTCGAGTTTGAAAAACCTTCTCAGAATTTTGGATGAAAATTGTAATTTCCCAATTGACGAAGTGTAGAAAAAGTTGCGACGTATACTGTGCAATTAGAGAAAAGACTCTTCCGAATTGAGCAAGACTGAGTGTCTGACTAGCCTCAATGGAAGACGATCCTCTCGAAAACCACAGTGAAATCGTGACTCTTCACATCACTTCAAATTGAGAAAGAAGCAATCTAATCTAAAAATTCAAAAACTGGAACGAATTGAGTAATTTCATCGACATTTTCGAGGCTCGAAAAAACAAGTCTATTCAATGGTAAGTTCTTTTTCCCTCTTCGTGAAGAAAAGGAATTGATCCATTCAATTCGACTGATGCATTGTTCCTAGTCATTCAAAATTAAACTTATCTAGACTTAAGCTTTTGATCAAGGTGTCAAGTATTTCGAAACTTTATAGATTTATTTTTGCAATTTCGAGATACTTCACACCAAAAATTGAAATTATCATAACCTCAACTTTTTGCTAAGAAAAAGTTCACGTTGGATAATTTCACAAAATTTGTCCCCTAATTTTAAACAAAAATTCAGGATTTGATGTTTCGAAACTTCGTAATTCAAAAAGCGAAAATTATAAACATTAAAAACTTGATAAAAATTGCCTTGAGGATCATTTTGGTTTCGTAAAAAATGACTCCATCAAGACAATACACTATAACTATGGCTAAAACCATCAGACACAGAGTGTTCAGATTTTTTAGTTTTTGTAACTCAGAGACGAAAAATTTCAAACACTCTCTGTATGGTCAGAATTTATTTTGAGGATCATTTTGGTTTCGTAAAAAATGATACCATCAAAATAATTCATTTTTTTTTTAGAACGCATTAATTATAAGTTCCCAAATAAATACTTCTTGTTTTTGGATTTTCACAATTTTCAAACACGAAAATCCAAAAATGACCAGCATTAACTTGAAATATTACCCAGAAATTGCCTTGTATATTACGAGAACAAATTTGGAGAATATTTCATCACCCCCTTAGATATTAGAAATATCTGTGATATGCACTATTTTAGGCATATTTTCTCTCTTCCGAAACGCATTTTATCAAAATTTTACACCAAAAATTTCGAAATTTTGAGAGTGGATTTTTCATCTCTTTGTATTCTTAGCAGAGAATCATGAAAAACGTGATGAAATAAGCTGAAAAGACCACGTTTTAGGTCGTCCTTTTGTCCTTACAGACGAAGATGGCGACTTGAGGGTGACTTTAAGCCTATTTTTTCAAGGTGTGCATCACGCCATGTCTCACACACGAGCATGGAAATGTCACCCTGACCACCACAAACCCTCTCAAGGCTCTCTGATCAAAGAGATGCCGACAAAATTACATAATTTTATGACTTTTTCTTCCTATTGAAGTAAGAAGAGAGAACAATAGTTTTAAGCAAAATTATGGCTTGACAGTTCGTCTTCCCATAAGCTTTAGTATAATAAAATCTATTTTTAGGTCAAATTATGTACTTGACATTGGTACTAGTTTCTCAAGGTCTGGTTACTAATTAGCATTTGCGGCAAAAATCAAAGCAAATGTAAAATTCGCCACTTTTCTGGAAATTACAGGCGGCGAAACTGACCTAACTCAAAGAGAAACCATTACCTATGTCAACTACATATGCATTGAGTGTAATAAAATTATCGCTTTATGACAAACAAAACCATCATTCTCGAACATTTTTGCATTACACTAAGCTTCATACCACCGCTTACCCCTTCCTACCACCCTACAGACTCTTTGTACTAATTGCCGAAATTACACTAATCACTTTTGTCAAAGCATAAGTTATAGATGTCAAAGAGCATGCCGTCAAAGATACCGCATATCCATAGGTAAAAATTGCATAAAATTCTGGAGAATTTTTTACGATCATATGCTCGGAGATGAACAGAACAGCCGACCTAGCAAGGCCATACGAATCGCGAACTTTTCATGGTCAAGTTCATCGTTAAAATTGGCCAACTGACACAGTAACGATGCCGACATTGTCCAGCATTGACACAGTGCCGAAAAACCACACCAGTCAGTCAAGGACATCCGAACCATCAGCTCACTTTTCTTGGTCAAGTTCAGTTTCCAGTTCGACACAAAAATCATTCTGTGCATCGATCTTGAGCCTGTCGGATCTCTCTCCTGCTAGTGTCTTATAACTTATATGAATACTCCTCCAGCATATAATACTAGAAGTAGGGTAAGTCAGTCGTTATCTTTTCAAGCTTTGAACTTTGATAAATTACGTCAAAGTCTCCCTTGCAATAAATCATCCGCGAATATGGACAATTCAAATAAAATTACTACAATTGATTCGGACACTTCGTCTTTTAGTGACCATTCTCACATCATAGACAAAGAGGGTTCATCTGAAGATGAAAATGCTCCTTTCTCCGTGATTGATGAGGGAATTGGTACTCAAAATGTGACTCCACCATTCGATTATGAAAAATTGCGCGATAATACCAACGATAAAGTTTACCAAGTTTTTAAGAAAACTTGGAAATGGAACGAAGCTATTCACAGTGAAGTTCGCGCGAATCATGTCGAGTTTAAAAATGAAACTTCTAAAAACGCTAAATTGATTTCGGAAACTAAAAATGACATGGATCATCTAAAGAATAAAATTTCGGAAGTAAAAATTTCAAGTGACGTGAATAATCAAATGTCCAACGCGAAATATGCCGAATTATCGAGTAAATTGGAAGATACCCAAAATAATATCAATGATGCGAATAATAACATTTTCGAAAATAAAATGGACATTAAAACAATTTCGGATTCGCTTCGTAAAGTCGAAAATGACGCTAAAATTCGCGATGAAGGTTGCGACCAATTGGTGAATGATTTAAACATCGTAAAACAGGCAATTCGTCGGCCACTACATACGAAAACCGCGAAAGCTAAATCGTTAGCTATTGACGCAGGTTCGGTAAGAAACGCAGGAATTACATTTGCTGACGAGCACTTGCATTTTCCTCACGAATTCCTCCAAGAATTCGATGACTACTTTGCTGAGACAAATGCCGTCGAAAAGCACAAAATTTTCGCGTTTAAAGGCGTAATTGCCACTAAAGATCGTAAAGAATTTTTGGAAACAGTTCGCAACGTAAACAACTATCGTGAATTAAAACAAAAGTTCCTTGATTTCTACTGGGATCGTCGTGCCCAAAACGAAGCCATGAAATTCTGCCGATATGACTTTGTTGTTACTGAAAACGCAAAAGACATGGCGAATCAAATGACTCGTTGGGCTAGATCACTGAAACATCATCGCCACGGCAATGATGAAGAAATCATTGAAATTTTGATTGGAAAAGCACCCGAGCAATATCAATGGATATTGTCCGAAGAAGGTCAAACTTTGGACCAGTTTTTGACGAAATTGAATAAAGTATCTCGTATGCAACGCGATCCGGACAACGAAGTTCCTATTATTTTTCGTAGGAACCAAAAACGTTTCGATGATTATACCAATAAAACTCCTTCAAAACCGCGCTTCACTTCCACGCAAGCGCTGGGTAACGACCAGTTGCAGTCTTTACTCGAAATCATTGCTAAGAAACTTAAGCCAACCGCGACCAATTCGAACTACAATCACGGTAATTATCAAAACAACAATTCTGGCACACCGAAACCGAATTACGAACGTAATAATAATCCGACCACCACGAATTCGAATTACAACCGCGGTACTTATCAGAATAATAATAATAACGCTACTCATCAATCGAATAAAAATTCTACAAATTATATGCCGAAAGACAAGTCTGATCCGAAATCACCTACTCAAAATACGTCTCAACCACCCAAAAATACGTCGAATTCCAACTCGACTAATTATCCAAAACCTTTTGACGTCGACAAAGGAGGTAACCTCGTTATGAAACGATTTAATCCAAAAACTCCATCAACCATCCCACTTCCTGTCAAAACTGTTCAAATTGACGAAGAAGACGATGACGACGTGATTATTCAAACCCCTTTGGATGATTCTACTGATTTGACTGCTGTTTGCAATATGCTAAACACTCTTTTTGAAAATACCGACGAAATTGATTCTCAACAAATTACAGCCGCGGTTCAAATGCTTACGATGAAAGTTTCAGATTCCAACACCGAAGAAGAAGCGTCTTTGGGAAACGAGAGTCACTAGGCAGCCGAGGGGCAACTCCTAGTGTGACAAACGTCCCCAGCGAATCCCTATTGGACCAATATACATGGGTTGGCGATGGAATTTCCCATTACATGGCTCGAAGTGAAACACCATTTTCATCTCCATTGCCTAGATACCTACGAGATCAAATTCCTCTAGAAGACCTCCATTATTTTATCTCCTCTGCTCATTTTCCAGAGCAGGCGAATTTCATCCTTTCCGCCGCTCAATTGGAACTCAACTACTCAAAGAAACCCTACCGCGTAATTGAGAGACAACTTCGTGCAGTCATATCAGCTTTATTAGAAAAAGAACCAGAAAATATCATTCTTTTATTCCCGATTATAAAACCCAGATGTCCAGGTGATCCTGAGGTACGACTACATAGGTACATCGATTTCAAGAACATATTCATGAGAGTTGCAAATCATCCCAAAGTAATGTTTTGGCGCAATCCTGCGATGAAATTTTTGGAAACAGAAAAGATCCTGAATGGTCAAAAACAATTTTTGAGACCAAAAGTCGGCTCAAAAACAGAATTGCTACCTCTTGAATACAAATTTCACTACATCCCTGGACTCAAACGCTACTTTCCATCCATCACTGAATATCGAGATGTTCGAAACGCCTTACTTTCATCAGTTCACGCCCTCGATAAACTCAAAGAAAGTATGAATAAATTGAGACTCCGAAATGTTGACGTAATTCTGGAACCAGATAACGACTCTCTCGAAGAAAAAGAAAAAGAAGCTGAAATTTTGGAAACCAACAACATCCAAGTCAGCCCTCATCCATTAAAAATCGGATACACAAAATCACGATTTACTTCAAGACTCGAAAAAGTTGCCAAAAAACTTCAAAATGATCCAACGTTAACGAAAGATTCTCCCTTGCATCGTAATTTTGGCGACCTTTTAATGGCAAAAATCAATAAACAACAAGGTCAACCTTCAATGACGAAAAACCAATTGAAACGTGTTACCTGGAAAGCTCAAAAGCTCAACAAGGGGCATGAAATTCAATACATTGACGCTATAGACAATGTACCAATCGACCTTGAAGAACCAGATCCGTCAACAGCATCTCAACTCGTAACTGAAAAAACCAACGACCCAGCCTGCGTCATTCCAGTAATTATTGGTGCTCGCAAAGTTGCATTGCAACTGGATTCAGGAGCATTACCTAACGTTTTGACTCGACAAATGATCAAAACCTTCCTACAAGAAGCACCTAGTTGGGTAAGATTCATCAGAATTTCGAAAAATATCCAACTAAAATTAGCTGATAATTCCCTGATCCGTGCAGCAACGCATATTGTCGAAATCCAGATGATTTTAGGAACTGAGGAAATCAGAGTACCTTTTTACATACTCGACGCACCAGGTCAAACTTTCATCATGGGCCGTGTATCTATGGACTATTTGAAAATCTCGTTAAACGTCCACAAACGAATGGCAAAATGTAAACCTCCTTTTTGCGAGAAATTTTACATTCCATTCATGCACCCTGAAGAATTCCAGAATGCCCTGACTGTTTTTTCTCTCGTACTACACGCTGAAAATAATGACCAATTATATAACGATATCTCCGACGATATGTCAGATACAACTTACAGCGCTGAAGAACAGGAAATTTTCGAAGAGAGTCGGCTAGCACAGTAGACTTTCATACAAAATTTGCGAAATGACCTTCGAGAAGCAGCAGAAAATGGGCTAATAACACCAGTACAAGCGAATGAAGGATTCGATCGACTCAGCATTTTTGAAGATATTTTTGACTTAAACCCAGGTAAATACACTGGCGAACGTGTACACTTCAATTTCAAAGGAGAAGAACACCTTCAACCTTGGCGAGGTGAAAAGTTTCGTCCCAGCAAGAAACTTCTACCAGCTTTACGAAAAGCCATTAATAAAATGCTCGCGCTCGGTATCATTCGTTATTCTCATTCGTGCTATATAAATACTCTCGCTCCTGTGGTCAAAAAGAATGGTGATATCCGCCTTTGTCTTGACGCAGATGAGCTCAATAAATACCTGATTAATGTCTTAACCAAACCTAATACTATCGCGAGTATGTTATACGATAACGCCGGTGACAAGTTCTTTTGTACGCTTGATTTTACTGCTGGTTTTTGGCAGCTCGTTCTTTCATTAGAATCGAGAAAATTCACTGCTTTTCAGGTTGAAGGTCAAGTGTACGAATTTACTAGGTTACCATATGGTCTCAAAATCTCATCAGGAGAATTTGTCCATATGATAAACCAAGTCATTCCTAACGAAGACGGTATCACGAAATACGTAGACGACGTAAAGGTCTCCGGTACGACCTTTGAAGAAACTCTTGCTCGTTTGGAAAAAGTATTCAAACACTCATTCACGATCATGGTTTAAAATTAAATCCAACGAAAACGCAATTTTTTAAGAATCGCGCCGATCACCTTGGCTTTATCATCTCGAGCCAAAGAGTAGCCAAACAAAGCGAAAAAATCAAAAAACTAGATGAGTTTGAGAAAAAACACACCAAACGTGGCAAATTTTCGATCAATACAAAAAATGATATTTTGGCTTTGATAGGTAATACCGGACTCTACCGCGATTTTATACCCGAATATTCACAAATTGTGAATCCTATCTACCATCTCACGAAAGGTGACGTTCCTGTAGAATGGACCAAAGTCCAACAGAATGCTTTTGAAAAGTTGAAATCTGAATTTCGGAAGGATTTCAAACTTCAACCGGCTCCTAAAACAGGAGACCTTTATTTAGATACGAAATTATCCGATCATGCGATGAACGGAGTTCTATTCTACATGGAAGGCGACGAAAAACGAATAATTTTGTTCGTATCTATAGCCTTCAAAGAACATCAAAGGAACTTTACTCTCTTTGACCGCGAGACTATGTGTCTCGTTAAATGCGTGCAAAAGCTGCAAATGTGGCTACATGGACGCCGCATTCATGTAAGATCTAACCTTTTGCCTATAATTAATCGTTTTCGTGAAATTGCGCAGACACATCGAAAAGCTGCGCATTGGATCACTGTCTTAAATTGCTACGATCTGATTTATGACATGACTCACTCTAACAATGCTTTATATCGTATAAAAGCTCCTGAACTTGAGATAAGCTATCTTGACCATCTTAGAACAGAAGCTACAGAAGAAATTGAACAAGATTCCTCAGATGATCAGTGCCATCCTGAGCCTGATTTGCTTGACCTCGAGGAAAATGAGTTCAAAACTGCTATTGAACCTTACGAGCTTAAATTTTTAGCTGAGCACATACCTGAACTTCATCAACGCCTCAGGAATATTTCGTCATTTCAAAAAGACGACGAGATGTGTAAACGTCTCGTAGAAATTCTTGAAGAACGCATTCCAGCAAATAATAAAAAGCAACGTGACATTCAAAAAATAAAGCTCACGAAATTCCAGATTGTAAAAAATGCGACTGGAGACAAAATTTTATATAGAAAGCTCGAAAATGGTTCAAAAGTACCTTGCCTACCTAATACATTGTTTTACGATACGATTGATTATCTCCATTGTGCATATGGACACATAGGAGCAGCAAAACTCGATGTAATTTTTCGCCGAATATACTATCACAATAATTCGCTTGCTCACATTCGCGACATATGTAATATGTGTATAATCTGCAAGGTGAATAAAAATTACGCCATTCATAAAACACTTGAATATGCGCAAATTGAAGCCTATTCTATCGCCGATGTCTTATCTGTTGACCTTTATGGGCCTTTACCAGCGCTCAAAAATGACCCCAAATATCTTTTAGTCGTAAAAGATATATTTACAAATCGTACTTGGCTTCGAACCCTTTTTAATATAAAGAAGAAGTCTATTTGCCAACAGATGCACACAGTAATTCTCGATATCGAAAGTCATAAAGTTAAAATCAAAAAGGTCATTACAGATAATGGCACTCAATTTATTTCTAGTGCTTGGCATGACTTGCTTGACTCTTTTCAAATTCAAATTGCTCATACTAACGCTTATAATCCTCAATCTTCATCAGTTGAGCGAACGATGAGATGCATAGGTGACAAACTTCGAGTCAAAATTAATAAGACTTATGACCCATTTCGTTCGCATCGTGATTGGCAAGATCTAATCATTGAAGTTTAAAATGAGCTCAACAACACTCCTACATCATTCGGTTTTAAGCCTAATGAGGCCTGGGGCATTGCAGATACTATTGGTCTGCAACTTCCTCACGAAAGCTCAAAGTTCAATTTCGAGAAAGAACTTACAAAACTTAGAGAAAAAATGCTCAAACGCGACCTACCATCGGTCACATCTGCGAAATGTCTGGAAGAGAAATTAAATCCGGACATTGACCTCATAATCGACACTGACGGTTATGCTCGAGTCACCGCCGATGGTGCTTGCTCCAAAAATGGAGATGGGAACGCAATTGCGGGCATAGGTATTTGTTTTGCGCCGGATTCAGTTCTGAATATTTCGGAACGTATCACTCATGATAGATATCCAATTTCTAATAATCTCGCCGAATTGATTGCAATTCGAGTAGCTCTGGAGATACTTCGAGCTAATGAGATCAAGAAAGTCAAGCTTTTAAGTGACTCGAATTACGCGATTAAAGCTTTAACTAACACCTGTTCCTTTTGGCAAACTAACAATTGGAAAAACTCGCGCAATAAGCCTGTACACCATGAATATCTTTTTAAAGCAATTCTCCAGCTATGCAAAGAATTCGATAAAGTCGAATTTATCCATGTTTTTGCAAGAAAACATGAATTTACGAATATCATCGCGGACTCTTTAGCTAAAAAAGCGGTCTATACCATCGAGCATAGTGAAACGAGAATCAGAGATATGACCTCGCGACAACAAATTGAAACATTCATCCGCGAGAAACGTAGGTTGAAGAAGATTGAAGACGAATACGCCTTCAATAAATGTCATCCTGATCCGACCTTCTTTAAGAAAGGTGACTGGGTACTTATGGCGAACCATAAGCAGTCATCTCACGATAAATACACTTCTGGCAAACTTTACCAAAAGAAGACAGGTCCCTTCATTATGGTTCAACGTAACGGCCACAATTGTTATCTATTACAACCTACAGACGACTCAGACATCGATAGAGTTGCCAACATCCGACAACTAACTCTATTCATCACTCAAGAAAATCTTGAAAAGCTCAAAAATGAATCCTGTCTCAAATCCAGCATTGACTCAAGATCACTGGAACAACGTATAAAAGAATTCCTCACCGATTTTCAGAATGACGTCGAGGAAGAGAGTGAGGAGGAAGAACCATATTTCGACTCCGATTACGACAACCCTCCAGAAATTGTCATCAGTAAAAAAGATTTCAAACGTGCATCGCAAGCTGTACTAAAAGAAGTCGTCGAAACAGCTCGAGACCGACGTGGTATCGCTCGTGATAAAAATAAAAACAAGTCAACCTTGGACACACGTTTCCCTGGAGGATCGACTCTCTCTCTACCTCAAGCCTCAACTTCAACCGGGGCATCTGAATCTCAGACTCTACCAAAACAAAGAGGTAGACCTAAAAAGAACCAATCAGAGACGGAATCTCAAGCTTCTCAGTCCAATCTTGAAGACAGCCTTGACTTTGATCCAGGCGACCCAAATGAAACTGACAACTCGATCATTTCTCAAAACACACCTGGAAATGACTCTCAAATATCAACCACTTCTCAGAATTCCATACCTGACTCTGGCTATACAGACTCTCAACCGAATTCTCAGCAACTCATCGTCATAAGACGCACGACTCGCTCACAAGCCAAACGCCCTACTTCCCTACCATCTGGAACGTGAGCAGAACGAATCATGACGAGACGGATGCAAATGACTCCAGAGAAATGGAAAAAGCAACTCGAATTGAAATTTCTCGATTACGTTTCCGACGATGATCAGGAGCCATATGCGCGTTTCTATGACATGACACCTGATGAAAAATCTGACGACGAGGATAATCCACCTCAAATAGGTAATTAAAGCATTTGGGTATTACCTTCAAAACATACAAATGCCCTATACCAAAATGCTTTCCACCTATCGAATGCTCCATACCTGTTTTACCTACACATTACTATACTCAAACGCTTTAGATACTAATTCGCTCGGAGTCACTATGGAATTTACTTGTCAATACTCTATGAATGATCTATGCTGAAATAGGTCAGAAAATGCATTTGCATTCTCGAAATAGAACCAACCTACCTATTTATACTAAACATTGCAATGGTATCTCACTACGTTGACATTTTTTTTGCGAGCTGCATTTATTTCAACAGACATACCATTCCATCATGTAATATTAGCACGATAATGCGAGCATAAACCCTCGCCATATGTGTACAAAATACTCGTCGCATTTAAAGACGAGTCGTATAGGTAAACAACCCCTATACCAAAACAGTAGCAATCGTCCATTGACGAGAACATTTTTACGACTTTGAACCTGTTACAATTCTAGTAACAAACACGACGCGCGGCCTTGTTATATTTCCTTTGAACATCGCTTGCCGCCCCCGCTCGTTCATTCACCAACAAAAATACTACGCGACGACAAGTACTGTGTATTTACACACGTATGTCGCGTTATGCCTTGGTAATATTAGCCAAGATGAATCATACATGCATAATTATTGCATATTACGAGTTATTTTTCTGCACCTTTTAAATGTACTTCCTTCTCAAGTATGCACACATGACAATTCGATCAAATTGTCATTTCTTCCTTCACTGATATGCACGACCCTTCCTTTCACATAAATACTTTATCTTCAATTGATTTCCTTTCCATTAATCCTACAATCCAATTCTTTTGCATTCCTATTTTATCATTCTATCCATCCTCGAATCATACATATCGCACATGGAATTACTTCACTTCCAGTACTTACTCGTTCTCAAGGATACCCACTTGATCGAAAACAATCGATCACCGCTTTGGTAAACAGCTTTATTTTTACAACTAGATCTTAGGTACCTGAACTTTACGTTGCTGTCGTTGTGTGTGTGAATATTCACTACCGAGTGTAGCGATATACGACTACCACAACGACAAATTTTCGTCAATCATTTTGCAGTTCATCTACAAAACCTTGAGCGACGAAGTTACGACTTACGCATACTCACGCATCGCGGTTTCCTATTACAAAGTTGTTAATCACCAACTCGCTACTTAACTAACCTTTTTTGCCCAAAAATTACGAGTGTATATACATTCGACACGCTCGTAAAATTGCTGATACTGGCAATAGGCTTACTCTATGATGTATTCGAAATACGGTGGATATGCTATCCGTCAACTGTGTACATACGAAGACTCGCAATACATAGATGAGGTGTCTATGTATTATGCAGTTTTAATTCGATTATGAATGCGAATTCCACTGCAAAACATCGTTCCTCATTCATTGTCAATTTTTCTGTCAATCTAGCTATTCTTTGATGTAATTTACTTCATCTGGATGGTACTGTCCAGACAAACCGTTGCCAGATTTACGATTCCTTCTTTCCTTTTTGAGTGTGGCGGCGTAAGCATTAAAAACGCGAAAACATCATTCTTTCTCTCTCTTACACATATACCCTTCTCACTTTTCTCATAAATGTCACCTCGATTTTTCAAAATACCACTTCGTCTCCTGCCACAAGCATACTCCAGCGTCCATTTTCAACTTGGTCGCTCGAATTTTATGTCTTGAGGTGGGGACATTTTTTTTTCAATTCCCTCTATTTTTCTTCTACAAAAATTAGCACGAAGCATTTAAAATCGTCAGCCACAAACCATTCTGTGCAACGACGAGCTTTGAGCTAGTAAGTATTCTACCGATCTTTTACCCGAACCTCGCGTTTTTAAGAATTTTGCTTTATTTGTGTACTTTTGATTCTTTCTATCGATTTTATCTATTTCACATAGACTAAACGATAGTCAAAATTGCGTCTTTTGCCGAATCACGCGTAACGATGTCGTACAGGGAAATCCTGTGCGAAGCATGTGAACGGACCCTGGCATTGCCAGGCCCTGGTGCGCCTCCAATTACCGATCCCGATTACATAGATTTGACTATTTGTCACCACTTATTCCATCATACGTGTATTTTCGATCGCTATCAAGCATCTACACAGATCGATGAGAATGATTGTCGTATTATCCAATGTCCCGCTGCCAATTGTAACCGAACTCTGACCAGTGATGATTTTTTCCGAATTAATCATCGTACACGTTTGTTCCGTGTACAAACCATCGTCGATGCGCATATTACGCAACTATCTAGCCAAATTACAGCCCAGCGCGATTATTTGACCAGAATGGAATCGACTTTTATTCGCGAAAATTCTGCATTACGCAACCAACTAGAACATTTCCAAAGAGAATATGCTGCTCTCTTACATCGATTCAATTCTGTTATAGATCCGAACCAAAATACCCATTTTTCGGCATACCGCCAACAACCCATTCAAAGTTCCATTTGCTCCAGTACTGTCTCTCGTTTTACCGGATTTTACCCTCCATTGAATTATCAACATTCAATGCCTTCGACCTCGGGTATGCAATCTTCGGCACCCCCGAGTTTCACGAATTCGATTCCTTTTAATCCGATGAGACAACCCCCACCGTATGAGCATCCTCCGCCATACGCCCAAGTTATCCAGCAAATTGGAAACCCGATTATTCATCGTAATAATCAGGCACCGATTTCGACTGTTCATCCGATAACAAGACCCGAAACACCGCGCGCTCCGGCTCCGGCTCCGGTTCATTCTCCTATTTCAGTCCAAACTCAAAATCCCATTTTGAACTCTATGCTATCTTCGGCTTCAATGCCAACATCTACTTTAGGCCCAGCTCCGGCTCCTATCACGGCACCACAGCTGACGCCCCCTCCGGCACCCACCAAGGCAAATAGCACCCCCAAACGTCCTTATAGCGCTATTTCCTCGTATGAATCTGACATTCCAACTGTTCCTCCACCACCGCCTCCTTCTGTGGCTCCGGTGAGGAATGCGACGAATACGATTCCGCCTAACCCTTTGCAACCAGCAAAACGTCCGCGAGGACGCCCTCCGAAAAAGAATTATTTCGCTAACAAGGGCTCTTATCACCGCCGTTATCTGCGCCGTTTTGGTACAGATGCTGCGGAGTTATACCCATATTATCCCATAAATACGTACCCGCACTATTTTACTGCGGTAGGCTACGCTTTCGAAGACGATACCTACGTGGTTGCATACTTCGCGTACAACATCCTCATCATGGGGGATGGGCATAGCGAAGGCCTTGCACGATACCTAGGTAATAGTCGACCTATCGAGCGACGTTTGGACACGGACCTTTACAGACGCGACCTTTACCTTTCTGAACTTCTGCAATATTTGCTCACCTTCGAGCACTTACCTAGACGCATTATGCTGTTAATAGGTAATTACGACGTACATCGTCGTACAACATTTAAGACCTTTTATCGAGACTTCAAAATTCTTATGGAATTTTTCCGTTCATTAGGCGTACAAGAAGTCGTAATTTTACCCCTTCTCCCACAGAATTACGCCTACCAAGATTCTTTTGCCATAATTTCGGGCATTTTAGCACTTGACTGGGCTTCGGTCCTTCAAGGTACTATAACCCATATTCCGCAATGTTTCGAAGAGTTACACACCCTTCAAGGTGGACGTAACCAATTAGGACCTTTTTACCCAACTCACACGTACGCTGAATCAGCTCGCCTGATCAAGCAACGTTTCATTCCCCCAATAGTTTGACGCACTGTAGCAAATGCATCTTCCGACTCCGAACCCGAACATACTTCCCCGCCACGTCTCTCTATTCCTTCGCCTCCTCGTAATACTAGCTCTGAAATATCTATAGACTTAACTAATGATTCTCCTAAGTTCGTTATAGATGAATCTGCGCCATCGACTTCGCAGCAAACGGCCATGGACTTGTCATCAATACCAGCCAATGACAACGATGACTTACGCCAACTCGGAAAGCTAGGCAAGATCCGCCGCCAAAGCCACTCTGATCAACCAATGCCTGTGGACTCGGAGGAATCATCGACGCGAGCTGAGCTTTTCCGCTCAATCGTACGCCAAGCGTTGAGTAACGATTCACCTGTTAATCAGGTCCCTTCATTAGATATGTTAAGCTCTAGAACCTTATGATCTCTAAATTTATTTACCATCAACATAGCTCAACCTTCTACCTCAGCTGCGGCGAATAATGCCCAAATAAATGTTCACGATAATGATGTGGTGCTCGAAGCACACGAGTTGGAAGCGGCCAGAATAATTGAAAGTCTATCCAACACCACTCTGAAGAGTCCAACACCTCCGAAGGAAAAGGAAGAGTAATGTATATTTGTATCAGCCTCGAAAGAGGAAAAATCACTTTCGATACTCGTAATTTGTAAATATTTGTGCATGTCCTTAATTATATTTTCCAGGATGCATTATTTTATTTTTAATCATTTTCTCTCTATTTTTCTGTTCACACCTTTCTTTTCTTCTCATTTTCTTTTCCTTTCTTCCCTCTTCTGTCATCTTTTTCTTCTCTTTTCTATCAACCATATGTGTACCTATATGTTAACTTCTTTGTGAAAAAGTTCTAATCTCATTTTGTTTTTTGTACGAGATAAAGCTACTGAGTGCACCTTTGGCCAATGTCGTATGACTAACGATGATGATAGACGACACATTTTGCGACGATGAATGACAACTGAAATTTACATATCGTATCGGCGATTACATCAACGATACACGACGAATTCTACCTACGTTCATCATGCAATTTTTCAAATTTCTTGCATAGATTCTTTCTCATGCCTGTATGCACATGTATGTTCTGTTTTTTCAGCTATTCTATTTTTATGCATAGAATTAAGTTAGAACTAATTCCCCAAAATGTTGTCAAATCCAAAGCCACTAAAATTACGCAAAATTGGTAATTTTATATCCTTCTTTGGGCTAATTTTAAGTATTTTAAGCAAAAATCTTGCCACCAGGGTGACGTTAAACTTCAGGCTTTGTACATACTTTTCTTACGCTTATTTTTAAGTTGCATAAACCTTTTTCTTTTTTCTATCCCATTCAAATCGTCACACCTGATACAGACTTTTTATTTCTTTTTACAAAGAACCACCCCCTTAATAATGCAGTATGACATAAACACAAAATTAGATTTAAACACCAATGAACGCTTTCTTTTTCATTCGATTTTCTATAAATAACATCCCCAAAAGATTCCGGAATTTCGGACCATCGTCATACTTGCTACCAGAGAAATTCTCACATCCCTTCTTTTTACACAGTTTTATACCGCATCGAGTGCAGTTGACATCGACGACTAGATCTATCAGTAAAGAAACTTACTTACTGTGGCTGTGACATTCGCATTTCATGATTCACTTTCGTAGTAATCACTCAGAGGCCACCTTTTTAAAATTCTTCTTTACTAATATCTGTTACATTTCGCTTCGACCTTATCGCGCACCTTTGCTAAATATTGAAGCTTCATTGACTTGAAAAAGATTCGGTGCTAATACAGCTGTAAAATCTTTCACCCACTTGATTCTTTTTGAGCAAGTGTTCTTATACGAATAAACCGCGATATTAATTGACTAAACCTTGATACATGGAAAAATCAGATTTTTCCAGTTCAGATAAAAAGAGCTAGATATAGATTTCCTTCGAGGATATCTTGTGTTTTATCGATTTTCTTATGCTTCTTTTTCATTTTACGTGCATGTTTTGATCGATTTTTGTACGTAAGAGATCTTTGGATTGAAGGCCACAAAAAGGACCTTCCCTTACTTCTTTGCCACTCATTTCGCTACGTTTGATTTGTAACTTATTTCTTTCATACTTGCTCCGATTGGCTGAGTTTTCTTACTTTTTTCCTAATTATTCACTGAGGAAAAAGTCTCAGGAATACCTTCGTGTTTGAGCCACGCTCATTTCGATTCACTGGTAATTGAGTACATATTGGCATCCCCTGATGTTAAGCGCCAATATGTTAAGATATGGTCAGGAAAGCCGCAAAATGTGCTTTCCTATTTTAATTGAGAATCATTTTATTCCTTTTAATTACACCCGTAACCGAAAAATCATTATAAAAAAAAAATATAATAAGATATTAAGAAAATTTTCTTCTCATAAAAAATAATTAAGATTTTATTTTCCGAAAAAATTAGATTTTTTCAAGATTAAACATTAAATTGCTTTATTAAAACTTACAAAAAAAAGAGAAGAAGAAAATCCTTTTTTCTTATATGAAAAAATAAAAAAAAAATCAAATCTCATTAAACAAAAAGAATCGCTTACTTTGCTGCTTAATTCGCATACGAGGCACCTCGCTCATTTTCTTGGAAATTTCTCTACGCCTCTCACTTTCCACGAAATTTCACTAAGTCTTAAGTTGCTCCTTCAAATCGTTGATTTCTCGATTAAGTTTACCTCGAATTGGTAACTGTTTCAACGATTTCATTCTCAATTTCGTGTTCCCGTACATTTCACAACCATAAAATCGATTATGAAATGCCACCAAACGCGTTGTGTTGCTGAATTTTACTTATTCTTGCCAGTGGACTTCCTCCGCTGAGTTAAATCTTATTCTTTAAAAACACTTAATTTTCTTTTCTACTCATTTTACCTTTTTCCGAGCTGTTTTTCTCAGAACTCTGATGGAATTGCTCGAAATTCGCAGTTACGTAGTTTAAATAATCCATAGAAGCAAAAATTTACTATTGGATTTGAAAGTTCTTTTTGGACTTGTTTTCATTTTTAAGCCTATTTTTTCGATAATACTTGTGAATTTGCTACCCGAGTCGAAAAATATTCTTGGGGTAGTTTTAATTTCTACGCAAACATTTTCTCTTTTAATTATGAATTTCTACTGCGTAACTTAAAACTCAATCACGACATTATCATGTCAATATTTCATTTTTTCAAGACTATTTAATTATCTTTCTTATAGTCTGACTATAACTTTTAATCACCTCGTCATAGACGCAGACAAAATAATTACTTTCTGAGAACTTAAAAACGCTCTCATTTTTCTTTTTTACTTATGGCTTTTTATTACCTTTTGAGTCTTTGTACTCCACACATATTAATTTTTTTAAATTTTTTTTAATTTTTTAGTAGACCTTTCTTAGTCTTCTCTCTTTTTCGACCCTGTTAGTGTTACTGTCGTCCTTGTCGCATTTTTTGCAACCTTTTGATGAGTGATCAGTGCTCCCATTCACTTGGGCACTCGATGCTTTTCACTGTTGCCAGTATTTTTTTTTTTTTTTTTTTTGCACAGGACTTTCAGTACACTTAGTAATTACCTGCCCTTGCTTTTCTTTCACTTTTGGCTTTTATTTTCATCACCTCAAAAAGCCTGTAGCCATCGCTGCAGACTAGGGAGGGGCAGGTGGTATCCCTAGAGGATACAGGATAGGACAGGGGGGAAAGAGAGGGGTATCGGCGGCATTCCACTCCTATCCTTTTGTTTCTTTTTCCATATTCTCCCCCGATGGCTTGGCTCATTGAGCGAGACTATGGGGGGCATTTGTGATGAGCAGGAATGCCTCCACTACGTATAGTAGTGCTTATTGTACTCACCACGTTACCTAATTATTCTTATAATAACTAGGTATCGTAGATATTAAAATATCTATCGTTTCCCGGGAAAACTACTTTTTTACCTCGTTGAGATTTGAAGGTTACGAGGTGATTTTTACCTACATTTCCCAGATTCGCATAGGGTACGTCTCTAGGTGAATTCTGGTCGATTCTCACTTTAAGTTCAATCCGCGGCCGTGATAGATCTTCTCGTCAACGACCGACTTCGTGTCAACTATGGACTATGTCCATCCTCGCTCTTTGATTAAATCTTTTTTATTCTCCGCTTGTTCGGATAAAATTGTGTATTTTAACGTAAATATGTGGAATAAATCAAAGGAGTGACCCATATTTCGGTATTTAGGATCACCTCCCGATTTCCGGACTTGGGAGAGTGTACCCAGATGAATATGTACAACTTTAAATCATAGTTATCGATTGGCCTAGTTTTGGTGAGCCACCGAAGAGATAACTAACGTGAATAGTAAGGTAATGAAATAAAGCCTTTTCAAATTATGGAGTGCGTTCCTCCAGCTAGAATTAATTATAACCTTATCGTAATTAATTTAAATGACAGCGAGATGACTAAATACTGTCATTTATACTCGTTTCGTAATTACACTTTAAATGATAATTGATACTTGTATGATTATTATGTATCTTATTTTCTTTAGAGCTGTAGAGATTTGTTCCTCTACAGTCTCCCTTCTTAGACTTAGGAATAATGCATCCTTTATTCATAAGATTTTCGACTTGTATTGAATATAAACCTAATACAGGAGGTCAATACTGGTTGTTTTGAGTTTTATTTGGTAGCAATAATCTCAATTTATAATGTGTGGTTTTAGATAGAAAGACCAAGAGCCTTTTCACTGAGCTAGTCTGGTTCTTAAGAAAATATTCCCTCCCTAAGGAATATTTTTTGGATTTTTCACATAGGCATTTAAATTGTTAATGATCACGTCATGTAGTCATTAACGTAATTTTTACCTATATCGCTCTTTCCCTCTTTAACCATTACAGGTTTATAAAATCTTGAGTAAGAAAATAAATGAAAATTTTACAGGTCCTTGCATCGATTTTTTTAAAATTTAAAAAAGTGTACTCCAAAAATCACAAAAATGTTTTGACTCTGGATTTCAATAAACTGTAGGAACCTTGTTAGAAAATGCATGAAATTTTGTTGACAATTCTAGAAGACCAAAAAAATCCCCTATTAGAATATTTTTAACCTTGATTTTGGTATATGGGGAGGGGGAAGGGGAGGGGGTTCACTTTAAGTAAATTTGACGAAATTGGCGCGGTACGAAATTTAATTTTCAGAGTACGGAAAAGCACAAAAAACACGAATTTAGCTGTCTGGATTTCAGTAGACACCCTGTAGGCTCTTTATTTTGAAAAATACAAAATTTCGTTCCATAATTACACATTTCAAAAAATGAGTCGAGATAGGCTTTTAGTGTACACATATCGAGCATTTTTATAGTATTTTCTCAACACATTTAAAAATGCCGAATATCTTTTGGCCGAACCCTGTATGTATCTAGTTCAATATACGATGTATAGAAAGTATTCTTATTGTACACAAACGCATCTCCAAGCAACATGCCTATTCCGAGATTAGAAGGAAAAAATGTCTATTTGAAAATATCGTCGTCGTCAGCTCTCAGTATATAGAATACTTAGATACTGTATGTATTTTGAAAATGGCACACAAATAGTCGATCATCGTTTACGTTCTATTCAACATCGTACATAGCCTTTAGTATGTCATGAAAAAAAAATTCTCAATATACCAGAACTTGACATCGCCTCGAGGCTGCTGGTACACAAAACGAACGACCTATACGTTTTTAATACAATTTCATATCTTTTTTTTTTTACCAACAACAGCATCAGCATTGGTATCGCATACACTCGCACATACTAAAAGGTATCTTTTTCGTTCGGATTTTCTTCCCTTCTCTACGTACCTCTACCAAAACTACTTTTTGTACTCTTAAGAGGTAGGTATGTACCTACATAAAACATAATATAAGGAAACAATTTAGTCGCGATAAATGTCTCCGTTCGATTGGACGTATCGTCTACGAGTATTTGTACTAAGTACTTTTGCTTTACACGTGCCTGTGTATACGATAACACCTCAAACTTCCCCTACCCCACTTCACCTGTTTTAACCATACACACCACAATCATTCTCACTTTAGTCAGTCGGGTAGATACTTGTTGAATAAAAGAACACCTTCGATGAAAGTAAATACAACCATACGAACACCACTCGCTTTCAGGTTCACTATGCTTGCTCTTGTGGCGTTCTCAATTTGACGCCATCGTCGTAATTATCTCTCTTCCAATTTAATCCGATTGGGTTTTCTGAGCTTACGTTAATAAATACGCTGGAGTTTTGCTTTTGTGTGATTGTGTGTGCGTGGCTTTGGGTATATTTGGAGTGAAATTTTGAGAAAATATAGAACGAATAGCCCGACGTTAATTTATTCTACGTGAACGGGTTGTTGTGTTGTTGAACACACGACCGACGTGATAATTATGCCCATATTAATTCGATGGCGACAAATTTTGTATACTTATGTAAGGTATATTTACGCTAGAAGCCTCCAAGGTAAATAAATGAACTGTGTAGTCGCCTTTCACCCGGTTAAATTGACCGCAAAAGGTTGAAATCTAACGACATAGTACGAGTAATTATCTCATATAACTATATACAGATACACCGAAATGAAAGGTTGAGAAACAATTTTGGAAAAATTTTCCTGTAATTGAACTTTTAGAAAAAAAAAATATCTGGCATACTAATGTCACATTATCGTAATGTTAAAAAAACGTTCCCTCCAAACAATCTCGGTACCCTTGTAAAGCTCCCCCTTCCGGCTCCCAAAAATTGAAATCTGTAAGAGTATTTTGAAAATTTTGTATCAAGTATAATTATTATTATGTCTCGAGGTCATTATAAAAACGACATTATGGTATGCTTCACTCTTTTGAGAAATATTACGCCTTAAAATATCACATATTTCAACGAAAGTAACAAAAGGGGGAGTAGGTATTTAACAACGTTAAATCGTCGTAGAGAAAAAGTTTTTAAAGCCAACTTAAATGCGTTTGATCGTTTGCGGTAGTATACTTATTATATAAAAGTACAGAACGCTGAAACCATATACCCAACCCAATCAGGAGAAAAAAAGTTTACAATAGTCTGGTACGAATAACATGGATCTATATCTTAGTATCTATCTATCTTTATCATACGATGTACTACGAGCAACAAAATCAGAAGAAGAAACGCTTTGGCGTTATTTTACATCGAGTATTGTTATAAAGGATAGATGAGCATTTTGTTGCCCTCCGGCCCCTTAGAACAAGAGGGTAAAGGGGAGAAACTCGAGAAGAATTTTCAGACGAAAATCGTTCTCTCTATTGTGGCGAAGGCGAACTTACATAATATAAGAAGAACTCAACCTATATATAAGTCGGACGATAAAGTTGAGCGAAGGGTTTTACTTTTACCCCATATACTCGTAGCATACTGCATATACACATACATGTACCGTATAATACATAGTAGGGCCTGTTTACATACACAAGAAAAAGTTTTAAATTGATTTTAATGCGTGGTTTTGTATTACAAGATCGAGTATTTTATTGCTTTGCCTATTATGTGATGGGCTACGCGCGCTTCTGGCACCCTTCTTCCTTCTTCAGCTTTGCTGAGTTTTGCGAGTATCAAATCCTATTATAAACCTTTTAGCTGAAATACAGCTCCTTAGCTGAAATTGTGGCGCGACGCGACGCGGATTTTATCCATCTTGTGCATGTGTGTTGACGCCACAACGCCGTCCATATATGCTGTTCGCTTATCGTGTAGTAAGAATTTTGAAATTTTTTCAGAAAAAAATATTTTTGAACTGTTTTATTGAAAGAGAGTATTTTTTTACTCTTTCGAAGTCCGTGGGTGATTTTTCAAGAATATTTAAAAAAAAAATTGAGATCAAAACGGTCCTTTTTTATTTGTGGACCATTATAAGTCAAATATTACTTTTTTTGTCATGAAGTTTGTCACTTAATTCAGTTAATTGCATAATTTTCCTCAATACAAAAACAAATAGGTTTCAAGATTCATTCTCGCAAGTTCTTGGCTCTACAAGTTTTAGCTTATACGGTACACTGGTTGAAAAATAATTCTAAGAAACATAATTTTTGACAATACATGACAATCGATTTTTTAGACTCAAATTTGGCGAAACTCGCCCAAAAGGTTGATTCGAGTCGACCTCTACCCCTGCTCCAACTTGAATAATATGATCGCACGTGATCAAAAATCAATATTTTTTAAACAAAAATTTCGATCACACTCGTTAAAAATCATTCCACGTTCTTCTCTCCATCCAAAGCAGCCTCACATCCATCTAGAATCTTTCACGTGCTAATCTACACCCACAGGGGTCCCAAAAAATACACCCTGGCCAGGTTGGAATCGCAAAAATGTGGCTACTCTTTACGCTTATCTCTCCGAGCGAATATTTCACTTTACCTTCTTCGTCGGTCAAAATACAGCAAAAAAAAATACCATCGCGATATAAAAAGGTCGACTAGCTCTTTTCGTATGATAAATAGAATTTCCTACTTTTTTCGAGGAATCGTCCGCCGCCTACACCGCTATACGTATCTCTTGTTTACGATATACACCTATACTATGGAATTTTTCAAGTTTTGTGAAATTGATATAAGGGAAAATGAATGGCCGAATGTTTTCCTACAGCTACCAGTACCACTATATACAGGTACATTCTCTATACTCTTTTATAGAAAAAATCTCGAGCAATAAATATTTCTATCAAACTGCTGCCGTACGCACTACAGCAACGTACCCATTTCCCTCATCCTTCTTTTTTGGACAACTTATCAGCCAAATATATAGCATGTGCTTCGATAATTTGCCCACAAATACGAATGTATGGGAAAAAGTTCAAGATAGCTGAGACGTCAAAATATATTATTATTCCAAGATGCATATACCGACTCGTACAAAGTTTACCTACCTACCTATTCTTTGGCCAAAACAGGCGAAGAATGGGAGAGGGGAAGGGGGTTACTTGTCCTACATAGTCCTTAGTTTTTTTCCATTTAACAACACTCTAAACAAGCTGTCGACCTTTATAAATTATTTCCTTTGGCAGATGTTTATAGTATACGTATCGAGTAGACCCACCTACCGATCTATCTATCTGGCATACCTAGTTTTTTTTTTACCTTGAGAGAAATTTCCACTGATACGATCGTATTTCCCCCTACACCTCGGCCTTGTTGGCTTTTCGTAATAAACTATTTTCACAAAATACGAGTACAAACATTCGAGTGAAAAATTTCGATACTTTTAAAAGATCCGGTCCATCCTGCGAAAAAATTACTGTCCCAGTAAGCGGCCAAGGAGACGAAGACGACGATCCAAATACGATCTGTTTTGTTTCAATAGCTCCAGGCTCACTGTATCTACACACATTACAGGTAGGTCCATAAGTATACATATAATCGCTCTATTATGAACCTTTTTTGTCCTTTTGTTCTTCTACGTTAGTTTCTTTTTACTTTTCTCCTATATCGTGTCTTTTTTCATTTTTTTTTTTTTTTTTTGGTACGCATACGTACGTCGAAAGTCAATAACCGGAAAATGGAAATATGTGTATTGAAGTACACCCTGCTGCCCTCCTTTCCCTCCCCAAAGCAACGCCCTCGAGATATATTTCATTTGCACACCAACCACGTCGAATCGTTGGCTTTTTTGTACAACGGTACGTCAAGTGGTGCCAATAAGATTTGAAAAATTATCGAATCGCGTGTAACTTATCGACAATTTTTCTCATCTCAAGTACCCTGTATACTGGTCCCTTCTGCTCTCCTCCCATCTCCGGCTCCTTCAGACTTTTACCAGGAAAGAAAAGTCGAAACACGAGACGAGTAACTTTAAACGATTTTAAAAAGTTGGGGTCATTTATGCATATGAACTATGAAGCCTTCTTGGCGTAAGCATTCGTCATCGTCGTCGTCGTCGTCTTGGTTTAAAAACGTGTTATTAGATTTGGTGAAGGGGAAAAAAGCGTTATGGTAGCGTAAAATCAGAAAAAAGGCGGGCAGGAGGGAGAGGGAGGATTTAACCAAGCGACACAGGTGTGGTTTTTTTTGGTTTACAAATTTACAAGCACTGATGCGAAGAAGGTCCATGGAGAGGAATTTAAATTCCAGTAGGTATCAAGTAAAATTTTAGATTTTTCAATTTGCGAAAATTTTTTGAAAAATTCAATAACCAATTTTCGATGAAAACAAATCAAAATTTCATGAAATGAAAGCAGGAAAGCTGGAATTTGAATTACGTCCGATTTTCAAGCCACTGAAATAACTTCAATTTGATTCAATAATAATTTTCTTACAGGGAAATGACATTTTAAATTTTTTCGAATATTTTCTCTCGTTAAAAGTGACGATGGAATTTCGAAAACGGCTCAAAAATATTGAACTGATTCTGTATCTCAGTGAATTATAAATAAGTACAGCATTTTAATTCAAAACAAAAATATAGACAGATAATTCCATATCAAGAAATTTTCAACTATCACGATCTCATTAAGTAAAAATGATAACCTGCTTTGAAATATTTCGCTTCGACTAGGTACGTGAAATTTTATCACGAACTACATATGTACCTAACTATTACTGAGACTGGACGAATTTCAATAAACAGAAAAAATGATTGATCTTGCGCTAACACTGTCTCTCTCGGTTATTACTGCTGTCGGTAAGTGATCCTATTTTCAATTAATACAAAAAAATGAAGGTATATTTTACATATAGGTAGGTATATCATTTTTTAAAATGATTTTTGGAGCAAATCAATTCAATTAAAAAAAGAAAGAAAAAATGTATATTTTACAGGTGCACAAACCATCGTACCACCACCTCTTGAAAAATACAACAACGTGAGCATCGATCTACTTATAGGCGAATTAATACAAAAAAATAAAGTATTACTCAGCGTAAAAGCAGAAATAGCAAGATTATCTGCCGCGTATCCAGAACCCGAAAAAGATCTACATGAACAAAGCAAGTAGAATTATCTTTTTGCGATGAAGATTTTTAAAAATTATCTAAGTAAATCATACAAATATTGTGCAATGTGCTTAATGAACGATTACAGTTATTTTACCGGATACCCTACCAGATTTTGAAAAGTTTGATAATATGACCGCCGATCAACTGATACGTGAAATAATGCATATAAATAAAGCATTACAAATTTCAAAAGCTGAAATGGTGAGGTTGTCTTATGTAGAAGTTGAAAAGAACCCAAAAGTATCAGGTGAGCTTCAATTTTTTTTACACAAAATGCATTCAGTCGAGCTGAAACGAATCTGTTTTGAAACTGCTTAGAATTTTCTCATAATTATTCATGTTTATACATAAATTCTTATTTTTTAAATATGTCTTTCAGGGTACATATCTAAAGAGCATTTGCAGAAGATGATAGAGGAAGAAAATAATAATCTTTACTACTATACAGAGGATGGTAAGATTTGAATATCGATACCTACTGATAAAAAATTCCCTCCGCAAAATTGTTATAACCATGTAGATTGTTTTATGTAGATGATTCACAAAGGATAAATTTCAAGTCCAAAAACACATCATTTTATGCTCTTTTTTTGACAACATCGACAGCTCACGAGAAAAAAAATCCAAAATCACTACAAAGTCGAAATAAAATGAAGTCAACCGTCATGAGGTCCTCGATTTTGAAAAAAATTCATTCTGAAATTCTTGGAATTCCGATTGAAAATTTCCTACTAGAAAAAATGTTCATTTTGAAATATATACTACTCGCACTTGTACGGAAAATACGACTATAAGTACTGAATTTAAATTTCTGACCACCATTTTCAAGATTTATTTTTGGAATCTGATTTTAAGAATTTTGTAATTTCTCAATTTTTTTATTGAAATGAGACGCTTTCCACTTCATTTTCCCCTGCAAATTCCAAAACAAAAAATAAATAAAAAAATCTGCTCTTTTGCTCTTCACACCAACTTACATTTTATCCAAAATTAAAATTTCTCCTAATTCAGAAACATTAAAATTTATTAGACTGTCGAACAATTTTCATTAATTTCAGTTTCTTGAATTTTTTTTCTGATTCTGAAAAAGAATTATAAATGAAAATTATTTGAAATTGAACCCCCCCCCCTCTTCCTAACATTTGATCATGTTTGACATCGATTTTGTCGTGATTTGAAACTGTTTTTTTTTAGAGCTGTCGAAGTAGCCAAAAAAGGGAATGAAATACCTCATTCAAATTTTTCCTTTGAGAGGGACTTTAAAAAATCGATAAAGATGGGATTAGTAAAATTTTCAGGTGATGAAAATATGTTGTAGAAAATTTCCATCAACTTGGCCTTTTCTATAAATATCCGAATTTATATGGTATATCTACCTAAACTGAATTTCAGCTTTTTACTTCAAACGAGGGGGGGGGGAGACACCAAATTTCTCAAATTTTCAAGCATGAAATCGCTGGACAAAAATATGAATTCAAAAACTGTAGTGTAATACACTGATTTTCGTTTTTTTTTTTTTTTTTTTGGAAAACCGGAGCTTCTAAGAAGTCGCTGCAGGCTCCAAAACGGCTTGAAACCACCTCCAATCGATTAAGCATGTTAAAATTAGGATGCACAGTGAATTGTTGCTTTCCAAAATCATTGATGTGATAAAATTTTGTGAAAATTTCAAGGTTCTAAAAGTTTCTGGAGGCTTCAGAACTGCTCAAAACAGATTGAAACAGTTTTCAACCGGTTTTTCAGGTTGAAAATAGAGCATATTTTCGATTTGGTGAAATTTTGATTTTCATTTCATTTTCGGCTCAAAACTCAATGTTCAAAAATTCACCAAAAATCAAGAAATCCACTTTTAGCACTTTTCACAATTAAAATTAATTCAAGAGGGCTGCTTAATGTATATTGTTTCAGAATTTTCCACGGGAAACAAATCGACACCTACAATTTCATGATGCAACTAGAATCAGACGTGGGTTTTCATGCATTCAGAATGTTACATCCTCACCCTTGTTTCAAAATCAAGTTTTCTATAAATTTTACCTAGTAGTTCAAATTGAAATTAAAAGTTATTTACCTACCTATTTATTTTTATTTTAAATGTTTTCAACGTGTTGAAAGTTTCAATATGGTTGGAGGAGGGGGATGAATATTGAATAAGTATTGAGATTGAGATGCCAACGAGCTCAAATTTTCGCGAAGTTTATTGGAGTGCATCCAGATAGTTGATTACTGAGTGAGCTCTGAAAAATTTCAACAAAAAAGATTTTCTTCTCCTCTCTTATTACTCGTGCATTTAATTTCACGATGCCATATTGTTTTGGTTCACTGACATTACAAAAATAAATCAAGATGATCCAGATTTTGGCACTTTTACGTTTTAAAAAATATTATGCACCTATTTCTGTACATTTTCAAGGGAGTAGGATCATAAGTGAAGGTGACCCAACCATGTTTCATAAATACGAAACTTTGACATCTAATTCAACGACGAGGATATGAAATGGGAAAACTTCCAATTTGCAAACGCTAAGCTATCTACATCAAATGGTATTCATCAAAACACTCACCGTATCCTTGGTTTTATCCAGACGTCTACCGTCTTTCCACCAGGTCACCTTGGCCGGAGGTCTGGATCCGGATGAATGGCATACAAGTTCGTATTTTCTACTCGCTGTAAACGGTTGATTCGATTCAACGATTCGTACATCTAAAGGGGCAACTGTAACACAAAAAAAATCAAATCCAGATAAAATACATCGAATTAATAACGTAAACGCCGACAATAAAGTACCTATTATATTCGTAGATATCTCTTTACTGCTGTAGGAAAATTGCAAAGAACTTCAGAATATATACCCACGTATGTATCCTTATGTGCAATTTAAATCGAGCAAATTTACTCGTATCTGCTTTTTTGTAGCCTATATACCTACGTAAAGTAAACCTCATCTAATTATTTTTATCATCGCTGCAAATGTACATAATACTTATACGAATAAAAATAAGGTACCTACGACAACAATACAGCATCATTTAAGGGGATTGGAAATGGAAACGATAACGAACTTGAACTCAAGAGCTGAATCTTCGTCATGGCGTGGGTTGAATGAGAAAAGGACGAGTAAGCGACGACGTGGAGTACACAGAATTGATAATTCGCCGAAAGAGCGAGATACGAGTTACGTAGACGGAGAAAGATACGTTATCTTAAAGCTGAGCCTATATCTGTGAGCTGCTGCTCCGCATGTACTCGAGATCGTATACTAATGTAGTTACTCAACTCTTTCCTCTTGCACTACACACACTCACACATCCACGTACCTACGTCGTACACGGAGTATTTTTTATACTTATACATTGGCGAATATGAAAAAGCATCAGGCAGCGAAGCGCGAAGTAGCACGAGAGAGCCGGCCATACGCAGCTCTGCATAGAAAAGCAGAGCGGAGCGACAGAGAGTACGTAGCTTTCGCCTCCTGTTTCTCGCGTAAAAGATACATACAGAAAAGTTTTCGCTAGTAAGACGCCTGTGTAAACAAGAATTTTCGCATTCGGCTGCTTCATTACCATTCAAAAAGGGTCTTCCAAATGGAAATTTAAGTACTCCGCCCATAGAGTGAAAAACATAGAATGCGTCATCGCCTCTCTATACTATACCATGCTACATAACGTTATGGTATGGCATGGTACGCGTTCATTTTTACATTTTTTCCCCTTTTCTTTCGTGCAAAATATGTACTAGTTTTTTTTTCTGACTATGCTTTCTGTATGCATACCGTCTCCTTTTGGTTTCTTTTTCTTTCTTCTATGGCTCTTTTTTTGTTTTGTTTTTTTTCCTTTTTCTTGTTAATATTATTCAAAAATATTTTTCATTTTAATGAGGTGTTCTTTTTTATTTTTTTCGTTTCTCTGTTTTCTATTCAATCTTTGCAGAATACGAATGAATGCGACGACGGTGTTTTTCATTTTTTTTTTACATTCTGTTTTTTCTCCGACCACATAATAGGCATAGTCGAATGTATGGTCCGAAAATATTGGCAATGTTTTCCTTTTTTGAACGTGTTTTTAAACAAGAAACTTCGGAAATTATCAAAGAACTGGATTTTCACGAAATTCAGCAATAGAATTTTCAAAACGGTACCAAACAAATTATCTATTGCCATAGGTCAAGGTCATTTTGTTCATTTTCCATTTGTTGGAAATTTTATTTTGAAAAGTTGGACACATGTATAGCACTTCTTCGACTATTTTTCCAAGTTTGTAAAATCCAGACTTGAAATTCAAAAGTAGTTATATGTACTTCAAAGCTTCTCAAAATGTTGGAAATTGGTCGTTTTATTCAACGTTTTCAGAAGTCTCACATTATAATATATTATCAATTTTTTTTAAAGTTCTTTGTAGTAAGATAAAACATTGTAAAATAGAATAATAATCGGTACTTTTTTTTTAAAAATTACCAAAAAATCACCCGTTGGTAATTTACCAGAAAATTAGATACTAGTAATTTATTCACTAAAAATTACCACAAACCACCAGTCATTTTTCCCAAAGTAAACCGTAGTCCGTAGTTTACAAAATGTTATCAGTACCAGTGCCTAATTTACAAAAAATTACCTGCACCACAAATTTACCAAAATTACTGTAATTCGGCAAAATTACCATAATTTACCAAAATTACCGTAATTTACCAAATTTCCGGAATTTACCAAATTTCCGTAATTTACCAAATTTCCGTAATTTACCAAATTTCCGTAATTTACCATAATTTACCAAAATTATCGTAATTTACCAAAATTACCGTATTCTATCACAATTACTGTATTCTATCAGAATTACCGTAAAACACCAAAGTTACTGTAATTTGCAAAAAATACTGTAATTTGCAAAAAATGCTGTAATTTACCAAAATTACTGTAATTTACCAATAATACCATAATTTACCAAAATCACCGTAATCCACTAAATTTCCGTAATTTACCAAATTTCCGTAATTTACCAAATTTCCGTAATTTACCAAATTTCCGTAATTTACCAAATTTCCGTAATTTACCATAATTTACCAAAATTATCGTAATTTACCAAAATTACCGTATTCTATCACAATTACTGTATTCTATCAGAATTACCGTAAAACACCAAAGTTACTGTAATTTGCAAAAAATACTGTAATTTGCAAAAAATGCTGTAATTTACCAAAATTACTGTAATTTACCAATAATACCATAATTTACCAAAATCACCGTAATCCACTAAAATTACTAAAATTACCGTAATTTACCTAAATTACTGTATTCTATCAAAATTACCATATTCTATTATAATTACCGTATTCTATCAGAACTACCGTAAAATACCAAAGGTACTGTAATTTGAAAAAAAATCTGTAATTTACCAAAATTACGGTAATTTACCAAAATTACGGTAATTTACCAAAATTACGGTAATTTACCAAAATTACGGTAATTTACCAAAATTACGGTAATTTACCAAAATTACGGTAATTTACTAAAATTACTGTAATTTACCAAAATTATGGTATTCCATCAAAATTACCATATTCTATCATAATTACTGTATTCTATCAAAATTACTGTAAAATACCAAAATTACTGTAAAATACCAAAATTAATGTAATTTACCAAAATTACCGTAATTTACCTAAATTATTGAAATTTACCAAAATTACTGTAATCTACTGACATTTTTGTAATCTAACAAAATTACCGTAATTTACCAAAATTATTATAATTTACCTAAATTACCATAATTTACTTACTACAATTACTGTAATTTACCAAAAATTACGGTGATTTATCAAAATTACTGTAATTTACCTACCAAAATTAATATTGAAGTTCATTATCTGCTATCTGGCCAATAGGTACATATTTTGATTTGATCATCAATGAACAAAAAAAAAACGTTGAATTTTGTTCACAGCACAGAAAAGTATTTTTGCGTATTATATTCGAGCTTCTTGCAGATATCAAAGTAGGTTATATAAAAATACCTAATTGTATTTTTCATCAGCTCAAAATATCCTTCACTCGAATAAAATATTCTCGAATTATTTCTCACAAAATGCCAGCAAAGCGTGTGTAACTATTTCAAGGTTTTCGAGCGGTATGCGTCTGATTTCGTAAAACTTACTTCAAATATTCGCCAAATCTTGCGATTAGGATAAGGTTAAAACAATTCCTGCGTACCATTTTTTGTCTACCCTACGCACTACACATCTATAATCTTATCTACCCCATAAGACGCGTACAGCAGCATTCCACACCCTATACTCAACTCGAGCATTTGTTTAAATCACCATATAATTACATTCGTGTTGCTAAAAAAAAAAAAGCTCCATATACAAACATCCATCACTTATCACACTTTCGCATTCTTTTCGCAGTCGTACACCATCTGGAGACGAATAATCGTGAAAAGGGGTCCTTAAAATAGGCAGCCATGACGGACAGACGGGCTAGAAAAATACCATAAACACAGCAGAGAACCTGGATTTCTGAATTTTGCGACGTTTTATTGTCTCCGATATGAAATGTCAATATTGGTCGTCTTCTGAGCTGCCAGCAGCACGTGGGGATTTTCTAAGGCAAGCGTACATTTTTTTCATATTTTTCAACACAATTCCAAACAAACATTAGACGAGCCTACATACGTATTATCCACGTATTTGGATTTTTTTTTGAAAACGAAACTATCTTAAGTTAGGTATTTGACCTCTACACATTCTCGCGAGTGCTTCGATGAGGCACCTATGCGATGGAATTTTACGAACCGAAGGGAGAGGAAAATCAGGCCTGAGACAATCATCTCGCTGTATAAAATTGAACTCATTACGAGATATGAAAAAAGTTTGCGTACGATAGGAAAATTTTGGCAATTTTCAAAATTGAAGTACTCGTATCAGTGAAAGTAGCTTTAATACGGAAAATTGAAAAAAATTTCTCCGAATATTGCCTTTCACGCAGCTCGAAACAAAGACAGATAGAATCAGCTAAAACTGTCCTACGCGCCCCTCCCCCTCACTATACTCAAGTTATTCGAAATTGCTTACATTGAACTCTAAATCGATGAAAAAAATTTAACAAGTTACATAGCATACTTAGTTTGGAAACTACCTGATCGAAAAATATTGCAAACAGCCTTCAATTTTAGACACTGAAAAATATAAATATGACTTGATTTTTAGAACTTTGAATATTTCACAGAAGATGTCACGAGTTTTCCTTTTGTCTCAGTCCAAAATTGGAGACATCGAAACACTTGGAAAATTTCAATCAGCCAAGTTCCCAACTTGGTCTCTTCATCTGTGAGGCAGACAAACCAATTAAAAATTGTGCACTTTGGGCTACTTTATCCTCAAGCAAATTATTCAACATCTATCATGGGACACCCGGTGTATACTAAAAACGCACACATTTGCTTCAATACAAGTAAGTATAAGGGTAGGTAAGGTCGAAGTACCCAAAACTTTGTCCGAGTAGTCTCTAAAATATTCCTTTTTCCTTGGGCGAAGGATCGCAGCACCCATCGCTTAGATACTTATCATGTGGTTTTGAAAACTAATAAAAACAATTCGAAGCACGATTTAAATTCATTATAAGGCTCTCCCAGCGCATACTAAAATATCCAGCAGTATTTGTTGTACAGTTTACAATATGCATACCAAGTATAAAAGTTTTCCCTTCAACTAATAATCTACTCTTTCTCTCGAATACGTCCGCGATTTTCCACATAGGTACGTATGGTACATTTCGTTTTGTAGCTTATATTCGCCAAATGTTTGGCGAAGGCTGAAAAAGGTACCAGTTTTATTATTTCAAGGTAAAGGCTCACTATGAGTATAGTTGGCGTGTTATTGTGTGAAAAATATTCCACTGGAGATGCGATTTTTCGATGAAAATGTTCACAAATACTTTCTCTCTTTCTCTTTAGGTAGGTATTGCTTTTTATGGCATGCTGGCAGATACGAGTACTCTGCCATTCCATGGTAGCCGTAGATACTCTCGATATAAAACTATTTCCAACACACGTTCGGTTCGAATCCACTCTTCTTCTCCTGCCCTTTTTTATACTCTTTGATACCTACCTATGTAGAAGGAAGAAGGCATGGTAGGTCTAGGTATACTAATCGTTTACGTACAGAAACATTTTACCAATCGTCAGCTCTTTCGTTACAAAGGCATTCTTTCGCAGTTTTACTCTGCACGAGATGGTGCAATTCCATACTCGTAAGGGTACCTACTCGATGGTATAAAATTTTCATTTTACAAATATCTTCTTCCTTTTCGAATTACACAGAATTGTAGTCCACCTACCTATATAACGATACGAACTCCGAAATATCTTTATTTTTTTCTGCCTGCTGAGGCACTCAGAGACCCCCACTAAATGATGTTTTTTTGCAATATAAGTAGATTGGGGAAGAAAGTACAGTATGTTTGATAAATTCTGATCATAGTTTTAGAAGCCAGTCAAATGTTTTGTTACTACTACAACAGGCAGAGCATCTGACTTTCAACACTATTTTTCATCGTGTTTACTGAATAAATATATTTTTTAAAAAGAGCATCATAATTCATAATTTTCCAGAAGAAATCAATTTTGAGTTCTCAAAAATTCACTAAAAATCGAAAAATCAATTTTGGCAACTAAAATTTTGGTAGCGATGTTTCAAGACGATGCTCTTTCCAAAAATCGCGGTCTCCTATTTACTCAAATTACATCGAAGATGAAAAAATAAATGATTAGTTTCATTTGTCTCTGACCCAAAACAACGAAAATGACAAATTCTATCTACATCTTGAAAATCAGGGAACATTATGAGCAGGAGTTTTCGATCCTTGAGAATTTTCATCAATTATAAAACCAACAAATAAAAAATGGAAGAAAAATTCTACTTCAATTTTTTAAATGATGTCCTGCTTAGTGAGATTCGCGAAATTTTATCAAAGCAGTCAGTGATAAATGCGATTTTACGTCAGGCTAGTTCAACAAAATCAACGATAAAAAACATAAAAAGCGAGACCAACGTTGTTGCATCAATTTCACATAAATCATATCCGTAGCCTATTCGTTATTTGATAGGTATTGTAGCAACATGTCCTGAAGCAGTGGTTAGTAAATTTACACATAATAGGTACCTACACCAGTTTTTGTTGATGTTTTACTGGCAAGCGAAAATCATACCAAAACCACAACTAATCAAGTATGTATCTATAATCAACTATTACTTTTTTTGTGTTTTGAAGATTTGTGACGAGCTTATTCCAAGATCTGATTTACTTTCAGGCTTTGAACTAAACTCTGAACGACATGCGATCATTCTATTATGAACTGATGATGATAGGTGGAATTGCAGTCATACCATCAAGCATTTGCTTAATCATTCATTGTTATAAATTTTTCAGATGTGGTAAAATATCAACGCAAAGTATTTCTACTAAAAATCTTACTTTTTACTGTGTCCTTCTGCTATTGAATAATATTTGGTTCAGCTTGGTTTTTCTCGGTTCTTGGTTTGATTTTTTATTTTCTGTCCCTGAGTTTGTTCAATGGTCTCTTCTGTATTGGGAATTATTCGTTGATAATTCATTAGTGTTGTTCAAACTAATTATTGCTATGGATACCTATACGTATGCCTATGTTTTTGAAAAATTGCTTTGTACTTGCAACGTCCTCCTACAGGAAATCAAAACAAAAAATTTTACATTTATTGCTTGTAGGGACAGGTATTCCTTTACTCCATATTCTCCTGCTTCTATTATGCCATTTTGAGTATTGTAATACCACTTTTGTATTATGTATCATTCGCACCGGCCGTTTAATTCCGATTGCTGGAGCATTTTGGTACATACGGTCGGCTAGTATGAATAAGACCGAATTATGGTCCAAATTTTCCCTACATTTGCGCCTCCTCATGATGCTTGGCGGATTTGCTGCTGTTTTTGGAGTTTTACAACTGTATTTATTGATATGGACGTCTTCAGTCTCCTACACCGCCAACTACATAGAGTGGTTAAATAGTGATTTACGGAAAATGTATGTAAATATATCATGGATACAAGAAACTGGCAGTGTTCTTGAAGGTATTGTTATTGGAATTCTATTTACATTCAAAAAGGACACATTCAAACCTATTCATACTTCTTCTGTCACTTACTTATAATTTTGTTTTATTTGTAGAATAGTTGTTGAATCATGGGATTTTATTCCATGCAAGCAGATACATATGTATTAGATTAGTATACCTACTTCCTACTTTTAAATTGTTAAATAAAGAGATACAGTAGATACTATATTTTGACATCTAGTTGTTTTGAACCCGTTAAATCGCAATATGTACCTACATGTAAAAAAAATGTTACACCCGTAAAATCAGTCATGGCTCAACAGAGTAAGCGTATGAATTGGTCAGGAATGGGCAGAATCTCGTACAAATTGATTTGAATCACGAATCACCTTACATTTAGGCGATTCAAATCATCTCGATTTACTTAGGTACCTATCTAAGTAGAGAATCATTTATAATATACATACTTTGATCTGTGAATCATGACAATTGTTCAATTTGCAAATTGCTCATTTCGAATCATGAATACCTATAACAGTTTTTTCATCACTAGCCAGGGCCGGATTTAACATTAGGCCGCCCTAGGCAGAAACAAATTTGCCGCCCCTTCCTCCCCTCCAATATTTTTGGTTTGTGTGAAATTGTATGCCCACCTATAAAAAATTCTGAACGCCAAAAAATGTATTTTAAATCCGTATTTTTTATGAAAAATGAAAATGAAATTCGCATGTTTCCATACGCTAAAAAAAACTTGAAAAGAACGAGTTTCTTGGTTTTGACTGAGTGAAAAACCAAATGGTTAGGCATGAAAACTCGAAATTAGAGGTGATTATCTGAGAACCTTTCGTAGCGTGTGATAATTTTAGAAGAAGGAAGATGAAATTAGTGCTCGACCGAAGCGAGCGCGAAAATTTTTTTGAAAAAAGGGGTTCAAGAAAGGAAAAAACGTTTATTTTTGCATGTTTTATAGGGTAAAAATCGAAAAATCTGTACATTTCCATAGGTACTTTTTGCCAAATCCGCACGATTTATTATTTTTTTTAAAGCAAAAATCTGCCGCCCCCTAAAATTTGCCGCCCTAGGCAGCTGCCTATACGTAAATATACGGCCCTGTCACTAGCTGCTTATGAAGGTCTTAAGTAGGAAAAGTTGGAAAATGGAATTAAAAGCGGAAGAAAGGATTCGATTCACGAACATGAATCACTGGTTCAAATCATTGAATTCTAAGAGTCATTTTATTCACAATTGAAGACGTCATAGCAAGTAAAATTATAGTACATGCAATCCGTGTACTATAATTTTACTGAATATACTACACTCTTCACAAGCACTCAAACTTTCAAACAGCTTTTTCTCAAAATGCAACTTTCACACATACCTATGTCCTTTTCGCTATGACGATGACGTCTTCAATTTGAATCACGTTCACTCCTTGAATCTGTATTCAGTACACAGCACGTATAGTTTACAGGTATCAAAGAACTATTAAAAAAATGTACTCTTGAATTATTGGTTACCCATCCTGCCCTCGAACACTGGTGACATGGCGACTCCCCCTTTTGTTTGCAATCCATCATATGAATCATGCTACACAGTCTGCATAGTTTACAGTATTTTGTATACAAAATTCGGTAAGATAAGATCAAATGTATATGTTTGTGCGGCAATGTCTCAATATTAAATTGTTTAAGAATAAACTTTGATCTTTTTTATTCTCAGTTCAGCTGTATCGATCAATGCTGGATTCTAAGGCATGTAAGTAGGTATAATTATGTAAGCAAAAATGATGGAAAATTTTCAAATATTCTACAAGTACTTACGTCAGAAATTGTTCAAATTTTTAGATATCTACAATCTACATGTGAGCATTTCGACGTGGATAAGTGAAAAAAAAGTCAGAGAATTCTGACTACATTTCATGGACACCTTGGCCTTAGTTGAGAGAAACCATTTCCCCAATAAAACCTTAAAAAATTTATCACAACTACCTCAAGCTAAATTTACTGAAAGTGCATTGAAAATAAAGTGAAAGTTTATTAAATGATTACATAAGTCGTACGAGTAAAAACTTCTAAAAAATCAACAAAAAAACGACGCACTTGATTGATGGAAAAATTGATAAACAAAGGATAGTTTGGTATTTTTTCATCCAATTTTGAAAATATTTCATCAGATTTTTCCTCAATTTTCAAAAACTCTTAGGTCAACATCACCTATATTCTGATGATCGAGCTCCACCATTTTTTCTATATGCCTACTCGTAGGTACCCAAGTTTGGTGGCGATGTTTTTAGACCACACTATCACCAAAAATCGAGGTTTCCTATTCATTTAAATACCTGCCATGAAAGACAAAAAGAGGGAATCATTAATCACGGAAATCAGGGAAAATTATGGAGAGAGTTTTCGAAATGATAATCTATGTACATATATCATGCAATCATAAAACAACGAATAAAATTTCGGGAGAAAAATTCAACTTCAATTTTTGATGATTTGTGTTTGGTGAGATTTGCAAAACTTTATAAAATCAGTCAGTAGATAATAAAAGCGATTATATAGAACAAATGTAGCATGCTTTATCATTGCTTGCGGAAATCAACATGAAAAATGTAGAGAAAAGTTTATAATATGAGGATCTATCTACATTAGAGCAGATTAGGTTCACATTTCACGTCCGGCTAGTTTACAAAATCAACGATAAAAAACGTCAAATACGTATGTACCCACTAGACCAATGTTCCACCAATTTCACATAAATCATATCCGTGGCCCATTTGTTATTTTATATTGTTGTTAACACGTTCTGAAGCAGTGGATTGTAAATTTACCTATGGCACACCAGTTTTTGTTGCAGTTTCGTCGGCAAATGGAAAATTACCTATACCAAAACCGCAACTAATCAGGTAGGTAATCATTATTCACTTTTACTTTTTTTTTGGTTTTCTGATTTGTGATAAGCTTACCTACCCAAGATCTGATTTACTTCTAGGCTTTGAAACTTTAAACACACAAAACCTGAGCGCTTTTGCTAGCTGTTAAGAAATAACATCAGATACCTGCATAGTACAACAAACAGTAAATTCACCGCAGAACGACATGCAAATATTCGATGAAGAACTGAGGATGATAGGCAGACTTGCGGTCATACCATCAAGCATTTGTTTAATCATTCATTTTTACAAATTTTTTAGAAGTGGTAAAATATCAATGCAAAGCATGTCGACTAAAAATCTTACATTTTATTGTTTTCTTCTGCTACTGAATAATATTTGGTACGGCTTCAGGTCGCTCAATACTTGGTTCCATTGGTTATCCTCCTCTAAACATGTTCCATGGTTTCTCAAGTATTGGGACACACTCATGGAATATTTACTAGCGTTGTTCAAGTTAATTATTGCTTTAGATGTTTGCCTATGTTTTCGAAAAATTGCTTTGTACTTGCAACGTCCGACACGAAGCAATCAAAACAAAAAATTTTACGTTTATTGCTTTGTAGGGACAAGTGTTCCTTTACTCCATGTTTTCCTGATTTCGTCATGCCATTCTAAATATTGTCAACCCATTTTTGTATCATATATCATTCGTATTGGCCGTTTGATTCCGATTGCTGGAGCATTTTGGTACATACGGTTAGCCAGCATCAATAAAACTGAATTATGGTCAAAGTTCTCTCTACATATGCGTCTTCTCATGATGCTTGGTGGATTAGCCGCTTTTTTTGGAGTTATACAACTATATTTATCGATAACGTCTTCTCTAAGTTACACAACCTCTGATCACGTATTGGATGATGGTAGGACTAATGGTTGGACGATGTATTTAAATTTAAGATTCATGCAACACATTGGTAATGTTCTTGAAGGTATCGTTATTGGAATTTTATTTACATTCAAAAAAGATACTTTCAAACCTACTCATACTTCGTCTTGTGCCAATAATCAATAATCTTATTAGGTATACTTGTACAATAGGTACCGAATCATGCGATTTTTTTCATACAAGTAGATATTAATGTAATTCCTACTTTTAAAGTTGTAAAAGATAGAGATACAGTAGATACATATTGTAAACCATGCTACCATGCATGAGCTTTTCACATCTAATTCTTTTGAAACCTTTAAATTGCAAAATGTGTAAAAAAAATATTTACACCTATAAAATCAGTAGTGGCTGAACAGATAAGATAGGTCATTTTCCCCAAAACAGGTTGAGTAGGGGCTAGAGTGAAAAAAAAATATATTTTTTTCGAAAATTCCCTCTCTTTGAGGTCTTATATCTCCTTCCATAGGAATTTTGGGAGCTAAAATTATTTGTGGGTAACTTTTAACTTGAAATGAAGGTCTGTGCTGAATTTGGTCAAAATCTGACGACCTCTCCCTTTGTTTTTCGTAATCCACCCTACTCATCATGCTACTCAATAACTTCATCATTTTGACAGTCAGCATAGGTACAAGTAGAATTAGTGTATTAAGTGTTTACTGTTCACTAAATCATGTAAGATGATATCAAATGTATGTGTTTGTACTCCTAATAAAAAAATGTTTAAAAAAGAACTTCAGCATTTTTATTTTTAATTCAACTGATTCAATCAATGCACGATTATAAAGAATATATGGTACCTATAATTAAATATACGAGTACCTTAAGCAAATGATAGGAAAATTTCAGATCCATATTCTTCAAGTAATGATTCTATGTTTAAAATTGTTCACCTTTTTAGATATCTACAAATTACAATCTATATTATTTTATAGGTAAGTACTTTGAGATTTAGAAAATATTTCATCAGATATACTATCCTCAATTTTCAACAACTTTTCAGTGAATTTAATTAAATTTCGGATGAGTTCAATGTTTTTTTTTCATTGGTATCCAGAATGTGTCATTTTTACCAATTTTAAATCAACTTTGGCAGGTCTACTACTCTGCCATTTTTTGTCATATTCAAAAAAATTTTTTAGGCATTTTTTTTACGTAGGTAAGTCATGTTAAATTTTTAAAAATGCAACTTTGTTTCCACAATTATTTTTTTACAATTTTGACTTGATTTTTCATGAATTTTATGGCACTCATTGCATGCCTTTCTCTTGTCTGAAACTGGCCCATTGAATCCATATTTCATTATTTCAAGTCATCCAGGACCCTGGAGTCTCTAGTGTGATGTGATTATTCTCCATTGAGTTTTAGATTTTTTTCTGCTCATGAAAAATTGTTTTTATGAGGAACTGATTTTCATCATTTTTCCCGAATAAATATACGTACCCACATTATTTGAAAAAAAAAACAAACACCTTCAAAAATAGTAGATTTTGGATTTTTAGAAATTCACCAAAGGAAATAGTTAGGTAGGTACCTACTACTTAGTTTCATTTTCCCCTGACTCAGTGCACGGAAATAATACGAGTCAAACAGTACATTTAATCATTCTTGACGGAAATCACTGTTGGATTATCAAAAAAGGATATTTGATAGAAGAATTTATATAAATTATAAAAAACAATTTCGAGAGAAAAATTTCATTTTTATATTTGAATCATTTGTGTTTGTTATGATTCGCGAAATATTATCATCAGCCAGGGATAGAAGCGATATCCACTATCAACGTCACTCATAGTTCACATAACACATCAAAGTTCATGAAAACCTGTACCTATTAGTTATTTAAGCTCATCGTAACCCATTACAAAAAAAGATTTCGGCATCACAAAACTTGTAAGATAGTTTGATAAATTGAAGCAGTAGCTTTATAAATTGACTAATAGTAGGGCAATACTTATAAGTATACTCGAGATTTGCTGTCAAACGAAAAATAATACCTGCCCAACCAACCAATCAGGTAAGTGATTCACAATCAGTTCACTTTTTTCAGTGTTTTGCCAACTTATAGTAAGATTAGGAACTAAAAATATTTGATGCATTATTTTTTAGGCATTGAAACTTCATACCTATACACAGTACTGCGCATTTAGGTACCCATAGCTGTTTAGAGAGACATAAGGTACTCGAGAAGTACAACAAACAGTAATTGAATGCAGAACGATATGCAATCATTCGAAAGTAAACTGATGCTGATAGGTTCAATTGCAGTCATACCATCAAGCATTTGCTTAATCATTCATTGTTGCAAATTTTTTAGAAGTGGTAAAATATCGAAGCAAAGTATTTCAACTAAAAATCTTACATTTTACTGTTTCCTTCTGCTATTGAATAATATTTGGTTCAGCTTGTATGTTCTTGATTATTGGTCCGATTGGATATGGTCATTCTCAAGACGTGTTTACAGCTCCCTTATAAATTGGGGAGTATTCACAGAATATTCATTAGCATTTTTCAAACTAATTATTGCTTTAGATATATGCGTATGTTTTAGAAAAATTGCTTTGTACTTGCAACGTCCTTCTCCAGGCAATCAAAACAAAAAATTTTACATTTATTGCTTTGCAGGGACAAGTCTTCCTCTACTCCATGTTCTCCTGAAGTCGTTATGCCAGTCTGATTATTGTAGTACCTCTTTTATAGTACACATCATTCGTACTGGCCGTTTGGTTCCAACTGCTGGAGCATTTTGGTACATACGATTAGCCAGTATCAATAAGACCGAATTATGGTCAAAGTTTTCCTTACATATGCGTCTTCTCATAATGCTTGGCGGATTAGCTGCTTTTTTTGGAGTTATACAACTGTATTTATGGATGAGTTCTTCTTTAACCGACATTAGCTCCGACTCCGAATGGAATGAGTGGTTAGATGGTGGTTGGTTGGTGTATTCAAATTTACTTTACATGCAACAAATAGGCAATGTTCTTGAAGGTGTCGTTATTGGAATTCTATTTACATTCAAAAAAGATACATTCAAACCCACTTATACTTCTTGTGCTACTAATTAATAATCTCATTTTTATTTGTATGTATTTATATATCAAGTGTGGAATCATGCAATTCTTTTTTCATACAAACAGTGATATTAAAGTAAAGTAAAGTACCTACTTCCTACTTTTAAGTTGCAAAAAAAGAGATAGGCACTGTAGATATACAATATGGGCTTTTGACATCTAATTCATTTTTAAAAAATTTACACCTATAACAAATCGCCTAAAAAAATTTGCGATTCAAATCAGGATTTCCCCTAAACAGGTTGGGTAGGAGCTAAAGCGAAAAAAAAAGATTTTTTTGAAAATGTCTTCTCATTTGAGGGCATATATATCTCCCTCCAAGGGAACCTTGAGGGCCAAAATTTTTTGTGGGATGACGGTCTCTGCTGAAGTTGGTCAAAATTCGATAACCTATTCCCCCCCTCCCAATCCATCTTATTAATCATGCTAGCCAATAACTTCATCATTTTGACAGTCAGCATAGTTTATTAAGAGTTTACTGTTCACAAAATTAGGTAAGATAAGATCAAATATTTATGTATACTACAATGTCCCAATAAAATGTTTTAAAAAAACTTTACCTTTTTTATTTTCAATTTAACTGATTCAATCAATGCCGGATCCTAAGGCGTAGGTATAATTTAAATGTAAGCAAATGGTGGAAAAATTTCAAACAATCTTCAAGTACCTATGTAATCTGTACATATACTTACATACATCTGAAATTGTTCACATTTTTAGACATCTACAATCTACTTACTCGTACATAATTATGAGCACTTCGGGTTGGATAGTGAAAAAAAAATTTAGAGAATTCTGATTAAGTACATTTCGTGGACACCTTCGTCTAAGTTGAGAGTAACCCTTTACTTAAAAAACCTGAAAAATTTATCACAGCCACCTCAAGCTGAATTTACAAAAAGTGCATTGAAAATGGAGGGAAAGTAGATAATACATACGTCTCATACGAGTAAAAACTTCTAAAAAATCAATAAAAAAAATTGATAATGATAACATTGATAACGCAGATTTTTAGGAAAGTTTAGTATTTTTTCACCTAATTTTGAAAATGTTTCATCAGATTTTTTGTCAATTTTCAACAATTTTTAGGTCAACTTCTTGGATTTTCTGATGAGTTCTCGCCATTTTTTCTATATAGATACCCTAATTAGATATCAAGTTTGGTTGCGATTTTTTCCAACCACACTCTATCCAAAAATAGCGGTGTCCTATTTATTTAAATACCATCGGAGACAAAAGAACGAATGATCAGTTTCATTTGTCTCTGACTCAAAGCTATGAAAATGACAAATTCTCCATCACTGAAATCGGGGAAAATGAGAGAGAGTTTTCGAACTGATAATCTATATCAATTATAAAATAAACAAAATAAAAAATTTGGGAGACAAATTCTAGGTACTTTAATTTAGTAGTATAAGCGATTATATTGAACAAATTTTGTGGTATGCAGCATATGCTTTATCATTACCTACTTGCGGAAATCAGCATGAAAAATGTAGAGAAAAGTTTACAATTTACGTATGAGGATCTATCTACATTGGAGCAGATTAGGTAAATATTTCATATCCGGCTAGTTTACAAAATAAACGATAAAAAAACGTCAAATACCAGACCAACGTTGAACCAATTTCACATAAATCATGTCCGTGGCCCATTTGTGATTTGATATCGTTGCAACACATTCTGTAGCAGTTACTAATAAATTTTCATAATGGTACATAAGTTTTTATTAAAATTTCACTGACAAACTAAAACTATGCCAAAACCACAACTGATCAGGTAGGTTAATCAATGATCACCTTTTGCTTTTCTTTGTGTTTGCTGAATTGTGATAACTGATAAGATTATCCGAAGACCTGATTTACTTCCAGACTTTGAAACTTCAAACACACAAAACCTTCACACTTCTGCTGGCTTAGAAATAACAGTACGTACGAGTACATACCTGCGAAGTACAACGAACCATAAATTAAACTCTGAACGACATGCGATCATTCTATTATGAACTGATGCTGATAGGTGGAATTGCAGTCATACCATCGAGCATTTGCCTAATCATTCATTTTTACAAATTTTTTAGAAGCGGTAAAATATCAACGCAAAGTATTTCGACTAAAAATCTTACTTTTTACTGTTTTCTTCTGCTATTGAATAATATTTGCTTCAGCTTATTGTTTTTGCCCAATCATTGGTTCAATTGGTTATTGTCTACCTATGAACTTGTGTACTGGTCATTTTTGGTTTGGGAATTATTCATGGAATATTCATTAGCGTTGTTCAAACTAATTATTGCTTTAGATATATGCCTATGTTTTCGAAAAATTGCTTTGTACTTGCAACCTCCATCTCCAGGCAATAAAAACAAAACATTTTACATGTATTGCTTTGCAGGGACAAGCGTTCCTTTACTCCATATTCTCCTGATTTCATCATGCCATTCTGTTTATTGTACGGGTAGTATGAGTTTTGCATTGCACATCATTCGTACTGGCCGTTTGATTCCAACTGCTGGAGCATTTTGGTACATACGGTTAACCAGTATCAGTAAGACCCAACTATGGTCAAAGTTCTCCCTACATATGCGTCTTCTCATGATGCTTGGTGGATTAGCTGCTTTTTTTGGAGTTATACAACTGTATTTAAGGATTACGGAATCTTTAGCTGACTTTAGCTCCGAGTCCGCAAGAAACGTGTGGTTAGATAGTAGTGGTTTTCTGATAGGCGCAAATTTAGAATTCATGCAAAGTATTGGTAATGTTCTTGAAGGTATTATTATTGGAGTTTTATTTACATTCAAAAAAGATACATTCAAACCAACTCATACTACTCGTTCTACTTACTAGTTATCTCATTTCATTTGTACAATAGGTATCAAATGATGCGATTTTTTTTTCACCCAAGTAGATACTTATTAATGTACCTACTTCCTACTTTTAAGTTGTAAATGAAAGAGATAGGTACAGTAGATATACATTATGCAACAATGGGCTTTTGACAAGTAATATTTCTTTTTGAAACCATAAAATCAAAATGAACAGAGTAAGAGTATGAATTAATCTGGAGTCGGCAGAATCGCGTATAAATGGATTTGAATCACAGATCACCTTCAAGTTTGGCGATTCGAATCACTTCAAATCGCTAATCTGGAGAATCATTTGTAAAATGACTCGAATCGCTCACTCCGAATCACAAATCACAATTTTTTTAAATCAGTAGGTACCTACTTTTCTCTTTGTTGTTTTTTTCTGTTATTAATTTCCAAAGGCACATAGACAAATTTATAGATTTGTAAATTAACTTAATGGAAATCGTGGATGGACATGATATTGAAAAACACCATTCTCAACGAATTGTTGAAATTTTCGAATCATGAATGATCACTTTATTTTGGCGATTCTAATCACTGTTATAGTTATAATCATTGAATTTTAAGAATCAATCTAAGAACTACTCGAATCATGAAACGTGAATGAAAATATGCAATTAGAATTGTGTGTGATTCGAATCGCGCCCACGCCTGGAATCAGTAAACAACTTGAATATTTAGGTACCAAAGAAATAAGGAAAAAAAATGTACTCGTGCCTTTGAATTCACATTTTGGTTGCCTATCCTGCCCTCAAATATTATTGACAGCTCATCTTCATTTTGTTTATTTTTTTCAATTCTTATTGCTCATATTATTGTAATTTTGACTGACAATTATTTCTCCGGGTGCAGCCAAAACAATCCCATACTAATTAAGTTCGTAACATGTGTACCTACTCTCTAAATTTGAAACAGTCAATTTCACTGCTTAGCAGTCACGACATTTTGCCTTTTTAAAGCAGTAGTTTTTTTTACTGCAAAACAGTGAAAAATTACTGAATTGGTCAGTAAAAAATCATTTTGACTGACCAATTCAGTAATTTTTCACTGTTTTGCAGTAAAAAAAACTACTGCTTTAAAAAGGCAAAATGTCGTGACTGCTAAGCAGTGAAATTTGACTGCTTTAAATTTAGAGAGTAGGTACCCAACTCCAGAAATAAGAACAAAAACACAACATTACGACGAAACCAGTATTTTTTCCTGGTGTAGGTATTTTCATTTGGAACTAGTTCATTTTTCCCAAAAGAGGTTGGGTGGGCTAATTAGAGTGAAAAAACACGATTTTTTCGAAAATTCTCTCTATTTGAGGGTTTATATTTCCCCTCTAGAGGCTCCTTCGGGGCTAACATTTTTCGTGAGTAACTTTCTACTCAAAATTAAGGTCTCTGCTTAATTTAGTGAACATTTGATGACCCATTTTTTTCGCAATCCAGCCTATTAATCATGCTACTCGATAACTTCATCATTTTGACAATCAGCATAGGTAGTTTATTAAGACTTTAATGTTTACGAAATTATAGATGATATTAAATGTATGTGTATGTAATGTAATGTCCTAATAAAATGTTTAAGAATCAATTTCGAATTTTTTATTTTCAGTTCAAGTGATTCAATCAATGCCGGATTATCATAGGCATGTAGTTGTAGGTATAATTTAGATGTGAACAAATGATGGGAAAATTTCAAATATTCTTCAAGTACCATTACTTACGTTTGAAATTGTTTACATTTTTAGATCTTATACAATCTTCATGTACGTATTAAGTACTTTGAGGTGGATAGGTGAAGGAGAAAAAAGGTACTAAAATTCTGACTACTCTTCACTGAGACTTTCACTTGAGTTGAGAGAAATTCTTTCATTAAAAAACCTGAAAAATTTATAACAGCTCCCTCAAGCTACACATTATATTTACAGAAAGTGTGTTGAAAATGAAATACATAATAGCTGATAAGGAGTCGTAAAAACTTTTCAAAAATTAATAGAAAATATTCAACAATCAACAACAAATTGGCGCACTTAGCGAATTGATGTAGAAATTGATAAAGAATTACCTATGTAAAATGACTGGATTTTTTCACACAACTTTGAAAATATGTATTTTATCAGATTTCTCCTCAATTTTCCACACTTTTTGGGTCAATTTTACAAATTTTCTGATGTGCTTACGCTTTTTTTCCACATAGGTACTTAGGTATCGAATTTGGTTGCGAAGTTTTCAGTCAACGCTATTTCCAAAAATTGCAGCCTCCACATTTATTCAAACACCATTGAAGAAAAAAAGGAAATGATTAGGTACCTAGTATCAATTATCTCCGACTGAAACAATGAAAATAACACATTCTAAATTACGGAAATCTGGAAAAATTATGGAAAAGAGTTTTTGTTACTAAGCATTTATATGTATCAACTATAAAAAAAAAAAAGAATGAGAGAAAAAGTTTACAATAATTTTTTAATGATTGGTGTTTGGCGAGATCTGCAAAATTCTGATCAGTCAACGATAAAAGCGATTGTTTTGAACAAATTATGTAGAATCCTTTATCATCACTAGTGGAAATCAGCAGAGAACTATTGATAAAAATTTATTATAATGAGGATCTATCTACATTTGAGCAGATAGGTAAATATTTCACATCCGGCTATTTCACAAAATCAACAATGAAAAACATCAAATACCAGACAAAGATTGCATCAGTTTCACATAAATCATATTTGTGGTTTATTTGTTATTTGATATTGTTGCAACACGTCCTGAAGCGGAGGATAATAAATTTACATTCTACACCAGTTTTTGTTGAAGTTTCACTGGCAAACGAAAATTACTCCAAGACGACAACTAATTAGGTAAGTAATCAGTGATCATTTCTAATTTGTATTTGTGTTTTTCTGATTTGTAATCAGCTTACCCTCTGACCAAATTTACTTCCAGGCTTTGAAAATTCTAACACATACCTAAAACCTACACGCTTTCGCTAGCTGTTCAGAAATAACATTGGGTACCTGCGAAGAACAACAAACAGTAAGTTGACGCAGAACAACATGCGAGAATTCCACGCTGAACTGTATATGATAAGTGGAATTGCAGTCATACCATCAAGCATTTGCTTATCCATTCATTTTTACAAATTTTTTAGAAGTGGTAAAATATCATTACAAAGCATGTCGACTAAAATGCTTACTTTTTACTGTTTCCTTCTGCTATTGAATAATATTTGGTTCAGCTTGTATTTGTGCGATTATTGGTCTGGTTGGATATGGTCATCCTCTATACGTATTTACTGGTTTTCTATAATATATTATGACGGCGGCACATTCATAGATTATTCATTAGCATTGTTCAAACTAATTATTGCTTTAGACATATGCCTATGTTTTCGAAAAATTGCTCTGTACTTGCAACGTCCATCTCTAGGTAATCAAAACAAAAAGTTTTACATTTATTGCTTTGTAGGGACAAGTGTTCCTCTACTCCATATTATCCTGCTTTCGTATTTCGAGCGCTATCCGGTATATTGTAGTATAGCTGCTGCATTACACATCATTCGTACTGGCCGTTTGATTCCGACTGCTGGAGCATTTTGGTACATACGGCTAGCCAGTATCAATAAGACCGAATTATGGTCAAAGTTCTTTCTACATATGCGTCTTCTCATGATGCTGGGCGGATTAGCTGCTTTTTTTGGAGTTATACAACTGTGTTTATTCATTATAGATAGTATACTCGTCCAGTTTTATTACGATTCCGCATTCAATTTTTGGAGAAGCAGTGGTAGAGTGATGGTTTGGAATGCAGAATACATGCTACAATTTGGTAATGTTCTTGAAGGTATTGTTATTGGGATTTTATTTACATTCAAAAAAGATACATTCAAACCAACTCACACTTCTTGTGCTACTTGTACTTATCACGAATAATAATCTCATTTTATTAGTAGGTACAATAGGTGTCAAATCATAGATTCATTTTCATACAAGTAGAATTAGTAGGTATGTGTACTTCCTATTTTTAAGTTGAGGAGCGCAGAGAAAGAACAGCGTTACGAGTATATGTAACTTCGTGTTTCTTTCAATTTTTTTTAAAAATATAATTTTGTTTGTTGAGGAATGCTTTTTCATGCACTTATAGTTTACGTAAAAAATATTTATCGGCACCATTTTACTCAAACAACTGATAAGGGATGAAAAATGAAAAGTTTGCGAGGAAAAAAATTAGGTAGGTACATCGTAGGTACCTACCTACATATCACCGAAATTTCTCTTTTTTGTTCTCCTTAGCGATATTTTGCGCATCAAGCTTAGCTGTTCCATTCAGTTTTTGTGAAAAATGCAAATTTGTCCTGTTTCACTCAGAATAGGTACTTACCTAACGACTTGAAAATCGCATAAAACATAAATACAGGGAAAGAGCGACACAACCTGGCTGTATACAAGGAAATAATGGCGTATAACCAAGTGGTTTTTGGAGCAAAATAGTGTTTGTCCATGTTGTGTGAGGTGCCGAGGTAACAAACTACTCAAAAAAAAAATTTTTCCAACTTATCCAAGAGTTGCGATTTTTAGGGTTGATGCTCCGAATTGTTCTAGGAGGTCTTTGGAATACATTTGAAACAAAGTTCAAGCCAAATAATGATTGCTTCCAAATCGAGCAGCATTTCAATCTTCACTCTTCAGAACGCTTTCCCGCAAAATTTATAAAAATTGGTTATGCCGTTCTTACCCTTTACTCCTCAGTTGTAAAAGAAAGAGATACAGTTGATATACAACACAGGCTTTTGACATCTAATTCTTTTGAAACCGTTAAATTGCAATACCTAGACCTACGTGTAAAAAAAGTTTACACCTATAAATTAGTCATTGGCTGAACAGAGTAAGAGTATGAATTGGTCAGGAGCGGACAGAATCACGTACAAATTGATTTGAATTGAGAATCACTTTAAATTTTGGCGATTCGAATCACTTCTAATTGCTAATCTGAAGAATCATTTCGTAAAATGATATGAATTGCAAATCGCATGAATTTTTCAAATAGAAAATCACTCAATTCGAATCACGAATTGCAATATTCTTTAAAATCCCGGATTTTGTCCTTTGGATGCTATATTCTGTCACTATATCCCATTGTTATTTTATCTAGTAGAAAAAGTTGGTAAATGGAACAAAAACTAATCGTTGAAATTTCGGAATAGCAAATTACGAATCATACTTTATTTTGGCGATTCGAATTATTGAATCTTAAGAAACGTTCTAAAAATGATTCGAATCACGAATAAAAATACACGATTCGAATCGCGCTACTCCTGGGATCGCCGGATCGGTACGCAGCGCGTATAGTTTAGGTTACCAAAGAACAAAGGAAAAAAATTGTATTCTTAAATTAACATTTTGGATGTCTGTCCAGCCCTCAAACATTGTTGAGAGCTCATTATTTTTGTTTATTTGTTCTGTTCTTGATGTTGATAATTTTGACTGAAAAATTCCTCCGGGTGCAGTCGAATTCAGTGATTGGTTGTGCTAACAGAGATTACAAAAAGTACAACCTCTCGCTAATCTAGTAAATTATTTTATTTTTAAATGTCAAATTTAATATGTGTAATAACAATACCTGATCATAATTTTAATAATTAATTTCAATGCAATAATCTTATGAATTGATCATTTATGCTCAATTAATTTTAAAATAAATTATTTTAATTCGACTGCTTGATAACGCCTTGAATGTACAGAGTTGAGCAAAGTAGGCACATAAATTAGGGGGTCGTGGATCGCAAAAAAAAAAAGTTTGCGGATTTTGACCAAATTCAGTAGAGATGACGGCAATAACATACACATATCGATGTTCATTTTGTACCGAGTAGGTAATTTTTCCTAAAAAATATTGGGAAGACTCAGTAAAAAAAATATGTTTTTTTCGATAATTCCCCCTCTTTGAGTGCCCACTGACATTTCCCACCCAGAGGCTCTTTTGGAGTGAAAATTTTTGATGGGTGACTCAACTCAAACTGAAGGTTTCTGCTGAATTTGGTCAAAACCTGATGACCCCTTTTCCCCGCCTACTTATCTTATTAATCATGCTACTCAATAATTCCATCATTTTGACAGTCAGCATAGTTTATTAAGATTTTACTGTTTTATGAAATTAGGTAAGATAACATCAAATGTACCTATATGTTTATATACTGCAGTGTACTAATAAAATGTTCAAGAATAAACTTTGACCTTTTTTATTTTCAGTTCAACTGAATCAATTTATGCCAGATTCTAATGCATGTAGACTAAATTTAAATGCAAGCAAATTACATACATGTAAATTGTAAGTAGGTACTTTGAGGTGGACAGTGAAAAAAAAGTTAGGGAATTCTGACTACATTTCATGGACATCTCTTCGACTGAGTTAAGAGAACCTCTTTCCTCAAAAAACATGAAAAATTTATCATAGCTACCTCAAGCTAAATTTACAGAAAATGCATTTAAAATGAAGTACATACCTAAAAGTTGATAAGAAGTCGTAAAAATTTGCTCAAAAATCTACGAAAAATTGGCGAACTAAATTGATGAAAAACTTGATAGACGACTATGCAGAATTTTAGGGGAGTTTGGTATTTCCATAGGTAGGTATGTATCAAATTTAGTGGCGATGTTTCAGACCACGCTGTTTCCAAAAATTGCAGGACCCTACGTATTTATTCAAATACATTACATATCTACATTCGAAGACATGAAACGAAATGATTAGTTTCATCATCTTTGACTCAAAACTACGAAAATGATGAATTCTACATGCATCACAGAAATCAGGAAAAATTACTGGAGAAAATTTTTGATATTAGAATTTATATCAATTATTGAACACAGAAAAAAATTGGGAGAAAAATTTTACTTTTATTTTTTAACGATTTGTGTTTGGTGAGGTTCACGAAATTTTATCAAATCAGTCAATGATAAAAGCGTTTATATTGAAATAATTTTGTCGTATCTATCCTTTATCACTGCTTGCGGAAATCAACAAAAAAATGTCGAGAAAAGTTTATAATACGAGGATTTATCTGCACTAGAGCAGATTAAGTAAATATTTCACATCCGGCTAGCTTTCAAAATCGACGATAAAAAAAGTGAAACATGCACCAGACCAACGTTGAACCAATTTCACATAAATCATATCTGTGGTCCGTTTGTTATTTGATATAGTTGCAATACATCCTGAAGCAGTGGCTTATAAATTTACATAAATTATGGTACCTACACTAGTTTTTGTTAAAGTTCAACTTGCGAACGAAAAATTATAGCGAAATCACGACTAATCAGGTATGTAATCAATGATCACTTTTACATTTTTTCGTGTTTCGCTGATTTGTGACAAGCTTAATACCCGAAGATCTGATTTATTCCAGGGTTTGAGACTTCAAACACACAAAACCTACGCACTTTCGCTAGCTGTTTAGAAATAACATTAGGTACCTACCTGCGAACTACAACACACAGTAAATCAAACGCAGAACAACATGCGATCGTTTGAAAGAGAACTGATGTTGATAGGTACAATTGCAGTCATACCATCAAGCATTTCCTTAATCATTCATTGTTACAAATTTTTTAGAAGTGGTAACATATCAAAGCAAAGCATATCCACTAAAAATCTTACATTTTACTGTTTCCTTCTGATATTGAATAATATTTGGTTCAGCTTGTATGTTCTTAATTATTGGTCCGATTGGATATGGTCATTCTCAAGACGTGTTTACAACTATCTCTTGTATTGGGGACTGTTCATGGAATATTCATTAGTATTATTCAAACTAATTATTGCTTTAGATGTATGCACGTGTTTTCGAAAAATTGCTTTGTACCTGCAACCTCCGTCGCTAAGCAATCAGAACAAAAAATTTTATTTTTACTGCTTTGCAGGGACGAGTGTTCCTTTATTCCATGTTCTCTTGTCTTCTTTATGCTATTCAAGTTATTGTACAACCAGTGTCCCAATATCTATCATTCGCACAGGCCGTTTGATTCCAATCGCTGGAGCATTTTGGTACATACGGTTAGCCAGTATCAATAAGTACGAATTATGGTCAAAGTTTTCCCTACATATGCGTCTTCTCATGATGCTTGGCGGATTAGCTGCTTTCTTTGGAGTTATGCAACTGTATTTCTGGATTAGGCTTTCTTTGCACTTCGACTCCACATATGAGGAGCAGAATGTTACTTGGAAGATGTATTTAAATGTATTATACTTGCAAAAAATGGGCAACGTTCTTGAAGGTATTATTATTGGAATTTTATTTTCGTTCAAAAAAGATACATTCAAACCTACTTAAACTTCTTCTATTCATTGTTAATAATCTTATTCCATTGATCTAATAACTAAGCGATATTTTTCGTACTTGTAGATAATAAATCAGCACGATCTGTAGAAGGGATCCATTACACGAAGTGGGCTCATGACTTCAAATGTTTTTTGAAGCTACTAAGTCACAACATAGGTAAAAAAATTTTACGCCAACATAATTAACTGATTAGCTGTGGCTGAACAAAATGAGGGATAATGAGTATAGGTACATAACGAACCCCTCCCCTCCCCCCCAAAAAACAAGGAAGAAATTGATAACCTGAAATTTTGCATTTTGGTTGTCTATCCAGTCTCTGGACATTGCTAAAAATTCGTCGTTTGGTTCACTTTTTTCTATTCTTACAAGGGAGGTGCCCCAGGCGACATGCACCGATTTTAATGATTCTTGCACCATTGGATAGAGGACATCGAACATAGTCTACCACAAAATTTTCAGCTGCTGAAGTTGATATTTCGATTTTTCAGAGCAATTTTTCGATTTTCACGTAGCAATGTGAAAATCAAAAAATCGCCCTGGAGGGCTCAAATATTAACTTCAGCAGCTGAAAATTTCACCGTGGGCTAGTCTGTATTGAAATGCCCAAATAATATTGAAGGTTTCGGTATGCGACCTCCGCCCACTATTTTTGGCCAATTTTTCAAAATTGCAATGTGAAAATCAAAAAATCGCCCTGGAAGGCTGAAATATCAACTTCAGCAGCTGAAAATTTCACCATGAGCTGGTCTTATCATATGTATTGAAATGTCCAAATAATATGGAAGGTTTCGGTATGCGACCTCCGCCGACCATTTTTAGCCAATTTTTCAAAATCGCCCTGGAAGGGTCAAATATCAACTTTAGCAGCTGAAAATTTCACTGTGGGCTAATCTCATCATATGTATTGAAATGCCCAAATAATATTGAAGGTTTCGGTATGTGACCTCCACCGACTATTTTTGGCCAATTTTTCAAAATCGCCCTGGAAGGGTCAAATATCAACTTCAGCAGCTGAAAATTTCACCGTGAGCTAGTCTCATCATATGTATTGAAATTCCCAAATAATATTGAAGGTTTCGGTATGCTACCTCCGCCGAACATTTTTGCTCAATTTTTCAAAATTGCCACGAGAAAATCAAAAAATTGGACTGGAGGCCTGAAATATCAACTTCAGCAGCATGAAAATTTCACCATAGGCTAGTCTCATCATATGTATTGAAATGCCTAGAGAATATTGAAGGTTTCGGTATGCGACCTCCGCCGACTATATTTATTTGGCCAATTTTTCAAAATTGCTATGTGAAAATCGAAAAATTGCTCTGAAAAATCGAAATATCAACTTCAGCAGCTGAAAATTTTGTGGTAGACTATGTTCGATGTCCTCTATCCAATGGTGCAAGAATCTTTTAAATCGGTGCTTGTCACCTGGGGCACCTCCCTTGTTAGTGCTGATAATTTTGAATGATAATTCCTCCGGGTATACCTACTGTTAAATTTCAGCGTTGACACTTGAATATGAGCAAATTTTCATTTTACACCTGGTTATTCCAGGGTCAACCTCAATTTTGATAGTAACCGCAGTTTATTTTTTTAGTTTATTGTTGACATGAGTGTATTTATGTTAGACGAGAACAAATGTACTGTATATAAGTTGAATAAGTATATATGTATGTAAGTATTGGTACCTATTTATACAGGAAAATATTTCAGTGTTATAGTTACCTTTGACTTTTTCATTTTCTGTTGAACACCGGCCCCCGCTCGCCTTTGGCATAGGGATGTCGTTAATTTGTGTACCTACTTGCCGTGTAATGTTGTCTTCAATAAAATTATTATTATTATTATTAAAATCTATACAATACTTATTTGTATGCATGTAATTTACAGAACATTAAAATGAAATATTCTCTACTGAGGTTTATTTTATTAGGTTTACTCGTCGTTCATTGTATTACGTGTGGTGTGTAGAATCTGATGTCACTACAAACTCTTGAAGTCTTGAAGTAGGGAAAAACGGCCATTTTCGCAACATTGACGTCCCTCCTGACCACAAAAACAACTCAAATTTTAAAAACTCACTCTGTTTTTGTTTTAGGGTCTGAAGTATCGATTAAGCCCATTTTCAACCCAAACACAAATATGCAGTTGCCTGGTGTTATGGAACAAAGGAAAAAAAATGGGAGAAAAATCTTACTTTTATTTTTTAACAATTTGCGTTCGGTGAAATTCACAAAATTTTATCAAATCATTAAATTTGATGATAAAAGCGTTTATATGAACAAATTTTATGATATCTTTTATCACTGTTTGCGGAAACCAACAGAAAAATGTCGAGAAAACTTTATAATTATGAGGATCTATCTACATTAGAGCAGATTAGGTAAATATTTTACATCCGACTAGTTTTCAAAATCAACGATAAAAAACATCAAATACCTACAGTACCAGACCAACGTTCCACTACTTTCACATAAATTATATACGTGGCTCATTTATTAATTGATATCGTTGCAATAAGTTATGTCCTGAAGTGGTGGCTAATAATTTTACTGATGGTAGCTACACCAGTATTTGTTGACGTTTCACTAGTCCAGTCATTAAAGACATTTTTACAGGAAAAATTATTATCAAACAGATCTTTCGCAAATATTGTTCACAGAGGTCCCCTCAACAACATACTAAAATTCCTGGCCCGTACGGGGTCCGGAACCCCCTCAAAGGGGGGTGGAACCTCCCCCAAAATCAGTTTTTCGCCATTTTCTCCCCCGCATTGCATTTTAGCGAAAAATGTGTAGCAGATAAAAGAATCTACGTCAAATTTCCGATCTAATGATGTATCAACTTTCCTTGTATGTTCAAGGGGGCGGAACTGCAACCATTTAAATGAGGGGGGTTTTCTGAAAAATAGATAAAGGCTATAGGCGCCTAAGAGGGGTGAAATGGTCCCCGAAAACGTTCGAGTTGATATTAGTATGGAAGGTAGGTACCATTGAGAAACTTCCGCGTAGAAAGTTTCAGATCCACACCCCCTCCTCTTTTTGGGGAACCCCCCTTTTCTGAAACTTCAATAACATTTTTCTCAACCCCATTTCAACCGATTTTGAAAATTTTTCAGTATGTTATGTATATCCTTAGTAGGTATCCACACAAAAATTTTCAACCCCCTCCCCTCATATTTACCCCTCAAAATAGCGTTTCTCAACTTATTTTATGCTTTTTAACAATAAAAAAATTGAGGGGGCCAAGTGCTCTGGAGAGGGCTAGATGAGTCTAGCAAAAAATCAGACATCATATTCGTGCTCAGCGGTATCGAATCATAAGAAAACGACACCCTATTCATTAATAATTAGTTATTTTCCTCAAAATTCCCATTTCACCCCCAACCCTCTCTAAGACTCATTTTTACATCATTTTGAGGGGTAAATATGAAGGGAGGGGGTTGAAAATTTTTGTGGGGATACCTACTAAGGATATACATAACATACTGAAAAATTTTCAAAATCGGTTGAAATGGGGTTGAGAAAAATGTTATTGAAGTTTCAGAAAAGGGGGGTTCCCCAAAAAGGGGAGGGGGTGTGGATCTGAAACTTTCTACGCGGAAGTTTCTCAATGGTACCTACCTTCCATACTAATGTCAACTCGATCGTTTTCGGGGACCATTTCACCCCTCTTAGGCGCCTATAGCCTTTATCTATTTTTTAGAAAACCCCCCTCATTTAAATGGTTGCAGTTCCGCCCCCCTTGAACATACAAGGAAAGTTGATACATCATTAGATCGGAAATTTGACGTAGATTCTTTTATCTATTACACATTTTTCGCTAAAATGCAATGCGGGGGAGAAAATGGCGAAAAACTGATTTTGGGGGAGGTTCCACCCCCCTTTGAGTGGGTTCCGGACCCCGTACGGGCCAGGACTTTTAGTATGTTGTTGAGGGGACCTCTGTGAACAATATTTGCGAAAGATCTGTTTGATAATAATTTTTCCCGTAGATGGGACATAATTGGTCTTTAATGACTGGACTACACTGGCAAACGAAAATTATACAAAACCACAACTAATCAAGTAGGTATGATGATTTTTACTTTTTTTTGTGTTTTGCTGATTTGTTATAAGATAAGTTGAAGATCTGATTTAATTCCAGGCTGGGAAAATTCAAACACATAAAACCTACGCGCTTTCACTAGTTGTTTAGAAATAACATACCTACCTGGAAAGTACAACAAACAGTAGGTAGGCCAAAATTCAACGCAGAAGGACATGAGATCATTCATTATACAATTGATGATGATAGGTGGAATTACAGTCATACCATCAAGCATTTTCTTAATCATTCACTTTTACAAATTTTTTAGAAGTGGTAAAGTATCAACACAAAGCATGCCGACTAAAAATCTCACTTTTTACTGTTTTCTTCTGCTATTGAATAATATTTGGTTCAGCTTGGATTTTCTCGATTATTGGCTCGATTGGATATGGTATGCCACTGTACGTGTTTACTGGTTTTTTACGGATTGGGGCGTATTCGTAGAATATTCATTAGCGTTGTTCAAACTAATTATTGCTTTAGATATATGCCTATGTTTTCGAAAAATTGCCTTGTACTTGCAACGTCCGTCTCGAGGCAATCACAACAACAAGTTTTATATTTACTGCTTTGCAGGAACAAGTATTCCTTTACTTCATATTTTTCTGAGTAGAATTGTTCTTATCTCATGCGACCAATTAAAAACAGATTTTGCATTGGTCATCATTCGCACTGGCCGTTTGATTCCAATTGCTGGAGCATTTTGGTACATACGGTTAGCCAGTATCGATAAGACTGAATTATGGTCAAAGTTTTCCCTACATATGCGTCTTCTCGTGATGCTTGGCGGATTAGCTGCTTTCTTCGGAATTATGCAACTTTGTGGATTGGGTTTTATAGCTCTGACACAACTACTGAAGAGCAGGAACGTATTTCACAGATGTATAGAAATGTAGCATATATGCAACAAATCGGTAACGTTCTTGAAGGTATTGTTATTGGAATTCTATTTACATTTAAAAAAGATACATTTAAACCTACTCATACTTCTTCTAGTCATTGTTAATAATTATTATTCCATTGAATTAATATTTAAGCGATCTTATTCTATTCATCTAGGTAATAATATTAAGCGATTTTTTTTCTTGAAATTATAACACTGGTAAAAATTTATTCATATTCATGCAAGAAAAGAGCAAATGTACCTAAGTACATAAGTTAAATATATTTATATGTATTGGTATTCACTTATGCAGGAATATTCTAATAAAATATTTTAGAGTCAACTTTGACTTTTTCATTTTCAGTTGAACTGAATCAATCAATGCGCGGTATTCTTATGCATGTTGCATGTATTATTCAGATTATTATAGCAAATTGTAAACATTGAAAAACTATTCTCTACTGATAATTTAGTTCCACATACATGTACTTTTGTATGAGTAACCTATGGTGAAAAAAAGTCAGAGGATTTTGATCATTGATCAAATTTTATGAAGACCTTCATCTTGATCAACATTTTTCTACAAATTCAAAAAACCTGAAAAATTTTAACCTGTTATTCAAAAGGAACCTCGAAACAATTACTCATCAAGAGAAAAAATTTCGTTTCATGCATATAAAAAATCACGATGGATTTTTCACGTGATTTCACAATCATGTTTCAAGTCAAAAACATATCCATTAGTATTGAACATTTACCTATCAGAGGAAACTTTACATTGAATTACATACAAGCAAAGAATGTGTTCAAAATTTACGCTGAAGACTTTGCAAAAATCCTGGTAATACAATTTTAGACATTTGAAAACTTGAAAAAATTAACCAATTCTCAATACGTAAATCATATCTCAATTGGCTACATTTTTGGTGACTTTCAAAAACCAAGTAAAATTTGTAACAAGAGCTTGGAATCCGAGTAAAATTTATTTTTTATGACAGATTCACTGTTGGCTGAGGGCAAAAAATTTCAAATGACAAAATTTCAAGCCCAGCTCAAAAAAATGTTATACCTACCTATTAAAATTTATTTGGAGATAAACTAAGCTTATTTTTAACAGGAAATCTTTTTTTTCCAATTGTTCAAAATCTCATCAATCGAAAAGCCAAGAAAAAACTCATAAGTTATGATCAATTTCTACTCGCCTTTCTGAGCATAACCCTCCAACATGCTCAAAAATTCATTCAACATTAATTTGTTTAAAAATGTGTTTGCCCCTTCAATTTTCAAGTCGAGCAACATGATCATCAGAAACTCTTTTGCAATAGGTTGGTAGGTACTTTGATTATACCCTAATTTTCACGCTGGGCTCTTACTTCTTGAATAACCCCGATGAACATTTATTTGAAAAAAATCACGATGAAAACATTAAAAATTTGAGGTGTCTGAAGAAACTTCTATAATCCAGCATAGAAACTCTAAAACGGCAAGAACTGATTTTGGAAATGAATTCTGGCGATCAGTAAGAATATTTATCGAGAGCATGATAATTTTTTAGCAGACTGTTGGAAATTTCGAGGAGATCATTTACATGCAAATTTGAAATTTTTCCAACGTTGAGCTGAGGTCACTAGGCCAATTAATTCATTTGCTTTGATACGAGAATTTATACCATATCAATCACCTATGTACAAGTAGAATAACAACTTCGAGGGAAAAATTATATGTTCATGTTTTAGTGATCAATGTTATGCAATACATATGATTCGCGAGACGCTACCAAATCAGTCAGTGATACATCAAACGAATTTTATTGTACATACTGTTCATCACTCTTAGTAGAAAATAATGAAAAAATATCGGGAAAAGTTGATAATGTGAGAATTTACATATAATTATGTATCTGCGTTCTAGGACAGATTAGTCGAATATTTCAGATCCGGAAATTTTACAAAATCACCGATTAAAACATCAAATACCATACCGACGTCACACCGATTTTCCCCAAAACAGGTTGGGTAGAGGCTAAAGCGAAAAAACACGAATTTTTTGAAAATGTCCTTCAATTTGAGGGCATAATTATATATCTCAAAAAATTTTGATGATTAACTCAACTCAAACTGAAGATTTCTGCTGAATTCGGTTAAAATTTGATGACACCTTTTACACCACAATCAACCTTATTAATTAAGCTACTCGATCGATAAATTTATCATTTCGACAGTCAGAATAGTTTATTAAGATTTTTACTATTTACAAAATTAGGTAAGATAAGATAAGATCAAATGTTTATAATTATACTGCAGTGTCCCAATAAAATGTTTAAGCATAAACTTTGACCTTTTTTATTTTCAGTTCAACTGAATAAATCTATGCCAGATTCTAATGCATGTAGGTTTTTAAATGTGAGCAAATGATGGAAAAATTTCAAATAGGTATGTACCTATTGCGCAAACTACTGTTTGCTTACGTCCGAAATTGTTCACATTTTTAGATACGAGTATCTGGAATCTACATAGGTAGGTACATATAAATACTTTGAGGTGAACAGTGAAAACTGAAAAAAAGCCTGAGAATTCTGTCAACATTTCATGGAGACCTTAGCCTGAATTGAAAGAAACCATTTATAACAGCTACCTCAAGCTAAATTTACAGAAAGTGTATCCAAAATGAAGTAAAAGTTGATAAGAAGTGGAAGTCGTAAAAACTTCTCAAAAATCTACGAGAAATTGGCGCACTAAATTGATGTGAAAATTGATAAGACGACGATTATGCAACATTTTAGGGGAGTGTGGCATTTTTGTAGGTACTATGTATCAAGTTAGGTTGCGATGTTTTCAGATCACGCAGTTTCCAAAAATCACAGAACCGGGACCCTATTTATTCAAATACCTTATATACATTCGAAGACATAACAAGAAATGATTAGTTTCAATCGTCTTTGACTCAAAACAATGAAAATGATTAATTCTACATACATCACAGAAATCAGGGGAAATTACAGGAGAGAATTTTTGATATATGAGAATTTATATGAATTATCTATAGAACAAAGAAGAAAAAATTGAGAGAAAAATGTTACTTTTATTTTTTAACGATTTGTGTTTGGTGAGATTCACAAAATTTCATCAAATTAGTCCATGATAAAAGCGTTCATATTGAAATAACTTTGTGGTATCTATCCTTTATCACTGCTTGCGGAAATCAGCAGAAAAATGTCGAGAAAAGTTCACAATATGAGGATCTATCAACATTAGAGCAGATTAGGAAAATATTTCACATCCGGCTAGTTTTCAAAATCAACGATAAAAAAAAGTGAAATATATGTAATGTACTAGACCAACGTTGGACCAATTCACATAAATCATATCTGTACTTCGTTTTTTATTTGATATAGTTGCAACACATCCTGAAACAGTGGCTAATAAATCTGCATAGGTACCTATTATGGTACACTAGTTTTTGTTAAAGTTCCACTTGCAAATAAAAAATTACACCGAAACACGACTAATCAGGTAGGCAACAATGATCACTTTTACATTTTTCGCGTTTTGCTAATTTGTGATATGATAAGCTTACCCGAAGATCTGATTTACTTCCAGGCTTTGAAACTTCAAACACACAAAACCTATACACGCTTTCGCTAGCTGTTTAGAAATAACATTGGGTACCTGCGAAGTAACTACAACAAACAGTGAATTAAACGCAAAACGACATGCGATCGTTTGAAAGAGAACTGATGATGATAGGTACAATTGCAGTCATACCATCAAGCATTTGCCTAATCATTCATGCTCACAAATTTTTTAAAAGTGGTAAAATATCAACGCAAAGTATTTCGACTAAAAATCTTACTTTTTACTGTTTCCTTCTGTTATTGAATAACCTTTGGTTTAGCTGGTATGTTGTTCCTGATTATTGGTCCGACAGGTCATGGTCCAAGTGGTTATTGTTAAACTCTAGACGTGTTTACTTCTCTTTTGATTATTTTGGAGTATTCATAGAATATTCATTAGCGTTTTTCAAACTAATTATTGCTTTAGATATATGCCTATGTTTTCGAAAAATTGCTTTGTACTTGCAACGTCCGTCTCTAGGCAATCAAAACAAAAAATTTTACATGTATTGTTTTACAGGAACAAGTGTTCCTTTATTCCATATTCTCCTGCTTCCATTATGCGATTATAATAATAATTATTGTACTACGCATTTTGTATTATGCATCATTCGCACTGGTCGTTTGATTCCTATCGCTGGAGCATTTTCGTACATACGGTTAGGCAGTATGAATAAGACCGAATTATGGTCAAGGTTTTCCCTACACATGCGTCTTCTCATGATGCTTGGCGGATTAGCTGCTCTCTTTGGAGTTATGCAACTTTATTTCTGGATTAGGTATTTTAACTTTGACTCCACATATCAGGAGCGGGCGGTTACTATGCGGATGTATTCAAATGTATCAAACTCGCAAAAGATCGGAAATGTTCTTGAAGGTATTATTATTGGAATTTTATTTAATTCAAAAAAGATACATTTAAACCTATTCATACTTCTTCTACCCATTGTTAATAATCGTATTCCATTGATGTAATAATTGAGCGATTTTTTTTCATACTAGTAGATAATAGATTAGCATGATCTGTAGAATGGATCCATTACACAAACTAAGCTCATGGCATCAAATGTTTTTTGAAGCCCTTAAATCACAACATAGTTTGAAAAAATTTACGCCAACACAATTAGCTGATTAGCTGTACCTAGCTAAACAAAATGAGGGAAAATAAGTATAGGTACAAAACGTACCCCCCAAAAAAGCAAAGGACAAAATTGATACCGTGAAATTTTGCATTTCGGTTGTCTATCTGCAATCTCTGGACATTGATACAAATTCATTGTTTGGATCACTTTTTTCTGTTCTTAGTGCTTATAATTTTGATTGAAAATTCCTGCGGGTGCTGTTAAATTTCAGCGTTGACTTGCGTGAGAACAGTGTCTGGGAGGAGCACCCTCCTGCAAATCTAATAACTTGCCTAACCTGAAAGAACTTAAACTACTACACTTGGTTAAAAAAAAAAAAAAAAAAAAAAAAAAAATTTCAATGGAGACCTTCACTTTTGTCAACATTTCTCTCCAAATGAAAAATTATAACCTGTTTTTTCAAAAAGGACCTCAAGTTGAGCATTACATGAAACAATTAGGTAATCAGAAATCTGTGTTAAATAACCGTTGACTACCCATTTCACGAGAAAAAATTTCGTTTTACTGCATTTAAAAAATCACGATACATTTTTCACATTGCGATGTCATACTTTTGAAAATTTTATTAACGTGTTTCAAGGGAAAAACATATCCATGATTAAAGGTTTATCCTTCAGAGAAAACTTTACATCCAATTACAAACAGAGAATGTAGAAATCCTGTCGAGTTCCTGATACAATTTGGAACGTTTGAAAACTTGAAAAAATTGATTAATTCTCGATACACGGAGTACCTAGGTATTATCTGATTTAGCTATATTCTTGGCGAATTTCCAAAACCAATAAAAAATTGCAATAAAATATTGGAATCCGAGTAAAATTCACTTTTTACGACTGAGGTTCATTGTTAGTTGAGGAGGAAAAACATTTTTTAAATGGAAAAATTATAAACTTACAATTAGTCTCAAAAATGACAATAAAATTTATTTGCTAATCGCATCATAAATTTTTTTTCAAAATTTGTCAATAGCCTCATTAATTGACAAGCGAGGTAAAAACTCGTATGGTTAATTTCTTTTCACCTTTCTACATGCATACTCCATGCTCAAAAATGCATTCAACAGTTTTTTTCTAATGTGTTTGCCCCTTCAATTTTCAAGTTGAGCAATATGATCATTAGAAACTTTTTTGCAGTGATTCCAACCAAATTTTCACTTTGGTCTCTTATAGGTACCTATGTACTTCTTGAACACTCTGATAAACATTTATTTTAAAAAAAAATCCCGATGAAAACATCACGAAAATTCGAAGGATTCAAAATAGAGACTTAAAAATAGCAATAAGAACTGATTTTGGAAATGAATTCAGGCGATCAGTAAGAATATTGATCGAGAGCATAATTAGTTGAGAATTGTCCAGGAGGAGGTGACGCGTTTACATGAAAATTTGAAATTCTTCCAACGTTGAGTTGAGGTCACTAGGCCATAATTTTTTGCTTTGATAAGAGAATTTATATCAGTTAGGTTCCCAAGTATATGTGAAAAGAAAAACTTCAAGGGAAGATGGAAAAATTGTATTTTCATGTTTTAATGATTTGTGTTCTGTAGGTATCTACGTATGATTCGCGAAATGCTACCAAATCAGTCAGTGATAAAAGCGATAAAATACTGAACGATTTTTTTTGTACTATTTATCACTTCTGATAGAAAACAATGAAAGAATGTCGGGAAAAGTTGATAATTTGAGAATCTATCTGCAGTTGGACAGATTAGGTAAATATTTCACATCCCGTTATTTTACAAAATCAACGCGGATAAAAACCTCAAATTCCATACCAACGTCATACCTATTCCACAAAAAACATTATTCGAGTTCATGAAATCTCTGTATTCGTCATTTAATCTCGTTGCAATATTAAATTTAATTTTGATATCACTACACTTGTGAGATAATTTGATGATTGAAGCAGTACCTAGCTTATAAATTAACAAAATATTACATATGTCGATACCGCAGGCTAGTTTTTGAGAAAATGTTACTCACAAAAATGAAAGTCAGATTTAAATCGCAACCAATCAGGTAGGTGATCAATAATCAGTTGAATCTAGAGCATAAATTGAGTCGAACTTTGACAGAAATGAATTTTTGGTACATCAGTACATTATTATTTTTTAACAAAAAGAATAAATTCTGGTTCTGGAGTAAAAATCTAAAAACACGTACATACCCTCGCATCATGGCTATGAATACCATGATGCCAAAACATTGACCTACTGAACGAGTACAGGTATCATCCCTCACAGACGTTACATCGAGCATACAACACATAGAAAAACTTCACCTCATCTACTCGAGCGTGTACCCCTTCAATTTATTTTTTGCTTCTACCTCGCTTCCTCTACACTTTAAAACTATTAAAAGCGTAAACGAGTAAGCAGGTGTTGACGTAGAATAATAACCGTAAGTGCCACTGCCATGCCACAGCCTTTGTCGCGAAACCTTTTTCGCGAGAAGAGCTGTGATTTCGCAAGCTTCGCGTACAACGAGAGATGTTTCTCCAGCGAACGGGGTAAATATCTGTCTACCCCGTTGGCCTTATACTCTCGCAGCACCGTGAAACTCTCGCTCTCGCTACAACAACAACAACACACAAGAAATAAACGCGAAAACGTGGAAATATTTCCACTTTCATTTTAATAAGATTATATATACGTTGTCCCATTTCTCTCGTGTACCAGCACAGCACTCCACACCTTACCCAAACCTCCTGTTCGAAATGAAAATATACCAGGGGTGTCGGTTCAACGACGACGGTAATGTTATAAATTTAATTAAAATGTTGAAGTAACTCAAACGTTTCGGATTTTCCTTTATATATAATATATTGTGTGCGAGTGTGCAGTTGGTAGGTATATGAGGAGTGTATACGTAGACTCACCTATCCCACCCTCTCTACCCGAACATACTATGAATTATAACGAGCCTTTGAAAATAACCGTGTTTACGATTCTTTACGTACGGTCAATTATAAACATTGTGAATGTAATCCTCTTCCTCTTCCTTGTCACGGTGTACGTAGACGTACTATGTTGTATACCTTGCATATGATATGCTCGCTCTCTCACGAATCACTCTTCTCATTTATTTTCGCGGTACACGAATAGGCTACGTATGAATACTGATGTATGTGTACAAAGATGATGACTTCAGAGAGACAAAACTAAATTTAAAATTGGTTTCCTCTTCAACCTTTCTGTTCTCAAGAAAGATCAGATGAACCGAATTTGAAAAACTTTTGTAGCACTTGTAATTTTTGATATGCAGGTTAGGGTAGGACGCAAAAAAGAGTTGGAGGATTTTGATACTCGCAGATTTCAGTGCAGACTTTCATTTTGAGTTCAATGTCACACTGACATTTTTCAGCTCAGCCGGTGCCTGTGGATATAGATCCTCAAAAAACAGGAATTTTCGAAAAAATTCGTGTTTTTTTTTTTTACTTTAATCCCTATTTAACCTACTGTGAGAAAAATGACCCAGTTCCAAAAAATATTATTTGAGATTATGCTGCAACCTATAAGCCATTGCTGTCAAAATCCAAAATCCAAGACTACTTTTAGGTTTCTACTAAGCGCTTGAAAATGTGCAAATTACATTATTTTTGGGCAAATTTCTTTTTAAAATATTTAACAGAAAATTTCTGAAGGGGGGGGGGGATATTTTGGAATTCAGCGGCGTCATTTAGGTTGGTAAAAAAAGTAGGCCTCGTATGTCAAATTTCGAAAAATAAACAAAATGGCTAAAACCAATTAAATTTATTCTTGGTATTAGCAACAGTGAGAGAACAAAAAATTGGCACCACTGTTCTCAAAAATATTCACCCGGGTTCAGAAGTACATATAGTAGGTATCTGTCTATAGGTATTTTAGCATAATCAATGCATACCTACCGATTCGAGGAGAAAATATTTTCAAAATTTATTTTACATATTTTTGTGTAATTTTAAACACATCTTGATATTCCAAGTGATTTTTTCCTATGGCCAAATTTCATCAAATCTTTATTCAATTTTTCAATTTTTTTTACGTGTTCTCATGTCATTTTTTAAAAAAAAAACATATTTTGCCAGATTTTGAGAAGTGTTGCTGCAGATTTATCAGTTGTTGGTAATTTTGAACATTTTCAACGTTTTCAACATTTTAATGGAATTTTTAAACATGTTTTTTGCCAAGTTTCTCCACATTCTCTCAAAATTTTTAACATTGGCTGGTTTTTTCGTGAGATTTTATTGCTTTTTAGGCACTTTTATGCCATTTCAACTCACTTTAACAAATTGTTCTATGTAATTTTTTGTGAATTTTTATTGATTCTGTATAAAATTTCATCAATTATTGATAGATAAACAATGAGTTTAGAGCTTTTTGGTGTGTTTTATACCATTTTACATACATTTCAACATTATTTTTAGCAATTTTTTGGAGCACTTAGGTAGCAATGTTTTATCAGTTTTTGATAATTTTTGATGATTTTAATGTTTTATTTTCATTTTTACTCTTTTTTTAGCACCTAGTTACTTTTTCACCATTTTAAATCTGTTTTTACGTTTTATGCAAATTTCACTAATAATTGCTAAATCTTGCTATTATAAATACCTACTTACCTACCTACTCATTTTGATAAAGTTGCTGAATAATGACAAATTTTGCTATTTTGATAGCTTTGGAAAATTTCAATTTTTTAAAAATTAATTCATATACTTAAGTATGTGTGTACTTACATCAAGAAATAGAAAAAAATGTTGACAAAATATTGAAAAATATTGTCAATAAACAAATTTTGACAACTTGGGAAAATTTTTCAAATTTCGCTTTTGAAAAAACTTTGTTGAATCACAGATTCTGTTAATTTTTGCTAAATTTAGCTAAATGTTAACTAACTGTAAGTTTGTCAAATTTGACAAGTTTTGTTAAAAATTTGATAAAAATTGGCAACTTTTATCAAGTTTTGACAAAGTTAGTTTGAAACATTTTAGTAAACTGACGAAAAACTTGGCAAAAGTTCTATAATTTTTAGCAATTTTGAACAAAAACGCTTCTCAAGTTCTTTAACATCATTTTAAACGTGTTTTTAACGATGTTTTATCCAATTTGGTTGTGAATTTTTGTGAATTTTGCTTAAATTTTATCAATAAGTAGGTTTGATACGTTTTTATGATTTTGGTGCTTTTCATCTCTTTTCATGTCATCTTAAGCAAATTTTATTTTAATGACTTTTTCAGAAATTTAATAAAGTTTCGCCAATTTTTTTTTATCAAATTGTGAAAATTTTCAATGTTTTTAATGCCTTTTTATAGTGTTTTTATGCCATTTTCACTTCATTTTCATGATTTTTGATGCAAATTGTGCTGAATTTTAACAATATTTTGCAATAATTTCATCAAATTTTCTGGTGATTTTCAAAATATTTTACTGATTTTTATTACTTACCTATAGTTAATTTTGAATCGTTTTACAATTTTAATAAATCATCCTGAATCTTTATTAGATTTGTAAATCTGAATGATTTTAATGCTTTTTCAAATGTTTATTGCTATTTCGTATGTTTTGTGCAGTTTTCAGTAGATTTCGCTAAATCTTGCTAAAAATATATCGGTTTTTGGTAGTTTTGAATAATTTTGAGATTTTAAGAATTTTTCAAAAAAATGTTACTTATTAGTTTTTGATCTTTTTAGTGATTTTAATGCGTTTTAAGTACATAGTTTCATGCTATTTTGATCATGTTTGGAAATTGAAAAAAAAAATTAGTGCTATTTAAAATGCTTTTATGACGTTATAATAATAGGTAACATGTTTTAATAAAGTTCTGTCAGATTTTATGCAATTTTGTTAATGATTTCAACCGCGCTTTTCACGTTTTTTTATGTCATTCAATTCGTACATCCTGGTCAAATTTTATCATCAATTTGGCATTGTTTTAATAAATGATATTTTTTAATTTATTTTTTTAAAAAAGATAAGTGTTTCTAAGTCAGTTTGTCAGTTTGGAGACATTTTCACGACGCTTCATGGAAATTTTGCTACTTTTTGTCAAATTTTGCTGAAATTTCATAAATTTTTGATACGTACCTAATTGATAATTTTAAATAATTTCAATTCGTTTTAATATTACATATTTTTTACGTTCATTTAAAGCAGTTTTTGATAATTTTTAATGGTTTTGATAACTTTTATTTTAACTCATTTTCAAGTTTTCAACATTCTAATCTTCCTTGACAAATTTTGTAAGAATTTCATCTTCAAGTGATTTTAATGTCAACACGTTCAAATTCCTTTCAAAATTTCTAGGTTAATGTACGATGATAATTGATAACTGATAAGGCTGTGGGGGAGGAGAGGAGTAGAGAATATATATAAATTTCTTCTCAACTCAGTTCTAAGGTCAAAACAAACCTTCTGTTCTATCTTCCTTCCTCTCTTCACCATCTCTCCCTCCATAAAATCATTTCTGGCGCACATAACTCTTTCGAAATCACTCAAATATGTACTATCTGGCTCGACGCCGCTGACTCGTCGGCAAAAAAGGTTCATTTCCGGGGATTATTCGCATGCAGAGCGATGGCAAATCCAGACATATGCGAAAGAGGAGCATAGGCGCGGCGCAGCGACGGCGTAGATGAGAGATGGGTTTTAGATAAATACTATAATTTCTTACGCTCGAGCTACATTAAAAAGCAATTTCGCGGATTTATATTTAATCGAAAACGCTGCATCGAATTATGTTCGAATGATGCTGCTCGCTTTTGCGAGTCTGTTCGGCAAACTTCGGCCCGGCCGTGGTACAGTCCGGTTATAATAACGTGGGACATGGACAGGGACAGTCGATCGAGCGACGAGGACGACGACGTGAATTATTAAACCATCGAATTGTTCAGCGCTAATAACGCGTCCGATGAATATTTAATGATTTTCCAAAACGAATATAGGGTATTCTGTACGTAGTAAATCGAGAAAGGGCACAGACAACCCCAAACACCTCGTTTACTTATGCGGTTCAATGCGTGTGATGTTGCTGGATGGGCAAATGGCGAATTCTTGGCAAAGGTTTAGGTCTGATTCTTTTCGCACGCCGAAGAAGTATACTCGTACTAAGACAGACGAGTACACCGATAACGTAATAAATAAGCTTTTACTTACAGTTCATGTCAATTTGTACGACAGACGATAATGGTTGGGTGCGGTTGTTGTTGGATGCTTGGCAGGTTAATTCTGTATGTAAATCTGAACGTCCTAATTTACCCAGCGATACTTGCAAGCTCGCAGTTTCCGCCAACGATGTAAACGTTTTATTGGCCAAAATTTTATCCTTCTTCATCCATACAACTTCGGGAGCTGGTTTAGCTGCGAACAGATAAATAAAAAAAAATGTATAACCAAATTAACCAAATGTACCGTAATAAAATACACAGCAGTAAAAAAAAAATAAGGACTTAAACTTTACACCGAACAGACGCGTTTTTCGAGGAGGGAACTCTTACTTTATCCTTCTCTCAGACTTATCTTATAGGTACTCCCAAAACGACCCACTCCAGTCATCTCATTTCGTACTTAATTGTAGTGTTAAACGTGTACAGCGTAGTTTAGAAAATCTTTCTACAGCTTTTTCTTCGCGTATAATACTTACTCCTTAAGCTATAAACTTTTTCACATTTCGCTGCCTCTTTCCACATGCAGCCTTATCGTAATCGTCGTCTTTTGCACCGCGACTTCACTTCGATCCCCCTTTCTTTTTTAGAATTCCTTCGCACGCCAGACATAAAGCCATGAACAAAGATGCTGCTCGTGCATCTCGAGGTTCGTCTCATCTTCGGCTGGTAATTCATCCCATTCTCCTTTTGGCTCTTTACAAGGGTATTAATTATTAAAATTGGCGTAAAAGGTGCCCCTCTTTCTATCGAGCTTCGTCTTAATGTGCACAGAAACGCAACAAAATGAAGAATACGACTAAACTTTTATTCCCACAATCGACTGTATACGAGATCTCGTCCCCTTTTTCGGCTTATTTTGCGATAAGAATTTAATACGAATTTATCAGCAAGTCGTATAGAATTTATAACGAAGTTTTTTATAACTCCTCGTTGCACGTTGTAAAACTCGTATACAAGAAGGGTAGGTAAATATAGAGTGAAAATAAAAATTAATATAGTGTCGAAGGGTGTAAGGATATACCTACCTATCATTATTCCATTTAATCGTCATAATCGTTCTACTTAATTGATAGGAAAATCGTTTGAAAGACGTTGGTACCTAATAAAAAGCACCCAAGTTTTAATAGGTATATGGCGTGATGTGACACTTGCAGCTTTTGAAAATGTTTTTTGATACATTTTGGAATTGTTTTAGCAATCGATCGTCTTATCTTTACCCCTTTTTCACCTTGTGCCAATTTCACACTCCAGTTGATTATATTCTTAATTTTAGAAGGGAGTTTTAATGAGGTGATTATGGAGAAATTATTTACAGCGAAATGAGATATTTTAACGAGCGAAATAAGAAACTTGATGACAATTCATCAAAGAGGGTTCGCTGATGAGATGGATTTTTTTCGTGCATTAGAAGTCCACGAAGCGTTGAAATTTTAAGTTTTGAGCTCCTCCTTGTAAAGTTCAATATCGGGAACGCTGATTCTGGTTCTGAAATTTGTTTGACCTCGAAATCAAAATCAAATCATTTACACGTGTTTTGAATACAGAGTTCAATATGGTTTTGATTGAAAGATTGAACAGATTCCAGAATCAAAATAAGCACACTTCAAAACAACTTTTGAATTTTTTTTTGAAAATTCAGTTTTGGCTTTAGGGTTGAACTGGATTCAATCAACGCACTCAAACAGACCCATCGAGAACCAATGCGGGCTCAAGTCAAATATAATTTCCTCCATTTCTAGGACAAAAATATATACAATGTTTTTAAGAGGGGATGAGGGAGGGGGCTCGACTCAAAAATTTTCAACTGATAGACGGAAAATATAGGAATTTTTCCAATTCATATCATATTCATATGACTTATAAACAATTTTCATTTTTGTATTTTTGTGAATTACTACCAAATAATTTTTACTTTGGTATTACTCGTGTCTGCAGGAAGTCTGTGCAAGATACAGCCTACACATCAACAGTACAAAAACAAAGATGATGATAATTGACAGGCTAACCAACAACTCGCCAGAGATCCAAGAAGTCGACAGAATCAAAGTTGTGAAGTGATTCTCCTACCTTGGATCCATCATTGAGAACACTAGCAGATATTAAGCTGAGATACAATAAAAGCTCATTATAAAGCTTTTCAAGGGACCAAAAAAAAGAGCGTTACAAGCCAAAGTCTCGTTTTAACACTGATGAGCGTAATACCACAAAGTCTGAAATGAAAAAATCTGAAATTTTACTTTGATTTTTAGGTCTGCTATGCATAATTATGTCAGCTTTACAAAACTGTTCTCCTCGGTCAAAATTTTCAGAAAGCCCTGCTTTTTTGTTTCAAATTTTCCAAAAAGTTATCAGTTGCTTACCAAAATTATGAAAAAATTTTTCTTTTCAATTTTCTTCTCATAGATTAAGTATGCAAAAAAGCTAGAACTACACTCTTTTGTGAAAACTGTAGATATCTGCCTTTTTTTTGTAAGAATTGTAATCAAGCTTCTATTAAAAGTTTGATAGGTATCAAAAAATCTTACTTTTTTGGCCAGAATTTAAAATAATTTTACTTGTTTGTATGAACTAAAACTGTCAAAAGTTAAAAAACAGATTTTTTGGGAAACTTGAAGGGCGAATTTGCCCGATATTGAAGCAGCAAGCAAGGGTGTTATCAGATAATTTGTTCAGGTATTTTTCAGTTACAGTTTTCAGAAAGTCGTTGATCGTTTCAATTTTGAGTTCGCGTTGTATTTGAGTATTCCGGCAAAACCATGGAGCGTTAGTGGCGATTCGACAAAACTTATTTTGGAATATTTGAAGTTTTTTCTTGTTTGTTTTGGAGGTACCGTACCACACTGGAGCCGCATTTATGTAAAAGTAAGACAAAGAATAGTCTTGTAGATTAGTAATGCTGTTTTGAGTTTCAAATGTGAACTTCTGTTGATTAGTGGGAAAAGTGTTTTGAGTTTGAAGTAGGTAGCTTTCATTTTCTGTGAGATGTGATATGTGAAAGTGAGTCGTTTGTCAAGGAATACTCCAAGATATTTAACGGCTTCATCACTCCATTCTATTGTAGCGTTTTCAATATTAATGTTTCTGGTAGGGTTGCAGTGGTCTCTCAGCGTGAAGATTTTTGTAACTGTTTTGTTTGGATTGAGTTCAAGTTTCCATGATTTTAGCCAGGAGTTGGTGGTGTTGATACTTTGTTCGAGATTGTCGATTGCACTGGAGAGATTATTACTTTGGGTGCATAAGCAGGTATCATCTGCAAATTGAAGAATTTCAGCATTTGATGAAGTTGTGATGTCGTTGCAGTAGATGTTGAAAAGCGTAGGGCTTAGAACAGCTCCTAAAAAAATTTTACTACAAAAGTTTTTTTTTTTTACTTTTTAAAAATCAAAACTGCAAAAAATGCAAAAAAAAAACTGTTGTTGGGGCAAAAATTGGTTTTTTGTTGTCAAAATTATAAAAAAGTGTGATTTTTCCTGAATTTTAGAGAGAACAGCAGAGGCAACAGAAATGCACGCAATCTGTTGCCGGTATCAAAAAGCTGTAACTGGTTGAGCAACTATAGGTAGCGGTGATTACGGAACTCAGGGTTGTAAAAACTTGGCTAGTAATGTATGAGCTACTTTGTAGATAGCGTAGAAAGCAACGGGAAACTACTACGTGGAAGCTCGAAACAACGTTGATTCCCTATAATAATCGCAGTGGCAATAGGCATTCACCTCACCCTATTAGGGTACTACAAAAATGCGATTTCCAATGTCCTGTAAAGGACAAGGAACCACGACGATGACGAGAGCGTTAAAACTCGATTTATAATCACTCATGAGGGTTATATCGTGATTAATTTTACATTAGTTTGAATGGGGTTGCCTAGGGACCACAGGAAATCACTTGGACAGCAAAAAGAACTAACGCATCAATACTGAGAGAAATTGGTGTGACCAAAAACAAACGACTATCTGCAGTGGTGCTTGATTCAATTCTGGAGTATATACTTTGGACGGGTCACAAGAGTAGATGCCATGGAGACAATATTTGTGTGCAAGGCAGAGTAGAAGGAGCCAGAGCAAAAGGATGATTGTTGACCTGGTGGAATAACTCCACCAGAGATGCCACTTATATTACTGATTGTTGATTGATTAATTTTTTCAAATCATCATTGTGATTATTGTGATATTGCAATGCCAACAACTTGTGATCTTTTTTGCAAGGATCGCTAATGTGCAACAAGAAATTCACACTAAAAACTGTGGGGAGGTTGTTGTGTTTAGAAGTAAGCTCCACCCATCAGTTTTGATATGCACAGTGGCTGATTTTTTGAATTCACTTCAGCAATTCTTGCAGAAAAGATCGCAAGTTTTTACTATTATTGTGATATCACAATAATCAAGATAGTGTATTCATTTATTCAATAAATCAATTCAATTACCTTGATATTTAATATCATTGGCATCCCTAGACTACATTTCAAAAGCAACAGGTTGAAAGTGCACATGACGGGGATCAGCTGTGTGCACTTACCCACAGGATTACATAACTGTAATGGTCACAATACTCCCACCTGGGGGTGATATGATATGAAGATGGTGATGATGATGATGACATCACGGGAAATCAATGGTAAATTACTGGTAATCTTCTTGGTATAACTGGTAATTTTATTTTTTTGGGTAAATTGCTAGTACATATTTTTTTTTTTGGTAAATTGCTGGTAATTTCTTTTTCTTTGGTAAATTGCTGGTGATTTTTTGTGGTAATTTACAGGTAAATTTTGGTAAATAACTAGTAAGTTTTAAATGATAGGTAATTTGTGGGGAATGGAATGACTCGTAATTTTTTATAGATTATGCATGTATCTGGTAAATTTTTGGTGCCTTCAATCCTTCATGCTAGTAATTTACTTAGATACTGATAAATTGAGGTACATTATTGGAAACTTTTGGTAAATTACTAGTGATTTTTGTGAAAAATTGGATCAATTTTCAATATTTTTCTCCACAAATAATATGATTTTATAATACTTTGTTTGACTTTTAAGAGCTTTAATAAAAAAAACGACCACTTGCGAACAATTTGAGTAAAAATTAAATACATCTATGTACTTTTAGATATCAAGTTCAACTTTTATTAAGAAAAAAATCAATGAATTGTTAGGTACCCATTTTCTCAGGCATTTGGTGTCTTTTTGAAAGCTCAGCCTTTTTGTTTTCTAGAGTTGAATGAGCGACATCGATGACTGATGAATGTTTTCTAATCATGGTTTCAAAAAGGATCACTTCGAAAATCTGTAATTTCGCTTAAAAGCGTCATATGTACCTAGAACTAAAATTTGAGATAATCGAGTATCTGCTTACAGTAAACTCAAATAAATCGTATTGCCAATCGAAGATATTCCACTCACAAATGCCACCACAGCCACATTATATAGGTACTTACCATATGGCACATTGGCAAAAAAAGAGAGAAAGAAAAAATAAGTTGAATTTAAATGCAATTTGCAGCGAGATTTCCACGTTGAGAAACTGTGTGTCGAGCCGTTCGCATTGTCGTCGCATCTCGTAGATAAAGAAGAAGCTTTTATACAGAGAATTAAGTCGTTTAGAAGAAACTGCATACGAACAGCTTTTAGAGCACAGTATTTGGCGAACGTCGTCGAATATCTATTCTACCTCCATCCCTCTTTCCCCCGTGTACGTATTTTGCCTACAATAAATGTGTAAGTGTATCGGCGGCATATATCGTGTATTTTGCAAGTTGGTATTTTTTTTCTTCTTCAATTCCAATATTCGTCGCATTTTACGTCGGCTTCGATTTATTATGCACGTTTTTCTTGGGCACAAAAACTGCATCGCGAGTACATAAATGCGGAAATCGTGTTTGTTTGCGAGATGATCGGGTCTTAAAACACAAGCTATATTGGGAGATTTGTTCATAAAAGTATTGTAACCGAAGGAAAAAAATCTCGTAATAACATTCAGAAAATTTTTAAAAACCACGACGCGCGGTTTGTTTGGAAGAATTTTCATCGCTACTTTTTTTTTGAGATTTTCGAAACTGTTTCCCAAGATGGAGCAAACATCTCGTCATAAGAACATCGGCCATTTTTTTACTTACAAATTAATTTTCTCAGCATACAATAGCTACTTGTTTTACTTAGCTCATAGGTAGAGTGAAGTAACACTGGTGCGTGTTAATTTGCATAAGCAATTTGCACACGTCCTCGTACACATTGGAGGCCACGTCAGCATCTGGTACGACTTTATTAACGCCGCAGCCTGCCTCTCGACCCAGTCACGAATATCAAAATTACATAGCTTTTTTGTAATTAAATCATACTCCGAGGGCAGCGAGATCGCGGCACAGGCGAGAAACATGATACTAATTCATCGAAAGCTTTACGTATTCCTGGCGCAGTACCCGCCAAATGAGCCCGGTCGACGGTTTTTTCACTCATTTCATTTCTCTCTCTTTCTCTCTCTCTTTGAGCCGTCGCACACACAAAGCACTTAGTGAGCCGGTACTTTTAATTAATAAAATCATTAAAAGAGAGCTTTGTTGTATCCAGAAAGTAACACGAGCGTGGTAGGTCTTTAGGTAGTATATGCAGCGGGCTTCCTCTTTTCTTATTTTGTTCATCGTCGAGCCACGTTTGGTTGTGAGAGTTCCGGTACATGATGGCGTTGTATGTACTAATTACCTACGTACTCGTACTTTCAGGGTGGGAGAAGGGGTGTAAGATTCATTAAAGATATAGTTAAGCTTTTCGATGCGCTTTCAGCCGACCGGATGTTTCGTTATGTAGATTGGAAAAGAGCGAGCTTTAACAAATGTGTAAATGCTGATGTAGTGTGTAAGTTTGTAGGGGTATGTCTGTATGTATTGAGTTATTGTACATAGTGAAGCTGAATTCAACGAGGTTTCCATACAGTATTCGTGTTTACGAGTAAAGGATAAATCGCCGAAATTAGTAAACAATTCAGCCTAATGAACTGTATTGTCTGGTTAATTAATGCTTTTTATTATTCGTTCACACGTATTTATGTGTTTATAGGTAGCGTTGAAATGTGCTCGAGAGATTGCGGATGTGGAAAACACGATGAAAACACAGGCTCGTGTTACATTTTGTTCGATGTGTTGTATCGAATGTGCATTTTAAAAAAATGAAAAGTAATAACCAGAAAAGAACCCCCATGAATCCTAAATGGAACGAAACAGGACCACAGAAACACCCGTTTTCAAATTTTTATACATTTTTCGAATTTTGACGAATTTTTTGAAATTTGGATCAGGAGAGTGTATATGTAATGCTCATTTTTCTCATAAATATCATTACCTATTTTTAAAAAAAACACATTATTATGGAGAGCAAAATATTTCTGGTGATTGTCATTTTTGAGAAATGAGGCAATTTCCTCCCAAACTTCAATCTGACCTTTCTATCCCTGACTACTACGTCTCTCTTTCACAACAAGCACATTAGATATTTTAAAAAAATTTACAAAACTATCGTATGAATAGACATATTTTCTTCACATTCTAACAGCAAATAAAAAAGAAAAAGGAAATAACTAGGTCCAACAGAAAAAGAATGGAAAACAAAATCACACACATCCAACTACAGGGATGAAAACAATTGTGAAAATCTTTACTTCAAGAGCAGCGCTGACGGAGTTATAAATCTGTAAGATTTACACAAAACTCGCTAGCAGGTACTGAAGATGGGGAAATGTCATCGCAGAGACACCAGACCAGAGAGAACGATGCGTTCTAAACCAATTTCTATTTTATGGGATTATCGTAATGCGATGTGGCTTTAAAGAAGTGAAGAAAAAGAAGACGGCGAAAAAAATCGTTTATCCTGTTTGTCTACCTCCTACGTACATGTTTCAGTTACCGAACAACATATTTGAAACTGTTCTTCATTCATAAGCACTCAAAAGAGAAAATCTTTAGAGAAGAAAATCTAAAATTGGTTAGTGTATTTTAAAATCTACTTCCTCCACCCCCCCCCCCCCAACGACTACAATCATTTTCCAGCCGATCTAGGTCCTGCAGCAAAAATGGATTTTTCTCAAACATTTTCAAATCGATCCAGAAAGCGTTACAATCAAATTCTGCAGCTGAAAATTTAATCTTATTAAACATTCAATATTCAGTGCGAAGCGACGGGCTGAAGAAAGGTAATTGTTCACAGGTTATGACTTTAATTTTTTTTTTTTGAAATCCCAAGCCCCGAATTTGGTAAAAAATCGAGTAGGTAATTTATCAAAATTTTTCCTCTTTCTATAAGACTCTAATTGAAATTTTCGCTTTTTCGTACTTCCTTTATGAAAAAAAGTCCTCATTTTTTGATTTCCTTCAAGTCCAAACTACCCTTCTCGGTCTCCTTAGTTGAAAAAAAAATTAATAAAAAATGAAAAAAATGCAATTTACCCAAAAATAAACAATCATCATTTCAAGGAAAACCTCCCCCAGCTCCAAGCTGTTTGTGCTTCTTTGTCTAGAGCCCCCTCAAATGGAAAAATTAAGAAAAATTGGTTCAATTGAAAAGGTCGATTCGCTGCTGGGTTAGCATTTTAAATCGCCTTGTTTTAAAAAAAGAAAATTTTCTCTCGCTCAATCCTCCAAATAATAAAGAAAAAAAACAAGAATTGAGAATGAGTCAAAGTCGGTTCACTTCTGGGTTCGCAAAAATCCTTTCTCAAGCCTCCAAATTATTTTGATCAACTTATTATGAAGACTCCCTTAAGTTGGAAAATTTTCAAAAATGGAATTCGTCCGAGTCAATAACTTTTCTTTGGGAAATTTCCTGTTTATTAGTCAAATTCCTTCCAAGTAGCCCCTCCTCTCTCTAGAAAAAACATCTCTTGGTCTTCCAAAACAATGTTGGTCTCTTTGTATAGAGACACTCATTTAAGGTCAGAATCCCCCTGAACAAAAAAATGCAAACAAAAAAACCTCTCTTATAGCCTTCAAGTTGTTCTCTTAGTTAGTATAGAGCCACCATAAGCTGGAAGAGATTTTTGAAAATTTCCCATTCATGTGCCAAATTTTAGACAAAACCCCTTTCAAGAAAAAAAATTGCTCAACAGTGTTAATCTCTTGAATTCCATGAAAAAAAAATGAAAAATTCAAGTCTGTAAATGCATTGAAAATTTTTCATTTCTGATCATTATTTTTTTCATATTCATTTATTTTTTCTAAAAACAGTTTTGAAAAAATTCTTTGTCGGTACTAAAGTTGTTTTTTTTTTGTATGAAGTCTCTCAAAGTTGGAAAAAATCTCTAAGAAATGGAAGGGAACAGGTAAATCAAAGCTGATAAAAAATGTTTGAAAAAGTTTCATTTCCCGTCAGAATCCTTTTAAATACTTAACTCACTTTACAAGAAAATCTCTCTCTCGACTTCTACCATACGAGAATTTTAGATTTTTTTCAACTTTGCAGAGGGACTCCACACATGAGAACCAATTTGCGTTGGATGAACCTGAGAATTTTTTTTGATTTTCCTGAAGGGTTATTCAGAAGGATTCTGACCAGAGATGAACAATTTTCAACACTTTTTACAAACTAAATTCAGTTTTAATAAAATAGTTGTTTCCAATTTAATGACGTGGCTCCTAAGTAAAAGTAACTTGGTGGAGGGTTCCTGAAAAAAGGTTATTTGGAAGAATTTTTACGCAGAAATGAAACATTTTTAATTTTTTTGAAGATTTTGATTTATTTTATTTTTTTAAAAATTTTCAAACTTGGGAAAGGGATTCATACAAAGACACCAAAATAGATTGGGGGACTATTAAGAGAGTTGTTTTTTCTCGCAAAGTGGATTAACAATTATTAGAAGAGTTCTGACACAGAAATGGAAATTTCCTGGATAAATTGGATTTATTTTTTTTTCAATTTTGAGGGCTTCCAGCACGACTTCATTTCAAGTATGTAGGAGGACAAAAATCTCATAGAATTTTTTCCTCATAAAAACCAAACTTGAAGAGGAAGATTAAAAACAGAAAAAAAAAATCAAAAAAAAATTCGTAAGCTGAGAGTCACTCTAACTACACATACCGTAAGACAAATTAAATTCGAGATGCCAAAACAGAGAGCAAAAAAAGCACCTCAAACCTCACACGTGTTGCTTCTCATATAGGTATTTTAATAAAAAGCAATTTCGCAGATGTGTATTGTGTATATAGGTACGCCAAGCCGTAAACAAAAACAACATTCATCTCTTGAAGCCAAAGGTGTATATTTTATTACCGACTATACGAACGAAAAACACTGTAGCATATTATTTTTCATCATCACGTGTACGAGTATGCGAGTAGAAGTACCATAAGTACATTCTATGTCGTATACGACTAACTATACGTATAATAATCCAGCAATTTTTTCAGCTGACCTTCTTCGAGCTCATTCCACAGATTCCACACAGCTTTTCACCTTTGACACAGGACACTGCGCGACGAGCACGCCAAAGGTATAAGAAAACATCTTCAACTTAATTAAAGTATTCGCACGTATTCTCACAGTTTGGTTTCTCGAACACGCAACATATTGAGGAACCCATCTCGTTCGACGATCTGGGTATCACTGGATTAGAAATAACACGGTTAATCGAATCACGTACCAGTGAAAAGCAAAATCCCCCAGCCTCGCGGCTTCCAAGTTCCATTTCGCCTCAAAAACACGAGGGCAGGATGGAAAGTCGCAGACGTGGTAGAGTCAACATGACATATACAAAACGCGAGTTACCAAACGTGATAGCGATCTTATGAGACGTCCACGAACTTTAATAGAATTCCATTACAGATATTTATTGCCGACTGTTTATTCGTCCGGGTACCTTTTAAAATAAGTCTTTATCCTGTTCGAGTCAATTTCTCATATAATTCTAGGTCGTTGCAGTTGTACGTACACAAAATTTCTTTGATACTTGCTCCATTTTTTTTTCAGCGTCGAATAAAAAATATAGTTAGGTAGTCGATGAGAAAGCAGATCAGAAAGTAGAAGGGAGACAGATATGATCGACAGAAAAAAGAAGGATAATAATTCTTCTCGAATTTTTTTTCCTTACCTCCTACTTTTCTGTATAATCCGATTTCTTTTCAACAATGAAACACGTCAGTTTGCAAAAGCTTAGACGTACTATTCAAAGAGGTTTTCCCCCTTTGTTTCTTCGATTCCGATTCCGAAATGACTCAGAGTCAATTTTTCAAGCCATTTTGGAACCTCCATCTAATTTTTTGGAACTGCCAGTACCTCAAAAAAAAAGGCATGCACATTTTAAATAAAAACAAATAATTTGTTTCCATTATAAAATAATTTCCCTCACTCTCGTATTATCTGCGTCAAACCAAAATGCACTAAACCCCAACTATACAGCAAAACTTGGCCCATAAAACACTCAATCAAACAAATCAGAGCCATACACGTGTCATTTACTCCACATCTCCAACGTAGAAAACCTCTACACCTCGTACACCTATCCATAGTTGGTAATTCGTCTGATAAAATAAATTCAAAAGCCACTTGGAAAAGAACATCCAAACATACTCGTTTGAAAAAAAAAAAAAAATACACAGCATCTCACTCGACTCGCAGCTAATTTATCGTACACCGTCGTCTCGTTGTTGAGAAAAAAGCACAGGCTATTTAGAGTGATTTTCTCGCCCCCGTCTCTCCCGGTCGTTGCTTCTTTTCGGTAAATGATACGTTACCGTAGCTGAGCACCGTAGTATAGTAGACGCATTAACGTGGCTGAAAGTTTTTTCCAATAAACAGTAAACAGCTAAACACACACGAAAGCGAAACGAAAACGGTGCTAGGGTTAGTGGGGGTGGAGGTAGCGGCGAAAAGCTTTATACGTAATTAAATTATCGAATCGGACGCGTCCAATTAAAGAGAGATTTTTCACTACTTTCGTTCAAGAGTAAATACCCTAAGCAGCTCTATAAGCACTCGTTGTCGTCTAACGTATAAGCCGAAAATCGAGACCAGACTTTATTATCGAACTAATTAAGAAGATAAATGGCAACCCTAGGTAGAGATATGGTACAAGTTAGGTAGTATTACTTGCATTCGTATATCATAATAAATAAATAGGTAGGTACCAGAGTAATGAGAATGAAACGAGAAACAGAGAAGGGAAGGGGAAAAAGTCTTTAAAAGTAAAACTTGATTTTTCAGCGCACTCGAGGTACCATAAGTATGTACTTATGCTTACAACATAAGAGGATCAATTTATTACTATAGAAAACAGAGATATGAGCCAATTAAAGCGTCGCGTCGACAACTTGTAGGTAAGTAGTAGGTAGTACTAGGTGCTTTACCTACTTTGACGTAGTATTTAAGAAGTAAATAAATCGTTTCGCGTTTGCTTTTTCGAGACTAGAATTATTTCACGTAGGGATCGGTTGGGGGGAAGGGTGGCTCTGCTTCCAAGTTGAATGGAATTAAAAATAACGAAAAATATTTTTAATTGAATGAAAGAGGACACAATAGAGCTGAATCGTAATACACAATTCACAAGTTACAAAACAGAAATACTTAAAGTCATAGAGGATCATAATGACATCTGAAAAAATAGCTATACTGGAAGTAAAATCAAAATACCCAAAACCTACTGAATTTTGTAGACATTGTTTTTTTTTTGTTTTTTTTCAGAGTCCAATAAACGTCGACTTCTGATAGTGAGTTCTGATTAAAAGAAATGCTAAGGAGGATCGTTTTTCAATTTTTATTTTGAAATTTGACACGACCTGGTAAAAAGTTTTGATTAAATGACTTCAAAAAGACTAGCGAAAAAAACATAACTTTCAGGTCTATTTTCAAGTTTTGCAGCAAAAATTTCAATAAATAATTTAAAAAATTAAAAAATTTTCTTTTATTTAAAAAATTTTTTTTTAATCGAGAGGTTTTTTGATGATTTTAGTGTTTTCATATCACCTTGCGTTAGCCTTTAAGAAAACTTAAATTTCATTTTACCCAAAATAGATGTTGTGATTACATAAATAACTATGTATTTCCATCATAATGTTTTAAATTCATCATGTCTAACTGCCATCACTCCGAGTGACCATTCCCCCTGAATAAATATTTCCCAAACGTTTTTTTTTCTGACCACTGAATTCTCAAATCCAATTTCCCAAAATATTTCCAGAGCCATTCATTTCTCCAAATAATCTCCAAATGCAAGAATTTTTTCCAATTTTAGTGACAAAACAAAACTTTAGGCAATTTTGACAAAAATTGAGTCTTTCCTGCAACTTTGACACAGAAATAAGATTTTTTTGCAATTTTGGCGAACAAATAGGTAGACAAATTTTTAGGAAAATAGCAAAAAAACCCAGATCTTTGGAATTTTGCTAAATAAAACTTGCACTTTCTGGCAATTTTGATACATTGTATACCTAATGTATAAAATAAATCTTTTTCATAATGTAGTTTTTGCAAAAAAAATAATTTTTTGCCATTTTGGTAATTTTGATTCTAGCTATTTTTTTTTGCAATTTTTGCCGAAATAAGGCTTTTTGGCAAATTTGTCAAATTTTATGAATTATGAGTCTTATGATAAAAAGTAAGATTTCAAAAATTTTGAAATTTTCAGAAAACAAATCCAAATTTTTTGCAACAAAAAAGCGAGATTTTCTGAAAATTTGAACTAAAACTGTTTTTTTTTTTTAAATCTGCCATTAAAAAACTGAACTTTTTCCCAATTTTGGACATCCTGGATTATGATGTTTACGCCTCAGGGAAAAAATGACAATTCGAGGTTTTTCCATTCAGGAAAATGTATTTGGAGGAACGTCCTATTTAAAAAGTATCCCCAAAAAAATAAAACTTCTTCGAAACAGGAAAGTGTTTAAACATTTTTTTAAAAGTTTAGGTCTTGCTGGTGAGGGGGGGAGAAGTTTCATTGGTCTATCAATAGAACTTATACCTACTTGTTTTTGGGGTCATTTGGACATAATTTTTTTCTGAGCACCCTTTCATTGAAAAGGGGAAAAAATGAAACAATAAAGTTTAAAAATGTTGAAAAAAATGCCTACTGCGAACTAAACAAATTTTATTCGTCCTCATCCTCTCTCATAAATTTTATCTCAAACATCACTCATCAACATATCTCACAAAAAATTTCAACTCCTCTACCTCTTTTCATGTAGTGTATTTTTTGACTTAATTTCACGGTGTTTCACGAAGAAAAACAACGACTGCAAAAAATCTAATTTATAGAGCAGAAAAACGACTTCGTTAACGGTGAGGGGGAGGGCGGAGGGGGGAGGGGAGGGATGAATCGTAAAATATAATTTTAATTAAGGCAGCAAGAAAAACAATTTCCAAACAATTAATTAAAAATTTATATAAAAAATTAGAAGTGAAATGCCATTTTTGAAATTGAGAATAAAAATTATGGGAAAAAAATGAATTATATGCACTTGCTGGATACAAAGTGAAAACTGAGTTGTTCTAAGAGATCTTCATCTCAAAGATTGAAAACATTTAAAAAATGTAAAGAAATATCTTTCTAAAATTTTAAGTTTTTTGCGTCGAAATTCTTTCACATAGGTAACCTTCTCACTAGTCGAGAAACAACACCCATTGGTTCTCTGAATAATGAGCTTTATTTTATAGAACACCCCTCCCCATTCGAAAATGTTCCATTTTTATTTCGGAGTTTCTCAGAATAACTTCTTTTCCCAGAAAACTTCACGTCCACTCCCTCACTAAGCAATGTGTTACAGATTTTTTTAAAATGCTTATCCTACCAATTTTTATTTAATTTTTTAAACTTTGGAGGGCTCTCGGTGAAGAAGCCAACATTGTTGGGAGACCTGTCCCATTATTATGATAAGCTTCTACAAGGAATTCTCGGTGAAAAAAAAACCATCACCCATTTTCGAATATCAATTTTATAAAATACACTCGAATTTACTTTGTAAATTCTCTCACGAAGGAAGCACTCAATACCTATATCCCTCTTCTATACCGGACTTTTTTTTTATATAATCGCCAATCAAGCTTCACCAGGACGCGATATTATCAACTGGTCGATAATCATGGCGATAATTAATGACCATCGTAGCGTGTATGATGGCTTAATTCTCGTGGAAACTTGTATTTTTTCAAACCGCGAATGACATTCGTGATGAGGATAAAAAAAATACCAGCATCATCGCGCCAAGCGGAGTTCATTAGATTACACAGCATCGTCATTAATTACCATCACGAACCCGTCTTTGCGTAACTTGGCGCGTTGAACGTGAATAAAAAATACACCCTTTGCGCTTTTATACCTACGTAGTACTATGTACATTGACGCTCATAAAACTAACAAGCGAAGGTAATGTACTATGGGAGGGGAGAGGAGGAGGGAAAAAGTCGAATTTATGGGACGTCCACTTCGAGTTGAGGAGAGCGAGGTGTCAGTTGAAAAAAAAGCTATTGCTTTACCATTATGATCAATTTTTCTTTTTTTAGGAGAGGATGAGTGAAAAAATTCATCGTTGTAATTTAGCTCGCAATAATTTGAACACATGATTTTGGTCTTTAAAATGTCAGCTACCTTTGAACATTCGTATATGTAATAGTATTCGGTAACGGTAGATGGAGACACTGGGTAGGTGCGTGAAAAATAAACACGAGGTAGACAATTGCCGGATAAATGGTTCTAAAATCATTTATTCGAGCCGAAGCGACGATGTAAAAGTCAACTTTTATGTGTACTTATTCGCCAGGGTCGATGAAGCGGCTCGCTCTTTCGTTTAAAGAAAATAGACTTAGATTATCCTCGGGCATGTACGACAAATTTTCAAGCTAGAGTGAGCAGTGCAAGGACGGCCTGCGAAAGAATTGTTTTTTCCGTTACGATGGCCGGCCGGTGATACACGTACATATACGTAGGAAAGCGTGATTTCGCGTCCTTTTTCTTCGTCACACACCCCCACCCCTCTCGAGTCATTCTATCTCGCATTGAAAGTAAACGCGAGATGAAAAATAGAAAAAGAACACAGATCAAGCAGCTTATACCTAGTAGTATACACTGAGCAGATACATGTACCAAAAAAAGCGTGAGGAGGAAGAGGCGGACAGAGGAGGGTACAGAAAGGTCGTTCGAAAATACCGAAACAAACCGTGCGATTTGGAGGAATGGTAGGTTAAGAAAAGAGAAAAGAGTAGAATTGAGCGAACAAACATGACTATATGAAGGGAAGAGGAGTAAGGCAGGGAGCCGAGCCGAGGCGGATAATAACAAAAACGAGATTTTCTAATGAGAATGAAGTTGAAGTTGTTATTTTGTAATTGCGTTTTGCTGCCGAATAAAACAACTCAGTTGGGCTTTTATTTTTACTTTTTCATTTGACGTTTTGTGTGATCTCGACGACGACGTGCTCTTTTTTTTCTCAAACAAAGTGCGAGGCAGAGTTGGTCTTGGATTCAATTTTTTTTTGGTGAAGCTTAAGAGAAGAAAGTAAAAATCAAAGCACGTTGAGCTTTCTTTCGGACTTTTTGTTTTTTTTTCCTTGAGGTGTTAAATTTGAAAAATTACTAGGTATTTGAATGAAGTCAGCGAAAGTTTTTATGTGGAAACTGCAGCTGGGTCATTCCACATCAATTCGACCAACGTGTTTGAGTCATGTCTTCCGATTTGGCTTGTAAGGGTGAGATATGGCCCAACCGCTATACGTGGTTTTTAGTGTAAAGTTCTCGCAGCAAAGATTATTGAACTTATTCCATAGTGGGGACTGAAGGTTACGTGTACTAGTATATTCTCTATCCGAGGTTCCAAGCTCTGATCGTGAACCTCTAACAATCACTTGGTCCGGGTATCTCGAGCTCTCCTGTACCAATGTCGCGGAGTTAAACTACACCAGGCTGGAGTGGCCCAGTTCCACTCTCCCTATTTTATAATGTTACCCATCGTGTGGTGAATTTGTTTTATATTAACATTGAGAACATTAATCGCGTTATGTCGATTGATTAATGGTGCTATGGAAGAATCCCTTTTCGTTCCGGATCTAAGGGATGTCAACCCAATTGAATGTGTAGGTACCTACCAACCAATACCCTGCGACGTGCTTAGTATGAGTAGCACCCCGACGAGCAGGGAATGTGTACAGTACAGTGTTGAGGTAAGAGATGTATCCTAGATCTTACCCAGTTTCCTTCACCACCCTATTAATTATAAGTAGTGTAACTTCACCGCACTTTTGTAATTAATCTCACTCGCTTATTGATTACAAGCCGGGCATGTTCCCGAGATAGTTCTGCACAATCCGCATAATCGTGGCTGATTATGCTGCTGACAGTTTTCCATGTCAACACAGAATAATATTAACCTAGTTAAGATTATTTGGTATAATTAAGCTAAACCATTTTATTCAATTACATCGAATATAGGAGTAAAATGATTTGTCTACTGTGTTTCATTTCATAGGTAGATTCAGAATTAGTGTTAAATTGGAATTGAGAATGATTGAAAGCCTCTTCTCTGAGCTAGACAAGTCCGAATAAATATTACTTCCCTAAGGAATATTTATTGGAATCCCCAGGCATTAAGTTATTACCACCTTTCCTCCTATAACCAATCATTACCAATTACCTCTTTACAGGCTCAATTTTTTTACAATGTATACCCACTCAATAAGTAAAAAAAAACCGCGATCAGTCTGGTCCCCGCCCCCCCCCCCGTGGGCGGGTTAGGAGAGCCTAAGTTATTTTCACATTGTCTCGAGGTGTTAAACTTCAGCAGCGCACTACTCCAAAGCTATGATACTTTGATTAAAACTGATTTCACAGTTCAAAAGGGCATTGCATTTTGAACTTTTCAAGGATTTTTAAATTTTCAAAAGTTGAAAGTTGAACTTTCAATTGAATGTTCAAATTTCAAAATAGCATTGTGAGTGGGAACTACCATTTAAAATTCTGAAAAAATTTCCAGAGGTACCTTTTGATGATTTTTCGAAATATTCAATTTTCGTGATGGGATCCTCTAATAGAGGAGGACCACCCCCTCCCTCAAAATTTGGGGAAAAACTTTTTAAAAAAATCTGGGACATGTGACACATGAAATAGTATGTTTCTGGGGACGCTGAACACGAATATGATGTCAGATTATCAATTGGACCCCATCCACGGCTCCCAGTTGGACTTTTACATTTTTGGGTAGGTTCTGGGAGCCATGGGTAAGGTCAATTTGAAAAACTAAGGCCATATTCGTGTTCAGCGATATCGAGAACATACTATTTCAAGTGGCACACAAATGAAACCATTTTTTTTGACTTTTACCCCCTTTGGGGAGGTTCTGGGGGCCGTGGATGAGCTCTAATCAAAAATCTGACGTCATATTCGTGTTCAGCGTCACCAAAAACATGCAATTCGATATATCACATGCCCCAGATTTTTTTTGAAAGATTTCCCCAAATTTGGGGGAGAAGGTACTCCCCACAATTGAAAGATCCCATCTCGAAAATTAAATATTTCGAAAAATCATCAAAAGGTACATCTATGGAAATTTTTTCAGAATTTTAAATGGTATAGCTCCCACTTACAGCGCTATTTTGAAATTTAAACTTTCAATTTTAAAGTTCAACTTTGAACTTTTTAAAAATACTTGAAAAATTCAAAATGCAATGCACTTTTGAACTATGAAATCAGTTTTGATCAAAGTGTCATAGCTTTGAAGTAACGCGCTGCTGAAGTTGAGCACCTACCTCGAGACAATGTGAAGAAAACTGAAGCCCCTCACCCACCCCTTGAGGGAGCTGGAACAAAAATGATGGCGGGTTTATTACTTATTGGGAGGGTAGACATTGTAAAAAAAATTGAGCGTAATCGAAAAACATTACTTTCAAAATCACTTTTTTTTGGTCGAATTGACATGGAATGACCCATTCGCGACCGAATTGATTCGTATGAGCGACTCGTTCGCGAACGAAAATTGATTTATATAAGTGACTCATTCGCGAACGAATCAATTCATTTACTTGATTTTTGATGAATCATTCGCGAACGAATTGAATTTTTTAGTGAGTCATTCGCGAAGGAATTGTATAATTTTTGGTGAATCATTCGCGAACAAATTGAATTTTTTAGTGAATCATTCGCGAACGAATTGAATTTTTTATTGAATTATTCGCGAACGAATTGAATAATTTTGGATGAATCAGTTTTTAGGTTTTGGATGCTGACAAATCAACATTTTTGTGAAAGGTTTCTGTTCCTAATTTTTGTTTCTAGCCAGTAAAATATTATTGTTTTTAATTGAGGTCGTGTGGGGGGGAGGCTACAATTGAGCAAACCTGACACAAAACAAGAAAATAAGCCATACATATTTTGAAAAATCGAGAAAATCAAATTGAAAATTTGTATTCAGACAGGAAGTCCGTATCCCCCCCCCCCTGGAAGTTGTTATAAATTCATCATCCACAGTTGCGCCAGAGTCACGTTGCTGCAATAGTTCCATATTTTTCCAATCGTTCGACGACGAGAAATTCGCCCCAAAAGACTGCGAAATATTTAATTTACGCGTAATTATTACACGATGTTGGCACATCAAAGGAACTATACGAGCGTTTTACACCACTTGAATGGTGCCGAATCAAATTCCAATTTTGAGAAACTTTAATTACAAGAGGCCAAAAAATATATATTCTTTTATCGCCTCCGTCGAAGCTATAAGCGAAGTATACATGAGTATATAGGTACACGGTGTGGGTTATTCTACGAGTAGGATAAGGATCTCGTAGTTCGACGAACCGCTGCACGCTGTTCTTTCGTCAAAAAAAGGGACCGACTCGACTCGTCGACTTATTGTTTTCCAATTTTCTTCTCGCATATAGTCGTGTATTTTTACATTATTAATTTTCGTCGACGAAATTTGTTATAACCAAGTATAGATATATGAAAACGCGTTTGGTTGCGTCTCGCCGCACCAATTTTGGTGTTCGGTCTCGACTCTCTCGTAACCCCAGCTGCTGCTTTTGCCGCTTATTTAAAACCTTCGGGGCTTTTCATCGCGCGTAATTATTGTTAATTAGCACGAAAGAGAGAATACACTATTCGCGGCATTTTTCAAATTATACACAATACGCAAAGTACACCTCTTCGCCTCCGTCTTTATAATATAGTCAAATACTCGTCTAGCGAGCGCGCGTGGCATGGCGCGGCGAACGCGAATTTTAATTAAGTCTTTTACTCTTTCGATAGTGTCTACGAGGATGGCGCGGGTGATGGATAAGGGGGGCTAAGGGGAGCGAAAAATATGATAGCGAGATGCTGCCTCTGCGATGTCGACGCGTATTACCGCGTCATGTCGCATGGCGTCGTCGTTCAAAGCAGCACCGAAACGTAACCTTCTTCTTGCCCGAAGGGCATTTTTGTTGAAAGCATTTTGTTCAAATTAAATGAACCAAGTACTCCGCTTTTGCCGAGTTTTAAACTTGGTTATACCAGCCCCCTTCATCGTTGTCTGCCTTGTTCGACGTTTGTGTTTTTTTTTCAAGTCGTATTTTCCTCGTTGCTGTGCACTACTTACCGAGGGAGATGGGGATCTGTTGAAAAAACCCGCCAAATGAGGATTATTTCGTCATGTTTTGTATGAATTTTGTTATTTGAACCGTTACCTGGAGATGGAAGCGGGAATAGTAGAGTTAAAATCGTGGTATTTTTTGATATCGATGGTTTTATTTTCTCAATAAATTTTCTGAGTACCTATCTACGTACATATCAAATTGATGCTCGCTGTTAACTGTCCTTTAGACATGATTAGAGAATTTCTGGAATGACTAAGTAAAAATTCAACGCAAGGCATGGGATTCTCAGATTTTATGTTTTCTTTTTTCTTTCTCTGGAAAACTGGGATTTTCAAAAAGTCTCTAGAGGCTCTAAAACGGCTTGAAATGACCTGCAATTGGCTATAGAAATGCCAATAATTGGGTATGAATTTAATTTCAACTTTTCACGTCAAACGCTGGGAAGACAGTGAATTTTTGAAAGTTTCAATTACATACCTACATATGGAATTGTTGCACAAAAATACCGCATATATTATCTATTTATGGTTTTGAACTGAAACACAAACATTAGGGTGGGTTATTTTTGATTTTTTTTTTGTGAAAATCGGAGGGAGGATTTGATATAAAATTGTAAGGAGACTTCAAAAGACTGCACGAGAAAATTTGACCTTGGGTCTAACCATACATTTTTTTTTTACCAGGGTACCAAATTTTAAAACGGGCACTGAAAATAGAAAAAAGTACCTATTTTTCACATTTTTATTATGATAATTTCATTATATTGTATCCATTTCGAAGTAAGAAAAAGGTTTTTGAATTTTCCAAGGGTTTTGGAATAACTTACAAAAATTATTACGATTATTAATTTCTTCGAAATTTCTGTAAAATGACCTAAAAAAGGAGAAAAATTCAAGAACTGTGTTCATCGCTTCTAAAAGTACCTACGTAATATAATCAATCATCATTGAAAAAATTTCGAAAACACTTTTTTTCGATTTAATGCAAATTTAAAAACTTGAAAAGTGAAAATAAAATTATGGTTCAAGTCGGGATCCAAATTTTTTCCTGCAGTCTTTTGAGGTCTTTCAACAGCTCTTTATCGAACTCTCCCAACAATGTTTTTTAAAAACAAGGTCAAAGAAGACTCGCCTTAAAATAGGTACATCAATTTAAGAAAAAAGTTGTGTACCTAATCGGTCAAGTGGGTCACCAACTAGCACCAATCTCAAGCATAAGTAAGTACTAAAGTAGATTTGAACCGCTTTTACTCGTAAGGTGTTTTTTGGAAAACTTGAATTTCCAAAAAGTCACTGGAGTCTCCAAAATGACTTTGAAAACACCTCCAGTCAATTCAAAGTGTTCAAATTAAGGTCCGAAGAGAATTTCGGCTAACCAATTTCATTTGATGAAATATTGTGAAAATTTCAAATTTTTAAAATCTTCTGGAGGCTCCAGAACTGCTCTAAACGGTTCAAAACTGTTTCCAATCGATTTGACAGATCGAAAATAGAATATATCCCGAATTTGAGCTTTTCTAGACCAATTTGGTGAAATTTTGATTTTTTTTTTCATTTTTGGCCCATATTTGATTCATGAAAATTCTTTAAAAATTGAAAATTGCATTTTAGTACCTGCAATTTTGGCTGATAATAGGTACATATGTATTTTTGCATCTGTGAGAAAAATTAAATTTTATATAGAAAGAGCTGATTCAAAAAGGGCTTGGGGCTGTCAAGGGAAAAGGGTCTCAACAACAAATTCTAGGTGAATGGTCAAAATATAATTTTTATAACTTTTCAAAGACCTTTACTTTTGTTCAATAAGTTTTACTCGTCCTTGAAAAGAATCAAAGTTAGGTACCTACTGAAATTTTCAGAAAAAAACAAACTATTTTTGAACCCATTTTGAGACTTCTTTCTCTACCCTTCATGAACTCCATAAGCTGGATTTTTTAATAAGAACAATATGACTTTTTCAGCAATTCTACCACTTTCAACATTATGAAACATAATAATATGTATCTCATGAAATGGTCTACTTACGCACAGTATACTTAAGCATGAATTCAATCATCTTTTACAGCATATTTTATACGTACTTATTTGTATTTAATTAGGCACTTAATTCCAAGAGAAAAAACCAGCACTCACCTGGAACAAAAAAAATACAAGGTGGATTAGTTGATTAGAAGAAATCATTCTGGTTTCCATAAAAAAAAAAACAAACGTCCTAAAAGAACTAATAATACTTCATAGCTTAAGCATGATTTAAATTTAATTTTTATTGAATCAATTTGGGTGCGGAAGAAAAGTTTTTTTCTTTTAGGTATCGTACTTTGTTCATTGAGAGAAAAAAGTTTGGCAAGAATATGTACTTGAAAACGTACGTAGTAAAGTTGTCTCTTGTTCATTTTTTGTATTATTTAATGACTAAAAAACACGATGAAAAAAAATTGTTTACCACATTTTTCGAAAATGTATACCTTAGAATGTAGTAATGTATGTAAATAATACCAAAGAAATTACCCGGAAGTAGCTTTATTGAATTTTCCAGTAATTTTCCCAAACCATTCTAAAAATTCCATCCATTGAAGTATGTTTGATGGTAAGCCATCAGCTGCTGATTGCAAAAGGGTTTTTGCTCTTTGTTTAGGTAGGTATATGATTTTTCGTTTTTTAATTTCCGAAAATTGAGTACCCATTTTGTATGATTGTACTTTTGGGTGGTTGAGTTTCACTTTGGGAAAAAATTTTTGAAAACTGTGTGTGCTTCAAAATTATCGAGGCGTGGGGTGAAGGAGATGAAAAACTAAAAGTTGAATTGGAATTAAAATGATTATTCTGCAATCTTTTCAGAAAAATTCAATTCAATTCACGGAAGTAAAATTTAGTACGATCCAAATCGAAAAAAGAAATCAAAACTCCAATCACTTGACCCAAATAACTAAAACAAGCTTGGTTCCCCTCCAGTCTAAAAATGTCTATTCGACTCAAAACTACCATACATTTCAAGAAAATCCTCTCAATTACACCAAACTCATACAATCAGAGCATCAGCATCGCACTTCAAATCCTCATTACGATACAAAAATAATCTCACTCACTTCAAGCCAGCTGTTGAGAACGAATTCAACCCAACGAGTAAATCCTCGTGCAGTCAAATAAAGCAATAAAAAACACGAAGAAAGAATTAATTCGCGAAAAAAAAATTCTCAAAATACAAGAGCGCAATATTCAAGTATACGTATACAGTGTATACGAATTCAAAATAGGTATAATTCAGCAATTTTGTTCGAAACATGGTACTCGAGCTCGACGCTTCCGAAAATAAAGCAGCAACCAACGAAAAAAAATATAAGAAATGTTATAGTTTATGAAAAAAAGAAGAAGAGAGAGAACAGATGAACAGACTGAAAGAAATGCAAGAAAGAATAAATAAAACCGGAAACTGATGTGTTCTAACAGGGTTAGAAATGAGAAAGAAAAAATATCCAAGGAGAGGAAAAAAAACTGAAATAGCAGAAACGAAACATCTTTCACACTACACAAATTCCAATATCATTTTATGTAACAACACACATTATAATTTCAACAAACGAGAAATTTTTCCACTTTATAATTTTATTTCGAGTTTTGAGTTATAATTGTCATATCTAAGAGATAAAAAACTGTAAGTTTGTAGAAAAGTTTAACAGGTGAGGTTTTTATCAAAAGAGAAATGTTGACGAATGTGGAGAAGGGAAAATGAGGCAATGAAAAAGGAGGTTTTATTGAAATTCTGCATCTTTAAGGAGAACAAAATTTGATACATACATCACAAGGTTTTCCACTTTTTCGAAATCTTCAGGTACCTATGTCTCAAAATTAAATTTAGTCTCACATTCTTATCGCATCCAATTTGCTGATTTATTTCTGCAATTCTATCAAAAAAAAAAAAAAATTACTTGAAACATTCTTGATCGAATCAGTGGTATGTAACTGGAGCATCTTTCTCAAAGAAAAGTAAGACACTATTTTTCGATTCAATTTTTGAAAAATCATTGAAAAAAACGCGAAAAATCACTCCTTCCATCCTCTAAAGCTCTGCACGTGTCTCACATAAAGCCATATGTAGTTGACACATAACACACCCAAGACAAAGCTTGATTCAGCTGTCGTCAGCATCAGCAAAAATACTACAATTTCCAAACAGCGAGGCAAAGAAAAAATAATACATATAAGGTGTACTAAAACTGTCTAATAATAGTTTTTATTGGCTTGTTTTCTTTTTCTAATTTTTTTTCGCCATTTTGTGCGTAGGAATTTCTATTGTACTCGCAGCATTGCCGAGACAAATATATACGACGACAAGTTTTTATTATTCTCAAGTACTGACGGTATTACTATTTGCTCGATTGTATTAAATTCCAACATTTCATTGTCTTCTATTCAACGTGGCATATAACTGCGTATGTCTTACAAGCCTCGTATAAAGTACTTAGAGACTTGAAATGACTGCTGTTGGAGATATTAACATGTGCAAGTACATACAACATACGCAGACATAGTAGAGCCACTTGGTAGGTAAGCACTAAGTAGGTATATGGATTTAACATCGTCGACGACGATTTCAGCTGCCATAAAAAACAATGAAAAGCCAAAAAAAAATAACGTAAAAAAGTAATACTTAGTTGGCGTATAAAAAGACACGACGCTAATAAACGACACTAGTGTCCTTTTTTCTGCACACATGTTTAGCGTTTCCAATGGATTTACTATGCTGACACCTGTCTAGCTGCCACATGGCGAGAGCAACGCCACTTGTTACATCACTTACAATGTCGCTAAGATACTGTGCAGTTGTATGAAGAGCAGTATTTACACGTGGAAAATAAGGAAGAAGTGAAGGGCAAAGAGCTATGATGGACTGAAATATTATTCAAAGTGCTCTAACTACTTTTGTTTTGAATATGGGTGAGATATGTATGTTCATCAAGAAGGTCGGTCACTAAAAAAATATTGGGGAAGTTTTACCAAATTCTGTGCAGAGATTCCTTCCTTGACCTCCTTTGTACTCTGAGTATGTGACAAAATGTACCCAACTCCTAGCTCATATACGATATTTACTGGGTCACAGTCCGCCACCATTTCTAGTATATTTAGCGAGATACAACAAATCGCAAAAGTTAAAGAGATAATACGAGCTGATTGTTAATTAACAAGCTCATCGTAGTACGATGAGAAGAGGCTCCCAGATAAGGGTAAGGGGAATGCAAAGTATACGAGCTATGTCTGCTAACAACGAGTTTGGCTCATCCTTTGGGAAAATACATCCTATACATATGCGTATACTACGAATATACAAATACGTACTTACTGGTATATTACATGTTAGCAAACATAGATCTACCAAGCATAGTGTTTCTCATTCGTATTAATTATTCATTTGATGGGACATCGAACGAGCTCCGTTAATGTATCCGACCAATACAGTGTGAGCGCTGCATATTACCACCGCCAAAACTTACAGATAAAGTTTTCCTGGCTGGGTAAGTAGGTATTCGAGGTTGTCGTTGGGAAAGATTATGCCTACTTTACTCACACGCCAATTTGCTTAATTTCATATTTTAGGCCTTCGTATGTATTCATACAAGGTATTTCAGGTTAGAACAAGTAAACTTTCTAATTAGCTATTTCTATTATAGGCAACACATATTATGTCAGCGTACAAATATTTGCATAACCTACTTGTTGTAGGAGAAAGGCTGGTGACTATTAATTGAATAATTTTTCGCAATACTTCAACATTTGCACAGCTAGAATTACTGTTGTATAGATGAGATTTTCGCCATGTTCTCCAATTAAAGGTACCTACCTAAAAACTACAAAAAATTTGGGAAAAAAGGGAATTTTTCTCCCATATTTTTGGAGTTTTATTCTAGATCAGCCATTTTTTTTCTTTTGTGGATCAAGATCAAACGTATGCTCCAAAACAGGAAGAAAATGATTAAGATAATGTAATTGAAAATGAAGAAGAGTGTTCAAATCATGAAGAAATGTTCACTGACAGTGCAGAATATAACGTAAGTATGACTTTTGGGTCTGGCATCTCCTTGGAGCGCTACCATCACCATCAAATTAGCCCAGGATGACAAAATGATGCTGGACAATTTTAGCAATGGTAAATGGAAACTTAGTGATTTTTTGGTGCGAAAAAAGTAATCAGAGTATGCTAGTTTTGATTTTTTAATATTTTTTGGAATGTGAAGTCGCCATAAGAAGCACTTTATAAGAAAAATTCGATGAATTTTCATTTTAAAAAATTTTTTAAATTGGAAATTTATTAATTATTTTTCTTATGAAGTGCTTCTTATAGTCACTTCACGGTCCAAAAAATATTAGAAAATCAAATCTAAAGTAAGTACAATTTTGATTACTTTTTCAAACAAAAAAATGATCAAAAAGTTATCATTTATAACAATGCCTTCAACATATGGTAGTTATGTTATAATGAATTACCATAAGTAAGTAAATTTTATTTTATTTGTTTTTTTGTGTTTTTTCAATTTATTTTAATTTATTTGTGTCTATCCTCATATGAATTTGCGTTTCTCAACGTTTGTTTACGCATACTTGGCTATTAAATTCAATGAAGGCCATGCAGAAGTTCATGATAAAGCAGGCTGCAGCTATCCTCCTGTGATCACTGATCAATGGCATACTGCAAGAAAGACACAGCAGATACTTACTAGAGAATTTCAAATGGGAAGTTTCATCTCATCCACCTCTCTCCAGACCTCGCTCCAACTGACCTTAAAATTTTTTTTTTTGCTAGTTGAAATGTTCCCAAGAGATCAGCAGTTCAACCAAGACCATGAATTGATTGTTGATTGAAGCAGTGCAGACTTGGCTGCAAACCCAGGTGGCAATTTTCTACAACCATACCGGAATTTTGAAGTTGATTGATAGGTGGTATATTGTCTGGATGCCAATTCTATTGAAAAATAGATATGAAGACCACACAGAAAGAACCAGGTAGTGTAAGTCACTTTTTTTCAAAAATGATATAATTATAGATATTTTCTGGTAGGTATTACTGAGTAGAATACTATGTCATATTCCATTTTTATAAAATCGGAATACTGTGCCTCTGAAACGAGTTTGAAATTATGGTGTGCAGGGAAAGAAACAGGTAAGTCATATAATTACAAGGAAAAAACCAGTTAAGTCACACAGTCGTGTCTCGCGTCTCATGATTAATCTGCGTGTCAGTCATCCAGGTGGAATTGTTTACCCTCAAACTCCTTGCCTAATCTATTAGTGTTTCTTGTGATCTTCTATCAGTAATCATCACTCATCAGTATTTTGTGCAAGTTATATGATATATGATAGAAAGTGAAGATTCATTTGCAAATAATAATATAATGACTGAAAAATCAACTCCTAAGAAAAGAAAACTCACTGGTCGTATTACTGATGCATCTAAAAAACTTTAATTAAGAACTCATGAGACATGAGACAGGACACTTCTGAAATTGCAAGCGATTCAGGTGCTTTGATCAGATTTCCAAAGACAAACAAAAATTAATTATTATTAATTGATTCAATAGTTTTTAAACACAATATGATGCACAAAATGCTCATCTATCCAGATTAATAACAACTCTTCCTATAACAAAATGAAGACCACACAACACTGATGAAAGAGCTGGAACAAGATATGCATCATTCATATACCAAATTCGTATAAATAATTGTTAGTTGTTTGTGATTTTTGTAGTCAATTACTCCTAGTTTTTGTGGTACTTAGCTTATTACATATCAATATTTATTGTGATCATCATATCCTTTAATTTGTTCCTTGTTTTTGAAGTTTGAAATTTTAATTTTATAAACCTAAGTATGTGTTGTTGATGTATATTGATTAAAGATTGTTAATTCGTGTTAAATTGATAACTTTCACTTTTCAGTAAGTATGAAAAATTAACAAAAATTAACAAAGGAAGGAATTCCTCTACTGTGATTACCTAATTACCTTCCATATGCTGTTGTTTGCAAATTTTTATTGTTTCTATGTATGTATAAATTAAAATTACAAAATAAATAAAATGTGTGTGGATTTCGAATTTTCCTCTAATTTTTACAATGAGTATTTGTTTTCCTATCATATGTATGCTCTTTTTCAGTTAAATTTAAATTGATTGCAGTCATTGATCTGATGCAATTTAGTCAAACTTTAAATCCATCAGATCCAAGTAGATGAAATAGATACCGCAATCACATAAAAAAGTAATGAAGGGTGAGCTTTTTCAAGTTGAAGCTAAAGGTTAAAATGTTGAGGTAGGTAATTGAAAAAAATGGTCCTTTTATCTTGTAAGCAAATTAATTTAGGTATAATGAAAATGGTAATCATAATTTTCAAACCATCTTCAGTTATGTGAGTGCACTTTTTTTTTCTTTTCAAGGTTGCATCACTTGCATCAGTGTGTCTCTTTCAACTTCTCTGCAAAGGTATCATGAAATGATCATTATGCACCTAGTAAACTCAATTTCCAACAAAAAAAGGTCCTTTATTGTGGTAATTTTTGCTATCTACAAAACTGAAGGAGAAACATCAATTCAAATTTGGAAATGAAAAACGGAAAATCATTTTCAGAAATCAATTCATTCATCTTTTTCTTCAGTTTTGATGGTACCAATAATTCTTCAAAGGCTGTCTTTTTTTTGTAGAAAATCGAATTCATCACGCAATGGTCACTTCACCTTCATAGTGCGTACCTTGAGAAGAAAATATTCCAAGCCATTTCATTGAACTTTTCAATGTATGTAGTACCCAGACCCACACAATTGAAGAAAGCAAAAAGTTATGGCGACTTTCTTTGTTTGAAATTAATTTTCTGACAAGTATGCAGTAGTATCATTTTTTTCAATTAAGTAGATTTCAAAATTTGATGATGACAACTTGAAAAACTAAATTTTGGGCACATTTATCTCATTTTTAAGAAGAGTTGGGTAGCAGGGATTGTGTCCAGATTGTGATGGTCTGAGCTACATGTTGATAGTACACTAGTGTAAATTCACCATACCACCACTTGTAGGAATGCAGGTTTTATAGGCTAGGCAAATATACATACACAGGTTTAAAATAAATTGCCTAGCTTCTGATCAGAATGTGTTTCTTCCATATTATTCTGAAACACCCCGTACTTCCTTATACATGTATGTACCTTTACGATGAGATACTCTCCGCAATTAATTTTTGAATACATTTCTGGAAGAATTACCACTCAACCATTCCGGAACTCCTCATGCTCACAAAAAAAATAAAGAAACGAGAAAAACAAAACAAAACCCACGTGCAGCATATCCTTTAGTCAAAACTACGCCGCCGCTATATTTACCTTTAAGGCTGCGAATTAATTAATAGATTAGCTTCGTCTGTGCATTATTAATCGAGCTTAGAGCCTGCAAAGGTATTGTTTACGTGACTTTTAGCAACCCATCTACGTCGAATGAGCCAGTGTTGCGCCACAGCAGCAACAAACTACACATACTCGTACCAAAACTGAAGTATGATTTTACGTTGGTATAGTTCCACGAGTTAAGTATGTTATCCCATGTGAGGTTATGTATAGCGTGCTTTTGCGGCGACAGTACCAATAAGAGGCGAGTATCGCTAATACGGACGAATAATTAATCGAATTCGAACCTTTATTTCTATCTTCTCTCTTTGACGTTTATTAATATATAAATACGGTGCGGTTTGCGTTTATCGACTATAACGTATTACCCTGTTCTGACCTCTTTCTGCAACCCAGCCAGTCATTTTAGCTTTGTCGAGCCTTCAATGACAACGGCACGATGGCGGCGGTTCGCAGCCCAATTTCCAAAATCAGAATTCATTAACGAGGTCGAATCGTCATCGTGTCTCTTGTGTTTGCCAAATACCCCACTCTGTTCTCACTCGTTAATTGAAATAGAAGCTACACATGGTTATATATGTGTACTCGTATACCTACGCTGCAAACAGAATGCGTAATATTGGCGGGTTGGTAATGGTGATATCGTCGTCGTCTCGATTTTAGAAGGTTAATTATGTACGAGAAGGTATACCATGGATAGAACTATAGATGAACTGTTATCAGCCAAAAGCTTCTGGTCGAAAAATTTACAAAATTGAAGAATCATAAAAATTTTCCAGTTTTGATGCCATCATAAAAAATTGGGCTGCTTGAATCATGCCCAAAACATGCCAAAAAGGTCACAATCTTGTAGTAACTGGAAATAATACGTTCAAAATTACTTTTCAGCATTCCGAAACTGAAAGGATATCAGTTTCATTCCGAATTCAGTTCCTAGGGTCACCCATCTCCCTACAAATTAACTTGGATAGGACCACTGTACCAATATGCTATTTCAAGCTGAACAATAACAGAAATCCTTAGCTACAGAAAGTTGCTCCATGACGAGACCTCATCACAGAATAATTTTCAGCTACCATCTAATCGCTCCGAGCAGCAATTAAACAGAGAACCGGCCAAAGAGACACACAGAATGAAAAAGGACATCGAAAAAGAAACATACCAGGTCTCTTTTCCGTACACATTCCATCTCGTGTTCTCTTTACAGGCGATAGCAGAGCTTTCATGTTGTCAAATTAAAACGAGAGAGAGATTCGGTTGACCTCCTAAATGGTGTATGTGGCTTGGTGGGTTTTCTTTGAAACGTGTACAGTGAACAGTGTAGGACCACACATAGGCCGAGTGTATCGTTCCTACATACACAGATAAAGAGAGAGAGAAAGAAAAAGACATCAGAGAAGGTTGCAGAAGATGCGGTGGTAGCGGTTGTTGTGGCTTATATAATTAAAATCGGAGCTTCGTCGTCGCATACAGCGAACGCGTACGGCCGGAGCCGAATTATTCCAGCACACGTACGAGATTCACTTTCTACTCTGGTGTCTGTTTATTAGTACTCGTATTTTCGTCTGCCTCTTTTAAACCTCTTCCTCGTCGTCATTGTAGCAGCGCTTTTGCCACCGTTCGCGTTCCTTGTAGTATGCTCAGAAAGGAAGTTCACTTCGAAAGGTTCAACATTCGAGAGACTGCTTTCTTCGGTTTGGGAATATTTGGCGTTAGGTCGTTGCTCGCGATATACCCCTCAGGTCCCAGTTTTCTTATACAAGTATCGCGATTTAATGCAAATTACGCCCGATTAGGCACATTTTCCAATTGTGTGCTTCCTTTTTCCGTTGTCAGCGTGTGTGCGCAGATTGGTCGGATTTGGTGGGTGAATTTCGTCTTGCTCGTGTGTTTCATAATATGATATTACTCGATTGAATTGATTTAAAATGTGATGCAAACTGTTGCCGCTTATTTTATTTTTAGAATAATGAAGATATGGCTAGAAACAATAATTATGGAGAAAATGTGCGCAAAAGACAAAGAACAGAAGCTCACAAGGGAACCTCTTGAGGTGTCACTCTCCGATTTGAACGGGACTGCGATTTTTGGAAAGAGCATAGTCTAAAACCCTCAAAACCAAATTTTCAGCTGTCCAAATTCATTTTTCGATTTTTGGCGAATTTTTGAAAATTCAAAATTGACTGTTTTTGGCGATTTATGCTTTTTTTTTGAAAGTACGTACATGATCAATAAAAATGGTCAAAATAAGTCCCAAAACTAATATTAATTACCCAAATCCAAATTTCACCATTTCCAGCGATTCTGGAGCCTCCAGCGCAATTTTTCAATTTCTCCAGAATTTTGAATTTGCTCCAGAAGGCGTGAATATGAAATTGGACAGCTAAAAATCGAGTTTTATATTACACTCGACCTATTTAACGAGTTTATCCATATTTGAGCCGATTTTGAGAGTGACACCACAAAAGAGGCTTTTTGACCAGCTTTTTTCATAGGGAAAAATCCAAAAAATCAAAAGTTTCCAGTTTGTGTGGAAATTTTTGAAATTCACGAGAATTGCTGAATTTTGTCCAAAACCACCCCCCATCCAAATTTCACAATTTCCAGCCATTCTGGAGCCTCCACCGCAATTTTTCAATTTTTCCAGAATTTTGAATTTGCTCCAGAAGGCGTGAATATGCAGTTGGGCAACTAAAAATCAAGTTGTGCATTATACTCGACCTGTTTAACGAGTTTATCTACATTTGAACCGATTTTGGGAGTGACACCACAAAAGAGGCTTTTTGACCAGCTTTTTTCAAAATTAAAAAATCAAAAAAATCAAAAGTTTCCCGTTTGTGTGAAAATTTTTAAAATTCACGCGAATTGCTGAATTTTGTCCAAAACCAACCCCCCCCCCCCCAATCCAAATTTCACAATTTCCAGCCATTCTGGAGCCTCCACCGCAATTTTTCAATTTTTCCAGAATTTTGAATTTGCTCCAGAAGGCGTGAATATGCAGTTGGGCAACTGAAAATCAAGTTGTGCATTATACTCGACCTGTTTAACGAGTTTATCTACATTTGAGCCGATTTTGGGAGTGACACCTCAAGAGTGCAGGTTTAAGACCAGCTTTTTTCAAAATTAAAAAATCCAAAAAATCAAAAGATAACGGTTTGTGAGGAAATTTTTGAAATTTGCGCAAATCGCTGTATTTTGTCTGTAACTAACCCCCCAAATCAAAATTTTACAATTTCTAGCAATTCTGGAGCCTCCAGCGCGATTTTCAATTTCTCCAGCATTTTAGATTTACTCCAGAAGGCGTGAATATGAAGTTGGGCAGCTAAAAATCGAGTTGTATATTACACTCGACCTGTTTAACTAGTTTATCCGCATTTGAACCGATTTTGAGAGTGACACCTCAAGAGTGGTTTTTTGAGGTGCCACTCTCACTCCAAAACGGCTGGAAATGGTAGATATTTCGGTCCGGGGGTTATTTCTTGCAGAAATACAGCGATTCGCACAAATTTCAGAAATTTCCTCACAAACGGTTATCTTTTGATTTTTTGGATTTTTTAATTTTGAAAAAATCTGGTCAAAAAACCACTCTTGAGGTGTCACTCCCAAAATCGGCTCGAATGTAGATAAGCTAGTTAAACAGGTCGAGTATAATACACAACTCGATTTTTAGCTGCCCAATTTCATATTCAGGTCTTCTGGAGCAAATTCAAAATTCTGGAGAAATTGAAAAATCGCGCTGGAGGCTCCAGAATGGCTGGAAATTGTGAAATTTTGGATTTGGGTAATTAATATCAGTTTTGGGACTTATTTTGACTATTTTTATTGATCAAGTACGTACTTTTTAAAAAAAAGCATAAATCGCCAAAAACAGTCAATTTTGAATTTTCAAAAATTCTCCAAAAATCGAAAAATGAAGTTGGGAAGCTGAAAATTTGGTTTTGGGAGTTTTAGACTATGCTCTTTCCAAAAATCGCAGTCCCATTCAAATCGGAGAGTGACACCTCATGAGGTTCCCTTGTCAGTAATAGAATTACTAGTGAAAAAAACATACAGGGTGTCCTACGAAAGTTTGACTTCTCGAAGAGAGGTGGTTTTCAAATAATTTCCAAGCATTTTTTTTTACAAAAAATGTAGAATTAGGTATGGCAAGGACAATTTGCCACAAAAATTCTCTTGCATGAAAAAATTGAAGTAACTCACATCATGCCCAAAAATATGAAATCTTTATGGTTACCATTTGCGAGAAGATTTTTTGAAAAATTCTGATGTTGGTGGAATATTTAAAAATTCAGGTCCATTTCCAATTAGGTAAATGATAAAAAAAGTGATAGGTATTCTTTTGATAGCCAAAATGGACCAGAAAAATCTTATCTTGGAGAAATTTTTCATCCCTAAATTATGGATGAATGTCTCTAAGCTAGGGCTAAAAGTGAATTTTATTAAAACCCTTTTCATAAAACGTTCTCAAAACTGAAAAATTTAAAAATTGAAAATCGACTTTTGGAGTATCTTAATCAAATATTTTGAAATTCACAATCACATTATTCCGGGTAATTTTTTCCTCGACGAAAGATATGTGCTTATTTAGTTCATTTCTATGATTTACTTTGCACGCATCGAAACAAATACCTCTCCTCAGCTCGTTTCAAACTACCAAATTGTTATGGTGGTTCGAGGGTCGGGTATTATTAATTTCGCATTATTTCTAGATTAACAACGGCTCACCGTGACGAAATAATCGTCCAACAACGAAACGAACCAATAAGCTAATCAGCTTTTAGTCATCAAACGACGATGAGGAAAAAGCTAGCTCTTTTATGAGTTGGTCATTTCCCGAGCTTTCTGTATAATTTGTCTATTCGAATAGAAAGATAGCAGAAACGCGGTAATCGATGCGAGCAAATAACTCTTTCGAACTGTAAGAATTATTCTTCTCATTATTTCATCATCATTATAGTCACGTCGTGAAAATCCCGCAGGCATTTATTACGTACGAAGGCGAGGCGTCATTTATCGTACAAATTGTTGGCATTTTAGAAAAATCTATCCTGACCAATATCCGTATATAAATGGCCATATACGTAACGAATTTTTGGAAGCTTTTATCTCGATCGGAGAAAAATTCTATCATTAATGTGTAATTTTTTTTTCTCCATTCGAGCAAAAACACCGAGTCTTTATTTTCGGCGACAATCGTCATCATCGTCATCGCAGCAAAAACTTGGCACAGGCGGATTAAAACAATCTAAATGTTTGAGAAATAGCCTCATTAGTCAAAAAGGCGTCTACGAACAAATTGTTATCTACGCATTTCGGGTGATCGGTCGCGCCTTGCCGCCAACTCGGGGCGCGATTTGCAATTTATTAAAAATGGCCAAAACGATAGAAGACGAAGACGACGGAATGAGAGACGTACTGGAAAGTGGCGGGCGTAAAGCGAAACTGAGAAGAAAAAAATTATATACGTAAAGTATCGTATCGAATGAATTTTCTATCTGGTTTTGTTCTATACTATCTTTAGTACAACGATACGAAGAATAACGAGTTCTCTGTCTCATAATTCAATTCGAAATTAAGATTTTTCTCCCGAAATGTTTAGTCGATGTCGTGTACTATCTCGCCGATTATATCGGTTTCAACTTTTATATGTTACTGTGTAGAAGCAGTTCGACAATTTCTCTCGAAAATGTCGAATGAATTAGCGTATCTTATACACTTTTACTCTCACTATGGCCCCATTCCCATCGCGTGCGTATTTTACTCTCATCTTCGTTTCACCATTTTGCTACATTAACGAAAATTTTCCATTTTCCAATGGTTCCTCTTCTTCTCCTGCTTTTTATACTGTAAGTGCTCAAACAAAAATCTATTTTTCGCGAGTCGAGTCACATTTCGTTGATATTTATACGAGTTTCGGCATTTTCTTTCCCATATCTTACGGTGATGGCTCGAATTATTATACATGGTGTCCTATCTGACGTCTGTGGTTAGTTGATTTACGAAAAAAAAAACAAGGTGTAGCGAAGGAATTCTTGAGGAGCGATGAGAGCAGAGCTATTTTGAACTTTGCACATGGGCTGACTAGAGTGGTCCTCATTTAAAAGTTTCCTCTATTTTGGTGGATTTAATGATAAAACTATTCGGTTTTTCTTAATTTTCTCCAAGTCCAAAAAAAGTTGTACCGAGGCCCTCTAAACTTGAAAAAAAAAATAAATAAAAAAATTTCAAATGTGAAAGCAAATTATGTATCTACTCCTGTTATTAGTTATTGCGCTTATCTAATACTCAAAAAACGATTTAAAAAAACATATGAAAACTTTGAAAAGGGGGGGGGGGAGTAACTAGTCTCTTCTCTAAGGAAAGTTTGAAATCATATGTACATTTATGTTTTTTTGGATAAATCGACTTAATTTCAAATAGAAATTGAAGTCTGACAAATTAACATTGAAACGTAATTTTTGAAATATTGACATAATTTTGGCAATTCAATAATTTTTTTTAAATTCTGAGAAAAGTCAGATATTTTTCCCAAGTTGGTAAAATCTGACATAATGTCAAGAACTTATCGGAATTTTTCCAAGCAAAATTATGAAAATATCATAAATTGGCCATTTTTTAGTTTTTAAAACCTGGCGTAAATATTTCGTCGTGATTTTTTCTCCAAGTTCTTAATGGTCAGTAAAAATTTTTTCCTGCTTTCAAAAGGCAGTTCATACGTAGAATTCATTAGACAAAATATTGTAAAATCGGATATATCTACTTTCAATGTCATTGACTCGTCTGTCTAGCCTTTCAAGGTCACTGACCCACTTGTCTAGCCTCTTATGGTCATCTGCCCATCTGTTTGGCCTCTCAAAATTGTCCATGTGCGCTGTCTGCTAGTCTGTCCTCTTAAGGTCATTGACCCTTCTGTCTGGCTTCTCAAGGTCGTTTGTCCTCCAGTCCGTCCTCTTAAGACCATTGAATCGCCTATCAGGCCTCATAAAGTCATTATCAAGTCTGTCTGGCTCTCCAAAGTCGTCTGCCCATCCGCCTGTCTATCTATTAGGCATGTTATCTGATGGCCGCTCATGGCCATCCGTCCCCCTGTTTGGCCTCCATAGGCCGTCTGAGTGCCTGGCTGGCTCCTCAAGGTCATTGACCCGGTGGCTGAACTTTCCAGGTGACCAAACCACTTGTCTACTCTATCAAGTTCGAATGTCTGCCTTTATGGCCTCTTGAGAGTACATTGACCTGTCAGTATATGGCATCCCAAAGTTGTCTCACTCCCTGTCTAGCCTTTCAAGGTCATTGTCTTGTTGGCCTGAATTTCCAAGGTCGTCTGTCTGCTTGTCTGGCCTCTTAAGGTCATTGGTCCGTTGTTATGAATTTCCAAAGTCGACTATCTGACTGTCTGGCCTCTAAATGTCATTGACCTGCCTATCTGATCTCATAAGGTTATCTGTCTGGATTCTCAAGGTCATTGACCCACCTGTATGGATTTACAAGGTCGTCTGTCTGCCTGTCTGGCCTCTTAAGGGTATCAGTCTGGCTTCTTAAGGTCATTGACCTGCCTGTCTGGATTTACAAGGTCGTCTGTCTGACTGTCTGGTCTCCCAAGGGTATATGTTGGACTTTTTAAGGTCATTGACCCTGCCTGGACCTCTCGAGGTATTTGGCTCGTCAGTATGGCTTCCCAAAATTGTCTGTCTGCCTTTTGGCCTGTTGAGGTCATTGCCCTTCAAGTCTCACTTCACAATGTCGTCAGTCTGCCTTCTGGCTTCCCAAAGTTTCAAAATTCAAAATTAAAATTTCGTAATTTGAGGGAAATGCAGGCTCAAAACATCAATTTTAAATTCCACAATTTGGATATACCTACCATGCAAGATCCAAAAATAGATTTGAAATTTTATGATTTGTAGGCTGATGCAGACTCAAAAAATTGATTATATTATCCACAGCTTAGAGGCCATACAAGCTCCATAAGCAATTTTAAAATTCACAATTTTGAGTCCATGCAAGCTTTAAAAATTTGTTTAATTTTTAGTGATTTGAAGGCCATGTGGATTCCAAAAAATGATTTTGAAGTTTTGTAAACTTGGAGGCCATGCAAACTCCAAAAATGTATTCGATTTTCAATAGCTTGAAGGCCATGGAAGCTCCAAAATAAAAATCGAAAATTTTATGGAGAAGACTGAAGGACAAATTATAAAAAAAATAAATAAATGAACAACATCAAACATGGACTACCGAAGGGTGGGTGGGGGGGGCAGAGTGGTCAGTTTTTTTAAAAGGACGTTTGCCCAAAAAGAAATAAATCACATGACACATGCCCCATTGGCCATTGCACACACCTCTACCTATACCCTGTATCCTCTACCCACGGACACTTGAAATATATACGTTCTTCACCTTCAAGCTGTACCATATAGAAATTCTCGCAATTCGTTTAACTCGAATTCAACGACCCGACAACGACCGTGTACAATTCATAGATATATTTTCGACGACATATACATACGTTTACCTACACGTAATCGTATAAAATAGTAGAATGCTAATCTAATAGGTTTAGGTACACATTCAATGTGCCACTTACTGTTGTGTTGTTGTATGAGGTACACATATCGTTGGTCGTATATGTACATGTATTATGGGATTTCTCAAGTGGCCTCGTGTACAATTCATTGTATAGCTCTTGCCCTTTCCCTGTTCCGCACCCTTTCTCTCTAAATGCTACACCGATACACATATACGTAAAAGGGAGGTAATTGAAAAAAAAGGAGAAAAAAATTCAATTTGAAAAAGTTATACACATGTATCGAAGTGAAAAAGAGATCGGTGACCGTTTGTGTAGGTACCCGCGTATTTTTCTCGTACACATAACGAACCGAAAGAGATTTTCGAATACGAGAGAAATGACGCAAAACGATCCGCGGTTTATGTATACGAGGTACGTATAAAAAAATTACAAAATAGTATAATCGATGTCGACAACATCGTACTGGTACTCTTCGTACTCGTCGTCGTCGTAATAATTCGCCTTACAGCATATCTACCATCTACCTACCTAGCTATTTACCTCCCTCCCTGCATCATAATATCTATACACGATAATAATACAAACCACCTTCTTTTCCTTCTCCAGTCTCCAAATCCATTCTGCATTCTAAATCTCTTCAATGCAATACAATAAGCGGACCCATTCGCGTCAAAAATAGCGTAAATAAATCCGTACCTACGTTGGGAATATCGTCGTTGAAGTCTCCCTCGGGTTCCCCTGTCCCCTTCCATATTATTATTCGTTATATCTGTCGAGCGTGAAGGGCTTGCCATGCCGGTGAGGAAATTGTGCAACGATTACGCGCTGCTGCGAGGAAAATTTTTTCTTTGCCATACCCTGTCGCAGATTGAATTTCCACTTTACTTCGATGCACCTGGGGTTGTGCTTCGTTTCCACCTCCCGCCTTCTCTTCTCCTATTTTCACCCAGTAAAATGTCGTCTCGATGGACGAACGTTGCGTCTGCCGGCGTAAAATTTATATACATGTCGAATAAAGAAAAAATTTCGTATTCAAAACGCGATTTGTAAGTAATAAGATTTCTTTTTCGCGCCGACGACGACGCTGCCACGTTTCACGAAAGGCGCAGCAGAGGTGTAAAAATTCATGGTTAGAGGGGTATGGAGGGGGGTACGCCACGCTGATGCCATCGCTGGCTTCAATTAACGAAAAAGTGTAGGATTTTTTTTTGGTACTCTTCGCGTCTTTTCCGCGCTCGCGAAAAGTGAAATTTTTTCATTCTCATTCCGCCAATTTATTCGATTAAATCGATAAATTTTATTCGTCGTTTTTCGTATAAAGAGCCAACTGGGCGAGGCGAAAGCATGACGGAAAAAGTAATTTCCATTAATAATAGCTTCAGGTATTTGTCTTTTGTACCAGCAGCTCGACGCGACGTTTTTCTATTGTGAGTATTTTGGCGAGTTTTTGGGGGAAAAGTTTATACCATTTTAGATAGTTTTCTCTTTTTTTTTTATTTTTATTTTATTTTTCGATTCTTTTTCTTTTTTCGTTTGTATTTATCGGACGATTGTGTACATGCTGTTGCGACAATTTACATGCAAAAAGTTGTCTTACCTTGTCATTCGCCACTTTACCCGAAGACCCTGAGAGAGTTTCTCTGCTGTTGGGCCAGAATAAAGGAACAGAAAAATTCTGTTCGCGTATTCCCCGGAGGACGTCAAAGTTACAAGTTTGCTAGTGTCCTTTCGAAGCGAGCAAAGAAAGTCAGCGGTGCGGCGGTGTTGTCCAGATGAAAAGAAATTTACGAGCTGGTCCATTAGGCAAATTGTATGTCTCATTTTTCCTTCTTTTACGTACTTCGGACTAGAAGAAATGGCATAATGATTCGAGTGAATTGAGAGAGGGATGGGATGCTCGAGGAGAAGGGTTGAGAGAAAAATATGGATTCTATCAAAAATTGATGCAATTTTCAATTTTTGATAGAATGTGAAGAGGGGCGAAATATGAATTAAATTATGTGGTTATTGATTCGAGAATTAAGAAATCTGTACTTGATAATACCCAATCGATTTTGATGTTGAAACGAACTTTCAACGATGAAAGGTAAGGACACTTTATTGTATCCATCAAATATGTACACTAACCCTAGGTACTTGCGATACTTAATTTTGGATTTTTTTTATACATGGTACGTGATAATACATGGATTTTCACCTTGAACTACTGATGATGTTTTTTGTGAGTATTTTACGACATACTTATTGTAAGAAAAAGCAACTGTAGATCAATACTGACTACTTTAGGAACAAAATAGTGAAAAAACACTTTATGAATCATTCATGGCTCACAATTTGTACTCATTTAAAAATCTGAAAAATATTTATTGCACATCCGAATTAGGTTTTTATTATAATATTTCTGAAATGGGGAGGGGAGAAGAGGAGGATTACTAAAGGTAAGTATACTGCTGTGATGAAATTTTGACAATGGAATATTACAACCTGTTAACTTCGATTGAGCTTAAATTTGGTTCATTAAAAGAAAATCTCATAGACCTCAAAATAAAATTTTGAGTTGACAAAGTTGATTTTTTGATGAATTTTTGAAAATAGCAGAAATAGGTAGTGCACTAAATAGAATTTTCCATACTCAGATAAATACACATACATGTACATACAGGACTCCAGCAATTTCAACTCCGACAGCTGAAAATTAAATCCTGCTGTAAATTCAACATTCGAAATCTGATAAGGGCAGGTGAAATTCAAATCCGAAGTGACGGGTTGAGAATGTTTTTTCTTCTTAAGTTATAAGTCTCAAATTTGAAAAAAATCCAAAATCACAAATTTTTAAAACAAGCCATTCAAACCTTTTTCTATCCATCAAAGTCAATCCCCCCCCCCATGGACTACACTCATCATTTTCAAGATGATCTGAAGCTTTCAGAAAAATGTGCCTTTTCTCCAGAAATTTTAAATCACTCCAGACAGAGTTTTAATCAACTTCAACAGCAGAAAATTTAATCCTGTCATATATTCGACATTCGAAATCGATTACTGAAGATGAATTGCAAATCCGAAGTCACAGGTTGAAAATGGTAAATAATTTTTTACAAGTTGAAAATCTTTTTGAAAAAAATTCAAAATTGTCAATTCTTACAAGGACCCTCTAACGAACGAATTTTATTCTAAAATGAGCATTCAGAACCTTCAGCAATGAAAAACAGTTTTTTTACTCAATTTTTCCCAAATTTAATCCACGAATAAAGAACTTTCGATGATCTTTTCGATGAACAAATCAAAAATTTCACAAAACATTTGAACAATAACAAGAAATGATGAAAAAATTATTTTGAATTCATTTTGATGAATATACAATGAGGCTGAAAAAAGTTGGTGACAAGATGTTAATAAAATTGCCTACCCAGTTTGCCGTAAATACGAGTAAATTATTCAAGATCATTTCACATGAGTTTATTTTCGATGTGAATTCTTTGTCCACAACTTTTCAAGCTTGTATCACTTCCATCAGCTGAAAACCCATTTTCAATCCCCTCCCTCCACCAGATCCATGATATTTTCCATAAAAAGCTCAACTTTTCAAAATAATTATTATGAAATAGCTCTGAAGTTCTCATTTGAAAAATTGAAACGAATATCTACTATAAATTAATTGTTCGTGAGTACCTCACCATTGAGTCAAAATTTCGTTCTGGATTCTAGAATCCTAAAAAATTATTCAACTAACCAATTTTGGACAAATTAAAAAAAAATAAAATATGAGTAAGATGCCATTTGTCATGTTTTCTGTATCATCCAGATTAAACATGAACTTGTTATTGAAATACATCCCTTCGTACCCCCCGATCCTCCATCCACTAAATTACCTTAAATATCTAAGAAATGCAAAAAAAAAAAATCAGCAACTTTGAACATCAAATTATTTTTGCGATTCAGTCTAAATTCTCTGATATACCCCCTTCATTTTGACAAATACACAGGTAAGTATGAAAAAATTTCAAACAAAATCATGTCACATGTCGTTAAGGAGGTGAACTGAAATTTGAATTTTATTTTTACCGACTTTTCGGAGAAAAGTGGAGTATTGTATTTGTTGCGATAGTGGAAGTTGGGTCGGGGAGTGACTTTTCTTTGCGTTTCGAGGGTCTGGGATCACGATAGGCTCATTCCCAAAATTTCAGGTTTCCTTATATAAGGTTTATATACTTATATATATATATCTATATATAGATTTAAACTTGGTCATTGTGGTGCCCGTTTTAAGTATACGTAGTCATTGTGGTGCCCGGTTTTGGTCTTGAGGTGCCCAAATCGGGCACCACAAGGTCTTTCTATATAAAACGATGTAGAATCTCATGAAATGCACTCTAAGGTGAAAAAAAAAATTTTGAGGCAGGCACCGCAAGTACCAAGTTTATATAACGGGCACCACTATGACTAAAAATACCAAAAAAACTAAACTGCTCCAAAACACCTTTATCATACATATATATGTGATCCTCTATGTACGCGGGCACCACAATTACCATAAAAGACCCGGGCACCACAAGGTACTAGGTACGTGTATTCATATATATACTGTCTTAGAGTACATTGCGAGATCCGACATATACACAGGCATTACGAGATCCACCCCAAAAAATTTCGAAAAATGCTAAAAACTCAAATAATAACCCTACAACTTCGTTCGAACGCACGTTTCAGTGTGTAATCAGTGCCTTTCTATGCATTGCCGCCATCAATTTCGCGATCCGCATAAACCGAGATCCACTAATGGCCCGAACGTGATTTGGGGGTGGATCTCGCAAGATGCGTCGTTTATCTATTTTCAAAAATTGTATATAAGTATATAAATAGTAGGTAAAACGAGATCCGGCTGAAAATGGGTGTACAGGGTCCCCCGGATCTCGCGAGTACCGTGGCATATGAAAGAACTTGCGAGATCCGGCAAAAGGATCTTAGGATCTCGCAATGCCCGATTTTATATAAAACGGATCTCGTAATGTATGGTTTTTACATGTATATATACAATTTTTTTTTTGAATTTTTGATTTAATTCGAAAGCTACAAACTTTTGGATCGAAGTGAATATGCGAAATTATAGAGATCGTAGAGGCCTACTTAGATTTCAAGTTTCATCAAAATCGGTTCAGCCGTTTTCTAGGTAATGAGTTTTGAAAAATTTCGAAAAAAAATTTTGTCGCTCGATAAACTTGGAAGCTGCGTTCTTTTGGAACTTGATGATGATGCCAAAATGTTCGGCTAGTAGCCTAGTTGTGACATTTAAAATTTGATCAAAATCGGTTCAGCCGTTGCTGAGAAATTAAATTTTTAAAAAATTTTGTGCAAAGTCACCCCCCGAAAATTTGAAAAAGCTCAATTTTGTTTTCGATTACGTAAGAAAGCTACGAACTTTTGGATCATGGTGCAAGTGCGAAATCATAGGAATGGTGATGGACTTGTGATACTTCAAGTTTCAGAAAGATTGGTTCAGTCGTTACTCAAGGTAATGATTTTTAAGTGAAAAATGTCGAAAAAAAATTTTGTCGCTCGATAAACTTGGAAGCTTTGAACTTTTGAAACACGATGATGGTGACAAATTGTCCGGCTAGTATCCAAGGGCTGACATTTTGAGTTTCATCAAAATCGGTTCAACCGTTCCTGAGAAATGATTTTTTAAAAGTTCAATTTTAAATGAATTCGTGTGCCAAGTCTTTACTTAAATATTTAAGTACTCGTATGTGATGAGGTGAATTTACACATAAAATTTAATTTCTCAGCAACGGCTGAATCGATTTTGATCAAATTTGAAATTTCAGAACTACACTACTTAGCGGAGATTTCGCCATCATCATCAAGTTCCAAAAGTTCAAAGCTTCCAAGTTTATCGAGCGACAAAATTTTTTTTCGACATTTTTCACTTAAAAACTCATTTAAAAATTTATTTCTCAGGAACGGTTGAACCGATTTTGATGAAACTGAAAATGTCAGCCCTTGGATACTAGCCGGACAATTTGTCACCATCATCGTGTTTCAAAAGTTCAAAGCTTCCAAGTTTATCGAGCGACAAAATTTTTTTTCGACATTTTTCACTTAAAAATCATTACCTTGAGTAACGACTGAACCAATTTTTCTGAAACTTGAAGTATCACAAGTTCATCACCATTCCTATGATTTCGCACTTGCACCATGATCCAAAAGTTCGTAGCTTTCCCGCGTAATTGAAAACAAAATTTTCAAAAGCTCAAAGCTTTCAAATTTGTCGAGCGACAAAATTTTTATTCAGAATTTTTCAAAACTCATTACCTAGGAAATGGCTGAACTGATTTCGATGAAACTTGAAATCTCACTAGGTTTGCTCGATTCCTATTAAGTATACGACCCTCAATTTTTTGTGAATCATTCGTGAACGAATTGATCAATTTTTTGAAAGAACCATTCGCCAACGAATCTTTAATTTATGAATAAATTCGTTCGCGAATGAGTCACTAATACGAATCAATTCGTTCGCGAATGATTCATTGAAAATTGAGTAAATGAATCAATTCGTTCGCGAACGAATCACATGTCTGAATCGGTTCGTTCGTGAACGATTCACTTGTATGAATTAATTCGTTCGCGAACGATTCACTTGTACGAATCGATTCGTTCGCGAACGATTCACTTGTACGAATCAATTCGTTCGCGAACGATTCACTTGTATGATTTGATTCGTTCGCGAACGAGTCACTTATACGAATCGATTCGTTCGCGAACGAGTCACTTATACGAATCGATTCATTCACGAACGAGTCACTTGTACAAATCGATTCGTTCACGAACAAGTCACTTATACGAATCAGTTCGTTCGCGAATCACTGTTTAAATAAAAGTGGATCAATTCGTTCGTAAAAGATATTTATTTTACGAAAAGTCGGTCTTCTCACGCTTACTGCGTGAGAGTTTTTTCTAGATTGGACACTTCACAACGCTCAAGATTTCAAGAAAAAAAATTGAAATTTCATCTTATCTACAAATTGATGGTACGAGGGGGGAAGGGAAGTTACGAATAATTTTTCAAACCATAAAAGATTCACTTTGAAACCAATATAGGTAATACTTAACCGAATCAAAAAACAGAATCAAAACAAAATCCTTTCATAAAAACAAGCGTTCAAGACCAAAAAAAAAAAAACCGAGACGAAGAAGTAAAAAACAATTTATCCGCCATAAATTCGCTAAAGTTGAAGAGAATTTTTTTCTTTACTTTTGTATAAAACTCGTTATTGTGTGAAAAAGGGATGCTCGTATATGTTTGGTGAGGTCGTCCGGATCTTGGTGTGTGTGTGTACGTCGCACAATTACTTTAAAGATTTACGCGATCACGATTCGTTTTCTCAGGATATACATAGAAGCAAATATCTTTCTGTTTAAGAGGAATGTGTGTCTTTTGATATGTGAAGATTTAGTGCATTCTTTTGCTCGGGCTGACTGCCTTTTTTTCTGCTTTCCTTCTCGTGTGTCGTATTTTGTCTTCCTTGTCCTCCTGTGTACTCTGCCACCTTTACTAAAAACCACGTATATACGTTTAAACGATATAAGTATTATACGTGCTCTTTCTACACAGATGGACGGGGAAAAAGCAGGGTAGGACTTTTACGTTTGCACCGCCACATTTTTCTCCGTATCAAAAGGTATCTAAAAAGATAAGAAAATGATTGATTGTTCGCCTTAACACAGATACGCTTACGCATTAGTTTCAAAACGGTCCTCATCGTCTTCGTCGTCGTATGCTGCTGTAGCTACTGCCACTGTAAGAAAAGCCTCTCTGCTTTTTCTTTTTAAAGCTTTGATATCTTTAAATAGCCATTTACGCCGGATATTCTTATAGAAATGTCATTTGCAATAGGACATTGTTCTCTCTAACGTCCTCGTCGTGGGCTTGGTTGCGGCGTTTTTTTTCACGCTAGGCGAGTCGAGTCGAGCCGGCTACCGAAGCCACTTGAGAAAAGGTAACCACGTTATATTTTTTCGCGTTTTTCCTTCAGATTTATGGCTCATAAATCCCTTAGGGTAGATGCCCCGTGTATGAGTTTCGTTAAGATGTTTCCGACGAGAGGGGTGGTCGACGAGCCACTATTTGTAACAGATGGAGAACCAATCCGATAAAAAAGTGGTCAAAATAGTCAGGATGGTTTGTCGATTTGCTGGGGTGTTTTTAAAAGTGATATTATATTGCGCGTAATTGAATGAAAATATGTAGAAGGATACCGACTGTTTTTTTTGTGGGTGAGAAAAACTGGAATCTCTGAAAAAAATGAAAGTGTGTTTTTTTTGTGGGAATTTTATCATTTCGAGCTGAAAGTCATTTAGAAATAAAAAAATTTAGACACGAAAAAATTCCCCCAACCCCACCCCCTGTCACACGATGAAAAAGCGTCCTTCAGGTAAGTCATTCACGATAAACCATAAATACTTGTTTTTCATACTTTTACCTCCATCGTCCATTTTTCTAAGAATTTTTTATTAATGTTTGATTTTTCTTTCCTGCGTTTCTATTTCAAGTTTCATATAATTATTTCATCGTCAAGTAAAAAAAAAAATATAATAAGCCGAAAACATTCGAAAGTGGGTAAAGTAGGGTAAAAAGTACCTTGGTAATAATAAAAAATTTCAGAAAAACTGGTTATCAAAATACATAAACTAGGTAAAAGATACTTGAAGTAAATTTTTAAACAATAATTATAACCCAAAAAAAATGATGTTTTCAATGTAACAGGTAAAATAATTCAAGAATATGTCGATAATTTGTAAATTGAGAAAAAAAATATCATTCGAACTGATTACAAAACCATAATGGTCATTTAATATGCTTTGAAGGTCATGATTTTTGACAAATACTTAGGATACTTAGGTACAAAGAAAATACGACCTTTTTTAAAATTATTCTCGCAATTAGGTACACAATAAGGTTTGGTACATAGCAGGTTCCTTTCAGAAAATTTACATACAAGTAAGTAACTATGGTGGGTACGGTATCTTTTTCGACACGTAGTAGATATGAAATTGATAACAACTTCAACATTTGGTTTCATTAAGTAGCAATTTTATACTAATTATTATTTCTAGAAAATTTAATCAATCAGAAAAAAATTCTCAAGGAGCTTTTTAAAAACTGGAAACTCCTGACATTTTCCAGTAGGCACAGAATGGCACTAAGTCACAAAACTAACACTGGATTTAGGAGCAGGGAAATTCTTGAATCGGATGAGAGCCAAAATCAAAAGAAAGTCAGGTACTTCGTCAACAATTGCATTTATCAACAGTTTGTTGGAAATTTTTTTATTAAAATGTAAATTCAAACATAGTTTTATTAAATTTCTGATTTTTTCCTAAGCCAAACTTAAATTTTAAAAAATTTGCCAACAAACTAAAAAAATTAAATTGATGGTGCATTGAATATTTTTTCAATTTTTTTTTTCGCCCAATTCTAATACACCTACATAATCTAGCAGTTTTTATTATAGGAACAAAAGGTACAACTTTTACAGTCACGTTGGAAACTCAGAAGTACTAACGTTCTACAAAGATTTATAGTCAAGTTGAAATTGTGTAAGTAATTTTTTTGTTTTATGACTTTTGGCAAAATAAATGATGATTGATTATGATTGCTTGATAACAATTTATATTTATTGAAAATAAATTATTCATCTAATTTTGTTCTATTAATAACACTTTTATTTTGAAATATCAACACAGGGTCAGAACTAGCAGGAAAATTCCAACTCCATAGTATAAGATTGTTTCCTCGCACAGAAATATTTTTGAGAGTTGAAGGAAGAACATCAGTCGCTCAAAAAAAACCTCACCAGTCTACACAAATTAGTACACAACGGTCAACTTTTGAATTTTGTAAAACCTGTGAATAATCAGTCGAGAGGGTCACAAAAGTGCAACAATCGCATTTATGTGTGATGAAGTTGATTTGGGCCATTTTTATGGTGCTTTCAAAGAATCAGAAATTTTCCAAATATCGCTGGAGGCTCTAGAATGGCTTGAAACCGCCTCCAATCGACTCAGCTTGTTGAAATTAGGGTTAAAAGCGAATTTTATTTTTCCAACTTCATTCGGTATAAAATTCTCAAGGATCATTTTTCAAAAATCTACGGAGGTTACAAAAATGCTCAGAAGGGATCGAAACCATTTTCAATCAATCCTGTGCGTCGAAAATAGAAAACATACCAAATTTCAGCTTTCCAGACCAATTTGTTGAGATTTTGATTTACCTAAGTATTATTCACATTTTTGGTTCTAATTTGATTTTTAAAAATTCGCCAAAAAATGAAAAATGCACTTCAGCATCTAAAACATTTACTACTGATGCATTTTCCCGAGCTCTTTTGATCTAGATTTGTCAGGTTGAAAAGTTTTTATTTTTTTTATTTTTATTTAATTAAGAGCCATTTACAGCAGCTTGGGCTATTTCGTTATTAGCGTCACTTTTTTTGCAAGCGTTTTAAAATTTATAATAATTTTTAAAAAATCATTCTCAAAATTTTACCCAACATTTCCATTTGTGAACAATGGTGCAAAATTATTTACTTCAGGGTTCTTTTAGATTCATCCCTCACTGTTCAGGAGTCCAGCATGAGCTTAGACTTTTTAGTCAATATTGGCAATTTCAAAAAATTGAGAGAAATAGCCATAAAGTTGATCAATTTTTTTGTTTTTCTGAAATTTTCAATAATGACCAAAAAACTGGTATGGTTTGTCAATTTGCCGGGGTGTTTTCAAAAGTGATATTATGATGTACATAATGGAATGAAATAAGGAGGACACATACTGGTTTTTGAGTGGATGAGAAAAACGGGAAGCGTTGAAAAAAGTTGAAAACGTGTTTTTTTGGGAAGTTTTAACCAAATGCAACAAAATTCTTCATTTTAAGCTGAAAGTTGCTTAGAAAAAACTTTAGCTCCAGAAGTGCCTCTGGAGGGAAGATGTGGGTCCTCAAAGATCGAGGATAACTATAAAGAATAGTTAGGTACACTTTTTCTCATTGAAATAAATTCGAATGATGAACTGAGGAAGTTCTTTGATTTTTCAGGAACTTACTTCTACCTTCCGCTCCTAAAAATGTTTAATCACGTTACTTTTTTTTGCTGAGGTTCAATTGTTCACAACTGAACAATACTCAATGGACAATTGATTTTGAGAATTTTTGACCCTGTTACTTTTCAAATGCTTTTGGGTGAATGGTGACGTCTTGTTACTAGTAAATAGGTATTCCAAAAATCGTCTAAGTAAGTACATGTAATTTCTTTTCGTGTTATTTATTTATTAACGATAAACTATAAATACTTGTTTTTCATATTTTACCTCCATTGTCTGTTTTTTCAATGAATGTTTCATTATTGTTTGCTTTCTCTCCTGCAATTCTATTTTCAAGTTCATAATATATTTCATCATCAAGCGAAAACCAAATAATAATAATAAACTGAAAACTTTCTAAAGTAAGTATAAGTACGATGAAAAAGTGCTCAAATATTTATGTCAGATCAGGTATTACCATAGGTAATGATGAGAAATTTCAGAAAAACTCCCTATCAAAAAACATGAAGTATTTGGTACGTACACAGCTAAGTGAAAATTGAAATAAATTTTTAAGCAATAATAATTATTGTAGCCCGACAACATGGTATATTTTCAACGTTACAGGTAAAATAGCTATAATGATAATTTAATGCTTTTAAGGTCATGAATTTTGATAAATACTTGCGTTCACAGAAAATATAAACATTTTTATTTTTATTTTCCACTGAACGATAAGGCTTGGTAGTACAGATCATCAGGTTCCCTTTAAAAGACATTATAAATAATTGTGTCAGGTATGTACGTTATCTTTTTCCATAGTACATATGTATGTATAATAGAATATCTAAACAATTTACAAGACCACTTAATTTTCAATTGCATTTAGGTGCACTTCTTTGGTATCAAGCAGTGGTTCTGATTCAAATTTCAACATTATGGATGTGATCAAAGATGTAAAAAAAATAATAAATCAAGTACTCGGACGCGAAAACATGTTTGGACTCAGGACTACTTTGGCGAATCAACTGCATGCAATACATTGTGGCTGGGGTAACGTACACTATACCAATAAATTGAGTCGAAGAACCAAATGCATTTGGTTTTGTTGGGCTTACTCGAGCTGCTCACTTGTCATCAGTTCGATAATATCATATCTCATATATGGCAAACAGGAGGCAGACTTCTTATCACTGGTTTACATAAGTTTCATAATAATGATAGTGTTGTTGCTGTTATTTATCAGACCAGCAATTGCCATGTTCTGGTATAAGAAGGACATAGAAGAAACCATTTTGATGATAGACGTGATGTTGACAAAACACTCATCAAACATGGATGAAAGCTGCGAGTGTTTGAATGTAAAAAACCTCACTTGGAATATTTTGATCGCATTGTGGGTAACTCTTGTGCCTTATACTTGCGTGACCATGCTGGATATGTGCCTATTTTACGAAGAAGAAAAACTCAAAGTCCCCATGTATTACATATCACCTCTGATCGGACTTGAACACTATGGGTCTTTGGAATTTTACATATTCTACTGCGTTCTAACATTTTGCTCGGTTACTCCGTTTTTTCTCATGTACAATATTTATTTGCTTTTCTCGGTGTTATGGGTGGCGGCATGTCGTAATGAGGCGCAACGAATAATCAACCAGCTGAATTCACTCAGCACCGAGATCGATATTACCATCGATATCGATACTTATAAAACGATTGAACCCAGATTCAGACATATTATCCGAAAATCTGCTCGAGAAATAGCCTACCTCACGAGGTAATATTGTTCAATGAATGTGCCACCCAACTCACCAAAATGATGGAACAATAGCAGCTGTGACATTCTTGCTTTCATTTTTCAGAATGATTTCACGTTTTCGAAATTTCTTCGAGAGTATTGCCGGAGTTACGATGGCCACTTATTTATACATCGAAATCGCTCACGCTTTCATCATCGTATCGGTGTGTTTAGAAACAGTCATTATTTTATTCTATTGATAAAGCAAAGGAATCCCAAAATAAACTTTTTAATACACCTACTTATGTTCTTTGTTTTTATGCTCACATGTGCTCAAATATCAGCCCAATTATCCATACACAGTGAAGATAAGAGAAGTTGGCATTTTCCTTGCAACCATCATTGAAATATACGTAATGTGCTGGGTAGGAGCAGTGTTGGAAGAGCTGGTAATTATACATTGATAGTATTAAAGATAAATTCTGACCCAACATTTAATAAACTAGGCATTGAAAAAGTTTCACAGACTTCTTTTATTCAAGTTTTTTGATGTTTTTCAATTTTACATCGTTCTGTTTAGGAAAAGCAATGCTGCTTAGAATATGGGAGTGGAAGAGAGTAGTTTTTATGGAATTATTTGTAAAAAATTCAAATTTAAAAATAGGTATTATTTATGTAGGTATATTGTTTTTTTTTCATTGTTAGAGGTTCCTGCACCATTCACTTAATTTCCAGCAGGAAATGTAAAAGTTTACAGGAAATTGTTTTTACATAAAAATCAACTACCTATTTTAAGAGGCGAGATGAAAAAAAAAAAAAAAATTCAAAAGTGAAAGTAAAAATTACTCTAAGCCAGATAATAAATCCCAAAACCTAGAACCAGTTCGTTTGATGCCACATGAACATTTGATAGGCTACATTATGATAGAAAAGAAATAAGGTTGTCAGACTAATCATACCACATGCTATCAATTAAAATTATGCATGTATTCTCCATACAGACCGAAGAATTGTCTGCAGCTGTATACTCCACACCTTGGTATTGGCTGAAGAGCGTACGAAAAGATGTCTACATACTTTTGTGCCAAACACAAAAACGAATCAGTCCGGCAGCTCTCAGAGTATATCCACTCAAACTGGCGACATTTCTGCGATTTTGCAACGTTATCAATTCTGCGGTGAATGTTTTTAGAGCTTGCACCAATAAGTAGCTGTTAAGCAGGGACTGGGGAGTACAGATACCGACTCATTACACTTCTTTTCTCACATAAATTACCTACAAATGTGCTGGATTTCTGAGTCAGTTTTTAGAGCATATGGTATAGTAATAGAATTACAGAAAGATATAGATTAATAATGTTGGTAGGAGAAGGAGAGTGAGAAAAATGGAGATTGATTTACCCTTTCCTTGATCTTAAGAATTTATTAGAGAATTTTTAAAGAGTTTAAGCTAAGAATGATGGTAATTTGGAGCACGATTAACCTATGCACTCATTGTTTTTTCCTATACAATAAGTTCTTATTCCGAAACGTACATCCATTTTCTGATGGTAACTTGGTTTTTATTTTAAATTTAGGTAGGTAAGTTTTTATTTTAAATTTAGGCAAGTTATTATTTTAAATTAAGTTAATTTTTACTTAATCAACATTTACTAGTATGAAATTGGTAACAACTTCAACATTTGTGTTTCATTAAGTTGAAATTTTATAGTAATTATTATTCTTAAAAAATTTATTATTTAGAAAAAAATTCTCAAGGAGTTTCTTGAAAACTGGAAACTCCTGAAATATTCTAGTAGCTACAGAATGACAGTAAAGTCACAAAACTAACACTATGTAGATTCAGGAGCTGAAGAATTCTGGAATTGGATGAGCAAAAATTAGAAGAGAGTTATGGTACCTAGGTACCTACTTCAACAATTACATTTGCAAAAAGTTTCTTGAAAATTTTTAATCAAAATGTAAATTAAAACCTTATTTATCAAATTTTTGATTTTTTCCTAAACAAAATTTCAAGCTAAATTTCATTTTAAAAAATTTGGCAACAAACTAAAAAGATGAAATTGGCGACGTATTGAATATTTATTCGATTTTTTTTCACCCAATCCAAATACATTTATAGCCAAGGGTGCTGTTCCAAAAATTGATCCTAAAGAAAATAATGCCGAAGGTAATTGTTCTGCTTTCAATGTGTAAGGTGAAATTATCTGTTTTGGCTGTGGTAGTAAAGGCCACATCTGTTTTTCTCTCGCTTATATTTGTGTACATTCTCAAGCTCAGTAATTACCATTATTTAAAATTTAGGTAATTTTATATTTTAAATTTAGTGAATTTTTAATTAGTCAATATTTACTTAGTATGAAATTGGTAACAACTTGAACAATTTGTGTTTCATTAGGTACCTACCTAGGAATTTTATAATTATAATGAACTAATTATAATTCATTAAAAATTTATCCTTCTGAAAATTATTTTTGAGTAGTTTTTTGAAAACTGGAAACTCCTGTTTTTAGTATAGCCACAGAAAGTCACAAAACTAACACTAGATTCAGGAGCTCAAAAGAAGCTGGAAATGGACAGGCAAACATCAAAAGAGAGTTACTTCAATAATTGCATTTACCAACAGTTTCTTGGAAAGTTTTTATTGAAATGTAAATTCAAACATTATTTCGTGAAAATTTTTAATGGAAAAACATAGTTCCAATAATGTTGAAATTGTGTAAGTAATTTTTTGTTTTATGACTTTTAGGTACCAAAATGAATTATGTTGATCACCATTGTTTGATATAACAATTATTTATATCTAATTAATGGAAATAAATTATTCGTCTAATTTCGTTTTCTTGAATACACTTGTATTTTAAAATATTTACATAGGTATTTGTACTTATTAGGATAAAAACGAGGAGAAAAATCCCAATTGCATAGGACAAGATCGCTCCCTGGCACAGAAATACTTTTGAGAGCTGAATGAAAAACGACAACCACTAAAAAAAAAACCACCAGTCTACACAAAGTAGCACACAGTGGTCAACTTTTGAATTTTGTAAAATCTGTGTATAATTGGTCGAGTGGGTCACAAACATGCACCAATCGCATTTATATGAGATGAAGTTAATTTTGACAACTTTTATGATACATACCTATATGTACTTTAAAGAAATATGAAATTTTCCAAATATCGTCGGAGGCTCTAGAATGACTTGAAATCGCCTCCAATTAACTCAGAGTGTTGAAATTAGGGTTTAAAGCGAATTTTAGTTTTCAAACTTCACTAGGTGAAATTCTAAGGAAATTTCATTTTTTTTAAAATCCACTGGAGGCTAAAAAAATGCTCAGAAGAGACCGAAATCAATTTCAATCAATTCAGCACGTTGAAAATAGGGAACATACCGAAGTTCAACTTTCTAGGCCAATTTGACGAGATTTTGATTTCTTCGCAATTTTGGCTCCAATTTGATTTTTAAAAAATCACCAAAAATCAAAGAAGGCACTTTAGCATCTAAAATTTTGAATATACTGGTGTATTTTTTCGAGCTCATTTGATTTAGCTTCGTCAGATTCAAAAGTTTTTCATTTCGTTAAGATAAGTTTTTTGCAAGCATTTTCAATAGGTATTTATGAGATTTTGAAAAAAATCATTTATGAAATTTTGTTCAACATTTCAATGTGAGAACACCGGCGCAATAATTATTATTTATTTCAGTGTTCTTTCAGATTCCCTCACTGTTCAGAAATCCACCATGGGATTCGATTTTTTGGTCATTATTGCCAATTTCAAAAAAATCGAGAAAAATAGCCAAAAATTGCTTTTTTTGTTGGTTTTCCAAAATTCGCAACGATGACCAAAAAACTGGCTAAATCAAAAGAAATTTTCAAAAAACGATTTACCCTAAAATAACGTCGTCTTAGTTGCAAAACCTCGTATCTCCAACTCTGAGATCACACGGATCTCAAAATATATTTTTTTTTACAATTGGGTACCTATACCTAATTTTACCCAATGTTAGAGCGAAAAAAAATCACGATTTTTTTTGAAAATACCCTCTCTTCAAGGACTCCTATCTCCCCTCCAGGAGTACTTCTGGATATACAATTTTTTCCAAGTGACTTTCAACTCAAAATAAGTAAAGGTTTCCACTGAATTTGGTCAAAATTCTCCAATTTTTTTTAACTTACCCCCTCCCCCCACTGGTAGATACAGCATACTCATCCTCGTGGTGCTTCACGAAGCAAAAATTGGTAAGTTTTGCAAATCCTATTAATGAAGAAAATAATGAAAAGGGTTTTTTTACACGAGTACATGTATGGGAGACTTACGTATACTCCCCTTCACCACCTAACCATAAACAACGATAAATCTATACAAAACTAACCACATTTTCTGTTTTTACCCTCCTTCCCTTCCACGAGAATCTAGCTCGATAGCCGAATGTTTTTTAGCCTATAGTATTTCACCTGAACGGGTACGTGATTTATTAACCTAACGAAATACGATTAAAATAACCAAGCCGGACGGCATTTTTTAATGAATTTCTTCATTCTCTCCATTTCCCAAACTCTCCTCCTCTGCCTCCGAATATGCATATACAAATGTGGAAATACCCACTATCTACGTGGTTATTTTGAAACCGTATACCTAAACTGCAAAACATGGGCATCCACACACAAGACCAAACACACGTTTTAATAAGTTGCAGCGAATTACCACACAGCCAATCTTCCCCGTTCCCTTCTCTTCGTCTACCATACACGCGTGAATTCGAATCCAATGATCAAAAACGCGTCGAGACCGGCTATAAAGGTAATATTATTCGCAATTAACTAACAGCTTCCCGGATTACTTCCCAAGGGGTATAATCTCAAACTCGAACATGGTAATAAGTATACAACGTCGCTACCGCACCCATCCCCTGGCTCAGTTCAACGGCTAACCAACCCTAGTAGGTATTAATACCTTTTCGAATATCCTTTTACTTTGGGTTAGAGGTGTCTCTCGTCCTCTGCACGTTCAAACGTATACTAAAATCGTACCATATACACTATTTATAGCTAACGAATGTACAAATCTCTTTCTCTACCTCCAGCCTTTTCACCAGAATTCCAGTTCCTGCTCTATCTACAATATTACGAGGCAGTCTCGATAGTAATTTTTATACAATGTAACGTTAATCTGGTCGGAAAAATTTGTTAGTTTTTTCGCAACGTTTGCGAAATGCAAAAGTATACGTACAAAAACCCAAAGCCCAAGTCGAAGCTTCCATTCGTATATCGTTTAATTGTTTGAAAGCTAATTTAGTACCATCGAACGATAATTTTACACTCTTTGAACTCTTTTTAATCTCGTAACTCGCATTAATAAAGCGGATAAAGAGTACGACGACGAGGGCACGATGATGAGGTACGAAATATACATTTATAAAAAAAAATCCTAAACGGATTCCGTATAGTCTGTTTTCCTCTACTGTCCCTTCATCTTTCTATCTCACGTAGGTAGTAATATTGCAAAACCTCGAAAACCATGACAGCGAATTTTAAACGAATGCGTGTCGTTGGTAACACTGATACGCGTCAATACCCCATATTTAATCCGGGTAGGGTAGGTACTTTGACGCAATTCGTCTTCTCAATTAAAATATGTATGAAAAACTGACCACCGCGCCGTTTTGTATAAATATTTATAGAGTTGGCGATGATAATAAAATGATGGAAAATTTCGACGCTATTATTGGCCTCATCGCATACGAATGAAAATTTTAGATGAAATTAACGATATAGGCGAATTGTTTTTGTAATAGGCGAATGAGAAAAGTTTATTCAACTTTGACAATGAACCGCGCTGAAATGAGTTGAAATTACCATCGAGTGGATTACGTTAACGTATCGAGTTAAAAACAATTCGTTCGAATTTTTATATTTCAGTTCGCGTATTTACGGCGAACTAGTTATGCAATTTATTTAACTTCTCTAATAAATCACATATCGTATTTACGGCAAACTGGTTATGCAATTTATTCGACACTTCCAACACAATATAGCGAAATCATTATTGAATAAGGGAAAATGGAATTTCCAACTGATCGTCGCAGAATATTTGATTTGATCTTAGTGCAAAAGTAGTTCATAGAAATATCACTTTCGTTTAAAATTTCTATCAAATGAGTCTAAAATAAAATATAATTCCCCCCCCCCAAAAAAAAAAGAAAATAAGAAAAGAACTTCTTTTAGGTAATTTAAAAAAAAAATGAAAATTTTTAGTTTAAGTATATTCCATATTTTTAACGTGGAATAATGAAATCTTACATCGGTTGAAAAATTTAGAAAATTGATCGAGAAAGTTTGATTTCAACAGAAGCTAAACACCGCATCTCCCCCCCCCCTCCCCACGCACAAAATTACTGCAATGGAATTTGAATGCACTAAAAATTGAAATCAGTCATCAATTCATCATTCATCAGGAAAAAATCTAATCCGCCAAGACAGAACCTGAAGGAAACTACAGGAATTATTTTTGATCCCTTCTCTTCTTCTCCCTCTCGATTACATTTCAAAATTAAATTTCAAGGTTATTTCTACTCCAATTTTCGGAGTTGAAATTACTAGATTTTTTTCGTCCAAACGAACTCGAGAGAATTCCGAGTATGCTTCAAAATTGAAAAAAAAAGGATACCATCTAAACTTACTTTCATCAAACAACCCTACTAGGTACTTCTTCATCTCTTCATAAAAAATGAAAAATTTGTTTTTTTTTGTTTGCTTTCTTTACATTGAAGTTATTCTTTCATTTTTTTGAGAATAATTTTTCAATTTTTGAAAAAGGCACTGCTCAATATCGACTGTTCTGCGGAAGAAGGGCCAATCTGTTTTTTATGTTTTTTCAGTCTCTTTTCAGACAAAAGGGTGAAACTAACGATATGAAAGTATGTAATTTTTTTTTTTTGAAAAATTCTGACATTCTTGGAAAAATTTCCAAACTAATAATAAGCCAAACAATTTTAAAAAGAAAACCTTGTTTCTTTTACAAAATTTTAGGAGAAAAATTTGATGTGAGCTATTAAAATTTCTACACCCAGAAGTAGGTAAGTATATCAGACAACTTGATTTTGCCACATTTTTGAAAATTTCAAGGGCCTTTCATTATTATTTTTATATCTATTTAAAAAAAAAAAAAAAAAAAAAAACAGAATTTAACGGAACAGGTGTAAAAAGTTGTATTTTTGTTAATATGTATTTGTACTACCTACTCCATTTTCGAACTTCCAAATGAGTATGTGATAGTTTCGAGAGGTTCCTGAGCTGCTTGAGTTTTCAGATTTTCCGGTGTTGGAAAAGTTGTCATAAAAAGGATCAAAACCGGCAGGAAAATTCAGGAAATCGTTACGTATACCTACTGATTTTGATTTTTCAGTTTTCAGTGAATTTAGAAATTTCAAAGGATCATTCCTTTCCATGAACAAAATAAATCATATTTACCATATATAAGATCCTTTTGATCGATTGAACCACATAACGTTTAAGATCTCTTTCTGCGGTTCAAATCGAAAATTTTTCTATGAATTGAAATATGCAGCTATTTTTGAACAGAAAAAAAAGAAAACTTTGTTGTTCAGGAGCACGCATTTGAACAAAGAATGCTTAAAATTAGTTTACAGCCTATTTTTGACCTTCAAAATGCATAGGTATTCTTTTTGAGCAATCTGAAACCTCAAAAGAATTTTCAAATCATTCAGTTCTTCAAAAAAACAAACAAGGAAACCACTCAAAGCGTCGCCTCCGATTTGAACAGAAACACTGATTCTGAAAAAGTAGCGTACGAAATCCTCATAACCAAAATTCCAGCTGCCAACATAATTTTGAAAATTTTCAAAAATTTTTCGAAAATCAAAAAATGGCGTTTTTTTGAAGATTTGTGCTGAAAAATGTATTTTGTCTATAGTAAAAATCCTGAAAATCAGATCTGAGGCCATGTATTATCGACCCCCCCTCCCCCCAGTAAACCAAATTCCGCCTTTTTTCAACCATTCTGGAGTCTCTGGAACAATTTTAAAATTTTTCCTTAATGTTTTCATTTTTGCAGAAATCCCAGAAATTAATTTGGGCACCAACGATCGAGTTCTGGCTTGTTTTAGACCTATTTAACGACTTGACTCACATTTGGAACGATTTACGGGCGAATACCTCGAGTGAGTTTTATTGACCAAACTTACTTTTACCTTATGGAAATGCGAATATCCAAAAATTTCCGGTCAAAAAAAAAAAACTCGCAGAAGAAGAAGAATTTTGATTAAGTAAAAACTGGATTTTTAGCAGCCCAGGTAAGTTGATTTTTTCAATTTTTAGGGTCATTTGAATATCCTAGAAAAATTGAGAATAGCGTTGGAGGATCCAAAATGATTGGGAATGGTGAAACTCGAATCCAATGGGGATTTTTTTTGTATCAGATAATTATGGTAAGTTATTCACGCAAATTTTAAATTTACACGCTCGTTGCGGTTCCTAGGGAACTGTCCAACTACGTATAAACTACCTAGTTAAACAGGCTGAGAATAAACCAAAACTTCATTTTCAGTAGCTCAAATTGATTTTGACAATTTCTGAAAAAATTCAAAAAATTTGGAAAAATTTTAAATTACGGTGGAGGCTCAAGAATGACTGAAAATGTCGAGATCGAGTAAGGAACAATTAATAGGTCTGTATCATACCACCTCAAGATCTGAAGCTACTTTCGACTCCCCCCAGTAAACGAAATTTCACCTTTTCCAACCATTCTGGAGCCTCTGGTACAGTTTTTGAATTTTTCCTTCATTTTTTAATTTTTTCAGAAATTGCAGAAATTAATTTGGACAGCTATGATCGAGTTCTGGTTTGCTTTCAACCTATTCAACGACTTGACTCACATTTGGAGCAATTTACGGGCGAATACCTCGAGTGAGTTTTATTGACCAAACTTACTTTTACCTTATGGAAAACGCAAATATCTAAAAATTTCTGGTCCAAAAAAAACCGCGCAAAACAAAAAAACATCTATAATAAGTCAAAACTGGATTTTTAGCAGCCCAGGTAAGTAGATTTTTTCACCTTTTTAGGGCCATTTGAAAATCCTAGAAAAATTGAGAATAGCGTTGGAGGATCCAAAATGATTGGGAATGGTGAAACTCGAATCCAATGGGGATTTTTTTGTATCAGATAATATGGTAAGTAATTCACGCAAATTTCAAATTTACACGCTCGTTGCGGCTCCTTGGAAATTGTCTCAACTACGAATAAACTAGTTAAACAGGCTGAGAATGATCCAAAACTCCATTTCCAGTTGCTCAAAATTCATTTTGACGCTTTCTGGAAAAATTCAAAAAATTTGGAAAAATTTCAAGTTACGGTGGAGGCTCAAGAATGACTGAAAATGTCGAGATCGAGTAAGGAACAATTAATATGTAGGTCTGTATCATACCACCTCGAGATCTGAAGCTACTTTCGACTCCCCCCAGTAAACCAAATTTCACTTTTTTCAACCATTCTGGAGCCTCTGGTACAGTTTTTGAATTTTTACTTCATTTTTTTATTTTTTCAGAAACTGCAGAAATTAATTATTTGGACAGCTATGATCGAGTTTTGGTTTGCTTTCGACCGGTTTAACGACTTGACTCACATTTGGAGCGAATTACGGGAGAATACCTCGAGTGCGTTTTATTAACCATACTTACTTTTACCTTATGGAAAACGCGAATACCCAAGAATTCAAAATAAGTCAAGACTGGAGTTTTAGCAGCCCAGGTAAGATGTTTTTTTCGCTTTTTAGGGCCATTTGAAAATCCTGGAAAAATTTAGAATAGCGTTGGAGGATCCAAAATGATTAGGAATGGTGAAATTCGAATCCAATGGGGATTTTTTTTGTATCAGATATGGTAAGTAATTCACGCAAATTTCAAATTTACACGCTCGTTGAGGTCCTTTGGAAATTGCCTCAACTACGAATAAACTAGTTAAACAGGCTGAGAATGATCCAAAACTCAATTTTCAGTTGCTCAAAATTCATTTTAAAGCTTTCTGGAAAAATTCAAAAAATTTGGAAAAATTTAAAATTACGCGGTGGAGGCTCAAGAATGACTGAAAATGTCGAGATCGAGTAAGGTACAATTAATAGGTCTGTATCAGCTTCTGAACTGATTTACTCTTTTTTAAAAAAAAAATCTACGAGTAAATTTTTGAAAATCACCAGTTTTGGATTTTCAAAAATTCAACAAAAATTAAAAAATTAAGTTTGGCAATGGAAATGTTGGTTATTTTGGGTTTCAGGACATGCTTTTCTCGTTCAAAGTTCAAATGTGAGGCAGATACCTCGTGTGGTTCTCTTGTTGGTATCGGATTTGAACCAACAGAAATGTTGGAAATTCGTGCCTATAAATCAATCAAAAGCGTTGCAAAGAGAGTAAATCGGAATTCACGAGTGCTGAATTTCATTTAACTTCTTTTCACAACAATTTTTTTCTCGTTGGAAAATTCGAAAATTGAGTTGGAAAATTAAAAATAAGATACACACCGAATTTCAGTTTTATACTTCAGAATTTCAATTTTTTTTTCTTTGAAAATGATCTAAATTTGGATTTTTAAAAATTCACTGAAAATCAAAAAATGAAATACTGGGTCTGAAATTTGACCTGGTGCCATCATTTGATTTTTCTTTCACCAATTCAAATGTTTTTACATCAATTTGAGGTGCTTTCCTTGCCAGGTGATTTAAAAAATAAAATTTTCTTAAACAAATGAACTTTTCTCAAAAAAATGTAAATTTTTCAAAGAATTCAATTTTTTTTAAAAACTCAAATTCTTAAAAAATGCAATTTTCTCAAAAAATCCAATTATTTAAAAAAATAAAATTTTCTAAAAAATTCAATTTTTTAGAATTATCATCAGCCAAAATGAACAATTGCTCACCCACAGTCACATCAATACTTCTTATAACCCACTTTGAAATCCCTTAATAAATCCAAAACAGACAATAACCCACAATAATATGCATCTCCAAATTCTCACAATTTCTCTCTACTTTCGACCACAGTCACAGTCACACGTACCTACCGCACGTAATCTCGACAACCTGGCGAGTTGAACGATCTGACGTCAGACTTTACATCCGCATTATCATCGTCGGCTCCCACCAGGGGCATAAGGATAAGGACACAGTCGGTGATACAGAGAGTATAGGTATTTTCCATTCGAAAGGGTTCGTCCCCCAATATATCGGGTTACTTTTTCAATATAGGTCGAGAGGGTATACGCGTTATCGAATAAATTGCCAGCATCCACACGAATACGGGTAACATCTGGTGACTGAACGTTTCCCTATATAGTTCCTACAATATGTATGTGTGTGAGTGTAACGAAATGCACTACATACGTAGTATACTACTAGGCTTGTATTCGTGTGTGTGTGTGTGTGTAAAGCGAAACAGCGAAGCCTAAAAGACATCCACAAATGTAGAGGATACACGAGTAGGTACCACGGAGTGGAGCGAAGTTTAGTTATGCCTCAGTACATTCTCGGTCTCGATAAAATTGCCTATTTACCGGATTTAACTACGTGCGACACGCATGCTAATCGGATATATTGATTTGTCGTGGCGGCTGCTACTCCGGTGCTCTTGTACTATAGCTCTTCCTCATCTCTATCTACACAAACGTAGACTTTACACCCTGCCTTACCATGTCATACCACCGACTGTCACACATACGGTTTTTCCAAATATCTCCGCAACGAAGACTCGCTGCAAAACATTCTCCATCGTTTCCTCGTTTACTAAATACGTAGCACGACACGTGAAAAAAAAACTACTACGCCCGGATTCCTTCGAGGTGAAAAAAAAATATTCAGGTATATAGTCGTTCTGCAGCTAGAGCACACGAATGCAACAGGTGTACACTAAAACCCCAGTTTGCTGCGTTAATTTCTCGAGCTTTTAGCGCACACATATTTCGTCCTCGTCCCCGTCCGCGTCCCCCACCACTTTGCCCCAAAAAAATAAATGTCAGCCCAGCTACCGGGGTATTACCGATGCGATACGATGTGGTAACCACACGAGCCCATTATTCGTTTGATTTATGCTTAAATATACGGCCAAAGTTAAGATCACAAATCACTTACCACCGAATACTGTGCAGCTTAATGTTACCGAGGTTCCTTCCTTGTACGGTCCGACCACCGAAGTTTTCGGCATTCCGCTGTCATCGGTTATAACGATTTTCTGCGGCGGAACTGCGAACACAAAACAGAGAGAAAAAAATTATCGTACGGCTTGAATCTTTCGTCGTGGACATCTCGATCTGAAATCTTTAATTGCTTCGTCATACGGACGCCTTCCGCCGTCGTCCTTTTTATACTCGCTGCATGAACATTTTAAAAACTTAATGAAATTATCAAACTGGCCGACTAACGTATGGACCTTCTCCCCCCCCCCCTTTGATACGTTATATAGCCTTGTCTCGAAACGTTCGTCGTTAAACTTTTTACCTGCTGTTGCGATGGATGGAATGAAAGTTTCATTATTAGAGTGTTACATACCCAAGTGGTTTGTTTCGTGTCAAAAATACCGTACTAACTTTGACTCACTTCTATAAAATTAACTGGAACTATCATGGATGAATTTTCCTCGAGAAAAATTCTACCTGCTCTTACGGTGACCTCGATTTTGCCAAATTATTTTCTCAAAGTGGACCATATTTTTTGAGGATTTTTTATTCAAATGATCAATTAAGGTAAGGACGAGAGAAATGGCGCAGAAAAAGAGTAGGTACCTAATTTCAAACTGTAAGAGAACTTTTCATCATTTTTCAGCGAATCTGGAGAGAAACTGAGAAAAGATCGACACCTATCATTATACGTGGGTTGACGTTTGTAACAGAAATATGATTTTAACAGCCGCTGGGCCGGAAGAACGAATAAACTCGCTGAATATAATTATACAAACAAAAAAAAAACAAGATGAAAATCGTGGAAGAATCAACATGGTACACGATATCATATTTCGTTCTCTTCCTCTCCGCTATTTTGTATTTTTCGATCAGGACGTGCCATTGGCATGGGCGACGCGACGACCATATTCTTTGATAACTCGACGAGTGTAAAAAATCGCGCGCTCGAAACTTTTCCAATTTAAATACGGAATGAAAAATTTAATCTAGCGTGTATTTTTCGCCCACCCTACGCAGTTTTCCCTCTCGCGACTCGCCTATTTGGAGTTGGGTAGACGTCGACGTTATCGGCGACAACATACTGGTATAATGTGGAGATAACGAATGGGCTACAGCATATGTAAATGTATTTGTTTCCATTCTGGTGCCTTGAAAATGAGGGAAATGCCCTTTAATGTCGAGTTGAGCAATTACTGGTGTAGAGGAAAAGCCAGAGGTATCAGAAGAGGGATGGTGCACGAAATTGCACGTATACGAATAGATAATATATCTGTGTACAATTTAGTACGAACTCGAAAAATTTGAGCTGTTGCGTTCGAGAAAAAGAAATGAAGAGGTTACTCCTTAAATTGCAAATTTTTTCTTCAGAATTAAAGCTGTGTTCTGAAACATCGTGAGATACAATTCGTGTATCGTGCAAATATCGTTATTGAGAAATGTATTTTTAATGCAGAAAACGATCGCCCTCAAAAAAAATTAACCAACCAGATTTCTCCATTTGCATTGTCTGTTTGTATGTAAGTAGGTATTGACATTTCATGATTTCCCTAAAAATGAATTTTTTTTTTCCTGTGTCGAAATTGAATCACAAAAATATAATAAAAGTAACTAGCTACACTTACACTCAGATATTTTTTTTTGAAATCTAAACCTCAAAAAATGCTACTTTTGCAACTCTTATCGAAATTGGTCTTTGCAGAATGATTAAGCAGATACCGGGTGTCCAAGAATAAGGGATTTTGATGTAGGCAATGAAAAGAGAGAAAAAATTCCCTGCTTGAAAATTAGAAAATTGAATAACCATTTTAAAAATGGGCGTTCGAATGATTGTTTCAATGAAACACGAGAGAATCTTTCATTTTGCATTGAAACAATAACGCCAAAGCACGTTTTTTCGATTTTTATGCAATTTTTCAATTTCGACTTGGGGAAATTTGTTTCCCATTTTGATTTATCAAAATATTTCAAAACCTCTTATTTTGGGACACCCGGTACATACAACCGAAGTGATAGCAGAAATGACATTTACGAACTAATGACCTTTTTTTCCTCCGCTTTTCAAAGCAGTTTTTGGGGGAGGGGGAATACTCCACTTTTTTAGTATACCTACACAAATTAAAAGATTAAGAATGTAAAAATGTTCTTTTTTTCATTTTGATGATTTTTTTACTAGGTGGGGGGAGGGGGGCTGATCAAGTCTCACTTTCTCATCGTGTAAACGATCAAAAGCTACTACACGGCGTTTTTCCGACGAAAATGCACCAAATCTGAGAATTGGGAAGTGAAAATGTACATAAAAATGTCAATTTCTTAATTTTTCTTATTTTCTAAGATCTGAGAGGTTGTCTGCGTGCCTGTCTAGCCTTTTGAGGTCATTGTCCCGTATGACTGACCTCTTAAGATCATTGACTCGTCAGTATGGCTTCCCATGGTCGTCCTGTCTGGACTCTGAAGGTCACTGACCTTCCTGTCTAGCCTCTCAAGGTTGTCTGTCTCCCCCTATCTGGTCTCTATGGAACCAGAAATTTTTCAATTTTAAAAATTTTGTCCCAATATTTCGATTTTTTTACTATTTTATTGAATTGGAGGCCAACACCGACACCACCCTTCTTCACTGAGGGAGCTGAAAATGTCATGGTCTGACTATCTCACTCGAGATTGCAAAACTGTAGGAAATGGAGAAAATAAATTTTAAAAAATTCTACTTAGTAATAATTAATGATTCTCCCGAATGAAGTTTGTTCTATTCATTGATTAAAATTCACCAAAAATTTAGGTCTTCTGATTTTCTAAAAAATTTTACACCCCTCCATACCTTTCCAAAATTCGTCAATCAATTTCAAAATATAATAAAAAAGACATGTAACATGTTCGTTTCCTACTAACTGAGGTCACTGAGGTAAAATACATTTTATTGAGTCAGCCTCTCGCGAATAGTCTCCCTTTCGAGTAGCGGAGTCGGAGAGACATCGGAGGCCAAATTTTAAAAAATAAACACGTTTTTCAGTTCAGTGATCAATAAATTTGTAGAAATGAACATTTTATACAACATTTTTACCATTTATTTAAATTTTTTTCAAAATAGGGAGGGACATGCAGGGAATATTCAAGGGTCGTATTAAAATTAAGTAGACATTCGAAGTAGGTGCTCTTGAAAACTTGCGAAGTAGATCTGAAAAGTCTCTGAAATTTTACTATAAATTTTTTACCTCCGACCATTTATTTTTGTTCGTAACCTCCGGGTGTCCCAAAATAAGGGGTTTTGATATTTTGATATGTTTTGATAAGCCAAAATGGAAAAAAAATTTCTCCAAGTCAAAATTGAAAAATTGAATAACAATCGAAACAATATGCTTTTGTGCAATTGATTTCAATACAAAATGAAAGATTCTCTCGTGTCCCATTAAAACAATCACTCAAACACCCATTTTTTAGATGATTATTCAATTTTCTAATTTTCAAGTAGGAATTGAGTATGAAATGCACGAAGTGAAATGAATGGAAAAAGAGGTGGTGACAGAATCACCAAAAAAGTCACCAAGTAGAAAATCGATTACATTCACATGGTCACTGCTTGGTGAATCTGTCACCAAGAAGTCACCAAACAGTCAAATATGGATTTTCTATGGTTTTGGCGACTTCTTCATGGCAGATTTGCCAAAAAAAAAAGTCGCCAAGTAGAAAATCAACCACACATAGTCACTGCTTGGTGAATCTGTCGCCAGACTATCAAATATGAATTCTCTATGGTTTGTTAACTTCTTGGTGACAAATTCACCGAAAGTCACCTGAATCGAAAAAATACACGTACCCTAATCAAATTCAATGCCGTTACAAAGGTGAAAAGTTGTTTATAAATGTGGTAAATACAATCCTTCAAAAAAGATGACGGATGCGGTGCGAAGGGAAATCCAAATAATGCTCGCCATTCACGTAATATGTAGAATTGTAGAGCCACCAAACTCCCGTTACATCAACCCAATACTTACAATCCAATGCTTAGATATCAACATCAAAAAGAACGGTGAAATGCGCATCTGCCTTAATCCGGTCGATAAATCCGATATTGGAGGAAAACTATAATGAAGCAGGTCTAGACTATAGACAGTCTAGGGGAAGACGAAAATCTTCAACGGGAGAAAATTCAAATACCGTCCTCCAATGTGTAGCTCGCTTGAACTAATCCGACAGAGCGCGTCAGATCGAAATGGGTGCTAAGAAAACGTAAACATGCGAGTAAAACAGCCGTAGACGCATAGGATAAATGCGTTTTCTCCCACTTTTCATGAAAATGAAGTGGTTAGGAAAAATTTTTTTTGGACTTGAACTAAAGAAGATGAAATTTCCTATCGATTGGTATAAATTTTTTTCAATTTCACACGAAAATGGTGATTTTTAATATTCATTTTTATGAACAAATTTTTATGCATGTCAATTTTGAATTAAAATTACGCGAAATTTTCATCAACTACATCGTATTTTAATAAACCAAAATTTGCAGAAGTTTATCCTCTTCAAAATGAGTTTTCATTCAAAACGCTAGCACTTACAGTTCGAAACTTATTGAAGCTCAAAGTCGTAAAAAATTGCTGCGCGCGGTAAAAATTCAACTTCAATTACTATTTTTTTTATAGCGCTTTGGATAATAAACAAATTTTGAAGAGGATAAAATTCTGCACGTTTTGAGTTTGGCTTATTAAAATACCTATGTGTTTTCTGAAAAATGAAAATTAAAGTGAAAATTTCGCATAGGTAATTCTAATTCTAATTCAGAGTTGACAATTGTATATTTGTATAATTTGTTCATAAAAAATAATATAATGCTAAAATTAAAAATCACAATTTTTGTACAAAATTGACTATTGAGAAAAAATATGTATGTCAATAATCAATATTACCAATCAGGCAATCAATAGGAAATTTAATTTTTTTTAGTTCATGTCCAAACAAATGAGGGAAAAATGGGAAAGTGCATTTATCATACAATTCTATGGCTGTATTCATATTTCATATTCATACCTACGAAAAATTTTTTTTACTCAAAAAAAAAAGAAAAGTCAGCAAAGCAAAGCTCCAAAAAAATTTACATCTTGTCATTTACTATCGAATTGTAATTTTTTCCGTTGGAAAAAATGATTGATGATTCTAGGACAATTTCAATTCGAGATTTTTTTTCGACATTTTTTTATTGAGTTGATGAACTTTTTGATTTTTTTATTTTAAAAGTTTTTTAGGAGAATTTTTTCTTGAAATTTTATTTATTTTACATAAATATTATGAATTTATGAGCCATGATGCCATGAATGATGAAATTGAAATCGGAAAATTGAAACATCGGAGCTAGCATTCGGAGGTAAGTATTTTCATTATATAAAAAAACTTACGTCCGAATGCTAGCTCCGATGTTTTTTTTACAATATTATAGAAATATAACAATAAATAAAATAAAAATATAGGTAATTTGTTTGATCAAATTATTATTTTTCAAATTTTCATTTCTGTTGTAAAGTAAATGAATTAAAAATTTAAATGAAAATAACTATGAGAAATTGTTATTTTTATTTCAAGTATTAGGTATAGGTAGGTAGGTACATATTTAATCATGTACTGAAATATCACTAGGAAAAAAAGGTAAGAAATGAGAAACTGAATTTATTTATTTCTCTATTACGATGAAAAAAATCAAAAAAATATAAAATAATAATTTGATCGATCATTTTACACTTATTATTATTTATTCTTACGAGCATATATTTCTATTTTCTATATTACTATATTGTAAAAATAATTACCTCTGATGTTTCAATTTTCCGATTTCATGGCTCATATTTATGTAAAAGGAATTTAAAAAACATTAAAAATCATTTATTTCAAAAAAAAATTGTCCTAAAAAATTTTTTAGCATAAAAAAATGAAAAAATTGATCGTGTACAATGTGTGTTTCATATAAAACTCCCTATAATGTTGCGAGAGAGTAGCCCTCATTTCGCCGCGAGCGCTCTCTATAAGGCGGCGACGTCGTTACTGACGTTTCTGAAAGTGCTAGATTTTCGTCTTCCTCTACACTGTCTATAGTCTAGACGTAAAATTATATCCCCTTCAAAATTCAACTCCCCTTAGACGGGTTGGGGCTCTCCTCTGCTATCAGGCATGCGTGAAAACGAAACCTGACTAGTGGTTGGTGGAGTCCTTAGCAAACCGCCTAGCGGGCCAAGGGCTGCGTTGGACAACTCGTCTCACCTCCTCCCTTTCCGCCCTCTCCCACGCTAAGTTCAGGGTCAAGTATAAAGTTGAGTAAACTAATTAGCAGTTGGCCTTAAACTTAAGATTGTATATTCTTTCACAATAAAATACCCCCACCGCCTGGTGCGGATTGGGGAAAAAAAGGTAATTAGAAGGTAATTAATAATTAATATGTATTAGGCTTTTAAGTTGTAAATATACTTTGTTAATAAAATACCCCCACCCCCTGGTGCCGATTGGGGAAAAAACAAAAATCAAGTAACAATATTGATATAGGAACTATTTCATTTGGTTTTTTTTTTGAATTTTGACCAAAATTGAGGGCTTTGTCGCCTCAGAGGTATCAAGATATCATCATGAAAATTAAGCTGTTAAAAAGGAATGAAACGTACCTACATTGTTTTTTTTTCGAATTCTCAAATTGTGGATTTCAGGCCATGTATGCAAGTCAATCATAGATTTTTCAGCTTTAAAGTTCAACTTTGAGCTTTCAAAATTTACCCATCTTCAACCATCAGGAGAGTTGGGAAGAAAATAATAATAGTTCGAGGGGAATTCATAAAAAATAGTTGGGGAGAATTTGGAGGAACTATAAGGCCAGAAATGATTAATAAAACGCTCGTAACACGTCTTCCTGAAAAAAAAAGTTGCAAAACAGTGCAATCAGAAAAAATCAGTAATAAAAACGAGCCATCAGCTATTTACTGATTGCAAGAGGGTTTTTGCTTTTCGTTGATTTTTTTTTTTTTGTAAATTTGATTATAGCCATAAGCCAGAAATTTACAGAGTTTGAGTTTGAACAGTTTTCATATTTTTCTTAATTATTTAGTCACAACAAACAATTATTAACTTTCCGAAATCTATGAAATATGTATCATTTAAAAAACAATACTTTCTCATCTAGTTATAAGAAAGGCTGATCGCAGGCTAACCTCTTCGTGTTGAGAAATTACTCGCTACGTACATTTACTTAGGTACATTTTACAGTTTTTCAACTTTAAAGTTACTATTTAATTAGTAAAAAAAACTATTGAAAATATTGAATGAATAATTATTGATGAAAAAATATCGCCAAAATAAATAATAAAAACATACCTACTTCATATTACCTACATACTCGTATGTAGGTAATCTAATTCCAAATTCTAAAATCTCTTATCTGGCAATGATAAATACTAATCACTGATTGGCTATCAATAATTGAAAAAAAAATGACCAAGATCAATAGCAATAAGGTTTTAGTTGCTAGTAGAAAAAAACCCTAAAATTAAATTCTGGAAGATAATTAAGAAAGGTTCTTCAATTTAAATTCATAAACATAAATCACACAATTCTTCCGCAGCCTATGGCACAATGGAACCCCAGAGCACGAGATTATTTACGTATCTAGTCTTTCTTCATCTTCGCACATATTCGCATTTCATCCTATATTCACTTTCACACCTGCTGCAACACCACATATTATAAAATAAGTCACCTATCTTCGCTTCAAAGGCGTTACAAACGTAATTTGTGATTAACTTCGCATACACACGAGTACCAACGTACGCTAAAACGCTAAATTTAATTACACCATCTCTCCGCATCACAGTTCATCGCGAATCAATGCACAACTTACTCCATGCACACCGAGCTAACCACACGTAAACGCCACAAAAAGACAGAGAAGGCAAGAAAGACGCAGACGAGGCGAGACCATAAAAAAACCTCCATCGTTCGTGCGATGAGGTTACACGTTGCTTTTTTTCTCTCTCTCTCTCGGTTCACCACGCGGTAATAATAAAAGCCAACCAACGCATATAGAATATGCATAAGTGGTATACGCGCGACTGTTAAATCAAAACAATCCGTCAGATTAACCCTTCCAATATTAAGTACCTTCTCCCATTTTAGTTAGCGCGTGAATTTAACGATGTCGTTATTTTATAAAAAAAATACCGTGAAAAATCCTCTCTCTGCCATTTCCTCGCTATAGTTGTTCCGCAAATCATCCCCTTTATTTATTTGAGGCGCCCCTCGGGCCTCGCAGTCGAGCTCCATATCCTGCTACAGCTTCACTATGCGTGCTGGGATACGAACGAGCGTCTGTATGTTTATAATGCGATTCCGGTACATCATATAATCCATTCACCCCAAAGTACCTACAAAATTGGTAAAAAGCAAAAAAAAATCCACCTTCGATTCGAGCTAATAGTTTCAAAAAAAAAAAAAAAAAAAGGAATTCGCTGCGGTTGTTTTTCTCACAGACATTAGAGGATTGATGAAGGAAAGAAAAAAAGAAGGAAACCCGGTAATACATTATACAAGAGACGAATATTTCTTTAAATAATTTCACACAAGGGGGTGCAACAAAACGTGATGGCGGAGGAAAAGCATTTTTACGACCGAATGATACTAAACGAAGGAAAAATTATCGGAACTCGGAGTAATCAAGCGCAATTTCCATTCTCGAGTATATACGCGATAAATTCTTTAGTGTATTTTCTTTAAATAGATGTGTATAAATACCTCCTTCTCCTTTGGCGTTTCCGAAATACATAATTTTTTTCCAGCTTCTATTCGGAAAACGAATAAAAACGCTATTTTTATACGTATCGATGAATTGCTCAACTGCTCTACGCTGTTTGTTTATTTATTATACGTAAAAAGCCAACTAAGAAAAATGTTCTAGACGTTTGGTGACCTCGTCCGTCGTCGTCGTCTCCTCCTGTATCTCTGCCCATGCTCATTTCGCCATTTCGTTTGAGATTTAAAACTTTATCGTCGTCGGTCGTATAATTTTGCCTTTGGTAATTCACCAACGACGAGGTAAAAAGACTCCAGATTTAGTTCACCTATAAGAGGTGCATTTCCCCAGCCCCCCACCCCCGCCAAAAAGGGTCTAAGTAAGGTCATTCGTTTGTGCTTCGTTAGTGCTTGTTTGTGCTTCAGGTCCGGTCGTTTGTGCTTTAACCCTTTCGGAGATATTGAGAAAAGTTTGTGGGGGGGCTGGGGAAATGCACCTAGCAATAAGAGTTTTCAAGCAACTTGCACCTACACAATATCTTCTCACAAAGGTTATTTTTCTGCCGCAAATATGAATTAAAAAGTTATTTCGGAACGGTTTCGAGTATACTAAAAAGAGACAAGGAAGAGATGTTAAGAAGCTTTTACATTCCGAATTTTATTATCTAGGTAAGGTATGTAGGTAGGTATTTTACTGTTCATATTTTTAAGAAACTGGATTATAAATCGATTTAATGTCTTTAAAAAGTACCTACAAATTAAAAATAGGCTGGGTTTTTACACAGCTTATTTTAAGCAACGAGGAAGGTCGTGGAATAAATTCCACCCACGTTTGATTTAAATATTTTAAGCCTTCAAGGGCTTGTAGATTAAGTTTTAGGTTTCATCGCTTTACATATTTTTACTGGCGTAATCTTGTTAAACGATTCGATGCCTTAAATATTGAACGTGGGTGACAATTTTTCATTACATTTTTTTACAGAGAAAATTTTTAAATACAACAAGAAAAAAAAGAAATTTATTTAGAAATTTTACCTAGTTACCTATATTTTACATAAAGGGTCATTCCATGTCAACTCGACCAAAAAATTCGATTTTGAAACTCATGTCTTTCGATGTCGCTCAATTTTTTTTACCATGTCTACCCACCCCGCCAAAACTGGGGCCCCCACTCACCGCGGCTCCAGGACCACTGGGTGGCCGAACCATTTTAAGCAAAATTGAAACACTCTCAATCTTGGCTTAGTTTAAGTTGTACATAGTTTTTATAGCGAAATTTTAGTATTAAGTTTGTCATTTAGTATTAGAATTTATATCACCCTCCCCTTAAACTTAAGATTGTACTGGTATTATTCCTGCGGAAGGCCCCGCCCCCTGAATAAAAACAAAAAAAACCCACCCAATAAGTCATCATCATCATCATCATCATCATCATCATCAATGTTATAGGCGCAAGAGACTAGTGTGCCCCCAATAACAACTGCCACTTCTCTCTGTCTTGAGCTAGTGTGGTTGCAGTCGCAACTGAGCCAAGTATTAACCGGACTGTATCGGTCCACCTTGTTGGAGATCTTCCTCTTCCTTGTGTCCCGGAGAGGCAGGGACCTTGCCAAAGAGAATTCTTTTTTCGATGTTTTCCCGTCCTCTTCTGGCTAAGTTGTAGTACCCTACTTTTGGCTACATGTGTCCAGAATAGCTCATTATCCTGGTTTCATATATTTTATTTAGCATGGTTGGTTCTTGAAGTTGTTCCACAATTGATGCATTTGTTCAGTGTGCAGTGTACAATATCTTCAACATCCTGAGCCATACCCACATTTCAAAGGCATCAATTCTTCTTCAGTCATCTTGCTTCAATGTACACATCTCCGCTCCATATAAGAAAACCAGAAAAACTAGCGTCCTGATTAGTCTCTTCCTCATTTTTATGGAAATTTTCTGATTGGTGGTGACTTTTCTCAACCAAGACATCTCTGCATTTCCCAGAGCTATGTTTCTTCCAATTTCCTTGGCTAATCTTTCATCAGCATCCACAAGTGAACCCAAATAAATAAACGAGTTCATTTTTCCAAATTCATTCAGGGCTTTGGATTCTGGTAAGTATCCAGCTCTTATCAACAACCATGACCTTGGTTTTCCCCACATTTATGTACCCCATTGGGTAAAAATCTGCTGATGATACGCGACAAATAACGTGGCAGGAATTGCAACACTTTCCGCCAATACTTTTCTGCTCATTAATTGGCGCGCGTATTTTTTCACACGATAAATTCTGCCGATGTCCAATATCGATGAAAAAATGTTGGCACCGCCGGGGATCGAACCTGGGTCTCCAAGTTGGTAGACGACTTCTCTACCAACCTGGCCACCAGAACATGTACTGATGAGAACGCAACATTTCTATACTACGTGAAAACATACGCGTAAAATACCATATTTACGCTTGTGTTTACAAAATACGCGAAAGAATTACGCCAAGAAACCTGCTTGTAGCGTATTTTGTAGCTGGTTTCTTCCAACGCAAAAAACACGCCACTTAATTTGAAAGCGTTGTGGCCTTACGCGAGAAAATACACTACGAAATATTATTGTAGCGTATTTTTTAGCAGATTTTTCTTTCAGTGCCCCAATCCGCCTTCTGGACAGCGCTTTTTCACGTGTATATTTGGAATACGTCAATAAACCAGCTGGTTTTGGCGTCTTTTTCAGTGTATGGGCAGATTTTCCCCCAATGGGGTAGAGTCCCAGGTCCTCACTGACCTTCCTGACCCACCTGATCAGTTCTGCCAGTTCCTTTTCATTTGCAACTATTGAGGTGGTATCGTCAGCATAAGGGAGATTGGAGATTCTTCTTCCTCCTATCTTGACACCATTTTCCCAGTTCTCCAAGACTTTTAGCATGATGTACTCGCCATAGATGTTGAACAGCAGAGGGGAGAGTATGCACCCCTGCCTTACTCCCTGTTCTGGATGAAACAGATCTGACTCTTTTCCACCTACTCTCACCATCATCTCGTTCTTGTCATACAGCGATTTGATTTGCTCAATTAGGTGCTCTGGAACTCCCATCCCATGTAATACTAGTATCTCAAATATAGTATGTTTTTGGTGACGCTGAACACGAATATGATGTCAGATTTTTGATTGGACCCCACCCACGGCCCCAAGCACCTCCTCAAAAAGGGGTCACACAAATGAAACAAATTTTTTGGGCTTTTACCCATTGGGGGAGGTTCTGGGGGCCATGGGTGAGGTCAATTTGAAAAAACTACTGGTAAGGCTATATTCGTGTTCAGAGATTTTGAAAAAAAAAATACTATTTCATGTGTCGCGTGAACAAAACACTTTTTTGAATTTTTACCCCCTGAATGTGAACGAAGTAGGGGTGATTTGTTGGTCCTTTACTTTGAATATGACCAAGAAAAGGGTAGCACCAAAGTTTTATCTAGACTTCAAATTGACCTAGCAAAAATTTCACCCCTCCGGCACAAGTTCAAGTTGAACCACACTTCACATCTCAATTGGCCATGGCTTTGAAATCTGATAGATGCGTCACATCTAAAAATCAATGTTTTGAAAAATACTGTTTTTTTTTAAACCAAAAAGAACAACTTTAGGGGTTGAATAACGAAAAAAAAAAACCTTTTTCATTGTGTACATTTTTGAACCACCCGAATAAGTAGGTATCAAATTAGGTGTTGATTCAGAGCCTGAAATCCCCTTAATCCCAAATGCAAAATTGAGCACCTCAGAGAAGGATGTGGTACTTAAAATTTAAAAATTTCAATCAATTTTGGTTTTGTGGTCAAACTGGTTTCAGAATTTTTATCAGTGCTCTGGAAAACCAATATGTAAGTATTTCAATGCCCCAATGCTTTTCTAAACCACTTTCGAATTCATAACAATCAATACTTATGCCAATTTACTTTCAGAATTTTTTTGGGTAATTCAGAGCCATAGTTCAATCTCATGCACATGGATAAAAATTTCATTTTTAAAATCAGTTCACTAAAGAAGACATTCCAATTGTATTCGACTTATATGCAGTAGTGTTTTCAAGTTTTTGAAAAGGTAGTAAGTAGTTTCTGATTTTTATCGACATTTCCACACAATGTTGAACTTTCATCTTGAAAGTTTGATTTGTAGCTTATCAAATTTGATTCGTTGATTTTAAATGTTCGCTCTAGTCTTGAAATCTGTTAGTTTTTCATTATGGAAGGTGGAAGCAGGGAGTGGGCACTTGGGCAGAGTGCAATAAAAAGTCGAAAAGTCAGCACTATTCAATAAAATAAATTGCCGTAGCTGAGTTTGCAAAAAATACTACGGATGGAGTTTGAAAAAGAATATCGAATTTAAAAAACTGAAGAAAATGCAACGAATTGATCCCTTCATTAATATTTACGGCAAACCGGGTAGGCAATTTTATTAACGTTCAGGTAATACCAACTACAAGTAAGTTCAGGTTCATCACTTGAAAGGCGTTTAAAAACCTTCTTGAATACCTGATGACGTTTCATAATGATAAAATGAGCGATTTGATCCTGAACCATCATACCTTGAGATAATAAGTACAGGAATATTTAAGGTGGAAACTCTACTACACAAAAGTACCCATAAATCCCTTTGACAAAAGATGGTGAAGTTTCCGGTCTCCGACGGCGAGACTAAAATGAAACAGTTCTTACAGAGAAGAAATTCTGCACTTTTGAAACTGTTTTGAGACCATATTTTGAAACGATTTGAAATACTTCTGGTAATGAAATGATATCCGCACATTTCGAAACCGATAGAATCACGTTTACAAAATGGAACCATTTTCAAAAAATCGACTACCTACTCTAGCTTCAAGATGAGGGGAGAAAGGCTAATAGAATTTTGGCAATGCTATTCGCGATGTACTTAGAATAGGAATTTATCTTGACATAGAAACCATGTCTGAAAAAATTGGCGAAAAGAAAGAGAATGAAATGCATTCTTACATCTGTAACATTTACGTTAGACCATACCACATACAAGGAAACGCTATTAAAACGCCACTCGGAGACTTTTAAAATTTTACGGAGCCTTGAATTTTGCGTCTCGGTAGCCAAAATTTGAACGATAGATCACCCTTTGGATCGTTTCGGTTTGTAAGCGAAAAAAAAAACAGGTCAAAAGTATCTACGACTACATGAGACGAAGTGAAAAAGCACCCTCGAAAAAGCTACGAGCCAGGCACGTTGCTAGTGATTAATATTCCAACGTGTTTAAAATAGGTCACACACTAATCTACGACCGGAGAGCAAATGTACTCTTGTAATATTGACGACGAAAGAAGCAAAGTACGAGTAAAAAGAGAGAAAATGCCAAACAGAAACAGCGCGAGTGAATTCCAAACGAAGCCAATAACAAACGTTAAACTGGCGTCAAGTACGTTGTGTGCTGCTTACTGCTTAGCTCACTGTGTTAGCCCAGCAGCTTACCCTTCGCGGAATTCCTCCACCCTGCTTTTACTCTTTTTCCTGTAAAACGAATAAATATAAAAAGTAGTATTTCGACAATAAGTTGGAACGTACATGACGAAGAGCAAGGCGAGAAAAGAAGAGAAAAAAGGCATCAACGAGCGTTTTTCTCGCGTAAGCAGATGTATTTGTATATACACTATACAGCCGAGTATTTCGTAAAATAAGGCGCAAGGCCGGGGTTAAAAGCGACTCGATAGTGTAAGACGAGAGGAAACGAGCAGAGAGGCACACGGACAGAGACGAGTTTTGTTCTTTTTCTTCACGTTCGTTCTCTCTCTCTCGCTCTCGACGAAACGATTAGTTACAGTAAAATAACCGTAAATTAGTTTCATTTGAAACGCAGATTTTCGCCCTCGAAGAAATATTTAAACCGTTTAAACGCTCGGCGTTGAAAAACTTTCGTCCGAATTGGTTCGCGAAAAAGATAGCGTCATAATTTTACAGCTCGTTGTTTAGTGTTCGTAGTATTCCAACTCGATGCCCCCTTTTCCGGTTCTCTTCCTCTTGCTGCTGTAATTTTTTTCAATGCTGCCGTCGAAGATGTTTGTTGCCTGTCTAATTTATCGAAACGAGCTATGCTTGGATCTTATTGGATGATTAAAGGGATTTATAGTTTCCAGAAGATGAGAGGGAGGAGGGGAGAGAATTTGGTATCTCAGTCAACAGGATGTTGAAATAAGCTAATATTTCGATACCTTATTCACCAGGGAGGTATTGAACAGAAGAAAACGAATAATGCAAGATCAAAAGAGTATGCAACCAAAAATACCACTCTAATCAAAATTCCAGGAGCTATATCAAGTAAATTCATTGAATTTTGGAAAATTTGAAAATTTCAGGTCAAAGCAGAAACAAAATGAAAATTCTATCTGATTCTGCTGAAAATCTGAAATTTGGTATGCAACGAATGTAACTATGTAACCTAATTTCAAGCACCCAATAAATTTTGGAAAGTCCTTGAGACTCCAGAACGACTTGAAACCACTTCCAATCAATTTGCCACGATGAAATGATGTCCACCAATTTCCAGTTTTTTAGATCGATTCAGCAAGTGAAATAATGTGAAAAATTTAATTTAAAAAAATTTTCTGGAGGTTTCAGAATTGCTTAAAACAACTCAAAACAGCTTCCAATCGATTTAAGGAATCGAAAACGAGGTGGGTTTCCATAAACAAAATTTCAGATTTTTAATGGGTCCTGAATTTCGTGCTTGGGAAAGAGGCAGCCAGACAGTATCCCAGGACCAAATTTACGATAGCTTCCGATTCAACTAAGGCTATCGATCAAACCTCAATCCAATTCCCTCATCTTAAAAAGAACCCTCCCTTTCGCTTTTCCTGCTCTCACACGCCTGCATCTCTCACTGTTCATTTTTTTCATATTTTTTCTCTATTTTGCTTTCAGCAAAACGAGGCAAAAAACGTGGTCCATCGTTTATCTATTAAATACGAAAAAAAAAATACCTCTTTCATACAATCGCACAATATATCGATAGAAAATTAAAAACATCAACTTTAACGAGCCCATTTGTCCCCGTGCTTAGCTATCAAAAGGTATATGGTCGATAAAGAAACATCGAAGGAAGCGAAATCCGGCTGCAGCATTTTAATCCTTTCGTCGTAGCCGGTCTTTTCAGGCTGTTTTCTTCATCCTATAATATAGATAATCGCGCGCCATGCGCCATTAAAAAGCACCTTCTTTGCGTCGTGAATATTGAAAAAATTTCTCATCGTAACGAAATTTTTATATCAGCTTCATTACGAGCTTGTTGACGAGACGTGATAAAAAATTTTTCACTTTATCAAGCCGGGCTGCGCCGGGGTCGGAAAATACGAGGAGGAAGGGACAAAAAAAAGGGCATCGTCGAGGAAAAAACCTTGGCTCGCTTAAATAAAAGGATAGATTATTATATCCGAAAAGTCTGCGTACCTCGCTTCGTCTCACGTTGCTAATATTAAGGAAGACATTAATCCTTTTAAGCAAAAGAAGCAGGAAAAAAACGCGAGCCACAAGTAACTCGAAGGCAAAAAAAAATCATTTGCGGTGTAACCATATATTTTTTTATCTAAACTCGTTACATAATATTTCTTCGTTTTCTGCTTTTCAGTTTTTATTTAGCTATTTTTACCCTGCTCCTTTTTGCTCTCTCTCTGTTTCACTTTTTATTTGTCCTCGTTTCTGTTCCTCTTCTTTGGTCCGACGATGGTGCTTTTTTTCGCCCTCAAAGTCGTTGCTCGTGTTTTTCTCTATGTACATTGAACGAATTAAACGAGTATATAAATTAAAATGTGTTCGAGTCGTCGAGTACATTTTAACATCCTGCTAGTTTTCTGTATTTTTTTTTCTTTTTTATACGTGTGGTTGGTAATGTACTGTTTTTTTTGCCTTATATTTATCCTTGCAACGCCGATAAATATTAAACAAATACGAGACCGACGATTACCAGCTTTTGAAATGCGAGGGTGTTTGTCGAGCTTAACTTACACAAAGATACAACTTTAGTATAATTATGCTTCCACAAACTCGATAAATCGTAATCGTTCTCCTTTAGTATGTACTTATTCGACTTCTTGCTTTCAAGGTGAAGAAATAAGTAGAAAAAATTTGTTTGAAAATTACTTCAACCAACAACGAAATTTGCGAGACAAGGTCGTAAAAATTATGGCACCCTAGACGAAAATTAGGGAAAAAATTTAGCGTTGAATTTTTTTCGAAGAAATAAATTTCGATTTTGAAAAAAAAAATTGAAAGAGCTAAAGTAAAATTGAATACATACATTTTGACTGTTCGTTTTGATAAATGATCATTTTTCCACCCTCAAAATTTTTTTCTATGGTTCAATTTTTTAATGGAAAACCACAGCGTTGATACTACATTATAAGAAGACTTTAAAGAGGAAAAGACATTCTAAACTAGCAAAATCTCGTTTTCAGTGGGTTGAAAATCCACCAACCATAAAATTCCAATTTTGCTAAATTTTCAATGCTCAGAATGAGGTCATTTCAATACCTCAGATTTGACCTTGCAGGCGGTGACATTTATATCCAAAATGAAGGGAGTTGCTTCATGAGCATAACATTGTTTGTAGAACAGACGACGGAATACAGAACATTTTTGTCGGATCGGTATCAAATCTTCTAGTAAAACCCACAACTTCCATTGAAGTTATCACAAAATTGATACGAGGAACCTTAATCCAAGAAAATGGGCAGGGATTGATAAGATCTCACAATAAAAACCACGCGAAACTGTAAGTATATAAACAAGCCTCGGCTATTTACTGATTGCAAGATAGTTTTTGCATGTGCTATCATCATACTTTTATTGCATAATGGTTTTGCATTGGTTGCATAAGTTTGCTTTTAAAAATATCAACTTGAAGCTGATTTCTCATTTCTGATCATTTTCATAATATTTTATAAAATTGAATGTACCTATGTACTACTTTTATTAAAATGAGTAAAAAATGTCTGGTAAATTAGAACATTCAATTGAACAACTTTTGATGAAATAATCAAAGTGATTTCACCTTGGACATGCAGCATCAATTTTTAAAAAAATTGAAATTCTGATTCTTCAGTTCCACTTCTTATTGGTAGAAAGATGTCTGATTTTTCTAAAATTGAGTTCGAAAGATTTCAAATTTAGCACAAAAATATTATTGCTTAGCATTATAATATTAAAAATACAAATTGTTATTTGGATCTTTGAAAATACTAGTTGCTGTTTGGCCAAGTGTTGGCTAAGTGTTGACTGTTGACAATGAAAAAGTGATTAATAGAGTTTTTTTGCGCGCAAAAACTCTAAAAAAAAAAAAAGGATTTTATTGTTGACATATTCAATCCATACTTTTGGCTGGAACATGCGTCACAGTGCTTCAAAATTACCAAAAATCATCATGTTGAAAAAACTAGACAAACCCAAAGAAAAAGTGGAAATGGGCCAATTTCCATATTGCCTGCAATATCCAAATTACTTGAAAAGTTACTTCTGAAACTCCCCAAACCACAGGCCAAAATGCCAGGTCATCAGTTTGGGTTTTGCAATCAACACTCAACAATAGGCCAGATCCCATCATGTCACAGCTATTATTGAAAAAGCGCTCGAGAAAAAGAAATACCATTCTGTAGAATTTCTCGATGTAACACAAGCATTTTACCAAGTATTCACCAGAAGTCACCAAGTGAGTTTTTGACTTTTTTTTACGTGGATTTATGTTGAAAAAATCACTAGAATGTCCACAGAGCCTTTACATTTTTTTTTTTTTGAGTGTCTGATGACTTCTTGGCGAATCCTGGTAACTTCTGATGAATGTATCACCAGAAGTCATCATGTCAGTTTCGACTTTTTTTTAAAGTGACTCCATGATGAAAAAAATCACCACAATATCCTCCTGGCCATAGACATTTTTTTGAATATCTGGTGACTCCTTGGTGACTTTTTTTTAGGTGCATTTATGTTGAAAAAATTACGAGAAGGTCCTCAGAACCTTTGAAATTTTTTTGAGTGTCTGATGACTCCTTGGTGAATCCTGGTGAGTTCTGGTGAATCTTTCACCAGAACTCACAAAGTGAGTTTCCAACTTTTTTAAAGGTGACCTTATGATGAAACAAATCACCACAGTATCCTCCTGACCATAAAAATTTCATTTGAGTGTGAGGTGACTCCTTGGTGAATCCTGGTGACTTCTGACACATTCACTAGAAGTCACCAAGTGAGTTTTCAACTTTTTTAAAGGCGACATTATGGTGAAAAAATAACCACAACCAAGGAATTACCAGACCCTCCAATGAAATTTCTAGAGTCAGAAGGATATTGTGGCGATTTTTACATCATGAAGTCACCTTTAAAAAAGTCAAAAACTCACCTGGTGACTTCTGGTGAATCTGTCACCAGAAGTCACTAGATATTCAAAAATAATTTATAGCGTCAGGAGGACATTGTGGTAATTTTTTCATCATAAAGTCACCTTCAAAAAAGTCGAAAACTGACTTAGTGACTTCTGGTGAATGTGTCACCAGAAGTCACCAGGATTCACCAAGGAGTCACCAGACACTCAAATGAAATTTCTAGGGTCAGGAAGATATTGTGGTGATTTTTGCATCATAAAGTCACCTTTAATAAAGTCGAAAACTCACTTGGTCAGTTTTATAAATTTTTTTCACAAATGGTCAAGCTACAAGCTTTAAGTATATAAACTTTATTGGCTGGCTTTATTCAAAGTCTTAAAAAAATTTCCCAAAAACTTCTCTCAAAACTCGACTGAGTTGAGAAAGTAAATGTGGCGAAGAAATGAGTCTGAAATGCCTCAAATACGGATTTTTAAATATTGTGGGTCATTTCAATACATGTACCTTCCTTTCCCTCATCCCCTCTCTGATTGACACAAAATTTTTACATATTTACATACTTACCAAAGGTTCTTCAGAAGTCGAAAAAAGGTGTTTTTTGTAAAAAAAAACAACAACAACAACAATTGATACTGATTGATTTTTACTGAATTTTGAAAAATACAACTTTAAATACTTAGGCATTTATAATTTTTACACAAATGTGATTTTTTCACCAAAATAAAGCCATATTTTGAGTTTTTAAGGAAAAAAGTACCTACTCCATTTGAAACTCATAGGTACATATGTATTTTGAACATTTTTCAACCTTTCATTTTTTTATCAATGCATTGAATTTTGAGAAGATCACATTGGGAACAATTTAAAAAAATTTACTCAAGTCAGGCATTTACAGTTAGTTTGGTGTTGACTTGAGGAGTTCAAGTGCTGAAGATGGCCAAATTTTTAAGTGCGGTTGATATGAAGTTGATTTAAAAAATTGGTATAATAGACTGAAAAAATGTTTTAGGAATACCTAAGTAGGTACCTACTCATTTAAATAGAATAAATGTCACTGAAATTTCATAAAATGAAATATTATTGCGGCTAAAATAAGGTCCAATCAACCAAAAAACTATAAATTGTTTTAAAATTTTAAAGACGATGAAAAAATTAATGAAATCTAATCAAAATATTGTATGTAGAATATTAGGCAAGAAGCATAATGTCAACAAAAGTGCCTGAAATAACCGAAAAGTTGCTTTTAAAAAATGACTCAAAAGTTCCAATATCCATACTTGACTTTTTTCAACACCCTGTACCCGTCAATTCGGACGTCTCACAGTGTCATTGATGGTAAACATCAGTCGAGACAAAGTACGTTTAAAAGTAGGTAAAAGTAAACTAAATCTGCCCCAGTATATAACTCGATCGGCTCGAAAATTACTTAGATGTTAATAAGAAACGAAAGGTAATCATAATGCATTTGCCAGCCAGGCTTCGAGAATGGCTTGATGAATCTTGTCGATTCTTATTACTGTCTCGACGAGGAAGGAACATGAAAATACGGCACAGGAACCTTTCTACCAAATTCCAGTCGGGGTTACCATGTACAAAAGAAGCATTTCGAATTTCGACTCGCTTCGTGAATAACTTTTTGAAACATTTCCAACTGTTTCTTATTCTTTTTCCCAAAAAAAAGAACGTTTCGCGAGTAAAACTTCTCAACGAATAATACTTTATAAATTGTAAATTTTCTCGTAACCTTGATGGCGTCACTACCTCTTCGAATGATAGAGAAAAATTGAAGCATGTGTCTGTGGAGATGGAAAAAGAGGGGGGTAACGACTGATGACACTCGACTAGCTCATTAGCCATCGATTTTATTTCATCTTTTACCAACCTGTCAAAGAGCCAGAAAGGGGGTAAAAAAAATAGGTACGTGGCTGGTATAAAATAGGGAGGCGAAAAAGTAAAGAAACTGAGAAAAAAAAGTGTTCGCGAGTTGAAAACATTTTATTAAACATTATCGCCGGCAGCTCTGTTGAGAAAGTTTCAATATAGCTGCACCTCTTCTTCTACACAACGAAAAGAAAAAAAGTAAAAAAAAAACACGCAGATTGTCTTGGCGGTTTCACGTCATCGTCTTTTAAAGAAGATTCGAGCCTCGTCGGTCGGTATTTGTATCATTGTCGTAAACGTGAGTGGAAAAAACAACAAAAAGAATATGATTTTGTAGTGGTTTGTAAAGTTGACTGGTTGGTGGTGGATTTTCATCATGTCTTGTATCGTGATATCGTAGCGGGAAAAAAAGCAAAGAAACCGCCTAATAAAAAGCACGACGACGAGTTATGGAAAAGCTTAATTTAACGAGAGATGAAAAGCACCACGATGACGATCACTCGTAGCGGAAACATTTTCATCAAGAAAAACACGAGTAATTAACTAATAAAAGTAGAAGAGGACGAACGCGTTTGCTCGTCATTTATCCTACTTAAAAGCTCGTTTTACCAGTAAGAGGTTTTTTTTGCACGCTTATTCAGCCACGGTTGGCGTTGTCGCCGGTCTAGCTGAGGCAGGCTTGCGTATAATAAGGTCAAAAGGCGTATTAATAATGATAAAAGACGATTGAATTGTGCCAGCATCGGTGAACGAAACAGACAGCGATATAAAAAGCGAGTGAGCGAGAAAGAGATGAGCAATCAGGCAGATTTTAATTTACTCGTTCACAAAAAGAGACGAATATTAGGTATCCTTTCGGATAAATTAATTTTTCGTCGGGTTCGCACCTCGAAAGTCGAGATATTGCGAGAAATACTCGTCTTCGTTGAGAACTGATTCGAGTTTCGATAACAGAGAGACACGATCGAATGTGGTTTTGGCATCTGAATACGACTCCACTGTACTACTTATGTATTACGAACTAACTACTGCTTCTTGAAAGTATATCCTACCACCATCGCATCTAACAGTGCGTAGGTATTGTCTTCGAAGCCTACGACAACCACGCAGCAGCACACGAAAAAAGAAGAGCACATTGTTTGGCAGCTTTTTATCTATGCCTGGGTATTTTTTTCTCTCTCAAAAAATGCGGAAAGGCGTCAAGTGAGGTGTTATTTATTATGTTTTTCGAAAACGCATCTCATTTCCAAGGCTCGAGAGGTTGAACAACAGACGAAAGATATGTGAGAGCGGAATTGCCTACCTTAGGCGATAAGTACCGCCAGTCTTTCGTTAACTTATATCTACCTATAAATAAACTTACATGTGATATAGGTAAAGGTATGTACATAGGCAGCTGCAGACAAGATGTTCGATGAGAAATTCCTCTCAACAGGAATTTCTTGCCTTCTACTCTCTTCCTGTAGATCGTGCAAAAATGCTCGAATATATGAAAAGCCTCTACTCTGTAGCAACCTATCGTCATCGGATGGATACCTCGGAGCTGATAATGCTTCATGGTGAAGATGAGAGCTAATTCAACAGCTCGACGTAATTATATCCACGTATGCGGAGTGTGTTATATACAGAGTGGCCCAAAAGTCAGTATCCCGATTTTCACATTTTAGTTTTTCTTAAAAAAATCAAAAACTAAGCATCCTAGAAAAAAACTACCGACATCATGTCGATTCAAAATTTAATTCTCTACAACTTTGTTGACATGAAATTTTTTTTGGACGCTTCCTTTCGCCTCCAGATCGATTTTTGTGACGTGATGATTTTCATGAAAAAATTTTCAAAAGTTCATTTCTAAGAGTTTTAGTTTTTCTTCAAAAACTCAAAAACTAAACATCCTAGAAAAAAACTAACGACATTATGTCAATTGGAAATTTTATTCTCTACAACTTTGCTGCCGTGAAATTTTTTTGGACGCTTCCTTTCGCCTCCAGATCAACTTTTATGAAGCTCAGTTGGCAAATTTTTCAAAAATTTTAGTTTTTTGTAAAAAAATCAAAAACTAAGCATCCTAGAAAAAAACTAACGACATTATGTCGATTGGAAATTTTATTCTCTACAATTTTCCTCGACGTAATTTTTTCGTAGGATGCTTCTTTTCATCTCCAGATCAATTTTAATGAAACTTAGCCTGCAAATTTTTCAAAAATTTTAGTTTTTTGTAAAAAAAATCAAAAACTAAGCATCCTAGAAAAAATTACGTCGAGGGAAATTGTAGAGAATAAAATTTCCAATCGACGTAATGTCGTTAGTTTTTTTCTAGGATGCTTAGTTCTTGATTTTTTTACAAAAAACTAAAATTTTCGAAAAATTTGCCAACTGAGCTTCATAAAAGTTGATCTGGAGGCAAAAGGAAGCGTCCAAAAAAAATTTCACGACTGCAAAGTTGTAGAGAATAAAATTTCCAATCGACATAATGTCGTTAGTTTTTTTCTAGGATGCTTAGTTTTTGAGTTTTTGAAGGAAAACTAAAACTCTTAGAAATGAACTTTTGAAAATTTTTTCATGAAAATCATCACGTCACAAAAATCGATCTGGAGGCGAAAGGAAGCGTCCAAAAAAAATTTCATGATAACAAAGTTGTAGAGAATTAAATTTTGAATCGACATGATGTCGGTAGTTTTTTTCTAGGATGCTTAGTTTTTGATTTTTTTAAGAAAAACTAAAACGTGAAAATCGGGATACTGACTTTTGGGCCACTCTGTATTTACATAGCCTTTGGCTTGAAATTAATAATTTTACACCAATTTTGAAGCGTTTTCCGAGAGGCCAAGGCCAAATAGACCTAAAATTATTTTTGAAAATAATTTCTAATACATTATACGAACTCAGTGTCGTAGAAACGATTTTTTGTTAGAAATTTAGAGGAATAATTCCATGAAAAATTGTGGAGGATGTCAAAAAATCGTAGAAAAATTCTTAGTGTACAACTGAAACCCTTACAAAATTTAAAAAATCGAACAGAAGTCCGAGGGCGAAAGTAAATTCGGATAAGATGAATATTAGGGAAGATTGTTGTACCCCGGACCTGTTGTACCAGGGACCTTTCCCTCACTAACGCCACTTGCGGAATTCGGACCCCACTACGTTTTAAAGCATCACTATGGTATGCCACAAAATGAACTATAGGCGATGAAGTTATAATTTGAAAATTTTGCACACGATTATCGCCTCGGATAACAAAAAGTTACATTTTGCCATGTTTTGTGAACTCATTTTGGCCTATTGTTTATCTCAAATTTGTCAAACCAATTAGTGCAACGTGTAGCTACACCATCCAAGTGTAAGTGCACATATTCACTTTTTCGAAAAATATTGTGTAAAATTTTGTAGAAATTTTTTTCTAAATTTTGGGAGGTCTTGTACCTGGGACCAAATGTTATCGTGTACCACGGACCGCAATTTTTTCATCTAATTTTCACGAATTTTGATACTTTTTCAGATGCCAGGATGCCCTTTACACAGTTTTTACATTGTAGCATCTGAAAACGTTTCAAAATTTATTTGAAATTGGTGGAAATTTGAGGAAAAATCTATGGTCCGTGGTACAACATGACAAACTTATGAAATTTAAAAAAAAAATTCTGCAAAATTTTATATGATCTTATTGTAAAAAGTAAATATGTATAATGAATGTCTATGATCCATACGTGAACTTTATGCCTTCACGGCCAACTTTTAGGCATTTTCCAGGATAAATTTCCTTTTGGTCCTTGGTACACGACCCGTTGTACCATGGACCAAAAAAAAGTGACTTTTTCAAAAAATTCTGGAAGGGAGGGGAATGAGTTTTGAACAAATGTGAATATCTCGTTTTTTTTGTAAAAGACCATTCTTTGATGCACCCTATTCACATTTTCAAAAATAATTAATGGGTGGAGTCCATTCCCAAAAAACGAAAAATCGGTCCCTGGTACAACAATCTCCCCTACCCATTTCTCTACTTATACAATGCAAAGTAGGTACCAAATCATAAAAATTGTAAAATTGGTAAAAAAAAACCACTCAAATAACCCAAAATTCCGTATCGACACCGACTGAATATGAAACAAGCCATCAGCTATTCGCTGATCGCAAGATAGTTTTTGCATTTACTTTGACTAAGTACATACCTATGTATATTGGTTGATGGTTGCATTGGTTGCTAAGTTCGCTTTCAACTATAAACTTGAAGCTGATTTTTCATTTCTTAATCTTTTTTATCATTTATAAAGTAGAATGTTCCTAGACCTATTACTTTTATTAAAATGAAGTCAATTAATAAATTTCTCATAAATTAGAACATTCAACTAAATAAAATTATTTGTACACGAATAAAAAAATACGCGTAGATATTAAAAATTAAATTCCAAATCAGTCCCAAATTTGGTTTTGGTAAAAAGTAATTGCCGATTGCCTTTATGCCGAAATACTGTTTGCTGATTGGCTATAAACTGAAAAGTTCTAAATTTATTTCCATTTAAAAATCGCGTAAAAATTGCTGATGAATACAGTGTTAAAATTTCTAATCATCATGGACGCAAACAACTGCTGGTTACTCTTCGAATTTGACGCCAAAATATTGCCAAGCAGTATGATAAAATCCTAATTTCTAATTGGTTTTATTAAAATTCTAATCGCTGATTGGCTGTTGGATAAAGAAAAAGTGAAGAAAACAATGTAAGACTGCATACATATAAAAACACCACAACCTATGTTGTACTTAAAGTCTTGCAAAAATTAGAGTAAAATGTCACCAAAAAAGTTGCTGAAAAATTTATTAAAAATATTAGGTATTAAAATGGAATGAAATCTTCTCAAAATTTTATTTTTTTTGCCAAAATTCGGTCAAGCATGGGTTATTTTATGTCAACTCAACCAACGTTTTTAAGTCATGTCTTTCGATTTCGCTCAAATTTTTTTACAATGTACACCCACCCAGTAAGTAAGAACCCCGCAATTAGTTTGGTCCCAGCCCCCTGAGGGGGCGGGTGAGGGGGCTTCCACTATTTTCACATTGTCTTGAGGTATTCAACTTCAGCAGCTAATTCTTCCAAAACTATAATACTTTGATCAAAACTGATTTCACTGTTCGAAAGGGCATTGCATTTAAAACTTTTTAAGCATTTTGAAATTTTTAAAACTTGAAAGTTGAACTTTCAAATTGAAAGTTCAAATTTCAAAATGGCGCTGTAAGTGGGAGCTACCATTTAAAATTTTGAAAAAATTTCCATAGATGTGCCTTTTGATGCTTTTTCGAAATATTCAGGTTTCGTGATATCGCTGAACACGAATATAGCCATAGTTTTTTACATCGACTTTGCTCATGGCCCCCAGAACCTCGCCCAATAGGTAAAAGTCCAAAAAAAATTGTTGGGGTCCGTGGATGGGGTCCAATCAAAAATCTGACGTCATATTCGTGTTCAGCGACACCAAAAACATACTACTCCATGTATCGCACAAACAAAACATTTTTTTGAACTTTTACCCCCTTTGGGAAGGTGCTGGGGGCCGTGGATGGGGTTCTATCAAAAATCTGACGTCATATTCGTGTTCAGCGTCACCAAAAACATACAGTTCGATATATCACATGCCCCATATTTTCTTTCGAAAGTTTCGCCCAAAATTGGGGGTGGGAGTGCTCCCCCTCCATCAAGAGATCCCATCACGAAACTTGAATATTTCAAAAAAGCATCAAAGGGTACATCTATAGACATTTTTTCAAAATTTTAAATGGTAGCTCCCACTTACAGCACTATTTTGAAATTTGAACTTTAAATTCAATTTGAAAGTTCAACTTTCAACTTTTGAAAATTTTAAAACGCTTAAAAAGTTCTAAATGCAATGTCCTTTTGAACTGTGAAATCAGTTGTGATCAAAGTATCATAGTTTTGGAGGAATAGGCTGTTGAAGTTGAGTACCTCAAGACAATGTGCAAATAATGGAAGCCCTCCATCCGCCCCCTGAGGGGCTGGGACCAAACTGATTGCGGTGTTCTTACTTACTGGGTGGGTATATTATATTGTAAAAAAAATTTGAGCGAAATCGAAAGACATGACTTTCAAAATCGCCTTTTTTTGGTTGAGTTCACGTGGAATATGACCGGCATTGCAAATAAGAAAAGAATACTTACTTGAAAATGTATTAAAATGCCATTTTGAAATTTGAGAAAATTATTGCAATAATGCCCAAATTTCAAATAAACTGCAGAAAAATTTATAAAATTAACCAAATACCTATTGTCAAAATTTCATTTTGAAAAAAATTTAAAAAAATTACATGAAGTAGAAATCTTATAAAGAACTGAAAAATTAGCGTCAAAGTATGCTGTATTAAATTACAACAAATTTATAAAATTTTGACAAATTGATTTCCAAAGCTAAATTTAAAGACACAGACGGAAATTAAAGAGTAAATTTATAGAAATTCGCAGTAAAATTTCATTGCTTGAAAATATCAGTATTTCCAATTCCCTCCTCTTTAATTTTTCAAGACCCTTCGAGGGAAAAATTCAAACATTCGACAACTCACAAGAAGAAGTTTTTTCATCACAAAATCAAAATGAACAAGGTCAGATATCACAAAGGATTTTGATCTTGAAAATTTTCATTCCGGAGAATAAAGTTTAAAATTCAGAGTTAATTTAGGAAAAAAACTAGATTTTTTGGGAAATTTTGGAATCAACAAAATTTTAATGTTTTTAAATTTGCAAAAAATTCGATTTTGGATTAAATGAATATTCGTGTACTTAGTGGGTAAAAAGAACAAAACTTTTGAAAATTTGTTGAAATTCGAGTTTTTCAAACCGCACATTTGCTTCCTTGTGGGCATCGAAGTTAAAAAAAATAAAATCCTGAGTTTTAGCCAAATAAAAAAATTGAGCACAAAATGATCAAAAAATGGCTGCGAAGTCTCCTCTAAGGAAAGTTTTAAATCATGGATACGTATGTTAGAATAATTTTGAAATTCATCAGTTGAACTTTTTTCGGATATGAAAGGGTTAATGAAACTAATGGAGCAGGTGCATTCTTAATCCTTACTCGCTTTTATTTTCAAATTCAAAACAACCGAGGATGCAAGCAGTTCTGTCGATAATCAGTCTATATTTTTCACCCTCAGTTTCACTTCCTATTTTTCCAGTGGTTTAGAAATAACCCCATCATACTCGCGAATATTTACTTTACCCAGCCTCTTTCCTGCTACACTTTTACCATTGCCAAAGTGGTTCGAAAAGTTTTTGTCAAACTTTTTCCATAGTCTTTTCGAAGCTTGTTCCTAAATTAAAAGTACACATTGAATATTGATAGGTCGTTGTGCACGTCGTTTTTCCTCCTCGCAATGGGGAATGATGCGGTATCGCTCACCAGATGCGACGATGACGAAACCCATTTTTATACCAAACTTATACAAACTTTAACATAAACACACCGACCAAAAAAAAAAATAAACTTCTAATTTGATTTTTTCCCCTCAGTTTATATAGTTTTCTTTTACTTTATACCAAGAAAGTAACGTAGCAGTGTCACTTAAATAAGAACAATTTTTGAACCAGGCTATAAATAATCGAAAGAGTATGTCTAAAAATACACAACGAGGAAAAATTTCAGGCTTTGGATTTTGTTTTCGATTCTTGAAGAATTTTTGAAAATTCAAATTAGGCCCATTTTCTCTGAAGTTATAGAGATTTGATCAAATTCAAGGTAACATTCAATTTATTCCTCATATTTTTCAGGTTTCCCAAGTCGATTGGTGTTGATTTTCAACTGTTCTTGGGCTTTCAAAGGAGGATTCAAACAAATTCTTCTGTTTTCGTGAATTTTATGTATCTTATTAAGAAAGTCTGAAAGATTAGTAAGTATGTACTAACATAATTAAGCTATTTGTTACATCAACTCCAACTATTCAGAAACAACAAATCTCATTCTAAGACACAAATTTATGAAAAAATCACTCATATTTTTTTTTCCTTCAATGACAGAGAAAATATCCGAGACTCGTAAAAAGAGCGAAAATCAGTAAGTAAAAAGAACGAGAGAATATTGAAAAACTTTAAAAGAAGATGAAATTATGGGACACCGTTCGCGAATATCTAAAACAGTGTCTCTGACGTGAAGCTCGTCATACACATGCACATAATATGACGATGAGAGACCAAACCAAAGTACGAGAAAGAAAAAACCGTACAACCACAGGACCCGGATACGATACAGAAAGGTATAGAAAATCCTTCGAAGATAATAAGATTTGCACAAGTGTCCCCAAATGGCCTTCTCCTTAAAGCACACCTATTTCTTACAACGTTCATCTCATCTCGACTATACGTCGTATACTTACTCGTAGTACTACCAGTAGTTGGTACACCTCACCGAGTCTTGAAATGCGTTTTTCGATTAAAATGCACCGAGATCTCATTTCTCAAGCTTCTTTCGTCTTTCTATTCAAAAAAATCACGTTATTATTTCGATATCTACCTTTAACGCGGATCGCACTTGGTTTCTTGACCTTTTTCTTCGCCTCATCTCTCTATTCCAGCCACTCGCCTTGTTTTCAATCTGGTGAAAAATCCACTTTTCTTTGCGAGATGCCTTTTATGCAGTCGTTTGCTCATACACTTTTTCGTTTTCTTTAACCAACGCTGCTACACGGTTTGTTTTAAGTACCTGGCTTTTTGTATGTACCGGGTACTCGCGCATAATGCCAATGCCCTGGCGTTTGAAAGATTTCCCATTTCTTATGTAGGGACCAGGTACTTATATGTACGATGAGCGTGTTCCTTATATATTTCTTTTTCAAATACTCGTCTCACAAGATTCATTTCGTATGCATGGTGGCTCCTGCTTTTCATAAGGTGTTTTGTTGTTGGGCTGCGTTGAAAGATCGCAGATACCGGTGCATATGTATACTTTTATTGAATATGGCCATGATATATTTATGGAGGCTGAGAGTAGGCTGACCAAGGAACGAAATAATTGATGCGAGGTATGCTTCTTCAGTACAATATGCCTATCTTGGGCCTGGGGAAAAAGATGCAGAAAAAAGAGAAACACAGGTTATCAAAAAGTTCAAGAAACTGATTTGTATTTTTGCAATGTTTTTGCAAATTTGAGTAGGTGAGCAATGTGAACGAATAATAGGTTTTTACGTATTTCCAGAAATCAGAATTCAACAAAGAAGATGTATGAAATGAACACCTTTCATAAGTACTGTAAGTATATCTAGTCCAACTTGCAAAATGTGCTCCGGTGTAGCGCCAAAAAATCATCGGCTTTTGTAGATATAGGTCTATAAAATGTCAAAAGACGTGCTTTGGATTTTCACAGCTGCATAGAGGGGAAGGGAGAGGAGCCTAAAAATCGCTCATTTTCAAAAATGGCTCCCAGGCTTCAAAAAAAAATTTCACAGTTTAGCACAGGGATCTCTTCACTCTGAATACATGTTTACTTCAGCTGGTCAAAACCTTAATGGGACTCTACTGCCCACATCGTATGATTTTTGGGCAAACTTTTCAAAAACAATGGTTACACAGGTGTCATCTAGTCGCGGGTCCAAAAAATTCATTTCACGCCCACTGAACTAAAAAAAAGTTCACGAAACCCGTCTGGCGCAAGAGAACGTGGTCGAAATTATTCAAAAGTGACCTTATGACCTATCAAAATACATTAGAAGCATGTGAGAAATTCGAATATTTCGAATTTTTTGAGTATTTTTGAAAAAGATGTCACGCAACCTATCAGAATAGGTCAAATTTTTAGCAAAAAATCAAAAATTTCTAATAAAGTTTTTTGGGTCACTTAAAAAATTATAAGCCCAAAATTGAGACATGATTTTCGGGATTTTTGAAAAACTGCCTTGTAACCTACCAAAATGGGTTGAAAATTTTCCAAGAAAATCAAAAATTCTGGTCAAAATTTTTATCAAGCATTTTTGAAAAATTTCAAGCCAAAAAATTTGGTCATGATTTTTGGATGAGTTTTTAAAGAAAAAAGTCTGACTCATCAAAATTGGTTAAAATTTTACCAGAAAATTAAAAATTATTATTGAAAGTTTTTTGGGAACTTTTGAGGAATTTAGGGTCCAAAATTGCGTCACGATTCTTAGAATTTTCGAAAAAAAGTACCATGCAAACTGTCAAAGTAGGTTAAAATTTCAGCAGGAAAAAAATGTTGTCAGAACGTCTTAATTCTTTGGGTTGCTTCGAAAAATTATGAGCCTAAAATTGGGTAGCTCCAAATTTTCTCTCACTCACTCTTTGTCCAAATGATATTCACTACAACGCTCGTCGATTAGATCTACTATTTTTGGATCGAAATTGAACGTTTTTGTAAGTGCTTATTTTTCTTTATCCAAGTATGTTTAGGGATTTTAGAAAAATGAATTAAAATTTCAGCAAAATAAAAAAATAAAAATTATTTTGAGCACTTTCGAAGGATTTAGAGCTCAAAAATTTGTTCATTATTTTTAGACTTACTTGAAAAAGGTACCATTGTAACATAATAATCAAAATCTTTGAAAATTCTGGCAGATAATCAAAAAAAATTATTTAATCTGTTTTTGAAGAATTCTGAATTCAAAAATTGGATTTTCTCTTCAAGTGACTCATTTTGACGAGTTTATGACACTTTTCCACAACCACCTAGAAAACTGGTTCAAATTTGGGATGAAAAGAAAGTTCAGATTTTCTGAAAAAATTGTGACCCATTTTGATGGGCATGATTGATACCCAGCTACGCTTTTCAAAAATCCCAAAAATTAAACCCCACCCCCTTTAAGATCTCAGAATTTTAAAAAAATGCTTAAAACCATTTCCGTCGAAATATTTGGATTTTTCGTGAAATTTCAACACATTTTGATAGGTCACATGATTCAATACAAAAAAAAGACCCAATTCAGGCTCTACATTCTTCAAAAATGTTCGAAAAATATTTTCACTGAAAAATTTGATTTTCTAGAAAAATTTTAATCGATTTTGATTGGTCGCAAGGTCGCTTTTGAATAATTCTGCAGCAGTTATTTTTCACTTGAAAGATGAGGGGGCGACTTTGAAAATCGACTTCGTCCTATCGTGTGATTCGTTTTTCACAAACTTTAGATTCTACATGGATGTGCAACAAAATCTTTTATGCTATGAATATGAATTTATTTTTGGACCTACGACTCAATGACACCGCAGCAACCATTTTTGTGCTGAATTTGCCCAACGATTAAACTTAAGAATTTTCCAATTGAAGTAGATACATTTGGAGTGATGAGATGGGAGTGCCTAGCACTAAAATGTAGGAAAAAATTTTACACTTGATCCATTCTGAAAACATTTGTGGGTTTTCAAGCTCCACCTCTAATTACCTATACAATTGCAAAAATCCAGAATACGTTTTTCATGATATTTTATACCCATATTATTGACAAAAAGGTAATTTATTTTTTTTACGATTGGACTGTAGACTACTACCAGACTCAACTGAGTAAATTTTCAATTAAATTAAATATTTACGTGGGAATAGAGCCGATTCAATTTGACGAGCATCGAGGTATAGGTATATGTATTTCTAGTATTGAACATTCGAGCATTGAAAAAAAAAAGTATTTTACAGCAACTGTCTATAACACAACGAACATGTATCGTACTCGTTGCAGCTGTGTAGTATATAGATAGACATAAGTATATTTATGTAAAGGGTACTGAGGTAACTTCCTGGTTGATTGTTCGATTTTGCAACATGTACCTACCTATAAGAACGCAGCTTATACGTGAGGTGAATTCGGAGTAGTGTTAGAAAATATACAATAAGAACAGTGAGCTTTCCACCAGTGACTTTGTGATTTCGATAAAACGAAGCGAAATGTTTTCTAATACACACGTTCGTGAGTACATCGAGTCCAATCTAATTGAACATAGGTAGGTATAGCGAGAAAAAATACATTTTAAAAGTGTAGGGTAAAGTAAAATGCACCTTCCTGGATACTTTCTATAGCAACGCAGAGTATCTCTCCCATTTCTAAAAAGAACACGATTCATTAATATGCAGGTATCTTACCTATATGTACACACATACAAAGGTCGTGGAAAAATAAAAAAATTTTTGCTAAGACAGACATCCTGTCAGGTAAGTATATTGACCCGATGGTTTAGAAAAGCACATTTCCAAAAAGACCACGCCGAAGTAATTAATGAAATAGGACGACAGCGACGAAGATAAAAAGACAGAATCGTTCCTGGCCAAGTCCATCTAATAAACTAGCACATTCAAATAAGAGAAACTTTACCATTAAGTAGTTCGGGGGATAATGTTTGAAGCCTAGTTCGCTGATAGATTTCTCTACAACACTGAGCTAGTATGAGATGAGAGATACTAAATAGAATGATACAGGGAAAGAGGCCCAGTATACGATACACTTGCATATACTCGTCCTATCTGTATATTGTATATTGCAACTCTCTACATAAACCATAAACTTTATACTTGTCTATGTGTAGCGTAATATCGCTTTGTGAATTTCCAAATGATATTAATTAGTTACGGGGGTAATTTTCCATCGTATACTTGTACACGAGCTTATCACTACTACGTTGTGTGGGTTTCTATGTACGAGGTCGTCATTGTACAATTTATACGGAGGTACAATTTCTGTGTTCAGGCTCCTTCCTACAGCTATATACATAGGCTACGATATGTCCGATATTAAACGTCGGTGTCTGTACTATTACGGTGCTCTTTAACTTTTGGCGAGTATGCCAAGAACAAAATATCGAGTGAAATCGAGTTGCCTCTTGTTTATAAACGGCGGCACTATCTCGGGTAAATAGCGTTTAATTATAATAGCGGTATAGCCTTTGATTTGGAGTAATCTGAACTTACGTCGGTGTCACCTTCTCACAGACTGTACCGTTGGTAAAATATTGAACTCGTAGCGAGCGAAAGTACCTTTGTGTGCTGAAAATCTCTCGAAAGTATATATTCTGCTTTTATGTAATAAGACATATTTTATTGGAATAATCTAAATTAATTTTCTTCTGTGATTATTTTTTGGAAAAAAAAATGAATAAATTAAAATTCACAAAAAGGCTTTAGAACGACTGGAAACTATCACTAATGAACGAGGGAGGGCCTAAAAATAGGGTACAAACCAATTTCAAGTTCATTCTTTCGCGCTTTCACGAACAATAATTTTTTTTATCTTTTTCAAAAATAACCGAAAAAAATTTCGAATTTGAACCGGGTCAAAAAAAAATTGAAAATGAGTATGAGCCTAAATTTATTGAAAGGATGACACAGATGGCAAGTAAATCAAGCGTTGAATTTCATTTTCACCCCACTTGAAGTGTTTTTTTGAAAACCAGGGAATCCAAAAATAAACTGAGGTTCGATCCAGAATAGTTTAAAACCATCACTATTCAACTCGAAAGGTCGAAAATAGAATACAATCTAAATTTCAGTTTTGTGTGTCAATTTGGTGAAATTTTGATTTTTTCCCAAAAATTTGCTAAAAATATAAAAATGAATTTCAGCACTTGAAATTTTGGCTAGTAGATTTAATGTCCTCTAAGTATCGATTCCCTGCTGTTCAATTTCAATAATTTTAGAATACATTTTTTCAGAATATTTGAGGAATATTAAACCTAAATTGGGTCATGATTTTTTCTGTTTCTTAAGAAAGTGTCCAGAAAAAATGAATGAAAAGTGTACGAAAAATTCAAATACATGTATTTCGACGAAAATGGTTTTTGAGAGATTTAAAAGAATTTGAGCACAAAATTGGACTATGATTTTCGTGATTCGATTCATCAAAACCTGTTGAAATTTCACGAAACATTCAAAATATTCCAATAAAAATAATTTTTGAGAGATTTTGAAAGATTCTGAGCACAAAATTTGAATCCTAATTTGCGTGCTGTTTTGAAAAAGCGTCGTGCAACTCATCAAAATGAATTAAAATTTCTAAAGAAATTCAGAATATTCTCGACGAACGTTTTTTTGAGCATTTTTGAGAAGAATGAATGGAACATATCAAAATGAGTTGAAATGTTGCAAAAAATCAGGAAAGCATTTTTGAAACATTCCAGCCAAATAATTTGAGTGATTTTTGTCACCGAAGCAATGAACCTAGTATTTCCAGCAAACTATATTGCAACACAAAAGGTACTCAAAAAAGTAAGTAAATCTAGAAATTTTTGATTTTTTGCCAAAATGTCTATCTATTCTGGTAAGTACATAAATGTTGCAGACACTTTAAAAAAAAATTAAAATTATATGTCGATTTCAGGTTTAAAATATGTACCTCAAGACTACTCATAAAAATAAATCCAGAAAATTTTTAAGTTGTAGACACTTTTTCAATAAATCATATAAATCATAACCTAATTTTTGGGCTCAAAATCCTTCCAAATTCTCAAAAATTATTTTTTCGAAAAATTTAAACCTGTTTTGATGGAAAATTACGATTTAATTTTCATTTCAAAATTCTTCAAAATCTCTCGAAACTCATTTTTGTCGAAATATTTGAATTATTTGCGGAAATATAACCATTTTTGATACGTTCGCTTGACACTTTCGTAGAAATCTTACAATCTAAGAATCAATTTTTTGTTTAATATTTTTCAAGAATGTTCAAAAAGTATATTCGTTGAAACATTAATTGAATTCTTTTTATCAAAATTTCAACTTATTTTGATACGTTAGTCAGAAAATTATGACTCAATTTTGGGCTCAAATTCTACAATAATGCTCAAAAAAAATGTCGTCAAAATGTTTGAATTTTTTCAGTTTTGGTAGCCAACAGATTGTAAGAGAGGAACGAGCGGTTAACTTTCTGGTTGTTGGAACCCAAATTTTCCTGACCTTTTATTTAAAACTTCGAAAAAATTACGTTTGATGATTTTTGAAATACTCTGAACCCAAATCTGGAATTTTTGCAACAAAATTAAGACCACTTCAGTGAGAACTGGTTTCTCTTTCAAAATGTATTTCAGCTGTTGAAATTTTGACTTGTGATGTATTTTAATGTCCTCTATCGATTCCCTGTTGTCCAATTCAATAATTGTGGAGCACATTTTCTCAAAATTTTTAAAGGAGTATTGAACCCTTTAAAATTGGGTAAGTGATAATTGAGAAAATGTCGTGCAAAAATGAGAGAAAATTTTACGAAAAATTCAAAATTTCGACGAAAATGGGGTTTGAAAGATGTAAAAGATTTGAGCACAAAATTGGGCAATGATTTTCGTGGATTTTGGAAAAGAAATCGTGATTCGATTCATCAAAATGTGTTAAAAACATTCAAAATATTTCGATGAAAATAATTTTTGAGATATTCAGAAAGATTCTGAGCATAAAGTTTGGATCCTAATTTGCGTGGTGTTTTGAACGTGTAACGCAGCTCATAAAAATGAATTAAAATTTCGGAAGAAATCCAAAATATTTCCAACAAACATTTTTTTAAGCTCTATTGAGAAGAGCGAATCCAACATATCAAGACGGGTTAAAATTTCGCAAAAAATCAGGGTAGCATTTTTGAAAAATTGCAGCCTAATAGCTTTGGTGATTCTTAACTTAGAATTTGAAAATATGAACTTATTTCAACACTACTCAATAAAGTAAGTAAATCTAGAAATTTTTGATTTTTTTGCTATAATGTCTATCCATTCTGATAAGCAAGTTGCAGACACTTTTTCAAAAGAAACACAACAAAAATTATATCTCGATTTCAGGTTTAAAATGCCTCAAAACTGGTCAAAAGAGTAACTCCACAAAATGTCAATTTTTTGATAAGATTTTTACATATTTTGATAAGTTGTAGACACTTTTTTTTAAAAACCACGAAAATCATGGCCCAATTTTGGGCTCAACATCCTTTCAAATTTCTCTAAAATCATTTTTGTCAAAATATTATATTTTTTCGAGAAATTCTAACCAATTTTGATTTTTAAAAAAAAAAGTATAATAACGATTCAATTTTCATTTCAAAATTCTTCAAAATCTTTCGAAACTCATTTTTGTCGAAATTGATACGTCGCATACAAAATCTTTGCATTTTTCAGTTTTGGTAGCCAACATATAAGCGACGAACGTGGAGTTCATTTTCTGGTTGTTAGTGTCCAAATTTTCCTTGAAAAAAATTAAAATTCAAATATTTCAACGAAAATGGTTTTTGAGAGATTTAAAATAATTTAAGCACAAAATTGAGCCATGATTTTTGAAAAAATTTTCGTCATTTGACTCATTAAAATGCATAAAAATTTCACGAAATACTCAAAATACTTCGATAAAAACAATTTTTGAGAGATCCTGAACGATTTTAAGCACAAAATTCGAATCTTACTTTGCGAGGTGTTTTGAAAAAGTGTCATGCAACTCATCAAAATGAGTTAAAATTTTGAAATAAATTCAAAATTTTTCCGAGGAACATTTTAGGAGCTCTTTTGAGAAGAGTGAATGCAACATATCAAGACGCGTTAAAATTTTTCAAAAAATCAGGATAACAGTTTTGAAAAATTCCAGCCAAATAACTTGTGTGATTTTTGTTCTCGTAGCTCAACAATTTCCAGTTAAAAATACTTATTTCAACACTACTCTAAAAAGTAAGTAAATCTATAAATTTTTGATTTTTTGCCAAAATGTCTATCCATTCTGATAAGCAAGTTGCATACACTTTTTCGAAAAAAAGCAACGAAAATTATATCTTGATTTTAGGTTTAAAATGTCTCAAAACTGTTCAAAAGAGTAAATCCAAAAAGCGTTATCTTTTGATACAACTTTTACCCATTTTAATAAGTTTTAAAAAAAACGAAAATCATGGCCTAATCTTGGCTTAAAGTCCTTTCAAATTTCTCAAAAATTATTCTTGTCGAAATATTAGATTTTTTTGAAAAATGTTAAAACCCAGTTTGGTAGAAAATTACGATTCAATTATAAGTTCAAAATTCTTCAAAATCTCACGAAACTCATTTTTGTCGAAATATTTGAATTAATTGTAGAAAATATAGGTCTTAGCAAACTTTCTTGAACATTTTTTTTTCTGAAGTCCGCAAAATTATGACCCATTTTGGGCTCAAATTTATCAAAAATGCTCAAAAAAATGGCGTCGAAGTCTTTGATTTTTTTCAGTTTTGGTAGCCAACATATGGGGACGAACGAGGAATTAATTTTTTGGTTGTTGTTCGGAAAATTAAGATCCAATTTTGGGCTCCAATTCTTCAAAAATGCTAAAAAAAAGTCGTCAAAATCTTCGAATTTATTCAGTTTTGGTAGCCAACATATAAGAGACGAACGAGGAGTTAATTTTTTGGTTGTCGGTGCCCATATTTTCCCGGCCTTTCAATTTCAAATTTTGTAAAATCACGTTTGATGATTTTCAAAACACCTTGAACCCAAATCTGGAATTTTCTTGACAAAATTAAAACCACTTCAGTGAGCACTGGTTTCTCTTTCACAGAGACAATTTATCTCGCGCGAAAATTTACCTCGTAAGATGATTGATCTTGTGAGAAAATTTACCTTGTGAGAAAATTTACCGCGTAAGGAAACACCATTTGAAACATGCACTATTTTATTATCAAAGTTTTCATTCATAATGACATGAAATAATTCTCAAAGCACGGTTCAAACTCTCAGTGATAGATATTCACGCTAATGTATTTAGATTTGCAGCTGCCTTAAAAAAGGAGCAGTGTATAACCAAGGCTCAGTATGAGCAAACGATTGCCGGTGAACCTCCTCAGAAAAAAAAGAAAGTTTACAAAGATGCCACCCAGATGCTGAAAAATGTGTGGTTTCGAAATTTTCAGAAACAAAAGATGGAGATCTTATGGAGTACCTATGAGGAGTTGCCCATAATATTACATATTGAGTACTACGCTTTCTCCTCCCCTTTCGACAATAGTAATCGATCAACTGTGCCGGGCTGTGCAATTTTAATACTGTACTTCATTTTTAAATATAAATTTACCATTTTGTGTTCCTGAATTTGTCGTGATTGTTTTTACATGTTAAATGTTCCAAATAGGTAAATTTTCTCACAAGGTAAATATTCACACAAGGTAAATTTTCTCACGAGATCAATCATCTTACGAGGTAAATTTTCGCTCGAGGTAAATTTTCGCACGAGATAAATTTTCGCACGAGATAAATTGCGCAGGGTAAATTGCGCGGGGTAAATTGCGCGGGGTAAATTGCGCAAGGTAAATTGTCCCCAAATCCACTGATCTCTCTTTCTTCGATCAATCAAATTCCATATACATCGAGAGTCTACAAAATTCTCAAAACTTTTTGGAACACACTGTGCAGAGTGTGCTGAATGTTTAAGCTGCGCGAGAGAGATGAAAATATTGAAAAAGACATACTACATACGACGAACGGTATTTTTAATTAATCTAATTACGTCACACACGCGTGCTCACTACGCGAGAAAAACTTACTGCCGCAGTCTCGCGCTATTCGCAAATGTCGCCGAAGCTTTTGTTGAAAATACTTTGAATTACACTCATTTTTATTTTGGAGAAAAAACTTGGCCCGCAGACGTCATATTTTTATACGCGCAGCCTGGTTGGTTTTTCAATTCGCGGAATTTATAAATTTAGGTCGCGCGTTACTTTGGCAGAAAAATAGGGGTGAAAATCGTACTCGGAATTGGTAAGGTAAACAGACGAACTAGGTAGTTAAATCGGCCGTCAAATATCTCTTGGAAAGTTGACCCAGTAAGTATCTGTCATAGTGTAAAGCATCATCGCGAGGTAAAGACGACGAGATCAATTTAAAGTTGGCAAAAAAATACACACCTCTTACTCATCGTCAGAAAAGCCTACGAACGTGGATGTCAAAGAAGTGGAAGATTAATTAGCTCGGTTACAAGCGTATATTTCAATTAACAAGGATAAACTTGAGCGTTTTATGTATAGTTTGTCTGTCCCAGTCCCTTTCGTTTATCGGAATTGATTTCGTCATTCGAATCCCCATTTCGACACGTGAATTGCTTCCAAACAAGAATCGTATCTTTGAAGCATCTAGCGGAAGATGATTTGACAATTCTTTAAAAACGACGACGATTCGACGAAGACGTCGTCGTCGGTGTGGTAAAACTCTTCTTTTCAATTTTTCTCACACTTTACCATCTTTTCGTTTTTTTCTTCTTTCGATACCCCGCCATACCCTGCAGCATCCGGGACCTATTCAGTGCTCACTGCTTGATGGTTCGATTATCGTCTGTACACGTAGTATATACCTACTACAACCGAAAGAAAGAGTGAGAAAAACGACCTAATGTTTGGAAGAAGAGGCGAAAGGCACTTTTCTCTGTATAAAAACGTGAGATGATACCTATCCAGATAAAAATTAATGGCTTCGTAAATTCTGGCCGAAATTTTTGACAAAAGTTATAAAAACTTGTGTTATCTGATTGAATCGTTGATTCCTTATTTTTTTCGTTCTTTTTTCTTCTTCTTTTTCGCTCTCTCTCTCTCTTTCTTTCGTTTCAAACTTCGTGTTCCCTTCGCGTGGAAAAGAACCGAGCTTTTCATCTCTGGCCGATGATATTGGCCGTATTTATCGAGAGGTTTTTTCCTTCGAGTTTTCCATTTTTTTTTTTTACTTTTTTTTTGAAAGAAGAGTTTGCGAAGGTTTTCATTTTTTGCTCTGTCATTCGAGTGTTGGCGGAAATGAATAGAATTTTTTTCATTTATAGCTTACTTCCTGCAGGAAAGGCTGCGATTTGAATGACAAAATTTGCTTGATTTATTTGTTTTTTGTTCCTCCTACCCTATTTCGAAGTGAAAATATGCTCGAAACTTGGACATCATCCACACACGTAATGATTACGCCCATTAGAAATGCTAATTGCAGTAATATCTGTCGATCAATATTTTTTCAAACCAACGAGAATAAATTTAAGAATCTTCACACTTCGTTAAAACTCTCGAGACACCCTGTTTTCAAGTTACTTTCACTGTCGATGTTTTTTTTCCAACGAAATGAAAACTCAGTTTGGCAGCGTAAATTAATATTTTGTATTTTCATCAAAAGTTCAATGAGCAATCTGCGCACCCTGTTCACTATCGCGTAATATACGAACAAAAGTAAGCCTAGGTAGTGTACATGTGAACGAGAGGCATCAAAAAACAGCCCCCTTATATTACTTCGTCACTCGACGTTGTCGTCTAGTAAAAAGTTTTAAATGAAAATGAGATATTACGACGTTGTATAGTATACGCGCCGAGGCATTATTTATATATATTTTTTTAACAACTTCGTTAATAATTAAATGAAAAGTTTAAAAAGTAAAATGTTTTTGAAAGTTGAAGGCATCGTAGTTTTCTCTACAGAACAAAAAAGAACAAAATAACGTCAAAGATAGCGATAAAGTTTCGTACTCTATATGCTGTAACGGCAGACTTCTGTTTTATTAAATATTATTAAACTGTGAAGATACCAGAAACAGAAAACCAAGTCACAGATAGGCAATAGAGAAGGAAAAACCGTATTGGCGAAAAATACTAATACTTGTGGGAAGAAAAAGAAAAAACCAGAACGAGAAGAAAATATTGTGGCGCTGATCATTGTAACGTAATAGTTGAATTTACGTTCGGAATTTTTTTCAAGTAGATATTTATTGGATTTGTATGCAAAAATTCGTGACAAGGCCAGGTTTGTCTTTGCGATATAGCTAATTAGCTATAGACAGATATTGAGTGCTTGTTTTGATCTGAATGTAATGCAAGTGAAAAGTTTTTTCATCCAAGTGTCTCTGTTGGTCTCATCTTGAAATAGAAATGGAGGGAGGAGGGGTTAAAAAAATATGCCTAGAATTTTCTGGTAAAAATTTTCCCTTGAGATTAAAGTGTAGTAAACAAAATTTGAGCCTCCTTCTAGCAGAGGATATTGCATGTGTTGGGTCATTTTTAAAACTGCAAATGTGAAATTCTCGTGAAATGTCAAAATAATCTATTGAAGACCATTGCTTCACTTCATTGTTTGGATTAGAATTCTCCAAATTATAAATTGTGAAACGACTTACTCATCATCGATGGAAGGGTGGTTCAAATGCTGTTTTTCAAAATAATGCAGAAAATTCGTACTCACCTGAAACAAAGAAAAATTCAATAGAGGGTTAGTTGATTTTCAGTCAATCATTTCAAAATTCAATCTACAGGATGTCATTCAAAAATAAAGCTCTATCAAACAGAACGCTAGTCAAACCACAATGAGTACAGGTGTTCATGGTTGCCTGGTCCGGGAATAGGAAGGGTTGTTTTATGCTCATAACGATGGATTGCAGAAAATAAATGATGAAGGATTTTGAACAAATTCAGTGGATCACTCGAAAAAATTTCACCTTCAGAAATGCCCCAGGAAGGAATATGTGGGTCCTGAAAGAATAGGAATTCTTGAAAAAACGTGTTTTTTAGTGTGCGTAGCACACTATTGGTTTCGCTTTGAGAAATGAAATTTCATTGTAACTGAATGTTCTCTTAAGCTATCCAACCATTTTTTGTACCTATTGGACACCATTTGAGAATCATTAAGACGGAGGGTATAGATGTATTTTCATTCAATTCGGATGGGTAATTGCTGAGTAATTGCAATTTTAGTTCATTATTTTAATGCATAAATTCCTAAAAAATGGTAAAGGGGACTTATAAACCACCTGCCGCTCATTGTACCCTGCTATACCCCCAGCCATCATCACTTTATAAACACCTGCGTTGCATTGTACCCTGTTACACCCCCAGTCTGCCAGCTGTGTATTTCAAGTGGGAGTGGCTTGGTGGGGTGTTTCCTTCCAATTTATTTGGTTACCTCTGGCAGTAAAACAAATTGACAGTTCATTTTATGTGAAACCTTCGTGAAGTATACACCATTCTAGTTGGTATCCTATATGGCTTGTGTCTGTTAAGAATAGTGTTACCTATATTGTTCCTGTGTTGATTTAATGGTTGCAGCTTTGCAGTTAAAATAAACAGGTAATTATTACATCATTATTGTTTTTATTATTATCATTTTTTATTTAGTTGAAAATTATAAATGCATTTTTTATTATCTATTTTTTTTTTGAATTTTTATTTTTTTTTTAGACTAGTTCAAATTGAGTTTCTAATCTGGTGTTATTATTTACTTTTTTTTTAAATTTTTGTTTTTGTTTTTTTTAGACTAGTTCAAATTGAGTTTTTAATCTGGTGCTTTTTTAATTCAAATTTTTTTTTTTTGAAATTTTTATTTTTGTTTTTTTCAGGCTAGTTCAAATTCCTAATCTGGTGTTTATTATTCATTTTTTTTTGAAATTTTTGATTTTTGTTTTTTTTGGACTAGTTCAAATTGAGTTTCTAATCTGGTGCTTTTTTAATTCAAATCTATTTTTTTTTTTGAATTTTTTTTTTTGTTTTTTTATTTAAATTAAATTGAGTTTCTAATCTGGTGTTATTAATTTTTTTTTTTTAATTTTTGTTTTTGTTTTTTTTAGACTAGTTCAAATTGAGTTTCTAATCTGGTGCTTTTCACCTCAAATTTATTAATTATCTATTATTATTATTTTTTTTAAAATTTTCGTTTGTATTTTACACTAGTTCAAATTGAGATTTTAATCTGGTGCTTTTTTAATTCAAATCTATTATATTTTTTTTGAAATTTTGGTTTTTTTGTTTTTTTGTGACTATTTGAAATTTTGAGTTTCTAATCTGGTGCTTTTTTGATTCAAATCCATTATTTTTTTTTGAAATTTTTTTTTTTCAGGATAGTTCAAATTCAGTTTCTAATCTAGTGCTTACCTAATAGGTTAGAAATTTATCATTTTATTTATTTTTTCTAATTCAAATTTTATTTTTTTAGGCAATTGAGTTTTTAATCTGGTGCTTTTTAAATTCAAATCTAGGTATAATTTTTTTTGAAATTTTCATTTGTTTTTTTCACTTTTTTAATTCAAATCTATTATTTTTTTTTAATTTTCATTTGTTTTTTTCAGGCTAGTTCAAATTGAGTTTCTAATTGTGGCATAATAATTGAAGCCAATAAGTAGTGGCAAGTCAATATAATAGGTAGTAGCATAATAAAGTCAATATATAGGGACAAATGAAGCCAACAAGTAGTGGCATACCTAATTGAAGCCAATAAGTAGTGGCAATGTAGAGGCAAAATTAAAGTCAATACATAGGGACAAATGAAGCCAACAAGTAGTGGCATATACCTAATTGAAGCCAATAAGTAGTGGCAATGTAGAGGCAAAATTAAAGTCAATACATAGGGACAAATGAAGCCAACAAGTAGTGGCATACCTAATTGAAGCCAATAAGTAGTGGCAATGTAGAGGCAAAATTAAAGTCAATACATAGGGACAAATGAAGCCAACAAGTAGTGGCATACCTAATTGAAGCCAATAAGTAGTGGCAATGTAGAGGCAAAATTAAAGTCAATACATAGGGACAAATGAAGCCAACAAGTAGTGGCATACCTAATTGAAGCTAATAAGTTGTGGCAATGTAGAGGCAAAATTAAAGTCAATACATGAGCACAAATGAAGCCAAAAAAAAAATGAAGGGCAAAAAAATGTACTTTAATAAAGAAAACTGAAAAAAACCCAAACTGAAAACCAAAATAAATTCTATCAGTTTAGGTTTCGGTTTTACTCACACTGCTTCATTATTTTTGTTATGGTTTTTTACGGTTTTTAAAAAAACCTATGAAATTTCGGTTTTTGTTTTCAGTTAGGATTTGAAAATGGCTAAAATTATGGATCTTGTTTGGATTTCGGTTACAGTTTTTGTTTTTTTGCGGTTATGGTTAGCACCCCTGTATGCATCGGTGAAATATTCTTTGAATTGGTATATTATGTTGATGAAAAATAAACAAACTTTTTCGAAATTATAACATCAAATTTGATATTTATTAAGCAGAGATTATACTTTTTTTTTGAAACAGTTAAACAGGTAAAAGAATTTACAGATAAAATAATTACAACTATTAATTTTCAGAAAAATGAAGAAATCCTGCTGTACCTACATGGTACGTGGCGTATGGATGACGCCCTCCGTGAGTGGGAGTATTCCCCATCATCCGACCTGTATTAAAAGTAAAGTTAAAAACTTGAAAAAAAAATTAGTTATTAAAATTGGGAAAAAAAAAGAGCTGGAGAATATTTTCATGTTTATGGCACTCAAGTAAACTGTTTTCTTCATGAACATTATTATATTAACAATACAAAATAAATAAAAGAAATATGGTAATTTTTTTTTTAAATTGATTGGCAAAAACTCTCTTGTAATCAGCGAATAGCTGATGGCTTGTTTCGCTATAAATTCCAAAAAACCTCATTTTCTTTAAAAATTATTGTTCAAAAATCTTATTATTTTCTGTTTTTTGCTAAAATTTAATTCTTATACTGAAGAATGAAGATGAAATTATTGTTCCTAGTACTAGCTTCTTTGCTAATATTTTTTAATAAATTTTTGTTTGTGTTTAGAATACAAAGGTTGTTTTTTTCTGTTTATAATTTTTGTTTTTCATATTTTATTTAGTTTTCACAAATAATATATGTATTTACTTTTGTTTACATTTAGCATTAAATAATTATTCTCAGTTTTGTTTTCACATCTTATTCAGTGTTTACAAGTACCAATATGATTATTTTTTGTAAACTATCAGTTAAAACTGTACAACTGTATACAGCTACGCACACTTTGCAGCTAAGCTGTGCTTAGCTGTCTAGTTTTTTGTTCAAGTCCCTGTACTCATAATCAGTCTGTTTGGGGAAGTGACTCAAATCCAAAAAATAGTAGGTACTGGAGATTCTGGTTTGATCTAGACCATTGCCATCAAAATCGAAAACCTCTTTTATAGGATTCTACTGAGTAGTTAAAAATGTCCAAATTGTTCATTTTTGGGTGTTTTGTAAAATTTATTCTTCTCGAATACTGAAATATCAAGAGTTATCGTTTCCTAAAGTTGGGGAAATATTTTGGCACACTTTTTTGGTCATTAATGACAATTTCAAAAAAATAAAGAAAAATAACTACAAAATTATCGAATTTTGATTTATTGAAATTCGCAATAATGACTAAAAAATTGTCACTACTGTGTTTCAAAATATTCCTCCAATATCAGAAAATATCTTTCGCTGGGTTGACTCGTTTATTGTGAAATATTTTGGAAAAAAATTTCAAAAAACCAATTAACTCAAAATAGGCAGTTTGCAAATTTTCAACCGCTCGATAGAACCTTAAAAGTGGTCTTGGATTCTGATGGCAGTGGTCTGGACTGACCCAGAATCTCAATACTTTGAATATTGTCCCACTTTTCCAAAGAGTGTTGCATAGGAGCAAGACTGAAAAAACCGTGATTTTTTTGAAAATGCCCCTTCATTGGGGACTCACATCTCTCCTCCAGTAGCGGTTTTGGAGCTAAACATTTTTCTGAGGGGCTTTCAACTCAACATGGAAGTCTCCACTGGATTTGGGCAAAATCCCTCATCATTTTTTTTTTTTTTTTTTTTGAGATCCACCCTGATGTTTATGCATACCTATGAAGCCTCTTTCCTTCCATGTTTCCAAGCAATTTGAACTTTGAGCTACCTATTCAAAAAATTAATTATCAATTGAAATTTGATTCAATTTCTCGAAAAAATAATCACCCAAGCAGGATTCAACAACTAGGTTAACAAGAATCACTTCTTCCTTCCTTATCTTGATATATTGGTAGTATTGTGACCTGTGTACACATATCATAACATAAATTCTTCATTTTTTTCAAAAATGTTCTACGAATGACTCCAAGTACTTATAACTCGATTTGATATTTAATGACCTCACAAAAAGTAATGACATTACGAAAAACGAAAAATCCACAGTACATACCTACAAAAAAAATCACTAGTGGTAGAGAAATGGCCTCACACACCGGAGTGATATTATGTTCAATTTTTCATTCAATTTTAATAGTTTTTGAGTAAAAAACAGAAATCAATTTATAGTATGTTTTTCACCAGTTTCAAGCAATACAACAGGAGACTCATCATCGCCATAATCAAACAGTTTGATTATAAGCAAATAAACTCTCAAAATCACTCCCATTTCAAAGGTGACTTGAAAAGACACATTTTCTGTTCTAGCTCGGAAACAAAAACTGTTTGCTGTAGGTATTTTGTAGTGCCCATTGAGCTCTAAAACATCGTCAAACAATTGTTTTTCATGGGTTTATTCATTTCCACCAATTTTTTTTTTTTTAAATTTCAGTTCCTTAATTCATGATAGGTAGTGTAATATCATTGCGGCATATCAGGATACAAAACACAAGATAACATGAGTGGGGTGAAAGACCTTTCCCATAGACTAAAATTTTTAAAAATAAATTCAATTTTAGAAGGCTAATGAATGGACGAATAAAAAATCATTCCTGTGCGATGTGCCTTGGCTGAAACATTTTTAAATGATCATGAAAATTAATTTTTTCACGGAAATTCGCAATGAATTAGTTACTCCATGTTCTTGCTCTTCAGAAAATGAAGTACTCTGCGGGAACGAATAACTGAAATTAAATTTCTTGATAACCTGATTTGGTAAAATACTGCAGAAGCAAAACCAACAGATCTAGTAAGAAAAAATTAAAAAAAAATTGAAGATAACTTAGTGGTAAAGAAACAGCTTCATACGCTAGAGTTACAGGTTCAATGTTTTGCACAATTTCAATATGTACCTACTTTAAATTTGAGTGATAAAAATGATAATTTATGGTACTTAAGTAAATAAGTAGGTAGTACGTTTTTTGTCAGTTTCAAAGTTGATATAATTTCGTCATCACAAAAATAAATTCATTTACTTTTAAAGCCACTCCGTTTCAGGAGTAACTGGAATGTGCATCTTTTTAGATCTAAGTACCTAGCTTGCTTAATTTTGGAGAAAACAACTGTTTGCGGTATTTTGTAGATCCTATTGAGCTCTAAAACACCCTCAATTCATTTATTCATTTTCACGAATGAATTTTGAAAAAATCAATTACCTAATTCATGGTAGGTAATTTCATAAAGTGGCACAGGACACAGATGAAATACATATAATTTGAGAGCTCATCATCGCCATTTCAGGATTTCTCAAAATTTAGAGTCCATCTCAGGGATCAAAAAATTGTGTTTGAATACTTTTTTTCGACCTCTAGGTGACAACTTTTTTAAACCCATTATTTGAACATTTCAAGTCAAATTACCCCAATTTTCACTCTTTTCGCGATGATTTGGGTCAATTTCGAGTATTCTTCTTCTTCTTCTTCTTACCTACTGTACATATGTAAGATTTAAAATTTTTCGTAAAAAATTAATCTGATTGGCCAAAAAATCAATTTATTAAAAATTTAGGAATAAGTATTCTTAATTTCAAACAAAAATATAAGTTCAGGCGAAGTTCAGCTCACTGAATACAACTTTGAAATTTATACATAAAACAACTTTCTGAATGGAAAAGTTGATTTTTCAAAAATATTTTTTTTGATAAAATTTTTCATGAAAAATTTTAAAATCCAAGGTAACAAAAAGGTATATGTTTAAACTGTAGCCAAATCATCGCAAAAAAAAAGGTTGGGATAATCTGATTCATAGTCGTAGAGCGAGCTCATTTTCTGATTTTCAAAATCGATTTCAAAATAGAAAAAAGTCAGAAAAAGTTTAGAAAATTTTGGAGCATTCGTATCTACTAATTAGAACCTTTAATTAGGTACTTTGGTGCCACATTTTGTACCATTTGAAGAAAAAATGCCTCAAATGGAGCTAAAACCATGAAAATCTTATTTCTAGATGTCACTCCTTCCCTCCCTGCAGGGAGGTAGTAATAGACATACCTGTTCATACACATTTTGAACACTTTGCACGAGTTTTCACAACATCTGGAAAAATTGGATGACATATATTTTCGCATAATTTTCAAAGTACATCTTTTTGAAAAAAGTTACATATTTAACGGTTCGTCAAATACGAAAAAGCTTCGATACCTACTAGAAAATCCACATACATCCCTACATTTTTCTTTACAACTTTTACCATAGGTACCTATACGTTCTATGTTAGATTTTCTATCCTTTTTTGCCTCCTTGACATGGCAAAAATTCGTACCATTCGTCGTTCAACTTTTCTTAAGCTTATTACAAGCCAACGAACGAACGATACGACGAACTAAAACCACACCATGTGCGAGTTCAATATTTACACAGCTCTCAAGATCAGAGATACACTTGTTGAGAAATTTTTGAATATTGAAAATATCGTGGGTGACTTTTTTTTTTTTACCAAGTTTATAAGGAAGTAGAAGCGAATATTATATTACGTACGAGGCAATAATCATCTCGAATCTTTTTCCCTATATACTTCCCAGCTCTATGTAAACTTGCATGATAGGAATTTTGTCAAAACACGCCATTAGCTCGGTGGCATCTCGACATATCCTTGGCAAAAGTACTACATACCTAAGCTAATACGTATAGTGTACATACTAGTACGATAGTAATTACTACATCGACGAGGAATTCGCGCCACTAAGCTCTTAAAACTTTACCAATTAAACTGTTGTACGTGTACTATAATTTTTCGCGCATATAAACGTCTGCCTTGCTGCCTTATAGTAGAGTATACGAGGAGTATACTCGTAGTATAGAGCTTTATATACGCTAAATCCGACACGCAGTCCTAAACGCCGACTAAAGTTCAACTCCGTCTCTCTCTCACTATAATACCGAAGGCGATTTTCTAATAGTTGAAATTCGCAGCGCGCCGCACCCGGCCCCATCATCTGTGCCGCTATACGTAAATTAAACGCTGGCGCGAGAGAGAATCGCTGTCGAATAAATTAAAACTTTTTCTATAATACTCAATTTACTCGTTCATTTCCGACATTTACATCTATATCGACCGTACACACACGCTAAATAAAAATATACGATCTGGTGGAAATGTTTTTCCTATAACATGACACGTATCCTCTTCTCCTCGCCCCTCGTTCGTTTTAATTTCAACCTAATTCGAACTAATCTGCCATTTAGACGCTGTACAAAAGTCACAATCGCCCTTTTTCTCATCCACACTGGCGACACTATCGCACATCTCTATCGACAATTAGACGAGGAAAAAAAAGTTTCTCGGGGCAATTAAATAATGAAAAATTACCGACCCATCTTCTCCCCAGGGGGTGTTTATCGCCTACATTAAAACCGTCGGTCCTTTGCGAACGACTGTGTATCTGTATACTGGAATCCGAGTAAATACCGCTAAACTCCGAGAGTTCGTTTATAAAAGCGACGTGAATTTTGCCAAGACATGCAAAATTTTATACGATGAGAATGCTGAATGCTGAAGCGCTTATACAACATAACTTTTTCGTTTCGCAGCCTGTTTTTATGTATTCGCTTTTCCCACGATTTTCTGCTCGCAAAAACGACAAACAAAAAATTCCAAAATCAAACAACTTTTACCCAAGTAATAACTAGTTTTTCGATGGGTAAGTGCTTCGTGATACTTGTCGGTGGTTGGTAAGGAGAGTTTACACGAGGGTAATGTACCATTTTCATCTCTTCATTGAAAATCATTATATTACTCGTAGTTGATGTGAACGCGATAGGCTATCAACAGGAGTAAAGTAGGGCACTATAACGGAGGGTATTCTGATCGGCCATTTTCTTGAAAAAGTGAATTTTTTCAAAGGCGCAAACTATGACAATTACAAAAATTTTACAAGAGTCCTGTTTAGTAGAAAATGAAGAAATATGACCAATGAGCTGGTCGGGCCGTCGGGGGTGTATCTGTGCTACCCTTGTAAGTGAAAGACTCAAGCTATATAAAGTTATCAGAGAAGCTACGATGAAAAGATAACTCCGAAGATGATTGAGGGTCGGGTAACCACTCTTGTTATGGCTAATGTAATAGCTAATGTAAGTTCACTGAGAGAATGCGAAACAAAGTAAGTCACGGTAACGTGTGCAAGATGATTTATTCGCGAGTATACAGGGTGATTCGGATAAGACCTGAAAAATCAAAACCACGTATTCTACTCATGAATAGGAGTAAAAAATCGTATACACACCATGGACCATAACCTCTTCATTTTGAACTTATTGACCTTTAAAGGGAGCTAGCTGTTTTCTCAAAATTTGTCATTTCGGCGTCTCTATTGAAAATTGGGGGGGGGGGGGGGTTAGGTGGTGGAGAAAGTGAAGTGAAGTGAGATCTCAGAAATGTAGAGTATCATTCTTTTCTGTTTTGGTCCATAACTTGATGTTTTGAAGTCAGAAATGTGTTTTCTTACATGAAAAACAATTAAATCTTGAAGTTAAATTAAATTATCTTGAATTTTATCAATTATTAATTTTTACAAACTCGCTAATTTTTTGTAAACTAATGACTTTGAACGTTTCTTGGACTCAATTTTCAATTTTAAATATTTTAAAAGAAAAAAATGAGAATTTGAAAAAATTATAAAAAAATTGTTATCAGTCATCAGCTATTTGCTGATTGCAAGATAGTTTTTGCGGTTGCTTTCACCATATTGGTTGCATTGGTTGCCAAGTTCACTTTTAAATATCAACTTGAAGCTGATTTCTCATTTCTCAATTTTTTTTATAATTTATAAACTATACCTACCTAATGTATGTAGATACCACTTTTTAAAAAATGAAATAGAATACCTTTCTCATAAATTGGAACATTTAACTAAACAACTTTTGATGGCATAATCAACATGATCTCACCTTAGACATTTAGCATCAATTTAAAAATTTGATTTTTCTGAGTTTTCAGTTCCGATTCTTGTTGATAGACAGGTGTATGATTTTTATAAAATTGAATTCAAAAAATAATTTATCCTACATACTATTTCAAAATTGTTTGGTAATTACTAATTTCTTATGAATCCCACCCCAAAATTTTAAACTCTAAAAATGGATGAGAATTTTGGCAGAATTCAATAAAGACCTTCATTTTGAGTAGGATGTCGGTCAAAAAAAAAAATCATTTAAATCCAGAAGTGCCCCTGGAAGAAAGATATGGGTCCCTCAAAGACAGAGCATTTTCAAAACAGTTGTGGATTTTTCACTCCAGCGTATACCCATTACCCAACCTGTTTTGGAAAAATGATCCACTTTTCAAAGATAAAATTTGAGATTCTGCATAATGCAGAACCACTTTTAGGTATCTAAGCTTCTACTGAGTGATTGAAAATTTTCAAGTCGCGCGACTCTAGGGTAAATTCGTGTTTTGAAAATTTATTGTTCCCCAATATTTCGCAATTATTATGCCAAAATATCAAAAAAAAATCATTTCAGAAACTGAGAAAATATTTTGAAACGTTGTGGTGTCAATTTTTTGGTTATTATTGTCAATTTATAATAAAACCCCCAAAAAATATGTCAAGATTTAGACTATTTTTGTGGATTTCTTAAAATTGATAATAACACCTTGAAAAATTGCCTCTACTGTGTTCTAAAATATTTCCCTAGTTTCAGAAATGATATTAATTATTCGATGTTGTGCAATAAATGTGAAATATTTGCGAATAAAATATGTACCTTCAGAACACAAATTTACTCCGGAATCAGCCAGTTGCAAATCTTCCAACGCTTGGGAACCCTAAAAGTAGTCTTGGATTCTAAATGATAATAGCAAAGTCGATAAAAAAAATCTCAAATAGTAAGTATCTCTTGAAACTGGGCCATTTTTTCTAAAAACAGGTGGGGTATTAGGGGCTATAGCGAAAAAATTATGATTTTTTAAAAAATGCTCTCTCTATGGGGACACATATCTCCCTTAAATGGCACCTCCGAGGCTAGAATTTCTGTATGTGACTGTCAACTCGGAATGAAGGTATCCACTGAATTTGAGCTACACCTGCCAATTTTTTTTGCAATTTACCTTAATTTGAGAAGGATGAAAATTTTGTTTATCAAACCTGGAAGTTATTGTACTTGTGATAAACGAATATACTGCCAAACATAACTACAAAATCCCCTTCAAAGATAGAATCCCTCAGACAATATGGTCTCAGTTTGTAGAAAGCTTAAAACATTGAAGTTACCTGAAAGAAGTCCATTCAAGAAACTAATGATATGTACTTCAACATTTTAAAAAGAGTAAGTAATCACCAATTTTCCAACAAATGCAATTTACAACGTTGATGAAAACAAGACATGTAAAAGTTCTTGGCAAAAAAAGCAAAGCTTCCCACAGAGTTACTCGCAACCCTACAATGAAGAATATTTTCATTTTGTAGGGTGGTAATGCTGCTGGAGAAAAATTTTTCCATTACTTCATCTCCACTGGAGCAAAACTGTGGACTTCATGGATACCTAATGATGCAGCTGCATTTCACAATATGTAAGTACTTAGATTTTTTTTAATTTTGTGTTGGTGTAATTAAATAATGAATATTACCCATGGTTATTTTATTGTTGTGTGCCAAACTACCAAAATAGCAATCATGAAAGGCAGATTTGGATGCACAAATTTCCCAGCAAGAGATCATTGCATCCTAGTAGCTAAATTTCATAACTACCACAGTGATTTTATTCTTATGGAGAGTGACAAGAAGTTGATGTTGGTCAAGTTAGATAAATTTAGTTCTCTAGTGTGTTCTAAGGTGAGAACTCCTTTAGATGAGTGATGCTCATATTTTCTAAGTTTGGATATGTATTTAAAACAAAGATTTGCAAAAAAATTTTGTCACATCTGAAATTCAAGAGGCATTACAGAAGTTGAAAATGATGGAAGTGTACTCCGGAAGAATTAGATCTGTATGAAGCACAGCTTAATTGTAAGTAATTTATTTATTTTTTTGTTCTTTAAAATAATAAACAAACTATTCAATATTTTTTCTTACTATCAACAAAATAAATGATTTTAATAATGTATAAGATCACATATTACTGACAAGACTACTTCACTCCAAAATTTGTACAAAAAAGTATTGTTTTCTTGTCAGAATAATTGCAAAACAAGTCATGTTCCCAGCCAAATGGTGTACACATAGAAATTTTTTTGCTAAGATATGAAAAAAGATATTTTTTCATCAAAAAAAAAAAAAACAAAACAAAAAAAATGATCAAAGGTCATGTTTTTTATCAAACTTGCAAAAATAGGTCCTAATTTTTTTTTATAAAAATTACAAAAATGATCACTTATTACTTCAAGGATTAAAATTACTGAAAGAGATAATTTGCTGCCTCAGGCAATTTTAGTTATTATACATTATGCGTTCTGTACGCTTGTAATATTCGAGTTGAAAAAAGATGTAAAAATGTGAGCAGTTTTTTTTTGTTCATTTATTATCTAACATTTTAAAAGCTAAAATGCATTTTTCATTACAACGTGAGGACCAACATCCAAGACAACAGTGCAACCAAAATCATCAAATACACCCGAAGCTCTGAACCAGATTAAGTACTTATTTATCTGATATCGCATCGCATCAGAGGCAGTCGAGCGATAAATAATACTTTAACGACTTCCGGCTAATATCCACAAAAGATAATTAACTTTGCAAAACTGTGTACCTTTTGTTGTACATATTCATCGAGAAACAGAAAAACATCGCACAGAGCCAAACGTTTGTCGAGGGAAACATGGCGAAGGTATGAGGAGAAAAAGGGTAGAAACGCAGCAATACCGGGACGGACGTTAATTTGAAAATAAACAAAACGAATAACACCGAGCACAAGTACACGATACGATGAGTAGGTCAGGTATATATCTATAAGGTAAAGTAAGGTAAGGCAAGGTACTCGTAGTATTATGAATATTAAACAAGCTCCGTGCGGTCGAACGATAAACAACAACGTTCAAAGAGTAAAGTACATGCAACTTCATTAACAGTGCCGAACTTGCTGTCGTAAAATTACGTATAGTGCACTGTGCGTTCACAGTTCATACCTACTTAGCTACCACTAGCTATCTATTTATAGGTAGGAATATTAAAGAGTAGGTAAACTTTCAAGTTATTCTTTTCAATGTTTACCACCTACATGGAGTCTGTAAGAAGTTCTTAGGTAAGTGAACGCATTGCTCTCAAATTAGTTGAACACTCCAAAAACAAATAGGGTATCTTGTTAGAAATTGAAGAACCTTTTTTATTCACTTTGAAAAGTTGCACAAAAAATAATAGTCAGAATTTTGGTTTTTGAAAATTCAGATACCCCTACTCCATTCAATTTCCATTTCAGGCTCACTCACTTCAGAAAAACTGAATACCTATTGTACGTATTTTCAGTTGAACTATTCACTCCCTGGACAAGTGGACAGCTGGACACTCTATTTGAAAAAAATTCTACCGCAAAACGAATCTTTGCCTCTACTCTTCTAGTACTTATGAACAATTCGAGCGTTTAAGAAAAGAAAAAACCCCACAAAATGAACTTTTCTCATTAGTTTATATGGTTCTCAAGCATAACCGCAATGATGACAACAGAATGGAACGCCATCGCCAGCCATTAGCTATAGACAATAAAACGAGTTTAATTTTTACAACCCCACGGTCGATAACCGTTACCATCGGGACGATTAATTAAAACTGCATACTTGTTTGAATAGCTCGAGGATATAGAAAAAAGTCTCGAACAAACAATAACTCGTACAGGGTATGAGGGGAAGAGATGTGCAACACAGCTGGGGGAAAAATAAACCCAACCTAGCGAGTAGCAGGCAAACACGAGCTCTCCCAAGATTATTTACCGAAAAACGTTTCGAACATAATGAAATTCTGATTACCGTGTGCCTCAGCTCTTACCCTTGTTTTTTTTTCTGTGCTTTTTTTTGGCCATATTATAATGAGAAAAATTGTAAATATTTTTCGCGGTAATTTATCAGCGCAGCTTTTTTAACGTGAAGATGATCGCGAAAGGACCACTAAGAAGACATCTTTCTCTTTTTCAACGCCGTCTTCTCTGGTCTTACGTTACGATAAATAATATGAATTTTAATACGAGGCTTTTGCACGCTGTTGTCGCGACACCACACAACGAGCATTGAGAGTCGTTTAAGTGATTTTAACATAAAACATTCCCCTTTTTAACTTTAACGCAAATATTCGTGCGTTGATGATGAAGTAAAATATTTATGTAAATGACGTCGCCTATGTCTCGAATAGGTGCTGAAAAATCACCACCTTTTTTATTCGTCGATTTTCCATAAAATCGCACCTTCTTTCTTACCTCTCACGTGTCTTTGGAGTTTTGCACGTGGCGATCCCCTCTCTACCTTATTTTGAAGTGGAACGATCGATACGTAATAAAATTTCAATTATTTTTACTCCACGACCGATGACGTTCTATGTATTCAGGCTACCTGAATTTGGTCTTCTTTTTCTTCGACTATTAATCACGACCACGTATGGATATTTGTAGATAAAAGTAAGGCGAGAAAAAAAAAATAAAGCTGGCTCGATTTACAAGCTGGTATCAGTATTTTGGGCAGTTCGCAGCCTCACACAGCGTACCGTTTAAATCCTAATTTACGCGCATAGGTATTTTACACGGCCGATAAACTTTGCTCAGGGATGGCTATCTTCTTGAATATTTTCACTTTCAACGCAGTCTTTCTCAACGCGTTCTTTACCTTCCAAAGTATACCTATACCTACGCAAACTTGCAAGATAGAACATTCCTTTAGAGGAGTTTTATTGCTGAAAGTGAATTCAGTGTAAATCATGTTCTCTGGACTCTCTGCTCCTCCCGTCCCCAATCAATTAATGGTGGTTTGAGGTACTCTGGAGTCACCATCGATCCAGTGTTGGCATTTTTTCAGCTCTGAAAGTACACTCGAGTTGAAAATCATTCAGAATTGCTACGTTTTGGAATAGGACAATTTTTTGAATCAATATCTACCCTTAGGGAGCACTTTTGGGCCAAATTTTTTTCTGGAAGGCTTTCAACTCAAAATGAAGGTTTCGACCAAATTGAGCTAAAAACCCCAAACTTTTTTTTCATGATCCATCCTAATATCCATCAATGATGTGGATCTGAATAAAATGGATCACTTGATGGAGATGGAAATCTGCACTTGATCTTTATTTGAGATGAATTTCATTTGAATTTTCTTTATGGGATATTTTGAAAACTAGATTCTTACCGTATCTAAAGATTATGACTAAAAATTCCAGATTGACTTGAAATTATCACTTATTCTTGGTTGACTAATTTGTTTTTTTATTTTTTTTTTATTTTCATGAGAAATGATTTTATTTAAATTTGAATTTTCAGAAATTCGTCGAAAAATCGAAAAATAAAATTCAGCCCATAAAATTATGTCTATTGATCTGTGTATCTGAATTCTTTTTCGATTTTTTCTCTGTCCGATCTAAAAAAAATTCTGCTGATTGAGAGAATGTTCTTTTTGGGAGAGGAATTTTATCATCAAAATAATTAATCCAAAAATCTTAATAGATGAATTCCATGAAAGTGCCTGCGAATTCATTCCATGTTGACTCTGAAATCACCCAAAATTTGCACGATGGCTCATCAATTTATTTTTATTTCATATTTTGCGCGCCAGTGGAAGTCGTTAGAAGGAAGCATATTTGTAGTTTTCAACCATCTTTAGTGGAGGTTCCATGCAATCAACTTGGGGCGAGTTGAACTTCTTTTTTTTCCAGTAAGTATGTTCATATCTTCGAAGGATACCTCGTCCATTTTATACAAAAACGTTTGCATGCATGTAACACTTTCCAATATCTATCCTAATTCCAAACATTACACACAAGCTGCGATATAAGGATAAAGTCATTCACATCCTCTCACTCTTCCCTTCTCCCCTCTTCTTAGTGCCAACTTTTCCGCAAAATGTGCACCACCGGTGGCATGTGAATATTATAGTCGACGAAGTAAATTCTAATTTTCCAACCAGAAAGTATAATTTTATACACACGACGTAAACAGCATATGTGTTGCTCAGTTAGTCCATAATGCATTACGAGGGATCACCTAAGTACCTACCAACACATTCTTATTTGCCTGCTTCTCTTTCTTTTGGAGTTGCTGTAAGCTGTATTCTTTTTTCTAAGAGCCAAAGTATTGGGTTTTCATTCAATTGTTTTTTCGTTCTCAGTTTTTGTCTTGATAATTTTATTATTTATTTCATTATTATAACCTTATTTTCATTTTTTTGATAAAATTTCGTGGGGATTCAAAGTTTTAAAGATCTGGCGGAGATTCCAGGAATTTCCAAAGAGTCGCTGGAGGCTCCAAAATGACTTGAACCCACCTGAAGTCGTCTTCAGAGTGTGTTAAAATTGAAGTGTAGAGCAAATTTCAGCTTTCCATCTCCATTATTTGATGAAATTTTGTGAAAATTTTCAGCTAAAAATCTGCTGAAGGCTCCAGGAATTTTCAAAAAGTCGCTGGAGGCTCCAAAACGACTCGAAATCCACCTGCAGTCGACTTCGTAGCGTATTGAAATTAGTTTGCAGAGTGAATTTCGTCTTTTCAACTCCATTTGATGAAATTTTGTGAAAATTTCAAGTTTTAAAAATCTGCTGGAGGCTCCAGAACTCCTCAAAACGGGTTGAAACAGTTTCCAATCGATTTGGCAGATCGAAAATAGGGTATATCCCAAATTGCAGCTTTCTAGGTCAATTTGGTGAAATTTTGATTTTTTTCTTCATTTTTGGCCTAAATTTGATTTTCAAAAATTTACCAAAAATCGAAAAGGGCACTTCAGCAGTTGAAATTTTGACAGGTGATAAGTTTTTGCCTGACTTTTCGATCTTCCTTCGTACAGTTTAAAAAATGTCTTGCAAGTCCTATTTGGAACGCAAAATCTGTTATTTTCAGCTGACTGTCAATCAAAATGGCCGTCATTTTGTAAGTAGGGCCCCTTTTTTTTGAGGACATAGCCAGAAATGTTCCTTAGGACTACCACTTTAAAAAAGTTGCCCCGGAGGCTCGATGAGGATGGGGAGCAACAGATCCTTATGCGGGCCCCCCAACTCCAAAACCCATAGTACTCGAGTGGACGAACAAAAAATGTTGCTATGACAAATTGCCCATCTTAAAAATTGAAGGGGCAAACTTGATTAAAGATTTCCAAATTTATTGTTCCTTGGATTCAAAAAATTTGAAATTTTCAAATTGTGTTTGCCCCTTTAATTTTGAAGGTAGAAAATTTTCCATTACACTTTTTTTTGTTCGTTCACTCAAATACTACGAGTAGATGAAGAGAAAACACAATTTTTGGGCAAAAATTTACCAATTTGGAAAAATTCGCCAAAAATGAGTAAATGTTTGGATCTTTTAAGTGACTTTACCAACTCATAGTAGGTATTTGAGTGGGCGAACAAAAAAAGTTATTATGAGAAATATCCTATCTTCAAAATTGTAGGGGCAAACACACTTTGACAATTCAAAATTTTCAAAATCTAAAGCAGGACAAATTTGGTATTTTAGAATCAAGTTTGCCCCTTCAATTTTGAAGATGGGAAATTTGTCAATTGGGCTGTATGATGAAGTCCCTTCGGGTAAAGACATTCTAAAAAGCAAGCCGTATTTTCACCGTGCTTGAAAGGGACATGGGAGTCAAATTGTCGTTGGAAGTTGGAATCATATTTGCTCATATGCATCAATTAATCAAACACCTTCACACCGTAATAACTTCTTCAGGTGCTTATGCTGATGATTACATTTGACTCGCGATTTTCTCGACAAACAGAGAGTTTCGCAGCAGGATAATTAAGTTGAAGCAGCGAAAAAAGGAGACTCGAATCGTATCTTCGATATGTACTCCTACGTGAAGGTATAAAGCTAGGTATAAGTAGGTTGGTATATAGAATACGTACGCGTGTGTAGTATGTGAATTGTAAAATAGCGCACACGTATTAGCAGTCTAGACGTATTGCCAAATTGAATAATATCACGTTTACGTGTTTATTTAATACGATCGTGTCATATTTTTGCCAACGTAGTACGTACTACGTACTATACGTAGGTACGAGAAAAGGAAAGGAAACGACGACGAGAGAATGAAAAAGGCTCGTATCGGTAGCGTCTGTGCTCAGCTTCTTCGGTGTTTTTTTTTCTCTTCGTATTTTGTCTCATTCAAGCAGAGCTGATAAAATAATAAAGTTTAAACCATGCTCGCGTGCACCTTTTTTCAATGCACACATAAGGTGGAATGATTTTCGTCGCCTCTTTTTCACCATGTGTGTGCTCTGTTTTGCTCGCTACACAGCTTCAGAACGTTGGCTGACTCTGTGAGGTTGTTCGGTAAATATTCTTCTTTTCGAAGGGGCCTGTATGACTATACGTCGAGCGTCTTCTTCTTCTCCTCTGTTTTTTCGTCGAGGTGTAAATCCGTTCGTTATGTTCAAAAGAGAAATATTGGATTTGCATGACATTATGCAAATGGAGTGTGTTTTTATTACACGCGAAACACGCCGCTGCCTCCTTCGTCATCTTTTTAAAACACCTCTTTTGTATTCTTTATCTATTAATACTTGGTATACGGTGTCGAGTTGAGAAGAAACTGGATCCTTTAATTCTTTAGTCGTCTTGTTTAAGGGTACTTACATGTCGATTTGCCTTGTCTGTATCCCCCCTTTCTCTAGACAATCATGATGCTATTTTTCAGATACACTTTTGAAAATCTGACGACTTTTGTGGTCCAACCTATGAATAAAATTTTAGTTTTCCAGCCAAATTCGCCTCATTTCTATAAATTACAAATTTTTAATTGTTTTTCAGTGTTCGTATTGCCTATAGATTAAAAATCACCTTTTGGAGTTCATATTATGTACTTTTAAATTACCAAAATTTCAGATTGCTTTTGAGTTTTTATTTCTTCCAAATTATAAAATTTCAGAATAATTTAGAGTTTTCAGTGCCTTGCCTCTAAATTACAAATCATTTCAAATAGATCTAAAAAAAATCGAAAACTGAACTACCTATTCCATTTCGATATGTATTAATTTTTGATTGCCTGAATATGTACTTATAGGTATGTACTTATCATGTTCAGAGATAACCAAGTACCAATTTAATTAGAAAAATTATAATTATCAGAGGTATTTGAGATGAAAAAATACTAAGTATGTAATCAAAAAGTCAGCTTGGGTGATTATTATAAGATTAATGAATTATATCTAATAGATATTGATTGAATGTTTCTCAACATTTAATATCGAAATTAGGTACTTGAGTGGCTGAAGTGTGATTTATACAACTATAGCATCTTTTATAAAATCTTGAAAAAGTAAGGGTGAAATGTTTTTATTTCTATAAATTTCTCCACTTGTGTACGTATTTATTTGAGTAAATCAACAATTCTTAGTAGGTAGCAACAAACTCACAGAAAAGGTAAGTTATTGTTGTTAATCTTGGTTAGGTACAAATATAAATTCATTTCAGTACATTATTACAAATCTTGTGTACTAATAGGAATTAACGAAAAAGATGATCGATCTAAAGAACCAACAATGATTGAAAACAGAGTAAACAGGCGTGGTTCAGGGCATGGTAAAGAAAATTATTGAACAAGCAATTAAAGCTGATAGATTGTTGATTGATCAAAGAACTTTGAAAACCAAAACGGTAGTTTAATTTTTAGAATTTTTAGCTTTAGTTCCTTATCAGAAGGTAGTATTTTGTACTTATAGGAATAATTGGCCCCTATTAAGTATTATACAACTTGAATAATATTTTGCATCTAAAGAATAAACCATGATGAAAACAAGAAGTGAAAGAAGTAGTTTAGAGTTCAGTAAAGAAAATTATTTATCGAGCAATTAGAGCTGATGGAAACCGAAAAGGTACCTAGCTTTATTTATAGCATTAGCTCCATATCAGACCGTAGTCTTCCATACCTACTTATAAGAATTGGCCCCTATTCGAAACAATGTGAAAAAGATTGTGGATCCCATGAACCTACAAAGATGAAAAAAATGAGATAAAAGGAGTAGTTCAAGGTTCAATGAAAAAAATAATTGAACGAGCAACTAAAGCAGATAGATTATTGATGGATCAAGGACCTTTGAAAACAGAAAAGGCATTATTTTAAATGTATGGAATTTCTTAGAATTAGTTTCATATTAGACCATAGAAAAGTAGAGACCAGGCACAATGCCAGTTTTAATACAGTAGAATTGTTTCAGATATTTGTGAATAAGAATATTATATTATTGAATATATCATATTGTGGTCTCTTGATTGATGACTATAAAGAATCATTTCTTCAGCTATAGATACACAAAGATGATTTTGAACAATAAAATGTGAAATATGACAAGTCAAAATTCGCAAGCCTCCATAGGATATGATTTAAATGGATAATGAAGATGGCGGGAATAATGGTCGTTCTTTTGCAATAATCCTCCAAACAAAGCGATGACCAACTTGGTTGATTCTTTAACTAAAGAAAATGTAGATTTTCATTCTTTTAGTCTGGTTGCAGCAAAAGCATATCATTCACCGTCCAATAAATTTGGAGATCTAAAGAAACCCTTTATATTATTGAAGAGCAGTAATTGCAATGAGAATGCTCAAACAAGAAGACATTCTTGATGGAATAATTGAACTTTTCCAGATCTTTAAGACCAAGTCTGTCAACAAAGTTCATCAACTTTGTTTCAAGCAGGTGCAGATGGACCATTAAGCAAACAGGGCGATGCCCAGCATGTCACCTTTAGCATTCATGTGTATTTCACTGTGTATTTTTAGATGATTTAATTCATGTAGAAGATTGTAAATAAATTATGTACCTACTGTATCTAACTATAAGTGAATAACTTGAATCTATCATTACATTATCATCTTCTATTTTTCTTATATGATGTGAGTTCCCCACAGTGGCGAATGGGCCATAAGGTAAACCAGGAAAATGTCCGGTGCGCCTGCGCGATTTTGACACTGCAGTGTCAGGATAAGGTGGAAAAAATTCAATATTTTTTCAAAAATTGAAATTTCCAAAATATGTAGGTATTGTAGGTAAGTACCATAAATATTATTCAAATTAATGAATGTTACAGAAAAATAATGTTATTTCACTCCTTGAATTATGAATTTTCTACATATTTTGCCCTTACTTCAATTCGACCAATTTGTTTTTTTCACAATTGTAATAAAATTGAAAATTTCAAATGGCTTCAGAGAGAAAAATGAACTTCTCATTTCAAAAATATTGTTTTGCTTACTGAATTTTCAATTTTTAAATGCTTTTGCCCTCACTTAGCTTCTGCCAATTTTTTGAACATTTTATCTTCAGCGTAAGCACATTTGGGAACCATTGTTCAAATCTTCAAAAATTTTTAAAAATTTAGGGCTACATGTGAAAATTTCCAGCAGTTTTAAAATGTATCCCAGAAAATTGGAAAACATTGGATTAAACAGCAGATCAAGGTGAGTTGATTCTCAAAACAAAAAAAAGTGTACGAATTGATTTTCATATCATTTTTTCAAGTGTACAAATATTGATTCCCACCTCATTTTTTCAAGTGCATGAATTGATTCCCCTAATTCTTCACTCAGATGTTCACGATTCAAGAATACAAAAATACAAAATTGTCATTGGTAAGAGAAAATTTGATTTTTCGTTTTTTTTTTCTTCTTCAGTGATTGATAAACAATCAGTGTAATAGAAAGTGCACTGAATGTTGATTGTGCTATTTACATCATAGAATATGAGGACTGCTGTTGTCTTGTAACCATGTGTGACTACTGACTACAGATTAGGTAGTCACATAAAGCGACAAAATTTTGAAATAAAATAATAAAAACCATCATTTTTAGGATTTTTTTTTTGGCTAAAAAAAAAGAAAATGGAAAAGGGCGTTATAAATTGTAAATGTTGTGGATTTTCCCATTGAAAGGGTGTCCAAAAATACACCATCAATACCAAGTCAAATTTCAGGAATTGGTGTTTCATTTTTCAATTTATGGTAAATTTTTGAAAATGCAGATGGTCTGATTTTCCTTGAAAAATATTTAAAATTGGCGGAATTGAGATTTGATTTAGGTCTTATTTTTGATTTCTCAAACCGATCCGTGATAGTTTTTAGACCTTCTGCATTTGCAGCCTTTCCTAGTAGGTAGATTTTAGATCATCCAGCTGTGGAAAAGATTCTCGCAAAAAATGTAAAATCAAATTTAGTGTCTTTCCAACACTGGAACATACCCTATAAGATCTTCCGAAAGCTCAAAAATAGCTCATAACTACCACCAATCAATTTGAAAGATCAAAAATCTGGTATGAGCTAAATTCTTTCTATCTCGCTGTCATCAAATTTTTTTCACAGTTATAGTCTTTAAATTTGTAAATTTTACCAAGAATTGCAAACTTATCAATCCGTTTAAAATTTGCCTTTGTAGCATCCTTTTTGAAAGATGGTAGAGTCATAACTTTGTACGTCAGAGTCGTAGGTTTGAATCCCACTGACGATGCAAGTGTTTTAATGTAATGTGTTGTGCATTTAATTATTGCATAAAAATGAACAAGTATGATCAGATATATAGCAGCCATTAAGATTTTGATGATGAAAGAAAAATACGGCGCCATTGTCTTGGTAGCTCCCCGTACATTTGGGAAGAGCTTGAACCTATCGATGTTGAAGCACTTCCTACAAATTCTTCCCAATAAAGCCAAAATGGAGGAAAATTGAAAATTATTTGAGGGGCTCCTCATAGAAAAGGAAGGGTTGGTTAGGCAACAGCATTAGGGGAAGTGGCCCTTAATATCATTGGACTTTAAATGTGATTGTTCCATCACTTCTCGCAAAGAGGTATCAGAGTTATTTGATCTGAAATTCATGCAAGCATAATATAAAGAACATCAGTATTAGAGCCGCTGGTAACAATGTACAAATTAGAAATGAAATGTAAGTAATTTTCATCGCTGATGTTATCAAAGTGGTACCAAGTAGAAATACACCAATTTTATTCACATTTCAATTCACAGTAACCATCTAAAACGATCGAGAGAGTACCTAATGAGCACCAATCAAAGTTACAGGTGCTAAATTGTAGGGCACTATAATAAGTGGTACGCTGGTTCGCCATTTTCTTGCAAAAGCTAATTTTTTATAAATTGAAAACTATCACATTTACTTACCTAAATTTTACAAGAGTCCTTTTCTGTAGAAAATGAAAATAATAATAATGACCAATAAGCAAAAATCTTGAAATTTCATGCAGTAGAACCTGAGGTTATTAAAAATTAAAAAATGATAAAAATTGGTTTGTTTTCTCATTATTTTTAGATTTCTCAGATTCTATAGCATGAAATTTCAAAATTTTTGCATTAAGTTTCTGGAAAAAATTAAAAAATGTCTGGTGGTTTCCATAATGGTCCAAAACTAGCAGCTGTAGAGGGTTTCATATTTTAATTAATGTGGTTTTAAAAAATTTATATTTCATGAAAAAGTTGAAAAATTGCCCTTGAAACAGCTTTTTAAATTTTTTAAATTTTAACAAAAGTTCACCAAAATTCAATTTTATTGTATGAAATTTAGGTTTCGTAAGTATTAGAAAATTTTCGTCCGATCTAGCTTGAATTTGTTCAAATGAGACAGTACCTTTACCTCAAGTACACAAAAGCAACGAGCGAGAAATGAATTATAAAGTACCTACTCGCACGGAACGCCGAACAGAAAAAAGCAACACAACCACGTTCTCTGGAAATTTATTTCGAACAAATTACCAAAACTTTTTTCTTCAATCGATAACCGAAGCCTGGCAGGCACCTCGAATTCCCCCTCGCCCTCAGATCAACCAGGCTAAATTTATTTTCGCCAATTAACTGGTCCTTAATTCGTATTCAACCACGATTGATTGTTTTTTCTGCAGCACTACTTCTTATATGTAGTACTTGGTCTCGATGCTGCGTAAGCTTGTTAATTATTTAAGTGGCGTAATTCGTTTTCTCTTCTCATCCAGCGAAGCAAAGACGACAGCGAATTCAGCCGAGAGGTGATGAAAAGTATAATAAAGAATAGCGTATTGCGCCATAAGGAAGGAGGGAAGAGGAGTGGGAATCCACTCGATTCGACGCTTTGATTCGTGTTCAGCTGGAAATTTAATTACACGTCTCGTCGAAATACTGCCGAAAAATTAATTTCTACTTTTAAATTACCGCCATTATGTATAGTCAATGCGTTCGAGAAAATTGTAATTAAATCGCCTGTGTAACCCCCCCCCACTCTTTTTTTCTACTGGGAAATTTTTTTCTCGATGATCGTGAGCTGGTGTGTAATGTTTAATTTAGACTGGAACAATAGTTTGTATCGTGAAAAGAAAACACTTTGATCGGAATAGAATATTTTTCATGCTTCCAACTTTCAATGTTACTACCCTTGACTTTTCAGCATGTTTTCCCAGAAAAAGGCTGGGGTTTTGTTTCATGGAAATTTCCATCCACTGGGAAAGAAAAAAAAACTTTCCAAGAACTGCAAAATGACAAAAAGAATAAAAGAAAAGGTGGTGTAACTTTTGAACAGTAAATTCTTGAACTGTGTGAAAAGCTCGTCATAAAATCATGTGAAGTTCTGAAATTCATGATAGCGGAACAGCCATAAAAATAATAAAGAATTAATTCGAGAAAACGTTTCTAGCAAGGATTTATTCAAAGCCATGAACATGTCTCACAGCTGAAATTTTTCAATTGATTTTCAAGAGAAATATTTAAATGAAAAAAATCCGCTCATTTATCAATTCATTTGAGTAAGCATTCTTTTCTCTTTTTTTCAGATACTCGACATCGTTATATTGTTCATTGGAAATAACGAAAAAAAAGTTGAATTTTCAATATGTAGTTACTGAAAGCATCATTCCATATCAACGAAATTGGCTGATTTTTCCGGTAACTGGACATAGTTATAGGTAGGTCTGATTGTGTCTTTGGTAGAACAGAAACCAAATTATGAAGACTGGAAGCCAAAACATTCAAATGCAGTAGAACTAGAAAAATCTGTTAAAATTTTTGATTTTAAAAGAACAATGGCAGATACTACAAAGAATGTATAGCTTGTTGGCAGTTTACAAATTTCTGAGTACCAAAGTTAATCATTCATTATGAGAAAAGCAAACTCAACAAGACAAATAGTGGTTTGCACAGAAGCTTACTTTCACCTTCATGATGATGTTCAAAATTGCTGGAATTTGTTTGAATAAACCGCCAAAATGTTAGATTAAGATAGTGTGACACCTGACACCACAAATTATTTCTCGGTGAGTGGTCTTTTTTTTTTTTGCAATTTCTTATATCTCCAGCTGTCCTCGGGTTTTGAAGATTTTTTTCACTTTATTTTACGGAGTCATTTTTTTGAAAAATTTGTTTACTTATACTAGGTAGATGTAACAAGTAAGTGCAAGTATATGGAAAGAAAAAAAGTGTCGTTGAAGTTCCTGAGTAATAAAATTTGACCCAAAAACACAGCTGTTTTTTTTTTAATGCATACTTTATGAAAGGGGATTTTATTCAGTTCCAAAGAGAAATTTCGTTATTAGCAAATCATTGAAAAGTTGCTCGTCATTATATATTTTTTAAGTCAATCTCTCATCAGATTGTAACCCACATAAACTCTCTGGGTTAATATTCAACCACCACTTCCCCTCAAAAAATATTTTTGAGAGAAAAGCAAGCAATAGAAGTCAATTTAATGTAAACATTAAAAACAAGTTCAAGTACATTTCAGCTTCTATATTTTTCTTGGAGATGCAGCACTGAATACTTAGTGAACTTTTCCAAGTGCACCCAGCTCTTGAAATCACGAAAAAAAATTACCAAGCCTGAATTCGATCAATATGGTACATAGTAGAGTATTTGTACAAATGCTTGAATAACATTTTCAGCAAAATTCTCAGTGGTTCGGGTGGGGAAGGAGGAATAAGAAATAAGATGAAAAATTTGCTGCAAATTCCTTATTTAAACACATAAGCTACAAATGCATAATATTATACCGATCGAATTTTTCTCTGGTAAATTTTTCTACATATTTTCAAGAGCTGGATTAGCGATTGAAAAAGTCCACTTCAGCACCCCATCCTCTAGAAAAGTAAAAAAGTGAAAATGAAGATAGAATAATTTAATTTTTTTGCTTAAAATAATTTGAGTAAGCATTCTTTTCTCTTTTTTTCAGATACTCGACATCGTTATATTGTTCATTGGAAATAACGAAGAAAAGTTGAATTTTCAATAGTTACTGGAAGCATCATTCCATATCAACGAAATTGGCTGACTTTTCCGGTAACTGGACATAGTTATAGGTAGGTCTGATTGTGTCTTTGGTAGAACAGAAACCCAATTATGAAGAATGGAAACCATAAAAATAGGGAAGACTTGCTCACAACGATCAAAAAACATTCAAATGCAGTAGAACTAGAAAAATCTGTTAAAATTAAGAACAATGGCAGATACTACACTTGTAGCTCGTTGGCAGCTTACAAATTTCTGAGTTCATTCATTATGAGAAAAGCAAACTCAACAAGACAAATAGTGGTTTGCACATAAGCTTACTTTCACCTCCATGATGATGTTCAAAATTGTTGGAATTTGTTTACTTATTAAGAATAAACCGCCAAAATGTTAGATTAAAATAGTGTGACACCACAAATTATTTCTCGGTGAGTGGTCTTTTTTTTTCTTTTGCAATTTCTTATATCTCCAACTGTCCTCAGATTTTGAAGATTTTTTTCACTTTATTTTACGGAGTCATTTTTTTGAAAAATTTAAATTTACCTATAATAAGTAGATGTACAAGTAAGTGCAAGTACGTCTACGTATATGGAAAGAAAAAAAGTGTCGTTGAAGTACCTGAGTAACAAAATTTGACCCAAAAACACAGCTGTTTTTTTTTTTTTTTTTTTTTTTTTTTAATGCATACTTTATGAAAGGGAGTTTTATTCCGTTCCACAGAGAAATTTCGTTATCAGCAAATCATTGAAAAGTTGATCGTCATTATTTTTTTTTAAGTCAATCTCTCATCTGATTGTAACCCACATACCTAAACTCTCTGGGTTAATATTCAACCACCACTTCCCCTCAAAAAAATACTTTTGAGAGAAAAGCAATAGAAGTCAATTCAATGTAAACATTAAAAACAAGTTCAAGTACATTTCAGCTTCTATATTTTTCTTGGAGATGCAGCACCGAATAGTGAACTTTTCTAAGAGCACCCAGCTCTTGAAATCACAAAAAAAATTACCAAGCCTAAATTCGATCAATATGGTAGTTGAATATTTGTACAAAATGCTTGAATAACATTTTCAGCAAAATTCTCAGTGGTTGGAGGGAGAAGGATGAATAAGAAATACGATGAAAAATTTGCAGTAAATGGCCTATTTCAGCACATAGGTAAACTACAAATGCATAATTAAACCGATCACATTTTTCTCTGTGGTAATTTTTCTTCATAATTTCAAGAGCTGGATTAATAGCGATTGAAAATGCCCACTTCAGCACCTCATCCTCAAGAAAAGTAAAAAAAGTGAAAATGAAGATGAAATAATTTAATTTTTTTGCTTAAAATGTTCATTATTGAATTGATTTTCATTCATTTTTTTTAAAAAGTTGGTTAGGTATGTATATTTTTTGAAGGGAATGGGATGTTGAATATTGACTAGAAGAGCTTTTACAGTGGGTTAGGTACATTCAGTAGGCAGGTTGACTCGAAAAAAATAATAATTGTAGGCAAGCTTACATTATATTTTTAACGAAAGAACAGATGGTTGCAGCCTTAAGAAGCAGAACATTTTCTCGAGTAAATTAGTAAGTAAGTGAACATATATGCTCATTTATTTCAGATCATTATAGTGCTCCGCATGAAAGTGATACAACTAATATGCGAAACAAATAATATACATAAAATAGGTGAATGAAATTCGAAAACTTGCGAGAAATGAGAAAATGAAAGGTAATAACCACGAGTATGTGCCAAATATAAACAAGTCAATTCGCATCCTAAGGGTTACGTGATGTTTTCGAACTAAGAAATAAACCAAGCAAAGGTAACCATACTGAACCTAGTAAACCATCAATATGACAAATTTCACATTCAAAAACCAAGAAACTATAACAACCCCCCCCCCAATCCCCTACCACGATGAATTTACTTCGAAAAAGAAGCATCTTAAGTTTCTCAAGACCTCCATTCTCACCAGCATCTCCCTCTATCATAATAAAGAAAGAAGACAGAACCAAAAGCTCGAAAAGAAAAAGAGGAACAAAAAAACAACTAAAATAGTTACACCGAACGAAGGCGAGTAGGTAAGTAAGACCGAGGGTAAAACTCGGCGAATACGAATTAACTGTTCGAAAATTTCACAAACGTAACTGGAAATATAAAATTTTCAAAAAAGATTAACGGTGTATTACCATTTTTTTGCTCAACTTTTAATTTACGACGATAAAAAGAAGCGGCGGCTAAAGCAGCACGACCAGCAGCAAACGAAAGAAAAAGAAAACGCAATTTCTTCCGCTTACAAAGTAACTTTTTTCTTGTATAAATATTCGCCCCGGCGAGATTCTGAGAGAGCGTTTAAAAGAAAAACTTGACGGTAGAAATTATACACCCTCTCTGGTTCCTGCATCTTCTACTTCGCTACCTTTTACTCTTGGTTTTGCTCGAGCCATCGCATTCTGTGTCTTTTGAAAATCGATCTATTATTACGGTTTACTCTTCAGTTACCTCGCAATAGTACAATACTTACATATTGGTTGTTCGAGTGCGAATCTAACACACGTTGTATTCCTAATTCTTATACTTCAGAATGAACAAATGTCTCGTTTCACGTCTTCTGAATACATCGCGAAATTACCCGCAGCTTTGGCGCGACAATTGTACTTCACATCGTCGTCGTTTGTCGGCTAATAATTAAATTTTAATAAACACACGTGTCATAAGCTTGTCAAGGATGTCTGTTCAGCTACAACAACGTGTGGTATTTCGCGAAACCCTCCTCCGATATCTGCATCGTAAGTTAAGTTGCTCCTGGCGCACAACCCGCCGCCTCCATTTCTCGAGTGCTTTGTAAGCGTCGCGTTGTTGGAAATCAAAACGACGACGTTTAATTACATATTTTTCCAAGACTCGCGAGAAGGTAGCTTTTTTCCAAGTTTCGGTGATTTTCCTCCTTCTAGTGTTTTTTTTAAAAATCCGGGCAGAGTTTTAATTACGTTTTTTTTCTTCTACCTTGACGTAATAGAAAGTGTTTTTAGCCTCGATTCGACGATCCTTTGATAAATTAAATGAGAGAAAGAAGGCGTTTAACAAGAAATTTTTTTTACTTCGACTTTAAGTTACCTTGGGTTGGGAATTGAAACACTGTCGTCATATTTGTTTAACATTCGCGCTACCGGATACAATAACATCGTCGCTAATTTTCGAGAAAAACGAAGAAAAAACAAGGGCAAAATTCGAGTCATTTTTCGCATCTCGGCTGTTCTTTTTTTTCTCATTTTCTCGACAACCAGCCCGCGTATGAGAGAAATTTCTCATTATTCGCAGCCGAAGAAAATACGTCGAAAAATTTCCTTTCGCAAACTTTTATATTGCTTTTTGTTTGTTTGCTTTTTTCATCGTCGACTATACAGAAATGAATAAGAAATTTCCCAAATTTCGATATAAGTAATTTTTTATTGAATGCGATTCGACCCGCTTTGCCTATAATACATGTAAGATATCGATGTCGTTTCGAGTGCTCGAGTAGAAAGTTCCATTTGTTTGAAATTAAACATTTTGCTCGACTAATTTGTTGTGTGATGGGAAAAGGTGTACGATGACGGGTGATGTTTCGTTTTGTATTTTATTTTTTCGTTTTTTGAGGTTGAATGGGGTAAGAGGGCGTGAAAAACTCGTGTTTTGGCCTTCAAAATTGGCATTTTTTTTTATTCGCGTTTCCTCAACTAATCGTTTTGAAAAATTGAAAAAATCAATTCAAAGGTAGGTATGCACTTTTAAGTATGTAGTTGAGCAATTTCATTCGATCCAAAAATATGCAAAATCTGAGACAGTTGAGCCCCTCTCCCCCCCTTTTCACTACTTTTTCCAATCTTTTCCTGTCCATAATATTTGACATTTTTGAACTTAAAAAAAATTCTCAATTATTTCCATCTTAGAAATCCAGCTAAAACTTTGCAGAAAAACAACAAATGACTGCTCAACGTGACATCAAACGTCACCATCTTATTTGAAAATAATTTACTAAGAAGAAAAAAAAGGTGTTTTTCTCTCAATAATAGGAGAAAAGCAACTCGAAGTCTGTGACATGCTTGACAAGTTTTATCAAAATCTTTACAACGACCATCTGTAGTTTAAAATTAGTTGGGTGTCGTGTTTCTCGACTCTTCATTTCGATGTAAACCTGCTGAAAAGTTTTCCACGTAAAATATTCAGCAAAGATTCGAAGAGGTGGAAGAGAGAAGGGTGTACTTTCAAATTAACGTTGTTTTAGAGATCAGAAGTAAGGAATAGGCGGAGTTGGTGACATCAAACCTATACTTTATAGGTTAGATAGACTCTCTAAAACATTAAATCAAGTACGAGAGATTTTTGAATGGAATTTTCCATAAAGTAGAGTCGACGGTTTAGTTTTATTGTATTATGAAATACCTACTCTCTAAATTTGAAACAGTCAATTTTCACTGCTTAGCAGTCACGACATTTTGGCTTCTTAAAAGCAGTAGTTTTTTACTGCAAAACACTGAAAAATCTACTGAGAAAATTTTTTACTGTTTTTCAGTAAAAAACTACTGCTTTCAAGAAGCCAAAATGTCGTGACTGCTAAGCAGTGAAAATTGACTGTTTCAAATTTAGAGAGTATAGAAAAAATTTATTTTTTAAACGAAGAGTTATTCTATGAAGAAAACCAGCGCCACAAAGTTGATATTAAGCGCGAGCAGCACAGTTACCTACTCGTATTTATTCTTGTTAGTAAGAAAGTTTATGAACAATTTATGCCGATGACAATTCAATCATGAATCGAAAATCTCCAAGTATTCAGCAATGTACCATACTTAACGGATAGATTCAACATTGAATTCATTCATTGAATGCAGTTGAATCACTTTATGAACAAAAATGAAATAACTACCTGTACCAGAAATGGATAGAATTAGCAAACCTAATTCATTAATCATTGAATGCAAATTAGTTTGCGAACTAAAAAAACTGAAAGTTGAGAGTATTCAGGATTGATTCTTTGACGTTTTTACACAACTTGAAGTTGACTTTTCAACGTTTCATAAATCTGTAGAAATTGCAGAACATGCAGAAGTTGGGTATCTAATACAATATGATTGTACCATGATTCAGCACTCACCATACAGTTCTGAAAGATTCTCATTAATTTTGGTTCAATTGCAAAATTGAAGGAGCTATGATGAAATTCCCACAATCTTTTTGGTAGAGAATTCAAAGCAAAATAAATTGGGCAATGTTCATTAGGGTGTAGTATCGCGAAAAAAAAATCAAAAGGATTCTGACCAAATTCAGTACAGACTTTTATTGTGAATTGGAAATCACTCAAAAATTTTTTTTGCTCTGGAGATGTCCCTGGAAGGGAGATATTAGTGTTCAAAGAGGGGGAATTTTCGTAAAAATTATATTCTTTGCTTTGGCCTCTACTTAATCCGTTTTGAGAGGAAATGGCCCCGTTTCAACAAATGATATTTGAGATTTTTTGTCGAAGTATGTAAGCCATATTGACGTTAAAATTCAACACAACACTTTTAGGGTTCTGTGTTTTGAAAATATTTTTTCCAAAATTTTTGTACATATCAATGCCAAAACATCGAAAAATATAATTTTTAAAACTGGAGAAATATTTTGGAATACGACGGTAATAAGTTTTTGGTGATACTGACAATTTCAAAAAATCTAAAAAAAGCCAAAAATTTACCAAATTTTTTTAGTTTCTTGAAATGGACATTGACGACCAACTAATTGGCACTACTGTATTCCAAAATATTTACCAAGTTTCAAAAATGATTTCTTTCGATATTTTGGCATAATTAATGCGAAATATTTGAAATTTCAAAGTACGAATTGATCCAAAAATAAGTGATTTGCAATTTTTCAATCACTCAGTAAAACCTTAGAGGTGGTTTGGATTTTGATAGCAATAACATGAATCGTCGCAAAATCTCAAATACTTTCATTTGAGACTAGATCATTTTCCCCAAAACAGGTTGGGCAGGGAGCTGGACCAAAAAAAGGAAATTTTCGATGATTTACAGCTCAAACTGAAGGTCTTGACTGAATTTGACCAAAATTCTCAGATTTTTTTCGCGATTGAAAAACCTACCTATAGCGTTTTGAAAATTTCAACGAATTATGGCTCCTATAATTTTGAAAAAATATTCATCAGAATGGCGTCATTTATAATTACTTGTATGCAGTTTGGTTTCTCAGGCATTCAATATAATTATCTGATTAATGCCTGTATTTTTTACAATGTTGAGAGTGTGATCAAATCTTTGCTATGTAGAAAAATTTTCAATTCATTGATAAAATTTGCTGATTAATTTCAGACCTGATATAGAATTCAGTACCTAGATGAAAATTATTTCCTTATATGATTTGGATCATTTCATTACGTAATGTGCTTTCATCAAACCTAATTTATTAAGTTCAACATTGATACAATTTTCATTACTATAGATGTGACTCCTCAACAAAATTAAAATTCATCAAGTATCAAAATTTGCTGTAAAACAAACGAGTTAATTTTTACTCTTGGCTCAAACATTTTTTTAAAAATGACCCAATCAGTATTTTTATTCAAGTTTTACTTGATTTATTCGTATTTTAATTTCGTATCAGTAGTCAGATCAGAAGACGGTAATCATATCCTATTGAATGAAGTTCCTGATGAATTGTAACAATTAGTAAGTAATTTCTTCATCTTTTCGTTATTGCAGCTTTACTTTACAGTCTGAAACATTGCACCAGGACACTCGATATAGAAGAAACACCTTGCTTGACCGCATGCCCCGCCACCTACAAACGAGAAAGGAAATTCAACGATGAGGTCTCCATCAGTGGCAAGAGTTTATTTCTGAGAAACTTTTACCCATCAGATGATGAAGGACCGTACGAAATCAAATTGGATATTTGTAATACGTCCTTTGAACCTGTAACTGTTTATGATTCCAAACACGATAAATACCAGATCGGTTATGAGGTTGATGTTCCTTCATTATTATTATTTTTTTCTCGCCAAATGAATTTCATTTTAATTGTAGGCCTTGTATTATTTATTCAATTTTTTTGTCTCTCTTTTAGCTCTACTATTGGCATAAAGAGAAAGAGGATATGGAAATACGCTCGATTCACCAGAATTACTACGATCAATACAGAGCGGTTGAAATATTATAGTATTCATTTCTATAAGCTACACTTATTTCGTAGGCTAAATTTCAATAATTTTAATGGCATGTAATTTTTACCTACGCAGGTAAATATGACTCAGAATATCCGCGATAAAGTGACTCATTTTATGAAACCACCAAATGATCTTTTTATAAAATACGTCGATGGACCAAACACGAAATTCAATTTAGCCGATGGATCTCAAACTCTGGTAGGTATAACGGTTCAACAACATCAAAGTATCTTTTTTTCCAAATTTGAATAAACTTTATCCGATTATTTACAGGTTTTTCATTGGATACCGGTGTTCTCCGTTGATTATTCGAGGTACAAAAGACGAGTTCGGCTTACGTATAATGCCCATTTAAACGAAGAATTTCAGCCAGATCTCAATAGCACGATACCGACATGCGACGATTTCAACTTAGAAGACGAAGATATGACGGATCTTTTCTCCGAAGTAAGTTTCGCCGGTTCTGCGGCGAAAGGGCCAATCTGAGTATTTTTGGCGGAGGGCCAGTCTGTTCAGAAGTGCTCGTACGAAACGGCTAAACTGCTCATTTAACTAAAAATGAATTATGAAATATGCGAATACAAAAGTGCCAAGGACCAATCTGCTATGTGGTGATTGTTTCATTTTTTTCTGTTTAATTGAATGAATAAAATGCAAAATTTTTTTATCATAATAGCAGTGAGATGATAAAGTCACACATTATTGATGAGCTTCAATTCATAAATATGATCGAAGCAGCTATGCAATGTATTCAAGTTCATGAAGTTCAGAACCAGACTTTTTAAACGCAGATTGGCTCTTTCGCTGCAGAACCGTCGATGCATAAAATGTGTATACCTACTGATTACTCTTGGATTATGTTGAACTTGAGCTATACCTATGAGTACATTATGACAGAAGGGATACATATCACTCTCCTCTTCTGATTACGAGTTCTATCAATTGATCTTTGGTATTTTAAATCGTGAAATTCTCGAATTTTTATGTCATTTTGTCTTCAACAAGAAACTTTGAAAAAAACAAAAAAAAAACAAAGGATACAATTGCGATGCCGCACGGTTATTGAAGTGTCATACAATTCAGAACAGACTCCAGTAAGCAAGTTACATTATTTCAACATCCAATAATGAAAATACTTGAAAATCAGTCCATGTTCACCATAGGCAACGGTTCACAAAAATGAGATTAGTTGAAAAACATTCGTTAATCGGACTCATTGATTAGATTCTACATAAAATAAGTGACCTGCACTCAAAAAGAAAGTTCCTAAGTATTAATATGAGAAAAAAAGACTAAAAATATAGTCTCGCAACGAAATGATTAGGGTATAGCAGAGTACAATGAGCGGCAGGTGTTCTACAAGTCCCCTTTTCCTTTTTTTTTAAAAAGATTTAATGCATTAAAATAATGAACTAAAATTGCAATTACTCAGCAATTACCTATCCAAATTGAACGAAAAATAATCTATTCCCGCCGCCTTAATGATTCTCATATTCTGTCCAATATATACAAAAAACGGTTGGATAGTTTAAGAGAACATTCAAATGAAATAAAATTTCATATTTCCGAGCGAAACCAATAGTGTGCTACGCACACTAAAAACACAACGGAAAATACTGGAAGCTTAAATGTCATCCAATTTAGAACGGACTCTAGTAAGCAAGTTACATTATTTCAACATCCAATAATAAGAAGACATGAAAATCAACCCAAGTTCATCAAGGGCAAAGGTTTCCAAAACTGAAATCAGTTGAAAAACGTTCGTTAGCCATTCTCATTGACCAGATTCCAAAATGAGTGATCTACACTCAAATATGTAGATAATGAAGTTCCCAAAGTTGAGAAACAAAGACTGAAAATGAAACCTCGCTTCGAAATGATTAGATTTGTTTTGAATGTGGGGCTTCTCTCTCCTCTAAATGGGGCTAAATTACTTTTCGTATTTTTCATGTACTTTTTTTCAATAATTTCAAACCAATAACTACTTTGATTCATCGCTGAAAATGTAATTTCATTTGGATTTATATTTTGATTGAAGTCCATTTTTGGGAAAAAGGAGAATGGTAAATTTGAAAAACCCACAAAGTAACTAAACCAATGTACACAAATGGCAAAATTCAGCACTTGCCTCAAATTTTTGAAGTTTCTACAAAGAATTACCATGCTCATTTTGCAAAAGTGAAGGAAAATTGTTCGGTTAAATGTTACCTATAATATTTCAGAGTACCTATCCTTAAGTACTTATCCTAATTTTGCAAATTTCAAATTTCTTAAAATTTTTCAACCCACTTACCTACAGCATTTTTAAAGGACTATTTTAAAAAAAACAAACCTCAAGAAATTGCGATCAATTTAATTTGTAGCTACAACTTTGCGAATCATCTACTTATTCTGGTAATACGTATATATATTTCAATATTCTTGCAAATATTCCGCGACTTTTCAGCATATTTTCATAATGAAAATGCAACGTTATTGGCTACTCATCGGGTTGGAAATGAGCTACAAAACACCAGAAAAATCGAAATTTGAAAAATGATTCAAGGTATCTATATAATTTAAGTAGCTCAATTCAGCTTTTTTAATATATTTTTAATGTCGAATTAGCTGTAAGAAAAAAATCTGGAACTTTCAAAAATGTATAAGAGCCTGAATTTTTTGATTGATCAGCTGCATCCCACCCTTAGACCAGTCCAAGCTCTTCTCTATTGATAGCAACTTCTTTACTCTGCCAATAAATGAGTTCTTCATAAATTATTATGCAACTTACTCACGCCCAGACGATGGACATATATTCTACTCTTGTGCATTATTCAGTGGTTAAAAAAGCACTCACCTGAAACAAAAAAATGAAATACAATGTAGAATAGCTAAATTCAACCAATCGTGTTACAATAATTATAACTCATCATTACACGAAATTTTTGACACATATTACACATAAACCAATCAAACCATCAGTTACTCGCATTGCTGATTACAGAAAAGTATCTGCTTTTTGTCAATGCTTACCTAACGTTACAAGTTGCTTTTTTCAAAAGCTCCAATTGTTGTACTTCGACATGGTGCGAGCTATTTTTCAATTCTTGATTGATTAGGTACGATAGGTAGATCGAAATCAAAAATCAAAAAACTGATCAATCAAAAAAAAGATTGTCAAAAGATTGTTTTTTTTTTTTATTAGAAAAAAATACGTAGGTAGGTAATTTTTGTGAACCAAAGACAAAGATGAAACGAAACAATAAAAAACAAACGATAACGTCGAACGTTAAGTATACCGATGGAACAAATCGATTTTAGGCGTTCGATCAATCCATTGTCGTTCATGATTGATTTTTTTGATTACTGATCTGGAAGTCTATTTTTGAGGATAAATTGACGTTTCGTTTCAAAAATGATCAATTTATAACTTAAAGGATGAAAAATCGCAAATGAATCGATTTCTGAGGTGTGATTCAAGTGATTCAGGTACATAGATTACCATTTGAAAATTGCTGAGCGTCTTTTTTGTTTTTTTACAAAACAAAAAATACTTACTGAAAAAAATAAAAAAGAGATAACAAGTTTTTTTTAAATCCTAAAAATATGGATTCAAATGTTCACCAGATGCTCATATTTTTCTCTCAAAATTTTTTCTGATTTTTTTATCACATTATGCTACAGGAAAATCAAGAAAAATGTTTGAAAGATATTGTGACAGAAACATTTGAAGACAAGACTTCCTCCCAAAACATGGCATGCGGACAATCGTACGGCTGTTTGGAGAAATCACAGATCATCCCACTTTGGTATTTTAGCTCACGATCAACTCAGCTCGCCAGCTGCAAACTAATGAATATCATGCCAGTTTGGAAGACCATTGCTGAGGGACAACTGAGAAAAGTTGACCAATATATACTCGCAATACTGAACACTTGGCGTGAAGTAAGTGCAGTTTGAATTATAGAGTAGATCAATTGAAAAAAAAACACACACACTGGACCACATTTTTATTGCTGGGAGATTTGAACTTCAATTTATGAGAATCCCATTAAAAAATTTATACCTCACTTTCAAGGGGGATGAGATGTGAGCCTTCAAAGTGTAATTTTTTGTCCTTTTTTGGGTACAGGTAGTTCTTTAAAAAAAAGTACTGCCTCATTAAATCTCCCCCCTCCCCCCTGAGGTATAAAAGTATAGAAAATGGAGAAATTGGCCATTTTTCCTGATCTTCAATTGCTTCAAAATGGTAGTTGTTGAGTTGATTCCCAATCTAGACACAAAAAATGATCGAATTATTCCCACCTCGTTTCTTCCACTCACGTGCAGAGAAGTGTCAAAATTTGACACTCGGAATCACATTTTAACTCTCAAGCTGCACTCAAAAGAAGAAAAACTACCTGGGAATCAATTCGATCCTACTCCTGATTCCAAAAAATCATTTGGGAATCAACTCTGTACCTACAGCCTTCAAAATAACCCTTAGTTTCGTACCATGAATCTAATCGTTCATTATGTACTTTTCTTTCAGGATTTAAAGATCGACAAAGATCACACATTCGGTGAAATAATCTACGGCACATGGAGTGCCCTAAAACTACCCACCAAAAACAACCCATACAAGCCCCAAGAAATGTACCTATCAAACACAGAACGCAATCAAGTCGTGACTATCCCCAAAATAATATACAGAATTGTATCTGTTTGGTGGCGCGGTGTTGCCATCATCATCCATAATGATCTCAGCCGTATAGACGATAAACAAAGAATTTGTACAAAAGAAGAGTATGTTAAAGGATGGGAGAATATTACCAATGAAGACTCGACAATTGGACTAACTTATACGTGTCCTTTGACTAAAGAAGTCGATTATAGGTTAGGAATCAATGCGTTTACATCTCATTTTGGTTTAGAATTGCATGGTTCACCAGATCAATCAAAAATATTACTCAAAGATTACCGGAAAATAAGTGCTAAATAAGTAAGAAAATTTTTAAAGATGAAATTATATACGTTTTAGTTTTTCAATTGAATTTTTAAAATAGTTTTCCTCTATACATTCTCCACGATATTTCTCGTAATACCCTTGACCTTGGTAGGGAGAACTGAAATGTTAACTCAATGCATGAAGTAGATAAGTATTGAATTTCAGTGGAGGGGGTGAATTGGAAAAATTCACAATGCCTTGATTCCTTTCCTGCTCCATTCAATAAAACCATCAATAGATTTGAACCAAAATGTTTCGGGCCAAACCTCCCTTTTCCCAGAATTTCTTTTTCCGAGCTGGATCAGTGATCGACATCAGTGACATTGCCAATCGCCCTTGATAACTATTTGGAATTTATGCTAAAAGCGAGGAAAGGAGTAGAACGACTGGAATGAGTTAAGCATTGAAAAAACACTATTTCAGCGGCTCAGTGATCGCTATAGTTCCAATCTTCAATGAAATTTGGATTTTGTTGAATGTTCCTAGATGGAGTGGAATGAGTTAAGCATTGAAAAAACACCATTTCAGCATTCTACAAAAAATTCACAAAGTGCGTGAGTATTCCAAGGGAAGAAAAAGAAAACGTCAAGCTAGATTAAAACCAAAGGGGAACGCAGAAAAAAAAATGAAAAAATGTAGCCGGCAACTCGCGAGTACGAGGCGGAAAACCGCGCTTAAAGTACATGACGAGTACCTAACAAACCTCATCGTATATTTTGTACCTCTCTCACCCCCTTGCCCAATCGCTATAGCAGCAGTACCGGCGACGTAAATGTTTAATTTGAATTTATGAAACATAATAACTTTTTCAAGACGCGATGACATCGCGCACCGCGTAATTTAATTTGAAATTTATTTATTTTTTCACCTTTGGCCTTTTATACGGACGCGTAGATGCAGAGAAAGAGAGAAAATATGAAACATTAGAGGAGTAATTTTATCCGGCATACGAAAATTCCCCGATACTCGTAATGTTGGTACTGCTTCGTGTGGAATTTTTCATCGGTGGTGGTAGTTGTGGTTGTGAGGTGGAAAAAAAATAGAGAAAAATGGTGTTGTGATACGAGTTACGAGGTGTAAGGACCCGACCATGTTGTGTTGATTTATTTTTTTAGAGAAATGAATCATATTAGCGGCTAAGTTGAGATCGAGGTCGTGGTTTTAGAACGATGCTGTTTGTATTTGGTGAGTTGATTTGATTGTACTTACTTGAAGATACATTATACCAGAAGTGTCGTGTCTCCGGTGTAGCAGATGATGCAGGTATAATACATTGGTAAAGTAAATATCTCTGCTTAACTAAATTTGAAAAACTGGTAAGAATACTTTAAAAATTATAAAAGTGCGATATTTTCAAACCAGAAAATATTTTTCCAGGGTAAAAGTTGAGCTTTTACACTTATTAAACATTTAAAAAGATTCGCTATTTTTTACATAAAAATTTCCAATTTCCAAAAAAAAATTATGAGCGGTTTTGAAATTTTTTAATAAAAAAGTGTACGTTAGGGCTTGTTGTTTCCCATTCTTCTTTTGAAATTTAATGACACCCAGCAAACAATTATAGCTCAATAACCTCAACAAGACGGATGCGAAATTCAAGTTTTTTAAATTTTCATATGTCAGGAACACTTTTTTTGAATTTTGTATTTTTTGTTTAACGTAGGTACCAATATTGTTCAATTTGAATTATACCATTTTAGCAGATGATCTCCAAATTATCATTATTTAAAACCACAGAATCGTCATTCAAAGAGCTCCCAAACTCGACAAAAATGAAAGTTGAGCTTTCCTTATGCTCTTAACGTGATGATCTGGAAGTATTAAAAACATCAAGAAAAATCTTGCAAACTACAACAAAATTGAAAAAAAATAATGTTGAAGCACTTTGGAAAATTTTAAATTTTTTTAAATTTCAATCTTTCATTATGTGAAAAGGTTGAGCACTGGCCGGGAATTTTGAAATTTTTTAAACATCAAATTGAGGTCATTTAATAATTATTTCTTGCTATGCTCGCTCCCGTCAAATTTCGAAAAAATAAATGAAAAATGACTCATCGTAGTAGATTTTACTTGACAAATGAAGAAAAATCAAAAAGCCAGCAAAAATTTCAAGAGTTGAGTTACAGCTTTCGATTTTTAAAAGAAGCTTCAAAAATGTCAATTCGATCCATTGATGAGATCAAATTTAATAAAATTGAAGTAAAAAGTTGAAAATTGATCTACGAATTTCAAATTTCCTCTCCAATTTGATCAAATTTTGACTTTCCATTAGAAAAAGAGATGAGTTAGAATTTTCAAATATTCTCCAAAAATTGAAAAATCAAATCCCTTGTCCAGTTCAAGAACTTTCTGCCAGTTGGAATAATTCTCTAGTTGGCATGAAAATTCAACTTTCACTCATTGTGCTATCACTTTTGCAAAAATTCAAATCAGTTTGATACCTATGATTTCAACAGTTAATTACCTACCTCAAAATGTGAAATTGGAAGATCTGGATATTACGTATTTTTCCTACGTTCTATGTAAGCAATTTCATCTTTTTATGATTTTTTGTTCAAAAATCAGAAAGCTCGAAATTCAAAATTTTCTTAGCTGTAGAATTTCAGCATAAAATTACATTAAGTATTAATGCATGAAAATTTCAATTCATGGTTTTGGATAAAACTGATCTTCTTTTCAAAAATTCAGAAACTCATTTCACAAAATTCATGCGAATACTTATTTTAAACGAACGTTTCAAAACCCTATAAAATTTCAGTTGCTTTATCAACTTTTCAATTCGATTCAGAAATTGCAATTATCTGAAATTCATCGCTTCTTTTTGATAAAAATAATTTATAAAAATCAGTTCTGAAGCCAAGATTGACTCTCTCACACTAAATTTAACGAATTTTGATTTTTCCAGAATTGAATTTCTCCAGCATGTAAGTAAACATGGAAAATGAACGTGGCCAGCTAAGAATTGAGTTTTGGCTAATTTGAATAATTTCTGGGTAGGTACATAATTATTACTCTCGTATTCTTATCAAGTACATATAACAGGGGGTATATGCTGGACCGCCATTTTCTAGCGAAAGCGATTTATTTATAAGTCGAAAACTATGACATTTACAGAAATATTACAAGAGTCCTTTTTTGTAGAAAATTAAATAATATGACCAATTTTGCAAAAATCTTGTTTCATGGAATAGAACATAAGATTTTGAAAAAATAAAAAAAATATGAAATTTTTTTGTTTTCTCATTTTTTTCCAATTTTTCATGTTCTACAACATGAAATTTTAATTCCATAATTGCTCATATTTTTTCATTTTGCACAAAAAAGGATTCTTGTGAAATATATTTGTAATAATTATTACGCGTTATTGTAATATTTTTCGACTTATAAAAAATTCGCTTAAGCAAAAAAAAAGTTGCACAAAAACTTGAAGGAAATGTCACAAGTTTTATTACAAACGGAGGAAAAAATAATTTTGCATGAATAAGAATGAAAGTTTTCAAGGACAGCTGATCCAGAGGAGAGTCCAAGTGCAACTCAAGTCGATGAATAAATTTTAAAAAATTATAGATTTTCACAAAGTGACGCAAGTGTGCTGAAAATTGGATAATTTGAGATGAAAACTATTGGCAGTGAACCATTGAAAACTAAATTCTGCAAAAGGTTGCCTTGAAAGTAAGTGGGTGCTTTATTTCATCCACATTGGGAAGTTTTTTTCTTTTATGATTTAATAATTTCAGAAACCAGAAAGAGAAAACCATTCGCAAGATTACTTCAACACATTTCTTATTGTTTGTAAGCCAGTTATTTACCTACCACAGAAAAAATCCTCAAACTAATATGGATATCATGGCAGTTAAAATTCTAAATACAAAACCTTAATTCTATTAAAACTTTCGAAAAATACCTAAAAGAATGATTAGAGATCAAAGCTTTCTACAGTGCAGGAATTTTTCGAAACCAAATCCATAGAAATGATGTGTCTATGGGTACTAAAACCCACCCTATTTCTAAGTTAACATTGTACGATGCTGAAAGGCACATTCTGTGCAATAAAATATTTGAATTTGAATTTGAATTTGAATAAGATCATTCTTGAACATTCGATGCACAAAGTGCATGGAAAAGTTGAGAAGGATCTAGAAAAGCACTTTTCAGTGAAATTAAAAAATTCTAAAAATTGTAAATTGTGTGTTGAAGACTTCAAAATGGCTATAAATGATAAAATTCGATTCGGAGGAGTCGATATTAAAAATTTCCCAACTAAAAATTTTAGATTCTGAAATGTATTTTTCGACTTTTGGTGAATTTTCGAAGATCGATCGTTTGGACCAAAAATTCAAAAAAATCAAAATTTCATAAAAAAATCAACTTGGAAGCTGAAATTTGTTACATATCCTACTTTTGATCTCAATTGATTGAAACTGGAGTTTTAAAACCATTTTTGGCTGTAAGATTTTTAAAAATTGAAATTTCCACAAAATTTCACCCTTTGAAGTTGGAAATCTAAAATTTACTTCATACTCTGACTCGATTAGAGGTGATTTAAAGCCATCCTGGAGCCTTCAATATGGCTTGAAACCACCTTTAATAGACTTAGCACATTTATAATATGAAAAGAATCCAATGGCTATCGTTGGGTAATGACTAATGAAATAATGTAAGCTTATATTACTGAAATCATTACCTGAAGTAATAAAATAACAATGCCCGAGGCATTTGAGGAAAAGAAAGATGAGACTTGTACGCTAGAGTAAGCTTTTGAAAAAGTGTCGTATGCGGTAGAGGAACGCAGATACAGACTACAGTGAGAAAAAAACAAGCGGAAAACTTTTTGGTTATATGTACTATAAGAAGAGAAGCCTGTAATAGTAAAGTGCGACTCGACGACGCGATTCGCAGCAGCATGCGGCAATGTTCGCCCCATTAAAAACTCAAATGAAAAGTACTATTTATAGAAAATCCAATCCGCCGAACTAATTTCAAATAAAAATAAATGGTTCCAAAAGTTTGTAAAAAGAAAATGGTCGCGAGAAAGACAGACAATGCGAAAGTACTCTGTAACAAAAGAGAAAAGATTGAAACGAGTACACAGAGTTTTATGTGTACTGCGCCAGGAGGAATAGAAGAGAAAGAGACACACGAATGAAATCAATATATAAAGAGGAGATTACTTTCGCGTTACTTCATCACTTATCCTTATATTCGCGGGCGTATATTAACCTCGAGGCTAAGTAGTGCAGTGCTCGATGCTAAACTCGAATAACATTATTCTTGGTCTGAAGCCAAATGCGTGTCTCAGGTCAATAAGCCAACAACGATTACGCATCCCAATGTAGTGTATGCTGATTCCCCTCCGGTCAGTGAATTGCTACCATAAGCTGAGCAATTATACAGTCGAGTACTTCAAATTGTACGGTGTTGGGTAGGACGACAATTATTATAAAAATAAGGCTACAGTAAACCTTTTTTTTTCAGAAGTCTTTCAGTTGAAATTTCGCTCATTTGGGTTGTCAAAATGTGAGAAAACTTTTCCAAAAATTGTTTACTTCTTTCACCCTTTCCAGATCATTCACTGTTCAATGTTCATGTCAACTGAAATTTTCGAAAATGAGGATCCCTTCCATCGCCTCTCCCATGAATCCTATCAAATAATACTTGTCTCACAGTATTTTCTCTACAATTTCACTTCTTATAACAATCCCAGCACAGGCAACTCTTATCGTTCAAATTTGAAAAAATATCACTCGAAACATCAACAAAATCATGATGTTTTCATTTTAATGAAATTTTTCACATGATGGAGCAAAATTTTTGCTACCGCAAAAAGTAATACATATAATTATTTAAAATGAAACTTTAAAACAAAATAATCGTATCAGCCATTATCTACTTCTTTACAATCCAAGTAGCCGCCCCCTCCCCTCATCCATTTCAAACATGGCACTTAGAAACGTTTTTCAACAGACGTTTTGCTTCATTTGTACAGAAATTGACTTCAAAAACAGGGATGCACAGTGAGTTTTTGGATATAGCTGACCTTTTCAAAAAAAAACTGTGAGTTCTACTCATTAACTCAAGAGTTGGACTATCTTTTAAAAAGAGTCCGAGTGAGTTCCACTTCTTTACTCAAAGTTTTTAAAAACTCTTTTGAGAAGAACTGACATTCAAAGGGTGAATTGTTTTATTTTTTATTTTTTATTTATATTTTTTTGGAAGTCTGATTGAGCCCAGCAAAAAATTACGACCGAATTACCTCAACTAAACGTAGGAAAAATTACACATTTTTCTGTCAGTGCCTAACGTTCTCAGCGAGAGCTCAAAATTTGAAGAATTAAAAATTTTTTTCGAGTAAGTAACGTTTTAAAAAAATTGAATTCATTGGTGTTCAAGTGATTTTTTGAGCTTCATTATCATCACTTACAAACGTCGATCAGCTGTAACATCTTAATTAAATTACATAGCACAACCAAAAACTATCATTATGTTTGGAAAAAAACTATTATTTTTAAAATTTCTGTACTTGATAAAAAGAATTAAGAGATCACTTGAACCAAAAAAATTAAATTAAATTAAAACGTTGGAAAGTTTTTAAAAGTTCTAAGATATATGACTTTTGCCAGAGGGGTTTAAGCAGTGACCTGAAAATACCCATGAAATTTTTCTGAAGCCCCGTTGAGGCCATTCGGCAATATTTTTTTGCTAAGCTCCATAAAATTTTAAGGAGATACAGTACACGATTTTGGAAACATTAAATAAATGTAGTTATGCATATCGCCTGCAATTCTGATTTGTTTTTACTATGGTGAGCCTTACTTGAATTTTTTTCGGGTGGAGGGGAGGAGAGGAATTGGAAATGAGATTTGGAGAAAGTTGTGGGAGGACCTCGAGACTCTGTGGGAAAAATTTTTGGCCCACAAATTTTACGATCTCTTATCTACTGGGGTTTCAGATTTTAAAATTTACATTGGAAATCAAAAGAAAAAATTTTCTCAAAAAATTATTTTGGAGATAAATGATTATACGTATCATATCCACTTGGAAGTAGACTAATTAAAGCCGTTTTTTGACATCTTGATTCACTTTTTTGAGGTTATTTTACACAAGTTACAAATAGGTCCAAAATCGTATCATTTTTGTAAGTTATACAAAACCTTTGGAAAAGTGAAAAAAATTGAAAATGGTTTTCATATATCTAAAGCGGATACGTATAACAATATGATCAATCATCACTGAAAAATATTTTCTCAAACAAACTGTGTTTTTTCAATTTTCAATGCGTTAAATATTAAAATTGGACCCCCCCCCCCCAAGTGATAGGTAGATAGTAAAAGTTTTAGACTCAAAAATTTCCCACAGTCTTTCGAAGTCCCACCATTACTTTTTTTCGAATCTCATCTCCAATTTTCCAGAAAAAAAAGGTCAAAGAGGACCCACCCTAGTCTTATTTACCCTTGTTGCCATCTTAAATTTTCTTCTACGCCATCCAGGTGGAAGGGAAAAGTATGCCGATTTATTCCAAAAAACATAAAACATAAGCTACATAGGTTCTGAAAATTGTCTATGTGCCATTTTTTTTTGCTTGATCGATAGACTAAAATCATGACAAAATTCTTAACAAAGTGTTCCTAAAACTTATGTCAGTTTTTTTGGGGGGAAGGGGATTTTTATTTAGGTACATCCAGAAAAAAAAATAAAAACTTAATAGTTCTAAATTTCATTGAAAAAAATGGATAATAAAAACAAAGAATTTTTCATCAAGTTTCCCTCATTCTTGTATTTTTATAGGTTAATTTTTCAAAGCTTTTAGGATCATTTATTGTTGTTAAATTTTTCCCCGTTTTTGTAATTTTAGACCTTTCTTGCAAAAACACGATGTTTCTTATGGTGGAGGTGGTAGAGTAATAACCTTGTACACCAGAAACTTTCTAAAACATGATTATTCATTAAGAAGTGTGACAGTGGTATGTAAATATTAAATAATTATCAGAATAGTCCCAAAATTTCAAATTCCTAAATGAATAAAAATTTATCAAATGAACATTTTCAAAAATTCTTATGTAAGTATGTAGTTCATAAATTTAAAATTAGGTAAACTCAAAGTTTATTTAACACAAGACTTTTTTAAAACCAATTTTCCTGATTTTCAAACTGCTCCTACCCATCTTAAAAATATTTGTTAGGTAACCTAAAATTTCAAATTTTTTCATTTTTGCGTAAAGTTCATCACGTCATTATGATTTTTTTTCAATAACATTGCTGAGCGCAAAAAATAAGTTTATATTAGAGCTCAGCAAATTCGAAAACTTCATAACGAACCTAATTTTAGATTCATTATCTGAAAATTTCATTTTTGATGCATAAAAATTCTGCTCCCTTAGTTTACAAATTCAGAAAATTTTCAAAGAGCTGAATAGGTATACCCGCATATTTCTCTTTCCGGATCCATTATTTATCGACGATGAATTGTAAAAATATCTAATAATACCTATATACGAATTTTTATTCAGAAATTTATGATGTTAAATATTACACTTTCACAATTGCACATCCATCTACCGCAATAATTAGATATGGATATTTTTGCAAAAAAAAAAAACTACCAACGCAGCTAGCACAATAAGTAGGAAAATAGATGCTATAGCTGCTATTACGAGGTGGTATTGATTCGATATTGTATCTGGTAAAATGCTGAATAAACAGAATTTCGAATCAGCAAAGGCGGCTCGGTCGATTATCTTTATAGTTGTATTTGTCTCCGAATACAGTATTACGTCTATTGACACCTCTCCCCCTTTCCATCTGGTATTCTCTTCATGCTATCTGGTATCGTGTGCCGCGTATGCCAAGGGCAAGGGCGACACGGAGTCAGAATAGGGAGAGTTTAGGTCACATAATACGATGAAAATAGAGGGACCGGAGGCGAATTCGAAGCCCGTTTCTCGTTTATAAGTTGAAATTGCGAAAAGGTCCCCGCATTCGACCGCGTTCGACCGCAAACTTGGCCGCAAAATTCTCGCTGCGAAATGTAACGAAAACGCCGAGGTGGAGCAGAGATGTCGACGAATTCTTCTCCGCTGTGTAGTTAGGTATGTGTGTGGTATACGAATGAGGATTGTGTAGTCTCATCGTATATAGAAAGAGAAAATGGAAACACGCAGCCAGTAAAAAGAGCCGGAGTCATTTACGGAAATAAAATTCAAACTTAAAACGTATGTGGATACGAAATAGACAAGGAGAAAGCACATCAGATTGCTGGAAAGACGATGTGAACCGTAGAGGGGGATAAATTCCTTGGTAGAATAATTCGGGTGCCTTTCTCTCATAGTGGCAACAAAAAAGAGATGCGACCAAGACGACGATGAAGACGATGGAGCATTTAGGCACGTTGGCGATGGCGTGGTGGTCGGACCCGAGAGACGAGCTTTTCTTGAGAAAATACCGGATTGTGTAAAAATTATATTCAATTTAAATTAACGGACAACTGAAGCACGATAATTTATTTCCATTGTTGCGAAAACTTGGCTCGGCGTTTTGTTGCCGGTTTCGCTCGAAATTAGTGCAATGCGATGATGAAAAATTTCGCCAACTGTACGCCAAGCCGAGTGTGAAATGTGAATAGAATTTTGTTACGTTCCTCGGCGCTGTTTACTCGAGAAAACGCTTTAAAATACTTCGATTTCGGTACGAGCCACACGCTATGCTAACTCTCGTCTCGCTTTCGCGTCTGTCTTCGGGAGAGTTGAGGTGGAGTTTTTTCCTACTACTCGTATCTCGAATACCAGAGTAAATTGAACTGCAACCGAGTTTCAAGTGTTGTAAATAGTGGTCGAGGTTGGCGCATGGTTAGGTATACAGGGTGTCCTCTCATCTGCAGTCAAAAGTTCTATTTAACCATTTTTTAGCTGGAAATTATTGCGGTAAGAAAAAAATATTTTAAGATTTCAAAGTGAGATAGGTATTTTTTGAAAAAAAATTTTAAAAATAAATAATAAAATAATTTTACATCAAAGCTACCTATATTGAAAACTTTTAAGGGCTTCAAGGGTTTCCCAACTGTCTCTTAAAAATTTTGAAACAGATAAAGCTAGATCATAAGAACGTGCAAAAATATACCTACCACTGGCCAGAATTTTAGGTGCTGAATAGTAGGTACATTTTTTGATTTCTGATGAATTTTATGAAATCAGACAATAAATTGAAAATAATCAAAAATTTCACCAAATCGACCTGAAAATCTGAAATTTGGCACATGCCTTACTTCCGACCTTCCAAATCGATTGGAAATAGTTTTGAATCGTTTTCAGCCTTTTCTGGAGCCTCCAGCGGATTTTCAATACTTGAAATCTTCTTGAAATTTTACCAAGAAAGCGAAAGTTTCACTCTATGCCCGGATTTCAGCACGATAAGTTGACTGAAGCTAGTTTTTTAGCAGTTCTGGAGTCTCCAGTGGCATTTTGGAAATTCCAGTTTTCCAAAACAACACCATAAAATCTATTCAACTTTAGCACTTATGATCACGATCAACCACATTTTAATCCAGTGATGTAACAATTGAAAATTTGAAAAGTTCTACACCCTTTTTCAAAAAGTTCTCAAGAGCTCTAAAATGGCTTGGAAACACCCGAAAACAACTCATCATGTCATTCAGATTTTTTTGTCATCTAACAGTAGGGGAACAGTGAACTTTTAAAATTTTCAATACCTAATGAAATTGCTGGAAAAAAATATGGTCTTGAACTGGCAGACACAGATTTTGAAAAAATGGTGTGTAATCGGTGAAGAAAGTTTCTACTCTCCAAAGTGTTTTTTTTTTTTTTTTGGAAAACTGCAGTTTCCAAAATGTTACTGGAGGCTCCAGAGTGGTTTCAAACCAACTTCAGTTGACTCGTAATTTTGAAACTGAGGGACAGGGAGCAAATTTTGGTTTTCTAACTTCATTTGGTCAACTTTTCAAAAATCAGCTGGAGGCTCTAGAACTGCAGCTTAAAACTGTTCAAAATTTTCACTAATCGATTCTGGGACTCGAAAAAAAGGCGATGTAATCAAATTTTAGCTTTCTAGGTCAATTTGATAAAATTTTGATACCTACCTTTCTAATTTTTAATCCAAATTTAATTTTTATAAATTCATCATCAACTAACAACGACGCATCAATTCAAGGTACCTATGAACATTGTAACTATCGTCAATATCTTCAAATAGTGTGAGGTAAGTCGTTCTTTAAAAATAAAGCAAATGTTTTACGAGCGCATTAAAACGCGCAAAGCTACACAATAGTAGATGAGCACATCCTGAGCCCAGCTCGGCCCCAAAGAAAACATTATAGCTCACTAAATCATTGCTGACTTTAACGCAAACACAGTGCAAAAGCCCAAGCTTCTCGGTTGGTCGGTCTGTCGGTCAAGGATGAGGCGCACAGCGGAGGGAAAAAATATGAAAGTATATCGTTAAATTCGGCTTCGGAAACAGAAACCAGCGAAAAAGAAGAGACGCAGCTCGGAGGTGGAATTCATGAATAAGTAAAACGACTTTACATTACGAGTTACCGCGCTCAACGTCGTGGCCGCCCTGTGGGTAAAAATCTAAACTGTAAATGGACGTTATACTTACAAAAATGCCACCTTCTCCTCCGTCGTCGTATCTTATATAGAATATCCTACGAAAAAATATATATTTTTGAGCTCGTATTGAACGTGCGTGTAGTACGAGTATGTATAGTCGTCCGCCAAATCTGAGAAGAAATATGGGCTCAGGACGCATACGAGACCTACCGAGACAAAATATGTACTCAGAGTCTTTGTAAGAGATTGCTGATTGTGCATTTTTTTCTTTTTCTAGATGCATTTTATTTTCACCGAGAACCGAAGACGACGATAAATAATGTACTTGATTTGCATTTCTAGTACTTCAATATTCGTGCTTTGTTGTAAGAAAAAAAAAAGACCTTTCAGAACGTTTGTTTCAAGGCATGAGTTAATGGATACAGTTGGTCAGTACTCACGGGGATTTGAATACTATGATCACGAGGTCGAAATCTCGTCACGCTCATTAGCATTAGGTAAGATTTTTTAAAGCATATTCACTAGAAATATCCTGCGATCGGAGAGTAAGTAATCCATTAGACCAGAATCATGCAAGGTACAAATAAATGTAAGTACCTATCTGAAGTTGAAAAAAATTTACATGTCAAACACCGGGCACTCCCATGACTCCGAATATATCTATAGTGCCCCCTGAATATGGTTTTGGGGAAAATTCAGCACAGAGAAAATTTATTTCCATAGCATGAAACAGTTTGTTCCACGTCCATTGAACCAATAGTTAGCGAAAAAATATGGCTCACACAATAGGGCATAGTGGAATTTTAAAGTCACCCCTCCCCCATAATCACGAGTGAAAATGAACTGTTGAAGAATTACTCAAAAGAGACCTTGTGACCAATCAAAGTAGGTTGAAATTTCGTGAAAAATTCGAATATTTCCACGAGAACTTTATTTCAGTTTTTCTTACAAGAATTATTAGCCCAAAATTGAGTTACGATTTTAGCGTTCCTCGAACAGCGTCGTGTGGCCCATCAAAACGGGTTAAAATTTTGCAAGAAATTCAAATATTTCACGGAAATTATTTTTGGACATTTTTGAAAGATTTTAAACCCATAATTCGGTTACAATTTTTGGATATTTGAAAAAATTGTCATGCCACCTATGAACACGAAACTTATTAGTGTTAATCAAGCATTGACCATCAGTAAAACGCTGATTGCAATATAGTTTTTGCGTTTGTTTGTTTGGTTCTAAAGAACCCGGCCAATAATTTTTCAATCCCATTTGAAATGCTTTATGGTATTTGCTGATTTGCAAACAAAATAATTATATAATTTTTTCGCACATCGTACAAAAAATATAAAAAACCAAAATTTTAATTAAAACTTTTTTGAGCACTTTGAAGAACTTTGGGCCCAGAATTGAGTCAAGTTCCCGGGTAGTTATGACAAAAACGAAGATATATCTTCCATGACTTCTGAAAATGGGTTAAAATTTCAGCAAAAAATCAAAAAATTTCATCAACATTTTTTCTGAGTATTTTTAAAAACTTTTTAGCCCAAAACTTGAATTATAATTTTTGAAATTTTCAAAAAAGTGCCCTAAAATCCATCAAAGTGAGTCACAAATTAAGACGAAAATTGATAATTTATATCAAAACTTACATTGGGATTGCCTCATTAAATTTTGTTGATTTTTGGAAGTACATTTTTCATTAAGCAAAAAATTCTTCAAAGGTGCTAAAAAAAAGTTCTGAAGAGAATTTTCGATTTTCCGTCGAAATTGAAACTCATCTGGATACGTTGCATGACATGTTCTTCAAAAATCATAAGTCAATTTCAAGCTTAAAATTTTTCAAAAGGGTTCAAAAAACTTTTTTGTCGAAATATGTGGATTTCTCACAAAATTTTAACTCATTTTGATAGGTTTCAAGGTCACTTTTAAATATTTCTCCAAATGATGATTTTAATCCGAAATGAGGAGAGGACGACATCAAGATTTGACTGCTCCCTAATATGTAAGCTGGCCTCTTTTCATGAACTTTAGTTCAAAGAACCTGGAACGAACCTCTTTATTCTATAGGTATACATATGATTTTTTTCGCCCCCGACTCAATGACGATTGTGTAACGATTTTTGTGAATAATGTGTCCAAAAATCACCTTGAGGGACATTATGGTGTCGCAATATGCCACTCTGCAGCTGAAAATAAATATACGAGGGGCAGTCAGTAAGTAAGTTTAATTTTGCTCTAACTTTTGAACGAGTGGGAATTTTTGGAGGAAATTTGGTGAAAATATTTGTGATCACAAACCATTGAAACACAAACCAACTTCATTCAAAAACTCGTCACTGACCATTAAGCATATCAGAAAAATGAGTATACATTTCTAGATTAGGTAGTACGTTGATAAGCACATTAAACTGGTTACGATTGTACCCAATTACCGAGGCGTAACCACTCGAAAGAAATATCGAACCGATTGCGTCATTGTGTAAGCCACCGTAGTATTCACTTTCATTCTGAATAATTACTTTCTGCAAATTCTCAAAATTCCGCAATGACAACTCACTAAAATAAGAGATGGGAACACCAAATAAATTGTTGGTACCGCGAGTAAAACTTTCCATCGTGCTACTAAAGCATTTCTCTTTTAATTTTGGTTTCTGGAGCATCCTACTGATGAAATCAGATAACCACGAGGTAGGCTGGTAATCACGAATTTGTAACGTGCTGATGAATCGTGACGTCGAATAGGGAGAATACATCTGAACAGCTACATGACTAAGAGAACTATATCCACCATACCATTGAGTGGCATTTTCAATGGTAGCATTATCGATACCTCTAAGACGAGCCATTTCGAGAAATTCTTTCTCAAAAATACCATAATAAGGGTACAGGTCTCGGTTATCGAATACGTATGCTTTGTAATAAGTGAGCACGCGGGAGCCCATTAAAGTGCCCGGACTAGGAGCTCGTATTGCCCCAGATATGACGGCTTTCTCTAAATGTGCATTTGATTGAATAGTATGATGTAAGAATTTCTTCCAAATGGTGTTAAAATTATCGCTGCAATTGCTGGAGAAATTTGATGATTTATTTACGAAGTAGGTTCTGTACACGTAGTATTCATGGTCGTCGAAAAGTATGACCACTTTTCGTTTATACGTTTTGTTTAATAACTCGGACAAATGTTGTATTCCTTCAACTACTTGAGATTCATTCAACGCCGTTGCTTTCTCCGGATCGTAAAATGTTCGAAATTGTTCTATGTCTCGAGCAACACCGTCTTTTTTTTTAGTACTAGCTTTGCTATGTTCTTTATCAAGTCGCCTGAGTAAACTTTCATGACGTTTGTAAGTTTGATGTATCATTATTCTCACAGATTCGAGGATATTTTCCATTGTCAGGTTCACTCCAGACATGTATATGACCGGGTGATCGGCCAGATGTTCTTGGAAACCAGATACGAGAGGTACTCCATCTAGTTCTTGGATGGTACCATTTTTCAATACTACTTTACCTTCGTTAAAGTAAAGATGGCTTGCTGACTGTTGTTTGGGTGTTTCGAATCCATCCGAGTCCAAAGGAAGCTCGCAATAAAATTTTATCATAGAGAGGTTGATGGTTTTACCCCATTTTGGAGGAGCTGTGGCGATGACGACTTCGCTATTCCACAACGATTTCCACATTTTCTTTATGAGTAGTGACTTGTCTACCCACAAGGCTGAGTCTTGGATGAAGGTCTGAAAGTCTCCATCGTCGGGAGTGGCGATTTGTACGGATGTGTCGGCGTGGTTTTCAAGATTTATTCCTTTTTTGGATAGAATTCTTGTCAAAGGCCAATCTTTGGCTAACTTGTATGAGTATGTAGTAGAAGTAGGTGTTATCTTGGATTTATTGAGTGATGGAGACCCATTGGTTTGATTAATAGAATCTGCCAAGAAAAATGCGATTTTACAAATCATCCATACTGCTGATCGTGAGGGCAGATTCATAGTGTTTTGTTTCGAATTTCAAATAAATGGAGTTACCTAGTTGAGGAAAAAAATTGAATTAGAAGCAGCGAAAACTCACGTTAATTGATATTTAGAACATGTAAGTAGTTACTCCTCTCCAGCCTAATCCCAAAGGCTTGAGTATGAAGCATATTTTTGTGCATTAATGTGTAGGTAAACTGAATTTTTTGGAAAAGTTTATGGAGAACGAAATTAACAGATCTGGCCACATATCCGAAAAACTGTACAGGGTGCAAGTGACTTTAATCCTTATTTATGTAATTCAATAATAATATTTTGGCCTAGTTTTAACACACGGTGTGTTAAAAAAAAATCGAAGTTTAAATCATAGCCTGAGATACAACCCAGACTCCAAAAGATATTCGTTCTTGGAATGGTGTCCTGAAATTGAGAGACCGCTTAGTAATCAGAGGGAGAGGTAAGAAGACGATAATCGTGTGTTTTTGTATGGGTGGGAGGGGGAGATGGGCAGTAAGGCTGAATGAGCTGCGTTGGAGGTAGTCTGAGTACAGAATTGGATCAACTATACCTAATCAAGGAACTGCATGATCAACGTTCAAAGATTAACATACCTGATAGCATTATTTTCAGTTTGAAAAGTTACATTTTTATTGTAGAAATTCAAAATGAACTAAATAAACAAGCAATACTGCGAGTTGAGGAAATTTCAAATGAGATTCCTGCTAGCATTGTAAAAAAAAAATCAGCAATACACATCGAAAAAGTTATACTGTACAGTGATAAGAATGCCTTTTCTAAATTAAACCAAGTATATTTTCAATTGGAATGATTAATTTATAGATTACTATTACGAAATTAATCAAAAGATATTAAAACTGATAACAAATATAGCGCAGATCCATCATGATATATTGTATTCCTGTGATAACGTATGAAGTAAGCAATTGATTTTCTTTGTAGATTTTCAAAAATCACCATTCATTATCCATAAAAATGTTTAGGAAAAAATTGTTGAACCATTACATTGGCTCTTGGAATTTAAATTTTACCATTTTTTGTCAATTTGGATCCTCTATCAAATTACTGATTCATTTCAAATGAACCGAACTTGAAAATTGAATTTCGAGTTACTCAAATAAATTTCTTCTTCTGAGTACCATTTCAAACATTAATGTGAAAAATTGAAATTCCACCAGAGACTCCAGATTGCTTATATGTGATGAAATTCTAGTTCAAAAAAATGTTTTCTCATTGGTTTTGGTAGTCGAATGATGGATTCAATATTGTTCTCAAATAGTCATCTAGACTCTTTCAAAATTTCTTATTTGGAATTTATTCGACTGGAATCTGCTGGAAGAGTGCATTTTTGAGTCAAATCCCACTTGAAAGTGACTGAAAATCTTGATTTTACCCACCTACATATTTGTACATCAATTGTCACAACTTTGGTAGGATTTCAGAACTATTTTAAAAAGTGGTGATAATGGTTTTCAGCTCTTCATATCATTTTCAACTGCCTCAGTGGAATAAAAAATGTCTATTGGAGTTTGAAAAAGCGTTCCAAAATCTTTTTAAAAAATTCCACCTACTCTCTGGTTGTATCATTTCAACACATCTACAAATTTGATTGAAAAAAAAATTGTAGAGCATTGTTAGAGATGGAAAATTTGTGGAAAATTCACGTTTTACTCCTCAGAGAAGGAGTAATTAGTAGGTGAGGAGCTGTCGAAAACCTTTTTAAAAATTCCATCTACTCTCTGGTTGTATCATTTCAACACATCTACAAACCTGATTTTAAAAAAATTATTGAGAATTGTCAGGGATGGAAAATTTTCGTTTTACTCCACAAAGGAGGTTATTTTTTAAAAGTAGAATTTTTCAGAAAATCAATAAAACTCCGAAATCTTAACTGCAAGAGTCCAAGAGCCGAAACCTAGAAGAAAAAAATTAAAAATACCAAAATACCAATTTTAAAATAATTTCGGTATTATTTTCATAAGTAGTAAGTATAGGCAACGATTCAAAAAAATAGAGAACCTACTAAAATGATTTTTTAGGTGTTTACAAGCATTTCCTTATTACAAATAAAACTTCTGCAGTCTAGTGAATGCTTATTGGTAAAAAATTATAAATTTCATAAATTTCCATGAAAAATAGAAATTTGAAAATTTGAAAGTTTCGGAAAAATTTCCAGAAAACTCAACTTTTCTATAATCTTTACCTAGAAAGCTAAAATTTAGTAGGTAAGTTAATTTTTGACTCTTCAAATTGACTGAAAATGGTTTCAAACTGTTTTGAGCAGTTCCGAAGCCTCCAGCAGATTTTTGAAAGCTGAAATCTCTACAACATTTGGAACCATTGTATCTGCTTTTTCGAACCGAGCATTCGTTTGGAGCGCTACTGTCGCCACTAAATTAGCCCAGGATGAAAACGTGATTCCGGACAATTTTAGCGTTGGTAGGTAAATGGAAACTTTTCATTTTTTGGTGTGAAAAAGTACCTAACTAAAATATGCTGATTTTGGTTTTTTAAATATTTTTTGAGACGTAAAGTGGCCATAATAGGCACCTTTTTAAAAAAAACTCGATAAATTTTCTTTTTTTTAATTTCGAAAATTGGAAACTTTCGATTTTTCTCTCGTAAAGTGTTCCTTTATGGTCACTTCTTTACCCAAAAAATATTAAAAAAGTAAAACCTACATATTATTTGATTACTTTTTCACACAAAAAAAAATCAAAAAGTTGTCATTTACCAATCGAGTTTAATTTGTATTTTTCGAGCAGTTTTCTTGCACTAGGTTAATTTGGACAGTTTTTATGGTATTTTTGAAAGTATGGAATTTCTAAAATAAGTATGTCTCTCTAGTCGACTCGGCAAATTAGCATTTCTGGAGAAGAAGGAGGAATGCATTTTACTTACATTTTGAAAAATTGGAACACCCAAAATTCAACTCGAATCGTTTTTCGGACGAAGAATGTATCACAAAACACACAAATACGTAATAGGCAGGTACATACTCGTATATTCACTTTTTAAAAACCTGATCATTCCACATTCACAATTCTAGAAACCTGGCTATAAACCTCTCGATTAGGTACATTTCTAATAATAATATAATAAGGTCCATGATTATGCTCATGCACAGCTGCAAAACCACTGGAAATCAATACCGAGGCAACTATGTCCGCGTGTACTGAAGAATATCTAATTTGACCCATCGCTAATTTCTGCAATTCGGCATAATTCTGCGACGTCATGCCATTAAAATACTTAGGAAAGATACCCGCCGGACATGTTTCATTCTTGACGTAATCATTAGCCAGATTACAAGTACGTTGACGTAATTTTGGTTTTTGAATAAGTTTCTGGACGAAATCGGACAGCAACGAATTAGGCCAGTAGTTTTGAATTTGTAACGTGCTAATGAATCTTGTCGTCGAGTGGGGAGAGTACATTTGAACATTCAGATGACTACGAGTTCGATACCCACCATACCATTGGGTAGCATTTTTAATGGTATGTTTATCGATACCTCTGAGACGAGCCATTTCGAGGAATTCATTTTCAAAAATACCGTAATAAGGGAACAGATCCTCAACGTCGAATACATACGCTCTGTAGTAATTAAGAGAACCCAAAACTGTTTTCGGATCGTAGGCTCTTATGGCTCCAGTTAAAATGGCTTTCTCCAAGTGTTCATTTTCTTCGAACGTATGCGATATAAACGAATCCCAAATAGTGGCGAAATTACTACTAGAATTAGTGAAATTCGATGGTCTATCCGTAAAGTAGGTTTTGTAGACGAAATATTCGTAGTCGTCGAAAAGTATGGCCACTTTTTTTTTATACACTTTATGTAATATTTCGCTCAAATGGTGTATACCTCTAACTACATGAGATTCGTTTAACACCATCGTCTTCTCCAGATCGTAAAATGCTCGAAATTCTTCGATGTCTTCTTGTACGAGGGGTTTTCCTTGATCATTAGCATTGCCAAGTTCGGTATAGAGTCGCGTGAGTAGACATTTGTGACGTTTGTAGGTTTGATGTATCATCATTCTCAACGATTCGAGGATATTTTCCATCGTAAGGTTCACTCCTGACATGAATATGACCGGGTGATCTCCTAGATGTTCATCGAAACCTGATATCAAAGGTAATCTGTCCAGTTCTTGGATGGTTCCATTTTTCAAGACTACTTTGCCTTCGTTAAAGTAAAGGTGACTGGCTGATTGGCTTTTTGGTGTCTCGAATCCGTCTGCATCTAATGACAACTCGCAATAGAATTTGAACATGGAAAGGCTTATGGTTTTACCCCATTTTGGTGGAGCTGTGATAATCACGTTGCGATCCTGTAGTCCTTCCCATAATTTTCTGATAAGTAGTGATTTGTCTACCCACAGGGATGAGTCTTGGATGAAGGATTGGAAGTCTCCATCGTCGGGTGTGGCGATTTGTACGGATTTATCGTCGTGGTTTGAGAGGTCGATTCCTTTTTTGGTTAGAATTTTTGTCAGGTGCCAGTTGTCGTTTGAGCTGGTGGGGGAACAGGGAGAAGAGGAGGAAGTGGAAGTGGAGGAGGTGGTCGAAGAAAACGAACTATTTGATGCATTGGTGTAGGTGGTGGAAGTAATAATTATTGTGCTAGTGATAGTGCTATTAGTGGTAATGATAGGGGTTGAGTTTTTGGTAATGGGAATACTTGTAGTGGGGACAGTGGCAGTAGTAAGGAGGCTGGTAGTGGTTCCAACAACATGAGAGGTGTTGGCTATTTGTTGGGAAGAAATCGAGGTTGTATTTTCAGAGCTTTGTGATGCAGTTGAGTTAATTCCATTGCTAAGAATAGAGGCGACAATCGAATTGGTTGTTGGTTGGGCATCACTTGACAAAATGGTCTGATTAATTTCAGTATGAGAATCAGCTAAGACGAAGGCAATTTCACAAATTACCAAAACTATCAGACGCGTGTTCATTGTATTGATGATAGATGTGCAGCAATGAACCTGTGAAGAGAGAAACTTGTGATCAGTAATACTTTTCAACCGATGCGAGAGAATGTGCTGGAATTCGACGAATCATTAAAGAAAAATACAGATCAAATTGATTAGGATTTAAGAGAAACTCAGTGTAAGTAATTTTATTTTTTTCGAGAATTCAAAGTTATTCAGGAAGATTATAGGCAACCCTAAGCAATATTATGGAATCTGATAATTATGATATCATGATTTCATCAATCAGATCTGGGCAGATCTGATCAAGGCTGACCAGACACAATTCAATAGGGTCAGATCTCATCAAGCCGAACTGAATTCATGGAAAAGAGAGTTCAAGACAGACGCTAAATATTAATATAATAATATGTCTGGAGAATTCATTTTCAGGTCCTTGTGGAAAATAATTGGATGGAACCAAATTTGATCAGATCCTATATTGTATAACTTTACATCTAGCAGTGAAGAAAAATTCTCCATGCATAAATTAAAATTTAGCGCCTGTCTTGAGTCTCTTTCTCATCCTCGAATACTCGAATACAATATTATACGACCAATTATTCCAAGTTCAACGTACTTGATTACATTATTTCAAGTTTTAAAAAATTTCACCACGATGAGTTTAGAACAAAATAGTCATGAATCAAACATTTTGAGAAAAAAACCAGCACCATGTATTCAAAAACTTTACAATTATATTAAATAGATGAGAATAGATAATCTTTTCTAAATTGAAACCGAGTAGGTACATTTTAAAACGAAATAATTGATTTAAGTATAAATTGGTGTGATAGCTCAAATCAGTAAATATCAGATTTGATAATATTTTACTTCCTTTTCGAAATAATTATTTCGATTACTGAAATGATGAATTATGTAATCAAACGGTGAAAAATAGTTATAGGTACTTAACGCTTCCGGTTCTATGTATAATTATTGGGTTTGAAATTAGATATAATTAAAAATGTTTGTTGATGAGGCGGCAATTATTTGATATTCTCACTTCATGATTGTAAGATATTTTAGGGTCTGTCATTACTTTAATTAGGTACAAGTAAATCTATGGTAGGATGGGATGTTTTTCAATTTTTTAAAATAATTTTATGAAGCTTGACAAAAAAAGTACTCAAATTTTTAACTGATAATATTTTCTCTGAAGAGGCCATATATATATTCGGTTATTCGCACTCAAAAGGTGAGAAATTTTATATGCTTCAAAAGTTTGCTTCACTTCATTTTTTTTTGTAGCATCTTTGGTTTGAAAAGAAAAAACTCTCTCCTTATTTTCAAGCTTTATATTGCAAAGATCTTTTCAAAAAGTACAATTTTTCATCATCAGGCAAGAGCGGCTGGCCTTAACCGCCTAGCGGTTATTAATGTAGCTCATCCCCTTTTATAAAATATTATTCGATCTATTCTTAGAGAGAAGCTTTGTTACTTGCTTGGTTTAAAGTTCATCTCTGTGTCTCCTTATACTGAAAGTATGGTAACGTGGGAGATTCTCCGCTCATGAATCTAAAGGCATCGACCGAAAGACCATGAGCCAAGCTCTTCACTTGGCATCGGAATAGCTAAGTCAAAATGTAGATGTGTTGACCCTTTTGGCTCAATAAAGTATAAGCGCACAGGCATTAGCCAGTCCTTCTTTTATTGTTTTATTCACTTTTAGTGTGGTAATTTGTGTTTTATATAACATGATGATTAATTCTGCTTAATCATCATGGTGCCTTTTGGATGCAATTTGATCATCGCAGCCATCAAAAGCATTTCTCATAATTACATCGGACCTCTCATATTACATACACTGAAAGAAATAAACAGTAATAGTTACATTGAAACGATGCACTCAGTGCATTAAAACGCGGTAATTTTGGTATAGGAATGAAACGCATTAATCAGTTTATATTTAGAGAAGTAACTATTACACAGAAGTGCGGTAACCATTCCATCGCTTTTATTCAACAATATTTAAAAAGTGGGGATATAGGTACTATCAATTTCACGTTTCTCCGCACATCTAAATAATTCTCACTGCAACAAATTTTTCTAGACCTAATTTCCCTAAGAAAATTTTCCTGCCTAACTGGGATTCGAACCTGCGACTTTTCGTTCCTAAATACCTACACTTCACGACATGGCCGTGAGTAGAATATTCAATTCAGGCCCTCAAAGTATTTATAGGTTTTTCACTGTTTGAAAAAAATGTTTTCATTGCAGTATGGCGATATACTCATACCTATCAATGTACCTGGTTTAAGTGAGTACATCAGAAAGGATAGGGAAAGTGTACAGTGTCTTTGGTAAGTATTGAGAAATAGTTATTTGGGCTCTCCAAGTCCACTCAATTAATTATAGTTTTACCTTAATTAATGGAGTTAGCTGAATTAGGTTAAATACATCGTAGATCCCTATCTACTTAAATCGAAATAATTGTAATTCCATCTCAATTATTGGTGTCATTTAGACTGATTAATTACTAAGTAGTCACTTAGTAGTTGATTGATCTAAATTAGTATTATTTATCCAGGTCTTAAGTGGCAGGTAATCGCTTGACCATTTAATACAAAATAATCAGGTAATTATTATGTATCTTATGTACCTTCTTCAATGTAACTAATTAATAATAAAGACATTTTAGAAGTCACTCAAATGTGTTTTAGTTATTCGTCGACCGTATATAATGGACGAATAATTCAACGGTGAAAAAATGACAAAATGTAAAGCCTAGATTTTGGATGCAGAATCCTGGAAACCTTCTGCTCATGCGCCAAACATGACGTTTACGCTGCTGGTGGAGAGAGAGACGGTTTACTGGTTGAACATGGGTTGAACCAGAGACCCGTCTCTCTCCACCAACGCCGTAAGCATCATGTTTGGCGCATGTGCAGAACGTTTCCAGGATTCTGCATCCAAAATGTGGCCGTCATTTCCTGTGATTTGAATTATTCGTCCATTATATACGGTCGACGGTTTTATTATAGTTGGGATACAACTGTGGTTATAGTAGGATGGTTTTATCAACTTTTTACCCCCTTTTGAGCTATCCAGGTAACTGGTAAGAGGTAATTATTCCCCTCTTAAGGAATAATTATAGCCCATCTCCAGCAGGAATGATAAAGTTCTTTCCCACTTATAATGATAATTCCTACCCCCACTATATCAAATTGATTGTATTGTGATGAATAATTTCAAAACTTTTCAAAATACAAATACCTAAGTAGGTATTTTCATTACAAGAAATCAATTTTCATAAAAACAAAATCACTTCGCAACAAAACTGAAGTTGAAAAAAATAGACTGAACCGTAACATAGCCTAATTCGATTATGATAGGTCTGGTTGCACCAAATATCAAGTAGGTAATTTTTTTTACGATTTTTACGACATTTCTTTTATCTCGCTCTGGTACATATTAGTTGGTTCATATCAATTGTTTCGATTTTATACACGCGTGATGAAGAGCCTTTCTGCAGCGTCGTTTAGCCGCTTATTTAAAATAAGATTCAAAGCAGTTTTACAGAAAAAGAGAGAGCAAAATGCTCAAAGGAACAAGGACACGAGTGTTAAATAAATACCGCGTCCCATGCATGATGCTGCTGCTTTACTCTTCACGCTGTTGAATACGTCTTAAAACGAGCGCGAGAGTGTTCAAATTTAACAGCGAATTTTGTCGCCCGGGCCCGTTTTAATATTTACTGAAAAAGTAAACGAGAGCGAAGTTTTAGCCATACTATACTACATAGTACATACACATAAGGTTTATTTGTGAGCACAGAGTCGACATACGAGACGTCGTTTTGCGCCGTTCTCATCTTTGCTTCGTTCTGAAAGTTACCATATTTTCAAAGAGTTAATTTCAATCTAGATTTATTTATACGACCCAAGTACCTACCTATGTGTAATGGAGTGTATATATACCTATATATTTTATATGACACAGAAAGAACTACACAAAAGATGAGTTCTTGTTCCTAACTACTCGTAGTTGAATCTAACGTAAAGGTTCAGAATGAGATGACGATTTTTATCTAATTTGTACTGATTAAGATTTTTCAATTTGTAAATGAGGGATTTCAGCAATTTTTCATGAAAAAAATAAAATTTACAAGAAATGATAAAATAATCTAAATTCAAGTTTGACGCAAGAAGATAAAACACGATAAAAACAGATCTTATGACGCCATAAATTAAATACGAGAATTGTAATAGAGGCGTTAAGAGGATGTTTAAATACGTAAGTAGTAGGCATTGGGTATTTTCCATATGGCAATTCCATGAATCAACGATAAAAACAATATCAACAATACACCTACGATGTATTATCTCGTAGAATATACGATATCGAAAGCAATGAAATTTTCACATTTTGCCATTTGATTTCGTTGTAGTGTTACATGGTATAATTTAATAACTAATGCGATTGTTCAAAAACTGAAATCAAAATTAAGTTTACAATAAGTATAGTTTTGTTGCATTGATCCACAGAAATCCGATGCACCATTCATAACACGCAGGTAATATCTACTAAGTATACATAATATAGTTAATTAACATTTTTTTCTTCTTTTTTTTTTTTGACATGGATACGAGTATGTTTTTTGAGCAATAAGTCTTTCCAAAATTAACGTCATGCTGACTTTGGAAAACTTGGAAAAAAATTCAGTTGACTTTCTGATATCATGTCTGACTTTTTTAAAACTTAGTAAAATCTCGTTGATTTTCTGACATTACGTCAGACTTTGGAGGAAGAATAAGTCAATGAATTACTGAAAAATTTGCGTGACAATCAAACTTTCAAAAATGGCATTTTTTAAATTTGGAGCTCACAACATCGAGTCAAATTAAGCAAAAAACATAGGTGCCTATCCATAAGACTTTTTTTTTTTAATATTTCGCTAACTGAAGTTACCTAGTAAGACGTGTGCATTTAATTTATTTTCAGGCTTTATAACAACTCACACACGGTTCCCATTTTATTCACTAGCTGCTATCAACCGCGAACATCAAATCAAAAATATCATGGCGCTGGCGGATCTGTTCTCTGTACTCACATTCATAGAAAAAATCGCATTTATACCGTCAATTATCTGCCTAATGATTCATTTTTATAAATTTTTTCGAAGTGGTAAAATATCATCGCAAACTTTAGCCACTAAAAATCTCACTTTCTACTGTTTTCTTCTCTTCCCATACCTTCTTTTAGTATTCCGGATACAGTTCTTTCTATCGTCAGAGTCAGTTATACTCTATCATCGTTTTGATGCATTAGTTTATTACACATTTGTAGCACACCTATACATGCGCCATTCATTATCGTTTTTCAAACTAATTATGGCTCTAGATATACTCTTATGTTTTCGTAATATTTCCCTTCATTTGCAACGCCCACCCCCAGGTAATCAAAACAATAAATTTTATGCATATTGCCTTTTAGGAACATGCATTCCTGCGGTTTACTTATACCTGACCCATAATGTGTATACCATTCCATTCAGTAAGGAAGAATTATTGACCTTTATCCGTATCGCTCGTTTAATTCCTACTGTCGGTGCATTTTGGCACATACGATCTACCAGCATCGATAAATCTGAGTTATGGGTAAAGTTCTCTTTGTATATACGTCTTCTCATAATGCTCGGTGGTTTAGCTGCTCTTCTCAGTGTTTCTCAAGTGTATCTAAAAATTAGTCTGTATTTCAGTGATGACTCATTAGACAAAAACTTATCAAGCTTATTAGTTAGTGAAAATATAGAAATGCAACATTTTTTCTCAGGTATACTAGACACCTGCACTATTCTAGAAGGTATCATTATAGGAATATTCTTTACATTTAAGAAAGATACATTTAGATCTAGTCATACTGCTGATCAGGAACACACACAGGTATCATTTAAGGTAGGGCACAGTGTGGCAAGTGTTGAGGAGCAGGCTTAAAACAATTTCAATACCTACCTATAATACGCTACTCCATGCATAATTTTTGTACTGAGAATTGAGAGGAGGTCGCGTGCCTCTGGATGCGTTACTAGTTCTCATTTTATATTTTAATTATATCAATTAGTTTAAATGTACCAAAATAGTAGAATTTACCTGCATGCGTAAATATTTGTACATCATGAATTAAAATTTAAAATCGAATTTACTACTTGACTTGATTTTCATTTTCTTTTGTTCTCGCAAAGAATCGAGGCCAAAAAGAAAAAAATTCTAGTATGAGTGAATTCTGGCCTCGTTATGACTTTTAGGGACATAAAACTTGAACGTCCGTTCAAGGTGAACATCAGCGATTGGTTTTGACCCCAAGAGATCTTTTTTCGGGAGGTGGGACTTGATATGTCAAATTTATCTTGAAGTAATGAAAATTAAAATTACCTAACTACTTAAACTTGCGCTTGGGATACAAAGGATCTGTGAAGAACTGGGAGGAGAAAAGGTAAATTCCAGGAAAAAAGCTAAAGATTTTCTATTGGGGGGAGGGGAGAGGGTGCAACCAAAAATTTGCCGAGTGATATGAGCAAAAAAAATAAATGACCGAATAAAACGAAAGATGAGAAAACAATTCTGCTAGTTGACATTATAAATAGGCAGGTCTTTTAACGTGACTTATGAAAAAAATTTGTTTTCCTTGTTCAATTTTTAGAAGCCTCAAATATGGATTTTTCTGTGTAAAAGGAAACAAACTACCCCGAGTGTATAACGAGAGCGAAAGCTTTTAAAAATTCGTATTTTTATTTGTGAAATTTAATTGAAAACACCATGTTTTTTATGTAAAAAGTTTGATTTTTTTAGTTTAAAAATTTTAGAATTTTGAATTATGATTTTTGAGAAATTCCAAAAGTTCAGAGAGCTTTTTTTAATGCAAGGAATTTGATTTTTTTGGTTTCAAACTTATAAAATTTGAATGATGGGTTTCCATTTTTGAAAAGGAAAAGCAAACAGGCCCGAACAAAGAGAGGGCAAAAGCTTTCGGAAATTCGAGTATCGAGAAAAAAAAGTTTATTTTTTACCTATGTGAATTAATTTTTTTATTTTAAAATTTTTTGAGTGTGAATGATAGATTTTTAGAAAGTTTGATTCTGATAAAAAGAAGCCAACAGGCTGAGGTGAAGTGAGAGCCGAAGTTTTCAAAAACTTATAATTCAAGAAGTAAATTATTCAGTATTTTTTTTTTTTTTTTTTTACAAGAAGTCAATTTCTGCACATTTGGCATTTTTGAAAGTCAAGTACTTACCTAAAGTACCCAGAGCAGACATTTTCCAAGAGCAGAAATACCGAAATCAAAAAAACCACACACATATTTAGTCCTAAGGAAGCGAGGGAAGAAGCTTCAAAAATGTGTAATTCAAGTTTCAAAAAAGTCAACAAAATAGCTTCTTTATCAAGTCTAAAAATTTTCAATATTTACTGATTTTTTAAAAAAATTTTACCATTGTGGGTTTCACCTTCCCTCCTCACCCATGCCCCTTCATCCTTCAATTTTATCCCTCGTATAAATGCCCAACAATTTTTTAAATGATTACTTAGTTGTACTATGTATAATTTTTGTAATTCTCATCATCGCATGTTAAAATTTAAAATGTCAACGACGTCAGAATTTCTTCTTACATGATTTTTTTTTCACATTTTAGCATTGATTTTTTCTTGATGAGGGAGAGGGCAGCTTCGAGCTCCTAACAAGCCTTCTCCGTCCAAAATGCATCGTAATGAAGCAAGGACACAGTATCATAATAGTTAATTCATTATTTTGAAGTAAGAGAAGTCTTATTTTGAATGAATAATACATAATACTGAGAAAGGCAAAAAAAGTTACATCATGCATTCCTATGTTGATTCTGATAATATACGGGGCTTAGGAGCACAAGTTAAAATCAATCTTTCGAGCAGAAATTTTTATGTGAAGATAGTGATACGATGATGAAAAATAAACTGTATTTCAAAAATATGTTCGGACTCTAAGTACACAACTTTGTAACAAATAATAATAATGAGTCATCCATCATAGTACAATCTACATAGATGAGCGACAATCACATAATACCTACCTATATTCACAGAACAGCGAATAAAACCAAGAAAACTGTTCGTTTATCAAAATGAACAAAGAGAAAAGTTGGTTGAATAGGCAGGTAAATTTGAATATTAGGCATGTAAACAACAACGCTTAAAATGCATTAAAACATTTTTCTTCCCTTTTCAAAAAAAAAAAAAAAAAAAAACAGAAAACAGAAAACGAAAACTAAAATCCATGTGACCGGAACCTAATGGTGTAAAAGTACATAATAAGTAAGTAAATTAAGTTATTTATTAATATAAATATAATTTGTCACAAATCATCTGCAGGCACTTACGTACCTACTTCTCATCTCGAGGAAGTATGACATAAGCCTTCTCGCACACAAGCTGTTCATTTTTTTCGCATAAAATACAAAGAGGCGTTCAGTCTGTAGTCTGTACTTCGTGACAATTCAACGTACCGATTTGTAGTAACTATTCACCACGATGATACAGTAGCCTATAATACACACGTATAAAATCGTATTGATAATAAAATCTGTACGATCTGAATATCTGCCTCTATAGCGTAACAGAACCGAGACACTAATCACAATACTAAATATAATAAGCAACGCGAACGCAATGATGAAAAATTTCGCCAAAAATGATTGATTCGTCAATACTCCAAAAATAAGAAGACACGCGCTTACTATACCGCATACTAGTAAAATCTCGTATAACAATTGGATAGTATCACTGCTGTGATATGAGGAGTATCCGTGAACAGTGAGTACAACAATCAGGCAAACAATACCGCAAACAAGCGCGCCGGTTTTCAGAGGTAATAATCCAAAGCAGCAGGAATCAACTCGAGGTAGATCTATATTATCCATAATATCTTGGATTAATACATACGAATATTCGAGAACTGAAAGTGGTTGAAAAAATGATAAGACGAGAAAAAAGTAACAGAAAAATTATAAAATTACGATATTGATTGTTTAGTAAACATTCGTTTGGCTTTTGCAACCAACAATATATGGTTTATTACACGAACAAAAGACTGGCTAACCAATCGACCTTTTATTGATTAATCGAATGCAGCGTTAGGTAGGTTAGTAAGCATTTTTTAATTTTTAAAAATTTTTTTTTTAATGTTGTACTTTTTTCTCTGAATTGATGGACATTCGCTAATTACAAGTAGGATAATAAAGAATTATTAGAATAAAATTTCATAATTTTCGATCGATTTGTACCTAGTCTCAAAAAGAAATTTTATTTAACAACTCTTCACTTCGATTGAGCTGCGATTTGACTCATTAAAAAAGCATCAACCAGACCTAAAAACATATTTTGAGCTATACCAATGTTGATTTTTCGATTTTGGGGGCGAATTTTTAAAAATGACGAATACAGTCTATTGTTATATTAATTTTCTATAAAAAGAGTATCATTGGATAAAGAGTTGAAAATCTGGAACCGGTTCGTAAACTTTTCAAATTTGAGATTTTTCAGCTCCTGTTTCCTCGGATTTGCAACTCACTTGCTCAAAATTTGATTCACTGTCAGAATGACTAAAAGACAGAATTGAATTTTCAGCTGCCAAAGTTAATTACGACGTTTTCTTGAACAAGTTGAAATAACTGGAGAAAATTCAACTTATGCCGGAGGGTCCAAATCAGGCTGAAAATTTCGGCACTATTTTTAAAAAATAAATTAATACAACAATAGGCTAACCTATGTATTTTTAACAACAGCCATTTTTCGGTTAAAGACTGATGAAATTGTGAAATACTTACTGAATCCAGACAGAAAAGTCAGTATGGTAAGATTTTTTTCCGTATATTTAATGCTTCGGCACCGATTTACCTAATAGGTCACTGAGGCATCGCATGTATTCTGAATTTAAGAAGAGAAGACATTTTTCTGCAGGTTGATTCATAAGAAGATGATTTTACATCACTCAAGATGTACTCGTAAAAACTGATCGACGTTAGATCGAGGGTGCTCCTCAATTAGAGCATTTGATTTGCTCCGAACCGCTGAACTTGTTGAATTTTTCAAGAGAATAATAATTCACCACTTTAGGATTTCCTCCAGTCTAAAGTGGTAAGTGTAGAGCCTCTTCGAAAAAAAAAATGGCTAAAATTTTTCAATTTCCGCGATGCAACTCTTCTCAATATGGCACTCCCCACACAACAGTGAAAATAACATCTCCGTCGTTCAAGCAATGTTCGCCTTTCAAAAGCTCCGAAAATTGAAAATAAAATAAGTAGATAGAAAAACAATCAGTAAACATGCTTCAAAAATTCTCAATTTTTTGGTCACAAATACCTATATATTTCAAATAACCTTTTATTCAAGAAAAAACTTCGTCCGATCCTTCGAGTAATGTTGAGCATTGTTTGTGCAAATTTTTTGAAAATGAAGTACCTCAAAGAAAAGTCAGTGAACAATGTGAAAATGTTTAGTTTCTGGATTAGAAATTAGAATCATTCCAAATAACCTCCTTTTTTAAGAAATAACTTTCCTAACTCTTCGAGTAACTTTGATCTCTCTTTATCGAAATGGTAGAAAAGAAAAACTAAGTATGTACGAGAAAATTTAGTCAACATTTTTTTTTTCAATTTTCACATTTCTGCGTCAAAATTGTTAAAATTATTTTTCACTTCATTCCTTTGATATGTCTCTATTGCGGCGGGAGGGGGGGCGCTCGGTAAGGAGAAATCAAAATCATTTGAGGTCAGGTGAAGAATTGTTCTCAAACAGTGAGTTATTTAGAGGATTTTCCGCTTTTAGATTTTTTTTTCAATTTTGAGTCTCACAAGGGAACCTCTTGAGGTGTCACACTCCAATTTGAACGGGACCGCGATTTTTGGAAAGAGCGTAGTCTAAAACCCCCAAAACCAAATTTTCAGCTGCCCAAATTCATTTTTCGATTTTTGGCGAATTTTTGAAAATTCAAAATTGACTGTTTTTGGCAATTTATGCTTTTATTTTTTAAAGTACGTACTTTGATCAGTAAAAATGGTCAAAATAAGTCCCAAAACTAATATCAATTACCCAAATGAAGTTGGGCAGCTAAAAATCGAGTTGTATATTACACTCGATCTGTTTAACGAGTTTATCCACATTTGAGCCGATTTTGAGAGTGACACCTCAGAAGTGGCGTTTTCACCAACTTTTTTCAAAATTGAAAAATCCAAAAAATCAAAAGATACCCGTTTGTGAGGAAATTTTTGAAATTTGCGCGAATCGCTGTATTTTGTTCGTAATTACACCCCCCAAATCAAAATTTTACAATTTCCAGCCATTCTGAAGCCTCCAGCGCGATTTTCAATTTCTCCAGAATTTTGAATTTGCTCCAGAAGGCGTGAATATGAAGTTGGGCAGCTAAAAATCGAGTTGTATACTACACTCGACCTGTTCAACGAGTTTATCCACATTTGAGCCGATTTTGAGGGTTACACCTCAAGAGTGGTTTTTTGAGGTGTCACTCTCGCTCCAAAACGGCTGGAAATGGTAGAATTTAAGCTCCGGGCGTTAGTTCTTGACGAAATACAGCGATTCGCAGAAATTTCAAAAATTTCCTCACAAAAGGTTATCTTTCAATTTTTGGATGTTTTAATTTTGAAAAAAGCTGGTCAAAAAACCACTCTTGAGGTGTCACCCCCAAAATCGGCTCAAATGTAGATAAACTCGTTAAATTGGTCGAGTGTAATACACAACTCAATTTTTAGCTGCCCAACTGCATATTCACGCCTTCTGGAACAAATTCAAAATTCTGGAGAAATTGAAAAATCGCGCTGGAGGCTCCAGAATTACTTGAAATTGTGAAATTTGGATTTGGGTGATTAATATTAGTTTTGGGACTTATTTTGACCATTTTTATTGATCAAGTACGTACTTTTTTAAAAAAAGCATAAATCGCCAAAAACAGTCAATTTTGAATTTTCAAAAATTCGCCAAAAATCGAAAAATGAACTTGGGGCAGCTGAAAATTTGGTTTTAGGGTTTTTAGACTATGCTCTTTCCAAAAATCGCGGTCCCGTTCAAATCGGACTGTGACACCTCAAGAGGTTCCCTCGTCAGAATAACTCGGGGGGAGAAGGAGGCGAGCTTAAAATAAAATTGGAGTAAATTATAAGATGCCTCTACTTAAACGTTAAAATATTACACAATTTACCAAAACAATTCAAGAACATTTTCTTTTTCTCAATTTACTGCTTATAAAAGTAGATCGCTTTCATCAACTAAGAATGACTTCAAAGAAGAAAAAAATTCCAACCATAAAATAATCTTTTTTTCCTACGTTAAAATCCTTCATTGCGCAAGAAATGAAGAAAAATGGCCCAGTTTCGCGTAAATAGGTAAAGTACGTATTACTGCATCGTTGTAATATTTGCATAGGCCTGTATACTCGCGAATGGCATAAAACGTTAAAAGTTTGTTGACAAGAGGAAAGCTCGGGTTGTTAAAAGTTTTTAGTAAAATTGAATAAAATTGTGGAACGTCGTTGTCGCCGCTCTGAGCCGTTCTCTTTGTAACTTGGCTGACAAGGGAGAAAGAGTGACGAAATAAAATGTGAAAGCGGAAAAGAAAAACACAGATGAAAAGTTAATATTAATCGCAGCCTAGCAAATAAGTATTTACATTTCATTAGCGCCTGTGTCCGAGAGTAAATCTGTTTTTGTTTGACGGATTTTTCTTATTACGATTATTGCCACCATTATTATTATTACACGTTGAGAGAGAAAAAAAGAGTGGGACATCGTATCCCAACTCAAGAAGTTTTTATCCATTTTAATTGATCCTAGCTTACGTAAATTTTTCAAAATGAAGAAAAAACTCATTAAAAATTCGCCATTTGTTTCTCCTCATCATAAGAATTATCTTCGATTTATTCAATAAATTTGATATTGGTCATTTCGTGGAATTTTATCGCTGTGAAAAATCCATCGTCATATTATTATAAACATCGCGAGGACACAATATGTGCGAAAACTTGGCTGCTCTACCTTTACCGTTGGTATTTTCTTTATATAGGTAGGTACTCTTCAAAGATATATGGTCTATTTAGCAAAAAGCGTGTGTTTGGTTTTTCGTATTTTATATTTTGGCTCACACAGATGCTGTGTATAAGATTGTGCAGCCGCACCAAAAACAGAAAGAAAGAGCAGAAGTGCAGAGGAGGTGGTTACCATGAAGGATAAAATATATAGTACGAGAAAACGCGAGTAGGTACCTATTCATTTATCTTTCAACAACACTTTAACAATGTGTAGGTACATAATGTATATCGAAAATAGGAGCGAGCTTTTGTGCCGATTGCGAGTCTTCTATTTTCTTTTCAGTTGTAGCAGTATCCCTTTTCTCCCCCTTTCTCTATTGTCGCTGCTCAGCTTCCGCGTGTTGGTTGGTGCCCATCTGTAGCTGGAATTCGACCTTTTACGAGGATTCTTTTGTAAAGGTGTGTATTGTTTGAAGTTGGAGCAGGTACACACTTTGGAATCAGGGGGTTCTCGGGATACCCAAGTGTGAAATGGTTGCCGAACATGTGAAATTAAGGTGCATATCCCAAAATTCGCAAGTGTGGATTCTTGAAAGGAGCATAATTTTTGAATTTTGAAGATAACTTTGAAAAAGGAACAGAAATAGTTTTTTTTTCAGTTATATTGCAACATCAAAATTTTTAAGAGTTATGATTGATTGAAAATTTCGAAGAGCTCCAGAGCGTTCAATTTTGCACACAGGTGAAACAAATAAAACTCAAAGTAGTAGGTACTTTAAATTTTCTTTTTAAAAAATCAAGTTTAAATGCGGCTCAAAATTGAAAACACCAAACCACGTTAAAAATTTCAACCAATCGAAGCTCTCAGAATTATCGAAATAGACTGAAATTGAAAGAAACCTTTTTTGAGCTTCTATTGAAGTTCTGTAAAATGATGCATTTGCATATATTTGACACCAAATTTAATACTTGAAATGCACTTGATAGTGAAAAATCAATACCAAGTACCCAAAAACTTTGCCCTTCTAGACAAAAAATTGACACTTAAGTGTTTTAGGGCACATATATTGCCATGGAAATTATTCAAGGTCTGTTACTGAACAGCCATTCAAACCGGGTTTTCCATGATATTAAGTCTATAAAAACTTTGAAAAAAAATTGTAAGTAAGTTTTTTAATTCAATGGACTACTCAGCTCATCGAAAGAATCACAACCACGTGTAAATGTGAAGCAATCGACTCAACTGCGACCAAACAGTCCGTACAATTTTTTCGTACAGAACTTTCTTACTCTTACATTTTTACAAATTCCTCCCACGGATAGTTTTTCCTTCTTTTTTAGCAATCGACATCCTAAAAACGTCGCAGCGGTTGAACGTCGTTTATCAGCCTTCGTTTAATAACGTATAAAAAGTAGCCGGTTAGAAATATATAATTGAAAAATTACCTTCGCAATGTCGTTGGCCATTTTGCCAAACCCTAACAACTCGGCTCGATTTATTCGCGCCGAGACATCGCAATTGGAAAATACGACGACGTTGGCAATTTTACGATAAAATGCTCACTACTGCTGGATAAAAAGAAAGATATCAACCGATTGCGGTTATGTGTGGCTTTTTTTATTCTCTTCTCTCTCTGCTTTCGTTATTTCTGGGCTCGAACAGTTTTTGCATTTGAATGAATGGATATTTCACAATAATATTCTCTTCAAGTAAATGAGATCACTAATCGCGATTTTCACCAGAAGCAGTGAAACATAGGCCTACAGAATTAGGTGCTGGAAAACCATCAGTTATTCACTGATTGCAAGAGGATGTCTGCTTTGCTTATGCTAGTATTTTTTCGTCAAAGTAAGATTTTTTCAATCATTAGGAAAAATGCTCACATTATAGATAGGAAAAAATTGTAGGATTTTTAATTTCCTCGAAATTGCAATATCGAGGCATTTCGAGTTATGTATAGTCTAACCATGAATTTGGGCGCAGTCAGTCACCCGAAAGAAGGGGTCACGGGTCCTCAAATTGCACGTATTCTGCCAAGAAGAAAAAGTTGAAAAAATTTCCAAATATCTGACATTCTCACAAGTTTGAAGAAACTTTATTAGAAATCCCCAAAAATGAAAATTTTAAATTTAAATTGCGATTTACCCTTTTTTGGAGAGGTTGCAGGGAGGGAAGTAACAATCTAAGAATTTTATCGCGTAGGTTTCTAACCATAAGAAACAACACTTTCATAAGTTAAATTCAAAATCCAACGTGCCATTCCACTCAAGTAATAGTAATTTACCCAAATATAATTCCGAAAAATTGTGCAAAATAATTTCAAGCTCTATTTCATAAAATTTGCAGATTTCAAAGTGAAAAAAAATTGTATTTTTCAACTCAATTTTTGAGAAGAAAGTGAAAATCAGGGTAATTTAACTCACTGAAAATAAATACCACAACAAAATGAAATTATGACTGAACGAGACCATACTATGCTCTTTTGATGATTGAAAAATTAATTTTTGAATGTTGAGTAAGTAAGCTAAAAAAATTATAAATGGAAAACATTTGAGCTGATAGTAAGGCCTTGTACTTGGATGCCAAATTTCATAACATTTGACCAAAAAATGTCCAAGATTGAATCAAAAGTGAAAAAATATCGCATTTTTTAGGCCACTCCTCCTTTTTGGAGGGAAGTAGGATTGTGATGATAGACATCGAGATAATGTTTTACTACCACGAACAGGATAATACAGGTTTAGGTCTACATGACCTGTACCTGTATCATATACCGATATAAAAAATAAATATCGTTAGTAATTCTTTTTCGTTTTTCGTTTTTTTTTTTTTTTAATAGAGAAATTTTTATTTTTTTTGTTTTATTCATTAAAAAAAAAAAACTTCCAACAAGTGGGTCACTTTTGGAGGATCCTATTTCGTGGCTCCAAACTGTCCCGTCTACTACTGATACACTCAAAGAAAGGGGAAAATTTCGAGGGGCAAAAAAGATTATGAACTAGACAAAACTACGAATAAATCGAAAGGGCATACAAAAATACATCATCAGTCAAAATTTGAGAAGCTCAAACACATTTTTATATTTTTGACAAATTTCAAAAAATCAAAGAGTCAAACATTTGAAAAAAACAAACATTTACCAAATTGACAAAGAAAACTGAAATTTTGTATGTACCTTATTTTTGATTCCTCAAATCGACTGGAAATAGCTTCGAGCCGCTTTTAGCAGTTCTGAAGCCGCCAGTAGATTTCTGAAAGTTGAAATTTTTAAAAAATTTCACCGACTGGAGTTGGAAAGCAAAAATTTTCTGTGTATTCTAATTTCAACTTGCTGAGTCAATTTGGAGCGATTTCAAGCTATTCTGGAATCTCTAGCAGTATTTTTAAAATCCTAAGATGAAATCAATGATGGCTGGAGGTAGTGGAGGTTTCAGAACGACTTGAAACTACCCGCAATCGACTCAACGTATAAAATTAAAGCATAAAACAAATTTTTACGCCCATTTCTGACTTCGTTAGGTAAAATTTGGTGGAAATTTCAATTTTCAAAAGTCTTCTGAAAAGGCTCTAGAACTACTCAGAAGGTTTCAAAAAAGTTTCCAACCAATTTGAGGGGGGAGTCGAATATGGGGCACACACAAATTTTAGCTGTCTAGATCAAATCAGTGAAATTTTAAATTTTCCTCCATTTTTGACCCTTTGATTTTTTTAAATTCATCAAAAATCGAAAAATTGTATTTTAGCAGCACCTCAAATTCTGGGCGGGGATGTATTTTTTCAAGCTCTTTTTATCAAGTTTTTACCGGTTCTAAAATTTTTCAGAAGTTTGAAAACCTACCTCCCTTGTTAGAAGAACACCTAAATACTCACCTGAATATATGTGTAAAGTACACAAAACCTCGGCAGGTTTTTAAGCAACGCTTTCATCATTACAAAACGTAAGTACTTCAAATTCACACTTGACGAAAAGATCGACATTCGACAATTGAAAATATTATTATTCAACAAGGAAAAAGGAAACTCAGACACGGAGATAAAATTTCATAACGTAGAGTTCCTCTTCAGCCTCCTTCTCTGCAAGACCATCGAAATAAACAATTGAATATTGGCGCGCCGCATATTTGCTGCAGTACGTTACGTATACAGATAGATAGCTCCCCATCCCCTCTCCTACCACCAATGTATACTCAAATTCATTACCTATTAATGCTCATAAATAGCGACGAAAAGTCATTAATTTAGGAATTATGTACGTGTACACATATACATATAGTACTCGTCGTCTCTGTGGGGGCGTGTCAATTTAGAACAGCATAGCGTTACGTACTCGTACTCGTATTTTACCCACTCTTTTAAATTCGATGATGGAAAATTTGTTTTCGTTGACGGCGCGATCGAGTGCTACGCTGCTGGTGGTTTAATTATCGCATCGTGTACGCTTTCATTAGCTCTAGTTCTCGAGTATCACTGATTTGCCTTTTATGAAATAGTGGTTGCTGTTGCTGCGACATAACCAAAGCATCGGCGACAATGACCCGATGATGATGACGATGTTCATGATGAAGATGATACGGACCCCGAAAGGAGGGGTGGTGTTGGTATAGCCGCGTATTCGTACTATAGTATTTCATCCTCTCTTTCAATTTGGTCGACGACTTTATGAACGCGACATGCATCCGTTGAATTATTGCTAGACAATATTAGCGCTATTACTTTTGCACGACGAAGCGGCGTGACGCTGCGTGATATTATTATGGTCGTATTTCAAGTAAAAATGCTGCGCTGGTTGCCTATTTGACCCAGGTAAGGGTAGTTTTAAGGCCACCCGTGGGTTATCTTTGGCGTTTAGTCGGATGATATCGAATTTACTCATATATACGTACAAGTAGGTAGATATTATCAAGTAGTGCAGATTCTTTTTTGATTTGTAAGTCAGTTGGGGGAAACAACAGAAAAAATAGAAACCCTATCCAATTGAAACCCCAAAACAAAGAAGTAAGTATATCGCACCTAATGCATCGAAATTTTTGACATACATAAATAACAAATTCTTTCAACGTATCCATGAAATTTATCACCTTCAAAATCCGACCATGTTCAAATTTTCCAAAAAGAAACATCAATAAAAATGCTTGGAAAATTTTTCACCAAAAGTATCTAATCTACAAAGTAATTTTCTAAACTGACGCTTTTCGATTTGTAAAAAACCAAACTACATCGAACAAACATTTCTGAAACCCCTGATCACTAAAAATTTCAAACATCAAATTAGGTACACTTTTGGATTTTTATAGAATTTTTAAAAATTTTAAGAATTTAAAAACACCTGTTTTTATGGCAACTTTTTAACTTTTTCATATATTTTTTTTTTTCAAGAAAAATGAACTAATGTGAATAAGTTACTACATTTCAACCCCCTCGTTTGTTTGATAATTGTGAGTGTTAGACCATTCTAAAGTCTTCAGTGGTTTTTCAATTTTCTTTAGAAAATTTTAAATTGTACTTTGGGAGGAGCTAACATGAAGTTGAGCACCGTTAACTTTGGTTGATGCTTGTTGAATGTCTTTTAGACCTTTTAGGTGGTTACTGCAAAGAAGAAAATGAATATTATCAACGTCAATATTATCATAAAGAACATCTTATTGTTAGTTTTGTAGACACAAGACTTTTGTATCCTTGCATAAAAAATTTTGGACATATAGAACGTTTGTATTTCAGTGAAACTTGAAAGGATATTTATTATTGTAGCGGTGTTTATAACAGTTTAAAGCTCATCATGCAGTACCATAAAGCGACATCTCTTATTGACAGATGACAAATTAATATCTGTGGTAGAGCCATGACTTGGCGTGCTCTGGAGTTTTAAGATTGAATTCCACCCACAACGCAAGCGCATTAAAAGTCAAAAATACTTGAAACCATTAATGAATTGATCAAGATAATGTTTAGAAAAAGATTGAGTAAAAATTTAAGGAAAAGACTTGAAAAAGGTGACCCCCAACTGAGAAATGTTGCGTGTTTTACACATTTGTTTGCCAAAATTATCACATCATTGTAGTGTAGCAAGCTTAGCTGTTGCAGTTTGTTGAGCAGTCCACAACTTGGACAATCAGAGATTTTCTACTCAATTTTTTGGCCATGTTCAACACTGTTATGACTGCAGCCCACTAGTGTACATGCAGTATAAAAATCGAGCTCCCAACTTTCAACATGGAAAATTTTAGATTGTGGAGGAAGCAGATGGAGTACCAACTGAAACTTGGAGAATACACAAAGGATAATACTTGTTTTTTTGCAGCAGCCAACGCTTTACCAGCAGAAGTGGACAATTGTGTCCAAGATATAATCTTTGAGCCTTCAGAGGCAGTGAAGTGTGTGAAAATGTCTTACAGTTCCCTTTTATCAGCTGCCAAATACCAAATTGTGCGAATATATGGACGCGGGCGAAGCACCTTTAAGGAGGATAATTTGTTGAATCGGATGAGTAAGTTAATAAAGATCTGACTGAATTAGGTCAATGAATGATTGAATGCCCAATGAATTTTATAATGTTTATTATTCTGCCAATATTTTGCATGTGGCCTTGGAGAGCGGAAAAATGCCTCTTCCATATCGATTACTTGAGACCTGTGTAAAATAATTTTAATTTCATATGATTGGAAAATGAGTAGTTTCCTAGACAGTTTTGTGGTTGGAAAATACGTCTTTAACGCAGCTATCAAAACAAGTGCGGAAAGTAGTTATTTTCCACCCTAGGGAGGAAAGTAACTGTTTTCCGCATATGTTTACAAATTCAAAATTAACAATTTTTTATGATTTCAGCATTTATTTTCCTCTCATATGAAATTAAAATAGTATACTATTAAAAGATAAGAAAAATTATCAAGGAAGTATAATTTCATTTTGAAAATCCAGTTTTAAAATTTCTCAAAATGTGAGTGTATACCACAATTTCAATAAAATCATACGCCAACAAAAATAAAAAATCAATGTTCAATTTTTTGACGTCTAGTATTTTTTCAAAATTTTGAAAATTCCATTTCAAAATTCGAATATTTAAAATCAAGTTTGAAATTTTTTCAATATGTGACTTTTCAACATGATTATGAAAAAAATTGAATTATGAAAGCCTAAAATTTCAACTGTCAATTTTGAAAATCTAATTTTTAAACGTTTGAAAACGTTAATAATTTCTAAAATTAAAAAAAAGTCCATCCTGTGTCACAAAAACAAGAATCAACATTGAAATTTCATTATTGCCTATTTCTAAAAAAAAACTGAGAATTCGATTTTGAAATTTCTATTTTGAAAATCCAATCTAATAAATTTTCAAAATGAGACTTATTTTCAAAATTGAATAATTTTCAAAGGGTTCAATAAAATCAGCCATGAAGAAAAATTCATCATCAAAAAGTTCACTTCGGTTCCACTTTCAAGATACCCTACTTATTTATTCTAAAAATCACAATTTCGACGCTGAAAAGTTTTTTTTCATTGTCTATTTCACTAAAAATTTTGAAAACCTTATTTCAAAACGTTGAAATTTTGAGCATTATTTTGATATCAAACTTTTTTAAATTTTGAAAATGTAAGTTCCACAATAAATTTGTATGATTGAAGGCTACATACACTTTGCAGGTAGGCTGTCTAGTTTGGGATTAATTCTGCGCAGTTGAAATTTTGAACTTCTTTAAGCGGATTGTTACAAGTTTTACCGACTTTGCCGTGAAACGGAAAAGTAAGGTATTGTATTTGTCATGATGGTTGAGGATTTGGGTGGGGGTGGGTTTTCTTGACGTTTTGGAGTGTGCTGATCACGATAAGACATATGGCGCCAAACGAGATAAGTTTATATATAGGTATATTTATGTATGTATGTATATATCAATTTATGTATAAATTTGTGTCACGCTGAACTCAAAAGCTCCGAACTTTAAGTCGAAACTGATGATGGCAAAATATTGCTTTGATACTGAACTAGAGAAATTTTTAATTTGGTCGAAATCGATTCAGCCGTTTACGAGATATGAACGTTTAAGTGTGTTTCAACGTTATGGATAAGCAAAAATTTGTGTAAACCCTTATATCTCGCAAACGGCTCATCCCCAACAAACAGACGGGGTGGTTAGGGTGTGTAGGTTGCAGATTGGTGCGCCGGAGGTCGGGTGTTCGAATCCCGCGCGAGTCAAGAGAAGAAAATTTTTTGTTGATTTTTTTTGTCAATTTTTTTGTTAATTTTATCCGTCCAAAATTTTTTTGCCATAAAAAATCAAAATTTTTCAAAAATTTCTAGTGTAATTTTTGTTTCAACATAAAACATTAAGTTTTTGGTAAATAGCCAGTAAATTTTGATAATTTTGGTTTTTTTTTTTGGTGAATTAATAGTAATTTTTAGTAAATAAAATGATTAGTTATTTTTGGTGAATTACTCGTAATTAAGTAAAGTTGGTCAAAAATTTTGGTAAATTGCTTGGGTAATTTTTGTTTTGGTAAATTAATGGCGTAATTTTTATTGGTAAATTGGTATTCAAATTGGTAAATTTTCGTAAATTGCTGGGGTTATTTTTGGTGAATTGGTAAAGTTTGGTAAATTGGTAAAAACCTTTGGCGGTAAATTACTGGGGTAATTTTAAAAAAATCGGTAAAAAATTGGTAAATTAGTGAGGAAATGTCTGGTAAATTACTAAGGTGAAAATTTTGGTAAATTGCTTGGGTAATTTTTGTTTTGGTAAATTAATGGCGTAATTTTTATTGGTAAATTGGTATTCCAATTGGTAAATTTTCGTAAATTGCTGGGGTTATTTTTGGTAAATTGGTAAAAACCCTTGGCAGTAAATTACTGGGGTAATTTTAAAAAATTCGGTAAAAAATTGGTAAATTAGTGAGGAAATGTCTGGTAAATTACTGAGGTGAATGTTGTTAAATTGCTGGGATAATTTTTGGTAAATTGGAAAATTGGTAAATTAGTGGGTAATGTCTGGTAAATTACTGAGGTAAATGTTGATAAATTGCTGGGGTAATTTTTGGTAAATTCGTAAATGTTGGTAAATTGATAAAATTTTGTAAATTGGTAAAATTTGGTAAATTGGTAAATTTTGGTAAATTGGTAAATTTTGGTAAATTTCGGTAAATCGATAAATTTTGGTAAATTTCGGTAAATCGGTAAATTTCGGTAAATTAGTAAATTTTGGTAAATTGGTAAATTTTGGTAAATTAGTAAATTTTGGTAAATTGGTAAATTTCGGTAAATTTGTAAATTTCGGTAAATAGCTAAACTTTGGTAAATTGGTAAATTTTGGTAAATCCGTAAATTTCGGTAAATTGGTAAATTTCAGTATTTGTTTTGTAAATTACACGCCTCACATTGTTTATAAAACCAATTGTTTAATTGTTTGTTTATTTTCCTGTATAACAGAGCAAAGTCGGTTAATCTTGCCTACTGCGCAAGATGTTTTTTCAACTTGAAAAGCTCATACTGAAGTTTTCGCCGAGGGTAACATATAAGTATAGGTATACTCGAGTAGTCTATCTTAAAAAATTAAAGAGGCCAAGGTCAGTTCTGAATTTTCAATTATGAGCCATGCAATATTGCAACAATCAAGAAAAGTTGAAAGGTACACTTTGTGGCAATGACTAGCAAATTCTGTCTAAATTTTGTTAATGGCACTGGTCATTCAGATATGTGATCCTGAGATAATTTTCGCATCTGAATAGCATATTTTAAAAAAGTTCTTATAAAACGATATTTTTTAAAAAAAAATTTCAGAATGACTAGAAAAGTTGTCCTTTTTGGGCACCATTATTAAAAGTGTTTCGGAAGAACGAAAGTTTGTTTTTTTCAATGGCACAAATCCCACATATCTTTTATCTCGCTTCATTTAAAAGTTTCAGCTACTCTCTAAATTTGAAACAGTGAAATTTCAGTGATTAGCAGTCACGACATTTTGGCTTCTTAAAAGCAGTAGTTTTTTATTGCAAAACAGTGAAAAATCTACTGAATTGCAGTAAAAAACTACTGATTTTAAGAAGCCAAAATGTCGTGACTGCTAAGCAGTGAAATTTCACTGTTTCAAATTTAGAGAGTATTTTGTTTCAAGAAATATATAAAAAAAAAATACTCCCATGATTTTCCAAAGTTTTGAAAACTCAAGGCTATGTAACAAATCAAAGAAAGTATATAGGCTAGATCAGGTTTGTGCCATTGAAAAGCACAAAATGTTGACCTTCAGAAACACTGATGATAATGGTACCTATTCAAAGAATACAACTTTTCTCTTCAATTTTCAAAAATTAAAATAATTGATAATTTTTAGTGCACGTTTTTCTAATATGTAGGCATTACACGCGATACATTCTCTTAATAGGGTCGCATACTAGAATGATCAATCCAATTAATAAAATCTAGACAAAATTTGCAGTACATTTCCACAAAGTGCACCTCTCTACCTTTCTAGGTTGTTGCATAGTGCATAATTAAAAGTTCCTCGTCGTACATAGCTCACAACATTTGGAATACCTGATTGCAACATAGTTTTTGCATTTGCTTTCACCTATTGGTTGATGGTTGCATCGGTTGCCAAATTCATTAATCAACTTGGAAGCTGATTTTTCATTTCTTGATCTTTTGTATGCATTAAAAATCGAATCCCTAAATCAGTCTCAAATTTGGTTTTGATAAACAGTAATTGCTGATTGCCTTCATGTCGAAATACTGTTCGTTGATTGGCTATAAATTGAAAATTCATAAATTTATTGCCATTTAAAAGTTGTGTAAAATTTTCTGATGACTACGATTCTAAAAATTCTAATCATCACGGACGCAAACAAATGCTGATTTACTTCTTTGAATTTGGCGCCAAAATATTATTGCTTTTAAGCATTAAGGTAGAGTGGGGTAATTGCAAAAACGGGGTAATTGCAAAATTGTGACCTCATGCAAACAAATATCAATTTTCTGGTTGTGCCAACTAGGGGGTGTCGAAGCAACGACCTTTACCGACATATTCTCCTGGTCACACCTCGCGGGGTTCAACTTGTCGCTCAGTAGCAAACACTTTTATCAAAGCATGCTGAAACCACTCATAAGTAAAGTGAGAGGTGTTTTTTTAAAAAATGCATGTGAAATAGAAAAAACTGTCGATTTATCTGGAATTTTCGCGATTTAGGGTCATGAAGGAATGAAGTTTAAGGTAAGATATCGCAATTTGAAATTTTTTTTTTATTTTTGCCGTAAATTGCATTTTTGCAACTACCCCAGAAAAAATCGACTCGGGGTAATTGCAAAAACGATTTTTTTTTTTTTCATTTTTGCACTTACCACAAATATTTTTTTGCTCCAAATAACTTGAAAATGGTTCGAAATAACAAAAAAATAAACTTCCACGGTCACATGATGAGTTACACGTTAGAGAAGTGATTAACAGTTTTACTGAATTTTTAAATTATTGCTCCTTTTTGATGTTCTACTGATATATTTGACGAAAAATGTATTTCTATGACGAGTTTTTTACATAAAAAACATCAGAAATGACCAATAGTTGATTTTCTGTTCATTTTAGCGAGTTTTTAAAAAAATAATTTTTCAACATTTTTTCACTCCCCTAAAATTTTTTTTGGGAAGTGGAAAACTTATCGAATTTTTCACCGAATCAAGACCACGAATGCATCAAAAGTTAGCAAATGACACGTAGAATACAGTGAGTGTGTTGAAAATGAAAAAAATACAAAAATAAAAAAAATATTGCCCACTTTTGCATTTACCCTAACACGGGGTAAATGCAAAAGTCGATTTTCAAATTTTCAAATTGCAATTTTCTCCACGATTTGTGAACCAAATTGTACCAAAATTTTACCATTGATAGAGAACCCCCTGAAGTATATGTGGTACAAATTTCAGCTTCATCCGTGCAATGGTTTTCTCACAGCGCCCTCTCAAAGTGTCACTAATCAAAAAGTGCTTTGCAATTACCCCACTCTACCTTACCTACAATAAAATCCTAATCTCTAATTACGTACGCATGAAGGAACAGCCCGAAGTGAATTGGAGAAAAAACTAGGTATAACGATCGATCGAGCTGGTTTATTAATGGCTACAATTTGAAAATCAGTTGATGAAAAAGTGAAAATAATAACATAGTTTTTTCATGCATCTCGCAAAAACTATAGAAATCGTATGTAGCCCCTTCAATTTTGAAGATAGACTATTCGAGTATGTAAAGACTTTTGTCCCTCTCGGTGAGTACTACCACCTCATCCTGCAGACTAAAATGAAACCCTGATAATTTCTCCAACTCGTCAAGCTCCAATGAAGTGAACTTATCTCTCACTAATATTCCAATTACTCGTTCGACAATTTTCCAGGCAAATGGGTAAATCGTGGTAATCCTTTAATTTGTGAAAATTATCACGTGGTCGATTCCAATGACTGTGTTTTTTTCGCTAATTCATTATACCAAAAGCCAACATCAACGTAAGCCATGAGCGATGTTTACAATACCCATAGTTCTTAATTTTGAGTAAATAAGTGTAGATATGCATTTTACGGAATCTAGGTAAGAACACTGGGGACCATCTGGTTACCTTTTTCATCAGGTAGCTTAATTAATCTAATCACGAAACCGCAATTTCAATAAAAAGTAACTTTCGTAGGTACGTATTTTATACATACGAGAAATATTTTCGACACCACGCTCGATAATGATTAAAAATTTATTATTTATCATTTCAGGGTTCAAAGGTGTACATATGAACGTATTTGTAAAGTGTTAGCGTGTGTGTTTTACCACATTGAAGTTGAAACGATCCGAAGAAAAGTGGAGGATTATTTCACCCACAATCGACTCGGACGTACTAAAATGAATGAGGCTTTTAAAAAGACACACACTTGTAAGAACTTTACTCATTTTGGTTCTTTCCCTTGGCCATTTCAGGTAACACGTCGCGTCCACTTGTGATACTTTGATAGGGGATTATGATCGAGCACCTTAGAATACGAATTCGTAACAACGGAGTTGCGTTTACATTTGCAAACGAGGAGTAAAAATATCAAGAAGTACCTATTTATCGAAAGAAAATCCACGGGACAACGAAAACCTGTAGGGAACTCGGATTACAGCATCCAAAGTAAGTAGCTACCTACCTATCCGCATTAATGTAAAAAGTAGGTACGCTGCTGATAACAACGGTAATTTATGATAATCAACGTACGTAATGCATTAACATCTATCTTTTTCTTTTTTTTCTCACTCTGCTACCCTGGTTTCCATTTCACTATGCACGATGCCGAGGCTCTGGCAGAGTATCGGGGTAAAAAGTAGGCTTTGGCGCGATACGATGGCGCTTTATTAAGTTAAAATTCAATTTAGCAGCGTAGCCATTATTCGCGGTACGTGAATCGAACCAAACGCGCGGTAATTTTTCAAAAATATCTATAACAATGTGCGTGAAATTTAGCGTCGAAATGCGATAATTTTTTTCCTCCGGTTTTCCACCCCCTCAGCCCCCCTTCGGCTTAATTCGAGCTCCGATGAAAGCTACTACCACCGCCGCCATCGTCGTCTTATTCTCGGAATACATCGATGATGGTTTCGCGAATAACGGCGTCTCGTTTAAGCCTTTATACAAAACCCTTCCGCCATGTCTCGCTGTAACTCGACCGTCGACCGACCATATAGAAAAATAAATAAAAAAGAGTGCCGCTCGGCTGGTCTTTGTTAACGAAACGTTTTCTGATTGCTTTGTGAGAATTCCAACATACTTCAACGTCAAGCTTCCAAGTTTTCATTTCATTTTATTAATTTGCGAAACCTCTAATGTATTTTTCAGTCGTGTTATTAGGTTCTGTTCGTCGTTCTCGTTTTTCGCTAGTGTAGGTATACTCTCTACGTATATACCTACCTATCTATTTATCAGTGTTGTACAGAACCGAACAAAAACTCGGATTTTCATTTTTCTAGCTCTCCCTCTACCCACTGTCTCTTTTTTTTTATTCAGACGCGTTTTCTATATATATAAACTTGTCGTCGTACTACACATTGGAAAAATTTCGTAATTTTTTCATCTCTTTTGGTCCCCCCTCCCCTTCGCCCAGATTTTTTCAGTCGAGACGAAATAATGCTTTTCTTTCTGCTTCAACATTTTTCTCCTTCCTACTCGACGCTCTGTGTTATAAATCAAATGAATTATCTTACGTTGTGAAGAATTTTCTCATCGAGATTTGTCGAGGCTGTCTTTTCAAACCTACACGAAACGGAATGGCAAAAAAATACCAACAGAAATGATATAAACGATGTGACTATACCGATTCGCAGATGGATTCTAAAGGTGAAAAAAATAATGCAGTGGGCGCTGGCTCGTTTCATTCGGCCACAAAATCATTCAAACGAAGAAAATATTTCGCCATCGAATAACATGAATAATATGCTCTTAATAATCTCGACTGCAAAGATAGAATTACACAGTGTCAAAATGACAGTGCCATTTTTCTACATTTTTTTTCTCACGTGGGAATTCATTCATTGTGAAACAATCGACGAATTTGATGGTTCTAGACGAGCTGATTGGTCATTGGATGAATGTGTATGGCTCGAATGTGTCTGAGGATGATTTCGAGGTATAGGTAATAACGAGGACGAGTTAATGTAGCATTTGAAAAAAAATGTCACAGAAGTGGTATAGAGAATACATGCACGTGTGGGTGAGATGTGAAACTGCGTGTGACAGTTATGGAGAGTTGCAGTATAATTTAAGAAAATTAATAGGTATTTTCAACTACGAGATAGTGACGTATTTTTTGTTATTAGGTGTAAGTTGATTGAAAAAGGAAGCTCTGGAATGTGATGATTTTTTGCAAATAAAAATACCCACTCATAGGAGCCAATTTATCGTGGGATATTTGAAATTTCCGTCATTGTTCCAAACTACCAGCAGACGATAAATTTTAACAAGCTTAGGCCTATTTCCACTTTCCTTGATTCTCTAATTTTCTGAACCCGATGTAAAAAGGCCACCATACAAGTAACAACTATTCGATGATTGCAAGAGGATGTTCGCTCTCTACTTATTGGTAGCTTTCAATTCTTTTTCTAATGTTTTTTTCACGATGAAAACACATTTTAAAAATCTGAAACTAAATAAAATCAAAAAATCACAACACAATAATTTTGTACGTTTGTATTTCTGGTGGATTGACGTTTTTTTTACATATAAAGAATAAGCTAAAGGACGATTAACTGCAATATTTGGTTTTGATCGCTGAAAGGCTATTTTTTTTTAAATCAGCAAAATTTACCACAAAGAAACGTTTTTACTCTTCGAGTAAAACTTTATTTTTAGAATAATTCTTCTCATTTTTATTATTTTTTATATCTTTGTCAAAACATGTTTCCAACATTTCAAAAATCATCAAACAATTTTGCCAAAAAAACAATTGAAAATTTTGGAAAACTTTTGACAACTCCAAATTTATCTACCTTAAAAAAAATGGATTTTAAAATGAAAACATCATAAGTAAGTAATTTTTTTAATTAGTTCTGCAGCAATAATCGACCTTCTAAAACACCATTTCATCATTTTTAACCGAATTTCAACCACACAACTAGCGTGATTTTTTAAACCAGATTCAAGATTCCCAAACAAGAGTCGAAATAATTATAAAAATGATCAAATCAATCAGGCATCTGCCCAGTCAGAGGAACACTTTTTCTCGATTTCAGGTAGGTAGATTGATTTATTCACTTACTGATATTATTTCCACACATTCACTCCAGTAGATTATAGATCAACAGAATTGTTTGGTCTTCAACTCACCTAAAACAAAAACCAAAAAAAAGACATCAAAATTAATAATTTTCAATAAAGCACCGACCATTTACTCAAAAGGAAATAACTAGAGGCGTAGAGGCGTTGGTATGCAATTCAAAATGCATCGTTAGATTCAACGTCTTCTTCCATAACTCTCACTTCACAAAAATTCACTGTCGAGAGTCTGTTGGAACTTTTGTGACAAGTGTCTCTGATCTCATGAAAAATAATAATGCATTTTCACAAAAAAAAAATTAACTATGTAGTACCTACTTAAGTTACTTAACAAGTACAGACAAAAAATCGAATGCTTTTAGCTTTTATTCATATTCAAATACAAAAAAATATAGGTAGGTAATTATAGTAAAGGTTGACAAATTGAGAATTCTAAATTTGCGCCCCTTGAAAATCCAAAAAAGGGTAAGTCATTGTATGACTGATTCATTTTTATGACTATTTGTGGGCTTACTTTGTGCGACCTAAGGAGCTGAGATCATAAGAGTAAGTCGAAATTTGAAATCATATACACAAAATTAAATGACTCATATGCATTATTCAAACATGATAAAATAGATAGGTAGGTAATTATTGTAAAGGTTGACAAATTGAAAATTTGAGATTTGCGCCCCTGAAAATCCAAAAAAGAGTAAGTCATTGCACGACAGATTCATTTTTATGACTCTTGAGGGCTTAATTGTACGACCTAAGGAGCTGAGATCATAAGAGTAAGTCAAAATTTGAAATCATACACTTTAAAAAATCCAACAAAGCATAATCCACAACAATTTTTCAATTTCATTTTTCATCAGGCTCGTACTAAAAAAATAATTGTGAAAGTTCGAAATTACCGCCTTTGAAAACCCAACATAGCATAGGTCATACAACTTTTTCGATTTTATGAAATAAGGGAAGAAGGCTACCGTAGAATCCGACGGGCTTTTAGCAAAAAATTAGATCAAAATTCGAAATGAGCCTCCATGAAAACAACTGAAGCATGGGTCACACAACATTCAATGATGTGAAAATATAATTTTTGCAAACCGTGTTTTAGACAAGGTGATAAAAAGCATGTCGATAACGTACCAAAAAACTTATCAACGCTGTCGATGACATATTAAAAAAGCAAATAAACATTCAAAATCAACACATTTGAGACCCAGAGGGCTCGGCTCAAAAATTAACCAAAAATTCGAAGACCTAACAAAACATAGGTTACTATAGATTCTTTCAATAGCATGAAATTTCAGGGGTCCCATGTCACACAGTTTTATCAATTTTATCAAATCGAAAAGTCAAAATTCAAAATCAACCTTTCTCAAATCCAACAAAACCTGAGTCTCGCCGATTTTTCATTTCTTTCAAACTTTGAAGGCTTGTGATAGCCCAAGAGGTTCATATCGAAAAATCAAACGGAAATTCAAAACCATCATTTCTAAAAAAAAAAAAAAAAAAACAAAGAAAAAAAACAATACTTGACTCAGGTACTTACTTACATTACTCAGTTCTTTTTTACTCAAAAATGTGAGGGACTAATAATTGTGAAGCTTAAGTAAGTGGTCTCTTAACAAAAAAATAGGTAATTTGAATTTCGAGATCAGTGAAATATGCTACATGACTTGAAAATGGTTTTCAACATTCCACCAAAATTATGGGGGGGGAGAGGGCTATTTCCGGGGTCTAAAATCTTGCAGTGAGATATTATTCAGGTCCATTTAATGTGAAGAGATGCATATTGACTTTCTCTAGTTGTACAAAAATGCACTATGGGAGAAGGTCGGGGTCAGGAGTAGGATTTTGGTAGTTTTATATCCCATGAAAAGAACCCATAACATTTTTTGGGCAAAATAGGAAGACCAAAAGCCAATGATTATTTGTCTTACGTTAGTATCATACAGAAAGAAGCAACGTTTTTACGGCAAACTGGTTAGGCAATTTTATTAACACGACTGGTGTGTTATGATAACGAAGTAGGAGGAGAGCACAATTTCAAGTAGGCCTAATACACTGTGGATAAATCAACGTGATTTATTTTTTAGATCGTATAGGTGTTCTGAACAATGCCTCAGAGTTACCCTTGTCACTTCAGATCCTTTCTTGAATTTTTATCATAGAGTCCCCCCCTTCTCATTCGAAAAAACAATCAAAATATGAAACTGCAAATAATTTGCAAATCGCCAACTCACTGTCAGATACCACATCGGCATTAGATGACTATTAATTAGTAGGTAAGTAAGTACTTTTTTTAAAATTTTATTTCATTTTTTCAAAAAATAAAAGCACCAATGCACTTGTTTTTTTTTTCAAAACTGGTGACCACATATTACATTCATTCTAGAACTAAATTTCATCAATTTCAGCCTTCCTCAATTCCAGTCAAAAACGAGTAAATTGATTTGGCCGACTGAAAATTTCACTTCGACCGAATTTTGGACTCCGCTGAACTTACTGAGCTAGATTACAGACCGTGTTTGAAACTCAAAAAAACTGTCCGTGAAAGGTCAATGAACTCAACACTAAATTACAAAGCTTCCAGTTTTCTGGGTGAAATGTAGGTAATAATAAAATGAGAAAATTAACCTGAAATCACTTCATACCAATGAGGAGGGAAAATGATGAAAAAATTTATTCTCTCGTCCATCACTTTCAAGTTGAAAGGGCTATTGATCCAGATATTTCGTAGAGCCTCAAATCACCAATAAAAATGTCTATATTTTCACATGAAAAAAGTACTCGAAGTCCAAATTTTTGAACAAAAAATGAAGGCAACTATACACAGAGAGAAAGAAGACAAAACAGATGAATAAAATAAGGCGATGAAGCGTGCTTCTGGCGCATAAAAAAACAACTCTCGGTCGTACTAAACGGTATATTGTAGTACGTCTACACAGCACCTATCTCTAACTACCTAGACGTAAGTACAAAGCATTATATGGCCGGGTATTAGAAATAATACCGTACGTAGTATAGCAGACTATTTTTACGGTCTTTTAAGTCATTACGCTTATTAAGTTTAACTTTTCTTTTTGTGTTGAAAATAATCTCATTTCCTGCTTTCTACACTTGGTGGGATTTGCTGTTCCTAAGATTTAATTTAATCTTTATACACTTTTTTTTTTTGCAGCATTCCTGCTTCCTTTCTTATAATGCTTAATATTTCTCGCGCAAGGTTTCTTCGCCGCTTTTGTCTTTTTTTTCTCTCTCCTTCTTTATTACATCGTCGATATAAATTAAGAAAATTATAAGTAAAAGAGTTTAGCGCGAGTAAAGCGCGTCAGGAAAAGAGTTTTTTTTCTTGCGACTTTCGCTCGCTTGGTTTGAGATCTTAATTTAGAAGATAACATTAAAAATACGAAGCGTTATCTTTCTCACAGTCCACGTTCGTCGAATCGTAAAATAACCCTGGCTGCGAGTTTTGCAAAATGTTATCAGCGATTGAAATTTTTTTCTTGGTGGGTTTTGGTTCTCTTCGCTTGTGTTTTTTTTTTGGCCAACATTTTGGCTAGAAATAGAGTCAAGCTGGGGAAAAAACTGAGGAAAAGAACTACGCGACGGGGTTGATAAGCTGTATTGGTATTTATTAGCGGATTCATCGTAGTGAGTTGCCCAGTTTGACCTAGTTTCAGCCTTGCAAAATAGAAAACAAAAAAACATAAGGAAATATTAAAAAGAAACTCGAACTCGGGATGGCCTTGGGCGATGTAATGAATATAAAGATGGCGAAGTTGTTGTTGTTTTTTTTTCTTCTTTTCGAGGATAATTATCCGTTACTGAATTCATAAAGATGGTGGGAGGGGTTGGAAAGGGAGGATTTGTTGATTTTTTTGATGAAATAATAACTTTGTGATGTTCAAGGTTGAAATGTACGTTTGATTGACTTTCAACGTAGGTATTTCAAAATTTGACGGAGCTCTGTGAAAAAAATTGTTGATAAATTGAACTACTCGTAAGTTAGATTGTAAATTGAGCTGTTTAAGTCAACTCACTCCTCTCGAAATGAACTTACGAGGGCTATTACCTCCTAAAACACATATTTTTTAAATTCGTTTCGTGACTCATACTCGTGATTTCGTAACATGAGGGTAAAAAAAATGATAATAGAAGTAGCCATGGAAAAATAACGGTTACAACTATTTAATGCAGGTAAGCTTTTTTTTATTTAACATGTATGTACAAGTAGTAGCTTTCCTTCAGAACAAACCACAGAGCTCTAGGTGTCTCAGAACAAAATATATCACGCTTTTCCAAAAAGGTGTCTCTGCTTGGTCTGCCCCAGGCATCAGGTGTAAACACAAAAATATGCCCGAAATGATCGTTTTTCTACCTCTCACATCAAAAGTGAGCCTCAAAACACTAGAAAAATTGAATTGCGATTAAGAAAACAATTTTACTGTAACAATTGAACCATTTAAGAGGAGAAGGGGTTTCAATAAAATAGTTCATTTTTGTTCTAAGTTGGAACTTGAAAGTTTCCCAAAATACTGAGTTTACCAAGGACAATTTTTGGCTCATAATAAATGCATTGTAATCGATCGACTGAACCGAGAGGAAAAATATACATTAACATTTACATAGGTACATTGAAGTGGATCACGAAAAAAAGTCAGCGGATTTTAACTAAATTCAGCAGAGACCCTAATTTAGAGTTGGAAGTTATCAAAATTTTAGCTCCAGAGAGAGGTGCCTTTGGAGGGGAGATTTTGACCTCCAAAGAGGAGGAATTTTCAATAAAATCGTGTTTTTTCACTCCTGTCGCTACACAACCTGTTTTGAGAAAAATGACTCAGTCTCAAATGAAAACATTCGAGATTCTGCGTTGATCTATGCTGCTGCCATCAAAATCCTAGACCAATTTTAGCGTTCTACTGAGCAATTAAAAGTTTGAAAATTACTTATTTTTGGATAAATTCGTGATCTGAAAATTTTTTCTTCAGAAATATTCCGCATTAATTACTATGCCAGAATATTGAAACATATCATTCCTTAAACTATAGGGAAATATTTTGGAGTGCGAAAACACCAATTTTTCAATCATTTTTGACTGTGTTCTGAAGTATTTCCCCAGTTTCAAGAATGATATCTTTCAATATTATGACATAATTAATATGAAGAAAAACATTTTCAAAACAGGAATTCATTTCCAAAAATGAACGATTCACAAATTTTCTACCACTACTTAGAACCCTAAAAGTGGTCTTGGATTTTGCCGGAAAAAGCATAGATTGACGCAGAATATCAAATATGTACTTTCATTGGAGACTAGTTCATATTTCCTAGAACAAGTTGAGTAGCGACAGGAGCGAAAAATCCACAATTTTTTCGAAAATCCCCCCTTTTGGGGTTTAAATATCTCCTCCAGGGCACCTTCGAGGCTTAAACTTTTTTTCGGTGACTTTCAATTCAAAATGAAGGTTTCTGTGGAATTTGGTTAAAATCCGCCGTCCCTGGTGGCCAATGAGGAAGACCCTACCCAAAATACAGTGTCGAAGACTTCTCTGAGGCAACAGCAAGAAACTGATTATTGAGATCAAGTATAAGTTTTCAATTTAAAAAAAAAAAAATGTAAGTAATCGTAAGTTTTGAATGATTTTTATAAGTTTGAAATTTATTCACTTTGCGTGAGCTTCAAAATAATTGAGTAGGTATCATGCGGAATAAAATCACCAGGAAAAGTATTTTTATACGCTAGAACAAAAAAATGTTGCGCAATAATATGCTAAAAACTTTCGAAATATGCAAAAACATGCTCTATAAAACCTTGTCTACATATTACATAAGTATTATAAATGCAAGGTTTTCGGAGACCAATGAAAAGATACAGTTGTTGCAACGTTTTAATATACACCTAAGCTGAAAAACACAACCAAGAACTTATAAGAACTGAATCAAAATTATAAAAATCTTTTTTCCTTTTTTTCGAGGGATTTGCCTACATTTATTTCAAAAAAAAAAAAAAAAATCATTTGGCAACTCTTTTTTAAATTTTCGTAAAATATGCGCTATAATACGTCACTAGGTATTAGATTCAAAATTTCATGATTCGCAAAGAAAACTTTGATATGCTCTACCTATCTTGTAACTATGATGAAAAAAAGGGAAAACAACGAAAGCGCATTAAAAAAAAAATGATTGCTTCAAAACAATCAATCAGCACAGTGTGCACAGGTATTTATACCTATCGAACCTACATCTTCATTTTGAATTAAAAATTGCTAAAAAAAAAAAAATCAACTCCATAGGTGACCCTAAAGAAGAGATAATAGGTCTTCAAAAGGAGGGAGCATTTTCGAAAAAATAGAGTTTATTTCGCCCTAGCTCCTACACAACTTGTTTTGGGTAGAATGGCCAAGTTCCTTCTACTGCAGAGTGGTTCGAAATTTCAAATCGCTCATTTTTAGGTAAATTCGCATTCTGAACATTTTTTTTTCAAATACATTTTCTCACTTATTAAGCCAAAACATCGAAAGGTATCATTTCTGAAAGTGGGGAAGCATTTTAAAATACAGTGGTGCCATAATTTTTAGATATTTAACTATAGTTTTTAGACATTTTTTTTGATTACTTTGACACTGAAAATAATGCCGAAAAATTTATACCACCGCGTTCCGCTTTCCAAAATACTTGTTTTCTCAGTTTCAGAAGTGATATTTTTCGATTTTTGGAATAATTAATGTAAACTACGATACATACAATTTGAGGAGAAAAAATTTTCAAAACGCAAATTTACCCAAAAAAAAGTGATTTACGAATTTTCAACCGCTAAAAAACAATGATTTTTCCCGAAAATTCTCCCTCTTTGAGAACCCATTTCTCCACTCTCCACTATAGGAGCACCTCCGATGCCAAAACTTTTTTTGAATGATCAACTCAGAATGTAGTTGTCCACTGAATTTCGTCAAAATATTTTGACATTTTTTTTTTTGTTTTTTTTTGCGACCCATTGTATTGTGCCATGTTGCACGCATGTTGCAGATCTTGTAATATGTATGTACTATAATGACGAAGTTTTTATAAAAACACGTTTGAAACGTTTAAACGTGTAGGTATTGCAGCGCTTCAAACCCCCCCCTCTTCCTACCATGTGTTTTCAGGTATCGGAGAACAAACATTTTCAAAGAAAATTTAGTTCTAAATCAAAATTCACTTTTGCGCATCAAAGTGTACGAGTAAATTGGCAATTTTCCAGAAATTTCCCTTCTAACTCCAATGTATGTTTTCTCAATTGCAAATGCTGCTGGACAAAAGGGACCACGCAGTTAAGGAATTGAAATTATGTCCCAAATAAGTAAGTAAGCGAAGATATTTATTTAAGATAAATATGTTCTACTGAAGACAGGACGAAAAATGTAGGTATTGAAGTACCAGAGGCAGCATAAATACATTGGGCACAAATGTCAGATGTTAATAATTGATGCTGCATGGTCAGTGTACTAGAATATAAAAGATATTGTCCAATAGAGTGCGACAGCGGCGCCGGAATTGAGTAGAATCTGATTTCGTGAGAGACATAAGGTGAAGAATGCTATGTATCAATCTATAAATAGAAATTTATGGACAAGCACTTGGCCTCAGGCAAGCAGAAGGGCAATGAGTTATGGGGAGGCACAAAATTCATCACAGTATTGAACCATCGTCATTAAAAAATCTACATGAAGCAGCTCGGACACAGCGACACTGGTTCAAAAAACAAGTGTACCTATATGATACGCTTGACCAAGTAAAGCCTCCGCATCAACGTGAAATATTTTTTATAGCCCATTCTATTCTTCAGGGATTTCGTATACACCACGAACAAAAGTTGAGAGAAACTATACCAGCAGAAAGAGGCAGACGAGGTAATAAAAAGTCATATTTTTATATTTATCGATTTAATTATTGAATCGAGTTACACTTTGGTCGGTCATTTAGACCAGATAATGTCCCGTTTCGACCTCCCCTGCGGAGAATTGAAACGCTACCGCTTTCGTATCGATAGCTTGTGTTGGAGTATAAAATTGAAAAAATTCCTACAGCGCGAAAGCTGCAGGGACGGATCATCATTTAAATAATTCATCGTGTTCGGTTATACGTAGATATTATTGGACTTTTGCACCACCACCATCATCATCGCATCTCGTATTGTACACGTAGTTTTGGGGCACATTTTCTTGTATAAACAAACCCTTTTGTGGTTATTGGTTATAGAGGTAATTTTCGATTTCGATTGTCGAATTGGAGGTTTTTTGTGCTGGGTAATGGTAAAGAATTCTCGTAAGAATGCATTATTCGGTGTATGACATAAGGTAACTAAACGTCAAGAAAGTACTTATACGAATTTATTAAATTATCATATTGAAACAGAACAATTTTTAAAAAGTAAGTGGTATTCAATTTTTTGAAAGCATCATTTTTATTTTTCATTAAAATACTCTTTATAGATACTGGAATATACGAAGGATTATCAATAATTGAGTTCAAACTGACGATCGTAGGTATATGCAGTCTTAGAAGGTACGTGAACTCTTCCTTTAAAAATATGAACTGATGGTATAGATGATCAACCGAACCAAAAAATAGAAAATAAATTTCGAAACATTGATTTAATTACGGTTATTAAAATTTTATTTATTAATTGATTTTTGGTAAAAATAAATTAAAACTTTTTTATTATAAATTTAATTTTAAAAATGTTTTTAAAATAAAAAAATCATTCAATTAACTTTGCATTTATCACATGAAACAAGACGTGGAATGCAAAAGAAAAAATATGTTCATCACAAAATACGAATAATGCCCTCAAAAAACACTTAAACTTCAAAACAAACGTGAAAATAAAGAAAGAAAAGTAAACGACACGATAAAGAAAAAAAGTGGAGGAAAACCTCTTCGGTAATTTCTTAAATTTAAATACTTTTATAGTTCATCGACGTTTCGACCTTATAGTAAAACTTCTCAGCTCGAGTTCTTAACCGAGAGGGAAGAAAAGAATAAGGATATAAGAACGTGAAAAACAGACCATAGCATCGGCGAAAGATCGAGTAGGGAAAAAAACAGACCTTAGAATCCGCCCTCTTCATTGGATAAGTTGGCCGTTAAAAGAGTATAAGCTCGATTCGGCGTTTAGAAAAACACGAGCACGACGAAAAGAAGCGTGAGAACTAACATTTTACATTTCAAGAACTTAAATGTCCGTTCGAGTACATTTTCTTAAAAGAAACATAAACTTATTCGATGAGGCTATAAACAAGTCAAGCGACGAAATAACTTCAAAACAGGCGTTCCTAAAATGTCACTTGCACGACGAATAAAAACTTTTCCTCTCTACGTGTGTGTATGTTGCACGAGGAAAGTAGAGCGGAGACGAAGGGAAGATGCAGTATGATCGCAACGCTGCCGAAAATACGCTGATGTGGCACGCAGACGAAGGAGAAAAAACCGTACACGTAATTTCACTCATTTTTCGTCGCTTGATCCTTTTAACTCGAAAGTCTATTTTTTTTTGGCGATGCGACATGAATGGGCGAAATACATAGAAGAGGATGGGGAAATGGAGGGAAATCTCGAAGCTTTGAATAAAAATACTCGTATACGTTACGATGAGCGACCTACTCAGGTTTACGTGCTATACCCAAAAGGTTCCACTCGAAAATCTAACCCACTTTTTAGTCCAACTCTCTAGCCACGTTTTAAGATTAAAAAGCCCTGAATGCTCGCAAATTAAGAGTAGTTTAGTTCAAATGTGGAGGAGCAGATTTTGTATTACCTATGTTGATACTCGGTGAGTTTCACTTCGAAAAGCATGAGACTGCGAGTTGATACGTCACCAGTTCACCACGGTATATTATTCGGATTACTTTCGTACTACTACTATATTCTGTCGTGTATCTCCGACTCATGTTTTTTTTGCATAGTCTGCACGATTATTGAAGAAACATAGCCAATGTTAAGGGAAATATATAATTGCACGACAGAAAAGGTTGTTTGAACGACACCAGCAAACGACAATAAAATGTGTGGTAGCGACAAATTAGGTCCTTAGAACGACAGGTTTTCCACGACAAAATACTTAATGCGTCCTCACAACTATTTTTAAATATGAATCACAACAACTTCTTCCGCCAAAAAAAGCATGTCTAAACGATAGAATAAAATTATCATCGACTGACAACGCTCCTGTTGACCGTCGAGCCAAAGTTCATTTTTGCAGAAAATTTAAAAAAAAAATCGCTGGAGGCTGCAGTTCACACATGACCAGAAATGGTGAAATTGAAGGGTCCCATAGAAAAGGGGCCTTAGTCAATTTTGTTGTTTTTCTGATTTTTACAATTCTGAGTAAGTATTTAAAATTATTTTTTCTCATTAATTCCACCATATTCAGTGATATTGAAAAGCGAATTGGAAAATGTTTGCTTATATAGAGTTTTTTTTTTACAATTGTCGAGCGAATAACTTATCTGTCGTTCAAATTTTTATTTGTCGTTGAGGTTTTTTATCTGTCGTGTAAAGATATATTTGTCGTTCAATTCATTTTTCTGTTGTTTAATTTCTTTTTTTGTCGAACATTTCTTTTATTAATCGGGCCCGTCGTATAAACCACCTTTTCTGTCATAGCGATAAATCAAACCCCAATATGTAAATACATGACCAAGTACTGGCACACAAAGGTAAGTTTTCATTCTGTCTTCACACATTTTTCATCATTTGAGATAAGGTGCACCGGGGTAAGTCCGAATGGGTTTTTCACAATTTCAACTTTGACCAGCTGTTACTCTCCTACTAATTAACCAACATGGCTAAAATTGATTACGTAGGTTTCCATAAGGGTTCTTTACCTATGGTAAAAATTTGAGCGCGATTGACACAGTAGCTTTCGCTCAGTGGAATAAAATATATAGTGTTCGGACTTACCCAAATTTGGGGTAAGTCCGAACAGGACCAACTTTGCGGACCTGTCATTCAAAATCAGAGCGTCTTACGAAAATTTCATGTCAACAAAATTGTAGAGAATTTAATTCTCTTTGAGATCACTTCCATCAGATTTTCACTAGGATGTACGGTTTGTCCGGTATATGCAAAAAACTAAAAAATTGAAAATATGTATTTGAAAGCAAATTCAAAACACATTCAAAACAACAACAAAATAAAATTGAACCAAAAACATGTGAAATGAAACTGAATTCCAAAAATTTTTATGTCATGGTAAAGAAGGAGTAGTACCCTCAAGTCACTGCTGGGTAGCACTTTGGAATGTGCAAACCTCTAGGTGCTAGAACAGGAATTCGGACTTACCCCGGAGCACCTCCAGTACGACGCACAAGTACCATCTCTATTCCTTCTCTTTTAAAGAAAAAATAGGTGCCTAAATAGTCAAATTTCAGTGCATTTCCCCCCCCCCCCATTTGATTTGAAAAAGCAGAAAATTTACTCATCAATTTTTCTGAGACTAGTGTCACACTAAATTTTGGGAATTTGAAATTTGAATACAAAACATCAGTAGTGTAAACACCGGGAAGGGGGGGGGGAGAAAAAATGAGTTTAAATCTGAAAGAAAATTCAAGTACATACATAAGTAGTTACATGAAAGAAACATTCTCATTGACATCGTTCATAAGAACAGTAGAATGAGAAATATCGTAATTAATTACAGAAGCTAATAGGGAAGGTTCTGGAATTTTGAAATTTTTATTAGGCCAATCTTGCCTTGGAGAAACAATTCAACTATTAGAGCCATGCCACCAGAGTGAACTTAAATCGTTGATAGATTTTCCTTTAGTTGCCAAGTTGGTAGGATTTTCAGAACCTTTGATAAAACGAAACGAAATAAATGAAGACAATTTAATTTCTTTTATCCTTCTTTCCACAAAGATAGGAAGTAATCGAGTAGTATTTATCCAATGAAAGACAACTTGGGAAGTAAGTCCAAAATACAATTTCATTAAATTTGAGTTTTGAGGATTCAATAAGAAAATTTATACAACGTGTACCAATAAGTACAACTAAAAGTTCTAGTCTTGGGATAGTAATCCTTTTCCTTTAATGGTTTTGAATGATTTTTCCAAAAAATTAAATGACTTTGAACTTTTTCTCAAGTGATAGTTTTCAAATAAATTGATGTCGAATAAGCATTCAGAGATGCATCAGTAAAACAATGAAGTTCATACTGAGTATTTGAGAAACTTTGAAACCTCGCGGTGGTTTTTAGCTCCTACGTGAATGTGTGTTTAGCGTTTGGGGATACATCTGCCCATCCGGACAGCAAGGATTTCAATTCAACTGACCATGCAAGTTAGAAACGGTCAAATTTTTTTTCTTTTAAAGAGTAAGTGAGTATTCTATTTTTTAGGTATCCACTTGTTCTACGGACTACATAGTTTGAATAGTTATCAAGATTGCATTAATGGAAGGTAATACACATTCAAGCAGGGTGGTTACGTAAAAAGTTTTCAAGAACCATAGAAAATGAATTATTACATTCGATAGGTACTTCATTTTTATCCTTCTCCTAAAAATAAATCAAAATCAAACATATGTCAAAAGTTTGCTGAGCAATGATAAAATCCAGAAAATACAAATATTTCAGCAATTTTTTTAAAGTTAAAATCTATATATTAAAATTATGACCGGATTTTTGTAATACTGAGATCTCAGGAACGGCTGAACCGATTTTGATCGACAAAGTCTCAAAAAAAAGCTTTTGAGCTGTAGATGTGCAGGTTTTTATCAAAAGTTCAAAAAGTTGCGCCGTAAAGCTCAAAAAAGCTCAATAATTGATTTTAGCCTATACATAGCGCATTTAACGTATACAGAGAAGTACGTATATGATACCTTGAAAGAGCATCGAAAGAAGTGTAATGTTGAAGAAAAAAGTTTTTGAAAAAGTTGCGCCTTAAAGCTCAAAAAAGCACAATAATTGAATTTAGCCTATATGTAGCGCAGTTAATGTATACAGAGAAGTACGTATATTATACCTTGAAAGAGCATCGAAAGAAGTCTAATGTCGAAGAAAAAAGTTTACAAAAAAGTTGCGCCTTAAAGCTCAAAAAAGCTCAATAATTGATTTTAGCCTATATTTAGCGTATTTGACTTATGTATGAAAGAGCATCGAAAGAAGTCGAATGTTGAAGAAAAATGTTTACAAAAAAAGCTGTGCTGTAAAAAGCTCAAAAAAAGCTCAATTATGACTGGATTCTTTTGACTCTAAGATCTCAGCAACGGCTGAACCAATTTTGCTCGACGATGTCTCAAAAAAAAACTTTTGACCCGTAGATGTGCAGGTTTTAATTAAAAGTTCAAAAAGTTGCGCCGTAAAGCTCAAAAAGGCTCAATAATTGATTTTAGCCTATATGTAGTACATTCAATGTATACACAGTAGTACGTATATTATACCTTGAAAGAGCATTAAAAGAAGTCAAATGTTTAAGAAAAAAGTTCACAAAAAAGTTGCGCCTTAAGCTCAAAAAAGCTCAATAATTGATGTTAACTCTATACTCAAAGCCTTCAACGTATATAAAGAAGTACATACTATAGGTACTTTGAAAGAGCATTACAAAAAGACAAATATTGAAGAAAAAAAGTTTCAAAATGTTCCAGGTCAAAGCTAAGTGAATGCTTGAAAGTTTTGAATTATGACCTGATTCTTTTGTCTGTGAGATCTTAGCAACTGCTGAACCAATTTTGATAAATGACATATCGAGAAAGGCTTTGAAGTGTAGATGTGCAGGTTTATGTTGAAAGTTCAAACAGTTACACTATAAGCTCAAAAAAGCTTAATAATCGATTATGCCATATTTGGTGGGTACACAAAAGTACCTACATTGTAAGTACCTCAAAAAGTCTCCGCGGAAAAAAAACTTATGACAAAAAAAAACTTTCAAAAGTTGAAAGTTGTTGTCATGCAGTATTTGATCTTATTTGATGTGTAAAAAAAATATACAGATTGTACCTGAAAGAGCACAGTGAAAAAACCATTCTAGACTGTAAAAAGCTTTTAAAAATTGCCGGCAAAAGTTCAGCGAAAGTTTAAAAGTTCATTATGAGTCGGTTTTTTGTCACAGCAAGATCTCTGCAACAGCTGAACCGATTTTGATAAACAGCCGCTTGATAGAAAGGTTTTGAATAGTACATAGATATGCAGGTTTATGTTGAAAGTTCAACAATTTTCACCATGAGCTAAAAAAAGCTTGAAAACCATTTACTAAATTTTGAAATGTGAAACGAAGTTACGACAAAAAGTTGATTTTATAATAAAAAAACATTCAGGGTGCATCGTCAACATTACCTCATGTCATAAACTATAAAGCTTTCACTGAACTTTTACCATAAACTTTTGAGTTTTTTTCTGTTAAAAATTGTTCTTCAACTTAGATCTTTCAGGGTACAACATAAGTATTTTTGTTTGCCCATCAAATGTTTTTTCAGCTTACTACACAATTTTTTGTACTTTCAACATAAGCTTGCACATCTACACTTCAAAGCCTTTTTACTGAGAGTTTGTTATTTTAGGTCAAATACCACATGTCAAGAAGTTTTGAGCTTTCGCTTAGCATTTTTTCAGAAATTTTCAAAAGTTGATGGTAAAAGTTGAGCAAAACCTCAAAATTTCTTGACATGAGATATTTGACCAGATCAAGTCATATACATATATGCAAGGTTGAAAGTTTTCGCCAATTTATGCAGAGGGTGCAGCAGATTGAGTCATTTGAGTCGAGACTTTGATAATCTTAGCGAACACAAAAAAAACTACTGAAATTTTTGGTAATTTCTGATAAAAAATGATTTTTTTAAAACTAAAAAACAAAACATTTTTGTAAATTTAAAAGAAACGAGACTGTTGATTTGGTAAAAAAAAAAAAAAAAAAACTCAATTTTAGCAAAAAGTAGCAAGTTTGGTAGTTATCGACTAAAAAAATTATGTAGTTTACATTTTTTGCAATTATTTTTGTTGCTTTTAATTAGGTAAAACTATTTGGTAAAAAACAAGTTTTTTTTTGATATTTTTGGTAAGAGTTTGCAATGTTGCCAAAAAGTTATCATTTTTTTAGACTTTTTAAGAAATGAAACCAGGACTTTTCGCCAATTGTTGGAAAGAGTGATAATACTTTTTCGCAACTTTTATTGAAAAACTGGACATTATTTTGATTTTTGATGAGAGTGATTGAGTGTTTTTAGAATACATTTGGGGAGAAAGCGACGCTTTGGAGTAAATTTTGGACTTTTGGTGATAAAAGTTGAAATTAAGTACATATTGGAATTTTTTGCGATAAAACAATATTTTTTTCTGTTAATTTTTAAAAAAGCCTCATCAAGAATTACAATGTTAGCCAAGAGCGGAACTTTTTGAGAATAAGATATAAACAAAGAAAGACCCTTTCAAAACTTTTCAATAATTATGTATTGCAAAAAAAGTAGAACTTTTCAGTAATTATCAATTAACAGTTTCTAGCAAAACAGGTAGATTTTTGAACAATTTTTTGGAAAAAAGGTAGGCCGCAGATTTTTTACAAATTTCATTAAAAGCAAAATTTTTTATCAAGTTTTACCAAAAAGCAAAATTTTGATCTGTACTTAAGGGGATATTCTCAATACATGGTAGTATATCTGTCCACCTGCCAAACTTCAAACACATAATTCAAAGCCATTTTGTGCATGGAATAGCTTCAAATTGGGTATAATACGTTTTTCAAAACATTTTGAACAATCCTGTGCATGCATTTGTCAATACGTTGAGTAGTTTTCGAAAAAATACGATTTAATGAAATGTTGGACTTTTTGAGAAAAAATCCAACGTTTCTTAAAACTGTATTTATTGAAAATCTATTCAACGTATTGACAAATGCATGCACAAGATTGTTCAAAATGTCTTGAAAAACATGTATTTCAAATTTGAGCCCATTCCATGCATCCGCGGCTCTAAATTATAACATTAAACTTTGTCCCATAAGACCAATGTAAAATAAGGCATTTTGGTTATACTACTACTATGTATTGAGAATATCCCCTTAATAGGAAAAAACAAGGCTTTTTGACGATAATTGTCAAAAAAATTATACCTTTTTGCAATTCTTTCTGAAAAAGCGAAGCTCATTTTTTTGGATTTTCCAATAACTAACAGTGAAAAAATCGTGATCATTCCACATATTAGCTAATGAATTTTTAAAATGTACATTTAGGTTTTGAAGAATCGCGCAGTATGCGCGATTAACGGGTTGGCTAGTTTCTATTAAATTTTACCCAATAACAATAGAAACCTAAAATTTACTTTCTACCCAAATTTCAAGGTACTGAGTCGATTGAAGGTGGTTTCAAGCCGTTCTGAAGCCTCCCACCAAATTTAGCTCCAGAGGTTTCCCTGAAAGGGAGATTTGTCAAGCCCTATGAAGAGGGGGAATTTTCGAAAAAAATCGTGGTTTTTTTTTCTCTGGTCCCAAACACAACTTGTTTTGGGAAAAATAGCCTGGTCCCAAATGCAAGTTTGAGTGGTTAAAAATTTGTAAGTCGTTCATTTTGGATACATTCGTTTTTCGAAAATTTTCTCCTAGCAAATATTTCGCATTAATTATGCCAAATTATTGAAATATATCATTCCTGAAACTGGGGAAATATTTTGGAACGCAGTGGTACCAATTTTTTGATCATTTTAGCCAATTTCGAAGAATCGAAAAAGCTAAAAACTTATATTCAAAATTATTTTTTTTTAAATTGGCGCCACTGCGTTCCAAAATATTTTCCTAGAATCAGGAATGACATCTTTCAATATTTTTGCTAAATAAATGCGAAATATTCGCGAAGAACACGTTTTCTAAACACGAACTTATCCAAAAAAAAAAAATTGATTTGCATTAGGTATTTGAAAGCATTCAGTAGAATCCTAAAAAAAGGTCTTGGATTTTAGCGGCAATAGACAGATCGACACTTTTTTGGCGCGGGGGGTGAGGGAGATCCACCCTAATACGCATAATTATATTCAAAATACATTTCTTTGTAAAAAAAAATCAAACATACCTACTGTCGGAAAGAGTAAGAAAAAAAATACATAAAAGTCGTACGAATGTAGACGATGTGACGCACTGGCGTACTTACACGAGCGGATCAAATATCATCGGTCCTTGTACGAAAAAAGCAAATTATCGAAGCGTATGTGTTCAACTTGGCGAAACAAAAACCTTGAAATTTTTTTCGAATTTTTTATCCCCCCTCAAGCAATTAACGTCATTTATCATTTACCCAAATCGTAAGACATATATAGACAGAAGACGTTGTATCGAAGAGGGGAAAAAGACAAGGAATAAATAAAGAGGCTGGAAATTATTTACGACTTTGAGAGAAGTTTTTTTTCAGAGGTTAGGGAAAATGATCTTTGCTAAATGATGGAAGAAAATGTGCTCGTGATTGTGAATATTGTACTGAACTGTATACGTAGTAAGTATAGGTATACGATATGCAGTATTTATTCAGTCGATTCGTCTTATTGTGCTCTTACTTTTGGCCTTATTTCGGTGACGTTTCGTTTCACCCTTTACACCGAAGTGAGTTCTACGCCAGGAGTGAGAACATGAGCAGAGAGCAGCGTACACGACGAGAGGAAGAGTACACCGTATATCGTGTTCAAATATATATACCATACACAACGCAACGTATAAAATGTACACGAGTATTATATTGTTCAAACTTTCCAATCTTTTTAATAAAATTACAACGGTCGCGTTTGTATCACCGCTATCTATCTTGGCAATACGAAAGGAAAAAGAGCTTAATCTTTCTTTAAAATTTACATCTATGTTAAGGTTTTTATACCCCGAGTATATACTATACCGGGGCGTCTTTTCTGTGCGTTCGTTGTGCCATACCATACACAAGGAGCAGGCAAGAAGCAAGCGAGCGAGCGAGCGAGCGAAAAACTTAACACAAGTTTTTACGACACTTTAAATCTTTGTACCATACGATAAGTTAGAAGAAAAGAAGAAAGAGATAAAATTTAATTACTGAGAAACCGGCACGAGGGGGCGGCGTGGTCGGTGCGCTGCGCGTCGTCGGCGGCGATCGATAGAACTATACTTCGAGTTGGTTTAAAAGTTCAAAATAAACAGCGTGAAAGCAAAATTAATCTCACTTAAAAATCTAATCAACGTAAAAGAAAATTAGCTATTTTTCGAACTCCCAACAACGGATTATGTCTTTTTAATTCTTTTGTTAGTTCTCGTATTAATGTCTCCGAACGCAACGAACCGCTACCGTCTCCGGCAAGCTTCTGCGAAGATCTCGGATTGGGTATGTGAGGAAAGGAGGATGGAAATACGAGTGGAAGCTGCGACTGGAGCTTTCATGTAGGTACATGGTGTTGATGAGAAATGAAGTGAGCTAGGTTATTTATTATTTTAAAATCATTTTTGAGTGTATGTGATAGGTAGAGGTACAGGTACGTGTTGTAAAATTAGGTATGTACTTAGCATAGGATGAGAGAGGGTGTGATAAAGAAATACTCAAACGGATACTTGGTAGCAGTTTCTTTGGTGAACATTTTTAGAGGATTAGTTTGTTTGTTGTTAAAGAAGCAACGACATAATTATGATATCGCCTATTTAAAGCATCATTTATTGGCCACAGATTGCAAGAACGTTTTTGCGTAACGCTCATTGGTTGTGTTCATAGAACATAATTCATCACCTACTTCAAAAAAGTAGCTTGATTTTCGATTTTTCTTTCCTTGGGTAAAATAATGAACGATATTCCAGAAATCAAAAAATATACATTATTATAATCATTTGTTTCCGGAGTTTGGCGGGCTACCTCTCGTAATAAAATTGAATTTTTTGAGAGAATGAAAAGTGGTATGAAAAAATGTCTCTCCAGCAGACTGTGTTTTTAATGCAGTTCGTGGTCAAATTTCGTTGACTTTTTTCTGACACTTTGATTATTTTTATCAAAGGATTTATTAACCATTAGAATGTCCGACAAACTCTCAACTCTTTCGGTTTTAAACATAGGTAAAGTACCCTCCAAGTGTTTTTTGCTTTTTTCTTGTATGAATCCTTCCAAAGTTGAGAAAAAAATCAATAAAAAACGAAAAATTAGGGTCTGCAGAATTTTTATTATTTTCTATTTGTGGTCAAAACCTAATTTCTAAAATGACCTCTCCTTCGAAGAAGAAACCTCCGTAGCCCTTCAATTTAACCAATTTTATTGTCAACCTCCAATGATGAATACTTTGGCCATAAAAATCGAATTCTGCTTCAAAGAGGAAATAAGATAATTGAAAACATTTACATAAAAAATACAATTCGTATTATATTGGTATTAAATGTTATGGTTTTTGATTGAATCGAATTCATTTTTGAAAATTATCTGATCCCCAAACCTCATGAATAGGCTACAAAGTCCAAAAATACATCTAACAATTTAGTTCAAAATGAATTTTACATTCATCATAAGTAATTTTTAAGGGCAACTTCCTCAATTTTTTCGAATGGGCAAAACGGGGGGAAATGAGAATTCTAGACGAAAGTAATGAGCATGCTCGGTATAAAACATTTCTTTTTTCAACACAATGCTGCAGAACTTTTTTAAATCTAGCTAAATTTTTTACGTGAATGAATACAAGGAATAGGAGAGCTTCCTGGCACGGATCTAATTTCGCTAAAATTTTCTGCGATTTACTTCATGAAAACCAACAACTTCAGAAAGTAGGAGGAAAAAAATCGCTAAAAAATTTTTACGTAATTCTTTGGCAAGTTTCTCACAGACGGGGATGAGAAGGGATCGGTAAAATAGGCATGTAAGGTGATTTTACCCAAATAGGCACCAAACTGAGGTACATATCTATGTATTATAACCAGAAAGTTATCAGTTTTAAAAAATTTTTCCAATATGTACCTCGATTTTTTTCACATTTCGTGACATTGGCGGACTTCCAGCGAAGTTTATTTATCACCAAGGAGACTGAAAATTTCATGGCGTGATTTTCTCATCCAAGGTAACATCTTTAGAAGGCGTGGGAGCAAAAATCGAAAACAAATTTCACCAATAATAAATAAGGTGCACTCTGACAAATACTAATCTTTGATTCGTTTCATTAGAATACTATGTAGAGATTAACTACTTACTTAGGTACACCTACTGCTTCAAAAAATGACGACAAAAAGGTTGAACTTTCATAACAATGCTTCAACATTGAGGTTAAGATACTGAATAAATTAAACAAAAATTAAAAGAAATAAAGAAAAGACTGCCCAAAACTCAAAAAATTAAGTACCATTCCTCCCCCCCCCCAAAACTGAAACAAACGAACATATTTTTCTGAAAATGGAAATAAAGCAAAAAATAGTTTCAGAAATATCTGGCCATTGTAAAATTTCATTATAAAATTGAAGAAAAATACAAGAACGTTAGAGGATCTGTAAGGTCCTGGTTATATGTATGTATGTAAATGCAGAGTAAGTGGTAGAGCCAAGGTTCATACACTGGAGTCGTATGTTCGACCGAAGTTCTTTCAGATACAGTAGAAGGTCATAGGAGAAAAACACTGCAGTTTTGTACCAATTTCGCTCTGACCGTCAATCGATTCACCATTTATAATTCCCCATCAAAATCGAGCTCTTAGACAACTGAAAAAATCTATGGGTTTCTCAAATGGCGAATTTTTTCACAAACTTTTTCTCTGAAGTTTTCCAATATCCTCAATTTTTCATTCATAAGATTATGGAATCTGAAAAGTAGATTTTTTCAGCTCTTTGAGAGATTTATCGTACAAAATCTACATAGTTACAATGAAAGACAATTTGAAACAGTGATGAAAAGTAAAACGCATAGAAGAGTCTACAAGTAGCGACTCACCCCGACAGAATAAGGGAGGCATTCCGACCAAAGCGAGGAACGATCTTGGGAAAACTACTTTAAATGAAAACAAAAAAACTAATGTGCAAAAACAAGTTTTAAAGAGTCGAGTCACTCGAACGAAGTGCAATGGTGTTTGAGCGAAGTGAGGAACGATCTTTGACATTTCCTGTTCGGTACAGACATCCTTTTAAATTATCTCACTGGCATTTTTTTGGTCTTTTGGTATTCATTTCTGAACCAGATGACCCGAAGTGGTATAGCCCTGGCTTCGCTAATTAGAGTAATTACTGGCTCGAATACTAACAAATGAGTAAAAATTCGTAAAATAACGAAACAAATAACCCATTTCAATGAAATGAGAAATACATGCTTTACGCATAATACATTTTGATATCTATCACTACGCAGTCACGCATCAAAAAAAATTCCATGTCGTATCAAAATGAACTTTACGAGTCACACAGTACTAATGCGCTTCCAGAATGTGAAATGCCCAAGAAGGAGAGAAAAAAGAGCTGCATCAAGCGTACTAAATCTTTTGCAAAAAGGCGGAGGAGTACGTTGAATTCGAGTGACCTAAGTACTTTCTCTAGGGACCTACTTGGAAGAAGGAAAGTTGCAAAACTAAAGACAAGACAAGGTACCTACAAATATACTATAAGTATACGTACTTACATGTATAGTAAAGAAATACCTTCATCGAATCACAATGAAGCCATAAAGAGATCTCGCGAGCATTTCTTCTCGCCACAAAAAAAGCTTCCTAAGTTGGCGCGAGGTTTTGGTATAGTTGAAAAATGAGACAAACACGTACAATAGGATGGTTTAAGGTTTGCAAAAAAAAATCTACATATTGACTCGAAAATCGTCGGAAAAAAATGTAGCCTCGAAGATGCCCCCCGGAGCAATGATAATATGGACCCTCAAAGAGCATGTTTTTTCGAAAAAATCGTGACTTATTTCGCTCCACCACCAACCTATTTTTTAAAAATCGTCCACCGTCAAAATCCCAAGACCACTTTGGAGGTTCTACTGAATAATTTCATGTTTGCAAAATGCTCATTTTTTTGAGTAAATTTGTGTTTGGAGAATGTTTTCTTCTCAAAAATTTGGTCATTGTTGCCCTTTTCAAGAAATTAAGGGAACAAAAAAAAACGATTTTTTCACAGATGCATCCTGTTTAAGGGCTTTTAACTCCTCTCCTAGAACGCTTCCGGAGCTAAACATTTTTCTAGGCGACTTTCTACTCAAAAGTAGGGTCTTTGCCTTTGGTCAGAATCCTCTGACTTTTTTCTCGGTCCACCCAACATAAATATTTGAATTTTTAAAAAGTTTGCTTTTGTCCAGTTCAAACTAACGAAACTACCGTAGGCTATAGACACATCTGATGAACTGATACTGGCTGGCAATGACTGGCACTGACTGGCACTGACTGGCACAGTGGTAGAGCCATAATTTCGAATGCAAGAATTTAGGGTCCTCGGTTCGAGAACCACCTCAGATGCGAGTGTTTCCACATGTCTTAATGAGCAAATTAAATTACTTTTCTTTTAGCATTTGAAATGCCTTTATTTATACTAATAGTAAGTTGTACATATAAATTACAATGCAAGTAAGTATGTAAAATGATTAATGAAACTTTCAGCACAAGTAACACAACATTTTTCGAAGCTTTTTTCAATATTTTTGATCTTTGAAATAAATTTTTGAAATTTTGAGTGACTCAAACGCAGCCTCAAACGCAGCCCATAATCATGCATTGATAAAAGCTTTCATGTTAGTTTTTCTTTTAAGAATATTTTTTAATGCTTTCCCCTTTTTCGTAGCGATTTCCAGTGGTTTTCGTGGAATCTGCCTAAACGACCAAAAAAGTATTTTGACAGAATTTTTTGCTCTAGGAACGGTCCTATTCGATGGAAGAAATTTTCAATCACCGAAATTGGATTCAACAAGTCGAATAACTCTGGTTTTCATATTTTTTGCCATTATCTGTTCTTTTCCGTCGCGATGAGTTCACATAGATATATTTTTATACTTCAAAAAGAAGCTACTGTAGTTTTCTTCTTTCAACTCCAACAACTCCACTTTCAATGTGGCATTCAAATTCAGCAAGCTGCGCTCCACTAAAATCCAATTTTCAACAATAATCTTGCTCAATTTTTTAAAAATCGATTTTTTCAGACTGGATTTTCCAAAAAATCAGATTTTAAAATGAAAATAAGGATATTTGAAAGTCAACAAAATCATTTTAAAAAATATATGAAAATTGGGCTAATTTTACTGGGTGAATTCAAATACAACGATGAAAATAAATTACCTACATCAATCAAATGAATACCTACTGTCTAGAAGGGCAAAAATGCTGTCAAAATAATATATACGTTTTTTTGATCATTCAGATGGCACTAAAAAAGCACTGAAAATTCCCTTAAAAGTGACGAATGTAACTTTACCTTATTGAGAAATATTTGCAAGAAATAAAATTTATCAACGCATTATTGATGATATGGGAGTCATTTTCAAAGTACTGTGAATTTTATATTCGCAAGGAAATAGGTATTTGAAATTTGCGCGAATACTCAGATCTTTCACAAAACCATCCCCTCTCTTCTTTAGCGGTTTTTGCGGGAAAATCGTCGTATCAAGGAATATGGCGAGAACAAATTGTCGATCGAAGGTTTTGCGTACTATACCTATAGCTAAAAGCTATTTGATGATTGCAAGAGGATTCTCGCTTTTTGCTTTTTTGAACCCTTTCATTCTGGAATTTATATTCAGCAAGTTGCATATTTACCTACCTCGAAACGCATTTCCAGAAAGTTTATTATTTTGCTCTATTTTTCAAAAATCAATTATTCCAACTGAATTTTACCATAAAAAATAGCAGATTATCAAGATAAAAAAAAGGTAGTTAAAATTCAGCTAAATCATCGAGAAAAGTGGGGGGAAAAAGGATAATTTGACTCGTTGCTCCGAATTATAGCGACAAAACATCAAATGAAGGAGAAACTTTTACCTACACTTATACAATGCCTAATTGATCGAAAAATGCTGAAGATGGAGCTGAAAGTGCAGCAATCTTGTTTTTTAAGGTCACATACTAAAATTTTCTGTTCGCGGGGAAAGATTTGAAATTTAATTTTTTCGAATGGCTGGCTCTTGTAAAAAATCAGTTTCATCCCCCCCCCTACAGGTCAGAATTTCCCCATTTTGAAACATTCTAGAGTCTCCAACACAATTTTATATTTCTCTAGAATGGGTGGGAATCATTTTGGGCGGCTAAAGATCGAGTTGTAGCTTACTCGCTCAATCTGTTCACTGTTCAGCGAGTTTATCCACATTTAGAGTGATTTTCAGACGGATACCTCGAATATGGTTCTTTGACCAGCATTCATGAAGAAAAACGCCAAGAAAACAAAAAAATAAAAAATGAAAAAAAAACACTTTGATGATTGTGTTTGTTTGGAAACCGCCCTAAATTTGGATGAATTCGTAAAACAGGCTGAGAATAAGTCACAAGTCGATTTGTTACCTGCCCAATTAATGTCTACGCTTTGTGCAAAAATTCAAAAATTTTGGATAAATTGAAAATCATCGGATGTGGACACTTCGAGAGATACCCCTCGTCCCCATTTTCCCATCCGATTTACTATCACCATCAGTATCTAACAAGCACAGGTGTCACAGATACACATCTAAAAAGCTACCAGCTGATGATTGCAAGAAGGTTCTCTCTTTTAGAATTGAAATTAATTTGGGGTTGAATGAGAGGCCAAAACACAAGTCGATAAGTACCTATTCAAAATAGACAGTTAATTGTTCTATAAAATTTTCGGCACAATAAATACTTAGGTACTATTATTTTTTTTCATGGAAACTTATTTCAACTTTATAGCCATCTTGTTTTGCTAATTTGAATGCTTTTGACACAATCGCTTTGAACTCATTCGAAACATAGATTCGTGCAAATCCAGTTACTTACTTCACCCCTGCATCCCTGCAATTTCTGGGTTCTGCAAATCAATTTACATTGGTGTAGTTTGGATTACTTTTTGTCTGATGATTCATTCCACATCACAAACTGAACACCCAGTACCCGAAATTAATTGGTATTTCAATTATTCAACTATTCTTTCAATCCAACTACTCCCACCCCTGTCCCCTACACTCAAGTATACTCCATAAGTGCTACGTATTCAAAAAAAAAAAACTCTCCTCTATCTCCTCTCCTGAAATACATCGAGAAATAGTTCATTTATCGATGTCTACAGCGACAGTATAGTTGCTCAGAGTTTTCCGAACTTAGTCATAACTTCCGACTCGATCACATAATGGATTAAACCAACGACTAATCGTCCTCTAACACGTTCATTTCGCGAAAGAACCCTTAGCACGGGGCTATAAACGAATTATATTCCAACTATTTAAACGATACAGTACTAAATACACTAAACGCTGAGCTCTGCATAACAGAGACAAAGAGAGAGAGAGAGAGAGAGAGAACTCTACAGCTAAGAAAGTTGAAAGTTTTTGGATCCCTTCTGCTGCACAACAGAGCAAACTCTTCCTTATTATATTTATCCTTACAGGCCTACACAGCAGTGATGAGGCACGCCAAGGGGCAAGGGGGCAAGGGGAGAGGGTGCGGAAGTGGGAAAACTTTTCTACGAAAATTAAACGACTCGACAGGAGGAAAATTTTACGTAGTTACACTCCCTCGTTGACGTGTTCGAGTACGCGGTGATTTGTTTAAAAGTTCGCAGTTGGAAATAATTTTAAAATTAACGTTATGCCGTGTGATTTGCTTTTGAAAATCAATTAAAAGCCGAGAGAGGCTTTCACAAAGGAGCGGCTGCTGTTGGCGCTGGTGGTCGTATTTCAACGACTCGACGACGACTATGCTAGCGGTTTTTAACTGAAAGTAAACGGTGTCGTTGTCGTCGTCGAGCTTCGATGGGATTTGTGCGCGAGATTTTGTCATCGTGTCGTCCATCTTGCTATAGGTACTTCTACAGGGAGCTAAAATGCGTAACGATGGTTGCGAGGTGTCGCCTGTTTAGCATGCGAATTGTAATAGATAGCTGGTCGCGTCATTAACTTCAATTTACTTCTGTCATAATGTGACCAATTTCATCTCCCACGATGAAATCCCAGCCAGAGCGTCGAAATCTGCTCTATTACGATTCGAAATCTATATAGCCGGGTACTATAGCTATAAAATAGTAATTACCGCCAGTTTCGAAGATAGACGACTCCATTGAAAATTTACTCTCTCCTTACCCCCCCCCCGTTCAAATTCCTCTATTCGCGTCATCATACTCGTAGGCAAAGGTTATAGGTACCTATATGTAATGTACATAACGTACTACGTAGTACGTAGTATAACGTCGAGGCGAAAATAACTCATTGTTATCGACCATGGGTGGGAAAGCGGAAGAGATGCTGAGCCGGAGGTAATAGCATTGGCGCGTGAAGAAAAGAAGACGATGGAAAAAACCCACCACCACCCTGATCCCTGCCAGCATATATAGCTGCTACAGTATACACACAAAAAGAGCCAGAAGAAAAGAGGAAAACAACGCGATAGCCAAAAAGGAAATTCGTATGGCGTGCCTTAATGTGGCGAATGCCGAATAAAGGAAACCAGTGATTAGCTTAGACCGGTGTTAAAGGAAAACAATAGGATAATTAAAGATCGTAACATGAGATAGCCGAGTGTACGGCTACGCTTTTGTGTTGCGCATTGTTTCGTATATTAGAGACCTGTGAGAGTGTAGTGGTAGTATAGTTTTATTTGCAGTCTCGTAGTCGTTTTAGTACATACGATATAGCGTAGTCGTATAACATACTGTAGCGTAGCTAGTTTCAATTTTTTTCTCATTAAGATGCGTTACTCAGTGAATCACGAAAAATAATTTTCCTATGATACCTGATTGATCAGGTAAGTGGAAAAGCCACGACTTTGCACGCCAAAATCGTATGTTTGAATCCCATCTTCAAGACCAAGACGTAAAAATATCTCTCAAGAGATTCAATCACCACTCACGATGAAAATTAAGGATTCTCTCAATTTCCTCAAAGCGATTATGTTGATAATGTCAAACAAAGCGTTTGAAGATGTAAACAGAAACGAAAGGCCAATTTGATGTTTTCTAGAAAATTATTTCAGTTCCCTCCTACTCAATTTTTCTAATTGAAGACGTCATAACAAAAAGGGGTATATAAGACACATATGTCCTTTTTGAGACGAATCCATATTGTTATTCTTCAGACCTTCCTCTATCATATGAGACCACCCCCACTTCACAAAGTCGAAAAACCAGTGAGCTATTGCCATTTTAAAATTGCGAAGTCGATTAAAAATTTACTTTTTCAGCGATAATGGGTTACTCATGGTCGATTTTGTGTTGTCAACCGTTATTTACCTGGTTTTAATCCAACAATTTGCTCAAAAACATTTTTAAATCAAAAAAAAAAATTGGCCAATTTTTCGCTTTAAAAAGGACATATAATTCGAAATGTTTGAGCACTTACCACTAACACATAGTTTCCTCCAGACTGACGGTTCATAGCATTTCGTATAGTTAGATAGTGGGAAAATAAGATAAACTCGTCACCATGTTCAAACATGCACATTTCTAAACTTCACAAGCACTCAAACTTTCAAACAGTGTTTTCTCAAAACACAACTTTCACACATATGTCCTTTTTGCTATGACGTCTTCAATTGTAAGAGCCACAAAAGAAAAATTTTCACACAGCATGTTTCGTCCCCCTTTTTCGAGAACTTCGGCCGCTCATGAGGAAAAATATTCACATCGGGATAGAATTGTAACGAAAGGGGATCAGATATCGCTGGAGCATGCAATTTCGAAAAAAAATCATTCTAAAATTTTAAAATTCCAAAAAAATTGGTTAAATACTGAGCTTTTTGAAGATTTTTAGCAGTCAACAGAATTTTAATGTTTCTTTTGAAAAAAATTCCCACTTTGAATGAAATAAAAATTTCTGTAGAAAACAAAAGCTCAACAATTTTAAACATTTTCTGAAATTCAATTTTAGAATTTGAAGAGGAAAATAAGATGTAAAGCGTCATAATTTTACAGGGCGTATCAGGAATCTTCTGCCAAAATTCAACTACAGATAGCACTTAGTCAAAAAGACGATCAAAAAACGTTACTTATACATATTATGAGATGACTGATTACCTTATTGTGAATAAAATGAGGTATGGGCTCTACAGAATTGAGAATTAACTAATTTTGAAAAATTCCTCAAAACTAATATGAATTGTTTTAATCATTTGAATAATGCCTCCAACTCGCAGTTTTTGAGCAGAACATTCACTAGATGAAAGACGCGTTATTCGTTTAAGATAACTAATAAGGGAAGTGGAAAAGCCACGACACGCATTGCACGCCAAAATCGTATGTTTGAGTCCCACCTTTTAGGCCAAGGCGTAAGAATATCTTTTGAGATTTAATCACTACTCGCGATGATATTGTTAAAGCCAAATTTGAAAATGTAAACAGAAACGAAAGGCCAAATTGATGAAAATTTACTAAAGAATTATACATCCTAGAAAATTTTCCAAGTTTCCTGCTGCTCAATTTTTCTGGGAGCCACAAAAGAAAAATTTGCACGCAGCATTTTTCATTCACTTTTTTCGAGAACTTCGACCATTCTTCAGGAAATGTGTTCAATCGTGATAAAATTGTAATGAAATAGGGTTAGATGTCGCTGGGACTTTTAACTTTGAAAAAAATCATTCTAGAATTTTGAAATTCCGAAAAAATTGGTTAATACTGAAATTTTTGTAAATTTTCAACAATAAACAAAATTTTAATGTTCTTAAATTTGAAAAAAATTTCCAATTTGAATAAAATAAAAATTTGTGTAGAAAACAAAGCTAACATTTTTTAAAAATCACTAAAATGTAATTTTGAAATTTGAAGGCGAAAGTAAGATGTACGCATCTCAATTTTACAAGGTGTCTCTAAAATATTCTGCCAAAATTCAACTGTAAGTAAAGACGACCAAAAAACGTTATTATGATTGGTTGCCTATCTTGTGAACAAAAAAAGCATGGGCTTCGCAAAATTGAAAATTGACCAATTTTGAAAAAATTCCTCAAAACTAATAAATTGTTATAATCATTTAACTGATGCCTGTAACTCGCAGTTTTTGAGAAGAATAACAAAAAAAAAATGATATTTTGTACCACAAACTGCCTATCTTAAAAATTGAAGTGCAAATTTGACTATAAATTTCCAATTTCGAGGCTCGAGGAGGCCTGAATTTTCAAATTGGGTTCAACATTTTTTAATCATCCGCTCAAGTACATCTTATGGGTTTGTGAGATCATTTAAATAATTTAAATATTTTCTTATATTATCTGCGAATTGAACAATTGCCACCATATTTTGGACTATAATTTATAAATTTTCAAAAAAATTGCCAAAATAAGAAAATGATTGGATTATTTGAGTGATTTTACTGACTCATAATACTGGAGTGGATGAACCAAAACTGGTGCAACAGCAAAAATCGCTTACCTTGAAAAATGAAGGGGCAAGCACAATTTGAAAATTGAAATTTTCAAAATTTAGAGCATCTCAAAATTTGGAAATTTTGAATCAAGTTTTCTACTGCAATTTTGAAGATGAACAATTATTTGTCATTCGAGTGCTGTGGATTGAAGGAATCATTTGAATGATCCAAACATTTGTCTGATTTAGCATATTTCCAGTTTTGATCTATGGTAGGATTTTGGCTGACCATTCCTGGAACATCCTGTAAGTGAAACATAGGTATTACCTACTAGATTGTATGTGAAGTGAATCGCATCTCTTGAGATTCAACTCACCACACACTATGGAAATTAGGGATTCTTTCAATTTCCTAAAAACGATTACGTTTATATTGTCAAAGCCAAATTTGAAGAATTGAACAGAAACGAAAGGCCAATTTGATGAAAATTTGCTAGAAAATTATTCATCGTTAGAAAGTTTTTCTAGCTACTGCTCAATTTTTCTAGGAGGCACAAAAGAAAAATTTACACGCAGCATTTTGTACCCCCCCTTTTTCGAAAAATTCGATCACTCTCGAAGAAAAATGTTCATAAATTATCGGAATTAAATTGTAACTAAACGAGGCCTGATGTCACTGTGGCTTCCAATTTCGAGAGAAAAAAATCAATCTGAAATTTTAAAAATTTCAAAAATTTGGTTAAATACTTAGATTTTTTGAAATTTTTAGCAATCAACAGAATTCTATAATGTTCCAATTTGAAAAAAAAATTCACTTTGAATTAAATGACAATTTGTGTAGAAAACAAAAGCTCAAAAATTTTAAAAATTCAATTTTGAAATTTTGAAGGCGAAAGTAAGATTTAAGCATCTCAGCTTTACAGTGTGGTCAAGAATCGTCTGCCAAAATTCAACTGCAGATGTTTCCTAGTCGAAAAGACGATCAAAAAACGTTATTATGACTGGTTGTCTACCTTGTGAATAAAAAGAGGTATGGGCTTTGCAAAATTAAAAATCAACTAATTTTTAAAAATTCTTCAAAACTAATAAATTGTTTCAATTATTTAAGTGATACTGATGCCTCTAACTCGTAGTTTTGAATAAAAGAGGAAAAAATAGTATTAGGTACCTACCTATCACAAACTCCTATCTAAATATTGGAGGGCAAACTTGATTATAAATTTCCAAATTTGAAAAGGCCTGAATTTTCAAATTGGGTTCAACATTTTTTAAATCATTCACTCAAGTACTATACTGGTTTGTGAGATCATTTAAATAATTCGAACATTTTCTTGTTATCTGCCGATTAAAAAATTTCTACCATATTTTAGGCAGCTGTTTACTACTCGAATATAACAAAAAAGAACCACGCGTGAGGGTAATAAAATTATTACTATAAGGTACGATATGTACCGATTTTTGTTATTACAAGGTAGACAATTAATATTTTTTGCAGATCGATAACATCCGAGTCAACCCTCTCCATGTAATATTTCTGATGTATGTTTATAATAACGCTTCTTTAGTAACGCAGAACTATGTGAGCAGATTAGAAAATATATCAACATGCAAAAACGGATCCAATACTAAAAAAAGCGGATATTCTTATTATTGTTTCAACATAAGCTACTATAAGTGCGATGCCCTGAGTAAGAAGTTTTGTTTACGTGTTTTTTTTTTTATTATTATTTTTTCTATTTTAATTTTTTTTTTCAGAGTTGCTCGCGAATACCAGTAAACGTACTCGTACTGTGGAGTTTGGAGAAGAAAACACAGTAACGACGAGTACGCTAAATCCAGGAACCGAGAACTGGACCTTCAATTATACTCGTGAGATGGAGAACACGAATCGTAAGTAGGCCTCCTTTCTCCCCTTCAAATATTTTCACTTTTATAGATTTAGTTAATTTTTACAGTGTTACCTCCAGAAATAACGAAAGAAGACGAAGAAACAGATAGCGAAAGAAAACGGAGTAAGTATCCCAACATCCATGTACTTAACAACTTAAATTCGCGTCTCAAATTTTTTTCTGGGGGGTTTAGGGACATTTTTATGGTTATCTTTCTGATCTAATTTTCCAACTTTCCTGTTTTTCCTTCCTAGATTTTTCTACTAGTCTTTTCGTTTTCCTTTGTTTTCCTTTCCCACTCTCTAGAATGGGGCGAGGGACTTTTGTCCAAGCCTTACATTACAGAGAAGGTGACAGACCATGGTGTAGGCTCGTTGTTTTTCCATCTACGTGAGTCTCACGTTGGTGATCAGCTATTTCTGATTGCAAAATAGTTCTTGCATTTGCTTTCACGTTATTGGTTGATTGTTTCATTGGTTGTGAAACTGGATTTTAAATATGAACTTGAAGCAGATTTATCAATTCTTGAATAACAAAATTCAACTATGTAAATGAAAAATTCAATAATTCCTCACGAAAATTTTAAAATCGACATGAGGCCAAATGCATTTTTTGCGATCTTTTTATAACTTCTGAAGTAGATACAGTATACTAGTTTTATTAAAATGAAATCGGACTAATTTCTTATGAACACTCAACTTTATAAAAGCATTAATACATGTCATATAAGGATACAAAAAATTAAAAATTGAATTATAAATTAGTTTCGGATTTGACATTGATAAACACTAATCGCTGATTGGCTTAGCTAAAATACTACTGGTTGATTGACCAAGTGTTGACAATGATGAAAAAGCAATCACAATAGAGTTTATTCGTGCAAAAACCTCTAAAAATGAACTACATGACACGAAATAATCCCACTATATTTTCTCGAACTATCTTCCTCACAACCTGTCATCCCACATATCTTAAGCAAAAGAATCCAAAAGATATTCACAATAAATTTTCCATCTCGATATAAACCAAACCCTTTATTCATTTCGGTTTCGATGACTTAATTAGGCGTTTTAAACGAATAAAGTATTACCTATCCCAAACGAAAAACTGACAATGGCCAGAAACAAACGACGAACAGCTCCGTGTGTCCAGCAGGAGCCAACCGACACGATGGTTAATTAAATTTAACGCCACGCCAAGCGTCTTCCTTTTTTTTTTGCTGCCTTTACGAGCACTAGCACTTGCCAGCACGTTGGTTATTCACGTCGTGAAAAATTATTGCGCCTCGATGAGTTTTTTATTATGGAAATTTCGTTACCGCTCGTCCATATATATAGTTTTTCATCGTGTTTAGAGGTGCTATATGGGCTGATGACGATGAGTGGATTTTGTTTATACCGCTTGCTCGCATATAGTATGTGTAGAATGCGACGCGTAGAGGATACTTATGCATATGTATTAGATATGCAGTTTGAAGAAGCGTTTTTACGATTCATGCATGACGTTGATATTGAATGAGTGATTGGCGAGTATGACGAGAGGCGAGCGACGTTGACGAGCTCGTGATGTCGACGTGAAATATAAATATGTCGCTGAGGACGTGAATAAAATTTGTGATAGACTGACCCATTTTACCAGATGCCAGACTGCATGAGCTCTATTTTGGGGGAAATATTTTTGCTTCTGTGAAATCCACAAAAATTGAAAATTATCAAAAGATACTAAAATAGACAAAAAAACATGTCGCCCGAGAAATCATGAATAAACGACGAATCATGCTTAAATCCATTTGTAAACGAATCACATCTCCAAGCCGTAAGAGTATTTTCAAAATGTAGGTTCAATAAATTAAATTTCTCCCAAGATATTTTTTTAAATGAACCACTCACCCATTTTATGAGGAGATGGGCTTCGAGATTCGGATTCAATTTTCAAAATTGATGTTCGTCAGCTTTTTAAAAACTTGCTGATTTCTTCAAAATTTGTCTCCAATTATTTTAAAAATTTCAAAATCGTTTTGACCTATGAATGGCTGTTTAGAACAAACTGATTTCAGAAGCTAACAAAAGAACTTCTCAAGGTGTTTGCCTATGATTCAAACGGGACCGCAATTTTTGGAGATAGTATGGTCTGAAACCACCATCACCAAAATTTCGGCTGTGCAAATTAATTTTTTGATTTTTGAAAATTCAAAGTTGACCATTACTGGCGATTTATGCTTTTGAAAAATATATTGTATGAAAGTTGAACAGTAGTCCTTCAACTAAAATCAGCTCCTTCAAATTGAATTTCACCATTTCTGGAAATTTTGGCGCGATTTTCATTTTTTCCATAATTTTAAAAATTTCTCCAGGCGTGTAAATCAATTTGGGTAGCTAAAAATTGAATGGTAGCTGATTTTCGACCTGTTTAAACTTCAGCTGATTTTCACTCACACGCCTACAATGCTTTCTTCGGCCAAAACGCTTGACGAAAAAAATTCAAAAAAAGAGAATTTTCTGTTTGATACTTGATATTTTTATAAATGGCTATATTTTGTCTGAATCAACCCCTTTTTCAATCTCATAATATTTTCGTTTTTTCCAGAATTTTAAAGCTTCACCAGAATACGTAGAAACTTCGAATATCAATGCTGTTACGAGAAAGTGGAGAATGCTGTAGAGGCCCGAGGAATGAAAGGTTCAAACAAAAAAGCGGTGAATGCTGGTGAAAAAACACGTTCGAGGCGCCGTCATGGAAATCGGCTCAGATGCTGATAAATTCTTTAAACAGCCCGATAATAATCTATATTAATCACATTTCAACTGTCCAAATCAATTTTCACGTTTTTTCGAGAAAATTTTAAATGGAGAAATTCAAAATCGCGCTGAGGGCTCTAATATGACCGGAAATAATCAAATTCGGTTCGAGGGTGTTGATTTTGGTTTCAGGGCTAATTCTCGCCATTCTTAGTGATAATTTGATAAAGCAATAAGTATGTACTCATTTTTCTTCAAATCATAAATCACCAAAGAAATCAATTTTTGATTTTCAAAACTGCCCCAACAATCGAAAAATTTGAGTAACTGAAATTTTGGTTATGGTCAGGGTTCAGTTCAAATCGAGAGCGGATGCTTCGAGAGGTTCCCTTTTGGCAAGCTTTTGAAATTTAAGCTTTTAAAAAACAGCTCAACTTTGAAATTTTGGAAAAATATGCTTTTGAAAATACTTTCAGTTGGGGTATTATTACACGAAAATTTCAAAAACATATTGAGAAATAACAAACCTCAATTTCGATAAGTATAGAGAACCTGAAAAAAAATTTGAGCAAATCGGAGAACCTTGAGTCAAAATGTAACCAATTTTACATGGAATAGCTTCCGGTAATTAATGTATTTACACCACCATAAAGAAGAACTCGTTTTAAAGTGCTGAACTGAAGCTTCCATCTTTTGTAAATGACTTTTTTCCTTCGCAGAACGTTTAAATAGCCCACAGTGGTCAAGAATAGCACTCAGACAAACAAAAATAAAAGTCTACTGTAAACCCATAAGTAAGCGCAGCTCTATGACGAGGGAAGAGATACTTACTTCTTAAATTACTTTATTTTTCATTCACATCGCGAAAGAAGAAAGTACCGCACACGACGATTATTTCTGCGCCAGGAGGAAATTTTTTTTTAAATTTTAGACAACAAATACCTCTCTTTGGATCATCCTGACTCAACGAACAGTGACGTTGGCAGCTGCCTTTCGTTGTTATTGTTGTTATATCAACAGTAGACCCACGAAGTACGTAGTCGAATCTCGTACATACGAAATTAAACGCTGCTTTCACTGGTGCCGTTGTCAAGTCGTTCTTTTGCCCACTAACCCCTCGCCTTACCCCATATATATGTACAATTCTGCCTACATAAAATCTAGAATTAATGTTACAATGTAATACTAGTGGCCAAGACTGAATTAACCATTTGGTTGCTATAACAACTGCTGCGGTAATGCGATTGTACGAGCCGGGATCAGGGTCTCGGGAACTGGCAAGGCATGTTGTAAGGTTTCGACCTCGGTCGAAATCATGTTCGGAAATGTGGACACAATTCGCAGTTGATTTTTTTCCTCCGTCAGTCGTCTTTTAATGCGACGGCGGCGACCTGTATAATAAATATATGGAATGAAATCTTGGTAATAGGATAAGACATCGAAGAGGAGGATGCAAAGTTGAGGTAATTTGAACAAATGGCGAGATGGGCTGATTTATTGACAGATTTATACCTACATTGGAGATGACCATGAGGTTTATAGAACAAATAGGGGTTTGGTAATTAATTTGATTGTGAATAAGTCGCGTGCATTGCAAGATTGAATTCTGTGTTTGCAATGAGATTTTACTCATATTCACTGCAATTTTCTGGCATTGACCGGCGCACGTTTTTTTTCTTGGCAATTTTGAAAAAATTGTCATTTAAGGGTGGCATGGGAGTCTGAAACAAATTTTATTATACAGTTTGAAAACAGGAAATGCGTTTACAACGATGTGTAAAAACTTATATTCAGCATTACCTAAACCGGATTTTTTCATCATCAAAATAAGAATCGGAGTAGGGTTGTGGAGAAAATTACAAGCAGAATGTTCTAAACAAGTAAGTTAAATTTAATTTTTTATTTATACTTTTAAAGAAAGTTCATTTGTGAAATTGAAAATAAATTCAATTATTTTATACCTACTTGAATAATTTTTTTGTATTCGTTTCTAAGTAGGTACTAAATGAAAGTGCATGCTATACTTTTCAACTTATTTTTTTTAAAATTTAATCACTTATTAATTTTAGTTCATTATTTTATTTTTTGATGAATATAAATCATTTTATTTTTATTTTAATAAAGTGTTTATTATTGAGGAAAAAATTCATTGAAATTTCTTTACCAAGGTAATTTATGTATGGTAAGTAATCAGTTTCATGATTTTTTAAATAAAACATTCAGTTTTAAATGGATAATTATTACTACATACAACTACTCCGATGATGAACTTTCTGACAAATTAAAAAGTAAAGATGATGAAGAATTTATTGAATTTGGTATGGTAGTAGTTGCATTTGGAAATATACTGAAGCGTAGGTATTTGTAAACGTGTTGATCATTTACATTTTGGAGTGATGAAGAGTTCTTCTTTCGTTTTTTGCATCAGAAAAACTATTGTACATTTCAACTTCATTCATCAAAGATACAAATTTCCCACTGAGAAAAATAGAAATATGACGGAAATCGAAATTTTAAATGATTTAAACATCCGCAAGGGAGGTTGATTGGGAAAGTTTGATAATAAATGAGAACATTGAGGACAACATGAACAATATCATAATTAAACTCAAAGACTGCATTACTAGTGTTAACCACTAAAACAAGTAGATTAAAGAAAGATGCACTGAAAAAAGGAGGGAGTGGGCTTTTGTTGAATTGATGAGATTTTCTAAAATCAAGAATGAATTGTATAAATTAATGAGGCAATATCCTGGAAATCAGTGCTTGAAGGATAATATTATAAAGAGGTACCTAGGCATGTAACTCTGCTACTGAAACATGATAAATTATTTTGTAATGAAAAGGCTAATAAACTGAGACCTGATGCAAGGCAGTATTTGAGGTTCTTAAATGAAATTTCAGGAAGAAGTCATAAAGGTATTTATGTAATACATACATACAACTGCATATAAAGTACACCATTACACCATTGTTGTTAGATGTGAAGAGTACATCAATATGAGCGACTAAGAAACTGTAGAAATGAAGTACTTCATTATTAGTACTAGTAAAATACAGTAAACATTAATTCCTCTTGCATCAAATCTATTTTTTAATTTTCAAGAAGTGGTAACACTGTTTATGTTAAGATGTGGCGAGTCATTTATAAATGAAAGTTCAGAAGTTGCAATTTGCCAGTGATTTTTAGTTAACTGTTGTGTGATTTTTCAATTATTTAACTATTTAAAAACGTTAAAACAATAGGTAAGTTGGTGTGATACATATCTTAAATGGAGGGTGCTGATCAGGCTATAGTGAGGTGGAACTTGAAGAATTTGAAGGTACCTTGCCAGACTTGAAAAAAGAGGTCCAAGAAGCGGATAAAGAGCTACATATTACTGAAAAAATCCAAGAAACTACAGGATGAAGAATACAACAATTTTATGGCGTTTTGTAGAATGCGAGGAGCTACACGAGTTTCTGAGAATGTTATGCTCCCATACTTTGTTGGTTTACTTAGAAAATATGTATAGGATGTAAATCAGGTTCTATGCCTAATGCCAATGAATGTATCAGATCATTGAAAATGTTATGCATATCACAATACATGTCTGATATCTCGATTGCAAATTTTGCTTCTGATTCAGACTTTTATCTGTTGGATTTCTTTAATAATTCTGCTCTAGTATTTAAAGAACTTTCCTCGGCAAATGAGAATTAAATGCAATTTCCTGTGAAAACGTACACTATTGAAGATCTCATTTCTACCAGATTCATCAGTAACTCATAACTATTCAAACTTGTTATACAATATTGCTGGTAGTACCTCAAGATAAATACCTACTACACAACAGAATAATCTCTGAGAACTGCAGATAGATATCTTGAATATATAAATGCCACCTGAAATTACATACTAAGATGTTTTCATTTCACATTGACATATTAAGTACCTATAGAGGTTTGTTAATTGATTCTTGCTGGAAAGTAGTTTTCATCGTTTTGAATTGCAAAACCGTTTATTGATTACACAAACAATTTCTACTCCATAACTCATTCAAAATAATTAATGAATACTCATATGTGGCTAATAAATTGGCCATTGATTTCAGTACTTGTATTTCTGGTTATAATGTAATATATTTGATTAACACTAATTTTTTTACTGTTAGAGCCTAGAGGACACAAATTGATGTTCTTTAATGAACGAAATTAAAAATGGCCAACGTGGTAGTCACTCAGAAAGATACACTTTTCGCATCTAACTACGATTAGACATAATGGTGTACTTTTGAAAACGTGAAAAAATTTTATGATTACCTACCTAGTGAAAATTATGTCAAACTTCCAAAAACTACTTTCTATCATTTTATCAGACATTTAAAAACTTGGTAAAATGCTGTTGAGTTTCTGAAATCATATCAGACATTCTATCAGAATTCTGAAAACTTAAAAGATATCCTGTATAGTTCCTACAAATGAAATTTCATAATCAAGTTTCAAACAAAAAACATATCAATGATTTCCAATTTCCTTTGTATAAAGCATACTTTGACTCCTACTCATTTTTCGATGAGATAATAGTGCCTACAGAATTGTCATCAGGAGTACCAAACGGAAATTAGGTACATATATCTACTGCGTTTCAACGGAAGTGAATGGCATTAAGAAATAGATCAACAAAATTCCGACGATTATGAACATAATCGATTTTTTTTTACCAAATGAGGCATTCACAAATATGAAAAATGTTTTAATATTATTACTTTAGAGAGATCTATGTACGCAATAACAATTATAGAAGTATGACAACTTCGAGTGAGTCAATTCCAAATAGGTAGGTACTTTTAGATCACGAGTAAAACTTCAAAATAGGTAAGAGAAAATTCACGCAATCTCATAATTAACGTCAAGGCACAAGTGAGTACCTAAATTCAAATTTTGCATCATAATTATAATGACCACTAATCTTATGCAATTAACACAGAAAAATATCAAGATAGTTACATGTTCAGCATTAGTCTACATGCTCAAATTAATAATTTATGTAGTTTTCTAGTCATCAAAAAAGAAACAAAAAAATCATAAATATCATAGTCTGAAACCCAGCAATACATATAGTATCAGTTTTCATGACCCGCCTCCTTCATCTCTGTACCTCATCTTGTTCTAAACTCTCATACACGCACACAGCACGCTATAAAAGCAAATACGAGAGTAAAATAAGAAAGAGAGAAAAAAAAGCGAAAACACAACGTTACCATAAGAATTGCGAGAAGATGAGAAAAACGTTTAATTTTATTCGAAACGTATGCGAAATAAATTCGCCAACCAATAAAAAAAAAAGTACCAGGAAAAAACACACGAGTGAAAAGAAAATTGTTTGAAGTTATTCGACAAATAACTATCTTTTATGTAAGTTGTGTTTTACGGTTTAGGACTCGATATAGCTATGGTGGTTGTTCTTGTTGTTGTCGTCGTTGTTGATGCAGCAGCAGCAAATTGTAAAAACGTGAAATTACATTTGGCCCGAAGTTAGTACAAAAGAGAAAACTGAACATGCAAGAATGGAGGTGGGTAGGTCTCTTATCGAGGTCGAATGAAATGGCCCCTAACGATCAGCCGTACCAACTTTCTCTTGGGACTGTTCGCTTGGGACATGTTTTTTTTCTCCTCTGTACTTTCTTTTCGATATGTGTAATACGTTGCTGCGTTGGTTTGTCCGCTATTATATTGGTTTGCAAAGGAGGAAAAAAGACGAACAGATAAAAATGGAAATAGGTTTACGTTTACATAGAATGTATCCATATGTACGCGATATTATTGTGCATATGTAGAATAAAATAGCCGCGTAAGTTGCTCACGATCCGCAGATGGTGATTACAGACATATGTCGAGATAAAAATCCGGCTCGTATTGATAATTTTTATTTTCTATTTCATTTATGCCTTGACCAACATCTATTTTTTAGTAGCACCAGCAGTACAGCATCATCCATTCATGAAAACTTTATGATCAAACGGTAAAATTTTAAGTACCTAGAAAGAGCATATTTTTAAAATTTTAAGACGAAAAATTGAATATCATTCGGACCGGGCACTCACGTAGAGGGCGCTAGTGAGCTGGCAAATGTTTACATTTCTCAGACGGGCCTTTTCTTATCAGCATTTACGAAAGCATTAATTTCAAGGGTTAAAACTGAAAAAATAATTCGATGTACTTACATTATTTTCACAATTATTATTGCATATTAATCATGACCGAATCATATTTTCATTTTTAACTCGTAAATCCAACGTTTTGGTAAAATACGATTGATAAGAAAGAGTTAAGAAAAGCCCCGTCTACAGAAGCTAGAACAATGGGCACACTAGCGCCCTCTACATGAGACTAAAAAAAAATCTATCTAGAACATATAATCGCAGATTGTAAGAGAGTTTTTGCTTTTTGCTATGATTTCTTCATTAATATGTATTTCGCTATAGAGTAAGTGTTTTATCAGATTTTGACTAAAATACAGTGCACTGCACCGAATGTTAAATCTTGTTACATATTAATGTCTGATTAGTTGTTTGTTCGTTTTTTAATACATTATAATTTGCAAGATCTCCTAAAAGACTGAACACACAGTTGACACACATACCAATAGCAAGGAAATAGACAGAAATGCTCTTTGCCAATCCGAACATGATTTTGTGCAATTGTACGAAGTGTACTTGAAGGGGAAACATGCACACAATCCTCCATTTTCCTGAATCAATCTAGGAGATTGAAGGAGCGAGTGTCAAAATTGCACTATGATTCTTGTGCAGGATACCAAAATGAACATAAAATTTCAACTTTCATGCACTCGTTTCTCAGTAGGTATCTATAAACTCATTTTTTCTACTGATTCTATTAGAACAAACCACAAAAATACTTTCGAAAAGCAAAACTACCACCAACCGAAAAAAAAACTTGCAAAAAACCAAAAAGAATATTCAACAAAAAATCTGCTGGGTTCTTTTCATTGAAAAAATTCACGATCAAAACATCGCCATTCAATGCTTACTTGGCAATTGTGATCGAGAACTGATATGAATTTTCAAAAATTAATCTCCAACAAAAATAAGATATCCATAAGTTTGAAAACTGAATGTGAAAACCAGGCCGATAAATTCTGTCAACGCTTGGCTAGGTTTTCTCATTCAGTGCTCAAACTTATGGATATTTTTATTTCTGTAACAAATTAATTTTAAATTTCATATCAGTTCTTGATCAGTCGCTGAGTGATCTTTGCATGGCGATGTTTTGATTTTGATATCATGAATTTTTTCAATTAAGATTACTTAGCAGATTTTTTGTTGACAATATTGTTTGTTCATTGGCAGGTTTTTTTTTAAACGGCTGCAGCTTTGTGAATGGGAATTTAGTTAGATGATAAAATTATTTTTAGATAATTTTTGAAGAACAATACCGAATCGATATGAGTCCAATTTCGAAAAGTGATGTAAACTGACGAGTTACCTATTTCGAAACAAAACGTTGGTTTTCTAAAAATTCATTTTTGACACCCTTTCCCCAATTTGAAAATTTTTTTCCCCCCTAAACCCCCTTCAAAATGAAAATATTATATTCACTATCACCATGAAAAATTTCAAGAAAATTGGTTTATTTGGAGAGGCTGTAGTCTTGTCAATGGAAATTTAAGCACGAATTCGTGAAAATTTCCATTTTTCCATCTTAACTTGGTTCTCTAAAAAATGAAAACTGTTTGCTATACAGTTAAGAAAGGTCGTTCGCATCACATTCAACACTACATGAAATTTTTTTAAGAAAATCGCTTCATTTGGAGAAGCTGCAGTAGTCCTAGCTTTATCAATATGAATTTTCATGGTTAAATTTCCATTGACAAGGCTACACCCTCTCCAAATGAACCGATTCGCTTGAAATTTTGCATAGTGATAGTGAATATGATATGTACGAGCCTACAGATTATCATTATCGAAAGACATAGGCGTATCCAGGGGGCGTGATTTGGGGTAGAATTACCCCCCCTCCCCCCAAGGGCCAAAAAATCCTCAGGTTAATATAATTTCCTACGATTTCTTGCATTGAATCACACGAAAAAAATAATTTTGTTTTACGTTTCTAAGGAGATAATCCACTACAAACTTCAAAATTCATTGAAAATCACATTATCTCCCTAGTTGCATAATCTACGTATCTACCTACTAATTATTTTTGTTTCTTAAATTATAAATTTCCAATGCTTTTGTTTGCTTTCCTTTTTTGAAATTGAAATTTCTGGAAGCTTATTTTTTCGTTATTATAAGGGAGAAAAAGTGCTCATTTTGCTCCAGCTTTTACTGATCATTATTGGGATTGAATAGGTACCTACTGAGATTTTTCTCCCTCATAACGAAAAATATGTTATCCAACACAGGAGTATTTCCTCGCGTCGCTTAGGCAATACTGAAACCTCGAAAATCGTCAAAAATCATTCTCGTTCCCTAGTTGAATAAACTACTAATTCAAGTCTGAGGACAGACGTGAGGAGTGTCAAGTTGAATCCAGAAAAATAAATTTTACAATCAGAAATGCAATATTTTTTACTCTTTGGATTGACAAATTTGTGAAATTTTGCCCTCGCTTCGCTCGTGCTCATCTGAATTTCATTATAAATATAAACAATTTAGGTACTTACTGGATAAATTTCAAAAACTTCACTCAAATCAACACGTTTTTCAAGCTGAAATTCAGCATGAAATTGTCTGAAATGTGCCTACTATTGAAATTTTTATACATACGAGCCAGTTGGGAATTTTGTGGTTTTTGTACCCTACTTATGAGTCATTCATCACCCCCCCTCGGAGGAAATCCTGGATACGGGCATTAAAACTGGCTGACTATTAGTCAATTCTTCAAGTATGTAGTAAACTATGTTTCATCTGTGTTGATAGTGTTTTCAGTAGGCACAGTATTGTGATTACTAAAGAAATATGTAAGTACAGTCATCCATGGGCCAAAATTTTAAAAATATCTCCCTAAGTTCCCTTTGTAATAATCACATATATATTAAGTGATGAGAAACCCACAAATTAATGAAAAATGGAATCAAACAACACTGTCAATAATCATTTTTCGAAATCCGACATCATTATTAAAAATTCTTCATTGATTGTAAAGAAATTCTTCGAAAAATCATTAAACGACTTACTCATCATTCATAACGCAGGTAAACATTACGTCTGTATCTTTGACATACAACCAAAATTTGTACTCACCTAAAACAAAAAAAAATTACACGATTTAATTTAGTTCATTTCAATTAATCATTTCACAATCGTACATATTATAAATAGGTAGGTATAGGTAATCCTTATACACTGAATCTGCCTGACTGGCACTCCGTATTATTGTTACCTACATTCGTCAAGCTTTTTGATAAATGAGTAGGTACCTATGAAACAGCTGAGTTAGTTTTACGAGCTTGTAAAATCTACCGAGACAGCAAAAAATATCACAGCCTACAGCTACGTACAACACTGCTACATGTGGGAAAGAAAGTAGCACAAAGTCGAGTCCAACGAATATTAAAATACCCTCGCGTGTTCCCTGCAGGGTACGAGAAAGAGAGAGAGAGACGAATTTCGTCGAGTAATTTTATGGCACCTTTAAGGGTCATAAATTTTAGTATTATGGTCGCCACCTCATCTAGCACGATGCCCGAGATATACTGACGCTATATATATAGCACGTTGGCAGCAACAGTAGCCGGAGCTAAAGTCGACGCGAATTCGCGTATATATACGTAAATTATACAGCCACCATAAAGTATATATAGAGTTTTAAAAGTATCGCGCTTTTAATGGAGACCGTGTTGCCGAAAAAGCTAAACCAAGGCTGGGTGTGCAATTAACGAACCCGGCGAAATTTACACCCGCATAAGTCGCGCCGTTAAATTTTCATAAAAAGGTCGTACATCCTACACCATTTGACCGAGATGCCATGCGGATCCGGTACATGGAAATACGTCGAAATGCATGCGAAATGGAGGAAGCGTATGGAGAATTTTTTATACTAAAATGTTCTCTATAGAGTTGTCGAGTATTCTTAGACGACTTTGAAATAGCATCTCTCACTCGAGAAACTTCCCTACATCTTATAAGACAAACACCCAAATAACTTTTCAGCTGATTTAGACCATTTAGACGAATTTCAAAAAAATTCACAAGTCGTTCGAAAGATGTAACTGCTAGCTGGAGACTCCAGAATGATCCAAAAATCCAAAAAATAGCCTAAAATAAATGACGTAAATTGTACTCTTACATGTACATCAAAACACACGATACGTCATCTGCATCCCCCTCTTCTCATCCCCTCACACCCTAATCATACCAAAGTGACTATTACATCAATCCTGCAGACTTGTGACAATGCGAAAGTTCACTCATCCACATCCATTTACCAATATTGCGAAAACTCCAGTCAATTTTTCTCGTTCGAAAACGACCACTCTGCTATATTAACGGTACAAGGATGACAGATCCCTTAGGCATTCTCTATTTACTACGACACGACACAACACAACACAACGATCTTGGCACTGAAATTCTATCTCCAAGATACGCAAATAAGGACTAACACGCGTAGATGTACAGTAGGTTACGTATAGTTTATCTTCAAGTAGATGTTAAGGGAATCGTCGAACTAACGTCGGTCCTTTTTCAAGGCCAAGTTCACACGGGATCTGACACGAGACGTGTAAAGCTCACCCTCGTGTTCTTTTTCTCCATTTCTCGCCACCTCATCTGCCAACAAACGGTGAAAAAAAAACAAGAAATAGGGTAAATATTTTAAACCCACGAGGGGTTTTATTAAACGCGTTTTAGATTGTTTCGCACAATATGCAGCCGAGTCAACCCTCCGCTGTTTTTTTCCTTCTTAGTTGAAACAACCAACGAAATAACAAAATACTTAGTTGAATTTTTATTAAAAACTTTATTTAACAGATTTTCACTCACTTAATTGTTTATGCCAGAGTATTCCACGAGGAAAATTATCACATGCTCGATGATCCTCAAATTAGAATGATTTTTGGAGAAGAAAGAAACGTAAGTATTCTTTTTCAATTTTAGATATTATCACCTCTGCAATACATCGAGGTACCCCCCCCCCTCATAAAAAGGTGCGATTTGAATTTCTGAACATTTCTCAACTATTTACTTGGGAATTCGATACCACGTCTGGTACTCCACCAGAAATTCGTTTTTTTCAATTGGATTTTTAAAAATGTACTTAATAAATGGCAGTTAATTTTCATAAGTTTTTTTTTTGCTTTGACTAACTACAGGATTTTTTCAAAACCTACAATACAAGCCTAACAGAATGTTGGAAAGTAATTTTTGAAAGTTTGACATGGCAGTTCATTAATTTTCCAAAAATACCAATATTTATTGTAAATTACCAACAATTTACTAGAAATTACCAGTAATTTACTGAAAATTAAAAAGAGCAATATTAGGTACTTACACATTTACCAGAGATTAACCAAAATTATTAATAATTTACCAAAAATCACCAATCTGCCCAAATCCACTTGTTTGCTTGAATTTTTTTCGCAAATGGCTAAAATTGGTGAAAAAATTAGATTTTGCAAAAGGAATTTTTAATGGTGCAAAAGTGCTATAAAGCTTATAAGGAAACTTAATTTTCGCGATCCGTAAATCTTAATGTTGCTGGTACATGGTTAAACTTGAATCTTAAATTATCCAATGGGTCATGGTCAGGTTCAGAAACTCAAATCACAACATTATTTCAAATTAAAGTTATACGTAACACTAAAGTGATAAAATTTTTAAAAATTGCTTTACTTTGAGGATCTCTGGCTCAGACCGCTGACCAGCTAGGGAGCTCCAAATTTTCTCTCATTCACTCCTTGTCCAAACATAAATCTATTCATTGTTAACCCCATAGACGTATTTTTCGACCAAAATTGAACTTTTTGTAAGTGCTTATTTTTCTGGGCAGAAACAGTTAGAGGATGAATTGCAAAGTTTTTATACTCTTTTGTACCTCATTGTTGGATATTAAAAAAACATCTTCGTAGGAAGGTGATGGGGAGGCCAAGCACACATTGCTCGTAAATTTGGCACTTTGCGCCCATTGTCCATTTTCTTTCTTTTTTTTCAATCAAAGGAAAAAAACCAAAACACACGTCATCCAAGAACTGGTTCTGCTGCATTAATTTCTAAAATACCGACCCAGTTTTAGAAATGACGTTTTTCGATATTTTGACACAATTAATGCAAAATATTTGGGAAGAGAAAATTTTCAATCAAAACACAAATTTACTCAAATAAGTGAGTGATTTGCAATTAATTTTCAAAGAGCACCTTTCGAGCTAAAAAAATTGTTGAGTGACTTTCATTCGTCTCAAAATGAAAATCTTCATTAAAGGTCAGAATTCTACAAAATTTTTACGTAGTAGGTACATGTGTTAGGGTGATATGAGTAAAAACGCAAAATTCATAATTAACCACAATTTTATTCGATAAAATTACATTATGAAAAATTACACTATAAAAATCTGACTCCATACCAAACTACAAAAGAGAATATGTCTCGTAAGAAATTACCACTACTACTACAGAAAAATACATTCAGTCTACTGTATACTACTACTAACTATGTATTACTCCTCATACAAAGTTAGGAACTATGTTTTCTGAATAAAAAATTAGACTACACAACTTAACCTATGTGCTAACTCAATGTACTATAAGGGTGGGAAAAAAATGCTGATAGCATTGCATACAGCTAACTAAAATAGGACACCAGATAGGTTGTTGGCATGCAGCCGGACTAAAATCTAGAGGAACCACCAAGTACAAAAAATATCTACCTAAGAGAGCAACAGCTGATTGATGCCGCCAAGATACACCATAGACCTATTCACGTTGACGTCACAAACCGTACTGCGGGATAGTATTCTCATAGCCCCTAAATTTCGTCAGGCCACCGCATTAGCTGTTATTATATGATAAATACAGTAATTTCATTTTTTCTTTGAACTGAAGGGGTTTAGGAAAATTTTTGTCTAGATATAAATTAAAGAGGATAAAATTTCCCATCGATTGGTACATTTTTTTTTCAATTTCATTGAGAAATGGTGATTTCTACATTCTTTTTATGGACAAATTTTTGGGGTGTCAACTTTGAATTGAAATTACAAAAAATTTTTAGTGGACGCATAGGTAGTTTAATAAACAAAAATGTTCAGCATTTTATCCGCTTTCGAATGGTTTTTTACCGAAAGCGCTAGCGTTTACCGTTTTAAACTTATTCAAGCTCAAAGTTGTAAAAATTTGTCACGCGCAGTGAAAATTCAACTTCAAACTAAAATTACACGAATTTTTGAAAGGACGCTTACGTATTTTAATACTGAATGTTCAGAATTTTATCCTCTTCAAAATGATTTTTTACCCAAAGTGCTAGCATTTACCATTCACAAGTTACTAAAGCTTTACTACTAACTTTACTAGTAATATATTCTATGTACTTCATTGTGTTGTGATTTTCACCGCGCCTGGCTTCTTTGTACAACTTTGAGCTTTAGTAACTCTTGAACGGTAAACGCTAGCGCTTTCGGTCAATAACCATTCGAAAGAGGATGAAATTCTGAACATTTTGGTTTATTAAACTACCGATGTGTCCACTCATAATTGTTTGTAATTTTAATTCAAAGTCGAATTTTTACTACGATTAACTACTTTTTACAACTTTGAGCTTTAGAAACTTTTGAATGGTAAACGCTAGCGCTTTCGGTAAAAAACCATTCGAAAGCGGATAAAAAGCTGAACATTTTTGTTTATTAAACTACCTATGCGTCCACTAGAAATTTTTCGTAATTTCAATTTAAAGTTGACACTCCAAAAAATTTGTCCATAAAAAGAATGTAAAAATCGTCATTTCTCAATGAAATTGAAAAAAAAATGTACCTGCAATCGATGGGAAATTTTATCCTCTTTAATTTATATCTAGACAAAAATTTTCCTAAACCCCTTCAGTTCAAAGAAAAAATGAAATTACTGTATTTATCATATAATAACAGCTAATGCGGTGGTCTGACGAAATTTAGGGGGAAGGTATGCAATCGTGTATTTGGCTAAAACGTGAATAGGTCTATAGTGATGTTGGCGAGCAACCTACTGCATAGATAGGGAAGGTGGAAGGGTGGGATGAGGTACTGGAACGCTGGAACACCCTTGGCCGGATTTTATAACATGCTTGATCAACATAGGGACTTGCGGGATATTTTTGTTCAAAGTAAGTAAAATTTTTCTTTAATTTGAAAAATTACATTCCTTCACATGTGGCTAGCAAATTTTTCCAAAAAGTTCGCACACAATATCAACTTTAGGGGAAAGAACTACGAAAATATTCTTCATTTCGTGCAAAAAACAACTACACAGTACATTATAATCCACGTTCAAGTTCGCATGACGGCGTGATGGCGTATTTTTGACAGACAAAAAGAATAAGACCATCCCGAATTCCCTAAAGCCAAAATTCGCCAAGAAATTGAACGATTTTGTTATTAAAATCCCAAAATGTTACTTTGGTCCAAATCTATGGCGTTCTTCGTTTTCATGTGATTCCTATACTTACGATTTTTTGAATTAATTGTTCTAATAGCAAATTTAATGATAATTTCTATACCATAATTTGGTTTGCAAAGCAATTTCAGTAAGTAATAAATAATTTTTGAACAAAATTTTGTAATAAAAAGTGCCGTAATTCCAACCATCTAATGTATGAAATTCTTCACCATAAATCTTGGTCAAAAATTGCTTTTACTTACTTACTCAAATTAATTTGCAAAACCAATTACGGTATTGAAATCAGCACAAAATTTACTTTTAGAACAAATATTTAGAAAAATTGTATAGCGACTACATTAAAAACGTGAACACCATTATTTGCACCAAAGGAACATTTGGGTTTTCGAAAAAAACTTATTTAATTTCTCGGCGAATTTTCCCTTTAGGGACTTCGATGAGATCGTCTTATTCGTTTTTTCTATGAAAAATATGCCAAGAAATATTTTTTGTTTCAAAATTGATGGACCTAATTTTCGGGGGAAAATGAGGGGTGGCTTGGTCGCAATTGAGGACCCAAAAATTGAAAATATAATTTTGATACTTTTACTAAAACGGTCAGCAAATTTTCAAAAAATATTTTGGAGGGTTGAAATTACGAAGGATGAAACTAGGATAGTTGGTCGTGATTTTGAGCTATTGCCTCTATATGTATTTGAATTTGATTCTGAGCAATTCAAAAAAAATTAAGGTGATCGATAAATGGTCACCTTATCCTTAAGTTTCCGATGTGTTGTGTCTGCGAATGTTAAGTACTGTATTTTAATTTTAGAAGTTCTGTTTTCATTTAGTACACATTAACAATGCTTTGTTCATATTGCTTGCACTATCTTATTTTTATCTTATGAAAAAGTGTAGACGACTTCTTGCTATTTAGGTATTTCACAAAACTAATCGACGAAATCGATGGACCCGAAAAGCAAAGACTTCAAAGGAAGAATATAGATGGATCAGAGTCATATAAAAAATGTCTACGAACAGTAATTATTACCTAAACAATCCAAAATTTGTTAAGTAAGTATTTTTCATACAAGTTTTTCACTTTTGTCACGTTCATGAAAGTGAACTAACAACAACAAATACGTAGTTATATTAGGGTAGATCACGAAAAAAAAATTTCGGGGGGCTGTGACAAAAGTCAGTGAAGATTTTCATTGCGAGTTCAAAGTCATTCAGAGAAAATTTTAGCTCCGCTGGTGTCCCTGGAGGTAAGATAATTGGGACCTCAAAGAGAGCGGAATTTCGAAAAAACCTCAATTTTTTCGCTCCAACCTGATAAAATACAAACTATTCTCGGTGAAGTAATTGAATGTACAGTAAGTTCCGCTTATAATGTGGGCGCGTTGGTCCAAGGCATGTTCAACTCTATTGAGCGAAAAACTCTTAATAACAAATGCGGAAAAAGCTGCAAAATTCCAAATTTAATTGAAGTTTTATCACTGTTTGATGTTTTTTAAAGGTGATTTCAATACTGTTTGTGTTTTTTAGTTACCGTTAATCTTTTAATACACTTTGAACACCTTTTTTTTACAATTTTTAAAAATTTTTACAAAAATTTCATCATCTCTTGCTAATTTTCATCAATTTCAACATTTTTTCATCCAATTTTTGTTAAATTTTGCTGAAATTCATGATTTTCTCCAACTTTTGAAGAATAGTTCACTCTATTAACCGAGTGAAATGCTCATTTTCACTATTATAAGCGATAAAACTTGCATGTAAAAAGATGCAAACGTTCTGTTCCAACCCATTTCAACTCTATTAAGCGAATTTCTCTATTAACCGGTAACACATTAAGCGGAACTTACTGTATTTATAAAACAACATGTTTACAACGAAACAAATATGTACAGGAAATAAAAATGGTAGAAAATCGCCATAATGCGAACGTTAGCGTGATCTGAACATTAGTTAGCGAATTCAAAAAATTGGAGATTCAAATATAAAAATAATACCAAGTCATCTTCGATGTTTGTTGACTTCTCGAATACAAAGTATCTCTATACTACGACAAATTACCTGTATTTACGATGAAATAAATAAATACAGATAAAGACACGATTTTTACATTTATTTCAACACTTTCCATAATTTGAGAATTATCTAGCTATAATCTAAAATGCTCTTCAGCTCAAACATGATGAGCTTCAATCATGTTTTCTCAAATTTGGTCGATGTTAAAGATGCTTCATTAGCGGCGATCAGCTCGGATTAAAAACTAGAATCAGCTATATTGATCCACAATATCGCTGCATCAGCATATTCAAAGGGTATGCCAGTTGTTGAGTGAAACGTACTCAGACATACGGCAAAATCAGCATAGCTGGAACGTTTGAGCTATCTTTGATTCGCATTTTAGACAGCTGATGTCTTTGGAGGCAACATTCTTCAGAGATCTCTATGAAACACCGCCGACTGCATGATGTCGAGGCATGTACTCGTATCTCTGGCAACGTACAGCAGCTTATCTACTGCTGATCAATGATTGTTTGGAAATATCAAACTTATGAATGTCTGATCGCTTTCCCTGAGGTCTAAAACCTAGATTTGGCACATCGTTGGCGACTATGGATTTCTTCAAAGTATCCATAGACTTTTTCCACTTGGGACGAATTTGGCTTTGAACAGCTTCTGCATACAAATTCAGTGAAGCTTCAAATTCAGCCATGTAAGTCTCGATTTCAACACAATTAGCGAGGATAGTTGGGAATCAGAGATTTTGATTGATTTTAGCTGCGTAATAATTACCATTTTGTCAAGTCTATACCACGTATAGAATCGTTTTGACAATTGTTGTTGGAATTATCGTTAGCATCATCTTTGTCATTCCAGAACCAGGACCTATTCGATGATTTCGGAGAACTTTTCGCAGTTGATTTTGGTGTAACAGGTGATGACTTCAACGTAGCATTTTTGGAAAAAGTGGCTCAGTTGTTCCTAAAAGTTATTATTTGGGATTCTGCGTTGATTCAAGCCATTGCTATCAAAATCCGATACCACTTTTTGAGTTCTACCCAATAGTCGAAAAGCAAATCGCTTATTGGCGTGTAAACTCGCAATCTCAATATTTTATAAAAAAAATATATCCAGTACTAATTGAACCAAAATATCAAAATGTATGTCATTTTCTGAAACTGGAAAAATATTTTAGAACGCAGTAATGTACCATTTTTTCATCATTATTGTAAATTAAAAAAAAAAAAAAGGTGGGGTATTTTTCTTGACTTTTTGAAATCGGCAATAATGATCAAAAAATTGTCACTGCTGCATTCTAAAATATCCACCCAGTTTTAGAAATGCTGGTTTTCAATATTTTCACAAAATTAATGCGAAATATTTGGGAACAGAAAATTTTCAAAATACGAATTTACCTACTTACTCAAAAATAAGTAACAGATAATTAATTTTCAACCACCTCAGTAGAAACCTAAAAGAGGTCATGGATTATGATGGTAATGGTCTGGGTTGATGTATGTATAATCTCAAACAGATACCTACCATCATTTGAGACTGGACAACTTTTCCAATAGGTACAGGTGAAGTATGGGCTAGAGCGAAAAAATCACGCCTTCGAGAACTCATATCTCCCCTCTAGTCTCTAAGAGCACTTTTCGAGCTAAAAAAATTTCTGAGTGACTTTTATTCATCTCAACATGACGATCTTCACCAAATGTGCAGGTCAGAATTCTACGACGTTTCTTTTTCGTGGTTCAGCCCCAAATGAAATAATAAGAAACATTCCCAAAGAACGAAGGGGCTCGTGGAACATTTTTGTTTAAAGTAAGTAAAATTTTTCTTCAATTTGATAGATTACATTCCTTCACACGTGGCTAACAAATTTTTCCATAAAGTTCGCACACAACATCAACTTCAGGGGAAAAAAACTTCGAAAATATTTTTTTTTTTTTCGTGCGAAAAACAACTACACTGTACAATTATTATCACGACGAAAGCTAACTAGACGCTTATATAATATTACTCTCGATGAATCAACGCCATTCCACCGGACAGGGGACGGGAAGACGCCATAGCAGCACATTAAAATTGCGGACAATTATCTTTTTCAATACATCAACGTCCGCGTGCCATGTGGCAAAAAAAAAAACAACCATCATCATCAACGACTACAGCAACAGCAACATCCAGGAGAGAGTTATACCTCATCGTAGTCGTCATCATAATATACATAGAGTATAATTACACAATGCGGCATCCCTCTCCTTACCCCTTCATCATCCCGCCCTCGAAAATATAACATAGATATAAAAAACCAAAAAAGTAAAAAGCAGAAGAAGAGCGTGAAAAACCACACGGCCATCGTCGTCGTAGTCTGACAAAAATACACGAGAGAACCAAGATACCAGAGAATGGGGAAAAAAAAGAGAGACGTCTCTCGTTACAAACACCAAAAACAACCCCCCCCCTGTGTACCTCTTGAGAGCTGGCGACGATGGCGACAACGATGATGATGAGGACGACGACGAGAACGATATGCAATAAATTTCAACGCCGAAAAATGATTACCATTTTAGAAGACAACAAAAATAACCGGTAATTAAGCCCTCCTTTCTATCTATATTTTCACCCTCGGCGAGTGTTTTTAGTGTTGGTTTTTTTTTCAAGATTAATTATACGCGAATTAATTAAATTAAAATAACGTTTCTGCGCGTTTTAAATATTCAACGATGTCGACGTGCCATAGCACACAGCACAGTGCGCAAAGCAGGGTATATACTATACATAGTAAAGTGAACGACGATATATACTGTGTAGTAGTCGAGGGAGAGATAGATCGAGCAACATTTTTCATTATGTAGTGTCCGAATTAAACAAAGTTTCCAGTAACAAAACCAAACAATCCGCAAAAACGCGAATAGCGGAAAAAACCGAGCTTTTAAAACTTTGGTCGCACCGCCACTTGTACCTACGTTTCCTCCTCCCCACCATCCCCTTCACCTTAAGCTTTGGCGTTTGCTTGCTCATTATACTAAAATACTCATTCGTGTGTAGTGTACATAGCTATATGTATAGGCAGGTAGACTGGAGTCGTGCACGAGGGGCATTTACGTAGGCAGAATAAAATGTACACAGAGAGTACAACGACGAGCAAAGGGAGAGGGAGGGGAAGTTTAAAAAACCTTTTTAGCAAAGTGAATTTTACACTTTTCAAATCAGCTTAACGATCAATCAGGTAATTTGGCGGTGTTTTTTGCCCTCCTACTTTGCCCGCCTCAGCTATCACGAACCCTTGTTCTAGATCCCTTATCGTCGGTGTACCTTTGCGGAATAATTAATTGCGGAATTTTGATTAAATCGTTTATCGTCGTGTGAACATGGTTCTCGTGCATGTAAAAATAATTCCTCCTCCGCCGGCGCTCGACTGCCCAAGTGCACCCTTCTTGAAGAGGGCGTAATCTAGATAATGACTCGAATAGCTGCTGCTATCGGTGCCTCCTGGCGCAGAACTACCTGTACTGAAATTTTTTGTATCGCGTGCCGAATACGTACGTACGAGTGAATTGAGGTGTTCGTGATTATTGCGGTATTAGGAAGTGGTGGATTTGTCGTCTTAGTCCAGGAGAATTAGCTCAAAAATGCACCTGTATATGGTAATCCTTACAGAGTGATTACAGTACTAGAAGCCATCAATATTGGAGAGTTTTCATCTGGAGAAATGTTATCTATTGCTATTTTAATTCAAGAAATTGGTGCTCTAGATGAGCCTGCGAGAGAAGCAGCCCTTTGAGCATTGCAACACATCGTAAGATAATTACGTATATTGATATTCCCATTAGGTAAGTGTATCATCAAAGGTACTATTTTATTTTATTTTATTGTTTACCTAATCTGAAAAATTGATACAAAAAACTTTTTTTGCCATTGGGTAGTATTTAACCACCGCACTGGTAAAATGTGAGAGAGAAGGGGCTCAAATTAAAATGTTTTAACAAAGCCGTCTAAAATGTCAAAATCTAGGTTTTTGAGGACGTTGAGTTCGAATTCTTGGGCTGCTTACATTTCAACTCAAATTTAGCTCCAGGGGAAGAGGTACAATTCAATTTGTGATATACTACCATGCCCGATGTACTTATCCGGAGACTTCCGGTGTGTCAACGTTGGTAACACTGATACATCCACAGGATCCAGGTATATACCTGGATGCTGTGGATGGATCTTCAGTCGCTATAGTTGGGTTAACGCTTCTTATAGTTTCTCATAGTTAAATTGTTAATACCTACAACGTGTTTACTTAGCTTGTCCATTCGGTTGGATATTAACTTTCAGTAGTCAAAGTGATAGTATAACGTGTTAATATCATAGTTAAATTGATGTTCGTATTCAAACAGTTATTTTAAGTTAATCGTCAACTTGTTAAGAAGAAGAAATATAATCGTGGTAGTAAGTGATTGTGTTATTATTGACTTCTATGGTATATTTCTGTGGAGTGTGGGTAAAGTTCTAAGCTAGAGAAAGCTTATGGTCATAGTGTAATTTCTCAGGTAAGTGCATCTAAGAATAACTCCGAGGAGTATATTCAAGATTTATCTCATCGAGTATATTTGGTCAATACGGTCAGTTCGGCCCAAGTCTATCTTTACTGTTATTCCACTCTCACAAATTTTTTTTAAAAATTTCCCACGTCGTAATATAGGTTTCTGAGGACGCTGATCAGAATTTTTTTTCGATTTTTCAAACTCATTTTGAATTTTATCTTTGTCTCTCCCAAAATTAACTCCTTAGCGCACGTAGCAAGTATGTTACAGCTTTGCGATATAAGCATACCATATGTTAAAGAGGGTAAATACTGCCCATGTCAGGAAAAATTTTTGGTAAGCCTCAAATTTCCAAGTGCAAGTAAGAGAAAAAAAACACCCATCAGCTATTTGCTGATTACCAGCGAGTTTTTGCATTTGCATTTTACTTGTTGGTTGCTTCAATGCTTTATGCATGCAATTCCAGCAGAATTAGAAATCTCCAATTTTTTTCCTTCTCATTCTTAACAAATGTGATTATTTCACAATTTAGAAAAATCTACCTACCGAATCCCAATCAAAACATCCTCGAATTTATAAAAACGTTGTGTCAAGATTTGCTGGTTGCAAGTGAGTTTTTGCATTTGCATTTTACATATCAGTTGCTTCAATGCTTTATGCATACAATTTCAGCAAAATTAGAAATCTCCAATTTTATCATCTCACTTTCAACAGATGTTATTATTTTTCAATTTAGTAAAATATACCCACTGAATCTCAAGCAGGAAGAAATTAAAGATATCTAATTTTGCTGAAATTGCAAGATACGTTGTATTTTGAGCAACACATATTTATCTAGACATTTAATTCAGCCGTGTAGGTTACCCGAAAGTGGAACTAGGGGTTCCTAAAATTGCGCAATTGAATTTTTCTGTTGAACAATAATCATCAAAACATAATGCAGAAAATATTGACGAATTAGGCCCAAATGCGGGTTGACGGACGTTTTCTGTGAGAAAATTTTTTTAAACCAAATTTGACATCTTTTGGCAGGGAAAATCGAGGGAAAAATGAGTCGCTCGCATTTTTGAAGGTCGCGAATCGATATCAAATTTAATATCAGTGATGACAGTTTTGCAATATACGAGTCGAATTTGGAAACCGTTTGCATTGGAGACAATAAAAACGTTGTCAAAATTTGCTGATTGCAAGCGAGTTTTTGAATTTGCATTTTACTTATTGGTTGCTCCAATGTTTTACTGGTATGCATACAATTTCAGCAAAATTAGGAATCTCTTATTTTTTTCTTCTCATTTTCAACAGATGTGATTATTTTTCAATTTAGAATAACATACCTATCTACCGAATACCAAGTAGGAAAAAATCAAAGATTTCTAATTTTGCTAAAATTGCAATATAGTTACCTACGTTGTATTTTGAGAAATATTTATCTAGACATGAATATTTAACCATGTAGATCACCCAAAAGTGGGACTAGGGGTTCTCTAAATGGTGTGATTGAATTTTTCTGTCAAACAATCACGAAACATAGGTACAGAAAAAACTTATCGAATTTGGTCTAAATGCGGGTTGATGGTGTTTTTAAGGGGGTTTTTCGTGAGACATTTTTTTTGATCTTTGACGACTTTTGGTGGGAAAAATTAGTTTTTAGGATTTTTGACGACACGCCTACTATCAAAATGTATTCCGATAAGCGCTCAGCTATTTGCTGATTGCAAGCCAGTTTTTGCATTTCCACTTTCTTATCAGTTGCTTCGATGCTTTATGCATGCAATATCAGCAAAATTAGAAAACTCCAATTTTCTCATTCATATTTTCAATAGGTAGATGTTATTATAATTTATGTATTTTTAATTTAGAAAAATGTACCGACTGAAGTTCAAGTAGGAAAAAGTCAAAGATTTCTAATTTTGTTAAAATTGCAATATTCGAGCAATATTTTTCGCAATTTTGAAGGCTGATCACAGTGATCACTAATATCATAGTAATTATAAAACATGGAAAAAATTCGACGAATTTGGTGCAAATGCGGGTTAATGGTGTAGTTGGGCATTTTTCGGGAGAAATTTTTTTTTGACCTTTGACAACTTTTGACGGGGAAAATCGAAGGGGAATTATAGCTTTACGCGTTTTCGAAGATCCAGCACTGATATAAAAAATTCTGAAAAAAATTACGCTGTACATTAAGATGAGATACACCATAAGTACATGTATTTTTTTCACGATTACGCCTCTGGAAGAAGTTATTAAAATTGTCTTTGAAAAACTCATCATCATTATTTATCTAAGTGTACCTATATTTTACTCAAAAGATGAGCTCGAAAATTTTTTTAAAAAATTCCACGAATAACAATTAGGTATATTCATGCAACATACCCAGAAAATTTGAAAAAATTCAGTCAAAAACTGTCAACGATGAAAATTTTGAACTGAAATATCAATTTTATCCCATGAATGGGTTAGGGGTGATCTAGCAATCTGAAAATTTTCTCACGAAGGTTTTGGACCACATGCACCAACTCCCACCGATTACTTAATTTAAAAATCCCAGCCGATGGCCAACTCGCCCTTCTTGGCCCTCCATATGCTATTTGTATGTTTGAAATTCCAAATTTAAAAAAGTCTGACAAAATATCATAAAGTTATTTTAGAAATTTTGATAGATATAATTTGAGTACCTAATTCATTGACTCTCCTCCCCCCCCCCCCCTCAGTCTGACATTATGTGAGAAAGTCAATAAGGTCTGTTTTTTTCTGCTTTCAAAAGTAAATATCTCGACTCTCAAAGATCCTATGGATTTTCTCTCAAGATTTTAAAAAAGTTTTCAAAAACACGGATCAGTCTCGTGAGACTAATCCGTGTTTTTGAAATGTGTAAACACAAATTTTGAAATTTTGAAAAGATCCCGGATAATTGAACAGACCGACGAATTGGTACAATGGTAAGTTAATTTTTTCAAATCTTTCTGTAGTTTATGGTGGCAAAAAGTAATCTTAGATCGCTTTATTACAACCACAACTCTCTGCAAAGAAGGTGGTCTTTTACTCGTAGCTCTAGCTGGAGCATCTGAGATCAAACGTTCCAAAAAGGATGTATGTGTAGGCCTCCATTATAAGCAACACCTAATTTCATTTTTTTTTTCATTTTTTCCAGTCCTCAAAACCGGGTTTGAAATTTTAAAAATGACCCAAAGATCGCCGATCAAATTTTACTACTTATTTTCAATATTGAAATACCTCTTACTGTCATGCAAATTTACAGCATTTTATCTACTTAAATTATCGATAAAACGCGATTTGGCAGCATTTTCTGCCCATATGATTTGGCCGAAATTTTTTTATCGTCCCCATATTTGAATTCATCGAGCCAAATCATCTCAATTTTTACTTTATTCGTGATAATTTCGCTAAACTTTAAATACCTATAGATATTCTTTTTTCATCCCAAAATCTGCACATTTCCATGAAAAATCAAAGCAATGTCCTGAAATGCACACTTTGCAATAAATACATATTATCTATAGTTAATTTTTTGAATTTTTATTTTTTGGATGAATTATCAAAATTGAAACTTTCAAGTGTCACCAAAACCTTGCTCTGCATTGACATTGAAACAAAGGCTCAAAATTCAAACATTGCGAATTTATAGGTAATACTTACTTTTTCAAGAATACCCACATGAATACGATAAAAAATTTCACATTCTTCTCTTCAAAATGTAAAACAGAAAACATACTTCTGTTAAATCCACATTGAATAATATGTTTTCAAGATTTTTTTTCACCTGATAAAAAAATTAAAACGTGCTAACTTCGCATTTCGATGTTTTACTTTCAATCGCGAAGGGTGAGGGGGGGGTTAAGGATTAAAGTTTAACCAGATAAGCATATTGTAATTATTTTCGAGCCCCATTATTCCTGAACTTGATTGCAAGAGAGTATTCGCTTACCTATTTAAATATGAAAGACTCGAAAATTCGTCATCTGAGTATTCGGCCAATGACCTGCAAATCATAAATCTCTTTCGATCATTCCAAATCATTCGAAAACTCATTCCCCTCATTACCATAGGTTCATCAATCAAAGAGTCCAAAATCTTTCCGGTCATTTCCACGAAGATCAGTTCGAATAAAAATGACAGAAAAAAACAGTAAATATATATAGATAGGTAGGTACACAGGTACATCGGTAGGTAGATAGGTAGTGGAAACACATACAACGTTTTTCGATACCGCTGCAGGCCGCGTTACATATCTCGCTTCGTACACAGCACAAATCCGTTTATCAGCGAAAAAAAACACAACCCAGTCACGAATACAACCCCCTCAGCTCACCGTTGTCATGCCACACTCTTCGTCCAATTTCACGTTTTTGGTACAGTAAAAAAAAAAAGTCGTCTACGCAGCGAAATGTGATTCCACGTCTTTCGTAAAAATGACTGATAACGTCGGGCTCGAATAAATGAGCTTAAAAAAAAAGCAAGAGCTTGGCTGCGGATTCGTCCTCGGTACATTAGGGATACGAGAGATGAAGGCAAACAGCGAGCAGGAGGAGAGGTAAAAATATATTATGGCAAATGAAAAATCGACCTATTTCCCGGCCAATGTCCTCGAAACGGATTACTTTGATACGATACCATAAATGCGACGTTTTTCCCTACAGCATTCCAATGAGTTGACACAAAAATATACCCATCATCTGCTCCGCTCCGCTCTCCTGTCCATCGTCACGTTCGTTATCTAAACGCGGAATGCCGAACAGAGAAATTAGTTGATTAACAAAGGTCATCCCATCCGGGGGGGTCTGGTTTCCCTGTCTGCGTATCCGGGTAATATAAGAGCTGCAAAATTCAAGGCAACCGAGACTCTTACGATGATCGTAGTGTTGGTTGTATGCGAAATAACTTATGTATACTTTATTTATACACCATGGTAGTATATACTAAAAGACACGAGCGAGCAGGAAACATCGTATACAGTATACGAGGCTTTAGCCCTTCCTCGTCTCCCTTCTCTTCGCCTACACGAAGATTCGTAAAATCGCTGTAATTTTACGACGCTGACATTAAAGTAAACGTCCGTACGTCGCGTTGTCGACCAATTTTTATGGCTGAATTTTTCTTTAGAAATCAGTCGCGTATGGAATCCATTGCCTGCCTTTATGGTACACCAAATTGACTGTTGGCGTTTTATTTTTTGAAAAATTCTCCAAACCGATAGTTTAAAAAGTTACTTACTATAAATATATAGAGGAAATGGTGCGGGCGATTTAATGCGACCAAGACGACAGGGAAGATACCCGTGTATGGTTTCTTACTATATGGATACGGTTGTTCATCTTATATGATATCATATATAAGTAATAATATACGACTATGGAGCACTAAACCATCCGGAGTATTGAGAAGTTCACAGTAACACATTGTCGGGCCCAGCTTCACTATGGGGAAATTTATTTTGATATCGAGCCTTGTAGGCAGTTTACGTGTGTTTTTCGCACAGTTGTGCAGAATGGTGGAAAAGCGATGGTCGTTGCCTTCGTCGTAAATTGTTTAAACAGTGCTATTTCGTCGTTTATGGTCAAGAACCTAAACGTGTCATTTGCAAAATACATATATTGGGAGGGGGGGTTCTAAATTTTTAGATGGTTTTTCTTAAGAGTTTTTTTTTTACTTTGCTTTTCTTGGATAGAATTTGAGATGATTCTGTCCTCAGTGTCTTCGTTTATTGATGCAGAAGTTCAAATGGACGACCTCTCCATCCCTGGGACCTCTGTAGATTAAACAAGGGAAGAATCTCAATTATTGGAAGAATTAATGGACCGGACAAAGTCAAATTGAAAAACCGAGATTTCATTTCTATTTATGGTGAATTTTTAAAAACCAAATTTGGATCAAAGCTGCAAAAAAAACACACAGAAAGTTTTGCCAAAATGAGCTAAAAAGCTGAAAATTGGTATAAGTCTTATTTTCGACCCCACCAATCGATTGGAAACAGTTTAAAACCATTTCGAACAGTTCTGATGCCTTCAGAAGATTTTCCATTCTTGAAATTTCCACATAATTTTACTTAATGAGGGTTGAAAGCTCAAATTTACTTTAATGGAATGTATTTGAGCTAAAGTTGATTTGAACAGTTGATTTCTTGAAAATCTAGAATCTCCCAAGAGTGGCCAGAGGCTCCAGAACGACTTGAAACCGCCTCCCATTGACTCACCATGTTCAAATTAAGAATAAAATAGGTAAACTTTAGTTTTTCAACTTCATTAAGTAAAATTGTGTGACCATGAACTGCTCAAAACAGAAATATTTTCCAATCGATTTTAGGAGGAGGGGTTTAAAATAGGGTTGCGTGGCAAATTTCAGCTTTCGAGGACAATTTGATAAGCTTACGGTTTTGAAATATTTTAGGCTCTTTGATTTTTAAAAATTCCCAAAAAAAATCACTGGTCTGATAATCCCAGCATCATATTTGAGTGTATACATCTGTAAAATCTGTTTCTGCGGGTTCATGTTCGAATCATCTTTCAGCAACTGAATATTTTTGGTTAAAAAAAAAAGAAGGGAAAACTCATGCTGAAATCTGGTCTACAACATATTTTCAACTTTCTAAATCGATTGATCAATGTTTTCAAACTCCTTCCAAAAACTCAAGTAAATTTTTGAGTTTTCTAGTTCTCAAAAAATTCTACAAAAATCAGATTCTGGAAAATTATGCTTCGATGAATGTAAGTATGAGGATACTAAAAAAATGATCAGAATTTGAGGGCGTCGAAATTCGTTCAAGTCTTTCTTCCAAGTATTCTTTGAAATCTGCAAACTCCACAAATTCCCTGGATACATGAATTATTAGAAAGTACAGGCCCCAAATAAGATGCAAATATTCGTGAGAGGGTAGCCTATAACATCAAGTCAGCATTCTAAGAAATTGACCTAAAAGAAAAAAACATGTACCTAAAAGTGAAGGCAAGTTTTGTTCATTAAATTTTGAATAAAATGCAAAACTCAACTCTACGTGCTCTTCAAAACGTTCTACGGAATAAAAATGTCACTCATTTTTGAATTTTGATGAGCACGTCGATGAAACCCTAGCAACCAAACCAACACATCATAAATAAGTGCTGGTGGTGACGATAGCACTAATGTTTGAAAGTGGCTCGAAAAAAAAAACATACCAATATTAAATTTTGACTTCATACACTGAGAGAGCTTACCTTAAGCTAAAACCATCCCATAAGATTTGAGATTTTCACATAAAATGGAGGTAGAGCTGCGAGTCGTTAAAGTGGAGTCATTTTCGAGAGAAAACAAAAGTTTTTGCAATTTTTCAACATAATATCACGAAATAAATGGCACCCCTTCGTTTCTAATCAGATATGCGTTTTAAGTTTCTACACCTCCCTGGTGTAAAGAGAACCAAATTCGAGAGCACTTTTCGAGTGGAAAAGAAAGGTTGAAAGAGTTGCAGATCACAAAATCGAAGTTTTTCTGATTCAAAAAGTCGAAAAACTAGTTTTTTTACTCAAAAATTGGATCTATTGTTTGCGATTTTGTATTCAGCGAGTCGAATATCTTCCATTTAGACTCATTCGATGATCATTCTGCTAGAATTTTCCGATTTCAATTTTACCCAGCGAATTGAAATCATAAAAAAAGTGAAATCTGACAAATTGAGCGAAAAGATAGATTAGTATGTATTATAGTATGACAACTTGAATACGAATTTGGAAACTACAGATCAGATTTTTGAGTTTGAAAACAAGTTTTCTCATTTTTTTTGAACCATGAAAACTTAAGACTATTGGGGTGTGCAACTTTCAATCCTCGTTTCCCATCATAAAAGTTGTTTCAAGTTTGGATTTATTTGCATCAGAGAGGTGTGGAAACTCAAAACGCGTGTTCTTCGGGGAGTCTGCCTGTGCCATGTATCATTAAGCATGAAAGTACATAACTTCAATTTAGGAGCCACTAAGTCCATCCTCCTTTCATCAACAATCTCAAGTTTTTATTGAAAACCTTCGATTCATGGTGAACTACTTCATTATAGACGAACTAGCTTGAACTATCATTTTTAAAAAAAGTTCTGTGATCAGTAAGTAACTCTTTTTTTGCAATTATTTTGAAAAAATGAAGTGATGAAAAAAAAAGTTGGGACCACATTAGACAGTGGTGTAGCCAAGGGGGGCGAAGGAGGCCATTGCCTCCCTCCTTCGAGCCAAAATTGAAAAAAAGCCCGTGAAAATGGAGGCTTTTTCGTTTTTTGAACAATTTTCGCTCTCGCTTCATTCGAGCAGAACTTTTACCTTCATTTTTATGAAATTATCACTTATCATGAACGGTTTTCAGAAAATTAGCTATAATTTCGATTTTTCATACCTAAAAATCTGGTTTTACCCCCTCCTTGAAAAAATCCTGTCTACGCCACTTTACTTCAAAGTGACGTAATGATGTTTGTACCTATGAAAGTTCATATACTTAATGGTGGCGTAATTTACTTGTAATCGATAAATTGTAACTACATAGGTAGGGCTAGATATTAAAAATAACGTATCGTAAGAAACGTTTAGGTTTCTGTTATTCGAGTATTTTAGAAATTTTGAACTTTCGCAGTTCCAACAAATTTTGTTCAATTATTTAGACGAGCTTTTTGTCGAAGCTCATTGTGTTGTAAACTACGTTGAAATAAAGACCCCTTAAAATGTTACGAGTTCGTCTTTTTATTCGTTATTTGTGTTATTAATTCAAATACGGTATTTTCTGCGATTTCGTTTTTTAATTTTCTCTTCGAAATGTTGATTCGACGATTTCATTCATAAATTTACGTAAAACTATGCAGCATTATCATCTATGAGAAGCAAACTAAACAAATTTGAGCAAAAAGCTTCTTCAGTAAGTAATTTTTTTCTTCACTTTTCTAATTTTTCTACTTGAGCAGAGGCAGGCAGCCTGAATAGACGCTCGATTCACCAATTATTTCATCTTGAATAGTAATGCATGGTGATTTTTTAAAAAATTAACAGAATTGGTCCAAAATATAAAATAGCACTTTTCACCTTTTTTTCCAAAAATATTATCAGTGTTTACTATTCAAACCTCAGAATAGGTTGATTTATGCTTTTCTAAAATTTTACAGAAGTACGATAATGTTAAATTGGGTGGCCAAATGAACTCAAACAGGCTTCTTGAAAATTTTCACTCTTACAGCGTTAATAAATTTGAAGTTTCAACATTTTTAAAAATGGACCCTTTTTGATGTTATGTAAATGTATGTACGTTTATCCCAATTTCCAAAACTGCATTTTAGTTTAAAATGAATACCATAAACAACAGCTCCAAATCCCTTGAAACATACATAAAAATAGCCAAAAAATTTCAAAAATACATTCATCAAAACTTCTAAAGCATGGTAAACTGTAAACCTACGTGTATTTTAGATACCATCGAATGCAATTTTTGGAAATTTTTCAGTCATTTTTAGGTTTTTTGAGGGGTTAGAAAGTGAAGTTTGTTCATTCATTTTAAACCTAAATACGTATGATTTGAAGAATTAAAAATTAAGGTAGAAAGAGCATCAAAAATGATGTATGTATTTTTTTCAATTTTGAAGCCTTGATTTGTAACTTTCATCAAAGTCGGGTAATATACTTTTGTTGCTCCAATAGAAAAATGTTATGCATCATTCACTGGAGACAAATCATGCAGTTACCCAAGATTACCCGAGAAGGGAATAGTCATTATTACGATGCACTGACCATGAAGAAGTTAGAGAACAACACGACGCCTGAATTGGATTATAAATTACGAACTTGGAGAAAAATATTTCTAGTAAGCAAGTTTACTCATATTCATTTGGGTACCTACTGAATTTTCTACGTTTCTTGCAGCTGAGTTTCATAAATGAGAAGGGAATGAACAATGCTCACAGAAGTCACAGAACTCAAAACTACGGTAGATGAGTAGTCTCACAAAAATGAAAAACAAGAAACATCTTCATATATCCCCATTGAAAGAAATGAAGACAGTTTCTCATTGAACTTTCGCTGAAAAAAAAGCTCATGAAATCGAAGCTTGATTTTCAATAATGTTTCAGAAGCAAACCTCAAATTTCGATCTAAACATACGCCAGTCAATATATTTGCAAATTAGGTATGCATTTTTAAAGATTTAATTTTCTGTATTAAAATTTTTCGTTTCAAAATAAACTTCGTTGAAAGTTCACAAAATTGAATAGTATAGTATAAGTAAGAAAAATCTCTAGTAAGAATACAATACGCCTGCATCATACGCTCTTCTCCTCCTTCGCATCCAAACAAAACTTCCTTATTCCAAGACCTTGTTATTTTACAGCCATCCAACGAAATCCAAAACCTTTACAACAAACAACTATATAGAATAAAAATATGAAATTATAACGCATACCATCTCTTCCAAAAATATTCCTTTTCTCACGTGCCTATATTATTGTATACCTACGTAGTATACGGTCTACGCAGCATACCGTAACCCGGGGCCATTTTTCATACACGTTCCAATTACCCAAAAAGATTCACGAACTCGTTAAATACGAATTTAAAAAGCCTTTTATCATGCCATTGTTCCACTCGGCGAATGCGTCTGGCTATGTCTATTTCTCACCCTCCAAGCAGAACTTCGCTTCAGAGTCCCACATCTCCATCCGGTCATACCTTCCGCATCGAGAATACCGCTGCAGCAGCAGCCACACCAACACTAACAACGACCAAAAAAGAAGAATCATCGGCTCAAAATACCTACGCCGCCTCGAAACGTCGAATAATTTATTAAAAATCACATCAGTGCTGAGCGAGAGAAAAGAGAGAAAAAAAGTTATTCGTATATATACGTAAAAAAAACCAAAAGACTTTGAAACCGTAAAGGGAATTTTAAATAACGTTGACGGCCATTTTCGCGGTAAAAAGCGACGCACCGCTACACGCCAGTCGAGAAAAATTCTCGTACATTTGCCCAGCCCGTATTGAAAATTCAGAGGTAGAAGAAGGAAAAAATACGTGAAAAAAAGGTACCCAATCAGACAAATATCGCACAATAAAAACTTTTTCGAGTAAAGTACCGGAACAATGACTTCCGTAATAGAGTTCTGATTTATGAATACCGAGAGGAAAAGTATTTTTTTTTATTCGCCTAGTTCGTCGTCAGCGGTATTTGGCCTGAGGGGGAAGGGGGCACGGAGTCGGAGATGAGGAGCGAACCGAAAAAAAAATACACGAAAATATAGAAAAAGTTCTAATAGCAATTTTCTCCTTCTTTTTAGTTACTTTTATGAAAAGTTATAAAGTTAGCGAAAAAGCAAACAAAGAAAACTGCGGAATTATACCGTTTTATTTTTTTTCATTTTTTTTGCACTTTTTGTTTCGCCTTAGATTTCTGTTGTCTTAATAGTGGCGGTGTTTAAATGTGTTCGTTTTTGAGAGAGGGAAATTTATTGAGAAAAAGAGAATTCGAAAAAAATTACCTCCTCTGGTTTATTCATCAATTTTTAAAATTCTCAGAAATGTTTTTCAGTACTTCAAGACGATCAGAAATCTGAAAATTTTTGAGTTTGAAATTTCAGAATAGGAAATTACCAAAAAAAAAGTTTATTTGGCTTCACAATTTTATCCACTTTCAGTATTTTCAATCTTTAAAAGGGAGAAAACCACGAAAACCTTGAATTGAAAAAAAAATTGAATGGATAAAACACACCTCTGAGGAAAAGGAACTGCTGTAAGTAATTACTCAATTTTAGAATTTCCAATACCTCGACGAAAAAAACAAACTAATTTCTCTATCGTTCTTCCTCAAATTTCTGCATTCGACTAGAAATGGCACAGCAACGTATAAACACAACAGGGAGTACAGTGCACAGTCATCATCTCAGTACCCAACTCCATTCAACAAATCAACCGTTAACTAAATAATATATCGAATGACACATCGATTAAAATATTTTTCAGTACGTTGAACACAACGCTGCGGTTACTTCCTAGCCCTATGTATTTATTTTTTGAAACTGGACGTTGAACCTCGTTTTTTGACCATCGTCGTTGGTACGTTACATTTATCTAATTATCTGCACTCGTACCTAGATTTTCGTATCCCCATTTATTGGCATATCAACCTCAGCATAGTTGAGTTTTATATTTTCTATATATAGGTACCTACTCTTTGGGTAAAAATTTGGACATTTCGATATGCCCGGATAGTTGAAATGCCACACGAAAATATTGAACAGAAAACTACAGGAACGTGCTTGTGCTTCCATAGCCATATTTTAATTAACTTTCGAACGTGTGTACCATAAAAGCAGCAGTCAATATGTTGCAATAATTCTTCTGTCGAATGCATCAATCAAACATGTAATCACTGTGGAAAATTTTCAACCAAAAAATACAAAAGGTCACGAATGGAGGAGGTCATACAATGGCGGCAGAAACGATGATCAAAAACTTCCAAAGAAATTCTATCCAATCATATTCGGATGGAATTTTTCAAAAAGAATTATCTAATGTTTCTCATGAGCATACATATATGCACCTCAATACTTTTTGAGGCCATGCAAAAGTACATATTTTCTGAGTACTCGAAAGAAGCTCTTTTACTCGTATGCAGCGTAAGTACAATGAAAATAGAACGTAAAACACGTTTCAGTAGTTTATTTGTACATACAGATATGTACCTAAGAAGAAGAAGAAAAAAGGAAATTCAGTACCTACGTGCAATATTGTTTTCATTGAAATGCAGACACTTTTAAGTATACAAAAAGTTGACGATCTTTCATGATTACGAAACCCAATTGGAAAAGTGATAAATACACCACTTCAAGTTTTATTAAACAGAGCGAGAAGAAAATGCCATCGTCAAGCTGTAAGTATATAACTTTTTACCTATTCAGCGAGGCAAGTAAGTGATCATAGGCTTAGTGATATTCTAAATGTACTCGTAATATCTGTATTGCTATCCAATTTGGAATCTCTCGGAGAAAATTTAAAAGTTTCTACATTTGAAAAAAAAATCAATGGGCCAGGGGTTTTATAAGATAACTGATCTCCTTTCTGTCTGGTAAGTACTTAACTCAGGCTAAGCATAAGTAAATGTGTTTGTTCGCCATTTAAATCGATGGAGCTGAGTTATCCTCACCTTTTCGTGACGAGAACAATTTCACCAAGTTTTGGTAGATTCCTCAACACGGGGGGGGGGGATTATAGGTTATTGACTGGTTTTGTAGGTGTTGCAGATATGATGTCTTCCACAAAGACCAGAATTAATTCCCTATATCTGTCGATTTTTTCCATATTTTTATCACATTAAATTTCAAGAAATGATACTTAACTTACCGCGATATTCTGCGATGGCTGTATCTAGACATTATTAAGAAGACCTCCCGAGGCTAACGGAATTTCCCCAGCTTGAATTTGCTCATGATTGTGGTAATGATTACCGTTAAAATTCCCTCGTGCAAATGGCCCCTGACCTGCTAGAAATATTCCATTTTGATTGCTGCCTTAATTCTCATAACTATAATCGTCGTTTGGTGATACATATACATGGAGGGAGATCATCTCGAATTTCAATTTGGCAGATTACTATAGTCTATCATAAAATCATAATACACGAAGAAATGCATCTGCTAATTTCTTCGAAGGATGAAAAATTAAATTCAAAAATGGCCGTAATAAGTCGTGAGTGATGCAAATTACGTTAATTTGATCATTTTTTCACTACTTAGGTACCTAATCATTAATCACGTGAAATTAAGTGTAGATAGGTACTTACTCGAGGAGACGAACGAAAACGTTATTGTGATAGGTTGCTTATCTTCTAAATTGAAGGAGCTACGTGCTTCGCAAAATTTGAAATTCACTAATTTTGAAAAAATCATAAAAAATAAGGAAATATTTAAATCATTAAGGTAGGTAAATGATGCCCAAAACCCAAAGTAAGTACTCGAATGAACGAACAAAAAAAGTTATTATGACAAATTTTCCATCTTCAAAATTGAAGGGGCAGAATTTTAAAGATTTCAAATTTTCCAACTGCGTTAGCGCCTTCAATTTTGAAGATAGGCAATTTGTCATGATAACATTTTTTTATGTTCATGCATTTGAGATTTGAGCACTATTGGGTCATAGGTGTCGTTTCAATGATGCAAACATTTTCTTGCCACGGACAATAAATTCGCCAAAAACGAGAAAATGTTTGAGCAGATCATTCTAGTGACTTCACTAGCAACTCACAGTATTTGAGCGGGCAGACAAAAAAAGTTATTATGACAAATTGTCCATCTTCAAAATTGAAAACGCAAACACAATTTGAAAATTCAAAATTGTCAAAATCTAGGGTACAACACTGCCTATCATATTACCATTTTTTTGTTCGTCCACTCGAGTACTATGGGTTATGGGCATTATTGGAATGATTCAAACATTCACTTATTTTTGACCTTATTTTCAAAATTGGTAAATTTCGAGTTTTTCTACGTAGCTCCTTCAATTTACAAAATAGGCAACCAGTTATAATAACGTTTTTAGTTAGTCTCCAATACTCTCCATGAGTACTATCTACAGTTGACATTATTTCCGAAACACTATTTCTTAAAATTCAAAATAGGAGTGGATTTAAAGCTTGGTCTAAGAACGTACGCACAGGGATAGTGTATTGTTCTGACGGTAAAATGTTAAGCTCTCCAGGCAGACACCAGGATTTTAATACACCTAACAACGAACTTTCGAACATGTGAATAAACACTTAAGGAAGATGACGTTTTATTGTGCGATTTTCAATTTTTTCAGCCTCTTCGACGGAGGCGGAAACAGGAAAGATTTTAATGACTGAACAATGTCATGAAAATAGATGAGAAACACCTATTCATAAAAATTATTAGAAGTGAAATTTTCATTCTGATTGACCATTGTATAAAATTTGGATAATTTTGAAAAAGAAAAAAATTTGAGATAGATAAATTGAAGTTGCATCGCAGGAGGATCAAACTTCTTTCTTCAAGAAACGTCAGAAAAAATACGAAGGATAAAGACTTTTTCATGACTTTCAAGAAAAATGAAAAAAAACAGCAGTAAGTAAGTTTTGCAACTGTTTATTTCGGATAGGTAGGGACCTACATGTTTTGTTATGAATGATCCTGTCTGAATAATCATCAGCAAGATCTATGATCATCCACATGGGAGAATTCTAGACCAAATTAACCATTCAGCTTTACAAAGTACAATTAACTCATCACCTATCATAGTTCTCAAAAAACAAAAAGTTAAAATTGCGAGGAAATTTATTTTTAATGTGAGCATACCTCAGCTTTTTTAAATCTAAAAGATAAGCAAACATACCAATTTGTGCACAGCATAGAAGAATCAAGTCATCTGTGAAACACTCGGAAGATCTAATTCTGTTTTTCTTCAAAATCATCGCCAATCGCTTTAAACGGTTGAAAATAGGGTACAACCAGAGTTTTATCCTTCATATCAATTTGATCAAATTTAGATTTTTTTTTCAAGAGACATTTGAATTTTTAGAAATTTGCCAAAAATCGATAAAAATGAATTTCAGCACCGGAAATTTTTGCTGGTGGAGTGGAGGTGTACTCTGGGTGTCCTTTTTCGATTCTTCTGTGCTACAAAATATCAAAAAACGCTAACTGGAGAGCACAATGCGGTATATTTGAATGATCGCTCATTTTTTAAAAACAGCCTCAAAGTAAGTAGCCTTCTTTCACTCCCTCTCCTTAACCAATTTTGAAAAAAAATAATGATAAAGAAGAAATTTTTTTTAAAGTTTGAAATGAAAAAAAGTGAATAAATTATAAAGTAACAGCAACTAAAAATATAAATCATCAGATATTTTCAAGAGAAAAAATGAATATAAACATAAAATTTTTCTGAATTTTTAAAATTTGCCATCCTGATTGCAAAAACTTGGTATTACTTTGCATTCCAAATCGCTCGTCAAATTTCAGAAATGACATCTCTCGATGTTTTGCCATAATTAATACGAAAAATTTCAGAAGAAAATATTTTTAAAATAAGAAAATTGCTTACCCGAAAGTACATAAGTGATTTGCATATTTTCAAATATAACGCTGGGCAAAACCCTGAAAGTAGTCTAGAATTTTGGTGACAATATTCTAGGTCGGCGTAAAATCACAAAAACCACCTTTGAAACAGAACAATTTCTTCCAAAACAGGTTGGGTGGAAGCTGGAGCGAAAAAACGCGAATTTTTTTCGAAAATGCTTTCTCTTTGAGGAACCATATCTCCCTTCGTTATCGGAGGTGTCTTTTTGTAGCATCTGCATTCCCGAAATTGGGATTTTTAATCAAAGTGTGAATCTGAATCCGTGACGTTGAAAGCAGAAAAGGAAAAAAAACAAGGAATCCGTGACCATGGGGGATTTTTCCTTCATATTTTCATAGATACGTAATTCGAATAAATTGATTAAATTTTGTGAATTAAATTTGTTTGTTTGATGTTTAAAATGAAATTTGTTGTAAAAATTAAAATTTGAAGATATATTCATTCGGTCTTCATATAATTTTTTTTATTTGTCTAGTTTAAATGGTTTAAAACAAAAACACTTCACTTAAACACAAATGAATATACAAAGTTTTCAAGGAGTAGGTAAGTTGTTATTTAAATTTTATGATTTCATAACTTTCAGTTCAATAATAGTGTTGCTGAGTAACCAAACAATTTTCTGGCATATTGGAGGCGATAAAAATCTATCATAATGCATCCAATAGTCCAAATAGTTTAGAATTGGAAGAACTGATGAATTTTCAGACCAACAAGGTGGAGACCCCCTCCAAAAAGAAGGCTAGAAGACAAAAAGGGATGCTTCATCCAGCAGTGGGTTAATAAAACAAAGGCAAAGCAGAGAATGAAGAATTTAATAATATTTTCTTCATTTCTAAAACAATTTACATTAGAAAATTGATACATTTACCATATTCAATATGTTTGGTTCGCTAATATCTGACCCATTAAATGCTCACTCCTCGCCTGCAATCTGCTGCACATAAAGTTGGTCATAACAGACTTTCACGCACATGAGCTTTCACCCTCATCCCTTTTTCTCCATTCAGGACTTCCTCAGTCACAATAGCACTCACAAATAGAGGCTACCAGCCAGCCATGACAAGGGGAACTTTCCACGACTCATCACTCGTTTCGAACGTCGGTGTAAACCTTGTCAAAATGTACACCTCTCGTTTGTCATACGACACACAACATCCTCTCACGTTCAACTCTTTTCTCAGGAATCAATACACAGTGAAAAAAATTATTCGATTTTATTACAGAGAAACGTATAAGCAAAGAGCTACACCTACCTACGCGACTGTCATCGTTATCGTGGCGCGACAAAACAACAGTGTAAAAAAAAAGTAGCCAGATAGAATAAATAAAAGACAGGCTTTCATCGACGTTACCAACGTCAACTTTAAATTGTGAAATGGACAAAGGAAATGAAATATAAAAAAGCCAAAGATAAAAAACATTTAATATACGTTAACGTTTACCATTAATGTCGGACGTTCGGATGCTCAAAAGCTGAAAGGGTGAAGGGCTATACTCGTACATTGACTAAAGGGTGAAAAAATCACGCCATGCGAACTTCCCAGTCGGCTTGCGAATTGCGAAAACAAAAACAAAACGAATTCAACCACCAGGCCGCCGCGCCGACCGGTTCCACGTTACGTATTTATTTTCCCTAAGTATCTGGTGGAAAAAAAATTTCCCAAGCTAGAGAGACAAATACCGAAAAAAAAGGCAGGGAAAAGTTTCGCCGAACAGAGGAAAAAAGAATGAACCAGCGCGGGCGGGTGGAAAAAAATCACTATATATATATTCTGAATACCGACGTGAAACGAACCATCCTTCCCAATATGTATTCGAATTCGCAAAGGAAAAAATTTAAATTGAATTCTAGTTTCTTTCAAAGGAAATCCGTTGATTTTTTTTATCGAATTCCTGTTCAACCTTTTGACTGACGGTTTTTAAAACAGAATGCGTAATAGAAATTTTTCATAGCTTAGTTTTTTTGCTTTTCTTTTTATCTGTCTATCTCTGTTTTACGCTCGCTCCCTGTGTACTTTTATTTTCTCTTTATTTTTTCCCCAGTCTTCTTGGTTCGTTGTACATTTTTCTGACCTCCCTTTCTGTCTTCGAATGGATTTTTCCAGTTGTGCTTTCCTGATCTGCGATGTGGTTATTTTTATGTATATTTCATTTGTGTCATGCATGTTGTTAATGTGCTCACTTCATCAAGTTCCAAATTTTAGATCACTTGCCTCGATCTGTTTTGTTCAGAATTGTTAATCGTTTTGTGATTCGTTGTGCTGTGGGGTTTTTCATGGTAAGGTGATCTGCCTCGCTTTAAATTTTCCCATCTTTTTTCGAAAAAAATGTTTTCTGAATCGACCGTTTGAATAATGGTTTTGTATCTATTTTTGGTCCGAAATGATTGCAAGAAAACATCTCGATGGTGACAATTTGAAAACTATCTTTCCAAAATGTACAGAAAAAAAGAGAAAGAAGCATGAAATTTCCAAGACACGCCGCACCGTGCAGGTTTTAATAAGTAATGACTTTTTTGTTGAAAAAAAAAAATCTTTAAGAGTTCAATTGTTAGGTATTAAAATGACTTTTTGAAAACTCAACTTATTCTAAAGGTAAAAATTTTAAAAAAGTGTAGGCGCTAATTTTTTCTAATTTGTGGTGTTGATATATGTATCGACATTTTCTTCGATATATCGATATTTTTTAAGTATCGGAATTATATATTACAGCATAGGGCCACTAAAAAGACGGATTAACATTACAATTCTCACGAATTCAATTTAGGTACATATAACACATCTATTTTTCAAATTTTCAAATGTTCAGATCTTATCCCCCAAAATCATCACTTGAGAGAAAGTTTTCAGAAATTAAAATTAAAAAATCTGTCTAAAAACTTTCCCTCAAGTGATGATAGATTTGGGGGAAAAGATCTAAACATATTTTTAAAATTTGAAAAATAAATTGTGTTACATGCCTAGATTGCGAATTCGCCAGTATTGTAATTTTAATCCGTCTTTTTAGAAGCCCTATGAGTGTACAGTTGCAGTAATTTTTTTTATGTGAAAATTATATTTTTTCAAAAGTTTGTTTTATAGAATTACACGCTTAATAGAATCACTTTTGTCTCAAAACAAATCCAACAACTTCATTGGAGGATAGGTACTAATCAAGATGGAGGCCTGAGGAATGAAAGATTCAAACAGAATCAGTTTTGCCATGGACAAATGCGACCACAATAAGCGGGACCCACTGTATTTCATTTAAGGATAGGTACGATGGAGGCTTGAGGAATGAAGGATTCAAACAAATACAGGTACTAATCAAAAAACTGTGATTGGCATCTGCATGTGGTTCAAAATCATCATTACTTTTTCAATTTTTGGGATTCATCTCCACCTTCCATTATGATCATAAATTTAATTTTTTCATGACACATCAAATACAATTGGTTCGCCATATTTTGAGGAGATCCGTCTTTCCGCTTTTTTTGCTGATAAATCTTTTATATGTACCTACTTAATTGAAAAGTTGTTGATGGATCCCAAAAGCCTTTCTCATTACAGCTCCCCCTCTTTTTGCAAGACTGTAGTAAATACTCATATGTTACAATGTTTCTTTGCAAGAAAAGTTGGTTATGAAGCTGTGCCGCAACATGGTGATGATGTAATACACAAACATTTTCAAAAAAATGCTGTGATTAGGATAAGTTCAATTGCAATGCCTAATTCATATGAGGAGGCATTCAAGTATCTACCTTAAAACAGTAGTTTATTGTGTGTACCAGTGCCACCTTAGATGATATTGATAAGGAAATATAGGTAGGTACTAAATCAAGGCATTATGAAAGAAGCAAATCTAAGTATGTGATTGCATACATTTAGAGAACAGTCTGAGACATCTGGCAACACTAATCTTGAAACATTACAATAGTCCAAAACTTGTTGCTTTGGTAGATGAATTTGACGCCATAGTAACAAATTCAATGTTTTGTATCAGATCTGAAGAACTTTCTTGTATCACTAAGTTAAGAGACAGTATACTGGGAAATCTTTAAACAATAAAGATTCACCCAGCAAAAAAATTCAGTTCGCTCTCATTACCAGCGTTACATTGTTTGCCCAGTAGCATCGCTATTAAATAATATCAGGAAAAGGATTCCATTTATGCAAAATGGTGATTTCCTGTCCTTTTATGGTCTAGCTGAAGGTGAATTCCATCATCTTACCAAATCTGTCCCAAAGAAATTGACAAGTGATTTAATACACTTTTTCAGTGGTTATTATTTTGGAAAACATCAAATTTACAATACATGGAGCGTTATCTGATCACTTATAAATGGGAGCACTGATTGGACAATGGATTGAAGCATGATTAGTTTTATAATCTCAGGCCTCTGTTACCTACATCATCCTCAATTTGCAGAATAAATTAAAAAATTAATATTTGATGAGAGCATTGCATATTCCACAAGCTTAATGTTTAGGTAGGCTCCCTCTGATTTAGCCAATTATAGTGAATTGTTGAAAAGAAAAATCCATGTTAAATAATATTGACATATTAATTTTAATTTTCTTACTGTACCAAAATGGTTATCTCACTAATGACCTGTCAAACACCAACTCCAATATTCATCATTAAAAATCCCCAATGATGAGATGCGAATGGAGATTAAACAAGCTATTAGCTAGTTGCTGATTGCAAGAGAGTTTTTGCATTTGCATTCAATATTTTGGTTGATGGTTGTATTGTATTTTTTTGCTTTAAATATCTATCTACTTGAGGTTTCATTTTCTTTTTTTTTCATCTTTTTTATTATGTTTTGAAGTAGAACGTTCCTATCTCCTACTCTTATAAGAATAAATTCAAATAAATTTCTTGTAAATTAGAACATTAACCTTTGAATTAAATAAATTTGGTCCCACATTAATAAAATAATATTAAAAATTAAATTCTAAACAAAATATATAAAATAACGAACATAAAATATTAAACAGCCAATCATAGCACAAAACATCACTTCTGATGTCACGACAATACTACTTACATGGAAAGTAAATCAGTCGCAGATGCGCAATTAGTTTTGGTTTGGTTTTGTGTTGGCACATTGTGATCATCTTAACACAGTAGTCAGTAGTTTCTCATATATACATTTACATAATAAATGTATTAGGTAAGCAATTGAAAATTTTTTGTATGGTTTCAGAAATGCCTATATGCGGCTAATGTGTTATAGTTTTTTCATCCATTTTTCTAACCTACCTATCCAGATGTAACAATTCTGAGAACTCTTTTCCTGATGCTAGAAATTTTTGTAAGCAATTTATTATTTTTTATGATAGAAAATATGCAATTGTAGATGAGTTAAAAGAGAAAAGAACAATTAAAATTGTGAACACAAATTGTTGATATTTTGGAATATTAAATTTTGAAGTTCAAATCAGTCAGAATCATTAAATCCCCAGAATCGATTTAAAAATGATTCGAACCACAAATCCCACCCACTCCTGAGAAAAACATTTCTTGTACTGAGAGAAAACTGTGAACAAGTGACTTTCAAGTCACTTATGAGGAAACCATCTCAAACTTGATGTGATTTTTGGAAATGCTTTTTTCAGTATAAAAATTCTGAAAATCAGTGGTCCTGAAATTGTTATTGACTACCTCAAAGTAAATCCCACCATTTCCAGCTATTATGGAGCCTCTTGCCAGGTTTTTGATTTATGTAGCAAATCTGAGTTTCTTTAGAAGGCAAGAAAATCAATTTTGACAACTATAATAAAATCAAGGTCTGGCTAATTCTTGACACGTTTTACAAGTTTACTCACAATTAAAGCAATTTCCAGGTAGACTGCTCCAGTGTTTTTTTTTGTAGCATATTTACTTAGATTAAAGAAAACTATAAAGAGTAAAAAATGGCTCGCCCAAAAAACACTGCACTTGAGGTGATTGCCCGCTAATCGCCGAATTTGTGAATAAATTGTTCAGCAGGCTTAGAATGAACCAGAACTCAATTTTTAGTTTCCTATTTCTGCATGCGTTTACATGGCAGATCACCAGCAGTAATCTATAATAATTATTTATACGTACATAATGTATGGTTAACTGATTAACGGTAAAAGGTATTTGCTGATTGCAAGAGGGTTTTTGCTGTGTTCTAAGAACCCGATTGGCACATTTCTGGTGATATCTGACTACTCATTTCTGCAGTTAGAAATTGCCGTTTTGACAGTCAGATTTGCAGGCTGACTACAATCAACCAATCAGAAACAAGTATTTTTTTGATATTCTAAGATGGCGCTGACTCGTCAGAAGACTGAGTGGAGATCTGAGTGTGGATCTGACTAGTCAGATCCACACTCAGAACCACACTCAGATATTGCCGTTTTGGCAGTCAGAAAATACATTCTGACTGATATGTGGTCATATCCCATTATCCCTATCCAGATGCACTGTCTAAAAAATGCTGTTTTGCCAACCGGGGAAAATTCATAGCGTGAAATTCATTGTGGAGTAAATTCCCTAGCCCAGAAAATTCTGTTCTTTAAAAAATACCTTTTTTTAAAGAAGTTTCGTCTCTTTCAGCTCTAGACAGATGTTTTATATTATTCAGTAAGTAAGTATTCTTTAATTTCTTATGTTTGTGCCTTAAAGTAGGTAAGTAGGTACCCAATAATTCACTTGTACCTATATACGTATAAATGAATTATCTTGCACCCTTAGGAATTTTCATTTCCTTCAACCAGCTCAACCATCATTATTGAATAATTATATGTACTCGTAAAACCAAGTAAATCACTCTTACTGATGCTTTCAACATTGACCAGCCAAATTACCACACTAATAGTTCATCCAAATCACACAAATACTCATCATGAGAAAATGGCATAAATGTTTAAAAAATGTGAATTTTTTTGAACACCTTACTTTCACTCTAGTATCACTATACCTATCCACCGTATCCATACACACCCAAAACATGGTCTATGTATATCTACAGTACACGTAAGCGAAGCTCATACACTTTGGGAGAAAATTTCCATGTATTAAAATATCCTACGCATACGAGCCAGATACGTGGGAAATCTGTTGCTTTCACGAGATGAAATATGATCGATAGGTGACATCACTACCATTCTCTCTCCCTCGCACATATTGAGCTACATAAGCAGAGCAAGTACCCTAGCACCATCAACTTGTTCGAAAGTTTTTTAATTTAAAGCGAAATTTTCGACGAACTAGCATTCTCTAAGGTACTACACGACAGGACGATCACTCTACGTACACAACGTCGTCGTCATCGTCGCCATCGCCTCCATGTCAATGATGTAATTGCACAACAACGACGACGATGAGGCTGCCATTCCAGCAAAACACGAACAGAACTCTTCGATGATGGATAATTTCACAGCACTAAACACGATACGATCGAATACGCGAAATGGAGCAGAAGCAGAAGAAGGATAGCGGACAAAATTGGTGAAAAAAACCTTCAACTCTTGACGCTCTCTCGCGCCAATCAAAATTCTATCACTTACACTCGCCTTCATTATAACTCCATTGAAGCAGACTTTTGAATCGGTATTCGTTAAAATTCTGCTCGACCGTTTTTCAAACACGTCTCTAAATTTTTAAACACGACAAAGCACACCGTCGTCGTGTACAGAGACGCCGTTATCGAGCAGAGTACATCGAACAGATGAGCAGTGTGCGTTCGAAAAAAAAATATAGAGAGAAACGTGAAAGACGTGCGAGAAAAAAAAAGGAAGCACTCTCTTACTCTCGAGTTCTCTCTACCACTCGAAAAAAAATTCAATTATTTGAAAAAAAAATAATATTGAAATTACTCTTCCTTTTCCTCTTCCACTTCCTGTTGTCGTCGTAGTCAACGTAGAAATATCGTACAATTTACGTGCTATAGGTACCCTAAAGCGAGGCGAAAAAAAAAGTGCAGGTGACGCTGAAAACGACGACGATGTCTGCACACGCTCGCGAATAATCGAATCCTAATCATTTGTTTCTATTCATCGTGTTCGCAGCTGTCTCTGTCTCTCACACTCGAACAGGAACAACGCTACGAGTGCAAATCATTTCGCCACGACACCGGTGAAATGCTCTTCACGAATATCAATAGCACTTAAGACCATTTTGCGAATTGGAAAAACTATTCAATTACGATTCATTTCGTGCATTGTTCGTTGTCATTTGATTTTCACGCTCTTATACCGACTCTACCTCTCGTTTTCGCCATTTTTCTCGCGAAATTCTGCTATAACCATCGAACAAACCTGTGACCGGAGGGTATTCTCGTCTTATATAATATCGACGGTCGACGACTAGTATTTGTTTATATTATTTATAATTCGAATTTCGAAACGCTTTTAAGCGTTGCTGGAATTCCAATTTATATATACAGTAAAACCTCGAGAAGTGCAACTTCGAGAAGTGCAAATTCGCGTTAAGTGCAACAAAAATGTAATCCCCGCGGTCTCTACAGTCAATTTACCATGTAAATTCACCTTCATAAGTGCAAATAGTAACCTTGATAAGTGCAACAATTTTTCGGCAGTAGAATGCACTTTTACCTCAATAAGTGCACGTTGCTGTACGTTTCACCTCTATAAGTGCAAAATTACTTCAATAAAAATTGTAGGTGAATTTAAGCTCTATAAGTACAAGTTGCTGTACGTTTTGCCTCTATAAGTGCAAAATTACCTATAGACAATAGAAATTTGTAGGTGAATCTAACCTCTACATATAAGTGCAAGTTACTGTACATTTCACCTCGATAAGTGCAAACTGTGGAAAAATAACCTTGCTAAGTGCAAACCTCTTCAAGTGAAAAACTCGATAATGCAAACATTTTTCCTGTCCCTTGAGTTTGCACTTATCGAGGTATATAAAAAAAACACACCCAAAATAAACGACATTACATTCAACAATTAACTAAGTATATTATTTACTGCTATTAGGAAACTGGAAATAGTAAGGTACATAACTGCTTATCATCGCTTTATAAACAAAATTAATGAGTGTGAATCAGTAATTTTCTTCAATAATCACCGATATTATTACTTAAAAATCATCATACTTGAAGAATTAATTGAAATATGAAATCTGAATATCTACTCGTACGAGAGCGAACGAAGGCGGAAAATAACGTGCTAGAAGAAATCTATAACTGTTCAAAAGTGAGAAGAACTCACTCTCCCCGATTTGAACAAAATCAAACTAGATCAAAACATCAAGAGCACAACTTCATAATATTTTGATTTTTGACAAATTCTTGAAAATTCAGAGAATTAAAAAAAAACTGTTTTTAGGGTGATTTTCAAACTTTCACATAAAGCATACATTTTTTGAACAAAGTCAACCAACAACGCGAATAATTCCTTCAATTGAATTTTTACACATCATCAAGGACGTATATTTTCGGGAAATTTCAAGTCTCCGGCAATTTTTCAATTTTCGCCGAAATTTCAAATCTCTCTAGAAGAGTCGAAAAATAAACTTCAGCACCCATAACTTTAGTCAATGCTGATTCAATTTTTCACCATTTTTTCTGGAACTGTATAATCAATAGTTCCTTTTTGAACTCACAATCCTGGAACTCCACGATAATACCTGAAACGGTAGGAAGAGTACCTACCCAATAAGCACCGACCAAAGTTACAGGGACGTTAATTCGTGACCCTTCCAGAGCAATTTGAAATTTTTGGAGAAAATTGAAAAATGTTGGAGGTTTAGAATTGCCCGAAAATACAATCTTATTGAATGTGTAGAAATTTACTCAAAAGGAATTATTCGTATTGGTTCATCTAACTCAAAAAAATTATATTTCAAGTTCAAAAATCGACCTAAAAAAAGCTTTTTTGAATTTTTACAATTTTCAAAAATGAACTATAGGACCTGAAATTCTGGGTGTCTACGTTGATTTTAGAATAGAATATTCTTCCAACTATCTTGAAAACAGTGAAAACTTGGATGATATTGATGAGGAAATATATCGGAACAAAGTAATTTGAATGAAGTGAATCTATACACGTATTGTGATCGCATTCATTTGTAGAACCATTGCAACACTAATCTTGAAACAGTATACTTTGTAAGCAATCTAGTATTTTTTATCGTAGAAAACATGCATTGAAAGTATTTTTTCTATATCTACATTATAAAAAAAGGATTCTTAAAAAAATAATAATTTTTAAACTTTTACAAGGGCATACATTTTTTGAGCAAAGTCAAACAATCCGAATAATTCTTTCAACTCAATTTCTATACCCATCAACAATTTGTATTTTGGACCATTCTGAGCCTGCAGCGATTTTTAAATTTTCTCCAGAAATTTCAGATCTCTCTGGAAGAGCCGAAAAATGAACTTCAACACCCATAACTATGGTCGATGTTGATTGAGCAGCCTCTCGATCGTTTTCCTTCTATCGGTACTTCCTTTGAAAATTTGTTTTTTTCCTAATTTTTCTGAAACTTCCTAAGTAGGTAGTCGAAAATTATAGGTGCTCAAGTTCACTTTTAGCCCTTCCAGAGCGATTTGAAATTTCTGAAAAAAAAATTGAAAAATTGCTGGACGCTCCAGAATGGTCCATAACAGTAGTTGTTGATGCATGCGAGTCGAATTGAAGGGATTATTCACATGGGTTCATTTTTCTCAAAAAAAAAAATACCTATAGATATATTTTAAGTTCAAAAATCGCCCTAAAAAAAGCTATTTTGAATTTTTCAGATCTTCAAAGATTCATTAACATCCAAAAATGAACTTTAGGACCTGAAATACTGAGTACGAAGATTTTAGGATATGTTTTTTCAATATAACTGGGTTTTGTTCAAATCAGAATGTACTTATGAGTTAAAAGCGTTCCCACAGGTATATTAAATTACGAAAAATTTCAACTCGTAAAATTTTCAGCACTGATAACATACCGAGAGCATACGTACCCTTAAATAAAAACCACGCCAAGACCAACACGACGAGAGCTACGAATACGCAACCAACAAAGCATCCAATTACACAGACCACCGCTGGAGTCCACCTGTAGAGTACCAATATCAGAGATGACTCGACAGAGAGCTAAATACGAGCCAAAATCGGACGGTGGAACAGCAGAAATCGAATACGAGGCACAAAATAACAACGAAAAAAAAAGCCCACGTCTCCCATCTTCATCGCATCATTAACTCGATACACAATTACCCTACTCTCTCATGGTATCGTTTTCAGCAGTGTTCGATGTTGATTTAGTGGAAAACGCGGGTGGTGATGGCGCCACAGTCGATGTCGTTGTCTTGAATCATCTCATTTTGTTTTCAGTTATTACCACATGTTAAAGTGTAATGACCCTGGCATCGTGGTAAAAAACGATACCAGAAAAAGCTAGAGTAATCAGCGAATAATTTGACCAAAATTGTAGATGATGAAACAGCTTTACAAACAATTCAGTTTTTAGAAAAATTATACAAAACAAAGTTGAAAAAATTAAAAAATTGATTTGATTCCCCAGGCTCTCGTGAGTTTTTTTTTTTTTTTTAGGTTTTTGCAACATATTCCGTAGCTTAATTTCGTAATCACCTCTAAAAGCAAAGATAAAATAACAGAGAGGAACGATGAAAATGAGTAAGAAGTAAGAACGAAAACAATATCTCCAAAATATGACATTAGAAAATCGATTATCGCGGTTCACAGCGACAACGACGACGACGACAAATGGTTTAGTTTATAAAACATTAACACCGAGGGAAATAAATCAAACGAGGATCCATTATTATCGCCCATTTAGGGTAACTGTCTTTTAAAGATGAACTCATTCACATTTAGCGGTAATCGGATTTTCGCTGGTAATCCGTTAATTAACAGTAATCGATTTATATACATGTACGAAGCTTTCGATAGATAATTGTTGCTTCGTTTAGGGTTTCAGGGTTTCGTAAAATCTATTTATAGGTGATGATGTATTTTCACGTGTAGTAGTTATCCATAGTTTTATATCGCTATACTTGTACATACATACCTACATCCTTGTACAGAGATCGATTAGAAGTTTTTGTGTTTCTTTTGCGTCTTACTCCGATGTACCCAATAAACAACGAGGCCTATATGGAGTTACCATCATCCAACCATATTCAGAAAATTAATATCAAGGTAAGTTACTATTGAAAAGTATTTTTGCATTACAACTGACAACCACCGTGTTGAGAGTTCTACGCCAGGAGCAACTGAAATTTCATAGGGCATGTCAAGCGATCCTGCTTTTGCGCATGATGAGTACAGCACTGCCATTTCAAGGGTAAAGCACAAAAAAAAACATTCTGCGTTTCAATACTTTTGAGAAAATTTGAAGCTAAATTCTTTCTCAGCAAGTAACAAATTACCTGTGATAAACTTCTTGCACAATAACGTTGGTTAAATTTTCAAAATTCATTATCATTTCACTTTTTTTTAGAAGACGTGTTTAAAAAATCCAAACAAAATGTTACTTACAATAATTTACTAAAAACGCCAGTCTCTCACAAAAATGACCAAAAATTCCCAATAATTAACCAAAAAATTAGGATCGGTAGTAATTTATCAAAAAAATTACTAGTACATGTACTTTGCCAACAAAATTACCAGTAATTTACCAGAGAAAATTACCAGTAATTTACCAGAGAAAATTACCAGTAATTTACCAGAGAAAATTACCAGTAATTTACCAGAGAAAATTACCAGTAATTTACCAGAGAAAATTACCAGTAATTTACCAAAAAATTACCAATAGAAACCAGGGATGAAAAGCTAGCCAAAAGCTTAAAGCCGAAAGCTGAAAGCCGAGCAGATTTTCGCACTTAGCCAAAAGCTAAAAGTTTGCAAGTTTCATTTTTTCCAAGCCGAAAGCTAGCCAAAAGTTTCATTCTTTTGGCTTTTTTCAAAGGCTTTTTTGCAGAATTGAATTCTCTAAATTTAGAAGAAACAAAAAAATGAAAAAATTTCATTCAATTTTATTTTAATGCGATTTAGTGAAATGAAAAAAAAAGGAAAATAATTCTAGCAATGAATATTCTCCACTATCACTAATTATGAAATCAATGTACCTGATCTAATTTTTAATTCCATTTTGTTGTAAATTGATGGTGTATCAGCTAAAAGTTTAAAGTCAAAAGCTCAAAGCCAAAAGTTAAAAGCTAAAAGCTTAATGAAATATAGCTGAAAGCTGTTAAATTGAAAATATAAGGAGAAGCCATTGGAAGCCGAAAGTCTGGCTAAAGCAAGCCTTAAAAATCAAGATAGCCGAAAGCTAAAGCCAAAAGTTTCAATTTTGAAATTTCAAGCTAAAAGCCAAAAGCTGAAGTTTCATTTTAAGGCTTTTCATCCCCGATAGAAACTTACCAATAATTTACCAAAAAAATTTACTAGCAATTTACCCAAAAAATACAACAATTTTACCCAAAAAAAAATAACCAGTAATTTACCAAAAAAATTACCAATAATTTACCGAAAAAGTACCAGTAGATTTTCAAAAAGTTATCTTTTGGTAATTTACTAAACTATTACTTACCATTATTTTATCAAAAATTTACTAGTTATTCACCCCCCCGCCCCCCTCCAAAAGTCATTTCTTTAGAATTATCAAATATTACCTTGTACATACATCAACAGAAATTACAAATTAGGTAAGTACATTATTTACCAAATAAGGGTGAAGTTTCCTCCCTGAGGGAACTTGTGAAATGGTATATTTTTTCTGTGCTCTGAACTTGATAATGAAATTTTATAGGTAGGAAAACTTCAAGTACAGGAATTCTTCAAGCTGTCAAAAATGAGACAAAATGTCAAAAAGTCATTTCCAAAGTTTGGCATGAGAATTTATTGATTTTTTCCAAGACCTCAAAAGTCAGACACAAGATCAAAAGTCAACAGTCAATTTCAACCTAACTCAAAATGTCAAAAATTAGTCATTTTTTCCAAAAGTTTCAAAAGTCCCATTTAATGTCAAGAATACATTACAATTTGGCGTCTTGTAAATTTTGAACAGACCTCTAATCTGTGCAAAAAGATTGTTAAAAAGTGAATAATTATAGACAATTTAATGGAAATTATAACGTGAAAAGTGTGGTGATCAGATTGTTTCAACCTGCCGATCGCAAATCAAGTGTAAGTATGGTTTTTCCCCAAAAATTCCAATGGTTGAAAAATGTAACCTTATTAAAAATTAATTTATAAGAAATTATACTTAGTTACTCACCTAACGTTTGAATTCGACCTAATTTCAAATCGCTGATACAAAACTAGGTATAGATTACCGAAGTCACATGGATCCGGAAGGATCAGAAACTCGAATCGTCGTATACAGTAATGGCGGAAGATGAAGTGATCAAATGACAAAATCGTTATCAAAACTGATCAAGACTCGATACCACTCGAACCCAAAACATAACCAAGTCCGACAAAGTTCATAAAGCCAAATTCACGTGTCTGAAAAATAATTCGAACGTTCCAAAGTACATAACTGCACCCCCCACCCGCACCACCGATTCTGACTAGAATAATGAATAACTTCAAAGCTCGTGATTTTTCTCCCTTTTTTTTTCGACGCGCCATTTCGTTCGGTTTTTTTCCACTCAACGTCTCCTCCATCCTTCGTACATTTCTGCTCAGTGTGCAACGGTGGCAGCCACTTCGGAACCTCCGCCCCCATAATCATCAGCAATTTCGTGTTGTTCCGGCCGATGAACATGGTTTGTTTACTTTGCGAGGAGTTGCAAATGTATTTTAAATTTGCCTTGCACGCTTGTTAGCGCATAAACACGGTCATTTTGCCCTTCCGATAATTTATTACGCTGAAATACCGAAACGCGAAGGGCCAGGCCGCGGGCGGGGGTAGGACGGAGGACGGAGGATTGCGTTAAATATTTATAATTTCGCGTTCGGCGAGTCGTGTTGTTATGGGTCGACTCTCGAGTGAGCTGCTGAGCCACGAGCACGGCGGTAAGGCACATTAAACCGAAGATGAAGCGATGAGCAAGGGTGTTGGGGCATCCAGGGGTGGGGTGAATTCGCGATTATAATTTTTCGCTTCGTTATGAAAATAAACAAATTATAAAAATGAACGAAAGCGAACGCAAAAAATTGGTCGACGACGTGAGAAATTCCAGCATCCGCTGAGTTCGACGATGAGCAAAAAAAATTCCAAATTAGCTTTTATCGTGATTAAAAGCGCGGAAAGTGGGAGGATGAGAGAGCGAGCAAGTCGAAGGTGCGAAGTCGTCGGTTCTCGGGTACCGCGTAATGAGAGAATTAAAAATTTAATATGTTTTTGCCGCGCGTTGATTAGCATCCAACTCGTATTTCCTCCGCATCTCCGATGATGCTGTCGACAACTTCGGGTTGGAAAAAAAAATAAACGAAGAAGACACGCCTGTCAATGATGATGATTTAATTTGCAATTGTGCTCGACGACGACGATGAGGTACTTTTTTTCTCGTAATGTGCTCTTTGCTCTTTGTTGTAGCATCTTGTGCGCCCCCAAGGCGTGTACTTGATTAGCGTCTTGACTCCGAACAAAAGAAACTTATTGCACGAGTGAATTAACAACGTGCTTGGCTTAATGTCTTCAATGAGGAAATGAAAAAATGTCTCCGGCGCAAGACCAATGATTAAGGAAGAAAGGGGGTGAGGTTGCCGATTATCATACAGTTGGATGTGCCTCTCAATACACAGTTGAAGGGGTGAATTTCCAAACAAAAATTAATTAAACAGACCTACAGTCATGAATAAAATACTATAAAATTCGTGGGTATTATTCACCTTCGTAGTTTCCAACTTGACTGAGACACTCAATGCGGCTTGCCCCATCCCAATCAAACTGCAGAATACTCATACAGAGAAGTTTAGAACCCCTATGGTAATGGTATACTGGTAAAACTATTCCAACAGAGGAAAAAAAAGACAAGAGGAAAAAGCACGAGGAAAAAAAACCACCACACCGATCCCAAATAATTAAGAATTCGGGTTCGTAACGAGTCCGAATTAAAGTCGACTAATGCTTTTATACGTTTTAATTAATTTGACATTTATTCGCCGGTAATTAAAGAAGCTTTGCGGTAGCATAGCTTAATCCCAAATGTCTTATAAGTAATTCGTTTTCTAACTAAGGTATTTTCCACCAAGTACATCGACGATTTCAATTTCATCATGCGGTGTAAGATAGCAGCCAAAACACTCGCGAATATTTACTATACGAGTAGAATTACGAATTCTAAAACGTGCGAGTATGTTCGATGAATTATTACTAGAGAAAAGGTCTAGCATTAGTGAAGAGGGGTGAGGAAAAGCTTGGAGCGGAGTTTTTTTCCCCATTCGGTGATTCTTAGGCGAGAATAAATAAAGATAGATGCTCCACTGTGTGTACAGTTCTAAATTGTAACAAATTTTTCACATTGTTTTCATGATTGCAAAAGAATTTTCACTTTCAAAAATTTGCATTAGTTGAACTTGGTAGATACCTAAATTGTTAATTTGATGACAAAACGTACAAAAAATACAAAAATACTCGTGATCCACACTTTTGAGGTAGATATTTAATCCTCTCTCCCCTCTTCTACGTGCCTTTCGTACCCCAAACATAATTCAGGTAAGTAGGTAGATATTTATTTTGAGTTTTCAATCAAAAATGAATTAAATTCGCATCAGTAAAAAAAATTAAAATGAAAAAAAAAACATTCAAGTGTGCAATTTTGGTAAATCTTTCACGAACTCCCTCCCTCTTCTCAGAAATTGCATCAACTCGTACGTTATAATCGTAGAATTGAGAAAATTCCCCAAAATTCTATATGTCTTTGTAACTACATATTACAAAAATTCTGATGGGACGGCTCTACGTCTACCTATGGGGTCGAATTCCACAAAATAGTTTCACCACCCTAAAAATCCTAAAAATAAACCCTTTCGATACATCGTGAGGATAAATGAGACAAAGAATATCTATCAAAATATGTAAGAACTTGAGTTGCTCAGCAGATTTCAGAAAACGTGCTTTTTGTGTTCTAAAATTCATTTCGTTCTTTTTCTCAAATTCGAGGTACCATCGTCTTTCAACAAAAATCATCCCATCATTTGTTCCATCAGTTCAGCTTCAAAAATGTAAAACTGAAATTGCTCCAGATACAATTCCACACATTTCCAGTGTTTATACTTATGAATTATGATTGAGGAACATCCGCAGGAATCAAATTTAAACATGCTTTCCTTCAGAATTTGAGAAAAAAAAAATTTCAATGCGAAAAACTTGACTTTCTGAAATACGTACTCGTATGTTTAGTGAAAGTACTTATCATTTTTGGTTTTCGCCAGCTTTTAGGGGAAAGAAACTGTCTCTTAAATATATACTTAGTATATCTGGATTTTTGCAAGGCGAGTCAACGCAACCTGAAAGATCACTTGTGGCCAGTATACCAGTATCCTACTGATTACAAAAGAGTTTTTGCTTTTTTTCTACATGTCATCATTACTCCAACTGAGGGGAAGAAGCGTCATTTTCTCCCGTTTTGACCCTTTCTCCCACCCACACCCCAATAAAACCCGGATTTCATCAGAAAACCATAATTCAATTTATTCATTCAAAGTAATTCATACTGTGGAGGTATTCGAAATCAGTACTGGTGATTGGGCACTTCATTCAAGCGAAATGGCGCTGTTCAGGTGATAAATTCAAAGCACGCAATCTATGAATTTGAAATCAGCGTCACGTAGAAGACTGTCGGAGAAATAATTCTCCACTGATTAATGAAGATGTACACATGGAGATTGGAGATTCAAGCAGTTCTTGAAAACCAAAATATACGTTTACATCAGATAAAAATCATTCACAACACTAGAAAAAAAAACCAACTTTCTGAATAAACTATTCAAACGAAGGAACACAAGCAGCAAATTTTAAATTTTTGGCAAATTCTATTGATCGGAAACGGTTTTGAACCATTTTGAGTAGTTCATGAAGACTCGAGCAGATTTTTCAAATGCTGGAAAATTTTACAGAATAATGTTAAAAATACGAAGGAAAATATTGAAAATTGCACGACCAACGTCCCGTCCCACATGTCAATAAGTATAGTGATAAAAGATAAGCACTGGCAAGTAAGTAAGCAAAGTTATCATTTCGAACCAAAGAATGAACCTGACCAGCAAATTTTTATGTAATTTTTGGAAAATTCTTGAAAATCAATTAATTTGGACGAAAAATGGAGGAAAATCAAAATATTACCAACTCGCCCTGAAAAGCTGAAATTTAGTAGGTAGCTATATAGATACTTCATTTTCGAGCCCCTGACTTGATTGGAAATAGTTTTCAACCATTTTGAGCAGTTCATGAATCCTCCAGCAGATTTTGTCAAGTTGTAAAATTTTACCCAATGGGGTTGGAAATATTTAGAAAAATATTCAAATTCAACAACTGACGTAGACTATACCTACCCATGTGATAAAATACAGACGTTGGCAAGTAAGTAAGAAAAGTTATTATTTCGAACCAAAAAAACTGGAATTGCCGAAACATGACTGGTCGAGGCTCCAGAACGATCTGAAACTGCCTCTGATCGACTCATGTATGTACTTTGAAAATAAATTATGAAGTTCATTTCAGTTTTCCACTTTATTTGGTGAACTTTTGTTATAATTCCAACTATCAAAAATGTTCTGGAGGCTCTAGAATTGCTTAGAACGGTTCGAAACTGTTTCTAATCAATGCGATGGTTCATCATAAATTGTAAAGTGAAAAAAAAATGAGCTGGAATTGGGTGTACATCAAATTTTTCACACCATATATCAATCACTCGTGGCGAATTGAAGCATATCTTTAGGCTTCCAAATTGGGCTTCGATGTTAAAGCTCTGAAAAGATCCTTTAAAAAAAAAAAAACGAAAAAAAATGAAGGTGAATTTGAATGACCTCGATATTTTCCTTAAACTAAAGATCACACGTTTAACAACTATCGAAAATCTGCTGGAGACTGCAGAGCTACTCAAAACTGTTCGAAACCGTTTCCAATCGATTCTGAAGGGTCGAAAATACGGCACAAGCCAAATTTCAACTTTCTACGAGTAGGTTAATTCGGCCACATCATTTTGATTTTTTATCCACTTTTTTGGTTCAAATAAGTACTTTTAAAAAATCGCCAAAAATTAAATAATGACCTATTCGGCTTTGAAATTTTGAAAAAAAATGTTCTATTTTTCGCTTAAATTGCAAAAAGTGCTGTTCTTGCCAGAAAATTCCAAGAAAGATCCTGTTTTTTTTCCTCAAAACTTAATAAGAACTAGTTTTTCCCGTTTCTTCATCTCATAATAATTGCAAAAAAGTACCTGCCGAACCAGAAGAAGAAGATGTTCTGCCTCCTGCCTCTGGAATGAGAAGCTCTAGAACGCCACAATAAGCTATAATATGCTAACGCTGGCGATGTGTACCATACCTATGTATGTCTCTCGATTAGAAAAGGTTTTTGTCGCTGATGACAGACATTTCGAGAATAAATATTAGTTCAACATAAATAGCCAAGAATACTGATTATTTTAACATGTATGTAAGTATACTAGTTTTTGTATTTTGATAGCGTAAAATCTCTTCTAAATAAACGTTCGAAACTGGAGCGCAAGCCGCAAATAAAGAATGGCTCTGTACAGTGCACATAGAGCAGCAACTTGCAGCTGATATTCAGTTTTTCTGCAATGAGCTCAATGTGGAAATTGAAGGAGCCGGGATAGGTAGGTAGATGAATTTTCGAAAATCCAATTTTTAACACCTTGGTTTCTCGTACAACTTTTCAATGCAACCACATAAGGTTCTCTTAAAAAATATCCCACCTCCGAAATTGAAGGCTCTACGGACAAAAATGAATTTTCAAGGATGCCTCAAAATTTCTGTAAATCATTGTTTCTGGCTCCTTCAATTTCAACGTTATACAATTTCACAAAATGACATTTTTTACCAGACACTGGAATTACTTTCAAAATTGACAAAAGTTAAAATTTTGACAGTTTTAAAAAACTTGGTGCAAAAAATTTATTCCATTCGCAAAATATTGATTCATTTTTCCTTCCTTTCAAGTCTAAAAATTTGTAATTTTTCGATATTTGTTTGGAATTAAATGGAAATTTTTCCTTGTAAAATTATAGTTCCCTCCACCTGAACTGTAATTTTGCCCTCGACTATGTTTCGTTACGAATGATTGAAGTATACCTCATTTAAAGGCTATATTAGAAATGACCCTGTCTATTTATTGAATTTCGCTAGTTGTGCACCTAGCGCTAAGTATGTATCGTTTTTGAGTACTTCGAAATGGTTTTGATTCTTGATATTTCACGTATAATAAATCAGAATCACTATCCAAAATAACCGAATCTTATAATTGTATAAGTAATGTAAGTAGGTAAGTACCTATAACTTTTAAGCTATGTTTATTTGTGATTGTCTGAAGAGTCTTCAATTTTAGAGATAGGCAATTCAGTCAGAGAACCTTTTTTGTTCGACTTTAAAAATTATGTCAAACCCCATGATCAAAAATTGAATTTTCAAAAATTTATATACCCCTCTGCCCCTTTAATTGAAAAAATTCGTAGTCATTTATTTTGAGACCTTCACTTAATTCATTTCACTCGCTGAGAACGTGCAAAATCCTACGACAGCCAGGTTTCGAACCATTTGACTGAAAAATGTTCAAGATTGTACTAGATACTATTTTTTCCCAGTCTATACCCCTTCCCCCTTCTCCTGAGTTCTCAACCATAGGATGCTAGGATTTAGATTATGAGCATCCAAATTTTCTTTAATCATCACAAATGGCAGACCTCAAAAAAAATCCCTCAAGCTGGTTCTCGCATCTTACCCTATCATACCCCTCCAGGAAAAATCAAAGGAGTACCTAGTATGTGAAGAATCCTGTTGCAAACTTGCAGGAACAACCCTTTGGGGAAAATATTCAATATTATTCAATTAGAATCAAGTTTCATCAAATCTAAGAGAGCTTTCTACATATTTCGATTAATCTCTGAATCTATACACTTTCGCAAACGTTCTCAATGCGATATTTATCAAGTACATTTTGTTGACTTCTGGTTATGACTTACTTACATTGCATTGCATTAAGGTCGTAAAATCGGGTCAACGGATCCCATTTATAAATCGTATCGGGAATACGATTTCACGCGGATTCGAGCATATACAACTTATACTCGTATGGTACGTATAGAGAGATATCTCAACTCTCTACACATAGATAGTGTGTGGTTGTACGTATTATATGCGAAAAAGCGAAAAACTCGCATCGGCGACAACGACAAAGACGCGTCGAGCAACGGTGGCAAACAATCGAAAAGTTGCGTTCAATTTCAACTCTAAAAGAACATCTTCAAACATAGGGAAGAAAATTTTTATTTACTAAAAAGTTTATCTGGTTTATCATACGACAGCATCGTCGTCGTCGTCGTCGTCTTCGTAATACAACGAATAAGCGACAATTTATACGCGAAAAGAGAGCTTTTTGTATCCGTTGTTGTGTGTAGTAGCATGATATTCCTTCTCATACTCCCTCTTACCCCCCTCCCCACCAACCGTCGAGTTCCTGAAGGTATAGTACATTCGACTACGATAAGTATAAGGATGAGGCGGAAGTGAAGAACAAGGATGACGACGACGACGACGACTGCGACGACCCGAACTTCGCAGAACATATTCTATTTGGAATTTTTGCATAAATTCAGCATTAATCTTGGAGACGATTTATCTTTTGTTTTTCGCTATGTATTTTTGTGTGCTGCAGAGTCGAGGGGGAGGGGATGTGAGCCATATATCCGTCTTTCCTTTCGTCTCTGTGTGAGATGATGGTTGGGAGAGGATGGTACGACGAGTATAATGTTATCATTTTAATACATTTTATGCATTGTAGTATAAAATATACATATACGATGGCGATGTGTGTAATAGATTTAGAGAGGATGTAGATGAGATGCTGTGCAGGATGAGGAAGTGAAAAAAAAACGGACCTAAGAAATTGGTACGTTTACGTCGTATTACTGTGATATATATTGTGCTGAAGGGTTTAACGTTTCAAACAAATTTAGTCGATAAGCGTATAGATTTATATACGGCAAGAAAGCATAAATTTCACCCATAATACGGCAGTTTTGAAATTTTTTGCTAGCTCAGATTTTTACACGGTTGTGTTTATTTTTTTTCCCTTCGAGCACGTGTACGCTTTTGCACCTACACACACGTGTGTAAAATACCATACAAAGCTCGAAGGTATATCCTTCGAGGAGGAAAAGGTAAAAGGATTTCGTTTTCGATGAGCAGCAGGATTTCTTTCGGTGGCAACGAGGATGAAATTCGTTCGCTAGGTATTTCGTTATATAGGCTATATAAGACTTGTTGAAAGTTTGTTGACGGCTGGGCTTGCTTCGCTCTCTTATCTTTAGGGCCACGAAATTCTAACGTCAATATAGGCGATAACATCTTGCGCGTAATTAATTTGGTTGGTTGCCGGATAAGTCGCCGTGTTTAGAGGGTACGAGTCTACGAGAGCTGCGGCGATGAATGACAGGATTATGTGTCTTGGAAAGACAGAGAGGACGAGGGCGATAAAACGACAACGACGATGGTGAAATTATCGAAGCGACGATGCGAAATGGTACACCTTTGAAATATAGCGAAGAGGGATGTTTCAACAAACGATGCTGAGAATTCTCAGCAGCGGCAAACGTGTTTAGGAACACTTTGCGTAGCTCTATAAAGAATATATAGTCCGATTACGGTGCACTTTACATTTGCGGTTACGATTTGAAAACCCTTAGCTTGGTATCGTATATATAGGGTCGTATTCAATTTACGACAAATGTCCAATTTCTTGCGGACAGGTTTCCGATGTTGGTGAACGAGAAAAAGGGGAACGAGACGATCAAAAAACATCCGAGAGATGCTCTCTAACACGTTCGCTACGTATTAACCTGGTGGTAAGATGATAATTCCGTGTTCTGATATTGCGTCGTTAAGGTTGACGACCGTCTCGAAAACGTAAATTAAAGCGAGCTACTAAATTACATTTTCTTTCTGCTGTCTTTCTACCGTAATGCTTCGCTGTTTCGTAATTAGAAAAAATTACTTTTTAGATGTTAACGCGGCTTACGCTTACTGTGAGAGGTACCCGAGACCAAGACGCTGAAAAACGAGATTTTTTCCCGGGTTAATACTGAGAGAAGTGAGAGAGCGAAATTCGCTGTTTCGTTTAACCAACACCGATGCAAGATGCGATACGTGGGTTTGTTTTCGCAGATTAGGTTACACGTATTGGGTGAATTTTGTCAAATTTTCAAATAACGAGCAGGATGAATCGTTTGCTACATCCTTTGATAGATTGCTGCTGAACGCTTTCATTGCGAATAAGCAGCAACCATGATTCTGATTATAAGAACAGGTGTTCATGATGAGGCGTATGGAATCAAAAGTTTACTTTCCCACCTCAAAACGAAAACGACAAAAAATAGGATCTGATCAGATTGCAAGAAGGTTTCTGCCTTCATCTGCTTAATGCTTATTGGCTACTTTCAAATTTTTATTAAATGTTTTCTGCATGGTAGAGGGAACCCCCTAGACAAAGAAATCTCCAATTGGAGTGAAACTTGGATATGTTGAAAAAGAACGTTGAAAAACGCACTCGCCAATTTTCAGCAGCTAAATTCGCTTTTTCGATTACTAGTAAATTTTTGAAATTTTTGTAGGTACCTATTGTACAAAGTTGAGCTGTCTCATTACAGCAAAGGTTAATTTGAAAAATTCTCATATCACTTCAAATGTACATAATTATGAATTTCAGCTGCTGAAATTTTGACTAAAGAGCCTGATTGACTCATTATTGTTGGCTGGGTTTTTGGTCTTTCTATCAGAAAACAATTTTTTCAACTTGCTTCCCTCATGCTATCTGTGAATTTAGAAATTAACTTGACTCACATCCATGAACTATAAATCTTATATTTGGACTCATGTAAGAGTCGAGAATGGTTGAAATGATCAAAATTACTGTACAGGAGTACATGGTGTCCTAGGCTAGAAGGCTTTTTGCCTAGTTACTGTGCAATTCATACTGAGATTACGTAGATATGTTTGCCCAACCTGCGGGTCACAGGGACAGGATAAAATTCGATTTAAAAATTGTTTTTCCACATTGAAGCTTGATTTTCAATTTCATGTGGCTCAGAAACAACAACAGCAAGAGAATGCGGTTTGTGGTAAAAAAAATAATAGCGCATTCAATGCAGATTTCAGTGATATGGTCATGCATCTTGATATGTGAACAGAGAAGCCTACAGTTTACAAAAATGTAAAAAAAGAGTAAAAATTCCACTTCATCATTATTTTTTCATTTGTTATCAAAAACTTTCACAGCCCATGAAAGAGTGGACATTTTTTACACGTTTTTTCTGTCTTTTGCGCAAACTGTAAGCTTTACTGTTTACATAATTATGAAGATGCATGACCACGTCATTAAACTCCTGTATTGAATGCACTATTTTTTACCACAAACTGAATCTTTCTAGCTGTTGTTATATCTGAGCCACATAGAATAGCAAAATCACACTTTGATGTGATCTGAAAAAATTTCAGTCAAATCTAATACTCAGCCCCTAGGATCTGCAGGTTAGACTAATATATGTACATTGACTCAGTTTGAGTTGCATAGTTACTAGCCAAAATGCCTTCTCTCTACCTCAGAATACCCTGTAGATGGCGTTGAAAGACTTGGTGAAAATTTAATCAAGGCAAACATTCCCAGAAGTAATACTTGTTGAAAACAAATGTGCAAAAAGTTTCATATAATTTAAGAGCGATCTCATTTGGAGTTGATAGATCATTACACGCAGCTTTGAGACCAAGTACAGTTGAAGCAGACAGATTTTACGCAAACTATCAAAAGCAAAAATGTACTATTCAGCCAATTGGAGTAGCCAAATTACAAGGTTTACCAAGAATAATAGCAGAATACTTTGAATCTACCAAATCCAGAGGAATATAATTGGTGAGTAATAATAATAAGAATAATTATTATGAATAATCATTAATGTTATAAATTTACACTTCACGTCACTTCTTCATTTTAGGGTACTGCTTTCAAAGAACTTCTAGTACTATTCTTGCTAATGCAGGAAGACACTCTTGAGACACTAAAGCGCCATGGTGGATGGCAAAGTGATGCAGCTCCTAAACATCATATTGAAGACCCCCTACAATGTAAGAGGAACATGCTTTGCAAAATGGCTGAAGAATTAGAAAGTTACATGCGTTTCAACAGCAATGACGAAGTATTCGATCCAACTCCCAAACAGGAGGAGATGTTACTAAATGGAAGAAAGGGGCGAATCCTACGAGCTCCTCGGCAGTCCAGATGTCGAATTGGACTTCGAAATAGAAAGAAGAGTGTCAAGTAAATCACCGTCGAACCGTAGATCGCTGTCTTGATCACCAAGACACAAGAAAGAAATGATCGATAAAATCGTATCCGAAATAGCCAATGCGGTGCTGTCATCCGACGAAAACACGCCAAAAAACCCTGAACCTACTCCATGTGGTTTGGGGTCAGGGTTGTACAAAAACGTGTTTTTTTTGAAAAAAACAAAAAAAACGTTTTTTTTTGTTTAAAACGTTTTTTTTGTTTTAAAACAGTTTTTTTCTCGTGTTTGAAACTATGTGTTTAAAACACGTTTTAAACACGTTTAAAATGAGTTTTAAACACAAATTCATTTGTTTTGGGTTCACCAGACATCAATTTTTGAGATGTGACGTCATAAAAACGCTATAAAGCTCAAGAAATATTGAAAAAACGGAATCAAAACACAAAATTTGTCTCTAAAATTACAGTTGGTTCAATTTCACCCTTTTTCAACAAAAAACTAGAAAAAACGTGTTTTTTTAGGAAATTGGAGTTGAAAAAAAAACACGTTTAAAACAAAAAAAACCACAGTTTTAAACGGATTTTTTGTTTAAAACATCGCTCTGTTTTTTTTCACTTGTTTTAAACGTGTTTTAAACATGTTTAAAACATTTTTGTTTTAAACATGTACAACCCTGTTTGGGGTACCTACCTCCAGAGCAAGGGAGAAAGAAAATGAGAAAAACAAAGGTCACGATCAATTGTAAAAACGTGAGGAAAATGTCGCCGGCCAGGAAAGTAAACTCAGTAATCCAGGTAAAAATTCTAGCGATAAAATTAACGCGTCGAAATCCGAAATACGTCAAAATAAAAATAAGTCGAATAAAGAGCCAATAAAATCAGCGCTCAAATCACCGTCAAAATCTTCAAAAAACTCACCAAGGAGAATGTCTTCCTACCAACCGCAGTCGCCAAAAAAATCGGTATCGTTTAAAAGCTCGAACTCTTCACTGTCAACGTCGTCTTCGTCCTCGTTGTCGTCTACATCATCTTCATCGTCGACATCAAACAATACGCCGCCTAGTCCACTAAAAAGCAGATCGCCGAATCAATCACAGCGTAAATCTAGATCGCCGTCACCGCGCAGATTGGTATTCGATCGACTGTCAACTCAAACAGTCGAAGATAAATTGCAAAAACAGATAAGAGGTCAAAAGTTAGAAATCACGGACCTATGAAGTCAATTAAAAAATAGAAAATATGAGATAAAAAGCTTCCAAGAGGCGATCTTGGACAAAAAAAAGCGAAGAGAGAACAACAGAAGAAAAAACCAAAATCTAAACCGACATATAGGCAAAAAAGATCGAACAATTGAGAGAAACTAGGCAGAAATAAGTCAATTAAATGAACAAATTAGCCAGCAGCGCGTTACGATGAGAAATCAGATCAACACGACATCAAACTTGCAGTCTCAACTCCAGTGAACGCCTCAAAACGTTTCCGGGAGAAAATTTTTGATAGCTTCTCCAATTGCAGAATACCAACACCTGTACTATAAGAACACGACCGTAATAGGAACAGGATTGTTCGGGGCGTTGAATCGGCGATTGTTAAAAAATTTATCATCGGCGGCGGCGCCAAAACAATCGGTCTCAACATACCGTCTACAACCCAATTGACAAAATGGTCGTCCTCCTAAGTCCGTTTTCGTGAAAATCCGGGCGAAATTTTGTATATTCGCCATTATCATGGCGCTAAAATGAATTTTCAGTCAACATGTGAGGGCGAATGGCAAAAATTTGCCTCACACTTGGCGCTAAATTGAACTGTCGTCAACATAGGAGCGCTGATGGTGAAAATTCGCTCTACATTTGACGCATCCGCTAACATACGGCCGAAAATTTTCAAAAATTCGCCTTGTTCCTGGCGCGAAAATAAAATACCGCCCAACCAAGGTGATAGGTTTTTTTAATTCGGTCTGTGTATGTCTCAAGGTAGTCGTATTTCATTTTTTGCGTGGCGTCGATTAGGCGCTAATAAAAATTATCAGGCAGCTGAAAGATGAATCTTCAACAGTTAGTCTGTGGATTGCCGATAACTGATATACTGATAAGAAACATCCGTTCATATACTGCAGACTAAATATCCGTTTTTATACTGCTGACTAATTTTTTCAATAAATGCTGTAGCAGTAGCACAGTTCTCTACTTGATACCGCTGATACCAGTCAGTGAATTCGTTTTTGTGCGGTTGTGGAATGAGGGCGAATGGCAAAAATCGCCCACACTTGGCGCTATCAGGATAGTACGCCCTTATTATGGCGCTTGAACAAACTTTCACCCAACCCATGGGCGCTAATTGATGAAAATTTGCCCTGCAATTGAACTTATAATAAATTTCTGCTCAACATGGACGTAAATTGTAAAAATTTGCCTTACACTCGGCGCTATAATGTTCAAGATGATTTATGTAAATCTGCGCCCATGCATTGAGCGATAATGTATAGCGTCAAGTGCAGGACAAAAATTTTTGATTTTACACCCTGATTTCATGGAATTTTTTGGATATTTTTTCATTGGAAATTAACTCGTCATAATTAGAGATGGGATTTTTTTTTTAAGAAAAATTGTGGAAATATGCAATACGGCACCGTATGCACTTTTTTTGCCCAAAATATGCAAAAAAATATGCAATTTTAGCTAAAAATATACACGCAAAACTGTGCAAAAATTGAAAGATTTTTGAATAAAAAGTAGATGATTAAAATTAAAATTTTATTTTATTCACTTTTTTCAGATTTTTTTTTTTCATTAATTGACTGAAATTTCCATATTCTTTGCAAGTATTGATACAGATACAGATAAAAATATGCAACTCTGGAGATCGCGAATGATCATTGAACATGTTTTAAATATTTCCCCATATATTCCCATTATTTTGCATATTTTGCATATTTCAAATTCAAAATAAAATTTGAATCATAGCATAAATTATTACAGAAATTTTGCGAAGTTTGATATAGGGCATACTGCCTCCATCGCCTAAAGGGGGATGATTTTGTGAACCCCTTAAACTGATAAGTTTGGGAACGTGTTATTTACGAAGGGTAAAATACTCTAAATAGTTAGCAATTTGTCATCAATTAAATGACAGATTTATGATGACAAGTTAGGTCTTTGCATCGAGCTCGCGCCGCGAGCTTATTATTTAAAATAGGGAAAAATGCCGACAAAGATCTTAGCCTTTGGTCACGTGACTATCTTAAAAAACTATATATACAAGTAGTCCGCGGCATTTTCTCCACTTAGTTCCGTTTCCTGCAGTAAGATGGTTCTTCGTCATTTAGTAATAAGTTTTTATTTGTTAACACCTCGCGTGTGAAATTTATTTAATTGATTTAGACAGTCAATTGATCCGATGATCAATTGTATTGGAGTTCTGTTCGGTAGTTTGAGGTGTAACCGGTCACCTGTAAATTATGCGAAGTGTTATGTGAAATCTCGTCTAGTTAAGGTGCCATCGTCGTCCTTAGTATTAGTAGGACCCATGATAGAGATGGTCAATGTGGACAGTTTTCAGGTAAATGTTAAAGCGCATTTATCATCAAGGTAATTGGCTTATTACTAATTATTGTAATAGGTAGGTATGTGGAATCGGAGAATTCCATGCCTACCTAATATTTTATCAATGGTGTTTTGCATGACTTCATCGTGTATTTTGTGTATAGGTTTCTTATTTTTCTACTCGTGAGCATTCCCTAAATAGGAAGAATGCTACGAGGAAATTAATTAAGTGCACTCGGTACTAGTTATAAATTATGCATTTTACTTCCTTATGACGGATCGTAGTAGATGTAGGCTACCGATTGGTAGAACCGAAGTCCTATGTATAAATACGTTATAATAAATTCTTTAAATTGTAATGTAGGTTTTATTCATTTCAACGTTCATTACATAGATTTTTGCGTAGTTAAGTCAGGTTATTGGTTAGATAGAGAGTCTTGAGCTATCCAGGCAAAATAGGGAAATATTCACCCCCTAAGGTGATATTTCTAAAACTCACTAGCATAGGAAAACAAATAATTCCTCCTCTCCTTCTACCTAGTAATTCCTGGTCTAACTATGTCAAATGGCGCCCGGATCAGGTGCGATCTTATTTTTATGGCACTGCCATAAAATAGATCGATCGAACTCACTAAAATTGTATTTTTCAAAAATTGAAATTTTCGAAATTTTCATTTTAGAACCCAAAAAGCTCCCTAAGAGCCCTGTTCTAACCTAAATTTTAGTATTTAGGTTCTGTTTGCCAAAAGTTAAAATTTTGAATATTTGAGAATTCAAAATTCAGCCCCATTCAGTGTATTTTTCAAGTGTTTTTTGCATAATTTAGAAACTACGTACGAAAAGTGCACTAATTATAATGATATCTTATAGTGATATAAAATAGAGTAAAAATATTATAATTGATTGCCTCAGACTATCCGAGTAAAAAGCAGTCAATTATAATCAAAAATGAATTTTTTGACCTCGTAGGTAATTGTGAAGTATTGGATATAATGAACTTTGGTTGATAAAAGTGATCCTTCTCACGATCGATACATAGTACCTCTTTGAAAGATGCTTTTTCAGTCCAAAGTTTCCAATATTATTGCATTACAGACGAATCAAAGAATTCGAAAAAATAAAATCATTGCTTTCTTGTATTAAATTGTCACACTGTGTCCTGCTTATTATTACGTTTTTTGATCAAAAATACTTCAAAATGTAATAGAAATTGGATGAAATTAGTTAAATAGGTATCTCCAACCTATTCATTGAAAACAATTTCAAAAAAACAGACAGGGGCACCCCCAGTGCAATTTTGACAAGAAAACATCTTAAATAATAGTAGGTTATTTAAATTAAATAAATTAGAATAAAATTAACTAAATTAATCTACAACTAATCTGCATTTTTTCGCGATTTTTTCGTTTCTGTATACCATGTACTTTGTAATCGCGTAAATATTAGATGTAAACTCGAAAATAGGTATGCTGTGAGGGTGTTGTACCTTTCCAAGGTCATCACACTCGACGCACCCCTCTGGAAGCGTAAATATGCGACACATAAATCTGTCAAGTAGGCGTTACATGCACTGAAAAACAACACCATTAATTTAGGATATGTAGCTGTCACAATTTTTCTAGAAAATAGAAAAAATGCGTGTATTTGTAATCGTTAAATAGCGTAATTAATGGCCATCTGCGCAACCCCTCCTGTCCACCCTTCAAATCTTCAAATATGCACGCTTTAAGTCATAAAATAGATACGATGCGGCGAGTGTCAAAGGATTTGTTAAGACATAAGGGTTCCTTACACCAGCGTAAAGATGAGAAAATGACCACCTCGACAACAGGGTGTTAACCTTTTTAAATAGGGGAGAAAAGGATATGCGCGCACATCAGAAAGAGCTAAGCAACCGATTACATAGCCGTTTACTCGCATATTCGAAAAATTAGTCTTTGCAGCATAGTTGTTCTAGTGACAAGTGTTCAGTGACTTCGGATAGGTACCTACCTAACTTCGAGTTTACGTCTGATTGCCTTTAATTTTTTCAACTACTTAGGTAAGTTTGAAAAACCTGCTTTCGTGTTTTTATTTTTTGCTTTGATTTTGAAAAAATGGATTGTGACTCTCGATTCGCATCACCATTTTTCAAAAGAAAACAGCCCAAAGTGGCTATGGCTAATAATCATACTCGGTTTCCGGCTTTTGATCTCACCCATTTCGATGAAGGTCGAATTAAAGAAGATCAAAGGACCCCTTCGCCTCCGCATTCGGATGATGAAACTGCGTACCCCGCTGAAGCCTTTGAAATTCGTAAAAATCCCCCCATAAGTGTCGAAACTTCGCCTTTGTCTGATAAGAGTGAAAAAGAGCCGAATGAATTTCCTGATTTCGAGTTAGTAGAATTTGAAGATTTTTCTGAGAAAGAAATTAGGAAAAGTGAGACTTTTTTAAATCGCATCAATAAGGAAGAATTGACCAAGGATGAGATTTTGACAGTGGCGTTAGATGAGCTTCTTAAGGATGCTCATCCCGATTCAGAGGAAAAGGCGATTGAGGCTGCGGTCATGATGATGGTAGCAGATATTTCTCTCGAAGAAACTGATGAAAATGCTGGACTGTATAAAGAAAGTAGCGTGATACCGGTTCCCATATTGCAAAAATATACCTTGATCGGAGATGGCTTATGTCATTTTTTAATGAGAAGACATATGGTCAAGACGACTCGTTTACCTGAGTATTTGAAAGACCAGATACCACTCAACGAGCTTTACATGAAACTTTTGCCTGTTAAAATTCCGAAAAACGCAAGGGTCATTTTATCAGCTGGTCAATTGGAGTTTAATTACGCCGAAAAACCATACGTGGTTATAGAAAGTCAGCTGAGAAAAGTGATCAATTTGATACTTCAAAAAGGCGCGGAGTTGATTATTTTGCTCTTCCCGATTTATAAACCTAGAAATCCTGAGGAGAGAAATATCAGAATTACGCGATACTTGGACTTCAAAAAATTATATGACTCTGTGGCCGAGGACCCTAGAGTGATACTTTGGAGAGGTCCAAGTTTGAAGTTTTTGGAATTAGAGAGCAGCAAATTTTTCTCCGAAAAGCACATCGTTCGTCCCAAATTAGGAGATGACATGGAATTGTTACCTATTCGTCACAAATTCCATTACGCACCAATTTTGAGGAGATTTTTCATCAATACTCTCGAGTATAATGATATTAAAAATTCAATGATTGTCGAACTCGAGAGATTTGAGGAAGCTCAGTATAGGTATGAAGGAAATCCGAGAAAGATAAAAGGAGGCCTGAAGAGATTATTTGACCATAGGTACGGACCATACATTGACCCCGGCTATCCGGAGTCGGAGCTTGATTTTTTCGACCTTCCGACGATGATTGTACCTCCCACTGTCCAAACAAACTCAGAAAACGTCGTCAAGCCTGAAGTTCAGGAATTCTATGAAATTCGAGAGACCATAGAATTACCTAACAGGAGCGATGTAAAGAGAGAGATGAGACCGTTAAAGGAGAGAATCGAAAAGGAGTTTGAAAAACACGTCACTTTTCCCGAAGAAAAAGATAAAACGAAAAGAAAGAAAGAAAAGAATGTAAAATGTTCTGAAATGGAGATAGATCAGCTCCCAGGTGTAGTCAAGGTTACACTCCCTGATTTAGAGAAAATTCCAAAATCGAGGAATTTTGAAAATCCTGAGGAAGAAATCGAGGATCCTACCTGCATTATTGATGTTGTTGTAGGAACTGAGAAAATAGGTTTAGAATTAGACTCAGGAGCGTTTCCTAATTTAATGCCTCGCAAGCTGGTAAATTATTTATGGCTCAGATTTCCAGGCTGGGTCAGTATGAAGGATTTAGATCACAGGATTGAATTTAAATCTGCCGATGATTCGATAATCAAACCGGCATCGGTGCTCGCTGAGGTGAAACTTTTATTAGGAAAGGATATTGTAAGGGTACCTTTCTACGTAATAGAAGTTGACTCAGACCTAAGTATACTCGGAAGGATGTCGATGGATCACTTAAGGATGACCCTAGACATTCATAAGAGAGAGGTACGATGCAAGCCTGAATATTGTCGCAAGATTACGATACCGTTTAGAAAGCCTGAGAAAAAAGAGACAGAGAGACCCGTTAAGCAAGTGAAAATTGAGGAAAACGAGCCATTGGAGAATCCTGATTATCCAATCTTGAGGGGCATTCTCGCGAACGACAATACAATCCCGGAGAGATATTCGCGAGCCACATTTGAGTCAGGACGTTATACTGGGTCGATAATGCGCCTCCGATTCTTGAGCCCAAAAAACCTGAATCTATCGCGATTCCAGAACCTCCATTCTTCGAATTCGAAACCCTTCCTTACCGTATGTGTACAGTCAAAATATCCTACCCGTTCCTTCTGAGCAAATAGGCATCGAAATAATAAAATCAATAGTCTAATTAAAGCAACGTTGGAAATTCAAAACAATAGTATCAAAACAATTCCCCAGGAATTTGTACCCATTAGCAATAAAATAATTCTGAAATAACGTAAAAATTCGATAAGAAATCTTCCGAATGTGAATAAACTTCGTATCAACGCTAAACAAAAGATTTAACGTCATTTAAAAACAAAATTTCTGATTAAAACAAAAATTCTCAAAATATGAAATAGCTCAAATAGTAATAGACTAGTACCTATTCATCATAATAGGCACCCAAAGTACATAAACTTCGTCGAAAGAATTGAATTTAGATAATAATAGTAGTCCTAAAAAATTCCCATCACTCTACTCCTTATCCCTATCCGATAAAAACAACGTTAAACGGTATTAGGTAATTAATTCTCTCGACATCAAAACATTTTCGGTATTTTAAAACTTCTCACACTTTCGAAAATCATACTAAAACATCCTAAAATACGAGTTCTATTTTTCTGTACGTTACAATGTGAAACTCAACAAATACACGAACATATCATAGGATATACTCGTAAAGTGGAGTGACATTTGTAATGTATAGAAAATAAATTAATTAATGGTTTCTTTCACTCGCCCTTATAAACGATGTCCATGCGACGCGGTCGTAAAATGATGCTCGTTGAATGAGGGGAGTGAAAATAAATCAACCCTCGTGACGCGTAAATGAAAACACCCTTCGGTATAGCCTCGACATCCGGTTTATAGCATCGCAGCATCGTAAAAATCTCGGCAACCCATCTTATCTTCGATTTTCTAAATAAAACAGAAAAAATAAGTCAAATTGAAAAACTAGATAGGTAATCGATAAAAATTAAAAATTATGCAATGCTACGACTAATTAAGTAGGCAAACCGGTTCTAATACACACGCGATCCAGTAATAGCTCCCTCTCGTAAATCCGTGACTAGAAATCGACTGATAACAAAATCAAAATAAACCGGCTACTTGATATCAAATTCTTTCTGAACGATTTTTTTTATGAAATAGAAGTAATCAATTGATTTTGCACATTTAATTTCTTATACGGTGTTACAGAGAACACAATCTAGCACGAGACGATAAAGGTAAAACGACCGGAAACCAAGTAAATTTCTTCTTCTAGAAACACCCACATTTCTTTCATCATCCGAAGTCGACAGAGTAACAGGACCTAATAGCGAAGTTGTTTTTCTTTGATAACATGTTTCAGACCGAGAAAAATGTTTCCTAAGGACGATCCTCCGGCATCATCGAGTAGCGAAGCAGCAAAGTGGAAAGCATTGGCCATTTCACTTTGCCAAGAGCGCGAAGAACTTAGAACGGAAAATGAACGACTACGAGCACAAATAAATGCAATAAGGCGTAGGGAGGCGGAGGAAATAATGGCCGCAGTATCCATAATCCAACGACCGGCACAGGTGAATCCTGGCGAACCTACACCTCCGACAACGCTTGTGCCAGGTATCATAGAACCTCAGCCAGCTTCAGCCCGGTTATTGGCACCGCCACCGTTAATGATTAGTCCGGTCCAAGCAACCTCAGGCCAACTCGATCGAGACGATCAGCCGTCGGCGTCCGTACCAGCACCACCCCCAGGGATGCTGGACCCACGACAATCGACTGACGGGGGCACGAGTTTCGATAATGCCACAGCCCAGGCTATAGACGTCAACGAAGAATCACACCCAACTCAATTAGGCACTGTCTGTAGTACCGATGAAGAAGAAGAAGAATCGACTACGAACCGCCAACGAGACTCCGAAGGACAGCGATCGCCCACGACAACGAAAGCTCGAAAAAATAAAACACTCGCGAATGAACGTAAAAGGGCCTATGATGAGTTCTACCGGCAGGCGGAGGAAACTGTGAAAAACCTCAAATTCGCAAACAAAGACAATGCATCGTGCCCACTAACAGACAAAACAAAAGATGAAAACATCCCTAAACCGTAAGAAAGTTACAACAAATCACTGTGTAATTAATCTAGATTAAATACCCAATATCATAAAATAGCTACAACTACCTTATGTATAATTACGAAATACGATATCTGTTATTGTTCGACTAGCATCAGTATTGAATACTTTACGATAGAAGAAAACAATCAATTTTTTGTGACAATAGTATAGAACTAAATGACGTTAATCCTTCCCATTTTTGTATAATCGTACAGCATATTTTATTCTTATTCATTACTACGTTTATTTTATACAAACCTACTATTATGATGTAATACATCTCGTTTATCACATATTATACGTTTATTAATATTGGCAAGCGCAAAGTTTTTTCTTCCATGTTCCAGAAAGCATAACTAACTAAGAATGATGATTCAAAAACCAGGTTTTGAATCCGAAAAAATGATCCTAACCTAACGAAGAGAAGACAAGAAGACAACGACGCATGTGCATGAATAATGATATTTAATAATGAGACGTTTATGTTCCAAAATCAATAGGGGAAAAATACTAAATACTAATAATATTTGTTCACTGTTGACAGCGAATATCTACGTACCCATAGAAATTGAGATTCATGACCAGCAATTATGGAATTGTTGTCGAAAGTGCGCTTACACTCTTCTCTTCTCTTCAAATCACTAGATGATCGACCGCAGGATCAGAGCTTCGGACTTTATCTTCCTAATTCCAATTCAAATATCAGCATACCTGTAGTGCTTGCGATTTGTGACCAGCAATTATGGAATTGTTGTCGAAAATGCGCTTACACTCTTCTCTTCTTTTCACATCACTGGATAATCAAGTAAAAACAACTGCAACCAAATACGAATAACGTAATCGGATAATTCACAATTATAACTGGTATAGATAAGATAGACTCTAGAGTATATTTATTAATTAATTTATTATTTATTCAAAATTTTAACGATGAATGATTGACACCTTCCGTATCAATCCACTTTTTTTTTTCTCTTTAAAAATTATGATCGACATATGCATGTAAGATCCGTCTTTTACTTTAGAATTATTTTAAATTGAATGATTGACATCTATATGCCATAATCGAGAATTTTTTTTTACTCAAAATTAATCTATTTTCTATTCGGAATGATTAACATTTACCTGCGATCGCCCATATTGTTCTATTAGGGAATCCAAATTTGACTTCGATGGCAGGACTTTGATCATTCCTCCATTCTAATAGCATCGCGCATTCTTAAACATTCATCTTCTTTGATCACCTAAGAACAAAATATTTCAATTTTTTCATTAAATTTTTTTTTGAATTTTTTCTACAAAACAAAAAACAAGAGTGACGTAAAATTTTTTTTTGTATTGCAAAACAATCACATATTACTTATCTTAAAATAATAAGTCTTCATGTCTCGCCTTTCGATTTTGATTTTTTTTGGTTTCTTCTTTTGATTTTGGAATCTTCAAGGTCACTCCTGTAAACAGAAAAACAAAATCACGCGAGTTAAAATTCTAAAAAAGTTGCAGAATCGTGTAAAAATATAGAATAGGGATACTTACTTCTTCTTTACCGGATCAGTCTTGATATCTGCAACAAAAAACATACACAAATTTAAAAAATGTAGGTCTAAATAAAACTTATACTTACGATGACGATACCATACCTTCTACCGTCTGCTTAATTTAAAACCTGAAATAGAAAATTACCCTTCCTAGGAAAAACCCAAAATTGACAGGCTCAAGATTTTGATATTTTTTTTTTAATGCCAAAATTCAGAAGAGAGCATTTGATTTTGAGCTCCAAATAGATTTTGTATCAAATTTTCTAGTCGAAAGTTCCAAATTTTTTCTGATACTAACAACCAGGTGTCTATAGTCTTAATCATCTCTTGGTGTTGTCTAAGTGTTTGGCGTACTCTCTGGTTATTGTACCTTCGCTGACTTAGCAATTTCTTTGAAATTCTTCACAAGCGTTGGATCATTGCTAGAGATGCAAAAAACACTTTCTCTAATTGTACACCTCATTCTCCCACCCTCCGATCCGGCCCTTTTGGCAAATGTTTTCTGTAATGAAATTGATTACAGCGAAATCGCCTGCAGATCATCGCGGCAAATTATGGAGGGGCATAGGGTCACTCCCCTCAGAGGGGGGTGAGTGGCGGGGTTCAGGTGTGCGTTGGAGGCACCTTGCTCTATAGTTTTTTGGAGTCCGTATTTTACCTCGGTGCTCTACCCCGTAGCTAAACCTACGAAGGGGCATATGATATAGGGCATACTGCCTCCATCGCCTAAAGGGGGATGATTTTGTGAACCCCTTAAACTGATAAGTTTGGGAACGTGTTATTTACGAAGGGTAAAATACTCTAAATAGTTAGCAATTTGTCATCAATTAAATGACAGATTTATGATGACAAGTTAGGTCTTTGCATCGAGCTCGCGCCGCGAGCTTATTATTTAAAATAGGGAAAAATGCCGACAAAGATCTTAGCCTTTGGTCACGTGACTATCTTAAAAAACTATATATACAAGTAGTCCGCGGCATTTTCTCCACTTAGTTCCGTTTCCTGCAGTAAGATGGTTCTTCGTCATTTAGTAATAAGTTTTTATTTGTTAACACCTCGCGTGTGAAATTTATTTAATTGATTTAGACAGTCAATTGATCCGATGATCAATTGTATTGGAGTTCTGTTCGGTAGTTTGAGGTGTAACCGGTCACCTGTAAATTATGCGAAGTGTTATGTGAAATCTCGTCTAGTTAAGGTGCCATCGTCGTCCTTAGTATTAGTAGGACCCATGATAGAGATGGTCAATGTGGACAGTTTTCAGGTAAATGTTAAAGCGCATTTATCATCAAGGTAATTGGCTTATTACTAATTATTGTAATAGGTAGGTATGTGGAATCGGAGAATTCCATGCCTACCTAATATTTTATCAATGGTGTTTTGCATGACTTCATCGTGTATTTTGTGTATAGGTTTCTTATTTTTCTACTCGTGAGCATTCCCTAAATAGGAAGAATGCTACGAGGAAATTAATTAAGTGCACTCGGTACTAGTTATAAATTATGCATTTTACTTCCTTATGACGGATCGTAGTAGATGTAGGCTACCGATTGGTAGAACCGAAGTCCTATGTATAAATACGTTATAATAAATTCTTTAAATTGTAATGTAGGTTTTATTCATTTCAACGTTCATTACATAGATTTTTGCGTAGTTAAGTCAGGTTATTGGTTAGATAGAGAGTCTTGAGCTATCCAGGCAAAATAGGGAAATATTCACCCCCTAAGGTGATATTTCTAAAACTCACTAGCATAGGAAAACAAATAATTCCTCCTCTCCTTCTACCTAGTAATTCCTGGTCTAACTATGTCAAGTTGTTATTTTTTCAGGATTTTTTTTCTTTTAAAACAAAATACAAATCACATCAATGTTGAAATGTCATCAAAAACTAAGTACATTAATACTACATTGAGGCATTTCATTCCTTGAATAAAAACCACATTTTTTAATTACAGGGTTGATTTTATTTCAAATTAACAAGTCCCTAAAAATGATTTTTTAGCTGGTAAACCTGAAATTTGTTAATTTGAAAGAAAATCAACTGGGGAGTAATTGAAAAATGTGGTTTTTATTCCAGGAATGAAATTATGAAATGCCTCAACGCATTAGATAATTGTGCTTTATCAATAAAAAATTGAGTTTTTGATGACATTTTAACTTTGATGCATGCGATCTGTTTTAAAAGAAAAAAATTCCTAAAAAAATAACAACTTCGCAAAATTTCTACAAACATGCTAGGAGTAAAATTTAAATTTTGTTTTGAAATAAGTAATTATGCAAAACATGCAAAATAGAGGGAATGTAAGTATGGGAAAAATTTTGAAATAATGTTCAGTGATCATTCGCAAATTCGCCATCTCCAAAGTTGTGTATTGAATAGCTAGGTACCTACAAAAATTATGTAAATTTCATGCATATTTTGCTCAATGAATTCGTAAATACTAGTGAATGAAAACACATTTTTTTAAAAATAAGAGATGAAAATTAAATTTTAATAAACATCTACTTTTTATTCGAAAATATTTTCATTTTATTGTGAACAAACTAAAGGGAGAAAAACACAGAACAAACTAATATGATTCAAAAAACGCCTTCCGCTATCATAATCATATTAGCGTGTTACAGTTTCACATCTTCGTCGGATCGGTCAGGTTAAGCAGCATCGGGAATGGTCGCAAGTTGGATGGGTGACCGCTCATAATTAAGACGTTACGTTTGAATTGCGGAATGTTAGATGACGACAGGGAAAGTTGGGCGCTCAATTCAAACAGCGCTAAAAGAAAGGAGGGCGAAAATGATGGCGACATTTTGACACTGTTTTTGCGCGCGTAGAGAGCAATAAAATTTCGCTCTCACATGCCCGCATCAAAATTTTCGCGCGGGTTTTTGATGCGCGCATGTGAGGGCAATTTTTTTTCGCTCACTACGCGCAGAAAAACAGTGTCAAAATGTCGCCATCATTTTCGCTCTCCTTTCTTAGCGCTATTTTGTCAATTGGGAAGTAATCCATCCCCAAGATGAAATTCTCTACATCGAAATTGGCATGGAGGATGCTCAAAACCTCCAAATGCCAATATATAAAATCAAGTCTGAGATCGATAAACTGGTCGAAAAACTGAGTGAAAATACTATGATTATTTTTTCATATTTATCAGATACGAGGAAAAAGGCGGTGGACGAAAGGGTGTCTGAGATCAATCACCGTATAAAATATTTATCTGAACGAGACAGGACACGTAAAATCAGAGTATCAAATCAAGTGAGGCGACTAACCGACAAATATATTGACAAGGTCGTCCCTATTTTGTTCAAACCGACAGAAGACTAGTGCCAGAATTTGAATACATCACCTATATCATAAACCAGTTCGAATCTGACCAGAACTGGACCCCCGACAATCCAAACTAAGGTAAGAAAAATTTTGAAATAAAATTACATCGAAATAACCACCGAAACGACGCGAAATTAATAATATTTAATAAACTATCGAAAAATGTGAAAAATAAAGTGAAAATTCGGATTCGCGATGAAAAATTAAACACTAAAGAATCCCTGAAGCGAAAAATATACGAAGTCATCGGAATACTGAGAGAAAGATACGAGATCATTCAGGTGTGGCTACTACCCAAAATAAGAGAAGCCATAAAAATCGAATGCGCCTGCCTGAACATATACTCATCCATAGTTTGCCAAAATGACATCCGCATATTATTTTTTTTTATTTTGCCCTAGTATTGAATACATGATATCGCCAGTGGCCTTCCTGGTGTCATGATATGATTTTCATCTTCAATTATCGGAGTTGAGACAATAAAACAGTTGACAATCAATTGAATAAAGATGAAGTCATCAAGTCCAGCAAGAGCAGTATTAGACTAATATATACTACATGGTCTTAGTGAGATTGTTTTTTTTTTTTTAATGCAAAACTCCCTATATGTACCTAATTTTTGAAGTCATTTCACATAGTTTTTTTTTGCACAATCCTTCATCAACTCGATGATAGATGTAATTTGAAAACTGAACATCTGATTTCAAAAAGAAATTTCATGGGCAACTCATTACCTACCCATACTTATGATTATCTTAGGTACTGTTTCCCAGAGAAAAAGCTCACATTTATTTTACCTCATTTCATCTTTCGAGGTACTAAAGTATATCAGCAAAAATTCAAGCACTTTCCCGAACAAATGCACCTGACAACCCGCACGTGTGCATCATATTACCTATGGGTATTTTCACCATAGGGCAATTACCTCTAAACAACTATACTAATATCCTCACAAAGACGTAGTAAAAAAAAAAACGATTTTTCCGCATTATAACACGTAAGTATAGTACGTAATTTTTACCCAACCAAGATATTCTGGCGTATTGCCCGCGCTCCGGAGGAATAATTCGATTTTGTTATGGCTTACGTATGCGATAACTCGATACGTGGCGTGTTCAGCAGTACACTGTTTCTGCCCAAGTACGACGACGACGACGCCGCGACACGACACGACGGCACACACGAGGTAATCTTGAGTGGAAAATCTCGTTAATCATGTCAGAAACACAAGCGATTGTGTACATTTAGGCGGATAAATCGAATTACCGCAAACGTTTAAGATATCGCCATCGATACTTTCGCAAAAGGCAATTCCATTACTCACGATGGTGATGGCTGAGTTAATCGTATAGGTAATTAACCTATTAGGTATCTACGAAAGCCAACTGTAAATCTCTCAGACAACTTACCTATCACTGTCAAGACGACTTTTGAGTTGCGAGTTTGAGCGAATTTGAAATCCACTCTGCATCTGTAGGTGCCTTCGTCTGCATCCTGCACATGATCCACAGCCAATTGAGCAGGTGTTTTGCCAGGGATGAAAAAAGCCCTGGGGCCAAACACCCGGTCATCTGACCATCTTTCAGCGTTCCTGAAATCTCGTTCTCGAGTATCGACGCTGTAAAGTGAAAAAAAAACTTATATGTAGTTTCTTATTACTTACACACAAAAGAGGTAAGGTAATACACGTACATGTACGTATGAGAACGAGTAAAGAGCCCGAGGGGTAAAAAAATATTATCAACGTCGTCGTAACAGTTTTGTCAGAACCGAGCAGCAGCAACAGGATAGGATGGAATGAGTCGAGCATGCAGGTGGGAGGGGGAGAGGGGAGTAAAATCTCGTATATAAATAATTGCCCGAGTATTACGTCGAGTACAGCAGCGTTATTTTCAGTAAAAACGAGAGAATGTGTTTTTCAATCTAGAGTCGAGTCGAGCACGACCCAGCCCAAGCCACGCCACCGCTTACCGAGCAAATTTTCCAGCTACCGTTCAATTTCTGCTTCTCTCCCTGTTCTCTGCTCCTCGCCCATACGAGCAACATACACATTTAAGGAAAATGAGCGCGAAAAGTAACGTATAAAGACATTTTTTTTGCTTTTTAGGATTTTTATAGCACTTTATGTTGACACAAAGCGATAGGCAGATGATTGCATTGTTACTGTTTTTACCCCATATAAAATTACTACCACAGTCAGCAACCGAGCTCAGCTTTGCAATTTGACCGAGTTTTTTTTCCTGTGCTCGATCCGGGTAAACGAAAAAATGTTAGTAGGCGATTAAAATTGACGCGAAGAAAAATTTCATTCTATAGTATTCAAAACGAAACAAACGTGAACGAATAAAAACACAGATGGGAGGAGAAATACCCTGAGAGCCAGATGTAATAAAGCTATCGGAGAAGATGAATTAAAAAACAACGTGATTGTAGTTGATGTTCGGTTAGCTTGAGAAATTGACGTAGTTTAGCGAGACCCATTTGTTTATTTTACCCCCAAGCCTCTGCACCTTTCTCATATACGCCGTATGCGAGTAAAAACAGAGGGAAAAAATAGAAAAAATAAAATAAAAACATTACAAGAAAACAAATCAAGTCGTTAATACGCCAGGCGGATGTAATTTCAAGCGAAATAAGTGAACCGCACGTTGATTCGCCTATCCAATTTTTCAATTGGAAACAACCCTTTAGATATTCGAGAGCTGAAAATTTTTTTTTTTACTTTTTTTCAAAACTGCTATAACGTTTATTTTCATTTCGAAAGCGAATTTATTTATATGCACATCTTCTGGTGTTTTTCTCTCCCCTCCTGGTTCAATTTCAACGTATCCCAAACGATGGTATATCCTTCTCGTTTAACGTGGAAATATTTGAAGCAGAGAGCACAGCCTTGTTTTGTACTAAAATATGAACATTCGCCAGAGCCAAGTTTTATTTACGCACAATGTTACCGTAAGGGTATTTTGTTTACAATAAGAAACGAAAAGAGAAAAAATATACCAAAGTAGAAGAAAACAAGCATCGTGGTAGTCGTTTTCGTCGACCATTCGCGTACGATATATGTACACATTTATACATATCGTATATGTACGTTACGTATACCAGTCGTATTTAGCAATCTACATTCTTAAGTATTTGTTTACAGCAATGTTATCCCCCCAATTCTACAGCCATGCCACGACGTATAGTTCGTTTCGTGTATGTGTATACGAGAAGCCAAGACTGCTTTTCGTTTGCTGGCGTTGGCGGTTTTCACCCACTTTTAGGTCACATTTCACGAATGAACTGATTTTCCCTTTCTATATATTGTTATTGCCCTTTGTCGAGCGAATAGGCTACGTGGAAAGCTGCAATATACGTACGATGATGACGAAGACGAGCGTCTCTATTTTCTTTCAACTTTTTGCTTACGTACGTCGAGAGAAAGAAATACGAATACACCATGGACGCATATTATACGCCTGCACAATTGGCTTATAATACCTACACACTCGAACTGGAGAGATAATTAATTTGTGGTCAAATGAGAACCATTCTATATTCACTGCCTACGTGATTACTCAATCACATCAATGGTCAATATATTGTGATCTCGAGTTACAGTCAATTATGAAATTTGAAATAGGTAATTATAGCAATTCTTTTCAATTTCAAGTCAGATTTGATGTAAGTGTTCAACTGTTTAAAATAAAAATGAACTAAATTCCAGGAGAAATTTTTGAAATTGGTGGTTTTTATTCAAAGTTTTCAAAAGTTTGACATTTGACATAATTTCAAGAAATCGTCTTCATTTTTCAAAGTGTATAATTAAACTTTGCAATGAAAGTAACCCCCCCCCCCAATCTGCACTGACTTTCAACTTCTAGAAAAGCCTCAAAGAGCATCGGCTTTCAGTGTGTAGACTAGCTTTCTGGAGTTTCTCCAAAACCACTTCTAGGGTTTTACTGAGCAAGGGTCAAATTTTTGTTCTGAAAATATTTTCTTCTCATACAATTCACATTAAATTCGCCGAACCATCAAAAGATATCGATTCAGAAATAAGAGGAATATTTTTGACCGCAGTGGTGCCAATTTTATAGTCATAAACAGAAATAGCCAAAAACTCACTAATTTTTTTTCAAGTTTTTGAAATAGGCACTAATGACCAAAAATTCGGCACTTCTGCGTTCTAATAATATTCCTCCAGTTTCAACAGTTTCAAAAATTATATCTTTCGATGTTTTGGCATAATTCAAGCAAAAAACACATACCTTTGCGAAGAAAATATTTTCAAAACATGAAGTTACCCACAAATAAAAGATTGGCAAATTTGTAAACGTTGTTGGAACCGGATGAGCTAGGCCATTTTTCCCAAAACATTTTGGGGAACTGAAACAAAAACCCATCAATTTTTTCGAAAATGCCTCACTTTGAGGACCAATATCTCTCCTCAAGAGGGACCTTCTGAGCTAAAGTTTTTTTCAATGTAGCTTTTAACTCAAAATGAAGGCTTTCATCGCCGCGTTCTGTGACGTTTTTCAACAAAATGTTCATCACAGTATACATATGCGTCTTGAAAACGTTCCTGCAGTAAGCAATTATTTTCATTTTTATTCTTCGCCAGTATCATAGATCAATAGATACGTTAGATTTATTAGATCAGATACTCGATCATTTGAAATCAATTGTCGATATATACGTAGTTTTTGGTGAGAAGCCGGGTACATGAAGCAAGTTTTCATTGCTCTAGTCCTCTATTGCACAAAAAAAATCCAAACAGCTCAATTGAAATTTCAGAACTAAAACCCAATATAAACGTTTACAGCTGCCCTGCGCATGATTAAGCTGCAGTAATTTCTTTTCAAAAATTTCAATTGAATTACTCAAGTGTTCGGTTTAGCGTCAGTTCATGGCAAGATGTTAATAAAATTGCATACCCAGTTCGCCGTAAATATTGAACATCACATTCATCTCACAATCTCGCTTCCATTTATCATTATCATGATCATTTTTTTTTTTTTTTTTTTTTGAAATGATTCCTCAGCGTCCCTACAGTACCTCAAATCAGAATGTCCTGGGAAAATTCATCGTGGGTAAAGTTCATAGTGTGAAATTAATAGCAAGGAAAATTCTTAGCATTTATTTATACAATCACTCTGCATAAATAAAAAATGCATAATTTCCTATTCGCAAAGAAATCTTTAAAATTTGCACAAATCTCTGTATCTAGTCTAAAACCAACCCCCCCCCCTGGTCCGAATTTCAGAATTTTTAGCCATTTTGGGGTCTCCAAGAAATCTATCCACGCCTTCTGGAGCAAATTCAAAACTCTGGAGAGATTGAAAATTACGACGCGACGTACGCTCCAGGATGGCTCGAAAGGGTGAAATTCCGATTCCGGCGGGTTAATACGAGTTGGTTTGAGGACTAATTTTCAGAATTTTTGTTGATCAAGTAAGTACGTAATTATTTTTAAAGGAAAAGCATCACTGAAAATGGTCAATTTTGAGTTTTTTTAAGTCGACCAAAAATCGAAAAATGAAATTTAGGTAGCTGAAATTTTAGTTGTGCGGTCTCAGACCATGCTTTTATGTGTGAAAAAGAGAGCAAAAGCGTAAATAGAAACAGTTCAGTAGATAATTAAAATCCCTATGTACCTACTCGTACGCTGATCACAAGAACGTATCAGCTTTTTGGTTATTAAGGAACTTCAAAGTTGTAAACATCAACGTTCGCCTTTTGACAAGACGTGGAAAAAATTCCAAACTCTTTAGTCAATGACTAACACTTCCAACGAGAGCGCAAGTTTTAAAAATTTTAAAATGTTTCATGTTTCAAAAAAAAAAAACTAAATTTATGAACTTTTTTTGTTAGAGTGATTATTTAGTGTCCACTATCACGAATAAATGTAAATTAAATTTTCAGTTTCAAGTAAGCTAACGTAAGGAAATTATGAAAAAATTATAAAATTTTGAAAAAATGAGAAGTAGCCTGTTTTTACGGCTCTAGAACTTGACAAAAACGAAATTTGAACTTTTCTAGTCGTTTAAATGTGACGATATGGAACTTGGAAGTACATACTATAAAGACACCACAAGATCACGCAATCAAAAAAAAAAACAAAACAAAAAAACACATTAAACAATTTTCAATCAGGTGATAAACTTTTGTAAAGTTTGAAAATTATAAGAACTACTTAATAAGTATGTAATTTTTGTCCAAAATCAGAATAATAATTTAAAAAAAAAAACAGCAAGCCTACACTAAAGCGAGACTTACACATAATTTTTTTTAAACTATCTTAAAATACCAGATAAAGTAATTTTATGCCCCAACATATGGTAATTCATAGTTGGTCTATCAGAATAGAATTAGTAAGTAATTTTTTATCGTAGATAGTTTTTCGTCAGTCAGAACTTCTTTTTGGACACGATTTGAAAGATTTGTATTCAACAGTAATAGAGTCAGTATTCAGATGTATTAAAACATGCTTACTTCATGCTAATGCGAGAAAGATGTACGAAGTACCATATTAGGTCCATCTCAGTGTTCTAGAACGCTGGTGAATATGCTGGCTTTGAAGCGTTAGTTTCTTAAGCCACTGAAACACTTGATAGAGCAAAAGTGCCAAAAAAAAGTGCAAGGATTTTGATGAAATTCCGTATCTAAAGACTTTCATTCCGAGTAGGAAGTCATTCTAAAACAAAATTTAGCTCTACAGATGCCTCTGATAAGGATGTATGAGATGGGTCCACAAAGAGGGGGTATTTTCAAACAAATCATAATGTTTTTGCTCTAGCTTCTGCCAATCTCTTTTTAAAAAATGGCCCAGTTCCAAAATACGACAATTAGAATTTTTAGTGTCGGCCTGTAGAATTGCTGTTGAAACCCAAACTTTTGTTCAATTAAAATTTGTAAACCGCTTATTTTTGGGTGAATTCGTGCTCTGAAAATATTTTCTTCTCATACCATTCACATTAAATACGCCGGACCCTCAAAAGACATCGGTTCAGAAATTAAGGGAATATTTTCTAACGCAGCGATGCCAATTTTTTGGTCATTACAAATACCAATTTCAAAAAATTAATTGAAATAGCCAAAAACTCTTTTCCAAACATGAAGTTACCCGAAATTAAGAAATTTGAAAATATTTGCAAACGCTGAGTCATCATTATCGAGTCGCATAACTGCTCGAGGGGGTATCTCATACAACGGCTAACATCCTTTATGTTAGTGTTGCCTCTATCGCGTTGATGACGTATCTCATGGAAATTTATTTTCGAGCTTCTACTAGTATTAGTTTCCCGCTTGCTTACTAGTGACATCTACACAAGCACCTTGGAGCTAGCCGGGTAGTTTATAGAGACTCTGAGCTCCTCAGTGTTGACCTCTATAGATGCTCGAATGCTCAAACCAGTTTCAACTTTTTGATTCTGCTAACAGATGGCGCGCATGATCTGTTAGCTCGGCTAATATCTGATAGTCCCCGGTACTTGGCGTGTATGTAGATAATTCGTTACATTTTCAATAATTACACTCACAAGCTGAGTAGAACTCTAAAATTAGGTAATTTTTCCCTAAACAGGTTGGGTAGAGCTGGAATGAAAAACCACAATTATTTCGAAAATGCCTCACTTTGAGAACCCCCCATGGGAAAATGATTCGATAAAATTCAATAAAAATTTATCAAATTTGATCTTATTTGATCAAATTGGATAAAAAATTTGATCAAGTTTTGTAGAATTCTATCAAAGTTTATAAAATTATATCTGATTAGATCCAGTGGATACCCCGCGGCAAAAAGGGTTCAGCTGCAGTTTTTAACATTTTCTAGGTGATGACGGATTCTCATGTAAAATTACCGTCCGCGTCGAATGGTATACTCACAAAGTTCGATTGAAGCGATCCTACCGGAGTTTCGAGCATTTTGTTTTCCGTCGGGGGCAAAAAGGGTTCAGCTGCAATTGCAGCTGAACCCTTTTTACCCCCGACAGTAAACAATTGTGTGAACATGATAAGAAAAGATGATCGTTGGTCAAATTTCGTGTAGTTGGAGTATGATCATTAAAAATATTGTGTAAATTCAGTGTTTGAAATGAGTTTAAATGAACAAAGCTTTCTATCCCTGATTTTTGTAATGTAGTGATTCATAATGTACTGACTTTCGATATTTTTCATTATTTTGATATTGTAATACCTTATTGATCAAACGTTATGCATTCAATGACTCATAAATAATTTTTATTTACGTATAAAAACTTTCTACTCGATTTTCAGAAAAGGTGCAAAAGGGTTCAGCTGCACATGAGCGTGCAATTGCTAGGAGGTGTGTTGAATTTTTTTTTTTTTTTTTAAATTTTTTTGTCATTACAAATGCTATCTTTTAGTACAGTTTCCATCTCCTAATGTGATATACTTAAGGCATACACGTTTTTTGCGATTTTCTCGGAATCATAAAAATTTCAGCTGAACCCTTTTTGCCGCGGGGTCTTCTACTGTGAATGTAAAGTTTTCTATAATTTCATAAAAATTGATAAAGTTTTATGAAGTTTGATGAAATTTGATGAAATATAAACATGAAGTTTTATTCAATTTTATAAAAATTGGTAAAAATTGATAAAGTTTGATGTAGTAAATACACAAAATTTTATTAAATTTTATAAAAATTGGTGAAAGTTGATAAAGTTTGATGAAGTTTGATGTAGTACAATACAAAAAGTTTGATGTGATTTTATAAAGATTTGTAAAAGTTGATGAATCAGTATAAAGTTTTATAAAGTTGGATATAACTTATTCTTGAAAGTTATATAAACTATGATATTGTTTGATCAACTTTTATAAAGCTATATCAAAATTGATCAAAGTATGCATCACTTAGTTAATTTGTTATACTTTTATTTTATCCAATTTTATAGAATTGCATAAAACTGGATAAAAGTTATGAACTTCTGTTTCACTGAAAAAAATTTCTGTATGACAAGATATCTATCTTGATCAAGTTTGATCAAATTTAATCAAACTCTACCTGATTTTATAAAATTTGATCAAACAATCCTGAAAATTTTGTAAGTCCAGACCCTGGAAAAGAGAATATAAATTTTCTTAATACCTCTTCTCTCATGGAACAGGTTGGTATAGTGGTTAAGAAAACAGATTCAGGTGTGGGAGGATGAAGGTTCAAACCCAGACACTGGCAATGAAATTTTTTGAAATTTTTTTTTCGCTTTTTTGATGAAATTTACTACACTACTTCACATTTTAAGCGCAAATTACATTTCAACGTTAATTAGACCATTTTTACTAATTAAATATAATTTTTTTAAAACAAAAGAATATGAATTTGATAGAATTTTATCCAAGCGAATCAAATTAAATGAGATTTGATGAAATTTTATAGGTACATTCTGGACATAAAATTCTATAGAAAATTTTTCAGTGTTTTTTATAGAATTTTATAGAATTATTTTTCCATGGGATATCTCTCGTTGAGAGAGACCTTCCGAGCTAATTTTATCAGCGATTTTTTATAATAGGTACATGCGTTCTAAAAACGTTTCTGGGGTAAGCAATTATTTCTATTTTTATTCTTAGCCAGTATCATAGATCAATAGATACACTAGATTCAAAAATTATATCTGTTGATGTTTTGGCATAATTCATGCAAAAAACACATACCTTTGCGAAGAAAATATTTTCAAAATAAGTTATCTACCCAAAAATAAAATAAATTTGCAAACGCCGAGTAAGACTCTAAAATTAGTCTAGGATTTTGAAAATATGCGCGGCGTGAGTTGATGCGGAATCTCACCTACATAGTACCTTTTGGAACCGAATGAACTAGGCCATTTTTCCTAAAACAAGTTGGGTAGGATCTAGAACAAAAAATCACAATTTTTTCAAAAATGTCCCACTTTGAGGCTTGAGGACCAATATCTCTCGTCAAGAAAGATTAAATGTAGCTTTTAACTCAAAATGAAGGTTTTTACCATGTTTAGTCAGGTTTGTCAACAATCTTATACCTTTTCGATCACGATATACGTATGCATCTTGAAAACGTTCCTGGAGTAAGCAATTATTTTCATTTTTATTCTTTGGCAGTATCATAGAACAATAGATACGAGTACACTACATTTATTAGATGAGATACTCGATCATTTGAAATCACTTGGCGATACTGTTTGGTGATAAGCCGGGTACAGAAGTAAGTTTTCAACTCGAACTCTGATGACTCGAAAACTCCGATAGATCGAAGTCAACTCCTTCTCCCTTCAGCTTCGAGTTATCGAGACTCCACTGTATTCAAATTTGTCAAAAAGTAATCAAAATATTGTCAGGTATTTGCTGAGAGATTGCCAAAACAACGCCACGTTCGCACGTTGTGAAGCAGAGGCAGTACCTTGTCAGACATCCTAACACAACACTGTCAAGGTATTGGTGTCTACAAACTGGAGACACCAACCTAACTCGACATACTTACCAACTACCACACGTAAACGAAACGAAAACTAATCAAATCTATTCAGTACAATTACTGGAATAGCAAGCATCATTGCATGAGGCAATGGTTCAACCAGTCTGCCATCAATAATGGTTGATAAATCATCTCGTTGGATTTATTAGCCTAGAATAGTAGAATATCGATGGAAATACATATGATCGCGTAACAAAAACCAGTTTGGTGGCGGAGTATTGACGCGTTTTTGATACTTTCAGCATATTCCTGATTGGTCGAAAACTGCCAAAATAGTGTCAAACGCACCATCAAAATCGTCACGTCAAAAAAGTGTCATTTGACATAGCAACTGACTGGCAACAACGTAATCATTCAATTGATCAATCAGAGTTAGTAAGTAATTTTTAATAGTGGATAGTTTTTTGCCAGCCAAAACTTCTTTTTGAACACAATCTGAAACATTTTTATTCAACAGTAATATGGGCAGTATTTAGATGTACGAGTAGGTATTCAAATACATCTATCTACTGTGCCAATGCGAAAAGGATGTATGTACAAAGCACAATAATTATTAGGTCCATTCTAGTGCTCTAGCACAGCGGAGTAAGATGCTGGCTAATCTTGAGCGTTAGCTTTTTAAGCCACTGAAACAGAATACCTAATTTGATAGAGCAAAAACGCCAAAAAAAGTGGAGAGATTTTGACGAAATTCAGTGAAGACCTTCATTCTGAGTAGAAAGTCATTCTAAAAAAAATTTAGCTCCGCAGGAGCCTCTGGTAATAGGGTATGAAATGGATCCTCAAAGAGGGGGTATTTTTAAAAAAATCATAATGTTTTTGCTCTAGCTTCTGCCAATCTGTTTTTAAAAATGACCCAGTTCCAAAATATGACAATTAGAATTTCTGCACCAGCCTGGAGCATTGCTCTTAAAACCCAAGACTCATTTGAACATTACCAACGAGCGAATTAAAACTTGCAAATGGCTTATTTTTGGGTGAATCTGTGTTTTGAAAACATTTTATTTTCGAATATTGCACATGGACCGGGCCAAAATATCTACAGATATCATTTCTGAAAGTGGAAAAAAATTTTGGAATACAGTGGTGCCAATTATTTGATCATTATTTTCGATTTCAAAAACATCAAATAGGTACATAAATTCATGAATTTTTGGCTATTTTCTCAAACTATCAATGGCAATAGGGGGCGAAAGATTGGTACCACTGCATTCCAAAATATTCTTCTAGCTTCAGAAATTATATCTCATGTCTCAGTATAATCAAGTAACGCGAAATATATAGGTATTTGAGAAAAAAGTTTTAAAACACGATTTTACCCAAAAATAAGCGATTTGTAAATTTTTAATCCCTCAGAAGAACTCTACAACTGCTCTTGGATTTTTATGACAATGGCCTAGTTTGACACAAAATCTCAAATAGGTACTATCTTTTGGAACTGGGCCATATTCCCAAAGAACTTATTGGGTAGAGGCTGAACTGACAAACCCACCATTTTTCCACAAAAGTATAATTATCTTTCTGAGAACTCATACGTACCTCTCCAGAAGCACTTTCGACGCTGACATTTTTTCTGAGTGACTTTCAACTCTAAAGGAAAAGTCCACTGAATTTGGTCAAAATCCTCTGATATTTTTTTATTTTTCGTGATCCGCTCTAAAATGCACCAACGTAGGTAATAAGGGGTTCATTCTTACTCACAATCATTGGTATGTAACACAAATCACAGAAAACTTCGATTTGTTGCTGTTATTTTTGGAAATACTCCTCTTCCGATTCACATGTTCCTCATCGATTCGTGATTCCTTGTAAGTAATCGTTAATTTTCAAGTTTTTGAATCATCATGTCTTCAGCTCAAGAATGAGTCTTTAACTCTGCTCCACCATCGAAATATACAAGCGAAAATTCAAAATAATCGTTACAAACAATAACGTCGCCAGCGGTATGAAAATCGCCGGCGATTTAGTACATATTTTCACCTATAAAGAAAATCCACCCGAGATGTTTCCCCTCTCCTACATTCTCTATGCTTTTTAAACGCCTCGTGTAGTTTATAAGAAAAGTTAAATTCGTTGGCGTTATTCGACTATGAAGAAGCGCCGACAATGTAGCAAGCAGCAGGCAACAGAAGATCGGGTGGACTTGGTAAATCTGCCCTTATTCTCTTTTTTAACCGCCATAAAAATAAATATTCGTTTATTTCGTTTACAAAGTTTTTGGTAATATAGTTTGGCATTAAAAAAAGAGATATGATGGCGACGAGGATGGGCGGCAAGAATGAGGGCATAACGGGTCGGAGTGTTAAAGACGTCGAGCAACGTTTATTTCGTGAGAAATTTAACCGCGTTCATGCTCTTCTTCTCGCACGAGAGATGAAGAGAAGATCGAGCAGCAGTGAGCAGAGGGGTGAAAAAAAGAAAGAACTAACTCGTGCTACGAAAAGTTTTTAATCGTTGCGAATATTAGCGGCAAATTTCGGGCTATTAAAGAAACCATGAAAATCTGAATACCATCGATTTACAACGATTACCAAACGTTATACAACTCGTAGAACAACGACGACGATGAAACTAGTATGACGATATACGACTCGAAATGCGAACTGTTATCGCCGGCGAGCAAATTTTTTCCCCTTTGTATTACTTCTTAACGAGCCCAGACAACGAGATATTTTTTACAGAAATTTTTAGTGAGAAAGATACGCACTAGGGGGGAGAGTGTCGAGGAGAGGTGGTTGTAAAAATGACGCAATTCGCCGCCTTTTAATTTGGTCGTTTGAAAAATTTTACTGCTAGTCGTATCTCGTAAATGCACATTAATTCGCTTCTGCCGCGACAATAACAACAGCAATGATCAGATTATCATCGTGGCTTTTGTCTTCGGCAGTACATTTGTAAGATGATGTTGTGGTAATTCCATGTAGGCGGTTTTTCAGACTGGAATGTTTTCGAGAATGGGCCGATAGACATTTTTTGCGATGTATCGTCATCGGAATTAGGTCTTGTATTCCACCACAGATTTTAGAACATACAAAATCGGACGAATGGTTGTTGATGGCTGATGAGCCAACGACTGCTTGTTTCAAAAATTGAATAAACTCATAATTACTGCATTGATTTTGTTTATGATCACCAGAAACATGCTGTGCTGTAGCTACAAATGCAGCGTCCATTACTTCAATAACAACTGAATCGGTGGAAACGGAAAGGGGCTAAGTCCATTTTCGCACTTTTCAGGAATAACAAAAAACTTATTTATTTGAAAATCAAAAATTTTTGGTAAACATGCTTAAGGTCATTGAAAGAGGACCCCCAAGACACAATTTTTAGCTCTGTTTAGAAAAAAAAATATTCACGTGCGCCGGCGCTGTTGCTGCCTAAACAAATGGGACTTAAGACCCTTTCTGCACCCAATCGACAAAATTTCTTTTGAAATTGCTCGGGCACGAATGGGGCTTGATTCTACATCTAAGTACATCATTTAGACTGCTATCTCGTTTAAATTGACCAAAAACCCCTTGCGTTCTAAGACTTTTTGCCGAAGTTGTTAATTTTTTCATCATTTTTCAGTTCAGAGATTAACTTGAATTTCAAAAAATGGTCTTCTCAGAAATGTTAGTTACTTTTCAAGGAATCAAAAAAATTTTACAAAAAAGTCATAAATACGGATCCGCCCTTTTTCTGCGCCCAAATACCACTTTCCCGGCAGTTTTGCGGAAATCTGACATCACCAGTCGATCCGCCGTACTTTGAAACCCCTGTATCCGTGAAAAAATTTTTTTCCAAAAATGTGACTTGTTACCTTTCCGTTCCCACCGATTCAACTGATACTAACTACTACAATATTCAATCAAGTAGGTAAGTAAAAATATTTGTTTCACATCAGAACGTGTTACCCTACACGAAAGTAACCTAAAATATAGACATTTACTCGTAAGTGGGGTGACGGGAAAAAGAGTAGAAATATTTTGACAAAATTGAGCAGGGAATTTTACTAGAAATAAGTTGAAAATCACTCAGAAACAATTTTAGCTCAAGAAGTGCCCCTGCTGAATGGGAGAATAGGCTATTATTCTTGAAAGAGGAGGCGTTTTGAAAAAATTGTGGCGTTTTTTACTCAAGACCCTGCTCAACTTGTGTTGGAAAAAATGGCTCAGTCTCGCAAGATACCCATTATTTGAGATTCTGCGTCAACCTAGGCTATTGCCACCAAAATTCAAAATTATTTAAAAATTGCATTGTTTAGAAAATTCATATTTTTAAAATACTTTCTTCTCAAATACTTCACATTATAATTTCGAGAAAACAACTATAGATATTATCGTTTGTGAAACTTGGGGAATATTTTAGAAAACAGAGGTGCCAATTTTTTAGTCATTATTGTCTATTTCAAAAATCGAGAAAAATTGCCAAAAACTTATCAATTTTTTTCAAAAACTGTTAACTAATAAGAAATAGGTATGTGGCAAGTAATTTATCTGCTCAACTAGACCATCTGAAAATCTGCGTACACAAGAGTCGAGTAAATGATTCAAAACAATGGTACCGATATGGCACTTTTTATGAAAAATTCAGTAAGATTCATGCAAAAATCCTATAATTTATGGAAAAAGTAAGTGATTAATAAAATGAATCCTATGTACCAAAAGAATCGAGAAGCGAAAGATGACTAAGACTTCAAAATTTATCAGCTGATTGCAAGATAGTTTTTGCTTTTGCTAAAGTTTTATTCCTTTTCGCAGAAAAATCCATGTATGATTTTGTATCATCGTCGTTTGTTAAAAAAATTAATATGCTTGCACGTGTCATTTGAAACTATCATCAATCGACTCGAGGAATCTCCCCCCCCCCAAAAAGGAGATATAAATCAAACCTCAGTTTTACGAAATTTGAGTCATTTTTTTCGGTGAAAATAGACCATTTCAATTTTCAAAAATTCGCTTAAAATTGAAAAATAAAATTCAACATCTACAATGTGGTTTGTTAGTAAATTTTCGGATGATACAAAAATTTTGATTTTATTTTTTGAAGAAATTAAATAACAATTTAACAATTTTATGGTAACAGTTTTGAACAATAAGAACCAACCTGCATTACTTGGTTCAAAATTTTACGATTGAAAATCCAAAATATATGCAAATTTACTCAATATAAATTAGACTTTGGACTTTTACCGTCCCTTTTGTATTTTAAACTGATTAGAAAGTCTGCGTTCTCATCGAATATAAAATATCAGAAACAGTAAGAGTTCGAAGTCTGATTCCAATAACAGTTTGCTTTCAATCGTAAAATTTTGATCCAAGCCTATTGCCATAAAATTGTTAGATTGTTACCTCACTTCTAAGTAATTTTTCCAAAATAAAAATTTTTGTACCATCCATAATTTCACCAAAAAGTCACATTTTTGAGGTTTAATTTCATTTTTAGATTTTTAACGAATTTTTAAAAATTAAAGTACATAGGTAGTCTATTTTTAGCGAAAAAAATGAAAATTTGATAAAACAGAAGTTTGATTTACGTCTCTTTTTTTCATTTTTCGAATCGATTTAGATCTTGAGATGTGCAACTTTTAAATTTTCTTTGTTAAGGGTATGTAATACTTAAGTAGGTAGGTACTTATTTAGTACCTGCGTGGGTGACAAAAATACTCACTTAATATCTGAAGTGATTCAGTTTGAAAATCTACCCTTATCAGTCATCAGACTAAATTCATTGAAGGGGGACAACGATTTTTGTGCTGGATTTTCAACGTAAATTTTACAAATTTCAATAATTTATTTTTTCTAAATATAAAATAGGTATCTAAGTAAGTACGTTTTTTTTTCAATCTACCCAATAACCGAGGAACGTGAATTAACACGCCTAAAGACGAAAATAGTTGAGAAAGTTCACATTTAGTAGAAGATGACATGACCCCTAAAAATGTAAGTTTCCAAGTCAAACAAAGACCGAGCCAGTGATCTTCAAAATGAGTGATTTTTGAATAGAGTGGTTTTTTGTCACTTTTTATAGTCCCACCTAAGCAATAGATACTTGGGTTGTGCTCCTAAAAATTATATGTAGTTTCCAAGCTCCACAAACTTATTGACTACGTAATTCTGAAGACAGATCCCAAAAAACACAATTTCTCCTCAAAATACAAAAACGCCAAACGTTATCAACCTACATCGAATACTCTTCAGTTCCTGTAGGTACAGTAAATACATGCTACGTATACACTAACTAAGCACATTCTGTAGATAAATACAAACGCCGGATAATAGCAACGCCATCACCACCTACATCCCATTTCGTTTGTAGTACACAGTATACGTACCATATACACACAAATCATACACATGTGAACGAGAAGTATTGAAAAATTGCTCAAAATTCCATTTACATTCGCTTCTCTGTTTCTCTCTTCTCGTCTCTCATCACTTCGGCAAACGTGTAATATATCTCGTCGCAGTACAAACATACACGTTAGAGAGAGATAGAAAGAGAAGAGACGTGTACCTAACTAAAATTACACGTAGTTTATTAAAGTGTTTCGAATGAAATGTGCACACCACGTTCGCGAGCAGCAAACTTGATGAATTTGTAAATAATTATTTAACGCTTTCTGGTAATATATATCTCGTACATGTACGTGCAGTACTATTACTATGTACTTCACTCACGCGGTGACGACATATCAACCAACAAAATACGTATATGGTACATACAGGGTGTCCCATTCAACCTCTGACAAACTTCGGAGTGGGAATAAACCAGGGTTGAGATGCAAAAAATTGTAATACGAACAAAAAAGTCCACATGGAGTGTGGCTTTTCTGTAGATGAACTCTGAGAGGAGAGAATTACACAAGAGTCGAGTAAATGCTTCGAAACTGTAGTAAGAAACCAATGGAAAAAGCAAAGATTTCGGTAAAAGTACCTACAAAAAACTGAGAAAAAAAATTTAACATTGGCGTCTTAGTTACCTACTTATTTATTTATTTATTTTATTTTGTGGGTGCCATATACAGCTACTATGGCTTAAACACGTTTAAACTCTTACAAAATTGAAAAAAGGTACCAAAAGGACTCCTGAGTTAGGGACTGGACCCTCCAGACGCCATTGACGAAATATTTAAATTACCTTATCTGAACTGATTTCTACTTGAAAATTTATCAGCTGATTGCAAGATAGTTTTTGTTTTTGCCAAAGTTTTATTCCTGTCATTTTTTTTTCTTCGAGTGCTGCGCAGAAAAGTCCATGTGTGAATTATTTTGTATCATCGTCGTTTGTCAAAAAAATTAATTAAAATAATGAAAACTGACCATAAAAACTCTAGAGGGATCTCCAAAGCTTGAAAAACGTTGACTTCTTCGATTCCAAAAACGTAAAAAAAGTTCGGAGAAAGAAGGTATGCATTTAAACTCCATTTTCCAGCTAGCCCAGACCAAGTCTCTCATGCCCCTAGTCAGAGCATCTATTTTAATTCCTATTTCCTATATCAAAAATTCCAAAGTAGGTGAATTTACAGGGGTTCTCAAAAATATTATTCAGTACTTTAAAACCTTTAGAAAAATGTTCGAAAATAAATAAATAAATAAAATAGTTACTTTAGTGAATATCCAACCTGTAAAAAGTGGAATCTCGTTTGATCAATGCAGCAATAAATCAACCACACAGACTGCAAACTCAACCATACGAGTATTTCAATTACCTACAGCAAACTTTCAACAAGACACCCTGTATACATACACCATGTTGACACACATTTCGCGCAACATGCAACCAACCAATCAAACTCCACTGAGAAAACACATCTCGTCGTCAATGTACTCGCGGAATTTTTTACTAAGGCGAAATCATTTTTCAAACTGTACGTTTTAATTTAAATGAATTTCCCTTTGGCGCGCTTCTTCGAGTCTGGTGTGTTATTTACATCATTCTAAAGAGAGCAGAGGAAACCTTTGGAATGATATATGATCAGTACGTATGCGACGACTATACTGTTGCTGCTGTGGCTGCAACTGGTACACGCAACATTTTACTCGTACGTGTACAGAGAGTCAAGATAGTCGACAGTTTTCGCGGAAATTACTTTCCTATTTTGGTTTTATTTATCCTGAGACGACGAAAACAATACACGACTCTCTTATTATACGTCATATACGTGGGATGAAGTAAGCGGTGTCGGAGGTTTCTTTCCACAGGGCAAAATGAACTTACGATTAGAAGCGGAAAGTTTGCAAGGTATGTAAGTAGTACACGGTTAGTTCAGTATGAGATGGGTTTTAACATTTTTTCGTATCAAACATGCAGTGAGACCCAATTAGATTTCCAGTGAGGAAAAGAATTAGCATGCATTAAAAATCTGAAAATGAAAACGTTCGTAATATCATTATACTATTACAAGAAATTCAATGCCTAAAAATATCAATGTATTGGATTCTACACGATCGAGTGAGACAAACTCCAGTTTCGAGTGGATTCTAACAATAAGTTAAAAATACCGTTAGAAGAGTGGGTGGCACAGTACTTATTATTCCTAAAGAAGTACGCACATGGTAAAGAATTATTTCAGTTTTCTTTCTGTTTTACAAAAATCAGAAACTGTACCTACTTTTGCATTTTTTATTCAATTGGTAATACCTATTCATAATTTTTGACTGAAAATTCTTCTTAGGAAAAAAAACTTGAACTGACCTGAGAAATTTTGTCTGTATCATTGTCAAGGTCATTTGGCTAGAATTTTTCTCTGTCAAAAAAAAATTGAAAAAATCCACCTCATTGTGGACTTTGATGCACCGAAAATGATGCAACTGACACTATAAAAAAGATTCCAGCCCCTCTACATATATTCTAGTGCCACACCTGTTTTAGTGTCATTATTTCAGAAATTTCCAACATTGGCTAAAGTGATGGGAAATTTTCGTTCTTTTGCAAATAGTCGAGTATTGTAGTGCTGTGGCTTGGACAAAACTTAGATCAATTTTGAGTTGGTTACTTCTTCATCAAATTTCGACCGTTTGAAATTTTCAATCATAAAAACAACTTGACAGCGAAAAACGACCAATTATGAAGAAACATCATAGAAGAAAGTGAGTCAAATTTTACCTGTTCATGAGTTATGAGGTATTGTGAGGTATCAACAACTGAAAAGTTATTAAATTTCACACAGTTATTTTATGTACAACTTCAAAACTTCTTCAAACACCAAAAAATCAAAAATGTGGATTCCAAAATTCAACATTTCAATGCTTAGGTAAATAATATCTAAAATGCAGTTACTTATTAGGGCGAATCTCAGGGGGAAAATGTGTCGGAGGATTTTGATCGAATTCAGTGGATACCTTCCTACCTTCATTTTGAATTGAAAGTTACTCTGGAAAATTGCTGGCTTTAGAGGTGCCCCTGGAGGAGAGTATATGAATCCTCAAGAAGGGGTACCTATATATTTGAAAAAAGCATGATTCTTACACTCTAGCTTCTACTGAACCTGTTTTTGGAAAAATGGCCTAGGCGTATCAAAGAATGTACCTATTTGAAATTCTACGTGGACCCAGTCCATCGCTATTGAAATCCAACATCACTTTTAGGGTTATGCTAAGCAGTTGAAAAGTTGCAAGTTGCTTATGTTTAGGTAAATTCGTGTTTTGAAATTATAGTTTTCTCAAATAATTCGCTCAAGTAACGCCAAAGCATTAAAAAAGATCGTTTCTAAAATTAGAGAAATATTTTAAAACGTGCTGAGGCCTATTTTTTGTCCATTCTCGCTAATTTCAAAAAAAAAAAAGAATAGTACCTCATCTCAAATGCCATGTTCTGGAATTGCACTATTTTCTCCAAACAGGCTGGATAAGGATTAGAGTGAAACAACGGTGGGTCATGTTTCTCCTCCAGGAACACATCTGAAGCTAAAATTTTTTCAGAGTAACTTCCAAATTGAAACGAATATTCCTACTGAATTTGATCCGAATCTTCTCGAGTTTTTTTGGAAGGGAAACGGGGCCATTTAGTACTTTAGTAATTATAAATAACCTCCAGACTTCCGAAAATATTGTCTTTAATTGCATTTTACAAAACATCAACTCTTCGCTAATTGCAAAAGAGTCTTTGCTCTTTGCTATATTTGGTAACTTCAAATTGTTTTTCAACTTTTAAACAGAATTTAGCCTACATCAAAATAATTCATCCTAATTTTCTCATTTCTCAATTTTAAAAATGTTTCTCTTAAAAACATTTCAGACATTACTTAATGAATAATGAAACATAAAATGAGTAAAAATTCCAATCCAAATCAATATCGTAATATTGAATTCAATAATACCTTATCGCTGATTGGCTAACTTAATACGAAATCGAATGAAAATGAGAATCGCGCTTCGAGCAAAAACTCTAAAAATTGCAGATTTCATCATTTAAACATTTTTGCTGTTCGGAAATACCAACTATTTGAACAAAATAAAAGTCGTTTTTTATGCCAAAATCTCCTTTAAAAATAAATATTTTTTCTTGGAAATATATTATGTACTTATTTGTTCTTTGAACTTTTTTTCAGAATTTATTTAAAAAATAAAAATGGTAAAAGTACGTCCCAGGAATGGCAAAATGATCTAAATATGCGCTTAAGTGCGAAAACATACTAAAAAATGTGCTAACAGAGCAGGTACAGTTGCAAAAAAAGGTCGGAATATTTTGACCAAATTCAGTGGAGACCTTTATTTTGAGTCGAATTCTCAGGGAAAAATTTCAGCTCCGGAGGTGCCTCTAAAAAAGAGACATGCGACCTCAAAAATTGAGTACAATTTCGACAATCGTGATTTTTTTCTACTAGCCCCAATTCGACCGGTTTTTGGAAAAATTGGTCCAATTCCAAAAGATGTGATTTGTTAGCAAATAGCTCATTTTTGGGTAAAATTGAGTTTTGAAAAAATTTTTCTCCTCTAATATTTTGCGTTTAGGGTATCATTGCAAAGTACTCATCGAAAGACATCATATCTGAAGCCAGGAAAATATTTTGAAACGTAGTGGTGTCAATTTTCTAGTCATTCCAGTAAATTTTAAAAAAAAATTGAAGAAGATATTCAAAAACTTGTCAAATTTCGGTATTTTGAAATTCGAAACAATATAACCGAAACATTTCACTCGATTCTGAAACATTTTCCCAGGTTCAAAAATTATATGTTTCAATCATACAGATACCTCTACCTGTATAATTGATGCGAACAGAAAAAAAGCTTATCAGTAAACACGAATTTACCCAAAAATAAGCGATTTGAAGATCTTCAGCTGCTCATTAGAGCCTTGAAAGACGTTGAAATTAGTGGTCTTGAATTTTGACAGAAATGGCTCAAGGTCGACGCAGAATCTCAAATAAAAATACGTATAACTGGAAAATCTTTTCCAACCTAGGCTAGGTAGGTGCTAGGGCAGAAACAAATTGTCGATAGTGTCCTCTCTTTGAGCACCCAAATGTGCAGCTCACAGGAATCTCCAGAGCTAAAATTTCAGCTAAGTAATTTTCAACTCAAAATGAAGGTCTACATTGAATTTGTTGAAAATTCTGTTGGCTTTTTTACGCAATAGAATTACACAAATCGCATAGAAAACTTCGATACACGTTAGCGATTCGCATAGAGTTACGAGTACAATGTACTTACATTTTAATGCAAATTCTTCTCTCAAAACTATTTTTTTTTTCGGAGGAGAATCAAGCATGAGGGTTATTATTCAAGGGCTATGGCTTTAACAATTTTCACAATGGTAAGAGCTTCATTTCTATTGAAAACTACACTAAATGTAATAAATACTGGCAACGGAATCGAAAATCTGCATTGTTAACGGCAAGAATAAATTCACCTGATCAGTGATCAGCTGCGGTAAAGAATCATTTCTGTTCATTTTTTTTTCAAGTATCTACTGGCTAATTGATAAAATAATTTTTCCAAGTAACTAATACTGGTTATTTTCTATTTCCAACCCTTCACTATGGGTTTCACCCAACTTGTCAAACAAACAAACTCTCACTCAAAGAACAGCGCTGGAAGATATGGTTAAGTATGGTCGAAACGACTCTCTGATTTAGTATTCGCTTATTGAATTGTTTCATGTATTTTGTTATTGATAGTTATTGGTATACGAGTATTGAAACGGAACGGAGAATTTAGTTGTTTTATGAATGGTATGCAGAAAAAAAGAAACCACGAGAAAATCATCCAAACCAATCTGTTCATCAGCACAAAATACGTGTACATCCTCATCGGAAAAAAAATTTACCCTCGTATCAAATAAAATCTAAAATTCGCGAATATCAAAAAAAAAAAAAAAGAAAGAGAGAGAGGAATTGCGACATTTTCACGTCTACGACGCTTTGCTCTTTTCCAGCTCACTTATTTCCGAATACATTATACTCGTATAAAAGACGAATCAAACGAGCAGCCAAAATACTTACTCGAGTATTTGAACACAAACTAAGCTTAGGTAGAGGCAGCAAAGGTGAGGTAAGGTACACAGCATTAGGAATAGGAAGCGAATACTCGTACGAATATAAGTGTACGTGTAGGTATACCTACTCATTCACATAGGTATATATTTTGATAAAACGAGATACGCCTTTGGCTGACGTTACACGATGGAAAATTTTCAAAGGGCAAAGTGTTTCGACTCGTAGAGGTAGCATGTAGTACCTCATCACATATACGCAGTAAGTAAAATAGGTTTAAAATTTGGCGGGTTTCTGCGCTACACTCGCGCAAATTAATACGCGACGTCGAGAAAGTTAGCTTTAAAGTTGCTCCTCTCTCTGTGCTCTTTTTTCTACTTTTTTTTTGCAACTCGTTCTACTCAACGTACTATACACATTCGTCAGTACGAGTAGATATAGGTACGAACGACGCGGTAATATTACACACTGCTTGCCTCGATTGGCCTTACGCCTTCGTACATTTGTAATCTTTTATAATACTCGTATGTGTGTTTGCCTAGGGCTTTGATGTTAAGAAAAGTTACATTTTCGAAACCATATAAAATACAACATCAAAAGAGTAAATTACCGACCATTGTGATAGGTTGTAAAAGTACAACTCGTACTACTACAACAACCGAGATGTGATGCGTATCGAGCTAAAAGGAGAAATTAGTTTTAACCTTTTCATCTTTCCTCTCGCTCTGTTTTCTAGATTTATTTTCATCTCTTTCTATTTCCTTTCTTTGCTTTATTTTTTTATTTCAACTACAACGATGAGTCGGGAGCTCGCAGACAATTTTTAATCAACGTCGAGTCGGCCGAGCACCAATGATCAACAGTTTCTCCTCTTTGACTTAATTCCGGCCGATACCGAGGCTTCTTTTTAGCTTCGGGTACCTTAACGCGTTTAATGGGAAGCAACCCAATCTCACATCCAAGACAGCCGAGTGTACCTAAGTAGTGTATCTCTATTTATTTATAGAGAGATACGATGGACGAAAACGTATTGAGCTGTGAAAAGAAAATAATTTAGAAGAAAAATACCAGTGTTCTTTAAAGTTAAAAAATTTTCGATAAGAAATTAATTTCCGTTTTTTACGCGCCGACGAACTCTTGTAAAAAGGAATTTTCTGTTTTTTTCTGCTTCATCTTCGAACCTCGCTTGCCTTCGTTAACGGTTCGTTTTCTTTACTTCTCACCCTGCCAGAGTGTTTCCTCATCTGGTACAACTTTCTCCGGCATAGTGTATTTTCTCGCCTCTTCTGTTATTTCTTCTACTTCGTATGATGTTAAACCTATTGTTTACAGCAATCAAGACGTCGGTTGTTACATTGATGCGGATACTGCTACATTCCACTTACTCTCCTGACCAACAACCTACGTCATTTTTATACCTAACGGTTTTACATTAATTGCGAAGGAAGAACGTAGTAACTAAGAGAACTAATAAGTCTTATCGATACCATCGAGGAAGTTTTTTCAGCTCCCTAGTAAGCCATTGTTTTGGTGTTTTTTTATTCGCTTTACAATCGTTTCCTTTGCTTTTTTCCCTCCAAGGTACGTTCTTATCGCTCACGCTTTGATGTACATGGCCCAGCATGTGATGATAGGAATTAATGCATCACCTTCCCCCATTGATACTCTATAGGACAATTTTTTTCTCAAAGAGAACACCTAAGGAATATTTTAAAGCCAACTTGCCAAAAAAAAAGTTAGTCTCACTCGTTACAAAATGGCGGCCATTTCAATTGACAGGTCAGCCGAAATCGCAGATTTTTCTTTCCAACATAGGACTCGCACGAAATTTTTGAACTGGAGAAAGCTAGATCGAAAAAACATGCAAAAAAATTAATCACCAGCCAAAATGACAAAGTGCTGAAGTTAAGTTTTCAATTTTTGGTGAATTTCTGACAATCAAATTTGTGCCAAAAATGATGAAAAAAAAATCAAAATGATGATAACGAAAATATTCTATACAATACATGGAAGAAATTGCAAAGATCATAGAGAAAGCAAATCCTTACCACTCAGACAAGTGCAACGTCAAGTTTGTCTAGGATATCCTAGAGTGTGTTCCAACCGCTGCACTTCTTTCATTTTTTAAAATTTAATTTAATCATATTCACTATTCAAATAATCTGGGTGGGGGGAGAGCAGCTGAAACACACATAAAGCCTATACACATACTACAAAAATGGGCAATACAAAGTATTATGGGGTTGAAAAAGGAGGACAGTACTAAGGAAGCTTTTGTCAAATTAAAAATCCTGCCAGTCCAGAAACTTTATCAACTGCGAGCTGTGGATTATGTACATACAAAGGAACAGAGAGAAATTTGGAGTGTATGTTAGTGAGAGGGGTAGAAGTACTGGGAATTTGGAGGCAAAAACTCCAGGTTACAGGTGGGTTTGGTCTGGCATGCAGGCCCCTGGGAAATTGCCTATAGAATTTTCAACAGACTCATTAGCTGCATTAAGTCCCGTGCAGAACTCAATAAGTGGCTGGCTGGAAATAGTCTCATCCCTAAAAACTGAACTATACCTTTGCTCTAGCTAAAGGTTTCTCTCAAAATCTATAGGCTTTGTTTATATTTATATTCATTTTTATTTATACATATTACACTTGTAGTACCCTGTGGCCTATTTGTCTGCCTCTCATTTTGTCGTACACATACTACTGTTGTGGTTGATTAGATGTAATGTCTTACCCTTTGATTGCTCGATTTAAAATAGTAAACTGTAATTACTGCTCCCCAGTAAATACCTGTTCAGTACAGTCTGATTTATTATAAAAATATGTATTTCCGATCTCTTATGCTTATTTTCATTTTTGTCTCCATTGTTGGTTGTTCTAATTATGTAGTTTGCAACATGTCTATAATTGTTTTTGCTTTTTGTTTTTGCTTTCTACATTTTGTTGTTGTTTTTTTTATTATTGTTTCATTTTATTTTTTTGAATTCTGTAACTGTTAACTAGAGCCCTGTGCCGCTCGCGCAATATTGAGCACTGACCAGGAGAATTTTTTTTTCAAATAGGCTAAGCTCCAGAGATTGAACTATCTTCTTTTCTATCTGTCAAAGTTTTTTGGTCTCAGCCACCTTTAAAATTTCTATGTTGCTATCTATGCATCAGTGTTGAGATATGGGCTTGCCATTTGGGCTGGTTGTGCCAGTTACTTTACATATCCTATAAAAGTTCTGTGTAAATGGGCTGCTCAGACTATTGTAGGGATTTCTTGAGACTGTCCATCAGAGTTGATGTTCTTATCTCTTGGTGCTCTGAACTTTGACAAATTATACTCTCTTGAGCTTAGGTGCGGAGCTTTGAGTAGGAGGGGGAAAGACTGCAGTGTTACAAGTTGGAAAATGCACCACTCACAAAATCAGTTCTGTTATACCTCTGCTGCTTTTGTACTGGGCTTACCTGTGCATGTATGGAATGTCCTAAGGCATAGGTTTAGGAGGTGTCTGAGGCTATGGTTGCAGGGTGGTACTTTTGAGCCCCCCCTGATCAATTTAGCTGGAGGGCCGGTACCTGGTAGGTGTCATGGTGTGTGTCTAGGTGTTGTGTGCTCACATTTTCAACTCAACTAAATATGTAAGTATTTAACTGGAACTGAAGAAAATATTTACTTAAAAAAGTGGTCAGCAAACCGCTGATTGCAAAATAGTTCTTGCGTGTTTTCTTTTTTTTTTGGGGGGGGGGGTACTTTTAATAATTAGTATTGAAGAAATATTATCGATGTAGCTAAAATATCTACTAATTCATATTCAATTTAAATCAAAATATTGCAATTTGTCTAAAAGAAAACTAATTTGAAATTGCAAATTTTTCTGGGAACTGAAGGGGGTTGGGAAAATTTTTGTCTGGACATAATAATCGAAAAGGATGAAATTTCCTATCTAATTAGTAGGTACAACTTTTTGTCAATTTCATAGGCTACAGAAATTGTGATTTTCATATTTTTTTAATGGACAGATTTTTTTGTACCTATGTTAACTTTAAATTGAAATTACGCAAAGTTTTGAGTTAACACTTGAGTAGTTTAATTAACTAAAATGTTCAGAATTTTATCTTCTTTTAAACGGCTCTTCACTGAAAGCGCTAGCATTTACTGTTCAACAGTTTTTACAGTTCAAAATTGTAAAAAGTAGTTCCTCTTGGCTAGTGCTTTCATTAAAAAACCATTTGAAAGCGGATAAAATTCTGAAAATTTTGGTTTATTAAACTAAGTACCTTTGAGTTCACTTAAAATTTTGCATTGGCTAATTTCAATTTAACGTTCAGATGCAAAAAAATCTGCCCATAAAAAGAATAAGTATAAAAATCCACATTTCTATACTTATGAAAATTGAAATTGAAAAAAAAAATACCAATCGATAGGAAATTTCATCATCTTCAATTCATGTCCAGACAAAAATTTTCCCAAACCCCTCCAGGTGCAAGAAAAATGGACAGTTGAAAAAAAATTAAAAATTGATATCCGTGTTTACACACCTAGATACATTTCACATGCACCTACCTGAGTTGAAAATAAACCAATTGTACAGAGGCTACTCATACTATGAACTGGTCGTGTCACACAATTATGAAAAAGCCAAAGATCTGTGTAAACACTGCTTGTTAATTGGCTAAGTATAAGTTGAAAAACTCGATGACAAAAAGTGAAAACAATAGGTAGTTTTTTTACGCATCGTGCAACAACTGTAATAAATAGTTGGTTTGAAGTTAACTGCAAAAATTGGCCAGAATATTAGAAAAGCAGTTCTCTTATACAATAAAAGCAGAAAGTTCATAGCTTCGCATACGATACATTGATGTTTGGTATCGTAGGTCTGAGGAATGAAAGATTCAAACAAATAAGTATTCCATCTCCCAATTGATATTTGAGGATTTTTACTTAATGTGAACAGAGATTACACTTCCATGAAATCGGATATGCTGATAGTAAAAGACTACAAAGTCATTTGTCAAAGAATATACTTTAACATATTGATCCTACTGCGAAAAATCCAACTGAAATTGGTCAAAATGTTGAAAATCTTGAGAAAAAAGCGCGCCTTAAAAGATTGAAAAAGATGCAGGTACTCTTTGGAATCAGCTAATAAAGAATCAATTTTGAATTGATTTAGGAAAACTGTACTTGAAGCTTTCATAGTAGTGAAATATGCTTATTTTTGCTTCTGCTTTAGAAATTAGCAAACAGTATAAACAAACTGTAGACATGTTAATATAGTTACATTCTGCTCATCTCACCATGACGTCACAATTCTTTTGAAAATGTGAAGCTCAGAGGTCGACAAAGAAGAGTTTTTCACAAAAATACCACACTCGATGTTTTCAAACAATTACAACGTCAAAATACGACTTTTACATGGAGGGTGAGGGGGGGCGGAGAAGTGTTGTAAAAGCTCCTCCATTCTGTCTACAGGTCGTATATGTGAACTTATAGGTAAAGTATTGGTACGTCTATACGTAAAGGAAACGTGATACTGAAATTCGTAAGCTCTCTTCATCGTGCTTTTCGTAGCACGAATACAACGTATGGTATTAGCTACCTATACTACACACTCCGATACACACACATACAACAGAATACCGCCAATAGTAAACTTTTCATCCGAGTTAAGAGGCCTTTAATGACTTGGTTTTCTAACATTCCTTAAATTCGTGCGTACACGTCCCCGTGCCCACCATCTGACGCCAACCACGCGCACCGATGCGTATGCGTTCGCTCAAAATATACCTACTAAACTCGTACCTATACGTAGTACTTTTCCAACAATTTTCGCGAAATTTGGTAATTTTTCGGGCGGTCGACGGCGTATTTGATTAGAGCTCCACTCCACCTCATGCTACTTTTCACCTTCATTGCCGTCATCGATGATCCTTTTTCTCTGGAGAAGTATTTCCCTTTCCTGGCTCAATCTCACTTTCTGCTACCTCGCTTTCTCTCTTTACCAAGCTGCTAGTACGCCACTCTACAGCTCCTATATTTGCCGTTTCGAGTGTTTTTGACTTTCTTGAACCGTTGGTTTTGATTCTGAAGTTGTGCACATGTTTTTAGTAGGTACGTTACGCACATAGTCTATTTTATTTCAAATGAACATCGACTGTGAAAATAAACAAAATTAAACAATATGGTAAAGCTGGTGTAAGTTATTGATTTATTATTTCAATGGTATTGGCATTGGAACGAGGTACCTAGTCGTGTCGATATCTTACAGGTGAATCGAAAAAAGAGAAATGTTGGAGGATTTTGATCATATTGAGTATGAACTGATCAAGAAAATTTTTAAAAATTGTATATGCACAGTGCAATTTAAGCCTTGCAAATTGCTCATTTTAGGGTCAAAGCAAAATTTCTGTGTGTATAGGTATAGTAAAGTAAGTGAGACAAAACTGCTTTTGAATTTTATGCATGGGTTTTCCATCCGCACACAGGAGGCGATATTACCACAATTTTCAATGATTTGAGACTTGGTGTGAAGGTAAAGATACGAGTATGAGCCCACGAATGTTTTCAATTTTTTTGATCCTAACAACGACCCTGAAATCCACTGGAGAGTTTTAAAAATCCCATTATTAGACTATTATATTTTTCAGGATATTTTTTACCACTGATAATTTTTTCAGGATTTTTCAAGGATTGGCCCCTGCTCCATGGATGGCCACAAAACTGACAAAACCACTTGGAAACGTGCTTTTACTATGCCCAAGGTGGTCAATTTTGATCCCAAATTGTTTTTCTTTGCAATATAAATGTATTATCGAAGACGCCACACTACTCCACCAACCTGAATTTTCACCATTTCTCTACTCGTATGATTAATCATTTTTATAAAATTGGATTGCGCCATTTTTCAGGCAAAACAGTCACTAATGAGTGACGATTGTGAGTTTCATTTCTTTCTCTTCAACGTGAATTGAAATGTTCTGTATTTATATGTAATATGTACCTATGTCATTTTTCTTTCAGATACTTGACTGTCAATTACCAGCCAATTTTTGCTGATCACAAGAGGGTTCTGCTTTTGCTTATTGGCTGCTATCAACTTTTCATTTCTAGATCGAAGAACTGAATGAAAAATATTGAACAGTTTCCCACAACAAAATTAAACTGTAGGTAAATCATCATTTAAAAATTGCTGGGAAGTTACGCGTTTAAATGTACAGATAAATATCTAATAAGTAATTTCAATATTCACTCACATGCAAACAATTGCCTTTTCAAATTGAAATTTTTTGAAAAAGTATTTCGTCAACTGTTCCAGGTTTTCTACATCCTTCAAGCATCAACATGCATGCAAAACAGTAGGAGAGGAATGGAAGGCTAATTCTTTCAGAACTTATAAGGGGCGAAATGAAACCTTAAAATGTAGGTATACCTACTTAATTCATAATATTTTCTTCATTTTGCAGGTAGGTACTTAATTCTTTTGTTCCTTCCTTATTCACCTGAAAAAATTAGGTTTTTATGGGAAAGAAGGGACATGAAGAATTCTTCAAATTTTTTCTACCGACTATTAAGAGTGAGTTGACGGTGTAAAAAATTTATCCACGTGAGTATGGGACTGACTATTATCGTCACTGTAGACTGAGGTTGAGACATTATAAAAAGATTTGAGCGTAGGTCATTGAAGAGGAAGAGATGCATAAATTTGTTCACGAGAAATAAGAGTCAAATCTATTTGGAGTGTAAAAAAAGAGATAACACATCTAAGAACCCTGTTATATCTTTGAGTAACATTTTGTAGTTTTGATACGGAATACATACAACGAATTCTTATAACATAATAAACTAAACGGTCAGATACTCGTAATAAAAATGTATTGATAAAATTCTTTCTCTCTTCAGTAGGTAAGTAAGTAATCGTTTTCAAATTTGATCAATATTATGCTCTCAAACCTCCACGAACTTCTTTTACTAGAAAATGTTAAGCAAGGAACGAAAATCTTGCCCTTCTGAAATCATCAAGAGTTGTGGAAACGAATCTATAATCTCACAATTCATAAACACGATGTTATTTCATTATTTTTCAAACAGGTGAACGGCATTTTGTTAAAAATAACAACTGCAGTGGGAAAATGTATCGAAACTTGCATTCAATCTGTAAAATCATCACCCACCTCAGTGAGTTGCTTTCACATGCCATTAACTTCAAATCAGCATTTCTCAATCCCAAAAGTTATTGAAATTCTTCGAATCAATAAGTATTGGGGAAACAAATTCCTTTAAGGGTGTAATAGGGTACCCTAACAAATTGATGGAATCGCCAAAAATTTGAGCTGTAGAAGAATCATCATTTTGGAAAATGAAAGCTTTGAAAAAGTTAAAATCAAACAAAACAAGGGAATGTAAATTGCAAATTTTTTTCAAAAGTAATTCAACAACACATCACATCTAAGTAAAAAAATCATAATAACGATAATAAAAAAGGTCATCTGACATTTTCCAAATTGAGCAAAAATAAATATGTACTTGGTGAAAGAAATGCATTTGTCCAAGAAATGAAGAAAACAAAGAATTCTCTCTTTATTACAGCCTAGAATTTTTTTTCTCGATTTTCTGAACAACGCATTTCTTTCACGAAAATACGTATTTTTGCTGAACTTGGTACATGCCAGACGACTTTTTTTTACTACCGTTATTACGATTATTTTTCTTATTAATTTTTTTAAAAAGTTATAAAAAAGTTCTTTCGACTAATGTTTTTTACTCATGTTGTTGAATCATTATTTTCGAAAAAAATTTCCGATTTATATTCATTTGTTTTGTTGGAAATGAAGGATTTGAGATTTTTCAAAACTTTTATTTTACAAAATGATTTTTCCTTGAAAGCTCAACTTTTTTGTGATTTGGCCATATCAGGCAGAGTACTCTATGTACACATAACCAGCTTCAAAGCGATTTGTTCACCCAACATGGAATCCTAGAGAACCTTACTCCATTTTTTCAACCCACTATTTTTCTATCCCTATGAGATACCGAATAGTAGATATGGGTTAAAAAAGTAAATCAAACTGGTATGGTATAATCATGTTTAAATATTTTTTAAAAAACCACCAAAAATAAAATACCCAAATATCAAAATCACCTTCTGAAATTTGGACTATGTTCAATTATCTTCTAACGCAAAAATCTGTTAACGAACTCAGATTTTGTCAAATCAGCAAAATACTACTCATACATTAAAGCCCTCTTTATCGAAATCTCAGGCAACAAAAAACACCAACCAAACCGTACCCTTCTGCAAAAAACCACTTGAATTTTTTTCACAAAATTTCTCCGCGAAATTCGAATATCCAACGACAATAAGACGTCTCTTCTGCGATATGAATTTTTTTCTCGACCATAAAAGAGCTCATCCCAAACGAAGATAAACCGTGGCATCCGCAGCGTATTTATACGAACATAAGTCACAAAATAAGACACGGCACAAGGGCAAATCAGCCATTATATCGAATAAAAATTCACTCCGACCTAAGCTTATCGGGCGACGAATTTTACTTACTCGTGTGCGATAATATAAGTATGTATTCGCATGAAATAATATTTTCCTTCGAAATCTCCAAATAAATTCGAAAAAAAATTGCAGCAAAAAGAGTAACGCTGAGAAAAGAGTGAAGAGGAGAAAGCGAGAAGAGGAAGAGAGAAGGGGAAGAAGGTTGCGACGATACTGTACGCTCGTGTATTTGAAAAAATAAAAATACCACCCACGTGACGTACATATTTCTCACGCTATACCAAAAATACTATTCTACATTATAATGTACATATGATATCTAATCCAATTTTTTTCGGTTTCCATAATATACTTTTTATGTATATTATGGCACAATCTTTTGAGTTTTGACCTGAAAAAATTTCAGCGAAACAACGCCAAGGGACATAGAAAGGGTCTCCTTCCTTCTTTCTCAAAACACTCGAGGTGATTCAGGAATTTTTAAAACGCCTTAACTCCTTTCTAAGCTACACCTATGGGAAAAAATTCAATACCAAAATCCAAAAATTATTTTCTTCCCATTACACGTGAAATTTTTTTGCTATCTGTCTGTTTTGAAATATTATTGCACGAAAATCAAAATTTGGAATCTTTTGCCCCCCCCCCCCGATATCAGCAAAACATTTGTGGATTTTAGTAAAATTCTGGCAGATTGAGAAAATCCAAAAAAATTTCAATTACCATCATTGATATTTCAGCAGAAAATCGATAAGCTGCTATTCAAAATGGCGGAAATCACACAAATAGTTTCAAGATTTAACCTCGCTGTTCTTGGAAAACCTCTCCACTTGAAAAAATAAACACAGTGGAGACGTTTCAGCCAAACTACTCGTAAAAAGAACGAGCCCAGAACGAGGTGAATTTACAAGGCGTAACATCATAATCGAGTAATCAACACCGTCGTGTTCGTCTTGCAGGTAATTAATTGGCCTCGCCCTCGTATTCTATCGAGCCTCATAAACACGTTACACGTTTTCGTGAAAATTTCGGTCAAATCGTGCGAGCGAGTCGAGTACTACTCTGACGATAGGTGTATAGGTATAGTAAAGGATAGAGGTACCTCTACTTACACATCTCGCCGTCGACGTCGTCGTAAAAGTTTTTGATAAAGCTGTACGCTTCTTGCTGGTCTTTTAGAAGTTTGCACGTGACGTCGCCATCGTCGTACTCGATTTAAGTAGTTCGGCACAAGACCCGATGAGACAAGAAGGGGGGTAATATTTACACCAGTTCCGTTATACTTCATATTGTACTAAGTAGGTAACTAGGTACAGTTAGGTATACTGTCAGTTAACAAGAATTACTCGGCAGAGTCTCCCCCTTTTCCTTTCGGTGGCTCATTTTGCCAACAACCTTCTTAACAATATAATTACGTTTAACATTTGACACTACTATTTGAAAATTGGAATCACGCGTGACACCGCTGTATATTCTTTAGGTACCTCAACAGCACGAAAACCTTAAGAAGTACGAGTCAGTGTACCCTTTTTCAATGTATAGTCAGTGTACATGAAGGATGAGTGAGAGGGAGAGACTTTCACACTACGTTCGCTTCTTGCGAAAGTTACCTACCTCTTTCTCTTGACCTGTCCACAACAATATCGTGTTCTTAATACTTTGAAAATAGATTTGTAACTCGACGTCGTCTTCATCATCATCATCGTCGTCGTCGTTTTACATTGCAAAAAGGGTTACCCAGTTGAAAGTTTGCCAACGTTGACAGCTTTCAAAATACCAACTCTAAAGCTACCAAAGCACTTATAAAGACGATGCAAATGGAATTTTACCTGTATATAGGCGTTCCGAGATCTTCGCGGTACCAGAGCACTAGAACGACTGAATCATCGACTTGGTGAGGTCCATCGGCAATCGATATATCGCAAGGTAGGTATACCGGATCACCTACCACACCTTGTTCGTAATATACAGGCACTGTAAATGAGAAAAAAAAAAGAAGAAAAATTGGCAATTATAATAGGTAATTAATTTTATAGAGATTGGTCTGCGGGTAAGTTCAGTGGGGTTTATTGAGAGCATCTGTGATTTGGGGATTTTCATCCTCATACAGGGGCCTTCAAAATCTCCATATCTCAATTCATTGAATGGAGTTATGTACGACCACAATAATGTAAGTTGGTATCATTCTTGTTTTTTAGAGCTGATTTACAACTTCCAATTGAATCATACATGAAGCATCACCTCACACCGGTAGGTTTTTACGTAGATGAGGCATTCAGATTCCAGAGGGCTCAATCAGGAAACAGTCAAAATTGTGGGCAAAATCAACGCAAGTGTACTGGCGCCGAAGTAAACGCCGATACCCATAGTCAAAATCATTGCAACATATGATGCAATACCCACTCACTAGATTTAAATTCGCACCATGAAAATGCTCAACTCAAGAAAGTTTTTTTTTACTCGATAGTATGATTAAGAAGGCGTCAAAAGCCACTCTGAGCTTTGTTTTGAGAGCCATCAACAAAGTGATTCATATTGGCAGGGACAGATTTATTATTATTCAAGTGAATTGTACATCTAATCACTTGGTACATAGTTATTTAACCCTTTGGAGGTTCTTTAGGTTTCCATTTAGACTATATATATTCGCGGCGTGGCCCATAATATTGCCTACTAAGGCACTTGTGTATCTACCTACTTGAAACTTTTACTCTGGCAACGACTATGATCTCAATTGATTGATTTTTGTGACATTTGTAATAAATGCTTAAGTTTTGTACAATATGAATTTTCCCCACTATGAATTTTCTGCAATATTAATTTTCACGCGATGAATTTCGCGATATTAATTTTCCTCAATATGAATTTTCGGCAATATTAATTTTCACAGGATGAATTTCGCGGGATGAATTTTGCAGGATGAATTTTCCGGTCACCATCAGTATCGTTATCGTTATGATAGGTATTCAGAACTCTAAAGGTAAGACGACATTTTATTTTCGGACTATAAAATAAGTTATCTTTTCAAGGAACCAACGTTGATATTAAAAAATACCAAATATGTCATTTAATTTAGATCTCATCATCACGAGATCTTTACAATAATGCAGAGGAAGCTATGTTCAAATCCTTATTGTGATAAATGATTTTTTCATTCCAAAATTGATAGTTTTGCATGGGACCACTGCAACATTAATAGTCTTTCTTCTGATGACGTAATTGAAGACAGTAATTACGACGATGATTATGAAAATAACATTTAAATTTCCAGAATTCTTTTTCCTTGATTTTTTTTTCATTTTTGCAGCATTTAAACAATGATAAGCTATAAAAAAATAAGTCAGAATACATAATCATTCCAACACTGCAACTCGAAAACAACCATTTTTGGACCGTTCTGGAGCCTCTAACGAGTTTTCAATTTTCTTCAGGAATTTCAAATGGTTTTTAGAAGTTCATTTTTGAACTGACATTGGTTCTTGAAATTTTACGATACCTCTAGGGCTTGACAAAGGACGAAGAGCATCAATCAAAGTTAAAGCATTAAATAGGCCCAAGTTAATTTTTGGTTTTTCCAGACCAAAGTAGGTAGCATAAGAGATTATCGCAAAAACCCAAGAACTCACAAAGTGTTCCTGAATGGCTCTAAAATTACTACCTACACAAATTCATTTCAAAGGAAAAAATATTCATGAAACCGAAAAAGTTTAAATTCATCACACGACCAGTTTTCAAAAATTTTCCAAAAATCTAAAAATATTCTCAGACCTTTTGAATACTTATGAAGGGGTTTTTGCATATGTTTTTCTCAAAATCTAGTTTGGTCTCATACCAATTGGAGTGTTACTTCGAGTGGATAGTTCAATAGTAAACTGGAAAAATGGAGCTGTTCTCTCTTTGAAAAAATAATAGAATGGGAGAAAAATTTCAAAGATTCTGTGAAAAGTCTCGAGTTTCTATCTGTAGTCGAACCCATCACTTTAATTACTTCGACTCAAAGCAGATTTTTCTATCTGTTTCTTGTGTTTTATCCGTCATTAAATCAGGTCATAATTTACACTCTGAGCCATAATGAGGGATGATGGCGAGATCAATATTGTAAGTCCACAGATTCGAGATTTTTCCAGAATCTGTTTGAGGTCATTTTTCCATCATTTACACCCACTCTATATGCGTTTGCAATAAGACGTAATTGAAGATAGAAAAGTCATTCGGAGACGAAAACTCGTCCGAGTGGCGAGGTAAGATATTTTTAGCGTTTCAGTCATTTCGGCAATTGCACAAATTTGCCACTTTTGGAAGTTAGGTAAGATATCGACTGTTCTCCGGAAGAAGGGTCAAAATGATTTCTCAGTCGTTTTCGAGGCATCGAAATGAATGAGACCAAAGGGCCAAACTGCAATTTTTTTTAGAACCAAACTGATCTCATGAAAAGTGAAGTCAGTTTGGCCTTTTTGTCTCATTCATTTCAAAAAAGACTGAAAAAACAGTTTGGCCTTTCTTCCGCAGAACAGTCGATGCCATTTAATCTTCAGCGAAATTTTCCTTCTTAACAGATTCTCGAAATTTCAGAAACTAAAAATCGAGTTTGTACTCATTTTCGATCCATTTCAGGAGTTCGTTCACAATTGGGGTGATTTACGAGCGAATCGCATTGAGTGTATGTTTTCAACCAATTGTGAGGATTTCATCAAACTAAAAAAATGGGGATGGGCAGGTCATATCTCTCGAGCAAATCCAAATCGTTGGGCATATCGAACGACCTTTTGGCAACCACTTGGGATTCGGAAGAAGGGTAGGCAGCGGACTAGATGGAGGGATGATATTGATCATCTCCTAACACACAAGCACTTTCAGAGAATAGCCTTAGATAGGCGGGAATGGATTCGGTTGGGGGAGGCCTATGCTCTTTTTTAGGGCCATGTTTTTTGTACGTTCTGTATTTACCTCATGTACCTGCATTTTTCATAAATAAAGGCTTATTATTATTATATATTATTATAATTGTGAGGATGATCAATGATCATTCGTTCGAGTTTCAAAAATGAAAATGCGTACTCATGTATAATTTTACGAATGTGCTTTTTCAGTTGGACATTTTCTTTCATTCTCATTCCCTGTCTGTTGAACACTAATGCTGGCCAAAAAAAACATATTCGTGGTGCTCTCCTGAAATTCACTGCAATCATGAAAAATGCCATTTAAACACATCAATGATAACCCAGAACTTGATATTTTTTAGCTACTCGAAATAATTTCCACTCCTTCTGGAGATATTCAAAAATCTTGGAAAAATCGAAAATCTCACTGGAGGCACTAAAATTGCCAGAAATAGTGAAATTCGGACCGGGGGGGGTAGATTGATTTCACAAATATTATTCAGTCATTTCGCACAAATTCCAATACATAATTTTCTTCCGAATTGAAATTTTTTTCACAATTGTTCGTCTCGCGCTGTTCAAAAAAACACACCCTGGATGATCGCCTCAATTGTGAAAATTGTGAATAAACTCGTTGAACAGGTCGAAAATAAGCCAGAAGAGGATTTACGCATAAAAATTCTTTAAAAAAAACAAAAATCGCGCTGGAAACTTCAGAACTGCTGGAAATGGTTAAGTTCGGTTTGGAAAAATCGGTATTAGCTACAGAACTGATCCTTTATCAAAAATGTACATTGTACATTCAGAGAGAAAAAGCTCGAACTTTATAAAATTGCCATTTTTGGTTTTTCAAAAATTCACTTAAGATCGAAAACTCAGCAGTGGACGATCGAGATGCAATGATGGATCAGCACAATGGAGTGGTAGAAAAATGAAGCCGTAACATTAGCATAAATCAAGAGCCAGGGCCCAACGAGGTTCAAGCGAGATGAACACGAAATAATTATTTTGACCTCACAGGAACCTATTTGGCGGACGAAGAAAAAGGAAGAACGTGTCTCACAATTCAAGGAACATTTAAAATTCGCCACATCACAAAATTTTTGCGACTAAAACATCGAAAGAAATTAACTTAATCCAGAAAAGACCAAGTCATGAGAAATCGGGCCAAAAATTTCTAAAATCAGTCATTTTCATAAATTATCAGAAATTTTATCGCCTCATCGTTGACATAGGTAGTAAATTTCAAAGATGTCAACAGATTGAATAATTCTTTTTAATAAGAGCATATCAATTTGATAGTGTATTTCGATGCATTTCGGACCCGAAGGGGTTGGTATAGCGAATGCCAGGAGTACAAAAATTGAAGCAAAAAATCCATTGAAAATGGAAAAAATCCTGTTTTATGAAAATCCTGAAAATTATGTAGTTTAGTTCAAATATTATGTTGGACTACAAATTAAAATGAATCAAGTATTCAAAAACTTTTTTATTCATTTTCGATTGAGTTTTCGCCTCAATTTTTTGAGTCCCAACATTCCGTACAATAAGCCCTCCGAGTCCAAAATTTATCAAAATGGAGTAACTACGTATGATGTGCTCCAAAAAAAAAAAAAAAAAAAAAACTGTCGATAAGTATCAAATTTCTTAATTTTTTTTCTTGTTGCTAAACCAAACTATAGAACAAGTAGGTAGGTAATTTGGCACCTTACTCAGCTCTTCTCTCGCTCAAAAGCTCCTGAGCTCGGACGAATAATGAAGGATGTACTGGAAGAAGATTTGCATAATACCTTTGTTAAATAATATCTACATCTAAAAAACTTTAGTAAGTGGTCTTTTCTCTTCAACGAAATTCTTCCCGAAACTTGTGGTAAGTACATACTGGTTTCCTCAGATGAATAATGTAGCATGTTTGAGTAGGTATGACTATGAATCCACATAATCCTTGATTTTTGATCGCTTCTTTGAATTTTTCAGTAAAAATGAAGAAACTCACCTCAAGCAATTTAACCATTTCCACAGTGAGCATTGAATTGACCTATTTGTTGGAAAAAGTTGCAATCCAATTTTTTATTAGACCCATTTTCTCCTAAAATTTTCTAAAGTCCCCTCTGAATTACTGTAAGGACATTGGAGGGCTCAAGAAAAATGTTCAACTATGAATGAGTAGGTCCATATGCTACATTATGTACATTATAAAAGTTGAAAGAATATTCAAAGAGCTCACACGTTGATGGAATCATTTCAATTAGACCGAGTAAAACAGTTTCATAATTTTCAATTTTTGAAATATTTTCTCAGGAACAATGTTAGATAACCGACAACCGTGTCACGTATCCTTTTCGTATATTTTTTCTCCCCCCCCCCCAAATACTTCATTCAAATCACAGGTAGTCAATTTTAATCCTTATTTTATGCAAAAAAAACTACCATCCAAAGCAACTGCAGAGAGAAAATCAACGCATCTCGTTCGAGCATTACACGTTATCTATCTCCACGAAGTGGCGAGGGGAGAGGAAGGTTTTTCACGACGCGGAATTCAAATGTCGAATTACTTTTCGCATTCGAGTGGAATTTTTCGTTTTTTTCCTACACCACATCACATCACACCGTAACGTAGCAAGGTTCTTATTGTGTCACGACAACGAAGACGCGTGCAGTGGTGGAAAAAAAATAAAGATAACGACACTGTCGGGAAAAATTACCGTGTGATACGTTTAAATCGATTACGTCGCTTCGTCGAACTGAGAGTAATTTTTTTCAAATTAGAACAACTCGCTTATAGTACGTACACGATGGTAAAATACGCACGATTCAGAGGGTCACAGAGGAAGATGAAGGGGTTTTAGTCGCGATACTGCTGGAAAATGGCAAGAAAAATCTACTGCGGTGCGTGTGTACTGTGTAGTTTCGCATTCGTTAGCTAAACGACGATTTCGAATGATTTCCCGCTATATGTGTATGAGCGAGAAGGAAGCCAGGGCAGGAACTTCGGCACGCGTATACAAAAAATTTCCCACCGTGTTATTTATCGTTGGTGCATGTCAAAGTGAAATTACATTTTTGGATGTCAAAACGATATTTATCACGATGAAAAAATATTCTAATTAAGGCTGCCTTCGCTCTCTCATTTTGTACTCGTGTACCTACCTATGTATGTAGATTACCTATACCTAACATATATAGACGTACAGAGTGGAAGGTGCGACGTTATGGCAAAAATAACGTACAGAAAATCATATTTATTCCTACAGGGTGTCCACTTTTTTGGAGATATTTCCCGGGGTTTTCAGTTCAATTTCTCTGATTTTCCACACTCTTCAATAATATCAACTAAGTAATAGGTACAGTGTTATATACAGGGTGCCCAGAAATATTGAGCACCCCTAAGAAAGTTTTTCATTAAAAATATAGGTTGACAACGTGAAATAGATGCATATGATTGGTGGAATGTTATCTCTCCAGTCCAACAACCAATCATGTGCTATCATTATTATCATTCATTACTAGAAAACTTTTTTAGGGGTGCTCGATATTTCTGGGCACCCTGTAGGAGGCATGTGTTCAAATTTTTTTAAGCTTGCGAGTAGCTATTGCTAAATGTTACAAAGTGTTCGACAAATAGTGAAACATGGTGAAGAAGGCCCAGGAGCAGGACCTCCAGGATGAGATTTTTTCAAATGTTCTTATTTTTGAGGGAGAGGAGTTTTTAAATTTATTCAGAGCTCAGAAGAAATTTTTTGGGGTCAAAATATACCTATTTCAATTTTCAAAGAAAGTTAGAAAACATGAAATGGAAAATCAAAATTCTGGAAAAAGAGAATAAGCACGTAAAAGTAAATGGAAAATGACAAGGTTCGATTAATGAAATGAAAACAATAAAATCTGGACATTTTGGCAAAAACATGACTTTTTATGGCAGTTATGCAAAAAAAAAAGTTTTTTGACAATTCCTAGCTATCAAAAGATGAGACCTCTATTTGGAAATTTTGAAAAAAAAAGACATAAATGAGAAGTGGATCCTTCTGAGTTTTCAACTTTGGCAAAAAATGGAACTTTCACACAATTTTAACAAAAGGGCATGGGCAGGACCATGATTCGGCAATTACGCACACAACAATTTTTTAAGCTATTTTAGAGGGAAAAAGAGGAATTTTGTTTTAAAATTTCGCTTATTTTCAATATTTTTGGAAAACACTGTAACTTTTTGACAATTTTTTACAAAAGAGAAGAAGACGGCTTATTTAAAACTATTTCGACACATTTTTAAAAGAGGTAAGCTTACTTTTTTAGTCATTTAAAAACAGGATTTTTCGACAAATTTGCCAAAAAATGAAAGTTTTTAAAAATGTTGCCAAAGAACAAGGATTTTTTTGGAAATTTAAAAAAAAACAGTACTTTTTTAACAGTTTGAGTAAAACAGGACGTTTTGATCATTTTTACAAAAAGTAGGATTTCTTGAGAATTTTTCCAAAAAATGAAATATAATTTTAGAAAAAACAGCACTTCTTTGAAAATTTTAGACAAAAACAATATTTTTTGACAACTTTGGCAAAAAATGAAACTTTCTGAAAACTTAACCCAAAGACCAGCATTTTTCGACAATTTTGAAAAGCCAGTAGGTACTCAGGCAAAAAGGACATTTTTTGACAATTTTACCATAAATAAAACAATCCAGCCGACAATTTTGAAAAAAATAGATAGGTACTTATTTAATTTTTTGGAAATTTAGGCAAAAAATAAACTTTTTGACAATCAGGAGATTTTAACAATTTTGCCAAAAAAAATGATGAAACTTTCTAAAAAATCCCCAAAAACGGGACCTCCTCACAATTGGCTGAAATTATGACGTTTTAATAATTTCGCCAAAAAATGAAATTTTCTGACACTTTAGACAAAAAGAACATCTTTTAAGAAATTTTGGCAAAAAACAGGAATTTCATTTGGAAATTTTGGAACAAAAACAAAATTCATTATAGACAGCGTGCCAAAAATTAATGCTTTTTGGATGTTTTGGCAACAAAAATCAGAAATTTCTTGACAATTTTCTCAAGACTTACTAATATTAGCCAATTTTACTAATAAATAGCTTTTAGACAATTTTCATAAAAAAGCAAAACCTTTTTGAAAATTTTAGAAAATATTGTAAGTAACTTTTTCATATTCTTAGAAAAAATTATGACTATTTCACAATTTTGTCTGGAAATTAAGATTTTTTACTACAATTTTTTGATCATTTTGGAAAAAACTGCACTTTTTCTGGTAATTTAAGCAAAACAGGGCTTTTTGACTAGGTTAAAACTAGGATTTCGCTAGACAATTTTGTCAAAAGATGAAACTTTTTGGCAATTTTGCCTAAAAAACTAGCATTCTTTTACCTAGGTATATGAAAAAACAGTACATGTTAGTAACTTAGACAAAAAATGCGACATTTTATTAATTTTCGGACAGTTGAGGACTTTTTGACAATTTTCACAAAAATGTGATTCTCTAGACGATTCTGACAAATGAAGGTAGAGGAGAGATTCCTTTCTGGCAATGTCAGGAGAAGTGATGGGTGGAGGGAGGAGGTAAATCGTATTAGTTACCATCTTTGATCCTGTGTAACGAAAAAATACTAATAAAAATTCTCGAGTGAAGCTGAGGATAATTTTTCTGCAAAAAATATTGTAAAATTCGATGCTTAACAGAATACCGATGATAATTTTACATAATTCTGATTTTAGAATGAAGAATTCCAAAAGCCTCAAACAATTCCATGACTTTTCCAGGAGAGTGAAATTCGCCACCTATTTCCAGTCTTTCCAGAGAATTTATACCCTGTTATGTGGTCTGCTCCGCACCACCCCGATCCTCGTTCTTCCTCGTTCGTCAATTTTTTGGTCTTTACGTGGCAAAATACACAGTAATAATGCGTATATAGCATGAAAGAGGCAACGAAACATGATAATATTACCTACTAGACGTTAGAGATGGTTGTTTGTTACCCCTCTATGGCTTTTTCTTCGCAGTGTTATTCTTCTGCTTTACTTCACTTATGTATACACTCTTCGCTTTCCTCATCCTGTGTGTATCTCTCGTATATATGACTATTCATCTTTATGAAAGTCGTCAAATGGCTCGGGCAATATTCGTTCAATTTCACGTACACAGTTTTGCGTCTGTGTATTCACAGTACGGTAGTGTTCTCGTATCCCTAAATGTTTTTCACGTTAACGATGATAGATGACTGGTTATTTTAGTAAAATTTGGCGAGAATATCTTGCAAATTTACACGCTACGTTGTACTATATACCTTGCGTCCCACACGCCTTCGAGCGTAAATCGGCGTCTCGGCGGTGTTTTTTTGCGTCTTGAGAAAAAAAAATAGGCGAAGAAAAAAATTACGCCGATGAAAGAACGTTTAGAAAGTGGAGTGAGCGGTGCGAGGAGAGAATTTCATACTAATATGATGGCCTTCGAAGCATACGCGCGCACAACGGCGAGAAAATTCAATCGTTTTGCGAGAATTTTTAAATGGAAAAGCAGAAGATTGAAAACAGTTGGCTTCCGGGTCGATTACCATTTTCGGGGGCGAATATTTTCTGCAGAATTTCAGCGCGAAGGCTAATTTGCTGTTGTCGACGAACAGGCGATGAATAATTTTAATTTCGTGTAATCGACTTTTTAACCGGATTTACTCGTCGTAAATGAAAGGGAGAAAATAGAAAACAAGGTTGTTAGATTCGACCCAATTTTTTGGATGTAGAAGGGTCGCGGAATGGCCGAATTACTTCCCTGGATATCATAAAAATTCTAAGTAAGTAGGTAGATAAGTAAAGATATTTATTTTGGATCATGATGCCAAGGATATGCGAAACAAATGCACATTAAATTATTGAAAAATGTATATAGGTAGAGGAAATTCAAAAATCAACGAGGAAATGAAATATCAGTTAAACGATTTCAAAAAGGTGGAATAACTAAATTTGAACCGGATTCACTATTGGATATAATTTTCAATCTCGCTGTTGCAATTCATCAATCATTCGTCACCAATAAGATTCAGAAAAAGTTTTCCTTGACAAATACCAATCTCTCAAGAAGAAGGTTTGATTAGAACGAAACTTTGATAGGTCGAAAAAGGTCCTCAAAAAAGTCCCCTCCCCTCTATTTTCAACTGTTGAAGTTGATTTTTTGATTTTTTTGAAGTAGGTATTTGTTCTACAGGTAATGCTGTCTTGCTTGATCGTTGAATTAAGAAACTGCAATACCCCCATATCACATAAATTTCATCGCTTGAAATTTTGGCCTAAGGTGTGTGTTTAATACCTGACAGACCTGATACCACCATTAGCCGGGTTGTGAAATTCTTTTAAAAATTTACTTTTTGGCCAGCAGAATCTTAGATGCGGTCAATGGTGGTGTCAGCCGATCAGATATCAAACCCACACCCATCGGTCAAAATTTCAGCTGCTGAATCATACGATAGGCAGATATTGCAAATTTTTCAATTCAATGATCACATAAGAAAGCATTACTCTGTAGAACAAAAACTTGAAAAATCAATTTCAAGAGCTGAAAATCAGGAGCAGGGCATGGTCTTTTCAAGGTCTTCTTTAGACCTGTCAATAATTTTCGTCCCATTCGGAGATTCTGGGGTCTCAAGGAGTACCCTGGTCAGTCTGTCATCAAATTTTATAGGTGGACAAGGAGTAACGATTTCAGGAGTTCTCAAGATTGGAAATTTTGTATGCCCATTCGAATTTCTTTCACAATTTATAATTTCTCACCAAATTGAATATAGACGAGTGCTCGTTTTGAGCTAAAAAATCTCGAAATAACTAGTAAGTTGAAAATTTTTCATTAGTAGCATCTTCAATTTGGGTGTTCTTAAAGGAAGTGAAGGTTCGACGATTTATCCATCGTTATATTATCCGTGAGAAATGTAGCCAGCAAACTGATTGCAAGAGTGCTTTTGTTTTCTATTGCATAAAATGATGAATCATTCTCATCGTGATTGTTTCACGTGTAAGTTCACTTTCATAGTGATAATTTGCTTTCAAAATTTCATTTTCGATCCAGATCGACGAATCGTCAAAAATCGAACAGTTTTTCAATATTATTCTGAATCTTAGAATCTTCAACTTCATCGCCCGCAAAAAAAAAATAAGTACCATAAGATATTGGCCAAATCTTATGAGGCCTTAAGAAGTGTGAGTTGAAAGTACAGCTGAAAGATTTTCTTGTTATATTCAACATTTTTCGAAAATGGTGGGGGGGGGGGAGCTCACAAATTCCAAAAGTTTGGGTTTCAAGGCACATCTCGGTCTGTATGGGATCAAAATCGGTTCAAAATTTTGATTCGGGGTTGAAATAAGATTTTTAAAAAATACTCAAGATATTTCGAAAACAAAGTTTTGAAAAAAGAACAACAACTTTCAAACTATAATTTTTCTCTTTATTTTTTCACCGGGTTAAAAGTTTTGTAAAAATCTATTTTTTGACAAAACATTTCAAAATGTAGAACTTTTCAACTCCAAGTCCATATCTACTTACTCATATGAGGTAGGTAAGTAAGCAAGTGAAAATGTTTATTTGGGATCAGCACGATTATGCCAGCTGACAGATGCATGGTAGGCGGAAGGTAGGAAAAATTCAAAAATTCCCACAGAAATAAAAGATCAGAAATGAAAGGGAATCCAGAAACTAATTTCGACCAAAAATTATTCTAAACTCGATTCAGCTAGAAGCAAGCTTCAAAATAAAAATAAAACTAACTTCCGTTTTTCGAATCATATTCAAAATTTCTGCGAGTTTGGACTTTAAATCAGATTAATTTTTTTGTCCAGAAATTTCAATTCTTCTCAAATCTGAGGTCTATTGTCAGATTTTACAAATCAATCAGCGAAACTAATTCAGCTAATCTGAACATTGGAAGATTTTGAATGCCCATTTGAATTTCGTTTGAAATTTCTGATTTCTCATCAAAATTAAATGGGGTGTTCGTTTGAGGATTCAATTTTTTGCAACGTCATCGTGTTATAATCCCATCATACTTCAGATGTTCTTAAAAAGAAAATTAATGTAAATGTTCACAGAGGTTTTATGCAATCAATTCTTCTTCGGGTAGAAAACTGTTCTCAATTACGAGATTCGCAAACATTATTACATTTTTTTTCAATAAGACGAATACAAAACCAGAAATTTACAATACCTAGTTTGTTCTCAAAGTAATTTAGCCAAAATTGTTCGAATGTTGCAAATAAATCTACTAAGTATATTATAAAGCTAAAAAAAAAAAATCGTAAAAAAGTCCTAAACCTTGATGTATAGGATGGCACCTGACCAGATACATATATTTTCTCAAATATACATGCCTACGCCTTCATTATTTGAGAATATGGGAGAAATGCAAGACATTGAATATTTTCAAACTAAAGACACCAAATCTTGATTTTAAATGGTGTTTTAAAAATTTCAAAAATTCTGAGATCGGCAAAAATTGAAAAAACTAATTGATGGTTTCATATTTGAGAACTAAACAAGCCACCACCTTTATTTTCGCTGATTGCAGGAGGGTTTTCGTTTTTCACTTTTTTAAAATCATCATTCTCATCATGATTGTATAGTGTCTCAGTTCACTTTCATTGTACAAATTTGAGTTGAAAAAGTACCTATTTATTCAAATTTCTTCAAAAATTCAAGAGAGAAGACTCAAGAATTCCAAAAAGTTGTTTTCAAGGGCATATTTCACCCTGACCATTTGGGATGAAAATTACATTTAGCGAGAAAACCTCATATTTCAAATTTTCTTTTTCATTAATTTTATCACCTCCCTGTCCTTTGAGGTCACAAAACCATAATTTTTCCTTTCACTATACTTAGTGGTAGTTTCATGTATTATTATGAAAAGCTGTCTATTGAAAAAAAAATAGCTTTTCAAGTACAATAACGTGAATGATAATCGAAGTGCTGATCGTTTTGAAATCGCAATTACTTTATTAATAAGGAACAAGCCATCAGCTACTTCCCATAATTGCAAGAAAATTTTTACTTTTCGCTTTTTTGTTGCATCGACTTTGCAGTGCATAACGAGTACAAAATCCTGATCTTGAACCGGCTATAACTAGATAGGTTGTTCACTGATTGTCCACGTCCATCCACCTCCTAAATGTTCTTTTTTTACCTTTGTAAACATGCCTACACTATCCATTCAAGATTTAAGATTTCACTTCAAACTAGATCATTGCCGTCAAAATCTAAGACCACTTTTAGAACTTACTAGGTTGTTAGAAATACGCCAATCGTTCATTTTTACGTTGAAAATGGTACCTATGACCTAAAAATTATAAATACGAATCCTAGAAAATTTCTTCAGTTTCATATTTGAGAAAAAATATCTAGGTAAGTAGGTAATCTAAAGGCTCTAAACCGAAAAATGAACAACTGTTGCAATTTTTGACCATCTGGTACAACCTTAAAGCGTAAATCTGGTCTTGTAACTTTTTATGTCAATGATATAGATCAACCCAGAATCTCAAATAATATGTTTTAGACATGGGCCAGTTTTTTCAGCTCAGATAAGGTGAGCGTTAAAGGGGAAAAAAAACAAAAAACACGATTTTTTCGGAAATGCCTGAAGTCCTTGTCAGAGATATTATCGAGGTTAAATCATTCACGTTAATATCAATGTTATTTGTTCACAATACATGTTACAAATCAATTACCTTCAGTACAAAACCTAAAAAATAAGCAGATGATGTTATTCATCCTTGAGGAAGTTATTAATTCATCTTCCTGAAAATGATTGTTTGAGTAAGCCAGTTTCAATAGAGGCGAAGTCGAATCTTCTGAAAGAGTTTCTGAACATGGTAAAAACTTGTTGATATATGGCCATTTTTGATTTCAATTTCATTTTTTTAAAAAAAATTTAAAAAAAAATAAAATTACAAAAATCATTAAATTTAATATTTTTGTAATTAAAATCTTTCATTTTTTTCAAATTACCATCGCTTTATCCGATACAAGTAGATACTTAGCAATAAGTTCCATCTCTCGCACAATGATTTTTTTAATATTAGGTAAAGGTAGATGCCCAATGCCCATACAAGGCGAGGAATCTCTATATTATTACAAAAAAAAAAAATTAAAATAGGTACTGCACTAATTCAATCATATCGAATGAGAGAACTTCAAATTTACCACCTAAGTATGCGTATATCTATTTACGATGTTGTACGTACAAAATTTTTTTAACCCCTACCCACCAAAAACCATTTTTACATCACAAATGAAGCACATGACCACGTACCGAATCCAATCAGTTGTTCATGATATGTAACCTACCTAATGACGGTTCATGGCCCAGAGATGAGGAAGAAGAAGAGGAATAAACACAGGCTACATCGCCGTAGTCTAAATCAAATAACATTTCTAATAATCGTACGTTCGTTTACAAAATCGCCGTATAAATGGTTAGGTTTTTATACAGTTTGTTTGTATTGCTGCGAAAAAGTAAACGTTTCTGGTCGTTGCTCGTTGAATTTTTTTCAACAACAATAACGCGATGAAATGGCAACCTTTACCTAGAGCTATTAAACGTATTTATACAGGGTGCGCAGAAATATCCAGCACTCCCAAAAAAGTTTTCCGCTAAATGTTTCGACTGGTTGCAGTGAATGATGATAATGATAGCAAATGATTGGTTGTTGGACTGAGGTGATAACAGTTCACCAATCATACGAGTATGCATCTATTTCACGTTACCAACCTATATTTTTAATAAAAAACTGTCTTTTAGTGTACTCGATATTTTTGTGCACCTTGTAGGTAGACTGGTAGAGTTAGTTACATGGATACGCAACGATTCGATAAAATTTGCAGGCACAGCGTGTCATCGATATCGTATTTCAACAAATACCAACCCAATTTGACCTTTTATTGACGCAATAAAGCCAAACGATTTGCAAAAATTGTTGGCTTTCTGATGTACCTACAATTGTGGAAAAACAAGGAAAATTCCATTGTACGTAAGTGCACTTTCAATGACGATAATTTTTTCATATTTGGTCGCAATTGCTTAAGTACGCAATATATTCGAGAAAATGGGGACCAACCGACTGTTAAAATGAAAAATTTCAGTTTTTCTTGAATACTTTGAAACAAGGCATTTTGAGAATTGTGAATTCGAAATTCAATTTTTTACAACTTCGGTCTTCTCCAATTTTAGAATGAAATGCTTCATTCAACTCGTAGAGGGTCTCAATGTTTCGATAGTATACGTTAGAGTTCCAAACAGTCCCACGCAATCAAAGAATAACGCGCCACGCTTATTATTCCATCCAGAATCTCCATAAAAAAGTAAGTAAATTTTTAGATTTTGTATTTTCTGAAACCGTCATAATTCGAAACCGATACCTCAGGAGTAGATATTCAACACACAATTCTAGACTCATTCGTACGATAATGGCGTTCTAATTTAATAATTACCCAACACCAAACGAACAAATGAAAGCTCGCAAACGAGCTTTTTTTCCTCCACTCGCTAGCTATTTATTTATTTAAGATTTCTCCAAGAGCTCTGCTCTCTTTCCGGTATTATTTTCGGAGCATTTTCGTTCAAATTAGCATATCTCGTCTCTCTCGTGTTTCTTTCACGGAAAGTACACGATGAGAAAATCCTTCCGGTGTTCGAGAGCGTCTCTTCACCCTGAGCTGAACGAGAGTAATACTACGACATCATTACTCGTCGCGTCGCATCGTAGTCGTCGTGTTTTTCTTCGCTGAAATTCATTCTCCCAACGATGATGCAGAAGGAAGAGAGGAAAAGGTGGCGAAATTTCAAACATTGTGAACGATTTTTGCACCTAAAATTTATTTATAGTAGGTATTGTTGGCGATGAGAAAAACCTTATACTATGCAGTGGTGTGTATATGTATGTATGTATTTGTGTACGTTCGAGTCGTGACTCGTGACTGGGGCGCGATACCATGCGGTATGGTGTGGGGTGGTGGCGTCATAACATAATCTGTAATAAGATAGCGAAAGCACGCCCCATAAAATGTAAATATATTACTCCCAAATGCGTGCTACGTAACCGGTAAATTTAATAATACAGAAATGTAATATTTAAAAGGAATTTATGGAATAAAAGAAGAGCATAAATGCCGCCAGTTCCGTTCTATCAACATTGTTTCTTCTTTTCCCCGTTGGTAGGAAGAGGAATAATACATATTCACACCATTTACATCGCTTCAGTTCAGTCCGAGTGGGTTCTCTTGAATTTGATCCTACTTGACCCAGCATCTTCTTTTTTAATTTTTTTTTCATCATTCGACTGTCGCAGCAGTTGTTCTAAAGGGTTCATTTTTAATTTATAGGTACTTATCGAAAAGACCTAGATTATTGGGCTTTCATTCGATAATTGGCATTTTTAAGAATGAAGAAGCACAATTATCCGAGAACTTATATTAATTCTCATAGTCATTATTTTACGCGTAGGTAAATTCACTTTCATTGTAATAGCTTTCAAAATTTCATTTTCTTGATTCGGGGTTGAAATAAGATATCAAAAGAATAGGTAGTCGAGATATTCTGAAAACAAATTTAAATAATTGGCAATTTTAAGAACGAAGAAGCACACTCTTCAAAACTTCTGAATTTGACACAAGGTCTTGCAAAAAATCATGGGGAAATTATCCCGACAAGACGTAAGGAAGTTAAAAAATGTTTACCGTAAACTGGGGTAACATTGAAATCGCGGGGTAACATTGAAGAGTGCGGTTTTTCATCATATTATGCTCCATGGCGGTGGAACTATGAAGTATGGAACAATTCTGACACCGGGAATGGATAGAGTACACTTTGGCGATTATTTTTCCTATGTTATCATTTTCAACTAGTGGTTCCAACACCAGTGAAAAAGCAAGCGAAAAAAAGTGCTGTTTTTATCAATTTTAATTAACATGAAAAGCTTGGTGTCTGGAATTTTGAATTTTCAAAGAACGAGTCAAGTGACATTATAGATGTGTTGGTACATCTCCCGACTATAAATTAGCGCATTTGTTCATGTGCCAAAGTTGTTCCCTGAGGAGTAAAAAAATAATATTCAAACTGGGGTAACTTTGAAGTCTATAAAAAAATCATGAAATTTTGGTAAAATTGGACAAAAATGCATGAAAATGCTTGTAAACTTGTTAAAAACGATGTGAAAACTTGAAAAACAGCTCTAAAATCATTAAAAAATCATAAAATTTGGTCAAATTGGCCAAAATGCATGAAAAACGCCTGAAAACTAGAATAATTCCAAATTATCATTTTGGAGCACTCTTTCATAAATTCAATTGTGAATATGGATCATTTTGTAAGTGCTTGACGCGTATAAAGTGACCAAAAAGTGAATACTCATGTTTTTGATAATTTTTGACCTTGATTGAAGCACATTTCAAGGGGTCTTCAAAGTTACCCCAAACGCTGGGTAACTTTGAAGGGCACTTCTTTTGGCTCTTGCGCTTGACAGGAAAAAGATAGGCAACTTCTGTAACCGCCAAAACGTAGTGCTGACATAGCTTTATCAAAAGCACCACACACATTTCCCCTACCTCCGCCATTTATACCTCTAAACATAAAAAATACTGAAAAATCCTTCAATGTTACCCCAGTTTACGGTAGGTTAATTGTTAAACCTTCCAAGTGAAAGCTCAAAGCTTAAAAAATTTGAAATGTTTTCTTTTTTTTGGTTCATGTTTATTTTTATCAACTTCAGAAGTTCTCAAAATATTTCGTATTCTGCCTTCGCCGAGTGAACTTTCAAAAAATGATGAAGCTTTGGAACCACTGATCAAGATTCAGCTTTTGGCTGCAATACATTTTTTAGATTTGAATTTTAGTTTGCAAATGCTGGTTAGTTTTTTACCCCTTTTCGAGGTTCTCGTAGTTTAAGTGAACTCATGTTGAAATCAGTCTTAAGTTACAAAGCAGAAAATAAATCACATCTAAAAAATGTTTCCACGTCGGAATAGAGGAAGTTTGAAAAAAAAGCTTTTGCTTATGGTAGTTGCGACTAAAAAAAAGTGAAATGGAATGAAAACAGTACGTACGATAATGTATGAACTAACGACAACTAAAAATAGGAAGTCACCATTTACTTTAAAAACATGATATTAATTATATTCAAGGGAAAAAACAATACGAACGCAAAAAAAAGGGCAATCCGCATTTCCTCAAGTTATGTAGTAAAATCCAGAGAACTAAAAATGGGTGTCTGGTGCAAAATGATTAAATGAAATGTGAATTTACGTCAGCAAGAAAGCTTTTTTCCATACCTAAATCGCAAAATCACGCCGGAAATCAAAAAACAACATGTTTTTGCAATCCTTTTCTCAAAACGAAATAAATAATATGTAGTACTTAATTATAATCTGGTTATTTCTGAAGCCACTTACATACCTACATTGCTGTTATTTGAATGAGATTTTCAGACAGCACGTGAAATGGATTATACTGAGTCGAAAATCAGGCATAAAATCCAATTTAGCTATGAAAAATAGACAATGGATAATTTCAATTTTCACTCTTTGAATATTCTCTCATAGCTGAGATTTAACGTTAGATCAGATTTCATGTCGGATTTTCGACTCTCATTCAAACAACAGCAAAGTGCTGGCTTCAGAAATCACCAGATAAATAATTACTTTTTTTTTGTAAATTTTGATTTTAAAAAAATTGAATTTAGTATCACGTAAATTCACATTTCATTTATTCATTTTTCACCAGACGCGATCATTCCAAGTTCTTTGGATATTAATAACTAGAGAAAAATGCGGCTTTCCATTTTTTGCGTTCCTTTTTGTTTTTACCCCTGAAAATAATTACTTAATACATAGATATCATGTTTTTAAAGTAACTGATGAATTTCATTTTTCACATTTTTTTTTATTCCATTGCACATTTCTCTTTTGTAACTTTGAAGTGATCCTTTATGATGAGTTCACTTAAACTATGAAAACCTCAAAAGGGTTAAGTCTGGTACTGAGCATAATGATTCTTTCTCTTCAGTTCTTCGACCTGTAATGGTTCTCAAATTGGTTACTTCTGCTTTTAAAGTTCCCTATTTATGGTTCTCAAATAAGAACTGGTAATAAAAAATACACTACAACAGAGACCATATGAAAAAATAGTATATTACACATCAAGGGAGGTAAAATAAAGAATGCCTCAGAGCGCATGTAATTAATGCCCGAGCCGAAGGCGAGGGCGTTACACATGTGCTTTGAGGCATTCTTTATTAGCTCCCGTGGTGTGTACGCGATTTTACATGACTGGGGCGGAGGAAAGTGGCGTTTATCGCCCGCGCAGCGGGCGGTAAAGAGCCACTTACCTCCCCCTGTTATGTAAAAATATAATCAACAGCATGAAAACTGGGAGGAGAAAATGGTAAGTAATTTTTTTTTTCATTGATCATTCAATCCGTACATTCCTACCTCTTACATTTTTCGAATTTTGCTCACATGCCTACATATTTTCATTACTCAAAAGAGTGATTGTTTTATTTTACAGTCAATATGAGCATTTACGAATATGTTGTTGTGTTGTGTCCCCTTGGACTCTTCTTTTTCGTCAGTAATAAGTATGGACGTTCTTTAGCAGCACTTTTCCATCCACCTATTCACATAAAACTTGATTCCGTAATTTGCTATAATCGCTCCACGCCTTTTTGTGAGCAACCAAGATAAGTCAATGCTTATATGGCGGGAGTGATTGTTTTGTTTCCTCCACCAGATCGGACCTTGAACGGATGGTATTTTTTTTCTTCAAAATTTAATAATGACCATCCAGTGTAGCATTGTAGGCAATGTAATGTTCGGGGGACATTCAAGATGTTTGTACCACGAAGAACGAAGACTACATAAAAGAGAGTAAAAGGGAAGACTGTGAGTAAGTAGTTTTTTTCCTTTTTGAAAATTTGAGTACCTGCCATTTAAAGGACTTCAGGATGAGATTTTATTAAACTGTACCATCGACAGCTGTATCCTACAAAAAAATGTATAACTAGGTAGGTAGTTAATTTTATAAGTTGCGAGATGATTCTCATACACAATCACATATTTTCATGCAAAAATTATGAAAGAAAAAGACCAATACAAACTGAAAATCTTTTTCCCATTTTTTTTGTTTTTGTTTCAAACAACTGTAGTCAGTGAAGAATATCCACCACAAAAATATACATTAGGAGAAGATTGAACCTGTAACGTGATGCTGTTGATCTCAGTTTCATCAGCAAGTACCTAATAGGTGTAGGTACTGAGCAAAAATGAAATTCAATTATTTTCTGGTTGGGCATTCTTTCGTCACTCGAATAATAGCCCAGAGAGAAATTATGGTAGGTACCTAAGATGACAGTTTCAAAAAGCAAAACATTGCGTAATGAAATTTCACTGCTTATTGAAATATCGTAAAAGGTGTCCAAAATGTGAAAAAACCTAGGTATAAACTTAAATTTTGCTTACTTCTCAACTGGAAGAGCATATCCTCACTTTTGGCAGTAAACTGTAAAATGTTTGCTCCAGTTTCGCTTAAAATGTGGTAAATGATGAAATTAGAATTGGCATACTTTTCTATCAAAAAATATAGGTATGTAGGTCTAGGTACATAAATTCATCTCGTGGCATCAGGGAGGCGGAATGTCATGGACCTCCAAAGTGCATTTTTGGAGAGAAAAACGACTTTTACAATTAGGAAAGTTCCTCGACTCAATAATTATTTTTCAAATACGGACATTTTCTACACGCAGTTCAAGATGGAGCATTTTCTCAAAATATGTACTATCAATTTCCGCTTAGGTACCAGTCCATTAAAGGTGAACAGATCGTGGTGTTTTATGAGTGAAAAGTGCCTTTTCAGCTCCCTTTGAAAGAATTGAAATTGAGGAAAGTTTATTTTTTCGGTTTGTTCAATGTCACAATGTATATCAGATAGATGTTATTAATTGATAGTCTTAAATTAAAGATTTAATTACATTTTGAAAGTTAATTGAATCAGATAATCATTAATTTTTGCTCAAAAAATAGCGTGATCTGCACATTTTTGAGGGGTAGGTAACCAAAACAAATAAAAGTTACACGTGAACAAATTATTTAATATGTACGTATATAAATTGTGAGTAAGTAAATTTTTTTCAAAAATTCGTCCAAAATTTCCAAAGGTAGAATTTCAACTCGAATATTATCGTACCTATACTGTAATTCAAGCCATCGGAGCAGAAAAATGTATTACACATACAACGATTGCAGATAAGCCTCAAGGAAGAAGGAAGCTAGATCAGGGTGATAGGTTTTCCTTTACAAATTTTAGCACTGGAGTTTAAGGCAGAAAGGAGTTCACACAATTTTCCAGCACGAATTTGATCAAACAAAATGTTACAATTCTGTTCCAGAATAGTGTCATGGCGGATTTACCAAACAAGCAGATCATTGGAATCGCGTAATTATTGCAAGAAGAATGAGCGGTACGAGAGTCTCAAGAAGACATCGATAAAGTCGCTGTTGAGTTAAGAAAAAGCATGGAAACTCGTCTCAACGAAAGTATCATGCATCGAACAAATACAGAAAACCATCGAAGGCAACCTTATAGAAGAAGTTAAGAAGATATCGGGAGTCTACGTTTCAAACCATAGCTTTCGTCAATATTGCTGCGGCATGCATTTTACGAGACACCATGGATAACTTCAAACTCAATCATCTACTACAAAAGGTAAGGTAGTATCCATCCTATTTTGTAGTTGAAAAAGTAGCCGACCTTGTCACCTCAGGAGTTTATATGTATCGTACTATATAGTTAGATCTAATAGTTGGTAAGATACGTTTAAATGCATACAAAACAACTCGAGTGATTCATAAAAAATTAAAAAGTCTTTCCTACTACAACATAACTTTCATCAAGGTATTTAAAATGCAAGCGTTTCAAACCTTAATGACTAATTTCAATTTCAATATTCATTTTCTTCAAATTCACATGAACACATTTTGTGCACACAATTCAGTCCTTCTCGAGATACCTACACATTTGAAATAATAAACCTTCAAAGTTTGGCAGTATTTCAGCAAAAATTACAAATATATGTGACAATTATAAGAGCTGTCCTTACTCCATGACAGTCAAAACCGAGGTAAAATGGAGGTCCACTTGACCACCAACGGAAACTTGAGGAAAAAAAAACTCAGCGAAATCGGAATAATCGACTTCATTTTTGGTTCGAGATGGAGTGAAATTGGCCGAAATTCAGTTCGTCAAGGGTGTTGGTAAAATTGCCTATTTGGTTCGCCGTAAGTAAATGCTGATCATCCCACTTAGGTACCCTACTCACCTAGCTCACATTTTTCGTGAAAATGAACTCCCTGAATTTTGACGAGAATTGTCGAAGAAGTTGACTTTGAGTGGGAAACCCCCTTCGCCCTCCCTCCAGAAAAATCTGGAACCTCTGGCTACACAAGAAGTTAAGCTAGGGGGTTCTTAAAGTAAAGATAGTATTGATTTTTTTTCATTTTTCTGTGCAAAACCTTAGTCATCCTCTACCCAAAAGAGGTGCGATCTGAATCTGAACCTTCCTAACCCATTCAACTTTGAAAGATCAATACCACTTTTAGGTTTCTTGTCAAAATTTCGTGACACTTTTAAACCATCAAAACTTTTTTCTGGGAAATACTAATGATATATAGGTTCATGTTCTACATGCAGAATATATCATCATGCCTCTCTTTTATACAGTCTCGTTGCAATTTAAATTGCTAAGTTTACTTTTTTTGGTTTGATTTTTTCGAACATGCACATTGCACATGAAACGAAAAAAAGCGTTACAAAGTGATAATTTAGCGGAATATTCTCACCAGTTCTGACAAAAGAACCTTTTGAACTGAACACACTCCGATTTGAACGAAACCAAGATAGATCGAAAGAGTATCACCTGAAACCCCTGTAACCCTAATTTCAGCGACTCAAGTTCATATTTAGATTCAAACGAAACCAAGACAGATCGAAAGAGTATGACTTGAAACCCCTGTAACCCTAATTTCAAGGGCTCAAGTTCATTCTCGGATTTTTAACCAAGTTTCAAAAATTTCAAGAACGATTTCAAAAACTTGAGCAGAATGAACCAATTTGGAAAATCCTTTCAGTTCAACTCTCACACATCAATGCACTATTAGTTTTGCGCCGTTCTAAAGACTCTAGCGGGTTTTAAATCTTCTCCAGAAATTTCAAATCGCTCGAGATTGGCCAAAAATAAATTTCAGCACATGAATAACCTTGACAGGTGATTATTGAGTATACCTACCCTATTGATAAGTTCCAAAATGAATTCCCAGAAAATTTGTGTTCATTTTTGGCCATTCCAGAATAATTTTAAATTTCTGGAGAACATTTAAAAAATCACTGGAAGCTCCAGAATAGCCCAAAAACATATGTAAATGCCCAGTTCTCGATCTACTTACGAGAGTTAAATTGATGGGATTATTCACATTTCGGTTTACTTTTCTCAAAACATTAATACTTTATGAAAAAAGTTTTAAAATCTCCCTTGAAACAGCCTTCTTGAATTTTAGAATTCGTCAAAAATTTGTCAAAAATCTACAAAAAATGAACTCTGGCACCTGCAATTTTGGCTACAGGGGCTTTAGAAATTAGAACATTCTATTTCCATCTAGCTTGGTTTCGTTCAAATCGAACATTGCCAGTTCCAACAGTTCCCTTGTGAGCAATACAAATTAATATCTACGCTTTTCTTTACATCACTCTCCATTTAATCAGCCCAAATAGCCAAAAATTTCAATAAAGATGTTTTAAATTTAAACCAACCGACATCGTAAATAACACACTGCGACACGAATAAAATCTAAAAACCTACATTTTTCCCACTTCACCATCCACTTTAATGTCCAGCAACTCGAGATAAATGATGAATGATCCTCGAAGGTACCTCTTCGCCACAGAGAATCGGCTCGTTTCGCCTTGAAAAAAAAGGCCAAGCAAAACGACGATAAAAAATGAAAAACTTTTAACCGACATTTAAGTAAACCACTCGTTTTATTATCGTTTTAAGCGAATAAATTAATTTACATATTATATTGCGGTACGCCTAATTTAAATGTAAAGCGACGACGGTGAAAATTCGTTTTTCGAACGAATAGTACACGACGACGAAGAAATTCGTATACGTAAGTATACGAAATTCCTTTATGTATAGGTCGTAGCTGGTTTCCCCTCTTTCTGCACCAACATCAGCATTCCGGCCGCAAATTTTCTCGATGAAGTTAAACTTTTTAAAAGTAATTAAGAAAATCAAGCAGCGAAAAGGGGAGCTGAACTTTTATCCTTTATGTTCGCGAACACAAATTAAGAATTCCTTTAAAAAATTTTTTTTCAGGTTTTCTCTATTCCGACTAAGTATACTAAAATGTGTACAAAAGATTCGCCTCCCTTTTCCGGGCTGCCTGGTCCTCCCCCCTCCCCCCCGCCTGGCGTTTAGTATTTCTCGACGTCGTTAGGTATATACTCTGCTCGGTTTCGCGTTAAATTATAAAGAAGATAGAGCAATAAGAAAGACGTAGACGACGACCAAGCAACGAGCGGTATTTCTCGTTGTGTGTATGGTACTACTAAAAAACCTCAAGTTGCCCAGCTTCTCAACAAGAGCAAAAGATAATTATGCGTGATTAGTTCTTATAGTAGTAGTACGAAGAAGAAGAGGAGACGACGACGACGATGCTGGCAAAAAACTGGAAACGTTCTTTTGAGATTAAAAGATTACCTCGATTACACTTTAAATACTCATCCTTATCCCTGTATAGTTTCCTTTCTGCGCACACCGAACCACCAATCACGAAATTCGCTGTGTAAAAAGTTACCCTACTCTTCGAGCTCCTTCCATTATTCATAGTACCCTAAGCTGGTTTCTTTTCTTTGCTGTAGAGGCGAAGACGACGACTACATCGACCATGTTGAGACGTCTAGAAATTCTAATTATTATTACTATTTTTTTTTTTACTCGAGTTTCAACACAGCTCATACAGAACAACGATGGATTTCATTAAAGCAGCGACAGAAGAGAGAGGAGAAAAAACTCGCCAGGGAAGAATATCGTGGAATAAAACCTCGAAAAATATTTTCCTTTGCGGTGTACTACTCGCTTTTTACACAAAACCTCAAAATAGAAAAAAAAAACTCTTCTCTGTTGCGAAGACCGCCGGATATTGTCTTATAATTATTAGGTACCTAACGAATTTAGTATATAAACCACAACAACGGCGGAGCTTTTCGCGGTGTTCTTCACAACGACATGACACAGACGACGACTTTGCTGCTGCTGGTGTTGCTGGCACCTTGGCTGTCGCTCGTGTCAATAGTACTTTTACGCGGCTTTTTTCTTTTTATATTTACAATAAGGGGACAAGCAAGGGGATATTTTTGTTCTTGTGTTTCGTAGCATAATGAATTACAATCCGTTATGGTAAAAAGCTCGGCGGTTTTTTTACCTTTTTTTTTTTCTGTTTACAGTTTGTTTGTAGAATGACGACGACGACGACGACGACGACGACGACGAGAAATCGGGTAAATATTTTATTTAAAAGGCGACCGCCAACTTCGCCCTGTCGCTAAGACTAAGAGTAAGAAGAAGGCTCGAGTGTACTGTGGTCGCACGAGAATACGTCATATCGTGCTCCTGTTCCTTTGGTCGCCCTCCTTCTGCGAGTAGTCGGCGATAACGTTAATTAAAACTATAATTCCGAGCTCTAGCCCTCTTAATTTTCGAGAAAACGTTTTAATTTTACACGAATTTCGTTATAATATTATTACTATGTACAACGACGGCGTGACGTGGTAACATCGACATCGTCTGCTCACGTGCGAAGTACAAACTGTATAAACGTATTGTTAACGAGAGTGGTTTTTCAGGCTTTTGCTGGAGTGGAAGGGGCAAGGGCGGATTAGCCTATGAGGTTGCCTGGCGATCGCCAGGGACCCCGAGACACCAAGGAGCCCCTCGAACCAAACATTTGAAACAAAAATATACTTACTATTTTTGCTTCCTTTAAACATAAATTTTCTCGAACTTCAGCCCTCGCTTTATTCAAGCCTGCCTGTTTTTAGCCAAATTTTTGTAAAAAATGATGGCTATTGCGGTAGGCCCAACTTTGGATAAAAAGGTCGGGGATGAAAAATTTTGATAGTTCTCAACGTTTTAAGCTCAAACTAGAGGATTCCCGGTGTGTCAGTTTTTATATATATATTTATTTATTTATTTATATATTTATATAGATAGTTTCACCGAAACTCGAATTTTTTACTTTTTAAATCAAGAGACGTTCTAATGAATGAAATGAAATAAAACTTGGACAATAGGGTTCTTTTGGGAGCTAGAGTTGACCCCTGCAGTGGGGAGGGTCAAAGTTCAAAATTACAGAAAGGTCATTTTTTTGGAGGGACATAATATGGCCCCAAATGAACGAAAAAGGTCCAAAATCATACCATAGGTCAACACCTCCATTGTGATCAACATATCCAAATTTCAGCTTCCTAAGTCATCCCCACCCCATTTTAAGTGAGAAAAACCACATTTTACCCCTATTTTTGACCCCCTCACCCCTAAAATTGACCTTAGGAGTCCAAATTTTCAGCATACAATGAGAGGGTGCCCCTTGAGTTCTTTTTGCAGGTTTCAACCTTCCAACCCCATTTGACCCCTCTCCAGGGTCAAAAAAGTGGATTTTTGCGTGTTTTTTGACGTTTAGTCAAGCCTACAGCCCCTTCAAATTGACCTAGAGGGTCCAAATTTTCACAGTACATTGGGAGGATGTACCTGAAGTGCCTTTTGCAGGTTTCAACCTTCCAACCTCATTTGACCCCTCTCCAGGGTCAAAAAAGTGGATTTTTTCATCCATTTAACATGTTTTTTTGAAAATTTCAACATTTAGTCAAGCCTACAGCCCCTCCAAATTGACCTAGAGGGTCCAAATTTTCACAGTACAATAAGAGGATGTACCCGAAGTGCCTTTTGCATGTTTAAACCTTCCAACCTCATTTTTACAGAAAGGTCATTTTTTTGGAGGGGCATAATATGACCCCAAAAAGATGAAAACAGTCCAAAATTATACCATTGGTCAGTACTCTCATTGTGATCGACATATCCAAATTTTAGTTTCCTAGGTCATCCCCACTCTGATTAAGGTAGGAAAAACCACATTTGACCCCTATTTTTGACCCCCTCACCCCTAAAATCGACCTTAGGAGTCCAAATTTTCAGCATACAATGAGAAGGTGCCCCTTGAGTGCTTTTTGCAGGTTTCAACCTTCCAACCCCATTTGACTCCTCTCAAGGGTCAAAAAAGTGGGTTTTTGCGTGTTTTTTGACGTTTAGTCAAGCCTACAGCCCCTCCAAATTGACCTAGAGGGTCCAAATTTTCACAGTACATTGGGAGGATGTACCTGAAGTGCCTTTTGCAGGTTTCAACCTTCCAACCTCATTAGACCCCTCTCCAGGGTCAAAAAAGTGGAGTTTTTCATCAATTATACGGGTTTTTTGAAAATTTTGACATTTAGCCAAGCCTACAGCCCCTCCAAATTGACCTCATCATCATCGAGTCGTATAACCGCTCGTGGTGGTATCGCGTACAAATCAACGCGTACCCTTATGCCGAATTGGGTATTTGGGCTAACATCCTTTATGTTGGTGTTGCCTAGAGGGTCCAAATTTTCGCAGTGCATTGGGAGAATGTACCGAAAGTGCCTTTTGCCAGTTCAAACCTTCCAACCTCATTCGATCTGTTTCAGGGTCAAGACAGGTTTGTTACCACATTTTTTGAAGGAGGAAGAAGAGAGTTGGGCGAAGCTCAAGGGGGGCGCAGGGGACGACAAGGAGAGAGTTGGGCAAAGCCCAAGGGGGGTTCAGGGGGGACGACCCCCAAACACAGGCGAAGCACAGGAGCGAAGCGAGGGTGCGAGTAGTTCAGACGATGAAACGAAGCATAGAACATGAAAAAAAGACACCTGCTGGAGGTAATTGGGCGAAGCTCAAGGGGGGCGCAGGGGGGACTCCGAGTCCCCCCGAGAATACGATATAAGAAGGAAACAGTGGAAGGAGAGAGTTGGGCGAAGCCCAAGGGGGGTTTAGGGGGGACGAACACAGGCGAAGCACAGGAGCGAAGCGAGGGTGCGAGTAGTTCAACTGAAGCATAGAACATGAAAAAAAGATATCTGCTGGAGGTAATTGGGCGAAGCCCAAGGGGGGCAGGGGGGACAAAGTCCCCCCAACACAGGCGAAGCACAGTAGCGAAGCGAGGGTGCGAGTAGTTTAAGCGGAGCGCAGAACATGAAAAAAAACATGCGTAGGAGGTAGTTGGGCGAAGCTCAAGGGGGGCAACACAGGCGAAGCACAGGAGCGAAGCGAGGGTGCGAGTAGTTCAAGAACCCTCAATATTTCTGGCACAAAAATTTGGCTCTTACATAGCGGCAGACTGCTACGACTTTTTTTTTTTTTTTTTTGCTTCAAAATTGAAATGTTTAATCACGTACCTTACTATTCAAAATCGAAAATTATGGAGCCCAAAAAATAGACTCGTCATAAAAAACATACTTAGTTTGATCTCGCATATAAAGCAAAATTCCTGACGATTAAGCTAAGAGAAAATTATCGCCAGCAATACGCCGATCCAATTAAAGAGTTTTCATCGAAGGTATTAACAAAGTGCTGCGAAAAAAGCAATACGCCCAGTGGTGGACTGGATCGGTTGAGGGCCCCTGGCGGATGCACCGAATGGGCCCTTAAAATTGTATCCCCTTCCTATTCAGAATCTTTCTCGTCCTGATTAATTCTCAGGTTCGGATACTTGAATGCAAGTTGTACAATTAATTGGTCTTTTTTTTTTGTCTTTTTATTCAATTTCGCAAAAAATAGTCAACCTGTTATGAACAAAACTGAAGGTTTCTTCGAGGGAAGAGGGGACTAAAAATTTGCCATGAAAAAAATACAAATTTTCCTGAAAAACATGACGAATTTTTAAAGTGAAAGCCAATTGATATAATTCCCATTAGGGGCAATAAAATACTGTTATTTTCCCTTTTGAATTAGTGTAAGTTTCAAAAATGATTTTTTTTTCTTTTGGTTTAGAAAAGAGGTAAAAATTGACCAATGCGATGCGAGGGCAAACGCTTTTGAAAAATCGTATTTCGAGAGGTAAAAAATCAATATTTTTTAAAAATTTGTTCAGTTTTTCAGTTCAAAATTTTATCACTCGAATGGCTGGTTTTAAAAGATTTCAATTTTGAAAATGGAAAGCAAACAGGCCCGAGTGGAGAGACAGCAAAAACTAGTTTCGAGAAGTAGAAAAGACAATGTTATTTCATCAATGACAATATAAGAAAATTCCTCGTCAATAAAGTAAGTAGATTAATTTATGCATTCAGATTACAACCAAGTTTTGTATTCCATTTCAATAATTCACAGCCAAGTGGTAATACAGCCCTAAGAGGGAATTTCAGGATCAACAAAAATGTAAGGTGGTTTGTAAGGCTTCAAGCGTCGTGCGTCTTGAATCGTTATCTCCCCTACAACCTTCCCAAATACGGAAAATTGCAATTTTTGTTTGAAAAAAAATAACTCATTATAGGGACAGATTTCAACACAACTTTTTAAAGCTAGTGAGGCCACTAGAATCAAATGTCTACTTCTCCACTTTTTTTCAAAAATGAGTTAAGCATGGTTTGGTATACTACAACATGTGCCGCATCCGATGAAAATGTCAAAATTTCAATTTTGTGTAAGGAAGCATGGTTAAACAGCGTGTAAAGTTAGGGGTTAGAATCAAAAGTGTACTTTTTTAATGGAGAAGTCAAGTTTAGAAACGAACCTGGTGGAAATTGAATGAAGGACTAGTGTTATGCCTTGAAATTAGGCTTGAAATTGAATAAATTCATCAAGTGAGGACCCTTCCCCCAAAAACACCTTTCATTTTTACTAACAAAAATTAATTTTTTTACTTTGAAAAAAAAGGAAAATTATTTCAATTTCCAAATGAATGGTCAAAAATGTAATATTATTTTAATTTCTCAAACTTTCCAAGCTTTCTTCAACTTTTAGCACCATATTACTAGAACAATTTTTGATTAAGTGCCCTAAAACGATGTAAAAAGTGTACGGTTGGAGACAAAACTTAACTTCTCCTAACTTCAAACTACCCAGGAACTCTTACTGCAACGCGTAGGGTAAAACAAACATGTGGGTCACTATCGTCATGTTGGTACAAAAATATTAGACATATTACCTCGGTATTTTATGTTACGATAAATGCTAGGGAGGTTTTTTGCGTTTTTCTCAAAAAGTTCGAAAATGGAGAAGTAGAGATTTGATTCTAGTGGCCTCAGATGAGGTGCAAAATTTTCATTTTTTCTTCACTCGTCTTTGCCAAAATACTTGATATTTTTTAAGTTAAGCATTTAATTTATGCCTAATTTTTATGAGAGCTCCTTACTTGTTACTCGGAATCACTTCGCTCGGAAATCCTCCAGCTCCTCCCAAATCGTCGAGGTGCTGCGCTCCTCTGAAGCTCGCCTTTGAAAATTAATTTTCATGAGAGGTATAGCTTTAGCTAAGTTTTTCTCTCTCGCTTTTTTGCCACTAAAACGTAGTAGCAAGGAGGTCAACATTACAGCACCCTCCAGATCTACATATCAAAATGCAACCTCTCAGGTCAATTTGAGCCACGACACAAAATCGAAAACCTTTCTTTCAAAACCCTCAAAAAGTACATCCAGGGTACGCTCCGGATGTGATATTGTGATGTCAAACTTCAGCTTCACAGGTCAATTTTGAGGGGCGGGGGCATGACAAAGTTTTCAAGGTGAAAGAAAGGAGCTGTAGGGTTCTACAGGGCAGTTGAAAATGTGCAAATTGCTTATTTTCGCGTAAATTGATGTTCTAAAAAAATTTTTACTGAAGGGACATTTCAAACCAACACGCTTCAATTTGAACGAAACCAAGCTAGATCAAAATAACATATCTTAAAATCAAAGTCACCAAATTTCAGATTCTACTCTCTAAATTTGAAACAGTGAAATTTCACTGTTTCAAATTTAGAGAGCAAAGTTGATCTTTAGATTTTTGGCGGATTTTTGAAAAATTTGAAAAAAAAACAAGAAAATATAGTTTCAAGAGCGATTTTTATAATCATCATCATCATTGAACTTTGAGCCGGTGAGCTGTTCAGCCCGTCTGGGAAAATGTAGAAGAATTGCTCGCCGATGTATCATCAAGTCTTTTCTTCGGTCATCCTCTACTCCACCTGCCAGTTGGAGTGTACTCTTGGACTTTTCGAGGGGACCGTTCATCAGGCATTCTGTCAACGTGTTTTCGCCATTCCCTTCTGTAATCTTTCACTCGTCTAATGATTGGCTCTGCTCCTAGCTCCTTCAGGATGTCTTTGTTCCTTTTCCTATCTCGTCTAGTACATCCTGCTGTGGCTCGCATGAATCTCATTTCCGCTGCAGTTACTTTGCTTTTTATATCCTTTCTCATTTCCCATGTTTCACTTCCATACAGCAGCATTGGTCTTGCCAGGGTATTTTAAATTCTTATTCGAGTTTCAACTCTGACTTTTCTTGGAGGTATGGCTCAGTTTATAGCTCCGCTTACTCTCAGGAATTTACTGATCTTAAGTTGTGCGGCAACTTCTCCTTCATATGACAGCTCACATCCGAGATATTTAAAGCTTTTAACTTGTTCCACTGGCAGTCCATTTACAATGATTTTACTGCGTATCATCCATCACCTTTGTTTTTGACGACGAGATTCTCATTCTGTACTTATCAGCTACTTTCTGAAGGTTGTACATTGCTCTCTGCAAGTCATCTTTGTTGTCAGCAAAGACCACCTGATCATCAGCAAACAGCAGGGTATTGACATGGGTGTCGTTGATGTCTAGCCCTTTTGGCTTGGTTTTCAGCCATTCTTTAATCATATCATCAAAGTAGATGTTGAACAGATTACATGACATTGGGCAATGGGCATCCCTGTCTTACTCACCTTCCTATCTTCTTAGCTTTAACATGTTTCCAGATCTTACTCTTATTACGTTATCTGTGTATATTTCTTCAATTAGGCGTACTATTTGTTCATTCACTTCGGTTTTCCTCAGGATTTCGAACAACTTCTTCCTTTGTACTCGATCATATGCCTTCTCCAGATCAACAAAGCACATGCGGGTCTCTAGGTTATATTCTCGTCTCTTCTCCATCAGCAGCTTTGTTGCATAAATTTTTCACAAAATTCATTGTTTTAAAACGAAGTAGACTGATGCGAATATTCGTTTCAATTCAACTACCATGCAACAACAATTACTAATTTTGAGCCATTCTGGAGTCTCTGGAAGTTTTTTAATTTTATCGAAAAATTTCAAGTCGCTGTGAGAGCTAAAAATGAGTTAAGACATTTATAATTCTGGAGGATGATTATTGGACACCCTTTATACTATTTTAGGTGGTTATACCCTGAAATTTTAAAAGTGTGAGTTCAAAAGTGAATAATTAATCCAATTTGTAGAATAGGAGAAACAAATTTTAATTCAAATATCTAAATAACGTACCAAACGAGCGGTTTCTTCCGACATGACTTCGTCTATTGTGTGTACACTGTACACTATCACCTGACTCAAACACAATCGATATTCGCCCTGTCTGGAGTCTCCAGCGAAATTTCAAATCACTCAAGAGGTTCCAAAAAATCAAATTACAATCATTTCCGAGTTCGATGATCATGCGAGCACATCTGACGATATCTTGCGAAGAGAAAAAAAAAGGAAAACTCGCTCGTTTTAATATACGTACTCGTACTTTTCATGAAAATTTAATTTTTTCATTTTTCTGGAAATTTATAAAAGATAGTCAAAAATTCGTCTTTGAACTCAGGAGTTTCGTGGTACAACCTAAAAACAGTCGAATGAGTACCCAAGCGTCTAATAAGCACCGACCCAAAATTATATGTACTCAAGTTCATCTTTGGTTCCTCCGGAGCCCGGCGTGATTGAAAGTTCTGGAGAAATTTGAAAACTTGCTGGAGGCTCAAAAAAAAAGTCAAATTGCGATTATTTCTGGGTCCCATGATTGTGTATGTACATCGAAAACTGAATCGCTACGTGTATTTGCGGAAAGAAGCCAGAAAAAATTGTAAGTGTTTACTACTCTTCAGCTCTCTTTTTCTTTCCAGTCAATTTACACAAAAAGACGCATTTCATCACAACCTCTTTCGTTGAGTTACTTACCTGATATCAACAATTCTAAAATTAATACAACATACTAAAATCAAGCAAACTTGAGCACTGCACACCACACATCTCAAACCACCACAAAGTGTCACAATTCTCTCTTAACAAACCATAAGACAGAGGAAAATGTGGTTAAAATAAAAACGAGCGAACACCGTAGAAGACAACCAAGATAGGAAAAGAACCACGGAAACATTTCCTTCCTCGTTCGAGGCAGCCGCTAGGCAATTCAACTTACATCAGCATCATAAAAACGCAACTTATTCCGACTTCGCTTCGTGATAAATTGCCTACTCGTTTTGTCCGAAGGCGTAACATTCCATAACAATTACCGCGTATAGCCGGAAATTTTCTCGGCAAGAACAAATTAACCACAGCCCGGTGGCTGCTTGAGCTACAGATTTTACGTTAGTAGTTGCGACCCCGACCCGATCTGATGCGATGGTAAAATATAGGAGAAAATTTTCATAGGCTGTTTTCGAGGCAAAAGAATACGAAAGCAAAAACATTACCAAGATTTTATAAGGGGAAAGTAGTAATTGTATAATTGCAGAAGATTTTTGCAATTTTCAAAACGTCTTCGTGAACACGAGACCTGTAACACTGACCAGTTATCCATTTATCATTTCTTTGAGTGATAGTGTAAAGTAAGTTTGTAAGATTGTACCTTTCAATACTCCATATTTCTTAATCATGTGACATGCATATCCAGCATATCAGCAGAGTGAAAATCGCTGGCGTTGCATCCCTGGGGTCATTGAGAAAATCACTCAAGCAAGATGCCACAAAGATGATTATTGCATACAACTTTGAAAAAAAATGTAATTTTGTAAGATTGTACCTTTCAATACTCCATACTTCTTAATCATGTAAGATGCATATCTATTTTCAATTAGTAGGTGCATAGATTACTAGGTGAGCCCACTCAAATCATGTTCCTGATCATGGAAATTCACAGCATCAACCAAACTACGAAATGCTAAATTTGTTAGTCAAAAAAAATAAGGCGAACAAATTCCTTCATTTTTCCTCAAAAATTAAAGATGTTTGAATAATGGATTGTAGCTTTGTTTCACATTTTTAAAAAAATTTCAATTCATTGCCCGAAATTTTCAAAACTATCGAAAGCACAAACACGTGAACCTAGGCAAAACAAAGCAAAAGTTTTAAAACAGAAAATTTTTGTTTTTGATAGGCGTACAATACCATAAACTGAAATTACCAAATTACTTTTCTCATTATTTAACAACAATGCACTCATTGAAGGATGGTTCATCAATGAGAAATGGCTTCATTTCATCACCTGAAGCGAGACTTTAATGCAAATCACAAAATGACTTACTTTTACTTATACTCAAACAAGGGTGCGTATGCTTAGTATTCATAATGTAGGTAGTAAATACTTCTAGGATGAAAATCCGTACTCACCTGGAACAAAACAAAATATAATACGGATTAGTTGATAAAATTGCGAAATTGGCTGTGCGACGGATACATAGAGCGCGCTGCTACGCGCCGAAACGTAAAGTTGAAAACGGGTCCACTTGTACAGAGAGCATAGGAAGAAATCGCGTTTTTTAATTTTTATGCAAAAACGGTAGGGTTTTTTACCAATTGTATAGGGCATTATTTAAAGGGAATTTAATTTCCGATTTTTTGGTGTAAAAAAAATTGAATTTTGATAATTTCTTTCACTCGTTTTCAGCATTTTACAACTTTTTAATTGAATTTCTCCGCGAGTATTGAAGCTAAAAATCTGGTGATTATATTAATGTAAAGGGGAGAAAAAACTGATTACTGAGAAAATTAAAAAAATTGGATTTACCGATATATTTTTTTGTGAAATTCTGAAAACGGGTGAAAATTGCTACACAAAAATTGAATTTGTCGCGTTGGAAATGGTCGAAATTCATTTTTTTTTGCACCAAAAAATCGGAAATTAAATTCCCTTCAAATAATGCCCTATACAATTGGTAAAAAACCCTACCGTTTTTGCGTAAAAATTAAAAAACGCGATTTCTCCCTATGCTCTCTGTACAACTGGACCCGTTTTCAGCATTTCGAGCGTTCGCCGCTAGATGTCAGCCACTTTGCGTCGCAGTGCCAATACACTTCATTTTACACTGGATCTGTGACTTTGAGCCGAAACTAGCAATCTGACAGCCATAAAAATAAATCAGTGGAAGCGTTAAAATAGGCAGTTGTTGATTTTGATGTTCGTGGGAGTTTCAAAATTAACGAGTCGTTGCGTCAATACAAGATTAAGAAAGGTTTGATTTTCAGTTAAAAATATATTGAAAATTCAGATAGGTGAAATTAAATTAGACTTGACTCAGCAATGAAAGGGGTAAGATTCTAAGACACAATGGATTTTGAAAAATTGAACCAATTGAAAACTTTGTTGTCGTTGAACGAATTCAACAAATTTTAATTCGAACTTGCAAACCACGTTGAAAATTCGAAACTGATCAAAAATGATGGAACAACAAACAGCCATGTGATACACATGTCTTCCCAGGTGGCCTTATTTCGTCAAAAATACAGTATTATCGAACCGATTCTTTCGTTTTATCCAAATCAGTCATTAGGACTCAGCTGTACAAGATCCATATTTTCATCGTAAAATTAAGAGCGATTTGGAGACTTCTCGTTCAAGTTCGGTTTTTAGGCAGAGTATTTATAGCACAAAAATGGCTGCGCAGGCAACATAAACTCAGGGGTGCAAAAAATTCATATTCATAGCATTAAAAAGTTCATACCACGCCCATTGAACAGAAGTTGGCAAAAAAAAAAAAAAAGGCTCGCACAACAGAAAACTGTCAAATCGGTTAAAATTTCGCCAAAAGTTCGAATATTCCGACAGAAATTCTTTTCGAGTATTTTTGAAGAATTTCAAACCCGAAATTGGATCATGATTTGCGAAGTTTTGAAAAAGTATCATGCGACCTTGTGTAAAAATGGGTTAAAATTCCGCGAAAAATTCAAATATTTTGACGAAAATGTTTTTTGAGCGATTTTAAATTTTGAACTCAAAATTGGGTCGAAATTTCAGTGAATTTTGAAAAAAAATGTCAATTGACGTTGGTCAAAATGATTGCAACGAAAATAATTGTTGAGAAAATCCTGATTCCATAATTTAGTCAGGAATTATGAGATTTTTGAAAAAGTTGTTTTTGCTACCAATAAGAATGGGTTGAAATTTCGTGAGAAAATCAGTTACTATTTCATCAAAAAATTTTCGAGCTTTTGGTTGATTTCTGAGAATCATTTAGGTAATTATTCTGAAAACTGACTAGAAAAATACTCCAAAAAATTCGTGTACAAATTTTTGATTTTTTACCAACACTTCATGTCCATTTTTATCGCTAGCATGACAACTTTTTCAAAAATCCTGAAAATCTTGGACATAATTTTGGACTTCAAATTTTTCAATATCGCTCATGAAACATTTTCGTTGAAATATTCGAGTTTCTTGCAAAATTTTGACCCATTTAAATGGGTCACACTACATTTTTTCAAAATCTCAAAAATCATGATCCAATTTTGGGATCAAAATTCCCCAAAAATGCTCAAAAAACATAAATTTGAATTTCTAGCGAAACTTCAACTTATTTCGATTTTGATAGGTTTCAAGGTCATTTTTGAATAATTTTAGAACAATTTATTTTCACTTTAAATTAAAGGGGCATACGACTTCAAAAATTCGACTTCATTCTACAGCATGAACATTAAACGCGGACGTGAAATAAATTAATTATGCTGAGGATGGACACCAACGATTTTTTCCACATCTTTGACTTTATGAAATATGCGCAGCATTTTTTGTGCTAAAGGCTAAAAATCACACTCAAAGAAGTCCAACTTTTGCTGGAAGATTCATCCATACTGGCTACGAAAAGTCCACAATCGATTCGGTGGTTCAATTTTGATGTAGAAACCGACTGGTTATTCATTTTAAGATTCATATTTTTTTTGAAAAAATCAACGTAACAATGTCTACATATGTATGAATGACTGATCTTTCAGCAAGCCCAATCTAAGCTGGCAGAAAAAGCACCATTTATTCTCAAAAATTGTAAGAAATTGTCAACATTGTTCAAAAAAAATTTTTAGTAAGTTTTCTTTTTCTTCCTTTGAACAATATACTTAAATCATCACTTTTTTTGAAACATCGTTTTGGGAGTTTTTCCAAAGAGCAATAGACAATTTTCATGTGATAAACTCAGCCAACTCAGCTGTACTCCACAAAAATTCTGCAAAAATGATTTCTCTCTCAAAAAAGTTATAATTTCTGATCTAACCAATGAGAGAAAAAGCTTACAAATTTATTGGAGACATTTTTGACAGTTTTTATAAGTTTTTCAACAATATCGATTCGTGCAATACTGTGTATTGTATCGTGTCAGACGTATGACCGTCTGACCATTGTATTCTCTGTGCATAATAAACTATTGGAACAGTACTCTGGTCTCTTCTGTGTTTATTGGGTATAGAGATACATTGTTGGTTTCCTTCACAGCTTAGTGTACGGTTATAGTGAAGCCAAGCAGAGCAGAGCCAAGCAAAGTCACTAACGTTGAAACATGGATAAAAAGGTTGACAAGACCTTTCACCAACGCATAGCCACGCTTTCAAGAATGGCAATCGCTATTAGGCTGTTAGAGTTTTTCTGGTTGCATATCTGCCCCTAGCTGTTTTCAGAATACTGAGTACTAAATAGCGTGTTGTTATCAAATGCGTTTCAATTTTTCTGAAAGTTACTCAATGTTTTGATCGAGGACATAGGTATTTGAGGTAAGGAAAATAATCTACGTTAAATTCTCTATAAAATGGAGTTGGTTTGAAAGTTGTCCGCGCAATGGAACAAAAGTTATAAAAGCTCAAAGTTGTAAAACCCCGGGGAAAAAATTGTTTTTTCAAGTTTAAATGCAATTTACTCGAAATTTTGATCGAGGACATAGGTATTTGAGGTAAGGAAAATGATCTACGTTAAAATCTCTACAAGATGGAGTTGGTTTGAACTTTTTCCGCGCAATAGAAAAAAAGCTGTAAAAGCTCAAAGTTGTACAACTCTTGAAAAAATTTGTTTTTTTTGCATTTTTTTACAGTTAAACACAATTTACTCGAAATTTTGATCGAGGACATAGGTATTTGAGGGAAGGAAAATGATCTACGTTAAAATCTCTACAAGATGGAGTTGGTTTGAACTTTTTCCGCGCTATAGAAAAAAAGCTATAAAAGCTCAAAGTTGTACAACTCTTGAAAAAATTTGTTTTTTTCGCATTTTTTTACAGTTAAACACAATTTACTCGAAATTTTGATCGAGGACATAGGTATTTGAGGGAAGGAAAATGATCTACGTTAAATTCTGTACGAGATAGAGTTGGTTTGAAAGTTGACCGCGTAATAGAAAAAAAGTTATAAAAGCTCTAAAATACCAAAAAAATACGAAAAAAACTTATTTCAATAGTTTTACAACTTTGAGCTTTTATAACTTTTTTTCTATGTCGCGGATAATTTTGAAACCAACTCCATCCCGTAGAGGATTTAATGTAGATTATTTTCCTTACCTCAAATACCTATGTCCTTGATCAAAATTTCGAGTAAATTGGATTTAAACTTGAGAAAACAATTTTTTTCCAAGGGTTTTACAACTTTCGACTTTTATAACTTTTGTTCTATATCGCGGACAATTTTCAAAGATACTCCATCTCGTAGAGAATTTAACGTAGATTATTTTCCTTACCTCAAATACCTATGTCCTCGATCAAAATTTCGAGTAAATTGCATTTAAACACAAGAAAACAATTTTTTCCAGGGGGTTTACTACTTTGAGCTTTTATAACTTGTGTTCTATTGCGCGGACAACTTTCAAACCAACTCCATCTTATAGAGAATTCAACGTAGATCATTTTCCTTACCTCAAATACCTATGTCCTCGATCAAAATTTCGAGTAAATTGCATTTAAACTTGAAAAAAACAATGTTTTCAAGGATTTTACAACTTTGAGCTTTCATAACTTTTTTTCTATCACGCGGATGACTTTTGAATCTACCATATTTTGTAGAGGATTTTAAGTAGAATATTTTCCTTATCTCAAACACCTATGTCCTCACTCAACATTTCGAGTAAATTGTATTTAAATTTAAAAAAAAAAAAACCGAGAGTCTTACAACTTTGAACTTTTATAACTTTTTTTCTATAGTGCGGATGACTTTCAAATCCACTCCACTGTGTAGACAATTTAACGTAGATTATTTTCCTTACCTCAAACATCTTTGTCCTCACTCGAAATTCCGAGTAATTTTTGTAAAAACAAAAGGAGTCAATGCATTGCAGACCACGTTTCGGAGATATCAGTAGCTGAAGCAACCCTGAAAACAGCACGGCGAAGCGTATATGTAACCACTTACACACCATGTGACGTCAAGTCTAACAGCCTAATTCTTTAAAGCGTGGCTCTGCTTGGCTCGTCCTTCCACCTTTTTTCCGTGTTTCTAGCTAGGTGACTTTGCTTGGCTCTGCTCTGCTTGGCTTCACTATAACCGTACACTTAGGCTGTTTAGTCCCCGAATCTAGCGGGGCCCTCGAGAGTGTTAGAGCGTGGAGGGCACCCCAGGGAGGGAAAGGTTGGAAATACCCCCAACAGAAGTTGAATCAGCTCACATTTTTTGGAGCTTGAGACTTTTAAATTCAGCAAATAAATTTAAGGATCAATTACTACCTAACAAATTCAATTTCGAACTGTTTGCTCAAACATTAGTAAACAAATACATCAATTAGGAAGATATACTATGTAGGTAAGTATCCAGTAGGTATGAATGTGTAATTTGCATAAGAAATTTTGAGAGTTGGTACAATCGACTTGGAAAGGCAAGACACCAAATAAAGCTGCCAGACATACCGAGTTAACCTACGAACCACTACTACATACCTACCCAATTAACCAAATAATATTTAGAAATATACGGATACATGGTACCAGGAAGTACACATTGCATTGTTTCAAGGGATGGATTTATTATACTACGATGTATGTATACTTAATGGATTTACTTCCTAAGCTATGCATTCCAGATTAAAATACTATACCGGTGTTTTTTTCCTCCTCTTCTCGTTTTCTCACACAATTACTCTGTTGCAAAATGACGCTGCATAAATACATACAACGATACCTACGATATACAGCGAGTACATAACACAGCGTATAACACAGTGTAAACTCCTTTGTATTAATTACCCGCATTTTACGTACAAGATTAAAGGTTTGCTTTTTTTCTCTAGTTTAATATACATACCTCTACCTACCTATACTGTACACTCCACCAGCACAAAATGAGATTACTAAGACCATTTGTAGCGAATTTTTTTGTTCGCTAGTTCGTTTGTTCGAGGTTATTCCTCTCTTTTTCCTCATACCTACATTTGTGAAGTACTTCGAATAGGTAAGTACGAGTACATACGAAGCTTTTTTTTTTGGTAAGGTACGTTGTACTAAAAATGATTCTGTATGTAATACGAGTAAAGGGGAAAGGAGCAACGAAGGGGGGTTGTACGCTAGTAAAAAAAAGGCCAATAAAAGCTCGGCGAAGTCGGTATATTTATTGAAATTTTTACAAGTATTTGTTCTTTTATAGAGAAAACGTAGGTACAGCTTTTGCAATAAAGTCGCGAAATCGTACAAAGGATTTGCCGCCGTGTCGAGTTTTAATACAGATGCGAAATGTAATAATAACACGTTTTAGAATGTGTGTGTGCTTTTTCGCCAAGTCGTCGTTGACGATATTTCATGTAGGATTGTAGGTAGGTGCCTATTGCCTAGCTACTCGTATACCTATACTACAGGTGAAGAGTAACAAGCTCAACTATACAAATTCGTCGGTTCACGATGTCATAAAGCGGAGGAGTCGAGTGAAAATACCGTATCAATATGGCGCTCGTGTGTTCATTTGTAAACTATATTGTTTTGGGCTGTTCGTATCTATAGGTATACAACGAGTATAGCTTCATTTTGTCTTGTTATTCGACAAGAGTGTGCGATGAAAAAGAAAGAGTGAGTTGGAGTGGTGGAGATGTAAGGTTGCTTGTGAACTGATATAATGATGAGCTAATAATAGAATGAGGAATACCAATGAAAACTAGGTCATGTAAGGGTATGTGTTACTTAGGAGGCTGCAAAACAGAAAAAATGACATCAAATTCCATTTTGTATTATAGGAAATGTAATCGAAGAAAAAAATAAGTAAGTTATCAATTCATCTCTTCAAAGGCGGTATGTAAATTGAAGTCTACAATTCAATGCCTGCTGATTTTCGAGAAAATTTACTCGATAAATATATCAGTACAAGTGTGCCTATACAAAATGTTCAGTTGGAATTTGCCAAAACAACTGTTTGACACAAACAAAAAGCATGAGAAAGAGAACTGAAAATTCAAAAAATGAAATCGTTGAAGAAGAAATTCAATCAATATCGATATCGATATTCCAGTGAAACAGATTAGAATGTTGAAATATCAAAATCGTTCGAGGAAAAAAAATCAAACACGTATTCTGATAATTATAACAATTCAAAGAAAAAACTCACGAAAACTCTCACAAAAAGTAAGGTGAAAGAAATTTGTAAGTCTTCAAATTCAGATTGCAAAGATTATAGAGCAATGAATGTCCATTGTACAGTACCTAATAAATGTAAAATTTAGAGTTCTGGGAATGAACTTTTCATCTAACGTGTATATGTTTCATTTTACTTTTTTCAAATCATTATTAATTGCGATTGAGGGCATGATTTTTGGTTGAAAGCTAACCATATTCTGAAAATGTGTCCTCAAAAAATTGTACAAATCAGCATGATACATTAGAAATGTCAGTAACGTCACAATATGGTAGCACTGGGTTATCAGTGAGCCCTTAGGAAGTGAACTAACTAAAATTTGACTGGAGTTGACCATTTGGGAGTGATTCAGTTCAATCTCAAATTGTCAAGTCTGCTTAAATTTTATTTCTTTCACTTCCAAAGAGCTTACTGATAACCCAATGCTGTCATATTATGGCCTCATGGATATTTCTATCTATTCATAATGCAACATCTTGATTTTTACAATTTTTCAAAATAAATTAATTTTTCTCATGAAAATAAATTAGAAGTAAGTAGGTACATATTTCATTGAAAGAAACGGGGATGCTTACGGTAGGAATAGAAATTATTTTATGGATCTGAGCAAATAACACATCCAGAAAATCAATCAGATATGTGCTGTGAATTTTCCAGCTAAGAATTATCTCGCGATGAATTCTATGGATGCCGCGCTCGTCATACACAGAAGTTCACCGGAGAAATTGAAATCATACAACGCATTAACAAGGAAGTTATTAATTCATCTCTTACAAGAGTGTCAAATTGAAAAAAATATAGAACTCAGTATCAGCGAAATTTTGAATAATTTTTTTCAAAATTTCCAATGCTAAAGTGAATTTTTCGATTTTTGGTGAATTCTGAAAATTACAGAACCAAAAATGCAAAAATATCAAAATTTTAACAAATTGACTATAGAAAAGCTAAAATATTGTATAACCGATTATCGACTTCTAAAGTCGATTGTGAACAGTTTCGAACAATTTTGAGGAATTCTGAAGCCTTATTCATTTAAATCTTAAAAGTACCTATTAGTTTTCAAAAAAAAAATAAAAAAAAAAAAAAAAAAAACTAAAGCAAGTTCAATTCAACTTTGGCACATATGTATATAAACAAACAATTTAGAAGCGTGATTGATTAAATGGGTCACTAACACACACTGAACGCACTTTGGGTGCCAAACATGTTTTCGACAGATTTTATGACATTTCTTAATGAGAATGGAATTTCCAAAAAATTGCTGAAGTCTCTCAAACGGGCCAAAAACTATATCCAGACAACTCGGCACGTCAAAAAAGCAGTTTAAATCGAATTTCAGTTTTTTTTTCTCAGTAAAACTCAAGTGACATAATTTTAATGAATTTTTTCGATTGCGAAATCGCTGGAGACCAGACTCACTACACCGCTGTTCATAAAAGTGGAATCAAACAACGCAATAAACAAGAAAGTTATTAATTGATCTCTTCAAGAGTCTCAAATTGAAAAGAATATGGAACTCGGTATCAGCAACATTTTGAATAATTTTTCTCAAAATTTCCAATGCTGAAGTGATCAATTTTTCGATTTTTGGCGAATTCTGAAAATTAATGAGCTAATAAAGCAAAAATATGAACATTTTGCCAAATCGAATACAAAAGCTTGAGCTATTGAAAAAAGGGGAATCAAACAGATGCAATGAACGAGCAAGTTAATTAATTTATCTCTCCGAGAGCGTCAAATTGAAAAGAATCTGGAATTCAGTATCGGCGAAATTTTTAATAATTTTTTTCAAAATTTCTGATGCTAAAGTGAATTTTGCAATTTTTAGCGAATTCTGAAAGTTAAAGAGCCAAAAATGCAAAAACATCAAAATTTTACCAAATTGATTTGAAAAGTTGAAATTTTGTATTTATTTATCCGTATCTAACCTATGTATAATTTTCGAGCTCTCAAATCGATTGAAAAATATAGTTTCGAACAATTTTGAGCAATTCTGAAGCTTTCCTCCAAATCGTGGAAGTTCTAGTTTTCAAAAAAAAAAAAACACGCTCGAAAATAAGTTTAATTCAACTTTGGCACGTACATATAAATGTAATTTGGTTCTTGTTATCGAGCCACCGAACCAATTACACAGTCCACGTCATTTTTTCAAACTCCAAGTACCTACCTACATATTTCTACCAGTTCGGAACTGTATAGGTTAACGAATGAAAATTCCAGAAATGTCTTGATCCGACTGAAAACAATTTCAAAAAACTGCCGGTGTGTGATTCATATGAGTATATAATGTAATGGGGAAAAAAATGAGTAAGTTATTAATCCATCTCTTCAAAGGTGGTAAATTAAAGTCTACAACTTAATGTTTGCTGATTTTCGAGCAAACTTACTCGATCAATTCTGGTACAAACGTGCCTTTATACCCACAGGATATTCAGTTATAGTTCGCCAAAACAACGTTATGACACAAATAAAAAGCATGAGAAATAAAACTGAAAATTCAAAAAATGAAATCGTCGAGGGAGAAATTCAATGTCAATGTCGATATTCCAGTGAAAGAGCAATTGGTGTCCATTATAGCACCTATGTTTTAGATAAATATAAATTTAATGTTTCATTTTTTTCAAATCATCATTAATTGGGACTGAGAAAATAATTTTTTGGTTGAAAGCTAACCATATTATTCTGAAAAATAAGCCCTCAAGAAATTGTAAAAATCAGCATGTTACATTAGAAATATCAGTAACGTAGTATGGTAATAGCATTGGGTTATCAGTGAGCCCTTAGGATGTGAACAAAACTAAAATTTGACCAGAATTGACAGTTTGGGAAGAATTTAGTTCAATCTCAAATTATCAGCTATGGTCAAATTTCAGTTTGTTCACTTCCAAAGAGCTTACTGATAACCCAATGCTGCCAAATTATGAAGTCATCGATACTTCTACCTATCTATACATATGTAACATGCTGATTTTTACCATTTTTTAAAAAATGAATTGATTTGTCTCGTGAAAATAAATTATTATAAATACACATTCCATTGAATGAAACAGGCATGCTTACGGTAGCAATGAAAATCATTTTATGGATCTAGGCAAATATCACCTGCAAGAAATTGATCAGAAAAGTGCTGTGAATTTTCGTGCTGAGGATTCTCTCGCGATGAATTCTATGAGCAGAAGCAATAAAAAGTATGAATTAGGGTTGAATCAAACGATGCAATAAACAAGAAAGTTATTAATTTATCTCTTCAAGAGTGTCAAATTGAAAAAAAATATGGAATTCAGTATCAAACTAAACTTCGAATAATTTTTTTAAACATTTTTAATGCTGAAGTGAATTTTTCTATTCTTGGCGAATTCTGAAAACTAAAGAGCCAAAAATGTAAAAATATCAAAATTTTACCAAAATGACTTCAAAACCTACAATTTTTTATCATAACCTATTTTCAACCTCTCAATCAATTGGAAACAGTTTCGAACAGTTTTGAGCAATTCTGAAGCCTGCATCCAAGTTTTGGAAGTTCCAGTTTTCAAAAAAAAAATTACAAAAAAATAAGTTTAATTCGACTTTGAAACGTATAAATGTAATTCGGTTATTGTTATTGACACACTAAACCGATTACACAGTTCACATCATTTTTTCACAATCTAATTCCACCAATCTGGAACTTCAGGTTAATGAATGAAAATTCAAGAAATGTACCTACGGGTCTGATCCGACTGAAAACAATTTCGAAAAAATTGGTGTGTGGTTGGTTCATTGGGTCACTAACATAGACTGAACGCACTTTAGGTGTCAAAAAAAATTCGGACAGATTTCATAACATTTCAAGGCAACTCGACAGGTCGAAAACGCAGCTTAAATCGACAGTTAAGTTTAAAAAGTGGATAAGTAAAGAATGAACCAAAACTAAGGAGTCCAATAATTGGAAAAAGAAAAAACTCTCTCCTTATTTTTAATGCTTTTTATTGCAAAGATCTTTTCAAAAAGTACAACTTTTCATCATCAGGCAAGATGCAATAAAAAGCATTAAAAATAAGGATGGAGTTTTTTCTTTTTCCAATTAAAAAGTGGAATCAAACAACGCAGCTAGTAGACAGCAAGTTAATTAATTTATTTCTCCAAGAGTATCAAATTGCAAAAAAAACATAGAACTCGGTATTAGCAAAATTTTGAATAATTATTTTCAAAATTTCTAACCCTAAAGTGAATTTTTCGATTTTTGGCGTATTCTGAAGAGCCAAAAAACTGTAGATTAATGAATGGAAATTCAAGAAAATGTATTAACAGTTCTGATCCGACTGAAAACAATTTCGAAAAATTGGCGCGTGATTGGTTCAATGGGTCACTAACAAGTAAAATGAAGGCATTTCAGGAGCCAAACATAATTTCGACAGATTTTATCACATTTCCGAATGAGAATAGAATTTCGAAAAAATTGCTGGATTCCCTAAAACGGACCAAAAACCATATCCATGCAACTTGCCTGGGGAGGTCAAAAACGCGACTTGATCGAATTTCAGGTATTTTCCTCGGTAAAACTCAAGTGACATAATTTTAGTGAATTTTTTCGATTGCGAAATCTGTAATAAGCTATTTGAACAATAATGGAATCGAACAACGCAATAAACAAAGCAAGTTATTAATTTATCTCTTCATGAGCGTACGTCAAATTGAAAAAAATATGGAACGCGAAATCGCTGGACAAATATTTGGTTTTTGAACCAGCATGAAACAGACTTTGAAAAATACTAAACTCGCGTTAATTTAGACAGTTTCTATAGCATTTTTTGAAAATCTGGAATTTCAAAAATATGGCTGGAACCCCCAAAACAGCAGGCTCCAGGAGTGCTCAAAACGATTTGAACCAATTTCCAATCGATTTAAAAGATTGGGAATTGAAGAAAATGTCAAATTTTAGCTTCTCTATTGAAGTTGGTGAAATTTTTATATTTTTTACGTACATTAAATTGGTCCTAACTGGATTTTCAAAAATCCACCAGAAATCCAAAAAATAATATTTCAGCACATAAAAATTTAGCTGGCGCATTTGCAAGTTCTGTGCAAAAACATCACGATTCTCAACCTTTGCAACGATCTCATTTCATTTCCTCATAGATGGTTTATGAAACTTCCTGTTCTCTTTCAGCAGATGTCATTCATTCATTTGTGTGGCACCTTAAGACCTAAAATGTCGACAAACTTTTCGAGCTTTTCGAACAGAATCGGTTCTAGTATCGTAAATGAAGAGGTGGGGGGAGGGTGGGAGGGGAGTACTAGTGGCAATTTGATAAAAACCCGTCACGTATATCGACTGCATGGTTGGCGAGCATGGCGAATCCGATTCCGAGGGTAATTTCGAGCTCGGATGGTTTATTTTTATTTTTCGCGAAATTCACGAAGCGTGCAAAGAAACGCGCGCCATATCGCGCCTCGTTGCTCTACGCTCCACTACCGCCACCTTTTCTTCCCACATCATACAGAAACTTGATACAAAAGCTACCATGTATTAAGAGAAACATTGATAATACACATACAGAAGAAAGGAGGCGGCTAGAAGAGAGACCAAGAAGTAGGTATATACAACTTACAGAGAGATACAGATACCTACCTACATACAGCTACCTACACCGCATCTTAGAAAAGAAACGCGTTACGTGATTCGGCAAATATTGCCGGAATTTCGCAGCATTCGGTCTGGAAAGGTTGGTTACACTCGAATGACTATAGCTTTTTTCGCGCCTTCTTCATCTCTCTACGAACTACACGTATGTATTATCAGAGCATCAGCAACAGCATCTTACACGTATATACTCGTATGTATAGCATTGTATTCGGATATGGTTCGGTTGGCAGGAAGGGGCAGAGGCAGGGGCAAGGGTGGGTGGCGCTGCTGGCCCAAAACACATCGCTATTTTCTATTATAAATTCAACAAAACCTCGACGGAGCTATAATAAGTGGCAATTTTATGAACCCTTTTATACAGCACGCGGGCACTTTAACGAAATACACCCAGTTCCATACGTATAGAAATCAGGGAACGAGGCAGGGGCAAGGGTGAGGACGCTAAGATGGACTGGGCGAAGAAACGAGTAGAAGAGTATGCGTTAGCATAAAGCAAACAACAACAACAGCAGCAAGAGCAAGAGCAAAAGCACAGGCGAAAAGATCGTATACCATAACAACGACGAAGACGACGATGATACGTCAGTATATATTCATATAATACGAGTATAACAGCGTAATGTGGAGTTATGTATACGGCATCGTTCCTACTGCCCCCCCTGCTCTGCTACCATCTTACTGCATTCCCCCAAAATTTTCGAAGCAGCTTACACCTTCGGTGTACCTACATCATACACTGTAACATGACTTTACTGCTTCGCCGTACTATGGTGAATCGCGAGAGGCAGAAAAGTATAAATCATAATCTATCACGATAATGGTAACTCGACGTAGTCATATATACGATATGAAAAGTTAACATTGCCGCCTTTTTTTTCATCCCCTGCGTATCACAACGAAGGCTGAAGGCAGCGTTGACGTCGACGACGATCCAACCCTTGGTAAAACCGCCGCAATTCACATAAGGGAAGCTGTACGTTGATGGAAAATTGTCAGCACTATGCGTGGAAAAAGACTGTCGCGGGAAAGGATAATATAATATGAAAACGAGGTATGGAAACTGGAAAAGAGATGGTAAAAAGGGGTAGAGAGTGTACTAACCTGTTGCCCGTTTTTATTATATGGAGATTTTTATCCGCATGCCGAACCAAAGCCCCCATTCTGTTGCGTCGTCTTTTAGTGGTTTTCTTCCCCCTCTACTTATATCTTCACCTTATATACTCAATACGTAGGTACATATTTACAAAGACGAAGAAAGTAATACGAGGAGAACAGAACGAGAGTCTTTCCAAAGTTAAGAAAGCAGGTATACTTTCAATTTGATAACGACGACGACGACGAACGACAAACTCGTCGAAAAGAAATACACTATAAAAGAAACGCTGCCAGCAACGAGTACTACACAAGAGAAACCTCGTTGTCACGCTGTTCGCGTATAATTAAAAGAAAAACTAAACTAATTAACTAAGTAGTCGATAAATTGATAAAATTATACACGTGCTGGGAAAAGTTTTCGCTGCACAAGTTGGCGAAAACTAGATTTTAGGAGTAATGTTGCGCGAAAACTACATAAATACCAGAGTGCTCCTCTTTCTGTGTGGAAATTCGCCCGCAGCGGAGGAGATGCAGAATTGTGGCGTTGAATTTCTAAGCAGTTTATCGAAGTGCTCGCGTAGAGTCTAGACGATGATAATCGAGATACTCGCGTATTCGTTGTTCTAGGAGTTCTTTGGGGTGCTGTTATTCTCTTCTTAGATCGTCGTAAGTTTGAAAAACTTGAGAGGAGATGAAATTTATTGAGATGGGAATTTGTAATGCTTATTTGGCAGAGGGTAATACGATTGATGCAAAAAAATAATCATCTGTACCATTGAGTTTCCACTTACAAAGAAATGTTTGAAATCTGTCGACTCTGAATGAGATGAGATCACATTTGGCTGACCAAAAATAGCATTAACCTAATCCATACCTAAATTGCGTAACAATTGAATCGTTTTTCATTTTTTATTTTTATTTTTTTTAATTTGATGGTATTTGGAGCCTAGCAAAAAACCGTAGCCAAATGACCTCAAAAAGACATTAGAAAAATTTATTGCAAATGTTCAAGCATAAGCTCCTTGGTAACATGTCAAAGTATAATATGTAACAAATTTAAAACAATTTCAGACGTTGTTTTCTTTTGTTCCAATAGTCTCTGTATATGACATTCAAATGAAAATTTGAAATTTTTCCTACGTCTTGTTGAAGTCACTAAAAGATAATTTTAACCGTTAAAGGGGAAAAAACTGAAAAAGTACTCATCTTTCTACACCGCACAATCAAATTTCCAACTGTCTAAAATCCATACCAAAATTCACAGATATCATATTAATTTTTTACAAAAAGATGAAAATCTGAAATTCATTACGAATATTCAAGCAGCCCTCTCCCCCCCCCCTAAATTGATGGGTTCGGCTGTCGATCTGGAGTCACCAGGGGAAAAAAGTTGACCTTTTTCCAGGCAACTAAAATACCCCAAAAAATACTTCAAGCAGGAATCGTGAATACCAGAAGATGAGAGATGGGGGAGGTTGTTGAAAAGTGTAAAAAAAATCAGAATCGTCAATTTTTTGATACAATTATTCACATCTTCTTCTACACCAACACAAATCGACTGAGTTTGTAGGTACCATGAATTCTGCAAAAATACGTTGTTCTACAGACGATTCACTTTTACTAAGACGAATAATGCGCGCAGAAGTAAGATAAGCAAGTTAAGATATTTATTTGAGATCAGGACCAATCGCTCTTTCTCCCAGGGATGGAAAGCTGAAAGTTTTAGCTTTCAAAAATCCCATACTTCCTCAGCTTTCAGCATTTATTAGCTTTCAGCTTTTCAAATTTTTTTTAAATGAGGTGAATAGAAAGAAAAATGTAAACGCACAACCTCAACGAAAAAAAAAAAAAAAACATGAGAAAAGTAAAATGTGAAAATCAAAAAAGAACTCAAACAAAAACTGAACCAAATGAATTTGTAAAAAAGCTGAAAGAAAGCTGAATAAATAAAGCTCTTGGCTAGAGCTTTTAGCTTTCAAAAATCCCAAACTTCCTCAGCTTTCAGCTTTTATCTTTCAGCTAGCTTTCCATCCTTGCTTTCTGCACCAAAGACATAAAAAAGATTGATTAGAAGTGAGAACTATCACAGAGTTGGCTATATTACATGAAATAATTTTAAAAAATCATGAAGTTGAATTAATTTCAGAATATTTTGTCTGCCGCCATCACGCAAAAAGAACATTAACAAAGGCAAATTGTACGAGTAAATGAAGGTGAATTGTTTTTTTTTTTTTTTTGTAACCAAACTCACAATACTTTCGAAGCAAGAGTAATCTGTTACATGTAAATCGAGATCCACATCTTATTATATGTACCTATCCCACGCTTTATCAGGTGACCTGGATTCAATGGGCTACCAATGTAAATAAATAATGTATCTTCGTATGATACCTACTAACTTCCCTCGCTCGATATTTCGCAAAAGTAGCAATAAGCTCTACCATTCATTATGAGCCATGAACCTTACTCGTTAAACTAGCCAGTGGCCAGTGCTAAGCAAAGATATGGCATGACCATTCAAGGTTCATCAACAGATTTTACTTTCTGCTCCACATGCAATATGGATTCTTGGGGGTCTCATTACCACATCTGCGGTGAGTAGGCAATTCATGATTGTAATCTGATAATCTGCTATTTGATATTCAAACAACTCAAACAGACCAGCAAATGTAATCTTCACTGACAATAGTAAAGATTTACAAACAGTGCAAGAAAATGCCTGAAAAGCAGACAATGCGAAAAAGAGACGGACTGCTAGTAAGAATCTCAACACTGTAAGGATTTAATCATTTCAATATGTGTATTGGGTATTAAAGAAAGAGTATGAAATCAGATTACAGAACCAATGCAAAATTATGTGGACAGAAATATACAAAAAACTGAGAGAGCTTCCTGACATCTATGACCAAACTGAGCTGATATATGATACATAAATCCGCTGAAAAACAAAGAAACCCAACTGCCAAAACCAATTGGAGGCTATTCTTCCCTCCTGAAAATTTCCAACATGCGCGGTTTATAATGCTGAAATCAAAATGTAAGTATGAGTTTGGGGTTTCTGTGGTGAAATTAAGTCAAGTTTATTGAAATTACAACTAAAGTAAATAAAGGAGGATAAATAAATCTGAAAAATGATGCAGAAGAAGCATGATTGAGTTAGCTTCAAGAACAGTAGTTATTCTGAGGACATCGATAATGAAGATGCTAGAATCAACAACTAAAGAAATGACAAAAAGTGTCCACCTACCTATCAGTTATTCACTGATTGTAAGAGAGTTTTTACCTTTTGCATTTTGCTTTTGGAGTGCTTCAATGCTCTGTTTTCAATTTTTTTTTCAAACAACAACTAAGGAAAGAGGGTCAGGCAGGTTCCTTTGCACAGTGCATTCCCCACTATTGCACTCATCACTATTGTTTTAGCTGATTACAAACACCAACGAGCAATTAGCAGAAATCATAACTATCTCAACTGAGACAAAGTAGGTATTCTACTGAGAGTGAGTCAAAACTATACTCACGTAAGGTGTTTGAACTCAAAATTTCACCACAGGTTCGGAACCAATGTATAGGTACATTCAGAAAAAAATTTGAGCCACATTGGTTCATTTGCAAAGAAATACCAGCGAGTCAAAGATGAATAATAATGAAATAAAAACCTGTCCCAATTTACTCAGTTACCCCTTATTTTTTAAAAGAGAGTGGGGTTTCAAGACTACAAAATGGTCTTAGTATTGGACTTTTATCATTTTTCATTGTAAGGAATGGTGGCAACTCTACCACATACACCACTTCATGTAATTTATCTTTCAGTTTTCAAAAAATAAAGGCTTCTGTTTTCATCTGTTTTTACATTTCGCTTTTTCTACTCTAATGGCAAAACTGTTTTGGAAAAATGGCCCAATTTGCAGTTCAAAAAAAGGTGATAAGCTTATTTGAAATTGCGCGTCGACTTGGGTTATTTTTATCAAAATCTAATACCACTTTGAGTGTGTTATTGAGTGTCTTCTCAAATATTTTGCATTTAATACGTCAAAGTATTGTGAAACGTGTTCTTTGTGGAACTGGAGAAATATTTTGAAATACTGAGGTGCTGCTAATTTTTTGGTGATTACTACATCAAAGTTCGATAAGAAAGGCCGAAAATTCATCAAGTTTTTAATTTTTTTCGAAATTTGCTATAATGAGCCAGAGATTGGCACTACGTACTCCAAATACATATTTCTCTCGTATCAGAAAATACGAATTTTCCTACAAAAAAATGATTTGCAAATTTTCAACCGCTCATTATAACTCTTGAAGTTATCTTGGACTTTGATGAAAATGGCCTAAGATGACGCACAATTTCAAATACTAGGTACCTACCTTTTTATTGAACCCTAAAACAAAGAAATGTTTCCCAAAAAAGGTTGAATAGGGAAAAGAGCGAAAAAACATGATTTTGGAGCACCTCTGGAGCCAAAATTTTGGTAATTTTCAACTCAAAATGAAAGTCCTCACTTGAGGTCACAATCCTCTGGGATTTTTTTTCACAATCCATCCTATTACTCAGCCCCCCCCCCCAAATTGGTTCAGCCAACATCAATTTACCGGTGAGCACTCTACACTCGAAAAATTACTCGTGCGTGAATGAAAAAGACAGCGTAAGCACATTTTTGAAATGTTTCTTTTCGTTCAGGAGAAGGTTTCCATTCAGCTCTTCTCAAGTTTACAACAGGTGATAAATTTTGATTTGTGAACGTTGCAAACATCTCTGATTCTTTGTTCTCAGACCAGTTTATTCGGCTCGTACACAGCATTAAATTTCAATTCGCTCGATAAATGATGACAAAAACTACACCCTAACTCTACTTTAGCCAATTAATACCAGTCCAATCCAGCCTTAAAAGTTTTAACGCGTGGCGAGAATACGTCGACCAGTAAGCATCAGGCAAGTGAGAATGCGAGCAGCAAGAGTAGGTAGCCTAAATAGTAAAGGTACGGGCTGAAAATGAACTCGTTATTTGAGTGATTTATAAGCTGCAGTAGTCGTATATGTATTGGTGGAAATTGCTTTCCCTTCAAAATGTCCCCGTACACAGACGCACACGCCAACGGAAGTTGAACTGTGTACCATTTATACAATGTAAGTATATTCTTCACAAAATAGGCATTCAAGAAGCCACCACTGTAAATGGAGAAATAATTGTGTAAAGAGGACCAGGCTGAGTTGGCTAAAAAAAAAAGCGCCAGACTTCAGTACCAAATTCAGTTTACGTTTGAACGCAGCATATACTTCATTAATGAGGATTCAAAACGTAAACCGAAGTAATAAACCAGATTTCTGCGAGGCAACCAAATAGTCAGCAGCAGCATGGTCACCGATACAGTGAACGCGAAACGACCCGATAAAGGACGCGTAGAAGAGGGAAAAAGACGTAGAGCCACTGCACCATAAGTAAGCAAAGTAACCGAGATGAAAAAAAGATGGTAATGGAGAAAGAAAGAGAAAAATACAGAGACGAGGAGTAAAAAGAGAAGAAAATGAAGTACGTAGGGTCGCGTCCGTGACTGGCGAAAGTTAACGCAAAACTTTTTTTCGTTCGTCGATGTTTAAAAGTTTTCGCGAAGCTTATCATGCGTTCTGTGCTTTTCGTCTGTCTAATATACTCCGCTGATAAAATAGACGAAACGTAAAACATTCGCAAGCAGGAGGCTCTTTTGCTGTGACGAGTCTTCCCCTGTTTCGTTATTATTGTTGAGAACACGTCAAGGTACCCAAGTACTCGAATACACTCGACGCTGTAGTGGATTAATTAATAATTGTCAAATATCCCGAGCGCAATTACAGACTTACATAACGATAAAGATGAAGGTGACGGTGGTTCTTTTTTTTTCAAGTTAGTTTTTAACCAAATGGGAAAAGAACATGTGGAACTGGGATGACTGGGGCATTAATTATTCGTAGCGACGAGAAGTTGTAAAAGTTTAAGTTTGTGCAGAGCTGTGAGGAATCTGGAAAGCTAGGTTTCCTCGTGTGAATGTGCTCTTTAAGACGATATTTGTTGACAGAGGCAAAGAAGGTGTTCTTCGAAGAGTAAATCTCATATGAAAATAATTCTGAAAGGGAGAAAAAATATCGTTCGATTTTATTTCGATGTTCATTCCAAGTGTTCGGTTTGAAGCATGGAACTATTTTCCAAGAAATACTATAACTTCAACTACATACACAAGTGTAAATTAGTTTGCTGACCAAAAAACATAAAGGAGTAGAATTTCGGAGAATTTAGTATTTTTTTTCAAGTAGGTAGATGTTTAAAAATTTTAGGAAAGTTGAATGTGGTTGCATTGGAAGCGGTCTCAGATTTCAACAGCAATAGTTTATATCATTGTAGAATATCAACCACTTAACACGAGGGCTCATATTCTGTACGAACACCCTAGGGCTAACATCTCACCTGAACAATTTTCAAATCAAAATAGAAGTCTTGAGGTGTTCGGCAAAACTCTTATTAGACAGCAATTCACAACGCTAAAGTATTCAATCCATTTCGGGGAGGAAGTTATCAATTAATCTCTCCAATGATAGCAATAATTGAAGACTTAATGGAGTTTTCTATAGCCTGTAGATACGTGTACTAGGGTTGATCGCTAAAAAAATATTGGGAGATCAGAACCAAATTCAACGGAGGCCTTCATTTCAAGTTGATAGTCACTTGGAAAAATTTTTACCTTCGGAGGTGCCTCTGAAGAGAAAATACGAGTCCTCAAGCACAGGAAACTTTCAAAAAATCATGTTTTTTTTTTCTCCAGCCTCACCCAATTACTTCTAAAATATGAGGAGCATTTGAGATTCTGCATCGATCTAGGTCACTGCTGTCAAATCCAAGACCACTTTCAAAATCCTACTGATCAGTTGAAAATTTACACACCGCTTTGTTTGTGGATGAATTTGTGTTTTGAAATTTATCAACTCCAATAATTTGCATTGATCAAGCCACAATGTCGAAAGGCATAATTTCTGAAACTGGGGGAAAATTTTGGAGTGCAGTGATACCAATTCTTTGGTCATTGTTGCAAATTTCAAAAAATCGAGCGAAACAGCTGAAAACTGATCAACAATTTTTCGCTAAGCAAAGATATGGCATGACCATTCAAGGTTCATCAACAGATTTTACTTTCTGCTCCACATGCAATATGGATTCTTGGGGGTCTCATTACCACATCTGCGGTGAGTAGGCAATTCATGATTGTAATCTGATAATCTGCTATTTGATATTCAAACAACTCAAACAGACCAGCAAATGTAATCTTCACTGACAATAGTAAAGATTTACAAACAGTGCAAGAAAATGCCTGAAAAGCAGACAATGCGAAAAAGAGACGGACTGCTAGTAAGAATCTCAACACTGTAAGGATTTAATCATTTCAATATGTGTATTGGGTATTAAAGAAAGAGTATGAAATCAGATTACAGAACCAATGCAAAATTATGTGGACAGAAATATACAAAAAACTGAGAGAGCTTCCTGACATCTATGACCAAACTGAGCTGATATATGATACATAAATCCGCTGAAAAACAAAGAAACCCAACTGCCAAAACCAATTGGAGGCCATTCTTCCCTCCTGAAAATTTCCAACATGCGCGGTTTATAATGCTGAAATCAAAATGTAAGTATGAGTTTGGGGTTTCTGTGGTGAAATTAAGTCAAGTTTATTGAAATTACAACTAAAGTAAATAAAGGAGGATAAATAAATCTGAAAAATGATGCAGAAGAAGCATGATTGAGTTAGCTTCAAGAACAGTAGTTATTCTGAGGACATCGATAATGAAGATGCTAGAATCAACAACTAAAGAAATGACAAAAAGTGTCCACCTACCTATCAGTTATTCACTGATTGTAAGAGAGTTTTTACCTTTTGCATTTTGCTTTTGGAGTGCTTCAATGCTCTGTTTTCAATTTTTTTTTCAAACAACAACTAAGGAAAGAGGGTCAGGCAGGTTCCTTTGCACAGTGCATTCCCCACTATTGCACTCATCACTATTGTTTTAGCTGATTACAAACACCAACGAGCAATTAGCAGAAATCATAACTATCTCAACTGAGACAAAGTAGGTATTCTACTGAGAGTGAGTCAAAACTATACTCACGTAAGGTGTTTGAACTCAAAATTTCACCACAGGTTCGGAACCAATGTATAGGTACATTCAGAAAAAAATTTGAGCCACATTGGTTCATTTGCAAAGAAATACCAGCGAGTCAAAGATGAATAATAATGAAATAAAAACCTGTCCCAATTTACTCAGTTACCCCTTATTTTTTAAAAGAGAGTGGGGTTTCAAGACTACAAAATGGTCTTAGTATTGGACTTTTATCATTTTTCATTGTAAGGAATGGTGGCAACTCTACCACATACACCACTTCATGTAATTTATCTTTCAGTTTTCAAAAAATAAAGGCTTCTGTTTTCATCTGTTTTTACATTTCGCTTTTTCTACTCTAATGGCAAAACTGTTTTGGAAAAATGGCCCAATTTGCAGTTCAAAAAAAGGTGATAAGCTTATTTGAAATTGCGCGTCGACTTGGGTTATTTTTATCAAAATCTAATACCACTTTGAGTGTGTTATTGAGTGTCTTCTCAAATATTTTGCATTTAATACGTCAAAGTATTGTGAAACGTGTTCTTTGTGGAACTGGAGAAATATTTTGAAATACTGAGGTGCTGCTAATTTTTTGGTGATTACTACATCAAAGTTCGATAAGAAAGGCCGAAAATTCATCAAGTTTTTAATTTTTTTCGAAATTTGCTATAATGAGCCAGAGATTGGCACTACGTACTCCAAATACATATTTCTCTCGTATCAGAAAATACGAATTTTCCTACAAAAAAATGATTTGCAAATTTTCAACCGCTCATTATAACTCTTGAAGTTATCTTGGACTTTGATGAAAATGGCCTAAGATGACGCACAATTTCAAATACTAGGTACCTACCTTTTTATTGAACCCTAAAACAAAGAAATGTTTCCCAAAAAAGGTTGAATAGGGAAAAGAGCGAAAAAACATGATTTTGGAGCACCTCTGGAGCCAAAATTTTGGTAATTTTCAACTCAAAATGAAAGTCCTCACTTGAGGTCACAATCCTCTGGGATTTTTTTTCACAATCCATCCTATTACTCAGCCCCCCCCCCCCCCCAAATTGGTTCAGCCAACATCAATTTACCGGTGAGCACTCTACACTCGAAAAATTACTCGTGCGTGAATGAAAAAGACAGCGTAAGCACATTTTTGAAATGTTTCTTTTCGTTCAGGAGAAGGTTTCCATTCAGCTCTTCTCAAGTTTACAACAGGTGATAAATTTTGATTTGTGAACGTTGCAAACATCTCTGATTCTTTGTTCTCAGACCAGTTTATTCGGCTCGTACACAGCATTAAATTTCAATTCGCTCGATAAATGATGACAAAAACTACACCCTAACTCTACTTTAGCCAATTAATACCAGTCCAATCCAGCCTTAAAAGTTTTAACGCGTGGCGAGAATACGTCGACCAGTAAGCATCAGGCAAGTGAGAATGCGAGCAGCAAGAGTAGGTAGCCTAAATAGTAAAGGTACGGGCTGAAAATGAACTCGTTATTTGAGTGATTTATAAGCTGCAGTAGTCGTATATGTATTGGTGGAAATTGCTTTCCCTTCAAAATGTCCCCGTACACAGACGCACACGCCAACGGAAGTTGAACTGTGTACCATTTATACAATGTAAGTATATTCTTCACAAAATAGGCATTCAAGAAGCCACCACTGTAAATGGAGAAATAATTGTGTAAAGAGGACCAGGCTGAGTTGGCTAAAAAAAAAAGCGCCAGACTTCAGTACCAAATTCAGTTTACGTTTGAACGCAGCATATACTTCATTAATGAGGATTCAAAACGTAAACCGAAGTAATAAACCAGATTTCTGCGAGGCAACCAAATAGTCAGCAGCAGCATGGTCACCGATACAGTGAACGCGAAACGACCCGATAAAGGACGCGTAGAAGAGGGAAAAAGACGTAGAGCCACTGCACCATAAGTAAGCAAAGTAACCGAGATGAAAAAAAGATGGTAATGGAGAAAGAAAGAGAAAAATACAGAGACGAGGAGTAAAAAGAGAAGAAAATGAAGTACGTAGGGTCACGTCCGTGACTGGCGAAAGTTAACGCAAAACTTTTTTTCGTTCGTCGATGTTTAAAAGTTTTCGCGAAGCTTATCATGCGTTCTGTGCTTTTCGTCTGTCTAATATACTCCGCTGATAAAATAGACGAAACGTAAAACATTCGCAAGCAGGAGGCTCTTTTGCTGTGACGAGTCTTCCCCTGTTTCGTTATTATTGTTGAGAACATGTCAAGGTACCCAAGTACTCGAATACACTCGACGCTGTAGTGGATTAATTAATAATTGTCAAATATCCCGAGCGCAATTACAGACTTACATAACGATAAAGATGAAGGTGACGGTGGTTCTTTTTTTTTCAAGTTAGTTTTTAACCAAATGGGAAAAGAACATGTGGAACTGGGATGACTGGGGCATTAATTATTCGTAGCGACGAGAAGTTGTAAAAGTTTAAGTTTGTGCAGAGCTGTGAGGAATCTGGAAAGCTAGGTTTCCTCGTGTGAATGTGCTCTTTAAGACGATATTTGTTGACAGAGGCAAAGAAGGTGTTCTTCGAAGAGTAAATCTCATATGAAAATAATTCTGAAAGGGAGAAAAAATATCGTTCGATTTTATTTCGATGTTCATTCCAAGTGTTCGGTTTGAAGCATGGAACTATTTTCCAAGAAATACTATAACTTCAACTACATACACAAGTGTAAATTAGTTTGCTGACCAAAAAACATAAAGGAGTAGAATTTCGGAGAATTTAGTATTTTTTTTCAAGTAGGTAGATGTTTAAAAATTTTAGGAAAGTTGAATGTGGTTGCATTGGAAGCGGTCTCAGATTTCAACAGCAATAGTTTATATCATTGTAGAATATCAACCACTTAACACGAGGGCTCATATTCTGTACGAACACCCTAGGGCTAACATCTCACCTGAACAATTTTCAAATCAAAATAGAAGTCTTGAGGTGTTCGGCAAAACTCTTATTAGACAGCAATTCACAACGCTAAAGTATTCAATCCATTTCGGGGAGGAAGTTATCAATTAATCTCTCCAATGATAGCAATAATTGAAGACTTAATGGAGTTTTCTATAGCCTGTAGATACGTGTACTAGGGTTGATCGCTAAAAAAATATTGGGAGATCAGAACCAAATTCAACGGAGGCCTTCATTTCAAGTTGATAGTCACTTGGAAAAATTTTTACCTTCGGAGGTGCCTCTGAAGAGAAAATACGAGTCCTCAAGCACAGGAAACTTTCAAAAAATCATGTTTTTTTTTTCTCCAGCCTCACCCAATTACTTCTAAAATATGAGGAGCATTTGAGATTCTGCATCGATCTAGGTCACTGCTGTCAAATCCAAGACCACTTTCAAAATCCTACTGATCAGTTGAAAATTTACACACCGCTTTGTTTGTGGATGAATTTGTGTTTTGAAATTTATCAACTCCAATAATTCGCATTGATCAAGCCACAATGTCGAAAGGCATAATTTCTGAAACTGGGGGAAAATTTTGGAGTGCAGTGATACCAATTCTTTGGTCATTGTTGCAAATTTCAAAAAATCGAGCGAAACAGCTGAAAACTGATCAACAATTTTTCGCTAAGCAAAGATATGGCATGACCATTCAAGGTTCATCAACAGATTTTACTTTCTGCTCCACATGCAATATGGATTCTTGGGGGTCTCATTACCACATCTGCGGTGAGTAGGCAATTCATGATTGTAATCTGATAATCTGCTATTTGATATTCAAACAACTCAAACAGACCAGCAAATGTAATCTTCACTGACAATAGTAAAGATTTACAAACAGTGCAAGAAAATGCCTGAAAAGCAGACAATGCGAAAAAGAGACGGACTGCTAGTAAGAATCTCAACACTGTAAGGATTTAATCATTTCAATATGTGTATTGGGTATTAAAGAAAGAGTATGAAATCAGATTACAGAACCAATGCAAAATTATGTGGACAGAAATATACAAAAAACTGAGAGAGCTTCCTGACATCTATGACCAAACTGAGCTGATATATGATACATAAATCCGCTGAAAAACAAAGAAACCCAACTGCCAAAACCAATTGGAGGCCATTCTTCCCTCCTGAAAATTTCCAACATGCGCGGTTTATAATGCTGAAATCAAAATGTAAGTATGAGTTTGGGGTTTCTGTGGTGAAATTAAGTCAAGTTTATTGAAATTACAACTAAAGTAAATAAAGGAGGATAAATAAATCTGAAAAATGATGCAGAAGAAGCATGATTGAGTTAGCTTCAAGAACAGTAGTTATTCTGAGGACATCGATAATGAAGATGCTAGAATCAACAACTAAAGAAATGACAAAAAGTGTCCACCTACCTATCAGTTATTCACTGATTGTAAGAGAGTTTTTACCTTTTGCATTTTGCTTTTGGAGTGCTTCAATGCTCTGTTTTCAATTTTTTTTTCAAACAACAACTAAGGAAAGAGGGTCAGGCAGGTTCCTTTGCACAGTGCATTCCCCACTATTGCACTCATCACTATTGTTTTAGCTGATTACAAACACCAACGAGCAATTAGCAGAAATCATAACTATCTCAACTGAGACAAAGTAGGTATTCTACTGAGAGTGAGTCAAAACTATACTCACGTAAGGTGTTTGAACTCAAAATTTCACCACAGGTTCGGAACCAATGTATAGGTACATTCAGAAAAAAATTTGAGCCACATTGGTTCATTTGCAAAGAAATACCAGCGAGTCAAAGATGAATAATAATGAAATAAAAACCTGTCCCAATTTACTCAGTTACCCCTTATTTTTTAAAAGAGAGTGGGGTTTCAAGACTACAAAATGGTCTTAGTATTGGACTTTTATCATTTTTCATTGTAAGGAATGGTGGCAACTCTACCACATACACCACTTCATGTAATTTATCTTTCAGTTTTCAAAAAATAAAGGCTTCTGTTTTCATCTGTTTTTACATTTCGCTTTTTCTACTCTAATGGCAAAACTGTTTTGGAAAAATGGCCCAATTTGCAGTTCAAAAAAAGGTGATAAGCTTATTTGAAATTGCGCGTCGACTTGGGTTATTTTTATCAAAATCTAATACCACTTTGAGTGTGTTATTGAGTGTCTTCTCAAATATTTTGCATTTAATACGTCAAAGTATTGTGAAACGTGTTCTTTGTGGAACTGGAGAAATATTTTGAAATACTGAGGTGCTGCTAATTTTTTGGTGATTACTACATCAAAGTTCGATAAGAAAGGCCGAAAATTCATCAAGTTTTTAATTTTTTTCGAAATTTGCTATAATGAGCCAGAGATTGGCACTACGTACTCCAAATACATATTTCTCTCGTATCAGAAAATACGAATTTTCCTACAAAAAAATGATTTGCAAATTTTCAACCGCTCATTATAACTCTTGAAGTTATCTTGGACTTTGATGAAAATGGCCTAAGATGACGCACAATTTCAAATACTAGGTACCTACCTTTTTATTGAACCCTAAAACAAAGAAATGTTTCCCAAAAAAGGTTGAATAGGGAAAAGAGCGAAAAAACATGATTTTGGAGCACCTCTGGAGCCAAAATTTTGGTAATTTTCAACTCAAAATGAAAGTCCTCACTTGAGGTCACAATCCTCTGGGATTTTTTTTCACAATCCATCCTATTACTCAGCCCCCCCCCCCCCAAATTGGTTCAGCCAACATCAATTTACCGGTGAGCACTCTACACTCGAAAAATTACTCGTGCGTGAATGAAAAAGACAGCGTAAGCACATTTTTGAAATGTTTCTTTTCGTTCAGGAGAAGGTTTCCATTCAGCTCTTCTCAAGTTTACAACAGGTGATAAATTTTGATTTGTGAACGTTGCAAACATCTCTGATTCTTTGTTCTCAGACCAGTTTATTCGGCTCGTACACAGCATTAAATTTCAATTCGCTCGATAAATGATGACAAAAACTACACCCTAACTCTACTTTAGCCAATTAATACCAGTCCAATCCAGCCTTAAAAGTTTTAACGCGTGGCGAGAATACGTCGACCAGTAAGCATCAGGCAAGTGAGAATGCGAGCAGCAAGAGTAGGTAGCCTAAATAGTAAAGGTACGGGCTGAAAATGAACTCGTTATTTGAGTGATTTATAAGCTGCAGTAGTCGTATATGTATTGGTGGAAATTGCTTTCCCTTCAAAATGTCCCCGTACACAGACGCACACGCCAACGGAAGTTGAACTGTGTACCATTTATACAATGTAAGTATATTCTTCACAAAATAGGCATTCAAGAAGCCACCACTGTAAATGGAGAAATAATTGTGTAAAGAGGACCAGGCTGAGTTGGCTAAAAAAAAAAGCGCCAGACTTCAGTACCAAATTCAGTTTACGTTTGAACGCAGCATATACTTCATTAATGAGGATTCAAAACGTAAACCGAAGTAATAAACCAGATTTCTGCGAGGCAACCAAATAGTCAGCAGCAGCATGGTCACCGATACAGTGAACGCGAAACGACCCGATAAAGGACGCGTAGAAGAGGGAAAAAGACGTAGAGCCACTGCACCATAAGTAAGCAAAGTAACCGAGATGAAAAAAAGATGGTAATGGAGAAAGAAAGAGAAAAATACAGAGACGAGGAGTAAAAAGAGAAGAAAATGAAGTACGTAGGGTCGCGTCCGTGACTGGCGAAAGTTAACGCAAAACTTTTTTTCGTTCGTCGATGTTTAAAAGTTTTCGCGAAGCTTATCATGTGTTCTGTGCTTTTCGTCTGTCTAATATACTCCGCTGATAAAATAGACGAAACGTAAAACATTCGCAAGCAGGAGGCTCTTTTGCTGTGACGAGTCTTCCCCTGTTTCGTTATTATTGTTGAGAACACGTCAAGGTACCCAAGTACTCGAATACACTCGACGCTGTAGTGGATTAATTAATAATTGTCAAATATCCCGAGCGCAATTACAGACTTACATAACGATAAAGATGAAGGTGACGGTGGTTCTTTTTTTTTCAAGTTAGTTTTTAACCAAATGGGAAAAGAACATGTGGAACTGGGATGACTGGGGCATTAATTATTCGTAGCGACGAGAAGTTGTAAAAGTTTAAGTTTGTGCAGAGCTGTGAGGAATCTGGAAAGCTAGGTTTCCTCGTGTGAATGTGCTCTTTAAGACGATATTTGTTGACAGAGGCAAAGAAGGTGTTCTTCGAAGAGTAAATCTCATATGAAAATAATTCTGAAAGGGAGAAAAAATATCGTTCGATTTTATTTCGATGTTCATTCCAAGTGTTCGGTTTGAAGCATGGAACTATTTTCCAAGAAATACTATAACTTCAACTACATACACAAGTGTAAATTAGTTTGCTGACCAAAAAACATAAAGGAGTAGAATTTCGGAGAATTTAGTATTTTTTTTCAAGTAGGTAGATGTTTAAAAATTTTAGGAAAGTTGAATGTGGTTGCATTGGAAGCGGTCTCAGATTTCAACAGCAATAGTTTATATCATTGTAGAATATCAACCACTTAACACGAGGGCTCATATTCTGTACGAACACCCTAGGGCTAACATCTCACCTGAACAATTTTCAAATCAAAATAGAAGTCTTGAGGTGTTCGGCAAAACTCTTATTAGACAGCAATTCACAACGCTAAAGTATTCAATCCATTTCGGGGAGGAAGTTATCAATTAATCTCTCCAATGATAGCAATAATTGAAGACTTAATGGAGTTTTCTATAGCCTGTAGATACGTGTACTAGGGTTGATCGCTAAAAAAATATTGGGAGATCAGAACCAAATTCAACGGAGGCCTTCATTTCAAGTTGATAGTCACTTGGAAAAATTTTTACCTTCGGAGGTGCCTCTGAAGAGAAAATACGAGTCCTCAAGCACAGGAAACTTTCAAAAAATCATGTTTTTTTTTTCTCCAGCCTCACCCAATTACTTCTAAAATATGAGGAGCATTTGAGATTCTGCATCGATCTAGGTCACTGCTGTCAAATCCAAGACCACTTTCAAAATCCTACTGATCAGTTGAAAATTTACACACCGCTTTGTTTGTGGATGAATTTGTGTTTTGAAATTTATCAACTCCAATAATTCGCATTGATCAAGCCACAATGTCGAAAGGCATAATTTCTGAAACTGGGGGAAAATTTTGGAGTGCAGTGATACCAATTCTTTGGTCATTGTTGCAAATTTCAAAAAATCGAGCGAAACAGCTGAAAACTGATCAACAATTTTTCGCTAAGCAAAGATATGGCATGACCATTCAAGGTTCATCAACAGATTTTACTTTCTGCTCCACATGCAATATGGATTCTTGGGGGTCTCATTACCACATCTGCGGTGAGTAGGCAATTCATGATTGTAATCTGATAATCTGCTATTTGATATTCAAACAACTCAAACAGACCAGCAAATGTAATCTTCACTGACAATAGTAAAGATTTACAAACAGTGCAAGAAAATGCCTGAAAAGCAGACAATGCGAAAAAGAGACGGACTGCTAGTAAGAATCTCAACACTGTAAGGATTTAATCATTTCAATATGTGTATTGGGTATTAAAGAAAGAGTATGAAATCAGATTACAGAACCAATGCAAAATTATGTGGACAGAAATATACAAAAAACTGAGAGAGCTTCCTGACATCTATGACCAAACTGAGCTGATATATGATACATAAATCCGCTGAAAAACAAAGAAACCCAACTGCCAAAACCAATTGGAGGCCATTCTTCCCTCCTGAAAATTTCCAACATGCGCGGTTTATAATGCTGAAATCAAAATGTAAGTATGAGTTTGGGGTTTCTGTGGTGAAATTAAGTCAAGTTTATTGAAATTACAACTAAAGTAAATAAAGGAGGATAAATAAATCTGAAAAATGATGCAGAAGAAGCATGATTGAGTTAGCTTCAAGAACAGTAGTTATTCTGAGGACATCGATAATGAAGATGCTAGAATCAACAACTAAAGAAATGACAAAAAGTGTCCACCTACCTATCAGTTATTCACTGATTGTAAGAGAGTTTTTACCTTTTGCATTTTGCTTTTGGAGTGCTTCAATGCTCTGTTTTCAATTTTTTTTTCAAACAACAACTAAGGAAAGAGGGTCAGGCAGGTTCCTTTGCACAGTGCATTCCCCACTATTGCACTCATCACTATTGTTTTAGCTGATTACAAACACCAACGAGCAATTAGCAGAAATCATAACTATCTCAACTGAGACAAAGTAGGTATTCTACTGAGAGTGAGTCAAAACTATACTCACGTAAGGTGTTTGAACTCAAAATTTCACCACAGGTTCGGAACCAATGTATAGGTACATTCAGAAAAAAATTTGAGCCACATTGGTTCATTTGCAAAGAAATACCAGCGAGTCAAAGATGAATAATAATGAAATAAAAACCTGTCCCAATTTACTCAGTTACCCCTTATTTTTTAAAAGAGAGTGGGGTTTCAAGACTACAAAATGGTCTTAGTATTGGACTTTTATCATTTTTCATTGTAAGGAATGGTGGCAACTCTACCACATACACCACTTCATGTAATTTATCTTTCAGTTTTCAAAAAATAAAGGCTTCTGTTTTCATCTGTTTTTACATTTCGCTTTTTCTACTCTAATGGCAAAACTGTTTTGGAAAAATGGCCCAATTTGCAGTTCAAAAAAAGGTGATAAGCTTATTTGAAATTGCGCGTCGACTTGGGTTATTTTTATCAAAATCTAATACCACTTTGAGTGTGTTATTGAGTGTCTTCTCAAATATTTTGCATTTAATACGTCAAAGTATTGTGAAACGTGTTCTTTGTGGAACTGGAGAAATATTTTGAAATACTGAGGTGCTGCTAATTTTTTGGTGATTACTACATCAAAGTTCGATAAGAAAGGCCGAAAATTCATCAAGTTTTTAATTTTTTTCGAAATTTGCTATAATGAGCCAGAGATTGGCACTACGTACTCCAAATACATATTTCTCTCGTATCAGAAAATACGAATTTTCCTACAAAAAAATGATTTGCAAATTTTCAACCGCTCATTATAACTCTTGAAGTTATCTTGGACTTTGATGAAAATGGCCTAAGATGACGCACAATTTCAAATACTAGGTACCTACCTTTTTATTGAACCCTAAAACAAAGAAATGTTTCCCAAAAAAGGTTGAATAGGGAAAAGAGCGAAAAAACATGATTTTGGAGCACCTCTGGAGCCAAAATTTTGGTAATTTTCAACTCAAAATGAAAGTCCTCACTTGAGGTCACAATCCTCTGGGATTTTTTTTCACAATCCATCCTATTACTCAGCCCCCCCCCCCAAATTGGTTCAGCCAACATCAATTTACCGGTGAGCACTCTACACTCGAAAAATTACTCGTGCGTGAATGAAAAAGACAGCGTAAGCACATTTTTGAAATGTTTCTTTTCGTTCAGGAGAAGGTTTCCATTCAGCTCTTCTCAAGTTTACAACAGGTGATAAATTTTGATTTGTGAACGTTGCAAACATCTCTGATTCTTTGTTCTCAGACCAGTTTATTCGGCTCGTACACAGCATTAAATTTCAATTCGCTCGATAAATGATGACAAAAACTACACCCTAACTCTACTTTAGCCAATTAATACCAGTCCAATCCAGCCTTAAAAGTTTTAACGCGTGGCGAGAATACGTCGACCAGTAAGCATCAGGCAAGTGAGAATGCGAGCAGCAAGAGTAGGTAGCCTAAATAGTAAAGGTACGGGCTGAAAATGAACTCGTTATTTGAGTGATTTATAAGCTGCAGTAGTCGTATATGTATTGGTGGAAATTGCTTTCCCTTCAAAATGTCCCCGTACACAGACGCACACGCCAACGGAAGTTGAACTGTGTACCATTTATACAATGTAAGTATATTCTTCACAAAATAGGCATTCAAGAAGCCACCACTGTAAATGGAGAAATAATTGTGTAAAGAGGACCAGGCTGAGTTGGCTAAAAAAAAAAGCGCCAGACTTCAGTACCAAATTCAGTTTACGTTTGAACGCAGCATATACTTCATTAATGAGGATTCAAAACGTAAACCGAAGTAATAAACCAGATTTCTGCGAGGCAACCAAATAGTCAGCAGCAGCATGGTCACTGATACAGTGAACGCGAAACGACCCGATAAAGGACGCGTAGAAGAGGGAAAAAGACGTAGAGCCACTGCACCATAAGTAAGCAAAGTAACCGAGATGAAAAAAAGATGGTAATGGAGAAAGAAAGAGAAAAATACAGAGACGAGGAGTAAAAAGAGAAGAAAATGAAGTACGTAGGGTCGCGTCCGTGACTGGCGAAAGTTAACGCAAAACTTTTTTTCGTTCGTCGATGTTTAAAAGTTTTCGCGAAGCTTATCATGCGTTCTGTGCTTTTCGTCTGTCTAATATACTCCGCTGATAAAATAGACGAAACGTAAAACATTCGCAAGCAGGAGGCTCTTTTGCTGTGACGAGTCTTCCCCTGTTTCGTTATTATTGTTGAGAACACGTCAAGGTACCCAAGTACTCGAATACACTCGACGCTGTAGTGGATTAATTAATAATTGTCAAATATCCCGAGCGCAATTACAGACTTACATAACGATAAAGATGAAGGTGACGGTGGTTCTTTTTTTTTCAAGTTAGTTTTTAACCAAATGGGAAAAGAACATGTGGAACTGGGATGACTGGGGCATTAATTATTCGTAGCGACGAGAAGTTGTAAAAGTTTAAGTTTGTGCAGAGCTGTGAGGAATCTGGAAAGCTAGGTTTCCTCGTGTGAATGTGCTCTTTAAGACGATATTTGTTGACAGAGGCAAAGAAGGTGTTCTTCGAAGAGTAAATCTCATATGAAAATAATTCTGAAAGGGAGAAAAAATATCGTTCGATTTTATTTCGATGTTCATTCCAAGTGTTCGGTTTGAAGCATGGAACTATTTTCCAAGAAATACTATAACTTCAACTACATACACAAGTGTAAATTAGTTTGCTGACCAAAAAACATAAAGGAGTAGAATTTCGGAGAATTTAGTATTTTTTTTCAAGTAGGTAGATGTTTAAAAATTTTAGGAAAGTTGAATGTGGTTGCATTGGAAGCGGTCTCAGATTTCAACAGCAATAGTTTATATCATTGTAGAATATCAACCACTTAACACGAGGGCTCATATTCTGTACGAACACCCTAGGGCTAACATCTCACCTGAACAATTTTCAAATCAAAATAGAAGTCTTGAGGTGTTCGGCAAAACTCTTATTAGACAGCAATTCACAACGCTAAAGTATTCAATCCATTTCGGGGAGGAAGTTATCAATTAATCTCTCCAATGATAGCAATAATTGAAGACTTAATGGAGTTTTCTATAGCCTGTAGATACGTGTACTAGGGTTGATCGCTAAAAAAATATTGGGAGATCAGAACCAAATTCAACGGAGGCCTTCATTTCAAGTTGATAGTCACTTGGAAAAATTTTTACCTTCGGAGGTGCCTCTGAAGAGAAAATACGAGTCCTCAAGCACAGGAAACTTTCAAAAAATCATGTTTTTTTTTTCTCCAGCCTCACCCAATTACTTCTAAAATATGAGGAGCATTTGAGATTCTGCATCGATCTAGGTCACTGCTGTCAAATCCAAGACCACTTTCAAAATCCTACTGATCAGTTGAAAATTTACACACCGCTTTGTTTGTGGATGAATTTGTGTTTTGAAATTTATCAACTCCAATAATTCGCATTGATCAAGCCACAATGTCGAAAGGCATAATTTCTGAAACTGGGGGAAAATTTTGGAGTGCAGTGATACCAATTCTTTGGTCATTGTTGCAAATTTCAAAAAATCGAGCGAAACAGCTGAAAACTGATCAACAATTTTTCGCTAAGCAAAGATATGGCATGACCATTCAAGGTTCATCAACAGATTTTACTTTCTGCTCCACATGCAATATGGATTCTTGGGGGTCTCATTACCACATCTGCGGTGAGTAGGCAATTCATGATTGTAATCTGATAATCTGCTATTTGATATTCAAACAACTCAAACAGACCAGCAAATGTAATCTTCACTGACAATAGTAAAGATTTACAAACAGTGCAAGAAAATGCCTGAAAAGCAGACAATGCGAAAAAGAGACGGACTGCTAGTAAGAATCTCAACACTGTAAGGATTTAATCATTTCAATATGTGTATTGGGTATTAAAGAAAGAGTATGAAATCAGATTACAGAACCAATGCAAAATTATGTGGACAGAAATATACAAAAAACTGAGAGAGCTTCCTGACATCTATGACCAAACTGAGCTGATATATGATACATAAATCCGCTGAAAAACAAAGAAACCCAACTGCCAAAACCAATTGGAGGCCATTCTTCCCTCCTGAAAATTTCCAACATGCGCGGTTTATAATGCTGAAATCAAAATGTAAGTATGAGTTTGGGGTTTCTGTGGTGAAATTAAGTCAAGTTTATTGAAATTACAACTAAAGTAAATAAAGGAGGATAAATAAATCTGAAAAATGATGCAGAAGAAGCATGATTGAGTTAGCTTCAAGAACAGTAGTTATTCTGAGGACATCGATAATGAAGATGCTAGAATCAACAACTAAAGAAATGACAAAAAGTGTCCACCTACCTATCAGTTATTCACTGATTGTAAGAGAGTTTTTACCTTTTGCATTTTGCTTTTGGAGTGCTTCAATGCTCTGTTTTCAATTTTTTTTTCAAACAACAACTAAGGAAAGAGGGTCAGGCAGGTTCCTTTGCACAGTGCATTCCCCACTATTGCACTCATCACTATTGTTTTAGCTGATTACAAACACCAACGAGCAATTAGCAGAAATCATAACTATCTCAACTGAGACAAAGTAGGTATTCTACTGAGAGTGAGTCAAAACTATACTCACGTAAGGTGTTTGAACTCAAAATTTCACCACAGGTTCGGAACCAATGTATAGGTACATTCAGAAAAAAATTTGAGCCACATTGGTTCATTTGCAAAGAAATACCAGCGAGTCAAAGATGAATAATAATGAAATAAAAACCTGTCCCAATTTACTCAGTTACCCCTTATTTTTTAAAAGAGAGTGGGGTTTCAAGACTACAAAATGGTCTTAGTATTGGACTTTTATCATTTTTCATTGTAAGGAATGGTGGCAACTCTACCACATACACCACTTCATGTAATTTATCTTTCAGTTTTCAAAAAATAAAGGCTTCTGTTTTCATCTGTTTTTACATTTCGCTTTTTCTACTCTAATGGCAAAACTGTTTTGGAAAAATGGCCCAATTTGCAGTTCAAAAAAAGGTGATAAGCTTATTTGAAATTGCGCGTCGACTTGGGTTATTTTTATCAAAATCTAATACCACTTTGAGTGTGTTATTGAGTGTCTTCTCAAATATTTTGCATTTAATACGTCAAAGTATTGTGAAACGTGTTCTTTGTGGAACTGGAGAAATATTTTGAAATACTGAGGTGCTGCTAATTTTTTGGTGATTACTACATCAAAGTTCGATAAGAAAGGCCGAAAATTCATCAAGTTTTTAATTTTTTTCGAAATTTGCTATAATGAGCCAGAGATTGGCACTACGTACTCCAAATACATATTTCTCTCGTATCAGAAAATACGAATTTTCCTACAAAAAAATGATTTGCAAATTTTCAACCGCTCATTATAACTCTTGAAGTTATCTTGGACTTTGATGAAAATGGCCTAAGATGACGCACAATTTCAAATACTAGGTACCTACCTTTTTATTGAACCCTAAAACAAAGAAATGTTTCCCAAAAAAGGTTGAATAGGGAAAAGAGCGAAAAAACATGATTTTGGAGCACCTCTGGAGCCAAAATTTTGGTAATTTTCAACTCAAAATGAAAGTCCTCACTTGAGGTCACAATCCTCTGGGATTTTTTTTCACAATCCATCCTATTACTCAGCCCCCCCCCCCAAATTGGTTCAGCCAACATCAATTTACCGGTGAGCACTCTACACTCGAAAAATTACTCGTGCGTGAATGAAAAAGACAGCGTAAGCACATTTTTGAAATGTTTCTTTTCGTTCAGGAGAAGGTTTCCATTCAGCTCTTCTCAAGTTTACAACAGGTGATAAATTTTGATTTGTGAACGTTGCAAACATCTCTGATTCTTTGTTCTCAGACCAGTTTATTCGGCTCGTACACAGCATTAAATTTCAATTCGCTCGATAAATGATGACAAAAACTACACCCTAACTCTACTTTAGCCAATTAATACCAGTCCAATCCAGCCTTAAAAGTTTTAACGCGTGGCGAGAATACGTCGACCAGTAAGCATCAGGCAAGTGAGAATGCGAGCAGCAAGAGTAGGTAGCCTAAATAGTAAAGGTACGGGCTGAAAATGAACTCGTTATTTGAGTGATTTATAAGCTGCAGTAGTCGTATATGTATTGGTGGAAATTGCTTTCCCTTCAAAATGTCCCCGTACACAGACGCACACGCCAACGGAAGTTGAACTGTGTACCATTTATACAATGTAAGTATATTCTTCACAAAATAGGCATTCAAGAAGCCACCACTGTAAATGGAGAAATAATTGTGTAAAGAGGACCAGGCTGAGTTGGCTAAAAAAAAAAGCGCCAGACTTCAGTACCAAATTCAGTTTACGTTTGAACGCAGCATATACTTCATTAATGAGGATTCAAAACGTAAACCGAAGTAATAAACCAGATTTCTGCGAGGCAACCAAATAGTCAGCAGCAGCATGGTCACCGATACAGTGAACGCGAAACGACCCGATAAAGGACGCGTAGAAGAGGGAAAAAGACGTAGAGCCACTGCACCATAAGTAAGCAAAGTAACCGAGATGAAAAAAAGATGGTAATGGAGAAAGAAAGAGAAAAATACAGAGACGAGGAGTAAAAAGAGAAGAAAATGAAGTACGTAGGGTCGCGTCCGTGACTGGCGAAAGTTAACGCAAAACTTTTTTTCGTTCGTCGATGTTTAAAAGTTTTCGCGAAGCTTATCATGTGTTCTGTGCTTTTCGTCTGTCTAATATACTCCGCTGATAAAATAGACGAAACGTAAAACATTCGCAAGCAGGAGGCTCTTTTGCTGTGACGAGTCTTCCCCTGTTTCGTTATTATTGTTGAGAACACGTCAAGGTACCCAAGTACTCGAATACACTCGACGCTGTAGTGGATTAATTAATAATTGTCAAATATCCCGAGCGCAATTACAGACTTACATAACGATAAAGATGAAGGTGACGGTGGTTCTTTTTTTTTCAAGTTAGTTTTTAACCAAATGGGAAAAGAACATGTGGAACTGGGATGACTGGGGCATTAATTATTCGTAGCGACGAGAAGTTGTAAAAGTTTAAGTTTGTGCAGAGCTGTGAGGAATCTGGAAAGCTAGGTTTCCTCGTGTGAATGTGCTCTTTAAGACGATATTTGTTGACAGAGGCAAAGAAGGTGTTCTTCGAAGAGTAAATCTCATATGAAAATAATTCTGAAAGGGAGAAAAAATATCGTTCGATTTTATTTCGATGTTCATTCCAAGTGTTCGGTTTGAAGCATGGAACTATTTTCCAAGAAATACTATAACTTCAACTACATACACAAGTGTAAATTAGTTTGCTGACCAAAAAACATAAAGGAGTAGAATTTCGGAGAATTTAGTATTTTTTTTCAAGTAGGTAGATGTTTAAAAATTTTAGGAAAGTTGAATGTGGTTGCATTGGAAGCGGTCTCAGATTTCAACAGCAATAGTTTATATCATTGTAGAATATCAACCACTTAACACGAGGGCTCATATTCTGTACGAACACCCTAGGGCTAACATCTCACCTGAACAATTTTCAAATCAAAATAGAAGTCTTGAGGTGTTCGGCAAAACTCTTATTAGACAGCAATTCACAACGCTAAAGTATTCAATCCATTTTGGGGAGGAAGTTATCAATTAATCTCTCCAATGATAGCAATAATTGAAGACTTAATGGAGTTTTCTATAGCCTGTAGATACGTGTACTAGGGTTGATCGCTAAAAAAATATTGGGAGATCAGAACCAAATTCAACGGAGGCCTTCATTTCAAGTTGATAGTCACTTGGAAAAATTTTTACCTTCGGAGGTGCCTCTGAAGAGAAAATACGAGTCCTCAAGCACAGGAAACTTTCAAAAAATCATGTTTTTTTTTTCTCCAGCCTCACCCAATTACTTCTAAAATATGAGGAGCATTTGAGATTCTGCATCGATCTAGGTCACTGCTGTCAAATCCAAGACCACTTTCAAAATCCTACTGATCAGTTGAAAATTTACACACCGCTTTGTTTGTGGATGAATTTGTGTTTTGAAATTTATCAACTCCAATAATTCGCATTGATCAAGCCACAATGTCGAAAGGCATAATTTCTGAAACTGGGGGAAAATTTTGGAGTGCAGTGATACCAATTCTTTGGTCATTGTTGCAAATTTCAAAAAATCGAGCGAAACAGCTGAAAACTGATCAACAATTTTTCGCTAAGCAAAGATATGGCATGACCATTCAAGGTTCATCAACAGATTTTACTTTCTGCTCCACATGCAATATGGATTCTTGGGGGTCTCATTACCACATCTGCGGTGAGTAGGCAATTCATGATTGTAATCTGATAATCTGCTATTTGATATTCAAACAACTCAAACAGACCAGCAAATGTAATCTTCACTGACAATAGTAAAGATTTACAAACAGTGCAAGAAAATGCCTGAAAAGCAGACAATGCGAAAAAGAGACGGACTGCTAGTAAGAATCTCAACACTGTAAGGATTTAATCATTTCAATATGTGTATTGGGTATTAAAGAAAGAGTATGAAATCAGATTACAGAACCAATGCAAAATTATGTGGACAGAAATATACAAAAAACTGAGAGAGCTTCCTGACATCTATGACCAAACTGAGCTGATATATGATACATAAATCCGCTGAAAAACAAAGAAACCCAACTGCCAAAACCAATTGGAGGCCATTCTTCCCTCCTGAAAATTTCCAACATGCGCGGTTTATAATGCTGAAATCAAAATGTAAGTATGAGTTTGGGGTTTCTGTGGTGAAATTAAGTCAAGTTTATTGAAATTACAACTAAAGTAAATAAAGGAGGATAAATAAATCTGAAAAATGATGCAGAAGAAGCATGATTGAGTTAGCTTCAAGAACAGTAGTTATTCTGAGGACATCGATAATGAAGATGCTAGAATCAACAACTAAAGAAATGACAAAAAGTGTCCACCTACCTATCAGTTATTCACTGATTGTAAGAGAGTTTTTACCTTTTGCATTTTGCTTTTGGAGTGCTTCAATGCTCTGTTTTCAATTTTTTTTTCAAACAACAACTAAGGAAAGAGGGTCAGGCAGGTTCCTTTGCACAGTGCATTCCCCACTATTGCACTCATCACTATTGTTTTAGCTGATTACAAACACCAACGAGCAATTAGCAGAAATCATAACTATCTCAACTGAGACAAAGTAGGTATTCTACTGAGAGTGAGTCAAAACTATACTCACGTAAGGTGTTTGAACTCAAAATTTCACCACAGGTTCGGAACCAATGTATAGGTACATTCAGAAAAAAATTTGAGCCACATTGGTTCATTTGCAAAGAAATACCAGCGAGTCAAAGATGAATAATAATGAAATAAAAACCTGTCCCAATTTACTCAGTTACCCCTTATTTTTTAAAAGAGAGTGGGGTTTCAAGACTACAAAATGGTCTTAGTATTGGACTTTTATCATTTTTCATTGTAAGGAATGGTGGCAACTCTACCACATACACCACTTCATGTAATTTATCTTTCAGTTTTCAAAAAATAAAGGCTTCTGTTTTCATCTGTTTTTACATTTCGCTTTTTCTACTCTAATGGCAAAACTGTTTTGGAAAAATGGCCCAATTTGCAGTTCAAAAAAAGGTGATAAGCTTATTTGAAATTGCGCGTCGACTTGGGTTATTTTTATCAAAATCTAATACCACTTTGAGTGTGTTATTGAGTGTCTTCTCAAATATTTTGCATTTAATACGTCAAAGTATTGTGAAACGTGTTCTTTGTGGAACTGGAGAAATATTTTGAAATACTGAGGTGCTGCTAATTTTTTGGTGATTACTACATCAAAGTTCGATAAGAAAGGCCGAAAATTCATCAAGTTTTTAATTTTTTTCGAAATTTGCTATAATGAGCCAGAGATTGGCACTACGTACTCCAAATACATATTTCTCTCGTATCAGAAAATACGAATTTTCCTACAAAAAAATGATTTGCAAATTTTCAACCGCTCATTATAACTCTTGAAGTTATCTTGGACTTTGATGAAAATGGCCTAAGATGACGCACAATTTCAAATACTAGGTACCTACCTTTTTATTGAACCCTAAAACAAAGAAATGTTTCCCAAAAAAGGTTGAATAGGGAAAAGAGCGAAAAAACATGATTTTGGAGCACCTCTGGAGCCAAAATTTTGGTAATTTTCAACTCAAAATGAAAGTCCTCACTTGAGGTCACAATCCTCTGGGATTTTTTTTCACAATCCATCCTATTACTCAGCCCCCCCCAAATTGGTTCAGCCAACATCAATTTACCGGTGAGCACTCTACACTCGAAAAATTACTCGTGCGTGAATGAAAAAGACAGCGTAAGCACATTTTTGAAATGTTTCTTTTCGTTCAGGAGAAGGTTTCCATTCAGCTCTTCTCAAGTTTACAACAGGTGATAAATTTTGATTTGTGAACGTTGCAAACATCTCTGATTCTTTGTTCTCAGACCAGTTTATTCGGCTCGTACACAGCATTAAATTTCAATTCGCTCGATAAATGATGACAAAAACTACACCCTAACTCTACTTTAGCCAATTAATACCAGTCCAATCCAGCCTTAAAAGTTTTAACGCGTGGCGAGAATACGTCGACCAGTAAGCATCAGGCAAGTGAGAATGCGAGCAGCAAGAGTAGGTAGCCTAAATAGTAAAGGTACGGGCTGAAAATGAACTCGTTATTTGAGTGATTTATAAGCTGCAGTAGTCGTATATGTATTGGTGGAAATTGCTTTCCCTTCAAAATGTCCCCGTACACAGACGCACACGCCAACGGAAGTTGAACTGTGTACCATTTATACAATGTAAGTATATTCTTCACAAAATAGGCATTCAAGAAGCCACCACTGTAAATGGAGAAATAATTGTGTAAAGAGGACCAGGCTGAGTTGGCTAAAAAAAAAAGCGCCAGACTTCAGTACCAAATTCAGTTTACGTTTGAACGCAGCATATACTTCATTAATGAGGATTCAAAACGTAAACCGAAGTAATAAACCAGATTTCTGCGAGGCAACCAAATAGTCAGCAGCAGCATGGTCACCGATACAGTGAACGCGAAACGACCCGATAAAGGACGCGTAGAAGAGGGAAAAAGACGTAGAGCCACTGCACCATAAGTAAGCAAAGTAACCGAGATGAAAAAAAGATGGTAATGGAGAAAGAAAGAGAAAAATACAGAGACGAGGAGTAAAAAGAGAAGAAAATGAAGTACGTAGGGTCGCGTCCGTGACTGGCGAAAGTTAACGCAAAACTTTTTTTCGTTCGTCGATGTTTAAAAGTTTTCGCGAAGCTTATCATGCGTTCTGTGCTTTTCGTCTGTCTAATATACTCCGCTGATAAAATAGACGAAACGTAAAACATTCGCAAGCAGGAGGCTCTTTTGCTGTGACGAGTCTTCCCCTGTTTCGTTATTATTGTTGAGAACACGTCAAGGTACCCAAGTACTCGAATACACTCGACGCTGTAGTGGATTAATTAATAATTGTCAAATATCCCGAGCGCAATTACAGACTTACATAACGATAAAGATGAAGGTGACGGTGGTTCTTTTTTTTTCAAGTTAGTTTTTAACCAAATGGGAAAAGAACATGTGGAACTGGGATGACTGGGGCATTAATTATTCGTAGCGACGAGAAGTTGTAAAAGTTTAAGTTTGTGCAGAGCTGTGAGGAATCTGGAAAGCTAGGTTTCCTCGTGTGAATGTGCTCTTTAAGACGATATTTGTTGACAGAGGCAAAGAAGGTGTTCTTCGAAGAGTAAATCTCATATGAAAATAATTCTGAAAGGGAGAAAAAATATCGTTCGATTTTATTTCGATGTTCATTCCAAGTGTTCGGTTTGAAGCATGGAACTATTTTCCAAGAAATACTATAACTTCAACTACATACACAAGTGTAAATTAGTTTGCTGACCAAAAAACATAAAGGAGTAGAATTTCGGAGAATTTAGTATTTTTTTTCAAGTAGGTAGATGTTTAAAAATTTTAGGAAAGTTGAATGTGGTTGCATTGGAAGCGGTCTCAGATTTCAACAGCAATAGTTTATATCATTGTAGAATATCAACCACTTAACACGAGGGCTCATATTCTGTACGAACACCCTAGGGCTAACATCTCACCTGAACAATTTTCAAATCAAAATAGAAGTCTTGAGGTGTTCGGCAAAACTCTTATTAGACAGCAATTCACAACGCTAAAGTATTCAATCCATTTCGGGGAGGAAGTTATCAATTAATCTCTCCAATGATAGCAATAATTGAAGACTTAATGGAGTTTTCTATAGCCTGTAGATACGTGTACTAGGGTTGATCGCTAAAAAAATATTGGGAGATCAGAACCAAATTCAACGGAGGCCTTCATTTCAAGTTGATAGTCACTTGGAAAAATTTTTACCTTCGGAGGTGCCTCTGAAGAGAAAATACGAGTCCTCAAGCACAGGAAACTTTCAAAAAATCATGTTTTTTTTTTCTCCAGCCTCACCCAATTACTTCTAAAATATGAGGAGCATTTGAGATTCTGCATCGATCTAGGTCACTGCTGTCAAATCCAAGACCACTTTCAAAATCCTACTGATCAGTTGAAAATTTACACACCGCTTTGTTTGTGGATGAATTTGTGTTTTGAAATTTATCAACTCCAATAATTCGCATTGATCAAGCCACAATGTCGAAAGGCATAATTTCTGAAACTGGGGGAAAATTTTGGAGTGCAGTGATACCAATTCTTTGGTCATTGTTGCAAATTTCAAAAAATCGAGCGAAACAGCTGAAAACTGATCAACAATTTTTCGCTAAGCAAAGATATGGCATGACCATTCAAGGTTCATCAACAGATTTTACTTTCTGCTCCACATGCAATATGGATTCTTGGGGGTCTCATTACCACATCTGCGGTGAGTAGGCAATTCATGATTGTAATCTGATAATCTGCTATTTGATATTCAAACAACTCAAACAGACCAGCAAATGTAATCTTCACTGACAATAGTAAAGATTTACAAACAGTGCAAGAAAATGCCTGAAAAGCAGACAATGCGAAAAAGAGACGGACTGCTAGTAAGAATCTCAACACTGTAAGGATTTAATCATTTCAATATGTGTATTGGGTATTAAAGAAAGAGTATGAAATCAGATTACAGAACCAATGCAAAATTATGTGGACAGAAATATACAAAAAACTGAGAGAGCTTCCTGACATCTATGACCAAACTGAGCTGATATATGATACATAAATCCGCTGAAAAACAAAGAAACCCAACTGCCAAAACCAATTGGAGGCCATTCTTCCCTCCTGAAAATTTCCAACATGCGCGGTTTATAATGCTGAAATCAAAATGTAAGTATGAGTTTGGGGTTTCTGTGGTGAAATTAAGTCAAGTTTATTGAAATTACAACTAAAGTAAATAAAGGAGGATAAATAAATCTGAAAAATGATGCAGAAGAAGCATGATTGAGTTAGCTTCAAGAACAGTAGTTATTCTGAGGACATCGATAATGAAGATGCTAGAATCAACAACTAAAGAAATGACAAAAAGTGTCCACCTACCTATCAGTTATTCACTGATTGTAAGAGAGTTTTTACCTTTTGCATTTTGCTTTTGGAGTGCTTCAATGCTCTGTTTTCAATTTTTTTTTCAAACAACAACTAAGGAAAGAGGGTCAGGCAGGTTCCTTTGCACAGTGCATTCCCCACTATTGCACTCATCACTATTGTTTTAGCTGATTACAAACACCAACGAGCAATTAGCAGAAATCATAACTATCTCAACTGAGACAAAGTAGGTATTCTACTGAGAGTGAGTCAAAACTATACTCACGTAAGGTGTTTGAACTCAAAATTTCACCACAGGTTCGGAACCAATGTATAGGTACATTCAGAAAAAAATTTGAGCCACATTGGTTCATTTGCAAAGAAATACCAGCGAGTCAAAGATGAATAATAATGAAATAAAAACCTGTCCCAATTTACTCAGTTACCCCTTATTTTTTAAAAGAGAGTGGGGTTTCAAGACTACAAAATGGTCTTAGTATTGGACTTTTATCATTTTTCATTGTAAGGAATGGTGGCAACTCTACCACATACACCACTTCATGTAATTTATCTTTCAGTTTTCAAAAAATAAAGGCTTCTGTTTTCATCTGTTTTTACATTTCGCTTTTTCTACTCTAATGGCAAAACTGTTTTGGAAAAATGGCCCAATTTGCAGTTCAAAAAAAGGTGATAAGCTTATTTGAAATTGCGCGTCGACTTGGGTTATTTTTATCAAAATCTAATACCACTTTGAGTGTGTTATTGAGTGTCTTCTCAAATATTTTGCATTTAATACGTCAAAGTATTGTGAAACGTGTTCTTTGTGGAACTGGAGAAATATTTTGAAATACTGAGGTGCTGCTAATTTTTTGGTGATTACTACATCAAAGTTCGATAAGAAAGGCCGAAAATTCATCAAGTTTTTAATTTTTTTCGAAATTTGCTATAATGAGCCAGAGATTGGCACTACGTACTCCAAATACATATTTCTCTCGTATCAGAAAATACGAATTTTCCTACAAAAAAATGATTTGCAAATTTTCAACCGCTCATTATAACTCTTGAAGTTATCTTGGACTTTGATGAAAATGGCCTAAGATGACGCACAATTTCAAATACTAGGTACCTACCTTTTTATTGAACCCTAAAACAAAGAAATGTTTCCCAAAAAAGGTTGAATAGGGAAAAGAGCGAAAAAACATGATTTTGGAGCACCTCTGGAGCCAAAATTTTGGTAATTTTCAACTCAAAATGAAAGTCCTCACTTGAGGTCACAATCCTCTGGGATTTTTTTTCACAATCCATCCTATTACTCAGCCCCCCCCCCAAATTGGTTCAGCCAACATCAATTTACCGGTGAGCACTCTACACTCGAAAAATTACTCGTGCGTGAATGAAAAAGACAGCGTAAGCACATTTTTGAAATGTTTCTTTTCGTTCAGGAGAAGGTTTCCATTCAGCTCTTCTCAAGTTTACAACAGGTGATAAATTTTGATTTGTGAACGTTGCAAACATCTCTGATTCTTTGTTCTCAGACCAGTTTATTCGGCTCGTACACAGCATTAAATTTCAATTCGCTCGATAAATGATGACAAAAACTACACCCTAACTCTACTTTAGCCAATTAATACCAGTCCAATCCAGCCTTAAAAGTTTTAACGCGTGGTGAGAATACGTCGACCAGTAAGCATCAGGCAAGTGAGAATGCGAGCAGCAAGAGTAGGTAGCCTAAATAGTAAAGGTACGGGCTGAAAATGAACTCGTTATTTGAGTGATTTATAAGCTGCAGTAGTCGTATATGTATTGGTGGAAATTGCTTTCCCTTCAAAATGTCCCCGTACACAGACGCACACGCCAACGGAAGTTGAACTGTGTACCATTTATACAATGTAAGTATATTCTTCACAAAATAGGCATTCAAGAAGCCACCACTGTAAATGGAGAAATAATTGTGTAAAGAGGACCAGGCTGAGTTGGCTAAAAAAAAAAGCGCCAGACTTCAGTACCAAATTCAGTTTACGTTTGAACGCAGCATATACTTCATTAATGAGGATTCAAAACGTAAACCGAAGTAATAAACCAGATTTCTGCGAGGCAACCAAATAGTCAGCAGCAGCATGGTCACCGATACAGTGAACGCGAAACGACCCGATAAAGGACGCGTAGAAGAGGGAAAAAGACGTAGAGCCACTGCACCATAAGTAAGCAAAGTAACCGAGATGAAAAAAAGATGGTAATGGAGAAAGAAAGAGAAAAATACAGAGACGAGGAGTAAAAAGAGAAGAAAATGAAGTACGTAGGGTCGCGTCCGTGACTGGCGAAAGTTAACGCAAAACTTTTTTTCGTTCGTCGATGTTTAAAAGTTTTCGCGAAGCTTATCATGCGTTCTGTGCTTTTCGTCTGTCTAATATACTCCGCTGATAAAATAGACGAAACGTAAAACATTCGCAAGCAGGAGGCTCTTTTGCTGTGACGAGTCTTCCCCTGTTTCGTTATTATTGTTGAGAACACGTCAAGGTACCCAAGTACTCGAATACACTCGACGCTGTAGTGGATTAATTAATAATTGTCAAATATCCCGAGCGCAATTACAGACTTACATAACGATAAAGATGAAGGTGACGGTGGTTCTTTTTTTTTCAAGTTAGTTTTTAACCAAATGGGAAAAGAACATGTGGAACTGGGATGACTGGGGCATTAATTATTCGTAGCGACGAGAAGTTGTAAAAGTTTAAGTTTGTGCAGAGCTGTGAGGAATCTGGAAAGCTAGGTTTCCTCGTGTGAATGTGCTCTTTAAGACGATATTTGTTGACAGAGGCAAAGAAGGTGTTCTTCGAAGAGTAAATCTCATATGAAAATAATTCTGAAAGGGAGAAAAAATATCGTTCGATTTTATTTCGATGTTCATTCCAAGTGTTCGGTTTGAAGCATGGAACTATTTTCCAAGAAATACTATAACTTCAACTACATACACAAGTGTAAATTAGTTTGCTGACCAAAAAACATAAAGGAGTAGAATTTCGGAGAATTTAGTATTTTTTTTCAAGTAGGTAGATGTTTAAAAATTTTAGGAAAGTTGAATGTGGTTGCATTGGAAGCGGTCTCAGATTTCAACAGCAATAGTTTATATCATTGTAGAATATCAACCACTTAACACGAGGGCTCATATTCTGTACGAACACCCTAGGGCTAACATCTCACCTGAACAATTTTCAAATCAAAATAGAAGTCTTGAGGTGTTCGGCAAAACTCTTATTAGACAGCAATTCACAACGCTAAAGTATTCAATCCATTTCGGGGAGGAAGTTATCAATTAATCTCTCCAATGATAGCAATAATTGAAGACTTAATGGAGTTTTCTATAGCCTGTAGATACGTGTACTAGGGTTGATCGCTAAAAAAATATTGGGAGATCAGAACCAAATTCAACGGAGGCCTTCATTTCAAGTTGATAGTCACTTGGAAAAATTTTTACCTTCGGAGGTGCCTCTGAAGAGAAAATACGAGTCCTCAAGCACAGGAAACTTTCAAAAAATCATGTTTTTTTTTTCTCCAGCCTCACCCAATTACTTCTAAAATATGAGGAGCATTTGAGATTCTGCATCGATCTAGGTCACTGCTGTCAAATCCAAGACCACTTTCAAAATCCTACTGATCAGTTGAAAATTTACACACCGCTTTGTTTGTGGATGAATTTGTGTTTTGAAATTTATCAACTCCAATAATTCGCATTGATCAAGCCACAATGTCGAAAGGCATAATTTCTGAAACTGGGGGAAAATTTTGGAGTGCAGTGATACCAATTCTTTGGTCATTGTTGCAAATTTCAAAAAATCGAGCGAAACAGCTGAAAACTGATCAACAATTTTTCGCTAAGCAAAGATATGGCATGACCATTCAAGGTTCATCAACAGATTTTACTTTCTGCTCCACATGCAATATGGATTCTTGGGGGTCTCATTACCACATCTGCGGTGAGTAGGCAATTCATGATTGTAATCTGATAATCTGCTATTTGATATTCAAACAACTCAAACAGACCAGCAAATGTAATCTTCACTGACAATAGTAAAGATTTACAAACAGTGCAAGAAAATGCCTGAAAAGCAGACAATGCGAAAAAGAGACGGACTGCTAGTAAGAATCTCAACACTGTAAGGATTTAATCATTTCAATATGTGTATTGGGTATTAAAGAAAGAGTATGAAATCAGATTACAGAACCAATGCAAAATTATGTGGACAGAAATATACAAAAAACTGAGAGAGCTTCCTGACATCTATGACCAAACTGAGCTGATATATGATACATAAATCCGCTGAAAAACAAAGAAACCCAACTGCCAAAACCAATTGGAGGCCATTCTTCCCTCCTGAAAATTTCCAACATGCGCGGTTTATAATGCTGAAATCAAAATGTAAGTATGAGTTTGGGGTTTCTGTGGTGAAATTAAGTCAAGTTTATTGAAATTACAACTAAAGTAAATAAAGGAGGATAAATAAATCTGAAAAATGATGCAGAAGAAGCATGATTGAGTTAGCTTCAAGAACAGTAGTTATTCTGAGGACATCGATAATGAAGATGCTAGAATCAACAACTAAAGAAATGACAAAAAGTGTCCACCTACCTATCAGTTATTCACTGATTGTAAGAGAGTTTTTACCTTTTGCATTTTGCTTTTGGAGTGCTTCAATGCTCTGTTTTCAATTTTTTTTTCAAACAACAACTAAGGAAAGAGGGTCAGGCAGGTTCCTTTGCACAGTGCATTCCCCACTATTGCACTCATCACTATTGTTTTAGCTGATTACAAACACCAACGAGCAATTAGCAGAAATCATAACTATCTCAACTGAGACAAAGTAGGTATTCTACTGAGAGTGAGTCAAAACTATACTCACGTAAGGTGTTTGAACTCAAAATTTCACCACAGGTTCGGAACCAATGTATAGGTACATTCAGAAAAAAATTTGAGCCACATTGGTTCATTTGCAAAGAAATACCAGCGAGTCAAAGATGAATAATAATGAAATAAAAACCTGTCCCAATTTACTCAGTTACCCCTTATTTTTTAAAAGAGAGTGGGGTTTCAAGACTACAAAATGGTCTTAGTATTGGACTTTTATCATTTTTCATTGTAAGGAATGGTGGCAACTCTACCATACACCACTTCATGTAATTTATCTTTCAGTTTTCAAAAAATAAAGGCTTCTGTTTTCATCTGTTTTTACATTTCGCTTTTTCTACTCTAATGGCAAAACTGTTTTGGAAAAATGGCCCAATTTGCAGTTCAAAAAAAGGTGATAAGCTTATTTGAAATTGCGCGTCGACTTGGGTTATTTTTATCAAAATCTAATACCACTTTGAGTGTGTTATTGAGTGTCTTCTCAAATATTTTGCATTTAATACGTCAAAGTATTGTGAAACGTGTTCTTTGTGGAACTGGAGAAATATTTTGAAATACTGAGGTGCTGCTAATTTTTTGGTGATTACTACATCAAAGTTCGATAAGAAAGGCCGAAAATTCATCAAGTTTTTAATTTTTTTCGAAATTTGCTATAATGAGCCAGAGATTGGCACTACGTACTCCAAATACATATTTCTCTCGTATCAGAAAATACGAATTTTCCTACAAAAAAATGATTTGCAAATTTTCAACCGCTCATTATAACTCTTGAAGTTATCTTGGACTTTGATGAAAATGGCCTAAGATGACGCACAATTTCAAATACTAGGTACCTACCTTTTTATTGAACCCTAAAACAAAGAAATGTTTCCCAAAAAAGGTTGAATAGGGAAAAGAGCGAAAAAACATGATTTTGGAGCACCTCTGGAGCCAAAATTTTGGTAATTTTCAACTCAAAATGAAAGTCCTCACTTGAGGTCACAATCCTCTGGGATTTTTTTTCACAATCCATCCTATTACTCAGCCCCCCCCCCAAATTGGTTCAGCCAACATCAATTTACCGGTGAGCACTCTACACTCGAAAAATTACTCGTGCGTGAATGAAAAAGACAGCGTAAGCACATTTTTGAAATGTTTCTTTTCGTTCAGGAGAAGGTTTCCATTCAGCTCTTCTCAAGTTTACAACAGGTGATAAATTTTGATTTGTGAACGTTGCAAACATCTCTGATTCTTTGTTCTCAGACCAGTTTATTCGGCTCGTACACAGCATTAAATTTCAATTCGCTCGATAAATGATGACAAAAACTACACCCTAACTCTACTTTAGCCAATTAATACCAGTCCAATCCAGCCTTAAAAGTTTTAACGCGTGGCGAGAATACGTCGACCAGTAAGCATCAGGCAAGTGAGAATGCGAGCAGCAAGAGTAGGTAGCCTAAATAGTAAAGGTACGGGCTGAAAATGAACTCGTTATTTGAGTGATTTATAAGCTGCAGTAGTCGTATATGTATTGGTGGAAATTGCTTTCCCTTCAAAATGTCCCCGTACACAGACGCACACGCCAACGGAAGTTGAACTGTGTACCATTTATACAATGTAAGTATATTCTTCACAAAATAGGCATTCAAGAAGCCACCACTGTAAATGGAGAAATAATTGTGTAAAGAGGACCAGGCTGAGTTGGCTAAAAAAAAAAGCGCCAGACTTCAGTACCAAATTCAGTTTACGTTTGAACGCAGCATATACTTCATTAATGAGGATTCAAAACGTAAACCGAAGTAATAAACCAGATTTCTGCGAGGCAACCAAATAGTCAGCAGCAGCATGGTCACCGATACAGTGAACGCGAAACGACCCGATAAAGGACGCGTAGAAGAGGGAAAAAGACGTAGAGCCACTGCACCATAAGTAAGCAAAGTAACCGAGATGAAAAAAAGATGGTAATGGAGAAAGAAAGAGAAAAATACAGAGACGAGGAGTAAAAAGAGAAGAAAATGAAGTACGTAGGGTCGCGTCCGTGACTGGCGAAAGTTAACGCAAAACTTTTTTTCGTTCGTCGATGTTTAAAAGTTTTCGCGAAGCTTATCATGCGTTCTGTGCTTTTCGTCTGTCTAATATACTCCGCTGATAAAATAGACGAAACGTAAAACATTCGCAAGCAGGAGGCTCTTTTGCTGTGACGAGTCTTCCCCTGTTTCGTTATTATTGTTGAGAACACGTCAAGGTACCCAAGTACTCGAATACACTCGACGCTGTAGTGGATTAATTAATAATTGTCAAATATCCCGAGCGCAATTACAGACTTACATAACGATAAAGATGAAGGTGACGGTGGTTCTTTTTTTTTCAAGTTAGTTTTTAACCAAATGGGAAAAGAACATGTGGAACTGGGATGACTGGGGCATTAATTATTCGTAGCGACGAGAAGTTGTAAAAGTTTAAGTTTGTGCAGAGCTGTGAGGAATCTGGAAAGCTAGGTTTCCTCGTGTGAATGTGCTCTTTAAGACGATATTTGTTGACAGAGGCAAAGAAGGTGTTCTTCGAAGAGTAAATCTCATATGAAAATAATTCTGAAAGGGAGAAAAAATATCGTTCGATTTTATTTCGATGTTCATTCCAAGTGTTCGGTTTGAAGCATGGAACTATTTTCCAAGAAATACTATAACTTCAACTACATACACAAGTGTAAATTAGTTTGCTGACCAAAAAACATAAAGGAGTAGAATTTCGGAGAATTTAGTATTTTTTTTCAAGTAGGTAGATGTTTAAAAATTTTAGGAAAGTTGAATGTGGTTGCATTGGAAGCGGTCTCAGATTTCAACAGCAATAGTTTATATCATTGTAGAATATCAACCACTTAACACGAGGGCTCATATTCTGTACGAACACCCTAGGGCTAACATCTCACCTGAACAATTTTCAAATCAAAATAGAAGTCTTGAGGTGTTCGGCAAAACTCTTATTAGACAGCAATTCACAACGCTAAAGTATTCAATCCATTTCGGGGAGGAAGTTATCAATTAATCTCTCCAATGATAGCAATAATTGAAGACTTAATGGAGTTTTCTATAGCCTGTAGATACGTGTACTAGGGTTGATCGCTAAAAAAATATTGGGAGATCAGAACCAAATTCAACGGAGGCCTTCATTTCAAGTTGATAGTCACTTGGAAAAATTTTTACCTTCGGAGGTGCCTCTGAAGAGAAAATACGAGTCCTCAAGCACAGGAAACTTTCAAAAAATCATGTTTTTTTTTTCTCCAGCCTCACCCAATTACTTCTAAAATATGAGGAGCATTTGAGATTCTGCATCGATCTAGGTCACTGCTGTCAAATCCAAGACCACTTTCAAAATCCTACTGATCAGTTGAAAATTTACACACCGCTTTGTTTGTGGATGAATTTGTGTTTTGAAATTTATCAACTCCAATAATTCGCATTGATCAAGCCACAATGTCGAAAGGCATAATTTCTGAAACTGGGGGAAAATTTTGGAGTGCAGTGATACCAATTCTTTGGTCATTGTTGCAAATTTCAAAAAATCGAGCGAAACAGCTGAAAACTGATCAACAATTTTTCGCTAAGCAAAGATATGGCATGACCATTCAAGGTTCATCAACAGATTTTACTTTCTGCTCCACATGCAATATGGATTCTTGGGGGTCTCATTACCACATCTGCGGTGAGTAGGCAATTCATGATTGTAATCTGATAATCTGCTATTTGATATTCAAACAACTCAAACAGACCAGCAAATGTAATCTTCACTGACAATAGTAAAGATTTACAAACAGTGCAAGAAAATGCCTGAAAAGCAGACAATGCGAAAAAGAGACGGACTGCTAGTAAGAATCTCAACACTGTAAGGATTTAATCATTTCAATATGTGTATTGGGTATTAAAGAAAGAGTATGAAATCAGATTACAGAACCAATGCAAAATTATGTGGACAGAAATATACAAAAAACTGAGAGAGCTTCCTGACATCTATGACCAAACTGAGCTGATATATGATACATAAATCCGCTGAAAAACAAAGAAACCCAACTGCCAAAACCAATTGGAGGCCATTCTTCCCTCCTGAAAATTTCCAACATGCGCGGTTTATAATGCTGAAATCAAAATGTAAGTATGAGTTTGGGGTTTCTGTGGTGAAATTAAGTCAAGTTTATTGAAATTACAACTAAAGTAAATAAAGGAGGATAAATAAATCTGAAAAATGATGCAGAAGAAGCATGATTGAGTTAGCTTCAAGAACAGTAGTTATTCTGAGGACATCGATAATGAAGATGCTAGAATCAACAACTAAAGAAATGACAAAAAGTGTCCACCTACCTATCAGTTATTCACTGATTGTAAGAGAGTTTTTACCTTTTGCATTTTGCTTTTGGAGTGCTTCAATGCTCTGTTTTCAATTTTTTTTTCAAACAACAACTAAGGAAAGAGGGTCAGGCAGGTTCCTTTGCACAGTGCATTCCCCACTATTGCACTCATCACTATTGTTTTAGCTGATTACAAACACCAACGAGCAATTAGCAGAAATCATAACTATCTCAACTGAGACAAAGTAGGTATTCTACTGAGAGTGAGTCAAAACTATACTCACGTAAGGTGTTTGAACTCAAAATTTCACCACAGGTTCGGAACCAATGTATAGGTACATTCAGAAAAAAATTTGAGCCACATTGGTTCATTTGCAAAGAAATACCAGCGAGTCAAAGATGAATAATAATGAAATAAAAACCTGTCCCAATTTACTCAGTTACCCCTTATTTTTTAAAAGAGAGTGGGGTTTCAAGACTACAAAATGGTCTTAGTATTGGACTTTTATCATTTTTCATTGTAAGGAATGGTGGCAACTCTACCACATACACCACTTCATGTAATTTATCTTTCAGTTTTCAAAAAATAAAGGCTTCTGTTTTCATCTGTTTTTACATTTCGCTTTTTCTACTCTAATGGCAAAACTGTTTTGGAAAAATGGCCCAATTTGCAGTTCAAAAAAAGGTGATAAGCTTATTTGAAATTGCGCGTCGACTTGGGTTATTTTTATCAAAATCTAATACCACTTTGAGTGTGTTATTGAGTGTCTTCTCAAATATTTTGCATTTAATACGTCAAAGTATTGTGAAACGTGTTCTTTGTGGAACTGGAGAAATATTTTGAAATACTGAGGTGCTGCTAATTTTTTGGTGATTACTACATCAAAGTTCGATAAGAAAGGCCGAAAATTCATCAAGTTTTTAATTTTTTTCGAAATTTGCTATAATGAGCCAGAGATTGGCACTACGTACTCCAAATACATATTTCTCTCGTATCAGAAAATACGAATTTTCCTACAAAAAAATGATTTGCAAATTTTCAACCGCTCATTATAACTCTTGAAGTTATCTTGGACTTTGATGAAAATGGCCTAAGATGACGCACAATTTCAAATACTAGGTACCTACCTTTTTATTGAACCCTAAAACAAAGAAATGTTTCCCAAAAAAGGTTGAATAGGGAAAAGAGCGAAAAAACATGATTTTGGAGCACCTCTGGAGCCAAAATTTTGGTAATTTTCAACTCAAAATGAAAGTCCTCACTTGAGGTCACAATCCTCTGGGATTTTTTTTCACAATCCATCCTATTACTCAGCCCCCCCCCCAAATTGGTTCAGCCAACATCAATTTACCGGTGAGCACTCTACACTCGAAAAATTACTCGTGCGTGAATGAAAAAGACAGCGTAAGCACATTTTTGAAATGTTTCTTTTCGTTCAGGAGAAGGTTTCCATTCAGCTCTTCTCAAGTTTACAACAGGTGATAAATTTTGATTTGTGAACGTTGCAAACATCTCTGATTCTTTGTTCTCAGACCAGTTTATTCGGCTCGTACACAGCATTAAATTTCAATTCGCTCGATAAATGATGACAAAAACTACACCCTAACTCTACTTTAGCCAATTAATACCAGTCCAATCCAGCCTTAAAAGTTTTAACGCGTGGCGAGAATACGTCGACCAGTAAGCATCAGGCAAGTGAGAATGCGAGCAGCAAGAGTAGGTAGCCTAAATAGTAAAGGTACGGGCTGAAAATGAACTCGTTATTTGAGTGATTTATAAGCTGCAGTAGTCGTATATGTATTGGTGGAAATTGCTTTCCCTTCAAAATGTCCCCGTACACAGACGCACACGCCAACGGAAGTTGAACTGTGTACCATTTATACAATGTAAGTATATTCTTCACAAAATAGGCATTCAAGAAGCCACCACTGTAAATGGAGAAATAATTGTGTAAAGAGGACCAGGCTGAGTTGGCTAAAAAAAAAAGCGCCAGACTTCAGTACCAAATTCAGTTTACGTTTGAACGCAGCATATACTTCATTAATGAGGATTCAAAACGTAAACCGAAGTAATAAACCAGATTTCTGCGAGGCAACCAAATAGTCAGCAGCAGCATGGTCACCGATACAGTGAACGCGAAACGACCCGATAAAGGACGCGTAGAAGAGGGAAAAAGACGTAGAGCCACTGCACCATAAGTAAGCAAAGTAACCGAGATGAAAAAAAGATGGTAATGGAGAAAGAAAGAGAAAAATACAGAGACGAGGAGTAAAAAGAGAAGAAAATGAAGTACGTAGGGTCGCGTCCGTGACTGGCGAAAGTTAACGCAAAACTTTTTTTCGTTCGTCGATGTTTAAAAGTTTTCGCGAAGCTTATCATGCGTTCTGTGCTTTTCGTCTGTCTAATATACTCCGCTGATAAAATAGACGAAACGTAAAACATTCGCAAGCAGGAGGCTCTTTTGCTGTGACGAGTCTTCCCCTGTTTCGTTATTATTGTTGAGAACACGTCAAGGTACCCAAGTACTCGAATACACTCGACGCTGTAGTGGATTAATTAATAATTGTCAAATATCCCGAGCGCAATTACAGACTTACATAACGATAAAGATGAAGGTGACGGTGGTTCTTTTTTTTTCAAGTTAGTTTTTAACCAAATGGGAAAAGAACATGTGGAACTGGGATGACTGGGGCATTAATTATTCGTAGCGACGAGAAGTTGTAAAAGTTTAAGTTTGTGCAGAGCTGTGAGGAATCTGGAAAGCTAGGTTTCCTCGTGTGAATGTGCTCTTTAAGACGATATTTGTTGACAGAGGCAAAGAAGGTGTTCTTCGAAGAGTAAATCTCATATGAAAATAATTCTGAAAGGGAGAAAAAATATCGTTCGATTTTATTTCGATGTTCATTCCAAGTGTTCGGTTTGAAGCATGGAACTATTTTCCAAGAAATACTATAACTTCAACTACATACACAAGTGTAAATTAGTTTGCTGACCAAAAAACATAAAGGAGTAGAATTTCGGAGAATTTAGTATTTTTTTTCAAGTAGGTAGATGTTTAAAAATTTTAGGAAAGTTGAATGTGGTTGCATTGGAAGCGGTCTCAGATTTCAACAGCAATAGTTTATATCATTGTAGAATATCAACCACTTAACACGAGGGCTCATATTCTGTACGAACACCCTAGGGCTAACATCTCACCTGAACAATTTTCAAATCAAAATAGAAGTCTTGAGGTGTTCGGCAAAACTCTTATTAGACAGCAATTCACAACGCTAAAGTATTCAATCCATTTCGGGGAGGAAGTTATCAATTAATCTCTCCAATGATAGCAATAATTGAAGACTTAATGGAGTTTTCTATAGCCTGTAGATACGTGTACTAGGGTTGATCGCTAAAAAAATATTGGGAGATCAGAACCAAATTCAACGGAGGCCTTCATTTCAAGTTGATAGTCACTTGGAAAAATTTTTACCTTCGGAGGTGCCTCTGAAGAGAAAATACGAGTCCTCAAGCACAGGAAACTTTCAAAAAATCATGTTTTTTTTTTCTCCAGCCTCACCCAATTACTTCTAAAATATGAGGAGCATTTGAGATTCTGCATCGATCTAGGTCACTGCTGTCAAATCCAAGACCACTTTCAAAATCCTACTGATCAGTTGAAAATTTACACACCGCTTTGTTTGTGGATGAATTTGTGTTTTGAAATTTATCAACTCCAATAATTCGCATTGATCAAGCCACAATGTCGAAAGGCATAATTTCTGAAACTGGGGGAAAATTTTGGAGTGCAGTGATACCAATTCTTTGGTCATTGTTGCAAATTTCAAAAAATCGAGCGAAACAGCTGAAAACTGATCAACAATTTTTCGCTAAGCAAAGATATGGCATGACCATTCAAGGTTCATCAACAGATTTTACTTTCTGCTCCACATGCAATATGGATTCTTGGGGGTCTCATTACCACATCTGCGGTGAGTAGGCAATTCATGATTGTAATCTGATAATCTGCTATTTGATATTCAAACAACTCAAACAGACCAGCAAATGTAATCTTCACTGACAATAGTAAAGATTTACAAACAGTGCAAGAAAATGCCTGAAAAGCAGACAATGCGAAAAAGAGACGGACTGCTAGTAAGAATCTCAACACTGTAAGGATTTAATCATTTCAATATGTGTATTGGGTATTAAAGAAAGAGTATGAAATCAGATTACAGAACCAATGCAAAATTATGTGGACAGAAATATACAAAAAACTGAGAGAGCTTCCTGACATCTATGACCAAACTGAGCTGATATATGATACATAAATCCGCTGAAAAACAAAGAAACCCAACTGCCAAAACCAATTGGAGGCCATTCTTCCCTCCTGAAAATTTCCAACATGCGCGGTTTATAATGCTGAAATCAAAATGTAAGTATGAGTTTGGGGTTTCTGTGGTGAAATTAAGTCAAGTTTATTGAAATTACAACTAAAGTAAATAAAGGAGGATAAATAAATCTGAAAAATGATGCAGAAGAAGCATGATTGAGTTAGCTTCAAGAACAGTAGTTATTCTGAGGACATCGATAATGAAGATGCTAGAATCAACAACTAAAGAAATGACAAAAAGTGTCCACCTACCTATCAGTTATTCACTGATTGTAAGAGAGTTTTTACCTTTTGCATTTTGCTTTTGGAGTGCTTCAATGCTCTGTTTTCAATTTTTTTTTCAAACAACAACTAAGGAAAGAGGGTCAGGCAGGTTCCTTTGCACAGTGCATTCCCCACTATTGCACTCATCACTATTGTTTTAGCTGATTACAAACACCAACGAGCAATTAGCAGAAATCATAACTATCTCAACTGAGACAAAGTAGGTATTCTACTGAGAGTGAGTCAAAACTATACTCACGTAAGGTGTTTGAACTCAAAATTTCACCACAGGTTCGGAACCAATGTATAGGTACATTCAGAAAAAAATTTGAGCCACATTGGTTCATTTGCAAAGAAATACCAGCGAGTCAAAGATGAATAATAATGAAATAAAAACCTGTCCCAATTTACTCAGTTACCCCTTATTTTTTAAAAGAGAGTGGGGTTTCAAGACTACAAAATGGTCTTAGTATTGGACTTTTATCATTTTTCATTGTAAGGAATGGTGGCAACTCTACCACATACACCACTTCATGTAATTTATCTTTCAGTTTTCAAAAAATAAAGGCTTCTGTTTTCATCTGTTTTTACATTTCGCTTTTTCTACTCTAATGGCAAAACTGTTTTGGAAAAATGGCCCAATTTGCAGTTCAAAAAAAGGTGATAAGCTTATTTGAAATTGCGCGTCGACTTGGGTTATTTTTATCAAAATCTAATACCACTTTGAGTGTGTTATTGAGTGTCTTCTCAAATATTTTGCATTTAATACGTCAAAGTATTGTGAAACGTGTTCTTTGTGGAACTGGAGAAATATTTTGAAATACTGAGGTGCTGCTAATTTTTTGGTGATTACTACATCAAAGTTCGATAAGAAAGGCCGAAAATTCATCAAGTTTTTAATTTTTTTCGAAATTTGCTATAATGAGCCAGAGATTGGCACTACGTACTCCAAATACATATTTCTCTCGTATCAGAAAATACGAATTTTCCTACAAAAAAATGATTTGCAAATTTTCAACCGCTCATTATAACTCTTGAAGTTATCTTGGACTTTGATGAAAATGGCCTAAGATGACGCACAATTTCAAATACTAGGTACCTACCTTTTTATTGAACCCTAAAACAAAGAAATGTTTCCCAAAAAAGGTTGAATAGGGAAAAGAGCGAAAAAACATGATTTTGGAGCACCTCTGGAGCCAAAATTTTGGTAATTTTCAACTCAAAATGAAAGTCCTCACTTGAGGTCACAATCCTCTGGGATTTTTTTTCACAATCCATCCTATTACTCAGCCCCCCCCCCAAATTGGTTCAGCCAACATCAATTTACCGGTGAGCACTCTACACTCGAAAAATTACTCGTGCGTGAATGAAAAAGACAGCGTAAGCACATTTTTGAAATGTTTCTTTTCGTTCAGGAGAAGGTTTCCATTCAGCTCTTCTCAAGTTTACAACAGGTGATAAATTTTGATTTGTGAACGTTGCAAACATCTCTGATTCTTTGTTCTCAGACCAGTTTATTCGGCTCGTACACAGCATTAAATTTCAATTCGCTCGATAAATGATGACAAAAACTACACCCTAACTCTACTTTAGCCAATTAATACCAGTCCAATCCAGCCTTAAAAGTTTTAACGCGTGGCGAGAATACGTCGACCAGTAAGCATCAGGCAAGTGAGAATGCGAGCAGCAAGAGTAGGTAGCCTAAATAGTAAAGGTACGGGCTGAAAATGAACTCGTTATTTGAGTGATTTATAAGCTGCAGTAGTCGTATATGTATTGGTGGAAATTGCTTTCCCTTCAAAATGTCCCCGTACACAGACGCACACGCCAACGGAAGTTGAACTGTGTACCATTTATACAATGTAAGTATATTCTTCACAAAATAGGCATTCAAGAAGCCACCACTGTAAATGGAGAAATAATTGTGTAAAGAGGACCAGGCTGAGTTGGCTAAAAAAAAAAGCGCCAGACTTCAGTACCAAATTCAGTTTACGTTTGAACGCAGCATATACTTCATTAATGAGGATTCAAAACGTAAACCGAAGTAATAAACCAGATTTCTGCGAGGCAACCAAATAGTCAGCAGCAGCATGGTCACCGATACAGTGAACGCGAAACGACCCGATAAAGGACGCGTAGAAGAGGGAAAAAGACGTAGAGCCACTGCACCATAAGTAAGCAAAGTAACCGAGATGAAAAAAAGATGGTAATGGAGAAAGAAAGAGAAAAATACAGAGACGAGGAGTAAAAAGAGAAGAAAATGAAGTACGTAGGGTCGCGTCCGTGACTGGCGAAAGTTAACGCAAAACTTTTTTTCGTTCGTCGATGTTTAAAAGTTTTCGCGAAGCTTATCATGCGTTCTGTGCTTTTCGTCTGTCTAATATACTCCGCTGATAAAATAGACGAAACGTAAAACATTCGCAAGCAGGAGGCTCTTTTGCTGTGACGAGTCTTCCCCTGTTTCGTTATTATTGTTGAGAACACGTCAAGGTACCCAAGTACTCGAATACACTCGACGCTGTAGTGGATTAATTAATAATTGTCAAATATCCCGAGCGCAATTACAGACTTACATAACGATAAAGATGAAGGTGACGGTGGTTCTTTTTTTTTCAAGTTAGTTTTTAACCAAATGGGAAAAGAACATGTGGAACTGGGATGACTGGGGCATTAATTATTCGTAGCGACGAGAAGTTGTAAAAGTTTAAGTTTGTGCAGAGCTGTGAGGAATCTGGAAAGCTAGGTTTCCTCGTGTGAATGTGCTCTTTAAGACGATATTTGTTGACAGAGGCAAAGAAGGTGTTCTTCGAAGAGTAAATCTCATATGAAAATAATTCTGAAAGGGAGAAAAAATATCGTTCGATTTTATTTCGATGTTCATTCCAAGTGTTCGGTTTGAAGCATGGAACTATTTTCCAAGAAATACTATAACTTCAACTACATACACAAGTGTAAATTAGTTTGCTGACCAAAAAACATAAAGGAGTAGAATTTCGGAGAATTTAGTATTTTTTTTCAAGTAGGTAGATGTTTAAAAATTTTAGGAAAGTTGAATGTGGTTGCATTGGAAGCGGTCTCAGATTTCAACAGCAATAGTTTATATCATTGTAGAATATCAACCACTTAACACGAGGGCTCATATTCTGTACGAACACCCTAGGGCTAACATCTCACCTGAACAATTTTCAAATCAAAATAGAAGTCTTGAGGTGTTCGGCAAAACTCTTATTAGACAGCAATTCACAACGCTAAAGTATTCAATCCATTTCGGGGAGGAAGTTATCAATTAATCTCTCCAATGATAGCAATAATTGAAGACTTAATGGAGTTTTCTATAGCCTGTAGATACGTGTACTAGGGTTGATCGCTAAAAAAATATTGGGAGATCAGAACCAAATTCAACGGAGGCCTTCATTTCAAGTTGATAGTCACTTGGAAAAATTTTTACCTTCGGAGGTGCCTCTGAAGAGAAAATACGAGTCCTCAAGCACAGGAAACTTTCAAAAAATCATGTTTTTTTTTTCTCCAGCCTCACCCAATTACTTCTAAAATATGAGGAGCATTTGAGATTCTGCATCGATCTAGGTCACTGCTGTCAAATCCAAGACCACTTTCAAAATCCTACTGATCAGTTGAAAATTTACACACCGCTTTGTTTGTGGATGAATTTGTGTTTTGAAATTTATCAACTCCAATAATTCGCATTGATCAAGCCACAATGTCGAAAGGCATAATTTCTGAAACTGGGGGAAAATTTTGGAGTGCAGTGATACCAATTCTTTGGTCATTGTTGCAAATTTCAAAAAATCGAGCGAAACAGCTGAAAACTGATCAACAATTTTTCGCTAAGCAAAGATATGGCATGACCATTCAAGGTTCATCAACAGATTTTACTTTCTGCTCCACATGCAATATGGATTCTTGGGGGTCTCATTACCACATCTGCGGTGAGTAGGCAATTCATGATTGTAATCTGATAATCTGCTATTTGATATTCAAACAACTCAAACAGACCAGCAAATGTAATCTTCACTGACAATAGTAAAGATTTACAAACAGTGCAAGAAAATGCCTGAAAAGCAGACAATGCGAAAAAGAGACGGACTGCTAGTAAGAATCTCAACACTGTAAGGATTTAATCATTTCAATATGTGTATTGGGTATTAAAGAAAGAGTATGAAATCAGATTACAGAACCAATGCAAAATTATGTGGACAGAAATATACAAAAAACTGAGAGAGCTTCCTGACATCTATGACCAAACTGAGCTGATATATGATACATAAATCCGCTGAAAAACAAAGAAACCCAACTGCCAAAACCAATTGGAGGCCATTCTTCCCTCCTGAAAATTTCCAACATGCGCGGTTTATAATGCTGAAATCAAAATGTAAGTATGAGTTTGGGGTTTCTGTGGTGAAATTAAGTCAAGTTTATTGAAATTACAACTAAAGTAAATAAAGGAGGATAAATAAATCTGAAAAATGATGCAGAAGAAGCATGATTGAGTTAGCTTCAAGAACAGTAGTTATTCTGAGGACATCGATAATGAAGATGCTAGAATCAACAACTAAAGAAATGACAAAAAGTGTCCACCTACCTATCAGTTATTCACTGATTGTAAGAGAGTTTTTACCTTTTGCATTTTGCTTTTGGAGTGCTTCAATGCTCTGTTTTCAATTTTTTTTTCAAACAACAACTAAGGAAAGAGGGTCAGGCAGGTTCCTTTGCACAGTGCATTCCCCACTATTGCACTCATCACTATTGTTTTAGCTGATTACAAACACCAACGAGCAATTAGCAGAAATCATAACTATCTCAACTGAGACAAAGTAGGTATTCTACTGAGAGTGAGTCAAAACTATACTCACGTAAGGTGTTTGAACTCAAAATTTCACCACAGGTTCGGAACCAATGTATAGGTACATTCAGAAAAAAATTTGAGCCACATTGGTTCATTTGCAAAGAAATACCAGCGAGTCAAAGATGAATAATAATGAAATAAAAACCTGTCCCAATTTACTCAGTTACCCCTTATTTTTTAAAAGAGAGTGGGGTTTCAAGACTACAAAATGGTCTTAGTATTGGACTTTTATCATTTTTCATTGTAAGGAATGGTGGCAACTCTACCACATACACCACTTCATGTAATTTATCTTTCAGTTTTCAAAAAATAAAGGCTTCTGTTTTCATCTGTTTTTACATTTCGCTTTTTCTACTCTAATGGCAAAACTGTTTTGGAAAAATGGCCCAATTTGCAGTTCAAAAAAAGGTGATAAGCTTATTTGAAATTGCGCGTCGACTTGGGTTATTTTTATCAAAATCTAATACCACTTTGAGTGTGTTATTGAGTGTCTTCTCAAATATTTTGCATTTAATACGTCAAAGTATTGTGAAACGTGTTCTTTGTGGAACTGGAGAAATATTTTGAAATACTGAGGTGCTGCTAATTTTTTGGTGATTACTACATCAAAGTTCGATAAGAAAGGCCGAAAATTCATCAAGTTTTTAATTTTTTTCGAAATTTGCTATAATGAGCCAGAGATTGGCACTACGTACTCCAAATACATATTTCTCTCGTATCAGAAAATACGAATTTTCCTACAAAAAAATGATTTGCAAATTTTCAACCGCTCATTATAACTCTTGAAGTTATCTTGGACTTTGATGAAAATGGCCTAAGATGACGCACAATTTCAAATACTAGGTACCTACCTTTTTATTGAACCCTAAAACAAAGAAATGTTTCCCAAAAAAGGTTGAATAGGGAAAAGAGCGAAAAAACATGATTTTGGAGCACCTCTGGAGCCAAAATTTTGGTAATTTTCAACTCAAAATGAAAGTCCTCACTTGAGGTCACAATCCTCTGGGATTTTTTTTCACAATCCATCCTATTACTCAGCCCCCCCCCCAAATTGGTTCAGCCAACATCAATTTACCGGTGAGCACTCTACACTCGAAAAATTACTCGTGCGTGAATGAAAAAGACAGCGTAAGCACATTTTTGAAATGTTTCTTTTCGTTCAGGAGAAGGTTTCCATTCAGCTCTTCTCAAGTTTACAACAGGTGATAAATTTTGATTTGTGAACGTTGCAAACATCTCTGATTCTTTGTTCTCAGACCAGTTTATTCGGCTCGTACACAGCATTAAATTTCAATTCGCTCGATAAATGATGACAAAAACTACACCCTAACTCTACTTTAGCCAATTAATACCAGTCCAATCCAGCCTTAAAAGTTTTAACGCGTGGCGAGAATACGTCGACCAGTAAGCATCAGGCAAGTGAGAATGCGAGCAGCAAGAGTAGGTAGCCTAAATAGTAAAGGTACGGGCTGAAAATGAACTCGTTATTTGAGTGATTTATAAGCTGCAGTAGTCGTATATGTATTGGTGGAAATTGCTTTCCCTTCAAAATGTCCCCGTACACAGACGCACACGCCAACGGAAGTTGAACTGTGTACCATTTATACAATGTAAGTATATTCTTCACAAAATAGGCATTCAAGAAGCCACCACTGTAAATGGAGAAATAATTGTGTAAAGAGGACCAGGCTGAGTTGGCTAAAAAAAAAAGCGCCAGACTTCAGTACCAAATTCAGTTTACGTTTGAACGCAGCATATACTTCATTAATGAGGATTCAAAACGTAAACCGAAGTAATAAACCAGATTTCTGCGAGGCAACCAAATAGTCAGCAGCAGCATGGTCACCGATACAGTGAACGCGAAACGACCCGATAAAGGACGCGTAGAAGAGGGAAAAAGACGTAGAGCCACTGCACCATAAGTAAGCAAAGTAACCGAGATGAAAAAAAGATGGTAATGGAGAAAGAAAGAGAAAAATACAGAGACGAGGAGTAAAAAGAGAAGAAAATGAAGTACGTAGGGTCGCGTCCGTGACTGGCGAAAGTTAACGCAAAACTTTTTTTCGTTCGTCGATGTTTAAAAGTTTTCGCGAAGCTTATCATGCGTTCTGTGCTTTTCGTCTGTCTAATATACTCCACTGATAAAATAGACGAAACGTAAAACATTCGCAAGCAGGAGGCTCTTTTGCTGTGACGAGTCTTCCCCTGTTTCGTTATTATTGTTGAGAACACGTCAAGGTACCCAAGTACTCGAATACACTCGACGCTGTAGTGGATTAATTAATAATTGTCAAATATCCCGAGCGCAATTACAGACTTACATAACGATAAAGATGAAGGTGACGGTGGTTCTTTTTTTTTCAAGTTAGTTTTTAACCAAATGGGAAAAGAACATGTGGAACTGGGATGACTGGGGCATTAATTATTCGTAGCGACGAGAAGTTGTAAAAGTTTAAGTTTGTGCAGAGCTGTGAGGAATCTGGAAAGCTAGGTTTCCTCGTGTGAATGTGCTCTTTAAGACGATATTTGTTGACAGAGGCAAAGAAGGTGTTCTTCGAAGAGTAAATCTCATATGAAAATAATTCTGAAAGGGAGAAAAAATATCGTTCGATTTTATTTCGATGTTCATTCCAAGTGTTCGGTTTGAAGCATGGAACTATTTTCCAAGAAATACTATAACTTCAACTACATACACAAGTGTAAATTAGTTTGCTGACCAAAAAACATAAAGGAGTAGAATTTCGGAGAATTTAGTATTTTTTTTCAAGTAGGTAGATGTTTAAAAATTTTAGGAAAGTTGAATGTGGTTGCATTGGAAGCGGTCTCAGATTTCAACAGCAATAGTTTATATCATTGTAGAATATCAACCACTTAACACGAGGGCTCATATTCTGTACGAACACCCTAGGGCTAACATCTCACCTGAACAATTTTCAAATCAAAATAGAAGTCTTGAGGTGTTCGGCAAAACTCTTATTAGACAGCAATTCACAACGCTAAAGTATTCAATCCATTTCGGGGAGGAAGTTATCAATTAATCTCTCCAATGATAGCAATAATTGAAGACTTAATGGAGTTTTCTATAGCCTGTAGATACGTGTACTAGGGTTGATCGCTAAAAAAATATTGGGAGATCAGAACCAAATTCAACGGAGGCCTTCATTTCAAGTTGATAGTCACTTGGAAAAATTTTTACCTTCGGAGGTGCCTCTGAAGAGAAAATACGAGTCCTCAAGCACAGGAAACTTTCAAAAAATCATGTTTTTTTTTTCTCCAGCCTCACCCAATTACTTCTAAAATATGAGGAGCATTTGAGATTCTGCATCGATCTAGGTCACTGCTGTCAAATCCAAGACCACTTTCAAAATCCTACTGATCAGTTGAAAATTTACACACCGCTTTGTTTGTGGATGAATTTGTGTTTTGAAATTTATCAACTCCAATAATTCGCATTGATCAAGCCACAATGTCGAAAGGCATAATTTCTGAAACTGGGGGAAAATTTTGGAGTGCAGTGATACCAATTCTTTGGTCATTGTTGCAAATTTCAAAAAATCGAGCGAAACAGCTGAAAACTGATCAACAATTTTTCGATTGTTTGACACTAGAAAATTATGACCAGGAAATTAATCCAGTTTCAGAAATGACATCTTTCGATATTTTGACCCGATTAAATCGAAATATTTGAGATGAAAAAAATCTTCAAGATTGACAAATAACGTGAGTATTATCAATTTTGTTACAATCAGTCTTTCGAGACCAGCTCCTCCGAGAAAACGAAGATTGTGTAGAAAAAGAACTAAGTACCAGAACGAATTTGGCTAACCAAAGATGGGAAGCTCCATGTAAGTAAGTAAAAACACATTATTATACTTCAGATACCTATAAAAATGTTTCCTGGCACATGTTACAAGAAATCATCAAAAAGCATCACTATTGTGTAAGAAACTCTTAATGAAATTGTCCTCAAGGCATGGTTCGAATGCTTTGGATATTAGAACATGTGCATCATTGGGTGAATATGTTCGATGAAGGTGTAATAAGCATCTTTGATGATTATTGAGCAGGACAACATTGTAGAAAGTGACGTTTTTTGCAGCACATCCGGCGAGATCATCATCAAAAATGCTTGGTTGGCCATTGTGGAACATACATATTCACCTAATGATACACATTTCTGACAGACTGATATCGGACAATACATTGAGGACCATTTCACTATAAATTTCTTTCACAGGTATGCTTTTTTATGATTTTTTACATTAAAAAAATTGGACAAATCCACAAATCAGTTCCTGAACGGAGATCTGAACTGGAGCATTTACTTTGAACTAATGATACAAAACGACCAGTATAAAGCTAGAACGATGAATGACCCTTCAAATGAAAGAGGAAGAATTAGATCCCCTTTATTTCTCACCATAAAGTGCGAGTTGATTGATTAAGTCGTTTTAGTGCTGGAGCAAAAAAAGATGTTCCATATTGAAGCACCTTAGTAGCATTAGAACTCTGTTAAAAATAGGAATATTCAATTCAATACCTGTCTACTTGCTCAAAATATGAGATTTTTCAATTTTCAACCGCTTTGTAGAGCCCTAAAATGGTATTGCATTTTAATGGCAATGACCTATGGTCAAGTCGACGCAAAATCTCAAAAAATACTATCTTTTGAAACAGGTAATTTTTTCTAAAATAAGCTGAGAAAAGGCTACAGCGAAAAAACCACGATTTTCCAAAAAAAAAATATTTTCTCTTCGAGCTCTGGATTCTCTCCTTCAGAAGCGCCTCCGGAGCTACAATTTTTTCCGAGTTAATTTTTATTCCAAATACATAATTGTCTCCACTTAACCCGGTCAAAATCCTCCGACGTTTTTTTTTCTTGATCCACCCTATTGCTCAGGTAGGATACCTAACATTCGAAAATATTGATATTCTTGAAATAAAAGTGAATTGAATTGCCATCGATATAGTGCCAAAATTTCAGGCGTACCTACTCAGTTTGGACGTACCACCGCTCGCAGAAGAATAAATTTGGTGTATTGTACTCAGTGAGTGAGTTTTTTTTTTTTTTTTTTTTTTTTTTTTTTTGGTTACTGGATCACATTTATATGTACTATACTTAAAGGGATTCCTCCAAAATCACATTAAATTCTACTGGCCGAGTTTATTGAAGCTCAATTATTCTGAACTAATGTGTATGCATTTGATTTGTCTTCTAAAAAACGTAAAAACGTGAACTCGGAGCAAAATTACGAAGGATCAAATGTATATTTTCATTTCCGAAGCCGAGTAGGTATAAAAATTTAAGAAAAAAAGGAATATCAATGCACCGCAGTCTCCTTTATGAAAAACAAATGTCATGTGACTAGCTTTCGAGTTGAATAGGTATACAAAAAGTTCAAAAATCAGATCGTAGTAGAGTAGATATTATTCAATTATGTAGGTACGAGTAGGTGAATTATAAGTAAGTATACATTCCTAATTTCCGATCTTTAGGGCACAACGATCAAATTAGAAGATGAACAAAATACCCTACTTCATTTTATTCATCAGCACAGCAGTCTAAGTTTACCAAGTCAGATAAAAATAATGGCCGACTGTAATTGGTGGTAAGTTTCAAAATATACCAGGGTAGACTAATGATTTCAATGAAGTATTCTCAAAAGGTTCTCTGCTCTCAACTTATCTGAAAATATCGTCACTCACGCTAATTACAACAGATTACGAAAGAACCGGCGATGACTCTGAGACATCAGACATGACAGATGAAGTTCGTGATAAACTATAAATTTTTCGATCTCAAACAATCTTCCACTCCTTTAGAATCAAAGCCGAAAATGTAAAGCAAGATGTGCAACAAAAATGCTGTTCTAGAGAAGAAAAAAAACCTACGTAAAAATGCTCTCAGCATTTGATGAATTTTGATGAGAATTATCTTTCTCAATTACATCCCATCAACAGAGCTTAGAATTGAGAGGGAAAAAATGCCTGCCCATCTCGTTCGAGCGCAATTAGGAAAACAATTATTAATCTTCTGATAGTATCATTTTTTTCCTCAGGAAAGTAACGTGAGGAGGGGGAGCACAAAAAAATGAACACGTACACAAAAGAGCAGAAACAAAGCACATACGATTGACACCATTTTCATCCCCCTTCCCTTCTCCCCACGCCAGTGGTCGGTTTTATTTCCTCAGGCTGACAAAAATGGTTTTTCAGGATTTGAGGGGGGGAGGGAGCACAAAAAAAAGAGTAGAGCACAAAGCACAAACTATTGACACCGCACTTTCACTCCCCCCACCCCTGCCTAAAAGTGGTCGTCCTGAGGAAATGAAACTCGCAGTTGAGAATTTTCCTGCATTTTCGTTACATTCGTGGGAAGGTTGTTTTCTATAATATTTTAGTAATTTAATACGAGCCCTCACTGCATCGAATAACTAATCACATATTAGTTGACTACTGGGGCGTGAAAAACGTGTTAATTGACTAACCACAAATTTACTGCTCAATAACAGAAATACCTAGGTACTGTATGAATTTAGGTAACTAGACTTGCCTTCTTCGCTTACATCAACGATAGGGACTGTAAAATAATGCAACATGCGTACAATCGATCGTCATTCACTCGATTATGATACGAGTATAATGCGAAATTGCCTCTTGAATCTCAACTTCATTTCCTTTCCTAGAAAATAGTCACTCTCCTTTCGTATGTATATCTACAATCTACATACGATATAGGTACTAGCTGATTGATGAGGTTTACATACCATATGTACTCTCCAAAGAAAGGGGGGACTAGTGGAGAGGTTACATCTATTATAAAGCATATTAAGCATCATACTCGATGTAAACGTAAACAGCTCATATGCACAACGAGACCGTACCTATACACAGCATCCAGAACTTTGCTAAAATGTTTCGATTACTCAGACATAATTTAGCCTCTAAAGCGTGTACTTCGAGTACGATACCTACTATACCTACACGTCTCTGTTTCCCTTTCCATACCTATAATTGATTCGAGTATGCTGAATGGGCAATATTGGATACATTTTCCCTGCGGTTTGGTTGCACTACCATTTTCCCTTCGTCTGGCTATTTGACTCTAAATTAATCTCGACAATTTAACAAAAGTCGAATGGTTAAATGAGCAAGAACAAATGCTAATACAAACTCTTCAACGACTATTTAAGTCATTCGAGTTCGACGATGACGATGTCCGCATATTATATGGTACTCGTAATAAAATTAGGATAACTATACTCGATGCACAGACGGAAAGATATTTTCTAATTCGATAATAAAATATTTCTATGGAATGAAAGACGCAAACAAACAAGTTGATGTACTTATAGTGTGATTAAAGACGACGAATATAGAATGACGATGATGACACATCATATTGACATGTCTCTCCACAAAAGTCTAAAAAAACACATCCGATTGTACTAAAATTACGATCATAAGATTGATGACAATGTCAGCAGAGACTCTTTTCGTAACCAGTATCCAAAACAAAAATCTTCAATTGCCGTTAAAAAATGAATCTAAAAAAGTAAAGGTCTCAGAAGCTCAATAATCGTTCCCCCGGACACTTCCATATCTCGACTGAAAAAAAGTTAAGGCTTTTCAAAATTGACATCAGAATTTTTCCATTTTTTCGACATAAGAAAAAAATTGTGACCAATTTTACATAAAACTGTATCTAAACTTTTTTTTCAATTGAGTCGTGGGGGTGCAAATTTTGGGATTTTGAAACTTTTTTAATTTTATGTATTAAGCTCTCATTGAAATGAAATCGAGCATTCAAAAAACAGTGAAACCGGGTGCAAGTTTCAAAATCACAAGATCACAAAACATCAAGACTGAAGTACTTTTTTCTGGAGGGTCATTCCACGTCAATTGGACCAAGAAGTGGTAGGTGGGTTCGGCGATTTTTTTGAAATTTTTCCGAACAACATATTAAAAAATTGGGATGGTAACTTGTAACAAAGTCGATTTAAAAAAATTTAAACTTTGCGAAAAAATGTGATTTTTTGATTTAAAACATGAAAAAAAGTTTTGATTGGTAAAGTTGACCCATTTGACCCCTATTTTCACGTATCTGTTGAAAAAGTTGAAAAAACCCCTTCACTCGGTGAAATTAACTCATCACAAAAAAAATCAAAATTCAAAAAATTCAAAAAAAAACAAATTTTATTTTTTTGCCGTGAGCGAGATTTTCATCAACTTTTTCATGAAATACGTCAGAAAGTGGTCAAATAAGACAACTGAATAAATTTAAACTTTTTTGATGTTTGAAATTGAAAATTGAATTTTTTCAAATTTTGATTTTTTTGTGATGAGTTTATTTTATTGAGTGAAAGGGGTTTTTTCAACTTTTTCAACAGATACGTAAAAATAGGGGTCAAATGGGTCAACTTTACCAATCAAAACTTTTTTTCATGTTTTAAATCAAAAAATCACATTTTTTCGCAAAGTTTAAATTTTTTTAAATCGACTTTGTTACAAGTTACCATCCCAATTTTTTAATATGTTATTCAGCATGAACAGTTGTCCATAATATATTTTTTTCAGAGTTTTTGAGAGTCGGAACGATATGAAAATTACGTTTTGAAACTTTTTGAGCTAATTTTTTGTACGAAAAAAAGTGGCAACACTGATTTTTATGATATCACCAAAAAGCCTTTCAAAACCTCTAACTATGGGAAAAAGTTCCATTTTTGTAGGTATCGCGGTTATCGAGCAATCCACTGCTGAAATGGATGATATTTTAGGTTCACTGAAAACTTTGAGACCCCCTGGCTGCCGTTGAAAATGAGCTAGAGGGCTGCGATTTGCGCCATTGGTCATCCCTTCGGAAGGTCTTTCCACAGGAAAAATTTCAAAAAAATCGCCGAACCCACCTACCACTTCTTGGTCCAATTGACGTGGAATGACCCTGGAGTGATTTTGGTCATCTATATATACCCAAACCTTATTCCATGGCATACTCTCTCGGGGTCTCGATTCTTTTTTCAACAGAAAGGCAACCAACTTTTCACAATTTTGAAAAACCTAATTCAACATTTTATTTACCTGGACCAATTTTAAAATTTACTCGAAGAGGAGAATTCTAAACGAACTATGGTCCGAAATTTCCAAATAAATCAAAGAAATATTCTTTCTGATTTTGATAATTTATTATTTTTTACCCAGGAATACACTTTTACTGAAATCTGTTCAGTAGTTTTCCAATATTAGTGCTTAAAATGCAGAAATTTTTTAAACAATGACCAAAAAATGTGAGCAAGTATTTCGACCAATTTTTAATATTCACACAACCTTCATTCTGGTTTTATTTCAAAGAGCTCGTCTATTTGTAAAAAACTACTTACTTTTGCATTTTTGATTAGAAATATGAATATGGATTGATATGTAGTGTGGTATCAGTTCTTTAAATTCGCCGTAAGATAAGATAGACCTATCTAAGCTATGTGAATGGTTCGCTTCGTGTGCATATTAAATGTGAATGTAAATTTTTTTATTGCGGAATAGGTAATCTGAAGACACGAACCTGAAATTTCTATCTATTCCTGCATTGCACGTTGTTCAAGTTACACTCAGATAGGATACCTTAGTGAAGGATTTTAGAGCATGATAATGGATTATCTACTAAGCTGCATATTTTTCAATATTCTTACACTGCAGTGTTCTGGTAAACCCACTGCTACTGTTTCAGGTTATGACCAGGTAAATACTTAACTTCACTATGTTACATAATCATACATAGTTACATACCAATCATTAACATTGACTTAAACATATTTTGCTTAATTTCAAGGTGTTCCTCGAGGTTCAAGAAGAATTAAAACAAGTTAAAGATCCATATCATTGGTTGATGCATCAATTAATTGTGGCACGCGTCATGCTCATGCATCAAAATAATGTAGCCGAAAATGATTTAGCCGCAAAAAATCGACTGATATTTGAATTAGCAAAAGAAATCGGATCACTGAATGCGACAAACGTAAGTAGTATTGTACATAATAGACAAATACCTATACTTTGCGAATTAACAAAATTATTCAGTGAGTTCCTGGTAACCTTACTCACTAACAAAACTCATTCAAAAAAGTGGTCATCATAAAAATTCAAAATCGGACACTTAAAAACTTGAAAAATAAAGAACAAATTTTCAGAAATCTGATCTAGGAAAGCTCACGTTCAATTTTCAAAATTTTTGATTTGATGTTTTAGATGAGAATGACTCTCATGAAATACCAAAGTGCTAAAAATAAACGTTTAAAATTTCCATTACTCAATCGAGGTGCAGAAAATACATAGCCAATTGATCATTTATCAGTGTATTTAGCGCTAGTTTCATTTCTAAGTGTTCTGATTATTGTCTGAATAAGTAATAGAAGGCTGGGAATTATTTGCAGTTGAAACTACAAGAAAAAATTGACGCATGGGAGATTCCAGTGATCCTGAGACGCATAGCGGATGAATTTTTTTACAAATACGAAGATGAAATTTCCGATCATCAGAAAGAAGACGACCAGAAATTGGAAACATTTGAACGAAAATCCGATGAAAGGATTCGGTGTCAGTGGGAACTAAAATGTCAGCATATTTTCACTGACTTGAAAGGGAAAAGGTATTATGATATCGATGTTATTCTGGAAGACTTGAATCAAGAATTACCTGAACACAGTGAAAACCACCGAGTGGAATACATGTGTAAATCTATAGTGGAAATGAAGTTAGAAGTTAATCGTATTGTTCACGAGAGACAAGTCAGAAAAAAAAATGGTAAAATCATCGCATTCAATAAACGAACATTAGATAAATGCATAAATATTTTTTATAAACATTTAAAACCTATCGAAAAAATTGTAATGAAATACGAAAGTGATGAAGTATGAGGATAATAATGACAATGGTATTTTAAGTCGTAAATAAAATGTAGGTAAATTAAAACTATGAATGTCGTGAAAAATTGAAAACATTTTTTTTCAATTTTTATTATAATTTTCTCAATACATTTAACTCGACCAAACGACGACCTGAATGTATTCTATCAAAAGCTTTTTAAAAAAGTAAGCAGGCATCCATAATTCAAATCCATCAAAAAAACAACACTCTCTCACCCAAATATCCTCTGTCAACTAGCACTACTTTTCTCTTTTCAACAAAAAGTTTCGTCTAATTTAAATAGGTACCTAACATTTCCGAGCAGTTAATTAATTTCATTTCAGAAGTCTTCAATTACACGCCCACGTTGAATAAAGAACGTAGATAAATTTTAAACTACTTAATCGTAAAAAAACCAATTTCACTTTTCGAGCTAGGAACTTTCAAGGGGGAAAAAATTGCTCAGTAATAGAATTTTCTTCGCTTTCTAAACGTATCTTCGGTAGGCTACCTAAATATTTTCAGTCGAGAGAAAAATTCCTAAATTTTTTTCATCGAGATAAAAATTTTACACCGTGGAAAAAAAACCATAACGAGAAAAATTCTCTTCGTTTACACACAGCGTTGCATCATATCGCGTTTTTAAAACCAGATCAGCTGGGCTGTGTAAATTGTAGGTATGGTATACCGAAAATGATGAATTTTGAAAGAAAACAAAAGCCCTCATGTGCGAAAATTAGTCTATTTCAAGATGAAATTAATTACGCACTCGATCGATTACCCACAGAGTTGGAGAATCTGGTTATATTACGTAGCACGAGCTTTACAAAAATCCTATCTCAACGTAGGCCATTATCCTATCTCGCTGGCTAGTCATGAGAGGATGGCGACGATGGTGTAGTGAGAATGCGAGATGTGGTATCGTTGGCTAATTGTAATAGGTAGCTTAGAGACCTTAGAACTTACAGCCTTATTGAAAGGCTAACAATAATAAATTATAGAAAGGATTATAAATAATTCGCGTGTACCGTGTCCGCGTGTGTATTTCCGCAGAGACGCGAATGTTTAACCCAGGTCGCATCCGACGAGGTTACGGGTCCTTCGGTTCATGTATAGCACAACAAAAAGATTATAAGAGTAACGTCAAAAGTTTGTTTTACCTAATTTTGACCAACATACACCATTCGTATGTAGGTATAAATGAAATCAGGTACATATCTATACTCTCTTGCACTGTTTCCTCTTTGTCAAAGTCCACTTTTTCTGTTTCCATCAATTTCAGTTTGGGCATATTTCCTAAATTTATTATTATACTTTCACCGAGGAAATAAATCGATTATAAACCTTAAAGCATTCGGAAACGTAAGTGACTGAGCCACGGTCTCCTAAGCTCGAACACCAACAGCATTTTCATGCAGCTGCCAGGTTCATTCAAGTATCTACGTACATTAGGGTGGATCTAAAAAATGAGAATGTCGCAGGATTCTGAACAAATTCTGTGCAGACTTCTACTTCAAGTCGAAAGTCATCCAGAACTAAATTGGCTCTGCGGGTGTCCCTAAAAGAAAGATACGAGTCCTCAAGGAAGGGGCATTTTTCAAAAAAATTCCCATTTAAACGACCCAGTTCCAAAAAATAGTAGATACTTAATTATTTGAGACTCTGTGTTCATCTACCTATGCCATTACCATTGAATTCCAAGACCCCATTATTTATTATTCTGCTAAGCGATTGACCACTCGCAAATATCTTATTTCTAGGGTACAGTAGATTTGGATTTGAAATACAGGGTGTAGCAGCTTCAAGTTATCATTTTGGTAACACTGCTGTTGTCTCTTCCGCGTGTCCGAGGAAAAAAAATGAATACATGGTTGGAAAGAGGATAAAATGCCATTTTGAAAAAGTTCATTTGATTTTAAAAATTACATCTGCACAATGTTTACCAGTACCTTTTACAAAATTTGTCGTTTTTCAAAACTTTAAAACATTCTCCAAAATTGGTTTGTCAATTGCGGCACATTCAGCGCAAATTCTTTCCTTCAAATCTTCCAAATCATGAACTTTGGTTAAATATACTTTTTTTCTTAAGATGTCACCATAGAAAAAAGCCTCAGGCATTGCGAGATCCGGTTACCTCAGTGGCCAAAGAATGGAGCCGTTTTTTGAGATGATTCTGTTCCCAAACATCTTCTCCAAAAGTTGAATTGTCTTTGATCCTTGAACAAGTGCGCGGTGGCCTCATCTGCTCTTCATAGAAAACGAATATTGTCTACTTCTTATTTTCAACAAGATGGGGCCACCGCGCACCCCTACTCATCTTTCAAAACTGAAAATGGCAAAGGAAATAGAAACTCATTGAAATTTGTGGCTTATTTAAAAATTACTCAAGTACAACAAAGCAACTGGCCGGATCTTCAAACTGAAAATGGGAAAGGAAATAAACTCATTGAAATTTGTGACTCATTTAAAAATTATGAAACGTTATAATCTTCAATTTTGAATTTAAGATAATCTGTAGACCTTTTTTTGCTCGTTTCCAAAATACATAAATACTTATATATCAGAATCAATATTGAAAATGATTCATCATCAAATATTTTACACTTCTTCACCCCTTCAACTCAGTTGGCAAATTTTAGAATTGAAAATACCAAAAATGGCGGGAAAAGTCACATCGTTAGTGTAACCTACATACTGATACATACTTGCATAATATTATAAACGATGATAAAACTTTCATTGGAAACAATAACTATACCAGAGTCTGTGCTAATGTAATTAGGTATATGATTCCAAGAAGATTTTTGCTTTTTAATGGTTGAATGTTGAATGCTGAAATGTTTATGAAAATGTCATTACAATGGGGTTTTTAGCGCTCGCGCAGAAACCTTAAAATCATGTCTACCTAAGTATAAAAACAAAATCATTAGTCTACACTGTACCCTGGTCCACACCTATTACTGCAAGTAATTTTTCAACAACCTTTGTGCTATCAGATCACCTAATCAAAGTTGACAAAACTAAAAAACTGCGTTCAAACATCAGTTTGTTTGTCAAAAGACATTGAAAGGAGCCAATACGTCGACTTCAACTTCTTCTTGGACTAAGTAGGTAGGTACTCGTATGTCGTATGTAACCCATTCCAGTTCCAGTCAATGATGAGTACGTTAGAGACTCTAATTACTGATCAAAACACTCTGATCATAAAAATTTGAAATATTTCAATTTGTAATTCTAAAAATGGATTCTATACTAGAATTATGAAATAATAGCATCAATCCGGCTAGAAAGTATGTTTCCAAGCAGTTTTTAGGAAGAGGTTCCTTCGCTGATGTCTACGAATTCAAAGAAAACGACACTGAAAAGTCATACGCAATTAAACTAATGATAAAGGAACAATTCGAAGAACACGATGGTATTGCTGAGATAACTATTCTAAGACAATTGAAGCATGAAAAAATCGTTACATTTTATGGAAGTTTTGAATACAAGCAGTGGTATTGTTTAATGTTCGAATTTTGTATCCATGGATCCCTAGCGGATCTTTTACATAACTGAAAGAAACTTACGGAAGCCGAAACAAAGTACTTTTTACATCAGATTTTGTTGGGCTTGAAATATCTGCATGAGAACCATGTGATCCACCGCGATGTAAAACCGGCTAATCTTTTAATAACGAAAAAATGTCAATTGAAAATCGCCGATTTTGGAATTGCCAAAATTATCAAAGAAAACGTACAGAAACAAAACCTTCTGCGGTAGCCCGAATTATATGGCACCAGAAATTCTAAGAGCTTTGTCCGAGCATGACGAAAAAGTGGATGTGTGGTCAGTAGGCTGCGTAAGTTACGCGCTGCTGACTGGCGCACTGCCATTTAGTGCGCCCACCCCACAGGCGGTATTTCGAAATATAGAAGAAAGAAAATTTGATGTCACCAGCGATGAAACGATATCGAAGGAAGCGCGAAATTTCATCTCAGTAATGCTGCTTTACGTGCCGAAAAACCGAGCTTCAGCAAGCGACTTATTGAAAATGACCTTTTTAGATGACATACTGGACGAAGTTCTGGTACATGGTCTCAAGAATCTCACCGAAACTGAAACCTCAATCGTAACGTTTAGCGAAAATAGTCGAAAAAATTACAGGATCCAAGTTCATCAACGAAGAGGATGCACAAGAATTGGCCGAACACAACTTGCTACCGGATGTTTGGATTAATCGCTATGAAATAAGACTCTAATTACTGATTGCAAGAAGATTTTTGTAGTATAACTAAACTTATGCAATTGTTCAATGTTGCAATGTTTATGAAAATGTCAGTACAATGGGGTTTCGCATTTGCGCAGAAACGTTAAGATCTCTTATATGTAGAAAAACAAAATCATTAGTCCATACCTATAACTGCAGGTAATTTGTCAACATCCACTGGGCTATCAGATCACTTAATCTATGTTGACATAGCTAAAAAAAAAACTGCGTTCAAACATTGGTTTGTTTGTCAAAGGACATTGAAAGGAGTAAATACTATTGTGCCTCAACTTCAACTTTTTTCTGGACCAAGTAGGTCGAATATGAGCCGCTCCAGCAAAAGGATTAAGGAGAAGAACGCGAAGATAGAAGATGATAAAATAACATCATTAAGTACTATCAAAGGCAAAAGAAACAACTGGATGGTACCCAAATGAAAAAATACACCAAGATTTAATAAAATGTAAAAATACACCAAGATTTAATAAAATGTACGTGTGATCAGAATAAAATCATGTTCTATCAAAGCTTTAACAGATCCACTCATAAAAGCATCAGAAGATTCTAATGTAGGAGCCATCTTCGAAGCCATTGCAACGCTGCATAGTTTAATGGCAAGTGCAATAAAACAATACACCAGTTAATTATACTGATTGCAAGAAGATTTTTGCTGTTAAACTTGATGGTTGAATGTTGAATGTTCGAATGTTCATGAACTTTTGGATCCCTAACTTGAACCATAACTTTTCCTTCAGGGTCTCAAATTTTGAAACTTACATAATTATTGACAATCAAAAAGAAAGTTTTTTGAAAAAAACACACATTAACTAATCATCCACTTGGAAGTAAGTAATAAAATAGTTTTTGAACATTTTCCACTATTTTTAAGTCATTTTACACAATTTGAATATGTTCAAGATCGTATAATTTTTGCAAGTCATGCGAAACCCTCGGCAAGGTGAAAAAAAAATTCAAAAACGATCTTCTTACTTGTATGTGGATATAATGTGATCAATTAACACAAAAAATATTTCAAAAAACCTTATCATTTTAAAATACTTATTAATTTCAAAATTTGAAACCTCCATAGAAAAGTGGTGGTTTAAGTTACAAATCCAAAATTTCTCCTACAGTCTCTCGAGATCCCTCACAACTTTTAATTGGACCGCACTGAAATTTTCTTTAAAAAAAAGACAAAGTCGACTCACCCTAGGCAACACCCTGCAAGCTCTTCAAAAAAATTAAAATAAAAAAAAACTGTATCTTCCACAAACACATAAAAAAAAACACCCAGCAAAAAAATCCTCAAGCAGTCTACCTACATACATACCATACACACGAACACACTACACTTATACGAGCAAAAAGGAAATATACGAGTATTTTTTCGTAGGACACGGAACAGGCAATATAATTTTAAGTTCGTTATAACTTGTCTTTTTTCACCCTTCGCCTGCCTGTTTCCCTCAACGAGAAAAATCTTCTTTTCTGAAGGCGAAAATGGCGTCACATTAAATTTGTTTGAAATTCGTTTTTGTATTCTTTCTCTTCGCGTTTCTTTTTTTTTTTTACTCCTCTCATTCTTTTCATCTTTCCGGTATTTTTAAACGTCACTTATGCGTCGCATCTTCTCGTCTCACCATTGTCGTCATACTACCAAGTTAAATTTCTGTGTCATCGTGTTCAGCTGTCTTTCTCGTCTACTCGAACAAAAACCAGTCTATAACATAAACGTAAGAAGACGTACATATCTTTACAGGTTAAAAGGTTTCTTCCTTATATATTTTTTCCTACTCTTTTTTTGTAAATTTCACGTAGATAAATGCTGCTCGTCATCATTGTGATGGAAATTGCTATGTAGGTAAATGTGAAACAAAGAAGAAAAAAAAAGGCAAAGAATAGACGAATATTTAACGAGTATTTTCCTCATTGTTGTCGTTTTTGTTTTTCCAGCCTCTTCTCTGCTTCTCTTCAGGTGAAAACCTTCGGGATAAGGAAGCTTCGTGCGTAGGATGGTTGAAGAAAATTCCTCTACGTGGAACGAGATGATTATGGAACGCGTTTTCTTGTAGCTCATTTTTCGATAGCTGTTTTTTTTTTTTTTTTGGAAGAAGTTGCTCTTATGATGATACTTGTATAAGTACTCGTTTGACAATAATTAAGTATTAAGAAACTGTTTCCGAAAAATAAACTTCATGCATAATTATATCCACGGGAAAAATTTGTAAGTAATCATTTTCAATTTTCGACTTCTTCTCCACCTGTATAAAACTTTTTCCGATTTATTTCCACCAAAAAAATTTCTTGTGAAAATAAAATTTCCTTCTGTAATCCTCGACTTAAATTACTCGTTAAGTGAAAAAGTATCACGATTTATCCCAAATTAAACAACAACAACGAACTCTCTGAGAAATTGTCTCCCTCGCGTATCAATGGAAAATTCCAATCGTTTCGAGCTATAAACAGAAAACTTCTAAATTTAAACAAATCATAAATCTTTCATTTCAACAAATCAACGCCGTCATGGTACAAATCCAAATCGGAGACAAAGCGGAATAAAAATCGCACCAAATACTCTGGGGAATGAGCCAGGGTGCGAGAACGGATCCTCATTTTAATATTAGATGGAAATGGCGGTGATACCGCAGCAGCCATAATATAGACGAAAAGAGAAAATTTTATCGAAAATTCAATGCCGCAATCGGAAACTTTTTAAGTACTTTCTTTTCAGAAAGTTATGTCGTTTTAAAATTGAAAAATCGTTCAAAGGCCTTTCTACAGTGTAGACGACGAAGACGAGGACGACGTTCCAAATTCGCATAACTCTTCGAGGCAACTACACATAAAAGGTTTCCGTTTGCGGCATCGGATTCTTTGCAAAATTTCCTTCATTCGCCTTTAAAATGAGCAGCATCCATTTTATATATAACCTTATGTACTACACACTACTTTTTTAAATGGAAAAAAATTTCCTTTTACGAGCTTCGATCGCGTTAAATTTCAGCAATTTCGGTCTCGTTTGGTGTACTTCAGACGAAAATTTAAGTCTTGTAGTTTCGACAAGTAGGTAATTTTCGCGTTGAAAGCCTTAGGTGCGAGGGTTCGTTCACCTCGTTTTCAAATTGACGAGAACAATTTTTCCCCATCCTGATAGAAATTAATAGAATCAAAATTTAACGTCAATTTATATACACAGAGAATACCTACGACGCGACGGCGAGTTGTTTTTGTTTTTTCTATGTGTATTTCTCGAATAATTCCCTTTATCTTAAACTTCATTCCACCCTTTCTTATTTTTCATAATAATTACACAAATTCAAAGCAAACAAATCAATATATTTTAGAAAATCAGTACCTACCTAACACATCAAGTATTCGAAAGAAAAGGGAGGTTTCCCAATCAACAGAAAAATTTTCGATTCGGACTAAACTATATGAAAGAACATGCTAAAACACATCACCAGCCGAAATTTCAGGTGTCAAGTGCATTTTTTGATTTATTGGCGAATTTTTGAAAATCAAATTTAGGACTCGGGTCAAAATTGGGGGAAAACAAAACTTTACAAAATGGACTTGAAGAGCTGAAATTTGGTATACTCCCTATTTTCGTCATACCCCGTTTTCAGCAAACCTGAAGTCTTTAGCAGATTTTTGAGAGTTGAGATTTTGAATGATTTGGGAAGCTGAAATTCACTCTATAGGGGTAAGTACTTCAATTTCAACAAGCCGAGTCGACTGGAGCTGGTTTCAAGTCAGTCTGGAGTCTCAAGTAAAATTTAGGAAATTTCAGTTTTCCAAAAACAGCCATAAAATCTGTCAACTTGACCGATTATTTGCAATTTTTTCAAGATCGATGGCTGTCAGATTGATACCATATTTTATCTTCGATTAGCGCTTTTACGATTAAAAATTTGAACAGTTCAAACGCGACATACGGAGTTCAATCAGAATTATTATATTCACTGGCAACATGGCAAGCTGTTTTTTTTTCTCTTGAAATATGTACGTATTTCCTCTACCATTTTAAAACTTCACTCCTTCTGTTAGGTATTCCTCATAATGATTACACAAATTTTGAAAAAAATAACTCGTATTTTAAAAAAATCAACAACATTAATTTTCTGACAAGGAGGTAAGATGAATTTTTCAAATTGGACAATACTAAATCGAAAAAACATGGTCAAAAACATCACCAGCCAAAATTTCAGGTGCTCAAGTGCATTTCTTGATTCATTGACGAATTTATGAACATCAAATTTGGCACTCGGGTCAAAAATGATGGGAGAACAAAATTTTACAAAACTGACTTGTAAAGCTGAAATTCAGTATACTCTCTATTTTCGTCTTACCGAATTGATTGAAAACAGTTTGAAACTGTTTTTAAGTAAACCTGGAATCTCCAACAGATTTTTGAAAGTTGAAATTTTAAATAAAGTTGGAAAGCTGAAATTCACTCTATAGGGCGGTACATCAATGGAGCCTCAAACGAAATTTAGGAAATTTTAGTTTTCCAAAAACAGGCATAAAATCTGTCAACTTGGCCGATTTTTTGAAATTTTTTCAAGATAGATGGCTGTCAGATTGCAGGGTGTCTAACAAAATTTTTCTGAAGAAATGCAGTACTTTTACAGTACCTTTTGCATTACCATATTCTTTTAAACCAGCTTACACCGACCCCCCCCCCCCCAAAGAAAAAAAAATGTTGACCGGTTGGAATTTGTCGATAAAATTTTTACAAGTATTAATTTAACAAGTGTTGCCATCTTTTGAGGTTCAAAATGAACATTTTTTTTTAATTTTCACCAATTAATTCATTTTGAGGTTTTTAAAAAATTTTAAATCAATGATTCTGAGAAAAAATACAGTACTTTTCAGGCAAAATGCAGTACTTTGCAGTACTTGCAGTACCGAGGATTTCAATGCAGTACTTTTACAGTACTTGCAGTACCTGCAGTACCTGTTAGACACCCTGGATTGGTACCATATTTTATTTTTGTTCAGCGTTTTCACGATTGAAAATTTGAACAGTTTAAGCACGAAATCACGAGTTCAATTTAATCTGAATCATTAAATTCACTGGCAACATGTCAAGTTTTTTTTTTTTCTATCTAAATAATTATGTATTTCCTCAATAATTCTTAAACTTTACTCCTTCCTTTGTTATTCTCCACAATAATTACACAAATTCAAAGAAAACGCAAATCGAATTTTTTCATGAAATCAAAAGCACATCAATTTTCTGACAAGGTGGTAAGATGAATTTTCAAATCGGACAATACTAAATCGAAAGAACATGGAAGGACACATCACCAGCAACAATTTCAGGTGCTCAAGCACATTTTTTGATTTATTGGTGAATTTTTGAAAATTGGGTCAAAAATAAGGGAGAATAAAATTTTACAAAATTGACATTAGAAAGCAGAAATTTGATAGGCTCGTACCACCAAATCGATTGGAAGCAATTCCAAGCCCGTTTTAAACAATTCTGAACCCTATAGCAGATATTTGAAAGTTGAAATTTTAACAAAATCTTACAAAATGAAATCGGAAAGCTGAAATTCACTCTATACTTGAATTTTCACTATGCAAGTTGACTGGGGCTGGTTCTAAGTCGTTTTGGAGCCTTGTGCGAAATTTAAAAAATTTCAGTTTTCCAAAAAACGAGCATACCTACGTTTAAAATTTGATTTTAAACAGATACCTATTTTGGATTTTTTTCTGGAAAATTGAAATTTCCAAAAAATCACTGCAGGTCTCAAAATCACTTGAAACCAGCTTCAGCACGCTGAAATCAAGCTGCAGAGTTAATTTCAGCTTTACAATTTCATTTGGTAAAATTTTGTAAAAGTTTTGGGTTTCAAAAATGTGGTGGAGGCTCCAGAACTGCTTAAAATGGTTCGAAACTATTTTCAATCGTTTTGACACGTCGAAAATGGAATATACCTAAAATTTCAGCTTACTACGTCAATTTGGTAAGATTTCGATTTTCCATCATTTTTAGTCATTTGATTTTTAAAAATTCAACAAAAATCGAAAGATACACTTCAGCGGATGACATTTTGGCTGGTGATTTAAGTGAAAATATTTATGCTTATGTTGATTTGGACAGATTTTATGGCCTTTTCAAAAAAACTGGAACTCTTAAAATGCCACTGGAGGCTCCAGAACGGCTCGAAACCAGCTCCAGTCGACTCATCATGTTTAAATTGAAAAACAGTAAGAATTTTAGCTTTCCAACTTCATCAGCTAAGATTTTATGAAAACTGAAGCTTTACAAAATCAGTTGAGAAAGCTTCAGAACTGTTCAAACTTTTCGAAACCGTTTGAAATCGATGGGGGGGGGGGGGAGGTGGACACATAATGTATACCAAATTTCAGCTTTTTAGGTAAATTTGGTAAAATTTTGATTTTCTAATTTTTGACCCAACATTTGATTTTTAAAAATTCAACAGAAATCAAAACACGCACTTTGGCGCTTGAGATTTTGGCTGGTGGTATTATTTTTGCACGCTATTTTGATGTACAGCTTCGTCCTCCTCAAAAAATTTAAAGTCAATTGGGGTACAGCTCTCTTGAGAGAAAAATTACTAAAGTAAATCGTAAGTGATCAGGTGTATTAACACTTATAGCAATAGCTTGTCGGGGTAAAGTGAAAAAAAGTCCTTGATTTCAACGAAAATTGGGACAGAAGTTTTCCCTGAGTGAGAGGCTGCCCAGAAGAATTGTAGGTTTGCGGCCAGACATGGGGTAAGGCTGAGCCAGGTGTTCTCAAAATAAGGCCACATATATGTTTGTAAGAAATCTGGTTCATTATTCGACAATGACTTTAAGAGGAATTCGTATGCAATGTTTATTACAAGGTCTGAATTATAGTAAGTAATATGTACATACATTTTTTCATCTTTGATTCATCTCGGTAACGTCCCTCATGTTATAACATGATGTACCAATAAATTCATTGTAAGCATATACTTAACACATTCGCAGTATTAAATTTTTTCAAATTCCTAGTTTCAGTTACGATGACTTTGAACATTCATATTTTACTTCAACGCGGATTCGCTGAAAAACTGGAATGAATCAAAGCTTATCTCGATTAAGGGAAGCATCCCAATTTTATCTGGCTCAAGATTTTTCCTTCATGATTTTTGCCTAATTCGCAAAATAATTTTATTTTCGCCTCGTACTCTTTTGTTTATATATGAGACTCACTAAAGTAATTTCATTCAAATCCGAATAATTTGTTTCTTATCGTCTAGACAAAGGATAGAGGGGAAAAAGGTTATTTTTAATTCATCCCCCCAAACACCTCAACTACCCAAGGTATCTACTTTTGATGCTATTATTATACGAGGTAAGTATACTTTCTCAAGTTAATATAAAAAACTTATTATATTCACAGACGGTTTCGGAGTATCGTGTTGCAGATTCGTGACGATTATAGCTAAAATATAAACTCGAAAGAGACACAGAAGAAAGAAATCGAACAACGATAAAGGTTCAAGAACGACTGCATAATCGGTAATTTGTACGAAGTTCTTTCAACCAGCAAACGGAACCTTCTCAGTGCTTTAAGCTCAGCAAAGATTTAAGCTGAATGAAACTTACCGCAACGAGATATATTTTTTGTGACGAATTTCTAATAATAATATTAAAATATACGAAATCGAACTCCGAAGTGAAAAAGGCAAGAGACCAGAAGAAAAACTGATTTCGACTAAGTATGTAAAAGGAAATATCAATTTTTCATTATTTTTCTCCATCTTATAGTTCAAAATGGATTATTTTTGTTATGTTGTAACTCGCTTTGCTTTATTTTCATCTAAATTGAAAAAGTTACCAATAGATTCTCGAATAATTTTGTCAAGTTTTTAAAAATGAAACCAAATTCTCGACTAGTAAGTAGTAATAATTCTTCAGGCAATCGCAGAGTCAAAAAATGAACGAATCGGCTAAAAAAAATAATCCCCGAGTACATTATTTTCCCACAATTGCCGAAACAAGTCAGCTATCGAGAGTCTAAAATAATAATTGAAGATGAATATGGGGAGACTTTCGACACCGTAAATGTCGACTTGATTTGTACGAATTGTGTCAGAATTCTAACCCATTCAATCAACTGTCATTGCATCCTACGTCATTTCCTTTCTCATTTTGTTAAGAAATTACACTCGAGTTTGAATCTCGGTATAGAAATACATCACCTCATTGTCGCCACTGGTAAGAAAAAAATTATGTATTCGAAACCCAAGCCACTCAAGTATAACTTGTCAAACCTATTCGAGATATTTCATCACATAAATTCAATCCTTCCGAATATTTCCATCTTTCCAATGGGAATGATTTATAACAAAAACTTGGTTCGGAGAATAGCTTTGTACTTGGGAATTACACAATCGTATACGAAATATGATTAGGCAATTGAACAATTCTTTTTCTCCATGTCGAGTTCATTATTTGAACTAGACACTCGTGAAATAGGACGAGATTCATCGTCTTTGGAACGAGGCAATTTTTCAAACAATGTGATACATCAATCTACGCGAGAGCAACTTGGTGGGAATATTCCATCATCGAAAATTGTCACAATCATTACGGGGAAAAAAGCTATAGGAAAAAATATACAATGCTGAAAAAACACGCAAGCCATTTAAAAACCTAAACGAAAAAGAAGAAAAATTGTCGCGAATAATTCCTCTATTCTGTCGCCTCCTTCGAGTTATTATACAGGGAAAAATAACTCGCGAAAAATAATATCTCAAGGCTGACTGCTTTTTAAAAAAATTATTAGAGTTGAAATCGTTCGAATATACGATTTTCTTGTTTAATGATAATATTCGAAAATTTCCAACGATTTGGAATTTTTTCGCATCTCGGTTGTTAATGGTGGGTTGTTCGAATTACGCTGCGGTGCTTTTTTCATTCGCCAAAAAGACGAGGAAAATGTTATTTTTATGGCTGAAATTTTTTCAAAAAAATATTTGTAAGTGAGTCTCAAAATGAAATGGTTTGAGAAAACGAATCATAGCTCCAAGAATATAGGTTCAATGGTAATTTGAGGTTTCGTCAATGAATTACCTACTCTCAAAATATGCATCTTTGAGCACACTCCAAGACCGGAACCATTTCATTCGGTTTGTTCAATTTTAACAAAATGGTTCATTTAGAGTCCGAAACATCACACAAAGGTGATGTAATTTTTTTTTATTAAGAAAGTTCATTTTTAGGAAAACGCAAAGAGGTGACAAAATTCAAAATTTTCCGAATTCCTGTATGTGCCATGAACACCTCATCCATCAGTGGGAAATAGCTACATGCATGAATAGTAAATTCAAGAAAGTAAGCTACGAGTACGTATATGTTTCTCACAATCCGATCAAAAACTCGATATGAAATATCGAACCAAATGGCAGGGATGAAAAGCTAGCCGAAAGCTTAAAGCTGAAAAGATTTTCGCACTTAGCCAAAAACTAAAAGTTTGCAAGTTTCATTTTTTCCAAGCCAAAAGCTAGCCAAAAGTTTCATTCTTTTGGCTTTTTTCAAAGGCTTTTTTGCAGAATTGAATTCTCTAAATTCAGAAGAAACGAAAAAAATGAAAAAAATTACATTCAATTTTATTTTAATGCGATTTAGTGAAATGAAAAAAAAAACGAAAATAATTCTAGCAATGAATATTCTCCACTATCGCTAATTATGAAATCAATGTACCTAATCTAATTTTTAATTCCCTTTTTTTGTGAATTGATCGCATATCAGCTAAAAGTTTAAAGTCAAAAGCTTAAAACCAAAAGTTTAAAGCTAAAAGCTTAATGATATATAGCTGAAAGCTGTTGAATTGAAAATATAAAGGAAAGCCATTGGAAGCCGAAAGTTTGGCTAAAGCAAGCCTTAAAAATCGAATAGCCGAAAGCTAAAGCCAAAAGTTTCAATTTTGAAATTTTAAGCTAAAAGCCAAAAGCTGAAGTTTCATTTTAAGGCTTTTCATACCTGCCAAATGGTCTCGATACATGTTCGAGAAGGATGATACTGGAAAAGTAATAACAGGTCTAGTTCCATCATCAACTGATGAGAAATTTCTCTAAAAGCTATTCGTCAAATCACTTATACTTATTCAAACGTGAATATGAATTATAGGATCTACCACACGCCAGACACGAAAATCAAGAAATGGAATGAAAGATTTAAATATACAAAAGAAATGGAATGAAAGATTTAAACAAACAGAAAAGTAAATTAGATATTTTAATCGTTACAATCGGTAAATATGTAGGAGAGGTACTTATCAAGTGAATAAACTAAATAAAGAAATCAATTTTTTTTCAAGTTCCATAATGGACAATTTTTTACTCAAAATTGAAAAAAATGTCAGCCTACATAAATGTATTCGAAATCATATCTGTGTACCTACTGAAAAGAGATTCTGCACAGGAATATGAACGAATAGAAAAGTTATTCCCGACTAAAAATGCTAAAATAATCCTGTTCCCAGATTTTTAAAAATTTCAATTCAACTTTATTGAATACCTCGGAAAAAATTTTCCACTATACAACTCCACTTTCCTTGGCCACAATGGAGAAAAACACTTCTTCTGAGATGAAAAAAAAAACATAACACTTCGTCGTGCTTTGAACAAAAAAATTTTAGTTTCCTCAAAAATACACACTTCAGTCTAATCTCGTGGACATTTCAAAATTTTTTTTTCTAAAGAAGGAAGTGGATATTGAAAGAAAAAAACTTGAAAATTGTCATGCCTTTGAAGAGGAAAAGGAAGAGATGATGCAACCTTGATCAGAAAGAATAGCGTTATAACTCAACAGTCAACATTTCTTCAGTAATACCTCAATTTTGGGGTAATATGGCACAAAAATGGGGCCTTCAGGGGTACCCAATATCACTACTCACACATTCATGCAGTTCGATTCATCTAATAACGACACTAATGTCATCACATTTCCTTCACCTTAAAATTCGAAGTGAGGATGTACTTGGTGCTAAAATCAAATTTTTGAGAAGAGTGTAACGACCGACGCAACAGTCAGTCTAGTTTTCACCGAAAATCCTTTTTTTGATGAAAGAGTTCGCACAGACTTGAGAGAGCAAAATTTTCAAGCGCTGTTATGCGTAAAATTTCGTATGAGCTGATAAATTTTGAGTATGTAGATGGCTGAGGAGATATTTTTAAAGGTGTCTAAAGTTTTCAATGGTTGATGAGGGGATGATTTTGTAATACGAGTAACATAAATGTTTTAGATGGTCACATTATGTGGTCTTCTGTTGTAAGACTTTGAGTTTCATTCATTGTATCATTCGACGTGGGTGATTTGAGAAACTCCAGATAAATCCAGATGATGGAAATTAGTTAATTTTTTTCTATTATTTTTTTTTTAGCAAGTTTTTATAAAGAGAATTAAAAACACCAATACCCCCTAGATGAATTCGAGTAAGTACATATAGGACAGAACTTTTTACCAAAACTCGTTTTAATGCCAGTTTATTGCTTTGATTTTGCAAAAACTTGGCGTATCAGTCAAATTTAACAAAAGCGACGAATTTCGGATGATAATTAATCATAATTATGTGTATTTTAGTAAGTAACCGGTTATTTTTTTTACTTACATCCTCAGACAGAGTCGCAACAGATGAAGTGTTTGCTTGATCTACGAAATGCGAAACTAACAAAAAAGCACAATAAGCTAACTTGAGAGGGAATGAAACGAAGATAACAAAGAAAATCGTCAAAAATATAACGTCTCTCAACTGTTCAATACAGCATCTCTCAGTGATCGTTTGTGCTATTGCATTTGAAGAGTGATATTCCAAAACTCGCTTTGTCCATTTTCACAACTTTTCAGGAGAGAGGAAAAACAGTTTCCCTTTAAACGTGTAAATTGGCTTTTTAGGCGAGTTTAGCACTTTATTTCGGCGAATTTATGATGTACGAGTAGTAGTGTAGGTATACATTTCATCCACTAAATACTGCTGAAAAAAATTTCAATAAAAATGGACAAAGCGCGTTTTGGAACATTATTTTTTTTTAATTTTTAGTGAATTGGCTATTTAGGTGAGTTTAAGACCTCATTTTGGTAGGTTGATGATGTAGGAATGTGAGTTAATACTTCATCTACCAGGTACCACTGAAAACCCAACTTTGATAAAAATGGACAAAGCGAGTTTTGGAATATCACTCTTCATTTATTTACCTTACAAGGTAAAAATATCGACGAGGTTTTCAAGTTAATGTTAAGTTGGCAAATAATGAATTTTTAGCTGAAAATTGTGTCCTCTTTCCAAAGGTGCATTTAGTTTCTCAAAAAATTGACATTTGTTACACTGTCGTCCAATAAAAAACAACTACATATCAAAACAATGATAATGTGTGTTCCTAAAAATAAGACCACTGCAGACAATTAACGAGATATTTCAACAAGAAAAAGAGTTGGTGTGTATGGTATTTCATGAGACCAAGCTAGTGTAAGTATGTATGTATTTTCAACATTCGAATATGTGAATATATGTAGGTACCTATTACCAATACATACCTACCTACTTGAATTTTTCTCTTCAAAAATTAGAAGTAGCCTCATTATAGGAATTGATACTCGTATATGGCCTTTTGGCCAAAATTTTTCAATTAATCGAGAAGCTGAGCAAAATTTAAGACGCCCAAAGTGTTAAGCACCTTCGAAAAATTGGGTTAATAGCGTCAGGAATGTAGTAAATAACTTAATTCATTCAAAATCCATCTAATTGTACACCATTATTTTCAATTTGTTTTCATTTTCAACTCGAATTTGAACCTGACAAACATAGAATTTTGTCGATTGTGAGTGGGTATCAAAATAGCAGACAATTTAAAAATAGCCAGTTTTAGACCCATTTGAATCCAAATTGATCCACGTTTACAAAAATGTGTCATCCAATTTGATCATCAGAATAACATGGGTATTCATTCAATAGGATCAGAATACATCCAACAAAATCAATTTTTTGGATCCAACTGGATCCGAATTCTGATTGGATATAAAATTAAAACAGATTAAACTAATATCTACGATTTGATTAGACGAGCCTATGATAATATGAATCAAAAAAGACGCGATACGATATCCCATTTAACAATTGTAAATGAGAACTGGCAGGCCTCAAGAATGAAAGATTCGAGCAAACAATAAGCAAACAAAAGACACAAATTAGGAGTCATACGAGTAGGTACATTCAACTAGAAAAAAATAGCCACACGTCAGAACCTCCGATTTCGGAGTGAGCAATAAGCAGCATAGGTACTTGTAATTATATTTAAATCCATTTAAGCCAATTTTGAATTTTCTCTTTCTTCCTCGCCTCTAAGGTGAACACTGACTTTTTTTCACTGCACACGATGTCTGTACTCGTTTAAAATTTTATCCTTCTCAGTTCACAATACACAGTACATATATAGTCTTGGCCTGCGTGTTCGTCTTCGATACACACGGGTATATTATATACGTAGGTGGTTTTCTTATTCGCTGATATTTCTCGATGATTAGGCGCGCGTTTTCGAAACATTGAACTTAATAGCGTGAAAGCAGCGAAGGAAGGCTGAGGCAATGTACTATAAGGTACCTACCTATACCTATAGGTAAGCTATACGTATAGTATAGGTATACCGTGTCGTATACTATACTTACGTATTTAGGTGGATAGATTTTCAATAATGTTTTACAAACAACTTATAACAGCCGTATGATTGCTGATAAGGGGTTATTTATATGAAACGCGTTACGGTTATAAGGCGAGGCAACGTAACGCAACACAACGTAACGCCATACGACTGGTATAGGTAGGTAAGTATACGTATAGCAGTGAAAACGACAACGAGCAGCCCAGGCCCATATATAAATAATAGAAAGCGTTATTTATACCGGTTAAACGGGCGTTATAAATCGTATTATTTTATCGGCCTGTGGTAACGTCAAACGAATTGTATTCTTGCGAACAACTTACGTCTATTATTTCTCTTGGGTGAGATAAAATAACCTGAAACAACGCCACCGCCATCGTAACTTCTCCAGCACCATGCACCATATCGTCCAACATTCGATCCTGTGCGCTAGATGTATCTATCTAGTATATCCTGCACCTTTAACTATACCTGACTGGGTTAGATGTATGAAGAACAGAGTATAGGAAAGAAAGGTGATACTTTCCGTATGCATATTTTTTCCGCATACTCAGCATGAAATGAATTTGATGGGAAAGAAGAGAGGATTATTGATTTCAATATCTCAAACAATAGGTGATCGTCACAGACCATTCAAGATAACATGACGATCTCACAAGGGAACCGTCTCTAATTAGAAACGGAATCGCGAACTTTGGAAAAATAATGATCTATCTAGTTCCCATAAAAGTTTCAGTTTAAGTTTCAATTAAAGTTTCAGTCGCTTAGGTAAATTGATTATTTAATATTTTGGCGAAATTTTGAAAATTCAAAATCGATAATTTTCGGCGATTGATGCTCATTCTTCAAAAGTGTATCTGTTTGATAATAATAATGATCAATCTACAAACTGATATTGACTCCCTGAACCGGCATTCGCCACTTTCCGCCATTTTATAGAGCCTCCACCGCGATTTCCGATTTTTCCAAAAAATTTTGAATTCTTCAAGTACTGAAATTAATTTAGGAAGCAGAAAATTGAGTTATTGGCTCATTCTCGACCTGTCTTGAGAAATTTGTGCGAATTTGAGGGGTATTTTTTGACCAACGTTCAGAAGGGGAAAAAATCCAAAACATTCAAGAAACCACCTGAGTGAGGCATCCACTTGGAAATCAACTAAATGTGTGCAAGCTCGTTGAAGAGTTTGAGAATAAGCCATATAAGGGAAAGTTGTCTTCAAACTGTTTTTCTTTTTTTTTTTTTTTTATAAAATTGAAAGGGGGATTCGATAAAAAGTTGTGGAGGGACCTCCATCATAAGAAAGCAGGAGACATTTTGGATTCCTACCTTGAACCATCACGTCGTTTCTACCCGGTGGTTTCGAATTTTAAAGTTCACATTGAAAATCGATGTTTGGAAAAAAAATCGTGGTTTGATCATATGTATTACATCCACTACCACTCAGAAGTAAGAGAATAGTTTTTGATTTTTTTCACATTTCTGAGGATTTTGCATGACTTGCAAAAATAATACGATTTTGGGCCAAAAGTACATCATCAAAAGTTGTACATATTAGATGACCTACGCGTAAAATGATTAAAAACTTCAAAAACGACTTTTATCACCTCAAAATATAGGTATGTAGTAATGATCAATTAACACCAAAAAATTTTTCAAGAACACCTTTTTATAGTTTTTGCGCTGGTCGCGAAAAACTATATTGTTTTCACTTTTTGTCAGTTCTTCAAACACATGAAAATCGTGAATTTTAAACTTTTTGCCGAAAGCCAATAACCAATTAGCGTACAGTATTTGAAAATATAACCAATCAGAGAATAGCGTTTCTATAAAACCAATCAACGATTAGTATTCGTAGAAACCGATTGCGAGACTGAATTTATAAACTGAAATAAATTACATTATTTTATTTATTTTTCATATTTATTTTTTCTGTAGTTTAAATGAAATAACACAATGAAAGTTGAAACACAGAATTGTTGTCAAAGTTATTTCTTATTTCTTTTATTAAATTTTAGCAATTTGTAAAGGTCCCTTTTTTCATATGCCAATTGCCAAACTGGCCAAACGACGTTGAATTAATTACGATTTCTCATGAAAAAAAACGCAATCGCAAAAACTATCTTCGATCAGCGGACCCGCTGATCCCTTGTTTTTCATTTTTAATGTAAATTATAAAATTTGAATCCGTGGTAGGAGGTGATAGTTCATGTTAGGAATCCAAAATCTTTTTTTCAATATTTTGAGGTCCCCTACAACTTCCCATCAATTTCCCTCTTCAATTAAAAAAAAAAAAAAAAAAGTCAAAAACGATTTACCCTAAAAAACCAAAACTAGATTTTTAGCTGCCCAAATGAATTTCCACATCTTCTGGAGAAATTAAAAAATTATGGAAAAATCAAAACTTACGCTCGCTGTAGATTCCAAAACGGCTCCAAATAGTAAAAATTAGATGGGGGAGGGGGGGATTTTACTGAACTGCAAGCTACGGTATTAATTGACATTATTTGAGGTATAACAAAAAGAAGTTTTGTTGAGATACTGTTCGCTGATTGGCTATAAGTTGAAAATTGAACTGGATGAAAAAGTGAAAACTATAAAAACCCTATTTTCTCCATCTACGTAGTTTACACTTGTTCGAATCCTTTTTACAACGCACAAGGTTTTTTTTGGACCACATGTGGCCTGTATTATGAACAGTTTAGCGATGTTTTTTTAGTGTTTATTGAAAGATTGTGATTTTTTTATTACTTACCTCTAATGTAGAACTACCGATTAAGATTAACTTTGAGTAAGTAATCCATTTCTCCTGATCAATTTTCGAAATTTTGGAGAGTGGAAGTTTTATAAACCGCAACGTCATCCCTAGCTTCCAACCAGGTATAAAAAGTGGTGATATAATTTTTTTAGGAGTTGGTAGGACGTTCTTTTCTTGATTGCAGACGTTTTTTAAATTTTTTCTGCCCATTTTTCTGGATTAATTTTCAAAATTTTTTGCAATGCGTTTTTTCGTAGTCTACTTAATTTTTTAATGCAAATTTTTTTCCCAAGGGACTTTTTCGCGACTTCTTGATACATTGTTGTTTACAAACGTCCAACACTTTCTAAATACCGTCAAGCAAATAAAAATAACCTTGATAAACCATACGTAAGATATGGTATCGGCGACCATTACCTCATTGGTAAAAAAAAAACACATTACTAATTCGATAAAAAACAAGCTACCTATACTAAAAAAAAATCAAAACCTTTTCCTTGGATCAGATGTCATTCAAAAAATAGTCAACAAAAAAGACCGCCTATTGTTTGATTCGGAGATTTAAAAAAATGGTTTTGAAAATGTACAAAACGTAAGGCCTTTTCAAACGGCTAGACCCATGGATTGTTTGATGAGTAGGTACATACCTAATGCGTCATTGTAGATTTTTTACGATCAGGGAAAAGAAACAGTACATTCTTTCACAAATTGGTTTACTTCCTCCATGAAAATAAAACGACCTTCCAGCATAATGAAAAAATTAAATAAGACATACCCTTTTCGGTAATCATTAAATTTCAATTGTCTGCATTATTCCTCACACAGCATTTGTATTTTTTTCAATTTTCTTTGTTAACGATCCCTGAATAAATTTTACTCCTACGATGACACGATATGCGGCAAATGCTAATTAGTTTTAGACCCTTGAAGGATTATGCTTACCTCTTGACCAGCACCATCAATCAATCGAGTCGGATTATTTTTATAAGATTGTTGAAAGACTATGGAATTGATTTGCATTGAATTACATCATCTTCTTATGGTGTACACTTATTTTGTATTCAATTATATTCTTGAAACCAAAATTGTTAGAGAATTTTATTTTAAATAGGGAATTATTAAACATACGCACATGCCTACTCTCGTTTGTCTTGCTCGTCTGTCTTGTGTCTTTCTTGTCTCTCTCTCTCTGCTCTCTAGAAGGTCACTGTCATCGTCTATGTATACTCGTAAAATAAAAATAACTCATATGGTGTTACATCTTACGTACTCTCGGGTGTCCTGTGTTTTTTCTCTCTCTATCTCGCTTCTTTCTCTGTCTCTCACCCTCTCTATTCGTTGACTGGTTGCTAGATGCGCGGCACGATCCCCTATGCATGCTGCTAGGCATCGAACTCGAACGTGCATCTTTTAGAGCATTGGCTTTTTATTTCACATACGTAAATACTTCGTGAACGTTGCGCGTTTGTGCTTTGATTCTCATCTCCGGAGATTTGTTTATATTGGTGAGTGTATCACTGAGTACAGCTTTTATTCTGCTCTAGTATTTCATGTGCTTTTGATATCTATATTTAGGTATATTTATAATGTTCTTATGCTTTATGCTAAACACATTCTTGTTGGTCGGTATCTAGTTTAGTTGAGGTACTAGGTGGCAACCTACTAGGCATGGTAGACGTTACCGTACCCATGCTACAATGTAGAACCACCGGAGAGAGAGCACTCAGCCGGAATGCGCTGAGATGTGCTCATATTCAACTTTTAGACCAACACTTACAAGACAACCTATAGGTAGATGCGGACTAGGTTCAGTACACTAGTAAGTAGGTACCAGTTAAATACTGTACCTACCTGAGAATGGAATGCTTTTCTTAGTACAGTCATTTTAGCAAAAATTTTAGTCGAACCTTGGAAAAATTGGGGGAAAGCTGAATTTCACATTATTTGTTCAGATTGGTCTCTAAAACAACCCATCAAAAGTTGCACCCCCCAACTTGCCGGCTACCTTCGCAAGAGGTCATTAACCTTCGCCAATACAGGTTTTTCGGCTGCATCGCCGAAATGAAGGGTCCGAGAGGAAAATGTTCAAACAAAAATTGTTCTACGCTAAATTTCCTATCAGCATGAGCAGTTCAGCTTTTCCCAAAATAGCGATTTCGCCCTTACTAAGGAGGGGGTGAAGTTGTCAATTTTATGAAAATTGTTTTAAAAAATGAAAATCGACAATTTGAAACGTGAACTCGATTCACGATAGACTCGAAAATATTGTGACCAAAGTTGCACTCCGCAACTTGTCTTTCACCCCCGCAAGAGGTTGCGGGGTTGTACGGTTCCGCAATCGTAGATATGCCCGAGCGTAACGTGGGCATTCGTAAATATCGACGCGAGCGCGAAATAAAGATAGCCGAGGCGAGGCTGAGCTTAATGATGTATTTGTTGGCGTGTGCAGGTAGCCGTATACAAAGAAGAACTAAAGCTACGATGTGTCGTCTGTATAAGCGAGCAGGAGAATGAGCAACGAGCGTGAGGACGACGACAAGAAGCGGGGAAAGGCGAGGCGCGTAAAGGCAGGAGAAAGGACGACGAGAATAACGGGAACTGGTTGCAGAGAGAGCGAGCAGCGGCGTACGCAGCGGCAGCAGCGCGAGTATGCCATGACGTTTCGTCTTAGTTGAGAACCAGCTCGAAGGAAAGAAGTGCAAGTGCGTCAACGGCGGCGACGCGAGCATTTGCGAAGGAACGAGGACGAAGATGACGACGAGAGAAAAAGGAATGCGAGCAGGAGCGTGAGCGACAGCAGCGGCGCGAGGATACGAGGACGACGACGACGAGGTGAGAGATATGCGATGACCATGGCTATGGTCACCGCAAGGTCATTAACCTTTGTCAATCTACTTCTTCCGGTTATATCGCCGAAATGAAGGGTCGGAGGGAAAAAAAGTGATTGAACTAAAATTATTCACGTCAAATTTCCTATAAGTATGACCAGTTCAGTTGCAATATATTTTTCGATTTTTTTTTGTGAATTTTAGGAAATCACATTTAGGTTAAAACTGTGAAAAAAAATCAAAATTTTACCAAATTGAGCTATGAAGCTGAAATTTGGGATATACGCTATTTTCGATCTACCAAATCGATTGGAAACTATTTCAAACCGTTCTGAGCAGTTCTGGAATCTCCAGCACATTCTTGAAACTTGAAAATCCCACAAAATTTCATCAAATGAAGTTGGGAAGCAAAAATTTACGCTGTAATCCAATTTATACACGCTATCAAGTCGACTTCTGGTGGGATTGAGTCATTTTGTGGCCATCGGCGACTCTTTGAAAATTCTTGGAGCCTCCAGTAGATTTTTGAAACTTGAAATTTCTACAAAATCTCATCAAAAGCTGTTGGAAAGCTAAAATTCATTCTATAAACTAATTTTATAATACGCCAAGAAGTCGACTGCAAGTAGATTTCAAGTTGTTTTGTAGACTTCAGCGAGTTTTTGGAAATCACTGGAGCCTCCAGTAAATTTTGAAACTTGTAATTTCTACAAAATTTCATCAAAATGGAGTTGGAAAGCCAAAAGTTAATTCGGATAGATATTGTGACATTTTTTGAAAAACAGAAATTTCTAAAAATCTGCTGGAGGCTCCAAAACGGATTGAAACTGCCTGCGATCCACCTCAGGAATAATGTCAAAAATAGGGTGTCTCTGTTTGATAAAATTTTATGGAATTTTTGAGCATTGAAAAATCTGCTGGAGGCTCCGGTAATTTCCAAAAAGTCGCTGGAGGCCTCAAAACGGATTGAAACTGCTTGCGATCCACCTCAGAATAATGTCAAAAATGGGGTGTCTCTGTTAAGTAAAATTTCATGGAAATTTTGAACATTGAAAAATCTGCTGGAGGCTCCGGTAATTTCCAAAAAGTCGCTGGAGACTTCAAAACGACTTGAAATCTACCGGTAGTCGACTTCATAGCGTATTAAAATTAGTTTACAGAGTAAATTTTGGCTTTCCAACTGCTTTTTATGAAATTTCAAGTATCTAAAATCTGTTGGAGGCTTTAGGAATTTTTGAAAAGTCGCTGGAGGATCCAAAATAACTTGAACCAACCTGAAATCGACTTAATAGCGTTTTGAAATTGGAGTACAGAGTAAATTTTGGATTTCCAACTCTGCTTGGAAAATTTTTATGGAAATTTCGAGCATTGAAATATCTGCTGGAGGCTCCAGTAATTTCTAAAAAGTCGCTGGAGACTCCAAAACGACTTAAAATCTACTTGCAGGCATCTCCCTAGCGTATCAGAATGAATTTTAGCTTTTCAACAGCTTTTGATGAAATATTGTGGAAATTTCAAATTTCAAAAATCTGCTGGAGGTTCCAGAACTGCTCAAAATGGTTTGAAACAGTTTCTAATCGAATTAGCAAGTCTAAAATAGGATATACTACAAATTTCATCCTACTAGGTCAATTTGATGAAATTTTGATTTTTTTCTCATTTTTGGCCTAAATTTTGATTTTCAAAAATTTACCAAAAATATGAAAATGCACTTTTACACTTGAAATTTTGGCTCATGACGAATTTTTGCATGCTCTTTCGATCCAGCTTTAGTCTTTTTATAAAAATTTCTTTTTTTGTTTTAGAGACCAATGTGAACAAATAATATGAAATTCAGCTTTACGTTCGAATAATATGGATATAAAGCACATCATATGCGATAAGTGCTTCAGACCTATTCTCGAGCCAGGACCTTACGCTCCGAACGAATCCCACGATAACCCATACATCACATACTGCAATCATGTGTACCATTTTGGATGCGTGAACCGACTTTACTCCGATAGCCACGAAGTGAACGAGCAAAAAGTACGTGTCGTCTCCTGCGTACATCCAGGATGCAACACGAAATTTTCCGGGTATCAATTTTCACGAATTGAGATTACGACTCGCATCGAACCAGTCGCGCCGGCTTTTGTTGCTCGAATATCGGAATTAGAAAACCAATTAGGACTCACGCAGGTTATGAACACGAGAATGCAGAATCATGCAGCAGCAATGACGGAAGAGCTGATGGCTCTTCAGACTCGTAACCAAGAATTGCAGAAAATACTAACGAACACGGAGATTCGTTGCAACCAGTTGTTAATGGATCAACGTATTAGCAGTTTCTTTCATGGTGGTTGTAATCAGCAGCAGTTTATCACTCCTCAACCTATTTTTGGTCTGCCACCCCCGAATTCCACTTCAGCAACTTTCGAGATCGCAAATCCTTGGTATCGTGCTCCTACAGTTCAACCTTTCTCGACATTATCTCATAATTCAGAATCAGCTATGCAACCTGAACTACAACCAATCACGATGGATTCAACAGACGACTCGTTCGACCTATCCAGTAATTCGACTTCTGATAGGAATGTTGCTAAAGTGTCTTCAGTTTTAAAAATTCCCAAAGTTTCTAAGAAAAATCACAGCGAATCCTCGAAAATCCAAAAGGCACTTCGACGCAAACGTGCACGAAAACAAAAACAACGTCAAAAAGATGTCGTCATGGCTCCCGTCGTCATACCCAAACCGAGCCCTCCGCAGCCAAAAAGGATGCGAAATAGTTCGGCAGAACTAGCTTCAAACCATCGTCGCTATAATCGAAGATTTGGAACCGATTCCGAAGAAATTAGACCGTTTTACCCGATCAATTCGTATCCGTTTTATTTCACCGCTGCTGCACACGAACTACACGAAGAAGAATACCGCGTCGTTCTATTTGCACACGATATTCTTCTTGTGGGCGATGGACACGCAGTTGGTATGGCAGAGCGTTTGGTACGTGGAAAACCATATGAAAACACTCTTGATACGGAAATGTACAGGAGAGATATGTCTATTTCGGATTTATTAAATCTCTTAAACAGATATAAAAAATTACCGAAACGTATCATGTTATCGATAGGTAATTTTGACGTGGTTTGCAAAACTTCCCACGCAGATTTTTTCAATCAAATGATGAAATTATTGAATTTTCTAAAATCGCATAATATCACTGATTTGTTCCTCCTTCCTTTGATAAAACACCCTGGCCAGGATGAACGAACGTTCGCCGAAATTGAGCAAGTATTCGATTACGACTGGGGTATATTAGCGGGGGTAAGATGTATGAGACTGAATTCAATTTTCAAGGAATTGCATGAATCTCATCCAAAAGTAGACGAGTATGGTCCATTTTATGAACGGAATCAATACGAAGACGTAATTCTGAGTATTAGAGAATTATACGTCCCTCTTCCAGTGAGATTACAACGAAAAATAAACCGAACTCAATCATCTCTCGATCAAGACGTCGAGATTATCGAACAGACGAATAACCAGCTCGACTCAGAGTCGTTGGTCAAAATTGAACAAGAGGAGCCGTTGGTCAAAACTGAACAAGAGGAGCCGTTGGTCAAAACTGAACAAGAGGAGCCGTTGGTCAAAACTGAACAAGAGTTGTTGGTCGAAACTGAACAAGAGCCGTTGGTCAAAATTGAAAAAGAGCCGTTGATCAAAATTGAAAAAGAGTTGTTGGTCAAAATTGAAAATCAAACTGATGAGCTTTAAGCTCAACTGGTTGATAAGATGGAAGTCAGACACGTGACGACTCCGAGATTTTTTCAGAGAATTAGTCAGATGTGGTTTGGACAAATTTTGGGAGGGGGAGTTGAAAACAAAAATGTTGAATCACACTATAGGCAACTTTTTTTGGACTTTTTTTTGCGTTTGGGTTGAAAATGGGCTTAATCGATAATTTAGACCCTAAAACAAAGAACAGAGTGAGTTTCAGTGGCGTAAATACGGGGGAGGGGGGTATTCTATCGCAAGGTTCACTGGCACCTTTTTTCGTGGTTTGTTTAGACGTTTAGTCGAAATCAAAATTTTCTCAATTTTTGTCACCAAATTGTTCCCAATTTTTTTCACCAAATTGTTCCCAATTTTTTCACCAAATTGTTCCCAATTTTTTCTACCAAATTGTTCCCAATTTTTTTCATCAAATTCTTCCCAATTTTTTCACCAAATTCTTCCCAATTTTTTTCACCAAATTCTTCCAAATTTTTTTCATCAAATTGTTCCCAATGTTTTTCATCAAATTGTTCCCAATTTTTTACTCCAGATCCTCCCTCCAGGGTTTTCTCAGCTAATTGAGAAAACGTGGTTTTGAACAAATTTTTGAAGGGGATTTGGAAGTTTAATAATTCAAAATAGTCAAAAACGATGCCTTCATACGGTTATAAAAAATTAAAATAGTTTTATTGCAAGGCTAATTGGCACCTTTTTTCGATTTTTTTTTTTTAGGCATTTAGTCTTTGAAAATAGAATTTAAAAAGAACACAGAACATTAGGATTTTTGCAACAGCACATAATACTCACAAAAATTTGAAAATTTCTTGTGATCCCTCCCCCCCTCCATCCACCAACCGAAGAACCATAATCTGCTCAATAGAAAAATAATTGAAATTGCCAAGTCATGTCATTCAGAGAATACAAACTTTTTAAATCGATTTCATTAAAAATCAATGTCAGTTAAAGTAAGTACTTAAATATCCTCCAACTCCCAACCAGTCTTCGAATAATTCTTTGCCCACATGGAGACAAACCGCACCCAATACTTGATTTTTCTGAAACGTGCCTATTCTGGAAATTGAAAAGGCATTGATAAAAATAAATGAATCCCTCCGGTTAACCTAGATTTTTGAAAGCTGGATTTGTTGACCTTTAAGGTAAATTTATACGTAAATTTTTGAGAAGTCAAAAAATGTCATTTTGAAAAATTGCTTCTTTCTCAAGTTGAATGAGCTAGGAGTGGTAAACTGCGAAATGGACAGAAAATTCAACTAAAATTGTAAATATTAACAGCTATATAACAAGAATAAAAAGTATTTTTAAGACATAATAAACTTAAGTATTTTCAAAAACTATTCCTTTCGACTCTCATCCGTGTAAACAAAAATTTGTTATTCAAGATTGATAGTTCAAATTACATAAGTATTAAATTTTATTCTTTCGTAATTAATATTTACCTCTAAATTGTTTCCATTGAAGTCAAATATCGAGAGTTGAATCTTGGTTCTTTTTCAGGGGTCATAATAAAAAAATTCTCCGTTGTTTTACTAAAATAATACATGTAATTCATTATTTTATACAACTACCCAATGATTGTTTGTTATATTTGAATTGTTCATCTTTTAGTGTTAAGTTAAGCTAGACTATCTATAATACGACCAAAGGTGTTCTTATTTTAAGTTTCATAATTATATCTGTTTTGTAATTTCATCACAAAATACAAATTATGTACTTCGTTAGTACTTAATCATTGTGTTTTCGTCATTTCGTGATATTTAGGTTAAAATTCTACATCCTATTTCTCACAATTTTTACTGAAAAATGCAATTAGAAAAACAAGCAAAAATCTTCGAAAATAATCAACTCTGGGATTTCAAAAATTCGCCAAAAATCGAAAAATTAATTTGGGTCGCTGAAATTTTGGTTATAAGGGTTACAGACCATGCTCTCTTCAGAATGAAAAGAAAAATCTGACAAAATAACAGAACGTCATTTTTGATATCTATTCTAAATAAATTAGAAGTCTCTATTTCAAAAATCGGTCAATTTTTTTCAAAGTTTCTCGAAAGTCAAATTTGATATCTAAATTAGAAGTCTATTTCAAAAATCGGTCAATTTTTTTCAAAGTTTCAAGTCCCTCGTACTTAATGTCAAGAATTCATTGGAATTTTTTTCAAGTTTCTAAAAATTTCACCAAATATTTAAAAAATTGCCTAGGTAGTTTAAATATTGGAAATAGATCATATTTTTTTAAAATTTTATAAAAGTCTAACTCGATGTTGAGAATTATTTGTAATTGTTTCAATAGTTCTCAGAAGCGATACAAAATATTCTAAAATCAGGTAAGTAGGTAACCTAGGTATATACTCTGAAAAAGTACATATAGGTAGGTACTTATTGAAGATTTATTAATTTTTTCCAATTTATCAGAAGTCCAATAGCAGATACTTACTAATGAAAATTTAAGGAATTAGATATTGATCTTTTTTCAAAGTTTTTAAAAATCATTCCAAGTCAGGAATTTATTAGAATTAAAAAATAATTTTTTTTCAAATTTTGAAATTTTGAAAAATTTTGAAGAGTAGGTAATTTTTATGTAAAAGTTCTTAAGAGTCAGACAAATTTTGCCCTGCTTATCAATCAAAAATTCATACCTAAGAATTCTTTTAAAAAAATTTTCAACTACCTTACCTTTTTTCTCGATTTTTAGTAAGCTAATGTGGGTACACCCTCAACATCACAAACAGGTCGATAAAATGCCACAATTCGATTTTTACCAGTCCAAATGAATACTCACTCTTTGTTTGACTTGTGGAGGGGGGGTGGTAAATATAAGTTTCTGGACTATTTTCCATCACTTTTACTGAATAAATGCAACAAAAAATAAGCAGGAATCTCCGAAAGTGGTCAATTCTGGATTTTCAAAGATTCGTTAAAACTCGAAAAATCAATTCTGGGAGCTGAAATGTTGATCGTGGAAGTTTCAGACCACGGTTTTTTCAAAAATAGCGGTCACGTTCAAATTGGAGGCAGACACCTCGAGAGCTTTCCAGCTCTCCACAGTTCTTTCAGAAATTCAATCCCACGCAGAAAAAAAAACCAACATCGACTCAAAACAGGTACAGTAATAATGAAATTGCCAGATGAAAAGTCCTATAAATTATGATCAAAACGAAAATTGTAAACTTGATTTTAAAATAGCGAAGAAAAGTGCATTAGGTTTTTAAAACTGGTCATTCAATTCAGTATTTCAACAAGATAATCTTATTAGCAATAACCATTCACCACTCAGATGTTCTTCGATTGAAAAAAAGAAAGAATTTATTCCTTATGGAAAAAATTCCTTTTCTCTCATTTTTTGTCGTTCTTTTTCTTCAAATCAATGTCAGTATGAAACGAACAAGACTCATGTCTTTGATTATGAACAAGGAAGACAGCGGATATTGGACAATATTACGAGCAAAGTTTCTCCTTTCGATCAAATCTTTATAAAATTGGAATAGGTTCGCCGGCCCTGTCCGGGGGCGCCCATTCGTCGGCTCGTGTATCGTTGTCTGAACTTCTCGCACGATGCTATTCTCTGTTACTCGTAGCAGCAGGGTAAAACTTTGCAACTCTCGAACCGCTGCCTCCCTGCTCACCTCTGCTTCATCTTCTTTACGTACTATATGGTACACGTAACATGAGGATATGAAAATCAGACCGATATACTGTATTAAAATTGATTCTCATTTACGCCGATTGTGTGCATGATATTATTGTCGATTGACGGTATACTATACACAACACAGTCAGATGATATGATATGTTCGTTTGTCGGAATGTTTTTTTTCATCTCAACTTGTATACTCTCGTGTGGTATACTCGTATCTATCGGGCGCCCTGACTCGACTCTCCCTGCTCTACTCTGCTTTCATAATATGCATATAGATTTCCTGTTCCTGCTACGAAACTTCCTGCAATACACGATGCAAATTGTCGTATATTATTCGTGCATTCTGATGTTTCATCCACCTACATAGCTATGTATATGCTGTAATATGCTGCATATACGAGTAGCTACCTGGGAATTTACGCCATGAATGTTACGTTCGTTGGTTGTTGGCGCAACTATGCGAGCTTTTCAATACACTAGTCGAGGTAAAAGAGCATCACAAAGAGAGAGGCGATTGGCTGGTGAAGGTGGTGGTGGCGACGACGACTACTAAGAGAAGAATACCATGTGCTGAAATTAACTGTTTTCCATTTGTACATGTGGAAATTGTAATTTAACGCTTTGATAATTTTTATTCTGGCGGAAAAAGCAAAACATGGCGCAGTTGTAAGTTCACCCTGTGCATATTAGAGTTCATTAGCGTATATGGGAATCATTTTGAGCCATGAATTCGTATTAAACAACGTATTAAGCTAGCTAACCTCTACTCTCCATCCAGTCCACACCTCCATATCTAGCATATTGCTTCTCTTTGTCGTTCAGCGAACGAGTCGAAGAGAGGAGGGTCCAGTATGTGAGGAAAGGGGGCTCGGGGAGCACAGATATTCGTATAAAGGTGAAGTGGTGAACGGGGTGGCGAAATGGAGAAATGCTAAAATATGTTTTCTTCTTTAATTGCTTTTGGGATCCGAGCTACGTAACGCTATAGTTGCCGGTGCGATGTACCGTTGTTGTATTTTCTTTGTTAAATTACCAAGTGCTCGCCCAACACATCGAATCGAGCGGCAAAAATGAACTTTTAGTTAATAAATGTGCATACGTCATAATGAAGGATACGGAGAAAAATAATCCTACCGTGATATGAGAAATTACGTACCTACAAAGAAATTCATTTTGGTACTAACATGAAAGGTACCTATTACATAATAACAACCAACAGAAAAAATTTTAAACCAGAGAAAGCTAAAGCAAAAGAGCTGATAAGAATAGTACATATATCAGTAGGCAAAATTACGAGTACAAAAGCTGAAGAGAATTTTCGATTTTTTGGCAAATTTTTGAGAATCAAATTAGGGCCAAAAATCAAAATTTTACCAAATCGATAGGTATGGAAATTTGAAATTTGGCGTGTGTCTCATTATTGAGCCCTCGAATCGATTGGAAACATATAGAAATGTGTTGAGCAATTCTGAAGCTTCCAGAAAATATTCAAAAACTGAAACTTCCTTAAAATTTTCACGCAATAAAATTGAAAAGCTAAAAAATTATTTTTTAGCCCAACTTCAAGATGCTGAGTACATTAGAGGCGATTTCAAACTAGCATCAATCACGGTTATACGCAGTAAAAAGTTGATTTCCACGATGTTTATGGTACTTAAAAGAAAATCTATACCTCCCAAAATATGACAAGAAACTCCAGAACGACTTGAAACCGCTTCCAGTTAACTCAGAATGTTAAAGTTGGGTATCTAGATAACTTTCTAGAGCGTTTCGTCTTCATTTGATACAATTTTGTGGGAATTTCAATTTTCAAAAATCAGCTGGAGGTTCAGAAACTGCTTAAAATGATTTGAACCAGATTTTAGTCAATTGGGGCGATCAAAAATGTGATACCAACCAGAAATTCACAAAAAATGTACTCTAGTATTTAAAATTTGGGTTCGTGATGAATTTTGGCATAAGCATTTTCCTTATCATCAACATCATTTTAAACAAAATATCAAATCTATACCTACTTTGCAGCCGACTTATTTCTCTTTCTAATTACTCATGAGGTTTTTGTACGAGATTATTTTGGAAGAAGTTAGACAACTATACAGAATGAAATCAAAAAACAAGCCATCTGCTATTCACTGATTGCAAAATTGTTTTTGCATTTGCTTTCGCCATTTTGATTGATAGTTGCATTGGTTACTAAGTTTGCTTTTAAATATCAACTAGAAGCTGATTTTTCATTTCTTGATCTTTTTTATAATTTATAAAGTAGGATGTACCCAGACTCGCTACTTTTATCAAAATGAAGTCAAATAAATTTCTCGTAAATTACTCGTAGAACATTCAACTAAATAAAATCATTCGTATACCTGTGTAAAAAAAATATTAAAAATTAAATTCCAAATCAGTCACAAATTTGGTTTTGATGAACAGTAATTGCTGATCACCGTTGTCTCAAAATACTGTTTGTTGATTGGCTATAAACTGAAAATTTCATAAATGCAGGAATTTTGAAGTTCAAAAAATCTGCTGGAGGCTACAAAACTGTTTCCAATTGATTAGGCGAATTGATCATAGGGTATATCCCAAATTTTAGCTTTCTAGGTTAACTTGATGAAATTTTGATTTTTTTGTATTCCAATAAGTACAAATATTCGAAACCAAAATTTGATTTTCGAAAATTTACGTAAAATCTAAAAAATGCAATTTAGCACACGAAATATTGGCTGGTAATGTTTTTGTTTGGTCTTCAGATTTTGCATAAATCTGGTACAATTTTTTCTTTTGCAAAATATAAATTTCAATTTTCCTGTCTTAATATTGAAAATTCTTTCAATTCTCCTTCCCCCCCTTATTAACAATTTTTCACTGTTTTTCGATTACCGGGTTGTGCACAGAATAAAAAACGCCCATGCAATGATTTAAACCCCTAGAACACACGCGATTCCTATCTCATTTATTTCTGATTGCAAGGAAGCTACTCAGCTTTTCCATAAAAATATCGATGGATTCTGATAATACTTACATATTTCTCAGAGACCTTTATTTTGAGCTGAAAGCCACTCAGAAAAATTTTTGGCCCGCGAGGAGCCCCTGAAAGAAATAAATGAGCCCACGAAGAGTATTTTCGAAAACATCGTTTGTCGCTCCAATCACTGCAAAACCAATCTTTGGAAAAATGGACCGGTCACAAATGAAAGTATTTAAAATACTATATTGATTTATGCTAATACCGTGAAAATCCAAGACCACTTTTAGGGTTTCACTGAGCGGTTGAGAATTTTTTCTTTGCAAATATTTCGTATTAAGCATGCCAAAACATTGAATCTAGAAACTCGAAGAATATATTGGAACGCTGTATAGTGCCAATTTTCTTATCATTTTTACCAATTAAGTACAAAAATAAGAATAAGTGAAGGGCTCAGTTCCAAGTCGGCCTAAGTCCATTTTTTCCATTTCAAGAAAAACGCAAATAGTAACTGTTTTTCTTGCCCTTCCGCTTCAATAATAAATGATGTGATTATATGGTTGTGAAGCTTGATCTTTCTGCTTTAAAGTACCGTATTGGTATTTTTTTAATTTTGCGTATTCTCAGCTCCAGAGCACGTCAAAGTCAGAAAAAGTGGACTTAGGCCACTTTGGAATTATCTGACGTTAAAAATCTCGAAAATGAGCTGGAAAAAATGCGTTTTTTTTCAAAAAAAAATTCACAAATCATTAATTTAATACATTTCTGAAAAAATTTCATTCAAAGCACCTTCAAATTTCGTCTATACTGAAGAAAAAAAATGAAAAAAAAATCGGTTTTTTTTTCGAGCCGGCAAAACAGCACTCCTGAGCGAAAAAAGTAACGCCAGGTGTTGGGACAAGGTGGTAAAGGTGTTAACCGACCTGTACCACCAGATGGCGCTGCTAACTCAAAAATGATAACAATGGACTTAGGCCGACTTGGAACTGAGCCCTTCAAGTATATAGCCAAAAACTTATGACATATTTTTTTCAATTTTTTAAATTGGCAAAAATTATTAAAAAATCAACACTAGAGCGTTCAAAAATATTTACTCAGTTTCAGGAATGATATCTTTCAGTATTTTGACAAATGTATTCAATGCGAAATATTTGCCAAGAAAAAATTTTCAAAACACGAATTTATCCAAAATTAAGTGGCTGCAAATTTTCAACTACTCAGAAAACCCCCTTAAAGCGTTCTTGGATTTTGACTACAATCGCATAGATCGACGCAGGATCTCAAAAACTTCATTTGGAATCGGACTATTTTTCCCAAAACAGGTTGTGTAGGGAACTGGAGCGAAAAACCCACTTTTTTTCTAAAACGCCTCCTCTTTAAGGGCTTAAATCTCTTTTCTGGGGAAACATCCAGAGCTAAAATTCTTCGTGGGTAACTTTCAACTCAAAATGAAACTCTTTGCTGAATTTGGTCAAAATTCACCGACTTTTTTTCACAATTTGCCCCAATGGGTAGGTAAGTATACAGTATGTTTTAGCTTTTCAAACTTCATTTTTGGTCAAATTTTATGAAAATTTCAACTGACAAAAATGTACTGGAGGCTGTAGAATAACCAAGATATTACGAGCAAAGTGACAGAAACGCGAATATCTTCAAAATTCTATTATGTGCTATTAGTCATTTTTATTTCCTAATAGGTAGGTACAAATTTTGTTTTTTATTCATTTTTGGCTCTTTAATTTTCAAAAGTAGGTAAATCAAAAAATGCACTTCAATACATAATATTTTGGCTGATGGTCTATTTTTATATATGCTTTTTGAATTTAACTTTGTCTGGTTCGAAAATTAGTCTGCCATTTTGGATACCTTCCTTGTATGTATGTAGTAAGTGATAGAAAAATTGAAAAACCAGACTTTTTTCTCCAATAAGTCAACTTCACTATAGCCAATGTTTAGGCCATGGGGTATACAAAATAAATACCACCAAAACTTTGGGACAGTTATTCATCAAACTAATGATTTCATTTGCACCATTAAAACAAAACTGTTAAAACATTGAAACTTTCGACACATTCTAGCGTGAACTTGGGTAGTCTCAAACGATAGGATGGGCTATAAAAAATCAAAATTGAAAAAAATTCTCCTGTGAAACGGAAATTTCAAACTTCTTGCTTCAATTGAAGATTTTTCCATCATCCCCCCCTATATATTTTGAATTTGCCCAGAACATAAAAAACGCTTGAAACCGTGGGTCATCTGGTATATTTTCAAAATCTCATATATTTCTGATTGCAAGAAAGCTACATACTTAGTGTTTTCAAATGAAAGCATGAGATACTTCTAAATAGGTACATACACATACATCTACATAGAGAAAAAAGGAGTCATAAAAATTCCGCATCATCACCACAACGAAAATCTGATAGACAAAAATATACGCTAGATTCGCTCGTCGAGCCCAGATTTACACGTGCCACAGCTCTCCGGATGAAGTAGCACAGTACCTAGCAAGAAACAGCATCGACAGCATCAGCACAGTCAGTATACTACATATCAGAGCACCAACCCAGCTGAAGCATACAAGGCGAAGAAAACTGAAAAAGAGACGCTCGCTGGAAGTATAAGGAGAAGAAAAATAGCACAGAGAAGGAAGAAAAAAACATGCATCGGGATTGAAATTCGCGGCAGCGGCATAGGAAAGCGGCAACGAACGGTAACAATGGCGAAACGGGATGGTGACGACGATGCAGGAGACCAACGAAAAATGTTTTATTTATGTCGATAAATTCACGGAACGCGGTTTTGTTCGGCGCTCTAAAAAAATGGCTGGTCGAAAGTTTCTTCGTGCCATTGTCTATTGATATAGACGCCGACCAAGCTTTACCAGCTTTGAGCAAAAAAAAAAAAAAAATAGAAAGAAAAAACGCCAGATTTTGAGAGGAGGTAGATAATATATAGAAGAGGAGGGGGACCAGAATACATTGTGATTTTTTCCTACGATTGTAATATTTATGTATTCGATATGTTATATCGTTGTCGTCGAGCGAATTTCTTGCTGCACGTTTCTTGTTCTCTGAGGGATGCAAAGGGAAGGAAAAATTTTAAAAATATACATATATACCTAAAAGCGTACTTTTTCAGACACCTTATCGTATAGCACTGGTGTGAAAATCGCATGTGTGTATGTTTTCTGCAACAGAGAGATGTTATTATACGTGCAGAAAGAGAGAACGGATGAAGAGCAAAGTACGAGTACTACGAGAGAGCATCACTATCATGCATTGGCATCGGCTACACAAGGAAGACTAGGACAAAGGTATACGTACAGGAACGAGGAAGTGAGCGAGAAAGAGTGATTTGTTGTAATAGCTTCATTAACGAATTGCCTTTTCCACTCTGCGTTTAATAGTTTTCATTTAAGTGAAACATTCCGCTGCTGTTTTAAAATTGTCAAGTCGACTCGGGCGTCGCAATGCGATTATTTTAACTGCTTATTTCATATGTATGTATCTACCTATACGAGCATGCTACGTATACGAGCATCGAGCATTTCCCTGTCATCCCTTTTCACACCTCTTGCCCTTTTGGTATCACCTAACGCCACGTGTTTCACACAGGTTCACCCTCTCAAGCTGAGACCGATCTGAAACAACAAAATTAGGTAAAGAAATTATCGTGTCAAGGTATGAATATAGGAGTGGATTGCGGAAAAAAATGCCACATGGATTTTGAGTAAATTCAGCGGAGGTTTTCATTTCGAGTTGAAAGTCATTTAGAAAATTGTTCAGCCTCGGAGGTGTCACTGAAGAGGCAAAGAGAGGTAATTTTTGAGAAATCCGTGTTTTTTTTCACTCTCGCCCCTATTCAACCTCTTTTGATAAAGTTTCAAAAAATATGTAGTATTGAGGATTCTGGAACAATTACAATCTCCGCAATTTTTGTAACAAAATGAAACTTTCAGGAAATTTTGACCAAAGAAAAACAGTTTTCCTGCAATTTTTATAAAGTGCCTGTCAACGATTCAACAATTCATGCAGAGCAGAAAATGTAGATACTCAAGAGGTGATTTTCCCAGCTTCGAATTCAAAACCGTCGAATTTAAATAACCCGTACGAGATTTGTTGCTGCTGGAACATTCGTGAAGTGGATGGTGAGTATAAATGAAAGTTTCGCATTTACGTGTGCAACTTGAGATCGGAGGTGCGGATATTTAAAATTGTTTTTTTTTTCAGATTACGTGAAACTTTTGAAAACAAATCCATCTGCCAAGTTGGAAAAGCTTTGCAATTTTGGGAAACAAAAAGTAAGATTTGTATTCTTGAATATAACGATTTTGGAAAAACAAACAAGACTTTCAGGAAATCTTGAAATAGACATTTATCCACAACTTTTACAAAAAGTAAGATTTTCTAAATTTTGGCAAAAAAAAAAAGGTGCTTTTTGGTTTAAAAAAGCAGAGTTTTACGCGACAAAAAGCAAAACTTTTTGAAAATTTTGAGCCAAAAAAAACGTTTTTTCTGCAATTTTGGCAAAAAAAAGCAAGTCAGATTCTTTGGCAATTTTGTTTAAACAGGAAATAATTTACAATTTTGGACAAAATAAACAAAATTATTTGGTAATTTTGTTTTGACAGTGGTTTCGTCGAACTAAGCCCCGGTTCACCTTATCGTCCAATAATTGAATCTCATTTTAAGAAGTTTTTCATGTCTGAAGACTGATTAGTAATGTGTTTTGTACATTAAAATACGATAAGGCATCATTTTTATTTATTATTATTCGAATTAAACGTTTTTCACGTGATAGATATTTCATTAAGTATTAAAATTTTATATTAAGGGTGTACTTTAGCTTCCAATTTCTCGAGAAAATAGGTAATGCGTAACTTTTATTGAAAAATGTTTGGCTGCCAAATCGAGAGTGTAAAATTATACTTTTCAATTTTATCAGTAAACAAATTACCGATTTGTTCGCGAACGAAAAATGAATAATTTTTGAGAATTTATTTTGAACGAATTATTAAAAATTGTGCGTGCGCATTTCTGCATTAATTGTTGCACTCACACTCGCACACGTTGTTATTAAATACGTTGGAAGCGTTGCCAAATCGAATTTTTCGTTTTATTTCGAATAATTTTCCAAAATAATTCCGACTTCCGATTGTCACGAATAACAGAATTTCCCCGGCCAAGCGCGTCACTACTTTTTCTCCACGACGTTGTCGTGGAAAGTTGTAATTGACGCGCTCGGCCGGAGAATTATATTTTAATTTTCATTTACTGCATTTTTAATGTGTTATAATATTTGATGTCTGGGTTCACGAAGTATTTTTAATGAATGGTGGATTTGTTTAATTTTCAGAATGATTTTTTAAAATTTTCAGTATACTAAATAGGTATATACGAGGATATTTTTTTCAATTTTTCAAAATTTAATTTTCTGACATGATTTTTCATGGAAAACTTTTTTTATGGGGGCCCGCAGTGCAGTGCCTCTAAAGTAAATTTCAAAAGTATCAAAACTTTGTCATAAAAATTGATAGAAATGAAATTGGGGAGAGGGGAAATGAAATTTGATAAAATAAGCTTTCGAGCAATTTTCTGAGAAAACAGGACTTGTTAGTTGTTCGGAAAACATTAAAACAAAAAGAGCACTTTTTAGGCTGGCAAAAAAATTATTGCTTTTTGGATGTCTTGGCCAACAAAGCATAAAAGCACAAGTCCCTCAGCAATTATGGCAAAAATTACGACCATTTTAATTATACTTCATCGAAAAGCTAAATTCGCAAAAAATTAACACTCTCTGACAATTTTGTAAAAAAGCGAGAGTTTGTTGACAATTTTGGCAAAACATCATTTTTTTGGTCAATTTTGACAAGAACAGGAAAGTTTGACAATTTTGGCAAAAATTATCCCTTTTTGACAATCTTACCAAGAATATTCACTTTTTGACAATTTCGATGAAAATGGATAGTTTTTGATTACCTATTTTACCAAAAATTGATGCTTTTTGACAACTTTTCCAAAATCATGACACTATGACTTAGGCAAATTTAGTAACAAAAAAACAGAACCTTATAAGTAAGTTTGCCAAAAACAGGACTTCTGATTGGCAAACTATGAAATAAACAGAGGAATATTTCAAAAAAGTGGGGAGGTAAAGCCCATTTTGATAGATCACATGTCACATTTTTCGAGCACTCTGAAAAACATGATCAAGTTTTTGGGTCAAAATTCTTCTGAAATGCTCAAAAGGTTTTGTTTGTAATTTTTCCCCATATGTTAACCCATTTCTGCGCGTTGCATGATGCCTTTTTCAGAAACTTCGGAAATCATGACATTCAAGACTCGATTATGAGCTCAAATAGAGTCTTTCAAAAATGCTCAAAAATTTTTTTGTTATGGTATTAGAATTTCTCGTGAAATTTTATTTTCATTTTGATAGGTCACATGACATTTTATCAAAAATCCCAAAAATCAAAACCTGTCTGCCTCTAAACTTTTTTTAAATGTACCTACAAAAACATTTTCAGCTAAACATACAACAGTTCATTTTTACTCAAAATTGTATGGAGATACGGTGCGTATTTCACAAAAACTGAATCCAAAATTGAAATATTGAAAATTGGAAAAACATTCAACACTACCGTCAGCCGGATCTGGAATTATAATCAGAAATCATATTTTTTTGCCAATCTGGTTCTTGTGTACATGCCATTGAAAAAATTGAAAAACCAGTTGAACCAGCTCATTTTATGCACTTCCAGTGCTCAAATTTCGGTCAAACAGTCTGTGCTAGATACCAAATCGACCCATACCACCCTTGGCCGGATCCGGCCTTCTGCTCAGAAAACAGAATTTTTTACTTTTTTTCTCATATTTTCATTGAATTTGAAAAACTATCGTTTCTCCCCACCACATCAACTTGAGCAGTTAAAATTTTTATATTTGGCGGGGAGAAACGCGGTCGTTTTTAAAATTCACCGAAAATACGAGAAAACAAATAAAAAATCCGGTTTTCTGACCAGAAAGCCGGATCCGGCTAATGGTGTATGGGTCGATTTGGTATCTACCACAGACTTTTTAACCAAAATTTTGAGCTTCTGAAGTTCATTACAACAGCTGATTTTACTGAATTTTCAAATTTTTCAATAGCATTATAAACCACCGGATGGACAGAAAATTTGATTTCTGATGATGATTCCGGATCTGGCCGGCGGTAGTATCAGTCAATTATGTAGGTATCAAGCATAGATCCTTTGGCCAAAATTTCAGCTACTCAAGTTCACGTGGTGGGGAGAAACAGTAATTTTTCGAATTCACCGAAAATAATGAGAAAAAACAGTAAAAAAAAACTGTTATCTGACTAGAAGGCCGGATCCGGCGAAACTAGAAAATTGCATTTGGCCAAAATTTGAGCTCCGGAAGTTGATACGCGAGTTCATATGCGGGAGAGATGGATATTTGTAATTTTTTTCCGTTTTCTGAGTTATTAAACAGCTTTAGCTGTGTACACAAAATTTCAAACGCTCGCCAAAAATCTAAAAATCAAGCAGCTGAAAATTTGGGGGATGGGTGTTTTTTGAGGTCCTCTTTCCAGCAGTCTGAGTTTCACCCAAATTGGAGATTATCATGGGGGGGGGGGGTCCCTTGTAAGTAAACGATGAAATGCAGCAAAAATTCTGTAAATCATCGCCAAAATTACCTAAAGACAATAAACTCACCAAAAAATGTGGAAAATTCATTAAAATTTGACAAAAATGTGTGAAGATTTGTCGACAAAATTATATGAAAACACTCGGAAAAGCATTAAAATCAGTAGGTAGGTACCTACCCAATCATTAAAAATCGTAAAAATTAGATGAAATTTCAGTAAAATTCGACAAAATGCAAACAAAATCAATTAAAACCAGGGAAAGTTCAAAAAATAGTAAATTTTCAAAACTATGATACTATTTCAAGTAGGAATACATCATTTTGAGATTTTAGTTTGGTCAAGATTCGTAAATTTATTCACTTACTCTGAATAACTGAAAGTTGATAACTATAAGCACTCCGCATACGAACTTGAAACTTTGAAAGAATAAAATGTAAGTGGATACAAGGTTTATTAGTTGTTGTGACTTGTGAGGGTACCTATAAGATGTATTTTGTTACACATTGATGCGAATTATTAATTATATCGAGAACAAAAGCAATTTTTTCCACTTCAAAATGATAATTGATAACATTTTCAAAATTGTTTTAGCTTTTGAAGTTTTGAATGATAAATGAAAGTGGCCAGAGGGGTTTATGATGAAAAGAACGAATTTTCTCATTCTTAAGTACACGTATCAACGAAAACTATTGATACGCACCCTACATTTAAAATGCTTCAACTAAAATTTGTAAACAAAACAAATTTTAGGTCCGCCATTGTTAATATCAACTAGCTCGTACAAAAAAAACTGAAAATTTTCGTTACAAAACTACGCGATGAATAATGAACAGACCTATTTAGAATTCGGAACATAACTTCTCAAGATTACAATGATGGGTGCTACGAAGCCGTTTTTTTGAAGTTTTCGTTTCCAAGCATTATATTTTCAAGTGAAAATAGCACATTTTTACAATACCTATTTAAAATCATTATAATTAATGTATCAAAGTAAATTTCTCAAAAAGGGCTTCGTAGCACCCAAGATTTTATCCGTCTAAACAACATATCCAAAAATGAAAGTTATCCAAACAGTAGTTTTTTCGTAGTTTTGTAATGAAAATTAAAGGTTTTTACCTACTGATTTTACCTACTAAACTACACCCTATATTTGTGAACTATCAAAACATGATATTTTGAAAGATTCAGCATGTGTATCGATGAGGGGGGAGAGTTCTCAAGTCGCTGAGTCGACTTTAGCATCCGTATTCACCTTAACCTTGATATGAGCACATAAAGGGGGCGATGCAAAACATAAAATTTCAAAAATTCAATATAGATATCAATGTAAGTATTGGTTTTTTAATTTTGTAGGGAGACTTTCAAGATTAATGAGTACGAGTGAACGGCTTCTTCGTAATTTGTAACAACTATTTATGAAAGTAAAAATTTCATCAAAGGAGGAAAACGGGGGCAAGCTTTATCTCATGGATATTTTCATTTTCAAGCCAAGGTACCAAGGACACACTAAATATGTACTTCTCTTAAAGCATGAATGAAAAACACACAAGCGTAAAAATGAAGATTCTTTTAAAGATCGTCACACCTTATTTAGAATGATGGCAAGTTTTCAAATTCTGTGAACAAAAATTTCAAATCTTTCGCCACAGTTGTTGACATGAAGTTGGGAAGAAGAAAAGTTTTTGAACGAAAAACGTGCACATTAAAAGCACCTTCTACGTTTCAAATCAATGTGAAAATCATGGGCGAATTTCCTTCATCTTGGAAAACAAGAAAAAATTCCAGATTGTACATAAATATCAAGAAAATAAGTTTAAGTAGGTACCTATGTATCTTTCTCGCAAAAATTCAACAGCTGGTAGTTAAAACGATGATAAGTTTTTACATACTGTAATGAGACTTCGAACTCAAATCATCATCTATGTAGGTACCTACCTTAAATTATAATTTCGAACAGTAGGTATTTCTGAAGTAAACTGCATGAACTAAACAAACACGCAATTCCAGCTTAGGCAGATTCTTTCCTCAGTTTCCTCTAATTGTAAGATTGTACCCAGGTATCTACATAATATCTACAAGTAATATCAATATTCAATATGGACCCTCCTGACTCATGAACAAAGGTTCCTTATAGCCTACATATCTTTCGCTATCACAAAAAATGTCATCTAATAAGAACAATCGACTCAAATCCAGCATCATTTTACTATTAGAATATAGTACAAAATATGCAAACTAGCTGCTTGCTTCTCCTACTCGTTTCCTTCTCAATGGTTTCGAGATATGTACTAAGTAAACACAGCAAATATTTGATTTACTGTACTATGAACATAACTATCATATTTCTTCGTTTATAAACAGAGTGGGTTTATTCGGAGTGTGCGTGCTGGAGAAATCAATGAAAAAGTTATAACGGTCGAGCATAATGTGGAGAGCTTCATGTGTACATATATGGAGCAGTAGTACGAGTACTTGATTACCTATTATAATGGAAACCCTTAAGCTACATGCACACAGTATACATGTGAATTGAAGGGCGATATGTTTACAAAATGTCTATTTATCCAAGCTAATAATATGTAATATCGATGCGCGTAATAATCAAATAATAATACTCTCGTTTCACCTTTCACTTCTTGGGTGAAATGATAAGGTAAATATTTACTCGATTGACTATAACGCCACACCATCGCCATGTTAAATAAACACCCTTGCATTGTTGTTTTTTTTTCACTAGATAGTAGGTAAACCAATAATGTTAGGATAGGTAGGTAAAGTGTAATTTGCTGATACCTAAGTATTCAACTATTTCATTTTATTGATAGGGTTGGCATACATTTTAGAGGAGGTAACTCGCAATCATGAGAGCAAATTCAAATAATGTTGAGGTTTCGTCAGCCTCAAATGCATCATGAGAAAATAATGAGAACAGCACGATGAAACATTAACTGAATATTATGAGACCAGGACCAACTTACCAAAAATTGATACATCACATTACAGACCCTCCAATGCATGTAGCTATTCGTAAATTCAAATTTATTTTTTATGTATCAATGATTATTAACTTACTTATAGCTTATCTTTATTAATTAATTTTTATTTAATTCTCTTATTCAACAATTTAATAATAAATTTTCTAACTTATTCATAAATTCATTAATTAGTATATCAAGTCATCTCGAAGTAATTATTCATTTTGTCGCCAATTTGTCCTCAAATTATTGGTGGATATTTTTTGTTTGTGTGTGTTCGACATTGGTGTACCTAATACTCAAGATATGAATATAATTACACCTATGGTTCATTTTCAATAATATAAATAAGCCTATACCATGAAGTCTTATGAACAAACTACATAATATGGTCGTAACTCAATAATTTAGGGTGGCTCGGTCGGTAATGCACCAACAGAACGAACCGCATCTTCATAATCGATCAGTACCAATTCGAAGACTGAATAAAAATGTAAGTAAATTATTTTATGGTTTACTGATAGTCACATTTAGAATTTACACGCAATTCCAATATTCTAATTCGTTGTCTGATTTCCCTCGATATCAGCCGATCAGGGTTCAGATATTTTCAAAATTGCTTATGCAGACGATGAAGTACGTAGTTATTTTGACCACCTCTTCAATTAAAGAATTAACCATAAAAGCGAACAACACGACGGGCAAAATGAGCCGCGAAATAAGTGCCACGTGGTAGTAGAATGGCTGACCCTTCTGGCGCTGAAAATGGTAGTAAAATGATAGCTTTTCAACCAATCACAGGACAGATCAAACTACTGCCAACTATGTTGTGTCGGTAATGAATTGTCACCTCTCTTAGCACACAGTGGCACTGAAGTGTCACCTTGGTAATGAAATGACACCATATTGGGACCATAAAGACTGTAGGAAAAATTTGGAGTCTCAGACTTCACCCAGCATTTTGCAACCGGGGTTCAAAATTTTGAAATTTTCAAAAAAATCAAAAAAAAATTTTTTTTAATATTTTTGATTTTTTTGATGAATATTGGTCGCATTATGCCTATTTTAGAGTAAAAAGCCATTTTCAATCGGATTTTTCACTTTATTGAAGGTTTTATCTCGCTTTTAAAATTCGCAAAAACAGCCATTTTCAAGATAATTCGCGATTCGTCTCGATTTTTACAAATTTGTTATTCATTTGAAGTCTAGGATGTCATTTGGTACTACATGACTTGAAATGGCCCCTGTATCAGCCAGCTCAACCGATTTTCGAAAGTTGAAGTTTTCATATAATTCCGCCCAATGAAGTTGAAAAGCTAAAATTTTCTGAACATTTTCACTTCAACCTACTGAGTCTCAACATTACATGAGATCTGTAATGAATAAGCCAATTTCTCGTTATTTTAGCTGATTTTTTCACCATCATGGTACGCCGATTCCAACACCAAAACACCCTCTACGAGTTCTCCGAAACGCTAACTGTTGAAAAAATTGAAAATTTCAGTAGAAAATCATCACTTGATGGTATGATTTGAAGAAATGATCAGTAAAAATTCCGGAATTGTACTGCTAAATTATCATTTAGGTACTACCTACAACCTTACAGATATTCCCAGCACACATTAGATTCCGGAACAAATGGTCCGATAAACGGAATCATACGGATTTTTATCTCCTACTTTTTTTTTATAAAGCTTCAGGGAAAAAAATCGAGGAAAAGAAGCGCGCGTTTTAACCCGTTAAACACGCAAAGTTAAAAGTGGCCTGACTATTATTAATGTATTTAATCCGGTAACTGTGTAACATCGGTTTTACGCCGACACAGTGGTAGGGTGACGCGATACTACTATGTAGAGGGATAGGACGCGTTTGAAGTTGAACTTTCAGATTGAATTCTATAAATCGAAGGAAAAATTGAGTATAATTCATCAACGTCATGTCAGTCGGAAAGTTGTACCCTGTTTCTGAGTATAATTCTGTTGGCAATTTGATTAATTTTTGAAACGCGATTAGAGCACGTGGGCGGGCGCAGAACGGCGGTATGAACAGAATTCGAGTTTTTCGTCGTTGTAACAAACGATTGATACGCTATTGGCATTGAAATTGTCGCCGTCGCTAATTAAGATAAATATACGAGGATTAATTAAACGGGACGCGATGTCGTAGAAGAGCTGCCGCCTGCCGCCTGTGGCATGTTGCTGATTTTTTTTTCACGCACGAGCCTTCCGTGTAAAAGAGTGTTTTTTGATTATGATTAGGCGAGTGTGGGTTTACATGTGGTGTAATCGTAACTCGAGTTGTAATTATTTATTAATTTGATAAGGGAGTCCTCGGAGGTTCAATTTCGATTTTGATAAAATTGATATTTTTTTGAAATAACGTGCAGTCGAAAACCCGAGATCTAATTCAAGAGCGTCCACGTCACATCCGTTCTTCAATCAACTTTTTGGTAAGTTTTTTTTTTCAAATTTTTTCAAAAAAAAGAAAAACAGATACAATTTAACCATACATAAAATTACTTTCTTGTTGAGATTTTGTTCGTATTTCTTCAAAATCAGGTAGATAAGTACATTAGGATGGATTGCCTCTAAAAACAGTCGGCAGATTCTAATCAAATTCAGAGGAGATCTTCATTTCGAGTTGAAAATTACTCACAATTAGAAAAAATTTCAGCTCCAGAGATGTCCCTTTGTCCCAAAAGGAAACATACAAGTCCTTAGACAGGGGGGATTTTGAAAAAATCGTGGTTTTAATGCTCTATTTCATACCCAACGACCAACCTGATTCAGAAAAATGTCCCAGTTCCAAAAGATAGCATTTGAGACCCCGCATCCACCGAAACCGTTGCTATCAAAATCCAAGGCCACTTTTAGGGTTCTACTGAAGGATTGTAAATTCAAAAATCACTTATGTATTTTGAATTAAATTCGTGTTCTGAAAATTTTTTCTTCTCAATATTTCACATCAATTATGCAAAAATGTCGAAAGATTTCTTTTCGAAAACTGAAGGAATTTTATGCAACACAACCGGTTTCAATTTTTTGATCAGTATTGCCAATTTCCATAAACGATAGAATTTATTAAGTTTTTGGCTATTTTTCTTGATTTCTTGAAATTGGATTCACTGCAGTGTCCCAAAATATTTCACCAGAAAAAATGATATTTTTCGATGATTTGGCATACTTCATTAAAGCGAGATATTTGAAAGAAAAAATTTTCAAAACACGAATTTACCCGAAAATAAACGATTTCCAAATTTTCAACTACTCACTATAAATCTTCAAAGTGGTCTTTAATTTCAATGACGATGATCGAGGTCGACGCAGAATCAATGAAATAAAACGAACGAAACATGATTTTTTTCAAAAAGGTCCCCCGTTTGAGAACCAACTTCTCCCCCCCCCCCCACAACGAGTTGGAAAAATTTTCTGCGTAATTTTCAACTCAAGAATGTAGATTTTCACTGAATTTGGTCAAAATCCCCCGACATATTATTTTATTTACGATCCACTCTAATGATTATCTTTTTTTGTAAAGCATTCATTTGCTGAAAGTCAAAATTAAAGGCATTATGATGGTTAGAAATTTTCAATGTGTTATAGCATCTTAAATTTCAGACATAGGTTAAATAGGTAGTACAAAAATGACACTTTTTGAAGAGAATTCGATTCAAGTCATCCAAAAATTGAATAAGCTATATTATTTAGAAAAGAAAAAGCTGATTAATGCTCTCAATTGCTTTAAAAAAAAGAATACTGTATAATAACTTGAAATTACATTTCTTGTTGCCCAGTCAATCAATTCAGATACTCATCAGAATTTTTAAATTACGATGTTTCTTGAAAGTGAGGTGACTTTTGAACATTTTTTAAACGGGTTCCAGTGCTTCTCTGGCTTGAAATGAGCTTATTTTCAATTTAATGATGATTTCTGTTCACAGATGTACATATTTCATCTGGCGCCATGTTGGTGCAGAAAAATTCAAAAACTATAGGTCTCACTCTCGTCAACGCCTACCATCACTTCGGACTTCTATTTCCCAAATCGCAGCATAATAACAACTTCATTGCTGTTCATCTTGGAATAAAAGGAGAAATTCACATCAAATACCAATGGAATTGGAAAATACATATTTCTCAACTCGAAACAAAAAATAAAAAATTTCTGCTGATACAAGAAATTATATTGATGCTCATCTCTGAATTAGGATTCAAATTTTTTCCGATAGATGTTCAGCTCACGCTCGTATACTTTCTTATCAATCGCCATCATCTTATCATAACCTAAACAACCTAATAGCGGAGTGATAATAACGAACCACCTGAAAAACGATTGTAACTATAATTTAACAACCAAGTAAGTTATAATATTCTTTCTCCGATAATATTGTCTCAAAAAAATTAAAATTCATTTAAAAATTGAAAAAGGAAAGGACGCTAATTTTTTCATGAAGAATCAGGAATCATAAAAAAATCAAATTTATACGACTTTCGTCTATTTTTATTTTTTAAAAAAGCATTTTCACATTTTGAACTCGATGCTTTTCAATTAAGGCAATAGCACAATTTTTGCGAGCATATTTCTACAAGATTGTACCGAATCAAAAACTCATTTATCATCTTACGTATTCTTATCTTCAAAAATAGAATGTGTACTCACCTAGAACAGAGAAAAACAAATCACGGATTAGCGGATTATACACATGAATTTATTCCATTAGGTACCTATTTATATTCTATAAATTCAATAGATAAGGGATAAGGGAGGCAGTTCAATTAGGTAACCAATGAAATTTCTGTGCCAGGCAGACAGAATGGGAAATGTTGCGATAATTTTCAGAAGTAGGTACTAGACTACTAGATAGTAAGTAACTCCATTCTTCGATTTTTAAAGAATTTTTAAAAATTAAAATTTTAAATTACCTATTTTTTTTTAAAAAAAAGTGTATAGGTGGGCTAGGTATTAAATCATAAGATCAAACGGAGGCATAGAACTGAAATTGATAAACATTACTTTTCAAAGATCGAGATGCCCGGATCATGTTTCCATAAGCGGCCATGTTATCAGTAGGTCGTCGTCGTCGTAGTCGCGCTCCTTTACAGGAGATAGCGTATATGTCCATCTATATTAGCCGGTATCTAGCGTATCTAATTGTTTCTTTCAGGGTCTTGCAGGGGGAGTTGGCCGGTGAGTTTGTTGTTAACAGTTCCGATCGTTTCCTCCCTCTCGTCGATCTTCCTTGGATTTTCCCCTGTACCGCTAGCATGAAAATACCGTTTTCTCGTATTTTATGAGCTAAATACTTTAGCTTTCTGTTTTTGATGTCTTCAACTACGACTTTCCGCTCCTCTCCTATTCTTGCTAGTACTTCCTTGTTGGTAACGAAGTCCTTCCATGAGATCCGTAGTAGCCTTCGATAGCACCACATCTCAAAAGCGGATACTTTCTTCTCGCATTCTGCACTCATGGTCCATGTTTCGCAGGAATACTTCAGAACGGTCCATACGTAGCATCGCATAATTCTCTTCCTCAGATCAATACTCATCGTTCGATTTCCCAGCACATTGGCAAGGTTGTTGAAAGCAGTCTTTGCCATTCCAATCCGTGATTTGATTTCTTTATGATCTCTACCATTGTTGTTTATCAGTGCTCCAAGGTACCTGAATTGCTTTACATTTTCAATTTCTTGTGATCCGATGTTGATTTTGACCTCTTTATCATCTCCTTTCGTAAATCTCATCACCTTGGTCTTGCCTGCATTTATTTTCATTCCATATTTTAATCCAGCACTGTTGATTTGGTTGATCATTTTCTGCATCTGCGCCTCTGTCTCAGCAAGGATCACTTTGTCGTCTGCATAACTTATTTCATTTATTCTCTTGCCGTTGATCTTGAATCCCATTCGTTCGATTCGCGCTTCTCTCATTATTTCTTCTGCGTACACGTTGAACAACCTGGGTGAGAGGGGGCATCCTTGCCTCACACCTCTCTTTATTCCACATCCGTTCTCTGAGTACTCAGTTCCAATCTTGATGTTAGCGCTTTGCTCCCAGTACAGGTTCTTGATTATTTGCAGGTCTTTGTTATCGATATTGTATTTTTCCAGGATCTCCAACATCTTCTCATGGTTGACACGATCAAATGCTTTTTCATAATCGACGAAGCAAGCAATGATTTCCCTATTTGCATTCAGTGCTCTTTGAATGATCACTTTCAGCAGGGAAATTGCATCTCTCGTCCCTTTTTTTGCTACAAAGCCATATTGTGTTTCACTTAGATTTTCATCTATCTTCTTTTCAATTCTGGCATTTATGATGGAGAGTAGTAGCTTCAGTGCGTGGCTCATCAGTGCGATGGTTCTATATTCAGAGCATTTTTGCGAGTTGTTCTTTTTTGGTATTGGTACAAAATTTACTGCTTTGAAGTCCTTAGGCAGAGTGCCTTCATCGTATATCTTGTTCATTATCTTCAGCAGCTCCTTTTCATACTCTGGTGTTAAATGTTTGATCAAGTCTGCTGGTATGAGATCTTCTCCCACTGCTTTGTGGTTTCTGGCTCGCTTCACAGCATTCCTCAGCTCCCACATTTCAATTTGTGGTGCCTCTTCTGTGGATGAAACTGCAAATTGAGCCGGACGTGTATCATCTCCATACAGTTCTTGTATATAGCTGATCCAGACCTCTTCAGTTTCTTGATTGGTAACACAGTACTTTCCGTCTTTTCCTCGCATATATTCATTGTTATTCCAATATTTGACGAAAAAAAAAATATGATACTCACTACTCAGTTTAGGTAAGCACACCTTTGGAATTCCGAGTCAATTGCAGGGGATTCGCCAAAGTGCATTTTTCGGTTTTTGGGGAATTTTTGAAAATAAAATGTGGGCCAAAAATGAGAAAAAAAAACAGATTACACCAAATTAACCTACAAAGCTGAAATTCGGGAAATACCCATTTTTCACCCATCAAACCGATTCGGAACTGTTTCAAACCATTTTGAGCAGTTCAGGAGCTTTCAGCAGATTTTTGAAACTTGAAATTTCTAAAAAAATTTACCAAATGAAATTGGAAAACTAAAATTTATTCCGCATATCTCAATAATTTCAATATGCTGAATCGACTGGATGTTGTTCCAAACATATGTTAAAGTTGATTTAAATAAATTTTATGGCGTTTTTTTTTTTTTGAAAACTGAAGTTTCCAAAAAATCGCCTGAGGCTTCAAAACGATTTGGAACGACCTCCAGTCAACTTAGAATGTTAAAATCGAAGTGCAGAGTGAACATTAGGTTTCCAATTTTATTGGGTGAAATGTTGAGGAAATTTCGAGTTTTGAAAATCTGCTCGAGACTCCAAAACTGCTCAAAACGATTCGAATCAGTTCCAATAGATTTGTCGGGTCAAAAATAGGGTAAACTCAGAATTTTAGCTGTCTAGGTCAATTTGGAGAAATTCTGATTTTTCTCATTTCTGACCCAAATTTGATTTTCAAAAATTCACCAAAAATCGAAAAATGCACTTCAGCGCATGGAATTTTGACTGGTGATACAATTTTTTACATGCTTTTTCAATTTAGCTTTTTGTTCGGCTCAAAAACTTTTGTGCGAATTGAGCTAACCTCCCTAGTTAGATGTGTCAGAATTTCTCTTCCGAAATTTTCAAGCCCATAAGGTGACAAACCACCTTGGATAGGATCAAGTCATTGCTGACCAGAGTATCGAGAACAGTTTTTCTTGGCCACTTAGAACATAGGTCAGAGGAGTTCTCGAACAGTCCTGTGTCTACAGCAGGTTCTTTTATTACCTATTTTACGTACTTATGTATGCTCATTGCTCATGAATTGCTTGTAATTTGATACCGAAATATATCTACTTACCTCGGATCTCTATCTCTTATAGAATAACTCACACCTATGCATCATGAATCTATTTTTACAGCTTCCTTTTTTAGCATAAGACACGTTATTTTTTTGTGACAAATTTTCTCAAGTAACCTATAATAACACGCGGGAGAGCTGTTTTTTTTTGTTTTTTTTTTTAGAATAGATTGTGTTATTTTCCATTAGAAAAGAATTAAGTTTTCTGCAAAATGAATCAAGTAAATGAAAATAGGGGAAGTACCGTAGAAATTGAAAAATTTAGATCAGTATTTTATGTAATCACTAATCAGGTACCTATACTACTCTTTATTGAAATCAGAACCAGATAGATCGAATAGTTCTCTAATGAGACAGTATAGTATTTTTATCCTATTTCCAATAATAAGTGATAATTGCTTAAAATACGAAGATCACGCATGAGAAAAAAACCGTAGCTAATACCCACTTACAAGAGCATCGGATAGACGAGCAAAATGACTGAACTAATCCTCAGGTGCCATGTTTCCATTCTCACATCAGATTCCATACGACAGCCGGGTTTAAAATCGAATTTGGTAAATGATGTAATTTTTTATTGTGCTTTGTGGTCGTACTCAACCTATATAGTATCTGCTATACCTACTTATAGCACAACCTATAGCTCATTTTTCAGTAAATTGGTGTTTTGAAAATTTTTTTCTTCTCAAATATACGTAAAATTATTTCGCATTAATAACGCCAAAACATAGAAAGATGTTGGGTATTTCTGAAAGTGGGATAGTATTTTGCAACGCAGTGGTACCCATTTTTCTCTCATTAAGTACCTATTTCCAATTTCAAAAAATCGTAATTTGATACACAAGTTATTAGTTATTTTTTTCTCGACTTTTTGAAACTAACTATGTACTACATATAATGAGCAAAAAGTGGACACCATAGCGTTCCAAAATATTACCTCAGTTACAGAAATGATGTATTTCGATATTTTGATGTAATTAATGCTAGGTAGGTACATACCTATTTGGAAAGAAAACATTTTCAGAACATGAATTCATACTCAAAAATAATAAACCATTTGCAACTTTTTAACTGCTCGGTGTAACCACAAAAATGGTCTTGGATTTTGACGTTAATGGCCTCTGCTTATTTTATGTAAATTTATCACAAAAATTGAGAATTTTTGGCACCCCCCCCTCCGCATTGAACTTCCTACACCCGTATGATGGACCTTTTGTGGTGACTAGGGTTGGATAAAAATTAGGATTTTTTGGGACAAGGAATAATGGTTTCTTTAGAGTCAAAATCTGACATGAATATTGAGTGAAATATGAAAAGGAATACATGGATGGATTAGTCATGGAATATGCTTTCAATTTAGGGTAACCAAATTGATCAGGAGAAGATAGGTAAATGGAAGGAATGAGACTTTGGGAAATAGGATCGAAGTGTAGGAATTAAAAACCTCCTAGCAACCACATAACTAACTATGGTTATCAGATTCCATTCAAAATAAAATAATCTTCTCTACTTGTAAAGTAAATGATTTTGTACCAGTAACCAAGAAATTATGAGCATAGCTCGTGAGTAAATTTATTTCAAAAATACATACAACGTATGATTCATTATATTTCGTGTACCTAGTTCCAAATGGGTTTCAAAAAGGATCTCTCAATCGAGATATATCATTAAATTTAGTAGGTAGGTAAACTAGCTTTCACGATTCATAATGGAATCATATCGAGGAAATTAAACTAATAACAAGCCATCAGCTATTCGCTGATTGCAAGAGAGTTTTTGCATTTACCTTTTGCTTATTGGGTGATCTAAATTCTAATGCTGTATGCTTTTGAATAGTTCTTCAACAAATCTTGATGGTATGATCAATATAATCTCACCTCAGACATACACGAAATATCGTAATTTATTTTATTTTGAAAAATTATTAATTTTTCTGAATTTACCCTTTCAATTCTTGTATAGCTACTTAGAAAGATGCCTGATTTTTTATAAAATTAAATTCAAAATAATCTTTGGAATTTCGCTACACGAAATATCGTTATATTTTATTTTGGAAAATTACAATCTTCACGGATTCGATTTGTTTTTCGTTGTTGAAAAAAAAATGAAAGTACCCGCCAAAGTTATACCTATCTACAATTTCAGTTTTGGCTTATTACATACTTCCTCACCATTTTATCTTCATTTTCATATCAATATTAGTTATCTACAATAAAGTTTTGAATTGAAATCGGAATTTAGAAACAAATAAATGTAGCTAATTATTTTTGCATACTTATTGCTTAGCATTTTAAAATTCTACTCGACGAAGAGGAATTTAATTTTTGCATATTGCTTAGCATTTTAAAAATGAGGACGATGATGACTACGATGACTACGATGACTACGATGACGACCATGAAAAAGTGGTTACAATAGAGTTTTTTCGCGCTTCGCGCAAAAACTCTACACAGTCTTCAATAAGACTATCTCATATTTACAGGTAGGTATTTCTAGTAGTTATTTAATTATAACATGTCTAACCTAATTAAGGGGATTCTTTACTTCTCACCACATCTCGATCACCAGCACCTCTGTGCTTTGGCTTTTAAGCAGCCATTTCCGGAACAACCATATCGAGGAGAGAATATTTACGAATCACGATCACGATATATCGAATAAAGTTCAAAGCAATTCTTTCAAATCATTGTAATGTCGAGATATTTTCACATTACACAAAAAATCATAGCAAATCAAGTTATTTCTAAATCATACAAAAATATCACGAAGAACGCACAAAACATACGTCTACATCTTTCAAACATATATCATAAGTTAGTTGATCCGTTTTCTAACGTATAGCAATTTCAAAAAGAGTCAAACAGAATCAACTAACGAACTCTAGTACCTATCGTTTTTCTTTACCTATCAGAATTCTATATAGGCAGTTAGATAGTATCTATACCACACTTTGGCAGCACTTGGGGACTGGCAGAATCGGATATTCGAATTCAACGCGAAAAATACTACAATTCGATACCATTAGAACCATCAGTTTTCTCGGTCGAAAATTCATGAAAATTTTGGACTTTCGAGCTCTCACTATGCTTAAAAGTAGCAGCTACGGATCGACAGGCTGGTAGTTTTCAAAATAGGGTTACAAACCCTAACTTTTGTGACCAGTCCCAGCTTTCTGTTCTTACGGTATGTTTTCGTCAGGGTGGCTCTTGGAATAATGAGAAATATGAAACTGGCTGTGATGAGAACGAAACGATCCGGTTATATGCGATGGGGGTATACTTTGCCAAAACACGATAGTTTAGCAGATTTACAACAACCATTGTGAAGTACATAAGTTGTACCTACGATAATTAACGGAACGCATGAAAAAGCTATCACTGCTATCAGCTGTTCACTGATTGTAAGAGAGATTCTGTATTTGTTTTTAGCTGTATGTTCAAGAGCATTTTCGAACAGAATTTCTGGTGTATTGACTTCCTATAGAATGAAATCATTCATAAGTTAGTAATGATTGATGTCAATTTTTCGTACGTAGTAAACACACATCACGAAGCACCAAACACTACACAGAAGTTTTGGTGTAGGTTGATCGTAAGTTACAGCTCATTTTACGCCGCATAATTTTGAGATTTTTTCACATCTTTGAGCTTCTGTGGTGAATAACTATTACACGTTTCGGAAAAAATCCAATGTTTCATTGAAAAGTACCTACATGCTGTTTACTTTTAAATCTTTTCCCCCTCATAATTTCACCTTTTTTTGAAATTGAGTACAACAAATGCAAACAAAGTCTAAAATTGTAAAAAAAAAAATCACACATCCACGCATGAATGCTGAGTTTTCAACACAAATGCGGGCGCTTCACAACACAACCAAATCAGTCTGTTTTGAAGGTAAGGTATACCTAGTACCCAATTTTGTATAGTACCCAGCAACCCTGCATAGTTGAAAATTTTATATGAAAAAGAGAAAAATTGAATTTATTTTGCCTAGAATCACGAGAATCTGGACCACTGTGATGAATGCAACAACATACTCGTACTTACGATAGCTGGTTGATAAATAGTCGTCCTTATCGTATGATTTATTTCATGAAAACAGATAATGGTACGTTCGCGGTGGCAGCACTGAAACTCATATTATTCATTTTGCAATTGACGCTGGTCAGTATCATTAGTGCGTATGAGACGTATGTCCGTTATTTATTTAAACTCGTGTCAGGAAATATTGAATTTTTAAATTCAAGCACCTATCACTTCTAAATATTCATTTCTAGAATATTTTTCAATTTTTTTTTTCCATTTCAAATTATCGATTTGCTTTCTATTAATTGCAAGTGAGCTGAAAAAGTTGAAGTTTATTTTTCAACTTGTAGTTTTAGTTACCCAATCAGTGATACTAATTTTTCGTTGAGTGATTTCTGTGATCTCGTGGAATCGGTGAGTACAATTCCAGCACAATTTTGTTACATGATAATAGGTAATAGGCCTAATATTTATGTAGGTAATACCATTTTTGTATGATTTTAATTTTCAAACTCGTAAATAATTGCATGAGCACGTGCATAAATTAGGCAGAAAATTTCGTAGACTAGCCACTTGAGCATAAAAATATAAACGTGGAAGCATTACATAAGTACATACGTAATTTTGGATCTAAAAAAAAAAAAAGAGGTAAAATGGATGGTTTTAGTGATTTTATTCACTTATATTATCAATTCAACGTTTTTCCCCAAATAATTATTCAAATGCATAAAATGAAAACCATCGCGTATTTATTGCCAGATTTTTCCATGTCATGATTTATTTATTTTTCAAAACACCTAACAAGGGAACTACCCAAGGTGTTACACGCCGATCGAAAACATTTTTTCACAGGCGGATAGAGCATCAAAAAATATACTATGAGCCAAAATTTCAGCTGCTGAGGTTCACAGGGGGCGAAATTATGGGGGTTTGAATATCGAAAAATCACAAAAATACACAAAAATACACTGAAAAAAATATAAAAGTTGAAATCATTCGTCACCCTGTTCGCCTCAGCAGCTAATTTTTTGGCCACGATCTACCATCGATATATGACGCCTTATGGTGGACAAGTCGCCGCGATCTGCGTGTAACACCTTGGGGGTGAATTTTTCCCCACCACCCCCCCCCCTAATTTTGGGCGAAACTTTCGAAAGAAAATCTGGAGCATGTGATATATCGAATTGTATGTTTTTGGAGACGCTGAATACGAATATGACGTCAGATTTTTGATTGGACCCCATCCACGGCCCCCAGCACCTCCCCAAAGGGGGTAAAAGTTCAAAAAAGTGTTTTGTTAGTGCGACACATGAAATAGTATGTTTTTTGTGACGCTGAATACGAATATGACGTCAGATTTTTGATTGGACAAGTCGCTTCGATCCGTGTGTGTAACACATTGGGGATAAATTTTTCCCCATCCCCTAATTTTGGGCGAAACTTTTGAAAAAAAAACTGGGGCATGTGATATATCGAATTGTATGTTTTTGGCGACGCTGAACATGAATATGACGTCAGATTTTTGATTGGACCCCATCCACTGCCTCCAGCACCTCCCCAAAGGATTAAAAGTTCAAATAAATGTTTTGTTCGTGCAACACATGAAATAGTATGTTTTTTGTGACGCTGAATACGAATATGACGTCAGATTTTTGATTGGACAAGTCGCTGCGATCCGTGTGTAACACCTTGGGGATGAATTTTTCACTCATTGAAAAGAATAAAAAAATGAAAAATCAGAATAACTCTCCATCCTGTTTGCTTTGCAGCTATTTTTTTTTTTTTATCATGAACCATCGTCGATATAATGATGTCCAAGGGAACAAGTCGCCAAGATTCGCTTGTGACACCCGAGGGATAATTTTTTTACTCGTAAAAAATGATATCATCTTTAATAATTTTGGTTTGCACAAAAATTCATTATTCATGTTCAAAAGCAAAAAAAAAATTAATTACCTACATTTTCTGTCAAAAATTAACTCGTAAAAACAAAAATTGTGAAAATTTAAAAAAAAAAAAAACTTGAGCCCGAGATGCGATTTGATCTCCGCATCTTCTAATCAATAATCTCGCACCAGTGCCACAGGGCTAGCGCTGAAGTTTTCCCAGATGAGTTTTTTGACAGTATACACGTTGCTAAACAGCGTCGAAAACTACACGTACTATTTCATGTGTTGCACGAACAAAACATTTATTTGAACTTTTAATCCTTTGGGGAGGTGCTGGGGGCAGTGGATGGGGTCCAATCAAAAATCTGACGTCATATTCATGTTCAGCGTCGCCAAAAACATACAATTCGATATATCACATGCCCCAGATTTTTTTTTTTCAAAAGTTTCGCCCAAAACTAGGGGATGGGGAAAAATTTATCCCCAATGTGTTACACACACGGATCGAAGCGACTTGTCCAATCAAAAATCTGACGTCATATTCGTATTCAGCGTCACAAAAAACATACTATTTCATGTGTCGCACTAACAAAACACTTTTTTGAACTTTTACCCCCTTTGGGGAGGTGCTGGGGGCCGTGGATGGGGTCCAATCAAAAATCTGACGTCATATTCGTATTCAGCGTCTCCAAAAACATACAATTCGATATATCACATGCTCCAGATTTTCTTTCGAAAGTTTCGCCCAAAATTAGGGGGGGGGGTGGTGGGGAAAAATTCACCCCCAAGGTGTTACACGCAGATCGCGGCGACTTGTCCACCATAAGGCGTCATATATCGATGGTAGATCGTGGCCAAAAAATTAGCTGCTGAGGCGAACAGGGTGACGAATGATTTCAACTTTTATATTTTTTTCAGTGTATTTTTGTGTATTTTTGTGATTTTTCGATATTCAAACCCCCATAATTTCGCCCCCTGTGAACCTCAGCAGCTGAAATTTTGGCTCATAGTATATTTTTTGATGCTCTATCCGCCTGTGAAAAAATTTTTTCGATCGGCGTGTAACACCTTGGGTAGTTCCCTTGTAAGTATACCATACCTATTTATCTGAGGTTTAGCCTTGTGCTCTTATTTTTGATAATGAACTTGAAGCAAATTGTTCATCGTTTCCTTTCTAACTAACCTACGTATTAAATCTGGATTGCTTTTATAAAAATTTATCCGAACCTTGCGCAGAACCAGGTATACCTACTTGCAAAAAAAGTCTTTCGCCACGATAATATTATCCCCGGTGCGTTTTGTTCATCATGCACGCAATATGTACATACATACATAGGTAAGAATTGGATTTTTAGTTGTAGGCAAATAAGTATCTTACATTCAGTCAATTTTCTACAAAAAATAAATAAAAAAATATGAAGTAAGCAAGTAAAATTAGATTTCTTATCAAGAGATTTGGAATTAAGTGGGTACTTGCTCATTCAATACACATCTGGTATAATTAATATCCACGCGAGCCTCTTAACCTCTATCATAATATGTATACATACAATCAGCTGGTGATAATTAGTACGGGCTAATTTTATCTCATCAGTCGACGATTAACCATTTTCGATGAAAATGTTCCTGCTATACTTAAACCTATAGGTACCTTTTACCATCACATCATTAAAATTCCATCCTAATGATTCCCCATTTTGAATGCAAGATGTCAGCAAACGATATTGGTAACGATTTGGGTTTCAGAATAACCGTTATTCATCATGTTGGGCAGAAAATTAACCAAACAAGGATTAGATTTTTCAAAAAAAGTGCTATTGAAAAATGCTAACCGAAAATTGAGTGGGCCAGCTCCGTTGACATCGTTTACCGAAGAGGAAAATGCTATGCGAGATCAAGGTAAGATTTTTTCAGGTGTATCTATGGATAAACGTAATTAGTAGGTAGATAATGAACATGTATGAAATTCATTCATTCTCAATTTTTGCTATCAACAAATACCACACTTCATGAAACAACGAATAAGCATTGTATCAAAATTTGCTTTCATCAGTTATTTTCTACACAATATTATGTAATGAAGCATAATACTATAATGTCCGACAAACAAAAATCAATGTTCCATGAATTGAACACGTTGCATAATAATTTTTTCCAATATCTTACTACAGGAGACTCTCGATTATCCGATTTTCGAGTAACCGAGCAAGAAAATGCATCCAATTTTTTCAGTGTAACCGATACAAAACATTTTTCCTCAGATTTTAAACTTTTTTTACGTAATTGACAATGGAAAAATGATCGAGAAATCTAGGGAATTGTTTATTTTCACTAAGTACCTATAAGTATACCTACATCGATAATTCGACCCAAAAATTTTTAATCAGTCACAAATGATTTTTCTCAAAATTCTACATACAAGTAGAAAAAATGACTTGAAAATATTCAAAGTCTGATTGAGAAAAAAAGTAGTATACCTATTACCTACATAGGCAAAAAGCAGTAAAAGGGCAAGATTAACAGAATGAACAGGACTGTTAGAAACTCTGAAAACGTTTTGTAAAGTAGTTTTCGGTGAAGGATGCATTTTTTCTTCAAAAAATATGACAACTTGGTTAATCGAGAGTTCAAGTACTGTACTTCCAAAAAATATTTCTCGAACAAATTAATTAATACCTATACTTTACTTTATTACACTCATTATGTGCTTTATGAATGTTGAAATATATACTTAGATACTTATCAATATTAAAAACAATTATAGCAAATTCTTTTTTTTTTTTTTGAACAGTTGCAAAAATCTCCAAAGAGACCATCGCACCGTACATCAAACAGATGGAAAAAGAGAACAGGATAGTGGAACCAGTATTGGAATCACTGTTTGAAAATGGGGTAAGTTATTCTGGAAATCATTATTCGTCTCTAAATGTCGGTATGAATCTCCTCAGTGTCTTGTGCACATTTTTCTAAGGGGCGAAACGTTTCCACAATTTCAGTTTAATTTCCTTTAATTTGATACCACACTTGGACCCCTTCGGTCAATTGCACTTCTCAGGGGAAAGAAGTTCAAGTTTACTAGTTTTAGGTGGTGAGTGACTGCAGAATGAAAAAAAATAGATATTTCACCTGCATTTTTGCATGCTTTTGATTTGAGTCGATGAAAAAAAAATATTAAAAATGAGCCACATTGTTTTGCTCTAGTGACCCCCTTCCCTGAATTTGGAGTCGAATTTTCATTTGAACGCATATTTACCCTCATTTCCTCTCCCTCAAACTTTTTGCCAATGATTTGGAAATCAAAGTAGAGGAATAAGTTGGATGAAAAATACCAACACAAAAACTTTTGAGTTGGATTGATGGAAGTTATTGTAAAAGAGCTCCCCATACCACAACTTTTTTTTGCTCCAATGCCACTCCCACCATCGTCCCTATTCTTTAGTTTGCAGTTGAAATTCCCAATGAAGAAGTCAAATGACAAGCCGTCAGATAGTCACTGATTGCAAAAGAGTTTTTGCATTAGTTTTTGCATAACCTTATTTGTTGTTTTATTGCTCTATGCTTCCACATTTTTCTTTAAACATCTCTGAATTGTATTAATAAACGCTCCACACATTTTTATCCAGCATAAATAGATGAAAAATGAAATTGATTTTTCACTTCTTAGTAGAAAAATGGCCTGATTTAAGTAAATTCAGTAAGTAAGTACTTTCTTCTGTTTGGATTTAGAAAACAACGAGGATTTTTGATTACGTATTTTTTTCGATATTTTTATAATATTTCAGAAATAGAATATTTTCTCATGAATTTAAACGTTCAATTTTACTCAGATAAAAAGCATTTCGTTCAAGCACCTACCTACTTGCACATACAATATTAAAAATTGAATTAAAACGTTGAAATGAACCATTAGGTATTTCTATGAAAACGTCAATTAAAAACCTACATTTCAGCTGTTTTCTTAATAATTCGTTCATTTCCTAAATTTTGATCTGAGAATCTATTTTCGTACCGCATTCATTTGACAAAATTTTATTTTCAAGACGTCGTAAACAGATCACACTCTTATTATATGTACCTATGTATCACAATGTAAACAAATGCGATTACTTTCACGTTTCAGCTAATGGGAATCGAAGTTCCTGCGGAATACGGTGGGTGCGAAACTTCATTCACTAATTCAATCATAGCCATCGAAGAGGTATCAAAGGTAGACGCCGCAGTCGCTGCTCTAGTCGATATTCATGGCACTTTATCAGCTAGGTTTATAAGACGTTTCGGAAATGAAGAACAGAAGAAAGAATATTTACCGAAATTAGCTTCATCGTGGGTAAAATGATCATTCTCATATTATACTTACCTATTATTAGCAATAATAAATTTTCATTCCCATTACGAGGTACTCGTATTAAATTGTTGAAAATCGGAACCTACTTACGTGGTTGATTAAACTCACCTATACGTGATCGATAAGACATAATTTGTAATATGAATAAATAGGCGATAAGTGGCTAATTTTCATTAACGTCAATGAATTTTTATCATTATCAGATACGAGTAATTAAAATTATTACATAACAGATAATTCTCAGTTTTCACATAAACACGTGTACCTATTTATTAGAAACTAGTTTTTTTATTCCCTTTTTCTTCTTTCTTTGAATTGATGCCAATTTTATTATCACAGTGTCCTATTTAAATTCACCTACTTTGTTATAGGCTGGAAGTTACTGTTTATCAGAGCCAAGCTCAGGGTCAGATGCTTTTGCGTTGAAAACCACTGCTAAAAAGGTCGGCGATAAGTATGTCATAAATGGAACAAAAATGTGGATATCGAATTCCGATATCGCTCAAGTATTCATCGTGATGGCAAACGCAGATCCCGAAAAGGTTTGTAAATTGTCCACTGAAATTATAATTTAATTATTTATTACGCCCTCTCGATATCTACACGTTGTGACGGATTGTTTATCAAGAAAATATCACCAAAAAAAAAAAAAAGAGTAACATTGAGATAGTAATGATGAAATGTATGTATTATTATCACAGCTTCCTACAAAATGTAATGTAATGTGGTAAACAGCTCTCTGTAATTAGGTAATGAAAGCGTTTCCTGGATGAAAGGAACTGGCGATAATTACCAAAAAAATAACATCAAAATAGTTCCAACTTCCAAAACTACGATATTCATTTTTTTTTTTTTTTTTTTTAGGGTTACAAAGGTATTACAGCTTTCATCGTCAGGAGAGACAATCCTGGATTCTCGGTGGCAAAAAAAGAAGACAAACTTGGTATCAAAGCATCGGGTACTTGTGTACTTCATTTCGATAACTGTGAGGTAAATAAATAATTAATTATTCGATTCATTGTGAATAAATTCCTCTAGCTGTTATCATTTTCTTACGTAAAATCCATTAAGTCATGGGACTTGCCTCCTCATTTTATCATTCACCTATCAACTTTTTTTTTGAAATGGCCAATGCCATAAATTTGCAACGAGAAATTTTTCCATCTTACCCACATCTATGATGTAATCTCTGAAATTGCGATTCAAATGGTTGGATTTTGATAACGACGATGTCCTTTTTCACGTATTGTATTTTCATCCTCTTTGTTACTTAATTTAAACGCTGTACTATATTTTTCTTATTCAACATTATAAGTTAACAAGCGATTAACCTTGGTACTAAATCATCGACTAACTTGAAGTATTTTGTTACTCGTAACTTACATATTACGTATAATATAGGTACTTTATTCTGTACTAACAATTTTTTTCACGATATATATTTCAGGTCAGCGAGAAAGACATAATAGGTGAAGTTGGCCAAGGATATAAATACGCTATTAACATTTTAAACGAAGGCAGAGTTGGTATAGGAGCTCAAATGATAGGTCTAGCGCAAGGCTCTCTCGATGCAACGATACCTTATTTATTCGAAAGGAAACAATTCAATCAATCATTATACTCATTTCAGGTTCGTCGAATAGAAGAAAATTTTCCATAATTATTTCTCAAGTTCAGCGATGAGTTTTTTAAGAAAGAGGATTGTTTTTTTTTTTAGGCTGTGCAACATCAAGTATCTCGTTTAGAAACAGAACTGGAAAGTGCCAAATTATTAGTGTATAACGCAGCCAGAATACTCGATGCTAAGTTACCATGTGTTAAAGAAGCTGCAATGGCTAAATATTACTCTTCAGGTTGGATATTACATACCTTATTTAACTAAATCATTAGAGATGTAGGCCACCTTACTTTGAAAAGTATGAAATTTTCCATCTTCCATCCCCTAAAGGGTGGGAAAATAATTCCATATTTTTTTCTTTTTTCCCAAATGCAAAAAAGTGGTTCCAATGGTATCCCTCTCCTCGAAAAAATCAAAAAAATTCAAAAAATAATCATTTATAGAAACTTACTTGATTCTGTGTCAGAATTTTTCAAAATAATCACATTTTTAAGAAAAAATTTTCCCCGATCCTTCAAGCCATATTGACCCAGACCCTTAAAAAATGAATCAACATGGTGGAAACTTTTTAAAAATTTATCATTTTCATGTGACATAAACATCAACATTTTTTCAAGAAAATCCCTTCATTGACCACCAAATGATGTTAGTTCTTTTGAATAAAGCCCCAAAATTTGGATAAAATATTGAAAAAATAAAAAAATTGATGTCTGTACAAATTTTTTGAAACTTTTCGAGGCTCTTAACTCAATTTAGTTTTGGTCAGGGTCAGATTTCGTGCTCTTAGAATGAGGGTTTAGTGCCATTTTGTTTTTGGTTGAATTGTGATAAAATACTCCAGTAAATGGGTTTAAAAGGTTTTGGGTTTACCTACAGACCTGAACATTTTTTATTTCTGGTCAGAATCTTCTGAACAATCATATTTTCAAGAAATGGTCTCCCAGATGATGTTGGTTCCTTTATGTAACCTAAAGTCCCTCAAAGTTGAAAAAAACAAAAACAATTAAAAATTGATATCTGCCAAAATGTTTAGTAAATGTTTTCTTTTGTAAGCAGAATTTTGTTTTAAACAACTGCCTTTTTAAAAAAATCCCTCTCTTGGTTCCCCAAATGATACTGATCTTCTTGTATCAAGTAAAGAATTCGAAAATTTCGAAAAAGATGATCAATTTCAAACAATAAGTAGGTAACTTTTTTTTTTTTGAATTTACAGAAGTTGCTGGTAAAATAGCATCGGAATGTATCGATCTTATGGGAGGAGTAGGTTTCACGACTGATTTTCCGCACGAAAAATACTACAGAGATGCAAAAATTGGAACCATTTATGAAGGTACTACAAACATGATGCTGCATACGATAGCCAAATGTATTAAAAAAGAATACGATCATTAGATATAATGAAAGCTCTTGTTTCAATTTAAGTTTTTAATCGTGAATTCCATTATCATTTTTATCAAGTACGTTGCTCATGTTCATCATAAATAGTGAAATCAATTCTCGTGTTAATTTTTTAAAAAAATAATCGACTATTTTGTAGTCACAATTCATATGATTTATTAATATATACCTCATTATCTTATTTTTAAAATACATACAACTCATGTTTTCTATTAGCATCATTTTTGTTCTTCTTTTTTCATCATCAATGATCTTTGATTGTACATAATGGTACTTCTGCAAATTCAATTCAATTCATAAATATTCAGGCAATTCTTTTATTTTTTTATTTTAAAAATTTTTCAAACCAGAAAAAATTTCAAAAAATGAGCCATTTTTCAAATTTTAACTTCTAAGTTCCAATTTCCAATTTCTTCAACGAAATGAAAACAAATCAATTTTTCATTGTGTTCAACTCTTCGACCATAATCTGTTGGTCGAAGGCTAAACTGCTAAATGAGTGAAGCTGAAAAAAAAATCAAAATTCAAAATCGACAATGCGAACAAATAGCCTACAGCAAAAAGCAAAAACTCTCTCGCAATCAGCAAATATCATGACAGCTTGTTCTGTTCTGTTTTTCCTCATTTTTCGCCTGCTTCACAAGCACAACGACTATATACCTATACGACAACAGCATGTTCTGCTGCCGTGGTCGTCGCGCTCTTACCCATTCATAATGTTCTTCACGTACTCCATTACCTGATATAGTGTAAAGTCTCCAAATTAGGTAATTTAATTCGTTTATTTTGCCGGTATGCTCGTACACGACACATTAGTACGTTGTGACTGGAATAAATCAGGTATTCGCGAAGGCTTTTTTGACGTCGACCGAAGCCGTAGCACAGCATCACGAAAGGACGAAGAGGTAAGAGGAGGTGGAGGAGAAAAAGAAAGGAATCATAATTGATGTACGTCTACGTACGTTACGTAGGTATATAATACCACGTATATTGTAGATGGAATGAATGAGAGAACGATTTCGGAGATGCCATCGATTTAAATTAGATTCGTGTACGTGGTTTTAATGCCTGGGTAGGATCACACGACGACAGAGAAAAACAATGGAATACGCGAGTAGAACGGAATCAAATTGTGGTAGAGTTTATTCGAGATTTTTTCGGCGGAGTTGATTTTGGAATTTAAAATGCGCCATTTCGCAAGTCTGATTGGAGTTTCGTCCTTGAAAAGGAATTAAATGTCAATCCTTACATACTAGGCGATCAGGGCCAGCCTATCACGAAAAGTCAAAATATTGAAAGGTAAGGCAATATTTTGTTATTTTCTTGAATTTTGGTCTTTTCAGTTTAATGCTCATTCAAATCACTAAGAACCCAAAGCATAATAAATTTTATACTCTTCATTTGGATATGAGAACATGAGACTGTGCATATTTCTGTCACTCTCACAAAGCACCTCTTATAATTTGTCAACTCTTATCGAGCTGAAATTTGGTTCACATGAGAAAAATGATTTCATGTTTTTCAGCTGTTACGCAAGAAATGTTGCCACAGTAAATTCAAAGATTTAAGAGATAGTTGTGACAATTTGTTTGAAGAAATAATGTCTTTTTGAATGTACATACAACAAGGAAGCCTGAAAATGATCCGTTGAACAAAGAAACCTCAATTCAAGGGACAATAGGATGGATCATGAGAAAAAATGTACGTGGATTTTGACTAAATTCAGTGAAAACTTTTACTTTGAATTGAATGTCACTCAGAAAAAATCGAAGTCTCAAAGGTGCCCCTGGGGATGAGATATGGGTCAAATTGTGGCAAAGTTTATTCGAGATTTTTTCGGCGGAGTTGATTTTGGAATTTAAAATGTGCTATTTCGCAAGTCTGATTGGAGTTTCATCCTTGAAAAGGAATAAGATTTCAATTCTTACATATTAGTAGACCAGTGACAACCGAATCTTAAAAGTCAAAATATTGAAAGGTAAGGCAATATTTTGTTATTTTTTTCGAATTTTGGTCTTTTCAGTTTAATGCTCCTTCAAATCAACTACCCAAAACCTAATAAATTGTATACCTACTCTTCTTAGTGTCACTCTCACAAAGGACCCTTCATAGTTTGTCAACTCCTATTGAGCTGAAATTTGGCTCATATGAAAGAAAACATTTCATATTTTTCAGCTGTTAAGTACGTAAGAAATGATGCCACAATAAATTCAAAGATTTAAGAGATAATTTTGAAAATTTGTTTGAAGAAATAATGTCTTTTTGAATGTACCTACATCAAGGAAGCCTGAAAATGATGAGTTGAACAAAGAAACCACAATTCATGGGACAATAGGATGGATCGTGAGAAAAAATGGCAGTGGATTTTGATTAAATTAAGTGGAAACCTTTACTTAGAATTGAATGTCACTCAGAAAAAATTGTAGCCCAGAACGTGTCCTTGGAAAAGAGATATGGGTCATCAAAGAGGAGACATTTTCGAAAAAAACCGTGCTCTTTCGCTCTCGCTCCTGCTCAGCATATTTTAGGGGAAATGGTCTTTCAATTCTCACATTTTAGTAGGACAACTCCAACCACTACACGAAATGATCATGAAAAAGTCAAAATAATAAAAGGTAAGGCAAGTACTTTGTCATTTTCTTGAATTTTGGTCTTTTCAGTGCAATGCTCCTTCAAATCATCAATGATCCAAAGCATAATAAATTTTTATACTTTTCATTTGGATATCAGAGCATGAGACTGCATATTTCTGTCACTCTCACAAAGGACCTCTCAGCTAATTTTTCTACTTTTATTGAGCTGAAATATTTTTCAGCAATAGGTAAGATTTCACTGATTATAATTCAAGTATTTGCATTATGAGTTATTTTTTCCACCTTCGCAAGGACCACCAATATTTGATAGTGATGCTAAAATTTGTACCAGACCAGAAGCTAACATCAAATGCCTGCAAGAGTAAGTATAAATGATTAATCAGTAAGTAATCAGTATGGTAGATGGAGAATTGGTGACCAAAATAGTTGAATATCTACTATTGCCCAAATTCTATGCTTACGCTAATATCTTAAAGAGAATGAACAAATTTCAAGTGTAATTTCCTAGTTGAAATAATTTCAAAGAAGCCACCAACAATAATCAAAAAATATTTATTGAAAAAATGCTATGAAAAAAATCCAAAGTCGCCACAAAAGGCAAAAAATTTCTGAGAATGGTGACGTCCTTCATTAAAGACATGCTAGATTATTTCATCATCAAACAAAACTGATAGAATAATACTTAAATAAGCTGGAAGAAATGAAACCACCAAAGCGCCTAATCTAATTAGGGGCAATTCTACCACTTCAGAAGTAAAAGGAAACACCTAAAAGACAAGCCATCAGCTATTCGCTGATTGCAAGAATGTTTTAGCATTTGCTTTTGCTTGATTGGTTGCTTTTAAATATTCACAGCTTTATGCTATTTAAATTTTCTATTTTCTATAACAGTAGTTTGATTGCAATTTGCGATTTTATTGCACCTTATTAAAAATAAAATTACTTAACGCATTTTGCAATTAGCAAATTGCAATAATTATTGGTTGCATCAATTCAATTTTGAAAATTAATTTTCACTTTTTCATAAAAAGGTGCATAATTTTTAATTTTTTATAAAATTAAACTCGAAAAAAATCATTAAAAAAAAAATTTTAAAGACAAACTTGAAAAAAATTTGCTGAAATGTATTTGAATTTCAGTCTTATGTTTGATAGGTAGGTATCTGTTTCAGTCTCAAAGCTTTGCAAATCTGTTCAGAGTAAATGATTTTAAGAAGCAGAAGATTTCAAAAGATTTTTACCTACAGGAAATTGAGAAAGCTTACAAATTTTATCGATTCTTGTTAGCTTCAAGTCATAGGAAAAGCAAATAGCATACAAGAATTTTGAGAGTAAGTAAGCAATTTTGAATAACTGATTCTGGGAGAACTGTTTCAATGATTTTCGTAGCGACATTTGCCTTCTCGAAACAGTGAAATTTAATACGTTCGCATTCACACAGTAAATAAAGTGTAGAATCGAAAAATAGACCAACGTTCGAACTAAGTCCCTACATTCTTGGAATTAATTTGAATTTGAATCAAAATTGAAGGTTTTTGGATACCCTCGTCATTTCTCCAAAAACAAAAATTTCATCCTACTTAAGACTTTCATTTTTTTTTACATTTTTTTATAGTGGGCTTGTATAATTGCCAGGATTTTTACGCCCAGTTTCGAGGGGTTAATCTAGATTTGGTTCGAAAGATTGATATCTTCGATGAATTTAAGAATGTTTTCCATCTGTTTGATATCGTCAGGAATTGTAGGGTCAAGGTCTGAAATGTTTAAGGGTTGGCGTTTTGTTTTGGGGGAGGGACAATGGAATAGAAAGTGTTGAGCGGAGATTATTTCAATTTGTCATAATGACTTTTTTTTTTGTTCACCTATTCAAATACTTTGAGTAAGTGAAGTTACTTAAAAGATCCAAACATTCTCTCATTTTTAGCAAACTTTTCAAAATTGGTAAATTTTTGTCTAAAAACGGTGTAACTTCTTCAATTTACGAATAGTAATAAAATATTTGCATCGTTAAATTGTCTTCAATAACCCATAGTGCTCAAATGAATAAACAAAAAATGTTATCTTGATAAATTGCCTTTTTTCAAAATTGAAGGCACGAACACAATTTGAAAATTCGAAATTCTCAAAATTTGGAGCCTCCCAAATTTTGAATCAAGTTTGACCCTTCAATTTTGAAGTAAGGGAATTAATCATAATGACATTTTTTGTTTGTCCACTCGAGTATTACCTATCGGATGGGCTATGATCATCATTTGAATGATTCAAACATTTTATGGTTTTTTCAAAATTGGTAAATTTTGAGTTTTGCGAAGCACGTGGCTCCTTTAATTCATAAGATAGTCAAACAGTCATAATGAAGTTTTTTGTTCGTCTTCTCGAGTATTATCCACAGTTGAATTTTGCAGATGATTTCCGGAGCACCCTGTGGAAACATTAATGTTGAATGAATTGCCTTACTTGGTTTGCTGTAAATAATACACGAGCCATATTACGGCGAACTGAGTATGCAAGTTTAGTAACGCCGTCAGATTATTGCCAAATCTATTCCATATTATTTCATCGGATAAAATAATATGTAGAGTCAACGAGTACCCGGATTGGATCCGGAAAAGAATCGGTTACCCGAACTGGGTACTGAAAATGATGAGAGATGAGATGAGATGATGATTTATTACGGGAAATATATAATTGAACGATAAAAAAGGTGGTTAGCACGATAACCATTTGAACGATAAAATATGGCTTAGTAACGGTAGTTTAGGTGGTAAGCACAGCATTTTTCAACCATTGAAAAAGGTTGTTAGCCCGATAATTTTCATTGATAAACACGATATTTTTCATTGACAAAAAAAAAAACGCTGGCACACAGTGGGACAGATTCATTTTTTAGAGTGTCGAAAATCATATTTCAGAAATGAATGCAAATTTGGACGTCAATCTTTTTGATACACAGGTATTTTGAGGCGCTGGATTCATTTTTGTCATTATTTTGGTTCGAACCTCAAATGGGGGCCCCAGGAGAAGGGTGCAAAGCGGTAAATATTTTGGAAGAGTCGAGTGGCGGGGTATCGATATGTACGTTTTTTGGGCTTCAGAATTCATTTTTGACGTTATTTTGGTTCGAAACGAAAATGGGGCCCCAGAAGGAGGGGTGCAAAGGCCATCGAATAGGTAAAAAAATAGGATTTTTCGTAATTTCATTAAAAATCGTTGATTTTTCTAAGTCCAATTAGAGGAAAATCGCGACATTTCGAGAAAAAATATTAGGCTCAGGTGAAAATTTACCGAATTTCAACTCTCCCTTCGCAGCAAAATCCATCCCATTGGGTAAAAATCATAAACGAGGTCGTCCGGCGTTATCTCGTAAAGCTTTATTGAAATAGGTACCTACTAGAACACTTCATTTTTTACTCACTCGAAAAAATCTTATACTTTTTGTCGTTCATTTATCCTTATTTATCGTGGACATCACTTATTTATCGTTTATTTATCCATATTTATCGTGGACATCACTTATTTATCGTTCATTTTGTCAAAAACTTCTCGTGGAAATTGTTTATTTTTTATTGTTCTTACTATCATATATATCGTGGATACCACCTAATTTATCGTTCATTTTTTAAGAAATCGTGCAATACATTTTTTTATTGTGAAATACACTTTTTTATCGTGCAATCCTCTTTTTCATCGTGAATACTTATTTATCGTGATAACCCACTATTGTTATCGTGCTAACCCCCTTTTTTAATGTAACAATAAATTGCACCCATTTATTACTTGGATCATTCCTTTTAGACTATACACAAGATACATACTTAGGTACCTATACTTTACATTAGGTCTTGAAAACACGACGTTGCCACATCAAATTTACACTTTTGGACGAAAAAAATTTATACTAAGTAATATAGCGATCCTAGCAATATTTATATAAACTACTAGGGTGCCCGTTAATTTCTGGCGGAATTTCAGTAAGTAGCCTTCTATATTTCAGGTTACAATTTCCCCATCTAGTTCAGTGGCAAACTGTAAGTAAGCAGAAAATTATGATAAAGCTTTGAAATTTGGTATGATGAACAAGGACTCCAAAAGAAAATTTTCAAGTCCGGGAGGCAATCGCCAAGTCCCACTGGAGGGGAATGGGAGTGATTTGGGGGGAAAATTCAACCCCCTATTTTTGGGCTAACGGGGCGATATTGGTGTCAATTCCACATGATTGAACCCCGATGAGTTCGAAAATATCATCACCTTTTAAAATCTGAGGAAGAGGCGTGCCTCCAATTTGAGATTTTCTGAGTGAAGTTTTTTACATTTTTCTCAAAAATACCCCAAAATTACAGTTTTCTAACCCTAGACGACACGCTGACCTTCCTCCGACATTTTTATGGTTCTTTTCGGATTCTACAGGTCAATTACAATAGAATCGACCATAAATACTTTCGCATACCTCTACCCTGGGTGTGCAGAGGGGTCTAAAGGGGTTAAAAATTGGCGATTTTTCGGCATTTTCTTGCAAAAATCGGGGTCATTGAACTGTGCACCGGATAAAAATAATAGCGGAAAAAGGTTCTAATGTCAATTTTCGAATACTACAAAGCAAGTACAATCGAATAAGACTCAAGAGACACTTTTTACACCCCTCCTGGAAGGTAGTAGAGGGGGTCAAATTTGACCCTTATCTTGCTCATGTTAAATCAATTTTAGAAATGTAATTAACGTAAGTGTACATTTTCTTACTATACCGAGATAAATGATGTTTATATATCAATGTTTTTGGCACTGCCGAGCACAAATTTGCCATAATTTTTTCGATTCCAAGGGGAGGGGGGGGTTTAGACCATATGGGCGATTGAGTTCATTTTTACACAAAATTGATATATATGTATATCGAAGTGTAGGTTTTCGAGGACGCTGATTTTAGAAATGCCATATATTTTTAATTTTGGTCGAAGCTAAGGGAACGGTACTGCATTCAAGGGGTGCAAGATGGAATTTCGCATTGCAATAATCCTTAAAATAAAAGTTGTATATTGTATAATAAGTAAGCAATTTTGAATAACTGATTCTGGCGCAACTGTTTCACTGATTTTCATTGTGACATTTGCCTTCTCGAAACAGCGAAATTTAACACGTTCACTTTCAAAAAGTAAAGAAAGTGTATGATGGAAAAATATACCAATACTCGACCTCAGCTTCTTTGATCTTTGTCTCTACATTCTTGGAATTAATTTGAATTTCAATCGAAATTGAAGGCTTTTGAGATACACTCGTCATTTTCTCCAAAAACAAAAATTTCATCTTAAGAACCTGATTCATCGGAAGAACAGTTTGTCATAATAACTTTTTTTGTTCGTCCACTCAAATACTTTGAGTCAGTGAAGTTACATTAATGATCCAAATATTTTCTCGTTTTGGCTAATTTTTGCTCAAAAAATAGTGTAACTAACTTCTTCAATTTACGGATAGTAAGAAAATGTTTGCATTATTAAATTGACTTCGATAACCCACAAAGCTCAAATGGACGAACAAAAAATGTTATCATGATAAATTGCCTTTCTTCAAAATTGAAGGCTCAAACACAATTTGAAAATTTGAAATCCTCAAAATTTGGAGCATCTCAAATTTTGAAATTTTGAATCAAGTTTGTCCCTTCAATTTTGAAGACGGGCAATTAATCATAATGACATTTTTTGTTCGTCCACTGGAGTACTATGGGCTATGATCATCATTTGAATGATTCGAACATTTCATCATTTTTGGTGATTCTTTCAAAATTCCGTCTCCTCGAGTATTATCTACAGTTGAATTTTGGCAGATGATTTCCAGAGCACCCTGTAGAAACATTGATGTTGAATGAAATGCATATCTCGTAGGTGGCCTTTTATCTTCCACGTTACAATCTCCCTATTCATACCACAAATTCCAATATGGTGTAAATATGGAACAACAACCACTCAAAGCCTCACTTTGAAGAAAAAAAAATGATACCAAAAGTCAAAAATCTCAGTCCACACTAATAACTCTCACGACCAGCAGCAGATGTGAGTACACAATTACACACCACACCAATCCAACCAACACAATAAATGGTACGGTAGGCAGACGTTACACAAAACTAAAGGCCAAAAGAGACTCGAGATGAACAAGGAGAAGAGGAGAGATTATTCCAAAAGTAAAACTAGCATAAAACAGATGTCATAAATCAAAGAGACGAGGTGACATACGGCAATTTTTATCTGCTACTCGACGTAAAATAATGCAGACGTAATCTTTTAAAATAACTAGAACAGAATTCTTCCTTACATACGCCATTTTTTATAATAAGGTACACGGGTATACTAGTAGCAGAAGAAAAAAAAAACACAAACGCTTAGGCAGGGTAAGGGATTTAAATTCGGCTGACATATCCGCGGTACAATTTTAAATTTCACGTAAAAAATACCCGGCGAATTGTACCCGAGAGACTGCAGAGCGAGAGCTAGGCATAAACGACGAGCCCGACATAAGTTACATAATAAATTTAAAGTTGTCATTTTTAAGGGATTAAGTACTTTTAAAAGTTTTTGTTCAAAATTACTAGTCGACTTACTTACTAGTTAGCAAGTGTGGGCGCTGCTTACTCTATCTATACATACAAACAGTACCATGAGCCTCTGTGAGACGCGTAATTTGTGTTTGAATTTTTGATTTGCTCGATATATCTACAGCGATATACACTCGACTACTCGTAGCACTACACGAAGTCTAATCCTAAATACGCCAACGATGAGGACGCTGCACACAATTTGAGCTAAAGAAGTACGACAACATCGACGATTCTGCCACATCTCTTTTCCTCTTCCTGCTACATAAGATTTTGCAATAATACACGACAAGAATCTCTTATAGTATTATCATGTTTTGATTACTAATGAACGACGGAAACGTAGTTTGATGCGTACCAGAGTAATAAATTTATTCCCCGAAGACCAGCGAACGCGGCGATACGATACTCGGCGGTTTTACCAAAATAAACCGTTTAGATGCCGAGAATTTTTTTTCCTATCTGAAGATAAGAGGAAGAGGAAGGGGCTGGAACGAGGCAATCTCTTCTGCAGATACCTGTAATGGCTGCTAAGTTACGCACTAAGAGGATTTTCGGCCTCGACGATGCAATGACGAGGGTAAAATGAGAGATTTAAAATTCGACCGAGATATTCTCATTCGCATCGCCCGTCCGTACGTCCCGTCCCGTCCCGTTGGCTTTATCGATGTTGCGGTTATTCGAGCGTGTATATGAAATGCGATGAGCCTGTTTGCTGCGGCGGGAATTTTTGCACTCGAAGGTATCGGTGTGAAGTTTGCTTTTGTGAAATTGAGTTTGAAATTAGCTCGAGAATAGATACAGGTATCTATTTTTTATACAAGTGAATGTTTATAAGAGGAAAATTATAATTTTTGGGTAGATGAAATTGCCAAATTTTTGTATTATTGGACTCGGCTAAGAGCTTTACTTCAGACTTCAGTAAAAAAAGATGACGAATAATGGTCTCGTATGAAAGATGGTGCCATAATTGAAAGGTAAGGCAATATTTTGTCATTTACTTGAATTTTCGTTCATCTCATGCTCATTCGGATCATATAGGACCAATGTTTAATCAATTTTTTATTACTGAAAAATCCTCCCTTTGCAGCCTAGATTTTTGTTTTTTTTTTCATTTTTTTTTTTTGGACAAAGACATTTCTTTTACCAAGTTTTCATTTTTGATCAACTTGGGAAATTTCTGATGACCTTTTCCACCATGGTTATTATGATTTTTTTATCTTCTTCATTTTCAAGAAATGTTTTCAAAAAGTGCTTTTGACCAATGTTCTGTAGGTACATATGTTATATTATTCTTGAAGAAAATTTTCAACTCACATTCATTAGTTTCGTTGGAAATTGAAAGATTCGAGCATTTTCAAAACATCTTTCATTTTCCAAAATGATTTCTCTTTGAATGATCAACTTTTTTATGATTTGAATAACTGGGCAGGGTACCCTATTAGACTCTTCAAAGAAATTTGTATCCCCAACATGGAAACTTGGAGAACCTCCAAACGGTCAAGCCTCCATCAAAAGTTGACTTTTCTCCAGCAATTTTAACTCGTTGCAGGAGATGTTGTAATCAACTTCGGCAGCTGAAAATCAGGAGTGTCTGCCACAATCCAGACAGCCAGGTCGTGCTTTTTTCTTGCCTTCTTTTCTTGCGAAGTAGAAGAAGCAACCGACATCACTATTAAGTAGGTACATACATTCTACATATGCGTAAGTAAATTTATCATTTTTTTTTTGTCCTTTTCTATTTTAGACAGGCGATTCTCGATAGAATAGGGTACAAATGTGAACTCATCCGGTAACCTCAAGAAATACGGGCCTCCAAAAAATTGGAGCAGAGCAGAGTCCAATATACGAGGTCTGACAATTATATAACGACATTTTTGACATAGATGAAGTTGTGGTAACACTACAACAATGAACGAGGTCTCGTTCGAAAGAGGAGTGGATTCTCTACTACTGTGCAAAATTTCGAGTCAATTGGATGAATTTTGCGTGTTTTGTAGCTGCTTGAAGTGAACAACTTTTAGAGCCTCGTCGTGAAACTTTGAGGAGTAACTCGAGGAAGATATTTGAGTCAAGGAGATCAAACTTTTGAGTTGGGGGAGAGTTTAAGGTCTGAAAAGGTCAAATGAGATGTTTAGAAGAGGTAAGAAAATTTTGGAGAAAGATCAAGTGATCAAAATCTCACAAAAAGTAGGTCATGAAAAACTTGTTCCCAAGCGGCTCTGAGGAAACATCCTCTGAGGTGAGTAAAAAAAAAGTTTAAGTAGATTGACCTCATATATCATCAGTGTAGTCATCCTTCAACTCAGGGCATCATATTTATTCTCAATGCATCCCTTTAGAAAACTGCTTTGACTCTCTCAGAGGTGACTTTCTCAAAATTTGAGTGAAAGTTTTTGAGTCGTCCTCAGAAATGCAATTGATGTTGATATTCAAGTAAAAACCATCTGAGAACGAAGTAAAGGTCACAGGGAATCGAAACTGATGAGGAGAAATGGTGAGGAGACGCTAAGATGTTTTGAGGAGATGAATATTCCTCTGAGAAGTAATTTGCAACACTCATTTTCACGACGAGGCTCTAAAAGTTGTTCACTTCAAGCAGCTACAAAAAACGCAAAATTCATCCAATCGACTCCAAATTTTGCACAGTAGTAGAGAATCCACTCCTTTTTCGAACAAGACCTCGTTCATTGTTGTAGTGTTACTACAACTTCATCTATGTCAAAAGTGTCGTTTTATAATTGTCATACCTCGTATGTAACCTCCTTTCAACATGGAAAATGAAAATCCAAACGTTAAGGCATTTTTCTGCAATTTTTTGAATACTTTTTTGAATTAAAAAAATTCGATATGCACAATGACCTGCGAAATTTTCATTTCTTTCCTTAATCAAGATTTTATTGTATTTGAACAATTGTTTACCAGAAAATCTAAAAAAAAAAAACAAAATGACCCCAGCAAAACGAGAGCAAAAAAAATTTATAATCTGATAAGCTTCTTCTGTAGGTACTTTCTTGCACTTTAGGGCCAAAAAATTGAGAAAATTATGGTAAAATTCGCAATTTTGGATTAATTGAGCATCTTTCATACTTACAAGTTTAACAACTAACTGTTGAATCTGCAACAAATTTTGGATTTCAAAAATTGATTGCTAAAGTTGTGAAAAAGACGCACAATTCATTCAAAATTGCGAACTTTTCCATCACTTTCTCAAATTTTTTGCCCTAATTTATAGATGAAAATACAGAAAAATCTTTTCACATTACAAATTTTCTATATGTATTGCCTTCGCTTCGCTTGGGTCACTTTGGTTTCTTTTTCCAGATTTTCTGAAAAACAATAATGTTCAAAAACAATAAAATCTTGAGTAACTAAGGAAAGAAATAAAAATTTTGCAGGTCATTGCATCGATTTTTTTTCAACTCAAAATTATATACAAGGTGTATTTTACGATTGATTTCGCACAATGTAAGTAAGTAAGTAACAATATTTTATAATGATCTTTAGAATAAAATGTCTCACAATTATCTTCATCACCCTTCATACTTTCAGTAAAACCGTCATATGCTAAGAATCAGAATATTGAGAATGATATACATACAAGAGTTCATTTCCAATTTGGCAAAAAATGTATGAGTACATGGCCTTTTTTTGAGCAGAAGCTGAGTTTGTGTGAATTTCAACATGTTTTTTAATCAAATTACCACCAGAGTGGAAAATATGTTTTTGAAATTGTGGAAATATTTTGGAATCTTGTGATACCACTTCCCACACCCATTATTGCCAATATCATTATTCAAAGACTGAAAAAAATTGAAATGTTTACTTGTAGGTACTTCTCAGGTTTTTTTTTTAAGTCAATGCGTAGAACTGATTTCAATGTTTATTGCGTTATAATTGATCATTTTTCTATAAATTTTGGTATTATAAAATTACAATTTATCATGACGGAGACACGTTCTACTCGTGGAAAAGGCAAAAAGAAGCAGAATATTTCGGAAACAGCTACTGCTACGGCTACGGTGGATACACTTTCTACTCGTGGAAAACGCAAAGGCCGAAAGAAGAAGAATAGTTCAGAAACAGCTACGGTAACGGTGAACAGACAATCTAATCGCGGAAAAGGCCGAAAGAAGGAAAGCGATTCCGAATCAGGAGGTGGTACGAAAAAGGTGAAGTCATACTCAGAATATAATACTTTTTGCAATATATTTATCAATTTTTGCCAAAATTAACAAAAAATTCGTCAGTTTGTCTACATTTTTTTTAAATCACTATTTTTTTTTCATGTTTTTGCATCTTTTTAACAGGATTTCAAACACTTTTTCATGTATTCTCTAAATTTGAAACAGTGAAATTTAACTGCTTAGCAGTCACGACATTTTGCCTTTTTAAAAGCAGTAGTTTTTTACTACAAAACAGTAGTTAATGTACTGAATTGGTCAGTCAAAATGATTTTTTACTGACCAATTCAGTAGATTTTTCACTGTTTTTCAGTAAAAAACTACTGCTTTTAAAAAGGCAAAATGTCGTGACTGCTAAGCAGTGAAATTTGACTGCTTCAAATTTAGAGAGTAACTCTGCAGCCTATTATCATATTTCACTGAAATTTCACCATTTTTATTGGTTCATTTTCTTTGATATTGATAGTTTATTTTCACGGCCACGGGATAGGATGGACAAAATACAATACATATATATTATATGGAATTATGAACATATGTAAAAATTTTGTTATTACTCGTAGGTTCAGAATATCCGCGATTATTTTGAACAATCTAATGTAAACAACGTGGAACAACGTGGCGATCAATGACGAGACTGCATCATGTGGTACAAAATGTAAGTAAGTTAAAATATATTTTTAAAAATGATCTATCTCATAATTATCTTCATCACACACTCCATACATTCAATAAAATCGTCATGCTATTAAGATCGCAGAGAAGCCTTGAATGCATGCTTTGAATAAGGGAATCTGAGAACACTATAAAGCAGTAAGTGGTAATTTTCAATGGCGAAATCCCTCCCCCCCACCGAAAATACTGCCAGAAAAATCTTAGTTCAATTCTTCAATGTAAAATTTTGACCAAATTCGATAAAGACCGAAATTCTGAGATGAAAATTACCCGGGAAAAAATTTCTACGCGAAGAAGTTTCTCCGGAGGAGGGATAAGGGTCCTCACAGAGATGGAATTTTACGAGAAAAAAATCGTAGCTTATTTCGCTCCAGCTTCTACTTAACCTGCTTTGGAAAAAATTATTCGTTCAGTTCCAAAATATAGTATTGGAGCTGTTGTCGTTAAAATATGAGTTCAAAAGCAATTTTGGAATTCTACTGTAAGCAGTTCGTAATTCGCAAATCGTTAATTTTTGGGTGAATTCGTGTCTTGAGAATAATTTTTTTCTCGAGAATTGCACGTAAATCAAACGAAAACATCAAAATACCTAATTTTTGAAATTGTGGAAATATTTTGGAATCTTGTGATACCACTTCCCACACCCACTATTGCCAATATCATTATTCAAAGACTGAAAAAAATTGAAATGTTTACTTGTAGGTACTTCTCAGGTTTTTTTTTTAGCAGATGGCAAAAAATAATCAAGATATTGGTAGGCATATACTCCAGTATTCCCAAATATTACCTTAGTTTCAGAAATTATACATATTTTTTGATGTTTTGGCGTGATTAACACGTAATTTTCGAAAAGAAAAAATTTTCAATTTTCAAAATTACCCAAATACCTTGAGCAGCTTGCTAATTTTCAATACCGCTCAATGGAAAGTGGAACCCTAAAATTGGTTTTGGATTTTGGCGACGATGGTCTAGGTCGATGTAGAATCTCAAATGCTACAGGTATTTCAAAAACTGGGTCATTTTTTCCAAAAAAAAAAGTTGGGGGCAAGAGGAAAAAAATGATTTTGATTGTTCTGAAAACATTCCTTCTTTGAGGGCCTATAACTCTCCTTCCAGGTATACTTTCTAAGCTAAAAAATTTTTTCCGGGGAGACTTTCTACTCAAAATGTTTTTTTGATCGACCATTGTGAAAATTTGCCCACACATGCCGATAACTTGAAACGCCTACAAGTTACCTCGAGATATTTTTTCGATTATGGGTGAAGTGGTAAGTGATCGCAGTCAAATAACTGAAATTTATTTGCAATAATTTAAGCAAATTTCCAAATGATATTCGATTATTTAAAACTGTATATTCGTTGGCAAAAATATACATAATACATATATCAATCGAATCCAACACTACAACGCAACGTTTAAAATCCACAGATCACGTGCCAACAATGTAAATAAAAATTCCTTTGATTTTTTACGTTCACCATATTCCAACAAAAAAAAGAAGAAGAATTGAAAAATAAATTCCTTTTACTCTACAGCATCTAGCACTCAAGAACTTTCCAGGTAATTGTACGTAGGAAAATAATAAAGATTATCCTTCTAATCGAATTGTTTTATCCATTTCAATTCAAACATACTGATTTCAATCACCATTCTGTAAACTATCGAGTACCTAATTATTGATTCAGGTTCAGATTCAAACTGAACTAGAAAAATAATTCGTTCATTGAAACAAATAAGTAGGTACCCAGAAAGATACCGCATAACATAGCAGCAAGCATACTACATATAATAAGTGTTGGTACGTATCTTGCTTTTGGTGAAGCATTCGTGTAAATTATCGCCATAGCTCTGGTAGTAAACTCCTCGTCTACGGCGGCGAACCCATTCGCGATAAAAATTAGCCTATTATTTTGGTCCGCAATGGTTACGCGTTCGCATTGCGAACATTTTTATTATACGAGCCTATTTGCTATTTGGATGCTGCGGTGTGTTCATATGCGGCCGATGAATTACGACAGTTACGTGCAATACGTTGTGTACCATGTATATACCTACCTACTACTTGTACATACTCGTACACAAACATTCGCTACTGGTCTACAAAATATATACACGAGTACGTTGTACGAGTATACTGGTTTTGAAATAGTGTGATGGTGTATGAGTAGGTATTTGTAGTCGTATGCTGCTCTCAACTCAGCCATCGTACGATGTAATTTCACAACCAGATGGGAGGTGTCGACTACGGTTGTGATTAATGTGCAAAAGTTAAACAATTGTAGAAGTTCATTTTACAACACACGACTATAATGTGTAACTCGCAAGACCGCACACATACTCACTTTAACCCTATACACACATATATATCCGAAACACACCACTCTACACCTTCTCATCTCGTCTTCCGTATGTCCTGCGTGTTCTGCGCCAGGAGCAGCAGCTTTAGAATACAACGTGGTACATGCATCCCTTCCTGTATACCATTCCAGCTTGTAAATTGGTTCACTTATAAACGAGAGATGAAGAAAAAAATTTTTGATTTCTTCACCTTTCTTTTTTCTGCCTCTCTTCGACTAGGTAGCAGGTACTAAACGAATTGGGTCAAACTTATTGAAAAATATAAATTAACCAGAGCCTACTCTATACTAACTCCACGCCGTAGTTCAATTTAGATTTATCGAGATAACGTGAGCCATCATCAGCCTCGCTATAGCCGTATAAAAATATGTTCTCTGGTTTTTCGAATTTTTTGTACGAACACGTATATCGATAGGTTGTATTTTTGAAAATTAGCTACATAGATACCCATATCTTATATGTACATGAATCGAATCGGTGAATTAGTGTACCGAAGAGATTCGGAGTAGGAAGTTGAAATAGAGATGTTGATATGTGAAAGTGGTTTTTGCAGGAAAAGTTTTCACGTGTTCTTGACTGGATTACTAATACCTAGTCGGAAAAAAAGTTGTAGTGGATTTCCTGAAGACTGAAATTCACAAACAATTTGTGTAGGACATAATAGACAATGTACAAGCTATTTTCTGGTTGCAAGAAGGCTTTCGCTTCATTTTTTCATTCTCTTGCTGTCCAGTTTATCATTTTTTGCAGACTCGTAGTACAGAAGGTGGGTAGTAAATCAAATGAAATTATCAAGAAAAAAAAACACCTTTTACTGCACGAACTATTTTTAATGAAAAATTGTCTAAGAAATCGAATAAAAAATTGTACCCTACCATCCACCAATTTCTAATGCATCTACAAAAAAAATCAAATACAAAATGGTACCTCACCAGATCGATCTCCTCAAAGCCAATCGTGCCGAGGCCGATCCTCCCATGACCAAACTGTAATACTGAGACGGATCTTCCCTTGAAAATGAGAACAAAATGATTGTAAGAAGGTTCAAACCTCTAGCTCTATCTTTGTTGTTTTGTGTGGTTTTTTTTTAGTTTTTAAACCAAAATTTGCGCCAATTGCAAAAAAAAAGTGCTATTGCAATTACCTTTGAAAAAAATTCCGCTCTGGAGGTGCCCCTGCAAGGAAAATATAGATCTTCAAAGAGGAGGCATTTTCGAAAGAATTGTGGCGGTTCGATTATTTAGATATTACTGGCTCGTAAACATTCCATGTGTTAAGTTACACAATTGTATTTACATTTATGAGTTTATGATGTTACTTGGAATAATAAACATTTCAACTCATCGATTTAACTTCGAAATGTTCTTCTAAAGGAAGAATGTTTCAAACTGAAAATTTTAAAGTTTCAGTGATATCTGAGAAGTCGTGTTATTCTGATCTTTTAAAAAAGTACTCCGCTATAACCAAGGAACGATTTTTAGATATTTCAAAAGTGAAACATTCTACCACACATTTTATTGAAACTACATAAAGGCCCTCCTGTATTCTGATCTTCACGTCGTTTGAATCCTGAAAAAATGAAAATTGCCAAAGAAACTTTTGATTTTCTACAAAAGTTAGGTATTTATTGACCCTCAAAAGGGAGTTGGACAAGTCCATTATGTATGGCTAGAAAAAAACCAAACTCTTGGCGCCCTTGTGGAGACTACGGAAATCTTAACAAAATAACAAAACTAGATCGTTACCCTCTTCCTCATATACAAGATTGCTCTAATCTACTATTGAATAAAACAATTTTTTCTACCATTGATCTTGTTTGCGCCTATCAACAGATCCCTATAAATAAGGAAGATATTGAAAAAACTGCTATAACTATACTCCTTTTGGATTTTTTGAATTTCCATTCATGTCTTTTGGTTTATGTAATGCAGCTCAAACCTTTCGACGTTTTATGCATGAACTTACTAGGGGTCTGGATTTTCTTTTTGTATATTAGTACATCGATGATATTATTGTGGCTTCTTCATCTGAAAGCAAACATCTCAAACATCTGGAAATTTTATTCAAATGGCTCTAGGAATATGGTGTTACTATCAATGTTGCAAAATGTTGTTTTGGTGTACCGTTGGTGAAATTTTTAGTTCATGAAATTTCTGCCGAAGGTATACATCCTTTGAAAGAAAAAGTTGAAATGTTTATTATTCGAAGTAACATCATAAACTCATAAACGTAAATACAATTGTGTAACTTAACACAAGGAATGTTTACCAGCCAGTAATATCTAAATAATCAAACCGCCACAATTTAGATATACCTACATTCCATGTGTTAAGTTACACAATTGTATTTACGTTTATGAGTTTATGATGTTACTTCGAATAATAAACATTTCAACTCTCTCGTATTTCCTACAGAATTGTGTTTTTTCACAATAACCGCATGGAATGATTCAAATAATTATTTCACTCTCGATAATTCTACGAGTAGGTATAATCATACACATGATTTCTATAATAAGTGGGCGACACCTTTGAGTATGAAAACAGGCGACACAACAAATTACAGAATATTCATCAACATTTTTATTAAAACATCTGAATAATTAGATATACAGGCCCGTGAGAGGGGGAGTGCAGGGGATGCACGTGTACCGGGCCCTCAGATTTTTTCTGATGGCCAACAGGTATGTCAGGGGGTATAGCGCTGAGAGATCTTTTATGTACTATGTGTATTAAATCCTATTGAAAACTACAATAGAAGTATAGTTGGACAAGAATGATTAACCCTTTGGAGGTTCTCTAGGTTTTCAGGTTAGAAAATTGAAGTGCCTTAATGAGTGTGATAGGGTACCTTGCCCAATTGGCCAAACCACAAAAAAGTCGAGCTTTTGATGAAAAGTTTTATAGGAAAATGAAAGTTTCCAAAAAACACAAATGTGACATTTCCTAAAAAAAAATTGAATGTATGCAGAATTTTTTTTGAAAAAATGAATCAAAAACATGTGTCAAAAACATTGAACAAAAGCACTCTTTCAAAAAATGAAATAAAAATTGAATTGGAAAAAAATAAAAAAACAAGGTTGAAAAAAAGTCATCTGGCAGTTCACAAATTCAGCGAGAATGAAATCTTGTTGGCAAAAATGCCTTTGTTTAAAGCATGAAGAGAAGAAAAATCTATGTCGCTAAGAGAGGATTTTTTATCAAGTCATAAAATCTTTTCGGAAATCGAGCCGAAATATGGGACAAAATTTAGCGAAATTGCGAGCTTTCTGGCAGGAGGTAACTAATTATAAAAACATTTTCGCCTTTATTCACGAGATGTAGCATAGAATTTTCTTTCATTTTGGGAAAAAATGAGTATTTTATCACTTATTGGAGTATAGGAATATGAAGATGAAGATGAAGAGAAATAGTAAAAATTGTAAATAAAAATCCAAATTCATCTACGAGTTCAGTCTTTCATTTCGTTTACGCTGTGGATTTGTGTTTTTGTTCACTATTTCTCTTCATCTTCATCTTCATATTCCTATACTCCAATAAGTGATAAAATACTCATTTTTTCCCAAAATGAAAGAAAATTCTATGCTACATCTCGTGAATAAAGGCGAAAATGTTTTTATAATTAGTTACCTCCTGCCAGAAAGCTCGCAATTTCGCTAAATTTTGTCCCATATTTCGGCTCGATTTCCGAAAAGATTTTATGACTTGATAAAAAATCCTCTCTTAGCGACATAGATTTTTCTTCTCTTCATGCTTTAAACAAAGGCATTTTTGCCAACAAGATTTCATTCTCGCTGAATTTGTGAACTGCCAGATGACTTTTTTTCAACCTTGTTTTTTTATTTTTTTCCAATTCAATTTTTATTTCATTTTTTGAAAGAGTGCTTTTGTTCAATGTTTTTGACACATGTTTTTGGTTCATTTTTTCAAAAAAAATTCTGCATACATTCAATTTTTTTTTAGGAAATGTCACATTTGTGTTTTTTGGAAACTTTCATTTTCCTATAAAACTTTTCATCAAAAGCTCGACTTTTTTGTGGTTTGGCCAATTGGGCGAGGTACCCTATCACACTCATTAAGGCACTTCAATTTTCTAACCCGAAAACCTAGAGAACCTCCAAAGGGTTAAGGATTGGCGATTTTACGCATTGAAAACGTTTACCTACTCAAGCCCAAACTCTGGACTTGGACGACATTATAAGCAATTCTATAAAGCTAGAAAAGCTTTTTTCGAGTAGGTAATTTTTTTTGTAATTAGTAGTTAATTATTATTTTATTTTATTTTTTTTTTTTCATTCAATAAACATTTATTTTCTACATTTTAGGTCCGTTTTTTACACAGGTATGGCATATGCTAAGTAAAGAGTGAGAAATGAGAATTTTCAAAATTTATGTACCTACGTCAAAAAAAACTTTGGGCCCGCAAAATTTTCCGCCTGGAGATAGTTAATTAACCCTTTAAAGGTTCTTCAGGTTTTCATAACGGGAAACAAATTGCTTTGAAGAGTGTAATAGAGTAATACCTATACCCAGTCCAATTGGGTTAAATCACAAAAACATTAAACTTTTGAAGAAAAATCATTTTGTAAAATGAAAGTTTTGAAAAAACTCAGATCCTTCGTTTTCAGCAAAACAAATGAATTAGATTGGGAATTTTTTTCGAAAATAATTCAACAACATGAGTTAAAAACATTTGTCAAAAGCACTCTTTGAAAACATTTTTGAAAAATTAATATGTACTTAAGAAAAAAAATTATAATAATCGATACTATAGTGAAAAAGGTCATCTGGCAGTTCCAAAATTGAGAAAAAACCAAAACTTGGTGAAAGAAATGCCTTTGATTAAAAACTGAAAAGAAAGCCAAATCTAAGACGTTGAGAGAGGATTTTTTTTATCAAGTCATAAAATCTTGTCGATTCCAACGTCTGATCAAGTGGTAAAATTCCTTTTTTTTTTCTAAAATGTAAGAAAGTTCGCCACATCGCCTGCTTCAAAGCAAAAATATTTTCATCACTACCAAGAAGCTCTCATCGATCCAATTTCCAACAAGATTTTATGATTTGAAAAAAATCTTCTCTTGGCGGCTTAGATTCGTGATTTTTTCATTTTTTGCTCAAAGGCATTTCTTTCACCAAGTTTTGATTTTTGCTCAATTTTGGAACTGCCAGATGAATTTTTTTACCATGGTATCGTTATCATGATTTTCTTTCTTTTCAATTTTTTAAAACGGCATTCAAAAAGTGCTTTTAACAAAATGTTTCTTTACTCAAGATGTTTTCCAATTTATATTCATTAGTTTGGTTGGAAATGAAGGATTTGAGATTTTTCAAAACTGTCATTTTCCAAAATGATTTTTCTTTGAAAGTTCAATTTTTTTGTGATTTTGCAAATTAAGCAGGGTATCCTATTACACTCATCAAAGCAATTTGTTTTCCCCACATGGAAATTTAGAGACCTTTCAAAGGGTTAAGGGACCGAGGTCTTATCGTCGATAATAGTCTATATAAACTGGGCGAATATTAGAAACCAAGTATTGCACTAATTCAACACAAACAAATACACTTCCAAGTTTTCACTTCTCAATTTAATCATAACACTTGTAAAACACTTTTGTTGATTTGCAGAACGTCAGATAAACGGGAAAAAGATAATATACCTGTTTGAATCGTGGAAATTATGGACGCTGAATCAACTACATAATCGCTGATTGCAAGATAGTTTTTGCATTTATTTTCACTATATTGATTGCTGGTTCTAAAATTTTGTTTAAAAATTATCAATTTGAAAAAAAAAACTGAATTTAGGTAAACAATTTATTTAATTTTTTTATCTATGAATAAAAATACTCGTTTATCCTTCCGGTTTTCACCTAATTCTTTTTACACTATCAGTTTACCAAAACTTTATCCAACATTTGGTCAGTCTTTTGACTAAAAATCTGGCTTGATCTTTGTAGCAATGAGTGAGTATCAAGGGCAACACAATACATTCAGTTGACACGAATAGTTCTGCTGTCATAATTGAATTTAAATAAAAAAATTCAATACCTCGTGATTTTTTACAAAAACCAAACAAGTTATTTCTTAGTTAGACTACACTTTTCTTCAATCACAAAAGATGAAAACCACGCTCTGCTACCATAAGTAATAAGAAATTAATAAATTTTGAAAAAAATATATAATTCAATTCATGATTTTAGTTATTAGGTAAGTTCTATTATTGGCAATAAGACTGAAGATAACAAAACCAAAACAATAATAAATTTAGAGAGTTTAGAGGCAGACACGCGAGGAGCCAAATAATAACCATAAAACGAAGAAAATTTAACATAGGAGCTAAAAATCATAAATTTAAAACGCTAAAATTTACTTGTTAAACCCTACTTTTGGCATGGTGAGTCAGTCGGAGGTAGTTTGATATCTTTTTGGAGCCTCCAGCTATATTTTGGAAATTTCAGATTCTCAAAACGACTGCCAGAAATACTGTCAAACTTGGCATTAGCACGTTATTAAACCACTTGACCAATTAAACGCGCGTAATTTTTTCAAAATTTCCTATTTCTTCAGTAAAAAACTCCAAAACATTACAAAAACTTGAAAATCGAGCAAATAAAAATTACTAAAAACATTTACGCTTTGGAAAAATCGAGAAAAAAACTCAATCTGCTTGAAAAAATGCAAAAAATTGTTTTACATCAGAAAAAAATTTGAGACAGACTATAATATTGTTTGAATAATGAAACGCCAAGAATAGTTCTGCGGTCATAATTAAATTTAAATTCAAAATTCGAAAATTCGTGATCTTTGTACGAAAACCGCGAAAACTGCGAAAACCGAACGAGTTATTTCGTATTTATGAATGACTGACGTAAGGCTTAATATTGTTCATTTCGAGTTTGAAATGCAGTGTAAACAAAACGAAACGAAAACAACCAATAATTTTTCAATCGCTATTCGCTGATTGGCTAATGTATTGAAATACTGTTCGCTGATCGGCTATATAAATTATAAGCATCGATATTACACCAAGTAAATGGATACTGCAGCAAGTCCATTTACTCCGCAAGGACCACGTTCATCTAGATCATATCGGATTTGTATCTGCTACGATATCGCTGATTACAAGATAGTTTTTGCTTCATTTGCTTTCACCATATTGGTTGATGGTTCTGAAATTTTGTTAAAAAATTATCAATTTGAAAAAAAAATAGAATTTAAACTATTTACCCATTTTATTTTTCTCATTTTTGGTAACACTGATCGAAAATGTGACCAGACCATGATCAAGCTGACTACCGAACCTAGTTTCGCTAAAAAAAAATCAAGCTATTTGATGAGGAACTCTGCCTAGAACGATTTGAGTGAAAACAGTGGTTTGATTTTTTTTCACCAAAATGGGAAATGAGATTGAAGGTATTAAAATAAAGTGATTTGGTAAGTATCTTAGGTAAGTAGGTATATTGTTTGAAAAATGAAACTCCAAAAATCTGTTAGAAGATTTTCAGAACGGTTCAAAATCTTGGCCAACATGGAATTCAAACTGAGTTTCAGCTTCGTTATTCATTCAAATCTTCAGATATTTCTTACGACCTGAATTTTAATTTTCTTAAATTAGAAGACGTTCACCGATCACTGTTTTAAATTTCCATTTAAAAACTCTCCTCAAATGCTTTGCTCATCTGTAAAAAATCGAACACATTCGCACTCCGAGGGTCAACAACGGGCCACAGGCCCACAGCCTTCTTTAAAGAAAAGAAAAGGACTCACGAATGACGAGCAATTCATAAAATCATCAATGAATTTGACAACTATGCATGGAAAAAATTACAGAAAAAATTAATCCCGCAATATTTATTCAACATTTGCCCACAAGTCTACTCTTCGATTGCAACACAAGAGCAGACATTTTCGCACATGTGTAAAAAAATACAATAGCTCGTCATCATTCATTAGATTGAAATACGACAATTTTCTTTGAATTTTTTTACTCAAACGTTTCGGCTTTTTTTTCTCGAAACGAAAAGCTGGTTACTTCTTTTTTTTTCAATATATCTATAGCTTTTCAATGTCCAAACTATCTTTACATTTCGTATCACCTACAAAGTCGATTCGTCGAGAAAAACGCGGATATTTTTTTCTCTTTTCGAGAATCGAGCCATTGAAACAAGTTAGAAGACGTTAAGCGTGATCAACGATATTTGACATGTTATTTTCGGTCCAAAAACGAGATTAACTTTTCCCCCGTTTTTTTTTTCATTTTTTTATTTCGTTTCTGATGGCAAACACTCTCTTTCTTTCTGCCTTTGAAGAACGAAGAAATCAGTTTCTGTTATGCCACCTTGTAAAAGTCGGTTTCATTACTTTTTCGTATATACTCGTAGCTGTGTGTCGTGTGTGTATGTGCTACTTTTTACTCCAACTTCTCCTTCTCTCGTCTCGTCCCGTCTCCTCTTCTGCAGACCTCTTTCTTTTTCGTGATACTTCTTTATAGTATACGAGTACTATAAAAGGAATATATTTGTAGTATAAGAGTGAATTTGATAGTTTTGCTTCGAGCAGTTTTCCTCCCTCCTCTTCGATGGTGTTTTGTTCGCGGTATCGACATTTTTCAATTTTTTTTCGCTTTGTTACCTACTCGTACGATGTGCTTCTTTCGAACAGAAATATTTTTCCTCTCGTAGATGGGTTATTTCTTCAGCAGACTCGACCAATGCGATGAAAATTGAAGATGAGTAAAGAGGTAAATTTTCAGGGGCCAAAATTAGATTAATCGACGAATTTTATACAAAAAATGTGGATACGAGTCGAGGCGAATTCGCTAAAATATTCAACCTCTACGGGACTCGTTCGGTTAGCGTTTCTTTGACAGAAAGACGAGGAAAAGAGGGCAAGCTACGGCTCTACGATCAGATTGCGTGTACCTGAAATGCGGCCAATGACCAATTTTCAACGAGCGAATTGACAAAGCAAGAATGTCGACCCGTTTGAAAGAAAAAAAAATACCAGAAATTTCTCCTCTTTTGTAGCATACACAAGGTATTCGTCCACAATCGCTCTAGAACTTCGACGCCCACAGCTACAGGGTGAGTGAAGGGTAAAAGATATCTCTTTGTGCGTAGGAATATACGTGAGCAAGATGAGGAAAAGTTTACTCGACGATAATTTAAGCATATCGTCGACTCGTTTGTTGTAAGGCAATATTCGCGTATACAGATTTATTATGCGATTGCTGAAGCTCCAACATGAAGAGAAGACCGACCAATGACCATGGTTGAGTCTAAACGACGCCAATTTCAACGCGGCCAGTTCGTAGAAGCTAATTTACATTCGTATTGTGGAAAGATTAGAGAAAGTGAGAGAAAGAGATGGTGCTTCGTTTCTGTCTATCTATAGGACCAGAGTGTCCCTTTCTATGAAAGAATTCTGGGGTTCAGAATACAGAAGAATGGCATCGGAGCCGATGGTAAAATTTCGACATAGGAAGCGACAAAATGAAAGCTGATGGTAACATTGTCCTCTGGAAACCAGCAAACAAACAAAAACGACGAGGCGTTAAAATGGTAAAACACCGTAACAAACGTTGGCTTCGAGGAAGGAAATGTTTGTTAAACGAGTAGTAGGGGGGAAGGGGGCAAAGCACAGGCCAGAAAAAGGGACCAGAGACCGATTTTGCGCCGGCAAATACGCATAATATGTATAGTATACAATATATAAATGTATATACGACGATATTTTAACGTCAACTCGGACTTAGTTTCTTATAGTTTGACGGTGGCACGAGACACGGTCGTCGCGAGAGCGTGTACCCGTTTAAAATTTAAAAACATTAATCTTGGCGGCGATTCGGGTGCGTGTTGTGTATATGTAGAGAAAGACGATGAGGAGGAAATAACTCGGGCAGGAAAAGAATGCCGAAGTCAGGCCGCCGCATACAGATGAGCAACTGCCGTTGCTGGGGGATGTAGAAGGCTGCAGGCAGGGGGAGAATGACGAAAAAAGCCCCCATACCGAGCGTAGTACCAGTATATAGTATATAAGTACGATAGCTGGCATGGCGCAGCAACAACTTCGATAATAAAATTAAAATTCCATCAGAAAACTTTTCCATATAAATCTGTACCGAGGCGAGGTAACGTTGGCGAGGAGCGGGGTCACCGCGAAATGGTATACTATATTTTTATGAAGCGTGTAAAATTAAAATGGTTTGTGTTTTTTTTCGTTTTCGTCTTGTTTTTTTAGTCGGATTTCGACTGAGGGGGTGTTGTCTATTGAGGTAGATCTGGTTTTTTGGATTTTTGAGTTGAGAATGAGCTGCCTGGTGCTGAAAGAATGAGGATTAGATGCAACTGGGCTCATCAACGCTACCTTAATTTCACGAACTGCCATCGCGAGCGATTATTTGTTTCAACAAAGTAATATAGATTGTGAGACTGGAAAGACCTAGGAACCTCGTGAAGTGCCATCGGGGATTTGGACAGAAAGTGGCCTCAAAGGCCCCTTGGCCCAAGTACCACATCATTAGAATTTTAGCTGTCAGTTTTGCGTTGAGCTCTAACAGTAAAATTTTGAGTTTTGAAATTTTCAAAAACCGCTATGCGCTACCCCGACACTCAGGTTTTTCCCACGGTGTTGTCGTGGGAAAATTCTGACTCACGGACTTGCACAAAGGACTTCTTTCATTTTCCCATTCAACTAAATTTTTCATATTACATTTTTCCAGTATTATTCAAATTCTCATCAAATATAAAGAATTTGAATAATCTTTGAAAAATATAATATGAATTTTAATGTGGGAGCTAAACTCACAACTGACTGCTAAAATTTTAATGGTGTGGTACTTGGGCCAAGGGCTATACCACTGAGACCATTTTCCACCAAAAAAACCCCTGTTAGATATTTTTAAATTTACAGATATTTTCAAATTAACATGGTTACATCACATGTCGATGTCGATGTCGATCCAGATCCAGATTTGGGAGAAAAATCGAAAAAACTCAACAATCTACGAGACACTTTTTCTACAAGAGGTGTCGAAGATGATTGCCGTTGAGATGGCACCGAAGATGCTGTAGCCGAACGTTTATTCGCTCATCTGGTGTGGAACTTTTATTAAGCCCAGAGAATTACTACTTGTAGTAAGCGTAAAATCCGCAGTAAGTGGATAAGTTGATCAACATTTTAATCTTTGAATATTACAATTTTTTGTTAACGAGTAAGTGAAGATATTTATTCCGAATCGAGCGTTTTGTTCTAGACAAAAGTGATTAACAATGATATGAATAATTGCAATAAACAAAAAATGGAGATAATCTGATGAATCCAAAAACTTTATTTCTGGGTCAAAATCAGAAATGGAAGATTACCGATTATAGTCGATTATCTCAGCACTGATTAATGATCAAAACCTAATTGATTAATCGGCTGATCAATCAAATTTCAGCGCTATCTACCTACAATAAGGTTTTGTACTATTTCTCGCTTTCTGATTCGTCAATGATTAAGAAAGTGGTTAAAGGGTTAGAACTGACCATCGTCTACACATTGCTAATGAGCTATACACACTTTCTACGTTCTTCGATCCTGATAATAAGAAAGAAGTGGAAGACAATGAAGATATTATAGAAAAAATAATATTGTTGGTAGAGGAAGACAATTATTAAGAGGTTAATTCATTACAAATTTCTGATTTTAGCCATACCAATGTAGGTAATTCATCTAGAATCACCTGGAAGTGTAGCTCCAGCAATAGCTACCCAAGTAGTTCCCCATTTGAATTCTGCTACCACGTCAACAAGTCATCCGCTAAATCAAAAAAGAAGTAGACGGAACCCTTCAAATAATTGGAAGAAAATCAAAAAAATCAAAAGTGTGAGAACGGAAGATACCAACAATAACATAGGTACGTACAAAACAAATCATTGGCAACAGTAAGAGCAGAAGAGCAAATCAGGTTGCACCTGGACTGCTCCGTTCCAGAAGGAGAGGAGGATTATTTGCTATATTGGCATCAAAATAAATTCATCAATTTGAGGAGAGTAGCTTTAAGATACGAGTAGGCCTATGCTACCTACTATCAATGGTATGTACTAGCTGTTCCAGTGAAAGGTTATTTACAGCCGCAAAGTTCCTAATCAACATCCATTGACAAAGTTAGCCGTAAATGATTTCCGTTATGACTTATAACCGTTAATTTAACAATGTTGATGGGCAAGGTATTACTCAAGTTTATTCATTGTAAAATAAGATTATATGGATTAAAAAAATTCCTGAATCCTTTTTGGGAAAAAACAAATCACCAATATCTTTTGAAAAAGAGCCAAGCATCACAACAGTTCCACTCAACAAAGACTGGCAAAAGGTGATGGGATGTCCAGTGAAAGGTTATTTTCAGCTGCAAAGTTCCTAATAAACATCCATTGAACAAGGCTGTCTCCAGAAAGCATAAATGCTAACTTGGTTATATGTACTTAAAAAAGCACTTCTTGTAATTATATTGAAGATGGATAAAAAGACGTCCTATGTTGTATTTGTTTTATTATTACTAGACAATAGTCAAAGACTAGAAGTTGTTATCCCTGATTTTATGAATTTTTATAAAAATATATTATCAAAATTATTGTTTCCTTATCAATCTTCAATACCGCATTTCAATCGATTGGGTTGAATAATCGGTTGATTAATCGATTAGGTATCACTCAATTATTTTGAAAATATAATCGATGTAGCTTCGATTGTAATTGGTCCCACCTCTGGTCAAAATTCCCCACGTAGGTACAAAATCACATTTTCAAAAAAAAAACTTCCTGCATGCCCCTCAACTATTTTTGTCCCTTCATATGGGAGTGGAATCCTTGAAAGTGGAACATATTAAGGAAAATAGATTGAGTACATGAATATTAAAGTCTGTACACATTTCTTGAAAATTTTCAGTTCCTGTGTCCGAATTCTGCTGAAGAACAATACGCTTTCAAGAAAAAAAAAACTTCCTCGGTCCTCAAAACAACGTTGATGCTTTTATACATACGTATATATAGCTCCTTCTCCCCTCTCCAAAAAATAGGAAGATAGAATGAAATAAAAAATTAAAATTCGAGAAAAAAAACTGAAAATTTTTTGGTCAGAACTTCTCTAAATAACCATATTTTTTAAGAAATCAAAAATTTTCAAACCACTTCCTCGGATTTCAATTTTTTACATTTTTCATTTATTCCAATTGAAGGGGGGGTACCTCTCACAACATCAAAATTATCTGGGGTCCAAGAATTTTTCTTCTCAAAGAGCGAGTTATTTAGAAGAACTCTGCCACAGAAATGGGAAGTTCTCAAACAAATTCTACAGATTTTGATTCACTCATTCTAGTAATTTCTCCACGTTTTGTTGCAGGGCTCCAAACACAAGGCAAAAATAGCAGAGGCAATCAAAAAAAAATTTCTGGAAAAGTGGATCAAGTATTTTGAGAGAATGATGATGCAGAAATGTACATGTGGATGAATTGTATTTTTTTTAGCCAGGTGGGAAAGGGGAGGTTCTAGCACCACGCAATTTCAAATCAGAGCACTAACATTTTCAAGAAAAGTTTCTTTCATAACAACGAATAAATTTGATGAGAGTGAAAAAAGATGCAAAAAATACTCCCAAGTATTATTTTATAACACCCACTGTTAACGTGAAATAACCATGAAAACATCATCGTAAGACATATTGGGACGTAGAATAGGTATGGAGCGCTAGTGTGCATGCTGTTAAGTAGGTAACAAAAAGGTGAACAACAAACGTCGGCCACCAATCACTAAATTTTTCTAAATTTTCCGTTCCTTCTCCAGGAGGGCAGAGGGAATGGCGCAGGGTTTGTTGTTCACCTTTTCGCACCTTTTCAATTTTGCCACCAGAGTTCAGCCACTCCGCGCGCTACGTCCGAATATACCTCACAAGACCTTACAATTTTATAAACATTACGCCTGATAAGATGATTTCTATATTATTCAGTTATTCCAGCGAAATTAGAAATTAATATCAGTGATACAACTTGCAGATAAAACAAGAACATCGCTTCCCTAATGCTAGCGTTATGAAAATATTACTGGACATATTACGATACCTCCAACTTTGAAGTCATTTCACAACGCAACTGAGAATGTATCAAATCAAAACAATGTGGCTTCTTTGCCATTAATTTTCGATGTTTTGACTCATCTGTAGTAAAGTAGGTCTAGGTACCTAAATACTTTTGTTGATTCTTCTCAAGTTTTGAAAATTATTTAATTTATTTGTAGCTTTGGTGTTACTCGTGGACAAATTTGACACAGTAGATAACCAGTTTAAGAACTATGTAAATAGGCAAGGTATTACTCAAGTTTTTTCATTGTAAAATACGATTATGCGGATTAAAAAATTACCTGAATCCCTTTTGGGAAAAAACAAATCACAAAATTTCTTCTGAAAAAGACTCAAGTATCACAGCAGTCCCACTTAACAAAGGCAGTTCAACTGATTTAGTAATTTCCAGAGTACGGAAAACAAAGGACCTAAATGGAGGTGGTCACCTACTTCAAAAAGATCAGTGATAAAATCGGTGCAAGAGATGCTTGACGGAGCAGCTCTACATCTTCCTATTGAAGCAAAATGGCATGAACAAGTCATCAACGTGAACAAATTAATTAATTTTTTGAGATGTGAAATGAATATTATTAAAGATACGTTGATCGATTCCTTGATTCACTCAATTGGATCCTCAGCTTGTAGGTCTAGGTGAGCATCTAAATGCTTTCATTTATTCTTTTCAAGTTTTGAAAATTATTTCATTTTTTGGCAGCCTAATGATAGATGAATATGACGCTTAAACCATTTTAACAACAATGTCAATAGGCAAGGTAATATTCAAGTTTATTCATTGTAAACTAAGATTATGTGGATTAAAAAATTTCCTGAATTCCTTTCGGGAAAAAACAAATCACCAAATCTCTTCTGAAAAAGACTCAAGTATCACAGTATAGCTCCACTAAACGAAGACAGCTTAACTGATTTACCAATCTCCAGAGTAAAGAAAACATAGGACCTAATGGAGTCAGTCACCTTGTATTTCAAGAAGATCAAATCAACGCGATCAAATACATAAATTAATTTTTCCGAGATGTGAAATGAATATTTATGGATAGATTGATCAATGCCTTGATTCAATCAATAGGATCCTCAGCATATGAAACTGGCAGGGAGGATCGGGCCAACCTCATGATTACAATCAAATGAGTGCTTCAGGAGTTACCTTGTATCCGACTGCTACAGAATTAATCAGTAGATCAGATATCAAGAAATGAACAACATTCGGGCCTTATGCTAGATCTGGGAAAAAAGTCCAAATACATGTAGGTGTTTATGAGACTAAAGTAGAAACTAAGTGCTCAGTAAAATACAATTTCAACTTGAACTCTTGTAGTGCATTTATCATTCCCATTGCATATTTGAAGAACTGATCAAAGGTAATGAATTTATAAAATAGTTTAGTCAATGGTGACTATTCTCATGTTGCTCGATTAGGGAAGGTGGAGTTCCAGAACAAACTGGGTTTAAAAATTGTATAACGACCTATTAGAATCTTTTATATAAATTCAAATTTTGGAACGCATGGTATAGTACTGTGAAATACACCAGTATGGGATGGTTTCTTTCTTTAAACCCTTTTTCAAGCAAAGAAGTTAATTTTTTCGCATTGACACCAAAAAAATTCCAAACTCTGACAAAAGCACTGTCTTAGAAGACTCATTCCATAAATGCAATCAAAAAGTTTCTAGCTCACGAATAAGAAATCTACCTAATAATTGTCAGTAGGTACATTAAATGATATCTCATATGACTTTTAAGAAATTAAAAAATTGAACTATACAATAAATTTTTTGAAATTTCTTTCATCTTCTTTCCGATTCTTCCACATGATGAAAAAAAAACCTGGGGAAAAAAAAGAAGAAGAACGAAGCATAAAACCCTCGTGATAACCAGATCAAATATAATTTACATGAGATTGAGCACTTCAATGCAGTATTCTTTTATATCAAGGAAGCTTATCATACGAGTAAAACTACAAAACTGCGTCAAAATCTAGAAAATTTCGTTCTACAACAACAGAACTCCGAGGTGAATTACCACCGAAGAATCGACAGTTCATAGGGGAAATAAAATACACCTACTGCAGGTTGTCGATTTGACAACTACGATGAGAAAACTAAAATCGTTTTATGGCATGGCTCAAAAGCACCTTTTTTATATTGGTGGCAAAAAATTGACAATTTATAATATTTTTTCTAGATTTATTTGGAAATCCCATCCAAACGCTATACGGAATTCCAGAGGCCCACATTGACGATTTGAAACACCGCACATCAATTAAGTTATCTGTGTAGTTAGTGGGTAAAAGTGAGGAGTTTTTATTTCTTTTCAGTAGAATTGAAACACAGATTCGGACAATAAATACCTTCAAAGAAAATCGCCACCTAAAATTATAAAAATTTTCAGCGAGCAGAGGTCATTGCTTATAATTGACCATCGATGTGATTGAAAATCTAAAATAAAGCTTTCCAGTAGATCAACGAAAATAATTTCCGCAATTTTCCGATTCTTACACATGATAAAAAAAACCGAAGCATAAAACCCTTGTGATACTGCAGGTTGTCGATTCGACAACTACGATGAGAAAACTAAAATCGTTTTATTTTACAGAGGGTAGCTGGAAGAAATTCACGCCTATAATTGAACATAGACGCCACAATTTAAACTCCCCTCACTTCTCCGGCATTATCTTACGTACGAGATAGATCCCTATTTATACGAGTTCAATTTACATAAAACTTGTATTATTATGTATTTTTTTGCTAACCAATCTGGGATACTATACGTATACTCGTAATACGCAGAGTAGTAAGTAATATCAGAAATCTATCGTTTTCACTTATTTACGGTTATATAAAAGCGTCATAAATGTTTTTACTGCCGGACGAAACACACTATAAAAAAAAGTTTCTACGATAGGAGGAGGATGGAAGCTTCTGTATATAAAACGATACATGAAAAAAATCTCATCCCTCTTACCATTTACTTCGACAACAAAATTACTCGTATATATGTGTACTATACGCGAGAATTTCGCGATAAAAAGAAAAACTATCGAAGAGGAAGGGTACAGAGGAAGAGTTGCAGCCTTTGGGTATATAATACTCCACAAAAACACAAAAAAAGTGAGACGAAACGATGAATGAGTGAGTGAGAGAGCAAAAAGCAATGTGTATATACAGAGTCTAAATTTTACGACTTTTTTCTACTATATTTTCTCGTTTATACGCCGTAAAAAAATTTAGGTGCTTAAATTTCAGGGCGATTTTATGGAAGATTTACAGATGTGTTTATATTTATTCGCGAGAAACGCTCGGCTAATGGTTAAAACGGGTAAATTTAAAACCTAATTATTAGATTGTTACGCAGGAGGGGAAATATACCATACAGAAAGAGAAACAGAGTGAGATGCAAAACCCAAGTTAGCAAAATACCGCGGTATAAGAAGATTTCGTCGAGGTGTTGGCGTAGTTGCGTTTTTTTCTGGCTTTTTTTTCGTTCGCGCTCGACAATTTGTCATAATTTAACGCGAGAATAAGCCACGCCGAGCTATATGTATCGCGTGCTGTGACCTACAAAAATCCGGCTCACAAATTGCCTGCCTGTAGAAAATGAAAATTCGAACGTGTATGAAATTGAACGCACTAGAGAGAGCGAGAGCCGACCAAAGGCGTCGTTGTCGCGACCTCGCAGCTTTTGGACCTTTCAGACGACTCGTTTGCGGTGTAAATCTGTGTTAATCTCGGTTCAAAGGGATTTGTCGATTTTGTATCGGGCACGTCGTTGCTGCTGCTGCTGCTGTTGTTACTGGCAGCATATATAGCCATCCTTTGAGATTTTTTTCCCTCTCTTTTCTCTGTTCACTTCGGGCTAATTTTTCTTCCGACAATTGCTCGCCGTTGTTGTTGCCCGATTGACCCAGTGTACGAGTACGATACCCAGACCTACGACAGTGGACGTATTCGAAGGGCAAACGTGATTACGATTCGAATAGAAAAACCGAGTTGCTGCGCAGCACGATGTTGTTGTAGAGTATTAAGAAACGGAAATAATATTTTTCTTTACAGTAGTAGAAGTGAAAGGGAAAAGGGGGAGGGTGAAACAAACAACGCTCCTCCGCGACAGAGGAGAAAATCTAATAAAAAAGAAATGAACGGAAAACACAACCTTTACAGTTATACATGGTAGCGAAATCATTTTACACCGATTCGATTCGTTTTTCTTTTAGTTTTTCTATCGAGCTGGCGTTGAAACTTACTCGATGAGATTTATTAACTGGGCAGGGTAGGTATTTTAAAATCATTTTTTCGTTTTTTCTTTTAAAAAAAATTGCAAAAAAATCCCAAATTTGTTTGATTAATCAATGCCTACTGGAAAATTTGACGCAATTACAATGGTAGAGCTTCAACTTCGCACATCAAGGTTCTAGATTCGAATCGAACCCTAGATGCAAGCAATGTTTCGCCATCGAGAGGCGCTCGAACATGGGTGATCAAAACAAAATAAAGTTGAACTTGAGCCTAGCCACCTCAAAAAAAAAACATCATTTCCTTAGGATGAATCGCGAAAAAAAAAATGGTCAGAGGATTTTGACCAAATTTGGTGGAGATCTTCATTTTGAGTTGAAAGTTACCCAGGAAAAATTCCAGCACCTGTAGCGTCTCTGGAGGGGAGATACAGGTATTCAAAGAGCGAGAATTTTCAAGAATTAAAAAAAATCGCGATTTTTTCGCTTTGGTTGCAACCCAAGCTGTGTTTGGAAAAATCGCGCAGTTTCAAAATATAGAATTCGAGATTCTGCATCGACCTAGGTTATTACTACCAAAACCAAGACCATTATTTGGGTTCTATTGGGCAATTGAAAATTTGCCAATCACTTGTTTTTGGAAAAATCCCTGTTTTAAAAATACTTTCTTCACAAATTATTACGCATGAGCGTTTCTGAAACTAGCGAAATGTTTTGTAACACAGCGGTGCCAATCTTTTCAGGCCCTATTGCCAATTTCAAAAAATCAGGAAAAATGGTCAAAAAACTTGACAAACTTCGGTTTTATGATGAAACGATCATAAAATTGGCACCGTAGTATACCAAAATACTTTCCTAGCTCCAAAAATGATATATTTCGATTTTTGGCATAATTTATAGTACTAATTGAGAAGACAATTTTTCAAAACACGAACTCCCTCTAAAATAAGCGATTTTCCAATTCTCAACCGCTCATTGGAAGCCTAAAAGTGGTTTTGGATTTTGATTGCAATGACTCATGTCTCGTCGCAGGATACCAAATACTATTTTTCAGAACTGGAACATTTTTTTTTTTTTTTTAAACAGGTTAGGTAGAGGCGGCCAAAGCAAAAAAACACGATTTGTATTCGAAAATGACCCCTCTTTGAAGACACACACCTTTCATCTTCCCTCCACAGTCACCTGCGAAGCTAAAATACTTTCTGAGTGACTTTCATCGACTCAAAAGGAAGGTTTACTTTGAATTTGATCAAAATCTCCCGACAGTTTTAGGTTCCTCCGCCTGTTTATTTCGACCACAAATTGGTCTCCATAGGCGGAAAATAGTAAAGAAATTAGCATCAGCGAATCTCTATCGATGTTAGGACAACGATGTCACCCTACTTCCCTTTACATTTTAAATCAATCGTACTATCTATTTTACCACTCACACATATTTTTAATCAAGCATGCCAATAAAGTAGACACTAGACAGTCCTAAAAGCCTATAGCTGTGAAAGTGAGAAGGAAAATATATGCGCAAACGAGTTGCGTTTTCCCCAATTGTGCGCAAACCACTTGCAGCCTTGAAGGCGACAGAGGTGAGGCCAGGGGGAGTCCACTAAATGGCAATGACCAGAAGTAAGTAAGTAATATACTCCTTTAAATTTTTACAGTGAATGCTACCTATGAACAACAACTTTATGCCGAAATGGACTGTAAGTATCTCAGCATAAAGATTATAGGTACTTCAAAAGGACTGTAAGTATCTCAGCATAAAGATTATAGGTACTTCAAAATTCTATGTCCAAATCACTTTTTTATGTTTTTTTTTTTAAGAGAGACGTTAATTCCTTTGTAGAAGCGATTAGACAAAACATTACCAGCTGTGTACCGCCGGCGAGGTATTCAGAAGAAAGAAAGCCGGTTCACACAGAAGTAGGTAAGTAAGGAATTTCAATTTTATTGATTTTTACATTTGCTCTCCAATGCATTTTTCGATACTCACATTGAGAGACATTTCTGTGCTCCTTCGAGCCGGATGTATCCGTAATTCCATAAATCAAACGGTTTTGATTTATTAACGCAAATTATCATAAATCGTAATCATCTTACGAAGAGAGTAAGCCTACCATTTTGAAGGCGTTTAAATTAATTTTCATCATTTTGTATACACGTACATATATATGGGTACATTACATAGGTACTCGAATCGGTGTTTTCCTTACTGCAAGATTCTTCCAATCGTAAAATAATTGTAACTTACTCATTACATAGGTAACGTTATTCTCACGATGAAAATTAGTACTCACCTAAAACAAAAATCAAGGGAATCACGCAGCATACAAATAATTGAAACGTATAAAAATAAAGCAAGTAAACATGAAATCATCTCAGTCGATCTGATTGAACAACATCTGAATATAACAAACAATACAAAAGTTAAAAAACGATGAAGGGCTGTGTGGCGGAGAGAGGGAGGGGTGAAAATTTGACATTAAGTACCCATGATCATGAAGAGAGAAATTATTCACACAACATCGACTGATTTTTACGAATCTTTGCTTGAAATAATTTTAAAAATACAGGGTAAAGGGAAAGGCACAAGAAAGGTGCATGAATAAGAAACTTACATTTTCATCCCTCTCCATATTGAACAGAAAGTAAGGGTTGAAGGAACTCGCCAATTCAAATTTTCGTGTTGAAAGTGAAAAATTCACACAAGGACATGCCATCTGTCAAATCAATAAAACAAAATTTCGTACCTTTTTCGTACACTATTTCCGCTTCCGATCTAATAAGGGAACACCCTGATGACCATTGAAATGAAACCGGGACAGTTGGAGAGAGGACTTCAAAAGCCCCATCTCCCAATTTTCAGCTGCTAAAGTTGATATTTTTTCGATTTTTGGCAAACGTTTTGAAGTTTTTTTTTTAAATACAGGTAAAGCTGTTCCATACAGAAGAAAACGAGGAAAATGCTGTATACCTATCTCTCCAGCGTATCAATTTCAGAAGCTCATGCCACGAGAAAATTCGAAAAAAGCAGTTAAATCACCTCACCCAATGAACTTCACAAGCTCAAATTTTGACCCAAGATAGTTTATACGTATACCTAATCGACTCATACCATCATTGGCCGGATTCGGCTGGCCGGTCAAAAAAGGAAATTTTCACTGTTATTTCTCATTTTATCAATGAATTTGAAAAATGATCGTTTTCCCTCGCCATATGAACTTGAATAGCTGAAATTTTGGCCGAAGAGACTGCGCTATGATACCTAGTCAGCTGGTTGATTGTGTTGCGTAAAAGAGTCGAGTTGAAGAAAATAGTTAACGAATAACAAAATTATTTCAAAATAAAAAAAATAAATAAATTCAAATTTCGTACGCAAGTAAACAAACGCTATAAAAATACAAAGAACAGAGTAACAACATTAAGTCCAATTCCAGCAGATTACAAGAGAGTTTTTGCATTTCTCACGTTTGTTTAAGTACATCAATGGCGCTATTGCACAATGTTTCTACATTTTTTTATGATGTTTTGTCAAGGTATTAGGTACTTACGTACCTACCTTTAACCATTCACGCATATACAAATTGCTGGCCACTGTTCAGTTATCTGAACAGTCGGCATTGGGAACGGGCACCTTAATACGGTGGATTATTCAGTTTTGAACGAAAGTATTATTTACATTTTTTTCACTGTTGTTTTTGGCCAAATTACAATTTACGGGTAATTACCGGCCGATTTAAGGCGAAGTGAGCAAACTAACCAAATATTGTCGACTGATTCGTTGAGCAAACAAACCAAAAATACTTGGTTAGTTTGCTCACTTCACCTTAAATCACCCGGTAATTACCAGTAAATTGTAATTTGGCCAAAAACAACAGTGAAAAAAATGTAAATAATACTTTCGTTCAAAACTGAATAATCCACCGTATTAAGATGCCCGTTCCCAATATCGTTGTGAGAGACAATGATTCAGCCAGTCGATAAATAAACTATGGTTGATAAACCTTCTCTCGTCTTGTATAACGTAATATAACATAACTTGTTTCCATTTTTTTACATTTTTTTTTTATTTAACCTCAAAAATAAATGGTAGATATTATAAACTGAGATGACGTCAGAACAATTTTTGCAATTTTTTAAACCAAATTTTATCAACTCTGTCAAGGTGAGTGACGTTTGAAAAAAAATCAAAACGATTTAGACGCGCCAAACCTAGACAGAAAAATTCTCATCACATTTAGTCATCCTCTTACGAGTCTCCTTAATCATCCGAGGTTCTCACAGTTTGAGTGAATTCAAATTGAAAATCTGGGGAGTTCATCATAACGCATCATTTCAAGGTTACAAAACCGAGGGAAAAAACATTTCTAAAAAAATTTTCACGCCGGAAAAGAGGAAATTTAAAAAAAAGTTTTAGCTCATTTGCAACTAGAAAAATGTGTTATGAAATGAAAAAAGTGTGCTAGGTAATAATGAAGTAAGGGAAACTAAAAATGTAAATCACCAGATAATTTAAAAAAATTATGGCTCCTAAGAAATTTTCAGACGAAAAAATTAATAACAACACAAAGAAAAGGGCAAGCCGTACGGAGATCGTTTGAAAAGTTCCGTGTCTATCAATGAAAAACAAATATTTTTAAAAGGTTGCCAATATCCAGAGAACTTTGATAGGACATCTAGTGAAAATGAATAAATGAAATATTTAGTTATGTCGCCAAGAGAGCTTTTTTCCATACATTGAAAAATTGCGTCGAAAATCCAAAAACAGAATTTTTGGTATAGGTACCTGATTCAATTCCTCATTATTTTATAAATGAGAATTTACAAAAAATGATAATTATTTGGTGATTTTTGAGGCCCAAACTTTGCTGTAGTTTTAATGAAATATTCAGACAACCAGACAACACGTAGAGTCGATTACTGAGTCGAAAATCAGACATGAAATCTAATGTAAATCTCAGTCAGGAAAAAATATTCATCGGGTGAACATGGAAATTACCCATTGTCTATTTTTTCATGGCTGAATTTGATTTTATGTCTGATTTCAGACTCAATAATCTATTCCACGTGCTGTCTGAAAATCTCATTCAAATTATAGCAATGTGTTAGCTTTAGAAATCCCCATGTTGATTACGATATTTCGCCTTTTTTTTTTTTTTGATTAAAAAAGTTTTTTTGACGACATTCAGCAGACGCCCAATCCACGTTCTCTGATCTCTACAGAAATTGGTAATTTCAGGAAATACGATTCGCCCTTTTTTTTGCTGTTTTATCAATTTTTTCCCCTGAAAACTCATCAATATAATTTTGTTTAGTTACCTATTTGGGGATTTTTACATATTTTTAGTTGCAATCACTTTATAATTTACACTATTTTTTTTCATTCCATTGCCCATTTTCTGAGTTGCAAGCAAAACAATTTTTTCAATTTTCCTTTTTCCGACATGAATTTTTTTAGAGATGATTTTTATCCTGTATTGTAACTTTCAAGTGATGCCTCATGATAAACTAGCCAGATTTTCAAAATTTATGCGAATAAATCACCCTGAGGGACCACAAAAATTGAGAAGTCTTTATTAAATACATTGAGACCTGTGAAAAATTCCCCAACCTGTACTACATCATTCAAGGGGGGGGGGTGTTTCTTACGATAATTGATAGCTCACACAATTCTGCATGTTCTTAGTTAGGTACTCACAAAAATTTCAACAAATTAATGCAGATTTTGAATTCCTTTTACAAATTCATTTTAAATCATCACAATGACTATATCCCATCCTGATAATGAAAGATGTTAGATTTGAATAGGACGAAGCTTTAGTAAGATTTTATGCACGAATATTATGGCGAAGTTTTAATTGAAGACGTCATAGCAAAAAGGACATATGTGTGAAAGTTGTATTTTGAGAAAAACCTGTTTGAAAGTTTGAGTGCTTGTGAAGTTTAGAAATGTGCATATTTGAACATGGTGACGATTTTATCTTATTTTCACACTATCTAACTATATGAAATGCTATGCACCATCAGTCTGGAGGAAACGGTGTGTTAGCGGTAAGCGCTCAAACATTTCGAATTATATGTCCTTTTTGAAGCGAAAAATTGGCCAATTTTTTTTTTGATTTAAAAATGTTTTTGAGCAAATTTTTGGATTTAAACCAGGTAAATAATGGTTGATAACACAAAATCGACCATGAGTAACCCATTTTCTCTGAAAAAAGATCGCTATGTTGAGTAAAAAAAAAAAAAAAAGAAGTTTTTTTGGACATTTTTTTTTTAATGATTTAAAAATGTTTTTGAGCAAAATTTTGGATTTAAACTAGGTAAATAATGGTTGACAACACAAAATCCACCATGAGTAACCTGTTATCTCTGAAAAAGTAAATTTTTAATCGACTTCGCAGTTTTAAAATGGCGATATCTTACTGGTTTTTCGACTTTGTGAAGTGGGGGTGGTCTCATATGATAGAGGAAGGTCTGAAGAATAACAATATGGATTCGTCTCAAAAAGGACATATGTGTCATATATACCCCTTTTTGTTATGACGTCTTCAATTTCTCGAGAAAATGTCAACAAGTTCTTTCAGACCGTGAGGCCCCCTAATATCAACTATTCATCTCACGATTCAGATTAATCAGCAATGTGGTCTGTGGATCTGCCAATCTGAGTTGAGATCACAAACTTGACAACAAATTATAGGAGAGTAAGAAAAATGCATAGGTACATCAAAATTGAGAACGTATTAGGCTTCGGATTTTTTTTTCAACAAAGAATTTCATTAGAACCATGAATACTCGTAGAACACGACTATCCAACAAAAATTATTGAAATGTATGAAAATGAAGCAAGTAAACATGAAACCATCTCAGTCGATCTGACTGAACAGAACCTGGCAAATGACAAAAAATCCTCAATTTTTACTGCTGAACTCACTGCCATAAAACATTGCCTAATAGATATAATTTCCATTCAATCAGAAAATAAAAAATTCTTAATCCAAAGCGACTCACTAAGTTCACTGCTATCCATTCAAAACATTTTTTCTGACCATCCCATAGTCCAAGACATACATAAGTCCCTTTTTAACCTCCAATATTATGATTACTCAATTAGCTTCATGTATGTTCCCAGCCACATAGGTATCACTGGAAACGAAACTGTTGATAGATTAGCAAAAACAGCCGCTACCCCCTCCCCTCTTACCACTCTCTCTCCTGATGACATTAAATCTCTAATCACTCACAACACATTTACTAACTGGCAGAACTTTTGGTCACAACAAACTTCAAACAAACTCTTCCAACATAAAAAAACTACTCTCCCCTGGAAAAATCTAGGCCACCTGAACAGAAAAGAAGAAATCCTGATTACTAGACTAAGAATAGGCCACACAAAAATTACTCATAACCACTTATACCAAAAAGAACCAAAACCCTCATGCCAATTTTGCAGAAACGAACCCATATCCATCCAACACATACTTTTCAACTGTCCCCAACTAAAACAAAACAGACTTACACTACAGATAAAAGAAAACCCACCTACTATCCCTGACGAACCCTCAGAAATACAAAAATTCATCTCCCTAGTAGAAAACATCGGCCTCACAAACCAAATCTAGCCCCGGGGACCGGCAAATTGCACGTATGAAATTGCACGTAAGAAAATTACACGTGCGAAATTGCACGTATACAATTGAACGTGTGTGATAATTGCACGCATGTGAAAATAGAACGTCTGCAAATTTAACGTCTGAAAATCATTTAATAATGTGAGATTTTCACCAACCCAAAATACAGTTTCGAAACGTTCTGAGCAGTTCTGGAGCCTCCAGCGGATTTTTGAAAGTTGAAATTTTTGCAAAATGTTACTCAAAGAAGGTGGAAAGCTAAAATTTACTTCAACATGCTGAGTCAATTGGAGACGGTTTCAAGGCGTTCTGGAACTGGAACCTCCGGTTGTATTTTGGAAATTTCAGATTTTCACAAAGTTCCATAAAAATCGTCTAAATTAACTTTTGAACTTTCGAAATATGGCTATTGGCTCCTGAACAAGTTGAAACCGTCTGCATCTTAAATTTACGATGTTACTTGAATTTTTTTCATTTTTTCTGGAATTTATGAGCAGATAAAAAATTTACTTTTGAAATCGAACTCATGGAATTTTGTGATAACTCCCTAAAATGGTCGAGAGGGTGCTCAATGTCATCAATGTGCACTGACCAAAATTATAGGGGCTGAACTTCATTTTTAGCCTTTTCAGAACAATACAGATAGTTGAACGTAATAATTGAACGCTGTAAACGTTCTATTTTCACATGCGTGCAATTATCACACACGTTCAATTGTATACGTGCAATTTCGCACGTGCAATTTTTCACGTGCAATTTTTCACGTGCAATTTGAAACGTTCAATTTTCACCAACCCTCTAGCCCCCCCCCCTTACGGGTGTAATAATCTTGTAATTATAAACACCCCCCCAAAAAAAAAAAAAAAAAAAAAAAGTAGGTACGATGATTAGATTGAAAATAGATTTCCGCTCAGTTTTTTTTTTTTTTTTCAAAAGCAACTTTACAATAGGTATTCCTTATGAATGTAAAGCTGAAAATAAGAAATTAGCGAAGATGGCTTTTATTTTTCTAGATAGGTATCATTTTATTCTTCGGAGAATCCACTCTTTTCCTCCAAAATCACTATAACTTTCGTTCTAATCATTCAGCAAGGAAAATTCCTCACCCAGTTTCCAAGAACAGGGGTTTTGATAGGTTTTGATAAGCCAAAGTGGGAAACGTATTTTCCAAAGTCAAAATTTGAAAAATTGAATAACAATCGAAAAAATGTGCTTTTGAGTTATTGTTGTGTTTCATTGAAGCAATCATTCAAACGCCAATTTTTCAAATGGTTAATCAATTTTCCAATTTTCAAGTAGGTAATTTTCTCTCCTCTTTGATAACATCAAAATCCCTCACCTATTCTTGGACACCCGTAATGAGTTATGATAATTGTTTGCGTCACACAATTCTGCGTGTTTGTAGTCACTCATAAAAATTTCGACAAGACAACGTTCAAGAGGTCAAATAATGCCCTGTTGGCCTATATTTTATATTAATGCAGATTTTGAATTCCTTTTACAATTCATTTTAAATCAACACGATAAATATCCTACAAGTCGTGATACTGGAGCATGATATGCAGATTTTAATATGTCGACGAAGCTTTGGTAAGGTATTATTGTGAAGTTTCCGTTTTTCAAGACTTACCAGACTTCGCTGTCCCTCAAGATTACATGATTACAAAAGAGTTTTTGCATTTTGACTTTTTTCCATTCCTTGCATCATTCTCAAAGATAGAAAAGTGCATCATGTGGCTTCAATCTTCCAAAAACCTACTGAATCTAGTGTAAATTTTCTACTTACTTACATCTTATCGTCAATAAATTCCTAATAAAATTCGCCCATCAGATTACCCAATTAAATAATGAGTAAACCTGTTTTCCTTTGACTAAAGCAATAACGTATACTTTTATTTTTTCTTTTTTTGAAAACACTGTTTACACGAGCAAAACAATATGGAACCAACGTTTGTAAAATTCCGCCACCTTTCGACCTTTTGAAAAATACCTGTAACTTATACGAGCTCGTAGGTATACCACGTTATCGTATGTCTTTTCGTCGGAATTTTCCTATTACCAAGTCATCGAAAGAAATTGACATCCTTTTGATCATTCTTCGGCTCAGTAAACAAGAAGGGTTCATTTTTCAATGTCGTAATTACCACGATGATGACAAAGGACAGGTACCTACTGCTTTTCGAAGTAGCCTACACAGTACACATACTTCTATAGGCTCCATTTCCGATCATACAATAACACATGCCTTATTTCAGGTCATGTCAAGTCAGGTTTTTCGAATTACGAGTAAAAAGGCACAAAAGCCGAGTTGGAAATTTGATCCGAATGCGTCGTATCTTTCGATCTGGCAAATTTTTGGACACATGGGATAATTCAATTATTCATTTTTTATTCGTCAAGTTGCAAGGAGGTGCAATTAATTTACTACACAGTACAGGGTACCGATAATTTTCAAATTTCTCCACTGGTCCTTTTCATACCACGAAAAAATAAAATATATCTCAAAATACTAAAAGAGGGAAACAGCATTAAAAAAAGATGCTTATAATAATGTAATTCCGAAGTTTAAACTTCGATTGAACGCATCGTCTGTTCCGTTTTCATTTCTATTCGGTCCGTTCAGCATCAGCATCTTTCTATACGACGATGGAAAGCAAGCAGAAAATAAAACTTTGGCGCTAATTTAAATTCCCAAACTGTATTGACGAATTCGTAGTTGTAGTAAGTATCGTCCATAAATCAACCGTACATCTCCGCAAGTTTTTCTAAAGAAAGAAAAAAAAACCAAGAGGAAAAAAATACCCTCTATTTCTCTCCATATAGTACACATTTTTTCCTTATAAAAACCCGCCGAGGGTTACCCCTTTCTCCTATAGCTCTTCTCGTAACACAAATATCAACATAGAAAAACAAAGATGTATTACATTGAAATAAATTGACTGCGACTGGTGCATTATTGTTTTACCGTAGTATACAAAACGCCCCATCATTACTTTCCCCAATCTGCCCCCCACTCCCGTACCCAATCACCATTTGATGGCTCGTTCATCGACGTCGACGTCATCGTCGTCGTCAAATAATTTATTCAACGTTCACCTGCCTCAAAGGATTTTTCATATCGAACGTATTATGTACCTATATATGTATACGATGGTACATATTTGAATGATGCCTGTAGCAGCGACTGAAGCGTGGAAAGGGGGTAGGGGGAAGGGATGGAAATATTTCAAATATTATGATGATAATGGCGTAATGGAATTTCTCCAATATACTCGTACATGATGAAGAAACGAATCAAGTGATTTGTATTACTCGATGTGGATGTTGCCGCAGGACAGGTGACGTCGTAAATTTTTATTTCATGTTTTATTTTATTTTTATCAGTGTAATAGTTTTTAAAAAGAGATTTTATTCGATTTGAAATATCAAAGATTCGATTTCGATAACAAATAGTTAATTTCGCTTTTATACCGAACCAATGTTCGCTTTGTTCTCTATGTGTATGCTGTGTGATGTTTTTGTATTTTTGTATTTTTTTTTTTTGTCAGTTACGTGTATCAAGCGTTTTTTTTTTTTTTTTTCATTTCAATATATATTTGCCCCCTTGATCTCCTCGCATTTTTTTCCTGTACCGTGGTAAAATGTAAATGTACCTATAGTAGTAATCATGTTATTGAACTTAAATCGTTCGCTCGCTCTTTTATTCTTTGTCCGCCGAGAATAAACGTTTGCAATGAAATTTAATAGTCGATAACGGTACGGAAATGTTATTTACCAATGCGAATGCGTTTTTCGCCTTCCTTTCAAATAATATTGTACCTACCTATCTATCTGTTCGATGAATATGTAGAGAGATAGGTAGGTTAAACACACATGTAACGCGGAGGAAAAACTGAAGCACTTTTTGTATACCTAATGGCTATTTATCCATCGTTGAAAATTGTAATTTTGAATTTGCCAATGTTCATGTAGGTGACTATAATTTTTTTAGAAGCAATCCAGCCTGAAGCATTTGCAATTTTGTACAAACTATCAGCATTGGACCACGATTATGAAAATTTAGTGCAATTAAAGTGATCTGTTTTGAGTCAAGATGGGCAAATTTTTAGATTTTTATTTAGGAAGTGAATTACCTGTCCTTTGTCGTTTTACATTTTAAAGATCAGTTTTCAATGATGAGAAAAATGCAAAATACTGTAAGTAATGGAGGCAGAGGATATTCGTTTTCCCCAATAACCGGATCAAAGCCCGCCCAACTTTACCGAATAATTTTTTTTTTGCTGAAAACATCGAACTATTCTCAAATTGAAAATACACTAAAGGACATCATACAAATATTAGAAGAAGAGAATATACTATAAGGATGCTATATACATGTAAGTAAGTACATCCAGACAATTGCGCATTTTGAGTAATTTTTGTGTTGTTTTTTTGCCATAGGCTACGTAATCACAGCAAGTTTTGCAAATTTTTCGAAAATTTCAAGAAACTACGCAAATATTTCGCGCAATTTTTCAATATTTTACGGAATTGTGACGACATTTATCAATTCAATTTATTCGCCATTTCCAATAATTTCTCCACGATTCCCTCGAATTCAAGTCGAAGACCCATTTTTTCGACTTTTCAACCAATTTATATACCGTTCATTTTACACCATTTCGATGAATTTTACCTACTCAATTTTACATAGATTTTCGAAGGGCTGGGTCTGTAAAATACCCAAAATGATGAGGTTTCGTTCTCTAACGAAAACGAACATTGATTTCATAATTTTGTAATTTTTTTAAGAATTCTGTCAATATTTTGACAAGGTTACTCAAGTTTTTTGATTCAGAGGTCAGACCAAAATTTTCAATAAAATAATTAATATCGGACTTTTTCAAATTGCATTTGGAGCAAACTTGTAAGTAGATGTTAAATCCAACTTTTAAAAGACAATATTTTGTCAGACTTATGAGAACATGAAAAAATTCTGATGAATTTGTGACACGATGTCAATCAAGGTACCTATCTACTGAATTGAAGAAATGAAAAAATATGACCACTTGATGACTTCTACACAAGGTACGAAATAGATTGGTGAAGTTCATTCGGTTGTTTGAAGCTGATGAATTGACCTGTGTAATAATAGTCCGGTGCACGACAATAAGGATTTCAGTGGCTCCTCAAATTTCCTAAAAACTTGCATAGATTCGACATCCTGCTTCAGTAGTAAGTAATTTTTATAGAATTTTTCGCGTTGACACTGGAAAAATGATGAAAAAATTCCATCACGTTGGAAGATATGGTTAAGTATGGTCGAAACGACTCGTAGATTAAGTATTCGTTCATCGAATTGATTCATGTATTGTGTTATTGGTAATTTTGATCGACTTTCAAGTGATTTCTGTGATCATTTTATGGTTTTGGTTAAGTATGCTTATTCATATTGTGATTTTTTTTCGCGATTTCGTTTTATTTCGATATTTGATAAATTTTTCGCAATTTTCTATAATTTACGTAAAGTTTGTTCAATTATACATACTAAGTATGTGTACTTATTCATTTTTTCGTCAATTTATGGTAATTTTCGAGTAACTGGAAGGGTAATTCAACAATAAATTATATAATACGAGTGTTTTCGTATTTCTGACAAATTATCATTCAATTTTGAGAATATTTAATTTTAAATTTTGGTGATTGCGTTCCATTTTTGGCCAAAAAGATGACGTTTTGATGACATTGATGACCTGGTAGACGACTCTTGCAGATTTTTAAAAACTTTGAAATTGATTGTAACTCTTGAGAACTTGAAAAAAAATCAACGAATTGCTAAAATTAAATAAACCTTTGAAAAACGACTCGTGACACTGTCAGATTTTTTGAAAACTCGAGAAAACTCCTGAAGAGTTCATATCGAAGAAATTTTATACGTCGTTGAATTTAAAGTAGAAAACGCATCCCTGATTTGAGAGTTTCCTCGCAGAGAAGACCTCATCCTGCTGCTATGTCAGACTTTGAAGAACTTTGATATATTTTTAATACTTAAAGCGACTGATTTTACAACATTTTATCAGACTTTTGAAAACTTGGAAAAAATCCCAATACTTTGAATTTCAAACGAAAAGAAAAGTCTGACAACATTAGAAAGTCATTTTTGAGAGTTCGAACGCATCTAATTAAACCGATTTAATTATTTGTTTCAAGTTCTTAGATAAAAGTTGGATTTTATATCTTTAATATTCTTTAATGTACGCAAAAATGTTAAAAATTGACCATTTTTTTTTCAAGTTTTTAAAAATATACATAAAACATCAGCGAGTTTTGGAATATCACTCTTCATCTATTCAATGACATCAGAGAACTATACTGGAGATTAAGGATAGTAAGTATTCTTTCAATTTTTTCACCACTTTAAATGGACAAATATTGTCAAGTTCGTTTTGTTTTTTGTTGAATGCTACTCGATGAAACCGAAGGGTGGGCCAATTTTCTACGAAATAACCCGAAAAAGGTAGAAGAAGCAAGCGCGGTTTTACTGGCAGAATTAAGCATAAATGAAACCGAAAGTTTCATAAATCCGAGATGTTACTGTGATAATTTTACGGTTTCTGTTATCTATGCTTCGTGTAAGTAATTTTTTTCGCGGTTTCGTTTCATTTCGATATTTGAACAATTTTTCGAAATTTTTTTTATAACTGACAATGAGCATTTTTAAGATATTTTTCTCAATTTTTATGGCGTTTAAACAAATTTTTAAGCCATTTACGTAACGTTTGTTAAATTACATGGTATGCTTATTAATTTTTTCGTCAATTTATGGTAACCTCAAGTAACCGGAAGGTTAATTCGACAATATTTATAATACGAGTGTTTTCGTATTTCTGAAAATTATCATTCAAATTTGAGAATATTTGAATAATTTTCGGTAATTGCGTCCAATTTTTGGCCAAAAGGATGACTTTTCAATGACTTTGATGACCTGGTAGACGACTTGCAGATTTTTAAAAACTTTGTAATTAAGTGTAACTTTTGAGAACTTTTGTCGTATAATAAAACTGCTGGAGATTATAATAGTAAGTATTCTTTCAATGTTTTAACATTTTTAATAAACAAAAAATATAGTTAATTTCGTTTGTTCTTTGTTGAAATGGAATTGCTGGTACCTGATTCTTGGAATTTTTAAAACATTGCATCATTTTAAGCACCCCATTCATGCCATGTGACCCATTTTGACTTACTTAATTTAAAAACGATTTCAGAATCATTAAATTTCGGCTAATCCACTTGATAACAGCCTGAACAATTTTAAATCACTTGGAATATTTTCAATGAACTCGTATGGTTGCCTGTTCCAATTATTTGATCGCGAGAATTAGTCATAAAAATTCCGGGACACCATTTATCGACATTTTCAATCTCTTATTCTCTTACAGCGCAGGTACCTTATACCCATTTTGAGTGCTAAAATTGACTTTTTGAATTTTGATGAATTATTGAAAATCTTTGAGTCAAAAATGCGAAAAAAAATATTGAATTTCATCAACAAATTGACTTGAAAAGCTGTCATTTGACCTCACAAGCCCATTGGAAACAGTTCCGAACCGTTTTGATAAGTTTTGACACATTCAGCAGATTTTTGAAAAATGAAATTTCCACAAAATTTTGTTCGACCGTTTTTGTCCCAGTATTTGAAAATCTAGTAGGCTACCTACACATTTTCAAACTTTAGCTGGAGGCTCCAGGACGGCTTGAAACCACCTCCAATCGATCCAGATTATTGAAATTGACGTTTGAAGTAAATTTCATCTTTTTCAACTTCATTAGATGAAATTTATACCAAAATTTCGGCTTTAAAAAATCTGCTGGACACTCCAGAATGGATTGAAACTACCCTAAATTGACTCAGCATGTTGAAATTAAGTAATGAAATGAATTTTAGCTTTTCAATTTCATTAGATAAAATTTTATAGAAATTTCGATCTTTGAAAAAAATCTGCTGAACGCTCCAGAACTGCCCAAAAGAGTTTAAACCAGTTTCCAATCGATTTGAAGGGTTAAAAATATAGGATACGTACTACATTGCAGCATTCCAGTTCAATTTGGAAAATTGAATATTTTATCATTTTTGGTCAAAATTAGATTTTTTAAAATTCATCAAAAACTTGAAAGTGTATTTCAGCACCTGAAATTTTGTCTAGTGATTTACTTTCTATGCTCTTTCACCATAGGTTTGTCTAGTTTGAAAAATTTTCTACCAATTGAGTATCTCTCTTGTGAGTGGAAACATTTTTTTACATAAATACTATTTTTTTAGAGCTATTGAGAATGAAAATATTCTAGATTAAGTACACTTTCAATACTTATTATATTTTATGGATTTTTCAATAGTATATTACACCATAAGGGGCGAAAGTGGACGTTTTAACGACGAGTATTGTTCACTGAGCGAGCCGAAGGCGAGCGAAGTGGACGAGTTTACTGAACGAACCGAAGGTGAGGGAAGTAACTGCTACCGAACGAGCGAAGCGAGTGAGGTAGCAAAATTTACTCGTCGTTAAAAAGTTCACTCTCACACCTTATAATGTAAGATATTTTACATTACGAATTATAAGAAAGTATACGCATTCGTCGCTGCTATGTGGGGACCATGGTATTCAGTTGAGTCTTGAGTCTCTGCAGAATACAGAGTATAATATTGTGCAAGTTATTAATTTTAATTACATGGGTAATGAAATATGTATAAGATAGATAAATCGTTATTCAAACAAAATTCGAACAAACACAGCACATGCACATGACGAAAGAACTGACCATAACAACACACTTTTGACTTCACAAACAACAAAATAATTCAATGCTTGATTAACGCAAAACCCAGAAAAATCTCAATAATCTCATAACAATGTGTTACTCATGTAAGCCTACTCGCGTTCGTTATCTTTTCGATAGGTTTCGGCTGGTGTTTGGTTAACGCGGGTGGAAAACTTCTGTACGTGTTTAGTTGACGCGGGTCGAAAGTGCCGGGATGAAAAGAGGGCTTTTCGCCCCGCATAGAAGGGGCGAAAGTGTGTACTTTCTTATCATGAGTAATGTAAATAAATTTTCATTATACCTAGAAACCACTGGTCTAAGAGAAGTCAACTGGACAATTACGAGTAATTGATTAGGTACCTACCATACAGTAAGTGGATAGTTTCTTCAATTCAATTACCTCATTTTTTATCGAATCGAAAAGATTTTCAGAACATACTCCATTCATTTCCGTTGACTTAAAATTCAACCCATAAAAAAAGCACCACCACCGCAATAATCGAAACAACTCAATTCCCAATTAGATAATCCAGGCATCATAATCAACCCTCAACCCTCGATCATTTACAACCCTCGGTACTTTTCACTTATCCTCTCGGATACTCACCGAGCTCGAAACTATCTACACAAAATCCTCATTCACCCATCCATACACCTAACCTACACGAGCTAATACCAAGCCGCAAAATATCCGGTATTACGTCTTCTACACCATAATACCTACCTATACATACCAAGCACATAAATATTTGATAAACTTATAAATAGGCAATCAATTTTAAGCAGGTAAAGGTGTTACGAGGTTGGTTCGAGGTTCATCGTGTCGAACTATACACAAAGGCAGGCGCGAGAAGGGGCTGCGTTTTCTTCTCTTTGCTTTAGACTTGTGCTTATACCATACTGAGGGCAATACAGGGGTAGTAAAAGCTTAACCCGCGCGTAGCAGATTTGAATGCTAATATGTAAGACGAAGGTATTATAAACGGTAATGAATTTGCCATCTTCGTATTCGTTATTATTTTCCACGCGAATAATTCGTGGAAAAGTTATTCGTTCGAAGGCGAAGGCGAACACAACAACGTAACACTTTAAAGAGTCGAGGCAAAGCGACCCAACTCATTAGTATATTTTGGACGGACTATGCACGACGATGAGAGAAAGATAGAGAAAACAGCAGACCTTTCTGTGTATAGAGAGGAGTATAAAAGCAGCCGAAATCTCTCGTCTCATTTCGTCGTCGTGGGGTGTGTTTTGGTTCTCTAGGTGTACACGACTGTCGTAGTCGTCGTCGTTATAGCCTGCTCGTTAATGAGAAAAACCATTTTGTTGTACCAATGATACCATTCCTCCCTGTACCCTTTTCCCATCACAAACCCAACAAGTGTACACAAATAGTACAGATTTCACGTAGTAATGGCTACCAGGATATCTTTTTTTCTCCCCTTCATTATCATTTTCTGCAATTTTTTCAGCTCTTCGTCTCGTATAAATTGTGATTCGATAAAACATAGGTATACATTCGAGAAAACGAATCACTAGTATATTTTATAAAATAAACTCCTTCGAGAGGCTATAAAACACGTTGAATAAACAAAGCTGCGGGGCCAAAGAAGAAGCGAACAGTGCAACGTTCGAGGCTGGCGAGGAGGTAGGGGGGGAGAGGACTTTCTATCTTAATAAAATACCATCTTGTACCGCGGCAAGTTTTCCTTTTGTTATCATTATATCGACGCGACCAAAGAGCTAAAGGTTTAAAAAGGCCTTCTCAGCGTATTTTATGAATCCAATTACGACACTCTCGCCTGTGTCTTTCTCTCTGCCTCGGCACGGCAACAACGATCCGTATTAAAAACACCTACCACCTCACCTACCTACCTATACTGTGCACGATGTACTATAAAATGGGCCGAATATCTGCGATACGAAAGACGACAATACGACCATGGTCGTCGAACTTAACCACCTCGCGAAGAGGAAAACACAACGAAAGGAGACTCGGCGTATAAATTTATACGCATTCGTGTTCGCCTATTTGGCTTTTAGCAGGCTCGTACAATTTTCGAATGACGAGCTGACGCTTATTTTTATCCCGTTTTCGTTAAAATTTTAATGATGAAAGCCGACAGTTTTCATTCGCCGCGCCGATTAAAATGACATAAGCCTTTTAATGCGTTTCTCGTTGTTTTCCTCCCTGCTCGTTCTCTCGTTCTTCTTCTTCTACATCTCAACTTTATCGACGACAACAACTATCGTACAAACACGATGATGATTACACGATGACGATTTTGGGCGTTGAAATGAGAGAAAATGTGCAAAGTTGACGTCGGCTGCGGCTACGCTTGGCGCGCTTTTCATAATGTGCCATCTACGCAATGAGTACGATGGATGGCAGGAGGGGGAGGGGGGATGATGTAGAAAAGGGTAGACAGGTAGAAGTATAGTACGAGATAGGTAGGTATACCGGAGCAACTGACAAAATCTAATATTTCATCATTTCGTCTCTACGTTTTGGTAAACTTATTCGCCCCCGTTCGCGTTCGTTTCGTCGAGGTCGAGACCTCGATGATGACGAAGGTATACTCTTCCAACGACATAAATTTGCCGCCTTTAATTAAGCTTTTGGAAACTAATTCTTCCAAGTGGAGTCTACTATGTATTCGTCTTCATCGTCATTGTCGTAGTGGTAGTGAAGATGCTTCTGCTACATATACAAGTATTTTACCTATAGGTAGCAAAACATAGGCTGATGTTTTCTATACACAAGCTGAGACCGATGAATTTACCAGAAGAAGGTTGAATTCTCTCTTTCTCTCATTATTCATTCGGAATTGTTAATATCTGAAGTTTGCTAGGATACTAAATCGACTAATAGATCGGACTATCGTCGTTTCCCATAAGGTAGAGGTGAACAGAGAAAGAAAGAGATGAGCAGGAGAGTAGGAAGGATTGTACGAAGGTGAGAGGGAATACTGGTGTACTATGGTTAGGTCTTTTCGAAGCACCTGGCGATATTAACGGTTTAATTCTCGGATTAAGTCGGCTTGGTAAATTTAAACGTCTCCGGTAACGCCGCCGAGTAATTAGTTTTCGAGTTACGGGGCGGATTGAGGTGGTGATTATATGATTCGTTGTTTCGTTCCTTCGTTCGGTGCTGGGTTTCGTTCGTTTGCTGTATGATTTAGAATAGCATACAGGGTGTCACAATATACAGAGAATGCCTTCCAATTGGAATATATGCAACATCTCACACACTCACAAGGAACGTATATTCCAACCGGTACAAACATTTTAGGCTGTTCAAAAAGGTGTCTGGTGAGTGGGTTTCAAAACTTCAGATTTGGATATGGCTGCGAAAGACTTTTAAAAAAAACGTTATGCGGACAAGTTGCCTATCTTTAAAATTCAAGGGGCAACTGAGCTTTGAAAACAAATGCGAAAAACACTTTTTTGACTTTGGGAATGGGTAGTACTTTGGAGAATAGATAAATTTTGCCATTATGAATTTTTGTCCAACTTGGAAATTGAAGAGGCTAGAAACATTTTGAAAGAAAAAATTGAGAAAAACGTGTTTATGACCTTGGGAATGGGTAGTACCTTGGAAAATGAACAAATTTTGTCTTTATAAATTTTTGCCTAAATTTTAGATTGGTGAGGCCAGAAATATTTGGTTCTTTTAAAATATTTCTGACCCCTTCAATTTCAAAGTTGGGCAAACATTCATAACGACAAAATTTGTTTATTTTCCATGGTACTACTACAGGGTGCCCAGAAATATCGAGCACCCCTAAAAAAGTTTTCTACCAAAATACTTTGGTTGGTCACAGTGAATGATAATAATGATAGCACATGATTGGTTGTTGGACTGGAGAGATAACATTCCACCAATCATATGCATCTATTTCACGTTGCCAACCTATATTTTTAATGAAAAACTTTCTTAGGGGTGCTCGATATTTCTGGGCACCCTGTACCCATTCCCAAGGTCAAAAACACAATTTTTCTCAATTTTATCTTTCAAAATGTTTCTAGCCTCTTCAATTTTTAAGTTGGGAAAAAATTCATAGTGATAGAATTTGTTTATTTTCCAAAGTACTATTCATTCTCAAGGTCAAAAATACGTTTTTCGCAATTTTTTCAAAGCTCGGTTGCCTCTTAAATTTTAAAGGTAGGCAACTTGTCCACATAACGTTTTTTTCAAATCGTTCCCGGTTATATCCAAATCTGAAGTTTTGACATCCACTCACTAGACACATAAACTCATTAAGAAGTTTCCCAATAGACAGGACCTCATAGAGCCATACAAACCGGTATCCAAATTATGCACTGGTTCAACAGAGTAGGGCGAAGCACAGAGTGTATCATTCTGAAATCCTCGACAAGTTTGGTAGTAACCCGAAAAAATACTGGAACCACGTTGAAAAGATTGAAGCGGATGAAAATAAGGGGGTAACATGTATTCAGACCGATGGGGGTAGATGATGATGTCAGTAAAGATGGCATTTGCGTGGCTAGTAAATTCAACATCAACACAGACGCACTTTTCAGAAATCACCAATAATTTGTCAAAACACTTGGAGTTGGGATATGAAAGATTCAATTAAGTATAGCTGTAGGTGATTAGGTAATTGCTGAATTTCCATTGAACAATCAAGAAAAATTAAAGGGATATATTGGTCAGATCTTGGATTTGTCACACTAAAAAATGTATCTAATCGACTGTATGCTATGCACCCCAAGAGAACTAAACATGAAAATGGTTATATCTACGTATTTCCCAACGTTCGTGAAAATAATACAAGGTGTCAGTCTTCTCAATCCAAAAACCATGTTTATGGAATTATTTTCATTTTTATAAGTTGATTATAAAACTAAAAAAGTTTACTTGATCCTTAAATTAGTATAGCTCTAAGTTGAAAGTGCGTTTTCACTTTTCCAAAAAATTACCAGTGTTTATGGTATTAATTTTGTTTCCCTATTCTTAAGCATTTATTTCGAAAACTAATGTGATACCTGACACTTATACATAAATTGTGGAATGAAAATGAGTAAGTAATTTAAAGTACATTTTTACACGGATTTTACAAGAATCCATAATATAATTCTGGGTGGATGGATTGTTAGTTAAATTCTGATTAAGTAACATCTAAAATTCATTCCCATAATCTACTACCCCCAGTAGGTTATTGATTTTCAATAATCTGGCTATAACCTGTTTACAATCCGGTAAAGAGAACTGCCAGATTTCAAAAACTGATTTCACCTATTTGTAAAAAAAAAAACAACAGGATTTTGACAATACATACCCCTACCCAATCCAGATTATGCAAAATCCGAGTAAAAAAAAACTTTTTTGTTATTTAGGGATAAAAAGTGCTATTTTTGCTCCCGCTTCTGATTTTTGGAAGCAAATACTGGCGTTTTTCTCCCTCATAACGAAAAATATATTATTCAACCAGGGAGTAAGAGTGATTTTCGACGATTTTGAATTATTTCCCTCGCTTCGCTCGGGCAATAAACCTCAAAATTTGTCAAAAATCACTTTTACTCCCTACTTGAATAAACTACTATTTAAATTGTCTTTTGTCATGGTTAACAAGTCTTTCATCGTGGACAAAATAAGCCCGACTTGACTGATTTGTTAGATGTTGTCTAATGGAGAAAAAAATGTAGATATTTTTCTGAGGTTCAAAAATTGAAAAAGAAAACATGTCAATTTTAGTCGAAATTTTAGAATGACCCATGCATAAGTACGCTAGAAATGTACAGGTTGAAGTCAATATAGTTCAATCTCTCTCTATTGTGAATTTTCTTTCAACGAAGTTTAGTAAATTATTCATTTAGGTACATAACCTACTATTAATCGATGACATGCCATCGATAGAATGACGGACCAACAGTTTTTGGCTTATCACAACTTCAGTTTAGATTATACATTTCTAAACTACTCGTAGAATAGGTAAGGTAAATTTTTATATCGAACATTATACTCGTAGGAGCCAATATTTTTAGGCATTAATTTACATTTGAAGGGCGGTTTTCTAAACTCTTGCTACATGAATGAGTGCTTCGTAACTAATGTCAAGGAACAAAAACTTCTCGAACATACAGCATAGTTAACTTTTAACTTTGTCAAAAACTCTAACCCAAAATTAATCCATAAAGATCGCGATGAAAGTATTTAAAAAAAAGAGCAATCCGTATTTCCTTAAGTTACCAATATCCAAAGAACACGGAATAGGCGTCTGGTGAAAAACAAATAAATGAAGTTTGAAGCTATGTCGTCAAGAGAGCTTTTTCCCATAAATTGCGAAATTACACTGGAAGTCCTAAAATAACACTTTTAATACCTAATACATTTTTTTAGAAATGAAAATGCACAAAAAAATAGTAATTTATCTGGTGTGATTTCTGAGGTAAGCACTTTGCTGTTGTTTGAATGAAATTTTCAGACGACATACACAGAGTCAATTACTGAGTTGGAAATCAGACATGAAATCTAATCTAAATTTTAGCCAGGAAAAAATATTCATCGGGTGAAAATGGAAATCATCCCTTTTCTATTTTTTTCATCGCTAAATTGGATTTTAAGCCTGATTTCTTACTCAGCAATCGATTCCACGTGCTGTCCCAAAATCTCGTTCAAACAACAGCAATGTATTGGCCTCACAAATCACCAGATTAATTACTTGAGAAGATGAGGATACAAAAAATGTTGTTTTTGGATTTCCGGTGCGATTTTGTGATTTATGGAAAAAAACTCTCTTGGCAACATTAGATTCACATTTTTTTCATTTATTCATTTTTCACCAGACGCCCTTTCCAAGTTCTCTGGATCTCGGTTACGATGGGATATAACGATTGCCCTTTTTCTGCGTGTTGATTCATTTTCTTCGCTGAAATATATTACTTAGTAAGTTCTATAAGTATGTATCATGTTTTTAAAGTATCTGATTATTTCTATTTTTATTTGCTGTTTTTTCATAATTTACACACTTTTTTTTCATTCCATTGCATACATGTGTATGTACAATAAGTTCACGTGCTCCGAGAACACATGTACCTATGTACATATCAAAACCATAGTTTTTGATCTACCGCGGACCTTGAAGCGCACGTCATCGCCGAAATTCACGGAGAGAAGATGAACTTTTGGTGTACCTGGATTTTGCAAGTTTGGACGTCATCAAAAAAGATCCCCTAGTAACGTTAAACAGAAGAATAAAGACTACTGCAAATGAACAGTGAAATTACAAGAATTATAGAATTTGGGATACATTTCAGTAAGTAAATGAAAATGTTTATTGAATTGATGTATCAGTTGATGTTTTTTTGGGTTCCCCAACATTTGCTATCTAGAGTACTAATGTCAAATCCTAGACTGATTTAGAGTTCAATTTTTAATTAATTTTGGATAATTTCAGAGACTAATATCAACATAGACAAAATATTGTTTCATCAGACAAAACCTATTCATTTTACTATTATATTGGTTTACCAACTATTAATGTTGACCCATTTTTGTAAGATTTATCATTATTGTATGAGCCAAACCGGTTCATTTTACCGATGCTGTTTTACTAGCTGTAATTCTATACTCATTTTCATGATTTTTATCCTTATTTTGCGAGCCAAATGTGTTCATTTTACCATTGTTGTTTTATTATAGCTATGAATTGTGATTCTACACTCATTTTCGAAATGTTTGCCCTTATTTTATGAGTCAAACCATCATTAGTGTAAGTATTCTGTCTGAGTGGCAGCAACAAGTTTGCCGTTTTAGTGACTGAATCGAATGTAGTTTCTCTGAGATCAGAATTAGATGATCTGTGTGATTGAATGAATTTGCAAAAAAATCTCACAACTCAGCTCTGTCAATTCAGAAGTGAAACAAATACGCAAAATTAGTCTCGCTATCTGCTATACGCTAAAATCATAGACACAAAACACTTCTAAGAAACAGGACACCCTGTATACCACTCCATGTAAGTAAGTATATCCTCTGATCTCCACACGTTTATGAAATTAATTTACAGTATGCGTTTACCTACACCAAACGATATATTCCTCTTTGGCTCCATCAGCACCAGAATCAGCAGCAACAAACAAGAGTTATACAATACCACCCCATAGCTTCTTATATAGTCTACTGCGGCTGTTTCATATTTAATAAGATATCAACTATTACCTATTACCAGGTAGCAACTTGGGTAATTAGTATACGACTCCTGGAGCCTTTCCACAGCTCCAAGCTGCTGAAATGAAATACCTTATTTTCGTTTTAATGATATCTCTCCCCATCTGCATCTCGCTCCGTGTAACATCGCGTTTCTCGGTTATACAGCATCGATGTATTTTCCATTTTCTCGACGTGTAACCGCGTGACCAATTACTGCAGCAAACAGCACTATAAGCAAGACTGTGCGGTGCACAATTTACTTCGAGAGAGTGAAGTATATCTTGTGTAGTATACTGCTACCTATCTTATTTTTACCTCTTCCTTAGTGGTGTGTTTGTAGAACTCGGAGTTCATTTATTGCAAATGAATGCGTCGAAGAATTATTATTGTACGAGGAAATCGATTCGCGCCCAGGTTTCCTAATTTTAGTTTGAATTTAGTTCTCGGTGGAAAAAAACACTCGATTTTCAAGCAGCTACATATAATGCTATATTAAACGTAGGCAGTACAAAGAATAAATTGCCAAAGGTTTCCACACAGAAATCTGAAAGATACCCTTCATCCACAAAGTGTGCCATATTACATTGTTCAGAATACGTATTACAAAACTTGAACAGGCGTTATTGGCCATGAGCCACTTGGATGTTGAGCCAGAATAACTCGCCAGATATTTTAGAGCGTTATTCAAAATTTCATGCATCAAACTAGAAACGAATTCAACTGACCGTTCACAATATCTGTCCCAGAAAAACAATTTAGGAGATCTACATTACCACCACTAAGAACTTAGCTGGGAAAATTTCATGGTGAAACTTGGTAAGTAAATGTTTCCACATCGACTGATGAATTGTACTCAGATGATTGCAAATCACATAAGCTTATATCTAAAGCTGAGAAAAAATCGCGGGAAAAATGATGAGGATATGAGATCATATAGATTAATTTCAACATCTCATCAAAAATATAAGCTATTATGATCAATTTTCAAATAGAAATATTTTAATTAAAATAGAGAAATAAAACATGAATAAAATCGATCAAAATTGTTTTTTTTAGAGGGAGGAGGGATAATTTTTGTGCATTTTGGAAGGTCTATGCTCAGCAACAAAATGAACATGCATAATGCCATCGAAAAAATACTCAGAAAACTATTTTTCAACTCAATTTTTAACATCTCGCCAAAAAGAGCTAATTTGAACAATTTTAGGATTGGAAAATTTGAGTTAATGGTAGAATTCTTGACGAATTGTAGACATTGATGTTAAAACGACGTTTTCCGAACAGTTTTGCTATGGACAGTCCGTCTAAATAGAGCCATCAATTTTGCAAAGATGTCGAAAGATGTTGAGCAAATTCAGCGGAGACCATCATTTTGCGGTGAAAGACAATCAGAAAAAATGTCAACTCCGGAGGTGACCCTGGAGGACAGATATTAGTCCTAAAAGAGTAGGCATTTTCAAAAAAATCGTGTTTTTTCACTTCAAATATTAACTAGCTCAGTTCCAAAAAATAGCATTTGAAATTCCGCGTCGACCTAAGCCATTGTCGTCAAAATCAAAGACCTTATTTGAGGTTCCACTGAGCGGTTGGAAATGTGCAAATTGCTTATTTTTTGGGTTCCTAAATTCGTATTTTTGAAAATTATTTCATCTCAAATTTTTCACATTTATTCAGCCAAAACATCGTAAAGTATCATTTCTGAAACTGAGGAAACATTTTGAAATTCGACGGTGCCCATTTTTGGGTAAATAAGCATTGACAATTTCAAAAAACCAAAAGTTATTTTCTTCATTTGTTTGAATTGACATTAATGACCAAAAAATAGGCACTGTTGCGCTACCAAAATATGTCTTCAGTTTCAGACATTATAATTTTTTCCACGCTGTAACATTATCAATACGAAATATGTACCTGAGAATAAAAAATTTTCAAAACTAGAATTTATTCAAAAATATGAGATAAGGTTATGCAAATTTTCAATCACTCAGTAGATCCTAAAAATGGTATTGAATTTTGACGTCAATGACCTAGGACAAAAATTTCCCATGTATATCTATATGTAGGTGTATACCTCGTGGAACTGGTCCATTTTTTCTAAAACACGTTGGGTAGGGGCCACAGCTAAAAAAAAACTGTAATTTTTTGAGAATTTCCCCTCTTCGAGTATTAATATTATCCCTCCAAGGATACCTCAGGCGCTAAATTTTTTTTTGAGTGACTACGATAAGTTCAAAATGAATATCTCAAATTTGGCCGAAAAATATTTTATGATTGTACCTCAGAAAATGCGTATTTTACTAAAAAGATCCGTCCAAGAACATTTTCAAAAATTCTCAAAAATAACCCTTTATATGTATGTAGTACCTACTCACCCAGCATCCCTATAAGTTTCAAAAAATCCGGGTGAAATTAAAACTATCAAAATTACTAAAATTAGAAATTTATACAGAAATGTAAATTTCATCATTTTGCAGGGGTTAGATATGATTGGCGACATAATTTTTTCAAGAGAACTCTAGACCAGTAGGACTAACTTTTATAGGTCAATTCCAAAATCCCAACGAAGGATCTTAATACATACCTATGCTCTTTCACAAAGAAAGAGAAAAATCCATTAACCGGAGAACTGAATGGTCCAACTCGCTTAAGGCAGTGTTCTTTTGTGAGCATTAAGCAAGTAATTTTTTTTCATACATGATTTTGAATCACTTTCTTGCAACCTTTTTTTCAACTTATACCTTTTCCAAGTTAGTATTTTTATTACAAGTTCATGGAAAAACAACGAGGAATAAATTTCTGAAAATCAATCGATACGACCAATATTATACAGTAAGTAGTTAGGTATTTTCACCCAATAAATCAATTTTCAACGAACTTCTCACTCAACCGGCTCGACTCATTTTTCATGCGTTAGGTAGGTATAATACCTATGAAAATGAAAACAACAACACGGTGTATTGATTCAAATTTCTATTCTTTTTTTTTTCAAACATAAAAAAATAGATTCTACTAGCAGCAGCCTTTGGATAAATGTCACAAGAAATCAATATTAAAAAAATTGTGATCCGTATATATTCAGGGGGGTGAGTCGCGATTTTTTTTTTCAGCGTAGTATGTACAGTTTAAATCTTGTACAGCATCGTTCGTCGTCCTTAATCAACAAAACACGAGAATTATTTCGTAATTTATCCTCCAACGCTGGCTCGTTCAAGTCGCGAGCGCGGAGTTGTGTCAAGATTATGCAAAGTAGTAACGCCATAAAGCTCGCATTACCGGGTACCCGAGATGGATGACAAGAAATGTAAAAATTACCTCTTGATATCCGCGACGCGTTGAATAAATTATTCTAAGCTGGGCGATCCCTTCTGCTTTTGCAGTCTCTCGTTCATCTCTCTGTGTCTGTCTCATTTTCTAGACCCGAATACTACGATTCGCAAAACGTATAAATATCGCCGTTGTGTGTAAATGTATATGAGAAATTAACAAGCCCACGACGACGACGGCGACGAGCTTTGCTACACATACATATGATGTGTGTGCGTTTTGCGTTTTGTGCCTTCATCATCGTCATTGTCGTCGTCGTTAATCGTGTTTCGTGTTTCGCGCCGCGAACCTCGTATATGTCAACTCGTCTTCGTTTAGCTTGATTCGACACGAAATGCTCGTAATTTTCGCTACCTACCCTTGCTTGTACATTTTCCACCCATCAGCATAAAGATAGAGAGAGAAAGAGAACGCGAAAGAGTTATCTCTCGGGTTTTGTACTCGCGTACTACTACGCAGGATATCTCGTATAGCAGAGTTGCACCATCGTCGTAGCTGAGAAAAGATCGACGCAGTACATGTGAAAAAATCACACGACGACGCCTTGTTTTCAGTTTAACTAATCCGACGTGGTAATTATTTTAAACTAACGAGCGAATTTTACTAATTATTCGGGAGGTACGAGTATGAAACGAAAGTACGCGTATGTGTGAGCAGTGCACAGATATAGGGTACGAGAAAGGCGCAGCTCAGCCAAAACGAACAACCAACGAATGGGGAAAACTTGGTATGAAATTCTTCACGCGTTCATAGTCATCATGTAAGCGAAGTAATTTAGCGTCTTGTAATTTTTGAGACGCGTTTACAAAGCCTCTTTACCCTGCCGATTCGCGTTGTCGATGCCAGATTACCCTCTTTTACACGTTTATTGCACGCGTTTTACATAATTTACAACGATATCGTGCGAAAATCGAGACCTACTGGGTAAGTAATTTGCGTCAGCTAGGGAAATTACCGCCGTGTTGAATGAAAATTGATGCGATGTTGATGGAATAATGTTCGGCTGGTGAATGGATCGAAATTTGGAGAGGGGGGATATGAACGGAAAAGGAATTCCCGCCAAAGTTGAAGGAATGTTGATGGAATGGTTGATCAACAATATCAACATTGATGAAATAAGTAAGTATAGGAACTGTTGAAGGGTTGAAACAGTTTGGAAGGAATGTTGCGAAGGTATATGAACTTTTGTCAAGCAACACTGCAGTGAAATTTCTGAGTGCTATCCGAATTGTTTCAACAAATTTACACGAGCTTGCACAGAAAAGTTGCTCACAGAAATCGTTCAAACTTATGTGATGACAAACATAATGAATCACACAACTCTGTTAAACAACAAAATCCTCAAATCAGGTGACTAAAATTTCACAACTTTGTTATTCAGGAAGATGACACAACAATTTTACTCCACAAAATAGTACAGCTTGGATACAAAACAAAATTGTACGCCTTTGTTGATCAGCAAGATTGTAGTTATATAGCTTTGCTGCTCAACTAAATTGTTCAACTTCATTGATCAATAAATTTATACAACTTTATTGATTAACAAATACACAACCTTGTTGATCAGCAAAATCACACAACTTTGTTGGTCAATAAATTTTACACAACTTCGTTGATAAATATAGAATTGTGCAACACAGTTGATCAATCAAATTATACAACTTCGTTGATCAACAAAATCGCACAACTTTGTTGATCAATTGATGTATAACTTTGTTGATTAACAAAATGATGCAACTTTATTGATCAACAAATTGGTGCAACTTTGCTGCTCACTAAAATAGTGCAACTTTGTTGATCAACAAAATAGTGCAACTTTGTTGATCAACAAAATAGTGCAACTTTGTTGCTCCAAAAAAATTGTGAAACTGTGTTGTCCAATACATTTGTCTAACTCAGTTGCTCAAAAAACATACAACTTTGTTGAGTAGCGAAATTGCACAACTTTGTGTTATTCAACAAACCCCTTTTTTTTTTTTTTTTTTTCCCCTTCAAAAATGTTATATTATTCAATATTTGCTGAACAATCACTTTACCGTGGGCCGTGGGGGGTTTATAGCAACTAGACAGCTTAACATATTATTGAAAATACAAAATGTGATGATAAATACATATAAATGCAAGGAGAACCCCGAGTGGAAAACCTTATAAATTTGACAATGTAGAAACATATTTATGCGAACATTGAAAACGTTGAGAAAAATAAAATAAAAATAAAGTGAACAGGTAACAATTTATACAACAATTATAGCGTGGGTAGAATAAAGAGAATAAGAACAATATAAACAAATCAAGATAGGATGATAAATTCGATTTCTCAGTAATATATTCTAGTAGCAGATTAATGACATGATGTATGTAGATAATAAGTTGAATGTTATAATCGATTTATTTGAGATGTTGGGCCTGTTTGTCGAGAGTTTTCAGCTTTCCACATTTTCTTTACAGTTTGGCGAAGGTATTTTAGATGGTTTACATCCAAAACATTAATCGGAAGGTATGGGCGATCTGCAGCGTGAAGGGGGCAGGTTTGAAAAACGTGTTCAGGTTTTTCCAGTTCACCACATTCGCAATGTGGATGAGTTGATCGGCCAAACTTATGGAGGAGATAACGAAACGTTCCGTGGCCACTAAGGGCCTGTCCCAGGTAGAAGTCGATTTCCGATAGAGGAACGGTTTTGGTTACGTTTGAAATTAGATGATGAGTCCACTGACTGCATTCAACCTTATTCCAGATATTTTGCCAGGAGTTCTTCGTACAAGTATTAAGAGTAGAACGTAATGTAGAGCCTTTACCTCCGGGCCACACCACTACAGGGAAATGGCAGAAATTATGCACAGGCAAGCCATTTTTGAGTAGCCAAAATACACTGCGCTCAGCTATGTGTAAATGCAGAGGTAGTATACCGGCTATGACCCCAGCGGCTTCGACACTGCTGGTTTGATAGAGTCTTGTGATGTTAATGGCCATTTTTCTGCGTATTTTTTGCAAAGTCAGTTGGTTATCGTGTAAATAAAGACGGTGATAGAACAGGGATGAACAGTATTTGAGTGTGGCAATAACTGTACCGAACCACATAATACGCCTAGCTTTGTTTGAATAGCCGATAATGTTTTTACAAATGTTCAGTAAAAGAGGCATGTATTTCATAGATTTGGCAGTTATGTAATCTATATGTGGCTGCCAGCATCTAGTGGGATCCAACATGACCCTTAGGTACTTGATGGACGATGACGGTTGAATCTTTTGGTTTCCAATGAATAATGGTTTAATAGGAGAGTTGACTTTAATCTTCTTCTTAGCGTAATCTATAACAATATATTCAGTCTTGGTGGTGTTCAAGGTAAGTCCACGCTTGTTGAGGAATTCGATAATTCGATTGGTAATAAAGGTAGTGCGAGAGCAAAGTTCGTCTGGAGTACTAGCAGCAATCACGATCATCGTATCATCTGCGTAGCAAAAGGTGTCAGCAAATATTTCTTGGATCAAACGCATAATATCATCAAAGTCTGCATTCCACATGGTTATTCAACAAACCCTATACCTACTTACATCTTGGTTAAATCAGTTCCATGGTATAAATCCATTTTTATGCGTGACTTTGTTCCCTTAGAATATCACCAAAAACAGAGTAAAGAGCTGGGAGAGAAAGATAGTCAACAGAGAACTCCTGTTTAGACGTTTGGTTCGTCAACAAACAGAATCAATAGAAATGGATTTTTAAAAACTCTGGTTGCTGGTACACGTATTGAATAGTAACCCAAGCGCTTTAGAAGAAATGGCAGAAAAAGAACCGAGAATTTGCCATTCCAGTTTTATTTCAGATGCCAAGTTATATCCAACTGCATTTTACCAATGATATTCTTGACACAATTCAAAAGAAAAGAGAACGCTTAACAAGCCATCAGCTATTCGCTGATTGCAAGAGAGTTTTTGCATTTACCTTTTGCTTATTGGGTGATCTAATGCTCTATGCTTTTGAGTATTTCTTCAACAAATCTTGATGGTATGATCAATATAATCTCACAGCCATTTACCATCAACTTGAGAATTGATTTTCTGAATTTACCGTTTAAATTCTTATACAGATTCTTAGAAAGATGCCCGATTTTCATAAAATTTCCGACGACTACATATCAATATTATCAACAATATAATTTTGAATTGAATTTGGAATTTAGAAACAAACATAAGTAAACAAAACATAGCCAATTACTTTTGAATATTGCTTGGCATTTTAAAAATCTACTCGCTGCTTGATTGGCTTAGTACAGAGTCAACCCCAGAATTCTCCAAATTTTTCAAAAATGAGGTCATGATCGTTTTGCGTACAGTTAGTAGGTACGCATCGATTGCCATTCTCCGTTTTTACCTATCTGACGTAATGACGTAGTCAGCAAGGTCCAAAGTACCCGGTCCGAGTCCAACTCCGAAAAAATTCCAAAATTTTCAAAAATGGGATTATGGTCGTTTTGGGTACAGTTAGTAGGTACGCATCAATCGCCATTCTACATTTTACCCCATCCGATACCATGATGGTTAGGGGGTCCAAAGTACCGGGTTCGAGTCAAACTATTAAGAAAAAAAAACTTCAAAAATGATTATTTTTTTCATTCCAGTCGACTGTAAACAACCTTGAGATACTTTCAGCAGACTTGAATCCAGAATTATCCCTCATTTTATCATGTATTTTCGAAGTTATATCCAACTGCATTTCACCAATGATATTCTCGACATACCTAATTCAGAAGAAAAGAGAGAAAGAGAGGAACGCTTCCTCTTCAATTTGAATACGCCCCTACCGTTCGAAAAGAATTCATTCCTTCATTCTGTTTTCAAAGAAAAACTTGACCGAGACCAAATCGATTACAAAATAGGAGCAGAGCAGGTTGCTCGCATCTATCGAATACTGTCAAATCCGTACCACGAGGAAAATACGCTAATACTAGATAGATACCCTAAAGATATAGATGAGTTTCCGTACTGAAAAAGTCAAACCAAATTGTTCGTTTACTTACGGAAGATCTAGATATTCTTCCAGAAGAAAAAGAAAATAATAAAAAATAGGTTAATGCAATGAAATATTTTCAGTCGATTCTTCATTTTCAAAATCTTCATTTCTACCCAACACCTCAATGTTTGGAAGAAAAGTAGGAACATATTCCAATTTCGAAAAAATTGATTGTTTGTTCGCTATTCACATCCAACTCTAACCGAAATTCAAAGCATACCGAACCTTTGATGGGAAACCCTGCACACAAAGATACCTATAAATATATAGATACATTGCTCATTTGACGGTATACCGTGTAAGCTATATAGAATACCATATAAAAGCTACTCAGCTACATGCGAATACCATACACGAGCAATGAGCATACAGTGGAAGGAAAATTAACGTTGGAAGAATTTCTTCTTTCGTCGATACGCCATGTAATTTATTTGTTCGAATGAAATGGGTAAAAAACGAGCCTAATTTAAGCGAAATCGTTATTGCGGAAACGAGAAGCGCCGGAAGTGCTGGAATTCAACTTGTATGTTTGTATCCAGCGAATGATGCCGCGCCACCGAGAAATAAAGTTACTTCACAATGTATACGAGTGAGATGAGGTGAGGCTGTAGAAATTGTATATCTAATACACAGACACACACACACAACGTATACTTTATATTACGTATAGATATAGTATACTTATATATGTATCGTACCTATACTATAAGAAGAAGAGTAACGTCCTGCGTGTGTGTTTAATGCGAAATAACGATCATTAAAAATACGAGCATAGAGCTATTTCGTCGGGTATATCGCTATTCGTTTCACTATACTAGCGTATCCTGCTCCTGCTGCATGTATACGTAGTGTATCTCTAGGTGTAGGTAAGTAGATAGGTATGAGGTACGTACGTACGATGGTATATAATTCCGCTTGTTGTATGTACTTGTATGCGCATACAGTACATAGAGTATCCTGTATAAAGTTATACAGACACACTGTATTATATTGGTATTTGTATTATATGTACGTAATATACGGTGGATTTTTCTCTCTCTCTCTTTCTAGCTCCCTCTTCTTATTTATACGTATAAAATATACTCTCTGTAGATATCTATATGATACATACACTATACACGCTGGCATTATAAAGTAAATGAAGCAATTACTCGGCAAACGTGTATTCAAATGAGACAACAAATAAGCAAAAGGTTCGGAAATTAGGATCGCGCCCGAAGCTTTTTGATTTTTTTTTTACCTCGACGTCGTCGTTGTAGCAGGAAAAATATTCAGTAAAAAGAGCTCTTTCTCGAGGTACATCGTGTATATGATACCGATGACGATGAGTCGGCTTTTTTCCTATACTTCTACCTTTCTTCCATATTATTTTTTTTTTTAGTCGTTACAGGTGAAAAAAAAACATATATTATGTATGAGAGTTGTTCAAAAAGTAAGGTTCCCACCCTCGTAGAATCGGCTGAAATGGACCTTCGGGAGTGGGCGAGGTCTCATATTCTAGCAAAGAACTCTGCAGTTTAATAATTATGAATGCTTCAAACTGAAATTCTGTAAGTTTTTTCGTTTCCAAGTTACACGAAATGATCTGTCGTGACCTGATTGAAAGCTGCCGCCACAACTTTGTGAAATAATCATTAGTTCACTTTTTTAACCATGAATCAAAAATTCATCCACAAAATAAAGGAAATTTGAAGTAAGTACAGTAATGAGTGATCGACATTAGCATTCATTACTCAACCTCAAATTTCTACTATGTATGGATGAATTCTGATTAAAAACGTGAATATGAGTGTTCCTCAAAGTTGTCGACCAGAGTAACGTGGTGAATACATACTTCCAAACTTCCATAAGGTTCTTGGTAAAGCATTAAGGTGTTTCTTTTTTTAAAGATTGATACAAAACAAACTTGCCAGTATCACAGTTTATGGTAAACTTGTTATAACGAGGAAGAACGAAGTTCAAAATGGCTCAAGAATTTCAAAAATATTCGTACTTGAATGAAAGAAAAATAGTCCATTTTTGAAAATTCGTACTTATTAAAATGGTATTTGCAGACTTCACAAAACCACCAAAAATTCATCTTCTGACATTGACAAGATCAGAAAATACTGAGGAAATAACTGAGCTCCCAAAATTGAAGAAATTCAATTCTGTTCCAATTTTGTCTATGTTTAAAATTCAAGACGTTCGTTCAGAGAGATAGAAATTCTAATCAATCGCAGTTCCCTCAATTTCTGAGTAAAACTACTCTTCACATTGAAAATGAAATTTCCCATGCTTTTTCAAGTCCCAAAACGTATCATCTATCTTGCAAACTAGGCCCCTTCAAATTCTGGTACCGGCAAACTAACTCACACTCGTGCACTTCGAGTGATTTTGTCATTCATAAACCAGCGGAGCGTAAATTTTTCCTTATCGCTTTTAGTGACATTCCACACATCAAAGAAAAACCTTGAGGAATGCCCGTCTAAAAACGAAATAAAATATGCACCTACTAAAGAGTAGGAGTAAAAAACAAAGCGATAGGTGATGATACAAAATCTCGAGCAAAGCGAAAAACGAGAGTTTATACAGGTCTTATGAATTTACAATGGGAGTTGAATGTTTTCAAGGAGTTACAAGAGTCACTGTTCGGTTGTAAACTCAATCAAAATATTTTTGAGAATCTCTTCCCGCACTCCCAGCCAACCCCACCCCTTCAAAAATAGAATTGTTAGTTTCGCGCTGTATTTCGAGTCTGAAGATAGGCGGTACACGTTATGACACATGAGTTTAGTTGAATGAGTATTAGGAAGTACTCGTAGCAAGTAAGTGAAGATTCATTTCGGATGATTTGCACTGCACAAAGAATAATTGATAAAAGAGTTCTTATATTCGGCAATTTTCAACTAGGTAACTAGAGAGGTATCCAAACCGACAGAAAGTTTTTGGAATATGATAAATTGAAAAATAATGCAAAAATACATCACCATGTCGAATTTTAGGTTCTCAAGTGTATTTATTACTATTTTTGATATTATTGGTGAATTTTATTTTCAAAATCTTCGGAGTAGAAATGAAGAAAAATCGAAACTTTACCGAATCAAACTAGAAAGCTGATATTTAGGTATCTGGTATTTAAATACTGTATCCCAGTTGACCAAATGCTAGCAAATTTTGTGCTAGCGTAAATGGTGCCGGAATTTGAGACACTTTTTTAAAAAAATGCTAGCAAATCAGTTGCGATTAGGTCGCATTAGAGTAGCAGAATTGCGCACAAATAGCTAGCACGTAGCCGGCACAAAGCTAGCAAAAAGCTAGCATTTTGTTGGCACTTTGCTCTGCATTCTGCTAGGTACATGCGACTAAATCGCGACTGATTTGCTAGCAATTTTTGCAAAAAGTGTCTCATATTCCGGCACCATTTACGCTAGCGCAAATTATGCTAGCAAGAAGCTAGCATTTTGCTAGCGTAGAAAAACTTTGATCAGTAAAGTAATTACTATTAGTTAATTTTTAAAAATTCTGGGTGTTTACCTTTAACAGGTGGTAGTTTTCCAGGAAATTCCAAAAATTAGGCGACTGTCCCAGCTCAGAGCTAGCATAACGCTAGCATCTTGGGATAGTATAAGAAGAGTGATGTCACTCTTCTTACTTTTCAACAAGATACCACCTTGAGCTTATATTCAACTTGATGACACACTTTATCTAAGAGTAGCAAACTATACCATGAGAGAGATCGACGCTAGCAATTCGCTAGCATTATGCTAGCGTTTAGGTTGAAAAATCTCTTTATTAAATAAAAAATGAAGTTTTTTTTTTTTTAAATAGAAAAATTGTCAAAATTTAAAATTTGAAAATAAAGTATCAAACAAACCATGAAAATGAAAAATTTCAAAAACATTTGAACAACATTTTAGTCCACGGCAATGGGAGTAATTGCACCCCCTGCCGATTCTCCGGGACAACTTTTTCCTTAAAGGGGACATCCTAAGGAACATTTTAAAGCAAACTTGCTGAAAAAAATTGGCCTTACTTACAAAATGGCGGCCATTTTGATTGAAAGGTCAGCCGAAATCGCAGATTTTGCGTTCCAACATAGGACTTGCACGAAATTTTTCAAACTTTACAAAGGTAGATCGAAAGATCATGCAAAAATTTATCATTCGTCAGAATCTCAAGTGCTAAAGTGCGTTTTTCGATTTTTGGTGAATTTTCAAAAATCAAATTTTGGCCAAAATGTGAGAAAAAATCAAAATTTTACCAAATTGACCAAGAAACCTGAAATTTGGGATATACCCTATTTTCGACATGCCAAATCGATGGGAAACGGTTTCAACTTATTTTGAGCAGTTCTGGAGCCTCCAGCAGATTTTTGAAACTCAAATTGAAGTTGTAAAGCTCAAATTTATTCTGAAAACTAATTTCAATACGCTACGAAGTACTGCAGGTGAATTTCAAGTCGTTTTGGAGCCTCCAGCGACTCTTTGAAAATTCCTGAAGCCGCCAGCAGATTTTTGAAACTTTAAATTTTCACAAAATTTTATCAAACTGACAATGAGATGGAGAGTCGAAATTTATTCTGCAAACTAATTTTAATACGCTACGAAGTCGACTGCTTGTGGATTTCAAGTCGTTTTGGAGCCTCCAGCGACTTTTCGAAGGTTGTATGGCGTTTTTTGGAAAATTGGAATTTCCTAAAAGTAGCTGGAAGCTTCAAAACCATTTGAAACCTGCGAAGTAAATTTCAGCTTGCCAACTCCAATTGATAAATTAATGTTGTGGGAATTTCAAGTTTCAAAAGCCTACTGGAGGCTCTAAAATGACTTGAACCCACCTGAAGTCGTCTTCAGAAGGTGTTAAAATTGGAGTGTAGAGTAAATTACAGCTTTCCATGTCCATTTGATGAAATTTTGCTGTCCCCTTTAAGAAAAAAGTTGCCCCGGAAGATCATCCGGGGGGGGGGGTGGTGCAATTACTCCTATTGTCATATGCAGGAATATTTTTAATGATTTTTGTATGCATGCTGAGGGATGGAAAAGATACTTGCTCGCATTTTGCTACAATTATAAGTAACGCAGAAAAAGGTTTATTGGTGAGAAATGCGTAAGATCTGGTAGCACGTTCCTATCATTTGACTATGTACAAAGAAAACGCCAAATCACCAGATGCAGAAACTAGAGATATGCTTACATTTTTCTAGAGCCAGATGGCTAAGTAAATGCTAGCTCAGAGATGCAAGAATATTACCTGAAGTTTCCTATCATAAAACTGTGAGCAGGTACATATTAGTCAGTGATACGCTGGCATTAAGCGAGCAGGTATAGAGTGAGGCAAAAGCTAGCTGAGATATGCGAGAATATTGCTTGAACTTTCTTGGCATAGAATTGCAAGCAAGTATCCATCAGTGATACGCTAGCATCAGGCGAGCATGTATGAAGTGAAGTAAAAGCTAGCTGAGATATGCGAGAATATTGCTTAAACTGTCCTAGCATAGAATTGCGAGCAAGAATCCGTCAGTAATACGCTAGCATAAGGCGAGCAAGTTAAAGTGAAGTAAAAGCTAGCTGAGAGTCGCTGGAAAACAGCTCGAAAATTGCTAGAATTGAATTTGCTAGTGAAAAACTGCAAGAAAATCGCTTACTTTTAGCGAGACAATTATTGCTGGCCACAAAAAGCGAGTAAATTGCTAGCAACTTATCAAAACGCGAATAAAACGCTAGCTTTTTGCTAGCATGTGGTCAACTGGGATAGCCTATTTTCAAACTCTCGAATCGATTGGAAACAATTTCGAGCAATTCTAGCGTTTCAATCAGATTTTTGAAAGTTGACATTTTCCCAAAACTGTCGCCAACGAAATGAAAAGCCAAAATTTACTTCATATCTTACAAAACGGTTCGAACCTGTTTCCAATTGCTAGGGTGAGAGGAAGGAAATTGGTTACATACCAAATTTCAAATTCCTCGATTTAATTGGGTAAAGTTTTTATTTTTCTCTATTTTTAGATAAAATTTGATTCTGAAAAATTCACTTTGCATTTTAAAATTTTAGCTGATGTAAATACCCGTATTTTTGAATAGTCAGTCAATGTAGCAACGTCTGGTTCAAAAACATTTCTACAAGTTGGGATACCTGTCTTGATGAGACCATCTCATTACCAAAAAAGTTGTGATATTAATCGATGAATTTGACTATGAGTCGTATGCCTTTGGTATGCGGAGCAAGTAAGTAAAGGTATTTCTCGGATCATAGTTTTTGACTGATTATTTCAGTAATTTAATGACTGATGTTAGCACTACTACTTCACTGCTTTTCCCAGTAACGACATTTTGACATTTTGAAATAGCCAAATTTCACTGCAAGGCAGTACAATTTCACTGTTTCAGATTAGGAGGATGCATTGAACACGCTCATGTAGGTGTTTCAGTTCACTTCAACAGACTTTATAAAAAAAATTGAGGGCTCCAAAGCTACCTAAAACCATTACGAGTTCACTCGACATTACCAGACAAATTTTAGGTTCTTAAGAGCATTTTTTGATATTTTGGTGAATTTCATTTCAAAAAATCACATTTGAGGTAAAATGAAAAAAAATCGAAACCACCAAATTGACCCAGAAAACTAAAATTATTTGATATGTACGTATGTATAGACACTCTAATTTCAATCTCTTGGATCGTTGGAAACGATTTCGAGTTTGAAATTTTGGCTCTGCCAATTTAGCATAGTCCGATTCAAAAATATTGCTACAAGTTGGGATGCCTCCTTTGATGGGACCATCCCTTGATCACGAAATGCATCATCATTGTGGATGAGTTCGATAATGAGTCATATGCCTTTGGTATAAGGAGCAAGTAAGTAAAGGTATTTATCGGACCATAGTTTTTTACTGATTATTTCAGCAATTCAATTACTGATTTTAGCAGTACTATTTCACTGTTTTTCCAGAAACGACATGTTGCCATCTTGAAATAGTCAAAGTTAACTGCGAAGCAAGTACGAGGGGCATCTCAAAAGTAAGTTTCGTCATTTTTTTTCTCCGGAACTACTGGACCAAACTGGATGAAATTTTGGGGATATCAAGTTTTGAGTTGCTGGTTACACTGTACTTTTTTCAAGTCTGTATGTTGGAGTGATCGCGTGCAATTGGTTCTCAAACATGAGGTACGCTTTTAAACCCATGTTGGCTCAAATTACCCTTACGAGATACGTTATCCAAGGTCTACCGACAAAAATTTGGTTCGAATTCACGAGGAAATGCGTCTAATGTGTAGATCTAACATTGTGAATGGCCAAATGACGCGTTTATGGAGGAAATCTTTGGTAGAATTGCCACAATGAACCTACGCTTCAGAAAACTGGTCAGTAGTTCCGGAGAAAAAAAATGACGAAACTTACTTTTGAGATGCCCCTCGTATTTCACTGTTTTAGATTAAGAGAGTGCATTGAACACGTTCATGTAGGTGTTTCAGTTCATTTCGACTGGTTTTATAAAAATTTTCTGGGGAACTGATAATTTTACCATGTCGAATTTTAGGTTCCTCGTAAATGCATTTTTGATACCTATTTTGTGAATTTTTTAAAAATCACATTTGGGGTAAAAATGAAGAAAAATCGAAACTTTACCAAATCAACCTAGAACGCTGAAAAAATTTAGGTAGGTATGTATATGAGGAGCTGAGAATCAAAACTCACATTTGCCAAAAAAAAAAAAACCGTTTTATGGCAGATTTGTATATACCGTTTTACACTCTATAATGTGACATATTCGGTTTTTTTGGATCAAAGTCATTTTGGTGTGAAATTCACATTCAAAACCAAGGGTTAGAATCAAAACTCACATTTGCCAATACATTTGCCATTGGCAAATGTGAGTTTTGAAGAAAACTTAGTTTTGTTTGCAAAATTCCATTGGGGAAAAGTTTGATAACAAGCTGAATTTTGGTACACGGGGGTTTTTTGATACGCTGAACACGAATTTGGGGTGTCCAGGTGAATCCGGTGTACGCTTCCCCCTTTTTTGTGGACCTTAAGCCCCCAAATTAGTTTTTATGCGTTTAAGTCCGAAAATATGCAATTTTATGCAAAATTTATGTTTTTTGGGTCGCAGAATACGAATTTGACAATATTTTTTTCGTAGGGTTGGGGGATGAGGGGGTGAGGGGGGCGAGAAATTCAAAAGTTGACTATAATGATGTGTGATATGTCGAAATGTATGTTTTTGAGGGTGTAGATCACGAATTTGACAATATTTTTTTCGTAGGGGTCAATGGTGGGGGGCTGGGGGGTGAAAATGGTTAAAAATTCAAAATTTGACTATAATGATGTGCGATATGTCGAAATGTATGTTTTCGTGGTTGTAGATCACGAATTTGACAATATTTTTTTCGGAAGGGTTAATGGTGGGGGATGAAGGGGGTGAAAAATTCAAAATTTGACCATAATGATGTGTGATATGTCGAAATGTATGTTTTTGAGGGTGTAGATCACGAATTTGACAATATTTTTTTCGTAGGGGTGAATTGTGGGGGATGAAGGGGGTGAAAACGGTGAACAATTCAAAATTTGACTATAATGATGTGTGATATGTTGAAATGTACCAAGTATGAATAATTCAACTGAAAGTGAGTAATTTTCATCAATTTACTCGATTTTAGTTGTTATAAAGTCATTATGAAGGTTTAATTTACGTTAAAACTCCGTGTTTTGCCTACTCTGCTACATAAATAGGAATAGAACAAATTTTTGCACGTAGATGCACGGGAAATCCCAGGGGCTAGTACTGAAGATAGTGTATTTCAAGATGTCATTTGCCGTTTTTGCCCCCCCCCCGAATGCCCCGGCGGCCACAACAGTCAATTATAGTGAAAAATCATGGTGAATTTTGTTTAAATGTTACAAATTTTTTCTTCCAGGGACTTTGACGGCTCTCCAATAGAAAATTCTCCATCCCCCACCCTTCACCTTTTCTACACCTTCAAAAACATACATTTTGACATATCACACATCATTATGGACAAATTTTGAATTTTTCACCCCCTTCATCCCCCACCATTAACCCCTACGAAAAAAATATTGTCAAATTCGTGATCTACAACCTCGAAAACATACATTTTGACATATCACACATCATTATGGTCAAATTTTGAATTTTTCACCGTTTTCACCCCCTTCATCCCCCACAATTCACCCCTACGAAAAAAATATTGTCAAATTCGTGATCTACACCTTCAAAAACATACATTTCGACATATCACACATCATTATGGTCAAATTTTGAATTTTTCACCCTCTTCATCCCCCACCATCAACCCTTACGAAAAAAATATTGTCAAATTCGCGATCTACAACCTCGAAAACATTAATTTCGACATATCGCACATCATTATAGTCAAATTTTGAATTTTTAACCATTTTCACCCCCCAGCCCCCCACCATTGACCCCTACGAAAAAAATATTGTCAAATTCGTGATCTACACCCTCAAAAACATACATTTCGACATATCACACATCATCCCGGGAAAAAATGGATTAGATCTAATTATATATAAAATGGTTAGATCTAACTAGATATGGAAAATGTCTCTATCTAGATAGATCTAACCATGTTATTGGTCAATGTTCAGTTTTATTCATTACATATAGAAGTGTTTTAGTTTAATTTGGATCCTCGCCCTTTAATATGTAGTTTGTCTCCAAAAAATGGGTAGATCGAATAATAATAATGAAAATTATAATTCTCAACAGAAATGTTTTATTCGATCAATTTTACTTAGATGGAACCATGAAAAGTTAATTTGGAAGTTTGAGCCTTGAACCCTATATAGGATTCTGCTCAAGACTTTATCTGCGAGTAGCCAAAACGACACACTTTTCGAGCATTTTAGATCCAACTTGATCTTCATAGATCTAACCAGATATAATGAGATCCATTCAGATATAATTTTATCAAATTTGATCTGAACAGACATGTTTTGCAAGAAATGCGTTTCAAACATTTTAGATCCAACTGGGTCTTCATTAGATCTAACTAAGGTACTGTAACCCGGGTATGTCAAACTCCCATTTTGTTCCTTACGAAAAAAAATTGTAATTTTTCGATTCAAGGTTTTTATGACGGAATTTCTGGCATAGAATGAAAGTAATCATTGAATTAGAGCACATGCTGTGAATTTCACACAACTTCAAACTATTTTTAACCCAAAAATGAAGTGCTGAAAAATGACTGAAATTCAAAACAAATAAATGTATTTCAATTGATACATGTAGCATACCATTGGAAAGCTCGTTCAATTCTCTTTCAAAGATGTTATTATGAAAAAGTTGTAAAAGTGCACGGTTTTGAAGATATACGCGGTTAAAGTTTGCCGAATTCCCATATACTGCAATGCTAAGTTTGTCAAACCAGGAACAAAATGGCCGTCTGACATACCTGGGTTACAGTTCCCTAATCTAACCAGATATAATGAGATCTATTCAGATATAATTTGATCAAATCTGATCTGAATAGATATGTCCGCAAAAAATATGATTCAAACATCTTAGATCCAACTGGATCTTCATAGATCTGACCAGATATAATGAGATCAATTCAGATATAATTTGATCAAATCTGATCTGAATAGATATGTTTGTAAGAAATACTATTCAAACATTTTAGATCCAACTGGATCTTCATAGATCTGATCAGATATAATGAGATCAATTTAGATATAATTTGATCAAATCTGATCTGAACAGATATGTTTGTAAGAAATGCGATTCAAGCTTTTTAGATCCAATTATATCTTAATATATATGACCAGATATAATGGGACAAATTTATATCTAAGATTGATCAACATTCAGATATAATTTTATCAAATCTGATCTATGTTGATCAATTTTTAGATCTAATTTGATCACATTAGATATGATCAGATACAATTAGATCTGTCCCATTTTTTCCCGGGATATAGTCAACTTTTGAATTTCTCGCCCCCCTCACCCCCTCATCCCCCACCCCTACGAAAAAAATATTGTCAAATTCGTATTCTGCGACCCAAAAAACATAAATTTTGCATAAAATTGCATATTTTCGGACTTAAACGCATAAAAACTAATTTGGGGGCTTAAGGTCCACAAAAAAGGGGGAAGCGTACACCGGATTCACCTGGACACCCCAAATTCGTGTTCAGCGTATCAAAAAACCCCCGTGTACCAAAATTCAGCTTGTTATCAAACTTTTCCCTATCGTCGTAATTAAAACAGTGAAAAAAAATTTGATCGCAAATCTTGGAGTCAAAACTCACATTTGCCATTCTTTGTCTGGATATTAAAGCAGAAGGGAGCTAGGTGAAAATCAGCCAACACACGGAATCGTGTGCTAGTAGCGCTATCTAATGATTCATTTTGGTATTATAAGTTTTTTCAACCGGCAACACTACTAACTCAGTTTTTCGCGTTTTTCTCAAAACCGTTTATGGTGGCAAATGTGAGTTTTGATTCTCAGCTCCTCATATAGCCTATTTTCAAACCCTCGAATCGATTGGAAACGGTTTCTGGCCGTTTTGAGAAATTCTGCAGCAGATTCTTGAAAGTTGAAATTTTCCAAAAATTGTTGCCAACAAAATAAAAAGCTAAAATTCACTTCACATCCTACAAAACGGTTCGAAACAGTTTCCAACTGACTGAGGAGGGGGGGGGGGGAGATAGGTTACATGCCAAACTTCAAATTTCCGATTTAATTAGGTAAAGTTTGGATTTTTTTAAATTTTTAACTCAAATTTGATTCTAAGAAATTCACATTAGCATTTGAAATTTTGGCTGATGTAGGTAACTACTGGTATTTTTCAGTGTTCTGTTAATATAGCATTGCCCGATTCAAAATTTTTCTACAAGTTGTGATCAGCAAAAGCATCCTCTTTGTAGACGAGTTCGAATGAGTCGTATGCCTTTGGTGGACGAAGCAAGTAAGTAAAAATATTTCTCGGATCATAGTTTTTGACTGACCGTTTCATCAATTTATTAAATGACTGCTTTTTCCAGAAACAACATTTTTCCATCTTGAAATAATCAAATTTGACTGCACTATTCCAGATTAAGAGAGTGCATTGAACACGTTCATGTAGGTGTTTATTACGACAGATTTTATTTTAAAAATGCCGAGGAACTGAAATTTCCAAAAAATGTTCGGGGGGGGGGGGGCTCAAAATCAGCCTAAAACCATTTCAGGCTCACTCGATATGTTGAAATTATTAGTCGAATTTTAAGTTCTTAAGTGCACTTTTTGATATTTTGTTGAATTTCATTTTAAAAAATCACACTCAATCGTTTTGATTAGTTCTGAAGCCTTGATCAGATTTCAGATTTTTGAAAGATGAAATTTTCTCAAAATTGTTGCCAATGAAATGAAAAGCTAAAATTCACTTCATATCCTACTCAACTGTCCGAAACTGTTTCCAATTGAGTGGGGGATACGGGGTGGAGTATGGGAAATAGGTTACATACCAAATTTAAAACTTTCGATTTAATTTGGTGACGTTTTGATTTTTCTCTATTTTTAGATCAAATTTGATTCTAAAAAATTCACTTTAGCATTTTGAAATTTTGATTGATCCAAGTACTTGTATTTTTCAGTGGTCAGGCAGTTGAGCACATTGCCTGGTTCAAAAATGTTTCTACGAGTTAGGATACCGGTTCCGATGCGACCATCTCATGATCAAAGAAGTAATAGTCTTAATCGACGAATACGATTATGAGTCGTATGCCTTTGGTGTACGGAGCAAGTAAGTAAATAAACATATTTCTCGGATCAATTTTATTCAAAAAATTCACTTTAGCATTTGAAATTATTGTTTTGTCTGATGTAACTGCTCGTATTTTTCAATGATCAGTCAATTTAACATTTGTCTGGATCAAAAATATTTCCACAAGTTTTTGACTGATCATTTCATTAAATAATTTAAAAACAGATTTTGGCAGTACTGTTTCACTGCTTTTTCCACTAACGACATTTTGACGTCTAGAAATAGTCAAAAATGACTGCAAAGCAAGTAAAATTTTACTATTTTAGATTAAGAGAATGCATTGAACATGTTCATGTATACGAGGAGCATTGTCCGGTTCGAAAAAAACCTCTCTTGATGCGACCAACTGATCATCAGAAAAAGTGTGTAATATTAGTTGATGAATTCGATGCGATAAGTCGCACGCTTTTGGTGTGCGGAGCAAGTAAGTAAATGGCCATATTTCTCGGATCATATGTTATAGTAGTTATTGACTGATCAGTTCAGTAATTTAAATATTGACTTTGGCGGTACTGTTTCACTGCTTTTTCCAGTCATAACATTTTGCCGTCTTGAAATAGTTGAATTTGAATGCAAAGCAGTCAAATTTCACTATTTCAGATTAAGAGAGTGCATTAAATGCGTTCATGTAGGTGTTTTTGTTAGACAGATTTCATAACAAATTTCTGAGGAACTGAATTTTCCAAAAAATTGTTGGGGGCTCCAAAACAGTCTAAAACCATTACAAGTTCACTCGATACGTTGAAATTATGGTACCTATATATAAGGTAAACTTCAATTTCAACTTTCACAACTTCGCTGAATGCTCCAGAACTAATCAGAACAGTTTGGAAATGTTTCCATTCACGGAGAGTCGAAAATAAGGTACCTACATACCGAATTTCAGCTTTCTGGGTTAACTGGGTAATCCCCCCACCCCCTTAAAAAAATAAAATTGTTAGGATCGTGCTGCTTATGTTAGATGATAAATTACAACATAATGCAAAAATACATCACCATGTCGAATTTTAGGTTCTTATAAGTGCATCTTTTTTTATTTTTATATTTTTGTTAAATAATTTTATTGTCTTCATGTTTCTTTGCAATGGATTGCACGATTTGCGTGCAATGTTATAATACATTATCATCGAAAAGTAGCCTGAACCGTCATCATTAGAGAGCAACATCCTGCTCCTCTTTTAGAAAAACAACTTCAAGCGAGATTCAAATCAAAGTTATTCCTTTCACTTTTCACATAGTAGGTAATGATCATCATCGACGACTTCGACTATGAGTCGTACGTCTTCGGAATGCGTAACAAGTAAGTAAAGGTATTTTTCGGATCATAGTTTTTGACTGATTATTTCATCAATTCAATGACTGCTTTTTCCAGTAACGACAATCGACATTTTGCCATCTTGAAATAGTCAAATTTGACTGCGGGCAGTAAAATTTTACCGTTTCATATTAAGAGGGTGCCTCGTAAATGCATTTTCCCATATTTTGTGAATTTAATTTAAAAAATCACATTTGGGGTAAAATGAAGAAAAATCGAACATTTACCAAATTAACCCAGAAAGCCGAAATTCGTTTATGTTATGTTTATGTAGGTATGTTTAGGCATAGGCAGGCACCCTACTTTCGAACCCTCGAATCGATTGGTAATGGTTACGAACCGTTTTGAGCAATTCTGGAGCTTGAATCAGATTTTTGAAAGTAGAAATTTTCTCAAAATTGCTGCCGACAAAATGAAAAACTAAAATTTACTTCACATCCTACAAAACGTTTCGAAACTGTTTCCAATTGATTGAGGAGGTGGAATAGGTTACATGCCAAATTTCAAATTTCCATTTAATTACCTAGGTAAAGTTTGGATTTTTCTCTATTTTTAGATTAAAAAATTCACTTTGCATTTGAAATTTTGGCTGATGTAAGTAGTATTTTTCAATATTCTGTCAATTTAGCACTATCCGATTCAAAAATACTTCACTAAGTTGGAATTCCTCCCATAATGCGACCATCTCATGATCAGGAATCTCATAGTGTTAGTCGCGACGAATTCGACAATGAGGCGTATGCCTTTGGTATGCGGAGCAAGTAAGCAAAGGTATTTCTCGGATCATAGTTTTTGACTGATTATTTCAGTACTTTTATGATTGATTGTAACAGTATTATTTCACTGCTTTTCCAGTAACGACATGATGCCATCTTGAAATAGTCAACTTCGCTGGATGCTCCAGAACTGATCAGAACAGTTCTGAAATGTATCGATTCAATTCGAAGAGTTGAAAATTGTGTGAATGCCAAATTTCAGCTTTCTGGGTTGATTCATGAAAATTAAAATTTTCCCAAAATTGCTGCCAACAAAATGAAAAGCTGGAATTTACTTGAGAGTGTGTGGAGAGAGGGGGGGTCGGAAATGGGCTCCATACCAAAGTCCGAATTTCAATTTAATTTGGTTAAATTTTGATTTGTCTCTATTTTTAGCTCAAATTTGACTCTAAAAATTCACTTAGCTTTGACTCATGTAGGTACTCTTTAGCACTGTCCGGTTCGAAAAAAATGTCTACAAGTTGGGATACCTCTCTTAATGCGACCATCTGATCAGAAAACAGATACATTCGACAACCCACTTAAATCGCAAGCCTTTGGTGTACGGAGCAAGTAAGTAAATGGACATATTTCTCGGATCATAGTTATTGACTGATCATTTCAGTAATTTAATGACTTACTTTTACAGTACTGTTTCACTGCTTTTTCCAGCCACGACATTTTGCCATTTTGAAGTAGTCAAAAATGTGATGGCAAAGCAGTAAAATTTCACTATTTCGGATTAAGAGTGTATTGAACACGTTCATGTAGGTACTCTCTAAATTTAAAACAGCGAAATTTCACTGATTAGCAGTCACGACATTCTACCTTTTTAAAAGCAGGTTTTTGACTGCAAAACAGTAGAAAAACTACTGAATTGGTCTGTCAAAATAATTTTTACTGGCCAATTTCGTAGATTTTTCACTGTTTTACAGCAAAAAAAAAATACTGCTTTTAAAAAGGCAAAATGTCGTGACTGCTAAGCAGTGAAATTTCACTGTTTCAAATTTAAAGAGTACTGAAATTTTCAAAAAATTGTTGAGGGCTTCAAAGCAGCCTAAAACCACTTCAAATTCATTCAATTCAGTTGAAATCATGGTATGAAGTGAATTTCAGCTCTGCAATAACCCTTAAATGGGAATTTTAATATTCACAACTTCGCCGGATGCTCCAGAACTGATCAGAACAGTTCGAAAATGTTTCCATTCAATTCGGAGGGTCGAAAATAGAGTAGGTACATACAGAATTTCAGCTTTCTGGGTCAACTTGGTAATTCTTTCCCCTCACCCCCTCGAAAAATAAAATATGTTGGTTATATTATCAACTAAGCGAGAGATGACTTAAATGAGCATAGCCGTAGTAAGTAAATAGATTCATTTCGGATCATTCGCACTGTACGAAGAATAAATCGATAAAATAGGTAGGTACAATGGTACATATTTCAAACAGTTTCACATCTTTGGCAGTTTTCAGCTAAGTAAAAAGGGAGGTATCCAAACTCCAAACCGACAGAAAGATTTTCGGCTAATGAATTGAAAAATCATGCAAAAACACATCACCAGTCGAATTTTAGGTTCTTAAGTTCATTTTTTGATATTTTGGTGAATTTTTTTTTTTAAAATCACATTTGGGGTAAGAATGAAGAAAAATCAAAACGTTAACAAATTAACATAGAAAGCTATAATTTGGTATATAGGCACCCCACTTTCACCGTTTTGATCAGTTCTAAAGCCTTGATTGATGCGACCATCTCATGATCAAACAAGTCATCGTTTTAATAATTGACGAATTTGATTATGAGTCGTATGTCTTTGGTGTTCCGAGCAAGTAAGTAAAGGTATTTCTCGGATCATAAATTTTGACTGATATTATTTCAGTAATTTAATGACTGATTTTAGCAGTATTATTTCACTGCTTTATCCAGTTACGACAGAGAGTGCATTGAACACGCGTTCATGTAAGTAGGTGTTTCAGTTCATTTCTGAATTTCAGCTTTGCAACTCCCTTAGATGGAAATTTCTGCATTCACAACATCGCCGGATGCTTCAGAATCAGAACTGATCAAAACAATTCGGAAATGTTTCCATTTAATTTGGAGAGTCGAAAATAGAGCACTACGTACCAAATTTTAGGTTTCAGGGTCAACTTGATAAAATGATAATTTTTTTTTCATTTTTTGGTACGAATTTGATTTTTTTAAATTCACGAAAAATTAAATAATGCGCTCAAGGTTCTAAAATGTTGGTCAACGATGTAGGTATTTTGCCTGCTCTTTTGATTAAGTTTCGTTCCCTCGTATGGTAAATTTCAAAGAGAAATTGCATTCTGCATCGTCAAATAATTCGATACCTAACGACTCGATAAATTATTCACTCCAATGGTTATTGAACACTTCACGCAGCAAATCATCGATTAAAATTATCGCTATGTTCAATTTCAAACATCCATAAGTTATGAGCTTTCCTGCTTAAAAATCAAATCCATTATTATAACTAGGGATAAAATCGAGTAAAATAAGAAAGAGGAAATTAAAGCAATTCAAATAATTAAACCGCCGATCTATCATCCTCGTAACATTATTCTTACATTCGTTGTATCATTCGCGCCATGTACGAGTGATAAGAGGCTCTCATGTTTACTAAACTGCTCTTCATCGCACCGTGACTCGATTAGTACAGCAAAGAGGAAAGGAAAGGAGGTAACCTCTTGACTTGTTTATCTGTAGTAAAATATCATTATAGTGATAGCGACGTCGAGTAGAACACAAAATACGTGTGCATAGGTAGGTAGCATGTACATTTATGTAATTAGAATTAGAAATTTGAATATTAACAATAAAGACTCGCAAGCAACCGGTTATCGGTTATTTTTACGGTCAGTTCGACAATCCGGCCTTTCCACCAACGTAAAAAGTGATCAGTTCAAATGCTAGCCGTTAACGTAGCTAACGTTGCTTCGAAGTGTGCGCGATATCAAGTCAGATTGTACTCGATGGCTGGTAAATTCTTAGTGGAAAATGAGAACTACTCGTTCCTCAAGGAGTTGGGATTGCAGAAAGTCAACCCAGGAGTGTACGATGGTCAATGGAATGCCAACGGAGAGGTGAGTAGGACTTTCATGATTTAAACAAACACAAAGATAAGTACCTACAATCTACATATAGGTAGGTTTACTTTCATTATAATAAAAATTCTACTTATTGTATCCAGGTTATCACCACTTATTCTCCAGCCACTGGAGAACCAATAGCATCCGTTCAGCAAGGATCTCTCGATGATTACAACAGATGCGTTAATTCAGCTCAGCAAGCTTGGCAACAATGGGTCCAAGTACCGGCACCGAAACGGGGTGAAATAGTTAGACAAATCGGTAACGCTTTACGAGATAAATTACAACCTCTTGGCAAACTGGTATCATTGGAGATGGGTAAGATTACCTTCAGTTATTGAAGATCTTGATGAATAAGCAAATATTGACGAATTTTGGTACATGTCTGTGAAGGTAAAATTCTATCAGAAGGGATTGGAGAGGTACAAGAATACGTTGACATCTGCGATTACGCTACCGGTTTATCAAGAATGTTCAACGGGCAGATTTTACCTTCAGAGAGGCCCAATCATGTCCTACTCGAGAACTGGAATCCCTTAGGAGTGATTGGAGTCATTAGTGCTTTTAATTTTCCTGTAGCTGTGTACGGATGGAATAGTGCCATCGCTATGGTTGGTGTTTAAAACGAATTGATATGTTTTCTCATGAATTTACCCTCGTTGATTGTTGGTAATCTGATGCATTTGGGGATGTAATGTTGCAGGTTTGTGGTAACGCTGTTCTATGGAAAGGTGCTGAAAGTACATCGTTATTATCAGTTGCCACTACCAAGATTGTCGCCGAAGTTCTGAAGAACAACAATATTCCCGGAGCTATTTGCAGTTTGTGCACCGGTGATAAGAATATTGGAGAAGCGATGACTGCTGATCGACGGATTCCTTTGGTGTCATTTACCGGAAGCACGGAAGTTGGTAGAAAAGTGAGTATTCCTGCTTCTGAGATATCTCATTGATCTGGAGGTTGGCTCATGGGTGGGTATTGAGGTTGATTGTTGATCATGTGAGGAGGGGTTGATAAGTCAAAACTTCCAAAAAGCTCATCTAGGACCCTCTCCAGTATGAACAATAAACATCAGCTAGTTAATGATATGCTGTTTTTCACCGGCTATAGTAAGTAATTTTTAGTGTAGGTTGGGTCATAGGTGGGTATCGAAGGGTTAAAACCTCCAAAAAGCTCATCTATAGGACCAGGACCCTCTATGGGCATACACGCGGAATTGCAGCCTTCTAAGCCAACTTAGTGGGAAAGAAAGACACGAGCCAGTTAATGATGTGCTGCTTTTTACCGGCTATAGTATAAGAGGTTGGGTCATTGGTGGGTATCAAAAAGTCAAAACCTCCAAAAATCTCATCTAGGGCACCCTCAACGGGTGGGGGAGGAGGTGGGAGGTGAGCATAAATTTTTTCATGGTCAGAAAAACGTGGAAGAGACCATTTTTGTCCCCTCAATATCACTCTAATGTAAAAGGCTGAATATTGGACAATTTATAGAACATTAACTCGCATTTTGCTGATTTTTCACCGGCTATAGTAAGTAATTTTTGTTACTGATGTGTTAGTTCGAAAATTTCTTTGCCACTTTATGTATTTTTGACGGAATAATTCTTCAATATTGGCGAATTTTAATAATTTGTGCTAACTTTCAATAAGGCAATTTTAGCAAAATTTAGTAAGTAAGTAAAAGTTAGATGGTTGCGTTCTGAATTTTTTTTAATTCTAATTTTATTTCACAGGAGGTATTTTTCAAATCTATTGACGAATGTCTCCTTTGTTTTTGAATAAGAGCACTACTTCGAAAGATTTCTCAAAATTACTGAATATTTACCTCTTTCTATCTTTCTCCCAAAAAGCTTTTGACACTTTTTTTTTGCTTCAAGGTTGGAGTAAAAGTTCAAGAAAGATTCGGCAAAGTGCTGCTAGAACTCGGTGGCAACAACGCTATTATCGTCAACGAGGACGCTGATCTCGACATGGTATCTCAATCTTTGGTCTTTTCATGCTGCGGTACTGCTGGCCAAAGGTGCACAACCACTCGAAGACTGATTTTACACGCCAAAGTAAGTTTTATTCTGATCTGCCTCACTTTAATCCATTCATTTTGAGTTATCAAAAGTGAGAAAATTTCAAATTCGAAATCTCCCGATTTTTTAAAAAATTCCAGGTTTATGATAAAATAATACAAAAATTCGTGAAATCGTACGAAAACGTTCTCACCAGAATGGGAGATCCGCTAGATTCGAAAACACTCTATGGACCTTTGCATAATCAAGCAGCTGTGGAGAATTATAAAAAAACCATCGATGAAGCTGTAAAAGCTGGAGGAAAAATTGAATTCGGAGGCAAAGTAAGCGTTAAAAAAAAACTTATCGATTTAATATCATAATCTACGAGTATATAATAAACTATGTAGTAAGTAATATCAATATTGATTTTTTCTAGATTATCGATCGACCTGGGTATTTTGTCGAACCGACCATTATTTCCGGTCTAAAACCTGACGACAGCGTCGTTTTAAGGGAGACTTTTGCCCCTATTGTGTACATTTTCAAGGTGAACTCTTTAGAAGAAGGTATTAAAATAAATAATAACGTTGATCAAGGATTATCGTCGAGTTTGTTTACAAAAGATATATCGAGCTTGTTCAAGGTACAGTTGAAACAAATTGTTTACTTTTTAAATGAGAGCCAACATGATTTACATACTTGTATTGTATTTTGTATCTTTACAGTGGATCGGACCAAGTGGATCTGATTGCGGTATTGTAAATGTAAACATTCCAACCAGCGGGGCTGAGATTGGAGGAGCTTTTGGGGGCGAGAAACATACCGGAGGTGGTCGTGAATCTGGATCTGATTCGTGGAAACAGTACATGCGTAGATCTACTATAACCATTAATAATAGCAGTATTTTGACCCTTGCTCAGGGTATCAGTTTCGAGTGAATTTGAATACTCGTACTAAACATCCGAGTACATATTATGATGAATTAAAATATGATTTTTTTGTCCGCGCTTCACGTCAAAACTAATGGACAAAACTTTTCGAAATTTTATTTAACGGATATTTAATGCAATGATGAAGAAAACGTGCTAAATAAAAAAATCTGATTTTTGTTTTTCGTTTTATTTTTTCGAAAATCATTTTTGACAGTTTAGCGATGAAGTTAGCATGAGCGAGCAGGAGGCGCATTCTGGGAGAATGCGCACCGGCGTTGCCTCTGTAGTGCAGTAGGTAAGCAAGCAAAAATATTTATCTCGGATTTAGCACGTCGATATTTGTACATCTTATTGTAAAAAAAAAATGTAGCCTATAGCATATTAGATTCACTGGAACCAACTTTTGCATGTATCACTCTATCGTATATTGTAGAATAAGTTAAATGGGTTACTTACTTATTTGAGAAATAGGTATCTTAAAGAATGTAATATTAAATCAATCAAAAAAACGGTGGGGGGGTCAATAAATTTCCGAATTTTTTGTGATGATGCTCATCCGCAGAATTAAATGTTATACTTACCCAGTTACAGTCAAACAGTATTGTTTAACGATTTAGACTTGTAATTTGGAAACTAAACACGCTAGTGGCTTGTTTGTATGAAGAAAAACTACTCCAGCTACAGTACACATTGACGCAGTACTAAATCTTCTCATATTTGTAAGTATGTCCATGAATTTCGGTAATTTTCATGAGAGAAGTTAGACCGAACAATCAAATTGAGTGATATTTCGAAATTTGAAAATTTTTCTACGATTTCCTCCAAAATATCATGTTGTTTTCCAAAATCAAATTCACAAAATATTCAGATGAAAACAAAAAACCAAATTGATAAATATTTGCTATAAAATTTGATTAGCTGAAAATTTTTTCAATTGTCTTAACAATTTTTCATAAAACCATGAATTTCGGTAATTTTCATGAGAGAAGTTAGACCGAACAATCAAATTGAGTGATATTTCGAAATTTGAAAATTTTTCTACGATTTCCTCCAAAATATCATGTTGTTTTCCAAAATCAAATTCACAAAATATTCAGATGAAAACAAAAAACCAAATTGATAAATATTTGCTATAAAATTTGATTAGCTGAAAATTTTTTCAATTGTCTTATCAATTTTTCATAAAACCTGCACAGAGGAAAATTTTTGGGTATAAAACGTCAAATTTCATTCTTTTTTTTTCAACAGCTTTGACAGCTCACAAGAAATTTCTTATACCTAAATCGCAACAAAACTACAATTGGGTAAAATAAACGCTGGAGTTTTCGATTTTGATTGAATTTCATTTTGGAATTTTAGGGAATTCAGTTAAAACATGAAAACTGATGCTGTTTCAGCGTGAGAATTTTTCAACAGGAAACATTTTCTTTTCGCATAGAAAATAATTATATCAATTTGAGTTTCTCATCTAATCAAGCCCACAATTTCTTTTTGAAATTTTAGAAAGTAATTTTCAATTTTTTCATTGAAATGAGAAAATTAGATACACCTCATCTTCTCCTTTAAAATCCAAAATGTTTCGACTAATTTTTAAAGTTTTCTAGCAGACATTTTTTTTTAAATTCAGAAACAACATTATTTTGTTACTTCTCAGAAATGTTCAAAAAGGACTCATTTTTATCTTTTTTTGAAAAAAAAAAAAAAAAAATAGAATTGAAATTCCAAAATAAAATTTGATTAAAATTGAAAACCGTAGCATTATTTTACTCTTACTTTATTCCACTTTTGTTGCGATGTTAAAAACTTTCTTTGTGAACGAACGAAGTTGTTGAAATAGAAAAATTGAAACTTCATTTTTCGAAGCACTGGTTTTCTTCGAGGGTCTTACATAAAAAAATTGAGAAAAACGATCGAAATTAATATTCAGCTGATAGAATTTTACATCAAATTCCTATCAATTTGGCTTCTTAATTCCGTTAAAATCTGTAAATTTGGCTCGAGAAATCAACATAATATTTTGGAGAAAATTCAAGAAAATCCTCAATTTCCAAAGTGAGTGATCGCTGAATTTTATTTTTTCTTTATTTTTTTTGAGAATATTGAGAAATGCTGTATTTAAAATTGAAGAATTTAATTAGCAAAACTTATCATTAAAATTGAGATTTTCTGAACTTCTTCAAAAATTAACGAAGTACTCGTATGTGTATACTTAACCACTTATGCAATTATGCATGCTTTTCAACGTTGAAAACGATTGTTTGTCCAGTTTATGATAGATACCTGTTGTATCAGTGAAGATCACTGAGATGACTTTTACGGTTGGGAACATGCACTTTTTTACCAACTTTTTAGATGCTCATTCTGCTAACAAAAGAACCACTATAAGTTCTCATCTCTAATTCCCACAACAATTAAAGGACCCTCCAGGCTCCAACAATTTCAAATTGTACTAGTCTGAAATGATGACGATTGGCGTTTTAGTTCTGGGACACATTGAATTTGAAAATGAACATTCTTAGCGAAAGCCATAGATAGTAGATCATGAAAATGAAATGAGTGATTTTATCATAGCAATAATTTAACTCACTTACGAGTATTTCCATATGTAAGTACATTCTTATTACGAGTACCTATGTACTATCTTCATTTCATAAAGAATTTGTACTCACCTAGAACAAAAAAACACGAACAAAATGTAAGATCAGCTGATATGTAGCAAATTACTTCATATTTCTACAAGGGAGACATGTCAATTCGAATAATAATGGAAAATTATGAAATCAAATAAATCAATACTTACTCAAGGCAAACTTTTAAAGCAAGCAGGTAACTTTTTTTAAATGATTTTTGATGAATTTTTGAAAATTGGGCGTTTGAAAAAATTTCATAAAAAATGCCCAAATGCATTAAAACACTCCAGCACTTTTTCCTACCCTGAATTTCATCTTGGAGCCAATCTTGATTCCATCAAAAATGTATAAAAGAGACATGAGTCTCACCACGTGAATTTTCTCAAAATTTATCAATCTCCCAGAGCGGAGGGAGATATTGACTAAAGAAAATTTGAAACTGTCACGTTTTTAAACAAAATTCCGACACAAATTTTTTTCTTCTAAAAAATACGTTTATATGAGCACTATTTTTGGAAATTTTTTCAAATTTTTCCTTCGAGTGGATGGGTTATCTTTAAGAACCCAAAAAAAACCTCTCAAAAACGTGTTTTTTTTTGGATAATGGCATCGCCAAAAAAAGCTACTTCCCGTTATGTAGGTAGTTCTGAAATTTTGTATGCAGCTTTTTAAAAACAGCAGAAAACGAAGCAACTTGTGGAAAACCTCATTTTGGGCCCAATGGGCACCTCCTCCTCCAATTTTGGAGCAAACGAAGATTGGCAATATGGGTATCGTTATCATAGTTATGAATTGAACCTTCTGACCACGAATACGAAGTCAGATTTACAGTTGGACACCTTTGAGGCTCACATTTGGGGAGGTGTTGCCCTAAAATTGAGTTTTTCGTGAAAAATGCTTCAATATAGCGCTATTTACTCACTGTAACTTCTTCGATCAAAGTTAATCCATGGTCCTTATAAAGAGAACCATCATCTCTTTTCTTCTCCTTCCCTACTCGCTTCTAATCTTCTTTCTGAGTTTTTAAAGCTGACCCACTTGAAGGAAAAATTAGAAAAAATTTCATAAAATAGTACCTTACCTACCTACTTTGTCTAAAATGTATTTTAAAAAGAAAAAAAAATCGTGTGCCGGAATTAGGTTTGATGATAGGTATATAGTGGTTTCAAATTTTTTTCAGTCAATATCTACTCATCTAGGAGCCAAAAATCTAGAGAAAATTTATGTGGTAAAACTCATGTCTCTTCTCTGTATTTTGGGTGGAATCAAAATTTTTCATTCAAGACTCGTTGAAATACGATTTTTTTTCTCAAAAAAAAAAAGATATACGCAATCATGGCTAATATAGGCAAAAGCAATCGGTAATCAATTCAGAACAAAAAAAGTGTGAGTAGTCTTTTTTTTTTCGAAATTTCTCTCTTGATTTACGAATAAATCACACTGTTATCTCTCGTAATTTTATTCGTTTTTTCATCATTGCGACCAAAGAAATGAGATGTGGAAAATTTTTTGGGTCCAATATTTTTTTTAGAGGTATCCAACAATGTTTCAATCAAAATTTTAAAAATCTGAGGATATGTGCATTTCACCTACTTTTTTTTACCTGGGAATACCCGTTTAATTTTCATGTTATTTTACTGAAAACAATCGAGTTTATGAGTTTCCCACTAGTTAATATTTTTTAAAAAAGAGCAAAAATAGCATTTGCTAGTGCCCATCCTGGTTTTAGATAGGTCAGTGCATCCCTGAGAGAATATGAGAATAATTACACTTATTTCAACGATTACTCAATAACACTTCTTGAAATTTCACTATGGTACTTTTCCCATACATTTAGCTTGAGCTTTATGACCACTCAATCTAATAATAATTTGTAAATCGGTTTTATTGTTACATGAATACAACAGCAGTAAGTAAGTAAGCTACATTTTATTTGCAAATCAAATGGACCATACCATAAAGTAATTATTATTTTTATTTCCAAAATTGAACTCTGCAAGGTTCAGAAATCAGCATGTGTAAATCGTCATCCGACCATGTGATTGTTGATACGAGTATCCATAAGACGGTGCTCTTCACATTAGAACACGCTAAAACTTGTTTTAAATCGGTTACCTACTAAGCAAAACCATATTCACATACTTCAGATGATCAAAAAAAAACCATTGATTCATCGCTACGAATTTTTTTTCAAAATTTATTGAATTTCCATATTTTGTTCGAACATTTATCATTTTATATGTTTACAAACGAAAATTTGGAAAACAATTTTGTGCCATGCGCAGTGAAAAAATTAAAAAGTGAGAGCTTGGTTTTGCTTCTTAGTATGCATCAGGTTTAAGGCTACACAGTAGTTACGTATTGATATGGTACAATACCCCTAGACGTATAAAATATGTAAATTGTTGTTGCTCAAATCAACTCTTTTTATTTGGACATACGAGTAGATGATACCTCTCATTCGGTTCAAAATATACAGTGTTGGTTTTAGGCGTAATAATTTGTGATGAATTCGATTTATACGAGTAGATGAATGATTGTAATTTTTAATACTTACGAGTGCACGTGTTACGAGTTATGAGTTGATACATTAGGAAATATTTTGGTAAGAAATTTTTAATTTTTTTATACCTACGTAGATATCTAAGTAAAATATCATTCCTTATAATTTCTTTCACATCACAAAGTATTGTTTAATCGGCTTATAAACGTAGATATCAGATTTCATAGCTGTTAAAAAGTGTGGCTTGATCAGATTACTTCTTATCTATCTGTTTGAAATGTGTTTTTCATCATTTTTTTGACGGATGCGTTGAATAAAAATTTGGGTACTGAGTTTACCTAAACCTGTTTTTTCTTTTTTTAAAATTACAATATTTGAGATATTATTGAGTAGTGGTAATCTGTTAATGAGTAGGTATACGATGGGCTGAATTTTGAAGTTTCATCGGGTAGGCAATGGTGAAGAAATGTCATTAGTTACCTATCAATTATGTGTCGATATACACGAACCTTTTTCTTTTTAAATGCGTGTAAATAGATCTGAGTATATTTCATATTAAATTGGCTGAAGTGTTCAAATTTTTTTATTGTGATAAAAAGGTGATCAAGAGAATGAATCAGATTACATTTGATCATAATAAGTTTTGATACAATTTAATGGCCTTTGCAAAACTGAATTATTAAGAATACCTAAACTCAATCTGATTTCTTGAAAAAATTCATCTCTTTTCTCGCGCTATTATAAGTATTTCTAAAAATCACATTTGTTTTCCTTCCATTAATTTTATGTATTTGATAAATATGTACTAACACCAAGCCGGCAACCTTTGCGCAGAAAATGCGGAATAAGAAATCCTACGACTATCAACTCACCCGACCTTGACATTAATTTGATTCATCATTTTTTGCTTGGTAAGATGCAACTGAACCCCAATTTCAATCACTTCAAATAGGTACTTGAAAAAAATCCCCCGTGGGCGTTTCTTACACTTACGCATTGTATGATTATAAATCATAGTACCTGTACCTAATTCGCAATTACGTAATCAATCAATAATTAATATAACATTGAGATAGTTAACAAGAATTTTGAAAGCCTTTGGGAAATGTTCTTGATCATGAAAAAAAAATTGATTCCTGGGTGTACCCACTTGTAAAGTAAACTAATGAATAAACCTCGATATTAATTGGAGAAGACATTCCTTAATCGAAAGCAAGGGGTATTAAACCTTGACGTTTGATGAGCTTAGGCTACAATGAATAACTACAATTTTTTGAAATGAAGTTTTTTTCAAAAACAAAATATGTACTTAAGCACTTTGATTGTTTTATTTTCTGGGTTGATTCTCAATAATTTATCATTTCTTCTCTTCCTCATCAGACAAATTTCAAATCAAGTTTTTTTCATTCATTTTTTTCTACATTCAAAATTTTCCAGCTCAAGTACCCCCTTCCATCCCCTTTCCAGTATTAGAATTCTCAGAGATCGTATACTCGTTTTTTTTTCAAAACAAAGAAAAAAAGAGAGAGAGTAACTTCGGTAACCCAAATAGCTTGAAAAGGGAACCGAAAAGGTAACCAAAAATGTGACAAATCCCACAAGTTTTCGTTTTTTATCAAAATCTAAAAACGAAACTCGATAGAAACTTGTACAATTTCAGCAAAAATCTGAACTGTTTGACAATTACTGCCAAAAACGTCGTTGAACTACAAAATATTTTGCAATTTTTTGATTAAAAAATATAGAGTTTTTTGGCAATTTTCGGCAAAAACTTGAGGATTTTCGCAATTTCTACCAATAAGTAAATGTTTGACTTTTGGCAATTTCGGCGAAATAAAGGGCTTTTTAGCGATTTCTTGTGCAAAAACGACACAGAACAATTACCTGTTGGAAAAGAGTGAGCGTTTTTCGAAGCAAAAAAAACAACACAATTTTTACCAATTTTGGCAAAAAAAAATTTTTCTGGCAATTCAGGCAAAAAGGCAAGACTTTTTCCTATTTTGACAAAAAACGAGACTTCGACAATAATTTCAACAAACTGTAGAGCTTCTAAGAAATTTTTTGCAAAAAAGCTAGAATTTTTGACGATAAATTAACAAAATGCAAAACTTTTCGGGACAAAAAGTGATAGGTGCTGCTATTTGGAAATTTGTAGCCAAAAAGCGAGATTTCAAGGTATTCTTATTAGGTGTAGTAATCATGCAATTACAAACACACACCCCCAACCCCCAAAAAAATGGCAAAAAAACTCCGAAGTTTTAGGCACTCGGTTTCTGGGGAAAAAATGAGTTTTTAAAAATTCGATAAAAAAGACACATTCTCGCAATTTTTGTCGGTAAAGCAAATCTTTGTTTTATTTTTGGCAATTTCAAACAATTTCTGAAAAAAAGACTTTTTTTTGAGTACTTTTTGAGAAAAACGGAACTTATTGAAAATTTTGTCCATTTTTAGCAAAAAAAAAGCGAGGCTTCTCTGCAACTATGAAAAAGTGAAATTCGCCACTATTTTTTGTAAAAAGCGAGCCCTTGACAATTTCAGTAAATGACTACGTATAACTATAGCACTGAAAAGTTCAACATTTGTTTTTGTTTTCTTCAAAAAGAGGGGCCAAGATTTGAAAAAATTGAAAAAAAGTGACTTGAACAGCCAACATTTTTAAAAATGGAACCACAACAGTTACTTCTAGTAACTTTAGTGGGTAACTTGGTTACTAAAAAAGTACTGAAATTTTCATTGGTGGAAAAAATTGGTAGCTTTTCAACATTCAAATTTCATTCCCCCTCCTCCCCAGAAATCGACCCGAATGTGGATAAATTCGTTTTAAACAGATCGTGAATAATCTGCAACTAGATGTTTCAGCTGCCCAAATTAATTTCCGTTCTTTCTAGAGAAATTCAAAAATTCTGGAGAAATCGAAACTTGTGTTGGAGGCTTCAGAATGGTCGAAAATGGTGAAATTCGATTCGGAGGAATTCGTGTTAGTTTTAGGACTAATTTTCACAACTTTTACTGCATAAATACGCAGATTTTTTTCTGTAAGCATACCTACCTAAGTACCTACTTACCTAAATCATCGAGAATGGACGATTTTGAATTTTTTTAAATTCACCAAAAATCATAACATCAATTTAGGCTGCTGAAATTTTAATCATTGTGGGAGTTTCAGTCCATTTTTTTTTTTTTTGAAAATCGCGGTCTCGTTTAAATCGAGAGTGAACACCTCGAGTGTTTCTTTTTATGGTGAGCTCCTAAAATTTCAATAAACGAGTTTGATTTAAACATAATATAAAAAATAACATCAATGATAACTAATACAGAGCCAAATTATTCAAAAAATCCTTCGAATGATTTCATACTTAATTAACCTGCTGCTTTGAAAAATTAGTGAATTTTCTATCACTAAAATTTATACTCCAACTTGAAGTGAATACGTAGTTACTCATTTACGACCATAAATAAAAGTCTTAGTAAACCTTATGTAAGTACTGTAAGCAAACGTACAAAAATGTATGCTCTTAAAATATTACGTAATCGTAAAAATGATGAGCTGGCCTTTCCTTTTTTTTTTTTACCGAAGTAAAAGTACTAATGAAAAGTACGTGCAAGTTAGATAGTAAGGTAGGTAGGTATTTTATATAAGAAGACAACTTTGCAATTTTATCAAAGCAACACGAGTCAGTCGGTGAAAATTTATTTTAATCTAAATAAATGTCTTCTCATTTATTTCATTCCAAGTTACTCGTACCTATACTAACTTGTACACAAATATTATGCTTATAATTTGTGACATCGTTAGATAAATTAGTATATAAAATGATTTTACTTTCATCAAAGTATTAAATTACGTACGATACGTTAAAATTCATCAGTTAGGTAAATAGGTACCGCGTTTTGGCGCACGCGAAAACTTCCACTTTTGTATTCACAAATTAGTAACAAAGTGTTACGCACACCTTTCTACCCAACTTATATGAATTGAAATATAATTAGATAAAAATAAAAACATTTTTTTTTTCATTTGACCATTACTACTTTTACCATCCGGTTAGCAAAAATGTACGAGTAATTGATGCCATCGCACAAAACATTCACTTGTAACGTTTCGTTTACATAACAACCAGTTTTGATTTTTTTTCTCGCTGGAGATTAAAACTGTCCCCATTAATCAATTTTAAATAAAGAATAAATACGCAGATTGATTTTAATTGCTCGTATGCAATACTCTTTACCCCTAGAACAAATATACCTGTGTACAATACAGGTTAAGTATTTGTTGATTGAAGACAGCAGATAATCTTAGGGGATTCTGCCTAACCTAAATTTCGCATGAGTGGATCTTATCTCAAGTTTTGTCAACCTTGCTTACAACCGGTTCGTCTATATTTTGAACCAATTAGTTGAGTAAACTTTATAGACGAACTGGATCGATGATTTCATTTTAATTCGTCTTAAAGCATCTGCACTGAAAATTGGATGCGTAAGTATGTGGAAATCTACCCACCACAAGATGCATTGCATACTACAACATTGTGGTTCTAACGTGCTAATTTTCAGCTCATTTGGTAGATTTATTTTTTGATTACAAGTAGATATATAATTTTCACTCGTAATTTGGACATTTTAATGTATACCTTAGCTAAGTACTGATGTTTGTACATTGCACTAAAGTGCTCTCATTATTTTGATTGTGTGCTTGTATGTATTACTCTCGTTATAAAAATGTTTGCGCTCGTATCATATCGAATTACTTACCAACCTAGCTATTATAAGTATTTACTTTTGTTTTTAGATGCCTAAAGCGCATGTATGTACATAAAAAAATGACTCGTGGATGTTACGCAATACTCTACGTATCAATTTTCTTGATACCGGTGCTGGAAGCAGCCATCGATAGTTTTCTGCTGAGTCATTACGATTTGAAGTAAATACTGCACACTTTACCGGTCTACCTAATTAAAAAGGCGTAAATATACGATTAATCTTTCACGTATGATTAACTCATCGTTATAGGGTTAGTCAAAACGAAGCTACATGTCGATTAGTTAACCATGCCAATTTACCCGAAGACAGGCGTACTTTATCGGGACGAGATTGTATGTGCGATGAGGATTGCATAGAGTATAAAGATTGCTGTAAAGATTCACGATTCTATTACCCGAGCCAGCAGAGTCATCCCTCGACGTATCATTGCTCAGAAAATTCCGCCGTAAGTATTGTAATAATCAGAGCTCGTATTCAATCCCCCCCCCCCCCCCCCGAAAAAAGTCAACTTCAGTAACTTAAAAAACTCTTAATTTTTTCATTTAATGCTGAAGTTACGCATTTATTTATTTAACAAGCCATGAGCTATTCGCTAATTGCAAGATGATTTTTGCATTTGCTTCTATCATACCTTATTGGTTGATGATTGCATAGGTTGCTAAGATCGCTTTTAAATATCAACTTGAAGCTGATTTCTCATTTTTTGATTTTTTTCATTACCTATTTATAAAGTTGAATGTACGTTACCTACACTACTTTCATTAAAATCACGTCGAAAAAATTGCTCGTAAATTGGAACATTCAACTAAACAACTTTTGATAATACCAATAATCAAGGTAATCTCACCTTAGAGATGTAGCATCAATTTTTTTTCTAATTCCGATTTTTCAGTTCCACTTCTTGTTGATACATAGAAAGATGTCTGATTTTTATAATCGAATTCCAAAAATTAGGCCTATTTATTGCATCATTTAAAAAATTGCCAATATGAATCCATAACTGCCGGTAATTTTTCGAATTTGGCGCCAAAATATTATTGCTCACTATTATAAAAATACTACTCGTTAATTAATTGGATCTTTGAAAATGCTACTCGCTCAAAAACTCTAAAAAGTTGAAACTTTTTGATAAAAATCGAGACTTTTTGACAATTTTTGGGAAATTAAGTATCAGGTAAGACTTTTCTGAAATTTTCAGAGGAAAATTTAATTTTCGGCAAATAAAACGAAACTGACAATTTTAACAAGAGGATAGCTAGTTTTTTGACAATTTTCGGCAGAAAAGCGAGATTTTTGAACAATTTTTAAAAATATTTTTTTTGGGGGAGGGTGAAATATGTATAATAGTAAAATTGAAAGTTTTTGTAAAAAATCGACTATTTTTGGAAATTTGAGTAATAATAAAACTTTGACAATCCGAATTTCAGCAAAAAGCAGAACTTTTTGAAAACTAATTTCTAACAATACCGATAAAGTAAGGCTTTTGGACGAAATTTGGCAAAGTAGGTAATCACATTTTTTTCTGAATTTTTTTTTTTTCGAAAAGCGAGATTTTTCATTTAGTAATTTTGGAAAATTCTTATTAAAAGATCGAGACTTTTCAAACACTAATGAGCTAATATGTAAAAACACTACAATTTTTGGAAATTCGAGAAAAAACAAAACTTTGACAATCTGAATTTCAGGAAAAAGCAGGGTTTTTTGAAAACTAATTCCTGAAAAATACCGAAGCAAGGCTTTTGGATGAAATTTGGCAAAGAAATCACGTTTTTTTCTCAATTTTTTTTCAAAAAGCGAGATTTTTCACTTGGTAATTTTCAGAAATTTTTAGACTTTTTAAATCACTAAAAAGATAAACTTTTTGACAATATGTAATACTTATGAGCAATTTTTGGAAAAAGTACATTTTTTTGAAAATTTTTGCAAGAAAATGAGAATTTTTGACAAAAGAATGGTTCTTTTTCACGAGCTTGGTAGAAGATGGGAGACCTTTTTTAATGAATTTTTCAATTAAAAAGCGAGATTTTTTAGAGCAGGAAAATAACGTAAAAAAGCGAGGGCGAAAAGGAAAAAATTGGCACATAAATTTTTTCTTCGGGAATGTGTTCAGATGAAGCCCCTGAACTACCAAAAAAAAAACTGACCCTCCTACACCTGGAGCTAATTCTTTAAGGGGGCTAAGACCGATTCCGATTCACGTTTTTTGCGATTTACTCCGAAAATATTAGGTTTAGGAGAAAAACTACCATGACTAAAAATGTTCCCCTTCAAATTTTCGACAATTTGATACTACGCTCGATACCCATACCTCTAAAGGGGTGCCTAAAAAAAGGGGTGGAAAGAGTAGCGGTTTCAAAAAAGGCCAGTCCAATAAATTGATCAGAGTTACCACTTAATATAATTCGTTTTCGTTCAATTTTAGTTTTAAAAGTCTACTCATCCAACTATTAATCACACCACCATTGATTGGTCTTCAATCCTGCCCGGTGGTTAGTGGGGGGGGGGGGGGTGCTTGATTTTTCAAGTAACACACAACTGAATCATATATTTGAAAAACGAATTTGGACATGCGATGTATCAAATAGTATGTTTTCGAGGTCGCTGAATACGAATATCAACTTATTTTTTGGGTCCAATACCTCAAGCCCCTCTGTGCCCCAAAGGGGATAAAAATTTTGAAAAATCGTGAAAAGTTGAGTGATATATCGAATGGTATGTTTTCGAGGTCACTGAGTACGAATATGAACTTAGTTTTTGGGTACCACCTCCCAATCTCCCTCTGTGCCCCAACAGGGGGGCCATAATTTCAAAAAATCATCAAAAAGTCGAGTGATATATCAAATGGAATGTTTTTGAGGTCGCCAAGCACAAATATGAACTTATTTTTTGGGTCCCGCCCCACAATGTCCCTGTGTGCCCCAAAATACTGATAAATTGATAAAATATTTCAAAATAGAATCTCGAAAACATACCATTTGATGTATCAACTTGACTTTTCATGATTCTTCGAAATTTGGCTCCTTTTTTGGGGCGCATAGGGACATTGTAGACAAAAGGTGAGATTTCTTGATATTTTTGGCAGAAAGGCAGGGCTTTGCGACCGTAACATTGGGTTGCATTCACTTTGGAATTTTCAGAATATGTGTACATAAAAATGACGTCATTTCAAACTTCACTGGTTGAGAAAATTTATGAACAACAAAATTTGTTCAACCAATCGGATTTCTTCGATCACAAATTTTACTCTAGTATAGTTTGTGTAGAAAATTTTCAAGTGAATGGACCCTGAAAATGCACTGAGGCAGTTGGAAGAGAATAAAAAAGTGTATTAGACACTTTCACAAATAATTATTCTTTTTTTTATTATTTTATTCGCATTTTCATTATTTTTTTTTATATATAAAAGTAGGTAACTTTAGAAACTAGTTAATATCAACTTGGTAACTTGAAAAAGTAAGCGAGTATGAGCTCTGAAAAATCCGTCTAATCGACGATTTTCATATTTCAATATTGAACAATGTTTGAAATCTAAAACATGTTTTCGTTCTCAGGTATACCTCAAAGCTCAATGTGCCGCCGATTGGAAAGACCACAATATGGCCGAATTATGCGAAAATTCGCTAAAACCGCTAGAAAGCGACGATATGTCTTTAATACTGCACGTTTCAAACCTGGCAACCCGTACAACCTATGGTAATCCTTATTGCGCAGCCTGTAATTACGATCAAGATATGTCAAATTGGATCCCGTGGACGATGGGTGTAGCTTGCGGAGAAGCTCCGGCGGGTTACTTGAAAAAACCCATCGTTGTCCCAAACTCATATTCGACTCCGGTCGGTTCGAATTATATCAATAATGAATATGATTACGACAAGGTAAATACAAGAGTGGATATCGCTAACGAACCGGTGTATCCTCCTAATGTACCTCGATTAGTCCTCGATATAAATCTGTATTTGTACAACGACTCGAATTACGACCAACTTTCGCCCGCCGTTTACTCATTTCCAATTAAAATCGACGCGAATGTTCCTCAATTGTCGCAAAATCAGTACAACTATCCTGGTCGAGCGAAACGACAATCTCGTACGATTGATTTCAGAAAATATGCCAATATCGCCGATCAAATTGCATTGAATGCCAGATACGATCCTTATAATAAGAAATTCGTCAGCAAACATAACAATAAAGATTTCATTTGCGAGTTTGGATCGATATTACCGGAAAATGCGCAAGAATTTACTAGAAAGTGTGTACCATTTTTAGTAAAATCGTGCCCGAAATCGTTCAAACAAGAATCGGTTAAAGCAGAATGTGCCACGTATACTGGAATTGTATACAATAGCAAGAGCAGAAAAGCGTATCGAAATAAAGATTGCGCTCGGTGTAATGACGAAAAAGAGCAAATGGTTGGAGGTGCACCTCAGGATACAAGGGCTGATCTTTCGTCACTTTCGTCAGGTGGTGCGAGTAAAGGTGTATCGGGTACTCCTACTTCGAAGTTTGTGGCTGCTGGATAAGTACACATCTACATAAAAGTGCTCATCTAGACTCTTGATGCTGTGGCCAAGATGATTACGTCTAAAGCAACCTATTTGGAAAATTTTACTTATTATGTGTTCGTATCAGAACAGAGCACGATTTGATATAAAAACCTAAGAGAAAAGAGACATTCATTTTTCACCATCTTATAACTTTACCTCAGGTTGAAAAATATTAACTCTATAGATCATGATTATTAGTTCACCTAATTTTTGTTTGCTGAGAGTATTGGTTTATTATTTGCTTCATTAGTAGCAATTTAGAATTTTAAAAGTAAGAAACTCAAGAAATTAGATACTTAACCCTCTAGTCATTTTTTATGAATGTTGGAACCAATACTGCTGGATAATTTTGGACACCTGATTTCTTTTTTTTCTTCCTTAAAAAAAATGAAAGGGCTCCACAAGCTCACATTATAACAATTCATTGTAAAAATTGGTAGAAAATTCGTACACGCTCTGCCTTGAAATTTTTTAGGTAGATCTAGGTAAATAACAGGTATCAATAAAATGAAAGTCTTACACAATATTAAAATCTTGCTTCGCTCTGGTTTGTATTTAATACTTCGTTTCAATTTCATTTAAAAATTTTATAAGTACATATACCTAATACAGATAGACTGATACATATATGTATAATAACAATTAGGTATGTATCTATGCAATAAAAATTAAGACTCAAATTTTGAATTTTTTAGAATACCTAGGTATTAATTTTCTTTGGACTTTTCTGTATTAATAAAATAAAATTACATAATACCTCGCAAATAAACATTTTTTTGGTTTTATTCAAAATGATTGTACATATGAATAGGTATAGGTAGAGGGTGCGCAAAAATATCGAGTGCCCCAAAGTAAGTTTTTGGTTAGAAATTTAGGTTGGTAACGTGAAATAGATAAGTAGATGCTTATCTACAAATGATTGGTGAAATATTACCAATCATGGGCTATCATTATTATCATTCATTGTGACCAGCCAAAACGTTTGGTAAAAAACTTTTTTGAGGGTACTCGATATTTCTGCGCACCCTGTACGTAGGAGTAATAATGATGATAACGAACTATCTAATGATTTTTTTTGTTGTATGGTATTCCTATTTCATATTTATAGTGCATGATAAGTAAGCCCTATTCTTAAATAAGTAAGTGTATGTATAGGTACGTAACATATCATTGCCTAATTTTTCATAAGTTACATTTAATGTGTCCACGAAATCGTTATTTTTATAGCTAGCTAGTAGCTATTGGTAAAACATTTTTTTTCATTTTTCATTATACTTACATCAAATGACATTTTTTTTTCATTTCTTTTTTGTGTAAAGCAATGTTGAGAGAATATCTAACGATTCCTCCTGCTACTCTGGGAAGGTCCGGCTTTCTTCCCCCCAATTCTCTCAAACAGTTTGTACGTCTCATTTAACCTCATATAATAAATTAGAACAATAAATATTCTTTCAACCATTTATTAATATTCAACCAAATAAGACATACAAGTGTAATCAGGTAATACCTGGTACTTTTAATACACATATGAAATATGCCGTTCTGCTCTTATGGGCGTTCCCTATAACGTACTCGTGAAAGGAGCGACTACTCTCAACGACTCTAGGAAACTGCAAAGCATACACGGCAGCCAAATCCGCTCGTGGCTCGGAGGAATAAATCCACCAGATCGCGCTGAGCCGGAGCTCAGTGCAGCCACGAGCTTGGGCATAAAGTTCCCTAGCTACCTGAGCACTTCCGGTCCTCCGTTACCCTCTACAGCAATTGTATTTTCATGTTTGGGTTGGCTCCTATTCTGTTTTCTAGAACAAAATGTTCCAGAAAAAGGTACACTTTTTTTAAATGTCATGACATGACTATACAGGTCTTCAATTTTATTGATCAGAAATTTTCGTTTGCGAGCCTCACAAAACATGCCTTGCTTTTAGATACCTATCTTTTTTTTTCGAGAAAACCCCCAACATTGTTGGCCTTCCACATAAAGACCTTCAAAGTTGAAAAAAATCAAAAAAAATGAACGAATTAGTATCACATAAATCTGTGCTCCAGGGCAAAAAGGATGAAAAACCATTTTTTTTTTCAATTTTGCGATTTCCACATCATTGGGAAGAGGTTTGCAAGAGCTTTCCTCTCAAAATCCAAAAAAATTGGATTTCCATTCTTTTTGGTCTGGAGTACAGAAATATGTGGTACATTTTTTTAAAAATTCAATCTCTCAGATTTCTTTCACATAGATGACTTTTTTTGCAGAAAAAGAAACTCCTTACTTGTTTGCTGTTTCATTTTCAATATGGCAATTGACCGCCAAAAGTGATCAATTACTTACCTACTGAAATAAATCTCTTTCTTGGTTTCTCAAGCAACAATCTTAGCTAGTTCAACTCATTTAGATACAATAAAACTTAAAAAATCAAAATAACTCATAACTATGAAATTAATTTTTCAACAGATCAAATTTATTTCTAGAAACTTGAAGATGGACCAAATTCCTCTTTTTCATCGTGGAATTAGAGGGTGGGGGGGGGGCAAATCGAAAGCATTAAATAGGTAAATTATTTTTTGATAAAAATCGACCAAATCCAAGGATTAAAATTTAAAAAAATGATAAACGTGGAAATGTTCATTTTTTTTCATTTTTTCAGGAAGGAGACAAGTTTCACTTTTTCATCATGTAGAGGGGTGAAAAATATTCAACAATGTTTCTAATGAAAATGGACCAAATTCAAGGATAGAGAGTAAAAAAGCCTAAAACTTCAAATTTTTCGTTTTTTCAAAATATATTTTGAGAACTGAGGGGAGGGGGGCAGAGTGCTTTCTGGCACGACTTATTTATACTAACGTTGTTGGAGAGCTTCTTCTCATGAAACCCGACAACTTAAAGGCGTTAATAAATATTTGATTCACCATATGTTATGCATGAGAGCTCTCTTCCTAATCCACAAATTAGTCATGGGTGGAGATAGGGGCCTTAATTTGATTTTACCCAAGTATGGATTTTGACTGAGGTGTTGGAACTAGATAGGTAATTCACATTTTTAAAAATTTTCCCTAATATTTCGATTTTTTCACATTTTGTAAAATTGTGGGGGCTCACCAACATCTCTTATTTTTCACCCATGGAACTTAAAATTTCATGGGTCAATTTTTTCACCAGTGATAAAACTACATGGGACGGGAGCGGAAAAAATGTTTCCGCCATATGTAAATAAGGTAGGTATATACTAAGGTATATATACAAATCTGTTCATTGTTTTTGTTCAAAATATGAATTTTATCATCTTTTGAAAAATGTTGAAAAATCTAAAAAGTAGCAACTTTGGGTTGGTGCATAACTCATTAACTCTTCTCACATTTTATGGGAATGGAACATTGATGTTATGAAAATTCGTAACACTAAATTAATCTGTTTGATCAAATTTTCATTTTTTGCATTTTTCGTAAAAAATAAACTTTTGAATTAGGATAATAAAAATTCTCTAAAATTCAAAAAATGCAGTTCAGTTTACAAAGAGTTTTTTTGGCGACACATTTTTGGATAAGAGTATTATTTGTTCTTTTTCTGCCACTTGGAATCTCTTTTAATAGGTAAGTACCTACATTGCTCATTTCTAAGTTGGAATCGTTAAGGAAATCAATTTTACCCAAATGGAAGTAAGTAAACTTTGAGATTTTTGACCATAGTACCTACATATTTTATTTTATCACAAATCGAGTTAGTTCAAATCTCCATTAATGACAGTGGCGTAGCCAGGATTTTCTCAAGAAGGGGGCAAAACCAGATTTTTAGGCATAAAAAATCGAAATGAGGGGTAATTTTCTGGAAATCTATTGTAATGTGTGGTGATTTCATGAAAATGAAGGCAAACTTACTGCTCGAGCGAAGCGAGAGCGAAAATTTTTTGAAAAAATGGGTCCAAACAACGAAAAAACGTCCATTTTTGCATGTTTTCTTTCAAATTTTCGCTCTCAAGGAGGGGTTTCGCTCTCAAAGGGGGGGGCATGGCCCCCTTCGCCCCCCCCTTGGCTACGCCACTGATTAATGATTGACAGAAGCTCAGATTCGACTGTGAAACAAGTTTTTAAAAAATAATTTGAGAAGAAAATTGATATAATATGTATTTTAGAATACTAAAATCATTCTATACCTATAGTGACAGTGAAGGACAGAAAAATTATTCTGACCTTTTTATTTTCAAGGACTTGTCACATTTAAACGAATCCTAAAAATGCGGTGGAAAATTAACCCATTTCAGTTTCATCCTCCAGTAACACGCTGGTAAGTAAAACCCAGATAAGAGGTTGTCGTTTTGATGGATAATCAATTTATGATTTATGCGCAACTCATTGTATCGCATTCACAACCAAAAAAAGAACGATTAATGAATAAAGTGTGCCCACTTTTTTCACCGGTGGGTTCAATTATAGTGGAGAGTATGAGTATAGTTTGAATAATTTGTATAACTGGATTTACAAATTCGCGACGACAAGTTTTATTTAGGTTCGAATATACCTACAATATATTTCTAAGCACTTGTATTTAAAACGCCGCCACGACAATTCCATCCACATATTAGTAGGTAATATTAAATGTATGGATTCGCATGACCCTGTAACTACTGCATGAATTATAAGTAGTGATGTTGCTCATGGTTTTGTATAGTTTTTTAATGTCTTCTTCCAGTAAACGCTTCTACCCAACAAAAGTTGATCATTTGTAGAGAAGCATCAGATTAGATGCCAAATATTAAAATATTCTTGCGTTCTTGAATTTTATCTCATTTATCGACCACTCGTCGGTAAATAGGTAATTTATTTTTTAACACATTTCAACAGGCAGTTTGCACGGTTGGTTGAGTTGTGGAAATGTTAGTGTTCGTTCGGTAATTGTTTATTGGATTGAAAACAAATTTTATAATGAGTTATTTTTCGAACTGTGATTTATTAATTAATAATTTATATTGCAAAATGTATTAATGTGATTATTAGATTTTTAAAAAATATATATATTTTTCAAGTAAGTGGGTATAAGTTTACAAGATTTAAAAAAAATTACACTTTCTTTTTTCCATCCACTATTTCTTTCATTTTTTTTTTCATTTTTCATGCTTTCAATTCGAAATTTTGAAAGGCTAAAAGTATTGTATTTTTCGTTTTAGATACTGCAGAGATGAGGAAAATGCTAAAATTGCGCGAATTAGTACTGCTTCTAATATTTGCAGTAACATTATCAGATTCTGCATTGAACAGTGATCTATTAGAGCTTTATGATTTAAAGTAAGTAGAAACTAGATCTTCATCTAAATATATTTGTTCTGTGATGATGATACATTTTAGTAGGTAATTTCTTTCTAATTTCAATAATTGGAATTCAAATCAATTAATGAGTACTACAATTTTTTTAGAGTGAAAAATAATGAACCAACGTGTAGATTAGTCACTCATGCTAATTTACCAGAAAATAGGCGTACACTGGCAGGTCGAGGTTGTATGTGTGATGAAGAATGTATAAAATACAAAGATTGCTGTAAAGATTCGCCATATTATAGACCAAATGAACAAAGTTTAGCTCCATCTCATCACTGTAATGAATTTACCGCGGTATGTGACACTACAATACTAGCTCAATAATTTAGTCAACATGTTGTATTTTTGATGGAAGTGGATCTTACGTTCGACTTAGGGTGGTTCAAAAAAATTGCTCTGAAGCAAATAATAGAAAATTCAATTCCAATGGGTATTCACGTTAGGGTGAATCACGAAAAAAAATATATCGAAGGATTTTAACCTGTAGTGAAGACCTACATTTTGAATTGAATACTCATCAAATTACAATTTTTGAAAATTGGCAATAACGGCCAAAAAATTAGCACTGCTGTACCTCCTATTCCTAAACATTTCTTCAGTTTCAGAAATGTTTTCTTTCGAAATTTTATTGGCATAGCTAATAATTAATGCGAAATATTTTAGACTAGAATATTCTAAGGCACGAATTCATCTTAAAATCAATACCTAATTTATAAATTTTCAACCATTCAATGAAGCCAACCCTAAAAACGGTCGTGGATTTTGATGGCAATGATGGTCTAGATTTATGCAAAATTTCAATTACTATGTTTTGAAGTTGACCCATTTCTCCATTAGCAGAAAGGGGAGCAAACACAAAGCTAAAGTTTTTTTTGAGTGACTTTCGACTTCCAACTCAAAATTAAGGTCACTGCTGAATTTGGTCACAATCCTCCAACAATTTTCAAGTAATCCATGCCCAAATGTGGCCAGCCACTTCAAAGTGGCAACTTTGATATTCAATTAGGGAAATTGAAAGCCAATTAGGGATGTTGGTTTTGATCATTTGTAAGGGAAGGTTCAACGTTACTCTATCCATTGAAAATATAATCAAGTACAACTCCAACAATTTTCAAGCAAGTTGATAAATTTTATACCATGCAGAATTTTAAACTGAAAATCTTTAAAAATTTCAACATTTTCTCACGAATGTTGTTCAAGAAAGACCTAGCAATCAATGAGTGGTGAATTGAGGAGGTGGATAGCAGAACGCAATAACTCCAAAATTACGAAAATTGAGTTAGATATCTATCCTTATATTATGTAAAATTCAACGGGGAATCCATTCCCGGTGTCAGATTTTGCCCATCAATTGAATATCATAGCGCAATCGAGGAAAACAAGTCTGATTTTAGAGCTAAATGCATTAAAAAATGAGATTTTGTTTGCAAAACGCAATAACTCCACTACTTTTTATACATTTCAGTTGCGCAGATGTGGTAACACTGTTTTTTTTTCATCGGGTAGATACTGAAACTCATTGGGTAGGAGTTACTAAAAAAATTGTGCTTTGGTTCCCACTCTCTGAATGCTATATCACAGACAGGAATTGTTTGAATTTCGCATTCCAGCTTTTTATTGAAAATTTTCGATTAAACATACTTTTTTTCTATAATTTTTCAATTTTTTCAAATAAAAAATACGTTTTTTTTTGCAGAAAAACACCCAAAAAAAAAATTGCGTTCAAAACGCAATAACTTATTTTTCTTATCCTCTCTGTGCTTACCCAGGTGACCAAAATTTTGAAATTGAGTGGAAATTTTATTTATGGCACCCTCCCCTTTCATTTGACACCAATTTTGGAACTTGACCCCCCACCCTTCCCCTCCTGACCATTTTTCCTAATTTCCCAAAAAAAAAACAAAAATGGAGTTATTACGTTCTGCTATCCACCTCCTCAATTGCAAGAGGTTGGTTTTTCATTCTATTCTTAGATGAAATGAAATGATTAGATTCGGCTACTCAAGTTATGAATTAGGTATAATGAATAGATCAAGTGGTTTCGTTGGTCTGTTTCAGCAAAAAAAAACTTTTGCCCTAGCATGCGCTTGGGTCAATCTACTTGTTTTCATTTTTCAATTTTGAATTTCCAAAAAAATTAATTTTTAACCCTAAAAGATGTTCAACAAACAAAACATCTTCTCACCTCAAATATGTAAATGTTTTTTTACCTTCTTGAATTATAAATTCCCAAGAGCTTTTGCTCGTGCTTTCCTCGGGCAGATCCACTTTCATTTTTCGAAATTGAAATTCTGAAGCCTCATTTTGGTATTTTTATGTACCTGTGGTAATTTCAACATTTTTCTACTTTTTTTTCAAAACTTTAATACCTACATTCATTATTGCCACATTTTATAGTAAGTAAATTAAATTTTCATTGATTTTTATGGTTTATTTCGTGATTTTATGACGTTAACGAATTTTTTAGACTTTTTCATGCATTATTGCCAAATTTTACCGAAATTTTTCAATTTCTGATCATCATAAATATTATTACGGATTTTCAGAATTTCAAAATGGCCACTATTCAAAAAGAAATTTTACATGAAAATTTCAATCATTTTTTAAAAATAAGGCGTTCAATGGCTACGAAATTCTCTCCACTTTCGATTGATGTGATTTTATACCAAACATAATTTCAAACCTCTCGAAATTCATTTCAGGTATACTTGATGTCCGACTGTCCATCAAACTGGGAAGATTCGGATACGAAGGAATTATGCAAAAAATCCGTACAACCTTTAGAAGATCAAGATATCTCCATGATTCTACCCATAGGCAACGTGAAAACTCGAGAAGTATTCGGAAATCGACATTGCGCCCATTGTAATAACGACGTCGATATGGAAAATTGGGTCCAGTTCCCGATGGGAGTAGCTACCGGCGAAGCTCCTCCAGGATACTTGAAACCAATAAGATATAAGATCGAAACTCCTTCTTATACGGACTCCAGCCCTCCTTCGACCACCGTTGAGAAACCATATCCTTACATTTATCTTCCGCCATCGAGTAGATTATCAAGTGGTGAATTAGAAACAAAAAATTGCAACAATAGTTGCCAAGTTAAAGTTATAAATAACATAATAACTCAACCATCCCCCGGTATCCTTCTAGATATACATTTATACATATACAACGATACTGTGCTAGATGGTGGAAATACGCAATGGCCTGTACAGTTGCAAAGTATCATTCCCTCCAATTCTGAAAATTCGTACAATAATTTCAGACGAGCTAAACGTGACAACAAGTATAAAATTGATTTTAAAAAATACTCTGCAAAAGCCGAAGAGATTTGTGCCAACGCCAAGTACGACATCGAAAACAAAGAATATATTAGTCAATATAATAATAAAAATTTCATTTGCCGATTTCTTCCTATTTTGCCCGAAAATGCTGATCAGTTTACTAGACGATGCGTTCCATATTTGGAACGAAAATGTCCGAATGGTTATAAAAATCAGGCGATTAAAGAAGAATGTTCTATTTATACGAATGTCGTTTATAATAAATCGAGTAAGAAGCCGTATAGAAATAAAGACTGTGCTCGTTGCAATGACGAAAAAGAAGATAGTGTCAATGGTATACCTCAAGATACGCGCGATGGCAGCACAAGTAAAGCTCCAGAAGCTGCAGATGGGGCGAACAATTATAAACCAGGCGGAAGTAAAGGACACATGCAAAGTATTTTCAACAGAGAAGATGAGAGAAAAGAGGCGCCGCCGGTAACTGATAGAGAATGAGAAAAGTCTAAAAAAAACAATAACTGTAAAGATTTAACTTGATGAAAATATGTGCATTTTTGAAAATAAATTTTAGCACGAGTCTCATTAGTTTTTTCTTTGTTTCGCTAATACCAAGAGCATCGTAATGTCAAAAGTTCAATATATATTTTGAGTGACTTTGAATATTGACTGGAGTTACAAATAATCCTACAAAATCTAAAGAGGCATTTACCTAGAAGTGTCTCACACGCTCGTATTTATCAAGTAAAAAAATCAAAGATTAAATTTTTTATATACTTAATTACGTAATGCTACACGAATTTTAGTTTTCCTCCCCGGATAGCCAGGTAGATAAATTGACATTTTATTCTGCAAAAATACTCTCCTTTTTCAATGGCAACTATTCAACTCGAAATATTCAGGTATAAATATACGTAAATAGGTAACGTCATTTTTTTCCAACTGTCAAGGTTAGAGATTTGGTAAACCAGCCGACTCGAAGGCGCGCTAGACACCGGATTCTTCTTCGTAAAAAAAAACATAAATCTCACCTGCTTTAATAGCCATGTTAGAAGCCATCATTACATAATTCGTTAACACCACATAAAGTACATACATTTCACCGAAGTTCTAGTTCATAAGGTAGGTAGGTATATTAACATTTAACATCACCTCTAATCTCATGCCAACGTTAAAATCGACACATCGTAAAAGTTATAAAAAATTTCTACAGGATTATCTCATAAACAATTTTAGCGCGATGGATGGTAGAGAGAGGTTTACAGCGCCACATCATTAAACTCGTCTTGGATGATCGTTTTAATCGTCCGTAGTTATTTTAGAATTTTTCAACGATTTATAATTTCTTTTTCGCGAGCTAGTCCCTGGGAAAGAGTTTTTTTTAAAAATAATTTCCAGTTCCAGGAATTCATTTTTTTATTTTCAACTTCACGTAGGTTCAGATTCAGTAAGATAAGTATAATTTTTCTCTACAATTTTTTACAAAGCAGTTGCATGAAATTCTTTCTAATTTCGATGTACTCGTAATATGACAAACTTATAATATTTTTTTACGAGAAAAAAAACAAGATTTTTGTTAAAATATGCAATCAAACTGATTTGATATGATCTTCGATATTGGTAATTATGCGTGGAATTCATTAATTGATAGCAAAACAAGTATAGATCTGACCTGTGTATTTTTTTCTTTTATTTATTATGTTTTCATATTTAGGCCACCGAGTGAGAATAAATTTGCATTTATGATGAGTTGACCTTCTTGGGCATTTCATAGTAGGTAGGTGGGTAGGTAAGCAGGTAGGTAGGTAGTGGGCTAGGGTATAGGGTGTACTGTGTAGGTACCTTATTCATATGTGGTGGAAATTTTTTGGCATTTTTCCATTCCAACCTTCTAAAGTTAATGCGTCGGGTGAGAAAATCAACCATGAAATTTTCAGTCCCCTCAATAAAAAAATTGAAATATCAGAGAAAATTGTCAAAGTTATGAACTTTCTAATTCCAACGTCCCCTATCTCTATTTTCTACCCATGACCAACTTGTGGATCAGAAGGGAAAGCTCTTATTTATAACTACTTGTGAAAAAAATATTAGTCAACGCCCTAAAATTGTCGGGTTTCACGAGAAAAATTCCTTCAACCATGTCAGTAGAAATAAGTCGCGTCAGGAAGCAACCCTCCCCCTCCCCAATTCTCAAAATGTACACAAAATCTAAAAAATTGACATTTTTACATTTTTTCCTCTTCTAATCCTTAAATTTGCTCCCTTTCCACAAGAAATATTGCTAAATATTTTTCACCCCTTTACATAATAAAAAAGTGGAACTTAGCCCCTTCTTCAAAAAAATTTTTTTTTAAATAATATTTTCGTGTTTACTTAATGCTTTTTGGACATTTTGGCAAAAAAGCAAAAATTTTCGATCAATTTTGGAAAAAAATGACGACCATTGGACTATTTCTCCAGAGAATTATTTCCTGAGAATTTTGACGAAAAAACATCAAAACTTTCGTCAACTCGCTAAAAATTGACTTACTCTGACAATTTTGACAAAAAACGAGAATTTATTGACAATTTTGGCAAAAACAGTGATTTTTTGGGCAATCATGGCAAGAACAGCAATGTTTGACAATTTTGACAAAAATGAACGTTTCTTGACTATTTTGCCAATAAATGACGATTTTTGAAACTTTTTGACTTTGTACAGATTTGACAGAAAAAAAAGCTAAAAAAACCTTATTAAACAATTTTAGAGGACTATTTAAACAGGTAAGGTGAAAATCAATTTTATTTGGTTACTTGTGATGAGGAGAGGGTACAAAAATCATGGATTTACAACTTTCGAGAAATAGAGTGTTTACAAAAATAATTGAAAAAAAGGCTTGCTTAGAAGGTATTCTACTCAGAGATGAAAAATTTTCAATTAATTTGTACCTGCAGACATCAATTGTGCATTTTTTCAAACATTTTTCAACTTTGGGAGCTTTATACAAGGGGGCCAACACCATTCGGAGGCCCCAGGGAGGTTTTTTTTTGTTGAAAATTTGCTCATTTAGAAAGATTTTGCTCATTGAGAAATTGGAAAAAAATTCTACAGACATCAATTTCCCATTTTTTATGTTTTACAAATGGGCGGGGGGGGGGCTTCATACAAGAGAGCAAACATCATTGAAAGTTCCATGTGGAAATGAGATTTTTCAAAAAAATATTCCTGATTTTGATTTATTTTCATTTTTTTTTCAACTTTTCAACTTTGAGAGGCTCTTTACTAGGAGAGGCTCCTTATTAGGAGGTCAATACAGTTTGAAGGGCCGGAGAAAGTTTTTTTTTTTTGAAAAGGGGATTAATTTTTAAAAATTCTGAGGCAGAGAAACAAAGAATTTTGATAAACTGATTTTGTCAGCTAAAAAAATAGAATAAAATAAAAATAGGCTTAATAAAAAGTTTGAACATTTGCACCTTTAAAAACATCTCTGAAACAACCAAATCGTTTTTCTCATTTCTTTTTCAATTGATATTAAAATGGGTAGATATACCATAATCGAATTCAATTATGAATCCATAATAATTGTCAAGTAATAAGTATACTATTCCAAATTCAAATTTTTCCAGCGAAATTTTCGCCCTGTTTCAATATGAACAGAACTACGAAACGTAAAATTATTCGAAGTCGTAGCCTTTCAAATCTGATGAATCCCTTCACTTTTATTGGGAAGCAAAAATGTCTCAGCCAGATAAATTTGCTCTTGAAGCAAAAAATACGACGTATTATTGAATATTAATACCTGCCTATAAGTGCCTAGACATACTTACTTTTGAATTTCTTAACCTTAGAAATTTAAAAGTAGAAAATTTATGCACCAGTATGGCAGCATCTCTTCCCAGTCTCATTTAAAGTTAATGAGAAGTCGAAGATATTGTACGTAATGTCGAATTAGTTTACTTATTGCCTATTTAATTCTAACTACATACATATTTTGTAAAAAAAAATAAAATCATCGATGATGTTGATAGATAAAGTAGATTCCATTTAATTTTAAAGTAATACTGTGAGCTTATAATCACTGTTTCAATGACACGAACGTTGCATAGTTGCCAAAAATCTTACTATCTTTGTCATTAAATCGATAGATACCTAATAAATTTTAAAAACCAAAAAATATATTTATTATTTTTTTGTTTTTTATTTACGAATGCACTAAATGTAAGTTCTTTCGGCACAGACTGCAAATTTTCGGTATGTTCCTAATCAAAAATTCCTAGAATGCAATATTGCATCCTCTGAGATGTATGAGAACGTTATGGGCGGTCCAGCCCAGGTACATATTATGCATAATACGTCCTACCTCTCATTTCCCCACTAATAAAAATAACTCTGTCATTTCGGTTGCCTACCCGCGTAATTTTCAAGAAAGTGCATAATTTCTATTTATAAACCACTTTCGTCTTCGTCTAACGAAAACCAAAGTGGAAAAAAACAATTAATAAAAAACTTCCGAAGAAAATCCCCATACATTTTTAACGACTGCAGGCTTTACTTGGTTAATAAATTAATACTAACCTTGATAGCCGGTTTTGGGTTCAGGTAGGTACATACATGTTCGACGTTCATACGCCGACTGCCAGTACCAGAGCTAATCATATGTAAATGTTGAAATGTGGCTAAAACCATCGTATTAGCAAACAACTTCGGGATACACTTACACTTACAGTAACAGTAACTTACTCTTAGATGCGCGAAGTCTTCGCTATTTGAGGCTTATAATGTAGTTTCGTGTTGTTAACCCGTGACCACTTGTTTCATATGCACCTAGTATAAATTTCGATGTCACAAGAAGTGTAATATTTGTGCTGATTTTTCATATTCGTATAGTTGTTTCCTACTTGATTAAGTATAAGGTTTTAGATTATAGGTAGGTAGATATGTGAAACTTTCTAACTGCAATCATGATAAAAAAATATCTAGGTACCTACCTAATAAAGTAATTCGAAAAAGTTTGTATGCTTAATTTAATAAAAGAAAGAACCTATAAGTGAAAGAAATTAATTTCGACTGTGTCATTGTTTTTTATGAGTGTTGTTTTATGCTACGTCACAATTTGTTTACGTTTCTTGAATTTGGATTAAACGTGATATATAATTAATAACGAAATACGTATCTACTGTTGCAGTTAACCATTTGATATGTATTATATAACATTCTTATTGGTTTCGTGGCTGTTAATTGGAAAAGCATCATCAGCAGAGAAACTCAGCAATGTATTGAAAGAATATGATCAAAAGTAAGCTTCACCAATTTACGACTGTACTGTATCAATACCTCTTTATTCACATCATTGGAAACTGAATCACTCGAGAAATGACGTCATAGCACTCTTATCTCACTGGTTTTTTTTTGAGTTTTCAGGAGTTTTCATTTCCAAGCTTTTTTTTTCATGTGTCAATGTTTATTTACTTTTTTATACCTAAATGAATTTACCTAAATTTTGATAAGGGCTGGTTTTAAAGGGAATGAAATTTCACGTAGAAAGGTGTAAAAAAATTTCATTTTCGTGTAGAAACAACAATTTTATGAAGTATTTTCATTCGCAATTGTCATGTAAGTGGCAGTACTTCGAATTGAAATTACTCAAAAATTTCAGGGAACACATACTTAGGTGTTTTAAAATACCAAAAAATTCAGAATTTTAATCGTCGTTTCTGCACAAAAAACAAAAAAAAATTTCACACCATTTGACAGAAAATTTCATTTTCTTTACGAAAAGTCCTCATCAAAATTTACATAAATTCACTGATTTCTATTACAAATTCAAAAACCAGAATTTAGAAATGAAAACTGAAGAAAAAAACAGCGAGAAATAGTGCAATGACGTCATAAATGAGGTGCTCTGATTCCGGTCAAGATGGACTATTACAATAACGAATACGAGAACAAACAATCGCTCTGAATTATTATTATTTTTATTTCAGAATTTGTAAAAATGAGCCATCATGTCATCTGAGCAACCAACAAAATCTGCCAAAAAATCGTCGTACTCTCGACGGACGAGATTGTATGTGCGATTTCGAATGTGTTGAATATAACGACTGCTGTAAAGATTCTGAATTTTATGGCGCAGACACTCGTAGCGGAAAAAGCTACACTTGTTCTTCAAGTTCGCAGGTATAAGATTTACAAAATAACTTCTGTGTATTTGAACAAATCAGTTTCAGTCTTTTAGTTTTTCACATACGAGTATATCCGGACTGTACGTCCTGGAAAAAATCTGATGCCAGTGATCTGAAAGAGAATTAAGTGCTCTACAATTTCATAAATTTGCCTACGGGTCATTCCACGACAATTCGGCCAAGAAGTGGTGAGGAGGGTCGGTGATTTTTTTGAAATGTTTCCAGTGGAAAGACCTTCCAAAGGGATGACCAATGTCGCAAATCGCAGCCCTCTAGACTTTTTTAAAAGGCTGCTAGAGAGCGTCAAAGTTTTCAGTGAACTTGAAATATCATCCATTTCAGTAGTGGATTATTCGATAATCGTGATACTTACCAAAATGGAACTTTTTCAAATAGTTAGGGATTTAGAAAGGCTTTTTGGCGATATTTAGGCGATATCATAAAAATCAGTGTTGCCACTTTTTTTTCGTACGAAAAATTAGCTAGAAAAGTTTCAAAACGTAGTTTTCATATCGCTCCAACTCTCAAAAATTCTGAAAAAAATATATTATGGACAAATATTTATGCTGAATAACATATTAGGAAATTGGGATGGCATTATTTCGTGAAGTCGCTTTTAAAAGATTGAAAGTTTGCGAAAAATACGATTTTTTGATTTAAAACGTGAAAAAAAGTTTTGATTGGTGAAGTTGACCCATTTGACCCCTGTTTTCACGTATCCGTTGAAAAAGTTGAAAAAAACCCTTCACTCAGTGAAATGAACTCATCACAAAAAAAATCAAAACTCTGAGTGAATTAAAAAAATTAACGAATTTTAATTTTTTTTTGCTATGAGTGAAATTTTTATCAACTTTCTCATGAAATACGCCAGAAAGATGTCAAAATAAGACAAGTGAATAAATTTCAACTTTTTTTGATGTTTGGAATTGAAAATTGAATTTTTTCTAGTTTTGATTTTTTTGTGATGAGTTCGTCATGTCATCGAGTGAAGAGCTTTTTCAACTTTTTGAACGAATACGTAAAAATGGGGATCAAATGGGTCAACTTCACTAATCAAAACTTTTTTTCATGTTTTAAATCAAAAAATCGAATTTTTTCGCTAACTTTCAATTTTTTCAAATCGATTTTACGAAGTAATCCCATCCTAATTTTTTAATATGTTGTTCAGCATGAAAAGTTGTTCATAATATATTTTTTTTCAGAATTTTTGAGAGTTGGAGCGATATGAAAACTACGTTTTGAAACTTTTGGAGCTAATTTTTCGAACGAAAAAAAGTGGCAACACTGATTTTCATAATATCACCAAAAAGCCTTTCAAAACCCCTAACTATTGAAAAAAATTCCATTTTGGTAGGTATCGCAGTTATTGAGTAATCCACTGCTGAAATGGATGATTTTTCAAGTTCACTGAAAACTTTGACACCCCATAGCAGCCTTTAAAAAGGGTCAGAGGGCTGCAATTTGGGCCATTGGCCATCCCTTCGGATGGTCTTTTTACAGGAAAAATTTCAAAAAAATCACCGAACCTCCTTACTACTTCTTGGTCTTTTGATGTGGAATGACCCCTACATGACATTTTCGTAGGACACTTGGTTTTAAAATTGTACGTCTTTAAAGTTGGAGGAACAAAAAATTGGTCTTATTTATTAGCAAATTTTCGTTACTCCAACTTCAAAGACGTATAATATTGAAACTAAGCCTCCTTCGAAAATTTCATGTAGAACGAATTTGAAGAGAATTCAATTCTTTTTCAGATTACTGCCATCAGATTTTTGCTAGGACGTACGGTTCGTCCGGTATATGCGGAAAACTAAACGACTAAAAAAATTTCCTCGTGTTTATTTCAGTGAACTTTTGGAAATTTTTTTAAAAGTCAAACACATCAACATTTTCTTGAAGGACAAGACTTTCACTCACAATAATTATTTTCATCATCTTTGTGACAGGTTTATCAGATCACCAGTTGTCCTCCCGAATACCAGAATCAAGCGGTCGTAGCGAAATGTCTAGCTTCTCCTCCACCTTTGGACGGTCCCGATAATTCCATAATTCGCCCAGTAACCAATCCAAAAACACGTATCACCTACGGAAACGCATATTGCGCACTTTGCAACAACGACCTCAACGACGTAATGCTTTGGAATCTTTCGGCAAGATGTGGAGAAGCACCAGCAGGATATTTCGATTCGCAAAACCGAATTTTCGAAACTTCCGAAAACAATAACGAAGTTTACGCTCCACCAAGATATGCCAAACCTTATTCGAGACCATCATTTCTATTCGGTCTAAATCAAGGCAATCCCATTCGTTTCTTAAGTCCTACTCTTAAACCACCTTACAACATCAATTACAACCGTCGTAAACGCGAACAAATCAACATCGATTTCAATAGGAATCGAAAAGATTTGGACAATATTTTGGAAAATGTTCGTTACGATAGCAATTCCAGACGTTTTGTAAGTCAGTACAACGGTAAAAATTTCATCTGCGAGTTTGCATCTGTACTCCCTAAAGAGTTGGAACTTTATGTAAGAAAATGTGTTACTGATATGGTATCAACGTGTCCACCTTATTCCGATCCAGAAATCGCTAAAAAGTGTTTGGAGGAAACCTCCATCACGTATGAAAAAGCATCGAAGACAGCGTACAAGAATAAATACTGCGCTAAGTGCAATGATGTGCCAGAAATTAGTCTAACAGGATGCCCACAAGGTGAACGACAGGCAGCTTCGTCATTGTTTAGTACTAGTGATAAAGGAAGTGCACCTCCGTGCGATACCCCCGAATTAAAGAAGAAGTTTTGCTCTTAATTAAACTTAAGTACTACAATATTTTTATTTGAGATAAAATGTGAGTCTGTGTTTCCAGTTTTGTTAATAAAATGTATTTTTTCTATTTTTCGACCAAGTGAAGTAAAATTTATTCTCTCCTAATGAGCCATTTATTGCTATATTTGAGTGAATGCTTCAAAATTTGATTTAATTTGGGGGATTTTGGTTGCTCAAAAAAAGTTGCTCCATTTTGAATAGAATGTAATTTTTATTTTTCAAATTTTCAAAAATTATACACATTTTACTTTAAAAATAATATGAACTAGCGTGGATTTTTTGAAAAAGAGATCGATCCAAATTTTTTGAACAGAAAACACTGATTAGAGTTTAATTTTATTGGAAGATTTGTGCTGCCATAATTTTTCTCGTGTTTATCAGAATGTGTTTTAAAATTTTTTAATTTTTTTAATTTGTAATATCATTTTATTTCTGTCTGTAGTAAAGATAACCTGTGATAAAAAAAGGGACGGATGTATTTTTGGAAAATTGTTGTCAAAATAATTCAATTTTTGAATATTAACTAAGTATATGTATAACTAGTAACTACTGAAAAAAAAAAATCACAAACCTAAGTATAACTTTCAACTGTTGGATTCATTTCAAGCAGAAAAATCATTTTTTAAGAATCACCTCATCTACATATACAAAATTTACCAAAAACTAAAAAATTATTAATTGAAGTGGCTGAAAATTTGGTTTTGAACGATTTTTTACACCACACACGACCCTTTCAAAAATCCATGTTTTGTGCATTTTAGAGTCATTTGAGCTTGGCTGTTTTTTTAAAGCGAATTTGAAGGTATTTGGAGGGAAAATTCAGACTTGAGCCGAATGGCAAAGTTTTCACTTCGAAATTTATGTTACAATACGCAATAGTCGAAAATTATTGAATCCCCACTCTTGATTTCCACAGCTATCAAATAAGTAAGTAATTCTTTTTGTTTCTATTGAATTGAAAAACTACCCATCTGTTTTTTAGATTTGTCCGCATACATAGATATTAGGGTGGATCACCCCTTCCTAAAAAAAAAGTGAGCGGATTTTGACCTAATTCAGCAGAAACCTTCATTTTTAGTTGAAAATTACCCGCAAAAAAGTTTAGCCCCCCCCCCCCAGATGCCGATGGAAAGGAAATGCGGGCCCTCAAAGAATGGACACTTTTGAAAAAATCGTGATTTTTTCGCTGTAGCCCCTACCCAACCTGTTTTAGGAAAAATGGTCCAGTATCGAAAGGTACTATTTGAGATTCATTGTATTGCTGTCAAAATCCAAGACCACTTATAGGGTTCTACTGAACGGTTGAGAAGTTGCAAATCGTTTATTTTCATTAGATAAATTCGTTTTTTGAAAATTTTTTCTTCGTGCAAATATTTCTTATTATATAATTAGACCAAAATATTTAAAGATATTATTTCTGAAAATGGAGAAATACATATTTTGGAACGCATGAGTATCCCATTTTCAATCATTATTGCCCATTTTTAAAATTCAAAAAAATTGCATTCATTTTTGGTTATTTTTTTCGATTTTTGAAATGGCAACAATGATTTAAAAAATTGGAACTACTCTCTCCTAAAAATTACTAAAGATTGCGTTGAGGGGCCATTATGGTTTGAAATTCAAGTTTGAATGGCCAGACAACGTTTTTTCAATATTGAGAGTTATCATTCCATGAAAATGAGGAAATATATTTTTGGAACGCAGAGAAGCCAATTTCCAGTCATTATTGTTTATTTCAAAAAATCGAAAAATGTTTATAAATCTTTGGCTATTTTTTTCCATTTTTGAATTGCAATAATGATATAAGAAATTTGGAACCACTCTCCTCACAAAATTTCTCAAGATCGCTCTGAGGGGCCTCAATAGTTTGAAGAGCTGGGGAGAGTTTTTCCTTGAAAAGAAGATTATTTAGAAAAATTCTGACGCAGAAACAAAAAAGTTTGATGAACTAATTTTTTTTTCTTTTTTTTCGACTTGGGAGTTATTAGCACCACTTCTGTGCAGATGAGGAAAAATAGAAAATGAGGAATTATTTATTACCCAAAATATTAACTTTGGGGAGCGGAAAGTGGAAAATTCCAACTTCGCAAAATAATAAGTAAGTACACCCTAATACCTTGTGTGTGTAAAATATTGGTACCTAATTTCCTGTTTAATGTTGCCAGCATTCAACTTTTATCCATCAACCTCATCGGTTCAAGTTCAAAGAATTCGCAATTGTTGATTTCGTGGAAACCATTGAAAAAGTAAATCCAATCAATGTTTACACATAAATATACAGGTACCTATCTAGATTTGCGATGCCCGTGCAACGAAAAATTTGACGTCAGTGTAACCAATGAACTCTTCCATTATCTACGATAATTCAGGTTCCCGATAGGGAATATTTCAAAAAAAATCTTATGCATCAAAAATCCAGAATTATTATCCGTGAAAAACAATACAAACACTGCGAGTACTCTAAGTACAGGTAAAGCTATCCAAAAAATTTCCAATAGGCGATAATACAAATATTATTGCTATTATTCAGAATTAATATAATCGATATGTCGGACGATGGCGAACCAACAGTATAAAGTTTTTGAGAATATAACTAGCTAACCTTGGAAATAGATTAATAACTCACCCGATTATTAATACCCAAACGAATAATATGTAGGTAGCGTGTTTTTTATTCTCCTGTAACCACACTACGTAGAACAGAACTTTTCGCTAATCAAATGGGTTTGATAAAAATTCAACATAATGTAATTAAAAGCTTCGGTTCTTACACGTAACTAATGAGTTAACGATAGCTAATTTTATTAATTCGGGACATGTAGCGATAAGTGAATAAGATGCAGTTTGCCAAGTGGTGTTTGGTTGGTTTAATTTTCATTTTGTTCGAAAGTTTATTATGTTTACATGCTTCTGATGAAAGTGAAAATGAAACGACGAGTTTGATTGCCCAAGTTTTTCTAAACACGCCTATCGTATTGAATAACATCAGTTCGTATTCGACTACAGTTCCTCCTGATGCGACGCCACTTTATGATGGGTGAGTACATCTAGGTACATATTTATGTACATTACTACATCTAATAAATAAAAACCAATTTACTACCTAATATAGTATTGCAGCGGCGCCCACATCGGTATTGCAGCTGCAATTGAAGCCCTTGCAATGTTGAGGTCCGCAGTAAAATTTAGGGTTCCTCATTTTATATCTCAGAACATGCTAAAATGAAGTTTAATAGCCAAAAAATCTATTTAGAGCGATAGAAAAATGAAATAACAACAACATAATGAGTGGGTGAAACATTATTCATATGTACTTAAATTATAGAAAAAAGAGGCCCCTTCTGAGCTATGAATTTTTAATGCATCGTAAATCAAAATTGAAAAAATATGTTGGCAAAAAGTTGGGCATTCGTGGGAAAAGTCGAGTGAGTTGGAAAAAGTTGGGAAGAAGTAAAATCATCGCCTTTGATTTTCAATTATTCAACATTTTTGTTTTCAACTCCCCTTTTCAAAATTTCTTCGAATTATATCAGGCTAATTAGCTGGAAAAATCCAGAAGGGGAGATGTAAGGCAAAAAGTTGGAAAAATCCTCTCGATTTTCATTTGATCGGTGCAAATATTTTCTATGAGGGCAAGAGAATGATTTTCCCTATCAAAAAAAAAAAAAACTCAGCCATAAAAAATTATATAACTCGACTCGAAAAAAACTTCTCATATTTCAATGACAGGAATGATGATTTGAGAAAAAAAATCAGCTCCTTCAATTAGACTCAAAAATTGAACCCAATTTCAAAAAACTTAGAAATTCGTTTCAAAATATGATGAATTTTTTTTAAGATTCTTCCTTCCTCTTTTTCTATTAAAAATCGATTAAAAATTAGTAAAGCCTCAATTTTCATTTTTCCCTCAGATTTTTAAAGAATTTTTGAAGACTTTTTCCCTTTCAAGAATTGAAAGCCTCCTGATGTTCTCTTCTTCTTCGAAATTGGGCAATAATTAATCAATTTGTTCGCGAATGATTCACCAAAAATTATTCAATTCGTTCGCGAATGATTCACCAACAATTGATCAATTCGTTCCTGAATGATTCACTAAAAATTGTTCACTTCGTTCACGAATGATTCACTTAGAAATCAATCAATTCGTTCGTGAATGATTCACTAAAAATTGTTCACTTCGTTCACGAATGATTCACTAAGTAATCAATCAATTTGTCCAATTGATTCACCAAAAATTATTCAATTCGTTCGCGAATGATTCACCAAAAATTATTCAATTCGTTCGCGAATGATTCACCAACAATTAATCAATTCGTTCGTGAACGATTCACTAAAAATTGTTTACTTCGTTCACGAATGATTCACTTAGAAAGTTAGAAATCAATTAACTTGTTCAATTGATTCCCCAACAAATATCCATTCGTTCGCGAGTGATTCACCAACAATTAATCAACTCGTCCAAAATGATTCATTAAATATTGATTATTTCGTTCGCGAATGATTCATCAAACAATTGAGGAGCTGGATATCAAAACGCCGTAAGTCCATTTTGCAAAATTTTCAGAAATGAGGAAAAACTTTGGGGGGGTCGGGGGGAGTCGAAGGGGGTCAAATGTGGTATCAGAGGAAAGGGAAGTCACCATGACCTCAAAACATGAAAGTGCCCAAATTTTTGAGAACCGGGGGGAGCGTGGGAAGGGGGAGAAAAAAAGTTACTGCGTTTTGATCTGAAAAAAGACAGTTACTGCGTTTTGATCTGAAACTTGCTACAAAAATCACGCACATTTTATATCAAAACGCAGTAAATACACCGGCACTCTCTTACTGAAATAAAAACACATGGGTAGAGAACCATTTTAATGATTATTATCTATTAAATAGTAAAAAAAATATTCAAAATTAAAGCGCCGTTTGCCATAGTGACTGAGTCATGACACAAGATTTTGTTTTTTATGTTCAGGCCAAGTGTGATTATGATTGAACAATATGTTGGAAATTTTTTAAAAGTCTGTAGTTTCATTACCAACAGTAACCACCTTCTGAAATCAATGTTTACCAACCTTAAAACACAAAAAACGCTAAAAATAGTGTAGTTACTGCGTTTTGAAGTAAAATTGCTGGTTTTTACTGCGTTTTGAAGTAAATCTCAACTTTGAGTGGGATTTTCGAGGTGAAGCATGGCAGATGGATTTACGACGATGGCTGCAATCGATTCCCCGTTGAATTTTACATAGGAAAACACTCTTATCTCAATTTTCATAAAAATGGACTTACGGCGTTCTGATATCCAGCTCCTCAATTATTCAATTCGTTTCGCGAATGTTTCACTAAAAATTAATTATTTTGTTTGGCCAAAAAAATTGAAAAAAATTCTGTCTCAACCCCCCTCCTCCCTACAACACATCACGTCTCTGCAGCCCTGCAACTAAAATCAACTTCTAGAACTAAATTTCATCATTTTCATCCATTCTGGAGCTTCCAACGCGATTCTTGTTCCTTCAAGCGAAATTTCTCCTCCAGAAGGTGTGAAAATCAATTTGGGCAGCTGAAAATTGTGACCTATTCTCGATCTATTTCAACAAAATATCACGAAGAATTTTAAAAAAATATTTATCCACATTTGATCTGAGTTTCAGGTAAACACATCAAGGATGTTTTTTCAACCAGTATTTTCCTCTTATTATTAAAAATAAATGTTGGTCAAAAAAACGCACAGTAGATGACTGCCTGAAAATCAGCTCAAATATGGATAAACTCGTTGAATAGATCGAGAATAAGCCACAATTTTTAGCTCTTCAAATTAATTTCCACACCTGGTGGAGAAATTTTAAAACATTGCAGAAATTGAAAATCACGCTGGAGGCTCCTGAAAGCCCTTAACTTGGAAAATTCGAATGGGGAGGGGATGGTTATAGACATGATACAGTCATTCGTGTACATTTTAAAAGTTTTCCTAAATACAGAAAATTTTCAATTTTTGAAATTTTTTCAATGTTCTGGTAAAAAAAAACCTTAAAATTCTGGATCTGGAGAAATAAAAAATTGCACTAGAGGCTTTTCAAATGTACTCAAAATTGAGTGTCAATTTTGAAAATTTCTCTACAAACAATAACACAAAAATTCTGATTTTTTTGAATTTTTTCAATATTTTGGCCAAAAAACACCCTTGAAAGGGTCTCCTGAAAACCAGCTCAAATCTGGATAAACTCGTTAAATAACTAGACCGAGAATGAGCTACGATTTTTGGCTCTCCAAATGAATTTTCACACTTCCTGAAGATATTTTAAAATTCTGGAGAAATTGAAAATCGCGTTGGAGGCCTTGAAAGACTGGAAATTGAGGAATTCGAATCTTAGGGTTAATTTCAGACAAGTTACCTATTCATGCGAATTTTGAAACTGGCCCATAAAAAAATTTCAAACCATCACATGGCAATCATAAGCTTTTCCTGAAAAAAATTGGAACCCTCTTGAAAAAAATTTGGGGCTCTCATAAAAGTTCTGCAATACCTTTTTTCTATCTCTGGGCATGCACCACATGCAGTAGTGATTTTTCTGATTCTATCAATCTGTCTTTTACTTATTACGTACCTCGATGGCCCAAAAAGTGGTCTTATTAGTACATACCCCTATATTAATATATTTTTATTATTTTTTCAGAAAATGTTACGATAGCACCTGCCCAGATCCAATCTCAAGCAGTACTTCACCTCGAGATCAACGACCTTGTAAATGTGATCAAAACTGCCCAGAATTTCGAGACTGTTGCGCCGATTCGAAATATTACCATCGAGATGAGCAACAAAAACCGATGATTTACGAATGCCATCAAGTCGACGATTCTGGTTATTTCCTAAAACGAACTTGCGAGGCGTCTTGGGACGATGCAGAAATCAGCGGTAAATGCTCCGCGTCTGCGACACATGCCTTAGATATAGAAGAAATTGAATTAAGATCACCAGTTACTAGTTCGGTGACCAATATAACATATGGAAACATATATTGCGCGTATTGTAATTACGAATTCGAGGATATTATTTTATGGAACGTGTCGGTTGAAAATTGTGGAACCATATCGACTATACCATTGAACTCTACCGATGCGAATTTCCCAAATACTACAGCTACGATGCCAGACCTTCCATTGGATAATACTGACATAAATGTAACCAAAAAATCGGCCGAATATCCAAATTTGACGTTTGATGGTAAAAATTGGTATTACGAAGATAAATCCACTCGTTATAGTAATTGCACCCTTGTTTTACAGCCACCAAAAAAGAATGTGCATTTTCAACATTGTTCGACGTCTTATGTTATTCGCGATTGTCCGGCTAACTGGACCGATCAGAATGTAGCCGATGAATGCAGAAGGGCCCATTCCCTGGTGTTCAATTGGCACGGAACAGCTTATAGGAATAAATACTGTGCTTATTGTAACGGTTTAACTGATTTTGACTTGACTTGCGTTAGTCACAAGATCTTCGCTACACCTCTTGGAATCGCGAGAACATCTTTCAATTTCAACAAACCGAAGCAACAATTCACCGTCTTGTTCGACTTCAAATTGAAAATCGATTCGAAAATTTGTAACCAGACGAAGAAATCGTACCATAAACTGCAAAGTAAGCTCTGCCCCGGTGACAGCGAACCTCATCATCACAAACAATCGAAACACGACAGCTGGTATCATTCGGCTCTTTCCGCCTATACGCTTATAGCAGTTTTAATTTCGTTGATATTTTTACTGCTCCATTTGACGATATTTTTCTTCGTCCAAGAACTTCAAACGATCGGAGGCAAAAATCTGGCATCTTTTTGCATCGCTTTGATCTTAGCTTACGCTAGTTTCTTACTGGGTAATTTCGCCGAACACGATTTATGCTACGTGACCGCCGTCTCGATGTATTACTCTTTTTTGAGCGCGTTTTTTTGGATGTTGATCATCTCGTACGATATGTGGCATACTTTTTGGAACGCTACGAAAAAATTCCGAAGTCCTAAAAACGTCGAGAAAACTTTCATAATGTATTCGATATTAGTATGGACGATGCCTTTAACTTTGGTAGGTACGACTTTGTATTTCGACTTGGTCGATTCTAAATCTTTACTAGCTCCGCATTTCGCATACAGCGGATGCTGGTTCGATAACGGAATATCGCTTATGGTGTTTTTCGTCGGGCCTGTATGCCTGATATTAATCATAAACGGTGTGCTTTTTTTGCATACTTCGTATATGCTGCACAGCAATCGATGCGAATCGGTGAATCAAAAGTCGCGAGTTAACTTCAAACTCTTTACACGTATAGGTCTGTTAACCGGTTTCACGTGGATAACTGGTTTCATTGCTGGGTACACGCAGATTTTAATTATATGGTTTTTATTCGTCGTACTGAACACGGCGCAGGGCATATTCATATTTACCGCTTTTTCGTGTAAGAAACGTGTAATTCGAAGCTTCTTGAAACGAATTAATAAATTTGAAAAATGGCAAAGACATTTGGACGAAAGTAATGTAAAATCTAGCTGTACCACGTCTACGCCGTTGAACGATACCGTTGCTGTGAATTCGTAAAGAAATTAGAGATAGATAGGTAACGAATAAATTTATAATCGGATTTTGTTGTATGTTTGTATGTATTTGTACATCTACGATTCGTATTAACTATGTAGGTACTTGTACTCGTACCTGTACCGAAATTATCTTCTCGGTCTAATGATTGTATCCCAATTACTCGTGGAATTAATTATTCGGAAATAAGTACGAATATTTAATTCGATATTTTTCAAAATCGAATGTAATGTTATAAAATACGAGTAGGTAGATGTTTATCTACGTGTCTGTGATAACTGAGTGATAATTTACCAACTTTGTAGATACCTATAGACCTACGATAGTAATTTTATACTTATTGGGTAACTAAAAATATGTTCAGGAAATACTAATTGTTCTCGACTTGCAATAGTTACTTAATTAACCTCCAAAACTAAAGACTTTGGCTAGAATTGAATTTTTGTATCAAATTAGATAGATCAATCGACATGTGAAAGTATGTATAGAAAAAATACCATCAGACACTGATTAGCCGACTATAATTCGAACTGAATTTCAATGTTCGAGTAAATTAGGTGCAAGGGTGTAGAATTCACTCATGATTGCAAAAAAGATTATCCTGTAGTTGTTTTAACATCTTTTGAAAAAGACTTTCAGGATAAGATAATGAAATCGTCATTTCTCCAATTTTGACAAAACTCACACAAAAAAATTTCGAGTCGACCTCCCCCCCCCCCCAACTAAAACACGAGAAACGTCCTCATACGTGTTCAAAATTAAAAATTCTCATTCACCGGAAGAAGTGATCCAAAAATGTTGAAACTTACATAGAAAATAGCCACAATAATTTTTATATTTGGAGGTGTTTTTTTGGTGTTGGGGGAGGGGGGGGTGTTGGTGTTGAAAACTACTCGAGAAGTGTGCCCATGGGCGTGTGAAGTATTTTCAAAAAAATGGTCATATTTGGGGAGTATTTTGAGAGGGTTGAAAATTTCAAAAATTCGTAAAAAACAGGGAGGGTTACTTCTGCGAAATTCTTTCAGAATTTTTTCTTGAGCTCAGAAATCGGTACAACACAAAAGCTCAAAAAAAATCAAAACCTTCAAAAGAACGTGATTTTCATCATTTTTTGCCTTAAATGTTTGGATTTGGGGGGGAGTGGTGTTGAAAACTCGAGAAGTGTGCCCATGGGCGTGTGAAGTATTTTCAAAAAAATGGTCATATTTGGGAGTGTTTTGAGAGGGTTGAAAATTTCAAAAATTCGTAAAAAAAAATAGGGAGGGTCACTTCTGCGAAATTCTTTCAGAATTTTTTCTTGAGCTCAGAAATCAGCTAGTGCAACACAAGTTCAAAAAAACAATCAAAACCTTCAAAAAAACGTGATTTTCTTCATTTTTTGCTTTAAATGTTTGGACTTTCATGGTCAGAATTTTTGGAAAAAATAAAATTTCAAGCAAAGTAGGTATTATGTATATTATGTATAGGCAAAGGCAAGTAAAAGACACGAATATGAAAATTTTCCATCGGAAAATCAAACCAGCTTATAACATCGGCTATGATATGTATTTTTTTTCTTTCAAATGCAAAATACGCGTCCCCAATTATTTATCCAAATGAAATGCTACCCGATTTCTTCGATCCCTAGGCGTAAATATTGCAATAAAAATAATATGCAGGTGAGCGATTTTCTATTTTTAAATAGGCATGTACTTTATTCTGATGATTATTGATCACATTTATTACATGTAATACACATTTTCTTTTGTGAGTATTTTTTTCTTTTTTTGCTCAGAAATTGGTTATACTGTAGATATACTCGTACTTTTTGATTTTCTTGCACCCCATAATACGCTCAAGAAAATTCACTGATCAGCGTTCATGTATACACTGAGAGAAATTTTTATAACAATTTGTACTATAAATCATGAGATTTTGGATGGACTTTGAAAATTTGACAATTTTTACTATTAATTGGAGTATTTTTGATTTTTTTTCTATAAAATATTGTATGCAATTTCTCTCAAAGTGTATTGCAAAAATTTTACAATTTATGGAAAGAATTGTTAGCTAAATTTATAGTAAAACTGATCAAATTTCCAGAGTCCATCCAAAATCTCATGATTTATAGTAAACAGAGCAATACATTTTTCTTTGTGAATGATCACCGCCATGTGTGACGTGTATGAAAAAAGTGAGTAGTCATGGAGAGTTAGTTCTTTATCATAAAAGAAATATCCCATAAATATGAACCTAATGAGCTGACTTTTTTCCCTCAGAGAAACGATATTATGGTCGGCTATATTCTCATCCCGTCTGAGTATAGGTAACCTATTCGGTAGGGTCGAAGGACTGCTTGGGCAGATATTCGCAATGAATTCAGTTGAGCTAATATGCAATGTAATCGTTTGTTATCCTTACCTACATTTGTGGCTCAAAAATTAAAAATTGTTATTTTCGTGTCTTTTTACGTAGGTAGGTACTTTGCAAGAAATTCATTTTTCCCAAAATAAAACTCCGAAAACACAACAAAAAAATGACAAAAAAGCACGTTTTTTGAAAAATTCTAATTTTTTGAGCATATTGGACCGATTTTTGAGCCCCACAAAAAATATATGTTATACCTTGGGGCGTAACTAAATTTCTGAAAAAATTCTGCAGGGGTAACCCTCTTTATTTTCTCCACAAATTTTTGAAATTTTCAGTTCTCTCAAAATATCCCCAAATACGAAATTTTTTTTTGGAAAAAATTTCACACACGCGTCCACCTAGCCACAATTTTTTGTGGAAGTTTCGAAATTTATGGACCATCTCCTCCGGAGAACGAAGACTTGGGGTGGGAAGGCCAGCTCACAATTTTTTGGGGGGATAGTTTTACATCAAAACTAACATTTTGAGTGAATTTCATCAAAATTGGAAAAAGGGCCAATTTCACTATCTTATCGTCGTGAAAGGCTCTTTGCACTGTACTCCACTTTCAACCTTGAAAATTGGTGATCTTAAGTCATTATCGACGAAACCTTCATAGGATTTTTCATACAAACATTTACCAGCTGTCTTTGATATCTTTATGTTTCAAGACACTGTCAGAGGAACGTTCGTCTTTCAGGATGACCTCTCAAGATCACTTGTCCACCTGTCTAGCTTCCCAAGCTCCAAAATGCAAATTTAAATTTCATAATTTGGAGGCCATGCCATGCCATCTCCAAAAATCAATTTGAAATTTTGTAATTTTTCAGGACACGCAAACTCCAAAGATTGATTCAAGACAAGACAAGACAAGACATTTATTTTTAAAGTGCTTACAACACAATAATATTTTGGTTTTAAAAGCACTTATACTCGTACTATTTTTGAAAAATTAAACTAGATGGAGTAAATTATCATTTTTGATTACCTTAATAATATTATTAAAATTTAATTTATTATCAATGAATTTGTTTAAATCATCATTTAGATTTTTAAGGTTTTGTTCATAGTTTGGAGGCTATGCAAGCTCCGAAATATATAAATTGATATTTTAATTTGGAGGTCATGTACCATAAGCTTCAAAAGTCAATTTTGTAATTTCGAGGAAATGCAAACTTCAAAAATCAACTTGAAATTTCATAATTAATTGGAGAAAATCTTCCGTTGCCTGGCGACTGGATCCGGTGAGTCGTGATACATTTGAGCCTGTCTGGCTTCCCAAGGCCGTCTGTCTGGCTTCTCAAGGTGACTATGCCTCAACTATAAGTAATTCTTTTTCTTCTTTTTTTTTCTAATGAACAATTTGTCATTACAATCATATTGGAAAACCAAAAATCCGCTGAAGACCACCACTGCCATCAAAACAGCTCTAAATTATTTTTGATCAGTTATGGGATCAAAACTAAAGAAGATACCTGCATCAAAAATAATTTCAGGTTCTTACATAAACACCAAAATCATAGAAAAAACTCCTGAATTATTCTAAAAATTTGCCAAAAGTAGGTAAGAAAATATTTTCAATGTTTTTTTTCCAAGTCATATTCCAATCTCTTGATATTAAATATAGGTACCTGGTACATCCCCAGAGTTGAATAAGGTTAGTGATGAAAAATGGCTTCTGCTAGAAGCAGCCAACCTTACTAACTTGACATTTCGACGGTTTTCTTATCCACTAACTCTTCTAATACGAGAAAATCATACAATAATTTCTCCCCATCATCTCGCGAGAAGAAGCTAAAAGATCTACCAATCTTGCATGGGTAATTGTGGGTTCACATGTGGATCGCCTTGTATACAATTCACCAACTTCTCATGCCCATTTAATGTATAAGTAAATATTCTGATTGCACCTATCTGCAATTTCCCTACCGAAAAATCACCCAAGGATCTCAAATGACGAAAAGGATGACATTAAGAAGTTACAGGAAGAAAACGAAGAGTTTACATCCATCGGCAATTCGCGAATAATGCATTTGAATAGTGCACTAAGTAAGTTCTCCTTTTTTGAAATTTTATTTAATCAACTCATCATTGGTTAGTTTACGGTTCCTCATCTGAAAATGAAGTCAATACGGCAACCAATTCATCCAGGAATAAAAATAAATACACCCTCCAGCTTCCAGTTACCTTTTCCCCCACATTTTCTCATATCTGTACTATAAGAGACTCTCTTGATTCTCAAACAGGTATCTTCACACATATGAAAAATACTCGTATCTCTCATGTTTATCGCGTTTGCAAAACGACTCTCGTCGATGAACTTTTTTTTTCGATTATACCCATACCTACGTCGTCCTACACGTACATTTTTTAAGCCTGGAAACCGAAAAGAAAAATTTTCTCGTCGAGTAATAACCAAATAGAAAAACTTTTGCATGCGAATATTTTACAAGTTGAAAAAGATGGATTAGGTTAAGTTTCTTGTTATCTTAAGGTGGTTTCATATATGAAGTTAGCGTTCGCGTTCACGTTCACGTCCGCTGTGAGCTGCGGGGTGTTCCAAATACGAGTAATATAGGCTGAGAGATCAGCAACGAGAACGAGGCAAGAGCAGAAGAAAGTTAACGCTTGTATATTTCTTCAGCATATGGGGAAAAAAGTCGAATATATGACGTAGTATATTTTCGAACCTACCTATATTACTCGTATAACGTACATAAAGCACATTTTACAGCCTCGGAGCGTCACCTAGAATAAAGTTTTTCACGCGACTGCGTGCCGGGTGATTGAAAAACTGAACCCGTACAACAGCAAAATGCACACAGGAGGTGAACTCTTACATCAGATTTAATGTTTAATGAAGCTTTTAATAAGGAAGAAAAAACGACAAAAAAAAAGCTAGAGAGCTAAAGGCGAAGAAAAAAAAATGACGAGAACCGAAGCTGCTGCTGCTGCTGCGGCGGTGAATTATGTACGAGAGAATCAATTCATTATTCAGATTAGATGATAGGTTAGATGAAGGGTCGGAGGAGGGGGCCGCTGATGATGGTAAAGGAAAGAAGAATTTATTGGATCGGCGACTCTGCTCGGGTTTCAGCACAGGGCGTATAGTTTTTAACCCCGGGCGCTTGTCATCCGCATATTACCTGCGCGAGTGAGGAAAAAAAAGTCTGAAATTGGGGCCGGTGGGGGAGGGGACGGGGTGAAAAAGAGGTGAAAAAACGCGGCCGGTTTGCTTTCGGCCTGTGGAAATGAGATTTCAAGTATTTTATATTTTCAGCGTGTGGCGCTATGCCGAGAACGCCGCTCAGACGCGGAGAGATAGAGTGAGAGTGAAAGATCGAAGGGATGGGAGGGCTAGTGGGGGGCTTTTTATAGCGTAGCAGCGGGAGAGAATATTTTCTTTTTGTCATTTTTCCTTCTCGGGGTAAATTAATGGTCATTCTTCATTCTATACGCGCTACTCTATCATCAGTCTTCATTTTTTGCCATCTTGCTTTCTCGCTCGCGCTCGTTCGTACCTAGTCGCGTCTTTCTCACTTGTGGTAAAGTAGCACTTTGGCTCTGGCGCGCGTTTGCTTGGTGAAAAAATGGCGGTTTTTTGGCCAGATTTAAGGATGTACGAGTATAAGTGGCTGAAGATGACGATAGCGTGGTTGAAAACGCGGCTATGAAGGTCGATATAAAGTCAAATATGGTTGACAGTAGATTTAATACAATGAAATGCGTTTCAATTTATTGAACGTGTAAAGAAATTAGCAATATTGGCGGAATTTAACTATGCTTTAAAGGAGAACGCATTTCACAACGGAAGTGGATTGCCTTATGCAGAAGAACAACGTTTTCAATGAAAAACATCCAACTTTTTACGTAGTTGTACTCAAGAGAGTAATGTGAGCCCAATAGTAACAATGTAACAAAAAAAGCTCTCAGGGTATCTAGATCTACCCAGGGACCGCCATTTCTGAAAAGCACATGGTCTGAAACTGCCTCAACCAAAATTTCAGCATCCAAAACTGATTTTTCGATTTTTGCCGAATTTCTGAAAATTTAACATTTTTAGCGATTTATGCTTCATCAAAAAAAAGTACCTAAATATTTATTCAAATTATATTCCCAAAACTGATATCAACTTTCTAAAACTGATTTCATCATTTCTAATCCATCTGCATGAGGCATTTTGGCACAATTCTCGAACTCTCTAGAATTTCAAAATTCTTCAATAAGGTGGAAATCAGATTGAAAAGCTAGAAATCGAGTCGCAGCGTATTCTCGACCAGTTCAATGAGTTACTCATATTCCAGCCAATTCCCACGCAGACGCGAATACCTCATACAGATTGAAAAAATTCGTCCAGGGTATCCACCTGGGAATCGAGCCAAAATAATGTGGATAAAATCTCATTGAATAGGTCGAGAATACAACACAATTTTATTTTTAGCTGCCCAAATTAATTTCTACGTTTTCAAGAGAAATTGAAAATCACGCTGGAGGCTCCAGAACAACTCGAAATTATGAAAGGGTTCAGAGAGGGTGCTTCTTTGAGTAGATACAGCAATTCGTGCAAATTTCAAAAATTTCCCTGCGATCAGACAAATTTTTGATTTTTTACAACTTTTTAAATATGCTGATCTTAAGAACGTACTCGAGTTATTCAGCAAAAAATCGGGCAAAATGTGGATGAACTGATTAAACAGACCGAGAATAAGCCACAACTCGAATTTTAGCAGCCCAAATCAATTTTCACACTTTCTAGTTTCAGGAAAAATATTAAAATTGTGAAGAAATTGAAAATCTCGCTGGAGACTCTAGAATGACCCGAAATAGAGATATTCTGTTCGAGGAAATTTGATATCAGTTTCGAGAACAATTTTTCATCATTTTTACTGAATTAATATATATTTTTTTGAAAACAGCGCAAATCGCTGAAAATGGTTGATTTTGAATTTTGGAAAATTCGCCAAAAATTGGAAAATCTATAATTTTGGCAGCTGAAATTCAACTTAATGGTACATATTTCAGACTATACTATTTCAAAAAATCGCGATCTCATTCAAGTTGGAGGCGGCTCTGAAGAAGCTAGATGTAATTCTAGCGAAATATTAGCAAATTCAATTGTTTTTAATCCAACTGAATACCCGCAAATATAAGTTTGCAAATACTAAATTTATTGTAAGTAAGCAGTTATTTTTCTCCATTTGAAACTTAATTTAGCTGAATTTTCTCCATAAATTTGTGAGTACCGAGAAAAATTTGACATAGTAGGTAGGTACCTACCTGCCTACTAATAAAGCCGCATCACCTAAATTTAAATTTGTAAATTTTCAGTAGGTACAGGGTGTCGCGGATTCGCGGTTATTAATTATATTTGGCTATGTTTTTGTTATATTTAAAGTTCGCGATCTCGATAATATTCGGCTGCTAGGTTTGTTATCTTGAAGATTCAAAAGTTTTTGTTATTGTTTTTATTCGAAAATAAATAGAGTACGAAAAGGGTTCGTATTGAAGCGATTAAATCAATCGCCCTTATTGTTGAATTCCTTTTTCGTTATGGTAGCAGGCTGATCCTAAATAATCGTTCGTTTCGTCCTCCGAATTCGTTGGTAAATTCCAAAAATGCCGGAAACCAGCGAAAATGCCGAAAAGCTAAAAGCGTTATCCACCCGAAAGTCCAGACTTCGTTCTTCACTGACTAGAAGTATGTCATACGTAAGTGAGAAGCTGGCGACGGCAGATTTTAACGAAGTTAAAGTGAAATTGACAATGGTCGAAGATATATATAAAAATTATCTTGCTTTACTTGACGAATTCGACAACTTCGAAGTTCCGGATCTGGACCCTTTCATAGAAAAATTCGAAGATGACTACATCGCCATTAAAGGTAAATTAGAAAGCAGTATCGAAAAATTCTCTAATAGCAGTGCTGTTCCAGGTTTTAAAAGACAGTGTACAACTGAATCTGGTGGTAGCGGTAGTTGTTGTTCTTCTTCAAAAGCTACGATTAAGTTACCAAAGTTGGAGTTGAAGAAATATGGTGGTAATCTACTTGAATTCGAATCGTTTTGGTCTTCGTTCAACTCAGCTGTACATAATACTGATTTAGAAGCAACTGATAAATTTACGTACTTGAGAAATAACCTGGTAGGCGAAGCTGAATTATTGTTGAAAGGTATGGGTACCACTGCTGCAAACTATCCAATCGCATACGAAATGGTAAAAAAGAAGTTTGGTAATAAAAAGAAATTAATTGATTTATTATACGATAATTTAACGAAAATTCCAAAAAGTAATAAATGGACTAAAAATTTGCGAAATACTTACGATAATATTGAATCGAATTTACATGCTTTAGAAGGTGTAGGTGAAAATATTCAAAACAACACCATACTGTACTCGATGATTATGAAGAAGTTTCCATTTGATATAATTATGAAAGCCGATTTGGATGTTGCAAGTAACGATTTATCCGAATTGAGGCAGAAAGTTGGCGAATTGATATGGAAACAAGAGCAATATTGTGGTACGAATTGGAGTGAGTCATCCGATAATAATCCTAATAAAAAAGATTTTTTCAAAGGTACTACAGAGAGCTTGATAACTGGTGATAGAAAACCGAGTAAAAAATGTATCTATTGCGGTGAAACGTCACATTATTCCGATGAATGCAGCAAAATAACGACATTGGAAGACCGAAGAAAGAAATTGAATGGTCGTTGCATCATTTGTTTGAATCCTGGTCATCTCGCTAAAGACTGTACGGTAAACAAACCATGTGTACATTGTAAGAAACGTCGTAGTCATCATCGTAGTTTATGTATTAAATTATTTTCAAAAGAAGTTAGTAATCCTGAACCAACTGAATCTTTACTAATGAAAGATCAAGAAGGTAACCTGTTAGCAGCCACAATCAACGTTGGTAATGAAAGTCGTGTTCAGAAAGTTACCTCAATTCTGGATAGCGGTTCAAGAAGATCGTACATTACTACGAGGTTGGCTGATAAATTAAAATTGAAGCCTCTTCATTATGAAACGATTAGAATTTCTACGATTTGTTCCGAAGCTCCTCGAGAAATTTCAACCAAGGTCGTTAGTTTAGATATTTTTACAAATGATGGTGAAAAAATAAAAATCACTGCAAATACGATACCTAAAATTATTAATCGAATAAATCACCACGATATTAAGTTAGATTCCAGATTCAAGAAATTCAAGCTCGCTGAAGTTGATAAAAATCTTGTACCTGAACTCCTGATTGGAAATGACTACATGTTCGATTTTATGGTCATGGAAAAAGTAATTATTGATGATTCAACTTCGTTAATCAATTCGAAATTTGGATGGCTGGTGGGAAGGCCCCACATGGTTGAAAGAGATGGAAGTTGCTTGGCCAAAGGCAATGAATTTACAATTTGAATCCGAACCTGAACCTGAACCAGAACCAGTACTTATCTCCAATAATACAGCTGTAATTCAGCCTCCTTTTAAAATCGATTGTACTCAATTTAAAACCCTCAACTATCTACTTGATGCAACGTTAAGCTACATGAAAAATGTCAATCCGAATAATATTGTTCAGAAAACCGAAGAAGCTTTCAACCAGTGGATTATGTATATCCAAAACAAAAATTATCCTGATATTTCGCAACCTAATCCGCTTGGTTTAAAACGTGATTCTCAAAATATTATACGTTGTCATGGACGCCTGGTTGAATCATGTCTCGACGATAATGCAAAGTTTCCAATACTTCTACCTGAGAAAGAATACTTCACTCACTTATTAATTGAAAAAATTCATATCGATAACTATCATGTTGGCGTTTCGCATACTCTCTCTGAATTGAGAAAAAATTTCTGGATTCCAAAAGGCAGATCGACGGTGTACTACGTTCTAAAAAAATGTGCTAACTGCAAATACTACGATGGTGGTCCATATAAATATCCTGCAATTCCTCCGTTACCTGAATTTCGTGTAAATCAAAGCAGTCCGTTTTCCTGTTGTGGTATCGACACATTTGGTCCTTTATACGTCAGTGATAACTCAGTCCAGAAAAAAGTATTTGTTAGTATTTTTGTTTGTATGATTACGCGTGCGATTCACTTAGAACTTTTAGAGAATATGACCACTCAAGAATTCCTACTCGCTTTTCGTAATTTTATAGCATTACGCACAATTCCAAAATTCGTAATAAGTGACAACGCGCCACAATTTAAAATAACCAAATCAGCTTTTGAAAATCTTTGGCAACAAATAATTTCTGATAATGATGTAATAGATTTTTGTAAAAATAATTTGATAGAATGGAAACTGTTGCCTGAATATGCCCCGTGGCATGGCGGTTTTTACAAAAGATTAATCGGTATAGTGAAAATGTCGCTAAAGAAAACAATTTTTAATTGTATAATAACAGAAAATCAATTGAGAACCGTGTTGTATGAAGTAACTTCTGTTATTAATTCGCGTCCTATTGTTTACGTAGGTGAAAATGATAGTAATGTATTAACACCTAATGATTTGATGAATACCAAATTCGATTTTATTCCGGATATTGATAATGTTAAAAATATTAAACGTGATGTAATCGTAAATTTATGGAAAAGATCTAACGATATTATTAATCAATTTTGGAACGTTTGGAAATTTCAATATTTAACTAGTCTTCGTGAACGTAATATTAGTATAAAACAAAAGAAAAATGTAGTAGACTTAGTTCCTAAAGTAGGAGATATCGTATTAATTGAAGGTGATAAAAAATTTTGTCCTAGAGGAGAGTGGAAAGTTGGTAAAGTAATTAATGTTAATGTTAGCTCAGACAGTAATGTTAGATCAGCAATCGTTGAAACTAAAAATTCTAAACTTACCCGTCCCATTAACAAATTGTATCCCTTGGAAACATCGTAATTTTTCTCGTTTATACTTATTATTTTAAATTTAAAAATTCGTTTTTTTTTTTTTTTTTTTCGTCGGGAGTGTCGCGGATTCGCGGTTATTAATTATATTTGGCTATGTTTTTGTTATATTTAAAGTTCGCGATCTCGATAATATTCGGCTGCTAGGTTTGTTATCTTGAAGATTCAAAAGTTTTTGTTATTGTTTTTATTCGAAAATAAATAGAGTACGAAAAGGGTTCGTATTGAAGCGATTAAATCAATCGCCCTTATTGTTGAATTCCTTTTTCGTTACAGGGTGGACAGAAATATCGTGAACCCCTAAAAAAGTTTTCCGCTAAATATTTTGGTTAGCTAGTCAACAGTGAATGATAATAATGATAGCATACGATTGGTTATTGGACTGAGATGGTTATCTATCTTACGTTGCCAACCTATATTTTTAATGAAAAACTTTCTTTGGGGTTCACGATATTTTTGTCCACATTGTAGGTACCTAATGTACCTGTACCTAGTTGAATTACACTAGAATATAGATTTTTGAAATCAGTTGATTTCGATTATTATGAAAGAAATTTTTCAAGTCCACCTTTCATTCTCCTTTCTTACTTATTGAACTTCTATTTTTTCATTACTTCAACTTATCAAAATATCGCAGTGCGTGGTGTAAAGCGAATCAGATGGGTATTTACAATATAACTGAGACCTCCATAATAAAAAATCAGACTACCTTCTGGGATTCTAAGACATTTCCCCGAACCCGATTACTCACTCGAAAGGACAACATGAATTTTTAGTCTCTGCATTTTTTCAAAGCTAAAAATAAAAGTAAGTAACTACAAAGAAGCATTAAAAAATACTTAAACCTTCGAACATTTACCTAATTTAAGTCTCGTAATGAAGAAGGCTCCAACAATGACTTGAAACGGAGAACCGTTGAAAAAAAATTCATTCATAAATCTATTCTTAGATAGCCCGGAGAAGGACAAGGAGTAACGGTAAGCTTTATCTTTTGGTAAAATATTTAAACTTGAAAAAAATCATTATTTCAAAGCTAAAGGCAAATGGGGGATTGTAAACTAGGAAGGATTGACTTTGGATTTTTTTTGAAAATTAAAGGGGTGATTCGATAAAAAGTTGTAAGGAGATCTCAAAAGACTGTTGGAAAAATTTTGAATTTCTTACTTGAAAATCACTTTTCTACCGGAGTTTCAAATTTTAAAATTCATCTACATAAAATGCAAAAACAAGTTTTTTTTTTTGAAAAACATTTTTTTTTTGTGTTGATTGATCATACCTACTCATATTAGGTATATTTATTTATTCAGAACGAAGGAAGCTATTTTTGAAAATGTTTCACCTTTTCAAGGGTTTTGTACGACTTGCAAAAATGATGTTTTTTTTTTTTAGCTAAGCATTCACAAATTGTGCAAAATGACTTATTGTAATATACATAATTATATGATTAATTATCACAAATTTTTTTTCATCATTATTTTCAATGAATATGCTATGAAAATTTGAAACCTCGATAGAAAAGTGATGGTTCAAGTTGGGAATTCAAAATTTTTCCTGCAGTCTTTTGAAGTTACCTCGCACAATTTTTTATCGATTCTTCATTTCAATTTTTCAAGAAAAAGTAGAATTAAGTCGACCACCCTACAGATTACTCAGTTCATTTAGTTTCCAGGACTATTATTGGCAGGGCTTTTTTTGTGGACGTCCCTCCAAAGGAAAGTTCAAAAATATCGAAAAATTGCCATAAACTAAAAAATGAAAGAATTTGAAAAAATAATGTAAGAGTGGATTTTTGCAGATGAACTTGGTAATGACTCCACATGAGAGCTTCTTTTTTTTTTCAGTGAAAACAGTTTCATCGCTATTGGTTATCAAGTTCAACGATCCACCACTGAATATATTGGACCCTTTGATGTATGTTGGATTCATGGTTACTTAATAAACATCATTCTGCCACGGAACAGAATAAATGTAGTAAAATGCGAAAACAAGATTAGAATTACAACGAAAGTTTGATGAAAATTTGGAAATTGCTCTAAATCTAAGATTTAGCATTCAAGTTTGTACCATAGTACATTTCTTCAAACAATAAAAAAAAGAATTCAAGTACATACTTCGATTTTTTTTCACAAAACAGTTGCACGGGGGGGGCTGAAAATTGAGGACTTGTAACTTCGATTTAGCGTCCCTCCTTCCCCCCTTGGAATTGTTGGTTTGGTTTATTACATAGGTAGTTGGTAAGTTGAAAGTATTCAGAGAAGAAATCGTGATAGTGACAATGCAACTGCGCTGATAATTCTAATTCGCTAATTGCAATAGAATTTTTGCTTTTTGCTCATTGGTTACTTTTTTTAATACATCAAAAATCTAAAAAATTCAACTTCTGACAGACTATAAAACGGATTTTATTTACCCTACCCAGTACCCACTACCCACCCATATTTCACGATCATTAACATAATATCGTGAAGGTACACCTATATATGTACATTCGTTCTATTATACAAAATTGTCTTCAAATCTAATTTGAAAATGAAAAAAAGTGAAATCAAGCACATGAATATTGATTTTAAGCATTCCGAAGAAAATTGAGTTTGCATAATACCTACTAAATTTATTGTTAGTATAATAGTATAAGTAAGCAGTTATTTTTCTCAATTGGAGACTGAATTCAGCTAAATTTTGAGGAATATTACCGAGAAAAATTTGACGTGTAGCCGGTATTGTGTATGTACTAATGAAGCCGCATTCCTTAAATTCAAATTTGAAGATTTATCAGTAGGTATATAACTATGTGGGTAGAGGTACCTGTAGTTGAATTACACGTCTTGAATATACGTAAATTTTTGAAATCAGTCGATTTCGATTCTTTCGAAATTTTTCAAGTTCACCTTTCATTCTCATTTCTAACTTATTCAACTGCTATCTATTTTCTCATTACTTCAACTCATCAAGACTACCTTCTGGGATTCTAAGACATTTCCTCGAACCCGATCACTCTAAAGGACAACGTGAATTTTCGGTCTCCTAATTCTTTCAAGATGACTTCCAGAACAGGGTAACAAAATCAAAATTCATTTCATAAAAAGTTCAAAATGCACTTTTTCAGAGCGAGAAAAACATACATACAAAGACACATTGAGAAACACAAATCTTCGAACATTTACCTAATTTCAGCCTCCTAAGTAATGAGCTGGGCTCCAGCAATGATCCAAGACGGAGAACCGTTGAAAAAAAATTCCAAAATCTACTTTTTGAGAGCCTAGTTGTTGCAATATTTCTGTTTTTTATCAATTTATTTTCAATTTTCAGGATGCAGTAATTTCCAAAACGTTCGTCGCAGTTACTAAACAGGATGGATCAAAGTGCATCCGATGGAAACCGGACAAAGAAGATCCTAGATTTCAGTTCGAAGTAACCAAAGAAGAAAGTAATCCGATCACAAAAAACAAAAAATATTATAGAACGTTCACATTGGATCGGTGCTTGTACAAGCTCTTCATGTCCGACGAAGAGTGGTATGAAAACTTTGAAGTAATACTATACAAAACTTGTCGCCGTAATAATGATTGCCACAATTCCAATCACCGTGAGGAAAACGGTGAGCAAAATTTTAAATGAACGTGGCTCCCTTTTTGAAAAGAAGGTTCAGAACGCTAAAAAATTCCTGTTCAATGACCGTATGCGGACGTTTGCCATAGGTTTTTTTCAGAAAAACTAAGAATTAGGGAACGGATAAACGCCATTTTTCAACGAAAAAGAAGCAAGTAGGTAACTTTTTTCCTGATTTTTGACCAATATTTATTTGAAAATTGAACGTTTGAAAATTTGTTATAAAAAAGCCCAAAATGCATTACAACACTCTTAGCACTAAAAATTAAAGCCCCTTAAAGGCACATCTAGGGCCCTCTTCAAATATTACGTGAGCTCCAGCAATCACACGAATCCGAGAAAAGGAAAATGGGGGATTGGAAACTGGAGTAGGTCGACTTCGACCTTTCTTTGAAAATTAGAGGAGGGATTCGATAAAAAGTTGTAGGTAAGGAGATCTCAAAAGACTATTGGAAATATTTTCAATTTCTTACTGGAAAATCACTTTTTTTTTTACAGGAGTTTGAAATTTTGAAATACACATTAAAATGCAAAAAACAAGTTTTTTTTGTGTTGATTTGATTGATCACACTCACATTACCGACATTTATTTAGAACGAAGAAAACAATTTTTGAATATTTCTCACCTTTCCAAGGGTTTTGCAGGATTTGCGAAAATGATAGGTACGATTTTTTTACTAAGCATTCAGAAATTGTTCAAAATGACTTGATCTAAGTAAGGTTAATACATGATCAATTAACACAAAAATTTCGTAGGTATTTTCAACGCATGTTCTACAATTTGAAACTCCGATAGAGAAGTGATGGTTCGAGTTGGGGATCCAACATTTTTCCTACAGTCTTTTGAAATTCCCTCGCACAATTTTATATCGCTTCTTCACTACAGTTTTTCAACAAAAAAAAAGGTCAAGTCGACCCATGGATATATACATAGATCACTTACTCCACCTGATTTCCACGACTACTGTACTTTAGGTACAATAACAAAACCGCGCTGCAAATTCTAATTCGCTAATTGCAATCGAATTTTTGCTTTTTGCTCATTGGTTACTTTTAATTTTATTACTTTAAAAAACCAAAAAATAAAACTCGATGATAATAATAATTGTACAAATGAACTTCTGACAAACTATAGAACAGATTCTATGAACCCTACCAATCCATACAAGTACTTCAAGATCGTTACATTCTTCTGCGAGCAGAACAGTTTTGCGTAACTGGACAAATTACGACAGAAAATTGTCACAATCGTCATCAATACTCATCTAATCCACCTTCCAACCCCTTTCCCCCATGAAATACTTCCATAATTTTGTACACTTTCATCGCCTGGTTTTTCTTCCAAGAAGGAAAAAAAAAACTGAAATCACAGATCCCAACCCACACACAGCCACACATCATCGTCTACATACTATTATATCCTTATAAATGCGACAATAGCTTCGTTGGGTTATTCGCAAATAAACCTTACACGACTTTTATTAATAATTTAGCCGCATTTTCGCGGCTCGGTCTGCAACTTCCTCCTCCAGCCTCCCTGCCAACAGTCGCAACGGCCAAGAAAAAGGAACAAGGAAGAAGTACGAGCGCAATGCTGGCGAAAAATGGCACGGAGGCAGGCGCCCACCACAAAACCGCAATAATAAATGAGAAAAATCTAACGCGACGATGAGTTTTTCTCGTCAGAATTCGTGCCAAAGTTTTTGCACCGTATGTGTTGGTATACTCGTAGTCGAGTCGTGAAGTACCACTGTATGTACGTAGTATATATTGTGCTATGTACAAATATGTGCCGGCGATAATGGGTTTGGGTACAATAGGCGCATATCACGTCGCTCACACCCCAACCCTTACATACGTATATGACTTTTCGCACATTCGTCGTGGAAAATGAGGAATAGCGAAGGTGGAGGAGGAGGAAAGTACACTAGTACAGAATATTTACACTGTAGCGAGCAAAATATTAACGTAACGCGTTGTACTATTTTACTCGAGTCGAGGCTCATGGGGACAGAGAGGAAGGTTATGCAGCAAGCAATACCATAGAGAAAGCAACGAATCGTCGAATAAGTAGTATACACAACAGTACAGAGGCAGAGCAGGGCACAGCGCAGTTCTAATGTGATTTTACGAACCGGGGGCCTCGTCGTAAATTCTGCAAAACGTTTACAAGATTAAAGCACCGTCTAATAGCCAGTTATAAATCTTCGCCGGCTACATTATTAAAAATACGATCCCGCTGTGATATTTCGAAAAATTACTGCCATGAAACAGCAGTTTTAGCATCTGCTTTCTGTTGTTACTGGGCTGGGTTGCGGTGTTGGTAGGGTACGTATGTAATTTTTTTCAAAAAAAAAAAAGTTGCCTCGTTTTACACTACTGTGTGTAGGTTTTTATGGCGTGTAAGCAAATTCTACTAGATGATGATGATGATGAGCGTGTTTGTGTTGTTTGTAGGTATCAGATTTTCAAGCTAATTCGATTGTTTTTTGAACCAAGAATATTGAGAAAGCCGAAAGATGGGCGAAAAAACACACTAAGATGATAATGTGGCTGTGATGTTAGAAACTGTGATGAAAGTGAAATGAGTATTGAATACGTTCGAAAAGCTTTTTTCCTTCGCAACAAATTCGTCCTAGCTAAAACCAGAAAAATGAAGATCACTGGGATGACTTTTACGGTTGGGAACATGCACTTTTTTACCAACTTTTTAGATGCTCATTTTGCTTACAAAAGAATTACATAGGTACTAAAAGTGCTCGTCTCTGATCCCAACAATTAAATGGATTTTGGAAAAAAATGACCCTTCGACAATTTCAATATTGTAATAGTCTGAAATGATGACGATTGGCTTTTTGGTTCTGGGAATCAGCAGGTTGTACACAGAAATAACTTGGTACATTACTTACTCGATAGTTGAAGACAAGGGTTTCAAATCCTGAGTAAAAAATACCTACTAAAATAAACTTGATGTTTTATTTCAATTTTTAGAAAAATGTTAGAAATTTTATAATTTATTATTCCGTGTTTTTTCTTTTTTTTTTTTTCAATTGAAAATGAACATTTTTTGGCAAAGTGAAGTGATAAAATAAGCAATTTCAAGCACAATTGTCAGCATCAGCAACATCTAATTCTACGATTATCATATCATAATAACAATTTAACTCACTTATTTCCTTAATTACATTTTTTATTATGTATCTTCACTTTATAAAGAAAATTTGTACTCACCTAGAACAAAAAAAAACACGAACAAAATGTAAGATTGGTTGATGTGTAGCAAATTACTTCATATCTTTACAAGGGAGACATTTCAATTCAAATGACAAAAATATTTCAACTATGCGTCAAGAAATATACAGGGCAAAATTTTATAGCAAGTAATTGAATTTTTTTCCGATTTTTGATGAATTTTTAAAAATTGAGCGTTTGAAAAAATTTCATAAAAAAGGCCCAAATGCATTAAAACATCCTGGCACTAAGATTCAATAATAAGGATGTCCCAATTAATCAATTTGAAGAACGATTTTTAAAAATCGGTGCAGAGCACGTGTCGTATACTCGTCACGAAAACTGAATCAACTTTGATTCCCGACACGCTGATGAAGGAACTCCTCCAGCACTGGCGGTGGTTCACTTTTAAACAATCTGAATTCATTTTTTGATTTTTTTGAGAATTTTTAAACATTCAAAATACGGATCAAAAATGTAAAAAATCAAAATTTTATCAAATTGACATAGAAAACTTGAAGTTTTTTTGTAGCTTACTTTCGACCACACAAGTTTACTGGTGATGGTTTCAAACCAATTTGGAGCCCCCAGCATCAAATTCAACTGAGACCTTCATTCTAAGTTGAAAGTTAGGTATTCAGAATAAATTTCAAGTTCGGAGGAGTCCTTCGAAGGGAGGCGAGGTCTTGAAGAGGCAGAATTTTTTGAAAAAATTATGGGTTTTTCGCTCCTTTCGCTATCCAATGTGTTTTGGAAAAAATGTTACAGTCCAAAATAAAAATACTTCAGATTCTGCGGCGATCTATGCCATTGTTGTCAAAATGCAAGACCACTTTTAACCCTTTGGAGGTTTTCTCGGTTTCCATGTTGGGGAAACAAATTGCTTTGAAATGGGGTAGGGTACCTTACCTACCCAATTGGCCAAATCACAAAAAAGTTGAGCTTTCCAAGAGAAATCATTTCGAAAAATGAAACTTTTAAAGAAGCTCAAATCATTTTGGAAATTTTTTTCAAAAATAATTCAACAACGTTACGTAAAGAACATTAGTCAAAAGCACTTTTTGTAAACATTTTTAAAAAACTAATAAAAACGTCACTTGACATTTCCTAAGTTGAGCAAAAATAAAAGAAATGAATTTGCCCAAAAAATAAAGAAAACGAAAATTTTTGTTGCAAATTAGAGCAAAAAACGCAGCGAAATTGAAAGCTTTGTAGTGATGAGGGGGGGGGGGTAACTAATGATAGAAACGTTTTTGCTTCGAAGCGAATGCTGCAGCATAGAATTTTCTTTCATTTTGGAAAAGCTGAATTAATTATTTTGCTTGCCACTGAATCAGATGTTGGTTTGTTGGAGTATGAAGACGAGCATAGAAAGAAATAGTAAACAAAAACACAAATTCATAGCCTTAAAAAGTCAATAAAATAACCGACTGACCTTGCACATGGATTTGTGTTTTTGTTTACCATTTCTTTCTACGCTCATCTTCATATTTCAACATCTGATACAGTTACTCACACCTCAAAGCTTTCAATTTCGACAAGTTTACCGTCATAGTTTCCAACAAGATTTAATGAATTTGATTTTTAAAAAAACCATCTATTTTTGTTTTTTCGTGTTTTGGTCAAAGGCATTTCTTTCACCAAGTTTGTATTTTTGTTCATCTTGGGAAATGCCAGATGACCTTGTACTACTTATTACGATTTTTTCTCTTATCAATTTTTTTAAAAATGTATTCAAAAAGTGCTTTTGACTAATGTTTTTTTACTCATGTTGTTGAGTTATGTTTGAAAAAAATTTCCAATTTATATTTATCTATTTTGATGGAAATGAACAGATTGAGCTTTTTCAAAACTTTCGTTTTACAAAATAATTTTTCTTTGAAAACTCGACTTTATTGTGACTTAATTTATTGGACAGCGCACCCTATTGCACTTTTCAAAGCAATTTGTTTCACCAACATGGAAACTTGGAGAACCTTTGAAGGGTAAATCAGTGTGCTCTGAAGTAATTTTTTTTATCCGTGCTGTGAAGTACCTACATACTTATAAATTTTGAAATTTATTATTGGTCAATAATCTCGTTTAATCTGCGGGGGAAAAAAGAATAATAAATTCAATAATTCGACGCATACTAAACCGAAAATTTTGTCACCCATCTTTGTAATCAATGTCTTATGTGAAACCAGAAATACACGTATGTGACCAAATCGAATAAGTAAGTAAGTAAATCTTTTTCTAATTTTCAATGAATTTTTGAAAATTGAGCGTTTGAAAAAATTTCATAAAAAAGGCCCAAATGCATTACAACACCCTAGCACTAAGGCGTAATATTTCAAGGATGACTACGTTAATCAATTTGAGGAGCAATTTTCAAAAATTTGGATTAATTTTTCGATTTAAGGCGAATTAGAAAAAAAAATCGAAATTGGCTCGAAAATGAAAAAAAATCCAAATTCCACCTTGAAGAAATGAGCCTGTTGCAGACAAATATTGAATTTTACAATCATGTTGGAAAAAAGGACCTACTACCTACTCATAAAAATACACATTTTGGAGAAAACAGATCATGTGGCCATCCTTTTGCGGTTCGAAGTTTTCACTATTAATTTCACGCCCACCACAGTGATAGAAAATTCTGAAAAAATAGGCTCACCCTTCCTCTGCGAATCCCGTGTGATAGCTAGATTTTATGGTGAGGGGCGAAATTTGTGCTCGAAACTTATTTCTAGATGTATTACACGGAAAATTCCATCATAATTTCCCAAATCTGGCAAGAGTAGAAGTAAGTATTCTTTTTTTTTCATCAACAGCCATATAAGAATTTTGTAAAATTTAATAAATGCAAGCATACGAGTACATGATACATTCAATTATTTTAAGTGCAAGTTAATCAAAGTCGATAAATGTTACACAAGGTGTCTAGCAGTGGTTATCATTTTCTCTCAAAAATTAATTCCTGCTGATAATACGACGAGGTTATCGGGTTCAAACGTACATATATGTACTTATACCTCCCAAGGAGCAAAGTTTGATAATTTTCTGATGTATTTTTAGTTTGATCGTCTTTTACTCGTACATTTGTGAATTATTTAAATCATAGAAGATTTTTTTACAATAACCCAATAAATAATTTTGCTGCAGAGCAAATCATAGGCATCTGGTTTTGAATTTAAATTAGACTAGATAATTGAGTTGACAAAATTGAGCACGGTTCTGACTCTTCATTGATGTTCGATGAATCGATGAATGTGGAAAACGTTAAAATTAATAAGGACAGGAAGAATGGGTGCAATCAAATTCGAGTACCTTTTATCTCAAAAAGTCTTTTACCTATCCTTTAACAAGTCGAATCAAATCGTATTCATTTTCTGGTCCTCATTAAAACATTTGTCATTTTCAAGCTGGTTTTTTAGAAGGGGGGATGGTGTTAAGGGAGATTGAAACAAAGAATTAAAATCGTTTTGAGCACCTGACAAACCCATTCAAGACAAATAGGTAAAAATGAAGAGTCAATTTGGTGCTTACCACGTAAAAATCATTTCATAAAACACATGGTTATATTTTACTTTTGAAACTGAAACTAATTTTTTGTGAAACTTGAAAATTCTCCCATAAAATACGTACTTACTAAAAAGAACCTGAGCCTTCGTTCAATTTCTATATTTTTAGGGAAATTCACCAAAAATCAAGAATTTATGATCATTTTCCTTAAATACATTATCAGTTTTTTGCCACTCCAAAAAAAAAAAAAATATCTGATAGGTATATTTGATTTCAAAATGTGGAAAAAATCGCACGTTAATTGGGTAAAACTCAGAATAACAGCGCTGATAATAAATAATTTTGCTACGATAATGCCCTTTGAATTACGCAAACGTGATTGTTTTCAATAAAAGTTCCACTGACGTATCAAGTTTACTCATCTACTATGGGAAAAAACATATTTCGCGTTAAACATCAGACTACATGCACCTACACTACATACGAGCTAGAACTATCGATTTCAAAAAATCGAGAAGAATTGCTAAAAACTTATCAAGTTTTTTCGATTCATTGAAATTGGCAAGAATGATCAAAAAAATTGCATCATTAGACTTCAAAATATTATCAAGTAGGTGCCTGAAATGTATCTTTCGGAACTTTGCCATGTTTCCCAAAACTGACTGGCTAGCTGGGTGAGTGGGGGGGGGGCCTAGAGCGAAAAAAATCATGATTTTTACGATAATTATTCCTCTTTTTTGATGAACCATTATCTCTCTTTCAGGAACACCTCCGGAGCTGGGATTTTTCCGACTCAAAATGAAACTCTTTGCTGAATTTTGTCAAAATCCTTCAACCTTCAAAGACCAAAATTCACAAATTATTTTTCGTGAATTTTCTGTTTTGAATGTAGGTTTTTTTGAGAACCCTCGAATAAGACGACGAAGGGAGGAAATCCCATCAAACGGTTTCATTGGTTCAAAATATTGATCTTAAAATTCTTGTCACTGGAAATTAATTTTTCAAAGCGAATCTCGGGTTGAAAAGATTGACAAAAAAAGTTCAAATTTTAAAACCTCCAAAAACAACATTTTGCTCGTATCATAATCGATCTTAACGAGTAATTTAAAATCCTCATACGTCAAACGATCTCCCCCCCCCCCATTTTGAGAACTCAACCACCTGCCTGATGAAAAACTGCAACGCAGTACAGAAATTAATTAAATATTATAAAACAACGTGCGCTCCCTCGTGCCTTGATCCAGATCACGATTCAATCGAAGGCAAAATAATTATCACGCGTCGATCACTAAACCAAATTAAAATCGACGAGTAAAAATTCTACGAGAAATTTCAGAAAAAAGTTATTAGAAACGTAGAAATATCTAATTTCCACACGAAACCAAATCAAAAGCAGCGTTTATTGGTTCAATTACTCAATATCGATTCGCATTTGACAGATAAACTTTAATTACGTTGGTTCTTTTTATTTAATTCACGCTTCACGCGCATCTTATAACCTTTAACCGCAGATTACACTAATTAGACCCCCTGCTGATGATCTCGTGTTGTCAGGCTACATTGATAAACAGATTATTATGTTCGGATTTCTCATATAAAATCTCCTTTGAAGGAAAATTTTGCTCATATCGTGTTACTCTGTCGTCTGGCGAAGTGTTCAACAAAATTGGAGTACCTCGTCGACGAATTTAAACTTCAAAATGAAATCCAACCGAGTGATACGTGAAGTTGTAAAATGCGCTTGTGCTAAACGTGAATTTAATACTTTGGCTGTGGCACCTCATAGATTAAGTAAGTGTGATTTTTTTTTCGAGTATTGCAAGTTGGTTTTTTGTTTTCGTGGATATAAATTTTTAATTTGTGGATGTGTTTCGCAGGACGCCCTTTATCAACGTCGCCTCAAACGAAGCCTAAACCTGTCGAAGAAGTGCAGAAAACCAGTTTGTATGATTTGCACGTGAATCGAAATGGAAAAATGGTCAATTTCGCTGGATTCTATTTACCCATTCAGTATGAAGATGCCAGTATAAGTGCTTCTCATTTGCATACGAGAACCAATTGCTCTATTTTCGACGTCTCTCACATGCTGCAGAGCTACGTTCGAGGCAAACATGCTGTGGAATTTATCGAATCTTTATGTGTGACCGATGTTGCTAGTAAGTTTTTTTGTGCATTCATTTTTAAAATTTTTATTGACCATGAATTCGACAAAAATTATTTTCTAAAAGGATTTCAATTTATAAATTAATTCTTTCATTGAAATCTTGAGTGAAAAAATCAAGATACCTACTTTGGATATGTTTTGGCTTGGACTATTTTGATTCAATTTACTTTTTAAAATACGTAATTAGCTCAATTTGATCATTTTACATTGCTCGATTTTGCTCATAATTTTGAATTGATGAATTGAAAATTTTTGAGCAAATTTGATCACTTCAAAACGAAAAGTACATTTAGCCATTCAATTCGAACTTTTCCATCTTTTTAAATCAAATGTTAAAATCAAACAACCATTTATGATCAAATTTGTTCATAAATGAGCTAGTAAATCAATAAAACCCTCTGCAACAAATCTGAGCAGTTCAAAAATCACTCCAAAATTCTCAGAACATGTTTAGTAGGCTCAAAAACGACCGTTCAAATGAAAAAAAAATGCTCGATTTTGCTATTAAATATGAATAAGCACCATTCACACAACTGAGCAAATCTGAGCATCATACAAAATCTCTTAATTAGTCGAAATTAACCATGTGATTCATTTTCAGACATGAAACCAGGCCGAAGTGCCCTCAGTTTATACATTAACGATGCCAACGGTGGTATTATCGACGACCTTATCGTGACCAAAATCTCAGACGACACTTTATACATCGTATCCAATGCTTCCAGAACAACCGTCGACAAAGAATTACTGCTCGATAGACTGGTAAATATCCCCTCCTCTCCCTCCACCACCTCTTTTTAAAATTAAAATTCTCACGATTCTAATCGAATAATTTTTTTGAAGCAATGGTTCAAATCAAATGGCAAAGATGTCCACGTCGAATTCCTAGATTCATCGGAACAATCCTTGATCGCCGTCCAAGGACCTAAGACTGCGAGCATTTTACAACCCTACGTAGATGTTGATATGGAAAATCTGTATTTTATGACGAGCACTGTAGCCAATATATCAGGAGTAGAAAATTGTCGCATTACCAGGTGTGGATACACTGGTGAAGATGGTGTGGAGATATCTGTCCCTTCCAAACATGCGGAGGAAATTGTAAATACGCTGTTGCAAAATGAACTTGTCAAATTGGCCGGATTAGGAGCTAGAGATACTCTTAGGTGAGCTTTGGCAACATCACCAATAATTTTGTGATTAATAAAGATATTTGAGGAGACTAATGAATCAACGATGGTCTGTTTTTATAGGCTTGAGGCTGGATTATGTTTGCATGGAAACGATATCGATGAAACGACCACTCCCGTTGAAGCAGGACTCACTTGGACTATCGGTAAGCTCAATAAAAATCATACCATTTTGACTTTTGCCCTTTAAAGAAAATTGAAACTAATTTCGTGATTTCTTCTTCAGGTAAAAGACGAAAAACAGATCTCGATTTCCCTGGTAACTCGATAATAATGCATCAAATTCGAAATGGAACTTATAAAAAACGTATCGGTCTGATCAAAGTTGGAGGTGCTCCGGCTCGTCAAGGTTCCAAGATAATCGGATTCGACGACGAAGTAGTAGGATTAGTTACCAGCGGCTGCCCAGCTCCATCTTTGGGTATTAATGTAGCCATGGGATATGTTCAAACAGCCTATGCTAAATCAAAAACCGATATAAGAGTGAATATTCGAGATAATTTGCACAACGCTACTGTTTCTAAGATGCCTTTTGTCGAGGCTAAATATTTCACGAAACCTAAAACACCTAAATAATTTTTTATGTAAGAGTTCCTTCGTGTTTATTTTTTTATGTAATGATGATTATAAGTCAATTAGTTTTTAATAAATCAATTTTTATATGAAAGAACACATTTTGTAATTTTTAAACAACTTCTAAAAATTTTTTTTTCAAGTTTTTTTTTCTGTTGTCTAACCGTAGAGGCATACATTGTGATTAACTCGCAAAAACTTCAATAGACGCTGGTACCAGCGAGGTTCATGGGAGCAAACAAATATAAATTTTACTAAAGTTGACGATTTAAAAGCAAACCGAGCGAAATACCAAAATATTTTTGGTTGGTTTACTCAGCGAATGAAACAACAATTATCAAGTTAATTTGCTCAGTTTACTGTTAAAAATCGTCAACCATAATTTAGAAAAACACGATTATGTTTGCTACCATATTGCGAGTGAGAGCAAATCATTTTTTTTTTTTTTTTTTGAAAACTGAAGGTGAGATTTGATAAAAAGTTGTAGATATACTTTAAAAGACTGCATGAAACCTACGGTGATTTTAAATTTAAATATTTAAATTGAACATCATTGAAAAAAAATTTTTTTTTTGCTGATTATTGATCAGTTGGTCACATTATTATCCACTTACAATTAGAAGTAAGAGAACAGTTCTGTTTTTGAAATTTGTTTACTTTTTTAGGCAATTTTACAGAAATTACAAATAGGCCCAAAATCGTATTGCCTACTTTTGTAAGTCATGCAAAACCCCTGGAAACGTGAAATAAAATTCAAAACCTGTTTTCTTCTTTCTAAGTAGGTAGGTATAATAATATGAGGATATACCTTTCAGAAAGACAAAAAACGTGTTTTTTTTTCTATTCTCAATGCAATTTTAGAAATTTGAAACCCTGGAAGAAAATTAATGGCTCAAGCCAGGAAGCCAAAAAATGTTCGGTAGTCTTTTGAGCCCTCTGCAACTTTTTTTCAAAACCTCTCCACTAATTTTTCAAGAAAAAAAAAGTCAAAAACAACCCACCCTATTGAAATTTAATAGATTGATTTTCAAAAATGATATTTTGTTAAACATTGCTCAACTTCAAACCTAGGTACCATAGATTTGGAGTATGAATATTAGCTCATTTATCAACTACTTGAAGGAAATCTGACAATTCCAAAGAAACAACTCGCTCAAAGAAGGAAGTCTTGCGAAGAACAGTTTAAATTAAGGTGGAAGAAAAAGAACTAGGAGCAGATAAAAAAGTTTTGACAGCAATTTGAAGCCCGAGTAAAAAGAGATTAAGTTGAATATTTCAATGCAAAGTACGTAAGTAATCTTTTAAATTTTCACCATCAAAAATAATCTCATTCGGTAGGTAAACAATGTATTAGCTGAGCACGTTCGCATCTACTGCAATCGAATGAATCCCATTATTCATTTTTTTTAAAAATACATCCAGTTCTCCTTACTTTCCAGAACTTGAAAAACAATGGAAAATGATGCATTTTTGAAAAAATAAAAACACGAAAGTAAAAATGAAATCAATATACAGGGTCTCACATCATTTCAAAACGATTTTTCGCCAAACTGCCTCTATCTAAAATTGAAAAAAACAGTAGAAAATCAATCCACCTTCAATATATCACACCACATCTTCAATTTCTCATCATACCCTCCCCTTCCCCGCAATCTCTACCAAACTAGGCCGATTCAAGTGACATTCTGCTGCTTAAAAAGTAATAAACTCTCACAAAGCGAACCGTGTAATGATTGTTGTTCTAATTTAAAAACATACAAAACGACGGTATTAAATCGCGAACATTTCACAAAGCTGGGAACAAAGTAAACGAGAATAAGCATGGCATGTAAAAAAAAAACACAGTATTTTCGCAAGAATATAAGGCAAAGGGGTGTTTCGAGAGCTCGTCACTCTCGTATGCTATGATATAATTGGTGTCAACGCTACGTAATTTCGCCAGCTAAAATGTTGCTTTCGGTATATACGTAGTGTCGAAAGAGAAGTGGAAAAAAACACGAGTAAAACGATGTAGTTTAACACGAGATTTTTTTTCACGTCGTTGTCGGGGATGTTTTGTTTTAAATGTCGACGATTTACAAAAAGAGAATAAAGAAGAGAAGGAAAAAAAAATAGTCATTATTAAGGCGGGTCAGAAACACCTACCTTCATGTGTGCAATCTGCAGCGAGAAACATCGTATTACATATCGCAGAGGGAGGTTAAAGAAATAATATTATACGAGAGGGAAACTGTGACACTGGCAAAATGCATCTTACGAGTATAATAAATGGCGACGATCATATTGCATAGTCGTATATCGTATAATATGTAACGCGAACGTATTGTTTTTCATCGTTCAAAATGATGTAACATCATTAGCTTTCAACTTTTGTTACTCGTCATCGTCGTCGTCGTCGTCGTCTTTGTACACAACGCACACCTCTCGATAGATAAAGTTTTTGAGAAATAGCCTCGATCCGATGGCGGCGGCAAAGTAGCAACGTAAATGAGAGCTATCACCGTTATACAATAATACAGAGACAGGAGACGAGCGCAGGGATCAAAAGGAGGATGTAAAACTGAGCTATTGTGCCCTGTGGTGGAGTGAGGTTGCGCGGTGTGAAAATTTTCACTTTTCGGTTCAACTATAACTTTACAATTTATTGCCGAAAATTAATTTTAATTGTTGCGTGTCGTAAGCCTTTTCTTTCAACACCTGCGTTCTCGTGGTGCATGATGAAGTGGGGCAAGGGTAGGCAACAGAGTCGGCACGCGTGTAGTAAATTATGCAAGTGGATTTATAATGTGTGTAAAAGTTCTTGTTGCGTTCGTTGTCGTTGTGTGGTTCGCGCCAAAGGTGTAACAGCAGCATGGCGGCGTTTAACTGTTTGTAACGTGAGGATTTCGCGCGAATTGTACGAGAAATCAGGTGTGGAATGGTGGATGGTGGAAAGGGACGCCTTGGGGATCGGATTTACGTACGTCTTTGCATTTGGATGAGAGAGTCCGGGAGTCGTGTGGAGAGAGAATTTCGTCGATTGACTCAAAGCAATCAAAGATAGCATTCAATTTATACACACATTGAGACATTGAATTATGTAAGTATTCGTTTTTCTTTCACCAGTTGAAGTAGCAAATTCTCCTTAGGTTCGGGGACAGCAAACGAATACAAAAATACATTAAAAATCAAAGGTGATCTTTGTCCATCTTAGATTGTAGTAGGTAACAGAAATACCATTTTTGGAAAGAGCATACCTACTCTGAAACCACCGAAAGCAAAAAAATTTCAGCTAACTGATTTTCTTATTTTTGGAGAATTTTTGAAATGCAAAAATTGATTATTTTCGGCGATTTGTTCGTGCCTTTTCAAGAGAATATTTAATCACTCGGGAAAGAAATCAATTTAACTCCCCCAAATCAAATTTCATCATTTATGGCCATTCTGCTGAAATCTCCAGAACGAGTTTCAATTCAGATTTTTCCATTAAGCGAGAAAATGGATTTAAAAACTAAGTTGTAGCTCATTTTCGACTCGTTCAATAAGGTTATCCACATTTGAGCGGATTTCCTGAAGGGTACCTCAAATGTTACAGTAAGTAAAAAATATCAACTCATGAAACAAAACTTATAAAATAAAAGGGAAAAATTTTTCGGCTCGAAATTTTTACAAGTCCATTTTTAAAGCTGAAATGGTCAAAAATAGTGAGTTTTCAATTTTTTTTCACGTGGGGAGGCTGTTGTACCTTGGAACAAAAATTACCTTTTTTGCTCTGTACCCCCAAGAAGTGAATTCGGAAGGCTGGAATATTTTTTATTTGAAAGAGGAAACAAAACCGAACATTTCAAGCTATTTGGTATTTTGGATTGAGTCCTATTGAGCTTCCAGAGAAATTTTTTTCAATTTTTTCAATTTTGTTTCATGCTACATTTATTTAACCTTGGAACAGTTGGAACAACACCATTTGTACCTGAAAAATCCACATTTTTGTGTGAGAAATAAACATTTTTTTAAATCATGTCATCACTTGAAATGAAGTTGCCATTTTTTGTAAATTTTTTTTGTGTCACTAGCCTCTTTTAAAGAACCTTCCTCTAACGATCGATTCACCAAAGACTAGAATAATTTGATGCTTCGCATCCTCCAGCTTACCAGTCGAACCTGCCAAGTCCCACATGTCACATGTCCCTTAGTAGGTTTGAAGATGTACCTACTTTCCTACATGAAGTGTCCATATTTATCATCAATTTTCAAAGTTAGTAATATGGTTCACGACGGAAGGATCTACCATTCCCTCTGCCCCTCCATACTTCCGTTTTGGGGAAGCAGGGAGACGACAGAGATGAATGGTATCTCGGTCTTCGACTCAGGACACATCTGACCGCTCAGTGCATCCCAGCATCCAAATGAAGTCAGATTTCTCCTAAATCACCGGCATGATGAACTTGCTAGAGCGAACAGATGTGAATCTGTTCTCACGAGCAAATTCGAAAACATAAAATAATTGAGTAGGTAAGTAGAAATTATAGTGAACTGTGGTATCGAATCGATCGTTTCTTGGTGACTGTTTCTAAATTTTAGTTATATTTAGGATCATCGTCTATAACGATGTAATAAATCGAAATACTCGTATTAAACGTAGTGGCCTGAGTGGCCATGAAGGTACAAATTGTGTTGTTCCAAAGTACAATAACCTGACTTTTTGGGAGAAAATGCGGTATGCTTCCTTATATTTTTTTCAGCAATGTATAGACAAACTATCGGAAAATTTTAAGCAAAGTGGTCATCATTCCAACTTCATAAAAAGTACCCTTAAAAAATTTTTTAAACATCACAAATTTTACTTTGCTTAGCAAATCTATTTCTTAAGTTGGTAACATTGATTATGGAGAAAATGTTTTTGAGTCGGAAGTTACTATACTGAAAGGAACGAAATTGTGCAAAAAAAATTTAGGTGTGCAACAGAATAGTTACTTACTGTGAACTGCAGTTTGTTACAAGGTAGAGGTATACAAATGTGCCAAAGTATTAAGTATTACATACAACAGTCTCCCTATTGGTCAAAAAACGAAAAATCAATTTGAGCAGCTGAAATTTTGGTTATGGAGGTTTCTGACCATGCTCTTTTCAAAAATTGTGGTCTCGTTTGAATCTGGAAAGCTTCCTTCGTGAGTAAAATTTTATACTTTATATTTGTCCTCGGCCATCTACAGAACTAGATCGAAAATTTTCAACAAATTATTATCTAGATATACTTATGTAAGTATAAAAAATATGCCAAGAACAAAACCAATACCCTAAGGATACTGAAATGGGCATGTTATCTTTTTCTTTCTTAGTAATGTATAACCACTTCTCATTCTCAAGTAGTATCTATACCTACTGTATCATTTGAGAAATAAAATAGTTACAGCAAGAATGGACTTTTTAAGAAAAAACTCTTCAATAACTTGATTATCAAAAATTATTTCCATGTTTATGAATAGGTGTCTTGCCGTCCATTTTTCTTGAAATTCTGCGAGTTAGTTACCCGCCGCCGTTTGGAACTCCATGTCACGCAGGAAGAAATTTCTATGTGCAGGGATCAAATCAGGCGAGAGTTATTAAACCAGCGACTGGAAAAGGCCCTGTCCGAGGGTTAAATTTTAAACGTTGCAACGGCGCACACATTCTTAAAATAATTACATCAAAAAGACAATATTAAGCATGATGATTCTCACAGAACATTCTTCAAATGTTCTACTGGGACACGCTGCAAGTATCTGGGTGAGTCGAGAAAAAAACATATAAGTATCCTGGATTTTGAAAAAATCTAAGAGAATGAGCCTTTTATGTAAAAGTTCATGAGGCTAAATTACAGGTCTTCAAACAAAGGTCACTTCGGAAGAAATCGAGGGGCCGAAAGTTTTTGTTGCCACTTTCGGGTAGTATTATTACCAATGCGTACCTCGGTCAACCCACCCAAAAGTTGTGATTAGGATCTCTGAACTTACCTAACCCATTGAATTCAATTCAAAATTCAAGATCACAATCTTCTCAGTCCTCTGCCTACCACGTGATGATTTTCGAGTTGCAAAAATTTTCTCATCAACTTAATGGCATATTTTCTCAATGAAAAATGTCCTTTAGCAAACAACCAACGCAACGTTGGATTCGTGTTCAGTGAATCCAAATGCCCCAATTACCACACTTTTAACAATCACTTCGATCACACTATCCAATTTCACTTTTTTGCTTGATTTTTTTTTTTTTTTTTTTTTTGCAATCAGGTACCTACTACAAGATTGGTGAAAAATTATAAATTTTGAAAATCTGACCGAAACACCACGAAAAATGTATTTATCGGGGTATTTGGGCCCACTGAATACGAATTCAGTGTGTTTTTTGTTGAAAGAATTCTTAATGGTGGAAAATATGATAAAGTTGATGAGAAATCATTTAAGTGATTAGTGTAGGGCTAAAAATGTTTTGAATTTTGAATTTAATGCGTCAAGAAGATTCAGAGACTCGAATTGTAACTTTTAGGGAGAGGGGATAACCAAGGTACTACACAGATTATACGAGTATTATACCCAATTTTTTTTTCAAATACGACCCTACTTTGAAGACCCCCTGGCTCAGCATTGTGAACAGTTGGTGATCTCAGAAAATTCATTCTTAAAGAACTGGAAAACCTAAAATATCCGCTCAACACTCTACGATGGCTTAGGATGGCTTAGAGCCACTGCTGTCGCGCAATTTGTGTAATTTTTTAGGTGAGAAAAAAATAGAAGATTCTTGTCATAAAAAAGAAAAACACCATGTTTGATGAGTTGGACCAACAATAAACAAAAAAAATGAACAGGTAGTGATGGCAAGAAGTATAACACCGAACTAATTGCATGAAATTCTAAATCGTAATTTTAAAAGATTTTCTCCGAACGAAACACAATGTGCAACTTAGTCTGTTAGTAGAATCCTCAATTATCACTTATTTCCAATCAGTCGAACATCAACATCAACACACGCACTAATTTAATTTAAAATGCCCTCGTAAACATTACCTCTATACCTACATGTTAATTTTTATTGCTCAAAGTATCTTTCACATCGAAAATGCACTCTCAAATGTTATTCTGAGAAGTCCAGAAGTAGATTACTACACACTAAAAGAAGTTTCTTCAATTTTTCTGATGAGAAAAGACAATTTTTTCAACGATAATGTGACATGGGCGAGTGTAGGTGTCGTTATTTTGCAACCCATTGCAATAAAAAAACATTTAGATAAAATACACTGCACAAAGTAAATTTCACGTGCTTAAACTTATTTTTCAATTCATCGTATCATGAATCTCAAAAATTTACATTCAATTTTCTCTTTCCCTTCAAACATTTTTTTTTTTAAATTTAAAAAATGATAAGTAAAAAGTTGAAATTTGGTTTTCACGCCACATTTTTAAACCACTCGAATTGAAGGATGATGATGGTTTCGAGCTATTATGAAACTTCCAATGCATTTTTAAATTCCCACAGTTCTGATGAGCTCTTTGATTTATTTTGGTACAAATTTTCAAATTCTGCTTCCGTTAGTCAAATCCATATTCAGATAGTAAATTTCATTGGGAACTGGAAAACCTAAAAATCTGTCAGAGACTCTAGAACGGCTTAAAACTACCAACAATATTATTGATTGAAAATGAAGTACGTAGGTACCTATAATATCAGCTTTTCACCTCAATGTAATCAACTTTTCATGTTTTTCTGATAATAAGCCGAATGAAACCGCGTAAGACAAAAATGCCGAATGCTTCACTTATGCTAAAAATCGTTATTTCAACTGATTTTTTAAACATACGTAGGTATATTTGAATTTTGAAGGGTGTCCTAGATGTACCTCTTGAAAGTTATGACTTTTAAGCCCCTTCCAGCCACGAATGAGCGGGGTTTCGCGCCTTTTCTGACAATTATGATTGTGTGACGTCACTGGAACCTAGTCCAGATATATACCGATAGTGGCTGAAATTCGTCGTATACCTCGCCAGAACCTGTTTCAATTAGCCATGTACAATTGTACATTCCCTAGACGTCTTAATGGGCCTTTTGGGATTTCCTATAATTTTCAACCAATCCCTGCTCCATTTCTGGTAACGAAGAGTGGTTTTTTACACACTTTTTGACGGTCTTCGATTTTCTATTATCATTGGAGCCGTATCCAAATTGGTCTAGGAGGCCCAAAATCATCGTGTACCATTCAAAAGGTATCTTAGATTTGACTTCTGTGAGTTTAAACATTTTCAACCCCTCCCTTACTTACTCCTTAATTCTAAATGGCACTATCAGAACAGGTGATTTAAAAATCTCCAACTTCGGTACGGTACATACATCGTAGGTAAAAGCATTAAGTCGATAAGTTTGTGTAACAACAAAAGAGAAATTTCATTAGGCTACTTCAAAGGGTTCCGATTTCAGGTAGCGTACTACACAAATACCTGCGTAAAACATTGTCGGCGAATGTAGATACGAAAATTTGGGGTATGATTTACGATACCTTTTTAAGAACCTACTGGCGCACTTTCTTCCGTCAAACGAAACAGAAATTCGTAAAAAACATCATAAAAAAAGGTATAGGTTGGGTTGATGTAAGCACCTGCACAGTACTTAGGTATTCTAAAAACAGAAATAGTTCTACTGTTTCTTTATTATTATTTTTTTTTCGAAATCAAATCAGAGTAAATAAACTATCTTGGATGAGATAGGATTATTTGAACAGTGCTATCGATAATGACAATGCTCATGTAAATTGTACAATTCTACAAATATGTTTATCAGAATAGAAGACTGTTTTCTGATAATGATAACGTTCGAAAGAGAGTACTCTCAGGTAAAAATAAACGATATTTTATAAGGTAAAATTGTACTCGTTGAATATATTTTCAATTTCTTATTCAGGATAGGTATTTAGAATAATTAAGATGATGAATGCCTGGATAATTACATGTGATCAAAGTACAATCTACGTTGATTTCATTCTAATTTTTAGATAACAAATTGAGGTGTTTTGTTTGCTTTGCAATTGCAGGAATTACATATTATCATTGTTTGGCGAATTTTTCACTGATTCGATAACACATCGTCCATACCTAATCAAATCATAGCCTAAAAGAGCAGGCAGTCAAATTTATTTCATTATTTTTTTTCTTTTGCAAAATTCGAAAATTATATGATGCAATATTTCGCTATCAACATGAGCAATTACTTACAATATTATTGAGAAGTAGCAAGACAGCACTTCATTCTGGAATATCAGTCGAGTATGCTCATGTCTGTTGCTTTCAAGAGCTACATACAATCTCATCGTGTTCGTAGATAATTCTACGAGCTTTCCTAATCAGTTAGAGAACCACTCGAGTAAATTTTTATTAAAATAATAATATATATGGTTCACGTCTCCTATCTACACGTTCACTAGATTAATAAATCGAATGATTTTTTTTCAGATATTTCACGAATCGACGAAACGATCATCACGAAACTGAGAACTGATTATTTAGGCTACCTTACTCAATAATTCGAGTGTTGCTACAGCACAGCACGTGTTCATACATTGATATGACAATGTAATTTATCGTAGAAATAATCTGAGTAAATACGTAATAATTCGTTTTATTTATCTAATGTCCTCAGCTTGACCAGCGACGACGTAGGTATAGGCATTTTTCTTTCGGTCGTTTTCAAGGATGTCTATAGGTATTTTATGTCCTGTGATCCCAAACATTCTACGAGTACCTGCTACGGTCTCGGTCACTGTCAAAGGGTTTTATTGCAGGTGGACCTACCTACGAAGCAAAGAGAGGTGCTAAAATATTGCATTAAGCGAAGAGTGATTTTTTTATATCAAGGTACCTATAATATGTCGTTCCCACTCGAAAAATTTTCCTCTTATCTTCGGCGATATGACGTGAGTTGGGTCGATAAGGCGCCAATATAAACCCTGTACGAGCATCCATCGATTACAGGATTCATTGCGTTAGACTCGGTCGTATCGTCAGGATACCCAGCAGATTTTCATTCATCGTTTCATTTTAAAAGGTGAGTTTACCTAGTTTGATTTTTTTCTTATCGTTTAGTGTACCGAAACACTGTGTAAATTTGATATTTTTTTGCATCATTTTTAATGATAATTTTATGTAGGTATATGGAATACGTACTTATCTAATGATTACATTACGAGAAATGATAAATTTGTATCAATGTAAACGTTTTAAACGATCTTTTTTTTTTACTATTTTATCTGCGAAGTGTGATCAAAAGTTAACAAAGTGTGTTTCGCGAATAACTTGTTTTAAATTACTTGAATATTTCGAGGTTTCAATTTTGCATTCGGTGTTTAGTAAGCTACCTATTCGGTTATTGGGATTTTAATTTTTTTTTTTTTAAATTATTTGCAGTTATGATAATTGGCTTTTTACAAAAATGGCATCAGTATGTAATTCAACTCTCCTTCGAAGAAGTCTGGGATTGGCAAATGTTCCCCGGTTAGTCGCCTTCAGTAACCGGAATATTTCGTCTCAAGAAATAATCGAACGTGAAAAGAAAGTCATTGCGAATAATTATGACTCGTTACCAGTGGTCATTTGCAAAGGCAGCGGTATGTAATCATAAGAATAATAATGTTTTTTTTTCAAATTATATTACGATGAATGCTTCGTTGCTTCCTCTTCCAATATTCGTTCAAAAATTTTGAATCATGGTCTGTGGTAACCTGTTAGAGTGGCTTTAATTCATACCAGAGATTTTTTTGAATTTATTTTTGATGTATTTCACCTCAATTTTGCCCAATTTTGCAGTAGGTAATTTTTTTCATCAATTTTTTCAGCGATTCATTGCTGACTTCGCAGTTATTTTTTTGCATTCAAATCTAAAAATTTGGAACATTTCATCAAAAAAGCACTATTTGATAGTAAAATTAGAACTTGACCCCCTCCTGGAATTTCTTAAAATGATCGCTACTGAATATGTTGAGGAATTCTGACATAAAGAATGAAAACTCAAAAAATAGTTGTCGACTTCAACATAATTTCTTTCCTTTTTCATTTTTTTCAACTTTGAGTGCCTCTAAAATTGTTAGGTGGGCAACAATTCTGGGAATTAAGAGAGGTTCTTATTGTGAACCTCTACACTTCTTGAAAAACGGCGGGTTTTCAAAAGGATTACGACCAGAATTTCAAAAATTTCAAAGACTTCCATTTTTATCATTTTCCCCCACAATTTCGGGAGTCTCCATACAAAGAAATGGACAATGAGAGGCTCCCAGCATGACTTTTTTGGACTCCAATGAAAATTTTAAAAAACAGGGAATAAACCTTTCGATATAAAATCCAACAATCTTCAAGGAGTGAGAGTGCATAAAACAAAACTTCACCATCGGTTTAAATCCAAAAAATTCCCCCTTGATTACTTTTTGAAAAAAATTGAATATTTAGACTTCAGAAAAACTCGAAACCTCAGCAAAATTCCATCTTTGGCTTACGCATTCGCGAATGGCGAATTTTTCAAGTTCGTACGCACTGAATTTCATTTTTGCTCTATTTATGTGATTCTTTCAAAAACTGAGTAATCCGAAAATTTGCTGAAAGCTCCAGAACAGTTTGAAATGATCGCTAATCGACTCTGGAGTTCGAAGGTCGAAAGTATGGTTTAAAAAGCAACTTTCAGCTCTCTAGGTATCTTCGCTTGATTATTTTGATTTTTTCTTCACGATAATAATTATGGATTTAAACGAATTTCACCTAGTTTTGCCCAATTTTGCAGTAAGTAATTTTTCTCATGAATTTTTCAGCGGTTCATAACCGACTTTGCAGTCATTTTTTTCCCAATACTGATTTTAAATGTTGTTATACTCGTATTTTCAGTGATTTTCTAGAGATTTTTCACTGTTTTTTTTTCTGTTTTTCTATTCATTTTCAAACTAAAATTTAGTAATTTTTCTACTCATTAAAGATTATTTACCACAAACACATTTTGAGTAATTTTTTTATTCCAGTTTTCCAATAAATTAGCCCAAAATTGTTTTCCCAGTATTTTTTTCCCAACTAATCTTATTGTAGGTAGGTAGTCATTTTTTCACAACTGTTCTCAAGTGATTTTCATTATCTACTGATTTTACTTTAAACTAATTTCCTAAGCATTTTAAATAAAATTTTCGAGCAATCCACAATTTAGATACTGGGTAACGGTTTTCTGTCTTTCATTAAGTATAAGTACCTAAGTAATTTTTTTAGCTGACTATTTGTCACTGATTTTCAATCTGCATAGGTACTTTTTTAAAATAAGTTTTCCTGTCATTATTCATTGACTTTTTTCCGGTAATTTATACGAGTAGATCTGCTCGTAATTTTTAACAATTTTTTCGCCAATTTTGGAGGGATGCTTTTCCATAAATTTTTCACAAAGTTTCTAAAGATTTTCAAAGCTACTCTCAGTGACACTCTTCTGTTTTTTTTTTTCACCAACTTCCAAGTGATTTTGCACTTATTTCTCAGTTACTTCATCAAAATTTCAAGCAAGAAATGAAAACATGTCCACGATTAAAATTTTTTCAGAACAGACTTCGCGTCCATTAACTTTCATTTTTTAGTCACCGGTTTGTTCGGTGTTTTGAAAATTTCCGTACGTGGGGGAAGGAGGAGTTCTCGTAAATTTCAAGGGACTCAAAATTAGAAATCTGTTTTTTTTTTTTTTGAAATGGTAACGATCTCATAAATTCGAGCCACTCTGTTTCGAAATCTTCAAAAACCAAGTTTCCAATCAGTTCACTTTCCAGCACATTGAAATTAAATCGTATCATTAATAATTAATTTCATTTCATAGGTGTCCACATGTGGGATGTAGAAGGAAAAAAGTATTTAGATTTTTTCGCCGGATTCGCGACCCTGAATCAAGGACACTGCCATCCGCGAATAGTCAACACGGTGAAGGAGCAAATTGGAGTTCTTCATCACACTGCCAGGGCTATTTGCCATAATAATTTATACGAAGCTTCGGAAAAACTCACTTCTTTGTTTAAATACGATAAAGTCTTGTTGACAAATACAGGTACGTCGATGAGTGCCTGTCCTGCATGTTACATTTGCATGTCATTTCTTACAATTTAACAAACATCTGTTTAAATAATGGGACATATTTATCAGCGAAGACTGATACTCGAAATGTCAATACCTATTTTATCATCTGTAGATATCGATAGTGTCATTTAATTAATCAAAATGTGATATCAAAATTTAACAGGAGTCGAAGGTGGAGAAACGGCTGTGAAATTAGCTCGTAAATGGGGCTATCGAGTGAAAAAAATACCCGCAGGAAAAGCCGGTATTATTTTCGCCGCTGGTAATTTCTGGGGCAGAACTCTGGCTGCCATTTCAGCATCTACCGATCCTTCGGCTTATTCCGAATTCGAGCCACTCATGCCCGGTTATCATATAGTTCCTTATAATGATCTAGAAAAACTTGAAGTACGTAATTCGATCAATTTAACATCGGCCTCACAAACCAAATCTAGCCCCCCCCCCTTACGGGTGTAATAATCTTGTAATTATAAACACCCCCTAAAAAAAAAAAAAAAAAAAATACTCGTGTACTTGAAATATCGTTATCTATTTTACTATTTCTTTCTCGCAGCAAAAACTACAAGACCCGAATATCTGCGCCTTCATGGTCGAACCCATTCAAGGAGAAGGTGGCGTTATTGTACCTGATGCCGGTTACTTGACCGAAGTGCGTAGATTATGCACGAAATACAATGTATTATGGATCGACGACGAAGTACAAGCTGGACTCGGTCGTACTGGTAAACTTCTCTGCGTCCATCACGAAGAAGCCAGACCAGATATCGTAATTCTTGGTAAAGCTCTTTCCGGCGGAGTTTATCCGGTATGTTAGAAATTTTCCACGCATAGAGATAAACAATAAAGCACGTTTTTCTTAGATGACGTCAATTGATCGATTAAATATGTTTATAGATCGCCGCTGTGTTGGCCGATGCTCCGATAATGGATTGTTTTACTCCCGGAGTTCACGGATCAACGTACGGAGGAAATCCCCTAGCTTGTAAAATTCTACAAACAGCTTTGGATGTTATTTTGGAAGAAAAATTATGCGACAAGGCTGAAAAATTGGGACAGATATTCCGTACTGAGTTATCTAATCGTCTCGATAAGAAAAGGGTTACCACCGTTAGAGGAAAAGGTCTTCTGAATGCTGTTGTGTTTAATGAAAGTGAGTTCCATATAATTACGCTTATTAATATTTTGAATTTGATTTTTGAACGAGGCATAAAAATAATTTAAATTTTTGATCCGTTGGTATGATTAAAATTTCAACTCGATTAGATTCTTGTATGAATCAAAGCGTGATCAGAGTAAATCTTATCATAGTTCATAGCATCATCACGAGACAAATGTGTGTAATGTAAATATTGCCACGAATTGACCTTATCGATAAAATAATCCATATCACTTAAATTAAATTGGTATTTTAATTTATCAGTTTAATAATATTTACATAATTTACGATTCGGATAAAGTGATATTTCGATTTGGATTTTTGACAATTTTTCTCTATTTTGTTTTTTTTTTCTGTGTTTTTTTAGATTCGCTGGATGCTAAAAAGGTATCCTATAAATTGAAAGATAATGGTCTGGTCGCTAAGCAGATGAAGCCTACCATCATACGATTTTCTCCAGCATTGACCATCACCGAACCGGAATTACGAGAAGGAATTGATATTATTGTCGATACGATTAATACAATGCCGGTGAACGCTTAAAAGTGATTTTGTATCGTGGTTTTATTTACCTATTTTTAAACCCATATTCATGTATCGTATTCGGGAATTTTATTTTCTTATAAGTATATTTAATTAACTTCATAATGAACTCAGCGTAGTTGACTTTATTCGTGTGACTTCAATTATTGGCAAGTTCAGTTCTACTCAAATATGCAGTTTTATTGCAATTTTTTTTTCATACAAGACGAAAAATCAATGAAAAATTTTTAAAAAATTGGAAAACTTGGGAGGAAATTTTTTAGGAACTGAAAATTAAAGTAGAAATGGGTACTGATTCTCCTCTTTTTACCGTATTATTGGCACAAGATGTCCTGCTATCCTGTCCTTGTCCCAATTTTTTTTTAGCAAAAATTGCCAAAAGTTCATATTTTTTCTTTTTTGAAATTGAACTTTGTCAATTTATTGAAATACTTGGAGAAAAACTTCTAGAAGATAATAGAAATTCCGTTTTTCCCTTATTTTTTCATGGTGTGTTATTCGTTTTTTTTTTTTACTATGTTTCCTGTTTTTTAATCGTTGTAATTATGCATGATTTTATTCTCTTTGGGAATTTTGATTTTCGAAAACAATAGAAATGAAAGGAAAAATCTGAAAAAAATGATGATTCCCCTCCTCCCCCCCTTGTCTCAGAACCTTGAGGACAAATTTCTGAACCAGGCGATGAAGCTAAATCAAAAGAGGATGCAAAAATGCATCACCAAGCAAAATTTCAGGTGATTAAGAGCATTTTTGAATTTTTGGAGAATTTTGAAAATCACATCAGTCAAAACTGATGAAAAAAAAGCTCACTGATTTAACCCAAAAGCCTGGAATTGAATATGTAGTCCATTATCGACTTCTAAATCAATTAAAAACGATTTCGAACCGTTTGAGCAGTTCTGATTCTGAATCTTCCAGGAGATTTTTTTAAATTTGATATTTCCACAAAATTTTGTCCAATGACCTCAGGTGTCTGAAATTTATTCGATAGATATCCAATTTGAACATGCTGAATGGACTAGAGGTAGTTTCAGGTCGTTTTGAAAGTTCCAACCGTATTTTGAAAACTTCAGATTTTCCAAAGAGTCTCATTAAGAAAACCGTCAATATCAACTTTAACACATACAAAGGCGATTGGTGCTCGTTAGTGACCTGCTAGACCAATAATACACCAATTTTTCAAATCAGTTTCTGTCGGTTCAGAATATTTCACATTTTTAAAATTCTCAACAACAGAATCGCCAGAGAAATTACGTGGCTTTAAACAGGTACTTGGAAGCCGATTTTGGAAAAATGGGGTGTAATAAATCAAGTTGTATTTCCCGAGAATGACTGGAGGCTCCAAAACGGCTTGAAAACACCTTCCATGGACTCAGCATGCTGAAATTAGGGTAAAAAGTAAATTTTAGTTTCGCAACTTCATAGAGTAAAATTTTGAGGAAATTTAAATCATAGAAAAATCTGCTGGAAGCTCCAGAAATACTCAAAACTGCTTTTAATCGATTCGGTGGAAGAGGCGCAATAGAATGTAAAGAAGTTGATTGCTTCTCAGGCTGGATGAAAGATCAGACTTAAATAGTAAGAGCCAGAAGTGGATTGCGTTATGTTCACAAATAACCCCGACAGAATTTGTCACCGAAGTCATTTTTAGGTTTTGGGCCCAAATTTGAATTTCAAAGTTGACCAAAATTTGAAAAATCCACTTCAGCACCTGAAATTTTAGACTGGTGATGTATTTTTGCATGCTCTTTCGATTTATAAGTAACTTTGTCTGTTTCAAAAAATTTTCCAACGGTTGGAATACCTCACTTGTTATAGGTTTTTACTTTTCAATGAAACTTCGAAATTTTCGTTTTTTTTCCTGTCAGAATTTTGATTATTTTTCTTCGGTGATCTCAATTGACAGAAAACAATGCAAAAGTTATGAGCCCCCCCCCCCGAAACATTTGGAAAAACGTCCATCTCAAGTTCGCGTTAAATTTTAAAAACATTCCATTTATTCATTCCTACTCATTCTTTAGTTAAATACCTAAAAAAAAACTTCAAAATTAAAAAGTACCTAATAAATTTTTTTGAAAATCTACAAATTTGAAAATTTTCTATGCGTTGAAAAAAATTCAAATGTTCTCTTGAGTAATGAAAAAAACTGAAGAGTTGTCCCCCTCCCTCCCTCGCCTAAAATATTGACTATTCGAGAAAATTATCTGCTTTGGTCCAGTATTCTCATGTTGTTTTGCTATGTTGGGCACTTCTGGATCACAGAACCTGAGTGATCTGCGTATATTGATTTGGTTCAAAAACTTGAGAAACGATGCTAACAAAAATGTGCTCTTTTTAACATTTTGATTTTCAGACCAACTAAATCAAAAAACACTATCATGCAAAATTTCTTACCTTTGAACCCATTTTTTAAATTTTGGAGGATTTTCAAAAATCAATGGGCTAAAAATGAAAAAAATCAACCACTGAATTTTGATTTTCGATTCAATCGAGTACTTCCAAGAACAATACATCCTTAAGTAGGCGTCCCAAAAAAACACGTAGCACGTGGGTCCACAAGAAACATTCTCAAAAAACAATATACAAGTAAGTACTTCGAAGTATAATTCTACATAGAACCCGAAAAAATAGAACCACAAAAACGACAAAACACACAAAACAGGTAAGTAAGCAAGCAGGTAAATTTAATTCGCATCAGAATAAACCAGAAAAATAAACCCACTCGTAGAAATAAAAAATCCATATACTTTTGACATATTTTCAACACATCTTTTACCTCCACCACCTTTCTACGTCTTATGGTTGACAACAGTAAACAACCTCGCCGCCAATTGCTCGTACATACTCGTATTATTATTACACGAGCCCAAACTCAATTCTAAATCGACGTGAAATCTCATACACGTGTTCGATAAATTGCCTACCATGCTCCTCTGTATAGTAACTTTCACATCGTATTTTATACGGTTCTCTTGTTGTTTCCCTATTCCCCCCTGTAATAATCTCATTTCGACAAAAACGTCTGTACGACGAGGCGGCGCGGCGCTGTGCAGCATCCACTCGTAGTACCAATCTACATAGGTAGGTATACGTACAGCAGGGTAGGAAGGTAGTGTAGGTACACATCTACAAGTCCCATATCAATATTGACGTCGACATTAGGATAATATATACCGACGAAATTGATACAATATCGATGAAAAATTCATATAGCACGTCGTTTCGTCTCCTCGTTATACCGTCATAAAGGTGGCAGGTACGTAAAACAAACATCCACGTAAGAGGACGATGAGGCACGGTAGGCAGGAAATTCGCAGATCGACCTCGTCGTAAAACAGTACCTACTAACAAACGTCGTCGTCGTCGTTGTCGTCATCGTCGAATTCTATAGTTCGAATATTACAATATTTTTGATACACCTACGAGTATATTTTTAATACAAGATGAAGCAGTGACAAGTCCACTAATGGATGATTTCAAAAAGGGGGAAATTGTCGTTATTGTTTCGAATTTTGATTCAAGTAGGCTATATATGATTTGATTATAATTTGAGGAATGCAAAAGAAGCGAATGAAAAATTGTAATATGCATAGATATTGTAATAACACTTATGAAGCAGCAGTTGATTCAAATCTAACTAACATACATACAAAGTAGGCTACTAATACGTACATGTGTTGAAATGAAACATTTACACAGATACTCAAATGATCTATTATGTAAGGTGCACCGGGGGAAGTTGGAATTTGGGGTAAGTTAGAAAACTTGCTCTAGCACCTAGAGGTTTATATCTGTCGAAGTGCCACTAAAGGTGACTTGAGGGTACTACCCCTACTTCATCACGGCATAAAAATTTTTGCGATTCAGTTTCATTTTAGATGTCTTTGGTTCAATTGTATTTTGTTGTTGTTTTGAACTTGTTTTGAATTTGTTCTAAAATACAGACTTTCTATTTCTTAGTTTTTCGCATATAGCGAACGAACCGTGCGTCCTAGTGAAAATCTGATGAGAGTGATCTCAAAGAGAATTAAATTCTCTACAATTTTATTTTTATGCAATTTTTCTAGGACGCTCCGTTTGTGATCTACGCCTCTGCAAAGTTTAGCCTGTTCTGACTTCCCCCAATTGGCGTAAGTCAGGACAGTTTATATTTTATTCCACTGAGCGAAAGCTACTGTGTCAATTGCGCTCAAATTTTCACCATAGGTTAAGAACCCTTATAGGAACCCACATAATAAATTTGATCCATATTGGTTCATTAGAAGGGGAGTAACAGCTGGTCAAAGTTGAAATTGCGAAAAATCATTCTGACTTGCCCTGGTGCACCTTACATACGTTTGATGAAGCGTCGTCAATTCCAGTCTGCAGGTAGGGCAAGAAGAATTATTATTTTTTTCGTTTTATTTATGGTAAGAAAATTAATATTTAAAAAAGCCAACGTAGGCAATTCAGTACTGAGGAAACTGTGAACATAATTGCTCAAATTTTAGGACCAGCAACGAAAAGAAGAGCCGATCGTGGAACAAGCCGATGGATTTGTTTGATCGTAAAATTGTTCGCCTACTTTTATTCCGCTTGATCATTCAAAGATTTATAAAACGTCGAGTAGAAACGCATCAGCTGTGTTTAGAGCATATTTTTTGAAACTCTTCGGTATTTGTTTAATGCTCAAAAAAACGAACATTCTTCTATCGTTAAATTAGCAGTTAAAATAATTATGAGATTTGATAGAAAAATTCATACGATTTGAGCATCTAAAAGCCAATCATTTCATAAATGAGGTAACTGGATACTCTAGTATGAAGCTGGGATTAGATTTCGAATTCTTTACAAAATTTCTCATTCGAATTTGCTATAGTACATATATTTACAATTCGTTGGTACGTAGAGGTACCCAGGGTGTTTGGGAAATCGTCCTCCAAATTTTAACTGCAGGTAGTCACTCGAAGATATGAGCAAAAAACGTTATTAGATATGACTGGTTGCCTATATTGTGAATTGAAGGAACTACGTGCTTCGCAAAACTCAAAATGTATCTACTAGGTATTAGAAAAAAAAAATCATTAAAAATAAGAAAATATTCGAATCATTCAAATGATGCCCATAACCCAAGGTGCTCGAGTGGACGAATAAAAAATGTTATTATGACAAATTGCCTACCTTCAAAATTGATGGCTCAAACACAATTTGAAAATTTGAAATCCCAAATTTGGAAATTTAGAACCTAGTTTGCTCCTTCAAATTTGAAGATAGGCAAATTGTTCTAATGATATTTTTCGTTCGTCCACTCGAGTACTATGGGTTATGGGCATTATCGTATTTAAATGATTCGAACATTTTCTTCTTTTTGATGATTTTTTTTTTTTTTGAAAAGTAGTAAATTTTGTTTTTTGCCAAACATGCGGCTCCTTCAATTCACAAGATAGGCGCCGATCGTAATACGACATAAAAAAAACTCTGGAATGTAACAATCAATGATAAAAAACTTAAATGTTCATCTTTAATGCTTATTCATTGTTTACATGTACATATAGGAAAGACATCCTTTTTAATACTTATGATTTTTCTCCCATTTAGGAATTTCCCTTTAGTCGGTGGGAAACCATAAAAGAAAAAGTGGAGTTTGAAACATTAAAATATTTAATTTGTCACGTGGTCCAAAACATCCGCGTGAATAAAACCAGCAACATATGGAATTATTATGCATTAAGCCATGCTGGGTAATCGCTGATTGCAACAAGGATCATTACTTAGCTCTAAAATGTACATGACGTCATTGTAAAAATAATTAATTTCGCGTTAATCAATTCTCCATTATTTGTTAGAAGTTGATTTCAATAATTTAAACAAAATACTCTTGCACTTGTAAGGGTCTTCATGCTACCAAACACCGCTTTGATATACTTAACAAAAACAATGAATTTTTTCCCACAGGAAGAGAACTCAGAAGAAGAAAAAACCGTCGTCGCTGAAGTACAGGTACCGCTAACTCAAGCAAAAAGTAAGTACATACAATATGCATTTTGGCCTGGGGCTTCGGGGCATTCGATCTATGCATTTTATTTTCGACATGTAATAACCTTATGTTTATGTGTGTTAATTCACAGGAAATACGAGAAATGGCGCTACACGGAGGAAAAAAACAAACCACCTCCGACAAACACAACGGAGGTCAAGGTCAACGAGTACGCCGAAAAAGAACTGTTGAATTATTGTAAGACAAAGACTTCCAACCGTAAACTTGATGAAACGTTCATTAAACATGGTTTCCTTCTAACAATAAGACGATTTGTAAGTATCTACCTAGTACCTACTGCTGTAACACGTAAACTACCAGAAATAGCGCTACGCGGAGGAAATAAGCCATCAGCTAATCGCTGATTACAAGAGAGTTTTTGCGGTTTTCAACAATAAGCAGCATACCAACAACTGCGGGACTTGAAGACATATTGTGTGTTCATGGAGAATTGCGCCAATCCACCACGTGCACCTTTGTATGTATAAGACGAAAAAAAAAAAAATTACAGAAAAAACTTGGCCGACCACCATCCGCCCAGAGTATACATATGAGCAGACCCACGCCCATTTTTATAATTCATCATCTTACCGCACTGGGCGACAATACCGGGATTAAGAATAATAGTCAAAATTTAAATAAGCAGCTCAAAAAACTGAGACAAGACAGGTGAGACGCAGAGGTGAACTTTTCGTTGAGTCGAACAAAACACCGAAATCGAGTTCTACAGCGATTTGGTGCCATTGCCAAAAGTATATTAATCTGAATCAAATCAATGACAGGAAGGGAGGGGGGGGGGAATTCCAATTGGCAGAAAAAATCATTTCCAAGTCTAGAATTGCAGAAGTTTGATTTTTCTTACTCAAAATAGTCGAAATCCATCGATAGAAGACCCCATAATTTTTGTTAAGGAAATTTCATCTTCTTTCCATTGAAATGTACCTAATTATAATTTTATTAAAGATCTGCATATTACATACATGATCCTAAAAAAATAACTTTGTGCTAAAAACTGCTCAGGAGAAAAAGGTGGCCAGTGAGATGGACCGCCAGGTGTACTGAGAAATAGATTTGAGTTTTTCTCAAATCGATATCGAGGACCTCATAATTTTTTCATACTATATGTAATAAAAGAAATATGTATATCATGTTTCCGTTGATAATTATATTTATTATTTATCAGGAATGCGAGTCAGAATTTTTAGCCTTAACCATAACCTGACTTGGCCCAAAAATTTTTGTAATTGTAGAAAAAATGTTTATCCAAAAAAAAAAAAAATTGAAGCAGAACCCTTAACGTGAGCCTTAATGGGTCATCGTACCTATTTGAAGCGATTTTTGTGATTACCTTCATTATCATTTTATCAATATTATCAACAATGGAATTTTGAATTTTGTAATTCGGAATTTAGAAAAAAACATAAACGTAGCTAATTATGTTTGCATATTGCTTAGCATTTTAAAAATCTACTCGCTGATTGGCTTATATAGCTGAAATACTACTCACTGATTGGACAGCAGTTCGTTGGAAGAGACCGCGCCTTCAATGTATGTTTTCGACATGAAGTGCCCAGCAAACAAATTTGAAAATCAAATTTAGGCCAAAAATGAGGGGAAAAATCAAAATTTTACCAAATTGACCAAGAAAGCTGAAATTTGGGATAAACCTACCCTATTTTCGACACGCCAAATCGATTGGAAACTGTTTCAACCCGTTGTGAGCAGTTCTAGAGCCTCCAGTAGATTTTTGAAACCCGAAATTCATTCTGCAAACTAATTTTGATACGCCACGAAGTCGACTGCAGGTGGATTTCAAGTCGTTTTGGGGCCTCCAGCGACTTTTTGAAAATTACTGGATCCTCCAATAGATTTTGGAAACTTGAAATTTCCAAAAAATTTCATCAAATGGAGATGGAAAGCCAAAATTTATTCTATTGAGAAAGTTACTGGAAATGGATATTCAGTAACAGTTTGCAAAAGACTAAAATAAGACCATGTTGAAAAATTTTGGCTAGAGAGGTGGGCAGATTCTGCGCCAGGAATGAAAAATTTGACCGCAAATTACCTGAGAATGAACAGAACATTGAAGAACGAATTTCGGCTTTCCATTTCCATTTGATAAAATTTTGGGAAATTTCAAGTTTCAAAAATCTGCCGGAGGCTCCAGAACTGCTCAAAACAGGCTGAAACAGTTTCCAATCGATTTGGCGTGCCAAAAATAGGATATATCCCAAATTTCAGTATTCTTGGGTCAATTTGTTAAAATTTTGATTTTTTCCCCTCATTTTTGGCCTGATTTTGATTTTTAAAAATTCACCAAAAATCGAAAAAGGCACTTTAGCTGAATTTAAGTCGCAAAGAAATTCAACCCTAATAAACTCGATATAGAACCTAATCAAAAATACAATTTGTATATTTTTAAAAGAAATGATGGCTTGGCAGAAAGTGAATTGTGTTAATCTGCAGAGTAAGTAATTTTTTTCAGTTTCCAAGCTATGGTCTAAAATACAATTAGGTATCACAATAATAAATTTCCAGAAGAAATATCCAGCCTCAAAAAATACCACCAACCAGACCAAGCTGGAAAATTCTTTTACAACACGCAACACAATTGAACGAAAACTCCCCAAAAAAAAGAGGAAAAAAAAGGTAAAAGAATACATCTGACGTCAACAGCTATAGAATATTAAAAAATGAAAAAATTACCGCACAAAGCGGAAGACCTCTTTCTCTTCGAATTCTGCAACAAATATATATGTATAACTCTTTATATTTTTCTTCGTCATCTCAATAGATATCAAGCACAACTAGGAAACAATTTATCCACTTCCATGTTTCAAGGTACCTACGTATACTACTACGTAATACGTAGTATTTTGCATCAGACCTATTTCTCTCTTTAGCTACCTCTACTCATAATGATTCCGACGACATCGACATCGTCCCGATAACCTCTTAAACATATTTTCCTTATTCCATTCGACAGGCTTTTTGCGAAAAAACAACTACGACGACGATGCAGCGAGCAAGACGACGACGACGACGAAGTGTTAAAACAACGCAACGCAACGGGACTGAAAAACAGCAAAAAAAAAGCACCAAGCCATCAACCCCTGGTTTTCTATCTCACTCTATAGCTGTGTTTCTGCTGTTATCAGGATGAAAAACACGACGCGACGACGAGAAAAATGATGGGAAATGAATATTTCCCAATACGATCGTAAAACGCAATATCCAGGTAGCATAAAGCTTCCATATCCATCCAACACTATAGGCTTTCTAAAGTGCACACACGACAGTTTCCACGTCGTTTGCCCCGGCCCCAGCCCCGGTTCATGCAACGCACCCAGCATCTCTGTTTTTTGGTCTCTTTCACTCTCCCTGTGCGAACTGCGAATGGGTAAAAACCGGAAATGCGATATCTACAGAGGTATATTTTCGATATATACACATAGACAGCTGTTATAATACGAATATAGGTACTGAAGAGTGAAGAGAGGAGAGAAAGTATACGCTATACGTACACTTCGAACACGTATAGAAACATAGTGCTACAGTAATAAGTATGGAAACAAAGCAGATATTTTCGCTGCCTTCTCTGTTTCAATTTAATATCTCGTCGACGCAGGAAGGGTCTCGGCAATAATAAAATTTAGCACGGTTTCAGATGCAAAGCACTTTAGCACTTCTTGTTACGTAATTTTAGACGTTTATCTTAAAAGTATATACCAAGAGAGAGAGAGATACCCGTAAAGCGTCTACCCCGGTTCACTCTGCCTACCTTACCCTTAAAGCATACGAACCGTGTATCTATCTATCGTTTTCTCAATATCAACGCTTTCGTTGCTGTACCTCTACCTACCACCCCAGTCCACCAGCCTTTCTAGGGCGATCAACGACGAAGCTTTCAAAGGGTTTACGACGTGCCAATGTCCGTCTCGTTCCCTTATTCTATTCGTTTAGCTAGCGTACTGTAATGGTTGCCTATGTAGTTCTCAGCCAGGTCGCAATTCGAAGAATCGTTCGTAATTCCAGTAGGTAAATATTCGTCAATTTTTCATACAGAAAAGTTGATTTGAAAAAATGTCAATTTTCATCAATAATTTTTTTCAAAACTTCAAAATGGAATTTTACTACTGCAAATTACGCTACCACAGGTATTCTTTTCAATCGTAAAATACTGGGTCTTGTTGTGAAAAAAAAACATACATTTTTGCGCATCAAGTAGGTATATTTTTATATTCTCACAATCACCAAGATGATTTTCTCTAAAATAAATTTTCCTTCTACAGAGTGTCCGGCGACTGGAGTGAAATGGCAATACCTGAGATTTAGATGCGACGAATCCCACTGAGAAAAAAGTTACCTAAAATTGTTGTTCGCTATGAAAATTAAAAGAGCGATTTGGATTTATAAAAAGTTGAAGTCATAATCCTTTTTTAACCTCCCGTGCGAACAGTACATACAAAAACGAGCCAAACCATCGTAAATGATTTGTTGCTTACCCTGACAATTAAAATGACTGCGAACAGATTAAAAAAAGAAAAGATCGCGATTCAAAAACTAACCAAGAAAATAAATAATGCGTCGAAAACTGAAAAAATAATTTTGTAATCACAACTTTTTACCCCAGGATTGAAATTTGAGAAGTTATTCACGCCAAAAGTTGGCATGCTTGCAAATTTTTTTGTAATTTCTTCAACAATTTTCAGCATAAATACCTTTTTAAATTCAAGTCCTGCACAAGAAGGTATAACAACAAAATTTGTTCAGTTTTCGACATTTTATCCATTTTTTTGATCAGTTTTGAATAGCGTTATTTGATATTCTTCTCTTAAAATTATTTCGCAGCCCTCTTATACCCCTCCACCATTTATAAGTTGAGCAGAAAATCGTACGAGAATAGACAGCTCATTTTTTGATTTCATAAATTACATGTAAGTACATAAATAATACGGAATTATAATGCTCTACGTAATGAATAACGTCAGTTAGACTTTTACTGGCTGTCGACATGTCAACTTTCATAAATTTACGTATACCAAAATAATTAGGTATAGTGATTATGATATTATGAAAAACAAAATAACAAGCCACGTCATCAGTTACATGAATAAAGAGCTTGCTAATCATTAACAAACTGAGCGGATTGTACAGGATTTTTCAAAGACCTGACAACGGATTTACAAAGAAAGATAAATGGATGATTGCAAGAAGGTGTTTGCATTTTGCTCAAGTACAGCAACTCCATCACCGGAGGTATCTCTCAAGGGAAGATCTACGCCCTCGAAAAATGAGCATTTTTGTAAACATCGCGGTTTTTAATTCTAGCCCCTACCCAACCAGTTCTGGGAAAAATGACCCAGTCCCAAATTACGATATTCAAGATTTTTCATCGACTCAGGCCATTGCCTTCAAAATCCAAGACCAATTTTTAAGGGAAAATAGGGAGGTTGAAAATTTTCAAATCGTTAATTTTAGAATAAATTCTCGATTCTGAAAATATTATTTTTTTCTTGAAAATGACGCTTGAATTATGCCATAACACTGAACGATATCATAACTGAAACGAAGGGAAAATTTTCAAATACGACGATGCCAATTTTTCGTTCTTTATTGTGGCCAACTTCAAAAACTCGAAATTTGATAAGTTTCCACCTATGTTTCTGAATTTTTTGAAATTGACATTTTTGTGACCAAAAAATAGGTACCACCGCATTTCAAAATGCTCCTTAGTTTCAAAAATGATTTCTTTCAAAATTTTAGCATTTTTCAGTAGGTATTTTCAACAAAAATCCAGGTCCAGTCCCAGAGTTGAATTTTGTGACAAACCGAATTGAAGACCACAGCAAGAAGATAAAGATAAGCAATGGAAATTCCACACATCGATTCAAAGCAGCGCAGATCTACAAACAATGACAGATTATTTGACTGCAACTTGAGTCAAGAATGCGCACAGTGGTGGATGTTTAGGCATGCAACCCCATATAAAATCGCCCAGTAAATGACAACTGATGGCAAGAGAGGTTCTGCATATTCTGTTTCTTGAATTGACGTGATCGCGCCACAGACGCAAAAAAAAACACAAAAAAATAATCGAGATAATCGTAATAACGAATTGATTTATCCATCCTTAATTCCATGAATTTTTTTTTGTTTTTAGCCAAAATCTCTGGTAGCATTACTGGACATGGTTCTTTATAAAAACCCAAAAGGACCATGTACATACATAATACTGTTAGCTAGATCAAGAGATGGATCCGGTCAATACAAAGAAAGAACTATAAGGTAATGATGTACATTATCATTCTGTTGAGACTGTTGACAAGAATTTTAATAATGTAAACATGTTTAGGAAGCTATTAATAGGATTATCGCTAGTTTGTTCACGCGGGGAAATTCTTTGGAAATTTAGAAGGGTTCCAGTCTGTAATTCTAGACGCATACTTCCCTCCTTATATTAGCCTTTGCCGCCTAAACCAAAATGACTATCAAGCATTATATTATATTTATATAATAACGTTTTACTTTGACCGAAGTCCTACTTCGACAGCATAAGCGTCTGTAGTTCTGTACGTGCAGCTTTTCCTAGAGGAGCCAGCCTTTTTGCCAATTGCTGCAACAGTCTTTACAGAGAAACATCAGCGACAATCCATTCAATAGCTGATTTGTAGGTATTATCACCGGACAATTAATTTTGATTTTTTCCCCAAAATTTTGCGATCTTTATTCAGATTTGATCTACGAACTACGATTCATTTTTGACATTTTTTGCAAATGTACTAGGTTAGAGAGGAGAGAGAACTCTTAGAGGTGTAAAATAGGTTGCACTTAGCAAAAATACGTGGGTTTTTCATCTTTTTCATCAGGTAGAAAAGTGTTGTAACATGAGTGCGGCTAATAAGATGAAACCTGCAGAGCAGCAAGTGGTCAATTCAATGGAGAATATTTAATAATAGCTATTTCTTAAATTGTTGACAACTGATTGCAAGAGAGGTTCTGCTTACTGTTAATGGACAAATCGAGCTTATTAATTTCTGTTTCCTGAATTTCATGTAGGTTACATAGGTATTTTTGATATTCCATCTACACAGCTTTCACGACGGGTTACGACAAATCTGACGACGAGTCCAACCACCAATAATAATGCATATTATTATTTACTCGCTCAAAGCGTTGCTTTATACAGGGTGTACCATACCCATACCACAACGAATGACTGTGAATAGGCAAACTCACCCTCAAAACAAGTACATAGATGTGTTTACCTAATTTGGAATTCGAAGGGATCGAGTTACATCCACTTCACTGTAATACGTAGTACATAGTAAATTTCATTTGGATTTTTTTTCAATTGCATAATTTGATTCTTGTGATCGCTGATCAGCATGGGCCATGCGACACAAAAAAAATCTCAAAAAACGTGTTCAAAATTCGATCATTTTTACCATATTTTCGAAAAAAATCTCGAACAATATCCTATTTAGTTTTATATTATTTTATAGGTGAAAAGGTTGGTTTTTTCCGAAGATGCAGAGTCCATTCCTCTAACTTGATTATTTGAAAGGTTATGAGAGTTTAGTTATAAAAAACGAACATAAATTCAAAAATCGTTTCCCCTTAAAATTGTTTAATGAAACAGTATAACATGAGTGAAAAACCATTCTCCAATACTTTTATTGAATTTTACAGTATCTTAAAAGAGAATAAATTTTCTTTTGAATTTTTAAGAACTTTTTCAGAAGCAGTTTTTTTTAAAATAAACTTAAAGCATTATAACTTTTCAACCAATGAGCAAGAGGAATGCACGTTGCACCATTAAACAGCTCAAACTTTCATCTTCAAGAAACACGTATGTATAATGATAAGACGTAAAGAGGACATTTTTTGAAGACTTTCCAAAAAAAAATAAAAAAAAATGAATGAATGAAAATAATTAGCTTACAAACACGTTTTTTCCCCCTCAAAGATGTTTGGTGCTTCATACTCAGTCCTTACCGATAAACTATCACAATAATCATTCACATGAGAACCTTCTCTGTAGAATTTGCTACCAACGGCCACAAATGGTTCTCGAGTGAAACGACGTTAAATTTTTCTCATCGTCAGTAAAATTGATAACAGAAAGCCTATATACTCATCAATTTGAAGCAACATCGACACAGTGTGGCCGATACCAGGTCCGGAACCGGCGATTCCGCTGAAAAGATCGGCAAAAGCAAGACTAGGTAAAAAAGTTCACTTCTCACCGGATCGTAAGTACGCGTCGCCCAGTCCAGAAAATTGAGTAAACAGTCGTTGAAGAGCGCCATCGAGCCCGTCCAGAGAACATCAAATGAACCATAAAGCAGTAAGTAGTTATTTCCAATGATGAAATCCTCCTCCCCTTCCGAAAAGACTGCCAAAAATCATTAAATCAGATCTTAGTTAGATTCCTGATTGTAAGATTTTGACCAAATCCGATAAAGACCATCACTCTGAGATGAAAGTTACTCAGAAAAATTTGAGGCAGGGAGCCTTATGAATCTCGTTTTGATTTTTGTTACTTAAGGATACGAAGAGTTGATATTTTTATTTCTTGAAACATGATCGATTTTCTCTCAGCGCAATGGAATCGAAAATGAAAAAAATTGAATTAAATTAGTAGCAAATTTCCTCAATATTACATTAAGTTTTCCTCCATTCATTTTCATGGACAAATCGATGGAAATTCAAATGAGAGACTATTAATTTGCAGGTAAGTTTTCTTTTTTTGCAAATTCGTATTGCTGTTCAAAATCTTCATAATTGAACCAAACGTCACTCAAGAAGACATTTTTACACATCGCTTCAACTTGAAAATTATTACTTAGTTTGACAGTAGGTCTATACGTACTTAACAACAAAAAAAGTTTCGTTGTAGAGGCAGCTTTGAAATGAAAATTTCGACATTCAGAATGAAACGAAAAATTCATCCAATAATCAAAACACCAGATAAAAAAACGTTTCTACGGAACCCGAAAAATATGAAAAATTAACAACACTTGCAAAATGTTGGAAAATTCGAGTAAGTAAGTATATTCCCATTTTTTAGTGAAAATGAAAACGAAAACTTTAAAATAATGGGCTGAGAGTGTTCGAAAATATGAAAAATATCGGGAAATTCTTTTTGGAATAATTCATCACTGTAAATAAAAATATTGGACTGATGGAAAAAATTCATCAAATTTAAATCAATGTTTAAAAGTTCCACAATATCCATTCTTTTTCCGAAACTGGCTCATTTGAAAATTTTTCTAATGTAACTTGAAAGCAATACACCATACTAATTATTTTTACTCACACGATCGTATGTACTTCGATAGTTGACATTTTTCAAGTTCGAGGGTATGTATAACAATAAGTTAACGTAGTTCACAACTGATGCGTCAGTAAACAAAAACAAAAAAACTTCGAACCCTATTTCATATTCTATTCTATAAAATCCATATTCGTGTAATTCGTTAGCAAAACTTAAGATGAAATAATTTTCAATAGATTATCTTCCAGATTCCAAACCAATTCTATTCGAGAGAATATGAATCAACTCACGAAGTTAACGTAAAAAAGCATCCAATAACTTACATTAAGAAATGTGTGATAATGTGCCATCGATAGTTGAGTCTAACTCAAGTAATGAGATAAGTAACGTAGTTGGACATAATAGTAATTCTCAAGTTTCGAATACCTAATATTTTCGAGTGGCATATGGACCTCGAATGGAATCAACAAATTGGTACAATAATATTTTCATTCTTTTTGAATCATGTTGATTTACTTACACACAATACACATTCTCCCATACCAAACAAGCCTTACCCAAACGTTAAGAAAAAAAATTCAGCCCAAAACCAATTTAAACGTTAGTAGCTTGAATGTTAAAATCAAAAATATAACGATACCGTAGAAATTATTTTCGAGTAATTCAGGAACAAACTCGAATCCATACCATACAGATGCATACTGGAATGTTTCTTCATCTTTCAGGCAAATACCGGACGAAAATTCGGGCTCGAAAATCATATTCATATCGCGAATCAAACACACGCACGAAAAATACTTCGAATTAATCGAAAAAATTCAATTTTTGATCTAAAATTTCAATTTGAAAAAACACGAACGCGATTCGATTTGTAAAGTTGTACGATTTTCGTGGCAAGCAAGCAGAAAACTGAATTACACAAAAATAGGTACGAACAAGAACCAACGATGACACGACGGACTACGAGATACAATTACGACGAAGTCAAGTCTTGATTTGGCAAAAATGCAGATAAGAGACGAAATCGAACTGCTGCAGAACGAGAATCGTAAAAAGATAACAATGTCTGATTAATATCGCATGCAACGTCACAGTTAACAAATTTTTGGTTTTTCCAAATACGATTACGAACCTTCTGTCTGTATCGAGACCAGCTCCAAAACCTACATTACATACACGCATACCTAGACCTACCTACCCCTACCTACCTACCCACCTACACCAGAAAGAATACAGTGTGTCGGGTGAGTGGATGTCATTGTCGAAATTTCTGATTTGGATATAACCGGTTACGACTTGAAAAAAAAATGTTAGGTATAGGTACGGTGCCTACTGCCTATCTCTAAAATTTAAGGAGCAATAGAGCTTCGAAAAAAAATTGAGAAAAATGAATTTTTTACCTTGGGAATGGATAGTAAATTAATAATACTATGGAAAATAAACAAATTTCGTCATCGTGAATTTTTTGACCAACTTTGAAATTGAAGGGGCTAGAAACATTTCAAAAGAAAAAAGTCGTAGCAGTCTGCCGCTACGTAAGAGCCAAATTTTTGTGCAAGAAACATTGAGGGCTCTTGAACTACTCGCACCCTCACTTCGCTCCTGTACTTCGCCTGTATTTGGGGGACTTTGGCCCCCCCTGCACCCCCCTTGGGCTTTGCCCAATTACCTCCTGCAGATGTCTTTTTTTCGTGTTCTGCGCTTCGCTTGAACTACTCGCACCCTCGCTTCGCTCCTGTGCTTCGCCTGTGTTGGGGTACACCCCCCTTGGGCTTCGCCCAATTACCTCCTGCTAATGTCTTTTTTTCGTGTTCTGCGCTTCTCATGAGCTACTCGCACCCTCGTTTCGCTCCTGTGCTTCGCCTGCATTTGGGGGGACGTTGACCCCCAACACCCCCCATGGGCTTCACCCAAATCACTCCTTCCGCGATTTCTTTCTTCTGTTAGCGGGGGGACAAGTCCCCCCTGCACCCCCTTGGGCTTTGCCCAATTACCTCCTACTGATATCTTTTTTTCGTGTTCTGCGCTTCTCTTGAGCTACTCGCACCCTCGCTTCGCTCCTGTGCTTCGCCCAAATCACTCCTTCCACGATGTTTCCTTCCTATATTCGCGGGGGGACTCCGTCCCCCCTGCACCCACCCTCGGGCTTCACCCAACTCTCTTTTTCCTCCTTCAAAAAATGTGGTAACAAACCTGTCTTGACCCTGAAACAGGTCAAATGGGGGTGGAAGGTTGAAACTGGCAAAAGGCACTTCGGGCACATCCCCCAACTGTACTGTGAAAATTCGGACCTTGTAAGTCAATTTGGGGGGGCTGTAGGCTTGGCTAAAGGTCAAAATTTTCAAAAAACACAATAAATGGATGAAAAAATCCACTTTTTTGACCCTGGACAGGGGTCAAATGAGGTTGGAAGGTTGAAACCTGCAAAAGTCACTTCGGGTACACCCTCCCAATGTACGGTGAAAATTTGGACCTTCTAGGTCAATTTGGAGGGGCTGTAGGTCTGGCTAAATGTCAAAAAACACGCAAAAATCCACTTTTTTGAACCTGGAGAGGGGTCAACTGGGGTTGGAAGGTTGAATCCTACAAAAAGCATTCAAGGGGCACCCTCTTATTGTATGCTGAGAATTTGGACCCCCTAGCTCAATTTTAGTGGTGAGGGGGTCAAAAATAGGGGTAAAATGTGGTTTTTCCCAACTAAAATGGAGTGGGGATGACCTAGGAAGCTGAAATTGGGATATGTTGATCACAATAGGGGTACTGACCAATGGTATGAATTTGGACCCTTTTCATTCATTTGGGGTCATATTATGCTCCTCCAAAAAAATGACCTTTCTGTAAAAATGGGGTTGGACGGTTGAAACATGCAAAAGGCACTTCGGGTATATCCTCCCATTGTACTGTAAAAATTTGGACCCTCTCGGTCAATTTGGAGGGGCTGTAGGCTTGGCTAAATGTTGAAATTTTCAAAAAAACACGTTAAATGGATGAAAAAATCCACTTTTTTGACCCTGGAGAGGGGTCAAATGAGGTTGGAAGGTTGAAACTTGCAAAAGGCACTTCGGGGACATCCTCTTAATGTACTGTGAAAATTTGGACCCTCTAGGTCAATTTGGAGGGGCTGTAGGCTTGGCTAAACGTCAAAAAACACGCAAAAATCCACTTTTTTGACCCTGGAGAGGGGTCAAATGGGGTTGGAAGGTTGAAACCTGCAAAAAGCACTCAAGGGGCACTCTCTCATTGTATGCTGAAAATTTGGACTCCTAAGGTCAATTTTAGGGGTGAGGGGGTCAAAAATAGGGGTAAAATGTGGTTTTTCTCACTTAAAATGGGGTGGGGATGACCTAGGAAGCTGAAATTTGGATATGTTGATCACAACGGAGGTATTGACCTATGGTATGATTTTGGACCTTTTTCGTTCATTTGGAGTCATATTATGCCCCTCCAAAAAATTGACCTTTCTGTAATTTTCAACTTTGACCCTTGAAGTCGGAGGTCAATTCTAGGTCCTAAATGAACCCCATTTCCCAAGTTTGACCTTATTTGATCAATTAGAACACGTTCCAGGTCATAAAATGTAAAAATTCAAGTTTCGGTGAAACTTAGATATAAATAAACATATAAATATATATCTATATGGAACTTGCTTACTATCCGAGACCCGGTACATCGTACTGACGATCCGAGGCCCGCGTCTTTGACACTTAGAAAAATTTTAAAGAGTGCCTGGTAAATTCGTTCGCGCATGCGCCTTGCTAGCGGCTATCAAGCCTGGTCTAGAGCCGTTGGTGCGATCTCCAAGGAGTGATTTATATAGGAATGACGCGAGTATGAAGTTTCTGTGTGGGGTGAAGTAAGGTAAGCTGTATATACTGTAGGTATGATACCTACTTTGTGAGTCCCAGACAAAAATTTGTCTATAGCATCCCTGAAGTGTGTACATCATGAAAATATAGTTTTTAATAGGAAAACGTTCCGAGACCCGCTAACGGGCCTCGGAACGTCGCATCGGGTCTCGGATAGTCGATGTCACTTCCAGAAACGGGCCTGTATAAGCTGTAGCAAGCCTGTATATATATAAAAACTGACACACCGGGAATCGTCTAGTTTGAGCTCAAAACGTCGAGAACTATCAAAATTTTTCATCCCCGACCTTTTTATCCAAAGTTGGGCCTACCGCAATAGCCATCATTTTTTACAAAAATTTGGCTAAAAATAATTGAGAAAAACGTGTTTGGGAAATAAACTAAGTTCGTCATTATGAATTTTTGCCTAATTTTGAAATTAAAGAGTTCAGAAATATTTTAAAATAAAATGTTTTGAAAGAAACAAATTAATATTTCTGGCTCCATCAATTTCAAAGTTGAGCAAAAATTTATAATAACAAAATTTTTTCATTTTCCAAAGTACTACTCATTACCAAAATCAAGAACGTGTTTTTCTCAATTTTTTCTTTCAAAATGTTTCCAGCTTATTCAATCTCAAAGTTAGACAAAAATTCAAAATGACAAAATTTGTTAATTTTCCAAAGTACTATTCCCAAGGTCGAAAATACGTTTTTCTCAATCTTTTTTCAAAGCTCTCTGTTGTCCCTTAAATTTCAAAGATAGACGTACCAAAGAATGCTAACAGTAGATCATACGAATTTAAATTATGATGAACGTAAAATGCCATTCCAACAAATCGAATATTATCAAAAATTTCAAGTAAAATCTGTACAAACTGCTTCCTTCAATTTTCAAAAAATATTTCGAATTTTCAAATTGAACTAGCTCCTTAAATTTTGAAGGCAAAGAACTCACTATAATAAGATTTTCAGTTCATTTTCTCAAATAGGTACTAGTCCTATATTCTTCGTATTATTATTACACACTTACACAGCAATTTTAAATGCTCTTCCGAAGTAATCTGTTACCCACAGCCAAACAAGAACTAGAACAGGTGTCGAGTGGACATTCTCCTGATACGCCCTACCTATTTTAAAATAAGTATGTACTCGAAAATAATAATACGTAATTTTAAAAAAATCAAATTCTAACCCAAATTCTGAAGACAAACTGAGAACAAAGATGGTCCCTTATTGAGGACATACTCCCATACACCAAATTTTTTTGCAGCTGAACCAAAATGCCTCATTTACTCGTACATTGGTCTTTTGGGACAAACTTTAATGTTATAATTGAGAACCCCGGATACAGGGAATGAGCTCAATGAAATTTTTCAATTTTCATCAGTCAGATTCTTCTTGGATCTCAAACAGTTAATGACTCCATCTATACATATTGTATCATTAGTAAATTAAATACCCAACAGTATGGTACAGATCCTGCTGTCCTTTGACCATATCCATGAGCAGTTTGAAATGCTCGAGCATAGTCTCCTACTACAATATAGGGTTTTGGTGAGATCGTTAATGTTTTGTTTGTTGTTGTTGTTGTCTTTTTAGTACCTGACGACGATTCCGACAACAGCAATTTATGCAATGACGTGGATTCACTTAAAGTTTTTTAAAAATGTAAGTATAGCTTACCCAAAATGCCTTATTTTATGTACATTGGTCTTTTGGGATAAACTTCAATGCTATACACAATACACATCGTAATTCAAAGTCGCAGATGCATTTGAAGTACATGTTTTTAAGGCATTTCAAACAATCCTATATGTAAGCATTTGGCAATATATTGAATAGTTTTCAAAAAAATTCAGTTTCAAGAAATGTTGGATTTTTCTCAAAAAGTCTATCATCTCATTAAATCGTATTTTGCCGAAAACTACTCAACGTATCGACAAATGCATAAGTACATAGGATTGTTCTCAATGTCTTGAAAAACATGTACATATTTCAAAATATGTATTAGCCCATTCCATGCATCCGCGGCTCTGAATTATTCAATTACTTGTAGTATCAACGATTGGCAGGCAAACCGATGTACTACGTAACCATGTACGAGTATTAGGAATATTTCCTTGAAATGAATGGCTTACCTTCACAATTGATGGGAGTTATACTTGGACAGCTGGAATTTAAAAAAATCCAACTTATTGAGGGGGGAAGGGTTGAAAACGCACCTTTTTCTGCTCAAAAATAAATTGTGGTGAAATTACCAACTGATTATTATGGCTAAAGTGCTGAAATTTAACTAAAAACTATAATGTACATATTGAATTGTTATTTTCTCAAGTTTTCTAATCATATTTACTTCGGCACAAATGATTGCCAACAATAACGGCAACAAAGATGGCAAGTATAACCAGGATTTAATTTAAAAGTCAGCAAAAATTATATGCTGACACAGCAATTTGTTTTGTAGTGTTCGAAGATACTATTCGACATGAAGAAAATGAAAGCAACGTAAACGTATGTAATAGACCACGAAGCCATCCGTGCTCATAATTCTAGAATTTAAAAAAAATCCCAACTACGATCCAAAGTACTCGTATGGGACTATTTTACAATAAGCGGAGACAAAAATGTTGCGAATTGCTACTGCTCGAAAAGACTCGTTTACTGCAAGCACCTCAAATCTTCATAACCATCTGTTATCTGACCATGATATAGTAAGTTTTAAATTTAAATAATGTGGAACGAAAATCCAAGTTGGTAGAAATCAGTTGTAAAATTTCATCACCTAAGAATTCATCCAGTCCCTTTCTCCTCAATTTTTTCAGGATCCACGAAGGAAAAATCTAACCACAACATATCATTTTAGTTTTTCGACATATTCGACTGCTCATTTACAAGAGAATATTCCCACACCACGAAAAAATCGGGACAAAATGAGGTCAGATGTCACTAAAGTGTTCGATTTTGAAAAAATTCATTTCAGAATTTCAAGATTCACAAAAAAGTTTGGTGAAAAACTGAGAATTTTCGAATAAACAAACAACAAAATTTCGAAGTTCTTGAATTTGAAATAAAAAAGCTCCATTTTGGATAATATGGAAGTATGTGTAGAGAACAAAATATCAAAAATATTAAAAATTTGTGGAAATAATTCAGTTTTGAATTTAAAGGGGAAAATATCGCCAAAAATTATTCAAATTTGAAAATTTTCCATTCAACTACGTACCATTGTACAATTTATTCAAAAATGAAAATTGTTCATTGGAAAGCCTTTAATGCTACATTGAAATCAGTTTCTTTTTTCAATTGAAATTCCAAAATGTGATGTTTTCAAAACCAAAAACCCTCCTACATTTGACCCAGTTTCATTCCAACTTTGTCGCGACGTGAAAATTTTAGATTTTTCCTCGAGAGAAGTGGAAGTTGTCAAAAAAGGAACATAACATGCTGTATTCTAAGGAAATGAATTTTTCATTCGCGTGGTCCATGAAACGAATGAAGAGAAAAAGATTAGAAAAAAAAATCGAAACTTTACAGCAAATTTTCATTAATTCAGGCCTTTTGCTTCCAATCTGCATCTTTACATTTGGCTTTATAAATCTACAGACTTGATTTTGATGAAGCCTTAATTAGTCAATGAGAGTGGTGACTGGATATCTAATCGTAAGAAATTTTGCCTGCTAGTTCTATAAATTGAAGGGACAAAGTGATGAAGGCATTTATAGCTTTAATTTTTTGAGCAGACGTAAAAACCCTTCAAATGTGGGAAATAGATGGGATAATATAAATCCGATTTGCAAAACATTGAAAGAAGCACAAAAATATCATTTTAAATTTCAATCCAACTTTGAAATATGACAAAGTACGATTTTTAAAATTTTTTAAAATTGCTGAGGAGCCTTTAATTTTGGATGTAAGCAAAATATGGGGGTAATTGGTTTTGTAGAGCATTCGATGTTCCATGAATTAGATGACCTACATCATATTTCCTTTAATTTAAAAATTAAAGGCGCCAAAGCATTTAAAAATTTCTGATCATAATATGCCCTAAAATTTTGAAGTGGGACTTGAACTAAAAATAATCTTATTTGTTTTTCTTTCAAAGTTATGCAAAGTGGTGAATTCATATTCAACCCATCTTCAAAATTCAAGGAATAATACAGTCTCAAAAAACCAAAATTGCATTAATTTCGTAGTTTTGGAAAAGTATAGAGAGTAAAACAGCTCACATTATCGCACTGTGGAGTATATTTTAATCGACCTCAATATTACTTAATGTAAATGCTTAATTTTCATTCAAGTGTATATCTCTGGTCTAATCATAAGTCCAATTCATCTCAACTACGTCTCGAAAAACATTTCCAAAACCTCAAACTACGAGCACACCGCAAAATGAAAAATTCATTAAAAAGAGCCGACTCGAGATACACGTGCTTGAAACCAAAAAAGGAACAAAAATGACAAAAAAAAGAGTAGAACGACGAAGTAAAAAAGACAAGAAACAAGAAGAAGTGCAGGTGGTACTTGATGGTAGGCAAAACCATACCCATTCCCACCTTAGGTAGCATTCAAAAGTACGTTTGTTTAGTTCGGTAAAGCAGCAGGCAGAGAAAGAAATATAACATCTTAATCAATTTTATCGTTTCATTTAACTTCTTCCCGAAACGAAAACTTTTTATCCGCATTACGAGTCAAACGAGTAGATTTAATTAAAAAAATTCAAATTTATTCGTCGACTTGGTAACTCTTCGTCGTTACTTCCTCGTTTGGAATTTTTTTTGCGGCTGTTGCGGTGATCCTGTAATTGTACCCAGTGTTCCTCTTCCTGGTTACCATTTGCCTATATTGCTGCGATGCTCATACTTGAGGCAATCTTTCGAATAAAAACCAAAAAAAGGTGGTAAAGAGTGTGGAGGTATGTCTGTGGTGACTTTTGCATAGTACACTTTTTTTTACGAACCAATACTGGTGGCTGCGAGTTTTAAATTTTAGCCACAGAGAAAGAGGAAGTCACAAGGTGCACAGCAAAATCGAAATGAACAAATCAAATAAAAACGAGTTGCGAAAGGCAACGATTTACGTGATTCGAATGGATTTGCGTATTTTTCTGCTCCTAGTGCTCGTCGTAAAAACGTTAGGGGTGGTTAAGGGGGACGGTAGGGAGAGGGGTTCCTTTTTTGTATACGTGATAGTCAACATAGCGGAGAATGTATATCTTGTTAGTAAACGTCGTCAACGTAGTATTTTCCCCTCGTATAGACCACCCTTGCCCGGCCTTTATCGCGGTTGAAATGTCTAATGAACCAAATCAATCATTTTATGCCCTAGAAAATTCGAATTTTAAATTTATTCCCGGCTACGACGACGCGACGTTGGAGAGGAGAAGGTATCAAACGAGCGTGAAAATTAGCCAGACACGAGCTTACGGTTGTAGAATAGGAGACCGGAGAGTCTTCCTTTTTTCTGTTCAAATTTTCGTGTTGTTGAGACTTGAGGGATAAAGCAGTAGGTATTAGGCTTAATGCTGTTTTCATCGGTTTATTTATTTGAGGCAAAGATGACTGATAGAAGTAGGTATTCTGAAAAAAGACATAAGAGGCTATCCTAAAATTCAAAATACAAATAGGTCGAGCTTTACCACACTAAATAGTGAGAGATTTATCGCTTTTTACCACGAATCTTTAGTCCAGGCAGTTTTAGCACAATAATACAGATAAAGTTCAAAATAAAAGAATGAATGTATGTAAAACTCTCAGCAAGCAAATGAAAGGATTTATTCAATTTGTTGTTTTAAAGGATGAATTATGAGTGATTTTTGAGATGCTTGGAACATACTGAAAAGTACTCAACTTACACAGCAACACTTGTTGAACATTTTTTCAATGTGGAATTTTCAAATATTCAAATTCGGTTTCGTTCTTATGAAAAAAAATTGAAATTTGACCAAATCATTGAAGAAAGCTAAGAAGAGGTTGCTGAAATTTAACACCTCCAACTGATTTTAAAATTAGCTTTTGGTGATTCTAATACAACACAGTCGTTTGTAAATTGTGCTGACTTGAAAAACAGACATCTGAAAACCCAGTCTATCCTAAAAAAAAACCCTCTTTGATCGCAAGCTTCACCACGGAGAACAAGAGTAGGATGTGGATTGGAGATGATTCGGGTCAAAAATGTGAAGATTCGATTCATGATTCGAATCATTTCTTTAATGGCAGATATGCGTGATATATCTGCCAAAACGAGACAATTCGAATCACGAATCGAATCATTATATTTTCGAACCGAATCATCTCCAACCCATATCCTACAGCCTAATTTTGTTCTTCATAATGAAGTTTGCGATCAAAGAGGAGGTTTGATTTAAATTTAGATATCTAATATTACATGTACGTAGGTAGGTACCATGTCGTTTAATTTGCAGCAGAATGAATTTCATCAGATGGAGGAAAAAGTCAACAAATTGAAGATGCAGCGGCGTCTGTTAATCCAAAGACAGGCTGTAAAAGGAGCTTTGCAGGAAGCCGAGTTATGGTACCATTGTACAACGCATACACATAATCCAATAATCCAATAGTTAGGGACGAAGAACGTATTCTTTTGGATATATTTTTTTGAGCTAGATAATATAGGGAATATCCAACAAAACTTGGCGAATTAGGAGATTTCGAGTCGAATGAGCTCCTGTTACATTGCATATTTTATGCATATTTCGACCATAAATGCGTATTTTAGCATATTTTATAACCTTTTTTAGCGCATATTTCAGCATATTTACTCAATTTTTACAGTTTTTTTTCAATTTTTAGGGAATATTTTCAAAAATTTTCAAAATTTGATGTAATTCTTTCTCAAAACTTCAAATATTTTATCCTTACAAAATAGGTATCTTCTCGAATTATCATTTTATTAAATTATCGAGGTTACCATTGGTTTATTTTGTTTTCCCCTGTAAAAAGATACCCATATTGAGTAAGAAATGTTAGGAATGTTTTTGCATATTTCGACTTTTTAGGGAATTTTTTTTAGAATATTTTCATCAGAATAAGCGCATATTTTCAGTTTTTTTAGAGAATATATTTTTCGTCCTTACGAAGAATCGAAGAATCTATATCCTCAACAACTCAACCAAGTTAACGAGCACGAAATGGTAGTGATAGAACTAGGGCTTCGAAAGTCAGAGTGGTTAGTTCAAAAAAGCTACAAAGAGGCACAAAAATTACCTACTGTAGTATATTGTTTCCCATACCTAAACATGACTACCTACTGTGATAAAGAACTAAAAAAACGAAGAAAAGATGCAAGGATGCGAGAACAAAATATAGAAAATATTTTGGACCACTATGAGAAGCATTGATTGGCTAAAACGGTGATTTCAGATTCAAATCATGTGGAAACAACAATCACCTAGCCGGCCAAAAAAATTATATCACCGAAATCGTGATCTTTCTTCTGGTTTCAGTTCAATTTCTTTAATCGGTCTGGCATCTTGAGCAAAATTCAATTTTTTCCCGAATTATGATTCACAAAAAAATCTTCAAGTACCTACAACTCGTCAACTCCAGTTGAGCTGAAATTTGGCTCACTGAAAGAGCATTATCACTTAGACCTCAGATTCAAATTTTGAGCTCAAAAAGTTGATAATTCGATTTTTCAGAGATTTTTCGAGAAGGGCGAGAATTGCCTATTGGTACGTACATTAATTTTCTACGAAAAAAAAAGAGAGTAAATGTTGAGATGAATAATTAAAAATCAGGTTACATTCTTTTGACCCTCCAAATCGATTTAGTATATCATTTTAGAATCGATTTCGAAGCTTCTTGTGAAAGTCGATTTTTCTCCGGCAACTTCAAAAATCGCTCCAGAAGCTATTCTATGTATAGTCAAAACTTCGGCAGCTGAAAATTCAATCCATTCATAGTATTCAAGTTAGTCATTCGAAATTGATTAGAGAGGGTAAATTACGAATCCGAGTTGGCTGGGAATAGATGTATTTTTATTATTGGTAATCTCAAATTTTAAAAACGCAACAAATGACTCGAAAATGTAAAACTTATTCGTAAATCAACTCAGCCAGCAATAATAAAATTCATCGCCTACAAAATCGAATTATTCGTGCTAACGAATTCATCGATCGATTAAAATCTAATTTTGCAAAATTATGTACTTTTTAAAAAAAGAAAGAATTTAAAACGCACGTTGATATTTTTGCAAAAGATGAATCTTTCACTTTCCACAGTCTTGAAAAGCTGATGTTGTGGGTTGGAGAAAAACATGGATTTGAATTGACGAAACAGGATTAATTGAATTTAATCTGAAACGTAAAACTAAAAATAGGTACTTTTGGGAGTGGTAGAATCAAAGCTTCGAACGTCACAGTCGTTAGCTCATAGGCCACCAAAGGTACATACAACACAGTAACTGCGCCCCCCCCCCTAAAAAAAGAAGAAAAGATGCGAAAAAATTAGCTACATTGATTGGTAATAAAACCGGTGACTTAAGACTTAAATCATCCAGAACTGCCAAAAAAGATATTCATAATCTTATTCGAACTTTTTTCTTTGACTTCATTTCAGTTTCTTAAATCTTTCGTTCATCTCGAGCCAGATTTCTCAAAGTCTTCCCATATTATTGTTCAGAGTAACCAAAGAACAATCAAAATTGGATTAAAAATCACAAATTAGTCGATTTCAGGGGCAAGATGACTATTTGATTTTCGATCAGCGATCAACATTCGAGGTTTAGTTGAAGCCCTCAACGAGTAGATATGTTATCCTAATTTATGCATTTTCTTACCACTTAAAATTCCTTACGAGGGAATCTTTGGGTACAACTTATCAACTCCAACCGAGCTGAAATTTGTCTCACTGAAAGAATACCCTTCATATGTAGTTTCGAACCAAATTTTAAGGTAGGTATTATTTTCTTCCTTCGGAATGAATTTTCAAAAGTACGATTTCGTGCTTACTTCACAACGACAGAAATACTTCAGTTGATTTAAAACTAGGTACGCGTACATATACGCAGAATGTGTAGACAACAGACGTGATGCATAGTATAAAAGGGGGGACTACAAAAGCATCAAGAGGTAATTTAGGCCCAATTAGCGAAGATTTTTGATTCCACATTTGGCAAAATGCTGTAACAGTAGGTACTAGGTAGTTAGGGGCAGAACATAAGAGACGAAGAGAAGAGCACACGACGACGACTACTACGAGAAAAGTATTATACTATACGATATGGCTGTTGCGGAAATCTGTTCTCTCGTCTCCCATGTAACAACACCCTCTGCTCTCGGCTCCACGCGCATCCCTGTAGCCTTTAAAAACTACATAATGAACGGTTGAAGTTAGCAAAGCGAATCGAAATTTCAAAACTATTATGTAAAATTTACTACAGCACGAGGAGGAAACTTGAAAATAATAACCTAAGGTCGTAAATACATATATACGTTATACTTATAGAGGTATACTAACGTATAATACACTGGTACTTACAAGTAATACGTTTGTGTGAGTGTGTTGTGTGAGGGTAAGTACATAGCCGTAGAGCTAGCTTAGGAAACTTTAACCTCGCGAAATACTCCATACACTGTGTACCTTACTTACGGACGAGAGAGAGAGAGAGAGTAATATACTCATAGCATAGATAGGTAGGTAAAAAGCTAGGTTAACACGCACGTGGCGAATAGGTTATGCTTCGAAGTAGCTAATTTCACGCCTTTAAAGGCTTAATATTTAAATGTGTACGCGGCGTGGCGTGCGTTAAATAGGACTAAGGGATGAAGGGGAGAAGACGTTACGCTCAAGGCATTTTAAACGTTACGTAACCCTTCCCCCCTCCCTCGTCATCTCGATATTTTCGTTCACGAAGACGAAGAGTTTTCGAATCACAGGGTTTGATAGGTAAATAACCTATAGGTAGTAGGTATCCACCTGTAAGTATAGAAATATATTTGAAGGCGAAAAATATATGTAAATCACATAATGAAGGGTTAAATGGACGAGGCTAGTTTACGAAATTATCTGTGTTTTGTTCACGCTGTTTTTTATATGGTAATGATATGGGAAATTTCTTTTTTCATGGAGGAAGGAGGGGGAAAATCTCAAACACGCTATGCTACGTAATGTACTACACGGTTGCGATGGTTATCTTGAGAAAAAGTGTAATTTTTGCTCAAATAAAGAAAAAAGGTAGGTACATTGATGTATGGGGTAGTTGGGGTACATACATATATTATGGATGTAATGTAATATGCGAGACGATAAAGATGACGAAGATTATTTTATTTTAAATAGATTCAATACCCGGTAATTTGACGAGAAAGGCAATGAAATAAAAAGGTGTAATTTTACGTTTTGAAATTTCTACACAGGGGGTCCGGGAAGTGGTAGTACAAACTTCAGATTCAGATATAACCGGGTACGAGCGAAAAAAAGTAAGATGAACAAGTTGCCTATCTTCAAAATTGAAGGGACAAAATACGTTTTCAAAATCTAAAAGCCAAAATTCAATTTTGACCATGGGAGTCGGGACTACTTCGAAAAATGAATAAAATGACATATTATGACTTTTTGCCTAACTTGTAAATAGAAGGCGCTACGAATGATTTCCAATTTCAAAAAATCGCGATGAAAAAAATGGATGCCGAAATGAATACTACGTCAAAAAATAAACAAATTTTGTTATTGTCATTTTTTTTCTTACTCTAAAATTTAAAAAGTTTCTGGAGCACAACAATTTTCGATTTCCTAAACATTTCATTTTTACAATTTTTGAGCTACAAAAACTTCTTAAATTAGAGCAAGAAAAAAAATTCATTTTTTGACGTAGTATTCACTTCCACATCTATTTTTTTCATAGCCACTTTTGAAATTAAAAATCATTTTGTATTCTCTTTCAATTTGCAAGTTAGGTAAAAAGACATACATGATAGGTAATTTTGTTCATTTTTCGAAGCACTGCCGACCCTCATGGTCAAACTTAGATTTTGGCTCTCAGATTTTGAAAACGTGTTTTCCTCCTTCAATTTTGAAGGTAGGCCACAGTTTCACATAACCTCTTTTCTTAGTCGTACTCGGTTGTATCCAAACCTGAAGTATTGAAATCCACTCCCCAGACACTCTGTAAATATGGTGAATTATAAGATTTCTTTCAGTTTTTATCCTTTTCAAGTTCGATTCAATTGGATCCAAATTGAAGAGTCATCTTTTACAAGTTGAGAAAAACAAAAAAAAAGTTCCCGCTCCGGGGAGGTAATGTGAAATTTATGCATTACATTCCTGGGACGGTCGTCTTTCTCAACGTGGGAAAATGAATGACTTGACCCATAATGGAAAAAAAACCCGAATCCCATCACGAGAGCAAATTCATATTCGAGTAATGTACTGTAGGTGACGTGGTGACTGATGAATCACGAAAAAAAAAATACCGACGGATTACTATTACCGGATGAATTCGAGGTTGCATTAAGAGGCAATGGTACATATACACAATAAAAAATACACAACCATAGTGAAATCACTGTATGTAAAGTTCCCAAACACTGCCCTAAAATGAAGCAAATAAAACTGAAGTTATGGCAACACTATTTCCTGAGCAAGCTGTGAAGTTTCCCAAACCAGTGAACATTTCGGAACTAGGTATCTACAATAGCAAGGTGGTTTTTTTGTGATCGTTCGTTTGGAAGAACCGCCGAACCGATTTTGTTCGACGATGTCTCAAAAAAAAAGCTTTTGACCCGTAGATGTGCAGGTTTTGGTCAAAAGTTCAAAAAGTTTTGAAAAAAGCTTTCAAAAGCTTCAAAAGGCTCAAAAATTGATACAGTATAACAAGCGTGACGATGTATACGCGAAAGTACGTATGGTCCACCTAGAAAGAGCTTTCCAAAAAATACTTTTTCACCATATTTGCAAAAGTTTTGAAGAAAGCTTAAAGCTGCAAAAAGTTGAAAAAGCTTAGATATGATTTAAAAATATAATAGCAAGGCGATTTTTTTGTGATCGTTCGTTCGGAAGAACCGCCGAACCGATTTTGTTCGACGATGTCTCAAAAAAAAGCTTTTGCCCCTTACCTAGCAATTGATTTTAACACCAGTCGCTTATTGCAAGAGAGTTTTCGCATTTGCATTCACCATGAATATTAGTTCATGGATGTATTGTATTTTTGCTAAGTTTACTTTTAAATATGAATTTTCATTTTTTGATATTTTTCAAATTATTTTTTCAAGTAGAACATTCTTATCTATTACCTACTTATTTAAAAATAAATTCAAATTCTTATAAATTAGAACATTGAGCATCAATCTAAAGGAATTCATTCGCACATTAATAAAATAATATTAAAAATTGAATCCTAAATCAGTCTCGAATTTGATTTTGATAAATAATAATTGCTGATTGCCTTTCATAAATGTATTGCCTTTTAAATACCTATTATTATAAAATTTTTCATGAATACAGTTCTACAATTTCAAAAAAAATTTTTAGAATGGCAACAGGGATGCGATGATACCGTATCGATACGGTATCGATACTTCTGAAAATATCATGATACGTATCGATAAATATCATGATACTTTTGTTTGTTTATTTAGCTTAAAAAGTTGGCTGAAATGCCAAAACTTTCACAGATAAAAAAAAGCCAAAAACAAACAAAATTCAAAAGCTCGGTATCAAGTTTGGATCGATACGTATCGATACACTACTGATCTGATACGTATCGATAAATATCGTGATATATCGGGTATCATCGCATCCCTGAATGGCAATAAGGTGGCAATATGCTTACGTACAATTATTTCTACAGCAAAAACGTGGAATTTTTTTTAATTCAATTTCATAAACAGTACCTAATTGCTGACTGCCTTCATCTCGAAATTCTGTTCGTTGATTCGCTATCAATTGAAAATATTCATAAATTTATTTCCGTTTAAAAATTATGAAGAAATTTTTTATGAATAAGAAATTTTTATCATCAGTAAATAGTTTAATAAGTATAAAATAATAATTTTGGATAAAAATTTTCCAAAAGATATAAAAAATGAAAAGCAATTTTTGTGCACCAAAACGTTCACTATGAGTGACGTAAATTGCGTACTCAGAGCAAACATTAAATAGCCCAGTTACTGAAATTTTACATAATGTTACGTCGGTGTGGCACCTTTCTTTAATTGAATTAAGTGACGAATTGGAGAAATAATTATTATTGAAATATCTCGACCAACAATACAAAGTCAAATGAACAAACATATTTCGATAAAAATAAAAAACACGCGATGTTGGTTAATGAAAGAAAAGAGAAATCAGCGACGATTTTAATGAAATCAATTCAACAATAATTCAAAGAATAATTAAAGATTTGAAAAATGTGGATTTCCTGATCATTGTCTCAAAGCTGATTCAATTCTTAAAACCTAAAACTGGCGATGAAATACAAGTTTTATTTGCGACGCTATCAAATCTAGATCCAGGTGAATCCAAGTACGATTCAATTGGAACCAATCAAAGAGTCATTTTTTTCACGTTGAGAAAAACCAAAAAAAAGTGTCCGCTCTGGGAAGGTAATGTTAAAATTTTACATTACATTATTCCCAGGACTTCCGGATACATTAGCGAATCCCATCACAGAAGCAAATTCATATTCGAGTAATAAGTATAGGTGACGTAGTGAATCACGAAAATGAAAAAAAAAATACCGGAGGATTTTCACAAAATTTTGTGGAGACTTCCATTCAGAGTTGAAAGTCGAAAGTCCTCAAGAAAAAAATTGATCGCGGAGGGAGTCCTTGCAGGAGAGATGTAGGTTCTCCCAAGGAAGGCGTTCTCGAAAAAATTGTGCTTCTTGGTTTTAATGGGAATAACTTAGGTCGACGCAGCATGTCAAATGCTATCCCTTAGAACTAAGGTCATTTCCTCCAAACTGATTGGGAATGGGTTTGAGTATGATAAAGAACGAAAATACGACGAATTTTTCAAAGATGCTCTCTCTATGAGAACCTACATCTTGCCTCCAGGAACACCTTTGGAAGCTACACAATTATAAGGTAATTTCCTCCAAACTGATTGAGTAATGGGTTTGGGTATGATGTAGAACGAAAATATGAAAATTTTTACGAAAATGCTCTCTCTATGAGAACATCTCTTCTAGAAACACCTTCGGGAGCTGAAAAATTTTCCCATTGACTTTCATTTTAAAATGACAGATCTTAATACTCTACTCATAGTCAGTGTTTACGTCAAAATATATATGCATTTTTATCCTCGTAATTACGTTTGCCTTCATGGATCCTCGCAACGATATCCGTTTGGCAGAAAGCCAATTAGCACGATGCACCACGTAAACGTGCATCCTTTCACCCTCCCATCCTCCTCAAAACAGACCTCAAGAGCGAGATATACAACTGCCTCTGCCACAGTTACATCAGACGACGAGGGCAACGCCCCAGATTGTCCGAGACCGACTGACTATGAGTTTGAACACACCCATCTCTAGAGGGTGGCGAAAAAGAAACATGACCATGAGTCATTCAGGCAGTAATAATCCATCTTCGCAACCGTCCCGACTCTGTCGAGGGTAACGATGGCAGAAGTAGAACCTTATGCAACTGTTTTTCTTTTCAAATCCCCAGTTTTCGTGAAGTGGCCAAGATAACAACTGCTTTCATTTCTAATGTGGATAATTGAGAGGCCGCCTCATACCAGTCCCGCAAGCAGTCGTTCTACTACAAAAACTACTGGACGGAATCTACTCGTAAGTAGGTAAGTTAATTTATTCATTTTTCATTTTCCATTCAATCAGGGCATTCAGGGCTGTTTGTGTACAGCCAGTAATGTTTACTTATTCACTCATTGTATGCGCCACCGAGAGTCAATGTGGGCCCAAGGCAAAAAAAAAATGAGGACCTCTTGAAAATTCTTCACATCCTATCCCTTCTCTCAATCAAGTATAAATTGTCTCCGCCCCCCCCCCGCGGATAATGTCAATTCGAAAAAAAAACATTATTGGAAAAGTTTCTTCTAAGAAAGTTTTTTCAAAAAGAAGTTTTCCCAAATTTGAAGTCTTTATTTTTGAAAGTTGATGTCAAGAACAGATTTTGTTTCGTGATAAACTATTTCTGAAAAGTCGTAATTTCTCTTGTTGATGAGAAGTGGAATCAAAGTTTAATACGTAGCTATTGTTCCATGAAATTACCATTTCTGCTTCAAAAAATACAGATTGTATTACTTTTTTTTTTCAAAAATTGAAATTTGTGTGTAAGTGTGTATTTTTTGTTTAAAAAAGAAGATTTCGTTTTCTCTTAAAAAATAGAAGTTTGCATATACCTACTCTCTTCAAAAACGAAATAATTTTTTTTTTACTTCGAGGAGGCGAATTTCCTCATTTCTAAAGTGGCTAATTGTGAGGTCGTATTAAGTTACGCGGGATTTTCCCAGACATGCAGTTTCTACGGAGGATAGCATTTTTCTACACGGAATTCAAGTAGGTAAGTTAATTTATTCATCTTTCATTCTCCATTCAATCAGGGCATTCGTCAGGGCTGCTTGTGTACTGCCAGTAATGTTTACTTATTCACTCAATGCCAGCGCCGCACCGCTGAGAGTCAATGTGAGCCCAAGGCAAAAAAATGAGGACGTCTTGAAAATGTTTCATACCTTCTCCCTTCTCTCAATCAAGTATAAATCCCCCTGAGGATAATTTCGTTTTGAAAAAAAAAAAAACATAATTGGAAAAGCTTTTTTTATAAGAAAGTTTTTTCAAAAAGAAGTTTCCCCAAATTTTAAGTCTTTATTTTTGAAAGTTGATGCCAAGAACAGATTCTGTTTCATGATAAACAATTCCTGAAAAGACGTTTTTTCGCTTCGTAGAGTCTCAATCAAGAATAAATTGCCTCCCCCCCCCGAGGATAATTTCATTTTGAAAAAAAACATTGTTGGAACCGTTTCTTCTACGAAAGTTTTTTTCGACAGGAAGTTTTTCCAAATTTGAAATATTTATTTTTGAAAGTTGATGTCAAGAACAGATACTGTTTCGAGATAAACAATTTCTGAAAAGACGTTCTTTCTCTTCGTGGAGAAGTTTTTATCGAGAAAGTTTTGCACAAATTATTGGTGGACTTTTTTCTCAAAAGCAAAGTTCAATAGCTTTTGTTCCATGAAATTACCATTTTTGCTTCAAAAATACAGTTTTCATTTTTTTTTTCAAAAATTGAAATTGTGCGTGTATTTTTTGTTTAAAAAAGAAGTTTTCGTTTTCTCTTGAAAAATAAAAGTTTGCACACTCTCTTCAAAAACGAAATGAATTTTTTGAAAATTCGAGGGGGCGAATGCCTCACTTGCCACTCTCCTCATTTCTGATGTGGATACCTATTCGTAAGACCGCAAGAATTATGCAGGATTTAGGCATTTATCTGTACGGAATTCAAGTACATAGGTAAGTTAATTTATTCATCTTTCATTCTCCATTCCATCAGGGCTGTCTGTGTACTGCCAGTAATGTTTACTTATTCACTCAATGTCAGCGCCACCGAGAGTCAATGTGGGCCCAAGGCAAAAAAATGAGGACCTCTTGAAAATTTTTCACATCCTTTCCTTTTTTCGAGAAAGTTTTTCACGAATTATTGGTAGACTTTTTTTTCAAAAGCGAAGTTTAATAGCTTATGTTTCATGAAATTATCATTTTCGCTAAAAAAAAAAGTACAGTTTTAATTTTTTTTTCAAAAATTGAAATTGTGTGTAAGTGTGTATTTTTTGTTCTAAAAATAAGTTTTTGTTTTCTCTTTAAAAAATAAAAAGTTTGCATCCCCCTCCTAATCGGGGGCACTGATCAAGGTTCATCTTGAATCAAGCTGATTAATACTCATCAAAAATTCCACCGAAAAAAAACAAATTTCTTTACCAATTTTTCTGATTTACAAATAAGACGATTTTTTGTTTGAAAAAAACAGCTCTGCGTGGTTACCAAACATTGAATATCCAGTCAAAAATCTGACAAAACGAATAAACATCTACCCCTCTCCTAGATCCTCCCTCAGTTCAAAGATTGACGAACAATGATCCCATCCAGATCCCACATGAATATCAGTTCAATCGCACCGATCAGCAAGTACTCGTAATTTAGCACGTTGAAAAACAAGTTGCCTAGATCACCTGTTTGAAGGAGCTACTCTCATTTCTGCATCACTCTGTATACATTTTGTAATACCCACGCATAGTTACTCATTTCCGTGGGAGGTTTCATTTTCCTAAAAACAAAATATTTCTTCGTTATTCGCACCGAAGGTATTCTCGGTATTCCACTTGGCTTTCTAGCCGCACCTCGAACACGACATTTTCATCGCGAAGAACGAAAATCCAACTCTGTAGTTGTCTTTGAAAGAACCATCCTTTATTCCTCTCATAGTGAAAACTATAAAGTGCTCGTTCGGGGCGGCTGATATCTTTTATACACGCGAATTTGGTCGCTTTAAATCCTCGTTCGCTATTAGTGTGGAATCACGAGGGCGAAAAGATAGCTGCAGAATGTGAGGTAGACCGCGATGAATCCGAGAAACCACACCGTAAGCCTTATAACTATAGAGATAAGCCTATCTTAATGTATTAGGCGGTGTAGGTTGTCGTAGATAGGTGATTTCAATTAGGACGAAATTAATTCGATTTTTTTTCTCTCGCTCGAAGCAGGGTAGGTAGTAGGTACATCTTGATTTACGCGACCCAAACAACGGAAGCGGAAGTACACCACGAAGACAAAGTGAAAAAAAAATGGCGCCCACGCCATCTTACACCCTCGAATTAATTCTTAGGTCGTATCAAAATTACCGCGTCGCAATAAACGTCATTCGCGTGAGGTGAAATTTGTTACCTTGCTCGGTGTAGTAGATGGTAGATGGTAGTTTTTTTTCATTTATGGCTTGGCTGTTGCTGGTGCAGCTCCAGCAGCTACATACAATGGTTGTTGAGAAAAGATAGGGAGAAGAGTAGAGTTTGGAGAAGATGACAAAAGCTGCGCAGTCTGTCAAGAAGGTGAGCCCGTTTAAACAAGGAAATTAACTTCGGGCCATTAAGTCTCGCCGAAATTGAGAACCGCGAATGTTGTTAGCTTAACCGAGAGGAAGAAAGATGTTTTGTTATATCAGATTTAGCTCCAGCGTCAAGTAGTACCTAGTAGGTAAATGTGTGTATAGGTAGTAGGTATAAAACGCCGCCACCGGCTCGTAAAAACACGAAAATGAAAAGCAGAATGGAGAAAAAAAATACCATGCGATGTTTCGCAGTTTCCAGCCACCAAGAGCTAGTGCAAAAGTCGAGATGCAAATGGCAACACTGCCCATTTCAGGATATTTTTTTTCGGTATTATGTTAAAAATTTTTACGCCTTTTCTTTGTGGTGTAGGATGCGGTGTTGGTGAAATTTTTGCGACGTCGACGTTGTAATTAACGACGGAAAGAAAAATCGCCGCAATTGCCATAAAGCCGACCGAACTAGAAGGATTTTTACGACGAGCTATTCATTTGGTGGAATTTTTTAGCAGTTTTTTTTTTAATCCGCGTAAAAGGTACGATATTTATGGCGCGTCGCTAGAGAGGGAATTCCAGGTTTTAGCCTCAGGTGTCCGGTAATACCCATCGCTGTGTGATGTTAACTGCCAACTACGTGGGTACTAGGTACCTAGCAACCTACTACACTACGTTGTTGTATAAAATGATAATTAACAAATATGAGAAATTATAGGCGGAAAATGCCAGCTAGGGCATGTGGAGTGGAGCTGTAAAATCGTAGCTCGCAGTTCGTATCCTTTAGCGAAGTTTGTACGAGGACATTGTTGACCAACCTTGAATCGACTCAGGTTGATGACATTGTTAACTTGCCAAGTGTTGTTTGCGGCCATTTTTATAACTATCAGCTTTGGCGAGGAAAAAAGTTAATCAATTTTTAATTCGTTCGAAAACGTGGGGGGGGGGAGGTTGAAAAGAGTTAATTCCGGGGGGGGGTAGTACAAAATAGTCTCGTCGAGTATCATGTCCTTGGTTTTATTTACCTTACACTGAAGATAACGTGTTACAATTTAAGGTACTGTTTTATGTACTTACTGATGATGTTTTCAAACATTCACTCAAGCAATAGTACGATTTTGTCTTCAACTTACCTATAAACAAAAATAAAACATAATTAGTAATTAATAGGTATTTGGGATATTGTATAATCGCACGACAGAGAAGGTTGTTCAAACGATCCCAGCAAACGACAAGAAAAGGAGTGGTAGCCGACAAAAAAGCATTTCTAAGCAACAGAATGAAATTTTCAACGACAGAACAATATACGAGACAAAATGATGATATCTAGAGAATCATGACTCAAGCTCGAGGTCAGCATTCTTCAAAAATCCTCAAAAAAGGCTGTGATTAGAATTTTTTGAGTTTCTGCTGAAAGTAAAACCCATTTTGATAATATTGCACGACACCTTTTTCAAAAATTCCAAAAATCACAATCTAGTTTTGGGGTCAAAATTCGATCAAAGTGCACTTATTACATTAAATTTTGATGAAAATTTTTGATTTTCTTATCAAGTTTATCCTGAATTTTGAAACATTCAAGACATCAGAAACGTTAAAAGTATTGTTCAAATGGCGCTCAAAAAAATTTTGATAGGTAGGAATTTTTGATTTTTTGTTGGAATTTCAACTGTTTTCGATGGGTAATTTTGGGCTCAGGCTCAGAAATGTTCAAAAATATTTCGTCGTTGCAAAGGTCACTTTTGAATTAACGTTGATAGGTATTTTTAATAACGTGATATCATTTTATTCAATTTTGATTTGTTTTTTTTTAGAAAAAATTGACGTGTCAACAGATCTTTTTCTCAAATAAAAACAGACTTGTTAACAGATTTTGTATCTGTCGTGATTTTTTTTTTGCAACTGTTGGGCGAATAATTTAGCTGTCGTGGAGATGTTTTATCTCGTGCAAAATATATTTGTTGCTCAATTTATTTTTCTGTACGGACATTTCTTTTATTTGTCGGGCCTGTTGTGTTTAACCACCCACTTTTTCTGTCGTAACGATAAATCATACCACATCCTTACTTAATATTCAAATAAACAGGGATTATTATTTTAACGTGTAGCTCAGCACATTTTTTGTGTAGTTCCAACATATTTGTGTAGTACAAAAAATGTTTTTACTCACTTGCTTGGGAGTTTTTCAATGAAAAAAGGTTGAAAAATGAGCTAATATTGTGCTTGAAAAATATTTTTGTTCAAATTTTTAAAAATTCAGTGATGCAAAAAAATCAAAATTACTGCTGTTATGCTTCTTGAAACAGCAAATTTCAAAAAGCTTTTGCCCTTGCTTCGCTTGAGCAAATTTAGTTCTCTTCATCACACTTCAAAATTTCAAGAAACTATTGATGAAATTTTTTTAAAGTTGAGATCACAAAAACTGAATTTTTGCATTAAAATTGATATTTCCAATTTCAAAAAACATATGATTGAATTTGAAAAATGTTGAAATCAGGAAAACAGAATAGAATATAGTTATCGACAAACTTTGTCTGGCTGTTAGGGGGGGGGGAGGGGACAAGAAAATTAAGGAGAGTTGAAAAAATGGGGGAGGGGAATTTTGATACTGAAAATTATCCTGGTTGTGTAGTTCCAAAAAAGTCTTAAAATAATCCCAAGCAGAAACGCAGAAGCATAATACATTAATTTGTCTATAACAATTCAAAGTAAGTAACTTTTCAAACTGGATTCTCAACGTACAGTGACTTGAAACTTTTATAATATTATATGAAAATAACACCTTTATATTCTGTTAGTAGGTACCTATATGTGTAACCATTTATGAGTCACGACTTTGTTTTGAAAATTTTTCTATAATTAAAAGCAAGCACATTTTTCATTTTATATACGCGATAAACTCATTGCCCCAAATAACATGACATTCTGATAAGTTCACCATTTTCAGCTAATACCGGAACTGCGATTTTTGGAAAAAAAAAATAGTCGAAAATCCCTGTAAATCAAAACTTCAGATATACCTATCAACATTGATATTTCGATTTTTGACGAATTCCTACAAAACCAAAATGACTTGTATTCTTGGAGATAAATTGTTTCATTTTTGTTTCTTTTTTTCAAGTGTCCGGCTTGAAATATGCACAAATGTTGCCAAACTTATCATAAAGGTCAAGAATAGAATGGTTCGTCTTAAATTTTTTTGGAAAATTGGAGGGGGGATTCGATGAGAAGTTGTAGGGGGATCTCAAAAGACTGTGGGAAAATTTCTGGATCCCTAATTTGAACCATCACTTCTTTACTGGGGTTTCAAATTTTGAAATTTACATCACAAATCAAAAATAAAATGTTGAAATTTTTTTGAAGATGATTGAATACTCAAGTACATTAGAACAGTAAGAAAATTGCTTTTGAAATTTTTTCACTTTTTGCAAAATTCTAAACGATTTTCTTACTTCAGAGTGGATAGGCATATTATACCTACGTACGAGTATAATCAATCAACATCGAAAAAAAATGTTTCTTTTCAATGTAAGTTTATTTTAAAATTTGCACCCTCGATAGAAAAGTGATGGTTCAGGCCACAGATTCAACATTTTTACGATAGTAATTTGAGGTCCCCTACAAGTTTTTATCGAATCACTCCTCCCAATTTTCGAAAAAAAAGTCAAAGATTACTCACCCTCGTCAAAAATATAGCACACCAACGTAATTTTTAGCAGCTTAAATAATTTTTACACCTTCGGGAGAAATTTAAGTTCGGGTATACAAGGCATAACAATTCAAATTAACGAAATTGACTAAAAGTTGACTAAAACAGTGGTAAAGCCAACGTCACGTCGCTCGTGGAGTCGAATTTTAGGTAAACCTGTGTGGACTTATGGTAAAATATTGTTCGTCCGCTCGAAAGATTGCATTATGACATTAAATTCGAGAATGCTAAATAAATTAAAAGACATGTTGATCAAATACGTCCTACGCTGGAAAAGAAGCCAGCTCCAGTGATTAAAGAAAAAGCTGATGAAAAGAAAGAGAAACATCATATCACGTGGCGAATCTGAGCCCATTAACCGAAAAAAAACATGATTTCTGATGAATTCGGGAACATCAGAAATATAATCGCTCATCTCATACCATTCGACGTATCTTTCAATTATTACACCCAGAAGTAAAAATTGAACAAAATACATATCAGTAAAATACATACAATAAAATTTTTTTTTAAATCGAAAAAATATCCCAGATACATTTTGAGAACCACTGATTTTCTAAATAAACCCGCAAGGATCGTCGAATTAAACACCACCATCGTTGTCATCGCCGAAACATAATAAGCCTTGAAATAGGTCGAATCACGAGAAAAATAAATAAACACTCCGCGAAAATATTCGAATTGTAAATTACTCCAATTGGGAATCCCTTTTCATCGTAATGAGGATAACGCCATTTTAGGAAGTTTTGATTTAAAATCGCGGATACCTCTAGTACCTACTTAACGGAATCCCAAAATGGTTAATTTTGAACATCTTCAGATTATAGCAAAGAGATGCCTAAAATAGAAAAATATGCCCACAGAATGAAATAAGGAATCATGCTTCGAAGACTTGAAAATGCTGAAATTTTTTTCAAAACCTTCTGCATCTTATACTTATAGTATCGAGGGCATTAAAGTGTTTAAAACAACAAAATAATATGGGTAGGTAGGTGAGGTGCATGCGGATTATTCGTAAACTATTCAAATGATCAAACGCACGATACATTTTTCACACCAAAGAGACGGTGAAGTTTCACGGTTCGACTACACAGACGGTAAACTTTACCAATCCCTGGATTGTGAAAATTTCAGTATCATTACAATAAAGGTTTATTATTCGAGAACCCTTGGTTCGTATAATTCGAGTGTCATCGAATTAAGGATTGAATTACATTCTGCTACACTCGAAAGAAACAGAGCAAGCGAATCGTTTAAATGAAATCGTATGATTTGGGGAATTTCTTGCTTCCCTTCTTTCCACAACCATTACTCGTCTATATCCGGACAGTTTCACGAGTAGTACATAATATTATGCAACCCGTCTCGGAAATTGAAGAATTTATAGAATTCGCCAGCCGCGAGATGATTCAGGCGTAGATTATGAATTTTTAATAACATTTTTTTTTCGAGAAAAGCGGGCGAAAAGAGGAGTGTGATGAAGGAATATTTTTTTGTTGAAGGGTTAATTACATTTACTTTTTGGTACGGTCTAGAGACATGTGATACGTACTTATTACTTAAACAAGCAAAATTTAAATTTAAGATAATTATCTCATTAAATGAGAACTATAGCCTACGTTGGAGAAAAGAAAATACAGATGACTAAAAATTCACAAAAATGGCATAAATTAGGTACGGCGTTATTAAAAAAACTCTCAATGAAACGTAATTCGAAAAATCGTGATTTTAACTGAAAAATTTCTAAGTTAGGATTTCAATATCTTGAAAAAAGAAACATAAATGGATCTCATGGATTGAGTTCGACAACTTTTTACGTAGATAGGTACGTGAAATTATTGTAAAGGCAAGAACCACAGTTGGAATCTTGACTTCTATGCGTTATTCCAGCGTACCACACAGAAGATAGCTGCACCCCCTCCCCCACAAAAAGTTTTCTGGGAAATATCTTTACTAGGAATGAATATCCATTGGAAGATTTTACAGCAAGTTTGCCAAAAAAAAATTTCCCCTACAAACAAAGTTCGTAAAAAATGTTGGTAGCATTATTCCAATACAGTCATTTTTTATCATCAGATACCGAACGTGCCCTCAAACACGCTCAACACTTACAGAAAATTTATTGAACTGGGCAAAACCAACACGTAAATTGAAAGAGCATGCAAAAATGATACATCACCTGGTATTTCAGGTGCTGAAATGCGAAAAAATCAAAATTTTACCAAATTGGTATGAAAATCTGTGATTTGATATGCACCAATCTTACCCCCCCCCCTCCAAAATCGATTGGAAACGGTTATGAACCTCTTTAAGCAATCCATGACGCCTTTAGCATATTTTTCCAAGTTGGAACTTCATAAAATTATATATCCAACAAACTTGTAAAGCTAACATTTTTACTTTATGCGCTGATTTCAACACACTGAATCGAATTGAGACGGTTACAAATAGTTTTGGAGCCTTCAGCCCTATTTTATAAATTCCAGATTTCAAAATGTGCAGTAAAAAACTAGTTCAAATTTACTTAAGGACGTAAATACGCGAAAGTAGGCCACTGAAGACGGTTTTATAAGCTGATCTGGAACCTCCGAATACTTTTTAAAACTTCCAGTTTTTCGAAAAAATACTCTAAAATTTGGCTAATTCAGCTTCAACACGTATTAACGTGCCCTGTGCTTTTCAGTGACCTTTTTGACCAATTACACACCATTTTTCCAAAACCATCATTTTTTGATAGTTCAAAACCGTCAAGTTCAGCAACGATTTTTAATTCAAAATTTGAAAAATACGTGATTCTGAACCGACAGAAACAAATTTTGAAAAATTTGGCGTTAAAATGGTCAAAAAGGGGACACTAAAATACACGGAATGCCATTTGTAGGTCTTCGAGTTAATTTTGAGAAGTTTTTTGACATTTTTTGGTAAACTGGAATTTCCAAAATATTGCTGGAGTTCCAAAATGGCTTGATTACATGTCCAGTCGACTCCAATCGCTTACACATCCTTAAGTTGATTTGAAAGTCTTATTATGACGTTTCTTGAAAATTTGAAATTTTTGAAATACGACTGGAGGCTCCAGAATTTATTTGGATGCATCTCAAATCGTTTAAGCATGTTTAGATTGGAGAGTAAAATTAATTTTAGCTTTCCATCTTTATATTGGGTGAAATTTTGCATTCAAGGTTGTAGTTTCTGCAACGAACTGTCCTCCAAACGTCCATCTAATACATCAGTTTTTTGATATTTTGGTTTTTTACAAACTTTAAAGCACCAAAAAATAATCTTTAGGATTGAATCTTCTCATACCTATATCCAACGGCCAACACACAATGAATAAAAAATCTCACAAAACCAACAAGAAATCATCTAACGGTTTGTCTTTGCCAAGAATCCAAGATACTCAGTCTTTCTGAAGACTTATTGGATACCTGAAGAATGATTTTAGTTTATTTTATGTATATTATCGAAGTCTTATCAACACATGTAAACGCATCAGCAGCTCCCAACAAAAAGAAATAACAAAACTAAAGCACCCAAAGATAGCTTCCTCAACTTTTTAAAATTTGCTAGAGTATTCAGCAGTGCTCAAAATGGTTCGAAACAGTTTCCAAGCAATTCGGCGAGTCGAGAATAAGGTGCTCACCAAAAATTTCTGCTTTATAGGCCAATTCTGAAATATTTTGATTTTTACCCATTATTCGGTGCAAACATTTTGATTATCAAAAATGAGCCAAAAATTTAAAAAAATACACTTGATTATCTGAAACGTTGACAAGTGATGTATTTTTGTATGCTCTTTTGATTTAGCTTCATCCAGTTAAAAAAATTTCTACCTGTGAGGATACCTCTTACCTCCCTTCGTCTTTTGTCAACCTAAATCCCAAAAAATAAAAAGTGATGTGACACCTCGTTCAATAAGTTCTCGAGTGGCAAGATCGAATTTTCACTACTTTTTGAGTACCTTAAACTTCTTCAGTGCCCCTCATTTTGGAGAAAAAATAAGAAAAATTGACAAAAGCGCACAAATACACTTAAATGTGGCACAACTCGTAAATTTTTACTCATTGAACAGTGTCAACTGTCAAGCTCAAAAATTGATTTTATTTTTTAATCCCAACTCCGATTTTGTCTCAACCCCCTTCTCCAAAAATTCATACCAATAATACAATTACACAACTCTGTTCCTAAAATCTTCCAACGTCGTTATTTTACCACCCCCTTGAAATATTAATCGCTTATAAACGTTTATTATCTCGTAAATACACGCCGAACCGAGCGAACATGTTGACAAGAATTAAAACAGTAAACTAGGACGCGACGAGAGCAACGATGATGACGGCGTGCAAAATGTCATTTTGTGTACAGAAATTTAGGTGGTAATGATTTCGACAAATATTTACCACGCTCCAGCAACTCGGGGCTGCTGTTTTTCACTCCTATCCTAGCCCAGGTACAGCGTACCAACTTGGTACGTACTCTCATCGCGTGATATCATATATTTGTGAAAATTCTCTCATTTCTCTTTATGTAATCGAATCAGCGAAGAACGACGAACGAAAAAGAACCTGTGGAGACATTTTCTCGCGTCGAGTTAACTGACAATTAATTTAAATACGTAATTTTATTCAAATTTCGTACTTATTTTCGTCATTTTCTATCGTCGTCGTCGTGTGAGCGCAGAGAGACGATACGAAGGGGGTGAATCGAGAAGTCGAGATGCAATGATGACGACCATGCGTTTACTTTAATTATGAAAATGATATGAAAACAAACGTTGATGTCGAGTTTAATTAACGAGAACGTTGATTTACCTACGCCATCGTGTATCTTCCTCTTCCTAATACACGTTCGCTGTTTTTTTTTTGAAGGGGGGGGATTTTTTTAGAGCGAGGGTCGATGAAAGAAATCCACTCGTGTGTGTGACACACGTAGGTAGGTAGCTAGGTACCTACTTAATAATATCTATGAAGTGGAAGATATATTATTTTGGTCGATGGCAGCGTCAACGACTCGCTTTTCTTCCCACAGAGAGAATGTCTTCTCTCAAATATAGTTTTTTTTCCTCTTTTTTTTTATTACTACAACGTACATAAGTTGCCTAATACTTACTCGAGGCCGTAAATATTTTCAGTAATATATTTAGCAGTTGGCAGTCTAGACCTCAATATTTTACTAAGATAGTGTTTGGGTAATAGGGTAAGTGTTTTGCTAAGTGTATTATCGTGTTTTCACGATCAACTCTGTGTTTTGCGCGCCGTCTATATAATTTCGTTCATTGAACAAGATTTAAACGGGAAATGCTTTCAGGGGTGATTTACGTAAATAAAATGGCATTAATTGTAGTCTATTCAGTTTGGCGTTGCGTTGTTTTTCAAAAACAGTGCGGAGAAGAAGACTGAAAAAAAAGACCTGCAGCGGTATTTCCGCAACTACTAGGATCGTTGGTGAATTAAACAAAACGGTAATTAAGAATTACGTTAATCCATTATGATGAAGATGTTATAGGTAAACGACCGACGACTGGGACGACGACGAAGGATATTAAGGATTGTGAAACCGAACTGCGGATAAAATGGAAAAAAAGGGCTCCGAGGAATTTCCATATAAATGCAATACATCCTTTGGTCCGTGTTATGTACCTAGTATGTAGTTTCATTTAAAAAACTACGAAAGGTAGCTAGGTAGGTACTCGTTGGTTGTATTATTGCGACCTTAATTGTATCCGCAGTAATGAGATTTTTCCGTTTTTGTTTTGTGTTTTAGAGGTAAGTGATGATGAAGAAGTTGAAGTTAATTGTGGTTGCTTTGGTGTTTGTGTGTGGCAACTGGTAAATAATTTCGCTCGCTTTATTCCAGCGTACTTGCGGTAATTGCGTTCGGGTGAATTTTGACGCGAGTAATTGGACGATGAAGAAGTTGGGTGAAATTTTATTCGAGAACTCTGTGGTAAAATTTTCCATAATGTTTCTAATTCGGGGAGAATTTTGAACAGAATGCGCCAAGGTTACCATCTTTAGGCACAATTTGAGGTCAATTTTGCATAAAAATGTTGACGTCACATTCTAGTATAATTTTCCAGCAAATTCATACTTTGAACATGCATAATTGCCTAATATGGAGTCGTTGAAGATTTGGCCCCTTGAGTTCTAGCGGACACCTCGACATTAAGAAAGAAATACTAGAAATCAAAAAACAAGCCATCATCTATTCGCTGATTGCAAGAGGGTTTTTGCTTTTTGTTAATCGTTTTTTTTGGTCGCAAATTTGATTTCGTAGCCAAAAGCAAGAAAGAAATTTACAGAGTTTGAGTTTTGACTATTTTCAATTTTTCATCTTTTTTCTATTATTTTTCACAACAAACAATAATTAATTTTCTGAAATCTATGAGAAATACTTACCAGCAACATGAAACGTATGTATCATTACAATTAACAATACTCTCTCATCTGGTTGTAAGAAGTGCTGATCGCGGATTGACCAATTGGCCTCTTCGTTTTCAGAAAATTTCTCGCTAGTTATTAAGTCATTTAATTAATAAAAAACTATTCAGACATGAAAAATATTGCATGAATCACATCTGGTAATGATAACTGCTAATCACGGATAGGTCTCTGCAGAATACTGTTCACTGATTGGCTACTAATTGAAAATAATTATCCGTGAAAAAGTTCAAAAAAAACATGGAGAAAATTCATCAAATTGTCGTGAAAAATTTGAAAACAGAATCACAGAGGCGTCGCTACGGCGAAGATGAGGAAGTGTAATACCCTCCCCCCATCCAGTCAAATTTCATTCGACAATTTGATGAATTTGTTAAAATTCGGCAAACCTGTGATGAAAGAAAGACATTATTTTTTACCTTCTTGAAACGCAAATTTTTGAAAGCGTTTGTACAAGTATTATTTTTCTTTTTCAAGATCAAGATAGAAATTTTTTGAAAAATCAAGTTTTAAAGCCAAAAAATAAACTCTTCGTCCTCACATAAATAAAACATCGTTTTTATGCCTTTCGAAATACAATTTTCGAAAGATTTCGCTCTCGTTGGAGCCTGTCCTGATTTCTTTTTCAAAATCAACTTCCTTCAAAAAACCGGATCATTCAAGTTCTAAAATTTTAAAATCCAAAAAATAAACTCTTCTACCTCATAAAAAAACCATCGTTTTTATGTCTCTTTTAGAATTAACAAATTTTACATTTGAGGCCTCCAAGAATCCAAAAGAGAAAAGGAAAATTTTCATAATTCATATAAATGTTAGGTAGGTGTACGAGTATCAATTGGCAAAATTGATACTTTTGTTACTACATCAATATATTATCGACAAATTTTCAGTCGATACCATCCCCCTCTCAAAAACAAAAATAGCCTCTGATCTAGAATGGGGCCCAACATGATATCTGCACTGGGTCCGCATCGGCTCTCGATTACCCTTTGAATTTTTATTCGGCATTTTTGTACCCAATTAACCCCCCCCCTCTTCTCCGAAAATTTGGAGCGCGACGTCGAACAGCTGAAATGGAACCGGTGTTCGCACGAAAAGTAAGTAAGTAAATCAATTATTTATGAAAGACCTCGAGCAAAAGTATGAAAATTCAACTTGAATCCACTATTCACGATGAAAATTTGCAAGACCATAGCGGGATAAAATAAGACGATATCGATCTGTCACTTTTTTCTAATTTTTTTTGCAGCCTTTTGTGACTGTATAAAATAACTTCAAAACAGTGATCATACATAAGTAACAATCTTACAATCCATTAAAGAGGCGTCACCTTTGAAAAATTATTTTCACACTATTGTAGCTCTATTTTGGGCATTTGTTGGTCAGATTGTCCGAAATTTGGCGTGGAAGTGAAAATTCTCAGTACACATCTCCAAAATTATCTTGATTTCGGATTGTTCGATCTCTACAAGTTTTTTCGAAAGAAAGTTTCACTTTTTACAAACATTTCGAAATTATAAATTCCTGACTTCGCATCAATTTTCAGAATTTTTGTGCGGCTGGACCCACCAAAATAATCAAAAAATCGTGTTTCAACAGCATTTCCTACCCTGAGGACGTCATTTTCAAAACATTCACTTTTGTATTCAGCGAGCTGAACTGCTTTGAAATTCTCATTTTGCAATAAGTACACTGAGAAAAATTTGTATAGTATAAATTATCATATAATTATAGTAAACGCCGTGCTCCAGTATTGAAATTATAATCAAAATTACTACGTATAATTATAGTAATTGAAATACTATAATTATAGTAATAATTACTATATTATAGTATTTTTTATCATAATTAAGTATAGTATGTACATATTTCATTTACTATAATTATAGTAATTTCGATCGTTTACTATAAATTTATAGTAATTTATTTTTATACTATACATTTTTCTCAGTGTATTAGTAAGTCACATTTCTTAAAATCTATATTTGACATCCAGCTATTCGCTGATTGCAAGAAAGTACTCGTAGTTGCATTTGCTTTCATCATAGGCATTGGTTGATGGTTGAATTAGTTCGCTTTCAAATACCCTACATATCAACTTTAAGCTAATTTCTCATTTCTTGATCTTTAATTATGAAGTACGAGAATGCAGGTACCTCTACCTACTACTTTGAAAAAAATTAAGTACCTATACTTGGAATTAAGCTAAATCATCGCGAAAAGGGTAAACATTTCAATAATTTGACTCGCTGAATTCAAATACGTTGATAAAAAATTTTTCTACCAAATGGGGTCGTCTCTAGGGCAGAAAATGCATTCGAAATACATGCGCTTTTTTGATAATTCAGGTCGAAAAGTGCTGAAAATCGATATGAAAGTAAAGAGTTTACTATTGAGAAACGTTTGCAAAAAATGACAGTTTTGTCGGCACACAATTAGTGGTGTAAGGTGTTTGGAGATAAAAGTAGGAAAATGATTGAAATGTACTTACGTAGATGAAGAATATCAACGCTTTGTTGAGAGTTTCACAATGGTTCAAGGCTGGAAAACTTCAAGTAGCCTTACTTACCTAAATGATTCTTCACACCAGTTCATTTCGTCCAAAAAAAAAAAAAAAAAATACGAAGAAGTTGCAAAGAACTACTTTAAAAAATGGCTTTCTTACATTTTTCATCAAATAATCGAAAATTTTCGAAAAATTCAAATGAACTTGGGCAACTAATGTATGATATGACCTTTCGACCCAGTGTTTGTTTCATTCAAATTAGAGAACGTCAGATCAAAAAAATCTGTTATTAGCAGGCTCGGATTTTTATGCTGGAGCATATTTTTTGTATGCATAGAGGATAGGGAATTTTTCAATTATCTCCACGATTCATGAAATTTCAAGTAAAATGAGCCTAATTCGTTAGAGCATATTTTGGCATATTTCACCATAAAAGCATATTTTGGAATTTTTTAGGGAATATTTTGCGTTTTTAGAGCATATTTTACGTTTTTAGCAATTTTTAGGGAATATTTTGCTCAATTTCAAATTTTTGCATAAAATTGGTATTTGGCCATTTTTTATTTTTTTCCCCCTCAAAATTTGTGAAACTGGTAATAGCTCTCTTGTACCTTCTTATTTTTTTTTTGTTCATTTTATTTGTTTTTTATTCCTTTAATAATGGAATCAGTATTACCTTTTTGTGATTTTAAAATGCTCTGTTTTGCATTCATAATCGTAAATTCTTGGCATTACACAACAAGATTAGAATAAATTGCCTGTAAAACAATTCCCATATATCGTTAGGGAATATTTTTACTTCGTAGAGAATATTTTGGCCTTTTTTAGGGAATATTTAAGCGTATATTTTGGGTTTTTTAGGGAAAGAATATCCGAGCCCTGGTTATTAGGTATGTATGTACTACTCAAGTCTGACATTTGAATATTACACTCATCGTAAGCCTTTTGGATCACTTCTCTGAACATATCATGACCAATTGAAGGGCTGATGGGGAAAACTGCCATAGTCACCTAAAATCGATATATTTTTTATTTTGAATTTCGATAGTATTTTGGTCGAGAAATTCGATGGTGATAATCGATTTTCACAAAATCGTGATCTTGACGGTCAAATACGTCTTTGAAAAATCGATATATCGATTTTTAATTTGCGATAGTTCGTGAAAACAACCATAGTCATGACTATGGTTGTTTTCACCACCGAATTTTCGTTGTTTACATTGATAAGAAAGCTTCACTCAGGTTACTCGTATTGAAAAGTCTGGTTGTTGTTAAAAGTTGTGCTTTTTTTGGGAAATGCGTTTTATGTAATTATGGATAACAGAGATGCAGATAACCCAAATCCACCGCCACCAATGAAACCTACAAAAAAACCGCATGCGTATACTCTCATTCGAGATAAAAAAGTAAAAGGTGAACCGCACTTGATGCATAAAAAAGACATCGTAATATCTGCCGTAAAAATGGGCCCAGACTGCAAGTAAGTGTCTAAAAATTCTTGGTACCTACATCATTTTCATGTTTAATAATTTTGAAATGCCTAAAATTACGTTCCATTGCTCCTAGGTGCAAACGATATCAATGTTTTCAAACAGTGCCGGAGGAAATAATGGAAAGGATCTTCAATCAATTTTACACCCAATTTAAAACCAAAAATGAACAAGATAGCCACTTGACGGGGCTGATTTCTATGAGACCTGTTCAAAGCAGAAGGCCCAGAGTAACAGTAATGAACGTTCCTGTAGTTAATAATGTAGACGAAATTTTGGAGGCGGCTGATGATAACGCGGACGACACAGCTGAACAAATGGGAGTAAATCCTAATGGCGCGTATTTCGCATACAAATTGCGATTCCAGGACAGAGAATTTCCGGTAAGTACTTGAGTGTTATTTTCTATCATTGAGGATGTCTGTAACATGATTCTAAAGCAATGTGCGGTTTCTTATAGGTGTGCTTAAATGCGTTTCTAAGTGTCCATGGTGTTACTAGGGGAAGAGTTCGGCGGCTTCAGAATTTTTTAATCGAGAAAGGCACTTCCCCCATGGATAAGAGGGGTAAGCACGGAAATTACCCTCGCCAAATGCCAAAATCTGTTACCAAATTAATCCATCATCACATCGCATCATTACGAAAGCGGCAGTCTCATTATAGCCAAAGGAGTAATCCTAAGAGATATTACCTTCACGAAAACCTGAAAAGTATTACGCAATTACATGAACTGTTTGTACAGCTGTATCCAGATAAAAATGTCACCTATGATGCTTATCGTAATATTTTCAACACGTACAATATTGGTTTTGCGTTACCACGTTCTGACACCTGCGGCACGTGCGATAAATTTGACCATGAGATGAAACTAGCGGGTGATGTAGAAGCAGTACAAGTCGATCTTCAAGCTAGAAAAAAAGCCCATTTGGAGTTAGTGGAGAATTTCAGAGTTATCAAGCGAGGTTACGCAAAATTAGCTCAGGAGATCGATTCTGAAGTTACAGTATTGACGTTCGATTTTATGCAAAACTTGCCCATACCCAATATTCAAACCAACGATGTCTTTTACCGGAGCCAAGTGTGGGTTTACAACTTTGGGGTCCATAACCTCGGTGATAACAGTAGTTCGATGTATGTTTTCGATGAAAACAACGGAGCTAAAGGAAGTAATAACGTAACATCAATGTTATTTCATGCAATTCGAGATCTTCCATACAGAGAATTGATTCTCATGGCTGATAATTGTCCTGGACAAAATAAGAATCGAACTATGGTACTCTTCCTATACATGATCGTTCATTTTTTTCACATGGTGCCACAAGTCACGATCATTTTTCCGGTGAGAGGTCACACCTATCTACCAAACGATGCCGATTTTGCTCTAATTAAGAAAAAATCTGATTGTGAAACACCGAATGATTGGGCTGAAGTTATTAAGAATGCACGTAAGAATCCGTCACCGTTTAATGTTATCAGGTTTGCCTGGGATGATTTTATCAACTTTAATGAGTCATTACAGCCGTTTTTCCTTAAAACTTCGAGACCACCCATGCAGATAAAGTCTGCAAAAATGATTTGTATTTCTAAAGATATACGCGATGTTAAAGTACGATATGGATATAATTCGAAGTGGAGTTTTATTGCTGTCACCCAGAAGAATGCAAAGATACCAAAAGAAATCAATTTAGTTCCGCTGTATGATGGACCTCTGGGATTTACTGCCGTTAAGATAAAAAACATGAAACATCTCTATCAGTTCACGAAGAAAGGAGCTTCGTCGGTGGAATATTATCAGCAATTCTTTGATGCGAATCCGACAGTTGAGGCTGAAGAAGAAGAAGAAGGGAACGAGGAAGAAGTAGAAGGGAATGACGAAGAAGACGAGTTTGAATTAGAAGAGATTGAGATTGAATTAGACGACGATGATAATAGTAGTGGTGCCGAAGATTAAAGTCACTATTCGTATTGTTTTGTGCTATTATTACGTTCTTTTCTGTAATGCACTGTTTATTAATTGAAAGATCATTTCTTTATTTCAAATACTCGATAGTCGATATATTGTTTACAATGGTGAAATATTTTGTTTTGTAATCATTTCGCTTTTTTGAATTTACTTTATAAAATAAAAAATACCGAAATTTGCGCCGGCAGTTTTTTCAGTGAGGAAAACAACCATAGTCAAGAATTTTGCGTATGAATGCGTGTTGATAGAATGTTCGATGGTGAAAACAACCATAGTCAGGCGGATTTTTTTTAGATTGTAAAATTTATCTATTTAACTACTTTAAATACATTTTCCGAGTTCATTTTCAGATTCCTCAGCATCAAATCTACAAATAATGTAACTTACTACATGCAGAAAATCCACAATTATTTGTGAGGATGTTTTTTCCTTCTCCTGTAAAATTTACTTCAAGTGACTATGGCAGTTTTCCCCATCGACCCTTCAATTTTCAATAGTCTGAGAGAGGCAGGGGGAGGGTTTTAGACAAACTTTTGTCGAAAATGAATTAAGTAACGTATCACTTTGTCATGAAATTGAAGTTGATGAGATGGTGATAAATAATTATGATCCAGATACACGTACTTACCTCATTTTTAAAATGAACTTACAAATTAATTCATTAAACAATTTCACAAAAATGTACACTATTCAATTTCGCCACCAGAGTTCATGCACTCTACGAGATCAAAAAAAAAAGGAAATGTAAGGGAAAAGGTAAGATGACGTTTTCTTTTTTCAGTAAAAAAGACATTGCTTTTTCAAGCATCTGAATCAACTTTTTAAAAAAAATGAAGGTTAACTTAGGCATATAAAACCTAATCCAAATACCTACGAAAAAAAATATTACCACATTTTAAGACATCAACTCATTTAGACAGCAAACAGTCAGCAATTAATTACAAAAATAATGAATAAAAAATGGTGGTAAGGTCTCCTCTTCAAGGAAAGTTCCATATCATGGATATTTTTTGCTGGAAATTTGATTATGTTTCCAAGTTTTCAAAAATCTGACACAATGCCTGAAATGAATTCAGGAACTTGACAGAAATTTTCAAAGTTTCCAATAGTCAATGTTCCAATCATCAAATAGGTATTCAACTCTTACTTCCTCAGCCAAAAAAAAGAAGAAAAACACCATGTAACTTAACAATTCGAACCTACGACACTACGACAACAGTTGAGAGAAAATTTCAAAACCGAAGGCAAAAAAATACGCCATCAATGTGAAAATATGTACGAGGATATCAAAAAGAGCTACAGCTGGGCAAAGAAAAAAAACTGCAGCAAGAGCAAGAGTACAACACACTCGTATATATTGCACTTTCGTCCTCTCTATACGTACATCCATCGTATTAAAGGTTATGCACACATTGAAGTCTGTAATGATGGTACACATCTTCATCTGCGAAACCGATACGCGTATGTGTATGAAGAAATTACACGAGAGGTACTTTTTTCACACCCTTTGCTCATTCTCACAATCACACGAGACACCATTCAATTCATTCGTCAGAATAAATAGAGAATTACAACTCGACAGACTCAAAAACGTATCCGTCTGTTTTGTCTTCAAAAAGCACGAAGCATTGACTACGCAGGGTTGACTTTCAAGTTAGATCAACTCACGATGACGACGCGACACTGTAGCTTTTGGTTATAAAGCATCGCATATTGCTGCGGTGCTTTTTCAAAGTACAGAGTAGTATTGTTAAATACGCGATGTTCTTTTTGTAGAACCTATACGAACACAGAACGTATACTTTGGACGATGTCGGCATCGAGGTGGATATTTTTTGCTCGGGAAGGGACAGACGCGGACGTCGCGTTGAAAAAAGTTCTTTCGACGCATTTACGATAATTAAAATGCCTGTCAGGAATTGCAAAATGTTGTAAAAAATTCAAAGCTGTTTTTTTTCGTACCTCGTCTCTTTTTTTCGGTTTTTTTTTTACTCTCGATGTCGTAAAAGAGTTGGTTTTATTTTCAACACTTGTTGTGACTTCAAGTACATACTCGTATAAACAAGACGACGATGTGTGAAACCACCTGAATCGTGAGAGTATTTGCGGTATTTGGATTCCATAACCAACGTTGAAAGTTTCATCTTGTTTGATTAGAAATATACCCAGCAGTAATTACCCTACAATATTATTTTTTCGATTGATTTATGTAAAACGAAAAAATACTCATAGATTTAGACAAGTAAATGATGAGGGAAATATCATCAATGGGACAAAAATTTTAGAACTGGGCAGAGCTAAATGGAAAAAGTACACAAAAATACATCACAAGCCAAAATTTCAAGTCTTAAAATCACTTTTCGATTTTTGGTGATTTTTAAAAAATCAAATAAATTTGAGGGGGGGGAGAGTCGAAATTTCACCGATTTGACCTAGAAAGCTAAAATTTGGTATATCCTTTATTTTCGACCCACTGCACTGATTTGAAACGGTTTCGAGCCATTCTGAGCAGCCCTGAAGCCTCCAGCAGATTATTTAGAAAGTTAGAAGTTCCACAAAAGCTTACCAAATGAATTTGGAAAGCTAAAATTTTCTCTATATCCTGATTTCAACTAGCTGAATCGACAGGAAGCAGATTCAAACCGTTCTGGCGCCTCCAGCGGTTATTATGTTCTCCTACTTTCCTTTTTTCAACAACAAAATTCCCTGAGGAAAAAATGGTTCCGAAGTGGCACTCACCAATTTGGAAAAAATGCTGGGTAATCTGTCAAGTGAGTCATTAAAAAGCACCAGTCATCAATCAGCAAACGTGCTAGAGTTGATTTTTCACAATTTTTAAGACTTTTTTTTTGGAAAACTGGAATTTTACAAAACCGCCGGGACTTCATGAACGAACGGTTTGAGACCATTTTAAGTCAACTTGACACGTTGAAAACAGAGTGCAGAGTGAATTAAAACTTTCCAACGTCGTTTGATTAAATTTTTGTGTAAATTTCAACATTCGAAAATCCGCTGGAGACTCCAGAACTACTCAAAACTGGTTGTACCTGTTCCAAATCCATTCGGTGAGTCTAAAATAGGGTACCCAACTACCCATACACCAAATTCTAGTTTTCTAGGTCAGTTGGTCGAAAAAGTTGAGTTATTTCTCACCCTAGGATGTTTTTTTTTTTTCGATAGGTGAGTTGAGAATCAAGTAGGACACCGAGGTATTTCACTGGTTCTTGAGTATATTTCCGAGGGATGTCCACTTGTCCAATTTTCAACTGCCGAATGCGAGTACTTAATATTGAGAAGCGAAAATATCTTGGTTTTAGTTTTAGTTAGGATTCCGTTTCAGTTTCCATACAAGGAACCATTTTGAAATTTCCTCTATGCATTCTTGTAGGTTGTTGATTTCTTGACAATAAGCATGTATCATCTGCAAACATTGCTATATTGATATTATCTTGTATGTGAGTAGGAATATCATCGAATATATCACTGCAGAAAAATGAGAACAATGTTGGACTGAGAACTGCTCCTTGTGGTATACACCTTGGAATATTTTTCTCACTGTTGAATACGATTGGTGAATTCGAATAATGAATGAATGGCTGTGAAGAAAAGATGCAATGATTTTGGTTAGAGCCATTGGAACTATTTTAGCAAGTTTGTGTATATTAGACCAGCATGCCATGCCAGATTGAATCAAATGCTTGTTGGATATCCAAAAAGGCTGCTACTGTATACTCTTTGTTTTCAAAACCATTTTGGATGATTTCTGTGATACGATGTACTTAATTGATGAACCGTTGAAGTTTGTTTTCTGAACCCAAATTGGAAAGGAGGAATTGTATTCTGTTTTTCAAGTTGATCTTGAAGTCGTTTCAGAATTATTTTCTCCAAGAGTTTTGAGAGTGTGTTCAAGTTGATTTTTAAAACTACCTATGTACATCAAACATTGAAAAATGCAGTTTATCACACGAAAATGTGGCTTTTCAATCCAGGTTTGTCCGTCTCAAAATTTGTTGTGCCAGTTGGGATACCTCACTTATGAACTAATTGCGTTCGAAGTATCGAAGAATTCACTTAATGATACAGAACCCAAACTGCTTAACCCTTTTAGGTTCTCATAGTTTGACAGAGCCCACATTGAAGTTCTGGTGATTTCGTGTTAAGGCATCACTCCAACGTTACAACCAGAAAAAAAATGACCTCTAAAAATAATTTCACGCCGCAAATAGATTGCAAAAACCTTTTCAGATATTTGAATCTGTTAACAATCAACCACCAACATAAGCCCATTTTCAGCACAGAACAAGCTTCGATACACGCAGTAACGTTGGAAAATTTGAAACAAATTTCATTCAATGGGGAAGATTTCGAAAAAAAATAGCCATCCTAGCTCCGAAGTTATTACGTATAATGCACTATGTATTATGTTTTTTATGCTCGCTATTCAGTGATTGCAAGAGAGTTTTTGCATTTGTCTTTTGTTTATCGGCTACTTTAATGCTTTGGGTATGCGTTTAAATGTTTCTTCAACAACTCTTGGTGGCATGATCGACATATCTAATTTCACCTCAGACATTTTTACCTTCAATTCGAAAATTGATTTTTCTGAATTTATCACGTCACTTCTTGTTGATGGAAAGCGACCCGATTTTTATAAAAAAGAATTCAAAAAAAAAATGTATTGCCATTTAAAAATTAGGTACAGACTTTTGATAAAAATAACAGCAGTGCTAAAATTTAAAATTCTGATCATGGACGCGAACAACCGCTGGCTACTTCTTCGAATTTGGCGCCAAAATATTATTGCTTGGCATCACAAAAATACTACTCGTTAATTGGCTATCTTTGAAAATACTATTCGCTGATTGGCTATGTGTCAATGATGAAAAAGCAATCACAATAGAGTCTTTTCGCGCAAAAATATTCTCTTCAATTTCAGTCCAGCTTCGAAATTGGAGGAACTATGACGGATCAAAATTTTCAAACACCTTCATAGGATCTTCCATCTTCAACTTACAAATATTGTAACTTTATTTATAGGACTTTTCCGACGATCATTTGTGAGTCGCGATAAATCTGAATGCGTACTTGTTTTTGAAGAGTTGCTGAACCTTATTCTGTCATTTATTTGGTCTCATCAGGTAAGAGGAATTTTCATTTTACTTGTTTTTATACCATAATTGGAAGTACAAGGCTCACGTATTCGATGACTGGTCAAGTCAAAACTAGAAACATATGAATACTGAATAGGTAACTCTATCTCAAAAAAATAAGATAATTTTTCATCCTGCACAGTGTGAAAATTGAAAATGTCTGCTTTACTCCTGCAAATCTGAGAAAAACCACAAGATGAAATACAAAACTGGAAAAGGAACGAAATAAATGAAGAAGAGATGGCGCGATAAGCGTTCTTATCCTCTTTCTGGAAAAATTCCAATTTCAACTGAAAAATTGCATACTCATCTGCGCTTTACGTATACCAGACAAAAATATTTTCTTCCGAGGTAAAAAAAAATCTCATCAAATGTTTCTGTTTAGTGACTAAAGTGAAAAGAACGTACTCCAATTCAATTAATCAAGTTGAACGACGATGCATCATCATCATGCCACGTCATCACAGAATCAGCGTTTTTAATAAAAATCAATAATCGAACAAGGTAAGTGTACTCGATTTTATAACCAATTAAGAATAAAGATCCTTTTTACTCGCGTCAAAGCATAATTCTTCACCTTTGGTGAGCTTTTATCGACGTTATAATTAGTTTTTACTCTTTTACGATACTAAACTCACTTCTCGTTGACCATCGCCCATATACGAAAGAAGAGACCCTTTTTTAAAACGTTCGGTTCTGCGGCATGTATAAATATCTTTCTCAAAGAGGTCTGCAGTAACATTCTTCACCAAAGTACAAAGATACCTCCTACACAACATACGCCTCTTTATGTGTAGGTACGAGTAGAGTAGGTATATAGTACGAAAAGGCAAAAGCAAAGGCACGCTTTTCACGCATACCTCTCTTCAAGATTACCTGTCGTTTAAAAGCTTCACTCTCCGGAACACGAGACGAAAAGGATAGGTGAAGGCGATGAGGATGACAGTCTTGACTCAATGTCGAGATAATAGCCATTAATTCAACGTCGCTTTCACGGAAATCAAAGGCAATGCCAACGACTACTACTGCGTTTAAAAGCTATATACGCCGACCTATTCAGTATGCATATAAACTTGTTAAGCTACGCTATTCTTGACTTTTCGCAGAAGCGGAGCGTTATTTAGATTAGGTTATAGCCGAATACATACGTGGATGGGATTTAAATCGTGGTGAGTATGATAATAAGTGGCTGGAAAATCAGCAGGGGTGACCTAATATCTTTATGATGGTCGAGAATGGAGTTCATGATGACAATGATGACGACCTTAAGTACTTAGTTGATCAAAATACAAAATATGTACACCGGAGTGATGAAAGTATTGCCATTACATTGTATAGAAAATCATGTCAAGAGCAGTTAATGAGTCCAGGAATTGTCACAATGCGTATTTCTTGAAATTAATCGAACTTTCTGTAAGATGATATCAACTTGTTCCCTACTACAAAAACTAAATTTCATGATCTTCAACTCATTCGAAGTATCCAACCACATTTCGATTTTCTCCACATATTTTGGAAATTGAATCACCGAAAGAAAAAGCTTCGTCTTGTTTAATGCTGTAAATCTCAACTCTTTATCTCGATCAAATTCAGATCAACAGTGATGAATTTTCAAATGTTTCCAAACTTTAAATTTTGAAACATTTGAAAATTCACTTGTTAGGTAGGTACCTATCATAATACAGAACTGAAATTCGGGGCATTAAAAAGAGCAAACATGTGTCTTTCTGAGTCAGCATCTAAAATAATAAAAGCTCATGAGAGAAAATTTTTGAAATAAATCACTAAAGTGACAAAAAGCCAAGGCTTTTCAACACCTTTTTTTTTCATCATCTCTTCAGCTGAGACCTTCCCTATACACAGACGAAAGCAAACAATCGTAAAAAAATTCACATCTTCTCAAAGCAAACCCCAATTTACCACTCGCTGTGGCTTTCAAACTGAGTAAAGTTGAAAATCGTACACTTTTTTTTCAGTTTTTATTTATTTTTCCCCTAAAAAATTTATTGGTAAGTACCTATATTTTCCAAGTACCTATCCGTCTTCACAACCAAAAACATTTCTTATGTTAAACCAATACCTAGTAAGTAATCTTCAATCAGAATTCAGCTCTATACTTTAAAAAATCTATCGCACAAATCTGATTTGATTACATCCATTTTAATTACTCTACCTTTTATTATATTTTTAATGTTTCATAATCCTATGAAATTGATTTGTTGACTGCTATTCTGATAAACTTCATTTTTGTTCTATTTTTATTGTAAAAACTTGAGTAATCATTTCTGATGATTTTTATTGATTTACCAATTCTTTTTCTATGTTGAAATATTTTTATAATTTTTAGTCACATTTTCATTTCAATGGAAATAAGATTTAATTACATAGATCTCAATTAACCTACCTTCTAGATCTTTTAATACTTCGTAATCCTCTAAAACTAATTTATTGACTGATTTTTTATAAGTTTTTTTTTTCCTATTGTAAGAATTCGAATTATTTGTGATATTTTTTATTCTGATTCACAATTTTTTTTTTTATTCAAATATTTTTACCACTTTTAGTCACATTTTTATTTGCATGGAAATGGACATTTAATTACATCGATGTCTATTATTTTACCTTTTATATTTTTCAGTGTTTTGTAACCCTGTGAAATTGATTAATTCACATTTTTATATTTTATATTTTCTTAAAGCTCATTTTTGTTTTATTTATATTTTAAAATTTAGTTATTTGTCATAATTTGTACTGTGATTTACGATTCACCTTATTCATAAATCTTTATTTGAATGGAAAAAACGGAGATTTAATTAAATCAATTCCAAATTTGTTTACCTTTAATATTTTTTTATTTTTTATACGTCTTTTATATCGTTTTTCAAATCATCTAACAAACTTTTGTGTTCGAACTTACCGTTGTTTGTTCCTTTTTATATTTTCGTAATATGTTATTGAATTTTAAAATATATTATTCATTTTTCTATTTTCCTCTGTTTCCTTTTCATTTTGCTGAACGTTTTGCTTTAATTCTTTCAATTTGCCAACACTGAGTACTGACATCAAAAAACAACATTTTGTTGCGGAGTTTTCCGCAACTGGTCGACTTGTTAATCATTATTATGATTTACCAGTCAATTATTAAATTCAGCTATTAGAGGAAACTTTAAAAAAGTACACAAGATAATAATAAAATTGTCAATTAAAGATAATAAAATCTCAAAAAATATATTTATACAGTCTCCCCGAAAATGAACCAAAGATCAACGAAATTGAACAACTTTCAAGTAGATAATGATGAAAGTCATGAAATACTCGTGCAAATAATTATCGAGATTTAAATGTTTCACAACGTTCATAAATTGCAAGAGACAAGGTCTTTTTCGCCATTTCCTACCTTTTTTTAAATTATGAAAATCAATAGTAAGAATAATGATGAAAGTAAGATCTCAAAAATTTCTGCGTTACGGTCGACTCAAGTATAGATCTATCAACGGCCAAGTCCGATGAAGATAAGAAATGGATAAAAATAATTATTCGCTGATTGCAAGAGAGTTTACGTTTCATTCCTGTCAACACATGGCATTTAGCTTCCATGGTGTAAAAAACGTTTTCAATTCAAATTTAATTTCTTTTTTCAAAATTTTGATTCGAGGGATCAATATCAGACCAACACGCTGTTAAATTAATACTCCTAAACTGTTGGTTTTACAGTTCAATTTTTTTTTTTTTTTTTTTTTGAAATTGGACAGAAGGTTTTAGTTTTACTCGTAGATACTTCATGTGTAATAGTAGTTCAAAAATTGCCAAAGTAAAAATAAAGTCGACAAAGCAGAGTAAAAAATTATACGGGAGAATGAGGACAATGAAAAACCTGTCTCGGGGACACTTATTTTCAGCTTTTCAAATCAAAATTTCCAACGACTAGAAACAAAACCAAAGTAAGTAATCTCAGAATTCTGCTCTATACTTAAAAAATCCATCGCGCAATTGATCATTACCCTGAAAAAATGAATAGCCGTTGCGTAAAAATACACTTTTTTTGATATAATATCTTGTTTCTTGATTTCAAACCCCCTCCCCCTCAGAAGGGATGTCGAGTTACGCTACTGAATCATTATTAGGTAATAGGTATGTACGATTTACCTACCAGTCATACTATCTAATTCAGAAATTAGAGGAAACTTGAAAAAAATGCACAAGATAATAATAAAATATTGTCAATTAAGGATAGATGAAATCTTAGAGAAAATTGATGAAGTCTCCCCGAAAATGGACCAAAAATCAACGAAATTGAAAAATGTTCAAGTAGATTGTGATGAAAGTTATGAAATAGGTACCAATTATTATAAGATTGAAATTTTTTCACAAAGTTCTTAAATTGCAAGAGATGACCAATGAGGTCGTTTTCACCATTTCCCACCTCTTTTAAAATTATGAAAATTAGTAGTAAGAATAATGATGAAAGTGAGATCTCAAATAGCGAAATCGCCAAGTGTTGGGCACCGGGGTGTTGGCTTCAGTAGCTTTTTTCATCCGTCAAAAATCCGGTGGATGCTACGCGCCTAAAACTACGATGAAGGACTTCATAGATGGATGTGATAAATTATACGATCGCTCGTATTACGTCGAACTGGGGTTCGAAGAATTCCAGGACGAAAAGTTCCTCCCGTTCGACATTGCTGTCCAGGCTAAAAATTTTACCGATCGTTTATTCCCCAACGCCGAAGTAGTTCGCCTATCACTCATCCCATACATGGACGATCCCGTGTTGGACTCGAAAATTACCAAGTATAATGCCATCTTACTTGACTGGGAGAGAAAAAATCCAAAAATCGAGTGCTGTGAGCGAATCAAGCTAGCTGTCGAAGATTACAAAGGCGAAAAATGGCGAACGACTAAAAATGGATACCTAGTAGTAAGTAAGTAATCTTCAATCAGAATTCTGATCTATACTTTAAAAATCCATCGCGCAATTATTCATCATTAGGTACGATTTACCAGTAAGGTGTTTAATTCAGCAATTTAGAGGAAACTTTAAAAAAGTACTACACAAGATTCAAGTACTTAATAACAAAATATTGTCAATAATTAAGGATAGCGAAATCTTGAAAAATATTGATAAAAGTCTCTGAAGTTTTTTTACTTGTTGAGGTCATTTGATTTCAAAAAAATGAAAAACAAACCACCCTATAACACAACTGAAAAATATCCACCAAGACTTTACAGATGAAATGATGCGAATTCGATGAGCCGCGTATTTATGCACCTAAATAGCCGCGTATTACTAAATATTTACCGGTACGTACTTGTGAAAACGGGTACCACATATTCATAGTCGAGATACAACATGTTGTACCAGAAACAAAACCAAATAGTAAATAATCTTCAATCAAAATTCTGCTCTCCAGGGAAGTGGATCAAAAATCAACGAAATTGAAAATATTTTCAAGTAAGTAGGTAGCTGGTAGATGATGATGAAAGTTATGAAATACCAATCAAGATTGAAATTTTTTCACAGCTCGTTCTTAAACTGCAAGAGATGACCTATAAGGTCTTTTTCAATGTTTCTCACCTTTTTCGAACATGATGAAAATTAATGGCTGACCACTTATAAATTGGCCATCTTGTAAAATAAAGGAGTTACATATGTGCTCCGCAAGATCGGAAATTTACTTACCAATAATTTTGAAAAATTCGTCAAAAATAAGAAAACGTTCGAATCATTCAAATGGTGCCCCTAACCCCATAGTACTCGATCTAGCAGCTGGATTGCATTGATATTGACGTGTTTTTCTAGTTTTCTTTGGTAACTGGAGTTGAATTTCTTGACAATTTCATTCACATTATCGATTTCAGTGTACTTGTGGATGATATCGTTTGTTACATACCATGGAGAATCCACCATAGTTCGTAGGGCTTTATTTTGAAATCGCTGGTTTATGTTTATATTAGATCTGCTAGCAGTACCCCACAATTGAATTCCATATGTCCACAAAGGGCGTATCATAGATTTATACAGTAATAGTTCATTGTCTAAAGTCAGCTTTGACTTTCTTCCTAATAACCGATACATTTTTTTAAATTTCAAGTCAAGTTCTTTTCTTTGTTTACTAATGTGCTCCCTCCATGTCAGAGAATGATCAAGCTGCATTCCTAGATACCTCACTCATTTGGACGAAATACAGAATTTCATCAACGAAGTCGTGAAGTCAAATCAACCGGGTTACGAAAGCGACGCGAGTGAGTATTTCGTCACAAAAGTTTGAATTTTCATGATAAAGAACATAATAAAGGTGAACTGATTTTTTGTTGTTGTTGTTACAGACGAATTTACTGATCCTGCCGTTGCACCATTTGTATGGGTATCATCGTGATCACGAGTACCGGAAGGAGGTTTTTTTTATTCATTCAATAATGGAAACCTTGGGTCTGTTTTCCCACATGGAAGTATGCTGGTATGGTTATCGAATAAAAAGTAAGCTCATCATTTAATCCATATACGAACCATTCCTCATCTAATCGAGAGTTTTCCCACAGAGAATTCATACACATAAGGAAAGACGGACGCGAAAATTACTACGCGGTGGGCATTGGGCAGGCTGCCTGTAAACTTGGTGAAAACGCATTTAGAGTATTTGAAAAAGTTCGCTTCGAAATTAGAAACCGGAAGGTACAAGAAGATCGGCCAAACGATGAAGATCGTTATATGTGTAGATTAAGCAGATTGTACCAGAGTAAGTAAGTAATCTTTAATCAAAATTATGCTCTATATTTTAAAAATCGATTGCTCAATTAATCATCATTATACGAGTATTGTACAATTTACTATTTGACAATTTAATTCAGCAATTGGAGGAAACTTGTAAAAGGTACACAAGTTAACGATAAAATATTGTCAATAATTAGGTACCTAAAGATAGCAAAATCATTAAAAATATTGACGAAGTCTCCCACTCCCCTGGAAATGGACTAAAAATCAACGAAATTGATAAATTTTCAAGTAGACAATGTGAAAGTGATGAAAGTAATGAAATGTCTCATCAAGATTGAAATTTCTTCAAAACGTTCTCAAATTACAAGAGATGATCCAAGTATAAGGTTCTTTTTCGCCATTTTCTCTCCCCTTTTTTTTGAACATTAGATAAATAGTAAAAATAAGGATGAAGGTAAGATCATCGCAAAAATTTCTGCGTTGTGATCGACTCAAATAGATCTATTGAACGACTGGAAACAGTACATCGAAAATTAAATTCCTTCATACCAATCTAGTTCAATTTTAATATGTATTGTCTTCATGCCATTAATTTTTGAAACCGTTGTCACAATCCCGCGAATAAATTAACGCTGAACTTTATGTTGCATAAATGGATAAAAATTATTGGCTGATTGCAAGAGGGTCTCCGTTCAGTTTTTTTCAACACATAACATCATTTTGCTTCCGTGGTGTAGAAAACATTTTCATTTCTAATTTCATGACTTTTTTTGGAAATTTTTATTCGAGGGGTCAATATTAAGACCAGAACACCATTAAATTCCAAAACTATTTTAATAATTTTGATAAAATTTTCAGACGTGAAAAATAGAATTGGGGGTGAAGAAAGGTTTTATGGTTCTTTTTTTTTAAAATTAAGACAGACGGTTTCAGTTTTGCTTCATAGTTTGAAAATCGCCAAAATAAAAATAAAGCCGATCAAACTTTGGCGACAAACTGCATAAGGACAGAACCTTCTAGAAAAAAATTTTCTGAAACATTCAAATTCCTATACAATTTCCTTCCTGGAAAATTTTTTCATATTTGTCTTTAATTTGCTCAGAAAATCAACTTTCATGATCGAAGGTCCAAGATTAGAAACCAATTCAGCGACTTTAAAAAGCTTCATTCCAATATCCGGATGTTTGATCTTTTTTACTACTCAAAAATCGATTTCGAAAAAATAAAATATGTTGAAGTAGGTACCCCGATCAGCCCATTTTTCAAGATAATACTTATGTTGTGTTGAATTCCTTGAATCGCATCTATCACTGTGACAATTTATCCTTCACGAAAAGTGATTGATGCTTTTTAATCAAAAAATAATTTTATTTACCTAGAACATAGAGCAGGCAAATAGCGGTTTTAAAAAGGAAAAAATTGGCACATAAATTTTTTCTTCGGGAATGTGTTCAGATGACCCCACTGAACTACCAAAAAAAACCCGAACCTCCTAACCCTGGAGCTAATTTTTTTAGGGGGCTAAAACCGGTTCCGATTTACGTTTTTTGCGATTTACTCCGAAAATATTAGGTTTACGAGAAAAACTACCATGACTAAAAATGTTCCCCTTCAAATTCTCGACAGTTTGATACTACGCTCGATACCCATACCTCAAGAGGGGTGTCTGAAAAAAGGGGTGGAAAGAGTAGGTGTTTGAAAAAAAGTCAGTCCAATAAATTGATCAAAGTTACCACTTAATATCATTCGTTTTCGCTCAAATTTTTTTTGCAAAGTCTACTCACCCAACTATTAGTCACACCACCATTGATTGGTCTTCATCCCTCCCAAGGGGTTGGTGGGGGATGCTTGGTTTTTCAAGTAACACACAACTGAATCATATATTTGAAAAACGAATCTGGACATGCGATATATCGAATGGTATGTTTTCGAGGTCGCTGAATACGAATACCAACTTATTTTCTGGGTCCAACTCCTCAAAGCCCCTCTGTGCCCCAAAAAGGGGGTTAAAATTTTGAAAAATCGTGAAAAGTCGAGTGATATATCGAATGGTATGTTTTCGAGGTTGCTGAGTACGAATATGAACTTATTTTTCGGGTCCAACCTCACAATGTCCCTCTGGGCCCCAACAAGGGGGCCAAAATTTCAAAAAATCATCAAAAAGTCGAGTGATATATCAAATGAAATGTTTTTGAGGTCGTCATGCAGGCGCAAATATGAACTTATTTTTGGGTCCCACCCCACAATATCCCTCTGTGCCGCAAAAAAGGGGCCAAATTTTGAAAAATCATGGAAAGTAGAGTTATATACCTATCGAATGGTATGTTTTTGAGGTCGCTGAGAACGAATATGAACTTATTTTTCGGGTCCCACCTCACAATGTCCCTCTTCGCTGCAAAAAAGGGGCCAAATTTTGAAAAATCATGAAAAGTCGAATGATAAGTATATGGAATGGTATGTTTTCAAGATCGCTGAACACATATTTTTAGAATCCAAAGCACAATGGTTCTCAGTTCCAAAGAAGTTAATGAAAAAACATGGTGTGATCTTTTTCTTTAAAGATTCACACCATTATTTTAGAAAAAATTCTGAAAATTCATCTCAAAAATACTGATTGGACTAGGTAACTTTCGGCGGGAGGAGGGGAGATGTAAGTAGAGGTACTCGCATTGCCAAGGTATTATTGGAATCGCTGTTCAAAAAGTTTGAACGCTCATTTTGCAAAGAAAACATTTTACATCTGAAGATTTTTCTTTAAAACGCTCACTCACCTACCTGCAGGTTTTGATTATTTTTCAATAGAAAATAAAACGGAACTAGGACTTTCACTGTGTTGTCGAATTTCATTGAAATAAAATGTATAATCATCCAACTAAATTCTATTTTTAAATTCTGTCTAGGTTCTTACGTGCCACTCGAATTATATTTTCATGGGAAATTTAAATGAAATTAATCATTTATAATGTTTCTTTTTTTGCTGAAAAAACTCATAAATTGATAAAAAATTTCAAAATAGAATCCCGAAAACACACCATTCGATATATTTCACTCGACTTTTCATGATTTTTCAAAATTTGGCCCCTTTTTTGGGGCACAGAGGGATATTGTGGGGTGGGACCCAAAAATAAGTTCATATTTGCGCCTGCATGGCGACCTCAAAAACATTTCATTTGATATATCACTCGACTTTTTGATGATTTTTTGAAATTTTGGCCCCCGTGTTGGGGCTCAGAGGGACATTGTGAGGTTGGACCCGAAAAATAAGTTCATATTCGTACTCAGCAACCTCGAAAACATACCATTCGATATATCACTCGACTTTTCACGATTTTTCAAAATTTTAACCCCCTTTTTGGGGCACAGAGGGGCTTTGAGGAGTTGGACCCAGAAAATAAGTTGGTATTCGTATTCAGCGACCTCGAAAACATACCATTCGATATATCGCATGTCCAGATTCGTTTTTCAAATATATGATTCAGTTGTGTGTTACTTGAAAAACCAAGCATCCCCCACCAACCCCTTGGGAGGGATGAAGACCAATCAATGGTGGTGTGACTAATAGTTGGGTCAGTAGACTTTGTAAAAAAAATTTGAGCGAAAACGAATGATATCAAGTGGTAACTTTGATCAATTTATTGGACTGACTTTTTTTCAAACACCTACTCTTTCCACCCCTTTTTTCAGACACCCCTCTTGAGGTATGGGTATCGAACGTAGTATCAAACTGTCGAGAATTTGAAGGGGAACATTTTTAGTCATGGTGATTTTTCTCGTAAACCTAATATTTTCGGAGTAAATCGCAAAAAACGTAAATCGGAACCGGTTTTAGCCCCCTAAAAAAATTAGCTCCAGGGTTAGGAGGTTCGGGTTTTTTTTGGTAGTTCAGTGGGGTCATCTGATCACATTCCCGAAGAAAAAATTTATGTGCCAATTTTTTCCTTTTCGCCCTCGCTTTTTTACGTTATTTCCCTGCTCTAACAGTAGTTTTTCCACAACTATTTTTCTCGTATGTGTACTGTATTTCCAGCGAAAAATGTGAAAACCCGATTTTGGGCTAAGTCTCGCCCTTTCAAGAGGGATGCTCACCACCTAGAGGTGGGAGGGGTTCCCCTACATTAAAAAAATTGTCCGAAATGCGCTGCCTTAATTAACCATCAAGAGCAGATGATGAAGAAGTAGTGGTAAAGGCAATACTTCGTCATGCCAGAGTCAAACAGTCAGAAATCATAAAATAGACCACTCAGCGTTCCTTCCTACTCAACCTTCAAGATCCCAATCAGTTCAAAACCATCTCTAAAAATCAAGATACTCCTCACAGTCAACGTACGAGTATAAAATATGAGCATATAAATAGGTTATGGTAGAGAAAAATCCCTCGATGAGTACAGACAGAAGTCGACTTAAAGAATACCTACCAAAAAAAAAAAGCCTCTTCGCGTATTAATGGCAAAGAGATGGTAGCAGAGAGGCATTTGCAATGGTATACGAATATCTACGCGAGTATATGCCTTACGATGGAGCAAATGTGTTAATACGTAATACCGCTCTCGCCTTACACCGGAATTCCATTACACTTCCGCAACATTAAGCATAAGGCATTAACCAGACAACGCAACACGCAGCACACAAAGTGTATTTACTTTTTAAATCGTCGTATTCGTACAGTGCAGTGCGGTAAGCAGCAGCGTGGCGTGCACATAGAGCAAAGAGAAATAGGTTTTACCACATCCAATCCACATCGCGCCAAGCAACCTTTCCACACTGCAAACTGTGGAGGCAATACACAAGTACGAAGCACAGCAGAGTAATGATATTGTCTCGCGAGAAGCGCCCCTTTTCTTGGCCCACTGGCGTTAAGAAGATGATATTCTCGGATGTTGCTTTAAATCAACCATTTCTCTCATATATCGTTCGAGTGAGCGACGACGGTTTACTCTTCTTCTTCGCTTTTTTTCCAACTCTCTGGTATTGCTGTTTTTTTTTTCTCTCGGTGCTGCTTCTTTTTCGGTGCGCCGCTTCCTTTTTCCTTTATCCTTTTGTTTGATGTAGCTCGAGTCTCATTCTTTTACGTTAAAAACCATCACTTTGAATATTTTTTAAGCTGCGAGGCTTTTACGTTAAGTGGCTCTGAATCATGTAGTTTGACAAGCGTTTAAGAGAGTGTGGCGAAGGGCAAGTTGTATACGAGTACGTGTCTCTGTACTGTACGTACTTGTACGACAACGACTATGTTGATGTAAGTATCTATAAAAAGCTAAGTATTTATAGGAGAGAGATACTAATGAATATTTGTTTTTATATAAACACTGTTTTTTTTCGCATCGCTTAAAAGATGCCGCCGTCGTCACATCTTTATTGTCAACGTACGTGGCTCAGTTTTTTTTTCTCTAACGCCACTTCCCACTTGCATAGCTCGAGTATATGTATAAAGTGCTTGTCAAAACATTAATTGCTCAGATTTACGATGCAGAGTGTAATCGTTCAATGAGAGGTGACATTATCGTGAGTAGTTTTAAATGCATTTTACTGTACAACTTTTCTGTTAGTCGAATCCAAAACTTCGTTCAGTAAGTAGGTGAAGTAATGTACGAGTAGGTAAAGTAATATCAAAGCTTAAAATGTTATCTGCTTTTGAAAGGGGGATAGGTAGAGGTACCAAAAGATACCAAATTTCAATAAGCACATGAAAATTTCAATACTTCGTTCTATACAGGGTGTCCGGGGAGTAGTGGTACACACTTCAGATTTGAATACAAACCGAATACCAGTAAAAAAAAAGGAAGGTTAAGAAGTTGCCCATTTTGAAAATTGAAGGCGCAAAAATACGTTTTTAAAAACTTGAAAGCCAAAATCCAATTTTGACCATTGGGGGGAGGGGTCCGGGAGTACTTCGAAAAATGAATAAAATTACATATTACGACTTTTTGGCCCAACTTGTGAATTGAAGGGTCAACAAATGATTTTCAATTTCAAAAAAATCGCGATGAAAAATATAAACGCGGAAGAGAATACTACGTCAAAAAATGAGCAAATATTGTTATGATCATTTTTTTCCTTATTCCAAAATTTGAAAAGTTTTTGAAGCTCAACAATATTCGATTTGCTAAAAATTTAATTGAGTTAATTTACAATTTTAGAGCTCCCAAAACTTTTCAATTTTTACGAGTAAGAAAAAAAAATGATCATAACAAAATTTGTTTTTTAATTGAGGTAGCATTTATTTCCGCATTTATTTTTTTCATCGCGATTTTTTGAAATTGAAAATCATTTGTAACCCCTTCAGCCTTCAATTTGCAAGTTGGGCAAAAAGTCATAATAGATAATTTTGTTTAATTTTTCAAAATTGAATTTCGGCTCTTGAATTTTGAAAACGTATTTTGCCCCTTCAAGTTTTAAGATAGGCCATACCTTCACATAACCCTTTTTTTTCAGTCGTACCCGGTTATATCCAAATCGGAAGTTTGTACCAATAGTCCCAGGACATTTGAAAAAACAGTAATCGAATAAACCAGCAATAAAATGTTTAGAGTAAGTAAAATAAAAGTAAAACGTAAAAAAAACTAAGTAAGTAATTTTTCAAAAATTTTATCCATATACATATCTCTTGAAAAACTATACAATCAAATAGTTCAACAGATTTTTTATAATTTGTCTGAAACAGCCCAGAGAAAAATTATTGGATCAGACCAGATCTGAATACATCTGATCTTGATCATACTAGACCAGATATTCCACGGATCTTATTAGATTTGTCTTATGTCTACACTGGATTATCGTAGATCTGTTCAAACCTAATCAGACCCAATCATTTGCCCCTCAGAAGAAATTTACATTCACCTACATATTTATTTTTCATTCAGTATCCAACTGATTTATGTAATATGTATTTTCCAAATCAGGATGACCAAATTTTAAGTCTCTCAAAAATCAACTACATAGAAAACAACTGAAAAAAGAGAAAGTCAAATTTTTTTCAAACGTCATTGCGATGAATTTAATCAATTGTCAAACTTTTCCTGGTGTTCATGAAGCTAAAATGGTGGGTGGAGGAAGAAGTGCCACTTCAAAATGTATGATTTTCAAACATACGTCTGTAAAAGACTCGAATCATTTGTGCTTTCTATCTGGATTTTGTCACCGATAATTTTCGTTTTTTTCTCAAGTGTGCTGGTGTAAGCTACTCGTGAATTGCGTTTTTTTGAACACTAAGCGATTAAATATTCGAAATTCAATTACGAATAACCATTATAAATGTTATCTTCTGCTGGAAAGGAGTAGGTAAGTACATACCAAAGGTTCCAAATTTCACTAAGCACACGAAGATTTCAATATTTCAGTCAATATTCATTTTGACGCCAAAAACCAGATAAAATCTATCCGAAGAACTCAGCAGTAAATTTAAAACTGAGTAAGTAATTTTTTCACTTTTTATCCATATGTACATAGGTAGGTAAGGTACTTATTTCTTGAAAACCTATTCGATCAAATAGTTCAATCCAATCATTTTCCAAAGGGAGGAAATTTACATTCGCCTATCTGTTTTTCATTCAATATCAAACTGATTTATTTTCCAAATCAGGATGACCAAATTTTCTGTCTCTCAAAAATCAACTACACAAAAACGAACGGAAAAAAGAGAAGATCTAATTTTTTCAAACGTCATTTACTGAAACTTCAAAATATATCGTCTTCAAAAACCTTCGTCTGTAAAACAATCGAATCATTTCTGCTCTCTCTGGGTTTTGTCACCTTCGATTTTCGTTTTTTATTTCAAGTATGCTGCTGCTGTAACTACGAATCATTATTATTTCATCGTCATTGATACTCTAATTGACATCTCTAAATTTGGGCCCATCATCCAGGATGAAATCAACCAAAATTAGCACGAGGGTGGGTCGCTGATTTTTTAAAAATAATTATGTATTTTGCATATCGGTGGAGTTCATCAAACGAGGAGAAATGGCGCAAACTGAAGATCTCTACAATTTTTTTCGAAGGAAGGAAGGGCATTTGAAAATTTTCAAAATGGCTACCAAATGAAAATTTCAAATTCCTGTACCTGTGATTCTAATCAACTTTGCGGTTCAAGCTTTTTTAAAATTTTATCCAACATTCCGAGGGCTATTTGCTCGTGGTGGCAAAATCAGTGTTGCCACTTTGAATGATGCGAAAAAATCAGTTTAAAAACTAAATATCGAAATAAAAGTAAGAAAGCATGGATAGCCTTTTTCATGTAGAACAACGTATCAAAAAACTGCGACGACCGACGACGTTTTCTGTTCATTTTGAGAAAATGATTATTAAAGATTGTGAATAAATGCAAAATAGCAGTGAAAATTTTCAAAAAAATATTTTTTCTGTGATGTCAAAATATTATTTTATTATTTTTCTTGATAAAGAGAACGAATAAAGATTTATGCAGAACCAAATAGAGAACAAATCTACCAAAAAAATCGTTTTTTGAACATAATTTTGGCACAGGTTACAATTGAAAATTTAAAGGAAAAAAATCCTCATGCCTAATCAACTAAAAATGTTGAAAAAATTCATAAAAATGTCATCTCTGCCTACCTATTTATGATCTTATGGTTATTATTCGGATATTTGAAGAAAAGGTAAGCAGAACCTTTACAATTTTCAAAACACTTGTAGACGGTATAAAGTTGACAATTTTTTTGTTTCAATTTTCAAGAGTAAGTACCTAAGTATAATTAATTATGTCAGATTTCATGTTGAAAAACATTTTTTGTGAATTTTTTCACTATTTAGACAAGAAAGAAATCTGAAGAAAGCAGAATTTTGGATTTCGACCAGACAAATCGATTGTAAACTTTTTCAAACCACTTTGAAAATTATTACTGAAGACTCCCGCAGATTTTTGAAACTTGCAATCCCCTACAAAATTTCATCAAGTGGAGTCAGAAAGCCGAAATTAAATCTGCACTCCAATTTCAACACGCCATCAAGTCGACTTTTGGTGGGTTCAAGTCATTTTGGAGCCTTTAGCGACTTTTTGAAAATTTCTGGAGCCTCCAGCAGATTTTTGAAACATGAAATTTTCACAACATTTTATTAAATGGAATGAGAAAGCTGAAATTTTGTTGAATCTGCTGGAGGCTCCAAGAAATAAAAGTCGCTGGAGGCTCCAGAATGACAAACCCATCAGCAGTCGCCTTGATGGTGTGCTTACGTTGGAGTGGAGCGTGAATTTTAGATTTCCTATTCTGATTGATAAAATTTTATGAAAATTTTAAGCATTGAAAATCTGTGGAAGGCTCCAGTAATTTTCAAATAGTTGTTGGAGGCTCCAACACGGCTTGAAATATTTCAAGTTTTAAAAATCTGCCGGATGCTCCAGAACTGCTCAAAACGGTTTGAAACCGTTTCCAATCGATTTGGCAGATCGAAAATAGGATATATCACAAATTTCAGCTTTCTAGGTCAATATGGTACAGTTTGGATTTTTCCATGCATTTATGTGAATGCTGTGTTTTGTCATCCCTTCATTGGGACTAGGTGGCTCAAAATCGATTTATATTTTCAAGCTTGTAATTTATGATTTAATTTTTGATTGCCTAATTTGGTCACAGCGCTTTATGGAGTACTTAATTTGAATGTACCTACTACAGAAATAACTCCTGCTTTTGTTGGTGACTCTGTATCAGTTTCAAAATAGTTCCAATGATTTGAGCAAAGAAATAGCTTTTCACTCGTCAATTTGAAATATTCACACAAAAACAATGAAAGAAATTAACTTTAAATGTTTATGACTGATGCTGTGCTTTCACGTGGAATGATCCATTAATTCTACCTCTTCGTCGATGACATCTGGATGATTCAACCAATAAGTACTAATATTAACAAAAGTAACAAGCACTTAATATAAGAAATACCATAAGCCATCTGATTGCAAGATAGTTTCTGTTTTTCACTTTTTTTTCATTCAAATTTTTTCTCCTCTAGCATGACATTTTTGAACCACAAAGCAACGTGAGATGAAAACCGAACTTTACAGTGCATTATCATATCAGATCAAGAGTAAAATTTCAATTTTGCGTCCTTCGACATCGCTAATTTGCTACACTGCTTTCACCCTATATTTTGCAAAATCCTCCCAAAAATCAAATAAAAATAAATACCACGCTTTCCACACCTATACCTATGCACAGAGCAGCATCCTTGGGGTGGGTAGGATGAACCCATGATACTTAATACCGATCGTCCATAATACCACACAAAATAAATCTACGAACTTCACCAAAATAAGTAAGTAATCGTTCTCAGCTGTTTTTTTCCACCTCGAAAAAAACATCATTACGTCAACGTCGCTTCGTCGATTTTATCTCACAATATTTACCTACCCCAGCACAGTCGAACGTACTCTGGGGTAAAAAATGCAAATAAAACACGTTATTACGGTTCACTCTGGTTTACAGTCTAGCACATAAAAAGATTTATTTTTTTTATGGAATCATCGCACGCCTTTCAGGGCACACCGCAAACGATTCAAAAATCGAATCTTTTACGCGACTAGGTATTTTCTGAAGAGCATTTAAATGCAGTTAGTACGATTCGTCGGTTCGATACTACCGCCCAAGGTTGTGCGAGCGAGCTGAAAGCAGGCTACGGAGAGAAATCGGCTATACGTAAACAAATTTTTATATTTCAAAGTAAATAAACGGCTGGTAAAAGCTTCGGAAGCGAGTTATATAAACAAAAAAATATATATAAGCAAGACGAGGGGAAAAAAAGTTGCTCTTCTTTATAGGATAGGATAGGTACAGGTACAGAGTGTACACACGCAAACGAAAAGGATATTTTTAATTTACGATTTTCCGACACCTAATGCAAATAGAAATAAAAAAATCGCTGCGCGGTCGTTTTCCTCTTCCCTTTTTTCGCACGATGACGACGACGTTAGAGAAAAATATACAAATAAATACAATATAGACAGGTATAATTCTACCTATAGTCGTTAAATAAATTCAACTCGTCGCGTTTCGGTTTTTGAATATTATTTTGTATTTTGTCGACGACGACGATGAGACAATGGTGAACTGAAATAAAAACAAGAAAGAGTGGCGAAGAGGAGAAAAATTTTCCATCGTGAAATAAAACGTTGGTTGAGTCGACACGAGCGACGAGTCTCGCGGTTCAATTTTATATTAATGCTGTTTGATTTAAAATTAATTTGCTATAAATACAGCTGCTGGATTCCCACGATCTTTGGTCGGATACGCAGAGATGCTGGAAGCCGCATCTAGGGCACGAGAAAGTGGGTTGAAAATTTACTTGATTTCCAACGCCCAGGCCACGTTGGCCGAATAGGTGAAGGGAAGGGATGAGCTGCAGTAGGGTTCGTTTTCTTATGTTATTCGGTACGAATTTTGATGATTTTGTTACACATATCGCGACCTAGTTCGATTTCTCGTATACTTTACCGGTATACGAGATACGATATATTATGTTACGTTGAATGGACAGTGGTCTGAAGGGACCGAGTAATGTACGAGATGAGAGACGTAGCCGGCGTAAGAAGTTTTTCACCCTGTGTATATGGTACACCACGTGCTTAGAGGGGAAAAAACAATAGATAGGGACTTAAAGGTGCTTATGTAGACGGGAAAAACAAAACGTGTGTAGCTGTTCCTTGGAAAGGAATTCGAAATCGTAAACGAAAACGAGTGATTTAGGGTAACTTCTAAAGAACATCAAGCGGCCCGCTTTCATGTGCCTACAAAATTATAGTATAAGATGTGTTTGAGAATAGAGAGCAATTTTCCGAAAATATTGCTTTTTTGGAGAAACTGAGCCATCGGGTATTTTGCGTACAGTTTCGTGTCCTCCTTCACTCATAAACAAAACAGACAAGTTTTTTTCTTTTGATAATATTGAAAAAATGATTATTAAAGATTGTGAAAAAATGCAAAATTGCAGTAAAAATTTTCAAAAAAATATTTTTCTGTGATGTCAAAATGTTTTTTTAATATTTTCTTGGTGAAGAGGACGAATAAATTTCAGACCCAAATAGAGAACAGATCTACCAAAAAAAAAATCGTTTTTGAACATAATTTTGGCATATATGTTACAATTGAAAATTTAAATTAAAAAAATCCTCATCAACTAAAAATGTTGTAAAATTCATAAAAATGTCATCTGCCTTTTTACGATCTATAACATTTGAAAAACGTGTTTGATAACAATTTGGATTTCTGGCAAGTGATAATAATTATGCATTCGGATATTACTGAATTTTTTACAATTTTTAAAACATTTCTAGAGGATATGAAGTTGACACTTTTTTTTTTAAATTTTCAAGTGTAAGTACCTACTTAGGTATATGTATAATTACATATGTCAGAATTCATCTTGAAAAACGCATTTTTTGTGAATTTTTTCTCTATTTAGGCAAAAAAGAAATCCGATTCGTCTTTTTCTATCAAGAAAATGATAAAACATTTCAAAATTATAGAACGACAATTTTTTTTGAAATTTTTTACAATTTCGTATGTGCTCACAGCCGAATTAAATTGACAACATCATTTCTGCTGAGTTATCAAATCCACCAGTTACACGATATCCAAATATAAATAATGAACCAGAAACAGTTTAGGAGCAATTACCAGTAGATAAGACGAGATTTTTTTTTCGTGTTAGATTGGTTATGATTTTTTTTTGAAGAAAAGAAATCGTTTATAAATTTGATTTTTTTTCAAGTGCACCGACGCTGATCTGCGTCACGCTAAATTTTAAGACGCTGAATTTTGAAAACAGAAAAGAAAAACCTATTACTAGGTACATAGGCTTTTAAAAACGTTGAAAAAAGTGATCAATTCCAAAACATCATAAATAGGTTGTATCTGATTTATTGATATTTTCATCTGACTTTCAAGAACTTGATAAAAACTAAATTCTTTCTATTGATTTTTAATATTATATCAGACTTATGAAAAATGAAAAAATTGAACTCCAAATTTTCCAAGTTTGTGCATAAATATCTTGAAATACGATTTAGGGTTATTTTATTATATCAAGAATACAAAAATGTTTGCTTTGGATCATATTAATGAACGAATCAAAGGCTTTAAATATGGTATCAAAGAAAAAAGAAGTCAACCACCAGTAATTAGTGATAGTCATTTGCAACCAAATAACTCATTGCACATGTCTTCAAGTCAGATGTTGTCTTTTGTGTGTTTTATGCCATAAATGATAGGTGACTTGGTAATGAAAAACGACAGTGATTGGTGCTTGTTGATTAAATTGAAAAGAATAATATGAAATCATTGGTATTAATATGTGATGGTACCTACATTCGACATGAGAAAAGTGAAAATAATTTTTGTCAAAGAAAGTCTTATTCAGGACAAAAAAAGACCCATCTGTGCAAACCTTCAACCATTTTAACCACAGATAGATTCGTTATAGATGTTCCTGAGCCTTATGAAGGGACATTCAATGATGCTACTACACTTGAGGACGTATGTCGAAAAAAGATGGAATCTCAAAATTGGAACCTGGAGATGTTTATCTGCATTTCCAATGTACCTAATATTATACCTATCGATTTAGCCGGTCTAAAATTGAAAATGGAGTGAAATTATATCATGTTTCACATTCAATATCCATCGCCGTGGCGTATTATTTTCGTGTTTAGGCCTGATATTTTCACCTGAAAACAAATAAAATATGTTCGATGGCCAAGTACTATTTATGTAGTATCAATACATGGAACTTTTCCAGAAAACGTTTTCTAAATTCCATATTTTAAAGATTTTCACAATTTTATCCTACACTGGTGTTGTCCTCGCCGTGGGCATTTTATAGCCACGGCAAGGACAATGAAGGAGTAGAAAATTTTAAAAATATGATGTTAGGAAATATTTTCTGATGAATTTTCATGTAAGTATATAATTTACTATACTTACAGTCATCAAATGTATTTTCTTTGCTATCAAGTCAAAATATCAGTTCTAACATCAAAAAAATGCACCACGACGATGGAAATTTTTACGCGGTGGTATCAAAATCTTTAAGCCATATTATAATAAAATTATTTTTATTAAATTATTTCATTGTTTAATAATTGTGATCTATAACCACATATTTTATGTATATAGGTGCGTAAGTAATTTTATTTTATTTTTTTAAATTTATTATATTTTCAATCAATAAGTAACTGATTCATAATGTAAATATTTTTAGAACTAATTTTTTTTTTTAATTACTTCATTAAATATAATTTTTGAAGAAATTATCATTTTTCCCCCTCCCGGTGGGAATTAATCAAGGCCAATATCAAATCAAAAATGGGGTCAGTGGCATAATCTGCAGCCGACGTTCACTCAATAACCTTGGATGGTGCTCACGTTAACATCAGTAAAGTACAGCTGTCGGGGGCTAATTTTTCATACGGCCACTGGAAATTCAAACCTTATTTCAAGCACCAACTGCGGACCACAATGTGTTAGTAATGCCGGCAGATTACACCTACATGACGGATGGCGATGGAAATCGAATAGATTGGAACCACATCCAAAAGATGTCGGAATTTCAGTCGAAAATAAATTTTCATTTGGCTAATGAAGTTATCAAGAAACATGTCTGTGAAGTTGGTGGCTCAGACTACAAGCATCAGTGTTTTCGATGCATTGAAGAATGAGTAAGATAGTCATTTGGCAGTATTTCGAAGGTGTGCAAGGCATATCTAAATTGTGCCAAATGATGAACAACGCATTTGATATTTTAAACTGCAGGAGCAAATTCACCAACATCGAATATGGGAAACCAGTGTGCCAGGAATATCTACAACATCTCACAGCTGAAGCCGAAAGAATAAAAAACAGTACTTAAGTATATGTGAACTTTTGAAGTTACGCAAATGATGCATTATCTTAAATTCCATGCCAGTATGCGATGTATGCCCAGCTGCTTTTGCTGGATTACAAGATTTCTTCAAAATTGAAGGGGCGAACTAGATACAAAATTTCCAAGTTTGTTAATGCCTTGGATTTCGAAAATTGTGAATTTTAAATTGTGTCTGTTCCTTCAATTTTGAAGATAGGCAACTTATCATGATAAGTTTTTTTGTTCATCCGCTCAAATACATTATTATAAGTTAATGAAGCCACTCAAATAATCCAGAAATTTTCTCATTTTTGACGAATTTTTCAAAATTGGTAGGTAAATTTTTGCCCAAAAATGGTGCAGTTTCCTCAATTTATAGATAGTAAAAAATGTTTGCATCATTAAAATAACCCATAATACTCAAATGGACGAACTAACAAAAAAAATGAACCATGACAAATTGCCTTTTTCAAAATTCAAGGGGCAAACACAATTAAAAAAATTGAAAGCATTTAAAATTTGAAGCATCCCAAACTGGAAAATTTTGAATCAAGGTAGGCCCTTCAAATTTGAAGATGTCAACGTCAAAAGCAGCTGAAATGAGTAAGGATGACTTTGTTAGTGGATCCTTACCGAAAGTTTTTTTTGTTTAAAACCAGGTCATGATACGCCACAGTCGGTTCAGAAGGCATTCTAAAGTACCCTCGATGTGGCGGGGCACGAAGAATTAAACGACTAATCATATTTAAATGCAACACAGCATTGCTGATTGCAAGAATATTTTTGCTTTTTGCTTCTAAAAGCTACCGATGAAATCATACAGTATTCTGCGACTGTTTTACACTTCCCACTCCACAAATCCATCATTTTGAAAACCACACACCTCTTCTTCCAAACAGACACACCAAGGTCCACATTCGATTAGCACTGGGAGGAGCTAGAGTTCTCCATCGATCTATCGCGTCTTTCGGGAACATCGAACATCGATGTCCGAAGGAGCGAAGAAACTCGCAATAAAAAAGAATAAAGCAATAAATCTCTCTGTAGAGGCGAGACTTGTAAAAATATTTGTCACGATTCAGATACGTCTAAATCCTGTCGGTGGGTGGGGGCGACTGGCGAGTAAAAATAGCGCAGGATGTGTACAGTAGCAGTACGTGATAAGCAGTGATTTATATGAGTTTTCTAGCCAAGCAAAGCCAAGCCAAGCCAACCTAGCCCACTTTGAACCCGTTATTTGTCTCGAGGGGTCAATTCAAGACAGATTCCACAGGTTATATAATACCAGTATGGTGGTGGTATGTCTTACCGCAAGATCTTAAAACAGGAGTAAGGATGACATTGTCTTTGTCTCGTATCTGCTACTTTTCTTTCGCTATTTTTTTTTTCGACGCAAAACTCGGACTGCTCGTGTATACGTACTCTATGAACTCGTGGAAGACCTTTGAATTATATTCGGATAACCACTTCTACAATCTCTACGATCATAGCAAAAACGAGTCGTACATTTGCACGTGTTGTATATGTGGTGTAAAATACCACACCAAACATACGTCAAAAAAAAAAGGTCCAAATTGAAAGAAAAAAAATCAACCTTTGGCAGGCTTTTTGTTAAATTTGTTTTCATCAAGACAATTGCCTCAACTCGATGTTTCTCCTCGTTTTTTCTCACAACGTTGTCGCGAAAATATCTTTACAGAGTTGGAGAAAACATTACACAAATAAAAGCCAGTATTGGTGGCATTAGTCAATTACACGAGACGTGCCAGCCTACATGTATACTGTACTGGCTTGGCATGCAATTACACTCCAATACCGCAACACAGCGGGATGAACGAGTAGAGGTGGAATAAAAGGCAGTTTACGTCGTTCGGTAATTGAGTGTTACGAGCGCGTTTCCAACATTTTACAGTCCAATACTTTAACCGCGCTCAAAACCATACACATAGAGAAGTTTTCCTGCTCGCTTGTAGAATGAAAACCATATATACAGTACGTATGCTAGGTATACCTACGAGTATATGTAAACGTAAAGGCCAAAGTAAAGGGTGAAATACAAATAAGAGAGTGTGGAAAAAACCCACGGCCACGATACGCAGACAACAGTAATAATATGCTGAGAATGAGAAACACGTTGGTGTAGGCAGAACGGGAGCATATAATGAAGGAAAAGAACAACTAACTAACGGTGAGTTCTCCATTTTGAACGAAATTGCCATTAACGGGTTTAGTCTTTTGATTGAGGGGTGAGGGGGCAAGTTTTGCAATGCTTTTTTTGATCATAGGGTATATATAACATAGGTGGTAAATAAGTATACATAATTATGTATCAATAGAATCGAGAAGTCCAGACAAATAAAATATGTAGATGAGATCCAATGAACGTTCCGATCTAGTGGTTACCTTACGGAGAACAAAAATGGAACGACGACAACATACAGATTACAAGAGGATTTTTGCTTATTGTTGATTAATTGTTTTTCACTTCCCATTTTCGTTTTCAGTATAATTTTTGTGACGTGTCTTCACTCTTCACCAGTCTCAAGAACTAGACATTATTAGGGAAAATATTCCATATTTTCAGGGTTCCCAATCCCAGATAACACAAGAACCTTACATTTGGTCCTACTAAAGTCCTACTTTTCAACAATTTTATGCAAAAGTCCTACTTTTTTTCAATTAGACCTTTTAAAACTTTCAATGTTTCCCCTTTTTCCCAGAATTTTGAGAGCTCATTTGTTGACTTTTTTAGATTTTGAGTTGCACATTTTTGAGAGGTTTCGCCCTTGCTTCGCTCGGGCTATTTGCTCTTCTTTTCCCGCATAAAAAACTTACCTATTGTTATAATTCAAGAAATGTTCAAAGTTTGAATCAGAAAAATAAACTCCTCCCTCCATAAAGAAACTTTTTGTTTTCACTTCTCAAAACATGATTGAATTTTTTGCATTCAAATACCATCGTTTTTATGCCTCTCAGAATACTGATTTCTGAGAGCTTTTGCCCTCGCGTCGCTCAAGCCTGTTCGCTTTACTTTGTCAATCTTGGATTTTTCAAAAAAAATCATTATTCAAATTTCAAAATTTTGAAACAAAATGACGAACTTTCTATAGGTAACTCATTGGTCATTACTCAAACATCATCGTTTTTTATATCTCTCAAAAATATATCTGCTGATTTTCGAGATTTTATGCCCTTGCTTCACTCGGGTCTGTTTGTTTTTTTTTAATTTTAGATTTTACAAAAAAAATATATCATTCAAATTGTATCGTTTTTATGCCTCCTAGAATATTAATTTTTGAAAGCTTTTGCCCTCGCTTTGCTCGGGCCCATTTGATTTTCTTTTTATATTTTCCATTTTTCAACAAAAAATAACATTCAAATTTTAAAATTTTGAAGCAAATAGTACCTACTTGATATGAAATAAATATTTACAATCATAATTGAAGAATTCTGGTTAAATTTGATTTTAAGCGAACATGATGTGAAGTTCATCAATTTTTAAAATTGATAAGGTGAAAATCAAACGAAAAATTGAATTGAAACATTATCTTTTATGGCATTTACCGACTTGTTTAAATAAAATCATAAGGTGTTTGAAGACAAGAAAAGCAAACATTTTTTACAAAAAATTGGCAAAATTCTTGAATGTGAATTTTCACCTCCCCCCCCCTAAAAATTTCCATAAGTGCCTGAAAAACGACCTGCTGAAAGTCCTGCTAAAAGTCCTACTAAGTTCTAATTTTTTTATTTTGAAATTTTGTTAGACACCCTGTATCACGATAGCAGATTGCAAGAGGACTTTTGCTCTTATATCGTTGATTGGTTGTTTTTTATTTCGCATTTTCGTTCTCAATATTATTTTTGAGACGTATATTCTTAACCAGTTTCAAAAACTGGGCATTATCACCGGGGGGGGGGGGGTCCTAAATAACACGAGAACCCTACAAAAATCGCCTCCAACTATTTTTCTTTGTGTTCACCGTAAAAAAAAATAATCCATAATTATGGGAATATGTACTATTTTATACTCCAAATATTCACAGCTTAGCTAATCTAGCATCAAGTACAGAATGGAAGGAATTTATCTCTGAACAAAATATCTCTTCTTTTGATGAGAAAAACTTGAGGCATTTTTTGAATTTTGAGGGGGAAAAATTTGAAGAATTTTTCAGACAGCGGGTACAATGTTTTAAGGCTAACATAATATTATTTTCTAACGAACTTTACCAAGAGTCTATCTCCATAAAAGTAAAATTGAAGACTGCATGAGGCTATGGCCTATGAACAAGTGAAATTTTAAATTTCAGCTTCATAACTCGTTTAATTTACGAGATGGGCAATTTCACACAAATATTTTTTTGATAGTCTGGAAACATTACGCTACATAGGAATTAATTTTCAAAGTCAACGAAATTTCAATTTTAGAAAATTTTAAGAAACTTGTAAAAAAATTTTTAAAAATTATTAAAAAATGCCCACGTCATCGGTCATGAGTCATAACTTCTAATTACATTCAAGTTGAATAATTTACTCGTAAATTTAATTAAAATACTTCAAACGAGTTTTTTTCGAGTCCAAAGTTCCATAAAATTTTCCAAAACAGAAATTTCGTCAACTTTGAAAGTAAATTATGGTGTAATTTCTGCCAAGACAAGCAAAAAGTAATTTTGTGAAATGGCCCATCTCTAGAATTATTGAAGGAGTTGAAGCAAATTTAAAACTTCATCTGCCCTTATTGGCTTCAATTTTAAATATAGACGAAGTATTTCGTAAGCCAATATTTTTGATAGCGTCAAAAAGTTCAGTCAAGCCTAAAAAATTCTTCAAAAATTTGATTTTTACTTTTTTTCTCAAAAACTTTGAGAAGTTTTTAAAAATAGAATTTTTTGAAAAAAAAAATGAAAAAAATTCAACCAGTTTCACAAGTTCCCACATCAATAGTAGGGATTTTTTGGGGGAGGGGGATAAATTTCTTCTCATTCTATACTTAAACACTGCTTAAAAAAAGCAAACCTTTAAACGAATGGTCCGATCAAAATTGAATAAAAATTCGGCCAAATTCCAGCTTCTTCCATGTTAGCACAGCAGATATTAAAATAAATAGTGATGTAAAAAGGAACTCACATTTCCGTAACTATACGCTTTTATACTTATCCTTGTAAGGAAAAAATCGTACTCACCTAAAACAAAGGAAAACACAAACAAATTGGTGATTAGCTGATTGCAAATAATTTCATAATGCATCTCTGATACATATTAAAACATGGCAAAAATATTGCTTTAGGATCATATGATTCAAATATCCGAGATAATTATACATCATAGAGAAAGACTTAAATTTTAAATTCAGGTTCATTTCACTATATCAATTTTCATTCGCCACTCTTGATTGTTTTTACTGTTCTCTATATGTTCTGGTATTTCTAAAGAATCACAACGAACCTTGGGAAGAAATTGAAGCTGTGTGGGATCGAACGTAATTATGAATATCTCAGAAATTTTCTGAAAGAAAGCAGTGATAAATCGATTCTCTCATACTTGAATAATTTTCCCAGTATCAAGTATCCTTTGCAAGGTTCTACACTCGTAAGTATTGACCACTTATACATGTTTTAATCCAGTGTAGCCTGCCCTAAATTACAGCCAATAAGACCATCTCTTCAAATAGACCCAAATTCAATGGCCATCCCAGACAACCCTTTTGAAATCCAAAAATTCATAACCCTACTAAAAAAACATCAATTTGAAAGACCAAATCTAAACCTTGTTCTTCGCGGGTGTAATAAACACACACCAAAAAAAATTCAATAGGTATGTAAAAATAATTCTTCAAGACTTGAAAAATCAAGGACATTTTTTTATATTTTCTCAGACCAAAAACTTAAGTACTTGATGTCGAACATTGAAAAAATTTCAAATTCGAATTTCACAAGACGTATAAACATCCATAATATCCTCGTACCCTTCTCTTCTTCTATCCTAAGTTCAAAAAAATTTATAATTCTCGTCGAAAATATTTTTTGGAAAAATTACTTATTTCAACACACAATTCATTCTTTGAGAAATGCAATCCGTAAAAAAAGGCAGCAGACTCGTCGTAAAAAATACACCCGAGCGATTGTTAAATTTTTATATCGTTCGAGTTTTTCATTTCACTCTAAAAGCTCGAGCTCGATAACGCCAAGTGTACAATGTTGTAGCAATGTGATTTCTAAAGGGTTGAAAAATACGCGAGAGTAATACAAATCGCCTACTTATCGACGCCGTGTTATAGGTGTAGAGAAAAATGCTACAGAGAAAGAGGCAGGTAGGTTTTATAAATACCCACATTAAGAGTTAAAATCACGCTAAAACGAATTTAGTCGCTAAGTATGTTATTTTGAAAAATATTTAATACTTATTTATACGTCTTATAATATCGTATATATAGCGAAGCGAGAAAAAACATGGCAAATGTACTGGTAACTATTTTCAGTATTTCAAAGCGCGAACGGAGAGAGACGTTTTGAAGAGAAAAAAAAGACGTAATGTTTCAATGATAAGAAAAAATTCAAAAATAACGTCTTTATCTGTCTGATAAAATAGAAAAGCGTCGTTATTTTTATTAGTATAAAATCCTCGCGCACGTTCTTGTCTGCTGAATTAGGTACTGAAGATGAAGGTGAAAAGAACGAAAAAAATACCCTTAAAACACAATCTGTACGAGAAGTTACTCGGATAGTTATTTTTCTGTCAGATGAAAGTATATGTAGTATTTTTCTCATAAACGAAGAAATTATTATAAAATAAAGCCAAGAGGATGCGAGAGGAAAGGAGATGAGGTAGTCGTCGCCATCGATAAATATAAGTACGTAGCTACTTAGAAGAAAAATTAAAACCTTATAAGAACATATAATTCTGTTCGAAAGTTGAAGAAGATGAAGACGACGAAGAAGAAAAAATAATAAAAATAAAAAACTGAAAAAGTTTTTACGTATAAAAACTTTATTATGCTAGAGAAAAAAAGGCAGGTAGTACGTTCGAGTAGAGAGGAGGGCGAGAGGGAACGCGTGTCGAATTTTTGTATTCGTATTATTACGAAACCGAAAAAGAGATTTGAATATTTTTTCAAGTAGCCTCTAAGACTAACGGGAATCCGACTACATAGATGAGGTACCTAGTACCTACCATCAGCTAGTTGTTCGCTGGTTGCAAGAAAATTTTTGTTTTTTGTCAATTTTGTTTTCATCAATTTATTGCTTTTAAATTTGATTTTTTTTTTCAAAGTTTCAGCTTTCGACTTTCGACAACAATGTGCTGCACTATTTTCCTATTTCTCTTTTCATTTCCTGATTGAATGAAAGATGTTAAATTTTTTTTCAGTTCTCCGATGAAACTATACGATCTGCAAAAATCGGTTTCAAAAATACTTCAAAACAGTTTTTGAATAGCAGTGATTTCCAAACTGTCGCTGGAGGCTCTATGAACGACTTGAAACCACTTCCAGCCCACCGAGCATATTGAAATTAAGGGAGATGAATTCCAAGTTTCAAACTTCATTCCGTAAAAATTTTGAGAAAATTCAAAATATTAAAAAGCTTCTAGAGGTTTTAAAACCTCTTTGAAACGGTTCGAAACAGTTTCCCATCGATTCGGAGCAGGGTCACAAATAGGGCTCATACAAAATTTTATCTTTCTAATCTAATTGACGAAATTATGAATTTTTCCAATTTCTGGCCTAAAATTCCAAAGTCGGAAGTCAAAAATTATGCGTTCAGAAAATTATACGTAGGCATAAAATATTGGTTTTATGAAGCACTTGATCGGCCTCGGGTGGCAACGCAATCTTCCAAAGAAAATTATATAAACGTTCATAACTCAGAACGATCAACTTATTAACGAAGTAAATGAACAACTTACTTATATAACTCACATTAACCAATGAAGGGATAAAAGAGAATGAACTCCTCAATGTAAACTACTGTATATTGAAACTATGTAATAAGTACAAGTAAGTAATCTTTATTATTTTAACCTCAACAAGGAAGGCATCCAACAGATGGAAATGATTATGGAATCAGACTAATAACGAAATCGTAAAAAACACGCCAAAATATGTAAATCACCGGCCAAAATTTCAGAAGCCTAAGCGCACGTCCCCCGAAATTTTTAGTGAATTTATAAAAATCATAGGACCAAAAATAACACAAAAAATCATTAGGCCAATGATTTTTTTCGATTTCTGGCCCACAATTCCGATGTCAGAAGTCAAAACCACTAAATTGTTCAGAAAATTATCTGAATAAATTGATGTTATGAAGCACGTGATCGGCCTCAGGTGGCAATGCACTCTTCTAAACCAAAAGTAAAAGGTCAATTTAAAAATTATGCCCAACTACTAGACCGAAGGGGGGCTATAAGTACATATATTGAAACTTGTTTATATACGTTGCGGGCTGACAAAGCTTCCATATTAAGGATCACCGAATATAGGTAATTTCAACAGTAATACAAGTAAGCAATCTTCTTTATTTTAACCTTAACAAGGCATGCAGGCATGCAACAAATGGAAAAAATTTTGAAACCAGACTAATGACTAAATCGAAAAAACACGCCAAAATATGTAGGCAGGTAGAGGACGAGGTACATCACCAGCCAAAATTTCAGAAGCCTAAGCGCACTTTCCGAAATTTGTTTGTGAAATTCTAAAAATCAGAGGACCAAAAATGACAAAAAAAATTCACCAAATTGATCCAGAACTTCAAAATTCTGATTTCAAATCGTTTTGAGTAGTTCTGGATCCCCCAGCAGATTTTCAAGGATAAAATTTCCACAAAATTTTACTCAAAAATGTTTCGAAGAGCAGCTTACAACATTATTTCTTCAAAATCAGTTTCTGCCGAATTGGAAACATTTCAACACTGGTATGTTTTTTGCGGCAGAGGGTTTTCCAAAATTTGCAAACGCTCATCTGCGTGGACTGCGTGACCTTGACCCGCATCACGCTGACTTTTGAGAATTTGAAAGAAAATCAGTCGACTTTCTGACATGGCATTAAACAAGATTTTTGAAAATTTTGAAGATGTCAGACATTCAAAAAATGCTGACCCAAACTTTGAAAAAAATATTATTGATTTTCTGACATTATGCCAGACTTTGAAAAACTTGGAAGAAAATTGATCAATCGGTGTAAGATTGATTTTTGAAAAAGGGGAAAAACATGTCGACATTTTGAGATAATGCCAGCCTTTTAAAACTTGGAAAAAACACTCGTTGATTTTATGACATGTCAGACTTGAAAAAAAAAATCAATGAATCAGACTCCCAATACTACTGGTTCCCATTCAACTTTCAGAAATAACTTTCTGATATTTCGTCAAGACTTTTTTCTAAATTTGGAATTCTTAATCATGAAGTTAACTTGAGCAAAAAACATATATGCTTGATTTAAAACCTTATTCGAAGAGGAGACTCTACATTCATTTTTCTTTCGCGATTTCACAACTGAAAATTAGAACATTGTACTGCTCTGAACCTGCAGAAAAACGATGCTGAAAAATGTTGTGTAGGTCACGGTTTTTTGGCCAAGTCAAGAAAAAAGCTGAAAGCGTCCATGCAAGTATATTGAAACTAGAAAGTACAAGTAAGTAATCTTCTTTATTGTAACCTTAACAAGGCTGCAGGCATTCAACCCAACAGATGGGAAAAAATTATGGAACCAGGCTGCAGATGACTAAATCGAAAAAAGGCGCCAAAATAATTATGTAGGTACATCACTGGCAGCAATTTCAAAAGCATAAGCGCACTTTTCGAAATTTTTTTGTGAATTTCTGAAAATCGCAGGACCAAATATAACATAAAAAATCATTATGAAATTTTCCAATTTCTGGCTCACAATACCGAAGTCAGAAGTCAAAACCAGCAAATTATGCGTTCAGAAAATTTCATGTACGTATTAATTGGTTTTATGAAGCACTTGATCGGTCTCTGAGTGACAACGTACTCTTCTAAGCCGAGTAAAAGGTCAATTTAAAACAATTTAAAAATTATGCCAACTACATACATACAAACTAGACCGAAACTAAATTCGGTGTTTACACTGGGAGGGAGGGAGGGAGGGGGGGGGGTACAAATGCAAAACCACTGACAGTTATTAGCCAAAGTTGAGAAAAAATTAGATGCTTGAGCGCACTTTCAGAATTTTGTTTGTGAATTTCTAAAAATCGGAGGACCAAAAATAACAAAAAAACATCTAAATTTCACCAAGTTGATCCAGAACGCCAAAATTTTGGTTTCAAATCGTTTTGAGGAGTTGAGGAGTCTCCAGCAGATTTTCAAGGATAAAATTTCCACAAAATTTTACTCAAAGATGTTTCAAAGAGCAGCTTACAACATTATTTCTTCAAAATCTGTTTCATGCCGATGAAATTAATACGTTTTTTGCGGCAGAGGTTTTTCCAAAATTTTCGTCATGCTTATCTGCGTGACCTTGAACCACGTCACACTGACCTTCAAACATTTAGAAAACAATCAGTCGAATTTCTGACATTATATTACCTGACATTTGAAAATTTTGAAGAAATTCGATCAAATTTTAGGAACGCTGATTTTTTCAAAAGTTGGAAAAAATTCTTAGTGGGGTGGTTTTTTTAAAAAAAAATCTGGAATTTCCAAAATATGTCCGGAGGCTCCAGAACGGCTTAAAACCACCTCCACTCGACTCAGAATGTTGGAACTAACGTGTAAGATTGGTTTTCTAACTTCATTGGGAAACGTTTTGTGGAAATTTCGACTTTCAAAAATCTGCTGCAAACTCCACAACTGCTCAAAACGGTTCGAAATAGTTTCCAGTCAATTCAGGGCGTCGAAAATGGGGAACAAACTAAATTTCAGCTTTTCAAGTCACTTTATTGGCATAAAATTTTGATTTTTTTATAATTTTGGGCCGAATTCATGAGTTTTTAAAAATTCACTAAAAATCAAAAAGTGCACTTCAGCACCTAAATTTTGGCTTATTATGTATTTTCGCATGCTGTTTCAATTTCGCTTTGGTCTGTTCAAAAAATTTGTCGCCAGTTGGAAAACCTCATTTGTAAGACTGCAAAATTTCAAATAAAAAATGAATGTATATTGTGTTTACAGAATGATATCGACTTTAATGATTCATTGAAATCTAGTAGGTAATTATTGTTGCTCGAATTTTCAAACATCTTTACGAATCATTGCAAGAAGAATAAGAGATCGACAGTACAGTAATAGGTATAGAACAAATTATAGAGGATCTGAATTTATTAGCTTCCAATGGGAAATCGGTTTTTATGAAAACGTCAGCCTCGTATACAGATGCTATAAACCTGAAAGATGTCATACAGAATATGAAACGAGGCTTCGAGAAAAGAAGGTATGGGTAAGCATTCACTTTTGTAATTAAACTTGTAAGTACTTAATGTTTTTTATCATTTTATTTTTATTGATTTTAGAAATAAGCCTTTAAAAAAACGCTAGAATATTCAATAATTATTTCAAACATCAAACATGAAGATGATCAGTATGAGATTAAAGAAGAAAGCGATGATGAATGGCTGCAAGATATGGTTATGGTTACTTCTTCAGTATGTAAATTTCCAATTTAATTTTCTTAGGTATTATTCAAACAAATTTAGTATTGTTGAACTATCATACAGACTAGCCAGTCATCAGACAACCCAATCGGCTCGGCCAAGCTGGAGGACCGTGTTGCCATATATTGGAGAGGAAGGTTAAAGTGTTAGAGTTCAAATAATTAAGAAAAAGATTTCCAAATCGATCCTGAAATCACTACTTCACTAAAGAAAAATTTGAGTCTGAGAGCGGATTCAGTCACAATTCATATCGAAAATCTCTCAAATCTACCATTTTGAAATCTCATCTACTGAATTTGATTTTTGGAACGCTAGTTTTTCTCATTTGACCCAATATATGACTTTACAAAAATACGGAAAACATGCGATACACAAACTTGCCACGCGTATATTGAAAAAATTCACATTGAAAACACAGAAAAACATCTCTTACAGTTACTCAATATTCCAAATCATCGCTCCAAAAACTTTTATTTTCCCATTCCCTCGCCAAAAAAAAGGAGACTCTTGAATATGTACTCATCAAAGAGCCGGTGTAGTTTTCAAAGCGACACTGGCTGTCGTAGTAGGAACAGTTTCAGCTTCCGGTTCTGTAGAATAATCATCCGGAGGCAAATCGTAATCATTGCTATCAGCCGGGAACAGGCTGGATATGAAACTATAAACATTGATCACCATTTGGGGAACTTGAGAAAATATACCGTTTCCGGTGAATAAATCAATAACATTGAATCCTTTAACTTCATTGGATGATCTTTCAAATATTTCCGCATTCTGCGATTGAGCCGATCGCTTCTTACGTAAAACCATAGCTAGATCTTGAATACTCGCGACGAAAGGAACTAATTTACTCCTCTGAAAAATCGGTTTTGGCTCCACCGTGACGTTATTGACGAAAAATCCCCAACTGTTGTCGCCCATCGGCATATATCCCCAAGATGCGAACGATGCACTAAGATTCCACGCAGTTGGTGGGAATTTGTTGGTGAGAAGGGTTTTCCAAGTGACATTTTGGTCTTTTAGTTGATACCAACGTACTCGAATCAGCTCCCTGCCGTATCCATCGTGGTAATCGAAACCGCCCCCTAAGTATTTGTCGTTCTTGAACGATACCTTGACTCTGGATTCCCATATGCCGGCCAGTGAATCTCTCCATGACCACGAACACATCATCAGATCACCGGTGAAAGTTGTGTTTTCAAAAATTACGCTCGATTCGTCGCCCGAGGCTCGCTGCAAAGTCCATGCATCCTCGGAGTACACACAGCCCATCGAAACGAAACAACCAAACACAACGAAATTAATCATAACGAGATGAACACGTCGAATGTACGCAAAATTTAGCGAATTCGCCAACAGGTATCAATATTCAATACGATCTCGTATACACTCGTTAATTGACAGATGACTAAATACGAACGAAATACACGTAGGTATTATACGTATTCATATTGTTAAGGCCATTTCGTTGCCTAAAATTACCCCGCGAGATGCGACCAGATACATCTATCTGACCGTGACAGATTTATCGTATGCGTGCATCAGTTTAGCCAGCTTTAATATGCAAGTAGCAAGTACACAGAGGTATTGTGAAAATCAAGGTCGAATCTTCGTCGTTCATCGTCATTTTATACTCGCGTTGGAGAAATTTGTCAATTAATTACACGGAACTCGTACTCAATTTTTCAAAAAGAAAAAAAAAAGTAACATTGGTAAAACAAAAACAAAATATTACAAATTGGTTTCCAATTTAAAAAATTTGATTTGAAGCATATTTTTCAAACTTTTGGTAAAAAAGTGAGACTTTTCAGCAATTTATTGCAATAAAGTGAGCATTTTTGCAATGGCTGATATAACCAACAACACATCATAAAGTACATAGTATGAGCATGAGCTCACTCGAATTCATTATACTTTTTATTATTAACTTTAATTTTATTTTTATTTTTTAAGACTTCAAATTAAATTAACTAAGTATTAATTTTCAAAATTAAAAATTTTTAAATCTTTAATTTAAAATGAGCCCCCAACCCGTCTCAGGGTGAAGTCTGAAGGGGGATAGATTTCGCCTAGGGGTGATTCCAACAAGTAAGGTCCCCTAGTTATTACCACAAGGTTTATTTGGACTTTTGTGGGGCAGTCGGTGCACTTGCTTAGGGCTTCTCACCAACTGCCCACAAGAAAAGATTGTTTTCTGTATTATAAGTTTAGTATTTACAAGTATAGATAAATATTATAGTAAATTTTAGGATTATCTCAAGATCCAGGTAAATTCGGTCCTGAGTATTTCATGTCTTGAATTTGGCTTCGGGCATAATTTGTTTTACAGTTGACAATATTGGTTTTTGACATCTTGTTCAGGTATAGTCACGCTTTCATGTTTGGTGGGAGGGTGCAAACTGTCGAAGTCACTGTAAGGCCCTTGAAGCACTTGTTTAGCTAGTGGCCATTCAAGTTGGTCCAAGCCACACCCTAATCTTGGTACTGCGATTTTTGTGATGTTTAGCTCAACGCATTTGGCTGCCAGAGCTTTCATTGTTCGTACAAAGTCTCCTATATTGTCGGCTTGTCCTGGTGTCTTTCTTTGGTTACTGCATATAATACGTAGTTCCCTTTGCTGTATATCTCCAGTTCTCCACCACATCACCCACTTTGACACCCCTTGACTTTAGTGTCAACATTGCCAATGGAAGCAGGGAGGGCACAGAAGCTGGCCCCACTGGAACGCATCCATGACCCTTTTCACCAAAGGAGATGGTATTTTCACACTCAATAAAGAAAACTGATACTAAACAATTAGGTATCTCAAAATTTAAGCGATGAGAAACTCAATACCTGATTTCATCAAGTATCTCTACCTACTTATAATAAGCCTGTTGGTAAACATTTTAAAATATGTGCTATCTTGAGTTCATTTTTCTCAAGATTTTTCAGAGATTAATGCCAGTAAGGTATTTTATTTAAAAATAAGAAAATATACTTTTTGCGTGGTTTATTCTTAAAAACAACGTTGATTAATTTACATAAAAATGGCTGGGAGATTTTTTGTAGAAGTAAACGAGTATTAGGTATAGATGAAAGGTTGTAGAAAAACGTGAAAAATGATCTATTCTTAAAAATACATATTGGCATTTTTCTCAAGAAAATAGTTATACTTTTTACAGAGATAAATTCCTATAGAATATTCTGTAGGTAGGTAAGTTGTGCGTAACAAAAATTCAAATTATACCTATCTGATGACAATGATATTGTACATAAGTACTTGAGAATTCAGCTTTCAGTTTTCACTATCCATAATACCCAGTGTTTATCTGCTCAGCCTGAGTGACTTCTAATTACATATAATTACACAGTTATGAGAGCATTTAAATTATGTTTTTGGCTAAAAAATCAATTTCAAAAAAGAGTTATCTGCATAATTTGAACTTGAAAACATTTTAAAAATTTTATTTTTGTTTCAACATTTTCAAAGCTGGTGATTTCTTTTTGGTTTTTAGAATTAATGAAGTTTGTGAACCATACCTACGATTTTCTGAAACAGATTATTGTCAAGTTGAATGGAGAACGGTACTCACTCCAGTAAACTTGGAAAACTAATTTTGGAACATATATCGTTAAATAATTTTGTGAATCATCGAGAAATTTAGGTTGAGTAGTTGATTCTTCAATGTTGCGGTACTCCTACAGACAGATACATTTCAAGAGGAGCCTAAAGGAATTTCTTTTCAGTTTTAATCCTGTATCGAAATTAAAGAAGCTATGAATTAAAAGCTTGAAATTTTCTGTAATTTGTTATCTTGAAGGATTAATTTTCTCCATAGTGAAGGAACAAATTTTACTTCATAATATTTTTTTAATAATAAATTTCATACGATGTCTGTCATGAGTAATGAACAAATGATCTGATGATTACTGATCGGAATGAAACTTCACTAGCTCCAAGTGTTGTACCAGTACCTATCAGGCAAAAATTTCACCTTTCAAAATTTCAAGTGCTGAAGTGTTTTTTTTTCGATTTTTGGTGAATATTCAACAAATCAAACTTAGGCCAAAAATGAGGAAAAATTTTACCAAATAGACCAAGAAGCTGAAACTTAGAATACACTCTATTTCCTACACTGAAAATCAATTGGAAACTGTTTAAACCCGTTTTGAGCAGTTCTGGAGCCTCCAGCAGTTTTTTGAAATTCGAATGGAGTTGGAATAAAGCCGAAATTCATTTTGCAAACTAATTTCAATGCGCTAAGAAGTCGACTGCGTGTGGGTTTAAAGTCGTTTTGGAGCCTCCAGCGACTTTTTGAAAGGTTGTATGGCATTTTTTGGAAAATTGAAATTTCCAAAAAATAGCTGGAAGCTTCATCAAAACCATTTGAAACCACCATGTAGTCGACTTCATAATGTATTGAAATCAGTTCGCAGAATGAATTTTGGCTTTCCAACTCCATTTGATGAAATTTTGTGGGAATTTCGAGTTTCAAAAATCTGCTGGAGGCTCCAGAACTGCTCAAAACGGATTGAAACAGTTTCCAATCGATTTGACGTGTCGAAACTAGGGTACATCCCAAATTTCAGCTTTCTTGGTCAATTAGGTAAAATTTTGATTTTGTCGCCTAAATTTGATTTTCAAAAATTCACCAAAAATCAAAAAAGGCACTTTAGCACTTGAAATTCTGACAGGTGATAAATCTTTGCCTCATCTTTCGATCTACCTTTGTACGGTTTAGAAAATTATCGGCTCTATCCAATCACACACATCGTCTTACATTTTTTAATGTTGAACAGTTGATTTTCATTTTTTATTTTTTAAAATGATGGTCCTGAAGGATTTTCATGAAAAATGTTGATCATTTCCTATAATTTTGCACTTTTTCTTTTTTACACGACAAATCTTTTAAAAAAAGTTTTACCATTTTCGCGGAAATAGTGACAAAAGTGACTTGCAAGTGAAATAGTGACTAAGTAAGTCACTTTTCAAGTGACCGAATTTCATGCCTGACCAAAGGAAGTGATAAGGGATATCAACGTTAGGTTATCGAACATCGAATCGTCACAATCGAGTCGGAATCAATGAACTAGCGTTAAGCTGTCCAGTATTGAATCTTATCAAATTATTCAAGACCGTAGAATATCAGAAATGAAGCGCCGAATGGAAGAAATATGTTGGTCACCGTTTATGGTAGGATGATCTATTACTTACGAAAATTGTAGTCTTTTTATAACAAAAATATGTACTTAAATTACCGTTATTTACAAGAACGTTGTTCCGTTTCTACAACAACACGATTCTCGCCAAGATGGTTGATTCGCAGTTACCATCGAAGTTGATCGCAGTACATGTTAAGCTTTCATTTAGTTACGTTAATTAGACCAAGAAGTGGTAAGGGTGGAGGGGATGGGGGAGGGGTCGGCGATTTTTTTGAAATTCTTTCTGTGGAAAGACCTTCCGAAGAGATGACCAATAGCGCAAATCGCAGCCCTCGAGTAATCCACTGCTGAAATGGATGATATTTAAGTTCACTGAAAACTTTGACATCCCCTGGCAGCCTTTAAAAAAGGGGTAGAGGGCTGCGATTTGCGCCATTGGTCATCCCTTCGGAAGGTCATTCCATAGAAAAAATTTCAAAAAAATCGCCGACTCTTCTTACCATTTCTTTGTCGAATTGACGTGGAATGACCCTGAAACAGGTCATTTATTGTGATCTATCATAATAACAGAATTCCAAAATTTATGCGAAGAGCTAAAAAAAAAACACACAAATATTTGCAATGAAAAAGTCCATCTCTTAAAATATGTGCGAGAAGTAGCACAAATACTACGTCTTCCAATAGATACTCGATACTCGATGGAAGAATTCGATTACCTACGGTAGAATACTACGATAAGACTCTACCACCGTACACTGAGAGAAATGGAAAACATTTGAAATATGTTCGAGGAAGGAGGCTTGCGAGTGGGAAAAATACACGAACTGGCATTGGTGTTGCTTATCCACTCTTTCTCTCTTGGGATGAGGAATAATAGGTAAGGTATACCCAGCAGCAGCGTAGTACGCGGTGTAAGTGGTAAAACGATTATATGCCTCGGACGAATGGTTCGTATGTGAGCTTTCCGGAGATTAAATTATTCGCTGCGAAAGTGCTCGTGCCGATATATGTAGTGTGGAGGGTAACCAGGGCCAGGCATCGGATTCTTTTAATCTGTAATTTATTTGTCTGCGTTCTCTCGAACGAGCTTCAGACGCCATCGCCACAGGGGGAAGGGGGAGAGAGACTAAATACGCTACGTACGTCTATGGTACATATGTGTACGTAGTATAACCAAGTTATGGGCGAATTTCCCATCCATTAAGCACCAACGTTTATAGTAATCTGATCGAATAAACGCAATATGGTGGCTGCGAAAATGGACATGTATCGAGATTTCGGACGGGTTATGCCAGCGAGGGGGCAGAAGAGTGAAAAATTGGCGAAGCGCGACGTGCTAATGCCGAGAGGAGAAAACTCATCAGTAAAAACAGTCCGAGCTGCCGCCGGAGCCGTTAAAGCAAACCCATAAAATTAAGGTAATGACCGAAATTGACGTTTTTCATTAATACCGCACCAAGTTATACAGGGTTAGAGGAAGAGGGTGGGATGGGTACGCCGCCGGAGAGAAACAATTTCTACTTCTGTTCGAAATTCGCAATTCGCCTCCGCTTAGTTCTTATATTATTACCGTGCTATAACGTCGTTGGGGTATTGTATTTGAAAAGCTATAAAAGCTCAGCCAGAGTAAGACCTTGATATTGGCGATTCGGATACGGTGTACGGCAGTCGAGAGGATACTGCTACGACATTTTAAATACCAACTGCTGAAGAAATAAAGGCCACAAATGTATTGTAATGGGTGTTCGATTCACGTGACGTATGGCGTAGGTTTGGCTTTCTTGTTTTTTTCATGCACGTGGGGATAACGACGACGTCGAGGACCCTAATAGGTGACTCCGATATAGAGAAATGTTATCCTTTCGAGGTTCAGAGACGAACAAATATGTGGAGAATTTGCCCTTCGATGATTTTAATGGTTAAAATCTGCGGATGTTCTTTTTCGAATCTACCCATTTTGCATTATGTTGCCAATACCTATCTTACTTATTGAAATCGGGGCTAATAAATTATGCATTATGTGTGGAGTACCTATCGTACCAAGTAAAGAGGTCAAAACATTGGCAGGGTGATAATTTTTTGTGTAATTTTTATGTATGCATTAAAAGTTTTTGCTAGGTAAATATATGTATGTCGTATTTGCTTAAAGAAATCAGAAAAAAAAAGTACCGAAACGTTACAAGCCAAGAAATTAAGCTTCAATGCGTTCTGAGTATTTTTGGAGTAAGTAATTACAATTATGGTTTTTTTCTTGACTTTTGGGAGGATTCGATCGTTCGAATAGTTCATATAGAAAATAGATGATTCGTGCAGTGTTTTCTTCTCTTCGAAATCCATGTTCTATGTATCACGGACTCGAAAAGGAAAAGGAGGGGGGAAGAAAATTGGATGAAAAATTTTGAAACAAAAACATGCCCAGATAACATATACATATGAGAATCAGTCTGATTGTGTACACAATAAATCCTCAGTATCGACGCGCAAAGTGCAAAATTAGTGGAACATCATGGTTAAATTCAGTTAGAGAGGAGGGTGGGGGGGTCAACATGAAAAATGATTGCAATTTTCGAGTTCAGCGTGAAATTTTATACCATTTTGATGGGTCGCATCGATATTATAGGATAGACAATGCAATGTTGAATTCTGGTGGGGGTGGGGGTGGGGGAGGGAGAGGGGTTTGGTAGTTGACAAGCCTATTAGTGCACATAAAATCGCGCTGCGATTACATTTTTTCGTCGTTTTTGCGTAGTTGGGCTTCAAATAGCCCCGTTTAATCAAACATCCAAGAATCTCTCAGTTTCCAGGCCATACTCTTATCATCAGAGAGGTTTTACCATCAAAAAAGAGCCAAAAATGCATAAAAATCGCATTTTGAGTACCATAGAATGCAGTTGTGCAGGGTGTCATGAAAAAAATTACGTAGTTGGCATCGGGCGACGATTACCAGCGAATATTTTATTCAATTGCCTGAAATTAATCAAAAATAAATAGATAAGCGAGGTAGAATTATTTTAAATAAAAGAAATATTCGACAAAACGGGACTTGATAGGTACCTATCTACTACGAGAATACCCCCACATCACACCAACGAAACAAAAGCGTACCTACGAAGAACAACGAGCGTACCACAACAAGAATCATTCCTGTAACGGTATTGAGTATATTTTCGTCGATGTTTTTTTTTTTATTAAAAAATTAAAAAGATGTCCGCGGAACAATTTTTTCGATTCGATGCTGAGGATATCAACGATCCTGAAATTACCCCTGAGCAGGAAGAAATAATTCTAATGGAGGAACGTGGTGAATCATTCGAATTACCTGGCGATTCAGACTTCTCACTCGATTATGAACCGAACTCGAAACAATCACCGAAAAATACTCCATCGAAATCACCGAAAAATAGACAAGAAAAATTGAACGAAATCGTAGCAGATGTCGCCAAAGCAGTTCTGTCACCGAATCACAATATCGAACCGGCACCATCGACAAGCAAATCTCTAAACCCAAAGGCCGGAAGGGTCAAAACTCGACCTACAAAAGTAACTATCGACAGAAACAAGGTACGTAAAATGTCGCCGGCTCGTAAGGTAAAATCCAAAATTGAAATAAATAGTTCTAACAATAAATCCTCGAAAAATAATTCGCCGTCGCCGCGTAAAAATATATTGCCTAAATCACCGAAAAATACTCCATCGAAATCACCGAAAAATTCTTCTTCGCTGAAGTCGCCGTATAAAAAGAATGTATCGTTCGATCTAAAAAAGCAAGACTCCACATCGTCGCTTTCGTCATCCTCTTACTCCTCGTCGTCGTCGTCATATTCGTCCAATTCGTCGTCTAATTCCTCATTAGTACTTCCTCCAATTCCCAGAAGGAAGAGTCGTTCCCCAAATAGATCCAATGTTCCCAAAAATCGAAAATCAAGATCACCTAGGTCACCTCCTAGGAGACCAGTATTCGAGCGCCTATCTTCGCCAAACGAAAACCAACTGCAGAAACAAATACGCGGCTACAAAACCGAAATAGTCGATTTAAAAAATCAATTAAAGAATCGTCGGTACGATGTGAATATGTAGATGGGAACAGGCGATACTCGATGAACCATCGCGCGAAAACAAACAGAAATCGACGAACTAATCGAGCAAAATAGGCAACAGCAAAGAACAATTCAAGCAAACTCGACTACGATTGCAAACTTGCAAAGTCAGCTGCAGCGAACGCCCGCAAACGTATCTGGAAGAAAATATCTGATCGCTTCACCGCTGGCCAGATACCAACGCTTGTTCCATTAAAATTCGACCTTAATTGGCACAGGCCTGTTCGGAGCGCTCAATCGACGTCTACTGAAAAATCTTTCTTCTGCGGCCGCTCAATAAACCTCCATAGCAACGTACTTGCTCCAAATTCTTGAACAAAGGGATCCCGTCCTATATATCGAAGTCGCGATGGAGGATACCCAAAATACCCAAATGCCTGTTACTGCAATATGCACACTTGCACAGCAATCGATAAATTAGCAGCAATGTTGGCGGCGAATTCGGTGGTGATATTTTCCTATTTACCCGACACCAGACGAAGAGCGATTGACGAGCGAATACACGAGGTAAACTAGCATACAAAAAGAATTTCCGAAAGAGATCATACTCGAAAAATCAGGGTATCCAACCAAATACGACGACTAACAAAAACTTATACCCAAGGCCGACCATTCTTCCAGCAAACCGACGGCAGAATGGTGCCAGACCATGACTTCATAACGTATGGTATATAATAAATCAGCTGGAAGCGGACGACAACTGGAACCCGCAACAGCCAAATTAAGGTAAGAGTAAAAATTTATAAAAATCATCGAAAAAATTCATAACGCAAAAACCATCGAAATTTTTGAAAAACTAACCGAAAATTCGAACTCGCCGTGAAAAATTAGTAATAAAATTATTTTTCAAAAATTTTTATCGATCAATCGATCATATTCGAATTATTAAAAATATTTCGTCGTCGTCGAATTGCTTTATATCAGCATGCGGTTTCCCAAATTTTACAGAAAATTCATACCCCCCCCCCCCCAACCCATCGAAACAAAATTTCAAAAAAATAATTTCGTCAAAACAACTATCGCTGAAGTACGAAAACGACACGAACGATTGTCGATTATCGAGTCGACAATCGACAATTTATCGACCTTCGATAGGGAAAAAAATGAGTCATTAGACTTCGATGACTTGGTAAGAATGAATTTTTTACCTCGGTTTCATTAAAAACAGGTAGCCTACGTGGCATCCTCATTAAAATGGTCGATGTGTCGCCAGTTTAGAGTTGAATTTACAGTGAGCCGGAAAATATGATAAGATAAGGTGGATTATGAGGGAATATTTTCACCAAAAATTCTTTGGAGACTTTCATTTCAATTGAAAATCGTCCAGAAAAAAATTTAACCCTGGAGATATCCCCGGAGAAAGATATGGGTGCTCAAAGAAGAGGTAGGTACTTTCGAGAAAACTCACCCAACTTGTTTTGAAAAAAATGGTCCAATTCCAAAAGATATCTAGCATTTCACTGTCAAAATCCAAAACCACTTCTAGGGTTCCACCGAGCGGTTAAATATTTACAAATCACTTGTTTGTTGAATAAATTCGCGTTTTGATTTTTTTTTTCAAATAACCCAATATAATGATGCCAAAACATCGAGATTCGAGAAACATCATTTCTGAACCTATGAGAAAATTCTAGAATACAGTGGTTTAAATTTTTCGTAACTATTATCGCTCATTTTAAAAAATCAATAAAAATGACCAAGAAATTCATCATAATTATTTCGAATTTTTGAAATTGACAATAGATCTTGAAAAATTGATCCTATCGTATTCCAAAATATTCCCCTAGTTTCAGAAATGATATTTTTCCATGTTTTGGCATAATCAATAGAGTAATATTCGAGAGTAAAATAAGTAGGTATTATCAAAACTCGAATTTAGGTACCAAAAAATAAACGATCGATGAATCAGCCGCTCGGTAGAACCCTGAAGAAGGTATAGATATTCAATTTTGACGACACTAATTTAGATCTGCACAGATTCTCAAATACTGTCTTTTGATAACTAAGTTGAGTACATTTTCCAAAACAGGTTGAGAAAAGGATACCCAGAGCAAAAAAATTGAATTTTTTTCACAAATGTTTCCACTTTCAGGAATTAGATCTTCCGTTCAGGAACATCTTGAATGCTAACATTTTTTCTGGCCAAACTTTCAACTCAAAATGAACACAAGAAACATTTTCTTGTGTTCTCAACTTGGATCCAAAACTGCTTCCAAAGACTGTAGCGGACGATGTGTTGGAAAACTTTCATTTCTATTTCTCCGAGTCAGTTGCGAGGTATATTTCCAACTACTCAACAACCGTTTTGCAGCCAAAGTGCAGAAAATTTGCTTATGTGGAAACAGTTTTACAATCGTTTGCGCCAAATACAGATTTTGTTTTTGATTCGGAAGAATAGCTTCAACTGGTGGATGGGGCCCAGAAGCATTTGAAGAATTCAAACCGACTAAATCAAAACTTCTGTGTATATTTTGACTGGTACGTAGGTAATAGCTCCAGGTACTAGCTGTTACTGATGTGATGTTGAAAACAGAACATTTATGTTCTCGTTGCTATCAGCATATCATAAAAGTAAACACAACACCAAGAATGAGTAACATGGTGATTAGAAATACATTCGTCAGGTGTATGTCACTAGAATGTATTTTTAAAAATATTATAAACTATGAAATTACATCATTTTGCCAATGTAAATACATATCTTAAACCAAACCCTCATCATACGTAGGGAAGATATTGAGAATCAAAATTTGAGCTACAATAATATTGAATTTGTAGGTAATTACTGACCAGATAAATCCATTTAATTACCGTCCCAGATATTCTGTAGGCTGTAAAAAGAATTTGTCCCTAATTTTACATGTATTACTCTTAAATTTTCATTCCTAATTTTTTTTCAACGTTTCTTTCAATCTACGTAACTGTTGTTATTATTATTATTAATTTTATTCCTTTATCCATTCATTTATTTTTTGTATCATATTTTATGAATTTTTTAATGCTACAAACTATGTTTTTTTAATAATTATTATTATTACTGAAAAAAAATGAACAGCAGCAGTAGGTACTAGAAAATCACGAATTTATAAACTGAGAAATATAGCACAATTTAGGCCACTGTTTTCTTCACTTTGTAGGTACCTACCATTTTTTTTTTTTTGATCGAAGCATACAACAGTAGGTACCTACTAGAAAATCACGAATTTGCAAACTGGAAAAAAATATGACAAAATTTGGTTACTCTTTTTTCCATTTTGTACTTTTGATCGAAGCATTTCACGAAAGTGTTCGTTTCAGAGTTTACAAAAAATTAATGGTTTTGACGAATGTGCTATTTACTTGGTGCGAGGAGATCTGAATGAATCAACAAAAGTCGTACATGAAAAAATATATTCTGCTGGGCCTGTAAGCATTTTCCTACAACAACACCGAGGAAAAAACCCCAGCAACGCACTGGAGTGCAGTTTATACTTACCTTAATTGGAATTGAATCTCGAAATGTATCCGTAGAATTCAAAAGAACATCATTGGCAAAAAAAGTACCTACTTTTCGAGTTATTTGGGTTTATTAACGTTTTGACAACTGCATAGTTGTCTATTTGGAATTTTGAAAACATTGAGTTTTGATGAAAATGGGAGGGGAAGCGACCTAAAGGGCCAAGCCCCCTAGTTTCTACTCAATTTGATCATAATTTATGTACTTCCTGCGGAATTTTTCAATGATCCACCCTATTAAACATACCTATAGTATGTATTTCGATCAAAGGGCATTCGACTAGCTTAAACATCACTCATCAAAAAGTATCCAGTGAGTGGTCAGTGAAACTTCAGGTTTGAATACAACTGGGTACAACTAAAAAAACATGTTCTAGCTGACAAGGTATTGCCTATCTTTAAATTCTGAGGGGCGAATTGCCTCTTCGAAACTATCGGTCAAAATTCATTTTTGACCTTACGAGTGGGTAGAACATCGAAAACTACATAAATAAAATCACGAATTATGACTTTTTACCCAACTTGCAAATTGAATGTGCTATGAATGAATTTCAATTTCAAAAAATAGTAGGTAATGGAAAAAAAATTGTGGAAATGAATAGTCTACCTACGTACGTCTAAAAAACAACAAATTTTTTCATCATCAACATTTTTTCAACATTGAAATTTGAAAGGATTTGAATGCTTGAAAGTTGATTTACGAAAAATAAAAAATTTCAATAAATTGCCAATTTCAAACACCCAAACGCTTCCATTCATAGCACCTTCAATTTTCAAGTTAGACTAAAAGTCATAACATGTGATTTTGCTTAGTTTTCGATATTCTATCAACTCTCAAGGTCAAAAATGAATTTCAAATGTTGGTTTTGAAAAACGCAATTTGCTCCTGTAAATTTTCAAGATGGAAACACCTTCATCTAACAAGCTAATTTACGATCTCACTGTGAATGAAACCGAAGGAGACCATTGATAGCATTGTGCTATGTCATCATTATTCAAAGATTCCAACCAGGAAATTGACCCTTTAATTGGCTAGTTGCTAGACAGCATGTACCAGATGCCTTGAGACGGAATACAAAGTTCATAGGTATGATCCTCGCTTGGCTTGGTACCCTGCGAGATACAATTTAAAGAGTCAATTGACCGTAATAATAATTTTTTTCAATTATTAGAAAGTTGGAAGCGTTATTGAGGTGGAATATAAGATACTGATACTGGACTATAACGCAGATGAGATATGTAATTCTTGAGGAAATTGAGTCGAATATAATACATGAAGTAAACTTTGAATTTTTTATCTGATAATTCGATCGTTGAATTTCTGTTCAAGTATACGAGTATCTACTATTCGAGAATTATTCGTTTAGTTACTCGAAATTCACCTTTTGAAATTCTATTTCAATGTATCCTTATATATAAACCTTATACAAGGAAATAACCTGAAATTGCGGGAATGAGCCTATCGTGATCCCAGACCCTTGAAACGCAAAGAAAAGTCACTCCCTGACCCAACTCTCACTATCGCAACAAATACAATACTCCACTTTTCTCCGAAAAGTCGGTAAAATGCAATTTTTACTGCCTATTAACAATCAAGGTTGCGAGGTACAATTTTGAAAACACGTTTTTTGGATGTATTTTTGGCTTACAAAAACAATTCAAGGTAAGTTATTTTTAATAAATTTTATAAGTAATGATTTACTATAAAAATTTGTGTGAACGTATTTATGTATGAAAAAATTGAATGATTGTAAATTAAAACACTATGCCGGATTTTCATAACGACCATCCTAATGACAAATTTGAATGTATGTAAGTACCGCAGAACGAATTGAATGGTGCTTTTCAAGAAGGTCTTATCGACCGATAGGACGTTCATGAAATTTGAATCTCTGACGTTTTCTACACAAGATGGTGCAAACCGCAGCGCTCCATGTGGTGTTGTTCACAAACAGCAGCTATATGAAGTTGGCTAGGAAACGCAACTGGAAAATGCGCGCATTACCTTCTTCTCCGAAATGGTTGATCACAACTATACCAGAAGGCACTCTTGAGTAGTAATTTTCAACGCAGAATTCAAATTTTGAGTCAATTTTGCCCCTCGACCCCAAGGGGGGGTGGTACCAAATGAAAATTTGGGGAAAATGTGAAAAAATCGAGTATAGTGTCGAAATCTTGATACTTTGGGTTAAAAACAACGATTTTTGAGTCAATTTACCTCGTAGCCTCCCAGGGGGGGTGGTATCAAATAAAAATGCGAAAAACTCGAGTATAGTGTCGAAATCTTGGTACATTTGGGCTGAAAACCCGATTTTTGAGCCAATTTTGTCCTTCGCACGCCAGGGAGGAAGGGGGTGGTACCAAATCGAAATTTGGGGAAAACAGTGAAAAAATCAAGTGCGCACTCACACATGCATGGCTAAAGTATGAGATGATACAGATTCTCGCAGGTTTCCGCAGGTAAATCGATCGCAGTTGTTTTACATACACTAAAATGCATAATTTTTCATATTCGTCGTTTTGGGGAATGCTGGCGGAAGAAACTTCTGCCCTACAGTATTAAAGATATTACATTAAAGTACTCAATTTTTTCACTTTTATCCTAAATTTTGATTAGGTACCACACCCCTCCCCCCGGAAGCCGAGGGACAAAATTGACTCGAAAATCGGGTTTTCAGCCCAAATGTACCAAGATTTCGACACCATACTCGATTTTTTCGCATTTTTATTTGGTACCACCCCCCTGGGGGGCTACGAGGGAAATTGACTCAAAAATCGTTGTTTTTAACCCAAAGTATCAAGATTTCGACACTATACTCGATTTTTTCACATTTTCCCAAAAATTTTCATTTGGTACCACCCCCCTGGGGGCTACGAGGGAAATTGACTCAAAAATCGTGGTTTTCAACTCAAAGTATCAAGATTTTGACACTATACTCGATTTTTTCACATTTTCCCCAAATTTTCATTTGGTACCACCCCCCCTGGGGGTCGAGGGGCAAAATTGACTCAAAATTTGAATTCTGCGTTGAAAATTTCTTCTCAAGAGTGACTATTTCATGTTTTTGGTGGGTTTGAGAAGGAATAAAATCGATTTTTAGGTGAATAACCGCAAGAAGGTCCTGTCGTTTCAAGAAGGTCCTATCGAGGTCTCTTTTGTAAAGCGCTCCCATGGAAATGTTGGTGGTGGAAAAAAAATTACTACGCAGGAAATAAATAGTGGAAAGATGCTTCTATTCAACAAAAAAAAACGGAGCTCGCTATATCATTTTAAACCAAAATGGCAAAACACTGAAATATAAAAATGCGTTTTTCTCAAAACCAGTTTTTTGTCGATAGGACCTTCTTGAAAAGCACCATTCAATTATGGGAACACAAAATTTCAACATTAGGAATGAAATAAACCACTTGATGGGAAATTACACCGAGACAGGTAAAGCAGAATTCAAAAAATTAAATGAAAACTTGAAACCTATAATGACTACAGAAGAGGCCCACTTTTTGAAAGTTAGAGTTTAAAAGAATTAACAAAAATGATTTGGTGACACAACAACATAATAAATATTTAGATAAAATAATGTTTCAAGGTAAGTTATTTTTAATAAATTTTATTGGTAATGAATTACTGTAAAAATTTGTGTGAATGCATTTTTTGATTTAAATTTATAATATGTAATAAGTCGTTTTCAACTGTTTTAGAATGGCACCGAATGTCTACGTTTCCGATTTACAAGAGCTGGTTTGACGGAATTGAATATCCAGGGTGTCTACCAAAATTTAATTCTCAAAAATAGCGACTTTTCGCGACTTTTTTTCGCGACTTTTAGCGACTTTTTTTCAGTTAAAAGTACCCCCCCCCCCCCCCAAAAAAAATTTCCAACGTAAAAATGTTTTTTTCAACAGTTCTCACACCCAATTTTTCAATAGTTCCCATGTAACATGAAAAAAAATTTATGAAGAACCTTTTTTCGCGACTTTTTTTCAGTACCCCCCCCCCCCCATTTTCTAACGAAAAAAATTGGGCTCCAATAAAATTTGCACTTATTGGGTGGTGGGAGGGGGGAGGTTTGGACAACTTTCAATAGTTTCCATGTGACATAAATAGTCATCCAAATTTTCGAGCTTTTCTTTTTCCTTTTCCATCTACTTAACTTTCTTCAGTTCTAAAATTTCAATTTCTTCGATTGTTCTTTTTCTAGTCATTTCAACCACTAATTTTTCTTTTTGTTTAAGCGAGAAGTTCATTCTTTCACTTCAAAACTTTGAAAGTTGAATGATATTTTTTCAGAAATTTCGATGTGTAAAAAGAAAAGAAAACAAGCCCGAGCGAAGCGAGGGCAAAAGCTTTTGAAAATTTGACTTTTGAAAAGTAAAAAAACACGTTTTTCTTCCATCACGGGCCCTTTTTTTATTGTCGGACCCTCCAGAATGAGCGAGTCTCAGGTAACTCTCGACGGTCCTGCTCCTCCAGCAATCTAACAATAATTTCCAAAATATTACAATAGGTACATATTTCTAAAAATACACCTACATGGCCCGTACGAACCGAGCCAACTGAGGGCAAAAGCACTGGTAACACGAAAATTCACAATTCTCCAGAAGTGAAAAAATATCATTTTTAATGTGAGAAGTCAATTTTTCTATCATCAAGACTCAACGTTTGGCTAAAGAAAACGAAATATTATGCCCGAGCGAAGCGAGGGCGAAAGCTTTTGAAATTTTGATATGATTATTTAAAATGCTAATTTGGCAGTAGCATTAACATTGAATAATAATACGAAAAGTTTTTAAAATTTGAAGTTTGGACAATTTATAGCGACTTTTTGGTATTTTTAGCGAAAATCGCGACCTTTTAGCGACTTTAGCGCCCTATTTTCAAAATCGCGACTTTTCGCGACTTTTAACGCTATAGCGACCTGGTAGACACCCTGATATCATACCAATTATCGCACTTGGATATATGCAAATATCATATTATACGGCAACGAAAAAGAATACATAGTGCAGAAAATATTATTTTTGAAATAGAATTTAAATAATTATTACACTATGCCCGATAGTCATAGCAACGATCTTAACAAATTTTGAGAACACAAGTTTTCAACGTTAGGAAAGAAATGAAACACCAGACGGGAAATTACACAGAGAAAGGTAAACAGATTTCAAAAAATTAAATGAAAACTTAAAACTAATGATGACTAAGAGAAGAGGTCAACTTTTTTTTTATAAAATCAAGAGTAATGATTAATATGTAAATGATCCATCAACCCAAATCAAGTTATTCCCATGAAAAATACAAAAATTATTCCTCGCTTTCAAATATAAAAATTTAAGATTAAAACATCACTGCCCCCTCGGCCCCAACCCCCGGCTCGCGCCTGCATGAGGATATTAGCACCAAGCCTCAAAAATATCACCAATTTCAACATTCATGTTCCCTTTAGTTAGTCTGTCTTTACTTTTAATATATTATGATGATGATGATTTTTAGCCTGAGACAAAAATCTGAGCATCAAGGTACCATCATTCAATTCGCAATGAATTTTAAATGTTTCATAACACATCTACATGTGATAAGGAACATTTTTTAAAAAAATTGAGCAAAATCGGTTCAGTAGGAGAGGCTGAATGGCGGACTGTCACCAGATTCAACAAATTCTTTTAATATTATATGATGATGATGATGATGATGATGATGATTCGATACTGCTGAGCACGAATATGACTTCAGATTTCTCCAGAGCACCTCAGCCCCCCCCCTAATTTTAAGCAGTACTTTTTTCATTGTTTATTCCACAGACAATGACTGTTTCAGTATTATCGTCCGCATTCGAAGAAGAAACCACCAAAGAAAACGTCCAGCGCCCAGAAGTAGATTACTGGGCTGGAATTTTGGAACGAAGGTGCAGCAATCATAAGGCATTAAAAATCGCAAAGTTTGACTCGATATCTACATTAATGAATGAGATATTCCATGTAAGTACATAGGTATGTACAAGTTTCATTACGAATAAGTCACCAAAAATCGAAAAATACACTTTAGCAGCAGAATATAGGACACAAATTTAGCCCTTATAAACTCGCTAAATATTTATTGAAATTTTTTTATTTTACGTAGAAACGAAGAATTGGCTGACAAATTCGAAGCACCATTAAATGGTAGAGTAGAAGAATGTATCCTGGTGGATAAATTCGCTGATTTTAGGCCGCAGGTATAATTAATTGTGCTTATAATTTTTTATATTCCATTCGCTATGGAATAGATAATTAAAATATGTTTGAAGGAATAAGTATTAATTTTATTTCATTCAGATAATTATTTTAATAATCAGTGTATCACAACGCATCGAACGTCCAGTAAAGAGTACATACGAGCATGAAAAGGCTTCACGTTCTCTTTCGTACTCGTCAAATCAAGCTGATAGTTCGCCTTCTATACCTACATTTTTTATCCTCATTTTTTTGAGCTTTGACACAAATTCTGTAAAAATACAGACAAAACCACCCCCTCACTCGAAGAAAAAACTTTAATTTTTCCGCTGTCGATTCGAGGCGAGTTTCTGTGAGTTGTGTCGACGAAAAAAAAGAGAAAAAAGCACGCCCGAGAATGCGTCTTTACGTACTCGTACCTACTTCGTATACTTACGTTCGTCTAAAGTTATCGAAAATTTAACATTCCGAACACGACTGAAATAAGAATTTAACTTTTTCGATTTTGTTCGACTTTTGGGTTCGGTAACAAAGAATTCCGGTTCCAATTTGAGTACTTTTTTCTCTCTTTTTCTCCATGTACCGTATAGTTTACCTTTTTTTTTTCTTCTCGTTCCTTTTGCATCGGTTTTCTCAAAGTACACGTATACCAGGCTCCGATATTTATTTTAAAGATAAGCGAATGTTTTCTTCGTAATTAGATAAGTTATAAAGTTGTAAATTCGATAGCTGAGAATCCCTCCTACGACTCTCTGATGTCTTTACCGCTAGCGTTAGAGAGAATGTATAGGTATACGAGTATATATTGTATAAGGTCGTGTATAGTACAACGAATGTGAAAGAGCGAGAGGCAAAAAGAGAATATCTTTCGATAGCAAACTGTGAAAAAACACGCAGAATAAGGGCGGCGGATTGGAGAGGAGGACAGACAATGGGAAAAAAACACAGAACGCTAAACTTCGTCGAACACGTGTAGGCTTTTATCAAAGTTCTCTATGGGTTTTTGCTGCTGTGCTGTGTTTTCGTGATGAAGATGATGATGACGATGATGCTGTCGCCTCTCTACTGCTTCTTCGTGAGTTTTTTTTCCTCTTCTCGCTGTGTTTTCTCAAAATAAATTCCAATAGCGTAAAGTCTTTATAAAACAAACAATTGGAAAGCGCGTTTGGAATTATTTTATGAGAAATACGAGTACGAGCAGTATGCAGCAGAGTTCACGAATCGTACGACGATGATCGAAACAGCGCCAGGGATATCATCATCTGACACGCTGGGCAGATGACGTGTGGGAAGAGGTTATATAGGGGTGTGGAAAATTTGGAAAGCATAAAACTATCTGTAGAGAAACATGCTCCGAGCAAGGAAAAAATTTGGATCGATCAAGAGAAATAAAACTATCTGTAGAGAAAAATCCCTCAAGCAAGGAAAAAATTTGGATCAATCAAGAGAAATAAAACTATCTGTAGAGAAAAATCCCTCAAGCAAGGAAAAAATTTGGACCAATCAAGAGAAATCCATAAAGCGTTTATTTTGAAAAAAAATCACTTTCCAAATGCGTTTTGAAATAATTTGACGACATTCGTGAAATTACTGGATGTAGTTTCGAATACTAGGGCAATCAAACGAACGACACCAAATTCATATTTCTATTTTGATTTTTTCAAAATGTTGACATGATTTTTTTCTAGTCTACTGATGTGGCAACACTATTTTCAGCTATTCGAAATATGTACTGTAAAAATGATATAAATTCCAATTGAATTTACGCATTAAAGGGTTTGGAAAACTCATCAAATGGCCAATTGATCAACAGGATGCGAATTGAATACAGATAATTTTTCCTTGATTAAACACATATTCAAGTTTCTGTATTGATAGAACTTTTTTGTAGTAGGGGGGGGGGGAGGGGGATTGAAATTTTCAAAGAAATGTTTACCATCAATAGGTACCTATTATTCAAGTTACATCGATACAAAACATAATTCAAAACTTCACAAAACTTAAATAAAAGAGAGGGAAAATAATCCAGGAGTGGAATTGCGTCAAGTCTTGAAACAGCACATAAAATAGTAGGTATCATGCCTATCCCTTAACCAAGTATTCTTTGTTCAATACTAATTTTCATTTTTGAATATTAAACAATCATTATCGTACAATTATATTCCACATGAACAGAAATTCGATTACATAATGCAAACGGTACATCTTTCAAAAAATCTCAAAATAACCGTTGAATAAAATTGAGTTCTCCAATTTTCGCTAAAAATACCTCAAAAGCAATAAATCAGTTCAGGAAAAAACTAACCACATGGCACAGGCGAAAAATGTCATGCTTTACAAATTACGTTCATCTTAAATTTTATTTGCAGGACGTTGGATTCCTGTGTTTCCTCAAAACCGATTTATTTGAGATGTAAAAAATGAAAAAAATTGTCAGTTTTTCAATCACGAACAATCGATTTGAATTGGATTTTTCAACTTTCGTTCAGAATTTCCCAGTCAGAAATAAAACCACCAAGGAAAAAAAGTACTCGTACCTGACCTACCACAGCATGAAATTTCACATTCTACTGATCATACTCCACAAATTTGTTTTTCTGCGTTTTTTTTTTTTTTTTGAAAAATTAAAAATTGATTCTTTGGGTGGAAAAGTTCGAAATTCTTAAAAAAAAATTCGTCTTTTCATCGTACAGAGAATCGTGACCAAAGGTACACATTGTACCTATTAATACAAATTTTCATAAGACTCGGTTTTTAGATGTTTCGAGCATAGATACTTAAAGCTGAATCATCTCGAACTGTTTTTTGCAGCTTTTGAATGGAAATATTGTAGATATGCACACTTTGAAAAAATTTCTGGCCCTGAAGATCATTTTACGATGTTTATCGAATTTTTAAAAAAACGTTTTTGATTTTTTTAAAAATAAGTTAAGTGTGATCAATATTGACAGAATAGACTAATTTTAGGCCTTTTTTTTGGATTTATCCTATTCCAAAAAATAAATTTTTCTCACTCGTTGAAAATTTCATAACTTGGCAAAAAAAAAGTAGAGCTACTGAGCTGAAAAGCAGGCAAATGTGGCCAAGATATGAAAAAATTTACGTCAAAAATTTGAAAAAAAAATTTACAATAATGAAAAATTAATTTTATATAGCTATACCTTACTCAACCGACTTTCAGACTTTTATTCGATTTATTTCAAGAATGTTTGATGAATATGTAGTAGTGTGGGGTGTTACCGCACTTGCCACTTGGGTGGACTAACTGCTACATATATCGAAGATGCTACTTATGATGACGAATAGGGGTAGCTTCTCCGATGAGGGAAGAATGTCGGGAAACACTCTTATACTAGGCCAAGGCTGAGGTACAGCTGCTAAGATCGTAGAACGAACGCGACACAAATAAGTTGATACCTTAGGTACTTTAAGACGCTTTATTACGTGAGTCAGAGACAGCTTCTCTACGATAATCTGCTCTATTACAATGTTAATAAGACTACACGAAACATACAAGCGAATGAGTAAAGACACGATTACTACAGTATAAAAACAAGTCCCTAAGTTGAGCCTACTCATCTGCATAGCAGGTATTCAGTCTCAACGTGATGTAGCAAAGCTAACGAAAAACATACTGATGCTGCTTTCACAGCATCCGATCGGTGAAGCTTCTCTGAACTACACCGCTAGATCGCGCCGCTAATGGAGCTGCGCGATGCTACGTATATGGGCTCACAACTTCCACTTATGGTGGTAGCTGCGGGCGCACGACCTACCGGTACAAATACATAAATTATTCATTTTTCAATTGTGGTGTACATAAGTAACCTGACAAATGAAAAAAAAAACAATTTTTCAAAAATAGGTATGAATTTCTTCAAAATTAAATTGAAAAAAAATCCAATTATCAACCCTACCCTTGCTTTAAATAATCAAAGGTGGAGTTTTTGCAATTTTAGCAAATTTACCAATTTATCAACGGATCCGATTAAATTTCCGAGAAATCGGCATGAATCAAATTACCTATCACTAAAAGGAAGAATTCATAAATAACAAACGATGTTTTATTCTTTTCAATTTTCATTTCATAACTTTCTTCTTTCTATTTTCAGGACTCTGTTCAGCTTACGGCAATTAACAGGAGAATTTTCGAAAGCAAAGACACTGAATTGTATTAAGTATCCAAATCAAGAGTACTTAGGTATCTTTTAAAAATTCATGAAAAATTACTCAAAAACAGTTTTTCTTACGCATTAAATGAGTTGGAGTTTTTCAACAGCAACAGCTGTCAAAAATCCCGCAATCTTATAGAAATCTAAAAAAAAAAACCAAAATAACAACGGAATGTGATTGCATTAAGTTTTAGGACAACATTACAACGCTTCTGAATGTGATTGAACGCACCCTCCATACTGAAATACTCGTATGAAGGGAGTTATATATGTACTACATAACGCGCGGTATTGTAAAAACTGGAATGCATTTTCGACCACGAAGTTGAGTACCAAAAGCAGTGTATCAAAAAATGTGCAAAATTTCGCCAATTTGTAAATAAACTAGGCAACAATTAAATTTTAGGGGAAAAAAAGATGACTGTTTGAGAATACATAACCAAGAAAATCAACAGTACGTCGAAGAGAAAATAAACTTCACCACGATGATTTTTCACTTGAAACTGAAATTAAAAACGGATTAGAGCTCGAGTTGATGAAAAATATTGCAAAACGTGTACAAATAAATATCTCAAGTTAGAGCTTCGACAGGTAATTTTTAAAAGTCAGACCAGAGTAAAAAATTCTCATAGTCGAAGTTTTGTTCACTTTTCAACCTAAGATGTATGTATCATCACTACTTTTTATTTAAAATACATATTTTCGCGGAAACAAACTGAATCTATCTGACCATTTTTTTTACCCCCCCCCCCCCTCATCCTCAAAAATCAGAAAATTAGCAATTCATCTCCTTCAAGAGATACTTGCTTTTGCAATTCTCCATTTGAACATATAGCCAACAAGTCAATTAGGATAGTCCTTATTTTCAAAGTTGGGATTTTCCTCCCTCCCAACCGCCGAAGTGATGACCTCTGGTGAGAAAATAATTCCCTATTTTTTATTTTTTGCATTTTCGAAAAACTCGTGCTGCGATGGGCCCCTCAATTTTCAAAAATTTTATAAAAATACAATTCATTGCAAAATTTTAAAATTTCAGTTATCTCTAAAAAGTCTCTTTTGAGTAAAATAAACTCTCATGACGATTTAAGCCCTCTCCCTGGAAAACCAAGCAGACCCTCTAAAATAGCTGAAATTTACAGTAAAATACAAATTTCAGCTATTCTAGGGGACAGACTTGGTTTTCTAGGGATGGGATTAATATCCTCATGAGAGTATGTTTTACTCAAAAGAGACTTTTCGAAAGTGTTAGAACTTGAAATTTTTGAATTTTAAAAATTTTACTTCGAAGTTGGATTTTTGAAAATTGAGAGGTATACCGCAGCCAGAGTACAAGTATATCAAAAATGGGGGAAAAAATAAAAAATAGGGAATAATTTTCTCACCAGAGGTCACTATTTTGAGGGCTGGGAGCAGAAGAAATCGCGATTTGTGTAAGTTAAGGACCACCCTAATGTCAACTCGGAGTTTCTTCTGATATCTCACTCCTCAGACACTCCACATACACTACACGGAGTCCAAATCAACTAGGCATTAGCCAAGAAAAATTAAATCGATGCTATACCATATTCTCGCAGATGAGATGAACCCAAGAACAGCAATCTGAGCAGAACACACTCAATACAAACTCATCCGAGAAGAATTATTACAAGATTTTCTGCCAGATGAAGAAATCCACCACACGAAACGAGGATTTTCTCAAATAAAACAATATCCCGAGTAGGTACACTACACACAACAAAGAAAACTTTACCGGGTGTTTTCCCTTCTATACCGCTGCTTACAGCGATATAAGAACTCCGTACTGATATCGTTTCGAAGAGATGGCTTTGCGGTGGCTTAAAACTTGATGTTTTCTTGGTTCGTTTATTAATTCGATGTGTGTAGTGTGTGGCTGTGGCCTTTGTGTTAAAGCACACAGCGCAGCCGGCCGTTGTTGGCTTTGGTAACGGGTAATTTAGCGCGATTGATGGCCAGGTATTTGGAGTTTAATGAATCGGCGTTGAAGTTCGAAACGTTGATATTTATCAGAATTAAGCTCCGGCTGTTACATATGTAGGTAGGTAGTAGGTATCTAGACCTACTCTATATTCGCGTTGTATTGTCCCGTACCTACCTACGAGTAATTTATCGAAAATGGATTATCGGATTGGTTGAGTTAGCTACAGCTTTCTATATATGTACTCTCAAGTGTGGTCGGGTATAATTTCTGGCGATAGTTATGGGCCGGATATGAATTCGATTAGAACCAAGTGCCGAATGACGTGGTCATTCGAGTAAAATGAAACTTGGGTTTGGAGTGACGAATGAAGGATTCGTGATATGAGTGGTAGTTGGCAACATTGGGTTGAGATTTTCTCATATTTTTTCTCTTTCATTACGAGGTGTTGTGGAAAAATTGAGTAATCAACCCATCGCAGAACATAGGTACCCTCATCAACGGTCAAATAATGGTAAAACTACGATTTCGCAAGCGATCAACGAAAAAGACCACATAATTAAAATCATACCTACTCAAGAACCTAAAAATACGCCTACTAGGACAAATCACCCAAACACTTCATTAAAATCCCTTCACAGGGCCAAATTCCAAACTCTAATCAAACACAGCAACGACGAAAATCATCGACAATAATAAGCGTTGCAGTATTAGTAATGTTACAAAATACGAACGATTTATATACACACAGCTCGTAAATTAGCATTGCGGATTTGTGTACATTAGCAATTAATTTTTCATCGCCAACTATATCGAGTATACACTCGACGAATGCAACCAGGCGCCGTGGTGGTGAAAAGCAATGACAAAGGGGAGGAAGAAGGGCCGGGGGGTGTGAACAGAGCGCGCGAAGAATGAATTTACAGATTAATTAAAAGGGGTCGCGGTTGCAATGGCCACACGTAAAAGCGAAGAGCCGTCGATAAATAATGTAATGATGAATGATGATGTTTGTTGAACGATGCTGAAGGAATAGAGAGAAGGGGAGAGCACTGAAGAGTGAAGGGAATGGGCGGGATGCCGGGATTAATTAATCTGTCGCGATTATAATTACATCGGTATCTAGTCCACTGATATATAGATATCTTATGTACATATCTGTGTTTCGTTTTGGCGCATTCGAGTGCAAAACTATTGCTACAAGTAGTTCTTTCATTGATGCCAACTTCGATTGAAGGGAAGAGTCAGGTTCGCAAAAAAAAAAAAAAAATAGATAAAAGAGGATTTTCACTAACATCGAGAAACACCTTCATTTCGAGCTGAAAGTCATTAAGAAAAAATATTAGTTCTGGAGGCACTCTTGAAGGGGAGATAAAGGTCTTCAAAGATAGACATTTTTTTAAGATAAAAATCACTGTTTTTTTCGTCTAGCCCCCTACCTTACCTGTTTTGGGAAAAATAGTCCACTTTCAAAAGATGGTATTTGAGATTTCGGATTGTTCAAAGCCATAGCTTTTGAAATCAAAGAACACTTTTAGGGTTCTACCGAACGGTTGGAAAATCTGCAAATCGCTTATCTTCGGATAAATTCGTGTTTTGAAAATTTTTTCTTGTGAAATGATTCGCATTAATCAAGCCAAAACATCGAAAGATATTTTTCCTAAAACCGGGGAGATATTTCGGAATACAGTGGTGCCAATTTTTTGATAATTGCAAATTCCAAATAACCGAAAAAAATTGATAGTGTTTGGCTATTTTTCTCGATTTTTTGATTTTGCAATAATTATAAAAAAATTGGCATCACTGCGTACCTGCGAAATAATTCCCCCGTTTAGAAAATGATACCTTTTGGATTTCAGGCATGTTCAATGGGGAAAATTTGGTTAGAAAAAATTTTCAAAACACATGAATCAAACCAAAAATAAGAGATTGGCACATTTTCAACCGCTTGGAAGAACCGTTTCATGTCAATGGCTCTGGTTAACACGAAATCTCAAAAATTATAAAATTTTGGTTTTCCCAAAACAGGTTGGGCACTAGGGCGATAGAGCAAAAAAAACACGATACTGAAAGAAGTTACTTATACTGATGGGTTCATCTTCATGATCGACCAAATTGTGAAATTTGTAGTCAATTTGAAGAAATCCAATGCATAAAATTGGATAATATAATAGATAACATCGAAATCAAAGTTTTAGCGACACATCGGATTCACTAATTGCAAGAAGATTTCGACTTTTTGTCTATTGCTTAATAGTTAATTTTGATTTTTTTTCAAATTTTCGTTTTTTTTTTCAAAAATGGTCCGCCAAAGAGAACCTACATTTCACCTCCAGAGCCACCTCCGGAAATGAAGTTTTCTCCAGGTAACTTTCAACTCCTAACGAAGGTCTCCAATGAATTTGGCCAAAATTTTATAAGATTTTATTTCGCGACTCACCCTATTATATGTACATTCATTTTGTTTAATTTTTATTCTGAGGTATTAAAATATCTCTGATAGGAAAAGGGAAATAAAAGAGGGGCACATAGTTTCCTACTCCAGCTAAAATTTAAAATAACAAAAAATGCGTCCATCCAAAGTTGAAAAGTTCAACTCGAAGGTGAGTGTGAAGTGAATAGGCCTCGAAACAGCAGCCAGGATTTTTTTAACAGACAATAGAAATCTCCTTGAAAAATATGTACGAGTAAGTAACTTTTATTCTTTATTTCTGGGGTTTTCAAATCCTGTAGAATAAAGAGGACGAGGGGGGAGGGAAATGTCCCCGATTCCGACCCAAGTTCAAAATAACAGAAAATGCATTCACCGGTACATAAAAAGCTCAATTTGAAGCAAGTTTGAAAACATGCGAGAAGGGAGAGGAGAAAAAAATCAAGTCTGTGGAAAGAGTTCATCACTTGAATTTTTTCTATGAACAATGAAGGTTCATCACTTTTAATATCCATTCTAGGATCTTCACGTCCATGGAGAGGTGACGGGAGGAGACGATACAGAATTGAATCATGGGTTCCCAATTCACACTTGAATTGAAAACAACACAGAATATGTTGCGAAGTACTGAATGTCTTGAAACAGTACCTTACCTACATCTTTTTTCAACAGACACTAATATGTATTGAAAAAACAAATTTCCCAGAATATGAATCAAAATTAAAAGATACACTCTATGCAGTTACTTCAAGAAAAGTTGAATCAATTTTTAACTTTGAAGTGACAATGATCGAATCAAAGAAGAAGGAGCTCGACCTTAAAAAGGATCTCAACGATCTTGACAATACTTTGAAGACACGGAAAGAAGCTTGGAAACTACGAAAACAACTGATTGCAAGAAGATTTTAACTTTTCGTTCATTGCTTAATAGCTGATTTTGATTTTTTTTCCAATTATTTTATTTCCAAGTATTTTGAAAACGCTCCGTCATCGAGCACCTATATCTTACCTTCAGGGGCACCTCCGGAATTCAAATCATAGCGAAGATCTCTAATGAATTTGGTCAAAATCTTATAACATCGACTCGAGGATCATTAATTGCAAAAAATTGAGAGGTGATGATTTCAAACCTTCCGAGAAATTGAAGTATGCAATCCAGAAGAAAGCAGTGAGAAAGATCTTGAAACATTATTTGACAAACAAATCATTTATTTGGTCATTCAAACTGCGATACTTTTTGTCAAAATACATTATATTCATCAATGTCAAACTTAGAAATGGATTTTAACTTTGAAAAAATGTAATTTGCTTCTTCGATTTTGAAGATAGGCAACGCAACGACATTATTTAAAAATAGAACCCAATTGTATGTATCTACTCGTACATCTGAAATACATTCTGGCATCCTCTCATCAAGCTCCCTGTATAAAGCTACCTCTGCAAGTGATTCCAAGTCCAAAGCTGTAGTATTCTTCTTTGCAAAAAGTTCAACGAATGTTTTTGTAATAAAAAATGAAAACAACCAGCTGAATACTCGCATCAACCCAGGGATAAAGAATGCGACCCTGTAGCCTAAGTAGCTGCATATGGTTCATTAAATAAAATAATTAATTAATTTCATCATCGCAGTTTCTATTCTATTTAAAAGACGATCGGTAAACTTTACTTTTTGTCTTTCAAGTCCCTGGTTGCAAAAAAGTGACTGTTTTTTTTTTTAGAAAATGAGACTCAAGAGACCCATTTTTGATCACAAGATTGGTTGATATTAGATCAAAAAAATTGAAATTTCCTAACACGATTATTTGCCCAATTTATATCTAAATTGGAAGAGCTACAAACAGATTTTGAGAAATGGGAAAACTTACAAAAAAAAAGGCCAATTCGAACTAAAATCCTCAAAAGAAATTTTGGCTCGTACCGACTCATTTTGAAGACGCCGTATTCACCGGTTCACAGAGAGCAATAGGTTACTAATTGCAAAAGGATTCCTACTTTTTTTCAGAAACAAAGTTTCAAAACCCGTGACGTTGACAAAATACAATAGGTAATTAATCAGAATGAGGTGCACTGTCCAATGTGTCAGAAAAATTTCAAGTAGTTGATAACGATTTGACATCCCTCGGGGGTGCTGTGAGCATAGAGGTCACCTTCAGTCAACTTTCACAACAAGCTGGAGCAAGATTTTCGGTACTTTGATACAACCATAAGATACCCAAAATGGTACAGCAACGAACAGCGATATCCATCAAAAAAAGGCTGTACATGATGACGAAAAGTTATTGAATAAATTAAACATGCTGGTATGTATTTATGTTGCAGCTGGCCAAAATCACTCTTCAAATATTCTAAAGGTGGATTCACTGACCACAAATTGAAATTATATGGGCAGATTATGTACCACTTATTCAAATAGTAAGTCATGATCCATTTTTAAAATGAATGATATTTAACAATAAGACCGCCAGCTCATCAGTTTTCAAACTTCATTTTTGGTAAAATTTTGTGAAACCTTCAGCATCTCGTAGAATTTTCATAAGAGGCTCCAGGACTGCTCCAAACGGTTTTAAACCGTTTCCAAACAATTAGACTGGTCAAAAATAAGCTATAGACCAAATCAAGGTAAAGTTGTTAAAATTTTAATTTTTTCCCATTAAAAATTCACCAAAAATCAAAAAAAAAAACTTGAGCACCTGAAATTTTGGCATGGTAATATATTTTTCCAAGATCCTTTGCTCTAGTTTAGCTTGGTTCACTTTTTTCAACAAAATGGAATGTCTAAATTTGCAGACTGATTAATCCCACTTCAATCAGAAATCCTCTCAATCATGAGAACTTCTTTAATCAGATTCAATAATGGGAAACGTTTTTCGTCCATTCCATACATCTCTTAAAGCACATCAAGAGAAGACTCCAGTGTACGATCACGTTTAAAAAAACTTTCACATCATCGAATTAAAATTCAATAGCCAACTTACGAGCTGAATTAAATTACTATTAATATTTATAGGTGTTTTTTTCGAGTTGGTTCGATTTTAGTAGAATAGTAGACACAGCAGCCAGCATATCACATAGGTACATTTTATCGATACATACGACATGTCGAGGGAGTGTAGAAGAGCACAGCGCCAGCGTAAGTATAAGTTTTCCCTTCCAAACACACTTCTTGCGATACCTATCGCGTAAAAGGCTTAAAAGAGGAAAAAGTTACTTAATTTGAGCTTTGAGCGAAGACGAGCAAGCAGGGGGAGGAATAAAACAGACGAATGGATACAGCATCATCACATCGAATCGGCATCGTCGTCGGTGCTAGTAATAAAAAGCAGTACTACGCTACATAGAAAGAGACGAAGAAGGAAAAAAAAATGCACTCGTATAATATAAACTCTCTCGGACGTTTCTCCTCTCATCACGTCTTCGCGTTCGGTGCGATCTCTCTCGTTCTGCTAAACACTGACACATTGAGGAAAGAAGAGCATACTAGGAGAGAAAACTTGTGTAAGAATTTATTGAAAACATAAATTAATGTTAAAAAGTCACACAGCATAGAGAAGAAGTTTCGTTGGTATTTTTTTTCCCTCAGCTTTCGAGTTTGCGTTCGAATTTAGCCATAATTTTTTCTCTCTTTTAACATTTATTCACCGAAATTAACCATAAGATTTTCACATTCGCAACAAAGTACTGCACGAAGAAAAAATATATACGTATATATCTCGGGGAGAAAAAATAACGCCGGCAAAGAAGAGAAAATTTCCCAAGATAAAACTTCGCAAAAAGAAAATCTTCACTGTTCAGCATACTTGAAAAGGCGCCATTAAAGTCGTGTTGCAGTTTAAAGGATTTTTAATGCGGAGTTGAAATGAAATGCGAAAAAAAAGAGAGGAAAAAACCTGGCGTAGAATTTTAGTACGTTACTTAAAACTGGCGAACTTCATACGGTGGTGTATCACATTCAACCATTTGATATCCCTCTCCGGTCTTTGAGAGAGGTTTCTTTGCCCTGAACTATTTGAAATATGGATATAAACAACACCGATGCACTCGGTTAGCAGGAAATTTAGTCTGAAAACGAATTCGGCGCGACCTAAGAGAAGACGTAGGTATACAGAAAGAGTATAGATTTGTAGAAACGAGTAGAAAAATACAGGGTGTCCCATTTCAGTATACGAAGTGTTACCGCAATTTTGAAGCTGTGCCAGAAAAAAACGAGTGGCTTACGAGGCTTTCTTACGAAAAAAAGAAAAATAGTATTCGCATTGCCCCCTCTTAGAGGGCTCAAATCTCCCCTCCAGAAGCACCTACGGAGCTGAACATTTTTGTGGGTAACTTTGTACTCAAAATGAAAGTCTTTGCTTGAACTGTGTCTGAAATAGTTACATTCATTTTTTTAGTGTGCATTCGTGAAATTTTTGGATGTATATTTTTGGCCAAAACCGTGTCCTTTGACTCAACGACGAACTGGGTATGCAAATTTATTGAGAAGAGGTAAGGTATTGAAACTGATTATTCTGATCTTTAGCTTACAAGAGGTGGAATTTGCGAGCTAAGCTGTGTTCCTAATCTTGTTTGTTCAGCATTAAAAAATCAGTTGAATTATAGCATCAATTCTTGGTTGCCATAAAAAAAAAAAAAACATAGAAGAGGTCTTTGAATGATAGAGTTGAGAAATTTCTGACAGAACTAAATGTGCTATCTTCAGAAAAATATTTTTTTTTTGAAATTTCAACCCCATTTTCGAAAGGAATTGTGAGTTTGGGGGTGAATTACGGGGTAAAATTTGAAATCAGCACATGTTATATCACTTGACATTTATATTGAAAAATTCAATTTTGTTTAATTTCTCGACTCCCATCGGGGGGAGGGGGTCGTTGTGGGTCCAGAATAAATTTCAAGATAATTTATTTGAGATCAGCGTGACTAAATACCTCTGCATAAGACATCAATATTGCGAAACTTTTTTTTTCAATTTTACTCCTTTCCTTAGGAAGAAATAATGAATTGAGGGTAAATTTTTAGGTCAGATTTTAAACCAGTAAAAACTATACTTAAGACACCTACATTACATTTTTTTTTCAATTTCACCTCCCACACTGCATGGGAGGTTTTCAATTTGGAGCGGTTAATTTCAAGGTCAAAATAGAAATAGGCATAAATTTCGAAAACTTTAAATGATGGTACAATCATCATTCAACTCCAAAAACTAGAACTTATTCCACCTAGAATTGAAATCAGAAGCCATATTCAATTTTGAAAAAATTATAGTGAAGATCATGTTGGTTTTTTTTTCAATAAACTGAATTTTGAAAATGGATCTCACATCCTTCGAGGGGGAGGGAGATCCCAAATTTCAAATAAAATTCTAAAAAAAATTGAATTGTCAAACAACATAATTGCAATTATTATTGATTTGAAAACGCTAAGTTCGAATATTGGCTTATTTCTTCGATCCGACCCCTCTGAAGATCTCTCAGTGCACTTGAACGTTGTTGCAAAATTAGAAAAATGAAAAAATTACGTAAGATATATCGTCGGTGATATTTTCGAAAACACTGAACTCGAATAACCACTCAATTTTTTTGAATACGACTCTTCAGGGGTCCATTTGAACTCCTTAGTATGACCTTCTGCATGTTGCCAAACGAAATAGTCACGTTTGATCATACAAAATGAAAGCTTTATGGCTCCACAAACTCTTGTGACTAAGACTCAACTACATCTACAGATCAGTTTTCTTCACAATACTTGAGTCTTGACCAATATGGTAAAAGAGGAACTCAGTTATCAAGAGCGCACTCCTATCGTAAACTGAAAATACTGTCACATTTGTGAAGAATACCTTGTCAAGCAACAACGATGCCATTGGCTATGCTGAGCTTTGATGTATAGACAGTAAAGGGAAGACTTCGCACTCAAAGCGGGACTAAATCAAAACCAGTCGCGTTTCGGACGCCAGGTTTTGAAGAATTTGTAGAGGGCGCCGCGCATGTAACTTCGCGATTCTATAGCGATGCTCTTGAATCTACGTAGTTCGTACATTTCTCAGGCTGTGAATAATAGAGAGCGCTCGCGCATGCAACTTTGCGATTACGAAAACCTTGCGCACGGAAAATGTACATTTTTATAACGATAGTGCGAAGTCTTCCCTTTACTGTCTATACTTTGATGTCAACATCAATTTATAAAATTAGATATTTAAAACAACAACACCAAGGTCAATAATATCGATTGATACAGTCAATGGTGTATATCCTGAGCCCCTTCAAATCCCCAGTTTATACTGGAAATACTTTCTGTTCCCTCCAAACCACCCCTTCCACTCCTCCAGTTCTCCGAGAAGAAGCTACCAAGAGGCATAGCATTAGCAGAGGTCGAATTGAATACGTAATGTCGTGTTATTGTTCAGAACCTTCGAAAATGCACCATTCGATATAAATCATACGTATTTTTTCAAATAGGTATACTTACTGAATATGTTTTCAAGTACATATACTGAATCGAATGAAGGAAGCACTGAGAATTTCGATAAGGTCGGATCAAAAAATAACATCATATTCGAGTTCAGCGCCATAAAAATCATGGACATGTCGTAAAAAAAACTTTCAGGCTTGACCCCAATAGAAAAATGCTTTTTAAAAAAGTCGATTTTCATCCATTAAAACACGAAGAAAGCGAGGAGGGGTACACATGGAAGGAGTAAGTTCAGAAAACTCGTATCTATGTTTAGCACTTTTGAAATCACATAAATCGACGTAACACAGGATTTCGTCTTCTTTTTTAGAATTCTGTGTCAATTTAGAAAAAGGGGATGCCTCACCTACTGAAAGTGCCCTTTTTGAAAATACACCATTTCAAAGTAAAAATTCAACACTACCGTATTAGACTGAAATAATCAAAGCCCATCTCATTTTTCTCAAAAGGTTTGAAACCAAATGAAAATGTTTTTTTTTTTTGGATAGTTCGAGAGGGAGAGGGAGGGATTTAGTAAAGTAATCATGAAAAATTACACGACTTGAGGTCGAAACTTCGGTCAAATTGGCATGAAATGACCCTGTAATGGCGACACTTTCTCGTGACCCAATGATAACAAGGCTTCCCTAAGCAATTCCTATTGTATTTTGTGATAATATTATCTGAACTTTGAACGATTTTTGGAGCAGATTTATGGACTTTTCCTCAACTTCTCAAGTCATAATTCGATTCCTCAACTTCTTCATTAGGGGATATCTTGAAAAAATTTCTGATCCGAGAAGAACGACCCAAAAAAATCAAAACCCTAATTCAACTTCCCCAAAGGATTACCTAAAATATACGTCATTTTCGATACGTTGATTTTTTTTTTGAGATTTCTAAAATATTCAGTAATCAAACTCTAGGTGTATTTTTGGAATTCTGCTGACAAGAGATACGAGATACTTACTCGTGTTGCCCCTTTCAAAAAAAAATAAATAAATAAATGATAATAATAATAAAGATTTTTCGCAGCTCAACTCATCCTCGCCCAGAATTTTGTATATTTACATCGAAATCTCTCTGGAAGCTCAATATAGACAGATCAAAAACGATGAAATTCGGTTTTGCCAAGTGCAGAATAAATGGGAGGAGGGAGGGAGAGGATTGGTGAACAATTTGTTTTTTTAACTCTGCTGGAAAAGCACTCAATGTATTTGAAAGTAATTTATTTTTTCAGGAACTCAACATTGATTCAATTTGCATCAGAATCGATAAGAATAGATAGAAGAAGATTCGAAGATTCGACTGCAAGCCGTGTTTGAATTTTTGATAGTAAGTAAGTAGAGATATTTATTTTGGATCACCACATTGCTGTACACAAAAAACAAACTAAATTATGAATAATTATTCTTTTTTCATTAGAACTCCATCTTCTTCCCGGCTTGTTCTTCTGTGTGTAGTACGTATAGTGTTACGTTTTGAATTCATTTTTAATTTTTTCAGTTATAGGTACCTGGTACCTATACTAGTATTTCAATATTTTTATGTAATTTTCTACAGCATACGACAGCGAGATTCCGGAGAACCGTGCCCGAATATGAAAACTATCCCTGAACTAAGGGAGTACATGAGAAACGCGCCAGATCGAGTAGCGTAAATATTTCTTGGTAGAACTTATCGAGCCCTAACGAATTTTCTATCATTATTAACAAATGTATAATATTTTTTAGCAGAAGTAGGAACGCTAAAAACATCTAACAATTGAACATCGCTATTGCAAAGCTATCCACAATTTATTAAAAAATTATTTTCATTTAGTCATATATTTTAAAACTTGTAAGCACATCTTTTTTCAACTAATTTCCATTTTCAATTACTAAAATCACGACGAAATTACTTTTCGACTAGCACATGATTTCCTCCCCCCCCCCCGCTTCACTTGAAAAATTACCGGCATCGAAAACCTCGAAAACCCCCACAATACGAATCAAAAAACTCCTACATGAACTCATTCGTTTACAACCCTAATAGGACACCCTGTATATATACGACTAACGTAAGCAGAACACACTAGCAAAACGACACACGATGCTCTTGCTCGTGTCTCTGTTTAGCAATTAATTGGAAACTAAACGAACGTGTTTTTTTCGCAATCGTTCGCTTCTCTATGAGATGGCAATTGGTAATGTCGGAAAATAACTACTATTCTCCAACTACATACGAGTAGCAACACTCGTATTTCGCGTAGATGAGATTGAAATACGTAAAATGAAAAAAGCAACGAAAACGGAGGTATCGATAACCTTAACGATTGTCTGCTGTTCATCGCTCCATGTTCGCAATCCCAGAAGGATATTTTCAGTTTTGTATGTATTCGTCAAGTTTTAGTACACGATGACGACGGGGACGTGCATTTATGTAGGTTAGGTACTTATCGTATCGAAACGCGAAGTATTAAATAGAAGGAGAGGGAGAGGATGGTGCTAACGTATAAGATGGAAATTCGCGTTATGGTGTAGTAATTTCTATTAGAAGGCGAAGAAGCGTGTGATTTGAGGTGTTCGATGTGTGCTGCTGCTGTAGTACTCGTATGTAGTAATGTCATGTCGAATGTAATTGTCTCGCGAAAACGATATGTGTACACTTGTCGATTGTACTATTGGAATTTGGAAGTATGTACTGTAATGTACGATAAATGGATGAAGAGATGATACTCGTAGTTTTATTTATATCTTACTCGTAGCAAGAAAGTATACGTAAGGTGATGATTGTCGACGACGAAATGAGATTCAACGATGTGTGAATGACGATGGAGACGCCACGTCATGACGTCACGTACTTGAAGACATCGCTGGAGTCAGACAATGCTGCGTGTGTCTCGATTGATTCGATTGGTTCGACGATGAAATACTGTGTTTTTTTAAATGTAGGTATATTTATTTACTCAGCAAAAACTGTGGAATGTAAATTGACCCTAAAACTAATTTCAATTTCTGGCCATTCTAGATTTTCCGGCGAAATTTCTGATTTCTCCAGAAGGCGTGGAAAACAATTCAGGCAGCTAAAAATTGAGTTGTGGAACATTCTCAATCTGTTCAACGAGCTTAACTACATTTGAGCCTATTTCCAGAAAAATACGTAAAGTTTATTTTTTTGACCAGCGTAAATAGTAAGTATTCGTGAGTAATTTTTTTTTTTTTTTTAACTCGAACTTTTCAATTAGAAGGAAAATTCTTGAAATTTGCACGAATGGCTGCATCATGTTAACAACTAACCTCCTGAATCCGAATATTCCGGAGAAATTGAAAAATCGCGCTGGAGGTCCTGAGTCGCTCGGAATGGTCAATTCGGTATCAACAGTGTGAATTCTAAGCATTTCTCTATTGAAAGAAAATTTCAGATTTTTTGAATTTTTTCTTCATCCATACCTACTCAAAGGTCTCTAAATTATGTATTCTGGTAAAAAAAAAAAACGCACATGAGGAGTCTATCTAAAAATCTGCTCATTTGGAGAAGCCTTTTAAATCGGTGGTGAATAGGCTGCAACTCGATTTTCAGCTGCCTAAATTCCCAACTTTACAACAGGCCAATTTGATAAGGAAATCAAAAAACGCTCTTCAAATCAATGATAATCATCGGAGAACTTAAGGAAGGACACCGGCAATCGCAAGGAGTGCTGGATTTCATGCATACGAGTACGGGGGTTGGGCCGCGAAGCGGCCAGGGGGCGGAGCCCCCTAGTATCAGTTATATGTACAGTAGACTCTCGATTATCCGCCCTAATTGGGGCTGAAGGTCTGGCGGATAACGAAAATGGCGGATAATCCAAAATAACGTTTTCAGGGAAATTTGTTTTGTTTGGGTGAAATTTTTTAAAAAACTTTCCAGCTAAAAAACGAAAAAACCATGATTTTTTGGAAAAATTTTGAGAAAATGAGCAGAAATGAGAAAAATTTGCATTGAAGCGAGTAAAAAGAGCAAAATATGCTGAAATATGCACTAAAAACAGCCAAAATATGCAAATATGTGTACATCCGCCCTCAGTAGGTCGGATAACCCGGAGGGAAGGGCGGATGAAATTGGGTCGGATAAGCCGAAGGGCGGATAATCGAATGGCGGATAATCGAGAGTCTACTGTATTTACATTTTTCAATCCCTAATAAGTACATTTTAGTGGAGTCAAATTAGAAACACAATATTTTGAAAATAAAAACATTTTTAGCTACCCAAGCTTTTATGATGACAGATTGTCAAGGGTGGTACCCTGGATAATTCCTGAAAACCACCACCCCACAGACCCCTGGCTAAATTCTTAGGGTGGTGAACCTCCCCCCACCAATGGATTTTTATCCGTTATCCCCTCGGAATTTGATTTTATCGAAAAAGTATGTATTATTATACACAAGTTCTACATTGAATTATCTACAACGCTTGTCTACAGATTTTTTTCATAGGAACAACAGGAGAGGAGGTAGGAGAGTCCATGGAAAAGATTTTTGAAAAATATGTCGTTCGCGTTTCATACGTGTTACGTATTACATGTGCGTTCAAAATTTAATTTGATTTGAACGAAGTTTCTATGCTATTATAGACATGGCATGGCATGGCGCAATCCGACAATTGCTTTATTTGTGGTAAACTCAACTCTGATGGTGAATGACGACCCAGAGCTGGAAGAGATGGAGAGTTATGAAGATGATCAGGAGAGTGACAACTCTGATTATGAATAAAAGTGTTGATTAATAATTTTGTAATTCATTTTTCATGACTAATGTAAGAAGAGACTTTCAGGAGAGGTGGGGGAAGTGATGAGGGGTAGGGGAATATGCGGGAGTCGGGTGGATGACCCCTTCATATCAATAATGATTACAACATCAACATTTTTTCCACCCGAAAAATTCATATAAATCAGCCATAGTACTATTGCGTGTAATGACATATTTTTCAAAAATCTTTTCCTTATGACTCTCCTACCTCCTCTCCCGTTGGTTCTATGAAAAGAAATCTTGAGTCAAAAGTTGTAGATAATTTAATGTTGAACTCAAGTATAATACTAATTACTTATTTTTCGACAAAATCAAACCTTGGGGAGATAACGGGCAAACCTCATGGGGATGAGCCCTTCCTCACCAATAAAAAATTTAGCTAGGGGGCTGTGGGGTGCTAATTCTCAGGAATAAGTCAGAGAACCATTTTTGACAATTTTTTGACCTAAAAGCTTGGGTAACTGAAAAAAAGTTTTCATTTTTTCTTATTTGCCTCCACTATGTTTTTTCTTTAACATAATTATGACGAAAAATGTTCATCTCTACGCGTTTTCAGCCAACATCTTCATCACATTTTATAGAAGATCATCTTTCAATTCTTTTCTAGATTGAACAATTGCGAGCTTCGTGGGATTAAACACAAATGGTTGATTTCGTGTTTGAGTGGTCGCGAACAGATGGTTAAGATAGGTAAAATGTGGAAATGTGGGGGAAAAAAGAAGATACAATTGGGAGTACCTTAAGATAAGGCATTAGGCCCCTTCAAGATGAAACCCAAAACCATCTCTTGATCCCAAGTACCTACCATACGAAGGAAAACCACCAGTCAGCGAACTTTCTTGTCGCACTGTTGTATGAAATTCATTCAAAAATAGAAAGAAACAGACCGAAAAAAAAGCTCCGTAACTGTACAGTGTACACGAGTTTCTACCACTCTCCGTACCTAGTCACTCGGCATAAAAGAGGACATACCAAAGAGGACTGGAATCTAGGGTCGAAATGCGAAACGACCAGCGACGCGGGGGCGCAAGTTTATAATAAAAGTTTTTGCGTCTTTGTAAACAACCAAAAGGAAACATATAACTGCAAACAATTCGTAACCGCTAACTTATAGTTGAGCTTCGCTACGCAGCCAACCAATGTTTGCATAATTACAAAGCTATACTTACTTATTTACTTTAACCGCAGAGTAGACCGACAAACGAGATATTTTATTCGTGGAAGCGTAGCTGGAAATTTGATATAGGACTAAAAATTAGCGTTGTACTAGTATTTCCATAGAATATGAACCGGAGTGAGAGACTGAGAGATGAACTGTACTATACTGTAGCTGCGAGCCGCAGAATCAAGCAATGCCAGTTACTATTATCTTCGTTGCGTTCTCTCTCTGTCTTTCGCTGTGATTTTGTGTCGTGAAATTTCAAATATTCTCGAGAGTAAATTTTTCGTTGGGTGAAAATTACTAATATGTACCTTGGGTGAGTTTCGGTTGAGCAGTTTGTAGGATTTGAACCTTTTTTACGAGTGTTGTAAGTAGGCATTCCGAAGGTGAACTTGAAATTTCGATTTTTCAGAGTACCTCATCTTGAAAAGATGTGAAATTTCGTGAAATTGCGAAGGTCACGGAACTTTGAGATCTTTCATACCAGTTTCTGGTTTACTTCAATGCATGTCGCTGTTCGATTTTTATACGTTTGCTATCGTGTTGGACTGGCCATTCATCAGACTAACTTCGAGTAATTTTTTTTTTTTAATCAATGGAACTGTCTTTTGAAAAATTCAATGTGAAATAGAAGATTTCTGCCAAGTTTTAAAAATCATAATTATGTACTCTAAAAGGGAATATGAACAGCACTGAAAAATAAATATGTTCCTGCTCACGTACCACAGATTAGTACTCTTTCGAAATGAAAATTTTTTCAGAGGGAAAAATCTTCATACTGCATTTTCTTACATTTAATAAAAGTATAGGATAGGTAAAGGTATAAAACTGAATTTTCTATACTGAAAAACTTAAAGAAGTTCTGAGTAATTTACGTGAGCTCAATTTTAGTTGACTAGAAAATGTTCTCAGTTTTTCAAAAATTCATGACTGAATCTTCAAACCTTCAACGTAGGCTACTGACAAATACATGCATAGGTTACCTCTAATCATCTATAACAAATCTGACTACAGAACCACACGAAAGAGTCCCTTAGCGATTTGGATAGAAAGTGATCTCATTGGCAGCCTTTTACCCACACCATTAAAATTTCAGCTGCCAATTATTAGTTTAGCTAGGTAGCACAGCAAAATTTCGAATCATGAAATTGTCAAAAATCGCTACGCCGCCGTCGCTTAGGTCTTTTCCACGGTGTTGTGAGAAAATTTTGATCCACGCGCTTGTACAAAGAGCTTCTTTCGTTTTTCCATTCAACCGAATTTTTCATGCTACATCTTTCAAGAAGTATTCAAATTTTCATCGAAAATGAAGAATTTTAATAATCTTTGAGACCCATGACTTGAAAAATTTAGTTGAAAGGGAAAATGAAACATGCCCATTGGTCAAACGCGCGGGTCAAAATATTCCCACGACAACGCAATGGGTAAACCTGAACATTGGGATATCGGTTTTTGAAAATTTGAAAATTCAAAATTTCCAAAATTGGTGGCTAAAATTTTAATGGTGTGGTACTTGGGATAAGGGCTACACCACTGATGCCGCTTTCCATCCAAATCCGGGGGGGGCACTTCATGAGGTTCTCTAGTGAGCCCATTACATGCTCCACAATTCCAGAATTGGAACAAATGCTTGTCCCATAGGACAAAATGCAAAATAAGGTACCTATTTCGAGTATGATATGAAAAAGTTTGATGTTTTAGAAATAACCCTTTAGAAAATTTGAAAAAAATTCTCAGAATTTCATTTCAATTTTTCATGTGGACCTTTTCTTCTGTCCGGATTTTCAAATTTCGCTTTGGAAATCAACAAACTCGTTTCAAGGAAACCCCTATTTTTCAAAATGAGTGATGACTCGAGTTCGATTTTTTCCTGTTTTTTAGCTTTATCTTTTCTATTGAAAATGTTAAAGCTTCTTCGGAAAGTCGAAGGATTGATATTGTTTGTTGATAGGTACTAATACTTTTGCAAAACTAGTTTCTCGAGCATTTACGAGAAAGTTTCCGATATTTGGTGTATTTTGCAGAAGTGACCTAAATATGACGTAAGTTTTTTTTTTTTGTCTTTCCAGAACATTAGCGGAGAGCATCGTAAAGGTGGATAAATTGACAAAACGACGAAGTTATCATCAAATTTTCCTCATGAATGCGAAACGAAAAATACTTCACCATTTTCAAGACCATTTTAGAAAAAGTGTAAGAGGGCAGTTGCTACACCGGAAATCATATTCTCCTGGTCATCATTACTATCTCGTTTGAAAGCTAATTTTCAACATGGGCATTGAAAATGTACAACCCGGTATAGCCCACTAGGAACTTTCTATAATCACCCGGCGATCTGCATCTTCTTTGCATTCTTCCACTATTGATGCAATCATTACCATTAGCAAATTCTCACACACATATGTGCGAGAAATCGAAATCGAAGAATAGCTAAATACATAAAAAAAAGGGGGAACAGAGTAGACACCCCCATCTAAAAAGAAGAGAAAAAAACAGCGAACTAAAACGACGTGCACGACTACGTCCAGTCACATCGGCACAGCAAAGCAGCCACCCGCGCTACCGCGGCGCAAAAAAATAAATAAATCTCCCTCGTACAACAAATCCGTTTAATCTGTGTAAAATTTTTACCATATTCGCGATGAGGAGTGGGACCTCCGTGTATCGCCCTTGGTGCCTGGTTCAGCTGTGAGAGCTGGGCTACCATACTCTGCTACACCGCCAGAGTCCATTATGCGACAGAACGCAAAAATAATAGATAAACGTATTGAAAAAATCCCGCCGAGCTAAAGCCGATTTAGCCTTAAACAAATAAACGTTCGGTAGTAATTTTTTTCTCGTGTTTTACCCCGCGGACCGCTCTCATGCAGCTGGCCATTTGGCCTAAAAATCGAACCGCACGTAAATCGAACGGTTTACATAGTTTTTTTTACACCTACTACATGTGTGGAAGAGAATTTCAGACTCAAACTGCATAAATTGTGCTTGGGATGATATGAAATATTTGAAAATGTCATATTTTTCAAGTTTCTCATAGTTTGAGATAACCCAAATTGAAGATCTGGTGATTTCGTCATAGAAGAAAAATCATTCAAAAAAAAAATCACGTCGCAAAAGAGGAAATCTGAAAAAAGTGAGTGACTTGTAAAGTAAAGGCTAGGCAACTAAAAAAAGAAATTACCAGATATTTTGAAAACACGATACCATCGAATTTTCTGGAGAAAGAATGAATAAAAACACAAAAGTGAGCAGTCGAAAATCCAAAAACAATTTTTCTTCTCAAATCAAAAAAATACGAAGCATCGTAATTAATCTGATGATTTCTGAGGCCAATGCATTGCTGTTGTTTGAATGAGGTTTTCAGACAGCTCGTGGAATTGATCACTGAGTCGTAAATCAGGCATAAAATCTTATTTAGCTATGACAAATAGACAATGGATAGTTTCCATTTTCACCCAATGAATATTTTTTCATGCTTGAAATTTAGATAAGATTTCACGTCTCATTTTCGACTCAGTTATCGACTGTATGTGTTGTCTGAAAATTTCATTCAAACAAGAGCAAAATTTTGGCCACAGAAATCACCAGATAAGTTACCATTTCCTGTAACTAAATTTTCATTTCTAAATAATTAAATTAGATACTGAAAATTTTGTTTTTTGATGTTCGACGCGATTTTAACATGTATGGAGAAAAAAGCTCTCTTGGCGACATAACTTCGCATTTTATTTATTCTTTTTCCACCAGACGACCATTCCACGTTCTCTGGATACTGGCAACTTGATGAAATCATCAGATCTTCAATTTGGGTTCATTCAACTTTGAGAACCTCGAAAGGGTTAAACGACTGAAAACACCAGAGATCATTTTCTGCTAGGGCCAAATATCACACTGATAAAAGCGTTTTAAACATAATGTTGAACATGTTGAGCATAATATTATTATATATCATAAAACCGGCCTACGTTATTTTTTTGCCACTAGGTATAGTTTGAAAATCTGCGAAATGAAACACACGTCAAATCACCGTACACTCTTCCAAAAATTGAAAAGTCGGCGATCCGAATCCCACCGAAAGAACAAACAATATAACATGCAATAAAAAGACACACATAACGCACGATTAAGACTTCACATGCATTACCTACGTACACAATGTCAATCAAAATGATAAGGTGTGAGATTCAATTCAACAAAACCTCAAGATCATTATTGTCTTCAGCTCGTGTAGATATTAAAATCCCACGATTATTCAAGCAAAAGTCTTTATGGTACGTATACGTATTGAATTACTGTTCGGTTTTCATACACAAAACTATAAAAACAACATATATTCAGAGCATAAAACTCATCAAGCAAGTCTTGCACTCAGAAAGCACAATCTTGCTCATGACAGTAGCATGGGTTCTGTTGATTCGAAATTTCAAACGAAAATAGCAGCGATTCGATTCCAAGGGTCAGTACCACAGCTCGGCAGAAGTACGTATAATGTATGTATAAGCTAATAACAGCTTATATAAATATAATCCTAAAATCTAATGGGCCAATGAGCAACCAAGAAACGAACAATAGGTAACGTTGTTTTGAAATAATTTTATTTTCGCGAATGGCGAGCACACACAAACGAATGGTTTGGCTTCTTGGTTGCTCTATACGGTATTACATTTTCATTTAGAAACGTATGTAATACCGTATACCTAGAGCAACCAAGAAACCAAACCAATACGTTTTTGTGTCTCGCCATTCGCGAAAATAAAATTATTTCAAAACAACGTTACCTATTGTTCGTTTCTTGGTTGCTCATTGGCCCATTAGATTTTAAGATGAATTTTCTCTTCGTCCATTATAGTATCAAAACAAAACACCAACACAGTGAATGCGGTTTTAAAAGATGTGTAATTTTGAAGCATTTTATAAGCAATTTGATTGAAAATAAAATCGATCTTTATCTTTATTATCTAATTAATAATGCGCACTTTAGACAATTTATCGTAATGCTGTGCACGGACATTTGGGCCCAGGGCTGTGTGAGTTTATGGTAAGACTGTTATCAAATTTACAAATCATTGTACAAAAATTTCAAATTTGAAAAAACATGTGAAGCAAAGCAATACTTGAAATTTATTATAATACGTAACGTGTTATGTGCCATTCTATGAGTTATACGCGCACTTTGATATTTTACGTAGCAACGCGTCCGTAGTGTTTGTTCAGTAGGTACGTTGTGATGGCAGAGAAAAGAGAACTAGTCAACGATTCCATTCTTTTTGAATTCGATCCAGTTTTAAATAATAAAGATGTCACTAGTGACTGAAGTAAGTAAACATGATGTGATTCAAAGTTCACCGGACAGTTTGGCGAAAAGAGAACAAGTCAACGATTCTGTACTTCATCTATTCGATCCAGTTTTAAACAGTACCGATGTCACCTGCGATTTTCAGAAACAGAATCTACTGGAAAGTTTACCGGACAGTTTTAACAAAGAGAAGCTAACAAACAGTTAATCGCTATTTGATCTATTCCTGCAGAATGGATCAACCGTAACGGCGGAGCAAATGGATTCGTCGAAAGTACCTAACGTCTTGTTCTGAACACGAATTAGATTTACACAAAAATCAAACTTCGGAACAGATTGTCAGATTTGACCTTAAGAGAATTCGGTAATAATTTGTTTCTATTCGCTGATTGCAAAAAGGTTGATGCTTATTGCCTATCGATAGCTTTTTCAGCTAATCTTCGGTCATTTCAAACTTCAACATCTACTCGAACATAAGTAAGTTCATTGTCCTAGAATTCGGACCATTCTTTTTTTTTTCTAGATTACACATAAGTAGGTATTTTACGGTGCGATATCGGTGAAAAAATGCTTATTCAGTAAAGTTGGAAAATGCGTGCGCTAAATTTTTGATATTTTTAAAAATTGATCCAGAGGAGTTTACTCGCGAAGCTCTTCTAAGCAACGCGATCAGATGGTTTTGAAATTTTTCCAAACTTCAAAGAAAACATTTTGAAAAATAAGTAGGAATGCTTAATCGATACGATTGATTAAGCAAATAACAAGGGAATCGTTCGATAAGTCAGCCTTCGATGTGAACGGAATCGAGATTTTTAAAAAGAGCATGGTCAGCAACCCTCGCAACTGAAATTTCAGCAGCTCAATTTCCAACATTGATTAAGTATTGATGGCCGATTTATTTTCCAACAAAAAAAAAATTATAGGTATTCAAACAATTTATTCAGTAAAAATTAGGAAAATTACTCCTGAAACTAATACAACTCCAATGAACCGGATTTCGCCATTACCGGTCAATCTGGAACTTCCATAGTCTATTTCTTTAGAATTTTTTAAATGCTCCAGGAAAGCGAGGAAATCAATTTGAGTAACAGAAAATCCAGTTGTGGGTTATTTTTCGACTTGTTTCACGAGTTAATCCACTGTTGATCTCATTTGCAGGCTCACAAAACTCGAATGTTTTCTTTTTCAACCGTCTATTCGTGAGAAAAAAATTCAAAAAAATCAAAAATTATGTATTTGTAGGAAAATGTTTTGAAATTTGCACAAATTACTGCATCTTGTCTAAAACTTTCGCCCGGAATCCGAATTTCATCATTTCGTGCCATTCTGGAAGCTTTTTGGGCGACCTCCGAATTCTCCATACCTATTTATTTTCAAATTTCTCCAGAAGACCCGAGGATTAGGCAATTAGGTCAGCTAAAAATTGAGTTGTGGCATTCTCACCAGGTTCAGCGAGTTTATCGCCTTATTTCAGCCATTCAAAATGTCTGATTATTTGCATTGTCCGCCTGCAAATCGTTAAACTTGTAAAACATATCGAAAATAAGCCACAACTCGATTTTCAACTGTCCAATACCATTTGGCGCGTCTACTGCAGAAATTTCAAAATTCTGGAGAAATCGAAAATCGCCCACGAAGCTTCGGAATAGTTCAAAATAGTAAAATTCAGATTCGGTGGTTGGTTTCTCAGACAAGAGATACATACATCCATTCGTACAAATTTCAAAAATTTCTCAACGAATAGAAAATTTTAGATCTTTGCACGAATTGCTTTAAGAAACTATTCCGAGTTTTTTTCGTCTGGAAATTGGTTCAAATGCGAATGAACTCGCTGAACAGATCCAGAATAAGCTTTAACCAAATGAAATCCTTGGTTTCCTATAAATAATGAAGTTCCACGTCATCTACAGGATTTTAAAAATAATTTGGGAGTTTCGTATCAGGATGCTATAGCATCAATGCAATTAATTACTAGACAGAATAACGAGACCTTTCTAATAAGGAAAAAGAGGCCTGTGTATGGTGCTGTTAATTGCAGCGCCATTATTACAGATCCTTATAATATTGCGATGCACGTTCCTATTTTCAATTACCCATCTGGGCAGAAAAGTTCAATTACTCAATGTACTAGCATAATCTCGTTCCATGAGGTAAGTGACTTTACAGACTAACCATTACAAGTCATTATTCAAGTTTCATTATTTTGGGATAGATAGTAAAACAAATTCAATGCTATTGCAAAAGAAAAACTACCAGAAAAATCCTCATCTCCAGAGGAAATATGAAAAATTAAAATCAAAATCGTGCTGCAGACTTCAGATTCAGAATGACCAGAAATGCTGAAATTCAGTTCATGAGAGTTGAAATGAATTTCTAGGACTAATTTTCATGGCGTTTACTGAACAAAGATGTAAAAAAAAATGTTGAAAAGCATAAATAATCGCCAAAAATGGTCAATTTTGGTTTTTCAAAAATTATTCGAAAATCAAAAAATTAGTTTGAGCAGCTTAAATTCAGGTCGTCGGTATTTCATCCGATTCTTCTTCACAACTTTTCTCGAAACTTCGATATAAGAAACCTCAACAACTGCAAAACGTTACTATTCTCGTAATATTGTGAAACTCGAAAGTGAAAAAATCGTATTGCAAACAAAATCACGATCCGTATTTCGTGTTGGATAAGTACATTATGGCGTTATATTTCTGTGCGTAATACATATCTCAGATTCAAGTGGTACTCGTAGAACCAAGACTTCATTCATTCGAGTCGTAGACCTGCTGAGGCGATGATGTGAACCTCTATCGACTGGACTCAAATAAGTAATGCCAATTTATGGCTTCAATTAAAACAGCCATTATTTTACTGTATCGTCAATCGTCAACTGTTTCCAATAGATCAAATTCAAGTGGTACTCGTGGTCAAATTAAGTGGTACTCGTGGAACCAAGACTTCATTCATTCGAGTCGTAGGCCAGCAGATGCGATGATCTGCCTCCCTCTCAATTTTTGTATAATTCCATCAATCCACGACCCATTTTTGATTTTCAAAATATAAAACAACCCCTCATTTTAAAAAAAATCTTCCAAACAGAACAATCATCTCGCCCAAAAAAATTCAACACTCGCAAAACCGCAGAAAAAAATCACCATCGCCAGCTTCGGTGCGAGAAGAAAAAAAAAACCTCCACCTCATTTATCAAATTCATTTTCAAACGCTGAACAAACACAGCGTATACCAGTCACTCGACGCTATTCGTGTAGTTACTCGGATTCTCTGGGCACACTTGAAAATACGAATGAAAACCCCGAACAATAAATTCTAATTACCGCATCCGATACCAACATAAACATATTTTAATTAATACCGGCGCAAATTGAGTTAAAATTTACAGCCGTGAAAAATAAATTAAAAATTGCGAGAGATAACGTTTCGTTGGTGTATTTTTTTTTCGGTGTTATTTCGTTTTTCGTTCGGTGCTAAATGCTGCCTAATCTCTATGGAGGGATGTGTTTTTTCTCTGCTATTTTTCCATTTCACACTTGGCTATATTTTTCAAGCCACGTACGAGTAGTTGTGATTGTGTAATCGAGTTGAAAATTTTCGATAGCAATTAAAATCCTTTTATTATTTTACCATCCTCAGGTATAATCGTAAATAAGAAAAAATCGAGTTTTTTTTTCTCCTACGCCCCCCCCCCTAACTTCCATCCAGTCATCTATCTCTACCTACATGATAGAAATAGCACATGACATTATCCACTTGTCCAGAATCCGCACTCGAGACGTAGGAATTAATTTTTCCACGACGTATCTCGTCCATTTCCTCAACTCTTCTACACCCTACAAGTTCGCTATATAGGTAATCTCCGAGCATGTAAAAAATTAACCGAGACCGGACTCACGAGCCCAGATCTCAAAAACGTATCATCCGCGCCAAAGATAACGCGCGAAGCTCGAGAAAAAAACCCACGCCAGCCACGCGAACGCCACCGCCATCCATCCGGGCGTTGAAATAATACACGGCGAACGTGATAAAACGCTTAAAATGCTGTCAAAAAGGCTCGCAAAAAAATTCCGCTCACCGAATTGAAGATTACATTTAAAGGGACGAAAAAAGCCCGATAAAAGGGTGCGACAGGATTGCGTAAAAAATAACCAAAACATAGGTGCCGGATTACTAAGCCACCACGATGCGATGGGATGAATGAATGGGAAAAAAAGAGAGAGAAAGAGAAAAAAGAAACGAGCGAACCAACGAGAGCGATGAGAGACGGAGAGAATGAGGGACAACAATGTTTTATATTTTGAGTGGTTTGGAAATATAAACATAATCGAGATGGCTGGCTTTGGTTCTCTATAAAATTTCATCTCGTTGTTTGCAAATTTTCGACGACATTAAATTTTAATTTTCACCGACGTGGAAGTTGAGCTGTGCTTTGCTCGGGCTCGTACAACAGATTTATACTATATGCGTCGTGTATTCGCGTAGGTAGATGATATAATGGAACATATCGGGAGCACGAATTAGGCAAGGATTTGAAAACGTATTGAGATACCTACGTATTTGCTCTCATACGTCTATCCAACCTGCCAAAATTTTTGGCTTCGAAAGTTATCTGACACAAAAAGCCTAATGGCGACAGATTGGGAAATTTTTTACGTGGAAGTTCACTCGAAAGTCAAGGTCAGGTCACTGAACTTGTTGATTTGAACTGTTTCTATATTTGCGTTTTCGAGCCAACAATGTCGAAAATTATCAAACCCTGCGAGCTGAAAATTGTAATTATCAACTCGTATGCCATCGTATAGCTCTCATGTACGTTTTAATCACGCCATATACGAGGTTGAGATAACGTCAACAGCTGCAAATTCGACGCTATTCGAATCATCGTTTTGCAAGTTTCGTTGTTTTCCCTGCTTTGGCAAAAAGGTGAATGATTTGAGATGTGGGAACAAGAAGAACTTGACATTCCAACGTAACCTCCTACATTTTCTAAACATTTGGCAAAAGTTGCAAAGAGCAGGGGAAACGATTCAGAGAAAGACTGACTCGAGGTAGTACACGAAAATCAAAATTCGATACCCACATCTAATCTCGTTTACGATATGAATAATGCTGTCAGAGCACAATACGATAGAACATAAGTAGAAGGATAATTCAAGCGAATGTGAAGCTAAAATTACCCACCATATCGTTCAAACGCACTGTGAAAGAATTCTGGTTGATGATTAAAATTTAAAAATAATTCGTGTCTGTTAGACCTGTTCTAAGAGAAAGGGGTCTTAATTCGAGAAACCTTTAAAGAAGAAATTAAGTTGATTTTTCAAAAGTGATTTCAACCCCATCTCAGAATTTATTTGGGTAATTTAAACCTGGAAAATAATATATAGATAAATCAGGTATTGATTATCGTCATTCAGACAATCATCCAGTAGAAGACCAAAATGGAATTTTATTCTCAATCAAATTAAAATGTAAGTGAATACGATTATCGTGTGATTTTCTTAGATTTTCTCCAATTCGAAAAAATTCACCCACCATACGAAAGAAAAAATCTACGTAAAATATCTAATTTCGCTACAATCGCGATATATGTATTAGCGTCGATATCTGTATTGAGATGAATTTTATCTCGATGGGTGAGGGGAGATCGAGGATTACGAAAGTGTCGTGATTCGATTTCATCATTACGAAAAATCTCGAGAAAGAAGGCAAGTTATACACGAAAGTGAAGCTGGTACTTCTCATTTAAATCTCCAGCCACACGAACGATTTTTCGTCGCCGATTTATGGAGGGGCAAAAGTACAAGTATCTCTCAAAATATGATTTTCAGAGATTTTACGCTACCTTGGGCTGTTCAGTTGAAAAAAATTGAAACCAGGCGCAAAGGTGGAGGTACTCGACTGTATAACTAGCTAAATTTTTAAAACTAAAACAACGATCTTGAAATCTGCTTCGAAAGCTTCGCGTAAATTCGAGAAAACCCTCGAAAAAAATTATGTCAATTTCTCAGGATGATTTCTACCACATGAATTGTTTCAAGGCACAAAAGCTACAGCCATAGCTTGAAAAATTCTTTAAAAATTATCAATTGTAGAAAAAAAACTGAAAAATGTGTATCAATATTTTTTTCTCGATTTGACTTGAATTTAAACCATTTTCACCGATACTTGAACTTATTTACACTGATTTCAAGGAAGTTCAGATGTTTCGGAGGATTTTGCAGAGTTGTTTTAAATCCTTTTGCACTCTCTTCGAATCCCTCAAATTTAATCTTTCAGTAGAGTCTTGCTGACGATATGCCGTGGATTAATTTTGCTGGAAATTTTGAGGACCATCAGCATTTTGGTGTAAAATTGGGTGGTCAATACAGGATTTGATGAATGTAAGTACTTGAAAGTTATCTGAACCATTTTCGACGATTGTCAAGGTGTTTTGAAAAAATTGATTCTTGTCATTTTTTTGGAAAAATTGAAGGCCTTTGCACTGTCGAACTCATATTTTTAGACTATTCGTTGTACTGGAACTCACAAAACCTTGATTTTATTATTCGACCTACGCTACTTTGCAATTCAAATTCAAACCATCAAATTTTCACCGAAATTCCGGAATTAGATAAAATTGTTCTTGTAGCATCAAACCGTTGGTTGTGGCGCATTCCGGTTATGAAATCAGTCAATGTTGTTGATACGGTCAAAGATCTTTTCAAAAGAGCATTTTTTTTTGTTCTGAAAGAACTTCATATCGTCAGAAAACTACGCATAAGCTTTGGTACTTTATTTAAACTGTATTAAAATACCTTCAAAGTTCCATCCTACAAGGAAAAGTTTAAAATTATTGAACATTTGGGTAAGGAATCATAACAATCTATTTTAATTTTTACTTCGATTATGAAAAACAAAAAAATCTTCACATTTTCATTTCTCATCTCTTTTCTCAAACCAAATTCAGATCGAATTCGATACAGAAAATTAAATATGAAAAAGCATTGGCATGAGAAATATTCTCGAAAAATGTATTTCGTAAGAGAAATTTATAAGTTTCGTGGAAATATTTCCACAGAAACCGCGCCGATTAAAATTAATTTGATTCCCAGCAAGGATTCACCCTCTCCTCTTAGTCCTCTACCACTTCATTTCGGCAGCAATAGTTCGTCAGATTAGTAACACTGTAATGGCCATGTTTCATTCCATATAAGGAATTAATCTGAGTACCAGGGTATTAAACCTTAAAAATTATAACTTACAATTACACCTTAGATAGTGATGATGATGAACTGCTGATGAATGAGCGTACTTTGCAGTTTTCATTAAATTTGTTTCGCACGGACTGCTTAATAAATATAAATAGCGCCAAATTTAACGTCGACGCGACCATAGAGAGGAAAGAGTACACGGACGGAATGACAGAAAAAAAAATCCAAAAAGTATAAACGACAAAGACGAAGATAGAGATAGTGAGAGAGAGAGTTAAAAAGATAAATAGAATGCATATCCAACGAAATGGAAATAAACATTTTTGTGATTTTTAAAAGCAACCAAGATATACGATACAGAAGCGCGGTAGCGTATTCTGAAGACAAAAAAAAAGTGGAGAAAAACGCGAGTATATTTATATAAGATACGACCGCGTGATAAAGCATAGACAAGATGAAGAACAGAAAGCGAGGGGGTAAAGCACCGTGATACTGCATAAGGAAGGAAAAAATATTTAGAGAAAGTGGAGGCGACGAGGCTGCGAATATGACAACGACAACAATTTACCTAAAGGAAATACTTAATGTACGAGATACCGGAGACACTGCCACGCCATCATCTAAAAAATTCTTGGGCGCCAAAAATCTGAAATTTGGTAAGGCAGAGTTTTCGAATTTATACTGATTTCGTTTTTGACAACATTTTGATACCGGACCCCAACCCAACCTTTAGGAGGGGAGGGATAAAACTCAAAATTTCGAACACTTCACATGGGGTATGAGAATAAAAGTTTTTCAAGTCCCCGAGTTCATTTTTGGCATCAAATTTTCAAAAATATGCAACGTTGACTACTAGAGGTAGAGTAAAACTCGAAATTTTTCAAAATTGTATGTTACAATTATGTTATTTTTATGATTTTATTGCCACAAGGACACATTGTGACATAAAAAACTTCAATTACTCCAAAATACACAATTTGGAACATACATATAGATATGAACGAAGAAATGTTTTTGACACGATTCAAACTCGCGATTTAAGCAAAATCTTGAAAAAACTTCTCAGGTTGATGTAACTTTGATACGTAGGTATTTACAAATAGAATAATTGAAAATAATTAAGTAGGTAAGCATCTTCAAAATTAGGTGAAAATTTCTCGAAATTGCGTATCAATCAATACGAGTCAAGTTTCCATTATACAGCAGTCAATTAGTAAAACTGAACAAAGATGTAGAAAAGTTTTGAAATTTTTTTGAAATTCTATTCAAACAGTTTAAAATGGTTTGATGAAGAGCAAAATCCCATCGAAAATATTAACGTAAAACATTTTTAAAATGATTGAAAATCACCGATCAAATATTATCAAAATGGAATGAAAATATCCTACATTTTCTACAAAAAGAAGAATTCTGATACGAATTCAGCAATAAGTAAGTATATCGTTTCCACTCGCTATTATTTCTTCAAATTCTTCCATCAAAAAGATCAACTAAAAAAAGGTGGAGTAAGTACATTTCAAATCAGAGCACGTATACCATTTGGAAGATATTATCGAAAACACATCAAAAAATATCCCCTCCCACCGACCCCACCGTCAAAAAAAGACCATCCAAGCATTATTTCACCATGAGAAGGTAGGTAAGTACGCAAATGCATAAATAAACCGTAAATACTTCTCCATAATTACACACTCCCCTCAGGCACATGGAAAAAAAAATGAATTATTGGCTTTAAAAAAACTCACATTTGGACATCATGGAACATCTTGACGTTGATGATCTTCAATCTGACCTTCCATGAACACGAAACGAATATTTCCAAAAATGCACTGCATTACTTAAGTATGAGTTCAAGTAGATGCCAGCGCAGAAAAAAACATGTCTATACGACGAAACCGGTCACAATCACTCAAAATTTCAAATGTCATCAACATGAGTAATAATTACTTTCTAACCGTAAACAACGTAATACGTAATGACTTCCAACGAACGAAAATTTTTTGACGATCCGAAGACGAAGAGCACGAAGGTGCGAGCACTAACTGAAATTCGATTGCATTTGCAAAGAAAACTACAGCACTCGCTAGCCTGTAGCTTTATCGCTTCGATTAACGACAAACACTCTCCGAGTACAAAGGAGGCATGCCGTACTACGACTATTGTCTCTCGGTTCTCATCAAGATAAGATAACATTGCCAACGATACGCAATATTTCTTCGAAATAGACTATTTCGACTAGGCAAATTTCTGCTTGAAAAATAATGAACAAGAATTCGAACGATCTACGTTTAGCAAGTAGCAACATTAACTAACCTAACGATAAACCAAAAGAAATATAATTCATTGCAGAATCGTGTTTCATAGTGAAAAATTCACCATGACAATGAAAACCCAATATTTCTGCAAAGAGCTAAAGCGAATTACTTATTCAATTTGGTGAATTTTTGTAATTCCAGGGGTCCAAAATGGGAGAGGGGAATCAAAATTTTAACAAATTAACCAAGAAAGTAGAAATTCGATAAGTACCCTACATATTTATGATCAGTCGAATTGTTTGGAAACTGATTCGAACCGTTTAGAGCAGTTCGAGAGCCTCCAGTAGATTTTTGAAACTCGAAATGTCCACTAAATTTTACCAAATAAAGACTGACGGTAAAAATTCACACAAATCTTTGATTTTTTTTCACCTGTGATGAGTGCATTTTTCTAAATCGAAAAAAACTGACTGATGAAAATTAAGCAGGTACAAAGAAATGAAAATTTTCAAATTTATCTGAAATTGAAATGATCTTATAGATGAATTTTGGCTTGGTAAGTGACCCGGGAGGCGGTCAGGGGTTCCCAGAATGGCGAGAATCAATTTTTTTGTAAAAATTATAAATAATACGTAGAAAAAAATTGACGAATTCAGTCGAGAATTGATTTTTGTTACTCGTTGAGTCATCACTTGTTTCCAACTTGAAAAATTGGAATAAATCTCTCTTGCACTTGGCTATATGCAGGAGAACTGATAAAAAATTTTCAAGTGGAGAATTGCAAGTTTTTTTTTTTCAAAATCCATCTAGAAAACTCCATAATTTTTTCAAGATCTGCATACGCGATCCATTCTTAAAAAAAGAACTCTGTGCTGAAAACTGCTTACCAAGGAGAAAAAGGTGGCCAGTGAGGTGGACCGCGAGGTGCACTGAGAAATAGATTTTGAGTTTTTTTCAAAATCGATCTCGAGGACCTCATAATTTTTTTATACCATAATATGTGAAAGAAATACATCATTTTTCCGTTGATAATACATATAAGTATGTATGTATTCACCAAGGATGCGAGTTGGAATTTCTAGCCTTAACCATAACCTGAGTTGGCCCAAAAACTTTCGTAATTGTACAAAAAAATTTTATTCAATAACCTTGAACCGAATCCAAAAAAATCTCGAGCAGAACCTCCAACCTGAGCTTAGGTAAATGGGTTGGATTGTGAATTCTTTCCAGTTGTCCAGTTATAGAGAAGTTAATGTTGTCTTTTTTCATCGCCATCGTTTCTATTAAATTTGAGATGAATTTATGAATACATTTAACATTCCCAATCCCTATAGTAAAAAAAAACAACAGTGGTTTCAAATGGAAATACATATCTAATAGGATAGGGTATTTTGAAACCATTGGTATTTCTTCATCAAGGTTTTCTCTCGTGAATTCGTTGGTTTTTTATTTAGAAAATTTTTTGAATCAATTACCTAAATAAAAACAAAAATTATGAATTTTTCATTTTCTGTAGGCTAAACCAGGGGTGCGAACAAACAAAAATCAGATAATTTATTTGCTTATATGTGTACTTATTTTATACCCATTTCCTAAAACACCCCCCTCCACCAAAACAAGTCATCTTACACTTACAGGTCATGTAAAGCCCATGCAAACAAATTACGTACCTATTTGAAGCAATTGTTGTGAAATTCTCAAAAAAGTAGTTCGAATTTCAAAAGTTATACAGTGAGCTTCAAAAGTCGTGTAAAAAATCATATTTTTATCGAAATAGTTATATGATTTGTTAAATAACAGCTATGCCGAAAATTTTGCGTTTTTATGTATTTTGATGTCGTACCCCATGCGGTACGTGTTCATTTTTTTCAACATCTTTCTGCATTATTTCAAGAAATGATATAGGTATATGACAAATTGACGATGATTTGAAAAATTTGAACCAAGGTAAGGTTTCATTGATGTTTACAAGGTTTCAACATGATAGAAGTACTGCGGATCTATTTTCGTGAATCAAAAAATCTCGTGATTCCAAACATTGTTAATTACAATTTTTTCAAAAAACGTAAATTTTCAAACACTTTTGAGGGCATTTGCACAGCGACGGAGCTATCGAAATGTTAAAATTAATTTTCAAAAACCAAAAACGGCTGTACGTTCGACGCAAAAGGGAGCAAACGGTTCAAATGTTGTGTATTAGGTAATTGTTAGATTAGATTTATCAATTTTATTATAAGTAACAAAGTGTTGAATTGAAGTGTTGGAATAATGATAAAAAAAAATTATTATTTTACACAAAAAAATGATTTTTTCATTTTTTCAAAAATATCTTGAAATGCATGGAAAATAGTGAAAATTGGTATTAAAAAAATTGAAATTTTTTGAGTTTTCCTAACTTGCAAGGAAATGTGTTTGAAAATGGATTAATTTGTCAACATTTTCTCAAAAGTATGTATGATTTATTGCAATCAGCAAAAAAAGCTTTTTTTCAGGTTAAATACCTATACAGAAAAAAACGCGTAAAAATCTAAATTCAAACACATTTCCTTGGAAGTTAGGAAAAGTCAAAAAATTTCAATTTTTTCAATACCAATTGTTGGAATAATTCGGCTCTTACACACTCGCGAATCGTAACATTATAAATAAAAACACCATCGGGGCTTAAAGCCTTTATTTAGAAACAAAAACATCGCGTCATTCTACACGTACATATAGCCAACTTCTATACATACGCGACACCACCGAACTGGTTAGGCCCAGCTCGCTAGCCGCGTACCTATGCTCGTAAGTATACACGATCATCTGGGAATACATAGGGCGTGGCTAGTACAGTATAGTATAGCCACGATCTAACACTCCCCCTATTCACAGATGATAAAAATATAAAATTTTGAAAAAGACAAATCGCACCACGCAGAAGCCCCGCCACAGTGAAAGCCAAAATACTGTGACTATTTATAAATCGCACCTCATTATGAACAAGAAAATCAATTTAGCATAACAACTAGGTAATAATTAAAATACATCAGAAATCATTTCAAGTCCATTTCCATGTCCTCGTCATTGGCAAACAATTCAATTTCAAAATCATGTTCCATGGACTCATTATTTGGACACGCATTATTTGGTGACACATTCATTTCTGAAACTTACAAAAATGTATTAGAAAAATGCAATAGTTCTTTCTCATCATGCAAAAGTTCTATATCTCATCATGCAACAATTCGTGTCTCAATTTCACGAATCTAGCCAGACCAAGTGGCTTAGTACAAATATCAGCAAGCTGATCTTCGGTGTCAATTTTCATAATTCGCACCTCGCCGTATTTGACACATTCTCTAACCAATTGTTCCTCTTCCTCAATTACATGCTTGAGTTTAGGTTTACTAGTAACAGTGGTGCATTTGATAGCTGACTCACTATCACAAAATGCAACTACCGGATATATATAATCTCGCATCACACTTTTAATTGTGCTTTGAATGCACTTCATTTCTCTGATGCCTTCATTTAATACTCTAAATTCGGCTTCACAAGTCGACGTTACGCGCCTCCTTCGTTTTCTTGCAGCCCAAGAAATCACATCTCCAAATACTTTGATAATAAAACCTTCAGTTGTTTTATTAGATGGTTTCAGATCTCTATAACTGGCATCGGTATAAATTTCGACTTCATTTGTCGAACTAGTATATACTAATTTCAAATCTCTTGATCCTTTCAAATATCTAAGTACACGTTTGGCTCTCTGCCAGTCATAATTTGTAGGATTTGACATTTTAGTCGACAATTCGTGCACAGCATATGCAATGTCTGGTCTAGTACCATCTGTTAAATATCTTAAAGAACCAATCAACTTTCTATAAGGATACTCAGTTGGTTCCAAGAGTTTTCTCAATTCACTTCCCTCGTCACTTTCTTCAATAGCTTTTAGTTCTTTGGTCATCACACCTTTTTCCACCATAGGTGTCTTAACAATTTTACAATTACTCATCTCAAATCGATCCAAAATATTATCGATATATTTTATTTGATCGAGAGTAATAATTTTTTTTACCTCGGTCTCTCACAATGTTAATGCCTAAATATTTTTGTGGCTCACCTAAATTACTCAACAAAAATGTAGCAGACAACTTTTCAACAATTTCATTCAATTCACTGGTATTATTACTCAACACTAACAAGTCATCTACATAGATCACTATTATCACTAATTTATTACCAATGTATTTGAAGAAAATACACGGTTCGTTCAATTTATTTTCAAAACCTAATTCCTTGAGTACAGACTCCAATTTTTCATACCACTTCTTAGGACTTATCTTCAACCCATACAACGCCTTTTTCACTCTACAAACATAATTCTTTCTTTGAGTATTATCCAACGCACCTTCAGGAACTTCCATAAATACTGGCTCATCTAACTCTCCATATAAGAATGCCGTCTTTACATCAAGATGGACAACATCCAGATTTAGCTTATTTATTAGGGAAAATATGACCCTAATATTAGGCAATCTTTCAACTGGTGAATAAGTCTCATATAAACCATATTCAGTCGGATCTTCAAAACCACGTACAACAAGTCTTGCTCTATATCGCACCTCTCCAGTAACATTAATCTTCTTTCGAAATACCCAAGTGTAAGACATCACTTTCTCATGAGGTTCAACTTCGTCTCTCTGTATCAAGTCCCACACATCATTATTCTTCATCGATAAATTCTCATCATTCACTGCTTCACGCCATTTCTCACAATCTTTACGTGAAATTGCATCAGCATAAGAGACTGGATCTTTATTTATTACAGCCTGAACATCTCCATGATCTTCAAGTAAGGCCAATGCAAGCAACTTCTGATGAATATCAGACTTAATTTCTTCCTTCTCAGAAAGTATCTTTTTCCCATCTAGTCTTGTGAACGGTTTATTCAAACTAGTCCTTTTCAACGCCTCTAATTCAGAAATCTCATCAGAAAACCATTCATAATAATTCAACTCATCATCAGGTAAAGGAATAGCATTCATTTTCAAAATTTTACTCACATCTCTATAGACAACACCTCTATTAAGTCTCACATCACGAGTCTTGACAATCTCACCTGTTTGAATGTCTAGCAACTTATAACAATTTGATTCATAACCAACCAGAAAGTACCTTTTCAAGTTCTCTACAGGAGACTCTTTCTGAACAAAAATACGAGAATCAAATTTTCTCAGATCACTTCTTTTCAAAACCTTTCTATAAGCCAAACATCCAAAACGTGCCAAATGATTTATCTCATTTGTATCTCTAGGATCAAACTTAGATAATGGAATCTCAAAATTTATGCCTTTATGACAAGTTCTATTTAACACATATGTGGCTGCTTCTACAGCCAAAGGCCACAGATTTGCAGGAAAACCTGAATCAAGCATGAAGCATCTTACTGTATTTTGGAGTTTACGATTCCATCTCTCTGACTTTCCATTCAATTGTTGAGTATAGGGAGGTGACACGTCAATCTCAAATTTCTCCCTGTCTTTGACCTTCAACATTTCACCTAAAGTATACTCTCTAGCACCATCACATCTCAAATAACAAATTTTCGCATCATGGCCCAACTTATTTCGAGCACTCACCAAAAATTTCTCAAAATAGCCAACGACCTCATCTCTAGATTTCATACAATAAGTATAGGTGTACCTTGAATACTCATCAACGAATGAAACAATATAACATTTTCTCTCTGGGAAGCTCACTGGCTTAATTGGTCCCATAATATCCGAGTTCACAATTTCTAATGGTTTCAAGGCTACTCTCCTATTATTCTTGAAAGGTAAACGAGCCATTTTGCTAGCAATACACACCTCACAATCCAGAATAGAATCATCAAAATTAATGCTCTCAAGTTTCTCATGAACAGTTGCCATTTTCTTTAAATAGGTTCGAGAAATATGACCTAAATTTTCATGAACTTTGAAACCTTCAGACTTTTTCAAGACCTCAGGTGTCTTGTTATCAACCAATCTGACCTTTTTATTTTCTATCACATCAGGTTCATCATTATGATCATAATTTCTCTTTCTAGTGCACACACCACTCATTATAAACTTCGTTTCATTGCAAAATTCCAAAATTTGCTTCTCATCACACAATTCAAATTCAACAAACCATAAATTATTCCGATAAACGCCATTGATTATAGTTTCATTTGTCTCAGGGTCAAATATACGCACCACTTCTGAATTTAGTAGAACTGAATAACCCAAATCAGTAAATTTTCTCAAGGATAGTAAATTTTCACTTCCTTTATCTGAATATAGCACATTGCTAAGTATAGATATTTTGTTTTTCTCATCACACACCAATACATCACCACATGTAGTAATGACCAAATTGCTATCATTACTCGCACCTATTAAGGACAGCCTATTGTTTGGCTTCCTAATATTAATCAACGCATCTCTATCTTTAATTAAATGTTCGCACGCACCACTATCTGCGATAAATGAGATCAACGACTTACTTTTACGTTGAAGCTGCAGAAACGCACCACCTATATTATTTTCTGCCACACCAGCTTCATTTCGGTCGTTTACTCTATCTGTAAAATTTATTTCTTTTTAGTTATAGCAGTCTCCCCCTTCTCCTGAGACCGTTTGAATTTTCTTTTCATACCTGTTCTTGGCAGATTATTCGAATCAGAGGACATTCCTTTACAGGACGACGAAATAGGTGTTGCGTACCTTTTACACTTATAGCAAAATTTTATACCGCTATTAGGGTCAATAGGACACTCATGAGATTTGTGTCTGTTTGCACCACAATTATAACAATGTTGCTTTGGATCATTAAGGAAAGTCCTAGGCTCATTTCTAGGTTCATTTCTTTGAAAACGTCCAAATCCACGTCCACGTCCTCCTCGTCCAGATTGTTGACCTCGACCTCGCCAAGAACTACGCCCACGACCTTGCCAATCAGAATTAAAATTTTGACCACCAGAATGGTATCCACGACCACCACGATTGCGACCATGAAACACAAACGCACCCTGTTCACCTGAAACATTTGATTTCCAGGTTCCTTTATCCTTTTCGTTTGCTTCGAACCACAAGGCTAACTTATATAATTCCTCATAATTTTTAGTCAGAAAACGGTTTTCAGTGGTAAGTTCAAATTGATCGAATTCCTCACGCACAGCTATGATGAATCGATTACATTTTGCTGAAATATCGAGAGGGCTACTTAACATTTCATACTTTTCAACAGCTGCCTCAAACCGAGCTGCAAAAATAGCTACAGACTCTTTACGCTTATTAAACCTAACATCTTCGAGTTGTTTAAGTAGGGTTGATGAAGTAGTGTTAATTTCTGCGATTCTAAATTCACGAATTTTGAGGAGAGCCTCATAGGGATCTCGAATGCTGATTATTTTATTGTGATAAGTTTCGTCAATACGATTGATCAAAATGTGTCTCACTTTTGCCTTTCTCCGTTGAGTCTCACCTTGAGTGAAAACTCGTGGAGGGGGTGTAGTAGGTTCAACAATATCCAATAAATTCAAAGCGGACAACTCACTCGTAAAATTATCATACCACACATCGTACCTTACATGGGAAGTAAGCTTATAATCCGTTCTAATATTCAAATTAACGCTACGCTCACCGTCTGCTTCTCCGGGGTTTATGTTTCGAAATAATTCGCTATTCTGCTGTATCAAATTTGAAACCAAGTCAAGTAATTGATCTCGAGATTGATCTTGAGGAGGTATTGAACCACCTCTTCCATCTTGACCACGACCTTCACCTTGGTCCTGACCTCGATTACGACCTCTACCAGATCTCAACATATCTGAAATATTCGACGAATCAATTTATTCAATTTATTCAGATTCAAAATTTCAGATTTCTGACCTCAGCTTTTGTATATGGAACACTCATAAACATCAGCTACACGTATTCTCAACTCAGCCTCAGTATACGGAACACACATATACGTCAGTCATACGTAAGTAATGTGCTCAAACTTTTCAACTGTTTCTCAAATTTGCTCATATGTCAAATTATTCGATATTTATCTCAGATTATTCAAATTTAGAAATCACATTTAATGTCACTCGTAAATTGATCATTAAAGTATAGGTGAATACAGTACCCACTCAAACTTAATAATCAATAACCTCAAACTGTAGGTAGGTATATGGAACGCTCATATGTCCGAACCAAACAGCCATCTATCAAATACCAAAATTCAAAAATCCTAATTACACGAACTCGAAATTAAATTTATTAGCTCAAGACACAATATCAAATTAGACTCTTATGTTCTAGTTCAGTAAGTTCATAGCAATCTACACAGCTCAAGACACGATATCAAACTAGACTCTTATGTTCTAGTTCAGTAAATTCATAGCAATCCACACTCAAAATTTGCTCCAGTAAATTCATCATCACAAATCCGAAATTTAAAGACATGCACATATTAAAAAATTCAAAGACACATCAAAATATTCAAAGTCTAAATAATCAATATCGACTCACCCAACAGTTGATAAGAATACTTCGAGAAATGTGTACGTACGTCTTTTCTATACCACGAGAGCACAAGAGCACAAGAGCACAATACAAGTTATCACCTTCACCAGGTAGCACAATATAAAAATCGTATACGCATCTCAAATCTGTGCTTGTACCTTGCAGAGGTTGCAGCTGCAAGTTTCTTTCCACCCCTTTTTATCATCTCAAAAACTAGACAATATTTTTATTTTTCATTTCAAATAATTGTCAAAAATCGACATATTTATGGCTTGGTACCAAGTCTCGCATCTCACAACAAATATACAATATTCACTGCATCGTTACATTTATTCTAGAATAATAGGATTTTATAAAATCAATTTCCGTTCTCACGATGCGTACTACTCATTAACTAAAGGCAGTAAAAAAATCAACGCACCTTTCTCACGATGCGTACTGCTCATTAGGCAGTAAAAATCAAGACAGTAAAAGTCAACGCACCTGCACATGTGCCCGCATCTCACATCTCTCAATTACCATACGCGTCTCATACGGCCAAACAAAAAATAAAGTCGTAACATCGACTGCGCGCATCGCATCTCGTAGGTACTCATATTTACATACTTGACACTATCAAGGGCTGTGTCCACGCCAGGTACAAACAACGCTGTTAAAAAATAAAAGGCCGCGTCTCGCCATCTCACCAATGTACCTCTCGTACCTACTGGCCATCGCATCTAACCGGCAAGTTTATCTAATAAAAGATAACGTTGACAAAAGTAACTAAAACCCTGTACCTATCACAGGTAGTAACTTTGTCTACGGCTGCACCAAGGCCGCATGCCGCCACCACACCATATCGTTAACGTTTTTAAATATCATCCGCGGGTATGTCCATGGGGGTTCCCCTTCGTAACGCATCTTGGTGCCTACAGCTAGGGTTGAATACCTTACGCTGCTCTATCTCATGTGTATAACATGCACACATTTACGTACCACATACTAACACACCAATATGGCCATATAAACGCACCTTAGATAGGTAGGTACCTATCATACCCATACACCACATATTTATATCGTCTATAGATACGTATCTACGAGTATTTAATTCGCATGCAACATAATCCAAAATATTCTACAATATTCTACTCGTATGTACCTGCCTAAGTTGCGCAACTTTAAAGACTTCTAGTAGGTATCATAATATGTAATTCGTAATTTCGCAATTCGTAAATAATCAAGCAATAAATAAACGAAACAATCATACCCATGTACGAACTGATAAAGTTTACCAAAATGAACCAATCATACCCATTTGTTGAATGTACCACTTGCCAATTTCGAAATCTTCGTATGTACGTAGGTATCTGCTTTTCCGTTTTCTCAGCATCTTGTCACATCTCTGAATACTCGAATATTCGTTCCGGGGGGATACCCGGCGCCTCCACCATGTTGGAATAATTCGGCTCTTACACACTCGCGAATCGTAACATTATAAATAAAAACACCATCGGGGCTTAAAGCCTTTATTTAGAAACAAAAACATCGCGTCATTCTACACGTACATATAGCCAACTTCTATACATACGCGACACCACCGAACTGGTTAGGCCCAGCTCGCTAGCCGCGTACCTATGCTCGTAAGTATACACGATCATCTGGGAATACATAGGGCGTGGCTAGTACAGTATAGTATAGCCACGATCTAACACCAATTTTCACTATTTTCCATCCACTTCAAGGTATTTCAAAAAAAATAAAATAATTGATTGATCGATTTCTCAAATAATCGAAAAAAAATTGATTGAAAATTGCACAACACTTCAACACTTCGTTACTTATAAAATTGATAAATTGTAGTGTATTTTTTTACTCATTTCATTGATCCGTTTTTTATTAAAAAATACCTAACGTTTTTATGAATGTCTCATTTTTAAAAATGAAAATTTACCGGAGAATCGAGGATGGAAAATTTTAAAAATGGTGGGGGGGGGCAAGGGGCGCGAAAATGTTGAATCATGGCCGCCTGTCTACTTGCCCTTCATCATTTCTTCATTCAGAGCTACCTACAAAGGTGTACGATTATCGAATCGAACAAGAATGTGTATACCTGCGTAAAACGTCGAATAAGAAGGGCACAGTGGCCGAAAAGACTATTTCTTCTGTATCGATGGTTTTCAGTACAACGACGACGACCGACGACGACGTAAACAGTACACGTTTAGGTAGCTTTGAAAAAAACACCCCCTCCTCTCCTCTCCTCAGATTCAGATCCCTTCGTAAGGGTAGAGTATCGATACGTGTAAACTTTCTGCAAAAGACAGCAGCCATCGATGAACGTACGTCATCGTTAAACAAAACCAACAGAAGCCAGCGATTTCCGCCAATTTCTCTCCATCTGAGCTTTTTTCTAGCTGGACTATTTCGTCGTCGTAAATGAAAGCGATACCGAAATGTGTATCGTTTTACGGGCCCGTTTATATAGTTTACGTATTTCGTATACTTCTCGTATACGTAGACGTACAAAGTCGCACAATGTACTACGTTTAGTTTTTCCAGAGTAAGTACATCATATATACGGAAAATTCAGTTATTGCTTTCCGATAAAATACGAGTAGTATATAGACTACAGAGCTATATAGCTGCAGATACCAAAAGGGGTGCAAAAGAGTGTGCGACAGCTACCTATACCCTATACTATACCATACGCACACATTCGTACAGCATGTACGATAAATATCGCACCAATGCAGCAACCCATCCTGTGAAAGAATTACGATCCATGAAGTATTCGAACGATGTCATAAAATCAACACGGTGGTGGTCCGAATACGATGACCTGTTCTCGTTCATTTTATTTCGTAGCACCTCGTACCTATTTGAAAATTGGACGTTGCGTTGATAATAATTATGGGCACGATGCGAAGGGATAGCTCGCGAGCTGGTTGTATGTAATACGGTGAACTAAAGTAAGTTGACAGCTCGAAAGCGTGATTATAAATCGACGTTATTCTCTTTTTTCTTCCCATCAAAGGTTATACCTAGTACCTACCTACCTATGACTACGCACGCGGAAATTTAGTGATAAATTACCTCCCCACTCGTAGGTCACTCGTACGAGAAGTTTTAATGAATATAAAAAGTTTGCGTTGTTTTTTTTTCGAGTATGGAAATTTTGTAATTTGTTTTTTTCAAACTAATTTGATTTTGAAAAAAAGATCGTACTCGGGGATTCGCGGTGGCGTTTTGAATTGAATTGTGGTTTAACACGCGATATACCAGAGTTGGTCGAGATAGGGCGATGTGGCTTGAAATCGACTAGGTAGCTGAAGGGGGTAGAGGGGTTTTTAATCAGTGTTTCGCGAATGTGTTAATTTTACCAAGTGCGTGGTGTTTCGGGTGGGTACATTGATTTGATGAAGGAAAGTACGTACTTTGAGATTGAAATCAGATGGATAATGCATTTCGCTAGAGTGTGGCTCGGATTGATGGAATGACCACAGATTTAGATCTAGTGTCGTTCGATGTGTTTTCAAAGTAGGTGCCCATAATATTAGGAACTGGGTATGTACTATTGATAGGACGCAGTCGAAAAAATAAGGTCATGTTCGTGTTCACAGAAATAAAACAAGTGAAAAAATCTAATTCATACATTTCTAACAAATAACTCGGTAAGCTCACGTTTGATGATTCAATTTTAAGAAAACTGATTTTTTTTCATATTTTTATGAGGACTTCAAAGAAAAATTTGTAAAATGAATTGCAGTCGATGGGGTAGCCTCAATTATTTCTCGATGAAGAGAGAAGCAAGACCTATCTGGTTCGGTACAGAAATTGACACTTGAAAACGACTAGCAAGTTACTAACCCTTAAAAGGTTCTCTAGGTTCCCATGTAGGGGAAACGAACTGCTTAAAAAGGGTGTAATAGAGTATACCCTGCCCAATTGACAAAATCACAAAAAAGTTGATCTTTCGAAGAAAAATCATGTTGGAAAATGAAAGTTTTGAAAAATCTCAAATCCTTCATTTCGAACAAAACAAATTAATATAAATTGGAATTTTTTTTCAAAAATAACTTCAACAACATGAGTAAAAAACCATTAAACAAAAGCACTTTGTGAAAATATTTTTCAAGAATTAATAAGGAAAAAACTCGTGATTGAGTTCACAAGTTGAGCAAAAATATAAACTTGGTCAAGGGCATTTCTTTCACAATGTTTTTATTTTTGCTCAACTTGTGAACTTCCAGACGACCTTTTCTACTATCGTTATTACGATTTTATCTTAGTTGATTCTTCAAAAATATTTTCAAAAAATGCTTTTGGTTGATGTTTTTTACCCATGTTGTTGAATTATTTTTGAAAAAAATTCCAATTTTTATAAATTTATTTAGTTGAAAATGAAGGATAGAATTTTCGTTTTCCAACATGATTTTTCTTTGAAAGCTAAATTTTTTGTGATTTGGTCAAATGGACAAGGTTCTCTATAACAGAGTGATTTTCTCTGACTTTTCAAGGTTTTCCAGACCAATTTTTCCAATTTTCCAGACTCTTGAAAAATGAATTACACATGCGATCAGGATGAGCGTCAAATATCATTTAAAAAAACAGAACTTTTCGTTTATAAACAAAATATAAAAATGAAACTCGATAGAAACTTGTTTAATTTCAGAAAAAAGCAGGATATTTTGGCAACTACAAAATCTCAAAACTACTATAACAAAAATGAAACGACCATACAAGTAAGTAAGGCTTTACACGAAGTAAGTAACGTTTTTCACCAATATTTTTCTACTTTTTTTCCTTGTCGGTCTCCATACAAATCATTGAATGACCTTCTGTGGCAAAAAAATCAAGTCAATGGTTTTAGCTGAATTTTTAATTCGAATCAAGCTGTATTATCAAAACAGTCCTTTTCCCAATTCTTGCCAAAAAATTGAACTACAAATATTTTACAACTTCATGATTGAAAAAGAAAAACGATTTTTTTTTGCAATTTTGAGCCAAAAATTGGGAATTTTTGCGATTTCTGGCAATAAATACGAGTCTTATGACAATTTCAGCAACAAAAAAGTTTTTTTTTCAGCAATTTCTGGCGAAAAAACCACACATTAGAACTATTATTGGAAAAGAGTGAGCAATTTTTCGCAAAAAAAAAACAAAAAAAAAATCTTGACAATTTAGGCTAAAAGCGAGACTTTGTTATTTTTGACAGAAAACGAGACTTCGACAATAATTTCAGCAAAAGGCAGGACTTCTCAGCCATTTTTAGCAAAAAAGCGTAACATTTTCGAAAAAACGAGGGGAATTTGGTAATTGTGACAAAAGGGACATGCGAAAAAATTTCCTGAGTAAAGCGAAGGTAAATTTTTTCATAATAAGAAATGGAAAAATTTGTTCAAAGTAACCTTTCACAAAACTCCCTGACTTCTGAGTAACAATTGCTGAAAAGTCCAAAATTCCCTGACTTTTCACTGACTTTTTCAGGTTTTCCAGGCTTGTGGACAGAGGACACCCTATATAAAGAAATTTGTTTCACCAACATGGGAACCTAGAGAACTTCCAAAGGGTTAAAAATAACTCGCGACGTGACTTGTAATTTTATTGACAGCAACTGAGACTTGCAATCTCTCATACTGAAATTTGACATTATTTATTCAGATTATAACACTGAATTTTCTGTCCAAGTATTTGACCCATTTTGACAAGTCACATGACACATTTCAATAACAACTTGAAAAATGACTAATTTTAGGTTCAAAATACAGTGGCGTCGCGATAAGTGAAAATTCAAGGGAAGAAAATTTTTGTTTCACTTATCGAGTTTTTCACATACAAAGGTTTCAGATAGAGAGTTTTTTTTTGGTCAATTTTCACTTATCGAAGTTCAGATAAAAAAAACGAAAAACATGAATTGAACAATGAAATTTTCCGATTTTCATTGATCATTTTCGAATTTAGTTTGATCAGCCAGTCTTAAAACAGCTCACAGGTCATCCATGCCTTCTTGTTCAACACATAATCCAATGGAAACGATTTGACTTTAGCAAAACATCGAGGCTCTGTTTCACTTATAGAGGCTGAACGAGTCAGTACCTTTCAGTTAAAGAGGTATTTTCACTTATAGAGGTAAAACGCAGACAACATTTCACTTATAGAGGTAAACACGATAATTTTGGGATAAATCCTAGTTTCAGTTAACGAGGTAGCCTTTTTTCACTTATTGAGGTTGATTTACACGTAAAATTGGTCCAAGGTGAAGGGAAGGAGGTTTTTATTTCACTTATTGAGTTTTTTCACATATCGAGGTTTCACTTATCGCGACGCCACTGTACTTCAAAAAAACTCGAAAAAACATTTTGGTCAAAATATTTCTATTCCTGTCAAAATCTCGACTCATTTACACCAATCGTATGGAAATTTTCTGAAAATTTCGAAAATCATGATCCAATTTTGGGCTTAAAAATTCTTCGAAAATGTGCCAGTCAAAAAACGTTTTTGTCGGAATATTTGAATTTTTCGCAAAATTACGTTAATTTTGATTGGTCGTAAGGGCACTTTTGAATAATTCTACAATATTGATTTTTACATAAGCGAAGAGGGGCGTAACTGGAAAATTCTCCGATCGGCTTCGGAGAGACTGATAATCAATTGAACTAATGAATCCGGTTTTTCAATCTATATAGACAAATTCATTCCATTAGGTATATGTACTCGTTGATTGCAAGAGAGTTTTTGTTTTTCTTTAAGGATGCCATTAAACTTTCGTCAACGAAAGCAAAAACCGGGTCAAAATTACCCACAGAATGCGCCAGATTTCAAATCAACACACAAAACTTCTCGTTCTCAATTCATAATTCCAAATAATACGAAAAATTCAATATTTTCATCAAATATTTAAAAAAAAAAAACTCTTCTACCTCTGACAAATTTTACAAAAAAAAGGACGAAAAATGATAGAAATGAAATCTCATCCAAAACGCCCAAAAATATTCGTCGAAATTGAAAAGAAATCTCGCCAAATTCCAATCCCAAGGATAAAAATTCGTCGCTAACGAGCGCGCCGATTTTATAAAAATACTAACGAAGAAAAAAACGTAGAAAGTTATACGGCGAAGGGATACCAACGACGAGGCATTTTCTGCCAAATATTTCTCAGACAATACTTACCGAGCAGGGTGAGCCAAAGAGAGGAGAAAGGAACTCAAAACATGATGCCTTTATTTCGGCGAAACGATAAAATGGTGTATCCTGTTCGGTGTTCATCGTTCAGTCGAAAAGCATTTTGACGTAAAGCAACACACCTTATTGTGTGGACCGAGTCGAAATAAAATTCCTTTCGTTATATGAAATTTATTCTACTTCTCGCTAGACCCTCTCATCATCGAACCAACAAAGACGTCCGACCGTCTATCAGACGTAAATTGTAAAGTATACGAGTAGGTAAGTATAATATTCGAGCGATTTTTTTCCCTCAATTTTCTTTTTTTTTCAATCGGGGCCACCTTTCATGGATTTCAGAAGAGTCTGACGGATGTTTTTAAGAAAAAAATGAAGGGGATTTGAGTTCGAAAGTAGCTTTTTTTTGGAAAGTGAGTAAAAAATGCCTTATAAAGTATTCGAAAATGTCCGCCATCAAGTCAGGGTCATGCCTCAAAAGTGTACAAAAATGTCCGCCATCAAGCCAGGGTCTAGTAAGTTACAAATTTACGATCGCATCCGGTTTGATCCCCTCTCCAAAAAATCCACCTCCACAGAGTCATAAATCTACACCAAGATGCATCAGCTACACCCAACAAGGGGGGGGGGGGGGCAGACAAAATGAGAAACACCGAAAGGGATATCTCGGGCAACCGACAAACACCGATGGTGTTTAATCAGATTGAAAGTTGTAAATATTGCATTATTGTGCGAAAATTACACCACTGGCCAAAGTTCCAAGTATCCTGGATGGTACTCGTACCACTCAGTGTCGTTGAGCTGCAGCTGCTGGAGCCCTTGCGAATCCCGAGCGTTCTCAATCGTCTTGCTTACCACGTCGTCGTTGGCGCGTTATAAATAATAAATAGATAATAGGGGTGACTTAATCTACTTAACGGTTTAAATTTTCACTTTGTATAATAAACTTGCCAAGTTTCACTTTATTACCGAACGCTCAGTGACGCCACTTCCATCTCACCCTGCACCCTCGTCGTTCGCGCGATCATCGTTAACATTTTCCTTAGAGTTTGGGTAGAGGGCTGAAGGGATGGGGTGGCGTTTGGTTGACCGATATTGTTCTATTATTAGCGTTAATATACGTAGAAAAGATATCGGGTATTTTGTCGTCTGGCCAGAGATATTGCTGTCGGCGGCGCCACTACATCTTCTACTACGATACTTCTAGCTCGACGTGCACTAAAGGTACGACGAGTACGTATAGTTCATTATTTAAACTTATATTAATGGAGGGGTAATTTTTGATTATGTAATTAATAATTTATCGCCGTTTTCCAACAGCAATAACGTGCTCGTCGTCGACGACTTAGACAACAACAACGCGTCCTATCTTGCCATCTTTCGCTATATTATAACGATGGCAACGACGCCGATGCTTGTGCTCCAAGTACCTACCGAAGATATCTGCACAGCGTGTAAATAGGTACCCTATACTTTTCAACGAGGTATTCTATAGTACACTTAATTGGTACTATAGGTAATGTAGTATACGGTGTTATTCGCGAAAATCTCGTGTCGTTGAAGCGATAAGCAAGAGATTTTCGTGAGAGAAAAGGCGACGAGAAAATAAGTCGTCCAGATACGGGTACCAGCGTTAACGACGTCAAGTTCATGGTTAGTAGGTACGATGATACCAATCTGATTTCAACGAGAATGAAAAAAAAAGTTTTTAAAGCCGAGTTCTCGCACGTATGGTGGTGTTTTTGCTTCGTAAACGAATGAAAAGATTTCCAACAGGTACACCATCCTCATCACATGGTTCAGATGATATTGTAAATATTCAGTCGCCGCATCGCGTTCCAAAACAATCACCTTTCAATATGTCGAAATAAGATTAATCAGAATTATGCAGATTACACACCATCAATTTTGTTATAAGCATCAGTTTGTTTTGTTGGTAAGGTAATTTCTTCTTCATCGTGTTTTTTTTTCAAGTTCAAGATCAAAATATAGGCTAGGTACCTCTAATTTGATCCTATGCTGAGATAATTATGTACCAGCATTATTTCAGATCACCCCGACGATAAAACGGGTCACTACAAGTCAACATTTGGCATCGATGTGCCCTCAATGATAAGAGTTGTTATAACCAACTAACCATGTACATTGGAAAAAAATGTGAGAGAATTTTAGCGAAATTCCTTGGAAAACCAATTTCAAGTTAAAAGTTACTCGTAAAGTTTTTTTTTTTTGGGCTCTGGAGACGCCTCTGAATGATGTGATGTGGGTCCTCCAAGAGAGATATATTTTGGAAAAATTGTGGTATTTTCGTTATAACCCCCACTTAACCTGTTTTGGGGAAAATAGCCCAGAAAACACGTGTATTTTGTATTGGAATTCTGCGTCGACGTAGCTGCCATTGATATCAAAATTCAAGACTTTAAGGTTCTACTGAGCGGTTGAAGATTCGCAAATCGCCTCATTTTCGAGTAAATTCGTGTTCTGAAAATTTTTGTCTTCTCAAATACATACTTACGATAATAAAGCCACACTATCGAAAGATATAATTTTTGAAACTGGGGAAATATTTTGGAACACAGTGGTGCCATTTTCTTGGTCATTATTGCCAATTTAAAAAAATTGAGAAATATAGCCAATACACCAAATTTTTTCTGTTTTTTAAAATTGGCAATAATGACCAAAAAAATGGCACCGCTGGGTTCCAAAATATTTCTCCAGTTTCAGAAATGATATTTTTCGATGTTTCGGTTCAATTATCGCGAAATATTTGAGAACATAAACATGTTCAAAACACGAATTTACCCGAAAATGAACGATTTGCAAATTTTCAACCGCTCAGTGGCACCTCAAAATTGGTCTTGTATCTTGATGGCAATGGGATAAACTTAGGTCGACGCAGAATATCAAATATTATCTTTTGAAACTGGGTCGAAAGTTGGGTCTCGGTGCTACTATCCAGTTCCTTTCTGGTGCCACTCTAGTCAAGTGCCCAGATGAGGGTACCGCCCGGAAATTTGCAGACATCGTAAAATCTACTCCAGGCCTGAGTACTAAGATTCCGACAAGTCGATGTCAAAAGTCCGAATCCACAACGTTCCTAATGACACAACCGTGGACCAGATTGCGTACTATGTTGGACTGTCCTGGGGACATCCCCCAATCGAGACAAAACTAATCAAGATACCAATTTAATGAATGACATTTAAACACCTACAAAAGCTGCAACGTAATGGATGCGTCTTTCAAGCTTTATAAAATTATGTAAAGAGACATTTTGTGAGAAGCAGCGTTTGAATCGTGTAATTCATTTGTGTTATGATCAACAAGTAGGTATGAGGGTTGTCCTATTTGATTATTTTGAAGGCTCAAGTGTGCTCCTTCTCCACCATCTTGTTGTTCTAAAGTTCATTTTTGATCACCGCCATGTAGAAATAGCTATTCAAATGTTGTGCTTACTCATCAGCAAGTACTTTGTACCATAACCACCCCCTATCTATATCAATACGAGTCTGCGTATCTGCGAGCCTTAGAAGAGGCTGCTTCGACGTTTGTAAGTATTCGAAACTTTCTGCCAAATTCGCTCAAAGACTGAGGTCAACTTTCGGTATTCTACGCTTAGTTTAGCGCGCCTCCTTGCCCTAATCTATTTTATTCATGTATTTTTCCTAGCTGCAGAATAAAACCATGCATCGGCGCAAAGGGAGACGAAGAATTGTTTGACCAGGAGAACCTCGGGCAGTCGAGAAGTGTGTTTAACAATACCTTCGTTGAGTTATACAAAGACGATGACGATGGACTGATCGGCGATGCGAGGATGTCACCGATAACGGCGGAAAATGGTGCGCAGGAGTTGCCAGACTTCCTCCGACCATTACACATCATCGATGCACCGCAATTAACTGGCTACCAATACCATACTAGGTGTCTCCGGGCTCATAACATCCAAGCCATAGACTCGTGTACTAAGCCAGACTGTCCCGATGAATTCGATGGCAGAACTAGCGAAACCCGAAAGAACCTAAACGATGAGTACAGCAATTCACAGATTGTAAGAGAGTTTTTGCCTTTTGCTCGTGCGTATACCTGGATAGAATTTTTTTTCGAATGTGTAGTTTCAATTTATGAGTTTTGGCATACTGCGAGCTATTTTCCTTTTCCTGATAGAATTACGAAATGAACGATCATCATTGCGCCTTACAGTGAATTTGAATTAAAATAATCGCAAATTGCAATCATTTTGTATGCATGCACATTTTGTTGATTGCCGTTTTTTAAATACAAAGTTCGGGTTCGACGGATGCTCACCATGGTCTGTGGTATATCTCCCAATTATCTTTGAAAAGATAGATCAATCCTTATGATTGAAATTGAAAATTGGTCAAACAAAAATCATCTGGTTTATGAAAATCAAAAATGTTGTTTTGGTCAATTTTTTCCAATAGCAAAGACGAATTGATCGATTAAAAACTGAAAAATTGCTTTCTTGAGAAGAAAAAGTAATTTCTGCCAATTTCTGTCAAACAGAAACAAAGATGAAATAAAACAATAATTTCAAACAAATGATAATTTCTAACAAGACCGATATTTGAGATTTTCTGATCATGGAGTCTAGTTCAAAGAATAAAATTGATTCTTCATTCTAACACGATAGAAGATATGGAATAAAAAATGCATAAACCAATCGATTTTTCGGATTCGAACAATCGGTTTTCGAACATGTTCAATAGGGTGGTCCTTAAATAGTACATGACAAAAAAAATCGCGATTTTCTTCTGGTGCCACCCCTCAAAGTGGTGATCTCTGGTGAAAAATTAATTCCTTATTTCTAATTTTTTTCCATGTTTGAAATTATAAGCATTTCTTCAGTTTAATATTGTCAGCTATTGTTGATGCAGATTACAAATTTTTGTATGTACATATATGTCGAAGCTCAAGTAGCAAAAGTGTAGTTTAAAAATTGATGTGGACTTCAGAGAACTAAATCCATCTCCATATTATGTTATAGTGGCAGATGATGCATTTCTTTTGTCACAACTTTGATGTTTGATGAAACCCGTACTACTAGAATAACAGATGCAAACTCTACTAAAAGAATTATCCATTTTAAAAAAATTTAGAATTAATTCATCTCCTCAAAATATAACAAGAAATCTCTAAACTCCCCCAAAACAAGTATTTTTTTTTCAAAGAATTTCAGCTCCATGGCACGACGATGTGACCGATAAACACAAATTTTCCACACAGGAAGTGGCCGAGAAAAATCAGACCCTTTATCGATGCGGATATTATATAGTTCTACCTACGTTTATAATTGGCGATTTTTGTGCCAGTAGGTAATCGTTGACAGGGAAAAGTTCACGACTTCGGGGAGGAGAAGGCAGTCGGAAAGGGGTGACCGACTATAGAGTTAAACGAATTTACGCCTCGTAGCTGCGTTACCTTTTGATGGAACAGAGACGATAACTAACGACATTGCACTATCTTCTCCTCCTCTACTCACCCATCATAAGGACATTCGTCAACATCTTTTATACGCGCTTCTTTAATCAAAAGGTGCGTGCTCATTCAATTAGCACGACTACGTGTTGACGTCGATGGAATTGCTGGGACAAGGGGGAGAGGAGGACGACGTAATTCGTTAAATTTATCATATTATGACGACTATAGATAGGTACGAGTATACAAAATGAGTATATTAATTCGCAAACTCGACGCATATAGTCGTGTCACAGTGAGAAGAAAAAGAGAAGATGAGATACAGTCGAGGTGACGAAAGAGAAATCATCGATTCGTGCAGAATTTTCAAATGAGGAGTCGATTATACGCTTGTTACACTTTGGCTCTTTGAGCAAAGTTTTAACCAAGCGTGGTTTGTGCATTTTCAAATACTGAAATGAAACGAATGGGAATGATTTTTGCCTGATATCTTATACTTAACAGTAAATGAGAAAGGGATGTGGGTGGAAATGGCTTTGACGATGATGTTGAATGACAGACGGTGCTGAAGAGATGCAAGTTGCATACCTACCTAAACGGTGACTCTATAGAAATGACGCAAATTTACGAAAAGAGATGACGTCGAGTACTTAGATGTCCCGGCGAGAGGGAGGTGAATTTCGAATCGCAGATGACGAAGAAGTTGTAAAGAGTAAGTAATTTTTAAAAATTAAATTCGACTGAGTTGTTGCTTTTTAGTGATTTTTTTCAACAATAAAACGATGTGCTTCCAATTTAAACTGTTTGGTCACTTATTCGAGCTTCCTAGATTATAAAAATCACTTCGTTCGGGAGAAATTGAGTACGAGCCCTGAGTTCAGTATGTACCTATTGGAATATTAAAACGAAAAATTGCACTCTTTTCTATAGTAATGATTCCATTTTGAGAACCCATTACTGTCAAAACTGGCTCATTTCCACACAATGAAAAACCAAAAACCACTGATCCTCATCCAAGACTTAGTCACCTCACCCAGTAATTAAATACTCGTAGTACCAGAGGAACAACCATTCAGATTTACAAACTCACCAAGACACATCAATCCTTTGGCGACGAAAAGTATGATTTTAATGTACCAAGGGCACAAAAAAACCCTCGCGGTTATAATCATAACGACGAACGAATATCGGTCATAAAACGATTCGACGATTTGGAAACGACTGAGCGATAAACGGGGGAAAAAATTTGGCAATTTTTTCCCTTCGAGGTCGAAAATACACCAACACGCCGCTATATCGCTGAACTGTGAGAGTGAGAACAGCGGAGGAGTTTTAATTAAATTTTCTAAATATATTCTTTTTTTTTTCAAGCTCAAGTTATTCGAGATAAATGTAGCGTGTTTTTTTTCTCTCGTATTTTTTTTTTCAATTGAAATTTTTCTTAATAGGGCCTGAGCGTCGTGAGATATCGAATCCCGTTGTCGACAATTTGACGACGCGATAGCTCGCTATACGAGTATACGGAGGTGGAACACGTGCTGCATTGGATTATTCGAGATGGTTTGATTTTGAAGGTTTTTTTACTTTTTCCCCCCCTCTCTTTATGGTAGTTTTGATGAGTTTTTGTGTTGTGTAGAAACCTCCAGCTGAGGTTTTGTCATGCGTAAGTTGTCATTTAGTTATACGCAGTCAAGGTGTAGGTGTAATGAAAAAACCGCGCGGATATGGCGTTTTTTTTTTCTTTCATAACGTAGCGTGTAGGTGGTTCGAATGTTTGGAATAGAGTGGGAAATTTTGTTTTGAAAAAGGTATTTCGCGTTGATTGCGAGTTAATGAGGTAGCGTGAAGACGTGAAAAGATTATGAGGAAATTTCATCGGAAACCGACGAAATGGTTATATTTTTTAACGATACAGATGTTCTGGATACGAAAGGTCAGCGAAAAAAATTATGTAGTATGTATGTCTCGCTTAAAAGACACTTGCTTTGGATTATGAAGTAAATAATCTAATACTTTTTGATCCTACTTATTGTAAGGCACGCATGTACAACGGTCAGTCTTTTCAGGAGGTGTCGCGTGTAAAATTTAAATAATGAATTTCTCTGGCAGTACCATAAAAAAAAATATGATCAAGTTCGAATCATGAATAAGAAACGCCGTTGTGAAAAATTTCCGTTCACTTTTCAGCAATATCAAGAAACTACGTGGGCTAACTTCGGTCATTTTTGAAGAAGTTTTAGCTAAAATTGAGTCAATTTATCATGGTGTGGCACTACTCAAAAAAAAATGACCAAAAATGACATTTTGGCTCGAAATTTTTCAAAAATGCTCATATAGTTTCGATAGAAACTTTCAAGTTTTTCTTGAAATTTTAATCACATTTTTGATTAAATATTTCAAATTATCACAAAATTTCAACCTATTTCGATACGTCGCGTGACACATTTTCCAAAAATTATGGAAAATCACCAACTATGTATTTTTGCGCTGAAAATTGGTAAAAAATTGTTTAAAAAATTCATTTTGCCGAAACATCAACTTATTTTCATGCTGAAGTAAGTACATCTTCAATAAATTATTTACAAACAAATCAACCAATCTTTAGAGTTGTAGAAATTTCTGATTTTCTTTTGAAAATGTCATTCATTTCAATAGGTTGTCTGACACATTCTTCAATAATTTCGAAATTCCGAAAATCGTGATTCAATTTTGGGTTCAAAAACTGTTCTCATAGAAATTTTTGATTTTCTCTTGAAAATGCAATCAATTTTGAAAACTTGGATTTTCTGGCGGAATTTTTAACCCATTTTTACAGGCCACATGACATTATTTCAAATTGTTCGGAAAACCCCTCAATTCTTTTTACGGATAACACTTTACGAAGTTGATGTAGCCATTTTTGATTTCAGAGTTGAATCTGCTCAGAACACCGTGCAACTGAGCAGCTTGAGTAAATATCGAGAAAAGTATCCTCTACTAACGTGTAAAACAAAATTTGGCTCCCGAGTAATTTTGAAAGATTAGGAGCGATTAAAAAATAAAATCAAATTTCAATTCAAAAAATAGGTAAGAAATTGTTTCCATTTTTTATTTCTGAAAATCTCGAACTTGATAAATTGATGATTTGTACATAATTCGAGAGGTTCTAAAAATCAACTTCGCAAGTCACATTTTCACTCACACGATCGTATTCAATTATCGATAAGTATTAAACACTCATAATCGAAAAATCAATCAATTAAAAAATAATACCCAATCCTTCGATAGTTACTCCTTGTCGATTTATATTCGCGCAATTCATCGGCAGGATAACATGAGATAATTTTCTACGTTTCGTCTTCCAAAATCCAATGTCAATTTCTACTCAAAGAAACACAATAAGCCAACTCAATAAAGTATACTTCCAAATTACCTAAGTACTTCCAAATCCATGAAAATAAATACCTAACCACGATATAAAATATTTAAAAAAATGCATATAAATGTAACTGGTCATTAATTAGCTATGTTCGTCATTCTAGCAGCCCTTATCCAATAAAGGTGATAGTAGTAAGTAATTCGCTTTACTGATCAATGATCACAGAAAGATGAGATTCCCAACAAATAAAATCTGTACATTTCTCGCAGCAACTATCGGTTTGTTCATTTAATAAAATCATTTGCTCGATTAGTTCATTAAATTATGACTTATTAATACTGAATTATTTTCAAAGTTTGAGTATAATACTTATTTTAACGCCAGTCACAAACCATCGACTACACCGAACTCTCAGCGACTACGAAACACTTTCGATGCTGAAGAGCTATCGAAAAATTCGATTACATTTCGAGAACTAAAGTTAATTATAATGCAATAATAAAATCTTAATTAGATAATGGAGGACAGATTTCAACTATGTAAGTATTGAATTCTCTTTCAGAAGACTTTAGAATGAGGGAAGATATACGATAAATGTTGGGAAAGAAATGCAGGTAACAACATACGTATTACGTACGTACTTGTACTTGTATAGTGAATATCTACTCAAATGCAAAGATGCAAGTTGAAACGATGACGGACTGGGACATTTTCACAAATTAGATAGGTACATTCAATAACTCAATTTTTGATCGCTTTAAAATCATTCATCATACACACACGAATGAAAAAAAAAACCGGCAATTCTCGTAACATTGATAATATAAGTTCGCGAATTAGCTAATGAAAATTGAATTCTTGTCTGTTTTCAGACAAAGGCAGCAGTATTATCGTTGTTTTTACGAATCATACATGCAGATGATGGATTAAACGAATAATATTCCAGTATTCCATTATTCATATAAAGTCTCATTTTGCAAAAATATATCTATAATTGCTTAAAAACAACCAGTCACCCATCACCGATTTAAAACAGTCAGTAAAACGTAATAGGAAAAAATATAACGATACCATACTATATCAGCTTTAAAAATACTCGAGCTGCAAATTAAATCATGCAAACTCGATCAATTCTTCATCTAACCAAAAATGGCCGATGATAATTCGGCGTCAAACGATGCAAATAAATTATTTAATATGTTGAATACACTCGCGAATGGTATTCGTCGAAAGCACGTAAACCGGATGTACGAAATGTAAAAATGTTTCAAAAACCGAACTTTCGGAACTTTATTCAACGAAAATATATTATGTGATTAATCACGAACACGTTTAGAATGGAATCTCTCGATTAAAATTTCATTAAGCCTGACTACATGAGCCACAGGCACACGAAAAAATGCAAACTACGAGTAGATGTCTGTACGACGAAGACGAACAACTGACGAAGGAGGGACTAACTAAACTACGCAATACGACACATATTCAGAAAAAAACGAAAAAGACGATAACGTTTTCACAAAAGAGCATGTTACTAGTCTTAACAAGCACATTAGATACGAAAATTATTGCTATGCAATGCATATTGTTGAGTTTCATTTCCTAAAATATATGTAGGTACTTACACACGCAGATGATACATACCTATAGAACAAAATCAAAAATGCTCGAATTCCAGTTTTCAAACACGAAATCGAAAATTCATTTCAAAGTTTGCAGTGTTGCGATTCGCAAAATACAAAAATTTCCATAATAGGTATTCAAGAATATTCGAAAAATAATTGTGAAATATTATGTGGTAATTTCAAACGAAAATATTCAAATAGTAATTGAATAAATGTAAATAATAGGTAGTATGCATTTCAAGGCAAAATATTCAAAAACATTCGAAATGAAGTTGTGCTCATTTGAAAGGAAATTTTCTGAAACGTGAAAAGATTTCGTTAAATTTCTGATCGGAACGCCGCTAAGAAAAAATATTCAAAAAAATGTACTGGGTTGCCCATCTTATCATCGATCACAATCGCTATAAACTAACTAAGAGAGGATTTTTATTCACTAATCAAAGGAAAGAGAGCAAAGAGGCTTGAAAAAAAATAAAAATTCCGAATTATTCGGATTTCTTAATTAAGAACGTATAGGTACCTACTACCTACATATTTACCTATCCACTATTACCACAGTAGCGAGTAGGTATTATGAGGATGAAAAGTTATCCACGAAGTCATGTGATTTTCCTCAACTCAAAATAAAATTGGTTTCCCTGGAAAACTCAATTCAACTAATGAGGGAACCTCTGAACTAACATTCTCCAATTTGAATAAAACCAAGGAAGATCGAAAGACCATGCCCTAAAATCCCTGTAACCAAAATTTCAGACCCTGAAGTTCATTTTTGGATTTTTATAGCGAATTTTTGCAAATTCAAAAAAACTAATTCAAGGGCGATTCCTACACTTTTTAATGTAATTTAAATTTTTCAAGTGAACTAATCTAAAGACATGGCTATGATACACTCAAGATTCTTTTATCTCGCACACAATAATAAAAATGTTCAGCAGAATTAAAATCCACAATAAAATTTTAAGCTTATCTTTATAAAAATCACAATGTACATCCGCGAGTAATAGTAAGTAATTCGTTTTACTGATCAGTGATCACAATAAAATGAGATTCCCAACAAATAAAATCCGTCCATTTCGCAGCTACATACTATCAGTTTGTTCTTCTAATAAAATAATTGGGCGTGATAAGTTGATTAAATAATCTAATACTTGTGCATAAAAAATTTAGTTCTCAAATTCAAGGATTATTTCTGCACCTACCAGGCTACCAAATCAATTCGAAATTTCATTTTAATTCCTGATCACAGCTGCTGAATGATCAATTGCTTGGCGATGTTTTGATGTCATGAATTTTTTCATTAAAATTACGCAGCCGATTTTTTGCTGACAATTTTTTTTGTGAGTTTTTTTAGCAGTAATTTTGCTTATTAAAAATACTTGTTTTTTATGGATATCATGAGTTTTTTAAATGTAATTTATTTCAACGTTCATATCTTCAATGGTTGAAAATTATAAGAAGTGGGATTCTAAAAAATCATTCCCAAAAAATACAGAAATTTTTCTTCTTCAAAAATTGGCCAAAATTCATCAAACATAATCCTACCTCTAAGTAAGTATGCAAAAAATTTACGAACACCAGCTTTCACGAAGTTCAACCAATTGTTAGAAGAAAAAAAAAACAACCTAAATTTCTAGGGGAGTGATTTATCCGAATTCAACACCTTATTAGATATTCATCAACAAATCCAATTTTTGCACCAAAGTCGATCCCCAAATTGACGAAGACGATACTCAACTCGCAAATTCTCCATTACAATGCTCGATAAAGTCCATAGTAGGAAAATTACTTAATCGAGTGATACAATGAAAACACGCGAGGCAAATAATTGTCCGTATAGTTTCTTCAATCTTCAATAATATAAACTAGTCGCAAATCATATGCCTTAGTGCACGCACGTGTATGCTGTGTACATTTGAAATTCTTTATCTGGCACGCGTGTAGAAAAATTTATCCGATGAAAATTTCACCTTGAGACTGACGCTCTCGATGCGCTATCGCGAAAGGGATTATTTCACGATTTGCGAAAGATATGACGAAAACGATGAGAACAGAATTCACATACCTACAGTTGACAGTTCTTCGACGACGAGTAGGTAGTAGACTAAGCTACGTATTTCTCATATTATGAAAATACTTTCACCCTCCACATTTTAGCAACGTCTTACGAGAGTCGAAGGCACCAAGATATATAAGAATGATACTATCACAAGCCTCAAATACGAAAACTAAAACCGCAACTTGGTAGAAAGTTGTTCGCGTGAGCCTGATTGCCGCAGTCTGGAGACGAAAATTTCGCAGACAACCGCGAAATTTTTTAGCCGATTAGCTATATTCAAATTAGAAACAGACAAATTTTGTGCTGCGGATCGGAGGATGAGGAGAAGGCGAAGATACGAAAATACTCGGCTCGTTTCTTTGCAAAAGCCACCACAGCTCCTTTGAAGTGCGGTAGACAGACGCACGAGGTCTTTTGAAAATTCGAAACTTTTCTGCTATAGCGAACCGGAGTCGAAGAAGGTATCCCAAATAAGTATATAAGCGGCTGATATTCGAACGAGCAACGTTTATGTATAGGTGAGGCGGGTATGAGCGGGGTATCGCTATAAAGATGTGCGAAACGTGATATAGCTACCTAGTGCTACTGATATTAAGGTCGAGTTACATAATGTCCTTTTAACTAAGCCTATTACGTTGCACAAATCAACGTACCAAGAAATGTTCCACCGTTCGGACTCGACCCATTTGCCATCGTTCTGTGTATTGGCGAAAAGCTCGCAAGCAATTTATAAAGCTTTAAACGAAATTAAACGCGAGGAAAAACATCATTCGCAAAAAAAAAAAAAATGTAATCGAATTTTACGACACGGTGTAGAATTTAAAAGAGTCTTATGATTTGGAATACCAATTTTGAGCTCATTGTGTAATTTTCTGTAGCTAATCTAGAAGCAGGTGAATCTATGAAATGTAAGTACATACAAAGATCAATTTAGTGATGGACAACTTTTTTTTGACCGATCAATGTTTAGTCAAGTAAGAATTTTAATGAATTATTCTTTAAAAAAATATCGATTTTTTGTTTCAAAAAATGACCGTTTGTGATTTAGGATTTACCTACGGAATCGCAATTTTTAAATTTTTAAAAATTCGTCGAATGAAGTCGGAACAATTGTTTAAAGAAGCTGAAATTTTGATCAAGGTGTTTATGAAGAATTGTTTTTTCCAAAAAATTCATTTTGCGAAACTGATTTTTTTGAAAAAACTTCTTCAAAAACACCTTGGTCAAAATTTCAGCTGGTTTAAATTAATTCTTCCGACTCCATTCGACGAATTCTTGAAAATTCAAAAAAATTGTTATTTTCTAAATCACAAACAGCCCTTTTTCGAAAAAAAACGCGAAATTTTTTAGAAAAATGCATGAAAATTGATATTTGACTAAATATTGATCAATCAAAAAAAAAATCGCCAGTTCCAGGTCATCAGAAGTCTCCAAATGTTGTTCAATATTGAATACGAGAATATCGTACCTTTTAACAATGACGTCATCAAGTGGACAAAAATTCCTCCATTATCTATTTGTAGTTTTGACGTGGTGGGCGGCGAAAACGAATTTTCAATTTATTATACAGAATAAGAAGGGAATCTTGACACGACACAATTTCAAAAAATCAAATTTGGTTCGAGTTGAAAGAGTAGAGGTGAAATTCAACACAATATAAAACAGGGACGTGACATTCTTAATGTAGCCCAAAAAGTTCAATCAACCACACGCTCTAAAATAATAATATGCTGTACTGAAACATGCTACTAGCTAATCACTGATTGCAAAAAAGTTCTTCTTCAATGTTCAAAAAAAAAAAACTTTTCGATCCTCACTCGACCGTTTCTCATACCCTTACTTACGTAAAAATTTAAAAAATCCGGATTTGTAGGTTTCTATCAATAACAATCATTTTTTAATTACTAAAAATAAAAAACCAATTCAATTCTTCGATTGATTCTAATGAATATGCCTACACGTTGATAGCTAATTTATACAGTTTTATTCTTTTTCATTTCATCAATGTTCTTGCAAAAATTTCAACTAGACAAAAAAAAATTTCCGACTGCTATAAAAGCTAAACCGAAAGAGTTTGCAAAAATACATCCCAGCTCAAATTTCAAGAACAAATGGGCATTTTTTGAATTTTGGGTAATTTTTTGAAAATCAATTTTTGAGTCAAAAATACAAAAAAATCAGAATTTTACCAAATTTACCTAGAAAGCTGAAATGTGGTATGTGCCCTATTAACGACCCCCCCCCCCTCGAATCGATTGGAAACAGTTCGAAATCGTTTTTAGCATTTCGAGAGCCTCCAGCGTAGGTACATATATTTGAAAATGAAAATTTTTGATTTTTAAAAATTCACCAAAAATTTGAAAATGCATTTCATCGACTAAAATTTTGGCAGGTGATGTATTTTTGCAAATGCTTCAGATTTGGCTATATATTCGATTAAAACAGTTTTTGCCAGATGGAATGCCTTTTCAATAAAGCAAATTTTAATCGTGCTTCATCAAATTTTTGATAGAAAATCACATTGACAATTGATTCCAAACTGAAAGATCAACGATTACCACTTACTACTCAAACAAATCTGAGTTCAAATCACGAAAAATGTTGTAGTGGCAGGACACTAGCTTTCGACTAAACAAGCCACCACGCCGTTATACCATTTAGAATTTTATGCAGCATATGTGATTTAAAAAATACGTAGGTAAGTACATCGTTCATAATCGAATTTATCAAACGAATTAGAAAAAGGGGAAAAACCAAACAGATGGTTGGGATACTTCTCTTATTAGTTTCGTCAAGTACCATTACATAAGAAATTACAGCTCACAGTTGAGTTTCAAAATGTCTATCCTTACAAAAAAGTTAGTACATCTTTGAATATGTTAATCAACCGTGAGCGGATGCCAATTATCCTCACTCATTATTATTCATTAGATATAGCGTCATTTCCTGTACAGTGTACCCTGATTGGGAAAATTCACAAATTGCTGGCTCCTTGCATAGGTATACCGAAGGGTGATTCGTTTTTCAATTATCATTTTTTCGAGAATCCAGCATAAAATCGTGGCTAAAAAAATGACCGTAACAATACGCAAGTGGTCCACGTTCAATTCCCCCAACTACATACAAGCTGAAAATTTGAAAAATCAGAAAAATTTTCACGAATTTTGAAACTTCAAAAAATGTTCCCCCCTCCCACCGCCCGAAGTGGCGAACCTCGAGTCAGAAAATAATTCCCTATTTTTAATTTTTTCCATGTTCGAAAAAATCGGGCTGCGGTGGGCCCTTCAGTTTCAAAAATTTTATAAAAATTCAAATTCACCGCAAAATTTAGAAATTTCAAAATGTCAAGTTCTGTTATCTCTAAAAAGTCTCTTTTGAGTAAAATAAACTGTCATCACGATTTAAGCCCCCTCCATTGAAAACCATGCTGACCCTCTAAAATAGCAGAAATTCAATGTAAAATACAAGTACAAATTTCAGCTTTTCTAACGGATCGACTAGGTTTTCTAGGGATGGGGTAAATATCCTCATGAGAGCTCGTTTTGCTCAAAAAAGACTTTTTAAAAGTGTTAGAACTTGAAATTTTTGAATTTTGAACAATTTGCTTCGAAGTTGTTTTTTTTTCAAATTTTTGAAAATTGAGAGGTCTACCGCAACACGAGTTTTTCAAAAATGGAAAAAATAGACAATAATAGGGAATTATTTTCTCACCAGAGGTCACCACTTTGAGGGCTGGGAGCAGAGAAAATCGCGATTTTTTTTTTTGGTTATGCATTTAAGGACCACCCTATTAAACATTACCCTAAAAATTTGAAATTTAATCTACGTCTTGTTGAACCTACTTCGATCATGATCTTTTGCTAGTCTCTTATCAAAAAAAATAAAATAAAATAAAATAAAAAAAAAAGGAACCACATTGGCGATCATTAGCGTATTTTCCCGGCCGTCAACGTTACAAAACTGCAGTATAATTACGTTTCAAAAAGTAAGTAAGTTCATCAATAAATTTATTCTCGATTCCAGGACGAGTCTTCAAAACTTTGTTGCTGAAACCATCTCATCGGGTAAAGTACATAGTCGAGTTTTATTCAAAAAATTCAACGAAAGTACTTTCTTCCATTTCATTAAAATCATTCGAGGAATAGAATCACTTCGCTGAAAAAAAATGTAATGCATAAAACAAAAATTTCTCAACCAGTGTTATCGACATATTGACACTATCCAGAGGTGTAACGATTACGATTATAATCGATTATCTCCGGTTAATAATCGCCGATTATTTATAATCGGCCGTAATCGATTAATCGCAATCGGACCTTTAGGTAATTTTTTTAAATTAATCCAAATCTTGATTTTATGTCTTCCTTTTGGTTTTAATTTGTTATTTGATGTTTCATATTTTCATTTTCTCTTCAATCCTTTCATTACAATTACTTTTTGAGTAAAACAAATTTTTTTGGCCGAATAATCGCTGATTAATCGATTATACTCCGATTAGTCCGATTATTTTGGGACGAAATGATCGATGCAGCATCGATTATAATCGTTACACCTCTGACACTATCCGAACGAAGGAATTCCCCGCCGATAAGTTTTAGCAAGTGGTCGAATGGACCACCGACGGTGATATGAATCGAATTGCTGAATTTAGGCGAAGAAATTGATGTGGATTCAATTTTTAATGGGTAAGTAAGTACGTTTATTAATGATACCTATTTATACAATCGTATTTTACTTGGTATACCTTGCATGTAGTTTGTTTTTTTCAAAAACCTATGTGATAATTGCAATTTTTGAAAATTGCATATTTTTGAATTTATTACCATGTGGTACTGTATCTCTAAATCTTTATCATTAGGTAGCCTTTTTTATTTATTTTTTTTGTAAGTGTATTTTTGTTTAGAGATCTCCTTCAAGAATTTTGTTGTAATTTGAATTGTGATTTCCAGAATTTTTTTTATTTTTTGTTGTTTTTATTTAGCGATCATATTTTATTTGTTTTACCTACTTTTATTATTTATTTTTTTTTTTGTGTTTTTGTTCAGAGATCTCCTTCTAAGCACATATTTCGTTGTTATTTAACTGTGGTTTCTAGTCAGTTTAAAAAAAAAAAATTAACGTTTTTAGTTTTGTGATTTAATTTTATACTCAAAATTCTTTGAAGCCCTGATTGCAAGAGGGTTTTTGCTTTTAGCTCGTCTACGTATTGTTAATTGGCTGTTTTGAATCTTTTTTCGCCTCAAGTTCACAGTTTCAACTTTCATGTTTAGACATACTACTACTTCCTACCTCGTATTTCTGGATCGAATCACTGAATGAAACATATTAAACTTCAGTCGCAATGAAATTAAATTCGTGTGCACTTTTTATGCATGCCCAAGAATACAGAACTGCATCGTTTCGTGCTCCCAAAACACAACCGGTCTATTTCAAAGCAAATTAAACGAGCGATAAAAACGATGAAAATTTCAAAGCCACGTTGCCTCTTTAATTAAACAGCCACACAAAAATCACACACGTCAACGTTGAAAAAAAAATATTAATCGAAACTAAAACAATAATTCAGTAAAATTTTCAATTCGTACGTCAACGTCGTCGTAATTTTGCGGCTTTGAAATTAAATTACATATACCTACCGTTCCGGTGGAAATTTCCAAATAAGTTTGACACTTTCAAAATGAAAACTCGGCACTAAAAACATACTTTTTTCAACTCATTACGCAGATTTTGCTTCGACACTTTTCATTTTTCGTCGAATGAATTCCGATTCTCAACACATTTGTAAAAATTATTTCGAATACGATTGCCCTCAACTTATTGAATAATTTTCAAAATATTCAATTCGGTAAGTGTACCTCTGTTTTCTCATTTTTTCCCCTTCTATTTTTTCATCGGGTACATTGACCAAAAACTAACACTGTAAATATATCAATTTGCCAATTTTTTTTGGGAGAAAATTCATCAATTTTTCTCAAAATAAACAAACTCTTGCCTGAATCATTCGAGGAACAAAATTTTGACATACCACCCTACACAATCGCCACGTTTATAAGTCTTTATGTATGTAACATGAAAGCACCACCTCGCTCGAATCACATACGCGGATATAAAAAAGTTACACATATGGGTCGTAGAGCTGTTCAAGTTGCATAATTCTATTCTAAAAAGGGGCCATATTTTAAATGGCACACACAGCACGTGCATTGTATGGAATAGATTTTCTCCAACCCGTTACGACCTATTCGTTGTTGAGAGGAAAAAATATCATTTTTTTCACTCGTACAGATTTTATATATCTATTATATTTATTTACGGTTTTAAAGAAAAAAGGGACCAACTCAGAAGGGGGAAAAAGAGCCCACCATAAATCGAAAAAATTCCTCGTCGTCGTAAATTTTCAAAGCGATAAAAGCGAGGAAAAAAATTAATAAAAATTATATTCTTCTCTTACCATCTTTAGCCGAATGTATGGCCTGGCACAAGAACACGTTGTAAGATAACACAAAAATAAACGTGAATTGTATATACTGCGACACTACACCGAGCAACTGCATAATACCATTTACTAATATAGAAAAAAACAAGCGATAAATAAATTTACGATAACCAATAATTAACACACGCGCATTGAGAATCTCGAATTGAGAAAAAAAAACCTCTTCGACACTTTGAATTAAAAAATATTACACGATCACTCCGTAAAAAATGCATTAAAAATCTCAATCACAACACCAATCATCGTTGATAATGGAGAAAAATCCCTGTCCTAGGGTACTAGTCGTCCGGCTCGAGAAAAAAAATTCACCAATTTACATATTTTAAGAATTTAAACGTAGGAAAAAAAACATCGAAGTTGAGTGAAAAAATCGCTGGTTTGGAAAACCGGTAACGAAAATATGTAATTTTACGATAACTCTACGTCTACGACACTTTCGGCAGCCGCCAAAACACTCGTTTACGAACGCGAACCGCACTTGACGCGTAAATTTACGGAAATGAATAACATTTCGAGTAAAAACGGTTATAGGGTCCAAAGTCTCTGCTCTTCGCATCCGTTCCAGGATACGTGGTGCGGTGCTTGCGCGTACCGGGGGTGAAAAAGCTCCGGGGGGAAGTTCATGCGCGTTTGTTTCGCTAGCCGAAATCTTCCCTCTCGCCGCCAATACGTTGGCGGTGGTCTTGGTCGTCGACGTCGTAGTCGTCATCTTGTAATTTTTCTACCGTGTTTTATCATCATCGCACCCATTCCACCTAGTATCACCGCCATGCCCCCGGGGCCCTGGGATGCTGGTGAAAAAAGCCCGAGTAAATATACAGCCGCATTGTATTTAAAGCCTATTTAAGATGAGTATTTCATTATTTAATATTTCATTATGCTGCGCGAGATTCTTTACAAAGATACACATTCCTCGGATTACGTCTTAAGAATATGTACGTAGAAAATAGAGAGGATAGGCAACCCGGACGACGCGACGACGAGCAGCAGAGTTACAGTATTGAAAAGCAAACCGAGCCGGTCGTCAACCCCGCCACCTCGTCGCCCTAGCCGGCTCGTTCTTCTTGCATATAACGCTCACAACCTATACTGTCTTTTAATCTCGATCATAAAAATTTAATCAGGGAAATCTTCCTTATAACTTTTTTTTCTGCAATCATTTTCTCCTTTTTCTCGCTTCTTTTAGAATACTACACAATATAATGTGTGGTGTGGTAGCCAGGGATGCGAACTGGAATTTTTAACCGCAACCGGAACTAAGCCGAAAAATTCGCGTGGAAATGATTTTCATCAATAAAATTAACCTCTAACCTAAATCGAAAAAATCGGAACCGGAACCCAAATTTGAAATTTTCATTTCCCTAACCCTTTAAAAAATTTCGGTTAATTAGGTACGGTAAATAAATTCAATTTTTCTATCTCAAGTTTCATTATCATTAGTGTTGTGAGTGAATCTTGCCTCACAAGTCAAGAAATAAGTGTTGATAAAGGTCACAATCTAGTGAAAGAACTCCGAAAAACAGATATTCGGATGATGCTGGAAAAATTTACAACTTTGAAGCCGATTTTAGAGAATGATACTCGGTAAATAAAGGTTTCATGTACATTAAGTAAGTTTCTATTTAGTTTTCATTTTTTTTTTTTTTTTTTTTGTAATTGATATTGTGATGACTTAATTACCAGATTAATTAAAAAGCACACTTTATTTCAATTCACTTATTTTAAAATTAGAAAAACAACTGAAAAATTACAAAATAAACTTCATTAGCCACATTTAATCAAAGATGTTGAAAAATATATAAAATCTTGTCATGAATGTCAAATTATAAAACGAAAACCAGGCTAACTAAAACCAATCAAAGTACTAGAATGTGACCTACTGTCACATATTGAAATTGATTTCGTTGGTCCCCTTCCCAAAAGTGAAGAAAATTCTTATATACTTGTAGGAACTTGTAAGGCAACCAAATTAGCCTTTGCAAAAGCAACAAAAGCAGCAGATGCTGCAAATGTAATAAAATTTATTTACAACTTGATTTGCCAATATGGGTGTCCCATGAAAATTTCATGTGACAATGGAAAACATTTTAACAATAAAGAATTTAAAGAATTTTGTGAAAATATTGGAATTAAACTAGTGTTTTCGAAGACCTATTCAGTCCCTACAAACGGACTTGTAGAAAAACCAAATGGAAGTATATGTAAAACTCTGGCTTATTATGTTGATGAAAATTGAACAAATTGGTCAAAATTTGTACCATTTGTAGTTTTTACATATAATATTACACCAATTTCCAATTTCGATAAATTATCCCCATACTTCCTAGTTTTTGGAAGACATCCAAATTTACCCATTGACAATCTGCTAGCAATCAATAAAATGTCATGGAAAGGAAGAATGGAGGAACTTAAAGAACTTGCTAAAATTAGAAAAGAAGTTCCAAAATTAATATATAAAAATCAACAAATCAACAAACAAAATTATGACAAAACCCATAAAGAAGTAAATTTTGAACCAGAAGAAATTGCTTTATTACAAAACCCCCATAAAGGAAAATTTGTTCCAATGTACACAGGCCCTGTGAAAATTTTAAATAAACTAAAATTACATGTTCTTAGGTAGCGATTTGCCCATGAGGCCATGACTGAGCAGCTGGGAAATGAAGTCCACATGAGGGGTGTCTTGCTTATGAACGACGTAATGTAGGTATGCTGGAATATTTCTGGGACCACGCTATATAACGTTACCTTATCTGATTCTCGAAAAAAAAACATGTATTGCTCATCTTACTAAAATTTACGTTGCAAAAATAATTTTTGATTCAAAAATTAGAAATTTAGCTTCAATAATTAATCAAATAAACGATCATATTATACTCACAGGATGATTATTTCAGTTTTTTTATGTACCTAAATTACCTAACGTTTAAAGTCTCGCTTTTTTGACAAAAATTGCGAAAAAATAGATATCATTTTTGTGTTTACTGCCAAGAGAAGTCTGGCATTTTGCTAAAATTGTCCAAGTCTTGCTTTCCGCAAAAAAAAAAAAAAAAAAAAAAAAAGACAAAACCTCTTGCATTGCTAAAAAAAATAATCACTTTTTTGTAAAAGTTACAAAAAGTTGAGACTCTTTTTCGAATATTGTACAAAAATCTTTTTTTTTTGATAGGAAATTCACAAAAACTCCTTCTGATGCTCAACTTGCCAAAAAGTTAATTTTAACCAAAAATTGTCAATTTTTCAAGAATGAAAAAATTTAGCTTTCCAATAAAATACTTGAAGGGCTAATTGTGAAAGTCGCCTTAGTCAGCAGTGATTTTTGTACATAATCAATGAAAACATTGTTGTCCTGCTTCAGTGATAATGTAAAAACTTCATGGTCAAGTATTAAAAAAACATCTTCAACTATCCCAGAATGCATTACAATACTCATTTTTCCCTTTAAAATTGATGAAATATGAAAAAAAAATGTTTAAAGTTGTGTGAACAAAAAAATGACTAAGGCGACTTTCACAATTAGCCCTTCACTTACAAAATATCGTGTTTTTTTTTGCAAAAAAAAAACTCCAAAAAGTATTCACATCATTTCAAAAGTTGTTCGAAAGTCTCGATTTTTTGGTCAGAAATTGAGAAAAGTATCACTTGTTTGCTACTAATACCCAGTATACCCACAAAGAGATCCTGCTTGTTGCTAAACTCATCTAAAAAGTCTCGTTTTTTGTTTGTTTTTTTTTGAAAAATTTCAAATTTTAAAAAATCTCAATTTTTTCCAAAAATTAGCTATTGGAAATATTTGTTTTTTTGCCAGAAATTGGCAAAAAGTCCTTCTAATCATTAAAATTGTCAAAGTCTCAATTTGTGCAAAAAATTGGATTTTTTGTCAGAAATTGCAAAATTTTCATCTTTGTTACCAATGACAAAAAATATATCTAGGTAGTTTTTTTTTTTGTCAAAAAGTTGCAAATAAGTTTACGGTACAACTTTTTAAAAATTGAAAACCAGAACATTTCAATTTGAAATGTGGTGTTTAGTTGATTTTCCTCTTAGATTGAATCACCTCGATCAATTTTGACCATGTGGGCTTATTAGGAACTTGAGAACATCTAGTTCCTTATGGACTTGAGTATTTTGTGACGGGAAACATCTGTGTCTGGTGTACCTACCAAGTGAGTTGTTTTAAGGTTATCAAAATTCATCAAAACTGATGAAAACTATTGCACGAGTACTTCTTTGAAATTTAATAAATTCAGTTTCTCTGTGAAAATTTTAATCAGATGTAAGGTTACTACATATATCCGTCTACAGCATAGTAAATATCTTACTTAAGCCTACCATAAAATTGAAATTATTTTTCATAAATTTATATTTTTGATAAATTCCCCGAGAGCTGTAGTGAGTAGTGAGTACCTACTTATTTTATTCGATTTCGTCCATATAAAACTCTTCATAGCGATGTCTGCCCCAGTTTCTAACGCTATCGTAATATCTTTGCAACATTCGATTCCGGTACATGAAATAACCCAAAACAATTCCCAAAATGATCAAAACAGACGTAATCTCGAGCACAAGTGCAATGGTACTCGTCCCTTCAGTTTTTTCCTCGGATGGTACTTCTAGAGGCAGACCTCCGTAGTCGATATTTTGTTGATCGTCTTGCCACTCAACTTGTGCAGTACGATTATTGCACCAGTATGTTGTACTCGAGGGGTCGACATTATCACATAAACAGGTGTAATTCAGTAGTGCCGATGACGATGAGTGACGAAGTAAACATAAGCTGTTGCAGGGGTTTTTTCCGCAAGGATTAGAGATCTGTAAAATTCAAATTTTTTATGATTATAAAGATCGCAAGTGTTTTAAGGATCCGGACTAACTTGAATGATCAAAACGATGAACAAAAAAATGTTGCAGGATTTTTTTCTAAATTTAATGGAGAACTTTCATTTTTAGTTGAAAGTCACTAAAAAAAATTTTTAGCTCCAGAGATGCCCCTGGAGGAAAGATATAAGTTCTTAAAGAGGGGACATTTTCGAAAAAAATTGTGGTTTTCAATTCTAACCCCTCAACCAAACTATTTTATTTCAAGAATAACTCAGTACCAAAAAATAGTACCTATTTTGGATTCTGCATCGACCTAGGCAATTGCCATCAACATCAAAGACCACTTTTAGGGTTTCACTGAGTGATTGAAAATTTGCAAATCGTTTATTTTAGGGCTAAGTAGTTGTTTTTTTGGAAATTTTTTCTTCTGAAATATTTCACATTTATCGAGCCAAAAGAACGAAAGCTATTATTTCTGAAATCGGGAGAATAATTTGGGATACAGTAATGCCAATTTTTTAAATCATTATTGTCAAAAAATCGAGAAAAATAGCCCAAAATTTCACAATTTTTTTTTTGCATTCCAAAATATTACCTCAGTTTCAAAAATAATATCTTTCGATGCTTTAGATCAATCGGATACTTAATGTGAAATACCTGAGAAAAAAAAATATTTCAAAACACGTGTTCAGTGTTCATCCAAAAATTAAAATTTCCAAAAATAAGCAATTTGCAAATTTTCAACCACTCAGCAGAACTCTATAAATGGTCTTGGATTTTGATGACAATTGTTTAAGTTGACGCACAATCTGAACAACTATCTATCTTATGTACGAGTACATATCTGGACCATTCTTCTCATAACAGGTTGGGTAAGAGCTGTACCGAAAAATAAACCACGATTTTTTTTTTCTTCAAAAAAGCCCACTCTTTAGGACTTAACATCTCTTCTACTAGGGGTATCATCGTATCTAAAATTACTTCTGAGTGACTTTCAACCCAAAATATGTAAAAGCCTCCGCTGAATTTGGTCAAAATCCTCCTATACCTAGAAACATTTCTTTTTCTTGAATCATCCTGAGCAACAATACTATCATACTCACTTCGGTATATTGTATAAGGCGATTATGTGCTTTCAAATATGTTACTGATGATTCGTTTGAATCAGCGACCAACTTTGGGTTGTCTTCGAAATTCATGTTAATGATATTATTTTTCTCTTCTGTCCAAAAAACATTGCCTTCGAATACACTAATAGTGAAAATATTTTTTCGTGATTCTGAAAACCATTTCTGAAAAAGAAGGAACTTCATTGTACATGCAAAGTTTGATACTAATTGGGTGTCTATTTAGAAATGAGTACGAGTCTGCAAGAATAGTGATTTTTAAAAATTTCAAAACTTTGAATGCTGAAATAAGAATTTTTGATCATTTTGGGAATGCCATTGACAAAAATCAAAATATTTGTAGCTTTCGACTTTTCTCAAACTAAGAATGATTTTTCTTGGTTGGAATTCAAGTTTCTAGTAGGTATATTTTTGAGTGGAAAGTTTTGTTTGGACAGTTTAAAAATGGAATTGAAAAAAAAAATCAACTTCGGAAGAGTGTAGCAAAATTGTTACGCATGCTGTGACTAACAATTTCTGAGATTCAATTTTCACTTTAGAAATGATTAATTCTAGGGCACCGCAAGACAATAAATTGAGTAAAAAATAATAGAACTGATTGTCGAATTACCTTTCTGTTGTTCCCGTTAAACTGTATGGATTCAATTTCACCCAAATCACAATCCGTCCAATAAACTTTTTGCGAATTTTCGTCAAGGGTTAAAGACATTGGATGACGAAGGCCTTCACTGACCAAAACTGTTTCATCTGATCCATCCATCGAAGATTTTACTATGCGAGAGTCTTCATACTGATTATGCAAGACTCTCAAAGAATGGAACAATAATCTGCAGAAAATCATTCATTTTCAAGGGGTCGGTTTGATTAAAATCTACTTTTAGAACAATGACGTAATCAGGATTTTTCCGAGGGGACAGGAAAACAAGATTTTTTTAGCACGAATGAGTTGAAATTTAGGGTAAATTTTCGACAAATTCTCTGTGTTCAGGAGATTACTGCCCGAGGAAAATTGAAAAAAAATTTTTAGTAGCATAACGAAAAAGGAATTCAACAATAAGGGCGATTGATTTAATCGCTTCAATACGAACCCTTTTCGTACTCTATTTATTTTCGAATAAAAACAATAACAAAAACTTTTGAATCTTCAAGATAACAAACCTAGCAGCCGAATATTATCGAGATCGCGAACTTTAAATATAACAAAAACATAGCCAAATATAATTAATAACCGCGAATCCGCGACACTAAGGGAAGGGCATTGCACCCTCCTCAGCTTCATAAATATGTCATTGTTTTAGTTTCGTAATTAAGTTACCCATAACGTGGAGCTAAAGCAATATGACAAGAATCAGTAAAACTCAAAGTTTTAATTAGAGCACAAAATAGTCCATCTTCAGAACACACTCCAAGCGCTTTATCAGTCGAAAAATATAAGTTACCAGTCAGCCAGTCAACATCGATGGAAAATATAATCGGTGAATCTGCATTAGAAACAAATAGAATTTTCAATTTAGCTCAAAGTGATGAATGGCTATAATATAAACGCGTTTAAGCTTCTGGGTAATAACCATTCTTGGTACAGAGGGACTATTGCCTTTTAATTAATTTCTAAAGAAAAAAAAGAATCGAAAATATATTCTATTCTAAATTCAAGGTAGGTAAAATACTTATTCTTACGTGTCTCAAAGACTCGATTCGATGCACCGAAGACAACTGATTTTTTATACACGTAACCTGTCTTTTTATCAGCCACACTGTAATATAAATACATATGGGCAGCTGATAAACCTTTACATTTGACATTTTCCAGTATCACTGAAGTCGTGTTTGTTTTTAAATCGAATGCTTTAATATCACGCTTCGTCGAATATATGAGAACATTTCTGTACGCCACTGAAAAAAATCACCAAGCAAGTTAATTTTTTACCCCATGCAGAAGTTCCAGGAGTGACAAAATATTCTATTGCCAATTACCATGAGTAAAACAAGAGCGACCCAAAGTGCGAGGCTTGGATATATAGTTTTCCCCACACGAGCACCTCTCTACACCTTGATATTTAACACACCTGTGCTGACAGATAGCATCTTTGCCACATTCTTCAATCTCTAAAAACCAATCGTCAGTTATTAATCATTTTTTAAATCCAAATGGGGAACTAAGTGAATTATGGAAGTATGCGTCACCTTTGCATATCGAACTGGATTCAGATTCGGGAATTGAGGCATTACAAAAACATTGAGGACCGCTTGGAGTTGTTAAACAAGAATGTTTACACGTTCGACATTTAAATTCGCCTAAAAATTTATCCCAATAGCGAAATTAATCGACCCAGAGGTCAGAAAGTATTTCAAATTGTAAAACACAGAAAACTTTCAAGTGGAATTCAAATACGAGTACCATATTCCCAACACCGTTCATTTTCATCGGAGCAGTCCCCGCAGTGACATTCACCATCGCATGTATGTTTCAAGTCGATGCACTTCAGTTGATCTTTGCATAAGAATTGACCTTTTTGGTAGGTGCAACTTGGATATTCTGATCGAATTCCTGTAAAGTCACAGAAAATTCGTTCAATAAAATTTTGTGACTATTAGACAATAATTAAGACTTAAGTATACCCCTCGAGAACTGACATCACTGAGGAAACCTCCGGGTGCTAACTTCACTGAGGAAACCTCCGGGTCCATGTCAGCACCCGGAGGTTTCCTCAGCGATGTCAGCATAAAAATAAGTCATCGCTCAAGGGATATGCTCTGCCATGCTGTTTCCAGGATTGCTGCACCTACTGATCCCAAATAAACCAGCAAACCAAAAAAAAAAAAAAAAGGTCTTTGAGATAAGGATAATATTCTACGTAAAATTCTCTACAGAATATAGTAGGTTTGAAAGTCATCCACGATACAGAAAAAACCACGTCAAGCAATTTTTTCATTTTTTTAGAAACATTGTCAACATTTTGTTTCATCATGCTATCATTCGTTTCATTGACTTTGAACAGTTGGCAACACTTACACACTTTTTGTTGCTAATTTTTGATTTTCATGCGTGGTGGTAAATTTAATTATTTATTTCGTCAGTTGAGATTTCAAATTAAGATTAATTGTAAAATCGTTCAAGTTTCATATTAATAATGCTGGTGTTTTTAGAAATTAATCAGTCTGAACTGTGAATATATTCTTGGTAAGTGTACTGCGGTCTGTACGCATTCAATGTATTAGTTTATTTATATTAGTTTATTTTCTTAATTTTGAAAGTTTTTAAAAATGTATTACTTGTTATGGTGAAAAAAAGGTTATTTAGTGAATATAACACCTCGTACAGGAGATGTAAAATCAGAAGTGAAGCTTCTTCCATATATCGGCAACTTATATGTAAATGAATCCACCACCAACAAAGCAGCCAATGTTCCTCAAAGTGCCGTTGACCATTCCACCATTCATCAATCTACCATAAATCATTCGTCACAGGAGAATAATTTTTCGACCAACTCCACTAGTGATATGGTTTTACTGGATCTTTCACTGCCTTCAACAGCAACAGATCAACACAATCAACCGTTATGCCATTCCTTATCCACCGATGTTTCATCTCCATAAATTCTTGAATCACTGAGAGGATGGATTGTGAAACACAATATCAGTGCCTCAGCTGTTGGAGATTTGATGGTTATTACTAGTTCTGCTTTACCAAATGGAAAACGTCTACTTGACATGCGTACTATTTTCAAGGCGACTTCTTCAAAGTTCACTGTAGATGAAATGTAAGTACCCTGGTGAATTTCATTATTTGTACATATTTTGGATTGCAACAACAACTACAAGAGACTGTAATTTTTGACTCTAATGTATCAATCCTCAAACTCGCCAATACTTGCATATGTACATGAAATGAGTAAAATTTTCATGATTGGTTTATGGTGAAAGTAAACCAAACATTGGCGAACACAACTAACATAAATTGATAAAAATATACCAAGAAGGAGTAAGTAATCTTTAAAACACGAAATGGCGACATTCAAAATTGTATGCCGTGCCCGTCGACCGTATATTAGGACGAATATTTCAACGTGAAAAAAACGACCGAAGTTAAAGCCGACTTTTTGGATGCAGAATCCAGGAAACCTGCTCATGCGTCAAACATGATGCTTACGGCGCATGAGCAGAAGGTTTCCTGGATTCTGCACCCAAAAAGTTGGCTTCATATACGCCGATTTGAAATATTCGTCCATTATACACAGTCGACGGTCATGCCTCAATTTGATACAGTTGCAAGCGTTCCAATAGACTACATGCTTTGCATATGCCTATAGATGTTGTGCGGGAACTGATTAGCACTTGGTTTTTATCACCTTTTTTGAAAGTGCCGAACTGGAAAATTGTCGGCCTTTGAAAGAGGTAAAATATTGGAAAGCTACTGAGCTACGAACGTTTTTGCATTACACTGGACCAGCAATTCTTCTGTATGTACTTCCTAGAATATACATATTAAGTACAACCACTTCATGCTGCTACAGGATACTGCTTTCATTTTATTGAGTAGTAGAACATCAGAGCTATCAACAAATGCTAGAGAAATGCTTCGAAAATTTGTTGGTGATTAGGTACCAAGTGTTGTATGGCTCAAACAGAGTCACTATAATGAATGTACATATGCTGTTGCATGTTGTGGATGATTACCAAAGACATGGAAACTTGAACTAAATTTCATGCTTTCCGTTTGAAAGCTACCTACTCTCTAAATTTGAAACAGTGAAATTTCACTGCTTAGCAGTCACGACATTTTGGCTTCTTAAAAGCAGTAGTTTTTTACTGCAAAACAGTAAAAAATTTACTGAATTGATCAGTAAAAATGATTTTTACTGACCAATTCAGTAGATTTTTCACTGTTTTGCAGTGAAAAACTACTGCTTTTAAGAAGCCAAAATATCGTGACTGCTAAGCAGTGAAATTTCACTGTTTCAAATTTAGAGAGTATGTGAATTGAAAAAAAATAGTGAAACAATATCGTAATCCTTTGCAAAATGTGGCAAAATGGCATTCAGCTTTCATAAAAAAACGATTGAAGCTCGTTCCGAAAGTTGAAAAAAACATCAAATCTAGTGAAAAACTGTTTAGTACGTTTATTGGATGGCAAAATAGTCAAAATTGATCAAGTTCTTGGGAACTACATCGCTGGCAGTTTTTTTTATTAAAAAGCAAACTCTATTCAACAACCCACATTTAGTTAGATGGAAAGTTCAAAAAGGGTTGTTCCCAGACCGAGATGTCTCCAAAAAGCAAACGGCGTTCGAAAACTTCACGAGTGAGAGAATAAATTATACTTTTAAAAAATTTAATTTGAAATTGAGCCAGCAGATATGTATAAATCCCCGTTTCTAGTGACTTTTTACTTGAAAATCCATAGAACCAGGATCTTCGATTCAATGTATGTACATACTTATTTAAAAAGTAAAAGTATGTTAACTGACGTCACACACACACATCCTACTCTACAACTACAACCCACATCTGTGCTTACATGACCAGCAGCATCAGGGATGGAAAGCTAAAAGATGAAACTTTAGCTTTAGCTTTTGGCTCTTCAAATTAATGAAACTTTCTAATGGCTAGCTTTTAGCTTCCAAAAATTATGGGCTTCGGCTTTTATTTAGCTTTTGGCTTTCAGCTTTTGGTTTTTAATATTTTCATACATTGCTACAATACAGAAAAGTACACCATGGATAGTTGAAATGAAATAATGAGTATAATTCATAATAGGAAACGTGTGATTTAATAAGAATAAAAATTACTTAGAAAGAATCAAACAAAACGATGAAAAAAATGAAAACAAAAACGGGAAAATGGCTATAATCACAAAAAACTGAAACTAAAACCAAACCAGATAAACATGAAAAAAAATCTGAAAGAAAGCTGAAAAAATGAAGCTTTTGGCTTTAGCTTTTAGCTTTCAAAAATCCCAAACTTCCTTCGGCTTTCAGCTTTTAGCTTTCGGCTAGCTTTCCATCCCTGCCAGCATGATACGCGTGTCCATAATGACAATTTTATATTATTTATTTTCATGACTTGAAATTTTAAAAAAATTATTCAAAAGCAACTCAAAAATTTTCTGAAGGAACTCTGACTTTAGAAATCATCCTTCCTACGTCATACATACAATAATTTTTCAAACATTCCGATGCATATGTCCATAATGACAATTTTTGGGTCGAAAATTATTCAAAAAATTACCTAAGGATGATTGAAAATACATATAAAAAAAAATCGGTTCAGAACTAAAATCTTAATCTTTTCTTGTCTTTTGGATACGCCAAAAAAATCATCGTAAAGATCTAAACATTGATTGGAGACTTCAACATTTGTTAAGAAAAATTAAACAAAATTACTGAAAAATTTGGATGAAAAGCTCTAAAATTTAGAAATCACGATTTGGTACGATTTTCTATGTGTACTCTTGGTGATAGTTTCTAAAGTCAAAATTTATCCAAAAACGGTAGAAAAATTCGATTACAAAATTCAACTTTTGGAAATAATTTTTACTAGTTAATTTTTGAAGCCTTTTGCATGCAATTTCCAACATCCGCATTAAATTCAATTAAAAGAGATGACATTCGTGTAACTTTACCTTGATGTTTTTCGAATTCAAGTCTTTGAACTTGAGAAACTCTACAAAAAAAAAAGAGAAATATATTATTGAACGATAAAAAAGGTGGTTTGCACGATAGTTATTCGAACGATAAAAAGTGGGATGGCAACGGCGAAATACATTTTTCTATTCTGCAATCCCTTTTTCTACCGTGAATACATATTTATCGTGCTAACCCACCATTGATATCGCGCTAAGCCCCTTTTTTTAAAGTAACGGTAAATTGCACCCAAAAAAAAATCATGATAATAGTTGTAGATTTTTTGTAAAATTTAATTACGGTACTTACTTTGTGACATTTTCCATACTACAAACCATATTCGCGAAAAGAAACGGACATAAAATCAATAAAAGAAATTCCATCGCGTATTTTATAGCCTACTTTATTTGTTACAACTACCTATACTTAGTTCATTTTAAAAATTTAAAAGCACACTGAATTTAATTTTTCGTGAAAAGCATCGCATTCCTCAAAAACGAGATAGTGATAAGAATATTGTTGGACTATGTTTTCGATATCCTGGAAATGGAAAGTGGATAGTGGTGTTGCGGACTATTTTTCGGCTGGTTGACGTCCTACATTAATGAGAAACGACCTTCGCCACAACGTCACGTATCAAAAAACGTGTTTTTTTGTGAACTAAGCACGTTTTGGAAAAAACCACATTTTCATTTACATAGGAATTATAAGTATAATAATTAGGTGCGAAAATATATTCCTACACTTTTTAAAAAATATAATGCATTTATGTTTCCTTCATTTTGATCTAGCCAGGTATTTGAGGTATTGTAATATTTGTTACTGGCGACATTTTGGCAAGTTAAAATTCAACAGTGTTAATCGTTGAGAATGTAAAATGATCACCTATTATCAGTCCAATGTTGATATCCAACCAAATCATCCAGTGGTTTCATAGATAATTTCAAAATTTGATTCTACTGTTATCCGTGATTCAGTTATAAAAAATGTAAGGCGAATTAATTTTTTGTACAGGGATATCATCAACGTTGGCCAATAGCCCGCACCCATGAGATAGATCACTGTGTAGTGTGTTGTGTATCTGCCCTTTCCCATTTTGTTTGAATACCTATCCGAAGAGATGATCATATCTCAAGACAAGTTGAAGTTGATACAAATCAATTGGTGGGTTTTGAAAGGGATTACTTGAAAATTTAAAATCAGAAATTTTATGCAGTAGAACACTGAGATATCTAAAAAAAATGTGAAAAAATTTTATTTTTCATGATTTTTTATTTTTTTCAATATCTCAGGTTCCACTGTATGAAATTTCAAGATTTTTGCAAAATTTGTCATATATGTTATCTTTTTTTACAAAAAAAGACTCTCGTAAAATTTTGCAAATGTCATACACAGTTTTCGAGTTATAAAAAATAAGCTTTAGCAAGAAAATAGCGGACCAGCATACCACCTGTTATAGTGTCCCGATCTATTCGGTCACAATACACACCAAGGGAATTTTTACTGTCACAAGAAGAAAGCAGAAAAAGCTCGAATAATGTAATAATAAATATTTAAACACAAATTACTTAAAACTGAAATTCTAACACAAACGAACAGGGCATGTAATGCTGAAAACGATCACGTAAAAATTTGCTAGTAATATCTTGACATTTTTCTTTTTTAATATGATTGTAATATCAATGAAATGTTTATCAGGCTACTGTAAGCGGCTTATACTGGAAAATAGTTTGGATTATAAGAGCCCGACGAGAAATTGAAAAACTCGACGATATCTTTCATCGTGAAATTGATCGTTTACGAAGTACTGAAACACCGCACTGAAAAAAAAAAACAATAAAAATTACTATTTCAGTATAGTAACCGGATCCAATCCAAAAATAATAGTGATTTTTACTCAGCCAAAAAATACATTTTACTATAGAATTAGGTAAAATTTATTACTCTCATAGTAAAATTTACTAATCTCATAGTAAAATTTACTAAATCTCATAGTAAAAATCGCAATATTTTTGAATGGGATCCGGTTACTGTATGAAATAGTAAAAATTATCCATAATTTTTTTTTCCGTGCGTTCTCTTACGACACTGATCGTTTAAAAAACTTGACCGAGCTTAACGACATCAGAAAAGAAAAACGCCGTCAACGATTTTTTAAATTCTTGACTGATCCTCCAGTCAATGATCCTGCTATCTCTGAGTTCTTGTCTGATATCGGTTCAGAAGATAAAAGTAAAATTGCGGAAGACGCGGCTGACACTTACTTTGAGTCATCAAATTTTATTCATTCCTATTGCAAGCGCACGTTAGTCCCGGATGATTTTCGTGAGCTGGAAAAATCACGTAGCAACAATTTTATCAACATGTATTGAAGAAGTTCGAAAAGGCACCGTACGCGTTAAAGATGTTACGAAAAGTAAAAATTCGTGTTTTTAATATTCTGAAATTGTTTAATAAAGAAAATTCGCAAAAAACCCTTCGAAAATGAGTAGATAATTTGGATTAAAAACGGTTTTTTTTGTTTAAAAAACGAAAAAAAATTCAAAAAAGTGACTTTTTTGGAAGAAAAGTGACCAATAGTGACTTTTTGATGAAAAAAGTAACCAAAAGTGACTTTTCGTGAAAAAAGTGACTAAGTCACTATAAAAGTGACCCAGTAAGATGCCTGGTTCGGTGAGAGATGAAAACTCGACAAGAAAACCTTGAGTTAATTCTGAAGCTGATAAAGAAAATTAGCCTATGTACACGGAGAAAGAAGATTATTTTGATTATGCTCTACCTGAAGAACCTGAACTACCATATCCTTATTCATGAGGGGCAGAATCACTATGAAATCAGAAAAGTGGAAACTCTCCGGCCAACCTTGTTATCAATGTCAGCCTCTTATCGAGAATTTTTTTTTTAAAGTGCACTGAAGTAGAGTATCGGAAGTTAGTAGATAGCACATGCAAACATCGATTTAAATTTGTTCGATCAGAGCAGGTTGATGTCACAAGCTGTATAAGTTGTTGCCTACTTCAATTCGCCAACCGAATTTGAGGCTGATAACAACAGATTATGAAGTTCAGTATTACTAAATTTTTATTGAAATAATTAATAAAAAAAAAAAAATGAGTACGATTCATTTATATTTCAATTTAAGCTAAGGCTCTAACAGTATAAAGTGAAAAAATGTGCTCGATAATCCTGATGAAATTCCTATGATGAAGGAAGTGGACATTTGTGGTCCGGACACAACAGGACTACACTGGATAACCAAAGGAGATTTTCAGTTTTTCACGTTGTTGAGTAAGTATTCCAGATAAAACGTGCATACAGATGCAACGAAGCAGCATTGCTGCCCTGGGTTAATATGTACTGACATTTCGGATAAGAAATGAATATAATCTAGTAATAACATCCGGTAGCTATGTGGTTTTCGAAAAAGTGGTCTCACATGTGATTTTTCGACCTGGTTTTCCGTTTGATTCTGGTACATTTTCCCAAATCCGGATCCCCGAATGGACATTTTCCCTATGGCCGTTTATTTGGTAGGTAGGTACCTCGGGTTCCTGAACACGAATAGCTATGGAAAATAATTTTTTGTGGTGCTTAGGGTGGTAGTAGGCGGTGGTTTCATAATGCTAAACGCACAACCGATTCCGAGTTGTTGTCGCGAAGCACCATCCTGATCTGTACTCAGCTGTCTATGAACTGCGGAATGAGCAAGCAGCAATTGAGATCAGCCTCACTGAACTCAGTTTGGGCAAAAGAGTGAAGAACACTGCCAAACCGAAGTGGTTCGCCTTGCAAACAAGAATCCAAACAGTGACCTTACAGTACCCTAGGTACAAAGATGCCGGAGAAGAGATTCAGTTTTTAGAGGCATTAGCCGATAACATTAACATCTGAAATTATGTATTCCTCAACTAATATCTTTCAATAATACACAAATATTTTTGGCATTCACTTCCTTGAGAAAAAATGAAAACGAAGTCCGAGTGGCCAGAGATACACAATCTTGCAATGATTGTTTATGGATGTCCTGTTACACAATGTTCAGTCGAACCCTTATGAATTCTGGCAAGGTAAGGTTTCATCCTCATGAATATTGAGCATGAAAATTTTACTTTTCTCTTTATCCTGTTATAGAACAGACTTCATCAGAGAACTGAGTGAAATATCAGATGAATTAGCACAAGCTAACAGATGTCAAGACATGAGATGCCCACTCCTATTTTGTGTATGAAGAAAAGGACAAATACTTCATTGAAGAAAGACTTTATTCACATCCTAAACTTTTGATTCTTTATTGCTAGCATGTAAGCTGTATGATATACTAGGGGGCCTACGGCCCCCTGGCCGCTTCGCGGCCCAACCCCCGTTACTCGTTCCTCGGGCTTCGCCCTCGGAACTCGCTCTTGGGGGCTGCGCCCCCAAACCCCCCTCTGTTGTACACTTCCTCATTCAAAGAGTATGAAACTTTGAAAATTTGCCTCGCTTAACCCATTTAGCATTGATAGTTTTTGAGATTAATTTACTTCAAAATTTTGTAACCAAAATTCAAAATTTGGATTCAAAATAGCTCAAGGACTAAGAACCCTAGAGGGCAACTTAATGTAAGTGCGAGAATTGTTCGAAAATTTAATACTCTCTAAAAAGAGATATTACCCACCTTTATTGCTTTTTTGGTTTTTGGTAAATCTATACATTGGAGCATGATCGAAAAAATGGCAAGAACAGCTCATTTTTAAACTCAAGATTTGGACCGGTCCTTTAATTTTAAAATTTTTTGAGCTGTATATTTTTTCTATATTCTAGATACCTAATTATGTTAACGTGTCGAATAAAAAAAAATAGCTCTCTAGGTTGCATTTTTTCAGGTATTTTTCTGGTATTTTTCCATGTATTTTTTGAGTATTTTTTGGGAGAGGCGCTTTATTTAATAGAGATAGATATGTACAATTGTACATAGATGAGGTAGATAGATAGATTGATAGATAACTTCACTTGATGATGTTAACACCTCACAATTCTCTGAAATGTGTAATCATTTGCAGTTTTGCACTTTTCTTTTAAAATGACTAATTCCTCGAAGTCTTTAGGATGTTTATTGTTGTGTAAAACCTACAATCTCTCAACAAAAGACGTTTTTTCTGTGTTTGGTGTGTTTTGTGATACCTGAGTTATGGAATGAATAGGATGAACTGGTTTAAGGGTGAGTTCGTGCGGGGTAACGTTGACAAAACACTGACTCGATGTCACCGCTCTACTATTGCAAACAGGATTTTAGATACCTGCTACCCCATCTCACCACACATCCATGCATCTCATTCAAAACGCTGAATAGACCCATTTAAACTCGAAATTTGAGCCCTTTAACTTAAAAATTGGTTGGTCTGATAATTTTTTTCATATTCTAGAGAAGTTGAGGCGTCGATTAAAAAAAAATTAGCTTTCTAGGTGCCATAGAACGGGCTAGATATTTTTTTTTGATTTTCACGTATTTTATCGTAATTCTTTGTGTATTTTTGAACTAAACAGTAAATTTGACGCAGATGATCGATTTTGATCTGATAACAGGTTACACCATTTCAAAGAGCATCGAATTTTGAACATTTCCCTCGTTTACGTTACTCATCTAGCGTTTTTAGTTTTCGAGATAATTTAATTCAAAATTGTATAACTGAAATTCAAAATTTGAATTTAAAATAGCTCAAAAACTAAGCACCCTAGAGGGGTAATGTCAGTGAGGGAAATGTGCAAAATTTAATGCTCTTTAAAATGAGACATTAACCACCTTCATTTTTTTTTTCGTTTTCGATATATTGCAGAATAATCAAAAAAACGGCAAAAACAGCCCATTTCAACTCGAAATTTGGGCCCTTTAACATCAAAATTTGTTGGTCTGATAATTTTTTTCTTATTGTAGAAACGTTAAGGTTTCGATTTAAAAAAAAATTAGCTTTCTAGGTGCCATAGAACGGACTAAATAATTTTTTTTGATTTTTCACGTATTTTTCGCTTATTTTTCGGGTATTTTTTGGGCTGGCGCTTTATTTAATAGATATCTTTGTCAAAAAGTTGCCCGTTTATTCGATTGAAATGCAATGAAGTAATAATTAAAGGACATAAAATAGGTATAGAATTTACGATGAAAAAAAAGAAAAAATTAACTCGAGATAAATGAATAGGTGAGAAGACATGGTTACAGTATGGAGACGTCGCAACCCCTTTCTCTTCTCTCCACCAACAGTACAGTCTCACCAAACCGCTTTCTTTCCAACATACACCTCATCCCTTCCCGCAACAACCCTCGTCCATACACCTACATACTACAACACAGCTGCGCGACCCGGAATCTCAGCACTGAAACGTTCCAAAACATTTCCAAAATCCCGTATTTTTCAAAAAAATAACTCTCTCTTGCGCGCCTATTTATAGATCAATCTTTTTGAAATTTTTACACAAATTTTCTGTTGTGAAAATACAACCATACGTTTTTTCAAAATTGAAATCGGATAATGGAAACTTGTGATTGTCCAATTTTGGTTTTTATGCTGTACCTCCCCCCCTAATGGTCCAAAGTAGTTTAAAGCTGGGCTAGGAAGTGCGAGTAACATATGATGAAAGATGTTGTAGTTGTAATTCAATTACCAAAAAAATTGGGGGAGAGGGGGGTCCAAAAATTTTCAAAATCCACTTTTTGGGGCATAACTTTCCTTCTATGAGTCCAAAAAAGTTCAAATTTTGGATTTGAGGTTCAAATAAGATTTAAAAGAAACAATTTTCTCGAAATTTTGATATCTCAAATTTAGCACCTCCCCCCCCAAAATTGGAGGTCCTAAAATCAAAATTGACCCTTCTCTATATTTTTGGCATCATGTACTCGTCAAGAGCTTTCTATTAAAAAAAAAATCAGATTTCTAGCTATAATAGGGGCGGAATGAAAAATCGCTGAACTTTTTTTCTTGTAGCTTTATATATATGATTTTGGTCGGTAAAAACAAAATAAGTATTTGTTCATGAAAAAAAGAAAGGAAAGCAAACGTAATGCGAAGAAGTGTTTTTAATTGAATTTTGTGACTTTGAAAATGATGATTTGTATGACATAATAAAACATGATAAATTCAGAAAATCGCGCGGATACCACGATATCAGAGTAAGTAATTTCCGAACTGAAGTTTTTCAAGAACACGCGACAACACAAAAAATAATTCATCATCCTGACCTTTCATTGATTTTAACCATTCCTAGGGTAACTGGATAACCAAAGGAGATTTTCACGGTGATGTAGGGAAATGTTTTCTTTTCATTTTTGCTTGATCGTGTGAAAAAATTTCAATTTTTCAAGCTAGTATACACATACTTGTATGATCGTGCTCCAGACAAAACATTCACACAGAAGCAACGAAACACCGGATAAAAAATGAATATATTTAGTAATTACGTCCGAGGCTTACCGGAAGATGTCTGCATAAAATTTTGCCAGTAGAGCGGATCCACATTCATTGTTCAATAACACATCAGTGAATTGGAAAACTCTCAAAGGAACGCCAAAAGAAATCCCGGCAGTCAAATAAATAATACATATCACTGATTGATTATGTTCATAGCATTTTTTTACCTCCGCCTTCTATTCCATCTGTTACCTCAATTTGTAGTGCTTCCTGAATCCCACTTTCTCCAAATATATTTTAATTCGTTTGCCGAACACTGAGGTAATCCATATTCCATGGGTTCGGCTGCTCCTACGAGTATGAGTAAAAGCAAAAGCAATCGTAGCATTGGCGCAGAGGTGAAAGAATGAAACAAAAACTCGTCATTATATTTTATAAAAATTTCATGTTTTTTTCTTTTGTATTAGTCAGCTTTTCATTGGGGAAAAGGGTATTATAGGGTATTTTTTATTTTAAAAATGTTTATTCAAGGAGTTTTTTTGGGTTTGAAATTTTGCTAAACAATGTGTATTTTTTAAAAATTTCTTTTCGTTTTTATATGTATTTGCTTACTTTTTATTTTCATTTTTTTAATAATTATTGGAAGTATTTAGGTTCATGTTGTATGTTGGTTTGTTTCTATTGTTTGTTTCATCTCCTATTTTTAATTGAAAGAAACATTTTCATTTTGTTTGTTAATATTTTAGATCAAAATCCCCATCATGAAAGAGATATAGAACAACGAAATATCTGCCATGAATAATGTGAATTTATAGTTACTATTTTTCTATGTAAGTATGTTTTAGTGAGTATTTTTTTTTATCCTGTCTAAGCTATGTTTTTCTTCATAGGTAGGTTTTTCAGAGTTACCACATGATGTTTTGGAAATCATTGCGCAGAAAGTACCTAGTATGACCTGTACGTTAGTTTCGCAAAGATTAATGTTTCGTGCAGGAAATTAGCAGAGCAGTTGATATTTAAACAAAGACAAGCGCTATGCAATAATCGTTGTACTGCCTGTACCACTGAGGCAGGAAAAAATGAAGAAATAGAGGTAATTGGAATGTTGATAGACTGCAATTTTATACCCATTTTTCCCGATTCAGATCCGGAGTCTGACTGAAAAAACATCATGGGTGAAAGAATAGTAATGTTCAGAACAAAATTTTTGTTCTTATGTACTTTAGAATAGGTATTCAATTTTGTAATTTTTTTTCCAATTAGAAAAATTATCAAATTAAAGACTTGTTCAGACGAAAATCTCACAAACTCTTAGTAAAACAGTAAATTTTAAGCTTCTATCATATGTTATGCACTGGCATCTTCGCCCGTCAATACTTTATAACAAGTATTAGGTATCAAGTCATACTTACATACTTGACAAGTATACGGAATTTGAAGAAAAAATTGATCATTGATCGTTGGGGTATGTACACTTTTGAAAATACTTATGACAATGTTGTATACGACGATGTAACTTGAGTGGTTAAGTATACTGAAATTCATTTGTTTGGATTTGGATGTGAATTTATTAAAATTACGCTCATCAATGCTTTGCTTAGAAAAGATTCATATTATCATGTTCTAATCTAAGGATACAGTTCAAGTCATACATGTTGATGCTCTGGAACTTAAGTAAATTTACATTGCCGGAAATTTCTTGGTATATGCCACAAATTCTAGCATCTGATAAATTCAGAATTTCTCTATCATTCATAGACAGTTAAAACAACAAATTATTTACCAAGACCAAGATATGCAATTGTTGCTTTTCAAACCAAGAGATGTAACGAATTTGATCATGTGGACCTTGAAGAATTCAAATTTTTCCTCAATGATATCTTATTCCCTTATGAAACATCTTTAATGCAAGAAGAATTATTCAAAAAGTTAGTAAGTATTCCGATTTGCAAATTTCAAAAAGTTTTAGTTTTTTGTAGAAAAAAAAATCAAAAACTAAGCATTCTAGAAAAAAACTAATGACATCAAGTACGTCGATTGGAAATGTAATTCTCTCCATTTTCCTCACTTCATTTTTCCGTATGAATGCTTCGTTTTCAAAAATTTGCAAACCAAGTTCCATAAAAATCGATCTGGAAGCGGAAACGAAGCATTCTACAGAAAAATGAAGTCGAGGAAAATTGTAGGGAATTAAATTCCCAATCGACATAATGTGATTAGGTAGTTTTTTTCTAGGATGCTAATTTTCGATTTTTTACATAAAACTAAAATTTTTTGAAATTTGAAAATCGGAATAAGTACTAACTTTTGCGCTACTATACTTAATTAAGAAGAAAATACATTAGAAGGAACGGAATAGTTGATTATACCGGTATTCGAAATGTTTTGCTGAATCCCGAGTTTGAACTAGCAGATGAATCAGATGCTGAACTCATTCCTTCGTGATTTACCAATCACCGGCGAAATAACACTCGCCAACCTACGATATGCTCTCCGGGTAATAAACCAACCGGCTAGAGACACACCGGAAGCAGCCGAGTATAATATTCGCCTTCATCCATCTCCAGGTATACTGCAGTCGGTTCAGCAGGTATGGTCATCTAATCTCGTAAACTGTTTTAGGTATTCTATCAACGGAAAGCTGTTGAATCGGCTCCTGGGTGAGATTCTGAAATGAACCAGTGATTCCTCCGAACCCTTAACTCCTTTTAACGGGATGGGTTCTACATTTCTGCTAAAAATCTTCATTTTTGACACTTTTCCATTGAATTTTTCCAAGGATTTGTTAAACGACAGGCAACTTGCACCAAGTAAGTTCTTACGCTGCACATTCTCGTTCATTTTGATTAGTTCATTCGTTGAAAATACTTCTGTTATTATTAATTAATCATCTAATTACTGTGTATGTACATTATTATGGCGTAAACAATGTGAAATCAATGTAGGTAGGTATAGGTATCTCTATTTCACATCACAATTTTTTTTTTTTTTTAACATGAAAATGGACAATAATAGGATATCAGACAAGCTGGATCTGCTTTTTATATAATAGATAGTGCTCTTATATAGGTAAGTTTTCATTTCCACTCATGGATATCAATCAATATTTTTACTACATTTTACAAACCATTTTCTAGAAACATTGGTTATGCGCCCAAAATTCCAACATTTCTCTGCCTGGTGAAAAGGAACTTGGCAAAGCAACAATGAGAAATGAAAAAAATGTTTGATTTTTAATTACCTACGACACCAACACATCATACAAAACATTACATAGTACCGGAAGAAAAGCAGGGGAAAATGATGGTGAAATGATGTGTCACATGACACCTCCTACGTAATCTACTGCCATTATCCTAAAATATACCTACGAATATAAAAGAGAAAAAAGCGTTGTAACACCAAAAAAAAAAAAAAAAATTCAAAAAAAGGTGAGAGAAAAAGGTAACATTCGCATAACGAAAATTATACGTATTACGTACCCCAGAAAAACAATCACGAGCCCATAAACGAAACACAGAGATATCGTATCCTTGGGGTCGAGAGGAGGGGAAAAACATCCCGTCGGTGTTTCGTTTCGTATTTTTTTCTTCTCGCCAACAATTTCTCTCTCTTTCCGTCTTTCTCTGGCTTTCGTTTTAAATCTTTTTTAAATATTTTCCTAATTAGAAATAACTTTTGAACTTTCTCCGTTCATTAAAAAATAATTTCCAACTAATCAAGCTGCAATAAGCAGCGTCGTCGTGGCAAACGAGTCGCGCGACAATACAAAAAAACAGACTCGGAAGGGTTAGCGGTAGCAATAGAGGCACACTGGAGGGTTGGAGCGGAGATCCGAGGAAAGCAAAAGGATAAAAAAAATATTAACAACGCACGATTGTTATGCTCGAACAAAATGAAAAGAAACAAAATACAAACGCCCTTTTTAATTTACCAAGTTTTTAATGAGGTCAAAATTACTTAAAAAGTTTCAGCCTTTTCAAAAGTAATTTCGACTTTTTAAATAACTTTCCACGAAGATGACGTTCTTTTTTCCTTTTTTAAAATAAGAACGGTGAAATAAGAAATTAAACAATGAAATGTGTCACCGAAAATTTAATTAAACACCGGGTTCGCCGGGCAACAACACAACACGACTCGAACGACGCATCGCATCCTGTAAAACGATTGTTGGCGTTAAATGGTAAGTTTTTCTTTTACCTCGTTCTACTGGCTCTCTTCTTCATTCTTCTGCATTGGTAATGTACGTACAAAAAAAAACACAGGGCTTCCTAAGATAGATAGGATTTTTCATGAAGACCTTGAGCTTTGAAAGTGCTCATGTTTATTTCACGTCAGTCAGAATACTAGACGAAGAAGAATTCACACAACCTGCGATAAATGAATCGAACCTACAGAGGAACTCGCAAATTGTCAAATCGAGCTCTCATCTTATTCTTCAATCCATCCCTTGCTAATATCAAGTCTTCCAATAAAGATAGCTATCTAGAGGAAGTAAAAGGCACCTAATGAATGGATTGGGCATAAAAGAGAGCTATAATTAATAAATATACAGTAGTGCTGAACACGTATCCTCTTACATATGTAGAGGTCAGCAAGACGTAAAAGTTTGCTTTATGTACTGATGGGAGAAAGGCAATAAAAATAAGACGTAAAAGTTTTTGCTTTTATTGTTAAATTTGTATGGAGAAAATTAAGTAGACAGTCGTATGTATAGTTTTTATGGCGACTTTGGATTGGTTATACAAGATATGAAGACGACGATTACTATATGAATAAGATGAACCAAGGCACGATGACAGTTATGAAATAACAATGGTTTTGGAAGCCTATTTCATACTAGAGAACGTGATCTTTCTGAGATGATTTGAGGCTTCAAAATTTAAACAACTTCATTCACCGATAACGAAAAAAAAAATACTCACACTTTTTGCTGGTTTTTAGCATCAGAATCTAGAATCTAATCTAAGACGTTCAAAAAAGTTAAAAGTGATTAGGTGTAAACGGACGTGATATACATTAGTAAGTAATCGTTGAACTGCCACTTATGCAGTTTTACGAGTATGTGAATTTAACTCGGACTCGAATCACTCCGATGTCTGGAAACGTCATATTGCTAAGCAGCAATCCAGGGAACCGAAAATTTCGATTAATAGTATCTCCAAGATCACTAAATCAACCGCCAAAGTGACTCCGTTCACTCCCAAACAATACGATGAAAATGTCAAAATAATGACTTTTTGTCATAATTTTCTTTCATTTTCTGTATTCATTTTGATTTCTACGTACACATAATATTATATAATTCCATACTATAACTACAACGCTATAATTACAGGGTAAGAAAAGAAAGCCACTCGCCGCTTCTGAAAACACAAATAATGTTAGAAGGTGGCAAGGTTTGGAACTGGAGTGAACCCCGTATTGGATTGAGAAAGCACTGAAGGTAAGAAAATCTCGACGTTATCTGCGATGGTATGACTTAGGGCCGTATTCATAGACGACCCAAGTGATCCCTAAGTAACGTCTATAAATACAGTCCTCAATTTACATTTTCAAATCATTTCAATGGCATATTTTATTATTTACATATGATTCGAGGAATGGTCCCATTGAAAAGAAACCATACAAATTTAAGCGTAAAAAAATACCCAAGAAATCTGATCATTTAAAATTACCTGGACAAGATTCTACAACGTCAATAATCCAGACGAGCGTCAAAAAATAATGAATCAGTCATCTCGTCACCGTCATCATTATCCCAGAAGCAAATTGCCTCCTGGTATATGGAAATATACATTCCGAACTGGTTGATATCAGAATTTTATGTTTGTGCATTTCTTGAACAAATAATTCAAATCATTTTTATATTTACTGAATAAAAATTTCTACACGAATAGTACATTATGGATGCGTTACATGAAGGAACTATGGTAAGTGAACAATTGAAATGTATTGTGAATTATTCGAACTTCCATATTGATTAACACCATATTACATTTTTTTTTTTAGGTTCACAAAGCGGGTTCCACAATTAGAGTTCTTCGTGAATCAATGCGGAATTACTGCAAAAGTAATCCGACAGACAATAAGAGATATGTTGAAGTTGTAGTATTGTGCAAACTGAATCTACATTATAAAGTGATATCGATTTTCAATATTCAAGACGAGCCCGATTACGTTACCTTCTTTTTATTTGACTGGAATTCATGAGCTATGGCATATATTTCGACTGAATGATTTAAGTAGAAAAAAACCCTCTAAAACGAGCGAGGTAATGAATAATTAAAATATGGAAATCATTACTATATTTTCCGTTTATCTGATGTGCAGAATAAATGCTTTGCTTTTCCAATGAGGTGTGATAAATGGGCTGTTATTGAGTACTTGCATTGAAAAAATCATCTTTCACTATCCCCATGAGGTACGATATTTTTTGTACTAGAACCAGTTATTGACCAATTTTTGAATGTTGATCAAGAAGTGGGGAAAAGTGTATTTCATTAAATTTTTGTTTACTGTTCCAGACTTGGACGAAATGCAGTGTGCGAATAATTTAATTGGGGATTATCTGAGCAACAGCTCGGATGATTCGATATCCGAGGTTGGAGGAAAAAGAACTGTAAGAAAAGAGTTCTTGATTATGAAGCCATAACGAATGACAAAAAATCGAGCAAATCTCAAAAGTGAGGTTTGTGGTAATGATAATCTCATTTGTGTTACTTTCATTATAATTAGGTAGTTTTGTAATTCGAAGGTAATTTACAATACCTAGTTATATGGGAGGCGAAAGTGAACGTTTTCTTGTCTCGTGTGTGCTTTAATTCTAATTTTAGTGTTCATCTTTTTGCAATACTTATAATTTTGGTTAAGTAGGTATCCTACCTATTTGCTTAATTTTTTATATTTGAGTATTAATTTTGCATGGGTTTTGATTTTTGGATAGTTTTAGGTTTTATTGGGGAAAATTTTAGTACATATTTTAATCAAAATTTTCATCGTAATAATGGCCAAGTACGTATACCTACCTACATCAAAAATTGATATTGCAAAAAGATGGACTTAAAATCACTTTTTACATTCTTTGATGTTTAAATAAAACTAATTAATTTACAAAAACGTCAAAAAAAAGTCCAACCTTCATTTTTTTTTTAATAGTCTAAAAATTTGAAAAATTGAAGAATGAAAAAATCTCGCAGAAAAGTAGATTTGGATTATTTTGACGAAAATTATACAAATAGGTAAACAAATCCACATGATCCAAATTCACCAGGGTTTCCTTTCTGAATAAAATTTGAAAAGGTAAAATTTGAACAAAAACTCGCTTCGAGAAGAAATTTTTTCAAAAAATTATAAAAAATTGAATTTTTTTTTTGAAAAGCAATAAGACTCTTGTATTCCTAATTTTCTTTATTCCTTTTTAACAAAAACTAAGACTATTTAGGCAATAAAATTTTTCTTTAAAATTGAAAATTACGAAAATAGATAGTCTACCTACCCATTGTAAATTCCAAGAAATTTGAACTAAAAAAGGTTTTATTGGGACCATAAAACCAACATTTCTAACACCATCATATTATGTGATGCTGTGAAAAATAAAACAATCACACTAGAACAGGCTAGATTGACAGAAGAAGGAAAGCCCGGATTATGGGAGTTTTTTATTCGTTATCCGGCCACGAAAAAGCGACCCTCAATTGTGGCGACCAAGCTACCTACTCGCTCAGTAACCATGATTCTAGGGATGGCGATAGGGTACGACATAACTTGTCGAATCCTTAACATCATCGACAAGAAAATAAATGATAATAAGAAGGAATAAAGCTCGATGTATTGATGTAAATATATGTAAACGTATTTCTTTTTTTTATTATTATTTTTTTTTACTATGATGAAATATTCTAATGCCCCCCTGTTTCCCCAAATTTTCTTTGTTTCTAATCAAACAGATGCCGAATCAAGAAAATCAATAGAACAATGAATGGTGGAGACTATTCCTGCGATACCCGTCGACTCCTTCAGGTAAACCCTCCACCATCAGAGCGAAAATACCGACCCGCACGGTTGTACCCATCATTGGGATGGGAATGGGTTATGACTTGCTAAGGAGAATATTAAATATAATAGACAAAAAAGTAAACAGTTCGAAGGATAATTAACAACTATCGTATTTTTCCTTATATTTTTTTTAATTCTATATCTATACAATTATAATCGATTGATGCACTTTAGACAGAAAGTCTAAATAATACAGATATAATTTAGAGTTGATGATTCGACATTTTATTTAATGTTTTTTGCTACGTCTTCCCAAACACTCGAAACATAAGATAGGCTCTTTTCAGCACACTTAGCATACAAGCCATCGAAGGCTTCAAAAACAGATGTACTGGGAAGACAAGAAGAAAACCAACATACCTGTGGTATCACCCATTCGACCATTCGACAACTCAAAAAAAACGGACGCGAGATACTATGGTTACAACTTTATTACTTTCTTTACACGAATAATACGAATGAATAATCCACTCTAGGTGTCTATTTTATTTATACATATCGTTGAATCGGACCGAGGAGAGTACCTATACCTAATGTTTTGTAAATCATATTTTTGTGTCGTTTGCGTTTTTCTGGCTTCTATTTAAATAGAAGTAAGTAATCTGAAGTTTCCACCAGATAGCACTTCGGCATATGCTAAACCTAAACCTCATCTGAGCGCCAGATCAGGTATCCCAGTTTACCAGGTATTGGTATACACCTCATTTGTGGTATCTTCACCGAGTATGAGCCCAACAAATACTATTGCTGATAGTATTCGCTCAATTCAACCCTCATACCTTTTTTGTTTTTCATAGTGAAGGTCACGTGATTTAGAAAATTTCAGCAGCAATGTATAGTGTGTACTCTAGTAGGCACCAAATCAACCGCTTTGGAGTGTGCTTCGTGCAAACAAAAGCTTCACCCTACCATTTGGAAGATTCGAAGTACCGCTACAAGATTAAATTTTAATGTTTCCGGTTCCGATTTCGATCACTATTCACATCCAAAACAGTTTTCGAATTCTTTTGTGTATTTAATTTGAAACGAATAATAAATGTTCGAGATGGGAAACATGTTAATATGCGTCCTATTAAACTCTGCTCATGTTATACTTTTTCGTTGAATTTTTGTAAAATTGATTGCAAGTTGTGCGCGTCATCATTTTCAAATCATTTCTTCGATTTTTGTATTTGTACAGAGTGGCGCAAAAGTTAGTATTCTGATTTTCACATTTCAAAAGGTTTCAAGTTTCTTGTAAGAAAAAAATCCAAAAACTAAACATCCTAAAAAAAATGACATTATCATAATTGGAAATTTAATTCTCTACAATTTTTTTACAACTCATTTTTCCGTAGAATGCTTCGTTCCGCCTCCAGATCGATTTTTATGAAACTCAGTTTGCAAATTTTTCTAAAGATCATTTTTTTAAAAAAACGATCGGAGGCGAAACAAAGCGTTCTACAGAAAAATGCAGTCGAGAAAAATTGTAGAGAATTAAATTTCCTATCGTCGTCATATCGTCATTAGTTTTTTTCTTGGATGCTTGGTTTTTGATTTTTTTTTTTTACAAAAAAACTAAAACTTTTCGAAATGTGAACATCGGAATGCCAACTTTAGCGCTACTCTGTATTTGAATATTAAGATCGCGAAATCGTGCGACTTTTAAAAAATAATGATTAATTGTGTAGTAGACCATAAGACCATATCTAATGGGGTACGACTTGCTTAGACGGGTAATAGATTTCATAGATAGAAAAGTCAATGGAAAAACAAAAGAATAAAACACGATATGTAATACGATGTTGAAGAAAGGGATCTGAATACAGCGTGATATTTTTTTTTTTTTTTTGGTACGATTTGGTCGAAAGCTAGGTTCTGTTGTTGTGGTGTTTGCACTAACGGTGCTAAAAACAGTTCTTCAACTTTTCTCTCTTTTAGGAGATCTGCAATTTTCTTCATTTCTCTGGTAAAATCGTCGTATGAAGTATTGCAAACTACGTCGAAGTTGCCGATCGAGATAAATAGTTTTTTCGGCAGGATTGTCATTCCTTGTAGGATTCTGTGTAGGTCGGACGCCAAAAAATCTCGTCGATACATTGTATCATCTAAATAACGGCCATAGGATTGTTCATTTATCATACACTGTACCATCGAGTACACGTGCCCATCACCGACCATTAAGGCTTGGTGCATAAAAAAGACAACGTGTATGTCTTCATTTGCGTCCTGTCTTCCCGCTCCAGTGAAGTAAAAAGGATACGCGTTTATCGGGTAGTAAGGGAGAAGCTCGACAACCATGGTACTTGAAAACGCATCTCAAGTCTAGTTTCGAAGAAGACATTCTTATGGTAAGTGTTTATATTTCTTCTTTGCTCAATGTACTGACGTACATAGAATCAATGAGACTTCCGACTTTCTCATTGATTTCATATGTAGAATTCATGGATATCGGTAAGCAATTTTGGAACGTTCTCAATTTCAGAGGCCCGCTTGAAGGAAACGTTTAGGTGGGAGAAACTATACACCAAAGATGCAAATACAGTACCAGTATTTGATTCTACGTTGCATGCGGAGCAAAAATATCGTAGTTTCATCGAAGATTTTTCGAAGGTACGTGTTTCTATTGGGTGTTTCTGCGAAAATTTTTACTGTCGGATTTAGAGTAAAATTTCAGTTTAATTTCTACTAAAAAAAACTTTTCAAAACAGCTTTTATCCTTTTTTTTGGCTTCTTAAATCGGGCTTTCGACTGTAAATATGGAACTTTGTGATATAGGAATATGCCTAAGTTCACCATCCACCAGATGTTGCCAAAAAACGCGATTCGAAAAAAAAAAATGATTCAAGCCGTTTTAGAAATTTGCGCCTCATATGTATTTCACAGATACATACGTGATTAGTTCATCAAAACATACATATAATTTCGCAACAATCCACGAACTACCACAATCAAGACAGAAGATTCAGAAGGATGTTGCGAATGCTAGTATGTATTTCTCAGCAACGAAACCAAGGACGCGAACGACGTTCATTCTGGGACGCGAAACGAGCCGCAATTAACACCCCTGTCGAGCCACCAAAGCTCAGGGCAGCTTGCTCTTGTTACATTGACATTTAATTAAAAGCAAACGTCGTCGTTAACTACTACGTAGTACGAGAAAATATAACCAGCATTCCAAAAAAGCAAGGTCTTTATAAAAACATTATACCGACGGCCGGCTGGACGTCAATATAAGCTGACTATCGTTACCCCGCACTTCGTGTGAAATACGACCGTGGCTGACGGAGAAAAAGGCTAGCATTTGGTCTATGAAGGAAGGTAACAGACTGAGAAAGAAGCGTATAAAAAGGGATCAATCCGACACGACGAAACGTACTGGTGCAAAAATCATACGCGAGAGGAATTGTTGGGCTAATTCGTCGCACTGTGCTGTAACGATGAGCGAGCTTTACACAAACGTTGATAATCTGAGCGATAATTAAAAATTAATCTTGGTAAACCAGCGTAGGAAAAAAATACACATTAAGCGAATTAATACGTATTTCAGTGGAACGTCAAACGTGTACATAATGTCTGATTTCGTCATAATTTTCACGACATTTTCAACAAGATGAGTTCAAGTCTTTCTACTCACCCCCTTCTTACCTATACTCTAAAAACATTTTTTTTTAGACTGATCACAAGTTTTGCAAGATGTTTATAACTGGCGACTCGTCGTGAGATAATTTTTGAAAAGCAGGGATTTGTAAAACTTGATGATACGATTCCTCTCTAGATTTGCATCTGTACTGTACCCTGTACAACCACCTGTCCAAAATTTCTTTACTACAAAATTTTCTAGAAGTATAGCATAGTGACTGAAGCACATTATATTTTTATTAAGAGAAGAAAAGTATCACACGTTTTCAATTAAAGTGATTGTTGCTTATGTAACTGTAACTGGAGTATCAAAACATGCTCTTGTTTCTTTAGGCGAATGCTCTGCAACAACAGATTTGTGGATGGAAAGCTGTACGCAAAAAACTTTCATTTTATTAACCGTACATTACATTGATGAAAATTGGAAATTACAGAGGTAAGGTTATGTTCCAGAATTTGAGCCCTTTTTGTGACGTGTATGTACTCGTAATTAATACTGTACGTGGGTGCTGGACGCGACGTCAATTTGTGTTTTCAGGCATAAAATGTACTGGTGAGAATAAAATTATGTATTGTTATTAACTTTGTGTAGTGGGCTGAGAGGTCCTTTGAAAATAGAAATGTATGTGTTTCGAGAGTTCCGAAGATAATAAACAAGATTTGGTAAAATTCAAAAACGATTGATATAATATTCAAAAATGATAGAATGCAATTGAACACAAAATGATAACATTAAACGATAATTACTTTACACTAATTAATAGCTTTTTAAAGACAGATAAAGCTTCAATAAATGTCTCTCTAACTCACTACTGGCTAGGTGATTGATCGTCTGTATTTTATATTTACAGAGGACCAATCAACTAGCCAATAGGAGCATATTTTGGTTAGGTCATGATGGTTACGTTATTGTTCTTTGTAGGTATTGTTTCTTTTTTTCATCGAAGTAATCAATTTTAATATTTGTCAATAATTACTGTCGGATTAGTTCATTAACACTTTGTAACATAAGTCCTCGAAACAGTAAGTAAATCATTTAAGAATTTATCGGACTTAGTTTTGGCCAATGTGCCGTAAACTACATATAATTCAAATTGGGGATCTAGAATAAATCACTAGTTAAATAATTACTTTATTAATAATAAACAAACGATGTGTTGAAAATATAGATTCGATCGTTGCTCTGCTTCTAATCAAGTTCGACTTCCGACACTGTAAGATCGATTCCTGGGAGGAAACCGAAAAAAGGGCGTATCCTTTTGGCAAAAAAATCATTGGTTTGAAAATTTTTCAACAACCTTCCTCATGATCCCGATTCTTCTGTGAAAATTTGTACATAATGCAAGAAAAATATTGAAACGTCCAACAATACAACTAATGCAGCATACTATTTGACACGATGGCGTTAGCTGCTGCTTTTGGTAAGGCGAAAGAAAAACAATCATAGTCCGATAGGACTACATGATACCAGCCAACCTAAGACGCAGTTGAATCCAGCGAAAGTTTCAAAAATCAATGTATAGTTCAACTTTTTGTAAAATTTTCATCCTTCATGAAAGTCTAATGAATTATATTAGGTATTATTTTTCTGATTTCGCCTTGCAACAACCTTTCCTCGAATGCAAAGATCCGCTGGGCCTGTTCAAAAAAATGTTCAACAGCGCAATTACAGAGAAACTGAACAATGCCGTTCAAAAACGAAGAAAAAAGAAATGAATTTTGTACAACCCTTTTTTATTATAAAATGAGCAAAATCGGTCCAGTTTTCATAAATTTAGAGGAGGGGACCCAAAAATTGGTTTTTGGAGCATTTCTCGCCCCCTATGGTACCAAATTGGTTCAAATTTTGGAATTCGGTTCAAAATACAATTTGGAAGAAAGTGTATTTCCAAAATTTTTTTATGTTGATTTTAGCCCCCTTTCTCCAAAATTTGAGGCCCTTAAAATCAAAATTGGGCCTTCGCTATAGTTTTCGCATCAAGTACTCGTTGAGAGCTTTCTATTAAAAAAAAATTAGCTTCCTAGCTACAATTGGGACTGAATGAGAGCCTGCTGAACTTTTTTGCTTGTAGCTTTATTATATAGATTTCACCTAGATACCTATTCAATGTTTCTTTCCTTTCCGAATTATTATAGTGTACAGCCTAGAGCATTTGCATTGATGCAAATACTATAGGCCATGCACTATAATAATTTTGAACATATTCTTATAAGTATTCTATATAGTGTACACTATAGGAAACTACACTATAATAATTTCGGACACATTCTTATAGTGCTATACAATACAGCACTAAAGAATATGTCCGGAATTATTATACTTAGTGCTCCACTATACTTTCTTTTTTTAAATTCTTATAGGATTTTTCTACCAGGGTGATGACGTGAAGATTTTCTTCATCAATTTTTAAAATTCAATTATGAATTTTGTTCGACATTGCGATTTCATCAAGGGGCTATCTATTTTGGACATTCGCAACTTATCGTTTTTTTCAGGTAATATTTATTCAAGCTGAAACATAATTTCAACAATTTTAAATATTGTTACTCTCGCGTCTCCGCCACATTTTGCGATTTCCTCGCTACATCATTAACCAAATCTCTCTATAGCAAGGTGATATTGGTAATTCGATTGAAAAAAGTAAATACCGGATTACATTCGAAATAATCCTTTGTTCTACCACACGCAGCAGCCAATCCTCAAGTTGTGTATATTTTATTACATCGTAAAATATACGTCATCTTAGAGGATTAGATACACGCAAAGCGATGTCCAGCCTTCGACATCGCAAAGCTCGGTAAAATACGCCGAAAATATTGATGAAAAAAATTACTATCTCGTTTCCATCATTGATGATTGCATTTTACAAAATTTATAGCCGAAAACGGTCTGACGAAAACGACCCATTAAATCATTTCGTTTACGTTGGCAAAAATTGTTATATTTTATAAAAACACCATTCTACCCAGCTTCCATTGTCGTGCTCTGCGAGGCGTGTGGAGTGTGGACCACCATTTTCTTTTCCACCCTAATTATATCCGTATAAACGACAATGTATCTGCTGACAACAATTTTACATATTCAAAGTTCGCTAGAGAGCTATTTCGTATATAAGGAGATCTCTCCCAACCTGCACTATTCGAGCCTTACAGAGAGAAAAAAACGAGCTCTACGTACGATTGAGGAAGAAAGAAAACGAGAGAAAAGGTCCGACGCTAGAATAAACTGCGAAAAGAATGTAAGTTATCCCTCGAGAGATCAGGATATATTCGCTCAAATCCCATTAAATTTGATTTATATCTTTGTATATCGATAGAGAAGAATTTATCTCATCTTCCATAATATATAAAGTACTCCTTTTACAATGACAATATTCATCAATCATATAGGTACAACTCGGCGCTGTCCTGTCCTGTCCTACTAACCTATTCTTTCTTTAATCTACGTACTTTACCTTTGTCGGCCAAATAATGTTTTCAATAAAAATCCACCTTGCCTACGTCTGCTACTCTCCTCACCCACTCTGTTAAAAAAGGTACATCTACCGGTGAAAAATGACCATTGCTGGAGGAAAATCTCCGCCAGCTATATGTATGATGAGGTAGTGGAACGAGCAACAACGATGCTCTCTTACCTCGTGTATACAATACTTCTGCATAAAATAAATGTTCAATTTAAATATGTATCAATCCTATTTCAATGTCTTTGGCTAAAATTTGAGAGAAACTTGCTATGAAAAGCGATCCCGCGAAGATCAGGAGTGGTTGTAAATCTAAACAACACTCTGAGGATACACAAAGTAAAAAAATGAAATTTTATGTATGTATGTTAAGTAATGTGTAGAAAATGTGATTAGAAAGACCTGATAATAATTTTTTGTTTTTAAAAATAAATGGAAAGCAGGAAATCGATTGATTGGGGGAATGTTATGTACAATGTACATCATTATCTCTTAATGGTGTGAATTTCTTAATAATTGTAATAAGTTTTGTCATATTCCTATTTTCAGTTCAATTGACTGCAGGATTGGATCAGAACGTAAACCCCGCATTCCATGGTGGCGGCAGCCAGGATGTTAGTTTTAACTTTAACATCAGTCATTATTTGGCGAATTACGAAGTAAAAGCGTGAGAATATATGTACTGTAATGACCATTTTTCATTAAAAAATAAAAAAACATTCAAAATTGAGTTGAAAAAAGAATTATTTATTATGTAACCAACGTAGATGGGCAATCTTGTTTATGTGCCAAAAGTGGAAGAAGAGCCGCAGAATGGAGACATTGATACTACGATAATGCAGTAAGTGAAAACCGGTGTCTGTGTACAAATTAGATACTCGTATACGATACTAGTGTTGTTGTATTATATTTTTTCCGCAGACCGGATGGAGTTTTTGAATTGGAAGATCGATTGGTGTTGTCGGAGGACGAAAAAAAAAAGTTAGCATCAAAAAAATGTGTCGAACTCATCGAAGCCCCGTTGAAACAATCGCAATTCGTCGCGAAAAATATGTTAAAAAACTATTACGAATATCAGTCTTCAAGCCACTTTAAATGTGTGGATCAATATCAAAATCTTTTGGAAAAGTGAGTATCAACAAAATTTTTAGTTTATAAAAAGCTAATTTATGTTGTATTATACCTAATTTCTATTTTATACAGAATTATCCCTCCGTCAGAAAAATTATCGAAAATTGAAAAAGAGTTAATCGAACGTATCCAAAAAGTCGCGGAAAATGGAATCAGAGAAATCTCTGAAGTGAAAATTGGTTTTGTAAAAAAAGACGATCATGATTCCAAAGAAACAACAAACGAGGCGGCTAAAAAAAAACAGCGATCACAGCGGACCAACCCTATCGAAATAAAATTGTCCGTACTGGTCTAGTTTGGGAGAGTGGTAAGTTTGTCTCAATTACAGTATTACAGAGTAGTATTTGAAACTGGTGTCTGACTTTTTTTTTTTTTTAGATTTTAGGTGGGAGAACGAAGTTAATGGTTCCAGTGTTACACCACCGTTTTTATTGACTTCAGATACCTCCGAAGGGTACGCTTGGGATGCGTTCGCTGCAAAGCATACTACACATAAGATGAAATTAAAGTGAGTTTTTTTTTTAAACTTGGTTTCATTGTGTGATACTAGTATCACTTAATGAAAATGAGTATCTCAAGCTTAAACATTTTTGAAACTTGTATTTAATTATTGTTATTATTTTTCAGAGTGAAAGGTAAAACGTTTAACGTGGAATTCCCCGAAAAAGGCAAAACCCTTTGGAACATCGAAGAAAAGCACGCTAAACCGGATATACTAAACTACAAATTCCATCCTATAACGAACAAGAAGATGAACAGCAAGAATCAAATTTTCTTTGCTAACGACGAATACGGCCTGAGTATGTACATAATTTATTTTTGTTCATTTTATTGTATTTGTACGTGCTAATCTTAATAATTTTTTACATGTTTACAGAAATGTATTACGCTTGTCCAAAAGTCGATTGTAAATTTGCAGCTCCAACTCGAAGGAGTTTGGAAACTCATATGACGAAAAAAGCATACAAGAACGATCCAATACATTTTGATGTGAAAATATTAGCGAAGGAATACGAAGAAAAGAGATGTAGAAAAAGAAAATCCGGATCAAGCGCATCATCTCAGCCATCGAAGAGAAGAACCTAAATACCCGACTGTCAAAATTTTTGTAATCATTTGATAAAAAATTATTTTTTTCATTAAAATTTTGTGTGTTTGTTTAATAAAAAAGTTCAATTTGTATTGCTTATTTTTTTGTTGTTTTATTAGCCAGGATGTTAGTTTTAACTTTAACATCAGTCATTATTTGGCGAATTACGAAGTAAAAGCGTGAGAATATATGTATTGTAATGACCATTTTTCATTAAAAAATAAAAAAACATTCAAAATTGAGTTGAAAAAAGAATTATTTATTATGTAACCAACGTAGATGGGCAATCTTGTTTATGTGCCAAAAATATTTTTAAATATTTTGGTTGAATTGGGAAAGATTTTTATTTTTAGTTGAAGGCCAGTCCGATATGTTCAAAGATGATCGATATTACATGTTTAAGAAAATCACGTCCCGAAACACCTATTGTCTTTAAAAAACTATTAGCCAAAATAAGTCTCCTGCAAAAATCTGGACTCCAATCGACAACTCTGAATGGGCAACTCCTATCGTACCATGTAGTCAAGAAAGACAGTTTTGCATTACAGGCGACTATTTTTGTACACTGAATCCCTACATTGAAGTACAAAAACGTCTATTTCGGGGTACAGTATACGACCAATCTACATTGTGGGTGATTTCTGACTACAAATTAAATATGCTCCAGCAAATGATTAGCACATTGCAAAAATTACACAATTCCAAGAATGACTGAAGTTGTGCTTCAAAAAACATTTGTAAGACATAGGTATGACCTTGGAAAATATATGTATGTACTTGGAAAAATTCAGTTCACCAAAGATGAGATTACGATTCAGGTTAGATAGCTTATCTCCTATTGAAGCGTTTTGCGACGCCGACTTCGCTAATGAAGTAGGTAGGAAGTCGATATCGGGCAATCTGATTAAAGTTTTTGGTAATCCAGTGCTGTGGTCATCTAGAAAACAAACGATTGTTACGCTTTCTTCAACTGAAGCGGAATATGTCTCGTTATCTGCTTTGGTAAGCGAGGTAATTTGGTTGATTAATTTGTTTAAGGACATTCGTTTTCGATTAGAATTTCCTATACCTATTCGAATTGATAATCAAAGTGCTATTCATGTCGTTAAGAATTTTAAAAACAACCGTAGGATCAAACATCTTGATGTCAGATACCATTTTGTAAATCAGTTTATTGAAGCTGGATTTATTTCGTTATTTCATGTCAACTATGTTGACCAATAGGCAGATGGTCTCACAAAAAGTTTAGTAGGTTCTCGTTTTGTTGAATTCTTGAGGTTTCTGAAACTAGAATTCTGATAATGCCGATCTATTTTTACCTACTCATGTAATTTTACCTAATTATGACTCGAACGTTGTACCTATTTTGTATCATGCATACTAGTTTATCGTTTTAATTACGTATTCCTGTAATCATTTTGCTTTATCTCAAATGTTTTGTCCATTATTTGCATTCGTTTTGATTACCTATTTGTTTAATTTGGAATATTTTTGTATTTATTTGTGATTATTTTGTATGCTATGATTAATTTATTCTCGATTATTTTGTAAACTACCCCTAGTATTCTCATTCTGTCATTGTTTTGTTAATGAGATTTTGATCTATTTGTAATTGCATTTTGTTTTATAATTTTGTCTTGTAATTTAATTGCCAATTTGCGGGGGTGTTTGTTGGGATTGTTCTCGAATTGGCAACATTGTATCGCGTGTACTTTGTACCTTGTAATAATCTATTTGTACTGAGAATAAATTCATTCCTATTACGTTCGTAGATCGGCGTACGTGTTCATTTTATTTCACCGTAGTGTTCTATTTCAAGTGATATCATTACCTATTCGTTTCAAGTAATAACATTATGTACACCCTTCAGGATTCTGGTATACAAATCATAAGATGTATCACAAGAATGTCAGCATTGTGGTGAATGGAAACATGTTTTTGAAAGTATTGCGCAATCAAGAATCAGATTTTATCCAGAAAAGCTCCCCTGGAACAGATCTTTGAAGAGACCTGCGGTAAATGTTAATTCGGGTACAATCTACACAGTGCTGCCCGCTAAAAGCAAGATACGTCTGAATTCGTTTCGTACCTCCGTTTGTACCAATAACATGGTGATCAAATTCACTCTCACCTTCGAGTAAATGAAGCTTTACACGTTCGAAAACAAGTGGACATTCCGGTGCGAGCTTCTATACAGCAGACGAGTTGAATTAAAATAAATTTTAATTCAACTATATGCATTTGTGTAAGTAGGTACGATCCTCCGGTGAGTCCTTAGACACTATTTGTTTCTACTAAGATTGAGACTCTGGTCAGTGGTTCAACAAATCAGCCAGAATAACTTTAATGGTTGAGAAATGAACGTACGTATTTCTCTACCCCCCCCCCCCCGCATTCAGTCGGATGCCGTGATACTCTGAATTGACCTTTAACCAAAACGATTTTATGCTTATCACAATAAGCTCCTTTGAGAAAGCAACAAACGAACTATCACTAAATTAGAAATAAACATTGAAAAATATAATTTCTGGAACCAGAGAAAATTAAGTTTTCTATTCATTTCGTCGAAATTCTCCAATCTTTTTTTTCGCGATCCACCCTAATATGTACCTACATTCTGAATAGGTAGAAGCCTGCCTAACAATGTAAACTATGCTCGATGTACCTCAAGATACCAAATGGGATACAGAAGCTGCACCGTCTTTGAAATCACTTTTCAACACTACCGTGAACTGCAAAATACACCGAACTTGCCATTTTCTCTCATTTGCTACATCTAAAAATAATAATTCCGAAGATGAAAGCTGACAACAAAGTACAGCGTGAAAATTCCAGCATTACTACGTTGTAACAGTCGCAAGAGTCGTCAATTCGCGCGCATAAATTCGATTAAAAAAGTTTGGCACGCTGATTTATTTGCTACGGTGTACTTTTTTGATGGAAAACGTAGAGGCAGGTACCTACGATTACGAGCAAGTACTTCGACACGTAGCAAACTATCAAGAGATGAATGCGAAAAAGTAAAGGGGAAACTTGTAGAAGAGAGTAGGTACCTACGTAAACGTATACGCAAGTTGCCAAAAGTCGACAACTCGAATTCGTGTATATTTTACCAAAAATTCCAGCTGAACCGGTACCCAACCCACTTACAGTGAGACATTTCGGAAACAGTGAAATCGAGATGACATTGCATACGCGAAACTTGACGATCTTTGCTACGTGAGAAGAAAATTTAACCAGCAGAGGGGAAGTTTTAAAGTTATCAAATTATCTTAGGTAATTCGAAAATTTCGATTTTCAACTCGAAGCTAAGTTCCATTTTTTTCTCTCTTTTTTGCTAGGTGAAAATCGTGAAAGTATTTCTTAGTGTTTTTTCCTGCTTTGCTTGGCGATGAAGGATGAATTTGTGATAGAACTTGACTCGCATGAAACAGATGTGAGATGGGGTTAACATTCGAGCATCTTCCATTTAAGTACGATCTTCACCGACAAGAAACTGAATGGTAACTCGTGATTCATGTATGTATTGACTTTCAAAAATCGTCGATCTTGCATCACTACGTCGACTCATCTGCAGCTGTACACATTATAGGTACAATCGACCTATTATGAACTATAGGTAGGTAGAGGTACGCAGGTCGAACGTCTTGTCTACAATGACACACGTTCGACAGTAGAAAATCGAACCGAATGAAAGAACCTTTTGGCTAGATAATCTAATCATATCGTATAATTAAATTTCACCTTACACTGTACTGCATGTAACGCGAACAAAGGCGCCTCGCGACTCCTAAGCAGCGAGCAACCTTCGCTGAATTTCAACAGTATAGAGGGAGTATTCGGTTTTGCGGTATTTAAACGCGCGTAACATGCATTCAAATTACATTTTGCTGTTAAACCCTTCTACTCCACCCAGTCATCTCGAGCCAATAGGATCCCAGCAATTTCTACCTCTCTATACGATGTAGATAGAGACACGCTTTCGTCAATAGTATGCGGCAAACGTCACCAAAGCGACATAGCGAATGAAAGGGGGCAGAGAAAGATGAAGTTTTAGCTCCATTTTCCATAATTGAAATAGAAAGTTGACGAAATTTTTGATTCAATTATACCTACCTACGATGTGCTACACAATCACGACAGCGTGATTCGAAAACTTTAAATTAGATACCTACTGACGATTCGCATCGTGTTACTTGAAATTTTCCTAGCGCACTTCTTCATTTTACTTATCAATCTATCTTGCCCTCAGTTGTGTTTCCTTTCCAAAAATGAATCTATAGGTTGAAAAGTCGAAATTTTTCAAAATTATTGCATGAAAAAAGAGTATTTACTTCAACTTGTGAATTTGAACAGATGAACATCATTTTTTTAGACAGTTATATTTATCATGATCTTTAATTATTTTAAAAAGAGAAGGGATAAAATCAAAGAAGAGGTGACGAGGAACAGGATAAATGGAAATTTGATTTGTAATATTTTGGGATTTAAAAATTTTTAAAAATAGATTTGCCATTTAGAATTTTATACTCCGTTACAAAATTCATAAAACTAAATCATGATCGTATTTATAGTTTCAGTATAAATTAGCCACCAAGAAGTAAGAGCAAAATTATAAAATAATGAAATTACTGATGGATGAAATTTTGAAGTTGAGCAGGTCCATCATAGAATGAATTAGCTGAATTGCAAGAGAGAAAATGAATCGATACGAAATTTAAAAATAACAAAAGTATTATTGAATCACTAAAACGTGAGTAAGTAAGTACATATAATTATTATTCATTTAGAAAAATATGGAAATTATTCTCTGGTTGATGAAAAATTTCATCACCGGTTTCATTCATTCTATCTGTAAAATGTACATATCAACCCTTACTTTAAGATATTTTTCAGTAATTGTAAAAAAACACATTTCGTGCCTTTGTCAACGATGCCCCTGATAGGACCTTCGATGACAATACTTAGTCTATAATGGATCGATAACTGGTGCTATGGCAAATTTCTATAAACTCGTTGAGGACCTGGCACCGGGAAGGGAACAGCTAGATCCCATAAAACTAGAACCTGGAATGAAATCGTTTACCTCTTCAGACCACCCGTTGCGACTAATAAGATGAATTTCCAAATTTAGGTTTCTTCAGCGATCAGGGTTCCACTGAAGACAAACCCTTACATATAGTTAGCATACGTGAATTTTTTTTCGAATAAGTTTTGATATTTTCAAAAAGTTGTTATTTCGAGAGATGTAGGGATTTTTCACCACTGGTATACGCCGAAAATACCAACCACCCTACTGAGATTTCTAAATATCGAATGCTATCAAAATTCACGTCACATAATCATCAGCTATAATATAACATCTTTCAGTGCATATTTCAAGGAATCACCGTCCAAACCAGACAATAGGGTCATGGAAAATGTAGGCTACCAATCTTAACACACTGCATGAATAGAGATATTTGTAGGGCTACATTGAGATCACCTACTACACTAGTACATACAATCAAATGTACATACGGCGCAAAGAGATGACATCTCTTTCTCACTTTCCGTCAAGTAAGCCCTACAAAATATACCATATACTTACAACACCTATATCTAACCAACGAGGCAAAAAGGGTGAATCGGTATCAGTGGAGGCAACGGGCAGGGCACCCATGCCTCGGGGTAAAAGTATAGAGAGAGAGTCGGTCGTGTTAAAATGAACCTGTCGTCGACGTATGTTAAACAGAGAAATTATTTACGGCCATTAAGCGAATAGTTAACGCATTACCATATAAATTACGTCAGTACGTGACACCAGAAACGGTATCTGCCTGTGAATCGCATCAATTTTCCGTATCAGATTTATTATTCCATCTTAATGGCGCACATGTGTTAATTCACTCGAATAACTTAGCCTTTTCTCTTCTTCTCGAATTCACTCAGTGGATCTCCTCGATATTTGCGAACATTCCCACTTCGCTGTCCGAAGTTCTCATCATTTTGTATTAGCTCATCACTCATCTTTTTTCTACCTCTCCAGAGTTTTGAAAACAACGGGAAAACATGTTCAACGTCTTACAATGATTAGAAATTTTGGATTAACTGGATCCCAGTCGAAGGTTACGAGTAATTTATAGCTCAATAATTGATACGAGCCTTTCTCAACACCCCCTGCAATCCCAGCCTTTGTTTATTACTCGTTTCATCCTATTAGAGAGACGAGAAAAGGTAACATTGGGCAGTCCATTGATATCCGTTCGAATGTTTATAATGTTGTGTAATTCGAATTATGTAAAGGTGTAATAATCACGCAATTACACTCGACCCCCCTCCCAAAAAAAATGAAAACAAAATAAATATTGTTACTGTTACTCAGTAAAGTTGGTTTTCATTTCTTTAATACAGGTAAGGTAGTTTTTATTTTTACGTTAGTTGAGAAAAAAATACGAATTTTCATTCCATCATAATCGTATTACGTAACTTCAGATGTAAATTCCAGTAGGAACTAAAAATTCATTCATATCAAAAGCCCCACGTTATAAACGAGTATCGCTATCTATCGAGTACATTTGAAACTACAGCGTTTTACAAGTGTCTGTAGATGACCAAGTATTGTCAGTAGAGAGCGACTAACAAGCGTAGGATACAGATTATCGAAAAAATACTGAAGTATTTGAGAAAGCCTTCGAATTCAAGTTGACAAACGTGAAGTCTGAAAATTGGTCAGAGAGGCGTTTGCAGATCACAGAATTCAGAAAGATCACGAATGCATCAGATGAAATAACAGAAAAATCGAAACATCGGGGCAACGTGACTACAATTTTCGCGTTTTTTTTTTTTTCAAAATAAAGACGACTTATCACCTTATTCCATTATGTAGTTTCAAATGAGCCCACCCATGAACCTGACTTGACTAAACGCGATTAAGATCATTTTTTTAAAAACATACAGACGTGTAATCTACTCCCATGACATCATCTCATCTCGATTCTTACACTTCCTTAGATTGATATTTGTTTAATTATATTTTAAGATTTTCCATCATATATATTTTTTTTTATTTCATCATTGTTATACTTATATGTACTAGATTTTTATCATTTTATGATTGATTGAGTTATACCTATATTTTATTTTTGTTCATTTTATGATCGAGGTTTTAAATTATGGCGAACAAAGAAAGAATCAGCCAGCTTACATCTAAAGTACAGCTATCCCAAGACATTGGTGAGCAGAATTTTCCCGGATATGTGTTTTTATTGTTATTGCCATATGTTTCGAAATGGTGTACTTATGGGTTATTAATTTTTTCTATTTTGTACATTCCAGCTCAAAATAAGGAAGTCACCGACGAGAATTTGGATAGTATCAAGAGATTATGGAATGAACACTGAACAGGATCGATTTATATGTGAAAATAAAGCAGGTTAGTGCTTTCTGGTGCATGTATATTGTATACTAGTTCCATCACATTCATATCCCCCACTTACGTACTAACCAGGCCATCTGCCACCTCTCAAAAATCATGCGTGAGGATTAGTGATGGCAAACTATCCATAGTTTTCACTAACGAGTGACGATCACATTATCTTGTTCTGGAAAAGAACACAATTGAAAACGAAGAAAACTCCGTGGAGATGTGGGAAAAAACGATCAAGACGGAATTGTGCAACTACGAGTATTCATCTCTTTTTTTTTTTAGAAAAAAGAAGAAATCCTCATCAACATGGTTGAACATCGACCATGCTTGTACGACACGAACAATGCAAAAATACAAAGTTGAAGAACGATTTATGGGTCCAGATTGCTCAAGGTGAATTGACAGTAAATAATCAAATTAAACCAAATCTTAATTACATTGAATAGGTAGTAGTAGTTAGTATGGGAGTTTGGGACAAAATTTGCCGAATTCTTTGTCCTAAACTCCCGTAAAACATTCGATCTATACGAAATTGATGTCATCTGATAGACGATTTCATCCTCTTTCGAATGATGGAAAAAATTTTTCAATTCGAAAAAGTCTTCATCGAGAAAATGACTATTTTCCTACACCTGGTAGGTACAAGATTTATATACTTATTCAAATACATTCATGATTAATATTTGATGTGTTCTGGAAAAAGTGTTCAGAAATTTTCATCTGGTAACAATAATGAATAAAACTATGTACTACTGCCGGGTGTTGGAAATATGTTCAATAGACATAGTAATTTTTTGTTTAAACAAATAAAATAAATTGAAAGCAGGACATCTCTTGATGGGGGGGAGGGGGAATAATGTGTACCTGTGTCCATATCTCTTAATGGTGTGAATTTTTCAACACAGGATATGTTTTTTAGTTTATACCCCTTTGTAAACAAACACAGAAAGTACCCTGTAAACCATCCTAAGATTCTCCTTGGCAATGATATTCCAGTCAATCTTACACCTAAGATTCTCCTTGGCAATGATATTCCAGTCAATCTTACAGGACTAACAGGGATTGTGAAGTGTCGTGTTTTACCGCCAAAGGATCTGTATATTTACCTGTTTTACCAATTCGGACGAATAAGAAGTTGGTTTTTGCCTTATGCCGAGTCTGTGCAGAAATGGAGAGCTGTATAGAATGTTATCATCAAGATCCTGAACGTGAATTCGTAGGCACGTACACAATTCTCGAACTAATCAAAATAATCCCATTATAAATAAAACTAGGTATTTTTAATTTATTTATTTCATTATTAAATTTTTTTTTATTAATCAATTTCCTTAATAAATTTAATTCCTAAATTTTTTTTATATTTTACTAATATTATTTTTACTTTAAATTTTTCTTAATAAAACTATTTTTAATTTATTTATTTCATTATTAAATTTTTTTTATTAATTAATTTAATAAATTCAATTCCTAATTTTTTTAATATTTCTACTAATATTATTTTTAGTTCAAATTTTTCTTTTTGATTTAAGAAAAAGGGTATTTATTTACAGAGGTGTACGAAGTGTGGAGCTATGAAACCTCCCAATATGTAAAAGGCGTAGATAAAGGTCTTTTCTCGGAATATATAGACCTTTTCTTGAAAATAAAGCAGAAATTTTCAGGATATCCACTATCCAGCTACTGTGACAACTTTAAAAGAAAAGGAAGCCTTTGTTAAGGAGTTATACGATCGTGAGGGAATAGAATGACTGTTGCTGATGTGGAAGAGAATCCTGGATTACGATCACTCAGCAAATCATGTCTGAATAGGTAATATATAATCATGCTTTCTTTTTTACAATTTTTTTTTCAAATCTTGAAATATATGTTCTTTCTTTCTTTCAGTCTTTGGGGCAAATTCGGACAGAAAAATAATATGGGTCAGGAAAACTGGTGACCTCTATAAATTCTCATCTCATCAGTAAAGAAGAATAAGTCATCGTCGTAGTCGCACTCCTTTACAGGAGATAGTGGTAAGTAGCATTGTATTTTTGAATCCCAATTCTCAAGAAGAGGGTATGGCGTACATACAGTGGCAGATGCTTCAAGAGTGTGCTATTGATACTAAATTCATAAATCCTGCAAAAAGAATTATATAGCACACAGACTGCTTGAATAATTTTTTCAATGGATGCAGGTAGAATTTCAAATGCAAATTTGAATACTCTAAATCTAGCGACCAAAATGCCAAAAGTGCATTCTACGCGTATAACTTGGCAAGTGTGACTTCATCTGTAGTTGAAAATTCGATTCAGAATGTCAGAACAATACAATACTCAAAAACCAAACGTAATAAAGTATGGAAGTATGTGCAGAAAGTGCAGTTCATCAAAGATCACCTAAAGAAGGAAGAGAATGAAAATACCTCTTAACATTGTGGTTCCAGCTAAGAGATCTGCAACGACTTAACTTTACACTTGTATGATTACACCAACAACAGTGATGCGGATGATGATGAAAGTGTTAAGTAAGCCAAACATGTTCACTTCCAGAATTAATATACTAATCTTAGCGAAAATTAAGGACAATCAACGAATTGGTGTCAGAAATTGAAGAGCAGGAAAAGGAAGATGCGGCAGTGGCCAATGTTAAATAATTCCAAACATTTTCATGTTCGGTGTTATGAATTTATATGCATTGAATTGAAGAGAGAAAATGAGTCCTTAGAAACTCAAATGAAAATCCTAAACAGGAACGTACAAGATAACGAAGAGTATATATATTATAGAATCACAAAAATATGATTAATTGTAAGTATGTATAATTCATAATATGTAAAAGTATGAAACCATTAATTGTCTGGACAGTGTGATGTGAAAAACACACCTACCTACTCATAATGTTTAATAGGAAAATCCTGATTTCCTCTTGAAGCTAGTTGTTTGAATTGGCAAATATTGGTTTCGCAATGCCAAACAGCTAGACATTAGTTGAAAGATTACTTTCCAATGTGCACTTTCTATTGATGTGTACATACTCGTATAATCGAAGTAAACTGCTCGGAGAAACAATTGAGAACATCCTTATTCTGAGGAAACCTCCCTTCTTTACTCAGATATTTTTCACAGGTTGGACACCTACGGATTCACCAATCACTGCGACAGTACTGACGGCATCAACAAGCCAAAATACTTCTGCATCACCTCAGAGGATGATGTGCCAAACGCTATTCGCCGGCGAAAATCGTGGAGGAGAAAACTGCGTTCGATTCGCAGCCGAATAGAATGCGAAAATCACATGAAAAATCTTTCAAAAAATGCTTCTAAATTTGCGTTCTATTCAAATGCGAATAGAAAGCGAAAAAATCAATGCGAAATGTGGAGTAAGTCATTTTTCGACAACATGTTCAATTCATAAACATTGTCTATAAATTGTTATTAATTATTTGGTATACGTAGGTCAACGAATTCGGAACTGGTTTCCTTCGAGGTGCAAGAATCAGAGATTGAATATTCACCTCCGGGGTCTGGAATTATAAAGTAAGTAAAAATATATCTCCATAATTTGTAAAATTGTTCTTATATGATGTAGTGTGAAGCACAATATAAACGGCAAGTTTAATGAATTGTTTAGTTCTCTGCAATTTCGCGTATGTAATTATGTAGAAGATACCCTTCAAAAAACGCCTCCTTTCGTCCAAAATGTCTGAAATTTCAATCGAAACATCGGGGGCAGCGTGACAACAATATTTTTTTAAAAATTAAAACGACTCATCGCTTTATTCCGTTAGTTACAAATGAGCCCACCCATTAAACTGACACAACTAAACGCGTTCCATAAAAACAAACAAATTTCAAACGGCTGGAAACACACTCTGATCGCTGTTGAAAAATATGTAAATCATGTTAAAACTAGAATTCTCTCAACTATTGAAATGGTCATCAACAAACGGAAATCTAAACGATTGTTGAATGTCACTTTTGTTCTCGACAAATGTGGCAATTTTCCTTTAAATAAACACATAACACTTTCGACTAGTCAACAGATGTTCGACATCTTCAAAATCATGTTTGAAAACACCACATGTGAAACGAGCATTGTAGTTCTCATGCTGATATAAATATGTATAGGTATGTAGCAGGCAGCTTACTCAATCGAGAAAACACATTTTGTTGGAAGATTTATCACGGATTGAGGACACTGAATTGTAAGAAAATGAACAGAGAATACCTAAGAAAGCTCTGGTTGAAGCCAGCATAATACAAAATGCAGGACATATCGGCGCCTCAAAGAAGTTTTACGGAATTGATCCAACTTACAAATTATATCCGCCCAACAGAGCGCAAAATACGAGAACAAGTATGTATAATCGCAACAAAATTCATTTTAAAATAATAATATAATGTAAGTTTGTAAAAGTACTTACGAGTAATGAGGCAATAAATAAATAATTGAATTTGAAAATAAACGAAATCGTAACAAACAACACTGCAGATCCACGTAATGTTTGTAATTTTATTTTGATAAGTAGCTTTCTATTTCAGGTACGAAGAAGAATAGAAAATTCTGAAGTAAACACAATTCGAGATATCCTTCAAATAAAACAGTGATGCGATAACCATGAGAGGTTCAAACACCTTCACAAAGGGTATAAGGTAAAACTGTATCTTTGAAATGAAGAACTGAAACGTTAAGACGATAAGAGATCGTTTCAATGCACATTAGAAAATGAGTTGATTTCAAAATGAGGCAGGAAAATCGCATTTTAATACGCAGCTATAAAGTACAAAAATAATTACTTTCCACGTGCATTGTGCAATCATAACCGACAGGTACTAAGAAAATGTGACTCGAATCAATTTTCCATTTTTCTTTCCTAACTTCAAACGCAATTTTTCTAAATTTTGATTCACGAAAAGTAAAAAACTCAGAGAACCTCTCGAGAATATTATTCATGCAGTATGTTCATGAAAACCACATTTCATTTTTTTCCCTTTTCAATTTCAACAAGCTATCGGAGTTGGATCAAAAACATCACAATCGACGTATTTTCTCTCATTTTTCCTCTCATAGGTCTGATTATATCAGGTATGTAATCATGACGGTTGAGAAATCTATCAGATGCAAAAAAAAGTGTGGCATTTGCCATCTTTACAATTTTTTTTTTTTTTATCAGGTAAGTATGTAATCATAACGGTTGAGAAATTTATCAGATGCAAAAAAAAGTGTGGCATTTGCCATCTTTACTATTTTTTTTTCAAATTAAGTGACTGGCCATTTTTTTCAAACCATTACTGAAATTTTTTTTCCTCCCGCAAAAGATACACGACTTCAAATAATATGCCTTTGCTGAACAAAAAATGCGCTCATTTAGGTATGCCATCTTTACACAAAGTGTAATTTGTACCTACCATCCCAATTCATTATTCACATTTAAATTTGCCGAGACATGATGTGGCATCAGCCATCTTTTACATTTTTCTTTTTTTTTTTCGATTTTTTTTCTTTTATACTTTGTATCAATCGTTTTTCTTCATTTTTCATTTTCATTTTTGCCTTGAAAGATGTGGCTTTTGCCATCTTGACAATTTTTTCCTTTTTTTCCAACAATTTTTTTTCATTAGATGTTTTGCCCTCATCGAAAGATACTCGAGATGAATTCACAGCCTGCCGTATGAAAAGAATGTGGCTTACACCATCTTTACTTTTTTTTCCTGCAATATTTTATTTAACAAATGAGCCAAAAGAGAGTTCAGTTTGTACCAACTGTTTTTCATTTGCAAATTTGTGGAGACGAATGTGACTCATGAAATATTTTTTTTTAATTCTAATATTTTTCAGATCAACGCTGACATATTTTTCATTCGTTTTTTCTCCAATCGAATTTACAACTAGCGGCAAGAGGTCACTATAATTTTCAAATGATGTTTGAAAATAGAAAATTCACAGTAAAACGTAGTCTAGATCATGCCACCATGATTTTAAAATTTTTCCAAGAATGTGTATCTACGTTTTGCCAACTTTTATTTCTTTGTTCATTGTTATAACAAAATGATACATACTTAGTTCATTTTTTCAATAATTTTTTAGCGATTGCAATTCAATTAAGTGAAGAGAAAAATGGAATAGGCAGCGAAATGAGAAAAATGAGCAATATTTGCAACATGAGCAACAAGCATCGTTTCAATATTACGCAGGACATTAATTTTCAAATTAACAGACTCAAGAAATACTCTCCAGGCAGTTGCCGAAGACGACAACGTTCTCACGATATCAAAAATGAATAATTACTCGTAATATACATACGATTACTCGTGTGAAAATATCACACACTTGAAATACTTATCATTGCGATGAAACACATCAATCATCGGCACATTGTACACGATCACAGTCAGGCGGTGATAATACCGTATCATATTATCAACAACATAAGTTGACGATGTCAGCAATACAGCTGCATCCAACGCTTGTGCATCATTACCACATCAAGTTCATTATGTGACACAAGGTGAAGGCAATTATCACATGAATAGTAATAACTCTTCATATTATTGTGATAAATAATAGTCACATTCATGAAAATACACTGTAGATCAGATCGTTTCAGAAAAGCATCGATCATAATATAGGCTACCTGTGTTTCGAACGAATGATCGTGTAATTAATTTTCATTTTGAAAACAGTGAAAGACGCCATCATCTCCATCACTGCATGAGGAGCAAGAAACTAGAAAAGAATAATTTAAAAACTGCAGAAATCGACTCGTATACTGCTTGAAACAAGCGTGCACATTTGCTCGTATTAATGTCAAAATAAATCAGAATAGATGGACAGAAAATATTGAGTTATTATTTCATTATTTTTATTCTATATTATTGAAAAAAGTTCAAGGCTGGATTTCATCTTCTCGTATCCTTCTTCTTAAAATCAGACCTAGCGGCACTCGTTTACTTTGGAATTATCCTCTGCGGGAAGAAAAAAAACTAGAGCTAAGAATTTAGATAGAAATAAACCAACGTGTGAACTATTTCAATTACGATCTTGCAGCATAACGATCATTTTTTTTATTTTTAGGTCGCCAAAAATTCATTAAACACTACAAATTTTTACCTGTTACTGATTCAGTTTCATCAAAACCTACTTGAGGAAAAAGAGAGATTACGTCGACGTTTCCAATTTTCACAATATTTTCTCATCTGTTAAAGACCTACAATATCTACATGATATGTTTTTTATGTAGTTTGGAATTCAGAATTATTCAAAACATTGATGCTCTAGCAGCCTCAAACTCTTTTCATGATAGCAAATGACACGTAAGAAACAGAAACAGAACGGTACATGAAGATGCAGGTTGAAGGTAAGAATTTTTCTCAATAGATACGTTTTTATTGCGATGTCTGCCACATTTACTTCAATCAATTAGAAATCATTTGAAGGGAGATTTGCCAGGATTTATGGATTCTGTGTTGAAATAAAAGTTGAAAAACGGAGCTCATCTATAAAATGGAAATCCTCCACCGATGAAAATGTGAAGAAGATTGATACGAAGGTAACGAACATTGAACATTTTTATCATGTGCTCCCAAAAACGGTTATATGCCTCTAGTGAATGTTTCCAAAAATGATTTCGATGTTTCACCGAAAAATTACCAAAAAAAAAAAAAACAACTCTCACTCGTTCATCATTCAAGAAATTAACACGTCATTCAGGCCGAGATGAATTAGGATAAGCTGATTATATGTACCCTGGTGCATCATGTTACGATTTCATGGTCAAGGACGGAAAATCTTCATATCGTCAAGCTTGATCTATAACAAGTCGAAGACTCGACCCTAACCACAGATACGCTTCGAAGAAGTAGGTGACACCAATACTGACTGTGAGACCTAATCTGCCAGCCCCAGCAAGTTGCTCGCAAGGATTCAGAGCAAATAGGTCTTTGATTCAGAGATATGAAAGAAGGTGATTTTTCCAGAACGATAACGCCATAATATCTTCCAGTGGCTTTTTCTCGATGCGATGGTAAAACCAGAGATGAAAATAAAGGTGATAGTAGCAGAGAAGATAAATCAAATCGGAGGAATAGCGATACTGTTACATAATCAACAACAGACAAAAAATAAGGCTTTTGACGTATATTGTAGGTTGCATATCGGTTTGCCTGAACTTTATCAGTTTGGTGAGCATTCTTATCAGTGAGTATCAAAATTTCAAATTTTGAGCAATTTTCACAAGGTGTTTTTCAAATGTAGGTATAGCTTTTATTTATAGTTTTTTCTTCAATTTTAAACACTGTTAAATCCTGTGATGGAAAAAGATCTGCTCTTTGTCGAAGTTCAAAGACGTTTTGTCAATTTCTTTAAAACTCGGCGAAGAGAGGATCTTTTTCCATTACCTGGTGTAACAGTGTTTAAAATTGAAGAAAAAACTAAATAAAAGCTATACATTTGAAAAACACCTTGTGAAAATTGCTCAAAATATGAAATTTTGATACTCACTGATAAGAATGCCCACCAAACTGATAAAGTTCAGGAAAACCGATATGCAACCCGCGATACATCAAAAGCCTTATATCTTTAAAAAAGAGGATAAATTTCCTTTTAAAAAAAGAAAGAGTAATAAATCTGCACTCGACAGAGCAATAATAATAATAAATTCGCTTATTGAGATCACTAATTAAAGCTAATAATGCTATATTTTGACCTTTTTCATGATACGTTGTATCTGATCTAACAGAATGTGTGAATTAAAATGAAAGGTAGGTAATGCAATATTTTGTTATTTTCTTGAATCTCAGTCTTTTCAGTTTAATGCACCTTCAAATCATCAAGGAGTACTTGCACGTGTTACTGGTACATTTATTTTTACACGTAGATAGAGATACATATAATTTAAACTACCAGTTCTTCATAATCAGATTTAATTATTACGAGTATTTCTAAATAAGTATGTTTTTTTTACACGGATTTTATAAGAATCCATAATCTGAATTCTGGGTGGATTGTGTTGAAATCTACTGAATGATTATTGGTCACTTGGCAATCTTAAGCCACTCCTCCAGACATCGATGATATGTATACCTACTAATTTTACTTCTTTAATCACGATTATGTTTTTAGTTCACAATATACAATTGAATGAAACTGTGTTCAATTATTCAACAGGTTATGAGCCCAGACTCATCCACGCGCGCGAATTGTGAAAATATTTATCAATTTTATTTGAAATATCAAGTATCTTGTTCTCTCCAATCGTTCGATAATTTTTGTGTCTCTTTCCTGCCAATAATTGAAAACTTTTTTTGAGATTCGAAAATGTCCGTGAATCCTTCAGTTTCGTTATCGTTTTTACCTCTTGGTAATGTGGTGGAATATTATGCAGATTGGAGCATTCGTATGATGTGTCTTTTGCGGTCCTTGAATTGTGCTGATTGCTTAGAAGAAGAAGAGGAGTCAAGCCATCAACCCACTCCAAAACAAATAGCAGAAAAGAAACAGAAGGATGCTAAGGCAATGGAGGCAGTTTATAGGCATTTATCTGCTTATGCTCTCAATATTATTCGCGAAAAGAAAACTGTCAAAGAGGTCTGGTCAGCTTTAAAACACGCATATGAGGATAAAAGTCCTGCCAATCAACTTCACCTTTTTGACAAATTACTTCAACTTAAAATGGCCGAAAACGAAGATGTTATGCTACATTTTGCGAAGTTTGACTCCATAATCAATGAGCTGAGATGTAGTGGTGCTCAGGCTATCAATGATGAACAATTTTTATGCTGTGTTTTACTTCGATCCATGAATATAAATTACAAACAAGCAGTAACTGCCATAGCAATGACCTCGAAGGATGACTTGCAAATTGAGACAGTCAAGGCCAACTTACGAACCTACAGCTTGACTTTGACTGAAGTTAAGGACGAGAAGACAACTGAGGATCCATCAGCATCAACATCAGCCATGTTTGTATCAGGTCAAGGTGATAATTTCAAATTCAATCATGGAAACTATCAATACTATCGTGGTCAGAAACGAGGAAATCAAAGAGGAAGAGGAAATCGTGGTACATCATTTCATGGTGCAGCATTTCGTGGTCAAGGATTCCGTGGTCAAGGATTTCGTGGTCAAGGATCTCGTGGTCAAGGGTTCCGTGGTCAAAATTTCAAGGCGAAATACAGAGTTCATACTCCAAATTCTAACAATTCCAACAATGCAATGTTTTGCACATATTGTAATCGGTTCAATCACCTTGAGAAAGATTGTCGTTATAAAGCAAGAGATCAAAAATCTCCCAAAAATTCCACCAATCCATCTAATCAAGTGAATATGGCTGGTGAAGAAGATTCGTTTGGTTTTGTCGGATTAACTATATCAGGTAATGATAAAAGTACAATAACATTTGTAATAGATTCAGGTAGCACAGTACATTTAATAAATGATAAAAGTTGTTTGAGCAATGCTACTTGCATTGAACCCCCAAAAAGATTAAGTTTAGCTGACTCAAAAAGCTCATTATTAGCTACTGACATAGGTAAATTGGCAATTGTCAGCAATTATGGTATAAAAGGTACACTCAATCAAGTACTCTATGCTCCTGAGGCACGTCAAAATTTATTATCAATCAAACGCCTCCAGGAAATAGGAATAAGTGTAATGTTCACCAAGAATGAAGTCTTCTTGTATAAAAATGATAAAATTATTGCATCTGGTGAAAGTGAAAACAGTCCTTTATTTAAAATACAATTCAAAGTTGAACAAATTCCTTCTCAAATTATATGCAATGTAAACCTATCTAGCATCAATGAAATTTCATTAATTTGGCATAAAAGAATGGGTCATTTGTCTTACCCTTTTTTATGTAAATTATTCAATAATAATATGATAGCTGGTGCTAATGTAAAAATACAAAATCCTAATTGCGTATGTGAAACGTGTGTGTTTAGTAAACACAGTCGAAAATCTTTGGCTAAGTCCAAAAAGAAATCAATAGGTCCGTTGGATATAGTGCACTCAGATGTTTGGGGTCCCTATAGTCCAACGAGAAACAATGAACGTTATTTTGTCACATTCATAGAAGGATATACTCATTTTACTTTCATTTATCTACTGAAAAACAAATTTGAAGTTTTCAAATTTTACAAACAATTTGAAGCCAAAATTTTACTTCTGTTACCTAATGCAAAAGGAATTAAAATGTTGTATTGTGATAATGGTGGCGAATATGTGTCGAATGAAATTAAAGAATATTGCAAATCAAAAGGTACAGAACTCCATTACACTATTAGAAACACTCCTGCTCTAAATGGAGTAGCAGAGAGAATGAATCGCACTTTAATTGAAAAAACAAGAGCTTTATTAATTGAGTCTGGTTTGCCACAAAGTTTTTGGGGATGTGCTTTATCAACTGCTACCTATCTATTAAACAGAAGTCCAACAAGAGCTTTAAAAATAAATAAAACGCCTTATGAAATGTTGATGAATAAACTACCTGATTTATCTGTTTTAAGAATTTTCGGATGTGTAGTTTATGCAAAAAAGGTATTTGCTCCTCAATTGAAAGCTCAGTCTGAAAAATGTGTACTGATAGGATATGTTCATAATGGGTATAGGTTGTATAATTTAGAAACGAAACGTGTTATTATTGTCCGAGATGTTATTTTTGATGAACGTTTAACTTACAAAAATTTATCTAATCAAGAGCAAATTAAAATCGATGACACAGAGCACACATCAAACGAGAATGAGTCATGTATTTTTAGAAACGATATGCTATTGAGAAATCGTAAATCTATTCCCAAAAATGTTGACGAAGCTGAAAATATCAAGATTACAAACGATAAAATTAATCTTTCAAATGAAAAAGAACAGTCACCAGTTCGAAGAATTAGTTCAAGAGTTAAAAAACAGCCGAATTGGTTGAAATATGACTATGGTTATTATGTTTTTATCACCGGATCCGAGTTTGATGATATACCTTCATGTTACACTGATATTCAGTCTCGAAATGATAGAAATCATTGGTATGCGGCGATAAGAGAAGAGCTAACCTCTCTTCAGAAAAATAAAGCATGGGTCTTAGTAGACAGGCCGCCAAATAGAAATATTATCGGAAATCGTTGGGTGTTTAAAATTAAACGCGGAGAAAATAATAAACTTGATAAATTCAAGGCAAGATTAGTGGCAAAAGGGTATAGTCAGGAATATGAGCGAGATTATTACGAAACTTTTGCACCAGTAGCTAAAATGATTAGCTTTCGAATTTTTATATCTTTAGCAATTGCTCATGGCTTACTATTAACTCAGTTAGATGTAAAAACTGCCTTCTTAAATGGTGACCTAACTGAAGAAATTTTTATGGAAGTACCTGAAGGTATTTCATGTCCTGCAAATAAGGTATGTAAATTGAAAAGAGCAATTTATGGTTTAAAACAGGCTTCAAGGCAATGGTATAAACGTCTTGATTCATTTTTAAAAAGAACTGGTTTCGTATGTAGCAAATCTGATTATTGTGTGTATTTTTTGGATAAAGGAAATATTGAATTGAATGTATACATTCTCTTGTATGTTGATGACTTGATAATAATGTGTAAAAATATGGCAAATTTATCCAACATAAAAAATCTTCTATTTCAAGAATTTCAAATGACAGATTTAGGCGAATTGAAATATTATCTAGGTATAAGTATTCAAAGGACAAATGATTATATTTCACTAGATCAACACACTTATTTGGAAAATGTTTTATCACGTTTTAATATGAGCGATTGTAATCCTATCTCAACCCCTTTAGAAATTAAAGTTGATGTAATAAAGCTAGAAAATGCTCCGATTGATCTAAAATATGAAAAATTATGCCGAAGTCTAATAGGCAGTTTAATGTATGCTATGTTATGTACTAGGCCTGACATTTGTTATACAATTAGCCTACTCAGTCGTTTTCAGTCAAAGCCTAGTGTAGAACTATGGAATATACTCAAAAGAGTTCTCAGGTATATAAAGGGAACTTTACAACACAAGTTGGTTTATACAAAAAATGTGAATTTTGATATTCCAGCTATATGCTATGTTGATGCTAGTTACGCAACTAATGACCTACAAGCTCACTCTACAAGTGGAGTCTTGATAAAAACTTTTAACCAACATACTATAGCATGGACATCTCGTAGGCAGCCAAAGGTAGCATTGAGTACTATGATAGCAGAATATTTTGCCTTATGTGAAGCTACTCGCGATGTATTATGGTTACGTGAGTTTTTGAATTTCTTGAAAATCAAAACAGATAAGCCAACCATAATTTATGAAGACAATGCAAGTTGCATTGCTGTAGCCAAGAATCCGGTGAATCATAAGGGTACTCGTCAAATGAAGACAAAATATTTTTTCGTGAGAGAAGAAATAGAAGATGGTACTATTATCATTAATAAAATCAGTACCACTGATAATCTGGCAGATTTTTTAACAAAATCATTACCTACTGATAAATTAATTTTCACATTAAAGAACATTGGTCTATCAAAATAGATTTCTACATTATTTTATTTTATTTCTTTTCTCAGGTTGATTACCAAGTGCGGAGGAGTGTTGAAATCTACTGAATGATTATTGGTCACTTGGCAATCTTAAGCCACTCCTCCAGACATCGATGATATGTATACCTACTAATTTTACTTCTTTAATCACGATTATGTTTTTAGTTCACAATATACAATTGAATGAAACTGTGTTCAATTATTCAACAGATTGTTGATTCAATTCTGATAAAGTAAAATCTAAAATCCATTCCCATAATCTACTACCCCAGTAGATTATGGATTTTCAATGATCCGGATTTAATCTGTTTAAAATCCGGTAAAAAGAACAACCGTATTTTCAAAAACTGATTGTACATTTGTAAAAAAAAAACAAAACAGGATTTTGACAATCCATAATCCAGATCATGCAAGCATAATCCCGAATCCGTGTAAAAAACATACTTAATATAACTACATACCATAATATTTGAGTTAGTTTTTTTCCATCAATTGTTGACTCGTAAACCCATCCATCTAAAATTGATTGGTCACGATTCAAGACCGGTAGATAAATTAACGCGGGTGGTAGCTCAATAATCACCGGGTTTAATTTTGTAATGAATAGGATATTAAATTAATAGAAATAAAACACATCGTAGCTTGTTAAACCATATTTTTTTCATAATATCAGGTCCTTTTTGGATTTTAAAATAATTCTATTTTGCAGTCTTCTACATTCGTGGGAGTGGAAATAGTATTAGACATCAGGAAGTGGGCAAAAATTAGTTTTATCTTCCACTTGAAGAGGCTGTATCGTTCAGGTATATAAAAGAGGGCCGATGGGGGGCAATTCAAACTTTGGACTCATTCCGTCTGAACTTGGTTGCATAGAATACCAGAATGTCTAACATCCGAGTATGTAAGTTGGTATAAAATGTATCATGCTTGGTTTTATCATTATTCAGACCTTAATCTCTATTGAACGTATCTCCTCTAAATAGGTAAAATTTCTAGGAAACGCACAATAAAGAAAATTCAAGACCAGGAGGGAACGATCTCTAGAGAAGACCTATTCAGTCTAAAATCTTCCATCGTAATAGGAGAAAGCAAAGGTACAAATATGTACATACAACCATTCTAGACACTTGAGGAGGAGAGCGCATCATTCAGGTGTCAGTTACATAACGACAACGGGTCCAATTTCCTCTCCTTGGATCAAAAAAACTACATCATCTTGCTAATAATGGCCATATTTGGACATTTCTCACGACCCAATCAGATTCTGTACGAGAAGATCAAAAACCTCTTAGGCTTGATCGAAAAGTAAGGTCTGATTAGACACGCATTTGTCCAAAATAGCTTCTTATTTCATGTGAACAGGGTGTTTATATTGAGTCTTTATGGCTCCTTTCCCTGCGGACAGTTGTTAGAATTAATAAATAACTCTTCTTTTTCTTTCATTCGCGTGTGTTAAAATGTAAATGCGGTTCATTTCGAATAAAATAATATTGAAAAAGTTGTATTGCCAGTTTGGTTTTTTAAAATTGTATGGAAGAGAAATCGTGATGGCCGCCGCGTGAAAGTTTTCCATAAAGATTTCTTTCCCAGTGACCAAGCTTTTGACTTTCAAAAATTGCGCCACTAAAAAAATGAGCTTTTTGGTAAGACTTTGGCAAAACAATTAGATTCACGCAATCACTTCTGTAGCCAAACATTAATATACTATGCTGTCGGGGTGTTTGCGGCAAAAAATACCCCGCATTAATGGTATTCAGTGCAGCAAATAAAATACATTTAATTATATAAGTATAGCAATTTTTCTACAATATACCTACTTTGAAAGTGTATAGTTAATATGAATGACTCGGTATGTTGTAAACGATTCAAAGAACCAGTTTTCTAAAATTAATTAACCATTGAAATCCTTATTTTGAATTACTGAATTGTAAATTTTGTTAAGTATAGGTTACCGGCTCGGGCTTTCCGATTTCACCATCGTTGACGATGTTTAGGTGATTATAGGTAGAAGCTGCAGTACGATCTATCCGAACTTAAGAGTGATTTCAGGTAAATTTTCTTTTTCTCAACAAATTATCAGTTTTGTATTCGTTATACGGTTTACGTTATGAGTAAATGGTATGGAATAAATGTAGGTACATATGTCCACTTAGATGTTGAAAAGTGAACAGCATCATCAGAGTCTGAATCACAGTAAAACATTTCCTGTGCTGTGAAAATTTTGTCCCAACAAACCGGATGTTTCAGACGTTCAACTCAAAAAATACGTACTCTTTAAAACGTGATAATGAAATTCTTGAAGAAGAGAAACAGGCGAGAAATGTTATACGTACAGGAGGAGGAAGCAGATGATTTTTTTTAGCTGATGATGTTTTGAACGAAATCAACGACTAGATCTCAAATTAACAAGTCTGCTTTTATTTCGATTCATTTTCTCTTTTTTATTTCAATTCGTTTTTACTTTACTTTTTTTATTTACATTAGTTTGTTATTCTTTTTTCTATGGCGTTTAGAATATTATTCAAACTCTCGAAAAAGTAATTTTTTAATTTCAATTCGTTTTTCATATAGACTAGTTTATCATTTTTTATGGTGCCCTATGCCGGCCACCGTCAATGTGGTTGAGACTCAAAGTTTCAGAAAAGTCATTATTATATGTATATTTTCTATTCATTTTTCATTAGATTAGTTTGTTACCATCTTTGTTGGGTTTGAAAGCGAGAGCTTGTTCTTTATCTTTATCACTCACAGCTGATTTCATATGATTAGTACGTTCGAATGTAACCTTTTTCAACAGGGTTTACACTGTATCAAAATTATTTATTGGCAAGTCTTGGCGGTTCATTTTTTAAACAGAACTTTCCAAAATGTTATCATGACTGCTAATTGTGCAGCTGAGATTGGTGCAGCAAAAATGGTCTGGCCAGAAAGTATTTCACTTTTGTATATTTTTCATGTCCTGCAATACGTCCTCAGGTGGCTGCAAGATGCGTCGCGTGATATTCCTAAAGATCGTCAAAGGCGGCCGAATAATTTGGAAAATCAGTCGAATATTCGCCGAGTAGCCTACTTTTGTACCTATTCGATATTCGTAGATCATGTAATTCAACTACAATATGAATACTTCGCATACTGTTTTAGGGACTACGAAATTCGAGTGTATTAAATATTGTTTCAACAAAGTATTCTCCTGCGGCAGTGATGGGATTACTGCGTTAAAACGACCTCAAGTTTCTAAAAACATGATAACGTGGCTAAAATTAAAATTGTATTAAAAGTAAAGGAATTGATGCCGAATTACCTTACAAAACATGGCAGTTTTTGCTCAACGAGCTCGTATAATTGAAATGAAAATACCAGGCTGTGAAGCTGCGTTATTCATTTCAAAAAGAAATCTGCCTTTTTCCACTTGTGATGAACTGTTGAAGTGGTTAAAAGTAATCGGCATCGATATAAAACCGTTCAAAGGAAAATCGCATGTCACGTCACCGATAAAAGTGCGCTTCGATAATTACCAATGTCATTGATAAAAATATCGACAATATCGTTTCACCTTTCTAATAAACATTATGTACTTGAAAAGCAAAAATTATCGCTCATGATTGATGAGTTGACTGATCTTTCTTCTGTTAAACGATTGGCAATAAGTGTTCCTTATCTTAACAGGGAGAAGGGAATTGAAGAAGTACATACTTATTAACAATCATTGAGGAACATACTCGTATATTATTCTAATTTATAATTATTTGACATCGATGTTATACGTATTCCATGGAGAATGACATGAAGATGGTACTCATGCGGCGTTGCGCAACATGAAATTGGTCTCGTACTTACTTACTAACGTGTGTATACACGTATGTATTTCAGATATTTGGTCAGATCTTATTTGAATGCTGTGAATACGAAAAGTTCTCGTTTTAAAAATAATTTACCAGGACCGGATTGGGGACGACTGTTCTTGAGGAGACATCATGATCTTTCACAACGATTGGCGGAGAATATGAAAATGGCTCGTGCTGAAGTGTGCCCAGAAACGATAAAAAAATTTCCCTTACACTTGGAGAAAGTATTGAAAGACGTTCCACCAAGTAATATCTTGAACTACGACGAGTCTGCTTTTGTAGATGATCCGGGTAAAGTCAAGGTTTTGGTGCGTAGGGGAATGAAGTATCCGAGCCTTATGCGTGAGCACTCAAAAGTTGGCGTATCGGTCATTATGGCAGGCACCGTCAGTGGAGACATGCTGCCACCATACGTTGTCTACAAAACTACAAAAGTGAGTGCCTATGGACCACCTGGATATTGAACAGCGTACATGGCGGCCGATTTAATCGTACGAAGTCTGGGTGGTTCGATGAGGTTACGTTTGCCGACTGGTTCAATAAATTGGCGCTTCCCTACCTAAAAAAACTGCCCGGAAAAAAGATCATGATTGGCGATAATTTGGCCAGCCATCTATCATTCGGTGTTATCAAAAAATGCGAGACGAATAATATTCACTTTGTTCTACTGCCGCCAAATTCGACACATCTGTTACAGCCGCTAGATGTGGCGGTTTTTCATCCCCTCGAGGAAGCGTGGAGGGCTGTGCTACAAGAGTTTCATCACGAACATAAGAAGGCACAGTTCAAAGACTCCTTTCCGACTCTTCTTAAGAATACTCCCGTTTCCGTCGGCGCACGATGCCAAGCGAACATGAGAGCTGGTTTTATGGCAACTGGGATCTATCCGTACAATTTATCGAAATCGCTAAAACGCTTGGAGCTCGAAATGCCTAAAGCTCCCGAAGAGGTCGCATTTTCAACTATACTGGAGCTCTTAGATGAACCGGCGAAAGTTATTAGGGGTCGGCACACGTTCGTAAATATGTCAAATGTTGTTTAATTCGTCAATAAATGCGTTTTTTTAAATCGATTTTACATGTATTCTTATGGGTGTCCATTCTCACCCCATTTTCTAAGGTTCGACCTTGCCTACTTTGAGCGGTTATGAAAAATGGGGGAGGGGGCGAGAATTTTTTGGAGGGGGTCTACTTATAGCCAAAGGACATACAATTCCGTGGGAAAAAAAATTAGCTTGATAACTTAATTAGTTTTGGAATAAATTTAAAAAAACCTCGAAAATCGTCCTATTCCACCCCACCTGACGGTACGCAAAATATGATGGGGTTTGCTATACCGATGGAGCCAACGTGATGTTCGGTGTTCACAATTCAGTAGCAATGGTACTTGAAAAAGATTTGCCCCGTATTATTATAGTTTCCAGCTTAATCTCACTTTCTCACATTACTTACTACCTATCTACATATTTTGGAGTGACTTTCAGTATTAAATTACCATCTAATAATCATCTGTTGCCTTGCCGTAGGAACAGCCTTGCAACAAAGCAACATCCTCAGAAAAATTCTGGGTGTAAAAAAAGTAGTAAAACAACTAAGAACGCAAGTTTCTAGAGTTCTTCTGAAGAGTATGGGAATTTACAAAAATGGTACCATCTTGTAGATAATTTTAGTATCACACATGTATGTATTTCACAATTTATAAAAACATTTTAGGAATTTCTGCATTTTGAGAACATTCCTCAACATTTCTTATAGAAATAAATAGTATCCTTCGTCGTTATATAATTGAATAGTCATTCCTGATATGAGCCAGGAAATTTTGAACCTTTTTTACGATATATTTATAAAGGAGAGATAGAAAAGACGTACTTACAAATCAGCCTATAGATTGCTACCTGTAGCCGACAAATGAGATATTCAAGATTTGAAGGGCGAATGTGAAGATATTTAGATAGCTGAGATGACGACAAATAATGTAGCGCAAATTGTGCCAAAAAGGCAATCTAGAAAAAAGTAAGGTAATCTTCTAATTATTCTACAGGAAAAAATCCACTTTCAAACGCCCGAATTGTTAATTTGGAGCAATTATTGGATTCACTGATCTCCGGATCAGTGAAGTGAAACACGGAGCAGCAGCACCTACACCACCGGATTATTCGTTAATGGCGGCATTTTACTTATGGATGCCCGGAAACCTGTTCATCGGACCCAAGCCGCAAATCAGAGACGATGATCCCTGTGATAAGTTTGAATCCAGGGCAGACAAAATCATTGGGATTAAAGACTACCATATAAGGAGATCAATCAATAACCCAGACGTACAATTACATCAAACAGACAGGCACCACGAATTTTGGTACGATTTAAGAAAATTGCCAGCTGTAAAGGTAGACCATTTGAGTAAATTGCCGCACTTTCTAAGTGAATTAAAGAAAAAGTAAGTATTCTTCTAATTCAACTGGAAAAATCTGGTTTCAAATGCCCGAATAGTAAATTTGGAGCAACTGCTGGATTCACTGTAAAACACGGAGCAGAAGCACCTACACCACCGGATTATTCGTTAATAGCGGCATTTTACTTATGGATGCCCGGCACCTGTTCATCGGACCCCATGCCGCAAATCCGTGACGATGATCCATGTGATAAGTTCGAATCCAGGGCAGACAATATCATTGGGATTACAGACTACTATATAAGGAGAACAATCAATAACCCAATGTACAATTACATCAAACAGGCAAGGCACTGCGAATTTTAGGATCTTATAACCAGGAATGAATGAGGTAAGTAAATGCGAGCTTTCAACATGTGACGAGTGAAATATTATGAAATTTTAAAAATATGGAGAGTTACGCCTAGGAAAAATTTGTTTTTTGTGTACCATATTAGGCAACCATATTCGATTGATTGAATCACTCGTATCATCTTCTAAATACCGTCTTCTTGTAGCTTATTATGACGATATCGCGAAAGTACCCTTTAAAACGTGATAACGAAAGTCTTGAAGAGAAACAGGCGAGAAAAGTTATACAGGAGGATGAAGCAGATGAATTTTTTTTTAGTTGATGATGTTTTGAACGAAATAAACGAATAGATCTCTAATTACAAGTCTGCTTTTATTTCGATTCATTTTTTCTTCTTTGTTTCAATTTTATTTTATTTTTTATTTTTCAGATTAGTTTGTTACCATTTTTCTATGGTGTTTAGAATTATTCAAACTCTCACAAAATCATTAGTTCATTTTGATTCGTTTCTAAAAGTGATTATACGAGTTTTTTCAACATGATGTTTTTAAATTGTTCGAGGTCGATGGCAAATATGAATAAGGGTAGCTGAGAAATTTTCTGAAACAGACAGGAAAAATAACGAAAACTAATTCACGAGGTAAATTTATGAATTTATTGAATAGGTATATCCTTATTTTTTTTCTAGCCTATTATTTATGTTATTCTATCAAAAACTATTGAAGCTGGTGAATTCATCAATAAAAATAAAACTTATTGATGTCTCCGCTAAAACAGTTCTCTATACAAAGTTACAAAAACAAGATTTAAAAAATGATGAGCGCTTTTATCGAATCGTCAAGAACTGGAAATGATTCCAGTCAAATATAAATAGAATTTTAAAATTATAAAGATTATTCTATTTGCCCGTAGCCAGAATACCTATGCATGAACGAAGTACGTGCATCATTTAGGTTAGAGTGATTTCAGGTAAATTTTTTTCATCTCAACAAATTATCAGTTTTGTATTCGTTACGGTTTACACTATGAGTAAATTGTATGGAATACATAAGTGATCTACTTAGCACCTGATTGGTTGAAATGTTGAAAAGTGCAGAACGGCATCACCAGAGTCAGAATCGCAGTAAAATATTTTCTGTGCTGTGAGAATTTTGTTCCAACAAACCGGATGTTTCAGAAGTTCAACTCAAAAACTATGTACCTGTCCCTTGAAACGTGATATGTAATGAAAGTCTTGAAGAGAAACAGGCGAGAAAAGTTACACAGAAAAGAAATGAGCAGTGTCTCAGCTTTGGCAACTTTTCACCAAAAACAATTCATTTTTACCTCCTGAATGTAAAATTTTCAAAATCTTTTACACTCGATTTGCTTAGGCTCGGGCTCATTAACTAAAAACCTTTAGAATTTAAAAATAGTATTGCTTGGGGTAAATAAATTGCAAAAGTTGACTACATTGTATGTAGTTATTTCACCAATCAGCAATTACATCGTCTGATAGAGTATGTGGTGGAAGTTAAGAAGAATCAAATTCAAATCTTGAAAGGAAAAAAAGCATACAGGCTTAACTGGAAATTGTAAATGCCATCGCTAAACCTTCCCAATCTAAATGAGTTCCATTCGCAATCTGAAAAAGACGTGACGAAAACTGCGGGACAACTTCATTTTTCTGTAGGACGTATCGTTTCGCCTCCAGATCGATTTTTATGAAACTCAGTTTGCAAAATTTTCAAATTTCATTTTAAAAAAAATCGATTTGTAGGCAAAACGGAGCGTCCTACAGAAAAATGAAGTCGAGAAAATTTGTAGAGAATTAATTAATTTCCCGTCGTCATTATGTCTTAGTTTTTTTTCTATAGGATGCTCAGTTTTTGATTTTTTTCTTACAAAAAATTAAAACTGTTTGAAACGTGAAAATTGAAATTCAAACTTTTGTGCCAACATGTTTTTTCAGGCTGAAGAACAGCGCGAAAGCTTTGTAGGAAAGTCAACTTAATTCAGGTTTTGAGATGTAATTTTATTCTCTACGTAATATGATTTGAAACGCCGAATATCGACAATATCGTTTCACCTTTCTAATCGACATAATTATGTACTTGAAAAGCAAAAATTATAGCTCATGATTGATGAGTACGCTGATCTTTCTTCTGTTAAACGATTGGCAATAAGTGTTCGTTATCTCTCAGCAAGGAGAATGGAATTGAGGTGCATACTCGTACATTCTTTTAATTTGTAATTTGATATGATGTTCTATTTGTGTTTCATGTAGAATGTATTTTGGCGTTATTTTGAGTTTTGTTATATTGAGAATAATATTTTTATTACTCAATTAAATATTGTTCGTCTTTTAATTGTTTCGCGAATTCATTACTGACGGAGTATTTAGAAATTCAGTATCGTACTTTGACGTCGTTTCATTGTTTAGGCCTTATGAATGATTCTGGAATTCTCCAAGACAGAAGGCAGGAACATGGTTGCTAACACAAAGGAATGAAAGATGCAAAGCCACCGTATTCACCATTAAACCCCCTAATAATGATAGACGGTAAAACAGTAGGTGCCAGTAGACAACACATAACACCAACAATTAGGCAATCCACAAAAAAGTAAGTAATTTAAAAAAATTAGGCAAACCAGAAAAAAGTAAGTAATTTTCTAATTCTACAGGAAAAAATCCACTTTCAAAAGCCCAAATTGTAAATTTGGAGCAACTGGAAAGTGAAACACGGAGCAAAAGCATCTACACCACCGGAGTATTCGTTAACAGCGGCATTTTACTTATGGATGCCGGAAACCTGTTCATCGGACCCAAGCTGTAAATCCGTGCGATGATCCCTGTGACAAGTTCGAATCCAGGGCAGACAAAATCATTGGGATTAAAGACTACCATATAAGCATCAAACAGACAGGCACCACGAGAATTTTGGTACCTTAGATGTGAGTTTAGTTCTACTTTTAACCAAGAAGGGGCCAAATTTATAAATCAGACGCATTCGTAGCATGGTACCCGGATTGGGAACTAGCAGAAGAGGTAAGTAAATGCGAGCTCTCAACATGTGACGAGTGAAATATGAAATTTTAAAAATGTGGAGAGTGACGCCTAGGAAAAAATTGTTTTCAGTGTGGACTTCCCAATAAAACCGAACACAAAACCTTTCGAATGATTCAGACACGACTTCTTGAGTACTTTGCAAGAGGATCCCATAACATTGTCATCTCCGCGTGTGAAGATATTCTTCCGCAAGTGAAGGCCAGTGCAGTGTTCGCCATAAGGAGCCAAATTTATCAATCAGTATCATTCGTAGAATGGTACCCAGATTGGGAACTAGCAGAAGATTGAGGTAAGTAAATGCGAGCTCTCAACATGTGACGAGTGAAATATGAAATTTTAAAAATACGGAGAGTAATGCCTAGGAAAAAATTGTTTTCAGTGTACCATATTAGGCAACAATATCCGGGTATACGACGGCGGTGTTCAGCGTGCAGTCTTTCCCAATCGTCCTGGGAAATCGAGCTGGGTATACCTTCAGAGATCAAATCCAGCGGGAATTACGTTACCTATGAGTTTCAACACAACTCACAACAGATGTACGATTCCAGCGTTTATATGTACCAGCTGATCACCCGACGAATACGATTGATTAAATTACTTGTATCATCTTCTAAATACCATCTCCTTGTAGCTAATTATAACCATATCGCGAAAGTAGTTACCCTTTAAAACGTGATAATGAACATCTTGAAGAGAAACAGGCGAGAAAAGTTATACAGGAGGATGAAGCAGATGAATTTTTTATAGTTGATGATGTTTTGAACGAAATAAACGAATAGATCTCAAATTACCAAGTCTGCTTTTATTTCGATTCATTTTTTCTTTTTTATTTCTATTTTATTTTATTCTATTTTTAGATTAGTTTGTTACTATTTTTCTATGGTGTTTAGAATTTTTCAAACTCTCAAAAAATTATTTATTCATTCTGATTCGTTTCTGAAAGTGATTCGTCCTACAGAAAAATGAAGTCGAGAAAATTTGTAGAGAATTAATAAATTTCCCATCGTCATTATGTCATTAGTTTTGTTTTAAACAGACTATGATCTCAAGATCAAAGGAATAAAAGATGCAAAGCCACTGTATTCAACATTAAACCCCCCCCCCCAAATAATGATATAGGGTAAAACAGGAGGTGCGAGGTGCCAGTAGGCAACACATAATACCAACGAGTCTATTAATCGACTTTTATGACTTAACAATAAGCAGAGACAATTTAAAAAATTGCCGCACTTTCTAAGTGAACTAGAGACTGGATCCAGAAAAAAGTAATCCTCTAATTCTACAGGGAAAACCCCTGTTTCAAACGCCCAAATTGTAAATTTGGAGCAACTGCTGGATTCACCGATCTCCGGATCAGTTAAACACGGAGCAGAAGCACCTACACCACAGAATTACTCTTTAATAGTGGCATTTTACTTATGGATGCCCGGCAACCTGTTCATCGGACCCTAGCCGCGAATCCATGATGATCTCCCTGATAAGTACATAAATCATTTTTATTAATTTTCCAATTTTCTATCTATTTTTTGCATTTTATACTTAAAATTTGTTTTTTGTGTTCTTTGCAGCCACAAGGAAAAATTGAAGTAAGCCTAGTACGTTTCGTAATACCGGGTCTTCTGGTCGTCATTGCGTCGACATTGATGACAGGAGACTATAATCTCCAAGATCAAAAAAATGAAAACTAAAGAAGCAATTAAACCACAGTAAGTAATTTTTATTAATTTCCCATCAAAATTTTCTAATCAATAGCGTCTATAATAGATCATTGAATAATATTTGTCTCTAATTAATCGATTAACCGCGTAATTTCATTCGTTTGTAAATAAATCAAAATGAAATTTCTCTGTCAACTTTCAACTGCATTTCGATTAATTATGCCTGTCTTTGTCTTTTTTCTGTCTATATATTTTTTTTATTCGAATAATATACAGCATGACTACTGACTGAGTACTTCACCATCATTTGTGCTCAATGTCAGCAGCATCTGGCCCTTGAGGTAGACAATAACCAAATTGAGTATGCATACGCCGCCACCTGTGGCTGATTGTACCACCATGCAATGGAATCGCGAGATTAAAAAAAACTATGCAACAATCCGATCCATTTTTCCAACCTTTTACCTATTCTTACATCTGACTGCTGGAGACCAGAATAAATGTACTCCATAGGTCCTCAAAACAAAGGTATACTACGATCATCTACTTTCTAATAACTGTAATACGTTTTCCATTATTTTTCTTAAATAATATAATTGAAATTGTAATTGTTTCATCATGTACAGGGCAACACTCTTTTCCTGAATCCTGATTAGGTTGAAGATGGTACCTACTCCTGCGGCGTTGCACAACAATAATCTGTTGTCTTGCCGTAGGAATAGCCTTGCAACAAAGCAGCATCCTCATAAAAATTCTGGGTGTAAAAAAAGTAGTAAATCAACTAAGAACGCAAGTTTCTAGAGTTCTTCCAAACAGTATGGGAATTTACAAAAATGGTACCATCTTGTGAATAATTTTAGTATCACATATGTATGTGTTTCACAATTTATAAAAACTTTAGGAATTTTTGTATTTTGAGAACATTGCAATATGCCATATTTGGCATAAAATTCATTGTACATGTATATCATAAAAAAGAAACAAGTGTAGAACAGAACTTGAAAGTTGAGTATAATTTGCAAATTTATCTTCAAGTTCTGTTCTATGCTTCTGGTCATCATTGTGTCGACATTGATGAGGGGAGACTATAATCTCAAGATCAAAAGAATGAAAGGTGCAAAGCTACCGTAATCACCATTAAACCCTGTAATAATGATAAGACGGTAAAACAGTAGGTGCCAGTAGGCAACACATAATACTGAAGCGTCTAATAATCGACTTTTATGGCTTAGCCGTGAGCGGAGACTATTTATAAAATTGCCGCACTTCTTAAGTGAACTAATGAGGCAATCCAGAAAAAAGTATTCCTCTAATTCTACAGGAAAAAATCCTGTTTCAAACGCCCAAATTGTAAATTTGGAGCAACTGCTGGATTCACTGATCTCCGGATCAGTAAATCCGTGATAACTGTGATAAGTATAGTAAGTAATTTTTATTAATTTTCCATCAAAATTTTCTCATTAATCGCGTCAATAATAGATCGTTAAATAATATTTGGCTCTAATCAACTAACCGCGTAATTTCATTCGTTAGTAAATGAATCAAAATGAAATTTCTCTGTCAACTTTCAACTGCATTTCGATTAATTATGCCTGTCTTTGTCTTTTTTCTGTCTATTTCATATCAACACGCGTACTACCATCTGTCCGAACATAAGAGACTGTATCAATAACTCGCTTTGATCGAGCAGAAGACTATCATTGGTACGAGTAAATCTTACACCAAGGTAATTTTGCACAGGGCCGAAATCTTTTACAGAATAGTTCCTTTTTGACAGGTCCAGAACCTCTTCAATTAGCGCATTGTCGAAGCCAGTGACCATAAGGTCATCAACGTATACAGCTACAATGCACCTGGTGGGCATCAGTTTGCTGACGAACAAAGTAGCGCAATAAACGGAAACAACCAAGCCAATCTTATACAACACTCGCTTCAACTCCTCATACCCAGTAAGTGGACTGATAGTGAGTCTTAGTCCGTCTCCGTATAACGACCCCCACAGCTCCCAAACCGGATCTTTCACCGGACCAACGTATTCAAAACCCTTAGGCAACAATAAACTCGGTTGGTAATTGACCGTAGAGAACCGCTCCTGTGATAGGTATCACAACGGCGAAACCGAAACGACTACAGTGTACACATCAGTGTCATCAACTATCAACTTTTCCATAAAACCCAAAACAACCAACCTCGCTTTATACACTTCGTCTTGGTTTTTTCTGAAAACCCACTCAACTCCTAAAACTTTTTTATTTGCAGGTCGCTCAACAACCTCGTAGGTATTCATTCGACGAAGATTCTCAAGCTCAGCAAAAACCGCTTCTTTCCATTTCTCACTTTCTGGTCCAGTCACTGAAGCTTCCTACGTGAGAACCAACTCCGCCGTAGCCATCATAACAGCTTCGACGGACTGTTCAAGCTCTTCGGCGAGGTACTGCGAAGCAAAAAGGGGGCATTAGTCAAAGTAAACGGTAAAATGAACATCGCCGATATTTTCACCAAATCATTAAATGGTCAGAAGTTAGCGCATCTACTCGAGTCGATTTTGACTGACTCATGATTGTCGTTGTCTGTCTAATTAGCGTCTAAAGTCATTCAGTATGGTTAGCTGAACTGACTGCACATTCGTGCAAAAATCACTCGATTGTGTCTTTTATTTTTATCGATTATTTCGAATTTCACTTACGTTTAGGTATAATTATTTTATACGTGTATGTTTTTATCCGGTTGCAAAGGCAATTTTATTCGATGGCGCTTGTCGCTGATATCTTGTTTTATTCTACTCATGTTCTCAGGGGCGCCCACAGGGATATCGCCCGAGTTGAATTATGAAAATTTGGGGGGCAAAAAATCGACTGAGTAAATAATTCATTTTCTCGTTTTTCAACATTTTAAATAAGTAGGTAGGTATTAATAAAAAAATTTCGTGCGATCACAATAAATGAATAAAAGGAAACCTATCCATTGAATTAGGTACCTATACCTACTTACTTGACTTACGTGAAAGCAATTTTGTTTTTGCTACTTTTCACAAATTTTATTTCAGGATGTTTTACGAATAAAATTGATTATAAAATTGATTAATGGTATTCGGTTTTGGTATTTTGTAGATTCTGATCCATGTGATGAAGACATGAGTTCGTCCAATTGTAAGAGTCCACACAAAGATGAAGGCGATGCTTCAAGCTCAAATTTGGTAATGGTGGAAATCAAAGAGAAAGGTAATTAAGTAAAACTCAAAACTGTACACATTGTTCCAAATTGAGATTTCAAATTCTATTGCATAATTTTAAATTTGTTGCTATGAATCGACAGAAATTCCTACTCAGTGTACTTCTGAAGAGATCGAATTGGAAACAATCGACAAACTTGATTCTGGAGATTTTGACCCAAAATGTGTGGGAAACTATTCTCAAACTCAATCAGCAGCTGGAAACTTAGAAAGTTCAGTTTTGTCTTCTTCAGAACAATTATCACAAGGTGCGAATTTGATTTAAATTTTATAAGAAATAAATTTGATATTTTTGTATTTGTTAGATATAAATATTACCCACGTATCATTGTGACCGTTTCATCAAATTTTCAATTGTCTTATTTATGCCTCGAAAAATTCCAGAAATTCCTGATGATTCGACCTCTGAACATACTAAAATGGAAATTGACGGAAATTTACTTTCTCAAGATCCTAATGTTGAAAGTGCCGAGAGGTGTTCTAAATCTCAGCCTTCACCAGACGAAGCATTCAAAAATTCAAATTCATCTCTCTCAAAACAAACAACTGAAGGTAAAGCACTTAAATTTTGATTGTCTGCTTTTAAACTCGAAAAAATTAATGTTCTTCCTCATGGAAAAACTTGCTGTTTTTTTGCTTTTAATTTATGAGGTATAATTTTTTTCTTCAACAGATCTGGAAGCAAACAGTTCGAAACTCAATTTTATTAAAAATTTTAAGAAATCTAAGAACATTTTTAATACCTATTAAATAAAATAATAAAATCAATATTCAAAATTATTTTAAATTTTTTATAATTTAAACAACCGTTTTCTGAATTTTGCTTCGGAGAATTTCTTGATTGAATCATGGAATTCATTTTTTTTAATATGGTATTTTAGATATGCAAGGTAGCAATTCAAGAAGTATTTTTTATCCAGCTGACGACCTTAATTTTTTTTATCAATCGTCATAATATTTTACATTTTAAATTTAAAAAGTAGTGGAAAAAATTGAAACTTTGCCATCCCTAAAATTTTGCCGCCCTGGGCTACCGCCCACTCTGCCCATGCCTACATCCAGGGCTGCTTTTAGGAAAACGTTTTTTATTTTTTGCACATGCGGTTATACAGAGTGGCCCAAAAGTTGATATTCCGATTTTCAAATATCAAAAAGTTTTAGTTTTTTCGTAAAGAAAAAATGAAAAACCAAACATCCTAAACAAAACAAATAACATTATGATGATTGTAAATTTAATTCTCTACAATTTTTCTCGACTTCATTAAAAATTGATCTGAAGGCAAAACGGAGCATCCTACAGAAAAATGAAGTCGAAAAAATTTGTAGAGAATTAATAAATTTCCCATCGTCATAATGTCATTAGTTTTTTCTAGGATGCTTAGTTTTTGATTTTTTTTTTTTACTAAAAACTAAAACTTCTCGAAATGTGAAAATCGAAATACTAACTTTTTGCGCCACTCTGTATGTTTCACTTGTTCTTTCAGGCTGAAGAACTGAGCGAAAGCTTGTAGGAAAATCAACTTCAGGTTTTGAGATGAAATTTTATTCTCTTCGTAATATTACTGAGATTCGAATCGCCGAATAATATAGAAAATTATTCGAATATTCGCCGAATAGCCTACTTTTGTATTCGATACTTGGAGATCATCGGGTAATTTTCGCATCGAGTATTCGAATTATGTACACGAATAGATATTCGCCCATCACTAGATTTCCAGTTTAATACGTATATAAATTTTTCAACAATTTTTTTTTCATTTTGCTCATAGATGGATGCCATGGATGCCACTTTACGATATGCTGGTTCGAATGGTGGAGAATGAACATTACATTCTCAGATTGATTAAACAGATTCCTGCTACCAGAGGTATAGATTGGGATTTATTGAACACCACAATCCAACCTTTGGGGGTTGCAAGCTGAAAACTTGCTCTATTCCAAATTTTAAGAAATTTGGAGTCTTACCAGCACTGTCTGATAGTTTGTTTCTGAGAATCGGATGTAAGCATAGGTAAAAGTTTGGAAAAATGGATCGGATTATTGAATAGTTTTTTTTTTTTATTCTCGCGATTCCATTGCTGCTACCAGATTTCTCGCCAACGACGTATCTAGAAATCATTCAAATAAAACGTAAATTCATTTGAATTTGAATTCGAATAAAGTTACTGGCGAATTTGTGATGAATCGTGTATTTCACTAACCTATTTTTTTTAGTCGTCATTATAAACACAGACTGCTCACGATTTCATAACAGTGTTGGAGACCAATGAACTCAAAGGTCCTCAAAACAAAAGTAAACTACGCTCATCTGCTTTCTAATAAGTAACTGCAACAAATGAATCGGAGATCGAGTCTGATAATAAATTTGATGCCGAGCCCGAAGAAAATGAGCTGATGCCGAGTATGAAAAGGAATCCTATACAGAGTGTGAAAATGAATCGAATGCGGCCAAGAAAACGTGTGCTCGATGAAATTGAAGAAAGAAAGAAAAATTTGGAATAAAAACCAAAGAAGTCAAAACTGAAAATAAGTAAAATTACTAATGAAGTGAAAAATTGATAATTGTTGACAAATTATCAAAGTACAAAAGTACCTGGCAATTTGTATGGTTATACTCACACTTATTCTTAATTGCAGACTCCTTATTAGATAGAGAATCTTACAATGAAGTGTTTGTATCGCCAAACGATTTGGCCAATTTACATTGGCCACTGTGAGAGGCATTACCACACGTTAAACGAAGTCGAAAACAACGCATACATCGTTAAGTAGGCGAAGAAGCTTCAAAAAAAGAAATTTGGAACAAGACAGACGAAGCATCTTCAAAATAAAGAAACCTGCAGCAGATCAGGCAAAGAAGCCTCAAAGAAAGAAACCCAAACGAAGTAAAACGTTGAAAAAGTTGTAATGCGAAGTTGTATTTTCTTCTATTCGCCTATTTTTTTAGTGTAATCATGTATCTTCAACGAACTACGGTATATTTGCCTCGTTTTTTCTATTCATTTATTAAAAAATTATTGCAAAAGTCATTGGTAATTTTTTTAGCATTTAAATCTCTATAATTAATGAAGACTCTCGAGTCTCTGACGATAATTGTTCGGTGTTTAACAAGCACTTTGTAGTAAATTTCAATTCTTGGGGGGGGGGGGGAGATTTATTCTGTTACGTATTATTTATGTAGATGCGCAAAGTTATAAAAAGTAACGTTTCATTTCCTTATCCATTGAACAAGTACAATATTCGTCTATCCATAGAACCCATTCCACTTGTGCTGAATTATATAAACTTTTTTTTCAAGATCGTTGATTTCAAAATTCAGTATTGAAGAAATGACGCGAATATATCTAAGGTATAGAATGAAGTGAGTGGCGGAAAAACGTAACAACGGCGGCGTTGAATCAGACCATGAAACATCTGACTCGAATATTTCTTGTGATAGCTTACAAGCGAGTATTTGAAAGTGCAAAACGGCGGTTTGTGGAGGGGGGCGATGAAAACCTAGACAGAAAAATGTTGGCAAAAAGTTGAAGAATTTTTGGTATAAATTGGGTAAATTAGAAAAACGTTGAGAAATTTGGAAATAGTTGAGAAAAATTTGTGTCAAGTTTGAAAAATACAAATATTTTCCAAAAACCATGAGTTTTTATTTCTTGAATTATAAATTTTCAAAGAGTAGAAAAATCGACTTCTCACATCAAAATCTTCAGCTCATTGCAGTAGGTACGCAGATCTATAATATCTGATAGTATCTGTGGTTAGATGTTGCTTTGTTGCAAGACTGTTTATACGACAAGTTGAAGAGTGTGGGCACCGCATTTGATCGCTGTAATTGCCATTATCAAAATTCTATTGAGAAGTGACTCCAACTGGGGTAAGATGATTTTCTGTTTCTCTAATTTAAAAAGTCCGGGGTAGTTTCCAGCCGTTCTGGAGCCTCCAGATATATATTTTTCAAAAAGTCCCCTAAAAACCATCCGAATTTTGACAGACATCTGGTATGTATTGTTATTAATTACCTACGTTTCTTTCATTTAGTATGATATAGTTAATCTTGTAATGTACCTGAGGTCTACGTGATACTAATTACTCGGATGGTAGATGGATTAAAATCCCTCTCTATGAAGAAGTATCGTTTCACCGTAAACAGCTCACTCAGATATAATAAGAAAACGTCATCGTAATGAAATAAGTCGCGAACTGATAAACAATTGGTCACAAAACGGTAGAAAATTGTTTATTATGATTATAAAATCAATAGAAACTTATTATAAAATAAGAGAATAAATACGACAATCTTTTAAGAAGAATTGTCGTTTTAACCCGATTAGAATTAACCAAAGAATTAGAATTGAATCTTATTTGACGCGATTATGCCTTTCAAGTCCGGAGTTAAAATACATAATGACGATGTCAACTTTGTAAACAAGACAAGTGTATTGTTTACAAAGCTGACTCTCAAGTTTACTAGCCAATAATTTGTATAATATCACGTATACAAACCAGGCCAATATGACACCTCTCATATGCCCCTCTGAACTTTAATCCATACGAATAATTCGCATGGGAGAAAGCTCGGAAGAACACAAGAGTCGCCATATTGTACTGGCTGTATACGTGGACCACGTTACCTCTCCTGCCCCCCGCACTTTCTCATATGAGAAGGATACGTATTGAGACAAGAGAGTAAGTATTAAAGATAGGATTCTGGAACATCCACAGCATCCACTCTCATCAATCACCCCACACAAATCACCAAAAGCAAACCGACACCTCGGCATCGGATCACCCTGATGACCGTGCAAGATGACTGAGTGACAGCAGACACTGAGGGGTCCAGTCTCCAAAAATGGAAAAAGTGGTCGACGATATTGGCTAGCATCTGTAGTCATCTTGTTAAATAAGGAAAATTTTGACACAAATTGGCTATGTGTGGAGACAAATGTATCCACACAGACATAATCGCGTCAAAAAAGACATAGAAGAGAAAATAAAATAAAAAATAAGGGCACTGGATCATAGGTAAATAGAATAGACGACGAGATAAAATTTTTGAAATTACAATATGAAATTGTCGTCGTAAAAATTATAAGTTATTATTCTAAATAAGAAATAAAAAAAAATCAAAAAATGAATCTTCCAGTGCGATAGCAATTTGGTTTATGATAAACGAAAGAAAATTATCGTATAGAATATATAAAGTAAAAAAAAATGGTCTTGCGAGAAGGAAAAATAATAGGTAAAAAGGGTAAAAAACTTCTCGTAACAAAAATATCAAACATAGAAAAGAAAAAAAAATTGTATATATGAGTAGTCAAAAACTGATAAAGAATATTAATTCTAGTCACGAAAGGAAAAAAAAATTATATAGTTATGAAAACAAAATGGTTTTGATTATTTACATAGAGATGTAGAAAATGTTTCGTGAAAAATAAAAACAAAAAATTCTAAGAAATTTCGTTGAGAGAAAAAAAAATTATATATAAAAAAAATTTAACATTTCGTAACAATGAAATGAGTTCAAAATATTTACAACTTTTTGGGAATAACCCTTGGTAATATTTACAGATTTTTGTCCAGGCGTAAGAAGATATGGTTGATGTAGAGTTTTCGATGGTAATTTTCAGCTACTTTCCCATCAGCTTGCGTTGTGATGGTAGTCGTTACGTGTATTCGAATTTTATGTATCGGCGATGGCGCAAGTCGAGCCGCTTCTATATACGTTTATTTTACATTAACCAGCCTTTAAAAAAGGATTTCTTCTTTTTACCCTGTGAACAAATAAATATTAAAATCGATTTTTCGAGTTATTGAGCGATTGCTCATTTACGATACGGAAATTTGACATGCAAAGCAAGGACATAACATGCGAAGCAAGCGTTTTAATAATTTCAATTGAAATTATAGGTCGTCGTCGTCGTCAAAGGTCTCGAGACTTTTGGGTACTAGGCCCAGTTCAATTAGAACCGAGTCCGAAACAGATGTTTCGTTCTCATTATTGGTCCATGACGAAGGATCACCTGGTTCAAGTTGGCTTTCCCAATCCCCAATTTCATGCTGGGATTGAGAAGTGTTAGTTTCAGCAGTAGATGGATTAGCACAGGTATTAAACACGTTGTGAATATAATTGACTGCCTCTAATACCTGTTCTGCGGTTACGGTTTCCTTTATTGGCGATAAAGTTTCAGTCGGTGCCGGAATAATCGGCGGCTGTAAAATTTCTGACGACGATAGCTCTTCCGGTTGTGAGATGGAGTTTGTGTCAGTGTCTGGGACCGTTGAGCTTTCTTGTATAGCTTTTAGCGACAAATTTCTATCGTCCGTAAGAGAAGATTCTTCATCTGTAGATGCTGATGCGTACGAAACTGTCGCTGGAGCTGTTAGATCCACCGTTGTTGAGAATAAGTTTAGATCGTCCGAGACAGATGTATCGGACAGTGCAGCAAACCCAGGTAATCGAGCGGTGCGATTGGCAGCGATTTGGAGAGCTTCTTCTTCGAGCGTGAGTTTCTCCTTTTTATGGGATAGACGCGGAGATGACCGAACTGGAGATTTTTTGCTCTTTTTCGATTTTTTAACCGATTTTTTCGGATTAACCGAATCGGGAGCCTTGAAGTCTTGATTTGACGAAACAGATGTTTCGTCAGCGTTGCGTTCAGAACGAGATTTTGACGAACTCCTTGAGGAATTTTTCGACGAAGCGTTGGTTAAGGTGAGATTGAGAGCGTCACATGAATTTGCGTTTTGCAATTCCTCAATAGCTTGGGCAACTTTGTTCGAGTTCGCATTAACTGCTTCGGTGTATTCGGTCACTCTCGTAATTATTTTACGCGTATTCTCAATATCTTGTTGAGTACTGGTCAAATGTTCGAGATAAGACTTATGTAACCGGTTACGCATATCGTGGTTAAATTGTTTCCTCGAATTTTCAAGGTTTTCTTCATTGTTGCTAGAGGTATCAGATGAAATCTCAGCATTGATTACGTTTTGGTTTTCGTTAATTAGTTTCATTCGTTCTAACTCTCCTTCACGGTGAATATCATGAGGTAGAGAGCCATCGGATAAATCTAGCGGATTTATGTATTCGGTTTCCATGTTCAAATCACCTGATTCGAAATAAGCTTTTTCTTCCATTTCCACATCTGACACGTGTTCGGATTGGATCGGAGAAGTTATCATGGACTCTACATTTGTAGAGATCGTCGAAATCGGTTCATTAGTAAGTGTAGGTTGGCTAGAGCTCAGTTTTTGCTCCTCGACAGGCTTCGCTTCGGTGGTTGTAGATTCATTTGAGAACAAACTTTCAACGCGAGCATCTATTTTAGCTTGTAGGTTCTGGTCGATGGAGCTTTCAGAATTTTCGACGGGTAGAATTCCAAAATGGGAGGCAGTTGACGGCGGAATATTTACGTACGGCGGTTGGACTAGACCGTGTTTCTTCGCCATATTTATGGGTACAGGTACGTAGTTTTCACGGATGAATTGCGCTTGTTGCTCGTAGTACTCTTCGGCGTAAAAGGGACCCATCACGCTCACCCTTACACGCTCCAATTGGGGCGTGTTCTTCGGAAATGGTGGAATTACTTTTACTTTCATCGTACCATTCGATAAACCATCCCAATTGGCTGAAATTACATCTGTAATTTCATCGAAAAAATGAGCATCCTGTTCTGGGTATTTTATTAGAGGCAAGAATAAAATTTCTTCGGCACCGTATGACATCACCGTGTTCAGGAAAGTAGTAAAATGCTTTCTGAAAATGTCAATTGGCATTCTCATAAATACGTCGAAGTTTCCTATCGAAACCATTAGTCGTTTTGGAGCTTTCTTGAACTTCTCGAATATTGTAATTAGATCAATGATCGACATATTGTATCGTAATGTTTCGGTGTCGATGTCATCAGCATATGTCTCTTTGCGAATAATAAATCGGGTCAGACCTACGGCATGCCCGTCTCCGACGATTGGCATGTTATGGGCTGCGATGCTTACGGCGAATTTCTCCACTCCAATTTCGCGAGCAATTGCTGTGAATTGGAGTGGGTAAGAATTGTTAGGATGCCAAGGTGCCAATTCAACTGATTCGGCACCGAAACGAATTAAATATCGATTTCGGTATTTTTGAACATTCGCGTGAGTACCGCGAACTCTGACCTGTTTATTCGGCGATGGTGTACCTGAAGACGCGGTGCTGTTTAAAGTTCGTTGAGGCGTCGATTGTCTAATTGACGGCGCTTGAGAATTTCGAGATTGTTCATTGGTCATTCTTGATCGATTCGCAATATAACGGTTATCGTAGCTTGACTGATACGTGTCATAGTTAGTCCGCCGTTGATCATACCCCGGGTGGCGATTTTCCGGGTACTGTCCGTCCAAAGGTGAATCGCGGCGATAATCGTTTGCTTGCCTGCTGTATGTTTCTTTAGGCGTAGAAGAGGTTTTCGGCACATATGTACCGTCTGCCTTTCTGCGGTCGGTTGAGCGTCTTTCATTTCTTGATCGGTCATCTCGATATTCGCGATTTTCTTTTGATGAATCTCTGCGATCGTGTGAGTTCGATTTACGATTTTGGAAAATTCTATCGATTTCTTCAAGGTATTCCGCTGAGGTCTTTTCTCTGGAACGGTTGCGGTTTGAAGAACTGGAACGGTAATCGCCTTTCGAGTTTTCGTTGCGGCTTGAGTGCGTACGGTGTTCATTTATACTACGGCTGTTGGAGCTTTTTGGTTTGAAATCACCGCTGTTTTTAGTAGCTGTAGCATATGTATTCGAGTTCGATTTCGTGGACGACGATGCTTTTGATTTTTCGTTACTTACTGTAGACCTCGATCGATCGGGTTTTGGCGAACTTGACGCTTTAGGTTTATCGAACTTAGTATCGTTGGTACTTTTCAGATTTTGTTTCTTTACCGTTGCAGGTGACATCTTCGGAGATGAGTGTACCGACGTTGTAGTGGTGGAAGTCGATTTCGCCGCCGATGATTTACTATATGTCGCAACAGTCTTCTTTGACGTGGACGGAGATGATGTAGACGACATCGTCGTTTTAGTCGCAGTTTTTGACGTAGCGATCGATGTCGTTTTAGTCGTTGATGTGGTTTTATTTGTCGAAACTGAAGGTGTTACGTTGGTAGTTGCGACAGTTGTCGCAGCTACACTTGCGTCTACCTTCGGTTCGTTTGGTGTCGGAGCTGGTGGTGTCGGTGTGCGATTGCGTACTTGTTGTTTTGCGTTAAATAGAAATTTCGTATTACCATTTGATGATCGAAAGTATGATCTTAAACGATCGGATGGAGCTTGCGGATTCCAGAATCGATTCATTTCGGCGGTCGATTGCGGTTGGAATTGCGTCGAATGGTTTGCCGGTGGTGCTACGGTTAATGCTCGTAAACCAGGTGGCCGGTTGACTGATAACGTCGAACAGATCGGAGTCGATGATGATGCAGTGTTGGTGGTCGGAATGTTTGTGAATGAGAAGTTGACGAATGAAGGAGTTTGTACCGATGGAGTAGTGGTTACATTTGTAATCACTGAATTAATCGATGATGAGTACGTAGCTGCGGGTTGGGCCATTGAAGTTGATACAGTTGTGTCGACATCGATGTTTTCCAGTCTTAACAGGTCGGCTGGAGTTCTGCCAGATTGCCGGTATCTCCGTAACTCCTCGTTCGTGATCCTAAATTGCTCCCTGTACCACTTTAATTGTTGATCCATTGTTTCAACTTTACACTTACAGTTTGCTTCCGTCTGAATTAATTGTTGATGAAGAGTTTCGATTCGATTCTTGGTGATTTCGGTAGTACGTAACGCTGTCTGCAGTTGCTGATTCATCTCCAACCTACTTACTCTCATATTCGCGGGTTCCTCGAATCGCCTGACGATTGTCGATAGTTCGAGTGTTCGAATGTTTTCGAGTAAAAAGGGAGTCGTGCAGGATGGTAGTGAACATCTTCCCCATATTTCATTCTCGTCGTCGAATTTTCGAGTTTCACAGAAGCGGTCCAAGAGGCAAGCAGCGTGATATACGTGTCCGCACGATCCAATAATCATGGGTTTGTTTCCGTTGACTATACCCGTGTCGAAATTCGCTTCTGGTAACGGTTCCGGTGTTATGTATAACATTGACGCATGACATTTCTCACATATCGCATCCATGTATGTAAATACGAGCTCTGGTTCTGGAACTCTGATCGGTGGTGGTAAGAGGATGTTCGCCATTTTCGCGTAAAATTGATCTGAGTAGGAATACCTAAAGGGTAGTCGAACAAATGAAAACATTTTCGATAAAGTTTACAATTTTGCGTTATAAAATTCAATGTACAACTTTAAAAGGAAATATAATCGAATTGTATAAGTACACAGGAGATTAGTTTAGGAGTAGGTACAAAAATGTGAAATGTAGGATACACAGTAAAATCAAAATTTTGACTAATTATCGTGAGAGATGAGAGATTTGAGTTTCAACTCAGGTGAGTTGAATACAAATCCTCAATACTTGAAAAAAAATTATATAATAGGAAAATATCACATATAAAAATGAAATTTTGAAATAGAAGGAATACATGTTATTAAAAATTTATTATTTACCAGAAAAATCCAATATACTAGTTGATCTACGGAATACTGAGCCTAATAGGCTTTCATATAAAGATGGCGACGTAAATGTGAAATTAATTCGCACTTATATGTGTAACCGGCGAAAAGGAAAATTATTTCAAAACGTATCACGAATTAAATAGAAAAAATTATAACAACATAACGCGCATCGAAATAAAGATTTCAATCGTAATAAACGAAATAGTTAATGGCTAAATTATGCGAGCACAAATTAGTAAGCATAAGTACAGGCTGAGAGAAATAAAACGAATGAGCCTGAGTTCTTGTGAGAAAAGGCTTGTTGCTTTCGCAGCTCTGTTGTGATTGGCTGCTATGTTGGATAAAAAGGCAGCCGAGTATTTGTTGATAAGAAGATTGTTCGGTGGTTCAATGATTCGTAATATTTGATCGATTTGTCCGAATCTTCGATGTTTTTGGGTCATTTAAAGTCGTAAAAATTTATTTCGCAGTTTTAGATCGATACTTTGCCTTTTGCATGTTCGTAAACCATTTTCGAGAAATTTTGCTAATTAGATATTCAAATGAGATCTAATTGTGATAGCAGAAAAGTATTTTGGGAAGCCCTGGTGGTATTTCATTTGATTCCTTGCTTCGTGTATTTTCCTGGAAATGTAGATACGTAGATTCGATCATTGTTTTACGAATCCGGTGAGAAAATTTTGATTAGATTTCGAGAATATTTACATATGTAAAATATTCGCAATTTGTTGTCCGATAGCTGATCAGAAAATATACTTTGGGAAATAATACAAACAATTTTGATAACATATAAAAAATTAATAAATCATCTGTGTAAGTCTCGATTATTTTAGTTCATTTCAGGTACGATTATCAAGATATTTGTTCGAATTAATCACTCGAACGTAGCTAGCTGTAATCTCCAGTAGGATAAAACGTGCCCCTATCGATTTGATGTGTTTCAATTGAAACATATTTTCACGATGGAATGTCTCACCTCTAAAGCAGATATTAAATGAGCTAGATCGAGTATTTATCATTAATTCGAAAAAATATAATCGTCTGTAATGAATGAAATATGCGACAATAAACGGTACGATGAAATAACTGCTTCAAAATAATTTGAGTTTCAATTGAAACTATTACTAAATTGCTGTAAGGTGATAGCTATATGATTGATAATATATTGCGTTTCAATTGAGACGTAATATTATATTTTGATCGACGAAATTTAGTAAAATGTCCATTTGAAATGGATTTTAGATGTATGAAATGGTGATCTTTACCTTAGTAATTTAAACCGGACTATTTTATCTACTTTACCGAACTTGTAGTTTCATCTTTGAACGGCTGTTACTTCGCAGCATCCAAGTACCGTTGCTATGGTTACCATTCACGTGCATTTTTATCCCGTGTATTTCACTCACATGTGATCGTAGATGAACATAACTACTCCTGTTCATTCATCGTTGCTTTATCTTCTAGTCATCGATATTTACCATTATTCTTAAGTTTCTTCCTGACGTTGACCGTTGAATTTTACTCTGTTGAATATTTTTAAGCTAAAATGTTATCGAAAAGAAATACGTGTTGTTTCAAATGAAACAAGAATATTGTCTTTTTATTTGGAACAAAATAACGAAAAACATCAACTTATAACTGATAAAAACAAAACAAAATCACAGGAACGAAAAAACATTAATGATAAGTAATTGAAATATAACAAAATTCAGTCTGATCTAAGTATTTATAAGTTTCAGACTTTTATTTAGGAACGAAGATTGTAATTAATATAATATCATCGTCACAACTGCTAACGATTGATTATATAATTCTAGGGAGGTAACGTAAGATTCATGAATTTTCATCAGTATTTATTTTCAACTTTCTCATTATATACCTGAAATTATTCCTTCGTAAAATAATCTGATGAGCTTTTTCATTTAGCGTAACTTTCATCTCCCGCATTCGATGATTATTGTTTGCGATGAATTCTGTGGTGAAAGAAACTTTGATTCTGAAGTATCCATCCTCTATTTCGATTATCGGTAATTCTAGCGCACGTCGTAATTTTCGAAGCTGAGTGATTCTCATGAGGAAAGTTTGCCGCTGGGATGCGATGATTGTTACTTTTCTTCTTACTTTACCGTTCGTTTCTAGGATACTGTCGTGTAGCATTATGTATACACAGTGTACGTAATGAGAAGGTGTATCTGGACGCATGATTTTGAGTGATGACAGATGTAATCACTCTGAAAGAAATAGAATTTTTCATGTTACAAATGTGACATGAAATTTCGATTCTGAGAACTTTATAAGTAAAGTGCTTACCAATTCTGCTCCTAAATTCTGTTTTTACGACGTTGAGATGTTTTAATTTTGGATGTACAGTGATCGAAAAGTTTTTTAAAAATGAAAAGTAGAATTCTTCAGATGAATCAACGATACGCCGGTAAAACAACAACAAGTGCGCGTGATAACGAAAAGTAGCTTGTGACGTCAGATATACTTTCGTTCAGCGTGACGTCACGTAGATTAGATAGGTAGTTTGGTAGGTAACGAAATCAAATTTTTCTTTTTAAATAAAAACGCAATTGAATTTTTATTTACGAGTTTGAAAAATTGATGAATGCAATACAATGTTACGTGACAAGTGTCTACGTAATATTATGAGTATGTAAGTAGGTTTTAATTTGATTTAGTATGGATTTGATATTGTTTTCATTCAAATTTATTTCTGAATAATCATTTTGAAATGATCCATCCCAATCTTCTTCGATGGTTTCGTGACTTCGTTTGCGGTGATTGCAAACAGATACGAACCCATCTTCTATTGTTAGCTCTTCAGGTGGGTCCGGGCGGTCATCTGGTTCAATTTCGAAGAAATAGTCATAGGGTTTTTCTATGGGTTTCCTTTCGTAGTCGATCGCGCAAACCATTTTTACCTTTTTGGGCTTGGGTTTAGGTAACAGCTCTCCTACACGTTTGATGCGTTCTGCTATGCGAACTGAACGTTTTGTAGGAACTTTCTTCTCCTCCTCGTCTTTATTACCAAATTTTGCACCTATGCGTGATTTCTTGATTTTTGGCTGAGTACTATCGGGTGTAACCGAGGTGGTATCATCTTTATTTTGCAAATTTGGATCTGGGGAAGTGCTTACATCGTCGGTGGTAGCAACTTGATTATCAACGTTCGACACTTGTGTACTTGTTGAATCGTCAGTGTTGCTTTGAATCACGTTTTTATTATTACCAGCATCTTGAGAATCCGAGGTAGGTTCGATTTCGGAAGTAGGTTTCTTCTTTTTCTTCGGTCTGCCTCTGGTTCTCTTTACTGGCACTTCAGAGTCAGATGTGGGGTCTGTGGGAGGAGTAGGTGGGTTGTCCCTTTTTTTCTTTTGTTGATTTTCACGATTTAGAGAATCTTGTACGTCCGCAGCATCTGCCCCAGATGATGTGGATGGAGTAGGGTTTGTAATGGTTTTTCCATCTGGAACTCTTGGATCCATTATCGTCCTCTTTTCGCTTTCTTTTTGTTTCTCACGTGCAATTGCACGTTCATCCCTAGCTTTATTTACCAAGTTTCTAAAAAGCGTTTCGGAAGCATTCCTCATATCTACGTCTTCGATATCGCCAGTAGGTCGTCTTAAAGGTGGGTCAGTGACCTCTTCCTCTCCTTCACTCAAATCCTCGCCCTCTTCCTCATATTTGTGCAGAAAATCCCTGATTTGTTCTTCGATCGTTCTGGGATCCAAGCTGGACTTTAGGCACGCATCGGAAGTCATTTTCTCGAGCCCCTTTTTTGTGATAAATAACGTGAGCTGTCGAATATTCGCTATACGGGTAGGTCCATCTTCTTGGTCAGTGGGTTTTAAAAGATAGCAGTTGTTACCTTTTTTAAGTACCACTTTAAATGGACCAGTACGTTTTTCGTAAAGTTTCTTCGCAGTCTTTTTCTCAGAGCTCGAGAGTTTATGATTAGTCATTAAGACTAAATCACCAGGAACCAGTATTGTCGGATCTAGATGTGACTTATTGAAAAGGTACTCCTCTTCAATTTTCTTCAAGTGTCGTCTTTCGCGAATGTATGCTTCTATGATTTGACGTTGGCTGAGAGTATCAATTTTTAACTTTGTCTGCTCAATGGTGTAGACCGCTTTTTTCGCAAGAGAGTCTGCGATGATATTTGTGTATTCATGCCGTCTGGCATAAACATGTACAAATTCAATCGATTCGAATTGTTTTTTGAGTTCTAGGATGTTTTGGAATAACGAAGCATGGTGAACCGGTTTGTTCCTGGAGTTTTTCCAGTTGTTCGTTTTCCAACTCGAAACCGTGTTGTTAAGTGCTTTGATTGCATAGTTCGAATCAGATAATATTCTTGCTTTCTTGATACCATTGTTGATTAGTACTCTCATTGCAACGCGTATGGCTAGTAGCTCGGCCAAGTTGTTAGATAGACTGAAACCGTTGCCCTCAACTATTCTTTGGGATACATTTAGTAGAGAATCAGGAGCAAAACATATTCCAAATCCGGCGATTGCATTTGCATCGCCATTTTTGGAACATGCGCCGTCTGCCGTAACGCGTGCGTACCCCTCATCGATTACTAGATCTTTTTCCGGGTCTAGTTTATGTTTCATACACTCGTGATAGGTGATTGACGGAGCTACGCTCTTTTCCACTTTCTCTCTTAATTTAATCAATTCATTTGAAAAGTTAAATATTTGAGGAGTGTGTGGAAGTTTCGAGCTAATTGTGTCCTGGATGCCCCAGGCTTCATTAGGTTTAAAACCGAATGTAGTGGGGGTGTTGTTTAACTCATTTTGGATCTCTTTCACCAAGTTGTACCATCCAGTGTGCGGTCTGAATGGATCATGAAATTTATTTAACTTGACTCTTAATTTGTCTCCAATACACCTCATGGTACGTTCAACCGAGGACGATTGAGGGTTGTACGCACATGTGTGCGCTGCCCTTATATTGTGTGACTCAATTAGATTGTACCACGAATCAGAAATAAATTGAGATCCGTTGTCCGTGATGACTTTCTTGATATTGACATTGTATTTTTTTATGTCGGCTAGGATATCCTTCATTTGAAGGCAAACTAGTTTCTTCTTTATACAAGTCAATGATCGTAACCATGTTTTGTTAGTGAATACATCCTTTACGACTAATATGTACTTCGGATCGTTTTTGTACGCTGGTAAGGGTCCATATAAATCGGCTGACAAAACTTCGCCCACTGCGTACGATTCGATTTGAGCGTATTCGAGTTGTTTATGTTGGACGTAGTTCTTATTTACTTTGCAGACCACACATGTGCCGCAAATTTCACGAATATAACCTAGGGATCCAGGATGATAGTAGATTCGCTTAAATATCATGTCTAGTTTCGCCGCACCAACATGCCCGTACTCGTTGTGTAAATAAGTTACTGTATCATAGAAAAGATCATCAGGGAGGTATGGGACATGTGCCCCATCATCCAAGATGCGATATAGTATTGTCTTATCACACTCGTTTTTCTTGAGGATGTATTTCAACTTCTTCTTGTTTTGGATATCAAGTTGCTTTTTGTTATTCGCCGGAACTTTTTCTTCTAGAATGTCTCTTATTATCTCACATTTTAAATCGACAGCTTGTGCATGTGCCAAGTTGCGCAACTTGTACATGAGTTGTGAAATATTTTCTTCTAGAAAGTTTACTACAAACGGAAGCACTTCTGTCTTGAAATGTCTGACGACTAGCTCGGGAGCAGCTACAGTGTATAATGTTTTGTTCGAAAAGCTCATGTCATATTTCAGATCAAAGCAATTTAAGGTGGTTATCCAGCCTGCTGCTTTACGGTGTGTCTGTGCGAGGTCTTTAAATTTTTGTACGATCGGGTATAGATTGGTTCTCACATGGATTTGCCTTCCATATACCCATCGTTGTAACTTTAGGACGCTCTTCACAAGACACATAATTTCCTTGTCGAACATAGTGAATTTCTTCTGGTGCTCTTTGAATGCAGCTGACACGAACATTATTATCTTTTTTTCGTTGTTATCCATGTAAAATAACACACCGTTCATAGCATCTGTTGTGATATCTGTGTCTAGGTACAAATCACCGTCACGTGGCGGTTGTTGTAACTTGAAATCCTTTTTATATTCGGCTTTTAGCAATTCGAAAGCAGCTGCTTGCTCCTCCTTCCATTCAACTGGATCTGAATCTTTGGTTAGAAGATAGATAGGGTTAACGATCTGAGAGTATCTTGGAATGAAGTCTGAATATAAACCAGTATGTCCAACGAGTGCGAGTGCATCGTTTTTCTTACTGATTTTAAACACGCCCTTTTTGGTATGTTTCTTTTCGAAGTCATTAAGTTTCTTCATTTTATCAACCTGTTTACCAATTCCCTCTTTTGAAATAACAAAGCCCAAATGGTCTGTTTTTTCTCTGAAGAATTGGGTTTTGGTTGGATTTAACTTCAAACCGTTTTCTCTGATCTTTGTAAAAACCTTTTTCAATCTGTTGAGGGTTTCTCGGAAAGTTGTTCCCGACACTTTTATGTCGTCGACAAACTTTGATATACCTTCTTCATTCTCGATCACCTGGTTGATCATATGTACGAATTCACCAGACGATATTTTTAAGCCATATGGCAATCTGGTAAATTCGTACACTTGGCCGCAGATCTGGAACGCTGTGAACTTGCAGGAAGCTTCTTCAAGCACCAGTTGCCAAAATCCTGCAGTAAAATCCAGGGTACAAAAAAATTTATCGCCAGCGTTATCGAAGATGACCTCCTTAATAGGATTTGGTTCGGTTAGTACACTCATTAAAAACTTGTTTAGTTCGTCAGCGTCAAGACAGAGACGAATGTCTCCATTCTTTTTGATGACTGGTACTACTGTATTGATATATGAGGAATGAGACGGACGTATGATACCCTTTGCCAACATCTTGCGAATTGCCGTACGAAGAGCTGGTTCAATTTTCTTTGAGGGACGGAATTTTTCCCCTCGCCACGGTTTCAGGTGTTCATCACCCGGTTTGAACCTGAATTTTACCCTTTGGCCTCGATATCTTCCAGGATCTAAACTGAAAATATCTCCGAATTCTTCCAGTTCTTGAAGACCTTGGGTAGCTTCTTCTTGAGTGACAGAGCCAGATGACACTGCTGCTTCAAGATCGCTTTTTAGGTTTTCTAAATATAGCTTCTTCGCTTGTTCTTGTTCGTTGATTGATACAAAATCGAGTTTCGCGTACTTCGTATGTTTTTTCATGTTATGAACCATTTCATGAATAAACGCCGTATAATATTCTCGCACGGAGAAAACTGACAGGGCATCCTGGAACTGGTCACGTGACATGAAATTTATCTTAAACTTACGACAGTGCATAGGCTTGCACTCTGCGAACTTCTCATGTATGTCCAATACAACACGTAGATCATCCATTGTGGCTCGACCCATAATAAATGTTCTTCCTGGTGATTCTATTAGATAGAATGGCACTTTTATCTTCTCGGTGCCGAAAAACATTTTTATTTCCACCATATTTTGATGTGTCTTTACAATGTTGTTGTCTGCCATTTTCAACAGCACAGGTCTTTTCATATGTAAAAACCTCCACCATCCAGGTGCATTGTATATAATATCTTTCAACACTTCTTTTGATATAACGTTAGGAAGTGCCCCAGAGTCCAGCTGTAGCGCATAATTACGTGTATTGATTAAGGTAGAAACTACACATGTAGGATCTATCGTGTTCAAATCGATAATGCCAGCTTTCGAATCTGGAGCAACGTGGTCGTTGTCGATAATGGTGTTATCAATGGAATCGATAGCCTGAAGTTCTTTTGCTTCATGATCAAAGTCATCATCATCATCTGATGAGTCTTCGTAGCGTACACGATTTCTTTTCACTCCCAGCATTTGGTTCAAAGTCAAATGGCTTCGTTCCACAGCTGGTTTTGAGAATCTTGTCGATCTGGTAGGCATAGTCGTATGAGGTCTTCTGAATATTCCTTGCTGAATCATGTCAGGGACCATTAATGTAGGTTGAGTCTTCGTTTCCGCGTGAATGCTCGTATCAGAAGAAACATTTGTTTCTTCTTGAACGTTATTTTGCGGTGCGGTTTCTGTTTCTAACTCGAAATTTAATGTATTGGTTGGTAATGGTAGTATAGTTGGTTTGTTTACCATTTCTTCAACCTCCAATGCGTCGGTTTGGATATTTCTATTTGTGTTATCGTCCAAAATCAAACGTGCTGGAGCGATTACATTTCGTATTCCTCCGCCGAGTATACCACGATTATTTGTCCAATGTTTACTCCTGTATATGATCAACTCGTGTTGATCCAATTTCCTCTCCATTAGATAATGAAGCGCTACATATGTAGTGATCAATGGATAATAACGTTTTACCCGGTGGATAAATTTAAACCGTTCGATGTTAGGTAGAATGTTCTTGTCAGCACCTGTCTTCGGACGAATATATTGACCACCTTCCTGTTTCTGACATATCTCCGTATGGAGATATCCCATTGCAGGTTCCCTCCAGAAGAATACACGTGCATCTTCTGTCATTCTTAGGAAAATTTTACGATATTCGATATATCGTGCAAGCGTTACCTCTTTGTCGCCTTTTTGGCGAGGTTTTACGATTGGAAATAGCAAAATGACGTATTCGGCTTGGAATTTTTCGAGTAGCAGGTTTATAATCTTCCTCAGTTCTTTTTCGACGATTTCGTATGGTTTTTTAGAATAGTTTAATTCGAGCTGACCGGCGGAAAGAATATACTTGCCTTTTGGTTCGAATTTTTCGTCTTTAAGTGCATCGAAAATATCTGAGAGGCTCACTTGATCTCTCAAATAACTAGGAAGACTATTGTTACTGCCCAACTCACCTCGTTTGAGGAAGTGGACTATTCCATCACCAATCGCGGTGTGGTCCTTGAATATCCTACGCATTGGGGCGTCGTGATTACTAGAGGCTGCCCCGCGGGCCCCTAGTTGTTTAAGTTTAACTGATCAAACAATCCGTCTTCACCTGCAGCCGCAGTTCTTATTTGTTCCATGGTAGGAGTAGGGTCAATACCTAAGTTTAACATCATGTTGGATAACTCATTTATATCCATAGCGTCCACGTCTGTGTCGCTAGCTTGTTGGTTCAATAAGAAGCAGCTATACATAGATGCCTGTAATTCCGGATCATTTGCATCTATCAGGTTTACCGATGCAGTAACCGGTGTCTTTCCGAACTTATTCAAGAGTATGTGCCCCTTTTGATCCACTCGGAACGGAAGTGGTTTTGGTTTAGGAGGTACATGAGGCTCTTCAGGAATTTTCGGAATTGATTTTGTTTCTTGCTTAGGTGGTGGCTTATCGTTGTTTTTGGGCGGAAAATTATTCTTGTTGAAAGGCATTCCTTTGTTTTTGTTGAATATATTTCCGATCGTCTGCTGTTGGTTTAACGCTTTGGTAATCTGTTGCAATTGCAACGGATTGAAACCTTGATAACTTCCACTTAAATCCCTGGTCAGATTCGGAGTATTGGTGATCGTCACCGTTTTTTCAATGCTTGTGTTGGTCTCATCTACCAATTTATCGTTTACCTTAGTAATAAATTCATCTACAGTTTTACATTTCTGTAATTTTACTCGATGAATTTCTGGTGCCTTGGTAGATAGAGTTTTGATGACCTCTGTTTCTTTAATTATATCCAGATGTTTCAGGCTATTTGCCCATTTTGTGATTCTCGTAGCTAGGATTATTTCGCTTTCGCATTTGTCGAAACCGTTCCTGCAGTATTCCCAAGCTTGGATTTGTTTGGCACGGTCCCAATAATACGAGTAGAATACGTCGATCAATTGTTCAAACGTTTCTTTTGGTTCCGCTTTCTCCAAGAAATAATCACGGTCGCTTGTTAGAATCACTCCCTTGAATGCTGACATTTTATGGAAATCAAGAGCTCCAGTCTTGTCAAAGTGTCTGTTGAATGATTTCACAAAAGCGTGCGGGAAGAATTTCTTGGAATCGTCGAAAAATATTCCAGCAGATTTTACTGTTAGTGCATCGATTCCCACCGACTTACCTTTGGGAGCAGCAGGTGCGGCTCCCTGTACAATCTGCGGTGGGTTTCTGGCCATATTCTGTACAGCAGTCTTTACGTAATTTAGATCAGTACACATTCGTTCACTGTTTTGGTTTATGCGTTGCACCTTATCGTCATATTTATTGTCCAGATGGACAATATCAGCCGACAAAGCAGTCTTGATATTTTCGACATTGGTGTCCGTAATGATTTGATGATCTTTAACTTCTTTGATTTCTGCTGTTTTATTTGATAGAATGGTACACTGTTCGCTTATCATTTGATTCACGTCACCGTGCCACTCGTCGATGTTTTTCATAAAGACAGAATTGTTTCGTAATTGGATTTGCGCATCTTCATAAGCTCTTTCAGCCACCAGTTTTACTTCGTCGATACGTGCATTTGTTGAAGTTTCTACGTTGTCAATACGTAGATCGGTTGATCGCTGATTCAAAGTGATTTGTTTTTTCAATTCTTCAGACCAGCTCCATGTTTCCAAAAATGCGTTGTGTGTATTAGGTTCCAAGACGTTGTCGTATTTCTGGATGTCGAAAGGTGGTCGGTACAGCTGTACCGATTCAGTCTGTGGTATGAAAGTAGTTGTATTATCCATATTAAAAATTGGTCGGTGCATATGCGCCGACTCAACTTGCGGTATAACTGGAATTGCATTATTCGTATCATCAGCATTTGCTGGTGAAATAACTGCTTCTTCACGGATGTTATCGAGTGAAGATGAATTAGAGATATTTACAACACTGGTTGGGATCAAGCTGGGTTTAAAAGCAGCTTTACGAGACGATTTTTTACTCGTAGGAATAAAGACTAAATCGTCGTATTTTCTATTGCTTTTTACGATGCCTGATTTCGATCTAGTAACCGGACCAGACGTGTGGATATGATCTATGCACATAGGATCTTGATTTTCCTTATTTTGGTTTGGATAATTGCCATAATAATCCTGAAAATCTCCCTGTTCATTTGCCAGGTTTTCAGGGTTTACACTGGGTATAACGTTAGCGTTCGCAATTGGAGTAAAAGGCGTTTCACTATTCATGATCGCGATTGTAAATACGAACGGAAAAAATCGAGCGAGAAAAAAAAAAAAATTTAAATTAAGTTGAAATTTACTTACGTAATTGAGAATTTCTCCAGTAGATAACGAATAAATAAACAACCGCGTCCAGTAATCTATTCTTCGTTCGGGTGGAGGTGGGGTAGTGGCGGTTGCAACTAGACCCAAGGGTTGAATGACCTTTGAGATAGCACTCAAAAGTCCTTGAAATTTTTCCGCGAAACGGTTGTTATGAGATTTCTTCGATTACAAGTAATCGAAAAAGGTATCTCAGAAAGTAGTTGCACTGTTTGGAAAATTTCGGATACAATATTTTCGATTACAATTGTAATCAAAAAATATTCTTCAGATGAGTTTTTTTCTAAATTTCGTAACAGATGTTGCGAAAACGAAAAGTACTAATCGTTGGGCGCCAAAATGATATAGTTAATCTTGTAATGTACCTGAGGTCTACGTGATACTAATTACTCGGATGGTAGATGGATTAAAATCCCTCTCTATGAAGAAGTATCGTTTCACCGTAAACAGCTCACTCAGATATAATAAGAAAACGTCATCGTAATGAAATAAGTCGCGAACTGATAAACAATTGGTCACAAAACGGTAGAAAATTGTTTATTATGATTATAAAATCAATAGAAACTTATTATAAAATAAGAGAATAAATACGACAATCTTTTAAGAAGAATTGTCGTTTTAACCCGATTAGAATTAACCAAAGAATTAGAATTGAATCTTATTTGACGCGATTATGCCTTTCAAGTCCGGAGTTAAAATACATAATGACGATGTCAACTTTGTAAACAAGACAAGTGTATTGTTTACAAAGCTGACTCTCAAGTTTACTAGCCAATAATTTGTATAATATCACGTATACAAACCAGGCCAATATGACACCTCTCAAGTATTTGAATTCGTGATCGAAATCTTCAATTAAAAATGAAAAATTTACTCTCTAATTTTGTAACAGTGAAATTTCACTGCTTCGCAGTCAGGACAGGTTGCTTTTTTAAAAACAGTACTTTTTTACTGCAAAACAGTGAAAACCAACTGCTTTTAAAAAGGCAAAATGTCGTGACTGCTAAGCAGTGAAATCTCACTGTTTCAAATTTAGAGAGTATGATTCCAGAAAAATCATCCAAAAGAATAAATAATTGTTGAATATAATAAATAAGAAAAATAAAGAGCGCAACTCGTACGAAGCAATAATTTTGTGAAAAGCACATCAGGCAGAGCACCTGGAAAAGTTCGCAGAGATTCAGCAACGAATAAAAGAGCTTTCATGTTCATTATCGATGGTCTACATACGTTTAGTATGGCCGATGAACCGGGATTTTAGACTATGTTTATGAAACAAAACTACATCGTAGAACTACGATCACCAACCGTGTAAACCAATTACGTGAAAAAATGAACAAATCGCTCGCTAAAAAAGTTGCCAATGTCCCCTTTGTGGTACCGTTAGGTACACATGTCGCCGAGTCGTTTAATTGCCAATGAGGCAAATATGTATTTCTAATATAGGTGTACGGTGTATTATAATTATACAAACAGTGGCGCTTAATATTAGCTGATACATCAAATAAATGCTGAAGCTAGGTATCCTACTTATGTTAGCCGCGATATAAATATTACGACGTTTTTCCGCTCTCGAAAATGCATCGGTATTTCGACCGGCTAACAGGTCTTCAAAAGACCGCTTTTGAGTACTACCTTACATTAGATAAGGAAAACTTCGCAAATATGTAATATAACTGCAATGATCGATACAGTTCAAAGTTATATGCGACCTAGAGTAAGTATTTTTATTTGGAATTATATTCAAAACAGCTATATAGTGTTGACGAATCATTAACACTGATTACTTTTAGTTGAATTATTATATAACGTTCGATTTGTCTTTATGTTTTTTTCATGAGTATAAATACCTGTCTCCTGGTGACGAGAAGGTTTACACGTAAAGACTGAAAAAATCGTGGGCCCAGCAAGACTAGAAGTTTTCTTGGTGTCGCCGCTCATTTTCTCAACGAAGACTTATCTGATCTACAGAGAAAAATATGCATCATTGCATCGGCTTGCAACCGGTTCAAGGGTACACATACACACTTACACAGTACACAAAGCTGGGATAAAATATGTAGTTGAAAATTCAACTTTGATTTGCTCGATGTATAATATAGAAACTGATCAGGTAATTGGAACTGTTAGCACTGACAATGGTTCAAATTTCTTAAAGGCGTTTAGACTGTTGGGTATCAAAAATGATAATACCGAAATTGATGTTGTAAGGGCGAATAACGAGGAAAAACAGGACCTCGACGATGATGAACTTGCCGATTTGCACACACTTGAACCCCCTGACGAATCGGATGCTAAAGAATAATATTGTCTTATCTATGCATGCTTCTTGTGGAACTCATTCATTATCCCTAGTTGCTGCAGCCGATTATACATATGTGTAGAATTACCAAGTCAAAATACGATTGCATGCTCTTTACAATTTTTCGACGAATTTCTTCCGCTTTTTTCAATTAAAATGCCGATTAAGCAATCAAAGTATAAACATTTTTACAGGAGCTGAAAAAGGCTATTCCACCAGACCATCTTCATTATTACGATTATCTGCCATTGGTCATTCTCATCAGCGATTTCCTTACAATATTTTGGCTCAAAGTTTCCATTTAAAACTTGATCACCGATTCTCAGAGAACATCAATTGTTGTGAAATCTTTGGCAGAAGAGATAATGAGTTACCTGTCTGAAAGATTTGAAACGTTTCTTTGTGTATAGGAAAAAGAAGTAATACGAGTATAGATCGCACTGTATTTCAATTTCGAAGTTCAAAAAATTTTCAAGACTCATACTCGAATTTTTAAAAAAAAACATTAGTTGCAAAAAAGCTAGGAAAAGTGACCAGAAAAGTCACACAAAAGAGACAAAATTTTAACGTAGAGAAAATGATTTGAAAAAAACACTGCAGTTTTTCATTTCAAAAACCTGAACTGATCTTGCAATTCTTTGGAAGAAAATCGAAACTTTTTGGCAATTTTCAGCAACGAAGATAGAACTTTTGCAATTAAATACCTAATACCTAACTTGACAAAAAGCAGGAATTCCCGGCAAAAAAACAAAACATTTGGACGTTTCATGGGTAGAACAAATTTTTTGGCAACTTGACTGAAAAATGAAATTTTTTGTAAAAAAAAAACAAGAGCGCAAAAGTATGACAACTTCAGAAATAAGCAGAATTAGAGTTCTGTCAAAAAAGCAAGACGTGGACAAGTTTTGAAATAATGTGAGGTTTTTTGAAATTTTCTCCAAAAAATTCTACATTTAGCCTTATTTTTGAGAATTGAGGCCACTAGAATCAAAAGTGTACTTCTCCACTTTTTTTCGAAAATGAGTTAAGTATGGTTTGGTATACTACAACATGTGTCGCATCCAATGAAAATGTCAAAATTTGAATTTTGTGCCAGGAAGTATGGTAAAACAGCGTGTAAAGTTAGGTGTTGGAATCAAAACTGCACTTTTTTAATGGAGAAGTGCAGTTTTGAAACCAACCTGGCGGAAATTGAATGAAGGACTAGTGTTATGCCTTGAAATTAGACTTGAAATTGAATAAATTCATCAAGTGAGGACCCTTCCCGCAAAAAACACCTTTCATTTTTATTAATAAAAATTATTTTTTTTTACTTTGAAAAAAAAGGAAAATTATTTCAATTTCCAAATGAATGGTCTAAAAATGCAGTATTATTTCAATTTCTTAAACTTTACAAGATTTCCTGAACGTTTAGCACTGTATTGCTAAAAAAAATTTGATGAAATGCGCTACAAAGATATATTAAGTGTAAGGTTGGAGACAAAACTGCACTTCTCCAAACTTGAAGCTGCTCAGGAACTCGTATGGCAACGTGTAGGGTAAAACAAACATGCGAGTCGCTATCAGCATGTTGGTACGAAAATATTAAGACGTATTACCTCGGTATTTTATGTTAAGATGAATGCTAGGGACGTTTTTTGCGTTTTTCTCAAAAAGTTCAAAAATGGAGAAGTACACTTTTGATTCTAGTGGCCTCAATTGTTGGGCAAAGTGCAAGATTTTGATGATTTTACAGCAATGGAAAGGCTTTTAGGTAATTTCCGGCGAAAAAATTGGAATTCTGGTGAATTGTTTCAACAAAGAATCGATTTTTGAAAAATTGTGTTTTATAGCTAGGTATTTTGCTAGAACGAACGCAAGATTTTTGTCAATTTTTTTGCCAAAAGCAAGACTTTGACAATTTTAGCAAAAAGAAAGATTTTATGACAATTACAGGAGAAGCGAAACATTCTGGAATTATTTTCCGCGAAAAACGACAATCATTGGTCATTATTAAATAAGCGGAACCTTTAGCTAAGAGGTAATCTGATGAATGATTTGATGAACGAAAAAATCATACGTCTGAAAAATAATTCTGAATATCGTCTTAACTACCATTCATTACACAAACAACCTACATTATAACCTATAACAATCATAAGAAACGAAGAAACACTCACCGATCAGCGGAAAATCACCAGGATCATATCGCAATCAATACTTTCTTCGGCACGAGGACTTACGTTACGACATCGAACAACGCGAACAACGCGAACAAATTCACCGACCGAAACTTCGAAAAAAAATTAATATTCGCGCAATACACAAGTAGGTATTTGATATAAGTGATATAAGTAACAATAAAATTACGTTTTACTCGAATAGCGTACAAAAAAATACAAGATGCACGAACTACGAACGATACTTGCGAAGTGCGAAGCATATGAATAACTCACGACACTACAACGCGACACAAAGAGCATGGTAAAGTCGAAATGCAAGACCAGACCAGGACCAACGGCTGTTAGCTGAAAGAAGGAACACAATCATTACGGAGAAATGCTACGTTATCTACTAATGCACATAGACATACAATGAACTACGTCCTGTTCTGTTATCTTATCTGCTTCAAGATAAGACCTCTGGCTCGAAACCTGCTCAACTCAGTATTATTATCTGAACTGTAGCATGTACGTACAATGCACGTTTAGTTACAGAGTGCATGATTTCACGTCAGATTTCAACAGTTATATTGTCGCCCTCCCAAATAGGTTCTTGACATTCGTCAATAATTTGGCGATCTCTTACGCCGATTAATTCAAGTTTTACCAGAGTATGGTGTAGGTACACTGTCACCTACCTACGTACAATCAAATAGTTGAGCAACAAGAAGGTGAGAGGGGGTATTCGAACTTGATGTACTTTGCTAGAAGCAACTGGCAAATACTCAATCAATTCACGAACCTTATAATAATATACACAGTTACCAACGAAGGGGGGGGGAGCACAGGGGATGCAGACGAACTATCTAGCCGGGCAAGCCGAGTTTCTCACAATAAAAAGTTGAAACTTAGGATACAGGAGGGTCTTTCGAGGCACCGATTTAATTTATGATTACATTCGATCGCAAAACCCAAAATAGGCACCAAAGAAAACGCGAAAAATTGAATAGTTTCACCAAATACAATGAGTCAGAATCGGTGTTTTCGAGTGTATAAAGAACCTGTGTCTGAAAATTATTCGACACCATGCTATACTTCTTAATTTGAATAATATTTCCTCAGGTCAAGAAAGGACAAAGACGCAACTTTCGGTGGCGTCAGCATGGCGGCCAAACACAATACCTAGCACTAGCACTTACGCAGTAATTTAGCCATCTTTGATTTGAATTTTTTACGAGATTGACGGAAATGGGGCTTCAACTTCAATGTATAATTATATAATGCTTATTCTATTAATTGAAATACCTTAAAAACTTACCAGCGACAGTAGACATATGGTAGACAAAGGAAATTCTTTAACAACGCGAAAGAAAGCTCGACAAACACACCGAAAAAGAGAAAAAGCAACTGAATGAAACTGGATTTTCACCAGTTTCCCAGTTTCACATGCGCCTGCCCGGCGACAGGCGTGGCAATTCACCAACGCAAAATTTTCCTTTCGCACTACATAAATAGAAGATAAAAGACGATGAAAAAATTCTAGCATTATTATAAAAACGCCACATTTGCAATTATTACATTAAAATTAGAATAATTTCAATTTCATCAAGTTATGTATTTTTATTTAATTTTTTTCAAAAATTACACAAATTTTGACAGAGACTTTTGCATTTATGATAAGTTTTTTGAAAACACTGTATCCGTTGCCAACGCTGCAGCTGTCGAATAAAAGTACTAATGAGCGTTGGTAACTATTTTAATTTTTTTGCAAAAAAATAAAATTAGGTAATTCAAAATTGAAAATTTATGGGCTCAAGGCTCAACTAAAAAAAATAATCCAAAGATGAAACTATTTATTCGGTGCGATAAATACCTACGATTAGGATAGGATTACAACTACAATAATAACTTACCTAAATAAAAAATAATAAAATAACGACGACAAATAATAAAGTAATTTATAAAATTGAAATCACATAATCACAAATTGTACGACAATATCATAATGTATTTAAGTAGGTACCTAACATTATTCACTACAATGAGCATATAAAAAGTCTCTCAAATTGTACAATTTAACAATTTTAATAAATATTTGACGTTTCATTTTTTAAAATAAAATAATAAAATAATTCGTTTAATTTTCGATAATTTTTGCAAACGCAAATACCAATACCCAAGTCGTTTCCTGATTCCTGATGAGTGAGAACATACAGGCGAGTAAGCCAGATTAGACGAGAGAACAGAAACTTCCAGTGAGTCAGAAGGGCTTCCACCGGAGGAGAATCTGTAGGTTTGCTCACTGGCTCCCGAGCTCCATGATTTTTGTTTCGGTGCTGCCAGTTTCGGCGCTTCCGACAGCTCACCTTACACTGAGCTTTGGGTATTTATGAGAATCAATACTGAAAATATTTCGAACAAGTGAACTAATATTGCGGTCCAGATGGTAGGCATTTTGAGAAACTATCGTCGTTCGATGATCTCGACGACATGTAAGCGGTTTTAAAGGGATGAGATTTAGATTTATTAGATGATGTGGATGGAGTCTTGACATCCTGAGGATTACAATCAGTAACAGGTTTAAAAGATTTACTGAGGAAGTCTTGAGGTTCAAAAAAACTGGAAGGTTTCCTCAGTAACTACGTGGTTTTTCAAATTCAAAATCTTCATTGCGATTTATCTCGATTGATTCAATTGATTTGATTTTGTGATTAACTTGGGAAGACCACTTGTGTGAAAATTATCATAAATATTACATATTAAACTGTTTTGGAGGAATACGAGTATAATTTTTCACCTACACCTATTTTCAGAGGAATAAAATCATCAAAAATTCATCGAAAAATGAATAAATTTCAGTAAGGGTTCATCTATTTTTACCTAGATAGGTTATACCTACTTATAGAGAGGAGAGATAGAAAAACTTTGAATGTTGCGTTATGATTCTTAAAAACAAAGCTTGTAGAAAAAATTTTGAGAAGAAAAAGATTTTAAAATTTTTGTTGAAATTTTAGAAAAATCACAACATTGATAATCAAAAATGTTTTACCCACTTCGAAATTTCAACTTGGGAGTGTGTTTATTTCTTAATTTAATACCGATTGAAAAGTATGATTTTTATACATGTGGTAGTGCAGTGATTAATTTGTAGGTACCTACATACTTAATAATTATGAGTAGACCCACTTCGAAGACTTACAAACATTTCAAATTCAAAAAGGATGCTCCTTCAGGTAAAATCAAACAGAATGCCAGAAAGCTAAGCTTTACTCTAAAAATACGAGCCGTATGGCATTATGCACACTAAATGAAAAACAAGTGCCTAAAATAAAAATATCCGTTGAAAATTTGATCACGAATAATACGAATATCATCTATACATCTACGTGATTTACGATTCACGAAATGAAAACAAAAAGTGAGAAAAAAACTTCAATTTTATTACAATAAAATTTCATTTTTATTTTTTATCATTTCATTTATCGTTCCATCTTTCCATTTCAGAGTTTTATTTCTTAATTCTTATCAATTTTTTATGATTTTATTTTGTTGTGAAGGAACAACCGAATAAAAACGAACAAATTTTAGACCAAAAAATACTTATTTTTCGTATTGTAAATATTTTTCAAAGTTCTTGCAACTTACAAGTGGTTGAAATGAAATTTATCCTCACCATTTCATCATTGCTAAATACCTAAACACAATATTTTTGAAAATAAATTACCTCCCCGTATTATACCAAAAAATAAAATACTGGTATTTTTACACATCTGATTATTCGATAACATATTTTTTACTTTTCATTTCGTTGATTATTTTGATCAGTAAAAAGCAAAGAAAACGTTGAAAAACGAATTTATTTTACAATAACTATACAACTTAATAATTAAGTTTCAACGGATCTTCGGCGTAGTAGCCTTTATATTTGACTGTTTTTTCACCTATTTTTTTATGAAAAGCATCAGTAACATAAGTATCTCCATGAGTGAGAGCTTCAACAATTTCTTCTATTTTGGGTTTACATTCTTTAACAAAAGCTTCGACGATGACAACTTCCTCATCAGCATTATTGGATCCTATACAAATCGATCTCGAAGCTCTACTGATGCAGGCAATCATGGCATAAATTAGCATGGCACCATCAGCCACTCGACATAGTTGAAACTGATCATTCACTATTAACGTACCGTCTCTGTATAAAGCCCTTGCTAAGCCGAATTCAAATCGTAAAATGCACGCTTCTATTATTTCGCTAATGAAACATAAGGCAGGATGTAAGTATTCGTAAAGTTTCAGATATAGCTTGGGATTTTTTGACTCTACTCTAAAGGTACTATAGAATTTCTTAAGCATCTCTTTAGGATGATAGTATGGGTTGCGAGCACGGACTACGTCATCGTTGATATCGTTACAAATGTACTTCAGCCCACACAAGGCTATGTACATTTTGAGAACTTCGTCGCTAACATCAAACATCGACAAGATCTTCATATCTCTGAAATATCTTTCGGACGGCTGATTTCTAATGTAAGCTTGACCGCCAAGCAGGTTCATACCGTCTGTAATCGTTTGCCAGGCTAATTCGCTACACATCACTTTAGTTATAGCGTTTTCTAATTCGCAATCGGCTTCTTCGTACGTGTCTAATAATCCGGTGGTGAAATATATCAAGCTTTCGATAACGTAAATATTCATAGAACTGCGGGCGAGTTTCATTTGTGTTAAACCGTAATTACACAAATTATCGCCGAAGACTTTTCGTCGTATGGAATACTCGGTCATTTCTTTCTGCATTTTGCGTAATATGTTTAAACCCAGGACACCGATTAGATAACGATCTTCTACGATGAATTGTCTGGCAATATCGTAACCTTGTTTAACATCGCCCAATATATCTGTCTGCTTCGCTACCACATTTTTGAATTCAACATCGCACATGTGTAGACCTCGAACTCCCAAAGTATCTTTTCGTTCACCGACGGTAATTCCGGGCGTTTGTTTATCTACCAAAAATACGCCGATATCATCGACGTCGAAATCGCCTTCTTTTTCATTTTCTTCAGAATAATATCTATTAAGCGACTGATTTCCTTCTTTTATCCGGGCAAACACAATAAAGACGTCTGCTTTATCAGCATTCATGACCCAAACTTTGGAACCATTAATTATAAATCCGTCGCTAGATCTAACTGCGTAAGTGCTCATAGAAGCTACGTCTGCACCAGATTCTTGTTCGTTTGCGCAGTAAGCAACGAATGATTTTCCTGAAGCGAGTTTCCTAAGATACTTTTCCTTCTGATGATCGTTTCCGTACTGATTGATCAACTTATGACCCAATACTTCTTGACTGAATATCATAGCAGCTAGAGATGGATCTTCTGAGAGAACTTCGTACATTCTGGCACGTTCTGTATGAGTTAATTCCAACCCGCCGTATTTTGCTGGAGCTGACATACCGAATAGTTTCAAATTACGGATTAGTTCGATTGTTTTTTCAGGAATGTCGCAAATAGTATCGGATTCTTTGGGATTTACGTGTTCGGATACCATACGCTTGAGTATTTCTGTATTAGCATCTAGTAGTTTTAGACGTCGTTCGCCGAGAACTTCCGGATAAGCGAGCAGATTAGTGTCGACTCGACCGGAGAATAAAGTTTTTACAAACGGAGGTCTGGGAGGTTCTTTTTTCAACGGTTTAAGGGCAGCTGTCCTGATGGTATCTTCGTCGGCAGGTTCGTATAGCTTGGTTGCTGAGCTACTGCATCGTTTCGAATGAAAATTCGTATGATTCCGTAAGTTGTTGAGGCGACGGAGTGAAGGACTTTTTAAGACGATCATCGCGAAGTTTTTCAATCACAGCAACGATAACGAGTTGGTCTACGATTAAAGCACCATTTTCATTTAGCAACGTAATAGTTCGAAAAAGATTTCAGAAGTAATTATTTAGAATATTTTAATTTCTAAACGGCAATCACACGCCGAAACTCTTATCATTTCAATTTTTTAATTATTATCAGTTTTAAAAAAAATCAAAATTCAAAAACAACATCTCAAACTAGGAGGTCGTTCTTCAATTATTTCAAGTTTGGTAAATACATCGTAATTACCACAATAATAGGGAATATTTCTTTCATTTCACCATTATAGAGAAGAATACACTTTTAAATAGAAATTTAACTCATTAAATAATACTATAATAACGCCATTCAACAAATATTCACATTAAAATTCCCCAATTTTATCGAATAATTGAAAAAAATTGAAATAATACATCGAGCATTTTTTTACCCGCCATTTTCAAAGGACTCGACTCACCTCCGACCTTGCGCCATTGATAATGTGAATTCGATGTATTTTTCAAAATTTTGCATGGCGAAGTGTGAGCACGTTCTCTGTTCTCTCTCCCAAGGTTCAAACGCTTTTTTAAAAATCGTTGGTGAAAATTTTTGTAAATTATAATGTTCCACGGTTATTGTATAATGTAAAGATTGTTGTAGTGTAGTTAGAGTTTTCGTCAAGCTTGCTATTTTATTGATCAAGTTACCGGTGCACTTCGATTTACGTCAAGCAGTGTTTCTAAATATTCACGATGGGTTATTATTTATCACGTCCGAAGAAAGACAAGGAATCGGAAGATCGGCAGAATAAGAAAATTATGTACGGTGCGAGTTCGATGCAGGGCTGGCGTCTTAAGCAAGAAGTACGTTACACGTTACCTTCATTCAGTCTGTGTTCGTTGTTGTGTGCATCATTATCACCTTTCTGTTGAAAACGGCGGTAACTTGACAAATGCTTATTTTACGATTATTTTGCAGGATTCTCACAATTGTATATTAGATTTCGATGAAGAAACATCTCTGTTCGGCGTGTACGACGGACACGGTGGCGCAGAAGTGGCCATATACACATCGGAAAAGCTACCAGGGTTCATAAAGGAAAACGACGAGTACAAGAGTGGCGATTATGAGAAAGCATTAATCTCGGCGTTTTTAGAATTCGACGATACCCTTACGTCGAAAACAGCTATAGCTCGACTGAACGAGATAATTCAGAGTGACAAGGAGAACGACAGCGATGGTAATTTTTCAAACGATTTTTCCTCTTTACTCTAGTTCGATATTGTAATCGATTTGTATTCATTTCAGAACGAGAAGAATCCAGTACTGGCACCCTGTTGTTCTCAGAAGCCAATGCTCAATGTTCTCATTCTGGGAAGAATGATGATGACGATGACGACGACGACGCAGATTACGAATACGGTGACGTTGATCCGGAAATCGAAAATCCTGATTCATTACGACGTGACGCCAGTCGACCGTTGGAAGAAGTAATGGCTTCCTATCGTATTCCCAATGTTGGTAAATTAATCGCCGGCGAACGAGGCATGAAACCAGCATCACCTTACTTGAGAGGTCGTCGAGATGGTGCCGGCAGTAGCGGAGACTGCAGTTCTAGTAGTAGCTATGCTGGAGAATGCAGTTCTAGTTTTAATCAACCTGGACCCAGCTCGTCGAACGAATGCTCGTCTAGTACTTCTCTCAGTCGAACCAGTAAAGTTGAAGTTAACGGCAGTGGAGATGCTGAAGCTGGTGAGAGTATAAACAATGATCAGAGTGAAGCTTTTTTTTACGATTTTCTAATCAACGTGATGTATTTTGCAGAATCCTCGGTGAACGGTGAACCTGAGCAAACTAGTTCGAAAGCTACTTTGAAAGAACAATCTGAAGGTACTTGTAACTATTTTAACCTATAAAATTGTCTTTCGATTTCGATCCTAATATTATCGTGTATTCGCAGAAATTTCAGAATCATCGAAAAGTTCCAAGGACGAATCGTCCAAAAGTTCTAAAGACGAATCGTCAACCAACGGTCCCAACGAATCGTTGGTCAACGGCTCAGCTAACGTTAACGGTGACATAACCGATGAAGTAGGAACCTCAACAAAGGAAACTCCTACGAAAGAATCACCATCCGAATCTGATGAAGCGCCTTCCTGCAGTACGCCCTCTAAAAAGAAAAAACTTGCTTTGACCGATCTAGACGATAGCGACGTGGTGAAAAATTTTATCACCAAGGAAGAAATAGACGAAGCTGATGAGGATGATTCCGAAGACGAAACTTTCGAAGTTGATGATGGGTAAGCTTGGTTTTAATTCGACCGACCGGTTTTCCCCCTAGTTCAGTTTTATAATTTATCGTACGATTTTTCAGTGCCGAAAGTGATTCCGACGATGATGACGATTTTGAATACAAGGAGAGTTTATTTACCAAGCTGAAAAGACGATTGTGTCAGGTTGCTATGCAGGCTGACGCTATAGTAGATGACGACGACGACGATGACGATGATGATGAAGAATCTGATCAATCTCACTTACCGATTGAAATTGACGAAGAAGGCGAAGAAGAGGAAGACGATGAAGAAGAAGCAGAAGATGAAGAGGAAACTGAGGAAGATGAAAGTGACGAAGAAGATACTATCGATTTATTCAGCGATGGTTCTGCCAATGTAAACTACCTATAATTCTTACTTATAACGTTGTTATATTTTGTACTAACCTTTGGTATTTTCCCCCCTAATCTAGCCTGGAGCTGAAAGCGGATGCACAGCGGTAGTCGCCTTGATTAAAAATGACACTCTGTACGTTGCCAATGCCGGAGATTCTCGTTGTGTAATTTGTAAAGATGGCAAAGCCGTTGATATGTCCGAAGATCACAAACCTGAAGACGAACCGGAAAGAGCACGTATAGAGAAAGCCGGTGGAAAAGTAACCGATGATGGTAGAGTCAACGGAGGACTGAATTTATCAAGAGCCTTAGGTAATTTCAATTTTCATTTACCCTCTTAGAAAATACACCTCGATTTTAATACTTATTCGTTTACATCTAGGTGATCACAGTTACAAAAGAAATACCACATTAACCAACAAAGAACAAATGATCATCGCTTTACCGGACATTCGCACTTGCAAATTGGAACCAGATGTTGAATTTATTGTTTTAGCCTGTGACGGTATTTGGAACTCGATGACCAGTCAAGAAGTAGTTGATTTCATCAAACCGAGAATCCAATCTAATCAAAAATTATCCAGTATATGCGAAGAGGTAACAACCTCAGCAACTTACTCTTTCTCGTATGCTCTATTCGTTGGATTTTAATCGCGAACATTTTCTTTCAGCTCTTCGATGCCTGTTTAGCGCCATGCAAAATGTGCGATGGTACCGGGTGTGATAATATGACGTGTATAATTGTAAAAGTTCGACAAGAAGGTGATAACGATGAAACCAATGTCCAAGACGACTCAAAACAAACGACTGAATCTAAAGAAACGCCAGCTTCTGAAAACATGGTTATCGATTCGAACGAAGCTGATGTTTCTGAAAGCGTCGAAGCTGATACAAAAAAAGCTAATGTCTCTGAGACTAACGAAGTCGACTCCACTCCAGCTGAGCTCCCACAGTCAGTTGACAGTTCTCAAAACAAAAAAATCGATGAAAATAACGAAGCTGTTCCTAGCCAACAAGTGTTAGTTCTCGATTGAACTTTCATATTTTATGTATTTATTTCGCGCGAGTTTCGTTTAATTTAAATTTCGTTCCGTAGCTCTGAAGCTGTACCTGTACCTGAGACAGAAGAACAGAGTGATTCATCGACACGTTTGAAAAGATGCGCTGACTCGACAGAAGAAGGCGAGTGTCAAGCTAAGAGACAAAAGACTGACACGAACGTTGATAGTTCCTGAACTACCGGTTAATTTTCGCATTAAATGTATTTTGTAAGGGATTTTTTTTTACGTTCTAAAAAAAGTTGAGAAATCGAAAATGTGTCAATTACTTGGCGCGTTTTAGGTGCTGCAAACGAAGCATCGGATACACAAAGTCATATCTATTATGTTATTTATTTCAGATTTGTAGGAAATTCTCTCCCGATTTTTTTTTTTTCTTTGTAAGATACATTTTTAAATATCGTGGATTTCTTTTAACTACGCACGTGGTTATCTTTAATTCATCTTCAACTCGTCTTTCTTCGTTTTATCAAATATAAGGAAGAGTACCCAAATGGTATATTTTTATTTTTATTGTATCACGTTTGTACAAGAGCTGATCGCTTGATATGTCTCCTCTTTTATGAGGAATATTCCAATATTCACCTTTTTTTTTTTTATTAACTTACCCACGTTCCATTATGTTTTGTTTCTATTTTTCTTTGAGAGGAGGAGGGGAATTCGAGGCGCGTAAAAAATAATTTATTTCCCTTGAAAATTATCGATGATGGGAGTTTGATGAAATTTACTATATTCTGGAATGGTCAGAGATCGAAAAACGCCTCATTTGAAAGGATAATTTGTGTTATCGAGTAATATTTTTTATCATGTTTTATATTATTGTCCATAAGGGCGATTAGAATCGCTTATTTATTTGTGTATGTAGATTTTTAAGCATATTATGCAGTAGTATAATGTGATTAAGAATATTCTTTAGAATAAACTTTTTTTATTTAATGCGTGAATACGATACAGTTTTTTTGACGCGTGAACATCAGAATGATGACAGTTGAAAAAAAAAACAATTTTTCGTTTTAGGTAGTAAATTTGATAAGAAAGGGACAGTTTATTACGACGAATTTAAAAATGAAGGTTTTTTTGGTAGCGTTGAGAATTTTTATCAAAATTTAATTTTTTTGTATTTTTCTAGAATTTCTGTTGTTCAATGTACAATTCCGGATTATGAGAACTTTTTAAAAATTAGGCCCATACCACCACTACTTATGCCAAAATTGAGCCTTTAAAAGTAGATTGTGGACTTTAAATGTGACCAAAAATGAGATTTTCTCAGATAAAATAACTAACCATTATTTTGATTTTTTGCTTAATTTATTTATGCAAAATTCTTGGATCATCTGTGATGAATTCTGAAGGTGGCTCGAATTTTTTTAAAAAATACGCATGAGTTACTAGGCTATGATGAAAAAATGAACAAGATCGGCGACGTTGATTGTTCGTGTTCTGAGTGACTCTTTTTTATGCATTCTCAATCATTATGAACGATTTTTGTTTTTTTGAACCAGCTCATATTATTTTTCAAGAATTAAACGTCACTCAAATTTTCACGAAGAAATTGAAATTCGATAAAAACGAGAGAGAATAGGGCCATATTATCTGAGTATTTTCTTCCCTGTGTGAACTATTTTTGATCCGACCTCGCGACCTCCCTCCCTCCCCCCTTCATTAAAAAAACCTGAGGAAAAAAAGTCGAAAGTGCGTACAAAGTACACCTTCACTTTTCAAAACAAACTTCAGCCGTTGAATTTTATTTTTTAATTTTTGATAAATTTTTTAACAATTTAACATCGCGAAAATTTTCTTGGAAAAATTAAAATTTGATAAAAACAAAATAAAATGTTTCAATAATTTTTTTCCAAACAGTCTAGAAAATTCAACACCTAAAATGGAGCGTGGTGATGTATTTTTGGACTCTCTTTCATTGAAGAAAATGCACATCCATTTTTTTGTCGTTTTGGAAATTATCGATGTTGATGTTTGCAATAATATAACGGATCCTCCTCGCAGACAGAGACTGTATCTACAGTTGAATTTTTTCAACGTGAAATGTGAATAACCCTGACGAAATCTACGATTGCTGCTGTTATAGCAAGACAAACGTAAGCGGTCAGTGATCTTATAGGTTGTTGCGCGAGAGAGGTGAAGAAGGGCCGGGTACCTAACTACTTACACATTTTCCATTCACGATCGCAGATGTATCTTGAGATGTTTTATAAACGAAAAAATTGTACAGTTTTAATTTATCAATTTGCGAAGGGTATCTTTCTGAAAGACTCGATGTCTATTGTGTTGTACCTGTAAATACCAACGCTAACGCCAATATCTATGGCTTACGTCATACGTGTAGGTGACTTTGTTATTTTGTTCGTCGATATGGCTTTTTCCATCGAAATAGGCAACAATATTAATTTCTGTTCCGGATGGTAGAATCATTTCTCTCACATGACAAACCATCATTATCGTTAACTGATCAGCATTTCCGTTATATGGAAAAATACGCGTAACGTACTTACGTATACGTACATCGATGACCTTGAGAAAAACTCCAAATATACCACTAACGAGCTGAAAATTTGTCGATTTCGTGATCGTCGCGATGATAAGGTGTTTTAAGCGATCGCTGAGTCGAGCAAAATGGGTCATTTTGTTCGAGTTAATTTTTTTTTTTTTAATTCATAAGCTTTTGAAATTATTTACGAAATTGGAAACGCCATGATACCTTCATTAGCGTGACCTGAATTTTTTCGATTTTCAACTATACCGCCTCTTATGATTGTCATGAATTTTTTTCCAGCAAAATATGGGGTCTCATTATTTGAAATAAGAAATAATGATACGAAGCTGCGTCGAGGAAGGAGAGGATCTCCTATTTGTGGTGGATCATCGAAAAGGGGGAAAAAAGGAAGTCCTGAAAGAACTTTACAATTCAAACCACAATATGTATTCAAATTCATGCTTACGTTATTATTTTATTTTATAATTTTATTTTACAGTTTAGGTCTCTCCAACAGCTAAAATCCAATTATATGTAGGAGAAATCACCGGGATTAAGACAATTCTTCTTTTTTAAATTTCTCGTTTGTTCAAACTACTTACTTTTTAATACCAAAAAAAAAAAAAAAAAACATTAAAAACTGTTGATCTATAAAGAAGGAAAAAAACTGAACAAAAAACTGAGAAAAAAACCAAAAGGATCAAAAAAAAAACTAAACAAAAAAAAGACAGAATTTTAAAAGTGCAAAAATTCACCCAATTCAAAAATCTTTTCGGCGTTCGAATTGAAATAAGTAAATCACGCACTGATCGTATTTTGGGCATGAAGAATATTGAGTAGGTTGAGAGCAGGAATTGCCTTGATTTGAATTTTGAAAAATTCACGAATTATTTTGATGCGATTCGAAAATATAAAATATGATTTGAATCGCAGGTTTTAAATGATTTCAAAATTTTCAAAATCGCAGACATTTTTTTGCATTTTGAATCTTGGAGAATAATTTTAATTTCATGATGCTCATTTTGAACCTTTCATAGACTTTAATGAGGTCATTAAAATTGTCCTAAAAATGTTCAAAAATGAAAGAAAGATAATGTTATGTACTATTTTCAAAATTTTGGTGCATTCAAATTCCTCTCTCAATATGTTTCAAATACTCTAATATCCAAAATTTGATTAAAATCCTCAGTTAAGCGTGCAAATCTTTACTGTTTCCAAAAATTTTGAGGCAAATAGCCCTCCCTTCCTCTTTCGTGGACTCCTATGAAGCCAATATTTTTCTTCTGGCGTTTCTTTTCATGTATTTTATGGATATAAAATCATAAAAGTCAATACGTTGACAAAAATGTTGAAAGATGACCAAACAAACGATACAAAATACCTACCTACAAGTAAATCGCAGAATAGGCAATATTTGATAAAATTATAAAATTTAACAAGAAACGTACGACAATTTCGATATTTCTTCACGAGACCAAATTTCATTTCAAGTAAATTCAATGTAAGTATAATAGAGTTAATTGAAGAACTAGTTTTTTCCAGAAATTCTAAATAAACAGAGCATATTGTCGTATTGATGACCAAACGTTTTTACAAACAAGAATAATTCTTCGTACAAATAATTCGTTTCTGCGAATAATCGCATTCACAATTGAATTTAAAAGAAAAAAAAATCATTACGAAACATTGTAAGTTGTAGGTAGGTAGGTAAATGTAAGTAAACCCATGAACATGAGAAAAATTCGCCCATATGCGATGAAATGCGATGCATTATCATCGTCGTGTCAGACTATTTATAAAATAATTTCGACACATATGACGATGATAAAATAAAGAATATAATATAAGTAAAACAAACACTCGAAATATTCGTTTATCTCGTATAGGTATTCTCTTATTCACGTTATCAAAATATTAAAAAATGATCGATTTTCTCGTCAAACACGTGATTTTTTATCTTCGATTTAGATTAGGTACCTTTATCGTACTACGAGAATAAACATAGCTGGCTTATAAAAACGCAGAAGTAATAACGAATTTGTATTTTATTCGAGACCAGTGCCAGCATATGCTATACATACAACACTAAGTACAGTTAGACCAAAAAATTGACAGTTCAAAGATATAATTTTACGTCACGAGAGTTCCCTATCAGCAGACTCGAATGTACTTTGATAGAGTTGATATCTTGTGAGTGTTTTGCAATTGTGATAATATGATGAAAACTTGTGCAGAATGCGTGAATCGCTCATCGTTTTCGATGTTTTTTTATGTACACGCTGTCGATTGATAAAAATTGATTTTCGAAAAAAATATAACACTTGAGATAAATAGGTAGACGCTTTGAAACACGAGAGGTGTAGCCTCGCCTAGGTGAATACGTACAGTGTTTCTTTATTTTTTATTCGAGTGCTTCGAATAAATACCTTAGGTACATATTACGAAAGCGAAGATAACGTTTAAAATTTTTATTGCATTAGCTTAAATATTTAACGTGCAAAGAAGGGCAGTTCATTTTATCAGAACAAAAAAAAGGAAAGAAACACGTGTAATAAGTGTTTTTTTGGGGGGATGGGGAGCATTATTAGAGACACGCTCACTCAAGTTTGAAGTTGGGTAATTGGCAGCGTTCATCTTCACTCCACATCATCTTCCTATGTCTCTTTTCAGAAGATAATCCTATCGAATGCTTTTAATGCTTTAGATTGGAAAAAAATCGATACCTATCCACTATGTAGGCCCACCTACATAATTTTTAGTTTTTTACTAAAAAAAATTTGACAATCATAAATTCGAGGATTCGTGTTTACAATTTGAGAAATAGAAAAACCAACTATTTTATTGCAGAATACCTTTCTTCGTATAATTTTTCAAAATCCTACCAGAAAGTTTTAAATCATGAATATGCCTTTTTCTTTTCTAAATTGTTTTTAGAAGTCTGACTGATTCAAATCTCAAAAATGGGTAATTTTTCCCAAGTTTTCAAAAGTCCGGTATATAATTTTAAAATTAATCGTGATGATTTTTTCCAAAAGTTTTGAAATTCTGACAGATTTTTGAAATATCAGAAGTTGACGTTAGTTCTTATAATGTAAGTCATATTTAATAACTTGAAAGTTGAAATCGATAAATTTTCTTCCAAGTTTTTAAAAGTCCAACATTATATGTCAGAAAATCTATAATTTTTTTTCAACTTTTTGAAAGTTTAACGTAATATATTGAAGTGTCAGAAATTGTTATTCGGTCGTTTTTAAAAATCAGACTTTATATCTAAAAGCCCTTGATTTACTTGCAAGTTTTTGAAGGTGTAACTTCATGTCAAAAAGTCGACTGATTTTTTTTCCAAGTTTTCAAAATTCAGCGTGATATGGTCTTTGAAGTTTTGTGAGATCAAAAAGGACCTTGTGATAATTTTCTTTGCATTTTCATAAACATTTTCTATTTTCTCCGGTATAAGGTTAGCATTTTTACCATAAATTAAATGGTTTCAAAAATAAATAAATAAATAAAAATCAAGTAAGTTAACTAGGACATTATTAGACTTTTTAATTGGGTCAAAAAATGTGGGTATCAATTTATCAAAAAAATGAACATCATTAACCCTCTTCAATTTAGGTATTGCCTTTTATCTCTTCAAACATTAATACCATTACCAACGTAAAAATGATTGAGTTTAATTTGATACGAAACATGAAAGTAGATTGAAATTGAAGTAGACTATTTTGTTATTTCGAACATTTTTACAATCGAATTTTGCCCTCGAGTCTAATCTTGGTTTCCACTCAATGAGCTCAGAACTTGACTGCAGAAGGACTATAAAATTGAACTACGTAGGTTTGAGCTTTTAAAATTCTAAAAGAAACTCCCAAAAAAACCTGAATTATTTAGTCTACTATCTTTTATTGATAGGTAATTTAAAACAGGTACCAAATTATGTAGATTTTTTGTAGCATTGGTAGATATGTGAACAGTTTTCTAAAGAGTAAATATCTTGTAGTTGTAGTCTCCACGAGCACCTTCAAAAATCAATTTCTGGGAACTGGAGGGGGAGGGGGAGGGGGATAGGGGCATAGGAGAATTTATAGAAAGTGAATTTAATTTCGTTTTTTTTTATGACAATTTTTCCAAAACTGAAAAATCTAAAGTCGGTTCGACCTTTACCTTTTAGAGTGGCTCGAAATCACTACCAATCGATCCAATAGACTGAAAACAGGACCCAAACCGAATTTCAACTTTCCGTCTTCGTTCGATTAATTTTTTTAAATGAGTGAATGGGTGAAATTTAAATAAGAACTTATTTAAAAATTATCACCTCGAATGAGAAAATAATTCCCTATTTTTTATTTTTTCCCTGTCAGCAAAAAAGGGGCCGGTATCCCTCCAAGTTTAAAAAAAAATCAAAAGAATGAAAAAGGTTCAATTAATGAAAAATTTTTGTTTCTGCGTCAGAATTTTTTTAAATAGCCCCCTTTTCAATGAAAAACTTTCCTCGGCCCTTCAAACCATAATAGCTCTTTAATAAGGAGCTCCTCAAAGTTGAAATCATCAAAAAAATGAGAACAAAAAATCAAAATCAGAGGAAATTTTTCGAAAATATCTCATTCCAAATTAAAATTGTTCTACATAACCTTTTTTTCAAGAAAAAACCTTTGTTGGCCCCCCAAATGATGCTGGCTCTCTTACATGAAGCTCCCCCCCCCCATTTTGAGAAAAATAAAAAAATATAGAAAATTGATGTCTGTAGAAATTTTTTGAAAATTTAGCACTTTTTCAAGAAAAACTTTCCCCAGGTCTCTCAAATTATGTTGGTTCCCTAGAAAGTGCCTCAAAGTCGAAAACAACCAACAAAAAAAATGAGAAATTGACATCTGTGCTTACACATTTTTTGGAAATGTTTCATTTCTGGGCAGAGTACTTTTAGATAACCACATTTTCAAGAAATCCCCCATTTGGTCCTCCAAACGATGAATAAAACTTAGCAAGGTTTAAAATTTAGAAGAAAAAAAAACTGAAAATATTTTTTTTCATTTTCGAGGAGGGGGACAAGTTCTACTTTTTCATCACGTCAAAATCTAAAGATTAGAAGGTAGAAGGTGAAAAAAACCTAAAAATGTCTATTTTTCGGATTGCTTGTATATTTTGAGAACCCTGGGGGGAGGGGGCTTCCTGGCACATACGTATTTTTACTAACATGGTTGGAGAAATTTTTCTCATGAAACTTGACAATTTTAGGACGTTAACGAAAATTTTTTCACAAGTATAGATATATATAATAAGAGCTCTCCCCTTCCAACCAACTGATTAGTCCTGGGTGGAGATAGGGGGCTAAAATTGGTATACATATAAGTTGATTTTACTTAAGTAGGGGCTTTACTGAGGTGGAGCTAGAAAGTTCACAATTTTTTAATTTTTGTCTGATTCTTCAATTTTTTCATATTTTGTAAAATTTGTGGGGGGGGGTTCATTGGCACCACTTATTTTTCACCGAGGGAGCATAAAATTTCATGGCGTGATACAACTTTAGGAGGTGGGAGCGGAAAAAACGAAAAAAAATTCTCCACCAGGTATAAATTTGGTACCTACATCCCTATAAATCTTCAACAAGGCCAACAAGGGTCAATTTTTCTAGATGATATTGTCGCATCAAATACAGCTACCAGTTCTCTTATAAAATCAATACGTAAACCTAGAATAGGTACACGTATTGTATTTGAGCTAGAAAAACTGATGGAAAATTCCCAATCGACCGTCCTCCGTATACTATCGCACCTTCGAGCACGACAACACCACCACGCAGAACTGAGACCCTGCGCCCATCCTTTACAAATTCAATTTATTGTAAATTAAATTATTCGTAAAAAAACACTCGGTCGTTTACAAACTACAAATTGGCCAAATTGTGTATCGATTAGGTTGAACTCACACTTCACAGGTACCTACCAGTACACGAATATCCTCTCCACTTGCACCCTTGTCCTGGTACATCTCCGTAGAAGAAGAACACACAATACACGCTAGAAGCTACCTACATCAGGAGCAGAGGCAGGCAGAGACTACGTCAATCGTATATTATGCCCTCAAAGCTTAACCTTTGGAGTCTCTTCGACGTCAATTTTGCCGCCTTAAAAATAAATTCGCGAGTTGTCTTTTTTCATTACTAAGTGCCTGATGCCTGGCAAGCGTGAAATATTCGTCAATTGGTCTTTTCTTATGTATGTATACGTGCGCTTTTCCACCCTCGATAACAAACTCCTGGTGAAGCAACCCCAAAATGTAAAGCGCAACTATAATCAATATGGTAAAACGCAATCGACCGCCGACTCATCGAGGTTCGAGGTATTCTGCGCAAACACGATGCTCTTTTTGAAACTATATACCCGAGTAATTTTCAAAAATACGTCGAGTTCCTCTACCGCATATTGAGCGACGAGCCGAAGAATTTCTTCGTACAGTTGCAAACGATAATATACAAAACGGATTACCTACGCTACCTAGGTACCTATTTTCTTCTTTTTTTGAAAAAAAAAAAAAAAAATAGAAATGTATTTTAGTAGGTACCTAATACCTATCGTATTTAAGGTATATTTGGGTACCTACTTCTACCCTTTACTGAACAATCTAAATCATTTATAATGATGTCTATACTAAATCAGAAAAACAAAATTTCGTACTTTTATTCGTATATCATTATTTTGAATAGAATCAATTCGACCCCCCCCCCAATGAATTTTTTTCAACTTCTCAACAAAAAAAAGTTTGTCACAAATTTTTTTGGTTTTTTTTTTTCATTTTCTTTTTTTGGTTTTTGATTTTTGAAAATTAAATCCAAAGAATAGAACGTGTGAGGGTGCAACATTTTTGTAAAGCTCGACTTGAAAATTTATAATTTGTGAGGATAAACAATTTTTTGAAAATTTTTCTCTAATTACAATCTCATTTTAAGATACATATACAAAAAAAAAGTAATTTCAATTTCTTACAAAATTTCGTACAATTTCGTAAATTTTGTTGGATTTTGGTGGGTTTTTCGTACTTTTTAAACCCAATTTTCAAATTTCGTATTTTTTTTCGGAAATTTGTACTTTTTTCGGGCGGTAGACACCAATCCAACAAAAAATCGAAATTTAAAACTGAGGTACCTACTTGCTTATTTTCTATCCATTTTCTGATCGTGTGGTAAACAAAATTTGACTAACCTGAAACAAAAAATGATTGAGTAGTTGAAGGTTACTTCTTATAGACGTGATTTATAGAGTTTTGAAACTCACTTAGGGCAGTTTCAACGAAAAGTATGGATTTTTTGACAGCTGTTATTTTGGTAAAAAAACGAGATTTTTTGATAGTTTCGATGAAAAACAAGATCTTTTTGGTGGTTTTGACCAAAAAAGCAACCAATAATCCACAATTTTATTTTTAAAAAAACAAAAAAAAAATAGTAGAACTTTCAATCCTTTTTTTACGATTTGGGGTATTTTTTTTTTGAATTCGACAAAAAATATGAAAGGAAAATTTTTTAAAAAATAGAAAACTTGTGGCAATTTTTGGGAAAAAGCAAGATTTTTGGCTGTTTTGTTAAAAGGGAAAATTTATTTGGTAATTCTAGAAAAAAGAAACTTTTTGACAATTTTTAAAAATTTTGCCAAAAAAACAGAAACTGAAAATGTTTTTACAATTTTAGCAACTGAAAAAAACTGCAACTATTTCCCAATTTTTAGCGATTTCTGCAGGAGATCGATTTTTTTAAAAATGCAAAACTTCATTCAAATTCAACTTGAAAAAGAGGTTTTTTCAAAAACTGAATAATTTCCCATTCATATTTATATGTTTATTTTTACAATTTTTTTTCAAATTCAAATTCATACGCGTACCTATTTATTTTTCCGGGTAGTAATTTGTTTTGGGAGGTCAAAATGTTATTTGGACGTGGATTTTCAGTCGTGCAAATACATATTCCCATTTCAAAATTAATATTTAAATAAAGTTCTTTGTACCTGCAATACCGATTATAAGAATCATTTTATAATCAGCATCGTTTGCAAAGTTTTTTTTAGCAGTCTAACTTGAATTTAGTTTGAGTGAAAAACTTCACCGAAGTTGGGGGGGGGGGTCAAAATTAAATCAAGTTCAGCGCGAAATTTAAAAGCATTTTGATGAGTCGAATCTATATCTTACAAGGAAACCCCTTGAAGTGTCACACTCCGATTTGAACGGGACCGCGATTTTTGGAAAGAGCATGGTCTAAAACCCACAAAACCAAATTTTCAGCTGCCCAAGTCCATTTTTAGATTTTTGGCGAATTTTTGAAAATTCAAAATTGACTGTTTTTGGCGATTTATGTTTTTTTTAAAAAGTACGTACTTGATCAGTAAAAATGGTAAAAATAAGTCCCAAAACTGATATTAATTACCGAAACCCAAAGTTCACAATTTCCAGCCATTCTGGAGCCTCCAGCGCGATTTTCAATTTCTCCAGAATTTTGAATTTGCTCCAGAAGGCGTGAATATGAAGTTGGGCAGCTAAAAATCGAGTTGTACATTACACTCGACCTGTTCAACGAGTTTATCTACATTTGAGCCAATATTGAGAGTGACACCTCATGCAAGAGTGGTTTTTTGAGGTGTCACTCTCGCTCCAAAACGGCTGGAAATGGTAGAATTTGCGCTCCGGGGGTTAGTTCTTGAAGAAATACAGCAATTCGCAAAAGTTTCAAAAATTCCCTCACAAACGGTTAAGTATCTTTTGATTTTTTGGATATTTAATTTTGAAAAAAGCTGGTCAAAAAACCACTTTTGACGTGTCACTCTCAAAATTGGCTCAAATGTAGATAAACTCGTTAAACAGGTCGAGTATGATACACAACTCGATTTTAAGTTTCCCAACTGCATATTCACGCCTTCTGGAGCAAATTCAAAATTCTGGAGAAATTGAAAATCGCGCTGGAGGCTCCAGAATGGCTGGAAATTGTGAAATTTGGATTTGGGGGGTTAGTTTTGGACAAAATACAGCGATTCGCGTGAATTTCAAAAATTTCCACCCAAACGGAAAACTTTTGATTTTTTTTGATTTTTTAATTTTGAAAAAAGCTGGTCAAAACGCCACTTTTGAGGTGTCACTCTCAAAATCGGTTCAAATGTGGATAAACTCGTTAAACAGGTCGAGTGTAATATACCTACAACTCGATTTTTAGCTGACCAACTTCATATTCACGCCTTCTGGAGCAAATTCAAAATTCTGGAGAAATTGAAAAATCGCGCTGGAGGCTCCAGAATGGCTGGAAATTGTGATATTTGGATTTGGGTAATTAATATTAGTTTTGGGACTAATTTTGACCATTTTTACTGATCAAGTACGTACTTTAAAAAAAAGCATAAACCGCCAAAAATAGTCAATTTTGAATTTTCAAAAATTCGCCAAAAATCGAAAAATGAACTTGAGCAGCTGAAAATTTGGTTTGGGGGGGGGGGGTTTAGACTATGCTCTTTCCAAAAATCGTGGTCCCGTTCAAATCGGAGTGTGACACCTCAAGAGGTTCCCTTGTTAGATTTAACTTTTCAGTACTGAAATCTCAGGGAGGGAGGGCCGGGAGGGGAGTGGGGTTGAAATGGTCTTATCAAACTAATTTCGAAAATCTATAGGTTTCCGGTCACATTCGGGTCAACAGTGCCCTCTTTCATCAAAAATAAAAATGCATAAAAATTGTACGTAGAGTGCAAAAATACATTACATACGAATGTATAGCCTGATAATACCTACATTACCTACTGCCTAGTTACAACTAAATTTATCACCTACCTCCTGTTATCGTCACCTCCCCCTAGCCCCCCTAATTTGTGAAGTACGTTTTGCAAAAATATGTACCTCTATTGCGCAGAAAAAAAACTTCCTGGCTTCCCACATATTTTTTTTTGCTATCAGTCAGAAAATACTTGTAAACTCTAAATGCGTAGAAAAAAAAGAAGAAATTGCTGAAAGTCGAGTCGTAAAAGTATAGACTTGGTAAGTTCACAAAAAGAAATAAATAAAGCACATTAGACGAAAACACGAATAATGTTGATAATACCCAAATGACCTAGTATACCATCGGTAAAAATAATTAGGTACGTGTTTTTCAACGATAAATACTTAATTGACCGAATTAAACTCGTACACGTACAGGAAATCTTGATCGATAGATGAATAGATAAAAGCTTATCAACCGGTGGGTATGATGATGTAGGAGTTTCGTTATCATTAAATCTATGCTACGTAGGACGCCAACCGAGATAGGTAGACGAGGTTATCGTCGAGGTAGACGTATCTCTTGGTTTTCCAGTCTCGTGAAGTTTTTTAAACTTTAATTCGAGTCTACGGTCAAGGATACGAATGTAGGTAATCTTTTTTAATTCAATCCGAAGCACGATTTATTCTACTCGTACAGTTGATGGAATTGGAATTGTTGGAATTGGCTTCGAGTGGATTCTTCGAACTAGACGTTGGTTTTATGATGACTCGACATGTAGAGAACAGTGAATAGAAAAAGCTGACGAGTGAGGATAAATGGGAAATCGAACGAGCATAATATAATAGGCGAATACGATAAAATGTTGAGTAAGGTATTAGGTACTGAACTACCTACCAGCTATGCTATTGTGCTGAATATGTAGATACACCTGTAAAGGTATAAAAAGCTAATGCCTTTAAGGTACCTAAGTTTGTAATTGTATATTGGATTTTGGATTAATTTAGCAAATCACCTAGAACAAGGACGTTGGTAGTTGGTAGAAATAGTACGTGCAACATTGGTGACAGTATTAATAACCGGAACAGACAATTTAATACAATGGACAAAGAGGGGCAATGATATGTTGACAGAGAGAGAAAGAGAGAGAGAGACTGGCACATGTTGCGTGGATTTGGTTAAAAGGAAAAGAGAGGCAGAAGACCGCCGCCACCGCTATCAAAACCAACAGAAACGGCGAATTATTTAATGGTACAGTCGTATTTGTTCTCCATATTATCATGCCCCAGCCCATGCCAAAGAAGCGGCAACGGCAACGCGGTTCAACAGCACACGCTGAGGTCGCGAACGTAGCGTAGTTATGACGTCAGAGATGGCCTGCTCTACAGACCTTACTTCTTCCTCCTCGCGCCTCAACAAAAGATACCCTTCTTTTACGTTTACATTACATGCCGAATACGTCGTACCAAACCAGAAAATATCGTTCCTCTTTCGACGACGAGGAATTTCCTCACCCCGGACTGCCACGTTCATTAACTAACGCATCGTGTATACAAGATGGCGCACAAACCTTAGACAGGGCAGCTGTGAATTGTGATTTACCGCAATGTTTCCGAACCGTATAAACATGTTTCTTGGATTGTGACGTCAGAGTGAGGTAAAACATAATGATATCGGCCTAACGGGAATTTTTCATTAATAATATTTATGTTCTTATAAGTACGTGCTACGTGCATTTGAAAAGATGTTTGAAAATTATGGTTATGGTCTGAAGCAATTCCAATAATTGAAAGAAAAAAAACAAAAAAGTGAGTACAAGGCAAAAGTAAACATACAATAGAAAGGGACTATTCAAAAACGTGCAATAATTTCAAAAATTGAGAAGATTTCTTGAGAAAAAAATCGAACAAAAAAATTGAGTTGAATACATTTGAGGTTTGTACCTCACACCTAATTTAAAATACACAATTTGTGTTTTTTTTTCGTTTTTTGTACCATTTTCTGGCTTTAAAAAATCAACTCATCCTATGCCCCCTTCTCTCAACAAACTAAAAAATTTTATTCATTGACAGGCATGAAACCAAATTGATTTTTTTGGTTGGGGGAGGGGGGACTGGGAAGCGACATCGTACTAATAACAAATATCGTAAAAATGTTTACCTACCTAGTTTTCTTTCGCCGAAGATTTTGCAAATCAAAAAATGTTTCAAAAATTGGACCGGTATAAAATATTATTTGCTTTTTGAATTAGGTAGGTAGGTAATAATATGGAGAAAAAATCATTTTTTATGAGAAAAATTTCGATGCTGAAATTTTAGCCTTTTCGAAGATTTTGAATAAGATTCGGTTATTTTTCATGGCGACGACGATACCAATTCCTGAAATTGTGAAACTGTCAACAATAATTGGAAAACATCACTCGCGTAAATACGAGAGGGACACCCCCCCCCCCCCAGAAAGGGTGTCAAGTTACGCTACTGAAAAACATTAACAATATGTCAAAAATTGATAAAATTACAAAGTTATGCTCGAATTTTAGAAAATTGAACTCCTCTGACAATGAGTCAGTGAAAATTAAAAATTATTAAAATTCAAAAATATTGCAGAATGGGAAAAAATTGCTGAAAAATTTCTCTCTCAAGGAAAACGTATTTTGACTGACAAAGAATAACGAAAAGTAGAAAAAGCATCCGGAAATACGTCAACAAATAAATTTTACTAGCAAAAGCTCAGTTTTTCATATATTTTCGATTTTTAATAAATTAAAAAAAATTCAAAGGTCAATTTTCCTCAATTTTCCATTTTTTTAAAAAAAGAAAAAAATTGATTTAAGCTGAGATAGAAAACGGAAATTTATTCGATTCCCCATTTGTGACCTACATAGTAGTAATTGATTTGTCGTGGTTTTCAGTGGTTCTGGAGCCTCCAAAGATTTCTAGGATTTTTCTAGTTTTGGAGAAACTTCCTCAAAATGGGTTCAAAATGAAATTATTCATCGCCGATGAGTTTCGCTTTTTTTTCAGAATGTTTAGTGGCGAATTAGAAAACAATTATTTTATTTCTGCCCCTTCAACTCCATATAAGTAAACACCTATATATTATTTCAATCTTTTTTTTTTTTTTTTTAGATATGGAAACTACAATAATCTGCAAATCTGCAGTTTGTTTCTGCAGAAAATCTCAAAGGGCTATTAATCGATTTTGTACGATTGAAAAAAGATATCTCAAATAACGTTTCACTTACATAATTGGGTAATTTTTTTTTGGAATTCAACGAATTATTCCAAGAGTAGGTATGAGTTATTCTAATGGAGAAAATTATTAGACGATCATATCACTTATCCCTGAATAGGTATCTCAAAATCTGAATTCACTTTGCTTGTAAAAGAAGCACGGAAATAGGAGAAAATTGGGTTTGAAGTGTTCTTATACGAAACAAATTTTATTTTCTCATCAATAAATCTTGAGTTTTTGTCAATTTTATCGTTTCATTTCTTTAAAAATAAATAGATATTAATTTTTTGTCGAATTCGAGTTTGTATGCAAGCTATGCATAGCATTTGAGATTTGAGATGCACTCAGGTACATATAAATTATGCGATCTTTTGCCTCACTCTGTGACGTCATCACGCTCGTGTATACTGTACCTCTCCTCTACCTACAACAATGATATGTCAAGTGCCAAGTTTAGTGTTGTGTGGGACTGTGGGTGATTGAATTGGTAATGAAATGATAATGTTGTCGTAGCGTAATACGATAATTGTTATTCGTCCCATTGTCTAGATTATCAGGAAATTGCTGCATAATTTGATTGTTGTTGTTCGCGTGTTTGTTGTAGCGAAGTAGGTACGTATCATTCTCGCATAGGTAAAGTATACCTGTATGTGAAAGAATCGAAATACAGAAATTCAAAACACATGATTTTGATTGAACTGAAGATTGAAGAGAAACGGTGTGAAATCGTAATTGGCAAAATTCCTAAAATTCCAGAAATTAATTCTGATTCACTTTCCAAAAAATCAAAAGGAATACGATTTAATTCTACTATAATAAAGAAATTAATCATGTAAAAAATTTCAAAATCCTAAAACAAAAAATTGTACTAGGGTAATTATATATTCAATTCAATTAAAAATACAAATGTATTAAATAAAAATTGTTTATTAAAATAAATAAACTAGATAAAATTAATGTAAGTACCTAGTCCTGTGAACAATGAAAATTTGAAATGGGTGTCAAATTAGTCCTACATTTTTTATTCTGCAGAAGTCAAGTATTTTCCATTTTCACTCAGTTTATTGTTTAATTCTTTAATGGCAATCGCCTATTTTGTTTTTGGAGGGCCTACGGTTCTTCATGGAATTTTGTTTGTGAGTGGGTGAAATTTAGCCATCTGTGTGATCTAAGGGAGTAATTAATATTTAGAATTAGGGAGTAAAGACTGACCAAATAAGCTCAGATTTTAATATAATATGGAAAACAGACTCTGTACTCGAAGTACGGTTGAAATTCACTACCGTACTAAAGTCATCTTGAGAAAATTGTGTAAATACCTACATCCATATACCTAGAAGGGGTCTGGGGAGAAAAAGGAAGACGAGTGAAAATGCCTTATCCGCGTATTTTGGTACAATTGCCAAATTTTTTAGTGTTTTGTCAGAATTAATACTGAATTTGTAGGGGAAGTGCCATGACCTCAATAAGAATTTATTGTAAGATCAAGATCAAGTTCAAAATTGTGTCATATTGTTGAGCTTGAAAATCAGAAATCGATTTGTTACCTCAGCAGTCAGCATAGCAAAACATTTTGCTATAGAAGTGACGTTCTCTTCATTTCCATTTACTACTGGGGTGCCCAAAAAAGTCAGTTAAACCATCAAAAATCACATACCTATAATTCTCTTGAACTAAGCCTCCTAAAGAAAAACTAATGGTATTGATCTGATGGGAAATTTTATCCTCTGCAATTTTTTCTCTGGTGATTTTTCTCTAGGATCCACCGTTCGCCGGGAAAATCAACTTTTATGTCAAAAAAAGTGAATTAAAAAAGAAAAAAATGAAAAAAATTGGGGATAAAATTTAAAATTAATTCAGCAGTTAAGTTCAGCTATTTTTAACATGATTCCCATAATTTGATGAAATATAAATAATATTTTCAAAAAAAACACGTCAATTTTTAAAAAAATAAAAACGTCAGACCCTGGGGGGGGGGGGGTGCTACCAAAATCAAATTTTGAAAAAATGAAAATAAATCGAGTGATAAGGTCAAAATGTAGGTTTTTTGGGTCGAGAAACACGAATCCGAGCTCCTTTTCCCCCTAAAACCCATTGAGGAGGTGCTACCAAAATTCAATTTTGTAAAAATGAAAAAAATCTACTTAGTGATGTGTCAATCTACAGGTTTTTTGGATCGAGAAACTCGAATCTGAGGTCCTTTTTTCCCTCAGACCCCTCGGGGTCATTGAGGAGGTGCTACCAAAATCAAATTTTGTAAAAATGAAAAAAAATCGAGTGATATGTTAAAATATAGTTTTTTTTTTTGGGTCGAGAAACAGTAAACACGAATCTGAGGTACTTTTTTTCCTCAGTACTCTTGAGGGCCTTTGGGGAGGTGCTACCGAAATCAAATTTTGTAAAAATAAAAAAAGATCGAGTGATATGTCAAAATGTATGTTTTATGGGTCGAGAAACACGAATCTAAAGTCCTTTTTTCACTCAGCCCCTATAAAAAGGTGCTATACTGAAGTAAAATTTTGAAAAAATCACAAAAATTCGAATAGTGTATCAAAATCTAGATTTTTTTGGTTGGGGGGTTTTATTTGTCAGTTTTTCAATCATTCGACCCGATATCGTCGGTTATTTTATAACATAACTAGAAAAATCGCGCCTAGTCGCAAAGTAACTAACCACAGCCAAATTCTACACACTCAAACACACATTTTCCATTTTCACGCAATCGCAGTTTTGAAGCGAGTTGAATAAAAGAATTTATGCCTTATTCACTTACAATTACTTCGCGTTAATTTAGTTGAAATGTAGCCGCGTTTGAGACGAAATATCTCAAGAATGGTAGCACCTGGCCCCCGAGGGGTCTAAGGGAAAAAAGGACCTCAGATTCGTGTTTCTCGACCCAAAAAACCTACATTTTGACATATCACTCGATTTATTTTTCATTTTTACAAAATTTGATTTTGGTAGCACCCCCCCCCCCATCGAGGTCTGGCGTTTTTATATTTAAAAAAATACGTGTTTTTTTTTTGAAAAGATCATTTATATTTCATCGAATTATGGGAATCATGTTAAAAATAGCCGAACTTGACTGCTGAATTAATTTTAAATTTTTTTCCCCAATTTTTTTCATTTTTTTTTTTTAATTCACGTTTTTTGACATAAAAGTTGATTTTCCCGGCGAACAGTGGATCCTAGAGAAAAATATCCGAGCAGAAAATTGTAGAGGATAAAATTTCCTATCAGATCAATGCCATTAGTTTTTCTTTAGGAGGCTTAATTCTTGAATTATATGTGATTTTTGATGGTGTAAACTGACTTTTGGGCACCTCAGTAGGTTGTGAACAATTTGATATCTTCATATTCACGTGGAACAGCTTGAGAGCAATTATTAGTTTTCTGATCAACTGATCAAGTCGTTTGTGGATAGAGATAGAGATTAGAAGTGGCTCTTAAACGCTCCTATTACCTTGGATGACTTTTATTTGAAGTTTGAGCAGCAGTTTGATACATTCACACAATGAGTTGAGAAATATCAGAGCTCCAAAACATTTTTTTTTGTGTTGGAAATCCAATTTGGTCTCAATGAATAACAATAGGAATGGAAATGGTGACTATCATGATTGGTGTAATTTTTATATTTTCATTATTTAACTACAGTTTTTTTTTTTTTTTTGGAAAAATCCTCACTAAAATGATGTGAATTAATGTGCCTTGACGAAGAATTTTTTCAAAATCCCGGATTCCCCAAATAGCCCAGTCAAATAGCGGGAAAAACGGGTGAACCCAGACATGTACTCCCATTGTGATCAACATATCCAAATTTCAGCTTCCTAGGTCATCCCCACTTCTTTTCAGGAGTAAAACCCGAAAATAGGGGTAAAATGAGGGGGTTTCCACCTTAATTCCGCCTTAAATGGGATGGGGATGACCTAGGAAGCTGAAATTCGGATATGTTGATCACAACGGGAGTACTGACCAATGATATGATTTTGGACCATTTTCATTCATTTGGGACCATATTATGCCACTCCAAAAAAATGACCTTTCTGTAATTTTCGAATTTGACCCTCCCCACACTAGGATTCGACTTTAGGTCCCAAAAGAATCTCATTCCCCAAGTTTGACTTTATTTGATCGATTAGAACAAGTTCCAAGTCCCAAAGTCATGAAATGTAAACTTATTGAAATTTGAAATCAGTAATCACATCACTTTGAGCCCTTTGAGGGGTCGTAGCAGCACCCCCCTTGGGGCTAGGGAGTTGTTTGATAGCTCATTTGATAGGTATTTGAGAGGAGATTGAATAATCAGTGCTCATTTTACTCAAAAGTTGACATTTCAGAATTTTTTGACAAAAAACTGATTTTGGGAGGCTTTGATCCACTGTGGGAGGATTTAGCTCTAGAGGTAGGGGCGGGGGCTGTTAGTATGTTGTTCACCACACCATCCTAGACAATATTCGCAAAAAAAAACCTTTAATCCCAATTATGTCCGGTTCAAATCGTACTTTGACTGGGCTAAAGGCAACGAAAAAGAACTTACAGAAGTCAGGAATTGTGATAGAATTCAATTCAACTACCAATTTTCTTCAACTTATCCGAGGAGTTTTGAAAATAATTCTTCGATAGAACAATAATTCTCATCATTTTAACAAGATTTTCGCAAAAAACATCGGTGGTTTAATTATTATTACACCATTACTAGGTCGAGATCCCCGCACTTTCCCAAATCCGAACAGTCAGATGTCAGACTAGCAATCCAGATTAATCCAGATAATCAAAATAGCGTCTCGTTGACTCACTGTAGACAATGAATTAGGTGACGACACAAACAGCAGACAGGTGTTTTTTCAACCACCTTGTATACGCTCAGAGAAAACAGAGTTATCGTAAAATGCAAACGTAATGACTAAAAACTGAGCATCGTGACTGGTAGAAACACGGATGCGCGCATTACACCGGTCTGGAGCATTCTTGCGCAGGAAACTATACCGGGTGGTGGGAGATGAACGCTGGTCACATTTGTAGCCGGGATTCAGCATTCAATTCAGCTGTCAGTAAAGTGCAAGTTTTAGCTTCGGTGTTCGTTGTAGTGTCGTACAAGTTTATTAAAAAAGTTTCGGTTCCGTTTTGTTAGTAGCCTTATCGTTATCAATGACTACAAGTATGGTGTAATGCACGCGATATTAAATTATTATATATTCGATACAGGGCGATGAATTGCGCGGATACGTGAAAAACACCCGTTAATCTAATTAATTAATTCTTCGATCGCGATCGTATAATTTCGTATAGTAATTTTAATTCCTCGTACGTAAAGTAAAAATTAATTTATACTAATTCGATACCTAGTTAGTATAGTATATAGTCAACATGTCTACGATGCAAGTGGCTAAAAGACAACATTGTTATCTGTGTGATTTGCCTCGTATGCCTTGGGCAATGATACACGATTTTTCGGAACCGGTGTGCCGCGGATGTGTCAATTACGAAGGAGCCGATCGTATCGAAATCGTACTAGATACGGCCAGACAGATGAAACGAGCCCACGGATTCCAAGAGAGTCGTAGCGCCTCGGTGAATTCGTCGAATAACGGTACGTCGGCTGCGGCGCATCATCACACCTCTGTCTCGAAATCATCGGCGATGCATCGGTCCTCCGTCTCTCACGACAGTTCGCATCAAAACGGCGTGACTTTCATAAAAAACGAAAGCTTGGAAGTCGTAGGACTTCCGCCGACTGCCCACGTGTCCAACAGGCAAAGCCAGCAGCCAGGACCACCGCCGCCGGGCTCCACCATGCACGCTAGCTACGCCACTCTGCATCATTCCCGTACTAATCAGCTATTGAGCGATTATTCCGCAGCAACGCAACAACAGCAGCAACAACAACAACAACCTCAAACTAGAACGTCTCAGAATCAATTATCGCGTAATTTACAAGCTCAGTCGGAAACCGAACACGAGATGATTTCCGGTATACAAAGAGCATCGGTAAGATTACCGAGTAACGCGCATTTAACCGCTGCCTCCGTAGTTCCTCATCACGTACCTCAGAATCATAATGTTCGTACGACGCCCCAGACGCAGCAATCACTCGGCCTCAAACGTAGCTTAGCTGCACCGATCGAAGAAGAAGATAATCATCATCCTCAACATCATTCGCACAATAACGGAGATGCACCGGCTACCAAAAGGATGCTGGCAGTCGAAGAGTCGCAAAATCAGGCTCAACATTCCAATACCAATAATACCTCTAGACCTCCGTTGAATCGTGGAGATTCGTTGCCCGCTGTCAGCATCGCTGTACCGTTTACACCTGAAAGGCCTCCTTTCAAAACCGAAGCTAAACATCCTCTACGTACGTCGTCGTTCGATACTGCGGCTACGTTTAAAAATAATGGTACGTTTTATTCGTTTGTTATACTAAGTAATTAGCACTATGAGCGAAGCAAAGAGACTGACCGAACCGAGATGTCTAACAAAATTTCAAAATGAATGGAAAAGCAGAACATTATTTTTCAAACACGTTGGGGAGGGGGGAGGGATACTTGACTCGTCAATTTTTCGCTTTTTTCAACGTTTTGTTGGACATTCTAAGATTTTTTCGAATGTTTTGAAGATATTTTGGGCTGTTGAAACTTGAACTGAACTTGTCAGATGTTTGGTGAGAACCGAAACTTGGAACAAGGTTACTCTGATCATCGATCAATGCTGATGGAAATACCCAAATCCTTCAGTATGGGTCTTCGTGTTCTTGAACAATCTATTCAGTCAATTAATAGCTTTCAAAAGGATCCATTTCAAAGTACAGAACCTATTTGATTAGAAATTGCAATGAATTCGAAGAATTTATAAACCTTCGTTGGTCATTCATGTTGGATTTCAATCGTCGATCCTGATTCCTACGTGACAGAATCATAGACTCGTTCAAAGAGAATAATTCTAATCTAATATCCTGAATCATTCTGTAAGTAATCATTACGATCTTATTGAGCTAAGAGATCTGAAACTTCCAAACTGATTGATAAGGCTGGTTCATCTTCGGTCTTCCATTTGATTGGCTGTTTTCTGATCCGCACTGCTCATCGGTTTGAGTTATTTTGCATCGTATTTGTCTACCTCTTTTCATCATCAGTTTGTTACTCGATGGCTTTATGATTCGCTATCTTCAGATACATTATTTCAAAAACAGAAATCCTTTCTGATCATCGATCAATGCTGATGGAAGCTTTCAAATGGATCCATTTCAAAGTACAGAACCTACTTGATTAGAAATTGCAACGAATCCGAAGAATTTATAAGCTTTTGTTGGTCATTTATGTTGAATTTCAATCTTTGATCCTGATTTCTACGTGATAGAATCATAGATTCGTTCAAAAAGAATAATTCTAATCTAATGTCCAGAATCACTCAGTAAGAAATCATCACGATCTTCTTGAGCTGTGAAATCTGAAACTTCCAAACTTGATTGATGAAAGTGGTTCATCTTCGGTCTTCCATTTGACTGGCTGTTTTCTGATCCTTACTGCTCATCGGTTTGAGTTATTTTGCATCGTATTTGTCCACCTCTTTTCATCATCATTTTGTTACTCGATGGCTTCATGATTCGCTATCTTTCAGAACCATTAATACATATTTCAAAAACAAAAATCCCTTGATGTGACCTAAACTCATCACAAAGCTCGATCTACATCCAACTATTTGTGATGATACCGAAGGCTGATGCTGAACTGAAGTGTGAAGTGAACCCCTCAAAGTGACGAACTTTTCACGATTTTTGCTAACACTACACACTCGAATCCAAATTCTCAACACCCAAGAAACATTTAACCACAACCTGAACTGAACCATAGTGAAGTCATATGTAGTTTCAACAGCCCTGATATTGAAAACCACTTCACATGCTATATAAAATAAAACACCAGCTACCTCGTCGTAAAGTCTCCCATTTACTTTTTTATTGTTACGATTGCGAATTACCATTCGCGGTATTTGAAACGATCGACGTTAGAACCATAAACAGCATGGGGAAGAAATTGAGCTAAAAATCCCATTATTACCTAATTTATAGACTGTAAAAAATAATAATCGTCTTGGTAGAGTATTATAAATGGCGTGACGTATTTTTAAAGATCCGGTTCAAATGCTGTAGCGTGACACAGTGGTACAGCAATCGATTTATGAGGAGAACTCGTTTAGAAAGTGCATCCAATTAAAAAATATATAACACCGATGCATCGGACTACTACTGCCGATGTTTTTTCCCAAAAGGTCGTTCAACATCGATCCACTTTCTGACGCGTACAGTACAATCGATAGTAGGTACTCGTATCAAACACCTACCTGCGTAAGCTTCGGCTGAAATTTCGTTTTACGCATTCTGCCCACCAGCCTCTTTCCGCATACATAGGATGAAGCCCTTTTAAACGTATGTAGTCGACTCAAAATCTTGTGTGTTTTCGCGCCAATATGAATATCCAGGCAAGGACTGGGTCGGGTTAAGGTCGGGTCGGTTCCGGGCTTCTGGCGGATCCACCGAATGGCACCATCAAAAATCAAAATTTTATACCCTCCCCTTCAAAATCGTCCTTCTATTGTTTTTTAGGTTTGGATACTCGAATGCTAGTTGTACTATTGATTCCGTTTTTTTTTCAAATCAATTTCTTAAAACATAAGTCAAACTGATAGGAACAAAACTAAAGGTTTTCCAGGAGGGGGAGGGAAAAGGGTGACTGAAAATTCGCTGATTGGCATGAGAAAAAAATACCAATTTTGCCGAATAAAATGAAATAGGAGATGAAATGACAATTTTACCAATTATACTTAATGCTCACATTCATTCAGACTTATTAAAAACTTGTTATTTTCCCTTTTGAATTTATGGAAGTTTCAATTATGGAATTTTTAGCCAAATTTTTGTAAAAAATGATGGCTACTGCAGTGGGCCCAACAGATGTATAAATTTGTACGTTTCAGCCCAACATTTCATGCCTTGCAACCCGTTCCAATTGATCAAATAAAGTCAAACTTGAGGAATATGAGTTTCTCAAAAATCATATTTGACCCTTCGAGTGGGGAGGGCCAAAATTGAAAATTACAAAAAGGTCATTTTTTCAGAGAAGCATATTTTGGCTCCCAATGAATGAAAATGGTCCAAAATCAAACCATTAGTCACTACCAGCCCTGTGATCAACATATCCAAATTTCAGCTTCCTAGGTCATCCCCATCTCATTTGAGGTGGAATTAAGGTGGAAAAAATCTTATTCTACCCATATATTGATCCCCCTACCCCTAAAATTGATCCAGGGGGCCTAAATTTTCATCTTACAATGGGAGGGTGTCACTTGAGTGCTTTTTGCTGGTGTAAGCCTTCCAACTCCATTTGATTTCTTTCCAGGATCAAAAAAGTGGATTTTTGGACTATTTTACGTGTTTTTCGACTTTTAGGAAAGCAGCTGCAGCCCTTCCAAATTGACCCTAGAGAGTCCAAATTTTTACAGTACAATGAGAGGATGGGCCTGAAGTGCCTTTTTTAGATTGCAACCTTCCACCCCCACTTGACCCTTTTCCAGGATCAAAAAATGTGGATTTTTGGACTATTTTACATGTTTTTCGACTTTTAGGAAAGCAGCTGCAGCCCTTCCAAATTGACCTAGAGTGTCCAAATTTTTACAGTACAATGGGAGGATGGGCCTAAAGTGCATTTTTCAGCTTTCAACCTTCCACCCCTTATTTGACCCCTTTCCAGAATCAAAAAGTGGATTTTTGGTCTATTTTATGTTTTTTTTGACTTTTAGGAAAGCCTGCAGCCCCTCCAAATTGACCTAAAGTGTCCAAATTTTTACAGTACAATGAGAGGATGAGTCTGAAGTGCCTTTTTCAGGTTGCGACCGTCCGACCCTATTTGACCCCTCTTCAGGATTAAAAAAGGCCAATTTTATATGTGTTACATGACTTTTAGGACAACCTGTAGCTCCTTCAAAGTGACCTGGGCCATCCAAGTTTTCGCAGTACAATGGAAGGTGTCACTGAAATGCCTTTTGCAAGTTTCAACCTTCTTAGTAAAATTTCAAAATTCATTTATTTGATTCTACAATTTTTTTAAATTTGAATGTCTAATAGGTACCTATGTAATTGAAAATTTAAGTTTGTAAACAAAAAACAAGCAAATATGCCCGAGCAAAGCAAGGGCAAAAACTTGCCAAAATTTTATAAGGAGCCCTGGAAGCCCCTTGGTGTCTTGGGGCCCCTGACGATCACCAGGTAACATCATAAGCCAGTCCGCCCCTGAATATCTTACCCTATCACTCATTAGTCGTACCATATCATATCACACTAGACGAAAACACCCAAGTACTCGTATTTTTAAAATCCTAAGACCGCGAAAACGTTCGCTCTAACGTTGAAACACCCGAGGAATTTGCAATTTTTCATCGATTTTCATTCCTCGCACGCTGGCCACCTCGTGAATAGGTAATGGACGCCGGTACGCGACGCGACGCCGCGAACTTTATTAAATAATTCATTAAACGGCGCGCCGCATACACAATGCTACGTGCACTAATTGTCTAAAAATGTCTAAATGCGTGTAGTGTATCGTTAATAACGTCTAATTTAAAATCGCGCCATCGATTCGGATTCCGGTTTCTTACTGCGTGACGTCACAGTCTGTGCTGTACTCCTTCTTCGTCTCTCCTTCCGTACTGGTGTTTTTTTTATTCCAGTTTTTCTTTCTTTATTGTGTATGTTGATAAGAGGAGTGGAATCGGTGGAATGCAGTCTGGTTATGTTTGTATGTAACGTTTACCGCGCTTCACCGCACCTCGTCTCATGAAACCCGTCCCTGCTCCTCTTCTCCTTCACTTGTACCCGTTAAAAAAAAAGTTGTATTTTCGCTTGTTGTATACGTAGTGTACTACTACTACTATTACTACTACTACTACCACTACGTTGTACGGTCGCGATCCCTCCAATGAATGCCGACTGCGTATACAACTACGTCACAAGAAACGTTGCCACCTTGAATAGATACGATAGCGTGTATCGTCGTGCCCGCCGCATTTAAGCATTCCTTACATACATTTCAGCAACGCTAAATTTTTCTCCACTCCGATTGGCTCTCGCGTTCTCGCACGATCCCACCCACCGAACTCTTATCATCGTTATCATTTTTGAACTTGGAAAATTTTTTAAGTTTCATGCGAACCTGTATCATGCTTTCAATACACAGACAATTTACGATCTAAATGACCATATTTTATTATGCAAAAGGTACAAAAACAAAAAAAATTATCGAATACATATGCCTTAGTGGCTTAGCTTAGATTAATCAACAAAATGAAATATTTTATAGTTATAATGCTTTTGGTAGCTTTTGGTTTTGCTCTCATTACAGTAAACAGTAACTTCATTCACTTAGGTACGAAATTTCATAAAATAATGACTCAGATTTACAACATAAACTAAATAATCACCAAAGTGACCAAAATCAACAAATAAAATATATTCCTTTATCGCGCATCGAATTTCGCATACAGCAACAACATTGGAAACGATAACACTATTGGGCGGTAAATCATCAGTTTTAATTTTGTGGCTGAAATATAATGGGCTCCATTTCTGCATTGTCTATTTCCGATGTAATTTGCGATAATCCGAAGGGTTTACAATGCTGCAGTTTCGATGTGAGCTTGAAAATTTTTGTAAGTTCAAAAATGGCAATGATGATAAGGAGTTCGGCGGGTGTCGGGTGAGATCGTGCATGAACGCGAGAGCCAATCAGAGTGGAGAAAAATTTAGCGTTGCTGAAATGTATGTAAGGAATGCTTAAATGCGTGACCGCCCGCCCCCACCTCGTACCACACCTTACCACCAACACACATGTACTATGCGACGTTGCCGCACCATCGGATATGTACACGTAGTGCGGTGACGTCACTCGGTAGCTCGTCGCCGTCGTCGCCGCGGTTACTACGACCGGCGCGAGTGTAGTCACTGTAGTCGGGTTTTTACACTCGTGATTTCCTCTCTTCCTCCGCCGAGTCGCCCTTCGTCCTAGTAATTACCAACACTACTATTCTGAATGTTGTTGTGCATGGTGAAATGCATGCATATTACATTTTTGACGGCTTGGCGGCGTTTTTTTCCTTCAGGTGAACGCATCTTTAAAAAAATGCAGGCGGAATTTTTCTCTGACGTTACCGCTGCACCAAAGATCTCTAATTTCTCATAATTTTATTATTTTCATGTTTTTTTTTTTTGATATTTTGATACCTTTACTCAATTATTATTTTGTACTTATTGTTTGACAACAAGCAAGAATATTCTAGCGTATAATTTTTATAGGATAGTTTACCCCGTGCTCGCCATGTACTGTATTCCAAAATCTAGTCAAGATATTCACACGCGTTTACATACTACCTACAAAACACCCGCGTACAAAATTTATCAAGATACTTTGAAAATTTGTAAGTGAACAAGTTATTACAAGAAAATTATAAAAATGGGAAACTGAATGCTATTATACTTATGTACTGTTTTTTTTTTCAATGCATGCGAAATGCGTGTACAAATAAGTACACAAACATTAACACACCACGTCGAAACGGCGATAACCAATTTAGCTTGATTATCATATCAAATGGGAATTAAATTCGCATATATCGATAAAGTACTCCTACTAGTAATATATGTATTATGTGTGTGGTTTTCGTGAGGAAACCAGACATTTATCATGTGTAAAAATTAATGTTTCTCATGTTCCATAAAATATGTACAAGAATCGTGAGTCAATTTTGGTTCTAGCTCTGCTACCATTTCAAATTCAAATGCGAGTTTGCACTCGAGAGAGAAGTTGACAGTCACAATAAATCGATTGTTGTCACCATCTGTGATCATTTTCTTCGACTAATCTTGTAGATGCTTGGTTCGGTTAAATTTTCACGTCCTGATAGATAGGAAAAAAACACGAGATGAATTTTTTTTGTAAAATCTGAAAAAAAGGGACATTCATTTGAAGTTTGGTATTGGCATGCATTTCTGCTATTCTGAATCTTGTCTAAAAATATCGAGTTATTTGAAGAAAAGAGTATGAAAAAATGAAAATAGTCGTTTTGTTGGTGGTTAGATTTGGTTAGGTTAGGTTAGGTTAGGTTAGGTTGGGCCCAGAGGTCTGCGAGGTCAATCTATCAGACTGGCAGTAGCTCGCTAGTATAAGCAATCAGGCCACAAAAGAAATCAATTGGTAAAAGGGACCCTAATGTAAGTTGTACTTGGTGTTGTTCAACTAATTCTGCATTAAACTACCATCTCTTGCTTTGGTATATGGTAAAGTTCAGTACATGGGGTTGAATACCCCCCCCCCCCTCCGAATAGGTTTCGTTATATCACAAGAGAGTCGACATTCAGCCCTACGCTGACGCAACATGTATGTATTTGCATTGAGGAAACCACCAAATTCAGTCCTAGGAAATGAGTGCATACAAAATGCTGACATCATTGAAGGAAATGAATGTTCAGCCCTGCAGTGATGATCACAAATCAACACAAAACTTTGCCTTTGCACTGCCTTCTGGAGGGTAACAATGTAACATTCGCCAAATATTGTGCCTAATCTGAAACTTAAAGGGGAGAGTGCCAAATTTTTCATTATTTGAATGTTCTGACACGTTTGATCATAGATTATACGTCTGTCTCTGAAACTGATTGAGTTAAAATTCCAAGCAATATTTTCAACAAAAAAAAATCGTCAAGAAATTTCCACAAAATTTGCAAAGTTGAAATTTTGGCAATTTTAAAGGTGAATTTTTGTATGATTTCTTAAAACGAGCAAAAAATATTATTTTGTGAAATTGACTACTTTGCAGGGTGTCTTGACAGTCCTGTTTGTGCTTTTCACCAAAATGTCCTGCTCGTTTTTTTTTCAATCAAATTTCAACATTTTTTATTAATTCATTTCTTTATTTTTCAAAATTTTGAAGAAAAAAAAAGAAAAGCAACGAAATGAAGTACTATATAATTAAAGGTTGTGTCAGTCGAAAATTATTCTCCTTTTTTGGGGTTTTATTTGACATTTTTGTACCCGATTCATCCCCCCCCCCATTCCCCCTCCCCCCGGAAAATTTGGAACGCAACGCTAGTTTCTTTTGAGTATTCTTTTTCAATCCGGATTCCTCAAAAATTTGAAAATTTGTTGACAAAAAATTGAAACTGGAAAAGTTTTTTGCCCAAAAATTATTGAAATTTTCTAAAACATTTGAAAAATGAAAAATTGAAATGACTTTTGATCCCCCTCCTCTGAGAATTTTGTGAACTTTGTAAAAAATATCCTGCTGGAGTCCTGCTTTTGCATTTTGAAAATTTTGTTTAGCACCCTGCTTTGAAATTGAAGGAATTATGAGCAATAATTTATAGACATTTCGAGACACCTTTGAAATTTCAATTGCTCATAGCGCTTTCAATTTCTCAGGTTGGCTATTTTATTAGAGACCTTATTCGTTTGACTTGAAAAGTATAATACCAATACCATGGTCGAGGAGTATTTTAGAGAATTTATGTACCCTTGTCCCCCCAATGTCCAGATTGAGCTCTGGTCAGATAAACCAATAGTTGACTTATGGGTCCCTTCAAGTACAACACGTGGACAAAGTTACTATGTTCACATGAGGGTGAAGTGAGTCACTAGAGGTTGCCTTAGTAAAGTCAGTCCTCCTGAATGAAATTGGATTTTCTCCTATATTGTAAAATTTTGGGCAAAAAGGATGAGGAATGATGAGGCAATTGAACCTCAATATCTAAAAAATAAATTTACCTTGTCAGCTAGCCCATCCTTCTCTACAACTAGAAAGTGGTTAGATGGGCCAATTTTCACTGCTGTTTCAACAGAAACCTGTAGATTTTGGCAGATTCTCAAAACCTGGATTTTGGCAAATTCAGAATCAAGTGCAATAGTAAATTTTATGAATAAAATTATTTACACATATCTTTATTGAATTGTTCAGAAAAAATTCAAATGAACAAAATTGTCAGTGTTTTGATGAATAGGTTAGATCAGGTTTTCCATTACTTTTTGGATAGAAAAAAGGGAGTGGAAAGGCATATCAGGTACAGAACATCAACTAAGATGGTTGGTCAGCCTTGTATCAAATGTTGAATTTTATTTATTTATTTATTTTTTTTTTGAATCATAAAATTACTGCAGAGGATTTCAAAATTTATCAGACATCTTAATTATAAAATGTAAATTGAATTGATTCTTGCTCTGTTCTGTAGTGTATTCTCATCATTTACTGTAGGAAAAAATTTGGTCGATGACATGTATAGTGGTCAATTGGAAATTGGGAGTACGAAGGAATGGTAAAACTTACCAAATTCTGTAAAAAATGGAATTGCAGCGATAGATAGGACTGCCAGTAGCTTGATCAACCAATCATTCAAAAAGCAAAATCAGATAGATTTCATTGTTGAAAAAATATAAATTTTGCATTTCAACCCGAGGTAGCTGAAATTGCAGGCATTGGTGAAAATAAGCCGGTAAAAAATTAAGTTTATTCTTTAAAGAAGCTCAGTTCACGCTAACTTCTGGTACCTATAATAGAGCCAATGGAATCTACTAGAGATGCACGATATATCGTTATTTTATGGAACATTCGTGTACTATAGCGAATAATACATATAAGAGAACGCATGCAAGAGTAAAGAATTTTTTTTTTATGTGGATTTGTGTAGGTTATCCCGGTCAACCACTCGCGAATGGTACGGGTTCAAGCTCTCCTCTCGGCGGCGCAAGAACCAGTTCGCCTCAAGAAACTACGCAGCAAATTCCTCAAGGAGGCAGTAGTCAGAGTCCAATGGCTGCTTTGATATCTGTCGCCGATAATATACCGCCCGGCTCGCCCAGGAGTACCGGTGGAAGCCCTCCCAGCTCTGCAATACCTCGTTCGGCATCTCGAGGCTCTCTGCACTCTCCTAATTCTTCAGGTAACTGACCAACATAATATACTAGATGCTTAAGGTTGTTGTTAGCAGATTTTGCAACCAGCGCGTCGTCGCCGTCGCTCGTTCAAAATACAAGTACTACAAGTACAAGTCCAACAACGACCGCTTCTCGCTCGTTCGATGACGAATTTGCATTATCGATGGGTTTATTTTTAAAACGTGCGGTGCGTTTATGGTTGCGTCATCATCGTGTGTATCGTCGTCGTCGCGTTAACGTTTAAACGCTGGTACGACTGGGACTGGGTTTTCTTTTTTTTTTTTCCTTCTTTGTCTACTTGACTCCCTCGTACACGACGTTCATGTTGAAAATTTTCAAGGTCTAGGTAATTATTTGGCGAGTAATTCGTGCTTAATCGCGTTACTGCGTTAATCGGGGAAATATATTTTTGTATATTTTCCCGGTAACCTAGTCGAATTTTAGTAACACGAAGATTACTTTTATCAGTCACGTTTGGGAAAAATCGGGAAACAAGACGGTCGATTTTTTTTTGTTCTGTACAATCGGAAATATTTGTGTTGTCTCGACTCTGACTCGAGACTTGAGACAAGACAACCAAACCGAGCTACATCGGTATGTGGTATTGAAAGAAAAGAACTCGCAGTATATAACCTTTTGTTTGTATTATAGGTTCTTCCAGCGGCCGAAGGTCATCCGGAAGCAGACACGTTAGTTCAACGACGGTCAGCTCCAGCGAAGGTGTAGCAAACGGCGTTCCAGACCCCAGTATAGGCAACGGTTCTGGTCCGGAGTCGAACAGTAATCAAACTCCGCCCGCCGCCGCCGCTCCGGCTACCGCTACCACTCTCAAATGTACCCTTTGCCAAGAACGACTCGAAGACACACATTTCGTTCAGTGTCCTTCTGTACCTCTTCATAAGTTCTGTTTCCCATGCTCGAGAGAAAGTATCAAACGTCAAGGAGCGGGTTCGGAGGTAATTTATATGATTTTTTTTCTCCATCTCCATCTTCTCTCCGGTCTAAATGAGCCGAGCCGAACGCGCACTCGCGTACCTGCGTTATTTTATTTATACTGAATGTGATGTTTTTTTTTGTCTATTCCAGGTTTATTGTCCGAGCGGCGAAAAATGCCCTCTGGCTAATAGCAACGTACCGTGGGCGTTCATGCAAGGAGAAATCGCCACTATACTAGGAGAAGATTTCAATAAAGTTAAAAAGGAACGAGATACATAATGGATGGCGAACATTAACCAATGAGACACGTCTTCCTGTCGTCAAGGTTTTTTCAACGTGCTGCAGACGTTACATTCTGCACACTTATTCGCGCCAGCCGCCAGACAGGTGGTGGTCTGCGAGGCGTATTCGGTATTTGCGATAAATCCTTGCGCGAATTATAATTTTTTTAAAACTCTTATTACCTCTCAAGAGCAAGAGTCGTCGCACGGATCGCAGACCGCAGAGCAACTCGTCTCCAATGTTACGTATGGTGCTGGAATAGCGCTAATCTATAAGTACGGAGGCGAACAGATCGAAGTCTTTATAGCTAAGAGATCTTTCGTATACAAGTTGCATTTCGTTTGTGTTTTCTATCGTATTAGGTACATTTCGATATAATCGATCGATATTTTATTATTTGTCTATCTCAGCGATGTGTGTAAATACCTGTACATTTTTACCAGCTTTTGTCGGCCTTCTTTCCCCTCTTCCCTCCCTCGTTTGTCCAGTTGTTGAAAAGTAGTTGTGTAAATTTAATTCGATATTTTTATTTTCTCCTCTGTTTTTATTTCTCTCTGTCTCTGTCTCTCCTTCTTCTGTATTTATGTACCTTTTTTTTGTTTCAAATCGGCGTTTTAAAATCAAAAATGTATTTTTAATTACTCTCAATCATGGTATTTTTACGATAATCGACGCTTGATATTTTTAATTCTATTCTTCCTTCCCAATCCCATCTTTTGTTTCGCTCTTTCTCTGTCTTTGTATAGTGTGTATTTAATACGCGTATATTCATACGATTATTATGTTGTTACCAAAATATGATATCAAAAAATGATCAGTATTGGTATAACAATAAGCACGGTCCCATGTTTTATTAGTTACAATTTTTTTTTTTTTTTTTGGATGAAAAAGTTAATGTAGTTATTAGGGTACATCTTATTTTGCAAAATTGAAATTTTCCACCTCCCACCCCCTTTCCTCGCAAAGTTGTTAGCTCGAGTAAAAAAATGATTCTCGATTTTTTATTTTTCCCCTATCTGCCAAAAAAAGTGGTGTTGGTAGCCCCCTTAAGTTGAAAAAAAAATGTAAAAAACATTCAATTTATGAAAATTCTTTGTTTCTGCGTCAGAATTTTTCTAAATAATCCTCTTTCCATAAAAAAAAACTTTCCTCGGCCCTTCAAACCATATTGGCCTCCTAGAAAAGAGCCCCTCAAAGTTAAAAAAATTAAAATAAATCAAAATCAGGGGAAATTCTTTGAAAATGAAAATATCTCATTTCCACTTTAGAATTGTTCTATACAGCCCTTTTTTCAAGAAAAAACCTTTGTTGGACCCCCAAAGGATGTTGGCTTTCTTGTATGAAGCCTCCCCCCCGCCCCCCCAATTTGGGAAAAATAATGTCTGTAGAAATTTTTTGAAAATTTTTCGTTTATGGGCAGAATTTTTCTAAATGAGCATTTTTTCAAGAAACCCCCTCCTCCGGTCTCCCAAATGATGTTGGCTTTCTTGTATGAAGCCCCCCTCCCCAAATTTGAAAAAAGTAATGTCTGTAGACATTTTTTGAAAATTTTTCTTTTATGGTCAGCATTTTTCTAAATAAGCATTTTTTCAAGAAACCCCCTCCTCCGGTCTTCCAAATGATGTTGGTTCCCTCTAAAGCCCCTCAAAGTAGAAAAAATCAATTTTAAAAAAATGAGAAACTAATATCTATAGAAATTTTTCGAAAATGTTTCATTTTTGGGCGGAGTACTTTTAGACTTCACATTTTCAAGAAAAAACCCCCTTCAGCCCTTCAAATGATGTTGATCTCCTTCTAGTATGAATTCCCCAAAGATGAAAAATATCGAAAAAGATTGAAAATTGATGTCTGTAAGTACAGATTATATGACACTTTTTTTCATCTCTGCGCAGAATACTTCTGGATAATTCTTTTCACCAGAAACCCCTTTCCTCAGTCCCCCTCCCCAACAATGTTGGTCATCTAAATAGGGACTTCCAAAGTTGAAAAAAAATCCTTGTTTTTTCATTCTCTGAGGAAGGGAACAAGTTCTACTTTCATCATGCAGAGAGGTCAAAAGTATTTAACCCTATTTCTAATAAAAGTGGACCAAATTTAAGTATTAGAAATTTAAAAAAGTAAAAATCTCAATTTTTTCGGATTTTTTATATATTTTGAAGGAGGGAGGGGGCTTCGCAGCTCTCTCTAATTCGCTGGTTAGACTGATGTGTTGGAACTTGAAAGTTGACAAATTTAAAGATGCTGTCTGATACCTCGATTTTTTCATATTTTGTAAAATTGGGGAGGGGCACCAGCACCACTTATTTTTCAGCGAATGAGCTGAAAATTTCTCGGCATGATTTTCTTACTCGGGGTAACAACTTTAGGGAAAGCACACCTTCGTGGTTATTGCAATTTGCTGTTTGAACCTTTCGTTTTATTCAACGAAAATTGAAGGATTTAATTTATTTTATTATTTACCCATTATCGATGATTTGGCAACGTTGTGTACAATATTTGAAAAAATTCCATCTTTCAATTCTTTTTCGTTTTAATTAAAATGTTGCTGAAATTAATCTGCGATTCTCGGAATTTTTCATGATTGTTCCTGATTATTTATCTATAGTCTTTAGATCGAATGCAAATGAATTAATTCGTAAAAAAAATTCTGAGCGTCAGGAGCGTTTTTTCTGCAGTATTGCCAACCAAATTTCAAAAGAAATGGTAGATTTTTGTTGAAAACGATTTTGAGAGGGTACATGATTTTTTTTAAAGAAATAATGGGCTATTTCTAAGTGCAGATTTTGAATTCGTGCTCGATAATTTTGACCAAATTTAATTTCTGAAGAATGTTTAAAAATTGTAAGTTTTTGTAGTTTGAACCCTTGTGAAAAAAATAAATTTTTTGAGTCAAAATGATGCAACTGCCTCAAGACAACGTTAGAAATTTGACCTGAAAAATCTGAAAAAATGAAATACAACGTTGCCAAATTATTAAATGAATAAAGTTGGGAAATTTTTTACGGTCGTATCTCTATATAAATCGAAACAATCAATCACATAATTAATACCATGAAACGAAGCAATCATACGCGAGTAATGATCGTATTTATAACGCGAGCTTCGTTCGAATTAAGTTACTATTTAAAATGTTCGAATAGATAGATTCGAAATGCCACAATGCTTCGTGTAAGTTGTCAGTTTTCATCGAAAATTCAACGAGTAATATCCGATTGAAAAATGTAATTTTAATTTTATATACTTTATTCTGGGCATTGTTACCATATTTTTAATAATTCCTCCCGTTGATAGAGAAACGGTAGCGTTGGTATTTCAACATTAATATCATCGCGTTCATACTTTTTCTATTTTTTTTCCTCCTCGTAAAAAAGTTTGATAGTTCGAAAATCATTCGGTCGAACGAATTTTATATTTTTATTGTGTATTGGTAACTCTGCCCTGGCGGATATTTTAATATAATATAGGTAAGGTACTCGACGATGATATTTTTCTTGTACTTAATCATTACAATTGAGAATAATCGCGAACCTCGATATTATCATCTTTATTGTACGAACGAAGATCGTCGACAATATTTTACGCTCTAGTCGAAAAAGGCGACCGAAAATTGGTGAATTTTTTTTACCTATTTCGCCGCAATGGCGTTTTTTTCTCTTTTGATCGGTCATCATTTATAGACGTGTAGTAGGTATCGAAAAGCATAATTATTAAACCTTGTACCTTTAGGACCAAATTACGATACAAGTATTTTATACCAGGTAATTTTTAAAATGGCGGAATTTTTACCTTTTTACGTAGCGCTAAGTAAATTTTTGTTTTGTTTTTGGATGGAAAAAAGTACATTTGTACGTAATACGTATTATAATACATAATTTAGATCGCGGCGCATATTCGCTATAAATGGGCTGTACTAGTTAGTGTAAACATTAAACGGTATTTTCCAAGTACAAAAATTATTAAGTTATACTATAAATATTTGCATTTATCATTTTATTAATGTACTGTGATAATGTTGATACAAATGCCATACGCAATGTAGTTTCTGGATATACTGATATTAATATCTATTTTTGGCCTTTTTTTCCTATTATTATTGTAAGCCAACTTGTAGAATTTTTTCGTTTTCAAATTTGTAGAACGCGAGTGTAAATTAGGAATTTTTAAATATTAATGTTTTTTTTTTTTTACTACGCGCATTATTTTAAACTAATGTTTTCATGCTTTTAAGTAATTGTTTTTTCCTCCTTCTTGATTATAAAAATAATGAAAAACTAAAATAACGAGATCTCCTTTTTATTTTTATTTATTGTTTATACGGTAAATCAAAAACAATAAAGGTTCATATCTATTTTTGGAGAATTTATTTCAACGACGTGTACTTAATGCTTATAACAACACTGGTGTCGCGTGAAGAATTGACTTATTTCAAGCAATATGGTCGGAGGTTGAAGCTGAACATGCTTCTTGTTGTGAAAACTCGAAAGAAGGATTCCAGATTCTTCGAAGAGCAGTCTTTGAACAAGTAAGTATGGGAAATTACACAAAAACACTCCTTTTCATCGTTAACTATCGATGAATTTGAAGAGCTCATTCTATGGTAATTTGAAATATTTATTGTAATAGTAATTTTGAGACTTTTTCAGCTGTTTTTGGATTCATCGAACGATAAGATCGCTGGGAAGGGGGAAGGAGGAAGGGGTGAGATGGTGAGAAGCTGAACTCTTTTCAAAGGGATGAAAGAAAATGACAAAATTGAGAAAAAAATGTCCAAAAGGGCAAAGATCTACGCAGAGAAAACTGTCATTTCCTTTTTTTGAACAGTTGAAATTTGAAACGGAAACGGAGGGAGGGAGTTGAAGGAGTGGCGGACAGGGTCATACATGCTTAAAACAAAATATAAAAAAACAGAACAGTGTTTTAAACGTGTTTTTTTCTACTTTAATTTTCTTTAAAAAAACACAGTTTTTTTCAGTTTCTCGTAGAAAAACAAGTGCTTTTAGATTTTTAATTTTCTTTCTGTACTTTTTTTAAGACTAATTTTGTGTTTTGATTTCAAATATTTCAATTTTTCAATATTTCTTGAGACTTAGGTATAGCAATTTTATGACGTCACACTCACACCTTGAAAATTGATGACTGGATAACAGATATTTAAAAAACTGAATCCAAAACAAATGAATTTGTATTTAAAACACGTTTTAAATACGTATTACATAGTTTTAAACAAGAGAAAAAAACTGTTTTAAAACAGAAAAAAAAAAACATTAAAAAAATCTTTTGTTTTGTATTTTTCTAAAAACACGTTTTTGTACAACCCTAGTTGTCCTGGTTACGGAATGATGTCCAAAAATTGTGGTAGAATTTTGAAATTTTAAAGACCAGGATTTGCCATGATGCTATGGGCCCAGATTCTGTGACAAAGTCCCCTCTGATATGTCTTTAATCTTTGAAAAAATACATACAAATCAGGCTGAACTGAAATGTAATATGAACACCTTTATTGTTGAAGGAACAGCTTTTCAGAATTCAGAATCGTCCAAATTACCTACTCTCGAAGCATTATGTGCATTTTTGTGTTTAGAGTTGCATAGCAGTATTTTGCAGGAATTTTTAATTTTTTCTTGAAGGTGAACTTTACATGCATCATCGTACTACTTCCTACTTCTCCCTAAATAAACTAACTACATGGTGCCCAGAAATATCGAGCACCCCAAAGAAAGTTTTTCATTAAAAATATACTGTGACCAACCAAAGTATTTTAGTAGAAAACTTTCTTAGGGGTGCTCGATATTTCTGGGCACCCTGTACATAATACCTACCTACTACCTACCTATCTCCGGGTGTCTATAGGAATTTGTTGATGTAAAATCACCACATTTTCGTTACTTTGTCACTACCTTTCAAAAAAAAAATCACAACATTTCAAAATACTTATTTTCATTTTTCAACTCCTCCTTCCCCGATCAATTTTTTCATTTTAATCGTATTTTTTCAACTTTGTAAAAATATTTTCAGCCCCTTTAATTTCAAAGTTGGGCAAAAATGCATAATGACAATTTGTTAATTTTACGCTCTTCTCATGGCCATGGTCAAAAGTACGTTTTTCTCATTTTTTTCATTTAAAATACAATTTTTAGCCCCTTCAATTTTAAAGATAGGCAACTTGTCCAGACACTCTGTATTTGGTTTGGTGGAGTTTCAATGTTTTAAAGATTTATTCTGGCAATTTTGTGTTCTTATTTTTTTTGGTAGATAGGTAAGTTAAATTGCTCATTGTACATTTTTGAAAACGATTTATCGTATGTTTATTGGTTTAGGCGAATTCTTTCTTTCGTTTTGGTAACAGAGAAGTATTTTATCACTTGATCAGATGTTGGAATTATGAAGATGAACAGAAGGCTTACTCACAGCCACTTCTCCAAATCGCTTCTTGCTTCTAGATTTTTTTTTGTTATCAAATCGGTTTTGAGTTGAAAAATTTTTTGTTCACAAAAACGAACACCTCAAGAAACCGATCCAAAAAGAACAACAGAAAAACTTGACAAAAAAAATTGGTTCAAGAATCAGTTAGATTAGAATCTGCTTCTAGTGAGATTCGATTCTCCTGAAAAAATAGAATTCACTTTTCTTTTGAAAACTTTCTCAGTTTTGATTTCATCTTGTCTTCCTTTACTTACGAGTAAATAAATAGTAAAACGAATACTTCGTCAATCTCTGTGGACGTTCTTTCATCACTGAAATATTTTAACATAAGAATTAAAGCCATAAAATTCTACGAAACGATTTTATTGCAACCTAGAACCTAACGAATACAAAATCGATACAAAATGATATAAATAAAACAAAAATCACATTATTTGAGGTAAAAATAGAGATATCTTTTAAATTAAAAAACACAACAGCCCTCTAACAATAAACAAATCTTAATATTAAGAACGAAATTTCAACGTGGAATTCACATTTGCAAATATAAGTATACGAAAAATTGAAATTGAACGAACAAGTGTCTTAGTTGAATTTCAACAAATGACTAGGCAAAAATACAAAAAATTCCATATAAAAAAATGCATTCACAAAAAAGAATACGATCACAGGAAATGGAAAAGCAACACCTTGGAAGAACTCATTGAAACTCCGGTTTCAAACTCCAATATCCTTTACCATCCGGAGCTCTGTAAAACGTACACACTTTGTTGAGTAAACTTTTAAACAAAGGTGTCATACTGATAGGCAACAGAGGCTGGAAATTCTGTATCAGAGCATCGGTGCTCGCTGTACCACCCATACTCGATAGGTAATTTTTTAAATCGAGTAAAACTTGAGTTTCAGATTTAGCAGGTGCAACGGTACCGTTTCTTTTCTTGATTTTATCCAAAATATCGGTCGACGAAAGCATCTTGGTGGTGGATTGTTTCCTGAAAATTCAACGTGACAATAATCAAAATTGATGATGATGTTCGAAAGCGGTATAAAATGGTAAACGATATGAGGTAGAACTTTGCAAACGTACTTTCCATGTTTACCAGTCCAGTTCGGTATTCCAGTTCGAGCTGGAAAACACGTTTCTTGGCTCTTCTTCAATTCGTTGATGGCTTCTTGAGCTATTTTCTCGGCTTCTTTTTCAACTAAAGCGAAATCCGCTGGACCTCCTTCCATAATTGTGTCGTGTTGAAGAGCAGAACAAATGCCTGGAAAATAATACGTCAATTAACAAAATGTTTCTATTTTTTTTCTTGATAATAAAATCAAATGAGCAAAGATAAATTACCAGATTTCGTGAATAATTTTTTCAATACGTATTCGTCGTTTTCCGCTTTAACTTCAGTTTCATCTTCTTTTTGCTTGGCAGCTTTCGATTTAACAAGATAAGGTACGTATTCTCCTTCAAACAAGTGTTTCTTACGTTTACTCTTTTTCTTCTTCTTCGATTCGTCCAATTTTTCCACTTTTGAATGGCTTTCATCGCTTGAATTGCTTTTAACGATATTTAGATCTGATTCAGGTACTTTTTCGGCACTGTTTTCACTTTTCGAGGTTTCAATTTGTTGCGAAGTTGAAGTAGAAGGTTGAGGAGCAGATTCGGTTTCATCGGTAGTAGCATTAGCATCTGTTGGCTTAGAAGTGGAAGTTTGCTGAACTAATTTTTGGCTTAAACGTTGAGCGATTAGTTTCATTTTTTCAATCTTGCTTTTAGAAAAATGTATTTCGGGAAGAGACTTCTTTTTGGGTTTTTTCTTCTTGAAATTTAAATTATTCAGATTAATCTGTTTGGGAATAAAAATTACAGTTAGTGAGAAGTACTGATTTCTGTTTAGGAGTATTTTGATTTTCCAACATACTTCAGATCCAGTTCCAGCAAAAATAGCGCCAGTTTCTGTAGAGCCTTCTTGGTTCGATTCTTTCAACGTGAAGAGTTCGAATAAATCGTTGGATTTGAAAAATCTCCTCTGTTTAGGATCTTTTAACACCTTATTGGTTAAAAATTGCTTGAAAATTTGCCTATGGTAAATCTAAATAATGAAAAAAACACAATTTTCAGCTCCAAAATGAAAAAAAAAAACGAATGATATGCAAAATCGAAGATACCTTTTCTTCGATAGTTCCAACGGTGATGAATCGATAAATGGTTACGTCTTGTTTCTGACCTATTCTCCAAGCTCTTTCGCGAGCTTGAGTATCAGTGGCCGGATTCCAATCAGGATCAAAAATTATAATACGATTGGCTCCCGTTAGATTAACCCCTAATCCGCCAACTTTAGTAGTCAGCAGCATTACGAAGTAATTAGGGTCCTGGAAATGGAATTTTAAACAAAATTATACACGTTCGTGACCATTATTTGGAATATTGACCAATTCAACGCTGCTTACGGTATTAAATTTCGTAATTAACGGCTGTCGAGAAGCAATACTCGTAGAACCATCCATTTTCAAGAACGAGTAATTGAGCGATATCAAAAATAATTCCAAAATATCCAGCATCTGTTCAAATAAAAAAAAAATTATCAAAAGTTGAAAAAAGTGATTGAAAATATTTTGAAAATTTTATACCAACTTTTTTACTCTGTGAAAAAAGTAAAACTTTATGACCCTGTTTATGCCAAATTTTCAACAACGTTTCCAAAACTATCATTTTCCCAGACTTTCTCCAGTATCCATAACGTTCTTCTTCTGGTAAATGATCTTCCGATTGCTGAAAAATTATCAAAAATTTAATTCTTTCTTTTTTCACCATCGAAGAAGAGCAAATTAATCCAAACTTACGCCAACGAGTAATTTCGGACCACCGCTGTACAAATCGGGATGATTACAGATTTTTCGTAAATTTATCAAGCCTACAAATATCTTAGCTTGGCCTTCTAATATTCTATGAATTTCGCCAGAATCCAAATACGATCTATACAAGCTCCTTTGTTCTTCGGTCAACTGACAAAATAACACTTGTTCATTTTTTTCTGGAAGATCTATATGCGATTTTACATCCAATTTGGCTCGTCTTAATAAATAAGGAGATATGAGTTCTTTCAAAACGGTAGCACATTTATAAGCAATCGTTACCTGGAAAATATACCAAAATTATTTTTAAAAATTGATCTAACATTGGGTAAAGAGTGAATTGATCGAGACTTACTTCAACTTCGGAAGCATTGGCATAACCACCGTGAGTTATAGGAACAGAAAATTGCGATTGAAACATCGGTAAAGAACCTAATTTTCCCGGATAGATGAAGTCGAATAGAGACCATAATTCTTCGAGATTATTTTGCAAAGGAGATCCGGAAAGAATCAAACGATGAGGTGTTTTCAATTGTTTCACCGTCAGTGTGATCTACACATGAGAAAAAAGGTCAGTCTTTGACTAAATTGTTTCCAACTTGAATGAAATTTGAAAATACATACTTTGGCATCGGGATTGCGAATCTTATGTCCTTCGTCTAAAATCACATAATGCCAGTCATATCGTAGTATTTCTTCGCTGTATTGGACCATACTGACGTAAGATGTGACGATTATACCGCGTGATTTAAACAGCTCTCTTATTAATTTTTTTTTGTCACCTGAATTGAGAAAAAAATACCAAATTGTAGATTGGAATAATTTTTTAGCAATGAAATTACAAATTCACCCTACCTGAATAAGTGCCCGAAGCGTGTAAAATAGCGATTCTTACAGGGGGCAACCACTGGTGGAATTCTTTAACCCATTGATGCATTAGAGTAGCAGGACAAACAATTAAAGATGGACCCAATCCGCGATAAGGTAAATGCTTATTTTTCAACTTGCTGTAAAATATTCCCGATAGGAACGAAATAACCTGGATGGTCTTCCCAAGACCCATCTCATCGCCAAGAATTCCACCAACTTCGTGTTGATTCAACTCCCACAACCATTGAACACCTACTTTCTGATAGCTGGGATATTTTCAAAACACGTGTAAGTCGAATAAATTTTACACTGTGGAGATTTTGCAATTTTATCAACTTACTTGTATAATTTAGACCATGTTTGAAGAGGTATTTTGAAATAGCTGTTATCGAATTCGTAATACAGCATTTCTGTGGTATCGAATGATTTTTCGTACGCTTTCAGCCGATTTTGGTATTCTATTTCGTCTCCGTCGTCTAACTCTTTTGTAACTGAAACGTTAAATTCGGTTAAATGTGTGTTTTATGCAGTGGAAAATTTAAGTGAAACGATAGTCGATGGAGACACCTTTGTGTGTGATTTGTTTGCGAGTAGAACCAACTGCTGTATCGGATTCATCGCTCATATCATCACCGGAAATATGGAAAGCCTTTTTTCGTTTCTTTCCTTGACGGTTTTCTTTAGTTTCTTTTTTCGACGACTCATTTTCTGCGCAATTGAGAAACATTATTAGTACCATAAAATACTTCTAAGATCGAAAATTACATATTTTTTATTATTAGTACCATTTTCGGAAGAACTGATATCTTCATCAGAAGGACAATATTCACTGCCGGAAGCCTCTTCGAAATCTATAGTCATTCTTTCACTCAGAAGAGGTCCACTTTTAGCAGAACATTCTTCAACAGTTTCAGTCCCGAGTTTGATTTTTTTTCGACGTTTTTTCGGTGACGGAAGCACTTGTTTTTGATGCGTCTGCTTAACGTGTGTTTTTTTCTCGTTTTTGAATTTCTTTTGCAATTCTTCTTGCTGTTTCAAGTATCTCATTACGGATGAATTTTTTTCCAACGAGCTACTTGAAAAAAAGATAAGAAATTTAGTGATGAAAAGGCTGATTTAATTAACTCAGAAGATGGAAAGTACCTAGCAGCATTTGAATCCGACTGAAGGATACTTCCGAAAGGTGTCATTTCTCCTAGTCTGACTTTTCGTTCGGCTTCTGTCTCATTAACCGTGTCGTTTACAAACATCATTGGGATGGTTTCATTTTTCGATGGTTCTTTCTGCTCATCTTCTGATAACTCTCCTTCTTCGACTTCTTCATCTTGACAGGCTTCGTTCATCTGACGAAGGACTTCTCTTTCGACTACATCTTGATCGCAGACTGTTAATCCTTCTATGCTGTTTAGTTCTTGCATCTGCGAAGATAAATATCGATACAGAATGCTCTACTTTTATGGAGAAGAAGTAAACGTATGATGATATCAAACCTTCTGAGATTCTGCTTCGATTGCAATCATCGGTTTCACAACGTTTTCTTCCATTTTGTTATTAATAAAAAATTTAATCCTACTACTTGATCAAAAATTAACAAGTATTACGAAATCTCATATCTCAACAAAGACCAATCCAATTATCCTCACGTGAATTTATTTTTTGAAAAAAATCACCAACGCAACGACTTATAACAAAAAACTGGATAGATGAAAACCTGAAATTTTGTTCAGGGAAAAATTGGAAACCACCAAATTGGCGCGATCCAGTAAATCGAGGAACTCGTTATTTTGATAATGTTCACATTTTGATAAGAAATTTTGATAAAAAATTGAAAATTTTGAAAATATTTTGCTAATTTGTTGTTACGAAATGAAATTTAAATGAAAATTATAGAATCAAATCAAACAGGAAAAATCTTCCTGCAATCAGCAAAGTAGCAGTCAAGACGAACAAATAGCTTAGGAAGGGGAAGTCAACAAACTATCGATCAGCTGATTGATGGCACTTGTAAAATAGCGTAGTAAATTGGTAATTAGCGAATTAATAATCAAAGTTAATCATTCGTGACTTTCTATCATGAATTACGATAAAAATTTATAGCTTCTTTATCACTCTTCGTAGTAATTAATCGCACACTTGTAGGTCAGTTGATTCTGGCTCTTCAGTTTGAATTCCAAGATTGTGTCGTAGCCTCGTACAGCTTTGCTCATGTCATAAATTACGTTGAATTCTTGATGTCAGCTTTGTTTACGGTCAGTCGGTTGCGTAAGGTTTTTGAATATTAATAATTTAACACTCCTCATTCCCAGTCGTTCGTACGGTTCCATTGGATCGAAGATGTGTTAGGTGTTTGTGTTTTCATTCTACGAACTTGCGAATTCATCTTCACTCGAAGTAAGTCGACTTTTCTTCTCTTCCTTTCATAATTATGTTAAAATTTTAATAAAATTTTGCTTTTACAGCTCCCTATAACGAATTAAATTTCATCTGTAATATCGTCTTATTTGTATCGCTGATTTTGAAAATGAAAGAAGATATTCTAACCATTTGGAAGAACGCTGATGCTGTGTGTTTCGATGTGGACTCTACTGTCATTCAAAACGAAGCTATCGACGAATTGGCTACATTTTGCGGTAAATCGGACGAAATTAAAGCTTTGTAAGTGGATTACTTCTAGGTATACTTCTCTATTTAGAAGAAATCACGTCATTCGTTCAAATCTACCTTCTTTTTCAGAACCAAATCAGCCATGTCGGGCCAAGTCGAATTCAGCGAATCGTTATCCCGAAGATTAAGTATAATCTCACCAACGATAACTCAAATGCGAGATTTCATCAAATTACACCCAGTTCAACTGACAAAAAATGTCAAGTAAGTAGGCGTCAACTTTCTATACGCTTTGCTAATGGTTATAACACTCATACTTAGTTAACAATTGTAGAGAATTGATTGACAAACTACACCATAAAAGCATACCAGTATATTTGGTATCTGGTGGTTTTCGTGGCGTAATCGGGCCGATAGCCATTGAATTAAATGTACCGTTACAGAATATTTATGCGAACAAACTCAAGTTTTTTTTCAATGGTAATCGATAACGATGCTGATAAATAGTTTAATTTCAATGTTAAAATCTCAATTACGTGATTTAACGTTATGGTGTGCTGTTTTTTATGACAGGAGATTATGCCGGATTTGATGAAAGTGAACCTACGTCGAAGAGCGGAGGAAAAGCTCAAGTTATCGAACAGCTTAAGAAGAAACATAGTTATAATAAGGTGATCATGATCGGTGACGGTATAACCGATGCCGAAGCTTGTCCACCTGCTGATGCATTTATCGGTGAATTATTTGCTTTGGTTTTTATAATTTTTTTTGAAGTATTGTGTATACGAAAATATTCGTAATCGATTAATTCGGGTTTTATTTACTTTCGTCAAGGGTTCGGAGGTAATGTGGTTAGAGAAGAAGTTAAAGCTAGAGCTGATTGGTATGTTACTGATTTCCAAGAATTAATCGATGCGTTGTGAATGATGATCCGGTAAATTATTATTTTTAATTTATTTATTAATTTTTTTTTTCTGAAAAATAGCCTGTGGAAAAAACTAATTAATTTTTTTTGCAGGATTCTAGTCCTAAAGTGTCATTACCTTCGGCGATGACGATAATATATTCAAATTCAACCATAATTAATTATTTCATTTTTTTTCATTGAGTTTCGAAAACAATAACTTAATAATGTATCCGCCAAGCAATTTTTATACGTTTTGTAACTCATGGTTGTATTTTCTTTCTTATTTTCTTTTTTTTTTTTTTTGCGAATATTTAATATTTGTCAATGGTGATTTGTGATTTATTTTTATTTTCTATTGCTGTTAATTTTCATTTTATTTTCGCTGTTTATTTACATTTATAATTTTTTCTCTTGACTATATGTTCTTTGTTCTTTCTGTCAAAATGAAATAGAGCCCAAAATTTGTTTATCATAATTTTTTTATACGAATATTTTTATATCATTTTTAGGTAACACGTTTCCAGTACTTTTTTATGGATTTTCAGCAAATTTCGTCGAAATTGTATATTTTTTTTGGTAATTTTCAATGTCTTTAACGCTTTTATGGATGAGTTTAAATTATTTCAAAATGTTTTTTAACCTTTATCGTGTATTTTTGGTAAATCTGAAATTTCAGAATGTTTTAATAATTTTTAGTACACCTGATTTTAAATGCTTTTTTGTGCATTTTTGTAGAATTTTATCAAATTTTCCAGAAATTATATTACTTTTTGGCAATTTTTAGTGACGTATCAGCTTTCATGAATGGATTCTAACACTTTCAAATCACCATTTTAAACTTTCTTTTCCAAATTTTGCTAAAGTTTCGTCATTTTTGGGTAATTTTTAGCTATTTCAGTTCTAGTGTTTTCCCATCATTTTAACACGTTTTTCAACACTTTCATGCAATTTTTGGTAAGTTTGTGAACCGGAAAATTGGCTTTAAAAGTTTACGAGTGTTTGATCTAAATAGGTATAAAGATGAACAAAAAATTAATCAAGTCGAGTTTAAATTATAAGAAAGTGAAGACTAAATAAATAAAATAAAAAAAATAGAAATACTTGAACCAACTCTAAGGATAAGTAATCTAGAAAGTTACTAACAATGGCCATGGAAAAGTTTGAAACAGGATGTTTCTATAAAATTAAAAAGAAAATTGAAAAAATTGAATTATCTGGAGCAAAAGAATAATTTCTTGCATTAAAATTAATATGTTGGCAAATAGGTAGTATTAAAATAGACACAGCGTTCAAATTAAAGGTTTTATTTTTTAAATTTAATTTTTGACTTCTTGAAGAACAACGTAGATAGTTTCTTGCTTAAATGGTAATGATGAAGTTACTAATCGAAGAAGCAGGTTGAAGTTTGAAATTTGAATGAAGTGTTAGGTAAGTATGTTAATTTTTTCAGTTTTCTCACATGACGCTTCATAATTCAAACACTTTCCATTCTATTATATTTCTTTTCAATAATTTAATTTTTGGATACAGCATTACAGACAGATTTTTTATGCAGGTTTGCAGTTCATTTCTTCTTTGATTTTGATTCATTCAGTTATTATTTTACAAATACGAAACAAATTATCGATCAGAGAAGGAATATGGTGACAAATATTTTTTTTTTTTTTTTTTTCATGAAACAAGATTTGCAATGCAGTGTGTTTGAGAAGTGGTAGTACAAACTTCGGATTTGGATATAACGATAATCGCCAATCGGATACAAGTAAAAAAAAATATGTTAGATGGAGAAGTTGCCTATCTCTGAAATTTGATGGGCAACCGAGCTTTGAAAAAACATTGAGAACAAACATTGTCATTATGAATTTTTGCCTAACTTTAAAATTGAAGGGACTAGAAATATTCTAAAAGAAAAAATGTAAATCAATTATTTTCGATTCAATTTTGTTAGAATTTTCAAAATGTATGGATGGATTGAATTATGGGGATAAAATTTATTCAAGTTATTTTTTCATCAATTCTTCGAGAAAAAAGGCAGAAGTACCTACCTATTACTCGCAATGTAAAATTGTGATCAATTTTATTTGCATTTAATATTCTTGAAGCACTTTAAATACCTATTCTGTCCACTCATCAACCTACGTCCCTTACCAAGTATTAATACCTAATTAATTTCATTAATTACCTCATCGTTTTTTAAATTTCCAAAAAAATTTAAATTTTCTTTCATCTCTTAACACCGTAGATCAAAAACCTTCGCACATACCTACCTGTATACATAAACAATAAAAATAAAAATGATACAAACGGATCTATTTGATATTCGAAATGACCATAAAACCGAACTCATGTCACGTAGTTCTGTTACCGTACACGATGCCAATTTTATTTCATTTCCCATCTTCGACGAAATTGTGTTGACGTTTGTTGTAAAAGTACCAACATAATAAAGAGACATAGAGAGAAAATAAGAACCATCATTTATGACAATTTGATCCACGATGAGCACCTGCAAATATTCGAATATTTTGATTTTTTGTTCATAAAGTAAACCAGTTTGCTGGATGGAAGAACTGGTTATGGGTATAGTTGCGCATAGAATCTCGGTTGTATCTACGACTATTCTAGGTATTTGCGGGGCTCGGTGAAGAGTCCATACTCTAATTATATGAAATCAGTTGTCCATGAAGTCACCGATCCTCGTGTCTAGTTCTAGCCATCTAACATTTAGTTAAGCCGAACATGCTAATACATCACGTACTTGTAATAAAATATCGAGAAAAAAATAAGTAATAACGTTTAGAATGTGATTTTTTAAAAAAGTTTTCGTGCTTTTGTTGAGTGAGTACATCGTGTACGAGATCATTTCAAAAGTATGTACATACCTATTTTCAATGTTTTATAATTCGACTGTGTGTTGTATACAGTAGTAGCTGTAGGACTGACGAATTCGTATACCTATTTGTATATAGAAGATGATGTGATGGTTTTATGATACATACATATGTATTCTGGCTTTTATTCGAAATGTCATAATTAATTGTTTTATTATTGTAAGTACTACTGGAAAACACGTGCTGTTTGGTACGCTTCCGTGAATTCGTGGCCGGGCACGAAATGAGTCGCATTAATTGAAGTGTTAATTTAGGATGTGATGCGAATTATTAATTGGTTCATTAAATCGAAAGTTACTTGGTTTGCCGATTTTGCTATGAATGAGGCTTTATTAAAGATATGCAACAAGTGTAGGTGTATGTAGTGTACTTTATACTCGTATGTGGGTGAAAATTTCTAATACTTATCTTATCTACATGTAGATAGAATAACTGGGTGCTGGAATTTTCGATAGGTAAAGGTAAGGAATACCTATACAACACACCTTATTACTTGTTTGGTTTTAGTCTTTAGATGTTATAAGTATGCAGGGAGAAGCGGCTGAAGGCAGTTTTTTTGGGTAGGTACCTACCTAAAATTTTCAGTAAATGCGTAAGTACGAGTACGTGCATCATATTTCCTCGATGTAGATTTATCATTAACTGTGAAATTGGTATCAAAACTTTAGTAACTTTTGAACAGTATAGGTAAACGCTAGCGCTTCTTGTAAAAGGACAAAAGAATCTACGATAGAAATAAAATTAATGAACATGCAACTCAATTCCATTCCAAATTACGTATATAAGACACAAATTGTTTAAATCCCTCAAGAATAGAGTCTTTGGAGTCTTAATTTTTGTCTTGGGAAGTAGAGTGTGTGGGCTATAAAAAACTTGAAAAATACCTAGTCTCCTGACCTCCATAAAATTACAAACAAATGCTTCAAAGTTGGAGGGAAAATGTTGAAAAAAAAGAAAAAAAAGAAGGCTGATCAGATTACAAGGAACAAAATTAATAATTACAGAGTACAGATGACCTATTTCTTTAAGTTCAAAATATTTTCTAAAATCTTTTCAAAAATTCTAGAAAGCAGAATTAGACTTTTTTTGTCCCAACCAAGAGAACAGACTGGTTTTTGCTCAATGTCTTGAACCAATTAATAGAAACAAGTAATGAATACCAAATACATAGAACTCCGCCTAATAACCTTCATCATAGATTCCACTACAGCTCTTGATTTATTAAAACACAAAATTTCTGCTGTTGGCTTTGCAGAGACGCAGGGACTCTCCCACTTACATATTTATTAAATAGATCGACAGGGAGACCCATTGTCATCCCTCATGTTCAACAGCAGCTTGGAGGAGGTTTTCAAAGTGATCTGGATTAAGAAAAACGGGGGTTAATGATTAATCTACTCGAGTAACTTTAGGTTCGCAGACTGATGCCAGAGACTGGAAGTAGCTGAAAGCGAAAAGCTAAACATCCTAAAAAGCCAATAATTTTCAAGATTTTTGGAAGCTAAAAGAAAGAGAGCTAAGCTTTATTTTGAAAACCAAAGCCAGTCGAAAGCTTTATTTTTCCAGATTTCTTGAAGTTCTGGTGGCTTTTTTACTGTATTTTAATGTGCTTACAGTATGACTCCCGATGATCCGATGTCTATATTGGGGCGGTGAGGGTTGGATGCGCGAAAAAGTAGGATAATTAATTTTTTTGATTTTTCACTGAAATTTAAAAAGTCGTGATATGAAAAGAGTTTCAAAGATGCGTAAAAACATGGTAAAATTAGGTATGTAAAAACATTCTAATGAGAATTAAAAGCATTGAAAATTACCAAACAAGTGGTGAAATCTCAGTAAAATTGGCCAGAAATGCATTGAAAAGGTGTAAAAATTTTAGAATGAAGTAAAATTAGGTACTGAAAATATCCAAACAGTGAAATTTTTGGTAAGAGTGGGGGGGGGGTGCATTTTAAAAAAGTGTTAAATGATGGAAAATCACTCAAAGAACTAAAGAATCATTAAAATCGCTGAAAATGGCCAAAAATCAATAATTGATAATTAAAAGTAGTCAAAAATATTTGTTATAAAAAGATTTAAAAATTGCATTTAAATGATGTAAAAAAAACATTTAAATCATTGGAAATGACTAAAAATCAACAATTTTCCAATAAAAAGTAGCAAAAATTTATGAAAATTGTGAAAATTCCTCAAGTATGACATCGATGTGATCAAAAATTCAGTATTAGCCGGATAACAAAACATTATCTGACTTTTTTTGGTCAGTTAATCGAAAGATATCGGATGCTTTTTTTTGGTCCCTATTTTATGTATTTTGTCAAGTTTTCAGTTTTGGTGTTCAAAATTTTGAATTTGGCTACAATGTATTGAAATTATCATCATTTGATTTCAAAATGTTGAATATCACATACTTACATAAGTATATCAAATTGTTGAAAATCTATTGAAAAAAATATAAAAATCAAAAATTCAAAGTCAGAGACCGCCCATATTTTCAAAATTTTTGGAAGCTAAAACAAAGCTAAGCTTTATAAATTTGAAAGCCCAAACCAGCCAATAGTTTTATATTTTTTATCATAAGCTAAAAGTGAAAAGCTAAGCTTTATTTAAGTCATCACCTTTCAGTCTTTGGACGATGCAAGCAAAACACTGATAGCAGGGACACAAAAGGAGCTTGAAATAAGGATAGGAGAATTAAATGGATAGGGACTAAAAAAGGCAGGCTTGACAAATAAACTTAACAAAAACAAATTTCTCAACAATGCTGGTGAAAGCTATGACATAAGACATAGGTACCTAACACTATTTTAATGAAGAAAAAATTGAAACCACAGAAAATGTAATTTACCTAGGACAAAAAATTTTATCCAAAAATTATCAAATAAGAAGAAATTGAGAGATGAATAACTCTGGCTTAGGACAAATTCTGGACATTAAAATTCATTTTCAAAGGTTTTTTTTTTCAGCCATCATCATTGAACTTTGACCCGGTGCGCTGTTCAGCCTGTCTGGGAAACTGAAGAAGAATTGCTTGCCAATGTATATCATAGCATGGGCTTTTTTGCCTGCTACCTAACAGGGTTCCCTGATTTTCCAGCCAGTTTCTTCTTATTTTTGTTTTCTCAAGAAATTGTTTTTTCGCTTCTATGGGTTTCTAGCCCAAAGAAGTATATAGCTTGATGAGGGGGCTGCCCTCTGTGCCATCAAGCTGACTTTCCCGAAGTTTGGTTATAGCGCAGAATTCTCACTTTTGTTTTGTACAGGATTCGTGCCTAGCACTAGCAGTATTTTTATGACTCTTGAGTATCGGGGTTCGCAACTCATTGTAAGCTTCGCAGCTCTTTCTGTTGCTGCTTCAGGTATATTTTCCAATAGTTTTCTCTTCTCCCCTACTTCCTGAGACAGCTTGATGTTGTAACCCATTCAGGTTGCAGCTTTGACACTGGGCTGGGCACATGCCAAGGTGTTAGGTTTGGTCTTAGCCTCATCCTCAGCTTCCAGCCTGCCAAAAATGAGTTTCTGGCCTCTGCGATGTGGACGTTCTAAACCTCTCTTAAGGTTTGTCTTCTCTACTCCTGGGACTGGCAGTTGTAGCGTAGATTGTACTTACCCCAAGTTGGCCCAAGAGACCTCTTTTTCAGTTAAAATGAAAAGTGAAATTTTTAACACATCTTCAGCATCTTCTAACTCTCACTTGGGTTCTGAAACGTAGACATTATCAAAAAAAAAATAAAACAAAAAATAAGAAGCAGGTAACCTACTCAAATTTAATGAAAAGATACAGGTTGAATTCAAAGAAAGAAGATCGGATTAAAATCAAAACAATTAAGTAAAACGAAATTAAAAAATAATGAGAATGCAGTCAAATCAATAAAATCTAAAAAATGAGGATTAGGGGTCATGTGGCTAGATTAAGGTATAACAAATGGACACAAAAGCCACAGAAGGTCACTTTCTGGTTCAATACAGGAACAAGCTGACAAAGCAAACAGAAAGCTAGGTGGACGGATAACCTTAGGAGATTACTATCACATTCACCACTCCCAAAGGATCACTCAAGATAGAAAAGAATGGTGCAGGCAATGGGAGGCTTTTGCCCTATCCTAGGGCTATGTGGGAATTTTTAGATGAGTCAGTTGAAAAATTTGTGATTTCTGTTCACTAAAAAACCAGATGATGTTTTTTTGTTATCATTGTTTGATATAGGTACATATTGTTCTTTATCTCGTTCTGACTCTCCTCACATGTTTCATGCCAGATGCATTTTACACAGGTATAGAAGTACCTACCTATACTACAATACATCTGATCTTAAAAGCTTGTTCACTCAATTAATTATCTTGGTAATTTTTTGTGCAAATGCCTATTAACTACCTGTAGGTACCTATATTTTTTGGAAAACTTGACCAACTATACCTAGTTGGGCATCAAGAAAAAAATCGGAATTATTTCGCTACATTCATTATATGAGTTTGTTGTGACGATGAAAAATCGTGACATCTTGAAATTGTTTTTCTTCTCAAGTTGGTAATAATGCTAAGCCTGCATTAACACGTGTTAAGGTCACACTTTACCACAACTATGCAAACACATATCAAAGACAAGCCATCATTAATTGAAACAGTAAAGTCTAATCGTCATCTTTACAGTATGTATATGCTAGCAAAGCGTAATTTATCGATGATAAAGTAAAAATCATCCACCAATTCCACCATCAACGAAAAATAATATTACTCGAGCATTAAACGAGACGTTACTAGACCTAAAGCGTTACTTCTTTTTAAATTTTGCGTTCTAATATACTAGGTAGAGGTACATACTATAACCAAACGAATGCAATGCATTTATGTACAAGGTAAACTACTCCTCTTCGGAATGAAAAGGTACCAACGAACGCATTTTGTTAGCATCTTGTAGGTAGGTAGGTATGGTAAAATGGGCTTAGGATGACTGTTACGTAATTGGAATTCTCTCATAACCGGTACACTTGCGCAATTTCTCCGGCTCGGAGATACGTTTATGGCGGATGGTGACCATCTACCTTGTGTAAAATTTATTTGTGGTCAGTTTAAGGTGAAGTTTATAGCTCTTTATGTGGATTTACGACGGTCATACTCAAACACGATGGATGACCGTTGACACTGCTAAAGCCAGTTTGTAACTGACCGATTACCTATCGTCGATGTATTGGTGGGTTAAGATTTATATAAATAGGTACTAGGTAGGTACTCCAGTATTTAAAAGTTACTCTCGATGGCAACTGACCAAGAATGAGAGCAACTGAAACTGATTTGTGTATAAATTGCATTCATTAGCCTGAATACGAATCAGACTGCATTTAGATGTAAATTTCGCCAATTTTAACGCTTCTTTTCAATTCACTTAGGTAAGTAGGTACTGAGGAAATGCACCGTGCATTGTATCCGCAGTATTAGGTACTTTTCTTCGCAGCTGTGTAAAAGTAGGAGGTAATTATGATAATAGGTGAATTATTCATGGTTACAGTAGGTTATATAGTCGATTTGGTTTTTTCATGCTGTAAAATTCTATAGTAGAAAAAGTGTAAAATTTTCACCATAGATAGGTAGGTAGAAGGTACCTATGTTCCTTTATTAGAAAAAAAAGGAGAAAAAGAAAGAAAGAAAGAAATACAGCCACTATAACCGTGTAAACCTGCAAACGACTGCTTTCTCTGCAACTCTAACGACAATATACAGCTATTATTGATAATTAGATGGGTGCCAATTGCCAAAATTATACCCAATTGTCAGACGAATAACCACATCTTGTATAACAGGTTCTTCTATCATTGAATATCTTACCTAGATAAGCGAACCAAAGTCGCAGTTGTTGATAAAATAACATCTTTTTAAAAAAAGAAAACGAATATCAAGGAGTAAATTAGTCGCACAGTAGTGTCAATTTAGCTAATTTAGCCTATCTATAGATCTACAACAACTGGCAGTGCCATATGAGGCCTCTATAGTCAACTAGGCTATCCGGTGTTTGTATTGTTTAATGTATTTAATTTGTAGAAAGTAGGTATCTCAATCTACCTATCTAATATTTCCTGCTGGATGAATTTTTATTCTCGAGTTTTTATCACATTTGGTCCATCTTCTTCAAAATGGTTAATTTTTTATGATTCAGTATCTATTGTTTATGGTCAGAATTCAAAAAATTTGAAGATTTGAAGATTTTTAGTTCAAGTCGATTTTACAAATTTTTCCCAACTCTTCCCACTCCACTCCTCTATTCGTAAAAGTAACAAAATAATTTTAGGGTTTATCATTTCAATCTTGTCACCTTCTAGCAGATGAAGACTTGGAATAGCATTTCTACACGAGACGTTTGTTTAGAACTTGCCTGAGTTTTATTTTTTTTTGAGTAAAAATTTCTCAAGTCTAAAAACAAGAATACAGCCGTAGAAAAATTTAGGATACCTTAATTCATTTTTTCCCAATTTTTTTTTGGAAATAAAGGGGTTTGGAAAATTTAAGAAAATGGAATTTCCTATCTATTGGTACAGTTTTTTTTTCAATTTCGTACAGAAATGGTGATTTTAACATTCATTTTTATGGACAGATTTTTATGCATGTTAACTTTGAATTAATGCATAATTTTTTATCCTTGCTTCTACCTCTGTATTCTTTTTCTTGGACTTGGAAAACTTTTGAAAATAATTCCCACGAGGTTTATCGTTTGATTTTTTATTTACCTACTTTACTTTTTTCCATTAACGTGCCTTTATTTTGCATCTTGGTCACATTTTTCATTTTTTTCATTAAAAAAAAAAAAAAAAAAAAAAAAATGGAAAAATGCTTTGATTTTTCGATATTTGAATAAAATATCTTACAATTCTATCAATCGTAAATAATAAGCCCATGATAGAGCGGACAAATAGCGGTTTTAAAAAGGAAAAAATTGGCACATAAATTTTTTCTTTGGGAATGTGTTCAGATGAAAAACTGACCCTGCTAGCCCTGGAGCTAATTTTTTTAAGGGGCTAAAGTCGGTTCCGATTCACGTTTTTTGCAATTTACTCCGAAAATATTAGGTTTACGAGAGAAACTACCACGACTAAAAATGTTCCCCTTCAAATTCTCGACAATTTGATATTTCGCTCGATACCCATCCTTCAAGAGGGGTGTCTAAAAATAGGGGTGAAAAGAGTAAGTGTTTCAAAAAAAGTCAGTCTAATAAATTGATCAAAAGTTACCAACTTTATATCATTCGTTTTCGCTTTTTTTTACAAAGTCTACTCACTCAACTATTAATTACACCTCCATTGATTGGTCTTCAATCCTCCTCGGGGGGTTGGTGGGGGGGGGAGGATGCTTCATTTTTCAAGTAACGCACAACTGAATCATATATTTGAAGAACGAATCTGGACATGCGGTATATCGAATAGTATGTTTTCGAGGTCGCTAATAAATACGAATAATAGCTTATTTTTTGGGTCCAACTCCTCAAAGCCCCTCTGTGCCCCAAAAAAAGGGCCAAAATTTTGAAAAATTGTGAAAAATCGAGTGATATATCGAATGGTATGTTTTCGAGGTCGCCAAGTACGAATATGAACTTATTTTTTGGGTCGTACCCCCCCTCAATGTCCCTCTGTGCCCCAACAAGGGGGGCCAATATGTCAAAAAAATCATCAAAAAGTCGAGTGATATATCAAATGTGAACTTATTTTTTGGGTCCCACTCCACAATGTCTCTATGTGCCCCAAAAAGGGGCCAAAATTTTGAAAAATCGTGAAAAATCGAGTGGTATATCAAATGGTATGTTGTCGAGGTCGCCAAGTACGAATATGAACTTACTTTTAGGGTCGCACCCTCCCCCCCCAATGTCCCTCTGTGCCCCAACAAGGAGGCCAAAATTTCAAAAAATCATCAAAAAGTCGAGTGATATATCAAATGGAATGTTTTTGAGGTCGCCAAGCACAAATATGAACTTATTTTTTGGGTCCCACTCCACAATGTCTCTATGTGTCCCAAAAAAGGGGCCAAATTTTTAAAAATCATGAAAAGTCGTGTGATACATCAAATGGTATGTTTTTGGGATTCATATATTTTGAAATATTTTATCAATTTATGAGTTTTTTCAACAAAAAAAAAACATTATTAATGATTAATTTGATCTAAATTTCCCATAAAAAAATAATTCGAGTGGCACGTAGCCACATACCTATAGGCAAAATTTAAAAATAGAGATTAGTTGGATGGTTATACATTTTATTTTGATGAAAGTTGACAAAACTGTAAAAGTCCAAGTTCCATTTTATTTCCCATTGAAAAATAATCAAAAACTGATACCTAGGTGAGTGAGGGTTTATTTAAAAAAATCTTGAGATGTAAGATGTTTTCTTTGCAAAATGAGCGTTCAAACTTTTTGAATAGTGATCCCGATAATACCTTGGTGATACCTCTACCTCACCCCTCCTTCCTGTTGAAGGTTATCTTTCGAAAACTTATTCAATCAGGCTATTTTAATAATTTTTTTGAAACCAACATTTCAAAAATATTCTATGGTATTTCATAAAAAAAATATCAAATTTTCAAAGCTTTAATGATCAGAATATGCAACTTTTTACCTAAAAAAAAATGAATGAATAAAAAAACATAGTTTAGGGATTTACACAAATTTGTTTTCCTCAAACAGCTTGACACAAACCTGAAGAATTTCATGTGAGAGCTTGGAGAAAAGAAGATGTCCACGAGGAAGTGTTTTGATCTCTTGACGATTGAATTGGATAGGAGGGAGAGTATACCAAAAAGGACCCAAAAAGACTAAAGTCAATTTGAATCGCGTGTTGAAGCTGTTTTCAGTAAATTACGAGGAAAAAATAAATAACTGAAGGGAAAAAATTAATCATTTTGAGAAAATGAAATCAAATACATACCTAATACACCTTGCAGTACATGTAAAGATTACCTTGGTGGTTGGCAACATCGCCTCGTGTCTACTTTTTTGAAGCAATTTATTGTTTCTATTGAGAAGATGGTTATTTAATATTCATACGTTTCGCCACATTCTTTTTTTTTTTTTTTTTTGTTGATAAGATAGATACTGTAACTTGAGTGGGAGTTTTCCGCATGAAATTCGATTAAGTACCTAAATTCATCTTATGAGATACAATCGCCGCTACTCTAATAACAAAAAGAAAAAAGTCCTTGATGTACATAGTATCCACTCTCGAGGTTTTTATTGGCAAAAATCTGTCATTAAAATTTTTCAACATAGGAGGCAAACGGTAATTTGACATTATTGCAGTTCATTTGAGTGCAAAAAAATGGAAAGAAAATGTAATTGTCTTGAATCTGCCGTCTGTGTGTCCTTGACCCGATATCAACATGTTGTACCTACCATTGTTATGCACCTATTTTCTTTTTTTTTCTACCTACCCACAAAATGAAATCAAGTTCAGAAATGTGTTAGTCAAAAATTTTGAGTCACGAACACCGTTAGATCTGACTGACTAATGTGTCTTGTCGTACCATTTTTTTAAACCATATTTTATTATCTTTTTTCAAAACTTAAGAATCTAAATCTAAAATACCAAATTAAGAAAACTCCACATTTTGAATTAACGATCATATTAAGATCTCCTATTTAACCAGCTGCATCGGTTTATTCGGTAGCTATGAGAAAATCGCACGCGATATTCTTATCACATGGTGCAGGATCTCAGAGCGCAGATGCGATTGAGTAAAAGTACAATACACCGACGCGTCGGCGAACTAAGAGTCAATAAACAGCAGGCAACGAGTAGTCGAACATCATGCCATATTCTCGCCATAAAGCCCTTCTTTCGAACATCGTACTTATGTGTGGGGACAATAATTATACACGTAGTTGATTTTATTCCTTATCTCGCTGGCAGTGAGAAGAATGTAAATAAATTTCACCGTCTTGGAGAGAGTTTGCGTCGATGCAGTGTAAAATACGAGTATGTCGGTTAGTTCGCGTGGCTCGAGTGTTGTTATATTTTTAAGAGAGAAAAAATGACGTGAAATTGTAGTAAAAATGTGCGGAAAAAATGATGAAAATTATAAAACCGATGAGAATGGAAATTTTCGCGAAATCGATTTAGGTAGGTTGTGTTTGTGTTATTGTTATTATGGTGTGGATTATGCTGATTAAGAGGTATTTACCTATTTTGCGGAAAGATAGGTATTTATGTGATGTGTTTTATGTAATAGTTCATTGACATCCTATTTCACTTACGTGTGCATTTTTTTGGTGTGTGAAATTTTATTGTTGGAAAATTCAAAAATGATGAAAAAAATTATTAAAAGTTTAAAATATTACCTAATTATTTTTAATTTTAATGAAAAATTGAATTTCTAAAATTTCTTTCAGTTTCTGAAGTAGGTACGTAATTATTCACCATTACAATAATTAAAATTTTTTCATTTTTTAAAAATTTCCATGCCATTGAGTACCTATTTTTTTCTTTAATTTTTACTGATCGACCCCATATTTAAATATTGCAGCTAAACTTCTCCTATCTGGACACTCAATACGTGATTAAAATGATTAGAATACCTACCTTAGTACTTGTAAAAATGATTTATGGGATATTAATTTATTGAATACCTACTTACAATAAATTGAAAAAAAACTCACTGAGAAATAATCAAAGAGTGTGAAATTTTAATATTGGTTCATATGTTCAGCAATTAACAAATTTGTGATTTATTATTTCAATAAGTGTGATTTCAATGTAATTTATCTACCTATCAATGCACTTTTTACTTCGAATACTTCGAATACTTACCATTTTTGTAAGCATAATATTTACCTAATACCGAATTCGTATAATTTCAGTGGTCGTCGGCGTAGAAAATGAAAACGAGTCTACTGAATTCCTCCAACGATTATCAGATGAAGCCGGTCATGTTCCTGTCAATTCAGAACCACTCAATGTACCTGTTTGGTTCGACGCAGAGAAATTCAAAAAGTAAGTTTCACTAATTGGAAACTACATTAGGTATACTCCTACATTCTAATAATTCACAAAATATATTACAATAGTTGCATAATTCAAAAAAATAAAAAAATTTATTTGTCTGGAATTTATTTTTAATTCAATTTTTTTTATACAGAGGTCAACAGTTCTTTTTCAAAAACTACTATGCAATGTTCGTCACAAAATTATGTGGTCTAATTGTCGTCCTCAGTGTACCCACTGTTTTGAAAGTTCTTATCCTAACAGGAAAATCAAATACGCCAGCTAGAGCATTTCGACGTTATATAGATACGATTGCCAATGTTCTAGAGTGGTATTCCAGTGACTTGACTGAAATTAATTCCGAGTAAGTTGATGTACCTACCAATAATAGTTTCAAGTTTTAATTTCCATTATACCTGTTTATGGTATTTGAACATTACTTGAGATACAACTTCTTGAATATTGTATTATTGCTATTGCCTTTTAAGTGAGATAGTTTCACACTTGATGGAATGATGCTAACTTCACCTACTTTCAAAGTTGCATTTTTGGTTGCATTTTTTTTTTTTTTTTTTGGAACTGCGTTTGCGTTTTTGAACTAAAATATAACGTCTGTATTTTTTTTATTTGGTCGGTAAAGAAGATTATTGCTGATAGGTAATATTTCTTTCATTATGGAAAAAATATGCGTTCACTAAGCGTTCACAATCAAAATTTTAAAAGTTCATTTAATTAAAATTTAAAAAAAAATTTGATGCAGCCTGTTTTTTGTAAAAAGAATATTGTAGGTAGGTAGTTGTTCTGAAATTAGAATGTATGCTTTCAATAGATCATCAAAATTCTGAAACACATTTCGTTTAAGCTCATAAGCTAATACTTTTCAGTTTTCACTCAGCGTGATGCCCAAATTTTATTTAGTTCCTTTAAATAGAATAAGGTAGTTCAAGTTTTGTTGAGGAAAGCTCGATAAATTAAACGAAGTTCCTTCTATTTCTTACAACGTACAAAATTTTAATTTTTTTTCTCAATTTTTTGCAAAAATTAACTTTTTAATAACCAAGCTATTTTTATTTTAAACGCTTAAACAATGAAATTCAATTGGAGTGGCATTTTTTCCTACCTCTAGTTCCTGGGAGTTCACTCACTTTTATAAAAATATTATTGCAAAAAGTTTTCCTCTAAAATATTTGTACATTATGCAAAACGTACTTACAAAAAAAAACTTTCTCATCAGCTCCAGCTTTTGAGAAACATTTTCTTTGATAGGAGACTAATTAAGGGAGTCAAAATGAAATAATAGGTAAATTTTTGATATTGAACCGCTTTACTCCTTCAAAGTTGTTGATCAGCAAACATACCAACATCTATGTATGCAATTTAAATGGCCTTTTCAAGAACTGGAAGGCAGTGAATTAATTCCACTTACTCACTTATGCCTGATATTTCGAATTTTTTCCACTATTTCAATCAATTGATCTTCTCTATTAAATTTTTGTTTCATTTTACAGCTCCAGAAAAGCTCTGATAACAGTTCGTGGAAAACATTGCGCTGCCAGTAAGAAAGCTACGAGTAATGGAGTCGGTTTCATAAGTCAACGTGATATGGCTCTCACTCAATTTGGTTTCATTGGAGTTGCCATCAGTAAGGGTAAAACTTTGGGATTCGTTGGTACTGACGAAGAATTTGAAGGTTTTATTCACGTTTGGCGAACCATTGGATATTGTATGGGTATCGAAGATAGGTAAAGCTCGACTATTTTTTCCTAAAATACCTAAATTTGTATTTTCTGGATGGATTCAATGTATTTAATTTTAATAAAACCTTTTTTTTTCTCAACTTCAGGTTCAACATTTGTAACGGAAGCGTTAACCAGGTCGTGGAAGTATGCAACAGACTCACTAACGAAGTTTTCAAACCATATTTAGAAAAACCTTGCGAAAATTTCAACGAAATGTGCGCAGCTTTATTAAACGGTTTGAAGCCCGTGGTACCTTCTTTAACAGTAAACTCATTTATGGAAGTATGCCGACGAAACATGAATTTAGAAGCGAAAGAAGTCGATGGCATTTACTCTAAGTGCATGTTGGCTTTATTACTTTACATTCATAACGTTGTATTATCTGTTTGGTGGGTTGCTGTTATTTTTAGACCGTTTTTAAACTGGATGTTGAGATTTTCCGTCTATTGTAATATTAAATTTCCTCTCGTCGCGTACTTGACTATGGGTAAAGAAGCTTGGACAGATAATAATGAAACTCATCATCATAATACTGGAGAGTTTCATCATAATGTGGCTGTGGTCAAAGCTAATTAAATTAATACTCGTACTTCGTTTCGTTGTGATATCATTTTTAAAAAATGTTCGTAATTGAGTCAATTTTTTAATTTTTTTTCAAATTGAAGAAAAAAACGTTCGTTCATTTTTCATTACTTGTTGATGTTTTTTCGTTTGGGTGAAATGTGTACTTCCTGTATTGAAATTAATTTTTTTTATACTTACTAGTGTATGACAGTATTTTGAAATAATTTTTAATTTAGTGAATTTATTTTTCTTTTTATTTGTTGATGTGTGTGTTATGTTTATATTCTGTGTACCTATGAAATAAAATGTACGTTTTTTAATTTTTATTATTATTATAATTTTTATTTTCTCATGTTTATTTCAAAGTTGGAATTTTTCATCTCCCACCCCACAAAGATGTTATCGCAGGTGAGAAAGTAATTCCCAATTTTTTATTTTCCTCCGATATCTACAAAAACGAAAAAAATGTTCACCATAATTATTTAAATTAGGCACACCTCAACCCATAATAATTTTTTTTTCAAAATTGTTAGCGATATTTTGAAAAATAGTGTAATTTGCACGCTACTGTAAGTTCTGAAAATAAATTTTCGTTTGACGTTATTGGTATAGGTAGCCTACTTTCTTCGTAATACGAAGATAACATAATGTAACCGTGATAAATAATTAATTAAATTATATTATCTGATTATACGATAACTTGAGGATGATCGTATATTGATACGTACATTATACTTACTACCGGTATCATTCAAATGGGGGTTTATTCGGCCGTTTATCCGGCCATTTACATAATACGTGGTGAATTATTCCCTATACATTTGAAAGCTAGTGGAGGATGTGTTTGTATTATGGCCAACGGATCGATGGAGTTTTTGACTACTTCTATTTATTTAGGTATAATTAAACATATAGGTAATCATTTCAATTTTCTTCTGTACAGTATATTCAGTGCTGTTACTGTAATATATGTGTATTATTTTATTCCCGAGACCAAAGTGAGAACAAAAAATATTAAGAAAGGTATTCCAGAGGTGGAAACTGCAGCGGCTGTATCTGAGGAATCAATCAGTGAATCTCTATCTGCTTCTACGATTACGGAAACTTCCTCCAGTTCGTGTTCGGATTAATATTTTGGTCTCGTTTTCAATTTATTTAGCAAATAGGTTTAATTTAAAATAAGTAGGTTGTTAATTTGGCATGAAAACAGTAAAAATAATTCGTGATTTATCGTTAGAAAATAGGTACGGAAGAACGTGCCTTTCATGAAGCATGATGTGAAATTACTGATCAAAAAATCATTCACCAATTGAAAAATTATATACCTATCTAATTATTGGTACTATAGACAAAATCAACCCTGATTTTATTAGACTCTAAAAATCAAGTGATTGTTCCACTGTTTTTTTTTTTTTTTTTGTTCCTTATTGTTGTCGTATAATTTTACATTGAATAACTCATTTTAAAGTATTAGAATGATCATGAAACAAGCGAGATAATTTTGTAAGTTAACTGAGCCACAGGCTACTAATAAACCATGATGATATAAATATATAAGTTGCATTGTGAATTGTGATAGATACCTACTTCTTTACAAGTTTGATTTTTAATATGTATTTATGTGAGAATTTAATATTTATTATAATTTTTAAGTCGATTATTTTTATAAAAATTTATCAAATACAATTTCTTTTTTTTTTCCTTTGTATGCTTATGATCTTAAGTGTACCTAGCTACTCACACACTACTTTGTCTCCAATTTCACATGACGAATTCAAAAATTCAGGGCCAATACTTCCAAAAATTCATAATTCTTAAAAAATAATACGAAAAAAAAGCACACAACTTCTACTGAAATGAAATATATTCGATCATCGAAATTGTCTCATCATCCTGTAGAACAAGGAAAAAAATATACATCAACTAAAAAGTCAGAAAATCTTCTCACACGTAGCAATTCAAAATGAATTATACCTAACACAATTCTGTGTACGTAAGTAATTATAGATACACATTATTACTTATCGGTAACATAAATCAACAAATATAAAAACTTATTAGGAACAAAATATTTGCAAAATATTACAATTCAAGAGTGTCTCGAGTTTATGTCACTTATGTATATGTACAGGTACATACTTATTTTTGATCCGTGCAAGAGTGTGGTTCATTATTCACATCTTCTTGTGTAATGTTGTCATTCGTGAAATCGGTAACGTCTTTTGACACTTGTAGTCCTCTTTCGGCTAAAATATCTTCAATATTTCTACTCTTGTCACCAAACCATTTCAAGTTGTCTGCTATCAAGTGATTATTGCTACACCCATCGCATCGAATTATAACTACTCCATGTGTATAGGCTGTTTTGGAGAAATGCTTTTTATTTCGAGTATTACATACTTTACAGGTGAATTCTATTTTCATTTTCACGTCAGCTTTCAAAGGTAATACGTTGGGTTCCGAAGCTGTGGAATAGTTCCTGAATCGTGATACAAAATTTGGAGGAATAATTTTGCTCTGTAGACCGCATAATGGGCGAAGTACCGCTGGAGATATTCTGAGTAACGAACGAACTCTGTTTAACGCCATTTTACACAAGAAATTCTAATTTGTAAGATAGAAGACAGATCTTACTGCACATTAACTTCAATGATGAAATATGAAAAATTTTTTAAAAACTTTTTCTTCCTTATCAAATTTTTTACGAAGAAACATGGTTGCACTTTTACATGAATCTAAATTCACTAGTTCCGTTACAAATTTAATATCTGTAAAAATTGTATTTTGTTCTTTTATTTCAAATTTAAATATCAATTTGAAAATTATATGCTATTTGAAAACAAGATTATGAAGAATAAATCTTCGTACAAATGAAAAAAATTGATTTTCATCGTAATTTAAAGTTCAAGTGAAATTTATTTCATAAGATTGGTAACATTGTTTCTGAAAATCAAAACAACACGTGTTTTATTTTTATCAGTTTTCGAAGTTTTCGAAAATAAATTTTTCAAAATTTCTAATGGAATGGAACTATTTGAATACTTTTAGATATTCAGGTGATATATCCGTCAGTTTTTACAGTTAGGTTAGAATCACATAGTTCATATTCCAACAACCCACCTTGAAGGATCTCGAAAATGAAGTGGGATGGAAAACCCTACAAAAAGAAAAATCCGGTGATCTCCAAGTGAGTACTCTTCTATCCATTCCATTCACTATTCACTCATTGTCGTATATCGATATAGAACAAAGTAACTATTTTAATTTTATTCGTAGATCGGCCAATAAAAACAATGCTCCTCCTTCGGATCCGGATCACCAAGACGTACCACACAGCATGAAAGAATTCATGAAACTAAAGCAGTTGGCTGCAGCTGAAAATGCTGGCACTAAGAAAAATAAAAATAAAAAGGAAACGAATCTAAAGAATTCTGAAAAGCAACAATCAAGTGTAAAAAGTAGTAAAAAAGAATCGTCGAATGTTACTCCTACTCCTACTCCTAAATCAACTTCAGATATTTCATCTTCCAAAGCGAATATTAGAAAAGAAAAATTACAAGGTTTGAAGAAGAAGAAACGCTTAAAATATCAGAAATTAAAGGATAAACGAAAATTAAAAAAGTAGCAGCAGAAAGAAAAAGTTACCTTCGATACCGAAGAAGATTTGAAGGATGTTTGTAAAGAAGAAATTAAATTTGGTGAAGTTGCTCATAGACCTCCACAAATTTCAGTACGTCCTAGAAAAGTAACCAAGACCGGATTTGAAAATCGAGTGAGTGTTTTATGTACGCATCGTAAAATTTTGTAATGTACAGGTAGACTAATTCGTGTATATTTTTCGTAGCCTGGAAGAAAAGATGATTTATTATTGAAGTCTTTGCTGAAAAACACCGACTATAAAAAAGAAGCACGAACGCCTTCAACCGATAAGAGAAAGAATCTATCTGTATCTGATCAAAGGCAAATAGAAGTTGAACGACAGAAAGCGATGTTAGCTTATAAGAACATGAAACATAAACAGTCAAAACTGAAGAGTTCGTTCAAATAAAATCATTTATGTTGTACATCTCTCAGCTTTCATTGCTTTTGATTTATTTCTAGGTTGTTATTAGGTACTTATTTTTTGTCGTTTCAACGATATGGTAGTGGTAGGTTGGAAATTATCTGCGTGAATTTGTTGTTATGCTTTCATTTCTTTGTCGATCATTTTGGGCCGGAAGCCGATAAACTAGAACCGTAAGTATCTGCGGAATTGACTCAGTATTTGCACAATTATTCTTACGTCGGTATTTTCAAAAAGCTTCAAGATTATTGTTTTTTTGAGTGTATTTAAAATTTTCATTTGGTTGAAAAATCTCAAAATTTCAAAATTCAAACATCTAAACCTTGATCTTTTTAGAGGATGAGAAGAGAGAGGGTGATTTTCATGATTAAAACGTACGAGATTTACGAAGTTTTGATCGTTTCTTATTACAAAATGATCCACTTTCTATATTTAGGTACTTCTTGAATGAGAATGTTTTAGTTTCTTCCATAAAAAATTCCGAATGTAATTACTTACTGTAAAAATAAGAAACAGCAAAAAATCAGGTCAAATGAAAATTATTTTATTTTATTTGTGTGTTTTTTTTTCAGTTGTTGTATAATACGAACCACACACTATCCAGATATAGTATAAATGCTCGAGAAATTCTCACCCGGTGACTGCAGGATTACTTCGAAAATGTGATCACTTCACTCGTACGTATATTTCGCTATAGGGCGTTCTTTTTTTTCTCGTTATAACTCTTAAAATATCGAGTAATATTTAAAGATTGTATTTTTATAATGGATTTAAGTGCTGTAAACGTTGAGAAAAATCGTTATTTTTGTGTAATTTTGTTGTACCTTGTACGTACTTTTTTCTGTATTTTGTTAGCGGGAGAGGAACAAAGGGAATTGTGTGGTAGGAGGGCGTCAAATAAAATTGTCGATATTAAACCTTGATCTCTTACCCCAAATTGCTGGTAGTTTTCTAAACCATTTTTAAATATTGGACAAATTTTTCTTACCAGCAAGGAAAAAATGACATTCCAATTTTTTGATATTTGTACAAAATACCACTAGATTGAATATTATAATTTTACTCTTTTTTTTTTTTTCGAAGTGTCAGAAATGTATAAAAATGCCAAATCTTTGATATTTTAACGAAGTATTGCCATGATCGGGATCGTTTCATTTTTCTCCTTTTTTTTTGTATTTTTTTAATGCTTAAAAATTTACTTATTTCCATTTTTCATTTTTTTTTTACAGAAATTTCACTTTTTTGAGTTTTTTTTTGTATTTTTTGTATTTGCTATTTTTTAATACGAAAAAATATTGACTTCATTTTTTTACGTTCTAAGTAATAATATCAAATTTCTACGTGCCCAATTGTATGATTTTCTAAAATTTTTTGAAATAATTTCTCAATTCTTTCAATTTTTAAAAACCGGGTTTTCATCTCTTTGGACCTTTTGGGACCTGAGAACAGCCTAATAAAATATATTTCAATGCATATAATTAATAATCATATTCCAGGCACAGATCTTAGTTGCAAATTGCCATGTTCCAAAAAATTGAAATCTGCTGAAACCTCCTTCTTATGGAAAAAAAGGGACAGAAGAGTCTCAAAAAATCGTTTTTTGAAGTTCCATCAAAATATACAAGAAATTTTACTTACCTATGCCAACGAAAAAATTCCCCTCTCCCCCTTTCCATCCCAATTTAAACCAAAAATCTGATTTCATTCGATTTTTTTTCCAACTTTTGTTTGATTGTCCATTAAAATAACCACCATAATTTTTTATCATAACTCGCCAGTTACTTGAGGAAAGGATACTGGTGATTTTCTTATCTTCACCCATTTTCGATTTCTCGCGAATGTGCTAAAATTTAAAAACTCGTATCTGAAAACTTACAGCAATTCTAAGCTCGAAATTTTACTTTTACTCGTGGAATGAGAGCTCAACTAATATTGTAATTTGTTAGTCGACTTCTCTCGTTGAACAGAAAAGTTGAAAGTAATAAGTTGAAAATTTAAAAAATTATCGTGAAGATTTTTAAAATTCTCGTTTTGCAAAATTGACCCTCCCACCCTCAATTTTGACCAAAATTGAAAAAAAAAACTCGAGTCAAGTGGCATATCGATTGTTAGTGATTTGAAGGCGCTGAGTTTGATTATCGATTCATTTTTTCGATCCGACCCTTCTGACTCCCCCTTTCTTCCAGTGTCTCGAATTGTGGTCAAATTAAAATAGCAATGAGTTGAATTTGACGCGGGGCGTGTCTTTTGCTACTCTTCATGCTTCTTTTAACCTCCTACAGTCTTGAAAAAAGTTGAAAAATTTATGAAAATGTAATGTAATGTGTGAGTTAATCATCTATTTATTTTTTAAATTATGCCCCTCATTATCCCTTTTTACTCTCAGCCGTTCACGTTTTTCAAAATGATCAGTTTTGAAGACATTGTTGGGTTGAATCATATTCCAACTCTATCAGTAGTTTTCCAAATTGAAAATTCGAAAAATTTTCATCATTTTATTCAGAAAAGAAACTTGAAAATCTAGCTTTAAACCAAACCGACAAATTTCTTAATTTTCTGTAATCATATTCTGCTATTTTAGACGAGATCTGTTCCATTCTTCTCCTATAATTTATTACAAAAAATTAAAATTTTTCCACTTCAATGAAATAACTTTGACTAAATGCACAAAATTTTCAATTTTTGTTTCGTACAATTTGATTGTTTTTCAGATTTTTTATAATCATACTGCGGAAAGTTGAAAGTGGAATTTGAATTTCAAAATAAGGTTTCGTCAACATTAGAACATCGTTTGCATTTTTTTTTTGTTTTACAATGAAAAAGTCTGCGGACTTTCAATCTTTATTTGTCATTTTTCAAATAGTAGAAGTTCAGAAAATTAAGGGATTTTTTTACCTTACATATGTATTAAGGCAATTTAAATTCTTGTTTTTTTTTTTTTTTTTTTAGAAAAAATACGTTTTTGAGGACTTTGTTTTCCAAAAAATTTCTGAAAAAAAAGAAAAACAATAGAAGCACGAAATATCAAAATTTTATCCGTCAAATCAATCACCTACAAATCTAGAAAACTCTTCTTAGATGACCCTCCATCGTTTTGCAATTCTAAAATAGTCATAATACTCATAATGTTCGACAAATTTCACACCAAAACTCTTTGAGGGGTAATGAAAGCTTTCCCTGCATCTTTGTTCCTTTTGCTCCTCTCTTGATTGTTAGTTTTAAGGTTCTATGTAGTTCCTCGGTATACATTTGATATAAATACGGTAACTTATTGTTGATTAATCGTTCCTTTTGTACTTTGCAATTTTTACGCTTGCTAAAATGATTGTGAATGCGCTCGGTACACATACCTAGACCTACTATTATAAATTCGATGTACCTATTTTTTTTTTTTGTAATTTTCGACGAATCGTATAAGTAATTATTATTTTCCAACGACGAATTCGCTTTTTTTTTTTTTGTTTAAATAATGGTAGGTGTGTGTATCTTTTTTTTTTGATCTCGCGTAATTTAACGTTGCATTTTATATAGACTTATATTTTGCGTGTTTGAAATGCGGGGGATGTTCTTAGTATACCATTTAGAATAGAATTTCCATATATGCGTGGAAATTGTTTTCGTCATTGTATCAGAAACGTTATTACGTATACGTAATTTCGTGATTGTAATATACTTTGATGGTTTTGCGAGAAAAGCGTACGTAACGTAAACAGCGGCGTAATTTCTAATACGCGTTTGACGCGGTGAATCGCGACGAAGGAAGAGATTTCGGATAAAATACGAACTATTAACGCCCGTGAAAAGCTTTCAAATCACATTAGAAAAAAAAAAGAAAACGAAAACGAAAAGCCTCGAACCGAACAACTTTCTTTAGCAGGCTGTGGTGGGATATCGTTTGATGAAAAATATCGCAATCTGCAACTCTATTCTGGTTTTCGAGCGTTTTCGCAAAAACGTGTCAAGTTCGTTTGACACTTTACTAACAAATTTATCCGGATGAATGTTCATTTTTCGAATGATGATGTAATTTGGATTCGAAAAACCAACCTTATATCACGTATTAAATATTCTCAACCGTTTTTATACATGAATAATACATAAGAAATCGTTTCCTCCGTCGACGAAAAGGTGTAAAAAAAAGTCAAAGGGTAGGTTCAGGTCTCGTAGAAGAAGAAAAAAAAAGTTGGGGGAGGGGGGTTAAAAAGTCAACACTGCCATATCGTATACGGATTTGTTTGTTTGTTTTATTTTTTATTCGTGTGTGTTTTTTTCCTTAATGTAAGATATTGTACTGTTTTTTCCCCTATTTATTTTTGTAGGGTGCTTAATCGTTGGTACTTAATTTTACCTACCAAAAAATGCCCATATTGTTGTTGTTTATTTTACACAGATACGTAATTTTAATTTGCTCCCAGAGAGTGGTAGATAATTTTGTTTTTTTTTTATCACAATTTTGTATAGTAAAGTGTATTTTAATTTTTTTTTACTCGAGTGATTTTTAAAACGTTATCTTTTAGTTTTATTTATTCCTTTTACGGTGTATTTGTGCCCTCCGTCGTATGTATAGTGTATTTTTTTTTTACGTGCATTATTTTGTATACTATCGAGAGACTATTTTTATGTACATCGTGTTTGTACTGTGAAATATACTTTCAATATGTTTGGTACATATTTTTATTTATTGTATATTTTGGTGTAGTGGGCGTCATACAGTACACTGATGCTGGCTTGTGCCATATTATTACGACGCGACGTAGAAAATATAGAAATACATTTTTTCTTCGGAGATGTTGCAAAGTCGAGACTCGAGAGGATTACTGGGATTGAGGATACGGAGATGTGTTGAATTGAGAATTGCGTATAAAGAGTGAAAACGTAATAAAAATGGAAAGTCCTCGTCGTTAAATGAGTATTGACTTTGTCAACAGATTGCGGATGTGGTTACCAAACGCCCTATGAAAGGAAATAATGCTTAATGAAGCAACAAGTGGTTGGTGACATTGATGTACGAAGCTAAGGTGAGGTTGATTGTTACTGATGTGTTGTTGCTTGTATGATGTCGTCTGTCAATGAGACGATTATTGTGTCGTTTTTATCTACATGTTTTAGATGAGATGAGAGGAAAATTCCAACGCTTGTGTCGATGATTATGTCGATGTCGTATGGTTATGTAATGTTGAAAGCTGAAAGATTATCTCTTGAAGGGGCGTTGTTATTGTGTGTGATTTTATCGAGCAAGTGTTTGTGTTGGATATTCATCTATTTTGTTAATTAATCTACCAGTACAACAAATTTTTCATCATTTTCGGGAATAAAACTCCGTTATTGGAAAAACCGTATGATTTAGATAAAAAATGAAATATGGAATCAAAATTGTAGAGCATAAAATTTACTAGGGTCTTGTTAATCTATTTTTTGAAAAAAAGTTCACTTTTTAAGATGTTTTTGTCGAATGTTCAAAAATTCAAATCTCATTTTCTGTCACAAATTCCTCAATACATACCTATATGGAAAAACAACTTGGAAACCACTTAAGGTGTCCACCTTCAATTATAGTCTGTTCCACGTAAGAAGACCAACGCTCTAACTGAAAAGTTTCTGTTTTGTAGCCAAATAATTTCATATTTATTTGTCAACTTAGGGTGCATCAATACTCGAGACGAAAATTTGAAACAATTTTTTGATCTATTTACATTCATTTAGGCAAAAACCTTTTATAATCTTGCATATTACTTCATTTTTTTCCTTTCTACTACACTTCCCAATTCATCTAATGGCTTTAAAAATAAAAAATGATTTAAAAATCTGTTTTACATTTATTCGCAAGTGGTGAAGCACCTTAAGTTTTCAATAAAAGCCAGAATTATTTGGCAACAAAATAGAAACTTTTCAGTTAGAGCGTTGGTCTTCTTACGTGGAACAGACTATAGAGAGGGACCGCCCGCGCCATTTTCGGAAAGAGCGTCTGCAACCTACGTAACCAAAATTTCAACTACCTAAATTGATTTTTCGAATTTTTGAAAATTCAAAATTGATAATTAGTGATTCATTTTTTAAAAAAATGTTTCACGTAGGTATTTAGTAAAATATTGAATTTCCCTATTTTAGGCCATTCGAGAGCCTCCAGTGTGATTTTCGATAAATTTTTGAATTCCTGCAGAAGGCGTGCAAGAAAATTGATTTGAGTTGCTGAAAATAGAGCTGTGGCTTGTGCTCAATCTGAGTTAAAGAGTCTATTCACATTTGAGTGAATTTCAAGGTGGATACCTCGAGAAGGTATTCTTGTTTGAGCAGAACAGATAGGTAATATTTTTAATGAAAAAGAAAAAAGATATTAAAAATTTCCCGTTCTTGGAAAATTTATAAAAATTTGCTGGAATGACGCAATGAACATTTTTTCAGTCAGCTAAAAATCGGGCTGTGAGACTTTTTCTGACCTGTTCAATAAGTTAAACTAGGGTACTTATGTTTTGTTTCATCATGTCTGGGTGGGTACTTGGTGAAAGATGCTGCCTCATAATCGAAAAATGCAAATAATTAAAAAAGACCCATTGGTCAAGAAAATACACTCGACGAGAACGGGCCAATAACCTTAAGAGACCCGACAGAAATACAGACGACCTTCAGAAGCCGGACAGGCAGGTCAATGACTTCAAGAACCCTCCCTGGCAGGCAGGAAGACGGCCTTGAGAGGCCAGACAGACGGGTCAATGACCTGAGGAAGCCTGCCAAGCCGACAGACGACATTGATAAGTCAATCAGACAGGTCAATGACCTCAAGAAGCCTAACATTCGCACAAATCAAAGACCTTGAGCAGCAAAAATGGCGGGTCAATGACCTCGAAAAGCCTACCGGATGGGTCAATGACCCCTAGGTGCCTGTCGGATAGGTCAATGACTTCAAGAGGCTTACGAGGCAGGTTAATGACTTTAGGAAGCTAGATAAGAGACAAGCAGACAGATGACCTTCATATCTGTCAATAATATGAAGCCGTACAGACGACTTTGAGAGGCCAGACAGACGGGTCAATGCCCTCAGGAAGCTAGACAGGCAGATAGATAACCTTTGGAAGTTGGACAAACAGGTCAATGACCTCAAGAAGCCTGGCTGACAGGCAGGAAGACGACCTTGAGATGCCAGACAGACGGGTCAATGACCTGAGTAGACTAGAGAAGTTGACAGACAACCTTGACAAGTCAGTCAGACAGGTCAGTGACCTAAAGAAGCCTATCGGATGAGTCAATGACCCTTAGATGCCTGTCGGATAGGTCAATGACCTTAAGTGGGTTACCAGGAAGGTTAATGACTTCAGGAAGCCAGACATGAGACAAGCAGACGGATGAACTTCATATCTAAGTCAGACAGACATGTCAATAACTGCCTGAAGCCGGACAGACGACCTTGAGAGGCCAGACAGACGGGTCAATGACCTGAGGAGGCCGGACAAGATGACATACAACCTTGATAAGTCAGTCAGACAGGTCAATGACCTCAGGAAGCCAGACTGGCAGATAGATAACCTTTGGAAGTTAGACAAACAGGTCAATGACCTCAAGAAGCCCAACATGCAAATACACTGACGAACTTGAGAAGCAAGGATGGTGGGTCAATGATCTTAGGAGGCCAGACAAGCCGACAGACAACCTTGAGAAACCAGACAGACAGGTCAATGACCTCAAGAAGCCTGTCGGATAGGTTAATGACCTCAAGAGGCTTGACAGGCTGGTTAATGACTTCGGGAAACCAGACATGAGACAAGCAGACAGATGACCTTCATATCTATGTCAGACAGAGGTGTCAATAACCTCATGAAGGCGTACAGACGACCAATTGAGAGGCAAGGCTGGTGGGTCAATGATCTCAGGAGGCCAGACAAGCCGACAGACAATCTTGAGAAACCAGACAGGCAGCCAATGACCGCAAGAGGCCTGTCGGATAGATCAATGACCTCAAGAGGTTTGACAGGCAAGTTAATGACTTCAGGAAGCCAGACATGAGACAAGCAGACAGATGGCCTTCATATCTAAGTCAGACAGACATGTCAATAACCTCATGAAGCCGGATGGCCTTGAGAGGCCAGACAGGCAGGTCAATGCCCGCAGGAGGCCTGAGTGATGGCAAAACTTTTACATTTCAGTTCAAGTTTTCAGTTCTTAGTTTCAGTTTTGCTTTTTTCAGTTCATATTTTTAGTTCCAGTTTTCAGTTTTGCTTTTTTTCAGGTCAAGTTTTCAGTTTTCCATTTCAGTTTCAGTTTTCATTTCTTAAGGTTTAAAAAGAAATGAAAAATGATGAATTTTTCTTTTCTTTCATGGATTTTCATACACAAATTTGCTACTTGGCAACAGTAAAATAATTATTTCAGTCCAAGTTTCTTTCATGAATTTTGTAGTGGTTTGGGACGTCTTTGCTTTGAGGGAGACGCCGCCAAGACCAGCGTGCATATAGTAAGCCCAGGGAACCTAAACTTGCCCGATATCCTTGCGAAAGATATCAAATTGCAGTGATGTTGAGACACCTCATAAATGATCATAAGACCGCTAAATGTTCGTAATATTTTATTCACTTCTCTGGTATAACACACGCGAAGATTTATAATAAAATACACTACACATTATTAAATAAAATACACTTGTAGTATCGACTACAAGCGGAAGCTCTGAACTTGCTACCTTACGCTAGCACCAGTGAAAATATACCTAACGAGCTTTCAAAGCTCAAAGCTCGGAGTGGCGCGTCTCGAACTACTTCGACAGAGTGCACTACTCGTAAGCAGTGCTGCCACTCCGACAGGAACACAACTTCCCTCTAGGTGGAAGCTGCGGGCGCATCCCCTACCGGTACATATGCCCCGCTTCCATTGAAACAGCGTGGACATCGGAGATGCTGGTACATTGAAGCCAAAAATTGGCCAATCGGACAACGGACGGTAGGGCCCCTCTGCCCCGCTTCTATGAACCCGCAGCTTCCAAGATGTTGAATAGCTAGGTTCTTCGGCATCCATCCATGACTTCCGCTAAGTCAAATTTCCAATTTTGAAACATCTCTGCTGAACTTTCACGGCACTAGCGACTTAAAATTACCTTAGGTGCAAACAATTTGTCATCTAAGTACTAAAACAGGTCAAAACTTAGTCGCTAAGGTGCTACAAAATTCACAAACACGAAATATTTACATAAACAGCAGAAAAATGTGTACAAATAATAAAAAAAAACGTTGAGGTGTGTGTCAACTGGTTCGACATGAGGCCAAAATTTTGCGCCACTCGTGCCAACAGCTTGTTTACCAACACGAGGTCAATGAACTCTTCTTCTGGAGCAATTAACAGGTACTTTTTAATTAATTACGCGTTCCATATCGTATTTGTAGATGTTAAGCTAATGATGATACTCTTCTTTTCCAGCAGCAACTTTCCCGGATTCAATCGGCGTCGAAATAAATTCACCGGAACCGGACGGAGATGACTGTTTTCACCAAGGGCAAACGATCCAAAGTTCATTGGTAATTCCAATTGATCAGAGATGCCGGAAAAATACTCCGATGACCGGAAAAGCATCAGAGAAATTACAGGTACGTTAAATCTTGGTTACGATTCATTTTATTTTCTCTAACATGTTGGCGATATTTTTCAACCTCTCTGTTATCAGCCAGCTGACATTTTTCCAAATTGGAAGTTTTCGGAGCTGGAACCGGAATCCTTTTTTATCATCTCTGCTGCAGTAAGTACCCCGTTTTTTCATCTCTATTTTCGCGTACCAAATGATCTTGTTAGCTTTAGATCGTGTCGCGTTCGTTTTCTCTCGTGTTGTGTTGCGTTGATTCCGTGTTATCGTCACGGACAGCTAGCCGCTCGTCGCTATCCCCACACACAGCTGGGAACGTTTGTCTATGTACACTGACAGCTGGCCGGTTGCAAATTTTCCAAGTTCAAAAATTGCGATTTTCTCTCATTTTTTCGCAATTGAAAACCTTCTTGCGCCTTTCTCAACCTGTGATCGAACCTGGATTTTGAACATCTCTATTTTTTGTGAAAAATTACTCGTTCAAAATTCCCCAACACATGCTCACGCGATTTTTCAACTTCTCTTGGGAAAAAAAAATTTTACACATATTTACAACTACGATCCTTATAACTAGGTCAACTAACCAAAAATAAATTAGTCACAAATTATACAATGCTTTATGAAGCTATATTTTAACCAAATAAACAAAAACAAAAACTTACACAGAGGCAAAAACTTACGATAAAAAAAAAAAATATAAAACTTCTATTTCTAGGAACAATTACCGCAATATCAAGGGACGTAATCTATATCGAATCTTCTATTTATCTTGACTTTTCTGGCATTCGGGTTTTTTCTAGGATCGAATATTCCTGCGATGATGACTTCAGTATCCTCTCGATCCTTGTCGTCCTTATTCTCCTTACTGAGTTGTTTCTTGATTCTCTGTCTCGCCTTTGCCGCAGTCTTTCTCTTCGAGCATCTTTGAATTTTGGTCTCTGTCCTTTTTTCATCACTTGACGACCATGTCAAGTCCACACACGTTTTTCTGATCGTGACTGTGTTTTCTGACTTGAATTTTATCACCTCTCTTACTCTTTGCTCATATGTTTCGATTGTTTGAGTCTCTTCTTTCAGCACACTGGTATCAGGAAATATTTCAAACCTCTCTGTGTCGATTGATTTTGAACTCGAACTACTAAATTTGAGCCATGGAGCTACGTTTGGCCCCTTTTTCATCGTCTCTGACTTCGTTTCCTTTGTCAGGGATTTCACTGAGCTGATTTTCAAATTCATCGGGGCTGGCCCTTCTCTTTTGATCTTTTCCTCCTCAAAATCCGGTATCTCTCCTTCCTCCAGTTCTTCCTTTGGTGTCGAGTGGATATCTAGCATCGTTGGTATGGAGGTTAAATTTTTAAATTCGAGTTTTCCAATGTGGGTGCATACATGGAGGAGGTAGTATGTGGTTTCTCTTTCCTTCTCTTTTAAAGGGTGACATGAAGGACACATAACCGACTTGCACCCCACGCCATATTTACCGAATGCGTGGTTGATTTCCATTCTGGTTATCGAGTGGCGTTGGAATTGTATCTTCGAGCCAAATTCAAGAGCCGGAGACGAGGTGTTACTTGAATTGTGAATTTGTAACTTCTCTGATCAAATCTTATCCTCGTTCTGTAGATTTCGGCCATCTAATACCAAAAAATGGCTGTCGGAGGCCAATCTCCCTCTTCAGCTTCAGTAGTCCCTTTTTGGCACTTCTCTTTTGGCTCGTACCACGAGTCGGTTATGTATGTGTCGTCTGAATCCCAGTTTATGGAGTGCCACGTCTCTGACTCGCTGGAGCTCGGATAGAAATCCCTGCGTGCCTCGCACTCGCTGCTAAATTCGCTCTCAGCCTCGTTCCAATCTTGATCTGACTCGGATTCGGTGCTCCACTGGAAACTGGATGCGTCGTTTTGAACTTCTCTATTTGGAATTAAACTCCAATTAAGATGCCGGAAATCTGACTGGAAATCAAGCACAGAGAATGAGCGTTCCACTGGAACCACTGTAGTAAACTCTCGTAATAACCGCGTCTGTCTTGCCACCTCGCGAACATATTCAGCGAACACCAGCCAAAATCGCAATCGAACTTCAACCGGCCACATTCTCAAAGATAATGACGATGAAAAGTTTGAGAGCTCTGACGTTTGTGAGCTTTTATCAACTCGAAAGTGGTGGGAACCGGTTACCACGCCCCTCTTGTAACCTAATATAGTACACACTATCTAATATTACGCCTCTGTGTAAAAACTTGAAAAATTTTGCCTAATTCTAATTATTATGAAAGCACAACTTACGATTACATCAAGTGAGGTTTTTCCCAAATGAAACTTTCTATTGTTAAATTACTAAAAATAACTTAAACTTACGATAACGGTAATTTTCATCGCCGTGCTTTTGGATAACGGCATACTTTATTCGTTATCTCTGTTGCACTTTTCAGCCTGTTTTAGCCTATTCTTATCATATGCTTTGAAAGCTTGCACGAAGTATGCACGTTCATCCCATTCTAACATCTCTAGGTAGATGAAATTCAAGGTCTTTTTTCGCTTCTTTTTGTTACGAGGATTGTCAAGGCCATCCGGTGCATTTTTATCTCGCAAGTTCGAGCTTTCAACGTTGGTAGGTACCTGCTTCGTTCTCGAACGCGTTTCATATCTCTCCCGCGCCGCTTCCCTCTTCTCTTTGTACTCCTCTTCGTCCGGAAACGTTTGTTTGAGACAATCTTCGAGCTTTTTCTCTAGGAGGGGGGGAAGCTTTTTTCGTAATCTCTTTTTTATCTGGCGGAACTCTGCATCGTGTTTTGTAACATCTCTTTTAGGTCTCTCTGCTTCGCAATTTTGGCGAATTTTTTCCAGGGTTTTTTCAGGCTGTTTTCGCGAACCTCTTGGTAAATATTCCGGATCTCTGGGGTCATCGACCTCCTCCTCATCAGTATTTTCTTCTTCCATTCCAGCACTCTGATTTGTGGTTTTTTTCTTCGAAAAATCTCTGATTTTTTCCACCAAATCTCTGTTGTCGAATTTTGATCTCTGCTTTAGGTCATTTTTGAGCTCTTCCAACTGGTTTTTATTGAGGTATGACGTCATTTGGCGAGTGTTAACAATCTGCTCGTCAGTAGGATCAGCTACATTTTTGACCATGTAACAATTGCTACCTACATGCTGTTCGACTGTATATGGACCATAGCGTTTTTGAAATAGCTTTTTTGAAAGTCCTTTTTCATATGATGACAGACGATGAGAAGTTAACATGACCAATTCACCATTTTCAAAAATGGTAGGGGGCCCATGTAATTTATTGAAAGCGACCTCATTATTTATTCTCTGCTGCATTCTTTTTTCGCGAATGAAATTCACTAAAGCCTGCTGCTGGGTCATATTTTCAATATTCTCATCAACCACTTCTTGGGTATATACAGCCTTTCTGGCCAATTTATCAGCTACGAAATTATTATGATCGTGTTTTCTCGCCCTTACATGTCTCAATTCGAACTCCTTGAATTTTTTAGAGAGTTCAATGACCTGCTGGAATGCTGCTTTGTGATGAACTGGTTTTTTGTTGGTATTTTTCCAGTTATTTTCTACCCATCTCTTTGAATTGTGATTTACTGCAGTGACCAAGTAGTTGGAATCCGAAAATACTTTGAGCTTCTCTATCTGGTTATTTAGGGCAATTTCCATCGCTTTTATCAGTGCAATGATTTCTGCCAAATTATTCGAATTTTTATATTCTGGGTGCACAACTCTTTCCGAAACATTGAAGTCTCCACTAGGTGTCCAACTGATTCCGATACCCGCTATTGCTTCATCTGTACCATTTTGGGAACAGGCTCCGTCTACAGCTACCCAGATAAATCCTTTCTTGTCAACAATGAGCTTTTTTGGGTCCATTTTGAGTTTTAGAGCTTCTTCTGATGTTATTGATGGAACATTATTGGCACGTTGCTCTTCTCGTAATTTACTCAATTCGAATTTGGCATTTATTCCAGTATTAGGCACTGGCAAATCTTGAGCCAAGTTATCAGGAATTCCCCAAACTTCATTTGGCTTCACTCCGAACTCTGTAGGTGTATTATTTATTTCATTTTCCACCTGTTTGGCATATTTGTGCCATCCATGATGAGTATAATCGAAGTCCTCAGCTGATTGGTTGATTTTTACTCTCAGCCTGTCGCCAATTATTCTCATTGTTCTTTCCACTAAGCTCGATTGTGGATTGTACTTGGTGGTGTGGCCTATTTTTACACCATAGGATTTGAGCAAATCATTCCAGGTATCACTCACAAACTGAGTGCCATTATCAGTGATTACTTTGCGCACCTTGTGCCCCAGTTTCTTTATCTCTTCGAGTATCTCTTTCATCGCTTTTGAGACCTCTTCTTTGGTTGCCACAATCAGGGTTTTGAGCCACACTTTGGCAGTAAATACACATTTTACTACTAGCATGTATTTTGGGTCCTTGGCTTTGTTGGCGATTTGGCCAATTAAATCAGCTGACAAGACATCTGCTATGCCATAAGACTCAATTTGAGCATACTCTAGCTTCTTTTTCTGCCCAAAGTTCTTATTGTGCTTGCAATCGAGGCATTCGCTTGTGGCCAATTTGGCAGATTTTGGCACGTTTGGCGAATAATACATGCGTCGAAATATCGAGTCAATTTTGGCAGCTCCCACATGACCGTACTCTTCATGTAGGTACATTATGGTATCTTTATACAACTCATCAGGCATGCATGGCACTCTTGATCCATCTTCTCTGATTCGATGCAGTATTTTTACACCTTCTTCTTCTTCCAAAATGACATATTTTTTCTCGAGCTGTTTTTTCGCTTTTCTCTGCTTAGAAGTCATGTCAATCTCGTCTGCTTGGAGTCTCCGAATGACTTTTGACCAATTTTCATCTCTGTTTTGGTACAAGTCCAGCCTCTTGAGACAATCAATCAACTGCTCTTTAACCAAATCTTTGTAAACAACGCCAAGTGGCACCATATGAGTCCAATTCGTGCTGTATAAGGTCAATTCAGGTGCTTGTCTATCCCACCATTTTCCAACTCTTTTTGGCAGGTCATAAACAAGGTCGTGGCAGTTAAAATGCGTTATCCACGCCGCTGCTTTGCGATGTATTTGAGCCAATGTGTTAAATCGGTGCACAACTGACATTATGTCTTTTCTGACATGCACAGTATATCCATGAAGCCACATTTCGAGTTTTTTTAATGCATTCGCGAGCGAGTACATCTCTTTCTCTATTACTGTGTACTTCTTTTGGTGCTCTTTAAATGTATTGCTCACAAACAGCACAACGTGATCTACGCCATCTTCGTCTTTCTGGTATGCCACCGCATTCATGGCATCTTGAGTGAAACTCGTTTCTAAGTAGAAATCTGCACCATCAATTGGAGTGGCTAATTTGAATTCTTTACGATACTCAGTTTCCAACATCTCTAATGCATTTTGCTGCTCTTCACCCCACTTGAAATTTTCTTTTCGAGTCACTTCATAAAGTGGCACTGCTAGCTGCTGATAATCTGCGATGAAGCGCTTGTAGAATCCAACAATTCCCAAAAATGCCATAACTTCTTTTTCATTCTTGAGTTTGAATTCGCCTTTCTTGTTGGTGTGCTTCTTTTTGAATTCATCAAGCTTTTGAAGCTTTTTATTCTGCTTCAAAATTGCCCCAGGCTGGAGTTGAAAACCAAGATGGTTGATGCTCTTCTTGAAAAACTTTGATTTTCTTGGATTGAGCCTAAGTCCATTATCTCTGATTATTTTCAGTGTATCAACTAGTAATTCCATCATCTCTTCGAAAGTCATCGCCTTGAGTAGCACATCGTCTACGTACTTCGTTCTGCCTTTTTTTGTTTTCATAATGGTATTTATCATTTTCACAAATAATGCAGACGACACTTTTAATCCATATGGCACCCTTATAAACTGGTGGACTTCTCCATCTACTATGAAAGCACAATACTTCCTATATGCTTCATGTAGTACCATCTGCCAAAATCCTGCCACAAAATCGAGGCAACAGTACATTTTGGCACGTCCATCTGTTGTTATAATTCTATCAAGCAATGGAGCTTCATTGTAGTCATTTTCGAGTATAGGGTTTAGTTCCATAGGATTCAAGCATAATCTCACCTCGCCATTTTTCTTGATGTTTGCTACCAGCGCATTGATGTAAGGTGAGGTCGAAGGTTCAACTATCTTTTTGGCTATCATCACTCTGAGAGCTTCTCTCACAAGTGGCATCTGTTTATTAGATGGAGTATACTTCGGACCATGGAATCTTTTGATATTCTTGGGATCCTTGAATCTCAATTTCATCGGCGGTCCTGTCCATTTTCCAGGATATTTGCTGAACACACAGGCAAACTCTTTAAGTATATCAAAAGCTTTTTTAGCCTGTTTCTTCGTAATGGTTTCTTCATTTACAGCTTGCTCCAAATCCGATCTCAGTGTTTCCAAAAATATTTCTGGACCATCGTCCATATCTTCAGGCTCCATTTCCTGGTACTTATCAGCTGTGTTTGCTCTTTTGGCTATGTGATCAATTTGCTCAACGCTCTTTTTCTTTACTCTGATTCGTCTGAGTGTAATCTTCTTTTTGTACTCCTCCTCAGTCATAAAGTTGAGTGTTTCAATCTTCTCTTGGCCTGGAGGGCAGCATGTGGCTCTTTTATTTTCCACATCAGTCTTAATTCCAAGTACCTTCATGGTTTTGGTACCAATTATAAAAGTCTGGTTACACCCTTTCATAATGTAAAATGGAATTTTGAGCTCGCATTCTCCAAATTTGAGTTTTGGCACAATCACATATCTGTATGTCTCTACCTTTGAATCGTCAGCCAAACAGCACACAATAGGTTTTTTCAGCATGATATACTGAACGCTGTCATAGTGATCTCTGAGCAGGATGTTCGCAGTTTCTTCTGATATTACATTAGGGGTTGCCCCGGTATCGAGCTGCGCTGGGTAGGTGGTGCCATCCATCGTAAGTGGCACTACACACGTGTCAAATTTATCTTTTTCTCTGAGGATTTGCTCTCTAACTCGAGCCTCAATTTCCTCTCTGCGTAGTGGTGGTTTAGGTGTAAGAGGTTGCTGGATTGAATTCGTTGAAGTTCCTGCTGTCGGTTGTGCACTCTGAGTTGTGTCTTGAGGCACATGTGTTGAATTTTGAGGTATACATGTTGTGTTGGGGGGCTTAGGCGTTGCCCCAGTCACGTGATTGACTGTTATTTTTAACTTCTCTGATGCCCCAGCGGATTTAACAGGTGTTTGTAACGTCTCTGATAAGTTTCGTTCCTCCTCATGGGGGGAGGGGATTCCTATCTTGTTGAGTAGCTTTTGGAGCGCTTGAGGTTTCATGAACTTTTTTAACTTCTCTATTTTCTTTACAGCATCAGCGACTTCCTTTTCGATGTTTTTAGGAATGTCTGAGTTTTTCTTTTCGATCAGGGTTTTCTTCTTTACTACTTCATATTGCAAGCCATCTTCCTCAGTTATAACTTCTCTACTCTCTTCAGTCTGAGTGCCATGTTGCTCAGTATCATTCTCAGGAGATTTCTTCTGATGCCAATCATAATTGTACATTTTATCCATCTCTTGGAATAACTCTGTTTTGCGTGCAAATCCTGGATAATATCTACCATTTTTTCTGCTTAAATGGAATTTATGCATCACTGGCATCATGTTGTAGTCTTTATCAACTCGAAATTGACGTTTAGACTGATCTTGTGAGTCTCTTTTCAAGTCCAAAAATAAGGCAGCAGGAGACCACCAAAATGACACAACATCATCTTCCAGTGACTCTAGCGCTCTTCTGTATGCAAAGTACTTGTCCATTGATACTGGATTACTTGCAGAAGTTTTTGGCTTTACCAGTGGAAACAGCAAAACAATTTTCTCAAATCCTTTCTGCTTTAAATTCTCCACAATTTGCTTTGCATAATTTTTCACAACACTCGAAGCCATGTCTGAGTAGTTCAGTTCATATTGAGCCAGTGATAGAATGGCTTTTTTCTTCGTAAAGGTGGCTGCTCTGATGGCTGTTTTCAGATCGCTGATGTTGATCTGTTCTTTGAGATAAGGCTGAGTGATTTCAGGCCTTCGTCGTGGTATTATATTTGCTAAAAATACAGCGAGTGAATCTCCAATGAGTTCAAACTCTTCTTGTGGTAGCTCATGGAATTGCTCCACTTGTGCTAATTTGCACGCGTCAGCTACTCGTTTCCCGACGGCAATCCTGCTGAATCAATCGATCCCTCAGGTGAGGTAGGGGGGGATTGTTGCTCCTCTGAGCTTTCATTCTCTGATGGTGTTTCTTCCTTGTTTATTTGATTAACGCCATGTGTCTTTTCCTTCGGTTTTTTATACTTAGACTCATCCTTTCTGTCTTTTTGGTAGGTTTTGGTAGTCTCTGATTTGGGCTGACTTTTGTTTTTATCGTAGCTAGGCTTTTTATACTTGTCAGTTGTGCGCTCGCCTTTGTTTTCATTGGTATTATTCCGCACTGTTTGTGAATTGGAACGCCTATCAGTGCCGCCAAAACTGGATCGACGATTCTCTGATCTTTGTTGCACATTTCGAGTCTGAGTAGCAGGCCTTTCTGGTTCGGGTGGTCTCTGAGCAAACTCTTCAACGCGAGTCATTCCATTCAGTCTTTTCTCAAAAATGTTGATATCTTGCAACTCAATCTCAGTGAAACGAGGTCTGAGACTGGGTGTCATTTTGTAGTATATCATCATAATGATATCCTCGAATGGTGAATTCGTTGTTTTGAGTACTTTTAGCCATATCATCAATTCTGAACATTGTGTGGTCGAAGATGTTTTGCACACTGGCATATTTCTGAAGTGATTTCTAGCCTCATTTTGTCTCTGAGGACCCCAAGCACAATCGATGAAATCTTTTCTCAATTGATAATAATCAGTATTATTTTCTTGCAAATCTTTCCAAGGTGCCATATGAATCAGCTTATCATCAATTAGGACCATTAGGGCATCGCAGTACTGACTTTGGGATACTTGGTATGGCTGCATACGTCTTTCAAATCGGTGCAAAAAGTTGTAAACTTGGTACTTATTATCTTCCGAATATCTTACCCCAAATTCACGTAATCTGTCTGGTCTTATGTTGAAATTTGAATTTCCAAACTTGATTCTATAATTTAATCTGCGTTCTGGGGGGTTGTTTTGTTGCTCATTTTCAGCCTGAATCCATCTAGGATCAATCTGCACTTCTTGATCATCGTCGTTTCCGTGTCGATCATTCGCTCGATCATCGCGTCGATCATTTCGTCGATCATCTCTGTTATCGCGATTATAGTTACTGCTATTACTGCTGCCGTCGAAGCTGTTACGATTGTTGTTGTTATAATCACTGCTTCGGTCGCTATTTCGATCATCTCTGTTATCTCGATCATTTCTGCTGTCTCGTCGATCACGGCTGCCTCGATCACTGTTTCTATTATCTCTGTTATCTCGATCGTTGTTTCGGTAATCTCTGCTATCTCGATCATTTCGATAATCTCGATCGTTGTTTCTATCATCTCTGTTTGATCGTGATTCTCTTGAAGATGATCTATCGCGATTATGTCTGTTATCATTTGTACGATAGCCGTTCGCATCCGTTCAGGTAATAATTCAAGAAATTCATCCGATAAATATTCTAAATTATTCGTAGCCATTATCGAACTTTGTAACTTCTCTGTTTCAGGTACGTGGTACAAGCTTTTACAACGTTCGGCGCTTGACCTTGAGCTTTCGTGTCAAGCTTGTTCAACTGTGCTCGGTTTTTCCAAACCAAAGCTTGTCGAACTTGGTATGAAAGCTCTATTTATTACGCGATTTTCGACACTTTTTCGCGATTTTTTCGAGAATAAAAACTCACGTACCTGTTCTGATGAACGTTGCGGTCGCCAAGTTGACCGTTGGTTGATTGTTGCAGTCGCCTGGTTGACTGGTTGGTCGCCTCGTTGACCAAATTGGACCGAAATTTTTCCGAATAAACGATAAAAAAAATTCGCGATTTCTTCGAATCGTCTCTGTGAGGTGAAACCTCAAATGGAAAACTAGTTTCCAATGCAATAAATTGCAATTTGCGTCTTACGAGCGCAATTGTAGGCTAGGCCTGAGAACACGCGGTGTGCCTCGTTTTCGACTAAAACGTCTCTGCTTGCGCCTAAATATTGCAATAAATGCAATTTTGAAAAGCCCTGGGTTAGAGAACCACGCTTGGGCGCCAAATATGTAGTGGTTTGGGACGTCTTTGCTTTGAGGGAGACGCCGCCAAGACCAGCGTGCATATAGTAAGCCCAGGGAACCTAAACTTGCCCGATATCCTTGCGAAAGATATCAAATTGCAGTGATGTTGAGACACCTCATAAATGATCATAAGACCGCTAAATGTTCGTAATATTTTATTCACTTCTCTGGTATAACACACGCGAAGATTTATAATAAAATACACTACACATTATTAAATAAAATACACTTGTAGTATCGACTACAAGCGGAAGCTCTGAACTTGCTACCTTACGCTAGCACCAGTGAAAATATACCTAACGAGCTTTCAAAGCTCAAAGCTCGGAGTGGCGCGTCTCGAACTACTTCGACAGAGTGCACTACTCGTAAGCAGTGCTGCCACTCCGACAGGAACACAACTTCCCTCTAGGTGGAAGCTGCGGGCGCATCCCCTACCGGTACAATTTTCATACACTAATTTGCTACTTGGCATTTGGCAACAGTAAAATAATTATTTAGGTACCTAGTTCAAGTTTTCAGTTTTTAGCTTCAGTTTTGCATTTTTTAGTTCAAGTTTTCAGTTTTCAGTTTCAGGTTTTCTCATTTCAGTTTTAGTTTCAGTTTCTCGATTTCAGTTCAAGTTTTCAACCAGTTTCAGTTTCAGTTTCAGCTTCAATTTTCCATTACTGAGCCTGACTGGCAGACGACCTTGAGAGGCCAGATGGACAGGCCAATCCATTTCGTAGATTTTTCAGACTGTCAGAGGTTTGAAAATCTAAAAGAAAATAAAGTACTTTGTCTGGCTTTCAAAAACTTGGAAAATATTGCGTTAAATTTTTGACAATCATGTACCTAAGGTTTTTGAAAAATTTGAAAAAATGATCAATTTCTGATATTTTGATCCACATTGAAGTAGTCTTTCACGTATCGTAAGTCTGACTCTTTGACTTTTAAGAACTTGAAAAAATCGAACAAAGCGCTAAAATTATGTTAAACTTTAAAGAATGACCATCCACATTATTTATTATCAAGTTTGAAGCAAAAAATAAATCCATGATTCAAAACTTTCCTTGCACAGGAGACTTTACTACACCCATTTTTGAGCCGCGCTTGCCAACATAGTTTGAAAGACCTGAGAATATTTTTCCTTCAAAGAGAATTTTTACAGACATTCAGACGCAGAAATGGAAACCTTTTGGATAAATTAGATTTTTACTTCAGTTATAGCCGCTCATTCTCGATGTCTGGGAGACCCAAAAGAAGAGCTGAGGGCAAAATTTTATAAAAAACAAACAAATTTCGTACTCATTGTATGTACTTACTGATTTCTTATTATTACGATGTTTTCAAAATATTTTTCTTTTCAAGATGGAATAATTTAATGTCATAGCTTGTTTTTGTTTACAAGTGTGAATTCAGCTGTGGTGATTTATTCATTATTTTTAATTTAATTAAATTCTAACCCATCTACAATATCGAAGAAGAGACGAGTTCAACATAAACTCATACGTATAGGACTAAACACGATGCGTAGAAAATTCTCAATATTTGTTTATTGATAATAAATCGATTAGGTATTTAATTAAAAGCTGTCGTGATTGGGTTTTATCATCTATAAGCTTCCTGCATATAATTAAAGAGTTGAAAAGTCGTTGAATTCTAAAGTTTCGTTATAAGTTGAAAATGAAGCCTTCTGCATTTTTCTTACACATCATATCACCCGAAGTGAGTCACCTTTAATTCGAGTTCAGAAAAAGGAAGAAAATAATGCCATCATTTCATAAATCATATCCTACTAATACACGCAATACATCGTTAAAAAATGAACTCAATCGCATATTGTACTATTATCCTAACGCTGATTGAAACCTCCTCCTGTGTATTTAATCCTTACAATGAAACCTTCATCACTCGAAAGGATTTTTTGGACAGGAGTGACTTAGTGGAAAAATTCTTGAACTTTAATCCCCCCTCTAATCGCGTCGCTTATTTTACCGCTCCTCATAATTTCGGCAAAACGATGATATTGCGAATGATTCAAAAATTCTGCGAAATCGAAACGGATTCTATGCATTACCAATTCAATTGGACTGACACCGAAGCCTACTGGATTTTCAAGGATTTGAAAATCGGTCAACAGAACTGGACTTTCGAGCATTTAGCCAGGTATCCTGTAATCTATATAAATTTCTCTCACCCTTTTGAAAATATTTTCATGAATAATGTTCAAGAAAATGTGCTATTTTATATGAATCGAATCGTAGGATCACTTTACGACGATTTCAAATGGTTGAGAATATATTGCATGCATATCACGAATAAGAATTTAAGATTCAGAGAACACGAGATCGAGTTCATCGAAATGTCCAATAAAAGGAGATTAACCAGAATGGATATCATAGCTAGTATAGATTTTTTGGCTTCCATGTTGTATAAATATTACAACCGTAGCCGAGTTATAATATTAATCGACGAATTAGATAAACCTTTACAAGAAGCTTTGGCGTCATCGGAAAACCTCAGCGAAGAAATGAGAGTCCTATACGAATTAATAACAGACGTGTTAATGCAGATTACTCAGCCTGAAAATTCGTACATATACAAGATCCTGATAACCGGAGTAAGCAATGTTATGTTTAGCTCATCTGTTAAAAATATGAGTCGAGTTGATACCTACCCATTTTTGGAGGATCATTACTTTAATTTATTTAGCGGATTTTCCGAGTCCAATTTGAACGAATTGTTTGATTGGTACAAGTACAACGATAGTGAGAAAACGAGAGTTAGAAATTATTACAAACCTTATTCGACTAAAGAGAATCGTATACCTATTTACAACTCATACTCCATAATGAGACATTTTGGTGTCAAAGAGAGGACCGATACATCTCAAATCATACCCTATTGGCAGCTCGGCAATCAAGCCATGTTCGTGTACAAATTCCTCAATTCTTACGAATTTCTCGAAATATTTTCTCAGCTCTCTTTCAACAAAACGATTCGAGTGGTTTTACCTGATGTAAACGATCCGGTGACTTTTGAATTTTTAATCATGGGAATCGAGAGTCATTTCGACACAGAAGAGTTCCCTTTCACGGAAATATTGATAAATTATTGCTTGGAGCAAGGATACCTTACTTACACCGATGATAAAAATATTCTAGCGGTACCAAGTCCTGAAATCAAAGAGGTTTTTGAAAGCAACCTGATCACCTACTTTAACCAAAGTGGAATTAACTTGACTGAAATTGGTCAATGTTTTTACATGATTTTGAACAGCACAACGGAATCCAGTCAGCGTTTGGAGAGAAAATTTCAAACAGTTTTGACGAAGCAGTTCGCCAAAGTGAAAAAGTCAGGCAGTGGGAATTTCACTCAAGAGTATACGTTTCTTTCGATTATAAATTTAGCTGCGAAAATTCTTGGGGTGTGTGGTGAATTTTTTGAGTACTCGGCAGATCATTTGCAAGAGCCTGTTATGATTTATGAATTTGCTGAATCGTCGGTCGTTGTCCACTTGAGGGATCAGAAAAGAAATTTTTCGATCGAGGCTCTCGAACAATCTGTCCAACAAGTTCTTGAAAGGACTGATGTGAGACGAGCAAAATCCATAGGTATTAATGTTGATAAAGATAGATTGGTGGATTTGCAAATCAAAGTGAAAAACTTGGAAGAAACTTAAAAAAAACAATTTGTGGTATCAGTATTCTTGATTGAAAATAAACAATAATCTAATTAAAATATTAACTGCTCATAATCATGTATTGAATTTATATTAGGTAGATACCTACATATTACCACCTATATAGTCAGGGGGCCCACATAAGGATCTTCTGCACCTCCCCCCACTGATCCTCCGGGACAACTTTTTTCTTAAAGGGGGAGTCCTAAGGAACATTTCTAGCCCTTGTCATAAAAAAAAGGAGCCCTACTTACAAAATGGCGGCCATTTTGATTAACAGACCAGCCAAAATCTCAGATTTTGCCTTTCAACATAGGACTTGCACGAAATTTTTTACATCTTACAAAGGTAGATCGAAAGAACAGGCAAACATTCATCATCTGTCACAATTTCAAGCGCTAAAGTGATTTTTTCGATTTTTGGTGAATTTTCGAAAATCTTTTGGCCAAAAATGAGGGGAAAAATCAAAATTTTACCAAATTGACCTAGAAAGCTGAAATTTGGGATATACCCTATTTTTGACCTTCCAAATAGATTGGAAACTGTTTCAAACAGTTTTGAGCAGTTCTGGAGCCTCCAGCAGATTTTTAAAAATCGAAATTCCCACAAAATTTCATCAAATGGAGTTGAAAAGCCTAAAATTCGTCCTGCAAACAAATTTCAATACGCTACGAAGTCGACTGCAGGTGGATTTCATGTAGTTTTGGAGCCTCCATCGACTTTTCGAAAATTATTGAAGCCTCCAGTAAATTTTTGAAACTTGAAATTTCCAAATTTCATCAAAAATTGGGATGGAAAGCCGAAATGTACTCTGCACTCCAATTTTAACACCCTCTAAAGACGACTTCAGGTGGGTTCAAGTCATTTTGGAGCCCCCAGCGACTTTTTGAAAGGTTTTATGGTATTTTTAGGAAAATTAAAATTTCCAAAAAGTAGCTGGAAGCTTCAAAACCACCATGCAGTCGAATTCATATTGTATTGAAATTAATTTGCAAAGTGAATCTCGGCTTGCTAAACTCGATTTGATAACATGTTGTGAAAATTTCAAGTTTCAAAAATCTGGCGGAGACTCCAGTTATTTTCAAAAATTCGCTAGAGGCTCCAAAATGACTTGAACCCACCTGAAGTCGTCTTCAGAGGGTGTTAAAATTGGAGTGCAGAGTAAATTTTGGCTTTCCATCCCCATTTATGATGAAATTTTGTAGGAATTTCGAGTTTCAAAAATCTGCTGAAGGCTCCAAAACTGCTCAAAACAGTTTGAAACAGTTTCCAATCGATTTGGCAGGTCTAAAATAGGGTATATCCCAAATTTCAGCTTTCTATGTAGGTCAATTTGGTAGAATTTTGATTTTTCCCACATTTTTGGCCAAAATTTAATTTTTGAAAAATCACCAAAAAGCGAAAAAGGCACTTTGGCATTCGAAACCGTGACAGATGATGAATTTTTGTCTGTTCCAAATTTCAGGTTTCTAGGTCACTTTGCTGAGAATGCTGAAATTTTTATTAGTCTATTTTTAATTTTGCCCCTTTGAATTTTCAAAAATTCTCCAAAAATGTACAAATCAATTTCAGCATTTGAAATTTTGCCTGGTGGTATATTTTATGATCTTCTATTGATTCCTCTCTGTCCGGTTCAAAATTTTTTGTGTCAATTGGGATGTAATTTAAATCAGGCTAAAAAGAGCAGGAAACATACAGTACTTAAGTAAAGGGGGAAGAGTTTTCGAAATTTCACAAAATCTCTCATTTTATTCATTTTTCAGTGTTTCTTGGTTTGGAGCGCAAAAAATGGTTCAAAATCAAAGACATAAGGTCTGAAAATTTTTAATGTTCTGTAGCTCCTGAAATGCTGGATAAAAGCAATTTTTGTTTGGGAAAAATTTGGCAATTTTTTTTCATGTTTTATTAGCAACCAGATAACATTCTGAAGCTCATATTGTTGTTTACATGTAACTTCACGTGGTTGCAATTTTCCATTAAATAGGGCTCAATATCTAGCTTTCAAGTAGGTCCTTACCTACGTTTTATTCCAGCACAATTTAAACGGTCACCTACAAATGGTCATTTTTCTAGTTTAGCTACTTTTACACGTGATATTATACGCAACTATATCATTTTCTCACCACCTTTATATAATATGAATAATTCATCAAAACACATAGCAACCTTTTCACAACCATACGAAATTTTGTTGTCAATCTTAAAAACCACCCCCACAAAAAAAAACACCCTAGATAGGTATATTTACCACGTATGCAACCTCTTCGACAATTGCGTACGTTTACGAATCGATCACAAACGTGATCCAATACCCAAATTTTTGAAGGAAAAAAAATCTCGGAAACTTTTTCCACATCATCATCATATCAACAAATGTCAAAAGCGAAGGAAAAAAATGCGCTGAAATTTTCACCTCGCGCCTTTTAGTACCGATAAAGGAAACTATACAACTTAATATGACTGTCAATTCAAATCAATTCGAGGTCGTTGAACACAGTTTCGTTTTGCAAACCTACGCTAATCAATACCAGCTGATGAAATTTTCGCCGCAAAATGTCAAATTATAATATTTTTTTAGCATATAAATATAAACCTAGCTAGCTCACGAGCTGGTGAATTTATACATACATACGTGTAAGTGTATTTTGGCTTGCTATACTATAGCAATCAGCATCGGCAGTCGAAATACTCGTAGAGGCAATAGTGACGCAGGACCCAGCTTCACACGCGTAGCATTCTTAATACTATATATATGTACATACTACACTTACTATACATCGAACAAATAAACACTTTTTTTGAAAAATGTTACCCTTAACGCCTGTTTACCTAGCGACTTAATGAAAGTAACGATTTTCTGCCGAAGATACTTTACAGGTTTTAGGTATACATATACGATGTGTTACGATCAATCATTTTTTACGAGTTTCGAGTCGCATATGTTGGTAAATTTTTATCGCCGCGTATTCCCATCATATATTGCTTCCTCCCACAAAGTTTTAAATGAGTTTTGTTTAAAATGTTTGCCAAAGATAGACGCGAGTATCTAATGGTAGACATTTTATGTAAATCGATACTTTGGTAATTCATATAATGACCAACTAAATGCGGATGGTAATAGATTTTAATGGTAATGACGGTTGACAAGGATATAGGTCGAGATACGAGTGTTTTGTTTGTATTTTGAATGTTTAAATGTTTATATAAGCGTTTGGAATAATGTGCAAAAATTTTAGTATTCCAGAAAAATTGAATTTTGGTGTGATTTTGATGTCATTTGAACACTGAGACTTCAAAGAGATGGTAATTGAAATTATTTTGAATTTAAATCAACATTGGAGGTTTTTATATCGTCTTCTCAGGGCACTGAAATTCCACTTTGAAAATTTAGTTTGTTGAAAAGTTAAAATAAAGATCAGCAAGAAAATCACTTGGATGTCGAAAGAATTGCATACCCAGTTTGCCGTAAATATGAGTGCTTTTACTGCTTTTACAGTGAATTAGATATTTACGGCAAACTGAGTATGCAATTTTATTAACATCTTTGCGCGTAGATTGTCTCCGAATGTAAACAAGGAAGGGTGCTTTGATTTCAATAAGATTTTTTAAAATGTTCTCTTCGATGTTGTGCTAGAATTTTCGTTTAGAGTACCTCAACTTATACAATGGGTATCAATGATTTGAAAATTAATTATTAAAAGCTCAACTTTTGATTGAAAGCTGTCATTTAAAAAGTATCTGAAGAATTACAGAAAAACATTTTTATTTTCGTCGTGACAAGCTAATTATGAAAATGCGATCCCAACATCCCTTGAAGGAAAACACTCCCTCCCCCCTCCGATCAAAATTCAAAAAAAAAAATCAAAGCGACGCGCGACGTAGCATATTGATTTGTTAACAATTAAAGCCCTAATGACTAAATTTGACTATTTAGCTTATTCTTTCATTTCGATCCCTCTAAACTCTCCCTCTTCCTCACCAGAGTCGTTAATTCGTTAAACATGATTGAAATACTTACCAAAAAGTTTAAAATAACAAGTGAATCATACTTGGTTAAAGTTTTTGAGTGCGCTATAACATAACATTCAAATATCCCTTCATTTCACAGCTTTCGAATTTTTAACAAAATTTCGTAAAATTGCTGTAAAGTCAGTTCTTACCAATTTAAGGTTTTTCAGTTCAAAACTCTGTTTATTATTTTGTTATTTTTAACCTTTCCTCCAGGACTCTCATTTTGCAGAATGGGGATGAGGGTGGCTGATGAAGCATCGAGAATGAAAATAAATTTTTTTTCTGAACAACCTACCAAATGGAATGTTGCAACAATTACAAGGAAATTTATGAAAAAAAAAACTCAAATGACATGAAAATTGTTTGAAAATTTGAAAAATTGATCAAATTTATCATCCACCTTAAATGATATCTTGCAAAATGTGATCATAAAAAATAGTGTTGGCTGGACTTGCACTTTTATTTGAGGCATTGTCTGAAAAACACTGTCAACTAGATGGAGAATCATAACTTGTAAAGTGGGTGTTTTTCTGTGTTTATTTGGGTTGGTTTTTGAAAAACAATGTTACCTAGAGGGAGAATCATGGCCCATGAGGTGGGTTTTCAAATTAATGTGCTAATTTGGAGTATTTTCTGAAAACAGCGTTAGCTATTTGGGGAATCATATTTCATAAGGTGGTTTTTCTTTTAGTTCATTTGGATACTTGGTTTTTGAAAAACAATGTTAGCTAGATGAAAAATAATTACACTTGAGGTGGTTTTTCAAATATTTATGTTTGTTTTCGAAATATTTTAAAACAACGTTAGCTACATAGAAAATTATGACCCATAAAGTGGTTTTTTAGGTCCGTTTTTGAATTAAATGACATGCAATTTAATTAACTTGATTTTTTGGGGGTTTTTGTAAACTTCTGTCTGTTAAATTCTATCAAAGTTTCATTAATATTTTGGTAATTTTCGCTGTAATTCTTTGATGGTTTCGTTACTTTTTCAGTTGAATTAATTATCTTATCGATTTTTAAGCATTTCAATTGTTTCTGTGACAAATTTAATGGAATTTACAATAATTAATGCTTTCCAAGTTTTTGTGAACTTTTGTTAGATTTCAGTGAAATCGCATAGATTTTTCTAGTAATTCACCTAAGTACCTACTTTTCAGTGATTTTTGTACTTGGAAATTTTACATTTTTTAGAAGATTTTGTATGTGTAATTTTTACACAATTTCATGCAATGTTGATAAAATTTCTGATCAATTTTTCATAATTTGCAATATTTTTTTTTAAATTTAAGGCATTTTTTGGAATATTACAAAATTTTGTTCAATTTTGTCATTTTTTCCCATCAATTTTATTGTAAATTTCAGTGATTTTGACGTTAATTTTACAATAACTTCAATATTATCTACTATTAGAACCCTTTGAAAAATTACATTAATTTGAAGGAACTTTTACGTTCGAGTAACCCAAAATTTGAAATTCTTCATGGTCACTACTTCTTTGAATTTTTAAAACTTTTCTGAAACCCTTTAGATGAATTTGGCGCCAAGATTTCTGTTATTGCGGTTTCAAGACGTGCTATTTTGACCCAGGTGGATTTCATCAAAGTTGACTGAAAAAGTGAAACATACATTCATGTTTAGCAGCTGCCACTCAAAAAGTTCTGAAAAGAACTTTAGTACCTACCTAGTAAAAATGTATACTTCAAGACTCTTTTTCCAGAATCCAGATCCTTTTCAGAACTTTGTTAGCATTTCAAAATAAAAAGATCATTTTCAATATTGTTGGACTCCATTAGTTTAGGTTCATCTATTATTACCAAATCATTGTTGAAGTCCATTAAAAAAAATATATATCAAGGTGGTTTCACTGCTATCATCAAACATGCTTCAAAGTCAATCAGTTGAAAACAGCCTGAGATAACATAAAACTCTTTAAAAAAAAAAAAAAACACACACCCTGTGGGAGATCTCACTACCCAGAGTGCGAATGCAGGAAGCCATACTTACGAGCACAAAAATTGATAAATTAAATCATTTGGTACATAAAATTAATCCAGAAATGGCATATTAAAAATCAAAATTTTAGTCAATGGCCAAATCGTCATGCTTATACTGAGTCAGACCCCCTATGACTTTTTTGTCGCAATTTCACATTTCCCACTTTTTTCAGCATTTTTTTTTTTTTTTTTTCAAAAAAAGTCAATGGCAACTCATCGAAGAATTTCGAACTTCACACTGTCTCTCGTCCAATTTATAAAAAACACCATAAAATGAATAATTTATTCGCGCAAATGTTCTTCAAATAATATACACAATGTTGCTTAAAAATATCAGAGGAAATGACAAATAAAAAAAATTTAGACACATGAAGTAAAATAAATTTAAAAAAAAAGAAAAAAAATTAACATGTACCAAGTTAATAATAACACCAATCATCTTAAAAATAATTTCCAAATTCCAAATCGTAGGTATTTAATTGAACGAGACGAATTGAATTTAGAAATACCCTATAGTGACGTAAGTATTTTCAGATAAGAGTAAACGATGTTTCGAGGAAGTATCTTATAGGAAATCGAGATGAAAGATAATTGAAATTAGCGTCAAAAATAGATACAAGAGGTTAGCAAAAGTTCAAATTGCTCGCGTGAAAGATATTAGTACAAAGAAAATATAGACATACCTGAGGCTGGAATCGAATCAAAACGTACCACGAGAATATTCGGAATTTCTCAAATACAAACAGCGTTAGGTAGGTAGCTCTAAACACAAAAAAGAACACTTACCAACACCAATGAAACAATTTCTTTGTAGCAGGTCTAGCTATATAGGTAATGCAGGTATTTGTAGGTTCGTTTGTGAACTGAAATGGAATTGTTTCAGAAACGCATAGAAAACGTTAGCGTAATTAAAGCGTAGGATGCGTTTCTATGTGCTCCGTCAATACGGTTAATAAATCAAACAATTTGACTGAATAGCAAAGCAATAGAAAACTCGGCAGAGGCGGAAGGGGATGGCTGACTACCTGCCTGCCTAAATAACAACCGAATAGACTAGATATAATACACGACAGTGTGCTCGGTTTAGATTTATATGAAAACGTGTAAGTACACCTGGTACGCGAATTATACGTGTCATATTTTAAAAGCATCTCAGGGCTTGGTTGCAAAATCCTCGGCTCATACAGATAAGGGTGACGCCGACAGCAAAAATGAAACCGTCGCGTTTAATATCGAAATGAGAAAAATCTTGATGCGTATGAAGATGAACGCAACGTTAGGAATAATTTCCTGCAACAGGCGAATGACGATAAAGGGCGAAGAAGATCACAGGGGGTCTTATGTCTGGCAAAATGGAACTGATTTTTTGATAATGTAAAGCTTGACTTGGCTAGAATAATATGTTTATTTATAAGGTTTCCACGAGGTAGCAATGTTGTCGATGTTTCAAATTCGATGGTATGTTTCTTTTTTTTTGGGTTTGTTTACAAATACGTAGTAAAGGTTTATAATACGATAGGAAAAAAAATAAATAAATAAACACGATTTCCAAATGTTTATAAGATGTAAAAAAAATATATATAAGACGAATTAATTATTTTCGAAATTCTATACGATGAAATATGGCAACACTGCCTCTGACATGCGATTGACAAATAATATAAATTTAACGATAGATTAATTTTAAACACGACTCGTTTTAAAATATTCGGGATTAGGGGCTCAAATACCCGAATATTTTACCATTTACCAAAGTACAAGGTGTATCCTTCAAGAGGATGCAACCCTTGCCTATACTTTCTTACACTCTCATATACTCAGCATCGTCAACTCAAAATACTTAATCCTTCCGTGAAGCCCTGGCGTTCGACGGATTTAAAAAATAATTATTGTCATCGATGAGTATTTTCGTATAAATTATCACGCCAATCACCAAACAATCCAGCTACATGTGCTATTCCGACTGATTTCTTCACGACGAGCTGCTTTTCTCGTGGTGTTGTCCGAAATCGGTGGAAATTGTGGTGGCACTTGGTCTAGACATGTAAGTGACGCTGACCATTTGACTGTCTTCGTCGTCGATGTTTTGTCTGTAAGTGTCTTTGCGTTTCATTCTGATATAGTTTCTCAGATCAGAGATGTCCTCGCTGAAACAATGAAAATTATAATTGTACGTTAGGTAGGTACTGAGAAGATTAGCAAATATTGTGGAAATGGTCAGATCTTGAATTGACGATCATCGATTGAGACCACCTGCTTGACTACACTGACCATCATTTATTAGAGAGGAAGATTACCCACTTACCTTGCAAATTTTAAGGGGTAGAATATTTTAAGAGGTAGAATTTTAAGAATCAAAAATGTGTTTTCATTATGCTTGATGGTTTTTAGAGTAGGTACCTACTTACTAATTTCCATAATGAACGCTCAACTTTTAGTGACATGGTTCCTTTCATTTTAAAGGCAGATTTCTTCAACAAATAATATTTTTTCACTCCAAAAAATTCAACTGAAATTTTCATAGTAGGTCATGGATCAACCAGTCAACTTTGTGAATTTGGTCAAATTCCAAGAAGGAGTGGAGGGAAGTTGTGAAAAAAAGGAGCACCTAGACACTTTTCTTTTTAGATATTCACAAAAAAAAACCATTCGATTAAATGAACTACTAGCTAAGAGGCAGATAAGCTTTATTAAATAGGTGAGCATATCAAAATAATAGGTTAGCATGAAAACTAATTTGTATTTTATGGTGGTAATTTTTAGTAATTTACTGTTAATTTTCGATGAATTAGTGGGAGTTCTTGATAAACTATAGGTAATTCTTGGAAATTGATTGCTCATTTTTTGTAAGTATTTTCAGCAACTATAATTTTAGTGAATTACGTGATATTTCTAGTGAAGTACTAAAAATTTCTGATGAATTACTGGTCATTTTTGGTGAATTATTGCAAAATTCTAGCAGATAAATTAAGATTAGCCACTGGTCATTTTAGGTACCATAAACATAGTTGAAATGGGCTAACTTCATGGTTGAAAATGAAGTGGAAAAATAATTTCTTTTGAAAAATAAGCTGGTTTTCTTAAATGTAAAAATTCATTAAAAATAAAAGAATATACTTAAGCAAAAAAGCAAAAGAAAATTTGCAACTACATTTTAAAATATATTCATTAAAATCAATTTTGGATCAACATTGTGTGTGTGGGGAGGGGATGGGAGGGAGCTTCTTAGTCAGAATTTTGAATATTCATTCTGTTCGTGCATCAAAAAGACAATATCCAGGACTTCCAGGAGCAGAAGTTATATGCAGTAGTCCATATCAGAAACTGGTGTATTACTCATACTTATTACCTATCTTTTTATTGATTGGTTATGCCAGCAATTTGCCAAAAAAATACGTGAATATCAAAGTCAGCAGTAAATTACTAAAAATTTCCAGTAATTTACCAACAATTACAAGCCAATTAAGTTAGGTACCCAAAGTTACCAGTAAATTACAAAAAAATTTACCAAAGATTGAAATTTCCAGTGATTTATCAAAAATTACCACAAGCTTATTAAAACCCAAGTTTTTCAGTAGGTAATTTACCCAACATCATCAACAATTTACAAAAAAAAAGCCAACAATTTTTCAAAAATTACCAACAATTTGTCATACATATTTGATTTACCAAAGATTTCTTGTAATTTGCTAAAAAAAAACACGTAATTTAGGTACCAAAAATTTACCAAAAATTCACCAGTAAATTCACCTGTAATTTACCAAAAACTACCAATAATTAACCGAAAAATTACCAGTAATTTACTTACTAGAAAATTACCAGTTATTTATTAAAAATTATTACCAGTAATTTACCAGAAAATTATCATTTATTTACTGAAAATTATTACCAGTACTTTTTCACGAAAAATCATTAGTGGAAGGGGGTTAAAAGACTTCCGTCTCTAAGGAAACGCAAAATTTCATTTTTTTTTTGCTCAAGTAAACTCAATGCTTAGATTTCCAAAATAAAGATCAAACAAAATACATATCAGGAAGTCATTCTGAAGGTTTGACATGATTTTGGCAGTTCATTTGGTAAATTTTTTCCTCCGATTTCTTAAGTCAGATTTGTTATCTAAAAGTCTAATTCAATGCAGAGGTAGAAATGATTCAATCAAGATTCAGATTTCTAATAAAAAATATCGTGATTTGGTTCGTAATTTGAATTGTTTTCTTGGACGTGTTTCGTGACCGAGATTCGAATCATTTCTTCAGCTGTGATTCATGATTCATAAATCAAGTGCCATGAATCACGTTCATGAATCATTTTTTTTTGCTCCTCGTTCTCTTCATTAGACAACGTATATCTTTGATTTTTGCAACATTTTTTTTTTAGCAAATTTTGAGATAGGCACTTTAAATGATTTTTTAAGCAATTGTTGGTCAATTTCATCTCAATTTTTACAGGGAAACCTCGTCAACTCGTCACCTCCAATTTAGCTGAGATTTGGCTTACTGGAAGTTTATGTCACCAACACCTCAGAACTAATTTTCAGCTGCCGAAGTTGATTTTTCGAGTTTTAGCGAATTTTTTAAAATGGCTGAAATAGATATCTAGCCGATTTACTGACAAGGTTTTCATAAAAATGGTAAACCAAGAGATAAAAAACCGAACTGTGGTTTGAATACTAAAATTGAGTTCCCAAATTGATTGCGATCATTTTTGAGACGATCTGGAACCTGAAAAATTCGCTTGCGTGTCAGAAATGAAAAAAATATAAGTAGGTATAACCTTGTTCGTGAAGTTTTTCTGTTCTGTAAGATTCATTCTACAAGTACCTACTTAGTCAACTTTCAAATTTAAACGTGGGTAATTTCATTTCAATACATCGACCTCAAGTTGAAAATATTGTTAGAACGCTAGACTTCCCCCCCCCCAAAGATAACATGGATTGGTATAGAAAGTTTTTTGTTTGACATGCTCCGAAATGAGCATTGATAGTAACCTCGTATATTCCTCATGTAGGTACGTTTTAATATCTGTCTCATCCTCATCAGACATCATACGCGAGTCTGAAAACAATTTTAAGCACATATTCTGCTTCCATAATTTTCATAATTCTCGAATAAACTGAAAATTTAATCTCAAAAATATAAGTATCACGTTGGTTTCGTTATCGAAGATAGAAGTTCATCCCCTTCTTTCCAAATTAAATCCCTGGAAACTTTTCTAAAAACCCAAGGTCATTATTTCGAAATTTTCCTGGTTCACTCCCCCCCCCACTATTATTGTCATAGCCTATTCAATAAATTAAAAATCCATCTCGATAATATAATTAAAATTACCAACGAAAAGATATTTTCCATCTCGAAATCTATTTCGAGAAAAATTTCCCCAATATTAATTTAAACAAATTGAACCTTCTTTACACGTAGAAGAAACACATCGTAAATTAATATTTTGACACGATCTTCAAAACAAGGCTCTACATCTCTCGCATTTGGGTAAGATCTCCTGTCACCTGTACATAAATTATTTTTACGTACTAAACAAGGAAAAATACCATGGAAAATGCACGTTTTAGTTATAGGTACAGTACCTAGTAGGTACCTACTAACCCAAGCAATCGAAAAAAAACCCAGCTACACTCTTATCTAACGGCCTAAGAATAACGCCTTCCAAAATTTCGTATATAAATTACTCACCTTCTCTTCGTCTCTTTAACCCTTCCTGTCGCAGGATTCTTACAGCGTAGTAAGATAACATTTTGCTGTACCTAACACATTATTTTCACTCGAATCTTTACACTAATACCTTCCCAGAACCCAGGACCTGCTTCTCCAGTATATTCTCATACATACCTACCTAAATATAGACAGCGAGACACGTTTACGTCTGCTTTTCTGCCAGAACCCTGAGCTCATTAAAATACCGCATATTAGCGTTGAAATAATGAGCCTTTACACAAGGTACAGACCCGTCATACTTTTAGCAACGTCACACAACGCTACACATAAAAGCTCATTATATCAGTAAATAGGTATCTTACCTTCTTATGATCATTGCCAGTACTAACAAAGGCGTTATTAATGACGGAACATAGGCAAACCACATCATGACCGCGTACATCACATCCCAATGGTGCGTATTGCTATAATTTTCATCATTTGTTAAATGTACGAATCTGGAAAAAAAGCAAACAAAAATAAATACACAGGTTGCGAGAGCAGAGAGTGAAAAAAAACACAGACACACATCGTATAGGGCAGGGAAAATGGTTATACCACGTAGGGTAGAATTTTTCATCTTTTCGTATTTGACAACGGTTCGAATTTCGATTAATCTTTGACCAAAATCTCCCATCTAAAAAGGTCATTTCCATTAGTAAGTTAAAGGGGAGAGCACCTCCGTATATAAGGTGGAATGAAAAAAAAACACATCGTATACTCGCACTCGTGCAACTGTGGAAATTTAATTTTTCAAAAATCTCTATAACACGATTTCGCCGCCATAGCCAAGCACGTACCTGTCAACTAAACTTTTTTACTCGTTTTCTTAAGTATAAATTAGATTTAAAACGAACTACAGGAAAACAGAGAGAGAGAAAAAAAAGAATGGTACGCAGAACGTGTATGGAACTGGAACTTGTAAACGAAAAAATTCCTCGTACGAGGGCTCGTTTTTTTTTATATTTTTCGTTTCCCTTTTTTTTCAACCCTTTGATTGACGTAGTTTCTAATGAAATATTAAACATCCGTTTGATTTTAAACGTGTTGCATTAACATTTGTGTACTTCGTACGACTATAAATCATTCTCAAAAATTAATACCCACGAATATGGCGAAAAACGTACGCGATTAGGATGTTTTATTTGTACGAAAGACGAGTGTGCTTCGAATACGTCCTTTTAAAATGTATTTTATTCGTTTTTCAAAATACCTACTCGAAATGTTCTCATATTCGCCATTGTTTGCAGTTTAAATCTGCTGGATACGTATTCTCCAAAAAATTTCCAACAGATGATTTTTCTCGTATGAAAATCTCGAAAAATTAACCAGTAAAATTCCATGCTTTTATCGCACACTGCCTGAAAAAGCCGGCAGAAGCCAACATAATCGAGAAAACGTTGTTAATCCGCTTTAAAAACTAAATTCGTAAATTCAAACTTTTCGATTTCCACTGCCTCCAACCCTACTGTTATGGTTAAAAAAAAAGAACCCCTTTCGAGACGAGAAAATTCTACCTTATATTCCTGGAAATTTCACGTTACTTCGAATTGTCAGGAAAAAGAGAAGAGTATATAAAATAGGAATAAGAAGCAGAAGGGTGGAAGATGGAGAAAGGAGGAGAAGAAGGGGAGTGGAGAGAAAAAAACGAATCCGTATAGTACAATTGGAAACCACGCTATTGTATTAAATTGGCTTTTCTTAACGAGAAAAATGCCAGCCCAACAATTTTCATTAATGATCCAAAAATCATGCTAATTTTCACCATGAGCTTTTTATTTTCGCCGTTTCAACGTGTGTAATGGTTGTGGAAAAAAAAGGGTACTTGGGAGTCGGATAAGCCTTTAAAAAGACCGAAGGGAGAAAAAAGCGGCTCATCTTGACTCACGTTTACGGACGTTCGCGGCTTTAATATTTATTTTAGTTTATTTATCTTTTTAATTATTTTTTTTTTGGTAGGGGATTTTCGCATGTGTACGCGTTTAGACGACTAATTTCTATACAGATCGTAAAACAGTGTAACGCCCATTTTGCGACGTACACTGGAACGAAGAACGATTTACGCGGATTTGTGAAGAGAAAATGGGTTTAGAAAAGAGCAGAATTTAATTGAGAAGCAAGAAGTGGCCTAAATTGTAATGCGAATTTTTTTTTGTGTTTTAGTGTTTTAATTTTCAAAATGAAAAGGAGATCAAGTTTTTTAAGTACCTACCTATTTAAATACCTATAGTGTGTTTGGTTGATTTTGAAAATTTCAGAGTGAAAACTTGATGTTTTATTTTAGTACTTAGTTAAAATGAATTAAAAAAAAAAATAAAAATGGAGACATAAGGTGCACCGGGGGAAGTTGGAATTCGGGGTAAGTTAGAAAACTTGCTCTAGCGCCAAGAGGTTTATATCTGGCGAAGTGCCACTAAAGGTGACTTGAGGGTACTACCCCTACTTCATCACAGCATAAAAATTTTTGAGATTCAGTTTCATTTTAGATGTCTTTGGTTCAATTGTATTTTGTTGTTGTTTTGAACTTATTTTGAATTTGGTCTAAAATACAGACTTTCTATTTCTTAGTTTTTCGCATATAGCGGACGAACCGTGCGTCCTAGTGAAAATCTGATGAGAGTGATCTCAAAGAGAATTAAATTCTCTACAATTTTGTTTCTATGCAATTTTTCTAGGACGCTCGGTTTGTGATCTACGTCTCCGCAAAGTTTAACCTTAACCTGTTCTGACTTCCCCCAATTGGGGTAAGTCAGGACAGTTTATATTTTATTCCACTGAGCGAAAGCTACTGTGTCAATCGCGCTCAAATTTTAACCATAGGTCAAGAACCCTTATGGGAACCCACATAATAAATTTGATCCATATTGGTTCATTAGAAGGGGAGTAACAGCTGGTCAAAGTTGAAATTGCGAAAAATCATTCTGACTTGCCCCGGTGCACCTTACTGGAAAAAATTTGTATGTTGGCCTAACAAGAAGATCAATGACCAGGTACGTTTTTCTTACTAAGTTCCTGACGTTTGAAACTTTCAAGGTTAAAAATACCTTAGATTATAATTTATAACATTGGATTTTGTGAGATCCATTTCGATGGATCGCATGGCACTTTTTCATGACTATTCAGAAAATTGACTCAAGTTTTGAACTCGAAATTCTTTGAAAGCGCTCATAAAAACTTTTGGATAGAATGACGTACGTTGCTCAAAATTTAATTTTTTTTGACAATATTCACTTTGAAGGTCTAGTGTCTACGCAAAAAACTGCGAAAAAATGAGTTTGGCAAAAAAAGTACTACAAATAGATGAAATGATCATACCAGACGACCCTTCCGAAATCAAAAAATTCTTAGACCTAATTAAAAAACTTGACCTTAACAACTCGATTTAAATCTCACACGACGGGTGTAATAATCAAGTACCTAATTACAAACACCCCCCCCCCCCAAAAAAAACAAATTCGGCAAAAATTACGACCATTTGACAATTTTATCAAAAAATACTCCCGGAGAATTTTGATGAAAAAATATTACAATTTTTCGTCAACTCGCCAAAAATTGACACTCTGATAATTTTGATAAAAAAACGAAAATTTTCTGATAATTTTAGCAAAAACAAGATTTTTTGAGCAATCTTGGCAAGAACAGGAATATTTAACAATTTTTTCAGAAATGGCCACTTTTTGAAAGTTTTGGCAAAAATGGTTGACAACTTTTTCAAAAATTGATACTCTTTGACAATTTTTTCAAAAATTGACAAAAACAAGAATTTTATTTTGATAAATTTAGCAAAAACAGGATTTTTTCTCGGCAAGAATTGGACTAGGTATTTGACAATTATGGCAGAAATTAGCCCCTTGTAACAAGTTTACCAAAAATGAACACTTTTTGAATATTTTGACTAAAAATGGACACTTTTAAACAATTGTACTAAAAATGGCCACTTTTTGACTGTTTTGCCCAAAATTGACCCTTCTTGACAGCTTTTCCAAAAATTGACACCTTTTTGACCATTTTTTCAAAAATTGACACTTTTTGACAACTTTTAATTGAAAAAAAACGAGAATTTTTTGATAATTTTAACAAAAACAGGATTTTTTGAGCAATTTTGGCAAAAATTAGTCCCTTTTAACAATTTTACCAGAAGAGGACACTTTTTGAAAATTTGGCCAAAAATGGACACTTTTGAACTGTTTTGCCAGAAATTTCCACATTTTTGACAACTTTTCCAAAAACTGACACCTTTTTGACATTTTTTCAAAAAATGACACTTTGGAGGTAGCATCCATGCCAGTATGTGATATTATGATCGTGACTGTATTATTCACGTCCTTGGTCTATGTGTTAAATCTGATTTAAGCCAAACCCCAAAGTGACTGGAACAGTTTGAGGCTGCATGCACCGAACTAAGAAATACAAAGGAAAATTCGTTCTGTTATGCTTATGTAGGTATGTCCTCCTACTATAGGTGACCAAAGATGGTAATCTTGGGTACCTGCTCAATATTTCAGCCCTTTGTGTGTATCATGTTGTGATATGTGATTCTATTAATTGTTGAGATATATGTTTTTCATGTCAAGCCCCTAAATTGTTGTGATATTATGTTACTATTTTGAAAGGTCTACCGCGAACACGGATTCCTTCTCATCATCCCTATTGACAAAAATTATGCGATAGCATGCTAAAACGCATGCTTTTATGCATAGCACAAGCATGCGTGAATTTGGACTTTTTTCAAAAAAAGCATGCGATTCTGCCTGCGATTATCATGCATAAAAGCAATGTTATAGCATGTCAAGTGAAATAAAAATTGTAAAAAATTTTTTACCCTGGGAGGGAATCGAACCCGGGACCCGCAGTATTAATTTATCCGCGTTGCCTAACCCACTCGGCCACTTCGCTGCTTGCAAAGAGTGGAGTTATTTCCCCATAAATGTTTGCACTTTTTGGACTTGAGAAAAATTTTTAAATTTATTAAGTTCACAACGCAGAAGCATTTATGTGGAAATAACTCTTCACTTCGCAAGCGGCGAAGTGGTCGAGTGGGTTAGGTAACGCGGAAAGTCGGAAACCATAGGTCCCAGGTTCGATTCCCACCCAGGGCAGAAATTTTTTTCAATTTTCCTGTTATTTTACATGCTGTAACATTACTTTTACACATGCTATTCGCTTACTTTTACGCATGCTATTTGCAGGCTGAATTAGCTGAATTGCATGCGTTTTTTTGGACTTTCACGTATTACGCATCTACACGCCTGTTTTTATGCATAATTTTGTCAATAGGGATTGTTGTGGTATGTGTATAGTCTCTATTAATTTAGGATATACTCGTATGTATAGTTAGTTTTACTTCATCTAACTAATCTGTGTGTTGTTATAAGGTGTATATTTGTAAATTTACTGGAAATATACGAGTGTAGATATAGTAGTTTTGAGTTCTTATTTCATTGATACAATTAAATAGATACTCTAACTAGTATATCAGTTGTGAATATTGTCAAATATATACTATTGGTAGTTCAAATAGGTGAGACTACTTTAATGTAGAGTTGAATCAGGGAGAATCCTGTAAGCTATCCAGGAGAACCAAAGGGAACGATACGTCTATTCTTTGTGAATATATTCTAAACTTAACCACCCCTCAGACTAATCTTCAAAACAATCTCAATAGCATTCTATCCTTATTTACCTATTACAACTTTTTAACAGTTTTTTAAAAAATTGACAAAATGAGATTTTTTGACAATTTTAACAAAAACAGGATTTTTTGAGCAATCTTGGTGAGAATTGGACTAATCGACAATTTTGGCAAAAATTAGCCCCTTTTGAGAATTTTACCAAAAATGGACACTTTTTGACTGTTTTGCAAAAAATTGACACCTTTCTGACAATTTTTTCAAAAATTGACACTTTCTGACAACTTTTTAAAAAATTGACAAAAATGAGAATTTGTGATGAGCGGATATGCCCTGCTCGCCTATGTAGTTATTCGTGTAATTCTTTCATGAGTGTGGCTTATGGTAATAAATCCGATGGGAGGAGCCATAAGCTACTAATGTACTCGCGATCCGAGCCTCGCTGCTGGGATCGTGATGCTAGAAAAATCACTTGATCTGCGATACTCGAGCTCTCCGGATCAATGTCATTCTCGGTAAATGTGTACAAGGCTTATACAGCTTGCGATTCGCGATATACCTATCTATGGATAGTTCTTTTGATTTCTTTCTATAACGCTTACTTCGTTAAATCCTGAGTAAGTTCGCGGTACTTTCTTAGTCACTGGCCAAGTTACTCCGGACACTTGAGCCTTTGTCTCTACAAAAATTGGTCTTTGACGCGTCCTGCCGATGCGACTAATATTTGGGGTCAGCACAGGAGAGGCAGGTAACATGTACATTGACAATGTGTACTTACTTATCTAAGGTAACTGTTTAATTCTTTTACCGGGGTTGCGTTCGTCCTTACATAGTGCCCTTTTAGTAATTATTGAGATGACGTCATAAATGTCATCTGAGTGCTTGCTATTTTATATGTCACGAATCTTGCACTTGTGCATTGCTTACCTTGCATTTTATATTAACCCATTATAACGAATGCTAGGTGATGATGTGTCAATCACCTCAGCATTTGATATAGAAAGGATACAACTACATCGTATTCTTTCCTATTATACTCGCATTTTTGTAAATGTCTTGGGCTATACCCATGTGTATTTTAAGTCACCTACTCGAAAGAGTTAGAAGATAGGTAAATTTATGTATCAGTACCTATCTCACGAACAGATTAATTATAAATTTATTTGTAATTAGTTGGTATAATATGCTCAATTACTTGTTTTACACTAACATCTGTAAATAAAAACCATAAGTAATTGGTACGAGAAGGCTTTCTTTATTTATAGTATAGTAACTTCTCACTGTGTACATTGAAGTAGAAAGGATTGCCTATTCTAGAGCTAGCCAGGTATTTATATGGAAAATGTTTCATTTCCATGGAATATTTCTCAGAAAACCACCTTAGGAGAAAATAATAATAATTACTTCTTCTAGCAGTCTTTCCCACTATCACTGTTACAAATTTATTAATAATTTTAACAAAAACTGGATTTTTCGAGCAATCTTGGCGAGAATTGGACTATTTGACAATTTTGGCAAAAATTAGCCCCTTTTTACAATTTTACTAGAAAAAGACCCTTTTTGACTATTTTGCCAAAAACTATATAAGACCTTTTTGACCACTTTTTCAAGAATTGACACTTTTCGACAACTTTTTTAAAAATTGACAAAAACGAGAACTTTTTGATAAATTTTAACAAAAACATGATTTTTTGAGCAATCTTGGCGAGAATCAGACTATTCGACAATTTTGGCAAAAATTAGCCCCTTCAACAATATCAGAAAAGGACACTTTGACTGTTTTGCCAAAAGTTGACACCTTTTTGCACATTTTCCAAAAATTGACACTTTTTGACAACTTTTTCAAAAATTAACAAAAACAAGAATTTACCAAAAATGGACACTTTTTGATCTTCGCACGAGGGCGGTTATAATATATCTAATCTTATGTAAATAAAATTCAAACAAAATTTTCGTAACTTAATCAATTTATTATTATCCATCTACATTTAATAAATACGTAATTAATCCATAAAAAAGTTATTTTATTACAATTTAAGTGTTATCTCTTCCAAAAAAATCGTCAAAAATATAAGTCATTTCAAAGGTTAACTACCTAATTGAAACAATTTTGAAAATTCTGTGCAAGCGCCAAAATAGATACCTATCGATTTCGAAAAATGATAATGTTGACTTCCATTCGACCACAAACGAGTTATCAAAATTCTCTATAGTCTTTGATGCTCTAAAATCAATTAACTGAAAAAAATTAAAGTATTTCTTAAAGAACCTGCAGTTTGAGAGAGTCTCTCTGCTCGGTTCATTACCGCAGACCATCTCTTTTCCCCTCAAAACTTGATCCACGAGAACGAAAAATATACTTTCGATATCCGAACCAACTCATCGAAAATTAAATGGAGAAAAAAAACAGCAAAGAGAATTTTAATCTCGTTCTCGATTTGGCAAAAAAAATCAGTCTCGTAATCGAATCCCTTTAATGAGAATATCCCTCCAACGCGATCGTATCGAGGCTGAAAAAAAAATATTAAAAGCTCGACAAACGCATCTGCTCTAATACAAATGACAAAAAACCCACTCGAATTAAAATACTCATAAAAGTTACTCGTAAAATTGACAAATTTCATTAAAACTCGTCACTTGTTTACACAATACGTACGAAATACGTAAGTATAATATACCTATATCCAACGTTTTACAAATTTGATTACCATGGCGCTGTGCGCGTTTCCACGCATACAACATTAATCGTAAAAATTACTCGATTCCCAAGACGATTAAAAAGATACGAGGTGTAGAGGTAAAAGGTATCTGCGTCACAATTGTATCTCTTGTACCAAACAAAACAGCTATACAGTTGAATATGCGAAAACACGAGAAATTTTTTCCACCAGCAGAACAAGTTTGAAAAAAAATTGAAAATTCGTAACTCGTATTAGCAAAATTTTTGCAACTTGAAAAAAATTTCCCCGTTTTGGAATCTGTTTCGCGAGACGCAATTTCGTCTCAGGGCAGATAAAACAGCCACCTACTTTACAAAGACGAATGCCATGTTTTTCTTATCCTTTGGAAATTAAGACAAGAGACAGATAAAATGAATTTTATACTTCGAGATCGTGTCTTTTTCAAAAACTTTGTTACACCAACTCCGGATGTAAGTGTTTTTTTTTCTTTTCTGAGACGTATACGTTATCGTGTTCGAGCTCGTATTTTAAAATCTTTCTGCTCTTTACCCAGCTTAGCTTTTTTTCCGCCTCTACCTCGAGTGGAAATCTCGGGAAGCAATTCTATAAATACGATAAAAAATGCGAGAAAATCAATTTTCGCTCGTATGTTTATGGCGAGATGGTTGCAGCTCGAATCTAAATAGTAGGTAAATTATATACCTAGCGGATTTGACGAAAATGAGAAAAAATCACCATTTCGAGTGAAATTTTCATTATTACAATTCGTTTTCAAATAGATTGACTAAATTCACTCGAAATAACCAATCAAAATTGTACGCGGAATGTATTTATTCGAAACCAATACCCTCAGCTTATATGGGTATATAAAACTTCTCGTCCTTATAAGAGGTATTATTTCTTTCACTTTCATTTCTCTCATTTTATATAAACATAAACGAGAATTGATTCGATGGAAAATCCCCAACACGTGGTTAAAATTTACCGAATAAATCATCATTTCACGGAATTTAATGTCATATATTCTGCTAGGTACATATTATTTGTCACACGAGCTTCTAAAATTTACCTACTGTTCCTCAAATTGTGCGTTAATTTCGACTAATTTTTTATTACCTATACTTATACCTACACACGAAGGAGACGGCGAAATTACAAATTATATCGTAACTGAAGCTAATGGCAATTTCATCGAAACGATGTCTCTTCACGAGCGCGTAACAATAAAAGTCACGAGCGAATTTTGCCTATTTTTCATATCCAAGGTGCTGTTAGAACACGTCAAAGGGTTATTAGTCTGGTAAATAAAGGTATACTTACTATTGTCCGTCCAACATAGCTTGAACTGAATTGTGTCAGTTGCATTTTATGGAAGCCAAAAAGGAATAACAGAAGGGTTTCCCAAATTGATTAGCGTTTATCTTGATTTATTTCAATAAATCTTTTTCCAGCCAATCGGCCATAAATAAACATGCAAAATAAACATAGCCAATAATTTTTACTCTCTAAAAAATTTTGGGAATCAAAAAAATTTGGAAAAATTCATGAAAAATTTGTTGGAATTCGGCTTATGCAAATGACACAATTCAGCTCAAGCTATGTTAGACGGACAATATCTGCTCTCTATCTATACAAAGGGGGCTACGAAGCGAATAAATTAGCTAGAAGGTCGAACCTGACCGGCTCCAAGTGTAGCCAATGATATCTTAATTAACGATTCGAGCAGTTTGACGAGATACAAAACTATGCTCATCTTTTTATTATTGAAGGAATGGAATGTTAAAAAGTAATCGAGAAAGGTTAGGAAAATCGATTCAAATGAGATAAATCTGTCTCGATGAGTAGTCGCGGATTGGCGAAGCTTTCAAAATAATGATTTTTTTTGTTTCATTTTCGTGTCGTTTTTTTTTTCAATTTAAATGTGAAAATAGCTACAACCTAAAGATATAGGACAAGGATGACTTTTGGAAATTCAATTCAATCGTGAGGTGTAAATTTTGAAAAGTTGTATGGCTCGTCACATCACTAGAATCATGCGGCTTTTTTTTAAGCCTAAATATATTATACTAACTGAATTTTTCGAATAATAAGGAGCACTTTTAAGGCCATCCAGCTTCAATGAGATACCTTATACTGAACTATAGGATTTTTAGAAGGATAACTTACCAACAACTTTGATTAAAAATCACACATTCATAACATATAAAAAATATTTTTAGGAGCAAATATCGACTTTCAGGTTTCGACTAAAATTCCTGCTGTGTAATGAAGTCATAAATTTTCTTTCAAGTATATTTTCTCAAACAATTTTCTGCATTTTAATCTTAAGTCAAAAACAATAGGTACTTCGGATTTCTTTTTGAATAAATCAAATTCAAACATGTTGATTCAGTTTGTATTTCATAAATTATTTAAAATTGTGAAAATGTTGAAAAAAGCAATGAGCACCAAACTGTAGGTTTTTTAGAACGTTGATTTCGATTTCATCGACCACTTGCAGGACCGTTATTGTGATGGGATGAGGCAAGAGGGGAAGTTTGTCCCAGGCTCACGTTTTTTAGAAGGTCCAGTAAAAAAAAGGCCTATTGTGATGAAAAAAAAACTCTTTTTTCACTTCTCAAAACACAAATTTTCAAAAGCATTCTTTTCTTTTTCAAAATTAAAATTTCTAAAAAAAATATCGTTTAACTTTTAAAGTTTTGTAGTAAAAAGATGAACTTCTCGCATAAAAAATATCGTTTTTATGCCTCTCGAAATACAAATTTTCAAGAGCTTTCGCCCTCACTTGGACCTCTAAAATCTTTCAAATTCTGAAATTTTGAAAGCAGAAAAAATTATTCAACTTTTTGCATAAAAAACATCGTATTTAGTTCTCTCAAAATACAAATTTTCAAAAGATTTGAAGATTTGTAGATTTCATGCCCATTTTTAAAAAAAATATCTATTAATGTATTACCAATTTTGGAAAAAGTTCTGTTTTTTCATAAAATTTTTCATTGATTTTCTCTCTTTGTCTTGCTTTTAATTTTCAGAAAGAGACTTCGAGAGTAAGATAGCAAAATCGGCACTCTCACCTTTGGCGAAATTCACCCAAAGTTAGAATTAATTTGTTGGCGAATGATTCACCAACAATTATTGAATTTGTTTGTGAATGATTCACGATTCACCAAAAATCAAGTAAATGAATCGATTCGATCGTTGCGAACGAGTCACTTATACGAATCAATTCTTTTGCGAATGATTCACCAACTATTATTCAATTCGTTCACGAATGATTCATCAAAAATCAAAATGTAAAGTAAGTGAATTGATTTGATCGCGAATGATTTACCAAAAATTATTCAATTCGTTCACGAATGATTTACCAAAAATCAAGATGTAAAGTAAATAAATTGATTCAATCGCGAATGATTCACCAAAAATTATTCAATTTGTTCACGAATGATTCACCAAAAAATCAAGTAAATGAAACGATTCGTTCGCGAACGGGTCACTTATACAAATCAATTCGTTCGCGAATGATTCACCAACTATTATTCAATTCGTTCACGAATGATTCATCAAAAATTATTCAATTCGTTCGCGAATGATTCACCAACTATTATTCAATTCGTTCACGAATGATTCACCAAAAATCAGGAGTACGTAAAGTAAATGAATCGATTCGTTTGCGAACGAGTCACTTGTATGAATCAATCAATTCGTTCGTGAATGATTCATCAAAAAACAAGTACATGAATCGATTCGTTCGCGAATGGGTCACTTATACGAATCAATTCGTTCGCGAATGATTCACCAAAAAGTATTCAATTCGTTCGCGAATGATTCGTCAACTATTATTCAATTCGTTCGCGAATGATTCACCAAAAATTATTCAATTCGTTCGCGAATGATTCACCAACTATTATTCAATCCATTCACGAATGATTCACCAACTATTATTCAATTCGTTCGCGAATGATTCGCCAAAAATCATTCAATGCGTTCGCGAATGATTCACCAACTATTAATCAATTCGTTCGCGAGTGATTCACCTAGAAATCAAACAATTTGCTCAATCGCCAATCGGTTGTGAATGATTCGATTCGATTGTAAACAGATCAATTGCTGTACAAATGTTTCAAAAAAAGTGACTCAATTTGTTCCCTAAAGATTTGCATTTGAAGAAAAGGCGTGAGAGCCCATTGTGAAATTAAAAAAAATATCAGTTACCAATAGATACATTGACAAAATTTATTTTGCAATTTCAAATTTTATGATTTTTTTGTATAAACAATTGATCATATGCATTATGCATTTTTAATAAAGACAGTTAGGTGAAGGCAAAATCTCACTCAAATTGTTCTTAAGAAACGAAAATCCGGCTTTTGCGTCGCGGTCTACTACGTAACACTGTTTTGCTCGAGGTTCATGAAAAAAAAAAAGATCTGGAGTAAAAACGAAACGAAATACTTAAGAAACACGATTCATTTTCTTCGAGCTAAAAAGCTAGTAGGTAAGTACGCGCTGCTGAAGCCTAAGTGAAAAATGCAATTACTCCGAAGTTAGCTAGGTCGTAATAATACGGCAATTTCCAAGGTATGTACAACGTGATAATGGCTGCTTGAGATTGTATTACATTTCGTTGGAATTTACTCACTCCATCTCTTCGTTGAAAATTTTATAGTCGAAATAAGACGCACAGCCACAGAGCAAAAACCTTTTCCACGTTGAATTTTTTCCCTACTTACTGCACGCTAATTAAGCGCTTTTCTTTTAAAAAATTCGGGTAATTGTTTCGAGTACCGTATCTACTGTAGTCGAACAAATTGCAAAAAATAACCGGCAAGGCAGCCTAAAGACACTGCCCTGCGGAGTCTAAGACGAGAGAATCCACGTCGAGCTTTATTTAATTTTTAAACATCTGCTCGGAATATTAATTTACTCTCTCGTTCGTTGGCTGCTGTGACTGTGGCTGTTGCATAGTGTAATTTTGTTTCGAAATGATAAAACGTTGACTCGTGTTGCTGCAAATCTTCCATAAATCCAGCTCGAGCTCTAGTTCTTTAGTCTCGTGTTGTTTTTTTTCTTCTTCATCGTTTTCCCTTTGTTTTAATTTTTTTCCGGAACATTTCCCGGTATCAACGGGCTTTTAAATTATGTCGCTATTCATTGCTCCGCAAATCCGACCCTTAAAGGGGAATAAATTCCCAACAGTGGTAAACAATATTATTAGCGATATTACTATCTCACCGCAAGTATCAAACACGAGAAAGGGAGAAAAAAAAAACACTCGACAACCATGATGCTAATGAAGTATTAATGAGATTCGATCTAGGGAGTGAATTTTTAGTGTAATTAAATAAGTTTATTTTTAACTAGAGTTTTTTTCTTCTTCATTCATCTTTAATCGAAACGTTAAGTAAATTTTAAAATTATGTAGCCAGAGTAGCGTGAATAAGAGGGTCGAAATTTGGCCTAATTTCGAGGTTTTTTACATTTTTTTCTTCGGTAAACCTTACTGAATAATTAGTGTAGGAAAATTTACACAGAACAGAGAAGTAGAGCTGTAGGAAAATTCATTAAAATTAAATTTCAAACTTTCACAGGAGTTTTGATCGTTGTTGTAGTTCTTTGCCTTTGATTCGATGATAAAGTACCAAACTCAAACTAAGTCAGTTTACTTGTAAAAATTGTAAAATTTGAAAGTTCCTGGGTTTTAGTAGTGCCATAGTAACTCACTCAATAGGTATTGTGGGTGTTCAGAGAATTTTTCGAGTAGGGCTATAACTTTGATCGTGACTTTGTATTAGTCTTCTTTTTCATCGTTGATTTAATTAAATCACGAAAAAATAGGCGAATGAAACGTTCATCTTGAAGTGGCCGGATTAAAAAAATGAAAAAAAAAATGATAAAGGACATTTGGATTTTTATTTTAGTTTTTCAAAAGCCATTATAAAATCTCTTGTTCAAATTAAGAAAAATTCAAAACATAGTTTGAAAAAAAAAAATGAAAAACTAACTTTTTATGAAAGAATAAGAAATAATCTCTATAATTGTGAGGTTTGTGACCCGAACGAATGCGAATCGAGAGTCATATTTTCCACGAGTTTGAATTTTTTTTTTTATAAAATCGAGAAAGAAAAACGCGTATTTGAGTACCTACTCGAGCGATCCGCGAGAAAGAGCAAAATATCGTTTTATGTACTTCCTGTGTTTAAAAAAAAGGAAAAAATTATTTAAGTGCCTGTAAGTATTTAAAACCTTGAAAAAAAGACTGAATTTGAATAAAAAGCTGCATGAAAATTACCAAGCAAAAAAAAATATAAGAAAACGATTTTTCTCTTTTTGAAATGCAAATAGATGTATTATTCATTCCGTGATTTAATAAATTTAGTAGATAGGTATTTATTTTTTTTGAGAATTTCTTTTAAAATTCTGACTAAATATTGATACCTAGGACCTCAAGTAATAATATGTATATTATGCTTTTCTCTTTATTTTTATTTATTTTTTGATTTAAAAAGCCTAATTTTAGACATAAATTTCAATCTTTGATGAATTTTCAAAAATCTAAATTTGGTCTATTTCTCAAGAAAAATCAGGTTTTCATAAAATTAAGGTAGAGAAGCTTAAATGTAGCTTATACATACATCATGTTTTCGATTTCCTGAATCAATTGGTGTCAATTATACCATATTTTGAGTCTTCAACAAATTTCTGGAAATTTCAGTTTGGGGAACAATGCCATAAAAAGAGCTAAAAATTAAATTCAGCACCCATTATAACTTTGAAATTTGGATTTTGACATCTCAAATCGACTGAAGATGATTTTTATCTGTTCTGTATTCGTTCATCAATATGTTTTTAGATCCTATTCCCTCTCCCACCTTCACAAAAAATAAATGTAGGAGAAAATTTTAATTTTAAATCAACAGAAACGTATTTTACCTTTAAAATTTTCTGACTGAAGTCTAAATTGGTTTTCTTTATATATCAGAGAATTCATAAATTATCTGAAGGCTCCAGAACCGTTTGAAACTGCTGCCGATTTATTCTATAGTAGATCAAAACTAGGAATAAAATTCTATAAATGGTTGGCATTACCAAAACCTTTGCATAGATTTTTTCAAAATATTGGTTCCGAGAAATAGGTGCCTATATTTGTCAAGTTTTTCACGTCAGGAAAAATTTTATTTCCATTTTGTCCTCTCCTCCTCTCTCTCTCCCTATAAGAAAAAAACTCAAAATTATATTCAATCAGAGAAAATACAAAAATTAACATTTTTAGATAAATTCCAAAATCCAGGTATAAACATTAGGGTGGATCGCGAGCAAAAATGTCAGAGTATGCACTTTGACCAAATTCACTCAGAAATTTTTTTAGTTCTGAAGGAGCCCTTGAAGAAGACATATGAGTCCTCAAAAAGGAGGCATTACCGAAATCGATTTTGAAAAAAGAGTGTGTAAATTGATCAATTAGGTCACATCATTAATCGGGTTCTCAAGTGCTTAAGTTCAGTTGGGCGGAATTTATGAGGCATTTTTTTTAGTTTACTTCAAAAAGTAGCTTGAGGTTTCAGAACGGCTAGAAAACATTTCTAATCGAATCATTGACGATGGGTATTTTTTTTCAGTCCTTGTTTTAGCATGAAAATTTCTGAAAGGTCAAAAACCCATCAATACATTTCAACTTTTGTACGAGTTTTCTGTTTTTGAGACTATATACCTACTTGAATTTTGAAGTCAAAGGAACCCCAATTAATTTTCCATCTAGAGGAACCACTTTTATTTTCATCGTGCTTTTTAGCTACACTCTTCCCTTCAATCGCATCCATTCACTCTCGACATCTCGCACAATCAGACCAGAATGTGGAATGAATCCAATAGCCTATTTTTTCAAACCAAACGAAGAGTAAGTATATGTATCTGAATCACGTTTCATATCTCATATTTCAATTCCTACGATACGATGTGAAGATTATGCAAAGCAATCAACATGCGAGTAATTTAGGTTGCTACGTTATCCTTGAAGGGATTACGTTCAAGAATGGAACAAGCTGTATAATCTGAACGTGGGTAAACTAATTACTCATTCTTAAGACGTTTCAGAAGCTGTAAAAATTATCCGCATATTTTTTCCTCCACCTCTTCTTCTTGTGTAATCACAGATCGATCGTTACAAGGGCAATATTTTTTCTATATATTTTACCAAAAAGAAATCCCACTCCGAAAAATATGTACGTAGAGCTGGGTATACTCGTACCAACGTAGCATAAAATGTAACGTGTTTATTTTTTCGTTATAAGTTCACTTTGCTATTATACTCGTCCATAATTCAAAGTATATGATAACGATTGTAGTACCTTTTGGGAGCTTACCTTAATATCATAAAACAGCCGAAACAAAATGCAAATGTTACGAAAATAGCAATCAAGAACTTCTGTATACGTTTCTCTTCCTCTTTGGGATCGGTGTCGTAGTTATCTAAAAAATTGTTCCCGCCGCTGCCATTAGCTTTTCTGCGATCGCTGTAAACAGAAAAAAAGAAAACCACAAAAAATTAGAATCCGTGTTCGTCGACGCGACCACACAACTTTTTAACACTATGGAAAACTACCCTGTTAAAATTTTCAAACTGAAAAGTAACTCGACTTTTTTTCTACTCGTCTCCATTAACGCGAAAGACTAAAGAGATGATTAATTATTAAACCGATTCCCTCCGCGCGCGAACTCATAGAGCATAAAATCGAAGATAAAAGCTGGGAATTTCGGCTTAATTGTAAGACTTTAGGGGGTTAATACGACGCGTCGAATTAATCTTATATGTTGATACTGTGTAATTTGCACTTATTTAAACGTGAAACTTTTCCAGTTGCTGCTGTTTTCAAGAAGAAAATTTAGCTCAAAACAAAAGCAAGCTAGGTAAACGTTTACATAAATCAGCGAAGCTTCGGAAAACTTTTACAGCTTTATGTGTACGCACCATCATCGACGCGTATATACACAAATAGCACATCATCTATAGCTCTATCTTGCTCTGTCTTACACTTAGGTGCCTATACCTATACCAGTTCTCCTTATAGTAGTATTCTCTTTATCATAATTATTAATTATATACCAAACGAGCAGTACTTATGCGTCGTATTTTATACACTAATTATGTATTTAATCAATGAAACAGATGAGTCGCAGAGTATGAAATATTTACAGCATCTTCAACGCTTTGCATACTTATACATATCCTCTCCATGTTTTATACGTAGTCAACATCATCGATATGGTACATATAGGTAGGTAGTAGGTACACATGTACGCAGAGATATACATGTATTTGTGTACCTTAAATTTTAAATAAACATGTGTGTAAAAGACTCTCATCGTACAACGTAGTATTTTCTGAAAATAGAAGATACGGATGACTCGAACATTAGGAAGGGACGACAAATGGCGCACAAGTTGGAGAATACGCAGTGGTGAGCTATACACACGAGGTGATGTAGTATCGATATGGGATTGGGAATACTCTATGTGCTCGTCCACTCTATACATACGTCGTGAAACTTTCTCATTTATAAAATGAGCTCGTTGAAAGAAAATTTGAACCGTTGGAGAATTTACTCAGAAGCTATACGCTTCGATAGATTGCTCACAAGGTGGATGAACTCGGGAATATGCATATTAGGCAAATAGCACGATGTTCTCAGTTTGTGTTGTTATAAAAGCTAATCAACTTGATGAAATAAACTATGTTTACAGAACATTAAAAGAAGCACATAGGAAAAAGAAAGAGACTGAATGTCGAAAAATTCCCAACATTTCCGATGAAATTAAGGGAAAGTGCTGAATCTTGATCAGGATACTAAATCGTGGTCACTTTTTCTTCACGCTGCTACGTCACACCTATAATCGTCTGTTTGGTACTGCTGCTACCTATCTTAACTTGTAGAGCACACCTTAATCTTCAATTTAAACCACCTGGTTCTAGTTGATGAAATAAAGTGTCCTGAGTGCTTTTTATCAGTACCTAATTGAAAATTGTGGTTCAAAAAAGCATGAAAATTTTGTACGTGAAAAAGGGAAGACTTTTGAAAAATCAGTATGGGAAGTAATCGTATGATCATTTTAGATAGGTATATTTTTGGTTTAATATGATGCTAACGTAGTACAGAAAAGATTTTCTTCATGTTTTGACAAAATTGGATTTTTTTGTTAATGCAAACTAACTGTGAAAGCAAATGAAATCCGGTGCAAAAAATTTAACTTACTGGAATGTTATGGCACATAAATTGATTCTAATGAGTAGAAACGTGGGAAAATTTTTCACAAATAAATTTTTTGATTTGTTGAGTAACCAACATTCGGCATCAAATTTTTTTCATTTTGAAACCATGATTTTAGGACTGTTCCAATCAGTTTGCATTTATGATTTTTCATGTCTAGTTTCTCAACCTGCTGAAAAGAAAAAGTAAGCAGGTACCTAACTGTGTTTAAAAAATAAAAATGTAAAAATTCACAGAAAAATTTTAGTGCCAAATGTTAGTCAATTTTCGCACGTGCCAAATCTTACTTACTTTTTTACTTTTTTCCATTAACGTGCCTTTACTGCGACAAAGGCCAGAGACACGTCGCGTTGGTAGATCAAGATTTGGCATTTTTTTTCCAAAGTTTAAGTGCTCACAGTTGATCAAGTTTTTCAGGTTGCAGGTTCCGCCTTTGCACACTTTTAGGTCTTATTTACTGCCTACTTTTCATACATTTCAGAAAAATTGGAATTGAAGGAGTGACCAAAATTTGGCACATAGTGCCGAATATTGTGTCTTGGAGGTTTTTTCAAACATGTTTGGGGAGGGGAAGAGCTGATTTTTCAAAATCGCAACCCCTACAACTTTAAAAATTGTGTTTTCTAGTCGGAAGTTGACTTCCCTAGAGTTTGAGCGCAATTTTTAATGTGTGTATCTAAAAGGGTATTTATATTGGGAGGGAGGAAAAGAGGGAGGGGTCTAAAATATTTAAAATAGGTCGAAAAATGCGAAGGGCTGCTACAACTTTTGAAATCGTCTGAAACTCGACTTTTGACTAGAAAAGACAACATCCAAAGTTGTAACTGTCCAATCGCAATTTTTGACAATTTTTCAGATATTTGTGGCCTTTCAATGACATTTCATAAAAAAGTTCCAAAGCAAAAAGCATTTCCATGATTTGAAACTTTCCTCAAAAAAGAGACTTTGCACCCATTTTTCTCTTGTTTTTTGTTTTTTTACTAGCAAAATTGACCAAAAATCAGAATTTTCAAACCTTCAGATCCTTGTGGGACCCTTAGTTTTGCGATTGAGCAGCCAGAAATTTAATTTTGTGGTAGACTCTTTTACGGATCCTCTTACTTTTGAAAAAAAATTAGGTCAAATCGGTAACTGCACACTCGTGAAGTTTCCTTGTTAGTATGGAATAAATTTTCGTTTGATCAAAGGCAATTCTAATAATAAATACCTATACATAATATACATCTAACCAATTGAATAAATGTAGGTATACAAATTAAATAGATAGGTTTAGGTAGGTACATATAAAAAACTTTTAAAATTAACATAATTAAATACTTGGTGGAAGTAATATGGCAACAGATTCACTTCAAGAAGTCACAAATTTTTATGTACATACCTACAAAGAAAAAAATTTCGAACAAACTATGCACGACGATTGCATAAAAGATTTACTTATGAGCCAGGTACTGACACAAAAGAAATGTTACATATGATGCAAAAAATTGATGTTACCTAATTGATTACGAACCTAATAACAACTAATTACCTAATTCAATGAAAAACAATTTTTTCACATTTTCAATTAAAAAAATTAATTGTTATCAGATCGTTCGTCCGGCCGAAGATCTTTAAACCCAAGAACATAACGTCTCAAAGCCACTGGAGCATTATTCAAATGTATAGGAGGTAATTCATCGTTCGTTAGGTTTTTAGAAATTCCTAATCTTTCACCAAGCTCCTTTGTTAAAGGGCACACATAGGTTATACCAGTTCTAGCATCTTCATTCTTGATCTGATCCCAACCACTTAATTCATTTTCTCTACTACACAGCCTTTGGAAATGTCCAGAGTTGAGATTGTTGTGTACTATAACAGCAGCCGCCGCTGTGTACCATTCAGGATCATTTATTTGGTCCGCGTATTCACCTGATTGTATTCCTAATGGAAAACCGATCTGGATAATACGATAGATTACTTCTGGAATCGCCATCATTCGAGTTCGTTCGGTGTTCGATAAATAAATTTCTCTAGGCTCGTCGGAACTGTTTTCGTAGCTTGATTTCATAATATCGGAAACACCAAAAATAAATTCTACTTCGATACGGTAGTTTATTGATTGAAACCCGGGTCCACAATGAAATTTGCATGCAACTTCTTCAATAAATTGATCAACTTTTTTCAATTGTTTATTCGCAATGCTTTTCCAAACCGGTACGATGTTCATTGCAACGCAACTGGCAATTTTGCCTGAATTTGTATGGAAATACCATAATGGTTTTATTTGGTATTTCTCCAAGCAACCGAATGCTTGTCCGCAAGATATTTCTGTGTTATTTCCAGGTAAAGAAAGTAATGATGGAATATCCTTCAAAATCTCTGCTTGATTTTGCTGAAAAAAAATAATGTTCCATTTTTACGTAAAAATAGCAAGTCACCACCTTGTGAGTGGAAGATAAAATGCATAATATGTACAGGACAAAAGTACGACGATGGATGATCCTTGAAAAAAATTAGCTTTCGTACTACAATAAATTGAGAATTTTACGCATTTTTTGACTCAAATTTGATTTTTAAAAATTTACCAAAATTCTAAAAACGCACTTCAGACTATGAAATTTAAGCTGCTGATTTTTCTTGCATCCTCTTTCGATCTAGCTTTGTCTGGTTCAAAAATTTTCATGATATTCAAGATACGAGTGCCTTGCTAGTAAGGGAATTTTCACTCTCTTCTCCTTTTTTCAAAAGTTGAAATACATATTTGGAAAAGAATCCTTCGGAAAGTTCTATTTTTTTAAAATTTTTCATGCCGTCCTGCTTTTTTGACACTTTGTTGATTATTTTATCTCTAAAATTTCATGCTTACTTATTCTTTCCGCTTAGAATTTTTATTTTCAAAAAAATTTCGTGATCGAGTGACATACCAACAAACTGAGATCCATTAAACTTTCAGTCAAATACTAGTTTGCTTGCATCCCAAATCATCATGTCCTTACAATGTTATGTAAATCTTACCTCGGAAAAGATGAATTCCAATTCTTTATCCAATAAGCCGTGATCTTTACATTCGCCATTCATTTTTGATTTAGGAATCCACCTGGACATGAAATGAATCCATTTTTTGTCATTCGCAGGAGTATGAATCGATAATACTGATGCCCAACAAAAAGTCTAAAATGTGAGAACGTGCCTATTCGAGTTAATGTAGGTACATATATTCATTTCAACCCTTTCTAATCTCTAATTGATAGCTGTTGCATAAGTGTGGATACATAATAGGTAGGTATCTACAGGGTGCCCAGAAATATCGAGTACCCCCAAAAAAGTTTTCTACTAAAATACTTTGGTTGGTCACAGTGAATGATAATAATGATAGCACCTGATTGGTTGTTAGACTGGAGAGATAACATTCCACCAATCATATGCATCTATTTCACGTTGCCAACCTATATTTTTAATGAAAAACTTTCTTAGGGGTACTCGATATTTCTGGGCACCCTGTAGATATAGGTAATAGGTATGTACCTACCAATTCTGACTGATCATCGTAAAAACGAAATTTTGTGCGTCTCCCTTCACTGTATCTGGCTGCAATAGAATAATCTTCAGGTTTTTCTCCAAGTGTGTAATTTTTAGGATTTACCTGTGAGTAGGTGTTGAGTACTTGTACATTAGACACAGATAAACACATTGAATTGATATAATCAAATAATTAAAATACGTATTTGTGAATTGATTGCAGAAATCGGTATTTTTTTCCAAGTAGGTATTATTATTAGGATTTTTCTTCCAATTTTATTGGAGACGAGTAAAGAGAGTTGAAAGTAATCGCATGAAAAGGCAAATGAATGTGCAGCAACTTTCATGAATTTTTCAAAAATCAAATCTGTATTTCAAAAGCTTATCACATAGAAATGAGAAAAAACTTAGCGATTGACATACTAAAAATTGATCCCCATTAAAAGATGTTTTTCGATTTCTTCAATCCTTGAAAAATATTTACCTAGGTATGTACATACTTACCTTCCTATTATTCCTACATTTAAAAAGGTACATACCGATTGCAAAGCTCCATAAATCGTGGAATTATAGTCGCAGATTTTGAGATACGCGCTGCCAGTTCTGTCATAAAACTGAAAACAGCTTACATTATTGGTATCCTTTTTTGATAATTTTAACCTATCTTTGTTACCTCACCTACCTCGTAACCAATCAAATATTCATTATTCTTGGAATTATAAACTATTGCTGGTTGATACGGATTTTCACATAGATCTTTTACAGCAGTTCCATTTGATAATGCTGCTGTTACTTCGGATGAAGGTCTTGAAAAAATGCCATTTCCACTGATGGAATTTTTTTCATTGAATTGCTTCTCTTTTTCGGTGAAAGCTGCGCAAGCGAACAAACGGTTATACCAATCCCTAAATCGTCCTTCGGATAAATCCACCTCATCGTTACGACCCACATCGAACACCAGAGCTACAATGATTAAAATTATCATTATAAGGGCCACACACCTATTTAAAACGTATCATTGCTGCGAATAAAAGCTTTAAAAAAGTTTACCTTTCTCTGTGCTTGCTTTAATTATGAATTGAAAGCATAAACATACTAAAAGTATTAGCATTTTAAAACCTGTCTGGCTGAATTTTCAGATTTTTTTTCTGATTTCAAATAAACTGGCAATAATATTGTCGGATACCTAATATGTAAAATTGAGAAAACGTTGAAGAACTAATTGGTCAAGGTTCAAGAAGTTAATCATGTTCATGTGAAATCAGCTAATTTATCTACTTAATAAGCAATCCTCATTGAACCAATAATTTATTGCTTAGTCTAGTCTAGATATGTGTATATATACATTCATCGCTAACCGTCCTACAAAAATTCTAATTTCGACTTATCAAAAGAAGTTCTGATATCATTATCTACCTAAATAATCAAAAAATATTGATCATGATCGACTGTTTCAAGCTTATGGATCAGTTGTTTAATGTTTTCATTCTCCGAATAAAATTTCAAAATTCAGTAAAATAAGTTTTTTTTAAGAAATGCGTTTACTTTTAGTATGTTTATGCTTTCGATTCATAATTGAAGCAATAAGCACAGAGAAAGGTAAACTTTTTAAAGCATTTATTCGCAATGACACGTTTTAAATAGGTATGGCCATTATAATGATAATTTTAATCATTGTAGCTCTAGTGTTCAGTTTGTATCATAACGGTGAGCTGGATATATCCGAAAAACAATTTGGAGATCCCTCTTACCGTTTCTTCGCTTGCGCAGCTTTCACCGAAAAAGAAAAGCAATTTAATGAAAAAAATTCCATCAGTGGAAATGGAATTTTTTCAAGACCTTCATCCGAAGTTGAAGCAGCATTCTTTAGTGGAACTTCTATAAAAGATCTCTGTGAAAATCGGTATCAACCAGCCGTAGTTTATGATTCCATGAATGATGAATATTTGATTGGTTACGAGGTAGGTGAGGTAACAAAGACAGGATAAAACTATCAAAGGAGTATCCCAATAATGCAGGCTGCTTTCAGGTTTATGACAGAACTGGCGAGAATCTCAGAATATGCTCTTTTAATTCCAATATTTATGGAGCTTTTAAATCGGTATGTACCTCTTTGAAATGTAGATCTAATAGGAAGGTTATGATATTTATTTTTCAGCGAGTGAAGAAATCGAAAAACATCTTTTAATTAGGATCATTTTTTATCACAATCGCTGATTCATTTTCCCTCCTTATTTCTACGTGATCCTAAGCTTTTAATTAATGATTTCATTTTTGGAACATTTATTAAAAGTTATACTGTGCATTCATTTGGCTTCACATACTATTGCTTTTAACACACTTTATTCTTCCCCAATATAATCAGAGGGAACATAAATAATAATAAGAAAATAAATAATACAAGTAGATATTGATATTTGTACTCACCACTTACTTATTCACAGGTAAATCCTAAGAATTACACACTCAGCAAAAAACCTGAAGATTTTTCTATCGCATCCAGATACACTGAAGGAAAACACACAAAATTTCGTTTTTACGATGATAATTCAGAATTGGTAGGTGTATCTTCGATTAAAGATTAGAAAAGGCGTTCTCACATTATAAAATTTCGGTTTTACGATGATCATTCAGAATTCGTAAGTAGGCTATATCTAAATACTTACCTACTTATTATGTACCTACAACCTACACTTATGCAACAGCTATCGATTAGAAATTAGAAACGGTTGAAATGAATACAGATCTCATACGTTCTTACATTTCAGATTTTTTGTTGGAAATCAGTATTATCGATTCATACACCTGCACATGACAAAAAATGGGTTCTTTTAAACTATCAGCCAATTCATGAAGTAGAATTGAAAGGTGAATGTGACGATTATGGTTCATTGGACGAGGAATTGGAATTCATCTTTTCTGAGGTGAGTAATAAAATAGCGTTGTTTGGGGACACGATGATCAGTAGCTAAAATTTCACTAAGAATCAAAGGGCTGAAAAATTCCAAAAATTGGTAATTTCATGCAAGAAATCTCACTTTTTTTTCAAGGATCATCCATTGTCCTACTTTTGTCCAGTGTGCATTTTATCCTCTACTCAGAGGATGGTAATTATTTTCATGTAAAAATTGAATTAAGTTTTTCTTTCAGCAAAATCAAGCAGAAAACTTGAAGAATATTCCATCATTGCTTTCTTTGTCTGGAAATAGCTCAAAAATATCTTGCGGACAGGCATTCGGTTGCTTGGAAAAATTCCAAATAATACCACTATGGTATTTCCCTACAAATTCAGGAAAAATTGCAAGTTGCGTTGCAATGAACATCGTACCGATTTGGAAAAGCATTGCGAATAAACAATTGAAAAAAGTTGATCAATTTATTAAATTCGTTGCATCCACATTTCAAGAAGATGGCAGGTATCCATCGACATACTACAAATACGAAGTAAAATTCATTTTTGGCGTTTCTGATATCATAAAATCGAGATACGAAATCAGTTCTGATGAACCTCGAGAAATTTATGTAACGAACACCGAACGAACTCGAATGATCGCGATTCCTGAAATAATCTATCGTATTATCCAGGTCCGTTTTCCATTTGGAGTAGAAGGCGGATATGAGAGTTTAATAGAAGAACCTGAATGGTACACGGCGGCGGCTGTTGTCATAGTACACAACACTCTCAACTCTGGACATTTCCAAAGGCTTTGTAGTAGAGAAAATGAATTAAGTGGTTGGGATCTGATCAAGAATGAAGATGCTAGAACTGGAGTAACTTATGTGTGTCCTCTAACAAAGGAGCTTGGTGAAAGATTAGGGATTTCCAAAGCCCTAACGAACGATACAATATCTCCTCTACATTTGGATAATGCTCCAGTGGTCGTGAAACGTTTTTCTGTTGAGTTTGAAGATTTGGTGTGTACATTATCGAAAAAGTTTAAATTCGAAATGTGATAAAATGGGTTTCATTGAAGTAGATAACAGATGTAATTAGAGTACCTACGTAATCGATTAACATCGACTTTATGCATCCAAACATGAAAATGGGACTTTACAGCTGTAATAATTTCAGCATATTTCTAATTAATTTTTTCATCTGATTTCTGAAATTTACGAATTGGTCAAAAATTTACTTTTGAATTAGTACTCCTAAAATTTCTAGGTAACCACCTAAAACGCTCGAGAGGGAGCCTAATAAGTACTGACCTAAAATACCAAAATTATGGATTCGTTTTAGCCTCTTCACCTTCAGGGCGATTAAACATCACCGAAGGTTAACGTGTGGGAGTGGTTCCAAAACTGCTTTCCATAGTTCGAAACTCGAAACCATTTCCACTCGATTCGGGAAGAAGGGATCGTTAATAGGTTATCTTCCCAAACTTCTGTTTTCTGTACCTATCAAAGGCCAATTTGGTGAAGTATTACTTTTTTGTGTGTGAAATTTGAGCCCTTTGAGCTTCAAGAATTCATAAAAAATCGGAAAATGTACCATGTACTGTGTTTTTACCAGATTTTTCAACCTCTTTGTTATCTAGTTCAAAAACTTTTGTGCCAGTAACTTCCTCGAAAGTAAAATATATTTTATGCAATCTTTGCTGCATAGTTTTTTCAAAATTTTGTTCTTTGTACCTACATAATATGTAGATAATAATTTGTGACTTTTTAATGTAAAACTTGTTCATTTCTGATGTTTTTCATGACTACCTGTTCAATTTGTACCCATTCAATTAGCTTGATGTAGTACATATACATCGCTAACCGTACGTAAATTACAATTTCAACATATCAAAGGAAGTTCTGATATCTACCCGAGTAATCAAAAAATACTGATCATGATCAACTTATTTAAGCTTGATGGATTAGTTCTTAAATGTTTTCACAATTTTAAATACTCATCAATGCTGTCAGTTTATTCAAATTCTTCGACAACACTCTCAAAATTCAGTCAAATAGATTTTAAAATGAGTACACTCTTAGTATGCTTATGCTTTCAATTCATAATTGGAGCAAGCACAGAGAAAGGTAAACTTTTTCAGAGCTTTTATTCACATTTACACGTTTTAAATAGGTTGGTCCTTATAATGATCATTTTAATCATTGTAGCTCTAGTGTTCAAAGTGGAACATAACGTGCTGGATGTCTCTGAAGATAAATTGAGGGATAGCTCGTCTCACCGTTTGTTCGCTTGCGCAGCTTTCACCGAAAAAGAGAAGCAATTTAATGAAAAAAATTCTTTCAGTGGAAATGGCATTTTTTCAAGACCTTCATCCGAAGTTAAAGCAGCATTATTTAATGGAACTGCTATGAAAGATCTCTGTGAAAATCCGTATCAACCAGCAGTAGTTTATGATTCCATGAATGATGAATATTTGATTGGTTACGAGGTAGGGGAGGTAACAAGATAGCATAAAATTATCGAAGAAGGATCCCAATAATGCAGGCTGTTTTCAGGTTTATGACAGAACTGGCGGGAATCTCAAAATCTGCTCTTTTAATTCCAATATTTATGGAGCTTTGCAATCGGTATGTATGTACCTCTAAATGTAGGCATACCTAATAAGAAGGTATGTAAATGATTCTTTTTCAAGGATTGAATAAATCGGAAAACATATTTTAATTGGGATCAATTTTTAGCATGTCAATCGCTAATTTTTTTCTCATTTCTATGTGACCCTGAGCTTTTGAAACACTGATTTGATTTTTGAAACATTTATGAAAGTTGCTACGCATTTATTTGCTTTTACATGCGATTAATTTCAACTCACTTTATTCGTCTCTAATAAAATTAGAAGAAACATAATTTAATAATAAAATATTTGAAAAAATTACCGATTTCTGCGATCAATTCACAAATACGTATTTTAATTACTTGATAAAAATAATGTCTAATGTACTCAATACTTATTCACAGGTAAATCCTAAAAATTACACACTCAGCAAAAAACCCGAAGATTATTCTATCGCAGCCAGATACAGTGATAGAAGGCACACAAAATTTCGTTTTTATGATGATCATTCAGAATTGGTATTTTGTTGGGCACCAGTATTATCGATTCATACACCTGCATATGACAAAAAATGGATTCATTTAAGGTACCAGCGGGTTGATGATACAAAAGGTGAATGTAACGATTACGGTTCATGGGATAAGGAATTGGAATTCATCTTTTCTGAGGTGAGTAATACACATAACGTTGCATTGCATGGGACATAATGATTTGGGTACCAGCAAACAAGGTACCTACATAATTATAAGGTAGGTAAGATAATCAGTCCAGGGGTTCGGTAATGATAATGCCACATGATAGGTACGTTGTAGATAGGTACATTCACTTATGCAGTGTTTTTCTCCAAATTGCAAGTGTGATACAATCCAATACGTTATTTTTTCTGGTTTAATTCCTGTAATTTTGTAAGCGCTAGTCATTTTTTCAAAATTTGCTTGAAACTTTGGAGTCCGGAACTAATCGAAACAATCTGAAAGTGCTTCAAAATATCAATTCAAAGTAGGGGAGTGATAGAAATTAAATTTTTCAAAAACTAAACACATTTTTTCCTGGGTTTTCAAGTTTTTGACCGTAGTCAAAAAATGAAATACCTATCCATAGGTACCTACACCTACACGGTATCAAAGAAGCAAAACAGCATGAGAAAATATGAAAAAAGCAGAACTTTCAGAAGGATTCATTTCCAAAGTATTGTAAAGTAACTTGACTCGCACAAAATTTTTTGAATCAGAAAAAGCCAGATCAAAAGAGCATGCAAAAAAATCAATACTGAAATTTCATCCGCTTTTTAGAAACGAACCCAATTTTTTTTCAAATTCTAGGTACTTTTGCCCTGTATACTTAATTATGTACTTTATCCTCCACTCACAAAATATGATGTCTATCTTTCAGCAAAATCAAGCAGAAAACTTGAAGGATATTCCATCATTACTTTCCTTACCTGGAAATAGCACAGAAATATCTTGCGGACAGCCATTCGGTTGCTTGGAAAAATACCAAATAATGCCATCATGGCATTTCCATTCAAATTCAAGCAAAATTGCAAGTTGCGTTGCAATGAACATCATACCGGTTTGGAAAAGCATTGCGAATAAGCAATTGAAAAAAGTTGATCGATTTATTAAATTCGTTGCATCTACATTTTGTAGAGGTGGCGGGCATCCATCGATATACCACGAATATGAGGTAGAATTGATTTTTGGCGTTTTCGATATTATGAAATCGAGCTACGAAAACAGTTCTGATGAACCGCGAGAAATTTATTTATCGAACACCGAACGAACTCGAATGATGGCGATTCCAGAAGTAATCTATCGAATTATCCGGGTTCGTTTTCCATTAGGAGTAGTAGCAAGTGATTACTCGAGTGATCTAGATAAACTTGAATGGCACACGACGGCGGCTACTGTAATAATACATAATAATCTCAACTCTGGACATTTCCAAAGGCTTTGTGGTAAAGAAAATGAATTAAGTGGTTGGGATAAGATCACGAATGAAGATGCTAGAACTGGAGTAACTTATGTGTGTCCTCTAACAAAGGAGCTTGGTGAAAGATTAGGGATTCGCAAAAATCTAACGAACGATAAAATATCTCCTCTACATGTGGATAATGCTCCAGTGGCCGTGAAACGTTATTCTCTTGATTTTAAGGATCTACTGGATAAATATCGAAGTGTCCTCTCCGCATATGAATAATGCTTCAGTGGCCTTGAAACGTTTTTTTTTGTTGGCGGGTTTGAAGATCTACTGGATAAATATCTGTTAAAATCTTTCGAAATGTAAGAAAATAGTTCTCATTGAAGCAGATAACAGGTGTAACTATAATACACGTAATCAAATTTGTCGGTTTGCTACTTATAACTAACGAGAGAAAGCATCCCAACGGGCACACCAATTTTTGGAATGGACAAAAAGGAATCAAAAAGGACTTCAAAATTTTAGATGCTGAGAAATTCATTTTTACATTTTTGCCAAATTTTTAGAAAATTTAGATTTGCTCCAAAATTAGAAAAAGTCAAAATGTCAGCAAATTGATCTAGAAAGCTGAACTTTGGTTTGTATCGTATTTTCGACATGCCAAGTCCATTGGTGACTGTTTCGAATCGTTCTAGAGCCTCCAGCGGATTTTCGGTTTCCCCAGTTTTTGAAAAAACGCTACAAATTGGGTGAAAATGAAATTCAACATTTATAAACTCGAATGCATTCGTATTTGCGATCATTTCGATCGATTTCAGCACGTATTATCAAAATCGTTTCGTGCTGGTTCAAATGCAAAATTTTCTCCAGTGATTAGGTAGGTATTAAAAAAAAAAAACAAAAAAAAATTGTAATTTGCGAACCCATGAACAAAAAGAGCTAAAATTTGGTTTGACTCTATTTTCACTCTGCCGAGTCGATTGGTGACAGTTTCGAACCGTTCTGGAGCTTCCAGCAGATTTTCAGTCTATTCAGTTTTCGAAAAAACGCCATAAAAAGGGTGAAACTGAAATTATTCAACATCGTTAACTCGAAGGTACTATCTTTATGGCCCATTTGAGCGATTTAGGTTCATATTTTCAAGATCTTTTTGGGAACGTTTAAATCCAAAATTTTCTCCGGTGATTATTTTTGAAGATTTATAAAATAAAAAAACCAAAATCCGCTGGAGGCTCCAGTGCGGTTTGAAACTGTCACCAATCAAATTGGCATGTTGAAAATAGGCCACCAACCAAATTTCAGCTTTCCAAGCCAATTAGTTCGTATTTTGGGTATTCTCTAATTTTGGCTCAAATTTAAAAATGAATTTCAGGATCTGAAATTTTGGCGGATCGTATGTTTTTTTAGAGTGCTTTTTCGATTCTCTTTTGTCCGATTCAAAAATTGTTGTGCCAGTTGTGATACTTCCCTTATGTGTGTACCTAAATTTCAATTACAAATTCAATTTATTGAGAGTAATATGTATTAATTTTAATGTAATTTGGTACCTAAGTTATCACTGATTATTGGCCAAATGCGATGATCTTATCGATTATCAAGCATTTTATGTGATGTTAAGATGAACACGAGTAACTTATTTCAACTTAGTAGATTAGAGAGTTCATAATGTTTCACAATTTTATGTATATTTCCTGGAATATTGTAGATCAATTTTAAATTTAAAAAAAAATATAGATATGTGTCATTAAAATCAAATCAAATTTCATAATGTATCTATTAATTTTAGCACCTTTGTGCTTTCAATTCATAACTGAAGCAAGATCAGAAAAAGGTAATATTTTTGAGATTTTTGAGAACTTCTCTTCACAATGAAATGTTTCAACTTTCTAACCATACTGATGATCATTTTCCATGTTTTTTTTTTTTTTTTTTTTGTATTACCTAGCTCTAATTTTCAACGTAATAGGCGGCCAACTCGACAGCACCGAATTCACACAATGTGGCTTGACCGCATGCGCACCCTTCACAGAAAAAGAGAAGCAATTCAATGAAAAAATTTCCCTCAGTGGAAACAGTGTTTTTGGAAGAGCTTTTCCTGGAGCTGGTAAAACACCATCACGTGTTGAAAAAGACGTTTGTGAAAATCCATTTCAACCAGCAGTTGTTTATGATGCTAAGAATAATACATATTTGATAGGTTACGAGGTAGGTAGGTCAAGAGGGAGGGGGAAAATTAAGCAAAATCCCAATCGAGAAACTCATTATGGTGTTACTTTTTTCAGCTTTATTACAAAAGTGGAAAAATTAGATTGGAATGTGATTTTTATAACTCTTTAAAACCAGTAAGTACCTCGAGTTTGAATTTATTCGAATTATCAGATTCTGAGGGGCAACTGTTTCTCAAATTTCAGCGTGATCCTCTCTAGTCTGCCCCCTTCTTTACTTACAGGTAGACCAAAAAAATTACACGATCAGCAGCAAACCTAAGGATAATTCATTGGCAGCCAAATATCAAGAAGCAGATAATACAAAATTTTGTTTTTACAATGACCCTTCAGTATTGGTATTTGTTAAATTTTTACCATCAATATTGTGATGAAAAAGAATGAAGTGCCTTACATTTTTCCAACCAAATAACCCATATTCCCATTTAGGTTTTTTATTGGATCACAGTATTATCGATTAACTTCACTGGACATGACAAAAAATGGATCCCTTTTAACAGAGATCAGTATAATTATATGCGAAAACATGATCATCCAACAGGGGAGTGTAAAGATTACCTAGTGGATGAGGAAATCGAATCAATATTCTCCGAAGTGAGTACTGTGGTTAAATCAATGGTCTTTTTGGTGACACCAGCAGAATAGGATCATAAAAAATATTTCCAAAGTGCGTCGAGCATGAAATTTAAACAAAAAATCATTAAGAATGATTTTGAGAAAATTCTCAAAATTTTCAGCTAGGTACCTCAATTTTGAAGACAGACTATTTTTTCATCAAATTTTTTTATTCGTCAAGAATTTTTAAAACTGAAAAATCAATTTCAATATTTTTTAGAATTATTTTAATAATTTATTGTTAGTCTTTCAATTTTTAAAGCCAAAAAAATGCCAAAATGATCGTTAAAATCAGTACTGAATTTTTATTTCAGCAAAACCAAGCAGAAGTCTTGAAAGATATTCCGTCATTACGTTCTTTGCCCGTAAGTGACAGTGAAATGACATGTGGACAATCATACGGTTGCTTGGATAAATGGCAAATTATACCATTATGGCATTTTCACACAAGTTCAGCCAAACTTGCCAGTTGTGCAGCGATCAACATCGTACCAGTTTGGAGAAGCATTCTGAATGAACAATTGAAAAAAGTTGATCGATACATTCACTCCGTAGTTAAAGTGAGAAATTTTCAAACCACAAATTTATCCCTTATTTAATTATAAAGTAGGCACCTACCTACTCAAAAATATAATTCGACTCTAACGAACTTATTTTCAATTCCACAGCATTTCAGACAAGAAAGATATCGATCGAAACACGAAGTGAATATGATTTTTGGCGTATCCGAAATCATGAAATACAACTACGAGAATGGCGCCAACGATGGTCAAGAAATTCACTTAACGAATACCGAACAAACTCGTACGATGGCGATTCCTGAAATAATCTATCGTATCGTCCAGTACCGTCTACCGAAAGATTTCGACTATTTGGGTCACCCTGAATGGTTCACAGCTGCTGTAATTGTACATAACAATCTGAACCCGGCGAATTTCCAAAGACTTTGTACGCCAGAAAGTGAATTAAACGGATGGGATAAGATCAAGAATGAAGATCCCAAGACAGGGATAACTTATGTGTGTCCTGTTACGAAGGAAATAGGTGAAAGGTTGGGTGTTCTTAGTAATTTAACGAGTAATGAATTGCCTCCTTTACATTTAGACAAAGTTCCAACCATTGGGAAAAAGTATTATGTTAGTTTTGAAGATAACAGGGATGGTATTTTGAATCAATTTGGACGGGTTGTTGAAAAATGATGATTTTTGTGGTCATAATAAATCAAGTGTTTTTTGTGGAATTATTCGTATTACGAGTAGAAGATCTTAGGGTTTGTGTTTGAGTTTTCTCGTGTTTTAGGACATGAAAAGGTAAAATATTGTACGAGTGAACTTCAGTAATTTATTCGTAAATTAATCAATTCTTGATCAATCGATGTGACCTTTGTCGATAATCATTCGATATCATAAATTTAATGTTTTCCTTAATCAGTTTTATGTAACTTAACGTAATTTAAGTAGGGTAATTGGATACCTAGGTAATTAATTTTTTAATTCGCTTCCTGTTTGAAAAATATACCTATCAGTAAAAATAGTTCACTTATTAAATTTTTCAAAATAGGAAACTAACTCAAATTTTGTGTCATTTAAAACAAAATAATAATATGTTCTATAAAAACCATTAAAATCACTGTCAATTGAATTACCAAGAAATGATCGAAAAAAGATATGGACTGAAAAATGAAATTTCACAAAGTGCAACGTCAAAATTATGGTTTTCAAAAAAACTAATTTTTGTTCTCATAACCGTTTGCTTTCAAAACCAAAAATAAGCCTCCCCTTCCCAGTTTTGGGACACATAGGGTTACATTTTTTTTTAAAATACAAACTTGCAAACTGACATTTTTTTATCAACTCAAAAGCAAAAAAATGGGCGTTATTTTCAAATCTTAAAAATCAATTTTAGAGACGAAAAAAGAATGAAATAATACACATAACCATCTCAAAACGTTAGTTAGGTATGAATAATCTCTTTAAAATTATTTGAACGTTACAAAGAAAACCACATCAATAGTGGTACCTAATTGAAAATTTCGCTTCATAGCCTTGAATTTTTCATTCAAACACTCGGCACATTCTTTAATTAATTCAAGTTCACCATTTTCAGAATTTCAACATCACGCCACCCATCGCCTTTCTAGTCCTTTTATTCCAACGCACTGTGTTTTTCTCTATAAATAACTCGAGTAATTCAAATATAATTAAACGACTGAAAAAAAAAATCAAGAGAAATAATAACAATATAACCCAAAACGTCATTTACTAAAATAATTTTGTTCGTCTGTCTTTTTCTCGAATGTTTACCATAAACTACAACGTAGGAAAAAGATACAAAAGAAAGTTTACATTAAAAAAACATGTACCAAGAGAAACAGAAATTTATTCAAATTACCGTATACATTTTAAATATGTTTTCTGTGTACAAATAAGGCGAAAAAGAAGCAGTATTGTGAAAAAGGAGGAAAAAAAGGGCCTCGAAAAGAAATATGCTAATTCAGTTATATGCTATATGGAAAAACATGGGTAATATAATGGAAAACGAATACGACGACTCATCGAAACCAAGTTTGAAACGCGTTCGCGTATTGATTTGAAAATAAATTTTCCATATGGTATTTACAGCGGTGGCGGCGTTGCGAGTATGCAATTTATTTAACATCGGTTAGACTGTTGTAGGTACATAAACTAATGTGGTACCCGTTAGGAATTATTAACGTGTTTTTAAATACGCGTCGAGTCGAGCGACCCTCTAAAGAATGAAGAGGCTGTTTACTGGAGTACCAAGTACCAACTTCATTTACGAGCTCAATTAAGCTGGTTTGCTCGTTTCTCGTTTGCTGGTGGTTGTACCTATTCAAAAAAACCACCTGTCGAATAAATAACTCGTCGTCGGTGTTTTTCGCACAATGTAAGATGAGAAATTCCAGACATTCGTTCCGAGTGTTTTGGTAAGTACATTCTGTGTTAATGGAGTAATTGTCTTCATTATGACATGATTATTAGGATAGCTGGTTGAAAAATTGGGTCAATGTTAAGATGTTGAAGTAGAACGTATAAGAAGAGATGCTCGTTTAGACTTAGGAGTGATTTGAGTAGTGAGACAACTCATTTTTCATAGCTCAGTGGTGAAATTTAGAGCTGACTAAGTTTCATTCATGTTTCAGTGACTGTTTTGAGGGATGGGATGGATTTGATTAAACCAAAAAATCAGTAATATTATGCTTGAAAAATTTATTTTTTGGTACTTTTATGAATGGGAATGCAGATATTTTCTCACAGAAGCTGATTTTTCCGAATAAAAAACCTGAATGAAGAAAGATGTCTTTCAACTCAACTGACAACGAATGAACCTCTTGAGGCGTTCTCCTTCGAGTCGAACGATACTGTAATTACTAATTAGAGATGGTCTGAAACCCCCAAAACCAAAATTTCAGCTTTGCAAATTGATTTTTCGATTTTTGGCGAATTTCGAAAAATTCAAAATTGACTATTCTTGAGGATTTATGCTTTTAAACTGAAACAAAAAATGTAAACTCATTTAGTAAAAATGATGGAAATTCGTCATGAAAGCAATATCAACCTCTCAAAACCGAGTTTCCGCATTTCTGACCATTTTAAAGCCTCCAGCGTGATGTTGAATTTCTCCAAAATTTTAAAATTTTTCCATAAGGTGTGGAAACCAATTCTGGGCAGCTAAAAGTCTAGTTGTGGATTATTATTGATCTTTTTTGAGGGCGTATCCACATTTTAAGCCAATTTCCAGGAGGATATCTCGAGTGCGGTTTTTTTACACCAGAATTCAAGAAAAAAATGAGTGTACATAAAGGCCTTCTCTTCAAGGAAAGTTTTGAATCATGGATAGGTTTTTTGCTAAAGTCAACACAATGTTTAGAATACCAAAATAATAAAAAGAGAAAGTCTAACAAAAGGTCAAAGTGATTTTTGAGTTTATCATAAATTGAACATGGGCAAATATAAAATAATAAGTTTTTCCACGTTTTTAAAAGTCTTACATAATCAAGAATTCATTGGAATTTTTCAAAGCTGTTGAAAGTCAGAGTCAGACCGATACTCTGAGTCTGAACAACGAAAATAATTCAATTTTTTTTCAAGTTTTTAAAAACCTTATGAAATATTAAAATATGTATTGAAAACGTCACTTAAAAAAATAATGTCAGAAGTCTGACTTATTGATGTTGAGAATTATTCATTGTGATTTTTTCCAAGTTTTTGAAAGCCAGTCTAAATTACTCCAAGTCCAAACATTGAACATTATTCAAATTTTTTTCAAATTTTTTTTCAAAAGCCAGATATAATAAGGTACATATTAAAATGTTATTTTGTCATTTTTTCAAGTATCTGAAAGTCTGACATTATGTCAGGAATTCATGGGAAATTTTTTCCGAGTTCTTAAAAGTCTAACACGACGTCAGAAAGTCAACTGAATTTTTTTACGTTTTCAAAAGTCAGCGTCACGAGAAACAGATTAGCGTTACACAAGTTCTGGAAAGACCTTTGGCTTGGCGCAAAAAACTTCCATGTTCAAAATTTAAAAAAATTTTAAAATTTCCCAAGTATGTAGGTATTTAAAAAAATCTGAAATCAACCTCTCGAGTGCAAATTTCACAATGTTGGATCATTCTGTTGCCTCTGGTGCGATTTCAGATTTCTTCAAAATTGTAAAACTTCTTCAGAAAGTGTGAAAATTAATTTGGGAGGCTAAAAATCGAGTTGTGGCTCACTTTCAGACCTGCTTATAGGGTTCATCTAATATCCAAATTTGAACCAACTTCCAGGTGAGCACTTCCAGTGCGGTTTTTAACTAGAATTATTAGGTATAAAGAAAAAATTCAAAAAATCAAAAAATTTTCTGTTTGCAGGGGAATTTTTAAAATTTGCATGAATGTCTGTATCTTGTCTGAAACCACCCCCCCCGGATTTTCCGTTTACAATTTTGAGTCATTTTGAAGCTTTTGGTTAGATTTTCAATTTCTCTAGAACTTCAAAATTTTTCCAGAAGGCGTAAAAATTAATATGAAAAGCTTAAAATCCAGTTGTGACTTATTCTTGGCCTGTTTAAAGGGGTTATTCACATTTGAGCTGATTTACTGGCTAATATTTCGAGAAAGTAAAAAAAAAAAAACAGAATTTAAGGAAAAAATTTATAAAAATTTTCTGTTCGAGGGAAATTTTTTGAAATTTGCACAAATGACTGCATCTTTGTCTACAACCAACCCTCCTCTTATTGGAATTTCGCCGTTCTAAGACATCATGAAGCCTCCAGCGTGATTTCAAATTTCTCCAGAAGGCATGGAAATAAATTTGGGCAGCTGAAAATCGAGTTATAAGATTGTAGTTAATTTTGGACTTTTTTGAAGAGTTTATTCACATTTGAACTAATTTCTGAGCGAACGCCTCGAGTGCTTTTCCTGACAAGGATATTCACTTAGGTATGTATCATGAAAAACCTCAAATAAAAAACAAAATTTTTTGGTTCGTGGGGTCAAAATTTGTACAAAGGACCATATCTTGTCTAAAATTGACACTTGAATCTGAATTTCAAAATTTAGAACCATTTTGGAGCCTCCTGCTTGATTTTCGATTTCTTCAGAATTTCAAAATTTTTCCAGAAGGAAATCCATGTGGCACCTAAAAATCGAATGCTTTCCCTAAATACCTATTCAACGAGTTAATCCACATTTTGGGATACCTAATTATCTTGAGAACTTTTTTAGCCAACATATTTTTAATAATATGTAAATGGATGGTCAAAAAAATAATTCCAGATTTTCGTCTGGAAATTGGCCCAAATGTAGGTACATTAACTCGTTAAATGGGGGTAGAGAATAAGCTACAAGTCGATTTTTACCAGTCAAAATCAATTCCCTGACTTTCTCGAGAAATTTAAAATCGCGCTGGATGCTCCAGAATTGCTCGGAATTGTGAAAGGTGAATTCAAGGGCTTAAAAAAAACAAAAACAAAACAGTCTAGCGCTGCTGAAATTGATCTCAACGCCCCCTAGAGAAATTTTTAAATTCTGGAGGCATTCAAAATTGCCCTTGAAGCGAAAGGCCAGAAATTGTGAAATTCAATTTGGGAGAGTTGAAATTATTTTCAAGATGACTAATTCCTACAATTCTTACTAAAAAAAGTACATATTTACCCATAGATACCTTTACCTACATTTAAGGAAATAACAACAGTAACAACATACTCGTAGAATCAATTTTGAATTTTCAAAAATTTGCCAAAAATCGAAAAATCAATACTCAGCAGCTGAAGTTTCGGATTATAAGGGTTACAGACCCTGCTCTCTTCCAAAATCGCGTTCGCGTTCAAATCGGATGCGGGCACCTCGAGACATTCCCTTGCAAGTATATTTCGTTCGATTTGACCTTGATTTCACAACTGAGCAACTCAAAATTATACAATGATCCCGAGTCATCCCTCGAGGCCCCTTATTTTAAATAGAAAAAAAAAAGGATCAAACCCATCTACATACAAATCTGAATGAAATTTTCTCGCAAGGATACGCGCGACATTGATGTATCAATTCAGGGAGACGAAAATATTCGAAGAATGTTTTTTTTTTTTTTAATGCGAGTCGAACAACGAGTGAAGCGTGAAAAAGGAATATTAAAGTCTTTTTTCTCCATTGCCTTTTGTAAGAGGAAAAAAATACAAGTAGGTACGCAGGACAATCGAACGGAGGACGAATTTTTTGAAAAATGCGGGTCGGGCCGAAGTTTAACAAGCTTTGATATTTTTCACCAAAAATGACGAAAAAGTATAGAGAACAGCGACGAGAAGAAAGCCACGTTGAAATATTCCACTGGTGTAACTTTTTAGTAGGTAGGTATGGATGACCCGTATTTGCTTTGACAAAAATTTCAATTATTTTTCAACTAACTTTTTTCTTTTAGGCAAATTCTAACTCGTTAAATTTTGTTTTAGGGGGTAAAAAACGAAATCAAAGCGGCTGAGTAATTTTTCCATAAACGTACATATAAAGATTTCACTTCGCTTATGTAGTGAAATTTCCGAGGCATGAATTTTTTCTACATTTTCAACCCCCCCCCCTTCGCGCTAATGTATAAAAATAACAAAAACGTGGGGTTCTCACCCTGCTATGACCCTGACGCCCTCGAAGCTTTCAACTCGTATGTTGGAATACGAGTATCTACTTATGTGTCTCGTTATCTACTCGGTACGAGTATGGAAACCTTAGGTACGTGTTGGCGATATTTTTGTCGTCTCGTGACACGTATATTTATACGCACTTCCGCGTGAAAAATTTGTTTACGTGAGTCGGTCGAGGTGTTTTTATGAAATTAATAAGGTCTTCGTATCCGCCCCTAAAAAGGTCGCATGTCTATCGGTGTAAAATTACTTGCAACCCTCCTAACCTCGCGTATCTGGATTCCATACGACCACACAAAACATTGTCATCATGTAGTTATGAAATTTCTGACTGGATTCGATGTACCTACTTATTTGTATACCTACCTACCGGTGGTAAAGGGCTTATGTACTACATACTTCACTCTTACTCGCACTTTTAGCCATTATAATTCAATTTTGAATCCGCCAAAGGCTTCTGCAATTTATCTCAACTTAATTGTATGTATGTACCTACTAGTGTGTTTCTCGCTTTATTTAATGTACGCAAATGGCGTCGGAGACTTGTATCCTCGCACCATGTGGGAGAAAAGTTTACCTAATTTCATCGCAAATTACTACTTAACGATTTCAGATTTTGAAAAAACAAAACACGAAGATACGAAGTAATATTGAATTTATCGAAATACGTTACTATATCTTCGCAGCTTTTTGTTTGTTTCATACAGAGAACTATATTACGTACTAGAAATAACGAAATTTACCAATTTATCTATCGGAAATTTACGTGAAATCGTATTGAAAGAATAGAAAGAATTAGTGCTCTGTGCTTGGTTTTATATCTTGTTATTTTTCCTTCAGCAATAGTATGGCGTATCTAGAATTGAAGACGAACTTCCAACTTCGCGACAAATTTATCAAGTTATTTGTCTGAGAGAGTAAGTAGATGATGAGATGTTTATCTCATATGTGTTTTTTCCCCGTATTACGTAGATAACTTTTTGTCAAAAGGATGAATTATTATTATTGGCTTCGTAGTATCATCAGATGTGTCGTTAATGGAAGTAAGTAGGTACTTACCTACTTTACCTAATGTGAATGGGGGGGGGGGTTAAACTACATTTATATGTTGCGGATTAATTAATGAAAAGATTCGTTTGTACGAGTAATTTCAGTTGAGCTCGCTCATTGTACAACTAGAGGACACAATAGACGAAGGAGCAGTTGCGTTCCTGGAATTCTGGATGAAGAAAGGAATATAACTCATGTTGACCGGATACGCGAAAAAAAAATTGTGCAACTGAAGTCAAAAGTAGTCCACTGGAAATATACTTACTTATTTTACCACAAAGTTCGAGTAAAATCGTGGGCTCGTGACTTTCGATTCATTTGCATATTTAAGGAAGTTCTTCCAGTAAATATTTTAGGTTATCTAATAAAAGATGCGTGCAAGATGAATCACGAGGCTTAATAATTATGCATAGGTAATACATATGTCTCGTCACTGTTCGTAAATTATTCTGTTTCACAAGTCAACTTGGGAAATCCAAATCCAGAATATATACATAGGTAATTATCGAATCACATACAGATAGGTACATATATCTGGTTAGAAGAGCGAGAATCTGCTATGTTTATTAAAATTGTCATAAAATGGTCTAGTTCAAATAAAGCGTGAAATCGGCCCACCTTGATTTTCTTTCTAATGCGGACTTGGATGATGCCCGTTGATGAGAAAAAATTCCTCATAAATTTTAAATCTTCTATCCCATTCCAAATTTTTGTTCTTTGGCACATGTTTAGTTCACATTTTCCGGGTTTTTTCACCAGCTTAGTGTAAAGCAAAGAGCAAAAATATCAAATAAGTAACTCTTTTTTAAATGTAAAATCTCCCTGCGTAGGTGCTTGGTTTTTTCGAATTTTGATATCCTAAGAGCAGAAAATTGCAAAAAAATGGCAATAAAATATAACTTTTTATGAACAGGCCTTTTTTTAGACAGTGCATCTGAATAGGGATATGACCAAATATCAGTCAGAATGTATTTTTCTAACTGCCAAAACGGCAATATTTGACTGTGGTTCTGAGTGTCAGATCTACACTCAGATCTCCACTCAGTCTTCTGACGAGTCAGCGCCATCTTGGAATATCAAAAAAATACTTGTTTCTGATTGGTTGATTGTAATCAGACTGCAAAAATCTGACTGACAAAACGGCAATTTCTGAATGCAGAAATGAGTAGTCAGATATCACCAGAAATGTGCCAATCGGGGGGAATTTTCAAAAAAATCTTGGTTCTGATTTTTTGAAAAGATAAATATATTTTTTGAGGGTTTTCCAATCAACTGTTGAATATAAGTAGCTGAAGGTGGGACAACATCGAGCAATTTTGGTTCAATCCTTCGTGAAGTTTTGACGTTTCAAATTTTGAAGTGTGAAAAAAGCTTTAACAACAAAACACAATCATTTTTTTTTTTTCTAAAGAAGTAAAAGTAAAGAAGATATTTTGTCAAGGAAAGTTTTAAATCATGGGAATGTTTTTTGCTTGAAATTTGCCACTTTGATTAAAACTCAAAAGTAAAATAAATTAAATTAAATTCCTGAATAAAAAATATATTAGGTAACACAAAATGAAAGCAATTAATTCAACATTATAAAAAATTTTAAATTAAATTAGGTAGGTACCAGAACTGAAAATGGTTACGCTACCCGCTTATCGGTATCTGGTTAAAATACTGGTCTAACCCGCTAGTAGCTGGTATCGAGTTGATTCGGGTACAGATAGTAGCGTATAGTGAGCACAACCCGATCGTTTTTGCACTTAGTCTGCGCAAACATCCCAAAACTTGATAATGCGTTTAGTGGGAGGAGTTACGCTTTGATACCTTTCATTTGTATGTGTGATTGACGTTTGACAGTGATTGATGACAATGATGACGTCATGCCAGTACACCCGCTATGCATACAACATGCTACCAGCTACAATGTGAACTGGTGTGACATTTTTTCAACTTGCTACCAGCTACTTGCGAGCAGTGGGAATTTACAGTACGGGTACAGTAGTTACCCGATGTTAGCAACTTAGCAAGTTCCATTTTCAGCTATAGTAGGTACCTAACAGAGCTGAAAATGGTTACGCTACCCGCTAACTGGTATCTGGTGAAAATACTGGGTAAACCCGCTGGTGGCTCATATCGAGTTGATTCTGGTACAGATAGTAGCGTATAGCAAACACAACCCGATTGTTTTTGCACTTAGTCTGCGCACACACCTCAAAACTTGATAATGCGTAAGTGGGAGGAGTTATGCTTTGACACCTGTCATTCATACATGTGATTGACGTTTGACAGTGATTGATGACAATGATGACATCACGCCGGTACACCAGCTACGCATTCAAAACGCTACAAGTTATAATGTGAACCGGTGTGAACTTTTTTCAGCTAGCTACAAGCTATAGCGAGAAGCGGGAATTGACAGTATGGGTACAGTAGTTACCCGCTGTCAACGAGTACCGTTTTCAGCTCTGGTGCCTAAATAAAAAATGTTGAATGAAAAATAATACAAATATCCCATTACCTAATTTGAAAAACGAGTAGAATTTTGGGTAAATAAAAATTGAAATGGATTGTGAATGGAATGATGAATAAAAATTAAAATGAAGAATTGTAATAGATCATTTTACAAAGTTTTTGACACATTCTTAGTGTATTTATGGCAAATTTCACCAAAATTTTACATTTTTTTGGTAATTTTAACACTTTAATAGCTTTTTACGTCATTTTTTACACTTTTTACACATCTTCATGTAGGTACTTACTAGAGCTGAAAATGGTACTCGCTGACAGTGGGTGACTACTGTACCTGTATCGTAAATTCTCGCTTCTTGCTAGTAGCGGGTAGCTAGTTGAAAAAATGTTGCACCGGTTCACGATATAACTAGTAGCGTATTGAATGTGTAGCCAGTGTACCGGCATAACATCATCATTGTCATCAATCATGTCAAACGTCAATCACACATACGAACAACAGGTGTCGAAGCGTAACTCCTCCCTCCCACTTACACATTATCAAATTTTGGGGTGTGTGCGCAGACCGAGTGCGAAAACATTTGGGTTGTGCTCGCTATACGCTACTATCTATACCCGAATCAACCCGATACAACCACTAGCGAGTTTAGCCGGTATTTTAACCAGATACCAGTTAGCGGGTAGCGTATCCGTTTTCAGCTCTAGTACCTACTTACGTATTTTTATAAAAAATACAAATTTTATTTCGTGGCAATTTTCTGTAATTTTAATACTTTTTTGAGTATTTATATGACATTTTATAACGTTTTTAGCACTTTTTCATGCTTTTTTGATAAACTTTGACTAAATTTTTATAATTTCTTGGTGATTTATCAATAATGGCAAAACTTTTGCATTTATATAGTTTCATTTTCAGTTCAGTTTCGTTTTTTTCAGTTTCTGTTTTAGTTCCACTTTTTTCCTCATCAAATTCATAATATTTTGGAAATTTAGAGGAAAAATGAGCTATCAAAAATCAGTTTTGCGTTTCTCAATTTTAGTTTCAACTTTTAACCAGTTTCAGTCTTCCATTACTGTGATTTATTGTGATTTTAATATTTTCCGGAATGTCTTATTGGCATTGTTTTCACAGGTTTTCATGTACTTTTGCCAAATTTAAGGGGGGGGGGTACCTGACTGAGATTCGGCAGAAATGGGATGGAAGTCGAGTATGGTATCGAAATCTTGGTATTTTGCGATGAAAATTACGATTTCGATGTTAATTTAGTTATCCAGTCCTCAGGAAATCCAGAGGGGGGGTGGTCTTATAATTCCAAACTGTGAGGAAATGTTAGAGAGATCGGGTGTGGTGCTAAAATCTAGGTTTCTACGAGTGAAAAACACGATTTTGAGGTTCATTTACTTAGTTGTTCAATCCTTGAAAATTCCAAAAAGTTTATTGCAAACAGAAAATTTGCTGAAAATTTGTAACTTTTCAAAAATGTTAAGGCTTTGTTTTGCTTGCCGCATATTATCATAATGTACCTATTTTTTTCAATAGTTTTTGAAGGATAGAAATTTTTGTATAGTGATTTTGAAAATCCTCTGGAAAAAAATTATTGAGATTGGAACTGTAAATAATTCAAAGTTTACGCGAATCTACTCGCCTGTCGGCTGTCTATTGAAAGATGAAAATCAGTTGTTTGTGACATTTCTTCAAAAGTTTTTGTTGGTACTAAAATTTCATCATTTTTTGGTAAATTTCAGTGATTTTAATGTATGAGTGTTTTTTAAAATGTGTTTGTAGGTATCATTTTGAGACTTTTAACAAAATACTGAAATTTCACAATTTTTTGGAGAATCGCCTACAGTAATTAAAACGCTTCTTTGAGTGTTTTCAAACCGAATCAAATAGAGAAAAAATTATGGTAGGGATCGCGGAAAACTGTTTCATTACAATTCGAAATTACAAAAGTACATAAAGTAATATGAAATTCTCGTTTTTCTGCAGTAATTTCTTTTCTAAATTTTTTAAGTGATGAAAAAAATTCATTTTCAAAATTTATTTTTGAATTATCATCAATAAATCACCTAACTCATTGAATTTGCGAATATAGGTATACTTTTGTAATTTAATAACGTCAATATAACGATATAAAATTTTCCACTTTTTAGAGGAGCGGGGAAGTGGAGGAGGGAGTGGCAAAATTAGAGTGGAAATTTCGGTTTAGACAGCTTTAAAAGTTTGCAAAACTCAAACTCTGAATTTTACAATTCAATCACCTCGAAGGTTGAAGTTTTCATTATAGATTTGGTATACTTATCTATGACCCACTCAATCCCGAAATTCATATACCCAGAAGCTTGCTCAAAGCTCCCTCATCCAAAACACTTTTCTTCTCCACCAGTTTTATGATTTAATAATACATGCACAATTGACTTAAATAGTCCACTTACCCAGAAAACCGTCTGGAATAATATCTTCTGAGCGATCCTTTCAAATGAATCTCGAATCCATGAACAATAATAGTCTCATCCGATCTTTCCTCGATAATCTGAGCCATCTGAGTATACAAATACGAAATAGCTATCACTGGTACCAAAAATCTGCACCAAAAAAAAGCAAAACAAAACAAACAACATTATAATCATCATACCATCGTCGTCAGCATTTCTCAGTCTCACCTTCGGGTGTACTTTAGAAAAGACTTAAGCAAACAAATAATTACAAAAGGAATGAGTGCTGCTCTTTGTTGAACAAACTTTTTACACCAGTACCATAGTACCTGCCATAGTATCTATCTAACTTGCTGAGGAGTATTTACAACGAAGTTTTAAACGACAATTTAAAGTTCTCAGTCGCGTTACGTTTTTTCTTTTTGTTTAAAAGAAAGGTACTTAAAACCTACTACAAGTAGACTGCAAATACCTACCTACAAAAAGTAAGAATAAAATTACGTTAGAAAATCGCGTCAGCTCAGTGGCAAACTCGAGTAAAAATAATTTCCGCGTATATCCTCATCACGAATGACGCAGCCTCGCCTACGTTCTTTGCCATTTTACTCTATAAGTAAATATACACTTGAAAACAACCCCGTCTGCAGAATTTACCTATTCGTGAGAGCGAATGATCACCTTATATATAGGTAGGTACCTAATACCCTACATATAAAACGAACCGAATGTATTTAGCCAATGATGCGATGAGTGTTTTTTTTTCGACGTTCTGAGCGAATTCGTCATTCAATTAGGATTTATTTCTGGTATATTTAAGGATAGGTACATAAGTAGGTGGCTTTTGATATATATTTGCAAACATATATACGTTGAAATTAATCCGAAATCCGACCAAATGGTTAACAACTTTACAAAACTTCAAATATACATAAACCGTAATGAATGGCTCGACTGACGGCACACTTTGCCAGCTTCTTATTTACAACGTGTGTACGCGTAAATACGGCTGAAAACTTAGGGGAGCTCGAATTAACGTCACTTTTCACCAATTAATGACTCGTATTTATTCAACGTTTAATTGCAAACTACGCTGTGAATTAACACCTCGAATAAACAAAGAATTTTAATCGTTTGTACGTATTAAAGTGCAAAGGAAAAGACCAGCTGAAATATGGTTCTTGTTTCGAATACGAGAGGCAAGTTCGTGGGTAGGTAAGAGTGGTCCGAGAATGAAACTAATTTCGAAAATAACTTTATCAATACTTCATCATTCGCGTACATAAGTTGGAGAAATGCACATTGCACAACTAGGTCATCTTGTAAAATTGTACGAATTGCATTTGAAATGTTCGCCTTCGCATTTTTTTTCAACCTGAGCAAGTTTTTTGGGGGAGTAGATTTTTTTGCTTGAAATTGCATCAACACATGTCAAGAAATACGAGTTGGAATTCGAAATGGTCATGTACTTACATCTTGAATGAAAAAAGAATGGATATAAATTGAATATAAGTACATATATACGTCGTATCTCTCAACAAACAAACATATTCGTATATCGTATAGCATAATAGTTCTCTGTATATAGTCCCAAAAGGGAAGGGAAAAAATCGTCGTTAAACGCATTACATAAAATTATCCTTTGGAATTCCCTTTTGTCAACACTCTGTTCTCATCATCCCAAAACAGGGAACGTTTATTTGCATTCGACAAAAAAATCCACTCAAACAGAGATCTTTTTTGGGCGGCTGGAAAAAAAGAAACGTGTTAAAATACTATATCTCGTCTCGCTTTCAAAGTTTATTTACAAAAAAGCTTTGAAAAGAAGAAGGCTCCGCGAACGAAATATTGTACAGTAGCTAAAATACAAACCCTCAAATTACTTAAACACCCAAGTTGCTCGGTAATAGCGTCGTTTTCGGGTTTCTTTTTTCTTCAAGTGTGTTATAAGATGACGATACATTCAAAAACCAAACTCGTTTCACAAAAAAGATTGATTAACGAAGGAAAAACTCTTTATTTCAGCGATTTTCCGAAACGCCTATTTTCCTACTTATTTCATCCTTTAAACTGTACAATTTTCTCAGGCAGTCATTTTTCTTCGTCTTTGAGTGTACGAGTATCGCACGTGTATAACACGTAAGGTGTGTGTATATGCTGGATATACGAATATGGTGTATTGTTACGAGTATGTGCTGCATTTGCATCTGATACAATTCGACGTATTGATACGTTAATACGATTTCAACCCGAATATATGTACCACATGTACTGTTTTCGTTATGCTACAATATATTGTACATGTTCACTTACATATGGGTACAGGGTATTTCGAAAGAGTGTAGTAGAACTAGGTAACTTATTGTACGAGTATGTGGGTTTAACTGAGTTTTTAGAACACGTCAATCGTATCCGTATTCCGTACCTACCTATACTCGTATTTTATCCGACGACTTATTGGATTTTTTTCTCTGCTTAAAAAAAGAATTATTACGAAAAAATATGGATTATTTTTTCGACGAAAATTAATGATGGGTTTCGTGAAACAATCTCTATGATATTTGAGACTGAAGTGAGCGGGATAAAGGAAAATGAGATTTTCGCATTTACATCGTGTTTAAGCCTACCTGCCATATAGGTATTTTTTGACGAAGAAAATATATTCAAAATTTACAGTAGGTAGACATTAATCTTCAATCGCCTTTTAGTCGAGGGCAAAATGTTGAAAAAATTCTCATAAACTCAAGCCAACAAATTAAGCATTTCAAAAACAACAGATAAGTTTTTCATTTGGACTGAAAAAAAATCAACACAGCATTCCAAAATAAGCAATCGTCATCGAGAGCAACATTTCAATTTAAATACCAATTTGGCTCATTTTGAATTCAAAAATTTTACTTTTTGGTAATTTTTAAGTGAAGTTTTTCAAATGGAAAGAGTGGGAAGGAAAGTGGAAGGGGTTGATACGTTTATCTGCAAAAAAATCGTACTAGAAAAAATTAGGACTGGCTTAAGTAAAATTAGAAAAAACATTTAAAAATACACCTCTCTAGAAAAAAATGTCAGGAGTTAAATTTCATTCATTTTAGATTTTTGCTAACATTTTTAAAATTTAAAATTTGACCTGTTTTCTGAGAAAAATAAATCAAAATTTGATCAGCTAGTTGATGCTCTGTTTTTAATTTTCCGAGTCGATTGGTGAGAGAAGAAAGAGGGATCGCAATAATTTCAGAGTCTCCAACAGTGGATTTTAGCTATTTTCAAACGTGATTTCATCAAAATAACCTTACCTCATGAAAAGTACATAAGATTGGCTATTTTAGGCCCCCCTAGATAAATTTGGACTCCATCAAGATATGGCTTTGCCTTTTGAGAGAATCATGCTCATATTGAGAGGGGTTACAATAGCGTTTCATACGATTTGATACAATTTTTTTGAAGAAGCTGCAAGGAAGCAAATTTTACCATTCCAGATAAAAATTAAGTCGTGTTCGGAAAACCTCTCCTTTACTAGTTATAAAATAAAAAAATTCAGTTATTCTAAAAATTTTACATTTCTGTATCAAAATTTATCCGAGCAATTCCCTCTTCAAGAGAAAGCCTCCTCGAGTCTTCAAGCTATTATTGTCTGCTTTTATGGAACCCTCCAAATCTGGCAAAAATCAAAGAAAATAAAACTAATCAAGGTTGGTCATTTTTTTTCAATTTTCCATTTCTACGGTAAATTCCTCTCCCCCCGGGTCACAAAAACTGGAAATGAATAAAAAAAATATCACAAATAAAAATCTTCCAAAATGTTTTGAAGATTGTTCATTTCTAGTCAGAATACTTCTAAATAATCCCTTTTTCAAAAAAAAACCCTTAGCCCTTCAAACAATACCTATTGGTTTTTCTTCTATGGAGCTCCACCAGATAGATAACATGGAAAAGTGATAATTATTGTTTGGGAAATCAAAGGATCGAGGTTTTATTTTGAAAAGAAGGTTAGGTACTTGAGACTAAAATTGAAATTTCTTCAAAAAACCTCATTTTTTTATTTTTTCTCAGGGGGGAGGAGGGGGAGTGTTCATAAATGAGAATCAGCCTTGTTTAAGGGAATGAGTAAAGTTTTTTCTCGAAAAGTGACGCTACATACTTAGAAGAATCCTGAGAAGTCGAATCCGATAGATGAACAGTGATATTTATTCAAATTCGGTGATTTTGAATTATAGCATTTTCTTCAAATTCCTCACAAAAAATTCAGAGCTAAAGAGACTTTGAGGGATCGTGCGTGAAAATCGTGCAAATAATTTGATCTCAGCACTTTAAAAATTTGACCATATTTGCAAAGGACATTGATGAGGAGTTCAGAGAGACTGAATTTAAAAAATGAGCCAGGTATGTAATATTCGAACTTAGTGCCTTCAATGTTGATAACTCTATAATATGCTACTTCATTTTCTGTCTTTTTTCGAATTTTGATCAAATTTGGGGGGGGGGGGATATTATTCCTCTCGAGGAGTGTGAAGCTCCATTATAAACCTTTTTTTCATCAGAAAACTTGACATAATAATTTTTAAAAAATGTTAAGCGGCAGCTTTCAAGGTTTGTATCCGTCCACCATGAAAATTGAGCTTTCATCTTGAAAATTTAAATTCAAACTTTTCAAATTTTGATTACTGAATTTTAATTTTGTATTTATCGTCATTGAACCCCCTTCCCTCGCCAAAAAGAGGTGATCCAAGTTCAAAAATCTCGAGACTGAATGAAATAAATGAGCCTTCAAAATTTATTAACTTCGTAAAAAATCTCAAAATTTGTAAAAAAAAACACACAAGCCATTCCCTTCCCACCACCACTCTTGAAAAGTTGGGGGCAGCGGAATGACGATGATAATTTCACTAAACTATCAAACAGAATTCATGATACAAAAAGGAACGAAATCTGTACCCTTGAATTCAAGTTGCGGATCAATTCACGTATTTACGGCAAACTGGTTATGCAATTTTATTAACATCTTTGAAATAATACGGTTTACGTGTGTATTTGAAGGCAAAACACTGCTGTATTGTTATCGGTCTAAAAGATACGATTTTGTTCCAAAATTATCGCTGTTTTCTATTATTCATAATGTCACATTTTCAAAATGGGTATTTTCAATAAAACTGAGTACCTTCCCCCAATTTTGGGGCAAGATGAAAAAAATACATCGAAGTCATGGATACATCGAATAGGTACTATGTTTTAAAAGATGCCGAACACGAATATGATCGTATTTTTTAGATCCGACCCAAATCATCCCCCCAGTGCCCCCTTCATTCGAATTAATTGGTACTTCAAAAGAAAGGACAAAATTGATGCACCAATAATAGCATGTGCTAATGACAAATATGCTTAATTTTTTCAATCCAACCCTATCTGGCTCCCTCTCTCCCACACATTTTCTCCAATTGCCCAATATATTTTTCTCGAACATCGATCAGTACAGAATTTTCTGAATTTTTCGCTCAATCGAATCGAATTTCAATTTTTATCTTGAAAGATTAGTTCGAACAAATCGATATATTCGGAATTTTCTTCAGCTGCTGCAATGTACCATTTATACAAATACAATCGATCAATCTTTACGTATGTCGAAACATGTAGACTTTATTATCTACATTAGACCGAGTAAAAAAAATATGGACTAACGTAATACTCAAAACACGATAAACTTAAGCCGCATTAGGGGTACAGTTACTTCTCGTTATACTCGTGTACTGCACAGAACTGATGGAGAATCTCGATATCGAACTTTAATACCCATCTTTTCTAGCAGAAACATTCTACATACGCTGGGGAATTCTCTCATCGTGGAATTTCTCAACGTTAATGAAGCGTTGGTTTATTTGAAAAATACCAATACTCGAGAGCTGACACCGACGTAATCGAAATCTTAATTATTAACCTTTAAAATGGCTAATTCGGGCAATCTATCTTCTGGGAAGTCGTTTCTCGTAAGCTATTTCATATACACGGATAGGAACAGTGACACATACCAGAGCACCTATACATATATACTCGAAATTCCCAACTACCCACTCGTCGCGTCGGGTCGTCTTGTTTCCTTATTGTATAGTTTATAATAATGTCACCCATCGATGGAGTCATTGTCCTCGTAATGAATAAATTAAATACTCACAGCGAGACTGAAATAGCTCTGCAATATTCTTTAATATCTTGCTCCAAATTGAACAAACACAATCCGGTACCGTCCGTGTTCAAATGGACCTGAAATAACAAACATAACGTGCCCGTTAGAGTGCAAACATCTCCGACATCCTATCGTAAAAATAACGTAATTAACAAAGCTGCGAAAAATCTTCCTGCTATATACGTTCGTTCGACGAGTCGACGATGTGTCATTTTATAAAGCTTATATTCTTCGATTAACACGCCAATTCTTAGACGTAACGAATTGCGTTCATTTTCCCCAGAGAGAGGAAAAACCCTTCTCTCTCGTCGATAATCGGAAAATACCTCCAGCTCGTGTAAAAGAAAAGATGTATATGCTGTTAGGGGGCTTTAATAATAATAAAATTAATGGAAATGCGAGTACATAAAATTTGATTTTCATTTTTAGACTGACACCTCCCTCCTCACCTCATCACCGGTGTCATCATGCAGCCCAACATCTCGTACAGTTTAGCACCACTGTTAAGGTAGTTTAAACGTATAAAAACTCCCTAAATACACGCCACCTGCTGCGATAATAAAGTCGTTTTTACGTTACTAATAAAAAATTGTAGCTAGGTAAAGATACTTCTTTTTTTGACGCCCAAGTTGCTTATATTCTTACTACATTCGCCAAGTCGTTGTTTTAAGATTTTTTTTCCTTTCGCGAACGTTTTACTCGGGTACTTTTCTAAATTTTAATATGATACGAGATCTTTCTGCATTTCACCAAAAGAAGAAGAAGCAAAGAAGCATTAAAAATGGCAAGTTTAGTTCACCTCGTATATAAATTACTCGACGATATAATACAGTTGCAGGCCCCCTGTAATAAGAAATTACTTTTTACGTTTTTGTTTAGCATTGTGTTTTTTGTTTGTTTTGTTTTTTACTTCTTTGCGTTCTTTTGGTGTAGAGTTTAGTTTCGGAATCACAAATAATGTATTTATGGAGCGTTATTTTTATTTCGCGAGTTAATCGAGCGTTTATAGTACACCGAGCTCTGTTTTATGATTATCGAAACTTCGCAGACGTCGATTTAACGAAATTTCCCCCTTCTTTCGACCAGAAAAAAAATCGCGTTTTATTTTTTTTACAGATGAGAATATAGAGAAGGTGAATTGTACAATGTACATACTACTACATACATACCTATTGGTATAGATATTTTAGCAAAAACCCGTCGTTTTCGAGTTATAAATTCCGATTTAGTGCGAGACCGTAGGCGTTGATATTGCATGCCTACACTGCATCAATTTTGCTGTAACGCGTGGAGTTGATATGGATGCGGAGAATTTTGTTTAGTATTATTATTTTGTCGAATTTGGACTCGGGCCTTTTGGTTTTTCTCAATTTTTTATTCTGTTGGGTAGCTTTGGGGTACCACTATTGTTCTGTTGCTTACTCCATCCCCCGCCATTCCCTTCCTTTCCTTTCCTTTCCTATAAAAATATGCCACTTTTTATCGCAAATCCTTGTAGACACCTTTATGCAGAAATTTGTAATTCAAAAGCATCACGGACATACTGACCTAGGCTGAGTTCTACCCTGAGCACAGGTAAATCTTACATCTATTGCCAATTAATTATGTAATTCCTGCATATACATACATTATAAGGTGGCACCATGGATTTTTGTTCTCTTAACTTCCTGGTCCTCCCTCAGGCAGGTGGCACTCCCACACTCTTATCTGGACTTGAAAAAATTCTCTTATTGTATTGTCGACTTAGACATCGACAAATGAGTCGGCAATACCTCGAAATTTCTAAAAATATTTTATAGATCTTGTAATCAATATCAACTTCCTTACCAATATTAACCAGATGGTTGATGTCGATTACAAGATCTACATAAGTATCTACTTGATGACAACATTTTGTTGATACTTTTGTACATAGACCCTATAATCAATATCGAAATTCAGGTTGTCTTGCCGATGCCACCAAAGTTGATGGCAATTATTAGATCAACAAAAGTAACTATACAAGATCAAAATTTTGTAGATGCTTTTGTCGATCTTATAGTCGACATCAACTTCGGATTGACAAGACGACCTGAATTTCGATATCGATCATGGGTCTACAAAGGTATCCACAATATATCAAAATCTTGCACATGACTGTAGATACAAATGTAGTCAGCAATGACGACCATCAGCATTTTCATCATAGTTTTTGAAAATAGTGTCAATTTTTTATCAATTATCTTAAACTTAGTTAGATCAACCCCTTTGTGGATAATGTTTCAACTTTTTTCAATCAACAATCATGTAAAATCATGTCAATACTTTTGTGAAGGCCACTGAAGATCTCGTCAGTGCTACGCAGGTAGTGGTCATTTCTTCAGTTTTAAAGCAAACTATCAAATAAATAGAAGAAAAATAACTTGTACACAAAACACTGTATTACACATTATAAAACATGCAACAGCCGTTTCAGTATGTCATCGTACCATCATCAGGCATAAAGCAAGAATAATACAAGTAAAAATACGAAGTACATACGAGAACAAATAGATAGAAAATTACGTCGAATTACAAGTTGAGCTTAGGATTTAGGGGAGGGGGCGGTTGGTTGCGTATGTAGGCAGAGAAGCTGCACTAACTCCTTAAATAAAAAGCTCAAACACCTAGAATTAGATAAACCTGTAAAATTTGCCTTTAAATCTAATAATACTATTTCTAATTTACTATGTAACAACAAAGATAAAATACAACGATCAGAAAAGTGGAGTTTACAGACTCGAATGCAATACTTGTAAAGCTCTCTACATTGGACAAACTGGCAGAGCTTTCAAAATACGCATTAAAGAACATCTTAGCGCATGGAAAAATAAAAAACCTGGAGTATCTACATTTGCGGACCATCTACTAACCAACAACCACTCATCTGACTTTAATTTCAAAGTCCTCCATGTTGAAAAGAAAGGTAAAAGGCTAGACCCTCTGGAGGAGTTTGAAATATTCAAACACATAGAAAGCAACTACATTGTCCTCAATGAAGTAGTAAAAGCTCCGACCAACATCCATTGCAACATACTACGCAGCTTCTCTGCCTACATACGCAACCAACTGCCCCCCCCCCTAAATCCTAAGCTCAACTTGTAATTCGACGTAATTTTCTATCTATTTGTTCTCGTATGTACTTCGCATTTTTACTTGTATTATTCTTGCTTTATGCCTGATGATGGTACAACGACGAACTCGTCACAGATGCTAGCTACCTACTTGAGGTCTAGCAGTACCTAGCTTCTATGAGCTTCGCGGGTACCTGGAAACTTACCCCCTCGTTACCTACTTTTCAGACACTGATTGTATTTCACGTAATATACAACACAGACATTTACCTTATGAAATAAGAAAAGTCTTCAGTTATACTTTGCATCCTTTATTGTTCATAAATCAAGTACAGAGTAATAACTTACTCAAGCTTCCCGAGCTGACATCGTTTTGCCTCACTGAGGCTGCCTATATATTTCATTTGAGATAAAAAAATCACCTCGTTGAGGCAAAAAACTGTGTGCAAATTAGCGTGAAACTTTAGCGCCATCTATTGACAAAACTAAAGAGTATGCCTTATGCACGGCAGGGGGTAAATGCAAAGCAGATAGCAAATGCATAGCTGGAACATGTACCTAGCGTAACAAAAGAAAAGATTCTTTTGTGACAGAAACAGAACTACAAATAATTGAATGAACACAAAGATGAATGTCTAGGGTAGGGTATAGATATCCAGGTGACTGTCTCTCAAATGGTTAGTTTGGATGCTGGTGGTATCCTCCTCCCCACTTCATTGATTCTCATAGGCAAGGGATGAAAGTCAACTACATTTACAGGAGTACACCACTAGTGCAGGTTTAGAGATAGCTATTATACAAAGCATAAATGGCAATCGAGCCTTGTTTAGGGAGATAATTTTTTTTCATCAATTTAGAATAATTTATCCTCCCAAACATATGTATCTGTAGCAATTAATTTTTCTAATTTTTTGAGATGTGTTTGACTGGCATTGTGATATGTTAATGAGGGTGGAATATTTTTTTGAAAAATAAACTAGTCAAGTACCTATTTATGAAACATTTCTAGCGAAAATATACTGCTATTCATAGGTAAGGTACCTACTAACATTGCAAACACCAAACATTATTTTTTCGTCACAAAGTACCTAATAAAGTAATAGGTGTATTTTGTAATCTATGAAAACTGAATACCTAGTACATTTTTTTCTAAAAGTGCTTCACATTTAAAAAAACAAAAAAAAATACATAATTGCATAGGTACCTAAGCAGATACCCACACAAATACCTAATAAGAGGAAAAGAAAAGATGAACAATTTGGTGTTTGTGGCAATCAAATTTTCAGGAGTTTTTCAATTCGAAAACAATGTTTTCCAAAATTTAGCCCCAAAAAAGTGTAAAAAATGGGTGACTGGGTGAAATTCTACTTAAAAATTAAAATTGCACAAAATCCTCAAAAAATGACGGAGCTTTGAAATTTGCGTCATTTAATTCGTTGGAATTTTTTTTTAGTCAGAATGTCAGAAAATGGTCATTTTAAATTTTACTATTTGTCAGGGGAATAAGCCTGATGAAATTATAAAGTGCAATAAAAATCTGACGTTTCCATTTCTGGGGTTATTTTTATTTTATCTCAAACTAAACACTCAATTTTTTCCCATCAAAATTAATTTTTTTCGAGTTCCTATCACACTGTAAAGACAAATAGTAGGACTTTATAGCTATGCGTTCTTCATTGTCAATAGAGCGCCATCTAACACTCGCGTAAGGTACTTAAAAAAATCAGATACCTGCGAGCTAATTTGCATATTTTTGTCATTAGTCTCATATAGGGCGAAAAAACGTCTCAAATCGCAAATATAGGCAAAAAAAGGTGCCTCAGTGAGGCAAAATTTTAGCTCGGGTTATTATACTGGCCTGTATAGTATTACGAAAGTTGAGAGATAGCATTCTAAATGCCTTAAGGAGTGCTAAAGCACATCACCACGGGGAATGGGAACAATAAACAGATGTGGGAAGGTCCATCTACGTTACTCTTTCAAAAGAGATTTTAAATAAGGATCAACAGTCGTTTTATGTAATAACTCCTGGACCCGAGTCCATCTGGTCAACTCAATCAGCATAACAGGAACACAATCTACTTTGAAATAGATCACTTGATCATTACTTCACCACTTATTATTTCGAAATACGACTGGACTTACTTGACTCGTTTGGATAACAAGATTTACGTAAATATGAGATAAGTACAAGCCTATCTCATTTCCATAACGCCATTGTACCAATGTTAGATCATTGGGAGTCACCAAATGACTGGTTTCTCTAGCATTTCTCTTTCAACACAAAGTTCTAAGAGAATTAATCCGCTAGAGGTTGTATTACAGAGCTATTTGGCATGTTGACTATTGGCAGAACAAATTTCTATTGCTTACGCGACCGAAAATACAGCACAATCTGTCTCTACATTTTTATTTTCAATTTTTTCTAATGTTTTTTTTTCTGTTTTTATAAGTTTTTCTTTTATAATATATTTTTTCATCTTTATTAAACTTAGTCATTTTTTTCATAATGTTTTTTCATATACTCATCATGCAGTCAAGTTGGGAGGGTGGGGGTTGTAAAAACCAAGAAAAGCAACTTTGAAAATACAATGATGATGCTAAAATGAAAAAATAGGAATCCTGTAAAAAAAAACTTATAATCCCAAAAAAAAACCTAAAACTGTAAAATAGGCCCAAAACACAAGAAAAAGAAAGCAAACAAAAAGCTGAAGACTGTAAAAAACAGGAAAATGGTCCTAGAAATTTTAAAGATTGTGCTAAAATTAAAAAAGAGAAAGGAACCTGAAAATATAAGAGAGCAGTCCAAATGTACAAACACAAAAAAGAGAAAGTAGCCTTGAAACATCATCAAAGGGCCTAAACCACAAAAAAAATACAACAAAAAAGACTATAACTACAAGAAAAACATTTAAAATGCAAGAAAACGCCCTAAAAAACATATCTAGGTAGTAGGTACTAAACGTGCTAAAATTGCATGAAAGAGGCATTCAATTCAAGAATACAAGAAAGATGGTTAAAATTGCTAAAGCACACCAAAAATTAAATTATATTAATTTATTAACAAATTCGCGAAAAAAAATAATTCATTCGAAATTTTTTCAACTTTTTTTTGCAAACAAATTCTTCCAAAAACGAAGTGAAAATTTTCTTTTATGATGCATCAATTTTGACTTAATGAAACTATCATAGGAATAAGTACATCTTATTGGATACCTAAAAATGTACACGTGTTTCACGTAAAGCTCAAACATAATGACATATGTTCAATATCTTTCCGTGGAAAACTTCCAACTTCAATAATACGTTCGTCTGTTTCCTTGAAATGAAATCACCGAAACCAAATACATAGGTACCTATACTATCGTGTAGGATGTCAAAACGTAATATATTTTCAATATAAAAATCAAAATAAAGACCCTTTTTTTCCCTTAACTCATACTTATCAATGACCCTTATCCTTTGCTTGGAAAAAGGTATTTACGTATGAATGAAGTAAAAACGACGTATACTTTTGTAACTGGCGATTCCACGGATATTGTTATTTTTCAACTATACCGATGCCTTATTGGTAATCTCGTATCTGATGATACGTCACATAATACTTATCCCTTTCCGATTTCTACCAAATAAAAAAAAAATCGAAAACAGGATACTTAACGACGTTTTTCAACTGTTTACTACATTCGTCTCAATGGCAAATTTACATAACTTTTTTGAAGTAAAAATTGCATTAAAATCGCTCAAAGTGCACTTCAACTTAGAGGTTGACTTTTTGAAACGGTTCAGCCGCAGCCGCAGGCCACAAGGGATGATCGTAAACTATTGGAATATTCTGTTACGCGAAAGGAGAGAAATTTTTCAAAGCACGAGCCCGAGCCATCGTCGTTTTATAATCCCAAACAGCACGTTTTAAAAATTCAATTTATTAACGAGACAAGTTTCTGTGTAAGATATACGTACGAGCTGATCCTCTAGTGAATAGGCTAAATAAAAAGCAGGTAAATTAAATTATCGAAGAACGTAGGCAGGTACCTATAGGTATACGAGTAAGCTGCTCTTTTGAAATTTAAAATACGCAATTTATTCGCGTTCTATACCTATTTGGCGAATTGATAAGCAGCTCGGTTTGTTTAGGTATAAATATTGAACATATTTTCTCTCACGACACCTGTTACATTCTATGTAGGTTTTAAAATTAAATTTTTCCCTATTATCGAATTACTCGCGATTAAAAGCAATAACATTAAAAATATATAGGTATCTTCCTCGCATATAGGTAAGCTCATGTGAGAAGGTGTTTATTGTTGTATAAACGCGGAAATATTTCATTATCTACGTGTTTGTTTCCATAGTAGGTATATTTTTTTCCTATCTGGATGGCCTTTGGCAAACACGTAAACAAACCAATCTGGATATTTTTCAACTCGTTCGACCTCAGGTTTTTATTATCGTTGGGAAAATTTAGAATGAAATTAAAAAAACAACCCCGTCCAGGGTCAGCATTATTGTGGATATTTTCTACATCAAATTGCTCACTACGTCGCCGATTTATCGGTTCGAAATTTAATTAAATGGAATTTCGGACGAATATATTAACGTAATATAGACAACGATCGTCGAATTCCATTATTATTATTTTCAATTACTGTACGTTAAAAGAGCGAGTTTTTGCTTCAAATTATGTCACGACGATGTTCGGTATGCTGCCTGAATGGCCAATCCTACGAAAACCTGTGTAGAAAATTCCACAAATGGCGGATATTGATAAACGTTGACATAACTATGATATTAGATGACATGGTCGTTGATTGTAATACGTCGACCAAATGTCACATCGGTGCCTGGGGAAAAACAACCCGACCTCGACCAGTAGAAAAAATCCGTTGGTTTATTGAAAATTATATTATTGTTTCGAATGTTTGAAAAAATTACGTTCAGTGAAACCCTCGCGGATGTTTATACTTTCAAAGTACAAATACGTACATATTTTTCAATACTGCTCTACTCGTCGTATCTGTTCGAACGCTGGAGGAAAAAGAAAAGGAGGACTGCGAAGAGGCACCTTGTAGATAGAAAAAAAATCGGTCGCGAATTCTGCGTCGAAAATGGCCACTGCACACATTCCTTATTATCTACCAGGACGAAATAAATGATTCGATTTCATAACGGGCCTCACATAAACAGCTCTGCTTGTAATGGTGCAAAATTGTTAGCCAACTATCCTTGAAACGAATTGGCTCCGCTAATAAGATAGCTCCCCAGACCCGTTCGCCTTCGTCGATGAAGATGAAAATTCACCATGTCGATATTTCCACTGCTGAAAATCTCTTCTCAGCTTTTCCTTTTTCAATAATAATTGTCTTCGAGTTGTACATTATCGTTGTTCATTTTTCTTAGCGAAAAGCTTTCCATCTTTCCACCTCAATGTGTTTCGTGTTACTCCCACTTTCGTTATAATTATAACCCATTTTGTAAATTTTTAGATAGATTTTATACTTTATTGTTGTTTACTATCTGTCGAGAAGTCTATCGAAAGATGGAAATATCGTCGTATTTTGTAAGTAATTACTCTTGCTCGAGTATCATAATATTTGACCTGTTCATTCGAAATCTATAGTATACCTTGGTATTGTTATCTTTTTTTAAATTAATAAGTTAATAACATCGTTGGCGCGAAAATTTCGGCTATTTTGAGCCGAGTGTGTACTTAGTGGAAAACGTTACCGGAATTATTAAGCACGTGAAATCGTTCAAGCTTCTCGTTCTTAGGGTTCCTAGACTCGAGTAGGCGAAAAATGTATAGGTTTAGGTACAGACCGTTTACCTTTATAAGTAGTGTATTGTAAGATGCGCCCATTCGCATGAGAAAAAGACTTGATGAAAAAATACCTCGCTATATATATCTCCATCTCGCTGAGATCTGCCTCCATTTTCGTTGTTATCTTTTGACGAGTATCTTGATTTTTAATTAATGAAATTTAATTTCATCCACGAGCTGTTTCCGACCAATCCTCGTCCATACCAAAGGTGTAACATCGCAATATTTCTTACGAGTAGGTAGGTAGGTAGGTATACGGAACGGCAATGGCAATATATCTAGCCTACACTTTCATCAACGTTCAATGCTATATTTACTCGGTATCGATGTTCCTTGAATGAAGTATTTATACGAAATTGCTCCCGCGTTGATGTATCATTTTGAGCGTGTATCGTAAACGTAGGTATTTGTATCCAATATATTATGTACCTACGTAAATATAATATTCATATTATACTCGTTTGAGCGACGCAAGTGTATTGATGGATGATGGATTAATTGTAAAATGATACTACAACTACCTATAGGCTTATTATTTAATGAAGTGGTAAAAATTGGGTTAAAACATGTTTTTTTTTTTTTTGGTAACTTTTGAGCTTTGACGATTTAAGCGGTTTAGATGTTCTGAATGATGTTGAATAGGAAATTTATTCAGGGCGTTTTGATAAAATTATGATACCTATCCACTAAATTCATTAAATTCGTCTATTTTTCATTTTATATATTAAATAAATAAATAAATAAATGTATGATTTTTTTAAAGAGCGATTGGTCAAAAATTCAAGAAGACTTCCATGAAATTCCAAAAAAGTCAATAACATGCAGTTCTCACAATGTGACGATAATAATATTTCTTTATATAATGTCACAACGTTTCAACAACATTCAACATTTTACGCAATTATTCCATTTTTTCCTAATTTTATTGAAATTTTACTAGTTTTTGATAATTTTAAATCGTGTGTTTTGGATGCTTTTAAAAATGTTTTTGTGCCATTTTCAACATTTTTAGATAATTTTTTTTTTGCAATATTCATTACATTTTACCAAGTTTTGTTGTAACCAGCTAGCCAAGTTTTATTTACAAGGGATGCCCAATCACAAAAATATGAGTCCCACAGGGATCCAAATGTCTCAAAAATTTGATTTTTGTCCAATTCTAATTAAAAAAATATGAAAAATGCGCCTAAGACACTAAAATAATCATTTCCAGGATGTAAGTATGTACATATATCAAGCATGAAAAAGTCATGAGACGCCCATAGGTTTTTTTGAGCTCTGAATATGTACCTATTCGGAAAATTGTCCGAAAATGGTCGAATAATGCAATATGGGCAGCTACGATTTTGGGAATCGTCCTTTCTAATTACAAGTTGAGTTTCAGTCCAAACGATTCTTAAAGTTATGTAGCACCCTAATCACATTTTTCGACCATTTTGGGCCAATTTTATTAAAATTTTGAGCCTTAAAAAATACGCATCTGGATACACAAACTCGAAATCCGAACCAAAATTCAGGAAACAAGACTTGTAACTAGACATGATGATTCTCATTGATAAAATTACTCCATTTTGGGCAATTTTCTAAAGTTTTTGGCCTTAAAAAAATACCCTTTTGGATGCTCAGACTCGAAATCATGCCAAATCTACAGGAAACTTGGCTTATGACTAGAAAATATGATTTCCAAAGTTTTAGCTTACCAATTATATTTTTCCACCACTTTTAGGGCAATCTGTATAGCAGCTGGTGTTCCTCAGGGTAGCATCCTGGGGCCTATTTTATTCCTACTATTCACCAGAGACTTCCCTGGAAAGTACCTATGTACTTATTTGCTGATGACTCCTGTGTGGTTGAAACAGATAAAGATTACAACTTGGCTGTTGCCAAACTTCAGGCCAAGGTGGATGGCATTTGCCAAGTGGGCTCGTAACTGGAAAATCAAGCTGAACGAAGTCAAGTCTGTCAGAGTGGATTTTGCTCTGCGTAAGCATAGCTACTGTCCTACAACTATTGAAGGAAACCCAGTTCCTCTCGCCTCTTGTGCGAGGTACCTTGGACTACATCTTGACTCCAAACTAAACTGGCAGGAGCAGGTCAAGAAAAAGAGAACCCAACTAAACCTACTTCTTAAGAACTTCCAGTGGCTTATTGGTAGGCGCTCCCCAGTGAGCCTGGCTAACAAGAAACTCATCTACACATCTACGTTCCTACCTATGTGGTCTTATGGATGCGAAATCTGGGGTACTACTAAGAAGTCCAACAGACTGATAATTGAAAGGTTCCAAAACAGAATTATGCGTGAAATTGCAAGTGCCCCATGGTACATCACCAACGAAGATCTCCGTAGAGACCTACACCCGGACCCTGTGGTCAGAGTCATTGAGAGGAAAACCGAGGCATACTCCAGACGGCTGCATAAGCACCCCAATACAGAGGCCATTGTCCTACTCGACGTGGCAGAAAACACCCGTCGCCTTAAAAGGCAACATATTTTCGACACGTGAAATTATTTATAAAAAATTACTGTGATTAATTCGTTGCAAGCTTATATGTATTGGCGCAAGCCAGATAATATAATAAAATATTTGAAAAAAAGGGCAATTTTTTGAAAATTTTGGACCCAAAAATTCCCTTTCGAATGCGCAAACAAAACTACGAGAAACTCGACTTGTGACCAGAAAATCTGATTCTCAAAGTTGTATGTAGCAGCCTAATCACATTTTTCGACGATTTTTAGGTAAGTATTTTTTTCTGAACCTCTTGGCCCTAAAAATACTCTTTTTGGATGTGCATATACCTACTCAAAATCACACCTAAGCCCTAGAAGACTTACTTGTGACAAAAGATGATTCTCAACGTTGTAGCTGCCCAATCACATTTTTCGACCATTTTTGGACAATTTTTCGAAAATTTGAAGCCCAAAATATACCCTATGGGATATTGGCCCCATGACTTTTTGACACTTGATACTGTTCTGGAGATCACTATTATACTGTTTTAAGCACATGTCTTCATTTCTTTATAAAGGCAAAAAGGGCCAAAAATTGAAATTTTGACATTTTCTTTCGTTTTAGACTCCTTGTTTCGGTTTTTGTGTTTTTTGGCTTCTTTTTTATTACATAGGTACTTGGATCTTTTCTTTTATGTTTAGGTTTTTTTTTTTGCAATTTCAAGTTATTCTGATGTATTTTTGTGTTTTGTGACTTTTCAGATCAATTTGAGCACAAATTTTCAAAATTCTTTCTTATTGTTATTTAATCAACTCCTTAATGATAATAAATCTCCTTTCCTATGAGAGCTGGAAAAATTCAAAAATCCACCGGAAGCTCCAGGATAGCTCAAATAATCACCAATCCATTTTGGAAGTCAAAAATGGAGATAAGTCATACTTTATCAGCTCTTGGTATGCAAATGCGTTTACGAATGTTGTTTTTTTTTACTTTTCTCCCAAAATAATCTGAATAAAATGTGTCAAGAAGGATGAAGTTTTGTCGGCAATTGGTAAATTCAAATTCATAAAATAAGTCGAGCTACTGAACTTAATTTTGGTTCTGTTTATAATGATTTTTTTCAATATTGAGCAGGGAAAAAATAGAAACCGAATCAAATTATTAGCCTTTTTTCTTAATTTGATCAAGTTTTGATTTTTGTAAAAAATTAGCCAAATTTGAATTTTCAAAAAATATTTAAAAATCAAAAAAAAAAATTTAGCCTGGTAAGATATTTTTGGATGCTTTAAGTATTCATTTTTCCGGGGTAAAAAGTGTAGGTTTGGAATGCACCTTCAGTATTAATGAAAGTGCACCTACATTGGAACCCAAAGATTAGCGAATTGTAATGACCTACTTGTGTAGGTACATTCAATTTGAACGACCACATGCAGAATCAACATTCAAAATACATTAGTAGGTACGTGCGATATATCAAAGTAGGCGGTGGATTTTGATTGGGCTACTAAGTACAAGTTTCAAAGGACATCGAATCTAAATTTGGGATCAAAATTCCTACAAAATGACTCGTAACAAGTCAACCTTCAAGAGAATTTTCCAGCCCAATAAATTTCGAATCCGACGTTCAATTAGCAATTCTCTGTGTAAAGACTGTATTGATCTTTTATTTGCACCTGCGGTGCTAATGTCTTACATGGTCTAACTTCACCCTTACGACCTAATTAGACCTATACCTAGTGCCAAGCACAGGTAGGCACTGGCGATTTACCGCCTCGTATACCTACTCTTCGGAAATGATATGAAATATAAAATAATGCATATAGAGAAATATGAATATAATGAATACTCGGTCAACTATAACGTTACATTAGCTTTATTGTTAATTAAGCACTGTATTGTACATAGTCTGATTATATTACGTAAATAGAATTACGATTTGAATAAAGGAAGCGAGTACAAGTAGTCGCAAATGTGTGTTAAAACACCACCCAGGGAAGAAGGGCATTTATGCCGGATAGGGCAGGTCTGACATAAATGACTCTAAGAAGAGAATTTAAAGATGCTGCAGTTCATCTCTTGAGTAACCACGATCCGATCCAATAGTCCATTACGTAAAAGATATTCCATATCCCAGTAATAATTAGGTGGAAAGTACGTGCTCCATACGTCGAACGTACTGATAGGGCTCCGCACCTCGACCTATCTATTGAATGGAAACTAAGCTCTCGCTTAGTGAGTCCGTGGTTGACTGAAGTTGTGATCGGATAACGTGAAACACTTCACTGACGCGAACTAAACCGCTAGATAGCGTGGTTACGTAAGAGAACTAAGCGAAAGGTAGAAGGAGAACAATTTTCCCTCACCTAAGCGACGGAAAATGGCGCAATTCCTCCCTTTACATTGCCCCGAGTGATTACTTATAGGAATATGTAACCACTCTAACAACTAAAAAGGGAGAATGACCTATGTGCCCTATCCTTTGCCCCGGGTGTTTACATGTTGCTGTATAAAAGAATAAAAAAGTAAAATAATATAAGCATCTTCTTATGAACAGATGGTACAAAAAAAAATATAAAGAAAAGAGAGAAAAGAAAATTATCCAACTTCTGGAAAAATTATAAACGTAGAATAAAGTGAAATAATATCTAAACAGTAGCTGTGTCTGTGTAAAATAAAGAAAAGTCGCGTTACATCTTATGAATCAAAGTATCGAACGAAAATCAAAAATTGCTTAATGGGCATACATTAGTGATGAAGATTATTGACTATTACAGTATGTATAAACTTTGTACATTATTACGTTATTCTATTCTATGACTAACATGCATTTATTTATTGTTTCAGATTCCATGGGATGAGCTGTAGTTCATGTTGCGATGTCTGTTTCATTCCGGGAAGTATAAATTGCGTAAGATTGATAAGGTTCTTGATTTTCGATACTTTGTAACGTGATTTCGTGTCTACAGATGTTTACTCAGCAAGAAGAGGCAGCAAACCCAAAACAGCCTCCAGAATGATGCGGTGATCGAGAAAAGGACATTTATCGGCTATCTTTTCCGGTAACGTTCGGTCTAGTATGCTTTCAAGTTGTTTTATATAGTTTGTATTATGTGTATCTTTCTTCGAAATGCTGATAGCTTCTAGCCAGTTTCTGAATTTCTTCGTCTTATCACTATGTACCGTGTGTTTTATAGGTGGTATGACATAGATTTTCTTTACGCCCGAAGTACTCAACGTCTTAATCAGCGCATTAAAATCGTCTCTCAATTTTTCTTCGTTAGTGTTTTCGTGGAGATCTTTATGACCTATCGATATCAGCACCTTTTTAGGTAATTTTGTTACGTTTTTTGAGATTGATCTATTTAAGTCTGTTGTTGATATAAAACCATTCACGTAATCGTTGTATTCCAATTTTTCAGTATAAGCTTGATCACCGGCTATCGCAAAATGGACCATTTGATGTACCAGGCCATCGCCCAGCATCCAGTACTGCTGCAAAAAGAAAATAGTCTCCGTTCCTTTATTTCGTAACGTAAGTGTAGCTCCGGTTGTGTATAGGTTATATCGAAACTTTCTACACGTCGAACCGAATTCATCAGGTATGGATGTTTTTAGTGTCATTCTTCTGATTTCTTCTTGAAAAATCTTTCTGGTTACCGGTAAATGAACTACTTGTTCTTTTTTGTCATAGGTCGAGATTGTTAGTCGATTTCGGTAATTTTTTACGTCACGAATCGCTCCAAAATGTCCTGGCTTGAGAGGGCTACGAGTTTGGTTGTTATCTATAATGGACTCGAACTTATTCTGTTCATATTTCGTTCTATATCGATTGATAGCATTTCGTCGGTGAGTATTACGTAAAGGCGTTCTTGGTACATATCGTGAACCTGATGGCTTAAGTATTACTTTTAGATTTCTTGTATTAATCGGTTTTCTTTCAGGAGACTTGCGGCGTATTTGAATCATAGTTTTGCTGGTTTTGGTTGGCGATGATAGTTTTTTCGGTGGTGATTTCTTCGGTGAAGATTTAGCAGGTAATGTTGCTGTTTTCGTAATAGTTGATTTAACCAGCGGGATTTTGAATTCACCTGTTTTTTCTTTTTGTAGGTGTTCGTGTTTCCAATTCGTATCCTCGTCCGATGTGTCTTCGTATTTCGGTTCGAATTGCGATTCATCGATTTCTTTTTCGTTAGATGTTGATTCTGCCGGGTTCTGTTCTTCATCGCTTAAAGGTTGTATAAATTCATCGATCGGATTGTCATACTTGTGTTCCGGTGTTACGTTATCGATTGGTTCACATTTTTTCAGGTATATGATTTTTTCTACTGATGCTTTTACTCGATCATTTAGATGTTCTACGTCAGAGTTTAATTTAGCGACTTCGTTCATATAATCGTTATTTTCTATTTTCAGCTCTTGGTTCTCTTTGCGTAACTTCCATAGTTGTTCTACTAAAGTCGCCGGTGACGTTGAATCATCTTTTACGGTCGTAATTTGGATGTTATTTGCTTGTATCTCGACGTCAGATGCAAGAATCAGTGATGTATTGCAGTTAGAGAATACGCATTTTTCAGTCCCGGGTGCGTAAGCCATATATAGATTGGTTAGACATTTTTCGTGATAGATATGTCTACACAAAGTTAGCTTTAATTTCGTATTTGTCCGGTCTTGGTCTGGGCCTTGCCCAAGTGATTTGTTGCAGCTTGAACAAGTAATGATGTTTACTCGTATTGCTTCCATTTTCTTCCTAGTTGGTTCAGAATACGGCTTTTCTTCCATGAATTACGTTACGAAAATGAAATCTGGAGCCCAGGATTAAACGGAACTGGATACGCTTGGAAATAATCGAATTCGGATTACGTAAGATGAAGGTTTTTCTTTGGCCAAGCACGACGATTTGCCGCATGTGTCAGAGAATCTGTTGGACGTTTTATATTGTAATCCATTGTACTCTATACGTATTATGCTTGTGTATTATTTTGTACTTACGTGTAACTGCTATCTGGTTGGATAATTTTCAATGTAATTGTTTTTAACACTTCTTGACAACGTTAAGTTTTTTAATCTTACCACAATGTTATATCTTTACGCAATGAGATATGATTTCCTGCTTTAAATGTCGAATGTAAAACCATTACCTGTGATTTTGTTTTTCACGTTATTTCTTGTTTAACGACTGTATTTTTACTCGAATACTTTGTACCTGTTCTCTGTGTGTTGCTTGACTTGTACTAACGGATGAGATTGCTCTTTTTTAATAAATGAAATCTGCTCTTACGGTGATAGAATTTATTTTATTCCTTATGAAATAGGTAACGAGTAAAAATAAAAAAAATTATTCGATATATACTTAGGACATTAGTAAGGAACATCGTTAAAACTTCCACGACTGCTGGAGTTATTAGATGCGTTACGTTATTTTGATCATTACTATATTGGTAGTACATTCTTCACAACTGCTAGAAATGCTTAGCTGTTACGTTATTTGATACGTCGATTATGAACACATTATCGTATGGGTTTACACAATATATTCTCGTTTTGGATATACTTTATTACGTTAATTATGCATTACGTAATGTCTCGATACCGATGCGTTCTTCGTATTCTCTGTATCTTTCTTCTGTTATCGTATCAGGTTGTTCGGGTACTTGAGTCAGGAATATTTCGCTTTCATCGTGTATATCTGTTGCTATCAAAGAAACCATTTCATAGTTCGCCGTGTATGTTGGGAAGATATTTTCTTGACGATCTATAAAATATGGAATCGGGTGCTTCTGGTATAATTCTTCGAACTGCTCCATATAAATAAGATCTGCGCCTTTTATCTTCACCGCCTCTTCCTTTAACCATTTATTAAACTGCTCTGCTTTTAGCGCATATTTCTCCATGGCCGCATAGGAATAGATCATGGGTATCAGTAGAATCCTCTTGGCACCTTTGCTGATCATTAGGTGTAGTAGTTGCTTCGTGTTTTTTATTACGTTACGATAAATTTCTTTTCTGACGTCGTGGTTTCCGATGGAGACTGCTAACATGGGAGGCAGTTGTCTAATAGCATGTATGAGATGGTTTTTTAGTTTCTTCGGGGATAGCGTGCCTGTCAGTAATAACGAATTCATCATAGTTGTGCGTAGAGGCTTGTTTTCGTATAGGCCTTCCCAAGCCATGGCACAGAGTGCCCCGTCGCCGACCATCATATAGTTTCCCATGAAATAGCATTTAACGTTATATCCGCGAGGGTGTTTGTACGTATATTGGGTGATAAAATCGGTTTGAATTTTATCGGTAAATCGCTCAGAATATCGTGTTGTTACGTCACTGTTGAAATAAAATCCTTTCTTGAAGCATTCTCTTCGTAATTCGTTGATGTTATATTCGATCGGTATGTCGTAGGTTTTTCTGTTGTGCATTACCATCGGTCTTATTTCAATCGGATCTTTGAACGTTACGTAATAAAAATTGTTGTTGTTCTTTAGGTTTTTCCAATGTTGATATGGTTCGATATAGATGGGTTCGATGTCGTTTTCAATTGTTATTACGTTATTTGGGTGCAAAATAGGCTGATGCAAGCGTTCCGAAGTTGATTGCGTTACGTTATTTAATCCTGACGCTGATGGTTGAGGGTTTTCCAACGTTGTAGTCATAATTTCGGTTTTCATCACGTCTCGTAGGTGAGGATTGTGTCCGAATTGATCTTCTTCGAATTTCAACTCATCTCCTAGCTTGACTCCGTCTTCTTTTTTCATTTCTTCGTAAACTCGTTTCATTTCCTTATCGAACAAAAGCTTTCTAAATCCTTCTAAATCTTCTTCCATGTTTTGTATCCGAAAATCTCTCTGGTCTAAATCATTGCCTTGGGTGTTAATCGTCTGCTGTAGGTCCTCAACTGTTTGTTCTAATTCATTAAGTTGGAGTTTCAGGTTACGATTGTATTTTACATATCGAGCAATGACGCTTGCCATATCGTCGGTTGCTATCCTAATTGCACGAGTTTTCTCCACTTCGAAGATTTCTTTGCATTTAGGGATCTGGCATCTCCCTGGATTTTCTTTTTCCTCACAGCTGATGATTACACAGGTCATCAGGTTAACGCATCGTTGATGTGCAATGTGTCGACACCGATCGAGGACTGCTATGCCTTTTGAGTATTCATCGTCCAGTATCAGTAGTAAGCATATTGCACATATCGGCATTTTGACGCTCGCTTCATATTCGGTTAGGTCTAACGAATCGTCTATCATTTTGCTCGCCATTCTAATCAACAAATATATATATTGTTGTAAATACTTGATTGGTTTATCATATGTATTGTCGTATTAAATTGAGTTACCTTATTCCGTAGATTGGAAAATTTTGTCGTATTCGTATCGAATTAAATTCTTGGATTATCAGCTTTTTCTTCGGTCACACTTCTGTCGTTCTTCTTTGTTATTGTTGTCAGATATCATTAAAATTTCACGTTGAATTAATTAAATACCATCACAAAGCACATTATGTCTTACTTATTTTATTTACGGTTGATTACACAATGTGTTTCAATGTTTTGTTTATTATCTATTTCATCTAGAGAGGTGATGTTGTGGCGAGTATCTCATTTGCCTATGTTTGGTGGGTGTGGTGCCGATGAAATAATTTGAATTTTGTTGATCTTTTTGATTATTTTATGTTTGGTAAATAAATGGCTAAATGATTCACAAACAAAATTAATTCTAACGTAATGACAATAATACATCTTCGGTTTGACAAGAAATGAACAAATGTGGTAACAAATTCTTACAACTAAATCATATGTAGCAAACATTACATGAAATGCCTCTTCTTCGGCTAAAAAATATTTATTTTACAATCGACTTCTGTAAGTAGAATATCCGAATTTCTTCGAGTAATGATTTTTCTTGATGAAGTGATTTTTTGTAACGTAAAATTTGATTCTCCCATTGGTACAAAGATAACCTAACAGGTCGTATGTTGAATTTTGGTTTAACGAATCATTTGGATATATTCATCGTATAGTAAACTTCGACCCTTTTTATTACGTTAGTTACATATGAATCTTTGGTGCGAGGTATTTTACAGCTTCGAAATACGCCTGCGGCATAATAAACACGTTTCGGCGAGAGTCTATGAAAGTCGGTCTTGGATATTTGATGTTAAGTTCTTCTACTATTTCAAGATATTCAATTTTTACATCTGGATATTCTTTTCCAATATTTCTCCACCAGTCTTTGAACCACGTAATTTTTTTCTGCATTTCTTCATCTTGAAATGGTTCGATTGGCGGGAATGCAATGATTTCTTTCGCTCCCATTTTGATAATTAGGTCCAATGTTTGTCGAGTGTTATTCAATGCATTTTGGTAAATTTCAGTGTCGATGTCGTGTAGGCCGAATGATATCATCACCTTGCTTGTAATATAACGTAAGTTTTCTGCTAATTGTCTTTTAATTTGTCCTGGAGACAAAGTTCCTCCTCCTAGTTCGCTTCCGACGTAAATTGATTGCATAACTTTGTTCTTGTGTAAACCTTGACGTACTGTGGCATACAAAAAACTGTCGCCAATTGTGAGGTAATTGTTGATGTAAAATAAACGTATGATATTTCCTTTTGGACCTTTGTGAAGATACGTAGATACATAGTCCCATTGACACTCAAAATGGAAATCTTCTACCTCATTACGTAATAGTGACTGATCAAACTGGAAACCTCGCTTTTTGCAGTCCTTCATCAAAGAAAATACATCGATTTCAATGGGCATCTGCGTCTTCACTTTACTGCCATGGAAAAGTATTCCTTCGTAATACATCACCGGGTTGTAGTTAATATAACGTAATCGTGGCTTTTCTCGACTTTCTTCGCCTTTGCGTTTATGGTTTTCACGGCTCGATTCTTCGTCGCTATGTATCTTTCTTTTCCTACTGGATTTATGATGCTGTTTCGACGATGACGTGATTTTTTGTGAGTACTTCTCTCGATTTGTATTACGTGATTCTGTATACTCATCGTTGAATTTTTGTCTTAATTGATTACATTCGCGTTCGGTTTCTTTCAACTTTGATTCTAGGTATGCAATTCGCTTTTCGAGTTTGATTTTCTCCCCTTCTTCGTAACGTAATCGTTCGTCTCTGTCTTTTAGCTTCTTCTCCAATTGTTGACGGTAATTCTCTTGGAATATTTTTTCTTTTCGGAAATCGTCTGCTAAAATCTTGTAACCTTTTTCTGTACTACGTAGCTCTTGATCGTTTAGGTGGAATCGTTTTTCCATTCGGGTTAGGTCTTTTTCCAATGTCGCGATTTTATCATTCTTCATTGCGATTGATTTTTCTAGTTCGATATTTCTTCTACCATATTCGGTCATTAGGTTTTGAATTGGTTCGGCTGCTGACATTAATTCGCGGTATACTTTCGGCTTTACGTCTGTTGAACATTTTCACGTGTTTAATGTTGGTTTATTGATCATTTGTTTTGGTATCTTAGTGATTGTTGAAGCTTACCTTCTCGATCCATTTCTTTGTCTCTGTTCATTTCGACACGATATTAAAATCGCCACTATAAACGATGTTACCGGTTAGAACACTCCAGCTATGGTTTAACACAGTGTTTTAATAATTTTTTAATTTACTTTGGTGAAACAGCAATTACTCAAATTCGGACAAAACACATTCAACTAGTTGTTTACTTTTGAAATGTGTTAGAAGACATTTCTGATTGGTTTACGGAAAAGATCCCCACCACTGCCTTTCATGTGTTTTGGAAAATGGTTTCTCAGCTGATAACTACTTTGAATATTTTTGTATGTTGCAATTTTTGTTTTACGAGTGATTGTTGAAATTTGCAGTGATGAATTAAAATTTACTTCTCCTTAATTTGAGTATGATATTCGACTTTTGTCATCTTTACTCAGGTTATAAGTTGAACACGTATGTTATCAGAATAATTCGACACAGGTAAGGAAAATGATAATTTTATTCTTCTTCTTGATATAGATTATAACTAATAACTAAAATTGATATATTTCTTCTTATTACAGGTTTATCTTACGTAATGTGAATTGATAGTTTTCCGGTGTCTTCTTATCATCCATTTTACAAAGTAAATAAAACGTAGAGTAAACAGTTGGTAATTATAACGTAAAGAATAATGATATTTCTATTTCTAGATCGATTATTGAACTAAATTTATTACGTAAAAGTGATGGGAGATTTCTTTAGTCTGCGTGTACGACAAATCGTTCGATTAAGAATAAAGCTATCTGTAGATGTGTCTCTGGTGACAATACTAGAGATTGGGAACCGATAACGTAATCTGGAACTTGCTCGTCAATGATTTCTTCTAGCCCTCGTAGGTAGTGTACGATAGCACCATCTGCTTGATTTTGTAGAAATGCCCTGTAGCAATTTCTTGCACGGTGATTAATTGATCCAACTCTTCTGTTCGGTATAGGTGCTAGGAATATTTGATTAACGCCGCGGTAGATAAGATGTTTTATTATCGCCTTGATGTCGTCGTAAGTTTCATGCTTTCTTGCCGCATCGTCGATCTGCGCTTCACCGAAAGAAATTAGAATCGATCGCGGTATTCTGATCAAATATTTGTCGATGTTTTCGATTAATGTTTTTCTTGTGATTCCGGCTCTGGATAATGAGTTAGTCCTCCATCTTTTTCTTCTTTCTTGATTATTGGTAATCGCTAAATCCACTAAGTCGTGTACTAGGCCATCGCCCATACACATGACGCCGTTTAGGAAGTAAGTCGTAGTGCTGCCAGATGGCGAATTTGCTAAGTATCTCGTAACGTAAGCGTAATCGTGATCTCGTTCGAATGAGTTGGAATCCAATAACGTCTGAGGTATTTTTGTACAGATATGTAAATCTAGTTCCCGGATTACTTCCATTACATTACGTAAAGTTCTTGGTAAGAAATGATGGCATTCGGCAAGCACGTTACGATTGTCACAGGGTCTGTTTTCGTTACGTTGTGTTCTTGGTGCTTCTATTGATAATTGCTCAATCTGTAGTCGCAATTCGTTAATCGTATTAGCTTCTCTACGTTCAGTAAGTAAGTTTCGATGATTAGCTTCGTGAAGCTCTATCATTAGTTGACTTCTCTCTCTGCGGATGTTTGTATGCTCAACATGTAGTTCAGACAGCTGTCGCTCGAGATCTATCATCCTTTCTAGGTATTCCGATTCGTTGATCAATAGAGGAAACCGTTGCACCGTAAAAGTCACTGGATAGATGGTTCGATCATCCAACTGCCCAGTGCACATAGGCACCATACAAGGCGTAGGAATGCGGAATTCAGGTCCGAAGTCATAGATTATTTCCTTACGGCAACGTTCATGAAGCACATGAGAACATGATGAAGTCCTCACGAGTGCTTGAGTTGGCAGGAGGGCAAACTTACAAATGCCACATGTTGGAAGCGAGATGGAATAATCATTCGTCGAGTTGTCAGCCATCTGTGGATTTATACATGCGGTCAAACTTCCATAACGTAATTGTAACGGTGATAATTATATATGAGATTACGTTACCTTGATATTGCTGGAACAATTTACGCAAATAATAACGAACTGGAAACTGGAAGAATTTTACGCAAACGAAATTCAACACGTTACGTAAGTGAACACCAAAACAAAATCAATCTTGAAAAATTCACTCAGGTTTTCGCACAGACGAATATAACTTGATGAAATTAGTACGTTGAGTGTCAGAGAGGATTTTCACAACGAGATAATTGATAGCTAGAAACCGCTTTCTGTATTGTTTGGTTGAAACATGCGCAATACTCTCATCATAATTTAGTTTTTTATTCCGTTTTCGTAGGTTGTATCTTTGGTTAGCAGTGGACTTGATCAAGTTTCGTTCTGTGTCGTTTTTGACAACTTCTTTCAGGATTGAGTCAAATTCAGATTGCTTGTCAGTCGACAGATTATTACGTAAGCTTCGTTTTATCATTTTGAATTCATCGTTGTTATCTTTGGCTTGTTTGGTTGAAGATTTAGCAACAAATTCCTCTAGTAATTCCTTTTGGTTCGTGAATTCCAGCATTTTTTGCTCCAGCGTTCTGTTATTGAACTTCGAACAGAGTTTAGGCTCTTTACGCAGCATTTCCTGTTGGTGTAATGTCAGGTATGATATAATTTGTCTAACGCTTATCAGTTTTTTATCTTCACTAAATTTGATATGCACTAATTCATAACAATTCTTTCCAGCTCGTACGACTATAAGGTATGGACCGGAACGTTTCGTGTATAACTTTTCAGTTGTTCCTTTATCCGATGAAGATTGCTTGTGATTCGTGATCATTACAAGTTCACCAGGTTGGTGTAATCGTAAATCTCCTCGTTTATCATTGAACTTTTGTTCTTCTTGTTGTCGTTTTAATTTACGTTTTTCTGCGTTTAGATTGATTAGTGCTTGATGATCTGTCATCTCATCAATCCTTGAATCGTCAAAATCATCTGTATATACAGCTTTACGAGCCAACTGATCAGCTATGCAATTTCCGTAGTCGGTCTGTCTTGCATACGTGTGATGGAGTTGGAAATGTTCAAATTGTATCTTTAATGCTACGATTTCTTCAAATAATTCTTTATGATACACAGGTTTGTTTGACGAATTTTTCCATTGATTAGCTTTCCATTTATTGTATTCTGTGTTGATTGCAGTAGTAAGGTATTGCGAATCCGAAAATATCAATAATTTGGTGACTTTATTACGTAACATTATTTCCATAGCAGTTTTCAGTGCTATTAATTCGGCTAAGTTATTCGTGTTGATGTATTTTTCGTGATTGATTCTTTCAGATACGTTTTTAGTACCTTCTGGATGCCAGCAGATTCCGATGCCGGCTACTGCGTCTTCGCTTCCGTTATCAGCGCAGGCTCCATCTACAAAAATCCACACATATCCATCGCTGGCAGTGTATACATCATTTAGCATATCTAATGGTGTTTCCATAAGCTCAGCACTGGTTACCGAAGGTAAAATCTTTTCTTTAATTTTACGTCTGGTAGCTTTTAATTCAAATTTGGCATTGATAGGTACATAATTTACAGGTAGGCCGGTTTCAAATCCTGGTAATTGCCACAATTCATCTGGGATTATTTCAACTTCATTTGGACGATGATTAATTTCATTTTCGATGGTTTTGATATGCTGATGCCAACCATGGTGAGTGTAAGCTCCATCACTATCAAGGTTGATTTTTACTCGAAGATGTTCTCCAATTAATCTCATCGTTCTTTCTACAATATTCGATTGAGGATTGTATGGAGTTGATTTTCCATTTTGAATACGATAACGTTTGAGTAACTTCTTCCAGATATTGTTCTTGAACTGTACTGCATTATCAGTGTTTACTTTTCGTATTTTATGTCCTAACGTAATGATTTCTTTAATAACTTCTTCCATCGTATCGGCTACTGCTTTTTGTTTAATACTAATTAGTAACCGTAACCATATTTTTCCAGAGAAAACATCCTTGGCTACGAATACGTATTTTGGTTCATCTGACTCGTTGGCAATAGGACCTAATAAATCAACTGATAAGACGTCTGCTAGTCGATATGCGTTAACGTAAGCAAATTCAATTGGTTTCTTCATACCGTAATTCTTATTTGCTTTACAGTATAAACATGCACTAGTAAGGTAACGTACGTAATGTTTTGAGTTCGCAGAATAGTACATTCGTCGGAATAGAGTGTCCAGTTTATTCGCACCTACATGCCCAAATACTTCGTGTAGATGTGTCATTGTATCAGTGAAAAGTTCATCAGGGAGAACTGGAACTACTGTTTCATCTTTGTTATTGAACATCAAGATTTCTTTGCCGTTTTGAGTATGTATTGAGAATCGCATAGCTAATCTTTTCTTAGCTTCTAAATCACGTTGGTTTAATCTCTCATCAGGGACTTTTAATCGATACGTTATTCCTTTGCAAGTTTTGTCCTTCTTTTGGAATTGATCAATTTTACGTAAGCTTGATATGAGACGTTCTCTGATTTTATCTCCAACATTTTGTTCGATGGATACTAAATTGGCAAAGTTGCAGTAATTTAACGTAATTTCAGGAGCTTGAATTCCAAACCAGCGTTTATGTTTCTTACGTAAGTCGTAAATCAAATTGTAACAGTTCAGTTGTGTAATCCAAATGGCCGCTTTTCGGTGTATTTCGGCCATTACTTCAAAATTGGCTACGATTGATTTTAAGTCACTTCTTACATGGATTGTTCTTCCATGTAGCCACAGTTGGAGTTTGCGAATTGTTTTTGTTAAATTATACATCTCACGTTCGATTAACGTATACGATTTTTGGTGTTCCTTAAAGCTGAAGCTTGTAAACATAACGATCTCGTCTTGACCTTCTACAGTTTGGTATAATACTGCATTCATCACATCAGATGACGTGTAAGTGTCTAGGTATAAATCGTATCCTTTTCGAGGTGAAATTAAAACAAAGTCCTTGATGTATTCTGCTCTCAATTTTTCAAAAGCTTCTTCTTGATCAGGTCCCCAGACGAATACTTCCCCTTTTTCGGTTAGTTTGTAAAGATTACGTAAGATTTGCTGATAGCAAGGAATGAAACGCCTGTAGAGTCCTGTTAATCCAATTAGTTCTAGTACTTCGTTGGCATTTTTCAACTCAAATTTACCGGTCTTTTTGTTTGTATGTTTTTCGACATACTCTAAAAATTTCAATATTTTCTTCGATTGTTTCTTGATAATGCCTGGTTCCAAATCAAATCCTAGATGATCCGTTGTTCTTCTGAAAAATCTGGATTTGGTGGCATTTAGTTTGAGTCCATTCTTACGTAATATTTCAAAGACTTCAACCATTAATTCCAACATCTCCTCGAAGGTATCTGCACGAAGTAAGATATCGTCGACGTACTTGGTTATACCCTTTCTGTCTGGAATGATATCATTAACGAGATTTACGAACAATGCAGAAGATATTTTTAGGCCGTACGGGAGTCTTATGAATTGATATACTCTACCATCGATTTGGAATGCGCAGTATTTACGAAAATGTTCCTCAAGTACTATTTGCCAAAATCCAGCAACAAAATCTAATGTGCTGAAAAATTTGGCTTCCGCGTATTCCGTTATAATACGATCCAAAAGACCTGCTTCGTTGTAATTTTCATTTAAAATTGGGTTAAGATCCACCGGATTCAAACAAATCCTCATTTCACCGTTCTTTTTGATATTGATCACGATAGGGTTGATATATCTCGAGTTGGAAGGTTCTATTACGTCAATTGCTAGCATAATTTGAATCTCCCGTTTAACAGCTTCCATCATCTTTTTCGAGGGATTGTATTTCCCACATTTATAGATGATTTCTTTTTCGGGTATGTTAAATTCCAATTTTTCCTTTTTTCCTTTGAAACGACCTGGAAATTTGCTGAAAATGTCTTTAAATGGAGCTAAAATATTGTACGCATGATCCGCTTGTTGAAGAGTGATTCGGTTCTCAGATACGGCTTCATCTAAGTCAGCTCGTAATCGATTGAGATAAATTTCTGGACCTGTATCAGTAACACCCTCAGGCAGTTTGTAATATTTTCGTAACGTATTGGCTCGATTCAATAGCATGTAAGTATCTGGAAGATAAGACTGTTGGATTGATACATGATTTAATTTCAATTTTGTAACGTATTCTTCTGGTTTTAGAAAAGGTATTGAATCAATATCATGTTTTGGTGTAGGCTGGCAGTAAGCTACTCCTTCGTGTATTCTAGGATCAATCCCGAGTTGAATCATCGTTTGCATTCCAATTAAGAATACTTGATTACAATTTTTCATCACGTAAAAGGGAATTTTCAAGGTGTGTTTGCCAAATCGTATGGTTGGTACCAATGCGTAATGAGCAGTTTCTACGATTTGTTCATTAGCTAATACACAACTCACTGGTTCAGATAATGGAATGTAATCCATATCTTCGGAGTGATTTTCCATCAAATACTTAGCCGTTTCTTCAGATATTACGTTAGGGGTTGCCCCAGTGTCGAGCTGTGCGGGATAAATACCTTTCCCAATGCCTACACTGACTACTGTTGTTTTGATCTCTACTTCAGTTCGGTCCAGTTGGGATAACACGGATTGATCATGTTGAGCACCTTTTTGGGTAATATTTAGAATATAATTGATGTTCGAATTGCGGTAATCTAACGTGTATTCATTATGATTTTTCCATGAAATTTCTCCATCACCTTTTCTAACGCTGCGATAGTCGTGAATTGTAAAGTTACTCGTTCGTTGAATGAATGATGATAACAGATCTTTAGAATCAACGGTATGATAATCCAATTTTTTACGATGTCTGCTTAGGGCTACTATTACGTGGGATAAACTTTCATAAACGGGATTGCGTTGTTTATTGAGGCGTACGATAATAACGTGATCATTTTGTTTACCTTGATACTCGTGTATCGTATTGACTTTGAACTTTCTATTTTCCAATATAGATTTTTGGTGTTGCGTAAAAACAAGATATTGTGCCCCAGAGACCCGTGGAATAGTGTCTACTGAGTAATAGTCGAAGATTTCCATCTCAGAATGAACCACAGATGTTGAATACATGCCGCCATCGTATAAATCGGTGAGTAATTTAGCTGTAGTAAGTGTACATCGGTAAGATGTTGATAGATGTTCTTTTTCATCAATTAATTGATCGGGTATTAATTGGTACTGTGTTTTCCTCAAAGGTGAACGGTTAATGTATTTAATTTGACGATCATCTCCTATCAACACCGCGCGTTTAGCTCGTGATTTCATCATAGCGAATAAAACTGCACCGTAATGAACTAATAAAGCTTCATCTATGAAGATACGTTTGTATTGATAATCATTCCCATGCATTAAATACGAGTCAATAGTTCGATAATTACGTAAAAGTTCGACATCATCTATTGATAGTCCCCATTTCTTAGCTAATCGGTTACGGAAATCAATAGCAGCTTCTTTAGTTGGAAATAGTACTAAGTCAGATCCATCGTGGAGTATTTTGCTCAATATGTATGTCGTTTTGCCACAACCTGCTACTCCTTGAACCAGTTTAGTGTAAGGTAATTCAAAGTCGTTGATATTGATATTTTTACACTTAAGATACAGGTCATAATCACTTAAAACTCTTGATTCCTTCGTTACGATTAATGTTTCAGAAGCTGGTACTCGTTTGTTATCTTCAAGATCTTTCGATTTAATGAAACGCTTCCCGTCGTGCTTGTATTTGTGGTCAATTACGTTAGAAGATGGTACGTGTTTGAAGAAACCGTCGGAGTTATCGTAGATACCAATTTCCAGATCGTCAATGTCGACTAATTTTTCGATATTATCTTCATCAGTGTTTATGATCTTGTTATGGATGCGTTTTGCGTTAAGATGTGCTGCTTTATATGTATGGTACCAAATTGCTAATTGTTCCCGTGTCGCGTTTGTGATGTAATCGAATTCATACTCGGGTTCAGGTATAGGTGGCCGGAAATCAATAGTGAAAGCGTTTACTGGTAAATCAAACGTTGGATCGTAATTATTAGGTTTTGAATAATCGTATTCCTTAAGTCTATTGGCTTCAAATAACTCATTGTATATGGTTCTGCCTTTTTCAGAGGTATTCGTGGATTTGGGACGAGTAATCACCAGACTGGAATCAGAAGCTACATCTGTGAAAACTTCTTTCAATTTCTCGTTCAGTTGCTGTATTGGATAGAATATACCGGCATTGTTTTTGAAGAATTTCGTGATATCAGGCTTTACGTTACCATGCATATCTTCATCAACGATATAATTGCCATCAATGTAAGGATCTGGATTAACTGATGTGAAAATTAATGAAGTTTCGAAAATGACCCGTACATTACGTAACTTTGATAAAGCAGAAAATAACTTCTGAAATGCATGCCATCGTGTGGTTTGTACATGATGCAAATTGTTCTTTGGTGGTAAAACTAATGGAAATAGAACAATAATATCTTGGAATTTCTTATCGATGAGAGTAGCCATTAATTGATCTGAGAGTTTAGCAAATTGACTGAAATCCACGAATTTGCTATTTAATTCGCGTTGACCAAATGAAATAATAGCGTGTTTTTTATTATATTTGTTGTTCTTGATTTGATGTAGTAAATCGCGAAGTGCAATGTCATTACGTAAAATTGAAGAAGACGTAACATCGCATTCGGCTATTTCAGACAATTTTTGAGCTAAAGAATCCCCGAAAAACTCGTATTCTGAAAATGGGAATTCTTTTTTCTTACGTAATGTATGATTTATTCTTGATCGTTGTTCCCCGTCCCCTCCTCTGCGTCGGAGGAGTCGGAGTCTTCCCCGTTTTTTGAACTTTCATCATTGTGTTGTTGAAAATCGTCTCCGTCATTTTGTGTTTGAGAGGATGACGACTGGGAGATTTCCGTGTGATTAACTTGTGTTCGAAACGGTTGAGCACCAGAATTTCCTGCCGCTGGCTGATTGGATGCCCCAGTGGTGTTCTGATTAGGTTTGGAGTTGGATTGTAAACCTTTGCCGAATTTATTGAATTTCTTGTTTTTCTTAACAGGCAGAATTGGGGTAGATTGGTATAGTAACGAATTGGGTTGTCTTAACGATGTAGGTAACTGTCGAATAGTTAGATCTCGGATGCGTTTTTCAAATGCCACTCTATTACATGTAATTTCAAGACCGAAATGATGTTGCATATTGTTAGGTACAACTGAGTGTAAGGTGGAAATAAGGTCGTCATCGGTCATATTAGTATCTCCCAGGATAGTGTACCATTTCAAGAAATCTAGAGCCCAGCTCTTAGTTGAATCGGTAGCTAAATTGATTGTACGGAAGTGTGCTTTTGCACATTCGTGTTGTTGTTGATTCCACATAGTTAAAATGAATGACGTACGATGATTATAATAAAAAGCAAATGATCTTTTGAGTGAATCTTTCCAGTTGATGGCAGCCTCACTGATTAAGAGTTCGTTGAAAAATTCAATATATTGAGAGTTGGATGCACCTTTATTACACATTTGTTGTTCAAATTTGAGGACAAAGGAAATTACTTCAAATAAGTTGGTGTTGGTCAACCTGTGTCTGTTGTCGAAAATATTCTTTGATTTCAATTTGTAATTATTTTTCTCTGCAATGTCTAAGTCATAACTTAATTGCCGTTGCCTGGGATTAGCATCAGGTGTCTTCATGAGATGATTTGTTCCAAGTTGGAATTCCACAATTTGTTCTTCTCCATTCGATTTTTTATAAATTAATCCCGAATTATTAATCATACTTTCCATAACTTCCTTGGTCTGAGCTAACCTTCCACTTTCCTTAAGAATTTCAATACCTGGTGGAGTTTGATCTTGAGTTAAATCAACCACATTGTTGACGGTGTTAACGTTATTAGGGGTTGATACATTCGTAGCAGTTGGTATAACATTTGACGTAACGTTAGATGTTGTAGCGTTTGATGGAATTGTATTATTGTATACTGGTGGCGGTTGTGGGTACATAATTGCTGGAATCGTGGGATTGGTAATTTGAGGTTGTGGAGTAGTTGGCGGTGGATTAGGTATACCATTTGATGTAAATAATGGGACTGGACTAATCTCATTGAAACGTCTAATCATGGGTTGTAGGACCTCATAAGTGTCAGCTGCAGCATCCAACAAATCTTCGCACATAGGTCTGATTTCTGCCATCTCGTCCGTAGCAGCAAGGCCCAATCTCATACCACTTAATGCTACATGGTTAATGTGTTGTGTTTGTTTATATGATTCGTGAAATAAATTCTTTATTGTACGGGTATCTTTGATCATGGCTTCGCGAAAGTATAGAAATCCTCTTTCGATTTGGGTAGATAGTCTCTTATATACATCTTTAATATCCTCTCTAGTGTCTGACAATTCCTTTTCAAGAGAACGTATCCGTAATTGCATATCCTCAGTAGATTTGATACGATCATCGTTGCATTCTAGTGACCATTTGATATGATCTTGTAGCTCAGTATTCTCGGTTGGAGTCTGAACCGTTATTTCAACGCCATCAAATCCCATTGAATGATCGAGAGCATCAAAATTATAAACTCGACGTACTGCCTGGCCTTCTCTCCTAGGAGGATCTAGAATAGCGGCTATTGATAAATTTTTGTTGGAGACATCCTTGCCTATGTTTTCACACGCAGCCCTATTGTCAAAATCACACCACTGCAGAGTTTGCTCAAGTGTAAAAGCACTTTCTTCTCTTTCCTCATGATCGGAAATATTAGGTGGTGTAGCAGTGTGTTGCTGCTGAGGAGGTTGGTATTGAGGAGGTTGACTCTGTGGGCGTCTATTCATAGATTCGTGTAACTCTTCTAGTAAACTATTATGTGCACGACTGGTACGAGATTGTTCTTCATTATTACGTAAGTTTAGAACTTTAGAAACGTTTTTTCCTATTTTATACCCTCGAGCTGATACAAACCTCGCACAAGCTTTCGTAACTGGAAGATCTTTAGTTTGATTGACTGCTTTCAGATCTTCTCGATACTTTGTAAATTTATGTGATTTAGGATGAAAGCGATGGCCCTGACCATCCACTATACGTTGAGTGGTTGGTTGAGGTTGATTGGCTTGGTCGGTACTTGTATTCTGCCCCTGAGTACTCGAACTCGTTTGTATATTTTGAGTTGAGGTACCAGGTTGAGAAACAACTGGGTTCGGAATCACAGTAGTATTGCCAGTTTGGTTGCTATTTGGGTGAATCGAATTATTGGCTTGACTCGGAGTTTGGCTTGGAGGATTAGATTGAACAGTGCCTCGAGCTGGTTGGACCGACTGAGAATTACCTTGAGGAGGAGCCATGTATTGGATTGGTTGAGGTGGACCATAAACCATAGATTGATTTGGAAAGTAGAATCCAGGGGTTCCATATGGTATCGGAGGTTGACCATTCGGAGGCATAATCTGAGTGGAACTCGCAAAGTATTGAGGATGAGGCCACTGAGTCACGTTTGGATTGAAAACTTGAGGTTGAACATAGTATCCAGACTGGTTTGGATTGACTGGAACGTTACCTTGGTTTTGACCATTGGATTGTCCGTTGACATTTCCCACGTTATTAGATTGGTTGGAATCCATTTCAATTATTGAACCGTTTGACTGGAACTGGAATTGAACTGGAACGCAATTAATTACGCAAGAGACACAATGTATCTGTAACAAAACTAACGAAAAACGTAAGTTTGGAAGTATAACAAAAGCAAACGCTAAGTTACGCAAAGTGAAACGATATTGAAAACTTCTTCATACGAGAGAAATAAACATAATGATACGGATATCGAATCGTATACTCGGAGCTCTGTCGAAAGTGAGAGATAAGTAATCTCGTTGGTGGGGATTCTAGGCCAAAGTACGATGCCTGTAGAGTTGGTATTTTCCCATAAAAACTTGAACACAATTTCTATTGTATTAAATTCAGCAAAAATCACGTTCCTCCGTTATCATGGTAACATGTTTGAACGTAATTCCGTTGTAACAATGCTGAATGCTCGAATGTAATCGCCGACTCGTAGGTAAGTACCTACTTCGCGTTGTTGAACACATTGAGATAATGTAACGTCAAATTCCCCATCTATTTATAGGTCGAAAATATTCGTGCAATATTACTCCATATCACCGTTTGATAAATAGGTAATGAACTCGCATTCCTATCTTCTCGAAACATGAAATCTTCTCGAACTGATGAAATAATTGGTTCATTTTCCATTACGTAAAAATACACATGAAATAAATGCGAACCATAAATGGTACCATATTTCTATCCATTGACTGCTGGATCAAATCCTTACGTAAATGACTTCTTTATGGTGATTTATGGTCCAAGAATCTTATTAATAACATCTTATGAACTAAACACACACATGTGAAAAGTAGGTATGGGTGTTGAAGTTGACCTTGGTTGATGGTATTTGGTCCTTGGGTCTTCGTGATTTCTATGGAAATTTTATGGCATTTATGGTACTCGCGCCCCACGTTGGGCGCCAAATGTAAAGACTGTATTGATCTTTTATTTGCACCTGCGGTGCTAATGTCTTACATGGTCTAACTTCACCCTTACGACCTAATTAGACCTATACCTAGTGCCAAGCACAGGTAGGCACTGGCGATTTACCGCCTCGTATACCTACTCTTCGGAAATGATATGAAATATAAAATAATGCATATAGAGAAATATGAATATAATGAATACTCGGTCGACTATAACGTTACATTAGCTTTATTGTTAATTAAGCACTGTATTGTACATAGTCTGATTATATTACGTAAATAGAATTACGATTTGAATAAAGGAAGCGAGTACAAGTAGTCGCAAATGTGTGTTAAAACACCACCCAGGGAAGAAGGGCATTTATGCCGGATAGGGCAGGTCTGACATAAATGACTCTAAGAAGAGAATTTAAAGATGCTGCAGTTCATCTCTTGAGTAACCACGATCCGATCCAATAGTCCATTACGTAAAAGATATTCCATATCCCAGTAATAATTAGGTGGAAAGTACGTGCTCCATACGTCGAACGTACTGATAGGGCTCCGCATCTCGACCTATCTATTGAATGGAAACTAAGCTCTCGCTTAGTGAGTCCGTGGTTGACTGAAGTTGTGATCGGATAACGTGAAACACTTCACTGACGCGAACTAAACCGCTAGATAGCGTGGTTACGTAAGAGAACTAAGCGAAAGGTAGAAGGAGAACAATTTTCCCTCACCTAAGCGACGGAAAATGGCGCAATTCCTCCCTTTACATCTGTCTGTCTTTCTCGTTTAGTCATATGCAATAAAATACTCGAATGGGTAACTTCGAATGAATTTAACACTTAGGAATGCTAAACTCCTTCGCAATATATGCACAAAATATCGTTTGTATGTATAAATGATATGTACGAGTACTTACATCGCGCTTACAAAGGGACAAGAATATAATAGATATTCCTTTGATTTAAAGACTATAAGCGTTGGAAAAATGAAAAAATACCGAAGAATCTTTCCACAAGGAGACTGCTTTATAATGAAATTTATCTCACGAATAGTTGATCTCGCTACGTATAATGTTCTAGTTATTGCAAAATAAAGAATTAACGAGACACGTTTTATCGTTTTTCAACTAAAAGCGTTTCAATTAGATTGCCATATTTTTGACGATTTTTCGCCCCGTGCAAAATGTCTAGGTAGGTAGGTATTGTGAAAAAGACGTAGAAAATTATTCTGAAAATTCAACCTTGATGCGAAAGAATTGTAAATTTTCCAAGATTGCGTAGTTTTTTGAAATTATTAAAATCATGTAGTTTTTTCTCGGAAAGCCATTCAGTGTACCCTATTCCATCAAGCAACCCTCACACAACCAATATAAATATTATGACAAAGCGGCGAATGAGAATATACCCTCTATCAATTCAAAATATAATTATGTGGGATGACGTTAAAAAATATCTCGATTCAAAAGAAACTCTTCGGTAAAAGAAAACAAACAAGATGAATGAGAGATGTTCCAAGCATAACATACCTATACTGGCGTGTTTTACAAATCGCCCAGTTGTTCTTATTCCCTACAGTATATTTTCCCATAATAGGTATCGAAGTTTTGGATTAATTTTAGCCATAGTTCGAATATTGTTCGTTTTTTCCCTCCCTTTGTAAAAATATTTACGATGACGACCGACGACAACGTCGTCGTCTTTAATTTAGTTGAATCTACTTAGAAACCATCATTTGAGCAAATCAACTAATGATAAGTTATTCGCAGCTAGCTTGGTTGGCTAATCAGTTAATGCGAACTTTTCGACGCCTAATTATGATCCCGACGAAATCTGGGTCTGGAAATTTATAACTTTTACTAGTAACTCATTACAATACCTTCTTTTCTAACCGTCGCTTATGAATAATTAGTCAACTCGTCGATACTTTGCGAAGAAATTATTCATATTTCGAGTTATGGTTGCAAATGCTCTTGGAATATCATTAAAAAATCACGCCAGGAATTAGGATTAAATAAAAAGTTGAATAGGAGTTTCCTTTTTGACCCAAATTTTTTAGAAATAAATTGCTACGAGAAAATGTGACTTGGTTAATGTATTATATTGTAAATCTTTTCTCCCCTTTCCGCAAGTCCATTTTAGTTATCACAGACTCGTACCTACATATAATCTTGGAGTTTATTGGAGAACAAATTTGCCAACTATCAAGTTACAAACCTGATATATACATAAGTATATATATGTATTTTTGAAAATGTTTTCCCCTGAAGTTGATAGATCTTTTTAATAGTTAGGTTGTATGGAACTATTTCAAAAATTCCAAAAATCGTTCATAGCCCTTGTTTGGGCTCAAAATTTTTCAAACTTGCTCAAAAAATTATTTACTTAATTAAAAATTTTGAATTTTCTGCTAACATTTTAAGTGATTTGGTTCGGTTGTGTGACACTAATAATATTGGAATGCCAAAATGGATTTTAAAAGGGAAGATCGTGCATAGATGGAGTATAAGCAACAAAGCTGCTGATGGAGAAGAGATGAGAGTATAACCTAGAAACCCACATGTGCTTTGTAGGTCTGGGGAAGGTGTACGATCAAGCCTGTAGGAAGAAGTTGTTTGAAATCCTGAGGAAAATGGAAGGGAATGAACAAATAGTACGCTTAATTGAAGAAATATACATGAATAATGTAATGAGTAAGTTCAGGAAACATGTCTGAAGCAAAGAAAATAGGAAGAGGAGTAAGACGGGGATGCTCACCCCATTGGGTGAAAATCTGCCAATGATACGCAACAAAAACGCGGTAGGAATTGCAACACTTTCCGCCAATACTTATGAGGGTAGTACAAATATAACCCGGAATTTTTTCATAAAAAATTTTGCTATCCACATACAGAGCTACAATTTTGTACAGTTATTCTTGGTAGTCTCTCTCATATGGTGTGTTGCGCATTTGCCACCTCTTTGGGAGCTTTGTAATTTTTTTTGCAAAAAGTTCGCGGCGTTTCAAGTGGCCATTTGCGCAAAAATGATTTTTCTCAATTATTACCTTTGAAGTAATGTTTACTCAGTGCCTCTATCGATGGTCCAATTTAATAATTATCAACAAGGTGTTGAATCTAGACTATAAAAGGTGTTCTGGTGTTTCTCATCCCAATTCGTTCAATTTTTTAGTCATAAGCCGAGCTGTATGCGCCCTGGCACTGTTTTGCAGCAATTTCACACAAAGAATCGTGATTTCTCGTCGTTTTGATCAGTGTGTGAGGATTTTATTGTGCTTCTTAGGAGGCTACTATGTTACAGTGAGTTCATAGTTGGTTTTTAAGGCAGAAAATCACATGAGATTACCCCCTTATGTCCCAACACACTGTATACACCACCTTCCCAGCTGATGCCCTGACCATTGCTTCAATTGGCGCTCCCTTCATCGTCACTTTTCCGCTATTTTCAAAAATGGAACACCATTCATACGCTTGGTTCTCATAAAGGCACTCATCCACGATCTATTTGCGTAATTTTCAATAACTTTCCGCGGATTTTACGTGATTTTTGACCAAAAAACCAAAAATGATGCGTTGCGCATCGAAAATTAGATCGTCATTTTTGCACATGGCTAAAAATACACTAAAAAGTGAGATTTTGCGGTTCCAGCGGTTCTTTACGTTTCATAACACTCCAGTCTATCATCCAGTACAGCAACTTTTTCCAAACTCAATTTCTCACATGTCTGTGGGAAACTTCCAGGTTATATTTGAACCACCCTCGTACTTTTCTGCTCATTAATCAGCGCGCGTATTTTTTTACGTGATAATTCTGCCAATGTCCAATATTCATGAAAATTATTTTGGCTCTGCCAGGAATCAAACCCAGGTCTCTGAGATGGAGAGTGACTTTTCTACTTACCTAACCACCAAGACATGTAATGGTAAGCGTGCAAATATTTCTACACTATGCTAAGACATTCGCATAAAATACCGCATTTATGCGTGTTATTCAAAAAACGCGAAAGAATACGCCAAAATACAGGTTAGTGGTGTATTTTGTAGTTGATTTGTTCCAGGCAGCGCAAAGAAACACACCATGTAATCTGAAAGCGCTGTGGCCTTATGCGAGAAAAATACGCTACAAAATATTTATGTAGCGTATTTGTTAGCAGATTTTTTTGGTGCACCTCTGCACCAATTCACCTTTTGAACAGTGCTTTTTCATGCATATATTCAGAATATGTGAATAAACCAGCTATGGGTAGATTTTCCCCCAATGGGGAAATGTTGTGTAGCCTGTTCAACATCTACTTCAACGACAATGGCTGAAAATCAAGTCAACAGGGCTAGACATCAATGACACGCATGTCAATACCCTGCTATTCACTTATGATCAGGTGGTCTTTGCTGACTAAGAAGATGACTTGCAGAGAGCTATGTACAACCTTCAGAAAGTAGCAGATAAATATGGAATGAAAATATCATCGTCAAAAACAAAGGTAATGGTCTTTGAGGGGAAAGAGCCAATACACAGTAAAATTGTTGTAAACGGACTACCAGTAGAACAATTCAGAAGATTCAAGTATCTCGGGTGCAAACTATCTTACGATGGATATGTCGACACAAAACTTAAGATCAACAAATTCCTGAGAGTAAGTATGCGGGGCGATGAACCAAGCCATTCCTCTGAGAAAAGGCAGAGTGAAACTCTAATAAGAACCTAATGCGGGCAAGACCAATGCTGCTCTATAGATGTGAAACATGGACAGGACAATGAGAAAAGATATAAAAAGCAGAGTAACAGCAGAGGAAATGAGATTCATATGAGCCACGGCAGGATATACGAGACGTGACAGGAAAAGGAATGAAGACATCCTGAACAAGTTAGGAGCAGAGCCAATCATTCAACGGGTGTAGGATTACAGAAGGAAATAGCAAAAACACGTTGATATTTGTAGAATGCCTTACAAACAGTGCCTTTGAAAAGTCAAAGAATACACTACAACTGGCAGAAGGAGCAGAGGAAGACCGAAGAAAAAACCTGATGACACATCGGCGAGCAATTCTTCTACAGTTTCCCAGATGGGCTGAACAGCTCACCGGGTCAAATTTAAATGATGATGATGATGATGATGACAAAAATATATGACCTCATTAATTCGCTCACAATTCTTCAAAAATTTCATTTTTTGGGAAAAAATTGGGTACCTAACACTTTTTTAAAAATCACAAAAATCATGGATCAATTTTGAGCTTAGGATTCTTTGGAAGTGGTCAAAAAAAGGTTAGAAAGAAATTTTTAATTTTCTGCCAAAATTTTAATCCTTTTGTTATTGTTCCATGATACTTTTTTCTGAAAATACTAAAAATCATGACCTCATTTTTGCTCTAAATTCCTCAAAAGCGCTCAAATTAAGTTTTTGTGGGAATGTTTGATTTTTTTCCGAAATTTTCAATCTTTTTGATGACTTGTATGGTATCTTCTTCAAGAATTCTAAAAGCAATGAACCCATTTTCGGATTCAATACACTTCAAATACTCAAAAAACATTTTCGTTTAATACGTTTGAAATTCTTGAAAAATTTGAAACGCGTTTAGATGAATCGCATGATACGAGTAATTTTTCAAACATTTCGAAAATAATATCACGAATTTGGGCCAAAAATTCTTCAAAACTGCTCAAAAATTATTTTTGTCCAGATATCTTTTTGAACGTCTAGCAAAATTCTTATCTACTCGTATTTTGAAACATTTAAAGTTTTTGAATTTTTGTGGGACTCAAAAATTCCAGAAAAATTTGATTTCTAAAGTATCGTTTACCAAGTACTAGAAGTAAAAAATATAGCTTCAATCAATTTTTCTAAACTCTATACGTACAGCCTTTCTACTCTAGAAAAAAACTTCACAAATCCTATTTCTCGATAGATTTGTCCGGTAAAAAAGGCTCTAGGTTCGGAACATTGTTTAAACGGCGGCGTACAATTTCATCGAAAGTTTTCTCACACACATCGATCTCAGCCTTAATAAACCTAAGACACTTCTAAAGGATACAATATCTGGTAGGATAAAATGCTGTAAAATTAATACTCTTTGCAAGTACTTACTCCTAAATCAATATACGTCGTATATATCGGATACGGCAGCACGACGCAAATAGCTGTCAGCCAAGTCCCCGTACTGAAAATAAATCCTGGTAATCGAGTTCTGGTAGGATTTTTCAGAAAGCTGTATCTATCGAAAGCGATCATCAGCATTGATAAAATTGTCACGTGCGTCGGTACATCCTGAAAACACACCGCAAAGCGTTATTTAAAATACCTACGTTTAAATAAAATTCCCTCGCAGCAGACGGAAAATCAACAAATTTATTTAGTATGATGTACGACACGGTTGTGCTTTTTACGCGACGAAAAATAAATTTCCTTTCATCGGTTTAAACGTTCCGGTGCTGGGGGTGCTGCTGTGTGATAAATCCAGAAGTCGATAGAGAGTTTGCCCTCCTTAATGGAAAAACAACAAGCGTTTTAAAAACACCTCGCAACTAGTTAAATATCATTTAGTTTCAACTTGACAAAGGTGTGTGACGTTTTTGTCAAAAATTTTCGACGACTTGGGGTAAGCATTTCATTGAATGGTGTTTTAAACCTCGCTCGTAGCTACGGTGAAAAGAAATTTCCACTCGAGAGAGTGCTCGAATTTTTATAAAGAGACCCGCCGCCGTATTCGGCGAAGGAAAAAAAAGGCATTGATGGAAGACTGTGGGTTAAGCTTTTTTGATGCGTAATACGTTAAAAATTCGGGAAAATTCAAATTCACGAGTAGTCGGAATCAAAAATGGCTATATAAGAGGAGAAAATATGGTCAAGGGTTGCCAATAGCGCGACGTAGAAGTTACGCATCAATAAGCTATAAGTAAGTAGGTATATGAAAGACGGTATAAAATAAAAAATATCTACTGAGTGTTTAGCTTTGGGTAGGAAATTTCTACAGCATACATTACCATTTGATTCGGGTTCGGTCATCATTAATATCAGTTGAGGAATTGAGTTGTGATAAACATACTTATTATGAGCATAAAAAATTTAAAATTTCAATTATACGAGTAGGTCAAAAAAAACATTTTGTGGAGTGTATTTTCATTGTTTTAGTTACCTTGCAACATTATAAACAATCTCAGACAATTAAAAATTATTGTAAATTTCTTTCCTCCGCTGAATAATTTTGCTAAATTTTGAATTTGGTTTCCTCCTCAATCCCACACACGGATTTAAGAGGTTTGAAAATGAAAATTTCCATCTCTTTTGCAGTTTGATAATATTTCAATGAATTTTAACTTTGGTTTCACTCAACGAGCCTTTTTTAATTTTTTGATTAGGTACTTCATTCTCAAAAATAAATTCAGCCAAAGTCCAGAAAATATCCTAAAAATTGGCATTTTTGTCAATTTAGTTTGGCTTTATCGAACAATGCTTAATGATTGATTATAGATTTTGAATACAATTTTTACGATTTTAGATAGGTACCTATGTTTTAATCATTTTTCAACCCCATTTTCACAATATCCTCCTCTCTTTTTGCCACAGTCTTTCAAAGCTTTAACAATTTCAAAATCGAGTTGTTGAATATGTTTTTCTTTGGCCTAATCCTTCTCCCTTTCCTCTACAGGTACCTGAAGTTGACCTGAAAAAAATGTTGGAAAAAATGTATAATTTTTCTGACAAATTGAAAGTTGTTTGCTGAGAATCCAAAAAATATAATAATTAAATTTTTTGAATTCTCAGCACCTTCAATTGTAGATAAAAACTATGCATAAAATTATCTGACTTGTTTTTTCATAAACTTGGGTACCTGCAGAGGAAAGGAAGAGAGGGCTCAGGCTAAAGAAAATTCAATCAAACAACTTATCATTGTAAGGGAATTTCCTTCAATTATAATTTTTGTCAAAATTGTACATTTTATGATCCCCTCACCCTTCCCCACCCTTTCGACCAATATTGAACATATGATTCACTGCTTTTGAATTTCAAATGGAATCTCAAGAGCTTTTTGATTTTTTTAAAAGTTGAGCTATTTGTGAAAAAGTTCGATTTTATATTTTGAAAACTTCAATAAAAAAGAAGAAGGGTAAGAGATCTTCAATGAAAAAAATGTGGAAAAAATTACCAGTGGCAATGGCACTTCTAATTTCGAAGGTAGCCTACGTAAAATATGCAGTAAAACCATCTGAAAACTTATAATTTTCTTTTCAACTGACGTCTTTTTCCAGAAACTACCCCAAATAAATAATATATTATACAATGGATTAACTTCCCCCTCCATGTATTTTTTATAAAATACGGAGTCTGAGAGCAAAAAAATTTTATAAAAAAAAACTATGAATAGGTACCTAAATTCTTCAAATGCATTCCAGCTCCAAATTTACTTATTACCACCATTCACCCTCTCCCCCTCCCCCTCCATTTTCATTGATTTATCCTAACCTGTTTTTATTCGTTTAATAGGTACCTACTGTGAACAAAAAAAATATCAACCAATTTGAGTAAAATAAGCTCAACTTGAATACTTACTTACATTTTTTGAGAAAAATTAATATCTCGAGTTAATACCGTTCGTAGTACTACGAATAGGTATAGCAAGCATCTTTTTAGCTTTTTATGACGCCATCCCACCAGACTATAAAGACTTGTAAAAAAATAATAAAGAGGAACAAAAGTGCCATTTAAAATCGACTTATGGATTCTCGCAGACTGTCGTTAATACTAATAAAATAAAAAGTGTATCATAAAAATCTCGTATTTTTTTCAACGACGAGTCGACGAATGATATCAAATGGAAACATCGTTCCTTATTCATTCGAAACCGGAAAGTCGAAAACTTATTCGAAAAAATGTAAGCTTCGTCAAGTAAATGATCAATGTTTAAACCGTATCTTGAAAAGTACTCTTACCGTTCATATTGCCGAATAAAATCCCATAACACGACGACATTTTCGTCCGGGTCTAGAGTAGGTACGCTTTATATCTATGTTTGGTTATTTTTAACTGTCTCCCATCCCCCTCCTTTCCATCGTTATATTCGTTCTATATTAGGTACCCGAGTAAAATTGTGTGGTACGTCGTATATAACGTAGTTAGTTCTTAATAGGATTGTTGTTCATATCTGGAAAGTAATTCCGTCAAAAATTCCAATTATAAAAGAAGCTTAGGAACTAAATTCTTTTTATTTTCTCGCAAACTTTACTTAAGGTAGGTACCTAGGCTGATTTTTGAAGGTATTTTTAAAGGTATTTTATTATTCATACAGCATGTTTTTCATCTTAATTTAAAAAAACTGGCTATGGTGGCTGACTAGATGGAAAAAATGTAAGTTTAAACTGTGTTGGCTCGATACGTCCTATATATGTACTTCATAGAGTTATGGCATACACAATACGTTCATCGAGCCAATAATTCATTCCACGTTCGCGTATATCTAGGTGCGTTGTACATATAAAACTTGTAAAAATATAATACGATGGTGCGCTTCCGCTGGGGCTGGAAAACCCATACTATTGCATTGATGGAACGTCTCGGGAAAATAAATTCTCATATGGCGAAAGTGAGAAGCGAGTATCCCTTCTATGCTCCTCCTGCTCTCGGGTCTTTTCATATACCTACCAAACAACAATAACTTTATAATGAAGGTGAAATCACGTATCATTTTAATATAAAAAGCCCGCCGCCAAACTGTTGAAAAGAGGATATGAGATCTGTAATTTCCTACGAGCGAATTTCCAAACATCGAATCAAAATCAACCCTGCGTAACGGTTTATTTGACAGCATTCATGGCGTATACTATATATGAAAGGTCGTAGACCTATATACGCGATTTTGTAATTGTTTTCATACCATATCCGTTATACGAGCAGATATTTTCTATATACCTACCTACACATACTATAAAACGTACAAAGTTTACCAACACGGGTTTCAAACTCATTCGTTTTTCGGGCGCGAATTCAATGACATATTTCCAAATTTACCATTTGTTTAAACTTATCAAATTGTAAGTGAAAAGTTAACTTTTTTTTCACCGCCTTTCGAAAATTATGGTATAGGTACGTCGAAAGCTGCTGACAAAATTAACAAATCCATTTGTCATTATTTTTGCTCAACTTTTACGACGTAACCATAGTTTTGTTTCGAGAACTGAATCGCGACTTTTTAGATAGAGTGTTGTTGCGATAATTTAATTTTCAATGGAAATTTTAATTTTTGTTTTTCAATTGTCGTTGAGAGACGTTTAACGACGAGTGTGTAGTTTTAAAGTGGAAATTTACTTTTTAAATGAGTTTTATTGGAATTGAGTGTTGAAATGCGATTGTTTTTCGCTTTTTTCTTCCAAAGTTTGGATAAAAAGTTGCATAAAAGTTGTACCTAAATTTTGAAATGATAATAAGATGAAAAGTCCGACCTAATATCGTATTCACCCTTAAACTTGAAACAATTTTTCAAAAATTTGCAACGCAAATTGAAAAATGTCTGCAGGTGATTTTTAGCTCACGTCCTCTATATTTATCTATTCTTTCTGTTACCTAAGATAAAAAGTCTCATTTTTTTAATTGGGGGGGGGGGGACTGAGCGGATGAATACCGACGAAATATATACCATTGGAAAGAGCTTGCTCGACAGATGTTTTATCATCTAAAACAAGCGCGAAAAGTTTCACCAAAAACTGAAAAAAAATTGATATATTGTCCAAAAGTTGGATCATTGAAGTGGTTGAAAGCAGTGTGGTACCAACGATTTATTTATCTGACAATATTTACTATTGATCAAGACTGAGCTATGCCTATTAGCATCGAACGGGCTGAAGATGAAATTCACATTTGAAAATTCTCTGAAGAAAACATTTGATTTACAACTTTTTCTTTTGACAGAAAGTCATTTTTGAGAGTTTAGCGTGCTTTTAGCAATTCAATCCAATAAATTGTCTAGGTACTTCTTTGTAATAAGAGTAGGTACCTATAACTAATATAAGTAGGTAAGAAATTTCAAAAATTATTCATTATGTGCAAACAAAATTCATCAGTATTTTTTGCAAGTTCTCAAAAGCCAAACAAAATATTGTAAAATCAGGTAAGTATGCTCTTGAAAACTGATCAAGGTCACCGACCTGTCATAGTAGATATGGCCTTTATTGCAGGGAATAATCCTCACGATTATTCCTTGTAATAATCCACGTAACATACCTAGAAAGTAACAAAGTACACCACTAGACCTAGAGAAGGGAGGTAGAATAGGTACCTATGATAGGTAGGGGGTACTAAGTGTAGTGAAGGTTGTTCTCAGTTGGCTCGGTCTAGTATGTTTTTACCTAGGAACGTTTTAACACTGTCAAACATCGAGTTGTATCGGTTAATATTGTTAATTTGTTAATTGTTTGCGAATTCGCGTATAAATGTGTATTATCTTACAAAGAACTAAATCGTTGTTACCGTGATATGCTAATAAATCATGTAGTATTGATCTGTCCAATCGTTTATTTCGTGAGATAACTTATTATTCGTATTTGTGGTAAAGAATTAACTTGTGATGAAAGATAGAGTACAATAAGGTAGTCAGGAGTCTCATAAGAACTGAATACATTACGTAAAGATACCTTATTGGACGAAGATTGGGAATACATCTAAGCTATTAGGTCTTTCTAATTCAACTTTTAATTATATCTTTTCAGACCTACTAGTCCAGAGAATCACGGGTGTCTGTCTGCGTGACCCCTTAAGGTCATTTTGACCCGACTGTCTGGATTTCCAAGGTCGTCAACCCGGCTGTCTGACATCTAAAGGTCATTGACCCGTCCGTATGCTCTTCCCACTGTTATCTAGCTGGTCTCTCAAGGTCATTGACCCACTTGTCTGTTTTCTGACGGTTGTCTGGCTGGTTTCTAAAGGTCAGTGACCCTTATTTCTGTCCTTCCGAGGTTTCATGTCTGTCTGACTGACCTTCACGAGGTCAATGACCCACACATATGTCGTTCCAAGGCCGTCTATCGCGATAGCTGGACTCTTAAGGTCATTGACCCGTCTGCATGGCTTCCCAAGATTTACTGTCAGCCTTTCTGAGGTTTCAAGGTCATACAGACAGACAGACAGACAGACAGACAGACAGACAGACAGACAGACAGACAGATAGATAGACCAACAGACATGCGACCTTGAAAAGTCAGATGGGTGGCTCAATGACCTCAAGAGGTCAGACATGCGGACGATGACCTTGAGAAGCCAAGCGGATGGGTCAGTGACTTTTAGAGGTCAGATAGCCGGGCAGATGACCTTTAAAATTCATACATGAGGGTCAATGACCTTGAGAGGCCACACAGGCAGCATGTACCCACAAGAATGTCTGCGTGTCTGTCTGGCCTCTTAAGGACATTAGCAAGTCTGCCTGTCTTCCCAAGGTCGTCTATTCGGCCTCTTAATGTCACCTGTCTAGCCTCTTGAAGTTGTCTTTTTCTGCCTTCTTAAGGCCATCACATGTCTGTCTGGCTTTTCAAGGTCGTCTGTATCCACCAGTCGAGCCTCTCATCAATTTGGTAATTTTGTTTCAAGTTTTTACAAAGTCAGATTTGATATTTAAAAGCTTACCTTAATATGATGTACATATACACATGCAAAAATTTCAAACATTAGTTATTTCTTTCTAGTTTTAAAAGGTCTAGCATAATGTCTAGAATTGAGCACAATTTTTTTTCAAATTCTCAAAAGTCAGATCAAATATTATAAAATCAGATAAATGCTTTAAACATTGTAAATTGATCTGGAGTCTCCAGTGCGATTTTAGATTCCTACGAAATTTTCTTATTTCTCCAGACGGTGCAGAAATTAAGTTGAACCACTAAAAATCAAGCTGTGTGTCATTCTCAAACAGGTTAACGAGTTTTTCGAAGGAGGAGGGCACCTCAAATGTGTTTTTTTATCCGAAATTTTTTATTAGTAGGTATTTCGAATGTTGCAGAACTTTTTTTATTTGCACTTGGTAGGCCTGAACTCGATCAACTTCACCATTCATTTTTGGAGGAATTTTTGATACGAAGATTTAATGAATACATCCTTGATTCATAAGAGAGGGAGAGGCCGGAGAGGGCCAAATTTTCATAGCCTTGGTTATTGATTTATGTTTAGTTGATCATAAAGCAATAGATTCGCGATTCGCCTCCTTATAATCTATAGAATGTCAATGTTCATAAATAAAATCCAGCTTTCAACTTCGACACCAGCCTATTTTTTATTGCGGATCTTAATTATGCAACCGTCATCGCGTAGGTACTTCTCAACATCATCTTTCGTCCTCTTGGCAGAAAAATTTGTCGTTTTCGAATTACTGGTGACACGAGTCAACGTTATTTTTCAGATTTTAATGACGATCTGCGCGTCGTGTCTCGCGAAAAAAAGCCTTTAATTTCGTCGCCCCGAATTCGTAGCAATCTTTTAGTCGTATTTTTTTTTCTGTATCGTTAGTTTCAACTCTCAACACGACGACCTCGAAAATTAAACGATTTTTCCACTTAATTGACGACGGTTTAGATATATATTTAAACCAAATCGTATGTCCACAGATAGATGGTATTTTTTGTGAAACTTTTCCACTATACCGATATGTCTCATAGTTGAACGATTTTTCTAGGACACCCACGAATCGTATTCTACTCGCCACATTAACTTCTTCGAGTTAAACGAGCAAAGAAATAAAGAAACAAAAGTTTTAATTTAAAATCGCCATTTTGCGGAAATCACTTTCTCGTCCTATAATTAATCAAAGTATTCGCCTTTACAAGTCGGATTTTTCCCTAGTACCCTGTATATGTATATGTAGGTATTAAGACGTAATGCCGCTAGTTTGCTCCACGGTAGCATATATTTGTAGGTAAGGATAGGTGGAATTTCATAAACGTAAAGGTTATCCTGCCGAAAGGATACATGTTGACATGGAAATCCACGATAAAAACCGTTCCATGCATTATTTATGATATTGTTTTGTATTACCAATGAAGACAGATATGGAAACGTGTTTCCAACACATGTGCTGTCCTTAACGTAACTTCGCCATAAACTTTCAAGCGAGCTCGGATTGACACTGACATTAATCATATGTTCCTAAGTCCTCTTCTGAGTACCTCTCTCCTCCCAACCCCTTCTTATCGTACTTCTAGGTAGGTACTCGAACACGATTATCATATAAATCAACTTTCGGCGAATAAGTTTTAGGACTTAATGACCACTCGTACATGATGGATTAATTAAGCCCGCCGTGTAAAAGGCCGAAGAGAAATTGTATAATGGCTAGCCGGAGGATTTGTTGCTGATTTCATGATTTATGCACCTTAATAGAGTTGCACAGTTTTCGTTTAAATGGAATTAGGCTTAGAGATGGTTTGTTGTTATTGTTGTGTTGTTTTAATGGCCTTCCAGTTGACATGAAAGAATATCCGTAAAGGTTGTTTTCGTTGTTCGATTGTTTTCGAATTTTTTCACCAAACAATGAACGCTTTTTAGTAGTGAATTTTTTATTCTAAATCGTGAAATGTCAGTTGCCAGCTACGTGAAAAATTGTCTTAAAAATTTTATCGAAAAATAAAAACAATGGTAAAGCTATTAAAAATGTGTAAGAAACCGAAATGAAGAGTGAAGGTTTATTATAAATATTCTTAGGCGTCATTAAAAATTTTAATTTCCGTTATAGGATTCATTATACGATATCACATTTTCTCTTTCCTTCTCGCCCACATTAAATGTAGTAAGTACCCATGTAAATGTAAATCTTTTTTTGATTTTTCTAATAGGTATTTAAAAAATTTTATATTCGCCTATTTTTTTGATTTTATCTCTGTTATACTTCCCTCCTACAAGTGATTTCAGGCATGGCCAAAACAACTAATTGTAAAAGCTGGAGGCTCTTAAAGTGCTCAAAACGTTTCGAAATCGTTTCCGCCAATCGATTTGGGGTATCAAAAATAGGGCACATACCTTACCAAATTTTAATGTCCCAGGTTAATTTTGTAACATTTTGATTTTTCACTTTTTTCTGACTTTTTGCTAATTTTGAAAAAGGGTCCCAGATAAAATAGGCGAAATCGCCCTGTTCCCAGATTTGGAAGATTATGACGGATCAATACGCTAAAATCAATGATCGTGAGTCCTGTGAACAAAAATACCAAAAAAATTCAAATTGAGGAAAGAGCAATTCAGTTACAATTCTTATATTCTTTTCAATTTAAACACGTTTCCACAATGCTTGGTGAAAAAATCCTTCAAAATGAAAACATTGCAAGTCAAACTTACAAGAAGTTACCAAGAATGGGCAAATCACCCCAAAAATTGTTTAGAAGTCCAACTCATAGCCCCACAAGGGCACTGGTTGTTGTCACTAGAGGTAGTCTCTAGGTAGTAGCTCGAATCCCCAAGAGCAGCCAGTCCCTGAAGACAACACCAGGGGTATTCTGCACATCGACGTTGTGCGGGGTGGTAACTGGTAACATGTTGCTGTTGGATGGACTTGGAATCAATGAACATGGCAACAGCCGAATTCTCCAGTTGGTTGAATGACAGGGAGGAAAGACCAGCCAAAGGCCAAGCCTCTACATAAATTTATGGATTACAAACACGATTGCATAAGAGCTGAAGAACACCAACAACTCACTCGTTCTTCAGAGTGAGAAGGTGAATACCAGCACCTAAAAACTGGCAAATTCGGCCAAGGGAGTAAACCCAAACAGAAAACCATGGCGGAAGGCAATGGAAAACCACCACCATTACATTTCCCTAGAATTATATGACCATCAATTTAGCAATGGCCCTAAGTCTCTGCCAGGCTGATCCTTATTATCCGCCAAGATAGGGTGTGAAGAATATGAGGAGTCAAAACAAGGTAGAACAACTTCAGCGTTGCAACCTGGAATCTAAGAAGATTACAAATAGATGTATTAGGAATAAGCGAGACCTGATGGACAGGAAATGGTAGAAACTGGACAGAAAAAGAACAGAAAGTTGGTTTTTAGCTCATAAAATATGAGAAAATAGTAGGTATTTCCATGCTAGAGGTACAGAGGAAAATCCGAGGAAGAACAATGAGAGGGAGGAAACAATTGAAGCTGTTAATAACAAACTCGCTGGTCAACTCTCTCTGTAAGACCCTGAAAGAAACTATCAGATACAGTACACTAGAAACTGGCTGATATAGATGGACATACACGCTATCTCCTGTAAAGGAGTACGACTACGATGACCAACTCAAAATCAGTAACTGGCTAATATAGATGGAAACACACACTATCTCCTCTAAAGGAGTGCGACTACGATGACTAACTCAAAATCAGTAACTGCCAAAAAAAACATTTTTCAATTTCAATTTTCAAAAATTTTAACAAAATCTTTTTCAAATCCAAAAAATACATACCTTACTTACTTACCATACACACATGTTCAACAAATCTTACCAAAATTCAAAAACTTTGAAAAAAATCCCAAAATTGTATTCCTACCTGTACCTTAATGGTACATACTTGGAAATGAGAAGAGCTGATGGGTCGTTGAGTCCTAACATAAATATATTTCGTCGTCGCCGTTCCTTATCCTTTACAAGGCATTGGAAATCGCATTTTTGTGGTACCCTAACAGGGTGAGGCGAATGCCTATGCCACTGTGATTATTCTAGGGAATCGACGTTGTTTTGAGCTTTCACGTAGTAGTTTCCCGTTGCTTTCTACGCTATCTACAAAGTAGCTCATATATCACTAGCTGGTTTTTTACAACCCTGAGTTTCATAATCATCACTACCTATAGTTGCTCAAACCAGTTACAGCTTTTTGATACCAGCAACAGATTGCGTGCATTTCTGTTGCCTCTGCTGTTCTTGTGCTCAGAGCTTAATGTGTAATAGATGTCAAGTGCACTACAATGTATACATTACACGTTAATGCCTGCGTCTCTAATACCAATAAATAACTACCGAAAATAATAACAAACATTTCTGGTAACTAGAATGAGCGGCTGCATATTTCTTACAGAGAGCCGCTACATAACTCCCCCTCCAGCAGAGGATCCGCGATTTTGAAAAACAATGAGACAGAGTGAGTCGATTTTGAATTGGTTATAGTTGATGACTGATTTTGAAATTTGTTGATTCTGAAGAAAAAATTCTGATTCAGGATGATTGAGGTTGTGTCTATGAGAATGTCTGACCAGATTGCGAATTGTGAACTACTGGAGACTGACAGTTGAATTGTTGATATTTGCATTGAGATTGTTGGTTGATTTGTCAGGTGAGGCGAGTGAATTTTGACAAAGCATATGGGGTTACAGAGAGCCGCTACACTACCTATTAAAAAGTCATCAGAAATTGTTTCTAGATTAAGTATGGATTGGTTTAAAATCAGATTATTGTCCCAAAAAACAAGAGGTAAGTGATTTATGTGATTCTAGAAAAATCAGGTCAGTGTCTCATGAAAGTGTATGAAAAAAAGTGATTCCAGAAATAGCCGAATGATAAATCATACAATTTATATTTTTCAATGGAAATTACAAACCATAAAAAAGTTGACTTACCTAATCCAAATTTGGCTTAACAGCAAGAGGAAAAAAATTTTCAACCAAAATTGACCCATCAGGAGGGACAAATTGTTTGAAAATCAATGTTTTGGTAATTTTGACAAAAGTTTTAGGATTTTTTAATAATTTTTTCAAAAAAGAAACTTTTGCACAATTTTGTTGGCAAAAATGAGACTTTTTTGAAAATTATTCTGGCGATTAGTTTTTTTGAACATTTTGGCAAAAAACAGCACTTTTTTGGAAATTTTTACAAAACGTCAAAATTTTTTGATAATTTTGGCAAAAATAGGAATTTTTGAAATTTTAGCCAAAAACAAGGTTTTTGTTCATTTTTACAAAAAATATGAGGACTTTTTGATAACGTCAGAAAAAAATGTATTTTTCGACAATTATGGCCAAAAGCAGTGCTTTTTGGACCTTTTGCAGCAAAAACTTCAATTTCATGGATTAGCAGGAAGAAAGTACTTGTAAAAAGACGCATTTTGGAGAAAACACTTTTTATGCCCAACCCTTCAATCCGGAGATGTGGTGTTTCAAAGTTTTCTTTTATCAATTTTACCCCTACCACTATGATAAATTTTTTTGAAAATAACCGTGTTGAAGGGCCCATGCTTCCCCCACACATTCCCTGTGGTACCAGCATTTTGTCACCACTATTCATGGATATCGAGTTTATCCCGCAAATAACGCGTTTTTTTGGCTATACTGTCCAAGGAGGAGGTGACTTGAGGGGTGGAAATTCCGCTCAAAAATTTTTTTTGGAGATACCCAACAATAATCCATTATAATTTTCCAAATCTGGGATCAGGGCCATTCCGCCTACTTTACTTGGGAATACCCTTTATCAAAAACCAAAAAATGTAGGTACTGAGAACTAAAAATTTTGGCTGGTGATGTATTTTCATACGCTTTTTTGATAGCTTTGTCTCGTTCAAAACATTTTTTGTCAGTTGGGATAACTCCTGAATGAGGAAAATAATCACCAAAGCGAATGATCTTTTCCTTGCAGAAACTTGAATACCAAAATTCTCACTAACGTAAGTTGAAAAATTTAACGTGTATACAAATGAAAAAAAAATGGCAAAAATTGTATTTTAAGAAAGGAAATTAGAATTTGTAAATACTCTCTACTCATTTCCCAGACCTCAATATATGTACATTGGAATAATCTTGTTTATTTTTTCAACAGACTTCGCGAAATACGAGCCGGAAAATCCGGCTAAAAACGACGCATTTCTCAACAACGTAAAAAAAATAAACAAGATGCGAGTCGCAGGCGATGAAATAAAATGTAAATATGTAAATTTACAATCGACAAAAACAACTACCTAACAGGCAGGCCTTTTCTGGCATTTGACTTTGTTGTCGAGGAGAATGAATTACGAGATAAAGAACATAATTCCCGGCGGGATGTATCACAAGCAGCAATTGGTGTACGATGAGGCCAACTTTAAGACTATTTTTAATTGAAAGTCGACTTTGATAAGTCGATGCGAATTGCGATGATTCGTGAGTTAAGGTACCGCGGTAAGATTACAATTTAATACGATAATTTGACGAGGAAAGCAATAAAGAAAAAAGTGGAATGCAATTTTTTTTACGATGATGATAATTGGCAAACAGAAGGGTAATTTTTTTAAACAAAGCAAACACACAGGTTGGATTATTTTTAATCAATTTCTAAACCTAACAAATCCTCTCGGCTTGGTAAATGTCACAAATGAAAGTTCATGAAAAATTAACCCGCTTTAATTAATCTTCGCTGGCTTATTGCGAGCACACAGGGCGGAGCAACGCAACCTCCGGCTATTCCCTTCTTACAGTATAATGAAACAGGAAAAAAATTCATTTAAAACGAAAACAAAATTAATTACTTTTTTATACGTAACTACGTATATAACGTATCAGGTATTACGTTCATACTTTGGAGACTTTCATACACACACACGTGTTATAGTCGGTATGGTTGCCCGAAAACAAAACAAAAAAAAATACCACCAACACAGGAGGCGATGGTCATTTGAAACCCGTGTAACGTCGCCGTAAATCCTTACCTATGCGAAATGGACACATAATACCCAACCATTACTAGCAATCGTCTCGTATACAACCCACAATCATACACCATACACCAATCCTATTAAAAATAATCGTCTCATGGAGCGAAAAAAAACTCATTCGAGGCAGGAAAGGGAATAAAGACTGGGAACCCATTCCGATCATCGTCATCCATAATACGAAATTTTTTCTCTCAAATCGAACATCACCCAGCTGAAAATACGTCCGGGTCAACGATCTCATCTGGAGCAATACGAAATCTCGCGAGAATAGTTGTGTTCGCACCGCAAAACCGAATAAGTAGGTATTTGAATAAAGAAGAAAATTTTTCCATACTATTCGTCCTTATGGTATTGTCGGAGTAAATTGGACTTGTAGGGAAAAACTCGACCGACAAAGAATGCATAAAGTTTACGTTAGGAAGCGCAGATAAAGCTTCAAGTACCACTTTACCGGGCTTCGTTATCGTTTGCCAAGTCTTAAGTGTTTACACAAGGGACCTAGCCAAGCCTGCGGCGATGGTCGCCAGTTACAGTTATAGCGACACGTAATGGTACGCTCAATATAATCGGACCAAAGCAAAACGACCAATTCTAGAAGCCAGTCTCGTCGCAATATAGCAGGAAAAAAAAGTTCTCCTCTTGGAATCCAACTAGCAACTCTCAAACGACCATATCGCGTATTCTAAGACAGTGAAATTTTCGCCTTTTGTAAACACCACCACTACCTACGTACCCAGCAGTAGGCAACTCATTTTACACGCGTATCACGATACTGGTCTGCGAACGTCTCCCTTCATTCATTGTCAAACTTCATGTACTGTATATATTTGTCAACTCGAGTCAACTCTGCAGTTCCAAATATAAACACGTATAAGTATAGATCTCCTACACGCGAATATGGAGAATTTTTTAACATTCGACAGTGTTATAAAACGCCATTTCGCCTTTATAACTACACGTATAGGTATAGATTATTTCACACGGTGCTCGAATCGTTGCCTATATTATTGTCCATTAAGGCGTACAGTGATCTCTTGGAAGGCACGTGTACCAACCTATGTAACTTATTCCACTCTTTCGGCGTGTCGTTCATTTAGAAATAACGCTACATAGTCAAATGAAATTATTCCAAGAAAGAGGCATCTACTTTAAATGTGCCTCAATAAAAGCACCTTTTTCTTTTGTTCAACCCAAAAATATGTGCCTAGAATCTTGCATCGATAAGAAGTGAACAAGTTTCTTAGGTGATTCGAGAAGAATTACGAAGAGCTTTTCAAAGTTTTCCTATTCGTCCACGCATATACTTACTTTGCAAACCTTAATCTTGTTCTTTTTTGAAATTGTTTGGGAAATTTGATGAATAGATCTCACATGGGAACCTTTACAATTCGTAAACTCCAATCGAGCCAAAATTTAGCTTACTGAAGGAGCATATTAGTCACTTTCAATTTCAATTATCGATTACAAAAAATCCTTTATTCACGAGGAAACCACTGGAGATGTCCATCTTCGATTTGAATAGGATCGCGATTTAATGAAAAAAGCATGATTTGAAACCTTTATAACCAAAATTCTGACCATCTTGAATAATTTTTCGATTTTTGGCGATTTTTTCAAAAACTTAAAAGTGATTATTTTCGGCAATTTATGCTTTTGAAAAAATATGTGTACAGTACCTACTATTCTGAAGCCTCTAGCGCCATTTTCGATCGCTCAAAATTTCCCTTGCTTTGCTCGAGCCTGTGCTTTTCTATTACCTATTTCAAAATTGAAGTTTTTAATCATCTAATATTCAAGTTCCAAAATTGTGAAGTGAAAAAAAATAAACTCATCATTTCAAAAAAAAACATTATTTTTTAGCTCTCACAATATGAATTTTTGAAAGCTTTTGTCCTCGCTTCGTTTGGGCTCCTGTGTTTTTTTTCAAATTGAATTTATTTTTAAAAATATATCATTCAAATTTTTTTAAATGTTTAAGCCAAAAAACGCACTTTTCACTTGAAAAAACATTTTTTCTTTGCTTCTCGAAACAAGCTTTCGGCCCCTGCTTCCCTCTGGTCTGTTTGATTTTCATTTTTAAGATAAAATTTTTTAAAAACTTGTCATTCAAATTCTAAAATTTTGGATCAAAAGAAATAAACAAATTCTCAAAGCATTATTTTGTATCTCACAAAACCCGAATATTTTAAATGTTTTGCCCTCGCTTCGTTTGAGCCAATTCGTATCTTTAACCTAAAAAATTTCTGTTTGAAGCATCCATAAATTCAAAAATGAAAATAAAAATTTTTATGAACTTAATCAACTGGCAACAATGTCATTTCTCCTTTTATTTTTCCTTAGAAACTCGTCATTTTATTCGGCAAAATCGTAATTTTTTCTCATACCCGTCGGAAAATTTTCAGTCACCACCCCCTCCCCCTCCCCAAAAAACTGCAGTTTTCTCTTGTCTTATTTTCGCGAAATTGAATACTTGCATAATGAAAAAAATCAGGAGGAGAACGATTCCGGGGGGGGGGGGGTTAAACATTGAGAGTTTCATTCAGTGCATCCGTCAGGAGCCTCCAATCAATCCAGTCCGAGCCTGTAACTGAAGCTCTATAATGATCAATTTCGACACGAGAGGTAAGCGGGTTCTGCGCCAGGAATGAATACATTTCGCCCAAAATTACCTCACAAAGGAACAACAACTACATAGTCCGAGATGGTGAATTTTGCTTCGGGAGAGTTAATATATTAGTTTCAGAACTGATTTTCATCATTATTTTTTTTTTTTTACTGAATTAAATAGGTACAAAGCACGAATCCTCGAAAACGGTCAGTTTTGTAAGTAGGTACTTTCTAAAATTCACTAAAAATCGAAAAATCTATTTCGGCCGCTGAAATGTTTATTTTAAGGGTTTCAAAAGATTCAGAACATCTTTTTTTCAAAAATTGAGAATCGTTATATGTACCTAATGAGTAATGACAAAGGAATCTCTCAATTTAAGCAGTTCAAAAAAATTAAAAACCAAAGACTCTATTCCGAAAAAGTTCAAAAATTGCATAAATTGATGAATAAATTATTAAACATCAACTACTTATGTATTTCATCATTTTAAAGACCTTATTTCGGGTAATTTTTGAGTTACAACCACGTTTAGAAGTTCAATTTTAGCATGTAAAAAAACTATAGAATTTTATGAAAAATTAATTTTTCAAAAACCATTTGAAAAGTCGAAAATTTGGGCCCAAAAATATTTTTTTTTCACACTCATGTCGAAATTATCACCTCAAAATGCGTTGGTAATTAGAATATGTTCTATAAAAAATATTTTTAAACTGTAGCTGCTCAGCCAAGTGTTTTGAGATTTTAGATTTTTGTTGAAAAAATTTGGGCTCAAAAATACATTTATTCTCTGTTATTCGTATATGTCGAAAAATTCCCTTAAAACGCGTTGATAGATGCTAATAAAGAATCAAGACAGCTGAAATTTTCTTAGGAAAGGACTTTCAAAAACGACCCTTAATTGTAGCTAAATTTTGAAAATTGGGAAAAAATATTCCAAGTTTACTTTGAGTAGGAGATTACCAAAAAAAAAAAGCTTTTCTCAGCTGTACAGGATTCTGAGCTAGGGGTTCTCATAATATGTAGGAATCATTTTTGGATAAAAAAGTAATATTTCGTAACTTTTGGGTAGGATGAGCCACGTTTGAGTATTGAGCATGCAGTATTTTGGTCTCCATAAAAAAAGTAGATTTGTGAGCTACGTATTTATTGCAGCTAATCCAAATTTTTACAAATAGATTTTTTCATGATGTTTGTGAATAAGATCTGATTTTTCCAAAATTTTGGATCTACTCTTTGATTAGAATTTAGCATTAATCTGAGATTCGAATTTCGAATTGAGTAGGTATAGTTTTTGAGAGAATCTTGCCTTCTAATATCCAAGTTTTAAAAAGTACCTGTGAATTATAAAAGAGCTCTGCGAAAAGATATTTCACAAAAATTATATTATGGAGAAAATTTTACAAACTTACGAATAGATCTATATCAATAATATTTTTAGACTTCTATGGATAATTTAGGGCTACCTACTAATAAATGGAGCTGCAATTACATAATGTCAGTCTTTAAACATAGATTCGATTATGCAAAATATCTAAATAGGTAAGTATGTAAGTAGGTACTTGAATGCATATTTGATATTATACTACATTAGAGAATTTAAAAGGAGGGCAAATCAAAGCCAAGTACATATGTACCTAACTGATCAATTAGAAAGACACGAAATAATCATGTATCTACGAAAAAAATCTGCATCGAATTAAGCACTCCCTGAAAAAATCTTGCAAACAGGACTCTCCAAAAAAAACACCATCCAAAAATAACAACACACGCTCATCATTTATGCGATGTTCGTTTTTTTCAAATATTTTACGTCACAGTTTTTGATTAAAGCGAGCATTTTTTATCCGTTTTTCGTTGGTTACATGGAAATCAATACGAAAGGAAATTACACTTTCAAGGTTTCGGACACGTAATACTTAACGATGCTTTTATTCAAGTTCGAAGTGGAAAGAATAGCCTTTACAATATCGGCTTGTTGAATGCGGATACATTCACGTGCATGTAGCTTTTGCTCCATGTACCTCCTCAGGCGCAACCTATATGAGTATAAATATTCAACAAGTAGCGGAGGTAGGTGTACTTTATTTAATGATACGGGGTCGTCGCACGGTATGTGGTCTATTTTGTACGTACTCCTTTCAAAAGGTGGCTGAATAGAGTAATATTATACGCAAAAATTAATGATAATGAATACGTCTTTGATTGAGCTGTTTCTTCCACGTTCGTCAACAAAATTGAACTTTAATTGTACGTTGACTTTTTCAAGTCGATTCTTTTGCAATTTTGTACAATGGGTATCCAAAAGTGAAAATACACGTTTCATTCTGAGAGTAAATTATACATCTTAAATTATTCTAGTAGATAGTACATTACCATACCTACAACATATACCTATGTCTACCTATTGAAAATGGGCAACCTACGAGTACATATTTATGATGGTTCAAAAATTTCTTGGATGACGATGAACAATTTTCTTGTTATTTTAATAGGCAATTCAATGAGCAAAATACAGGAGTGTATGTGCATGGAGGTAAAAGCAGAGCTAGAGGTGGAGAACAAAACGACTGTACTGTTCTGTTTCGTTCATGAACAAATCACTTGCAGAATAAATCAATAGTTCTGTTATTTGTAACTTTTCAAAATGCAGCGTTAAGACAAGTTTGCATTGTAAGCTACTAAATTTTTAAGGTTTTCATGTAGATACACACATTATGTACAACTCGCATTCGGGTATCCGAACAGAATAAAAAAGCAGAAGAAGAAATATTCGGGGGGGGGAGGGTAAAATTTTGAGGGCTTCATTCGGTGCATCCACCGGGGCCGGGGTCTCCAACCAATTCAGTCCGCGTCTGTGACCAAAGCTCAATGATGATAAATATCGATAAGAGATGCAAGCGGGTTCTGCGCCAGGAATGAATAAATTTCGTCCAAAATTACCTCCCAAAGAAACAAGTGGTCCGAGATGACAATTAATGAAGTAAGATGCATTATTTTACGAATAAAATAAAATTAAAAATAAGTAGGTACCTAACGTAAGTAAGTTGTCTTTTATCTTTAATCAGTAAATTTGAAGATACATTTTAAAATCGATTCTTAAACTGAGACAAATCAAATTGATGATTCTTCAATTCTTCGTAGGTAAGTATGTCAGACTTTTAATCTTCAAAATTTATACATAGGCAGTATATATAGTAAATACTTACTTACGTAAGTATACCTAATTTTAAGATTAATATTTTATCTTAATTTTAAAAAAACTTGGAAGAAATTCAGTAGGTATGTACTCTTACAACATGGGCGACTTGAAATAAAAAAGGTCACACCACATGAGTAGGCTTAAAGTGATAAATTGGTTTCCTTTTGTTTTGTGGTAATAACTCGTTTATTTATTTTTTAGAGGGACTCTGGAGGGCCCCCGCGTACAAAATCTGAACTATGGCAAAAGTGAAGTAGCAAAATACGCTAAATGTTATGTTAAGTAAGTATTCTAGCATGTTTCGCCCGAAGATGTAAGAATATTCAGAAAATACGCTGTTTTCTATAGACTCCATATAAATAAAATCCCGGTAAAACCAAAGGGTTGGCCAGAAATTGAGGAGCTTGGACTCAAAACTCACTTTTGACACCAAAAATCGATATGCGTTTTTTTGCGGATTCGAATACATCTTCAGTTTCCCTATCACCCTACAGAATCAATTTTTCCGAATCCGGCCCTAGGTCTTCACAATGTCGTGTTAAAAAATGCCCTTGGAATCAAAACTAACTTTTGACAGTGGCAAAAGTGAGTTTTGACTCCAAGCTATAAAAAAACTTGTATTTTCAAGGTCGCATGGTTAGTGATAACAGTCTACAAAGCCAAAAAAATTCAATTGCAACCTCTGGAAGCATTTTCTGATATCTAGCGAAAATAGCGAAAATGGTCGTTTTGAATTTGGAAGTTATGCAACCGAGGAGGTAAAAAATTGGAAATATTGAGCGCTCAAAACTTTTCAAGCTCTCTGAAGGCGGAACAAAACACTCTACAGAAAAATGGGGTCGAGGAAAATTGTAGAGAATTAAATTTGCAATCGACGTAATGTCGTTAGTTTTCTTCTAGGAAGCGTATTTTTCGATATATTTGCAAAAGAAAGTCAAATTACCCCACCTTGGAATCAAAACTCACTTTTGCCAAACTTGATAGCCATCCCGCAACGATATGGCAACTTGAAAAAAAATTCTTATGGAATCATATTAAGTAGTTCTACATACTTACTTAAGAGCTCGACACACTTTGCGGCGTTTTTTTCATCAACGCACTAGGTGAAATCAACTACGTTAATGAAATAGCAAAATACGCTAAATGTTGAGTAAGTATTCTAGCATGTTTCGCCAGAAGATGTGAGAATATTCAGAAAATACACTCTTCTATATAGACTCCATAAATCAAATCCTGGTAGGTACTGCTGGTACAGTTACGGATACATTCAATAAAATTATACATAAATGTACCTATGTTAGGGCGAAATGGAAGAAAACATATTATCCTGAATTATTTGGGGAAAAAAGGAATTGCGAGGACTTTTACTTTGAGTGGAACTCAATCCAGAAGAATTTTGAGCCCACTAGCCCTTTAAGAGGTAGAGCCAGAGGTGATCAAAGTAGTGCCATTTTTGAAAAAATCGTAAATATTTCACGTTACCTATACAACATCTTTTCACAACATTTTCAAAAAATTCTCACGTCCTACAGAGTTACACTACCAATCTATTCCTGCTGTTGAAATGTAGAAAAAATATGCGGCCTTTAGAAAAAAATATTTAAAATATCCAATTCTAATGTGAGAGGATGAAAACTCAAAAAAAAAAGCTGAAAAAACACCGATTTTTGTATCAATATTACTGCGGTTTATTGGTAGGAAGTTTGTGATCATCCAATGTCGGCTATCCTGAAAAACTTGAATTGCTCCAATCCGAGGAGAACATTCAAACAATAGCATTTGTGAACAAATACAAATGTTAACTTTCTTCACGTAAGTACATATTTTTTTTTTACAAATGCTGTCCCCGCAACGTAGGTAAAGAAGAAAAGTTAATGTGATGGAATAAAATACATAAAGAGCTTGCAAATTGATCAAAATTTTCAAAAATTGATCACCTCTTTGGAAAGAAGCAGGATATAATATTAATATGTGTTTAATTATCAAAAATAAAGATGTATATACTCTCAGAAAAACATTCAGTAACACTAAAATGTTGACCTTTCTCACGTAAGTATTTTTTTTTTTTTTTTTTACAAATTCTGCCCTTGCAATGTAGGTACGTAAAAAATAAAATTTGATGTGATAGAATTCATAAAGGGCTTGCAAATCGATCACAATTTTCAATTTGTATTGATCTCCTCTTTGGAAAGAAGCTGGATATAATATAATGTGTTTAATTATCAAAAATACAGATGAACTCTTACAAAGAGTCATTAGGTAATATGCTTCTACATACGGGTCATTCTGAATTTCCTCCTCTCACCCCGTGTACTTTTTTGGAGTGCTGAGTTTGAATATCAACTTATTTTCACGATCCGATCCATTTTTCTGTACAGGTTTAGTTTTATAGACAGTGTTTCATTTTACTAACAATTTCGTAGTCCAGTCATTTTAGGATTTTTATTCGGATTAATTATTCCTATAATAGGTTTTTTGCGGGATCCCTGTGGTGGAATACGAGTCAAGTTCAAAATTTAAAGATACTGGAAAAAAAAAGCAAGTACATACGTTATAAATTAGGAACAACCTGAAGACTTTGCAGGCCCCCAACACATCTATAGATACCGAAGTATGTTGAAAGGTACAAGATATGGCCGAGTGCTCACGTAAGTTTTTTTTTTTTAACAAATTCTGTCCTTGCAACGTACGATATGTAAAGAAGAAAAGTTGATCTGATAGGATACACAAACAGCTTGCTAATTGCATGGTCACATTTTGAAACATTATTCACCTCTTTGAAAAGAAGCTAGATATAATTATGTGTTTAATCATCATAAATATACAGATGAAATGTTATAAAGAGTCATTAGATAATATGCTTCTATATACAATATATATACGAGTCAAATTCAAAATTTAAAGATCACTGACGAAAAAAACAATTATATCATAAATTGCGAACAGCGTGAAGACTTTGCAGGCCCCCAAGACATCGAATTAAACATAAATCACTTAAAGATACAAGATATGGCCGAGTCCTCACGTAAGTATTTTTTTTTTTTTTTAATATAAATTCTGTCCTCACAACGCAGGTGAAGAAGAAAAGTTAATGTGATAAAATACATGAAGAGTTCGCAAATTGATCGCCTTTTTGGAGACCGCCCCCCCCCCCCCCTCAAACGTCCATGTCCCAGTAGTGCTCAACACGCTGAACAACTTTTATCATTAGTTCATTACACATTTTTCGATTCAAACAGTTGACTAAAAATAGAGCAAAAAAAAATTGAAAAATCCAAAATTTATCAATTTTGAGCGAGATGTTACGAGATTTTTGAAATTGAGATGGGTTTTTTATCTCAAAGTTGCTTAAAACAAACTTGTGTGAAGTAGAAATTCAAAATTGAGTAGGTGAAAATACTCGAATGTGAGTAAATTGTCTAAGTACATATTATTTTTTCACAGTTGATAAATGTGAGGCAACGAAATCCTGCAATGACGTAAAGAACGCGACTGCATATTCACCAAATTTCTTGGAACTCGACAAGAGAGTGAAAAATTCAACAGATATTTTGTTACACATTGGAATACGATCATTACCGGGTGCACGATCCTATGTAACATTTACCAAATCGAAAACAACTCCTCAAGATACAATCATCGAGTTGGGATTCGCATCAGATATTAAAATCCGAAACGCTTTCGCTGGCAGTGTTATTGAAAATGTTGACCTCCTTCACGTAAGTATTTTTTTTTTTTTTTTTTTACAAAATCTGTCCTTGCAATGTACCTACACTTAGAAGAAAAGTTCATATGATCGAATAGAATACATAATAAAGAGCTTGCAAATTGATCAATATTTTCAAAAATTGATCACCGTTGAAAAGAAGCAGGATACATATAAAATTATGTGTTTAATCATCAAAAATACAGATGAACTCTTATGAAAAGTGAATCTCCTCCCCTCTCCATGTGTACTTTTTTGGAGTGCTAAAGTAAGTTCGAATATCAACTTATTTTCACAAAACGGCCCATTTTTCTGTTAAGGTTTAGTTTTATAGATAGTGTTTCATTTTACTGATAATTTTGTAGTCCAGTCATTTTAGGATTTATATTCGGACTAATTCGTACAAAAAGTTTTTTGCGGGATCCTGTAGTGGAAATACAAGTCATAACGTGGGAAAAGAGAAAGATATACCACTCCTGAAGTAAGTATTTTTTTTTTTTTTACAAATTCTGTCCTCGCAACGTAGGTAAAGAAGAAAAGTTGATGTGGTAGAATACACAAAGGGCTTGCAAATTGAACACAATTTTCAAAAATTGATCACTTTTTAGAAAGAAGCTGGATATACTTACTTAAGCTTACATGTCTTTAATGATCAAAAATACACATGAACTCTTACGAAGAGTCATTAGGTTACATGCTTCTACATTTATATACAAGTCAAGTTCAAAATTTGAATATCTCTGAAGAAAAGAACAATTATATTATAAATTGGGAACAGCTTGAAGACTTTGCAGGCCCAAGATGTCCAGAGTATGTACCATGGATAGAAAGATATGACCGAGTACCATACAATCATAATAAAACTGTCTCCTGGTGAAAACAATTTTTAAAAAAAATAATTAGGTAATACGGAATTGTATTCCCCGATAATCAGGCTGTAACAACCTACCTTAATTAACTCTCACAGAATCAAACTTCAAGCCCTGATTTCAGGATCAAATAAACAGTAGGTAATCCTAAAAATAGTAACTTAATAAAGACACTGTTTTTTTATTAGATACGTAGGTACCTACATAATATGATATGAGTAACTTAGGTACATTTCTCTGCTCAAAAGAACTACCTACATAGTTACTAAACAAAAATCTCATATTTTTCCACGAGGGTGGCCTTCTGGCCTAGATGTGGCAGCTACGGCAGTCACATCTGTTTCTGTTGGCAACCACTAAATTTTCTTATAACTGGCATTAATTTCATAACTGCTTGGTAATTTTCATCAATTTTTAAGCTTTTATCATTTTTATAAATTATTCTAACTGCATTTTGAAAGGTTTTATGCAATTTCTACCGAATTTACTGAACAATCTTTAATTTTTTGATAATTTGGATCATTTTTAATGTTTTTACTTGGGTTTAATAATTTAATGAAGTACATACATCCGGGAATTTTCAATTCATTTCATGATTTGTATCATATCTCCTTTATACTCTTCTGCAATAGAATTATCGAGATTCTGTCATGAATATATTCGAATTTTTTTTTTTCAATCAGTATAAATTTCCCAAAAATCTAAATTAGGTATCCCAGAATTTTTATGAGTAAGTAAGTGGTATGTTCCATTAATGAGTACGCCTCATAGTTACATTAAAATGGAGAATTACACACAGATTTCTTCAACGGTGATATTTTCCTTAAAAATGTAGGCTACCTATGTTATGTACTTAATTGTTTAAAAATTGAATTTGGCTATCCCAGAATTTTTATGAGTAAGTAAGTGGTATGTTCCATTAATGAGTACGCCTCATAGTTACATTAAAATGGAGAATTACACACAGATTTCTTCAACGGTGATATTTTCCTTAAAAATGTAGGCTACCTATGTTACTTAATTGTTTAAAAATTGAATTTGGCTGCCCCTAATCAAGTACCTAAGTAGTAAACCGACCTATTTTTTTTTAAATTGGGTTTAAAAATGTTAAAATTTAATTTAATACAAATGCTCTTTGGACTTATAATGGTACTGGGCAGGTTAAAATTTGTTTGCGCATATGAACCTACCCACACATGTTTTTACGAAAAATCATTTCAAAGTGACCATTTCTAGGCCAAAAGCAAAAATTATAGTGTATTAAGAGCTCTTAAACGACAATTTCCTGTAAAATAATTTCTTGCGACAATTTAAAAAGTAGGTACAAAAAAAATGTCACATAAGTAGGTATAAATGTATCTTCATTCAAAAAAGGGGTGAAGGCATGAGCGGATTTCAGTGGATTTTAGATATGTTTTTTAGGACACCTTCTTTAAAACATGGAGCATGGAGCAAAAAAAAAACTTTTTGTTACAATTTTTTCCCGGTTTGGCTAATTTTTGTTTCAAATCTCCTGCACAAGGACTGTTTCCCTCAAAACTGGTCGGGTAGGAGGTTGAGTGATTTTTTTCGTAAATACCTTCTCATTTTTTGATATGGTCATGTTTTTGCGTCGGGGGTCTGTTCGAAAATTTTTCAGTGCTGATCTGCGCGACAACTTATCTGCTGTGTCAAGTTAAATTTTGAAAACTTGGAAAAAAGTTTTTGTATTCTTAGTATCATCATGTCTTTTCTAGTGATTTTCTACTAAAAATGAAGGTCGCGACTGAATGTGATCAGGATTCCACGAAATCTTATGAGGTTGAGATGTATGTATCTGCCACTGAATAGAACAGACTGGCGATTTTGAATGGAAGCATAGAGGATTCTCAGGAAGAAGCATAGAAATCCGCATAACCAAATAGGTAAGTTAATTTTTTTATAATTGGCAAATTTTTGAATAATTATCCAAAATTGGAACCCCTCAGCGCGACGAATGTTAAAATTTCTGCAGGAGTGGAGTCAGTCCATAATTTTTTGTAGAACCTCCTCATCCCAAACCATCAAAAAGAATTGATTTTCACTTCATCACTTCGCTTTGTTGATTTATTTATTTTATTTTCTTCTTTTTGTAAACTGCAACATGGGATTGATTTTTTGTCTAATAGTGCAGGAGATTTAAGCCAAAAATTAGCCGAACCGGGAAAAAATTGTTACAAAAGGTTTTTTTGGCTCAATGTATTATATAAGGTGTCCTAAAAAACATATCCAAAATCCGCTGAAATCCGCGCAGGCGTTCACCCCTTTTTTGAAGCTTTTGGGGATGCCCCACCCCCCTAAAATGAGTTGTGGTAAAAATTGCAAACGAGGTGTCAAAAAGCATTAGAATTTCACGCTGAACACGAATATCACATTTATTTTTCCATATTTTGACTTTTAGTTCGAGTTTAGAGGCCCAAAAGTTTAAAAAATGTCATTTTTTGAAATTTGGCCCAAAATTTACCGATTTTAACGGAGTTTTAGGAACAAAACGGCTTTAAATGGTCAATTTGAACGGGAAAATGTTTTATAGAAGGAGGTGGGAGAAGATAAAAGGATACTTGTGTCATATTCAAGGTCAATTGATTATCCAGAGCCATAAATCAAGTGTCAGAAATCGGATAAAATGCGACATTTACTCTGGTTTTTTTTTGCTCTAGCCAATTAGCATCACAACCCGCTCCAATTGTCAAAAAAATTCCAATTTAGATTTATTGCAAAATTGACCCCGCCATCCCCACCTCTGTGTATGCTCCGAACACCATAAACCTCGAGCAAATACTCAAAGTGGTCAAAACCTGCTCTTATAGTCCTGTTGGGCAATACTATGGAAATAGCGGTACTTACACAAAAAATAGTTCAGGCAGAAATTTTTACAATTAAGACATTCAGTAAAATCGCAACAAATGTGATACAATTTCGCAAATTTGAATCCAGTCTCACCCTTACTTACTAATAATAGTAGGTTTTTAGGTGGCTAGGTACTTATTTAAAAATGCAAATTATGTAAAAAAAATGCATAAATAAAAATTTAACCTAAAAACCATGAAATTTTCCACATTTCTGCAATAAAAGACATTGGATAATTATGCATCACTGTAAGTATTGATGGTAAAATCACACAAAATGAAGTGCCTTACTGTTAAAAAAATATGAAAATATAATGAAATTAAGAGTCGCCATTACCACTCCTTCCGTTTAAATCAAACTTTTTAGGTACCTGTGTACTTATCCATACTTCATGTGATAGAAAGTGAATTGCAGCATCCACCAATTTGACCATGCGCCTAACTATAATAGGATTTTAAAATCTAATTATGTAGTTATGAATCATCTCTTCACTTCCTGTTGCCACCTTTTCCACAAAATTGTTTACCTATGCACATTTAATTGCTTTGTAATAATTACCCAAACCGGAGTTTAGTGATGTTGTCAGAAAATTGATGAGCCTATTATTATTGGGAGTGTTGTTGGCGAATAGTGAATCCCAATTTTTGAAGTAGGTAATCTTATTATGATCGTCTGTGTTAAAAAAAAGGAAACAAAACTTTTTTTTGAAGATTCTCAATTGATAGCCTGTATAACGATTCCTTGTTCAATAATTTTGATGTAGGCCTATTTCGAATTTGGTTTCCATTTCTTATCATTCGTAGGTTTAAACGTTTAAACAAACGGAAACCGGGAAAGATGAATAAATATTTTTATCTAATTTTCAAAAAAATTCTCGATTTTCTCGTTATAAAATTTCATTGAAAAATATACTAAGCCATCCCTTTTACAATTCAAAGTCATCAAAAATTGTTTCATTAAGGCTAGGTTGAAAAATTTCTAGTTCCATAAAAATAAACAAATTTGTCCAATATTTTCCCAGTCACAACAGCAGTACCTTTGAATCCTTTTCTTCTTCAATTGCATACACAGAGGTGGGGATGGTGGGGTCAATTTTGCAATAAATCTAAATTGGATTTTTTTTGACAATTAGAGCGGGTTGTGATGCTAATTGGCTAGAGCAAAAAAAAAACAGAGTAAATGTCGCATTTTATCCGATTTCTGACACTTGATTTATGGCTCTGGATAATCAATTGACCTTGAATATGACACAAGTATCCTTTTATCTTCTCCCACCTCCTTCTATAAAACATTTTCCCGTTCAAATTGACCATTTAAAGCCGTTTTGTTCCTAAAACTCCGTTAAAATCGGTAAATTTTGGGCCAAATTTCAAAAAATGACATTTTTTAAACTTTTGAGCCTCTAAACTTGAACTAAAAGTCAAAATATGGAAAAATAAATGTGATATTCGTGATCAGCGTGAAATTCTAATGCTTTTTGACACCTCGTTTGCAATTTTTACCACAACTCATTTTAGGGGGGTGGGGCGTCCCCAAAAGCTTCAAAAAAGGGGTGAACGCCTGCGCGGATTTCAGCGGATTTTGGATATGTTTTTTAGGACACCTTATATAATACATTGAGCCAAAAAAACCTTTTGTAACAATTTTTTCCCGGTAACATGCCGGATCTCCTGCACTATAATAGGTAATCGTAGTATTTCTGAACGTGAATTAAGTAATATCTTTGACTCTTGAAGGTAAGCATTCAATGCAAAATTAACGTATATAGATAAAAGTAATTAAAATCATAAATATAAAAAAGTAAGTAATTTACAATGAATTTCGGATCAAGTAGAACTGAGTTCTAAAGTAACAGATACAAGGTAGGGAAAAACAACTGTGGCAGCATAATTCAAAGAAACAGTAACCCAGTATTTTAGGTATAGTTGGAAAGATACCTAGGTATTACTTTTTCCCCAAGTTTTCCTTACTTCAATCAAGGTAGGTAAATCCTCTCTCTAAAATTACGATCACTTGAAAAATTATAGTAACCGTTTAATTTTCACTATGCAATACGTTCATTACTTACTTAGTATTGTTTTTTTTTATAATTTTAATTGAAATTAAAAAACACCTTATACATTATTTTAAAACAAAGTAATTTAAGAAACCGTAATAGTTGAACCAAGTGAATGATATATGTATATACTTTTGAAATCGTTTCAAGATGCGAACAGAACCTTTGTGCATCCTCTTAGCCTGAACAAAATGCACAAAATGATCATCCCCGAAACCCCCCTAAACTACAACTACGATCATATCAAGTGCTTAGATCACTCCTACTACAAAACATCGTCACGGTAATATCACTTTTATAATTATTTTGGTACGAAAGTGTAACAACATGCAAAGAACCTTCTCATTGAAATTATTTTCATCCCGCATACCTATGTGCACATGTTGGCAACAAATGACACTTTTCACACGTTGTAAAACATGAAATACGCTTTGTCAACTTAGTTAATTAGCAGATAACCTATAGGTTAATACGACGAAAACATGTCTAAGAAAATCATTACGAGGCATTTATTTCAGGATAAGATAAGAGATACTCGTCTGGTTTCCCTAAATTTATTATATGCTTGCCAATCAAATTACCCCCTTTCCAGGCAGAAAACTTGAAAATAATCTTCTATGTGAAATTGTGAATTTGTAGGTATAAAGAATGTTTCATTTTTTGAGTGGTTTTGCGATTATTTTTTTCAATGCTAACCATATGTATTAAAAAATAAAGGTATATTATTCTTTTTTACTCATAGAAAGTTAGCACAGATATTAAATTAAGTAATTATAGGGATTTGAAAAAACAACTGTACGTCGCACTCTAGGAAATAGTAGTCCAAAACTCTGTAACTATGTGAAAAGGGGATTGGAAAAAGATGAGTTTTTCAAATGCAACATTCAGAAAGTAGAACACTTCAGCTTCAATATGCAATCAAAAGATCGATCATAAAAGGGTGATTATTTATTTTATAAGTTGTTTGATTTCTATTTCTCAAACTGACCTTTCACATCAAAATTACTACTGTTTTGCTTCTTGATACTACAAATTTTCAAAAGCTTTTGCCCTCGCTTCGCTCGGGCCAATTTGGTTCTCATCATTCCCACTTCAGATTTCAAGAAACAACTGATAAAATTTTCAAAAAGTTGAGATTGGAAAAATCGAATTCTTAAATTAGAATTGATGTTTTACTTTTTGAATTATAAGTAAATCTGTGATTGAATTTTAAAAATGTTGAGATAAAAAAAACGAATTCCTTGATTAAAAGGGAAATTCCTGAAATACTCAAAGTACCCAACCCATTTGAAAAGTGCTTATTTTTTCTGAACAGAGCCATTAATTGTTCAAAACCATGCAAAATTGGTCGTTTTTTCGTTTTTTAAACCAATTTTTTCAAAAAATGTCGCTCAAGCAGTAATTTTACCTTCTTTTTAATAGATTAATCATTTTTTTTTGAAGTTTTCAGAAAATTCAAATTTCAATTTTTCATGTTCAAAAATCTACACTGGTATTCAGCCGGAAAAATCACAATTTTTTGTCAGCAAAATGGCATGATACAACCCCCCCCCCCCCTCAAAATAGCATGACTTCGATCCGCCTCTGATGATATCTTGTATCTATGATTTCAAAACCCCTCCCAGAAGGGGAGTCAAGTTACGCTACTGTTGAAGACCGTTCAAAAAAATGTCTAGACCCTGAAATTCAAAGTAAGTAGACTTCTACATATGCAAATTTTCATAAACCTCACTATTAGTTTTTGCAGCTTTGAAAAAAACCTACTAATAAACCAGCCATGCGCATTTGCGCAACAAGTTTCATTAAACTATATACCATACCACTCACATTCACCTATTTTATTCAAGATAATAAACGGTGAACTGGGCACCATTCATCTTGTACCTACTTCACAGGCAGGCTCAATATACCACAATATCATGGAATTTCATCTTATTTAGTGTAAACTCGACCACTAGCCATAAGTACAGTTTAAAGTCGCCTCGCCAAAAGTTTTTTCCTCGATAATAGCCAACAAACGAATAAAAATAAACCTCGAACTGTAATCCTCAATTCATTCAAATTCGACCACAGACCGTAGAAAAAAAATATCCTTATTTCCATACCCAATACACCGATAATACATACGTATAAAGGCAATCAAATTCGAAATAAAACACAAACATCCCCCCGAGTAGAACATTAAAAAATCTTCTCTTTTACACGCTTCAAGTTTTCTCTCAGCATCCATACATTTTACCTACGTGGCTGAATTTTCTTTTTTTCTCGCCTGTTTTCTAACCTGCTCCCAAAAAAAATAAAATCGAAAAAAATATACCTACGTGTATTTTGTTCGCGTATACCTATCTATAAACCTTGGGAAAAAAATCTCGAAATAAAAATATACCCATTTATATTTCGTTTTCGCGTACCTACGTTTCTATTCCGAAGGCGAAATCGGTTAGAAAAAACGTATTCGAAGTTGGGTTAGAACTTTCGACAGCTTTGACTCTATGTTTAGTGCCCTGAAGTTTATCGAATAATAATGTATGTACTTGGATTTTCAAATACCTCAATTATTTTTTTAACCTTATCCAAGTAGCCTAGACTGCTATATCAAGTATATAGTTGCGCTGAATTCCAGCCTATTGTGTTGTGGTTCTGGATGCTTGAATGTATAAATTTCAACATTTTTTAAAGGTTACCTTAATGTCTAATTTAAAAAATAGTCATGGAAACATTGAAAATGAAAAAAAAAAAAAACTGTAAGTTTTGGTCATCTTTTTTCAGAGGTTTAACGCTACTTATGAAACAAAACGATTTCGAACAAATGTGAACTTCTGAAATATTTTTCAGAATTTTACACCTACCTCAATTTCAGACTGCAAAGCTAAATTTCGGTGGAAGTTTTCTTTGCTGAGATGGAGAGGGTCATACGAAGTGATTCTAAGATAGGTATTCTGATTTTATAAACGAAAACCCTCAATTAGAAAAGGAACACAATAATCTCACATGCTTTTAGCACAAGCAATAACGTATACTTATACGTACTTTCGGCGTAGTACTATAGTATTCTATTATTTTTTGCATTATCATGTCTAATTTGTTTCCACTATGCTTATAATTTACAATTTTTTACTTGCGAAACAACGTAGTTATTCCTTCATTTTAAAATGTAGGATCTTGGATCCTCGTAGTCGAGAGAATTCACAAAATGTGGTAGACATTCTGAGTCACATTGAAGAATCGTGGGTATTTGATTCGTACCTATCAAAATGTGTTCGCGGAGTAACGAAAGGGAATTTCCTTATTAGGACGAAATTTGATTAGAAATGCAGAACTTTCTATCTAAATGTTGGTAAAAGAAGTAAGTAAACATTGACATTGGAGAGACATGATGAAAAAGTGCTGGAAATCAGTCTGTCTTCTTTTAAACGAAGTTCATGTAAGTAATTTATAATCTTAATGATTACTACCTTTCAATAAGTTATAATATGAGGTTTAAATAATAATTTTAGGAGCACGTTTCGCACTTGGACACATTGTATAAAATTACCATACAAAATTCCTCAATTTGCGCGTTTAAAAAAAAACAAGTCAAAATGCTTTTATCTGCTATAATTATCTTCATATTGTGGACCATCGTCTAATCTGCAGGTCAAGCCCAACTTTGGTAAAAAAAAAAAACAGGCTTGCCACCCGGCCATTTTTCAAAAACAATCAGAAACCAGTCTGTCTTTGTTGATTTGCACTGTTTTCGATGTGAAAGATTGAGTACGTATGTAATTTTGAGGAAACAGTTGCAATAACTTGACTTTTTAAAAAAATGATTCAACCACGAAGTTCAACTTCTTTCACATGAAAATTTGATAGAATTAATCATTATGGTCGATTAAATGACCACAGGTTGTTTGTACACGAATTAAGAGTGAGTAAATTTACTGATAGGTATGTATTCCACTTTCCACATAAAAACAACATTACTTAATTGTTATAATTTTTTGTATCGTTGTAACTGTTGTAAGTGATTTTTAATCTTAATGATTACTTTCATACTTTCCTTCAATAGGTATATATATTTGTAAGGTTTAAATAATACTTTAGGCGCACATTTTGCACTTTGACACATTGTACAAAATTACCATACAAAATTCCTAAATTTGCGCGATGCGATGAAAAAAAGGAAACAAGTTAAAATGTTTATATCTGTCATAATTATTTTCATGTGGGCAATTGCCTATACTCTACAGGTCAAGCACAACTTGGTAAGTAACAGGCTTGCCACCCAGCGGTTTTTCATACTGTCTGGCCTGTTTTTTGGATAACCGGCCCTAGGAATTGAAGACCTCTGACGGCCCCAGTACAGGCCGTAATTTTCAATTTTTCATGTTATTTTTCAAAAATCAGGTAATTTTTAAACATTTGGAAAAATCAAAGAATCAGCAAAAACCGTGGTTTCGCGTTTCGCCCTCACATCGCTCAGACCAGATGATTTTCCTTTTCACTTCTTCGACCGATGTTGAAGAATAGGAAATATTTACTACTCAGTGACTGTTCTCACTCAAAAATACCTGATGTTGTTTTACTCATGAAGAAGAGGGTAAAGGGTGTAATTTCCCTCGAATCGTGGTTTGGCAAATGTTGAGTCTGAGAAGACTAAGTAAGTTAGAATTAATTTATAAGTCTTACGTAACGTCAAAATTCCAAAATTCATAGAAAATCATAATGTATATTTTCATTTTTATTGGAGAAATTTCAAACAACACAAACTTAAAGACTCATCAAATTTTTGTTTTTAATGGAGAATTAGAAGGAAGTAGGTAGTGGAATATTTTCAAATACATAGGTAGTAGGTACATCAAAACTGGAAATATGACAGATCTTTTTCATCAGTCAGCTCCACCTGTAGGAGAATTTCAATATTTTTAACGTACTGACAGGTAAATGTACACTTGAATGACTTTTTGAATGTTTTTATCAGTCTTACGTAACGTCAAACTTTCAAAATTCATTGAAAATCATAACGTACAAGTATTTTCATTTTTATTGGAGAAATATTCATAGCTAATTGGTTCGGAGAATTATGATTCAATTATTTTATCGCGAGTTTATGGGAGAATTAGGAGAAGGCAGCGGCATATTTTCAATTATACATACTCGTAGGTATATGATTACATCAAAACTGGAAACATGTGCGACAGATTTTTTTAATCAGTCGGTTCCGCCTATTGGAAAATTTCAATTTTTAACGCTCTGGCAGGTAAGTAAATGTGTAAAAAAAGTTAAAGTTACCCAATAGAAAAAAGCTAGGTACTAGAGAATTTAACTAAGTATGTACATATAACTTCCATCCAATTTTCGGATGCAAATTCATTTTTCGGTTTTTATTCGTTTGTAAGTAATTTTTTTTTAATTCGATCATCTTATTTCTTTATTCCAATAAAACCAATTAATTCATCGGAGATTTTCAATTCAAGTCGGTCAAAGGAGCGAATTGTCAATGGAAAAGTTTTTTGACTGGGAAGAAGAGGAGGTAATTTCAGAGCCGTAGCGAGCAAGGGGCAAGAGAGCAGCATGCCCCCAATGCTGAAAATTTGAACAATGGGTTGGGGAAAATGAGCTTCGACAAGTTGAAAAAATAGTGATTTTCCGATGAATTGAAAATTTACAGAAGTATTTAAGTATGATTTTTTTGAATAAAAATGAACATTTTCAATCTTGGTTGGTAACTAAACTACAAATTGTAATATAGTTTGAGAATTTTCACATTTATAGATAACTAATGAAAAATTCATTTTTGGCGTTCGTTGCCATTGTAAATTGAATAAAGTACATAGGTATCACTTTTTGTGATAATTTTTATAACATTTTAATAATAATGCATGAATTTGTCTAAGTAAAAGTGATTCTTTAATTGATTTGCATTTTAGAATTTTGTCTCAAACCAATTAAAGTTGCAAGATTTACACTCGAAAAATCTGCTAATAGATTTGCTCACTTTTTTGGAACTTGAATTACAAATTTTTTAAAGCTTTTGCCTTCGTTTCGCACGGGCTGGTTTACTTTCTGTTTGTGATTTAAACATTCTAAAAAAATCAGTCAAATTCTAAAAAATTAAAGCAAAAAAAACAAACTTCTCGCATAAAAAATTGTGTTTTACCCTCGAAATAAGAGTAGGTACAAATTTTCAAAAGCTTTAGCCCTCGCTTCGCTCAGGCTTGTTTGCTTTCTTTTTGTGGTTTGAAATTTCTAAAAAAAAAAAAAAAATATTGAAGCTTCCAAAAATTTTAAAAGGAAAAATGTGACTTATTAAAAATTAAAAATCACCGGTAAGGTCGATAAAAAACGTTCGTCTGCAGCGGAAAATATCTAAACCTGAACCTGGTTTTTAGTCCAAAAATACCCCGAAAATGTTCTTCAGTTTGACTTATTTCTTTGGATGTTCATAATTTATATCATAAATAGATTTTTGTCGAAGAGAAAGAACAAGCTGTAGCAATTGAAAGTAGGTATAAAAAATCTGTCATCTTAATTTTATAACTACATATGGTCAGGGTATCATAAAAGTATTTCAGTATTTTTGAATGCATTCAATGCAGGGATGTCTAGCTAGCCAATAGCCATTAGCCATTAGCCGTTAGCTTATTGAATTTTTGACGTTTAGCCATTAGCCATTAGCCAGCCAATCAAGAAAAAATTTAGCCATTAGCCAGCTTTAGCCAATTGATTTTGGCTAAAAATGATTGGCTAAAATTGAAAATAATTAGGTGAGGAAATGGGTTTCCTGTGGGTAAAAAAAATTAAAATTTTAAAATTCGTAATAAAATCAAAAGCAAAAGACCAAAAAAGTAGTTTGACATTGGCGGTTCCGGTTTTTTTTTCTGAATTTTTTTCAATGATCGTTGTGTTCCAGAAAATTAGTGAAAAATCAGTTTATGAATATAATCAAATAATGAGTGAATGCGAATAATTGTGATTCACGTTTGTGAAATAATAATCATTTCCTAAAACTATAAATAATATCTATAATGGGAATGTGCTCATTTAGAGGAGTATTTAGAGGGGTCACTCGATTTTTAAAAAATCATAAAATTAGCCAGCTAATAGCCAGCCAATAGCCAGCCAATGAAGAGACATTAGCCAATAGCCGTTAGCTTAGCCAAAGCACTAAATTTTTTTAGCTTTAGCCGTTAGCTTTAGCCAATCCCATTGGCTAGACATCCCTGATTCAATGTGTTTTTCTTAAGTATTTCTTATGGTGCCCCCAAAAGGTTGATAGCACCCTAAAACCAGATCAGAGGGCGCCTGAGGTCACTTTTCTGAAGAGAAGCTTGGGATTTCTCCCGATATTATAATGGATCAGTTCGAAACTAGTCGCGATTGAAATTATTTTCATTTTAGTTTTTTGGCGCTCGATTTTGACAAATTTTTGCTCACTTAGGTTTTAGTAACGATTTCATTTTGTATAATATTCGTTTTTTGGTTTAATTTTTGTGGTTATTAAAAGATTTTTCGAAACAAATTTCAACTCAAATTTTACTGAAATTTCGTCAGTTTTTCGTGATTTAGAATGTTTTTAATGCTTTTACTTGATTTTAGAGGAAATTTCAATTTACTCGACTTTCGTAAAATTTTGCAGAATTTTTATAACTTTTTGTTGATTTGAATTAATTTTTAATGCTTTATTCGTGTCAAAAAAAACCAAAACAGACCACAGGCCGAAGCTAGGAAGCTACAACATAGTATTAATGAGAATTTCATGGCCCACGGTAAGTAATCCAACTACGATTCACCCAGCTTCAGCACCAGCACTGGCTTGGTATCCAAAATATATAAATGTATAACCAGCCAATTTTTAAATTATAAAAAAGCAACCCGTGCTGAAAAAGTTACTCGTGTATTTCGTTTTTATCTGTTTATCTGTCCTGTTTGAATCATAAAGTTGTAACTTTTTCAACTTGGTGTTGGAAAAAATCGACGACACCACTTTGAGTTCATAAGATACGATCAAGGTAGGTACGAGACGAGTACCTCGTCTCAAGTCTCATACCTACTCGTACAAACGAATTTCTTAAAATACTTAGATGCATAGCGATTTTCAATCCCACATGTTCAGTTACAAATCTCATGAGTGAGGCGGGATATTTTTTTTCAACTTTTTAGCTTACTTGTAATGTGTTTTTTAATGTGAAATATGGTCGTAGCTTAGTACTTAAATTCAATTTTTTTCCCTAAATTTTCAGCATGATTTCGATGTTTTTCATTTGATAGGCCCTTCAATCAAAATAGGGCACAAGAGAGGTACATATCCGTACTAACAGGTTTAACAGAAAGATTTTAGCTCTAAACAAAGCTAAGTAAAATTTCATCCATTTGAACTAGACAGCTTAAAGACCTGTACGTGCCTTATTTCAGTCTTCTAAATTGATCGAAAGTGGTTGCGAGTCATTCCGAACAATTCTGAAATCTTGAGCAGATCTTTGGAGATTACATTTCAATTGTCGTAAAATTTCATTCGAATCAAGCTACATAGAAAGCTGGAATTTGGTAGGTATGCATCACATTTGAAACTTTGCTCATCAATTAGAGGTGTTTTCAAGTTAGTGCTCTAAAGCATCTCTAACATATTTCGCTCTACAATCTTAAATACAGGCAAACCATGCATACCTATTGGAGATCAATAATTCGCAACGATCAATCACTTATAATTTTTTTTAAATCGGTTTTCTGATGATTCAAGTAGAATTTTTCAGCAATTCTATTTTTTTTTAATTCTCTGGAGGTGATGGAATTTCTGCAAACGAATGGAAACCGCTTTAAATCGATCTGGGCGGTGGAAAATGTAAGGAGGAATATTTTTTGCACGACAAGCATTTTGAACGACTACGATTTAGTAACGCGATGAGCAGTATTCACGCCGAAATAATTTCATACACGACAGAACATTATCAGTTTGATTATGGTTACTTAGTTCACCGACTTTACAGTCATATTTTGGAAAAATTTGGGGAAAAAAATCACACGAGGGTTTCCTTCGAAAAAATGTTTAGTGAAATCGTAACTCAGTAGAAAAGAACCAAATTGGCCCAAGTGAAGCGAGGGCAAAAGCTTTGGAAAAAAATAAGAATTTTGAGGAACTAAAATATTTATGGAATTTTTGTATTTTCCCAACTTTCTTGAATTTCTCACAATTTTCCAAGTTTTCCCAAATTTCACAGAACCGGGGGGGGGGATGAGGGTAAACTGCTCTCCAGCCCCTCTTCGCTTCGTCTCTGAGTTAAAAAGAGGAAAAGAAGTCGACTATCAAAGTCTACAAAAGCATTAGGTACTCCTATAAACAATAATTTTTTCCGTTGTACTTTGTTCTTTTTTTTTTGCATACCTAATTTTAATATTTTTTAAACGTTTATAGCTTTGTCGTGAATTGTCTTGTATGGCAGTTTTAAGTAATATTATAATGTTGTGAATTTTTTTTATCGTGGTCTAAAAATCACAACCAAAATACGCAAGAAAAAGATGTGACAATAAGTGACACGAAATGATTATGGTTTAGGTAAGCCACTACTAATATTTTTTTAAAAATGAAAAAATACAACATCAACCATAATAACCATACCTAATTCACCAACAAAAATCCGCATAATTCAATACCCCACACCTTACTATAGCACACGATAAAAATTTGTTTGCACCCTTACCTGCAACATGGGTAAAAAATAGCAGAGAAATCCTCCGAATAGCCAATTCTCCAAGAGTAAGGTAGTCACCGAAAATGGTAGTACAAACAAGCACTTGATGATATCAGCGATGGATAAATTGATCAAATACACGTAGGTCGTATCTCTGTACAATTTATACTTAAGTATGAAATAAATTTCGGCGAAATTCGCCCCGACTCCGAATACGCTGATGATCAAATACATGAATATAACGAATTCGAACGAATTAGCGAATGTACTGCGTAAATGAGGCTTCGTGATATCCATCGTATTGTTATGATTGCCTTCGGCATAGTCGACCACGATTTTATACCAATTCTTGGCCGCGGTGTCGGCATCCGGATCCGCCGACGTCGACGTGGTCGTTATATCGTTCATTTTTTAAAATATTAGGTAAATTATTCTCAAAAATAATCAACTTGGGGGAAAAAAATTTTCGAGGGTGAAAAATTTGTAAGTATTTAATTTAAAAAAATTTAATCGTTCTCCGTGTTCGCAATTTTTTTTTTCTTTACATAATGTTACGTAAAATAATTCGTCGTCGTCGCCGCCGCATACGCACGCATAACACAAGACAAACTACAACGATCGCGTCCTAACTTGAGACTTTCCCATAACCAAGTCAATCTAACGACGCTAGATGCTCGAATTCAATGCCGAACACATGTTGAGGCGAATATAAGCGCGCGCACCATTCTTCACCAACAGCTGAAAAAGCTGCGGATAAATGAAAAAGGCGGCCCTTGAGGGGGTACTTTTTCTACGACATTTTCATTCACTAAGGAACGCAAACGAAACTCAGATATCCAAATTTATCAATGCGCGTGATTTTTTTATTTAATTATCTCGATGACAATGAGAAAATATAGAAATACAAAGATCAGCAGGGGCCCGAAAAGAAATACATCCATCATGTAAACCTCCATCCCATACCGTTTTGAAAATGAATAATTTTCCAAACAATGTTCATTCCTGATAGTGATAGAAAAAGGCAAACAAAAAAAGAGACTTGTCAAGTTTAAAGAAATAGGAATCAGATTCAAGTTAGCCAATGAGACAATGCAAAGTTATTTAGATAAAAAAACAATGAATTTCTTGATAAAATTAATATAACACATTCTGGTGATTCCTATTACAGATGCAACAATAGATACTATGTCTTAAACCATAACGTCATCAGTCTACAACACACTGTGAATACTAATCCTCAGAATATTATCCTCACTACGGTCATGAATGTCATGATGATGAAACATCAAAGCGTAGACTTCAGTCTCATTTAGTCTTTTTGAAGAAGTTGAAATAATAGGCACGAGTTTACTAAACCACAGAGAAGAAAGAACTTATTCGAATAAAGATTATTTTTGGGTGTATTATTTGTTGTAATTATATTTTGTATAGTTTGTATACTGTGTACTTAATAATTTTTATTGGCTGTGTAATAAATGCATTCGAACCTACTTACACAACACTGAGTGTCTCTTTGCTTATTACGAGTACGGATTACCTACTCGTCTCTGTCACGTTACACGGTGCTCTCCAACCACAAGTCACTAGTAATTCAAATATGCCAATTTTTCCATCTTCTGCAATATTTTTGGCAAATTGAATTATCCAAATTCAAAAATTACCCAAGTATAGATACAAATACTTTTTAATTTTTTTTTTTTTTGTGTGTTTCAGACAAGGAAACAATAACTGAAATTCGAGAAACTGTAGTAGTTGTGGAGGAACTCATAAAAGCTACATATCAAAATAGAGGTAAGTAAAAGATATTCTCCAACAGAATTATTCAAGGTGAATTGGCCCAGAAATTATGCTTACAGCTTAGTGATTGTAATGATGAAGGATTCACCTTAAATTAAGTATATAAGTAATGTAGAAGAATTAGATATTCAGATTAAAATTGTCTGTAATGAGAATTTCAATACTTGTCTTGAGAGGTAGTGAAACATATCACCTATTATTATTATCAATACTGTGCGTTTGAATGTTTGAACTTGAAGGGATCATGTTGTATTTATTTTATTTTTTAATTAAATTAATTATTGATTAGAAAAAAGTTCATTATGCATTCAAAACAGATTGATTGCTGTCCATCCTGGTACTACATTTCTTACTTAACTTCCGTAAACAAGGCTAATTATCATTCATGTTTTGAAATTTTGAAAAATTACAAATGGTGTGGCGCAGAATTATTCTCTCTGGTGGCAGTTGTAAATCTTCAGCGAGGTAAGTAAAAGATATTCTCCAACAGAAATATTCAAGGTTAATTTGCCCAGAAATTACGCTTATAGCTTGGTGATTGTAATGATGAAGGATTCACCTTAAATTATACATATAAGTAGGTAATGTTGAAGAATTAGATATCTACTTATTCAGATTAAATAGAGGTAAGTAAAAGACATTCTCCAACAGAAATATTCAAATAGAGGTAAGTAAAAGACATTCTCCAACAGAAATATTCAAGGTGAATTGGTCCAGAAATTATGCTTACAGCTTAATGATTGTAATGATGAAGGATTCACCTTAAATTATATAAGTAATGTAGACGAATTAGATATTCAGATTAAAATTGTCTGTAATGAGAATTTCAATAGGTACTGTTATTTATGCAGGCAAAGAAGCTAAAAAAGATAGAAATTTTCTTATACAAACAAGGTAATTTATTTTGAAGTAGTTATACCTATGATAGGATTTCATGGACAGTCATATTTGTGAAATAATTATTGCAATAAGCCTTACCGAAATAAGAATAGGTAAGCATAACTGTAAAAATAAAAAGAAAGAACCGTGTCCTCTATACATAGGTAAGGCACAATACCTTGCCAGTGAAAACCCAATTCATTGTGATAATTGTAATGGATATGCTTCAAAGAGCATAAATTTTGTGTTTCTTATGTTGCATACAAGTGCGAAACATGTTCAAAAATATGCCTTTGTGAAAGTAATCACATGTGTGGTTATCGTTTATGTGAAAACTGAAGAATTGTCCACGTCCTCCCAGTAGTCGATGAAAAAGAATTTGAAAATTAGTCCCTACAATACATGAACTATTTGTGTTTGAAGGCATGCAAGGTCGCTAGTCATGTGGTGTCATTCCCACTAATAAGAGGCCCCAAATGGCCGGGTCTATGAGGGATGTCCCAAGCAAATGCATCGACATTTTAGCGTTTTTCAACTTATTCTATGCTTTTTACCAATAGTAAAAATTGAGGGGGTCAAGTGCTCTGGAGAGGGCTAGATGAGTGTATTAAAAAATCTGACGTCATATTCGTGCTCAGCGATATCTAATCATAAGAAAACGACACCCTACTCATTAATACTCAGTTATTTTCCCAAAAATTTCCATTTTACACCGAACTCTTCCTAAGACACATTTTTACACAATTTTGAGAGGTAAATATGAGGGGAGGGGGTTGAAAATTTTTATGGGGATACCTCCTACAGATATATACGACATATTAAAAATTTTGGAAAATAATTCATATGGGGCTGAGAAAAGTGAGTAAGAAATTTTTTGTTTTTTGTTTTTTTTAAATTTCCGCACAAAATCACACAATCCTATGAAAACATTGCGATCTAAACCAAAAATGCATTCCAAATGGAAAATTTCAAGGTTATTCTGATTCTGATGAAACATTATGGCATTATTTAAGTAAGTAAAAGCGCAGATACGATGGTACATTTTCATATTTCTCAGTTCACACAGAAACATAAATGAAATATCCTTTTAAAAATAGGTACGTTTCTAATTTTTAAACTGATAGGTAAGGCCACTCATGTTTTATGATTAAAAAACCTAATTGACGGGTCGTTCTATTGTCGATTGATGAAATAGGTAATCAATTGAATGAATCCTCTTAGGTATTCGAATAATATTAAAATAATTTGTGAAGATCACACAAATTGAATGTCACACTCTTCAGTCATTGCCATTTCATCTTTATCACAATTTTGGATAATTCACTCGAATCACTCCGGAGGAAATAAAACAGAACTCTTGTTTATCTAACGAACAATTGTGCAGATCGATGTACGCACCGGTAATTCAGTATGTTCATTTCAACGAATTATTTCTTAAACGATAAAAGAAATATAGCAACCTATCATAATTTTTACTACCCTCTCTTTCCACACAAAAATGAAATTGGAAAACTAGAGAGAGCACGCAAGTAATCCCCGGTAAACACCTAAATATACATATACATGGCGAACGTTATCTACGAAGTTGGCCAGTACCTATTTGACGAAACTAATTAGCAATATCAGATGATCGCATTTGCTTACTTTTATTTCAACAAGCATCTAACCACAGTATCTCATCATGGAATGATGATACATTGCACTTAATAATAATAAAAATCGCAATCTTATTACGAGTAGAAAATTATTCACGACGTAGGAAGTCAGTCTCATGACTCAGTTATTTGATGGAATCACGTAGATTTCATTTTCTATGTACTACTTACATGAAATATAATTTTAAAATATTTCAGTTCGATACGAATTAGGCATACGTCATATTTTAGAGTTGTTTTTTTTTGTTGTTTTTCAAATCAATTGTGGCGTGGCACATTCATCATGCTGGGCAAAATTTTCGATCTCCTAGGGAAACTTTTTATTGTTTACAGTGCCATCTAATTTGAGAAATATTTTTCAAGTATGCTTTGGCACGTTGTACATTCTAAAGGTAAATTTGGGGTAAATTTCGCAGCCAGAACGAAAAATAAAATATTTTCCATGAGTTGATAGTTCGCATTGTTGCGATTAGATTATAGATACGTCAATTTCAAACTTTTATTACAAGAATTTCACTTCAACAAATTCAAAATTTAAAACAAAGAAAATATCTCCATGAATAAGTATTTCGAAATGAAAAAATAATAATAATAAAAGAAGGAAGTTAAAACACGCAATGAAGGATAAGTTCACTCTACAATTTCCGACAAAAACTCTGTACTTACGTATCATTCGAGTTACTAAAATGGCGACTGATTCGGATTCAACCGTATTTTGCTCATTGAATTCACAATTTTGGTAACTTTGATCTTTGGAATGCGTAGAATTTAAAGTATTACATCTTAAATAACACAATAATTACGTCAATAAATGAAACACCCACCTAATTGACTGCTTTCTTCAATGATATGATACGATCAGCTTCTCTCCAGCCGGTTTCAACGGCTCCGTGGACAGTTGAGTAGTAATGAGGATGAGTAGCTTCTCCAGCGAATAATATCACCTGTGGAAAAAATCAAAAAAAATTCGAAGATGCGATTATTTTTTTAAACGTTTTTAAATTTTACGTTTGCGTAGGTATTAATTTTTTATGACATATGCAATGTTGAAGATTTACTCTTGTCATATCTTACAATTACTAAAATGAAATTTTGAAAATAATAAACAACCAAAAATTTACAAAATTGAAGAACAAAATCAAATTTTGTCAAATATAATATTCCTTCTTATTCGGAGAAATCACCAAACTTTCCATCTTTTCATCTTAGCTATTTCTTCAAAAAAATGAAATAAAATAAAAAATAGATATTCAGTGGTCTTATGAAGATAAAATACCGTCCAAAGAGAGTAAGAGGTTGTAAACTTTGCACAAAAAAATATATCTATTCCGTGCAAAATTAAGTATTCATCAACTTTATGATCGCAAGAAATTGTGTCATAAAAATCTAACTAACAATTTTTTTTTTTTTGATAATATGTAGTTCCGAAATAAAACAACGACAAAAAATGAAACCACAAATCGAAAAAATATCAAAATTGAACATGAATGAATATTTAGATTAATTCAACATTCATGAAACTTGAAATTTTTAGCTTCATATTTTCCTAAATAAAATCCAAAACATATTTTAAACATCGAGAAAATCTTGAAACTTTTTCACTATAATTTTTGTGGATTATGTAATTTTGTAAATCTCAATTATTAATGGAATTGTTCAAGAAGCACAGCTTAATTTAAAATAAAGTCAATTCTTACAGGAACATTGTCTTTATTGACAACTGGAACACTTAAATCGGCAGCAGACACATTCATTGAATCCGTAATTGGTCCTCTCAAACTGTAAGTGCCATTAAAATGGGAATTCGATTTCCATGTTGATCTAAAAACATAAAGATTCACGATTTTAAAAAAATATTCGGTAAATTAGGAACGAACGTAATCGACAGCAATTTTTCTTATATACCTGTAGAACCAATCGGGTTCAGGAATGGTGTACTTATTTCCTAAAAACTTTCTCAACACTTGCATGAGCTCATTTTTAACAAAATTTTCGTCTATAGCTTCCATATCGCGAGCTGATTGTCCACTAATCCATCCGCATAACGTTGAATTATGATTATAGGATACCATAAACGCAAATACGTCGGTGACCCATTTCAAACCCTAAACCATATTCATAATTTAAATTAACATCACTTGAGATACTCGTAAAATCACATAAAATGACGACAATGAGTAGGTACTTTAAAATAATAAGAATAAATGATATTATTTACATACCCGTCTTTCATAATCCGATTTATCTGTCTCGTTCCAAAGTAAAGAAATATCGGTTATATTTTCAGGCCACCATCTATGTGGAAATTTCAGGTACAATTTAGCCACGTTACCGAACAGCAAATGCTGTAACACAACAACGAATTTAAGAACTAATGAATCTTACACCTTACTCGTTAACGAAAAAATAATTATCACGTACTTGTATCGCTTTTTGCTGCTTATCGGGTAATAGGTTTTCAGGGAACAGTTTTTTATAATTAGCCTTAAGTACTCCGAGAGATACAGTAACTATAACATGATCAGCTACATATTCTTCGTTGTTATCGCATTTTATACGAACACCTTTGCCATCTGGGGTTATCTTAACAACCTCCGTATTTTTCTTAATGTAATTTTCGAGAAAGTTTTTTCCCAGTATAGAATCAGCCTTTTCCTAATATGAAAACATTTATCATCTAATCAATTATTATCACGCACTACAATTTATGGTAATTAATAAGTATATTTACCGATAGAGCAGTAAATAGCTGGCGATATCCATTAGGAGTCCATGCAATCGACGGAAAGCCTTCACACTCCCAGTATTCAATCATAGTTGAGGCAGATGATTGAAACCATGTATCACTAGCATCTACCGAATTGATTTGTTGGTGAAACCATTCGATAAATTGCGATTTCAGATCTTCGCTGATTGAATAATTGCCATGCTGAAGGGACTCGTTTATTCTGCATAAAAATATCAGTATAGAGTGTACTTCAAATTTTAAAATTGTGAATAGATAACGTAAAAAGATAATTTACCAACTTTGTTAAATAATAATTTCCAGACGTTTTGTACTCGAGTACATTTTCATCGGGGTTCGTTTTAATACTGTAGAACAATTTCGTCATTTTGTTATGCACCTCTGGATCAATAACTTGCGAAGAGGACTGAACGAATAACATGTTTTCAAACACTTGGTCAAATCTACCAATCAACTTTTTCTTGGATGCTAATTCAAAAACAACGTTGTTTTTTTCTCCATGTATCCACTGAGCGCCAATTTCGAGTACACCTTCGTCTACAGTGGACATAATTTCGACATGGTTAGAAAAATACTGTTGATGAATTCATGATACATAGAATATAATTCGAGTATTACCTCCGGGAATATCCAACGTATAAATCCTACCACCGATTCGGTCTTCGGCCTCTATTATTAGCACATCTTTGATTCCATTTTCAATCAGACGAGTAGCTGCCGCAATTCCAGCAGCTCCAGCTCCAATTACGATCACTTTTTTCTGAGTAGGCATCGCAGATTGACTTTTCTGCAGCGTAGACGAGTTAGATAGAGGATTGGCGGAAGCAAATAGCTTGAGCAACAGACAACTACATTCAACACGAGCAGGATAATAGTAAATGCGGAACATACGAGGTGATGATAGCTTAATAGCTTCGCACCATCATTAATTTTCAAGTGTTTAAACACGTATTACGTACATGTATACGATTAATTTAATCATTTTGAGCTGTCAACTCGACTCGATTCAAAATTCTTATCAGTACTTCGTTTGTTTTGCCGGGAATGGATGGTGGGCGGAAGCGGAGGGCGCCGCAGTCTGCGTGATTATGTGCGTCCTTGATGATTTTTCCGGCCGTGAAAGAAAAACCTGGAAAAATTCATGCGCATTGTAGCGAAACTAGCGGCGTTTTAGAGAAGCATGAGATCAGTGTGACCAAAAAGCAAGTTTTTTGTTTTATTTGGAGATTTTTTTCCAAAATCAACATGTTGATGTTGATTGTTGATTGTTGATTGAATGAATCAAATTCAGAAAAAACAAACAATAACAAAAGCACGTGGAAACTTGGAAAGTTCACAATAGCCAAATAGGAATAGGAAATTATTCTGCATCTGCTAAGCTTTATTAGTACTTAAACTATTAAACTAAATCATGAATTTCACCGGCACCTCTGTTTTCAAAAAATCTACCTGCAATGTAATTCCCTTCAATATTTGAACAGTTGAAAGCTGAACTCGAAGATCAGAGCTTCATGGACCACCTTAAAGGACCACCAACATCCCACAGCCGACGGCAGAATTTTCACACTTCGGATTGTAAGTTAAACATTACATTTGAATAAATTACTTCTTTCTTACGACTTTTTTCTCTTATTCAGACTTGTCTCAGAATTGCTGTTATCCAGCTTTCAAACTGGATGCGAACAGTCCCATTCATGACTAAGAACCAAGAAGCGAGAACCATCTTATTGTGTGATTTTCCGATGGATGTGAGTTTCCTTGCAGATCTACAGTATTTTGAGATTCCTAGTACACCTTTAAAATGCCTTGGAGAAGTTTTAACGAACTACAACGAGTTCCGACAAAAAGAACTCATCGAATATGGAAACCGTAAGTTGAAAATGTTCGATACTATCTGAATGTTCACACGTTCGAATTTGTAGACACCTAATGCAGATTTCCGTATTCACGATGTTTTGTTGTTAGATCAATTCAAAAAGAAGACGAATTGTAGTTCTCCCAGTTTCGTCGAGAAATAATTCTGGATTCAACGACTCCGATCGCTAAATCAAGTCATCAACATGGTAGGTAAATAAATTTGAATCGGCAGGCATTTTGAACCTTCGCGAATAATTAGTTGGGTGGTCATAGTAGTGAATTTAAAATAGAGTTAGAAATTTTTAAATATTACACTCACCGTCAGTAATTGATGAAATTCCAAATCTCAATCATTTGATAAGTATCTTTCGGGTTGATCGAGTAGCTCACAGGAATTGTTCTCAAATACCAAATTTTCCTTGGTGAAGCATCGCGCTTGTGTATATGAAGATGTAGGTAAACCGAACGTAGTTTTGATACTAAATGAATAAAAACACTAAAATGTGTGTAAATTCGCGATTAAAGAAAACATCATTTTATTATCAAGGTTTATTGATAACACCTTGGGATACAGCGTCTTTCACCAATTAAAAAACATTTCCGATCAAAATTGGCGGTTATTTGTGGCTAAAATTGTAATTATCTTATTTTTCTCCTGCGTAGCTCGAACATTCCATTCTTTCAAGCGTGATATTTAATTTTGATTTGTTCATTTTTTAGACATGCGATTAAAGATAACGCAGGGTACGATGCTGATTCCAAAAATAAAATAAAATTATGACAGATAAGTAGCAAATTGAATTGATCACTCGATAGATGACAAAATCTCTCATTTATACTTCAAAATCTACAAGTTTTCCAGAACCAGAACCAACATGTGACAAAAAATCGCACGTGGGATTTCCAATCGAGTCTCTCAAAACACACGCAAGTGTGCTTAGTAACGTTCGTTGCATACGAACGAAATACACAGGCGCGATGGTTTCCCTCGAACCGTAACCAGGTGATTCAACGTGGTTTTATCATTGTCCAGTCAACAGTAACTTCAAATGCTCTAAACGTCGTGCTTTTCCGCGTCTTCTGCGCTAGTTTTTTACGTAAATGTCGATCGTTTTGAAATCCATCATCACTTTGCATTTCGCTACGTAGAATTTTTATAATGTTAAAACGTGCCAAATTCAAGTAAAAAAAAATCCCCAAATTTTGTTCTCATCGACGAACCTTTTTTAAACATGTTGAACCCGAATTTAACCACCAAGCAACCTAAATGGTTCGAGTCAGCGGCCAATGTGGTACAAGGCAATTCGAACGAATCTCTTGAATTGAATAGTCCGAGCATTAGGGAAGCTTTGGAGGATGATTATTGCCTTATAATATTCATTTTCGGGTTGCTTATTTTCATAGGCACGCCTTTGAATTTACTAGAGATTTATTTCATTATCAAAAATAAGTTTCATAAAGACGCTACGAGCGTGTATTTTTTGAATTTGGCCGTTACCGATATTGTGAAATGTTTGATTGTGATTCCATACTCGTTGATGTCGTTACTATACGAGAATTGGTTCTTGGGCGAATTCTTATGCTATTTTTTACCCATGCTGCAGGTAAGAATGACGTAAATTTGTTCGGAAAGTTAGTAATAATCACCTGTTCGTTGACCAAAGTTACGTGGTCGGGTGATTCTTTAGGAAATGGAAAGGGGATGAATTTTATGTCGTAGGATATTTTCTAAGAAATGAATGTGATTTTCGTTCGAGTGATCAAACCTAAAATTTTTCTGACAGAATAGGTAACTGAGGCAACGGTATTGTGAAAGCGATAACTTTTTCAAATAAATTTTCAAGTTTGAATTAGTATTTCGATATTGAATGAGTGTTGATGAAATTGAATTTACATATCATTAGGTGTTTTTTTTTTTTCGTTAATTGCTTTTCATTTCGATTTATTGATCATTTATTATATGTACTTATGTTGTCTGAGGATTGTTTATCATTACTTCAACATTATGATTACCGAAAGAGAGCTTCAAATGTTGTGATTACTTGGGCATTACAAAACTAATTGCCTACCTACTTAAATACGTCAATTACTCAATTATAATTATCATTATCAGTAATTACGTATGTTCGTATTTTAATATTAGGTACTTACCTAATCTAGTATTTTTATGAGTTGATTTTTCGCTGAGTAATTTCTCTTGTTCAAGATGATGTTCATTTTAAAAACTGACAGTGAGAAGCCTTTTTTTCAAATTCTAGTTCCAAATTTGATTCATATTCGATCTTTTTTCTTTTTACGCCTGGGCTAAAAAAAAAATTGAGAAAAAAAACGTGAAAAATTGCTTTTTCATGTGTTTAAAGCATTTTCTCTGTATGATGATGTTTTTAATATTTCGATAAATTAGTTTCGTATTTTGGGCATGATTTTGGGAACCATGGAACCGATCTCAAAAATTGCAACTCCTGCCAAAAATGAAATCTGGATCGATTTTGTGTCATTTTTTTTTTTACGGTAATTCCATCGCAAATCAGCCTTGTTTCAGGTTTGGGGTCCTCCAATAGGTTTGAGGTGTTTTGAAGATAATTGAAAGTAGTCTAAAAAATATTGGCCACAAATTTTAAAAGTTCATTGTTGGTAGCTTTTTTGAAAGCTTAATTTCCTAAAGTTTCCCAAACAAAACTACATTTTTAAAAAATCCAGGAAGCATATATTTTTATGATGGGATTCGCTGGACGAGGAAAGGGGATGGGTATTGGGAGCCCCAAAATTTTACACAAAATGTAAGAAAATGTCAAATATTTGTGTGACATATCGTTTTTGGAAAACAACTGAAAAATGATGAAATTGAAACTGAAATGCCAAAAATTAAACCAAATTAAAAAAATGAAACGACAATTAAAACTGCTGAATTGCAGAATGAACATGAATATCTACTTTTTTTTATTCAACCTCTCCAGCGCCCCCTCCCCCCAAACAATTTATTTTTTAAAAACCATGTGACATAGGTATGGTTTGTTAGGGTTTTGGGAGTGCTAAATACCAATATTGGATTATTTTTCAGATTCGACGCCTGCGACACCTGATAAGGTGTGAATAATCGAAGGGCACAACTGGCACAAGTCCTCTCAATTTTGATTTTTGGTTAATGAAAATCGCTGAAATGAAGTGGCATATCGATTGTTGCTGATATGAAAGCGATGAGTTCGAATATTGGCTCATTTTTCCAATCCGACATCTTTGACCCCCCCCTCCCTCCTCTTCCCCAGTCTAGTATCATCAAACATAGTGAATATAATGTGTATAAAATACCCCCTTCGAAAATGACGTTTGATACCGTATTCGTTGGGTTTTCGAAGGAGCTGAGTTCAATTATTCTCACTGATTGGAGTTGCTGAATTGTAAACTTTTAGATTCACTCTCCTAGTATCCATTTGCTCATTTTTTTTTCAAATTTTTACCTGGTATATTTCAAACTTGTTTTCGTGCAAAATCTGGCTGTTGATTTTCTTCTGAAAAAGAGGAATTTGAGTTTTCTATAAGATTTTAATCACGAATTTTAAAAAGTAATTTTCTGACGTCATTAATGAACTTTATCAATCAAGACTATTTCCAGCTTTCATTTTATTTCTTCAAATAACTTTTGAAAAAATCTTATCACGCTTGTATCTTCTACTAACGATGCCTTAGATAAAGGTGCTTATAGTTCCCTCCCCTTTCACACCATTTCAACTTCTTCAAAATGATGTTGTTAACATTCGCATCGAAATAGGTAAAAGATGTTCTTAATTGAACTCGAAACGTATATAAAAGCTTTTAATTAGCACGATGTTATCTCGTATCGGGGGGGTCAACATCAATTAAAAATTCTATTAACGACGAACGCGTCGATTTCGAAAGGATAAATTAAAACATTCCATCAATGGATACAGAAGGGAATGACCCTGGAGAGGTTTTTCAAAGAGACCTTTTGACGGAAAACCGCACCGGTGTTGGTATTTTGGTGTAAAAATGTTCTTTTTTTTCGTAATCATTGAAAATTTATCGTACTACTTATGCTGGGGTATAAACGAGTTTCGTATCGTATCGTAAAAGTAGTACGAGTATTTGGTTTGGAAATTCGTCGTCGAGCAATGAGGTATCAAGAGAATTAGTAAATCGAACTGTGTATCTAGCTACTATCTACTCATCTGTACGAGTATTTTTCCAAACAAACTGTGTTTATTTAGGTCTGCTAAGAGTAACCTATCGTAGAATGGTATCTATTATCGTTTCCGTTGAATTCTGTTCGAAGACGATAAGCTCAAATGGCGGGGAATTTGTCGCGTTACCTTCGTAAATTATCTCGCAAAAAAGCTTGTTAATTATATAATGCTTTGGAAAAGAATGGATGGAATTTTTGGAACAGAATATACTTCCCGGTGTTGGTCGGTAGGGTATGCTCGTTACGTGGATTTTTTTATCGGCTCGAAAATATGGACCAGTGGTTTGGAAAGAATTTTTACAAACTTAAAACCACAGCTACGTAAGGTTTACACCATCCGTCCGTTTCGTTAACGGGGGTTTTTCGCGTTATTTTTTTTTTTTTTTTAGCAGGCTCGCGAAAAATTCAAACCGTAGGTTTCTTATTGCGTAATTAAAACTGATAAAAGGATTCCCAGCAAGTGAACTTTTTTCCCCAGCGGTCGTAGTATTGCTTAGGGATGTTTGAGGTGGGCAATACAAAATTCTAATTCAGATTTGTTACACGGTTGAAATTAATTCGCTGGTAAACACGTTCATTTTTCACCTGAACACGTAGTACAACTTTTATATACTGGGGTTTCGTCTTTCGTCTCGGGTAATAAATCATTGTTATTAAAAAAATTCGCCTTTCTCGAAGTGCGATTTCAATGAAAATGCTATTTTATTTCAATTTTTTTCTCCAACTTGGTTAATATAGGTAGGTACCTAATTAATGAGTTCGGTTTCGAGATGAATTCGTATAGGTATGTGGACTCGAACGAGTTCTTTAAAAAGTAGATAAAAAAGGATAGAACGTGGACACGTATATCGGTTCACCAAAGGATTCTTTCGCATTTGTATGATGATCACGTACCGTGAAAATGGAATATTTTGGTGTTGAAAAGGATTGAATGAAGTGAAATAACATTTGTAATGGATGTCTGGATAATTGAATTTGTTTTTGAATTGCTATGCTATGTAAACCGGGTACACCATTATTCGTAGAAACGGCGATTTTTCAATTGTTCCACGACACTGGGGTCAATTTAGGGTTAATACGGTGCTGTAGGCGAATTTACTTAAAAGCAAAGCCCCGGCAGACATGTAGTTGAATTAATAGTGCGTGTGTTAGGCTGTGAAATTATCCGACAAACTGTCACCGATTGTTTTTATTGCCGCTATAAATTATGACTATGGGGTATCAATCACCTGGAAATGTAATATTCTGTGGGATGTGCGAGATATTAGATAGTCGACTTTGGTCGTCTAGTGATTTATTAAACGACTGAGTGATTATTCGGTAATTGACATTTTTGGTTTGATTCGAGGATTTGCTTATTTCGTTATTGAGAAGGAGTATGGTTATAAAGTGGTTATTTGGAGTGAACTCGATTTTAATTTACTAAAGATCAATAAAAATTTCAAATTTTTCATGGTATAAAATTTATTTTTTGAGGAAACTAATAGTCCGGCATATGACAACAGGAATGTTACACCCACCTGCTGATCCTCTGGAACAACTTATTTTAAAGCAAGCTCGCCAACCAAATTTTGGCCTTACTAACAAAATGGCGGCCATTTTAATTGATAGGTTAGCCGAAATCGCAGATTTTACTTTCTTTAACCTTTTTGAACTGGTCGAAGCTAGATCGAGAGAGCAATGAGCATATACAAAAATTTATCACCAGCCAAAATCCCAAGTGCTAAAGTGCATTTTCCGATTTTTAGTGAATTTTTGAAAATCAAATTAGGCCTTGAAAGCTGAAATTTGAGGCATACCCTATTTTCGAGAATAAATTTCGGATTTCCAACTCTGTTTGGTAAAATTTTCAAAAATTTCGAGCATTTAAAATCTGCTGGAGGCTCCAGTAATTTCCAAAAAGTCGTTGGAGGCTCCAAAACGACTTGAAATCCACCTGCAGTCGACTTTTGCAAAATGAATTTCCGCTTTCCAACTACATTTGATGATATTTTGTAGAAATCTCAAGCTTCAAAAATTCACTGGAGGCTCCAAGAATTTTTTAAAAAGTCGCTGGGGGCTTCAAAATGACTTGAACCCACTAGCACAGCGTGTTTATGTTAGAGTACAGCGTGAATTTTGGTTTTCCAAACTTCATTTGAAAAAATGTTGTGGAAATTTCGAGTTTCAAAAATCTGCTGGAAGCCACAGAACTACTTAAAACAGTTAAAAACTGTTTCCAATCGATTCGGCTAGTCAACAATGGGGTATTTCTCAAATTTCAAATTTCTGGGTCACTTTGATGAAATTTTGATTTTTTTAAAATAATTGTTGGTCTGAACTTGATTTTTTTTAAATTTACTAAAAATCGGAAAATGCACTTTTAGCGCTTGAAATTTTAGCTGATGAAGTTTTGTATGCTCTTTCGATCGAGCTTTGTCCAGTTCAAAAAATTTCGTGGGAGTGCTATGTTGAAAAACAAAATCTGCGATTTCGGCTAAAGTTTGCTTTAAAATATTCCTTGGGATGCCCATTTTAGATATTTGGAACTCAAAAATTGTTAACTTTCACGAAATTTTTAGCAAGAATACCAAAAATTGTTTAAATTTGGGAGTGTGAAAAAAAATGATCGTAATAAAATTTGTTTGTTTTTTGACATGGTTTTCATTTTAGCATTCATTTTTTTCATCGCGATTTTTTGAAATTGAAAATCATATTTTGTAGACTCTTTAATTTGCAAGTTGAGTAAAAAGTCATAATAGGTAATTTTGTTCATTTTTTAAAGTACACTGCCGAGTGCCGACCCCCATGGTCAAAATTGGATTTTGGCTCTTTGATTTTGAAAAAGGAATTTGCCCCTTCAAATTTCAAGATAGGCAACTTGTTTGTCTTACTTTTTTTTTATCCAAATCTGTTGTTTGCATGAAGTTTGAACTACTACCCCCCCCCCCACACCCAGTATTGATTGCGAAAAAAATTACAAATTTTTCAATTTTTTTATTGCAACAAAGTTTTTGAAACAATTTAGTATGTACCAAAATAATCGAATAAAGTTTGTTCCTAAAAGACCTTATTTTTGAGGGATTTGTTTAAAAAATTTTAATTGGCTGAAAAATCAGCTAATTGGCCATTTTGACCATTTTCAAAAATTCACCAAAAATTAAAAAAAAATAAAAACAAGTGACTATAATTTTTAATCAATTGGATGCCAACAACGCAACATGTTGTAATGATTCCCTCATTTGACTTCTTTCAACAATTTTTGAAGCATAATGTCCTCTTCGTCGTTGAACTTTTTTGCTCAGCTCAATACCAATCAAATAGACCTAAATTATTGAGTATTTTCATATTGTCGAACTTTAAACATCTTGAACCGTACTCAGAACTCATCCAAATTGAACTAGCAGACATCTTTTTGACATATGTTTTGAGTAAACTTTAAATAATGTGTTTCATGATAAGTATTAATTTTCAATCCACTAATCGGCTGATTTTTTGTTTGTTACAGGTGAGTACAAATTGTTGCCATATAAGCAAGAAAACTTGTTAATGAGTAAGTCAGTTATTAGTGATTTTACCAAGAAAAGATTTTTTAGGATTCTTGATTCATGAATTGAAACCCCCTCCCCCTTTCACTTGGCCCATTAAAATTCACTGCCATGCCACCTCTACAAGTATGCCCTACCCTTCTGTGAATTTTACAGAAAATTTGAATAATAATGTACCTACCTAAGCGATTGGTTTCCAATGAAGCTACAAAAATAAATTGTAGCTCGTTGGAAAACGGAGAGAGGGGGGATTCTTATCCTTATATTTATTTACCTAATTTCAAGTCATAGTCAGTTCTGTTGGTTCTGAGGAGCTGAAGTGAAAGCCAAAGTTTCCCTGCGTTGTGGAAATGAGAAGTGAAATTGAACCTTGACTCCTCGAGTTATTTCAATGATGCCTACCCAACTATTTTTGTTTCTCAATCTCCATCTCCCGGTGATGGGTGACTCCTACTTTTTCCACAGTAGATGTCTCTGAGACCCTCTAATTTCATTTCGAAGAAGTCATTTAATCATCTGTGAAGGAAGCTGAAGAGGTTTTCTGAATCGGGTCAGTGAGGTCACCTCCATTTCCCTGAGCGTTGGCATGAATGCCATGAAGACAAGTGTGGTCCTAATTTTTTTCACTACCTTCCATCTTATCACAAAATCTTGAAGTATTTTTACAATAATTGTTTCTCCAATTTTTTTGATAACGTTGCTGCAAATTATTCTCCTTAGAATTTAACTAAGTATTGCATTATTCCTACTTTGTCACAACTTTTTATAATTTTTTCAAAATGAAACTAAGTATATTTTGAAGCTCAACGCGACCACACATAACTGTCTTGCATGACCTCTCCGATACAACTGCATCTTCAAACAAGACGTGTTTCACTCCTTAGAACATATAGTATTAACATAGAAGGCTCATTGTGATGATATAAGTCGAGGAACATTAATGTGGGAGAAAAGTCTGACGAAGAGTTTCACTACCCCGCTTCAGCTATTGATATCCACATGGTTGTCCCTGATGCATCGACTTTAATTGTTTTTATGAAAATTACTCGAAATTTTGATCTAGGACATAGGTGTTTGAGGTAAGAAAAATAATCTACGTTAAATTCTCTACAAGATGAAGTAGGTTTGAATGTTATCCGCGCTATAGAAAAAAAGTTACGAAAGCTCAAAGTTGTAAAACTATTTTAAAAAACCGTTTTTTCGTGTTTTTTTTTGTAGTTAAATACAATTTACTCAAAATTTTGATCGAGGACGTAGGTTTTTGAGGTAGGGAAAATGATCTACGTTAATTTATCTACAAGATGGAGTTTTTTTGAAAATCATCGGCCCCATAGAAAAAAAGTTACGAGAGCTTAAAGTCGTAAAACTACTGAAGAAACTGTTTTTTCGTATTTTTTTTTACAACTTTAAGCTCTCGTAACTTTTTTTCTATGAGGCCGATGATTTTCAAATAAACTCCATCTTGTAGATAAATTAACGTAGATCATTTTCCCTACTTCAAAAACCTACGTCCTCGATCAAAATTTTGAGTAAATTGCATTTAAACATGAAAAAAACAATTCTTTTCCAAGGGTTTTACAACTTTGAGCTTTCATAACTTTTTTTCTATCACTCGGACAACTTTCAAACCTACATCACCTTGTACAGAATTTAACGTAGATTATTTTTCTCACCTCAAATATCTATGTCCTCGATCAAAATTTCGAGTAAATTCTATTTAAACACAAAAAAACCACGGTGATGATTGGACTTTTCCACCACATTCGCGAGGAAATGTTCCGCAACAAGATCCTGTACAGTGGGATAGCGAATGAGCCTTCTATGTTAATACTATATGTTCTAAGGTTTCACTCGTTGAGCAGTGTTGCCTATTAACAATACTCAAAACGTTGAACCAAAAATATAATTATTTTTTTAAATTTTCTGATTAGCCTACTACAAACTTTGATCTTTTTGAATGGACATTGTTTCATCATCAGTGTCTCAGTATGGAATTGTGAAATGTTAATTATCGTTGCTATCAAATGTTTGAAATTTGAATTAATTACTTGAATCTTAATTAATAAAATAAGTAGTTGAATAAAAATATTCGACTTTGAGAAAAGTGCATGTCGTGCTCTGCTGGCAAAATTGAGATTTTCTCAGACGTCAATCCAATAAATACCTACATAATATTTTCAGGTTAAAATTTAGACTAAATACTCAGATAGATAGGTATGCCTATAAAAATTTTCAAGCATTTTCATTTTACTGTTCGTCGTAGCTGATAAGCGGATTTTGTCTTTCATTGCTTCGTTCGCAGTTTTTATTTTTCTCTAAAGATTGTCTCTTGGGACTAATTTTTTAAAATAATTCTCCTAATGATATCGATATCTACTTCATGTTTGGTCCATAATTCTTTGTACATTTATAAGGATACATTTGTCGAGTTTGAGATCTATTTCCGGGTCAACTCATATACTCCAGTTACTTGTTAGGTAGGTAGTTTTGAACATCACTTCATCGTGTTCAGAATCAGATAGATATTGAAACTTAGTTCGAAAATAACAAAAACTCACTGATAAAGAAATTTCAATTCTCGATTGGCAAATTTTTAAACGCATTGTATAAAGAATAAACTTCTCTAGATCTATTGTGTCGATGAAGTTGAAAATCAATAAGTAATTTTGAAACGATTCGCTTTGACAAAATTTACTTTCCGCAGTTATTAGATTAAAATTTTAATATATTTAACATTACGCAAGATAAAAGCGTATTGAAAAGTTTCTCGCGAAAAAGGCTATACAAACAAGCTGAGTTCGGTATAAACGCTCAATAGTTGAGTTTTTTTCTCCCTCTAAATTAGACGATCTAATTAAAAATTCATTCGTCGAAAGACTTTCAACTTTATAAAAATGAGTATAGAAAATTGTTCGCTTAAAAACGCGCTACAATGAAAGTTTTTGAGAAATTTTCTTCTCAAGTGCACCACTTGGCCCGTTTCATGTAATCTACGCCGAAGTTTTGTCGCTCGTTGTCAAGATGGCGAATTATTTGAAAATAGCGCGACATGGATTTATAGAAAAGTTTACAATAGATTAAAAAGTTGGAATTATTTACAAAGCGTTGAAAAATTATTCACTATAAGCCGATGACAGTGATGGATTTTGTACGATTTGGACTAAAAAAAATATTCGTATTGGTGGTGTTGATTGCGTTTTGATTGTAATTTTTTTCTCAAGTTATGGACTGAGTTTGAGTTTGGAGATACGAGTATTCGAGGGGGTGATTTTGTTGGGGTATGAACTTGTACTACGAAGTGAATTTTTGCAAAAAACGTTAAAAATGACTAAAAGATCAAATCTCTGTGTTTTTTTCAAAATTCAAGAACTTTTCTGTGATATGGATTTCAATTTTTAAAATTTTTTTTACATAAATTTTTTAAAGATTATTATAACAATTTTTCTGTTAAATAAATAAATAAAGCTCATTTTTCAACATGAGTGAAAAAGGGTTATTTGAGGGCCTGAATTATTTTATAAAATGACCTCAAAATCTCGAAATGTGCAGTTGAGCAGCTGCATTTTTTGGAATTTTAAGTTGAGAGTTGAAATGCAACATAAAACAACCTTTCTTGGAATAAAGTCATCTAATGATTTTTCCATCTATCTACACAATTTTTAGACGATTTTAGATTTAAATCTTTGTTAGAGTCACAATTTTTGACCAGGTCGCTCCTTTTTTTTATGGGACACCCGTGTGAGTTTCCATGATGTAGTAAAACTAGAAAAATGGCTTTAGTTGATGATTGAGAGGCCGACAGGTTCCGTAGTTGATCACTGATCAGTGATCACCTATGAGACCGTTTTCAAATCAAGTCAATTTTATTCTATTGTGTTGAACATATTCGGTGCATTGGAAAGCCTACGAGTTGAATGTAGGTAAACAATCATAATCGTCCTAGTTCATCCATTCGTGCCACTTTTTCCCTTCTTGCGAAAATCTCATCGTGTTTTATTCCATGAAAAGCTGGTAAAATCTCGCGACAATTTGAACGACGAGCTATATTTAATTTTTAGCAAATTTAAAATTCATTTTATCCGGAAGTTTGGCATATTTTCATCATATACCAGCTATTCTCACAATGAATAAAATATGGCCGGTAAAACGACTCTTTTTATTAAATTTTTTGCCCCAAAAGTTCTCACAGCCGAGTTAATATATTTAAAGTATAAAATTTTTTCACTGCTAACACGTCATTTTTTAAAATGTGAAAATATTCAACCATGCGAGAATCGTGTTTTAAATTTAACTTTGAAATATGCGCTATAAAAAGTTTAAATTCTTCGAGACATTAGTATACAAGAGTATAAGAATGTAAATGCGAGTTTCCTCCTTTTTATTTCGCAAAGGAGAAGAAAAAATCCTTTGGAAATTTATATCAACGGTGAAAATATACATAGTATGAGAAAGAGGGGCAAATGTTGAGATTTAAACTTTGACGAAATGTTAGTTTTTTTTTCAGGCAAAAATTGATAAAGGCTTTTCTATTTTTATTACCCTTTATTGACGTTTGGTTTATAGTACTTTTTTATGTATCTTTTTAAAAGCGCATTTTTCTTTTAGCCATCGTACCAAGTCTCGTTGTCGAAATTGAATTTTATTATTCGGTAGGATTTTGGAAAACCTTAGAGGACGGACAAAATGGTATGATAAACCGAGAAAACCACTTGCCAACGTATAAAGCTACAAATAAAACTTGTTTCAGTCGAATGAAACCGCAAGTCGAGCCATCTGTAGAAAACTTCTTGCTTCGATACTCGAGCTATTTACCAAAATTACCCTTCGTATAGTTTGAAACATCACCGCGGCAAATTTGTTCGCCGCGAATGCCGAGATATCGAATTAAGGATTAAGAATTTGCCCTGCTCGGTGTATAATTACGATAAGACGTTCAATTTGAACGATAAACGTGTCCACTATATCGACTATTATAAGACGTAAAATGGGCACAATTTTGTTGAAAAATAAAGCCAGCCTTACGAAATTAAACCACTACTGTTGAACTCGAGAGATACCCATATAAGGAAAATACTTATTGTAAAAATAAATTGCATCGAATATTTCATTCGCGAATATATTAAACTCCTTTCGTGTGTAGAGGAGAGAGATCGTCGAATCAAGAACGAAAATTCGTATAGCACGAGTATAAATCACAACGCGTAAAAAAATTTTTTCCTGATAAAAATAAAAACGAAAGAGGGAAATTTTGCTCAAGAGTGAGTTATTACTTATTATAATGTGAAATTTTATACATCTACTGCGAGTTCAAATTACTCGAGTTTCGAGACGTAACGTATAACGATATTCTGGTATTGAAAATTTTCTCCATTTTCAAACAAACCTGAATATTTTTTCCCCTTCGTGTGAATGAATTCCAAATGATATAAATTTTTAATGAAACAGCTCTTCCTATATATGTCAAAACGTTCCAAAATAATGACAATTTTGACGTTTTTTTTTCGACGCTGTTGCTCACTCTTCTTTACCTGGCTTTTGTTTTGCCGCATTGCTGTACCAATTAAATCTTGTTTGTGTAAAGAAATGGAGTTTTTTATTTTCGTTATTTTTTTATAGGCTGTTTGAAAATGTCAGTTTTCAACGAACTGGGTTAAAATAGGTATGCTTTTTAGCGACGTGAAAAGTTTTAAATTTCTAGAGTATCTTGGCTCGATTTGAGGTAAATGATATGTATTTATCTTATTATATGAAAGCTCGTAATTGTCACGCGGTTTCGTTAAAGGTGTTACAAAAGTTGACAGTTGAATAGAAAGCATTTACTTATGAAAATGAAGTTTTAATCAACGTTTCTTAGCATAAGAGATATGTGCCTATTTTAGCGAATTGATTGATATGGGAAAACACCTCGAGACTATTTTTAGCAGTGGAAATTGAAAAAATAATAATATTCTGTTTCGAAAAAGCTATAAAGGGTGAATTTATATTCGTTTGTTTGTCGATAATAATTAATCGTGATTTATGGTAATTTTAGTCTTGGCAGTGGGTGAAAATTAGTTTGTTTTTTGGATAAACTGAAGAGTCAATCGAAAGAAAAACACGTACCTAACTAATTAATCATTGTTGAATAAACTTGGTAAACAGCAGTGGTTTCAGGTTTGATCATAATCTCATTCACTTCATTTTGAATGTTTCCTTTTAATATTTATTTTTGAAATATGATGGTGTCTTCTTAGTTGAACTGCCGCCTTTAAAATTAACTAAGAGCTAGATGTTGAAAAAAATTGAGAAATCGAATCAAGAGATGGACATTTCAAGTCCGGAAATTAAATTTTAATAACCAAATGAGGAGTTGAATTTGAAATTTCTGAAGGAAAGATTATTTTGACCAGGATGCGTTTTTTGGGCTGAAAGTCCCTGAGTTGAAATTTAACATTAACATTTCTGAAAACCTACAGTAGGTCTCAAGGATTTTGATTTTTTTTTCTTTTGAAATTAAAAAGGCTTATTTGATGGAGTGTTTGGGGCGCGTATCTAGAAAATTTTCGTAGGTCGTGAGGATTTGTAAATTTCATGAATTTTGATAGCTAATTGTGGGACTTGGGAGGTTCTCATCTGAAAAGTAACCCGAAGTTCCAAATCAGCACCTTAAAAACCAAGAAAACCATTTATGCAGATTACATAGATGTTTAATTTTTTCAAGTTTTAAAGACTTATTGTGAATGTCAGGGACTTCGTATCTGAAAAGTAATCTAGAATATTATAAATCAGCATCTTTAAAAACCAAAAAGATCACCGGTCACACGAATTTTTAATTTTTGTTTTTTTCGAAATTTGAGGGCTTATTGTGGAGCTTAGAAGGCTCCTTTCAAAAAACAGAGGTAAAATTCAAGATAAGCTCCTTGAAAATCCCAATAACTCTTTTTATATTTTTGGATTTAAAGGGACCCATTGTAGAGCCAAGGGAGCTCCTATCAAAAAATCAAGTTCAAACTCTAGATCGGTGTCTTTAACAAATTCAACAAACCGTAGATTACTCAAATTGTTCAATTCTTTTTAAATTTAAAGACTGAATTGTGAGGCCTGCGTGGATAGTATTAGAAAATTCAGTACAGAAATTCGAAATCCGTACCTGTGAAAAATCAACAAACCACGGGTCATTTGAATTTTTCATTTTTTGAAGTTTATTTGAAGCATTGTAGGGCGCGATAGCTTGTACCAGAAAAATAAGAATAAATTTGAAATTATATTTGATCTTGTGAATTTTCAACAATTTGACCAAAATTGAGGGAGGGAGCGTGCCTCTTAAAAAATTGTTGATTTATCATAAAAAATTCTCAATTCTTGATTTTTTTCTAAAAATTACCCAAAAGTTTCGTTGTTTTACTAGTTAAAAGGTGTCAAAAATTCACCCTTTTTAATCAAGAAATTGAAAAAGTCTCACTTTTTCGACAAAAATTGCAAAAAAATATTATTTTTTGCCAATTTATTGCTCTTTGCTAAAATTGTCAGTGTTGCTTTTCGCCAAAAATTGTCAAAAATTTTCGCTTTTTCAAAAATGATGGTAAAAAAATACATTTCTTTGCTAACAATTTCAAAAAAATCTCTGATTTTTGTTGAAATTGCCAAACTTTTCATTATTGACCTTAAATTCTCGGTTTTAAAAAATTTGCTAAAGATCTTTATGTTTTTACCAATAATTATCTAAAAGTTTCGCTTTTTTTCGCTGAAAATCGCCAAAAAGTATCACTTTTTTGTCAAAAATTTTCAAAAAGTATCACTTTTTTTTTACCAATAATTCCCCCAAAAAAGTCGTGTTTTTGACTGAAATTGTCAATGTCTTATTTTTTGTCAAAAATTGTCGTTGTTCTGCAAAAAAAAATTCAGAAAGTGTTTTCAAACATTATTTATCCAAAAAGTCTTGCTTCTTCGCCAGAAATTATCAAAAAATCCCTTGGTTTTGTGTTGAAACTGTCAGTCTCGCTTCTTGCCAAAAAACAGGTTTTTTTGCCAGAAGCTGCATGAATTTTCATTTAGTTTTCAATAATTGCCAAAAAGTCTTGCTTTTTTATCGAAAAGTTGAACTTTCAAAATTAAAAACCAAAACATTTTAATTTATAATGTTCTGTGTTGTTTTTTTGGAGGGGGGGGGCGTGATTTTTTCTCTGCATCTAAATGTTTTAAACACGTTTTGTCACTTTTTTGGTTACTTTTTCCAGCTGGTTTGGTAACTAAGTATTTGAAGCTACTTTTTTTTGGAGAAAATTGAGTTCGATTCCTGATCAAAACTCATGAAAGGTGTAGCTACGCATTGAATTTTCCCCAAATCTTCAAGTTGGATTCCCAGACTTTGCTCACATTTGAAAATTGAGCTTTTGTTTCAAAAAAAGTTCAACTTGAAGCTTTCAAAATTTTCAAAAAATATTTTTGGATCCTCCTTCAAAGCAATTCAAAACACCGGCTTCAAATATCGAGGAGAATGACAATGATTCCCCAACTTACCCAGCGAGAGCAATCCATGCAAAATTGATGATCAAAAACTGGAAATTTCTTCAGTTTATTGAAGTAGGCTCTACTTTAGAACTAAGTCTAAGACTTGAACTTTTCAAGATGTCATCGTCTACCTAATTATTTTCAACCTTTTTTTGAAATGAAGTTTGAAAGGAATTTTTATGATTTGAGTCATTTTTAACTCTCTGCTTTGGATAAAATTTAAGATAACTTTGATAAGAGAAAACTATGCTCTTGCTTGACGTATTCCAATGAATACTTGTTCCAGAATTTGGAACGACATGTATTTTTTCCTCATTCTACGACCAAAGGTGCTGTAAACTTATTTCTCTCTCGTCCAAGTCCCCGTGCAATAATTTATCATCATCTAATTTCGAACACGTCTAACACCATTTAATATCGCGGTGATTTACCTAATAATTCTGCGTAGATATTCTACCTATAAATCAGCCATCAGCGAACGACGATCTCTTTCCTGAATTTTTATTCGTTTTATTACCTCGCCATAAAATTACAACACTTTTCAGGTGGGTGGGTAGTATATTTGGAGCATTCGTGGCTATAAATAATCAAATGCGAACTCGGGGGTTGGTTCGTGCGAACTGATGCAATTCGCGTCTAATTAACGTTTAACGTGGCACGTAGTCAATTAATCAGTTTTACACGAGAAATGTTAAAAATAGTGAAATTATGTAAATTTGATAACATTTGTAATTCAGAGCCGGTGGCGGTGCGCTGGGCGCTGGCGCATTATCTCGTTGCAATACTCCAGAGACGCGGAGATAGATAATATATTAACAGCTTAGCGGTCTTTTTTTACTCACTACATCCTCTTGAATTTTTACACGAATTTAGTTCAAGGTCGTGGAAAATTTTTACCAAATTTTAAACGATTATAACCCCAGAAAAAAAATGCAAATTTTATCAATTAAGTAGAGAAAAAACTTCTGTGGTATCGGATGCATCCGAGTTGAGAGGGAGTATTTACATAACAGTCTGGCTTAAAGATCTCGTTAATTAAAATTTTTCGCTATGGAACGCGAGTAATTACATGCAAATGGCTATACCGTCTGCGTGTGCTTTGATTGCACACTTTTGAAAAGCAACTCCGCTCCGTAACTAGTAGAGTGAATTAGAAGGGAAGGTTGTACATTTTCTCGAATACATTAATCATACGACTACGAGGAATTCTACACATTTTCCTCTTGTTATTCTATTGTACGTGGCAAAGTAACTCGGCCTACTGCTGAATGCGCTTTAGACCGTATCAAAATTGTCCTTTTTCCCTTAAATGGTACACGAGTATTCTTTTTCACGAGTTTGAAAAACGACCTTATAGAAAATTCGTTAGGATGAGATTTTTTCCAAAAAAAAAAAAAAAGAAGAAGTAAGAGAAAGAAGAAGATATAATGCAATCACGCCCTTGTAAATTTACTCAAAGTGCGATTTATAATTTATGGTAAATAGTATTCTCGTGTTGTAGCTGCGTATTGATTCAAAGTATACGAGTACATACACGCAAAATGCCACGAAACAGACCACCAGCACCAACACACAACTCAGGAAGTACTGTTAAATAAATCGTACCGCAGCAAATGTACCTTTTTTTATGATAATGCACGTTTCACCACCACCACCATCACCAGCATGTACCATACGCTTCACGTAGAATTTTCACTAGATTGGAAGACAGCCAAATTTTCGCGCCGGTCGTATTTCCATTCGGGGAGTAATTTTTTTTAATGGAAATTTTTCCCACATTGGTTGATGGTGTGGTTCGACCTTTGGGTTATTCAGATTTTCCTCGAAGGCGTACCGGTGCCGGTACCTACTGGTCTATATATAGACACATTTTTTCGCCGAAAATTTACCTCGATTCCGCGGGGAATTTGTTATAATATGGTACGAGTTATCGTCGTAATTTACCTAAAGATTTACCGCCGAATTTATGACCTCGTGAATTTGCAACGGCGGTGTGGCGAAGAAACGAGAAATTACTCGTGGTAGTTTATCATCTCGCAGAGAGGAAATAGTCGTTGAAAAAACCCCTTCAGGAATTTCGAGCTAATTTACATTTAATTACGGAGGGGTTTTCAAATTTGACTGAGGTAGGTATGCGGTTTTGTAGTTTTTCCAGATTTTATGGAGCATTTGAAGAGTAGTAATGAGTAATTTCAGTAATTTACTGTATTTTGCGGGGTATTAGTGGTTATTTACCGGTCATTACGGTGATATACCTGGAAAATACTGGTAATTACCGTATATTCTTGGGTGAATACGGTACATTACCGTGTATTCTTCGGTAATTGCGGTGAATTACCGTATATGCTTCGTTAATTACGGTAAATTACCGTATATTTTTTGATAATTACGGTAAATTACCGTATATTCTTGAAAATTGTAGCAATTTTTCGATTTTATTTTTCTTGAAAAAATATTTTTTCCACAGCCCAATTTTTAAACTTATACTTGGCTACCTAAGTACTTTTCAAGTCTTAACCAAGTTACTAAATAAGTACCTCTACCTACCTACTTTTTCAAAATTTTGACCTCTAAAGCTACACATTTTTTAATTTTCAAAAATTAATTTTTTCCAAATCATGGCCTATTTTTTTTCTTTTTTTGAGAGAAAAAAAAAGGAAAATATGTTTAAGTCCCTTTTTTTGCTAAAATTGGCCCTCAACTCTCACTTTTTTTGTCAGAAATGACCTTTTTGACAATAATTGCCATAAACACCTGCTTTTGACCAAAAATTTTCAATAAGCCTCACTTTTTGTTGAAAAATACTAAAATGTCCTACCTTTGGCTAAAATTATTGACAAAGGAGTTGTTTTTTGCAAAAAATAAGTATCAAAAAATCTCGCATTTTGTCAAAACTGCCAAAAAGTCACGTTTTTTGCCAAAAACTGTTCAACATTTCCGCTTTTCTTGCAAAAAGCTCCAAAAACAAGGTGTCTAACAGGTCCTACTGGTCCTATTAGTCCTTCTTAAGTCATACTTTTTCTCAAAAGTCCTTTTAATAGTCCTACTGAAATCCTACTTTTTAACAATTTTATCCAAAAGTCCTACTTTTTTTTCGATAAGATTTTTTCAAATATTCAATTTTTCCCCTTTTCTGGAATTCTGAACAAATTTTGTAGAAAAAGGCTCATTTGTCGACTTTTTTAGATTTTGAATTACACATTTTTGAGAGCTTTTGCCCTTTTTAAAAAGTGATAAGGAGAGAATAAAACAAAAAATTGGAGTGAAACGTTGTATTTTTGGCGTCTACTTGTTTAAATAAAATCATAAGGTGTTTGAAATCATCAGAAAAGCAAACATTTTTTTACAAAAATTTGGCTTAAAACTTGAATGTAAATTTTGACCCCTTCCCCCCCTTAAAAAATTCCATAAGTGCTCCAAAAATGGCATGCTGAAAGTTCTGCTAAAAGTCCTACTCAAGTCCTACTTTTTCGTTTTGAAATTTTGTTAAACACCCTGAAAAAAGAACTTTTTTTGAAAAAATTGGTTGAAAGCTTCGCTTTTTTCCCAAAAATTTCTAAAAAGCTCTGCCTTTTTCTAAAATTGTCAAAGTTTTACTTTTTGCTCAAATTGCCGAAAACGTTTTTACCAAAAAGTTTCCATTAAAATTGTCAGAAGATCTCACTTTTTCTCAAAAGCTCTACCTTTTGCCATAAAATTGTCAAAATCTTGCATTTTTCAAAAACTGTTGGAATTTCCAAGTTTTTTCTCAAATAGTTTTTCTTCTTTCTCCTCTTCTTTTTCTTCTCTTTTTCTGCTAAATTATTGAAGTCGTGCTTTTTTTTACTCAAAATTACCTAAAGCTCTCAATTTTTTATTTGCAAAGTTTGCAAAAGGATCTCACTTTCTTACTAAAAATTCTGAAGAAGTTTCACAAAGCTTTCAGCAAAAATTCAAAAAGTCTCACAAAATTCAAAAGTTGCCCAAGTCACTCTATTGCTATTTTTCCAGAAATTGGCAAGAGGTCCAGCTTTTGCTACGAGAGCTACTTATACATTTTGTATCTTTAAGCAATTTACGATTTTATCCGATTTTTTTTATTTTTAAATTTGGAATTTTCAACTCTCCAAAAATCCGTACGTTTTTAATTTTGGCTGAGGGGGGAGAGGCAATCTGATCAAGGAACTAATGTCCTGGAAAGCTTGATAAATGATAAGTATGAAAAATGATCAGGTATCAAAAGCACTGGAATTAGACTTGCAAAATTCGGTGAAATTTTTCATTTTGATTTTTCTAAAAAAAAAACTGATCAGAAAACTCGTAGTTTGATAATTTTTCCTGAAGTCAATTTTATGTAAGGGGGGGGGGGGGTGCAAAATTATTTTTTTGCGCTTTGTTGAGAACTGAGTTTTGAAAATTTAGGAATTGATAGAGGAGAAGGTACAATTATGGACCCAGGTACAAATATGGACCCCCCATGGTTTAGTGTACATCCACTAGCACTACGGTCATTCTGGGTACTAAAAAATATACTAGTAGTGTAGTATGGATGATCCAAGTACTTATTTTGGATCCATGCAAATTTGGGTGTCTCTCATCAGCAATTGTTTTTGTTTGCGCATTATTTTCTTCACAATGGAAAATTTTACAAGTTTTTCATTCGGTAATTCATCAACTTCAAATAAAGTTTGGAAAAAAAATTATTAGTGAAGTAAGTAGCTTACAATGTGTACTTTCAAAATATACTTTCATATTTGTCTTTACATTAACTGATTTTCAAAATTTTTTTCATTTTTCTTAAACTGCGCCGATTTTTTTCATGGGTATAAATATGGACCCCTAAATTTTTTTACCTAATTTTGATTCAATATTTTTTAGAATGTAGAGAAAAGTGTTATTAGCAAAGAAGACAAGTCCAAAATGTTGAAAATGGAACCATGATTTTTCATTTTTCATAAACTTGGCCAATTTTTTGCATGGGTATAAATATGGACCCCTAAATTTTTTTTCATCTAATTTTGATTCAATGGTTTTTAGAATATCGAGAAAAGTGTTATTAATAAAGAAGACAAGTCCAAAGCATCGAAAAACATCTTCAAATAAATTTTTCTTCAATTTTCTGAAGTTTTTATTCATTTTTTGAGGGGGTCCATATTTGTACCCGAGTCCATATTTGTACCATTTTATGTCACTTTTCTAAATTTCAAATTTCTCCGTGAGTTTTCAACAAAAAAAAAAAATTTTACACAATATACTGGAGTCTTTGGCCTTTCAAATGGTATATTCGAAAAAAAAAATTGATGATTTTTTTCTACCCTTTAAAGCCAAAAAGCTAGAGGGGGTCCATATTTGTACCTTCTCCTCTACCTATTATTTTACTATTCATTGAAAATTGCCACTTTTGGGTGAAAATGTGATACTTTCGAAATCTAATCTACATAATTCACTTATGTAGGTATGTTCGAGTAAACCTTTCCTCCTCTTCCACGAAAATTACCTTTAGATTTTTCTCCGATTTTTCGACTACACAAATATTCATTTTCTGAACAATAGAAATATCGTTTAGTACATTGGTGGTGGAAAATTTTTCTACGCAGAATTTTTGTTGCGGAACCGTTTTTCTCCACAAATAAGTATTGTAATTTTCATGAAATCCAGAAAGATTTCTATCAAATATTCGGAAAATTGCTTCTAGGTTACCGCAAAAAATACCACCAGCAGGTATTTTTTGCCGCCGATAAAAAAAAAAAGGTTTGATTTTAAAAGGGTTAAACCTTGTATTCGAAATTAAAAACGTTATCGTACTTGAAAATAATACGTATCAAACATGTGTGTTTGTAAATCGATATGTCGTCTTGGAATACGAAAGACTAAATCGATTAAATACAATTTTTTTCATACACAATTGAAATGGAATCATGTAAGCTTAAACTTAATTTTACTAAAACGTACTTAAACAGACGCGATTGTGCTTGTATTCGTATTTAGTATGTTATAATTCAATTTCGATGAATGGATATGGATGTGGATGATATTTCACGCGTGAAGATGGTACTCTCTAAATTTGAAACAGTCAATTTCACTGCTTAGCAGTCACGACATTTTGCCTTTTTAAAGCAGTAGTTTTTTTTTACTGCTGTTAGACTGAGACTTATGCCTATGTCCGGAAACTCGTAATATTAGAGTATTTAACCCTTCTATTTCGGGTAACACTGATTGGTACAGTCGCGAAAGAGGTTTAGCAGCATCTTTTGCGACTGGACCAATTCGCAGTTCATCAACGGTTGTCCGCGAATCGCCAAGTTAATGTGCCTTTTAGTCTCTGTGTCCTCTGGGTCCAAGTTAAAAGTTATTTCGTAGAATTAATTAGTGTATTTAAGTGATCCCTCCAAATTTGTACATTATTTTCCCTATTTCGCACGAGTTCGTGGTGCATTTTATGAATAATTATCGATTATTGACGTGTATTTCTGTGTGATTAAACTCAAATATATCGAATTCTTCACGTATTCGTGTAATCTTTGTTAACTTATTATATTCGTCGTGTGTAAGGAACTATTCGGTACTGTGTAGGTGAGCTGGGGTAAGTACTTATTTTATACCAACTTGCTTTATTCGTTCTACCTTTCATACGTGTAATTATATTATTTTATCATTGGCGCCTGACGAGAATTTTTTCTTGCATGCAAAAAGTTCAAGTGCTTTCCATCACGGAATTTGCGCCTGTTAAAGTGTTTAATTTTTAAACTTATATCCGCGAAGCGCTTTTTATAATACGTTGCATTTGTTATCTACGTGTATTTCAGGGCAAATCCCGGAAATTCGCGTAAATTTTGTGTATTTTAAGGCGCGAATCGTCGAGTTTGAAAAAGCGCGGGAAACCGCTCGTCTGAACTCAATTCACCTCGTCACGCTTGATTGCCAACCCTTCGCGGTTGCTACGAGGTAGACTTGCCCTTGAACAAGTCGTAAAAACGCGCATTCGCGAACCGAGTGGAGTTTGCCGGCACATTCCATTCAAACCCTTTATTTTTTCTTACAGTAGCTCGTTTAGAGCAATTAAAAAAGTCGTAAAATCGTTTGTCAAGTAAAATCTTTGGAATTTAACGACATGTCGACCCTAAAAGATCGTTTGAGAAATCAGCCGCGGCGTAGCCTAAATGAAAAGGATTTGCAACGACCACCGCCTAGTAGCTCGAAGCCGCAAACCAAAAACCAGAAAAAGGTAACTGCCGCACCCTCGATAATAAACTTAAGTACGCTTCACGAATTGGACGATCCGTTCACCGACGATGGAAGCGATCTACCTGTGAGTGAGGAAGAGTTAATGGACCCTCCCACAATGCCACCCGGCGAGGTAGAAGTCGACCATATTACCGAACGATTAAAATATACCTGGCGGTACATCGATGGCCATTTTAGGAAAACCCTAAAAAATCAAGAAGTGATGAAGGATAAAATCAATGACATCGACGCATCAGCACAACAAGCCAATAACATGGCAGTTAATGCATTACAAATCGCAGGAAAAGCTCAGCGTAGATCTGAATCGAACGATGATGAAATTCGAATAATAAAGGCACGGCAAGATGAACATGCCACCCGAAACGAAAATCGGTTTCGATCACTGAGAAGAAAAACGGATGATCATGAAAGAGACATCGATACACTAGAAACTGATGTAAGTGGTATTCGTGGCCAATTAGCTGAGCACATGCAAGTACTCGCGGAAGAAACGCAAACCACTGAACACCTCGCGCAAAAGGTCAATACACTCGAACAAAGAGTCAACAACGCACCGAATGCGCCAGGAGGTAGTCGTCAGCCGAATAAGATCGATGTTATGTTGCTCAAAGCATCGAATATCATATTCTCGGAACAAAACCGTTTATTTCCTCACGATTTCATACAACGTTTTGAGCATTTCACTGATGCAACTAATGCGCCCGATGCGCATAAAGCACACGTATTTACAACGGTAGTAACTACGTATGACCGCGAAGCGTGGATGACTACTCTCTGCCCAAATGATTCGTATGAAAATACGAAGAAGAGTTTCCTCCAATTTTATTGGAACGAACGGGCTCAAGATAGACTTGAAATGGCGTGTAATAATTACGACTGTGCGACAAGTCTACAAGATTTAATCGGTCAACTAATTCGGTTCACAATTGCATTGAGCCACACTGATCGTCGTGGCACGCAATACATCATTCGCGCAATTTCGGTAAAACTACCACCCGCCTATCAAATGATGGTACAAGATCAAAACCAAACGTTGGAGCAATTCATTGCAAAACTACGTGAATTGGCTGGCATTAAAGTCGATTTCGCGAAACATCGACGTGTACGTATCGTACCGATGCAAGCGAAACCCAAACCATTTCCAGAATGGCAAATGCAACGACACATATTCATGCAAGGACCAGTACCACGCTGGATGCAACCGAACTTGGTTCATACAAGACCATTATTACCAATGCTAATGCCACCCCCTGGACAACAACCACCGATGTTTCCAACCCCCCAAGCTATAGGACAATCCGTCCAAGGAAACAATGGAAATCAGCAACAGGGACAGAGACCTAGATTCCCGCAAAACGCACGATTGCAGCCAAATTTTCGATTTCAGAACCACCCTAATCGGAATAATTACGCGGCTAACAATAACAACAATAATAATAATACGCAAAACGTATCTACCCCTCTAGCAGTCATAGCATTGCCACCCCCACCGCCGGCAATCATGCCTGCACAATTTGTAACGATGGGCCCTGACGGGTCGACTCAGTTCGTTCAAAATTTTCAGGTACCAACATCGGGTCAATACTACGAAGATAATAATCTAAACATCGATGCAACCAGCCCATATTACGACGAATACTGTCAATACCTATATAACTATTACCAACAATTAGCGACGAAGCAAAATAGCCAACCGGCTACGATAAGTGAATTACCTGAATCAACACAAGAACAAAATGATGCGTTACAAGTTCAATACGCTACGTTACAATTTCCCCAACCTACCGCAACACACGTGGATTCGCATGTAAACAATCCCCCCGCTACCGCGTCCACCACCCAACCATCAACGAGTCAAACAAACACATTGAACGCGGCGAATAATTCTACGAATACCCCGCCACCCGCCGCTACGCCCGCGGGAAACCAACGAAGCTAGGGACTGCGGGGGAGTCACCTAGTAATGTTAAGGAACTAAATACCAGGTATGGAAATACGCCATCTTTGGATATAGATTTCGTAGTTTTGACGGTGATGTGATTTTTTCATTTCAGTCATATAAAGAAATGAAATCAAAAAAATGGTGGGAAAATGTTTATTTTGTGGATTAAAATGAATATGAAGTAAAAAAATAATGTAAATTGGCGGTATTATTAATAAATTGAGTCCTTAAAATTTTTTTCTATATCCAAAGATGGCGTATTTCCATACCTGGTATTTAGTTCCTTAAGTAATGTCTCACCCCCCAGTGCGATATTCGACGAATATACCTGGCTTGGAGACAGTTTAGTTCATTACCTTAAACGAGGATCGATTTCACACAAAGTGGTAATGGACGAACATCTGCGCGATCAATTAAGTTTAGAAGAACTATACAAACGTATAGAACCTACTCGAATATACCCAGGAACAAAAGTGGTATTATCAATGGGTCAGATGGAGCTAAATTTTTCTAAAAAACCATACGCGGTCGTCGCACGCCAAATCAATAACATCATTAATCTCTTACTCGACACGAAAAAAGTCGACCACATCTTTTTACTAATGCCTTTAGTAAAACCACGTAAACGTACCGACAAGCCTGTAAGCTTGAATAGGTACATTGCATACCGCGATATGTTTATTCGACTACTCGATGACAAACGTATCACATTTTGGCGCCAGCCAGCATACGAATTCTTAAAGCAAGAAGTCGTTACATCTGACACAGGTGTAGTTTTCACCCGACCTGCGGTCGACGATCAAAACAACATAATACCTCGCCTCGACAAATTCTATTACTCGAAAGAATTTGATAGGTATTACCCGGAAATGTCGGCCTATTCTTACCTACTAGAAATGATGACTTCAGCGCTTAATAAGTATGAAAAAATCACGCTCGATAATCAAAATGCTAACAAACCATTATATCGAGAAGAAAGTAAAGGACCGCTGAAGAAACTATTTGCTACGAATCTAAAACTACATGAAAACCCGATGGACGAGAAAATGCCTATCAGCAACTTAATGATGCGTAAATTGGTCCAGATTTTATCGCAAAAAATCGAATGTGATCAAGTAACAGGTGAATATACGCGTCGTATGGTTTCCCCTGACGGCAGTTCACTGTTTGTGAAAATAATCTACGATCCACCGGCAAAATCTGGTCAATTATCAAAACCGGTAAATATGGAAAATATTCAAATTAAAAAACGTGTACACATAAAAGGTACTAATGGTGACGTAACGATGTCAGATGATGAATCTGACGAGGAGACAACAAACTCCACGGAACCAACTACGATACCTGGGCCTAAAGTTTTAGGTGTAAATTACGTAGACTCGATTGACTACGCGCACACAAAGAAAGATCCACCTACGAATGAAGCTCAAATGCAACCGATGACAAAAGATCAATTTATCGATCATTCCACCGTAGACCCAATATGCGTAATACCCGTAATGATAGGGTTACAACCACTCGCTATTCAATTAGATAGCGGTGCTCTACCTAATGTCATCTCGAAACCAGTAGTCGAATACATCACACGCCAGCATCCACAATGGATTAAATACATACAATTACGACGACCAGTGATGCTAAAAATGGCAGATAATTCTATAGTCAAAACAATGACTCATATCGTCGAGATATGTATGCGTATAGGTACACACTTAATCTACGCGCCATTCTTCATACTAGATACACCTGCTAAATCGTGTATATTAGGTAGAGTATCGATGCGATACTTAGGTATTGAACCTAAGCTCGAAAAGGGGCACGATTATGCTAACTGCAAACCTCGCAACGGGGTACCGTTTAAAATACCCTACCTACGTGAAGACGAATATAGGGATGCTTTGTCTGTCTATCATATCGAAGAAGACCCTAATTATCGACACGAAATGATTCATCATTTACATCGACAAACTGGGTACTTTGACCAAGAGTTCGCGAATGAACAAATTTTAGCGCAAGAATTGTACAAAAAGAACATGAAAAATGATCTAAATAATTTGGTAATTAAAGGTCGAATTACAGCCGAAACGGCTGAAAATGCGTTCAAAGAGGTCGAAGAATATTGCGACATATTCAGCAATTCCCCTGGACGCTATATCGGTGAAAAGGTAAATTTTAAGTTCGACGTCGATCCCAAACTGGGACCATGGCGAGGAGAGAAATTCCGCCCATCGCAAAAAATCATGGAGGCTTTACGACGAACGATAGCTAAAATGTTACGCGAAGGGATTATACGACCGTCTAGATCTAAATATATAAATACCATGGCACCGGTAATAAAGAAAAATGGCGATATACGTTTGTGCCTAGATGCCGACGAACTCAATAAAAAACTTCAACAAGTACTTACCGAACCAAATCCTGTCGAGTGGATAATTTTCGAGAATAAGGGCGATGAACTTTTTTGTACTTTGGATTTTACTGCCGGTTTTTGGCAGCTCGTTTTAGACGAAGCATCGCGGGAATTTACCGCTTTTCAGGTATGTGGGCAAGTCTACGAATTTTGCAGGTTGCCCTACGGTCTGAAAATATCGAGTGGCGAATTCGTGCATATGATTAATCAGGTACTACCTGATATGAAAGGAGTCACGAAATTCGTCGACGACGTGAAGGTCTCGGGCGCTACATTCCGAGAAACTTTGGATCGATTAAAGAAAGTTTTTGAAGCAATTCGAAAAGCTGGACTTAAGTTAAATCCGAATAAAACTCAATTTTTTCGCGAATACGCCGAGCACCTTGGCTTTGTAATTTCAAAAGACGAAGTCGCGAAGCAAAACGAGAAAATAACGAAGTTTTTGGAATTTGTTCAAAAACACACGAAGAAAGGAAAGTTCGAACTTAAAACGGTTAAGGAAATACTTACCTTAGTTGGCCTAACTGGTCTTTATCGAAATTTCATACCGAATTATATGCAGATTCTACGACCCATCTACGACCTTACCAAAGGTAACTCCGATAAGGTCACTTGGGGAGCCGAACAGGCGAAAGCTTTTGAATTATTAAAAGCAGAATACTGCAAAGAATTCAAATTAAAACCACCACCACAAGAAGGCGACCTATACCTCGACACGAGTGTATCCGAAGATGCCATGAATGCGGTACTATTCTACAAAGATAAAGATACAAAGGAAAAACAAATCTGTTTATTTATATCCATTTTATTCGAGCCACATCAAAAGAAATTTACGTTGTTCGATCGCGAAATAATGGCTCTCGTTCAAGTTTTGAAAAAAGTTCAGATGTGGGTTATTGGTCGAAAAATACACGTACGTAAGAATTTAATGGCAATTGTTAATAAATATCGCGATATGGCTCAATCTCATCGCAAAGCTGCGAGTTGGATAACTTGGCTTAATTGTTTCGATCTCGAATGGTCGATGGATAAATCAAATAAACGTTTATACGATGTAAAAGCTAAAGAGCTCGAAATTAAAAATTTTTCCACCGAAATTCCACCTTATGAAGTTTATTTCGTTGAAGAAAATATTTCGTTACTATATAGCAAGCTCAACGACATTCCTAAATACCAACACGGCGATGATATGTGCGCAGCACTTTTTAAAATCCTAACTACTCATTATAACGACGATGAGAAAAAGGAAATTGAAATAAAAATGCGCCGTGCGAAGAAATTCGCAATACACGATACACAAGTATTCGAAGAACGAGCTGAACCAATGGAAATGGATGGTGAAGACATTGTAGCGATGAAACCTATTAAAAAACCTATGCTAATGAAGCGTTTAGAAAATGGCTCTTTCGTACCATACCTACCTGATTCGCTCTTTTACGATACGGTCGACTATTTGCATCACGCATATGGCCACCTAGGAGCGGCTAAGCTAGAAATGGTGTTTCGTAGGATGTATTACCACCCTAATTCGATGCACTACATTAGAGAAATCTGCAACACATGTATCGTGTGTAAGGTTAACAAAAATTACACGAACCATAAAGTGTTAGAATATGGACAAATTGAAGCCTATGCGATAGGCGACGTTTTGTCAGTTGACATTTATGGCCCTATTCCCGCCATCACAGGATACCCAAAATACCTACTCGTAGTAAAAGACATTTTTACTGGGCGTGTATGGTTGCAGACGATGCACCATATTCGACAAATGGACGTTTGTAATGCTATGAAAACGGTGTTGGCTGACATCGAACGTAGCGATATAAACGTCAAAAAGGTAATTACCGATAATGGTTCGCAATTCATCAGCGAATCATGGTATAAATTACTCGAACATAACGATATAAAAGTCGCACATACTAACGCATATAACCCGCAATCCTCTTCGGTAGAGCGAACTATGCGAGTAATTGGTGACAAATTACGTGTGAAATTGAATAAAATTCACAACCCTCATCAACCTCATACGGGATGGCAATATTTTATTCAACAAATTCAGATCGAAATTAATAATACCCCTACCTCCTTCGGCTTTACCCCCAACGAGGCATGGGGCAGGCGAGACGATATTAACACAGGGATGCCTCACCGAAGAAAGAAATTTGATTTTCAATTTAAATTGCTCGAATTACGTGAAAATTTGAATAAGGTCAAAGCTCCATCTGTCACACTCGCCAACAGCTTTTCCGAAAAGTTAGACCCTAACAAGGATTTAATTCTGGACATGGATAATTACGCGCGCGTAACTGCTGATGGTGCTTGCTCCAAGAACGGAGACTCAGACGCTATTGCAGGTATTGGCATATGCTTCGCGCCAGATTCTATACGAAACTTATCAGATAGGATAATACCTACCGACGAATTCCAATTACCGAATAATTTTGCAGAATTGACAGCAATAATCCAGGCGCTGGAAATTCTCAAATTTAACGACGTCAAGAAAGTGAAAATTTTCTCCGACTCTAATTACGTAATTAAGGCATTAAATCATACTGTACATAACTGGCTAAAGAATAAATGGCTCAATGCGCGTAAAAAACCCGTCCATCATCGTACGTTATTCGAACGAATTTTGGAATTAAGAAAAGCATTCGACAATGTTGAATTCCATCACGTATACGCCCGCAAGTACGAATATACGAATATAATCGCCGACCATTTGGCCAAAAAGGCCGTGTACACACTAGAATTAGCTAAATTCCAAGTTGAAAAAATGTCGGATCGACAAATAATTGAAACGTATATTCGAGAGCGGCGTAGATTGAAACGCATTGAAGAAGAGTACAAATTCAATAAAGAACACAAAGATCCCGATACGTTGAAAGAAGGTGACATGGTTTTGCTGACAAATCATAAATTATCTAGTTCAGATAAAATGACCGCGGCCAAATTATATCAGAAACGTATTGGACCGTTCAAAATTTTGAAACGTACTGGTACAAATTCGTACTTAATCGAGCCAACTGATAATTCTCAAACGAACAGAATAGCAAATGTTCGACAGTTGACTTTATTTTTAAAGAAGGCTGAACTTGCTGAATTGGAGAATGACCCCTGCCTACGTTCATGGCTCGATAAACGCTCATTCAAAGAAAAAATTTCTGAATTTTTAAACACACACCTCATCGAAGATAACGAGATTACGTCTGACGAAGACGAACTCCAAACGGTAGAAAAAATTCAGAAAATACGCGTACCGCGTTCTAACATACAGGATGAGAATACCAAAGCAGCTGCCAGATCAGTACTCGTTAAATTGCAAGAAATTGCTCGCGAACAACGTAAAATTTTTCGTGCACAAAAACGTGATAAAATTTTACAACAAAAAACCAAACTAGACAGCTCACCAAATTTACCCGAGCAAACACCCGAAATCATTGACCTGACGCGGGATAAGGAGAAGAAAAAGAAGAAGAAACCCAAGGATGCTGAAAACCCTACCATTCCAAAGGAAGTCAAAAACCCTATACCCTCCACTTCGTCGATAGCTCGAGACGAGCAAAATGCAAAGAAAACCAGACGTTCTGAACGCCTAGCGGCGACTTTGTTACGTATGGGGCAAAGCCCAGCATCAAAACAGAAGGCCATTGAAGTAAATTCAATTCACGGTCGTGATTTCGAAGCAGTTTTTTATCGAAATTATTATGGTAAGGATAGCGATATTAGTACCGAATATGATAACGATGACGTCAGTGACACTGCTAAAACATCCATTCATCAACAAAATGAAAACTCGAGTGTAATTACTGAATCAAATACTGGTAATGAGGAGAACACTCAATCCCAGAGAATAATTACGACAAGTAATACTTCAATCACTGCAACACCTAAACTCGGAAAAAAGAATAAATTACAAAAACTGATTCGATGGGCTACGAAGAAGAAAACATGCCATCGACAGTGAAAACAGCGGTTTATTTACATACACCCTCACTTACACACACACACTCACATACGAGACAAAAACTCTCTCGATCATCCGTTTCCAGGAATTTAGCAACGCTGCTCATACCCGAGCTCAACCAATCGCCAACGTCCGATAAACAGCACTGGCTGTGTTGTCATTTTTTTTTGTTGTTGTTTTTTATATTCTCCTTTCTTTGCACCCGAAGATGATCGACACTCGATTGCGAATTCATAACATCCTATGATATCGTAGTGAACAGTCCAATTTAACAAGTGAGTACCCGAAAAGGGTTAAGGTGCGGTGCGTTCAACTATCCAAAACTTTTTAGTGACATTTAATGTAATTATTCGTACATTACGAGAATATACACCGATACGGTGACAATTATTCGTTTCGAATTATAAAAAAGTGATAATTTATTGGACAAACAACCGACATAATGAACCAGCTATTACTCGTACCTCGCCGCTTTAATCAACGTCCACCATACTTGCAGCTTGGTCACCAAACGATCACCTTTAAACTACAAGGAGTTTGTAAAGATAAAGAAGGAAATATGGATTCGGTAAAAGTCCAGTTACTTTTTCAACATCGAACCAAAACAATCAACTATACACGAGGCGATTTTAACAACTGGGTGCGATTATTTTTACGATTAAACCCAATAAAAGACTTCACGTACTCGCCGAAGAAAACCCTACGCATCGAAATACATCCGGTAATTACGAACCAGCATCAATTGACGGTACTCCATTTTGACGGTAATAGTTTTCAAGTACCTATTCAAATGGCAATCTTCAATGAAACTTTATTAGCCTTTGATTTCGACCCTACGACCCTGCAATGGAGAAATTGAAATGACGAATCGTGACTCATTTCCGAATTCCAGACTCGTAGATACTATCGACTAAGCTTTAATATAACTTTCATGTAAATACGTTACGATTAGTATTAATCCTCAAAACTTTTCAATGTTTCTATCGAAATAAGTATAAACTCTAAGTATGCCATTTACCGGCCAATTATTCGTTCGTGAATTTAGCTATAAGTTTTTGCTCAAATTAAGATAGCCAATAATTAATCAATTTTCTACTCCATTTTTATTATTATGCTACCGTAAAAATTTCTACAACTCTGTTCATATACTTCACACCGAATACAAATACGATTCGTAATAAAAATTCAAACCCGAAAAATACATAACAATAGACCTATCTAGTTACTTCCCTTGTTACCAACCCATTTTTTTTTTTTTTTTTTTTTCTGTTTCCTGATATTATAATTAATTTCATTTTGTGTAACTTTTTGATATATTTCTAATTTTTTATGTGTTCCTATTCTATTGAATATAATATCATGTTATCAATCTACCATTTCTTTCATTATTTGAACAAAAATTTCTCGAAGCGAGTACTTAAGTACGATGAGTCCAATTAATGGCAGCGTGTAAATACGTACATCAACACATTAATATGTAGTACAAGACAAATGAAAGAAATATAGAAAAACGAACCTACCTACAAATTTACCGAAAATAGGTACCTACCTACGTATCATTCATCACAACGCACTCGTATCTATCAGCATCGCCGAGATAAGAATAAAATCCTAAAATACACACAAATAATGGAGAAGAATAACGACAAACTCATTGAACGAGTGCGAGTACAATCAAGAGATACACGTACTATCAACCTATCAGAATCATGCGATAACGGACGGTATTTTTCAGGTATCAGACTAAGTCTCTTTCGCCAAATATTCATACCACCTACAACCGTCGAACTCTACGCATCGTATGTCATTCTTTTCTCGTTAAAATACCCATAAAGGACTAGATAGTGCGTATTACCGGTGATTTGCGCGTGTTTCGCCCTGCTTTTGCGTGTTATCGCCGTTCCGGTGCGAAAATATCTGCAAATCGCAAAATTACGCGTTCTGTGTTCCGGAGATTATGGATCCTGATTTTAGAGTACCTCGCAACTATAACCAACGCCCACCATACCTTCGTCTTGGGCATACGACTCTTTCATTTCGATTTAATGGTCCAGGTAAGGACGTAGACGGCTACGAGGATGCTGTGAAAGTCCAACTGACGCATCACCGTCGTGTACGTCGACGCACATTCTCACGCTTTGAGTATGAATCCTGGGTAAGCGCGTTCTTACAATTAGACCCAATTACAGACCTTACCTACTCTCCTAAAACAGCATTTCGTGTCGAGCTCCACGACTTATATTGGAATAAACACCGATTAATGGTACTTCACATCGATAAACAAGCATATCAAATTTTGGTTCGCAATTCAACTATCAACGATACGCTGGAGAGGTTTGGTTATCGACCACAAGATTTCCAACGTGCGACGTAAATAAAATTAATTACTAAAAACCTCGACGGTTTGTACGGAGTACGTACTCCTATGCAAATTTGGCTCGCATCGAGCAAATGTTTGTAACATTATTTCTGTGATTTAGTTATCCTAACTGCTATTTTTTCCATAATTAAATTTTGTTTCTTTTTCGTTATTCGTGATATATCGTGAATCCTTGAGTATGAATACTTATCGTTTGTAACGGTTTATTACCATTTTCTTTCGTTATTTAATATTTAAGTACCCTGTGGATATAATATAATTTGTGACTAATTATGTACTTGTTATATACTATTGTATTTCTATATGGCCAATATACGTTGCGTAAGGTTACTATCGTACTTAGTTTCACACATAGATACCCAACCTTTGTAACGAATAACACATCGATACCGAACAGCGAAATACACGATCGTATTACATTGATACTGAAAACGGTATTTAAAAAGACTAATCAGTCATTGCTGCAAAATTTTACACTTCGTAATACTGAACCTCGCTTAAGATCAATTTGAAAAAATTTATCTCTTTCCTGGTTTGTTTTATACATACAAATATCGTACGTATTACTACGCACAACCGCGATCTCCCTTTTTTCTCACAGCTACCACGATTAATCCATCTCGGTTTGCAATTTGGTTCGACTTTTCGGCTTACGTCTTTTTACCATAAAAGGTAATGCGGTAAATACTCACAACCGAGTTACTCCAAAATTTCGTTCGATTTTCACTTCGTGCGTTTAGTTTCGAATTTTGAATACGACAATTCGAAGAACAGTTCGAACCGTACAATTCGAATAATCCACTACAAATAGTCGCTCTTCCTCGACTCGTGGTATTTTTTCACATAATCTCATCAACGAGATTTCTTGATTAAATATTTGGTATTTCATATACAACCAACGTTTTAATTTTCGCATCGAAATTATACATACGGCTCCAGCAAAACAACATCCATGTAATTGTGACTAGTAGTTCGATCAAAATTTGAAGTGTCGTCCGCGTAATTTCCGAAGTAGCGTAAAGCGGAGTCTGATTGGTAAATTTTGACGTGTTTTTTCCAAGTTGCCGTACCGGTAATACAAATTTAAATAATGGATCGTCCTGTATATTTGAGCCATAACCACATCGACCTGCTCTTCATCGTCACCGATGTTACGACGACAAAATACACCGGACCCGTCATCCGAATTCAATGTAATGCACTTGGAACCATCCAATATCGATCATTTCGTATTATGGAATTCGATGCCTTTTGCCGCCGCTATTTCGGCCTCGAAGCCCGTACCATTCTTAGTATGGCTCCACCGCAACGCCGTCTCACACTCGAAATCCATGATCATTACGATGTTGAACAACGCCGTTTAAATGGTACGCCATTTTAATAACTCCTGGATCAGCGGCATGTTTCTACCTAACGAAATTGATGCACTATTGCATAATTTTAATCTAAACCCAGCGGATTTCGCTACGAACCCTACCGCGTTCCTGGACCCCATGGATTTCGACGAAGACATCTAAAAAACAAAGTTCGGTAACCAGAAACACATAAATTTGCATTTCCTCTAGCGATGTAATCTAATTATACTTTCGTATTATATAACATAATATAGAATAAACCGTTCTTCTATGCTTAAACATGTCTCGTGTACTTTATTTACCATAAACGGTATACAATAAAATCTTCTACAAGTAAGTAGGTAAACAATAGAAACCCTACCTACCTAGAATGGTAAGTACTAGGTAGACGGGTAAGTACTAAAACTTGACCTACCTAGATTGGTAAGTACTAGGTAGGCAAGAATACAAGTGAGATAGGTAAAAATAAAACAAAAACGGTAAGTAATCCTAAAAATTTTCGACTAGAAATGGTAACTAAAGTAAAAACAATAAAAATCAACATACTCAAAATCGAGTCAGGTAAACCTAAAATAATAAAAACAAATAAAAACGACTAGAAAATAGGAAAAGTTATTGGTAAACAATTAAATAAGTAAATGAAGAAAAATTCAGCACCAGGCCAGTATAGACGCATCAAACAAAGATTACCGTACAGCTAAAAATCAGCCAGGTAAGCAAAATATTTTTTTTTTTTTTTCATATCTCGTGATATTTCGACATCTCCACGTCGAACCCATAGTAACTACATCGACACCTGCAATGTATTTGACCAAATCATCAGTCATCTTACTAGACATACATGCTGTTCAATAAATTTACCACCAAATTCTCATTTGAATCGATTTCAAATCGACACCCCCTACAGTTTTCAAGTACATTTAGTACTCATACATAATTCATCCGCATATGGACGGGTATCTTTTTTCGACATTTTCAACTTCAAATAGAAAATCGTACACATGCAAGTGTCTTTTCAAAAGATGGTCGTATAATTATCGATTCTTTTGACAAAAATCCAGCGCACCACCATCTGTAAATCAGTTGCGCGCTCGATTTTATTCGTCACCTTGGAAAAGGACCCTTAAAGGGATATTTTTACGAGCTGGACAAAAACCGAAACGGTTTCAAAATTGAACAAAAAATAAAAATATCGTTTCGGTGATTAAAACAAGCTGAGACTAGTTTACGAATCGTAAAATACGACACTTCTACGTCGCAGATCGTTTCAAAGGCAGTTAAAATATGCCTGAGAAACAAAAAGAAATTCAAGGATACGTTTTTAACGATGAAAAAAGACCAACCACCTTTGTCCAAAGGGACTAAAACTCGCTACGAGTAAAATAAAAGAATTCTAAAAGAGCAATAAAACAGTCACTCAGCGTCAGATTTCAAAGCAACCAGCAAACTTGTCGCTTAATTTTATGCACATAACGTGCCAGCCGTGTCTTTTTTCTACGAAATTTTTTCAGCATACAGACAGGCTAACTGATAAGAAACAAAGAACCCACAGACGTAGGAGTGGGGCAATTTTGACTAAATCTAACTCAACTCACCACCGAGTTTTCGCTTCGGCCATCATTAGTTGTTCTTCTTAGCTTTCGATACGTTCTCTGTTATCAATATTGTGCGTTCGAGTATTTTATTATTATGAATCCAGAAGTTACAGAAATACTGTGTTATGTTTGCGAGTTGATGCGAGTAATCATTTCTATATTGAAAGATCTCATCGAGAAAAACTTCGTGTAAATGTGTTGTGCGCGTATTAATATCCAATTTCGTTGCAAAGATTGTAACAATCCGGCGTGTATTTTTTCTCGTTCGAATAAAAATAAATGAGTGATTATTTACGTCCAAAATTCAAACTATTGTGCGTGTGCAAAAAGTGTCGAGCGTTACACCGAATTCGATTCCAATACAACCCGCGATACCGGTCTAACGGGCAAATTTTTTCGTTTTATCAACGACCATTTAACATCGCGGTATCTGTGTAAAACCTTCAGTGCGATTCGCGTTGAATTTTCGAATAATTCGGTCATCATTATCGTGTACTATGGATCGCCACGACGTACTCAACATCATCGACGACATCGTGCTGCCATTGTGTAACGTGTGCTACACCCCGTTATTTAAGCAAACACCGACGGCCGAACACCGAGAAAAGAAAGTAGTCACGACATGGTGCTATCATCTATTCCACCGCTTTTGCATCGACTCGCTGTTTCGCAAATCCAACTATGTCGACCAGAAAGGCAAGTTTATTCACTGTCCTAATGATTCGTGTCACAGACAAGTATCCGAACACCAGGTGAATGCGTTGCATTTACTAACCGCAACCTTACCCTACGACGATGGTCTATCCGCTCAGGAGCTACGCGCTGATCTTCAAACGGCGAGAAACCAGCTCGCGAAATACGAAGCATCGACGTTGGAATACGAACGCAAGGTGCAAGGCTACGTTGGGTTACTCCAGTCGCGCGACGCGACAATCGATCGGTTACTCAACAACGAAACCACGCGCGCCTTACAGTCATCCGAACGCTATTCGGCTCAGGATCGATTGAAACAATCGCACCCAGCGTCATCGTCCAATCACTGTTCTCGATCGCCATCGCGCAGCCAAACATCGACGCCAAAAAAACAGAATACCGGTCGAGATGCGAGTCAATACGCCACGCAAAAGCAATCACCGAACGACTATCAGAGAAAAACCTACCATAACGATGGCCGCCCAGTCAGTACCGGAAAAACACCTATTCATACGCAGGTATCCAATCAACGTAATGCTACGAACCACGCAAAAAACTCGACACCGGCGCGACCAACACCACCGGCTCGCAAATCATCGCCACCGGAAAACGCAACGCCTATTCAAAAACCCGATATTGAATACCCGAAGAAGGTTTTTTACGCGAAAAAATCAACCATTGAAAACCAAGGCAAGAATCACAAACGATTCTTTAAAAAGTTCGGGATTACGTCTTCGGTACTAAAACCATTCTACCCGTTGAACGCATATGCAAAATACTTCACCACGCTCGGTACGTTCGTTTCCCAAGACGTAATCAGAACCGCGATTGCCGCCAAAGACGTCTTGCTTATTGGAGACGGATTCATATATGGACTTATGGATTTTATCCTGGAACACCGTAAAATTCGGCCATACCTGCACGAGGGATTATACGGACGCGAACTTTCAATCGTCGATCTCGTAAAAACTCTAAACGGTTTTTTCAACCTACCCCGTCGCGTCATGATTGCTATTGGTACTTTCGACGGTTTTATGGGAATGCCAGCATCGGTGTACCAAGACAAATTTTCACAACTGATTCAAATTCTAAAGAAAAAAGGAGTAACCGAACTTTACGCAGTAAAATCTATGCGCTATGAAAATCAAACCGATGTGCAGTACGCGGAAATTGACTCGACGATCAGGGTAAACTGGCAGCAGGTGTTCGGCGGAAAGTATTTTATAATCGAACCATACAAATTTCTACCGGAACAAACCAAATGCGATGAAAATGGACCCTACCACGACCGCCAAGACTATTCTAAATTCGCTAAATGGATGTGTCATCAATTCATATACGCGCGCGACCAATCTCTCGACTCGCCAGATGCGGTATTTGATAATAACGCGTCCGGTGATTATGACTCCAGGTCAGAACACTCCGACTCATCCGACTTCGCAGTATACGATACCGAGAATTCCGGTGGGAAAGCACCATGCAATTCACCTGTGATTATCGATCCGCAACAATCTGATAGTGATACGCCAACCGAAAAAACCGAAAAAGCTAAGGAAGAAAAGCCACCAACTCCAACGAAACCTAAACGGAAATCATCAGCTGGCACCGTACCATTGTCCAAATACGTCCCCGTCGCAATGGTATCGCCACTGCCGACCGACACTGCGTCAACATCTAACGTTGCATCGGTCCCTGAGCAAATATCATCGACATCGCCAATCCCTACGGACCACAGCATCCCCGATAACGAGATCATTCGCCAGCCATCGCGCACCGAAGAAGAATTACTCAATTCCGACGCGAGTATGCATAGCGATGACAACCGTAATGACGACGATACCGTTATGGAGTAACGCTGTGAGTAATTACTTTTCCAATTCTGCTCATTTAGCTAAAGATAAAAATTCGTAAATTAAATTATTCTAATGTTCGTTACTCGCGATATACCACCTAGAATTGGAAAAATACGGTTACATGTTGTTTATTTGAGTAAAATATTAATGTATTTCGAAGATCTCAAATTATGTTAAATAATTGTACCGATTTCATATTTTTATATCGAGATACTCATTAAACTACTCTTAATTAAGCGTTCCTAATTGTTAAGACTGAATTTTTTCTTTTCCATATTTTTTTTTTTTTTTTTTTAGTATTCTACAGAGCTTTCTCGAATTATTCAGTACGAATTATAGATTATCTTTATCGTTATAAGAGTACTTACTCGCTTATCTCCATAATCAAAATTTTTTTTTTTTTGGGGTGTCGAACGATTTTGGCATGTTTTTATCATTTAATTACGAATTTTGTACGTTAGTTGTTACGCTTCTTTGGTCTTAATGACCAACTATTCGATACCTTGTATATACGTTACGCATTATGTTATGTGTGAACTGATTTTTCTCTGTTATGTAGTTTTTGAATTTTTTGTTAAATGTACTCGACAATAATTTTGTGTAAACCGTATGTAATCCATCATGATAAATGAATTTGTGCCATACCTAAAATAAAAAAGACAGTTCAAGATAGACTAATATTTATTGAATTTTAACAGTTCACAACCAGCTTTAAGTAATATTACTTAACTATAGTGACATATAATTAAACCACGAACTCGATGCAAATATTCTTCCAGTTATCAGCTATATACGTATCTAGAACATAACAAAGAAATAGAACATTGAATTAATTTCAAATATACGATTATAAGATGAAATAGAATAATGTGCTGATAATATTTTCACCGCTATCATAAAATACAATAGTTTGACGAATTTATTACCTTTCGTGCACGATTTTTCTTGGCGATTCTTCATTCTGACTACATATCGTAGAAATCTTCAAGAACTTGCGTTTTGGTCATTTTTCGATCCGTTGGGAGGTATTTGCTGAAATCAAAAAAGGTACCAGTTCAGTATTCGTCGTATGTTTGGATTTGTTTTAGCTGGTAGATAGAAAGGTTTTTGAACTACATTCATACTGGGTTCATTGAACCTCGTCCGTCGTTTGGTGATCCAGTGGTTCGCAGTTTCGACTACCTGGATACCTACCACGCTCGTGGGATTGAAATTTTATTGAGTTTACTCTGCTCCTTTTGTTCTCACCCGAGAAACCATGGGGGGGCAGCTGATAGGTCCGTAGCGGACAATTGGCTGTCCACTATGGACGAGTTACCGGTAAGGCATAGTCGAGCCTTTGTTCTACCGTGATTTGCTCAGCTGGTTCACCGACCGCTAAGTAAACTCATGCTGGGGCATATGTTAGACTGAGACTTATGCCTATGTCCGGAAACTCGTAATATTAGAGTATTTAACCCTTCTATTTCGGGTAACACTGATTGGTACAGTCGCGAAAGAGGTTTAGCAGCATCTTTTGCGACTGGACCAATTCGCAGTTCATCAACGGTTGTCCGCGAATCGCCAAGTTAATGTGCCTTTTAGTCTCTGTGTCCTCTGGGTCCAAGTTAAAAGTTATTTCGTAGAATTAATTAGTGTATTTAAGTGATCCCTCCAAATTTGTACATTATTTTCCCTATTTCGCACGAGTTCGTGGTGCATTTTATGAATAATTATCGATTATTGACGTGTATTTCTGTGTGATTAAACTCAAATATATCGAATTCTTCACGTATTCGTGTAATCTTTGTTAACTTATTATATTCGTCGTGTGTAAGGAACTATTCGGTACTGTGTAGGTGAGCTGGGGTAAGTACTTATTTTATACCAACTTGCTTTATTCGTTCTACCTTTCATACGTGTAATTATATTATTTTATCACTGCAAAACAGTGAAAAATTACTGAATTGGTCAGTCAAAATGATTTTTTACTGACCAATTCAGTAATTTTTCACTGTTTTGCAGTAAAACAAAACTACTGCTTTAAAAAGGCAAAATGTCGTGACTGCTAAGCAGTGAAATTGACTGTTTCAAATTTAGAGAGTAGGTGTAGGTACTAGGTAGGCACGCGAAGAAACGAGTATAAATTGAAATTCTCACGTGATAAGATAAGTAAGCGCGATCAGATTATAACATTCTTGACATTTGAGAAGATTATGTGGTTAAGATAAGCGCAATGTGACATTTTATTATTAAACCGAAGCTGAAGAACTGGGAATGGGAACATCTCGGTCGTCGCTTTGGGAATGGCAAAATCGCTTATAATGAATTTTCTGTCGTGTTAATATGTTGTTGTTGGTAAGATGTGTGAGGTGTGCTGTGTATAGTCTGCGTATAATATAGGCAATGGATTACGTAGTATGTAAATTCTCCTATCATTTTGCACCTTTGTATATTTGTAGGCTGAAATTGTAGGTAGGTAACTTCGTTGTATGCTGCTTGTTTTCCAAGAGCGAGGAAAGTTGAGTACGTGGTTTATTATATTTTGGTATATTTTTCAGGTTTTTTCTCGAGCCTTTTAGGTGGTCTAAAGATAATCGAGGGGCTAGATTCGGCGTAGCTTTAGGTGTTCTAAACAAAGTTGATAAGTTGTACGATGAATAACCGAGGCCACATTAAAACTTATTTGCTTTGAAGTGTGTAGACCAATGTGTATAGGCTCGACGCTCGATGTTGTGAAATTTTGGAAAGGGAGACAACTAAATGGAAAACAATAGGTTTTAAATTCCGATCATTCGAAATGTGTTTTGCCGAAAGGGAAGGTAAACTGTTTAAACTATAATTAGTATTTAATACAAAAGGAATTACCGAACGAAAATTCGGGCAGATTTTCGTTTCATTGATGTACTATACCTAAGCCAACGTCCGGCTAATGGCCTACTTGGAGGTATATATTACGATGAAAGTAAGATTTGCAATCTATCAGAATGAGAAGAGTCCAAATAACACGGTTCATTTTTCCCCGGTTGGCTTTTTTGAAATTCAGCCTCAGACACGTGTTCGACGTAAGCCACTTATCTGTGTTTTCCAATCATTATTTCGTTATGTAGCTTTTCTCTGGTGAATGTATACGAGTATCTATGTGCTACCCACCTATGTATGTACATAACTTACTCATACCTATTACGATGAAATACGAGTAACTTAATATGTACCTAGTATTGAAAAACTCCGAGTTCGCTTCAAGCTAACAGCCTTGTTTCGTCCTAATTATTACGTCGTTACAATATTTAAATTGTGAAACATTTCGAAATTAAAAATCAACATTTTATTAATTTCGTTTCAAAAATAGCTTCTTTTTTTCTTCATTTTTTTTTCCAAAAGAAAAAAATTAATAAGGTTGTTGAGATACTCGTACTCTACGTACTCCACTTTTAGTATTCTATGACGAAATTAATAAAAATCTCTTTTGATAGAGTACATTTCTTTATGGGTATTTTGAAAAATTCGCTACATTTTTCATCGTTTATTTTATTACACCGCTGAAAATCTGCACCACAGTCATTGAAAGCGAAACAACAACGAGATATTTTGTTATCGCGTTAATCACCCGTCTGTGAAAATGGAAACCAGATAAAATCCCTACAAAAGGATTAATTTCGTTGCAAATGCGTAAGAATGATTCGAAAACAAAATTCTCGTATTATTCATCTAAAAAAGTTACCAGTTCGAGTGTAATATGCAGGGTGTTATTTAGTGTTATTATACGGATTGTAATGTTGATGAATAACCAGGCGACGAAGCCGATGGTGGTGGCACTGATGGCGTGTTTGTGGTATTGTCTTCTCGTTTGTTTTGTTAATTACTTTTAGAAAAGGAATTGGACGAAGGGTTTAAAAATTCATCAGTAAATTAGTTGTTTTGAAAATAAATTCACGAAAAGTATAAAAGTGCCTTAATTTCCTCAAGTAAATGTGTACCTACCATTAGAATAGTATTGGCAGTCTCGAGTGAGGTTTCAAAATTTTTGAGGTGTAGGTATTTTGTGTTGAAAATTAATTAAAACCACTTTCCAGCCCATAAAAAAATTCAATGTGGCTGCAAACTTCAAAAAAAAAGTGTATTAGTTGACAATTTTTCCGTTTCTGGGTTACTCGTACACTATACACTATATTTTGGAAACCACTGAATAAAATTTCCGGAAATAGTTTTTGCCTTTTATATCTATTTTTTTTTTTTTTTTTGTTTGAGGTCTGGAATGTGATGTTTATACTCATTTTAAACATTTAAAAAAAAAATCAAAATGCCAAAAAGTATCAAAAACGATCCTTATTTTTTCAAATTTCAAAGTCGTGGATCGTAACATCTTTTAAGCATCGGAAATTTGAAATATTCGACGCGTTCATTCAAGTCCATTTAGCCCATTAAGACTCTAACTCCTTCAAAATTCGAAAAAATTCAAGTGCATTTTTCGATTTTTGGTAAGAACCAAAATAATACGAAAAAAACAAAATTTCATCTAATTGACCGAAAAATCTCAAATTTTAAATAATGCCCTATTTTGGATACCCCAAATCAATTAGAAACAGTTTCAAATCGATCTGAGCAGTTCTGGAGCCTCCAGGAGGTTTTAGAAAATTGAAAATTCCTCAAAATTCTATCCAATGAACTGAAATTAATACTTCATACATACTTTTCATTTCAACATTCTTAGTTGAATGGATGGAGGTTTCAAGCCATTCTGGAGTCTTCAGCAACTTTTTGAAATTCCAGTTTCTAAAAAAGATGTCCGCAAACATGTTCAGTGCAAAGTAGGTACCTACCCTTTTGGCCGATCTCTTACCAATTTTCCAAAATCAGTTTCCGTCAATTCAAAACTGTATATTTTGTCAGAGTTTCAATATCATTAAATCGCTGGAGAAATATGCGGTTACAAACTGACAGTAAGTAAACTGATTTTGGAAAATTGGAATGCAATCGGTCAAATGGGTCACAAAATATGCTCTGAACGTGTTTGTCAGTGCTCAAATTAATTTCCACATTTTCTGAACATGTGGTATCTTTAAAATATGACTGGAAGCTCCAGAGTGGATGAATTGGGCCCTGAAGTGAATTTTAGATTTTTTACTTCATTTGGTAAAATTTTTGCTGAAAACGCGAGAATTTCTCAAAACAGTTTGAAAGCGTTTCCAATTGATTCAAAATTCAGCTTTTCAAGTTAATTTGGTAACATTTTGAATTTTTTTGCTTTCTTAGCCCCCAGTTCATTTTCTAGAATTTGCCAAAAAAAAATGCACTTGAGCATTTGAAATTGTGGGTGGTGATAAATTTTTACTTGCTTTCTCGATTCAGCTTTATCCGGTTTGAAAATTGGTGTTTAATAGACCCAGTTTGAATTTTCAAAAATTCGCCAAAGATCGAGAAATAAGGAGGGGCTAATCTTCGTCAGATGAGCTAGAAGCAATTTGGGTGCTACTCATGATAGGAAAAAGAGGTAAAATACTGTGTTTTGAGTGAAAAAATACATAGCTGTAAGTATTTTAGGCCTTCTTCAATGCACACATGTGCTCAAGGAATGCGATGAGGCAATATAAGATGATTGCTCCAGTCATCCATCTGATAAAATCCAGTGAAATGTAAATAAATATAAAAATAATGAGCTTGGGAAATTTCCACATTCGCGTAGGAAGAAATTGAGTTTCTTTTTGTTTTGTTAAGAACAAATAAATACAAATATTTGCTTTCTTACAAATACCTACGTAGATAATACGTATAATAGTAAGACTACAAAAGATCGTTTTATTGAAAACCCGATTAAATATCGTATTAAGGTATCGTTATCAGGCTAAAAACTCCGTATCGTTTCACTTTATATTGCTTTCAAAGCTGCTCCATAAATGCACAACTAAAGTACATCATATCAAACTATAGCATGAAATTCAATCATCAATTCTCATTTTGCAGCCAAATAATAATTTTTTAATTTTGTAAACGAATATAATCTGGAGTTTCATTAATTTCGTAAGGTTGAAATTTCAAAACCAAATTAAACGATGAAATATACCCGTATCGAATATTAATTTCAGTACCTTCCTTTGACTATATATGAAACAATAATGCTCGTCGTCTCCTAACAATAAATTACCCGGAGAACGCGACTATACATCTACCTACCTAGATATTGAAAGAGAATAAAATTTTCGATACACGATTGGAAAAAACTCATATATTGAGAATCAATAGGTACCCGAGCAAGTTGAAAAAATAACGTAAAAATTCACATTTTTTCACACAAAGGCAGAAAATAACTTGCCGAATGTAAATAAACCTCACTTGAAAGTTCACTCGTTGACAAGCAATTCCACTTCATTTACAAAATAAACAGTCGTAATATTGTGGTAGTAAAAAGCTCTTTGAATTAATATTAAAAAATTAATACGCGTTTCGCAATGTTTACCCTTTCTTTGGTATAGAATGCCTCTAGGCAATACTATCAATTCGTACAGTTTTCTCAGGTTTCCTTCTTCCTTCCATATTCGACGTCGGAACAAAAAAGGGAAAAAACAATTTTCCACTCAATTGAATACCTTTTATTTTTACGTGATGGTTTGTAGTACCTACATAACAGAGTGGGAAACGACAAAGAGATAGGAAAAAAAACGATAGTTGTATACAAACTGGCGCAAGGTATAGTCCGTGTATCGTTTTCCAAAATGTGCTGTATTGATTTGCACCTCGGAAATTCTCGGACAAATAACATTTTATTTCTTTCATTCCATTAGTTGGTCGTATCCTTGAGTAGTCGTAATGTTAGGTACCAAGTCCGAAATTGTACAATTCGGGGTTGGTACAGCCAATTTTGTACCATCTCCGAAGTGTCCGGACCAAGCGTGAATATTACTTTTTCATCGGACTTGGTTTGTACAATGCCCGGAGGGTCCGGACAAAGTGTTCGACCTGGTACAATTTGTGTTGTGCAAAGTCCGAAATATAGTTTTATAATGAATGAATTCGAATTTTACATCCCTTTATTCCATAAATATTGAACCAAATTAAAGGAAATTTAAAGATGACTCTAAAATACACACCACCAGCAGAATTTTCAGGTGCTGAAATTCATTTGTTGATTTTTGGGGAAATTTTTAAAGATTCAAATATTGCTGTGCTCACTTCTCAAAAAAAAAAAAAAATAAAAAGATCAAATTGAGGTACTTACTAACTAAAATGCTGAAATTTGGTTTTTACTCTCTATTTTCAACTTCTCGAGTCGTTTGGTGGTGGTTTTGATTTTTTTGGGCGGTATTTATGCACAGGCAACTTAGGCAGCTGCGTAGGGCTGCAAATTTTCGGAGGCAGTAAATTTTGAAGCGTTTTCATCTCGATTTTTGCGATTTTTTTTATATTTCCAAATAGTATATAAGTATTTAGAGCAAAATTAAAATTTAGCATAAACCTGGATTAGCCATCGATCTTTATGACCTTTTTGATAAATTTTTTCAAAACCATTTTGTATTAGTATTAGTTCAAATCCAAAATTTTTTCAACTTTTTAAAAAATTACTGGAGAAATCTGCTATTAACTCAGAAAATTGATAATATGGTACAAACCAAATTTCAGTCTTTCACGACAATTTGTTAAAATTTTGACTTTGAAAAATCCATAAAAAAATGAATTTGGAATCTAAGTATTAGTGCATAGTTTTCAAATGAGTAAGGCACGAGAATTTCACGACTAGAGAAATTGAAAATAGAGAGTAAAAACCAAATTTCAGCATTTTAGTTAGTAAGTACCTACCTACCTACCTACCTCAATTCGATCTTTTTATTTATTTTTTTTTGAGAAGTGAGCATAGCAATATTTGAATCTTTAAAAATTTCCCCAAAAATCAACAAATGAATTTCAGCACCTGAAAATTCTGCTGGTGGTGTGTATTTTAGAGTCATCTTTAAATTTCCTTTAATTTGGTTCAATATTTATGGAATAAAGGGATGTAAAATTCGAATTCATTCATTATAAAACTATATTTCGGACTTTGCACAACACAAATTGTACCAGGTCGAACACTTTGTCCGGACCCTCCGGGCATTGTACAAACCAAGTCCGATGAAAAAGTAATATTCACGCTTGGTCCGGACACTTCGGAGATGGTACAAAATTGGCTGTACCAACCCCGAATTGTACAATTTCGGACTTGGTACCTAACAGTAACATTGTCTAGCTCTTGTACACGATTTCAAATCAAAATGACAATGTTTCAAGTGAAGCTGTTTCTGGAGTGTTTAAGCTTTTCTCATAATCAAACCAGCTTTTTAAATCGTAATTGGGACAATTCGTGTTGTTTGCAATGAAAGGCGGACGTGATGCTATTATATCATTTCCTGTTTCCAAACAGATGTCACTAGTTGCGCGTCTAAGCTTTGGACATGGTTGTGCCTGAGCGTACTGTCACGTTGTCAGGTTATCCCGTACAGACTTGACAATTGAACTTTTTAAAACTTGGCTAACTTAATTGTTTGTTGAAAAATTGTTTTATATTGGTGAGAGTTTTCTGTGAAAGTGAAGTTACATTTCTTTTGCTATTTAAAATACTAAAATTTCGCGTTGAAATGGTTGCCTACCTTTGTAGCAGATGTAGCCTGTGCAGCCATGTTCTATTTTTGCTAAACTCGTATTGCTTGGATAGCTCATTTGGACATTCCATATTCCTCGATTTTTCCATCAGTCTAAACTATCGGTAGATTTTTGGATTACTTATCCATTTACAGACAAATTACCCTACATAGTCCGCAAAAAAAATTAGTTCATTTTTATTGACTTATGGAAAAAAACTTGTAGTTCTCTGTAGGAACTAACAAGGCAGCGTTCTGCAATTTTGATTATTCACCAGATAAAAATTAGACCTACAAAGCTATACCAGATAAAACAGTTGTTGGTGAGGTACTTGATATGTAGTAAACCCTAAACGCTCGTGTTTATTGCCCATGAAAACGTTTGGCATTCTCAAACGAAAGCAAATCGCTGTAAAAAGCTGCTCCTCCGGTGTAGAAAGTTAATTGCTTGTAAAGTAAATGAATTTTTGAACTGTTGGTTGTGAAGTAATTAAAATTCAATGTGCACCGAACCCTTTTAAATAACACTTAAGCTTATAGTGGTAGCTTTGAAGAGGAGTATCATATTTGTATTTACCTATGACTCGCATCTTTATCGTCAATTAAACGTAGGTAGGTATTTAGGTACCTACTTGGTGATGTGTGGATGATTGTTTGAATTTAAAAACTTACACATATTATGGTTATCATATTCAGCTCAAAGGGAATATGTTTTATCTTCCTTTTTTGTGTATAATTTATCTCCTGGTTGCAAACCGTTAAGGAAAAGGTATGCATGTGAGACTTGTGAGTATATGAGGTTGAATACTTCTGATATGGAAACAGATCAATAGCAATCTAAAATTACTTTGAACTTGAGTAGATACTGGGTATGTAATCAAGGTACTTAAAGTACCTATTAGGTGTAAATTTACAATTCATTTCACTCGGTGCAGAGCGTAGCTACGTTTTGATTAATTCCATGACGGAAGAAGGAGCACAAACCAAATGAAACCACTTAAAAGGAGTAATTACAAGGTAATAGTGCCAGAATACTCCTTCAAAGTTACCCAATTAAGTATGGATTTCTCATATAATTAAATGCAGTGTTAACGAACTTTGGTTGAAAGTTGTGGAACGATGTGTCAGTTGTGCACTCACTTTTTTAGAAATAGGTAAAACGATTTGGTTTTTCTTGATAAAGATTTTGCAAGGAGTGCAAGGTACAAGTGAAATATCGTTCAGTATAAAGGAATAGGCAGTTCAACCGTCAACGTTCCATCGCTCTAAAGAGCATTTTTTTGGCATAGACGGTTGTAGAACAATGTGTCAGTTGTGCACTCAATTTTTTAAGAACCCGCTACTAAGCTTATTAGTGTACTGTAATATACCTACAAATCTCTAGTTTTAAAATAAGGGTATTTCATAATATTTCGAAACATGACGAAATATTATGAAATAGGTAGGAACCAAATCACCCTTGGTATATGAACACCGTCCTGCCCCAAACCCCCGGATGAGCCTATATTGTTTACCCAATAATCAAAAATTGATTATATAAAGCTTTGCTTAAAATTCGGATGACTTTTACGACTTTAATTCAGGTTTCCTTTGATTTTTCCATTAGCCATAAAATCTTACTTTATGCAACCACAAACATCTGCAAAAATGGACAATTGGTAAAAAATATAACAAATAGATCTCTTGTTATAAATTTTACGACTTTTTGATCAACGTAATTGTTCACGTGCCGATACCAATAGGCAGCACTGTTTTCCTCCCTTTAAAAATCATGTCAAGTGATTTTATTACCTTGGTTGTAAAAGTCAACAAACCCTCTTTTTACAAATTTCTGTTAAAAAACTGTTGTCTTGTGATAGGTACATTTTCAATAGCTATTGGAACTTATTAATTGGCTATTGAAAATGACCACAAAATAACATAGGCCTCATCCAGGTGCCCAAAGTCTCCCTCTTGCTTGTATTGTCCAATTTAATATAAATACAGGCAAAGGAGAGACTTAAAAATCAGTTCATTTTCGGATTTTCAAGTGTTAACTAATTTTTGTTCAAGCACAGCTCATTTTTAATTTTTCAAGAGTTCAATTCCAAATTTTCGTGTGTTTTTAATAATTTCAAGTACTCTTTCCGTCAGTAGATCGCGAATTTATTTAATTATATAATTTTTTAAAAGTCTACATTGAATTTTTGCGAAGTATTTCAATTTCACATTTTATCTCTATTTTTTTACTCAATTTAAATATCTAATTTGTTATTATTTTTTATTTAATTTACATTTCCGAGTTCGTGTTTCTTTTATTTAATTCATAAATTTGGAGCAACGAGGCAAATTATCCAAAACTGTAAGTTTTTAGTTATATTTACTTACTAGAAAACCCGTTTAACCGCGCAGACTGCGCGGTTCTCCTAGAGCGTGAAATATAAATGTTGAAAATATATGAGAAATGTAAGAGATCCAAAATGTTGTTGAGAAATAAAAAATGAATAAAAGTAATAATAATGAAGCTTTTTGAGCTGGTAAAATTAGGAATTGAACTCGAGATCAATAATCCGTTCGTCGCCTTAACCCTTCGGCCACCAACGCTGATGGTCTACTTGCCAAATGCTGCGTTGTAATTGGCCAAAATTGCTTCTTAAGCTTTTTGAGTTTTTGTCCAAACTTTTCAAACTTTCATTAATAGCCTGCATATAATTACACTTCACATGCTTTGCATTGTGAGGTCTTTAATGAAAATCGGTTGAGTACTTGTAGTGATATCTCGTAGAATCAAAAAAACTTTGCTGAATGCTGCGTTGTGATTGGCTGAAATGGTTTTTGGAGCTTTTAGAACTTTTGGCCAAACTTTTTGGACTTCCAATAACAGCCTGCATATCAGGTTTAATTCCCCAGGATGACCACTTTCAGGTAGGGGGGGCGGAGGTTCCCAAAATAGCACGATTCAATTTTTAAAAAAAGTAATGTAAAACGTGGAAAAAATTGACGAATTTGGTTCAAATTCAAGTTGATGGTGCCAATTGACATCTTTCATAAGAACCTTCAGGGAGGGGGATTTGTCCGAAATTTTTGGCTTTTGGCGAGAAAACCCGTGAAAAAGGCGCATGGATAAAAATTTCTGAAAAAAAAATATTTTAGTGATTGCATCTCTCACGTTACTCTAATGGAGTTAAAGAAGTGAAAATGCGCATCTTACGTGAGAAAAGAATTTAAGAAATATCTACGAATGACCATTGTTCATTCACGTTTAGGGGCTCCCACTGAACTTTTTTTGAAGCTCTTAGCTCCCGTCTCTCGAGGAAAGGATATGCTTGTTTCCTCAATCAAAATAATATTTAATTTTTCTTGATGTCAATTGAATTTTGAAAAATGCCCAAATTGTGTTAGATAAGTAAAAGCAAATTGACTTACGCGAAGCAAGGGCAAAAATTTTCAAAGTTTTTGAAAAATAATATTACTGTCCTTTGCATTTTTCAAATGGAAGTTTGTCCTTGAGACCCAAAACTCCCGCAATTAAAATTTTAAGATCGCCGGATCACCCTTTATGCCTTTAAAAGGAGTGAAATTGACGTTTCTTTCAAGAATTTCTATCTTTGGTGGTTCTCTATTGAATTTTATCAAACTTGCATGGATGCTAGATTCTTTGATTTTTTCGAAAGTAAAATGTGCATTTTTACTTCTTCAACACCATTTGGGTATAACTTACTTCAGAGGTGCAATCACCAAAATATTTTTTTCAAAAATGTTTGAAAGTTTTTTTGGTTAGATGTTGTTTTTTCACGGAGATCTTCCAAGGTACAATCTGTACATTTTTGCATCGAATTAGATCAAATACAACACGACCGGGACTTTCGAGCTTTCACTCAGCTTCGGCAGGGAACTTTTGTAGGTAAGCTTTTTTTCTTCATGTTCGTCTTTTTATGAAGCTCTTCTAAGGTACAATATATATACTTCTTTGTATTATGTAGAGTAAGCTAAATATAGATCAAAATATCGCATGTCACAAAGTTTTGAGCTTTCGCTTAGCTTTTGCTGATAACTTTTAAAAGTTGTTTTTCTGCCAAAAAACTGTTTTTCCGCGGGGATTTTTCAAGGTACAATATAGGTACTTTTGTCTATCCACTCAATATTGCATTATAGATTATTGAACTTTTTTGAGCTTAGGGAGCAACTTTTTGAACTTTCAACATAAACCTGCACATTTATACACTTTGAAGCCTTAGGCCATTCACAACGCAGCATTCAGCAAGTAAAAAAATTGGCCAAATTTCAGAAAAAAAACCAACTCAATTTTATGAACTTTCGAGCTTTTGATTAGCTTTGGCCAGAAACTTTCCCAAACTTTGTTTCACCAAGAATTGTCTTTTTGTGAAGCTCTTTCAAGGTACAATATACCTACGTACTTCATTGCATATGTCAAATCAGCCAAGTATGGTCAATACTGCATATTTTTAAGTTTTGAGCTTTTGCTGAGCTTTTACCTTAAACTTTTGAAAGTTTTTTTTCGGTCAAAAATTGTTTTTTTTGAGGAGATCTTTCACGGTACGATGTAGGTACTTTCGTGTACCCATCAAACATAGCATAATCAATTTTTTATCAAGTTTTGAGCTTTTTCGATCAACTTTTGAAAGTTTTTTTCAGTCAAAAATTGTTTTTTCGGAGAAATTTTTCAAGGTACAATGTAGGTACTTCTGTGTATCCATCAAACATAGCATGATCAATTTTGAGCTTTTTATCGAGTTTTGAGCTTTTGCTGAGCTTTTAGCATCAACTTTTGAAAGTTTTTTTCAGTCAAAAATTGTTTTTTCGGGGAAATCTTTCAAGGTACAGTGTAGGTACTTCTGTGTACCCATCAAACATAGCATGTTCATATTTCTAAGTTTTGAGCTTTTGCTGAGCTTTTACCTTAAACTTTTGAAAGTTTTTTTCGGTCAAAAATTGTTTTTTTGAGGAGATCTTTCACGGTACAATGTAGGTACTTTCGTGTACCCATCAAACATAGCATAATCAATTTTGAGCTTTTTATCAAGTTTTGAGCTTTTTCTGAGCTTTTACCATCAACTTTTGAAAGTTTTTTCAGTCAAAAATTGTTTTTTCGGGGAAATTTTTCAAGGTACAATGTAGAAACTTCTGTGTACCCATCAAACATAGCATGATCAATTTTGAGCTTTTTATCGAGTTTCGAGCTTTTGCTGAGCTTTTACCATCAACTTTTGAAATTTTTTTTGGTCAAAAACTGTTTTTTCAGGGAAATCTTTCAAGGTACAATGTAGGTACTGCTGTGTACCCATCAAACATAGCATGATCAATTTTGAGCTTTTTATCGAGTTTTGAGCTTTTGCTGAGCTTTTACCATCAACTTTTGAAATTTTTTTTGGTCAAAAACTGTTTTTTCGGGGAAATCTTTCAAGGTACAATGTAGGTACTTTTGTGTACCCACCGAATATGGTTTAATCAATTTTTGAGCTTTTTTGAGCTTTCAGTGCAACTTTTTGAACTTTCGACATAAACCTGCACATCTACACTTTAACCCCTTTCTATCGAGAGGTCGTTCATCAAAATCGGTTCAGCCGTTGCCGAGATCTCGCTGTGACAAAAAAACCGACTTAATTTTAGTATATAGATTTTTTTATTTATTTTAATTGGTATTTTATTTGAATTTTCTTGGTACATATTTTTTACTTTCTTTTATAATGTGATAATTTTTTATTTCTATTATTTTTAAAATTCAACAATTTTATAAATTTTTACATTGTACAATAAACCCAAATTTCTAAATTTCCACATTTTTAGTCATTTTTTTACTAGGGAATATAACAGTACTTTCATTTCGAATCAATTAAAGTTTTATTGCAGAAAAGTTCATTTTGAGCCCGATTTCTTTTGAAATAAAACCAAATTGGTTTTTTCTATGGTGGGACTGACTGCACGCAAAATCCATTTTGTGGCCCCAGAAGTCCACTTCTATAAATTTTAGGCATCTAAACCTTAAATTTAATACTACGGTTGTGGGTTAGGAAAATAACGGTTTGATAAAAGAAAAAATTTCCACATTGCGTTTTTCTTCGTAAAATATGTTTAGAAACGTGTAAAAATCATTCGAACGAGCACACAGATGTTTACACCCCTAGCCCTTATTTTACCCCTTCAGTTGAGAAGTCAAACATGTCCGCAATTTCAGTTTTTCGCCAATTTCATGAAAATTGTGATATTTAAAAGTATTGCCTCAACCTGAATTATTTTTTATTTAATTTCTTACAATTTGATACCATATTTGAAGAGAATCCAACAATGCGACGATAAACTCAAAAATGGAAATAATATTGAAAAATTGTTGAATATGTGGTCCAATAGCAAGGGGGTTTCAAAAGAGGCTTGGCTCCCCAATTTTCAAATTTTGGTTATCTGACAATTTTTGGTTTATCCCAGCTGAGTGGAATTTCAATTAGTATGAGTATACTTATCGATTTCACGTCAAAATTTCATTCTCCTTCTCCACAATCACATCCCTTTGAATTTGACAGACAAAATTGTGATTCAAATTTAAGTGCTTAGTAACTTATCCCATTATTCGACATGAAATTTCCACTCCTTCAAACCCTTGTATGACTCCAAGAAGTGTATTTTCACACCTTCATTGGTCATAGATAGATCATAGAAGGTTCCAGAACGAATGTGTCAGTTGTGCACTCAGTTTTTTGAAATGTGCTTCAATTTGACTTTTTTCATTCAACAGAATCTTTATAACTCATTTACTCTGATTGAGCTAAAATTTCCTCCTCGAAAAAAACTTATTAGTCATCACTGACACCTAAAAACCAAATTTTGAGTTGCTGAGGTTGATTAATCGATATTTTGAAAATTTTTGAAAATTGTGAAAAAGTTCGTTGATGGCAGTGCGTGTATTTGGACCAAAGAAAGTAAATCCTACCGGGATCAAGGCGTTGTTATCAACAGTTGAAAATCCTGGATTGAAAAAAACTCAAAATCACTTATTTCTGCAATAAATTTTAATTTGCCACTCCAGACTTAAGATTCACCTAGGCCTGCCCTAAAGCTCACAATTTCGTTTCGAAATCTAGATGCTCTGGATGCATACTCTTTCAGTGAACAAAAGAGCTTTCTTAAAATGAATGGGCTATACTTGGAAGTGCTCTTGTTCGTTTTTGCGCAGTTACCTACTATTTTAATGAATACTAGGGGGCTCCGCCCCCTGGCCACTTTGCGGCCCAACCCCCGACTCGTTCCTCGGGCTGCGCCCTCGGAACTTCGCTTGGGGGGCTCCGCCCCCCAAACCCCCCTCATGGCCCGTCAACCATTCCTATCTGCGTGATAGAAGAAAACTTCTGGAAAAAATTGATATTTCATATTTTTTGGTACTTGAGCTTTAAAATCTTGTTTTCTATTGCGCTGATAACTTTCTAACTTACTCTATCTTATACAGAAGTTAACCTTGATCGTCTTCCATACCCCAAACACGTATGTCCTTATTCAACATTTCGAGTAAATTTGTAGGTAGATATGTACATATTTTAAATACGAAAAACAATTTTTTCCAAGAGTTTTACAAATTTTAGTTTTTATAACTTTTTTTCTATCGCATGGATAACTTTTTAAGCTACTCCATCTCGTAGAGAATTTTACGTAGATTATTTTCCTTACCTCAAACACCTATGTTCTCACTCAAAATTTCGTTTAAATTGTATTTTTTTAAAATAACACGTTTCTCAGCCCCATTTCAACAGATTTTGAAAATTTTTTAGTACGTTATGTATATCTTTATAAGGTTTTCCCACAAAAATTTTCAACCCCCTCCCCTCATTATTTAACCCTCAAGATGGCGTTTTTTTCATTTTTTATGCATATCAAGAATCAAGATTGCGAGGTACAGTTTTAGAAACGCGTTTTTTGGATGTAATTTTGACCCCCAAACGTCATGTACTTTTTTCGACATTTTTTCAATGGTGCGGCGTGCTGAAAAGTTGGAAAAATGTGTCTTAGTGGGGGGGGGGGGTGAAATGGGAATGTTGGCAAATATAAATATCAATGAGTAGGGTGTCGTTTTCTTATGATTCGGTACCGCTGGGGACGAATATGACGTCAGATTTTGTTTTACACTCACACAGCCCCTCCGGAGCCCTAAGCCCCCCTCAATTTTTAATATTTTTAAAAGGTGTAGGCATACAGGCAGTATTAATTACTTTTATGTTGACATTATGTGTCTGGTATTATTGTGAAGTATTTTCGGTGAAATGGTTTTATTTCAAATGACTAATTCCTCGAAGTCTTTACGATGTTGTGTAAGGCCTACGACCTCTCCTGAAAAGACATTTTTTTTTTTTGGTAAGATCTGTGGTATGGAATGAATAGAAAGAACTTGTCTGAGGGTGAGTTTGTCAGCAGGTAACGTTAACAAAACACAGGAACGATGTCGCCTCTACATTTACGAACAGATTTTCACGTATTTTTCGGAGACTTTTTAGGAAGGCGCTTTGAATGTAAGGCTCACCACTACAAACACAGTACTATGTTAATACACGTCACGTTGCAATTCCACCACTCGGACATTTTCGGTGTATTTCGACTCTCACTACCACAAACATACAGCGTCTTGTAAACGTCTTGTAAACGCCTTACTAACACATCTACGACTTCCGAGTCGTTCGCTCTCGTCCAGAAGTTGTTTGACGGGTTTTGATTTTTTAATATAGAGAGAAAATCGTTCAAGGATCCATTGCATGCATGTTTGTTGGACAAAAGCTAATAGAACAATTTTTCAGTGAGCATCAAATTTATGCGACTTTTTTAGTCGCACGCCGGATGCGTCACACCGAGATGTAAACCATGGCAAAATAGACTCATTTGGTTTTTAAATATCTTATCACGCTATCACGCATCTGTATTCTGTATCATATACACACAAAAGTTTTGACCTAATTTGACCAATTTTGAGTTTCCTTTTTTACAACGAAAATCATATTTTAAGCATGAAAATAATAAATTCAACTCAAGGATTGCTATATTATTAATTCGTGCAGAATTATTACCATCACACCTTTGAGATTTCGATGAAGTTCGGACTCATACCCTGATCTCAATTTCAAGTTTCAAGTACATATGTCCGAAACATCAATCAAAGTCGAAATAGAAACAATATTATGTTAGATGCAAATTGCAAAGCTTAAACTGTTTGAACATTGAATTGAACTACATTATTTTTAAAAAGTATTACGCCCCAACGTGAAATTGATAAAACGAATGTACCTAGTGTTGAGAAAATTGGTATTCTTTTTCTCAGTTTCTCTTTCTCATATGACTACGTAGGTACGAGTTTGAAATTTAATCGATTAAGTATTGACACACACCACCACAACTACACAACACATGCCACTTTCTGCAAAGTATACATACTTTTACGTTTTACTTTACCTGCAATTAAGTTTGAGACGAGATCCTTATATTCTTAAAAGAGATGATATAGCCATTTCATTCAGATAGAAGTAGAACAGGGAAAGAGAAACAGATGGAATAAAATCGGCGATAAGGGTAGAAGGCATTTGGTCCACTGTACTTCGATTTTGGATTTATCATTCCTCATGCCGTTGGAAATGAATTAAATTAAAAATGATATAAAATCAAAAATGAAATTAAATTGCGTAAGTATGTAATGTAATATTTATGTAACTTTTTCACCATGTGCATGACTGCATGGTATTCAAATTTATGAGTACAACGAAATGTAATGTGCCGATTTATTATTTCGATGCTCGAAGTTGAAATTAATTGAAAAATAATACAAGTGCAAAATTGCCAAGATGAAGATGCGAATATGTAAATGTAAACATTGGAAAAGGAACGACCGAATGACTCATGTGACGCATCCGGCGTGCGACAAAAAAAGTCGCCAAAGGCTACCCCCGGATAAGATAGGCAAAATGCCCTTAACCTCGGATTTCGATGAAACTCACAGGGTATGTTTAGTACCCCCAAAAAATAATTTTGGGCCCATAACCCGCTTCCCACCCCACCCCCCTCAGGCAGGGGGCCCAAAAAACGCGTTTTTCAGGGGAAAAATTCTACATCAGCGAGTAATTGAGATAAATTTATTCTGTAAACGAATATAGTTAGAGGATACATGGGGGTACCTCCCTGAATTTTTTCAGAATTTTTCATCGCATGGGGGGAGAAGGAGGGACAAAAGAAAACTTTAAATCGACATTACTCCGAAACGAAAAAACATACCAAAACGATTTTTTCGTCAAATATGTATTTTTAGGTCTACTTTCTATAGAAATCATCACCCGGCCATTTGGAGTGGTGGGTCAAGCTCAAAAGTTCAAAAAACTCTCAAAAAACCACGTTTTTTACGTTTTTCTCCAAAAATATGGACAAATGGCCGAAATCGAAGGGAACCAAGTTGTTCAGCGTGAAATTTTACCTCAGAATTGTGTAATTGAAAATTCATTTATACCGCGTGATCGTAAAACTACACGCGCAGAAGTATTTGTGCTTACCTATATCAAGATAGCTAAAAGGGTATTACTGGGTAAAATAGATGAAATGCCCCTGTCCTCAGATTACTGAAACTTTGATGAAACATCATTGGGTACCTTTAAAAAAAATGTTGGAGCCAAACAAATTCCCCCACCCCACCTCCCTTGCTCACATTACCGAAAAAACGTTTTTTTGGGGGAGGGATCATGCTTCAACGAGTTTTGAAAAAAATCTGTATTCACTCAAAATATGTACTTGAAGAAGATATGATTCTAGCAACCTAAAATTTTTTCAAAAATTGTTGGCTCCCCAGGGGGAAGATATTGACAAAAGATTTGAAACTGCCGTATCTTCAAACCTAATTCAAGCACATGAATTTTTTTTTCAAAAATATATCAGCATGAGTACTATAATTGGTATTTTTTTTTCAAATTTTCCCTCCAGGTGGGCCATCTTCAAAAACTCAAAATACACTCAAAATTGTGTTTTTTAGATCACGGCACCATCAGAAAAAAGCGATCTGTATTTTTGCATTCTGGCCTCCAAAAACAATAGAAAACCAACTAACATCTTGAAACTCCAATTTTGGGGCCATAGGCACCCCCTCTCAGAAGTATTTGTGCTTATATCAAGATAGCTAAAAGGGTATTACTGGGTAAAATTGATGAAATGCCCCTGTCCTCGGATTTCTGAAATTTTAAAGAAACATTATTGGGTACCATTTAAAAAAATGTCGGAGCCAAAAAATCCCCCCCCCCACCCCACCTACCTTGCTCACATAGCGAAAAAACGTTTTTTGGGGGGAGGGATCATGCTGCAACGAGTTTTGAAAAAAAAAATGTTTTGAATTCACTCAAAATATATGGAGGAGACAGTATAATGAAAGTACGTACATATTCGAGATTCTGCGTCGATCTATGCTATTGCCGTAAAAATCCAAGTCCACCAGTCCACCTTTTAGAGTCCTACTGAGCGATTAAAAATTTGCAAATCGTTTTTTTTTGGGGGGGGTATTAGTATTTGGTGTTCTGAAAATATTTTCTTCGCAAAAGTTTCGCTTGAAAGATATATTTTTGAAACTGAGGAAATATTTTGGAACGCAGTGACGCCAAAAAATCGAGAAAAATTGTAAAAAATTCTTAACTTGTGGGTAATTTTTCGAAATTGGCAAAAACATAAAAATAATAGCATGGACGCAGAATCTCAAATAATTTCATTTGGGGCTGGGTCGTCATTTTTCTCAAAACAAATTGGGTACAGGGGCTACACAATATGGTTTTTTTTCGAAAATACCCCCAACTTTGAGGGCCCATGTTTTCCATTTAGGGGCACTTCTAGAGCTAGAATTTTTCTGTACAACTTTCAACTCAAAATTACGGTTTTTGCTGTAATTGATAAAAATTCAGTTTTTTCCCCATTATTATTTCGCGATCCACCCAATCTACTAGGTAGGTATACTTATTGTGTTTTCAATGTACTTGGTAGGTAACTCACATGAAAATTTAATGGTCGACACCAAAAAGAAACCTTTCTGATAGTTTTGAGTTATATACTATGTACTTGAAAAATACTTGTAATTCAAGAAAATCTTGATTAAGAAGTTACATGGCGTTAATTGCGCTATAATGAAGCATTTTTCACAAAAAATCTAATTTTTGGGCAACCCCTCTTCACAATGTGACGGTTAGGAGGATCCAACTGCAAATCAAGCTTCATATTCGTGTTCAGCGAGTTCGATTCATATGATAACGATACCCATAATTATTGTCAATCTACTTTCGCCCCAAAATTTGTGAGAGGGGGTGCCTATGGCCCCAAAATTGGAGTTTCAAGATGTTAGTTGGTTTTCTATTGTTTTTGGAGGCCAGAATGCAAAAATACAGATCGCTTTTTTCTGATGGTGCCGTGATCTAAAAAACACAATTTTGAGTGTATTTTGAGTTTTTGAAGATGGCCCACCTGGAGGGAAAATTTGAAAAAAAAATACCAATTATAGTACTCATGCTGATATATTTTTGAAAAAAAAATTCATGTGCTTGAATTAGGTTTGAAGATACGGCAGTTTCAAATCTTTTGTCAATATCTTCCCCCTGGGGAGCCAACAATTTTTGAAAAAATTTTAGGTTGCTAGAATCATATCTTCTTCAAGTACATATTTTGAGTGAATACAGATTTTTTTCAAAACTCGTTGAAGCATGATCCCTCCCCCAAAAAAACGTTTTTTCGGTAATGTGAGCAAGGGAGGTGGGGTGGGGGAATTTGTTTGGCTCCAACATTTTTTTTAAAGGTACCCAATGATGTTTCATCAAAGTTTCAGTAATCTGAGGACAGGGGCATTTCATCTATTTTACCCAGTAATACCCTTTTAGCTATCTTGATATAGGTAAGCACAAATACTTCTGCGCGTGTAGTTTTACGATCACGCGGTATAAATGAATTTTCAATTACACAATTCTGAGGTAAAATTTCACGCTGAACAACTTGGTTCCCTTCGATTTCGGCCATTTGTCCATATTTTTGGAGAAAAACGTAAAAAACGTGGTTTTTTGAGAGTTTTTTGAACTTTTGAGCTTGACCCACCACTCCAAATGGCCGGGTGATGATTTCTATAGAAAGTAGACCTAAAAATACATATTTGACGAAAAAATCGTTTTGGTATGTTTTTTCGTTTCGGAGTAATGTCGATTTAAAGTTTTCTTTTGTCCCTCCTTCTCCCCCCATGCGATGAAAAATTCTGAAAAAATTCAGGGAGGTACCCCCATGTATCCTCTAACTATATTCGTTTACAGAATAAATTTATCTCAATTACTCGCTGATGTAGAATTTTTCCCCTGAAAAACGCGTTTTTTGGGCCCCCTGCCTGAGGGGGGTGGGGTGGGAAGCGGGTTATGGGCCCAAAATTATTATTTGGGGGTACTTAACATACCCTGTGAGTTTCATCGAAATCCGAGGTTAAGGGCATTTTGCCTATCTTATCCGGGGGTACCCTTTATAAGAATCATGCAACTTGATAAGTTGAATATTTCCAATCCACATGATTCCATTTAATAAAGAGAATATTCCTAAATTCCATAGGTGTGAAGTGCATTTTCTTGACATAGAAGATCGTAGAACAAGGTGTCAGTTGTGCACTCGATTTTTGAAAAAATGCAATATGTAATTCGAATTTCCCTCATATTTTGTACAGATTACGACTGAGTATCATCGTTTAAAGTTTCATTGCTATAAATATGCACCTTTATAATGTGAAAGGTTCTAATGTACTTACCTACCTTACCTACCCAAAGAACCCTATCTAATTTCAAATACGTTTGTTCGTTTCGACTTGCAATAAAATGCGGAATTTTGTGATAAATAAAGATATATGCCAATACTGAAACCATAAATTACCCGAGTATTCGACGAAACACGCGAATACGCATTTATTATCATCCTGTTGAAGAAAGTTCTTCGAGTTTCCCACGTTAATAAGTAATGCTATTTTTATTACCGGTAATTTATAAAGCTGAGATTTTTAATGCTATAAGCGTGGATAGGAATTTCATCAAAGGAATTTTTTTCCATCACCGCGAGCAGGTGAGCAAGCATACCTGCGAGTAAAAATATAACAGGAATGCTTTCATAATCCTGTTGATATTTCGGTTTCGTCCTTTTAATGTGAAATTAATCCCGAACCGATGAATAATATGTAAATTTGTGGCAATCGATCGCGTTGAAATATTCATCGATATCGTTTATTTGATGAGGGATAAAAGTTACCATGTTTGAAGAGTGTGTTAAATGCAAACAAAAGCTCTATAGTCTTGATTCAAGTAACGTTTACGATGAGGATTTGGGTGAGGTACCTACGTAATCGATGGAGGAATTCTTTGATGTAAGCTATAGCTGGCAAGATGAACTGATCGAGTCGTATTTCCGGTTATCAAAGCATCTAAAAAGATGATGAAGTTCAAATGATTCAATATTGAGGAAACAATCGAATAGATATAAGCCTTTTCCAATTATTTGGCAATTTGATCCTTTTAGAACTGGAACCCCTAGTTCGAAAATATAATTAGACCGAAACGATTAGGTGTAGCAATAAAAATAGGAGTTTTTCTAATTGTATAATCTTCTCAGTTCTCAACTCGTGACGATGAGATTCTCAGTTTTTAATCAAATCATTACTGGGAGATATTTACTCTTTGAACTTAATTGCTTTTACCTCATCTATTAATTTACGACGTTTTTGATTTGTGGAATTTTTCTTCTGCAAAAGAAGAAAACACCTATTTTTAAACATAGATAGATAGATAGATACACCTACGACTATTTGAAGCTTAAACCTCATGTTCGGCGGAATTTTCGCACAATTTTTATCACTTTGTTGGTTGCTTAAATAGTGGGTTGAGAAATGATGTATTTTTGGCTTTTTTCAAGGTTGATAATCTGCTTGATGTCGAAATTGAATTTTGGCGTACCTATTTTTCTCGGTCTTTTATAAAATAAGAAGTTGTTAAGAGGATTAAGCGAGAAATGAACTGTACGAATTAGAGTATATTATGGTATTTTGAGCGGTACTTTGTGTTTTTGTTAGAGAAACTACTGCTTTTCTTATTGACTTGTAAATGTAGTTTTGGCGTAACAAGTTTTTAAGGAAATCTGCGTACCTATAAGCATTCGAAACTTTTGTGAGTAGATTGATTTTATCAATTTTTGAATCATCCCCTCTCACCTAGCTCTCTAATTTAGAAATTTCGTTTAAGACCTGCTGGTATGTTTTTTGAATGATTTAAGATATTGGAGGAAGTTGAAAATTATGGTAAATGATACTTATGCTCACACCATTCATTCTTCTCCTTGTGAAAAGTTGAATTGAATCGAATTCAAATGTCACCCACTGTTTCTTGTTTCGTTTTACGGAATCCATTAAGTAATAAAATTAATTAACAAAAGTCGAGGCGTTTACTTGACTGAAAAAAATATTAAACTGATAAATTGGATAAATTAAATTAGAACAAAAATAATGGATCTGGTTCAATTAAGACTGGATTTTTCTAATTCATTTTTCCAGCTACATTTTGACTTTGTAACGCCCCCGAGACCATTTATTTTGTAGTTTAATATAATTTACTAAAAAAAAAAAAAAAAAAAAAAAAAAAAAAAAGGAAGAAATACCGCTACAATAACCGCTACAATAGGAATAAACAAACTGTGAAGAAACCACGACGTAACTTACAAATCGGTTCTTAAAAGTTGCCATGGTATGGTTATACTTGAGCCGCAGTCACACACGCAATAACAATGTTGCCTAATTGGCCCCTAAAATGAACATTTTCGAACACACCGCATAATATATTTAAGACGACCGAACTTTCACGCCACATATAACGATGTAAAATACTTTGTACATACCTACAACCAGGTCTTTTCTTTTTCCCTTTTTATTTCTATTTTTTTCTGCAGATTGATCGTAGTCTTTATATAAAAACGTAGAAAAAAAACCACGTCCTACACCCAAAAAATACGGAGCTAATTTATCAAAACCTGCGATTTATTTCGATAAACATCGAAACTCAAATAGAAGTTTTTCTAAGCACAATTTTCTAGCGAAAGGTATTTTCTCGAATTGCGAAAAAAAATATCCATAATTTAGTCAGGTATAGTTTTTTCTACCACGTATCGTAGGTACACCTAGGTATTTGTTGACTTCGACAGTTATTTCGTTTTCAATTCATCACGAATTTCGTAAGTTCATCCCAAACGATTTTTAACCGAAGTTTTTTTTTCGATACAATTTATGTGATTTTTATTCGAACGTGAAATGCTTCAATTTGTTTATATAAATGTAGAAATGAAATTAGGTATTCTTTTTTCTTTAAAATGCTCTAGCTCTATATATTTCACGTATGGTTGCATCGCGAGGATACAATTTCGAAAACCGATACATCATATTTTTTTTCTTCGGTGTTTGGCTAGAATGTCGGCGAATTACGCCATTAAAAATACATTTCGAAGGGTGTTTGTGATAATTCAACCGAAAACGTGCAAGCCTTAAGGTATCAATGTTGAAACGTCTCATATGTTTACGAATTGGCATCATTATCGGAAATGTTTTCGCATCATTTCGATTCGTAGTACGTAATACATACAACGTAGTTCTATGAGCGATTTTTCGCATTGAAAGATGGTCTGGTGCGGTTTTTGAAATTTTTCATCGCATAAGGTGATTGAGAAAAAGATGTGATGTTTTTTAGAAAAGAAATTGGGCAATTTTTTGGCTCAACTCATTAACTATGCAGAGTGCCCCAGTCCCTGAGAAACTGGGAAATTGAAAATGGTGAATTTATTAAATATTTTCACATCTGTTTTTCTTCACGTGATCTCAATATACCCGTCCCCGGGAAAATTTTTTCAAAATGGCATTTTTCCCAGTTGCTAAGTCGGTTTACTTTGACGAAAAATGAGATTTTTTTAACCTAAAATTTGAAATTTTTTGTAAGGTTGACATCGAGAAATAATTTCATCTTCAAGAGACTCTTTGTAAGAGGAGGTTATAGGCCACAACATTTTTTAAAAGTACAAAAATCCGCATTATTCAGAATATTTGATTAATTGAAATAGAAATTTTGATGTGGGGCATAAGAGAATTTGGAATGAACTTGGAAAAAAGGCTTCAAATGTTCCCAAATTTTTTCATTATTGTTTTTGGGAATTTTGAGACGTCATATAAGAGGGGTTTTGCGATAATGTCCCTTGTGGTGATATTTCGATTTTTTCAGGAGAGAAAAAACATCGAATCGCTTCGATTTTTTCTATTTTTTTTTTTTTTTTTTTTTTTTTTTTTGATTTTCGGGTGCAGTGTTGTCTTGTGCATAGGTTGGATTGGAAATTTTGACGAAATTCGTTCATTATCGCCTGATATCCGTGATTTAGAAAAGGGACCTTGTGGTGAACAGCCGAATTTACACAACGTTACAGACTACCCTGCAAAAAAATACCGAGAAATTCGGATTCGCCATGAAATTTTACATAGGTAACTACAATAAAATAAATTTTTTATCGACATTTTTTTTGTTTTTTTTTAGATCAAAAACTTTTCCAAAAATGTGAGTTTTTGAGTATTCATGTTCAAATAATTTTCAAAACGAGAAGTTGATGAGATAGGCAAAATCTGATTGCACCATTCGATTTCTCGTGAAAAAGTAAGCCGGAATCGCCAATAAAAAATTAAAAAAACATCGAATCACCACAAGGGCTCATATCGCGAAACGCCTCTCAATTATGTACAATCTTTTTGGGGTTATAAAAACTTATACAGTTACAAAATATAATAATACATGGAAATAAATCGATGGTGTTGTGGAAGAAGGGCCAAACTGAATTTTTTAAGATTTTTTTCTCTCGGAGAAACACTGCTCTAACAACCGGAGATGGAAAGGTAAAAGGGCCAAACTGTCTCACAGCTAAACTGAATGATACAGCTTGGCTCTGAAACAATTTGACCCTTTTTATCTGCCCAACTCTGGCTGTTATAGCACTGTTCCCCTGAGCGAAAAAAAATCTTGAAAAATGCAGTTTGGCCCTTCTTCCACAACACCATCGAAATGAAGAACTGATTTTTGAATTTTAATAGAACATTTCAAATCTAATCATTTCCCTTCTCTTTCAACTCACAGTGTGTCTCAAATGTCCCCATTATCATCAAACTACATATTATCTAGGTATTGTAATTTTTTAGTCGAAAAATTTGGAAAATCAGGCGAATTTTCGCTGCTTTCAAAAATCACTCCCTGCAAAAAAATCCTTTTGATAGGTCATCGAGATGGATTTTAAATTTTTGTATTTTCACCATGTTTGGGGCACTGGTGGAAAGTTCAGAGGGGTCGGATCGAAAAACTTGAGTGAATATTCGAACTTATAGCTTCTTCGAGTTGGTATCTAACAATCGATGATGTCATTTGACGTAAAGTTTTCAAAATTACAGCTAAAACATTTTGAACCCTCAATCAACTTCTTACCCCGGAGGTGTTAAAATCGCACTTTAAAAATTAGTTTGCTGAAAGAAGGAGGTGAAATGTCTTGAATATAGTCTAATTTTTTCAATTTCTAAAAGACATCCTTCAGCTGTCGTATTCATCATGAAAAGTTGAGATTTCAAGGGGAAAGTTCAATTTTGAGTTCAATCAGTCTTAAGATATGAGCCGCCGTCGAAGTTGCACTGTATTGCAAAAAAATCGCCAATGCGTATGAAGAGGCCTTCCTTCCCTTCTAGGGTTCATATGGAGCAAGCCAAAAACAGAGAAGTGAAATGGTGAAGGTATTTTTGATATTTTCTCGAAAAAAAATGCCTGAAAACATTGAAAAAGTGAAAAATCTCTTCTCTCTCCTCCCATGAAAAATAAATTCGAGACGTGTATGAAAACTATCTTGCTGCAAAAATCTTGTTTTGAAATTTTGAAATTTTGTATGGCACCTTTGAAAAAATTCTTAAAATGAAAATGAAACGATTTATTAAAATTTGTTCTGGATTATCTGATGTTTGCCGCAGATGGGAGTGAAAATGTTGACCCCTCCCCCCGCTCCTTTTCTCAATGTTGTATGTTGGTTGGTGAAACTCGAAACATCTTGAAAATTGGCTAGGAAAACCGAGAAAACTCAGAAGAAATAATTTTTTTGAAAAACTGCAAAACGATCGAGATAATCATCAGTTAGTTCTCTTCAATATTACAGGAGCTGAAACTCATTTTTGGAAATTTAAAGAAAATTAAAACTTTGTAGAAGCCCCAAGTTAGTTCAAAAATATTTATTCCTAGTTGGAGGTGGGGTTGAAATATAGATTCGTAATTTCGCACCGGTTCATTTCGTTTGGATAGGCAAATATTTTATGAAAAAATTCAGGTCTTCCGTTCTGCTTTTTAAAATTTTTGAAATCTCGAAAATCCAGCAGAAATTCAAATGAAATTTAGCATTCAATATTTTGGTTATTAGGGCTTTCGGACATTTCAGCTTGGATTCGTTGAAATCTAATGCGTGTAATTTCGAGTGATTCTCCTGTCAGTAAGCATAAGCAATCTATTTACTTGTGGAATTTCATCGTATTTTTTCTCTCAATGACTCATAAAGATGATTCGAGAGTACTCTGTAACAGCGTCTTTACTCATTTTAACGAGGTACTTGAACGCGCTATACCTAACACCCTCTGTCTCCTGTCCCGTTTGATATCGTACCTCAAACCCCGAGCCATATCTTTTCAGCTGCAAAAAAAAAACTACTTGAAAGCTTCGTGTCACGTGCTTTTTTACAACATCATCGCCTTCGAGAAGCTCTCGCAGCGGAAAAATTGTTAATTTGAGAATGAGTATTCTCGATACAACCATTACACATTTCACACGGGATATCGTCACCTTATCAATTTTCACGTCACGTATGGCTGAAAATCACGCACCTTGGAAGCATTTTGATGAAACGACGATAAGAACCCGCCATTACACATTTTACTGTGCTTTAAAGTTAAGGTATTGACAACGCAGTCAAACCATCGACATTCGACATGAAAAAAAAATCTACACGCAAATGCCAACGACGATGTGATAACGCGAATTAGAGAACAGGAAAACGCGAATTAATAATGACGCAGCGCGAGTCAGAAGCGAGCGGGCCTCTAAAAAGCTACAAATTTCAAACCACTGCCGCCGGTTGATTTAGTATGTCTGGGCAAAACGGGTTTATGTAAAAGCATTGTTTAGAAAATTTACGATCTCGTCTGGTTGGTTGAATTAGCCGCGAATTAAGTGCGGGACAAATACTAGAGCAAGTCTGCAGGGATTAGTAAAAATTTATGGAGAGAGTTTGAGCGAGCATAACTCCGTGTGAAAGTTAAACCAGCCGTAAGTTGTTCACATGGTAATAAACACGTTATCAAAGATTTCCTATCGAATAGCTCTGTGACGAGTATCGCATCTCGCAAATCAGTGAAATGAACACGAAAAGCCATCGCAGATACTCGTATAGCTTTTCACGCTGTCAGTATACAGTTTTGAAAAGGGTTATTAGAGCGATACGAGCGGAGGTGCGTACAAAGGATGCGAAAATCACAGAGCTCGGGCAAAGCGAGCGCGAACGGTCGTACATATTGAAAAATTTTCATTTTTATCTGAGTTATCACATCTAACAGCGAAACATTATTTGCATCTGCTTCGAAGTTGAAAAATACGCAGCTTTAACGCTTAGCCAAAAGTTACCCCGACTTTTTAGTAGCAGCCAACTATACATTATACTTTTTATACTTTCTTTCGCTCACGACGTGCAAAGAGACCTTCTTTAATACCTACTTTTGAATCGTTGGAAAGTTAATTACGACAGCGACATCGCGAGCAGCCAAACAAGTCATTCGCTAAGTTCGTTTTTTCTTCTCTTTTATACTGAAACACCATCGTGTTTCACTTCTGTCATCTGTGTTCTCTATGAACTCGTCAGTCGTCACCTTTCAACTTTTCATGAAACGGTTGAAAAGAAACAGATGCCCCTCCCTTAAGAATGTTTTCCAAGTATTCAGTATTGTGTTGAGAGGAGGGAGGGGGTGGGGAATTGAAATCACTAAACTGAAGACTCTTATCAACTGCTTTCCAAATCTGCATACTTATTAAAAGTCGGCTCTTTTGATGAGTTAAAGTTCGGTTTAAAAATGAAACAAAAGAATTTAGAACTACTGAAAAAGGTCGACATTTTTTTTTTCAGAAATGGGAAGTCCCCAGGATATACTTGAAGAGTCTAAACATCCAGAGACATTCCATAACGCTCACTGTCAGCTCCAACTATGACACAAAATAGAAAGAGATTGTGAAAAATGAAAATCCAACTTATTGTCTTTATTTGCAACTAGACAAGGACAGAAAAACGTTCACTGTAGTCTGTTGTCGAAACTCTCATTCAACGCCAAATTCGATCTCCCATGATCATTTTAGGTTTGAGGAGGGTGGGGAGAATAACTCAAGGTTATTCGAGGTCAAAAAACACCAAACGAAAAAACATTCAGTCATATTTCATTCATTGCTTCAGCAAATTTGGTGTTTTTACAAACTTACGTGGTTATGTAAGTACATATTTTTGAGTATCGTGTATCTTGAATTAATTTTGATTTTATCTTTTTAAAGCTCCAGAAAAAAGTCACGTTGGAAATTGCGAATTCCCTCAATTTCCTCAAAATAATTACGTCGATATTAAAAACAAATTTTTACATATCTAAGGTGCAGATGAAAACAAAAAGCCATGTTGATTCGTTTTGGAATTATAAGAAGAAAATGAAATGTGAGCATCTAATTTCAAGAGAAATACTGAGGAATTACCAAGTTTTCAAAACCAAATTCCAAAAATAAATTATAAAAATGATGAAAAATTTCAATTTGATCTAAGGTAGAGTGGGGTAATTGCAAAGCACTTTTTGATTAGTGACATTTTGAGAGGGCGCTGTGAGGAGACTATTGCACGGATGAAGCTAAAATTTGTACCACTTATACTTCAGGGGGTTCTCTATCAATGGTAAAATTTTGGTAGAGTTTGGTCCACAAATCGTGGAGAAAATTGCAATTTGAAAATTTGGAAAACGACTTTTGCATTTACCCCATGTTGGGGTAAGTAAAAAAATGAGCGGTATTTTTTTTATTTTTTTATTTTTTTGCATTTTCAACACACTCACTGTATTCTACGTGTCATTAGTATAAAGATTTTCTACTTCAATCAAAGTTTCAAAAATTTCAAAATGAAGTTTTTTTTCAAAATCGAAAATTCCTCGCGACACTTTACCATGTTTTATTCCAAATTTTTCCTGATGCAACAATTTTTTCTTGTGAGCTGTCAATGTTGTCAAAAAAAGAAATTAAATTCTTTGTTTTGAAGCATTAAATTCGTCTTTTTCAGATCTATAGAACGATTGAGCTGAAAAAAATTTTAAAAATTTTCAAGTGGTGGCATTTTATTGCAAATAATTAATGGCTTTGCGTTTCCGTTTGTATCTTTAATTTTGATTTTGGAAATCCACATACTTACTCGTTTTGAGGAATCTTAAATTTCCTGAATGATGACTGAAAATTCATTTTTCTTTTTTCGAATGCATAATTACAATTTCTTATTCCAATTTTTCACATAAACATTTTTGAAGTTTATCCTTTGGGTAAAGATCACTACTTGAACCTGTCGTCAAACTTGGCTTGAATACGGAATATGTAACTATAATTATTATAGGGCTGTTCTTAAAGGGAAAATTTCAAATTTGTAGGTCAATTTAGGGCTGTTCTTAAAGAGAAAATTCCTAATTTTTAGGTCAATTTCATTTTCTCCTGCAAGTACTAAGCACATGGGGAAAAAAATTTCAAAACAATGTTACACTTTGAAAAATGTTCAGATTTATTAAATTCTGAGTTTTTTCGGGTGTGGAGGGAGTATACATAGACATGAAAATTTGAACTTTTTCTTATTGTAGAGATCAGTTGGCCGTTATTTGCCAATATCCGTCAAATTCTGGACAAAATAATTGAAGAACTACAAGTCATAGTGGACATCTACACTGCTTTTTTCAAAGAATATCAATAGCTCTTAGAAACAAGAAAATTCATACAAAAATCTTAAATCATTTTTTATTTCACGAATTCTTTTTTCCCTTTTCCTACTCTCGCTAGGTAACAAGAAAGTGATGAATGATGATAATCAGTTTGCCAGGCCATCAAACTCTTATTACTCCGCAACTAAACAGTTGTAAAATTGAACTTAACAAATTACCGACCGAGAATTTTGTATAATTATTCAGAGAACTTTCTGTTGTGATTCTTTTTGGGTAACATTTCCCATTAAGGTAGTCGTAAACAATGATTTTATCTCCTTGTCCCCTAGTTATACATTTAGTAAATCCAGAAGCCAGATGACACAATCCTACAAGTTGCACGGAAAATGCAATACCTAATTGTACTGGTACGAAGTTATTGCATCCGCTGTTTTGGCTTATTTCCAAATCTTTGGTGGAATATGAATATTGCTTGGCGAGTTTGACACACAGATCCTTCACAAAAAGGTGATACCTGTCGTATGTTTCAGGACTTCCGCATATTCTTGAGCTTAGAAAGAAAAAATTGAACAATTTTCAATTAAAAGCGAAAAGTTTTGTGAGCATTGAGGAAAGCCATCTACGAGCCGGATTGAAATTCTTTGTGTTTAAAAACAATTGAAAAATTTACCATTTCCAGTCTGTGAATTGTTGGAGCGTTATTGCTAAATCATCGGGTTTGCAAAATACGAAAAAGAAACACCTTATGATGAAAAATATCAAATACAAGTATGATGGCATCTTTGCTGATTTCACTTTTACAACTGTTCCACTAACTACGAGTACATACCTAGATCAATTGTATAGATCCCGTGTTATCATAATTACTCAAAGTACAACATAATGGCTGTCACTGTTGGTTACATATGTACGTACTACGTACCACGTTTGTTTCTCGTTAACGAATTATTGTTACGGATATATTTTTTTGAAGAGCTTGCGAATCGTAATTAAGTTTGTGAAAAGCACATATGTTTGCTATCGATGATGCTGTGAAGGTGAAACAATTACTTCAGCGCTCGTTCAGGTGAAAATTCTAGAAATCGGTTTAATTTTTGGGAAAACACGTTTTTCATGCAGAAAAATTATGTTTTACTATGTGTGTACGAGAATTCCTTTCCTTCATTGCTTAATTCTTAACTAGTGTACGGTTATAGTGAAGCAGAGCCGCGCCGAGCCAAGCAAAGTCACTAACGTTGAAACATGGATAAAAAGGTTGACGAGACCTTTCACCAACGCATAGCCACGCTTTCAAGAATGGCAATCGCTATTCTTTACAGCGCGGCTCGACGGCTCTGCTAGGCTCGTCCTTCCACCTTTTTTCGGTGTTTCTAGCTTGGTGACTTTGCTTGGCTCTGCGCGGCTCTGCTTCACTATAACCGTACACTTAAGTAGGTACTTCGTTATATTTTCATCTTCGTACTACATACATTTCCCTGTTGTGTAAGTTCGCATTCTACCTTGCTTAGTAATAAGTATTGTAATTCAAGCTTACAATTTGGTCTCGAAGATCTATTGCTAGTTATTCCAATCACACTTATGAATAAGTTTTGTCAAACTTGAAGTAAGCATACAATATTTGAACATTTTTGTATGCAAATTTCATACCTACACATATTGTAAATACGAAAAGGATTAAAAGTTGTTAACATCCCTTGACACATGAATAGACTCGTATTTGTGTAGGCTTATTTTAGATTAGTTGAAGCGTAAAATTACACGTAGAAAAATTCAATATGCTACGGAAGAAGTGAAGTTTTACCAATATGATACCTATAAAGAAGAAGTTATATTAAGTCGAAAGTTGAACCTTATATTATGTACACTGATAAGGAACCACGAATATGAGTCGAAGATTTCCCTGGAGTTGTTAACTAACGTATAAGCCAGGATACAGAAACGTATATGGTAAAGGTCTTATGAATACAAAATATAGTAAATGTTTACGATGAGATGATACCTTTGCAAATGCTGTTGAAATAAAAACAACACATCGTGTCGTAAATTTACCTCGTGTATTTGTAGTACATGCGAAGCTCTATACACATTGCTCGTATCAGATATGTATCTAATCTACCATAATATTCTAGCCGAAGAAAATAGTTACCCCAATAATACCAGTGGTAATCTAGACTTCGGTTGCGAGACGAGGAGGAGGAGGAGGAGGAGGAAACTATGAGCTTATTTTCAGAACTTGGGATGGTGTTTTTTGCTGTTTTTCTCTCTAAATGCACCGTGCCAATGATTTGTAAGCTCGGGAACGTGCTCTAGGTCATTAACGATAATATACACTCTTGTACACGGTATACTTTTATGATATATGTTCAACATCCGCCAGCTAAAAGCAACATTGTTCGTCGAATCACGAAGAAAACAATATTTACCTTTTTGCAAATGCCACCGTCGCGTCGCCCAAAAGGTATACCTATGCTTATATAGACCTACGCCGACTTTTTCTTGAAATACGCTGTTATATGGCGTGCTAAGTAGACTGCTGCGGAGGAATTCCCTCCTCTGTTATCAGAAAAATTATGTTGGGTGAATTTTAAACGTTGTAGGCGTTCGTGCGAACGAACTGTTGGCTTTAGTAACTACTATTTTCCATACTACCTAATGTGAAGAGTGTTTGTTGATATTTGTGTATCTAACTACCTATCGTTTTTTTCTCTTGATGTTTCGATTTTCGAGTCGTTTATCGAGTATGGTATACCTACGCGTGGGATACATTGTGTGGAAGTAAGTGGTTAGTGAGTGGGTATAATAAGAGATTGAAATGATGGGGAGGGGGAGGGAATAATACGCATAAATTGGTTAAAATTGAGAAGTACCTAATTTGATAATGATCAGTCACGTCGCCATCGCCATCCTTGAATTATTTTTAAAAATGAAGCGATAAAAATAGCAATTTTAATTATTTTGCCTCATAATTATTGAAAACTTTTAAAATCTTGAAAATTACGTGTAACATTGTTTTGTGTAAATTGAATGAAAGAATGATACAGTGTATGTAGATACTTACTTATACAGGGTGTCCCGCTAGAATAATCCCCCTTTCACCAGTACCATAGGCTACTTATCCAAAATACAAGTATGCATAATGTGCCTAGCCTGGTATTTCAAGGAGCTGAGTAAGGCTCGTGAGAAAATTTTTTGTTGTCGATTTCACAAGGTAAATTTTACTTTGCATCGTTTAAGAACGATTGTGGGTGGAAATTTGCGATTTGCTGTCTTTAATTGCTCATTTTGTCTAGAATTTTTCCATGTGCTCGATCATTCTATTTGATCCGGAAGGACTGTATAGGTCGAAAAATCTGAAAAAGAGTTCAAAAATTGATTACTTATTCTAATCATTTTTCTTGAAAATTTCAAAAAAAATGTCTTCACGTGTCATTATTGTTGATGTTTCCTTAAAAAAAAAAGTTTTATCTTTCTGATGGCGAAATTTTCACTTTTATATCTTGATTAGTTGAGTTGCGAGTGTTTGAATTTCGAAAAATCACTCTTAAAACAATTTGGAATTTTTTTTTTCATCAAGATTGAAAAAAAAATCATGAAACAGTATAGTTACTATAATAACATTAGTAAAAAATTCAGGTACCTACCCCTAAGTACCTACATAAGTACATACTCACTGCAATTTTTATAGATTTTAGTCAATTTTCATGAGAAAAAAACTTTTTTGAGCTTTAAATTGCTGAAATATGCATATAAATTGTTGAAAATTTACATGTAAAATTCGATGAAATACTTTTTATTAAAATGGAATGTATGTACCTACCAAAATTATTTTAAAAAATCATTGAATACGTATCATGTCAAAATGGGTGAAAAATGTAAATAAAATGTATAAAATAATTCAAAAATTGAGTAAAGAATTCGAGAAAACAGTTGAAAGACAGAAAAAATTCAAAACTACCAAGAAATTTATCAAAAGTTGTGTAAAAAATTGGTGAATTGCATCAAAAATTGAAAAATTTAAGGTCATTAACGGTTTGTCTGACGTTTCAAGATTGTCTGTGTGCTTGTTTGGCTTTCTAACAAATTCGTTTGTGTACCAGTACCTCCTTGTCCTATTGCGGTCATTGTCCCGGTTCTCAAGGTGCTTTTTTTCGCCATAAATTCAGCTGAAAAAAAGTCTAAAACTCACTTCGTTCACCAGAAGTCACCAGAATTCACCAATGCATCACCAGATCTTTGAAAACAACTTCTTGGGTCAGGAGGATGATATTGTGGTGATTTTTTCATCATAAAGTCACCTTTAAAAAAGTCAAAAACTCACTTGGTGACTTCTGGTGAGTCTGTCACCAGGATTCATTAAGGAGTCACCGGGTATTCAAAAACTATATGTAGGGTCATTATGGCATTCTGGTGATTTTTTCACCATAAATTCAGCAGAAAAAAAGTCGAAAACTCACTCGGTGACTTCTGGTAAGTCGGTCACCAGAAGTCACCTAGATTCACCAAGGAGTCGCCAGATCTTTGAAAACAACTTATTCTGGTCAGGAGGATATTGTGATGATTTTTCATCATAAAGTCACCTTTAAAATAGTCGAGAACTCACTTGGTGACTTCTGGTGAGTCTGTCACCAGAAGTCACCAGGAGTTACCAGATATTCGAAAACTAATTCTAGGGTCATGAGGGCATTACCTTGAGTCAATTTTTTCAGCATAAATTCAGCTGAAAAAAAAGTTGAAAACTCACTTGGTGATCTCTGGTGAATCTATCACCAGAAGTCACCAGGATTCACCAATGAGTCACCAGATATTCTAAAACTAATTCTAGTCTCATTAGGGCATTCTGGTGATTTTTTCACCATAAATTCAGCTGAAAAAAAGTCAAAAACTCAGTTGGTGACTTCTGGTGAATCTGTCACCAAGCAGTCACCAGGAGTCATCTAGCAGTAAATTCACCTGAAAAAAGTCGAAAACTGACTTGGTGACTTCTGGTGGATCTTTCACTAGAAGTCACCAGAGTTCACCAAGTAAAATCTTCGGGAAAATTTGATTTTTTCTACACATTTTTGAAATTGAAGACGCAAAAATGAATGAGAATCTTAAAATTAAATTTTGATGAGCTTTTGTGGTATCCAACCTAAACAAAACTACTATTTCAGAGTATTTCAGCTGAATATCTCTCGACTTGATTTAAAATTTCAAAACAAAAATATTGAAAATGGCGAAAGGAAAAAATCTACCCAGTAACTCTGATTTTTTAGAATGTTGAACAATGGACACCGGATTTTCCATCAACAAATTCTTCTTGATTTTTTCCATAATATTTCACCTCCTCCCCTTCTAAAAGCATGAATTTCAGTTCTAGTCCAATCCCCTCTTGAAACCCCTTTCCCTTTAAATCTACCTCGAAACTAAACCTTAACGCATCATTTCAGTAAATTTGACTGATTCTGACTCGTAAGACGATTTTGTTCATTTTTCTCATTAAAACTTAAAGAGAATTGCCTAGCCAATTTTTCTTTCATTTTTTTTTTATGTGACTATTTCCCATTTTCGAGAAATACTGGAAATTGGAATTCCTTTCAAATTTCGAAATTCAACTGAACGATGTTTCAAAATTATTGCAAACATACTCGAAAATACCTTGTGCAACTACGTATAAATGGGTGGGATGAGGTGATAAGCGGAAGTATTCGTTTAATTCAGGTTGACTTCTAATCGTATACCTTTATGTTACGATTTGGTATCTCAACAACACTCGTGTGGTACAACATGCCTATTTTGTTTCCTTATTTGAACACATTGTTAAAGAAAGAAAGGGGAGCCTGGTTAGGCAACTTATTCGACATGTTAAAGAAAATTCCGCAGTTTTCATGCAAACACACGTTATACACATAGACATACTCGTTTATCTAAAGTGCGCTATCGTTGCGTAAACTATTTCTTTATATTTCCTCCTCTATAGACGTACATTATTATGTGCATACTCGTATAGAAGGAATGCTTTTATGGTTTATGAGAAAAAGAAACCGAAGGGCGAAGAATTTCTAGGTACGTTTACGAACCCCTTGCTGTGGGTAATGAAAAACGTTGGCGCAAGTGAAGATAACAATTTCACCGAGATCCATTTCAGTAATGTGTCTTGTCGCGGTAATCTAATAATAAAGCATCCTAAACTACTTTTTTTCTCGCTTTATACGCAGCTTATTTCGGCAGGTAGAATATTTTTCAAGCTGTTATTTGCGGGATTTATCGGCGTAAAAACTCGCGAGCTTGCGTTTTTTTTCTTCACCTAGCTGTACCTATGTACATTTACGACTGAAACAGACTAGGAAAAAAAAGTACACGAAACCCGAATTAATTAATATTATGGTAATTTATTGGTGTGTTTTTTTTCTGTTCGCAGGATGTTCCAGCGCATGTAACCATACTGACGTTTTTGATGATTGCCTTCGATAGGTACCTATTCGTACGAAACCCAGCAAAAGCTCGATTACCAGGGTTCATCTTCAGCACCGGAGCTTGGCTGACGGCTATTTGTATCGCTCTACCGTATCCCATTTACACAACGTACGTTAGTTTAGAGGTAAGTAAGCTTTAAGTGCCTTTGGGAGTGAAGGAAAAATGGTAATTTACGCCTTCGCCAAGTATGTCGAAAAGTTGCCTTTTTATAATAAGTGGAGAATATTTTTTTTAGCTTGAAATTAACTCGCCTGGTTTTCAATTAAGTTGAGCAGGATGAGGCGAGAAACGCGGAAGCTCGAAGTTTTTTTTCATCGTTGGGAATAAGTTGTTAATTTTTATGGAAATTGAGTAAACTGGTAGGGGGATTTTTCTCATCTAAATGGAACATTCCGATGAATTTTCCACGTGTATATAAGATGGAAACCGATACAATGAGATGATTATTTTATTTTATTTTTAGCATCTTTTCTCCTATATTATCGTGTTAGTTTTCCTGTTCGATGTTATGAGATAGGTAACTTTTGTCGAATTCGCGCTTGATTTATCGAACCGTCCCGTTTTCTGAAAAGAATATCTAACCTAATTTCTTGCCTAAAAAATGATAAGGAACTACTTACTATGTATGGATATTAGAATTGGATTAAATTCGCCCACGACTCGAGAAAGTCTTTTGAAAAGCAAAGTGAGCCCCGCAGGGTAACCAGGAAGGATATTTAAATTATAATTTTCGAGTTATTAAAATTTTCAATGAATTTTAATACATCTCGCGTTCTTTCGACGCTTTCAATGTCATATTATTCTATAGTGATTCGAAAATGTTTCCGAGACGTTTGAGAAATTTCTCGTTTTGAAATGACTTATCTTTGACGTTTTAATTAAAATTGGCAAAAGAGGAGAAAAAATCGACCTCATTTAGACTTTTTCTCTCGAACAGAGACGTTCTCGGATTAATTACGAAAGAGCTTTGTAAACCATATGAATACGTATTGGGCCAATTTTAACTGGCCGTTCGAACTCATTTTACGATTTAATTACTATAATTAAACTCTCATTTTTTATTCTCCTGCAAAAAAAAAAAAAAAAAGGTCAAAGGAATGTATAGCTTTTGGAGATATTATTTCATTTTGACCGAATTTCTTGTTCGCAGTTATCGAATTGGTATGGTTTTTGTGGACATTTTTTCAATCCTATATTTATGTTCGTATTTTCTGTGTCTCCTTGCTCATTCTCAGCTCAAGTTAGGAATAAAGAAGAAAATTTCTTTTCACTTGAAATACTCTGATTTTGCGTCAAGTTTGGCAACAAAAATAAATATTATTACCTAAACTGGATTAAGTAGATTTTTCACACAAAAAAACTTAACATTGAGTAAAACGTCAAAACTTTGCGAAAATATGCGTGAAAAATGAAAATACTTTTATTTTGCTTTTTAAAGCTCCATGGGCTGGATATAAAGACATGACTGAAAAATGTTTTTTAAAAATATTCAGTTTTTTCAACCCCTCTTCTGCTCATTTCTTTCAGAAGAAACGTTTTCTGTTTTACAAATTTACGAATGATAAATAATACATAGGTACTTATTATTATTATTATTATTATTCACTTCGGTAAAGGCTGCATTAAATAGACGTAAAGTAAACGTGCCACTAACTACTTACCTCTTCTTCCCTCTAGAATAAAAATGGCCAAAAAATATTTAACAATTTTAAAGTTTAGTCAAATATATAGCGCATGTTGGAGTTGCTTCAAATTATGACTTATAGTGTTTGCTAAATGGAAAATCTTAGCTTGAATGTAGATTTGCTGTTTTTTGCTCATTTTACTGAATATTTTATCGATTTTTGAGCGTTTTAAATTGTTTTTATGGCGTTTCAATGAAGTTGAATGACATTTTTTTCGATTTTTGTCAAATATTGTATCTATTTTGCGGAAATTTCATCAATTCTTTGATAATTTTCAGTGCTCTTTGTGCTGATCTTACTAATTTTATTAGGTACCTACATTCTTTGTAATATTTACGAGATTTTTTCTATGTTGATAATATTTTTGATTAATTTTTTCATCTTTTCAGGTATTTTTTGCCATTTTAACAAATTTTTTAGCAATTTTTGTAAAATTTTTACCGAATTTTGTCATTTTTTGCAGTCATTTTATGATGAATTACGGTAGTTGCTAATTTTGCATTTGATACTTTATGTGCTTTTTTCAAAATTATTACATTCTACGTATTTGATACAGGAAACTTGATTGGTTTGTATCTCATTTTTGACCTCTCGAACCATTGTGGAGCCTCCAGCAGTTTTTCGGATTTTCCAGTTTTCGAAAAAAAAACATGTAAATAGGCTGAAAATGAAATTCAACTTCCATAAGCTTGGATTTACTTTCTTTATGACCCTTTTGATCAATTTAAGCACATATTTTCAAGTTCTTTTGGTGCCGGTTCAAATCCAAAAAAATTTTTAGTGAAAAAGATTTTTTATTTGAACTAACGCAAATGGTTTTTAGAAATATGCGTGAATATTGATCAAAAGGGCCTCAAGATGGCAAATTCTGGTTTGTTTGTATTGAAATTGATTTTCACACCACTGACATCGTTTCTACGAAAATTAAATAATCCAAAGATCCACTGGAGGTTCCAGAACATTTCGAAACTGTCGTCAATCGACTCGAGAGATAAGAAACTTGATTGGTTTGAATCTAATTTTTGACCTCTCGAGTCGATTGGTGATGGTTTTCGAACCATTATGGAGCCTCCAGCAGTTTCTCGGATTTTTCAGTTTTCGAAAAAAACCATGTAAATAGGCTGAAAATGGAATTTAACACCTATAATCTTGGATTTACTTTCTTTATGACTCTTTTGATTAATTTAGGCACATATGATTTACTTTCTTTATGACTCTTTTGATTAATTTAGGCACATATTTTCAAGTTCTTTTGGTGCCGGTTCAAATCCAAAAAAATTTTTAGTGAAAAAGATTTTTTATTTGAACTAACGCAAATGGTTTTTAGAAATACTCGTGAATATTGATCGAAAATGTCACAAGATGGCAAATTCTAGTTTGTTTGTATTGAAATTAATTTTCACACTACTTACAGCGTTTCTACGAAAACTGATTAATCCAAAGATCCACTGGAGGCTCCAGAACGGTTCGAAACCATCATCAATCGACTCGAGAGATCAAAAATAGGATGCAAACCAAATTTCAGCGTTTAAGGCTTATTTGATCAAATTTTGATTTTTTTTCGTGTGAAATGGGCCGAATTTGAATTTTTAAAAATTCTCCAAAAATCGAAAAGTGAATTTCGACACTTGAAATTTTTGCTGGTGGTATTTTTTGAGGTCTTTTTAAAAATACAATCTATTCAGTCATTACCTACTGCGATTTGGCACATAATGATTATTTTCAAATTTGAAAGGCAACGTAATTCCATTTTAGCCTGATTTGAAACACGTGCACCCAAATCACAGTTCAAAGCAAGCTCAAAACATGCAACGAATTTTACACTGAAACATTCCTCGAGACAAAATTCACGTATCAAAGTATTGCATACCCTGCAATTCGATAACGGGGTTCAGTATCAACCCAAACACACCGCATGGAGAAGTTATTTTAAAACATTCCGGTTAGATTACTTTACATCGAGGTAAATTAGGCAACCACACGGGGTCTAATTTACGTATAATCAGCAAACCACATAGCCTATAAAGTATCCGTTGATGACCCACGAAGCGTTGAAAAGCACGCTGTCGTTCTTTTTAGCGAAATCGAGCCCCCATGTAAATGTGGTCGAGGTTTTAATAATTAAGAGGCGTACACGTCAAACGCATTTACCTTTACCACGTATAGGTATAGGCATTTTTCAAGTCGACCAAATAAACATCGCATACATATTAATCGGCTCGGTTCAGCTAACTAATGTCAATACCTGGGCTGGCATCCGTTCAAAAACCTATCAATACCCTTCACATAAGGCCAGATTACCAGGCCTGGTACCGTGTATCGCCGCGTCACATCGACCGGGCGTAAATGCAAAAGGAGAAAAAAAATAATAACATGATTAATTTCATCCCCTTTAATGCCGAGTATATTAAGGTATTACGCTCGTCGGTATACATTGTTTGCATAAACGCTAATAAAACGTAGAATTTACTCGCAGCGTATAAATTAAACACGATGGGTATATAATTTCGCTTCTTCTCGCAGCATTGTTTACTTTTTCGTAGTACTTTTACGATTGACGATTCGCCTCTCTTTCTCTACCACTTCGCCTGCCTTGGCTTGGCTAGAGGTAGAGGTACTCTTGTTCTGTAAACGCTAAGCCGTTTTTCGTGTAATCTTGGTGCTACGGTTACGTAGGCGATTACAATGAAAACACATCCTTAAAACCGAGCTACTAAACACCCCGAGTAATGATGAGACGTAATATTTTAATTAATGGATCAACACCGACCAGAAAAAGACTGTAATTTCTATATAGCTCGTTTTCCAATAAAAATTACCTACCTTGATAAATGTACCAAATTGGAAAGGACGCGACGTCCTTTCAAAAGAGATGCCCTTGCAAAAAGAGGGGAAAAGCTAAGCGGTAATTTCGCCGTATTATCTTTTTCTTTTCTAACGACGACGATTTTTTAAAATTTAAATCACCTCGTTTAATATCACTTTTTTTTAGTCGAATTTTCTGTCGTAGATTAATATTTTTTTGCAGCTATTGTGCTCGAGCCAAACACTTGAGAGATGAGATTTAATTGCCTTTTGGTCCTCGTACCTTTAAAGTCTGTTTGAGTCAAATTTCGAAGCAATAATATGTAATTGTTGTAATGTAATTTCATTGGAAACGCCTATTATATGTACAAGAAATCGATTGCTCGTGTTAGAAAAGGAGGGAAGAGGGAGAAGTAAGCTCGATTGAAATAAATATTCAGACACCTGCCTATTACTGAATCGTTTTCGAAGCATCTAGGTACGATGTATTTCAAAAAGAAAAAAATCTAAATTTTTTTTTGGTAAAAGTAAGTAAATTTTTATGAAACCTGTCTTCCCATCTTGTGAAAATGATCTGAAATTGTTTTAAATGTATATCAGCCAAATTCGAAATAACCGAGCCAAAAATATAAAATGAGAGCAAGCGAGAATAACGTTTGTGAAAAATAATTTTTTTCAATTTTCACGAATCACGCATTCAAAAGGTGTTTTTTGACTTTCCAAGAGTGGAAAATTTTTCAATCCATGGATTCGTTGGTTTTTCGTTTATTTTTTCAAAAATTCTTGTGCTTTTTAGTTTTTGAGACCAGTTATTCGATTTGAAACTGTATTTTCATGATTTTAATCGCGAATGTTCAAAATACATATTTAATAAAATGCCAGACTCTGAAACAAACTTTCTTAAAACCTCCACCAGTATTTTTTAGGGACGTCATCTCAAAAGTTTACTCATTTTCTTATGGACGAAATTAATTTTTAAATGTTATTAAGTAGGTACATTTTTAAATTAAAAATTTCACATTTTGAAAAACGACACTAAAAAAAATTTGAGAAAAAAACGCTGAAAAGTTGACAAATTTTCTTTTTGGAACTATACCTACTTAAAGAAACTATAAGTAGGAATGATCGTTTTTTGATTTTTTTTTTTTCAAAATTAGATGGAGCGTAGAAAAAAATCATGATCAAATGACTCTAACTGGTCGTTAAAAAATTTCAAATTTTTAAGCCGAAGCCAAGCTGCTCTGACGAGAGCCCAAAGATTTAAAAATTTATACATTTTTCATTCGTTTCGAAAAAAAAATTTGAAATTTTTTTGGCTCAGGTCATCTTTTGGTTTCCACTCTCAAAGAAATCATTTAAAACATAAAAATTAAAACATAATGTAATTTGGCTAAAATAGTCTAATATTCTAGTTTTTGCGCAAAAATAGCAAAAAGTCTTGACTTCTGTCAAAATTACCAAAATGTGTGGTTTCCTGCTAAATATTACTAAAAATTGTCGCTTTTGTTGAAAAAATGCCAAAAGTCTCTCATTTGTTACAAAAATTGCCCAAAAGTCTTCTTTGTAGCCAAAAATAGCCCAAAAAGTTTTGTTTTTTTGTGATAAATTAATCGTCCAAATCTCCCTTTTTACCAACATTTTCCGAAAAAAAAATTTACTTAGTTATTTAGGTACCTAAAAAGTGCAAAAGAAAAGTGTGACCTTCTTGGGCAAAAATTGCGAGAATGTATCACTACTTACCTATTTTTCCAGTATTTTCAAAAAGTCTTACTTTTGTTCAGAAATTGACAAATCTCAATTTTTTTACGAAAAATGCTTAAAATTGCCAAAAAAATCACTTTTTTGCTAAAAATTGCAAAATGTTTTACTTTTTTGCCAAAAATCGCTGAAAATTGTTGCGTTTTTTTACAAAATTTCAATATGTATTCTCTTTTTTTTCAAAAATTGCTCGAAAGTCTCGTTTTTTTGCTAAAAAAATTTTTGAAAAAAATCTGCCTTTTATTAAAATTGTGTAAAGCTTGCTTTTCCTCCTGAAATTGCCAAAAAATCTCTTTTTTATGTCAAGAATTGCCAAATCTCACTTTAGCGATAAAAATTTAGAAAAGGTATAATTTTTGCTAGTGATTTTTTTACGCTTTGCTCTTGCGTCTTGTAATTATTTTGGTTACTTTTTTTTGAAAAAAATTGAAAATTTTATATGTACAAAATGGAAGCTAATTTACAATAAACAGTTTCAAAAATTTCACGCAATTGTGATGAGCAGATATCGCACCTCGAGAGTAATAAGGTCACATCTCAAAAAAGTGAAATTTTACAGGAGAGTGATGTAACCTAACCTCATTTTAAAGATCTGGTATCCTACCTTCATTTAGCATAAGAACACTTTGAAAAATAAAATCTTAAAGAGGAAATATTTCAATGTTTGGAAAACATTTTGAGTTATAACCTTTCATTAAAGTTGATGTGAAAGTGGAGGCGAAAGGAAGCGTCCAAAAAACATTTCTTGGCAACAAAGTTGTAGAGAATTAAATTTCCAATCGACATAATGTCTTTAGTTTTTTTCTAGAGTGTTTAGTTTTTGAGTTTTTCTCAAAAAACTAAAATTTCATGATTTGTGCAAATTCATTTTTCTGAAAAGTGATCAATTTAAAAAAAATTCCATTTGGTACAAACCAATAAAAAATGCACTCCTTGTGACTATTTCTAACTGACAAACATTCAAAACAATCAAAACTATTTGTTAACACTTTGTATGTACAAAATTTGCTCAAAAAAGGTGGAGTTTTTTGAGATGTACCCTTATAACTCCAAACAACTTGCAATGTTGTTGAGATTTTGAGTTAGGCCATTTGCGTTTTTTACAAGATCTAGATGATGTACCCAACTCAAAGTGGTATCTTTGATTTGTTTCTATAACACAATACTTCGTTAATTTCCTCGTAAAATCGCGGTACTTAATTGGCCCATCTCTGATTGATAATCTGGACAATTGAGTGGATAACCCTACAAAAATGGAGCTACTAATCATACCTGCCGATGCGACTAGTATTGGAGTCGTCAGGGAGAGGCAGGCAACTTGTACAGTAAAATTATGTTTCATCATCTAAGGTAAATTATTGTTTAATTCTTCTACCGGGGTTGTGTTCGCCCTTACATAGTGCCATCAAGGAAGTATGGGGATGACATCATAAATGTCATCTGAATACTTTCCTTATTTTTATGTTACGAAGTATACCATTGTCGAGTATGCTGTATTCACACTAGTGTTGTCTACCCTGCTTTTGATTATTAATCTAATCTTCCGAGTGCTAGGTGATGATGTGTTAATCACCTCAGCATTCAAAATGGAAAGAATACAACTTCATCATATTCTTTTGTTTACAATTGCTTTATCATAAGTTGCCAGGTTCTACCTGTGTGTATTTTAAATCACCTACTCATAGAGTCAGAAGATAGGTAGTTTGTATTGTGTACCTATCTCACACACAGATTAATTATAAGTTTACTTGTAATTAGTTGGTATACTATGCTCAATTACTTGTTTTACACTAACATCTGTAAATAAAAACCATAAGTAATTGGTACAAGAAGGCTTTCTTTATTTATAGTATAGTAACTTCTCACTATGTACATTGAGGTAGAAAGGATTGCCTATTCTAGAGCTCGTCGTCGTCGTGGTTCCTTGTCCTTTACAGGACATTGGAAATCGCATTTTTGTGGTACCCTAACAGGGCGAAGCGAATGCCTATTGCCACTGCGATTATTCTGGGGAATCGACGTTGTTTCGAGCTTCCACTAGTAGTTTCCCGTTGCTTTCTAGTGACATCTACACAAGCACCTTGGAGCTAGCCGGGTAGTTTAGAGACCCTGAGCTCCTCAGTGTTGACCTCTATAGACGCTCGAACCAGTTTCAGCTTTTTGATTCTGCTAACAGATGGCGTGCATTATCTGTTAGCTCGGCTAAACTGGTAGTCCCCCGGTACTTGGCGTGTAATGTTGATAATTGCACGAAAGATTTTTAATTACACGCACAAGCTTGCCTCTGTAGCTGGGTTTGAACCGGGTACCTCGTGAACGGAGGTCCGCGGCTCTACCTACTACGCCACCGAGGGACTCATTCTAGAGCTAGCCAGGTAATATTTATTTGGAAAATGTTCCTTCTCAAAGGAATATTTCTCAGAAAACCACCTTAGGAGAAAATTATCATAATCCATTCTTCTAGCAGTCCCGTCTAACCCTACTGTTACACAATCGTTACACTGGAGCAATAAAAATGCAGTCAATTTTTCTTGGAAAGGAAGAGCCAACTCGGGGAAGGGAGGTGGCAGAAAGCTGAAAAACTGAAACGAAAAAAGGCTGAGAAATTCATAGCTTTTTTATTGCTGTTTTCCTGTAAGAAGAACAAGTTTTGGTCGCTTTTGGTCACTTTTTTTTAGTAAAATGAGGATTGTTCAAAAAAAAAAAAAAAAAAAAAAAAAAAATTGAACACAGTGTTAATTTTTTGAATTTTGACATTTTAATTCCATTCTGATTGTGGTTCATTTTATGGAACTTTTCGGATTTACTTCCGGAATTATTAGAGAATCGAATCTCAAAGGGCTGAAAGTAAACTCAACCCTCCCTCCTTCAAAGTATTATCATTATTAATTTCTGGTCATTCGACGCAGTTGCAGATTCTAAATGTCGAATTGTTTCTCAAACTATCATAACCTCTGTCTCGACAATATAGTCTTTTAAAAAATAAAGTACCAAAAATAAATCAAACGTTAAATAAAATTAACGACATTTAAAATAAGTTGTAAAAAATCGTAGCCGAGATTTATGGCCTTTTGAAGACAGTTTATTCGGTATTTTATCGTCCATTGGGAATACACATATTTAAAACCGCAATCCGCGAGATGGTCGTTTTATTTATGTACGCGCGAGTTGAGCTCGTGCGAAGTTTTCTGCAAAGTCATGTTACGTTACATTTGTTGCGTCGAAGACATCGAACGATAAACAAAAGGCACGTCAGCTATAAAAATAAACTTTTTAGAGATTTAACAAATGTAAACGACGAACGTTTGAAACCTTTTAAAAGAATTATTTGGCGGTCTTATTTACTTTACAGATTTGCGACGATTTGTCGCACGAGTATGTCGGAATAAATAGGAACCTAGTGCCTACCTGTATTGTTTGTTCGTTTGTGTTTTTATAATATATACTTAGATTTTTGTGTTGATTTACAGGAGCATGTCAACGTTTCGCATGCTGTTGGAGCTGGCATTTGTGTATTCGGTATCGATAAAGCCATGAAGGAGTATTCTAGAGGCATTTTTGTTGGAATGTGAGTACTTTTTTTGCATTATTCTTATTTCGTATTGTGGTAGTAAGACAACATCCTCAACTTTGTATAAAACCCATGGCGCATTAATTTGACAAAGTGGTGTTCGTGTTTGCGGTCAAGATATGTACTGAACGTGCAAAATATACTTATCAATCCCTAGAGTCAAAAATAAAATCAATTTCTAAACGTCCCACGATAACCCATCAAACCCATGGTCTGCCTCTTCTCCTCCTTCGACACGAGTCTATACTGTCTCGTTCCGAAAATTTAATAAATTCTTTGGAAAAATTATCCAAACAACGTAGACTCGAATTTTGCTATTTATTGAGTTCCATGTTATATGGTAAAATTTTAAAATTAATATTAACTGACTCGAGGCAATTGTAAACGAATTTCATGGCAAAAAGAAGGGATCTTCTCGGTGTAATTTAACAACAAGCCGCAATTTATTAGGCGAATTCATCGAATCTATACAAACATTACATTCTGGTATATACGTATAAGATGCAAAATAATTATGTACATTCGAGCATATAAATCACGAGTTGAACTCTTGTACCTACAAACTTCACCTTTTAACCGTGGTTTATGCATACGAATCCTCCATCAGCTCATGTACACGTGCCATAAGCTGTGCAAAAAATTAAAAAAAGCTCCAAGCCTTTTTTTGCTCGGTACCCTAAAACTCGCTGTTTTTTTTTATCAAAGTCTCTGTACGCTTTTAAAAATTCATTTTATTCGAATATGTGTAAGTACTATGTTTGCATATGTACATTGTACATGCATCGTCGGGTTATTCATGTCACCAGAGTATTGTTAATTTTTACAAACGTAAATGTAATTCCATTCGTATCTTCATCGTATTTCGCGACGAGAGCGACGAAAAGTATACATTTTGTGTTACAAGCGAAACCCGATGATGTTAGCGAAATTAATATTTCACGATATCAAAATACTCATCTTGCAAAAGGCGAATCTTTATTACGTTGCTGATGTCGTGGATATGATTCGAGTGACAAAATTAAACAACGTTATAGCTACATTTATGTTTTGCCTTGCCATGGAATGACATCCATGTTTTCCTTGGATAACCGGCGACTATCCGTGGCCCTGTAGCTGCAGGTGACACGACGATGACTGGTGTCGAGGTAATACAGGAGACGATGCTTCGTATGTGGAGTTCATTTTGTGACTTTTTGCATAATTTATTGACCAGTGATGTGAAAAAACAGCTAAAATGAATAGGGAAATGACGTGTGAGTGTATTCTATAATTACATAGAGACGACCCATGCATGCTAGATTTTATTGAAGTAACTTTGATAAAAAAAAATAAATAAAAAAAAACACTCGCTTCGTTTCAATTGAAAAACATCCGACGTGAATATGTTTCGAGTCAAATTTTAAGTACAATTTCATTAATTTGAAATGCATGCGGGTGCACGAATGTTTGATAAAAAGGGAAATCTAAAGGGAATATTCACATGGAAAAAATCTGACAGATGGAATTTGAAAAATTTGATTGCATCATTCAGGCTCTTAGGTTTGATTGAAATTTGTGTACGAGGTTTTTTTCATTTATAAGACACGACTTGAAATTTTATTCAGGAAAAATGGGGTCAACTTGAAATTGTCTACTTCTAATTTCGTGTGCTGTGTGTGGTTTTATTATTTGTGCAAAAGGGTGTAGCTGGTCAAGATAATCGAATCAGCCTTTGACAGATTTCAAAACAAAACTGGGATAAAAAGATGAAACTCGTCGATTGAAGGGGTGAAATTGGCCTTGATTTAGGTTTTCTTTCTAAAGAGCTCAAATTATGTCTTTTCATTTGATGAGAAAAAATTCTCGAAAAATTGTTGACCCCCTTTCCACTCCTTCTTGTGTTTTTATCCATTTTATTACGTTGTTCTAAGTATTTAATGGAAATTCGTTCTTGAAAAAATGAAGGATTATTTTCATTCTTTGCATAAAGTTACGTACATTTCCTAAAGGATGTTCTGATATTTTATAATTTTCAGGTCTGATTTTCGTGGTTTTTTCGTTATTGGAAATTTTCAAACTTACAGAACTCAGATAAAGCAAAGAGCTATCCATTTTTGTAAAATTAGTCCACCAGAAAAAGCTTTTCTTTGAATGTAGAATCTCTGCGATTCGGTTTTTGTAATTTATTGTCCTAAGAGTCAAAAATTGCGGAAAATTGTAATAAAATGTAGTTATTTCTACCTATATACGTTTTTTTTCAATGAAAATGGAGATTTTTAATTTGCGTTGAAAAATATTTTTAAAAAACTGACGAAAAAACGTTTCTGTATCATCAATGGAACCCCCTCCCCATCTCAATTTTTCAGGCTTTCTCCCTTTCTCCCTGACCTCGTTAAAACCCATTTCATTTAGATGGAATTGTTGGAATTGAATGTTTTTAACATCAGATGCCTGGAGCAAACTAGGGAGGGGAAGTTGGTAAAATTCCTTCAAAATTCGGTACTTATTTATACCTACTTATTTCAATCGACGTTTAATAAAAAGCAAGAAATAAAATTGAAAAATTTGCTTAAAATCACTCATAGACCAAAAATTGATGGAATACTCGTAATTCTCGTATGTATTAAAAAACGATCAAAAGTTTTCATGTTTGTGTGAGATTTTTCATGAACCTTGTCTGATTATTGAAAATTACCAAAATTTGATTAAATATTCTCAAAATTGAATTTTAATTTGTCAAAAATGCTGAGAGTAGGTATAATAAAAATTGTTAAATTGACCTTCCAGAAGTTCAGAATGACCGAAAATTGATTAAAAATTCGCATAGTTGGCCGGGCAAAGTTATCAAAATTGCGTAAGTTAAAGTGTCGTAAAAATAGTTATAATTGTCTGAAAATTGATGAGACTTTGTGAAAATTGAGCAAAGAATCGCTAAAATACTTGATTTTAAAAAAATGTATCAAAATTTGGAAAAATTCATCTAATATTATTGAAGTCAAATGAAATTGTGAAAAAAATCTCTCAACTTATCATTAAAACTGTAAAATTGGCTTAAATAAATTACTTCAAAATAATACCAAAAATTGATAGAATTTATGTCAATTTCGCAAAACTTTGGAACTTGCTCAAAACATCGTAAAAAGTTGTTAGAATCACATAAAAAAATAAAACGATCAAAACTTGATGCAACGTTAAAAATAACTGAATAAAATTCAGAATCATTCAAAATTTTGATGAGATAATTTAGGATATTTGAAGCATATTCTATGAAAAGATGGTGATTACAGTTCTAAAACTTTACTCCAAATTACCACTTGCATATTTTAAAATACAATAAGTCAGTGAAAGATCATTTAAAAAAATTGAAAAAAGTTTCATAGGTTCCCCTCGCTGCTGGAAACATATTCCAAAAACACGAGTTTTTCATCACAATTTGGCGAAAAATGGAAAAATTTGCCATAAAAATCACATTTTGGCCTCCACTCGCAAAATAGTTGTGGGGGGAGGGATGAAGAATCCGAACTTTTCATCATCATTTTTTCTCATCCTAGTCGACCGTTTGGGCCCAAAATTACTATTTATTCTTGCTCCCGCCACCCCTAGAATTTTTGTAATCTTGTTTTGAAAAATAATTGCAATGATGAATTTATACCTATGCTGCTTTGATAAGTATTTTGAGGCATCAAATTTAAGTTGAAAAATTTTTATCAAGTGATTTTTTCTCAATTGCTGAAAAAAATATGTGCATACATAATTTGAACTGATGTTTAAAAATTTTATTTCAAATAAAAAAAACTCTAATTACAGTTATTAGTGGGAAAAATCTCGATTTCTGCTACTCGTGCAATCTTTACATCTACAGTTCTGCACGACAATATGCTACATTTATCCAATAATTTCACCCCCTCCCCCTTCTCGTTTTCCTTCCGCTAACGGGGGAACTTTCCCACTCGGATTTTTTTTCGACATTTATTATTAATTACCATCGTTTAAAAGAGAAATTTTGACTAATCATGAAAAAATTTTTCGACAGCAATAAAAAAAATGTTGAAAGAAAAATCATAATAACGTTTGACAATATAATTACAATTACAAACGAAAATGGCTGAGAACAAAACAAAACGAGCAATACATTAAACCAGAAAATATAAAGTAAAATAAGTACTATAGGAAAGGCCACGGTTAGGGAAATGAGAGGAGGGGTAAATTTAGCATAGGTAAAATTACAGGTTTACTAGTTTCCCGTCACGGCAACATTTGGCGATAAGGATTACATGAATGGTTGAATTTTAACACGAAAATATGTCGAGTGTTTTAATATTGTAATAAAATATAGCGGCAGTAGACCGTAGAAAATCTCAACTTTGTCGGCTGCGAAACGGTTTGCAAAAATATTTCGGCTATAAAGGGACAAATGACTTTTCTCTCGCAGCAATGAATTTTTTATTGTCAAATTACGCGATGCGTTGTGAAAGTTTTGTACGGTCGGTGGGAATTTTCCAACTTTCAATGTTATGCCGGCTGCCACATTTCTGGGGTGGTTTTTTTTCGTTTGTTTGAATTTTTTAGGACACGACGTAATACTGCTGAAACGACATTATACGTTTAGTTTACCTCTAAATTAAAATATTTCTTGGGCGAATTTCATTAACGAACGAAAACAGAACCAACTTTCGAGTTGTTTATTTTTTTCTAGCCAAGGATTTCCGAAGGCTCTGTATGAAAATAATACCCTCGGTTTTCAGGGTCAGAGTGAAAAAAAAAATTTGTAAACGATCCTCGAAAATATATTATAGTGACAGTGAAATGCATCAAAATCTACTATGCTTATCTGATGAGCTTTATATTTGAGAGGGGGAATTTGTACATTTTTTTTTCAGAGACTGTTGAACTTTCGAGGTGTCAATTACGCTTATTAATACGATATTTTACATAATTCCAATTTTTTTTTCAATGCTTGAAGGGTAACATTTGAACGCGGCTTGCTTTACTTTCTCGCAAAGGAAAAAAATTGATTAATGGTGCGTTTATAAGTACACACGATCAACAATACTTTCTAAAACGATATCTAATGATATCGAAAATATTTTCCAATGTAACCAACAAACCATACGCGTTATCGCACGCTATAGGAAGCTGCCATAGAAATGAAAAATTGACCCCAGTAAGCAGAATTTTTCTTTTTGTTTTGACAATATCCCAAACCGAAATAAACGATGCGATAAATTTTTTTAATAAATGTCAAAAATGGAAAAATATCGTCGCCGTCTGAATTTAACACACAGAAAGAGGAAAGAAAAGCGTTACAAAAAGAAAATATAGAACAGGGAAAAATAATGCTAAAAATACAAATACACGTATCGCGGCGTAAAATTTTTGAAGGAAGTGTAACTCGACGACAAACACTTGAGAAAGCATGAAAAAGGGGAAAAAAACTTATCGAAATATCGTCGTCATCTATCACGTTATCGGTCTATAGATGGAAATACCCCTACTTTAACGGGTTGAAATGTCAAAACGACATCGATCCTTTATCCTTGGTAACTTTATCAATTACCCTTTTCGTGCTGATTGGCAACCTTGAAAGCGAAAGAACCGATCTTTGGCTACTTTCCTGTATTATTTTAACTTAATTTTCAAACTTTTCCTTTAGAGATGTTAAAAAAGTATAAGGGAGACTATATCGAGTGAAACCGCAAAATTTCGTATTAAAAGATATAATAAATTAAAAGTATGTATTGAAGTTTTCCCTTTTTCTCGACATTGGCGCGTCGATGAAAAGCATAGTCTTGCGAAGTCGATGCTTATTCAGCGTTCGCGTTTGAGAATCTAATTTAAATATGTATTATCGAGATTTCGTGAACGAACGTTTGAAAGTTTTCTTAAATGGTAATCTGATTTTTTGTTCCAGGTTCGCTATTCCTTTGGCTGTAATTGTGTTTATCTTTTACCAAATATATCAAAAGCTGGAGGAACAAGATCAGCCTATCGTCGTCGAAGGAAATGAAATAAGGCTAAGGGCGACGTTCAGGAGATATTACAGTATTCATAAATTCAATAGGTGAGTCGAAGAGTTTTGATTTTAATATTTTTTTATACCTATTTACTTTGTGGAATCAAACAAAGAGATAAATATTGAAAGATGGTGCAAATTTACATTATCACCCAGAAAATTTTGAATGCTGAATTTTGGTGAATTATAGAAAAATTTTCAGCCAAAAATGTCAAAAAAATCGAAATTTCACTCAATTGATGTAGAAAGCTAGGATTTGTTATGTACCCTACCTTTGAGTAGTTCTGAGTTTCCAGCAAATTTTCTGGAAGATCCACAAAATTTTAGGTACCCAATGAAATTGAAAATCTTAACTTTACTTCAAACCCCAATTTCAGCATGCTGAGTCGATTGGAGGTTTCTAGCCATTCTGGAGCCTTCAACCTTAATATAGAAGTTCTATATTTTCAAAAAATTTCCATTTTGGAAAAATGGTACCTTTGTAATCACTGAACGGGTGTTTTTTCAAAAACTCGAATTTTCAAAAGTTGGCTGGAGGCTCCTTGACGACTTGAAATCACCTCCAGTCGACTCGGTCTGGTGAAATTAAGGTAGAAAGTACATAAATTTTGGCTTTTCAACTGCATTGGGTAAAATTTTGTGGAAATTTCAGCTTTCAAAACCCTGCTGAAGGCCTCAGAACTGCTCAAAATGGTTCGAAACCGCTTTAAATCGATTTGGAGGGTTCTAAAATAGAGTACATACTGATAATGTCAACCTTTTAGATCATTTTTGTGAAATTTTGATTGTTTTGCAGTCTTGCCCCAAATATTTGTAAAAAATATTCATCATAAAGACGACAAAAAAACTTTCGCTTTATTCATTTCAAAAAAAAAATGCTGCTGGTTGAAATATCCCTTTTGTTAGTTTATCGTGGATAATATACATACAACATTTATGTTAATTTTACCTGAAAATACCTCGCACAGCGGTAATTATGGGTAAATTACCGTAATTTCTTCTAGAAAAATATTGAATTATTTTTCGGGCACCCAATTTTTGAGAAGTTATTCCACCCATTTAGTCACTCAATTTGTCGTGATTTACGATACTTACCACAGGATTGACCCAAAATACCTCGTGTGACGGTAAATACGGGTAAATTACTGTAATTTTAGGTACTTTAAAATTCGGAGTCAACGAACATGTGTTGCACTCAGGCGGTGAAATGCATGAAACACATGTTATCATGCTGAAAGGGGGACATTTCCATACTCACGCACGCTTACACACGCGCACACACGACTTGTCGAGATGCGAATGAATGTGATTCTCTGCAAAAAGTCCCCCTTTCAGCAAGTCGATGGTGGCGCCGCCACGAGATGTTAACGCCGAATAACGTTGAATCGCTTTTCAAGGTTATTATTTTTGAAATACATTTTGCTCCAAATTTAAACAATTTGTTTTAGTTTACGGTATTTACCGTAATGTTGACCCCCAAATTGTGTGATGGTAAGTAATGGTAAATTACCGTAATTTTACTTGAAAAAAATAAGGTCGAATCATTTTGCACTTTTGCAAGGTTTTGATTTTTGAAAAAGAAAAACATTTTTGCTCCAATTTACACAATTTGTTGTAATTTACGGTATTTACCATAAGGATGCCCTCAATATCTAGTGTAATGGTAAATACGGGTAAATTACTGTAATTTCGCTTGAAAATATTGTGGAATCATTTTTCAAGATTCTAATTTTTGAAAAACGTTTTGCTCCAAATTTACACAATTTGTTGTAATTTACGGTATTTACTGTAATGCTGCCTCCAAATACAGCTCGTGATGGTAAATACCGGTAAATTACCGTAATTTTACTTGAAAATAATGTGGAATCAATCCGAATCATTTTTCAAGATTCTAGTTTTTGAAAAACATTTTGCTCCAAATTTACACAATTTCTTCTGATTTACGGTATTTACTGTAATGCTGCCCCCAAATACAGCTCGTGATGGTACGGTAAATTACCGTAATTTTACTTGAAAATAATGTGAAATTATTTTTCAAGATTCTAATTTTTGAAAATCATTTTGCTCCAAATTTACACGTTTCTTTGTAATTTACAGTATTAACCGTAATGCTGCCCCCAGTGTCTCGTGTGACCGTTAATACAGGAAAATTACTGTAATTTTACTTGAAAATAATGTAAAATCATTTTTCAAGATTCTAATTTTTTTTTAACATTTTGCTCCAAATTTACGCAATTGGTTGTAATTTACGGTATTTACCGTAATCCTGCCCCCCAAATACCGTTCGTAATGGTAAATACGGGTAAATTACCGTAATTTTACTTGAAAGTAATGTCGAATTATTTTTCAATGTTCTCTGTAATTGTAATTTACCGTATTTACCAAACTTTTGCAGTAAACACGTGTAAAAACTCATTCTGGATGATTGTTTATGGAGTTAAATGACAGTTTGATCAAAATAGCAAATTTTTATATGTATTTGGGTAGCTTCAACAAACCTTCAACAATTTTAAGCTTAAAAAATGTTCCTAAAAATTGTAAAAAAAATTAATAAAACTAAGTGGAAATTTTTTCAGACGTGCAAACAGTCGCGTCGAAGCACATATCTTTCCATCAATCACGATGTATTCAGATTAATATTTCAATTCTTCGATTAATTTTGGAAATGGAAAAATCCACTCAATTTCAACAACACGTGTTCTTTCCCCAACTTGGAATTTTTTCGATTCCAATCTTTTTTTTCGCAACGGTGACATTAAAATTAGCAGCGAAAAATACACAATGGCAAAAAAAAGTAGGTAGGGAAACGTTGGTAAAAAATTTAATTATAATGCTCGAAAGTTACTGTACAGAAAAAGGAATTAATAAGTTTTCGATTTAGTCGCGAATTCCGCAGCGGTATAGAATAATTTGGTTGTTTAATTTAAACCCGGCACTTCCTGCCTCCGGTAGTCAGTCACCCAAGAAAGTAAGTTAGAAACGTATTAAAAAATAAAAGCGTTTTAAAAATTTATTATTTTGCGAAATACATGGTAAATTATCTTGGCAAAGACGACGACGCTCGTATTTCGTAATACCGTAACTAATCTCGGATTAAAATTTAAAACAAAATTAAATAATTAATAATTATTACGCAAAGAAGTACCAAACTTTGGGAGTCGAAATGGTAAGAAAAGCACGCGAGTTAACCCTCGAGTATTTTTTTCGTTGTCCTTCCGTGTCAACATTATGATTGAAATTTCACGGCGATTAAATTTTTGATTAGGGTAATTAGCGGTTTAGATTGACGTTTAAAATCCGTGTTTTTGGTTGATTTATTAAGAAATACAGTTTTCCCCCTTTGAACGAGTCTCGTGTTGTGTTTATGTTTGGGTGTTGGAGAAAACATAAAAAATATGTAGTATATTATATGCGTAGTTTTTTTTTTAATACTCGAAATCGATATATTATTTTGATAAGTGTACAAGACGTCGTAAATTTCATAAGCGAAATTAGCGGCGGGGATTACGAGAAGAGAGGGGGTTCATGGGCCGGAAGTAATTTAAGAAATTGCTTTCTGTTGTGGCACCGTTTTACAACCACCTTTGCTATAAATTATCCGTTCAATAAAATTTAAACGCTGTTTCAATACTGTTTACGATTAATTTATAAACGTTAAGGTGCGAAAAAGCAATTCATCGCGATGGGGGTTTCAATTTTATAAGATAATAATCATCTTCCTCCTTCCTCCCACGAACGTGCTTCAAAATGAAGAGCTTAATGAGGGAGGAAATGAAGACGATTTGTTCGAGTTTTTCGTATGTCTACCTATAAACAATTACGTACGTACTCGAGGTCGATTAAGTGCTTCGAAATGGAATGTTTGAAATTTACAAAAAATATTTGGAGAATTTTAGAGAATTCTGGTTGTGTGTTGGGGGTATTGAGATGATCGCCGCGCCGGTTCTGTTTTATGTTGTGGGCGGTTTGTAAAAATTTATCGAAATTGGTGTCACACTTGATTGCCCAATAAATGAGAGTAGGTGTAATGCGAAGATACGAGATGAAAATGTAAATATAAGGATTGAAAATGACAAAATAAAAGATATACTTACGTCCCATCGTGTTGACCTCGTTCTTTTACTTCCGGTTTCTATTTCGGTAATGAAGATTTTGCGTTTCTGTTTTTTGTTTATTTATTATTTTGAATTCATCCTTCTCCATTGAATTAATTTTTGTGACTATTTAATGAATTTTTGCATTTATTTATCTGCTTAATTTCAATTTATAAAACTAGCCTCTCTCATAAAATGTAATCTCGATTCATTAAGTATGAAAAACTTTCACACGTAATTTTTGAGCATTCTTAGCAGTGTTTTTTTTCTGATTACGTCGTGACTCAAAAATTTACCATTGGAAGGGGTGGCGGAGCAGAAAAACCCATCAACGTGTGTAATTCTGTGTTTTGTTACGAGTTCAGTGAACCCTAATTTTGAAAATATTTTGCAGTATTGGTTTAAATGTTGTGGGAATCCACTACTGTCCAGAAAAAAATTTAAATCATTCAAATTAAAATACACTAACGACCACTTTTTTCAACTTACTGAAGTAGATTGAAATTTCGTTAATTAATTGTTGTTTTTTTTCTTCCTCCTCCAAGTTGAGAAAATGAGGGTTCTAACTCCCCCCTCCTCCTCCACCTAGTGGCAAATTTTATGAGATGGCAATTTTTAAGCTTGATTTTCAACAAAAAAAAAAAGTTCATTTTTGCATGAGAAAAAAAAATAAAATTTGAATAGTTGCCTCTGTGTATAAAAACACGTTTGATGACGACTTTTCAAAAGTTTTCGCCTTCGCTTCGCTCGGACTAAAAAAAATGTTTTTTGCATGATTTTATTGTGTGATTCAAACTTTCAAAAATATCAGCTGTTGGAAAAATATAAAATTCAAGTATAAATTTCCCGCTGCTTTTGCTCTTTTGTGCTGATTCAAGTTCTAATGTTATAAAATTGTCGAAGATTTTTAATGGTGAGGAAAATTGAGCTTGAGAAATTCTAGTAACTGCACCAAATCAATAATATCTGGTATCTACTTGATTGTGAACTTATAATTTTTTTGTATTAAACCACCATTTTCAAGATTTTGAAATTATTCGGTATTTTTTAAAGTTTCATCTAGTATTTTGGTTCCGGACAGTTCCTCCTCCTCCTCCTCCTCCTCCTCCTCCTCCTCACTCAAACAGAATGGTTCAAACCGCCTTTGCTTCTGAATTTCGATAGGGTCAACTTTTGAAATTACCTGTTCATTTGCCTGATCGTAAAAATGAAAGGCTTCATCGCAACCACAATTTTTTTGGGAACCAAATATTTGCAAAAAAATGATTAAAAATTGTGTTCAGATCCTTGAAAATGTTATCCAAACTATTTCTTCAAAATTTAACATCCATTAGAATTCAAAAATGGAAACGTGACGGTGAAAATCGCTCTTGATGATCTTGTCGAATAAGAATACCCATCTTCTATAAAATTTATTTTTAAAAAACTTTTTTTCAAAAATGTAAAAAAAAGTTTGAAAAAAACTAATAATTAATATTGTTTTAAAAGTTCTTGAGGTACATTCTAAAATGAAAATGAAAGCAAAAACAAAAGCAAAAAACACGTGAACCAATTTTTTAAATGACGAAGAGGAGGGGGGGAGGATTGGCAATTTTTATTCTGCTTAGGAGCACGAAAATGCTAAATCCACACTGATTCCTCCTATTGTTGCAATATAGCGAATGATCGACTTTTTTCAAAAAGTTGGAGGGAACCTAACCTACTCGAAAAAAAGTTGTGGGCGATGTCAAAAAAGTAAGTACGGAATGTAATCTCTTATTCAAAGGATCAAACTCTCATTTGTCTGATGATGTTTCAAATTTTAAAATTTACTATAAACATCGTACAAATTCCTATTTGAAAGTGAATTAAAAAAAAAAAATCATCATTCTGTTTTAGGTGTTTTCTATGTAAAATGATGCAAAACCCCTTAAAAACCGAAAAATTCTCTAGAACTTTCATTTTTACTTTGACCAAATAAACGATCGATGTTTCTCCAAAAAAAAAAAAATATATTTCTTTCGATTTTCATTGAACATTTTAAAATTTAAAACCTCAGCAGACGTATGACATTTCGAGTCAAAATAAAATATGAAATACCAACAATTTTTCTTTCATATATGAGTTTTTGACATCACCCCCCTCCCCCCTCCCTCCCTCCCAACCTTTCCAGAAAAAAGAAATAAAAAACTACACGACACACGTCCCATTGTGCAAACTAGTATCAAAAAATTATATTCTTGTAGGTACCTAGTTCTCATATTTTACTGCATAATTGTATTGAAATTTAGCAACATTTTCTGACCCCAAAAAACTTTATGAAATCCACTTGTGACAAATTGACGATTTCTCGAATTTTTTTAATAATCTATCTATTGGTTCATTACAAATGAAACAGCTTATCCTATAAAATTTAAATAAATTTTGAAAAATTATTAATTTACTAATTAAATTTAACATTGGTAACTCATTTAGGTTTTGCTGTTGTGCTGGTACTGGTACTAGTACTGGTGCTGTTGCTGGTGTCAGTACCGTTGGATTTTTTCTGATCGATTCTGTTTCTATTATTATAATTGCTATGTCCATGCGTATTCATGTAACCTAATCCAGCAACTCCCAGTCCAGTTTGTTGTCCTGATGTTAAGCCACCAGTTTGGCCAAGTCCAAATCCAGTATTGGTGTTGGTGCTAAAATAATGGAAACATAAAATTCATTTGATGAACAAATTTAAATTTAGGTACGGTGAGAAAATAAATCATAAATGTATAATAAGTACCTAAATCAGGGAGAATATTTTTTTAATACGAGTAAGTAAGCATCACTACGTCATATCTATCCGAAAAATTGAGATTTGTTTCATTACTGTATTTCGTTAAAATATCAAAATCGTTATTTTTTCTTGATCACTATTCATTAATTTTTTTCTTCAAAATTTGGATACACATACAGCTTTGGATTTCAAAAATTCGTCTACGAGTATTATAATTTTTTTTTTTTTAAATAATTTGGTGCAATTGTACATATCCATTACCTAATCAATCACATTACGAAAAAAAAACTTCTGATTGTGAATCTAATACGTAGTTGAATTTTGCGCGAGTTTTAATTCGTTTTTGCACTGAATAGGTAATAAATCAATACTCTTACTTGGATAAACTACCGCCGCCGATTTGCTGATTGGTGCTACCCGAATTTTGTACAACAGTGTCGAGACCTCCTTGTTTGCCTATATTGGTTTGTGTCTGTGCATCTGCAGTTGAAACTTTGCTCCCTACATTGGTCTGTGTCTGTACATCTGCAGTTGAACCTTTGCTCCCAACATTGGTTTGTGTCTGTACGTTTGAAGTTGAACCTACTCGGTTACCTCCATTGGTCTGTGTATGCACATCAGAAGTTGAACCGTGGTTCCCTGTATTTGACTGTATCTGTACAGCATCTGAACCCGAATTTCCCGAAGTACTCCTTGAGTTTCCTGTTCCAACAGAGGTTCCAGACGATCCTGATCTTGAGGAGCTTCCAGTGCGAGATCCACCTACACGGATCGCACCGCCACCTCCACTCTTAATACCTCGAATTCTCGAATCAACCCCCACAGTTATCGCCATCACGAAAGAAAACAATAATAAAAGCTGTAAGAACTTCATTATTTCGGTATTTACGTTACCACGTTACTTACTGTCGGAAACTTTGTTTATAATAATACGAATAAATGTCGATATATCAGAGCTATACTTATCTATATGTATGGAAACACAAGTGTACTTAATTTTCACGCACAAAATATAACGTATGAATTTGTTTAAAATCGGATTCTGCGCGTTCGAATTGACCCGTTATTGATTTGCGATGCTTATTAAGATGTGTAGCGGAATTTACGTAATAATTTTCCTTATCAGTGAAGTTAAAGTGTATACAAAACATAAACAACCAGTTTACTTACACAGTGTATCTACGTGTCCGTTTTGTTCCGCACGTAGATAAGATTTCGACTATATTTTAATTCGTGAGGGGGGGAGTATATTGATGAAAATTGATTAATAATGCCTTTCTCTGTATATTTGTGTATTTTCCTTGTGTCTAGTACCTTGATAGAGTGAAAATCGTCCGTGAAGTAGGCTTATACGTCTGTTTTGTACGTATTTTTTTCTTTTTCTCTCCTTCTCTCATGTTTCGTTCGTTTAATAGGTAACAAATGACGATCTCTGCGGAGCATTCGGTCGTTATAATTTCCATAAATAAGATGAAAAATGAGACTCGTGAAGTTCTGACAAGGAACCTTTTGAGGTGTCACACTTTAATTTTAATGGGATCGCGATTTTTGGAAAGAGCATAGCCTAAAACCCCCAAATCCAAATTTTCAGCTGCCCAAGTTCATTTTTCGATTTTTGGCGAATTTTTGAAAATTCAAAATTGACTGTTTTTGGCGATTTATGCTTTTTTTTAAAAAGTACAAAATAAGTCCCAAAACTAATATTAATTACCCAAATCCAAATTTCACCATTTCCAGTCATTCTGGAGCCTCCAGCGCGATTTTTCAATTTCTCCAGAATTTTGAATTTGCTCCAGAAGGCGCGAATATGAAGTTGGGCAGCTAAAAATCGAGTTGTATATTACACTCGACCTGTTTAACGAGTTTATCTACATTTGAGCCGATTTTGAGAGTGACACCTCAGGAGTGGTTTTTTGAGGTCTCACTCTCGCTCTAAAACGCCTGAAAATGGTAGAATTTGCGCTCCGGGGGTTAGTTCTTGAAGAAATACAGCGATTCGTGCAAATTTCAAAAATTTCCTTACAAATGGTTATCTTTTGATTTTTTTGATTTTTTAATTTTGAATGAAGCTGGTCGAAAAACCACTTTTGAGGTGTCACTCCCAAAATCGGCTCAAATGTAGATTAACTCGTTAAACAGGTCGAGTATAATACACAACTCGATTATTAGCTGCCCAACTGTATATTCAAGTCTTCTGCAGCAAATTCAAAATTCTGGAGAAATTGAAAAAATCGCGCTGGAGGCTCCAGAATGGCTGGAAATGGTGAAATCTGGATTTGGGTAATTAATAAGAAAAGAGACTTCTTCTATTTGAATAATTAATATTAGTTTTGGGACTTATTTTGGCCATTTTTATTGATCAAGTACGTACTTTTAAAAAAAAAAAGCAGAAATCGCCAGAAACAGTCAATTTTGAATTTTCAAAAATTCGCCAAAAATCGAAAAATGAACTTAGGCAGCTGAAAATTTGGATTTGGGAGTTTTAGACTATGCTCTTTCCAAAAATCGCGGTCCCGTTCAAATTAGAGTGTGACACCTCAAGAGGTTCCCTTGTGAGATTAATTCACTGATTTGGAGGTTGAAAAAAAAATAAAAACGAGGAATAAAAATTATTGATACGTATAATTATATTCGTTATTATTTTTCAATTAGGTAGGTACAATAGATAGGTATTATTTCGTCATAGGAACAATGACTCATTAAAATTTTGTTTTTGTACATGTTTAGACACAATTTATGAATAATTTCTATTTTCAAAATTGCTTAACGGAATTTCTTTCCTATTTCAATACCACCGTATCCTTCGGGTTTTCCACCTGCTGTTTGTTTAACTCCAGCTTTAGCATCGACGGTGATACTGTTATCGCTGTACAGATTTTTCGATCCTTCAACGTGCCATGCACCTTTTCCTGCTTCACTGCTTACTCCAGCACTCAATTTTCCAGTGCCATCTTTGGAACTAAGGAATTTTTTATGATTATTTTACCATTTAGTTACTTGTACGAGTAATAAATTTCGTGTGCGAAAGCTTACTTCAAAGTTCCTTCTATTCCCACGTTTGTTTGAGTTTTGCCTCCAGGTTGTCGACTAGCTTCAGCATTGACACTCAAACTACCTCGTTCGCCATTTACAAGACTTTTTTCAGCTTTAACGTTGAAAGAATTTCCGTCATTAGTTCGTTCGACTTTACCACTGATTTGACCTGTTTTGTCTTTAGATCTGAAATGCGAAGTTTGGAATGAGTCTTTTACTTGTTTTAGTGTTTTATGATTTTTAACGATTGCGATTCGTCAAAAAATTTGATATTGATTTTTTAAATGGGGTTTAAATAAAGATAGTCTAATCAAAATATTGTATGTTCGTACTGTATGGTTCCTTCAACACCGACATGATGCTGAGTTTTGCCGCTGGATTCCTTGCTAACTCCTCCATTGATATTGATATTGGTATTTTTACCGATGGAAACTTGCTTTGAAGCATCCGCATTGATCGATGATTTTCTACCTTCTTGTTTCGCTGCCCCACTGATTTTTCCAGTTCCATCCTTGCTTCTAAATTAACATTGCAATACGTTATGTTATTTTTACATCAATAAGTCAGCACTTTTAATGAATTTTAAGTTCATGTAGACGAATGATTTATTGGGAGGAGGGAGGGAGGCGTACTGGCGTTGTAAAAAAATTTCCAGAAAGTTTTCTTTCTTACCAAAAATTTCTAAAAAAATGTTGCTTGTTTGTAGTAAATTTCAAGTACGTATCTCTCTTTTCTTCCAAACATTTCCCAAAAGCCTTTTTTTTGTTGTCAGAAATTGTCAAAAAACCTTGCCTCTTTGCTAAAAGTATCGAAGTGGTGCTTTTAACAAACATTTTCTGAAAAAATAACTTGTTTACTAAAAAGTTGAAAAACGTCTTGCTTTTTGCCAAAAATTTAAAAACGTCGTCGCTTTTCAAAAAATTAGGTAGGTACTAAAAATCTTGCCAAAAATTGTTGTTGTCAAAGAATTTATAAAACGTACATATCTTTTTTCGTCAAAAATTGTCAAAAGAAGCTGTGCCACGTTTGTTTTTGCCAGGAATTTCCAAAAAAAAAACAATTTTTTCTCTTTTGTATTTTTTATAAATAAAGTTAATTTTCAAATTTTGTTCTCGCTCCGATAAATGTAACAGTGCCTATTTTGGGGGGGAGGGGGGAATAATTGAGTACGAGCCCCGATATTTGAAATCTGACTACGTTTTGCTTACTTTATAGAACCTTCGACACCAATGTGATTTTGAGTTTTACTGCTTGATTCTTTGTTGATACCTCCGTTGATGTTGATATTGGCATGTTCATTAACAGAGATTTGTTTTGAGCCGTCCACATTGATCGATGACTTCCTGCCATCTTGTTTTGCTGTGCCACTGATTTGACCAGTTCCATCTTTACTTCTAAATTAATAATATTATAAAGAAAGTTATTCACTTCTGCTGAAAGTTATCAGTGCAATAATATTACACTCTCAGAAGTTGATTTCGCTTACTTTACTGTTCCTTCGACTCCAAAATGATGTTGAGTTTTGCTACTAGATTCCTTACTAATTCCTCCGTTGATATTGATATTGGTATGTTGATTAACAGAAATGTGTTTCGAAGCTTCCGCATTGATCGATGATTTTCTTCCTTCTTGTTTCGCTGTACCGCTAATTTTTCCACTTCCATCTTTGCTTCTGTAAATATGAGTTCAACATAGTCAATGAAAACATACAAAAATAAATAAAACTACCATATTTGCGATATGTAATGAAACCTACTTGAAAGATCCTTCAATGCCTATATGATTGTGAGTTTTACTACCAGACGCTTTGCTAGCACCTCCAAAAACACTTGCTTTGCTCTGCCCATCATTGTGAATTACCTTTGATCCTTCGATGCTCCCGGATGATTTTCCATTCACTGTATTCGCTTTTCCACTTATATGTGCGGTATTATCTTTTGAACTGAAGAAATTGGAAGAATGTTAGTTATTATCTTTCATTATATTTTAGTGATTCATTTCGTTTGAAATTTAATTGTTTGAAACGAGTAAGAAAAAAAAAATTTATGCGAGCAAGTACTACGAACTCACCTGAGAGAACCGCTGATTCCGAGTGAATTTTGACTTTTAGCGCCAGATGCTTTGCTAATTCCTGCATTCACGTTGACATTTCCATGTGATGAAGTTTTTTGATCATTGTTTGAACTATTAAAAATTATCTCATTTTATGATATGTAGGTATATTATAAATAGAGTGAGGGTTAGTAATGTAGGTTTTTACTTTTGAGAACTGCTTCCGGTATTATGAGCATTTCCTGACTTTGCTGAACCACTGTGCGAACCTTGGTTTTGTGTACTGGAATGTTGCGAATTTCCATTTGAATGTCCCAAACCTCCATGAGAGCCTCCGGAATGTCCCAATCCACCAGAGTGCCCCAAACCTCCTCGAGATCCGCCTGAATGACCATGAGAGCCCCCAGAATGTCCTAATCCACCAGAGTGCCCCGAACCTCCTCGAGATCCGCCTGAATGACCATGAGAGCCTCCAGAATGTTCTGATCCACCGGAGTGTCCCAAACCTCCTCGAGATCCGCCTGAATGACCATGAGAGCCCCCAGAATGTCCTAATCCACCAGAGTGCCCCGAACCTCCTCGAGATCCGCCTGAATGACCATGAGAGCTTCCAGAATGGCCTGATCCACCAGAGTGTCCAGAGTGACCTGATCCACCAGAATGTCCAGAACCTCCTCGAGAACCGCCTGAATTACCATGAGAGCCTCCAGAATGACCGGATCCACCCGAGTGTCCAGAACCTCCTCGAGATCCGCCTGAATTACCATGAGAGCTTCCAGAATGTCCTGATCCACCATGAGAACTTCCTGAATGCGCGGAGCTTCCACGAGAACCTCCAAATCCTCCACTGTGGGATCCACTTGAATGTACTGCTGAAACACCTCGTATGGTTTTCAGCTGTGCTGAAACACTCCGAATACTTTTAGTTTTTGGATGAACTTCCGTGTTCACCACCACCACAAAAGCAAGCGATATTATAATTTTGAAAAGCTTCATTGCTTTTTTATTCGTACGATATCACTGGTAAACTACTAACTACGTAGGTCTGAATATGTTTTTGAAACTCTTCAAATAAATACACAGAATGTTTCAGAAAAAAATTCACGATCTCAATCGTATCGAAAAACGCGACTGAATTTTAAAATTGTGATAACCGCTTCTTTTATACGATCGATTATCTTTTTATTTAAAAATGAATCAAATCATCGGGTTTTTCGCAATTGAACAATGAACATTGATTAGTAATGAATCGAAGCAAATTTTCTCCGTGATGTTTTCTTTCATTAGCATACGTCATTTATAAAATTACAAAATAGTAGGTAGGTACTAGGTAGTGATGGATTGAAACAGGTTTTCCCTCGTATAATGTTTTCTTCAATCAGCATACCTTCATTTTTCAACTCTCGTCGTCTCCTCTTTTTTCGCAGAGAGAAATTATTTTCGACTGAAGGCTTCTATTGACAAATTTTCACTCTCTGCCCTTCTTGGTTTTGAATTTCTTAAAACTTATGGTGCTTTGTCATTTTCTAAATAAAATTTAAAGCCTCAGAATTCGGTTTATTTTCATCATTTTTGGATTTATCCTGTAGTAAGTTTGGAGATAGATTTAAAACAGCTGAAAATTTAGTACTTCATTTTGGAGACTTTCTTTTTCAAAAAATATCATTTCTGAAACGGAGGAAAAATTTTGTTACGCAGTGGTCTTCGTTTTTAATCATTATTATAATTTTTAAAAAAAAAGGAAAGCAAAATCTGCGAAATAGCCAAAATCTTATCAAATTTTTAAATTCGCAACTTTGACCAAAAAATTGGCACTACTGTGTTTCAAAATACCTATTGCCCCAGTTTCAGAAATGTTATCTTTTGAGATGAAAAATTTTCTAAACACGAGTTTGCCCAAAAATGATGAGCGCTTTGATAATTTTCAACCAGTCATGTAGAACTCTCAAAGAGATCTTTGCATTTTGATGGGTCAAAGTAGAATCTCTGATGCTATCTTTTGGAACTTGGCCATTTTTTCGGAAACAAGTTGAGTAGGAGGTCGAGCGAAAAAACACGATTTTTTAAAACATGCTCCCTCTTTGAAGATCCATATCTTCCCTTTAGCGGCACATTTGGGGCTAAACATTGTATAGATAAGATTTTGACTATTTTAATTCGTAAGGGGAAAAAGTATATTGATGAAAATTGATTAATAATACCTTTCTGTGTATCTGCGTATTTTGCTTGTGTCTATACCTCAAAAGAGTGAAAATCGTCCGTGAAGTAGGCCTATTACGTCTGTTTTGTACTTACGTATTTTTTTCTTTTTCTCTTCTGTTCTCATGTTTCGTTCGTTTAACAATAAATGACGATCTCTGCGGAACATTACGCCATTTAATTTGACGAAAAATGAGACTCGTGAAGTTCTGAGATTAATTCACTGATTTGGAGGTTGAAAAAAAAATAAAAACGAGAAATAAAAATTATTGATATCTATTAGTTATTATTTTTCAATTAGGTAGGTACAATAGATAGGTATTATTTCGTCATAGGAACAATGACTCGTTAAAATTTTGTTTTGTACAAATGTTTAGACACAATTTATGAAAAATTGCTATTTTCAAAATTGCTTAACGGAATTTCTATCCTCGTATTTCAAACTCAGCATATCCTTCGGGTTTTCCACCTTCTGTTTGTTTAACTCCAGCTTTAGCATCGACGGTGATACTGTTATCACTGTACAGATTTTTTGATGCTTCAACGTGCCATGCATTTTTTCCTGCTTCATGGCTTACTCCAGCACTCAATTTTCCAGTGCCATCTTTGGAACTACGGAATGTTTTATGATTATTTTACCATTTTACGTGTACGAGTAATAAATTTAATTTGTGAAAGCTTACTTCAAAGTCCCATCTATCCCCACGGTTTCTTGAATTTTGCCTCCAGGTTGTCGACTAGCTTCAGCATTGAAATGCAAACTACCTCGTTCGCCATTTACAATGTTTTTTTCAGCTTTAACGTTGAAAGAATTTCCATCATTGGTTTGTACGACTTTACCACTGATTTGACCTGTTTTGTCTTTAGATCTGAAATGCGTAGTTTGGAATGAGCCCTTTTACTTGTTTTACTGTTTAATAATTTTTAAGGATTCGTCAAAAAGTTTGATATGGATTTTTTAAATGCGGTTTAAATAAAGATAGTGTAATGGAAATATTGTATGTTCGTACTGTATGGTTCCTTCAACGCTGAAATGATCCTGAGTTTTGCCGCTGGATTCCTTACTAACTCCTCCATTGATATTGATATTGGTATTTTTACCGATGGAAACTTGCTTTGAAGCATCCGCATTGATCGATGATTTTCCATCTTCTTGTTTCGCTGCCCCACTGATTTTTCCAGTTCCATCTTTGCTTCTAAATTAATATTGCAATAATGTTATTTTTTTTTATATAATAGTCAAAACTTTTCATAAATTTTTTGTTCATGTAGACAAATGATTTATTGTGGTGGGGGTACTGGCTTTGTAAAAAAAAATTCCAAAAAGTGTTCTTTCTTGCCAAAAATTTCTAAAAATTTTCGCTTGTTTGCAATAAATTCCAAATACGTATTTATCTTTTCTTCCAAACATATTTTCCCAAAAGTCTTTTTTTGTTATCAGAAATTATTGTCAAAAAGCCTTGCCTCTTTGCTAAAATTATCGAAGTGGTGCTTTTAACAAACATTTTCTGAAAAAATAACTCGTTTACTAAAAAGTTGCAAAAAGTCTTGATTTTTGCCAAAAATTGAAAAACATCATCACTTTTCAAAAAATTAGGTAGGTACTGAAAATTTTGCTTTTTTAGGTAATAGGATTACGAAAACGTATCTTTTTTCGCCAAAAATTGTCAAAAGAAGCTGTGTCACATTTACTTTTGCCAGGAATTCTCAAAATATTGAGTAGGAGCCCTGATATTTGAAATCTGACTACATTTTGCTTACTTTATAGAGCCGTCGACACCAATGTGATTTTGGGTTTTACTGCTTGATTCTTTTTTGATACCTCCGTTGATGTTGACATTGGCATGTTCATTAAAGGAGATTTGTTTTGAAGCATCCACATTGATCGATGACTTCTTGTCATCTTGTTTTGCTGTGCCACTGATTTGAGCAGTTCCATCTTTACTTCTAAATTAATAATATTTCAGAGAAAGTTATTTATTTTATTCGTCTATCTGCTGAAAATTATCAATGCAATATCTCTCAGAAGTTGATTTCGCTTACTTTACTGTACTACGAACTCACCTTAGAGAGCCGCTGATTCCGATTGTATTTTGACTTTTAGCATCAGATACTTTGCTAACTTCCGCATTCACGTTGATATTTCCTTGTGACTGTGAGTTTTTTGTATGTGATGAAGTTTTTTGATCATTATTGTTTGAACTATTAAAAATTATCTCATTTTATGATATGTACATAAATTATAAATAAAGTGAGGATTAGTACGGTAGGTTTTTACTTTTGAGAACTGCTTCCGATATTATGAGCGTTTCCTGACTTTGCTGAACCGCTGTGTGAACCTTGGTTTTGTGTACTAGAATGTTGCGAATTTCCAGTTGAATGTCCCAAACCTCCTTGACTGCCTGAATTACCATGCGAGACTTCGGAATGTCCCGATCCACCAGAGTGTCCAGAACCTCCTTGAGATCCGTCTGAATTACCATGAGAGCTTCCAGAGTGACCTGGTCCACCAGAATGTCCCGAACCTCCTTGAGATCCGCCGGAATTACCATGAGAGCTTCCAGAGTGCCCTGATCCACCAGAATGTCCCGAACCTCCTTGAGATCCGCCTGAATTACCATGAGAGCCTCCAGAATGGCCTGAAACACCTCGTATGGTTTTCAGCTGTGCTAAAACACTGCGAAGACTTCTGGTATTTGGATGAACTTCCATGTTCACCGCCACCACGAAAGCAAACGATATTATAATTTTGGAAAGCTTCATTGCTTTTTTGCTAGTATGATATCACTGATAACTACTAACTAGATCTAAATATGATTTTGAAACGTTTCAAATAAATGCACAGAACGGTTCAAAAAAAAATGTAACATCTCAGTCGTAACGAAAAAAGCGACTGAATTTTAAAAATGCGATACTGCTTTCTCTTACGTGGTCAATCATCGTCTTGTTTAAAAATGAATCAAATTATTATCAGGTTTTTTATGATGGTATCGTGACCATTGAAAATTTATTTGTAATGAATCGAAGTAAGTTTGCGCCTTGACTTTATCTTCAAATTGGCATAGGTACGTGATTAATACTGTAAAATCTTATCTAAATACCTATGTTAGTACTCGTAAGTCGTTAACAGAACAAGATGTTTTTTATTTGAGATTTTTTCTAGAGTTGCAAACGGTAGTAACCTTAATGGATTGGAACTACTTTTCATCGTATAATGTTTCCTTTAATTAGCATACCTTCAATCACTCATTTTAGAGACTTTCTACTTCGAAAAATATCATTTTTGAAACCGAGGAAATAATATTTTGGAACGCAGTTGTGCCAATTTTTGGTAATTTCGATTTTTTTTTAAAAACGAGCGAAATTGCCAAAATATTATCAATTTTTTTGGATTTTTCAGATTTCCGATTTTGACCAAACATTTAGCACCACTGCGTTCCAAAATATTAGGTACTCCGGTTTCAGAGATGTTGTTTTTTAATGTTTTGGCTTAATTGGTGTGAAATATTTCGTTTTCAAAACTCAAGTTGGCCCAAAAATGAGTGTTTTGAAAATTTTCGATCACTACATACTTAGAACTTTAAAAGAGGTCTTGGATTTTGATGGGAACGGCCTGGGTCAACGCAGCATCTCAACTGCTATCTTTTGAAACTTGGCCTTTCTTTCCAATACAAGTTGAGTAGGAGCTCGAGCGAAAAACACCACGATTTTTCTGAAAATGCCTCCTCTTTGAGGACCCATATCATATCTTTCCTTCAGTGGCATCTCCGGAACTAAAAGTTTTTCTGAGTGACTTTCAGCTCGAAATGAAGGTCTCCACTGAATTTATCAAAATTTTCCAACAAAAATTTTTGTGCAATTCATCTGAATAAATAGATACGTACCCAAGTACATATTTAAAGTCTTATCCTATTTCTTTTTAATGCTCAAAGAATGGTTAAAAATTCGTAATTGTATTATTTTTAAAAGTCACGATGATTCATGTCGAACATTGATGACTAAGTATTTAACGTGTTGTTTGTTGATAAATATTCCAATTTAACGGTCAATTTACTCTCGTTAACCACGAAATTATTCATCATAAATATTTCGTTTTCTTATCGATAATTTATTGATACGCGCCAACTACACTCGGGTCAATGTTCAATAGAAATGAAAGTCGTTCCTATACCTATACCTCGTAGGTACTTTCCACCTTCACAGATCCATCTTATTGCGTATGTAGAACTATACGAATGGCAATCCCAAGAGAACTTATAGCAAATATTCGTTCTCTCGCAGAAAATACAAATTAACGTCGTCGATGAAATTTTGATCATATTTCTTTTCGCGTATTTGTATCGTAGGCGTTTTATTATGACAATAAAATGTAACTTATGCGTATGTGAAAATGAACGATGAACTTTCGAGATTCTCGATCCCTTCGGAACACTGCACAATAAGCTTCGAATCACGTAACCAATAAGCATTCCATATACAGACAAACTATACAAATACGAAAAAAAAAAAAAAAATTCTAGTGTCTCGAAAACCCCTCTCCTGCTCTGTTTTCCCATCGTCGTTTCAAGTTCGCAAAAGCTTTGAAAAAGCTGCCATCTCATAAACGTTGAATTTTTTCGCGCCTTGAATTCCTACTGGTAGAGAGGGCAGGAAAGGGGGGAGGAAAGCGCGCGCGGTATTAAACGTAGACATTAATCGCATCATTAAACCGTGTCTAGCAAGTTGCCGCGCAATTTTTAATTTACTTTTTTATTTGTAAAGTGCGAAAAAATCGACGCGGGGTCGTTTTTCAAACGAGAAACTTTTGTTGTGTTTTTTCATCGTGATAAATGATTTTATTTTCGTCAGTTCATTGTTGACGATGGTGGTGCTGTGTTAGAGGATAGGTAGGTAGAGGAGGAGGTGTCTAGTAGAACGTCATATACTACCGTACAAAACGCTAGCTTGCGATTTTTGGTGCGAAGTAAAGGTAAATAAATAAACGAGATGACGTTGCTAATAAAAAATGCGACAAATTAGATAACATTTCGTTCCATTGTAACCAACACGGTGTGGTTTGCGACACCCCTGACTGATTTAATGATATTTGATATGGGATCGAATTTTTTTTGTCTTTTTTCAACCCTTGCTGCTCTTCTATGTACTAGGTAGGTAACTAGGTATTCTCTTTTTTGGTGTACGCGTTCGGGTGCCAAAATATATAACAACGGAGACGTGGCCTGCTGTTTTTAGATAAAAGCTCGGTTATTGTTTGAACACGTTGTATTGACGTGAAAAATGCTTCTAAACATAGGTGTAATATCCTTTTGGATTACTTTGCTGACACTAAAGGTTTTAATAAATTTCAAGGTTATATCGATTTCTTCATTTTAATGGAGTTCCAGTAGCACGAGATAAAAGTGTAGTATTTTACTAGCTTGGTGTTAATATCGGTGCGACCATGTGACCCTGACCTTGATAACGTTATTTTTATCGGTACCTATTTTGAAGTAGCGTCTTTCATCTAATGTCGAAATTGGCGTCAATTTTAGGGAAACTAAATAAATGATACGAATAAGATTTTACTATGGGATAGAAATTGATTTTTTTTTACAAAAATGAAGTATTTTAATTTTATTTTCAGTCTTGATGTTAGCTTTGATTTGGATTTGAATCTGCCTGTTTTCGGGTCAGAGGAACCGTTCAGTTCCAAATTCGGAGTCCAGAGGTTCAAAATGCAATTTGGGGCCCACTTTCCGGGATGAGTAATTATGCAGGTGTTTTTAGGGACCCGTTCTTGTGAAAAGTGGCGAGAAATTGATCACCTCCGTCCTCCAGTATATTATATTTTGCTGAGAATCGAGGAACATTTTGTCAAGAGTTAATTGCCCAGTGTGATTTGATATTTGATGGGAGGGGAACAACAAAAATTGACCTATAAAAATGTCATTTAATATTTTTCATCTTTATCGCACTGTGCTTAAAATAAACTGTAAAATGGATTTTTTTTAGAGTTTGACTGCAGCGATATTATGAATGATCACGCTTCGAAAACTTTTACCTATTTTTGGATCCGGCAAAAAATCGAGGAGCCTCTGAAAATGGATCTTCAGAAAAAATGTCAATATATGGCAAGGTCTTGAAAATTCAAATTTGGTGATTTGTTCTCGAAAATACTCAAAATTTGACCAAATTGAAGTAGAAAGTTGGAAGTTGATTTTTACCCTGTTTTGAGCCCTCCTTTTCCCCCTCCCCGAATCAATTGAATTGATAGCTGGATGTTGATTTCTACCCTTTTTTACCCCCTCCTCCTTCCCCTCCAAGAATCAATTGGAACTGATTTTCAGCTACCCAACGTATTTTTGATTTTGGAATTTTGAAAAATACCTACGATTTTCAAACGAAGATTTGATTTGAACAGACATAAACAATAATTTCGAAACATGTATCTCAATGAATCAGGTGCTCAATTCATAGATCAGTAAATTTTGTTGAGGGTCTTTTCATGCGGGGCTTTTTTAAAACTATGAAATTTAAAGATCCGTTAAAGGCTCTAGAGTAATATTTTAGCTTTCAACTTTAATTGCATCGATTTTAGTGGAGGGGATGGGAGGGGGAGGGGGGAATAAACCTGATTAAGATTTTCAGAAATTCGCCAGAAATCTAAAACTGAAATGCGGTCTTTAAATTTCTTCTTAATGAGGTTGACTAAAAAAAATTTTGAGTACCAATTCATTTTTCCCAATGTTTTGAGGTCAGTTTTCAAATTTTTTGTATAATTTTTTTGAAATTCTGTTCCAAAAAAATTATTTTGGTTACTAATGAAAAGAAACCCATTGAACATTTGAAAAAAGTGATTGTCTGTGTCTGGAAAAGACAAAGTATTCGTGAAGTCTTACAAATGAACCTCTCGAGGCGTCCGCTCCGATTTGAACTGTTCCACGATTTTTGGAACGATCGCGCTAAGATTGATTTTTCGATTTTTAGAGAATTTTTAAAATATTGTCCATTTTTGGTGATTTATACTTTAAAAAAAGAAAAAATGCATCTCGTATTTACTCAATAAAAATATGAAAATTGATTCTAAAAATGATATCCACTCCTCTAAACCGAATTTCGTCATTTTCGGTCGTTCTGTAGCCTCCAGTGCAATTTTCAATTTCTCTAGAAGGCGCAGGAAATTTTTTTTTCGTAAGGAAAATTTTTAAACGTTATTCCTACGAAAGGCTAATTTGTTTAAAAGTGACCCCCTTCTTCTCCTGGTGCAAATTTTATCATTATTTTCGAGGCACTCTGTAGCCTCCAATGTGATTTTAGATTTCTTCAAAAAATTTTAATTTCTCCAGAAGGTGTGGAAATAAATTTGGGTGAGTGAAAAACTAGTTGTGGTTTATTCTCGAATTTGTAGATAAATCAGGAGGGATGGAAATCCTTATTCTGAAAACTTCAAAAATTTCTGGGCTTATTCTGAATCTCGTGATTTGATCAGGGCCTTGGAGACAGAAAAGGTAAAGAGTTATATTTGCCTTAGGATCAATTTCCTGAATAATTTAAAAATTGAAACGCTCAAGATAAATGATGAATTGCTGTGAAAGTGTTATATTTGTACTTTAGAAATTCTTTAGAAAATTTTCACAATTTCTGTTCATTAAAAAATACAATGAAAAAACTCTGATTTACAAATTTTATTGCGAGTCAAGTCGTTGCGAAGAAGGGGAGAGCTTGATTTTTGCTCTGAGCACGGTTTTTTGAGATAAAAGTACATATCAACTTGAAGAAGAAACCTTGATGAGATTTACCCCAAAGAGGTCTCAAAATACACCTGAATAGGTCAACAGGCTCTTCTTTCAATAAATTTAGTTTTTTATTTTTGAAATCAAAAACTTATAGAATTTGAGAAAGTGTAAATCAGATTGAGGCTAAGTACAGTGGGTTGAATCCCAAATCTAAAAAAATCACTAATTTCTAAACTTTTTTTCGATTTTTTATATTTGTACCAAAGCTGGGAGTGTATTTCTGAAAGAAAAGTATATAATTTGATATTGTGATCTGCGAGGAAAAAATCAGAAATGTTGATCGTAAATAATTTTCGACCCCTTGGAAGTCAGAAGAGGAGGCTGAATTGCCTAGATTACTTTCTCTAATTTTTAGATTTTTTTTCTTAGGTTGAAAGGAGGAATCGGGCTAGAGATACTAGGTAGAAAAATTTAGTAATATTTTGTCCTTCAATTGGCGAAGTTTTCATGGTGAGAGGAGGGTTGAAGTCGAATCATATCGAAACTTTCGAACGATTTCATATGCAAAACTTTCATTACAGGTATAAGAAAATATCAATAAGTAAAAGAGATTCATTATTGTCTTATAGATAGGTAGAGGTACCTATTTGAAAAAAATACGCTTCTAAACGTAGCTAGAAACATCTCTCTTTAAATTTCTACTGTGTCATTCTCATTTCTTAGCTTCAGTATTTATTAAAAGACGTATCACAATACTGTTTCAAAGAAAGTTACTTATTCGTTTTGTAAACCTTTCATTCAACCCGCCTCAAAGTATACTCGTGTTTTCAAAGCAATGCTCTCAAAAGTTATATCGAATCTTGAAAATATTTCGCAAAATGAACCATTATGAAATTTTTTTAATATTTGCAGACATTTTTTTTTTCATAACATAAGCTTACAAGTTTTTTTTATAAGCTTTAAAATATTCAAAAACAATGCGTTCTTTTATCTAAAGTCGACGTTTGTGCTTGGTGATTTACAACGTTTTCTCAGTCGTTTGTTTTTTTCTCAGGAATTTTTTTAGCCGGTGAAATTCCAGTGTGAATAAATTTAAAAACCGTTTGTGGCGTTTGTACTTCGAATTTGAAATATTCTTGGAATTAATATGTGACAAAGGAGAGACAACCTACGACGTATTTTATTCCACTTTGAAGATACCTAATGATGAATTAAAGTAAAAAAAATAAGAAAAAAACACTCGTGCTGACTCGTTGAGTAATTTATTCGAAAGCTTAGGCACTATTTTTCGTCGCAGTTTTGCTGAGATAAGCATAGAAATAGAAACGATTACTGGAGTGAGCCTATACATAAGAAGGAAGATAACCGAATGTGTGAAATTATATATAAAGGCAAAATAAGCCTATAAAAAGTAAGGTCAACGGTTTCGAGCAGTTGAAAAAGAAATGTAGACGAAAAATACCGAAATTCAGACGCGATAATTTCCGAGAAAAAGTCGTACGAATTTTTATTCTAATTGGCATTTTCAGGTAGCAATGTTGACAAAAGACATTAGTAAATTAGATGAATAGCGGTGTAAAAAGGGTACAAAATACGGAAACGGAAACACGAGAAACCCTTTTTGTTCGATTTAATGCGTCTGTAATATTGTAAGAAACGCGGAACTAAATTTCAATTTATTTGTAAATAACATCGAACTGTGTAGTACCTACTCGTAGATGATTCATCGATGTTCACCTGTTGATTATGGGGGTCTTTTATTCGATACTGGAATGGCTTCATTGGAAAAGCTGCGTTACGTTTGGATGAAAAAATACGATTTTACCCTCACATATTTCACTAATCTATCAACAAGGGTTGCTATTCGATGAAATAAACGACATAAATATTGCAACCAGCGCATTCTGAGTGAATTTGCAGTGCGTTGACGAAAGGGGAAACCAGATGGTTTTCACGATATGAGAAATTTTATTCGAAAAAGTGCAGTTTTTTTTGGCAATTTGACCGAAGTACCCTCGTATTTTCAAGAACACGAGAAGTTAGTAAGAGATTATCTCCTTAGAGCCTGAGTCTAAAGTCCTTCTGATGACTGTTCATTTACTTCATAAGGGTTGAATTGTTCAACCGTGTACATAAACAGGTCAAAAAGGTGAGGTAGAAAGCAGATAAGGAATTATTAGGGATTATCTGGAATTAATGTTCATAGGCTGTTAGAGCTTACGATACCTAAAACACCGTATTCGCAGTCAATTTCATCAAAATAGTTCCTTGTAATAGCTTGACTTATAAAATATTCTCCAACTAATGGAATAGTTTCGTAGCTTCTGAAACGTGCATTAAATTTTTCGAACGAAGTTAATCGTTGTTTGTAATTTTTGTTCTGTGTGCAGAGGTATTTTATCGAATCAAAATTTGATCAATAGACCATGCAGTGGCCAGATGCGAACGGAAGATAGCAGTATTGCTGATCAATTCGAAATAGATCCTAAAGAAGAGGAGAAACGAGTGCAAATGTTTTTATGGTCGATGGTGGGCTCATTTACCGCTTGTTTTGGTCCATTGAATATATTCAGGTATGTTTGAAACTTTCAAATATATTTTAAGCAGGTAAACGTACTTCATTGTTGATTTCATGATCTGTATTTATTCTTATTTATTTCTTAACTATTGTGAATGAATGGCCTCTCCCTTCTCCTTCTGAGGGCTGTAAAACCAACAAGATAGTAGAGATTAGCCATGAAGGGCTCGTGGGTCATTTTTTCGCCAGAAATTGCTAAAAAAAAAAATCATCTTTTCTTTTGTTGAAATTGTCAAAAGTCTCGTATTCATTGCCAGAAATCGCAAAAATTCTCAATTTTTGGTCTAAAATTACCAAAAGTTGCCAAATATTTTGTAGTTGAACTTTTTTGGCAAAAATTGAAATTTTAACAAAAACTTGAAAAAAATCAAAAAAATGAAAGTAAAATTTGAAACTCTGAAAAAGAATATAAAACCTAAACTAAAACTGACAATAGTACCGAAAACCAAAAATGAAATTAAAAATTCCAAGAATTAGACCAAATGGAAAAAAAATCGATTTTTAAAAAAAAAATTTGAATAGTTTTAGAAAGACGTAGCCCTGTATGAAAAATTTTCATTTCACATTAATTTTGATTCACTTTATGAATTTCAAACTTATCAAACAATTCCGGATTTTCTCAGTTCCCTTCTCCTGGAAAAAACTCATAATCTTTCGCCAATTCATTATTACATATTACACGTCTTATTTAAAAAGAAATAATCGAATCAAATTCCAAAATATCTAGTAACTCTTCATCTTGACACGCAAACGTTCTCAAAACGTTGTAAACATTTTCGCGCAAGCAAAACCAAATATAAGCAGGAAATTACACGTTTACAGCACGCGTGAAAATACAAATTGGTCGTCTCGTCGCTCATAATGTCACAATAAAAACGCGCTAAGAAATTTAATTTCGCGAATAACGACTCGCGCAATTGGACATCCTCGCACAAAATCCTTTATCACCGATGGGCGATGTAAGATGTAGCCTGCGGTACTATATGAATTCGTTTACTCGAATCTCGCATCAAGTCTGCGAGGGAAAGCGAGACAGAGAAAAAAAAACGGGAGAAGTTTTCCCTCACATAAATAACAACTAAGGAGCTTTTGTATGGCAATACGGCTCATTAGGTTCAATTTATGTTTCAACTCTTTTGCTGTAGAATTGGAATTCGAGACCCGACGAAAGGCAAACATAATTTCTACAAACGGACAGTCGCAGTTGAGAACTATGTACTGAAGACCCGAGTATCGTAAATATCATCCTCGTCGATAAATTCAAATTGATTTTTAACCAAGTTTTCGAACCAATAAAAAAGCTTATGCTGGAACTACAGTACATAGTAATAGGTAGCGGAGTAATGAAAAAAGGGAGGTTGCAATGGTACAGTTTGCTTGCCTACGTACCTATATATCGCCGTAAATATCCTTTTTACCAATTCATGAGCTCTGCTGGAGATCCTATTGTTGAAAATACATTAAAATTTTAACACGTTTTAAGCAACAAAACGCTTTGGCATTTGAATTAATTTTATTTTACTCGACGGTATCGTGGGCAAATGTCGATGTCTGGGTTCATCGTATTAAAGCTCGGATGCAACTTGTTTGTTTTATTAGATTTTTTTTTGTTCTCTAAAAAATAATCCGGGATAATTAAAAAAAAAGACCATCGATGCTATGAGTGAATCTCAAGGGTGACTTGAGGAAGTTGGTCTTTGAAGATTCGTTCAAAAACTTACAATGCCTCATTGATTTTGTATGGTCAATTTTAAAAAGCTTGTAGGAGTGAAAGAGACAAATGAGGGGAAATTACATAATTTTTTTTTAAAATCAAAGGGCGTGTTAACATTAATTTATTCAGAAAAACAAAAATTTTTGAGAGGAGGTCCCAGTCATTGTTGTAAGTGTGACCTCGTATGAAAAAGAGCCAAAATGGATTTTTGAAACAAAATTTTGATATGATTGCAGTGCAGTCATTTTAATCGAATTGTTGGTGAAAAAACCACCAGAATATTCTCACGGCATTTGACAATTTTTTTGAATGTTTGGTACTTACATTGGTGAATCCTGGTGACTTCTTAGAGAAAGATTCACCGAAAGTCACCCAGTGAGTTTTCGACATTTTATTTAGGTGACTTCATGATAAAATAATCACCAGACTGTCCTCAGGGTCCTGGAAATTTTTCTTGAATGTCTGGCGACTCCTGGGTGAATTCTGGTGACAGTTTCACCAGAAGTCACCGAGTGGATTTTTGGTCATTTTTATGGCAAATTGTTGGTGAACAAATCACCAGAATGTCCTCAGGGCTTTGGGAAATTTTTTTGAAAGTCAGGTACCTCCCTGGGGAGTTCTGGTGACCGATTTACCAGAAGTCACCAAGTGGATTTTTTGTCTTTTTCAAGGTGAATTTATGATTGAAAACTCACCAGAATGTCCTCAGGGCTCTAGAAATTTTTTTGAATGTCTGGAGGCTCCCTGGTTAATTGTGGTGAGTTCTGGTGACAGATTCATCAGAAGTCAACAAGTGGATGTTTTGTCTTTTTCAAGGTGAATTTATGATGGAAAACTCACCAGATTGTCCTCTCAAGGCCCTATAATTTTTTTTTTGAATGTCTGGTGACTCCTTGATGAATTCTGGTGAGTTCTGGTGACCGATTTACCAGAAGTCACCAAGTGGATTTTTTGTCTATTTCAAGGTGAATTTATGATTGAAAACTCACCAGAACGTCCTCAGGGCCCTAGAAATTGTTTTATTCTCCGGAGACTCTTTGGTGAATTCTGGTGCGCTCTGGTGTCAGATTCACCAGAAGTCACCAAGTGGATTTTTTGTCTTTTTCAAGATGAATTTATGGTGGAAAAATCATCAGAATGTCCTCATGATCCCAGAATTTTTTTTGAATGTCTGGCGACTCCTTGATGAATTCTGGTGACAGTTTCGCCAGAAGTCGCCAAGTGGATTTCTGGCCATTTCTATGGCGAATTGTTGGTGAACAGATCACCAGAATGTCCTCAGGGCTTTGGGAATTTTTTTCGAAAGTCAGGTACCTCCCTGGTGAGTTCTGGTGACCGATTTACCAGAAGTCACCAAGTGGATTTTTTGTCTTTTTCAAGGTGAATTTATGATTGAAAAATCACCAGAATGTCCTCAGGGCCCTAGAAATTTTTATGAATGTCTGGAGGCTCCCTGGTGAATTGTGGTGAGTTCTGGTGACAGATTCACCAGAAGTCACCAAGTGGATGTTTTGTCTTTTTCAAGGTGAATTTATGATGGAAAACTCACCAGATGGTCCTCTCAAGGCCCTAGAATTCTTTTTTGAATGTCTGGTGACTCCTTGATGAATTCTGGTGAGTTCTGGTGACCAATTTACCAGAAGTCACCAAGTGGATTTTCTGTCTTTTTCAATGTGAATTTATGATTGAAAACTCACCAGAACGTCCTCAGGGCCCTAGAAATTGTTTTATTCTCCGGAGACTCTTTGGTGAATTCTGGTGCGCTCTGGTGTCAGATTCACCAGAAGTCACCAAGTGGATTTTTTGTCTTTTTCAAGATGAATTTATGGTGGAAAAATCATCAGAATGTCCTCATGATCCCAGAATTTTTTTTGAATGCCTGGCGACTCCTCGGTGAATTCTGATGAGTTCTGGTGACAGTTTCACCAGAAGTCGCCAAGTGGATTTCTGGTCATTTTTATTGCGAATTGTTGGTGAACAAATCACCAGAGTGTCCTCAGGGCTTTGGGAAATTTTTTCGAAAGTCAGGTACCTCCCTGGTGTAATCTGGTAACAGATTCACCAGAAGTCACCAAGTGGGTTTTTGGTGTTTTTCAAGGTGAATTTATAATGGAAAACACGCCAGATTGTCCTCAGGGCCCTAGAAATGTTTTTGAATGTCTGGAGGCTCCATGGTGAATTGTGGTGAGTTCTGGTGACAGATTCACCAGAAGTCACCAAGTGGATGTTTTGTCTTTTTCAAGGTGATTTTATGATGGAAAACCCACCAGAATGTCCTCAGGGTCCTAGAATTTTTTTTGGAGTGTCTGGCGAATCCTTGGTGCATTCTGGTGAGTTCTGGTGACAGATTCACCAGAAGTCAGCAAGTGGATGTTTTGTCTTTTTCAAGATGATTTTATGATGGAAAACTCACCAGAACGCCTCAGGGCCCTAAAAAGATTTTTTGAATGTCCGGAGACTCTTTGGTGAATTCTGGTGAGTTCTGGTGACAAATTCACCAGAAGTCACCAAGTGGATTTTTTGTCTTTTTCAAGATGAATTTATAGTGGAAAAATCGTCAGAATGTCCTCATGGTCCCAGAATTTTTTTTGAATGCCTGGCGACTCCTTGGTGAATTCTGGTGAGTTCTGGTGACAGTTTCACCAGAAGTTGCCAAGTGGATTTCTGGTCATTTTTATGGCGAATTGTTGGTGAACAAATCACCAGAGTGTCCTCAGGGCTTTGGGAAATTTTTTCGAAAGTCAGGTACCTCCTTGGTGAAATTTGGTAACAGATTCACCAGAAGTCACCAAGTGGGTTTTTGGTGTTTTTTCAAGGTGAATTTATAATGGAAAACACACCAGATTGTCCTCAGGGCCCTAGAATTAATGTTTTTGAATGTCTGGAGGCTTCATGGTGAATTGTGGTGAGTTCTGGTGACAGATTCACCAGAAGTCACCAAGTGGATGTTTTGCCTTTTTCAAGGTGAATTCATAATGGAAAACTCACCAGATTGTCCTCAGGGCCCTAGAAATTTTTTTGAATGTCTGGGGGCACCTTGGTGAATTGTGGTGAGTTCTGGTAACAGATTCACTAGGAGTCACCAAGTGGATGTTTTGTCTTTTTCAAGGTGATTTTATGATGGAAAACTCAACAGAATGTCCTCAGGGCCCTAAAAAGATTTTTTGAATGTCTGGCGACTCATTGGTGCATTCTGGTGACCGATTCACTGGAAGTCAACAAGTGGATTATTTGTCTTTTTCAAAGTGAATTTATGATTGAAAACTCATCAGAATGTCCTCAGGGCCCTGGAAATTTTTTTTGAATTTCCTGAGACTCCTTGGTGAATTCTGGTGAGTTCTGGTAACAGATTCACCAGAAGTCACCAAGTGGATCTTTTGTCTTTTTCAAGACGAATCAAAGATGGAAAAACCACTAGAATGTCCTCATGGCCCGAGGAATTTTTTTTAAATGTCTGTCGACTTCTGTGTGAATTCTGATGAGTTCTTGAGTTCTGGTGACAGATTCTCCAGATGTCACCAAGTGGATTTTTTGTATTTTTCAAGGTGAATTTATGATGGAAAAATCACCAGAATGTCCTCAGGGCCTTTGAAAAATTTCTAGGGTCATGAGGATATTCTGTTGATTTCTTCATCAACTGTTTGAGGGTGGAATATTCTTGATGAAACACACTGTAGATTATAGCCTCTTTTTCTCCAAACGTACGTAGATACGTACGTGAGACGCTAACTCGATTTCATACATTTTGTAAGTACCTATTGAATTTTCACGCAAATTTTTCTACGAGGAAAGAAGCGGTAACGCAGAGAAGATGAGCATTTAAAAACTTTTAAAATCATTTTTCAACGTTGATATTGATCTTATCAGTAGGTTTGAGCTCGTTTCAAACCAATCTGCAGCTTATTCGTTTATCTGTAGTCTATGAAAAACACAATTTAGAAGAAAATCAGACATTCAATTATGCAATATATCGGTCTCTGCGGTATTATTAAAAGAACACACCGTATACTCGATGTGTTTTTGGAAAACTCTCTCGTTATTTTTCACGCTGCTGGTAAAACTTAGAAGCACAATAAAGGTCGATTTTTTCCTAACCGCTTCGAATTGAATTTTGAAAAAATTTCCAACTCGGGACCTAGGCAGCTTTGCGGATTGCATAGAGCGTTCAGAAAGAGAAAAAGTTTAGTAAGCCACATCCAAAGGATGTCGCAGCACACATCGATAAATCGAAATAGTTTTTAGCCGGTTCTAAGGTGAAAATAAATAATAAGCGGGTGACTCGACTGTGGCTGCGACTGGCGAAAAGATCGCGTCAAGCGAGGCAACTTTCGCCACGAAGGCAATAAAAAAAAAGTTGAACGTATAATAAAATTAGAAAGCGAGGATAAAAGCACGCCACAATGTTCGCCCGTGCTATGGGAAAGCTTTTCATTCAACGATGAAGAGGAGGGTGGAAGGGAAACGAGAAATACGAATCATATATCATTTTAGTTAGACGTCGCTTTGTAAGCTACTGCGTTCGATCGAGGCGAAGGCGCGTAAAAGCACGGTGGAGGAATCTTTGTTCTTCTTATTCGAATTGTTTCGGTTCTTTTAGCATTTGGAAACGGGTTTCCTTTCGATGGCAGTGTTGCGATGGAATTTATCTTCAATTTCCTTTAGGTGTTTTTCAGCGCGTAATGGCGGAAGGTACGATGAGACGAAGAATATTGAAATTTTACCGTAAGATGTAGAGATTTCTACGCTTAGATAAGACTAATGAATAGGTGAGAAAATATACATTGAATTTTGACGCCGCGCTGCTGCGCTGATTTATTATTAAAATTTCGCATGACGGATTGAATGATATTTGCCGAACGAGGTCTATACCTTCTATTATTTGAGTTAGTATGGTAATGTATTTTTGAGAGCATTCGATTCGATTCGGTAGAATCCTTGTGTTCTTTCCTCATCATTCAAACAGAATGTTGTGCAGAAGAATGACGAAAAAGGGTAGACAGGGACAGGGAGAGAGAAAAAAGGCGTAAGTGCTGTCTAAATTCAAGTTGCACCGAGTTAGGAAAGGTTTAATTAATTAAAGCCCAGCGTTCGAGATTAAGGCTCACGTGTATGTTATCGTTTTCTGAAATGTCAGTCAAGAGGATAATCTGGCTTGTCTAAATTAACCCATCCAAGGTATACGGTTTCGTACGGTGTGGTTCAGCAGTGTACGAGGAAATCGTCTAAGCCGATGCGCTAAATTGAAATAAATACCTACGTGGTTGCCGCTTTGCTAGGTTTTTGACGAAGAGTTAATTTGTCGCTCTGGTAATGAACTTGCCGGCGTCTGTCAAAAAGGAAAATGATTTTTACGCGGATAAAGGCGTCTTTAATTTACATAATAAACACTCGCGTGTGTTAAATTGCATAAGCTCGCGCCTTATATAGTACATGTAGTCGCATATAAGTCGAATAAATTGCCTAAATAGTCGCCTAAAAAGCCGAACCGTGTTAACTGCGCTACGAGACACGATGTGGTGTCGGAATATGCAAAATATTCTACGTCTTTGTTACGATGGAAACGTATAATCTTGTCTTTTTCCCGCCCCCTTCCTCTTCACAGGTCACTTTTATCAGTACGAAAGACTAGAAAGTAGAAAGCCATTATTGATGATGAGAGTCTCTTGTGAGAATGGTTTGTGTGAAAAAATTGATGTTGCTGCTACAGGAACTGAGAAATTCAAATTCGTCGTTTCAAACTTACCTTTAAGGTACATACAACAACTGGAGAAATTATTCTACGAGTGTTTTTTCAAGTTTTAGAGCTGATTGTGAAAAGAAAATTTTGAAAAAATTGTGAATTATCTGAATGTAGATTTATGCTCACAAGGCTGAGAAACCTTTTGAACTGGAACTCTCTGATTGACAGGAAATCGTACTAGATCGAAAAAGGAGTAATCGGAATTTAGGTGTGACTTACTAAAGTTCATTTTTGTGGACTTTTGAAAATTCGAAAAAATTTAAAACAATTTTGATCGAAATACAAGTTATTCTTTTGAATTGAAGTGATATGTAGGTACATGTATATTGATTGTTACTAATCACAGGGTGTTTAACAAGCCATGCAAAAGTCAGGTACCTATTTGCCATAAGATTTAAGAAAAAAAAAACAAAAAGTCATAAAAATCATGAAACATAATTTGAATAACCTTATATCAATTTTTTCATTTTAGCTGTTTCAAATTTAATTTTGAATTCTGAAACAGAAAATGATGAAAATAACTTAGCTTGGAAGCAATATCATGGTTTTTTATTGTGATGGAAACTTGACAATCTTTTCATGGTTGACACTATCAAAAATGCTTTCTCATAATCGACGAAACAGGCAATGATTTCCCTATTTACATTCAGTGCTCTTTGGTAGTGGTGCAAAGTTATCAATATACATCAATGTACATCGATTCAAGAAGATAATGATGTGCATCGATGTAACATTTCAATCATCAATGCACATCAAAATTGCAAAAATTTGTTGAAAACCCGGGTTTTTGAACAACAAAATTTGGACTCAATTTTACAAAAACCCGACTGCGTTGTAGAAAAATTGTACCTGCCTCATGAAAACAGCTAGAAAAATGCAGCTTTGCTAGTATTTTACAAATTACCTTGTTTCATCTGTAAAACATGCCCAATTTCCCCAGATTTTCCCTCTAAAAAAACATCACTTTTGAATTTCAATGTACATCGATGTAAGATCATTTCGATATATCAAAAATATCAATATAAGCTCAAATCGTCTCTCGTCCCTTTCTTCTCTACAAAGCCATATTGCGTTTCACTTAGATTTTCATCTATCTACTTTTCAATTCTGGCATTTATGATGAAGAGTAGTTGTAGCTTCAATGTGTGGCTCATTAATGCGATGGTTCTATATTCGGAGCATTTTTGCCAGTTGTTCTTTTTTGGTATTGGTACAAAATTTACAGCTTTGAAGTCCTTAGGCAGCGTACCTTCATCATATATTTCATTTATTATCTTCAGGGCCGGACCCAAAAACACGTGGTCCACCAACATATCCCATTTTAGCGCCCTTGATTTTGGGCTCCTCGATCAACCAAATTTTTTTCTCCCATTTTTCAAAGTGCAGGACACTTGAGTATAAAAATTCATTCACAAATTTTTTAAGCGGCCCAGTTCTTACCTCATTAGCCCAAATACATCTCGGCCCACTGAGATTTTCTTGGTAACTTGGTGGGTGGGTCCAAGCCTGATTATCTTCAACAGCACCTTTTCATACTCTGGTGTTACATGTTTAAGTTTAATCAAGTCTACTGGTATGAGATCTTCCTCACTGCTTTGTGGGTTTCATATTCCTCAGCTCCCACATTTCAATTTGTGGCGCCTCCTCTGTGGATGAAACCTATTTGAGCCAGACGTGTATCAACTCCATACAATTCGCGGACCTCCTCAGTTTCTTGATTGTTAACACAGTACTTTCCTTCTTTTCTTCGCATATATGGTATTCCACTTCTCCTTTTCTTGTGGGCAGCTTCACTTTGGTATGCATGTTCTGTCAGGAGAAAATGTCATGCAAAGTCATGCATTTGGGTTTTTGAAATTTTGTTAGACAACCTGAATAATTTGAAGGTGCTTAGTTTGAATGTTAACTTGTTGTTTTTTTTTTACTCAATTTCTGATTCCTCCTCTCCCCAGTGTTGCGGAGCGGAACCGAACCGAACCGGAACGCTGAACCCCTTACTTTTTGGAGAATTTCTGCAAAGCGGAATGGAACCCGGACCAACTTACAAAAAATTTACAGGAGCGAAACGGGAACTGAACCGGAACAAAAATATGGGTTTTTAACGCTCCAACCTCACAAAATTTTTTGACGTTTAATGAATGTTTTGCAAGATTGTAGTGTAAGAACACGTGTTTTTGCTGAAATTTTACCTCAATGAACCAGAAAATTAGAACAAAACATGGTAAATGACATGAAATAGACCATTTTCAGTTCATCAAAATTCAAATTCAGAACAGTCAAAACACCGAGTAAAACCTTCCAAATTTCATTGGGTGTTTTTGGTGCTACTTTTATGTGAAATGGACTTTAAATTTTGTTAAAACACTCTAAATTCAACCATTTTTTCAAAATTTTGGGTATTTCAACTTCAATTTTTGCTCCGGACATGAAAATTCTGATGTACTTTGAATGCAACCTCCTCTAAAACAAAAAAAAAAAGTCGGAGCGGAATGGAACGCTAACTCGGAACGGAACGATATTTTTGAGCGGAGCGGAACGATATAAGAAACCGGAACAGAATTATTTTTCATGCTGGAGCGGAACCCTGAACCCGGAACGAAATTCATTCCGCTCCGCAACACTGCCTCTCCCAATATGAGAACAATCGTTTACTCCCATTTTTTGAAAGGGTTGGTCAAAAATTGATTTTAATTTACTCTCTACATGTTTACTGATTCAACAATATAATCGCCAGAATAGTTGATCTCACTCATCTCGGTCAGATTTCTTGAGAAATTCCAAAAATTCCAAAATAACTCAAAGTCATATAACCAATCGATTTGGAAGGTTGAAAATAACGTACCTACATGGATGCTAGGGTCGGGTCGGTCGTTTTTTAATTTTTTTGGAATTTGATGGAGCCTTTGTAAATAATTATGGCCAATGACCTCAACAAGACAATTTCGAATTTACAGGTTAATGTCTAAACCTTATTTCAAAAAAATAATAATTTCCAAATTTTTTTTTGTTCAAAAGTTTGAGATTTCTATCTAGGTAAGTACGCATTTTTGTGGTCTTTTGACCATGATCTTTTGTTTAGTTCTTTCCAAAAAAAAAATAAATGAAAAACAGCTCACCCTAGTATTCTAAATTGAGTTTTCCATCTTGCACCTGTGATTATTGTACCGCGGAACACGAGCTGTAATTTGCCTGATTTTTCTTGAAACAAAGATAAAATAAGACCTATACGGTCTATCATGATTCTGGGGGTTGGAACTACTCGCAAAAAACCCTTTTGGGATCCCAGAAGCCCATTTTAATTGATTTTGCAGGTGTATACCTATATTTTTTATTTGATCTCAAAATTCACTGATGTCAATATTATTAGGAGACGGTGAAGGGGGTAAAAAAAGGTCAAACAAAGTCAAACTAGGCACCAATCGATAGGAAATCAAAAGTTTTACATAATATAACATATCCAAAAATCAGCTTTCTAGAGCTATTTGTAGAGGAGAAAATCAGTTTTTTTGTGTTTTTTGACCTTGGAAAATTTTATCACGCCTCCTATCCCACCAAATTGACTTAGGAGGCTGAAATTTGGCACTTACACCCTGAGGGTGCCCCAGATGTTCCTTTTGGGGGTTTCGATTCAAGATTTTTTCACGGGAAATGGGTATAAATTTTAAATTTTTATTTTGAGGGAAAAATTTTAAAAATGAAATTTGGCTTTCAAAATATTTTTTTTTGTTGCTCAATTTGGGATGAAGAAGGGGGGAAAAATTTAATGAATATTTTTTTTCTGTTTTGAGCATTATGGAAGAAAATTCACTGGACCCCCCCCCCCCCCCAACGTCTTTTTACCTTCAGAATGAAATACAAAAGGGCCATTCCAAGCGTGGGCAACTGTTGACAAATATCCCTCGATTGACTCGAATAATGCACTCGACGAGTCCAGGTGCGACGAGGGGAATTTCATTAGACGACTTCGTCATGTAAGAAGATCGTTAAATTGTAAAAAAAAATCTTCATTTTATTCGTCTACTTACTGTACTAGGTATCTATAGTTCCTAAAGAGTAAAGAGTATAATACGGTAATAAAAAGGGCGTGTTATTAACGCGTGAAATGTTTTTGCAGCAAGACGATATATCCGAACTTGTACGAGACGTACGACATGGCCTCGCAACTGGATAAACTGTTCGTAATCTTTTGCTGGATCGCGTTCCTTTCAACCATTATTACTCCATTGTTGGTTTTCTCCATGATTATGAACGAGTAAGTGTTGTTTTTCTTTGTGTACACGCCACGGTGCACGAGTGTATTAATAATATACGCGAATACAATGCAAAAAGAGGTGCGACTATAATACCGAAAGAGTGTCGGCGTCGCGTCGCGAAATTAATAAAAATAAAGTCAACGTTAAAAAATTACCTACACACGCTTTCAATTGCGACCAGAGTAAAAAAAAAAAAAAAGGTTCGCAGATGCCTCTCGTAAGGGGTCCGCAATTTAATCAAAATTTGTTTACGGTTCGAGTGGTTTCTGCTCTGTTTTCGAGTGTACGAGAGAGGAAAAAATTGCGAAATGCAAATTCGATAGGTAGGTAGATTTTTTCCAATTTGAAAAAGGCTCGTGCTATAATAGTGGAGAATTTTTACCTCGAATCGATTCTATATTTAGCGGATAATTCAGGTGAAAAAAACACGAGTAATTTGAGCAAACTATTACCTACTACGCCTACCCAATCCATACCTAGCTCGTGAACGAAGCCAGTGATTCGCGCCGAGTTCGAGCTCGAGCATAACTTATTGAAAACACTGAAACAAAACCGAGCGAAAAAAAAAGGCAAACAAGTAAATAAATACCGAAAGGATGAGCAATAAATCAGACTTTGTTATTGTGGGCGTTTTATAGGCTTCTTTGAAATTGTGCTTTTTATCTTACAAAACACTACTTGTAAATATAGGGATGGGGCGAAAAGGTAACAACTTGGCTGTTTATTTGATTATACTACGAAGCGACGCGACGTTTTCAAAGTGTTGATAATTTGGCGAGGTATTGCGACGTTTATAAGCTTTCTGTTGCTGCAAAAGGCATGTTTTGAAGGACGATTTAGATAAACGAATTGGTAAATATTTAAAGTGTATCGAATGTTGATGAAAATATGTACCTGTGCGTTTGGAAGCTATTTATTTCATTTCAGTGAATCGATTTCGTTGAATTTAGATTGAAATTTTTTTCTGGTAGATACCTACAGAAAGAGTTTTTGATGATTTTTTAAAAAATGGTGATCTTATGAGATTTTATTTATTGTGCATTGAATATTTTGTAAACGAATGCACTCTATTTGAGCGAATCAGTGTTGAGTCTTATTGAGGTGAATCGTTCGTGAACTTATCACGAATTTTTTGAAAATGCAGAAATACAAAGGGTAAAAAAAGTGGGTACTGTTCTCATCTTTCATGAGGAAAAACTTTCGGCTGCAAGTCGATTTGAAATTTTGGTTATGGGAATTTTTCGGCTGACGAACTCTGGCGCTGCATTCATCTGAAAATAGACCATGTTTTAGCAGAACTTTGAGCCATTTTTTTTTGCAAAGATACGTCATCAGCTTGCTGTTTTATGAGGTGATCAGATTTTAAAAAGAAAAGTAGTCTTCTTTTGATGACGAAATAACAAAAGTTGAAAACAAATGCCGGATTCAAATTCAGCGACCTCAAATTAATTTGAAATCCCCATTGTTGTTGTTGTTGTTATTGTTGTTTTTTTGTTTTGAAATTGGAAAAATCGTAAAAACACATGGGAAAAATAGTCTCCATCTCCTCATTTTTTGAGTAGAAAATTTTGATTTAAATTTATATTGGGGAATTTATTGTCGTGGATCAAATTTTTACCAAAGATAAGTATTAATTTTTCTCAGAGAAATGGCTCATTTTTTAGCTCAAAATCGACTCGAATAGACACGTTTTTGTGTCGTTTTATGACCAATTCGAGACCATCTTAAATTTTTCAGAAAGAAATTGTTATTTATCAGTGATGAAGAGATCAGCTCAAAAAAAAACATGACAATGGATCCAAACTCAGTGACCTTTGATGAGTGGAAAAACACAATTTTGATTTTTTTTTTGGAAAAATGAAAAATTTGAAAAACGCAATAAATAAAGTCTAAAAAAATAGGTGCAGTTTTTTGTCAAAGTTGTCAAAAAAAGTCTTGTTTTCTGTCAAAATTTTCAAAAAATTCTGCCTATGCCAATTTTTTTTTAAAAGACCTGTTTCTTTAACAGAATTGCCAAAAATTCCCAGTTTTATGCCAAAATTATGAGAAAAAAAGGTTCTATTTATTGTCAAAGATGTCCTGCTTCTGCCAATTTATCCTCAAAGTCCTAATTTTTTTTACCAAAATTGTCAAAAAAAAGTCTTGTTTTTAAGCAAAGTTTTTAAAAAGTCCAACTTTTGCTGCAATCGTCAAAAATCTTAGTTTTTACCAAAATTGTCAAAAAAAAGGGTGATGTTTTATGCCAAAATGGCTGAAGCTCTGTTTTTTTTGTCGTCGAAACTGTCAAAAAAGTCATTAAAAAGTATTGTTTCTTTTTCAAAGATTGCCAAAAATTTTCTTGTTTTTGCCAAGATACTTAATTGTCAAAAAAAAACTAATTTTTTTGTCAAAAAGTCTTGCATTTTTGCTAAAATTTTCAAAGTATCATATTTGTAACAAAACCTTTCGCAACATCCTGTTTTTTGTCAATAATTGCTATTTAAAAATCCTTTTTTTTTACCGAAATTGCCAAAAAGTTTGTTTTTTAGACAAAATTGTCAGAAGTCACATTTTTGCCAATCCTGTTCTTTTTGTAAAAAATTTCAATAAAAGTCCTATAAATTTCTATTGCCAAAAAATATACTTTTTTTTTGCCAAAGTTATCCAAAAACGTTTCGTTTTGTGTCTTTATTTTCAGAAAAGTCCTATTTTTGTCAAAAATTGATTGCCAAAATGTCCAGATTTTTACTTAAATTTTCAAAAAGTCCTGCTAGTTTGCTGAAATTGTCAAACAGTCCTGCTTTTTTTTAAGCAAAATTATCAAGAAAATCATTTTTTTGCCAATATTACCAAAAAGGTTCTGTTTTTTACCTAAAATTGTCAGAAGTCACATTTTTGCCAATCTGTTTTTTTGGTCAAAAATTTCAATAAAAGTCCTATAAATTTCTGCTCTCAAAAATTTGCCAAAGTTGTCAAAAAAAAGTTTCGTTTTGTGTCTTTATTCTTAAAAAAGTCCTATTTTTGTCAAAATTGCCGAAATATCTAGCTTTTTACCTGAATTTTCAAGAGGTTTTGTTTTTTCTACGTAAAATTGTCAAGGTCTCGTCTTCGTTTTTTAGCAAAATTGTCAAACCAGATTTGCTTTTTTCTAGAAAAATGATCAAGAAAATCTTTTTTTTGCCAAGATTGCCAAAAAGGTTTTATTTTATTACCAAAATTTGTCAGAAATGTCATTTTTTTTCAAAATTTTAAATCCTGTTCTTTTTGCCAAAAATTTTTAAAAAATTCCAAAATCCTGTTTTTTGTCAGATATTGTCAAAGAATAGTCTTTTTACTGTCAAAGTTATCCAGAAAAATTTTGATTTGTGCCTCCATTGTCAAAAAGTTTTTGTTTTCGTTCAAATTTTGTGCCTCCATTGTCAAAAAGTTTCTGTTTTCGTTCAAATTTTCAAGTTCTATTTCTTGCTAAAATTGTCAAGATGGTCCTGTTTCTGTCAAAAATTGTCAGAAAAAAGTCATGCTTTCAACAAAATTCATAGAGAAGTCCAGTTTTTCGCAAAAATTATCAAAAAGTCCTATTTTTTGTCAAATATACTAAAAAGAATTCCTATAGGTAGTTTTGCCAAAGTTATCAAAAAATCCCTTTTTTGCAGAAATTGACTGAAAAAAGTCTCGTTTTTTAACCAAAATTTTCATAGAAGTCTTGCTTTTTTCCAGTTTTCCATTTTTGAAATCCAATTTTGTAATTTTTCAATTATTCTTTATTGAATTTTTCCCCCAATTTTTTCCAGTTCTCTTTGAAAATGGATTGATTGGGAAGAATTACAACTTGAATTAATTTAGACCCTCCCTTCCCTTCCATCAAATTGAAACATTTGAAAAACTGTCCTTTTATCAGAAGCCCTGATTTTGTCCTGCTTCAACACGTTGTCCAATAGGTGATGATTTTGAAAGTCGGTAGTGAAGTAGTGAAAAAGTTGTGATTTTTTACCACTCTGATGGGAAAGTAGTGGAAATTTGGAAAAAGTGCAACGTGAAAAATTGATTAAAAATATGATGAACATTTTTTTTTAATGTTCGTGAAAATGTTGTGATTTGACCAAATTTATACTTTCATCATCGGAAATCAAATTTTGATTTTTTTTCTCGTAAAATGAGTCGACTATGAATTTTTAAAAGTTCCTCCAAAATTGAAAATTTAGATCAATATACCTGCAATTTTTTTCTCGGTGGTGTTTTTTTGCATTATCTTTTAATTTTTTTCATTACGTTCTAAAAATTATTCTGCCAGACTCCTTTCTTTCCCCTCGATTACGAATTGTTCTCAATCAAAATATTCATAAGGAAAAAAACTGGAAAACTTTTCATTTAAAAAACTGATTTCTACAATTTTTTTTTACGAACGCTTTATGCACGAATGAGCACTGAGCAGTGATTCTTTTTTTTATGAAAACAAAGAAAAAAATAATAACCAGAAGGAAGTAAAAAGTAATTTCATTTTTTAAAAGTTTTTAATATGGTTTCCGATTTTTTTTTCTAGTTATACCCTCGAATTAAATTATCGCGTTGTGGAAAGTTGCCAAAGAGAGAAACGCCCTTATTTGGGATCGTATAGTCGTACAAATACATACTTACGATGATTAAAATGTTCATTTCGAACGTACCTCTACCTACGTATTTAATACTGGAAATCAAATTAACCCCTTTTGTTTTTTTGTTTTTTTCAGCGAAGATAAAAATATTTTGAAGAGTTATTTAAACCTGTGCAAAAGACGAAGCAGCGTGTACGACAGGAGTTTCGAATTGGAGGAGAATTTCGCGAACGTTGCTTACATTTCGCATCCGAGCGCGACTACTTTATCTACCGAAGTCGGTGCACAGTCTGATCGAGATCGACCATATTTGAAAACTCGAAATTGAAATAGAAAGGTAAGTAAATCGAGAGAGTGAATTCTGCGATTGAATCGTTGATTTACGTATTAATTTATGTATGTCCATCTCGTCGTGTTTCAGTATTCTCGTCTTGGTCTCGGTTTTTTCACGTGGATATCGCCGTCATCATCGAGGTTTGTAATTTTTTTACGCGCCAAAGTGTCAATTTTTAATGAGCCGTGGCAAGGTTACAATAATTATACGCTCGGTGTATTCGAAACCCCTTTCGAAAGAGTACGGATTATCGATTCGACTGCGCTAATTAGAGAGCCATAGGAATTACAAATTAGAAATGTTTTTTTTTTTTATCGAAATTATCCTAAAGGTGTTGGTGTACGTAACAAAAGGTCTCTTTCGAAAAACAAAAAACAAAAAAAAAATATCTCTAAAATATCGTCATTATAAATTACTAACTGAATAAAGGTTCCCTGAGAGAGCTGATTATTAATTTCGACGCTATTCAATCTCTCATCGCGAGAATAGTCGAAATGGATGGATGGTCTTATTTTGTCGAAATTCAGTTTCTGAGATATCTCGAGCACAAAATACTACTCGTACTACCTAAATGCCAATACCCACTTTTGTATTTTTATTATTCGATGTTATTACCTACTTACTACAGCTTTTACCTTTTGATGTAATTTTTTTTTGTGTTTATACACTTTTTTTTAGTACCATTCTGAATGGGAATTTGTATAATATTGAAATTATGGTCTTTTTAAGTGTGCTTGCTAATGTTTGTATAACGAGCATTTTATCATACGTATTTGATATTTGTACTAATAATTGTACTTATTCGTTACGAAGAGTTCTGGTTTTTTGGTGTGATCGATGGAATTATCAAAAGTGTTTGTAATTGTGATAAAATATCCAGTTGCGCAGCGACGTGTTCGAGAAGTACGGACAAATGTTGCCCCTCTCTCTTTGAACCTTTACGTATTGCTAAATTTGTGCTTTTTTTTTGAGTTAATTTGAAAAATGAACAATATAATAATTTTGCATACCCTTTTCTCCCCCCCTCTCTGAATGGAAGCGGTTGAATGTTCAACAACCAGCATCTGCGACCTTTGTAATGTGTTGGATTTCATTTTTCGATTTATTTCTAGAGAATTTTTGGAAATTTGAAGTTGAAATTTGGTTCATTAGTCATTTTTGATCTTCGAAATTCGATAGAGTTGAAGTGTATTTTTTGAAATAAATCTTTATGGGGTCAAATCCGTAAATACTAACGACATTAAAATTAAAAACTTGAATTGTTTTGTAGTAAATGTGCTAGATTGGAATTTTTGAAGTCTTTCTTTAGAAATTAGAAAATTCACAGATGTACTAATTTTACCTATATTTTAGATAATTTGATGAAATTTGGATTCATTTATATTAAATGAGTGGAATCTGAATTTTTGACTCATTTGTATTAAATTTTTGAAAGTACAGAAAATCCAAAAGCTACTAATCGATTGTGAAGGTTCAATTTTCTGTCTCAGTTTATGTATTGAATTTAAATACCTGAGAATTTAAATTCAGCAGAGACAACTGAGAAATGAGTCAAAGAAGTTTGAAGCCTTTTTTTATGATTTTTTGGGAACATGAAAATTGACAAATTTTTTGTGAGTCTTCAAAACGGTTCGAAACGAAGGAAAATAATTTTTTAAAGTCAACGTTTCAGTTTCTAATGTGATGTGATCTAATTTCAAATTACTTTATGGAACTTGGATTAATTTTGAGCATTTTTGATAGGATTTTATGAAAACTGAATAATTTAAAAATCGAAGTGATTTTTGGGGGCAAAATTTTGGTTTTTTTAGCTCACTTTGATTGATTTTTTAACGTTTCGTACAAAATGAATCTAAACGTTTAGGTCCTTTCTACGAGATTTTTTTTTTGGAAAACCGGTGTGGGAAACGAACCAAATTTTGAATTTCTTGGTCATTTTTATGGGATTCTTTGGAAACCAGAAAATCCCAAAATCTGATCAACGTTTCAAAATTATTCGAAAGTGTGAATAATCGATTTTGGAGTTCGAAATTTCAGTTTTATTCCTAAATTTAATGAAATTTTGAGTTTGTATAAAAAATGAAGTCGAATTTGAATTTTTCAACTTTTTTAAATTTTTTTAAATGAAATGAAACAAATTTTGAAGATTTTTTATTGAAAATTTGTGAACTCAAAAATCTGCTGCAGGCCCCAGAATGTCTCAAAATTGCGACCAATCAATTTTGGAGGTAAATATTTCAATTTTTTTATCTCGGATCCGTTCAAATTTCTCTCTCGTGGGCATCGGTCAAATGTTGATATTTTTAGTATTTTTTTTATAATTGATTTCGTTGTTCAAAATTTCATTACTTTCTTCATTTTGGCTTATAATATTAATTTTTTTTTAAATGAAAAATGGGTTCAATTTGAATTATTATTTTATGTCATTTTTATTAAATTATCGAAAACTGGAATTTCCAAAAATCTGCCTCAAGCTTCGGAATAGTTCGCAATTGCGATTAATTGATTTTAGAGGCCTTATACCGAAAGTGATTTTTATCAACTTTTTTTCTGGCAATTGAAGCAATTTTGAATTTCGAAGCTTCTTTTATCATAAAATATTTTGAAACTTGAGAATTACAAAAATTCACTGCAAGCTCCAGAATGTCTCATAATAGAGACCATCGAATCGATCTTAGAAGACAGAATTTCAGTTTTCCACTACAATTTGATCAAATTTTGACAATTATGATGCCTAAGAAACCTGCTGAGGAACCCAAAATGCTTCAAAATTGCGATCAGTAGATTTCAGATGAAAAAATTTCAGTTTATTGGTCCTAATTTGTTTAAATTTCATCATATTATTTTTTGCATGGGAAACGAAGCAAGAAATTATGATTTTTTTCGGGCCCTTTTATAAAATTTTGAAAAAATTGGAAAATCCGAAAAATCTTTAAAATTGTAAAATGGCTTGAAATTACGACAAATGGATTTTGTAGGTCAAAATTTCGGTTTTCGCCTCAATGTGATGAAATTTTACCATTTTATTTTGTGTATTGGAAGATTGTTTAAAAATTAGAAAAATCTGCAAATCTGCTAAATGAGCAAAGGAGTTGAAATTGCGATCAATCTACTCGTATCTCGAAAGTCAACTTTTCTCTGTCTATTTTTTTTTTTTTTTTTTTTTTTTTTTGAAATGAAAAATGGTTCAAAATGTAATTTTTGTGCTATCTTTATTAATTTTTCGAAATCCTGATATGTATTTCAAAATCTGCTGATGGCTTCGGAATGCGTCGAAATTGCGATAAGATTTTTTTGGGGATGAAAATTTCATTCGTGTTTTGTCTCAAATTCGAGTAAATTTTGATTTATTTATTCAACATGATGCCAAATTTGTATTTTCTGAGCTCTTTTTAATGAGATTTTTTCAGAACCAAGAAATTGGAAATTTTACTACAAAAGCTTCAGAGCGACTCGAAACCATCTCTAAACGATTGAAAAATGACACAAGATTATTTTCTAATGGTACAAAATGAAGGGGGATGGGGTTGGAGTGGGGGTGGGGGTGGGTATCAGCTTTAGATATAATATATTCAGAAGTTGGAAGTACGTACAAATAAATTTACTTACATACTCTTCTGTTTAATTTTTTTATCCATTTCTTAACAAATTTGGTGCAATCTACTTACCCAACCTATTTGAAATTTTTGAACACCATCTCCTCCTCCCTCCTTATTCTGAAATCTCGAATGCGTCTCTGCAGTTATGTGTGATCGTATAATTAAAATAAATAATTTTTTGCTTGTTGATGTTATTGATTTTTTTTTGTTGTTCTTGAGTCATCAGAAGAAGGCCCCATGTTCCAAATTACCGATTTAGAATTCTCAGTGTTGCCTTTGAGCACCTCTATCATAAATTAAAACTTTAATTCGTAGAATTGGAATTTCGATTCATTTTTTAAATAGGTACCTATTCGTCTTCAACAATTCAAAACGATAAAATCCGTATTCAATATCGAGTAACTATATAATAAGCGTCTAGTGAGTTTTCGACAAATTGCACATTATAAACATTTAATAAATAACATTTTTTCTTCCTGCAAAGGTAACGTATCGAAGTCGAGCCAAGTTTTCACAATACGATGCAACGAATAGGGGAAGAAAATACGATAAAAGTAGATTTTTTATGGATAAAAATGCATCAAGTTTTACAACTACCTAGTAGGTTTTCGCAGGCGAATGTAATATTGAAATACGAAGTGAAAAGGTTGTAAAAAAATAATAACCTTATTCTTGACAAATTTCTTTTCTTGGGTGCAAAATTACTTTCTACTGAAGGAAACGTCCGGCAAAATTGACGTATTTCGTTTTAGTGACACGTAAAGACAATTTGCGCTATGCAATTTATTTCAGCAAAAAATGGCTAATTTTTTTTATATTAAAAAAAATGAACGATTTTTTTGAGGAATAAAAAAGTACTCGTATAAAATTAATTTTCTTACTTGAACAAAAAGAGTGGTATTTTTTTATTGCAGTTAGGTAGGTAGTTTGCATCGAATTTTCAAAATCACTGAAGCAATTCTGTTTTTAATTTGTTTTTATACGATCGAATATTTAAACTGAATTTAAAAAGTAAGTCGGAATACGAAAAAAAAAAACCATTTAAAAAAATATCGTTTAATTATAAAAAAGTATAAAAAATCAATTAATTAATTAGTTAATATTAGTCGAGTGTAGATCACATTAGAAAGAATAATTAACACCATTACCGCTAAATTGAAACTGCGACACATCAGATGCGGCCGAATAGAGCACTCCTAAAGGCTGAGGATACCCTTGCTGTTGAGCAGCTTGCTGAGGAACGTATTGAGACTGAGCAGCCGGAGCAGCCGAATAAGCATTCTGAGGTTGTTTCGAAGCAGCGTAGAATTGTTGCAAAGATGCCAGATACTGATGATTCTGCGGATTACCAGCTGCAGCAGCTGCTTGTTGTTGTTGGAGTTGATTTAGTTGGTTTAATTGCTGTAATTGGTAGTATTGGTTGAGTTGATTCTGGTCGTAAGCTTGTTTAGGAGCTAGTATAGTTCTATGATAGGAAGCTGGTACGGATTGTTTGGCTGGATCTTCTTCTATTTCGTATCTTTGAGGGCCCAGTTGTTGGTAAGGTTGATGCACACAGTGGCATAGTGAAAATAACAAACACAGCTGTAAATTTACGAGAAATAAAAATTAGAAAAATATTTTATCGTACGAATTATGAAAGTCCGAATTTTAAAATACTTACAACGATGAAAGAAGTAACGCGAAACATATCGAAGTAGATAGGTATTAATTTGATCGGTCAATTGTTACAGTTACGTACTCGTAGACTAATAACCATCTCATATGATACTTATTCGTTCTTATATATGGAAGCAAATGGCATCACACAATGTCCTATTGATTCATCGAACCGCCTGGCATCCAGCCCAACTAATTTAAAACCAAAGAATACACCAACGAGCTGTACACGCGACCAAATTCATTATATAAACTCTGTCAAGGTACGAGGATATTCTACCGCTTTTGAACTTTCACTTACTTTCTTCGAAGGTAAACATTACGTAATTTTAACAGATTGAAATTTTATTCCTGCGTCCTCGCGAGTCGGATGAACCCTACATGGTTTAATGTTTATTGGCTCCATTACGTATTTAGCAAATCTAGGTAGGTACTGTTACTGTTCGATGGAGATATTGGTTTTTATAAATGAAAGCTTAGACGAGTCATAACGCGTATAAAGATGGTAGATTAAGTCTATTTGTATTCATTGCATGAAGAGCAATTGATTGTGTTTTATCGGTACCTGGATCAAATTTATACTTCCATAAGAGAATAAGATGCAGTTCGCAGAAAAGTTATGAAATAGAGTAAATAACCAGTGTGCTGTGACCATTATTCGAATAATAATATTGCGATGAGAATTTGTTTTTGAATCTTAATCCTTGAGTTAATTTTATTCGGCGGAATGAATTTTGTTGAGTGAATTGAAAATTTGAAAGTGAACGTGTTGTGAGAATAAAATAGGTATGTATACTTACTTACCTACCTGTTTGTTTGGGATTTTTCTTCAAAAAAAAAAAAAAAAAAAAAAAAAAGTCTGGGCATATGCTGACAATGTAAGCATTTAATTTCTGATACCTAAAATTATTCATACATTTTATTTCATTAATTTCCAAAAAGTAAGTATTTCCAACGTAATTAGTGAAAAATGAATCACTGATGCAGATCAAGCTCACCGATACTTTCACTGAACTGGAAACTTCTTAATGAGTAAAGGTAAGTACCGAAATTAACACAATAATATTTTATTCGAACAAAAAAAATTCAAAAAATCATCAAAAAGTACACCACGAGTCAAAATTGATCAATTCTACAGTTTAAATCATGTGATTCATGTGTAGTGTGTAGGTAGGTTGGTAGGTATACGTAGTTCATTTTCCCCTCGAAAACTACTCATAGTCCTTAAATAACAAAAAAAAACAACAATAATTTCGCATTATAAATGACGATTTCGCCATTAAATATGGCATTCGATGGGTTGAGGAGGGGGGGAGCAACAAAATTCAAAAATAAACTCAAATGTCATGCGACTGGCGACATACCAAAGTGTATGTTTTTGAAACTCTTGAACATGAAATTCACCTGGAGCAATCTCGAATTAAATAAATTTTATCGTTAAAAACTAATTCTTTTCAAAAGAAGAAAAAAAAAATTTAAAGCTCAACATCAAAATTATATTCCTTAATCAATGTTTCTTCTACATACGTGTCAATATCTCAATATTCGAAGTGTTTGAGAGAGGAGAAAGAAGTAGGGGCGAACTTAAATAAATATCAAATTTACCAGCAGTAATCTCAAACTGAATCAATTTCAATCGATGATGATTACAAAATTTACAATTCATCTCAATTTATTTCAGTCAGGGATGCTAACTTACCAAATTTTAACTTGAAAGTTGAAATACGTACGAATTGCTGAAAATGTAATTTGAGTGGGAGGAAAGTGAACATAGTTGATTCATAATATCAAACTCACCAACAGCAATCTCGAATTGAGTCAATTTAAATCGATAATAAAATAAATAACCTTTAAAAATCAAAATGAAATTTTTATTGAAATGAAAAACCCCAACATTTCGAGTAATTTTTATGCGTTGAAACTTGAAAGTAGGCAACTTCTCTGACACATTCGAATAAATTGTGTTCGAACCGAACGTAAAAAGGCATTAGGCAAAACGGGGATTCAACAAACTATTTTGTAATTTCAATTTGTATTTCAGTCTCATCTCAAGTTATCTCTTTATGCACTTTTAAATAATCCTAAGGGATCTGTTCGAAGTGTGAATGAATAAATAATAAATAATTAAAATGAAATGAAACCATCGAAATCGAAACTGTAAAATAAAACTGTAATTTTACTCAACCCAACCAACCTTTTGCAGCTTTGCGAGTTGCAACATCCGAATTCCGAAATTATTGAACTTTTTTTTTCTGTTGGAATTTTTAAAATTTATTTTGAGATTTGAACATTTTGAAGTTTGAAGTTTTGATGTTTTGAACTCGTTTCTGATTGGCTGATTCTCAAGTGCTTTTTGAAGTTTTGGTTTTGAGTTGACCTCTTGACCTTCTGACTTTTCATTTTGAATATTTTGAGTTAATAATTAATAATTAAAATGAAATGAAAGAATGAAACCATCGAAATCGAAACTGTAAAATTGTAATTTTACTCAACCCAACCTTTTGCAACTTGCAAGTTGTAAGTTGCAACTTGCAACATCAGAATTCCGAAGATGTGTTCTTTTATTTAACGCGGATTTTGGCAGATTTTAGAGAATTGGATTTTGGATTTTACTTCGAAAAAGAAGGCTTGCGGTTTTGAAAAATTGGTGAATGTTATCTCATTATCTTATCTCAAAAGTGTTGAAAAAATGAAAAAAACTAAAAAAGAGATTTTAAAAAACAGTAAACACTTCCAAAATAAAATCCAGATTCCCGATTCTTTTGAAAATCTGCTTTGAACTCGTTTCTGATTGGCTGATTCCAAGTGCTTTTTGAAGTTTTGGTTTTGACTTTTGAGTTGACCTCTTGACTCTTGACAGTCTTGACCTTCGGTCTGACTAAGTCTGACTTTCCATTTTGAATATTTTGTATTTTTGACTTTTGAAGTTTTGAGTTTTGACTTTTGAGTTGCTTGAGTTTTGATGACTTTTGTTGAAAATTTTTCATCTTACGTCAGGCCACACTGATTCTTACTTTTTCAAACCAACGCTGCTCAAAAATTTCTTCTTGCAAATCAACAAAATTCGTACAGTAAAAAAAATAATGTTCAATTTCGGATGTTGCAAGGTTGAGTAAAAATTACAATCTACACTTTACAGTTTCGAGTGTTTCATTTCATTTAATTATATTCCTCAGTGCGTTAAATTTATATGATTTTTTCACATTAAGATGTCTTCGTTACCATTAATCCTACGAGCTGGCCGCATTCTTCTGGTGGATAACAGTGTACTGAACGTAAAAACCACTTCGATAACCAGGTACTTATTTCATTTTCATCACTTCTCGAAATTACTCTCTTATCGACCAAAATTTTTCCAGGTATCCTACTTATTCGAGTTTCCGAAGTATATGGAGTTCGTTGACTCGTCGTAAAGAAGCACAAGCAGAATCACAGAACGATTCATCGGCACAAGCTGCAGAATCCGATAGTCCTGCTAAAAAAGAAGTCGACGACTTGCTCAAAGCTTTACAAGAAATGCAACAGAATCGTGATGAAATCAATGTAAGTATTGAATGTATCTCGTTACATTGATGAGTATCTGTTAACTGAGGGTGTGATCATTTCGCAGGATAAATACCGACGGGCTTTAGCCGAGAATGAAAATATTCGTAAACGATTCCAGAAACAAGTCGAGGAAGCTAAATTATTCGGTATCCAAGGTTTCTGTAAAGATTTACTAGAGGTAAATAATAGTAGATTATGCAACTAGGGAGATAATGTGATTTTCAACAAATTTTGAGGTTTATTTCCCGAGCGAAGCGAGGGAAGTAACTCAAAATGGTTGAAGATCACATTATTTCCCTTGTTCCATAATATATTTTACGTTTTTAAGGGAGAAAATCGCTAGTTTATCCACCGAGCGATTAGCGAGCGGGAGATAATGTAGCGGATTATCTCCCTAGAAACGTAAATCTTCTTATTTCTCCTCGTTGAAAAAATCCAGCTCTGGCTTCATTCGTTTATCTAATCTAATCTGTGTCGATGGAATCCGTAGGTAGCCGATGTTTTAAATAAAGCCACCGAATGTGTACCTAAGGAAGAAGTAACCGATAATAATCCGCATTTAAAGAACCTCTACGAAGGACTAACGATGACAGAAACGATTTTGAAAAGTGTAAGTAGCAGTTCATTAACTGTAATCTCTAGAACAATTCTTCCCTTATCTAATCATTCTCGATTTTATTAGGTTTTCACTCGACATGGTCTAGAAGTGGTCAACCCACTCGATGAAAAATTCAATCCTAATTACCACGAAGCCCTATTCGAACAAGTACGATGATCTTATTTTTTTTAAAAAATGTCTCCATCATTTATTTATTTTTTATTTCTTCTGCTTTATAGGAAGTCGAAGGTAAACCAGCCGGAACCGTTGTGGTAGTCTCAAAAACCGGATACAAATTGCACGAGAGAGTGATACGACCTGCCTTGGTTGGAGTGTCGAAGTGAAAATTTACGTTGGCAACTTGAGGAACGTTCCCTACCTAGTTAATATTCCAGGATTTTTTATTCTAAGGATTACGTAAAATGTGTACAAATGTTGGATGGTTTTATGTTACGTAATGCTGGAACATACATATTCGAGTTTTTTAGTGGTCGTATTTATTTTGAATGATTTTTATGCCTTTTGTGTCTCAAGAAAACTTATCAATTACCAGAATAAATTATTTTGAAGAAAGGTCGTATCAGTCAGTTCGTTTTTCGAAAAATTAAAACCTACGAAATGTAATGAAAAGAGAAATGAAACACCATAATACGGTGTAACAATTTCACTCGACAAAACGATACAGAAAACACTCGGTACGCATTTAAATATGGAAACATTATATTAAAGCATTTCTTACTATTAAATCAATGTGTACAAAATGAAAATTACACAATTACATCCTTATTATACCTATTCTTTAACTGAAACCATGAAAACAACGCGCCAAGTAGGAACATAAACGAATCATTAAACCGATAAAATATTTCATGAAGTAATACACCGAAAATCCTCGTCACACGAACACAGAAAATTTCATTTCTACGATCGGAATAAAGAGTTGAAAAAATTAAGTGCTGGGCGTGACATAAAAACAAGAAAAACCACGTGTGGTGACTCGTGAAGCTTCGTTCAGAAAAATAAAAAATACAAAATGGAAAATCTCGCTTGAAACACCAAAAATACTTTGAATTTCTCTCATGTAACTGAACAGTGTTCCTACTGAACTCGCGTCGTGAACAAGAAGGGTCTTTTACGTCCAAGGTCCTACTCCAAGGACCTTTTTCGATTCCATAAACAATAAATAATAACCTAAACACGAATACAAACAATACATCGACGATGGATAACGCTATTTAAAATTTCTCTTGATACTGTCTCGATTCCATTCGGTCTCGAATCTGGTCCAGCTGTTTTTTTGCTTCGCAAGTTGGGAAATTATCGAGATCGTAGTACTGAGGAGCTTGTTTTAATAGCCATTCAGCTGCAACATGGTAGAAAAAAATTCATATTAAGCAAAAATTCAATCTATTTAGATTATCGATGATGAAAGAAAAAGATGTGCTTACGTTTGACATCGGTCACAGTTCTAATGTAGTTTTTGGTCGTTAATACGAATTCGTTATAAATAACCCATTCGGGCTTATGATCCAAACAGGTGGATGGATGCAGCTGTACAACTTGATTATCTTTGATGGTCAAATAGTGTCCAGCACGTTCTAAATGTGCGACCTGTAGACCCAAAAAAATTACATAAAATAACCCTATCTCAAAATTTGCACTAATATTTTTTCAAAAGACACATTACCTGCATGAAGAATCCGGTCACCAAAGCTTTCCTAATGTTGACGTAGTAATCTTTGGATGTGAAATCGGTCGACGTTCTTCGTAACTTGAACCGATCCATAATACGTGATAACTGTTGTCTAACGTTATCTCCCGATTTGAGAGACCGATAATTAATGAAATTATCGTAACACCATTGAGGGTCTTCGGCATCTAAAGTAAACAATCCAGCATATTAGAATCGTCTTCGATAAATTTCAAATTACACAAACTTAGAAAAGTCTCAGATCAATAAGAGATCTCGATCATTATGAACTCAGTGGCCTGGACACCGAGATTCTGTAAAATGATTACCTGGTGATAATTTGATCAACTATAGAAATTCTCAGCAAAAACATCACACCTTAATACCCCATAATACAGCATAAAAATATGAACTGTACACTTACTCTGTTTGAAAGCGTGATACACATTCAGCAACGTCAGATGATCACCGTCGATATGAGCGAATCTCATTTTAGCATCATCGGCTGGTTTTTTCGCTTCATTGGGTCTGACGAAACACTGTGGAACTAAATAAGAGTGGGGGAAAGGACGGGAGCAGATCCCAGCCATCCGTCCACTTTTAATAAACCGCTACCAACAAACCTACATCACCTAACACTAAATTAGAATCTTGCTACTATATGGTTAATATTTAAATTAAAAAATACTAACGATATCGAAATTGGAAGCGAAAATTTTAAATAGTAGCAAGATTCTGATAATCTCAAAGGGGAAATATGACGCGATAGGGATAATTTTTCTGATTGTTTTTACTCGAAGTAAAACTTCTAATCACGAGCATTACCTGACAACATGGCTGTGATGGATAATATTTCGTTGGAACAATTCAAGGTGCAAGATGCAATCAACATTTTAGCCAGCTGTGGATCTAGCGGAAATTCTGCCATAACTGATCCTAAATCGGTCAAGTTACCATCGTCGTCCAAGGCTGCGAGATAATTCAGTAATTCCAAAGCTCTCATCAAAGTTTCTGGAGCTGTGATAAAAAAATAAAATGATTAAATTGAAGCTCGTGAAATCAAGACACACACATCGAAGAGCAAACAATTTACCAGGAGGATCCATGAAATCAAAATGAACCAGGTCGTCGATTCCGAGTTTTTTCAATTGAAGCACCACTGATCCCAAATTCGATCTTAAAATTTCAGGATACGTGTTATCTTGCATCTCGTTTTTGTACGCTTTTTCCGTATACAATCTGAAACATTTTCCTGGCCTGGTACGTCCAGCACGACCGGCTCTTTGTTGCGCAGAAGCTTTACTAATCGGTGACACGAGCAAAGACTCTACTCGAATTCTGGGATTATACACCTGTTGAGAGAAACGACTCGTTACACAGAGGTATATCGTAGCAGTGCCAAAAAATGATTATGAAACCTTACTTTTTGTTTAGCGAATCCTGGATCAATTACAAACACGACACCATCGATGGTTAGAGATGTTTCGGCGATATTGGTTGATACTACCACTTTCCTTCCAATAGCACCGTTCGATTTATTCGGAGGTGCTGGCTCAAAAATACGTTGTTGTAGATTCGGTGGCAATGTCGAATACAACGGGATACATTTTAAATCACCGACATCCGGCCCAAGATTATCAATTTCGCGTTTTATTCGTTTACAAGCTTCTTCAATTTCCTGTACAAAACAATAGGAGAGTTAGTACCTTGAAAAAATAAACACTGTTCTTAGGAAGGGGTGAACTGAGCATTACTTCTTGTCCAGTTAAGAAAAGCAACACATCACCGGCAACTTCTTCGCACATATGGATTTGTATTACTGTTCTGATCGCAGCTTCTAAATAATCACGTTCTGGTTCGGGTGTGTAGAAGATTTCTACAGGATGGGTTCGTCCGGGTACGTTCATAAGAGGAGCGTTATCAAAATATTGCTACAGAAAAATAATCTCGATTAATATACGAAAAATAAACAAAACAATTGCTACACAGGGGTAATGAAGAATCCATCAACGTACTTGAAATTTACCAGCATCCAAAGTAGCAGACATAATAACCAATTTCAAATCAGCTCTTTGTTTAATAATCTCTTTCAAAACACCCATAAGTATATCGGTAGCCAAAGTTCTTTCGTGAGCTTCGTCGAGTAATATAACTTGATAGTTTTCGAGCATAGGATCTGACATGCCTTCACGAAGTAACATACCATCAGTCATGTACCTAAAATCAATAATCCACGTTACACCACAGAAACATCAACTGAATTATTACCAAAAAAAAAAAGGAAAGAAACATACTTTAAACAAGTCTTGGCTGATGAGCAATCTTCAAATCTGATACAATAACCGACTTCTTGACCCAAACACACGTCCATTTCTTCGGATACACGTTGAGCTACCGACATAGCAGCTACTCTTCTCGGTTGTGTACATGCTACCGATTTTTTGCCCATAGATCGAGAGAATTCCACGCACCTAGAACGATTCTGTTAGTGAAATTCTCAACCAGAGTGTATTCAATTTCGGTAACTTACCATTGTGGTATTTGAGTTGTTTTACCAGAACCAGTTTCACCGACCAATACGATAACTTGGTTTTGAGCGAGCAATCTCATAAACTCTTCACGGTATTCGAAAACTGGCAATGACAATCGTTTCTTAAGGAATTCATAGTATCTATGAAAATATCGTCAGACATTGAAAAAAAAATATCGAAGTACAGTAAACATAACACATATCATTACAAATTCACTCACCTCGGTGTATAAGGTAGACCAGTAAACGGATTTGTCTGGACGGAGAGCGAAGGTTTTTGAAATCTACTCGACCTACATAACAAAATTTTATCAGAAAATGATTTGATTATTAAATCGAATGACTCACAAACAGAAAATAAACACTTACCCACTGGCTTCTCCGAGTTCAAAAGATTTACTCCTGTGAAACAGAAAATCGCGTTAATATATCTATGAATGACTGTATCAGTGACATAGATAGAAGGGAAACGATAAAAACTAATGAATCTTACTGTTTCTTCGTAATATACGGGTCAATTATATCAATCCGTCGCTTCGCCATGTGTACGAATGTAAATACAGCAAACCACGATCAAAAAACTGAGTTCTACAGCAAGATGAAACAACACTGTAACAGCAAATTATCAACTACCGTATATTCATTGCAGCAATTTACGAAAGCACTAGTCCACATTCTAATTAAAAAAACTCACAATAAGTTAATAAATAAATAAGTAAATGCGCATTTTATTATTCTCACATCCATAAATTGTTTTCTCCTTCTCCTTGAAATAAAAAATTGCATCGAAAAATGGATTGATTCGCGCACGCGCAACATTCTTCTGATCAAGGCGTGTTCAAACTTCAAAGTAAACAATGGTGGTTAATGAACCGAATTTCACATGAGCTTACATTCAAATTTGAGCGTATTAAACTGAACAAAAGAAATTTATGACCATTTCAAAGCTTTAAAATGGAAATTTTGTAATAAAATTACGTAAAAAATTTCACCTTTTCTCACAAAACATCTTTAAAAACAAATTTTTCACCCATCGGATGTAAATAGGTAAAAAGATAGGCAAACGCGATCAATTTTCACAGACCAAAAATAACAGTCAGACAGTGAAAATGAAGTCCAAAATTTTTTTTTATTTTCAATTTTTTCGTGATAAAAATGATATAAAAATTTTTAATTTGATATTTCATTAATTAATTACGATCTAATTACGTTTCCAATGCTGTGCTCGACTTCATCAAACGTTTAATTTCCTTCCCATTTTCACCACCTTCTTTATCAATGTCCGATCTATTTTCTATTGTTTATAAAAAATGAACAATAAATTGATTAAAATTTTGATATGTTTACCAACTTACGATAATTTCTCTGTAAGTCGTTGATTATGAATTCTATTTGAAGTAGTCTATCGCTCTTCGCCTCCCTACGTTTTCCTTGGACAAATTTCTTCTTATTTCATAAATTTACTCCCATAAATTGCCTCTCGTTACTCGTTCCTTCCCTCACAGCGCCTCTAAAAATTGCTTACCAAGTTCCACAACACTGTTTACCGCATACCGAAGTTCAATGTACCTGTGTTTTATACTTCAAATCAATATTCTAGTGATATGAATTTCGTGCAAATTGACTGATTTTTGTGTTAAAATTCATCGTATCGAATAATGTAACCCCGGACTCGAGTACGTATACACTTCGAAGCAGTAATAGTACTCATTGAATTCCGCACGACGTTCTGCGATGTCGCAGGAATCTGCGATTCAGAATGGGAGGATGCCTAGGTTCTAATCGACGAGAAAGCGCGGAAAACGCGAATTCCACTGAAAATGGATCTCGACCAAATTCCGGTGAGTGGCTGTATCTTGATAAAAATAAATAAAAAAACTACGTCGCAATTTCGACAACTGCGTAATTAAATATGCATCGTGTTCGTGTGTTGCAGCTTCTGCTCGAAAAAATCACCCTCTGTGTCACGAGGTTATTCGTTGGAAATCCGATGTGCCATTAACTGAAGGCCAGTTACGTAGTAAACGTGATGAATTTTGGGATACAGCTCCCGCTTTTGAAGGCCGTAAAGAAATCTGGGATGCTTTACGAGCCGCTTCCGTCGCCCTCGAAGTCGCCGATTACCAGTTAGCTCAAGCGATTCTCGATGGTGCTGGTATTTCGGTACCTAATGGTAAGTAGTCTAAACTGAGAGACGTTGAATATCGATAATTTAGAATGATCAAAATTTGCTTCATTTTCTGACAGGTTTTTTGACCGAATGTTACGATGAATTGGGAACCCGATATCAAGTGCCTGTGTATTGTCTTTCATATCCTTTGAATATTGTTAAAGAAGGTAGTGGAAGAGATTCCCCGTCTGAATTAATCGGTATTGCACTTTGATTTGTGGCTTTCGCATTCTGTAACAAAAAAATATATATCACCTTGATAACGTTTATTACGTTTCAGAATCAGCCGTTGAAGGTAAAGAAATTCCACTCAAGATAAGACTGTCTCATAATAGTCATGATGTCAAATTGACATTGTTAACTACAGATACCATTGCAGTTGCTAAGAAAAAATTACAAGTCGGTACTTCTAACGCAAATAAACCAACTTCGTACCATGTTTTTAACATTTTGAATAAATTTCAGATTAAAGAAGGCATTGATCCGTGCACGCAAAGATGGTTTTTCGGCGGTAAATTACTTGGGGATAAAGTTCACATAGATGAGATCAAAGTATTACCAGGATATGTAATACAAGTGATTATAAATTCCGAACAATATAAGTGAATCAAACAACGTGTATATGTATGTATATGTCAAGTCAAATATTTCGATATCGTTCTAACGTATATATTTGTTTTCTTTTATTTTTTCAGTTTTCTCATTATTGTTATACTTTTTTCCTTTACTTTGTTGTTTATTTATCTTCTTTTTTTTTTGTCTATCTTAGAAAACTGCGGTACAAAATGAAAGTTGTTATTATCTTTAAGACTATAACATCATATTATATTTATTTCTAATGTTCGTTTTTATCATCTTTTCACAATAAGCGCTTGCTTCATTTGTTGAGGAAACATTTATTTGGCGATTTTCTTGATGTATTTGATTTCGTGAGTTAACCAGGTAGCCAAGCTAAGTAAAATTAATGATCCGCTTTGATGCATAGCGGCCAAATAAACAGGAACATACGTGAGTAAGGTCGTTATACCCATAGCAACCTGTAAACAAATCGCAGATTAATAAGATGAGTGATCATTTCGAATCTGTGATATTCATTTAATTACGAAACAAACCTGAGCGTAGGCCATAATGCCAAAAGCATTTGCAGCTACTTTGGCTCCAGGAGGAAGTTTGAATCTGAATGACCATAACCATAGAGCAGTCGTTAGACATAAGGTGGTTGTACCCTAGAAAATAAAAACACGTGTTTTGACTATTGAGTCGAAGCTAAAGCTAAAGACCTCGACGAACGTGATTATGGCATAGAATCAAAGCGTAAAATTAACCGTAATCATGTTCAATGTCAAGGATGCTGTTTACTTGTGGTCTATATTTTGCTCGAATGAAGAATGATTCATTCATAGAGTGATTGATTTAAAAGCAAACGAATAAGTTTCACGACTTTTTTCATTCTCAGTGATCGAAAAAGTAACACTAGAGATAATTACCAATACTCGATGATCAAACTGAACTGTAGTCGGATTTTCGGTGAAGTTCTTAAAGGCAGGAGTCAACGCCAGAATATCAGACGGAATCCATCGATCGGCCATTTTTGGAAATGAGTTATAAATCAAACCAGCATCTAAACCAGCTACAAAGGCTCCTAAAAACGTAATAAAATTGTTACAAATTACAGAGTCCTACTTGAACGTAAGTTTTATATGGAAAACATACCAGATATGGCAGTAAAATACACCAGTCCTTTACAAGAATGAGCTAATATTTTAAAAGATCGAATATTATTCATTACAGGCCAGTGTAATGCCGGTGATAGCTGTTCTAAAGCTGACCGCAACATAGAAGCGTACAATACGAAAGCTAAAGTTAAATGCGCAGCTAATCTATATTGTGAAACTCGAGGCACATCGTTAGGTCCATCGAAACGATCTTCTAATCCCGATTTCACCATATACCATCCCATTAAGCCCTGCGCAAAATATCACCACATAAGAAAGGGTAATACAAACAAGCTGAAAAACGAATCATGTCACATTACTTGGCATAATAATAAAACACCCATAAAAGCTACTCGTTTCTTGAGACGACTATCGAGTTTCTTTTGAGCTAGAAATATCACAGCAGGAACGAAATATACAGCTCCGATACAACGACCCCACATCCTATGAATATACTCCATCCACCAAATCCATTTGAATTCCGCTAACGTCATTTCTTTATTTTTACTGTAAATCGAATCACATTAGATCAATAGTAAAACAAAAAAACAATAGAAAGAAACAATCGAGTAAAGCTCACATTTGGAATTCGGGATACTGTTTATATTTTGCAAATTCTTCTTCCCACTGTGTTTCAGAAAACGGAGGAGTTTCTCCAAATAACTTCCAAGTAACCATGGATAATCCAGATTCTGTCAGTCGAGTGATACCTCCTGTTTCAACATAAAATTGAAATTAACACGTTGAAAAACACGAATGGAGAATAATTCGGTTTCTATGTACCTAATGCCACAGCTCCGAACACCATTCCACTGCATGTTAGTAACCAGTATCCAACTTGCTTTTGACTTCTCGCTATGGTAAATTTTTCACCCGAAGAGAGATTCCTTTTGAAATTGATCAGATTTTTCTGCGAAAGAATCTTGAATTAGAATTCATTACTGAAATATTATCATTTCGAATCATGTGCTTACCGTGTTAGGTAATTTCAAGAGCGACGAGAAACTAGCCGAATTTCCTCTTGGTGCTTTCAAACTGTGGAACTGAAACAAAATACAGAAAATTCGAATAAATTCGTCATGGTTATGAGATTTATGAAAGTGTAACAATATAAGAACTTACTTTGGAAAAACAACCACATTTTGAGTTCACATTGGAGGGCTGCAATAAATATCTAAAGTTATTGGAATTATGAAGAAATTTTAAATTTGATCTAAACAGTAACATTTTGGAAATGCAATTGTAATAATTTTTGTATGCTTTTCAAAATCACTACAACTAGGAGATGAAATTCTTATATTTTCATGAATTTTCAGGATTTCATCATTTTTTTCAAAATTTCCATGAGATTGATAAAAAAATACACTGATAACAATCACCAATCGGAACGCTGGAAAAAATGACCGGCAAGTTGGTTATAAATTTGTTCGCTAGAGTCGTTATACTTTTTAAGATTTTTTCATTTTTTCGCATTTTTTGCAAGATTTTGATTTTGAATTTTTCTCTAGGATTTTAAGATTTGATTTTCGAGATTTTTAAAAATTTTTATAATCTAGAGTCATTTTTTAAACGACAACAAGAACGAATTTTAATTTATTCCCAGTTTCCACTTTCCAACATCATAATCAACTCGATAACTCCAAAATGAACAAATTACAAAAACTAACTATACAGGGTGGACAGAAATATCGGGTACCCCTAAGAAAGTTTTTCATTAAAAATATAGGTTGGCAACGTGAAATAGATGCATATGATTGGTGAAATGTTATCTCTCCAGTCTAACAACCAATCATGTGCTACCATTATTATCATTCACTGTGACCAACCGAAGTATTTAGCAGAAAACTTTTTTAGGGGTACCCGATATTTCTGTCCACCCTGTAGGTAGGTAGTAGGTACCTAACTAAACATCGAAGTTTTTTTAAATTTTGACTTTTAGGGGGAAAACCGAAAAAAGTAAAAACCATAACATTTTAAATTTTGGATGGAGACAAAACAAAACTTTTCTTACAATACAATTACGACACTTCAAAAAAAAATGTTCGCAGTTTTTGTCACAAGAGGACTTTCTGTTTCAGTGTTTCTTTCACGTTTGGAATTGGCAAAGTAGTAAGAAGTAAGAACAGGACTTTTCGAAAGTTAGTCCTAAAAAAACTAAAAAAAAGGGACTTTTACATGTTTGGCAACGATAAAAAGTTTTTCCAGAAAAACGATTTTTAGAAATTCATCCTAAAAAAAAACTAAAAAGTTTTATTGCAAGTTTGACAAAAATCAGAACAGTAAGGATTTTTAAATTTCAAAAAGTTATCCTAGAAAACAGATTTTTCAATTTTTGTTATGTTTGGGATCAAATCATCGTATTTCTGATCTGTTCTCCAACTTGAAAAAACATATTGCAACTATAAAACAAAACTGTTTAATTTTTTGCAAATTTTGAACAAAAAAATGAAACGTTGACTTTTTGTGTAATTTGCTAATTTTGGATCAAAACCTGTGTTCTTGGAAAGTTTTTCCAAAAAAAGTATATTTTAGACAATTTCTCTACAAAAAGGGTTTCTGAGAAAGATTAACCAAAAAAAAAAATCAATTTTAGAAAGTAATGGCCAAAAAATGCATTTTTAGGATACCTAACTGAAAGAAAATAAAACTTTTTTTGAAATTTTCAAGTACAGTACCTATTGTTTAATTTTGCTATTGCTGGAAAACAGGACTTTTCAGCAAGTTTTTCCAAAAAAAATACTTACCTACATTTTTTTCTAAGGGATTAAAAAAAAGACATTTGAAAGTTTTTCATTAATCATTTTACATTTCTTGGGAAAATTAATTCCTGACCCAGTCAACAGTCGTGAAAAAAATCGATTAATTAAGCAGATCAATATTTGATATATAGGCACTTTGCCCTCCTCTTTCCAACAGACACTCTTCTATTCAAACTAAACCAAGCTAGACTAGATCTAATGAGCATTTCAAGTTCACTCATGGATTTTTAGCGAATTTTAAAAACTCAAAAAGTTTAAGAAAGCTGTATTCGTCATTCGTGATAATTTTTTGACTTTCATAAATGTTTTTCACAAACAAAATGAACCAGCACGAACAAGTACTTCATTTCGATCTCCTTTCCCTCTCTAATTCTAAAACCATGGGTACCTACCTAGACCTACCTACCTACCAGTTTCAGGAAATTCCAAATTGAACTGATGATGCAGTGATGTGTCTCTGTCTATATAATTGCCTGACTTGAAAACCAAAAAAACGCTTTTATAACATTTTGAAGCTTCCAACAGACCTACTTGGAAATTCTGAAAGACTTAAACACTTGCTGGAGGCTCTAGAATGAAAAGTAGAAACAGCATATTGCAATTTTTAAAATTTTTCAACAATTTTTCCAATGGCTCAAAAATGAATTTAGCCATTGGAATTTTTGATTATAAGCCTTTTAGGGTATGTTATTTCAATCCAATTCGGTTTCGTTCAAATTGGAAAGCATCAATTTAAAAGTTTCCCTTGTAGCCTGAGCATGAAAGATTTTCAGAACTTAAGTGGATTTTTCATACCTAATATGTACCTACTTACAATTACATAACCATCAGACACACTATCCGAACTACGTTTCGAAAAAAAAATTGCAATAAAAAATGGAATTAGAACAGATTTTTCTACGTCAAATTTGACAGACGCAGCGGTGACATTGAAACTGATAAGCAAGTGAACATAAGACGCACCTAACCCTACCATTTACTTCAATGGAATAAAACCAAAACATTGTTAATAACCCTGTTTACCACCTAAAACAAATATTAGTCTGTTTAATTATCGAAAATACCTCCAACTGACGTAAGTCTTACGTATGGTTTTGTTTCGCGATGCTCATTATTTTGTAAAAATTTCAAAAAATGTTGTATAATCGCAAATTTTACGCCTTATGAGAGTGCAAAGTATTAGCGAGGCTTTTCGTTCATGTGATGGAAATCATTGTCGTAATGGATGATTCAGTCTAATCGCTTGGATTTTGTTCTAGTGGTACAGGGTGTTTGAAAAAGAAAAATTTGCAATGTGATTCATAGATTAAATGACAATGCGATGAGATGACCGTGTACGAGCCAGTCTGAAAATGAAAATACCTACCTACTCGTACCTATATTTAAAATGAAGGTGTTTATTTACGCATACGAAGCGAAGATGAACTGAATAATGTTCCTGAACTTTGATATGAAAACATCAAATTGTACAGATAAATTATAGGTACCTACCTGAACCTACACATTGCGAAGTTTATGAACACAGTGTACCTAGTTAACTTATATACGGATTAAAAACGTATGAGATATCGATATGCTGACGATTACATACGCAACTCAAGTTTACACGAAAAAATTTCATGAATTATTATCAACGACACCGTAAATAATATCTTCGAATTAAAAGCTGAACTTTGATATAGATAACAAAATGGCGAACGATGATGGAATGGTGTGAACAAATATCGTCAACGGGAGGTGTGTAAAAGGAAGATAAAAATTCAACATAAATAAAAATTTGTCCTAGGCAGACTTATTACTACTGTTTTGGTGATGATCGTGTTAATACTGTTTTAAATTTAAATTTTTGAAAAGCGATTTTATACTTTTGGAGTTCTTCCTCGATATAAATATTTGTAAAAGGTTAGTTGAACTTTTTTTTCGTTTTTATTTTTATATTTATATAGCATGTTTTTAGTACTTACTATAGAATTTTGGTGATTATCTATTTTTTTTTTTTTTTTTTCAATTCAAACGATTTTTTCAAAATATGTACCTACTTACTTGATCATAATCCTGAAAAAAGTGCATTTTCTACGACTGTCCTTTATTTACTAGTGGATTTTGTAAATTTAGACCTACTCTTGGACAGAAATACGACTTTTCGCACATGTATTTTTCAAATTAGATGCCTTAATTCCTTTTTATTTTTTTTTTGAAATTTTGCATTTTTTGTACATTGAGGTGGGTATTATTTTTGAAAATAATTTCACCTAGATAGGTACCTTATCATAATCGTGTGTTTGAAAAAAAATTGACATTTGACATTACCCCTCGTTCTGATTGTAATCGATTACTTTTGAATTCTGTGTTATAAGCTTGAATGTGCAGCTCATTTCAGCTTCGAAATTAAAAAATCATTTTGAAAAAAATTTGAATTAGTCTGGATTTATTTTCGAAGAAAACTGTATTACCCTACAGTTACGTTCTACAAAAATCAGCAATCCTCACATTTCATTCAATTAAAGTTTTTTTTTTCAAATTCAATTTACCTATTTTTTGAACTTGACGAAAAATATTTGGTAGGTAGAAACCTGAATACACAAAAAGATAGGTACCTACTCAAGTTAAATTGTCCACTTTAATTATTTTTGTACCTCAAAAATATTAAAGTTCCTCAAATTATTTTGTCAAAAAAATATTAAAAAATAAACACAACCTTGATAATTCCAAAAAAATTAAACTCATTATTGCTTTTATTCATTTTATTTCAGGAAGTAGCCAAAATGCTTATAGGATCAACGAGTCGTATGGTGAATGGCAAAAGAGCCATCAAAACCGTCTACTGGAGAGTAACCCAAGCGAAAAACGACAGCACCGATAAGAAAATAATCAAACACGAACGTACCATCACGTTCAAAAATCCAGCCATCATTTCGCCAATGAAAGTCCACTCGGATTCGAAATTTGAAAAATTCGACCACCTGAAATAATTCGAAACAGCTACCGGAATTTCAAGCTTGTTCTGAACTTCTGAAGTTATTACCTCGTCTTGTACCTTTCTACTTGTATTTAATTATGTAAGCTCATCGTTATGATTTTTTTGGGGGACTCGGTTTTTAAGCAGTATAAGAAGAATTCTATAGCCTAGAAATAATTAAATTCGAAGATGACGAGGTAGAAGCATGTACCTACTAGCTCAGGGTACATTGCAACGTTATTTTTCAAAAATCAACTTATTGGTATTTTTTTCATGTATTATGTTCTATCTCACATGTGTGATGTACCTACTCGATGTTATTTTCTAATTTTAGCTTCGTGTTTGAGACAAGGAGAGAAAATTTATAATTGTTGATAATTCTGTTAAATTTATATTACCGTGTTTAATTTTATATAGAAAAATGTAAACGTGATAGGAGAAGAAAAAAAATTATCGTAGAATGATAAATTAAAGAGATCATAAGTCGTCTCGTACTTATAAATGTTATTTTATGCTCATTATCACTCACGTTTTATTTATCAGTCATGACATAATTTTGTCTGAAAATCAAATAGGAAAAAAAAAATTAATAAAAGTTTCAACTTATACCTCTTGACTTTTTATTACGTAACTATAGTTTTGAATGATTGAATCTGACGAACTACGATACGACGTACATCTGTCTACCTGTAATCTGATGTCTTCATGTGGCAATTCCAGATAATAAAATCAACTAACCCGAAAATTTTCTGGTCAGTAGGTAAGAAAAAATTATTTTTTCAAAAAAGAATTTCCGATAACGTTTAAAAACATTTGGAACCAGAGTTAGAAAATTTTTCAAATTTGTGTTCAAAATAAGTATGTACATATTTCGAATCATAGGTAGATTCCCAACTTTGGAATTTTTCAACATTAAGTATTTTATTTTCCTTCGTCTTTAATCGTGGAAGTTAATTCCGTATTTTTTGTTTCAGCAAACATATTTTCGCAGAAGTAGAATAAATTGCATACCGAAAAACATGAAGGGAAAGACAGGCAAATTTATTTTTTTTTATCTGAATCGATCACCATCTTCACTATAGACTTATGTATAAATTTATCGATTCAAAGATTTCTATTTATTCTTATCACTTCGACTTCAATTTATTACTTTATCCATCAGTAATGATGAAACATATCTTGGTATCGAACTATGAATTTCGCGTACGTTTTTTCTATGCTTTGGTGTAGGGTATTCATTTACTCACATTTCGAATGCTATAAACAAGCATTGATTTAAAAAAAAGACACGAATGTTTGTAGGAAGTCGTAATTTCTGAATAATGAAGTCGAGTGAGTAATCAAATATTTTACGCATCAATCTGCTTTCGGTTCAATTTGTACGAGAACAAGTTGAAATTCTATCATTTTTGTAACAATTTATTCGCTGTCACCAGCACTTGCCTAGTTATACATGTACTTAGCGTCTTACTGTGAATTAAATTTAAAATATTGATATAATTTTCACTGGAAATTTCCTAAATTCGGAAACTTCATTGTTGCATAATATAATAATTTAATTTAATTTAATACCTACGTTCTCAAAAGGAGAATATTGATTACCTACGATTAAAAACGTTGATATGATATGTGGCTTGTTTGGATTCGATGAAGGGTTAAAGCTCTAATCACCTATTACATGATTTAAAATTTTGTATGTTGCAGTTAATCCCAAAGTAAATAAATTATTCATTTTCTACCACGTTTTATCAACTTTTCAACATGCAACATTTTGCATCCATGCTTATGAGACAACTCTTGGGAATGCATTCACTTCAGGAACGACCACTGCAAGTCCTGCCATCAATAAAACAGACACCCCTACTATTCAAAATACTCGCGTTGAAGAAATCACATCAATTTTATTTCAAAAGCATCATGTTAAAAGTTTATCAATCAATTCTAAAATGGTCAATCATGGCGATGCGTTTTTCGCACTCAAAGGACTAAATACAGATGGAAATGATTACATTATCGATGCTCTAAACAAAGGCGCAGTTGTAGTCATCACCGACGATGAAAAAAGCATCAAAATCGATCCAGATAAAATAATTTTCGTGAAAAATGTTCAAAAAGCTTTATACAAAGCTATAGAAATTTTCTATCCTAAAAAACCAAGGATCTTAATCGCCGTTACTGGTACTAATGGAAAAACTTCAGTGGTATCCTACATAGCTCAACTTTATTCATCATTGGGAAAAAAATCAGCATCCATTGGCACAATAGGTGTACAAGTTTTTGAATGCGATAACTCGACAATGAAAGATGCGCCAGAAATATCTAATAAAGATGAACTACAATTTACAACACTTGATTATTTGAGTTTCAGAAAAATTGCTTATAATTTAACCGAAGCGGGTGTTGAATACTTGGCTTTTGAGGCTTCCAGCCATGGTCTTGATCAAGGAAGACTTGGAGAAATTAAAGTGGACGTGGCGTGTTTCACTAGCTTTAGCCAGGATCATTTAGACTATCATCTGAACAGCGAGAATTATTTACAAGCCAAGGTGAAGTTATTTACTCATCATCTGTTAGTTGATGGTATTGCGATTTTAAGTTCTGGTATTAAAGAAATAGAATTTATCCGAGCGTGCTTAAATAAGCATAATGTCAGATTTATGACGGTTGGCGAAAAAGATAACGGAGAAGGAAATTTGAAGATTACTAAAATTACTAGTTCTTTGCACGAGCAAAATATCTTCTTCGAGTTTGGATCTTCAAATTATACCTTCAATACCTCGATTATTGGAAGCTTCCAAGCTATCAATTTATTGATTGCTGCTTCCAGTGTTCATTACACCAATAATACGAGTTTCACCTTTGACAAAATTATCAGCGTTTTGCCAAAGATTGAGTCAGTTAAAGGTAGAATGGAACGAGTAGAAAGCACTGGTGGTAATATTTTCGTCGATTATGCGCATACTCCCGATGCTCTTGAAAAAGTTCTGAAAGAATTGAATAGCATAAAACTACAGGGTGCAAAATTAGTAGTGATTTTTGGCTGTGGAGGTAATCGTGATAGAATAAAACGAAATCAAATGGGCAAAATTGCTGGGAAACTGGCTGATAGCGTCATTGTTACCGATGATAATCCTCGTCTCGAAGATCCTGCGTTGATCAGACAAGAGATTATAAGTGGTATTGACGGAGGGAATTATATTGAAATAGGTAACAGAGAAGAAGCTATTAAACACGGTGTGAATAATTTACAACTAAACGATATCTTAGTGATTGCTGGTAAAGGGCATGAAAATTACCAGATTATAGGTAATGATGAGATACTTTTTAGTGATGTTGAAATCGTGAAAAAATATACTGTGTAATGATGGAATTTTTTGTTACTTTTGATTTCATTGAGGTAATCCAAAATAGAAATTTTACAAGGTAATAGTTTTTAGTTGTCGCACTTATCATGAAAAGTTGAGCTTTTACGTAGAAAATTCTGTTTTGAAAGTTTTTTAAATTTTATTATTAAATTTGAATTTCGTAGGTATCTTACTCCTATTTCCTTAAAAACCTCGACGACAGATTTGAACAAGTAAACATTACGCGTACCTACTTACGGCGAACTAAGTATGCAACTCTATTAACATCATCAGATTCGGACAGATTCCCTTCAAATCCATTCTATAAACTGGAACCAGAAGTGAAATCAGGTCTTTCGATCTGATTTCGTTCAGATAGAATTTCTGTTTAAACATCAAAACCAATAGGTACAATATATGTATTATAAAACTATCGAAATATTATTTCACAAAAGTAAGTATACAAATGCACTAAATTAAGAGACAGCCGAACGGGCAACGCAATTAAGATGAAGTATTTAGTTTTAAAAATTTTCGAATCAAGAAAATATCATTTTACATATTTTTTTCAATTGAAAATAAAATTTTTAAAAACGATATCTTATACTTAAAAAATGCACCGGAACACAATCACATACTTAAGCAAGGGTGCCATTAAAATACTAAGAGCGGTTGATAGGTTTTTTCTTCGCAATTTTTCTAGGAGCTTCGTCACTGTCATCGTCTGAATTGAAAATGATTTTTTCAAAAGATGTTTCGAAGTCGTAGAATTTAGGAAAATGTCTGTTCTCAACCATCGGAGCCGAAGATGATTTTTTCTCTAATTTATCCCAGTCATCGAGAACACCAGCGTAACTAAAATGACAATCTGTATCACCTTTTCCTCTTTCATGCCTACATAAAATAATACAAATAATAATATCAATCACAGGATATCATAATTCGAATAAAATCATCCAAAGTATACTGACAGGTCACGTGTTGATCGCGATCTCCATACTTTACCGCAACATGGCCTTCTACATACGTAACTCAGAAACAGACCATAAAAGAAAGGAATTAAAAACGCACCGTTGTGGCGTAATGAAGGAGGCGTACTAGAATCCGGATTTTGCAAGTATTCTGAAATAATACAAAATATCAATAGGTACAACACCATCATTAATGTTTGTTTATGACTTTGGTAGGTACCTATCTAAATTCTAAATCTTACTTTTTAATGATGCTTTATCATACGGTTCCATCAGTTGCTTTGGTTTTGGTTCTCTCCGACAATTCCAAACTACAAAACGACTATCGATTTCGATTTTGTAAGTTTTATTTTGATAATTTATGTTCGTTATGGTTCCACTTCCGTATTGTTTCGTCAATAAATTATACCTCTCTCCAAGAGGTCGATTAGTACAGAAAATTGGAGGCCGAAGGATCTCGTTAGTGTTTTTCCAAACAAATGGATTCACAGATATTAAAGTTGTGACTGAAATGATAAAAGACAAATCTCTTAATTTGCAATACCAATACCAACACGTTTGTCGTACTTCACACCACTTCAGAACGATACTTTTATTACATATTTGCATCAGACTAACTAGATGTGGATGCAAAATATCATATTCATATCGAATTTAATCAAATCAAACCAAATACGATGTTGATTACTAGTGTGTTTAGGTAGGTCGGTATACTCGAACATGAGTTGGCAGGTAATTGGTAGCTGCTACCCAGTGCTTCAACTAGATTAGGTGTAATTAAGTACCTAACAAATAAAATACCATTTCACTTACGTTCTTCTTTTATTTTCAAATCCAAATCCGACCGCTCTCGCAAACCTTTCTTGAATTGCCCTTTGCTTGTACGACTACGAGTGGTACTATTTTCAGTTTTAGAAACAAGATCTGGAGAATTTTTGCTTGTACGACTACGAGTTGTATTTTTAGTTTTAGAAACAAGATCTAGAGAATTTTTTGAGAGTACAATTTTCAAATGCTTCGATTGGTCAACTATTTCTTCGATTTTTTGTGGACTCAAATCTGGTTCCGGATGCCTGTGAACAATGACGGTGAAATAATTAAAAAATGATCTATTTGACAGTTGACTCCATATTTCAAAATAATACCTATATTTATTAAACTATTTACCTAACTGAACATGATATTAAAAGTAACAGGCGAAGTTTTAGGGGAAAAAACAACGATTACTTCGAAATTGTCGTAGAAAGAATGTTCTTGGCGAATTCGTGATATTTCATGCCATATTCGTGATATTTCATTTCGCCCAGCATAATGCTTTTCCGCTTCAATAATGGTAATTCGATTTGAACTTTCTCGTCCTCTATTTGGCTCAACTTTTCTTTAAAATCTTCTTCTAATATTCGAAAAGGTTCATCGGATTCCGAGTCACGTCGATTATTTGACTGTAAAAACGCTCGAGACTCTGGTACTTGTAAGGCACGAATATCATCTTCGGATTTATTCCATAAAGTGGCAAGAGTAACTCCATGCAGTTCCGCCATCGCATTCATCAGAGTATACTCGTTGACCACTGTCAACTTGGAACGTATTTGCAACTGAAAGTACACAAAAAGAATCAACATACGAGGAATGATTCGAATGAAGATACCTATAAGCATGTGCCTACTATTATAGGTAATCGGTAATCAGAAAGTACACAGTAGATGTATTGGAGAATGCGTAGCTACCACGATCAACCCTGAAACGTCCGATGAGACGAAATTCAGTTGACGATCGTAGGTGTATACCAGTCCAGTGCTGAAAATATAATTTACACCTTTTCATGATAAGTTCAAGTAAGAAGATATGTACTTACGTAATTAAAAACCGATTTGAAACAACGTGGATATTTGTCCGGTACATATTTTTCCAAACATAAATTTGCGCTCCTGGATTTGAACCGGAATAGAATTGGAAACTGCAGAGCAACGGCTCGAATCTCTTCGCTTTCTTCAGGTTTCCAGAACGTAAGTAATACAACCAAGTTCTCAGCATCTTGAACCATATTTTTAAATACATCGTATAACGTTGAATCAGATGTAGGCCTATCTGTGATAGATTGCGCCGTTGGTAAGTTCAACACGCAGATTTCGCCCTCGGCGACAGTAAAATCACTGCCATGTGACTCCATTACGCCTACTACTTCACAACATTCGCTGCCCATTATGGATGCTGGCGAAAACGACACTTCACTTGACCACAAAACCACGACTAGATACGGATTGGAATAAAACTTGAAAGAGAAACAAATTAGGTACTACTTGTAAATTCTCACAGGCAAGGTTAAGGATGACACCAAGAAACTGCAATCGATTTAATCAACAAAATGCAACGCAAACATAAATCACGTTTTCACCCTCAGATGATCATCCGAAATCCGAATTGCGAACACGTTGACGTATTACGATTGACGACTGACGTTAAACAAAACAAGATCTCCTCTTCTGTCCACGCACCTAACTGACCTCCTAACCCCCTCCTAATTCGAAGCCGAAATGACTGGGACTGGAACAACCCGACTATCGGTCGGAACAATCGAAACGTTTGAAACGTTGATAGCTGATGCTGATTGCGATGAGATACAATAGATAAGCTAATAAGCCATACCTATGTTACTTATAGGCGTATACTTTGTAAGGCACAATGCGCAAACGGTTTCGGTCTTCATCAAAACTCAAAAGTGGTAACTACAGGGTGCCCAGAAATATCGAGCACCCCTAAAAAAGTTTTTCATTAAAAATATTGGTTGGCAACGTGAGGTGAAATAGATGCATATGATTGGTGGAATGTTATCTCTCCAGTCCAACAACCAATCATGTGCTATCATTATTATCATTCACTGTGACCAACCAAAGTATTTGGTAGAAAACTTTTTTAGGGGTGTTCGATATTTCTGGGCACCCGGTAGTGATATGTAAACTCCAGAAGAACCCAGAAATATGAAAACTTCACGAATTAGAGTGAAATGGGGGAAGAAATTGGTGAAACTGATGTGTAGTAGATCGATTACGATAGCTGTACTGTAAGTAGGTACTTGCCTATCTTAACATGAGTCATCAAACATTTTACATTGTTTCGAATTCAATTTTTACAGTTAGTTCCATAGCATGAAATTGAATAAAATGTACACTGTACAGATCTCCAGAAGCAGCTGGCGCAGGTTAAGCTCGTTTTTTTCGGCAGTGTACGAATTATTGTTGGCCTTGGCGACGACGCGACGAGCTGGCGGCTAATGTGTTATCGTATTTCTTGGAATATCGATAACAGATTTTACTTACCAACCTACTAGTCCGGCATATGACAATAGGAGTAATTGCACCCCCCCCGCCGATCCTCCGGGACATCTTTTTTCTTAAAGGGGACATCCTAAGGAACATTTTAAAGCAAAGTTGCCAAAAAAAAAGTTGGCCTTACTTACAAAATGGCGGCCATTTTGATTGACAGGTCAGCCGAAATCGCAGATTTTGCGTTTTAACATAGGACTTGCACGAACTTTTTCAAACTTTTCAAAGGTAGATAGAAGATCATGCAAAAATTTATCACCTGTCAAAATTTCAAGTGCTGAAGTGCGTTTTTCGATTTTTGGTGAATTTTTGAAAATCGAATTTAGGCCAAAAATGAGGGGAAAAATCAAAATTTTACCAAATTGGCCGAGAAAGCTGAAATTTGGGATATACCCTATTTTCGACATGCCAAATCGATTGGAAATGGTTTCAACCCGTTTTGAGCAGTTCTGGAGCTTCCAGCAGATTTTTGAAACTCGAAATTCCCACAAAATTCCATCAAATTGGAGTTGTAAAGCTAAAATTTATTCTAAAAACTAATTTCAATACGCTACGAAGTACTGCAGGTGAATTTCAAGTCGTTTTGGATCCTCCAGCGACTTTTTGAAAATTCCTGAAGCCTCCAGCAGATTTTTGAAACTTTAAATTTTCACAAAATTTCATCAAATGGAGATGGAAATCTGAAATTTACTCTACACTTCAATTTTAACACCCTCTGAAGACGACTTCAGGTGGGTTCAAGTCATTTTAGAGCCTCCAGCGACTTTTTTGAAAATTACTGGAGCCTCCAGTAGATTTTCGAAACTTGAAATTTCCCCAACATCAATTTATCAAATGGAGTTGGCAAGCTGAAATTTACTTCGCAGACTGGCAGACTGCATGGTGGTTTCAAATGGTTTTGAAGCTTGCAGCTACTTTTAGGAAATTTCAATATTTCAACAAAACGTCATACAACCTTTCAAAAAGTTGCTGGAGGCTCCAAAACGACTTGAAATTTACCAGCAGTCAACTTCGTAGCGTATTGAAATTATCAACTTTCCATCTCCATTTGATGAAATTTTGTGAAAATTTAAAGTTTCAAAAATCTGCTGGAGGCTCCACTAATTTTCAAAAAAAGTCGCTGGAGGCCCTACAATTACTTGAACTTACCTGAAGTCGTCTTCAGAAGGAGTTAAAATTGGAGTGTAGAGTAAATTTCAGCTTTCCATCTCCATTTGATGAAATTTTGTGAAAATTTAAAGTTTCAAAAATCTGCTGGAGGTTTCAGGAAATTCAAAAAGTCGCTGGAGGCTCCAAAACGACTTGAAATTCAACTGCAGTACTTCGTAGCGTAATGAAATTAGTTTTTAGAATAAATTTTAGCTTTACAACTCCAATCTGATGGAATTTTGTGGGAATTTCGAGTTTCAAAAATCTGCTGGAGGCTCCAGAACTGCTCAAAACGGGTCGAAACCGTTTCCAATCGATTTGGCATGTCGAAAATAGGGTATATCCCAAATTTCAGCTTTCTCGGTCAATTTGGTAAAATTTTGATTTTTTCCCTCATTTTTGGCCTAAATTCGATTTTCAAAAATTCACCAAAAATCGAAAAACGCACTTTAGCACTTGAAATTTTGACAGGTGATAAATTTTTGCATGATCTTTCGATCTACCTTTGAAAAGTTTGAAAAAGTTCGTGCAAGTCCTATGTTAAAACGCAAAATCTGCGATTTCGGCTGACCTGTCAATCAAAATGGCCGCCATTTTATAAGTAAAGCCAACTTTTTTTTGGCAACTTTGCTTTAAAATGTTCCTTAGGATGTCCCCTTTAAGAAAAAAGTTGTCCCGGAGGATCGGCGGGGGGGGGGGGGTGCAATTACTCCTATTGTCATATGCCGGACTATACCTGATGATCTCGAACGAAAAAAGAATTGAGAATGAATAACTTTATGTATCCCTTAAGCGATGACTCAATTTTATGCTGACATCGCTGAGGAAACCTCCGGGTTTGAGCCGGAGGTTTCCTCAGTGATGTCAGCTCTCAAGGGCTATTCTCATCGGCGTAGTTAAAAAAAAAAAAAAAGTCGCATGAAGCGAAATTGTTTTGATTAGTTTTAATTAACGTACAAAGTTGTTAATTTTCAAATAAGCATCCCAATTTGCATTCACTCATCAAAAGATACAAACATAAATGTGCCTATCATTCCACATTTTGAAGATTATGTTTCCAGAAATTTATTATTTTTCTTCGATGAATGAGGCACCCCATACCTATTTTTAACAAATATCAGTTTTAAAACGCTATTGGTCAACTACAAATAATCGATGAATTTCCAATAATCATACTTTTTAGTGATGTTGAAATTGTGAAAAAATATACGATGTATAATGATGGAATTTTCTGTTACTTACTTTCGATTTTATTGAGGTAGGTAATCTGAAATAGAAATTTCACAATGTAGTTTTTAGTTGTCGCACTCATTATGAAAAGTTGAGCTTTTCCGTAGAAAATTCAATTTTATCGTTAAATTCGAATCTCGTGGGTATCTTATTCCTTAAAAACCTCGCTGACAGATTTATTCAGAGTTGTGAGTTGAACAAAGTAAACGTTACGCGTATTTACGGCGAACGAAGTATGCAACTCTATAACACCATATTGACTTCTCTATCCTATAAAATGAAACCAGAAATAAAATCGGGTCATTCGTTCTGATTTCGCTCAGATAGAATTTCTGTTCAAACATCAACACCAATACAATAGAATCATAAAACTACCGAAATATTATTTCACAAAAGCAAGTATACAATTACAAATAGGTACAAATGCACGAAATAAGAAACAGCCGAGTAATGAACGACTGCAAAGCAATCTACTTAACGTTATGGATTTATAGGTTAAGTACCTAAAAAAATTTTTTAAAAAACATTTTGTTTGAAGAAAATATCAATGTACATTTTCAATTTAAAAAACTAACTATATCTATAATAATTTAAAAATATACACCGGAACACAGGGTACGGCAGTTGAACAAAGCCAAGGAAAAAAGAAGACAACACAAATCACAAACTTAAACAAGGATACGTCACAAAATAAAAGAAGAACGCTTGATAGGTTTTCTCTTCGCAATTTTATTGCGAGGTCCACCGCTGTCATCATCTGACTCGAAAATGACCTTTTGAAAGAGTTTTTCGAACTCGAAGAATTTAGGAACATGTTTGGTATCAACCAGCGGAGCCGAAGTTAATTTTCTTTCCAATCTGTCCCAGTCGTGCACAACTCTGGAATAACTAAAATGACAATCTGTTCTATTCGCATCATCTTTTCCTCTTTCATGCCTACAAAAAATATAATAATGTCAATCACAAGATATCATATTTTGAATAAAATCATCGAAATTATACTGACTGGTCACGTTTTGATCGCGCTCTCCATACTTTACCGCAACATGGCCTTCTACATGCGTAGCCCAAAAATAGACCATAAAAGAAAGGAACTAAAAATATACCGCTGTGAGGCAATAGTGGAGGCGTATTAGAATTCGGATCTTGCAAGTATTCTGAAATAATACAAAATATCAATACCTAGCTAGGTATAACGTCATCAATGTTTGTTTATGACTTATATGTAGGTAGACATCTAAACCTTACTTTTTAACGTTACTTTATCATACGGTTCCATCAGTTGCTTTGGTTTTGGTTCTCTCCGACAATTCCAAACTGCAAAACGACTATCGATTTCGATTTTGAAAGTTCTACCCTGATAATCAATCTCTGTGATGTTCGCGCTCGCATATTGTTTCGTCAATAAATTATACCGATCTTTAAGGGGTCGATCGGTACTGAAAATTGGAGGCCGCAGGATATCAGACTCTTTTGTGCATTTCCACTGAAATGGGTTCACCGATATTAAAGTTGTGACTGAAATGATAAAAGATAAATCTCTTAACACGTTTATCGTACACCAGCATCGATATCGGAACGTATTATTTGTACATATTTGTATCAAACGAGATACGGATGAAAAATATCGAATCAAATGCGAATAATCGTGCTTACAAGGGAAGCCCCCCACATGAGAATCTCCGATTTGAATGAAACTTGGACTGTTGGAAAGAGGACCTCAAAAAACACCCATCCCCCAATTTTCAGCTGCTCAAGTTGATTTTTCGATTTTTGGCGAATTTTTGAAGTTTTGTGTACACAGGAAAAGCTGTTCAACTCACAAAATGGGAAAAACTACAAATATCCATCTCTCCCGCGTATCAACCTCCGGAGCTCAAATTTGGGCCAAAGGTAGTCTTTTAGATACCAGATACCTGATCGACTCATACTACCATTGGCCGGATCCGGCCTTCCGGTCAGAAAACAGAATTTTTTTACTTTTTTTCTCATATTTTCGGTGAATTCGAAAAATGACCGTTTCTCCCCACCACATGAATTTGAGCAGCTAAAATTTTGGCCGAAGGGTTAATGCTTGATACCTAATCGATTAATACTACCGTCGGCCGGATCTGGAATTTACATCAAAAACCATATTCTGGTTTTTTATGCCTGCAGTCATTGGAAAAATTGAAAAACCTGTTAGAGCAGCTCATCTAATGCACTTCCAGGGCTCAAATTTTGGTCAAACGATCTGTGCTAGATACCAAATCGACCCATGCTACCATTGGCCGGATCCGGCCTTCCGGTCAGAAAACAGAATTGTTGACCTCGGCATAAAAAACCAGATGGACAAAAAATATGCTTTATTCTGATGTAAATTCCAGATCCGGCCGACGGTAGTATTAATCGATTAGGTATCAAGCGTAAACCCTTCGGCCAAAATTTTAGCTGCTCAAATTCATGTGGTGGTGAGAAACGGTCATTTTTCGAATTCACCGAAAATATGAGAAAAAAAGTAAAAAAATTCTGTTTTCTGACCGGAAGGCCAATGGTAGTATGAGTCGATCAGGTATCTGGTATCTAAAATACTACCTTTCGCCCAAATTTGAGCTCAAGAAGTTGATACGCGGGAGAGATAGATATTTGTAGTTTTTCCCATTTTGTGAGTTGAACAGCTTTTCCTGCGTACACAAAACTTCAAAAATTCGCCAAAAATCGAAAAATCAACTTGAGCAGCTGAAAATTGGGGGATGGGTGTTTTTTGAGGTCCTCTTTCCAACAGTCCAAGTTTCATTCAAATTGGAGATTCTCATGAGGGGGCTTCCCTTGTTAGGTAAGTAGATAGGTACATGATATCTACCCGTATACTTCAAGGAATTCTGAGTTTTTGTTAATCCTCACTCCTCACCAACTACCCGTCAACTAGATTAGTCGTAAGTAATTAGGTACCTAAATAACAAATAAAATACCATTTCACTTACGTTCCTCTTTTACTTTCAAATCCAAATCCGACTGCTCTTTCAAAACTTTATTGACTTTCCGTTTGCATGTAGTTTTTTCAGTTTTGGAAACTAAGTCTGGAGAATTGTTTTTAAGTACAATTTTTAAATTCTTCGATTGGTCAACTATTTCTTCGTTTTTTTGTGGACTCAAATCTGGTTCCGGATGCCTGTGAACAACGACGGTGTAAAAATTGAAAAATGATCCAACTATTTGACTCCATATTTCAAAATAATACCTAGGTAAGTATATAATATTTGTTAAACTATACTTATTTAATTGCACATCATATTAAAAGTATTTAACAAGAACATGCAGTTTTAAGGGAAAAAACAGCGATTACTTCGAAATTGTCGTAGAAAGAATATTCATGGCGAATTCGTGATATTTCATGCCATATTCGTGGTATTTCATTTCACCAAGCATAATGCTTTTCCGCTTCAATAATGGTAATTCGATTTGAACTTTCTCGTCCTCTATTTGGCTCAATTTTTCTTTGAAATCTTCTTCTAACATTCGAAAAGGTTCATCGGATTCCGAGTCACGTCGATTATTTGACTGTAAAAACGCTCGAGACTCTGGTACTTGTAAGGCACGAATATCATCTTCGGATTTATTCCATAAAGTAGCTAGAGTAACTCCATGCAGTTCCGCCATCGTATTCATCAGAGTGTACTCGTTGACCACTGTCAACTTGGAACGTATTTGCAACTAAAAGTAGGTACACGAAAAGAATTAACACATGAGGAATGATTCGAATGAAGATACCTATTACCTAAACACATGCCTATGTACAGGGTGCCCAGAAATATCGAGTACCCCATCATTCGCTGTGACCAACCGAAGTACCTATTTTAGTAAAAAACTTTTTTAGAGGTACTCGATATTTCTGGGCACCCTGTACTAGATATTATAGGTAATCAGAAAGTACAGAGTGCCCAGAAATATCGTGATATTCTAACAAAGTTTTCCGCTAAATATTTCGTTGGTCACAGTGAATGATAAGAGTATGATAATAATGATAGCACATGATTGATTGTTAGACTGAGATGTTAACATTCCACCAATCATATATTGTATTTATTTCACGTTGCCAACCTATATTTTTAATAAAAAACTTTCTTTGGGGTTCGCGATAATTCCGGGCACCCTGTAGATGTATTCCCGTATTCGAGAATGCTTAGCTACCACGATCAATCCTGAAACATCCGATATGAGACGAAATCCAATTGACGATCGTAGGTATACCAGTGCTGAAAATATTACTCACACGTTTTCATGATATATGTAAGACTATAAGTTCAAGTAAGTAGATACTTACGTAATTAAAAACCGACTTGAAACAACGCGGATATTTGTCCGGTACGTATTTCTCCAAACATAAACTTGCACTTCTGGATTTGAACCGGAATAGAATTGGAAACTGCAGAGCGACGGCTCGAATCTCCTCGCTTTCTTCAGGTTTCCAGAAAGTAAGCAATACAACCAAGTTCTCAGCATCTTGAACCATATTTTTAAATACATCGTATAACGTTGAATCAGACGTAGGCCTATCTGTGATAGATTGCGCCGTTGGTAAGTTCAGTACGCAGATTTCACCCTCGGCGACAGTAAAATCACTGCCATGTGACTCCATTACGCCTACTACTTCACAACATTCGCTGCCCATTGTGAATGCTAGCGTCAACAACACTTCACTTGACCACGAGACTACGACTATAGGTATATACGGATTGAATTAAAATTTAAAACTTGAAACTGAAAGCGAAACGAATTATTACTTTACCTACTGTAAATTCTCACAGACAAGGTTAAGGATGACACTACGAATCTGCAATTAATTTCATCAAACGCAACGCGAACATAAACCACGTTTTCACCCTAAGCTGATTGTGATTGATTATCCGAACACGTTAGTTAAGTTGAACGAATACAATACAATGAGAATGACATGACATGAGAAAGAAAGAGAACTTAATTTCGGAAGTCGGAACTCGGAAGAACTCTTGTACTGCCCCTTTGCCCTCACACCTCGCTGACGCAACCTCCTATAGGCTATACGGAAGCCGAAAAGGCCCGAACAACCCGAACCTGATCTTTCAAAATAGTCGGAACCTGTTGATGGTGAAGATGTGAAGAATATGAGAAACAAGAAAAACAAAAAAAATGATAACTTTTTTGATAGTTCCACGCCATAAGACATGAAATAAGAATGAAATGTTCAGATCAGAATTTGTAATTTGTATGTAGGTATAGCAGACAGCTGACGTAAGTTATTATAAATTCGTGATAAATATTTTGGCAAACGTGAATTGTTGGTGTAGGCTGTAGGTGACGACGACGCGACGAGCTTCGAATTTCTTGGAATATTGATAACAGATTTTACAGCACCTGATGATTTCGAGCGAAAGAAGAATGGTGAATGAGTACGAGTAGATCTCTTGTCATCGGCATAACTAAAAAAAAAAAAAAAACGTCGCACGAAGCGAAAAGTGTTTTGATTAACACACAGTGTTGCTAGTGTTCGAACAAGTTTCCCAATTAATTTTGCATGTATACTCATCGAAAGATACAAAATGTGCCCATCATTCGACATTTTGAAAATTTTATCTCGCCAAAAAATTTGGTGGCACATTTTCTGACTGAAGATACGAGTGCCTGTCTGGTGCCGGTGTATTTCATAGAATAAGTATTTTGTGTATAAGTAAGTCATCATAAAAAAAAAGAGGACGTGAATTAATTTACTGAAAATTTGTCAAGATGAGATATGGAGCTGCATGCAATTGGCACCCTACGCTGATGTCATACGTTTGCATATTTTACTGATTTGTTGCAAAATTTCCATACCTACCTAAAATCAAGACAATAGTTCACGATCTTGAATTCTTGGCTGGGATTGACGATCATGTCCAAAGACCGGGCAATAGAAGGCCCAAGTATAACTTGAAAGCGATTAGGAAAGGGAGGAGACCCAGGAAACCAAAATTTAATTTATGAAGATAAAAATCAAACAAATGCGTAAATTTGCTATTTCATAAATCATACCAAAAAAAGAATCATCGATCGAAATTAACAAACCAATTACATATAAAAAAATTTATTACACTTTTTTAAAGTTATTATGCTCGTGCGTTAATTTTTTAATGTTGGATACCCAACAACGATCATATATTGACCTTACACCACAAACATAACAAAATTAAAAAATAAATCACAATTGTTAAAAAAACAAAAATGGACAATAGGACTCCACCAAAGTTAAAAATTATACAAAACAAAAAAAAATCGAATCTTATTTCAATAAATTAGAATTAACAACACACCGAGAGATATGTAAATTTCGTTGAACTTTCTTTGGAAAGTATCATCACAAATGCATTTGAGTTAAGAGTGGTTTTGAAAAAACACATCATTTAGCGAGATTCTGGAACAAAGGCAGTGTTGGTATAAGGTCCGCTGTAAATAGAGCTTCCGGTGGTTGAGATATCTTTCCTTGGGCTCCTCTTTTTCGTTAGTATAATCATAACTGCGATGATTGTTAATAACATTAGAACCAAACCAGCGATGGCGATTCCAACGGCGAAGCTACGTTGAGATACGCAGATGTTGTAAGGATCGTCTAAAGCCTGGAAGGGAAAAAGTACACAATGATATTAAAAAATGAGTTTGAAAATTTAAGCTAATTAGTAAATAAAAAGCTGAAGGAATATTTCAAGTTATAGATTGATAGGTACCTTTTCCATAACTTGATCCATTTGTTCGGGTTTGTTCACATCGTTGGCTTCGTTTACGTATAATCCGCTGTATACTTCGATCATGGCTTCGCTACCATCTTCTGGGTTATGTTTTTGCCTATCGTCTCTACGACTTCTACGTTTCTTATCGCTATTGCAAGTTGGAGGCTGGAAATACGACAGTACAGTTAGAATTTTGAACGGACAGCGTTTAATGAAACAGAAATTATAACTACACTCACCACATGCTTGCAACCTTCATTCTCATGCATACATAAATGTACACTGCACTGGTAGTACACCGAAGCAGTATATGGGAATTTATGAGCTTGGAAACGAACCACAGCTTTGGTTAATTGATCGTTGTATTTGAATGGTCCCATAATTTCTTGATCCATGGGGCATCTGCAAAGAAAACGAACAATTGTGACGATTGCCTCAAATAAAAATTGAAAAAAGAAAATTGAAAATAACGCTGACTAAGCACAACTCACCCATCTCCGTCAACTAAACGTTGCTCGCTCCAGCCTAGACCATCTTGGACCAAACAATCAGTAACGTACAAACCGTAAACGTTGTTTGAATCGTTGATGTTGATCACCAAATTCAACGGGTCACCGATTTTGACATTTTCAGCCACCTCGACGTTAGAAGATTCGCCGTAGTAGATTTTCATCGTCACGATGGGCATTTTGGCAGCGAAAATCGATGCTGATGTTTCCGTTGTGCTGAAAATGAATTATTTTTATTTTGTATTTTAATCTCATGGAAGAGGTCCAATGAGTCAATATGTACGAAAATAGATTTTGAATAACTCACTTTTCGGAGGAGGGCGATGATGAGAGGTTCTCTTTCGGTTGATAACGACATCTTACGTGGAAACCTCGTCCTTTATTTGTGACTAATTTTCGATGTGGCTGGACAACAATTGTGTTGTAGTATTCTATGGCACCATTTTCCTGTAAAAAAATATTTATGTACTTATAAGCTAGGTATATTGCCCATGCGTGGAATAAATTTGGAAATATTTCGATCCTAATACACTAAATGAGCAGAGAAGCATCTTTCAAAATAGGTTAAAATTTGGCAAGAAATTCAAATATTTCCTCAAAAATGTTTTTTGAACATTTTTGGAGAATGAATTTGAGCTCAAAATTTAGTTTTGATTTTTGGTACTTCTGAAACAAATGCCATGCGACCTATCAAAATGGTTTCAAATTTAAATTGGAATTTTTTTTAGCACAATTTTGAGACCAAAACATTGTGTTGGTTTTTGGAGTTTTTGAAAAGATGTCATGTGACCCATCAAAATGAATCAAAATTTCGCGAGAAATTCAAATATTTTTCAAAAATGTTTTTTGAGCACTTTTGGAGAATTTTGAGCACAAAATTGAGTTCTGATTTTTGGAACTTTTGAAAAAGGTGCCATGTGACCTTTCAAAATAGGTCTAAATTTCGGAGAATTTTTTTAGCACAATTTTGGGCCCAAAAACTTCTTTGACGGTTTTTGGGATTTTTGAAAATATGTCATGTGATCCATCAAAATGGGTTAAAATTTTCCAAAAAAAATCAAATATCCGGACGAAAATGTTTTTTGAGCAGTTTTGAAGAAATTAGCGCCAAAAATTGATTCACTGTTTTGGAGTTTTTGTAAAAAATGTCATGTGATCTGTCAAAATGGTTTAAAATGTTGCGAAAAATTCAACAAAAACTTTTTTGAGCTTGGTATTTAAAAACAAATATCATGTGACCTGTCAAAATGGATTAAAAGTTTCTGAAAAGCTCAAAATATTCTGACGAAGATATTTCTTTGAGCATTTTTTACAAAACTATGAGCTGGTCATGATTTTTGGAGCTTCTGAAAAAATGTAATCCAATCTATCAAAATGTATTAAAATTTTTCGAAAAATTCGAATATTTCGACACAAACGTTCTGAAGTAGTTTTGAAAAATTTTAACCTCAAAATTGAGTCATGATTTTGGAGATTTTTGAAAACATGTCATGCATGATGCAATCTATCCAAATGGGTTAAAATTTCGTAAAAAATGCAAATGTTTTGGCAAAAATGTTTTTTTGAGGAGTTTTGAAGAATTTTTGAGCCTAAAATTGGCTCATCGCAGCGCAGCTCGCCGTTGATAGATTACAATACACTAGACTTTCTCTTTATAAGAGTTCCATTTTGATAGATCGCATGAGATTTTTTTGAAAATCTCAGAAGTCATGGCCCAATTTTGGACAAAAGATTCATAAAAAATTTTCAAAAAATATTTTTGTCGAAATATATTTTGAATCTCTTGTAAAATTTTAACCCATTTTGAAAGGTCACAAGGCCAGTTTTGAATAATTCTACAACAGTTAATTTTTACTCCAAATTGGAGGGACTGTGAAAATCGAAAATCGAAAATAATTTTTCTGATATTTTTATAGGAAGGATTATTATTCCTGTTTTTTGATTTACTGTCCAATGAAAAAAGTTGAATTAAAAATAATGCTTCAATTTTCTAATACAATATACACCGGTAATTATTTCAACATGTAAAATACAAATAGGTACATATCAACTTACCAATTGAGTACTCATCGTATTACATGATCTTAAAGGTAGGCGATATTTAACAGGGCCATAGTTATGACTGAATTCTGCCATACATGAGGAGTTCTTGGACAATCCCATCGGGTATATCATGCCACTGAATACATTATGTACGGTATCAACATGCACTAGTATTTCATTGCTGTTACACTGGACTCTGATATCTTGAGGAGGTTCGATATCGTATTGAATATCTGTAAAATAAAAATCAATCACCAACCATGAAATACCTATACAACGAGCAAATTTAAATGCATCTAAGCTGTGACTAAGATCAAAAAAAATTTCTAGTCTATAAAATGGAACTCTTTATCAGATTAAAATTACCCAGCTATATTTTTTATACTCGAACTTTGATAACGTAAGGTTTACACTCATTTCAAAAAAATTTTTCTTATTTCATAATGATCACAAAATCTTCATCTATTCGTAATACTATGTAAATTCTGATAATTATCTCTTATCGATATGCAAAAGCAAGCTCACCCATTTCACAGCCCATTACCAATGTAAATGAAAAATATGTACATCAACAGTCAACACTCTAAATCCAACAGTTGTAGTGTGAACGTGATTGAATTCATTATACCTACATATCGAAACATTTCTCAACAGTGCTTTTTATGAAGTTTTTTCAACATGAACAATTCGGGGGCGTTTATGTAGCCGTGGAGTCGAAAAATATCTCAAAACAAAGAATATCCATAAGAATTAAATAGGTAGGTACCTGATTGAAGTACTCACTGAAAGAAAAAAAATGGATTCCATCTCCATTTCCACCGGTATACCGTTTTTTAGTTTACTCGAGGAAAGTTTCATCAAAAAAATAAAAATGGTGGCCTTCTCAGGTAAGATAAACTTTTGTAAACATTGATTCAATACTCTAATAGGTACAGATTCTATCAGCAATTTGTATTATTAAAAGGTACAAAAATGTTAATGGTAACCAGATCAGATGAAGTTTTTGGATTAGGTCCACTACCATGTTCTGAAATACACTCTGATAATTTAGAACCAAGACGAATTCATCAACTGGATGGAAAAAAAGTAAAAAGTGCGATAATATTGCATCATTTTGCAAATATGTATTTTCAATTTTCAAGCTCGGTTTTAAATGTTTGCTTAGGTGGTTTATTTTACTTGAATTTCAGAAATAGTATTTGGAAATAATTTCATTGTTATTTTAACCTCAGAAGGCAAAGTGTTCAGTTGGGGTGAAAATGAAAGTTATCAATTAGGAGTAGGTAATTACGACCAGATAAGTACACCTACACCGGTTATAATTTCTACACTCGAGTCGAAAAAAGTTATCGATGTAGCTTGCGGATCGACCCATGCAGTAGTACGATGCAGTGATAATCAGGTAACCTTTTTGTGCCAATTAAATTTCCAAAAGCTTAGATATTTTTAAATCATTCACACCAACAAATTTGTCTTTCTATAGATTTATTTTTGGGGTAAAGGCATATCAGCTAAACCAGGATACAGAGAAACAAACGCTATAGCGATTACTAGCACCGCTGAGGGAGTTTTCTATGTGACTACAAAGGGCGAGGTAAATCATTTTATTTCATTCGAATAAAACAAAAATGGATTTGGCTAATAACCTACTGATTCTTAATTTGATAAACACAGGTATATGGAATGGGATACGTTTGCACCAGGACGATTCATTCTCCAACTTACTCCATTGGAAACGGCTACACCAATGCTCCAGTTACTATTTGGACAAAAATTTCTGATCTGAGTAATATTAAAAAAATTGCCGGAGGAAAACATCACATCATAGCTTTAAATAACGACGGCGTTGCATTTATTTGGGGAGATAATCAGAAAGGGCAATTAGGTGTGAAAATTCCGAAAAACAACGCGACTCCGATCGAATTCTCGAGTATTTCTGAAAAGTATGCAGCTATAAAAGTTCTTCCTTTTAATAAGTAGACTACCTAATGCAGTTGAATGAAATTTAATTGCAGACTTTTTTTTGCACAGGATTATTGATATTGCAGCCAATTCTCAAAGTGATTTATCTGCAGCCATGACTCAAAGTTCGAAATTATACGTATGGGGAGCTTACCCAGGTAATGAAGTTGGAAATTACATTGCATATTCATTGTAGGACTCAGTATTAGGGGGGGGGGAGACGTGAAAAAAATGGCGGGTGATTTCGACCAAATTCAGTAGAAATCCTTATTTTGAGTTGAATGTTACTCATAAAAAATGTATCAGTCCATCAAAGAAGAAGCATTTTCAAAAAAACGTGGTTTTTTCGCTCTTTCCCCTACCCAACCTCTTTTAGGGAAAATGGACGAGGTTGAAAATTTGCAAATCGCTTCTTATTTTAGGGTGAGAATATTTTGCGAAAGCTAGGGCATCATTTCTGAAACTAGTGAAATGTTTTAGAACACAGTAGTCCCAATTTTATAGTCGCTGTTGCCAATTTTCACAAAACCAAAAAAATTTCATGTTTTTGGGTATTTTTCTCCATTTCTGAAATTAGCAATAATGACCAAAAAAATTGGCACTAATGCGTTCCAAAATATTTTCCCAATTTCAGAAATTATATCTTTCAATATTCTGGCATCATTATTGCGAAATATTCTGGTTTTTTTTTAAATTTTAAAACACGTAAGTATTAACCCTAAAATAAGCGATTTGCAAATTTTCAACAAAATGGCTTGGATTTTGATTTCAATTATGGCCTCGATCGAAGCAGAATCTCAAATACTATGTTTTAGAACTGGGGCATTTTCCATCAAAACAGGCTCGGCAAGGCGCAAGGCTGGAGCGAAAAAACTACGATATTTTCGAAAATGCTGCCTTTTTTAGAGTCCATATCTACCCTCAAGAGGCATCTCCAGAGCTAAAAATTTTTTTGTGCAATTTTCAATTCAAAATAAAGGTCTCCAGTCTCCACTAAATTTGGTAAAAATTTCCCCCATTTTACGGTCGCACATGCTACACGGGATGAAGATGAAAAATGACCAAAAATGACTAAATGACTATACGAAACTCATTTCTCTTCCACATTTTAGGAGGACACTTCTCGAAGCCCTATTTGACATCGTTCACTTCTTTCAATGAAGCTTTCGCCAATTTCTCTGATCCAAACATGACCCATGATTGTATAACTTTTGAACAGTGAGACAAGACATAATGGATGGTTAAGATAACTTTTGAATCGATTGATCAGATAGGTACCAGATTTACGAGGATTTTGGCTGGAATTGTAATCTGATGCAGATGTACGAGTATGTTTTTTGAACTGAGATTCATTCCATTCTATGTAAAAGTAATACTGAATAAGATGAACGAAACAAGAAGACCATATTGTGGTACACATAAATAAATGAATAAATCATGTTGAAACGTCTACAAAGTACATATTAACGAATTTTTGAAAAATTAAAATTGACCATTTTCGGCGATTTATGCATTTTTATTGAAGGTATTATACAATTAATCCAGTAAAAATGATTACAATTTGTAATCTTTTATCGAAGCGAATTTCACCACTTCTCGTCATTCTGGAGTCTCCAGAACGATTTTCGATTTTTACAGAATTTAAAAATTTCTTCAGAAGTAGCAGAAATTAATTTAGGCAGCTAAAAAAACAAAAAATCGAATTTTTGCTCAACTTATTCTCGAGTTGTTCAAAAGGTTAAAACTTCATCCACAAATGATCAACTCGAGTGCGTTTTTTTGATCAACCTTCTTCAGTCATCAATTCATCATTAAAAATCATTTTGGTAAAAAACCTGGAAGTCGGACTAAATGTGGATAAACTCGTTAAATAGGTCGAGAAAAAACCACAACTCAATTTTTGGCTGCAGAAATTGACTTCCACGCCTTCTAGACATTTTGAAATTCAGAAGGAATCGAAAATCGCACTGAAAGATCCAGATAGCTCGAAATTGTGAAATTCGTATTCGAGAAGTTCGTTTTATTTAGACAAGATACAGTCATTCGTGCAAAATGCAAATACAACTGTAGATTAGTACCTCTACCTACTCGAGGAGATTTATCAAAAAACGTTATTATGACTGGTTGCCTATTTTGTGAATTGAAGGAGTCACGTGCTTCGCAAAATTCAAAATTTATTAATTCTGAGAAAAATCATCAAAAATAAGAAAATATTTGAAACATTCAAACGACGCCCATAACCCAGTATGTACCTGCATAGTGCATACTCGAGTGGACGAACAAAAAAATGTTATCATGACAAATAATTACTCATCTTCAAAATTGAAGGGACAAACTTGATTCAAAATTTCCAAATTTGTTGTGTCCTAGATTTTGAAAATTTTGAATTTGCAAATTGTATTTGCACCTTGAATTTTGAAGATGGATAATTTGTCATAAAGACTTTTTTTGTTCGTCCACTCAAATACTATGAGTTGGTAAAGTCACTTAAATGATCTAAACATCTGTTCATTTTCGGCGAATTTTTCAAAATATTGATAAATTTTTGCCCAAAAATGGTGTAACTTCTTCAATTCACAAATAGTAAGAAAATATTTGCATCATTGAATTGACTTCATTAACCCATAGTGCTCAAATGGGCGAACAAAAAATGTTGATATGACAAATTTGTCTATATTTTTCAAAATTGAAGGCACAAACACAATTTCAAAATTTGAGTCACAAACACTGGTTTTAAACAGTGTCTGTCACATACACTGGTTTTAGCAGTGTCTGTCTCAAACACTGGTTTAAAAGGGTGTCTGTCACAAACACTGGTTTTAAACAGTGTCTGTCACAAACACTATAGTTTTGAAAAGTGTCAGTCACAAACACAGATTTTAAACAGTGTCTGTCACTACCACTGGTTTTTCACTTGGGTTTGAAAACTACCACTGATTTAAATGGTGCCTGTCACTACCACTGGTCATTTTTACTACAGTTCGAACACACACCCACTGGTTTAAATGGTGTGAGTCTTTACCACTGGTTTTTACTTGGTTTTGGACACTACCACTGATTTGAATGGTGTCTGTCACTACCACTGGTTTTTCACTTGGGTTTGAAAACTACAACTGATTTAAATGGTGCCTGTCACTACCACTGGTCATTTTTACTACAGTTCGAACACACAACCACTGGTTTAAATGGTGTGAGTCTTTACCACTGGTTTTTACTTGGTTTTGGACACTACCACTGATTTGAATGGTGTCTGTCACTACCACTGGTTTTTTACTTGCGTTTTAACACAAACCCACTGATTTAAATGGTGTGAGTCTCTACCACCAGTTTTTACTTGGGTTTGAACACTACCACTGATTTAAACAGTGTCTGTCGCAAACACTGGTTTTAAACAGTGTCTGTCACAAACACTGGTTTCAAACAGTGTCTGTCACTACCACTGGTTTTTCACTTGGGTTTGAAAACTACCACCGATTTAAATAGTGTCTGTCACAAACTCTGGTTTTAAACCGATGAACTCTTCAAACAGATGAAAACTCTCCGTTCATTCCAGACAACCCCTCTAAAATAGAAAAATTAATCGCTTTAATTAAAAAATACAACCTCGCAAACTCAATATAAACCGTCTCACATAAGATGTAATAATCTAGTAAGTAATTATAAACACCCCCCCTCCCCAAAATTTGAAAATTGTGAATCACGTTTGCTTATTTAATTTTGAAAATGAACGATTTGTCATGATGACATTTTTTGTTCGTCCATGGGCAATGGGCATCATTTAAAATATGATTCAAACATTTTCTTGTTTTTGATAATTTTTTTCAAAAATTTTGAGTTTTGCGAAGCACGTGGCTCCTTTAATTTACAACGTTGGATAAAAAAAACAATATACGAGATGCCCGCCTTGCATTTGGGCCGAAAGAGGATACAATTTTCAAAACGGCCAATTGGTTTCCACGTTTTCTAGGAAAATTTTATAATTTTAGAGAAATCAAAAAATCACGCTGGTGGCTCCAGAATGACTGGAAATATTGAAATTCTTTTCGTAGAAGTTCGTATTATAGTTTCAGAACCAATTATCCTCATTTTTACTGAATAAATTACACATATTTTATTAAAAATCATAATTCCGAGGGGGGGGGAATTTTATTTCGAATTTTCAAAAATTCACCAAAATCAAATTCCAATTTTGTACTCAAAAAAACAAAACGTTGGACGTAACTGTCCCAGAAAAATTGTGGAAAATTAAGAAATTGTGAACAAATCTATTTCTAATCTTGATAGAATGACAACTTTTCTTGATCAAAATTTCCACATTTTGGTCAACTAAAATCACAAAAAGAGCAACTTTTCAGTTTTATAATATAATTTTGGAAATTAATTCAGATTTTAAGGCAAATTTAAAAAAAAAAATGAACTATAATATTGAGTACGTAAATTGAACAAGAAGCAATTTTCAAATTGAGGAAAAAAGAACTGGAAATAGAAAAAAGAGTTGAATAATATCAAAGCACACAAAAAGAAACTTTTTCAAATATTTTCGATTCGAAATATTTTTTCCAAATTCCGATAGCAAAAAGTCAATGTTCAATGTTGAAAAATTTATTCGAAAATTGCTCCAATAATATCAATACAAAAGTAATTTTGTTTACTTTATTTCGAGAGTTTCGAAGATCTTCATTCACATTAAAGATACTCAAGGTCAAGAGTTTTTCAAGTACCTTTAGGTAAATAGGACCAGAGCAATATATTTTTTTTTCAATACCAACCTAGTTAATTTTTCTCATTGAACAAAATATGTACATTGCACTCCTGAATATTTACCATTTTCCAGTCAAAATATCGTCACTCGGCCAAACCTCTCCGCTGCTTAACTAAACCACTAGGCTATATCCAATCGCGAATACAATGAGCAATTTTAAATGTAGACGACTAAAACCGTCCTTTTATCACATCAAATGTCTAGTCTGCAAAATAGAACTCTCATTAGGTTAAAATTGCCTAGCTACATAATTTTTTATACGCGAACTCTCTGATAAAACGTAAGTTTATACCTATTTTAAGAAAAATTTTCTCATTAAATAATAATTACGGAATATTACCGATTCGGTAGTATGTTAATTTTGATAATTATCTCCTATCAATATGCACAAGTGAGCTTACTCATTTCACAACCAATTACCAATTTAAATGGAAAATTACGAGTACCTACGTCGTCGTCGATATATCGTACTCTAAATCAAACCGTTCTAATGTGAAGGTGGTTGAATACGAGTATGTACTTTCTCAACAGTGTTTTTTCAACATGAACTATTCAAAGACGTTCACGTAGCTACAGTGTCGAAAAATATCTCATAATAGAGAATAGTTCTACGAGTAGAAAAGTATTAATTAATTAAAGTACCGAAAGAACAAAAAAATGGAGTCCATTTCCACTTCCATTCGCGTACCATTTTTTAGTTTAATTGAGAAAAATTTTATCAAAGAAATCAAAAGGCTGTTCTTCTCAGGTAAGATTGATTTTCGTAAACATTAATTCACACTATTAACACAGATTTTACGACAAGTTTTTTGTATTTCAAAGGTCCAAAAATGATAATCATAACGAAATCAGATGAAGTTTATGGATTAGGTCCACTCCCGGATTCTGAAACATATCCCGATGATTTACAACTAAGACAAATTCCACAATTGAATGGCATAAAAATAAAAAGTAGGCTACGATAAATACATTTTCAATTTACATTCTAAATAGTATAGACGGTTTAGTTCATTTTGTACCTAACACATACATATTATTTTCATTTTCAGAAATACTTTTTGGAAAAAATTTTGTCATTGTTTTAACCTCGAAAGGAACAGTATTCAGTTGGGGTGAAAATGAAAAAGGTCAATTAGGAGTAGGTTATATTAACGAGATAAGTACACCGATTGTAATTTCTACACTTGCGTCGAAAAAAGTTATCGATGTAGCTTGCGGATCGACTCATGCAATAGCACGATGCAGTGATAATCAGGTTAATCTTTTATACCTATCAACTTTAAAAATTATTTTTGGGTAGGATATTTTAAAATTATATTTTCAGATTTATTTTTGGGGTAAAGGTATATCAGTACATCCAGGATACTCTGAACCGAACACGATAGCAATAACTAGCACCGATGAAGGAGTTTTTTATGTGACCACAAAGGGCGAGGTGAACCTTATCTTTTTTCCAAATAAAATAGAAATGTAGGTATTCGGCTATTAACCTATAACACTGATTCTAAATTTGATGAACACAGGTATATGGAATGGGATACGTTTGCAGTAAGACGTATCATTCTCCAACTTACTCCCTTGGGAATGGCTACACTAATGCTCCTGTTACGATTTGGACACAAATTGATAACTTAAGTAATATTAAAAAAATTGTCGGAGGAAAACATCACATCATGGCTCTGAATAACGATGGTTACGTATTTGTTTGGGGAGATAATGGGAAAGGGCAATTAGGATTTTGTATACCGACAAATCAACCGACTCCAGTTAAATTTTCAGGGATTTCTGAAAAGTACGTTTTGTTTGATCACTTCCCATCAATTATAATGCTGTTGAGTAAAATATAATTGTGGACCTTTTTTTTGCACAGAATCATTGATATAGCAGCCAATTCTCAAAGTGATTTATCTGCAGCTATAACTCAAAGTTCGAAATTATACGTATGGGGAGCTTACCCAGGTAATCTGTTTAAAAAATACATACTTAACTTACTTATCTTTACCCATAAAGCAACTATGTTTGAAAAAATATAAAAATATGTCGATCTGCTATGATAATTACATCATCGAGCACAAAATCGACGTTTTTTAATGCTATACCAACAAACTGCATGGGATAAAGATGAAAAATGATCAAAAATAACTAAATGACTACAAGACTGATTTTTCTTCCACATTTTAGGAGGATACTTTTCGAAGCCTTATTTGACATCGTTTACTTCTTTCAATGAAGCTTTCACCAATTTTTCTGATCCGAACATGACATATGAATGTGTAACTTTTGAAGCACTAGAAGAAGAAAGTGACGATCAAGATAACCATTGAATCGATTGATAAGACTTTTTAGAATTAGGATTTTGACTTGCATAAATATTGTAAAGTGATGTACATAAGTGTACTTATACCTAGGAATGTGTAGATATGTATGTTTTTGAACAACAAAGATTCGTTCTATTTAAAAAGACAATAAAATAAGCTGAACAATAAAAGTAGTACACTTAAATTAGCAAATTAAGTAGGCAACTACGTTAAAATATCGAGAAACTGAGAATTTGTAATATTCTTGATTTTTACAAAATTATAGTGGGCTACAAAAAATATTTTTTTCATTTTCATCGCCCCAGTTTCCAAAAATACCTACAATTTATTCAGCATTTTAAAAAAAAGTCGTAAAATTTGCTGAGTTGCTAAAATGAATACATTTGGTTGAGAAAAATCAGATTTCTTGAGGAAATTTTCATTTTTTATGCCAAACAAACATTTTTAAATGAAAAAAATTCCAGAGAAAAATTTCATTAACCTGTGTTTATCTCAACATTTTTTTAATTTCCAAAATTTTTAAAACTGGACCTCACTTCACAATTTACACCACTTCCCAATAAGAAATTTTCATCTCGTAAGCCAAAATGGCCACTTTTTTCAACTGCCCCCCCCCCCCTAAAATGGCGCCCAAGTTGGTAAAACAGAGGTTAGGGACCATCATGTAAGTATACCTACACATTTTTTTCTCCAATTGATGTCGAGTAGAATACGTGGTTTCAATTAAGTATGTACACAATAATTTTCTCACTTTTTAAATGAAAAATGAATTTGAAAAAAATCTGAGCCATGAAGCAATTAAAAATTGAGAAAAAAATCTTCAAAATCATCAATAGTTTAGACTATATTAAGTATAGAAGAAAATTAAAATTCATGAAATTGTGAAACAAATATTCAGTTTTCAAGATATTTACTAATCTAATCACTCTATAGTTTAATTTTCAGTTAGACGTTACCAACTTGACCTTCTTGGCAAAATTTACAAAAATGATGAGACACCCTGTGCCCTTGCAATCTTCAGATTCAGATAAGCTACCAATGCTACAATGTATGTTATAATTATTCCTTTATCAGCGGAATAATTACAATATAAAATTAAGATAACAGCGCATGACAAAATGAATCCAGATAAGGAAGAAAATGATATCTTGCCAAATTTCAAGTAGGTAGTTTATTTTCAATGGGCCGAATGTCTTTATACGCAAAAATGAGGCAAAAACCAAATATTTTGAACGAAGGGATGCAAAGCTAGCCGAAAGCTTAAAGACGAGCAGATTTTTGCACTAAGCCAAAAGCTAAAAGTTTCCAAGTTTAATTTTTTCCTAGCTAAAAGCTAGCCAAGTTTCATTTTTTTTTTTTTTTGGCTTTTTCAAAGGCTTTTTTGCCGAATTGAATTCTCTAAATTCAGAAGAAACAAAAAAATGAAAATTTCATTCAATTTTATTTTAATGCGATTTAATGAAATGAAAAAAAAAGAAAATAATTCTAGCAATGAATGTTCTCTACTATCACTAATTATGAAATCGATGTACCTGATCTCATTTTTAATCCCCTTTTTTTGTAAATTGATGGTGTATCAGCTAAAAGTTTAAAGTCAAAAGCTTTAAGCCAAAAGTTTAAAGCTAAAAGCTTAATGAAATATATAAAGCTGTAAAACTGAAAATATAAGGGACCATTGGAACCGAACGTTTGGCTAAAGCAAGCCGTATAAATCGAGATAGCCAAAAGCTAAAGCCAAAAGTTTTAATTTTGAAATTTCAAGCTAAAAGCCAAAAGCTGAAGTTTAATTTTAAGGCTTTTCATCCCTGTTTGAACGCGAGAGTAGATAGGTACCTGTTGTAGACCAACTCGACCTTCACTTACAAGGAAACCCTTTAAAGTGTTTGTCTCCAATTTGAACAGTACTGCGATTTTTGGAAAGAGCATGGCCTGAAATTCCACAATCAAAATTTTAGCTACCCTAATTAATTTTTCGATTTTTGGGAGAATTTTTGAAAATCCAAAATTGACCAATTTCAGCGATTTACTTACATTTTTTTTTTAATGTATGTTTTCAGTAAAAAATATGATGAAAAGTAGTCTTGAAACTAATATTAATTCTGGATAACCGAATTTTTTCGTTTTGAGCCATTCTGGAGCCTCCAGTGCGAATTTAGATTTTTCCAGAAAGTTCAAAAATAATAAGGGCAGCTGAAAATCGAGTTGAGACCTTTTCTCAACCTGTTTAACGAGCTAATCCATATTTGAGTCAATTTCCAGGCGGACTCTTCAAAAGTGTTTTTAAGCAGCATATTCATCAAAAAAAAAAAAAAAATAGAAAACCTACTCTAAAAAAACACACACACACTCGAAGTGTCCGCCTGGAAATTGGTTCAAATTTGGATAAACTGGTTAAATACGTCGAGAATAAGCCTCAACTCGATTTTTAGCTATTCAAATTAACTTTCCGAGACTTATGGAAAAATTTTGAAGTTCTAGAGAAATTAAAAATTGCATTAGAGACTAAAGAAGTTAAGGATGGCTGAAATTTGTAAAATTCGGTTACGAGGCGTTGATTTTAGACAAAATAAAGTCATTTGTTCAAATTTTAAAATTTTCCCCACAAAACAGAAAATTTTCAATTTGTTGAATTTTTGGTCAAAAAATCGTTCCAATATCTGCCAGGAAATTGGCTTAACGCCTAACGGTGATAATTTTTTCACTCGTGTGTTACTGTCTGTTTATAAATAGCCCACGTAGTAATTCAACATTTTTAGTGAAGAGTTCTCTGAGGAGGCTGTTTCTAGCAGACTTATGTTCATACGCATGCGTCAGTTTAAATTCTGGCATAACCTAACCTAATGCTTCTCTTTCCCACTGCCACAACCACAGACGCACAGACCACTCGAACCTCGAACTCGAACACTCGAAGTCTCGAACAGTACGACTGTATTTGATTCAATGCAGTGAAACACAAACGTGTAATGGATGAAGGTTTGGTCAGAATCCGGTTGAATTATAGTTATCTTCATCATAATTTGTAAGCAAGTCATTCAGTTTTATGTTTCAATTTAAGAAATGTCCGGGTGTTTCAAATATTTGTGTTGCGGTTGTTATGAAGGTAAGTAGTATTGATGGAATATTTTATTTATCAACTTGAGTATTATTTCCCATTTCAGAAAGACATTAGGTACATACATAGGTACGTAAACGTATTATGTACACAAGTACCTACCTACTAATTTCTCAGATGGGAGAACTCATTTTGTAACACATGTTTTTAATCAAGAACGTTCGTTAGTACATAAATAAAAATGTTGATGTTGAAACACTAAAATGATCGAATTTATATGTATACCTATTCGCTACATTTCCATGTTTGAATTAGATTCGCCTTCCTACGGAAGACTAGACCAATGCCCAGTTCACTTACCACATATTGGTTTATTGGCGGAAAACTTCGTCGACGATATCAAAATGATGTGTTTTTCAGGTAAAATATTGGTACCTTTTTTCTCCACGAATTAATCAAGTCAACTTTCCATAATCAAGTTTGATAATATTTTTAAAAGGTCCAAAAATGCTAATCATTACGAAGTCGTATGAAGTTTATGGATTAGGTCCACTGCCGGATTCTGAAATGTACGCGAATATTTTCGAACCAAGACGACTAAATCAACTGGACGAGAAGAAGATAAAAAGTAAGAAATTCGAATAACATTTGTATACCAACGTAATTTGCTTATCGCTGCTTTGAAAACGTATGTTGCGATACATTGGGGGGGGGGGGCTGAAAAGGAGCGGGTATGTAGAGATAACCTAGATCCCAGGCCATATTTTGAAAAATTCATAGTTTGGGCGGAGTTACAAATTGCAATGACCTTGAGATATTCGACAGTTGTGTCTTGAAAAGAGCAAAATTCATTCCAGCAAATGAGAACGATTTTCAAAAAACTGAAGAAGATCTTATTTTTACCCCCCCCCCTCCTCCCCCAACATTCATTGATAGCGATATTCTAATTATACCCATTCAAAAACTTCTAAAAAATGTTTAGATTTTCCAGTTTTTCAAAAATTCAAAGAAAAAAAACTAAAAAAAAGAATGTGAATTTTAAAATTTTGGAATTTGAATGATTTTTTTAAGATGTTAATTTTGAAAAAGAAAAGAAAGGTCTAAAAAAATTATAAATAGACTAGAATCAAGATACACTAGTGAAATTTCTAAAAGTTGGGATTTTTTCATGAATTACAACGTGTCTTACATTATGTTCACAGAATTCGTTTTCGGTGAAAATTTCGTCTTAGCTTTGACAGAAAAAGGCGAAATGTTCAGCTGGGGTGAAAATAATGATTGTAGGTTAGGATTCGGCCATAGCAAAAAAATAGGTGTACCGACCATGATCCCTCCATTTGCGGATAAAAGGGTGATCGACGTTGCCTGTGGATCTCAGCATGTAACAGTACTGTGTAAAGATCAAAAGGTTAGTCCATTCGAGCTTTAGCGTCACACTACCTACACTTTAGTAAGTAGGTATACATATTTATTTGAATACCAATCTTCAAAATCATTTTCAGATATACTCTTGGGGCAAATGTGCAAAATATCAGTATACTAGTCCTACACTCATGGCAACAAACGCAGTTGGGATAGCGTGCAGTATGCATGCGTCTTTCTATTTAACTTCAAAAGGCGAGGTACATGCTTAAGATAGGTACAGGGTGCGCAGAAATGTCGAGTACCCCCAAAATGGATTTTTGCTAAACGTTTCGGCTGGTCACAATGAATGATAATAATGATAGCACAAGATTGGTATTTGGTTGTTGGACGATGATGTGATAACATTCCACTAATCATCATACGTATCTATTTCATATTGCCAACCTATATTTTTAATTTAAAAAAAAAACTTTCTATGGAGCACTCAATATTTTAGTGCACCCTGTAGTTATCAACGTAGGTAGGCTACCTTATATCTATGGTTTATGTTCAACAAGGTGTTGATTTTGTTCAACAGGTATTTGGATCGGGCACATTGGCAGAAATTCGTCTTGACAGTAGCAATCTTAGATATCAGTTTGAAGAAGTCAATCGCGATAAAAATCCTGGTGGTGTCAGTGGTTGGGTTCAAACTGGTGTTTGGGTGAAACTCCCTTTCAAAAATAAGATCAAGAAAATAGCTTGCGGGAAACATCATTTAGTAGCGCTAGATAATGAAGGAGTTGTACACGCTTGGGGATGTAATCAAAATGGACAATTAGGTGGCCAAGATTCAACATACAGTCCCAGGGAACCGATTAAAGTTTCAATTATTAATGAAAAGTAAGAACACTTAAGGTATATGCATTAAAATTCGTTTAAATGGGCTAATAATAATATAGGTAATACAAGAGGGTAATAAATTTGCTAAAATGTGTAAAAACTGTTCGCAGAATTATCGACATAGCAGCTGATTCACAAAGTATTTTATCCGCAGCATTGAGTAGAAGGTCTAAAATATACGTTTGGGGAGGATATAAAGGTAGGCATAAGATGTACATTTACCTATATAATTTCTTGGATTTCGCCTCTTAATTAATTACCTATGTATACGAACGATTATTAAGCCTAAAAATCAAGACTTAAAATCATTGTTTGTCTGAAAGACCAATGAACACATTTCAGGCTATTCTTTCGTAAATAGCAAGTACCTTTTTAATTCATTTTTTCTTTTTTTTCCTATGCAGGTGGAACTTTTTCACAGCCTTGTGTAACATCGTTTCGCTCATTCCAAGAAGTTTTCACAAATCTTTCTGATCCAAACCTGTCACTAGGTTTTATTACTTTTAAACCGGCAGAGCAAAACAGATCTCTTAAAACTGGCGCGTTAGAATCAATTTTTGACGAAAAAGTGAGCACACTTCAAATTCTCAATATCATAGTTTTACAAAAAAAAAAAAAAAAAAAAAAGGCGTGAAAATAAAATATTATAAAACTTTTGATTTTGATTTTCAGGACGATAGCGATCTAATAATAAACGTTAGAAATCAGAATATCTATGTCCATAAAATCATTCTCAAAGCGAGATCTAAATATTTTCAAGCAATGTTCACCAATCAATGGAAAGAAAACGACAATAAGTAAGATTTAAATACCTATCTGTATTGCCTCGTGTGATAATACTTGACACAAATGCACATTTTTGATTTCAAAGCGTACTGAAAGTGGACGATTACAGTTATGAAACCTACAGGAATTTTCTATTATATCTATACACTGGAGAAATTGATATAACCTCTGAAAATGTTTTCGGTAAGTAAACATTTCATCTTTTGCGATGAATTATAATTCGCTTCAGTATTTGAAATTATATTTTTCCTGCTCTTTGTTTCGTTCTTTAGAATTAATGAGCATAGCTGACAGATACGTTGATGAAGATTTATCAGAGATGATCGTGAAAAAGATCGAAACTGGTTCATTAAACGGAGAAGTAATCGATGCTCTTAAAGAAATAATGAAATTGTCATCACCGGTAAGTAATAATTTTCAATCTCACTTTAAATTCCCAATTCCCAAAATTATTGCTAAAATTAATCATGGTCTGATTTATTCAATAATAATTATTTTTAATAATTTGCAGAACTATGAAAAATTCTGCGAAGGCATGAAAAAAATGATCGTTCCTTCAACTTCGCAACAAGATGCTTGAATTTCATTCTTCATTTTACTGCCTTTTTTAGTCATAATTTTTGTACCAAGAGAATAAATTTTTAAAATATTTTTACTAATTACTCGTACTTAGGTTTGTTTGTAGTTTTTAATTTCGAATCATTTGCAAAAATTGAATTTTACTTTCAACGAACATAAGATTTAAAATAATTTTAATATCCGTCAAAATCATCAAGAAAGAAAGGAGGAAAAACGATAAACAAATTTTCTAAAATAAATAGGTACCTACTTAATTGGGTCTGTCTGGTATAACTATAATCCTACAATTTAACTGTTCAATTTAAATATCTACAACATTCAATATCCAGAGAGATGTTTGAAATTTTACAATATTCAGATCTCAATTTTGACTCCGAGCCTGTCTACTAATCAGGTGAGTCATATTTTTGCATTTTACCCAAATCCAAATTTTGTAAAAAAAAACAAAAAACAAACAACCGGCCAAAATTTTTAGACTAATCCTCATACTATAATATACTCGTATAGAGGCGAATTTGCACGTCAAAATTTCAGATAATTGTTCATTTATGATACATATTTTGTTTCTCGATTTTTTCTCAATTTTTAGAATCGAATCTGACAAGGGAATCTCTTGAGGTATCACACTCCGATTCGAACGGGACCGCGATTTTTAGAAAGAGCATAGTCTAAAACCCCCAAAACCAAATTTTCAGCTGCCAAAGTTCATTTTTTGATTTTTGGCGAATTTTTGAAAATTCAAAATGGACTGTTTTTGGCGATTTACGAGTACTTGATCAGTAAAAATGGTGAAAATAAGTCCCAAAACTAATATCAATAACCCAAATCCAAATTTCACAATTTCTAGCCATTCTGGAGCCTCCAATGCGATTTTTTAATTTCTCCAGAATTTTGAATTTGCTCCAGAAGGCGTGAATATGAAGTTGGGCAGCTGAAAATTGAGTTGTATATTATACTTGACCTGTTTAACGAGTTTATCCACATTTGAGCCGATTTTGAGAGTGACACCTCAAGAGTAGTTTTTTGAGGTGTCACTCTCGCTCCAAAACGGCTGGAAATGGTAGAATTTGCGTTCCGGGGGTTAGTTCTTGAAAAAATACAGCGATTCGCACAAATTTCAAAAATTTCCTCACAAACGGTTATCTTTTGATTTTTTGGATTTTTAGTGTGCGTAGCACACTATTGGTTTCGCTTTGAGAAATGAAATTTTATTGGAACTGAATGTTCTCTTAAGCTATCCAACCGTTTTTTGTACCTATTGGACACCATTTGAGAATCATTAAGGCGGAGGGAATAGATTAATTTTCATTCAATTCGGATGGGTAATTGCTGAGTAATTGCAATTTTAGTTCATTATTTTAATGCATTAAATCCTAAAAAAGGAGAAAGGGGACTTGTAAACCACCTGCCGCTCATTGTACCCTGCTATACCCCCAGCCTTATCCTTTCATCATTTTATAAACAGCTGCGTTGCATTGTACCCTGTTACACCCCCAGTCTGCCAGCTGTGTATTTCAAGTGGGAGAGGCTTGGTGGGGTGTTTACCAAACAAATATATTATTTTAATGCCGAAACCTTCGTAGTGATGTGGTGGCTGAGTGGATAGGGCATGTAGGTAGGAATAGGAAATTTAGGGACCCACGTTCGAATCCCCGTGAGGTAAGTAGGTAGGTGACAGATTTTTCATAGGAAAATCGGATAGGTAAATGCTTTGGAGTTTACTACCTACGTAGTACATGATAATGGGGCAAAAATAATGCTGAAATTGAGTTATGAATTATGATATCATTTGCTAACTAAAAATTCATTTCATTAATTTTCTATCTACCTATAGCCATAAGTATAGTAAGAATTACCTTGACGTGAATAATTTTTAACTTTTTACTTATAATTTAAAAATTACTTCAAAATGAGTAATTAAACTAATTTTTGTACAATTGAAACATGAAATTTTTATTATCATGATTTAGTAAAAATTATTAAAACAAAATGATTTTTACTATTGGTAGGTACCTATAGCAAAATTTATTAAAATGATAATTTTTACTAAATGATTACAGTAAAAATTATTAAATGGGATCTGGTACTTAATTGTGCTAAATACCAGTATTTAGTTAAATTTTTTTGTAAAAATTACCCATATTTTTTTTGTGTAATTTAGAGGCAATTCAAATTCTTAACATATTTTATAAGATTTAATTCTTAAAAGAATTACCTTGACATGAATAATTTTTAACTTTTTACTTATAATTTAAAAATTACTTCAAAATGAGTAATTAAACTAATTTTTGTACAATTGAAACATGAAATTTTTATTATCATGATTTAGTAAAAATTATTAAAACAAAATGATTTTTACTATTGGTAGGTACCTATAGCAAAATTTATTAAAATGATAATTTTTACTAAATGATTACAGTAAAAATTATTAAATGGGATCTGGTACTTAATTGTGCTAAATACTAGTATTTAGTTAAATTTTTTTGTAAAAATTACCCATATTTTTTTTGTGTAATTTAGAGGCAATTCAAATTCTTAACATATTTTATAAGATTTAATTCTTAAAAGAATTACCTTGACATGAATAATTTTTAACTTTTTACTTATAATTTAAAAATTACTTCAAAATGAGTAATTAAACTAATTTTTGTACAATTGAAACATGAAATTTTTATTATCATGATTTAGTAAAAATTATTAAAACAAAATGATTTTTACTATTGGTAGGTACCTATAGCAAAATTTATTAACATGATAATTTTTACTAAATGATTACAGTAAAAATTATTAAATGGGATCTGGTACTTAATTGTGCTAAATACCAGTATTTAGTTAAATTTTTTTGTAAAAATTACCCATATTTTTTTTTGTGTAATTTAGAGGCAATTCAAATTCTTAACATATTTTATAAGATTTAATTCTTAATTTAGAATAAAAAGCAAGTTCTGAAAATTGGTTTGAAAATTTATAAATTTGAAGACAATGGAAATTCTAAAAAAAATAGTATGAAAATTTGTATTTAGAGACGCTGAGAATTCCAAAAATTGATTAAAAGTTCTGTAAGTTGCAGATAATGTGAACTTGAAAATTATATAAAATAAGTATTGTAATATTTATGAACAAGATGAGAATTCTGAAAAATTGGAGGCAATGTAAATTCCAAAAATTGAGTAAACGTTTTACAATTTGTGAACAATATGAACTTGAAAATTGAATTTGAAATTTTTTAATTTAAAGACAATAAGAATTCTGAAAAATTATTCAAAATTTGACTATTTAGAGGCAATGTGAATTCTAAAAATTGATTGCAAATTTCCTAACTCAGCAGCAATGCAAAATTCTGAAAATTTATTGAAAACTTTATGAAATTGTAGCGATGGGGAATTCGGGAAATCGATTTGAAATTTTGTAAATTTTAAAACAATGCAAACTATGAAAAACAACTAGAAATTTCTTAATTTAGAAGCAATACAAGCTTATAAATTATTCTGAAATACCTATTGTAATTTGGAAAATATGAAAACACTGAAAAACAATTATTATTTTGAAGCAGTGAGAGTTTCAAAAATTCTCATCACTGTGACATGGTTGATTCACTTATGCACTACCTAGATGTAATAACGGTTATAGCTGTAGAAAAGGCAGCTAGCTACGCACACTTTGCAGCTAAGCTTTGCTTAGCTGTCTAGTTTAATTTTGAAAAAAGCTGGTCAAAAAACCACTCTTGAAGTGTAACTCCCAAAATCCGCTCAGATGTAGATAAACTCGTTAAACAGGTCGAGTTCAATACACAACTCGATTTTTAGCTGCCCAACTGCATATTCACACCTTCTGGAGCAAATTCAAAATTCTGGAGACATTGAAAAGTCGTGCTGGAGGCTCTAGAATGGCTGGAAATTGTGAAATTTGGATTATGGGGGTTAGTTTTGGAGAAAATACAGCGATTCGCGTGAATTTCGAAAATTTCCACCCAAACTGGAAACTTTTGATTTTTTGGATTTTTCAATTTTGAAAAAAGCTGGTCGATCAAAAAGCCACTTTTGAGGTGTCACTCTCAAAATCGGCTCAAATGTGGATTAACTCGTTAAACAGGTCGAGTATAATACACAACTCGATTTTTAGCTGCCCAACTTCATATTCACGCCTTCTGGAGCAAATTCAAAATTCTGGAGAAATTGAAAAATCATGCTGGAGGCTCCAGAATGGCTGGAAATGGTAAAACTTGGATTTGGGTAATTAATATGAGTTTTGGGACTTATTTTGACCATTTGTACTGATCAAGTACGTACTTTTAAAAAAAAGCATAAATCGCCAAAAACAGTCAATTTAGAATTTTCAAAAATTCGCCAAAAATCGAAAAATGAACTTGGGCAGCTGAAAATTTGGTTTTGAGGGTTTTAGACTATGCTCTTTCCAAAAATCGCGGTCTCGTTCAAATCGGAGTGTGACACCTCAGGAGGTTTCCTTGTGAGTTTAAAATGTTGAAAGGCTCCCCTTCAGTCCTTCGAAAAGTGATCATAGTCTTGACGAATCAAAAAAAAAAAAACAAACAAAAACATTACTTGAGATTTTGAAAATACGTGATTGAATTATTTCAAGGCTCACAATACACAAAAGGCTCAATCAGGGTGAGATAGGTGAATCAGTTCAAAGTCAATTTTTCTGCAGTCTTTTGTGATGGTAAAAAAAAATAATTTTCAGAACTCATCTCAAGTTTACAATCCTACCATCCTTAAAGTGGTGGGGGGGGGAGGATAATCTCGAAAAATTTAATTTTTATACCATTAGCCACCATCTTGGACATTTTATGGTCAAATTTTTAGTACTAATTTCCTCTTTGTCTTCTTTTTCCAACTTTTTTGACCTACAAATTGGCTACAATATCAATAAAAATATTTTAAATCATCAAAACTGAAATTTTTCGAATTTTGCAAGGAACTGATCTAAATTTCCAAAGACTGATAATCTGAAAATTTATACAACATGTACATTTGAACTCATTTGGTCATCACTGATTGTCAAAATTCGAAAAAAAACAAATGCAAAAACCACACATCGTAGTACGAATTAACCAGTACCAGATCTTCGTTTCAAAATACAGGACTTTTGTTGGATCTTTTGAAAGTGTCTGTAAGACCTTGAGCACAAAATTTCATGGTTTTCACCCCCTCCCCTCTCTCTTAACACTTCCTTTCGATAAGCACAACGTTTTTTTTTTTTTTTCAATTTCGTAAGATGATTTATAAAACAGAATTTTTCACAGCTTTCTTACTTAAGCAAAAAACTTGATTTCTTTTCAGTAGGTAAATAATGTTACAAGTTTGAAAACAGATTCAAGATTTTTCCGATTTGTTCAAATGCAAACTTTGCAGCATCTGAAAATTTAGGTATGTGATATTTTTCAAAACTTGAATCGGATTTTAAAAAAGTAATTCATTCGGATTTTATGTTCTAAAATGGAAGAAATTATGATTTTAATTATTCATTCCGAGTAGGTACATAAAAAACGTGGGATTTCAGTATGAATATAACATAAAAAATCAACAATCGATCATTTTTCATCAATGAACGACTTTTTGTTAAAACAACGAAGAGGAATATCGAGTATATTCTTACTAATTAGACAGGCTACATATCTTTTTGCTTTTATACTCAGAATCTCAATTTTTTGGATTCTTTAACTTTTTTTTAGAGGCTTAGAGCTTTAACTTTCAAGAATTATTCGAATAAAACTGAACTTGGATAACCCCCACGCTTCAGACGATGTCAGCAAATATTCAAAATACATACATACGAGGTAAAAAAAAAATAAAAAAACTCACCATCATCTTCAATAAAATTATCCGGGATCTGGTTTCCTTGGATGGAATTGAGTCCCAAAATCTATAAAAATAATAAAAATACTCGAATTCAAATTCAACCAAAGATGAATTCTATAATTAATCGATATTTATATCCAACTCTTATCAGTCTCATCGTCCACCTGAACAAAATTAAGACGAGTAGAAAGTATATCACGAACTTCACCTAAATACCATAGGTACCAGAAAATCATAGATAAATACCCAAATTTAAGGTATTCCAGATACCAGGCGAGTGATATTTTTATCAAATACACATATAATATTTAAAACCTAAGACGAAGCGATGAAAAGAATAGTGAATGGTGAAAAGTGAATCGGTAAAATGGACACCTCTGATGACACAGTAGGAGATAACCAAACATCTTGGCGCAGAAATAATGCAAACTAAATGGCGAACCGCATGAGCTAGGTAGTTAGGATCTCAGTTTGCTATTGAAACAAATTTAGTGCAATTTTTCGCACATATGAGAGTTCACTTTTGCTATTTTATCGACGATATGTCCATCAAATTACATGAAAAGAGTCATTTCTGCTTATTTTATGTAGCTGCCCTACTTATTTTTGAAGATCTCCCTCGAGTGTATCGTTATCTTAACAGTATAATGGTCCATGAGATAGGAAATGTTCACATCCGACGATGGTCACTTCAATTTGAGCACAAGTTACTAAATTACTAGTAATGACCTCAACTTCTGGGAACTGAAGTCTGAGTCATCTTGATGAAATCTCCAACCTCATCAGAATCCATCTTCATCCAATCACCTCAATCACCCACTTTTGCAATAAAATAGTACTTAGGTAGGTAACTGAAAATGCAAAGTTATCTTACCGTTACACAAGCAATCACTTTGAACACCCACATTTTGTACTGAAACAAAAAAGAGAAAAACGCAAACATTTACTTAAAGTTAATTAAAACAACACCATTTCGCATAAAGTTTCTCTTATCACAGTGGTGAACACCAAAGTCCAAAACTCTACCTTATGATCGCGGCAACTTTCAATCTACATTTCTAGCAAAAGCTACACATAACGTCACGATACTTGGCTCTTTACCGACTAAAGATGCATAAAAACTGACGTAATTGACAAAATGCAATAAAAAATACTCGAAAACAGAGGCGTTTTAGCGAGGCGTAGCCTTGATGGTTCTTCCAGTTGTGTTTAATGACGTCGCCGTCGCTAGTTGTACATTTCCTCCCACTCGATCTTACCTGTGTTTAACCTGTGAGAGTAACGAACGCCGTCGAGCCGACCAGGTAACATAGCACGAACAATGGAATGACCAAGAGGCGAGAGGAAGGTGGCAAGAGAGGTACACACATAACAGAATCAAAGAACCGGTTGTCGCTGTTGGTTACATCGAGTCGACTCGAGGTGAACATTGCAAAGTGTGACTGATGAAGTTGGGCTTTGCTTTTTGTGCGGTCATTACTTTTATATGCTTTTATGTACAATGCCCATTTTGACTTGACAGTTTGTGGTCTGTGAGACGTGAGAAAGTTCCTTTTGAAGAGGAAAATCTTGCCGATTCTTGAGGAGTGGATGCGGAGCTCGCGGTATGGTGTGATTTTTTAGTCTATAAGTTTTCTATTTGCATGGCTATGATGTTACGATGATGTGAAATTAGAATAGGATCGGATTCTCTAGCTCGTTATGTAACGGTTTCGAAGCGATTGAATTCCGTATGGGTGCCAAATAAGGAACGTGTTGCTGTTTGGTTGTTTCGCGAACCTTGAGAGGATTCTCGGCCTCATATGATGACTAAATTACATAACATCTTGAATAAATTCAGCACAGTAATCAAATTTTTTTCAAGTCTCGACCTCAACGTCAGCAAATTTTTTTTTTCAAAATGAACGAATGAAAACGCAGCATTTTCAACTGGAACCAAGGAGGGGAGGTCTTCTTATTCGTCGTTCCTTTAACCCTTTTTAAGGAAATTCTAGGCTCATTTGGTTCTTTTTTTTTCAATTCAAAAAAATGGTCAAGATAACCTATACTCGAACTCGCCGACTATTCGCTCAGACGAACCACAGCTGCTCAAATCAATTTCCAGTCTTAGAAGGGAACCTCTTGAGGTGTAACACTCCGATTTGAACGGGACCGCGATTTTTGGAAAGAGCACAGTTTAAAACCCCCAAAACCAAATTTTCAGCTGCCCAAGTTCATATTTTGATTTTTGGCGAATTTTTGAAAATTCAAAATTGACTAGCTGTTTTTGGCGATTCATGCTTTTTTTTTAAAAAAGTACGAACTTGATCAGTAAAAATGGTCAAAATAAGTCCCAAAACTAATATTAATTACCCAGATCCAGATTTTACCATTTCCAGCCATTCTGGAGCCTCCAACGCGATTTTTCAATTTCTCCAGAATTTTGAATTTGCTTCAGAAGACGTGAATATGAAGTTGGACAGCTAAAAATCGAGTTGTGTATTATACTCGACCTGTTTAATGAGTTTATCCACATTTGAGCCGATTTTGGGAGTGACATCTCAAAACTGGTTTTCTGACCAGCGTTTTTCAAAATTAAAAATCCAAAAAATCAAGTTTCCCTTTTGTGAGGAAATTTTTGAAATTTGCGCGAATCGCTGTATTTTGTCCATAACTAACCCCCTAAATCAAAAATTCACAATTTCCAGCCATTCTGGAGCTTCCAGCGCGATTTTCAATTTCTCCAGAAGGCGTGAATATGATGTTGGGTAGCTAAAAATCGAGTTGTATATTACACTAGACCTGTTTAACGAGTTTATCCACGTTTGAACCGATTTTGGGAGTGACACCTCAAAAGTGGTTTTTTGACCAGCTTTTTTCAAAATAAAAAATCAAAAGTTTCCCGTTTGTGTGGAAATTTTTGAAATCCACGCGAATCGCTGTATTTTGTCCGTAACTAAAGCCCCCCCCCCCCAATCAAAATTTTACAATTTCCAGCCATTGTGGAGCTTCTAGTTCTAGCGTGATTTTCAATTTCTCCAGAATTTTGAATTTGCTCCAGAAGGCGTGAATATAAAGTTAGGCAGCTAAAGATCGAGTTGTATATTACACTTAACCTAGCTGTTTAACGAGTTTATCCACGTTTGAGCCGATTTTGAGAGTGATACCTCAAGAGTGGTTTTTTGAGGTGTCAATCTCGCTCCAAAACGGCTGGAAATGGTAGAGTTTGCGCTCCGGGGGTTAGTTCTTAAAGAAGTACAGCGATTCGCACAAATTTCAAAAAATGTCCTCACAAACGGTTATCTTTTGATTTTTTGGATTTTTAATTTTGAAAAAAGCTGGTCAAAAAACCACTCTTGTGGTGTCACTTCCGAAATCGGATCAAATGTAGATAAACTCGTTAAACAGGTCGAGTATAATAGACAACTCGACTTTTAGCTGCCCAACTGCATATTCACGCCTTCTGGAGCAAATTCAAAACTCTGGAGAAATTGAAAAATCGCACTGGAGGCTCCAGAATGGCTGGAAATTAAACTCGTTGAACAGGTAGAGTATAATACTCAACTCGATTTTTAGCTGCCCAACTTCATATTCACGCCTTCTGGATCAAATTCAAAATTCTGGAGAAATTGAAAAATCGCACTGGAGGCTCCAGAATGGCTGGAAATGGTAAAATCTGGATTTGGGTAATTAATATTAGTTTTGAGACTTATTTTGACCATTTTTACTGATCAAGTTCGTACTTTTGAAAAAAAAGCATAAATCGCCAAAAACAGTCAATTTTGAATTTTCAAAAATTAGCCAAAAATCGAGAAATGAACTTGGGCAGCTGAAAATTTGGTTTTGGGGATTTCAGACTATCCTCTTCCCAAAAATCGCGGTCCCGTTCAAATCGGAGTGTGACACCTCAAGAGGCTCCCTTGTTAGATGTATTATTTGACAAATCTATACAGCAGAAGACGACGCTGGAAGGACAGGAAATGACGAAATCCAATTTGAGGGGCACCACAAGATCTGGACGTAATTTTTTATTCTGCTACTGGGAAAACATAAAAGTATTCATCAATTTTAGCCAAAATAGAAATTTTAAAATTCATCAAAAATCAACACGAGCAGCCTTAAATTTTGTTCACGATTGTTTTTCGACGTGTTCATTCGAAAATTCAACTTTTCATTCCATTCCAAATCGGCCAATTCGAGTAGTTTACTTGAAAGATGTTCAAGAACCCCATACAATATTTTCAAATCTTCAGAACTCAAATCGATGTAATTTTTCTCAAAAACATGTTAAAAATCACCTCTCGAATTCTCGATCAACCTGCCAGCATCAGAAATGCTCGCAGAAATATGAAAATACTCCGACTAAAGCACGCAGTTCAAAATCAACAACTTTACGAACAATTACATAAGCGTATTTATTAAAAAGAAACAACTAAAAAGACGCTATCACATTTTGAATCGAACTAAAAAGTAAAATGAGTAACAACACGATAACAAAAAAATTAACTATCGTATAATGACGTAAAATGAATCATTAACAATGAGAATGGTTTAGATCACAGTTGTTTATAAAATAGAAAATTTAAGACTTTAGGTATACATCCCCTTCAGAAACATTCGTAAACGTCGAAACTCGACCTAATCCGTGTAATCAAATTCAAAAATTCAGAAAAGAACCACTCTCATCAATGCCACGAGTATTATTAATGAACTTACGTGTATTATTATCAATTTCAAGTACATGTGCTTTTTAAATAAAGACGATAAGACTCATTGTGCAAAAGAACATATTAGTCACAACCTTGTCTGACAGAAAAGAACTACGATAACGATACAATTTCATTGTGCAGCGAATTATTGTCTAAGGTGAACATATCTACGTACGAATCACCTAAGATATTATTTTTGTGTGAAAATTGGAAGCAATTTAACAAAAAAAATAATCACTGGAAGAGCTAACAGAGACGCTGTGCATTTGAGGAAGCATATTTTTTCAAAAAGAATGTGATATGTTCTGAATGTAAATATTCAATACTATAGATTTGTTTCTCTATCGGCGATAATCTGAATGACTCCGTCTTCGGTTAATGGTATCTCGATTAGTTTCGATTTATCTACGTTTTTAAAATGTGGTTCTTTTTTGCACCGGTTTGTTTTACTTTTGAGAGATAATTTGGATTTCTTTGCTGTCGTATTGGTAAGCGTATCTGCGCTCGAACATTTTGACTGGGAATGCCAAGTGAACTCTTGGAACGAGTCGAGCACTTCGTAAGATGAGCTATCGACGGTTTTAATCGTGTTTATGTTTTTATACTCACTGCGTTAATCCAACGGTCAGCGAAGAAATATAAAAATTTACTCTCAATAACGGTATAGGTATAAAATGGTGTTTTAAAATGTAATGCATGAAATAGGTATACGTACCAGTCTGGAATAATGTATAAGTTATGTAAGCATATGTATCTTTCTACAGCATCGTTAACCAAGTACTTGATACTACGACCTCTTGAAATGGCTTTTCGGATTTTGCTACAAGTTATTTGATTCTCTATTTGATCCTTTATTATCATAATGTTTTTCTGTCAAAATTACACCATTGAATTAAGTTGAATTTGATAGAGATATTAATTTAAAATACAATTAACGTACTCGATGCGTCCAGAATAAGTCATTTTCATAAACGATACTATCGATATCGTATCCTTCGCGAGAAATAACAACGACGCCGTAGTTGATCAGGATTTTTTGGACCTGAAATGATGAAGAATGTAGAGATAATTTTTTCAAAATACGTTGGAAATCGAAAATTTAACAAACGAGTCACTCACCTCTTCCTTTTCTTCGCTATCTCTCAAAAACATCATGAAATCAGCGCCACAAAGTAGTTTAACCATAATACGACATTTTTTCGAGGTAAAGTCTTCGATCGTCTTACATTCATCGCTATCTAAGCTGCTGTTTTTATAAATGAAATCGAAACTGGTCTGAAATCAATACAAATATGTATCAGAACTCTCAAATGAACACACTTGCTAGTCCCCAGTTACTTAAAAATGATAAATTTACTTGGTGATGCTGTAGAATATCAATAAGAAAACTCGTATTCAATTTCCTGCATTGTTTCGTCGACAGCTGAATCCAATCCGACGAATTCAAAGCGTATTTAATCATAGCCAAACGATGATCCATCGACACCAAATTCTGTCCATCGATATCTTCGTCAAAAGGCACCACTACGCCTTTATAGATAGAGTAGCCCAAATCGATAAGATGGTCACGAGCAATTTCTAAATGAAAAACCATATGCGTTAATATAATTAAATTAAAAATATCTAAAACGTATGTTAGCAAAACTCACCGAACATCCTGAGATGCATGTTACCAATCGGATTGAAATTTCCGCACAGCAGCAATATGGTTTCATCGTATGACATATTTCATTCATATGGAAGTCGAAAAGTATAAGACTTGTTCCTTAGTTAGATTCGGCTCGAGTATAACGCAGAAACAAAAGAAGCACTTAACAACTAGCTCATGATGTAAAATGTAAGTGGGTCTGGGTAGAAATTTTCAGCAGTCATGAGATCATAAATTACGTTAATTGAGTATTATTACAGAACCGTGTAACCTTTCGTATTGATTGAACTTTAAAAATTATTTTTTCATGATCTTATCAGCTCGCGAGCTTTCCAGGGAAATTCCGGAAACGCGGAAAGCGCTAGTATCAAGAGCTTTTACGGTTTTCACAGGGTGTTTCGAATTTTTTGCTTCGTTTGGTGGTACAGTTTTCGTAGGTTTTCGTCGAGAAAAAAGGGGAAGTTTTTGATGCTAGCGCTCCTAGTCGGTTCTTAATTGAATGTTGAAATCGATTACTCAGCGTCTCTGTCTCTGTCTGTCTCGACATCTCGACTAGTAGATGTTTTGCTGTATTTTAGTTTTTCGCTCTCTCAGCATTGCTGCTGTCGGTCATATATTTTCTACAGATTCTGAAAAAATCCACCTTGATTAATGGCCTGGCATTAGCAAAGCAGGTACCTCAGTACCTGTGAAAGACGTTTAAAACTAAAAATAGAAACTACTCATTTCGAAACTTGAAGTAGCATCCACTTCAGTCAGTTCGTTTCATTCGTTTATAGAGTTTTATTCCATTTCCTCATGCTCGTAGACATTACATCTCCTATGTGCTCCTATGCATTTCTAACTTCGCGGTTTATACCTACACTTGACCTATTATTTCATGTAAGTATAGGGTGGTTAGGATGGAGCAAAGAACGAAAAAGTGGAACTTTTATTACCAATGAACGCTGAGGCTGAGAAGAAAATATGAAAAATTTTAACCCTTGCCTTACACAATTTGCGCAGACGTCGTTAAAACAGCTCCAGAAGACTTCCATCTAATTGTAAGTAGATATTGATGCAATGAGAGAGGGAAAAACAGCCAACAGGGAAAAAAGGCAGCGAAAAAGACAGACATTGACGAATATGCACATAATGCGGTAGAAAAATAAAACGAGGACGTGTGCTGAATTCTTTCATTTCGCTGATAGTTAGGTTTCAATAGAAAGTTTCTCTAATTAATTCCCATTAAAAAAATATCAAAAAATTCAGTAGATAAATCAAACATATACATAAATGCACTGGATGCTATAGGCTATTTGAGACACGAGCAATTTCTCAATTTTCATTGGGGTTGATAGGACTATATTTACCTAAGTTTCCATTTCTCTTGTTTGAATTTTGAAGCTGGACCTTCCCCCATGTAATGTTGAAATCGAAAAAATTATTATTAATAATAGGTAGGTATTGTATATGTAAGAATTTGAGAGAAGGAGCACTGCAATTTGAAATTGAAGGAAAGCCTCATTTCCAGTGTCAACACTTAAAAGAAAACAATAAAATCTTACCTAGCCTATTTATTTTCACAACTTTTCCTTTTTTAAAATTCTTCTCCCAATCATCTATGAAGAATTTCTCATCAAGAGTCAAGAATATACGTTCGCTCATCCCCAAATTTATTTATCTATGCCCATTCAGATAGGTAGATTAGTAAAAAAAAAAAAAAAAAAAAAAAACAGAAGTGGAGGGTGATGAGTAAAGTTTTCCCACTTTTCATGCAGACTTTGGAAAAAATGTATGTTATACTTGGGTAGGTAAAGGTATTCATCGAATTCTGGAAAAAATTCACATGTCACCTGTCACCCCCTTCCATGGAAAAATGTTGATGAAAAAATTTCATAATTTTTCATAGTCTCAATATTCAGTCAACTTATCGACCTACGGTGTATAAAATGGCATCACTACAAAATACCTACCTACCTCTATTTCGTTATTTTTAGAATTTAAGCAAAAATGATGGTTCGTCTGGCATTTAATATTGATTTTTATTCGACAATCCACCGCTTTAATCAAATTACGAATTAGATTTACAGAGCTCGTGTCTGAAGCCAATATATTTTTAGAAATAGAGTCGTATATAAGTTTGATACCCTTTAAATCAAATTACTGTGTTTGATTTAAATCTGCAGATCTGTATTCATATAAAATGGTAAATATTTGATTCCATTATGCGAGAATTATTTTGTATAAAACATTTATTTCCAGAAAAGAAAAATTGTAATAGGTAATTTCCGTCTCCTGAATAATCTTAACAATGGCAAGTAATTTGTCGAGTGATTGTGCAAGTGCTGTTATTGGAAAAATTTCCATTTTTTCTTCCTCTCAGTCATTACGACGTATGATTGATTTGAATACAGTCCGGATCGCTCTTCGGAGTATAGCCTTTTGCCTCAATCTCAGACATTTCCTGTAAATAATATTTTCCCATTTAAAAAAAAAAAAAAAAAATGCAATAGAAATTTTTTCAGAACTTTACCACTTTCTCAGTCTGTGGCAAAAAACGATGAACGATCGGCGTCAGTAAATCTTTATCGATACATTTTGGATTATTGAATCCAAAAAAGTAACTGGCTGCCACGCCAACAATCCCAGTAATAATAGCACCCAAAAACGTGAACCAAAAGTACGATATCGCGTACAAATACATAGCTTCGGATTTTACTTCACTGCAGGTATAGGAAAGAAAATTCATAGTGACATTTCGCATTTATTTGATTCTAAGGGAAAGTTTCATACCTACTTCACCGTGATTTCAATCGAAGGATCACTCAGCTCGTCTTGATTACAGCCTACAATAGATACAGGTTTTTTAGGATGAACGATATTACCTAAGTTGATTTGAATTTGATTATTGATTGTTATCCAAGCCATGATTAACAAGCTACTAATTCCACCACATAATACACCCTGTGAACATCACAAAAAAAAAAAAAAAACATTAGAAACAGTAAAGAATTGAGCCATTATGGATAAGCAAAATTGAAGATTTGATTTACTTTCTCATTGACCCATGGAAGAAACATTCCCAGGGTAAATATACCCAATAAAGCTCCGCTGGTAACACCACCTAAACTAGTTGCAATCTGCGAATGTAAAATATTAATTCACAATCAACACTGTAGAACATTGATGCAAAAAAATTACCATCGCGAATTTATTACTTCAATTAATGTGCCCAGTTGTTCAATTACGAACACTAAAATCACACATATCAGTCCAAGTAATATCACAATGACTTTCATTAAGTTACTAGCTTCAGCTTCGGATAATTCTTTTTTATAAAATACTTTTATCATGTCTTCGTATATGACCCCGGTCATCGAGTTTAAACCAGTTGACATCGTACTGTCGAAATAAAACAAAATTTATCAGTGCTTAAGTCAGAAAATCATGATCTAAAAATATAGGTAGGTAGGTATAGGTAAGTATCTGCTTTATACCTTAAAGAAGCGCTGAATACCCCAGATAAAAATATACCAGCGAGACCAGGGATTTTCCCAGGAGCAATTTTCGACACGTATAAGGGAAGTAGCTGATCAGCCTTCTGTATACCCTAAACATAAAAAAACATCTACGAAAAATGATCGTATTCTAACAGATATTACTAATAATTAGGCTTACTTTCGTGATTAGTGGGTCGCAGCGATAGAAAGTTGCGAAAATGACGAGTCCAGTGAAACAACACAGTGTTACGATCACCATTTGTCCTAAGGCAAATATTTTCAGAGCTCTGTGCAACAAATTTTTTTCAGATTCATTATTTGACATTTTTATACTTACACAGCTAGGTATAGTATGAGTTGACACAATATCTTACAATCTAGCTTGACGTATGTTTGGCAAACACAGACATCTTTGCACGATAGCTTGATTTACCGAGCATCCGGCAGTGATAAGGAAGAAATCGCCTATCAGTGTATTCCAAAAAGTCACCCTTGTGCGAAGATCTAGACTCATGCTGTATAATCATACAAGTAGGTACAGGCAGGTATATTTAGTAAATAACGCTGTTACTGAAACTAGAATAATGATACCGATGAGGTTTCTCAATTTGCAATATTCTTACTTGAAAAACTCTAATCTACCAGTTTCAGCAGCTCTTTCAAAAATTATCTCAGTACTAGGTAAATTGTTGATACCGATCAATAGAACCACAATTAATCCTAACATCATTATGAGAATTTGAAATGTATCCGTCCATACAACTGCTTTTATTCCACCCTGAAATCATTCGTCTTGATTGAGAAAAAATATGATGATGTGTGATGCAAATTACAATATGAAATCTAAGTTTTCTTCATACGTACCACACACGTATAAAAAATACAAATTGCACAAACTATCGGCGTAACCAAATGTAAATTCATTCCAGTGACTAACAAAAAAAAAAAAAAAAAAAAAAAATGAAAAAGTACCTAAGTTGATTAGGTTTTGAGAAGGTTTTGAGCAAGAGCATTAGCATTGTAAGTATTCGAATTCATGCATGATTTGAAGTAGATATTTAATTTCCAAAATGTACATATGTATTACAAATGCTTACCTACCTTGATTAAAAGCTAGAGCTGGTACATAAATCACAATAGGAATGTATAGCATCTGCAAAAATACTCCGATTGATTTTTTTTCAGATTTAGAATGATTACCCTTTGTCAATTAAAATTACCTGTTTTATGATAAACAACACAGCTCCCAAAAATTTGACAGAATATCCAAATCGTTTGTGTAAATACTAAAAACAAACCCAAACGAATAAAATAGGTAAATGCTCATAAAGTTATTTTTCCAAAACATAACTTCCATTCTAGATAAAAACTTATCACACGTACATCGTATGAAGAAGTAATTTGCAATTTGAAGTACACTGGAAGATAAATAATTGACAAAGGAATACAGGCAGCAGCCCAAGAAAACGCAGCTAACGAAAATTGGGTTCCATACACGTACATTTCAGCAGGAAATCCAAGTATAGAAATCCCAGATATAAAACTAGATTAATTATAAAGATACTCGTTCATAGACCAATCATCCAAAAGTAATTAAAAATCTTCGTAAATTACCTGGCAATTAAAGACATCGATATAGGAAACACACCCATGGTTTTTCCACCCATCAAGTACTGACCCACAGTATTTTGTTTTTCAGCAGCGAAATACGCGAAATAAACTCCGATAACTGCCGACACAATTAGCATACCGAAAAAAGCCACGAAATCGATCCAAGTAATATAATGCATTTTGAAAAAATGGAAAAAAAATGCTTCAAACTTCACTAGTAGTAGATATTTTTTGTAAAAACTATACTAAAAGGTTGGCGAACCGGATTTATCATGGTGTTGAATCAATTTCAGTCCATTACCGCCTTCGTATTAAATTCCATTGAAATAATAAATAGTAGTCCCTTACAATGTTTTGTATCAATTAAGAGATTCGCCGTTTAAACTAAGTCACGTATGATTCGTCGACATAATTCTTTGTGAAAAGTTTGATACTATTTACATAATTCTTTCATATCTTGGTTTTCATTCGACAACGTATAACTTCGAAACGGATACAGAGGATTCTTGGATTTTTTTTTCGCTAATTTTTACGAGTTGCTAGGCTTATCCGGTAACTGGAGTAGGATCTTAGGTATTTAAATTGATGGATGAGCATAGTAAATAAAATAAACGCAGCACAGGATGGCTAATCAGGGCATTACACGGGTGAATCGCGGGTTACAAGGTCAACAATTACAAATTATAACTTTTTAACGGTGTTATAAGGTCATTGATTAACAAACGAATAGATTTTCTACGTTGTTTCGTAATTGATAAAACAATATATAGGTTTATGTATCACAAACAAGTATGAAAGATTTTATTTATAATAAATGAAAAAAAAATATGACATATGAAATTGAGAAATTATAAAATAATTCAGTCAAATTGGATACAATGTTCTATGCATAATATTTGAATTTAATAGTCTAGTAATTTATGTTATAAATTGGAAACGAAAGCTTATATGGTAAAAAGCGTCCTTTCGTTATTAATTTTCCGTATTAATGGCATTTTTTCGATAACGGTCTTGGAAAGCTTTAACGTAAACGTCGCAATGGCCTCCTATGAAAAATAACCGATCATTATTAAATGTCGACTGGTGCGTATATGTATTATAACAATAAATCAACGCACACCTACCGCTCGATAATTGGCATACATTTTTCGTTCTTGTTTTATCGCGATTTTCTAGCTCGACGAATATCGAATAAAATACATCCGGATCGTCTACAGAATGAGCGACATCGAGGTATTTTCTAAATGAAATTTCGCTTTCGGTACCGTAAGTGTCACTATACCTAAACGTAAAATATGCTTAATTTTATTCCTACATGTATTTTGAGTTTATCGATGAAAAGAAATTTAAACTACCTCAAGGCTGAAATCACTTGTTGTTTGGAAAGTAAAACTTCGGTTATTTCTTCGGTAGCGTTGGCCATTCGATGCAACATATCTAATGCTAATTGATGAGCTGGAGGATAAACGTTTTCCAACGAGAGTAATAAACACGCCTGTAAAAACATCAAATTGAAATACAAAAAAGATTTTGAACATTGGAAAATAATAACGAAAACTTACTAAGGGCTTTGAATCCGAAATAACATGATATTGTAGTATTTGATGAAGCTCATTAAAGCATTTATTCAGCACCAGAGTATTGATAAGTAATTCGTTAATGCAATGTTGAACCGAAACGTTATGATCTGTCAACGATCTTATATATTCGAGCAGTATCCATATAAATATTTTACGATTCTCTGTAAAAAAAAAAGATGAAATTTCAACATTAGATTGGTTATTATTTGAGTATGGTTTGTTTACGTTGACCAAATAATTACTTGGAGTGGATTTATAAGCGTAATCAGCGAATCTGGAAAATACATTAGAGTACATGTCCAATTGATTCAGCACAATTTTGACTGTTTTCAAAGGCTTATAAATTTGTACGGTAACTGAAGATGAAACGGGCAAACCGACTTGACTTTGGAATTCTAGCTCTAATTTATCTTTATAAACGAGGTTCAGGCGATTGAATAGCGTGGCTATTTCCTCTAGATTTCTGTTTTCGTTTATCATTACGTCATTCAACATCTGTTGTAAAAAACACTGATTAGTGAAAAAATCGAAGAGATTGAATTTTTATAAAAAAAGGAAATATATTACTTTGATGAGGTATTCTTTTCCAGAAGTTCTTTGCAGGAGAAAATCCGTCAGTATGCATTTATCTTTCATTAGATTTAAAAACGTTGACAAGTTTAGGTTCAAATACCTATTTAAACAATCAACGTTAGATAAAATATTGAATTTCACATTTTAAATTATTTCAGATACTCACCAAAATGCACCTATTCCTACATCTATTATAATATTCGGTTGAAAAGTCACCCAGTGAGAAGAATCTAAACATTAGTCAAGAGAAATATAGTCATATTTAAAGATCAAATTCTAATACTACGCGGATTACTTTGATTAAACACGAAACAAAAGGATACACAATTCGGATTCGATATCAGTAGGTGGTTCAATGGACATGGCTTCGATGATAGGCTTTAATGTAGAAACCGAATCTTCTTCTCTGATTGATAAACCAATGTCGAATAAAAACGAAGTCTGCAATAAACACACGATTAGTAATGAGAATACGCAGAATGGAAAAATTAAAACGAAAATTACTTTGGAAACTTGATGATGAACTACGATTAAATCGTCAACTATGTTCACAGCAAACCGTCCACATAAATTCAGTTTTAAAACGTGCGTTTTTTTCGGAGGCGCTGTTCTAAAGAAGAAAATAATTTCAAGTTTCAAAATTATCATTCTTACAGATTCGATATTATATTTTTCAAACATACTTGCTGATCGTATAAATAACAATATCAGTTCCAGGAAACGATCCTCCTTGAGAATGTTGAAAAATCATTACACGAGTATGACTATAACACGAAGTCAAAATCACATCTTTCTGATGAATCGTACTCGGTTTAATTTGCTTTTGAAACGGCGAGTATTCGACTGAAAGTTTCAAACAAAAAAAAAAAATCAATAGTTGAACATCCTATTTGCACATAAAAGTCAAAAACGAATAATAAACTCACTTTCTAGCTTAGGTAACTTGTTGAAATTTCCATCGGTTACATAAAATGGTTGTAAATTAGTACTACCGATACTTAAAAGGATTAAATTCGTCTTAGGATGGTATAAAAACCACAGGATATTCATGTTGACGCATTTTAAATACTTCAACGTTCTTTTCCCGAATTCAACCTGAAATCGAATCATATACATAAGTTTTTTGAATAATTTATTAACATTGTAAATTTGCAATCGTTTACCTGATATAATTCTAAGCTTAATTTGGTAACGAATAAAACTTCAGATCCATTGACCCATATAAATCCCAATATCTCTGTATTGTTGATTTTGGAAGACTGTGTAAACGACGACGCTTGTGTGCCATTATGAAAAGTAATAAAATCCTGCAACGGAATCGAAATAGAATTACGGTGCTTTGAAATGATACGTAAACGAATAAGCAAGCAATGTTCCTTACTACTGAAGTACTATCGTGTTGAATGGCTAAGATTTTTTGATCAGGGGAAAATTTCAAAGATATCACACGTCTTATGTGTTTCACGTAATATATGGTCTTCTTTCTAGTGGTAGTGTTTTCAACAATAATTTGCATAACTTCGTCGGAATGGATAATTGTAAAAATCTATGGCAAAATATTATATTAAAATACACGTAGGGTTCGAGAGAAAAAAAGTGAATTTTAGAATGCTTACTTCTTTGGATTCGTAGTCGTAGAATACAGAAGTCATTTTCCTCAAAGGTTCGAACCTCAGAGGGTTGTCTGAGAGTGACAGGCAATACGAAGAATTCATATTTCGTTCTGTTCAAATTACTATCATTTTTTAAATAAAGACACGTCAATTGATTGTGAAGGCTACAGGCGTAAAATTACTTGATATTCATTAAATTTTTTTCAAATCTTATCAATAAAAATTTAATCCAAGGTTAACATAGAAAGTAGCAAGGAATGTTCATTCGTTTTTGGCTTTCATATCGAACGATTTTGTACAATTATAATTCTAGGATACAACAACCTTAATTATCAAACCTTGGTTCATTTTCAAAATTTAATTTTAATTTAATTTTAAATTTCAATTCATCATCAAAAATAATTCTGGACTTTAAATAGAAAAGAATTAAAAGAAAATGAAATATAAAATAGAAATACAATATTAAGACAATCAAATAGAAATAGTAAGCCAGTAAGCGAAAAAATAATCGATAACGATAACGAATTAACGATGAACAGTTGAAAAATGAAAACTTGAAAACCCTGAAAATTAGAAAGTCAACTCTCAAGTCAGCAAGGGAACACTGATGTCTAATTAGGTTTGATTCTGAACTTCTGGGTTCTAAATTGAAGTGATTTACGAAATCTTAAAAAAATAATGAACAGCCTATGTATTTTTATTTTCAACTTTTGATCTCATCACCTCTACCCTACTCTACTCTACCATATGGTAAAAATTTACGAAAGATGAAAAATATAAAGTAATCTATTTTTTTGAAATATGAATTGAATTTGAAATTATTGTCCGAAAACAAGAACACAGCATGACCCACATTTTTACAATATGTTTCTTTCTATTCAATGATTTAGATTTCTGAGATAAGGGTGTGTTAAATTGTCTGGAGAAATGCCTAGTGAGAAAAATAGAATTCAGAATGAATAAAGTCCATAGGCATATCATTGTTGATCGTACTATGTTTAATTAATGTTCATGTAGCATTTGAATTTCATTTAGGTATCTCACCATGATTAATGGCAAAAAAAAAATGATCGTGTGTGAGAATGTAAATCATGAAAAATTGTACGCTTGGATTTTGTATTTTGTTTGTACTATATGCGTGCATTTGATGGGTGTAGTCATAGATATTTTTCGTGTTGAAAACTTACATGTGTAAAACACAACAATTGCTCTGCAATCGATGATGGAAGTGAAATGTATAAAAATTGAAATAAAATAATAACTTACCTCAGCCATTACAGTTTCTCGACCTCAAATCGGCGATGTTAGGCCTATTGAAACCCAGCTTAAAAATGTGGAACTTATATACCTAGGCCTACTCATACGTATTATCGAATCTAGTACAACATTTTACAATATTATCGACTAGGTAGGTATGTATAAAGAAGTCATCTCGTAACAGAAAAAAAGTACAGGATAAAAAAAATTTCATCAGCATATTTTGCAAAATGTAAAAAATCGGGGTCCCTCTGACATGTCGTATAAATACATGATTGGCACAGGTTTTTCAACGTCGGGTAAATCTTTTTATGCGAATAATTTTATTACAAGATATTCAAGCGTAGGCCTTTATCGAACGGTACAAGGGTTGGTGGTTTATGTAATGGAAAAGGGTTACATAGACAATATTTTCGCGTGAAAAAATGACGCGATGCTTTTATTAAAATACAGATTTTATGGCTCTTCGTATCTCCATTCAAACATCATTTTTAATGAATTTTACCTTATCAACTTGTTCATTTTATAAAGTCGTAAAGTTTTATGTGTGAAATTCATCCCCTTTTTCTAAATTGTACAACTTTTAACGTCTCATTTGCTTTGTATTCTCACGAGAATTTTAATATGGGGGTAGTTGAATTAAACGACTGCGGAATGTTGGTATATTAAAATTAATTTATAAAACAAAATGAAAAGTGAAGTAGGTATTTATTTCGAGAAAAAAAAACTATACGTATAGGTATAAGTATAGGGCAAACTATATTTTTTCAAAGATACTTAATCCAGCTTTCAAATAAGCGGTAATTAAATTAAAAAGCGATATAATTAAGGCAATATTGTCTTATTTAAGCATTCTTTAAAAAATGTTTAATTTATATTTTTTTAAATAATTTAATTATAAAAATTACATTCTAATAAAGCTAAACTAAATAGTATTATTATTTTTATTTTATTTTTAACCATTAAAATTATTTAAAATGTTACCATAAATAATCATTAATTGATCTAATTTAGCGTTTCATTCTTTTTATTATTACTCTCTATGTTCTACCCGGCGAAATGATGAATAAAAGCAAATTACTTGAGTGGTCGACGCGAAGCCTGTTAAGCGGATTCTTTCACAACGATGCACGTGAGAAAAACAATATAGTTGTAAAAATTTATATCATTACAAACTATAAAGCTTTGCTCATGCGCCGTTGCAATATGCATTTACGAATGGATAATAATAAAATTTCAATAAATTTATTACCTTAGAAGCGATCTTAATATACCATACGATAAGTTCAACTACAAAGTTCCAACATAAAACTAATAAATTACTGTGTGTGATATTAGGCAATAGCTCTAAAATGCTTGCACTTAATTAAATTAAAATGAAAAAAAATCTTAAACATATTAAAAAGTAAAAAAGAAAAAAAAAGGAAAAAAAGAAATGAATAAAACAACCGTTATTGAGTTTTTATTGCAATATATATCGAATAAAGAGCGAAAACGGTCCACCGAAATGTCCGTTTTCGTAACAAGTCGCGCCTTACAAAATGGTACATGCAAAACGTTATACAACAAAATGTCAAGTCAAGATTACCCCAAGTTCAAAGAAAGTTCATAAATCGAAAAAACTTTAACAATTGGTAGCACTGGTTAGAAAAATTAATATCTATTAACACTTATCTTTCAATGTATAATATCTAATCACCAAAAAAAAATGTACAAAAAACCAGATTATTTTTCTCTGTTGGTTTTTATAAAAGCAACACGAAAACAAGAAATCAATATTAAGGTGGAGCTCGTCGTTACTAACCCAGAATCAGGTACCGGGAATAAGTTATCCTCTCGTTGCCCGTCTGTCTTTATCTCACCGATAGTGTCAGTTTTCCATCATTTCATTCTAGTAAAACCCCTATTTTCACCACCGCACTTTTCATTCACTAAGTAAAGTAAATAAATTAAATATTATAGCCTTGGTATTTCCACATGCCGTCCTCTTGACCCGGAATTCAGCTCCACCCAAATGTAAATTTTCTAACATTTTCTAAATTGTTTTTATTTCGCCAACGGTTTGACAGGCTTTTGACAATTATTTATGCGGATATTGTTTCGCTAAGGAATTTCTCAACACCCTTTTTCAGCTATATTCGACGCGGTATCCCTTGCGGAATGTTTTTTCTTCGATTTTTTTCGCCTTTTCAATCAATCGCGAATTTTCTTGTAAATTAAAACTTGGGTGAATTTTTTCATCGACCTATCTTACGTAAACCATGCCTATATTTATTTTTTTTAGCCCAGTTTTTAGGAAATTGAAATAGTATAATAGATTTCTTGTACAGTGAATGTTGCTTGTATAAGTTTCATCGATTTTTTTTTAAATATATAAAAATTATAATTAAAAATAAATTACTTAATTAGATTTACAGCATAAACATAATAGCCTACTTATTAACACATTTTGTGAATGGAAACTGAAAAAATAAAATAAAAAAATTAAAGCCTAAATTTTTTTCGAATTCATAGGCCGATATTTTTTTCATTCTGAACAAAAGAAAGATAATAAAAGAAGCGAAATTAAACGTTAACAGGGAACTTCTTGAAATAACTGTTGATAGCAGCTGATGAGAAAAATAATGGAAAAACAGAATTTACATAGAAACATGTACGTTAAGTCTAATGTATTAAAATAACATTGTACTTATCGACATGTTCCGATGTATATTCTGGTAACATTCGATTTTTCAATATCGCTATTAAAAAATTCCAGCTGCCAGAATAGAAACACTCTAAAAAAAAAAGAAAGACGAAAAAAAATTAATTTTCAAAAAAATTTCATCAATAAAATTATCGCAGCTGGTTCTAATTCTAGAACTAAAACGTTCAACATTACAACTTGTGGGATTTTTATTACAAAATCTACGATTTTAACCAGTTGAACGATTAAATAATTACCATATGGTAGATGGTAGAATGTGTAATACGCCCCAAATTTTTTTTTCAACGAACGCGTAACATTTCGCGAAGTGATATCGATTTAATTTAAAGCGTTACTCGAAAGCGAATAAATTAAATTAAATTAAATTAAATCGAAAAAGAGAAAAGTAAATTTAAAATAGAAAAATTCTATCGAACCGGCGAATTTTGCGACATCAGCTGATTAAATTTTTGGTTATTCTTTTTTTTTTTTTGGTAGGTAAAGCCATAAAACGAGTTATACTTACCGTAGAGCAGTTTGAAAAGAATAAAAGGTGTGTCTTGATTGATAAATTGAAAAGCAATTCTGAGGAATAAACGTTACTCACTACGCAGCTTTAGTTAACTTATAGTTTTCGGTGCGAAGGGGCCAATAAACCCTTCAGCTCAGATAACGGTCTATGTGTACCTCTTTCTAAAGTTAGGTGAGGAAAACACCCGCACCCAGTGTTACCATTTTAAAGCGCATTGTACGTGTTATGCGTTATTTTTAGAAAACGTTTAATGTTTAATCAGGTAAACAAAAGTACGACCGGAGGTGTCGTAAAAATGGGAACAAGCCGCGTTATGAATACGAGTATAAGATAAAAGGGTTATAATTGTAGAAAGACTCTTCATGCTGGTACCTACTACCTACCTATGGCTCCAACTTCTACATATGTAATTGCTATTTTCATTCCATGTTTTAGTAATTTCAAGGTCAGCGATAAAATGCACGTATATCGGTCTGCAATTACCAAACGCTATACTGGTCAATTTTAAATACTCGTGTTCAAACTCTCAATCAATTTGCCAATGAACTGTGAACGAAAAAATCGATAATGAAAATGCCTACGAGTAAAATGATGTTGGCAGTGCTACACCGACGACGTGACAATTGCATATTCTATATCTTTAAAGGCAGACGAATAACTTGTTGAAAGCTAACGTTGGAATTTCAAGTTGTACCAACTTGGAATTTTGGTCTGGATTCGGTCGTGTGAAAATTAAGTCGATAAAAATGTAGAAGGGAACTGGGAAGTGAAAGCAAGGCGAGAGGGTTGTAGTTTCAATTATATTCGTCGAGTTGGCTTCTTTTTTATTGACAATTAAATTATTATTAAAATACTTATCGGCCAACTTTTACTATACGGTGATGTTCTCAAAAAGAATTTTAATATCGTCTTATTTCTATTTAAACAAATATTAGAAAAGTTTTTTAGAGTAGAAAATTTCATCGTTGAAAAGTTTGACCCACTTCTTATACCGTTATAGGAATAAATAATTTCAGTATGGACCATTCTTTGAGGGAAAAAACGCGTTCGTTTCGAAACAGCTTTATCACTATTGTAATACGAATGCGTATAACGTGGTTATTACACTAGTTACGAACATATGATACCAGCTTCAAGTTCTTGGTCGAATAAATGGTTGTTATTTCACAATATTGAAAAAAAGTCATCTCCAATTGTCCTTAAATAAACAAATAGGGTATAATGAAGTAAATGACCAAACCACACAAATAGTTATTCGTATTTATTTTCTAGGAATGAACAAAATTTATGATAATAAAAGGTTAAACGACCCCAACGACAATATTTGTTTTTCATTTTAAATTAATACTTCTAAAGTACTTTGCAATGTAATAATTAGATGAGAAGCTGTAGAAACAGAACTCATGAGTCATGATTTAATTCAATGTTATTTTACTTATAGGTATTACATTTTCAAGTACTCGTATTACTTTATTCCAGTTCACATTAACCATATTACAATCTTACATTTTTGGAAATAATTCTGATTAGCCTGAGCAAGTACTGTGAAATATTTAGGAAATTGAATTCTCTAATTTTTTATGTGAGAAGCCCACTTTTTAAACGTTGATACCTCAGGTACTAATTTATAATGTGAATTATGTGACTTGCCTGAAATCGTCTAATTTGAGCTTGAAACCTCAAGATTTGTTCTGCTCCTTTTTTCTAGAGTTAGAACTACTGCAATGGACAGAATTTTAAAAACAATATACCTAATGTTGTAAAAAAAAATAGATAAAAAATAAAGCTCTTAATAAATTTTTAAAAAACTATGAAGTTTCAAGCCCATTTGCCAAAAATACCTACGTAAAAAATGTTTAGAATGTATTGAAATTATGTAAAAACACAAAAAAAATCCATTGAAAATCACTGAAAATAGAGTTGGCAAATGCATGACAAAATTTAATGGAAATTAATGGTCAGAAGTAGAAGTAGGTACACGAAAAATTTTGGCATATTTCAGTGAAATTTAGTTTTATTAATTTTTGGTAACTTTTAGTGATTATAATGCTTTTTAAACTTTTTATTACATCGATTTTAACGCATTTTCAACATTTTTTCGTGAATTTTTTTGCAAAAATGTTATTGAATATAAAAGTTAATATCATCACTTTTTTTCGGCAATTTTCAGTGAGTTGCTTTCATCAGTTTTACAGGTAGGTAGACTAGGTACCGTATTTTGAAAGATTTTCGACCTTTTTTCATACATTTTACCGACTTTTCTTTAAAAAAGTAAAGTACCCACTGTATTTGTTGCGATAGTGAGAGTTGGGCCGGGGAGTGACTTTTCTTTGCGTTTTGAGGGTCTGGGATCACGATACGCTCATTTCAATTCGTTCGTGTATAATTTACCAAAAATTAATCGAATAATTCGATTCGTTCGCGAATGATTTATTAACAATTGATTAATTTTGTTCGTCAATTCGTTCACGAATGATTGACTCATTGACAATTGATTAATAGGTTCGTCAATTCGTTTCGTTCGTGAACAATTCACCGAAAATAAATTGAATAAATCGAGTCGTTCGCCAATGATTCATTATTAATGAATCAATTCGTTCGTGAATGATTCGCCAAAAATTGAGTGAATGAATCGATTCGTTCGTGAATGATCCACGAAAAATAATTCAATGAATCGAGTCATTCGCGAATAATTCATCAACAATATTCGTTCGCGAATGATTTACTAACAACTGATAAATTCGTTCGTGAATGATTTACCAAAAATTATTCATATGAATCGATTCGTTCGCCAATGAATCAATGATTCATAATTTATGAATCAATTCGTTCGCGAATAATTCACAAAAAATAATTCAATTCGTTCGTGAATGATTCACCAAAAATTGAGTGAATGAATCGATTCGTTCGCGAACGAGTCACTTATTATACGAATCAATTCGTCCGCGAATGATTCATCAAAAATTGAGTAAATGAAATTTAATGAATGGATTCGTTCGCGAACGAGTCACTATACGAATCTATTCGTTCGCGAATGATTCATCAAAAATTGAGTGAATGAATCGATTCGGTCGCGAACGAGTCACTCATACAAATCAATTCGTTCGCGAATGATTCATCAAAAATTGAGTAAATGAATCGATTCGTTCACGAACGAGTCACTTATACGAATCGATTCGTTCGCGAACAAGTCACTTGTATGAATCGATTCATTCGCGAACGAGTCACTTATACGAATCGATTCGTTCGCGAACGAGTCACCAGTACGAGTTGAACGAATCAATTCGTTCGCGAATGATTCAGTAACTATTGATCAACTCATTCGCGAATGATTCACCGAGAAATCAATCAATTTGTTCAATCGCCAATCGTTCGTAAATGATTCTATTCAATTGTAAACAGATCAATTTCTGTAAAGTGTCTTAAAAAGCGAATCAATTCGTTCATAAAATATTTTTATTCAGAGAAAAGTCGGTCTTCTCACGCTAAATGTGTGAGTCTTTTTATTTTTGCCCAATTTTTCTCACATGTGTTCTTTTTACAAGGATTTTGGCAGATTTTTGAGAATCTGGAATTCTGGATTTTGGCAAATTTATAAATCCTCAAGAATCTGCTAGGGTACCAGATTTTGAAAGTGGATTTTGGATTTTACTTAGGAAAAGGAGACTTGGGGGGGGGGGGGGGGTTCAAAGATTGGTGAAAGTAGGTAGGTACTCTCAGAAATGTTAGAAAAAAAGAGATTTAAAAAAACGTCTATAATCCAGATTCTCGAAAATCTTTCAATCTGTCAAAATCCGTGTAAAAAACACATCTATTCATTTCATCAGTGATGGCCGATGGGAAATTTTTAGTGATTTGAAACTTTTCTGAGTGGTTTTACATAATTTAGTTAGATACATTTTCAACACTTTTACCTATTATGCATTTTGGCAATTGGGTAACTTTCACTTGAATTTTGTACAGTTTGTGGTAATTTTCAATTATTTTTGATGCGTTTTTGACACTTTTTACATCATTTTAACGAGTTCTTATCACGTGAAAGGTTTTTAATAAAATAAAATCTTCTATCCAGAAAAATGTATGATTGAGGATGGAGACAAAAAAGTTGTAAATATTTTGTCATTTTATCTGATTTTTGAAAAAAGAATGCAGACCAGAAAGTATGGATTTGTTAAATATATTTTGATGTTTTTTTTAATTATTAGAGGCATTTCAAAATTCGATTCAGTGCTGTTTTTCGAAGAGCTGCTTCTACGGTACTTTGATGGATGAAAAAAAATCAAATAGGTACACTGAATTATTATGAGGGCCGAGGGAAAAGGGGCTCATTTTTCTGATTTTTCGTCTGCCTCTATCTATAGGTAATTAGGTATTCAAGGTTCAAGTTTACAGTTCCTCCTTTATTATGCAAATTCAATTCATTCAACGTAGAACATTTCAAAGTATACATTTTTACTCTCCAGAAGCCAGAAAAAATTATAACTTTCTATTTATAAAATAAAAATAAATATTGAAGAATTCTTTTCAAAACAAACACATCGCCGCATCGGGTTTTTAACCCACTGAATAAAGGTTCATTGACACCTTGTTATCTATACACGTTTTATTTGTTTACATGATAATAAATACTCGCACATAGATTAGGTACAGGTTTTCTACGGTTCCCGGTTCGTTCAGGTGGTCAAAAAAGTGCAAAACCAAACGTAAAGTTCAAACTTTCGGTAGCTTTCAGTCCGTAATTTCGTACGTTACGTAATAGCGGTAATTTCTCACCCTTTTGAAAACCTACCCTGTTCGATTTTCAAAATGATAAGTGCGCAAGTTAATCTTTTCGCGAATAAAAATGCTCCAGGTTCGGTGGTCTCTCTTATCTCAAACATGGTGGATATACCTAAATGCAGAAATTTCACGATACGAGTATACGTTTTACTTTTATTTATTTAGTAAGCTTGCAAAAATGTTTTAGTTCTGTGATTCGGTACGAATAGAATAATGCGTTATTTCACTAACGACATTTGTAATGGAAATAAACACGAACCTAAACCATGATGAGGTAATCGATATATTTCACTTGTTTATTCCAGCGTGTTTAATCAGACAAGCTAACGTGATAAGTTTTTTTTGTTTTCTTTTTAGACACATTGTTACACCGATCTGTGATAAATCTGTCGAATAAAAAGGCTGAATTTACCTATGGAGAATTCTACGTTTAGTAGTGAGATCAGCAACATGGATAAAATGGAATATCAGTGTAAAGAGAACGGCGAAGTTTATAAAAAGGTGATATTCGAGCCTATACGTATAGGTCCGATATCAACCCTCGATGAAATGGATAACAAAGTGTTGCAATTTCAAAATAAAAAACTCGAGATGGTTAGTGTGCTTGATCTTCGGAGTAAACATAACTCAATCTTCATTCGAGTGTATTCCTCTAATTTGTACTTTGGTTTAGAAAATGGAAGAGTATCAAAGAGTCGAGAATGAATTACAACAACGTATCCAGCAGCTGGAAAAACGACAGAGTCAAGACGAGACTGTTTTGAATATAGTTAATACGTACTGGAATCAATTGAATGACGATGTTGGAGCTATATTGTTAGATGTAGATGATGAATACGATACTGATCAAAGTAAACAATTTATTTATTTGTAGCGATCGAGTTTCGAGTTTGATTTAATAATCGATGGGATTGTTTCAGTTGAAAGCGAAACTGCTTTGAATTTCATCAACGAGATGACAAGTTGGGATGAAACGCAGATTGACGAAAAACTCATGAACAGTGTTCAGATATCTACTTCAGCTATGGCCAAGATTATTCGAGCCTACGATCACATGTTATCGAAAAATTACAAGATACTTTCGTCGTTGAAATTACTAGCTGGAGAAGGTACATAAGAGTGACACCTTTACCTTATTAATACGATACACCTACGACATACTGTAGGTATATTGGCTTATTTTAACAACTATTCTATTTCAACAGATACCTCGATCGATCCAACCAACGATATCGAATACACCGATTCCAAAATCAAACACAAGCTCAACTTCGATAACCACGATAAAAGGCCATCGAAATTGAACAACCACGACTCCGGCTCTTTGGATAAACACGATAGAAAACGAATGAAACTAGAATCGTCCAGCGAAACCAAACAAATCGATCAAACTGATTCGGATATAGTTACCGAGAGTAAAAAAGAAACTACCTCATTTACCAAAACTTTTTCTAATAGGCATTCAACTAGCTCCAATAAAGTTACCTGTGATTCTTATCATAATCATGAATCATACAAAGAAAGAGCTTCAAATCGTAGTGATAATTCAGCCCATAATCACGATCCCGGTATCGTCTGCAATGGTAAATTAAACGACGATATCGCCCATAAGAAAACCAACATCAGTCCCGAAGTCAAAGCCGTTGTTTCGGAAATCGTAGATAAAGTAGCACATCAGTCAAAGGCTCCCGTCAAACAGGTTTTTTTCGGCGACGATGACGAAATTAGAGCTTACGTTAACGAACAAAAGGCTAGAAGAGATAAAGATTCGGTTTTTCGAGACGAACAAGAAGCAGTATGCGATAAAGAATTGAAGAATATTTGCGTCGAAATTACTCACGATAATGTTAGACTGCAGAATATCATCAGCGCTTTTCAGAACCATCAGCAGAAAATTTTAGCCAATGTGATTATAATTTTTCATTTTCATTTTTGAAATAAGCATCTAGCAACATATTCTAATTTTTATTATTATTTTTTTTAATAGGAACAAAAAATCGACGATGATTTAAGCATTAAAATGAAAGAATACGAGGAATGGAAGTCACGTGTCGATGACAAAGAATATGAAAACGAAAAACTGAAATGTAAAAAATTTAAAATCGAACGTCATTTGAGCGAAGCTGCCGAAACACTCGAGAAATTGAAAGTTCGAAAACGAAACCGAACAAAGAGCGATTCTTCTGTTTCGGGTGGTAAAAAAGTACGTTCTTGTGATTTTTTGTTTAGTTTTTAAGAAATCGTTCGTTTCAATTATAATCTTGGTAATTCTTTTTTTTTTTAGAATGAAGAATTCGAAGAAGAACTAGAATTGCAGAAAGAAATAACAAATAATAGAGCAGAAGAACTTGAAAGGTTACGAGTCAAATATCAAAATAGTCTGGATGCAATTGAAGAGCTAGAAAAAAAAGTAACGAATTTTTTAATCATTGAATGAGTTCAGTATACGATCTGAAATGGTAATCATTCTACATCGTTTTACAGTTGAATGATATACCGGACGAAGTTATCGAAGAAACTACCGAATACAAATGCTTGCAATCGCAATTTTCTGTTCTGCATAATGAAACAATTCTAGTAAAGGATCAAATTGAAGAATATCATTCGCATATACAAACGTTGAATGCTACTTTTGTCAATAAAATGGAAATGACTGAGGTATATATGAAGTGCTTCTATGGCTTCTAATTATTATACTGGTTTGATTTTTAAATTGAACTTTATTTTTTGTTTTTTATTTGTTCTGCTTAAAAGTAAATTTCACAGAAGCAATTCTAATTTTTTTTTATTATTTACGTAATCATTTTAGACTGAAGATTTAATGACCCTGAGAAAGCTACAAACCGACCTTCTCCAAGTACAGCAGAAAAACTCGGGTTTACGTGAGCAATACGAACGACTAAAAAATGATTTCGAATTTCATACCACCATCAACGAGCAAACTGGTCCTTTAAATAAAGAAATGAGACATTTATTAATACGACTGCAAAAACATACCAAACATTTGAAGCACGAAGCTCAGCGTTATAAACGAAAATACAAAGAACTGAGTACCGAATTGAATTTGGTAAGCTATGCTAGGTTTGATGAGGTGTTTTTCGTGGCGAATTTCAAATGATATTAGAATTTTATGTTTTTAGCTGAGTAAGCAAAGTTACGCAGATTCCAAATACAAGTTGGAAAACGAAGGCAGTAACAGTTCGGATTTCGATGAAACCGATTTCGGGTTCGATGTCAGTGATGATTTCATAGATGTCCCCGTTAAAGATGACGCTATCGTTGAAGTGAAAAATGAAAAACTGGATTCTGCTTTCGATGATTTACTGGTAGGTTCATTACCTATCCCATCTACAATAATTGGAGAACTTGATCCTTGAAATATTTTAAATTGGTCTGATGATAAATCTGATTATTTTATACGAAGATATTGTTCCAATCTGCCACTGAATGTGTGTGTGTATTTTTTTTTTTTTTTTTGGTAGGATTCTTCATTGAGTTTATACGATAGGCCAATTGTGGCCATAGCTATCAAACAAGAACCAGAAATCTGTTCACCGGAATCACCGCCCCCTGTACCTGGACCTTCGAAAACGTGCTCAAAATCGAAGAAACGTCAACACGATGCATTACAAGAATGCAAAGAAGTTCTGAACAGATCTAAGGAATTACAAGAATTGCTAGAAGTGGAAGAACTGGAAGATGAAAAAATATTCGAAGACGAATATGTTCAAGATTTGAAGAATCAATTGAAGTAAACTCCTAATTTTCGATTATAAAATTAGAAATACCTTGTAACTATTCAAAAGTTGAAACTGACAAACTTTTCGAAAAAATTATTTTTTAGGAAAACAGAAACCGAGCAAAAGGAATTGAAGTTGCTACTCGACATGTACAAAAGCGTTAATCGAGATAAACGAGAAAAACATCAGTTAGCAATAGCAGAAAAGAAACTGAAATCGGATATTGATGAAGCTAAAAATCAAATGAAACGAATTTTGGTACCTACCTACTTGATTTTATACCTACTTTTATTTGTTACGCAGAACAAACACATTCAATAAGTACTTGACTAATAATGATGATTTAAATATAGGAAATTAAACGCGAAAACAGAAAGAAATTAGCCGATGAAGACGCCCTTCGTAAAATTAAATATTTAGAGGAGCAGAATTTTTCGCTCTTGAGACAAATCAACGTTCATAAACAGGTACTTTTAAACTTACCTATTTATTCGAATTGTAACGTGAAATAAATTACGTCGATGATGCGTTACAGGAAGAGGAAGCATTACTCAGCGAAATGGAGGTGACTAATCAGGCATTCGAAGACATGCAGGAGCAAAATTCACGTCTCATTCAACAGCTTCGAGAAAAAGGCAACGCCAACAGCAAGCTGATCGCAGAAAGTATGAAGTCTACTTTATTGTACGATATCACCTGCGACGAAAAAGAGAACCTGCAAGCGCTGGTGAGTTGAATACATTATCATATGCGATTAGATTATTTGGACTTGAAAAAAAGGATTAAAGCTGATTAGGTAAAGGCTCTCTTCTAGTCCAATCAGTTAGGTGATTTTACCCTTTTCTGAAACTATCAACCCGCCCCCCCCCCAAGGAGCACATTTAAAGCACCTTCCGAATGCACATGCCAAATTTCACCTTCCTGGGTCAATTTTGAGAAAAGTTGTGGAGTGTGACACGAGGTATTTCAAGGTCCAAGAGGACCAAGAACAGGAAATAATCTGCTGTCCTCAAAAATTGCTCCAATAGGCTGATTTTTTGGATATGTTGAACAACTTTTGATTTTGTATCCATCAATTATACTTTTGACTTTTCTGGTCTTTTCCACCATTCTATCACCTCCCCCTCCCCCTCCCAAAAAAATTGAAAATTCAAATTATTCGAAAAAGTTGTTTGATTAAAAACTTTCCTAAGAAAGGAGACTTTACATCCATTTTTTCCAACAATTGCCAAGAAGACTTGCCTTTTTTGTTGAAAATAGTGAAAAAAACTCACTTTTTCGCGAAAAATCACCAAAAAACCTAAAGTTCTGCTAAAATTGTCAAGTTTCGTTTTTACTCAAAAATTGCAAAAGATCACAGTTTGAAAGCCTCGCTTTTTTCCAGAAATTGCTAAAAACTTCTGCTTTTGGCCAAAAATTGTCAAAAATTTATGTTCTTTGCTAAAAATGTTCAGTCTTGTTTTTTGCCAAAAATTGAAACAATTCTCGATTTTTACGAAAATTGCCAAAAAATTTTGTTTTTTCCCCAAAAACAATTATCTACCAAAAATTCTCACTTGAAAAAAAAATTACTAATAGGTTAGCTTTTTCATTAATAAAAAATTATTGAAAAGACGATCTTTTGCTAAAATTGTCACAGTCTCATTTTTCGCCAAAAATTTCAAAAAATTATGCTGTTTACCAAAAATTGCTCAAAAATTTCACTTCTTTGCCTTGAATTTTCCTAAAAGTATTTTTTTGTTGCCTTCCTCCTTTTTGCTAAAAATTAGAAAATACCTATTCCAAAAAGTTTTATTTATTTTAAATTATCGAAGTCTCGTTTTTTTGCCAAAAAATGCCAAATGGTTCACTTTTTATTACAAAATTTAAGTCTGGCTACTTTCGTTAAAATTTCGAAAAAGTTCCATTTTTTTGGCCAGTCTTGCCCAAAGAAGCCCCTTTTTTCTTCAAATTGTCAAAATGTTTGCATTTTGATAAAAACTTTTACTTTTTAGCAAAAATTATCAACGATTTTTACTTTTTTTCAAAAATTACCCAAAAGTCTTGATTCTTTGCCAGAAATAGCCAAAAAGTATCAAGTTTTTGCCAATAATTTTTAAAATCCTGTTTTTTGCTGAATCCTCAAAGTTCTCTTTTTGCTAAAAATGAAATAATAATAAAAATTACAAAATTTTCCTTTTTTCAAAAATTTGCAATAATTTTTGCTTTTTAGCAAAACATTGTCAAAAGTGTTTGTTTTTTTTAGCAAAATATTTCAAAGTTCCACTTTTTAAAAAAAATTGATTAGAAGTCTATTTTTTAGCCAGAAATTGTCAGAAACCCCTTTTCTTTGGCTAAAACTGTCAAAAAAAATTATGCATTTTTACCAACATGTTTTGAAGGAAATAGTTACAATTTTTGCTTCATTTTGTAAAAATGTTCTTTGTTTTTTCTTGTAATTCTTTATGAATTAAAAAATATTTTGTTACTTTTTTCTACTTTTTAAAGGTTTTTTGGGTATTAAAGTTACTCTTTTTTGTTGAAAAAAATTGAGTAAGTACGAGCTCTGCTTACCAAATTATCAACTGAAAATTGAATGGATTTTTAAGAAGAAGATAGGTACCCACTTGAATAATACCTATCACATCAAAATAATTCATTAATTTGAATTAAATTATTTTATTATTTTTAAGTAAAAAAACAAAGTATGTAGTAGACAATAATGATAAAGCTCAATAATTTAACAATTAAATCAATGAATAATGATTATAAAATTGAAATAAAGTAATATTTAATTGATTTAAAATTGAATTCACTCATAAATTAAATAGGATAGATAATAAAATTAATTTTGAAATTAAATTAGAAAGTAATTAGAATTGAAATAAAATCCTGAAAATATTCCACAGATTACTGCAACTTCAAAACAGTTGGATTCTGTAACGACGGTAATGAAAGAACTAGAAGAAAAAGAACTAGTCTATCAAACAGCCATCAACAACGTCGAGAAAGAAATTAATTTAAGGCAACAGGCTTTAGATTTGCATAGAAAAAAAGCTTTCGAATACGCTCAACGTTCTTCCGAAATGAAAATTGCTCTAGGTAACTTTTCTAATCATCGATAATAAAATTCAAACCAGTGGTGCATTCCCTAATTTCATAATTTACTATTCCTTTTTGCTAGAAAAATACTTGAACGAGGTCAAAGAATCGCGACAACAAATCTCAGAAAAATCGAGCGCTTGCGATGCTGAAACATTCAAACACAATCGATTGCACGTTAGTACCTCAACCTATTTTTTTTTTTTAGTAGATACGATTTCGGTCCATCTTATCAAGATTTTTTTCAATTTACAGGAAGAATTGAGTTCACTGCGTCGTAAATTAGAAAGAATTCGAAAAAACGAAGCTCCCGAAACACCCGATGTCGTGTTAGTCGAACAGGTTCGCGAGTACAAGGAAATGCTGACTTGTCAATCGTGCAAAGTACGCAGAAAAGACGCCGTGTTGACTAAATGTTTCCACGTATTTTGCTGGGAATGTCTACGGACACGATACGAAACCAGACAACGTAAATGCCCCAAGTGTAATGCAACTTTCGGAGCGAACGATTATCATCGTTTGTTTTTCGCCAATTAATCGTGATCTTGAATACGAAAATATGAAAAGAAAACCGCGTCATTGAAAACGGCGACGGAAGCCGAGTTGCTATAATTTTTAGGTTACCACATTAGCTTCCACTTTTTCCCTCTTATTAAAAATATTTTAAACATGATAGTTGTACGCTATACATATTATTTATATATGTATTTGTTACACGTATTTTTTCCATTCCTTCCATTAAGATGACTGAGAAAAATTTTTCGTTTTTATTGGAGTACGAAGTACAAATTATTCTAGTCACTTTATTTTATTTTATAATTTCAAATTACTAGATTTCAAACTAATTATAGGTTATGATTAAGTAGGTATAATTGAGAAGGAAACGAAAATAGGTACGTCGAGCACAAATTTTATGTATGTATTTGTAGATGTTAATAATTTTCAGTAAGTATCTTCCCTTTTTTCGCCCCAGGAGAAAGTTTCATACTTGTCTAGGGCTACATTGAAAAAAATGTATCGATGATTTTTTTCTAAAAATAAGTTTTCCAATGCGAATTGATGATGTAAAGCAATGATTCGATTTTTAATTTTTGAAAACTTTTTGGTGTTTGATTTTTATTATGATTTTTGTATGATTTTTGTCTTTTTAATTTTACCATTTTTTTCAAGTATTTTTTACCCGTTTTGGAAATTCGGTTTTTGTTATTTTTCAGTTTTTTCCCTCTTTTTCTCATGTTTTAAAGATTTGTTTTTGCGAATAAATTCTTTGGACTTATTGCAGTTTGTTTTATTTTCGTTGTTGCAATATTATATATTCAAAGATTCCAGCCCTTTCTTGGTTTAATTTACGAAATAATGCTTATTTAATTCGTGTTTGGAAGGTTCAAAACATACCTAATTTTACGAATTTCAAGCTCATGTTCAAATTTTTCCTCTCTTTTCCTCGAAGAATGACCTCAGATACGAATTCAGCGCCATCGAAAACCTCCCTAAATTAAATCTGGGATTTTACCTCGTATTTTATTCGGCTCAACTTTTAAAATAATCGAATAATAATTATAATTAGTAAAATCTTCCTAGCGCTTTTTTACGTAAAGTCTTGAAGATGTGCGAACGTTCAACGAAGCCAGATCACACAGATCACCGATACCGGCTCGAACAAAATGGTCCCGAGAATGCGTTATGTTATTAGGAGAATATGAAATATTAGCAGGTCTTTGAATCTCTTTGGGAAATTTTCTCCATGGTTCATTGGTTCGCCTTAACACGGACTAGATACGCAACTCATTCGATATGTCAAAATGATTGAAACAGCGTCAATTTGGCCCGAAAAGCCGGTTATTCTATTAGGAGAATATGAGATCTTAACAGGTCTTTCAACTCCGAAATATTAGACTGAGTTGGTAGTTTACCAATATACCAGAAGATGACGCTAAGCTCACGTTTGTGAAATTAAATTTCGGAATGAAACAATTGATGGTTTGTTAATATTTCGTGAGATGGCGCTAAACGTCCATGTAGAATTAAAACTCGTAGTTTTTCGAATTTAATTTTATTTGATAATGATAAAGTTGATCATTTTAATTATTCGTAATTATTAATCAATATTATTTTCAACGATATGGAAGGGATAGAGTCCAGTAAAGTATCCTGAAATAGGTTTTGAACTCGTATAACCCATTCTTTGAGTGCTTTTGTTTCAAAAATCTATATTTTTCATGATAACAGTACTCTAGATTATTTTCGGTAATTTATTATTTCAGTGGATACAATACAGGTGATGGGATTGAATTAGGATAGGTATTTAGATCCGTAAAACCTATTTTTGAATTTATTTATTTCGGTAGTTCAATTTTGAATTTAATTAATTGAATTAACCAGTTCATTATTCGTTAATTAGAACTAAAAATTTCGTACTCGTTTTTTTTCTATCTTTCTTTAGTAACACAAGTAATGTGATCGCTTTTTCGAGATGATTGGTGATCACTTGATCAGTGAGGTCGAATTGGAGTTTCGTTGCTTGAGTAACATTCATAACGATCTGGCCAAGTGAATTTTGACATTTTGGACCCTTTGAATGCTTATAAATGGACCTGAAAATTGAAACTTCGAATATAGACGATAAAAATAGTATTATATCTGCATTCTTTTTTAATTTTTCATGTTTCATTTTTATCCAAATTTTTTTGGTAACCGACTGAATATGAAATACATTTTTAAGGTATATTTCAATTTCAAACTGACAAACCCAGTCCAGTTAAAATTCACAATTTTCTTCACATCAAGGATACCAACCTGCTGTCAAAAACTTGTTTTCTATCCTTATCGGTAGGTAATTGCTCTTCATTTAATATTATTTTTTCCACCAAAGTGAAAATGAACAATCCAAAAATGAAAATAAAATTAGTTTTTCGCGCAGTGTTGCCATTTACTATCGCATTTCAAAATATGGAAAAAAACTGAACAATCAACGTGTGCCAGAAACATGTACCTAGTTAAAAAATTGGACCAGCGACTTACAAAAAAAAAGAAAAAAATTAAAAATCTACACAAAATTTAATTTTTTTATTTCTTTTTTTACAAACATAGTCCATCATAACATACTTATTATAGTAGCTTATTCCTAAAAATAGTATTCTTTCACCTCAACTTATGTTGCGTTCAATATAAAAATTCAAAAAATCAACTGTCAAAAAAAATTCAAATTTGAATTCATAAGATGCATGATTTGTTAGGTTTTCAACAACAACGTTTAAATTATCGCCAGATCTTTTTCAACTTCATGAAATTTGGAGGCTCACATTGCAAAAAGAAGTGGAATAAATCACGCAAGAAATCTGAGGACTTGATATGAGGCTCAAGGAACTGAAATCAAAGAAGTAAGTAGAAATTTGAAATTATCGGGTTATTCAAGGTGTCTATTAATAGAATTTAAAAACGAAGATGCAAACCTTGGACAAGACTTTTTTCGAATACAGGATTCGACTCAATTCATCTTCTAAAAAAAAAAAGTAACTTTGAATAAACAAAACGTGAGCAAAACATTATAATGCAGGAAAATTGGCAAAAAAACAGAACCTTTCAATTAAACTTGACGTAAAAAAACGTACCAAAAAAATATCTCAATTTCCAACTAAAATTTAGTCATCATAAAATAAACTCGATCAAGAGTTGGTCAAAATTGTACAAAAATAAAGAATTATGGAAATTTCGAGAATTTCTGGCAAAAAGCAACCCTTCTAAAACTTTTGGGAAAAATTTGAACTTTTTAAAATTTTTCGCAAGGAACCGTCAATTTTAGCCAAAAAAAAAAACAGATTTTTGGCAATTTTAACAAAAAGTCAAACTTTTTGCTATTTTTGGCAGAAAACTACTCCAGCAAAAGGTGCTCTTTTTGCAAAATACGAGTATGTACCAATTTCTAGCAATTGTTAGCCACAAAGAGAATTTTTTGTTGATTACTGGCAAACAAAACGTGTTTTTTTGCACCTTTTGTCGAAAAAGTAAATCTTTCGCAGCTTCGTGGCGAAAAATGAGTTTTTTTTGACAATTTTTAGAAGTAACTTTTGCAATGTATGCCAGAGGGTGTTAAGCTTCTGCAGTTTTACGAGAAAACGACACTTCCTGATACTCTAGACAATACCTAGGTGAAACTTTTTGTTGCTTTTGGCAGAAATCTATACTGACAAGTTCAACAAATGGGCGAGTTTTTTTTTAGCATTTTTTGCCAAAAAGAGAAACTTTACAACATTTTTGGCGCAATAAAGAGAGAATTTTTGTAAATTTTTGGCAAACAAGTTTTTTGCACTTTTTGCAGATTTTTGGCAATAAAATGAGAATTTTCGGCAATTACTGACACAAAGCAAAACTTTTGAAATTTTTTGCCAAATAGGTAATGAAAGTTTTTAGTATTTTTTGACAGAAAGCAAGACCTTGACGATTTAAGCAAAAAGCGAGGCGAGAGAAAACGTTGAAAAGGCAGTGTAGTCAATTAAAAAACAGTAAAAAAATGTACTCCAGAATAACACTATACTTGTTGATATTTGTTATAATTTTTTCCTTTCTTTTTTTTTCAAAAAATTAAGTCAAGCCAAAATTTCAGAAAAATTAAATTTTTGATTTTTTTTTTTTCAAAAAATAATCCAAGCAACCAAAATTTTAAAAAATTAGACGAAAGTTATGTTCAGTTGGTTACATGAAAAATAATCGAGTAGGAGCTTTGCAAATACTTGACGACTCTTTTTTTCTGATGGAGGGATAGAGGGAGAGGGAAGGTGCTAAAAATTTACGTGCCAATTTTTCGCTTTCCCAACGTCTTTGTACATTCCAAAAAAATTTCGGAGGAATGGGTGTATAAAAATTACCTTTATAGCTTCACTTTTTCGTTTTTCAAATTTTCAAACTTCATCGAACGTTTATAATGGAATTTTCGTCTTACTTTTTCAACGTGTTTAATCAACTCTGAAGAAGAATAAAAAAACATTAAAATGGGTTCGAATTTTTTGAAAATTATACTTCTGAAAAAAAAGAGAGAATATATTTTTACCCAAGCAGAACGAGGACTTACCATTTTGGAAAATTTTTAGATTACCAAACTTCAAAACTATGTTCATTTTTAAAAATTGTTCTTCAAACGTAACTTTTATAAAAGACGAAAGAAATGAAAATTTTCAGAAAAAGTTGATAATTTTCCATTCGTTAAATGGACAGTTCTGAAAAGTTGACGAATTTTGAATAAAAGAGTTGAAATCAAAGTACGTACTTTTAGAATTTTATAATAGAAAGTGAAAAACTTGAAGATTAACCCCCTACCATAAGATCCCAAATTTGAAAAAAATTGAAAAATCGTGTGACCTATGGTTTGTTGGGTTTTCACAGATGCTAATTTCAAATTTAAGCTAACTTTTTTGATTTGAGCTCCCTATAAGCTCCATGAAAGGGCCAAAATTTTGAAAAAAATTGAAAAATTTGTATGACTTACACTTTGCTTGATTTTTAGGGGATGCACACTGCAGTTGAAAATCACCACATTAATTTCGAACCGATCCTCTCAGCACTGAAACATATTCGAGTTAAAAACACACAAAAAAACACATCATATTTCAACTAGAATCCGAAAATTCTTCTTGAGACCACAGTGGAACATATTTGTACCAGCCAGAATCAGTTCTCCGTCCAGTAATGAAACAAACACAGGATGAAGAATGATCATGGAGGATACAAAATTATAAACCAGCTTTTCTCGAACATAATTTTACAATATTCTACTTCACATCTAAACCAAACTATTAAATAAGGCAAAATATCAGAAAATACAAGTAATATTACACAATATACTCGTATTATAGGTAGATTCTACACGTAAACTCTAGGCTAAGGTACATTACGTATTATAAAACGTTACAAAATACGATTATTCGCGAGCTGAGTTGTGAAATTGTACACGTTCATCTCAGCAGATACATTTACACCTCGCAATACAACAATACAAGGTTCCGTGAGCTTAACGATGCGTAAAATTAAAACAAAATTAATTCGTCCAGCTGTTCTGTAATACACACAAAAGCACATGATTGCTGAAAAGTTGAAAAAGACAGCTTTTCATGAATTGTTTAACGACCGCGCTTCGACTACATCAACATCGTATTCTCTCTATGTAGTTTACTCTGCTCTACTCTGTTCTGTTCTGTTCAACGACATTTTTTTCTCCTCGATGCGATGCTTCTGATGTATTAAAAAAAAAAAAAAAAGAAAGAAAAAAAGGAAATATTTTTTTTTAATCTGTCCCGAAGCGTATCACGTACTTCATGAAAAGATTTTCGTCTAGCAACGTTTTAATTTTGATGTAAGGGCGCAAAAAGCCATCCCTGTATCTTGCGTATTATTCCCATTGTGAATAAAAAGTAGTTCAAAAATTATACTCTTTTTCAAATTCCTACCATCAGCACGTAAATCGCGTATACCAGAGAGCTAGAAAAACCTCCCTCTTTACCCTGATTACCTTTCTCAAGCGCTATATACCCCTACCCGACCCGACCCGACCGACGTTAAAAAACAAAAACCATCTCATTTGACGGGAAATATTTTCAATTTTTCTAAACGAAACGTGGCGCGAAGAAATATTGAAGAAAGTCGACTCTCTCTCGACGAAAAATTCACCATTTGGCTGACAAAATATCAACAGGGGTTTTTTGCGAGCTCGTCGTCGTCGTTCGCCATTATCCATTCGACGAGTAATTAGTTTTTTACCCTTCTCTTGTATCCTCCTCCTCGTGTTGTTCTCTCGCTTTGCAGGGCGCACACCAAAACAAAAACTACATGGTCCGTGACCTATTTAAACGCCACCGCGACGACGATTTATACGCATATATTTCAACAAATGCCAGAAAACCCGTCCAAACTATGCGCTTATTATGGGAAATATTATTGATACGATTTAACCAAATTGTATCGACGATTGTTTCGAGCTAGGTGGAGTTTATGGTCATTTTTTTGAAGTAATTTGCATAACATGAAAAACCTTCTGGGTGAAAAATGTGTGAATATTAAGTGGAGTCGATTTCTAAATTTTTCCAGCACGATCTGAGCCAAAGTGCGAAATAAAATTCAAAATTTTGAAAGTCTGAGCTTTTGCCAAAGGGTTGAATCAAAACTCAAAAATAAATTGGAAAAGCTGAACCGTGAAGGAGAAAAAACAAAAAAAAATTCAAATCATTAGTTTAATTCGAAAATTGAAAAATAAGCCCTCAGATTGGACCAGAGGGAAAAGGGCTGAAGTCCAAAATTTTGAAAATTTTAGGCTTTCACAGATGGTAATTGATCGGATAACCACCCCCTTCCCCCCAATGAAAATGAACCCTCCAAAGAAGTCGAGACCCAAAAATTTTAAAAAGTGCAGTATGGGTATGAAGAAATTCAACCTCCCTGTGGGGGGGGGGGGGCAGTATCGAGTTTGGGGTCAAATGGTGTTGAAAACTTTTCAATTTTTTTTCTTTTTTCCAGCATTTGTACTCAATTCATTTTAAAAAAAAGTAACTTTAATATCCAAAAAGGTTCAAAACAGTAGCTATAAAAGTTACAACTTATGAGACGTGAGCAAAAAAAATTGGCGTAGAAAAAAATCACAAAAAAAGCCAAAATTTAAATGAGAAAAAATGACTTTTTGGCAAGTAATGGCAAAAAAATGATACTTTTTTCACATTTTTCTCAGAAAAGTGGCTGTTTCGCCATTTTTTGGTCAAAAAGCGAAACTTTTAATGTAAAAAAATTAAAACTTGAGATTTTTTGAAAAAGCGACAATTTTCAGTAATTTATAGCAACAAAATGAAAATTGGCAATTTTTTGCAAAAAAAAAGTGACACTCGCAATTTTTGGCAGTTTTATGTAGAAAAGCAAGATTTTTTAGTAAGGCTATAGGTGGATAAGTATGGTGAATTTGCCCCCGAGAGCTTCAGGGTTGATATTTGCATGGAAGGTTGGTACCCTTGAGCACCTTCCGTCACGAAAGTTTCAGACCCCCAGACCCCTCCCCCCGTTTTTGAGAACCCCCCCCCTTTTCTAAAATTACAATAAAAATTTTTTTCTCAGCCCCATGTGAACCGATTTTTTTAATTTTTTGGTATGTTGTAAACATCCATAAGAGGCATCCCCACAAAAAATTTCAACCCCCTCCCCCCATATTTTCCCCTCAAAATGGGGTTTTTTAGTTTTGTTTGCCCGTTTTAGCAATGATCATGATTCGGCACAAAAATGCGAATAGCATTTCTAAATGTATTTTTGACTCCTACAAAACATATATTTTTTTCAAAAAAAAAATTGTGGTGGGCCGTGGTCAAAAATTGAAAAAACCAACAGAGGGGGTTAAAAATGGATTCTGGTGTAAATCATTGTTTTTGGTAAACAAGGTGTCGTTTCCATATGCATCGAACCCCCCGAACACGAATATGACGCCCAATCTTATGCTACCCTCATCCACACCCCTCCAGCGCCTCTGCCCCCTTCTCAATTTTTACTATATCAAAAGTTGAGCTATTTTCGTAATATTGGTGTCGTTTCCAAATGAATCGAACCCCCTGAACACGAATATGACGCCCAATCTTATGCTACCCTCATCCACACCCCTCCAGCGCCTCTGCCCCCTTCTCAATTTTTACTATATCAAAAGTTGAGCTATTTTCGTAATATTGGTGTCGTTTCCAAATGAATCGAACCCCCTGAACACGAATATGACGTCCAATTTTATGCTACCCTCATCCACACCCCTCCAGCGCCTCTGCCCCCTTCCCAATTTTTACTATACGAGTATTAAAAGTTGAGCTATTTTCGTAATGTTGGGATTGTTTCTATATGGATCGAACCCGGCCCCGAACACGAATATGACGTCCAATTTTACGCTACCCTCATCCACACCCCTCCAGTGCCTTAGCCCCCACCTCAATTTCTACTATATTAAATATTGAGCTATTTTCATAATGTTGGTATCGGTTCTATATGAGTCGAATACCCTGAACACGAATATGAAGTCCAATTTAGCTCTACTCTCATCCATCGCCTTTCAGGCTACAGCCAGCTCGACAATTTTTATTATTTGAAATGCTAAACCTATTTTCATAATGCTGGGTGTCATTTTGGCACGAATGGAAACCTCGAAACTGAATGTTAAAGTTTGAACCTTGCAATGGTCATTGTTTTACGAGTTTTCAACCTTCGCGAAACATACTTTTAAAAGTAATAACAACCCGAGTAATTATTTGTAGAAGATTGATCAGAGTTGGTGAAAACATTTATGGTTTAGGTGGGGGCGAAGTCACTGTATAGGGTTGTGGTTGAGGTTAGCATAAAATTGGACTTCATATTCGTATTAGGGGTGTTAGATTCATATGGAAACGACACCAACATTTTGAAAATATCTGAACTTTCAATATATAGTGAAAATTGAGTTGGGGCAGAGGCACTCGAGGGGTGTGGATGAGAGTAGCATAAAATTGGACGTCATATTCGTGTTCGGAGTGTTCGACTAATATGGAACCAATACCAACATTACGAAAATATCTGAACTTTCAGTATAGTGAAAATTGAGTTGGGGGCAGACGCACTGGGGAGGAGTGTGGATGAGAGTAGCAAAAAATTGGAATTCATATTCGTGTTCGGAGGGTTCGACTCATATAGAACCGATACCAACATTATGAAAATAGCTCAACTTTTAATACTCGTATAGTAAAAATTGGGAAGGGGGCAGAGGCGCTGGAGGGGTGTGGATGAGGGTAGCATAAAATTGGACGTCATATTCGTGTTCGGGGCCGGGTTCGATCCATATAGAAACAATCCCAACATTACGAAAATAGCTCAACTTTTAATACTCGTATAGTAAAAATTGGGAAGGGGGCAGAGGCGCTGGAGGGGTGTGGATGAGGGTAGCATAAAATTGGACGTCATATTCGTGTTCAGGGGGTTCGATGCATATGGAAACGACACCTTGTTTACCAAAAACAATGATTTACACCAGAATCCATTTTTAACCCCCTCTGTTGGTTTTTTCAATTTTTGACCACGGCCCACCACAATTTTTTTTTTGAAAAAAATATATGTTTTGTAGGAGTCAAAAATACATTTAGAAATGCTATTCGCATTTTTGTGCCGAATCATGATCATTGCTAAAACGGGCAAACAAAACTAAAAAACCCCATTTTGAGGGGAAAATATGGGGGGAGGGGGTTGAAATTTTTTGTGGGGATGCCTCTTATGGATGTTTACAACATACCAAAAAATTAAAAAAATCGGTTCACATGGGGCTGAGAAAAAATTTTTTATTGTAATTTTAGAAAAGGGGGGGGGGGTTCTCAAAAACGGGGGGGGGGTCTGGGGGTCTGAAACTTTCGTGACGGAAGGTGCTCAAGGGTACCAACCTTCCATGCAAATATCAACCCTGAAGCTCTCGGGGGCAAATTTACCATACTTATCCACCTATAGCCTTTGTTAGAAAGCGAAAAATGTTGTCAATTTTTGGCAAAAAGCACGAGATTTTTTGAAAATGCTGGCATAGATGGGGCACTTTTCTGCAATTTCTGTCGAAAAAGTGAGTCGCAAGTTTATGGTAAAAAAGATTTTTTTCTTGGAAAATTCTGACAAGATTATGTTTAACTAATTTTCAGGTGAAAAAAGTGAAAATCGAAAAAATAGACAAAACCGATTCAATTTTAGGATTCATTTTTTGAGAACGTGAAGAGGAAAACTTTGAAAAACGTTGGACTCGAGATCCCAATAAAACCAATTCCAAAAAGATCCTGCAGAAGGGAAACTTTGGTTCTCATAAATGATTTTTTGAATTGTCCCCTCCCCACTTTTTTTTCAACGAAAATAGATTCTCGAATTATTTCAACAATCAATCACACTTTTTCTAAATCCTTTCACCTCATTTACATGAAAAAGAGGTCACAAGAAAATAAATAAATAAAGTCACAGGATGAGTTGCAGAAAAAAAAATGTTCGAGAAAATCGAGACAAAATAAAAACTTGAATAAAAACAGAACGAAACTTCAATAGTCAAAATTTTTTCAACATTTCTGTACTTTTTATAATTTTTGACCAAGATTTGTACTTTTCAAGTTTTACTCGCTGTGTGTCAATTTGCGTGTTTTGTTTTCTCCGCATCATTCACATGTCCATTTCCCAGACGAAACTATTTACTCGTATAAAGGTTTTATAAGAGAGGGAGGGGGAGGGGTTTGCTTGAAAATTTTGCCAACTGACATGAGGAAAAAATACAATTTTTTTCGATTGATATCATGTTCATATGACTTATAAAAATTTGCATTTCCTATTTTGGATTTTTGGCGGCTCAAATGTGAATTTTTTAATTTTAAAACAAGAAAAAAATTGGCTTGAGTGAAGAGAGGGCGAAAGTTTTTGAAAATCTGTGTTTTGAGAAATAAAAAAAAATAGTTTTTTTTTCATCACGAGCCCTCCAAAAAACGTGGGTTGGAGCAAACTGCCCCCTTTTGCCCCCCTCTCGACGACCCTTCCATTTCCCACACGTAAAAATCCTCGAATTAATAAGCAAGAAATTCCAAAAATGGATCGTAAAAAATGTAAAACGTTTCCAAAATTTTGTAGACACCCTGTGATTTGAAAAATTCTCTATTTTATATATGTTTTTTTTTTCAGTTCGAAACAGAAAACCTCAACCCTCCTTTGAAACCTTCCCTCTCCACCTCCATATTTCTTCGTAATCAGCCCTACGCATTTTTCTCGTCAATAATGCGAAATTTTATTACTTTATATTCCCACTTCTTTTTTTTTTGAGAACCATTGATACGATGAAAATTTATTCAATTCGATCGACTGAATCGTAATCGCCGTCATAAAATAACATATCGCCATTTGTCAATAAAGATCGATCACAAAAAGACATTCCGTCCCATTTACGCGAAACCGTGATACTAATATTTCATCGCACCAATACTCCTCATCCGATATTTGAGAACCCCTCGCATTAAAAAGGGCAAAATATAGTCGACTTTTGAAGTTCATTGTTGTTATATTCCTTTTCTTCTTTATATACACAGGGCACACTGCAATGTAGTAGCTCGTATATATAAAAGAACGTCGTCTAGAAATAGCAAAAAAAAGACATTTTTTTAGCCTCTCACCATCAGTCTGAGAATCTCTATAATTCAACACGACGACAGATGACGTATAAATTAAAATTTTCTTTTTCAATTTCATCGCGGATAATTTTATTCCATCGATAGGTTTACTATAGACGAGTTACGAGGATAATCGAATCGAAATGAAAAAAAAATTATCTCGGTCGAGTTTTAAGAACCCATGAACATGGTCGTATAATATTTTCAAAGCGTGTACATATACAGAACGCGAACGGGTACGAGGGGGAGGAAAAAAATAGCGATACTTGGTGTCGAGCCGCGGTAACAAGTACCATCGAAACAGAATAGGTTATGAAAGTGACCCCCTTTTTTTTCATTTTCAATGAGTCGCGTATTTTAAGAACCACCGGTTTGAAAATGATGAACATAGGGGTGAGATACAAAGATATGCAAATAATGTAGCTTACAAGTTTCGCACTCTTTTTACCGGTCATTTAGCGATTTTTTTTCGCTCGCTTTCGAGCGCGCGTCATGTTGCAAGGTAATTGAACTTGGGTCGAGTTGGTTTCTCAAATACCTACCCTCTCCCCTCCGCCCTTTATATCTCCTGCTTGTTCCGTAGACATTACTCTTAATATTGAGTAAGGGGTGATTTTCTATTACATACGATGTTACATATCATTAGATAAACTTGAAGGCGGTTGACGACGTCTCGACGTATAGAAATAATTCTAAATTTCGCGTCAATTTCAAAAATACTTGTACATAAAATGTGTCCCTTGAGATTTTTGGGATGAGATTTCAATGAATTTACAGTATGAGTCCGAACTTGAACCTGAACCGGAACCAGAACCAGTACTTATCTCACATAATACAGCTGTGATTCAGTCTCCATTCAAAATCGACTGTACTTAGTTTAAAACTCTCAACCATGTACTTGATTCAATGTTAAGCTATATGAGAAATCTCAACTTGAGTAATATTGTCCAGAAAACTGAAGAAGCTTTTAACGAGTGGATTATTTATATGTATATCCAAAACAAAAATTATCCTGATATAACACAACATAATGCACTTGGTTTATTTTGTGATCCTCAAAACATTATAGTTGTGCTGGATGTTTAGTTAAATCATTCGGACCGGGCACTCAAGTAGAGGGCGCTAGTGTTGAGACGGGGCTTTTCTTATCAGTGTTTACAAAAGCATTAATTTCCAGGGTTAAAACTGAGAAAATAATTCTATGTACATTATTTTTACAATTATTATTGCATATTAGTTATGACCAAATCATATTTTCATTTTCAACTCGTAAAACCAAGTTTTGGTTGATTGATAAGAAAAGCCCCATCTGAGGTCTGAAGAAGCTAGAACAATGGGCACACTAGCGAGTGGCGCCCTCTTTGTGAGAGACCAGTCAGAATGTCTCGATTCTCGATTCGGAGTTGACGAACAAGTGTTGCACTCTGGCGGTAAAATGCATGAAATACATGTTATCATGCTGAAAGGGGGACATTTGCATACCCACGCACGCTTCCACATGCGCACACTCAACTTGTCAAGATGCGATTCTCAATGAAATGTCCCCCCTTCAGCGAGTCGATGGTGGTGGTGGTGCCGCCACGAGATGTCAATGTCGAATTATAATGCAAAATTTCCCATACTTCTGCCTGAGAAAGAGTATTTTACTAATTTAGTTATCAAAAAAGTTAATGTTGAAAATTACCTAAGTCAGTGTGTCCCAAACTGTATCAGAATTCAGAAAAAAATTCTGGATCCCGAAAGGTAGATCAACTGTGTACTACATTTTGAAAAAATGTGCCAACTGCAAGTATTATATGATACAAGACTTTTGTGTGAATCAAAACAGTCCATTTCCATGTTGTGGTATTGACATATTTGGTCTTTTATATGTAGGTACAACTGGTATATTAACGATAACTTAGTCCAGAAAAAAGTATTTGTTTGTATTTTTACTTGTATGATTGCTCGTGTGATTCATTCAGAACTATTAGATGTGTCAACTAATGATTTTTTACTGGCATTTTGAAATTTCATTGCATTATGTACAATGCCTAAATTTGTAATCAGTGATAACACCATTGATTTTTCAGATATGGACTGCTACTGGCCCATAAGCGTTATGTATGGCCATTGACTTGAACATAGTAAGTCAAGGGTTGCAATCTGTGCATGCGCCAGCTCAGGGAGGTACGTATAACATCACTGTGCACATTTTTCAGATTTGGGCATGCGTAGAGAAGCCAAACCACAACTAACTGATGATTGATGAACTATGTTCAAGACTAGTGTTGGCCTGAGAATATTCTCAATGCGCATAATCTGAGAATATTCCCGCAAATTCGCGAATATTCTCAACTGCTAGGAGAATATTCTCTCAAAAAAATAAAAATCATGACTCTTTTCAAAAAATTTAAAATTTTTTTACGATTTTCTCACAATTTACAAGTTTTACAACTACTTTTCTTTATAAATTTCCAATTTTTCTTAATAATTTGAAAGTTACCAAAACCTTTTCAAGGAAAGTTTCCTATCATCTCTAAACTAAGTAATAATGTTCTAATTTTTTGAAAAGAATATGTGGAATATGCGCACAAAATGCTCGTATTCTTGCACATGCTCAAGCAAAAAAAGAATATTTGCAAATTTGTCCAACACTATTCAAGACCACTGGCTTATGCACCTCTAGCAATCCATATCTGAAAAGTCAATGGATAACACACCTCAATTTAAAATATCTAAATCAATTTTTGAAAATCTTGGGAAAAAACAGTTTTAGATAATGATGTGATACATTTTTGTAAAGATTTAAATGAGTGGAAATTGTTACTAGACTATGCACCTTGGCATGGTAGTTTCTATGAATGGTTGATTACTATTGTTATGATGTCACTTAGGAAAACAATTTTTAATTGTAGAATACCTAAAAATCAATCACAAACTGTGTTGTATGAAGTTACTTCTGTAGTTGATTCACAAAATCTATTGTATACATGTCGGTGAAAATGATAGTACCTAACATTTCAAAACCTAAAATGATCTAATGGATTCTAAATTTGACTTTGTTCCATAGATATCAATTCAGTTAAAACTATTAAACTCGACATAACTGTAAATTTATGGGAAAAATCTAATGATATAATTGATTAGTTCTGGAATGCTTGGAAATTTCAATACCTGACTAGTCTTTGCTACTGTAATATTAGTATAAGACAAAAGAAAAATGTAGTTGATGTAGTTTCTAATGTAGGAGATATTGTATTAATTAAACATGATTAAAAATTTTGTTCCAGAGGTGAGTGGAAGTTATTTAAAAGTTGGGTCAGATGGTACATAGTGCAACATTCGGTTGGCTATGGATTTTTTGAATTTTTATGCCAGGTTGAGGGGTCTGGGAGAGTTTTAAGGGCCATATCTCAAAACCAAGTTGAATTTTAAACTTTGTTACCTTGAAGATGAAACTGAGTATGTCCATAAAAAAATTGTCTTTGTGCATCACTGATAAGACTCTGACTCTGAGATTTCCTGAATTAGAAAATTTGCAGCTGGGTGCAATAAAAGTGCAGTATGGAAGATGCCACGAAGGTAACCGATGTTCAATCAGGACCCAACAAACCCTTCCGAGCAAATCCAAACCTCATCAGTGATTCATAAAATCATACTTTGTTATGGACATACTTGGTTTCAGCTTTAAGGTAACGACTTGGAGTTACCAAAAACATAACAATAGATATTCAAGTATTACAAGACCCACTTATTGTTTCAAACATTTTCCCAAAAAGGTGGGGGGGTCTCTTCCTTTCAAACTTGCGGGATCTTGGAACGGAATTCATTCTCGATGCTTACCCATGAAAAAATGTTTTTGTTGTATTTTTCAAAATATTTTCAAATAGGACCTTGACGATTCCATCATGTTGAATGTTACACTTTTTATGAAAAAATCCAACATTCTATGTATTTTGAAAATTTTCAAAAAAAAATCTCCACACAAAAATATCAATTTTTATTATTCAGATACCTGCTTCAAAATGAAATAAAATTTGAAAAAAAAAAATAGAATTCATTCAAACAAAAACCTTTTCAAATGAAGGAACAATCATTCCATGAAAAACACCCCTCTTGCCTCTCCATCGCGAGAAAACCAATCCATTCGACTTTAATAAAAAAAAAAATCTGCAAAAAACCCTCGATTAAAATTACCCTTCAAAACAACCTCGTAGTGGAAAAAAAGAAGAACCAAATACTCTCTTATCAAATCTTCGCGTTATACGTACAATTTCCTTAATCTGTTTGATTAAAACGAATCAAGAAGAGCGAGAAAAAAAAGCACCAGCGATAGATTAAATCGCGCAAACAAAACAATACCCCGAAGATATTGCCCTTGTCGAAAAACGTGTACTGAACAATGTACACTGGTGACATTGGCAACTGTCAAGGGGGTTCCCAAACGAGCGAAAAATTAATTTCCATGATTTATTATCATTTCGGGGGTCTTAAGATCTGACATAGCTAAGTTGCAAACTTCGCATAGACAATTTTTTCATTTAGTTTACAAAAATCTCTACTTAAAGAGTCGACGGGTTCCCAAAATACCTACTTATAGTTAAGGCATACTCATGTTCAGTATAAATGTCACAAAGGCGGCTTTCATTTCTCAAACCGAGATACAAACATACGTATGTAAATATGAAAGTATACCGGAGAAATGTTGACTTTAATAAAAATCATACCGCGTATAAGAGTTTCTCCATCTTGTCTTTAAACTGAAGGTTGAATTAAAATAAAACCAGGGGTATTCAAAATTTAACCTAATTCCGAAACAACGCGACGAGAGAAAAATTGAAAAATTTCGCACGTTCTCATCTCGCTGGAGTGTGTAACATTGTAACAATGAAAAATAAGAAACCCTTGAGATAACTTATAACGCAATAGTAGGTATAAGTATAACGTTATCTTTCACTGTACGTATGTATCAGAGAGACACTAAGGGTTTTCTCTGGTTTTCTCTTCTCCTGTACTTATATATGTAGGTATAGTATAGTAAGAGTAAAGTATACCTACCTACATAATCAGTAACACATATAAACGAAATTATTAGCTAAAAGCTTTTCATCATTTTTCTCCCAGCAACGTAATCCCGTCACTTAGAATATAAAAAATAAGTTTCGACTTTAAATTCAGCCCACGTGTGGTAGTTCATTCACGTTCAACGGGATGCGACAATGCGGAAAAATATTTACCTATTTTCCACATATCTATTCTCCGTCCAGTTGGTTCTCAAGTTAACACTGCGGCGGAAAATGATAATGGGAAAATAAGCAAATTACCGACGATGGTGTTGCACAGACAGTCAGGTAGGTTATAGATGGATATATCTTTCTTCTTGTCGGGAAATTATTCATACTGTAATACAGAAATAACAATATTAATTATCAGTTCGATTGAAAAAAGAATGAAAAATATGGAACAAATTGTTAAAATGACATGAAAATAACTTTTCAAACAAAAAAAAAATGATGGAATATCACAAGATTTAGCTGCACATCCTTTACAATGTTATAATCAGGACAGAGGGGAGAGGGTTTGGTCAAACAATCAAAATTGGTTTGTTCAATATTTTTTCAAGACAAGCCCAAAACTTTTCTATTTTTAGAAAAAAGTACATATCACGAGAAAAAAATTTCAGAATTCTAAAAGAAATAAATTTTAAAAAATCCAAATTCTGAAAAAAATGAAAATTTTGAAATTTGCTCAGAAAAATGAAAAAAAAAACAAGTCTTCAAACTTTTCAGGTATCAAAATAAAATCAAATCAAATTTTTCCAAGTCATTTTTATTGCGTTTTTTTTTTTTTTTAGAAATTTTGACCAAAAAGGGAACAAAAGCAGCATTTGCAAATAAGTATTTGCTTGAGTTATTAAAGTATCACGTACAAAAAATTGATCAAATATCATCGAAAATGGAATAAAATTTTGCAGAAGATACAGAAGTCAACATTCAGTGAAAAAAACTGAAAAAAATTTTGGTATACAAACAATGAAAATTGCCAAAAATTGAACATCACTCATATCATTGAAAATTTCCTAGAAATTAATAACTACACAGGAGAAAAATTGCATGTTTGGTGAAAGTCACATGAAACATCATGCATAAAAATAATACAAATCATTAAAAATCATCATAAATGACCAAAATGAGCAATTATTAACCCCCTCCCCCCCAACAAAAAAAATAAGCAAAATTGAGCAAAATTTAGGGAGAATTGCTCAAAAACCTGTTACTTTCCAGCAGAAAAAGGGGCCTTTTTGCCAAAATTTCTAAAATTTTTAGCCAAAAATTGATTTTTGAAAAAAAGTGAGACTTTTAGAATTTTTTGCCAAAAAACAAAATTTTGACAATTTTTGCAAAACAATGGGCTTTTGAGGAATTATTGGCAAAAAAGTGATATTTTTTTGACAAGTTCTCGTAGCGAAACAGCGAGAGTTTTTGTCAAGTCAAGCCTTTGAAAATGTCTACAACATGCAGGAATTGGCAAAATAATTCTTTTTTGCAACTTTTCGTTTTTATAAAAAAAAAAAACTCAAGAGTACTTTTTCAAAAAAAGATAAATTTTTCCAAATACGTACAAATGACTGTAAAATGAGACCAAAATTTTCCAAAAATTTTCAAGATATCACCAAAGTTTAAAAACTTGATCAGATAATTGAAAGTCTGGTTTCCCCCTACGTATAAAACCTTCGATCAAAAACTCATGCCTCATTTCTTAATAAAAAAGTTCAAAAAAGCCAAAATATTAAAAATAAATTCGACCAATCTAAAACTAAAAAAATTCCAAATCCCGTTAAACATTTTCCTCTATGGAGGAAAATTCCATCGTTTAACTTTCGATACAATTCGCTAATGAAGGAAACAGTGGGAAAACTCCGCCGACTACGAAGCCCTACTTCTATCAATCAATCCTCTCGTTTTAAATTACAAATCAAAACATTTTCCACCCTCTTTCACTTCGCTAATGGAGTATAAAGATAAAATACCTAATCGTTATCATTAGACACATTTTTTTGCTTTGTTTTTTAAAGGTCTCTATTCAAAGTATACCCAAAACTAGCACTATAAACTTCCCCTTCTACGCAACATTTACATAAAAATCATTCTTACATCAATCATCCAATTCTCGTATAAAATTTTCCCACCCCTAACATCAGACTACGTAGTGTCGAAGAAGAAGCAGCAAAGGCATCAAAAAAAACCCCTAAATTAATTTCGTTACACGACGCGACGTATCTCGAATCGAACAAAATACTCGTTGTACAAGAAGTGTATAAAGTAAAACGACAACGAAAGAAGAACATTGGCGTAAAAATAAAACGACGAAGAGAGAGAGAGAGAAAAAAAGAATAAAACAAAACACCGTTTAAAACCGATACTTGGAAAATATCGACCCCTTTCTTTTGGCATAAAAGCTTAACACACGCCGGCAAAATAACAAAATAAATGACTTTACAATTTACCTATAGTCTTAAGAAGACGTTACTATATAACTTTGTAATCGCCGTACAATTAATAGCTGCGAGGCTCGGGCCACACCAACGTGTAGTCTGCTCCCTTCACTACTTCTTCATTTTCTTGGCACAACTCTAATATATCAATATACGCGACGTCGTAGAGTAGACCTTACCATCTCATCTCGCATCTTCTCTTTTTCTGAATTTCGCTACTATAAAGATACCATACAACAACAACAATTTAACCCACGTGCTCGTTGACTTACTATATTGACGATACATTCGCCCAGAGATGAGAGAGGGGGATACGAGAAGAGGAAATAGGAAGGAAAAACGCGAAAATTTCATTATCCTTTGCAAATACTCGTACAGTACCTACGCATAGGTATATCTTGAAAGTACCGGAGCAGAAAGGCCAAGCGGAAACCAGTATCGTACAATTGATTAGCGCAACTATGCCACGACGAATGCACATTGCATAGTACATATATGGGGTTTACTTGAGTAAAAAAAAAAAAGAAAAGGAAAGGAAAAGTAAAAAAGAACAGATGTTCCTTTGTGAAAAGATTCTGTGTACTTTATTCGGTTCTTATTAAATATTAGAACTCGAAGATCGCACCACCAGGTGTATTACGAAGAAAGAATACAGCTGCTTCGTTCATCTATTGTCCCTTCTTTTTCGTTTTTAACCGAGATTCGGGCCACGACGACGAACATATTCCCTGGGTAATTCGTTAAACCACTTCTTTTTTTCTTCTTTTACGACACTGGTCTTCTTCTTTGGCAGAGTACGAAGTACGAGTACAAGTACATTTGCATCTCTTTTTCCCACTCTGTAATGTTCACGACGAAGACGTCTCATCTCACTCTGCAGCCACCGATATTCCAATATAGAAGCGCACGAGTCGACGTTTAAGAGTTTCGAAACATTCGATAAAAAAGCACACACAAAAGTAACAACTCAAGATGCACACATCGTCGTCGAAACAGAAAACCCAAACTAAACCCCAACAAATTGTAAACATTGGGCCCTGGAACCCTCTCAATCGTCCTCCCTCGATTCGTCGACTCGTCGTCGTTCACCACGCGGCAAATGTTAAGGTATTATTTCGTTTTCCGCTTTGCCCTATTTATGATATTTACGCGATATAACGAGAGAATGCAGACCTTTTTTTCTTCTTCTTCTTCCTTCTTTCTCTCATCACCGTGGAATTGACCTCCTTCTTTTTTTCTCTCATTCCTTTATTCCTGTCTACTCTCTCTCTTCATCTTGAAATGTTCTTGGTATCGTTACGAGACATCGAAATTGACCAAAAGCGAAGACAGATAATTTTTCAACGCGACCATTTTTTTTTTCTTTACGCTTAATCCAAAATAAACGTACGCGAGATTTTAGTATACGAAGAAATTCTCTACACTGAAGAAGAAAAAAATAGTACAAAAGTTCGTTACTATTTTCCACTTTTTTTCCCTCATCGTCGAGCCTTTTTTTTCTCTCGTTCTTTTTTCTTTCAACGTCGAGAATCGACTGCTATTCTGCGTGTCGCTTCGTAGGTACTCTTTAAGTACCTACCCTTCGAGTTGAGAAATTTTCATTTTCACTCGGACATATTTTTATTGAATTATTTTTCGTCGCGTGCCAAGGTCATTAGATGATGATGATGATGATGTTGTTGGAGAACGCGAATCTTTACAAAACATTAAATATTATAGTACGAAAAAGGCCACCGAAGAATTGAGTCAAGGATCAATTTACATCGTGTACAGGAGGAGAGAGAGGGTTCTTTCTCATTTTCTGTAACGTCATTCGCGAATAACTGAATACCTAGGGTTTTTCCCATTTTCATTGACTCAAGATTTTGACGAAGAACCAACAGCTTCGCGAATTCCGCCCACAGCTCCTTTCTACTTCAAGTTCTAAGAAAATTGTTTTCATTACTTCTTATTTTTCGACCTTTTGAGACACCGAATTTTGAATTTCTCACAAGCGATCTATTCCCATTGCCCAAATTGCCATCTTTATGGCAAAAAAATAAATTTGCCAAAAACTTTTTTTGAAAATTTGGGAACCCAAGACACCAATTTTTCAAAACATCGAAATAAAAAATTCAATTGTGTAATTTTAGAAAAAGATAAAAAATACGAAAAAAATAGTCAGCAATTCAAAAGGTGAAAATGTTAACGTAGCCAACATGAATCACCCCTCCCCCCATTTTGCTCAAAAATGAGGAAAACCATGAATTTTCCATCAAATCAACTAAATCAAATTTCCAATTTCTTCTGAAAATACCTACCTCGCCTACACACCTATTTTTCCAGATAAAACGAACCAAAATGTGAGTAATTACTTCTTCTTTCAACTCTAGAACTTGAAAACAACCACGTTTGGACCCTTCTGTAGTCCTCAAGAGTGTTTTCAATTTTCTCCATGAATATCAACTTTTTTCAAGAGGCAATACAGTCTTTTTTTCTAGACGTCACTTCTTCATTTCACCATTTTGAAAAATTTGTTTTTTTGAAGAGTTCAAATTTTGAAACAGGTTCAGGAAAATTCTGAATTTTTTGCAGCATGAAGAAAATTTAATAACTAGGCAGTGTTGCCAACGTTCGTTTCATTAAAAATAAATTAGTAGAATGATATAATTATGTTAATATTTTGTATTCTATTGTATAGGTAGGTACTTACTTTATATGTACATAGTAAATTTTTAAATGCAAAATTATGCTCTTAAATTCGATCCAATTTCGAAAAAATGCAAAAAAAAATCGAAAATATAATTTGTACGAAAGAAACGTCACTATAAGTTTACTTAATTCACCTAAGTAGATGAAGAAAGTTGTATACTTATTACTTAAACGTAATAAAATTTTAATTAAAAAATTTCTTTTTTCTTTTTTTTGTTTCAGGCTAGAAAACCTCATTAATCTTTTTCCTCCTCGACAAAAATTATTCACTGTTTGTTTCGTTTTTTTCGTTGATGGGTTATGGGTTTTAATTCGTTTTCTGTTGTTGTTGTTTTTTTTCCTAAGGAGTCGACTGAACCGAAATAATATCTTTAATTTGGACTGATATCATGAGTTTTTTTTTTTTTTTTTTTTTTTTTTTTGGAAAACCACGTGTATAAAAGAAGAAGAGCTGAGGCTAAATAATATTTTGAAAAATCAAAATACAATCGTCTTAAATTTGCATACACAGTAGAAACTTACAAGTCATTTGGGTTTGAATAAAAAAAATTTTTAAAATTACAAGAAAGGGGAAATTTTAGTTCGTGTTTCAATATTCCTAAAATTCCAAAAATCTGTGCATATTTTGCCCCCTTAGAGATTTTTGAAGAGTCCACATTTTGGTTTTTAGATAATAACTTTTGAGTAACGCAGATATGAAAAAAATGAGCAAATAAAAATTGTAGAGCATGAAAAAAGTACGACCTTTTATCATCACTAATTTTTTCATGGGAGCAAAAAAAGAAACATTGTTGTGAAAAAAATAATCAGGTATTTAATTACAAAATATATTGAAAACTTCCCTCAAAACTAGGAAATTTATAAAAATCAGAGTGATCAATGCTCGAACCCAATTTTTTCCAGAAAAAAGATTGTTTTGGGAATTTTTCATCTTAGTGATTACTGATTAGTGAGTGAGAATTTTTGGCAATTTGTGGCAAAAAAGTGAAATTTTTTATTGGCAACTTTTGATAAAAAAGCGAGACTTTCAAATAATTTTAGAATCAATTCAAATTTACTTTTGGAATCTATGTCAATAAAGCGACAATTTTTGGTGATTTTTGGCAAAAACGATGAACTTTGTAGCAAATGTTTTTAGCAGAAAAGTGAGACTTTTTGGCTTTGGCAATTTTTGTCATTTGGAGGTACGAGTAAGTATGTAAAAAAACAAATTTTTTAGCAACTTGGTAAACTAAAAACTATGTATAAAAAAAAGATACTTTTTTGTCACCTTTATTTTGGTAAACAAGACTTGACTTTTTTTTTGGAAACTGTTACTTTGACAATTGTTATATAGCAAAAAGGCAAGATTTTTCTGCAATTTTTCGCAACAAAACGAGACTTTTAGTCAGTTTTTGGAAAAAAGTGAGACATTTGGACTTTTTTATAAACAAGCGACCATTTTTTGCAATTTCTACCAGTTTTGACGAAAGCCGAGACTTTTTACCACTTTTTGCAGAAATTGAGACTTTGAAAATTGAAAATTTTAATGAGGGATTTGAAACCGTGACGCTGAAAATTTTGTTACTTATAAAGTAACCGAGTATGAGTGCTGCATTTAGGGTACGCAGAATGAAAAAAAAAGAATCATTTCTTACTTCTTCCCCCTCCATCCCACCTGCCACAAAGTTGGGGAATGAACCCTCTTATGAGAAAAAAGAGTTGGGAGGAGAAATCGGCTTGAAGCTGAAAATAAACAAATAATGCTGTGCGACAAATCGTTGATAAAGTTTTTGAGGAAGTTGAGTCCGAATATCAACTCAATTTTTTGATTCCCCAGATTCATAGAAATTGTGAAAAATATTGTTCTTTAAAACGTTCTTTTTTTCCACTATGCAGAGTGTTTCAAGAAGGAAGGCATTCAGTCAAAAAACTAGGCAATTTTCAATAAGTTCATGTAGGTAAGTTTGCCTAATCTTCAACTAACAGGCGCAAAGTTCGCTCGATTTCAAAAAATTTCACAAGTTTTTCATCATTCTCAAAATGAGAACATAACATACTGATCCGAAATAAATAATATCTGGGTTACTTGAGTAATAAAAATTAAAACCAAATAATAAATACCTAATGCAGTATGAGAAGAATCTCCACCATTTCAGAAACTACTTCTTCGTTTTTCTTCCATGTTATTTGCTTTTCTTTATATTTCTGTTCTTCTCGTACGATCCGAAATTTCTGAAACAAATTCCACAATATAAATTTTACCAATTCATAGAAATAAGTTTCAAAATACTCGATAGAATTCGTAATTTTAATGCAATTTTTACTAACAAAATTCAACAAATAACTTATGGATATATTTTCACCCCTCTCTACCCCACTTCGCCTTTTCTTTAAATTCGCCTTCGATATTCTTATACTAAAAATACGATATTTACAACATTCGATCCCAAATACTTGGCATTACTTCTTTCAAAAAAAAGAAAAAAAACTGAAATGAAAAAAAAATCCCACTTATAATCTTAAAAAAAACACTTCTTATTCCGTTGCTTTCTTGCCATGCCACTATAGCGTTTCTAAAATCATAAATTATAGTATCAAGGTCACTCAAAAGGGCATCCCTCTAGCAGCAGCGCAGCGAATCTGTTCGTAATTCTTTTAAAAAATTATACCTCCGAAGTCGTACATCAAATCGAAACCGAATTTCGTAACCTGCATTCGAAATTTGATCAGCTCGAGTGGTAGGTATGGTATAGTATGGTACAAGTCGAGTAAGTATACTAAAATTCGTTTTGAAAAATTTATAAAAGACGAGTAGGTGGCTAGAGCTAAGGGTACTCTCGACTCTATACACCTACGACTTACCTAAACACGTAGCCACGTATCCATATGGCCATAAAAGCTCTCATATGTATAAACTTATCAATATTCACTCGACGTACGAATAGAGTTAAACGGTTGAAAATTTTTTCCAAATATATACGATATAAACTCGGCTGTATACTACACAGCCAGTCAGAGAGATGATTCCAAAAACCGAAGAAGCTGAACTTTACGTGGCCATTAAAAATCTATACACTACATTTACCCTTATACTCGCTCGCCTACCTACCTACCGACCAACCAACCATCCTATCCACGATATGGCTACTTTAGTCACTCACTCACTCACTCGCACACATGGACATAAACACGACACAGTCATCCCTTATACTTTATACATGAACCAGATACACGAAAGAGAGATTCAATTCCATGATACACGAGAATACCCGAGCGAGATACGTTGAGATGTGAAGCAGGGAGAGGGAGACCTGAGGGGGATTTTCTCAGACGAAAATTACCCATAAATTCGGGCCAAGAGGGTAGTGCTACCCTGTCCTTGTACATTGAGGTGGTATCGCGCGCTCGCACGCACGCACGCTTTCTTGTAATTACTACGTCCTGGCCGCTCGCTCACACCGTAAAAAAGATTTTTACAAGATTGTGAGCGTCGGGTCGGGTCGGAAAATTCCCGCAGCCAAAGTAATGATCCCCAACTGAATCATAAGAGTATTAACTTGGACGATTTTTTCCTTTGTGTAAATCTTCGGTATAATCTTATGGGATTTCAAGTTTTCCGTTCTTATACTCGCGTGAGTGTGTGTCGATGCAAAGTCGTAAAATTAAATTACAAAATAGTATATTACACATACCAACGCAGCACTACACATAGTTATATATATCGCGTTTCCTTCATTTCCTACACCATTCCATACACACTACACTACACAGCGTATATACACGGGTTTTTTCTCTTTTTCCCTTCACTGGCCCGCCTTTCCAGCATTCTGTGATCTCGCCTCGCGTTCATCGTCAACTTCATATATGGCGGCGGAGGCGAGCTATACAGCTACCTCTTTTTTGCCCTCTTTCTCGCTAAATTATTATAACAAATAATCCGAGTCGACAATTTCGATTACATTTCGCGCGCGTATATAGTACGTATCGATTACCCCCTTCTGTGTTTGTCAAAAAAAAAAAGAGAGAAAGAAAAAAGGAGAGTAATTTTGCCATAATTGTCATCGTAAGCGGTTACATTCGTGTTATATGAGCTTACGACGACGATGCGAGGGTCAATTGATGCAGAAGGGTGTGTCGTATAAGGGTCAAGAAAACATCCATTTCAAAAATTAGGCCATAATTTGATATTTGCTGATACGATTTGAAAATTGCCATGTTTTGGTTTTTGTATCGATGTTTACGAAGTCGATGCTTCTTGCCCGCCCCTTTCTTCGCGTCTGTTCCTTCGACTGGCTCAAGAGTAATTCTACATTAATTAAACCGCAGAACAGACATTTGGATAGTTTTTCAAGGGTTCGTACTGAAAATTTCCCCGAAAAAAAAAGTGACTTCGGGAACCAAAAAAGCTTTGAAAAGTTATAAATAAAGCATGAGCAAAACCATTTTTAAGTACATAAAATCACAACAAAAATTTAATTAAAATGAAACGAAATGAAGGCTTTAATTATTTTTCCTAAAAGCAGGACTTTTTAGTAATCATTTTCCCACAATTTTTGTGAAAAAAGCCGAAAACTCCTTTTTGTGATCATTGACCTCTGTGTCTGAGCTGACAAGGTCATCAACCTGTCTGGCTGTATGAAGGACCTCTTAAGGGCATTGACCCATGTATGATCTCTCAAGGTCACTGATCCATCTGCTAAGCTTCACAAGGTCATTGACCCTACATGTCTGACTCCACAAGGGTATCTGCCGGTCTGACCTCTCAAGGTTATTGACCTGTCTGTATGGGTTCTCAACGTCACCTATCTTCCAGTCAACCTTTTAAAAGGTCATTGACCCACCTTCTCCAGCCTACCAATATTGTATGTCATCTGTCTAGCCTCTTAAGGTCATTGACCCATCTGTCTAACTTTCCAAAGTTGTTTGTCCGTCCGTTTAGCCTCTCAAGGTCATTGACCTGTCTGTCTGGCTTCTTAAGGTCACTGAGCTACCTCCCTGGCCTTCTAATGATTGTCGTTTGTCAGTTTGATCGGCCTCTCGAGGTTGTCTGCGTGTCTGTCTATCCTTTTAAGGTCATCGACCCATCTGTCTGTCTTTCCAAGGGTGTTTGTCCGTCCGTTTAGCCTTTCAAGGTCATTGACCTACCTCTGTATGACTTCTTAAGGTCACTGGCATACCTGTCTAGCCCTCTAATGATGCGGTCGTCTTGTCAGTTTGTTCGGCCTCACGAGGTCGTCTGTGTGTCTGTCTAGCCTCACAAGGTCATTGACCCGTCTGACTGGCCTCTTAAGGTCACTGACCTACCTGTCTAGTCTCTTGCGGTTGTCTGTCTGCCTATCTTCGACAATTTTGGCAAGAAAGGACAAAACCAGGTAGAATGTGGAAAATGTTGAAACACCTTATTGTGACTCATCATTAAAGCTGGAATTTTTATGCAGAAATACGTATAATGAAAATATGCAATATTTTATGCAGTTTAGTCACCCAAAATTAGCAAAAAATATGCTAAAATTTCAGTTCAAGTGACGTATCCCCGAAACGATTGTTTTCAAGCTAAAAAACATGAAAACTGTTAATTCAAAACATAATGAACCCAGAGATCAAAAAACACATTTTTTTTTTCAAGTAGGCAAAACAAATCAATTACAAATTCATAAATCATTTCAGGAAAAAATGTTCATGATGACATTTTAGCATTGCTGCGATTTTTTGAACAAAAAATTCTTAAAAATATCCATTTTTGCAAAATTTTTGTAAATACTCGTATGCAAAAAAAATATCAAGGAATGATCAAATATACAAAAATATGCAGGTTTTCCCTTTAAAATATGCTAAAATATGCAATTTGGTCTGAAGTATGCAAAATGATATTGGGCTCATTCGTCAGGAAATTTCATGATTTGTAGAGATTTGATCAAATATACACTTTTTCTAGTCCACAGAAAAATATGCCAAGTATAAAAATCCCAGCTCTCTTACCACACTAAAAAAATGTTTGGCGTTGAATTGAAGAGGCTTGAGTGGGAATGACTAACTCAAAATTCACGATTTCCAAATTTTTAGGATGGAGTGGACTGGAGGGAGTGAGGAAGATTAAAGGAATCAAAATTGGAATCAATCTGCGAAAAATCAAAAGTTGTGAAACATAATAATGCAAAAATCAACCTCTGAGCAATTTTATTTTTAAGACAGAAAACAGTTTTTTGTGTGTTTTTTAAGGTTGACGAAATTTTACATCACGTCATCGCCCTTTCAAACTGACCTAGAGGGCTGTAATTTGTCATGTACAACTGAAGGGTAAGATGTGCCTTTTGGAAGTGACGATTTTTCAATCCCGCCTTACCTCTGTAGGCTGTACAGTTACCTATACAAAAACGTGGATTTTCGATTTTTTTCAACGGTTTTTGATTATGAGTCATGACACGGGGCTCCCAAAATTGACCAAAGGGGCCGAAATTTGGCATGTACATTTGGAAAGAATAATATGATTTAACTTTCGTAAATTTCATTTGAAATTACGAATTATTTATTGAAAATTTGTCCGTTCAACTTTTTTTAAAAATACACAAAAAAGAGGTGAAAGATGAAATTTACTCACCAAAAATCATTTAATTTTTTTGGATGGAAAAAATTGATCATTAATTCACTAAAATTTTAGTTCTGTTTCACGATCTTCCAAAAAAATTGAAATTGTGAAATTTGAAGCGTTTGCCGATGGGACGCATAGTGAGACTGAAAAAAGCTAAGTAGGTATTAATTTGCGATAAATGTTTACGATTATTTTTATGCGATTTTTTATAAAACGTTCTGTTCAAGAATTTACCTAAAATGATCTTGAATCCTAAAACCTGGAGCTTTCTCCAAAGGGGGAAAGGGGAAAGGGATGCTATTCACCTAAAGATGTAAAACCACGTATTTTAGAGATCATTTCCCAGCATTTTTCGGTACAGTTTTTACAAATCTCAAAACCTGAAATTTAAATCACCAACCGAAGATAAGGAGCTGAAATTCAATTTAAACAACTCGAAGCATAAGTATTTTCTTTTTAGGGTAATTTGGTTACTTTTACGATTTCTTGCTCGGCTCCCAAAGATTTTGCGAAAGTTTGAAATTCGATCACCTCTAAAATCAATGATCGGTGACCACATCACAAAACTGTTAGGGTTGTACATGTACGTATATGTTAATAGTATGAAGGGAGGGAATTCGACCAGAAAAATAGAATTCGTCTGAGCGCAACAAATTATAGTTACTTTTCTTTGATTCTACTCGTTCCATTTAAAACCACTAATTCGACGACGACAACAACAACAACAACAGCAAAAACTAAGTAACCAAAAAAACATTACGAAATTCTCTACCACCCTTGTTGAAAAAACTTGTCTTCCAGCATCCAAATGGTACAACACCTTTGTTTCTGCAGGGATCTTAGCAAAGACGAAGACGAAAACGGTGGTAGGTAAGGTATGCAGTATACTCGTAAGTATACTTCTCCTCTAACACCCCGTTATATCCGTCATTTCTCACCCTCGCGACGGACGCGCGGCCTTGCAGCTATAAATCAAGCTTACCGCACGTTTTCCAAATCGCGAAAACCATACACGTTTTATCAATATAAAACCGGAATAATTATCTGGAAAATGTTTGTAACTTTTTCAATCCACTACACGTGTTACGTTAGTAGGCGCGCGCGTAAATTGGTTTACACTTAAGGGACACCGGTGCATTAGGCGACCGGGCGAAACTCAATTTGCCGACGATATTTTCGCTCTTTTTTCCTCCCCCTTGGACCCACATATCGACGATGGTGGTGGTCTCTCAGTCGTTCTCGTCCTCGTCTTCGTCGACATTCGACACACATATATCGTATCAATTCGATGTTACATACACAGCATCGCACACACACACAGTGGTGAAGCTAGAGAGCGAGAGAGATCTCGTATTATTGGTATCGACGATGAAGGAAAAAAATATCTATCGTTTTGCTCCATTTCTACAATTACGACCGAGTCAAAGCGTGCAGGCGAATTTCCACACGACTTAAGTACAACATATTTCAGTCAATCGTGCCGAACCGTTTTCCAACGCACACCGATACGCGTATTGCACACCGAAAAAACCCAACTCGTACTCATATTTCTTTCCCCAGCTTGCATTAAAAATGTAAACGGTACTTCGTCTGCAAAAAGCTCCGCAGCAGTACTTTTGCCCCCGCGGAAAAAAAATTCCATCCATACGAGCGAGAGAAGAGAACTCGAAACGAGTATATTTTTCAATTTACCGCCGAAAAAAAAATACCCTAAATAGATAACGTCGTCGCATTTTTATATTTCTGCTTCTATCTGCTAAGCTTTTTCGCGTGACGCGAACTCCTCGAGTTTACGTGTTTTCACCCTTCACCCCATCCTGCACCTACTCATTCTGCGTCCACCATCCCAGCCTCCAAGCCTCCTTCACCAGTCACACAGCAATACGTCGTGGGTATTCGAAAATGGTACGTATATTTATTTATGGACTTAAACTGAGAGAAGTTACACCAACGTTTGCCCTCTTCTTCTATGTACTATGTACCACTCACCATCGTCTACTTTATCGAAAGGTATCGAAATTTCATTGCCAACCATTTTTTTCTACCCCCAATGAGCACAGCATCTCGATCTCAGCGGCAACGTTATACGAATAAAAATTGCTCCGCAGTGTTGTTTACGAGTTCGTTCCTTTCTCCATCTGCGATCTTTCACTGTCCTATCAAAAAAAAACCCTTTCAATTTACACGAGTAAAAATTTCACGGATAAATTAACAAAATTGATTGCGATTTCGTGATTTTTTTTCCTTCGCTGTTGTGGTAAGGAAAGTTCTTATCAGTGAGAATTGAAGTTCGATAGTTTTACTGCATTACCAAAATTTATAAATGAAAAGAGAAAAAAAGTGAAAGATGAGAAATATTTCCTGAGAGGCAAAAAATATGAAAGTATAAATCACAACGTAAGGTATGAATTTCAGGAGTTGAAAGTTCATTTTTTCATTTTCTTGAAAATTAAATGTACTTAACTAGAAAGTGAAAATTAGTACGAATATGTAATATACATATGTACATACCACATTTCCTCACACTCACAAAAAAATGAGCAGGCCACCATTTCGACAGTTCTAAAAATTCAGGAAATTTTTAGACCTCATACTTAAATGGATTAAAAAAGGTTATGAGCAATTTTCAAACCATCAGCAACATTTTGCAAAAAATCCAATTTTCTGAAAAACCAGCTCAAAATCAGTCTAAATGATTTTTAGGACATAAAAATGGTCCTAGTGGGATTAGGGACCCATCCGACCAATTAAGCTCAATTTTCTTTAGATCGAAAGACCATACAAAAATATATTATCACTTTCCAAAATTTCAGGAGTTTAAGTGCATTTTACGATTTTAGGTAAATTTTAAAAATAAAAATGCAAAAAATGCAAAAAAATCAAAATTTTACAAATTAATATAAAAAGCTAAAATTTGGTATGTATTTCATTTTTGACCCCTCCCCGTCTCTAAAAAAAACTTACTGAACCGTTTCAAGAAATTCTGGAGCCTCCAGGTCCAGCGATATTTTGGAAATAAACTCTGATAAACATTTATGATTCCAAACTAATACTCGCCTATTTTAGTAAAATGATGAGTAATTGGTCGAGTGAGCTAATCAACAAACAACAATCGCGCTTATACACACTAAAATTAAATTGTACAAATTTTATGGAATTTTTTTGGAAAACTTGGAATTTCCGAAATGTTATTGGAGGCTTCAGAATGGCTTTAAACTACTTTTGAAACGAGAAAATGGGGTGAATTTTAGTTTTTCAACTGGATTTGATAGTACAATTTTGCAGAAATCTGAACGTTCAAAAATCTGCTGGAGACTCCAGAACTGCTTAAAATAGTTCAAACCCGTTTTCAATCGATTCATAGGGTGAAAAATAAGGTATGTACCAAATTTCAGCTTTCTAGGTAAATTCGGTCAAATTTTGATTTTTAAAAATTTACTAAAAATTCAAAAATGGACTCAAGCGCTTAAAATTTTGGCTGGTGATTTATTTCTGCATGGCCTTTCGATCTAGCTTTGTCCGGTTCAAAATTTTTTGTGGAAATTGAGACAGACTTTTTTCCATCCAGAAGAACTAGATTTCCAAAAATTAGTTGCTCAAGAATTCGATGAGAAATATGCATCTTCTAAGCTTATCATCGAACCACATTTATCCGATTTCTCTCCATTCCAACTTCCAGGCACCCCTTCGGACACTGTAAAACAAAGCCATTCCTCAACCAAGTACATTAAACTCAAAAATCCTCGAACCCACGAGTCCGCATTTTGAAACGTAACAAATTACACTCGGCCATCGAATCGAGAAAACTTCATCATCGCCAACTAATTAATCGCATGAATGAAAAAGACATTTAGGCGAAGTAATAATAATGAAATACGCGTATAGCCGCATACATACGAATGAACACAACTTAGCAGCGAGACAATTAACGCAAACATTCATACATTCATACCATGTGTAGTGTACACATTTTTATCACTCCGACCAAGTGGCCTTACTATACACCTCTCACATCCCGCATCACAAACTCACAGTCGTAGCTCACACGTGATACCGCACCACCACCCACACCCTCTCTCATCTTCGCCAGTTCAGATATGTAATCCGAATCCGAATCCGTTGCTGAAGAATTTCCATGCCGAAATAACAACAGTAGGTACTGTGTAGTGTGTTGTGTATGTGTACATAATATGTATCTATCAAGTGAAAGGAATTTTATTAGGGGTACGAAAAATACGCGCTTTTGGTGACTAATACCCATTTACCCATTTCCCAGAATAAACGCAGCCCAGCGCCGCCCAGCATTTGCAAAAGCACAATGATGACTCACAATAAGAAAATTTATGTTTTTGACGGGTGTTTTCAAGATGACATATCCGACAAATGTACATACATACAAACAAGCCTACCGCCTTTTAATAGACTCTCTCGGAAACGACTCAGCAGTGTAGGGCGTCTAATCGAAGAAAAAAGTAGGCATTTTTTTCCTAGTAAAACGACACCAATATCCTCACTAACGTAAGTACAACAAGTGCTCGAAGAAAATTGCATCCGGGAATTTCAGCAACAGGGTAGGTATCTAATCTACCTACTGGATTTTTTTAAAAAAATTGGGTGCTATTTTTTCAAGGTGTCCCACAAAATTTCAAAATAAAAAGCAGGACTTTTGGAATGACAAATTTTCTCAAACACTTTACGAATTCATATTTTAATTGAGGAGGAGGAGGAGGAGGAAGAGGGGAAGGGAGAAGACTCCAAAAATTCGACATCATCAGAATTATCGCTTTTTTAAAAATCTTCAGATAGGTCGCTTTTTATGGGGGGGGGGGGAGGAGGAGGAGTTGAGATGTGAAAAATACTTTCACAATTTCAATTTTTTGTTTCTGGCTAATTCCATAGAAACCCTTCAGAGAAATGGGGAACAGTGAGGCCCCACAATATCTAGCCATTGATGATTTTATGCAGAACTGCTAAACTTCGATGGATCATACCTCGAGAACGATTAAACTTGCAATAAATCTGTTTACGAAGTTTTACAGGGAACGGAATAAAAACTCAAAATCAATGATCAAAATTAGAAAACCTCGAAGTTGAACTTTGACTGTGAAAGCTCAAGTTTTTATGATGAATACAACAGCTGAAAGCTATAATAATTCAGTTATTTCAAAAAGTTACAGCGAAGGCACTTTTTTCATCCTTCATTCAACGAATTAATTTTCAAAATGGGATCTCAACACCTGTTAGGAGGGGTGATAAGAGCTCATAATTTTGAGTGAAATTCAACAAAATTATACAAAGATGAAGTGGCATGTCAATTGTCAATAGTTCGAAAGAGTTGAGTTCAAATTTTCGTAAATTCCCCAGTTCCCACCAGAACTCCAAACATGGTTAAAATTCCAAAAAATTCCAAATGACATTTGGGACGTCATTTAATATTCGAAGGTGCTGAATTTGAATATTTATTCATTTATTTATCAAATACGACTCCTCAATAGTCTCCCATCTTTCAAATTTAAAAAAAAAAGGAAAAATGGCAAAAATGTGATGTTACTCATGATGATTGATGATTCCTACACGTTTCTTCAGGGTGCCACGTTCCAAAATTGATTGAAATTTTGAGACACACTGCCAAATCATTCCCTTTTCTAATTTTTAAACTTCTCATGGAGTGAGTGAGAGAACAATTTTTTTTTCAAATGAAATTTTAAAAAATGAAAACTATGGGGACAATTTTCCCAAATAGGTAAGTTTTAGAAATGATAAAATCCAAAACGTGGTAAAAAAAGAACGTCGAATGCCAAGTGAGAAAAACAATAAAATGTTCCAAAATTTCACAAAAAGAGGGAATAAATCTGAAAAGTCAACCCTCCTCTTCCCCCCCCCCCAAATCAACCATGTCTTTATTATCTACTAACTGAAAACATTTCAACCTAGAAGAAAATCTGTTTAAAAACGAAGAACTTTTGCAGCTTTTTAAAAATATTCTGCTTTTTCATATTTTTACATTTTTTGCTGCTGGAATCTAAACTTAGGTAAGTATATATTTCAGTTTTATCATTTTTCTGATTTTTTGAACAAATTTTTAATTTTTTTTTTCAATTTTATGGGCTATTAAAAAATTTTTCAAGTGTGTTTCGAGCGAAATTCATGACTTTTTCATGACATTTCATGACTTCTATGACCATTAGACACTCTGAAAATCACTACTTTCTTATCATTTTCAAATTAAAATTTTGAGAAATCACTCGACTCGACCCCCCCCCCCCCCCCAAATGAACGAGATACATTTTACTGCAGGACGACAGAGCTACTTTTCAAATAAATGAATATAATATTGTAAACTCTCTGGCAAAATTTTTTTCCCAGGGGCCTTTCTTTGAGGACCTCTGACTAAGCTTCATATACTACTGTGAGCCTAGAAATTTTTCCAAGTATGTAGTCTCTGTCTCAAAGTACATTTCCTCACCAATTTCTATAAAAATCCATGATTTTCTTTTCACTGCAACAATGCACCATGTACATACCAGACCCTTATAGAGTAAGGTACACGCTGGGTCAAAGTATCTTTCACTCGATAAAATTTCTGTAATCGGGATGAGCTCGTATCTACGAGTAAGTTAGGTAGCCGAAGAATGATGATAACATTAGGTAGTCTAGCTCGAGTCGATACTGATAATATTTTAAGCAAACCACGTAAACGATATAATTAGTCGATAATTTTCGAAACGTCGGGCTCGACGCTCGACGGACGCGGCGCAAGGCGCAATGTTCCCATAAAATCCATCCTGTCACGTTTTCTCAACACTACCGATATACTATAAGGTCAACGCGAAGGAAGTTGAGAGGAACAGGAGAGATAACAACACCGCAGTGTAACCATAATTATTATAGTGATGAGGGGGAAAAAACGTGCCAAATTCGCGAATTTCTCCGTTTCTTTATCTCGGTCGCGATGTAATTTCTAATATTTCTAGATTAATTCGGGTCCGCGTAGGTAGATATATTTTACAGTAATTTTTTCCCAAATCGCATTACCCGTACCTTTCAACCAGCTGAGGGTATATGATGTGGTCGCGATGCGACGACTATAAGGCTCACTGTACCGAAGCATTTTGCATAATAATGACCATTCGTTCGTTTACACAGTACACTGGCCTGACCACGGTGGAAAATTTAAAGCGTAAAGTTTTAAAACATAAGCTAAGCTCGAATGTATCTACATCGAAATATTATACGTACGAAACAACTACATACGAGCTAATTAATACAGCGTTACGTATTTCATTTGCGGAGCGCGGGTGCTTTGCGGCTACGACGACGGCGGCGCGCCGATAATGATAATGTATGCTTACTATACCCTGCCCAGTGCCCTCTTCTGCCTCTGCCTTCGACTAATATGTTCGCACAGTGAGTACCTTGCTTGTGCGCCGCCGTCGACCAACACGCGTCCTTCTCCTTCATCCTGTATACCTTTTACCAGTGCAGGATGAGAAGCAGCTTTTTGCTCCATAAACCATATTTGGATATATGACGTACCAAAAGTCGGGCGACTCTTTAAAACAAACAACGTAACGCCTCTTGGCTCTAAATATTTCACATTAAACCATTTTTTTTTTCTCCGTCTTCAGCCTCATCTACTCAAATGACGTGTGCGATTCGCCAGTGCCCTGTGCTCCATCCATACTATAGGTACATGCATACGTGTAATAAGCGACCGCTTGGACGACTATTCTCGCGCCCTATACCCGAAATCTAATTAGTTTTGCGGCCTGCCGTAGGTAAATATTTATTAACCTCTATGCACACCCATCCTTTCACCCTTCAACCGGCTCCACAATAACGTTTACCCTTCCAGTCCGGCTGTCGGTATTACGCGATTCCCTTCCTCTTGCTGGCCGATTTTCGCACACCACGGTATACGTAAAACCACCTACAAAGAGTGCAATTTCCTTAGGGAGGGTGGAGGAGGAGGGGTGCTTTTTCCTCGTTCATCCGGTTCGCTGAACCGCAATCCGACGACCAGGTAATGAGATTTTTCTTTCGTTATTCGCGATTTCCGCGTTTTTTTATCATCGTGTTTATTCCCTTTCGTTCTCTGCAGTCTTAACGTTATAACATTATCTATTTAACTGTACGTCAGAGGTCGATTATGACGTGACTTTTGATAAAAAAATTTTGCCGTATCATCGAGCATTGCCACATTCTTGCTAATAATTCATCATCAACGAATATTATTGGCAAAAAAATACCTATTTCAATTAACTTTTCAGAGATTTGAACGTTCTTTGTGAAAATGAAAACGGACTGTTTCCATCCAAATCGAATATCAACAAGTGCAAGCAATTTTTTTGTATTGTTTATATCTCCAGTGATGAAAAAATTTTGGCATCAAACGAAAAATAATCAAGTGAATTCAAAAAACACCATCAAGCAAAGTTTCAGAAGTTGAATTTCATTTTCCAATTTTTGATGGAAAAACCAAAATTTGATCAGATAGAGACAGAAGGACGAAATATGGTTTGAACCCTATTTTTGACCTTCTGAAGCCACTGATTTAAATTTTTTAGCGTAGATTTTCATTTTACCCGGTTTTAAAATTTCCATAAAAATGGTCCAAATAAAATTTAGCACCACGTTAAAATATTAAGCAATCACATGAGCCCTTCGTTAAGTTGGAGCACAAGTTTTCAAAATTTTCAATTCCAAAATTTCTTTGAGAATTGGAAAATTCAAACATTTTTTTGGAACTTTAGAACAGCTGAAAACCACTATTAATCGATTCATATAGGCCAAATTTCAACGTTTAACCTCTCTCCAGTGATGAAAAAATGTTGGCACCAGACGAAAGTGATAAAAATTTGACCACTTTTTAAAGGAAAGCCCAAAATTTGATCAGATTGAGACAAAATGACGAAATACAATATTAGAGCCCAATTTTTGACCTTCAGAAGCCATTGCTCTGAATTTTTTAGCATGAATGTTCAATTCATTCGATTTCAAAATTTCCATAGAAAGGAGCTAAATAAAATTTAGCACCACAGAAAAATATTAAACAATCACATGAGCCCTTTGTCAAGTTGGAGCACAAATTTTTAAAATTTTCACTTCCAAAATATATCTTGGGGACTGGAAAATTGACAAATTTTCTTAGAACTTCAGAACGACTGAAAACCACAATTAATCGGTTCCTATAAGCCAAATTTCAACGTTTTACCTCTTTTGAAAAATATTTTTTCATAGAAAATGAGCCAATTTCCAAAACTCATCAAAAATTTTAAAAAAATGAAAAAATGAAATTAAGCATAGGTATTAAATTTTGCCTGAACGTAATCTTGGGTCCAAACCAAAAAAGTGCCCTCAATCCCCCCAAAAAGTTGACAGTTTTACGAGAAGAAAAAATTATTTGGCATTTCAGTAAAGAAATTTTAGATTTTCAGAGGGGCCAGAGCCTCTAACCCCACATTTTTCCAAGTTATTGTGGGACAAAAAATTCTTGTTTCATTCGATTTAAGACTCTTGAATGAATGCAGATATTGATTTTTATGTAAAATCCAAGCTCACAATCAGTAGGGTTCTAGGGCCCTTTTTTCAAAGCATACTCATTCGAACCGCTTGATTCGACGAAAAAAGTATCTTCAAATCAGCTTTAAAAAGTTACCTTGAGACCCATCAAAATCGATTAAACTAAAATCTACCCACCAATTATGAAATTTTTTTGCAAAAGGAATAATATACGACCTATCAAAAAATGTTGAAATTTCGCGTATGTAACAAAAATGCACGAGATTTTTTTTTCATCATTTCCAAAAAAATTGTCAACTTCAACTCCGAAAAATGTTCACAAAACCGGTATGCATCCTATCAAAACAGGATGAAAATCTTTTTTTTTTCAATATAGGGGTGGTAGATCAGTCACCAGTCAGATTTTATCATAGGTTACGTATTTACTTACGTTAGTCAAATTTCAAACTCACTAGATTTTGACTCGAAACATTACAGTTGATGTCAACATTTTGGCAGCAGAAAGGAGAGGGGATGGGGGGGGGGGGGTCAAATACCTTGTATTTTAGATTTCAATTTTGTTTCCATTTACGAAACCAAAAAATCATCATCACATTAATTTCCCATCAATCGAATGATTTAAAACGAACTGCAATATTTTTTCTCAATGAGACGAATTAAATGTAAATTTTTCAATAAAATTTAATAAATTTCAAATCAACACCAAACAAACATTTTTGTACATGCGGCAAAATTCCTCGAATCATAAATAAATGAAAATCATTCTTACCACTTCACATTTTCTTCAAAAATCATCCAAGTATTTCGCGCTGATATCCCAAAAAATTGATTCCATTCACCTAAAACAAAAAAAAAACAAAAACAAAAAATTAGCAAACCATCGACAAACTCGAGTCTAAAATTCCAAACAAGGACATTTTTTTCAAAAACGATTAAAAATACTAAATTAATAAACGCAATAAATCACGAACTTTTAAAACTGAAACTTTTTCATCAGTTTCTAAAAAAAACACCCCCACTCCAGTATAAAAAAAAATACGCTTATATATCTCTAATGAACAATAACTCAAAACCGTGTCATCCTCTAGCATAATATCTCTCATTTGGAACCATCGCCGCCACCACAACTTTACTATCGTGACCTCCTGGGGATTCCTTTGCCACACCGATCGGTATAAATAAGCCAGAACGACTACGGGGTTCGTTTGCCATCAACCACAAGCCAACAATTCGTTCTTTCGATAAAATTCGGTCACGCTAATGACCATATGGTGATTCAATTACACATACGAGTTATTTTTCGATGCAAAAGCCATGTTTTTCGAGCACCTGGTATTGTAGTACAGAAGTACATATAAGAAGTAATTTCATCGTAGAAACAAAAGAAAAATCATATAGGTTTTCTCTGCTTATGATAAATCGACGATTATTCCAACGGAAATTAATTTCACTGTCGATGTATATTGTATGCGTTGAACATTGACCCTGAACCCTTTTTCCTTGCGTTCTCATTTCGTCGGTCAACGTCCTTCGTGTTTTACGTCAAGACGTTCTCGTCGAATCTCGAACGCTAGTTTTGAGGGTGCTTTCGAAAGAAAATTTTTCTCTTGATTCAGTCGAGTTGAACTAGGTGATGCTTTCTTCTTCTCGTTCGAAAATGGATGACGATGAAAAATTCTCGTCGAGGATATTTTTACGAGGTAATTAATTATCTTTCAAGTAAGCGCAATAAAATCGATTTTCATTCAGATTTTCAAAAATTTCTAAAAATATTTTCTGGAGTATGAAATTTGGCGAAGATGTCAGGGGTCCTCAAATATGGCAAGAAGACAAAACACGAGAAAACTGCGCCAAAAAATACATATTTTAACTTTCTCAAAAAATTCGTAACGTTTCCTCAAATCTTGAAAATGTTGAAAAGTTTGAATATCGTATAATTTTTTCGATCTGGCTCCGTTTTTGACCCCTCCCCCTACTCCTCCTCCTCAACCAAACATGCTCTCGAACGCGGTCAAAATGGTAAAACATTAAAAAATTATACTGACATGTCTCTGGCCTGGTTTTCGAAAGTGCCAAGATCGAATATCCACTCATTTTTTAGATAAAATCCTTCATTGCCACTACAGCTACCTAATTTTTAAAAAATACATGAAAATTTCCACTAATTCGAGGTCACCAAGTCCAAATAGCAGAAATTTCAACTTTTTCGAATTTCTAGAGCAACTGCCTCATACCCTGCGCAATTTAGGAACCACCGTTGCGTCGAAATCCTACACAAAAATGACCAATTAATAGCAACGCGTGTTTAGATGAAAAAATAAAAAAAAACTAGAACACAACGCAACAAGCCCAGTTTACAAAAGGAAAAAAAATCCTAAAAAATATTCATTAACGTTACTAACATCGTTTTATTTATTATAATGGTTCATTTCCTCATTACTCGATCAGCTTTAAAGCCAACGAGCACAGTCAACAACGGCCACGGTAGCAAAGGAGACGCAGGGCACGAATAATTCAACATTAAAAATTCGTATTTCATAATACATTATACCGCAACGAGTTTACAATATAGTAATATACAACAAATAAAATGGCAACATCGTTGTTGTCGTCGTAGTCGTCGTCATTGCACCCAGCCCAACCTAACCTACCAACGCAACGCAAACACCAAAACAAAAGGGATACTTTCATCCCAGTACGTGGTCCCTTTCTCGTCCCTGGTTCCTATACTTTTCCTGCGTATTTTTTCTAATTCAACACGTAACAACTAGTTTCCGTTCAACGTTCGTACATTCGTTTCTTTTTTCCACGTCAATAAAAAGCATATTTCCTTTTTGTCAACATTTGAGAGGTAGCTAGGTAGGTAGAACTAGAAGGCGAAAACTCGAAAGTTCCGAGTAAAAATGCCTCACTCGCTCGATTGAGAAAAATTCGCAAACAACCGAGTACATATTTTCCATACGAAATCGCGGAAAGTGAAAAATTACCAAAACGAAAGTTTACGATAATATAGCATTTTCATGGCAACATCTAAACCATCGCCAATATTTACACATGTGGCTAAATTTGTCATCAAATTTTGAGCTATCAAAGTCACACTGGCACCGAATGCTTCTGAGATACGGATAGGTACTAAATATCAGAATTTACACGCGAATTTCACTCACACATATGCCTATCAGTCAGTACCGACGAATTATATGATAACGGTATGCATAGTACGGTATGATCGACGATAAACGTATCATTAATCTTTTAAAATATGTCGTTGTGGTAAAATATGTCGCAGGAACTCGATATATTTTAACAAGGATGCATACCATATAACGACTAACGTTACTTTAAAATATATATCGTCGTTGATATAATTTAATAATTGCTGAATCACGAATGCTTATTTACGCGAGACCATCGCATACGTACGTACAACTACACAGCGTTAGATTAATTCTATTCCAGTTGCTAATTTTTGCTCCGGATAAGCAGAAAAGTACACGTAAGAGAAGAAACATTTACAAACACTAAATTCCAACGCATCAGAAAAAATTATGATTAGCAAATGGCTCATCTGTGAAAATGAAGGGGCAAGTCGTAATCTAACGGATGGAAATTCAATCTCTTTAAATTCCTGATATGAACTTCACGTACGAATACAAAATTGTTGTTTTCTGAAAATTACGACGAGAAAATTGGAGTTCCAAAATGAAAAAGATGAAAGGTACCCTCTCTTCTCATCTTCCATAAGATGGGAAGCAATCCCTGCAAAATCAATTCTGGATTTTTTCTGAACTCTAGCCCGGTGGGTGGGGGGGGGAGAAGGAGATGTATTAAGAAAATTGAAGGCCTCGTATTCAATAATTTCCAAAATAAGTGACTCTATAGTAACCAAACAGTATCCTAATAAGTGACAAAACGCGAGCAAAACATTTTAATGAAGAAAAAAATCACCCCCAAAAAAAAGCACAGAACATTACAAATTGAATAATATTCTAGATTCTTATTATAACAAAAAGGAACTACTTTGAAATTTTTTGATAGAAAAGCAACACTGACAATTTGGGCAATTATTATTATTGAAAAAATTTAGATTTTTTGGAATTTTTTGGAAAAAACGACAATTTTTTAGCAATTTTGATAAAAAGCGAGAACTTTTTACAATTTTTAGCAAAAAGTGAAACTTTGACAATTTCGGTAAAAAGCAGGTTTTTTGGTGATTTCTGGCAGAAATTTTGAAACAAAAAGTAAAAATCTTTAGCAATTTTCAGAAATTTTTTCTAAAAGCAAAAATTTTACAATTTCAACAAATATTTGCAATTTTTTTAAACGTGAGTCTTTGACAATTTTTTAGGTAAAAGAAGGACACTCTTTTGTAGCTTTTGGTAAGTTTCGCAAAAAAGCAAAACTTTTGGATAATTTTGGAAAAAAAAACTTTTTGGAATTTTTTGACATTTTTTGGCAAAAAGCAAGACTGACAATTTTTGAATAATTGGCAAAAAATGGATAAATTTTGGCAATCTTCGATAAAAATAGGAGACTTGGTAAAATTTTCTGGTAATTTTGGCAAAACACCAAGACAAAGGCAGGATTAGGACTTCTAGAAGCCCTGTTACCCTGTTTGCGATGTACTTCAAGATGTTGAACAAATGGGATTAATTCTACTCTATTTTTAATGAATCACAAAAATTAAGATACGACAGAAGAAAAATCGTAAAAATATATGTTCACAACTCTTCACCCCTCCCATTCTTCTCAATCCGATAGACAGGAGTTACAGTTCGTCAGTCAGTAATATTCAATTGCATTAAATTCCAAGAACTAAATATCACTCATCAGATATCCTACAAAGTGACCGGGGTGCAGGGGGTGTCTAATCAAAGCGAACACTGGACAGTAGATGGATACCAGTCATTAGATCTTCGTTTCTTATCTGCATAATTTTTTTAAAGCTCTTATCACTGAAATAAGCTTCATAAATCTTTCACACACGTTGATACGAATTGCGATAAAATACAAAATAGTGAGTGAATTATTGTACATAACATGATTCGTTAACGTTATTTCCTATTATTTCACGCCATTAAAACATAAAAATTTACATTTAGGTAGCTTCTTATAAAGGATGGAATTTTTTAACGACTTCATAATTTTTTCAAAAATAAGTAATGAAGTAGGTAGAAGAGCAAAATTCTTGAAAATTGAAAATAAATAATATATATATACATCTTTGAAACTCGCTGCGTATACAATTCCCCCTTCCCCCCCAAAAAAAACCAACACTCAAGTACTTGATTAGGACAGTGATATGCAACTTTCGAACATGACCACGAAAATCTGATTTCCTGCTTCGATACCAATCCAAAATAATCTCAAATAAGGAGAGCCAGAAAAAAAAATTGAAATTAATGAGCAGAATTTTTCAAAAAATTAAAATGTCTCATTTCTTTTTCTATGACAAAATATTGAGAGTAAATTTTAGCGTCACTTCCTGGAATTTGAAAATAGATTACGACACAAATTCACTCGGGAAATACTTCAGGCATTATATCATTGCAAAAAATCGTTATCTTCAAAAAAAAAAAAAAATGAATAAATTGTTTTTGCCAATTTGATGATCTCACATCAAATAAACACTCTTGATGAAAAAATTTTGTCGAAAAATAAATTACAAATCGCATCGAGTGATTAATAATCAGTCATCACGTGTCGTACCCTTTTTTAATCTTTTCAGAGTCATCAACTAGTTATGTAATTTTCGAATAAAATCACCATTTATTTATTCCGAATAAAATATGGATTTTAATGATGGCAATTTTTAAAATAATTTTTCAATCGATAAATCTCACCGGCCCAATAATAAATCCACCCCCGCCATTTCTCCCTTTTCCCGCTGCCTCGACCGTTGCCAAAGTTAAATTTACCTCTCGGAATTAATATCTCGCTTCCCACACATCCTGCTCCTATAAAATGATAATTTCGTCAAATCTAAATTCGAATAATTTTCGATTTTTCGCTATTAAATTATTCCGACGACTCCGCAAACTGTGTAAAAATTTTCAAATACATCGAGGAGTCGCATTCGTATCACACACGTATAGGTATGTAGATGTCCTCTCTTCTCTTCGCTTCCGTTTTCCTCACCCTGTATACGCAGAAAACCTACGACATGTCAATACTTCGGTGGTAATCATATGCGCATAAATTCAAATTCCGAACCAGGGGGGAGAAAAATATCCACATCAAAGACCTGTAACACGAGACTCGGCTGCGCTAGCTACGGAGTGTTTAACGAGCGAAATTCGGCCCGAACTGGCGTGAGGCGGTATTTTCGCTTGAACTTCGTACCACACACCACCCTCCTGGATAGGCACTTTCAACTTTTCGTGTCAGTTATCAAAATACTCGTTCTAAACATCCAATTACCCTTCACGGTAATATCCGATTATAGACGGGTAATTGTCCAATCATTTTGGGCTTTAGCTCGGAGAAAATTTTGGTCTGATGTTTTCATTGTATTATGTTAATTAAAAACTTTCCCTCCCTTAAACATTTTTATGATTTTTTTTTTGAAATAGTCTTACTCTCAAATTTAAATGGGGATGAAGGAGATTAGAGGGAATCGTCCACTGGGAGGGGGGGGGGTGCTTCTGAAGAAAGTTTTTCTTCAAAACACATTTAAAACAGCGCCTTTGATTGCAATGCATTCGATGGGGGCAAAATTTCAAAATTCGCCCTCATACAGGACTCAAAATAAATTCAAAAAGCTGAAAAAAAAATCTTCGAAAATTTGTCTTCCTTGGTGAGTTTTTGTAGTTTCTCGAAAAACACAGTCTATACAACACGCTGTCCATTGGACACTTTCGACAGGTAATGCGATAAAAGCATCGATCTAAAATTTTCTTCACGCTTGGTCAATTTTTTCTCCCAATTTAACAAGACTACACGACTGAAAATTGCTAAGGTTTCACGAAAAGTATCATGCCATACAATTACTTATACACAACTGCCTAAGTAAAATACCTCGAACACAACCTGCGGCTTACAAGTGGCATACATACTGCGATGATCGCAAATCGTTGTTTTACGTACACATTGCATCCGCCTGCAGATGCGAATATGCGACCAGCTTGGTTTTGACTCACACGAGACGACAAGACTGCTCAAGTGATAGAAAAATGTTGCAAAGTTTCATCCCAAACTTCGCAACTTCTTCTTCGGGTACTTTAAACTGCATTACGAATCATGAAAAAAATATCTCGATACGATTCCGTCTCACATAGTTTTTTTTTCTTCTTCTTTTTCTTTACTTTCTTTTCTTCGTCGTATCATCGTCTTCTTTCAATACGTATAATCGCCGCACCGGACCTGCTGCCGGACATACTCCGTTTTATCATCTTTTTCGTCGACTCGTATAGAAAGACGATTATTTTTCAACGCTTGTCCGAAACAAAATGTGATTATAAGCCTAAGGCCATGTAAAATTTTCCTCGTCAGTCGTCTCGTGCTGTCCAAAATTAAAGCTCTCCAAACTTCTACATCCATACTACATACATACAATATACTCTCATATCCACGCGACTGGCAGCAGCAAGAATATACAGTATATCTCAACTCGACGAAGTAGTATTCGCCCCAGTTATGTGAAACTTTCGTATCTCGCCAAACCACACTATAAGCTCCGGCCGCACCTCGACTCGAGTCTAATCGTAATATTTCATTTAAGATATTTCTCTCTAGTCTCAACTCATTCTCTTTGGCGAACAGAGAGGGTTATTGCAATCACAACTTATATAGAGAGAAAGATTCTTTACGCTCCCCGTTCGGTGCGATCCTTCTAACGCGTGTATCCGCACCACGACCCTTTTCTTTATATCCGGCGCATTTTTGCGGTCAGTTTGAACGTTTTTGAAATTGGTTCTTTCGTCAATTATTTCCATATATTGCCCTTTTCTTCTTATTATTTTGTTCGCTCGCATTTATACGTTCAGTCGTTCACTTGTTCGCGTTGTTGTGTTTCTCGCGAAAGTCTCGTCTTGCGTGGGCGAGACGATGTTTGATGCCCCTTTCCAAAAATCTATACACAAAAAGCCCTTTTTATATAAATGGGTTTTGGGCAGAAAGACATTTCCGTTCAAAAAATTCCCTCTATCCCCTCTTTTAAAAAATAGGTTATTCGAATTGCAAAATTTTCATACTCATAGCGGGCATGCAAATGCAATATAACATGGCACTAATTTTAATAGAAAATCAAAAATGCAAATTTTTTGATTTGATGATCAGATTTAGTCTTTATCACAGAAATACGTTCTCAGATTTAAAAGTTGCTCACTGGCTGCACTCTTGGACAATCTCAGAGAGCATACCTTACTAATTTTTTCAAAAAAAAAGTAATCCAAAAAAGTAACCATAAAAAGTTACAAAATGTGAGCAAAACATTTTAATGCAGAAAAAATTACTTGACCGACAATTCTAGCAAAAGGCACGACTTATAACAATTTTTGGCAAAAAAGTGAGCTTTATCAGCTACAATGTATCATTGGTAGAAAAATGAAAGTTTTGGGTAATTTTTGGTAAGAAGTAAGATTTTTCACAATTTAGCAAAAAACAAAACTTGAAGATTATACGCCGACTTAAACGTAAAAAACCTTTAGCTTTAACTAATTAATTGACACATATGTAGATAACCCAAATACCTAGGTTAGAAACATATTAAATGATTACCAAAAAAAAAAAAATTTATAGCAAATGACAAGGTTTTTTGTCAACTACTGGTAACAAACGAGGCTTTAGAGAAACAGAAAAGCGTTATTAAAAATTGTTGGCAAAAAAGAGAAAGTTTATGAAAATTTCAGGCAAAAAGCAAGACTCTAAAAATGTGGCAAAAATCAAGTCTTTTATACTTAGGCTACAATGAATGGCAAAAAGTGATACTTTTGACATTTTTGTCAAAAATGCAAGACTTTTAGGCATTGTTTTAAAAACAATAACTTTTTAAGAATTTTTTTGCAGAAAAGTGAAAATTTTGTTATTTTGACCGATTTTAGGACGTTTTTTTGGAAAACTGGAATTTCTCAAAAGTAGCTGGAGCCTCCAAAGCAGCTTGAAACCATCTGCAATCGACTCAGCATTTCAAAAATTGGGTACAAACTGAAATTCAGCTTTTTTCGTCAAACAGAGCAGGCATAGAGAATTGTCATTTTCAATTATAAAATTATTACTGGACAAAAATGTGGTTCCGAATTTGCAGACGTCAATTTTGGAAAAATGGTATGTAATCGGTCAAGTGGGTCACTGACAAGCTCCAACCGCGAGCATTCGTACTAAAGTTGATTTGGACCGATTCTGGAGCGTTTTTCTGGAAAGCTGGAATTTCCAAAATGTTGCTGGAGCCTCCAAAACGGTTCAAAACCACCGCCAGTCGACTCAGCATGTTGTAATTAGGGTACATGATGAATTTCAGCTTTCCATTTTCGTGTTGTGAAATTGAGTTGAAATTTAGAGTTCCAAAAACCTGCTGGAGGCTCCAGAAGTGCTCAAAACGGCTGGAAACCGTTTCCAATCGATTCGGCGGCTGTTGAATAAAGCACAAACCAAATTTCAGCTTTCTAAGTTGATTTGGTAAAATTTTGATTTTTTCCATTTTGAGCCCAAAGATTTCCAAAAATTCACCAAAGGTCGAAAAATCTGCTTCAGCACTTGAAATTTTGACTGGGGGTATATTTTTGCATGTTCTTTCGATCCAACTTTGTCCAGTTCAAAAATTTTTTCGTCAGTTGGGATAGGTACTTCCCTTGTTATTATTAGAAGGAAGTTTTTATTTTCATTTTTGCTGCTTCAACGTTCAAAAGTAAAAAATAAAATTGAGATTTTCCATTGCTCAATTTCAATTAAAAATGATATTCGAAATTTGAAAATTCGGGAAAAAAGTATTTTTTTGAAACTTTTTTGAACAGGAAAGTACAATTGGACAAAAAGAGATCCTTTTCTTTTCATGACTAAAAAAACCTGTTAGACATTAAGACTTGATATAATTTTTTTAATGAAAATTTGCAAATCATAAATATGGAAAAAATTACGATTTTACCCTAAATCTGACGGTATATGTGAGGGTGCTCAAGAGAGGGGACTACTTGACAAAAAATGAAATAATCTCATGTCTTTTTCAAATTATCATCATTTTTTTTTTTCGTTTTTACACATTTTTTTAAAACCCTTTTTTAATTAAATTTTGAAGAACAAATCGTTTCAAGTATTGTTTTCGACTTTTTTTGAGTGTCATGCTTCATTAGAAACTGAAATATTTCGATGAAATCCTGGAAATTAGGCTCTGTGGGATAGTCTATTCGATTCTCGATGTGTTTCTACGAAAATTTGGTGAAAAAAGGAGGGATCAGGGGTAAAATAGCGATCTAAAAATTCTCCCACGTGGCTATTTAACTATAAAGAACAATTTCTAAGGTTTTTTTTCAAAATTCGAGGATAAGGTCAAATCACCTCTCATACTCAGTCCGGTTCTTTCGATAAGATTCAATCAATTCACCCTTAACGTTTTCCTGGCCAAAAGTCAAGGTCAAAATGTACCGAATAGAAAGACCGAAAAATATTTATTCTAAAAGAAGCTTGGGAAAATGAAAAACAAATTTCTTTAATCCTTGAAAATCTTAATTGTTGGAAACTTTCCTCGAGCCTTTTCACATGTTCTGTCCGAGAGTTTTAAACAATTATAATTTACTAAGCACCAAAGAGGCAAAGACTTTACTACGTACACCACACATTTTTTTGTCGTATCGCTGAAATGTACCTATAGAACTAAAACTACGAAAAGAGAAATTTAATTTTGAGGAGGTGAGGGGACGAGGGTTGAAAGAAAAACTTGGCAATGGAGGTGAACTCACAAAAGTCAGCAATGAACACGTCATTCAAAAATAAAGTTATGCTATGTAGTATGTACATACAACAATACAATTTACTCACACTATGATCTAGGTCGTAATCATCAACAGATCTCAAAAAGAGAGTAAGCTCAAATCATCATCTGCAGTACATTCTCAAATAATTCAATTACTTTTGTTATTTAATCATTCCATTCTCAAAGTACGAGAAAAAAATAAACCATTAAACTGCACACTCAAGGATATACACATCATACGAGATACTGGATACTCTTGAACGTCATTCCACAATCAGCAAGGTAGTTTATACAGTATCATCGTTTTCCTTTATTTTTTCAGCCTCTACACAACTTCCTTCCTTCTCTCTATACTGAGGAGTTTTCCGGGAATATTTTTTCCTCCTCTGAAAAATATTTCTTCTGTGTACTGACCACTTTAACCGTTTCAAAAAATAAATATTACGTTACGTGTATGCCTTTGGCTCGAACTCGAAAACTATCCTACAGCCAATTGCATTCTAAATAAAAATGCATAACGATCGAGTACCTCTTTACCTTATACTCGCATCGTCGTTGGGCATACTTCGTAATTTCTGCTGCATTTATACGGAGAACGAGAGCAGATCCACACAGAATATTCTAGTCAGCAGCATTATACGAGTAGCATCGCAGAGGGTTTTATAAATTAAATAATATGTCCATCGCGCGATCATTTTACTCGTACGTATACAGAGAGAAGAGTACGAGTATAATCTCGACAGCGATGTACAGCAATGCACAGAGTATAAGTAAGTTGTTTGCGCGCCGGATCTGGGCTTATTAATATATACTTCGAACTCTTCTCCGCTGTATAATACGAGTACATTTACACACTATACGTACAGTTTTTCTAAACAAGGATACCAACAATAAAGAAAAAATTAATGACGTAATATCATTAATTCGATTAAGGCAGAAAAACGCGGCAGCAATTTTTAACCAAGGCATCGAGAAGGGTTAAAGAGCAATCGTATACTGTAATCGTTTCGCAGGGTTTCTCAATGTACACATACACATGCTACCATATTATACATTACATTTTAAACGTACACGACATCGACATCATGTGTACTGTACACAATTGTATATCCTGCTGCGAACAGCATACGAGCTGAAGACAACGTCAATGACCATAAATACACTCACTCATGGGCAACCTTAAACATACGGGTCTCTCTCTGTGTCTCTCTATACATATACTACACTGTCTACACGTTTTTATAAATACGTCCATTTTATCGAATACGTTTTAATTCGATTGCATAAATACGATACGTACAGTATACGCTGTTGTCTATGCTAATTGATTGAAATGTTGATATGCGACCAAATTACTACACCGATCTAATATACTTGTCGTCGTCGCCGAGTGCCGAGTCCAGCGTCCATCGACGCCTCCTCCTCAGCTTCATCCATCACCCATGGTCAGTTGATAATTAGCGAATGTCATCTCATCATTCCGAAGGTATAATAGTTACATTTACCACCTATCTGCCCAATGATGTGGCGAAGAGTAGGGAGAAAATCTCTCAATAAAGGATCAACTCGCCTCGTGAGTCGTGCGATGCAGCAGCGTTGTGTCCTTGTCCTCCGCGGTCCGCGCTTATTCTTGATGTAATTAAACGAGAAAAGCTCGATTTAAATAGGGGAAAAAAGCTATCGTACGTAATACGTACAGCTACGAGTACAGCTATCCGTTGAAATTTTATTAACAAAATTACGACGACATATATAATCAAATTTTTCTTCGTTTAAAGCAGCGTTAGCAGTAATTTTTCTACGACGTGTATGATAAACCGGGTAATTAATAAAGAGCGTAAGGGCCAAATTCGAATTTTTTATTTTTTAGTCAGATCGTATAGCCTGCTGTATTAGTGCGAGCCCACAATCGAGATTTACCCACGTTCAATAGAGATTAGTCCGGAGATTAGGGAGGGAAGGAAGGGGTGAAAATTGTAACATAACTTCAATTGCCTCCTTTTTTATATGATTGCAAAATTTGAAAAGTCCCAATACGATAATTCCATCAATGGAAAATAATTAAAAAACCCACTAAAAATTTTTTCATTCCAATTTGAAATAATATGAAACGAACAAGAAAATCAGAATTCTCAATTTTTTCTCAATTTGAAGGCGATACGTTTTGATTCCTTGGTGCTCTCTCCACTCTCAGCTCCGCAATTTTTATAAAAAAGTACAAAAAATTACGAAAACGTAGTCTGTCATGTTGATTGCCACCAATTTCGAAACCCAAGTTCACAAATCGAATTAATTTTTCAGCCACATAGATCTCCATCTTTTTCAATTTTCAGGGTGTCTAACAAAATTTTAAAATAAGTAAGAAATCAGGACTTTGACAGGACATTTTTTCAACACTCGAGATTTTTTAGGAGGGGAGGGGGTAGGCGAGGCGAAATTTTATATTTCAATTTTTTGCTTTTCTAATATCTTCAATCATCTCAAGATTTTTTTCACCTTTAAGATTATTGCTGATGTAGGTAATGAAATTGGTCGAATAAAAAACTGTTTCCAACAAAACAAATTTTTAAAATACATACGTAAAAAAAAATAATGGAAAATTAGAACAACACTTGGAAAAAAATAGGTAGGTATGCCAATTTTTCGAAATGAAACAGCGAGTTTTAAAGTAAAATAAGTAAGAAACAAAATAACAATTTCGTCATTTGATTATAGTATAATTTTGCCTAATATTCATACTATAACGTAAGCCTATAAAAAATTTTCATTTCTCCTTCAAATCCGGAATTTTTTAATTTCGGAAAAGAGAAAGAAATTGACGCTGATGAAGCGAGAGCGACCGCTCTCGAAAATCAGTATTTTGAAGAGGTATAAAATGATGTTTTTTCGTGTGTTGTGATGAAATACTCATAAAAAGTTTATTATTTTGCTTCAAATTTTAAAAATTCAAATAATGATTTTCTTATGAAAAATTCAAAATTGAAAAGAAAAGCAAACGGGTCTGAGTGAAGCGAGGCCGATATCTTTTAAAAATTAAAATTTTGAGAAGTATAAAAACGATTTTTTTCTTGCGTGAAAAATTCATTATTTTGCTTCAAAAAACCCTGGAAAACTGAATTGAAAATTTGAAGTTTGATTGAAAAAAAGCAGGACTTTTTGAAGAAAAATGATAAAAAGCAGGACAACTGCAAAACTTGTAGGACTCATCAGCAAAAAGCAGAACTTTTGTGAGACTTGCAGGACCGTTAGACATAGACACCCTGAATTCTTGAAATGTTTAGCTTTTTAGCCTTCAAATCTTAAATCCCCCCCTCCTCCTTTTGGAACAGAAATTGTGAAGATCATTTTACCAAACCATCGAAAAAACTTTTGAAAAAAATTGGCCAAATCTGAGAATTGATTTGGTAAAGTCATTCTTTTCTCGCAGGGTCAAAATGAAAAAAATTTGCGGATGAAAAGTCAGTCATTTTCTTTAGCTCGCTTTATTTTAGCAGTAACTTTATACCTCCTTTTTTTTACAAAATCATTGTTCAAGATGAAGTATTTTTCGAAAATCAAAAAAGCTGGTCAAAAAACCACTCTTGAGGTGTCACTCTCAAAATCGGCTCAAATGTAGATAAACTTATTAGACAGGTCGAGTATAATACACAACTCGATTTTTAGCTGCCCAACTGCATATTAACACCTTCTGGAGCAAATTCAAAATTCTGGAGAAATTGAAAAATCACGCTGGAGGCTCCAGAATGGCAGAAAATTGTGAAATTTTGATTGAGGGGGGGGGGGTGTTTTGGACAAAATACAGCGACTCGCGTGAATTTCGAAAACTTCCACACAAACGGGAAACTTTTGATTTTTTAATTTTGAAAAAAGCTGGCCAAAAAACCACTTGAGGTGTCACTCCCAAAATCAGCTCAAATGTGGATAAGCTCGTTAAACAGGTCGAGTGTAATATACAACTGGATTTTTAGCTGCCCAACTTCATATTCACGCCTTCTGGAGCAAATTCAAAATTCTGAAGAAATTGAAAAATTGCGCTGGAGGCTCCAGAATGGCTAGAAATGGTGAAATTTGGATTAGGGTAATTAATATTAGTTTTGGGACTTATTTTGACCATTTTTATTGATCAAGTACGTACTTTTTTTAAAAAAAGCATAAATCGTCAGAAACAGTCAATTTTGAATTTTCAAAAATTCGCCAAAAATCGAAAAATGAATTTGGGCAGCTGAAAATTTGGTTTTGGGGGTTTTAGACTATGCTCTTGCTGTTTCCAAAAATCGCAGTCTCGTTCAAATCGGAGTTTGACACCTCAAGAGGATCCCTTGTAAGGAAAACAAAAATATATCCCAAAAAAATCGTTCATATGTAATGTTTTAGTTGCCTAATTGAGTTTTTTAGTACCAAATTACAGATGAAAATCCGTATTTTCGAAATCTGAAAAATTTATATAATCCTGGAATTTCCAGTTGGAACAGCTGAAATATGTTCAGAGATCACAAAATAGACCCGAATTCAAATATGTATGAGCCCAAGTATGATTTTCGTGTAGCATGAAAAAAATCTTTAAATCGTAAAATAACTCACCCATTTTCATACGAGCGTATTTATATTCCATCACTCAACTTGAAACGAAAATTATTGGTACTGACCTGAAACAAAAAATAAATAAAATCAGGGATTAGTTTATTTCAATAGATGATCTCGCATCTAAAAATGTATTAATTTGGGCTATTATAAAATTAAATCAGCTAATTTGAGTCAGAACTGGAGATTCAACCAATAAAATCGAGTACTGCCTATGTCAATAAAAATCAGCTCTAGTTTATCCGAGGAAATCCACGATTTGATGAAAGAAATATTTCATTATTCATTCACACAATTTAAAAAAATTCCATATGTACAAAAAGGGGGGGGGGGGAGTCAGAGATGAAATTATTATGACTCTCTAATTTACCCAACTGAAGAAACCCATGAAAAAAATGAGAACAATTAAAACACTCACAGGAAGGACGTAACGTAAGGTCAAAAATCATTTCGTCCAAAATTTGGGAGCCAATATTACAAAAAATTCAGGGGGTATCAGGTAGGCTCAAAACTGCGGCTCAGCAATCTTTTGCTCCTCTATTGAGAATTCTCATCGATTCCAGTATAAAAACAATTTAATTTATAACAGTTTTCCCACGAGCGAAGAGAAGGGCGAGAGAAAAATTGTCTCTCGGAATTTATTTTCTGAAACATTGACTGGAGTTGGAAGTTACTCGGTCGAATTTCAGCCATCATCGAGCGACAAAGTGAGAAAAAGTACCTATAAAAAATCCATTTTTGCAACAGCTAAAGTAGTGTAAAGGTATTAAATTTTATCGTCCTAAGCGTAAGTTATATATACACAGTGATATAACATACCATAATATAGTACGCTACAAAATACCCGCCACTATAGTATATGCAATATGGTCTCAAGGAAAAAATTCCAATAGTGCATTTAGTTCGGGTCCCTGACACGAGTATACTCGTCGTAAGTACGAGTACGTGTGTATTATGGTATGGATAGAATTTAGTCATCATACGTCCTCGCTATTCGAGAGTGAATTTAAATTTAAAAAATAGCATTTTCCTTATTCTACTGGCGAGGCGAGCGCAGCGGCTGGAGAGGAGAGATTTCTTGTTCAACACCTGTTACCATGTTTGGGGTGGTGTTCCTCTTTTTTTTTTTTAGCGTCCCTTCTGTCACCCTTCCAGCAGCAGATAGCGCGAAATACGAAGAAAATTATTTAACGAATTTTACTCGCAATGAAAAAATTCGTCAGTGTGAGCGTCTTAGTTATGAGTCTTTAGGGAGGTATTATCCTACGATGCGGCGTAGATGGCGTTGCGTTGCGTTGTGTACGATGCGGTTTTTTTGCTCTCGCTCTCTCTGTGTGTATTTCTCGTGTCTATATCTTCGAGCTGGCTGGCTTTAATTGCATTCGAAAGAGATTTTACCTAAAAGGTATTCGGATTATTTGAGAATTTTTCAACGAAATTTATCAACAACGGTAAGCTTTTCGAAAAGAAGGTCGAATGAGTTTGCCATCGCGTCGTGCTATACTGGTGGAGTTTTATGTACTCGAAGATTAAGCTAGAGGTATACGAATTAGCTAATGGGAGTTGGCGAACAGGGTACGCGTATATTTTTTTTCGGGTTAAATTTTACCCATCTTAGCTATCTTTTTCGCTTTATTTTTTTATTTTTATTTTTGCACGAGTTGGTCGGCACGAACGAAAGAAGAATTTATAACGCGAGGTTTATTGTTTGCAGCAGGTTTTACGAGTATGAAAAATTGATAGAATTTCAAATTCCTGTCCGAGTTGGGATTTTTTTCTCGAGCAATGAAAACTGGTAAAATTATAAATCAACTTTGTTTCTTAAATTTAAATTGAGATGGTGTCGTGTAACGATACGATGTGTTTCGGGCGATTTTTAAAGGCATGTCGAACCTATTTCTAGACCCTTTTTATTGGTTAAATTTAAGATGTTGAGAATGACCTAAATGTGTGCGAATAAGAGGGATTTTGATGTCGTTAGTGTGAATATTTTGCTAGTATTTTTTCGAAATTTTGTTTATTCGAACGTGAGCCATTTTTTGAAATTACGCGAGGTTGCTACCAGTCCATGAAATCGAGAAATGGTTCAAAAATCTGCTGGGAATAGTATTTTTCGAGGTGAGAGGTGTACTCAAGTATGTACATTGTACATAGGCTATTGAACCTAAAGAAATGTGATTCGACCATTTTTACTCGTATATGCATACCTTGAGAAAAGGGTTTAAAAGATAAATAAGTGCTGTCAATTCGACTTGACTTTCAGTGATGGAAAACTGAAACTGAAAAAAGCAAAATTGATTTTTGGATAGTTCATTTTTTCTAATGAATTTCCAAAATATTACGAATTTGATGGAAAAAAGAGACTCATGGTATCTAATGGATTTTTTTTTCAATCACTACAATTTTTCACTACTTTTTTTCAACAAAATTTTAAGAAAACTCTCCACTCGACCCCCCCCCCCCTTGCTCCCTCCTCCAAACACAAAAAAAATTGATGAAGTCAAATTAGTTACCGGAAAAATTTACCGGCTAAACTGACGTCACATATTCCAACAGTCCAACACTGTTGCCAATTTCATGAAAAATAAACTTTTTTTTCAATGTTTTGAAGCTTATTTTGTTGCGCGTTAGAATTTTTTCAATTTTCACTACCTTTTTGACAAAATTCACTACTTTCACTACCTGTTAAATACCCTTGAGAGTGGAACTAAAACTGAAACTGAAATGAAGAAACCGAAACTAAAATGAGCAAAACTGAAACTGAAAAAAATAGACCTGAAACTAAAAACTGAGGACTGAAAAGTGAAACTAAAATTCAAAAGTTTTGCCATCATTTCCGATTTTTAATCTCGACGATTATTTTTAGTGAGAAATTGATTTCTCTGAGCAAATCGATCAATTGATCGAGTTGATCGAATTGATGAAATCGACTTCACTCGACTAAAATCCCAAGTTGAAGTTTTCAACTTTTTGTTGCCAGACAATTTTTTTATTTTTAAATGTAGACTTCATAGATAAAAATCTAATCTAGTGTATTTTTCAATTTAAATTTTCTGTAACTTTTTTGACCAACTTTTTATTTTAATGAGATATTTTTGAAAATTTGAACAACATTATTGCATTTAAAAAAATTCCAGAAATTTCATTTCCAGTATGAAAACTTGGCTCAAGTAAACGAAGATGGAAAAGGTATTGTACACCTATGACGAGAAATCAACAACATTTTTGAAAATGAGAAATTGATTTTTGTAGCTTAATCATTTTTCATACCAACTTGAATAATATTTTTCTTTAGAAACTTCCAATTATGGAAAAGAAGAGATATTTTGGGTCAAGTTATGAGATTTTACTCTTCAAAAAATCGTTAAAATCACGTTTTCGCGATTTCAACGAAGTAAACTCTCAGTATTTGACACAAAATAGCTCAATTTTGAAAGTTACAAGAAAAATCAAATGAAAAATTATCGAGTAATAATTGCTAGTGTGTTTCAAATATAAATTATTCAATTTATTTGAAAAAATATGCATAAACACTTTTTTTGGGGGTGCTCAAAGTGGGGGCTCTAAAAAAAGGGTTAAAAAAATTACGAATATACAGGGGGGCTTAATTAAACTTTTTCATCTAGATAGTTGAATATATATCTCAAAACGTTACGTTTGGCGCAAATCGCATGTTTCTAGTTTTCCAGGGGTTCCCAAAATATGAAAATACGAAAAATTGGAAAATTGGATTTTTGAGTACTAGCGCAAAATTTGGTGTAGGATGGAGGTCTTACAGATACTAGTAAACAGCAAAAAGCCTTTTAGCGGGGTTAAAAGGGGAAGATTCAAAATGGTGGTTCCAAAATTTTCCAAAAATGAACCCCCCCCCCCAATTTCTGCACCCGAGGGTCGAGAATAGAAAAATCATCTCGCATAACGTTTATTGAGTTCAAACAGATATTTTATTTTTACACTAAAAAAGTTTTTGGAATTTATACTCAATGGTTCCCAAAATCATTTTTTTTTTTCATTTTCACAACTTTGGGAACCCCTGGAGCCCAAAAATGGTCATTTTGGGTCAACCATTTGTCCACAGATTCGTATTTGGGACATTTACTATACGACATTTTAATAGTGATCGAGTCGATAACAGTCCAAGCCCAAAAATGGCCTTATCGCAACTCCTCCTTTTTTATTTATTTTTTCATTTTATGGGCCTTTAAAAAAAATTTTCAAAGTGTGTTTCGAGCAAAATTCATGACTTTTCGTGACTGTTAGACACCCTGCGAACTGATGTGGATGGACCTAAAAATACAGCATCTGAGGGGGAGATTTTAATTAGATTGTTCACATTCGCGTTCAAAAATTACATCAATATCAACTAGTAACTTCTCAATATTCAAGTTTGGGGGGGGGGAGTGAGTCTCAAAACCGAGACTCAACGAATTCATTATTTCATCGCTGAAAAAAAATAGCTGGAATTTCTAAACCATTTCCTCAATATAGTCATTTTTCATTAAAATCTATCCACTTTTCCACTCCATCATTGATAATTGAAACAATAAACCCCACCATTCCTTCCACGCCGCCGCGAATCGTGTTTCATCTCGAATTACTCTCAACTTGGCGAACACACACACACGCGGATCTCGCGTATTGAAAAAAAAACAACGGTTATAGTATCATAAAGCGTAAACGATTACAATGGATCAATTTAAAATAAAGAAAAAAAATTAATTACCGGCGAAAAAATCAGGTTACATAAGAAGAAACACGACGACAACGAAGACGACGTCGTCGCAAGAACGTATACGTACGAAAACAAGAGGAGAAAATCAGTTCGAGTAATAAACTTAATTTATGTGTTCTTTTTCAACATCGATTACTTTTATACGTACTTATCGAAAACCTAATAAATTGGTTATAAAAGAAAGTGATTTCTTTACGCCATTACCGCGTGCTCTGAGTAGAGTACAAATATATCCCCTCGCTTTATAATAAGAATCCCTGCTCATTTGACAGGTGCTGCAGAGCAGAGTGCAGACTCTCGTCGATATAACGTACCGCCACCATCCAGACCACCGTCGCGGTTAGAAACAATTTTTTCATACAAATTATTATATAGCATAGTATTCCTTCTTCTCCTGTATATACGTTTTCGCGTAATAAAAGCTCGAAGCTCGGCCTAAGCGAAATTGGATTTGGCAAGTCGCTGCTAAACACTTCCTCGAGTGCGACGAAGGAAGGCGACCGGGGCTGGGAGACGAGCGCGGGGTGGAGCTTTTCAAAAACATAAATTAAAATACACACCGAGACACGTCAACCACCAAATTAGTAGCTAAGAATTTTAATTGGGGGAAGATGTTCATCAAATACGTTTCCATTAAATTAAGAAATCGTTATCTCATGAAATTCAAATATCGCATCGCATCGCACCGAAGAAGAAGAAGAAGACGGCAACGTCGTCGAAGACGTCGTCGCCACCGTCAACCGCCTTCATCTGCCAACAATTCGCAGCCTCCTTCGTACACGACTATACGACCACCGATCACATTATAGCAAACGCGAAATTTTGCGTATATAATTAAATTTCCAATTTTAATCTCCGTACTGAAGCATTTACTTCTCTCTCTGAGTGTATAGTCTTTCGTCCCTTGTCCCGCAATCTCACTTTCTATTGCGTTAATCAAACCTTATAAACTGATAAGACTATACGTTTTATTTCTCTCGAATTGGAGAATTTCGCGCCGCGCCGTAGGGTACGAGTATAAAATTAGCTCGAAAAGGAATAAGTATATCGTACAAAGTACACGCGGTTTGGTTGGATATACGATGCGATAATTTCTTTCTATATCTTTGTAAGTTGCAGTTATCTTTTGAAAAACATGCATTTTTATCTACGAGTAGGTAATTAATTGACGATTCGGATTCTAAAAATGTAGCTGCATTGATAAAATTCAAGTCGATGTAATAAAGTTAACTATCTACTGCGAAAAGAAATGTGATTCGATCATCCAGAAATCATTTGCACAGTGTGATACGAAAACTATGTTAATAATTCAGTTAACATAAAAGCAGAGCAGAAGCGAACATTCTTCAGCGATAACGAGAATAATCATTCTTATCTACTCGTATTTTCTCACCAGTCAGCCTAATCTCGTCAGATCCAGTTAACTGTCGAACAAACCAACAAACGGGATATTTATTCAAGAATCGCGAAGAAATTATTACCTATCGAACATTTATGGCTTACAAATTCTCAATTTGACCAAAAATTCACGAGACTTTACACCTTTACAGAAGCTGGATTTCACACCAGAAAAAACTTTAAAAAGCGACTTTTTCATGAATAATTACACTTCAATTTTTATTTTGTAACTATTGGAAAGAAATCACGAGCAATAATCTTTCCTGCATGGTAGCAGACTAGCAGAGGCGATCGTAAGAGCAGCGAGGACGAAGGCTGATGGTGAAAGAAAATAAGAAACGGCGATAATGAGCCAAATACTGAGAAATAAAATACTTGGAAACCAGAACAAATCATACATACTTTTGAATTGAAAACCTCCGGGGAGTTCAAAATAGATCAATCAAAAAAATGAAAAAGAAAAAAAAATTGAAAATAACCACGCTCTGCTACCATATGAAAAGCAAAACAAAAAATTTGAGAAAAAATGGGATTTTCCTCGGGCAGAATGTTTTTTTTTTGGGGGGGGGGGGGATTACTTTTAAATAATACATATCAATGTTTTTCCTTAGAACTGTAAAAATTCAACAAAATTGCAACAATTTGCTGACAGCAACTTCCAAAAGTTCATCAGAACTGGGACAAAATGTTGATCAACTTGTACATAATTGATCTCTCAAGTGCCAAGAAGCAGTGAGAATATGAAGATTTGGCACCTTCTGATCAAAATTGGTCGCTTCAATACAATTTCCAGAGCATCTAAGATAGGTAAAATAATGTAAGTCCTAAAAAAAAGTGTTAATTCAACTATTTTTAAGAAAAATGATTTTTTTTTCAAGAACATCAAAATTATAATTTTTCAATAGATTCGAAAAGTCCAAAACCTGTACAAAAGACAATATTCATTATTCATCGCAGACTCTATTTTTTGGGCCCTCCAGGAAATTACTGTTGGGGGCAAATTGCTTTTTCTGAAACCCTCCTCTCTACACAATCATAAGAATATCCTTCTTGATAAAATTATATCAATTAATTCTGTTTTTTTAAAAACAATTATCTATAGAGAAATTGGGTATACTGGAGCAAAGTTTAGTTCGGTTACGTTCTAAAGAGCAATTTGAAATTCCTGAAGAAATTTGAAATCTTGCTGGAGGCGCCAAAAAGGTCAACTTTCAACTTTTTTCGAGTCACTGATTTTTTTTGTGACTTTTTTTGGAATTTACGAATAGGTCAAAAATTTACTTTTGAAGAGACACTGCTTTGAATTTCACGGAAATCACCAAAAATGGTGTAGAGGGGCTCACTGGCTCAGTAAGCAGTCTAAGCACTGACCGAAGTTATAGGATCTAAAATTAATTTTCAACCCCTCCACAGCGATTTGAAGTTTCACGAAAAAATTAAAAAATCACTGGAGGCTCCAGAATTGAACAAAACCACCAATTCTTGATGTGTGGAAGTTAGAACTCGCAGTTTATACTTTCAAAAATTCGCCAAAAATCCAAAAATGGGCGTTAGCACCCAAAGTGGGGGGGGGTTTCAGGACATGCTCTTTTGATATAGCTTGGTTTCGTTCAAAATCGGAGAGGGTGAATTCAAAAAAGGCTCCTTGTAAGGATTCATCAAACAAATCTAAAGTTTAAAAATTGCCCAGACGAGGCGAGTACCAATTATTCTCAAATTTTCGAGTTCACAAATTGGCAAAAAAGAAAATTCAAAGCAATATACAAAATTTCAAGTACTAAATTCTTTTCTTCAATTTTAAGGACATTTTTGAAAATCTACAGCCTATTCTTAGAAAACTTGATCAAAGAGAGGTAAGAGAGCAAAAATTTGACGAATATTTCAATTTTGATTAATTCACAAAACGATAGAGAGAGTTCCATGCTGTGCTAAAGCCTGCAGCAAGAATTTCGGAATATTTCAGTTTAAAAAAAAATCAATAAAAAAATAGTTTGAATGAAATTCACCACCTACAAATTTGGATTTGCAAATCTTAGGATCTTTCGATCAGTTTAGGCAGAATTTTTCCAAATATCCTTCTGCTTTCAAATGCATATTTTTATGGCACTTTTTTTTTTTTTTGAAAACTGGGAAACTCACGAATCAATTGAACGCCCCAAAACGCCTCGAAACCAGCACTAGCCATAACTTGGAGGATCGAAAATAGAATTCGTTGAAACCAAATTCCACCTTTCTACTTTTCATTTCATCAAATTTCAATTTTTCCATGAAAAATAATTCAAATTAAAATGTTTGAAAACTCAAAAAAAAAGTACTTTAAATATCTCTTTTGTAAGAAGAAAAAATTAATACGTTGGTTTATAAATTCTATAATAAAAAATTTCGAAATTTTTTTGAAGAGGTAACTTGAAATATTTGTTTGACCCTGAACGAAAATTCAACACTTCTTAAGAAGACAAAATCTTCACAGAGGCTCGGTTGAAATGAAATAAATGCAAGGCAATTTACTAAATTGATAGAGACCATTAGATCTCCACACCAAAACCATTTCAACGATTACTTTGTGGAAAATCTCACCCTCCCTCCTCATCATTCAACAAGGAATGTAACAGCATAAATAGAATAATTAGCATAAATTAGACGCATTTTTACACAAAATAGGCTTAAAATTTTTCAATTACGAATAATTTCATGAAATTTCATCAATTTTAAACAGAATTTGAAATGTGCAGAAAGTAATTCATGTCAATTTCGTATTCTAGACCCAAGTCGGCCAAGTCTGAAAAAAAACAAGCTATGAATGATCTATCTACTCAAATGTATACTTAAATAACCAAACCAATTTAAATTCTAATCCAGCCATTAAAAAAAAAAAAAATCGATTCGTTAAAACCCAATCCTTCCGATCACTTTACTCCTTAAAAATAAAATGTTCATAAACCAAGAACTTTATTATAGATATGGCGGATTTTTTATCACCGCCAATGATACACCGTTCGCTGGTAGCTTACGGGGCCACGTGAACTCATAGACAAAACCTCAAATAGGTAATTATCGGCGATAAAAGCCCATAAAACAAGGGTAATTTCGCGACAAACTTATCGGCGACGTGCCGGTAAATTAACGAAAATACACCAACTCGAACACACGGTGGCAGTATAACGGTATAAGTATATAAGTTTACGGTATAAATTTCAAATGCCTACAGGCGACTTGCCTAACCTATATCTGGAAAATCTAGCTTTTACCTTCGGTTCAGTTCAGCTCGGCGCGGCGCTTATTAAATATTTCGCGAAAATTTGACGACACGTTCAACATCTCACAAAAGATGTTCGCTATTCGAGGAGCCGAGAGCGAGCAACAAGCAAGAGAGCAGATGTTCTTGTGTGTGCAGTTATACGAGGGTGGTTTAATCTGTTCTAAACACTATACTTGTGTAAGAGAGAATAATTTTTTCGTCGCTCGATTCCTTGTGCGTTTGCTGTATAATATGGTATGGCACTCTGTAACGTTCCAAGATGTTAGCAGCGGTCGTCGTCGTACGCGTATTAGCAAACGAAGCCCATTAAAATAGCGATAGCGAACGTCGTCGGCCGATTTAAATCGAGAAGAAGAGAAAAAAAAGTTCACTGTTTAAGAATCAAAATCATCGTAGCGTAAAAAACAATAACACGCGGCAATGTCCCAAAACAAAAGACCACTTAATCAATACCCATTAAGGGTTGAATTTATACGTTTGGCACGATGAGAAAGGCGAGCGAGTAAAAAAACTTTCTAATCGCGACCATCCTACCGCCTCGAGCTACAGAAGAAGAAGAAGAAAAAAAACTCAAAGTAATCGATTTGATAACAAAAGTCTTCTGATTCCGATACGGTATTATAGTGTATGTAGGATGTAGTTACGAGGAATAAGAAGAAGAAAAAATTCACAACGCGGAACTGTTTTTTGAGAAAAAGTAAACGCGATACAGCTGTATACGCAGAAGCTCATATACCTCCTACTAGAGAATACACAATAACCGAACAGCTGGCGTTAGTCGATTCATAACCTTTGGAATTATTTTTATGAATTAACACATGGTCAAGGTAGAGAGAGAATTACCCCGGCTTAGACGTGTACACATGCACACAGCCTACAGGCAAACCGATAGTCAACAGTATAAATAAAAAGAATACATTATTCTATCGCTACCGACGCTGGAAAACGTGAAAAATACGCGAAATGCGGACTTATTTTTACTCGCGGTCGAATGCCATTTAACCCTACAGCAAGAGAGAGAGGAGAAAAAGTCGTATAATTTTATTTACGCTGGAATTATATTTAAAACTTATACAGTAAAATCGCGGTACTAACTTTTTGATCCTGTTTCGCTGCGAAAACTTTACACAGAGGAGACGAGAGAGCGAACGTATAGCGCGCACAAATCACGGCACAGAAAGTTTTTTCATTTCGAATTACCCGCTATTATGTTTACCGCCAATTTGCAAATGCTTCAAGAGCTCGTAGACAGTGTGTTTTTGAGAGTTGATGATTAAAAAACCGGAAAATAAGAAATGAAATGATGAAAATATTAAATACGCTACGTCAATTAATACGGATTTTAAGTCTAAAATAGTAGAGGAAAAATCATCCTCGTATACTTGGTAGTACTTCGTAACGAGAAACAGTAGAAGAATAACTTTTATTCAGCTAGGTCTTCGGGGTATATTTTTTTCGCAGACGTCGTGTCGAAAATTTTCATGTACTAGGCGAATTCCAACGAGCAAAAATAATTCCTCGATTTGGTCTCGGTCTGCCTCTTTCTGTGTACTTCGGCATTCGACGACGCGACGTTACTATTTTAATAAAAATGCCACCGTAGCTCGTTAAACTCAACACCGTGATCCAGAAGATCCCCTGAAATGGCTGAAAAATTGTTTGGTACTTTACGGTAACTCTAACCAAGGGTCGTCAAGAGGGAGGCAAAGAGGGTAGTTTGCCCCGAGTCCACATTTTTTGGAGGGTCCAGCAAAAGAAAAAGATTGTTATTTTTACTTATCGAAATACAAATTTTCGGAAGCTCTTGTCATTGCTTCGTTTGGAGCTGTTTATTTTACTTTTTCAAAATTGAAATTCCTAAAAAAAAAAAAATGAAACTTCTGAATTAGTTTTGATTTTTTGAAGCCAAAAAATATACCCTTCTCATAATAAACATAGTTTTAATGCTTCTCAAAATATAAATTTGAAAACGTTTGCCCTCATTCGTTACGGTCTGCTCTCTTTTCTTTTTCAAAATTTAAATTTAAAAAAAAAAAACAATCGTAAGTATACAGAAAAATCAGTAGGCCCAATTCTGGTCCATGTACAATGAATTTTCTTTGGCCCACCTCAACAAAATTGGCTGCACCACTGAGATAATTAGTCGGAAGATAAGTTTTTCTCAACGATTTTTTTTTTGAATTTTAAATTTTTTAAAGCAAACTTATGGGGGGGGGAGATAAAGCCTAGAAGAGGTAAAAAGTCAATTTGGCCAATATTATTCAGTTCAAATTTCAATATCGACCAAATCAAATTGACTTTAATCTCCCCCCCCATGCCAGATTCGAAATCCGCGGTATCGAAAACAAGAATATGTAGATAGATACATGAAACGATGTATCACAATTCACAATCACACAATAATAATATTGACCAAATTGACTTTTAAGCCCATCCGTTTGACTGTACCCCCACCCCTACTGAAAAAATGATTCCACTCGTGTCAGATTCGAAATCAGCTGTATCAAAAACATAAGGTTTGATGGTTTCTTCGGGTATTACACCAGTTTGACAAGCAAAATTGAATTACAGCCATTTGAAGGGGTCTCCTGGACTACTGTGCGCATAGCTCCGCTCGTTCAACTCGAGGAACTCGACGCTAAATTGAAAACGAAAAGGGAGAAACGATAGAACAAGTTTTCATCACGCTCTACAATAATTCTATGTAGGGATAACGAGAAATTAAAATATGAATTAAATACTTCCTGGATTCGAAAAGAAAATGAAAAAGATACCGAACGCTATAGTCGGCAACTCGGCATAGTATACCTTGTTTTCTTCCACAGACATAGCACTAGCACGTAGACCTTGTTTACAACCGAATAAACTTATCGCAATACCGGATTCCAATTTTTAAAAAGGGTCTCGACGTCGTCGACGATTTACATATCAACAAATCGAACACCTTCGAAGAACCGAAATTATCGCTAACGAGTCAAAAGAAGAATCACACGCTGTACATTTCTTCTGTAACACTGCAATATTCCAACAATGAAGAAACCAATTAGTCACAATTCATTCTTCGTTCATTGTTTACTCGATATGTAAAAAATGACTACGATTAGTTAAAATCATTCCAACAAGACAGAGGAAACGATTACTTCGCGAAATTCTGATTCATAGCTTGCGACACATGTGAGACTGGAAAAATAACACCGCGCTGTTCTAAAGATAATCCATATTCGACAGACTTGCCTTCGAGCATCTTGTTAACTCCTCATGTAGGGGTTCCATATGTATTGTTTTCTCATGCAATGCTCATCTCTTCTTTCAACCTGATTTGAACAAAAGATTCAAAGGGTTTCACATACAGTGTTCTGTATAGATATTTGTGTCATTCGCTGAATGGAAAAACATCTTTTAGCAAGATAAAAAAAATAACCCTGAATTGGAACGTCGTCGTCGTTACACGAGCTCAAAGTTGAAATACTTTTCTAATACTCACGTAATAAGTAGTTGAATCTTGACCGTTGGAATGGAAAATCGTTAGTACTACTGAATCACGTTTTACGTAATCGATCGACGGCTATGGTAGTAATTATCTACGTGAATTAAATACCGAATATAAGATGGATTAATCTCACGTGGTACATAATCTGAGACGTCGTTCAATCCTTTATATAGCAGCGAGCAAAGAGGTAGAGGAAGACATGCATTGAAATTTGAAACCAAATAACTCAACTCAACTAGGAAACTGGAAAGTGGAAACGATTAAACGAATCCTAAGTCCCACTCCCAGCAACCCAGCACATTACAAATTTACTTTATATCAAATTTCCTCCGCTTTGGCAACTTTTAACTTTTCGAAATTTAAAAAAAAATGGAAAACTATTGGAAAACTGTTTGATCTGCCACCTAGGCACCACTTCACCAAAAACCAACGGTTTTTCTTTTTTTTTTAAAAAAAAATCCCCACCCCAAAAATTTTTTTTCAAGTCAAAAAAAATTTCACAGATAAAAAAAATAATTTTTGTGAAAAAAAAACAAAACAATAACAAATAAAACGCGATAAAAATAAAACGTAAACAATAAAAATCAAAGGGACAAAACAAACATCTCGGTGGATGAAGTTGAAGAAAATGAGAGAAAAACAATCGTATCGGCAGAACTAAAACGAATAAAATATAATTGAGGCAACAATTGAAAAGCAACAGGAGCTCTTTCCAAATATTTTATTTACTCTTCCCAGCTATCATAATGGAAAATTCAATTTTTACTTTCACTTACGTCATAAACGCATTATTGTACCAATGGATCGAACTCGAACGAAAAACAATCGAAAGAGTAAGTTTTCCTAAAATAATTCTAATATCGAACGGAATTCCTAAACATATTCGATATACAAAACACAAATATCTGTACAACCCCAACAATAAATTACACCAAAGAAAATACTCCAAGTAATCCTACCTTTTAGCGGGCAAAATGAAATTTAAATGAACCTCCATAATATCCACAGTTCCACACATAGCAGTAGTACGTAATTGCACACTATATACACGTCCATTTAATCACGAATTCATGCAACTGAAATTATACACCCGATATCCGATACATTATACGCGAATATTGAAAATGAAAAAAACAACTCTAAATCCATCGCTCGTAACGAACCAAAGGAACATAACGCACAAGCGACGACGACGAGCATACCACAAGCGGAGTTATTCAAAACACATCCTACTAAAAACTGACGAAAACTGTTATTCACACAACACCTAACAACGAACCATTACTACCACAAAAACACAAATCAGACGCCGGTACACGAATCAGCCGTTCATTTCGCCAAAAGCAACCATGAAAATCACGTGTACTCGCTTCATTCGAATTCGAATAACTAAAAATAAAATGATAATCGGTTATCGTTTTCTCTGATAAAGGAAACTGATATAAAGATGTCCAAGGTCATAATCCGAATAAACGCAACAGCTCAATCGTATACATTACTAAAGTGACTCATTTAGAATAGTTTTTTTAGAGCGTGGCAATTATTCAAACGTCAACGTTTGTACAGAAAAGAATCATATTATTAAATCTTTGAGTAATGAAATGTCATCGATAGGTAGTAGAATTACGCTGGAAGATTTCGAAATAACATTGACATTTCCGAGGTTCTCAATCCCCAGTCTACAAAGATAAATTTCTACCGAACAGATGAGCATTTTAACCTTGATGTAATTTGTCTGTCTTCGCTGTAAAACTGAGTAAAAACTGATAAATTATAAAGCAAACTATCAATAATTTCAGACAGGGTCCAAGATCTTATAATTTATGGCAACTACACTATATAGATAGAATATTTCTCTCAACGTACAGAATATTATACTTCATCATTACCATTTATTCCTCTTGTCTGAAAAGTGTCAGAGGTGTCAGTCATTTTATCAGGGAAGATTACCGAAAATGAACGTTAGGATGCTAGAAATATGAAACAGCAGGTTTTTTTTCGAATGTTTGTAATTAAGAAAAAAATTCCAGTTTCGCCGAAAGTTTTTTTTTTCATCTTGAAAAATGCTCAAAATAACAAAACTTATTCACCTTAAATTTCAAACCGTCATGTACACGTACAGTACAATGAAGGCTTGTTCGAAAAATAACCAAGTTAGAAAACCCACATTGAACAAATAAAAACAATCACGATTGAAATATTACATAAAATCTAGAACTGGATGTTTTAGAAAATGTGTTCGATTCGTTGAGTAATTTCTTGAGATTTTTGAATAGAAAATATTCGATGATAAGTACGTATACCTCAAATATTTGAACAGCCTATTTACCTTATTTATGTATCTATCTACCTAAGTGTAAGTGGTAAGTAGGTGCCTATCTACAATGGCTGTGAAAATCCCAAATCATTAAATACTGCATCACTACTTTTCAGGCACAAGGATCCGATAGAATAGAACTATTGTACCTACTTGACAACTTAACTACAAAAAAAAAATGAAACATTGACAAGCAGTTTTATTTCTACCCTTTTATGTACTATCGTATATTTAAAATCCGACTGAGGTGTTTTAAATCTCACATTGAGGATCACATTCACATCCCTACCTCAATTCCTCATTAAGTACTCAACTTTCCATATTCACTGGAACAAAAGGTGAGTAAATTTTCATAGTAATTTTTCGGAGCATTGTGATTGTGAAACTTCAAAATGTTTCTTCTTTATGAGAGTCAACTAACTACTCGATAATTGTTAAAGTTTTTCACTTCTGTAGGTATCATTACTTTTTTTTTTTTTTTTTTTTTAATTAAACAAAATTTTATTCGTCATTCATATAGATAATCTTTTCAATACACTAAATAATTATCAATTCCCATATTCACATCATAATTCGTAATATTTTTTAAAATACCAATGAGTAATTTTCACAACTCTATCAGTACTTTTTAAATAAAATGTGAAAAAATTCAGAATCGAAATTCAAATTTTTAAAATTAAAAATGAAACATTTCAGAGTAGGTAAGTCAATAATACGATTGTTTTCCGCCTACGATTCAAATTTTTTAAAGCTGATTTTAAAAAAATATTCAAAGCAGTTATGAAAAACCACATCTTAATCGGTTTAAAAATTAATAATCTTATTGTCGAAAGTATCAGTCATTGAAAAAAAAATTAAAAATCCATTCTTATCAATCGAGTATGTAATTATATTCGCTAAAATAAAAAGCAAATCGCGTATTGGCAATTTAAATACCTCGATTGATGAATCTTCTCAATTACAAAATGTAGAAAAATTTTGCGATATAATTTCTCGATAAACATCTAGATAGGCAAAAAAAAACACACAGGAAGAGGCGAGAAAAAAAATTGAATTTTGTACTCGCTTCATTGACGTAAGCAAACTTTAACAAAATAATAAAGAAAAATCTAAAGCGTAAAAAAAAGCTCACACCGCGTTAAAAAATTATTAGCAGCGAATCTAACCGTAATTAATTTTCAAACTCACCTTCGATTTTAAAGAAGGAAAAAAAAGTAGCAAAAGGAAATGAGAAAAAACGTACTTGGACGAGTTAATCTATGTAACGTAAACACGTTGTTTCTGCATTGGAACGTAAAAATGTAATGAACCATTTTCTTATAACCGGCTGGCATCTACCGGTAAAATTCCAGTATTTCCCTTTTTTGTAATTCAACGCTTCCAAAACTCTTCAGCTTTTAGCGATTCTGCGCTTTCAGTTTCCATAGTAACTTATGAAATGTTGATTCGAATTAAGAAAGTTAAGCAAGAGAAGATACAACTTACAGTTATTTATTTTTCTCCTGAGGAGGTTACTGATGTGGAGTTAATACAACCTGCTGGGAAACATTATACGTAAAATCATTTTCCATTAAACTTATTATATTTTCATGTATATGAAAATTTGTCAAAATAAAACTATTAAAGGAAAAACGCCTGTGTCTTGGCAGAAACGATACCCCATGCGTAACCTATTTATCATACGTTGAAGGTACAGTGTAAGTAATTCGCTCACCTTTATGTTTTGTGCTGAGTTATAACAACCTTGAAATACACACCGAAATGCTCAACTTTGAAAACAATTTGAAAAACTTTCGCAACTACGGCGTATTTGTAAACAATTTCGTAACTATGAAAGTTAAAAGCTGAATATACCAACGTATAGAGTATCGAGTTATTTTTCAATTTAAATACAGCGTAAGCGTGATTTCAAATTTTCATGTTTCGGATAGGCTTCCAAATCAGGCTGAGAATAGTTTTGCCATTTATTTGGAATTAATTTTCGCTCCTTTTCGTTTACCAATACCTCGACTGCACGTATTACATATTGGTCAAGGTGATCTTTACAACCCCTTAAGATCTACACTATACTAATTTGTAAGGTTGCTTAAACACGAATATACTACCTAGACCTACTACTTATACAATACCAATAAGGAAATGATGAAATAGTTTTCAACTTTTACCTATCCGAGTTTTGTCGAAACTAAAACACCTAAATAAAAACATTTCGTCAACTAATTTTCAGCCCAGCGCGAAGATAATTTAAAATAAACATAACCATCATCACATTGAAGAAAATAGTTAATATAAAATTCAAGATTATCCCCTTTCTAATTTCGCACGCTGCAAAGTCACCAACCAACCAACTCTTGTTTATGGTAGCTGTATCGAAGGATGAGGATGAGGTCATTAGCCGTAACTCAAAACTACCACATCCCGAGAGTATAACCAATTTTAAACTTTCAATATGCTCGATAGGTAAGTAAATAATTCGACTTTCATCAAGGCTAATTAATTAGTTATTTATACGATCGCATATTCATGCAACAGGTACACTCGAGAAAACAGCAACCGATCAATAATTTAGATTAACAACTTTTCAACGCCCGAATTGTCGACCGAAAACTGAAAAGAAATACCGGACTGAATAGTCGAGCCACACAAAACTTCAAAAGTCTTAAATTCTTTTGAAATTTTTATCGCAGCTTTCGTTTCATATTGCATTAGGTGTACGTTCCGTTCGTTTGCGCCTTGCGGAGAATTTTCAACTGCTGTATACTATAAGAATGTTGAAAATGAAATGCACTTTTATGGTATAATATCGTCGAACCGTATAAATTAAATATTTATATTTAATAGTAAACTGAAATTCCGTAATATTTTTCAAGGCACGTTTTTCCTCAGCAGAAATTCTTCGATAGATGGCCAGACTTGAGACTTACATACATACATACATAGACGTACCTACACATACGTTATTATTAGTCTACATAAACAATGAGAGGTAAAAGCGCAAAAGCACAGGATTAGATGATTTAATTTCAGACATACAAGGAACTTTTTTGAGAGATTGAATGAAACGCAATTTTCCTACTCTAAAAATTATCAAAATGGTTTAAAATAATGCAAAAGTTGATAACACACTCGTAGATTAAGATGTTACTTTAATTAATAAAAGAAATAGGTACCTACACCGAAAGTTTAATGAAAATACACAGAATGGCAGAAAATTTCATCAATTTTTCATTTAAAAAATAGTAAAACATTAACCTAGTCTCTAGAATATTTTAGAAAATCACCACGATTCTAGCATTTATTCCCTATGCTTTAAAAAATTCCTGTTCTACATTCTTTAAGAATTTCAAAATATTCCAAGTTTCTCAAACATAAAGTCCCACGTCTTTATAAGGGTTCGTGAAAAAATAGGAGCTGGGGGAGAATTCATGTTCTCTAAATTTTGAAAAAACCTAAGAATTTCAGTCATTTTTGAAGTTTTAATTATGTCATTAAAACAGTTTATTATTGAGGTACCTATAGGAAAAGGGGTGGGAGTGTTTGCCATGAAAAAAGTAAGTAAGAAGTATGTATGTATGGACTTGTACTTCCATCCAGAGTAAGGTCTCTCTAAAAATCTCATCTGCAAGAAAAATTACTCAGGAAATTACTAGTGTGAAATATTGGTCTGAAATATTAAAAAAATTGAGCAAAAATTAGCGAAAATTGCATAAAAAATTTGAAAAAGTAGCTAACAGCTGATAACAAACCCTTTTCTCTAAATGAAAATATTTTATGAACAAATTGATTCGCTTTTTATGAAACGCTTGTACAGCAATTGATCTGTTTACAATCGAATAGAATCATTTACGAACGATTGGCGATTGAACAAATTTATTGATTTCTAGGTGAATCATTCGCGAACGAATTGATTTGTATAAGTGACTCGTTCGCGAACGAATCGATTCGTATAAGTGACTCGTTCGCGAACGAATCGATTCGTATAAGTGACTCGTTCGCGAACGAATCGATTCGTATAAGTGACTCGTTCGCGAACGAATCGATTCGTATAAGTGACTCGTTCGTGAATGAATTGATTCATTTACTCAATTTTTGATGAATCATTCGCGAACGAATTGATTTGTATGAGTGACTCGTTCGCGAACGAATCGATTCATTTACTCAATTTTTGGTGAATCATTCGCGAACAAATTGAATAATTTTTAGTGAATCATTCGCGGACGAATTGATTCGTATAAGTGACTCGTTCGCGAACGAATCGATTCATTCACTCAATTTTTGGTGAATCATTCACGAACGAATATTGTTGAATTGTTGGTGAATTAAAAATTTAAAAAAAGGTTGCAAAAATTCCAAAAAAAAAAAATTGTTGAAAATGATAAAACTGAATGTAAAGCAACAAATTGTATCAAGTGCTATAAAAATTGCAAAACAGAAATTAAAACGTTATAAACAGAGAAAAATCACTAAAAATTAATGAAATATTGCAAAATTTGAAAAAAATCCAAAAATGCCAAAGATATCGAAAAATGACTACAATTTATGAAAAAATATTAAAATGAAACGTACTTTTGAAAAATATAAAAAATATCAAAGAAATGGTAAAATCAGCATTAAACTCACCGAAATTTAACTTGAAATTTATTTAAAAATTGGCAAAAATTGAACAACATTTTGCAAAAATTCATTTTAAAAGTTGTTAAAATGCTGTAAAAATATCAGAAAAAAATGAAACATTGCAAAACTAAATCACAATTCCACGAAAAAGTCCAAAATGATGAAAAAATTGTTGAAAATGTCCAAAAAAATAAATACAAATGAAGCAAAAATAATAAATAATGTGAAAAAAATCACCCAAAAGTTGCATAAAGTATCATAAAACACTGAAAATATCCAAACGTTGATGAAATTTCAACAAAATTGAGCCAACAAGGGAATATAAGTAAGACTCCTAAAAATTTAAGTAGGTATATGGTATATGTAGGTAAAACATAGTAACTTGAGCAAAATATATCAAAACATACTTAAGAGTTATGATTCTCCTAACCAGCTGATGTTATTTTTCAAAAGTCACCCCAATCCCTGCACATGTTTCAAAAATCACGTTAGGACTTATGATTTTTCATTTAGGTAACGTTGATTTTCAAAAATCACCTCGAAGAGATTATGTTCAACATGTTCTTATGTTTTTAAAAAACCGTCTTAAGAGCTATAATTGTACATTTGATTAACGTTTTTTTTTCTCGAAAATTTACAAATTAAACGTAATGTACCTACAAAAAAAACACGTTAGGGGTTGTAATTTTTCACACGGTTGACATCATTTTACAAAATTGACTCTATAAGGACGAGTACATAAATATCTTCAAAAACAAAACCTTCTAATACATGAGTTAATTGAGTTATGATTCTTCTTCTAGCTAACATAGTTTTCCAAAAGCAACCTTCAAAAATGAAAATATTTTGAAAACCATCTTAGGGGTGATGAATTTCCATTTAGCTATGGTTGTTTTTTAAAAGTACCCTAAGAAGAAAAATGTATTTTTGAAAAACCGTTTTAAGGGTTATAATTTTGTATACAACTACTAATATAGACACTGGACCTGCGGAGTAAGACAACCAACTGGCAGCCATCTTGCCAAAAAAACCTGTGTAGAGCCAATTTCTCCCGCTGAGTGCTCTTGGCTGCGCTGCTGTCGATTTCTTGAACAAACTACATGCAAAATACAGCGCAGCCAACAGCACTCAGCGGGAGAAATTGGCTCTACACAAAACTCACTACCGTCCCTTTCCCCCGTTGCCTGCAGATTGAAGTACAGCGCAGCCAAGAGCACTCAGCGGGATAAATTATCCCTACACAAACTTTCTTTACCGTTTCCATTCCCCTCGGCCTGCAGTTGGTTGTCTTACTCCGCAGGTCTAGTGTCTATAACAACTAACAACGTTTTACAAAATCCAGCCTGAAATCTGAGTCGACCCCCTTATGAGTGGTAAAATTGTTTCTTCACAAATAATCGCTTAATCAGTAATTTAATTTACTTACCAAAAATTACCAAATTATCAAAAATTGCCAGTTGTTTACTAAGTACATAGATGGTTTCCTTAAAAAAAAAAAAAAAACAATAAAAAAATTTGAAAACCATTTTGAATAAAAATAAAATAATATTGCATTGAATTTTGCTTAAAATTTGAACATCTCATTCATAAATTATTACATAAAAAATTTCCAGTCATTGCTAGAATAAAATTTTTTATTTGAAAACATCCGCAATACTGTTTTCTTTATTCGTGGAAAGATACCTGCCTATATGAATTTGATGTTATAATATGCTACATAACTTAGGTAGTTCACTCGTGGGAGGAAATTTCAATCTTTTAACATGCAGCTTCCTACACACGTAAAACTTGAGAGCGAAGATAAAGCTGAAAACAATTAAACATTAACCCTTTTCAGTTCGCCGGTAAATTTTACGATTACCAGATAAGATTGTTGTGATTTGCTTTGCTTAAAAATTTTTTTTAATAAACGTGCTCTACCTTTACACAAACGTATCTACCTACCTATATAAAACGAAATACATTTTACAACCATTCATTTTTTTTTCAATTTCTTTTTCGACGACGAAGGTCATAAAAGAGACTGTGTGAGGTTCGCCTTTTCTTCGTAGATCAGCGTGTAACTCCCCAGAGTTTACAGCAACAACTTCTACTTTGATCAAGGGGGAGAAACCTCTCTTGAGAAAGAAAAACGCAAGTAATAAACTACACCTGAACATAAAGGCGTTATGTTATTACGGTACTTTGCCATTTTTATAGTTGCAGAATTGTCATATCCGCTCGCACTTTTTGGCGTTTTCGTGTCCGATGCGTATATTTTTTCCAATTTTTGCAATTTTTTGCCTTTATTCGAAATTGAAACAGACATTTATTTTCGTTTGTTATCGCGTCTTCGTAAAACGGCGCGTGAATAATTAAATCATTTTAAAACGAGTCGCCAAAAAAAAAAGAAAAAAAAAGGTTTATAAAAATCAGCATATCTATCAAATTCAAATACATTATAGCAGGGTACTTAGTTAGTTTTCCTTTTTTACCTATACTGTATACTCCTACGTGGTGTCGTAGGCAGCAAGGAGACACGTGGAAAGACTTCTTTTAAATTGTGTACGCAAATTTAACCTCTCGAGTGAATACTCCCCTATACGTTTGGAAAGTACCTACTTTGAAAGTCCGTAAGTATAAGAAAAAAATTTCAAAAATAAGAACAACATCCGCGTACATAAAGTTTTTCCAAACACGCGAACCCTATACTATATAATATAGAGAAATAATTATTTTATTTTTTCTTCGCGTACATATCATGGCTGTTTCATTCGCGCAGTATATACCTCGATGGTACGTGCAGTTCTTACGAAATTTTCCGAGTAATTGATGTGCTACATTACTTTGAAAGTTATTATTGTAAAGTTTAACGTACATTAATTATAAGAAAATGTGATAACTTCTGCGAGACAGATTTTTCCGGCAGACGTATCGCTCAGTTGTTCAATATTTTATCTAAACGTACAACACATTTTACCATCATTGGTGAAAAGAGAAACTATGGGAGACGAGGCAGGGAGGTTTAAACTTTTTGAATCCTTGGCAACCCTTGTCAGAACGTGCAAAGCTCAAATATATAACAATGTTTGCTGAATTGTACACATCGTTTTCATTTATTGTTATTGCAATAATAAAAAAAGATACGAGTGGAAGTGTGTAACCTGCTACACTGTATTCTGTATTCATCTTAGCGTGCTATCAATTAATACAATGGGCGTACCTAAATTATGTCATCAGTTGGCCTCGCGTGAGTCTCCCCATCATACCATACCACCTCTTCTGCCAGTAAAATGAAATAACACATCACAATTTTTTCTCACTATAGGAAATATCTCAATACTCGGTCGTCGATTTTGATAATTTCTTGTTCCAGAGCTCACGAGGGCTCATAGAGAAACTCCTGAAAAAAGTTCAATTATTTGTAGTTGGACAAAAAATTGAGGATCCTGCGAGATTTTGAATTTTCCAAAAGCTGCATGTACTGATGAAAAAATTAAATAATCAATCATTATCAGGAATACATCATTTCTGGCCAATTTTAAATTTTTAGTGGGTACATCTAGAGGTCCAATTTTGAAAAAGTGAAGAAAATGGTATTTTTGAGGCGTTTTAATTCAGGAAAAAAAATTCATTGATTTTCTGACATCAAGCACATCAGATTTTTTTTCAATTTGTTAAAAGGTGCAAGAGGTTCTTCTGAAATTCTCATTATTACTGGTTCATGTAACATTGACTTCAAAAAAATCCAAGTCGAAGCCAAAAACTTATGCATGATTTAAAACTTTCTTAGAAGAGGAGACTTAATAATACACTAATTTTTGTCAGAGAAGTGAGATTGTTTCAAAACTTTTTGGAAATCAAGAAAGACTTTTTGGAAACGTTTGACATAAATGTGAGAATTTTTCAATCAATTACTTACTTACTTACACCTTTTACAGCACGAGCACTTTTATGTGAGAATTTTTGGCAATTTCTGGCAAAAAAAACAAGATTTTGATAATTTTAGCGAAAAGCAGAGCTCTTTTGGCAATTTCGGACAAGACAGTGAAACTTTTAAGCAATTTCTGGAAAACATGGAAACTTTTTGAAATTTTTTACGAAAAAGCAACAGTTTTTAATAATTTTTGGCCCCAAAAAAAAACAACTTTTTAGTAATTTTCAACAAAAAAAAGACATTTTGGCAATTTTTTACAATTTATTAAAGAATCAAGAAAGCAAGATTTTTTATAGAATTTTTGTCAATTTGTTGGCAAAAAGCAAGGACTTTTTCGAAATACTTGCAAGAAAGTGATACTTTCAATTTTTGTCGAAAAAGTGATGTTCATTGCAACGTTTTGGTAAAGAAAATGTGATTTTTTTGGAAAATACATAAATTGACAAAAAGCAAGACTTTTAGGTGCGATTTTACCAAAAAAATCTTTTTGACAATTTTTGGAAAAAAGGGAGACTATTGAGACATTTGAAATTTTTTGCAAACAAACGACAATTTTTAGCAATTTTTGGTAAGAAACACTTTTTGGCTATTTTAACAAAATCTGACATTTGTTTTTGGCAGAAAACGAGACTTCGACAATTTTAGCCAAAGTAGGAACTTTGTAGCCTTAAAGCTGAAAAGGAAGTTCAACCAGTTGGAAACAAATTTTAAATAAAGGACTATTTTCGTAAATTATTCATCAGTTGCAGATTTTATCAAAATTTTCCCCCTTTTCTTCGAGAAGTAGAAGTACATAGGACCAAGATTTGAAAAAATTGAGTTTTTGAAAATTTATTTTAAAAAGTAACTTTGGTAGGTAACCATAATTTTGAAAAGTCATGAATAGTAGGTAACTTAGTCACAGATGTTTCTTTTTTGAGGTTTTCGGCTTTTCAACCCCTCCCTTCCCCTTTCTAGCTACAAAAAGTGGATTTTCACACTTTCTTAAAATCAATTTTCGATTTTGTGTTACCGCTGGAGCCTCTTCAAATTGACCTAGAGTGGTGAAATTTGCCATTTATACATTTTGAATGTGCCACAGATGCGCCTTCTCGAGGTTTCGACTTTTCAGCCCCTCCTTAACCCCTTCCAACCGTAAAAAGTGGATTTTCTGTGACTGTATTTATTATATCCTAAATAAATTCAATTGAACTGAATTAAAATTTTCGTTGATTTTCAATTCTTTTTATGTTAGAAACAGAAATAAAGGATATGAAAAAAAATCAATTGTTTTTTTCCAACTTGCAATGCCCCTCCTCCAGAATCATTTTGGGCATTTTTCAGATTTTTTAAAACATTCATTGGAGAAATTTATTTGTTTTTTGATCAGTATCTGAGATTGCATTATTTTGGTAGTTAAAAAAGGCACAATTTTCTCAGAAAAAATGAGAAATGCATATTTTTCGAAACCTATGAGGAAAAATTCGCATGGATGACCCTTTGGTAGACCCATGCACTGAACAAAATAAGTTAGAGCAGAAGTGGGGGGGGGGTGCAAATGTAAAAATTAACCAACGACTGTTCAGACATGAGAACCAACTTTTCTTAGATGGTTTCAGTCGATTCATGATCTTTCAATATTCGATTTTTTTTTCTGAAAACTTCTGTCTCAAGAAAATAAGAGTGGTATCTCAATTTTCACAAATCTTCTATTTCCTAAAAAAAAGTTTTGGAACCTCACTTTTAATGCATTTTTCGCTGAAAAGTGAATTAAAATTTTTCGCGGTTTTTTTGAGGGGGAGGGGGCGGTAGAAGGAGGAGGAGAGACAGGGTGTATACAGAAATTTGTTGACCGAAAATCACTACCTTTTCATTACTTTTTCACTATCTTAAAAAAAATCACTACCTTCCAAAATATTTTTAACCCCCCTCCCCTCCCCCTACTTCTCTAGATTCATTTTTCAATTTTTTTTGGACTTTCGCGTTTTACGGTTGCCGAGAGAGAAGAAACAGAACTACGCACACAACACCAGTGTTACCATTTAACCATTTCTAGGATGAAATTTATTCAAATATATGAAAGATGGAGAATTTTTTTCAACTTTAAGAGTGATTTTTTTTTCTATTTTTTATGAATGGAAAATCGGATTGTCCCACCTACTATTTGAGAGATACGTGATTTGAATCAATATCATGTTGTTGCAATACTTGATAAACGATTTCGATCGCATATCCCCGTAAATTTCACTCCCCTAAATCCATCTCTGCCAAAATTCTAAGCAAATTATTCTCGAAGAATATTTCAACGTCAAAAAACTAGGCTGCTGTAACCTAGACACCTATTTCCTATTCGTAGAGGTAATATGATCAGTCAAAACAAAGTACCAAATTTATCAAGATTCCACGTATGTACCTATATACCTACCTACCTACCTATATGTATACATACATAAACATACGCACAGATAGTAAAAAGGTAGGTACTGAAATAATAAACAAACGGGGGTGCGACGCAACGTGGACGTGTTAAAAAAATCATACTCATTTACGACGATTTAAATGTTGAAAAAAAAAGGCCAATCCGGAGCAGAAAAGAAAAAATGAACGTACAAAGGGTAAATTCTGACATTATAGTAGGCTGTTATCGGTTATGGTGGCGGTTTGTAACGGTTAACGGATTAGAGAATCAGAGAGAATATGGTAGGTTTTCGCAAAATGTTAGTTACAAATTTTGTTCTCATAAAATAAAAAGGTTGTTGCTGCTATTGGGATTTAGGCAGAGGCAGGTAAGAATAAGAGCGAAGAATCGTATAAGTCGTAACCCATAAATATGGGCTTCGCTAGGTAAGATAAATTGCGAAAAAATAGCCTACACATTTGTGTACAATATAGGTAAAGGTGTAAAATTCACTCTGTAACGAGAAGGGAGCAGTATAGGTAGTCGTATACACAAAAGGGTCTCTCGTATAAAAGTACTCTGTGGCGTGTTTTTCTGCCTCAGTCTGTACTACCAATTAAACCAACACTTTTGCAAAGTGCTCGCAAACGAGTTCAAGAAAATAAAAAGAATTCGCCGTTTCTTCTCAGCAGAGTTTTCGTGTACTAAATAAAATTCTCTTCCATTTAATGGAAACGTTTAGTAATATCGAGTAGGTACTTTTCAAAAGCTGGAAAAAAAATTATCGAGTTGGGTAATTTTATACTTCGAGATTAGAGTTGTTGTGTCCAAATGGCGCGACATGTCAAATGCATATCGTTTATGGTGAGCTTTTTTCTCTATTCTTATCATTTTATCGTAAATTTTTTTCCTTTATTTATCTCTCGTTCTTTTCGTTTGTTCGTTGAACTGAAAAAGGTTCGTTTCGATTATGCGAGTAAAATAGGTACGTAGATGGAGTTTCAAATTTCTCCTTTTTCGAATGTACCTAGGAATTTTTTTTGACTCTTACATTATAATGATGAAATTGCAAAATTTTTATACGTAATTGGAAAAAACGATTTGAAAACCTTTTTGAAAATTTAAAGGGAGGGGCTTTCATTTTTCAATTTTGAAAACATTTCGAAACATGCGACACAAAATCACAAAATTTTAATTGAATAAATCAAAATCTCATTTTTGTAATTAGAATCTTGAAGCTGATATGTTGGCCTGTTGAATCTTGTATTTTTTGTAATTTTTAGCTACAAAATTGATTCTTGTTTGATATCTCATTCGAGTTTTAATCATTGGTCCAAATTACTTTTTTCAAATCATCAAAAAACCTACACAAAAAGTTGAAATAAAATTTGACAAAAATTGAAGTAGGTGTCTTCAATCAAAACATCAAACACATTTTTTTTATTTTTTAAAAAACGATAGGTACGTCGAAAAAAAATATTATCAATCGAAATAGTAAAAATAGTATATGAGACACAAGAAGCATTTTTGTACCAATATTTTTAAAAATTTTCTCACCAAACAGATCAAAAAAAGTCTAAAACCCTTTACAAGTTTTAAGGAAAATCAGAATTGAAAAAATTTTCATCTTTAGATATAAATAACAAAATAAACATTGAAATGTCAATAGACTGAAGAATTCTTCCGAGAAATTAAAAAAATAATACACTCAAAAACTAGTTTTTAAGCTTTTAAGTAAGTAGAATTTGGAAAAATCTCAAAAAAAACATAAAATTTCAAAAAGTTATAACACTTAAAAAGAGTAACGTTGTGCTCGGTTTCCATAGTCTCAGCTGGGTTAGGAGATTCAGCAGCTCCGGATGAGACGGTCTCTGAACTGACCGCGTTTGAGCTAGCTGGTGCCCCCTGGGGGGTCGACATGGGAAGGGGTTTAGCCGTTGGTACCACTGGCGGAACTGAGGCGGCTGTTGGTACCGCTGGTTTAGACCCTGGAGGCGTTTTCTTCGGGGGTTTGTTATTCGAATTAGCTCCTTTCGACGAGTTCGGCCCCTGAGGATCGCCCTTAGCAGATCCTTTGTTTGGTTTTGGGGACTTGTTACCATTGCCGCCAGACTTGTTACCAGAGTTGCTGGATTTGTAACTTGTTACCGGAATTACCAGCGCCACCAGGGGAGAGGTTTTCCATGGACACTCCCTTAGCTTTACCACCTTGATAAAGAGTCATAAATCTCGCCAGGGCTACACCAGAATCCATTCTCTCGATAGGGGCAGTAACGGCTGGATCTTGCATGTTGGCCACTTTAAGATACTGGGTCCCGTATCCTTTGTAGAAGACTGTGACTTTAGTGTACTGCAGGAAGACCACCTCAGGATCGTTGGCTTTCTCAGCATCACTTCGAAGGGCCAGGAACGCCTGTTTCTCCTTCTTCATCCTGTCTTTCGATTCTTTACCCAGGGTAGGACAATCGATAATCAAGTCAATAAGCGCCAACGTAGCATTATAAGGTTCCAACCGCACCTTTGGATCACTAACTGCTAATTCGCCTTTCCGCAAATCATCTTTGTTGACTTGATCTCCTGGTGGCGGCTCCTTGAGAGATGCCATTGAGTCTGCTTTGGTTAAGCCAGGATGAGATAGCTTTGATCGGAGCAGGCCAGGCCAAAATAGGTTTGGTTAGGGTAAGCTGGCACCGTTAGCTTTGGTTGGTATAGGCTGGCACAGTTAGCTTTGGTTGGTATAGGCCTGCAGCAGTTGAGTGAAGAATGGAAAAAGATATTCCCTCACTCTAGGACAAAAACTGAGGTCGTAGCTCAACTGGAGTAGGTCAATTTCGGATTGAAATGCCTGTGCTGCCGCTGCTGGAGTCCAACTGGATCAGCTGTTGGTGACTTGCAGATTTAGGTTCGTATAGGCCAGGAAAGCTGCTTTAGTGTACGGTTATAGTGAAGCAGAGCCGCGCAGAGCCAAGCAAAGTCACCAAGCTAGAAACACGGAAAAAAGGTGGAAGGACGAGCCTAGCAGAGCCGCGCTGTAAAGAATAGCGATTGCCATTCTTGAAAGCGTGGCTATGCGTTGGTGAAAGGTCTCGTCAACCTTTTTATCCATGTTTCAACGTTAGTGACTTTGCTTGGCTCTGCGCGGCTCTGCTTCACTATAACCGTACACTTAGGTTCGTTTAGGCCAGGAGGTCACCTTGCTGGAACCTTTGAGCTGCTGTATCCTCCAGCTGGAGCACTGGAAGGACGCGAAACAACACAAAAGCGATTCTCCAGGACACAGCGAACAACCGGAAAGCAAAAACGAACTTAATATCTTGAAAAATTTGTACCAACCTTGTAGAATGGCTTTCACCTTCACAAGTTCCAGACCAATTTGGAACTCAGCTTATAACTTTGCTTCCCTGAAGCTACTGCATCTACTGAAGCACCAACTGATATTCAAGAACAAAATACACACTTTAAGATAAACTACTGGAAAAACTGACACCAATTTCTGGAGATATTCAGCAAAAACTGGAGAGCACATTGTATATCCAAGGTGAAAATGAACATAGGTAAATTCATAAGACAACAAAAATAACGAAAAAAAAAAGAAATCTTAATTTGAAAAATTTGGAGTCAAAACTGAAAAAAAGAAATAATTTAATACGATAAGATGCAAAAAAAAAGTATTTGAAGAGTGATATTCCAAAACTCGCTTTGTCCATTTTCACAACTTTTCAGGAGAGAGGAAAAACAATTTCCCTTTAAACGGGTAAATTGGCTTTTTAGGCAAGTTTAGCACTTTATTTGGGTGGATTTATGATGTAGGAGTGTAGGTATACACTTCATCCACTAAATACTGCTGAAAAAAATTTCAATAAAAATGGATAAAGCGCTTTTTGGAAGATTATTTTTTTTAAATTTTTTAGTGAATTGGCTATTTAGGTGAGTTTAAAACTTCATTTTGGTAGGTTGAAGATGTAGGAATGTGAGTTACTACTTCATCTACCAAGTACTACTGAAAAACGCACTTCGATAAAAAAAAACTCTAATAAAAAACAGAAAAATTAATAAATTTCTTTTTAAAAAATTAAATCAATGAAGAAAAATCATCACTTATCAGTATGATAGCCTGATCCTTCAGACAGAAACTATGAATATAAGAATGGATCAGTTCGTTCTTCATTCCAGATGACTTTTTCTGCTGAAATTCTAAAAAACGATCATCTATGTAATTGAGAAGTACTTTTCTTGAAGAACTGTCAATTCTCTTAAAAATGACTCTGTTTAGCCCATCACACGATTACTTTCAAATGAACTTCAATGGGGCCAAAAAACCTTCAAATTTATTGTATGTCCTGTCAAATATTTTCCCTGAAAAAGCTTGAAAGGAGGCTCAAGGGAAAATTTTGACTCAAGAAATTAAATTTTCGTTCGTTTTGAAAAACTTTTGAAATAAACTTATTTCCCGCCAAAAGCTCTTAGTGACTAAAAATTCCAAATTACAAAAAATATTGATTTAAAAGGTCCTTGTCTCTGCATCACAACTGAATTGTTCATTATGAACTCTCAAGCTAAAGTTCATATTTCTTTCAATTTTTAAATTCTCAAAAAAAAAATCCAAAAATAAACTTCAATAGCTTAAGGTTTATAGATTTTTGAAAATTAATTTCAATATTTTTTCCAAAATTAATAATTATTTTTCAGATCGCTTCATACGGTTTTCAATGATCCCATCGTAAAAAATTTCATCGATTAATTTTGAAGATTGAAAAAAATTTCGTTAGATGCAAAATGCACTTTAAAAATTTACTCGTTTCGCAAAACGTAGGTAGGTGTTCGTATAGCTTTTATGACGTGTACGAGTTATTTGCTTTGGTGGAATTCATCCTCATACTTGGCGTAGTTTTAAACGAAAGGATTTCAGATATTAAAAATTCATAACTTGGCTGCTACGCCTTGTTACCTTTGTGTGTATTAAAATTGTATGTACGTAATAGCTTAACTAATTATTCTCTCTTTGCTTCGCATCGTACTATCTATATATCGCGTATACCAACGAGTGAAATTTTATTTAGATTTTTCAAAGGGTATAGTAATACACATTTCACGAGACTATAGCAGTTTACGTTTACACAGTTGAATAGATTATATTAGTAGTTTCGAGTTGAAAATTCTCAACTATCGCCTACCTATCTAAATGTTTCGTCTATCTACCTATGTAGCTAGCTATAGCTACGTTAACAAAATTTTCAATATTTCTCATCAAAACTTGAGAGTAAAAAAAAACTGCATTACACTGGCTGATTTTACCACGAGAAAGTCTCGAAGTAAAATGAATTTTGCTTACGTTAGCGTATACGCGTCCTGCTAAGAAATAAACACAATATAACCATCTTAACTGTAACACGGTGCCGATGAAATCCCAAAGGATTATTTCACAGTCTAGGTCTACGCAGCAGAAACCGATGCTCAGTCACGTTGGTATTGGATCCCGAAGTAGACGTCAAGACGTGTAGAAAATAGCTAACAAACTTCCACAGATTACTTACAAATGGTCATCCTATACGGCCGTCTTACCAAATTCTGATGAAAAATTCAATACCATCTCGTGAAATTGTTGCAATGATCAATGAAATAGGTTTCTGTTTTTACGTTTACAATTGCTTCTCCATCTTCGATTCCGGGCTATTTTCCGACGTGTATCGTGTTTTTTCCCTACACTTTCGCCGCCCCACATCGACGAAATAGTCGTATATTTCGATTCAATTTACGTTTTAAAAAAAATGTGATCTTTAATGGATTCGGTGTTAAGAATACATGAACTGGCCGGGGAGATTTGTGTTCAGGTAAACGTACCGAGTGAGTCGCCCAATTCGGTTAAGGTTCCATTTTACGAGGTGAACCTTGCTTTTTAAAAATTTTATTAGCGAAGAGTTGCCTTATAATGTTCATGTGTGCGGTCTTTTCTGAATATTTGTGGTGACAGTGTGATGGTGTCGACTGCCGCATTCGCATGGTGGTTGGAGGAGTCGTCGATCGATGAAATTCCAAAGAACACGGCCAAATTTCGCAGCTACAAAGAGCGAATTTTCGGCTAAATGGATATAGGCTCTTTTGAATGATTTCAATAAGAAGGGTAATTCATTCGTTTAGGTAATTAGTACGGATTTGGTTCGGTTGCTTAACAGTAAACCGAAACATTCAAGACGATAGCTTTCAGATGTAGGGTAAAATTTTTGAAATAAGGCGAATTGAAAGCCTTCGATTCAATAATCATACATACAATATTCATTGAATCAAAACAAACATGGTTGCCTAACTGTGAGGTTGTGTGGCCAGGGAACGGTCTTGAAAGAATTTTATTTTCAATTTTATTTCCGATCATCTTTGAATAACTCAACTGAATTCTATGCGATTTGAAGTCGATGTATTTTCAAACGATCTATGAGATTCTTAAATTATATGAACAGATTTTCTGTGACGATTTTAGACAAACTTTATCACGATTTTGGGTCAGGTTTCTGATTTTCAAACGACTTTGGGTTCATAATATTGGAAAACTTTTTAGAAATTCTTACGAGTAATCACATTGCACAATTTCCAATTTCATACTATAATAATTATAATTTTTCCATTTCAAATAGGCCTACATTTTCACTAATTTTTCATGGATTTCTTCACGATTTTTCAGGTCGAGTTGGTTTCTATACGAATTCAGAATGTTTCCAATAGTACTTCATAACTTAGGATGAATATTCTCACGATTTTTTGGGCATTTTCAAACTTCTATAGTGCAGTTTTTTCAGATACCTACGTTTGGGACTTAAAAGTTTCAATCTATTATTTTTCCATGGATTTCTTTGCAAATCCAAAGCGATTTTTCTAATTTCGAAATTTCATTTTTTGACTTTATTTATGGCATGTTTGGAGAATCCGCAAATCTTCTGATGGCTTCAGAACGACTAAAAACCAAAACCAATAGTAACAGGGAGTTAAAAACGCGGTTTAAATCACATTTTAGCCATTTACTTTAATTTGAATAAATTTTGATATTTTTTTCAGGGAAAACAATAGGCCAAGTTGTAATACCAAAAATCCATCAAAAAACGAGAAAAGATTCGCAGCTGAAATTAGCGATGCTACTAACTGTACTTGGTTGTTGTTTTTTTTCATCTCTTTTTTTTTCAGTCTGCAAATTTTTTGTTGGTTTGGGATACCATATTTGACATTTGTATTGAAATGCCTTCAAAATACAGGGAAGTAAAATAATAGAAATTGATTTTGGTTCGATTATTTTGTGTTCAAACATGTAACTAGTATTTGGTTTAGTTTGTTTTTCACTTTTCTGTTTTTGTGTTCCCACACAATCTAGCTGCAAAGAAATATATCATTTTGAAACCGTCTCTTTTTAGTATTTTTATAGAAGAAATTTTACCAAAAATTGATTATTTCAGTTTCAAAATTGTTTTGTTCGAGCAAAAATTTTTTCATCATTTTTTGAAGAATGATGGTAAAACGTGAAAATTTGTTGAAAAATTACTTATGCTTGTTAATCTTATTGTTTCGTTCTAATTAAGGGAACTTTTTGAGCTGGGGCCGTTCGACTTGACGCCACCAATTAGAACACTAAGACCTTCTGAACCATTTCAGGTTCTAAAATTAAGACTCGTACTCAATTTTTCCGAAAAAAAAAAGGTTACAAAGATTGTCCAAAAAAGGGTGTAAAGTTTCTTAAGGTCATTGACCGGTCTGTCCAGTCTCTCAAGGTCGTCTATCTGCATGTCTGCCCTCTTCAAGGTCATTGACACGTCTGTCTGGACTCTCAAGGTCATCTTTTCTGCTTGTCTGGCTTCTTAAAGTGATCTGTCCGCATGTCTGTCCCCTTAAGATCATGACCTGTCTATCTAGGCTCTCAAGGTCGTCTGTCTACTTGTCTGGTCTCTCAAAGCCAACCTGTCAGTCAGTTTGCCTATCTGCATGCCTGTCTGTCTGGCCTTTAAAGGTCATTGGCCATCTATTTGGTCTCTTGAGGGGTAGTCTAGCAGTCTGTCTCGCTTCTCAAGGTCACCAGTCGGCAGTCGAACCTCTTAAGGTCATGGACCCGTCTGTCTGGACTCTCAAGGTCATATTTTCTGCTTGTTTGGCCTCTTAAGGTCATTGGCCTATCTGTTTGGTCTCTTAAAGTAGTCTAGCAGCCTGTCTCGCTTCTCAAGGTCATCGTTCGGACCTCTTAAGGTCATTGACCCGTCTGTCTGGACTCTGAAGGTCGTCTGTCTGCTTGTCTGGCTTCCTCAGGTCGTCATAAAAATTTTTAAATGACCGCCAGCCCAAAAAAAGTTACAGGAAATGAACAGAATATTTCAATGTTGGAAAAAAGTTTTTAAAAATGTGAAAAACTCCCTTTTTGGAAATTATTGGTGAAAACATTTTCAAATCTTTTGTCAGAAAAGTGAAACTAATTAGCCGTTTTTTGGTAATTTAGCTCAAAGCAGATTTTTTTTTGGAAATTTTTGACCACAAATCGAGACTATCAATTTTTTGAGAAAAATGTAGATCTTTTGAAAGTTCTTACAAAAAATCTACAATTTTTAACAATAACTTTTTAGCAATTTTTCACAAAAAGTGATGCTTTCCAGCAATTTTTGGCATCACATATTGGACAAAAAAGCAAGATTTTTTTAAACAATTTGATAAAAAGAGACATGAGTTTTGGTAAATTACTGATAACTTTTGATAATTTTTTAAAAATAAATTACTGGTAGTTTTTGGTAATTTTAATGGTGAATTACTAGTAATTTTTGGTAAATAAAATTTTTAATTGGTAAATTATTAATTATTTTTGGTGAATTACTGGTGATTTTTGGAGAAAAAAAAACGAATAATTTTAGCAAATTACAGGTAACTTTTGATAATTTTTTTGATATAAATTACTTGTATTTTTTGGTGAAGTACCAGGAGTTATTGGTAAATTACCAATAGTTTTTGGTGAATTACCAATAATTTTTGGTAAATTACAAAAAGTAAATTACTGGTAATTTTTTGTTGGTAAATTACCGGTAATTTCTGGTAAATTTTTGGTAATTGTTGGTAAATTACCGGTAATTTCTGGTAAATTGTCAGTAATTTTTGGTAAATTGTCGGTAACTTTTGGTAAATTACCACAAGTAAATTGTCGGTAACTTTTGGTAAATTACCACAAGTAAATTACTGGTAATTTTTGGTAAATTGAGAGTAATTTTTGGTAAATTACCAGTAATTTTTGGTAAATTACCAGTAATTTTTGGTAAATTACCAGTAATTTTTGGTAAATTACCAGTAATTTTTGGTAAATTACCAGTAATTTTTGGTAAATTACCAGTAATTTTTGGTAAATTACCAGTAATTTTTGGTAAATTACCAGTAATTTTTGGTAAATTACCAGTAATTTTTAATAAATTGTCGGTAATTTTTGGTAAATTACCAAAAGTAAATTACTGGTAATTTTTGGTAAATTACTGGTAGTTTTTGGTAAATTACTGGTAGTTTTTGGTAGATTACCTGTAGTTATTGGTAAATTACCGGTAATTTTGGGTAATAATTTTTTCAAAATTACTTTTTAATTTCGTAAAATTACTAGTAATTTTTGGTAAAATCAGTATGATAGGGAAAAGTCGGTTGATCTTGCGCACTGCGCAAGATTTTTTTTAATACTTAATTTTTGGCAAAAAACAACATTTCTTGTAAATTACAAAATCTGAAACTTTTTGTCATTTTTGGCAGAAAGCCAAATTTTAGCATACTTGCTTAAAAGGAGGGAGGAGGTGAGAATAGTTTTTAGGAGGCTCTCATTTTTTTGCCTCCGGCTCACATTGCTTTTTGCTGCACTGGTTTTAGGACATGCTCATTCGATCTACGAATAGTTTGGTTTTATTCAAATCGAAGAGTGCCAAATCAAAAAAATTTCTTATTGTTAGATTCGTCTAGTAAGATGGATTTTCTCAAGTTGGTGGAAAATTTAATCTTCACTTTCAGCTGATCCCTACATTGCATGAAAGAAAGTGGATTTCTTCCATTTCTTCTGAATTTTGAAACGATTGTTTAGATTCAGGTCGAAAAATCCTTCGAATTTTCAAAATTCTGAAGAAATTGGAAATTACACTGGAGACTTCATAATGACCTGAAATGGTGAAATCCGGGGTAAAAAATTGCGGCTGTACTGAAACAATTTTTTTCTTCATTTCAGCACTCGACAAATTCAAATTCAGATCAAATCAATCAATTTTTATGATACTTTTTTTTAGAAATTAAAATTATGAAAAAGAAGTAAAAAACAGGGGTTTCTTTCATTAGAGGCCCTTCTTTTGCCGTGCCCTCCAGAAAGCGTGGGCCCGGCCCGGGGCAAACTATATCTCTTTGCCGCCTTCTCTTGTCGGCCCTGCCCCTTTCTCGATCTCAAAGGGTAATTTTTTGAGCTTCTTTTTGCCAACAATATCTGGTTTAATGTAGGCTACACAGCCGATCGCTATAAAAACCATACCTTCATGCACCTGACTGTTCGATAAATTCTTCAAAAATAAGATGCGGTGGAGAATTTCTCATCGATATTACTTCACCGAAACCAATCGTTATCTTACATCGTCTTCGCAACGAAACGAGACAATACATTTGCCAGATTCATTCTGACGATAATTAAATTTACGAGCAGCGATACTCGAAAACAAAATGGCCATTTTGGAAAAAGCTCTATGTCAACATTCGTCTTGAGACTTGAGAAACACTCGTAGATTGCTCTCGTATATATCTCTATATCTGTGTAGGTACAGTGTGTATATCTACTATCTAGGTATAATACGAGACGACATCTCGTCACACTTTCTGTGATCTTTCAACGTGAACATTTCATTAAAAATGCATCGCTTAAAAAACCACGTTTAATTTCAGCTAACAAATAAAAACATCGTCGACTCGTTACATCGTGTACTCGTACATAAGGCAAAGAGGTACCTACTACCTACCTACCTACGTCTACACGGTTCTAATCATTTGATATGGCACAGCATTGAAAACCTTCCGCAAAAGATTCGCTTTTGAGCGACAAAAGCTTACGCGAGAGCGGAAATGTAAGTACGAATGTCGCGTTATTCGCTTCAATTTATATACATCGAATAAGGAAGCTCTCTCGCAGGTGATATAGTAAATTTAAACATTTCGTTTATCGTCTTGTTTAATCGAAAAAAAATTCACTTGACAGTTGAACTCTTTAGGTTGAATAGACGTCGTCGTCGTCGTCGTCGACGTCATCGTCGTTTCAAATCTTACATAGAAAAACACTCGCACTTGTTGATCGAGTTAATTAAAATATGTATCATATTAACTCGGTACCGTATAATCGTATTTTTCTTTTCAATTTTCTTCAGTTAGTCGCGAGATAACCTCAAATATTCTCTACTAAGTATCTTTTGCAAGTTCAATTGTTTAGAAAGTATTTTCTTTTCCACTCGCGACGAAAAAAAACTCTGCTAGGAGTATTTTTAACGTAAATATATATCGCGTTGTTTGTAGAAGAAATAACAACCCGAGGGATTTTTTTTTATTATTAAATTTACCAACTAAATTTAATTGTTATCGAGGTTATTTAATGGAGCGTACTCTGATGACAGGGTGTGCGAAAAATACCACCCTTTTACAATAATCGAAAGATTTCACCTCACCGCAGAGGGAAAAATCTGCGCAGATTTTTCCAACATCTTGTGACCGAAATTCTGTAACAGACGTGTCGCATTTCCTGTCCATTTTACAACTTAACCATTTTGATAATTTCGTTGAAATCAATCGGTCGTGATAAAAAGTGAAAAAGGCACACGCAAAAAAATATAGAAAAGAAAAAGGTAAATATAGAAAGGAAATAGGGAGCAGGTTGAAAGAAAAAAAAAACAAATGTGAGAGCAAACTATGGGTAGTTTAATTTTAAGAATGAAGGTAGAAACCGAAATGTTATTAAGTTGTCATTACAATATCCTTTGCAACAAAAAAATTCCCTCCACATTTGGTATTTGACGTTTTATTTAATGAACCATGCAGACCGCCATTCTTGCCAGTAAATTGTTTCACGATGAATGCGATTTTATTTTAAATGTACTTTTTTTTTCCTCTTCGTATGCTTCGTTATATTAAATATCGCGAATAAAAATCTACGCTTGGCCTTTTCATTTTACTTAGTTTTTACGGTAGAGGGTTAATCGAAAATCTCGAAATGGTTTAGTCTGTTATCAGCCCGCTGAAGTGAAGAAAGAGTGAAGTGAAGAAGCATGTCATATGATGAAATTTTTTGGTATCAGCTTGCGTTTGTTATTTTACCATGTTTTGGTGGAAGAAAAACGCTCTTTCATAGAATTTAATGAAATTAAACGCATGAACGAGTATTTCAGATATCGGTTTCGGTTTATGAATGGCACTGACGATGTCGTCGTCGTCGTCGTACATGGTGGGTAATTTGATAAGGTTTGCTACAAATTTCACCGCTTTGATGGTCGTTCTTATGTATACCCAACCATACCATACAGTATATCGAGAATGTATTAGGCCTAGTGTACTGTAGTACATAGGTAGGTCTAGGTACCTACGTATTTCGATTATAAATTATTAAATTGCACGAGCCTATGTACGCGAGAAAAGCCATATGCGAGTAATTTTAATAGCACTCCGAATAACCATTAAGGAATTGTCGAGCAGCAGGTAGTGTATATTTTAAAAAAGGATACGCTCTACAAATTCACCTATTTAAGTCCTCATAACCGGCGTGAATTATGGATCTGTTATTATTTCCTGCATAATTAACCGCCGTTAATGCGGACCCATTTCAATATCCACTTAGCACAACTATACATACACAATATATACGAGTAAATGGCGAATTACCCACGTTGAGTGGTGGGTTTTTTGATGAGCCATGAATTTTACGAGAAATTGCAAATTCTACGGTCTACGGTGTGTAGGTGGGATAGGGATATGCTGAGACGAGGAATTTGCGAAATTACGAGTAAACCGAGGGATGGGTGTGTTTGCGGAAAAATTACGTGGTAGTCTGAGAAAAATCACGAGTTTTTCGGTTTTTTTCACCTAATTTTAAAATTATGCATCCAAATTTTCAAAATTATTTTCATCTTGCACAAAAATAAATTTTATTTTTCATCGTACTTGGATGCGAAATTCGTGCGATGCTGCGAAACTTTTTAAGCTCCCAATTTCAAAAAAAGGTGTTCAAAATTGAAAATAGTGCAGTTTCAGAATTTTTGATTCACAGAAAATAATCCAAAAAAAAAAAAACAGATGACCTCCTTGAGACAAAATTGAAAGAGAAAGGGCTATCCAATCGAACTAGTTCTTCAGATCTGCCCCTCCTCTTTTATTGAGGTTCAAATCTAACAAAAGAATAAATTTTCGAAAGTATTTTCGACCTAGAATCACTTGAATCTAAAAAATCGTTTTAAAATTCAGAAGTGGAAGAAATCCACTTTCGTTCATGCAATTAGTACGGGGACCGAAACGAAAATTCCAAAAAGAGTGCAACCGGAAAGATATAAAAATTTGGCAATATATAGTCGAAAGTAGACCTTTCCCCGATCCCGAAACCACCATTACATTTTTGAGATCGGATTGCAAAACCATTTCAGGGGTTCCCAAAGTTGTGAAAATTGCCTATTTTTTTCCTACATATTTTGGCTTATGAGTCTTCACAGAATATAGGTAGGGAAACGATTCTGGGCTTAAAACTCTCGTAAAGGACCACCCTTCAAATAGCTACTCATAAAAAACCTCGCTCAGTGATTCTCAACCCTTCAGTGGTTCCCAAAAAGGGAATTTTCGAAATTTCTTTTTTCAAGTCGCGCGATCAATCGAGTATTACTCGGAGGGTAATTGCGCAGCTGAAAAATGATCTCAGTAAAAAGTTTGGGCATTTCATGAGGATTTCAAATATGGGTCAGTTTTTGCCCTAGCGTTGATAGGGGTTGAAATAAGAGGGGTTGAAGGGGAAAAAACATGGTTTTATGTAATAACGAAAAATTTCTAATTTCGTTTTGTACAAGCTTATATCGTTTCTTATACTTAATATATTGTAATTTCTTACCCCTGTGAGTGATTTCGTCACTTTCAACCCCTAAATTCCGTGAAACATGAAATTTTTCAAATTGAAAAAAAATCAGAAAATTGAAAATTCATCATTCTGTTTGAGTATACATAGCCGGATAGCGTTGAAATGCCCTTTACCTTTATTTTTACCAAAGAGCATCCCCCTCAATTTTGAAACAATGCTATAGATCGACGATATTGGCGTGGTTTTAAAATACTTCGAACCTTGAGATCAGAAATTTCCCAAAATCCGAAATTCATTCTGCAAACTAATTTCAATACATTACGAAGTCATCTGCATGCTGGTGGATTTCAAGTCGTTTTGGAGCCTCCACCCACTTTTTGAGAGGTCGTATGGTGTTTTTTTGGAAAATTGAAATTCCCAAGAAGTAGCTGGAAGCTTCAAACCCATTTGAAACCACCATGTAGTAGACTTCATATCGTATTGAAATTATTTTTCGGGAATTTCAAGTTTCAAAAATCTGCTGGAGGCTCCAGTAATTTTAAAACAGTCGATGGAGGCTCCAAAATGATTTGAACCCACCTGAAGTCGTCTTCAGAGGGTGTTAAAATTGGAGTGTAGAGAAAATTTCAGCTTTCCATCTCCATTTGATGAAATTCTGTGAAAATTTAAAGTTTCAAAAATCTGATGGAGGCTCCAGTAATTTTCAAAAAATCGATGGATGCTCCAAAACGACTTGAAATCCCCCTGATGCTGACTTCGTAGCGTATTGAAATTAGGGTGCATAATCAATTTCGGCTTTCCAACTCCATTTGATGAAATTTGGTGGGAATTTCGAGTTTCAAAAATCTGCTGGAGACTCCAGAACTGCTCAACACGGTTTGAAACAGTTTCCAATCGATTTGGCATGTCGAAAATAGGGTATATCCCAAATTTCAGCTTTCTTGATCAATTTGGTAAAATTTTGATTTTTTCCCTCATTTTTGGCCTAAATTGGATTTTCAAAAATTCACCAAAAATCGAAAAACAGTCGGGGAGCCCACTTAAGGATAAATTGCACCCCCCGTCGATGTTCCGGGGCAACTTTTTTCTTAAAGGGGGAGTCCTAAGGAAGATTTCTATCCCTTGTACTCAAAAAAAAAGTGGCCCTACTTACAAAATGGCGGCCATTCTGATTGATAGGTCAGCCGAAATCGCAGATTTTGCGTTCCAACATAGGACTTGCACAACATTTTTTAAACTGTACAAAGGTAGATCGAAAGATCAAGCAAAAATTTATCACCTGTCAAAATTTCAAGTGCTAAAGTGCGTTTTTCGATTTTTGGTGAATTTTTGAAAATCCAATTTAGGCCAAAAATGAGGGAAAAAATCAAAATTTCCATCTCCATTTGATGAAATTTTGGGAAATTCCCAGTTTCAAAAATCTGCTGGAGGCTCCAGTAATTTTCAAAAAGTCGACGGAGGCTCCAAACCGATTTGAAATTCACCTGCTGTCGACTTTGTAACGTATTGAAATTAGTTTGCAGAATGAATTTCGGATTTTGGGAAATTTCTGATCTCAAGGTTCGAAGTATTTTAAAACCACGCCAATATCGTCGATCTATAGCATTGTTTCAAAATTGAGGGGGATGCTCTTTGGTAAAAATAAAGGTAAAGGGCATTTCAACGCTATCCGGCTATGTATACTCAAACAGAATGATGAATTTTCAATTTTCAGATTTTTTTTCAATTTGAAAAATTTCATGTTTCACGGAATTTAGGGGTTGAAAGTGACGAAATCACTCACAGGGGTAAGAAATTACAATATATTAAGTATAAGAAACGATATAAGCTTGTACAAAACGAAATTAGAAATTTTTTGTTATTACATAAAACCATGTTTTTTCCCCTTCAACCCCTCTTATTTCAACCCCTATCAACGCTAGGGCAAAAACTGACCCATATTTGAAATCCTCATGAAATGCCCAAACTTTTTACTGAGATCATTTTTCAGCTGCGCAATTACCCTCCGAGTAATACTCGATTGATCGCGCGACTTGAAAAAAGAAATTTCGAAAATTCCCTTTTTGGGAACCACTGAAGGGTTGAGAATCACTGAGCGAGGTTTTTTATGAGTAGCTATTTGAAGGGTGGTCCTTTACGAGAGTTTTAAGCCCAGAATCGTTTCCCTACCTATATTCTGTGAAGACTCATAAGCCAAAATATGTAGGAAAAAAATAGGCAATTTTCACAACTTTGGGAACCCCTGAAATGGTTTTGCAATCCGATCTCAAAAATGTAATGGTGGTTTCGGGATCGGGGAAAGGTCTACTTTCGACTATATATTGCCAAATTTTTATATCTTTCCGGTTGCACTCTTTTGCGATTTTGAAACGATACAGCGTTCGGTGCCCGTACTAAATCTAGGGATCAGCTGAAAGAGAATTAATCACCCGGGAAGGGGAATTTGTGTCAGTACTTTCAAAAATTCGCTAGAAGCTATTAAATTTTCGAGGAATTGTTGGCGAAATTCAACCAACTCCGAAACAGAAATTGTATGAAAATTCATTGTAAAATCAGAAAATTGTTCTGAAAACTTGAGAAAATTCATCCTACAGAACAGATCTAACAATAAAGTAATATGTACCAAGAATTGCTGAAAAGCCTCACTGACTTTTTGTAAAAACTTTTAAAAAGTCTCAATTTTTCTCCAAAAATTACTCAAGAATCGTTTTATTGCCAAAAATTGCCAAAAAAAATTGTTTACCCGAATTTCACCATTTCAGGAGGTCATTCTGGAGGCTCCAGTGTAAATTCCAATTTCTCCAGAATTTTGAAATTTCTCCAGAAAGTGTTGGAAATTAATTTGGGCAGCTAAAAATAGAGTTTACGGTTCAAGTATACCTACTCGACTTACGAGTAAACGAGTTTATTTTATTACAGTTGGTAGGTACTAGGTACATACTTAATAAGGAAAAATTGTTCAAAATTAAAAACGTTCTGTTCGCAGAAAATTTTTTGAAATTTGCGCGAATGGCTTCGTCTTATCCAAAGTTCAACTTCCCAACTCCGAATTTCATCATTTCGAGTCGTTTTAGAGGCTCTAGCTCGATTCTAGATTTCTCCTGGATTTTAAAGTTTTTCCAATATCTAGTCAAGGAATTTAATTTTGGCAGCTAAAAATCGAGGTGTGGCTCATTCTGGACCCATTTAACAAATGAACTAATCCCCTTTGCATTTTTTGTTTTTTTTTTATTTCCAAAAAAAATTGAGTAATAATAAATGTTGTTTTTGACTAATTCGAGGTCGTCGAGTTCGAATCCAGCCTCCATTTCAGTCGTGAGTCGCTGCTGCAGTGAGAAATTGCGTTTATTTCACGAAATACAAGTCAAATTGCAAAATGAACGTCATTTTCGCCTTCAGCGCCCTCAAACCAGTCAGAAAACGTCATTAAAAATGCTAAATTTGACAACTTTTTTTTCGGCTCGGGCACAATAATGGCCCATTTTAAATCACAGGAGACGGTCTGAAGTCATGTCTGGCCTCCTAAGGTCATTGAACTATCAATCTGGCTCCTGAGGGCCGTCTATAGCTTCCAATCTGTCCTCCAAAGATCATTGACCTGTCTGTTTGGCTTATGAAGGCCGTCTGGAATCCAGTCTGGATTTCTAAGGTCATAGACCTGTCTGTCTGGCTTTTGAGGACCGTCTGGAGTCCTGTCTGGCTTCTTAAGGTCATTGACCCGTCTGCCTGGTTTTTGAAGACCATCTGGAATCCGGTTCGGCTTTCTAAGGTCATTGACTTGTCTGCCTGCCTTTTGAAGGATGTCTGGAGTCTTGGATGGCTTCCTAAGGTCATTGACCTGTGTATCTGGCTTCTAACGGCTGTTTGGCTTCCAGTCCATATTCTTTAAAAATCAAATTTGGTCCACAAATGATAAAAATCAAAGTTTCAGAATATTGACGTTGAAAGCTGAAATTTGAATCGATTGAAATCGGTTTAAAATCCATTTGCTGCCAGCAGATTTTTAAAATTTAAAATTTCCACGAAATTTGACTCAACGAAGTTAAAAATTGCAACTGACTGAGTCGATTTGAGGTGGTTTCAAGTCGTAGGTAAACTTTTGTGGAAATTTCAACTTACAAAAATCTACTGAAGGCTCCGGAGCGACTCAAAACCGTTCGAAATTGTTTCCAATCGATTTGAGAGGTTAAAAATACTATGAAACATACCAAATTTTAACTTTCTAGGTCAATTCAGTGAAATTTTGATTTTTTCGCTTATTTGGTCCGTTGACTTTAAAAAATTCACCAAAAATCACAAAAAGCACATTGGCCCCTTAAAATGTTAACTAGTGATGTATTTTTCTCCGTTTTAAAATTTTTTCTGCTGGTTGAAATACTTCTCGATAGATGCTTTTTTGGTACATGAATTTTTCAAATGTCCGTCCTGTTTATTCCAGTTAAATTTGATGTGGCCAGTTCCTATGGCACTTTTATAAAATCTGGAATTTCCAGAATATAGCTGGAGGCAGCAGAACAGCTTGAAACTAATTGAATCGACTTTGCATATTAAAGTTAGGGTACTTATCAACTTGACTTGGTAAAATTTTGTAGAAATTTCAACTCTCAAAAATCTTCTGGAGGCTCCAGAACGGCTCTAAACCTTTCGAAACCATTTCCAATTAACTCGAGGGGGGAGGGGTCAAAAACAGAGTGTTGACTAAATTTCTAATTTCTAGCTTAATTTGATAACATTTCAATTTTTTCCCTACTTTTGGCCCAAACTTGATTTTTTAAAATTCCCTATAAAAAACGAAAAATACATTTTTGAGCATTTGAAATTTTGGCTTGAGATGTATTTTTGCAAAATTCGTTCAATATACCTGTAGAGTACAGAACGCTCAATATTTTATTCGAAACAGTCAAGTTCAATCTGTATTTTAAAAAAATTATTCATTTTCTCCACCGGAGGTTTTGTTTTTGAAATATTTTGAGCACAAGTGCCTAATTTCCAGCTCGTACATACGTATAGACAAAGCTTCCAGTCCTCTATTGAAACCAAAAAATGAAAAAATATTCCAACTTATTAGCCTTGGATTTTGCTTCACATGGACCAAAATTGAACGCCATTTCAATGAAAACCATAATCAAGAATTTTCATCTACCACCAAAGTTCATTCAACTCCACATACAACACCGAGGCCTAAACGATGATATTTGCCTCGATATAGGTACCAAATTCTCTTAACCTCCATAAATAGACCCACCCCGTAATAAAATTTCATTATAATTTTCGCACAACCAACGTTAAAATTTTTTATTTTATAATTTAATAAAAATTTAAGCGTTTTGAATTTCCCAAACGGGGCATATTTTTGTTTTCTAAAAAAAAAAAAAATGTGCAAGTAAAAAAAAAAGAAAACATAAAAAAGCCCACCTACCTACTTTGTTTTTTAGACGAAACTTACATTCTCGCGTCGCGAGTAAATTCATTTATAATAAAAGGCGAGGTTTTCGCTTTGTTTTACATTATAAAATAAGTTAAAACGAAGAATAAGCTGTTTTTACAAATTAATTATATAAATATCGCTTATCTCCGAAACCAGCGTTTACTTTTTATTCGCTGTAATGTGATTACGAACCACGAAAACGTATTAACAAACGCGTACACCATGTAAATAGTTTAAATATTGCCGGGCTATGTTTATTGGTTCATATATGCGTGTAATTATTTCATACGTGAGTAGGTAGGTATTAAAATTTCCGGCTCTTTTGCGGAATTTAATCTTTGCTAAAATGCTCAACCCCGCACAACAGCAGCGGCGGCAGCAGCACGTAGAAAAATCTGACCGAAAAAAAATTACAACCATTATGTAAATTTAGGTAATTTGAAAACATGGATAATTTAAATAATAATACTTGTTTTATAATAAAAGTATTTTGCATTTAATGAAGAATAGAATTAAAGTGATTTGTACAGCATATTTTAACAACTATGGCGGTGTATTATTGAAACATTTAAAATACATAATTTTTTCCACTGCATTTCGTAATTGAATCTGTTTGGAAAGACGTTCTAAAATGAAATAACTTTTTATAAGACCAGCTGGGGACAAACGTAATTTTACTTGGTAATATATTCAAATAGATAAACGCGCCCACCGCGCCGATTTTCTTAAAAAGTAAACTATAAATTTTGCGTATTTTTACTTTTTTTTTTTAAAAAAAACTTGTGCTCAAATTTTCGCCATTTGCGATTTCATTCGTCAATTTTTTTTTCTCCTCGATGTAAAAATTTTTCAACTGGGGGAATTTGATGTGATATGATAAATTTTCTAGTTTGAAAATTTATTTTTTTTGGTTGGGGGGGGGGGGATTTTTTGCATTTGCCAAAGTTATTGGCAAAGACCGAAACGAGTGAGAAAAAATTTGCGAAGGGAAAAGATTTCATTTCGCAGGATGAAATTGAAATTGTTGCTAAATCTTTATAATAGGGTTCCCAACTCGAAATATGAAAATTATAATTGTATTATTTTTTATTGGTGATTGAGCATTTTTTGCCCATCTGCCAAAATAAAAGAAAAATTGAGAATTGAAAAAACTCTAATGATTTTTGCCTGACGTTGAATTTGAAAGAGCTGTAAATTGTACTTTCAACTAGGGAAATGCTTCTCCGATATTTAACCCACCCTCCCCCCTCACCCCTAACAATTTCTGAGGAAGTTCTTCAAGATATGTAGAAACGAAAAAAATTCTTTCCTCTAACTCGTAAATGGTTTCCAACATAAACCTTTTCACAACTCTTTCACCATCAAGTCAATTTTTTGTTGAACTTCTGAGCAAAACGAAGAATATTTCAGCTTTTTCTAAAATGTTTCGATAATTCCACAATGTTACCGGAATTCGTTTCATTACATTTCAGGTTTTTTGGTTTTTTGTTTTTTTTTTTCGTGTATCTATTTTACAAAACTTTTTCCACTGCCTAAGTTTGATACATTTTTTCAAAAAAAAAAAATCAATTCCTAATAACTTAAACAACGTTGAAAGTAATTTTTATGTTTTTGGAGCGGTTTTTTAATTGGGTAGGTACCTAGATTTTTTTTTAAATTAAGAATTTTTCAATTTAAAAAAAAATAATTTTAGATTTTTCAAAGTACAAATGATTTTTGAGTCAATTTAACAAAATTTTGAGAAGAACTCATAATTGAAAAATCAATACTTTTAAAACCTATCTTATAAATGCAGAAAATTTTGAGCATACAAAAATACATCAGTAGTCAAAATTTTTGGTGAATTTTTCAAAAATCAAATTCGGGTCAAAAATGCAAAAAATTCAAAATTTTTCCAAATAGACTTGGAAAACTAAAATTTGGTGTGTACCTTACCTACTTTAGACCTCCAATTTGAGTGAAAACGGTTTTAGACCGTTTTGAACAGTTCTGGAGCCTCCTTCAGATTTTTGAAAGTTGAATTTTCGACAAAATATTATCAAACGAATTTGGAAAGCTAAAATTTAGGTACTTTAAACCCTAATTTCAACATACTCAGTCGATAGGAAACTGTTTCAGGACGTTCGGAATTTCCTAAATATGACTGATGAGTGATGAGTGATGACTCTAGAAGGACCTGAAACAACTTCCAATCGACTCAGCATGTTGAAATTAGGGTATAAGGTAAGTTTTATAGATTTTCAAAAAATTTGGTATGAAGTTGCAACTTTCAAAAATCTGCTGGAGGCTCCAGCATTGCTCGAAACGATTTGAAACCGCTTCCAATCAAGGGAGGGGAGGGGAGTCGAAAATAGGGTGCATTTCAAATTTCAACTTTCTGAGTTAATTGCGTAGAATTTTGATTTTTTCGAATTTTTTGGTGCAAATATGATTTTTGAAAATTCAGTATTCACCACAAATTCCAAAATTCACTCAAGTACCTGATGTTTTGGTTGGTGACGTGTTTTTGCAAGCTCTTCAGAATTCAGATATATTAGCTTTGTCTGGTTCAAAAAATTTTTCTTTCAATTAAGATTTTTATACCTTCTTTGGTAATAAAAAAAAGTAAATACGAATTTGTGAAAAATTTGAAGGTCTTAAATCACGTTGAAAATATGAGAAAATCATATTCAATTTAATTTATATCTGTCGCATTCAAGAAGGTAATGTAATTCTTGAGAATTAATACCAAATACTCCACAATAATTGTCCCTTCAATTTTTATGGTCAGCAAACCAACTCACACTAGCATAATTCGAGTTGCTTCTACCGAACAAATATTCAATATCTGTTTTGGAACATCACTAATAAAATTTAATTCAAGAACTTTCATAAAAATTTCAAAATTTGAGAATTGAACTTACAACTGAAAGTTCAAAATTTGCAGAAAAGATGCTGTAAGTAAGAGATAGAATTGAAAACGCTGTACAAAATTATAATCGAGACATAATTTCTAGAGCTATTTCGATTTTTTATGCTAATAAAAATATTTTGACTCTGAATAAATTCTTTTCCCTCCTAATGGAAAGTTTGATAACATTTCTAGCCAAAAATCTCGCTTTTTTGACATTTCACTTCAATATAATTTCAAAATTTTTCACTATCATTTTGAATCAACTTTGCCTTCCTTTTCCCCCATGAAGTATTCGAGGAACTTCCAAGTTTTACTACTATTTTGCCAAGTTCTCTTCTTTGAAATTTTATTTTCAACCAAACTTCAAAATTTCCCTTTAGTTTTCTTTTAACTGAAAAATTGTCAATTTTCATTTCCTGCCAAAAATCCTGCATTTTGTCCAAAATTTTCTGATTTTTTGTCGCAATTGCAAAAATTGATAAAAGTCTTGTTTTTAGAATTTTTTAATCCAATTTTGACATTTTCCATTTACTATTTTTTCCCCTTTAGATGATTAAAATTTAATTTGGATAATTTTCGCTGTTTCTTTTAGAAAATGGAAAGATTCTGTTTTCAACAAATTTTGACCTCCTTACTTCTTCTCCCAAATTGAAACATTATTGAAAAATAATTCTACCAGAAACAGGTAGGTATTTTTTTTTTTTTTTTTTTTAATCAAAATTTCCAAAAAGTCGCTGTGTTTTATTAAGTAATATTTTGAATTTTTCGCCCATTTTCTATGTGATAGGGTACATTGTTTGACTATTCTTTGTTTTTCATCAGAACCTTCTGAGAAAGACCCCTAGCATCTTCCAAATCAAGTTAAAACCCAGTTGAATGGCCCCAGTAGGATGACACATTGATCGTAATATATTTTCAAAGACGCTGAATACAAACATAACTTTGATTTTTTGATCAGACGTCATCTTCGAAACTCTGTTTACGATTAGACCAAAATATTAAAAAAATCATCCAATTACGCAACAAACTCACTACAAAACCCGAAGATTTCACCCCCAAAGTACCCAAAAAGACCTTCGCATTAACTTTCAAAACCTCTGAAATCTTTCGCTTCGTAATAATAATATGTACACTTACCATTTAAATAATTTTTAGAAGCAATTGATAATGGCATTTTTCATAATAAGTACTCTTTTTGAACGCGCTACGATCGCTATAAAGTTTTATAAAGAGTGCGAAAAATGACCATTTTATTTGCTACCCTTGATGTATCCTTTTGTTTCAAGAGTTTTAATTAAATCGTAATTCAACTGTGTAAAATTAACTGGCAAAATTTATAAAATGATTATTGCTCCGACAACCAGTTCGTTATTTCGTATTGTTGTTAGTTTAATTAAACTGTTTTATGCATTCGCGTTGGAAAAGTTTGAACAAACGTGCTTTTAATGGGAGTCATCGAAAACGTCACGTCGTATTTGTCGAACGAATCGGTGACGAAGGATGCAGACGCAGAGTAAAAATACTCGTAGTACGAAGCATTTTATTCGAGAGGATTCTACTATAGGCCTAATAATGAGGGGGAAAAAATTCCTCCAAACATACAAGTACTTATAAACTTTTTCAACCAATTTTCACCATCTTTTTTCCAAAAAACTACCCGGACAAGATTACAAAAACTTGAACTTTTCAGGCCTGTATCAGATTTCTAGAAATAGAACTACAAATAGGCCAATATACCTATACACATTCTTATCAAACATATGGTACTTTCCTATACTCACTTATATGTTTAATTTAATTTGCTCGAGTATAAAATATCGTTTATTTGTATAAAATTCGAGAAAAGCAACGAGTATTGTGTAAATTATAACACATATTCCCTAAATTCATTTTTATACACAGAGAAACTTATCAAGGGAAAAAGCAGCGCGTACAGCAACGGTGGCAGTTTCGTTTTACGAACTAAAAACAAGCGTTACTCGTTTCCCTTTTTGGAAACATATGACTTTAATAATTCAGTACCGTTGGTAAAATTTATTTAATAAGTACCCTTATTGCGGAAGGTTTATTGTTATTACCGTATTAGATGCTGCATTTGGCAAAACTCGAGCTCGGCTCGACGCGCGGCTCGGCTCGGGCGCGAGGGATAAAATACTTTTACTATTTTACAATGAACCGAGAGTAAACTGTATGGAATTCTGTTAAATTATTTATTAGAATAAATACAGAAGAACGCTTTCGAGTTAAATGTTCAATTTTAATTTAACACACTTCGATTACATAATATCATCTTACACAATAACATACCACTTTTTTATAATACACACGTTGATAAAGATGGAAGTACAAATAGATTAGGTTTAGGTATTCGTATATCGTATACGATTCTTAGGTAGGGTGCCTATATAAAGTCGTTTTTAAATTAAATAATTATTTACGCGCAAAATTGTGTAAGATAAGATGTACGTAGACGTAACGTACAGGTAACATTAGAATTTTGGTTACTTAAATAGGCAATTTGAAACACGGTAACTTCGTAAATAGGAATCAATTTAGTCCCACATTTTGATTAACAGTATCAGGCAAGATGTTTGTTACATAAAAAATGTTTCGTTCCAAAATTGCTGAAAATTGGCACGGCCTGAATCCTCTCTATTATACTTAAGATTAATTGAATTTCAACTTTTTTTCGTCAGTAAAATAACCATAATTATTTCCAAAGGATGTGGAGTGAGTTTTGTGATTTTTGCTCATTCTTAATTCCTTTCTAATCAAAACTGCGAAACGTTGGAAGCCTACATCTGAAACATTGTTTGAATTTGGACTAAATTTATCTACAGCGTTTCAAAAAGAATAGATGAGAATTTCAAAATCAGTAATTAAAAATGGAAAATCTCGAATCGTGGATATTCTCTATGGAAAAAATATCTTTGAAATGGGATTCAAATATTCTTTGGAAGTAGAAGGATTGGAGTTCTCAATCTTGAATAAAAATTCAGATAAATTTTAAACGTAAAGTGGCATAAATCGATAGCATTGAAAAAAAAAAAAAAAAATTACCAGAAAATCGTAAGTACTTGAAAATTATAAAGCTAACCTCCCCTCTCCCCACCCCTCTGAAAATGGTTGAATACTTCAAATAATTCCAAACTCGACATTACTTTGAAAATAGTCGGAAAATTTTGAAAAACGTCTGAAATTTTTGGGAAAAAATGTTGAAATTTAAAAATGATGTAACCATTTTATAAGCTTGGTTTAAAATTATATGAAATTCACTTAAAAGACCTGAAAAAGTTGTAAAAACGGGAATGAAATTGCCGAAAACACCGTATTTTTGGATAAAAATTAACGTTAAAAATCTATTCGAAAAATAAAAATGCTCATAAAAAATTCAGATTGAAAGCAAAACTCTATAGAAATTTTAAAGAAATTCCATGAATTTTGCCATTTGTCTAGAATTTTAGTATCATTTTTTTTTTTTTTTTTAATTTGGCTAAAACCTTGCTGCTATTTTTAGAAATACGTGAAAAATTGTCACTGATTATAATTTTTTTGGAGGGAGGGAGGGAGGGAGGGACGAGGGAGGGAGGGATGGATGGATGGAGCGAGGAGGGTTAATGTTTTCCAAGACTTTTGAGATTTTTCTAGGAAAAAAAAAACAAAAAAATGAGCTAAAAATAAAATTTTTCAACAAATAGCCAAAGAGACAACAATGTTCAATCCGTTTTTTTGCTTCCTCTTCCCTCCATAGTCTCTTTGTCTCCATATTTTTGATTTCTGTTCAAAATTTGAAAAGTGTAGGTAGGTACACATTTTTAATAAATGAGGCCGAACAAAAATAACCGGCCAATTGACAGCAGTTTTGGAACATTCTTTTCTTTCACATAATACATACATAATATAATAATTCACCTTGTTGATGAGCTTTTGATACCATAGATATCATCAATGGATACCTGATAGGTGATTTTAAAATTCGTATACAAATTATATTGTGCAAAAATTACTTACATAATATGAATAATCTTAATTAAACGAATAATATTTTTGATTCATTTCATCATTTTGTTTTGTTCACTTGGAAGTAATGAAGTACGAGTACATAAAAGAAGAATAATTCATTATTCATACCACTGAAAACGGAATCCAAGATGTTCAAAATACACACTACAGTGTATTGTCCATAAAAAAAAAAAAAAAAAAAAAAAAAGGAAGTTACTAAATTGAGCCCTTTTCTCTGTACCACTTTCAATTTTAAAAATAGACATTTTCTTCGTACACATTTTTCAATTTAAAATTAAAATTAATGTAATTTCTTCAGATCCGAATTTGGCTTTGAAAACCAAATTACATAAGACACCATGTATCATGGTATGTATTAATATACGGTAAAAGTAGCAATATTTTGATCATACAAAATGTTGAATATTTAGTTGGAAAAAAAACCGAACAGTTACAAAATGTTATACAAAATGTTCAAATACAAGACCCGAATGGAGTTGAATTTCGCTGCTTCTTCACCCCATTTAGGCTTCAAAACAACACGTGTCGTTGAAATTTCACCTTCTCTCAAAACGTAATTCACCTCACTTAATAACCTCACCTATCCTCCTCGAAGTTTAAAAATTATAAAAATTGATAGATATCTGCCTATCGAATAGAAAAATATGTACCTATAAACTTTTCACTCCACAAAAGAATCCACGATAAACCCAAAAACTTTCGAAAATTTCATCAATAAAATGTTCACAAAATTCGCTAAATTAGAGGAGATGAGGGAATCACGTTAGCCGAGCCTATAAAACCACAATTTATTCCGTATCAAACGAGCCAATTCAATTACCAATGTGAATTTTTCATCCAAATCGATTTCTACCTCTCAATATTTTATTTTGTCTTTGATTCCGAACGAAATGTTTTCGAAGTGAAGTAAAAATATTTTTCGAAGCGTAAAATTCCAAATTGAAATTTTCTCAGAAAATACGCGTAAATTTGATGTTTTTCATGCGAGTATGATGATATCTTTTAGAAAAATTAAAGATTCTCAAATAGGATCAAAAATATTCAACACAATAAGTAGAGAAATACTAATAACAAAAAAATTACATCATTTCCAAAAAGTTTTAAGATTGGAAAAAATAATTTTGAGAAATCAAATGGTCTTGAAAACTGACCATTGTTTTTCCCCCCACAAATTTACAATTTTATTCTTCAAATTCGAGAGAGTACATCTTACAAACGAAGCTATCACGTTTGAATACAACTTTCAAAGTTCCTGGTTAGGTACCTTATTTTATTCCATTTTTGAAAAACAGCACGAAAATTTTATCCATTTTATTGCTTATCGAAACAAAATGGACACCGGACGGAAAAAACGAAGAAATACTGAATTCCTTAACAATAGAAAATAAAGTTGAATTGTTCAAAGGACTTGAAACAAATTTAGTAGAAAAACTCGAGAACAAATCATTTGCTGTTTCACCGAGTACAGTTTAGATACCTAGGTAGAAACGTAAGTTTTGAGAAAGAAGAGACTGAATTTACTTCAGAACCATATAGACTTGGATGAATCCATAAACGATAAAACAATAGAAATCTTGGACATGGTCAAACCACAAGATAAAATCTTCGATAGCAAAAAAATAAAAATAAAAAACAAAAAATGGTAAGTTTTCTGGTGATGGTAACACTAGAATGAGAAATCGATTTGCAAGTTATACTTGCAACATAATAAAGAAAAAACACAGCAAATTTTCCAGTTTGCTACTTCTTTCAGATGAATCTGATCGATCCAAGAAGTATTCGAGTGCTATATGCTGTTCTGAAATCTTGAGTGAGAATTTCATAAGTGCCAGTTAGGTACTTCATTTATCATTAATACTTCTCAAATTGGCGCTTGAGATATCGTTGCATTCGACCCATCGTACATATTCCAATGGAAGATCTGGTTTGGTTAAGCTGACTTCGCTGTTTTTATTTTGTATGTATAATAATTCGCTCATTACGTCTTCTGCGCTGCAGTCAATCAGACGTTGGCGACTCATCACAATGGCGTTCACAAAACCGTTGTTGTTGGTGATGAAACGGTGCTCCATGAAGATGGTATTATGATCCCAATGCATTACCTAAAAATAAAACGAATAAAATACTTCATTAGCGTTGTTGCTTTTGAAAATACAATACGAGTGTTCACAGTCAGATATTTCTCACGGTGATGAGGATCTGGCTTCTAATGATAGGTACCTTGGTAGTAATAGTGTAAAAAGTAAAAGGCCGGATAAATCTGCGATATCGAATATTGGTACATATTTGAGCAACCGAACCTCCTTTCTTTCTGATTTCGTTCCATAATCTTGTCCTTACGTAGAAATCTGCTCTGGCAAAATCAACTTCTCGCAGATATCGCGTATTGTTCATATGAAAAAGGAGCGTATCTACGTCGGTGGTCAAACAAATTCCTGTAATCAATAATCGCCTTGACATTTCAATTCGCCGGAATTAAGGGTATTTACTCGAGGCTATTCGATTACAAGGTTGCAAATTCAATTCATAAACAATTTTAGGGAAAAAAAATTAAATTACTTACCCGAATAGGTAGTCTCGTCTAAAATATACAACCGTCTTTTGAAGAATTTCGCCATAAAAGCGCATAATAAAAAACGTAAAAAATAATGCACTTCTAAAATCCAATAACAAAATAATAAAGGAACGGTAACGTAAATTGCTATAACACAAAAATTTGATTCCGAAGTTTCATTTTTTTCAGTCACATCGCTAAAATTACCCATTGTTTTTACACGTTAGTTCGAGATCATTGTTAGATCATTTTCTCATCTCAGTCGCCAAACAACTCTTCGCGAATCTCGAGAAAATTTTCCCAACTGAGACATTTTTTCAAATGCATCACAATCGACTTTTTATTGGCCGACCTTCAACTTGCGAAGCTCATCGAACGCGACCTTGACTAATGGTTAAAATCGTTTTCGAAATTCAAAATGTTTTCTTATATTCGCTATTAATTACAAAAAAGAAATAAACCAATACTTGGCACTATAATGTCTAAATGCTCGAATGTATAGAACATTTAGTGCATTGAAAATCGATATTTGCGTGGCCGTATTATCCGCATGCGTTGTTCGGTTTCCGGTGCAAGCACAATAAGTTTTGCCGTTGACCATTCGTAGTACCATATACAAGATGCACGTAAGTTTAAGAAAACCGCAATGGATTATTTTATTGTAAATGATACGATTAAGATGATGAAAAAAAAATGTATAAAAATATAAATGTATTTTCGGATTTATGCATTTTGAAGCATATCCATAACCCAAGGTGAATCACTACTGGTATAAGGTGTTGGTGGAATATCGTAATGTAATGGAAACTGGGGTCCGTCCTCGGAGGGTTTCTCATTCGTTAATGGAAATCGATCTTTTTCAATCTATTATCGAATAATTATTCCATGTAGTCATTTCTCAACATTTTCATCCTAAAATTAAAATCGTAAAAACTTACCAAAAACGTAGGAATGAATAAAACACCGGCTTCGTAAGATAATATTCTCAGATCAGTTTTCGCCTTATTTTCCATACCCCAAGCTGCTTTCGATAAATTGGCGCTGGTGAGTAAAAACCATGAGAGGTATTTTTTGCACGGAGATATTCGACAATATGTCTTTATATGAGGCATCGATTTCGTTCTGTTACGAATATTCGATTTCCATTTGCTGTAAAATGAAAAATGATGTAGATAAATTTTTGTTTCAATTTTTCGACCATATATCAATGATTAATCAAGTAGTTACCATAAATACTGATTGAGCCATGGTTGTTTATCATGCGTAGCTTGATTGTAAGGTAAACAACCACCAGCTGCAAGTCCATCGTAACTCGAAAACACGTCATCGAATGACGGATAAATCTGCGGTTTAGAAAAAAAAATAAATAAATAAAATCTATTCGAATTGGTGATTGGAAACTTGAATACGTACGAGTTTAACAGGTGGTTGAAACGAAAGACATTTCTTAGCAGAAGACATGACTCTGGTGACTTCTCCGAGTAACCAAGCGTGAGGATCTTTACCCAACGAACCGATAGACGAGCATTGATAATAAAGAGGCCAATCTTTAGCATTTTCACTCGGGACTAGAGCATTCTGATTCAATAATTCGGCCAATCTGTTCAAACCCCAGTTGACGGGAGCTTTTTTAGAATGAGTTCCGGGAGTACTGGCGATGAAAAACACTCTGAAATGTTCGAGTAGCATTTTACAAAACGAAACGTTCGATATTACGAATAAAGTTACAATACTGATACGTACTTGACTTCTCTGCAGTCGGCATTTTTTACTTTTTCAATCCAAGGATTGAGAACTGATAAATTATAAGCTCTTAAATAGGACAGTAAATCTTTTTTAAATTTGGTTTCGGAGTCGAATTGATATTCTTCGTCTGTTCGCTGTTCGATAAAAGGTAATCGAGGACTGATCCAAATGCTATAAAAATTTCAACAGGTTAAACAGATACATCTGAATTTTAGATCACTCAACATATAATCAAGATTTTATTACCCTTGAGTAGTATTTTCCCAATCGAATTCTATCAAGTTTCCAGTAGTGACTATAACTCTGATACTTTTATCTGTGTAGGATAATATCATCATTTTACTGCGAAAAAGAAACAAAAATATTAACAGACGTATTTTCTAAATGAAAAATAATATGAGCCATTTATATCCTTACGTGTGATGTGATCCGAAAGCACTGGGTTTGATGTAAGTGGCATTCAAAGTGGGAAGCAATTTCTTCTGTATAGCATCACTCATTTCAGCATCTTCACAACCATATAATAAGGTGATCGGTGTAGTTCTATGAAAATACATCAACATCAATCGATAAAATTTGTAATACACTATAATCAGATGGTATTACTGACTACTGAGTTGCTTACTTTTCGTTGTATACGGCGTACTGAGCATATAACCAAGTAATCTGCACCATGAAATTAATCTGCAAGGAGGATTCCAGCGTTCCTAATTTATTGCTCAATAATTCTGAAAACAACCCAGACAATTAATTTATACATTGTAAAAACACGTTATCTATACGAGTCATAATTTTAATTTTTAATTCATACCTGGGAAAGAAACACTAAGCATGTCATCGTGTGTTTTACTTTCGTCAGCGATGGCCGACAGAAAATATCTGTACGGTTCGGAATGTTCTATTTTCGATAATATATCTCCTTTCGAACGCTTCTGTACGTATTCCCTGTAGTTGAGAAGATTTCTTTTTAAAGATCCAGGATCCATTTTCTTCGCACCGGTATCAGGTTGAGCAGCTTTGCTGGAACTCGGTGAATTGCTTGGACTATCGAAAGATTTCACAATTTCTAATTGACGTAGTAAGTTGTCCTTTGGGATTTTGCAAGAGTACGCAGATGGTATACGAATATCGGAATTGGTTTGACTTAAAATTGTATTCACTGGAATGCAATATCGTTAGTTCGCGGTTAGCACGATTCGTTGTGAAGTAAAGACTTACGATGAGGATGTCTGAAGGAACTGAAATGGTCTGCTTGAAGTCTGAAACACTTTTCACCGTATTTACATTCTGGTTTCGAATCGGACATGTTACAAAAGGATTTCTAGGAAAAAATGCACGTTTTCGTCATTCGTGTCGTGATAAAAAATAGAAAGACCGCTCAAAAAGTTTATATTTCGGTACGCTATTCTGAACTTTTAATCAGAGTAATTTCGTGGTGTGGTAACTACTTTCCGATTTCCGCGCGAATGGCGTCAAGTTTGAATTTTTAAACTTTGAAAGTCTCGTTTTCCTTCATTCCAGTCTTGATTTTAATGCATTTTTATGATTATTAAATTAATTTTAGATACCGACACCACTAATTTTGAAAATTCTGTGTTCTGAACATTATTTAATTTGTAGTAGAACATAAATGACAAAAAATAAAATATAAATGCATAAAAAATAATACATAGGTATAAAAAAAATAAAAATAAATGAACATGTCCAGTTGTCCCCTTCGATTTTGCACAATATTCAATACGTAAACAGCGAATTTTAAATTATTAAGATACTCCCAAGTCCCAACATCCACTTATCTATGTCATCACTCATCGGATGAGTACCTGGCTACCTACCTATCCCTGCAGAACTACATATATCCTTAAACATTAAACTTGAATCTCTGTAAGCGACACCTTTGCCAATGCGTTCACTATTTCCAGGAGAAGACGAGGATTCGATTTAACTAACTCGTTTTTAATTTCTGCACTCAGCATATCCGGATTATACGAGTTTACTTTTATATAATTAATAGCTCGTGTTTTCAAATTCTTCGCATCGTATCTGTCAGCCAATATCAATACATCAACGGCAGTTTCGGTTGATAAACTTTTCATCAATTCTTGTTCACAAACAAGTTTCAACTCATCTAAATCAAACATATCGGCTGCTTCCAATAACTGAGCAACCATCGTTTCCAATTTTTCCGACTTTCCTGCATAGATATAACGTAAAATTTCTTCGAAAACGATTTCATCGACTTGTTTTAATTCGACAGAATCCAATTTTTTTTCTATCCACTCAGCGTCAAACATTTTTTGGAAATACGGGCAACGAGCCGCCAGAATATTTTTATGAGCGACGTATTTTTTATTCTTCACACATAATGTGATGTCGCTGAATTTATCGTCCATGAACAACGTTTCGATACCTCCCAAACAAGCAGGCTGGCTTTTTTCACATGAATTTATAAATGATGGATTAGTAATATGGACTACATCTGTATTTTTTATATAAGATAATCTGCAAACCACTGTAAGCTGATCATTCGGCAATAGCTCATTAGCTTCCACGAGTAGATTATTTCTGCGCACAAAATATTCAAACCCAACCGAGAAGCTTGAATTTGAAATTGTGAACTCCATGTTTTGAGTTGACGTTTCTTCACTTTTAGAAGACTTCTTTATCAGAGATAACGTCAAGTTACCCGAAATTGGACAGTACTTAGCTAGGTTGGAAGTATCAGCAGGACACAAATGTAATGAAACGTAGTCACTACAGTAGTTAGGATTCAGAAGTAAGCGCCATTTAAATTCATCACCGGGAGCCGAAAACGCTGACGATTTCAATATAACGCATCTTTTGTCATGAATACGTCTGTAACTATCAATAACCCATACGTAATCTACTATCCTGGGATGCACTTCGGTACGACACACAGTTGTTGAATAAGATGAAGTATCAATAATTTTCATATTTGGCAAAGTCATGTTGCTTGAATACAAGTTCCAAAAGAAATGAAATGGCTCGATCAACACGAATTACGAAAATTCAACTGGAACCTGAAACAAATAAAATACTACCTGAAAATTAACGTTTCTAGTTTTTCTACGGGCAAAGGATCAGGAGGGAAAAAACGTATGAATGATATTCATCATTTGCTACCTGAATTGAAAATTTAAGATTTACGAGGGTATTAAACCAAATTTTCATTCAAAACAAATTTTCATAAAAAAATACGTATTCAAGTTTAAGTAGGTACATACATTAATATCACAAAGCGCAATGAATACATTTTTCGAGCCAACAAATAGCCAACTATAAAAAACCGCAACACAAGATGTGGTCAACGAATTTTCAATCGAGTTTATAAAAAATTAAAAATCACCACACACGGCTTTTGTTTTTCATTTGTGCAAATACCGAAAATGTTTCATAGTCGTATTTAAGAAATCAGCTAGAAATGAGCATAGATTTAGTTGATAGGTACCTACTTTCAATGAACTTCAACATTCAATCTATTTTATAATGGTATTATTGTTCTTTTTTTTTTTTGAAATAATTATTTCAAAAAAAAAAAAAGAACAATAATGTAGAAATAACATGCATGAGAGTTGAATAAAAAGAGATATGAAAATTAAACGATAGGTACTGGGTTACTTTTAAAACGCACACACGTGTCAATTATAGGATTTTAAAAGACGATGCTTCATGTCTTCTTCACTTACAAGACATCAAGACAAATACCCTCTATGCTGTAAAAAGTTCTTGAATTTTAACGCATTAGGATTCATTTCGAACTTCTTTAGATAACTATTTGGATTGTAGGAGTTCACTTTTATGCAATCAATAGCCTGAATTTCCAAATTCTCGACATTAAATCTATCAGCCAATATCAATATATCCACGGCAGTCTCCGTTGATAAATTTCCGAATAATTCTGCTTCGCAAATAAATTTCAGCAGTTCTATGCCGTACTCGTCTGCAGCTTCTAATAACCCACCAACCATCGTTTCCAATTCTTCAGCGTTTCCCGTATAGATAAAACGTAAAACTTCCATGAAAACTACTTCATCAATTTCTTTTAGTTCAATACAATCAGATTTTTTTTCTGCAAAGTTAATAACGTCAATGCCTTTAACATAACTGCATCCGTTTGTAAGAAAACAAAGAGTTTGGTCAACTTTAAAAATGAACATCACTTCTAACAATAATTTAATTTTAAGTAGAGCATAAAGAACAAAAACAATAGATCCATATAAAAATAAAAAATGATATACGAAATAAGTAAACGAACAAGCGCTTTTTTCAGCTCGCATTTTTTAGGTGTTCGCTTCGATCTGCACAATACTTAAACTTATACCTACCAAAAAATATAAAAAGTGGATTTTGAATTACGATAACGATACTCTTAATCTCTTAATATCCACTCATCTCATCACTCATCAGATAAGTATTCCTAAGAAGCGCAGAACTAAATTATTCAACTTAAATCTTTTTAAGCGACACCTTTGCCAATGCGTTCATTATTTCCAGGAGAAGACGAGGATTCGATGTAACCAACTCGTTTTGAATTTCTGCACTCAGCATATCCGGATTATAAGAGTTCATTTTTACATAATTAATAGTCTGGGCTTTTAAATTTTTCGCGTTGTATCTGTCGGCCAATACTAATAAATCAACGGCAGTTTTAGTTGATAAATTTGTAAGCAATTCTTCTTCACAAACAAGTTTCAATTCTTCTAGATCAAACATATCGGCTGCTTCTAATAGCTGAGTAGCCATCGTTTTCACTTTTTCCAAACTTCCTGAATAGATGTAACGTAACACTTCTTCGAAAACCGTTTCATCAATTAGTTTCAGTTCGATAGAATCCAAATTTTTTTCTTTCCAGTCAGCGTTAAACATTTTACGGAAGTACGGACAGCGAGCAGCAAGTATATTTTTATGCGCAGGGTATTCCTGATTTTTCACACATATCGTGATATCGCTGAATTTATTATCCATGAACAACGTTTCAATACCTCCCAAACAAGCAGGCTGGCTTTCTTCGGCGCGTGAACGTACAAATGATTGATCAACACTGTTAACTATATCTGTGTTCTTGTAATAAGATAATTGGCAAAGCACTGTAAGCTGATCATTCGGTAATAGCTCATTAGCTTCCACAAATAGGTGACCATCTCTTTCCACAAAATAATCAAACCCGAAATCACCGTCGCCTGAACCGCAAATTACAAACTCCTTGCTTTGAGTTGACGTTTTCTCATTTTTAGAATTCATTAAGGATAACTCCAAGTTACATGAAATTGGAACGTACTTTTCGAGGTTGGAAGCATCATCAGGACACAAATGTAATGAAATGTATTCACTACAATTGGGATTCAAACGTAAGCGCCATTCAAATTCATCGCCGTGAGCCGAAAACGCTGATGATAACATTATAACGTCTCTTTCGTCATGAACACGTCTGTAATTATGAATCACCCACATATAATTCAACTTCCTGAAATTCACTTCGGTATGACAAACAGTTGTTAAAGAAGGTGAAGTATCCGGATTTTGCATATTTGGAAATATTATGTTGCTTGAATCCAAGTTCCAAAAGAAATGAAATGGCTCGATAAATACGAATTAGGAGAGTTCCACTTCAACTGAAACATGAAACAAATAAAATATTACTTGAAAATGAAAGTTTTCAGTTTTTCCGCAGGCGAAGGATCATGAAAAAAAACATGATGTACGAATGATGAGATTTAATGAAATAATGATTTCTATTCACTACCTGTAATGTAACTATTGGAAATAAAAAAGTATGATGGATATTAAACCAATTTCTCACTGAAAACGTTTCGAGGATGATGGGTAGATAGGTATTAAACCAATTTCTGACTGAAAACGTTTCAAGAGAAATTAAAAACGTGCAATAAAATAATTATATTTTTTGAGTCAACAACCAACAAGTACAATACAAAACAAAATAGCCTGAGCCAACTGATAAGTGATAACTTTTGAGAAAGTGCACAGGGGAAAGAGGCGACCGGCGACCACCGCGTGATCATGATGTAACCGGTTTCGGCGGTTTCTGTTTCGAATTCAAATTTCATAATCATAAAGAATTTTTGAGTTTTTAATTTTATTCAGTCAGTCAGTAATAGTCTATAAATTAAACATCACACATCTTTATTGTTTTTCATTCTTACGATCTTCTGGAAATGGAAACAAGCAGTCAGAAATGAGCACATACGTATAGTAATTACTTTCAATAAACTTTAACATCGTTCTATTTTATAATTTTTTTTCTTAATGTACAAAATATAAAGTAGGTATTTCATATTTGCATGAAAGTTGAATAAAGAACTATATGAAAAAAAAAAATTGAAAACTAAACGAATAGGTAGGACGTGTTTCCTTCAACTCGTACACGAGTCTGCATCATAATATTAGGTGTCAATTATGATTTTAAAAAAGGATGCTTCAGACATATCTTCTAGAAGATTTTAAGCCCTGTAGATATGCTGTAAAAATTCTTCAATTTTAACGCAATTAGGATTAAACATCTTTAGACGATACCTTTGCCAAGGCATCCAACATTTTTAAAAGCAGATCAGGATGCGATTTCACCAACTTATTTCGAACTTCTTCAGATAACATATTTGGGTTGTACGAGTTCACTTTTACGTAATCCATAGTCAACATTTTCAAATTCTCGGCATTAAATCTATCAGCCAATATCAATATATCCCCAGCAGTTTCTGTCGATAAAGCTCCGAATAATTCTTCTTCGCAAATTCGTTTCAACTCGTCTATGCCGAATTTATCAGCTGCTTCCAATAACTCAGGAACCATCGTTTCCAATTCCTGAGCGTTTCCTGTATATATGAAATGTAAAACTTCCCTAAAAACTACCTCATCAATTTCTTTCAGTTCGATACTATCCGAATTGTTTTCTGTCAAGTCAGCTTCAAACATTTTCCAGAAATAAGGACAACGCGCTGCCAATACGCTTTTGTGCGCCGGATACTTTTGCTTGTTAACGCATAACGTGACGTCGCTAAATTTATCATTCAGGAATAACTTTTCTATTCCTCCTAAAGAAGCAGTCTTGTTTTCTTCACTTCTAGTTTTTCTCGATAATGATAGACCAGAAACGTTAACTATATCCGTCATCTTGATGTAAGATAATTGGCAAGTTATTTTAAGTTGATCTTTTGGTAACATCTGATTAACTTCATCAAACAGGTAATTTCTTTCCACGAATTGATAGAATCCTGCATAGTGGTGTCCATTTGAGCTCGGTAACGTGAACTCAATCTGCTGAGTTTTTTTTTCTTCATTTACAGCATTTATCAAAGAGAGCTTTACATTACCCGAAACTGGAGTATATTTGGAAATGTCAGAAGTATCATTTGGGTATAAAAATAATGACACCCATGAGGCGCCGCCACGACTGGGATCATACATGGGAGCGAGGTGTAAGCACCATTTAAACTCGTCACCGCTGGCCGAAAACGCAGATGATTTAATCGTAGAGCCTCTCTTGTCGATCACATTCCTGTAGTTATCTATCATCCACACAAAATCCAAGTCCCTAAAATTGACTTCAGTACGACACACAGATGATGATGAAGTATTGAAATTTTGCATATCTGACGAAGCCATGTTACTTGCGGATTCAAATTTTAAAAAATGAAACGAACGATTCTGTCAGCAATCACGAAAAAGCAACTGAAACATGAAACAAATAAAATAATTCTTGAAACGGCACCTCCTCCGCCATAATTACGCCAATATAGCTAGAAGTAAAAGTTCAAAGTTAGATTGTGATGTACTTGTTATAACTGGCAACGTTGCTTTATGTATGTATCTTTTCAAAGTAACGGTTTCGTATTGAATATATGTATTATTACCTTTCTGTCATGTCAACGAATATGTTATTATACGCCCTGAGAAAAGATGTCTCGTAGTTTTTATTACAAAATACTTCTTAAATGGTAATAAAATGCTCACAAAGTACCCGGTACACTAGTGGCTCCCATCCGGTGGGCACGATTTTCTTATAAAAAGTGCGATTTATTTCTGTTTTATAAAAAACTATTCTACACGATTGTATCGTCGTAAGTTTCCATTGTTCGAAACCGCGTGTGCAACTTTATTTTCTTATAAAATTCGCGACAATTTATAGAAATGATTACGTAGTTCCTGATCAATTAGAAATAAATGTTACTACTCATTCCAGTAAGTGTAACCTGTTTTTCGTGAAATATTGCGCCGGAAAAACGTCAAAATTCCGCGCAATATTGTATCAGATAAGTCGCTTTCAAGACCAATCACGCCGAATCAATCTCCAATCCTCAAGCTACGGAAACGCGAAGTTCAACGTGTAGAAATAATTAAGAAAAGTGTTCGTAAAACAAAGAATGTTCCAATAGAAATAATCAATCCTAGTGTTGAAGTTTTTGAAGATTTTTATACGAATCAAATCCGAGCATTGTTTGAAAACCTCCCGTTTTCAAACCTAGCCGAGTCAGTACGTGAAAACTTGTCGGAAATGGCTCTGACTGAAGAACAAATAAATACTAAGATCGATGATAAAATCGCCGCAGCTGAAGCTCGAATTAATAATCATGTTACTAAAACGATTACCGATGCGACGAAAGATTTGTTCCAACAAATTTCTACAGCTATGACGACGGCGATAAATAACAGAATGGATGCTGAAATGGCCGAGTTCGAAGTTCCACCTCAGCATATCCAAGTCACGTTACCTAATGAACAGAACTTCATTACCTTATTTCCGAACTCCGGTATAGTCTTCGATGAGCAAAATAAACACCACCCGAATCGTTTCCTTGATCAATTCGAAAACTACATGTCGCAAGTGCAGCTTACCAACGAAATGACTAAAATTATTATGTTTAACACAGCCGTAAAAGTAAACAATGATTCGTGGAGCAGTCGTAGTAAAAATGCGAGAACCTACCAGGATAGCCGAAGAATATTTCTCTCAGTATTCTGGGATGAAGCCTGTCAAAAGGCAGCTCTAGAAGCGTTTAGTAATGAAGCTGCGCCGACCGACTACTCTATTACGAAAGTAATAGAAAGAGTCGAATTATGGTACCCAACGCTGACGAGTATGAAGAAAGTATCACCTAGTGAAGCAATAAGCAGTCTTTACGATAAAATACCACCGGAGTTTCAATATAAAATCTCGAGTGAAGACGTAAACTCTTTCGAACAACTGATTGCCAAATTAAACTCGCTGAAACAGCTGGCTGCCTCAAAAATCTGTAACGTGACCAGCTGGGCTAAACAATTGGAAATCCCTCAGCGAACGACTCACCAGCGAAATGACGATCGCACGTTTCGCGATTATAGTAGCGGTATTATGCAAGACGAGAATGGCAAAACGAGTGATGATCGCGGTGGTTATCGTGGTCGATGGAATAATGGAGAATATCGAGGTGGTTATCGTGGAAGAAGCCGTGGCTATCGAGGTGGCTACCGTGGCGGATATAGAAATTATGACAACTATGATAACAGACCATATGGTGACAAATACGGCGAAGATTCACGTCCATTATCCGAACAACAAACTGGTCAAAATGGTGGCCAAAATGCTACGGAACAACAAGCACAAAATACTACTTCGAATCCTCCGCCAAGCCAATCTCTATTTCAACGACAGCCTCAAGCAAATGCTTCAACATCCGGTAATTCGTTTGCTAATGGTCTATTTGGCAGTCAAACCGGAGCTGCTCAACAGAATTCTTTAAACTAAGTCCTGACTCGTATTCCCGTCCAAGAATAAACCTATGTAAACTAGAAATAAAAAATTGTAAAATAAATTATTTTGGTGATAACATCGCTCAATTATTACTTGGTAACGGGAGTATACGTATGCCAACCTTGGCAAATATTTTTATGACGCTGAAAAATTTTAATCTATCCAATCAAAAGCTGGTAATTTCATTCGGAGAAGGAGAGTTAAACGATGATCGAATTCCGTTAAACTATATCGCATATTGGGTTCAAAAAATCTGTAACCAAATAAAATATCAAAAACCCTCATCAACCTTGGTTCTGTTTCCGATTCTGCATCCGGCGACCAATAAAAAACCTCGTGGTCATATTCGGAGATATTTACGTATTCTATCTATTTACAAGAAAAATATCTATCGTATGAAAAACACCAGGCTAATCACTGAACTATCGAAGCATTTTATCGTAACAACTGGGCATCGAATGAGAACAAATAGATCTGGAGTTATCAATGTTATAAAAGGGAAATTCTTCTATAGTAATAAATTACATGATTTCTTACCTAGAGATGATAACAGTAAAATATTACGATGCCAGTTCGAAGAAATATTGCAGAAATACAATATGATCCAGTCTGAACCTGAAAAGGAAAAATCATCGATAGAAATAAATAAACTACCTACTATGTCAATACCCGAAGAAGAAGAAATCGTACCTGAATCCGTAGCGCGAATTACTCTCAAAAAATCGCCAATTCGTGTAAAATCACCGCCAATATTACGTAGAAAAGTATTCTCGCCATCAAAGAAAAAACTTTCACCAATAAGAAAACCAAAAATTATCCAAACATGCGAAAACAACGACGAAAAAATCGAAATCTGCGAACCAATCACTGAGCAGCATCCGAACGGTGAACCTGAGATAGAAAAACACGAACATATTAACGTTAACTGCATTATAAATCATAATAATGCCGACGATAGCATCTCATCGGAGGAATCGCTTGACTCTTCGGCATCAATGAAAACAGTAGCCACTTGCAACTCACCAGCTAATCTGAGTATCGAAGATGAAATGGAGTTGACATACGATCTATATAATGTTCACTCCAACCAACAGCCAGTACTCTATCAACATCCTGCAGAAGAACAAGCATTAACTATCGAAGAAATTACTGATGAAGTTATAGAAATTAATAAAATAAAAACAATCGAAGCGAATGAACAACCTAAACATCCGCAAAATACAAGTGCTATTCCGTTGAAAATTGAGACTGAAGACTGCGTCGTTTTACTTGATTCCGGTGCTGACGCAAACGTCATTGATCAGGGCACACTTTTCATGCTGCATAGAAATCATCCAAATCACGTTGCTTTCGAACCTGCAAAACAAATTGCCATTGTTAAAGTAGCCAATGGTAACGAAGAAGAATGCCTTGACCTTATGGGCGTCGTACAGTTTAAATTTAAAGACTATAAAATCAACGTAAAATTCCATGTAATGAGAAACCTACCAGGCAAAATTCTTATCGGTCGCCATGCTATGAAAGACAACAATATAGATACTGAGTTTGGTCCAATGAGAGCAAAATGTGAACGTGGTGGCGTGATAGAATACATTGATTTCGTAATTCTAGATAAGTACATCAACATCCGTAAAATTCATATACGTTTAATCGATAAAATAATTAAACCAATCGAACCTGCGAAAGATACCGGTGAAATTCTTCGTAAAAAGCTCCTACGAAATGATAGAAATATTCAGCTATCAAACGAACAACAACAAATCGCTTTCCAACGTTTAAATCCGCACTCTCGTATATTTCGTGACGAAATTGGTCGTTACAATGGTGATCCAGTGGTATTCAAGTTCAACGTTGATAAAGTCCCCAACTTTAATGGTAGAAATTATATCCCAAGCGTTCATATGCGCGAAAAAGTGAAAGCTGAAATGCACCGGTTAATTATTAACGATATTATCAGACCATCGAATACAACTCATGTTAATAATACTATAATACGTACCAAATCCAACGGCTCGCTTCGTATCTGTCTAGATCCAGAAGAACTGAACAAATATCTAATTCCAAACTACAATGAACCACCAAATTCGGAACGTTTGGTTCATGATGGTAAAAAGAAAGTCTACCGATCAACGGGCGATTTTAGCTCTGGATTCTGGCAAGATCCACTCGACGAAAACTCGAAAAAGTACACCGGATTTAAGATGGACGGTGAAATCTGGGAATGGAATGTAGATCCATTTGGTACTGTCGTCGCTATGGGAGAATTCATTGATCGCAGACGAAGAATGTTTTACGGCCTTCCAGTGAAAATGTTCGTTGATGAATTCTTGATTGAAACTGAGACATTCGAAGAGCACGTCCAACTGCTCGAAGAAGTATTTCGGCGAATCAACGAGGCGAATATGACGCTAAACCCGAGCAAAACTAAACTATTTCAGAAAAACGTCGATTTCCTTGGCCACGTTATCGGAGAAGACTCGGTGAAAAAACAAGATCAAAAAATGGAAAAATTACTACGTTTTAGAAATAAATTCTTCAATAAACGCCAAAACAGAGTTATTCTACCAACCGTCACAAATATCAAACAATTCACCGGTCTGACAAACTTATATAGAAAATTCATCGAAAATTATCAGACAATATTAGAGCCAATCACGAAACTTACCAAGAAAGATGTTCCATTTGTATGGGGAAAAGAACAGTCCGATGCGTTCGATCAACTTTATGAAGCTTATCAGCAAAAGTTCGAGTTAAAAATGCCAGATAACGAAGAACCATTCTACATAGAAATTAGCGTCGAACCATCCACTGTGAATGCAGTCTTGTATCAAATACTCGAAGGAGAAAAGCATGTTGTTATGTTCGTGTCATCAGCGCTGAAATCACACGAAAAAAATTATTCCATCATCGAAAAACGAGTATTTGCGCTCGTTAATGCGTTAAAAAAGAACAGAATGTGGCTCATCGGTAGAGAAATTCATGTTCCAATCAGTTTAAAAACAGCAGTATCAAAAATAAAAGACGCATCTGAATTCCATGTTAAAGCAGCCGGCTGGTATCTTTGGACGAAACACCTCAACATCCAATATACTATATCTAAACCTGACCATAAATTATTCAACTCACCTCCGTTAGAATTGATCAGGACCGAAGAAATAATGGATATTTTAGAAATAAGAGTCCAAATAAAACAGGATCTCGAACAAGCGCTTTTTCATCTATCAACATGGCAAAATGATGATCCAAAATTAAAAGCTATTATTAACACATTAAACGGTCAAATTGCAGATAAAATCAAGTTTAGAGGAAAGAAAGCTGTAGCAAAATACGTTGAAAATATCAAAGAGAAATATACAACTGATTACGGCATACTATATCGGACAACTGGAGAATATCCATTACCTTATCTTCCAAGTGCGCTGCTGAGAGAAACTGTTGAATATTTGCACGAATGGTACGGTCATCTCGGGAAAAATAAATTGATTGACATCTTTAATAGAACTTATTACCATCCGTCGGCTGAAAAACATATTGCTTTTATCGTGAGTGTCTGTATTGTCTGCAAACAAAACAAAGTTTACGGATTAAAAAAATATCCAGAGTTTGCTAAAGTTACAGCAAATGATATCGGAGAAAATGTTAGTGTGGATCTTTATGGTCAATTGCCAAATCCACTGGGTCTTCCTCGTGCTATCGTCGTCGCTAAAGATGTATTTAGCAAGAAAGTATATCTAATGGCGCTTAAAGATACGAAAACAGAATCGGTCTTACCTATTCTAACACGAATCAACGATGATATGCGAGCCCATGGTCACAAATTGAAGCGAATCACGACTGACAACGGACCACAGTTTATATCGAATCAGTGGAAAGACGAGTGTAAGCGATTGAAGGTGGAATGTACATACGTATCGCCGTATAATCCTCAGTCATCTACGGTGGAAAGAAGCATGCGTGAAATTGGCACTCAATTGAGAATCTATTTAAATGAAAATAGTAACAGTGAAGACTATACTCACGAAAACTGGCATTATTACGTTTCAGCAGTAGAAAAAAATCTCAATATGGCTCCTTCGGATTATGGTCTTAGTCCATTTGAAATATGGGGCATTCCACAGGATGCACCGAAGCCGGAAATTATAGAAACATTTCGTCATGACATCAATAAACTATTAAAAAAAGCAATAGAAAAAATCAGTACCTACGAGAAAAAATATACTACATTCGATAATCTACCAGATATTATGCACGATGGCGAGTTGTATATTGATAAAAGTGGATTTCTATGGGCAGCTACTGATGGGGCATGTAAAGCCAACGGAAGCGACGATGCTATCGCTGGAATTGGCGTTTGTTTTAAACCAACCAGCCGATATAATATTTCTCAACGATTAAATAAGCAAAAACCCACGAATAATTTGGCCGAACTCTACGCGATAAAAGAGACCATATTAGCTGTGTTATGGAAAACCGATCACCGAAAATTAAAGATCTTGACTGATTCGTTATACGCCAAACAAACTATCGATAAAACACTCGAGTACGAGCTAAATGAATGGAAAAATGCATCAAGGAAATTAGTGGCTCATAAAGACCTTCTTTTACAAATAAAAGAACTAAAAAGCAGAATGCGTTATGTAGAAATAATTCATACAAAAGGTCATAAATATGACTTTACGAACGTAGTAGCGGATAAATTAGCGAAGCAAGCTGTCTATGGCGATGATCGCGAAGAAATCTTGAACTTACCTCAGGAAACTAAGCGTGAAAAAATCCATAAACTCATTCGATTGAAACAGCTAGAACTATGGATCATTCAAGAACAAAAATTCAACGAGAACGACGATCCAGAGAAGAGACTCCAAGAAGGAGATCTAGTAATGATTTCTACTCATCTACATAGTAACGCTGACAGATTTTTAGCCGGTAAATTCTATCCGAAACGCATTGGACCATTTATAGTAGAAGAACAAGTTGATGTCAATTGCTATCTAGTTAGAAATTACAAAACAGAAGAAAACGACGATATAAAATTTGTTAACTTACGCCAAACGACTATTTATGCGAAAAAAGAACAGGTTCAACTGCTCGAAGATAACGTCAAATATACCTCACCATTTGATAAAAGAACTTTTCAGCAGCGGATAGATGATCGGAGAAAACTCGAATTGGTACAGCAGGATGCGGAGTCTGAAAGCGATTATCTCGGTTGGAATGATGAGCAGACAAATCCATCTAAACTGAAACAATTAAAAAATATTATCCAAACGAAGAAAAAGAGAGGTCGTCCACCGAAAGAAAAACCAACGAAAAATGTACTTACTATCAACATGATTGTTTCTAATACGCCGATACCGATCGAAAACAGCTACACTCAAGAATTAATGCGAATCGAAAAAGAAATTGGAGAAGACGAATTATTCAAAAAGGCCACCGAAGTTAGAAAAATTAAACACGAGCAAAATATTTCAAATTCAATCCGCCAACTTCTGAGAAACAAGCTACACGAAGAAATGTCCAAGGAAGACTACCATCGAGTAGTCAGAGGTTGGAATTAACCAAAACGTCACTCATCCGAAAGTAACTGCCTAAAACGCAAAAACATCAAAAAGCCAAAAATCATCTGATAAGAAAAAGATAAAATCACCGATTCTAGAATTCTAAAGGAAGTGCGTCGTAAATTCATTCTCTCGTTAATGTGTTTGATGTGTTTAATGGCTATTCTCTAGTAATTTCATTACGTGCGTTCTCTATTCGATAAAAGCTGATTGATGTAATAATTGCAAATTCAGTTCTATGAGTGTCGATCTGCGTTGCTTTACGGTGGTGTTTTAGAAATAAATTACTACTTTATTCATTACGATGCGTCCCGTTTCATCAATCTCTCGAGTGGCAGACGGTCGAATAGTTCGGAGCTACCGGTATCACGATGACCGTAACTCCTACAGCGAGCGGTCAATCAACGACCTGAAGACCAAACTGAGACAAAAATCCGATATAATCGGAGAATTAAAAGAACAAAATAAATCCGCCAACCGGAGAGCGGAAGATCTACAAAAACGCATCGACGAACTGGAGAAGAAAACAAAAAACCTTCAGTCCAACAGAGTTCCTCTATCTGAATACCGAAACGAAAAGATTATTGCCAACCTGTCGGAGCAAGTTCGTCTTTTAGAAATAAAAATACGTGACCGAGACTACACTATCCGATGTCTCAAAGAGGAGAATATAGAGTCGTCCAACATAATCGATATGGAACGGGATGAACGGAAGCAATACCAAAGGATGCTGCAAGAAGAAAAAGATCGTCAGAATGAAGAAACTGAACGAGTTCGACGTCAATTACAGGAATCCCGAAAGCGAAATCTAGATTTAATACGGCAGCAGACTTGTCTTCAAAACGAGAGAGATGAATCGGTGCAACAGTCAACGGTGTTATCGAGGCAGTTACGACGCATCTCCAAATATCTTACCGGTAAATACCACTCAGAATATATCGTCACAGGGCTGTTATCAATCAAACAAATGAACGACAAACTGTATGCCCATTTTAACAATAGCAGGATGCTCGGTGATAGTTTTGTTGCGTATCTAATTCGTGATGCCCTTATGGAGAGTGGCGAAAAATGTATTCTAGAAATGGTCGAAGGAGTTAATATTCGCTATAATATGAAACACTTCCGTGAATACTTAGAAATAAACAACAGAACAGACAGGACATGTACGACTAGCTTCGGTTGGCTCGATATTCAAGACGGTAGAATGACCGACGATAACCTGAAAAAAGAAATCTACGCGATCCTGAGAAAACTGAAATCGAAATACGAAATCGTCCGACTTATTTTACTTCCGCATATCGAAAACGTCTTAAAGATCCAATACGCACAGCCATATGAGTTTCAGTCGATCGTTCAACGGAATGACGAACGGCTAACCTTCTTTAATACTACGCTGATCAATGCAGCGCGAGATATATCAGACGAGACCTGCTCAATCATCATACGAGACATCGAAAACATCGATCAAAACTTCGTTGGGTATAAGTTCTACGTAAAACCCAATTCAACAAAAATATTCTTCCATAATGAATATACAAATGCAACTCGACTGAAGCTAATAGATGAACCAAGGGCTCTTCTTGACGATTAATTCGGTCATCGGTGACTCTCCTCTCTCAAAATATGGTATCTTTATTATTGTGTTACTTACGAATTCACACAGCTATATCGAAGTCTTCAGCTGTGGTTTTCTTTTATTATGTGTTCTTTCATCTTTTTATAGTTATTATTTCTATTACTATCGTTGTTTTGTTTCTCTTTATTAATCATAAGTTCGACTGAACGAAATTGTTTTTGTGTTCTACAAGTGATATGTTGTTTCTTACTATTATTTTTTTTATTTTTCTAATGTGATACCTCTAGGATAATCGAGGCAAACTACCTTAATTATTGTTCAGTATTTTGTTATTGTTTTTTTTTTGCGACTCGACGTATTATAAAAAGAGTTGTATGAATAGAAATCAAGACTACATCTTATAAGTTAATTTGTGATATTTTTTTTACTTATTTTTCTATTCGAGTGTTTTTTTTTTTTACTAGTCGAGTCGGGGCAGGGGGTGTCTGTGGAACTGTCCCTCTTCTCGTGCCTCGCGCCGAGACAGTTGGGGCAGTGAAACGGCACCTCCTCCGCCATAATTACGCCAATATAGCTAGAAGTAAAAGTTCAAAGTTAGATTGTGATGTACTTGTTATAACTGGCAACGTTGCTTTATGTATGTATCTTTTCAAAGTAACGGTTTCGTATTGAATATATGTATTATTACCTTTCTGTCATGTCAACGAATATGTTATTATACGCCCTGAGAAAAGATGTCTCGTAGTTTTTATTACAAAATACTTCTTAAATGGTAATAAAATGCTCACAAAGTACCCGGTACATTCTCATAAATAAAAGTTGCCCATCTATTCGTATACAATTTTTAGTGGAATGTGAATAATTATTACTTAGTACCTAGCTACCTACCTATGTATGAAAGATGAAGAGTAGTATTATTAATAATTTCGAATGGTATTGCACTAAAATACTGCAGTCCAATTTTTCAACAATAATTAAGTTGAATTATATTATCTATGGTCCAATTTAATTTAATTTCGCACGTGTTCAAGCAATGCATACAATTACAAAATGTAACAGGCCAACCGTTTGTCAGCTTATCTATCACATTCCGAATAAAAAATAAATAAAAATGACCACAATGGCCTTGATGAGGCAAACTAAAGTTCATTTTCCATTTTTTTTTCAACATTCGATTTGACGATTTGTATATTTTTGATATTTTTCAATTTCAAGATACGTTCATGTGTATGATTTAACATCGCGGAATGGATAATTTCGCAGCTAGTCACCACACTTTAGTATCGCTTGCTACAAATAAAATAAGCACATAACCATCGATATTACACTAATATCGATGCACATAACTGAATTTTCCCTTACATTCCAATAAATTTTCACGTTTCGTTATTCAGTTTATAATGGAAAAACAAGACAATAAAAAGAACGAAAAAAAAATAGAATTGAAAACATACATATTAAAGAGTAAAAAATCGCAAATTAAATCCGTTTAACTCGTCAACTTTGAAAACTAACATCACTTTGATTCCGATCTACGTGATCAATGTGATCATTCATTAATTGAAACACATCTCGCAATTTATCACGGAGCTCAGGATCGGAATAATCATCAGGTAAGAGCAAAGAACGATCGTAGATAATTTTCGCAAGTTCTCGAATTTTTGAACTCGAAGGGGAACTTTCAGTCAAATCAAATGTTTCAGTCGGTGAGTATTCCATCTCAAAATCATCATCACAAGCCACACATTCAATTTCAATTACTTCAGGGCTTTGCACATAAACTTCATTTATAGGAATAGGAACATTCAACGGCGTAGACTCTATTGGTATATTGTACGACTGGAAATCTTTCTTCTGAACATTCAACGGAGTAGACTCTATTGTTATACTGTACGACTGGAAATCTTTCTTCTGAACATTCAACGCTGACGACTCTACTGGTATGCTGGACGACTGACGATCTTTCTTCGTCTTTTCACTGGGTCGATTTTTTTGTTGTACAATTCTGATTTTCGAATCTACCTTCTCTTCACAGATGGACGCATGAGACGTGTACTTCATGACGTGATTTTGTATGGTTTTTTTCGATGGCCAGTAAGCTCGAGCCGAATTGTTCACATCTCCTATGTTTTCCTTTACCCATTTGTTCAAGAGTATTTTGATAGTTTCGATATTTGTAATACCACTTTCGACTAGATTACGGATTTCGTTTTTCAATGCCGGATCTATGCGTTGCATCGTAAAGCTTGTCCACACCGAATGACAATGAACTGTTGCAGTACTGAATGAAATGCGATACAGAATTTCAGTAAGAACTGTTGCGGGGTTGCTGTCTAGTGTCTCTTTCAGACGTTTCATCACCTGCAAATCAGTGTAACATTTCATTTATCTCGTTAATGTTCTATACATTAAAGCAAAATCAGGACGACAAAAAAAAAAAAATTCATGTTGAAACATACCAACGATTTTTCATATTTTGCATCTTTATTTCCTTTGATACTGTACTCCGGGAACGTCTTTATGACGATGACTCTCATAGAAGCGTTACAGCCGACTTTCATGCTTGGTTGTCTCTTCCTCGTTCGTACATTTTTAACTTGTTGCGGTTCCGAATTATCCATAGAATTGTTTTGCTGCGGAAAATATACAACCACATTCAAATATTATTCATAGATTGTAATCGAAATAAAGGGCAAATACTCGAATCATCGCATGCATAAAAGTAAAACAACAACGTGAATTATCAATTGTAAGTACTTGAAGTACTGGAACCGTTGATCTTCTCTTCGACTTGCTGGGTCTATTGGCATAATATCTCGGCCCATTGGTACAATGCAGTGATGATGTTTTCACAATTAAAAACGGCGTATTGAAATACGGAATTAGAACAGAATGCCATAAAATCCTACGTGGATCTTTGCTGTCTGAAAAATCAATCGTTTGAAATGAGAATAATTCAACGATAGAAAGTCGATGATAACAAAAATAAAACGGCAATAGATTACGTACAGTCAGAGTCTCGAACAGTAAACGTCATTCCATTTAGTGTGAGTAAATTTTGTAATTTGGGATAATTTTCTTCTGTCAAAACGAGATTGTATTTGTCTTCACTTTTCGTCAATTCCTTACATATGTTTTTCAAACTTTTTTCAAATTCTTCCGACGAAGACATTTTTAATACAAGTGGAACAGAAATTAAGTCATTTGAAACAAAACTTTCGCGATGCTTTCAAACTCAACGTCTTGAAACCTTCAAATTCAAAATTGTAAAGTTCAAAAATCACTTATCATTTTTTTAAAAACTTTTTATCAAAAAAAAAAAAAAATTCAAAACAAAACAAGAGTTGAGAATCGAATCAAATAAAATCGAACGACTGATTCGATTCCCGAATCGCATTCGAAGAATCGAATCTCGCGAACTGTTTTGTAAATTTTTGGTAGGGTACTGAAATAGGGGGTATGCTGATAGGCCGGCCATCTTTGTTCAACGAAACAAAGTTTTCGGGTGGAAACGTCGGGGGGGAAATGTTGATTTTCTAAATTCACATTTCCCCTCCGACGTTTCCACCTGAAAACTTTGTTTCGTTGAACAAAGATGGCCGGCCTATCAGCATACCCCTTATTTCAGTACCCTAATTTTTGGTAAAAATCCGTAAATGAAAATTGGCTTTGTTTTGTTTATAATTAAACATTCGCAGTATGTCGTGTTGTGTATGTTTGGTAATTATGTGATAAATGTTGCAATATTCGTTTAACACCGTGTTCAAACATTTAATTCATTAATAACTAGAGTAAGTAATTCATACGCTCAACTATTTCACATCTCATTCCTCGCGAAGCAAACATTTCGTTGATATGCTGCCGGTTTGCGTTTACAAAATCGTAATGGCACGCCCAGGTTAAATATAAAATCCAAGATTTACTTTCGAAAATGATCTACATATTTCAGTAATTTTGATCTTTAAAGTAATCCTATCGAACTATCCATCCCTTTATTCACTTTTCACTCGTAAAATTACGTATTCCGGTGATTAAGTGTACGTTGAATTCAAAATGTAAACACTTCGTTGCAAAGTAGGTTAGAGGCTAAAACTGCTTGTAATTATTTGAAAATCGTATCAACTCGGTTGTTATTGCTTCAAAATCATCGAATCCTTCAACCTTGATCTTGAAAATACCTAGTTTATTAATTAGCATATGGATACTACTATTCCAACTACAACTAATTAACGATATTCTGTTACAGTTTAGAATGTTAGAAGAATACTCAGCTCTGCAGCATAAAACATTCACGGCTTGCTGTGTGTCACACAGTTGATGCCATTTGGTTACATTTATCCAGCATGGCTTCTTATATTGTTGAAGATATATATAATTGTCATAAAGTGAGTATAAATGTTTGAAATTTTTACACCACGCATTCCGTTATGGTTAATTTGTAACGGCTTCGTTGAAGCATTTATAAGAAAAATCTCGCCTTCGTGTATAATTTCTCATACGATTGCAAATACTAAACGCGACGTCATTGAGTAAATGTTTTTGAATTTCTTCATTGTTATCGTTAAGCTTGTGTTATTTTCCTCCAGTCATTTTATCGCATTCTATATCCGTGGTGGTGTTTTTCAGAGCTTTCGTATGTTCAGAATTTTTCTAATACAAATAATATGTTCGGGTTAGATAAATTGTATCAATATTTCGTCAGTTTACTCCTCTACACGAAGTACGTTTATGTTTACTTTGATGACTTTTCATCGGAATTTCCTTCCTACGAGACTTATCATCGACTCGTCGTCCTTTTGAACTATTACACGTACTAGGAGATCATTTAGAAAGGAATGGTCTTATCGGATCGGATCGTTTGTAATGTTTTTTCAAAGCTTATCGTACCGCCGTTGTTATCGCATTCGACACCTTTTGCATCGGTGTGGCGATTAGAGTACAGTTGTAAATCGTGCTTCGTACAAAGAATACTAAATTAACGGTGTCATGTCGATGATTACTGCCGGTGGCCCGGTATTCCGGTATGATTCCGGTTGATTTTCAATCGACGATATTTAGGTGAAAATTCGAATAGGTATAATTTCTACCTATCGTGCACGTTTTCAAGTGACTCATTTTAATTGTCTAGAGTAATTACGTCATTGATTAAGAGGCGCCGTGGAACGGTACTTACGATTATGATTAATTTCTTTAGTAAATATTGGAAATCGCAGATTAATACCATTCGTGTATTTAACTTATTCGTAATGTCATACGTTCAACGATTCGATTCGGTCAGTTGAATTTTTCAGCTCTTCAATTCACCAAAATATTGGAAATTTTTTGAAAACGAGCAAACTTTTCACGCATGCGCGCATAATTTTCATTTTTTTATTTTGAAAAACACTTTTTAAACCTGATACCCATCAACTGGCGGTCCATTGTGATCTTCATAGTCAAAGAATTTCGAAGTGATGTGTTTTAAATTGTAAACTCCTCCAGTCCTATAGTGTGTTTGGTTAAATATTTCGTTGCTTGTATCGAGAAATTGACCGGTGAGGATTTTGGATAGCGGCCAAATCGTGTTTTTAAAATTCTGCGAAATTTGTTTACAATTTTCGCGATTAAATTGCTCAGAAAAGTTTATTTTTTGAGTTGAACTTGGGGTGTTGACCTTATCGACTGGATTCCTACTGCCGCACGATCTAGAATAATTCGAAAATAATCTACTGAAAAAAAAGCAATACTATGGGGTATGTTATTTATTATTTTCGTTTAAAAATTAAATTTTTGATGCCCGAATGGAAATGTTATTTATTTTTAAAAAAAGAACAATATTTCAAAGAAAATTTTAAATCAAAATTGAACAAAAAAAAAAATTGAAAATGTGTGAATAATTTTTCGAGAAGACTACGATTTTTGGATACAGCAGAGTCTGAAACCCTCATGACTAAAAGTTCAGCTGCCTAAATTGATTTTTTGAGTTTTGGAAAAATGTTTAAAAATTTACGTGTGATCATTTTCGGCAATTTGCTGTTTAAAAAAGACATTGTTCTCGTAGAAATTGTAAAAACCGCCTACTCCTGTTACTAATATCAACTTCCCAAATCGAATTTCTCTATCTACGATCATTCTAAAACCTCCGGAGTGATTTTCGATTTTTTCAAAAATTTTTAAAATTTGTACAGAAAGCGTAAAAGTAGATTTTGGCAGCTGAAAATCAAATTGTGGTTCATTTTCGACCTATTCAACGAGTTTATCTAGATTTTGTTCGATTTTTTGACCAGCATGTTTTTAATGATAGATACTTGGAGAAGACTCCAACATGGCAGGATATGGTGAAATTACTGAAATTTGAATTCGGAGGGCCACGTTCAGAAAAAATGCAGCCATTCGTCCAAATTTCAAAAATTTCATACGAACGAAAACATTCAGATTTTTTTGATTTTCCACCTATTTTTTTATGCTAGTCATTGGTCAAGAAAATCAAACTTGAGGAGTCGATCTTGAAATTGAACTAAATGGGGGACAAACTCGTTGAGTAGGTCAAGAATAAGCCACAAACCGATTTTTAGCTGCCTAAATTAATTTCCACGCTTCTGAAGCTTCAGATTAGCTGGAAATAGCGCTTGGTAGAGTTGATTTTAATTCCAGAAATAATTTTCAAAGCTAAATCGCTGAAAATGGTCAATTTTGAATTTCCAAAAATTCGCTAAAAATCCAAAAATGAAGTTTATTTGGGCAGCTGAAATTATAGTCACGGGGTTTCGAACTGTGCTCTTTCCGAAAATCGAAGTAGGCACCTGGAAAAGTTCCTTTGTCAGAATAAATTTTTCAACGATAAAATAGAATTCAAGAGACTTTTTTAAATACAGGAAATTTTTTAAGATGAGCCCCCCTCCCATCCCTCTCCTTATCAATTCAAAATTCAAAAATCTATCGAAGATGTAAGAAATACTCGGCCACCGATATTTCCTAAAATTCTTCGAAACTCTTAGAATTTCTCAGCTGATTTGTACATTACTCATGTACACAAGCACGTGTGTTTGATAATAAACGAATGTTTTGAATTTTAAATTTATTTTAACGGTATTTTCTTGTTCTTTTTTCCATAACTCGCGTTGTGTACTCAAAATAATTTCGTGGGAGAGTTGCGAAGAAACTTCGAGTCGTTTTATGTGTGTAATTTTCTAATTGACGATTTTCTCCTTTTTTTTTGATTTTGCAGCAAATTATTAAACGGAAAAGACCAGGGCGAAGGAGCCGTACGAGAAATGATTAGATGGGGTGAAAGGATGACGAGGGGTGCAGCGTCTCTTTCTAGTGTGATGACCTCGTGCCGACACTCATCCGGTTCTTCCTTCAACTATATTCCAGAAAAGTAAGCTTACGATTGTGTTGAAATTATAGAAATATATATTTAGATGTACTCGGGAGTGATGATCGTGGCCAGGAATTGAGCCATCGATGTCTGTGATCATAAAAGGTGTCATGAAATTTTATTGAGAATTGATTTGGAGTCAGACTGGAAGAGAGGGAGTAGTTCGCTCTTTTTCCCAAAGTTGAAAAAATTGGATTTCGAAATGGAAAAATTTGGTGTCAGTTGAGAATTCTCAAAAACTTGACTTAATTGGAGTCAGACTGAAAGAGGGGGAGTAGTTCGCTCTCTTTCCTCCAAATTGGTAAAATTGGCTTTCAAAAATGAAAATTTGGTTTCAGTTGAGCGTTCTCAAAAACTTGACTTTTTTCGAAAATAAAATAGCAAGGAACTGTCAAAAATTCAAAAAAATTTCATTTTGAGTTCAAAAATGGGGGAAAATGAAATTTTAGTTTCAAAAATCCAATTTTTGATTCATTTTTGCCTGAGGTCCTTCTCATTCTTTCGTCTGTCGACTTATGGTTCCTTACTATACATTAATTGTTCGTATTTACGATTCTAATATTTATCTGTTATTTACAGAGTGAAATTCGGCGTCCCTTTAAAGCACGTTTGCGGCGATCATATTCCCGGAGCTTTGCTGGTAAGATCTTTAACCCTAAAATCGAATAATACGTCGAAAGGATATTCGTTTAAAAGATCTATTTGTTTCTTGTTCCGTACAGATATTGATTCTTAAATTGAATCGCGAAGGACCGTTCAAAAAAGACGTATTCCGAGCACCCGGTAACCAAGCCAGCGTCAAAGAGTTGATTAGTTTTTTACAAACTGGTACCATATTGAACATCGAACACTACTCCGTGTACACGGTGGCGTCGGTATTGAAGAAATTTCTCAGTAAAATACCAGGAGGTATATTCGGCGAAGAGATCGAAAAAGAGTTACTGCGAATTGCCAAAGAAACAGAAGATGAGACGGAAAGAGGTCAATTAATTCACGAGTAAGTGAACTTGTTCGTATGTACCTCTATGTCGTTTCTATAGGTGTTCTGTGTGTTGTTATCGTCTCAAAAATCAAACACTCGTATCGTGTCTTGTCTCGAATAAGGAGACTTTTCGTTAAACGCTGACTTGGGCAGATAAATATTAAAGTGTATCTTTTTCTCAATGGATACGTACGACCAGCGAAGGTTAATTTTTTCTTCGCGTATCGACCTTGTACACATTTTAGTGAAATTGTTAAAGAATGTAGGAGTTCATTGTCGTCGTGATTTTTCTCTCTTTTGGTTATTAAACTCGTTAAATCTAGCATCGTCGTTGTCGTTGTCGTCGTCGTCGTCGTCATCATTGTTGCCAAATCGAAGCGTACGGTATTTGGGAAAATGACCCCCGCCTGCCTTTCGTTGTGTCTTACTTTTACCCTGTTTGTCGTCACGATGGTTCTATAATTATGGAAATCTTAACGATTAATAATATAATAGCTAAGTCACGTTCGTCAGGTGTGTAATACTTCCGATAGGTCGTCTCAAATGTCACGTTTTTCGCAGCTAGAGGTATACGTATACACAGGTACCTGTACCTGTCCCGTAGTCTTCGTATTGTCAGACGGAATAAAACAAATGACTCAATAGAATTACCATGGCTAGGTCTTGGATCATATTTTCTAGGTTACGCGCGACCGAGCGACGCGACCGAGATTACTCTCTGATTGAAAGTACATATACAAACAAATATAAGACGTGATCGACGCAGGTATCGGTGAGTAAGGGTAAGACGAGGAGGAACGCGGCAATGTTCCGGGAAATTAATTAATTACAACAATGGTTCGGTGTTTTAATTTTTCCAACTAATTAATCCGCCGTAGTAAATACGAAAATAAACTTTCGAGCGTGTTTTTCGTCTTTTTCAGTCGCGAACGAATCGTCGTACAAATAGGATTAAGTAAATTATGCGAGAGATATTTTTCCCCCTATTTTATATGTATATGAGACAACGAGTTACAGTCTAATTTGCTGGTTGAACAAAGAGAGTAAAGAGGCGATGAATTGATAAATATTCGATTAATTGGTTCGTTGTTATTTTTTTCGTTTCATGTTGCCGACAAATTTTATGGATTAATGGCTTGGAAATGGGGGAATTTTTTTTAAATGTTGGCCAATATGAATTTGTTATTTACTACTTAATTATCGAAATCATTGTTTTTGAGTGATCTGAATCGAAAAGACATTCACCTGAAGAAAAAATTGAGAAAAATTCCCATCGAAGGTGTCTATTATATTATTTTGATTTTCACAATATTATTTCCTGAAAACAGGCTTTTACGAGAAAAATAGGTACTTATTTACAAAATGAATCCATACTGAATTTCCGTTTGAAAAAGTTCTTGCATTTTTTCAATTTACTCCTCTTTACCCCACAAACCACCCCTCGCAAAATATTGAGATGGGTTCGAAAAATGATGAGTAAATTATTGTCATTTTTGAGTTGAAATGTTCCCAACAAACTTCAATTTTCTGGGAAACCTGTGGATAGAGGGAAAGGGGCCGAAAAATGTCGTTTTAAAATACCGTTACTCGAGGGGAAAAAACTGATTTTTTGCGTTTACGTGAATGACGTCAAAACCTCTATTACTCGTGAGGAATGATTTGAAACGCTGAATCTCGTTGTATAATTGGTTTTTTGATTTTACTCCCTAAACGCAGCTCACATGTTCACAAATAGATGTTCTCAGAATAGGTACATTTTTCAAATCTACTAAAACCATTTTTGCATTTTACGTGAAAATTAAGTCCTTTGGGGAAAAATTGATAATGACTAAAGTAATAGAGTACTTTATGTATTTTCAATCGTGTTAACGTCATCACATTTCCGATGGAGGGAGGGGAGCAGGTAGACGTTTCGGAGGGCATTCATTATTTCATTCAGTTTTTGTGCTTACTTTTTGTTCATTTATTTTGCTTTTTTACATTTCAAGGTAAACCTATGATCTCTGGGGAAAAATTGATAATAAACAAAGTTATGGAAGAGTTGAATTCGGAATCACCAATGCGTCAACATATTTCTAATTGAACCGACGCACAGCGTCCAATGACTCAAATAAGATTTGTTTTTTTTTTTTGTTCAGGAAGGTGCCCTTGAGGTAGCACAGTTACCTACCCTCTCCAAAAGTTTCAAAAAATTAAAAATTCATTCTAAAAAATTTCCATTGAAAGTTGCGTGAGTTTTGGGTGGGTTATCGAGCTGTGCTTTCATCTTTGAGACCATTTCCGAAGTACACAGATCAAAATATGCTGTCAGAGTCTTACTGGGGAAGTATTTCAACTGGCAGAAAATTTTTCAAATCAGACGTAGCTAAACCGAAAAATCATTCAAAAATACATCACCTGCCAAAATTTCAGATGCTGAAGCAAGCTAAAGTGCATTTTTTTGATTTTTGGTTAATTTTTTGAAAAACAATTTTTGAGTCAAAATTGCAAAAAAGTCAAAACTTTATAAAAAAATGACTTAGAAAGCTGAAATTTGATATGCACCTTATTTTCGATCACCCGATCTGATGAGAAACGGTTTTGAACCGTTTTGAGCAGTTCTGGAGTCTCCAGCAGATTTTTAAAAAATGAAAGATTTCAGTGAACTTTTCTGGGAAACTAAAATTTCCAGAACATGGCTGAAATCTCCGGTACGATTTGAAACGGCGTGTTGAAATTAGGGTTTAAAGTAAATTTTTGCTTTCTAATTGCATTAGGTTGAGTTTTGTGGAAATTTAAATTTTTAAAAATTTGCTGCAGGCTCCAAAATGGCCCAAAACCGTTCATAATCGTTTTCAATTGACTCTGGGGTTCGAAAATGAAGAGCATTCCAAATTCTAGATTTCTGGGTCAATTTGGTAAAATTATGATTTTTTTTCACTTTTTTGCGGTAGGTATACCTACCTACTTTGATTTTCAAAAAATTCATCAAAAATCGAAAAATGCATTTTGCACCTGAAATTTTTACTGGAAATGTATTTTTGCATGCTCTTTCAAAATAAAGACCGAAAGTAAAAAACTTTAGGTTTTTTGAATAAAGCATCAGAATTTATTTGTTTTTGTCTTTCTGAGTCTGTTTTGAATGTCACCGATTGTAAACAGAACTAAAGGAAGCCAAGGAAGTGTAATTCAACTCTAAATGATTATCAAATTACTGTAGAAATGAACTGAAGAAGATTTAAGAAACACCCATCTACTTTTTGGTAGTTCAATTGGAAATTTTTCAGAATTCTGAATGAAATTCAGTCTCCTTCAAGAAGCTTTTAATTGATTTTTTCATTTCTTCTCAATTTGGGGGGGGGGGTGAAATTAATACGAAAACTGACTTGGAAGGTCAACAACCTTCAAATGTGAATTTTTTGGAAATTCCTTTGGCCCAAAATTACATTAAAAATGGGGATCTCAAGAAAGGGGAAAACAAAATGCGTACCTGGTTGAGCCCCTCTCCCTCTTCTAGATCCTTGATCCTTTTCTATTTTTTTTTTCGTGAAGAAAAATGAGAATTGGTTTTCAAAATTTTAGAAATATTTACCTAACCTATTTTCCCTTTGCTCTCTCCAAATGCAATCAAAGTAGATGTTTGTTTCGATTCATTTTTTAAGTGTGGAGAGTTTTTGTTATTATAAACATTTTTGGAGAACATAGCCGCTTTTTCTAGCTCTTTTTGGAGTAAATATTTTTTTTGAGATTTGATTCTCTAAAATATTATGCATGTATTGTAAATTGGGCGAATTTTTGCTATTTTCAAAAATTTCAGGGCACATGAACCCATCAAATGAGCTCTTAAGAGGTCAAAGTTGTATTCTGGGATTTGATTTTCGTCTGGTTTTAGGATCGAGATGTTGAAGCGTTGAAAAAAATGAGCAAAAATTATCTTGAATGCTAATTTTCAAAATTTCAGGTCGTTCGGACCCCTCTTCCTCCTCTTTCAGACTATATGTATTTATGTATATCACATATAGTTCTTCAAATACCCTCAAATAAGCCTAAATTAAGGCAACATCATTTCTCAACGCTCATCTGTGGCGAATTCTTATGTTTTGAGTTATGAAAAGCCAATGAGACCAAAATTTGTGTACGAATGATTTTTTCCCCATTTTGGATTCATTTTTTTGAACAGTTTGAAGTTTATAATTTTTCATTGAAATCTCGTAATTTTTTACAATCTGATTGTTCATTTCAAATCTTATCATTTTTTTTCGCAGCTTATTCACATCGCTTCCTGATCCAACTCAGAAATTACTGACGTTGATTTTCGGTACATTGTCCGCAATCGCTGTGAATTCGATAAACTCGAAATCCTATATGAATGCAACAGCATTGGGAGTATGCGTAGCACCAAGTTTCTTCGTCTCGTGTGGCGATCAAAGCAAAGTATCTTTGAATGATATTGAATCCTACAAGGTAAGACCCGAATTGATTTTCTCCCCTCAAATTTGAGATATCACTTGTATGTAAAATTTACATTCTAATGTTGTTTTTTTTCTGTGTGGTTTATCGTAGATTGCAATTTCATTGATAACATTCATCATCGAGCATTACGCCGATTACGACTTTTTCGACGCGAAACATTACGAATATTACGTAAATATCACCGGTAGACCAGCCAAATTGTCTGTAGCTGATGAAATGAAACATGACGATAAAGGTGAGTAAGATAACTGTACTCATTTTATTTTTAAAAATTTTTGATAGTTGATTGATAATTATTTCGTTATTTTCTTTTCTATTTTAGATGATTCCAAAGATTCGAATCTAGACGCCTGTGCTAGGCTATCGGTTAGTTTAGAAGGAAGTGGAGTATATGAGGTGAGTGATGAAGTTCTGAAAATTGAACAGAAAATTTAGAAAATCATGAACTATATTAGTTGGTTATTTTCAGAAATCGTTGAAATTATCGATGTGAATAAATTATAAGAAAAATTATGTATTTAAAAATGTATGCATTTGAGAGAAAATTTATCGTCGATGAAAAATTATCAAGAAATTTAATCATCTGTAAAAGGTGTTGAAATTTTGATCGAGGAATCGTTGAACTTGGCAAAACATATTTTAGCACTGAATATTGAAATTATAATTATATTTATGGTGACATTGTAAACGAAAAGAAATTTAATTTCGAGAAATTCAAGTTTGAAGTGAGTACCATGAAGCTTCTTCAAGTAGGAAAATGATGTTTGTATTTTAATTTTAAAATTGAAAAAATTTGTAGACTTGATCTATTATTTTTAAAAAAGGCGAAATTTGAAACTTTTTGAAACACACTTGAATATGGATTAGTCCGGTTTCATTTTTCAAATAATTTTCCCACCCCTCCCCTCCCCCTTCCTCCCTGATTGAATTCGTGAACATTTTCGCGTATCAAACGTTCCCATCTTGAATACTAATTTACGAAACGATTTATTTTCGCAGACTGGCGAAAGTACCCTGCTCGGTAACGGAGATCGTAAAGACGATATGGTCGAGGCATCCTTCAGCGCCAGTAGTTTACCTCAGGTGTGTACAAATCGTATATCAAACCCACCGGTGAGACGAGCTTTTATTATACATACTTTTTTTGTGGAGTTGTATTATTTTTTTTTCACGGATAGTTGTGTGTTTACGCGAGTTATTTTATTTTATTGTTTTCTCATTATCATTTTTGTTTTGGATTTATATTTTTTTACTTCACACGTATGACGTATTTTACGTACCTGTACTCCTTTTATCCTCGGTATTCGATCCTCTCCACGAACAACTGTGTTTTTTTACTCGCCAGCCAACGAGTAGAAAAATATTTGTGTCGCAGAGTTAACCTTTCTAATAATTGATGTTTGGATTTTTTTTTTCTCTTTTCGTAAAAATCATAGGTATACGAACGCCAAGTTGAGCGACTTAAAAGGCGTACAAACTGGTTCTTAAAATTGGATAATAACGAAGATAATGAAAACAGTAACGAAGGTTTGTGTTATGTGTACATTATAGCGCTAGGCATGTTTTAATTATTGTATTTTAATAACCTACTACTACTACTACTACTACGTACTACTACCTAATACTATATACGTTCAACTTCGTACTACTATACACGTTCTCTCCAACGAAACAACAACATTTTGGACGTGTTTCCAGGAGGTCATACACTTTTTCTTTTCTTTATTTACTATTTTTTTTCAAATTTTCAAATTTTTTTATCGTGGATAATGTGGGGTGTGAGGTCGCTGTTGATCGTCTTTTTGTGGAATGAATGATGCAACTTTGTTCGTTTTGGATCTGATTTAGTTAGTCTCTTTTTTATACAAATTTTCACCAATTCAAACAAAATCAGATACGATTTTTATTTCGGGTCCTGCAACTACTCTAAAATTTTCCCTGATGATAAGTAAGAGAATAAATAAGTTTCCAAAGCAATTTTTTACATGTTTTTTTTTCATTTTTTAATTGTTGCTAAAATATTTTAGAAACAAAGCCTCTTTAAAAAAATCAGACTGATGGTAGGAAATTTTTTGTTCTACAATTTGTTTTTATGTATTTTTCTGGGCACGAAAAAAATTTTTGAAATTTTTTTATTGCAAGAAATCGGTTTTGGGGGAAAACTAGGGGTCCTCAAAAAATACAAAAAATGGAAAAAAAATTCTGAAGATGAAATTTTCCAAATTTTTTTACAGTGAATCATTATTTATTTATTTTCTAGATATGTATTTTGAATTGCTTTTATCCTAGTGAGGAAAAAGGGCGAGAGTAATGAAAAATTGTCTTCAAGCTCAGGAAAAATTCTAATAAACTTCTACTCAAGTCCACCTGCATTTTAAACAAATATTGAAAATTTTTAAAGAAACTGTAACATGAAAAAAATTTCAATTTTTTCATTTTAAAGACGATGAATTGCGACTGAAACACTCCACACAAACGTTACTTCGAAGCTTACGCTTTTTGATTAATTTTTTTTTTTCTATTCTCAAGATCTTATTCTTCTTGTTTCAAGTACTACTTTTATTTTAGCTTTTACTAGCTTCTCGCTACGACTAGTGTCCTGTTTTTTTGTCGTTGGTGTGCGCGTGTGCATTGTTACGTCTTTTTTTTCTCATAGCTTTTTGATTCATATTTTTTTTTCGTTGTTTTTTTTGTACATGTTGTGTGTGTATGTATACGCGTAGCCGTTATTAATTGGAACGCTTCTTTGGCGAGCCGAAATAGCATACTGATGGACAAAACGGTGCAGATTTGGGCTGAGGAGAAAAATTTTATCGATGTGCCTTTCTTAAATTCCAATTCGATGGAAAGTTTTCGACGCGAAAATACCACGTTGGTTTGAAAGGTGTTGTGGGCTGAGCCAAGGTGAGTGTGCATTGTACAGTACACAAAATGGGTTCCCCGTCGCCCAGCAGTTTTTTTTTTTTGGTTTGCAAATGCAATAATTAAATCACCGAGACGGCGGAACTATGGTACATATCAATGCGTTGCGCACCTGTGACCTGTGGTACAGTTTGTTCGGCGACAGGTTAACAACACTGTTTATATTGGTTGCACGATGATGAAGGGGTTTTTTGGAAGACAAAAAAATGGTGAAAAAAACTACCAATTGCGGATGAACGAGGAATGATCGGACGATCGCGTGTGAAGTTTACAAATAATTACAAGTACCTACCAGCTTATATTGTCTGAGCCATTGAAAGGTTAGCTTATGCGCTGATTTTACGTTTTTTTGTTTTTTGTTTTGTTGAGCATGTTTTATTTAATCCGCTTAGCACTCGTAATGGTTAATATTGCACGTGGTATTCTCGCATGGAAGCTGCTAATTTGTTAATAATGCTGATATCATTACGAGTGGTTTTGGATTCATTGCTCGCTTAAATGTTGCTGGTTGCGTGATCGTTTTGGTGTAGGAGTTTTTGTTTTATATTATTGTCGTATGTGTTTGTGTAATTTTTGGTACATATTATAAATTGTCGAAATGAATTAACAAAATATAGGTTTGAATTGAATTTAAGGAGAGAGATAAAGGAAAGAAAGGTAGAGGAAAGGTAAGTACTGTGTTTTCTATGTGAGGAAAAGAATTACCTACGATTCTAAAAATATTGTGAAATTTTATTGGTTCCTAATTATGGATTAATTTTAGAACCACTGTCATTTCACTCCTCATTTTCCCTTCCCCGAGTTTAAGGAAGGGTATCAATATTTTTGCTCTTCTTAAATTCTTTGTTTGAATACCTTGCGTGAGAAAATTTCACGTTGTCGAAAAAAGTGCTCTGGATATTTTTAGAACTAGATTGGTTACCCTAAAATTGCTCGTTTACTTTTTTTGAAATTTTGGGCTTCAGCATCTTTCAGCAGTGTTTGTTTTCATTTTCGGGGTAAACCGTTATCAGATTCAGATCAAGAATCGGCATCTCAGAAAACTTATAATTCAACGTCCTTAATTAGATTTTTCAAAACTTCGGGCTCTAACCTCCTTTCTTCTAACTGGCTGTAGAGAGTTTCCTTTTGATTTTAGGGTAAAACTGGTTTCATAATCGGAATCAGTGCCCTCGAAAACATACATTTCGATACCCGTATTGATTTTTTCTATGGGTTGTGAAATTTTTTCGTCCCCCCTCCCCCTTTCTTCAAGGGTGAATTTTTCGAAAATACTCTAAAAAATGCTAACTTCCATACAAACTTTTCTTTAGGTATAATTCCACCGCAGACAATTTCATTTTCAAATATGGAAGCCATTTCCTCCAAAATTTCAATCTTGTAACGTAATCCTCCCCCTCACCCCCTCCACAATTTTAGCCAAATTTTGAGCGGAAAATTATAAATCATGTGACGTATCGTTTGTTATGTTTTTAACGGTGTAAATTTCGAATTTCAACTTACTTTTTCGATGCAAGACCCCTGGGGCTCACAATAAGGCCCCAAATTCCCCAAAAATTCAACAATTCGAGTGACCTATAGTTTGTTGAGTTTTCGGGGATGCGGATTTCGAATTTCAACTTACTTTTTCGATACAAGACCCCTAAGGCCCACAATGGACCTCAAAATTCCAAAAAATTGAAAAATTCGTGTGACCTATGGTTTATTGAGTTTTTAGGGGTGCTGATTTCGAATTTCTGCTTACTTTTTTGATACAAGCTCTCTGAGGCCCACAATAAGCCCCTAAATTTCAAAAAAACTGAAAAAAATCGTGTGACCTATGGTTTGTTGAGTTTTCAAAGATGCTGATTTCGAATTTCAACTTAATTTTTTGAAACGAGCCCTCTAAAGCCCACAATAAGCCTCAAAGTTCCAAAAAATTGAAAAATTCGAGTTCGTTGAGTTTTAAGAAATGCTGATTTCGAATTTCAACCTCCCCAATAAGTTCACAAAATTTGTAAAATTGAAAAATAATTGACAACCGTTTTTTTACCTTGCCAAGTGGAAAGAATTATTTATGAATTTCAAAATTCTGTCAATTATTTGGAATTAAAAAATTTTGGTTTTTATTTGTTTTTTGAATCGTTTTCAATTTTTGAAAATTCAAAAAATTTGAATTCATGTCAAAATTAAATTTTTAAAAAAGGGAATCAGTCAAGAAGTAAGTACCTCAGTTCAACACTCTCCATTTCAAAAATAACCATTTCTGAGTCGTTCTGGAGCCTTCAGCAAGTTTTTAATTTTCTCCAAGAATTTCTAACTCCTCTGAAAGGGTAAAAAGTGGTATTTTTCCAAGTCGACAGGATGTGTTGGCCCAACAGGCAATTTTTTGGCCCATTTAAAGAAATTTGAAATTCCTTGAAAAATTTTAAGATCTGCTGGAAGTTTCAAAATGACCCAAAAATTGTTGTTGAAAAGTTAAAATTAGACGATTATTCGCACCTGAAGAAAAATGTATAAAAACGTTAAAAATTCACCACAACAAAACTTTTTTTTGAATTTTCAAAAATTTTAAATGAATTGTCTTGTTTAAATCAAAATTATCACGTCGGTTTAAAAATGGTTCCCTTATTGTTACTTTGTTACTTTGGCTTGATCTAAGCATGAAATAAATTGTAAGTTTGGTTAAATCTCTCTTTTTTACCTCTACACCCCCCCCCCCCCCCGTCTATTTGGTCGGATTATATTGAACAGTTGGGAAATACTTCTGAAATTAGTCTTGATTATAATTATATTACTCAAATATAATATCTCTTAACACCAGATATCATTATTCAATAACAATCAAGCTTGCTAAATGAACGAATTCTTTTCTCACACTACAATTTATTATAGCTTTTAATCAATCACATTACAATTTTAAAACATTTACGTATAAATTCGCCATTATCGATGGCACATTATTCTAATCAATATCCGTTACTTGTTTCAGGAGAAAATCTGAGCGTCAGTTCAGAATCCCTTCCGAAGAAAGGCAGCCTACGTTCGAATTCCAAAAGCACCAAAAGATCGTTACGTAGGCGTAACACGTTCCGAGGAAGCGATAGATCGGATAGATCGACCACATCGATCGAGAATCTGGAAACGTAGTCATGTAGCCTACGAAGTCTTCAGCATTTTTATCGAAAATCCCAGCGTCGATCGAGTCTCGAAACTATTCCAGTGATGGATGAACTCGGTTCTCAAATGTTACCAACGCACGTTTCGATAACTTTCTCATACGTTTTGACGTAGCTCTCTTCTCCAGTGTTGCCAATTTAGCGGTTTTCAAGCTATTCCTAGCGATTTTGAACATAGAAAACCGCCAAAAAATGTCAATCTAGCGGCTAGCGGGAAGTCTAGCGTTTTTGACTTCATGGCCACTTTTACCATTTTAACTCACAAATTCAGCATTTCAGCTAAAAAATATTGAAGTTTTGAAGAAAAAAAATCAATGAAATTGAACTTTTGTAAAACCCATCCACTCAATTTCATCAATTCTTTGGTAATTTTTGAATGATTTCACTGTTTTTTAGTTTTTAGTTATTTTTGAACAGTTTTAAAATTTTAACAAATTGAATCTTCATCAGTTTTGTATTTTTTACATGACTTGAGGTTTTAAAAAAATGATGAAAATCTAGCGGGAAGTCTAGCGATTTTGCTATAGGGAATTTAGCGGTTTTTAGCGGTTTTTTAGGATCAATCTGGCGGGATTTTTCAATATGGCATTGGCAACACTGCTCTTCTCTTCTCTTGTTTGTTTTTTTATCTTTCTCCTCGCACCTAAAGATCTGAACGATGGGGTTCTGTATAGTTTTTTCTTCCTTTTTTTTTTGTATAAATACGCGCGTGTAGATCTGCGAAAAAAATTTAATCGACTGAATAAGATTTAAAATCGATACATTCCACTCGTATATAAAGATGTTTTAGAAACGTCGCGTTTATTATTAGCAAATGCGCATTTTCCCTCCTCAATTTCACGCACCTGTCACGTGCTAAAATGTATCGACGGTTTACATTTCGAGTTGTTTTCACATCGAGCTCCTCCTGTGTTTGCATCTGCTGTCATTTTATCCTATCTGGTACCTCATGTTGAGCCATTCCAAAGAAGTGATGACAATATCGTCGATTACTATTATGCATTTATCGATATCGTATATCCTTTCCTTTTTATTTTACGATCGGTGTTTATATAAGAACAAAACCCAGTTTTTCGTGTAATTTTTCTTTTTAATTTCTTCTCAAAAGTTGAGATTTATGTGTTTCGTTTAGACGTTTTTTTTTCATAATTTATTTCTCAAAAAGCACTATTTTTTCTCCTTTTTTTGTACATTTTTCTTCTATGTTTTGTAAATTACCTTGTAAGATAGATTTTTTATCTCATTATTTTTTTAAGTCACTGTGTTTTTTTTCTTCATTTTTTATCATTATTTTGATTCAATGTTGTATAATTTTGCGAGTTACCCAGTCATAAAACACTAGCAGATGGATTACTAAAGGGAAGATATTTTGCAAGTTGAGATGTCTTCGATCTGCTGTATTTTTCGATGGAATTTTTGTACGTTTCTGGCCGAGGTTTCTCGATGGTGCTCTCGTCTTGAGTATTTTTTAAGACTCGAACAGATTTTGCAGTATTCTCCTCCCCTTCCTCATATTGCTAATTTATAGACTGATCAAGTTATCGGAGTATTGGCGCTTGGCAGTCTTCCATAGGGTTTTTTTTCTGATCGATGATGATTTTTTTTCCTACGATGTGTTTGTGATGATGTCTCGAGATGTTAAGGAAGTCGACTCAGGGTTACAAAAAATACGAGACGTATTTCGAATACGACACGGCGTGATTTTCGAGACATCGCGTTACTGTGTATTATCAAATCAGGGTTTCGCGTTTTTCTTCCTCTTTTTTTTTCGTTTCAATTTTTTTTTCGATTGCGAAGAAATTCCGCTTTTCGAGCAGGGTTTTTTGAATATTGATTTGTAAATATTCTCAAATATGTATTGTTTCCTTATTATTTTTTTTTTCATTGTATTACTTTTACTGCCATTTATTTTTATCATTGTTTTTCGTTCATCAAAAAACAGTTTGAAAATGTAAAAAAAAATATTATATCAGTAGACTTAGTTCGTAATGGTAATTACGTTGACTGTGATAAGGTATTTTTTTAAAAATTTTATTTAATTGACAACTGTTTTACTTTCGCTTATTAAACAAGTCGATGTACTTTTTACCAAGGTTACCGCACGTGGAAAACTTCTTTTTTTTTTGCAAAACGCATTTTATGAAAATTGATTAAACCATAGGAAAATAATTACCATTTGACCAAAATATTTTGTTATTCTCTGAGAATAAGTATCGCATTTAATGGTTCGTTATTCTGTGTTGTAATAAAGCAAAACATTTTTTTTTTGTGTATGAGGGTTCTTCTTTTCTTGGTGTGTTTGTGTGAAGACATACTCAACGACTAGTCTACAAAAATTTAGTAATTAATTTATTGTACATAGGAAATGTATATGTGAAGTTTTTTTTCATCACTCGGTGTGTAAAAACAGCTTTTTCCTTTTTTTTTTGTACTTGGGTTTTTTGTTTTTGGTTTTTATTGTAAAAGAATTCTCACGTGTTTTATTAAAAGAAGAAAATTGATTATTCGATTGTATATGAAATTTTCAAAATGGATATGTCGATGTGTTAACGATAAGTTTTTTTTTCATAACTTCGTCAATTCTTATCTTTCAATTTTTACGCTGTATTTGTTTTTATTTTTTTCGTTTGTTTATAAATTTTATTGTATGGATTAAATTTGAAATGCTGCTTAATGTGTTGGAATTTTTTGCGTAATCATTTCACGAATCGAGACTGAAGGTGAGAGAAAGGGAGCATAAATTAATGAACAAAAGTCTGATCGAAAGCATTCCAATGAATTATTTGGGCTATTTGCCCTCCCCCTTTAGAAAAATGAGTGAAATTCAACAAAAAATTTCGAATCAGATGGAAGGGTCAAAGCGAAATCGAAAGAACATGCAAAAAATACCAAGAGTCAAAATTTCAGGTGCCAGAGTGCGTTTTTCGATTTTTGGTGAATTTTCAAAAATCAAATTTAGGCCAAAAATGAGAAAAAAATCAAAATTTTGCCACAGTGACATAGAAAGGGGAAATTCGGGATATACCATATTTTCGACACTCGTAAAATCGATTGGAAACGGTTTCGAATCGTTTTGAGCGATTCTGGAGCCTCTAGCAGATTTTTGATTCTAAAAATGTTCACAAAATTTCACCAAAATGAAAGTGAAGAGCCAAAATACGAGTTGAAATCACATCCATTCGACTCAATATGTTGAAATTAAGCTTCAGAGTGAATTTAGAATTTTCCAATTTCATTTGGTGATATTTTGTGGAAATTTCCAGCATCAAAAACCTGCTGGAGGCTTCAGCAGAACTGCTCAAAAGAAATCGTAACCGTTTTCAAACGATTTTTTGGATCGAAAACAGGGCATATGTCGAATTTCAGCTTTCTGGATCAGTTTGGTAAATTTTGATTTTGTTCTCATTTTTGACCCGAAGATTTTCAAGAATTCACTAAAAATCGGAAAATGCACACAGGCACCTTAAATTTAGGCTGTTGGCATGTTTTTGTGCTCTTTCGATCTAGCTTTGTTGTTTTAAATTTTTTGTACGAGTTGAGATAATTCTTTTGTAAGTAAAACAATGACTGAAAGATGACGAACACTCCAATGAGCCTCGCTAGTTAATCTGGATCAGATCATTCGAAATTTGAATGCAATATTAAACGATATAAGAACATCTAAAACAAACTACATCACCCTCAATTTATCGACAATTCATTCAAATCCAAGATTTCAGAGTTTCATTTCATCAATACGAGCTGCAAAATTGTAATAAAAATACGAGTTCCTGAAAAACTAAAAATGTAACAAATAAAACACAAAACTTTGGAGTGAAAAAAATGTTCATTTAAAAACAAAAATCGGTCATAAGAAAATGGTCAAACGAAAAAAACTATCATGAAAAAAAAACAAAATCAACTCGAAAGTTTGCAAAAAAAATAATAATAATAAATGAAAACGAATTATAATAAAAATACGAAATTTCACTTCTCATCATCACAGTTTTTCCTCCGCAGTGGAACTATGAACTGTAGTTTCTGCTTTAGCAGGAGCAGGTTCGCCTTTACATTGAGCATCTTCTGTATCTGGTTCAGAAGGCTTGCCTGTTTCAACCTCAGGAACTGTTTCAGTTTCAGTAGTACTTTCAGACGCTTCGACTTTAGGAACTGGTTCTGTTTCAGTAGTATTTTTAGGTGTCTCTACCGCACTAGATGTAGATGTGACATTGGGGTCGTCGCTTTTCACCGGGTCGGATTTTTTATTTTTGTCATTGGTCGGTGTTTCCACACCGCAGATGGTGAAAAGGTTGTATTTACAGTATTTGAAGTAGTCGCGAATTACCGAAAGAGCGCATATGTTTTTCATTACTTCGACAACGATTGTGAGAGTAGCACTGGTCAAGTTGACTTTATGGTCTTCATTAATATTGGAAACCATATCGGCGAGCTCTTTAATGACGACGTCACGATCCAAGTTGTTATTATGGCGTCGACTGTAATCAGACGATAGAAATTGAATTAATTAGTAACGAAGTATTCGATTCGGAATTAAGATCGAGTAATGATCAACGTACTTGAACACAAGACAAAACGTAGTAGGTTCGCCCTTGAAGTATTTATCGAGTAATGGTCCGGCAGCTTTTTTAACCTCGTCGATGTACGCCTGAAAGAAATTCATGATTTGTATTATTACACTCATCAGTAATTGCCAAGGAACACGAGATCAACTGGCACATACTTTACAAGTGACTTCGACAGGAATCATACGTATCAGGAACCGAGTTTTTACCATCTTCGTCTCAGATAGATCTTTCACGACGAGATCCATTAAAGTGACAGGATCATCTAGCTGAAAACACCATTTTAAAAGGTGATTACGCAATACTAAGCAAACCATTGAAGAACTGAACTTTCAGCTTACGTTGGTCTTGATGAAAATACAATTAATGATGCCTGTATCGACTGCCTGAAATCTCCTATCGCCACTTTTGGGAGTCTGAGCCTTCAAGCTTTCAATTTCACTTTGAAAGTCGTCCATGATATCCTTCTTCTCATCGCTGGACTCCGGTTTCTCTTTCTCTTCAACCTACATATAACATTGAACACGATATTTTTAATCGTAAATTCATCAGATACTTGAACAGAATCGAAACACGTACCTTATTCTCTTCTCCGTAGATTTTATCCGCGTATTCGTTGAGAATATTGTAAGATTCTCGAATACATTGTTTTTCATTACCGTTCGTGGTCGAAATGAACCCTTTGAAGCCTGGCTGTAAGCATAAGTCTCGGCGTTTCTTCATCATTAGGTTCGAAGAAAAGTACTTCTTGCGTTTCGGTTTAAATTTATTGTCACTCATTTTGTCGACAAGAATAATAATAATTTGAATATATACTAATTATAAACTTTTATTTAGAGCACAATGTAACTTGTTGAAGTCGGCACCGTACGAAAAAACAGAAATCGATAAGATGAAATGTTGTTTGTGGACTTCTGGTTTTGACTTTTACGTACAGAAGCGCAAAATTTGGTGGATTTTATTGGTTGATTTAAATTGAATTGAATTGTCATTGGTCAAGAGTTTGGATTCTCTTTTTCGTTTTTAATTTTTTTATAAAGGAACTATGGATAGAAAACGCCGGAAAGAAAATTAGAAATTTGTGCAGGAAACCGAAATTGAATGTATTCATTACGATAAAAATTGCTTCAAATGTGTAGTACAAAAAGGAAATTTTTTAGCAATCACGATTGAAAAAGGTTGGAAGAGAACTTTGAATGCGACTGACGAAAAGAAGGAAGAACAAACGGACACCGGTTTGGAAAATGAAGAGTTATAGAGGGTGAATTAACTGTAGCTTAGTCAATCTCAATAGTCTCTCGATCATTCAACTTGAAATGATGACGAATAAAATAAAAAATCATAATAAATAATGTCTAATTCGTCTTGGTCCCCTAATCGCTGGGTGTAATCTATCACTAGTCATTATGCGGAGAGTCATCGCTCAAAAGAAAGAACTCATTTCAATAGTTACAAAAATGTATCTTCTTCTTCAGTTTGAAAATCATAATGCCATCTTATACATATATTCTGCCTTACCTAATTACTGGGTTAATGTAAAGAAAACTATAGAGTACGTAACAAAAGTAGAAAACGAGAATCACATTATGAACATAAATCAATAAAAAAAATATAAGGAACTCGGAAACATCAACACCACTAGCAACGAAACGAACACGAATCACAGAAATAGGAAAAAATTAATCACCTCGGTATTCTTATGTCTACATTATCCTAAACCTGAATTAACATCCTTTGGGGCGCAAATCATTTAAACCTCTCGAAGACTCGGAAAATTCTTCCAATATTTTAGGGTAAACAATTTTAGGAAACGGTCTCATCTGAACGCAAAGCCATAATCCGAAACTTCCGATCACGTTATCTGCAGAATTATCTTCATCGAGAGTTGAAGCTGACGATACGAATTCAAAAATACTGTTCAAACGATTTATCAACGCTGTGATTAGTAATATACCATTTTCAACGCTAAAGTCTCTTTTAGACAAATTCTGCACGATTCCATCGGACGAAAATTTTTCGTGTATCAACTGGAACTGTGTATTCTCTAAACAAAGCGAATTACACGGAGAGTTACAACAGATACCATGAAACGATCATTTAATTAGCTATGAAACGATATTTACCGAATGACAGTAGAACTTTCTCTAGCGGTTTACGCCATGCGTTCACGAAGTTCATAGCAAAGCTTCGAGTCGATGAGCCAACAATGGAATGATGAGGATACAGGCGTATTTGTGCGTCTAAACTTTGTAGAAATCGTTTAATTATGACGAAAATTTCACGAAGTTCGTTAAAAACAAATATACCGGTCTCGATTTCAGCGGGATCAGGCATAATTTCGCGTGCAGGTTGAGATATTTTGACTGAAACAGAAACACAGATATAACGTTGAAATAAAAGAAGTTTATTGAAAGTAAGGGAATGATATCAACTTGATTTATTACCTGTTCAATATATAGTTATAGAATCACGTTTTCAAAAAAATTTCAACTCGAAGAATGGTGTTTTTGATAACATACAAAATCTTTCATATTAGTTTTCAATGACTTCTAATGGAAACAATGTTCCTAATTTTCAGTCATCAGAAGATCTAGATCGCGACACGAAGTAAATGAAACGAAAATGTGAAAAAGAACTGATCTTCTTTAGAAATTAAAACATTATTAAAATGAAAAGTACAATTCAAAAACAAAAACTTGACCATTTTCATTTTTCTTATCACATTTTCAATTTTCAAACATTCACACATTACGCGCCAAGAATTTTTATCATTTTTTCCCAACCTGCATATAGCGACTCTAGCGTTGAAAAATACAACTACAATTTTTGAAAAATTTCTCTAAAATTTTAGTACCTGGCAAAAGTTTGAAATTTAGGAGGCTAATAAACAAATTTCTTTTTATCGTCAACTTTTGTTTATTTTTCTGCAGAAGAGAATGATTCATTGTTGGAAATTCTTTTCTTTCTCATAGAATAATTTAGATTTTTTAATTAATAATTTCAAGTACTTCACATGTTCGTGTACTTAAAAATGAATAATCGTGTGCGAAGTAGGCGTTCGTCGTAGAATTTTCGTGTTTTTATAGTGTTTGTTCTATTTGCATTCCTCATTATTTTAGATTTGATTACCCAATTTTATACTATTATTAGGAAATTTTAGTAAGCAATCAAAATATCAATCTTGGTACGTATTACAATGTTATAATTATTACAGCTTTAAAGTTTACTACTCCTCGAGGGTTCAGTTAATTCCTTGATTAGTTATCTGGATGAAAAATCGTTGTAACACGAAGTACCTAATCAAGTTGAAACACATTAAGTATACACATTGAGAAAATTAATTAACGTTTCATGTTGTAGAACGTACAGCAATGTATTACATTTGCATATTTCATTTCAGATTGTCAACAAGTTATAAGAATGGAAGTTCCTCTGCATCGTTCGCGATACAACAGGTCTCGAGAGACATTTGGCAGATATTCGGAAAACTCCCTGCATTCCAACTATTTAGGAGCCAAAGGTTGAAATGAGATTACTTTTTCGAACAAATTCCGGAAATTCGATGGTATGACAATGTTTCTAATTTCTCGTTATGTTTACAGAGTCGACAAAATGTATTACTCGTATACCTTACGCCACTTTAATCGCCACGATCATGTGCTGTGTTGGGGTCGGTATTTTCTGCGGCACTATGTACAGAGGGGTGACTCTAAGTGCACTGATGATGAATGATGTATTCCATATTCACATATCGTGGTACGTTTCTGAACAGTTGTTACTTGTTATGATCACGTATGGAAATTATTCCATATGCTCGTATTGCACCTTGAACATTTTTCTTTTTTTTTTCTAGGTTACAAACTATGCAGCTGATTTTAGTAATTATTGGTAGCATAATGGGTGCTCTTGGATTAATGATACTATTTATTGGATTTTTAACTACTGGTGCTACGCGACACAAAGTATACAGAGCGTGGCGAGCACGTATAGGAGGCAGAATTTCGTGCGCAGTGGTGAGTAAACTTGTTGAATGTGTGAAGCATGATTAAAAGTACACGATTATACGCTTTGTTTGGTTTGTTTTTCAACCAAATCGCTGTTTTCGTAGCATATGTGAATGAATTTTCCAGTAACGAGTATGTGTTTTGTTTTCATTTTGCAGTATATGGTTATAACATACATACTACAGATTTTTTGGCTCTTTGTGTTCTGCTTGATGGTTATTATAACCTTTGTATTTACGCTATTTTGGAATTTATGCTCTCGTACTTCGACAGAAAGGCGACAGTGTATTGATTTTAGACAGTTTGGTAGGTTTATAGAGAGTATTTCATCGAACGACCTTTGTCTCTGGAGTAAAATTAATCTCGCATCATTTTACAGATTTCATTTTCCCGGAGGGTACTAAACCCGAAGATATGCAAGTATGCGATCCAGCGGAATTGAAACCGTTTTGCAAAGATTACGTTGAAAATGTCGAATTTATGTTTATTCTGGCCACATCTGCGTGCGTGCTTATTGTATTAAGTTTGGTAAGTGTGCGTGTGGTACTTTCTCTCTTTGTACGTGTTTTTTATTTATACATTCGTTGACACGGAACGTTCTCTTTTTTCAGATACATTACTTGATGTGTTTATCGGCCAATTACGCTCATATCAGAGATCACGAAAAATTACAAGAGTTACAAGAATTGCAATATTTGCAAGACGCCGAGTTGACTTCCTCCAAAGACAGATTTTAATTAGCTTTTTTGTCGCACAACTCCTTAGCTTATTGCATTTAGCTTTATAAAGACAATTTTCTTGTTATTCCTTTAAATTTAGTACTTTTTTTATTATTTCTTTCGCGTTAAGTTTTTTTTTTCATGATTATATACGTACAAATTTGATTCATTTTTTGAAAAAATCGCCGAATTTTTTTTTACTACTTTTTAATTTAATTTATCGAGCTTTTTCAACTGCCATTTGAATATTACGAATTTATATTGTGATCGTTGTGATAATAATATTTTTCATGTACCATTTGGTACTTCAGGCGGTGAAAAAAAATAATAAAATTCATTTTTATTGATCATTCCAATTTTTACATTATTGTGATATTTATCGGTGTTCATTTGTTACGTTTCGTCCATGTTGAAATTTTTCATCGAGTAGAAAATAATAGCATTTGGTTGTTTTAAAAATGATAGACAATTTTTTTTTTTTAATTTTGTACGTTAGAATATGAACATATCATTTTTTTCCTAATTTTTAGATTATATTGTAAATTTATCCTCAAGGTTCATGTATTCGTGTTGTATGGTTAAGATTTGGTTTCAGCAGGTTCTGTTGGAAGATTTTTTTTTACATTGCAATGAAAGTTAGAGAAGTATGGCAGCTTTGTGATTTAGCCTGTTTTTTTATTTTTTGTATTTGTAATAAACGGGATTCTTTGTACGTAGATTTTTGTTGTTTCATCCTCAATATTTTAGGTTAACACCAAGTGATACGAAAATAGATGAAAAAATAAAAGTTCTTCGTCGTTGCCACTTTCCATTCTCTTGTTCTTGCAGACTAAGCGTACAGCTAAGCAATGTTCTGCAGCTCTCATTCTCAAAACGAGTAATCATTAAACTACAATCGAAACAAATTAGACTCGATTCATCCTGCTCTTGCAGAAAAGTTGGAAAAAATCTCTGGAGGAAAGCTAGGAAAAATCTTCAGAATTTTCAAAAGTTCGGAAAAACGTAGCCATTTTGATTCTGTGACGTCATTTGTTTATTTCTCTCTTTATCACAGCGGCGATAGGCGTATTATCACCGAAAACACGAAATTATCGAGTTCAACTTTCTCAAGTGTGGCTTTATGTTTTAATGTCAGATTAAGAACTTGGAACTTTAGTAATTTATACATTTATCTACTTCACATTTTCATGCTACTTGGTTTCACTTAGTTTGAACAAATTATATTAGAAAGATGACATCGATTCCGTTGACGAAATCTGCGCCTCCTTCGGCATCTATCGTGGTACGTATCAAGCCTTTTATTTATCAAATATCCTCATGAAAAACCTTATACCTATTGCCATTGTTTTGCAGAACGAGTTACCGGAATATACAGCGTTCAAGTCAGCTGTCGTGTATTGTGGTTGTATCCTGATTTTACCCATTTTGGCGTTTTTCACCTCCAAAGTAGTCGTATTCGATAGTAAGTATGATTTTAAAATCAAAATTGTTCATCATTCATCACTGAAACTTTTAAAACATGTTTGCTGTATTTTTTACAGGTATTTTATCGTTAAGTGTAACTTCAAGCAATGTATGTTCTGCTATATGCGCAGTGGTAGTGCTACATATTTCACTAGGAGCTTTCATCTACAAAGCTTACAGTGGTACGGATAAAACATCCAAACAGGATTGAATATGGAACCTTTTGTTGTTCACTTTCACTCGGTGGAGCTGAGAACTTTTCATCTACCTTAAGTAATCATATTTTGCAATTTGATCATTTGTTTCGTTTCCATTGTTTTGTACGATATGTATTAAAGTAAAAAATTACGATGTAAAATAGGTAATAATTTATATTAAAACGTCAAATAAATAAGGAGATTCTTCTAGGAATATGTAGAACAAAATAAAATAATTTACATCTTGTGAAATTTAGACTAAAACAAATTTATGAAAACGATTTACGAGGAGCTAATTCTTGGGTCATTCGCTGACTGAGGAAAATTGCGCGTTGAGTTTCACTTCGTTGTGATTCTTCTAGAATTTGAATATCGTACAATTTCAGTTTCTGGATACCGATCATTTGTCCTATACATCTGAAATCATTATTTACATTCGTTAGTTTACGTTTAAAATGAAACGAAATTTTGAAAATTATTTCGAACTTACGATACGAATTGACCTCGCGTGAAAACAGGACAGGGTCTGTCGATTTCGAAGAAACTACATTCGAGAACTGTGCCATTGTTTCCTTTGATGAAAATACATTTTTCCATTGGCCAACATCCGTTTATAGTATTTACAAATGAACCTTGAACGAATTTTACAATTAGTACGATAAGAGTTGGGACAGATCAAACAGTAATGATTATCGAGTCGAGTTACCTAGAACGTTATATATTACGCTTACGCTAGCATTTTTTAGAGTTTGGTCCCATTTCATGACATGTTCTACGCAACCGACGAGGTGTATCATTTTTCTATCGATAATCTAAAAAACAAAACGTAACATTTTCATGACGAAACTACGAATGATTTGCTTGATTAATATAGGTAATTTTTCATTACTTGTTGCGAATACGATTGGGTATTTTCTTGCAATAAATCTTTTCTAGCGATGGATTTTTCTCTTAATTTAGGATTGTTTGACTGGAATTCTGTGTAAGAAATTTCTTTGGTTGAAGGTGTAGGAACGGATTTTAAACGTTTTGAGACATCTAAATGAGAATCAAGATACCAGCAATGAATTAAACCTATTCTACGAGTACTAAAAATTCAGCACTATTGTATCATTTTTTACCGGAATTCTTCGAAGCTGAAGGAACATCGATAGGCGTAGGAGTTTCGAAGGGCTGCGTATCCAAATCGTTACTATTTTCGCCGGAGAAATACTTATTGAATAATTTTTGAGTTTCCCGGATAAATTTATTATTTCCTATGGGGAATTTGATTTCTGTTTCACCGTCGTAATTTCTTTTCAGCGTCATCATTCTTTCTTCGTCGTTCCGATCTGATTTCGGTGTTGATGAAGTTTGCACTTTGGGCTTGAATCGAGGAGTTGTCTGATAATTATACCTAACACACGAAAACATAAAATAACAAGGGGATAATTTTGGTATTTTAAAAAAGAAAACCGGAGTAACCTACCTAGAATTTTCAGAAGTATTGAAGTTGTAATCTTTCGCGTTTGAACCAGCGTACTTCGGTGTAAAATGACGATTCGCCATTTCTACAGTTTTCGCTAATGGAAAGAATTGATGATGAGAGGTTTGCGTATATCAAGAATATTCAATCGTACACCTGCAAGTACAAATCAAAAAGTTCAGAATGGCGAACAAGCGAAGGCGAAATACGGAAAGAAAAGCTCAAAATGTTCAACTTCAACTGATTTTTCAGTAATTTCACGAAGTTTACTCTAAATAAATCATTATTGAATTCTGTCAGTTACTCTTACCTTAAAGTTAAAACGCCGTTAAGTCGATTGAAAAGAAATTTTTAATAATTAAAAATTGAGAAAAACCTTGGAAAAACTTCAAAAATGTTCAACGTACGAAATTCAAATTTCAGCGTTCAGCCAATTCAGCAGTTTTTCTGTGCCAAAGAAGAATAAAGAAAATTTTCTCAACTTTTTGGCTTTCGGTTTAAACTTTTCCACAGTTTGAGCGTAAAAGTAGGTAAGTACCTACTTAATGAAATTTTTGATTGATTGACGTTCGCGACGACGACACTGTCGCTGTCGCGTATAAGGCTCTATATAAAGTGGGTGAGCGCATCGGCCATTTTGTTCCCTGAGTGATAACGGACTAGTAAGTATGCATACAATTTCTCACGTAAAAAATGCAATTTTCTCGATAGTTCGCGAGTCCGGGTGAACTTACGTGTAGTCTCAAATTAAAGACAATAAAATTTCCTATCGATCGATGTTAAATTTTGATCATTTCATGAAAAAATAACGACTTTATGAATACTTCAATTTTACTGATTTCTGCGTACTACTTACGTCGTCTTTAAACTAAAAATACTCGAAATTTTCAGTGGACGCATAGGTATTTTAATACAGCAAAATGTTCGTTATTTTATCCTCTTTAAAATGAGCTATTACCGAAAGCTCTACATGCAACCGTTCAAAAGTTTTCGAAGTTGAAAGTTGGGAAAACAAGCTGCGGATGGTAAGTACTGAACTTTGAACTAATATTACTCGAAATTTTCAGTGGACACGTAGGTATTTTAATACATCAAAATGTTCGTAATTGTATCCTTTTTAAAATGGTTGTTTACCGAAAGCTCTACCTTCAACCGTTCAAAAGTTTTTGAAGTTCAAAGTTGCGGAAAGTGGTCAAATTGTGTTATCACTGTTATCAGTCACTTAGTTTTGATCAGTATTTTACTTTCCGCAACTTTGATCTTCAAGATCTTTTGAACGATGAGAGGTAGAACTTTCGTTATAAGCTCATTTTAAAGACGATAAAATTACGAACATTTTGCTGTATTGAAATATCCATGTGTCCGTTGAAAATTTTGAGTAAAATTTGTTCAAAGTCAAATACTTACTGCCCGCAGCTGATTTTCGCAACTTTCAACTTCGAAAACTTTTGAACAGTTGCATGTAGAGCTTTCGGTAATAGCTCATTTTAAAGAGGATAAAATAACGAACATTTTACTGTAATAAAATACCTATGTGTCCACTGAAAATTTCGAGTATTTTTACTTTAAAGATGACGTACGTAGTATGCAAAAATCAGTAAAATAGAAATATTCATAAAATCGTTATTTTTACGCGAAATGATCAAAATTTAACATCAATCGATAGGGAATTTTATTGTCTTTAATTTAAGACTGCATAACAGTTCACCCAAACTCGCGAACAATTTAAAAAATTGCATTTTTTACATAAGAAATTGTATGCATAATTACTGGTTCGTTATCACTTCAGGGAACAAAATGGTGGATGCGCTCACCTGGTTTATATAGAGCCCTATCGCGTATTGATTTTCATCTCGTCTGCGTCTCGGGGTGGTGGAAGAAAGAAGGAAGAAGTATACAAATATATTCTGTCACGTGGTAAACATTTATTTTCGATAGAAAATACTTCATCATTTATTCATTATTTATTTATTTGTGTCGGTTCTTATCTTTCAATTAATAATCGCTTAGTAAGGGTTAAATATTGTGCTTGTGTTTCATCTGCGTTTTCCGTCGTAAGCTGTCAATTTTCTACATTAACGTGTTGCAAATTTTCAGCCGGTGTTAAGTAAACAAAATGTGTAATTTTTTTGCGCGTTAACTTGGTGGAATAGAAGATGTAACTTCATATGCAGTTTCACGTACTTGCCAACACATTCGTGAATTAATATGTAGTCTAGAAAACCATACAACCAACGGTGCATTCTACGTTTCAGCGATAACCACAACAACAAACACTCCGTACTCATGAGCTAGGTTAATTACCGAAGTAAGTAAGCGTTCGTCGCGTCCTTGTGTTTTAACATCGTTAACTTTAAACGAAATTTATTTACTAAAATGATATTCTTTTGGTAGAATGGATCAAAGACTTATACAAGATGGGGCTGGTTCCTATGGGTCGACTGACAGCACACTACCGGATGTCAGTGTTGAAGGACCTTCGAGTTCTACGATTAATTTCGATTCGGTCGTCAGTAACATCTACTCGATTAATTCAAACTGTAGATTCTTGGAGCAAGCTGCGAAAGCAATTGGCTCTACGAAGGATAATATCAAATTACGAAACAATGTGTAAGTATATATCTCTCTACGAATGAATGAGTCATGCATCGCGACGACGACGTATGCGTTTTTCTTGCAATTGATTAACGATGCTATTTCCGTTTACGTTTAGCCAATCAACCTTACTTTCAACGAAAAATCTAATCGACAAGACGAAATCCGAGTTACACGATTTAATTCAGCTATCCCGCAGGCAAGAGAAGTCTTTCAAATTACAAGTTGAAAAATTAAAGAATTCCTTCAAAGATGCCGTACAGGTTTTCAGTGGGTTACAAAACGTACGTGTGTTTGTAACGTAAACGATAAGGATTTGGTCACAAACGGATATTCAATTTGTTATGATTATTTCAGGTATTGTTATTGAAATTGAAACGTAATTTGCCTTCGGAGCCTTGCCCAATAACCCACAGCGAGCATAAACGAGTAGATTATATTTACGACGACGAAGAGGAATTACTTTCATTGCAGCAAACGTTTCAAAAAACGTTGGAAGAAAATCTCGAAGAAATCACCGAACGCGAGGACATCTTACACAAGTTGGAAAACGATGTGAAAGATGTCAACGACATTATGCGTGATTTAGGTACTTTGATACATTCGCAAGGTGACACCGTTGGTAAGATTCGAGTATTTTATATCTCCTCGATACTATCGTTCTCATTTTTTTCAACTCCTGCGTAATACGTCGAATTTTACGATTTTAGATCGGATAGAAGATGTTATCGAAGATATCCATGGGAACGTAGAAGGTGGTAGACAAGAATTAGAAAAAGCTGCCGAATATCAGGTATTTTCACAATTCGAGCTATTATTTTACCCCTACCTTATTTGGTGTATATTTCTCCAGAACTTACGTTAGTGATTTATTTTGATTCGCAGCAAAAAAGAAAAAAGAAACTATTCTACTTGTTCGTAATTCTTTTCGTGGCTGTTCTGTGTCTCGTAGGAGTGTTGTATTACACGCTGCGACAATGAAACTGCCAGTGAGGGATCGGAAAACCCCAGTTAGCAAAACTTAATCTATTTTATACGTCGCATTTATTGTCACTTTTGAATTGTCGATCATTTTAAATCCCCCTCTACCCCTTCTCCCTGTCTGCTTTAGTTTTATACGTTTTATACGGATTGGCTTGCGTTTAGTTTTATTTTTCTTAGATCCTTGCCCTGTTTCTTTTTTTGTCCATTTTATATTATGTTTGTTATTTTTTTTCCGTACCATATGTTATGTATTGTATTTTTTTAAAAGTTAATCAATCGCTTTAAATATTCGCTTTAAAATTGTATAAATTTTTCATATCGAATGTTTATAGCATTTTAAATTTATTTTCCCCCTTGTAAAACTTGTATATTATTCGTTCTATTTTTTTTCTTATTTTTTTCTCTGTTTGTTCAACTCAACGAATAAATTATATTTCGAAATGTTAAGATGTGTTTTTACAAATGTAAACGTACGAGAAAATGAAAACATTTTTTCAATTTTAACATTCCTTTGAAAAAACCATGAAATTTGAAAAAAATTTACGAAACACTTTACTGAAATTTAAACTATATTTATTACAAAAAAAATAATAATTGTGTGAGCTTACTTACATCTTACACAGCACAACGTAAAAAAAATTCAAAAGAAACAAAAAAATAAATCAAAAATTACAGCATGTTACAAAATAAATAACAAAAATTAAATCCATAAGAAAAAACAATTTCATTAAAAAAAAAACACAAAATTAACATACACGCAGAATGACTCAAAAAATTTTACAAAAGGTTGAAAAATAAGTATGAGTCGAAAAATAAAACTCCAAAAATTAATATATCAATATCTAATCAAAAAAAGTGCAGAAATTAACTCAAAAGTAGAAATTTTCCAGGTCAATTTTTATGAAATTTTTGAATCTTTTCATGAATTTTTATCAAAGTGAAAAAAGCAAAGAAATTTTCTCCAAGATGAGGTTTTTTCCCCACCTTCTTTCGAGAGGTATCCGAAACGTTTAACGAAATTTTGACTTGACAACGTTACATTAAAAGAGCATTCAAAGTTCATTTTTGGAGCTTTGAAAATGAATTTTTAAAAGTTGAATTTGTACCAAAAAAAGTGAAAAAAATCAAAATTTTGTGTAATTGAGTTTCTCAGCTAAAATTTGATATGCGCCTTATTTTTGATCTCCTGGATCGATTGGAAATGATTTCGAGTCCTTTTGAATAGTTTTGGAGCATCCAGCATCAAAATTGAAAATTTTCAGCTTCGGAAGAATTTCCTGGAATTCTTTCGAGTGAGCTTTCATACCTATAAACACTTCCAGTCAACTCATGCATGTCAAAAATATGATCTACATTAAATTTCATCTTCTCAACTTGATTGAGAAATTTTTTATGAAAAACTAGATACTCAAAACGGCTTGAAACCGTTTCCAATCGTTTCGATAAGTCAAGATTAAGGTACTCACCGAATTTCAGCTTTCTATCCCAATTAGGTAAAATTTTGATTATTCAAAAAAAAATTTTACCCAAATTTTGGTTTTTAAAAATTTTTTTTTAATTCAAAAATGAACTTCAACTATTAAAATTTTGACAGGTGACGTATTTTTGCATCGTCTTCCGATCTAACTCTGATTCAAAAAAAATTCTGTCAATGGGCTGCTTTCCTAGTCAGCAAAAAAATAGGTAGAAATAAAATATAACAATGAGACATGTGCCAGCTAAAGCCAACGTGTTACATTTTTCGGCTGTCCATACCTGCACAATCCTATACGATTAAACTTGGATTTTTATTTTTATCTCTGCTTAATTCCAGTAAAATTCAGTAGAACTCAAGATATGACTGAATTTTTGTTTAAATGTAAATACGAGTATGTGTAACAACAGTGCTCTATCGCCAATAAGTATGCAGTAAAATTGTATACCTTCCTCTCTTCGTGTTATTTACAAACTCGTCCCACAGGGATACTTGAATAGATGAAATTAATCAAAAGTTCATTATTTATATTTTATTTAATTATACTGAAGTTGAAGCCCCCAAAGGAAGTATTGTTGGAAATTTAAACCTAATCTGAGAATTATATCATAAATCTGGGAGATAATTTGTCCACTTATCATAAAATCCATAGATTATTGGTACATGGCCTTGGCCGGTCCTGTCCTGTTTTTTACTCTTTTAAAAAATAATAATAATATAATATTACGTAGTTTTTCATGAAATTATTCACTTTTAAGAACTCAAATACAAGCTTAACTTTACAATTTACAAATACTCATACTTAATGTCAGCGAACAAAATTACTTTTATCAAAAATACAACGTTCGATTAAGAAATCAAAAATCAAAAAATATAAATTTATTATGCATCGAAATTTTCTGAAATATTTCTAGCACTGAAATGTGAAATCTTGAGAGTAATAATTTCAGAACTCCCCTCGACTTTTTTTTTTTTTTTTTTTTTTGAGAACGTCTAATGACACCTGCCTACAAACAAAGATTTTGGCGTTTTCTTATGAAATAGGTACATGTGTGTGTACCTATGATGTGATGTGTAAGATCCAAATGTTCAAAAATTTAATTTAAACTCGTTAAAGTGAAAGAGCTTATTAAATTCTGCTTTTGATAGGTTCATATATCTTTCTCAGTGGGAAGGCCTTGGCAGTTATGCGTCATACCGCCCATTACGTTTTACATCAACGACAAGTTTTCTCTTCATTTAGTGTCGTTGGAAAACCACGTGGAAAATGAAGTAATTTACGGTGAAACGAAGCGATCGTGAGGAAATTATTATTTAAGGTAAAGTTATTTTTAAAGCTTTCAAAAGCCGTTATTGTCTTAGTGTTTTTTCTACTATTTTAATTTTTTTTTTTTTTTTTTTTTTTAAATTCAGATGAACGATACGGAGAAAAAGCGATTGTCTTTTACCCTGTCTGTGCCAAAAATTGCTGAAAAGCAAGTTAAAGTGAGTAATACTCTTTTTTAAATTCCATGATGCCTGTTTAAAAGTGTACCCGACTCGTGCTCAATGTCCATTTAAAATTTTAAATTAATTCTTCGAATTTTTTATAGAGGCACAGTATCCATGGGATTACAGAAGAAATAGATATCGTGAAACCTCATCAAGAAATTGGTCATTTATCGACAGCAGAAAAACAATATTTACTCGCCGTCGAAAGAGGAGATGTCACCACTGTGCACAAGTATGAAAAATTTATAATTTTCGCTCCTATAATTTCTGTTTTTTTACCCAGCTTTAGACCCTATATAGACCTAATACCTACACACACTGTAATTATTTTTCAGTTTTTTGATGCAAAACAAAGCAGATGAAATTTTAGGCAAACCACAACACGAACGCACTTTGAATATAAATTGCGTAGATCCTTTGGGAAGATCAGCTATATTTATGGCAATTGATAATGAAAATTATGAAATGTTGAAGCTACTCGTCGATCATAATGTCGAAACCAAAGATGCTCTATTATACGCTATTTCCGAAGAATTCGTCGAAGCTGTCGAACTCTTGCTGAACTATTTGGAAAAAAATCGTAAACCAGGAGACCCTCACGTAAGCTTACTTCCATTTTTCTCTTCCCTATAAGGCTGCCATCGACTTTTAAATTTTTCTGAATTTTTTTTTTTTATAAATCGATTTAGTTTTTTGAGAGTATTTTTTAATTCACATTTTCCTGTTATAATAATTAAGAGTAAACACCTACGCAAGTGGGAATACCTCTATTTTACCTCTAGACCGGAAATTAATTTTAAGTATCCAAATTTTTTTGCACGAAAATATCAACACACGGGCTAATTAAGTTAATAGCACAATGAAAATGCATTTTAGTTGTATTTAGGTTTATGTGTATTTTTTTTTCATGTTATGGCGTTACTCGATCCAAAACATACTGGATAATTTTACTTTGTTTATTAAGGGCGTGGTCAAAAATTCAACGCTGAATTTTTTTTATAAAAATATGCATAATATAATATGAAAATATTAAAGAGCCTTTTACAAGCTAAAAAAGCATTTTGAAATTATCACCGTTTAAACGCAACACGTCGTAATAAATACACGTAAAATGGGTATCTTTCTCGGAATTACAATTTGATGTAAACTTAGAAATGGCAGGTAAAAATTTTCCAGCGTACCTAAATAATACCATCAATTTGTAAAAGCGTGACGATGTTTTTACAAAAATGTCTATGCCGAAAGAACATATTTTTATGTAATAAATACTCGCACACGTTAGGTCGTCGGTATTCCCCGCTATATGTAGATAATATTAATTAAATAATATGTCGCGAGCACATTTAAATGATTACAAATAGGTAGGCACTTTTTTTTTGCATTACATTGTCACGAATTATCAGTAAAATAATGGCAATCAGATAAAAATGTTTCTCTCTTTTTTTTGACAGAGTTGGGAACAGCATTCCCAAGATACTAATATGTTCACTCCAGACATCACGCCTTTGATTTTAGCAGCTCATCGAGATAATTATGAAATTATAAAAATAATACTAGATAGAGGAGCTCGTCTTCCTATACCACACGATAATAGGTGAGTTTTGTTTTCGTATTTTTCATCCCATAGTTATAGTTAATTAATTGTTTTCATTTCATCGTTCCAACAGATGCAGTTGTTACGATTGCATTGAATCAAGATCAACAGATTCTTTGCAGTATTCACATTCTCGTTTAAATGCATATAAAGCTTTATCAAGCCCATGTTTGATTGCCCTATCTTCAAAAGATCCTGTCCTGACAGCTTTTGAGCTTTCATGGGCGTTACGTAAATTAAGTATAGAAGAACACGAATTTAAAGCTGATTACGAAGTACGTTTTTTTTTTTTTTTTTTTTTTTTTTTTTTAAATTCTCGTAGTAGTAAAAAATAGAAATATTTGTGTACGAATTTTAACATGCGATGATGCGAAATTTCAACGAGTAACGTTGGTAGGTGTGTTTTCATATATTGTAGGAATTACGATATAAATGTCAAAATTTCGCCACCGATCTCTTGGACCACACGAGAACATCGGGGGAGTTGGAGATCCTTTTGAATTACGATACGAAAATGGATTTCAAAGAGACGGATAAAGTTATGCATCTGGCACGTCTGAAATTAGCCATAAAGCTCAAACAAAAAGAGGTAGGTAGCTGTCTCTTTGACTGGAATAGACGGTATAATTAGATAGATTGAAATTTGTAATAGCGTGACTTTTGACAGTTTGTAGTCCATCCTAACGTGCAACAGTTGCTGGCATCTATTTGGTATGAAGGGTTACCTGGCTTCAGACAAAAGCATTCGTTGTTACAAGCTTTGGAATGTTTGAAAATTGGACTGATGTTTCCAATTTTTTCTGCCATATATATTTTGACGCCGTGCCCTTCTGTTAGAAGATTACTGAAGACACCGTTTATAAAATTCATTTGTCATTCGGCTGCGTATTTTTTATTTTTATGTGAGTGTGGATTTGATTTGATAGATACCTATAAGAGTTTTGGATGAATTCAGATTTTACGTTTTGAAACCAATTTCTGTTTCAGTTTTAATTATTTTAACTTCTTTCGAGCCAATCATTCAAGGATATAAGAAGTATTTGATGTATTTAATCGGAGCTTTCGTACTAGGTATGGTACTTTGAAACAGTTTTTAATCAATTTTATTCGCCTATTTCTTATAGTTCTTGGAATACATAATACAGAATATATCTCTACCTACCTCTACCTCTATAACTTAGGTACCTAATCAAGTATCCGCACGATTTATTGAGCTATATAAAACCGTATTAACGTGTTCTAGGGTTATTATGGAATGAAATTAAATCTTTATGGACAGATGGTTACACCGAATATGTCTCAGATATGTGGAATTCGATGGATTATGTGACCACTTCTTTGTATCTCTGTGTCATGGCTATACGGATATTTTTGACTGCTACCGAGGTCAGTGTATTTGCTATAATCGAATCATTCTTCGTTATTTTTCAAAATTCACTCGTATATTTTTCAATTTCCAGAAAGGGAGGCAAGCATGGGACACTAAAAGAATTCATTATGATAAATATCATCCTACGGTGGTTTCCGAAGCTCTGTTCTCCACAGCGAATATTGTCAGTATTTTAAAATTAGTATACATATTTTCGATTAATCCATACCTGGGACCTTTACAAATAGTACTCGGTAGAGTAATTCTAGACATAGCGAAATTTTTCTTGGTATATGTGCTCGTTTTATTCGCATTTTCGAATGGTAAGCTTTAATTAATTGTAATAAAGTTTAAGAATAGGTAATTTTGAAAAATACCTCAACTATAGAATTTTAGGAATGCATCACTTGCTCGTAAAATACTCAAATATCACAATGAATGCATGTATCAATTCGACTGAAAAAAATGATGGAGACATAAAATTATACGACTCCGATATGTGTAAGAATAAAGAATACTGGAAATTTATAAAGTAAGTAATGGACGTTTTCATACCTATTTAAATGATGTAAGTATTGAGTTGAACTTTCGAAACATGTTTATTTATTTCAGTTTATTTGAAATAACTCAAACGTTATTCTGGGCAGCTTTTGGTGATATAGATTTAAAACGATTCAATTTAGAAAAGATCACCCCTTTTACGAAATTCTGGGGTATGCTGATGTTCGGTTGTTATTGTGTGATCAGCATAGTCGTATTGCTCAATTTATTAATCGCCATGATGAATCATTCTTACGAATATATTTTTGTAAGTTTATCGACCTCTATGTTTTCATAATAGGTTAAGTGATTACCTACTTACCTCATCATAAGGGAGTAATTGGAAAATTCGTCTATGTTTTCAGAAACACGCCGATATCGAGTGGAAATTCGCCAGGAGTAAACTGTGGATAAGTTATTTCGAAGAAGGGGGCACAGTTCCTGTACCATTCAATATAATCCCATCGCCAAAGTCGTTCTGGTATGTGTTCAGATGGAATTACAGAAAATGTTGCCCAAAGCGTAAAGAAGACGAATTTCGCTCAAAATCTGTTTACGTGAGTTTATCTACGTACTCTTTTAATCCTATTTTTAGACAATATTCTTCGTAAACAACTCGAATTTACCGATCAAACATACCCGATTAGAATTTAACGAGGGTTGAAATTTGAATAAAAGACGAAATAGATTCGTATATTCAGATAAGCCTATAATTGTTTTCCACTCGTTGTAGATCATATCATCGATATTCTATTCTTTTTTCCGGCTGCTTACCTGGGAGTAGATGCGTCAAATGTCATTAAATCAAGTCAGATATCGAGTAAGTTTTTTCAACGTACCTATCCAATTCTTATAAAGCGAATAACAGTTGTAAAAAAAAAAAAACATTTTTTGTTTAGAATGTGATCAAAAATCTCGTCCAACGGTACGTGACATCGAGACAGAAAAGAGGAGGTGACCATTACGGCGTTACTGAAGACGATATTAACGAATTGAAACAAGAAATTTCCACATTTAGAAGCGATTTGTACGAAATATTGAGAAATTATGGAATGAAAACTAATCCTCTTGGTGATAGTAGTTCAGGTACCTACCTAGATCTACTCAATTTCCACCATTCATCTTTCATCTTATTCGAAACAAAATGAAGAATATTCTGATCGTGATTTTCAATCTTTTCAGGAGCAATCAGTCGAAAAATTCGTTCCAAACAACGGCTTTTCAATACAGAATTCTCTCAGTCGATTTCCGACTCCGTTGATCTCTCCGAAGCCGAACTTGAACGTCAAGTACAAAACGACAGAGATGAAAGAAAAGCCTACGAAGGAAAATACGCCTTATCAGATTTATTCCAACCAATTTTCCATGCAACTGCTCCCATAAATATATTTAATAAGAAAAAATTCAAAAATGTTTTCATGAAAGCCGTCTCGAAAGGAAATGATTTCGGTGACGAACCCGACAGCGAGAGTGATTACGCTAAAACGCCCGAATTCGAACAGGCAGAAAAATCTGAAATTAATGAAGATCGAGAGGTATCTCCTCAAGTAGAAATTTGTATCAGCGATGAAGATGGAAATGTCGAAGAAAATGATACTAGTATTAAATTTATCGATGAATCATTACACTAAGTTATTGTTTGTTTTTCTTTTTTTACTCGCAGCGGTTTTTTTATAGCTTGTATTGTAATCAGTGATTAAATACACATTATCAATTAAATTTCTGTCTCCGTATTTCTTTCAGAAAGTTGTAAAAAAAAAAAAATAGGTAAATAAACAACACTTTCACGAAAACGTTTATTTAAAAATAAGAACATAATTTTAACAAAAATTAGAGATCACCAATGGAAACACTATTATACATAGAATATTAAAAAAATAACATCAATAAAATGATCACTTTATATAAATAGGGATATTCGGTTAAATGTTTGATAAGATAGGAACTTAAATTCTCAAACATCTTAACTCCGAATAAGTATAACGAGTAAAGTAGAAGTACTGAAAAATAAAAAACATAAGATTATTCAAATCATAAAGAACATAAAAATACGTACAGCAACCAGCAACCAATTCTATTCACCAAGTGCTTTTTTCACGAGTAAAAAAAAGCGATAGAATTCAAAAGCTACGGGGGATTTCGAGTTATAATCTGATGTTATCCAAGCAGAGCAATTTACAAAAGAAAGTTATAAAAAAAAATGGATCAATCGTTAAACAAAATAATAACTCATAATTACGTGTGAAAAAAAATACGTGACGGAATAAAAATTAAACTTCGATGTAATGTACTCGTACATTTGACCAAAGCAAAAATAAATACGAAATCGACAGAAAAAGCAAAGTAAATACACATACATCCTACATAATATAAACAAAAATATTTTCGGAGTGCGGTAATTAGAATGAATTCTACCTGTTTTATACAAACAATGAGTGAATTACAAGCAAAAGTATTCTAGATGCGAAATCACATTTTGAAATAAATTTTTTTTATTACCTTACTTCTTTTCAGCTTTTTTTGGTACATACTTTGAAAAATCCAATGTTTTTTGTTTCTCTTCCAATTGTACCTCGAAATCACTCGGTGGTCTAAATAGAGTATCGACAAATTTTAGATCAAATTAAACCTGTGAATTGATTAACAATAACGAAGACTCACTTATACTGAGGGCCGATGATGTTTTTACCAGCTATCGCACACAAATCTTTCATTTTTGAGCAAGTTTTCGAACGTAGCAAGACTCCTTCGTATAAAGATTGAGTAAAACTATTACTCATAGCTAATTTCATCTTCTGAGTTTTCACCTTATCCTCGAACTTGACAACGAGGGCTTTGAGATCACTCAATTTTTTCACCATATTAAGTAGTTTTTCTTTCTCTTGGGCATTGGTTTTAAATGACGTATCCAATTCGCCTAAGCTTGATAGTAATTTAGATCTGGAATAGAATACCATTATAAGCGAACTTATCTAAGACAAATATATAGGTATGTAAGATTAACAAGATAGGAAACTGTAACCTTATTTCTATTAGATTTTCTTCAGCTTCAACTAATAAATCAAATTCAGTTTTAGTTTCGGGTTTATCGTTAGAAATAGAAGGAGAATCTCGAGGGGGAGGGCCGGAGCTCTGAAACATACTCATATTAATATTATAGGCAATCAAAACGAACGCATTATCGATTCAATTAATAAAGCATCGAATTCTCAAACTAATTAATTTTAAATACAAATATAATAAAGAATAAATACTAAACTTGGGATATCCGGTATGCATTACAATGCAATGAAAAATTGCAAGAAAAATTACCGTATCGCATGACAACGAAGAAACGTCTCCAATTTTGATACATCCAACATCGAATATTTCATCGGGACCCGCTTCGTGGAATGGTTCTTCTTTGATGAAAGTCGATGTATCCGCAGTAGTCGTAGAAGGCGATTCTTTCGAAATGAATTCATCATTGGGTAACTCTTCTGGTTCCTCCAAAGGTTCCTGTTTAATTTTAGGCATTTCTTTTTCTTCGTTGTTTTTCAAAGAAGAAGAAATTACGGGATGAGTTTCCAATGACTTTAAAGACGAGACTGATTCAGCAGGTGAGTCTTCTCTCGAACTTTCGTCTAGATCGTCGTCGTTTAAAGGTATTATGAATTCTTTTGGGTTCACTTTTGAATACTGATTAGTACGATTGATCGAATAGCGAGATTTTACCGGGTTGTTCAATTTTAATTTAGATTTGTCCATATTTAAGAAAGGTTTTTTCGAAGGGAAGGCAACAGGAGGGAGGTTATTTAGTTTATATCGGTCGGATTTATTACGTATCAACGAATATACTTTACGATTCGATATCGGTGGCACAAGATTAACTTTACGAAAACTACACGAAGTAGATTTTTTCGGCAGGATAGGTTTCATTGACTTGGGCGAACGAATTAACGCGGTTGAGTTAATGATCTGGTGTGAAGTCTTCTTTAATTTTTTTGTCGGTTGAAGATCACAGCTACGTTGAGGAGGTTTGTTATAGATTACTTCGGGTACTGATTTCATCGTAGGTTTTGATTCAGTTGATTTTTTAGGCACGGGTTGTCTGACTTGTAGTTTCACAGCAGTACTATCATCTAATGGTTCTTGTTTCGGTAACTCAGGAAGTTTTGTAGAAGCGTCTGATTTATCAGACTCTAAGCGTTCGGATACAGGTTCAGTCTTTCGAGGAAGGTTTGGAATTGATTTATTCTCAGGTTTTTGACAAACCAATTTTTTCGATTGGTTTTTGACTATGTGACCATCGTCACAATTGTTACGTTTCACAGTAGTATTCCATGTCAAAGGTACATCCCATAAAGTGAACTCAGTCTTAGGATACCACGATCTCGTAGAACCAATCACAACTAAAGGTTCGTTTTCAGAAGCTTCGTTATCTTTAGAGATAACTTTATCGACCAGATTTGTATCAGGCACAGTGACCGATTTTCTATTTTCTACGGTGTTAACTTTATCGGCCAGATTCGTATCTGGTACTGTAACAGTGTTAACTTTATCAGCCAGATTCGTATCAGGCTCTGTAACAGTGTTAACTTTATCGGCCTGATTCGTATTGAGAACTGGAATCAATTTTTTATTTTCTATAGATTCGTTGATTTTTTTCACGTCTTCCGATAATCCAGAAAGCAGCGAAGTAGTCTCTTTCAAATATAGTACGTCGGGTTTAGTCTCCAAGATAGGTTCTTCTTTTACTTTAATACGTTTTGGAGGAGAATCACTTTGTTTCTTTTTTCCTCGTTTTTTACCACGTTTTCTATGATGACGCCTTGGTAAAGGCGTCGAAGACTCTTTGTCTTTCGCAGCCAAAAAATTACTATTGCGTAATAGTGATTTCACCGCTTCAAATCTCAACTTCTCTTCTTCAGTTAGGTCTTCGAGTTCTTGAATGGTTTCTTCATTATCGTTCAAGAAGCCAGTGTTTTCTAATAAGGATTTCAGCGCTTCCAATCTGCATTTTTCTTCTTCATTGTTTGGCTCGTCGACTTGAGGCGATATTGGTGCTTCGGTTTGTAATGTATTTACATCGGTATCATCGTTGAAATCTAAAAAGTGGACAAATTCAAAGATATTAGCAGTAAAATTGAGAGTTAGGAACAAAGGATGTTGGGTATTACGGCTACCTCCGTGAATGATGTCAGATAGAGAACAATCTGATATGTCTTCCAAAACTTCTTCCCGGATTTCACCGTCTTCTAAATCATCTTCATTTTTCACTACTTCCATTTGGGAGGGTTCTATTACAAAACTTATAATATAAAACTACACTAAAATTTAAATATAAATATTTCTTTTATAACTTCATTAGTTCACGGTCATGAACGTCATAAATGAAGCAATTTTGAGAAATTTGATATCAGTTCGCGGTTGGAAGCTCCAGGGCTACGTATTTAATTTTCAGACCCGGATTGAAAAAATTGAAATGAAAGCGACATCTTTTGGTGATTTAACTTACTAATTGAGATCGCTGGACGGTAGGGAACTCTATGGACGGTTGTTCAACTTTTTGTATTTTTTTTCCCAGTAGTTTTTGCCTTTGGTCTTGGGTCTTGGTCCATGTCTTGTCAAATTGTCAGTAGATTTTTAAGTTTAATTTAAATTTATTTCATATGAGCTTGAGCTTATTTATCTCATGCTCATGTCTGGAACTTATTTGCAAGTGCAAAGCAACAGCAAGTGGTACAACACAACTCAGGTACAAGTGTACAACAAAAACTTCTTCGACCTGAGCAGGGTTGTACAAAAACGTGTTTTTTTTAAAAAAAACAAAAAAAACGTTTTTTTTTGTTTAAAACGTTTTTTTTGTTTTAAAACAGTTTTTTTTACTTGTTTAAAACTATGTGTTTAAAACGCGTTTTAAACACGTTTAAAATGAGTTTTAAACACAAATACATTCGTTTTGGGTTCATCAGACATCAATTTTTAAGATGTGACGTCATAAAATAGCTATACAACTCAAGAAATATTGAAAAATTGGAATCAAAACACAAAATTTGTCTCTAAAAATACTGTTTGTTCAATTTCACTTTTTTTCAACAAGAAATTAAAAAAAACGTGTTTTTTTAGGAAATTGGAGTTGAAAAAAAACACGTTTAAAACAAAAAAAAACACTGTTTTAAACGGTTTTAAATGGCCTTTTTTGTTTAAAACATCGTTCTGTTTTTTTTCAGTTGTTTTAAACGTGTTTTAAACATGTTTAAAACATTTTTGTTTTAAACATGTACAACCCTGGACCTGAGAGTGGTGACAAATAAGACTCGGGAAACACAAGTATAGGTAAAGTAAAACTACAATTCTTGGTTTGATTTGATAAAACGTCTAATTTATGATTTAAAATAATATACATATGTACCTATTTGCGTAAACATAATTTATGTGACGGTGCATTGGTGCAAAGTGAATGGAAAGTGTCTCAAACAGTCAAACACTCATTTTTAATACTGAATTGAAATTATGAATGCCACAGCCACATTCAGCACCTACCTACTACATATCATCAGCGAAGATGGCAGAATCTCGAACAATATCGTAAGTATATCCAACCTCGGACATGTTTCTTTTGAAATTAATGCCCATGTATTTGATAATTTTAGGTTTATCCATATCTTCGCTGGGTTTATACATTTGGGCAACTTCTAACGCGTTTCTGGCGGTCAAATTGGACTTGATTTCGATAATCATCATTACTGTTTTGTCTTGATTTACCATAACTATATCAGCTCTCCTTTTGATTTTTTTCGTATTAGGTGCTAGTTTTGAATCTTCGCATAACATTCGAACCTCAGCTGACGTACCCGCGTGGAATTTTTTAGCCGAATAATATATCAACGAATGGTAGTGGAATTCTTTCTCTACGTGAGACGATATCAAATTTTCAGCCTTTGGGATGAGGTTCTGCAGAAGAGTTTTCAACTTGATAAGCATTTTTCGCGTTACTTGCGTTGTGTCTAATATTCTTTTCAGTTCTTCTCCTACCGATTGAGCCTCTGGACCTAGATTTTTTCCGTAAAAGTCGAATAGGTAGAATGAAAATGCGGTTTCTATTTCTTGATTTGGTATCGTGTATACGTCAGCTTTTGCGGTATAGCTGAGGTACCCGCTTTCAAATAAGTAGGAAAATATAACATTGACGTCCACTTGTTGGGCCGGATAGGTATTTTGTGTTTTTGCAAATAACACTTTCAGAAGTTCGATATCTACGCAGGGGATCAACTTGAACTGCACTTCTTTCAAGAGCACCAAATGCGATAATTTATCGTAAACGTCGTCATCTTTGGTGAATTTCTTGAGAAAATCAATCGAACCACTTTCTGCCCAAAATGCCGGAAACGAAACATTTTTATCGACTTGAGTTAAATAGCTCGTAATGGAATACGTATTGTATAAATCTAACACCATTTCTTTGACGGAATACCCTTTATAAAATTTAATAACTTCTTTTCCAGCTTCGGCGTCGTAATTATGGCGTTCCAGCAAATCATCGACTTCTTGTTGTATCAAACCGTAGTAAGGTGAAAAGACATGATCATTGAGAAAACGATGATAATACACTCGTTTGGTTTTGGCGATAAATAAAGGCACCATAGTGTTCGTAATACCGGATATAAAAGCATATTCGACGTAGTTATTTTTCGACGTCTTAAGCAATCTCTGAACCATTTCACTAATCAAGTTGATGATCTCTTGTATATCGAAATCCAAGTCCTTTGTAATAGCGTCCACTATTGGAATATCGTACTCGTCCACGAATACGAAAATTTTCTTCTTAAAGTATTCGTACAGAATTTTGGATAAAATATCCAAACTGTTTGGAATATCAAGTACGCTTAAATTCTCGTCCAATGCTTTCGACATGAACTCGATTTGTTCTTGCTGAGTTGACTTTTTTTTACTACCGGCGCCAATTGGGTGTTTTTTGCTCAAAATGTCATAAAGCCAACGATACATTTCAAAACAATTTTTTATTTTTTGACGTAAATTCGATAATGTACGATTGAACGTCGAGTCAGTGATGTCGTGAAGTTCTAAATGAATGATCGGGTATTCGGCTAAATGATCTTTTATCGTGGTTTTACATTCGGAGATCTGAAGGCCTAGTGATGGGTTTGTGAAGAGTTGATAACTCGACGTATCTTCTTTCTTTTTCACGTTACCAGAGTCATCGACTTCGATTTGCACAAATCGTTTCATCATATCTATATTGATACTCTTGCCAAATTTTCGTGGACATGTGATCAGGTGATATTTCCAAGGGTCTGAATGATTGAAAAATATTTCGATCATCAGCGTCTTGTCGACAAAAGTTGAACATTTTGTTAGGCCTTCGAAATCCAACGCTGTTTCAGGTGCTTCGGGTGTTTCTGTAGGTTCGACTGTTGTCGTGATTTTGGCATAAATGAGTTGGTATGATGTTAAAATCGCGCATAGTTCAATAAAAAATTTACTCATTGCAAAATTCAGAATGTTACGTTATAAAAGTTTAGTCTTATGAAATGCTTGTTCCGTTAAAGTTGAAGTATTTGCCAAGCTGTGAACATTTTGTTTCAACGTGATAAAATTATTCATCGAAAAAAATAATACGAGCATTTACATTTTTGAAAAGTAGCATTTTGGAGGATACTGAATCGATCACAATTAGAAATATTACCAGAGATCTCTAAATTATCATTGAATTTCGATCGTTTTTTTCAATTGAGACGATTTTCTCATTTCATGTTTTGATTAGGTGTAGTTTGAAATATCAATCATAATATCTTTTTAATCGAATCGGTTTTATAGATTATGAAATATTGCTAGATAAAATGATAATCATCGTTCATTATTTAAAAAAAATTTGAACTTCTACTTTTTGAGCGTGTGACTAAGAATGTGAGCTTCCCAAATTTTTCGAAGGCGTCCATCACATTAATTTTATTGCTAATTTCCATTGGAAGGTGACGACCTTCCTGAATTTGCATTCATCATCGAGTTGGAGCTATATTTATTATAATTTAGTTGGAAATGTAAAAAAATAGATGGGCTTCATAATTCGGAAAGCTAGAAAAAAATACGTAACACGTACAAAAACCGCATTTTTGTTGGAGATTCGAAGTTTTTGAAATTATTAATTAATATACCTACTTAATAGGCCCAATTATTAATAGGTAACTTCGTAACAAGTTAAACTTTTATTTATATATCAATTTTTTCAGACGTTTTTCCATTAATCAAATTTCAAGAGTCGAGACCCATTTAGCAGAATCCTAAGAGCCAGAATGATTGCAGAAAGAATTTAGGTATCAGACAGGTATAATTAATGATTTTTGAAAAAATTGAAACACAATTCAATACTAGGTATTATGTGATTCTATTCTTAAAAAAAAAAAAAAAAAAAACGTGAACATTTTTTCCATATTTAAATTCAGATCTTGAACGTAACGTTTATTTAATCATTTTTTTATAAATCCACGCGTTCAATATTTTCCTACTGTGGATTGAATAGGCAATTATTCTAACCTTGAAGCATGTTGCTTCAAATGACATTCACCTTTCAAATATTTTTGAAGAAAAATAATATCGAATTTTCATCGTGACGTTATCACAAACATGTGGTTTGCTTATCAGTAAGATAAGGAAAACAAAAATATGCAAATGAATTTCACGTGATTCCTAAAAAATGATAACTTATTTGCAAAATTGCGTATGCATGATGGAATTTCGTAATATTGATCAAATCATTTACTTACCTAGACCTACCTACCTAAAAACAAAGTATTGTATTTTATGACCGAATATTGTCCAATGTTTAAACCATAAGTCCTGTGATTGAAAATTCTCGCGGTAGTGATAAAAATTTTAATGTGCTGTTATTAAATTCATAAATTGCATAAGTGAGAGTGATTTTGAAATGGAATACATTATGAGACCATCAACAATGAACCCTACGATGCCCTCTGAAAGACTCGATTTCGATACAGAATCATCTGGTTCGTCATCTTCGAACGAATGTTCGTACATATCTTCAAGAAATCATAGGAAATGTTTCTGGAAAGGTAAGTAGGTAGGTATGTGTGTTATAATATTTTTTGGAAATGGACTAATGGAATTTTTTGTTGATCAGGAGGTGGTGATTATTCCGGTGCTGTGAATAAAACGCAGTTATTTCAACATTGCGTGAAAAACAAGAAGAAACCTAGAAAAGACAAAACCGAAGTAGGCTATGGATGAATTTAAATTGCATTCGGTTTTGAAAATTTTAATTCGTGTGAAAATTGAATTTTTGGAATTTTCAGGCAGTTTGTACGTTTATTAGAAAAAGGGTTCAAAATGTTCGACATTCGTTTCAGAATAAACATACGACCATTAAACTCATCAACGTTCCAGTTAAAATGAATAATATCTTGGATCTGTATCATAATTTTATTCGATTTGGTACCATAACAATGATCCAGGTCTGGTCATTCGTTCCGGTGGCAAAATATTGCTTTGCGTTATGTTAAATAATCTAAAACTATTAGTTAATAATACATACCTACTTACCTCTCTAGGCTCAGAGAAACAGTAATCCATACTGCGCGATATTATCATTTCTACGCAGCGAAGATGCAAAAAGTGCAATGGAAAATGCCAGAAAAATTATTCCAAACGTAAGAGCTGTCTGGTGTATGGATGCATGTCTTTCAACCACGAATAACGTGAGTTCACATAGACATATAGGTGTATTTAAACGTATAAAATAATCATCTTCGATCTAAATACCTACGTAATTTGCTCGCGCTTATGTAATATTTTCACAGGCTAATTACGTTTACACCGATGATACGTGTTCTTCGCAAAATATCTCAAACAGATATAAGCCGAATGATATTCTTTCCGATAAGCTTTATCGTACTCAGCAACTTTTTAACGCTGACGATAGAAATCACGCTATTCCTAATTACGATACGGTACATTTGCATACTTACTTTTCCAGCTTCCGGCCATAGGAGGCCTATTCGTTTACAAGTATGCTGATGAATTATATTAATTTGAATAATTACCAGTTGTGATTTCAGAAATACGAACAAAATTTGGAGATACTAATCACCGAATTAATCCGAAAAAAGAATAGATTACTCTCGCAGCAAATGAATTCCATGAGGGAAATAATACAAAAAATAAACAAATGCGAGATTGGTGGTCGAGAAGAAAAAATATTATTAGAGCTGCTGAAAAAAGTACAAGTGCGTATTTTTTTCTCTCAAATTCATTTTGAAGCTATTTGACTTAATTATATCGCTTATGTAGATTCAAGTTCAAGAAAATAGAAAAAGCATCGACTACTCTGTCAAACAAAGGAATGAGTATTTTGCCAAACGGAAAATGTTGACCAGTTGGAAAGGTGTAGAAAAACCAACTACCGTTTGTCCTCCTTGGATATCTGCTTTTAGAACTGCATCAGCAAAACACGCCCAAAGTATGAAATACAAAGAGAAAATGCGCAAAAGAGGCAAGACCGTCCGAGTTTTCCCGATCAGTGATGATGACTCTTCAACTTCGGAATCTGAAAAAGTATCTGTTGTTAGTAGCGATGAATCTACGACCCCGAAATATTATTCCATTTTTTGCAGAAAAAGCGCTCTTAAATGGCCTAAAAAGTTACACGTGAGTATTTGATGTTGCAAAAGTATTAGCATTGCTCTATTTTAAATGTTTTCGTTTTTTTTTCAACTTTTTTATTTTTAAATTGAAGGATGAACGATATGAGAGTGAGATGACTCATCTTCTTTCCGACGATAGCAATTGTCATGAAAATGATTGAGTATGAACAGGTAAGTCATAAGCATAGAGTACCTTTACTTTATTTTTAAATTGACCTACGATTTTTATATTATTCATTTTAAATTGCTACCTAAATTTTTTATTTATTTAGGAAGACGTTTTAAAAGCAGGTAAACTAGATTTATGTCTTTTTAAATTGTGATCAAAAATTCGAATTTGAAATTTTATCAGTAAATTTTTATTATAAAAACGTACCTATAGCCGTATTTTTCATATTGTAAAAATTATTCATTTGTTTATTTAATATTCTATTCATAAGCAAATATGTATTTCTTTTTTGTGAAAAGTCTTGCAGTGTTGAAAATTTAGCTCAGGGGTTTTTCATCGAAATAAATTGAAAATAAAATTTACTTTTACTTACTCCAATTCATTGTTTACTTGATCTCTAATATATGTATGTAGGTACCTACCTAGTTTTATTAAATTATTAATTTATTTTATGTTTTTGTTCGAAATTAAAGTAGCTCAATTTGAAATAATTTTAGATTTTTGAAAAGGTAGAAGATTTGAAATGTTTGGAAAAAATAGAAATTTTTCATCTTTATTTTTAGAGTTTCCAAAAATTGTGAATGATTTTTTTGTTGAAGATTTTCAAAGTTTCCCCCATTAAAGGAAGTAATGGGCATTCCAACTAATGGGGGGAAAAAGATCTAAAATACCTACTACCAGGAACAATTTGAAACCTCAAATTCTGTTTTTCAAATTTTGAAAAAATTTAAATGATGAAATTTTGACCAATAATAAGAAAAATTTATGTAATTGAGCTACATAATTATTAAGGCTAAAATTCAGTGCGTAACTTATTTTCATCCTCAAAATTATAACTGTAGGTATCTAAGCTGTTTCGAGTTGTTTCAAGCAGCTCTGAATGCTTCCAGAAAATCTTTGAGAACCATAATTTTTACAAAATAGTATGTTCAGTTTGAGCTACATTTTGAACCTTCTAAGCTGATTAAAGGCGTTTCCGAGTCGTTTTGAACAGTTCTGAAGCCTCCGGCAAGTTTTTGAAAATTCTTAAATCGACTGAAAAACACTCGTAAAATCGGGAAAATCGATTAGAGTTATTTTCGAGTCGTTTTGAGCAGTTCTGGAGCCTCCAGTAAATTTTTAAAAATTACAATTCCTCTCAAAAGGCTATAGGTGGATAAGTATGGCGAATTTGCCCCCGAGAGCTTCAGGGTTGATACTTGCATGGAAGGTGGGTACCCTTGAGCACCTTCCGTCACGAAAGTTTCAGACCCCCAGACCCCCTCCCCCGGTTTTTGAGACCCCCCCTTTTCTGAAATTACAATAAAAATTATTTTCTCAGCCCCATGTGAAGCGATTTTTTAAATTTTCTGGTATGTTGTAAACATCCATAAGAGGTATCCCCACAAAAAATTTTACCCCCTCCTCCATATTTTCCCCTCAAAATGGCGTTTTTTAGCTTTGTTTGCCTGTTTTAGCGATGACCATGATTCGGCACAAAAATGGGAATAGCATTTTCAAGTGTGTTTTTCCGCCTAAAAAACATACATATATTTTTTTCAAAAAAATTTTGTGGTGGTCAAAAATTGAAAAAACTTGAAGAGGGGGTAAAAATGGATTCTGGTGTAAATTATTGTTTTTGGGGAACGAGGTGTCGTTTCCATATGAATCGAACCCCCCGAACACGAATATGACGTACAATTTTATGCTACCCTCAACCACACCCCTCCAGTGCCTTTGCCCCCACCTCAATTTTTACTGTATTAAAAGTTGAGCTATTTTCATAATATTGGTGTCGTTTTCATATGACTCGAACTCGAACACCCCGAACACGAATATGAAGTCCAGTTTTATGCTACCTGCATCTACATCCCTCCAGTGTCTCTGCCCCCTACTCAATTTTTACTATATTGAAAGTCGAGATATTTTCATAACGTTGGTGTCGTTTCCATATGAATCGAACACTTCGCAATGCGAATCGAATGTGCCTATGAAGTCCAATTTTAGACTAACCTCATCCACACCCCTCCAGTGCCTCTGCCCCCAACTAAACAATAAATGTTTTTACCAACTCCGATCAATCTTCGACCAATAACTACTTAGGTTGTTATTACTACTAAAAGTATGTTTCGCGAAGGTTGAAATGAAAACTCAACGAGATATACAAAAATTACTAAAAAGAAGTAAAAAAAATAACCATCGCAAGGTTCAAACTTCGAGGTTTCCATTCGTACCAAAACGACACCAACATTATGAACATAGTTTTACGCGTTTTAAATAGTAAAAATTGAGGAGTTGGCTGTAGCCTGGAAGGGGATAGATGAGGGTAGAGCTAAATTGGACGTCACATTCTTGTTCGGGGTGTTTGATTCATATATATGAAAACGACACCAATATTATTATATAGCTCAACTTTTAATATAATAGTAAAATTGAGGTGGGGGCAGAGGTACTGGAGGGGTGTGGTTGAGGGTAGCATAAAATTGGACGTCATATTCGTGTTTGGGGGGTTCGATTCATATGGAAACGACACCTCGTTCACCAAAAACAATAGTTTACACCAGAATCCATTTTTACCCCCTCTTCAAGTTTTTTCAATTTTTAACCACGACCCACTACAAATTTTTTTTGAAAAAAATATATGTTTTTTAGGGGTCAAAAACACACTGCTATTTTGAGAGGAAAATATGGGGGGCGGGAGGTGAAAATTTTTGTGGGGATACCTCTTATGGATGTTTGAAACATATCAAAAAAAATTTAAAAATCGGTTCACATGGGGCTGAGAAAATAATTTTTATTGTAATTTCAGAAAAGGGGGGGGGGTTCTCAAAATCGAAAATCGGGGCCTCGGGGAAGGGGGTCTGGGGGTCTGAAACTTTCGTGATGGAAGGTGCTCAAGGGTACCCACCTTCCATACAAGTATCAACCCTGAAGCTCTCGGGGGCAAATTCGCCATACTTATCCACCTATAGCCTTTAAACTAATTAAGTTAGAAAACCAATTTTTATACAAATTTCGAAAATTCCTTAAATTTTCACTGGGTAGGTAGGTTAGGTATAGGTACTTATTTATCGAATTTTACGTATCATGAAAAGTCGTCAATATAGGTAGGTAGAGGTACCTCCCCTCATAAAAAATAGTAAAAGTTGATGTGAGAGGACCTTTTTCTCGAAATGAGTTCACCCGTAACATAAAAAACGAATGGAATCTTAAAAAAAAATGTCAAAGAATAATCCGATACCATTTTATTACTTACCTATATGTATATGAACCGTATTACGTAACCTCTTTTTTTTTGGTCTCCGATTTAGAATTTGTTAGCAAATACGTGCCATCATTATAATTAATATGATGAAATAGGTAGGTACGTCGTCGGTTCACAGTGACCAAAGAACAGATGTCATGATCAACTCGAATATTGAAAAAAAATGTGGATGTAAGATATTAGAAATTTATCAACTCGTGTGTCTGTTTAACTTCCTGTTTTTTTGCCTCGAAATAATATGTTTGAAAAATTTCACTTGTAAACATTCTTTAACAATTAATGAGCCGACGGCTAGTTTTTTGAATATTGCTGTGATGACAATTAATTCCACCCAAAGAATTAACTCGATATTCTATACAAAACCTTATACTCAAATCGACACATTTTTAAGTTGTAGTAGAGTCCTTTCATCTTGCACCTAGGTGATGAACATCCTAGCGACGTCCCTGCTAAGTGGTTTTTTAAAAATGAATATTGTTCGATATCTTCCAATTTAAATCGGTGCCTTAATTACTACCTCGTCGATTTCGTTGAAATGCGTCTGTCACGACTGGCCGGAGTAGGAAGAATCGAATCGAATTTCAATATTCAATTAAGCTTACAGGCTTGTTTTGATGATACAGATTTCTTTCAACTTTGCATGGACAACTGGACATCTTTTATGCAACCGATTCTTTGAAAATGATTCAATTTCCTGATTAATCTTTTACCACGTGTAGGTGCTTAAACAACAACAATAAAATGTACGGTAATAAATTCCCAAGTACCACATGTGTAAGTAGATACTAGATACGTATCTTGTTTTATCTACAATTCTACACCTATTACTATAGGTAGGTAGGTATGTCGAAAATTGGAATTGAAATTTATTATACACCTTGTAGTGGTTTAAAATTGCAGGTAGTCTGGGTATTTTATATTCATCAAAGAGATGCATTCTATCACGCGATTGTCACTTCGTTTAAAATTTTAAGGTTACGTACTTCTAAGATCATCGCTATGATGAAACTGGTTTTTTTCTGGAAGGATGAAAGTGCTTTCTGATCTATAAACAAATACTCAGAAAATAAAGTTTCACTTTCGTTGGTCTTCGATTCGTGATTACACGCGTAATATTAAAGGTGTTGACAAATTAATACGAGTAAATATTGTAGGTACAAGAGTGTAAGTGGAATAGTGTACGGTTTTTTATTTTCGTTGTTTATGGTTGTTTTTATTCTTCGTTAACCGGTAATTATTTCAGACTTTTTTAATAAATGTGTTTATATTCGTTTTTTTTTTAGTGAATTTGCGAGTTTTTTATTTTTTTTAAAAATTGGTTTTGTTTTTATAGTTTTTTTGTGCTTGTGTTTTTTTTAAAGATGAAATTTAAATCGGTGTAGGAATTTTTTCAGCGTCGTTTTTTAATGTTTTTTGTTTACTTTTCTTCGACGTTTTTTTTTTTTTGGTGTTAAAATAAATTTTTCCTTTGCCTCTATTTTTTTTCATTTATTTATGTTTTTAATGATCTAAAACACTGTTAAATTTTTAATCCCTTGATCTTTTTAGGATGATCCGAAAGATACCTACCTATGTAGTTAGTTCAATGAGTGAATTTTGAAAATTCAATCAGAGAGGGTTTAATAGAATATTGGATTGGAATTCTTACAAGAACATTTCTCACTTGAAGAATAGGGAAATGGGCCAAAATTAGTTTTTTAATCCCACAAGAGAAAAAATTCGAACTAGTAATTAAAAGTCATGAAACTAAAAAATGCTTTTGAAAAAAAAATGTCCAATGGTTATGAACTTTACATACGAGTAGAACTTTAAAAATTTCATACAGGATTTTCAATTTTTTTTTATTTTACAATTTGAGGTTGAAGATTAGGTACCAAAAGTCTCATGAGATTACATTAGACTAATTTGAAATTTTGAAAAATTGATAAATTATGTTGTTGAATGAAAGTTGAGTTTATATGTTTTGTGATTAAAGCTGAGTGTTTTTTAAAATTTGACAAATTTTTCGTTTGGAAATTCACCTTTAGCATAAAAATCAATACCACCCTCGTAAAATTTTGGAGATTACTGCATCAGTTTTTAACTGCTTCTAGAAATTAATTTTAGAATTTGATTTTAAAAATTCAGTGAGAATTCCTGCAGCTATTGAGATGAGGTGTCAAAGTTTTCTGAACCATGAAATTTGAACAAATTGTAAAATTTTTAACGGGCCCTACCCAGGCTGTCAAAAGACCTCACACGTTGTCTCTTTTTGTAAGAAATCATAAATTTTTATGTTTTAAAATAAAAATTAGAAGAATCGTAGATCAAAATGAAAAACTTTTTTATTGAAATATTTTCAAAAACATGACAATGAAAATTCAAAATGGTGAATTTTAAAAAGTATTATAGACAATGCATTTTATTAGAATTTGACCATAGAAATTTTTGTTAAAGTAAAAATAGGAAAAAGTGCTCAACTTGATTAGCCATAATTTTTTTTATTGAAAAAAATTTATTTTCCAACTTTTTTTTCAAAAAATAAGAAATGTGTGAATTGATTGAAATCCAATTTTTTAGTCTGTAACAATGAAATTTCATTGAATCTTAGAATTTGAGGCTTTTTATTTTAAATTGTGGTGGGAGGGGAGAGGAGGAGGTTTCAAAATTAGCTACAGTAGAAATTTTAGCTTTAATAAACCGCAGAATTTATAGGACCTTTGGAAGGCCTATTATGAACAATTTTTTCGTTCCCAAAGTGAGCCTAAACCTTACATAAAAATCAAATCATTTAAACTGACTTCAATTTTTTTTTGCAAAATTTTGCAATCTAATGTTTACATCATGTAGGTACCCTTTTTTGTAAACAGAGTGATTAATAGACAAAATGGACCCGAAACTAATATCACCAAATTTTTTTCAACTAATATCTATACATATAATTGATCAATCGACGAATTTTGAAATTCTGAATCTTCTTCGATTTATAATTTTTTATTTTCTCAGACCCTTCAGGAAATTGAGACTTATGGAGGGAGGAGGTATTAACAACTTGGAATTATTTATGAAAATTGAAAAAATTCTAATATTCAGGTACATACTTACTTCAATTGATTAAGCCAGGTATTCAGTTTATGGATGTGAGTGTTTTTCTCTTAAGGGTAGGGGCACCAATTATGGACCAGTCCGCAATATGGACCAGCGCCCTTTCTCATTGGTAATTAGCGCAATCTGTCAGGAAAAAATGTTTTCTAATGTATTTTTCACCAAAAAAAAAACGAATGAGACAAAAATTACAACTGTAAAGTCAAAACTCGCTGAGAAGTTTACAAAAAACTGTTTTGAGACACTAAAAAAATTTTTTAGTGTGTTTTTCAACTTTTATTGAAATACATATACTTATATGTGGTGTATTATAATATCACAAAAGGACGTAGTTTCTGCTGGAGTGATCATTTTTTGCTTAAAATGAGGGTATGAACAGAAATTTTTGGTGCAAAGTTTTTTTTTAATGGGGTGCGCTAATATGGACCACCTGTGATATTGATTTTTTTTACTCATTTTCATCATTTATTACAGCTGCTGAAAAAGGAAATGCTTGAAATACTTTTTTCGTCCATTTGTACAGATTAAATATGATGTTTTGAAACGTAAAAATATGTTTATTTTGAAATCCTTCAAGTGGTTCATATTAGGCGTCCAAAATTTTGAACTGTCATTTTGACACTCGTCATTCAACAATTCAAAAAAAAATGTCAAAATTAACCTGCACTGCTTAAAATACGTCTTTCTGTTCATTTCTACAAATAAATATGACTTTTGAAAAATGTAAAAGTATGTTCATTTTAAAATGTTATAGGTGGTTCATATTATAGGCGTCCAAAATTTCCAACTGTCATTTTGACACTCGTCACTCAACAATAAAAAAACATACTCAAAGTTGACCTTAACCCCTGAAGTTTTGTACAGTGTTAGTGGAAGGATGGAACTTCATTATAAGCCTTTGTGGAGGTTTCTAACCCCTATAGTTTTCAAGTGGCAATCCTCCAAAAAAAAAGTGGTCCATATTTGGTGCCTCTACCCTTATTGTTGAACAATAATCAAAAAATTTAAAAACATATTATAAAAATCAAAAAATCTCTTTTAGAATTTTTTATTTGAATTTTCGGATTTTTAAGCCAATCCAGCAATAATATGTTTTGAGTCGGAGGAAAGGGGTGAAATTTGCATTTTGTACTTGGCCTCGTGGTCATTTTGACATTTAATCCCAACTGTTGTGTTTCTGTAACTCCCCCCTCCTCCTCCTATTCTATATGTTTTAAGGGAGGAGAGGAAGTGGGGTTTTAATGTTGTGATGTCATGTCTTTTGAAAAAGATAACTGAAATCTTCAGTAGACCATTTTGATAATGTATCATTAAAAGTATAATGCCAAAGCATTTATTTTAATGAATTATTTTAAGAATAAAATATTCGCGAGGTTGAAAGTGTCAAAAACATCCAAGCCTATTCTTACTCTACTCGCCCTTATTTAAAAGCCTACCCTATAAACTTGAAAGAAATCTTTTCTCATTACGCTACAAAAGTTTGCAAAGTAGGCACCTAATTTCAAAAACGTCATTTTCCCCATAAAACTTAGACAACGACGCTTAAACTTAATATTTTTACTTAAAAACTTATTTCAAAAAAATCCAACCTTTAACCTTCCTTCTCTTTTGATTTGTCTGTCGCATAATTCACATCACGCATAAGTAATAACTACATACATAAGTCTGTTTTTCAAATACTCGTTTGTCCACAGCCCATAGGTACAATGTCAGCATGGAAACCTACAGTCGTTGCAATAATGTTTATTGTATTAGGAGGTCTCGTAAAAGCAGGCATGCACTTTATAAGGTTAGCTTTATTGGCCATTCTCGGATTACTCGGCATGTACTTATTACATAAGCTGGCTCAAGACTGGAATAAAATCAGACCCGGTGGTGGCGGCGGCGGCGGAAATAGACCGAGAATTACTTCCTTGTTGGGTATGGCCACCAGATTATTTCGTTCTAAACGATCCGTGGATCCGCACACTCTCGTAAGTATCGTATATTCTTTGGTGCAATGAAATTTATCAGTAGGTTTTTTACATTTTTTTTTTTTTTTTTTTACCTTATCGTATAAAACTTGTTTTTGATCAGGTGCGATGTGATTTATGTATACAAATAGTGAAAAGAGGAAACAATTGTAATTGAAAATGCGCCTATGTCTATGTCGTTTAATTGTGTGATGAGGTTTCGCATGTCTTGTGCGCGTCTGGTTTCGGAAGTGACGTAATTTGACTGAGGGAGCTGTAGAGGTTGCATTGGATACGAGCATCACGACGATTGGTCATTGGGTTAAAAAAGGAATGCGAAATGATCAAATACATACATAAGTTGTACGTAGGTATGTACATAGGTAAAGTAAAGGTGATAGATGACGACTGTGATGTATTTTATTGAACCTTTCAATGGAAATTTTTGTACAGCTGGAGAACGTAAGTATTTGATGCCTTCGAGTATAGGAAAACATTCCATCCAAACGATCACTCATTTTAAATGGTTACGGATATTAAACCTAATTTAATTTACTTATTGCGTAGATTTTTACGTAATTCTCGAAGTGCCGAATGTGCATTTATATTTTTAAAAATGTATGTACTTTGGCCTAAATATGATGTGTTTTTTTTTATAGATGGATACGACGAATAATTTCGAAGATACTATTTCCTCCAAATTCTCAAATATTTTGTATTTTGATCCGATGGGATGTGCACGTAAATTCATCTGTTATTCATCTTGTAAACCTGCATCTAATTTAACCCAAAGTGAAAATAATTTACTACAAATGTTCAAGTAAGCATTTTTCATACATTATATTACAACAGTAAATATTACTCAGTAAAAACGTAGCTCAATAGACGAGTAAAAAAATAGAAAAAGTGCACCATCAGCAAAAAATTACAACGGAATAATACGATAAGATTTTTTTAGAATTTCCCATTTACTTTAGTTCATATAGTTTACGTGGAAATTAACTATACCTAATAATACCTGTATTGTATGTAACTTGATATAGGTACATATTTTGTCGATTAGATTCATTTTTAATTTTTATTCTACTCATTCGTCGCTATAATAAACATTTCAACAATAAAAACCAAAAATAGGTACATATAATTGTCGAACTCAACCTAGTTACGCAATCAGTGCATCAATAATTAAATATAATTACATTCATCCAGACGTAATTATTTATTATTAACATCAAATTGTGTTAGATGTATAAAATTACGATTAGTTGAGCATGGCACACATTTTACAAAATTAACTCACAGTGTGATTTTTTTTTCATTTACAGAACGGATCCCAGTGAAAGTCCTAAAGATCATAAAGCATTTAAAGTTTTCCACGATGCTGCACAACTGGGAAAAATCACCAAAAATGTAACACTTTGCGAAAAAGCATACAGATTTTGTTATTTAACGAACAAACAATTACATACTATTTACGCATTTTTATAAATTCCAAGTGTCTAGGTGTTTTATTTTGTAATTATCTGCATTGTTAAGTATATTATTGTATTTACAGTTACCACGAGAGCATTTAATTGGATGCTTTAATTAATAATTACCACCACAAGTTACCAAAAAAAAAAAAAAAAAAAAAATGGACAGGCTTATGTGTGAAATAAGTTACAGCCAAACTAGGTGTACCTACTTGAACTTAATTATGTTGATAATTTTGTGTGATTGAGTGCGTAGAATTTGAAAATGTATTCTATATTGTAATTAATTTAATTGAAGGAGTAAGTATTAAGTAGTTTTTAAAAAATGTGTTGCTAATAGATTGAATTGATTGCCCATCTATCATAAATTTGGAATCAATTAAATTAAAATGATTCTTTATTTTGTGGAAAACCTATTTTATACATTAAGACTGCTCAATGCTCAACGATACTTTGTATAGGTATATTTATAATCAAAAAATTATAAATTAAGAAACGGAGGCTGTTCTAAAATAATTTGTTTTAAATTTAAATTAGTGTTATTTTTATGCTAGCTTATAATATTATTTGTGAAAATATACTCGAATATACCATTTTAAAAAATATATCTCTGGTGAAATTTTTCGTGTAAAAATTATCCAAATTGTATCCTATATCAACAGGTCAACGATATCTCCTCAATAACTGCAAGTTTCGTCGACAACGAACTAGAAAATATTGAAAAACACAGTTCGATGAAGAGAAACCCGAAGCGGTCAAAGGATTCGACTCTGAAGCGTCGTGAAATTCACTCCAATAAATATTGTGCAATTAAAGTCAACAACGATAAATACCTGTATTAAGGACACGAAACATAATATCGAGTTTTTCAATTGTTAATTTGATTTTCCCAAGTTTTTACCACTCGTGTAAAACACATACCTAGGTACTGCTCTAGGAAAGGATAACAATTCAGTAGGACCGTTCGAAGTCAATAATTTTTACAAGTACATCGGTATTGTTACATGAACTACCTTGCTTCGTTGTTTTGAGGGGAATCGACTGGATAGTGGATAGATAATGCTTTGCATGTCGCCCATGTCGGTATCGTATCCAATAGCCAAAGGTTAGATACAAATCTATCATGTAATTATGAAAAACAATGCGGTGTAGTTCCACCAACATGGACGTTGTAGTTTAGTTTTTTTTGGGAGGGGGTAGTGTTGCGACGATTCAAAAATATCGCGATTCCGGATCGCGATACTGAGATCGTGAATAGACGTGAAAGAATCAAGAGATCGCAATTGTTGATGATCTTTGAAAAAAAAAAAAACTGCGAAAGCAATTTGAAAAGACTGAAAATTAAAATAAAAAATCAATTTCCATTTTGTTGGTTTAGTTTCTTTATGAAAGTTGAAAAGATCACGATTCATTGCAGATCTTGAATCGCGATCTTGTCAGAGAGGTACTACAGCGCGATTAATTTAATTTTTGGTAATTTTATCATTATGAACTCTGATCAAACCTGTGATTATCAATCCCTTTTTTTTGTTGGAAATTTTTTTTAAAAATATGTTTCTTTTTTTATAAAATAATTATTACCTACATACATATCTATTTAACCTATGTATATGTACAGGGTGCCCAGAAAAATATCGAGTACCCCTAAAAAAGTTTTCTACTAAAATACTTTGGTTGGTCACAGTGAATGATAATAATGATAGCACATGATTGGTTGTTGGACTGGAGAGATAACATTCCACCAATCATATGCATCTATTTCACGTTGCCAACCTATATTTTTAATGAAAAACTTTCTTAGGGGCACCCTGTATTTAATGAAAAATAAACAAATCCTTCCCCTTCACAGCTTTACTATAAATAGGTATAGTAGTATTATCACAACAATGTGTTATCAAAATACAAGAAAAACAAACAATAGCAACACAGGTACTTGTAATAGGTACATGGCGATACGAAATACGTAATTAGAAAAAAATGAATTAACATATGAAATTATTCTAAGAGTAAAGTATTTCATTATCATAATATGTTGAATCACGTTAGCAAGAAAGTTGTTAGTATATCTACTAAGCTTCCTCGGAAGTATAATTAACGATGTTGCTTGTTATGTTATATAGGTATAGGTACTCTTGTAACGTGGAGTACCCTGCACAGCTGCGGTATTATTGTTCTTATTAAAAAGAAAGGCGATTTAAGCATAACCAAGATATGCATATGCGATAATTCATTTCGTAAAATTTATGACAAACGTTTGCAAATTACACATTGTTATTGTGTAGGTCACAAATTGAATAATCTGCGGCATATTACGGTACCTACGTTTCTCAATGGAGTAAGCATTTTTTTTTTGCGGAAAATATATAACCATCTAGCCTAGAACTTGAAATAACTATTGGTATTATTCCTTTTGATTATCTTTTATGTCGATAACATCATAATTTGTGTAATAATGAATTGTATTTTTAATTTCATTTAGGTACCTAATCCTAGAATATGCAAAGCTACTTACGCAGATATTCGAAGAATACCGCTGGGTAGCGAAATCAAAATGGCACAAAATCAGCTGTAAGCGTTTGGCTTGAATACAATAACTTTGTAACGTTTTTATACAGTAATACCATGGGATACATAGGTAATGCTTTCAACTCAATATGCAACTATACTATATTCATCTCATCTCATCGTTGCACAGCACAGCAGCCAACGTAATCGGTAATTCCGCGTACCTACTGTGTACGATTTAAAAATGCAACATTTTTGATTTATCATTCAGGTTTGTCATCATTGCATCGACGCAGTGGTGAAGTACCCAGAGAACGACGAGAATTACAGAACATTACTTTTTTGACCGGAAATTCATATCCATAAGCATACATATATTGATGGGAGTATTCTGATCATAAAACAGTGTGAACAGAACACCTCTCCTAAACTTGGTCGAATAAACAGCACATTATCAATTTGTAACTTTTCCTTTGCTGTGCTTCAATCACTAGGTATTGTTCAATTTTCCAAAAAAAAAAAGTTGTACTCGTACTATTATAAGATGCGTTAGTCTATGAAAGAGTAATTTTGCAGGAAGAAAACGACGTAGGTAAGCTTACTTAATGTAGGTATTGAAATGCGAAGCCGCAGACATCGTAAATAAGAAACTTGTTTAGAGGTTGATTTTACCGGCATATAATCATATACTGGAAGTATTCGATTTAACGCTGCCTATGCTACCGATTCTTACACGTTGATGCAGATTTTTTACTCGAGTTTTGATCTTGTTTTATAAGGTACAACAACTCGTACCTATGATGAATCATCCGTACGCATGCATAACCTGTGAAATGAAATTATATTAGACTAATTTATAATAACTGTTTTGTTCATAGGTGTATATGTTTGTTGACAGAAGATTATTGAAACTTTCTATAGGTACTAGGTAGCATTATTTTTGTACATCATCGAGCCATACTAGTTTTGATACCACCACGTGTAGGTATAAAGTACTCGTATTATAATGGACAGGTGATCGTATGTAGTTTGATAGGTGCACTGTTGTTTCATTCGCTGGAATAGTTCGAATCATTACTTAACGTTAATTATTTTAAACAGCAGCACTTTCGAGCATATTTGCATCAGTTCATTGATTGAAAGTAATTAAAAGTGATATAACAGTAGGTATGTAATTGTCGTTTATCCGACACGATTGCATCAATATAATATAGAGAATCGATTAATGTTTTTGACGTCATACATAGTTCATTAATTTTTATAGATCCTGATGCAATTATAATCTACCTCTATTGTTGGTGATTTCGATGGATTACCTACTACCAATACTAGTCATTAAACTCGTTTAATACTTATGGGTTCTTCGGGATTAGGTATCGTAGTTGAGATTTGTCCTGGGTATAGGTACTGATAGTGATAAGTTATTGAGAATCAGAATTTTAATATAGCATTTTTAGTCGTAATGATTCGATGGACATCCGACATTGGCACGAAATTTCGAAGTGTTCCTTCGGAGTTTAATTACAAGTTATTATAGCTCAGCTACTTACTTGAGCACCTATAAGTATAGTACCTGCAATAATTGTTTTATTGTGTACCTTACCGCCAATTCGCTAATTCATAATTTTCTTATCTCTTGATTGAGTTAATGCGAAAGAAGCGCTGATCTGATAAGTAGAACGAGTTAACGATGATTTGAAAATTGAACATTTGTCGTTATTTGCATGAGAGTATTTTACCAAATGATAGTTATCTAGCTTTTAGTACATTAATAATAGTAAACGAATGAATTCACGTGTAGTATTTTGCACGTGATGAAAAAATACTTTATTATTACCTAATTATCGAAAATTTTCATGAAATGAGGAGTTTTTCAAGTTCAACCTAGACTGATATCTACAATAATCTAATGCCTATGAGATACTGGGAAAACATGAGGCAACCAAGATCGCAAGTTATACTTTCCTTCAACGTTCAAGAAGTTTACTTGTTAGTGTTCAGTGTTGAACGAGTTATCGCATTGTGTTTCGAAGGCGCAATTAATTGGAAATGATGGATGAACGTAAAACATGCAGACTGCAGATTAGGTAAGTAGGTATAAATGCAATATTTTTTCATTTCTCAATTTCAATTGTTTTGTTTCCAAAACGAATGCTTTAATTACAGGAGGAACCGAGGGTGAATGTTAGGGAGACGATTCTCAGAAAAATTCTCTATTTCGAAGACCTAACAAAACACTCCTACAGAAAAGCTCGAATAAAGATTCCGCCGAGTTGGTACGTAAGTTAAGTATGATGTGCACCTATTTTTTTTTTTTTTTTTTTTTTTCAGAATATGTATATTAAACATTTTGATTTTTAAACTTGAAAACTAGCTTAATATGTGAAGAATCAGAATTGAAAATTACTCGTTAAAATATGCTGTCAACTTGGGTGAGTGGCCTGATTCATCGTCAGAAGTGTTTTTTGGAACTACCATGAATCATCTCGATACTTCGAAAAATTTGATACTTTACTTTCTTTTTTCTCCACAATTTTTTTTTCAAAATCAAGCTCGTCTGAAAAAATTTATTTTCATCTTGAAGATTTGTTATTTTAGAATTCCAAACATTCTGTGAAATTACACAATTTTTGCAAATTGAACGAAAAGTTGAGAATTGATCAAAATTATGTGAGAAATGTACTATTTCCATGTTTCTATTATGAACTGTGAAAAGGTCAAGTGCTCAAATGTGGCCACCTACCCCAAGGTCGCCACATTGGTTTTCAACTGAGAAAAACTGGAAAAATTAAGAGCCATATTGGGATTTTGGTATGTTTTGTTTGAGAAGATTCAACTTCACTGCACTGATCAAAAATAGTAGTCACCCAAACATTTTTCAAGCAGGTCAATTTCAAAAATTTCGTAATTTTCTCAAGAACGTTGTTAAGAGAGATGAATGAAGAGCTCTTTTTCAAAATTTGGAATTCAATTTTTTCCACTTTGAGAAAACCGAAAAAAAGTTTCCACTTTAGGGAGGTAACGTAAAAATTTTGCGTTACATTCCCAGAATAACTGCCTTTCTCAACGAGGAAAAATAAATGACTTGACCAACTTTGGAAAAGATGAGCTCTTCAAATAGTATTCAAATTGAAATTACACATCGTCAATATAGCAATAAATGAATAAATAAATTTATTTTTGGGTCACTTTTCACATATTTAGTACCGTCCTATATAATAATCTTGAAATACAGTTTTTGTGAAATGAGCGTTAAATTGCAAGAAGCTGGTTTTTCATTTTATTTTCAGATGATTGTACTAATATAACGTAAATTATTATAGTAAATAGACCAAATGGTTTTGGTGGCCAGTTTTAGCATAAAATTCTCTACGTTGTGCAAATAGTGGCCACGTGGTTTGAAATCATCTTCCCAACCCGCAAAAAAAAGTTTGGCCAAAGGTGACTAAAAAAAAAGTTTACCCAGTAGACCTAGAACGCTGAAATTTGGTATATTCCATGTGTATTTTGGACTGTCCGAATTGAATGGGAACAGTTTTGAACCGTTTTAAGAAGTTTTGGGGCCTTCAGCAAACGATGCAAATTTTTCTTTATATGTAAATGTGATCTATGACTCAACAAATGTCAGGTTGCGTTTATTTATCTTTAAAAAATAAATTAAAAAAAAAACAACAACAACTTGAGACGTCCATATTTTGGAAACTTTATTTCACTTAAGTACTTGAATTATTGAATTGGTAGGTACCTAGATTTTTTTCCCATTTTATTTCATAAAAAATTTAAAAATTGATAGATAGGCAACACCGATTATGACTTACATAGTTAGCCATTGAAACTAATTCGTAAATAATTTTAAGCGGGGAGGTAGTTGAAAATAATTGTTATCGAATTTGTTTGTATAGGTATCTATTAGGTATTGGATGCGTTATCAGTTTAGAAAATTTAATAAGATTTATATCGTCCGCCAAATTAATATCACATTGAACTTGACATTCGAACGGTTTTCAGCATTTTACGGCGAATTTATCAAATGAAAAGGAACTTAAGCCAAATGTTGCTAAGAACGCAATCGCTTGTTTACATCGGCTCGTATCGTTTGCCAAGTTATAAGTCGTATTTTTATAAAGTTTTACCGCTTGGCGCTTGCTGCTACCTGTTGATACAATGTAGAGTAAGTATACGTATTATTTATTATTCACCTACATAAGTACAGTAAAAAAAAAAAACATTAGGACATTTTATTCATCATTTATTGATAGTACTGGAATTAGATTTACACAGTCGTCGGTTAAATTTGGGCTAAGTATGTATCTCTCGCAAAGACGACGTCGTCAACTTGTAGAACGTGGTCGTGAAAAAGAAGACGTAAGTTACAACGAGAGGTAATTTAGCCGATATAGATAGTTCCGGGTGCTTAGTTACGAACGGCTGGTATTCAGGTATATTATTCCGTAAGTAAGTTACTGCGAGGTTGGGTCGGTCAGGGCCTATAAAAAAGCTATGGGCATGGAAAGAATGCAAAGAGCGAAGAGGTTTTGCCATCTTATTACATTGAATCTTGTCTCATCAGACGGGAGATGGAAGGTTGCGAAGAGAAGTTATCGGGCGCAATGGCTCGGCGTTATTTATTTGTTAGATAATCTGGCACATTCGAGTGCACGGACGTGGGAGAAAGAAAGGCATTGACCTATATTCCGGCGAGCACGAAGCCGAAGGTAGGGCAAAGTAGGCTATGACAAGGAAGCAAGTATATACTCTATACGACAAGTGGGAGATAGAGTAGAAAGAAGTTCAATTCGATCAACGCAAGAGAAAGAGACAGAGGTATATTGCAGCAGCTGTATTGGTTGGTTGGTTCGCACCATTCCGCAAAGGAGGATTTTTATGCCGGTATATGCACGTTCGTTATTAGCGAGTTATCAATAAACAACATATTGCCAGTGTGACACAACTTTCTCCTAATCACGGTCATCTTTTTTTTTTTTTACCTTTACTAGAAGCTCTGCTGTCTTGTTGTTGTTGTTGCTTTTTTGTATTACAATCCCACCGCGTGCGTCGTAGGTCTGGGTATATACATATGCGTGTTTACAGCATAAACCTTTTAATTGACCTAATATTCAAATGAAATCATCTGGGTACATTGCCCTGCATTTCCTTTCGTTTATGTCTTTCTTCTAAATACATATATTCTGAACTTCGTTTCTAATCCGTAGGCCATGTAATATGGAATAATTTAAGCTGTTCGACTTGGACTTGCACGTTTAATAGTTTCAAGTTCGGTTTAACGAGCGCTCGTTTGAAAAACCCGATGAAATTTTTTTAATTGGCGACCGACTTTTATTATTTGACGAACTAATGGAATATATGCGATTAAAGAAAAATTTTTTCGCGTGTGAAGAGTCAAGACTATTGAGGTGATCAGATGGGAAGGAAAATTGGGATTGTCTTGTTTGAGGTCTTGATTTGCTTATCTTTACCTACAGATTGAGGTACTTATATTATATTTTATATTACGTACGAAACGGTCTAAACAACTTGATTGAATGATCATGTCAATGAACAACTCGCATTACCATTAACCATTACCCTGAGAAGATAAAGAAAGGACGAAGGAACTTCGAAAACCGGAGACTTTTCTAATTTCTAGTCCAAAATTCCAAATTAAAAGTTCGGATATGGATATGGCCATGGGCCATGGGACAACACCACCTATAGTAAAAGGCCTGGGCGCACAAAAAGGGCAACGTCGCAAGGAGGCTGAGACTTACATGGTGTCTTATGGGAAAAGCACCGTTTTCTTGTTTTTCGCGAATTTTTCAAAATTTTGAATGGGCACATGGGTGTTTAAGGCATGAAAAATGATCTATTTTTTACGCTCTACAACGTCATCTTTCATTTGAAGCTCTAGCACTCATCAATCAAAAGATATGAAAGCTCAAAGCTCAAAAATCACAAATACCGAACTTTTGAATGAATGTTTCTCAAAATTTTGATCGAGCACATGGGTGTTTGAAACATGAAAAATAATCTACGTTTCACGCTCTACAATTTGGTTTTTTCCCGAAAGCTCTAGCATCAATAGATCAAAAGTTAGAAAAAAGCTCAACTTTGAACTTACACAACTTTTGATCTATTGATGCTAGAGCTTTCGGGAAAAAACCAAATTGTAGAGCGTGAAACGTAGATTATTTTTCATGTTTCAAACACCCATGTGCTCGATCAAAATTTTGAGAAACATTCATTCAAAAGTTCGGTATTTGTGATTTTTGAGCTTTGAGCTTTCATATCTTTCGATTGATGAGTGCTAGAGCTTCAAATGAAAGATGACGTTGTAGAGCGTAAAAAATAGATCATTTTTCATGCCTTAAACACCCATGTGCCCATTCAAAATTTTGAAAAATCCGCGAAAAACAAGAAAACGGTGCTTTTCCCATAGTACACCATGTAAGTCTCAGCCTCCTTGCGACGTTGCCACCTTCAAGAACTTTTTCTGCGCCCAGGCCTTTTACTATAGGTGGTGTTGCATGGGATATCCGGAAAATCAGATTTAGATGGCGGAGGGCGGAGCGGAAGTCCGGAAGGAAGTATACTTATCATGTAAAAACTTGAAATTCGCAAATTGCATTTAGAAATTTGAATTTGAACTGAGTGAACAGTGAAAGCTCAAAGCTGGAAAATCAAGTAACATTTTCATTTTACATTACGACTGTTACGAGAAAAAAAAGAAAAACAATTTTTTTAAATATTCATAATGGTACCTGGATCAATTCTCGTGATTTGGTGATTATCAAATTTGAACATTTGGCAACATCGCAGTTTCATAAACAAAATCAAAGGAAATCGGAATTTCGGAAAATTCGCCATATTTTGTCCATTTTGCATTTTTTAGTTCGTGTTTCGTGATTATAAATTATTTTCTAGTTTTCGGCGCGTTTTTTGTCATTCATTTTGTATTTTAATGAGAATAATGTTGTGCTGAATCGTTTTTTGCTGCAAGTAATGAGAATCTTCGATGAAAACTTTCAATCTCTAGTTTGAGTCCGGTTCCTGGATAAATTAAACGACAGATCGTTTTATTGGAGTTCATCCTCTTGTTTCATTTCATTACTCGGAAAATTCGTCAGTTTAGAAGTTGAAGTACTCGTTTCATTGTTACAAACCAAGTTGATATTTTGTCCAAAAGGAGATCATTATAGTCATCACAACCGAGGATAGAGGGTGAGATAACAAGATTGAAGTTACATGTATTCATTTTCTGCTCGCTTTGTTAAGTATTTTACGTAATACCCAGTTGTTGTCATTGTACAGTATGTAACTATATGGTAGGTAGTTATTGACCTTTCGAAAAAAATTACAAGCATCAAGTACGATCGTAGACCTTGAACTTGAGACAGCGTGCTGAGCAACAAATTGTTGAACTTGATGAAAAAATATTTCTGATTATTTGGCGACGAGCGACGACGTTTATTATATTTACGAATCACTAGTGCGAATACAATTTTCGCATAAACTTTCAATTAACATTGTAGCAAGATTATATCACTTCCATTTTCGAACAATGGTCATTTACGTTAACAAGATATTCGTTGAATTTCTATTACTGTTGTACGCTGATGACTTGGAGATCAAAATAGAAGATAGGACCTAATACAATTGAAAATGATTTCGTTTGCACAGTAGGTTTTTGGAATCTCTGAATAAGTTCCGAGTATTATGTTAAAATCGATATTTATCTGGTTTCTCTTAGAACTGTCTGCCATATTTTAAATTTGATTGCTGAATCCTACATGTTTCTTGTATTAAACTTATATTCCAGTAGGTATGCAGATATGATTAAAGATTGGGATGACTTGTAATTTATTTATATTTGTTTTTTGCTTACTTTGGATACGTTTTCATTTGTCCAGGAATCCTTGATCTGTCGCTCAAATTGATGATACGCCATTTTTTATGATCTTCGTCAAATCGTACTCGTCGTAACGGAAGCCAACACTTGCATATATCGCGATCGCGAACATGAGAGATTTGGATGGAATGGATACTCGGGCTCGGCTGACCACGGAATGTATGTGCTTATGAATCTTTAAGCTCTTTTCATAGTAAATATTTCAAACTATCATTATAATGTATACGATAAGAGGTTATGTTCCTGGGCAGAAATTACATATATATTTAATTGGAAAACACTTCTCGTATTGCACAGAATTATGTAATGCTCGCAATCGCAAGTTCGCTTTGATTTTTCGAAATTGGCCAATGTTAGATACATACATTTTCACAGACAGCAATCAGTTACCGATATCGAAAAGCAATCAATTGACTTACATTAAAGATCACTGATACGACGAAGGGAAACCTGAATAGTTTCTTTTGCGTTACTTTGTTGTCGATTACGTTCACGTATTTAATCGAACAATAAAAGTATTTAGGCTACCTCATCCTGGTGTATTCCTTTTCCAGCGTAAGTCAACGTACTCTTCACTTTCAATTTTCAATGGGAACGTGTTATTGGCTGAATTTGGGGTTTGAAAACTCTTAGTCTTGGCATAGATATTGCGCAGACGAACTGGCTTTCTTATTTCATTTCGTGTTTTCACCAAACTGCATTTACTCTGCGTAGATTTAATTTAATTTATTAATCTTTTACCCGAAATACGATTTATAGCGCGTTACTAATTAGGTAATTGATCTCGAGAAATTGCAAATCGACTCTCGAGAGATCGATATATTTTCATTATCATAGCCTTCGCTATTCAATCACAACGGTGGTCAGGTATTTTTTGAAAAATCGCTCCTAAAGGAATTCGAAAGAATGCTTCGATTGTCTTATTTATTTTCGGGGTTTGGTAATTTACGACTTGTGTGATGAATTACGGTACGTTAGGGTATATATCTGATAGGGAAATACATTCAATTATCTTGAAATCGTTTCGTATACCTATTTATATTTTATATTTTTTTTTTGTTTTAGTGGATGTGTTTACTGTTTACTAGTAATGATGATCGAATATTTTTGTTTTTAGGGCAACATTATATGTTTTTGCAGCAAGTTAGAGGAATGGAAAGAAGATTTCTAGGTACGTTTTAATGAAAAGTTGCGATATACGTAATACGCACAATTTTATGGTAGATACTCGTAGATTATTAATACAGAAATGTCCCTTTGGATGTCATTTTTCATCGAAATACTTACGAAGGCATAAGTAAATATTCATCCTTATCAAGTCGAATCAAAAACTATTTCTGGTCTTCCGATTTCGCTCCAATTTTTTTTAGTTTTCTTCGATTGGTATTAATGACGACTATGGAAACGGTCAGATGGGTTGTAATCGTCCAGGAAGAATAAGAGGGAGAATCTCGTAATCTTCACGAATTTACGATGCGCCCAATTTTAATCAAAACTCCAAAAAAAATACTCATTTTAATCTAAATGAAGGCGCATATTATCGATTAATTGCTTATTTGGAAACTCTTGGTTTTGAATAAAAATGAGCTGTTGAAGGATTTTTTAAAAGTGACCTTGCGACGTATCAAAATGGGTTAAAATTTTGCAAGAAATTAAAATATTTTAATGGAGATTTTCTTGAGCATTTTTGAAGAATTTTGAGCCCAAAACTGGCTTATGATTTTTAGGGGTTGTGAAGAAGGAGCCATGCGACATATCAAAATGCGTCAAAATTTTGCGAGGGGTACAAATATTTCGTTAAAATATTTTTTTTTTAGAATTTTTGAACAATTTTAGCCCATAACTGAATTGGTGAGAACAGGAAAAGGGACCAAGTCACAATTTCGGAATTTTTTTTTCACGGATATGTGGGTTTTGTCATACGGCGGATCGGCTGGTGATGTCAGATTTCCGCAAAACTGCCGGGAAAGTGGTATTTGGGCGCAGAAAAAGGTCGGATCTGCATTGATGACTTTTTTGTTAAATTTTTGAATTCCCTGAAAAATAACAAACTTTTTCGAGAAGACCATTTTTTGAAATTCAAGTTCATCTCTGTACTTACTGAAAAAAGACGAAAAAATTAACAACTTGGGCAAAAAGTTTTACACCTCAAGGGGTTTTTGGTCAATTTAAACGAGATAGCAGTCTAAGTGGCCCATTCGTGCCCGAGCAATTTCAAGAGAAATTTTGGCGATTGAGTGTAGAAAGGGTCTAACGTAAGTCCCATTTGTTTAGGCAGCAACAGCGCCGGCGCACGTGAATATTTTTTTTTCGAAACATTGCTAAAAATTGTGTCTTCGGTTCTCTTTCAATGACCTTAAGCATGTTTACCAAAAATTTTAGATTTTCGAATAAATCAATTTTTTGTTATTCCTGAAAAATGCAAAAATGGACTTAGCCCCTTTCTGTTCTCACCGATTCAACTGTATTATGATTTTTTGCAATTTAAAAAACGTGTCATGCGATGTAAATTATCAAAATTGATTGCACTTCTGCAAAATAATTTCAAATACTGTTGCAGCATGACGAAAATATTTTTGAACATTTTTGAAGAATTTAGAAGCTGAAATGAAATTGGGTCATGATTTTCGGGAGTGTTGGAAAAAGTGTCGTGCAAATTATCAAAATGAGATGAAATTTTGTAAAAAAGGTTTAAATATGTACCTATTTCAACGAAAATATTTTTGGAAAATTTTGAAGAATTTTTAGCCTAAAATTGGGTTTTAATTTTCCGAATTTTGAAATAAATGTAATCTGACTTATGAAAATTGGTTAAAATTGTGCGATAATGTCAAATATTTCGACGAAAATATTTTTTGAGAATTTTTGAAGAGTTTTGAGGCAAAAATTGGGGTTTTATTTTTGGAATTTTTAAAAAAATGTCATGTGACTTATGAAAAATGGTTAAAACTTTGCGAGAGTTTCAAATATTTCGACGAAAATATTTTTTGAGAATGTTCGAAAAATTTTAAGCACAAAATTGGGTCGTGATTTTTGGAATTTTTGAAACAGTGTCATGCCATGTGACCAATTTAAAGTGGTTTAAATATCGCGAAAATTTTTTTATAAGGTAGATAGCGTGACGAAAACATTTTTTAAAAATTCTAAAGAATTTTGAGCCCGAAATTTGGTTATAATTTTCGGAATTTTTGAAGAAGTGTCATGTGACCTGTAAAAATAAGCCAATCACTTGGTCGTGAGTTTTAGAATTTTTGAAAAAAGTGTTATGGGATGATCTATAAATTATTTTTGAAGAATTTTGAGCTCAAGAGTAGGTCATGAATCATGATGTTTGAGATTTTCGGAAAAGTGTCATGGAACCTATCTATATTCTATATACATATAAATCAGTTAGTATTTTGTTACAGATTCAAATATTTCAACGAAAATATTTTTTCTGAATTTTGAAGAATTTTGAGCTCGATATGGAGTCATAATTTTCGGATTTTTCGAAAAAATCTCATCCAACTTATCAAAATGCGTTAAAATTTCGCAAAAAATTTCAAATAGCTTGACAAAAAATTTTTTGAGAGTTTTTGAAGAATTTGGACCCGATTAAAATTTATTTTGAAAAGAAATTTGAAATCGTAAAAATATTTTTAGCTTCATCTTCTACTTCATTTTCCTGCGTTTATCAAACCTATAATTTCTCGAGTTTTCTTCTCAAATTGGCACTCAACCCATACCCAAAACACATTTTTATATTAATTAATTCCTCAAGTATGCGAAGACCACCCAGATGAATTTTTACGAAAAAGTGGTGCAAGAACTGTGATTCGCCCATGAATCTTCCCAAACATGCGATCGATTCACGCAGAACAGCATCGCGTAGACCAGCGTTCAATAACCTCTTTAGGAAATATAATTTGTTATCGTACTCGTACACTATGTGTGTTTAGTGCGTACTTATTCAGCTGCGATAATTTTCTACACCACTTTACCCCCCTACGTCTGCTATTTACAAATTTATTTGACCTTATATACGAGTACTGACTAAAAATACAAAAACCAATCCCCCTCTCGACCTTTCTCCTTTACAAGTACCTCAAAAACACATTCGCGCAACCATAATTGAACCAATTGCTATAACAAATACGTTAGGTACACACATATTCTTTTCGTATCTCTTCGCTCTCTCTCTGGTATGTATGTATCTTTCAAAATTAGAAAAACAATCATTTGTGCGCTTACTTCGCGTCATTTTACGTATAAAAATAACGCAACCAAACGAACACGGATGTCTTCACGGCGCTCGTAATAATAAATCGAATTGCAGCGATCATCTGATCATTGGCAAGAGGAAGATTACGCGTTTTGCTCGGTTTCAGCAGCCATTATAATGTGCACATACTTTCACCTGTATTCGGTTGTTTTCTGCCTGCTCCTTTCTTTTTTCCGCGACCAGATCGTTACCTACATCGCGTCGCGTCACTGAAAGAAAGTACCACGCGAGTCCCCCCCGCCCCCTCCGCTCGTCTTCCGCTCGAACGAGTTGACACTGAATGACGCTTCGGTAATAAACCACGGACGCGTTCTTCTTCCGTAACTCGAAATTTATTTACATTTTGCACGTGACGTTTTGTAAGATATTCGAGTATTTCATCGGCGAATTTTGGAATGTTTTGTATGGCACGTTGAATTTTGGTGTTCGAGCGATCAAAAAGTACGACGTAGATGATTCTTGGTGGGGATATGGAAACTAGAGCAACTCATCCGGAAAGTTCAATGCTTCAGTTACTTCATTCGCCGAGAGGTAAATATGTAGGATTTAACGTAAGGATTTTTGAAAGCTTTGAAGCTTTCCTGATTCCGGAATGCTAATTTTCGATTGGATGGTGGGGAGTGGAGGGAAGGGTAGCAATTCATTCTTCAATTTGGTCAAGTTTTTGATAATTTTTTACCCATCATTCTGAGGGCTGAGGACAAATTAATCGATGTAAATTTTGTAATGCTTCGTACTGATGAAAAAACAAATTATGAAAGATATCAACATAAAAATTGGCCAAAACATACAATTGAATATAATATTATAATTTATTTGTGTTAATGCAACAATTTTTGGCTTTCTTACTGTAATATTTACAATTTACGTAGGGTGAACATAATTGCCAACCTGGCATAATCAATAAGATATCATTATCTTGAATTTTCTATCATTGTTCTCGATGAATTGATTTTCAAATTTTTAGCTGAATGAAATTTTTTTGAAAACTGCTAAGTATTAAATTTTTTGAGGATGCCTGAAAATAGGCGCGAGTTCCCTCTAGATTAGGCTGTATAAATAGACATGGTCTATGCATCCCCAACTCCCTCAGATTTGGTTGGTTTGGAAAAGCTCCCCCTCCCAATTGACTCGATTCGTTGATTAACCACGGCGAATCCTAAAGAGAGGAAAATTTACGTACACTTTTCGCTATCTGACTGACTGACTGGCTGGCTGGCCAACGTTGGCGACGACCGACGACGACGTGAATCGCATCATCGTACCAAGAATGCGGTCATAAGGTCAAAAAACTAGTCTACCGTGAAAGTACACGACAAATACGCGCGTAATAAAGTGACAGGAAAACTTGTCGAGTCGAACGTGGATCCAAAAACGAGTTTTTTTTTTGCCATTGCCATTATTACAATCAACCAAGTAACAAAAAGACAACTAAATTATGCAAGAATACGATGGGTTTGGGTATTCCGTCAAACGTCTGCCATGTGTTGTTCAGATTTGGGCATAACAACCCATTGAAAGACTAGAACAAAAAAATATCTGTTAGGGTGGCCTGTATTAGTAATGTATTGTTGTTTTTTTTTTGGTGATTTGATGTATGTAGTAACTTATAGATGTGTTCGATCGTATGAAAAAAATTAAATTCCCAAGGTTTCAGTTCATGAAAAAAAATGCAACTTCTGCCGCATCGATCTCAGATTTTTTTACAAAAAATATAAAAAGTTCTCAAATTATCATTAAAACGCTTGGAAAGCTTGACATCGATGATTGAACAATTGAACATGCACTACCGCATTTTTAGCTGTTTACAAACTTTTTTCAGAACAATTTCAATCTGAAAAAAAAACTAAAATAAATATTGATGAAATTTTAATGGAGCTAGAGGTGAGTCCAAATTCCAAAAAATCTCCACTCAGTTATTTTTTCGATTTTTTTTTTTTTTTGAATTTGTCGGTAGGTATAAATTGATAAGATTGGGATGGATCTCTTAAAATTTCATCAATTTTAGTCTACGACAGAACAGATGAGGGGGAGAGGAGCAAAAATTTGAAAGAAGTGATTTTCATCCTTCAAAAATATTAAAAATGTAATGTTTGTAGTTTCTTGTACTCGTTGTTTTCAAAGCTGATGGACTCTAACAGAGTTCATAAAAAATATCGAAAAAATTTGAGGGAGGTAGAGGGGTGAAAAATTGTACAAAAAGAAGTGATTTTCGCTTCCTGTAGATACGAGTACCATGCTCAAAAAACTTCTACTCGTCATACCTTATTTTCGGACTTATTGTTTTGATTATTTTGAAGTACATACGAATAGAAGATGTAGGAGCAGGAAAAAGTGCCCTTTTCGAGACCAAAGAGGCTTACCAGGAAAGAATGCTCGAATACCAACTTTTTTTTGATTTTGAAAAGGTTCAATACAGTAGACTCCTGATTATCCAACCAAAAAAATGCATCCGACATCTTCCAATTAAGTGACCAAAAAAATTCTGAATGCTTTTTTCATAATTTGTTGCGAATTTTTATTGTAAAGTTATCGATTTTTAGTCATTTTCAATGATTTAAATGTTTGAACACATTTTTAACACCTTTTTTTTTTTACATATTTTTGGCGAATTTTAATACATTATTAATATTGATTTTTAGCCATTTTCAGCAATTTTAATGCTTCTGTGAGTAATTTTCCATAGTTTCCTTCAATTTTACCAAAAATTTCAGTTTTTTGGAAATTTTCAGCGATTTTACTTCATTTTACGTAATAGTTTTTTACACATTTTTATGCATTTCTTGCCAATTTTACTGAAATTTCATCACTTCAGTTTATGGTTGGTCATTTTCAGCAATCTTAATTCTTATTTGGATCGTTTTTACATCATTTTACCGCGTTTTCGCCCACCTTTGAAACTCTTTTCATGTAGTCACGACTTTTATTCTTTAAATTTCAGTGAGAAATTAAAAAAATCAATGATCCGACTTTTTCGCATATCCGACACTTCTCGGCCCCAATTGACTTCGGATAATCGGGAGTCTACTGTAACCTTTTCAATTTAGCGAATACAGTAAAATTGAAGTTTTCTCATTCCAAGTTTGAAAACATTTTTTCCTATCTAGGGCTGAAAAGTACTACTTTTCCAACCTCGCGAGGATCGCTCGGATGTAAAAATAAGTACTTTCCACCCTCGTTCAGGAAAAATTACTTCACTAAACTCGGAGAAAAAGTGATTTTGAACTCGTGTGAGTTGTTCCCCTCACTTCGTTCGGGTCACAAACCTCACCCTCGTCAAAAATCACTTTTTCGGCCCTCGTTGTGTAATATACTATTTCTGGAGGTAAAAAAACTGAATTTTTTGCAATTTTGTGGCAAAAAAAGTTAGTTGAAAAAATGTAGAAAAATCCCTGAATTTAGACGAATTTAGCCATTTTAACAACCAACTTTCAAATTCGCGAATTATTGCAACTTTTTGCGAATTCAAAACTTGGTTGCTATAAAGTTGAAAAAAAATTACGAAATTCATCCAGAATCAAAAATTTTTCACTTATTTTCTCAATTCAAATTTTTTGCCATAAAAGAAAGATTATTCGTAGGAAAAAAACTTTACAAAATGATTATAAATTTTTAAACGCTGTTGCCCTTGATCGCTCGGGTCGTTTTTTTTCTTCTCAAAAAAATTTCCAAAACATTAGATTTTTGTGTAAAAAAGTACCACTTTTTCAAAAAATGTGATAGTTTTTCAAAATCTTGAGTGAGGAAAGAAATTGAAATTTTAAAGGTCATGGTATTGGATTTTTTAAAATCCAAAGAAGTTGCTGAAAAATCACGAAAATGTCTGATTCTGGATTTCAACAGAGTACAAATCTTATTGAAGGTCTATGATTTTTTTTGACTACAGTTCTTCGTATTTTTTTGGGAGGGGGGGGGGAAGAAGAATTTGTTTGAAAAGTTTTGACACTACCTTTGGGAGGGGAAACGAGAGGAATTGAAGGAAGGGTACATCCTATGTGCCTACGTGGCAAAACAAAATCAAAAATTCATCCAAATTGGAATTGAAAATTTGCAACTAGAAAATAATTTCTCTTGAGACGTTTTCAAAATTTCAATTCCTTTTTTCCATTCAAGTCATCCTCTTCATCTGATTTTTATACCAGGTCATCATACGTAAAGTACTCGTACCTTGGGCAAATCTGAAGTACTATATTTCCTGGGGACACTTTGTATCGTTGTATTCGCTTACATGCTCTTTGTTTTTCACATTGTTCGGACATTAGCTCTAAATAGGCAAGGCGAGAGTACATCGTAATACTTTTATAATCGACGAGTAATTAGATTCTTTTTTCCCTGCAATCAAATCGTATTGTTGTTGAATAATGCAAATACGCTCAAAAGAGAGAATAGCGTGCTTTTTTCGCATCTTTTTTTCTTTTTTTGCCGCGTTACTTAGTCATAAGTAGATCAACTGGTACTATAATATTGATTTTTCATGTCCAACGAACATGGTCGCAGGGTTACTTACGTTATTTGAAGAAAATACTGACCTTTGACCGAGGTCATCTATCACCTGTTGGTTGCTTTAGTAGGTATATCTATAGCTTACGTTTCTGGTACCTACGTAGGTAGGTATAACTTGTGTGGATATTATACTCTCCCATCCCATCCCATCGACGGTTTTTATTTGACCATGTCAATGAGCTCTATTCATCGTGTGTGTGTATGTATGTAACTGTGTACACCGTACCTACGTCTACGTACTACATAACGGTTGCCGTCGATATACTAGATGGGTTAATAGACGAGATATTAAAGTAATTTCGCGGATGTTTGAAAGGAGGAAAAAAAATTCCGAACGTCGAAATTTTTTAAATATGTAAGGTTTAGAGTTCCTATTTAGCGCGAATGCGAATGGCTGTGCTGTGTGATTTATCGATACGCGCCTTGACGATGCCGATGCCGATGCCGGTGGAAAATGAAAATTAATTAAATTCTCAAGTCAAACTAGGAAGTGAATTTATATCGATAATTTTTTATCTGTACGTGGTGTAATTTCGTTTTGACCTCAAAAAAGGCTCTTCTTGTAATTAAAATATGTAAACGGACGCGAGTATATTTTTAAACTTTGTTATTCGGTCATTACATTCGGACGAGCGTGATTGGTCCTCTTCTTTCTTTGTAATCGCCGATGTTACGAAATTTTTTCTGTTTCACTCGCTTATTGTGCGGAGATTTTCTTATCACCAGGCGAGATTTTCGAGGTTTATGGGTGAATGGAATTTCCCCTCGGAAATATTCGTAGTTAGGTATAGGCATAAAGATGGGTTTAAAAAAATTTCGAATTGGATGATTTCAATATTACATTATAGCCTATGTGATAAGCTAATGAGAAGTACTCGGCGTAAATGGTGCAGAATTTTTATTTACTCCTTTCATACTTACTTGAGAGTATCTGTTAATACTTAATACTATCTACGACTTTGATTAATAAATTCACGTGATTATACGCCTAATTTAGATTGAATTAAAAAATAAGACTCGATTCCGAAATCGAAGAGAGTGTTGTGAAATTTCTCGATGTGATGAAAAAAATAAAAAGTGGAGGGGGGTGAAGAAAACTTCAAGTATTTCTGAGTATATTTTTGGAGAGAAATAAAAGAAAAGAAGTGATCGTAGAATGAGAAGTTTTTGATTGATTTTTTCGATCATGTAATTATCGTAATCACATGCAACGTTTCTTCAACTATTCGCATCATTTGCTTAAACGTTTCTCATTATTTTGATCCATAAATCGTTATCCGACAATCAAATCAAGAATTTCAATCCTCTTTTAATTAATTCAGTATCCTTTTAGACCGCGAGTTTTTCAAAAATTGCGATTATACTTTAGTTTTGGTGTCCTAGAATCTTTTTCCAAACATTAGTAACTTTAGTTGTACGCCAATGATGACTCACTTGAACAGAAAGGAGATCCGTCAGAAATTCAAAATCCAATGAATTTGTCGAGTCAAGTATCAAAATACATATTTCTTCACCTGATGAGTTCGTTTTAGCAAACAAATTTTGGAAAATTTCAAATTAGGCATAAAAATATAAGTAGGTACATAATCCATTTCTATTGACGACCGATTTCAAAATTCTGCATGGTTATGAGTTGTCTCCTCCAAATCTTTTGGGTTCTCTTATCAAAATAATTATACATTTTTATACCTCACTTATTGTTATCAAGAAATGGTAAATTTTGCTTTTGACCCCCCCCCCTCCCCCCGCTTCTAGACTGGCTACTCTGCAAAGCCCTGCCTTTTGCTTACTTCATTACTTTTACTAACCTTTTGTCAGAATTGCTAAATAAAATAGTTTTATTTCTTGCTAAAGACTGTCGCTTCTTCGCCAAAAAATTCCAAAAACAGTCGCTTTTGAACCGTAAAGTTGAAAAAAGTCTCGCTTTTTTTATGAAAATTACAAAAAAAATTTGGCTAAAATTGCCCAAAATTTCCATAAGTTGTCATTGTCAAAAATTTTTTTTTAAAAATTGACGAAGATTTTGTTTTTTTGCAAAATTGCAATAGGCTACCATTTTTCTGAAAAAATTTCCAAAAAGTTACAATTTTCTCCAAAGATTATCCAAAAGTCTCGTTTTTCAAAAATTTCCGAAAAGTTTACTTTCCAAAAATAAAAAACTGGCTTTCTCGATAAAAATTTAAAAAATACAATTTTTTTTTGTTTATTTAGCAAATTTAGCTATAAGTTACGAAAAATATTCAATTTAAATGTATACCTAATGCAAAAAAGTATCGCTTTTTTAAAAAAAATACGAAAAAATGTAATTCTTTGTTAATACTTAATTTCCTAAAATTTGCTGTTTCTTGCTAAAATTGTCAAATTTTTTGTTTTTTGACAAATATTCTCTTTTTTAGCAAAATTGCTAAGGATTTAATTTTTTTTTTGATGAATCATCTAGAAATCTCGTTTTTCATTTTGTAAATTGCCAAAAAATCTCAAAAAGTCAGGCTTTTTGCTAAAAATTTCACACTTTTAAGCAATTGCTGAAAATGGTCGTTTTTTACTTTGCTAAGAATGTCAAAAAGTCACTTTTTCCAAAAAATTTCCAAAAGTGTCGCTGTTTACCTAGAATTGTTTTTTTTTTGCCAGAAATTGCAAAATGCTCACTTTGTTGTTGTTGTTACCAAAAATTGCGAAAAAATCTCACTTTTCTATCAAACAGTTTCAAAGTGGTTTGATCCTTTTTTTGAGAGAGAGAAGGGGGGGGGGTGGTTCTGCTTGAAAATGTTTTGCTCGCGTTTTGTCACTTTTTTGGTTATCTTTTGAAGGTTTTTTAGTTGCAAAAACTACATGTTTTGAAAAAAATCATGTATAAGCCCATGAGTCCAATTTTTTTGGGTAATTAATCAATTTGCATTGATCAGTTTAAGGATACAAGCGTTTGAGAATTTATTTTTCATTCAACTGCGCTATAATTTCTTTCCTGAAATAACTTTATCAAGTACTCCGAAATTTTTTCATAATTTTTTCTCATTTTGAGTCATGATATTAGTGTTTTTCAGAAGAAAAAAGCTAAAATGATGGAACAGAAGAAAAAGCAGATGCCAAAAACGAAATAACATCTTTTTTGTTTTGTTGAGTTGCAACGTTATTTCTTCAAATGTGCAAAATGTTCAATAAAAATTTGAAAAAACTTTGAAAAGATGATTGTGGTTGATTTTTGAAATTTTATCTTGCTGGATAATTTGGATAATTTCGATTTCAAATCAATGAGATGAATGAACAATCAAGCATATTCCGACAGTGAGAATTTTCGACATTCTACTTCTTTTAAATCACATATGAATGTATGTACTTGGTCTCTCAAGACTTCTGGGTTTCTTTTTATTCAATATCCTCATCCTTGATTCGATTCCTACGTTTTCCTTTACTCAGCCCTCAAACTCCCCATCGATTTGAAATTTGGCGCGCAAATACGACGTGTGTTAGAATTTTAAATTTAAAAAGTAATGATAGGAGAGCAAAGCTAAAATCGTTAGTTTTTTTTAATGCGCAGTTCTTTTCCAATTCACGTTGAAAAATTACATAAATATTTTAAAACTTTTGCCTCTTCTCTCAATTATTGTAATTTATTAAAACCGATTTACCAACTGTTTAGTGTTTACATTTCTAGTTACTGAAAATTTATAAACAAAAAATAAAAATCTATTGCGGAGGCGAAGCCTGCAGAAGGCAGGACGAACTTATAAATTCACCAATACCATATACCGTACGATGTCTGCTATACGACATCATCGTTGAAATGTGTATTTTCAATTGTTATTGGAGAGATGATGAAAAAATAAAGACGAGGCATTTCGATTACGTACATCAAATTATAATGGTTTTATGGTCTATTTTCTTAGTCGAGTCACGATTCGAAACACTCGAATTTTTTTTTCCTCTCAGTTAACATGTCACAATTTAATCTTTATTGACATATCCATACCTATAATTGGTACGAGCGGAGTCGCAAAAGAAAAAATATAGGTGGAGGAGGAGGCACGTAAACGACCAACGTTTGATGTTTTACAGGTCGTGTAAATAAGGTTGCCTAGTTTAATAATTGAAGAATCGTTAGCTACCAGATTGATCTTCTATCTTCTTGTATCGTTGATGAAAATTACCTGCCTCTATGACGAACAAAAGTCAAATGCAGAGGAGAAGGAACCAAATTCTACAGATTATTTCGATTCTAGATTTAAGCGAATAATACGGAAATATGATAAACACGAGGCGTATGTGCACTTGGAATATTTGAAATAAGAAATATTTTAATCGTCGTGAAAACCGAACTATTTATGTACGATACATAAGCATGATCCATGTACTTGGTTACCTATCAACTTACATACGTACAGGTATAGGCATTGTTCGGATAAAACATCTTTTCACGTAAATTTCAATGATATCGTGAAACTATGCCGGATTCTCGAGCAATGCATAGAACGAACGCAATATTCACACACTCATCTCTACGTATGTACAAAATAGTCGGCGTCAGATATGCAATTTTATTAACATGTGAAATACGCGCGTTTAATTCGTGTTTCGAGCCTTGATTATCGAACGAGTTTTACAACAAAAAAAATAACCCCCTTTTTGCCCTCTTTGCCCAAACGACGCTACGTGACAGAAGACTATTTAGTCGGAAAATAAAATTGCGAATTGAAAAACACGCGAATTTTACGATGAAACAATTTGAAATAATTTTATTGACAGTGTTCCAAAACGGAGATACGCTGTGCGTATGGTTAATTTGAAACAAATTGAACTCTGTTTATATTTTCTATTTGAAGTTTCGAACGTATCATTTTATTTACTATTGTATAGCATTATTATGAAATGAATGCGCGATCTCGTTGACGTAATTACTATTGTTAAAACAGGTTAAAGAACTTGTAAAATTGTACGTTTATTTTATCGCAAAGTAAGCGAGTTTTTTTTCACCACAAGAATAGTTCAATTTTAGAAGTTTTACGATCTGGTCCCCCCCCCTCCCACCGCCAGTCTGAGTTTAATAGTTACGTAACGATGATTTTTTTTTGTAAATTTCAAGTTTATTGTTCATCTGCGATCGACTCTTTCCGGTGATATAATTTTTGGCACTGCTGGAGCTTTCCGTTTTTGTGATTTCAAGAGCTGATTCTATACTGATGTTTTGAGGAACTAATCAAAAGTGGTTTTTTTTTTTGAGGTCTCATTCTTTCCAATTTTGATAGTGAAGATCTTTTTCAGTGAACTGATTTTTGAAGTAGGATTTCAACACTTTTGAGGAGCACTAAGGCACTCAATTTTTGATCAAAAGTGAGGAAAAAAATATTTTATTCAATACAGGCATATAAACGCACAATTATACCACCAATACTAGACGCGAAAAGTGCGTTTTTATGAGCGACTAAATGAAACGAAAATAATGTTCACATTATTGTCCTAGGAAAATAATAAACATTCATTACGTGGCCGCACTGCTCGAATCCTATTGTTTGGGATGACGCGGAAGGTGACAAAGTCCGATTATTACGGGGAAAAAATTGTAGCAGAAACAGGAGATCCACCACCTCCCCCTCCCTCCACGCCCTAAGCTTGTTTTCCTTTAATCATTTCGGCTACACACTTTATCTGCGAGTACGCACTACGCATACTTCGGTTGTCGTGTCGACTCATAAAAACGCTTCTTCACGTCTAAACATTGATGGTATAATTGTGTATATTTATATGCATGTATTGAATAAAATACATTACACACACAAGTTCAAAAAATGTGGGTGATTATAAACTCGTACGCGAATTGCAGTCCTCGCCTTCGGCTCGTCCTGCAATTCGCACTCGTTTATAATCACCCACATTATTGAACTTGGTATGTAATATACTATTATGCTCTTTTCAAAAAATTGATTTTTTCAAAATGGAATTTCATCTCTTTTAATGGGTTCATAAGGCCCTCAATTTTTCTCAAAAATTAAACAATAGAGTCGTGTATTTTAATTATTGCCAATTCTGCTTCTTTAAGTTCAAATGATCGATTTTTTCGATTCTACTTCTCCGAACTCCTCCCCAAAGACCTGCTATAGTTTTTGTTTAGAAACCTCGACGTAAATTCTAATTCTTGCACCAAAGGCGACCAATTTGTAAATAATTCGACGTAAAACAAGATCGCAGGTTAAACGTATAATGTTCGAGAATATCTCGTTCTTATAATAACGTGTTCAGAAACGTCCTGGAAGAGGCATTGACACTGAACTAGATATTCACCGAGAGATTATGCGCTTTACAAGTCATTGTTCGGTAATGATATGCAATAAACAATAGATAAAAGAAGGGAGTATGCCGAGGAAATCGCCGCCATCACCATAATCGCCGATATATACCTAGTAAAGGCAAATTATCAGATGTTGGATATTTATCATGAAAATAGAGAAAGAATTACTTCTTGCTCCTAGAGAATGTGGGCGGTCGATTCAATTCTCTCCTTACGCAGCTCAGGCGATCATTTTGTACCTTGTTAGGAAGCTTGATAAGGCTCGCGCGCTACTGCTCCAGCTCTCCACATAGCCCGAATTACTCGTATAATGCGGTGAATAGGTTACAGTAAATGGTGTTGTACTTGTTGGTTCGCAATTGAGTATACTGTACGGATACGGCGTTTTGCTGGAAATAAATTCTTACCAGAGGTGTTTCCACTTTGAACGTTATTATAATGTACTTATTGCTGGATTAAGGAAGAGCTCGCTGTGTTTCTTGTTATTGCCTTGTTTGTTTGTAGGGTAAATGGTAAATGATGACTGTGCAAATTGCCATTAGTTATATGAATATAAATGAGTGTGTTTGAATGTGAATGTACGGGGGGGGGGGAGATTGAATTGTTAGAGTGGAATATGAAAATATTTTTTTAAAAATGAATTGAAGCAGAAAAATCAACTATTTATTTGGATGTCAGACATTTCAGACAATTGAGTGATGCAATTATTGCTGATTGGGATTTAAATATGAGAAATTACACGAATGTTGTAAATTTAAAATACCAACATCTGTTCTAACTCTGAAAGTTTGATCAGGGGATCTGATTCAAGAATTTCAAAATTGAAGTACAAAAAAATTGCAATTTACCTAAATCTGAATGAGTAAAAAACCTAAAACTACTTACCTACCTATAGGTAACTGAAATTTGAAGAAGTAGAACAAATTCTTCAAATTGTGGATTTACAGGATGCCAAAAACTACAGAGGTGTGGTGAAGGCGTATTCTTGAGGAGTGATTCTTCATTGACGATTGGGGGGGGGGGTATTATATTGTCTTGCTAAAAAATGTAGTTCTCAGAACATTCACTGAAAATCAGTAGATATATCAATACTTGGGTTAAAAATGTTGGGCTCTCCTAATCAAAATGAGGCCCCCCCGTCAGAATAGCCCCCCCCCCCATTTTTGAATTTGTATAATCACTTTGCTGCTTTAAAAAACTTGAAACTTTTCCTTGAAATTATTCGATTTATTTGGTATTTGTGTCAAAAGTGTTAGGCCTCCTGATCATAAGAAAAACAAAAATCAGAAAAATGATTTAAAAAAGGCTTTAGTTTCTTGTTCGATTTTTTAGAAGACAACTCAAAATATTTTGATTTTTGCTCATTTTCAGCGTGGGTCATTTTTCATTTTTGTTTTCTGATTTGATTGCAAGACTAGCAAAAAATTACAACCAAAGTGACCTCTCAACAAGATGTACTTAGTTGAAAAAATTTCAAATTTTCAGGTCAACAATGTTCTGCTTTCCCAGCAAATTTTGGTTCGAGTGGTCTCTTGATTTCTTATGTACGTACTTCCACATCGTCGTGTTTAAATTTTTAGAAACACTAGAAAATGTTCCTTTTTCCGAAACATATGACTTTTAGCTCGCGGGAGGGGAAAAGGAAACCTAAGAAATAATTGAAAATTTTTCCTAGTTGAAGTTGTTTGCCCATAATTTTTCTCTAGACTCCAACAAATTCCAAAAAAAAATAATAAATGAAAAATGACCCATCCTAATCCTCAGTTTGAAAATTTATCTTTCCGGAAATTCTAGCTTGAAATTTTAAGTAGGTACATATTGTGCTTGAGTTATCAAATTTCGAAAAAAATGGATGTCTGTTTACCGAAAATTGTTAGATGAACTAAGAACTTGGTTTTTTATAGGTTCATAATTTTTTTAATTTAGTCGAGTTTTTCCAAAATGTATTACAAAATGTTTCAATGTTTTCTGTTTTTAAAAATTTTTTTTTTATTTAATGTTGAATTTGAAAGGTATCAAAAATCTAAACATCAACATGGATAGTTTAAAATGTTTAGGTTTTGTTTTTCTTTGGATTTCGTTCTGTAAAAACATTTGAATTCTGAAAGAAAAATTTATGAAAAGTGTATATTTTATAAGCTCGAATCAAAATTCCGACGCTTGTGTAATAAAATGAGACAGCGTTTATTTACAAAAGCTGATTAGTGTGATTATTAAGTTTGTACTCGTATTATTCTGGTATGCCTTTGCCTTTAAGTATGGTGTTTATTTATAAACGTGGCAAAGGTCATCAAAACTTACTAATACTTTTATATTCGTTATATTTTTTACTATTTTTAGATGTAGAATATTTCGAAGGTTATCTCAATTTTCGAGTAAGACTTTCCTAGAGCTCAATGTCCATACAAGGTGTCCCATCAAACGTCGGCTATGCTCCAGAATTGAAATATTACACGAAAAGGGTGCTTATTTCGAAATTTTGAAGAGGCGAAAATTCGAAAATTTTCCTCGAAATATGAATTTTAGTTGAAAACACGTTTCAAGATCCAATTATGATACCTGTCATGGAAAAAAAAAGTGGTTTTCAGCCTTCGGGTGAAAATTTTTCAAAACATTGTAAAGTGGTGATGAGTAAGGCTTGACAATTGGAATTTTTTGAAATCTGTTCTTCTTGTCGTATAGGTACATCTAAGTTTTGAGACCCACTTTCGACATTTGCGAGAAAAATAAATTAGAAAAAAAAAACAAGAAATTAAAATTGAAATACCGTCTCAAAACGTATTTGCAGTGATGGCTTCTTGATTTTTCAAATTCATTTCCAGTTTTTGAACTATTTTGAAAAATTTCAGCCCTCTTACGGGGCCCTCAATTTTGAGATTGGACAGCTAATTGTTTTTGTAAATCATCGCACGTTTCTCCAAATCATGGAAATGCTCCCAAACGATTTTTACTCTCATCATACATTTTCCACTCCTCAATTAAGCCTTCAAAAAGCTGGTTTTTTAAAATAAAAATAACAGGTTTTTTGTACCTTTTTCCTCCAAATTTTACAATCTGCGCAGGTGTCGTATTAATTTTGTCTGCTATAAAGAAAAATTCAATTCGGGAGAAGTTCAAGTTTTATGAAAAATTCGGGACAGAGGGGGTTTGTTTTTTTCGGCAGTCGAATTTTCTCGCCGTAAATGTTCAACGCTGGAGTTTGATCGCTTAAGACAAGATATTGCAACTTGGAGAAAATCTGTTTGTAGCGTTTTCAAAGGTAATTGAAAGTACCTACTTAGGTTTCAAAAATTCCAAGTTGAGCTTTTTTTGAAAAATCAATTTTCAAAATCTGCTAAATTTTGGAGTTGTAATTACTTAAAAATTTGAAGAAAAAAATTAAGAAGTATATTTTACCTACATTTTTATGATATTTACAAATATGAAATTTTCATGATAGGATTCGCAAAGCCATGAAGAATACCTATGAAGACTCAAAATGTAGATCATTATGAGCTATCATATGAGTGAGTCCCCAAGCTCTGTTGAAAAATTTTTATTTGAGCCTGCGAATGAAATAGGCAATTAATTACCTGTTTGTCGTTAATTATTTCATAAATAGATATGTACTTTTGAAAAGCAGTGAACGATTGACAGGATGATGCATAGGACACCCTGTATATGTAACAATAATATAATTTCGTTACCGTTTTGTAATCCACATTCGTGTTATTTTTCTCTAATACAAATTGACGATTGGAATTCAATTGTTTGATGTTAATGTTGCGTTCGTACGAATGAAACAAGGTGTACCGGTATGGGGGATGGCAAGTCGAGGAAGAGGGAATTGCATTGCGAGCTTATAAAACGATTACCTATACCTATTAATACTGTTTTTGTGCACATGGACGAGTTAATGAAAGCAAAATCCAATCGAAACACTATGTTAAATTCTTTTTATCAGTTTTATTACGAGAGATGTTAGTTATATATTCGAAATTACTATCTGTTTCACGTGATATAATTTCACTGATTACACGATTTTATTAAGTAATAAACGTTTTATTTGTCCAAGGCCGCTATAACATAAAAGTATAAGTTAATTATAAATGTTTACAAACTTTAACCGAATTATAATTAAAATTGTTATGATTGTTGAAACGTTTATACACGCACATGTCTCGATCATTGTCTATATTTATTTACATCGAATGAAAATATTTTGCAAAAATCTCGCGTCTGTATAGTAACTACCATAATAAATACTAATAACGATGCTGAGCATGAGCTGTGGCTCTGTGGCTGTGTGTTGTTAAAATAGGCCCTAGGCAGACTGGCAGATGCACTCTTGTGGTATGTGTACCCCAGTTTTAAGTTTTATGTAGTTTAGAGGTGACTATGTTGACTGGGTGTAGGATGATTGTGCGATTTTTTTCTTACCTTACCTTACCTTACCTTACATCGCCAACTATTGTATGTATCAGTATCAAAGTCTCGTTTCTCGTATGTGGTACTATAGAGATATACGTTCAAGTGTTCTAGATATTTGAGGCCACCTCCGGTGAAACATACTACCTACCTTTTTATTCTGCTGCCAACTAAGAATATTTTATGCTCGTCAATAAAATCTATACCATACGTATACCCATACACGTGTGATCGACGTTCCAGATATAATAATATTTTTCTTAATTAACGTATGGTATACGTACAACAATATATAGGTGGGTACTCGACAATGATGCCGACGATATAATAAATAGGTATATTTATACTATACCTATCTATCTTTTTCGATGTGTAACTTGGGGTAAATTGGCGTGTTAATTATTACGCACTAACTATGTACTTACTCGTTTTTCTACTTACGCGAAATCACATTATCATCAGCTCTAGTCATTTCCTAAAGTACCGTTACAATTGCGAGGGTGATATAATTACATCGTAATTGATGAGTCGAACAATATGAGTCAATTTTAACGTAAACAAATGACCGTGATTCATAGAGCGAGTTCTTCCGCTTTCGGTATACGTTTCATTCTGAACGTAGGTACTCGAATTAGGTAATAGGTAAAACCTAATCAAAGTATTTCGATTCGAAAATTTGCAATCATTCGAAGTGAAAATTATGGGCTCGGTGATGACTCGAGGTTTATGTATCGAGGGATTCTTTTTACCGTAGATTAATTTTTAACGCCGCGATAATGTGTCGTTGATAAGGTAACGAGCTCTCGATTCGATTGAAAAATGCGAAAATACATACCTGATTATTTGGATTGCTTAATTGTTTTTTTTTTTAATGTCATCCTTTTGTTTGTTTATTTGATCGGTTTTAATGAGTGAAAAATTATTATTACCGAGTTGTTATGCAATTTTTTGTATGTTGAATTACGCGTGAGCAATGTTTAAAGAAGGAGGTGTTTTTCATCGAGTTGAGAGTTTCGGTGAATTTTTATTCGATTTTATGAATATTAAATTGATTGCTATTCCGAAATATGAAACTGATAAATTTCAAAAATGCGGTATTTTAGGAGAGAGGAAGGGTCAATTTTTTGAATACCTGAATTATGATTTTTGTTCTCGTATTTTATGTATAACGAGTCGGACATCAGGTCATGTTAAATATATGGAAGTATTGAGATTTCATTTGTCTCACTAGCTCTAGACCTAATTGAGGAGAAAGGGAGTTGGATTTTCACAAGAATGAATTTTTCGTGTTCCTACTTATGTACATTACAAAATTTAAACAATAATCATTTTGTATTTTTTTGTTCTAGGTGAGTACAAATTTTCGCCACAGGAGTATAATAGAATGTTTAGGTACCTACCGAAAGTAGGTGAGTCGTTTTGTGATTTTAAAATTATTATGGCATGGCAACTTTATTCACGTAGATGGTACTTTCTGTGTCGGGTTTGCCAATTCAGATATTTGAAATAATTTGTAAAAATGACGTTAATAGTGGTTGATGGAAAAATGATCGTTCATAACGTGGTTCTGCTTAAACACTTGGAGCAATTTTATCTGAAAGATTCATTTTGGATTGGGGTATGTTAGGACATCAGCTGCTTGTTAGGACTCTCAAAGTCGTCTTGTTTGCGTGTCTGATCTCTTTAGGTCATTGGCTCATTTGTTTAGCTTCTTGAGGTCACTGTACTACCTGCCAGGCGTCTTAAGGTCATTGACATGATAATGAGGATTTGAACTTGAAAAATTATATTTGGTAAAAATATTAAAGAAGTTGGCTTTGAAAGCTTGATCTCGGTATTTATTAAATCACTTGAGTTCAGAACTGTTTAAAAATTTGAATTGAAGCAGATAAAAAATTGTAATTGAAGAAAAATTTGAATGCGAGAAAAATTTGAAGGCTAATACCACAAAAAATGGAAATTTCGAGAAATAAAACAAGGCACCTATTCAAATTGTTAGATTGTACAATGTACATATAGGATACTACGATAGAAAAAAAGGCAATGACAAAGGCTTCAATTTTTTCGTTTAATTTTTTTGAAGACAGCTCAAAATTTACTCTGAAGGTCACTTACCTGCCTCCCAAGGTCGTCTGTCTACCTATCCTCTAAAGGTCATTGACATGACCAGTCTGTCTGCTTGTCGGATCTCTCAAGGTCGTGTGTCCTCCTGTCTAGCCTCTTAAGGTTACTGACCCGTCTGCCTGGCGTTTTAAGGTCGTCTGTCTTCTTGTCTGGGCTCTTAAGGTCATTGACCCGTCTTTCTAGCTTCTTTGAGGCCACTGATCTATCTGTCTACAGGGTGTCTAACGGTCATGAAAATCATGAATCTTGCTTGAAACACACTTGAAAATGTTTTAAAAAGCCCATAAAATGAAAAAAATAAATGAATCAAAAATTTGTTCAAAAAATCAGAAAAATGAAAAAACTGAAATACTTATCTGATTTTTGATTCTGTAAAAAAAAGCAATTCTGTTCAATTTTCTCTCAGTTTCAAGTTATTTGATTTTTTGGAGGGTCGGGAAGGGGGATAGGGATATTTTCAAGCGGTAAAAATGTGAAAAATAGGCCATGAAAAGGTCATGATTTTTTATTTGGGAGTTTTGCTAGGCACCCTGGTCTAGCATCTCGAGGTTGCATACGTGCCTATCCTCTTAAGGTCATTGACCCCTCTGTTTGGGCTCCCAAGGTTGTCTGTCTTTATGTCTGGCTTCCTAAAGACAGTGACCTGTTGTCCAGACTCTGAAGGTCATTGACCTACCCGTCCAACCTCCTAAGGTTGTCTGCCTGTCTGTCTGCCTGGCCTCTTAAGGTCATTTACCCATCTTTCTGGCCTCCCAAGGTCATCTGTCTGCCTGTCAAGGTCTCTCAAAGTTGTCTGCGTGCCTGTTTGACTTTTAATGATTCTTTGTCTGCCTGCTTTTCATCATAAGATCATTGACCCGCCAATAATGGCTTCCAAAGGTCGCTTGTCTGGCTTTTCAAAGTTGTCTGTCTGCCTGGAAATTTTTCCCAGTAAAGTCAAGTGGGAACCTACAATTTACTTTATGCTATGATTTCAACTTGTGAAATTGAATGGGGGTGCTCTCAAGCCCTTCTGTAACCTCTAACCGTATTTTGAAAACTCCAATTATCAAAAGTGCCATAAAAACTGCCCATATTGACTTCAGCCGATTTTTTAAGCATAGCCGGAAGCTCTAGAACGGTTTGAAAGCATCTTCACGCAGTGGATTCAGCATATTGAAATTATAGAATCAAAAGTAAATTTTTGCTTTCTAACTTGAATGGGTAAAATTTGGTGATAATGACAATTTTCAATAAGCTGCTGGAAGTTCCAGAACTACTCAAAACGGTTCGAAATCGTTTCCAATCGATTTGGTAGTTCAAAAATAAGGTTTTTACCAAATTGTAGCTTTCTGAGCCGATCGAGTGAAATTTTGAATTTTTTTTATATTTTTGGTCGTTTGATTTTCAAAAATTCACTAAAAATTGAAAAATGCAATTCAGCACACTTGACATTTTAGCTGATGATGTATTTTTGCGTGCTCTTTCGAATTCGCTTTATCTGGTATAAAAATGTTTCTGCCATTTAGAATACACCCTTTCCTTGTCAGTCAGATTCATGTTTTTTTTTTGTTGAAATTCTAATCCTAATTTTATTCGCATCAGTTCACTCTGCCATAATGAATTGAAAAATGTACTCGAATATACATACGCATTACATATACCTACTTACACATCCTACAAAAGTCGCTGATCTCTGTTATACATAATATAAAAACGAGGCGAACCCACCACCACGACCACTACCATTACCGTCATCGTCATCATCATCATCATCATCACCACCACCACCACCACGAGTGGACGCGAGATCAAGTTGCAAATTATCGAACCTTGACTTGCGATACGATATTAGTACGAAATACGGGATAGATAAATTAATTACGCTAAGGTAATTTTCGCATGTGTACCTACGAGTGTAGTCTGATGTACGTGTAGGTAGGTAGAATTTTACACCAGTCACCATGATGGTTGTCGGCATTTATAACCCTCTCTATGTTCATTGGGCAACGGGCAAGGTTGCTGGTCAAAGACCTATTAAGTAACCGGGCACAGCAAATATAGCCGATGAATTTAATAAATGGTCAACGATGCTGATTAAATGGGCGCGGAAGTAGTTTGAGAAGCGAGGCGAGCTGTACCAGCATCAGCATTAACATTATAATCGATGATTTAATTTTAAAAAATTCATATTATAAATAACAAGTCAGCACCTTGGCCGTGGACAGGACACGGTGAATCGAATCGTGCTGCAAATCTGCTGCCTTTTAGTACACCAACGTTTGTTAACAATGACGAAAAATAATATAATCTTTCGCATCTGTAATAATAATTGTCACTTCAAGGATATTCGTGGTACATGGATGTGAGTGACGAACAGAACATCTTATACTCGTATCTTCTCCGCAATTGGAATTGAAACTTATCTAACCCGTTGTTTGCGATACGGACATTTTATTAATTCAAAAACTGATTTATATGTTGTTGAACTTGAGCCAAATTATACGACTGTATTTTCGCAGACGCCATTCCAAATTGGCGTTTATTTTGATCTTTGTTTCGTTGGTCTTTTTTTTTCCTTTAGCACATTCTGGACATAGTTTTTGCTTTTGGTCAAGTGATTACGTATAAATTCACGTTTTTAATACACTTGTCGTTTGTTATTTGGGTGTGTGTATTTCCAGATCTTGTAGACGTCTTTATATTCCGTGAATAATCGCTTTTAGGTTGTGTTTTTGCTCGTTTAGCTAAAAATAAAGTTTCGAGTTTTTTTTTTGCCTGCGCGGTTTGGTGCAAGATTTTCACTGGGTTTTATCGTATTGTACGTGTATGATGGTTTTAAAATAGATTCAGCGGAAGCTTCGATTTAATTTAAGAGTTTCAACGGGTAGTCTTGGTGTGAGATCGCAGAACCAGTGTGGATGTTGAATCGTTCGGAGAAGAAGGTATTATACAGGGTGTCTGATTAAATTACTGGAAAATACTCTGGATTTTGTTGTAATCAGAAACCAAAAATGCCTCATCCTATCATTTTCCTCGGGCTCCAGTGTACCTAGATCCATGCTAGAAAAATTGTCATCTGCAAAATTTTAAACTTCATCGTCCTGTTTGAGTCAATTGTTTGTTTCTTATTTTTGGATCTGTTAAAATAAGTACGAAATATGACGAATATTTACCGGGTGACACCTTGTATACAATCATAATATCATCATATTTATATGTATAGGACCAGTGCTCCGCTTAGAACTGGTTTTTCGTGAGATGCCAAGTGCAAAATTGAATCGTAAATTTCAATATAAAATTAAAATTTGAAATTGAATGACTATAGGTAGGCAAAAAATTACCCATCATAATATGAATGAACTACCTATTCAATTTCACTAAGAATACACTACCTAACCATCGAATCTTTCGCTTTAGTTTCGGGAACAGAAGGCATTTTAAATATTTAGCTTACCTACATTTCAAAAATTGTCCTCACGAAAATAATAATTTAAAAAAAATTTTAACATCGTCATGAACGAAAATTTATTCCTCATTCTATAAATCCAAATAAGGAATAATTTGGCAAAACACCGTGTCAAAAAAAAAGGGGGTTACTCCCATCCATTAACCATATTCGAATCACGAATACGAATCTATTGTTCCATTTTTTGGGTTCGTGCATGCGAGTGCGAACTTGGGTCATTGGATGACAACAACCGCCATCGCTGCCGCTCGATTCACGAATCTAAATCACGAATTTAATTTATCTTGGTTCGAATATAGGACGTTGTATGGTTCAGATCTTCAAAATGAAGCAGGTAAAATTAACGCTGTGAAAATAATCTAACTAGTGAAATTAATCAATGGATTAGGTTCAATTCAGCCAGTGCAAAGAAAAGAGTGAGAGAGATAAATGGAAAATTTTGACCTTGAGTGTGGCTGCTGAACTACGATCTCACGAGATCACGTTCAAAGCAAATGCTTACGTATGTGTAATATGGCCGAATATTTTGTCATTGGAAAAAGGTGTGGAAAAATCGATAAGGCGAATTCTCGTAATCAATTTTTTATTTTTTCTATTTTTTGGAGGAGGGAACGAGAAGACTTGTTAGACCATTCAAAATTGGACACCGCCCCAGGGCAAATGTTGGACGCCGAATTTGAATTTTAGATTTTTGTACAATTTTTGAGTATTCAAAAACCCATTTACCCTAAAAGAATCAAAATTTGATCAAACTTGAGTGGAAACCTGATAGGTTTTTCCCCTGCTTTGACCTCTCGAATCATTAGTGATGGTTTATAATTAGTTATTGTAGAACCTCCAGCGGATTTTTGGACTTTCTAATTTCAGAAATACTTTAATTTTGTGAAGAAAAAATGCTTAACCTCGATTTGATATTTTTTCATGGAAAACGGACCAATAATTTTCTAAAAATCAGAAATTGAAAAATATTTTTGAGTCACTAAAATTTGTCCTGATTGTGTATTTTTGAATATTTTTGTGATGTTTCTGTATCCCATCCAAAAAAAATTTGTCAGTTGAGAATTTTTATGCTTCCCTTGTCGGTAATATTTTGCGAGAATATTCCCCCCCCCCCCACCACGTCCTCGATGAAGAAAAAAACTAATATTAATGAAAAATTATCCAAGAATTTAGTATTTTTCTCATTCAATTTTCAATCGAAAAATCCCTTTATTTTTTTTCCTAGGAGGTGATTTTACCCTGAAACATCCCCTTTTGATACTCATGCTTTGATGCTGTGCATTTTTATGTCCAATTTCTCGTTCGTGTATCTCAAAAAATTGATTATGAAAGGAAACACATAATACGAATTCTATCTGAAAAGGTTGAAGATGTACCAGTTAATAATGCTGCAGGTACGTAATCGAAAAACAGCAAACGAACGCCTCGAAGAAAGTAAATAATCTTAATAAACATCGGAGAGAGAAAAAGTATTACACACGTTGAAGAAGAAAAAAAAAGAGGAAAAAAGAAAAGGAACAAGGCGAATCGCGAACCACAGAGAGAGCATAAAAAATTCCTTGTTGTAATACCTCGGTTGAAATAATCTTTCACGCGTAATGTTGTTGAAAATCTTTTAAATAAAATTACGACTGGTTTCGTGAAATTACGCGTTCGTTGTTCGCATCACGCGAAAGAGAACGCGAAAACTAGGATGACGATGATGAATTATTTAAAATAAAGAAAAGAGAACAAGGTGGGAGTGCGGGAGTCGTGATAACATGGGCTGTGGGATCGTATCGCATCGTATCTACCTATACCTTCTCCAGCTCGAGCTCCAACTCCAGCTCCAGCTCCAGCTCCAGGTATACGATGAGGTTCTCTAGTGCGGATATGGAGATTCTTGGATGGTAACGCCAACAAACAGCAACGACGACGACGTGTTTGAACAGCGAACTCCTCTCTCGCAATCGGCTAACAATGGGGGAGAAATCGCATGACGTAAGGTGAAAGGTTGCGTAGCATGATTATACCATTTCTTTTATAATGAGGTCACATTGCATCGACGAGAAAGTAATATTTGGAAGGGATGTAAGAAAAAGGTAATCGACTCGTCCCATAATACGTCGCATCACCTCACTTCCATCCGTTGTTGTTCTTTGGGATTCGCGAGGAAGTGAAAGAGGCGTAAAGCTTGGTCACGGCGACGACGACGTCATACTTATACTTTACCATTGAAAAAAACCTATGTCATTGCTAAATTATAGTCTCTCTTGCCCTACAAACGATTGTTGAACTTATCAAATTCGTGGCGTTTGATTTTATTCGTACCTGCTCGTAATTGAGCGTAATTATTTTGGTCGCTTTTTCTCGCTTGTTACGATTTTACTCGTATTTTTTTCCTATCGATGTCGTTATTTTATGGTCTCATCGTGTTCTGTCCATCCATATGTATTTTGCCAGTTATGTCAAGTTTACCGGCCTCTAAAATGATGACCTAACCTTCGAATTTTTCATCGTTGTTGTGGTATGCAATGCGATGTGTACGACTGTACGTTGTTGGGATAATGTTGTGGTATCTGGAGTATGCGTTTCGTTTTATGGGTCAGATTTGAAAGGTGTGCCTAAATAAATGAACTTATAGGTACGAGTCCAGATGTGAATATTTTGGTTTTTTATCTCCATTTATGGGGCTGAATACTTGTCACAGGGTGTCCAACAGTCCTGCATATCATGCCAATCCTGCTTTTTGTCGACGTGTCCTGGCTAGTCCTGCAGTTGTCCTCCTTTGAGTGCTTTTTATCAAAATGTCCTGCTTTTTTTCAATCAGACTTTAAATTCTGAATTTATTCCCCTTTTTTGTGGAATTTTGAAAAAATCTCGTTTTCCCACCTGACTGATGAAAAAAATGTGTGTAGAAATGGTCTTTGGCAGATGGAAAAATACAAAAATGTTTCGACTTGTAAGTCATTTTTACAGAACAGGAATGCATTTTCTTTTCCTGAAAAAACCTTTAAAAGAATGTCCAAAGGTTGCAGAAATAGCTAAAAATTTCCAAAAAACGATTCACCAAGAAATGAGGTCAAAAAGGTGCAAAATTTAATTCAAAATCATCCTAAAACACTCAAGTCTAGCGTTGAAAGTTCTTGAAATAAAAATGATTGTTGTGGTACCTCTCAAATTATAAATTTTCAAAAGCTTCGTTCGGTCAAAATTGGAAAATTTTCCAAAAATTTTGTCCCCCTCGCTTCACTTGACAACAAAATATTCTCTTCTTTTTTTAAATTGAATTTTCAAAGATCAAAAGCTAAAAAACAGCATGAAAAAAACGAAAAAAGTGCAAATTTTTCATGTTTTATTTCAGCACTGTACCAACCCTGAATTTAAATTTTTTTATTGAATTAAATTACTGAAGTTTTCAATTTTTTAATAATGTGTATTTTTTCAGAGTAAGTACGTAATTTACGAAAAAATGTAAAAAAAGTGTAAACTTCATCAGAAAACCTGTTTTTTTTTCTTTAAAAAATTGTAAAAGGGGAGGGGTGTCTGAAAAAAAAGTCGCGAAAAAGGGTTACTTTGACGCTCTTCTCTTTCGGAGAATATCTTAAAATGTCCAGAGACATTACAAAAAACGAAAAATGGATGTGTAACATATTGACCTCCCAGCCTCCCCCCCCCGCCCCGTAAGAGAAGCTCTGATGTTTTTGAAAAATGTCCTGCCGAAAGCCCTGCAATAGTTCTGTTTTTTCATTTTTGAAATTGTGTCAGGATTTTAGGGAGGTGAACTAGTCTTTGCGAAAAAATAGAGGGGAAAATTTTGAATGCCTCCATTCGTGAGCATTTTTATGTGCTTGAAATCAATAATCAAACTGGTGATGAAATATCATCGTGTTAGATGATCATTATTTTTCCTCGTTTTCAGACCCTGAACTTGGAAACGTATAGTACTAAAAAAATTTAAAATTTTACCCATAGCTCAGTTTCAAAAAATAATTTTCATCTCCTTCGGACTCCTCGTAGATAATTTTTTCTTTATTTTTCCTTTTTTCCACAAAATTTCAAATTTTTATTTTTGAATTTTTAAAATAGATTTTTTGACAATAATTTTAATAAATAATAATCACTTTGTATGTATAAGTATAAAATTATTCATTTCAATCTTCAAAATATATTTTTGTTTTCTAAAAAATGTTTTGACATTTTGTGTTTGTATTTTCCAGTTTTTGTGACGTTTTAGTGTTTTTTTTAGTTATTTTTTCTCTAAATCTTTATTAGAAAAATACTACAATTTTTCAAAATTCCATTGCCATAGTTAAGTTTTTTTTACACAACACACTTTTTCCAAAAAATTGTTTACAAAAAAAATTCTTCGAATGCGTATATTTTTGAAATTAAGTCTACAATCTCGGAGCAATGTACCTAATCGCAGAAACATGGCTAAATCAATTACGATTGTTGCATCAGTGTTCCATTTTACAGCTTGTTCGAAAGTGCGTGATGCCTTGACCTTTTCTAAAATCCATCAGTTACCCGATAAGAAGCAAATGAGTGAATTTTTCCCTCTTATCGTGATGAATGGAGGACGGAATTTTCGGAAGGAGAAAGAGTTTGTTTGGTCAGTAATGTAATAATATTCGTTAAAATATCAAAAATAAATATGGAAAATACGACATAGGTGAATATTTATGGGAAATATATGGAAAAAATGAGTGAATATATTATTATCTTTTCAATTTTTTGGAATTAACTTTTTGATTAGGTATCTGAAACAGAATTTGTTATTTCAACTATATTTTCAAAATTCTTTTCTCTTTTTTTTTTTTGATATTTTGAATCCCTACTTTTTGAACTTTTTTTGGTCTTTTCAATTTTAACGAATTTTGCAGAATATCCTAATTTTCAACAATTCTACACCGACACCATCTGTAAGTCTAAAGATCCTCAAAAAATCTTCTAAGGAGAAAAATAAGTATGTGTGGAAAAAAAGTTGACCTACTTTAAAAATTTAATGTGATTTTTTCAATTTAAAATAATATTGTGCACAAAATACATAACTGTGACTCGTAAAAGTCGACGAAAAAATAAATTTTTAATTGAAAATTTTGTCACGTACTCGAATGCCCAAAAAATTCTAATCTGAGTTGCTAAGAGATTATGGAAGACCTACTTCAGCTCACCTTTTATAAGCTTCCATTAAACGAGCTTCCGATTAACTAAATTATTCTTATTTCATTTTTAAATTATACAAATTACTTCCTGGTCGAGGTTCTGTAAGAATTCGCCATGTTAATGGTGGCTAAATACTCATTAACTCATCTTTGGTGGTACTGAACGTCGCGAACGTTGTTTGGCAAGTTTATGTATGTGGCATTGGGCGCCTTCTCTCAGGTTCAAGTTCAGGTTCAGGTTCGCAATGTTCACCGGCATCGGCATTGGTTCTTTCACAAGCGACGATGCAGTTCTTCCTGCGGCAAATCTGTTTTAACCGTTTGAGTTCATAGTCTTGGCATAGATTTCATGTATTTTTTCGTAGCTTTTTATATTCGTACACATCTGCAGGCTGAGTCGACAATGGTTTCCCAATATTTTTTTTTCTGTCTTTGTGGTTTAATTTTCGGGCTCTTGGAGAGTGATAGGAATCAGATTTTTTTTGCTGGAGAGCTAATTTATTTTTAGGATTGATGGAGAAGGAAGAATTCAATTTTTTTTGAAAAATTTTTTCATTCTAAAGTTGATGTAGTTCATTTTCAAATTTAATTTTGGTTAATTTCTCTGAAATTATTCCATCAATCAATACCCAAAACCGTTCTTTCAATATGTTATCACTTCCGGGTTTCCCAATACCATGTGATTTTGATAATCAACATTCTGTTTGAGTTGCCGTATACCCCCTGCTGCTCGAAAGTACTTCCTTGTATATAAATTTATCACGAGTTTAGATCTCAGAATATAGAACACCGTTGTATTCGTAGTAATGGAATGGAAAATTCGCCTTCACCCTATGCCTCGTATGTCTTGAAATATTAAATTCCTCTACCATTTTCATTCTGTGTTCACGATATTACCAAGTGCTAAGTTAAAAGCTTCGAGATTAACGCTCTCTTTTGTGCTCTATTTAAAGAAACGAAAATTAGTTCGAGAGTAGGTCAAATGAAGGATCTTTATTGGATTCGATTCGATATTACATACGTACGATTGGTATAATGAACTTGTCTTTGAACTCTGAGCTTAATCTAAACATCATCGAGTACTCTGAATTCTTCCGGAAAATTACGAAATACCGTAACACATCTGCGTCGCACGAATTAAATGTTAAGAAATTGCAGATGGTTGATTTTACGTATGTTGACCTCCTCGTACTTGCGGTTTTGACTGTTGCAGAAAAATCAACAAACGTGATAATTTGACCCGCATAGGTGCTAGGTTCAAATTTTAATACGCCCGGTACCTGGTGTCAATTGCGGCAAATTTCTCGTAAATGAGGGTGAGCATGGTTGGAGAATTTATTCGTCTGTAAATGCTTTTCATTCAAATAACGTATTCGCGGAGAAATTACTCACAAATTACTACGGGGTATCTTATTATAGTAGGAAATTAAATAAAAGATGACTCGACGGTATACTAATTAGTCGATGGCGAGCTTTTCGGCGCTGCGATGTATAATGACCTCGCATGTTTGAAAATTAACATCAAAATTCTTTCGATTCGTTCGCATGGGTACGGGTAGGTACTTGGTACATTATTAATAAAAATCGATTTAATCGAAAACAAGTTATGAAATTTCATCAGATGGACGAATTTTTCGGCGTGTACATATAAACATTGCACCAATGAGAGTATACAAATCGGATTCGTAATAATTACTCGCGCTCGAGGTTATCGAAGAAATTTGAAAGATAAAAGCCCGGTATTTTAGACGTATTTCTATATCGATGAATAAAATTGCTATTGAGGTAGGTTTAATTTGTGGGATCTTGACTACGTTTTAAGAGTTTTATCAAAAATTGCGGTTTGTACGTGATTTTCAGTGATGAGAGATTACATATTATGAAAAAAGACCTGGGGTGCTTAAGTAAACTCTAGAGGAGAGCATTTGAAATTAATCTACTCGAATTTGAAATATGTACCTACTTTGTTTTTAATTTTCTTGAAAATCTTTTTTGAATATGTATTTAAACGCTTCTCTCTTTTTACCCCTTCTTCTTCAGTTTCTAAAAATTTTTCGTAATTTCGAAGTGAAATATTTTCTAAAAATTATGTAAACATGAATTATTTTATTCTGATATTTTGACTTTGAATATTTTTTTGGTTTGTTTTCACTTTTTTATTGGATAAGAGGGTGGGAGGGAGGGAATGAACGAGGGAGAAATCGAAATTATATTTTTAGCTTTTTTCTACAAATATTTTACTGAAAGTTCAGCGGGTCATTTTAGTACCCAAAGCACTTTTTTTCGATAATTTGTATAAATTTAATCTTTTTGGTCCTAAAATTGAGAATTATTTTTCATAAAAAAAACTCGTCGAAAAAAATGAGTTTTGAATATTCGTACCAATTGGTACTTGAGTGAGATTATATTACTCAACGAGTAATTCGGCTAATTCGTAACTCTAATTTTAATTCCATGAATACCTATACCCATTTTTAAAAACTTGAAATAGGCGAAGATGAAAATTTGGAGAACAAAATGAGTCAAGAAAAAAATGAGAAACTCATTTTGTATCTAAAATCTTATAATTTTATTTTTACCTAAAAAAGGGCATAATGAATACGTGAGGTAAACAAAAAAATTTTGAGTAAGTAAAGGAATTTTATACACTTGAAAAAAATCAGATTTTTAATTGTCAAAAATTTTAGCATTACTTTGCTCAAGCTCATTTTTTGCGATTTTCGAAAAAGAGCACTGCATGGTCTAAAACTCCCGTAGCCAAAATTCCAATTGCCTGAATTGAATGTTTCGATTTTCGGAAAATTTTTAAAAATTGAAAAATCAACCATTTTTGGTGATTTATTTATTTTTTTAAATATTTATTCAGTTAAAGCAATTATAAGCATTGATGAAAATTGCTCCTGAAACTTACCTATGTCAACTTCCTCGATCCAAATCTCTCCTCATTTTGGATCATTCTGGACTTCTGGAGCGTCTTGTGCGGATTTCGATTTCTCCAAAAGATGGAAATTAAATAAATTCGGTTGTGACTGATGAATTATCCACCTGTTTGACTTGTTCGTCCACATTTAAGGTATTTCCAAAGTGGTCACCTCGAATATATTTTTTTTTCAAAAAGTTTTCTGTTCGTAGGGAAATGTTTGAAATTTGCGCGAATGGCCGTATCTTATAGTAAACCAACTCCTTCTCCCCCGAGTTCAAATTTGATAATTTTGAGCCATTCAGACGCCTCTAGAATGATTTTCGATTTCTCCAGAATTTTTGAATTTTTCCAGAAAACGCGAAAATTAATTCGGGCAGCTAAAAATGGAATTGTTATGTATTTTCAACCTTTTAAAGAATTTATTCATATTTTAGCCAATTTCAAATAGGACACCTCGAGTGCGTTTTTTCTATCAAAAGTGAAAAAAATTCAAAAAATTTGAAAAATGTTTGAAAATCGAAAATCGCACTTAATGCTTCGTTATTGAAAACAGTCAAATTTGGATGTTCAAAAATTCGCTTGAAATGAAAAGGTTAATTTTGGTCATGAGAATTTCAGACCATGCTCCCAAATTGGAGTCTGAGTACCTTGATTTTTAAAAAATTGAATAAATGTAAATTAATTAAAATTGAACTGAGAGTAGCCTTCTTATAGGAGTTGAATCGAAATATCCAGGATTATGTTTTGTCTCCTTCAAGGCATACCTAAATAATCAGTTGATACCTCTTAGTAGTACATAGTAGATTGAAATGTCCAAAGGTTTAAAGCTTTCTTCTGAATTGATTCGTTGCAGAGTTTTGTTCCATTAAAACGTAATATGTAAAATTTTAGATTTGACAGAGATGAATTTGCACTCCAGTGTATGTTTCGGATTTTTGAAAAATCTCGAAAGACATCGCTGGTATTTCAAAAAAGTCGATTAAAATTTTTAAATCAACCAGTCAATCGCAGCTTTTTGTAACGAGCAATTTTTGAATTTTGTATTCCACTTTGAAAAATGTACAGAATCGATTATTTTTAACAAAACTTAATTTTCCCGATTTGATCGTTTCAAAATTGATGCATTGTTACTTTTCAATTCAAAATTATCTTCGCTTAGATTGGCAACCCTGCTGAAGTTCAAAACAGCAATTGCCTCTCACAATAGGGTTCTTTATCCTTCATAAAAGTCCTCAAGGGGTTTTTAGCTCCAATATTGAGCTCCTAAACCATCACTTTTCTCAAAAGTAATTTTTTGCTAGTTTTTACTTTTATTTGAGCTAGGTAGTGTAATTACCTCATGTAAATTTATCTTCTTATATTCCGCCATTGATACGATACCTCATGAAGATTACTTCGGCTCTCGTGGAGCGGCTGGTCAGCTACGCCCTCTTTTTTTCGCATCTCGTATCATCGATTTTTAATTTATCGTAGTTTAAAAAAGTAATTAATTGATAAGAAACGAATATACCAAAAACCATACACATACAGTATGTACTATGTAAGAAGGATATCAGCAACATTAGTGGAAATTATGTAAGAATTGGAAGGCGAGTTGTGTTATCACGCGGATGGAAAATGAACGATTTTTCTCAAAAGGGTGAAAATAGCGTATCAGTAAAAAGGAAAAGACGATAATTTCGTTACATTATCTCGACTCGTCTGGATCGTAACAGTGAGACAAATTTATGTGCAATCGAGCATCAGCCTTCACTTTGGAAGTCGGTACGTTGACCGAATATTGTGTAATCCTGAATTAGTTGCAAAGAGAGAGTTCGTGAAAGCAATGTCAATGCCCTAGATTAACAACAACGTGCTGATCGTGGCCAATAACCTTGCCTCCTTTCTTTTCGTCGTCGTCGACGGCGACTTGGTGTTTCATTTAACGAAACCATCTCTCCTTTCACTGAACGTCTCAATTTCGAGTATTTTGCACAGCTCGCTGTCGCATGACCGAGTTTCACGTTCAATGCAGTAAGTAAAAGTCACCTCCAGCAGCAAAAGGCTTATTTTCATCGCGCCAAAATATCGTATACGAGTAGCATCGAAATTTGTTACTCAAGTTGTAAGTATTTGTGTTGTGTTATTGTACGAGTATAGATACTTCAAACACATCGCGAACATGCGCCGATCACGCCGATGAGTATCTCTACATTTTAACAGATTCCTTTGGCTAAATGCCAATTTACGTGTATTTTTCAATATACTTCTCCCGCGTCTATTAACCAGTTAATTTTATATGTACGAGTACGAGTAGCAGCAACCTTCGAATATTTCGTTATTTGTCTAGACCGAATGTTGACCCGATAGTCACGAAGGTACTTGCGCATAAATTCGCATACTAGTACTTTGTTTTGTAAAAATACTCGAGTATTCTCGCGAGCTGTTTAGGAAATACACACACATGTCGATGTAACATCGTAATAACATCTCGTTTTGTAATTTGTAAACACGCTAATGTATATTAATTTGCTCGAAAGGAATTCAACGTCTTATTGATTAAGAAAAAATTAACTCTTTTTTTTATTTACTAGATTAATCCTCCTAATGAAGAAATTTTTTCAACCCGGTTAATAGTCCGGATATTGAACGCGAACGTAATTTTTTTTCGGTAAATCGGACTTCCACGTTGCTGACCCGTGACTAAAATCAAACATGGTGGTTCATGGAGCTTCAACTTCCCATTGGCTTATGTCACGTAGCTAATTTTTCTCCATCCTATGAATGAGAACCATTGTACGAGATTTAATGATAATTACTCTCAGATAAGAGTGTTTATGCGATAAGGGGCTCGAATGCATTATTGGCCTTGTACGTAGGCGCGTGAGTGATCAAATTGAGTGTGAAGCTTAATAATAAGCGTTTATGCTAATGAGGTGTGATGCGAACTTTCGCTGTTTAGCTTGGTGTTGGTATTGATTTTAATGGATTCTACTTGTTTAGTTTTTCATTGAAGTCTTTATTTTTTTTCTATGACGAATGGTTTATTTTTATAAGACGGGTTTCTTGTGGAAGTTTTTTTTAAAAAAAGGGAAAGACGTAATTTTTTGTGATTTTGTGAGCTTTAATTGAAAATTTCAGTGGATCGAGGGTCATTCCACGTCAATTCGACCAAGAAGTGTTGAGGGGGGGGGGTCGGCGATTTTTTTGAAATTTTTCCTGTGGAAAGAACTTTCGAGGGGATGACCATATGGGGGTGTCAAAGTTTCCAGTGAACTTGAAATATCATCCATTTCAGCAGAGGATTACTCTATAACCACGATACATACCAAAATGGAACTTTTTCCAATAGTTAGGGGTTTTGAAAGGCTTTTTGGTGATATCATAAAAATCACTGTTGCCACTTTTTTTCGTACGAAAAATTAGCTCGAAAAGTTTAAAACGTAGTTTTCATATCGTTCCGACTCGCAAAACTTCTGAAGAAAATATATTATGGACAACCTTTCAATGCTGAACAACATATTAAAAATTTGGGATGGCGTTATAAGTCGATTTTAAAAAAATTGAAAGTTCGCGAAAAAAATGCGATTTTTTCATTTAAAACACGAAAAAAAGTTTTGATTGATGAAGTTGTTCCATTTGATCCCTATTTTTACGTATCCGTTGAAAAAGTTGAAACCCCCCCCCCCTTTCACTCAATAAAATTTGAGTGAATTGAAAAAATGGACGAATTTTAATTTTTTGCTATGAGTGTAAATTTTTATCAACCTTTTCAAAAAATATGTACGTCAAAAAGAGGTCAAAATAAGGAAAACGATTAAATTTTGACTTTTTTTGACGTTTTTGAATTTTTTCGAATTTTGATTTTTTTGTGATGAGTTCATTTCATTGAGTGAAAGGATTTTCAGATTATCTATGGCTCCGAAGTTTGACGAGGTTTTGAGAATTGGGCTTTTAAAAAAGCTCAACTTTGAGAACTTTTGACATTTTTGAAACTACTCTCAGCCTGCATTTGGCCGAAATTGTCGGTCTCGCTTTCTGTCAACAGTAGCAAGAAGTCTCGGTAATTGTCAAAATTGTCATTTCCTTGTAATAAATTTTAAATACATCACACTTTTTACCCCAAATATTGCCCAAAAGTCTCCCTTTGTAGCAAAAAATTGCCAAAAAGTCTTATTTTTTTTCCAAAATTGTCAACGTCTCGCTTTCTGTCAACATTCTTTAAAAAGGGTCACTTTTACCAAAAATGTTGCAAAAAAATCTTACGGTTTCACCAAAAATTGCAAAAAAGTATTTGTTGTCAAACATTGACAAAAATTCTCGATTTTTACCAAATTCCGAAAAAATTTTGCTTTTTACCGAAAAATACAGCTTTACTTTTTCAACAAAAAGTACTAAAAAATGTTGCTTGTTTCCAAAAAATTTCTATTTTTCGTTTCTTCAAAAATTGCTCAAAAAGCTCGGTTTTTGTCAACTTTTTTCTCAGAAGGTCACGTTTACAAAAGTCTCACGTTATTGACAAAAATTGCAAAAAAACATTACTTTTTGTTATGCAAAATTTTCGCTTTTTACTGAATTGCTAAAAAATCTTGCTTTTTTACCTGAAAATACAGCTTCACTTTTTTTGCCAAAAATAACTGAAAATTTTCGTTTGTTTGAAAATTTTTTCAAAAACTCGTGTTGTTTCCAAAAATTGCTTAAAAGTCTCGCTTTCTTGTTAAAAATGTCAAAATATTCTCAATTTTATGTAAAAAAAAATTGTCAAAAAGTCCTGTTTTACTATGAAAAAGTTGGGAAATAGTCTGACTCTTTAGGCCATAATTTATAAAACATTTTTTAATGAATTGTTCTGGCTTTTTATGATTTTTTTCCTACATTATAAATGTTGTACTCGTATCATCGTCTTGTAACCTTTTTGGTTGCTTTTTAAAAAATGTTTGGTTTCTAAAATTACTTTTTTTTTTGGAAATAATCTAACCTTCATCTCATATGGTGGTGGGTTTTTGTTTTTTTATTGATGCGACGAACTTGCAAAAAAATTCAGTGATGAAATCAGTAAAATCAACATGTTTTGTAATTTTCGTCAAAAATATTAAAGTAAGTACATAGTCATACAACTGTTAAATTATTTCAACTGATCCCTAAAATGGCTAAATTTCTCAACTGGCCAGTGAACCCCCCCCCCCAGAAGGGCAAATCGCCAACCTTCAACTCCTATCAGTTCGTCCTTGTAAATGAAGTTATGGATCTTGAAATTTTTATGCAAACTTCTTGTAATTAGAAAATAATTTTCAAAAATCTTTTCATTATTTATTATGTACAGCGAAGAAAGTCAGAGCTTTATTAAAAATCGTTCCGGGCTCGAATCTTTATTCAAAGTATACTTGGATATTCCCATTAGTTGGGTCTTTTCATCAACAAAATGAAAGTTGGAATAAACCCATTTCATCGCATGTCAGGTTATTTCTAAAAATACCACAGATTCATCTATTTTTTCCAGTTCATTAAAAAATTATATTTAGGTTTACCTACGCAAATACGTGGAATAGAAAAATCCAGCATGTCTATAACTTTTTATATAGAAAGTTGTAATTCTTCTATGAATCACCTTCCAAGAAATTCAATATAACGATGCGATTTACTTACTAGATGAAGAAAGAGAAGGTGCTTTTCTTCGATAATACGTGAATTACGATAACAACGGAAAATTGTGAAACGTTGTTCATGAAAATAATCTCCCTCTGACCTTTCTTATCTTTGAGAGAAACCTGCCGAGTGTGTTATATGATTGGGTGATTTATTAGAATTACCGGCGTTTATGTGGCGCGGCGGGGATTTTACAAATGGATCAAATGATTCGGTCAATTTTTACGAAGATTACCTAATTTTTAATTTTGAACGGAGTTTCGTTACACGACGTTTCACTCGCCCCCTCTTCATTGTGTTTTTCAATAAAAAAATGAGTTCCATGAAATCAGTGTTTGATTTTCTTATTGAAATTTATTCGAAATTAGATACCTGATAATTCCCCCCTGCCCCCTTCTCAGAGATATTTCGAGCTACAATGGTGAGAAAATTTGAAAGAAAAAAAATCAAATATGATTTAGATTAGTATCAAATGATTAATCTTTTCAAATTGTGAAAAAAAATATTTCAGAAAAATAAATTTTACTATTTAGATGATAAAATATTTGCTCCAAGAATCATTTTTAAAAAGCAAAAAATGTTTGAACCAAAATTTTAATTTGAAAGATGTAATAATTTTTTAACAAATGGGTAACTGTGCATTTGAACGTACATATAAATGAAAACTCCAAATTATTATTTTGCTTCCGTGGAAAGAACTGGAGTGATCTAAATGATTTCTCAACCGTTCTAGAACATTATGAAAATGATGCTATTCGCTGTACGAATATCTAGATCACGTTAAGTGATAGACTGGTTACATATTGGTCGATTTCAAGGCGTCGTTCGAAACATTGACAGCTTCCAGTCTACCTGGGTTCATTGTCACCGTATACATTCTCAGAAGTATTTATTGATTAGTAATCTTGTAATTCATCTAGAAGTTTAGAATGAACGAGAAAGTATTTTCAATCATAAAACAAGGCTTTGAAACAATACGCGTATCTCATCTACTATAAGGGTGTTAACTTTCTATACATACACGCTAATGATAAAATGAAAATAAAATGAAACGAAAAAAAAAAAAGGTTATTTATTAGAAAGTTCTCGCGTATAGTATGTTTGTCTAGCCTTTCGATATGATTAAAACGCGAATTTATCAATTTGTAACTCATAAGTGTATACAAGATATAGGTACACGTAAACCAATCGACAAAAAGTATTGCAAAATGTACGAATGTGGTTATCGCAGCAATTATTTAATTTATTATCGAACTTATTGTACGTGGATTATAGTGCACTCGATGATGTGTTTTTTTTTTAATTTTGCGATAGTAAACGTATATCTAAGTACATTACAATTATATGTATATTAAATATATATCTTTGAAAAAATATAAACGTCGGTGATTCGTTAATTTTATACTTACTTGCTACGTAAACGAATACCTATACAAATTATTATGCGCAAATAAATCGAAGGTTAAGAATCAAAACACTTGTGATGTGTTGCCATTGCCATATTATTATCAGCTACTTTCATCATCAGTTTCCCCTTCATCGTGTGAAATGATAAGCTCTCGATTCTTTGTTTTGTAGCCAATTTATCGAATTATAGGCCAAAATTGTTTATATAATTAAAATTGCTCGGTATATACCTGAGTGTTTAGTTGTTAAGTACTCGTATATGAAATTAAGGTCGCGGATTGGTCTTATCAACGGAACATACTCCACTCCGCTGGTATTACGATAACATAATTATTTTACAAGGTTGCTGCGATAAATAAGGATATTTTTACGAAACTTTCAATTTTACGGAAGTCGTCTGCTGATATGTCCTATTATAGAGACTGATTTGATGTGTAAACATACGAATAATAATGTGTCGTAGTCGGTAGTTTACAGTAAATAAAGATACCGACGACGACGACGCCGACATTTAAAAAGTTACCCATTGTAGATGAATAAACTGCTGCGAGCTGATTTTTCTCTCGGTACTTCGGGGTTTCTCTTTCGACTTGGAGTAATCTTATTGGTTATTATGTAAGCGTGTCACCAATGAAGGGCATTAGACGTGATATAAATGCCTAGGATTTTCATTCTATGGGCTTTGATGGGCAGGATCGTAGCCTTGGTGGTCCAATAGTGACCTATTTTCTATCACCTTTTCCTTCTTATTTGAGTTTTACCAATGGTTAGAGTGTGGTAAATGATTCAATGTCGATTGAACGTTTAAATCTCAGCATCTGAACTATAGAAGTATGGTTGAGTTGCAGATTGGCAATTCTATGAGGTGGGATTTTTTGTTTGAATTTTTGTTATAAAATCTGGATATAAAGTTGATTTTTTTTTTTCAAAAATGAGTTGTGATTTGAATAGGCATTGTATAGGTACTGGAATCACTTTGGAAAGTGCACATTTTCGATCAAACATTGATGCGATTTTTCTTAACTTGTGATGCTTTCTTCACTTGTGTCGTTTTCAATTAATTCTATAATTATGCTACATCGACGAGTTTTTACAATGTTGTATGTCATTTTCGTAATTTAGGGTGGGAGGGGTAAAATCGGAAAATTTTTTCATTTTTTAGTAATGGTTACCTACTTGGAAATTTTTATACAGATTTCACTAGGTATTTTTCATGAAATTTTGTGTAATTTTCTCTACAAAATTTCATTCTGTTTCGATGATATTTACATAAATTTAATTTTTTATAATTTTCAGCAACATTTTCCCAACACGCCATCAACTTTTAGTCATTTGCATCTTGACAATTTTTTAATCATTTTTTTTGCGAATTTCGCTCAATTTTACAGATTTTTTTATCAATTTATGGTAATTTTTGACAAATTTTGGTCAATTTTTGTAGAATCTGATCAAGTTTTGGCAACTTTGAGTAATCTTGGCAATTTTGAGAAATCTTATGCTCAAATTTTTTAGACATTTCATCATCTTATTTTTGTTTTTGATTATTTTTACGTCATTTCAGAAAATTTAACTATGTTTTAAGAATTTTTTGTCTTGTTTTACTAGGTCAAGGATGAACCAAAACTCAGGAGTCCAATAATATTGGAAATGAAAAACTCTCTCCTTATTTTTCAAGGAGAGAGTTTTTCATTATTTTCCAATATCTTGTTTTACTCAATGTTTGTGAAATTTCAATAATTCTTAGTGATACCTATTTTGTGATTTTTGTGCTAATTTTATGGTTTCAACGTTAGATTAATGGGCATTAATTGTTTGTAAGGAGGTTTTTTAAAATACAGTTTACATTTCTCTTTTGGGGTCTGTTTTTGGAAAACCAGTTAAGCTAGATGTATAACCATGATTCATAAAGTGGTTTTGTTTGTACAGATATTCATTAGGGGTGAATATTGTGAAACAACGTTAGATGCATGAAGAATTATAACCTTTAACGTGGTTTTTCAAACACACATAAATGCTTAATTGTGGTAGTTTTTGAATAATAACGTTAGCTAGATGAAAAATCATGACTCCTATGGCAGTTTTGCAAAATATTCATGCCTCTTGAGATGCTTTTTGAGAAACGACGTTAGCTGATAGAAAGGTCATTACTTTTAGTGTGATTTTGCAATTTTTGCTTAATTTACCGAATATTTCATCAATTTTTAAGAATTTTGAATTATTTTCGTGTCAATTGAACAGGTCTTTAGTATTTTTTACTAAACTTACAGACATTAATTTCATTTAATTTTTGCAAAATTTCATCAAATTAAATTTCTGGTGCTGTTCAATAACATTCTGATTCTTATTTAATTTTGACAACATTTTTCCAAAATGAATTTAAAATCGGTGCTTTATCAACTTTTATTAATTTTCAATTGTTTTATGTCATTATGTCAAGAAGTTTTAAATGATATTTTATACAATTTTTGATAGTTTTATTTAATTTTTGAAATCTCATAATTTTCTGTTTTTTTTTTTTTTTTTTTTTTTTTTTTTTTGATATTTTTGGCCTTTTTTGCAAATTTGAAACATTTAAAAAAATCTTCTGTTTGCTTGATTTTTATTCAGTTTTGACTTTTAATTTGACTGTTTTCTTATTTTTTTGTTAGAAAATTTTCAAGCAATTTTTTAAAAAGTTTGTCTAGTTTGCTTTTGTGTTTAAGTATTTAAATGTATAGATTGATTGTTCGTAATTTTTCAAATTTTAGTTCAGTTTTCAACAAATTGAAAACAAATGAAAATTTTTCTAGAATTTGAATTAAGTATCTTTGTGTAAAAATTCTCAATCTTTGATATAATCTCTTTTTTTTTCGACTTCTTTTTGCCCTCTATTGTTATTTAGGAAAAATTGAAGAAATGTAACAATTTTTTGTCATTTTCGTAATGATCTCGTACTAGTCAAAATGCCATTTCAAAACTTGAAATTTTTTTGACCTCCTTTTTTATGGAAAAAGCTTCATTTTTTATCATTTCAACAAATTACGAATGCATCATTCTTTCATGATTCCAAATGATCAATTTTTCATCAAGTATGTCACATGGTCCCTATAAAAGCACATCTGTGGTAGTAAAAACCAGGGCTTGAAGAATTTAGAAAAATTTCGGAATTTTAATTTCATAATTTAAAGTCACTTTGCAATTCTCATAAATTCTATTTGAAATGAACTTTTGTGTGCTGAAATCGGAATATGTTTCATGATTTCTCGAAGTTCGTGTGCTGAATTTCAGCTTTTTCAAATGATTATTTATTTTCCCAGCGGTTTGAAATTTCAATTTTTTCACAATTAATCTAATTATAGAAAATATTACCTTTTTTTCTCTCCCATTACATTCAGAGCATAAAATGGCGTAAAATGAATCGTTTTAAAAGTACCGTTGGAAAGTGCTTAAAAAACTTTTGCTCAATTTTATTGGCTATTATCGAAGGTGTTTATTGAAAATTGCATTGTAAAAAAAAAAGCAGAATTTAATTTCAGCATTGAATTGTAATAATGGCACCAAGTTTATACCTATACGTTTAATTATACGTATACCAGACGCCGTCAGCTATTGCAGTATGTGGTTAGTTAGTACATAAATGGATGGGGGTATACAAAACCAAACACTGCAGAATGCAGATGAAATCTCGTTTCCAAACTTGAATTTTTTTTCGTAACTGTAATTGCGTATAGATAGATAAGCCAGATACCTCGTTATGTGTACCAAAGAGAAGCAAGTTGTGGGCTATAGTAAATAACTTGTAAAATATATTTCTACGAGGTGAAGCGGATACAAACCTAGCTCGTCTTATATTTATACCGGTTCCTTGTTGTTGAACTGGTCAAGTTTCGGGGCATCGTCGTCTTAGTCGTCGTCGCGGCCATTAACGTCGACTGTTTCACATAATCGATATACCGAAAATAGACCATCAAGTGTCGCGACCATCACAATGGAGCTTTTACGCAATCCAAACTGCGAAAATAGAACTAACCGAAGTGAAGGTCGGTCACCCTGGTCCTTTATGGAAGAAATGTCGCGATAAAGCGCATCTTATACTCGGTATATATTGATGCTGCCTTGTCGTCGCCGCCATTACCTAGTTAGTTATCAAATTAATAAATCCATTAATAACGATATTCATTCATTTGTAATGACGATCGAGATGGCGCTGGCGCGTTTTTATATTGTTAATTACGCCGCGCGATAATATACTTATTCTCGTCGAGATTAACAACTCGACTCGTAATCGTTTACGTGACAGCAGGATGAGACATCTTGTAATCATTTTTCCCTTTTAATTTTATTTACGCATGTATGGTGCTTACTTATGTACGGAAAGAAAGTGAAAATGTATGCTTCTGAGTTGAGTTGAATTGAATCGTATGCTTATGTGTAGTCTGTTGAGCTATGGGAAGTAGTTCGGTTTCGGTGTTGAGCTTATCAATGATTGGTTTGTTATATTGCATTAGGATAGAGTGAAAAAAAATGGTGTGGATTTTGATGAAAATTGACGAGGAAGTTTATTTTGAGTGGAAGATAATTCAGAAAAACGTTGAGCCCTCTGGCCAAAAAATTGATAAAAAAAATACTTGATTGAAAATTTTTTTTTGAAATTATTGCACTTGCCAAAAAATGTACTTATCAATTTTTTATGATTGAGGATTTAAAAAAAATATTGAAAAATTTGCTTCTGTGGAAGGGATCTAAATTTCTTGTTTTTACAAATGATATTATAATTTCAAAGTTTGTTAATGATCGACGTTTTTGAAAAAGTTTGATTCAGAAGATCGTCTAAAAATTTAATACTTGAAAAAAAAACCGATTCAATGATCTATAGTAACATTAACGTCGCCTACATCTATAATACCTAATAATTTCATTCGCATTAAACAACAATTACGCAGAAACACCAGCAACAAATTACAAACGCGTAATTGCTCCTCGTAATCACATAATCAGCGAAGTTTATCGAATTAAAATTGTCATTGATGAGAAATTACACCTTTGGCTTTATCGATGTCCCGTTCTATATACGATCACCTAAATAATTACTCATTTATCAGCTGCTCTCGCTGCGCTGCATCGAGTTTATAAAAACAAATTATAGATTCCTACTTATTCGTTTAAATTGGCGAATAATTTAGACAATTTTTCAAACACATAATGATTCGTTCCGCGATCTCGTCTCTCAATCCATCCTTCACCCACTTAAGTTTTTTTTTTTCATTTTAATTGTAAAATTATTCCTGTTTCGATATGCTGACATTGTTCCTGTGTAATGATAAATGTTTTTTCTTTGAAACGTTCTCGTTATATTTTCCACTTGACGATACTTGATATTAATGTGATTTTTTCCTATTTTTTTCTGTTCCAGGTGAGTACTCTTGTTGATACGTGTGTTTTTATGTTGCTTTTTGCATTCAGATTGGTAAGTAGCATCTTGTATGGTACACTGTAGGGTGGGTCAACTTTTCAGTTTCAGGTTTTTGTTTTGGCCAAAAAATTGGAGATTTTGTTTTGAAATAAAGATTTTAGAATATTTTAAAATTTCGTGCACATTTTGAGCCTTGGGTCAGTTTTTGGAGTAATTTTTCAAAATTGGCCAAAAATTTTGATGAAACCATCTTTGGGACTCCTCAAACTGGAAATGCTGGAAATTTTAGCAGATTGTGACCTCGAGGTCAAAATCTGACGTAATAGGCTAAACATGATTATTTCATCAAAAAATCTTTTTTTTTTGACCAAGCTTTGATCAATGTTGAGAAAAAATTACTCTAAAAGATGATCTCAGAATTGTACAGAGTTAAAAAATATTTCAAGATGTTCATTTTGTCATAAAATTTTAAAATCCAATGGAGAAAAAATCACTCCATCAGACTACGTACGAGAGAATTGGTACCCAATACCTATACACCTAACCGGTTTACAGTCGGATTTGAACATTTGACTCACCTACTTTCAGAACCATTACTCAAAGTTCAATATTTGGTAGCGAGTTAGCAAATGGTTAGGAAAAATGGTTTAGTCATGATTTATGCCATCTATAAAATAATATAGGGTACTCGAAACGTACGTATCTCTATACCTATTCGCCATATGCCTAATTCGAGTACATATGCACGTATTGCAGGTAGTCTGCCCTCAATTTTTACCAACTCTGATTATCTTGGAACCATGAAAGGTGTGACGTTCTTGTACATAATCTTCACAGTGATATAATTCGGTCGTGAACAACTTCCTAGTTGAGTTCAAGGCAAAGCGAATGACTTAGACTAAATTTCGCAACGAGAAACAAATCATCAACCATTACGATTATAGTGATTTAATTGATGGTTGTTGACTCTCGTTAGGTATACACAAAGTACACTTCATTACGGTTGTCACGCTTTCGGCTTTTTCCGGCCAATGTCTCGCGGATTTCGTACCTGCTGCGGCGTTTTAAAATCGATTATTCGCGTTTTTCGATTTTTTCCATCGGTTAATTCCGCGTTGACAAATTATATTATTCTCTGAAATGATTAATTTGGCTGGAAAGGAAAAAAAATGAGATCTTCTTGACGTGGTGGGTCATTTTGTGGATTTGAAGAAATGTTAGTTGAAAAAAGCAAGCCTCCCATCCCCCTTATTGAATTTTTAGATGGGTTCATTACTCGATTTAAAATTTTTCAGCCATTTTAGAGCCTTCAGCGACAATTTAATGTTTCTGAAATTGCTCGTTTTTCTCAGAAAAGTGGCCTAATTGATTTAAACTGCTGGAAGCTTAGGTTTTATTTAGGTATTTATTTTTTTCAAATAAGTATCCAAATTACATTCAATTCTAAGGTGTCGAAGTCGAGCAATTTCCTTGTAGAAATATTCTCAAAAGTCGTGTAAGTATGCATTTTTATTTAATGATACGATACGTTCGAATTAATAGAGTACGTATTAAAATCCGCCAATTAGTTTTAATCTACAATGATATTATCTCTACGTGTACGAGAGTAAAAATTTACAGAGTTATATCAATTTTGCAAAATTCATCATTCTAAATGACTCATCGTTATTACCTCGAAACGTATTCGTATTACACAAGTGTCAATTGCGAATGAAAAAAATGAAATAAATTCGATTCGACGAGGGTTTTTCATCTCTCGCAGACGCATAGGTAACGAGAGTGACGTCAATGATTCTAGATACTGTCGATCGATCGATCCATATAACCCAAACTAATAGTCATTAATAAGTGTAAATTAAATAAATACCCAGAATACTCGTAAATTGTGATCTGCCCAAGATGTTTTAGACGTTTTATCGTACCTATATAGAAAATCTCGTTTACATGATTTCGATTCTATAATTATTTGTTACGTTGTTTAAAGAAACTCTTCGCAAGGTTGGCCATTAAAAAAAAACCTAGGTACCGTTATACCCGAGCACCTGCTGGTTATTGTTAAATGTACTTACCTATAGCTATACCTACGTGCTGATTTTATTGCGAAGAATTATGCACACGTATAGAACGAGGCGGTCAGTTTGCAATGTTTGTATTACATACTACTGCTGGATTATGCAAGGCGAAGAAAATATTTTTATCGTTGAGCGAATATTTTTCAAAAGTCGTGTTTTTTTTGTCGAGGTGTTACTTAATTTGACATTGACCAATTGCAGTGACCGTGATGGTTGACATTCGGAGTCGTGAGATCAAATTTTCAGTTTTTTTCCTCCATCTGTCTCGAGAGTCATGGAACGTTGAGAAAAAATAGAGAAAATTAGCGTTGACAAAACGAGCCTTATTTCAGTTGGAAAACTCGTACTTAGAACTGGATTTTTTTTGGGGGAAATTTTTGATCTTTTCGACTTTGATATGAAGAAAGACTCGATAGATTGAGTTTCAAGTAGAGAAAAGAAAACAAATTTTCATCCATTGAAATTCATCTTTGAAAACTAGGAAAAAATTTTGAAAATTCCAAAACCGTGACCTTTTTGGAGTGAACATGCTGAACTCGTTACGACATCCCAAGATAGCCAAGATTCACTTTTCCAAATGTCGAGTCATTCTGAAGAAGCTTTCATCTACGAGTATTTTGAATTCTGAATTGATTTCCATCTATCGAAATTTTAATCAATTCCAAAATTATGAAATCGAGATGTTCAGGGGGAGGGGAGAAGGAGAGGATAAGGCTGACGTGATTTTTTTTTTGTCTGGTACAAACTCGAATGGTTTTTAGAAAAAACTATGATATAACTCAAAGTGCCATGTGATTCCAGATAACACAGTGGGGTCAGTGGTTCTCTGTTTATCGTCATATTTTACCAACCTTTGATAAAATCAGACACGTGACATGAATGAATGAGATAATACTTCCAAAAATATTATCTAACGATAATAGTTTCCTAGTTTTTCTTCTTTAATTGTATTCCGCTGGTATTTTGAACAATAAAGCAATCCACTATCAGTCGTTTGTTCTAAATTTTAAAACAAAAATATTGTTTTCGACTTTACTGCTGGAATAAAGATGCAGATGTTTTGGAAATATTTCAAACTCGTGTTCTTACGTAATTTTGAGAGATTATAGTGTGTTTATTTTTTGACCTGTTCTTCCTACTTCCAGCTTTCATTGTTCAGAATATCTTGATTGTAAATTTTTTCACATCTTAATCTTATCGCGAAATTTGTCGCAAAACATCTGGAATTATTGCAATAGGTACAAGATATTTATTTTTTCTTGGGAAACTTTTTTTGTACATTTGCTCTATTCTTTTCTTATATTCAATAATGTTGAGGACAGAAAAAAGGGTTTTCATGTGTGATTCTTTTGAAAGATTGAGAAAAGGAATTTTTCAAGTCTTTTATGTAACACAAATGGGTAAAAAAATTTTTCTCTTATATGCCTGTCTTTCGTTTTGTCTGAAATTGTAGGAAAAATAATTGGTCTAGCGACGTTTTCCCATAATGCTGGAAAACCCTGTATTCTTTTCAAGGTTTTTATTTGTAGGATAAAAGGGTTTTCCTTGCTGTTGAAATTTTCAACGTTTTCATTCACCCTATGGAAAAAGTATTGGCAAATTCAAATTGCATTGCATATTATGCATCAACTACATAATATATAATTTTTTAAAAACCGGTTCAGTGGTTCCCCACCGATTACTCGACTCGAAGTTCTTCGAAAAATGACGCTGGGAAAAAAGTCCCGAACAAAAAAAAATCGTTTTGGGCTAATAACTAGTTATATTAATTTACCTTCAATTTTTTCGGTTCTTGGCAATAAAGATGAACTGTACTTACCTCCAGGAAATTTAGAATATGTACTCCAAATTCTTCTAGCATTTATTTTGTAGTGTAGAAAATTCATACTTAATATGAAAAATGACTCAGTTTTAACGATGTGCAATTTTTATTTGAAGTCGTTTCTGGCAAGTGTCGATTAATTGAAGCGTGAATTTCATAATCATAGTTTATTCCGAGAATTTATCGTTTGTATAGTGATAGATTGAACTTATTAGGGGGCGAAGGGAGAGAAAATGATGAATTGCCGATCATTAAAATTTTTTTCAAACATGATGGAAGGTAAGCCATCTTATTTCGAATTTCAACTTGAATGTTTTCGATGCGAGCCTCCTAAGTATGTCCTCTACATACAATGAACCCTCAAATTTCATAACCTATGATTCAATGTGTTTTCAAAGGTACTAAATTCTGAATTTTCATTTTTTCGGAGGGACCTGTCACATGATTTTTTTTCCAATTTTTCGAAATGGTCATTATGAGGAGGAGAAGGGATTGGATCATAAAGATGAAATCTAAATCTCCAATTAGTATCTCTGAAACCCTAACAAAACATGGGCCTCGTGAATTTTCATTGGGGGGGGGGGGGGGGTTTACAGTGTTATTGCAGGGTGTATTACAGGGCGTGTATCGAAAAAGTAAGTGAAAATTCTCGATAAGATTTACTGGAGCTTTTCATTTCCTTTTTGAAAATTTTGACATCACAATAAAAAATTTCCACGCCACAATAAAATCAGAAAGAAGATACCTACTTATCATACAGATTTTTGATTTTGAAAATTTTCAATTCCAAAATTTCAGATTTGGAAAAAAATTGATCAAATATACTTACTTACTAAAAGTTTTGAAAATCAATAAAATCATGTGTTTGAATTAGAAAAAATAATAAATTCTGAATGAAAAAATTTTGAAATTTCGTTTTGGATTTGAAGGTGAAACCAAGAAGTTGGCATCACGTTTCAAAGGGTACCGAAATTCCCACCAAATTATCAAAATCTTGTTCCTCCAGTTGTCTTGCAAAATGAACTCTTTTCCCCAAGTAAGGAGATTTTCAAAAAAAAAAAAAAATTGCTGAGCTTTTACACATTACTTATTAAGTTGGACATCTTCCCCAACATTTTTTTGATTTTTTCAAAAATTCTTGATTGAAGTTGAATTTATGTAAATAAATGAGCCCCATGCAATTGCATGGGACTTTTGTAATATTCGACCTCGAATTCCAAAGTGGAATTTTTTAAAAATTGGAAATTCAACCCCCTTGTCAGTCCTCAATTCCTCATATTACCCTTTTTTATTCCAATTTTGTTATACCTATGATGTGTGAATTTTTTCTTGTCAGCTGTCGAAGTTTTCAAAAAATAAAACGAACTGCGCTGCATTTTGAAAGGCATTAAACTTTTTGCAGCGTGAGCCTTGACAAAATTATGGGGGAGAGGGAATTGAAAAAATTTTTATGTGATGACGTTTCATTACAGAAATATTTTGTTATTGAAGAAAATCTTTATTTTTCAGAGTGAATGATGTCTCAAATTCAATTTCCCCCTCAATTTTCTAGGTCAGCTTTCTACATACGAACATTTTTGAAATTCATTTATTGAACATCTGTGGGACCCGAGTCAAAAAAATTTCAATCACCAAGTTTTGATATTTTTCTTGCTTTGTATGTGTTTTACAATCTGGACGCCTGCGTTTAACGTAAAAAGGGCTCAATTTTTTCCATTTTATATAGCGATTAATTTTCAATCGTAATATCACCACGCTGCGATTTCGTAATAGGGAAAATAATCGTATTGAATTTTTACGAAGGTTAAGTTCACTCGTGAACTAAACTTGTTTGTTTTATTATAGAAAAAAAAATTATTACAATTTTCTGTTATTTAGTTCCGGTTCTAATGTACATTCAAGTGTCCGTGGCACGCTCTGACATTGGTATAAATGTAATAATGTAATACATGATCTAAGGTATAAATCATTTAAGGTCTTTGATAAGTGTGCAATAGGGAAAGAAAACGTACTCAATTGGCATTAACACACGGCGCCAAATCTACCTTTAAATCGCACTGATAATATGTACTAACTAAACTTCGCACATAGAATTGAAAAATTAACCTATGGGAAACGCGACGATAATTTTCTTTCAAGTGGTCCCGATCGTATCCTCGAATACCTTGATAATAATATTATCAAGAATACTTGTCCTACATATCGGTGAGGTCGTTAATTTTTTTCGGCTCTAAACGTTATTAATTAATTTTTCTCCAAATATTTCTTTCTATACGTCAAACATTTTATCATTTACAGAAATATGGCGTGTCCGTGTAAGTACTATCAATACGAGTACCTATGTGATCAATAGAGAAAAATCTTTCGGGCTATATCAACGATCGATCGAGCGATCGACTTTTAACAGACTAATTCTCTTATTTAATCCACATAGTTGATAATTAAATGGGTGTGCGCGCGTGCTCTCCTCGCGTCATCAAAAACACGACGACAGGAGCGGTCGCTTATACGACGAGTGAAAAAAAATCAACTCTAAGTGGATATGTAGTCTAAAAAGACCAACCGACCGGTATTACGAAGCGTAAAGTTATCATAAGGAGAGCAGTTCCTTGACCCTGGAAACTAAGCCACCTGAATGTTAACCGAAAGCGCCTCTATGAGGTATGAACGCATAATAATAGGTAATCAGGTGAAAGCTACGATGACTGCAAATTACCTCGGCCAATGTTTTCGCATTACTTGGCGTTCTTCTCTTTTAACGATACCATCTCTTTTGCTCTCTTCCTCTCTCGCTCTGTCTCTATAGGTCTTTGGCTGTGCCTCGCTTCTTCATTCGCGTTTTATGATCTAAAAATTACACACACTTACCGGTATCATTTTAGAATTATTTAACCTAAAATTATCTCTCCTAAACGAGCTCTTATTAGCGACGAATTGGTTATTTTTTTTGTAGGCTACATGATCGCCGGCATGATATTGCGCAGATGGGCTGAATTCAACATTTGACGAGAGAGGAAAGAGGGCGATTGATTGGAGGAATAGTCGTAAAAATTCGACGCCCTCGATTTCGTCGAATAATGGAAGGCTTATGGTACTCATTTTTGGGAAGTGTGAGAAAAAATTTTTCTGAATAATTTTTCCTACGAATGATGTCAAGAGTTTCAAAATTCAAACGAAGAGAGTATTTGTGTGATATGAAGTTGAAACATCCGCTGCAATGTAGAATTTGCACATATAATATTTGAAGTAGTCGGACCGAAAAGGGGGGAGTTGAATGGCTCGAAATTTTGAAAATCTATAATTATTGTATTGATTTTAAATTTAGTTTACATTTTTTTCAATATTAAACTTGGAATTTTTAAATTTTTATTCCCTTTTGTAGAACTAAAAAAAGTCGTAGCGGTCTGCCGCTACGTAAGAGCCAAATTTTTGTACTAGAAACTTTGAAGGCTTTTCAAACACGATGGCAATGTTTTCTGTTAAAAACATTCAATGGGTTTGGAAGGCTGAAACCTGCAAAAGGCACTTGGGGTGCATCCTCCCATAATGTACTGTGCAAATTTCGACCCTCTAGGTCAATTTGAAGGAGCTACAGGGTGTTCTAAAAGTTGAAAAAATGAACTTGAGAATAGCTGAAAAATCCACTTTTTTCACCCTGGAAAGGGGTCAAATGGGTTTGGAAGGCTTAAACCAGCGAAAGGCACTTCTAATACATCCTCCCAATGTACTGTGAAAATTTGGACCCTCTAGGTCAATTTCATTGGGGGCTGTAGGCTTTCCTAAAGGTCGAAAAAAACGTGAAATAGCCAAAAAAATCCACTTTTTTGATCCTGGAGAGAGGTCAAATAGGGTTGGAAGGTTGAAACCTGCAAAATACACTCAAGTGGCACCATCCCATTGTATGCTGGACATTGGGGCTCCTTAGGTCAATTTGAAGAGTGGAGTGGGGTCAAAAATAGGGCCAAAATAAGGTTTTTTCCACCTTAAATGGGGTGGGAATGACCTAGGAAGCTGAAATTTGAATATGTTGTTCAAAATGGCGATACTCACCAATGGTATGAATTTTTGACTCTTTTCATCAATTTGGGGCCAAATTATGCTTCTCCAAAAACATGAACTTCTGTAATTTTCAACTTTAACTCTTCAAACTGCAGGGGTCAATTCTAGCTTCCGAGAGAACCCCATTCCTCAAGTTTGACTTTATTTGATCAATTAGAGCCCGGCTCCAGGTCATACGTAAAATGTAAAAATCACCACCGTGCTGAAACTTATAAATAAAAATGTCAGGCTTACCGCAAATGACCTCATTTTTTATTTTTACAAAAATTTGACTAAAAAAACCATTACGAAATCCTCAATTTTCCAATTTTTTAGAACTTCTCATTTTGGAAAATGTAGAATTACATGTAAAAATTTTTTAAGAATTTTCTTTTCTTGCTTTGCTCTGGTCAAATTGAAACATTATTTTCCAGCTGTTATTTATTAGTAACTTTCGAAAAACAGATTGGCATTTTTTCAAAGTAAATTGGGTTGAAAAACAAAACTTTTCCAAAAATTGAAGTGGTAAAGGTGTTTTTGACACTCCTTTGAAATTTTGTTAGATATCTGAATTGAACATTTTTGAGGCACAATAACCTTGCATAGGTTCTGTAAAAGTGTAAACTCAAAATTTAAATGTTCTCGGAGGCCTCTTTTAAAGTTTTTTTTTTTTTTTTTTTGATTTTTGAAAATTACTGAAATGCTGATTTTCAAATATTCAAGGTTCCTAACCCTTCCCTCTGGATTCCTCTCGTGATCCTGATACTTCAAATGACCGGCCATAGCTTCACAAACACCTGCCAAAAGTGTTTGTGGATTTGATTGACCCCCCCCCCCTCTTCTATTACCTATTTTCTGTTCAGTCGACATTTTGAAAAATTGTGGAAAAACTGGTCTGGAAACCCTGAAAAAGCCATGGAAAAATTACTTCTCTGAATGACATGCTAGAAGCACTGCCCTTCTGATTTTTTGCGATGTTTCAACGACTCAACCAAACGTACAATTTCAAGGTAGCTGCTGCTCCTCAGAGATCCGGAACATGCGAAGATTTTCGCATCTGTGTCATATTTCATCGATCCCGGATAAAATATTTTTCATTGTTTCGGTTCATCGAGCCGTTCCGAATGGAATATCTGAGCTCCTCCCGTTCCAAGTCTATAATTTTGAATCGTATCGTCGGTATGGCAATGGAATTATGGCAGTTCTTTTTGCGGATTTCTTGGTCCTCGTGGTGGTATTCCTTCAGGGCCAGGTCGATCTGACTCGTTTTCATGGCATTTGAACATTATTGCTGCACATGCGTTAAATTGACTTTGAGTTGGATGATTTCGTTCTGTGCGTCCAGTTTTTTTGTTTTTCTGCATGAAATCTTCAATTTTATTTCTTGATGTTCTTACAATAAATTCGAATTTTTAGAAGGATTTAATCATTTCAATCTTGAAAAATTCTTCTAGAGGGTTGGGGTACTGAGTGAAGATGAAGGAGAGGATTTTTGAGAATAGATTTTTCATGTATTTCTTCTTTCCCTTTTTCTCGTCTCCAATCTGCCAAAATTCTACGTAATATTGATATCGCGAGGGAGAAGGGAATAAACGAAGGTTCAAGAGATAATTTTTATCCAACCAAACCTCAATTTATTTCAACCTTATTTGAATAGAATTTCACGACCATGATAAATATTCGATTGTGATTTTTTTACGACTATTCTTCTAATATTGCGGTAACTCTCCTCGCACCTCTGCTAGGTAGGTCCTCCACTACCTGTACCTACAGCTCACGACATTGAATCCTTCTAACTGCTACGTGCACATATGTGATGTGATTTGCATTGAGAAAAATTTATTAATCCAAGCAAACGTGTGTGTTTTTTTCTACATTATACATATACACGTATAGAGAAGTTGAGATGATCTGATGATGATGATGATGATGGAAGAAACACTTGGAGTAATGACCTACTATTCGCCACGCGAAGCACGCGGTAATTTTACAGATCTAATCATACTTTTACCTAAGGAAATACTCGTATAGTACGAGTACAACATAACGAAAGAGCCGAGCGAAGTGTTCCAAGTGTATACAGGCTAAGCATATTTTAAAACCCATACGCGCCAGATTCGTGACTGCGAAACTTGTGAACTTAATTTTTAATGCAGATGAGAGACTCCGTTTATAGAAGTACATGACTTGTACGTAGTCCAGAGTTAGAATAATGTTTGTTTTTGATCGAGGTGCTCGTACTATTATACGTACAACAAGGCGAAGAGCGCCAATCAGATGTGTGTATACTGTGTAGTTCTCCTTGGCATTTATGTACTTGACATTGTTACACCAGCACGGTGTTCGCTTCATCGCGGAGTTCGAAGAAAGGAGAGAAATGAGGTAGCGGAGAAAAAGCGCGATTTTTTAGCCCGCGTAATTTATGATATAATCTGCGTTCGAGTGAATTAGACGGTGTTATTTTTACCTCTACGTATGGTATAATTTTTTTAATTTTTTAATTTAACGCTCTCCCCCCTCGTTTTGGATCAGCTCCATTCTATCCCAACTCCTCTCCTCTCCCCTCCCCTCCCAAGATTTTACTGCCTCGATTCCTTCTAGGCTTCCTTCCTTGAATTTGATTGATACATGTCAAAAGTGATTTTACTGTCTATAGTAAGAAGAGAATGGTGTGTGCCTTAGCCTAGTGTTTCGATTTTATGAGGGTTCTCATGGAATCAATCTCAAACAGCACAAAATTTTTTGAATCAGAGAAGGGGGAATCGAATGAGGGCCCCAAAATGCACTGCCCACAAAAATTTCAGGCGCTAAAATTCATTTTATAGTTTTTGGTAAATTTTGAGAATTCAAATTTGGCTCATTTCTTATGAAAAAAATCAAAAGTTGATCAAATTGGCATAAAAGGATGAAAAATTGGTTTGTACTCTATTTTCAACCTCCCGAATCGATTGGTGATGGTTTCGAACCATTTAGGAGCCACCAGCGAATTTTTTGCATTATTTAGTTTTTAAAAAAACACTGTAAGTGGAGTGAAATTGAAATTCAGGCTCTATCAACTTGGGTTTACCATCTTTGTGATCTTTTCGATAGACATATTTTTCATAATATTTTTGCGCCTGTTTAAGTCCAAAATTTTCTCCCGCGAGGTGTTTTTTTGATCAAGACCCCAGCAACTCGTTCTGATGCAATCTTAGAATTCGAGTACTTAGTCATTTTTTCAAATTTTTATGTTTTTGATTTTTGGAGCTGTTTTTCTCACTCAAAGCTCAGTTTTCATTTGTTTGAATCCTCTTCTTGTGCTACTTTTAAATCTGAAAGAATCTTTGTAAAATTGGAAAAATTGAACCAATGTGTCAGATCATGAGAAATATCAACCTGATCTTTATGAAGCCTCACAATCTTGATTGAATTCAATTTCGAAAGACAATTTGACATGACTAAAAATAGTAGATAAGAATCAAGTTTTGAGAAAATTACCGTCCCGTTATAGTCAGGTTGATTTTGACTAAATATTTATTCGAAAAAATTGCTCAAATTTTAGCAAAAACATTTTTAAATCCAGCTACTGAGGAAATCTCCCGGTCACTCAATCACCGAATTTGCTCATTTAATTGTTTTTCTGAGTGAATGATAAAAATAAGATTCAAGAAATTTACCCAAATTCCGAGGAGACCCTTCATTTTGGGTAGTCCCTTGGAAATTTTTTTTAGCTCTGATGCTTCCGGGAAGGGAGATATGGGTCTTCAAAAAAAAGAGCATTTTTGAAAAAATCGTGGTTATTATCACTTACCTTACATGTTTCAGAGAAAATAGTCCAGTTCCAAAAAATTGCATGTATTTGAGATTCTGCGTTGACCCAGACTATTGCCATCAAAATCCGAGACCACTTCAATGTTTTAGAATTCTAACGAACCTCTGACAATTTGCAAATTGCTTATTTTTGGTATATTCGCGTTTTGATATCGTTTCTGAAATTGAGGAAACATTTTGGAATACGATGGTGCCAATTTTTTGGTCATTATGGCTCAATTTCAAAAAACTCCAAAAAATGTTGAATTTTTGGCTATTTTTCTCGATGTTTTCAAATTTGCAATAACCAGAAAATTGGCACCGCTGTATTTCAAAATATTTCCTCTGTTTTAGGACTGATATCTTTAGATGATTTGGTATAATTAATTCAAGGTGTTTGGGGAAAAAAATTCAAAACACAAATTTACCTCAAAATAAGCGATTTGGAAATTTTTAATTGCGAATCTCAAATACTATCTTTTGGAACCGGACCATTTTTCCTAAAAAAGGTTGGAAGATTTTTTTCAATAATGCCTCCTCTTTGAGGACCCATATCTCCCTTCCAAGCGCACCTTCAGAGCTACATTTTTTCTGAGTGACTTTCAACTCGAAATGAAGGTCTTCACGAAATGTAGTCCAAATCTTCCAGCAATTTTTTCTTAACAATCCGTGATTTAAAGGCCTCTTTTAAAAAAAATTGAGTACAAAAATGCACGTTTTCTTACTCGTTTCGAAAGTAGCCCTTGAAATACAAAATTGGACCTCCGAATGTGATTGCAATTTAAATGTAGCCAGAAACATGGTTTTTGAGAAATGATTGGCCTCTTAATTTTGTCATCAATTCATTCAATTTTCGGACTATAAGTGATTTGGTAAGACTCTCAATTCTCCATTCGGTTAGTTGAAATTTTCTCAAGACCTTTCTTTTTCCCTTTTACGGCTTTCTGCTCGATGATAATTCGCCATCGATATTTTTCGCTCTGGTTGACGCTAGTAATGAAAGGTCTGCAGTGCCAATTGCTCGACCAAGGCTTGAAAATATACAACGCAAGATTAACGAATTCAGCAAATACCGACGATATTGTCGTATTAATATCCGTTATTACGTGTTTACATAAGACTAGTAAAGTTTATTCGGTCAACGACAAGGTCATCGAACTACATACGTCCAATAAAACATCACCAGGAAGGGCAAGATGAGGATGACTAGCGACTATTTTTGTGAAGAAATTGATATCTGGTTGGATTGTGCACTTATGCAAACACATCACAATGCGGGGCATTTCGATAACGGTTGGTTAATATTCTGGCAAGTCGAAGGTGAAGAAAAAGGCGAAAATAAATATTTGTACTTGTATTACGAAATGTGCTCGTACCTACTTCTACTTACTCGTACATACATAGTCAATTGGTTTTTAATCGTATTTACATTATTGTTAAATAAGCACGTATGCGAGATAGAACACATTAATATACGTACGCTAATTCCTATATATAGGTAGTAGGTAGCACTTATGCTGCATTCAGGCCTGACTCTTGCGTATTGGTATAGTTATTCATCTTGTTCGTTTCAGAAAAATCGTCTAAAAAAGGTAAACTACTGAGAATTTTTCTTAGAAGAGCATTATAATAATGTATATAAAATGTATAGCTAAAGGTATGGTATGGTGTACTATGTCTGTATAGTATATAAGTACCTATAATATTATTATACTCGATGTTGGCAATCGGAACGAGCAGCAGATAACTACGGGTAATAGTACGTGTAAGTAGGTCCTCCGTGAAAGTTGTGGCCTAAATTGAAAATCGTGGTGATGGGTCATGTTCCGGTTCTCGGTTCGTTGTGCAGCATCGCGCTACTGTTGTGTATGCGCGTATACGTTCTCGATGCCGGAATACGCATCGTATCGTTCGTCATAAAAGTTCGCTGTTCGCGCCGTGCACATGCTAAAGCGCATTATAAATTTGCTACTTTTAAGTAGGTCCTTCACCGAGAGACCATTCCCCTCTCTTCTATTTTCACCTCATCGACGGTTCTCGTATTGTACTTACTGGTCGATGCTCTATGCTTTCACGACGACGTACTATTACCTGCACTATTACTCAGCCGATGTGTATTTTTTCTTCTCCGTTTCCCTGCTCCTGCCCCCCTACCCTCATCTCGACGGTATTTTCTTCGTTATCTGTATACTATCTGTTCGCTAATACCGTGACAATGTAATCCATTCATAGAGATTCTTCTAACTATTACCTGTTATTTGTCAGTTTTGACAGATTAAATCGCATATTTTATATCGAGTTGCATCTCCGCTGAAACATCTATCTACGAGCAGGTTTTCAAATGAAGAAATTTTTCCGCAGCATCATTTGTGTTGATAGAATTCGACGATTCGATGATTTTGTTGGGTTCGGAGAAATTTGAGCAATTTGTATAGAATTTTGAATGATTTCTCGAACCCCCACTTTTTTAAATTTTTTGATGAGAAAATTTACCCTTTGTTATGGAAATCGAGATTATTTTGACGGAATTCTGTGAAAATTTCAAAATGTGGCACAGGAGAAAATTTTTGAACTGTATCTCGGTGAAAAATTCGACTCACTTCGGTTTCAGAAAACAAATTCCAGTGCTTGTGTTGTTGGAATTAGACAATTTGTGATCTCAATGTTCATACGAGGACACGAAGTTAACAGACAGAAGACGAATCTGTACTGATGGAATGAGTTGTATGAGGGGAAAGTGGAGGGGAGAAACCAGCAGATACTACGCCGGAACATGAAGTCAGGTCTGAAAATAAATGTACTATCCAGATTTACCAAAAATTGCAGATTCCATAGAAAGAAAAATGTCAGATTTTGAAGACTTGAAAAATTGTGTTATTTTTTTATTTTACCCCCCCCCCCCCCCCTCCGCCCACTCTTCATTATCTTCGGCTGATTACACGTTTCTGAGTTTTTTTTTCTTACTAAAACAATTCTGATTGAAATCCAGAAGAATAGCCGGACTATCAGATTGTGTCTATATTGGTTGCAAAAGTCATCACGAAATTATCAAAAAGGCAAAACTTTTTGAGAATACTGTAATTGACAAAAAAAAGTGATATTTTGGAAATTTTTAGCAAAAAAGTGAGACGGGTAGAAAAACGAGAATTTTTGAAAAAATTTAGGACTTTTTTTAAGTGTTGGTGCCTTTTGGGTAATTTTTGGGGAGAAAGTAACATTTTTTTTTGCAATTTTTCTCAAAAGCGAATTCGGACAAAAGCAAGAAGGTATGTACTATGTACCGTATTTATTTATTGGCGAAAAAAAGGTGCATACTTTCTTGAGAGTTTTGTCGAAAAATCGAGGCTTCTTTTCAATTTTTGGGTGAAAAACCGACACTTTTTGGCAATTTCTAGCAGAAAAGCGACATTTTTGGATATTTTTTGGAAACAACGTTGTTACTTTTTGATATTTTTTTGCAGTAATAAGCGACAATTTTCAATAATGTTTAGCAAGGGAGCGCAGCAGACTTTGGCAACATTGACAAAAAAAATAGATTTTTTGCTGCTTATTTTGGCGGAAAGTGAGGTATTGGCAATTCGGGCAGAAAACAGTTTTTTTTTCAATAATTTTGGCAAAAAGCTACATTTTTTGAAAATTTTGACAAAAAACCACATTTTTTGAAAATTTTGACAAAAAACCACATTTTTTGATAAAAAGCAGGGTTTTTGGCAATTTTGACAGAAAAGCATGACATCGTTCGAAAATTTTGGCAAAAAAATAAAAATAAAACATTTTGGTAAAAATTAGATTTTTGAAACTTTTTTCAAAAATTGGAATTTATTGATGACTTGAGAAGAAAATTAGAATTTTTGGGTCATTTTTTGGCAGAAAATCACGACTTTTTGGTAACTTTGGCTAACAGTAAGATGTTTTATCAATTTTGATACCTAAAGAGCAGAATTTTTTGAAAGAATTATAAAAACTGGATTTTTGGCAGTTTTGGCATAAAAGCAAAACCACTTGACAATTTTGGTCAACAATAAAATTTTTTGAAATTCTGGGAAAACATCGGATTTTTTGAACATTTATCTAGAAAATTGGAATTTATTGACAACTTGAGAAGAAAATCAGAATTGTTGGTAATTTTGGCAGAATTCGAATTTTTTGACGATTTTGGCTGAAGTATAGCAAGATTTTTTGTCAATTTTGATAAAGAGCAGAACTTTTTGAAAGAAAAGCTGGATTTTTGGCATTTTTGGCAGAAAAGCAAAACTACTTTACAATTTCGGCCAAAAATAACAATTTTTAAAAATCTTGGAAAAAATCAGATTTTTTGAAAATTTTTCCATAAAATTGAAATTTATTGATAACTTGAAATGAAAATCAGAATTTTTTTGATAATTTTAGCAGAATCCGGATTTTTTTGCAATTTTTGCTACGAGAAAGATTTTTCATCAATTTTTATGAAAAACAAAATTTTTTGAAGGAAAAGCTGGATTTCTGGGAGTTTTGACAGAAAAGCAAAACTATTCAACAATAATTGTGGTTAAAAGTAAAAAATTTTGAAAATCATGGAAAAAATCAGATTTTTTTGAAAATTTTTCCAAAAAATTGGAATTTATCGATAATTTGAAGAGTTTGCCAACAGCGAGATTTTTTGTCAATTTTGATGAAGAGCAGCATTTTTTGATAGGAAAGCTGGATTTTTGCCAAAAATCAAAATTCTTGAAAATTTCGACGAATAATCGGGACTTGAACAATTTAAACAAAAAACAGCTTTTTTGAAAATTTTACCAAAAAAGTCGGAATTTGTTGAAAATTTTTGTGGGATTTTTTTAAGCATGGGGGGGGGATATAATTTTTCGACAATGTTGCCAAAATATTGGAATTTATATCGAAAATGTTGGTTAAAAATGTGAAGTTTTATATCTGCTCATATTTTGGGGAAAACATCACGAATACTCAAAAAGTAACCAAGTACGAGCACTGGCCTTTTCAATGAGCCTTTCAGCTTAGTCTGATCTGACAGGTTGTGCTATAATAGTTCCTTCGGAAAAATTTTCTGAAGAAGCATCATGCAAATCCAAACCGCCTCAGTCACCAGATCGCTTCCAGATGCTCATCCAAACCCTCCAACTATCCCATCAATCACCTCATTCGTTCAATTCGAATGTTAATCGAATTAAACGTAACAATACCGCAGGGTCAAAGTCACCACAAAGATCAAGATGAAGGCCATCTTAAAGCTAGGTACTTCCAAGGTCAAAGTCAAGTTCAATAAAAACCAACCTTCTTCATCCTCCAGCAGAGCTTCCAGTGCAAATCCAAAAATACCTATCCTACTTACTGCAAGTAAACCTCGATCTAACCTAAAGAGTACGTTACACTCGTACATAATTTCGCATCCTCGGCGAGAAATTCTCATTTACTGAGTGGCATTCTCATTCATCTAAACTATCGGTGAAAGCGAATAAATTCCATAAATAACCTCCTCTTTGTACTTCACCTCATCGACATATACGAGCAGGTATAGTACTACCTATATACGATGTTGGTACTCGAGGAAGCTCGTTTTGATGAGGTATTTTTCGCGTAAACAGCGAAAAAAAATTCTCGTTCGTGTTTTCACAATTATATTACACTGACATAGGGTACCTCAGTAAGTCGTATATACCTATTTATGAATCCATACATACGAACCAAAGTACCACTACTCAAAGCAGTGACAATACACCTACCTACCTATACATACACACGATATCGAGTGATTTATGTTACGCAATCGACACCAAACCAAAAATTATGCAAAAATCCCCCTCCATTGTCAAGTCGTTAAAAGTTTAAGGGCATCGTGTCTCGACTTGACACATCACGTGAATTTCCAACACTTACCAAACTCGATTTGCACTCGTCAAAATATCTACCTATACGGTATACCTATTTGATTTCGTACTTCTAAACAAGTATCGAGTTGTTTTCACACAGTCGCGTGTATTTTTTGAAAAAAAAATTGAAAGGAAAAAAAAAGCTAAAGGTAAGTTAGGTTGAAATATCCTGTAACGTTGACATTTTGACCCTTTAATTAAATTTGTTCGAGTCGTTATTGTTAACAACTTTTTGCCAGCATCGGCTGTTGTATAATTGTATACGATACTTGTTTTTGTCTCAATGTGTGTCTCTTTACCTCCCTTTACAGCTGCAAGTACGCGTATTATGACTCGGTGCACGAATATAATAATCGATTTTGAAACAATGTTACGTAAGTGACAATTCGTAGAACTCATTTAGCTGTATCGGTATCAATTTAAATTAATAATACTCGAATACGACGAGTTATTCGACTTATTTGACTTGTGTGTTTACTGCTAAACCTACCATCCACCAACACGTATACTCCAAAATTTAATTTTCCATTGGTTACAAAATTCAGGAAGAGTCAATAAAAAAGATAAGATTTTTTTCATCGAGTCATTGTCACACCTTCCGTTCATGAACATTCGACAGGTGGTGGGTTGGTCTAGGTACATTTATAAGAACGATTTGCGCAATTCGTAAACGATATGATTGTTTTCACAATGTACAGGAACTTATTTTTTTCGTACTTAATTCTCTCGATGTAAACAAATAATATAAGCAATCTCGAGTGTGGAAATTTTGGGTACTTCGACATCGCCATACACAGTACCTTACCTACTAGGACTCGACAAATGTAGGTAAAAATAATAATTCGTTTTTTTTTTTTTTTTGCAAGAAATCGAAGACAGATTGAGGAATTGAGCATATAGAGAAGAAAAAAACCGGCTATTCGTGTTACAATATTGAGTATGTTGAACTCTACGCCAGTTCCTGCTACCTCACGAAACGTACCCATACGACTACTTTCACTCTGACTTTCCTCATTGACGTATACGTTGCACGTCATAATTCCAGAATTTTTTAACGTCTCTTTCGTCGTTCACCTCCTCGTATACCTCGTTCGTTCTTAATTCTTATCTTATATGCTTTATTGATTTATACAACTATTGCGGGCAATTTTTGCGTTTGATATAATCGAAGCCGAAGCCGAAGCAGCTGGGTGGACTTGAGCGAAAGTGGACGTAGTTACCAGGAATGTCGTGTAAAATACCGAAATATTTTTCTAGGCTTTTCGACCACCGACCAGTGACTAGTGAGTCGAAGAAATTCTACGAGTGTGGCTGACGGCTGCTGACGACGTTTATTCGCAAATCGCAAATTACCGCCGGCCAAATACTGACCGAGAAATTTTCCAGTACGTTGAACCGATTTGATTAGATAGGAATAAGATGGCGGATGAGAGTACGAACAGCGAGCAGATTTTCTAATGAGCTTTCGTCCGAATGGGCAATTTATTTATACCTGCGAGCAGACTGGTGAAGGATTATCAGCCCCCTCTCCCTCCCCGGTCATTGAAGAATAAATTCTGGGAGTTTTTGCATTAGGTGAATTTAAAAATTCGTTTTTTTTAAATCAGCTTTTTTCGTTCTTCAAAAAAGTCTCACTTCTTTTTCCAAAAATTTTTCCAACCCCTCCCTTTTCTGACAAAAATTGCAAAAAAGTAGTATTTTTTCCAAATAATTGCTGAAAATCCTGATTTTTACTAAAATTGTCAAAGTCTTGCTTTTTGCAAAAAATTCTCGTTTTGCAGCAGAATTGCTAAGAAAGGCCTTTATTTTTGTCAAGTCATCAAAGTCTCGATTTTTGCCCAAAAATTGACCTTTTTTGCCAAAAGTTGCCATAAGTGAATGGTTTGAGATTTGATTAGAACTGGAACAAGTTAATTATAATTTTTAAAAAATCAAAACGTTGAAAATTCAAAATAGTTGACTGATGAATTTTAATTTCAAAAAAACAAAAAATTGAATAAGCTGCTGCAAAAATCATGAAAAAAATTGTTTGTTAGAAATCAAGTTTCATCTTTCAAATATCTATTGCCAATAAGAGTACTTCGAATATGAGTTTATAAAACTTCCTTTCATTGTTTTACTAACTAAAAATTGTAAATGGATTTCAAAATCAGAAAATTTTGATTTTTTTGGCAGTTAATTATTTTTGTTTTCTCTTCCCATTCATTCATTTTTAATACCCATTCAAAAAATTCGGAATCATGATTTCTTATTGTGTATTCTATTTTTGACCTCTATCTTCGAAACTATCGAATTTTTCAAAACAAAAATGATATCCCTAGAACAATTCCGAACTACCGGTATCAAATGATGAACATTGCGAATGAAAATCACACCAAAATGTAATAAAAAAATATACGAGATGAAAAGCTACATGTATACTCTACACATATACGGTCATTCATCGAGCTCTAGCAAACATTAGGTCGTAACGCGTATTAAATTTCAAGTGCAATTCGCACACACACTCGTATAAACGACCAGGTTGAAATCCTATTCAAATGCGTCCCTGGCTGCGGTCATGTATCATGAAATATGAAAGTCGCTAGGTTCAATGCACTGGAATACTTAAAATTTATCATTTCACATAACCCAGGCTTTATTTTACCTGGCGAGTGAAAGTTATAATTAATACGTCCATTGCAATAACTGGGACACCTATAGTGGATGCATTAAATGAAGATAACCTATTATAAAACATATTCGAGTAGGTATGGTATACTGTATGTAGGTATAGGTACTATGTTTTATACCTATTACCTACTCCTACGGCTGTGCGAAACAAAACGGCGTGACATGACGTCCCTAAAATGTGTATTTTTTTCCTATGTGAGATCTCAGTTTGAGGGTTTTCAAACGCGATGAAGTCGAACGTGGAAAATGGAAATTACGTAAAATTGCTTGTTCTTTTTTTCTAAATGTATCTATTCTAAAAAAAAAAAAAAAATAGAGAATATTGAAAATTAATGAGGTATTTTTCAATTCCTTCTGAGAAAAAAATTCGCCTGTTATTTTGATAAAATTTGAAACTAATTCAAAGGTCAACATCCGGTTTTCAAACATTAAAAAAAATGATCTTGAGGAGAGAGAGGAGTGTTGACTCCTTTATTGTACGATCATCCAAGATTTTAAACTTTTTGACTAGTCTCTGTACTCATTCAACGCTCAATAATGAGCATTTTCCTCTCCACTTTTTGATGTTGACCATCTCATAGTCTCCCTTAATTTGACCGAGGAAATTGAAATTCTGCGCATAGAATGGGAGGGTGCCACAGATATGCTCTTTGGAGATTTTCGTAACCTTTCATTCTCGTTTCATCTTCTCATAGGTCAATTGAAAATATGTCTAATAGGGTAAGGCAATTAGTACCCCAATCGAAGGAGAAATGTTGGATCGAAGAAGGGAAAATAGAAAGAGCATCCAAAAGCGATTTTTAGCAAAACTGCCAAATTTTGAAGGCTCAGGCCACAAAATAGTTGAATTTTGAATTTTATTTGCGGGGTTTTGAAGAAAATAGGCTAAAGAAGTAAAAATCAGTAATTTAAATTTTTAAAGCTATAGGTTTTGAACTTTGAAGAGGGAAGCTTACCTTTCATGACAGTGGCAGAAGCTGAAGACTACCAATTGAAAATTTGAAAAAATTTGAAAATGTTTTAGTGAGGACAGCGTTTTACTTTTTTTTTTATAGCCAACATGATTTTCGAAATTGGATCTCGACGCCCTTGGAGGGCACAAAGGTCCTCAATTTTGATGAAAATTTCAAAAAAAAAATTGAAAATGTAGTATTATATTGATTGTTATCAATTTGAAGCACTGAATACGAATATTAACTAATTTTTTCGATTCAGTTGCTCTGACCCCCACCCCTCTCCCTTCCACCTCCTTTAAACATGGCCAAAACTTCAAAAATTTTAAATTACAAGTACGTGTAACGTGTCGTTTGCATGGTTTTCGAGGATGCTGAGTTCAAGTAAAAAACACCCACTGATTAAAAATTCAGATTATTTGATTTTTTGTTGGTTTTTTGAAATTTTTGGAAATATTGAATTTGAAACTACCACGGTGTTTGTCTCAACCCCAGGTTCTTACATGGGTCTGAAAACACCCACTGACTTGAATAGTGTCTGTCTCAACCACAGGTCCTTACTTGGGTCTGAACACATCCACTGATTGAAACAGTGTCTGCCTCAGCCACAGATTCTTACTTGGGTCTGAACACACCCACTGATTTAAATTGTGTCTGTCTCAACCACAGGTCCTTACATGGGCCTGAAAACACCCACTGACTTGAATAGTGTCTGTCTCAATCACAGGTCCTTACTTGGGTCTGAACACACCCATGCACTGATTTATAAAGTGTCTGTCTCAACCACAGGTCCTTACTTGGGTCTGAACACACCCACTGATTCAAACAGTGTCTGTCTCAGCCACAGGTCCTTACGTTGGTCTGAAAACACCCATTGATTTAAATAGTGTTTGTCTCAACCACTGGTTCTTACTTGTGTCTGAAAACACCCACCGATTGAAACAGTGTGTGTCTCAACCACAGGTCCTTACTTGGGTCTGAACACAGCCACTGATTTAAATAGTATAGTGTCTGTCTCAGCCACAGGTCCTTACATGGGTCTGAAAACACCCACTGATTTAAATGGTGTCTGTCTCAGCCACAGGTCCTTACTTCGGTCTGAAAACACCCATTGATTTAAATAGTGTCTGTCTCAACCACTGGTTCTTACTTGTGTCTGAAAACACCCACCGATTGAAACAGTCTATGTCTCAACCACAGGTCCTTACTTGGGTCTGAACACACCCACTAATTTAAACAGTATAGTGTCTGTCTCAGCCACAGGTCCTTACATGGGTCTGAATACACCCACTGACTTGAATAGTGTCTGTCTCAACCACAGGTCCTTACATGGGTCTGAATACACCCACTGACTTGAATAGTGTCTGTCTCAACCACAGGTCCTTACTTGGGTCTGAACACACCCATTGATTCAAACAGTGTCTGTCGCAGCCACAGATCCTTACTTGGGTCTGAAAACACCCACTGACTTGAATAGTGTCTGTCTCAATCACAGGTCCTTACTTATGGGTCTGAACACACCCACTGCTCACGGATTTTGAAAAAAAAAAAAAAATGTGCAAACACATTGTCTGACAAGTCTATTTTGTCTAATTCGAGTTTGGCGATTTAAAATATTTTTTTATTTTTTGGATTCGAGCTCCTAAGGTCTATTGATTATGTATTTTGAAAAAAAGAGGACTATCGAGGGGGGGCAATCGCCGACCTTTTCCGAATTGATAAATACGAGGATCATAGGATTTATCGAAGATATGGCATACAAAGATCTGTCTTAAAATATCAACCCAACGTTCGATTAATTATTTTCAAGTACGTAAATATGGGAGAAAAAATCTATATCGAGTCGAATTATGTTTGAACGCAAACGATTACGTATGTATATACTTTATCAAAACATTAATTAGATCAATAATTCTCGCTATATATATAATATTCATACGAATACAAATAACTACAGACACACGTAATCGTTTTACAGAGCCAGACGTAGACGTACATAGTATGTAATAAAAATATGACAAAAACGATTACATGCGCACACCTTGAAAAACACTTCGCGCAATTAAAATTCTCTGTTTGATCTATAAAAAATTTGCCAACATAGCGATAAACGTCTGTACAAGATGAATTTACACACGTATTGTAGCTAATTTTCAACTATATTTGTGAGGTAGAGTGTATTTTCTGATGGGTGTGGGACTGTGGATATTTTATGTAGATGCTGGCGTCTTTGGCACAATTTTTTTCTCATTTCTGTGCTGTTAATGCAATAGGAAAAATCCAACAGTTGGTCATGACTTTGAAAAGTATTTGCAGTATACCCATAGTCAAGAAATGAAAATCCATGATTTTTGGTAATTCTTTGATTTCTCCTGCCTACACAACTTCTTCCCAATTTTCCCAAATTTACCAACTTTTTCCAGCTCACCCAATCAATTTCTTAATGATGATCTGTGGTTACAGTCGTAAAATACATGCAGTGCTACACCAAAAAAAGTGAAAAAATTCTCACATAAGAGACACTGGAACTTGCAGCTTGATTTTCTCGGAAAGTCACTTTTCCACCTTAGCCTCATTTTCTTATTCAGCATCACATATAGACTAGGCCCGGCCCAACCCATACACTACAAATACAAATATGAGCTAATCAGAAGAGAAAAACAATAGACGAGTTGATCGTATTTATTTAAACGAGACGCGAAAATAGAGATCATTAACGACTACGCTCCGAACGCACTAAACAACCGCTCACAGAGTACCCTTTTAATACCCTCAACTCACGAATTCTTCTACTAGGTCACCTCTACGTTATGTAATCGATTATTAAGAACCGGAACACGGACAACGTTAGTAATTTTGACGTATGCTTTTTTTTATTATTGTCCGCGCCACGATGGAGTTTTTTTTACCTACGTTATTCACGCCTGATTGGGTTTTTAATTGTTGTCTGATATCGATGATGTTGATGGTGCTGATGTCGAAGGATTTGCATGCAGTTGTGGGTTTCTCAGAAAAAGCAAATAGGTTTTTTTGGGAGCGAATATTGGGACAGTGAAAAAAAAAATTAAACTCGTGGTTGTAAAAATTTACAACGTGTGTATGACCTACCTCAAGCAGAAAAAAACTTTAATTTACTCAAATAAAGTTGTCTACGTCATCACGACGACATAATCGTGGGTGCAGATTACGATGACGTTCGTTTGTGTGTTTTTGTGTATTTTTTTCCTCTCTTGATTTATATTTTTAGTGCTGTTTCTACGAAGATTACGTGCTTGTGATGGAAGCTGGGTGATGATGACGAGGTGAGATGTATATTAACATAATGGAGGATGTTGAATGTTGATGTTATTAAATTGGATGGAATTAGGATACTAGTGTACATAATACGTACGTGGAAATGTATATCACGATGATGATGAAGAGAAGTTGACGTGTTCAAGTTGTTGTGTTGGAGTGGAATGTATTCAATGGTCAATCTGTATAATTTTTTATGAATGTATTTTTTAGTGCGCCAGATTATTGGGAGCGATGGCATTTCTGATGAGAGGATTTTATTCATGTTTTAAATGTCTTGTTTCTTTTTTTATTGAGAATTCACCTAAATCTCTGAAGGTTTGACTTGAGGTTCTGGATTGATCTGAATTTGATCCACTTCCCTCAGTCTGGCATTACTTCGTGTGTAGTTGATGTTTGAAAGTTTTGGAAGATTGAGAAAAATTGAAAAAAAAAAAAAATGGTCTGAAAAATTAAAAAGAATCAGGGATAATTATTTCTATGGCTGTCTAGACACCCTGATTACAGAAACAGGGGAGAGGAAAGATATCTGAATATGCAGATGTTTGGAGTAAATAAAATTGAAATTTCTGCAACAAATTTCTCATATTGCAAATAATTCACCCAAGGCCTCAATTTACTGCTACACTTGCAAGTTATTCCGGCTCATCTTGAACCTCGAAGGGTACTCGATAGATGATTTCTCTGGTCATGCACTTCTCATTGAAAGGAAAGAACTATATAGAGAGATAGAGAATAAACACATAACCAATTTTCAACTAAAAAGATCCAAGTAATTGTGCTCGGCAGGTAATAAAGGTTAATTTTTTCATCACGCCGCGAGATGTTTTCTCGATCATACAACAGAGATGATGGTAGACGGCACAGTTGCAGTCGAAGTCTGCTCTATACCCCACGCGTATTTTATTGACAATAAAAAATCACGTAGCGAAAAACAATAAGTCATTTATTTTATACATCGCAGAAAAATGATGCTATCTTGAAGGCATTTGGAAAACTAATTGTTCTCGTTGTGCGGATACGAAAATATATGGAGTAAGTTTTAATCCTTCTCGAATGAGAATATTGATGCTGTTGAAAATTCTACGAATAATTACGAGTATTACCTGGTCATTTGTCTTTCTGTGATTCATTTTTTTGAAAGGTTCGCTTTCGATTTTCTTAGATCATAGTTCATTGCTCTATCAATAGTTACAGGTAATTAAATGAATCATTTTTTTTTGAAGATTCAAAATCGTGTTTTGATTGAATTGAGTATTAGTTTGCTGGACAGTTGAGTCGGTAGTTTGACTCTTCACTTGAGTTACATATTTACCAATTTTAATCGGTGAGGATTTCAAAAAAAAAAAAAAAAAAAAAAAATTGCGGAAAATATTTGTATTTAACTTTAGTTTAAAAATTTGTGAATGTGAACTAACTGATTATTATTGTTTTATGTATTTATTTTTTCAATTATGTATTAATTTATTAATTTGTTTGTTTGTTTGTTTCAGGTAAATACAAATTTTGCTCATTACTCATTAGGCTATGAGAACATAGAAATAAATCAGTAAGTTATTTTTAAAGTGTACTTTTATGGATTTAAATGTGCATATGAAGAGTGATATTCCAAAACTCGCTTTGTCCATTTTCACAACTTTTCAGGAGAGAGGAAAAACAGTTTCCCTTTAAACAGGTAAATTGACTTTTTAGGCCAGTTCAGCACTTTATCTGGGTGGATTTATGATGTAGGAGTGTAGGTATACACTTCATCCACTAAATACTGCTGAAAAAATTTTTAATAAAAATGGACAAAGCGCGTTTTGAAACATTATTTTTTTTTAATTTTTAGTGAATTGGCTATTTAGGTGAGTTTAACACCTCATTTTGGTAGGTTGATGATGTAGTAATGTGAGTTAATACTTCATCTACCAGGTACCACTGAAAACCCAACTTTGATAAAAATGGACAAAGCGAGTTTTGGAATATCACTCTTCATATGTGTCCAATGTGTTGCGCTTTTCAAAATCAGAACATTTCAACATTTGAAGATCAAAATTGCCTATTTTGCCACTCATTTTCATTACCTTACTTAATATCTACGGAACTCAAACAAAAATTAAGTCGAATCCGCGGGATTCTAATTTTAGAGAGCTCCCTTTTTATGCTATTTTTAGCCGACTAATTTTAAAAATCAGGAGAGGGTGGCAGTTTTGATTGAAATTTTAAAAATGGAGGGCACATCGATCGATCTGATCTGACTTGAAGCTCCATTTGCCTCATGAGTACCTAATCTTTAAACATTGCTAAAATATCAAAAAAATTTCCTATTACGAATTACGTCACCTTGATGCGCTCCTGGATTGGGAACAACTCAATTCATGATTCAAATCAGAAATTTCATGATTTCTTTCGTGATTTGAATCATTTTTTCAGACGTCCAAAGTCTCGCTTTTCTGCCAAAAAAAAAACAAAAAACAAAAAATCTTATCTTTTACCAAAATTGACAATGGTGTTGTTTTTTCCTAAAAACTGTTGTTTTTTTGCAAAAAATTTTAAAAGTTGAGAAAAAACGTCGTTTTTTCCATAAAGATTGCAAAAACGTATTGCTTCTTGCCCGTATTGCCAAAAAGTCGTACTTTTTGCCAAAAATTGGTCAAAATAATGAAAATGTTTGTCTTTTTGCGAAAAGTTTCAAGAAGTCTTGCTTTTCGCCAAAAATCACCGTCTTGTTTTTCACTTCAAAATGCAAAAATTTCGCATTATTAATCGCGAAAAAAATAATTTTTTACCAATTGGTAATTCTTAAAAATGATTGGTTCTTGCTAAAATCACCAAATTTTTAGTTTTTGATAAAAGTAAAATCTAAATTTATAATTTTTTGTTCTTGGTGATTTTTTATTGCATCAAAATTTTCTGCTCCCACTTTTGTCTTTTTTTTTGTTTTTTTTTTCAAGCTTTTTCACTCGTAGTTACAAAATTACTTTCTTAATTTTTTTTTCTTTTTTGAAAAAATTTATCAACTTCAAATTGATGATTCAAACAATTATTGCCAAGTTCATCTGAATGTTACTAAAATTCCATTAATTTTTTTTAGCAATTTTCAGTTATTTTCATTCCCTTTTTTCAGTTTTCAAATTTAATTTTGCAGAAATTCATTTCACTTTAATGGTATTTGATCAATTTTTGTTGCCAATGTCTTATAATCTACGCAATTTTCACGAAATTTTGCTCGAATTCTGAGTCGTTTCATTAATTTTTCATCATTTCTATTTTTTTAAAAAAGTTTTTACGTTGTTTTACGCGAGTTTTGGTTTTTATCAAAGTTTCATAATTTTTTAGTAATTTTTCAGAAATTTTTATGCAAATTTTAGAGCTGTTTTTCGGAGATGCTTTCATGTTATTTTTACCAAATTTCATTTTTGATATTTGGTCAATGTTTTCGTGATTTTCTATCATTTGTTTAATATTTGAGTATTTTTGCAATTTTTTACTCAAATTTCGAGACGCTTTGTCAAATTGCGGTCAATTTCAATTACAACATTATTTTCATGTCATATTTCAACAAATTTTCATGCAAATTAAATTTCGTGATTTTGCTGATTTTTTTTTATAAATTCATGGCGATTTTCAGTAGGTAATTCTGAAGTCATTTTCTACAATTTTGAAAAATATTTTCATGCCAATTTCAATGCATTTCATAGATGTTTTTGTGTCATTCCAACTACTTTTTTAATAATATTGTTGCAAAAATTTTCGCAATTTCACTGAAATTCCACCAATTTTTGATAAATTACAAACAAATGTGATTTCTATGCCTGTTTTACAGTTTTCATGATAGTCCACATTGTGAATTTTTTCCCAATTTCATTCCATTTTGATATGTAATAGGTAGGTACTTATTGGATCAATTTTTCGATCAATTTTCAACATTTTTTTTTTTTTACGTATTCTAGCATTTTTGTTTTGCTGATAACATTAAAAGTACAGAAAAAATTGGCATATTTTGGAGATTTCAATTCTCAAACACAAAAAATTGAATCAATTTATAACATTTAAAATTATCAATAAACACAGTAATATGTTCAAAAATGATCCGAAAATTGCATGATTCATAGTCATGAACTTATGAATCAGGAATTATTAATTTGTGATTCGTGAAAATAAGTGGAGTCACTTTTTTGAATAGTGATTAGTGATTCGTGATCCGTGATTTGAAACATATTTTCCGTAATTTTACCCAACCCTGGTACCTGTAGCCATGCTAGATTTGAAAAGTTATGAATAGAGAGGTAAAGTGTCGATTCCTCCTATAATTTGAGACTTGAAAGGAAGGAATCTGCTCAATATCGAATCTCCGAAAACTGGGTAAAAACAGTCGCCAAACGAAGTCGACGATAATTACGTAGACTGCGGGGGAGGGGAGGTGTTTGAGACGAATTACGCGAATAAATAGCTCGCGAGTCGCGATCGCGATCATCGATCGTAATACGTTGATTACTGCGCCAGGAGGAGGCTGCGGTGGCGGTACAATCTTGAGAGATACACTAGGAAACGTGAACGAAACATTGGCGGAATAGCGTGGTTTACTCGTTCATTTCCCCACTGAAAAACACCTCACCAAATTGTACCAATATCAACATCAACAACAACATCAACACACGAGAGAAGAAACAGAAACAAAACAAGCCGAATGGGCCGGGGCTGGGGCCGGGGAGGTGCACAGGAGGCACGCGAGAGACGACGACGAGAAAACCACGCTAAGTTGTAGAGGTAGACTGCTGTGTAACTACAGTAACTCTGCAGTGCGACGAGTACGGTGTACGCTGTGCTATTCATTACTACATCAACGTCAACATTACATTTTTTTTTACCCACACAGACGCACGTAGACCGCGACTCCGACTCGCGATCGCGAAGTGCACGAGTGCGGCGCTGCCTTCGACATAACTCAACATCGACTTCAGTCAGTTCAGTTGGTGGAGGTTCGTCGATACGCGAATCCGATTCCGAACGAATATTTCACGTTGTTGTGTCCTCGTCGAACGGACGTTTCGTGCGGCTGTTTATTTGAAAATGCTCGTAAAGGGTTGTTTACTCGACGTACTACGACGATAATACCTACAGTTTTTCCGGCTTTTCTCTGTTCTCTGTTGTCGCAGTGATGGTTACTTTTTGGTGAATTTTCGCGAAACGGTTTTATCTGCGAATTTTTTTATACATCTGATTCTGTTTTACTTGCGGACCGGTTCTTGTTGTGATAGTTTTACTGTTCGTTGTGTTCGTTTGGTTTTTATACATTTTTTGCTGTAATTTTTTTTTCCTTTTCTATTTCGTGTTTTTATTATTGTTATACTGTGAAGTGCATCGAACTTTACCTCAACAGGTGGCTGGAACTGTAAACGAGGATTATTTTTGTCGGATTTTATCTATTTGAATTGTGAGTAATGTTTAATTTTGTTTATTATTTTTATGGATTTTTTGGATGGGTAGAGTTTTTTTAGTGCTTGTGCTTTTTGAGCTTATGTGTTTGGATGTGTCGTGGTGGTTTTTTGGAGGGAAATACCCAGAGGTAAAACTGGACAGTTGGTCCAAAATAGTACCTATTTTCTCATATTTGGGTATCTCAGTGAATCTTTGATTTAAATTGTTCGTGTATTTTGATTGATTTACATCACCACACTTTGTGCATGGAAGATTTTTCCTTGCTGAGCGAGCCTTTGGTTTTTGAAAATTGTGGTTTTTATTCGAAACGAGGGGATCAAATGGTGCCTTATAATTTAAAAGTTTTCATGTTGTAGTTGTCTTCATTTTTGCCTATTCAGTGTAATTGCACCAAATCTCAAAAAATTCATTATTGGCATTCCTACATTTTTTGATTTTTTTCAGGCCTTTTCAGTTGTAGAGTCAAAATATTCTATTATTTAATTTTTAAGGAAAGGTGGACTGGTCTCAAAAAAGAAAATTTTTTTGTTTTGAGATTTAGTGTCTTGAAATAACAATTTTATTTTGTGCCATAGTTTTCATGTGGCTCAAATAATCATTCAATTTCTCTCAAAATACAGGTAACCAATCAGTATCATTTATGAAAAAAAATTGGAAAGCCAAATGATCAGAATCTGCTTATAATATTATAAATTAGTGAACTGTTTCAATTCATTTTAAATTTGATTATTCTGATAGAAAATATTGAACTTGGGAAATCCCAAATTTTGGTATCACAAATTTGAAAGATCTTTGAATTGGTAATTTTTTCGGCATTTTCGAGAGTTTCAATGAACTTTTTAAAAAAATTTAAAGTTCTATAAATAAATTCTTACATTTTTCTTTTCAAAAACAGTTTTATAGTACTTGAAACAATTGAATTTGCAAAGGGGATGCCCTTATTGTCATCAATCTCGAAAGTCAAAATTCTGAACTTTGAGTTTCAATCTCACCAGACCAGATATTGCTCCATGGAAATTTTGGTTCCACCCTTCAAAGAGTGGAAATTCCATTTCGCTTATAAAATTTTAATGTTTTTTTCATGCGAAATTATTTATTAACGTCAAGATGCCAAAGTCACGTCTATAAATTTTAGTGAATTACTCTATGATGTAATTTTTCTACGCTTGAGTCACGTATTTCTGAATTTTTCGAAGAAAAAAAATCTATATCTACCCGTTTCTAATCTGTTGAAAAAATATTTTGCAAGGGGCTCGAATTCCTTTTGAACTATTTCCCATCTCGCTTACGTAACTAATCACTCATCAATGATGAAATTGTGATGAAAAATCTAATCAATTACGTGTGTACGTAATACATACATAAATGAATGTACGAGTGTGTGGTAAAACATCATCATATTCGTACATTTATTGAAATATCTAATCTGCGTTTTTATCTATGTGTATTTCATAGTTGATTTCACCGTATCAAAGAAAAATTTTCAATTAAGGCCTGAAATTTTTCCTTGTTATCTAATAACACAAAAATACACACAGAAACATTGTAATTACTTTGTACGCATTAGTGAGTTTCCCTCTTATCAGTATATAATGAGTCTGTAATCTGCCAAAGACTCGACCAATCACCGTTCGCGATGGGAAAATCGAGGTTATCGTGATTCTGTATTGATTAGAGATCCAGAAAAAGAGAAACATGATATTTTTGCCGAATGATACGACTTTATTCAATTTACGTGGTTATTTGAGTACCTAAGTGTAGAGTGATCAATTTCGAAGTTATTGATCTTTCTGGCTCGGATAACCACGTGGTCAGGATCGATTTTTTTAGGGTGGGGGGGGGGGTGAAAATATCATTTATTTTTTATTCTTATGATTCGAGACTATCAGGTGATGGATGAGATTTGGTTCAGAGTTTTTTGAGACTTTTTCAAATTTTTAAAAATTTGTGGGAAAAACGTGTTTTATGGGCCAAGAGTAAGTATTAGGTAATTTCTTTGTAAAAAAAAGTTAGGCATCCCTTAGATGTTTTTGAATTTTTTTGGAAATTTGACCCGAAAAATTTTATTGTTTGATTTTTTTCAATAAAATGATTTTAAAGAAGCTTGTATCAGAAGTGATCAATTTTTAACATACAGACTGGATTTAGGCGTTTTGAATTGCCTCATCCTTCCTCTCGATAAAAATAATCCTAAAAAAATGGGACTAATATAAGTTACTCAACTATAGGGTTTTTTTGTGAGGAGGAAAATTAAGGATGGAAGCAGTTTTTCAAAGAAAAATTCAACAAGTGGGTTCTAAAAAAAGAGGAAAAATATTTAAAATGGAATTCTAAATTTAAGAAAAAAAAAGAGATTATCGATTTTTCAAAAAATGAAAAGAAAAAATCTGTACCTAGGCTGACAAAAAAAAGTTGATGGAAATTGTGTAAATGATCATATTAGGGAGTATTGATCCAAATTGAGAAAATTTTCCCCAAATTTTTGTGAACGTAAATTTGAATCAATTTCTCCAAAATTTGACCTTACAACGATTAAAGATTGAAAGAAATCCTCGTCTAGGTTCGGTTTTTTCTTTCAAGTAAACCCAACTAAATATACTTGTACATACATGCATATTACGAGTATAATACCTCTACCTCTATGGTAAGGTATAATACTCGTACGTAATAAATTGATCGGTGCGATAATACTATATAAATAACGAACACTTCTATAGGTATCCTTGTCGAATATCGAATATAGCTCGAAGCTAAAACCTCCGCATTTCAATGGCATCAAGTGGAAAAACTTAATTGTAATAACGCGCATATAATAGTAATATCGACTCACGAAAGATTAAGTTAAGAAATCGTTTGACTGGCACGATGCGGCCATTATGTAATTTTCAGCTTGGGTTGGGTGTTGGTTTGTAATTTGTGAAGTTGACGTAGTCCGAGTCGAAATATTAAAATCAGCGAGAAGAAAATTGTTTTTCGCGAGCTCTCGTTATTTTCTCTCACACAGCTGAGCTCTGCAGCAGCTCGGACTCTGCGCCTATGTGTATGTACATTACACATATGTATATGTACAGGACGTTGGCTCTTCTTCGTTTTATAAATATACATACACATTAACGAGGTGGTACGGTGAACTTAGGAATGTAATTAAAAATAAAGTCGTTACGTAATTAGGACGTACTTGGGTAAAATTTTCGGCGTCTGGTGTACCACCAGCGACGTGTACAGTGGATGAAAAAAGCTCGTTTTTCTTCATTTTGTTTACCTGATTGGGTAAATTTTTATCACAGTCGAACGTCGATTGTCGATTGCTCGTGCATGTAATTGTTTTTCGACCGATTCTAATGCGCAGATAATTCGCCTTCTGCAGCATATGGCATGTGACCGCGTGTGCTTGGTGTGTAGGTGTTATGCAATTTGCCAGCTACAACGCTCGGAACGTGCTTTTTATTATGATGTACGAGGGGATATCTGCGTATGTATTTTTCTCTTTCGACGATGGTGATGATGATGATTTATCATGAGTAAGCAGGTGTATTGTTTGCAATGGCTGAGGCGATGAGGTGGTGGTGGTTGTGGTGTCATCGAACGAAAATTTTTACCTGCGAGCTGTGTAAGTGTAGCTTGCACTTGGTGGTTGGCGGGAAATTAATCCCGGTGATGCGGAAATTTTTACGAGCCTGTGTTCGCTGAGTTGTGCGAACTGGTTGTTGTACTTATCACGTAATGTAATTGCCATTTTGACCGTGTTCCTTGACTTTGAATCGAGTGTTGCTGTTGCATGTGGAGTTGTTGTTGTTAGGTAACTTTATTTCATCTAAGGTTAGTTGCATTTTTTTTGGTGGAGTGATTGATTTTTTTTTGAAGTGATTTTTTGTGCTCGAATGTTGTTGGTAAAATGGTAGTTAGGATTTGATTAGAGTAGGAGAAGATTTGGGGAATTTTGTTGGAAGAATTGTTGGTCTGGATCGTGGAAAACCCGTCAGTTCTGAGAAAATCTTTCAGATATGACCCAGTCGTTGGAAATGTGTTTCAGAAGAAGGCTGGGTGGGACAGAATTCAGAAGGGAAACTTGAAAAGATGATTGGATGTTGTGTTGGTTTGGACGCAAGTGACGAAAATGTGAAGTTTAGGAAAGATTGCAGATTATCATTCTTTTAGCAATATTTTTACTGATCAGCTCATGTCTAATGAGACTTGATTTGATCAACTCATATTTTTCCTTGCACTGGTACCTTTTTCAATTTTTGATAGAAAATTGGCCAAAAATTTAGTAAAATTAACTGAAATATTATGGTCAATATCTCTGATTTCCTGTGGAAATATTTTTTACTCATTCTCGTCAAAGTCAAATTTTTTTTCAATTTGGAAAAATCTACCATCACTGGTAGAAAAAATTGTAGGCTTTCAATTTCCATCAAATTGCACTAAGTATGATGTATTTCGAGTTGATATTAGTGTAGACTTGAGTTTTGGCCTCTTGAGTGACTCGGAATGGGGTTCAGGGGTTCCCAAAATCGTGCAATTAAAATTAAACATAGAAAAAATTGACAAATTTGGGTTAATGGTGTAGTTGGACGTCTCTTATGACGAGAAAAACATGTTTTGGATGAAATTGACCAATTTAAGCGACAAAAATTGTTAAAAAGGAAGTTTGTTTTGCATTTTTCAAGGTCATTCACCCATGAATACAAAAAATTCTGAGAAAATATGTGTTGTGCATTTACCATCTAGGTGAGATACAATAATGTATATTTTTTTCATAATTGCATTCTGAAAGAAGTGACCAAAAGTTCCATTTCATTTTCCCCAGAAGATATGGTTGAAAAAAATTCCAAAAAATGTCCTTAAATAGCCGTTGAGAATGTGTATCATCCCTGCAAGTTTGAAAAAAATTGAATGATAACTCCCAAAGTTGGAAATTTTCAACTGAAATTGCAATTTCACCCCATTTGAAGGGGCTAGAACTGATCTGGTGCTCTAAAAATTTCATCATAGGAGTTTTGGACCATAAGGAGCAACTTCCGCTGGTTAATTTCAAAATCTGAGGATGAGGTCAAATCACTCATTTTTAGCTGGCTATGCTCTTTATGACCCTTTTAAAGAAGAATACATATTTCAAGTTTTCTCAAAAGGGAACGTTGTATTGCATCAATTTTCTATCCTGGATCATGGATGTCTTAAAAATGTAAAAATCAGCATTCAAGGAACCCCTAGTTCAAAATCAGGGTAACAGGTTGGGTAAAATTCAAACATTGAACAAATGTTCTAAAGAGAAATCTGTTTATAGCTCAGAATTTGAAAAAAATCTTCCAAATTCAGGAACCCGAAGAAAAACTTGACTCGTTCTTCTTGATTTAAATCTCTCCCTCCCCTAACTATTAAAATCTATGATGGCTTTTTAGCTTATAACAATTGAGGAAGCTTCCTGCAAATGAACTTGGATATACCCTGCTGCCTCACCACTCAACGGGCATATAAACCATTAAATTACGATTTTATGCTCTAGTATGGTATCTACACACTTAGCACGTGTTATTAATAATCATCCGGGTAACCGTTTCTAGAGCTCGATGTTTTTTATTGTGCCAATAACCACGATGTTTGTCAATTACTCGTTTATTTTTTCCGATGTGCAACAGTTAGGCGCAACAAACTGATAATTATAGACGCGAGGAAAACTCATAGGTGTATATCCCTTTCTGCAAAGGTGTATGATTGAAGAACGTGGATAAACGACCTGGATAGGTCCATAGACAGTGAACCACATACTATGCATACTCATTTAGAATGACAGATACAGAAATGTGCGTACCTACATACATACATTTTAAAAATAAATATGTAATTTTTGTTTATTCTGACGTTAGTATACTTGGTATGGTTTATGCTGTTTGCGGTGCTGTAATTTAAATTCAACTCGTTATTTTCCCACTTGGTCATCGTGATTGCCGTATGGTAGTTCCGTTTTTTCATGGCCATCATTTTAATCTCCTTATTGGTGTAATGCATGCGAGAAATAAATTGAGATAGTGACCATTAAACGGCTGTTAATTTGAGTTCTTAATGGCGTTTGTATTAACCGTTGACGGTCAGCTTGTCTTCTAGGTCATTTTGTAGATTCTAATGTAAGTAAATTAACCTAGTTACCGTCCGTCGTTGACTCCGCGAGTGTCACTTGAGTGTGAAATGAGTCCGACAACGACCACGACGACGACGTCGTCGTGCCATACTTCTTCGTCTCTTCTCGTTCGTTTTCCATAATCCATGCTTGGTAAACCATATTCTTCTTGTATCATTTGGTATTCTTATAATATCAAATCACGATGAAAGATCTCTATAAATGATTTAATCGTTGCACGATGTGGCTGTCGAGACGATTTCGACGATTTAATTCCATCCATGTTTTTTTGAAATATGCTCGAAAATACATTGTTTGATGTGTATTTTTGTAGCATGCTGTTCTTTTGACAAATGATGATGTAAATCATCGCCCTGTACGATGAATAACGCAGTAACAGCTGCGAAAACAATATTCTATCTATTTATAATAAAATTGCGCAATCGTTCCCTATAAACACACGAAATTTCTGATGTGTTTGAAACGTGCGTCTATGCACACACTTATATTTTAGCCCGAAATGTAAATTATCAAACATTATAATATACATTGATACCGTATAGCATGAGCAATTGATAAAAAAAATATCGTCGAGTACTTTCGCATAATATTGGTTATTCACGTGATCTGGGTTTATTACATTGACGGGTAAATCGTGAAACCTGTACTCATACGTGTATTAGTTGAGATATTTTTTTAGTAGAAAAATATGATAATATTCCCTGATGTAATACTAGAGGTATTTTATTTTGATTGAGAGATTTTCCAACCTCCAAGTTGGAATAAAAAAATTCATCTGATTGAGAAAAATTGCAAGAATTGTACTCATTGCGCTTACAGGTTGTTGAATGCAACAGTTGAGTAACAATAGATTCGCGGAATAGGTGCCTAGTTGTCTAGGTTTATCTATAATCACAGCCGACTGTTTGTTTAGGGGTGAGGGTCTATCCTACACACGTGTCGTCTACGTTGCGTACATTTGAAAAGGGATGGTGGGGAACGGTGGGGAACACGTGTGCTATTCCGGGTTACGCGCAGCAGGTTGTTTAGGGGTGGGGTGGTTACTGTGACAGACCGTTTAGATTATTGGCTAGGATGTACATAAAATAGATGCGTTCGGCGATTGTGAGGGCAGCGGAAGGGTACAATTCCGCGTAATCTAGATTTACATATTATACAACAGGTTGTTATTTCACTCAACAGTTGCGCGTAATAGATACAATGTATTTTTCTGTGTATAACATAACGTAATTTGCAAAGCAGGATTGCTCCAGGGTTACCTACCAATACTTATTTATTTTTTTTGCGAATAAACTAGTACGTACTTTATGTGTTTTTTCCCTGTCGTAAAGTTCGCTCGGTATTAAATTTGAAACACATGCGGTGATTTGTGTTCTTGTAAACACGCGGCGGTGTTGAAAAAAAAAGCGGAATTCCCACGATTGAAAATTCACTCTGCACAAAGCTCGAATGCACGCGTAGGTGTTTCAAGAAAAACGTATTTTGGAAATCAAAGAGAACTATAATAAACAGGTATTTTAAATAAATTATATAGGTATTCCAAAGTTGAGGTTGAGTGTAAACGTATCGAAAAATGATACAAAAATTTTATCATGTAGTCGTTAATTAAAGAGGTTTTGTGTAATTTTCACAATAGAAGTAATTGCTCGAATGTTATTAGCGTTCGAATGTTGCGCTAATGGCAACATTCTGTTTAATATTGTGGAAGGTAAGAGTACGTATAAAAGAGTAAATTTTGCCACGCGAAAAAATTCTTTTTCAATATTTGGAATTTTTATTAGTAGCATTGGCGTTTATCCAGATCGTCGTTCAGTGAACTCGATAATCAGTAGTTTGTTTATGAAAATATACATTTGTAGAATGTGGTCGTATAAGTAGTGTGCAAGTCTTGAGAGGAATGTGCTGGTGGAAGGTGGATGAGGAGGTTGTCTATGTTTGTGTTTTCGTTTCATTAATTGAATGGTCGTGGTAACCTGGCCTTGAGACTTTTGAACTTTGATTTGTGCCAGTTGCTGGGAGTAGGTTTAGAGGTGCTTTATGGCTAGGAAATAATAATTCAATTGATGGCCCGTTTATATGGTACTTTTTTTTTTTTGTTATTTTAGCAATGAAAACAATAAGGTCAATGCTCTCGTAGTTTATGCGAATTTTTTTTCATTAATGTGTGAGAATGTTTGTATACAAAAGAGGAAAAGCTAATCGTCGACGAGTTCTTTTTATTTTGCAAATAAATCAATCAAGTCTAGACATCGTTCGTTTGCAAATTTTGTTCCCTTGTTTTCTTCTGTTGCCAATTGCGTAATTTTTTTTTATAAATTTGAGATAAAGAAAACGCGACGAGCGGTGTTGGTCTGTAAATTATATAATCTGGTTGTAAAATTAGCGGAAACAATTTTTTTTCATATGAAATAGCGATTACTCATTGTACGTAATAATGTACTCTTAATACATATGAATCATCAGTTCAGCTCTCAACGTTTTGCCACTCGCCAGTAAAAAATTTTCCCCCTGCTTCGACGCTCTGGCTCTGCGTAAATACCCGTGAAGTATCCCATCTACACAGATGGGTATCTCGATGTTGCGATAATATAATTGTTTACAGTGCTCATGTGTGTGTATATAACGTCATAGTACTCGACGCGTTTTTTTTGCTGCTTTTCACGTAGCAGAAAAATTTTTTCAGGGTCGTCTTTGTTTGGCAAATACACGGAGGCGGTGTAATGGCGCCGATGTTGACCATTTAGGTAGATTTCCTTGATGTAATTTACTACGGTTAGGTGACCTGAACGATTGTTTGTGTCGTCTGATGAGAAAGGATTGTGTGAGGTGTTGATAGGTGGATTGTTGATCAGTTTTTGTCGTTGTGTGAAGTTTGTTTTGTCAGCGATCTTGATTGGAAGTGGAGTGGTGGTTGAAGATGTTGAGGGTTTCAATTGATTATTTCATGCTTGTTCTCGAGGCTGACTTCTTTGTGGAAATCTTCGGGTATTGACTTGATTGAGGAGACCTCCAGTGCAGACATCACCAAGGAATCCTCCAGGTCCACTACTGGATTCTTCATTGATGTCAAGATCTTCAATGCACTTAATGACATTTTGAATGAGCTTCAGGTTTGAATCAGGAGACTTCCTCAGTACATGTCTGATGTCAGCATAGACTTGGGTCACTTCTCTTGGGTTAAGACACCCGGTGGAGGCTCTGGAGATTTACATTCATTGAAGAGCTTCAGAAATACCCTGAGTGGGCATGGGGTCTGATGGAAAGGTGCTGCAAGAAGCTGGTGCAGAAACAAATTTTGAAGATGAATTCTGTTGAAGCTTTTATTGGTGACTGTTTTCTCTGAAAGTCTTTTTATACGTTTCAAATTATGGGAGGTCTTGCTTCCTGGAGTCCCAACATTTTTCTACGTCAACATTCTTTGCACGATTTCTTCAAACGTTCATCTCTTCTATATGAGCCAAGATCTGAAGTTTTTGAGGAAGTTCACTTCGAATGATCATCCAAAGATGCCAGATTGATTATTCCTTCCTACAAATTCACAATTTTGAACCTATCTGTGAATGTGTTGTGAACACGAGTGGGAATCACTGAAACAAGATAGATGAGAAAACGTTAATTAAAAATGGTGTTACAGAGATTAGATTTGTAAGAATCGTTAAACATGACTAATTAACCTGTTCGGGACAGTACGAGACGAAAACAATATGGGATATTGAAAAATAGTCTGCGTGAATCATCATTATATGCGATCTAGACCTTGAAGGTAGCAGAGGAGTTCAAAAACATCATCTTGGTCGTCGTCATCGTCCTGCTAAATGGCGCTGGCGTAGAACTTGGGCCAACTCACCCACATAGATCGAATCAATATTTTATAATATTCATATTCTCAACGACATTATATTGTGTATGTGGTGAATTATCAACATCGATGTAGCGCTAATGTTGCGGTTGAGTACACAACACAAAACGTGGTGTTTACTTTTATCATGGTATTGGTAATAGAATTGAATCGAATGGAATGTGGATTAAGATTTGGTGGAAGATGGCCTTACAGTATGTGGGAGTGAAGGCGATTAACAAATCAATCGACGTACATATATGTATCATTTACTTTATAATATTATAATAGCTAGGACATGTTTTATTATCCGTAGTAAAGTAACACAAAGAAAAAATGTGGGTGTAATCGACGAAAATATCTGCGCTTGTATATATAGAGGTCACCTGGAAGATAAAGACCTTTGAATATATACCCATAGAGGACAGACCCTGAGCTTGGATTGCGTAATCGGCAATTGTGATCATAGAGGAGAAAGAGGATGGTGAATTCAAAGCGTGTAATCGACGCGGAATTAAATTATGCTGGAACGCGTGTTCATGGGGATTCGCAGCAGGCCTGGATGAGCGTCGCTGATTGGTAATTATGGCGCGTGATTCGCCAATTCACGTTTCATTGTGAACGATCGGTGAGATAGAGAGAGATAGATGGCCGTTTATGTACACGATCGAGTATGTAGACTGTGTGTTCTGTTGCAGGATTGATGGCGATGTCGATGGCGCAGAGCCTTCGGGCTTTCTGCGGTAATCACGTTAATAACCTTTAAGTTTCATCTACCTCTGGCTGCGCGAATATTCGACAAGTACGAGGTTAAACTTGGATAAATATTGGCGCGATTGTTGTAATAATAGTGCTAAAGTTGCGACGATTGACGATCTATAAGATCGCGATACATGAATGTTTTGTTCTTGAAAAGGTTTGCATAATCGACTGATGTATATGGATGATGATGTTTATAGTCCTAAAGCTCTTATACTCGTAGTAAAGGTGACACGAATTTTGCACCTTGGATGATGACGTGTGATGTATTGACTATAATCGAAGGACGTACTGTAAATGACATATTTGCGCCTTGTTTTTCTTCAATTCGCAAACAATCGTATAGGCCTAGGAAAAAAGAATCTAAAAAGATGATTGTAATCGTATGGTCGTATATTAAACGTAACATTAGATACGGTAGGAAGCGATTGTGTAAATTTCCTGAATGCAGTCGTCGAAGCGTACGCTTATTTAACCTCTACCTTGGAGAGGATTTTATGTGGCTCGGGCTCGGACTCGGACATACTACGTATTACGTCATTTACGCGTTATTACGTGGCTCGAATGGCAGGTCATTCTTTCGTGCTGTAATAAGTAATAACACACCTTGGCCGTAGAATATTCGCCCTTGTTTTGCATTACCGATGATGTAGTTTTTTTAATGCCAGCCTTTCATGCCTCGTGTACCTTCTAACCATCTTATTAAGACTTCTCGGGCATTCGGCGAAATTTTTTTTTTTTTGCGCTTACCAGAGGACCACTGTGCAAAGTTACAAGATATTATAACCTAGCCGCGTTCAAATCGATCCTCGATTACCGACTATAACCAAAGAACCGTTACTTCCTCGAATGGCTGAGAATTAGGCAACAGGTTCGTGCGTGTAACTGGTAGACCGGATTTGGGTGGGTATTGAGTTTCAACAGGGCACGATGCGATGCGATGGTTGTTTCACGCAGAAACGGAAATTATAGTGTGCGATGTTTTTCGTGTAGCTAATTTGAATGGTCAAGATGATGGAATGTGGTGTTGTATAATAGACGTCGACGTCGTCGTCCAAGTCCAAGTCCAGGTTGTTGTTTCCTTTTTTTTTCTGTTTCTAGTCAGGTTCTATGTAATAATATGTACTTTAGTGCGAATATTCAACAAGTAGCCGGGCACGTTCGTCCTTTAGACAATAATACGCTGTCATGGTTCACCTAAATGAGCCTTGTTAAGATAAGGTTCTGGTTGTGGTCAATAAACGACTGTCATCTAAAACCTTTTTATTGTAGGTACTTCCGTCTTTGTTGCAATTTTACCGCTGTAATGTGGTTTATGATTCATTCACGATCGGATTGGATTGTGCGGATACAAAATAGCGAATTTCATGAGTGTGTTTTGGTTCGTTTGAAAATTTTCCTGACTGAGATCATCTGCGAATATTGATGATGGTTCTGAGAAAAACTTCGAAATTTTTGATCTATCATTATGTGTTTTTTTTACCTGGCGGAGGGGATTTTTCCTGTGGTGAAATTCACCAAAAGTGTGGGTGAACTCGTATTTGTGAGAATTTGCCAAATTTTTGGAAATGGTAGCAGAGCGTGGTTTTTATTTTTTGATTGTGATCATGCAATGTTTCATTAACATGGGCTTAGGTTACTCAGATTATCAATCTGAACATTTTTGAACGATTTATCTAACTTGAAAAAAAAAATATCGTCATTAAACCGTCTAAACTTCTGATCTATCATTATGTTTTTTGACCTGTCAGACGTTATTTTTCATGTGAAATTCGCTTCAAGTGCGGAGAATCTCGCATTTGTGAGAATTTGCCAAATTTGTGGAATTGGTAGCAGAGTGTGGTTTTCATTTTTCGATCAAAACCATGCAAAATTTCATCAGCATTGGGTTAGATTACTCAGATTTTCAATTTCAAAATTTTGAATGATTCATGTATTTTTTAAAAAAAAAGATCATCATTTAACCTTCAGAATTTCTTATCTATCATTGACATTACGGTTTATGACCTGACAGACATCATATTTTTTCATGTGAATTTGAAAATCGCTATAAAAGTGCAGAAAACTTCGCGTTAGTGAGAATTTGCCAAATTTTTGGAAATGGTAGCAGAGCGTAGTTTTTATTTTTCGATAGCAACCATGCAATACATCAGCTTTGGGTTAGGTAACTCAGATTTTTAATTTAAAAATGTTGAATGATTCATGTATTTAAAAATAAAAAATATCATTATTGAACCTTCAAAATTTCTGTTCTTTTATTATGTTTTATGACCTTACAGACGTAATTTCTTCTGTGAAAATCGATATTAAAGTGTAGAAAAACTCAGCATTGAAGAGAATTTGCCAAATTTTTGGAAATGGTAGCAGAGCGTGGTTTTTATTTTTTGATTGTAACCGTGCGATAGTTGATAGGCATAGGTTCGGTTCATTATTCAGATTGATTTCAAATTTCAACATTTTAAATATCTCTGTTAGTTAATCAATGGTAGCAGAGCTGTGGTTTCATCATTTGTTTTATTTTTGCCAGTTTCATGAGCTACCTACCCACTTTTCCATTCTGTTTTAGTCATTGCTTATTGATAAACTTTTGCATTTTTGAAATGTTTTGGAATTCAGCATATGGTAGCAGAGCAGTGGCTTATATGTACCTTGAAAGTAATCAAATGTAAAAATATTAAAAATGCAATGGATTACAGATCCTTGAGTGGAAAATCGTGTCATCGTCTAATTCTCCAACGACGTGTCACTTCAATTTTTTTATTTTTGATGACAGAGATACATCCACACTTCACAGGTTGAAGATGAAATCATCAAAACCATTATTTTGGATCTGATACTGTGTATGAATGAGTTATATTCAATTTTGAATTCTTGAGGAACCATCGTTGTTGATGCTCATTAATGATCTGCTCATGGAAGCAGAAAATTTTCGCACTTGAGATTTCAACTTTTCGCAATTTTAATTGGAACTCTGAAGAGCAATCGTATGATCAACCAAAATTAACGAATACCTACTTGAACTTGAACCTCAGCAAGAACTACTTAGGTATACCAGTCCATTGAAAATTGTTAGATAATTTGACTCTAGCAGGTGGCAGGTTCTAGGTCTGTAAAACTGACTGGTCATGTCCTGTCATCTTGGTGACATCGAGGACATCTTGGTTCTTTTGGTGTGAATTCTGTCTATTCATAGCAGCAACTAAGATATGTCCGAGCTCATCTACGCTTATCTAAGGTACATATGAATTGTGTAACTGATTATGAAAATTCCAATACATTTCCAGAATGTGCAGCTTATGTGGCTCATCTGGTAAATCTTCACGCATCAAAGCGCATCGAAAAATTAAACGGTATAGAGAGAAACTGGTACTTGAAATGGAAATGAGGGAAGGTGTGCAGTACATGAGGATGCATACTCATGATGTATGAAGAATACAGAAACGTTATGCGTGTATACTGTATACAGAAGATATAATAGATGTTCATAGATAAAGGCGAGCAAGTCGAAGATGAATGGCCTCGATGATGATCGGTGAAACATTGACCTTGGAAAATAAGAGTAAAATGTTGGAAAACACTGAACTGCAGGCTGTAGTATTATTCAATCTGCGATCATTGCCACCTCGTATATACCTATGACTATGAGGAAAGACCTTTTCACGTGCTGAGGAAAAAAATCAAATCTTTTCGTTTAGGTCTGCTCGCATCGGTCACGAAAATTGTTCGTATAACTGTTCACTTTTGAACAGCTTCTCTAAAAATGTTGAGCCAGTTGTCGGCATACATTCTGGTGTACATATTTTGTCGTGCGTTCGTGTACGTGTGTGTGGATACGTTTGTGGGTATATGTTATGCGTTTGGCAAGTTCTATGACCTAGTTCATGTTATTACCGCCTTTCTACCACTTCTCTCTCAATGCTGGTCCGACTCCGAAGACGTATACGTATCTTTTTTAGTAGTACACATCCGCGTTTGTCTGGTGTCCATGTGTGAGTTGTGTATATACTCGCGATACTCTAATCAAGACATGCGGCCATGGTAATGGACATAGTTGAGATACCCGTTCGACCGTTAAATCGTTGTCAAGATGAGCATTTCCTTCGAAATGGAAAATTTTTTACTGAAATTTTCCGCCAGCGGTTTCGTAATTTACATCTTTAATGTTACGAAACCGTATCTACTCTAATAGGTGCACAATGCACATGGCGATTTCTTGGAAATTAGCAATTATGCTGATAGATTACCTACCTTATAACCCTCTTGGCTCTTGGTCATGGTCTTATGTATTCGTATTGTGCGATGAGTAGGTATCATTGTTCGGCATGTGTACTTAGTTACTGTACTTTGTAGGTTAGCTATGAGTGTTGTATGCGATTATGTTGTGTGGATGTGGAGCATCTTTGGAAGTTTAACCTGGTCGAGTATTGTCCGACCACAAAGTGTGTCATGTGTGATTTTACTTACTAAATGAGTATTTTTGTGTTAGCTGAATGTATTTACTAGACAAATGCGTGTACTTAATGCCTATTGTGTATGCGTACCTATTGATGATGCGTATTAATTTGAATATTCACAAGGTAAAAGGGTTTTGAAATTTTTGGTGTCAATAATGAATGATTGAAAATAAATGTAGGTAAGATGTTGGGTATTGAGTTGAAGAACATAAATCTTTCTGCGAGTGTAAATATTGGGAATATTCTGCAATTTTTGACGGATTCTGAGAATAACAAGTCTCTGATGAGAATGGATCAGGAAAACTGAAAATTGAAGCGTTTTCTGATGAGAGAACCTTATGAAATCGAAGTGACCGATTTTAACGAAACCAAGCTGGACGCTAGACCGAAAGATCATGAACCTCTAAAACTACCGTACAACCAACATTTCTGGTGCTTAGTTCATTTTTGATTTTTGGCGAATTTTTGTAAATTTAAAAAGTTGAAAAAGTGTTTCAAAGGTGATTTTAAAACTTTTTCATGAAATGTAATTTTTTTGAGCAACGTGAATCAAGGTGAATCATCCTTTCAATTCGACCCCCCCCCCACATCAACAACTACTCGTTTTGAGCCATTCTGGAGCCTCCAGTAAATTTTCTAATTTTCTCCAGAAATTTCAAATTGCTCTGGAAGGGCCAAAAATGAACTTTTGCCCAATACAACTGTGGTGGGTGCTTATTGGGCAGTGGGCACCCTCTTGATTGTTTTTGGTGGCTATTGCAAAATTCCAAGAGTATAAGTTCAAAAGTAAATTTTTGACCAATTTGTAAATTCCAGAAAAAGTGAATAAAATCAAATTCTCAAGGAAGGCATATAACGAGTGGTTTTTTCGATAAGGTTGAAATTTGCACAAATGGTTGTATCTAGTCTGATCCCTCTCACTTCCCAGATCCAAATTCCACAATTTCAATCCATTCTAGGAGCCTTCAACGTGATTTTAAATTTCTCCGGGATTTTAAAATTTCTCCAAAAAGCATGAAAATCAATTTGGGTTGCTAAATTGAAAATTGAATTGTGGCTCGTTTTCGAGCATTTTAAAAAGTTTACTTATTTAAAAGGTGAAAATTTTTGCTTTTTGTAAAAAATTGACAAGTAGGTATATCTCGTTTTTAAAAAAAAATTCTACAAAATCTTGCCTTTTCCTCAAAATTGAGTAGAGATACCAAAAAGCGAGTGTTTTTTGGGCAGAAATCACCAAAACGTACAGTTTTTCACCGAAATGTTGAAAAATAGTTCAACTTTTTTGATAAGAATTGCACAAAATAGCTTTTTTTGAAAATAATTGTCAAACAATCTTACTTTTTGCTTTTTTTAAAAAAAAAACAAAAATTCTTTGCTCAAGTCTCACTTTTTTCCAAAAATTTCTCAAAGGTTTCGCTTTTTAGCCAAAAATAGTCAAAATTCCCAAAAAGTCCTACTTTTTGCAAACTTATCCCAATTCCCGTATTTTGCCAATTTATTTCCAAAAATTACCACTTTTTAGCAAAATTTTGATGTTTTGCTTTTTTGTCAAAAATTTCTAAGAAGACGGGATTTTTGCTAAAATTATTGTCAAAGTCTCGTTTTCTGTCAAAAATTGCAAATAGTCCCAGCTTTTGTTTAAATTGCCGGAAAGTTTTTTTTTTCAAAAAATTTTCAAGTCTCACTTTTTCTAAAAAATTATTGTGTTGTCGGGTTTTTTCAGGAGTTGTGAAAACGCCCTCTCTTCTGCTGAAATTGTCAAAAGTCTCGATTTTTGACAGAAGGTTCACAAATTCACTTCGTTACCCAAAATTAACAAAAAATCGAATGAGCTAGCTAGCTCAAATCTTTTGTCAATAATTGTCGAAAAGTCCTGCTTTTGGTGGAAATTTTACAATTAATTTTTGTCAAGACGTAATAAACAAATTCTAAAAAAAAGTCTCATTTTTTAGATTTTAATTGAAAACGAAAAGTTCTGTTCTTTTTAGTGATTTTTTGCTATAAAATGTTTTGCCCATGTTTTGTCACTTTTCTGGTCACTTTTTCGAGTTTTTTTGGTTGCTACAGTTATTTTTTTGGCCTGGGTTTTGGCAGGGAGTTTCATATTGAGTGTTTTCCAAAAATCTCGGTCGCATTGAAATCAAAATCAAACACCTCGAACGCCTCGTTGTAAGTTTTCTTATTTTTATTTAAAATATCTCAAAATGACACGTCATTTTCATTCATTATTTTTTGTTGAAACAAGAGCAGAGATCTCAAGTGTACTATGTTGTTTTTTTTCTAGCCTGGCGATCAACGGAACTCTATTCCATCTAGTTTTTTCAATCGCCCAATATTTTTTCTGCATTGTCAATTCCATAAATTCAATAAGCACCTAAACCACTGCATAATTTCAGATTAGCAACGTATTCTGTTATTCTTAGAACTTGGCCATTCTAATTCTTTCGACGTGCTTCCCAAATAACGCGAAATTTGATTATTCATCATTAGATTAGGTGGAATAAAGCACAAGATTGTGTGGTCATACACCTCCATCTAGTTTATTTTTCCATCAAAAAATGATTTGCATTTTTAAAAAATATATGTACTATGTTCATCTTCAGCACCCATCGAGCAAAAAAATTGGATCATCGTTTCTTATCCTACGCTATAGTTATTCTTCAGGGGCGGCAATTTCCATAGTCTAAAAAGCCCCCTGACCCCCTTCATTAATAACCAATACGACGATAAATAACTGCAAAAAAAAATACCAGTTCATCTGCATTACATACTACGATCGTCGTCGTCGACCAGTCTGAACACATTTACACATCCCACAAATGATCTAATTTTCTGCCATTAAAATACGCCCATATTTACGCGCCGATTCCGTTATAATGTCTTTGAAGCGGGCAGCGGGCTCGAAAATGGCTACGTTGTGCATGAGTTAAATTACACGTATTATCGAAGAAAATAGTACCACGGAGAGAGAGACAGAGACAGATAGACAGGACGAATGCATAATGGAAAAAAATGCACCCAAATGTTTAATCGCTTTGCAATGACAACGGTTCCATTGTGACCTGGGATATTGGTGCAGAGCGTGTGTTGTGTACTTGTAGGTACCTACTTGTTGTTTCATTGGTTCATATTGCGAATTTGCTGCTGGCTGGTGTATTATTTAAAAACGTTCGTGGTTCGTAGGGTATAGTATAGTCGTACGTGTCGATTAAAAGAGTATTTTGCAGTCTTCGTCACGTTTCTAGGAAGCGATTACATTATTGAAATTATGAAAAAATACAAGAAGAAGAAGCAAAACGAAACGAATGCTGGTGTACGATGACAACGATTGCATCATATGCGCGTGTATCGTCGTAGAGCGTTCAGGTATTACCCATTTCAACGGTATCTTCCGCACAGAACATCGAACGTCGAGTTGAAAAGAAAAATACGACTCGCTATTGTGAATCATTTTTATGGTAATGAGATTCATATGATTGTATTGTAGTATATACGAAGCCGCCGCAACATAAAGGTGTGTGTACCCTAGCAGGGGCAGGGGCACGGGCACGGGCACGGGCACCCAATAATGAGAAGATATGTACATATTGTTTGTGTACGTGTAAAGTACGAATACAACAAGCGTACGTCTACGTACACATTAATGGAATGTTTATTTTCGCGGTTCGTTCGCATTTATGCGAAGTGAAGGAAGATCTACTGCTGTGCAATCACGAGCTCGGGCTTGAGCCTGAGGAGTGGACGAGCGACTCGATTCTTCATCTTCTCTCCATGAACCCATCGAAGGCCTCTGGGCAACATCGTTCTAGCGTAAGATTTCGTAATATCCAACGAACCGAACGGGAACGATTCGATCTTGCTTGCGATGTGGTCATCGTAATGGGCTCGGAATTAACGTGATTAAGTCGCACCGCGTACTCGTAGTCGCGGTGGAATCTCGTATACATAATGCTGTGTACACGTGGTGGTCGTTGGGCTCTATCCCGCTTACGAGGAGGTTATTTTTTGCAGTCCAATGGCAACTGAAGCGGTAATGACCTAGTCATGGTCAAGGGTGAGGTTAGTTAGGCGAATTTACCTCATTATTATGCGATTATGAAGTCATCCGCCATAGTTAACAGTGATCTTGATGTGGGTGCGTCTGTGTCGTGTTATAGACATAGACCTACCTTTCCAGTTTGGGGATTGTTTCACATTGGAATGGAATGAATAATTGAACTACATGTTTAAATGGATTTGCAAATTGTTGATTTCAGCCGTTCGAAAAGGTCAAGTTTGAGAGAATTTCGAACGGGTGGTTTTTAATGATTGGAATTTTCCACTTACTCGCACATGTGCAAAATGTGCGGTCGTATTTTTTAAAAAATGTATTCAGAAAAAGCCAAAGGTTCAATGTCATTGGCTACCTGTGTCTTATTCAAAACATTACGCGGTTTGAATGGCTCGACTCTCGCGGCATAACCAGTTGTAATTCATTGATAAAAATGCTTCAGCGTATCGTATTTCAATAAAAAATCTATCTCGTATTTCATACTTATTATTATATCGTTGTTAGTGTCGGAATTCATCCGATAGGTGGAATTTTGATGACATAAGCATTGAAAAAGTGTCGGTCGTCAATGACATTTTATAATGTAGAATAAGTTATATGTAGATGACAAGTGCCTTCTGTGATCTGGTCATATACTATAAGCCGTATTTCATAAATTTCATTCCTCAAGCGAAGTGACGCGTTTCTGCATGTTTAAAGAGCGATCTTATTTTTTTGCATCAATTACTCGTATACAGACTCGTGACATAATGCTCATTTCTTATTTATTTTTATGAAGAGTGGCAACAGTTAAGTGACATTTCGTGACTTATTGAACACGGAATGAGTGACAAGGGTGACTTTGTGTGAAATTATAATTATTAATTTGTAGTACAAGTATACGATGAAGTGTAAGGTGCTGGGATTGAGGGAGGTGGAGGGGAGGGGAGTGCTCACATTCTGTTCGGAAAATTATGGGGTATTTCGATGATCTTGCTGTTATATATTTTGGTAACATTTTAGAAATTATATCAAGAGACCTTGTACTCTAAAAAAATTGAATAATTTTGAAAATTTTTTAGACTTCGAGCTTTTACTGGAGATGTTAAACATTTAGGTACCTGAAAATTTGAAATTTTTCCTTCCGTCTTGTTGAGGTCATCTGACCAAATGACCCATATTGATACTCAGCTTTGATGAATATTGTATGAAAATTTTCACGTTATCATCCAGATAATGATATTTTGGCGGCGGGGAGAAGTTTTGGAGGGGAGGGGGGTTAAATGACATTGATTTTGCACCCAAACAAGTAAATATTTTTTTAGCTTTTTCAAATCCACGAATATTCAATTTTTCAACAACTTTTGCCTCGCTTTGCTTGCGTTTGTTTGAATGAATCTTACTTCTTGTTTTGCATGATTTTTCATTCGAAAATTTTACCTTTATGTCATTTTACCCAATTTTTAACTAACCCACGTTTGTTTTGTTTTCTTGTGTTTTAGGTGAGTACTGATTTTGCGGTGTAAAAATAGCGTAGTTAACTAGTTATGGACCCAAGTGTCTACCTATCAGAATAAGTGAGTCATTTTATACGTATTATAATTTATATAGCCGAATTTCGCGTGAATACGTGTAAAGTTGAACCCGGCCTGATTTTTTCCATTTTTCATTCTTCATTTTCAAATTTATCTTGAAATAGTCTACGAGCTCCATGCTCTTAATTGTGAGCTGAGACGAGAAGGCAAATCGAACGGGAAGCTCAGTGCTACATATTTCAATTTTCATAGGTACTCAAATTTCGAAAATTGTCATATTTCATATTTTAAAAAATAACTCGTTCAATTATGTTTCGAGGCACAATTTCAATAGCAGTGAAAAAATCGTATATTTTTTTGTGGGCTTGGAATTTTTCAAAAAAAAAAGAGAAAAAATGTTAAAATTTCAACTTAGAAAATTTGAAAAACAGAACATTGATATGGTAAAAGTAGGTACCTACTAGGTACCTATTGTGAACTCTCGCTCCCCCCCCCCAAGAAATATTAGTAGAATACCTTATAACAGTACAAAATTTAAGTGACAAAATTAGATGCAAAATATTGGACCCCCTTCTCGTTTTCACCCTTTAAAAGTCGTGAACTGGTTGGATGAATAACTCGTCAATGACAAATTGAAATTAAGGTGTTTTTGACGCCCCTCCCCTCCCCCATCCTTCTAAAAAATCTTAAAATATCCGAAGACATTAAAAAAAAGGCGAAAAATTGACGTGTAAAATAGCTTGAACCTCCTCTTCCTCCTCCTTGATCCCCCCCCCCCTTAAGAGAAGTAAAATGTTTGAAAAATGCCCTGCCAAAAATCCTGCTTTTTGATTTTGAAGTTTTGTTAGTGTTGTCCTGCTTTTTCATGTTCTCCTGTGGGGGGGGGGGCATGAAAAAATTGAGTGGCAGATGCAGAAATTAGGGCAGAAGGAAAATACCTAGAATATGTTGAATGTCATAGAGATAATTTCAAAGTCAATTTCGACGAATTGATTTTCGAAAATTGTAGTACAAATTAACAGATATGAATCTTCATTCGATTAAAAAAAAATTACTCAACGAATCACAGTAGGATCCTAAAAACTTTTTTTCTATTGGTCAATTTTTCAACAAAAAAAACTCGGAGGGTAGAAATGTGTTTGTTTTTTGGACCTCGATACAGCCCTTGCTAATTTTTCATCAAGTGATGGTTCAGGTTGAAAAAACGAACGGAAATGTTGTACTATTTTTTTTTTGTTGCAAGACAATAAAGGGAGAGGAGAGGGGAGGGGTCAAATTAAAATTTGAGTTTTTATTACGTAAGGTAGTACCCATACGTGCTACGTGTATGCATTTTATGCAATCGTATTTCGATTTGATGGCCAATGACAACGACGACGTCGGCTATACGAATACCTACGTTAGAGAATTGATTTATTTTTACACCTGTTTGCAATATGCGATCATACGCTGACATGGTCGCCATCGATTACTATACATGCGATGCATTGTACTATACAGACATAATAATATGTGGTGTGTTACGTACGACTCTACAAACACATACGCATGTCGACCTCACAACGACCTTTCCCCTTCGAGTTTGACTGAAATTTCGTAATCGAATGCACGACGAATGTAATAGCGAAAATTTAACCGGCTGGTCAATTACGTAGGCGAGAATGCTGTTTGGCTGTATTTTTTTTTTGCATGCCAGATGAAACGTGAGGATGAGATAGAGAGAATGAGAGGAAAGCATGAAAACGTTAAACGTTTCTGGCTGTGGCAATTACCTTCGCGTATAGAAAGAAGCGAAGTGATCGCGGTGCAGGTACTCGTAATAATAATAATATTATGTACTGTACGTTTACGTACAAATACGACGTGTTTTATGGAACATGTTCAAGGCGATCAAGCTTTACGAGTGTACGAATAACGATGACGTTTGCGAGAGCAGTATAGAGAAAGAGAGAGAGAGAGAGAGAGAGAATACCGCAATCACACAAACACACATTCATGCGATAACAATGTCAAGTGCGAATATCTTACGTATACAGACGGCGTGCTGCTGCGAGGGTTCAGCTGAGGTCGCGCATCTTTCTTTTCATCTGTCTCTGTTTCTCTCTCTATAAACTACTATATTCTGTGTGTACTGTGTAGTGTACACTCGGTGTACTTAACGTAGGTACTACAATTCTGCAGGTATACCTATTACCTGGTGTATGTAATATCGCGCATTTATAATACTATCGTACGAACAGCAACAACAACAACAACAACAAGTTACCATAACGCTTCCACCACATTTGCTAATGCGACCATTATATTTTTTTTTTCTTTTCGGAATTTACAATGATTAATTAACGACGAGAAAACGTGTATACGATCGCTACCTGCTAGAGACGATTTTTTTTACTCTCTCGCCTTCCTCCCCTCTGTTTGCTGTTGCCCATCTTATATAGCCAGCTTCCTTCGTACCCTGTTGGTTTCCTTTCGTCCCCGCCACAGCGCAGTTCGCCGCGTAAATTGCAACACGTACCTTACCTACCTCGAGCGACGTGGAAAAAAATTGCTTTTCCGTGCATCGTATAATTAACGAGTGGAATTCGCGTAAACAGCGAACAATAACATCTTACTTCATTACCACCACCAGCACCAGCAGCAGCATCAGCAGCGTAGGGCAACTCGCTCGACCTCCAAAAATCTTCAATTTCGCACTCTTTGAACGAATCAGCGAACAGGCGAACGAATGAATGCCAAAAGGAAAAAAAAAACTATAATATCGACAAACACTCCTCTGCTACCCTCCGATCATAAGTAGAATGATGTATAATGTAGTGTAGCGTCGTCGTCGTCGTTTACTGCGGATATTTCATAATAAGAGGAAACCCTCCGACAACAGTGTTTAAGGTTACATCATCGGCGGACATGTGGTACTCTTGATGACGCTGACGCACACGTCAAGCTTGCTACTAGTCGTATAGCAGCGTACGTAAGTTGCGGAGTAGATTTCGTCATAGAAATGTCACCCTTTTTTACACATTTTTATTATCGAAGCAGTGGCTGAGGCTAGTGACTAGGTATATCTACGTCTTGTGTGTGTCTGTGCGTGTACACAGGGTACAAGGAAAATCGTTATGCTATAAGAAGATGATGCGGAGGTGGTCGATGAAGAAGAAGTATCATCGATTCTACGTAGATAGGGTACGTTTTGAAATAAAAATGAGTTATTCGAGATTCCCGTATTTATACCTACCTACCTATTTCTAAATAGGTACCTACAATCCCACATTGAAATTGAAATTAGATTAAAACTGAAATTGATACAGGTCGTGGGTTCTGTTCTAAAATGCGTAATCTACTCCATTTATACGTATTGTTTCTATATTTATTTCTGTATCATTTTTGACGTAACATTGACTAGTGTCAGCTTTAGCCTATTTGATTTTCATTGTACCGAGGGGGGGGGGGGTGAATCTCACGATCTGTGATTTTGTTTCTTTTCGTTTTTTAGCAAGACCCTTGCTTTGTCTCATAAATAGGAATTCGTATGTTTTCATAAGAAAAAATCGAAAAATTTGTAATATTTTATCACAAGCAGTCAATTCAAGTTGAACTTGTCAACTTTTACTCAAAATGACTCAAATCAAACCTCGAAGACCAAAATTCGCATTTTTCTGTATGATCAAATATTGTATGCGCTATAATTTTATTCCTCATTTTTTCCCTCATTTTTTCAGTGTGGTGAGGCCCCTCTATTTTTTTCAAAAATCCATTTTTTGTGACAAAAAATTCGAAATTGCTTCTATTTTTTTGTCACAATTAAATCGATTATGGGATTTTTTCGAGCTGAAAGGGAGCACTCAATCCTCACCGAATTCATTGTACTATGAAACTATTTTGAAGAAAGTAGGAGAAAAATCGATTGCATTTTGTCACTTTTCTTGGAATCAGTAAAAAAAACACTGAAATTCAGTGAAAATTGCAGAATGAGCAAAACCGATGAGACCAATTGAAAAATCAGTAAAATTCATTTGAAATCACGACACAATCAATTCAAGCTGAATTTTGAAAGTTCACTCAAAATATATAAACTGATTATTTTGTTATGAAAAAATTAGAGCAATTTTGGATTTTTGTTTCACATAATTATTATTTTGTATTCTCTCAGAAATGCTTGGAAACAAAAAAAAATAAATCCCACTTTACATACTTAGTTGGAACTTGTGGCCCAGGGAGAGAAGGGGGCATTCTCAACAATTTCGGTTTGTTTCATTTGTTTTGCGAGGCACTTAATTTTTTCCTAAAATTGATTTTTGTGGTGAAAAAACTGAAAAAAATTATTTTTTTTCGAATTACGAACAATAGATTTAATGATTATGAACTCTCGGTCAAAAATATCTCAAAAACGAAGCCTCTTTTTTTAAAAAAAAAAAAAACATTCAATTTTCTTCTTCTTCTTTATTTATTTTTTTTGTAAAAATCCTTGACCCCCCCCCCCCCAATTGAGCTTTTGTTATGAAAAACTGTCGGTTTTATAGAACAAAATCAGAGGAAAACAAAAAAATTGAAAGAATGTTGCAATTTACAATTTACAAAATGCAGTTCAAGTGGGTGAATTTTGGGTATAAAGACCAAATTTTAGAGAGCTACCTACCTATTTTATTGAACTGTTAATTTTTTTGGAGCTTTTTACACATGGGCCACCTTATTTGTAGCAGTATTGAGCTGTTATGAAGCCTCCAACAGATTTTTAGACGAAGCTGAAAATTTTACTTTGCAGTTACAAATTTTGGAAAATTGTACCTCGGTAAATTGTTCGAAATGGTGGGAAAAAATATTGACGTGAATTTTTTGGAGCTGAATTTGATGCTTAGGAGTTCTTTCAATGGAATGTTTCAAAATCTTGAAAATCAAAAAATTTGCTGGAGGCTCCAAAGCCATTTGAAACCGCCATGAATGAGATGCGAATCAAAATTAATCATTTCTTTGCTACATTTTATCAAATTCTGATATTTTTCATGGGTTTTTGAATTTTAGAAAATTTTTACGGATTCAAAAATTGGAATTTATTTGTAGCGAGCAAAATTATGCGTGATGTGGTTGTTGTTGTTGTAGTTGTTTTTTTGGTGTTCATTCAATTTTCTTATTCTCGACTCAAAAATTCTTTTCTTGTGAAAAATACATACATACATTGGTTCTTAAAGTGGAAAGATGAAAAACCAAGGATTTCAAACTGAATGGAACTGAATGGATTTTTGTCTGATACTATTGATGATTCTGCTTCCTCCACCCTTCCTATTCTCTACACTTTTTCGAACTTTTTTTGAAATAGAAAAATTGGTATAACAGCGTAGAGATAAAGTCATGTCACAAAATTAAGGCACAATTCTCGTTTATTTTTTCACTAAAATTGAGAAAAAGTATAAATTCTTTTTTTGGCAGAATCAAATTTTGAAGACGTTCAATGCACCCTCAATTTATCAAATCATCTCTGAAAAAATTTAAAATCGAATTATATATTTGTAGTTCCTTGTCAATTTTATCCTAAATTCTATTTCTGTGGAAAAAATTATGAAAAATTTTTTCAATAAAAAATTTGATCGAGTACCAATATTTTTTAGATCAAGCTGTCAAAAACCCCCAAATTTCGACGCAGCCACATGCAAAAAGTACAGAGTGAAACTCCTTATAGCATCACGATCAATCTCCTTCAGTCTTTTTTCTCCTCCTTCTTCCCTCTCCTCCAATATCTTCCAGCAGATTTCATAATTCTTCCTACATAGAATTTAAAAAAAAAAATGCCGATCTGTTCAATTATCAAACTGAAAAGCATTATCACTTCCCCCTCTCCTCTTTCTTCAACACCAAGTTCCTTCAATTACGCGCATATGGGTCATTCCATGTCAACTCAACCAACGTTTTTGGGTCATGTCCTTCGATTTCGCTCAATTTTTTTTTACAATATCTACCCACCCAGTAAGTAAGAAAGCCGCAATCAGTTTGGTCCCAGCCCCCTCAGGAGGCGGGTGGGGGGGCTTCCATTATTTTCACATTGTCTCGAGGTACTCAACTTCAGCAGCCCATTTCTCCAAAACTATGATACTTTGATCAAAACTGATTTCACAGTTTGAAAGGGCATCAAATTTTAAACTTTTTAAGCATTTTGAAATTTTCAAAAGTTGAAAGTTGAACTTTCAATTTGAAAGTTCAAATTTCAAAATGGCACTGCAAGTGGGAGCTACCATTTAAAATTTTGAAAAAATTTCCATAGATGTACATTTTGATACTTTTTTGAAATATTTAGGTTTCGAGATGGGACTCGTAGACGGAGGGGGAGCACCCCCACCCCCAATTTTGGGTGAAACTTTCGAAAGAAAATCTGGGGCATGTGATATATCGAATTGTATGTTTTCGGCAACGCTGAACACGAATATGACGTTAGATTTTTGATAGAACCCCATCCACGGCCCCCAGCACCTCCCCAAAGGGGGTAAAAGTTCAAAAAAGTGTTTTGTTCGTGCGACACATGGAATAATATGTTTTTGGTGACGCTGAACACGAATATGACCTCAGATTTTTGATTGGACCTCATCCACAGCCCCCTGCACCTTCCCAAAGGGGGTAACCCAAAAAAAAAATAGTAACATTCGTGTGACACATGAAATAGTATGTTTTCGATATCGCTGAACACGAATATAGCCAAAGTTTTTTAAATAGACCTCACCCATGGCCCCCAGAACCTCCCCCAATAGGTAAAATTCCAAAAATATTGTTGGGGGCCGTGGATGAGGTCCAATCAAAAATCTGACGTCATATTTGTGTTCAGCGTCACTAAAAACATATTATTCCATGTGTCACACGAACAAAACACTTTTTTGAACTTTTACCCTCTTTGGGGAGGTGCTGGGGGCCGTGGATGGGGTCCTATCAAAAATCTAACGTCATATTCGTGTTCAGCGTTGCCGAAAACATACAATTCGATATATCACATGCCCCAGATTTTCTTTCGAAAGTTTCACCCAAAATTGGGGGTGGGGGTGCTCCCCCTCCGTCTACGAGTCCCATCTCGAAACCTAAATATTTCAAAAAAGTATCAAAATGTACATCTATGGAAATTTTTTCAAAATTTTAAATGGTAGCTCCCACTTGCAGTGCCATTTTGAAATTTGAACTTTCAAATTGAAAGTTCAACTTTCAACTTTTGAAAATTTCAAAATGCTTAAAAAGTTTAAAATTCGATGCCCTTTCGAACTGTGAAATCAGTTTTGATCAAAGTATCATAGTTTTGGAGAAATAGGCTGCTGAAGTTGAGTACCTCGAGACAATGTGAAAATAATGGAAGCCCCCCCACCCGCCTCCTGAGGGGGCTGGGACCAAACTGATTGCGGCTTTCTTACTTACTGGGTGGGTAGATATTGTGAAAAAAATTTGAGCGAAATCGCAAGACATGACTTTCAAAATCGCCTTTTTTTGGTTGAGTTGACATGGAATGACCCATATGCCACATATTGGAGAAAGTATCATTTTGGTGTCCGGGGATGCGATGCAATTTGTGACCTATTTATACGCGCTGAATGAATTGTGTGCCATTATTTTATTATACCGACGATTATGTAAATGTCGAATTTTCTAGGTCAAATTAGTTATCTCTTAATTGCGGTCGATTTTAATTACGGCGCGATTTTTTGTCTGTGTAGTTAGTTATAATGTGTGGTGTAGTATATGTATATGGTACGAATATGCGATGAGTTTTTTTTTTCGTTCATTTCATGTACATAAATGTGTGTTTGGTTGACGTGGGGTCGCGCCAATTTTAATGAATGTTATAGTACATAATAGGATGGGTATATTAATAGATAAGAGCGATATTTTTATGTCATAGGGTTTCTCGAATGTAATTCGTATTTGTTCGTTTTGAAATTTGTAAAGGGAAGTGCGAAAATTAAGAATGAGGGGGGAGTGGTTGGAGAGTATTTTTATCAGATCTGTTGTAAACTATTTGCTACGTGAAATTTTACCTATGTTTATTTTTTCTGTACTGTTCAACTTGATAAATTGATCAAAAATATCGTTGATTAGGCAAAAAATAAACCCTTTTTTGAATACTTGATGTTTTTAATCGATCCTCTGTAGATGGCCCAAAATCATTCTACTCGCTCCCATAGGTAAGAAAAAACTCTACGTCGCGTCGACTTGTTCGACACCCTGTCTTCGCTTAGCATTAGGTATTCGATATATCTAGTTGGTAATTTCGCACTGTACGCGTCTAGAAAATATAATTAGTGTGCCTAGACCTTACCTAAATGTACGCCACATTATAGGAACAATATACTGTTACTCGAAACAGTCGTCTTTGTGCGAGTATGAAAAACTCGAAAATGCATATTTTTTCGCATCGTCAAATCTGGCCTGGTAGTCTAGAAAATACACGTAGAGTTATCGTATTACTAATATTATCAGACATTATCGTCGAGATGGTCGCAGTCACAGGAAGGAAGCTCGTCAACGTAGCAAAATTTATGGTAAAAATTGAAAAATTATGCGAAATGACTACTGAGAGAGAGAGAGAGAAAAAAACCATAGCATCGCGGTCTCGAATCTCGATGCGGTAACGCAGCAACAGTAGCAGCAAGTGCAGTGACTGCTGCATTCCACGTTGAGATTAATAATCAGCGGAAGCAGTCTCGCTGTCTGCTACTATGCTGCTGTGTGAAGTGTGATGTACGAGTAGGTAGCCTGTAGCCTTAGGACTGTGAGTCTGTGAGGTACGTGTACTGGACTGCGACTTTGTCTGATCATCACGACGAATACCTATACTGAATTGGCGTATCGACAAAAAATTATTAACATTTTTTTGATGACTTAACGTGGTGTAACGGGCTTCTTCGGTGTACGTTAGAATATGAAGAGTGACTAACTCACTATACGGTCGACGAGTACCAAAACGAATGACCAGTCGAGTTATTTTAGCGGGCTGTAGTTGGAAATATGGTTTTTTAATGGATCTTCTTGAGTCATGTTTGATGTACCTACATTGACTGTAGCTGTTATGCAATTGAACAAAGAATTTTTTTGGATAATGCAGGAGGTCCCATCAAAGGTTTGATGTAGTGTAAATTTTTTGTGAAAAAGAAAAACGTTGAGATACTTATGACTGAGCATTGAGCAAGATGACTAAATAATTTTGTTGAAATTAGAATGGGCTTTTGATTTGAATTTTTTTTGGTAAGTGGTACTGTATAAATTCTTGTAAGAATGAGTACAGACAGATGAAAAAAGTTCTTCGAAAAAATTGCATCTCTATCTACAAAAATTGAAACATGTAGGTACTCTTGTAGAATCTTCCATTGATTATTTAGGATTAGAAGAAGAGGACTTTTCAAAAAGAAATCAATTTTATACAAAATTTTGACTTTTGATATGAAAATTTGTATTTTTTGAATTTTTCATCAGATTTGAAGAGGTCGTAGCAGTGATAGTGTCAACATTTTTGTCCCACGACCGAGAATCCTCTCATGGAAAATATTCTGGTTTTCAAAATTTGTACTTACTACCCTCCCCCTCCCCCCCCCCCCTCAAAATGAACTAAAATTCCAAAATTTTCAAAAAATGATATTTTAGAAAAAAAATTATTTTTGAAACAAAATTGATTTAATATGAGCACATTTTATCAAAAAGTTCATGTTTACCTTCAATTTTGCTATTATGCTTTGCAGAGGGAGAAGGAGGGGGTTGCATGTTGAAGAATGCTGTTCTTTATTACCTATTTTTAATGTCTCTTCTGAAGAAAAAAAATTCCAACTTTTTAAAACGTTTGTAGTGATTACGCCAAAATTACATTTTTTGTATAAATCCCAAAAATTGATAGAAATGAAAATTATCGAAAATTTTGTTGCAAGTGAAATGTTCAAATTTTTGAGTTACATTACTTGCCGAGCGTTTTGACTGTACTCAAGTTACTCGCATTTGTTTAAATTACTCGAAAAACAATTTTTGAGTAAAAAATGTGGATAAAATTTCATTGACCCCCGCCCTTCATCTCCTGCTTGATTAAAAAAAGGAAAAATCGAAAGTTGAAATATTGAAAAAATACGTATTTCATCAACTTGAATCTCAATTCGGGCATTTTGGAATAGAATTAGAGCTATCAAATTTTTATTGGTTGCACGTTTTTAAAAAAAAAAAAATCAAATAAATTTACTAATGTTTTTTGATAATTTCTGTATAAAATTGAATATAAAAAGTCTGAAAGTCATTATATGGAAGTTTGAAACCTAACCCTGGGAACATTCTTTATGTTTTTTTTCTTTTAGGTATTCTCAGTGAGTGAACACTGGGTAGGTCATATTTTTCAATCTGATCGAGCTTCTCAAAAAATTATCGTTAAATTGCTATACCTACGAAGAAAAAATTTCATAATTTTTTAGATCATTGTTTAACCTACCTAGTGAAAGTTCGAAGTTGAAAAATTTGAAAAATTTTCGAATGTTTCAGAGAAGCCTTTTTCAATTTTTTTTTGGTCAAGATTTTCAAGCGCCATCTTAATTTTTTGTACTACTTTTAGATAACCCATTGGAAAGTTTATTTTTTGATGTTGAGAAGTTCTCAAAATGATGGATTCTTTCTCTCAAAATACCATAATTTTGTGTCTTATTTTCCTCAAGATCTTGAGATGACATAATTCAATTTAAACAATGCATGAAGGGGGCGGTGTTAAACATTGATCATGAAATTTGGAATTTTTCAAGACCATTTTTGGTTATGATTTTTTGCTAGGCTCTGTCAAATTTCGAAAACTCCAATTTTTTAGTAATTCAAAATGTGGTTAAAAGTCGATTTCAACAGCTTTTCCTTTCCCCTCTTAAAATTCCTTCACAAATTAAATGAATTTGATGTGAATGGCCTTCCTGGATCTCCCTCTCCAACCCTCCCAACTCAAAACAGCCATTGTCATTTTTTCGTGTTGGGAAAAATTTGAGAGCTTTCAGATTTTTCATCACGAAAAAATCAAGAGAATCAATTTTCACCAATATCCAAAGTTGATTTAGTTTTTGAAGAGAGACAGAATTGTGGAGCATGAAAATTTTTCATCAACGGTGTAGGAAGTATTTTTTTGGAACGCTATACTTGAGAGATATCATGAGTAAATGCTGAAAAAATTCAACTTCAATCGATTGTTTGCTATTATTAAAATTGTGAATTTTTTAAAGGGTCTCTGCTATAAATCAAATTACAGAACGTGACATTTCCCAGCTGGAAAGTGTGATTAATTTTTTTAAAGAATTTTTGCCACTGAGATTTTTTGAGCAAAAATAGGCAATTAAGCATCCGTTCCCGAATAACTATCAGCCATCGAAATAACATTGAACATCCTGTATACTTATGCACGAGGGGAAAAATTAATCTAAAAATGTAAACGTCGCATTAAAACAATTCGCAACCAAACACACTCTATACATCGAGCAGTTTTAAATGGAAAAATTATAATTTTACTAAAAGACGTGTAGGTCTACCCATCAAATACCTATATGTATATTGTATAGCCAATTCTGTGTACCGTAGCGTATATTTTCATATTCGTAGTCAGCTCGTTTAATACGTTAATTAATTACCGTTATAATTACAAGCTCCTATACGTCGAACGTATAGCTCAGCTCATCCGGTGATCATATCGAATTACTCGTCTATCCCGGATGAAAATCTATCATCGGATTAGTCAGCGACTTCAATTCATAGGTAGTACGGTACGTAACTAAATGCCCGAGCAATGAAATTTTCTAAATGGCTGATCGACAAACACGACGATGATGAGAAGAGAAGAGCTATGCTCTATACTGTTTAGAGAGCTTTTTTTCACGACAACGACGACGACGACGACGTTGAGAAAATATCACCACGTTTATCTCTCGTGTCACGTCGAAAGTGTAATTACGGTAATGCGCGATACACCTAAGTATACGTACTACGTTGTCGTTTTATCAAAAGATAAACAATTACGTAATCCGGCTCATTGTAACGGGCCCAAATGCCTCTCTTATAGTATTTTCATCTCTCCTCCTCGCTGCCTCTTCTATATGTACTATCTTCACATCTATGTGTGCTATGCAATGCATGCTCTTCATCTCATCTCCTCATCCACATCCACCATCAATACCCTTGATGTCTTCTCTTCTCAGGTTGTATAGAATGTTATGTAGGTTATGTAATAGGTGTGTGTGTGGCTTCTCTGTCTACTAAACCCCGCCTGCTCTTCTCCATCTGCAGCAGGTACACTATTTTTATGTTTGTGTACGTGTGTATGAGTCAAACGGTTCTTCTTCAACAGTACATTTTTTCCGCTTCCTATTCGACGTGTGTGTATTAAAAGCCCAAGTACAAGGTAATGAAGCGTACACAGCACACATTGTACGCTAGCACATATTACATCAGAGATGCTTCGCCGAATGACCTATACGATAGATAGGTGTTCGTCGTGGTTGTGGTTTTGTCCATATTTTTTTTGAGTGACGTGTGTATCTGATTCGTTATCGGGTATATTTTCGTCTAAATTGACGAACGAGTCGCGATCCTAGAGGTATTTTTAATCGAAAACCTGCCAGAAGTATTCTCGAAGTTGTCTGGATGGTATTTCCAGACATAGACGTTTGCATTTAGATGGGAAAAAAGGAAATCAGTAGGCTAATTAGTAGGTAATCTGTTGACAATGACATGTGACGACTTCTTCGATGAATTTATTTCAAAATTATAATAAATTTTGAAGAGAAATAGTAGAACCCTCTAATTTCCAATTGAGAAATTTTGAAAAAACCAAAATAATTGAATCTTTGGAATATTTTAAAATTTAGACAAAATTTGTGAGGGGGATCAGAAAATAATTTATTTGGACTTTCAAAAATGTAGCAAACGATGCATCACGAGGTATTTTTGATTTTTCTTATTCAATTATACTCTTTTATTGTAATTGTCGAAAAGGGAGGGAGGGAGGGAGAGGGTAAATTTGTCAAATTTCAATAAACTCTTTTCCCTCAGAAAAAATTCTCCTTTTAATTTCCTGTTTTTTTTTTCACTGAAATTTCTCAAAAACATTTCAAAATTTTTTGGACACCGTGTAGAAAACCGAAAAAATGTAATATCGCCGGTATGGAGACTATATTTTAATCCATTTCATTTGAAAATATTTCACCAAACATGGCTTGCTCTGTGTACATAATAGTCTACCCCTTCTCCATCGTATATCGGTCAAATCGTTTTAAAACAGCAGGGGGCACACGAGACTGACGATAAATATCGATTAAAAACTCTATTCTCGAGAACACCCGCCGGTATTTGTATCATAATCGTGGCTGAGCTTTGAATCAAAACATATGTACCTCTGTTTTATATTAAATGTGACTGACTGCGACACTGTTTAAATGAAAATTAGGTCGATCGTGGTCAAAAATCGCCACCGTAGACCACTACTGGTAAATTTCCAATTATAAAACGTCAAGTTGTTGGCTCAAGCTCTCCTCGTCGTCGCTTCGAAAATCTCCTGTCAAATAATGAAATGAGAAAATACCAAAAAAAAAACTAACGAGAGGTACTCCAAATCAAAGACTAATGGCGCCTTCTCATAATCGTACATAATTATTTCCCTTTAAATTTTATCCAACTAAACAGATGTAAAGAAAATACAGTTTTAATCGCCAAATGTCCCTGTACTCCTTCTTCTCATCAACATGCCCGCATCGTTCTGCCTCGATCCAAATTTGCTTTTGTGGTTCTCTCTGGCAATCGCGAAAAATCAATAATAAATTATCTAATTAAAATATCAATTTTTAAAAGCCAATAAATTCGCGTTGGTCGCCGCCCGATAATACGTTTAATTAACGAAATCACTCGTGTTTTTCATGCTTTGCAAATATGTACCTTTCGATTACCACCGTACACGTTCTATCTGTGATGCTGCTGCGTCTCCCTTCACTGCTGTGGCTCTTTTCTGCCTTCTTTAGCGCTAATTGTAATTTTAATGAAACGTTGAAACGAGCGTTAAATTGACCAAAAGGAAGCAGCAGAGAGAAAGAGAGAGAGAAACAGAACGAACCTTTACGTGTATTAGTGACCTTAAAGATGGGATAAAATTAGCATGGTAGAATTTTTAACGAGATTGGAGGTTAATTTTTTTCAATATAGTGGGTAGTGTTATCGAAATTAGAAAGTTTTTTTTTTTTTTTTTTTGATACGAGTACGTAACACGAATTGAAAAAAATTTTAAAAGAAAAACAGGAATTGATTTTATTGTATGTTTTTGAAGCTCCAGTTACATTTTTTCAAAATATTGTTCAATTTTTTTTTTCATTTCAGTGTCGTCGATCAATCAAATTGAAAAAAAGTTTAGGAAAATGTTTCTTCCAATTTCTCGAGAGTTTTGAAAATTGACCAGCTACCTTATTTTTCGATTAAAACAAGATTTTGTAGTGGAAAATTTCCACTCAGTTATTTTTACCCTCTGCCTAAGTATTTCACGAGCATGAATTTTTTTTGGACTATTTTTAGAATTTTTTATGTACTTGTTTTTGCAATGTTTTCCACCTACTGCGAAATTTTTTATGAAAGTTGTATAAGAATTTTTTTATCGAATAAAAACCACGACTGGTTTAATTATTCAACTTTATAAGTAAATTTTTTACCAAAAAAATTGATGTAGGTAATTTTGTAAATTTTTCAAGGAACAGCTTGTTAAGCAAAATAAAATTGGCAATTGCTTTGAAAAACACGGCAGGAAGCAATTAAAACATCATTACCTATTATTTTGAATGTGTATCAGTCAATTTTGATACAATGAAAGGTAACGTTTGAGGCTAATTCGAATAAATTTCAATTCAGGTAGTCGTAATTAACCATCAAAATTTTTATTTAAAACTAACCTCGTGCAGAATGTCGAATTAGAACGAGTAAAAAATTTGCATTTGAAAAAAATCGAATATAAAATTATATAACAGAAGATAACATTTTTGGTACATACCTACGTATGTACGTTTCCAAAAAATGAAAATTCATTATAAAAAAATAAACAAACAATATCGTACGTATGATTTTTCAAAACATATTGAATCATACGTACCTATTACATCAGATTTAAGTATAGGTACGAATGAAAAAAATTGATTTTGAAAAATTATGAGTAGATATCTCCTATCTCATCTTTCTCTTTTCACGTTCGCAGATTGGTTTTTCACGTGAGAAAAAGTTCATCGAAAAATGATTCATTTCATAATCGTTATTAATTTCCTAGTTGAGGAATTCATTCTATAAATTTCTAGCGATAAAGATTCGTAATTCGTTGTTGGTTGTTTTTTTCCCATTAATTGCATTACTCATTATACAAAATCAATTCGTAGTGGGTTCAAATAGGTAGGCGAGTCGAAGCTTTCTAGAAAAAATATGCATAGAATGGAATGAATTAGCCAGCTATTGCAGATGATTCAAAATTGAGGAACTTGTTTCTGGATTTGTAGCCCGGTTCACTCCTCCCCCTTCACTTGCTCTGCTCTGGTAATTTTTTCAGACATTTCCATTTGAAGAACTTCAGCCTCCAGATACGTATTTTCAATTTTTAGAATTTTTGCAAGACTGTATGTAGGATTGTTTTTAACCCCCCTCTCCCCCTTCTCTCCCACAACGTATTGTTACTCAAATGGTCACAATTTTGACTCAAATTCTGTGTTTTACGTTAAATTTGAAAGTTTGCAATAAAGAAGCATTATTTTTTTTAAACCAAAATTGACTCTGGTTCTTCTTCTTGGATTTTGCTCAATTTTTTTTTCAAATTCAGTTCACAGTTGTTCGATTTCCAGCTTTTTAAACCCTCCAACTAATAATTTTGTAAAATTGTAAAACTTTGAAAGCTCATATCTCAAGACTTGTTGGACTCGGAGCAAATCTGTTTGCAGGATTCCTAAGTAAATAAATAAGAAAATTGAACATCGATAATTGAAATTTTATGTGCAAGTGCGAAATAAAAATTTCACGTTGTAAGGTCAACTTTTCATGATGGGTTAGTTGAAAGGAATCATTAAAAATTTGAAAGAATTACAGTAAATGCTTCATTGTTTGCTCATTTCAGCAAACTAATCTTCAAAATGGAATCTCAACCGCTTGGAAAGCGCAAGGGACCCCAATTTTTATCAAAATTGCAAAAAAATTAAAATGTAAAGTGGCATAATTCTCTCAAATTGATGACGCTGAGTTCAAATTTTGACTTATTTTTTCAATCTGATCCATCTGAACCTTCTACTCTTCCCCATCAGTCCACTAAACATGGTCAAAATACCAAAAAATTGAAAATGCACACATGAAGCATCTTTTTTCAAGTCTTCAGTCCTCCCCAATCCTTTTCAATTTTGGAAAAAAAGAAATTTGGACTTTGGAGCTATCTTGGACCTCTTGAATAGGAAAAATATTCTTCGAAAAAATGAATAATGGAAACTGTGTTTTTTCTCAAGTGAATTTCAACGAAAAATTGCAGCATAGTAGGGCAAAGTTTTTTTCTCACAAAAAGTGTTCAGAATGAAATTCCATTTCGAAAGAATCGCATATCGATCATTTTATCGCCTCTCTTCCATCTACATAGATGGATTCTTTCTCCCCCCTCTAAATTCAAGTGAAAAATTTAGAAGTTCTGCAGCATCGTGTAAAAAACATCGAAAATGCCTTTCTTTGAGTAAATTACGGTAATTTACCACTTTTTGAGTAAAATACGGTAATTTACCACTTTTTGAGTAAATTACAGTAATTTTCCATTTTTTGAGTAAATTACAGTAATTTACCATTTTTTGAGTAAATTACGGTAATTTACCATTTTTTGAGTAAATGACGATAATTTACCATCTTTTGGGTAAATTACGGTAATTTACCACTTTTTGAGTAAATTACAGTAATTCACCTTTTTTTTTTGTATAAATTACAATAATTTACCACTTTAAAATTGAAGGAAGGGGGAATACCCTAAAAAATGACCTACATTTATGGACGTAAAATTTTGAAAAATGCATAGGGTGTAGAATTTTAGGTTTTTGATAACGCTGGTTTCAACCGTCGTTGGTCCCGGAGACTGAAAATAATCCAAGCTAGGTGGGGGGGGGGGCAGGGCTGCAAAACTCTGAAATTTGGAAAAATCCAATATGGGTACCTATCGAATTACAAGTTTTTGAGGACTCTGATTTCAATTTCGTCAGAAATTCGCATCGTAGATCGAAAATTATTTAACTAGGGTCGAGTAGGGGGTACGAAATTTTGATAAATACAAGAAGGGTATCGATTGTGAGTTTTTGAAGACGCTGGTTTCAATGTTATCTGGTATTTAATACCTCAGATCAAAATAACCAGGGTTCAAATGGTTTGTGTTTTTTTTTCTTCAAAATTTTGAACAATTATTTTCATTATTGGAATAGGGTGGGGAGAGGGGAGAAAATTTCGTTGTACATTCTGCATTATCCACCCTCCACCCCCTAAATTCAAAAGGCTGCAAATTTTCAGCCACTGATCTTGGGAACACATTCCCTTTAAACGTAAACAAAATCCCCTTTCCTTTTATACATTTGCTCAGAAATAGCAAATTTCAGTATTTGACCTTGCGATTGAAACGAATTTAACGATTTTCCGATCGTAGTGATCTAACGAGCCAAAAAACGTTGGCATTGATTTTTTCGAGCGTAGATTAGTGCCTAGTGGTAATAAAACCATAGCCTAAGCAATACGAGCCTAAGTAGATAGTATTTTAGACTGTTATTTTATCGAGCACGATTGTACTAATATGTGGGTATGATTTTTCGTTTGATTACAGATGTGCTAAGGCATCAAATGATGGTTGCCGGATTCATAGTGCGTCAGAATAGTTCGCCGATTAACGGCGAAACGGCTTTTTTAAATTCGAACATACCGTCGCAGAATGGCAGCGGAGGCGGCGGCGGCGGCCACGGCCACGGCCAGAACGGGCACGCTCATACGAACGGTAACTCGCGCACGTCGGCAGAGCACGTGCAGTACTGCGGTCAGGACTCGAGTAACGGTAACATGGATCCGTTGTCGCCCAGTCCATCGTCGCCCATGTCCGATAATATGCAGAATTACGAGATGGGCTCGCATCTGCCCGGCAGCCGCAAAGACTTATTCTCGCAGCGCAAACAACGCGAATTCATACCGGATAACAAGAAAGACGAAAGCTACTGGGATCGCAGACGACGCAACAACGAGGCGGCCAAGAGATCGCGGGAGAAGCGACGGTTCAACGATATGATCCTCGAGCAGAGGGTGGTCGAGCTGAGCAAAGAGAATCACATACTGAAAGCTCAGCTGGCAGCGATTAAAGATAAGTTCGGTATTAACGGTGAGAATATAGTCAGCGTCGAACAGGTGATGGCGTCGTTGCCGTCCAACGAACAAGTGCTCAGTATTACTAAACGTACGAAACTTTCGAATCCGTCTCCGCTCATGTACTCGCCCAGTCCGAGTCCGATACCGACATCTGTGATACATCAAGCTCCGGTCCACGCCAATGGCGGCAATTCGGTCATGTCTTCGCCCAGCCACACTTCGATGTACTCGCAAAATTCCGCAAACCATAACGAAAACCACCACCATCATCATACGTACCCCGAGTCCGAATCCTACCCTCCGTACAGCTTCGCGCCAGTCTTACCGCCCCTTCATCCGCCCATGTTCGAGGCAGCCAGCAACAGCGTGCTGAACCTGAGTCGTTCCCGCAGCAGCGGACCGCCATCGCCGTACGAGCTATCCGGCGCTAGCAGCGACGAAAACTCGGCTCCTATATCGTTAACCTTATCCTCGTCCACCATGGCAGCGGCCAATAATTCGCTTCCTCATAAGTTACGCCATAAGAGTCATCTGGGCGATAAAGACGTCGCTGCGACTGCTCTACTCTCGCTGCAGGCCATCAAACAGGAACCGGTGTCGTCCAGGGGAAGTCCGCCATGGGACGCCGAAGGCAGCAGCGACGAAAGAGACTCCGGTATCTCGTTGGGGCTCGACTGGAGCGTCAAAACCAAAGCTTCCAAGAATGTTACTAAACCACCTACGTCTCCTCCGAACGTGCACGATATCGAGAGCTTAGACGAGGTCCACCTTAAATCCACCGTCGCTCGATTAGCTTCCGAAGTCGCCTCTATCAAGAGTATATTGTCTTCCAGGGAGTGAATCGGTGATTTTAACAGTATAACCTTATTATTATTATAATGTCTTTCCTTTTCGTTGTTTTTGTGTCTCTTTTCTCGTACTTTCGTTTTTATTATTTTGATTATGTTTCTCCTCATCTTTATTTCCCTCGTGTGTTTTTACTATTTCCCCCCTACCCCCTTGTGTTAATTTATTCATTTTTTGTTTGTTTGTTTCTTTCGTTTTTCTTCCTCTGTCCTCTTCCTCTCTCTATAATCTTTTTTTTCGTACCTATGATACTATTTTTTTTCTGTATTTGTGTTGAAATATTATTTTTTTGGTGCCGACTGGTACTCGATTACCGGGTGCTTTGACTATTATCGTGATATATTGTTGCAAATTAATTTATTCTTTTTTTTCTCTCCTATGTTTTAAGAAATTGAATTGATGTAATTTTATATTTTATTTTATACACCGATCACATCTTTTTACTTTTGTGTTTTGATAAACTACCTACCTATAATAAGTGCTTCGTGATAAAATAATTACTCTATTGTCATACTAGGTGCCTTCACTTTATCGATTATTTTGATTTGCGAAAGTAAATTCTTATCGAGGACGTGTATATTAAGCTAAGGATATGTTCGAAAAATGATTTTTTTTTGGGTCGAAATTTGGCCTTTGATTGTAATGTTTCTAATTGACGTGATTCATTTTTCAATTTGTAGTAAAATTATCAAATTTTTATTTATTATAATTTGAGTAACCAAAATTGATTTCTAAATACTGGAAATTACCAAAAACTTGGTAGAATTTTGATTTCATAGTTTTATCTATTTTCATTAATCGTTGAGTAGAAAAATTTTCAAAAATTTCAGAAATGATCAAAATTACCAAAAGTTATTAAAAATTGTCTATTTATTTTGAAATTGGGCAATCATTTATAGTAATTTACCATTTGTCAGAAAATTACAGTAATTTGCCTTTCTTTGAGTAAATCACATTTTGTGTAAATTACCGTAAATTACCACTTTTTCGGTAAATTACAGTAATTTACCGCCTTTTGTGTAAATGACCGTAATTTACCGCTTTTTGTGTAAATTACAGTAATGTATGTACCACTTTTTTGGTAAATTATAGTAATTTACCACTTTTTAGGTAAATTATGGTAATTTACCACTTTTTGGGTAAATTACGGTAATTTACCACTTTTTGTGTAAATAACGGTAATTTACCATTTTTTGAGGTAAATTTTGGTCATTACCCTTTCATTTGGTATTTTTGCTAAAATTAAATTCTGCAATTTTGAATAAATTTTGAAGATTCAGATTCAAACCGAATTACAAACGTAATCAGGTACTTTTAACTACGGTAAATTACCGCTGAAAAAGATATAAACATCAATTAAATTGCAGATGAATGAATCACCTTAATTTTTACGACATTATCTAATATACCTACCTACGTAATTGAGGTAAATATTCCGAGTTGAGAAGATTTTCACGAACATAATAGAGCTTAGTACGTATACGCGTTCACGATGCTTAAACGTGGATTCAAGCCAAAGCTAAACAAGCTAATTAAATTTTTCGCTATAAAAACATAACAATTAGTAGATTTTGAAGTGTATAGTTAGTTATGTAATTGCGCTGATCTCAATGTACGCGTTTTTTCCCCTCTCTCCTATTTTTTTTTTTTTTTCGAGTACAAAAACACGAGTAATAATAATGAGGTTTAGATACATAAGGAGAGATGGGTGGGTAGTACTTACAGTTTGTATAGGATCGTTTGAGCACACGAGAGAATGTTCTAAACACCATATATTTTCCACACATGCTGTGTACTTTGTACGGTAATTGAAAAATTATGTATCACGTGAAACATTTATAGAAAGGTTTCGCTATTGAAACTAGTTTTAACGATAAGGTCAAATGGAGCTTGAATTGTAGCAATTAAAAATAGAAGGGATAATGAAAAATTAATACAGTTTCGCTGTTCTCTCTTCAGAGGATAAGTTATATGTATGCGTATGTATTTTATCGTTATATTGATTTATGATTTTGATTGCTACCGTAGTAGTACCATTTGACCCTTGATCGTTATACAACCGAATTATTGAGTTTATCAAAATCTTCATTTGAGCCGCTCCAATAAAGCAATTACGTCACAGCGCGAGTCTCAAATGTCGAACCGATGTAAACTTAATGTGCTTTTGTTAGGCTTTTTTTTTCTTCTTCTTTTGCACGTATCAAGCATGTTGTACTTTTAGCACCGGTGCCATATAAGTTATTTGTTGTTGTTGATGTTGTTATTGTTGTCATTGTTGTTGTCGTTTTTGTTTAAGTAGACGAGAGAGAGGTTGGGTGTTGACTCGAATGTGTGTTTGGTTTTTTTTTTTAGGGTATACAAAAAGAATTTCAAAATGTAACTTTCGTTATTTTCTATAAGGTTAACTAGTATCTCCGTAATTAAAAAATATGATCATTTATTTGTGATATTTTATATGTTAAACATATTGTTTTTAAGAGTGATTTTTATATTTTTAATACACATTTTTCATTTTATTTTCTCAAATTTTGGATTTGAATGGAAAGTTTTCTTCTTTTTTTTTTTTTTTTTTTGAAAATATAGTGCGTGAATTCATTACGATTTTTTTTTTATTATTCTTCATGATATTTATGTTCATTTTCATGACAAATTCGAATAACGATCTGAATGTGGAAAATTGATTAGCAAGTGATGTTTAGAATTAATATCCAAAACTTTCATTCCTGGACTGTTTTATAAAGTTTTTCCTGTGATATATTTATTTATGTCAGCGTTATAATGGTGTGTAATTTATATTGCATAGAAGTTAAAAAGAAAGTGATGTGCCAAGAAACAAATTTGTATGCTTGTAAACATACTGTACTAAAAAAGACCTAAAAAAAAATATTCGAAAAAAATGTATATTTTATTGAAAAAAAAAACATCTTGTAAATAGTATATAAAAAAATGTGTATTGTCATTTTAATATATTTATTTATTGTATGTAATGAAAGAAATTATCAAAGCACTGTTATTAATCGTCTTTCTGTTGTATATAAAAGTGTTCTCATTTTGGAAATAGTGCAATCATTACACACTCGTGTAACTTATAATTGTTGATAACTTTTTGTTTTATTTATTCATTTTTATTTATACATACAAAAGATTCATATTGTATCTATTCTTTGTTATAGTATGCATACGAGTGTTTCTGCGCTGTTTTAATATTTTCGTTTAAGAATTTTGTTGTACTATATATTTATGTCTATGATGTTGAAAATATAATATTTTTAATTATTTAATTGCTGATTTTTTTCTTCTTTTTATCGGAATAATTTTTGGAGTTCAATTTCCGAGAGCGTTGTTTGAGCTTTTGGAAACCGAAAAAATGAGATGAAGTGTCTCAAATATCAAAATGACTCCTAAAAGGTTGAAAATAAACGCGATTCTTTCTCTATCGATGATCCTTTCGTTGGAATCCTGATTGCCCTCACTTATAATACGTAATCACGTACGTTCTTTTCTTTTTAATGTTTCTCATGATCATGAATGAATGAAAAATAGTACATGATACATAAGATGAGTCATGAGTGAATTAATAATTCAATAATACATAATATTTTCCTGAACCTGAAGTTGCAGGGAAGGGAAAGCTGAGAAATGAACAGATTCATTCGTTGAATTAAATGTTGAATTTTTTGTTGAAAAAATTGATGGTACGACGTACGAGTTTTGATTTTTCGAACCCATTATAATTTTTGAACTTGCATGATTGAATTATTAATAGGTATCCAATCCAATTTCTAAAAAGGCAAAAATAATAAAATGAATATCAAATTAATCTAGTATAATAATTCTAGAGTGTTGTTCATATTATTTTGTAGAACAGAATTACAATTTAGAAAGGCTCGTCGTAGACTCGTAGTTGTAGCTTGAAATTCTAGAATCCGGAGCAGAGGTGGCCTTCGTCATCGTCACATTTTAAATCATATTAAAAATAAAAATAGAAAATAAATAATAATTAATTATAATATAAATTAAATTAAATTAATTCAAAATTTATTTCTTTTGAAAATTTAAAAAAAATCAAAAAAATCGACAGTTTTGAATTTCTCATGCTGGCAACACTGAGTCTCATCTTCGAAAAAAAAATCGATCTGAACTTTTGATCTGTGGAATTCTTTTTCACTTGTAAACTGATAATCAAATGATCTGAACTTTTGGAAGCTGTTTTAAAGCTTTTTAATAGCTTAAATCTTCGTTAAATGAGCAATTGTAAGTATTAAATGCTAATTTATTTCAATTAAATCATGTATGTTCGCATCCGATCATCATTTTCGTTAGTATAATTGAGTAATTAGATGATTCGAATCGGCCTCTTGCTGTACACGTGAACGCTTTCGATATCAATACTTCCTAATATTATTACTACATTCGACGTTTTATGCTAGATTTATTTTAATTTATCTATAATATACTAATTCGAGTGTATCACTTTCGTTTCAGAAATCTTTCAAAAATGTTGACCGTAGAAATCAGAGGACAAAACAAACACCAGCTCGAAGTTGCTGAAACCGATAGCATCAGCGGTATCAAAGTAAGCTTTTGAATTTTGTCGATATTTTTCTTAATTTTCTGCATTCAAACGATTATTCATTCTAATAATACGTGTTATATTATTAGCATGTCATCTCGCAACTGGAAAATGTACCAGCTACCGAAATCTTGCTGTATAGCTCCGGAGCTCCTCTTTTAGACGATATGTATGCATCGCAATTGCCAACTTTGACTATTGACGTTTGTGTACCGTTGTTGGGAGGTAATTTTTAGCATTTGATCAACTACATAAATGAAGTATTATATTAATCTACGTGATATTAATATTCATCGTTTAATTTGTGTCGTACAGGTAAAGTTCACGGATCTTTAGCTCGTGCCGGTAAAGTAAAAGGACAAACGCCGAAAGTAAGTCAATTCTAGACGAGAAAATATCCTTCGAATTACGCCGAATTCCGAGTTAATACTTTTCGTATTGTGTTTGTTAGGTTGAAAAACAAGACAAGAAAAAGAAGAAAACTGGTCGCGCTAAAAGACGTATGCAATACAACAGACGATTCGTTAACATCGTACAAACATTCGGAAGAAGAAGAGGTCCTAATGCCAATTCGTAATTGTTATGATGAATGATTTGTAAATATAGCTTTTTACGAAGTTTCTTCGAACCTGTTTTATTTAAATCGGTAATACTTTGGGTAAGACAAATGAATTACGAACTGATTCAAATTTAAACGTATATATTTACAAGATAAGTATCACAATCGAAAAACTAATAGGTAAGTGTGTTATCAATAACACATTTTATATAAACAGTAGTTAACAAAGTATCGTATTACTTCACGAACCGACCATTAGCTAGGAAAATATAAACGGAAACTAAAAAGTGTTAAGAGTGATTCCAGTAAGACGATGTGTTCAGGAAACCGCACTTTCTTTAGTATTTTTCTCACTCATGGCTTTCTTGTACTGTTCTTCTATGGCGATATTACGTTCCAAGTCTTGTAAATTTTGTTTTTTCAGTTTCTGACGTTCACGATCGAGTATAGCTCCTTTTCTTAGTCGGGCTAGTTGTATTTCTTTATCGTACAACGAATACAGCACACAACCACCGAGGAATACTACAGAACCTGCAAGGGTTCGTTTGGATGCTGTCGACATGTAGAATGTATCGAAATAAATGCAGCAGATGGAAAAGCTTTATAAAAACGAACTTTTAACGTGATTTTCAACTTGAACTTTCACTGATCGCTAAATTATCAAAATGTTGAGTTGATATTTATTTTGTTGGCTCTGTTGTGTGATCTAAGAAGGCAACATTAAGCAGTGCTGCATCCAAGTTTTTGTAATGTTACTTTTGAATTTTGATCTGTGTGTTTCTTTTTAATTTTTTTTTAACGTCAGCGAGTGAGCACGGTGAGCATGAGCAACAGAGGAAGGAACACAGATTCATGTTTCATCCTTTTCAGCAAATGGTTGAAGAATAAAAAGGTTTTCGGTAGTTTTAATTGAATATTAGAATATTAGAATATTAGTGTGATCTCATCCATCCTAAAACTAATTAATTTAGTTGATTTAGTTGATCGAAATTAGAAATAGAAAAAAAAACTTTTGGTCGGGAATTGAGTCAAAATTTGAGGTAATCGAGTTTTTTGTTACGGGGAATTCATTTACAGTTTAAGAATTTCTTCAGAATTATTGGTTTTGGTTCCTACAAAAACGGCTCATTCTTGGGGCTCATAATCGAACCATTTTTTTTCTTGTTGAAAGTTGAAAATAGCCAAAATACTTGATATTTTTTGACTTTCAATTAATGTAGGTAGGTACCTTCTTATTTTTTATTTGTAGATTGATCAAGAACCAACTCGATGGAGGCATATCATTGTACGTAATGCATATAAAATTTATGTAATTTACTTACTTAATAGCTAAAATTCAAGTCATTCTGTTTTCTTAATTATATAGCACCTGGAGTAGGCAACTCATATGACATTGTCCCGCAAATTTTCACCATTCGATTGCCAAACCAGAATGTATTTCGAAAAAATACTTGAATTACACGCGAAATTTTAACCCATTTATAGGACACTTTTTCAAAAATCTCAAAAATCATGACGCAATTTTGGGCTTATATAGTACAGTTCAAAAATTCTCAAAAATCGTTCTCGCGAAATTTAGAGACCATCTAAATCGATCATTATAATAGTAAAAAATACCATAAGGAAAATCATTTTATAATGAAAAGCTTATTCAAATCAAAGATGAAGGGCGGTGGGGGGGGGCGTGGGCCGCTTGTAATACATACAAAATTCCCAAAAAAAAGACATCAAAACCTAGCAAAATTTGTCACACGTTTCAAAAAAAAAAGGACAGGAAAAAATGCAACAAAATTATGGAAATTGAGAAAAAAAACAAAAACAGGCAGCAGCGTAAAAAACACAATCTGGAGAGAAGAAAATTCAAAAAAAACTCCAAAAATTACGAGGATTTCGGAGTAAAAATTTGATTCAAAGTAGAAAAACTCCTACGAAAAAACTAGAGTAAAAAGCACAAAAATTTACGAAAAAACGTCGTGAAAATTAAAAAAAAAATTTACGATAAAATTTTGAAAATTTTATAAAAATTTACGCACAAAAGCACAAATGAAAATTCGAGGAAAATCTCGAAAAACTATATGAAATTGAATCTATGAGAATTCAAAAGAATAAAACGTAAAAGTGCCAAAAAAATCTGAAATAAAATCATCGAGTCTCAAAGTCCAAAAAAAAAAAACTCAAAAAAAAAATATCTATCTATAAACAGGAATTTCACGAAAATTTTAGCAGAAAAAATTGCTAAAATTTGGGGCAAAACTGCGAGAAAATTTTATAAGAAATCACGAAAATTCTAGAAAAAAGGTTTCGCCGAAATTAAGAACAAAAATTTAGGCAGAAAAACGAATTAATAAAATTCGAAACAAAATCATGTAAATTATGAAAAATGGAAAACTCTCAAAAATTCAGAACAGAGAGCTCTCGACGAGAATTAAAAGTATAAATCCGGAATAAAATCAAAAAATTTTCGTGAAAAATAATCGAACAATTTTATGCAAAACTCAAGAAGATTCGAGGGAGAAAATGAAAGATGCAAGAAAAAAATCCGCCACAAAAGTGAAAATGAAAAAAACAAACGCATCAAACCTTGAAGAAAATCTCCCTCCTTAACAAAAAATGCTCAAAATTTAAAAGAAATGACTTTCGGAAGAAGAAAAATCAAAGTTTCACAAAAATATAAGCAAATAAAATCACGTTTTTTCCCAGTACGAGACTCAAAACAAAAAAAACGGTTAATGAAAAAAAATTCAGTCAAAATTAAGGCAAACTAGACAGCTAAGCAAAGCTTAGCTGCAAAGTGTGCGTAGCTAGCTGCCTTTTCTACAGCTATAACCGTTATTACATCTAGGTAGTGCATAAGTGAATCAACCATGTCACAGTGATGAGAATTTTTGAAACTCTCACTGCTTCAAAATAATAATTGTTTTTCAGTGTTTTCATATTTTCCAAATTACAATAGGTATTTCAGAATAATTTATAAGCTTGTATTGCTTCTAAATTAAGAAATTTCTAGTTGTTTTTCATAGTTTGCATTGTTTTAAAATTTACAAAATTTCAAATCGATTTCCCGAATTCCCCATCGCTACAATTTCATAAAGTTTTCAATAAATTTTCAGAATTTTGCATTGCTGCTGAGTTAGGAAATTTGCAATCAATTTTTAGAATTCACATTGCCCCTAAATAGTCAAATTTTGAATAATTTTTCAGAATTCTTATTGTCTTTAAATTAAAAAATTTCAAATTCAATTTTCAAGTTCATATTGTCCACAAATTGTAAAACGTCAACTCAATTTTTGGAATTTACATTGCCTCCAATTTTTCAGAATTCTCATCTTGTTCATAAATATTACAATACCTACTTATTTCATATAATTTTCAAGTTCACATTATCTGCAACTTACAGAACTTTTAATCAATTTTTGGAATTCTCAGCGTCTCTAAATACAAATTTTCATATTATTTTTTTTTAAGAATTTCTATTGTCTTCAAATTTATAAATTTTCAAACCAATTTTCAGAACTTGCTTTTTATTCTAAATTAAGAATTAAATCTTATAAAATATCATGTTAAGAATTTGCATTGCCTCTAAATTACACAAAAAAATATGGGTAATTTTTACAAAAAAATTCAACTAAATACTGGTATTTAGCACAATTAAGTACCAGATCCCATTCAATAATTTTTACTGTAATCATATAGTAAAAATTATCATTTTAATAAATTTTGCTATAGGTACCAATAGTAAAAATCGTTTTGTTTTAATAATTTTTACTAAATCATGATAATAAAAATTACATGTTTCAATTGTACAAAAATTAGTTTAATTACTCATTTTGAAGTAATTTTTAAATTATAAGTAAAAAGTTGAAAATTATTCATGTCAAGGTAATTCTTACTATACTTATGGCTATAGGTAGACAAAAAATTAATGAAATGAATTTTTAGTTAGCAAATATATTATAATTCATAACTCAATTTCAGCATTATTTTTACCCCATTATCATGTACCTACTACATAGGTTAACTCCAAAGCATTTACCTATCCAATTTTCCTACGAAAAATCTGTCACCTACCTACTTACCTCACGGGGATTCGAACCTGGGTCCCTAAATTTCCTATCCCTACCTACATGCCCTAACCACTCAGCCACCACTTCGCTACGAGGGTTACGGCATTAAAATAATATATTTGTTTGGTAAACGCCCCACCAAACCACTCCCACTTGGAATTTACAGCTAACAGACCGGGGGTGTAACAGGGTACAATGAAACACAGCTGGTGATGGAATAGACTGGGGGTATAGCAGGGTACAATGAGCGGCAGGTGTTCTACAAGTCCCCTTTTCCCTTTTTTAGGATTTAATGCATTAAAATAATGAACTAAAATTGCAATTACTCAGCAATTACCCATCCGAATTGAATGAAAATTAATCTATTCCCTCCGCCTTAATGATTCTCAAATGGTGTCCAATAGGTACAAAAAACGGTTGGATAGCTTAAGAGAACATTCAGTTCCAATAAAATTTCATTTCTCAAAGCGAAACCAATAGTGTGCTACGCACACTAAAAAGGACCATAATTTAGAACAAAACTAAAATCGTGATTTATAGTTAGAAAATCTGTCAAAACTGGAGAAACTTTGCCAAAATCTTAAGAGAAAAAAAATGGAAATTGTGGGAAAATCATCGAAAAACTAAAAAGAAGACAACTCACGAAAATTCAAAAGAAAAATATCCGTCAAAATAGGAGAAAATCTATAAAAATCATAAAGGAAAATCACCAAATCATGCAAAAAGAAAATTTACAAGATTCAAAAAAGTCATCGAAAAATAAGGAGAAATCCCGACTACAGTGACGTAGGTGTCAACTATTGGATCATGTCAACTACTGGCGACTTTTTACCCTACCTATGGCACTTATTTTATTTCAATATTTCATCTTAAAGGAAGAGAAGAAGAATGAAAGACAGGAAATTAAAAATAACAAAATTAAATCATAAAACAACTATACTCTTCCTGAAATAAAATTGAAATCGCTCGAAAATCCGGATCTATCAAATGCCTCCATTTTATGATATTAAATCATTCTCTCGAACGAACTGAACCGAATTGTAAAAAAATTGTATATTAAAATAATTCACATTAAATAACGAAATCTAAATTCACATAAATCAATGTATCATCTTAACAATAACATTCAAAAATTACATAATGGTTTATATAAAAACAAAAACAAAACAAGAGAACGGTAATGATTGAAAGGTAACAGTAAGCTATCTAATATGAATATCATTTTGGTAAATTGCGTAATAATATAATGTGCACAAAATATCGACAAAAATTTACACCATTTCTTATCCTTCGTTTAATAACATTTTTTTTTTTTTTTACATTATAAATCTAAAATCTCTATAATAAATTTTTGCCTTACACATCACGATACACAGCGCACGAATTAATATTAATTACTATCATCGATATAAACAGAAAAAAAAAACAAAGGAAAAAACCAACAAAAACTATTGAGTTCAACGATGACATTATTGTCTACATTTTTCTCGCTTGTTTGAACTTTTTCCAAAATTTACAAACACCTATGTACATAGGAAGAATTTTTTTCAATTTTTTTTCCTAACGATACTTTTTTTTTTAATATTAAAACATCAACAATTAAAAACACGACAAAATACATACGTAATAAAAGGGGAAAAAAAACATAATCAACTATAGAAATAAAACACGATAAAAATCTAGTGGCAGAAATAATTTGTACAAACTGGATAAAAGAAGAAATTGATCACAATAATGATATGATGAAAATACAGCCTCTAAGAAGCGGTATCGAGGTCGTTATTCCAGGTTTAAAATAATCACAAAAATTGGTACCAATAACGTAGTACTAATGATATGTCTGTTGACGGACGTTTTCGAACTTTCCGGCAGAAAAGTTTGGATTTCGGCTACTTTGAAAATCGACGTGAATAGGTTCGCTTTGATATCGTAACTTTGCTCGACGACGTCTTTCTTTAAATTGGTCATTACTGCTTCGCAAGCGCTCTGCGAATAATTTGGATCAATTTCACAATATCTGATTATAAAGCAACAGTTGACGAAAAAAAAAATCGTAATTTTATACCTGATCTTTGGCAATATCGTCGTAATTAGGATTAACGCTGTTTGGCCGCACTTCCGAAGTACTAGTATTTTTATATTTACCCATAACAACTATACTCTCCTCAGCGACGAGAAATAGCTCCAATTCGCAAGTCAACTGTGAACAGAAACCAGTCAAAGAATAAATTAATCGTAATTCTGGGTCTTATAATATGTGCCTTCAAAACCACAAAAAATATGGATACAAATGCTCACCTCAGGAGCCATTTTCTTATTAAGTATCTCTTGCAGTCCAGCAACGCATTCTTGAAATTCGAAATTCACCAGCCTTTTGACGTATTGTTCATCTATACCGCTGTACCCAAGGAATAAAAATACTCCAGGTGGAAGCGTATACGTTCCTGTAATAAGATCAAAACCTCCGGTAAGTATGGAAAATATTTCTCACTAGTCGTCAGCCCTTAAGCCAATTCGACTTACCCTTGAGAGGTCGAGCGCAAACGAACGTCTCCGAATAACAAACGCATTTCCCTTTATATCCATCGAATGCTGGAAACATGTGATTATAAGGTGCCATATCCGATTTACACGTTTTCACTTCTATACACGCCGTCTGACAATGTAGGTTCCCACCAGCGCAATAACATAATTCTGAGCATTCCACGTCTTGGTCGTGATAAAGCTGTAAAAAAAAAACAAAAAAAAAAAAATCGGGTTAAATGGGATTTTAAAAATACGAAGAAAATAAAAAATTCACTTTCACATCAATTATTCTATTTCCTGGTATGTATAATAATTTGCACCAATAGTTGTACTAAAATAAAATTCCCTCGGTAGAAAGGTTCGAAAAAGCACCCGGTTAATGTATATGGTAAGCCAGGTACGCGTATTTTCCCGCCAAAAATGACGAATGGTTACGAAATTCATCCCTTCGGGACCTAATTACCGAGCTTGAATCGTAGTTTATAAAAGAAGAAAAAAAATGTTGGCCCTATGCAATGCATTGTTGCCTTTTGAACGAATTATTCGTGAAATTAATTTTTCAGTTCATTATGTGGGTAATAGGAAGATGCTGATTAAAAATAATTACACACCAATTCAAATTCGTTTACCCCTCGTCCCTCCTGACCCCGAGCATCAATTTTTTTTAATGATTGAAACAAGGTCAAAAAATTTATTGCAATTTAAAAGTTGAAATCATTCTTAAACTAGGCTCATTTTCATCATCCTTGAAAATTTTAGAACCCCGTCCGGCCTTTGCTCACAAAATGGGTCCCTATGAGATCAAAAATTACTTTATGAAGAGTGAACTTTGCTTTATTTGTATTTTTTTGGTTTTAGGGTCAAAGAAGCCAATGGAATAATGAAGTATACAAAAACCAAAAATGATGGAAATATTAATTTTCAAAATTCTGAGAGCATTCAACCACCAACCTTGCCATTTGAAAATCTAATCCAAGGATTTAGGTTGATTTCGTCACCAAAAAAGTTCTCCAATTTATACAAAATGTTGACCATTTAAAAAAATTTTGAACCGCATGATCCCTTCTCCCCAATATGAGATCCTCTGATAATCTCTTATGTTCATGGCATGGCACACCAATCCTAACTTTTAAAAGTAAAAAGATATTATCAACTTCCTTGAACCAAGTTTCATAATTACTGACCATTCTAAAGTCACCAGCGCGATTTTAAATTTCTTAAAATTTTTTAAATTTCTTCAGATGGCGTGGAAATTAATTTGGAAAGCTAAAAATCGAGTTGTGACTTAACCTCGACCTGTTCAATGGATTTATTCGCGTTCGAGCCGATTTGAAAAACAAAAAACTTTTCTGTTCGCATGGAAAATTTTGAAATTCGCACGAATGGCTGCAGGGACGAGCCGGTGTGGTTTTCTTAGGGTGGGGGGGGGGCAAAATCGCAAAAAATGCACTCTTGTTACCACAATTTGCAAGTTTACCCACCAAAATCTACAAGTGTTTTTTTTTTTGGTTCATAGACTTGAAGACAAAAGAAATAATATTTCAAATTTTTGTTTCTATTTTATAATTTTGGAAAAAAGAAACGAAATTGATTCAAGCGCAGCAATAGAAAAAAATTTCTAAATTTTTTTTTTGAACTAGATCTTTTGAAAATTTATGCTTTGAAGAGTAGAAAATATTTTTTGCACGAAGAGTTTTAATATTTACACCTACTATTTTTTTAGCTTTAAAATTGTAGAATTTGAATTGTTTTTTTTTTGCGAAGCGAGGGCAAAAGCTTTCGAAAATCCCTATTTCGAAAAGTAAAAAAATTGTATTTTTTACAGAGGAGCTGCAGCTTATATTTTTTTGTATTATGTAAAATTTTTGAATTTTAATGATGTTTTTTTTCCTTTAGAAATTTCAATTCTGAAATAGGAAATTGAATAGGCTTGAGCGAAGCGAAGGCAAAATCTCTTGAGGATTCCAGTTTCAAAAAGTAAAACAAAAAACGATATTTTTTGTGAAAGTTTATTTTGAGTTTAATTTTTTTTGAATCTCAATGACAGTTTTTTATAAATTTCAATTTGGAATACGTAAAAAAAAAACACAGAAGCTTTCAAAAATTTACATAGGTACTTTAGGAAGTAAAACATTAATTAGTAGGTACCTATTTTTTAAAATGCAAAATCAATTTTTCCACTCTCATGCATTTTTAAAACTTCAAATTTATATAAATTTTCCTGCTCCAACAGTTGATGAATTTTTTTAATTTAGTCAAGTTTTTAAACTTTTTTTCAGAACATTATTTTGTAGGCTACAAATTTTCATAATTTTGTCAAAATCATAAAATTTGTCAATTTTTGCAGTCAATTTTTCACTTTTTTTGAACAATTTATTGTAAGTATGTAGATAGCTGCAGACAAAATCATAAAATTCGCCAATTTTTCTGGTCAATTTTGTTAATTTTTTGAAAAATTCCACTCAAGTTGTTAAAATTAAGTATATCTACAATTTGCTGTTTTTTGTAGTCGATTTTTCAAAACATTTTGAAAAATTTCACTCAAGTTGTCAGTTAACATTATTCAGCAGTTCTAAATGCCTACGAGTAGTTCAAAATTCTCATCAACTTTTAATGATTCACGGTGTTAATTTATCTAGTTGGTTTTCATTTACAATTCAAAATTTCGTAAAATGTCACTTTTGCCAACTTCTAACAAAAAAAAAAACAAATTTTCCAACTTTTTCAACTTTCCAGATTTCCAGGTGAGCAATCTGCCTCCTGCTTCTTTAGTGTATGAATTACTGTATTTTCTCAAAAACCAATCTTTTAAATCCGAATCTAGCAATTTCAGACCATTCTGGAGGCTCCAACGCAATTTTTGATTTTTCAGGAGTCAATTTTTAGGCACCTAAAAGTCAAGTGGTGACTTATCCTCGACTCGATAAGAACATTTATCCACATTTAGATCAATTTTCAGACGTCTAATTATGAATTTTTCCACCTTCAGCAAAAATTTCAAAATTCTGGAGGAATCGAAAACCGTGCTGGAGGCTCCAGAATGACTCGAAATATGGAAAATTTGGATTCGACGATTGGTTTTAAACAAAGCAACGTCATTTATGCAAATTACAAACATTTCTCTGCGAACAGAAAATTCCTGATTTTTTGAATTTTTTCATTATAAATATATTTTGGTCATAAAAACGCATTCAAGGTGTCCGCCTGGAAATTGGGTCAAATTTGAATGAACTCGTTTGTTTTTTCAATGCTCAAATTAATTTCTACGTCTTCTGAAGAAATTTTAAAATTTTGGAGAACCAAATCGAAAATAGTGCTGGAAGCTCCAGAATAACTGAAAATTGTGAAATTCGGTGCGAGAGAGTTGATCTTACAAGGGAACCTCTTGAGGTGTCACACTCCGATTTGAACGGGACCGCGATTTTTGGAAAGAGCATAGTCTAAAACCCCCAAAACCAAATTTTCAGCTGCCCAAGTTCATTTTTCGATTTTTGGCGAATTTGTGAAAATTCAAAATTGACTGTTTTTGGCGATTTATGCTTTTTTTTAAAAATACGTACTTGATCAATAAAAATGGTCAAAATAAGTTCCAAAACTAATATTAATTACCCCAATCCAAATTTCACCATTTCCAGCCATTCTGGAGCCTCCAGCGCGATTTTTCATTTTCTCCAGAATTTTGAATTTGCTCCAGAAGGCGTGAATATGAAGTTGGGCAGCTAAAAATCGAGTTGTATATTACACTCGACCTGTTTAACGAGTTAATCCACATTTGAGCCAATTTTGAGAGTGACACCTCAAGAAAGGGTTTTTTGAGGTGTCACACTCGATCCAAAACGGCTTGAAATGGTAGAATTTGTGCTCCAGGGGATAGTTCTTGAAAAATACAGCGATTCGCGCAAATTTCAAAAATTTCCTCACAAGCAGGTACATATCTTTTGATTTTTTGGATTTTTTAATTTTGAAAAAAGCTGATCAAAAAACCACTCTTGAGGTGTCACTCCCAAAATCGGCTCAAATGTAGATAAACTCGTTGAACAGGTCGAGTATAATACACAACTCGATTTTTAGCTGCCCAACTGCATATTCACGCCTTCTGGAGCAAATTCAAAATTCTGGAGAAAATTAAAAATCGCGCTGGAGGCTCCAGAATGGCTGGTTATGGTGAAATTTGGATTGGGGTAATTAATATTAGTTTCGGGACTTATTTTGACCATTTTTATTGATCAAGTACGTATTTTTTTAAAAAAAAGCATAAATTGCCAAAAACAGTCAATTTTTTGAATTTTTAAAAATTCGCCAAAAATCGAAAAATGAACGTGGGCAGCTGAAAATTTGGTTTTGGGTTTCAGACTATGCTATTTCCAAAAATCGCGGCCCCGTTCAAATCGGAGTGTGACACCTCAAGAGGTTCCCTTGTTAGGTTTAGGATTATTTTCCATCATTTTAATAAATAGATAGGTATTTAAAAAAAAAAATTGCCAAAAATGGTCAGTTTTAAAAATTTAAATATTCGTCAAATCAATTTTGGCAGCTGAAGTATTGGTTATGGGGGTTTCAGACAATCCTGTTCCCAAAAATCACGATTCCGTTCAATCAATTGGATGTTTCGGCAACGACAAAAACTTTGAAGTGTTACAAATTAATTCAGACAATTTTGAAGTTGTTTAAAGCGGTATAAATTTCAATATTCTGCCAACATACCCGAATTGTTTTGCCTTCAGCGATGAAAATCCCATCATCAAGCGACGTTTTCTGCATGACGCATCCAGCTACACAAAAAAATATCAGCAATTAGCCAATTTCACACAACATAAAATTTTTTTTAAATGAGAAAAATTCCAACAAACTTACGCAATGGCACCGTAGGCTTAGGAGATCTCGACTTGGCGTTCGAAATAAACACCGGTTTCTTGGTAGTCGTACCTTCGGTGACTTCTTCAAAAATGATTTTATGATTGCCTTTGGTAAGAGCAGTAAAGAACACAGATGGCGAATGAGTCGTAGCATAAGAGGACTTCTCCCTGCTACGATTCGAACTAAAAATATGCGAAAGGCCGTTATAACTGGCTCGGAAAATCTTGGTGTTTGGTTCGGTGCTACGAATAACCACCGCAGCGGTAGGTCTGGGCGTTGTAGTCGTCGTTGTCGTAGTAGTGGCCTTCGTAGTGGTCGTCTGGGTAGTTATTGTTGTAGGCATTGTAGTCGTCGTAGACGCCATTGTTGTGGTACTAGGTGTGGTCGCGGCGATGGTTGGAGGAGTTCTGGTAGTCGTGGTTGTGGTTGGACTGGTAATCATGGCTGTGGAAGATGTCGTATGGTAAGCGGTGGTTATGGTTCTTGTTTCGATCACGTCTGGAAGCGTGGTTAAAACGTCGTCGTAGATGCTGGTAATGTTGTGCTTTCGTGAAAGTCGTGCTCGGACTTTGTTCATGTGGAATTCACGTTGAGCTTCCACTGCGAATATAAAATAAACATAAATATACCAAAATAGAGTTAGTAATACAGGTTACTCTACTTGTTCATTGAACGAATAAACTCTGTTCTCAACCCCAGACTGCCATTGGAATGTAATGTACGTGTATATAAACATTGCATATGTAACGAATCATTAGATTCGACAGTGTTGATTTCATACTCCAAGCTATACGAGTAGTCGGAAATGTTTACTTTTGACGTTACTGTTAGATACCTATACGTTTATTTACCTCGTATATTTGATGGAAATCTCATTTACCTACTTACTACCGCAACATGACGGATGAGGTAGGTATTCTTTTTCAACTGCAGACTTCGAGCTTGATTTTTAGTATATTTTCGTGTTTTTTGAATTACCTTCCCACCGATCCATCTGCCATGTTACGTAGTTTCAAATATAACTTGGGGCGAGAAAAAACTTTTTAATGAATTTTACTCCCTTTAAATCCAGACTTTATAGACGCAAAACGTACAAACAGAAGTATCTAGCTAGACGAGCCCTTATTTGAGATAAAAAATAATTTTCCTGCCAATACAGCAAACCAAACTACGCGAATGCAAATAACATTGCAGATGGCAAACGTCCAATTGTGAGAAAAAATATCCATGAAAAATTGATCATCGATGACGTGTATTACTTACCAACGCAAGGATTAAACCACAGCACACGCTGCCATCCGATACATTCGTATAATTTCGCTCGATCAGTTCCTTTGCAGATGCAATTTGTTCGTAATTTTGTTCCCAAAATTCCCAGCATGCCGATACGACACTGTTCTGGATATCCGGCGCATGTTTTCGTGTAGTTGTCAGTAGCGCACGACTGTTCGAATTCTTCTAATAATGGTCTATAGAAAATTAACAGAGAATCACATAAATATTAATTCAATTAGGAAAGTAGACATAGAGAATTGGCGTAAAGAAGACCCCCATCAAATTCATGCAAATACTCCAGAAATTTTGAATTCTCTCAAATAAAAGCTATTATAAGGGCGAGAAGAGTTCTCTCACCTAGAAACAAATTTTTTTCAAAATTCTACAATCCACGTCCTCTCCCCCGGTCAAATAACCCACACTGAGTTTGTTCAAATTTATGTACTTACGCGCAATTAGGGTCACTTCGACAGCTTTCTGCGACCGAATGACAAGTAGGAGGCGTTATTGTATCGACTTCTTGAGAACAGGAGGGATGTAAAGTATCTTGAGCTTTCATACACGCATCTTCGTCCGAATTGTTCGTTTTCCTGTGAACCGACAAAGAAAAAATTAATTTACTACGTTGTTCTTTTTAAATTAGGTATACAATCAAGCTTTTAAATAGAAAGTGAAACAATAAATAAAGAATACATAATATAAGGTTACTAATAAATATTTGAATATCGACATTAAAAATTGAAAAAACGTACATTTCCATTTTTCTGTATCAAAGCGGGGTATTGATGTTTAAAATATCAATAGATATTTTGATGCCTATTACACACAGTGTTGCAAAAAAACGGGGTTGGGGGGATGAGGAGGGAAACAAAAAACATTTTAAAAAAGTTTTTTATATTGTTTAAAACTCAGTTTTAAACGTACAAATTTTCAGATCTTTCAAAAGAGTTTAAAACGCAAAAATTCACAAAAACTTGGAATTTTACAGCAATTTTTTCACGTTGAATTCTGATGCTATCCACTCGACACCCCTCCCCCCTCCTACATAAAAAAGTAACAAAATCGACTTTTTCACTGAAAAATTAAAAAATTTTCAAAAAAATTGAAATTGGAAGAAAATTTGTACAAAATAAAAAAAAAGACTTCAGCAGGAAAATTTTTAAACACTCGAGATTTTATAAGAAAAGGGAGCCGAGGGGAGGCAAAATTTTAAATGAGATTTTTTCGCTTTTCCAGTGTCATCAAACTTCCCAAATTGGGTGAATGAAAAACTTTTTTTAATATAGGTAAGAAATTTAAAAAAAAAAAAAAAATTTGATGGAAAATTTGAACAACATTTGGGAAAAAATACCAATTGTCGTTTGAAAGATACAACTTTGCCTGATATTCATTCATACAGCAACGTATAAAATTTTGATTTCTCCTTCAAGTCTGGAATTTTTTAATTGTGGAAAGGACCAACAAACTGCCCAAGCGAAGCGATGGCAAAAGCTCTCGAAAATGAGTATTTTGAGAAGTCTAATAAACGATGATTTTAAGAAGTTTAATGCTTTCCTTCAAAATTTTGAAATTCAAATTATAATGTTTTTTTTGAAAAATTCAGAACTGGAAAAAACAAACGAGCTCGAGCGAAGCGAGGGCATAAGCTTCCAAAAATTCATGTATTGAGAAGTAAAAAAAAAGTTTCTTTGTGCAGAGAGGAGTTCATTTTTCTGATTCAAACTTTCAACATTTCTTGAATTTGAACAATGAGTTGATGCCCATAAGGAAAAAGAGTAAATAGCCCGAGCGAAGCGAGGGCCAAAGCTCTCGAAAAGTGAAATTCGAGTTCTAAAAAAATCGACAAATGAGCTCTTTTCTACGGAATGAAGATCGATAAAAAGGAACGCATTAGAATTTTTTCACTACATTTTCAACAAAATTCACTACTTTTTCACTACTTTCACTACCAGTTAGATATCCTGTCATAGTGAGGTTACAAATTGCACTCTTTCTTCTTTTCAAAATTGAAAAGTAGGTACTAAATTTTTTAAATTTATCTAAAAAAACGCAATTGGGAATCGAAGCGGATCTTTGTGGTGTGTTGTAAAACGCAAGTATGTGTGCGTAAGTAAACAATCTCATTTGGTCCCAACCTGCGGAAGCGTTCCATAAGATTGCATGTAAATTTGCTACTTTTCAATTTCAATTTTCTCTGAAATTGTTAAAAAAAGCTAGTTTTATGTTAGAAAGTCTAAATTTTTGTTTTAAATAAGTTTTTTATCAACAAGTGTCTTATTCATTGAGAAATTTGAACGACAAGTAGGTATGCCATTTTTACATGGTTTCTTATGGGACTACAGTTTTGTTTGGGACCAAATGAGAACGTGAAATCCCGTAAAAATGCGCTGTGACGTAATTGTGACGTCACACTTCGATTCCCAATGAAAATACAATTTACCTACCCAGGAAAAAAAGTTTTATAAACTTGTATAGAATTCTATAAAAATTGCATAAACTTGTATAGAGTTCTATAAAAATTGCATAAAATTTTATAGAATTTCATCAAAATTGAAATAGCTTTTTATAAAGGTGTACCAAATATGATACAATTGTATGCAGTTTTATACATTCCTATACATTTTGATAAAAAGAAAAATAATTGCTTTGATAAAATTGCATAAAATTTTATAAAATTTCATCAAAATTGAAATAGCTTTTTATAAAGGTGTATCAAATGCATATAATTGTATTACAGTTTTATACATTCGTATAGATTTTGATAAAAAGAAGAGCAATTGCTTTGATAAAATTGTATAAAAATTTTTTCAGTAGAATGGATATTTTGCATGAATTGTATAAACGTTCATAAAATTGTTTAAAACTGTGTACATTTGTATAGAATTTGATTCAGCTGTATAAAATTTGATAAAATTGATCAAATATGGTGTTAGTTTAAAAAAAAAAATTTATCAAAATTTATGTAGTTTTATCAAATAGACAATATTGTATACATTTTTATATAAGTTTATCAAAAATGATACAATTGTATCAAATGAAATGGTATAGTTAGTACTCTTAGATAGAGTACTGCATCATTCTCTATATATCGATTTTATTGGTCTCTTCTAATTATTCCACTCAAAGTGTCATGTGTACTGTGTAGTGAAGTGATGACCTGGGGGGTACGAGCGTGGGACTTAATTTTTGATAAAAAGTGGATGCTTTTGGCCTTTGATGTATTATTCATCAAATGATCTTGCATTAATTCATGAATAATTTTGAATCAATGTTAAAATTTGTCTTCATAGTAAATACATAAAATTTTATCAAAAATACCCAATTATTTTTTATACAAAATTTGTCTCTATCAAACTGTATACAACTGCATAAAATTTTATACAGTTGTATACAGTTTGATAGAGACAAATTTTGTATAGAAAATAGGTGGGTATTTTTTATAAAATTCTATAAAACTTTTTTTCCCGGGATATTCAATTTTGAAGAATAATTTTTTTCCTCAAAAAAGTTAAAAAAACAATTTTTCAAAAGAAAATTGGGGGTTGAATTTTTTTTTCATGTTTTAAACAATATACTTATTTAAAATTGAATTTCCAAAGGACGATTAGAAGCTAAAGCAAAATTATTTCTTTTTTTGAATTTCAATTAGACATTTTTTTTAAACATTAATTTTCAAGACTTTTTGTTCAATTTTTCAATTTTGTTAATTTTTTTCAATCATTTTATTTTCAAGACTTTTTTTCAATTTTTTAATTTTTCAATTCCAACAATTTTTGAAAAAATAGCGTTTCTGCAAATTTGAAAACACTTTGTCGATGTTTGATAATTTTTATATATTGAGTCATAAAATCAAGTGAATTTCGGAAATTCTCCAAAAAACACGCTGATTTCAAAATATTCTTTAAATAATGACTTGAAAAACCACGAATTATCTAAAACAAAAGTAGATAATTATAAACACCCCCCCCCCAATTGATTGATTAGACCTTTTGGAGCACAGCCAAAGAGGAAAAAAACATCGAAATTAGAAACAATTACCTAATCGATATCATATTGAAAAAATATTGATAAAATACTGAATGCAGTTATAGAAACCAAAAAATTGATGACCAAAATCAAATCCACCAAAAACCACTACAATTGTTAATCAACCAAAAGGCAAAAACACCAAAACCAATAGGTAGATGATAACTTGATAAGTGTACGTGTGGAAACCAAATACAAAAACCTTGAACTTCTTCTCATAATTTGACCTCAACTCAACTGATTGATTTTTGAATAGTAGGTTCTTGCTTACCTATTTCTCGAAGTTTTCCCAACCTAGTCAACTCCGTTACTATAACCTTAACGTAAAATGAAGTAAAATTTCTAGTCATACACAATCAAGAAAAAAAATAAAATAAAAAAGTAAAATCTTTCACGAGCGAAGGAGTTGGAGAGGAGAAAAACAGTTTTTTTCAACAGATAAAAATCATAACGAAAACCAATTTTAATCAAGTAAAACAAAAAATCTTTCAGGACCAAAACCAAAACAAAAATGCGTCAAAATTACAACCAAAACCGAAACCGAAACCGAAACCGAAACCAAAATTTCTATATTGGTTTCGATCACTGATTGAAGTGATTGATACCCTCAGTAGTTCAGGACAATTAGCTCAAAAATAGACGTTTATTTTCAGATGAATACAAACACACAAAACTTGTTTCTGTCATTGATAGTATTTACCCCCCCCCCCCAATCCCACATATTCTTTTCAACATACGCTATGTCGCAATATACATACTTGCTTCGCACGATAAGGGGTTTCAAGTGGGGAGGGGGGGAGGGTGAACGTCAAATTTCACAACAAAAATCAACCATACTTATGTCAAAATCTGCGTTTTTGAAGACGCCGAATTCGAATTTTTTTGGATCGTTTTACTTCTAAACTCGAATACTTATAATTAGAGTGCGGATTTTTATGCATGAAAAATCTCAAATTATGCACATAATTTATGCTTTCTAAAAGCCTAAAATATGTCATTTTTATGCATTTAAATGCTGAAAAATGCAAAATATGCACAATTGAGATGGGTGTTGTTGGGAAGCATTTTTCAATCTGAGTACAATAGTAGGACTCATTTTTTGTTATTTTCCAATTAAATTCTATAAAACACACAAAAAAAGGAAAAAAATACAAACAGCATGAATTGAAAATCGTCATAAATTGAAAAATCACAAAATCAGTTGTAAAAAATTTTTATTTTTATTTTTTTTTTGCAGCCATTTTGATTTAAAAAAAAACTTGGAAAATGAAAATTTTGGTCAAAATTTTTGAAATATGCTGAAAATGGCCAAAATATGTCGTTTTATGCACATTTAATGCTAGAATTATGACGTTTTATGCATTTAAAGCCAAAATATGCAAAATATGCACAATCAAATTGGGCTCATTTTACTCAAAATGTTCCGAATCACAAAGATCAATTCGATATGCGCAATTATCTCGTACATATCAAAATATGCAAAAAATAAAAATCCGCACTCTACTTATAATCCAAAAAGAGGTGCTAAAATTCGAAATATTTGAAAAAAATTGTCCAATTTATGAAAATCCGCGTTTCTGAGGAAGCTGAATTCACATTTTTCGGTCGTTTTACTTTTACACTCAAATTTGACTCTTATGAAGAGGTGCTCAAATTCGAAATTTTTGAAAAAATCGACCAATGTTTCGAAATGTTTGTTTTTGAAGATGCCTAATTCAAATTTTTTGGTAGTCTTACTTTTTAAATCAAAGTTTGTGCCCAGGAGGGAGCAAGATTTAAAATTGTGAAAAAACCACCATGTTGAAATAAGTATACTCTAAATAATATGTACTTATTAATGAGGCCATCTAACTTGATTTTTGAATCCATTTGGTCTACGTGATTTTAGCAAACGTAATGTAGGTATGTATTGAAAGGAAAAAATGTGGGTAAAGTCTCCTCTCCAAAGAAAGTTTTTAATTACGGAAATGTTTTTTGCTCAAGAGAAATTTTTCCACTTCAGAGGGTGTTAAAATTGGAGAGCAGAGTAAATTGCGGCGTTCCATCATCTCCGTTTGATGAAATTTTGGTGAAATTTCAAGCTTCAAAAATGTACTGGAGGCTCCAGTAATTTTCAAAAAGTCGCTGGAGGCTCCAAAACGACTTAAAATCCACATGCAGTTGACTTCGTAGCGTATTGAAATTAGTTTGCAGAATGAATTTCGGCTCTCCAACTCCATGTGATGAAATTTTGTGGGAATTTCGAGTTTCAAAAATCTGCTGGAGGCTCCAGAACTGCTCAAAACGGCTTGAAACAGTTTCCAATCGATTTGGCAGGTCGAAAATAGGGTATATCCCAAATTTCAGCTTTCTTGGTCAATTTGGTGAAAATTTTGATTTTTTCCCTCATTTTTGGCCTAAATTTAATTTCCAAAAATTCGCCAAAAATCGAAATAAGCACTTAAGCATAGCATTTGCTGAAATTTTGACAGGTGATAAATTTTTGCCAGATCTTCTGCGATTTCGGTCAACTTGTCAATCAAAATGGCCGCCATTTTGTCAGTAGGGCCACTTTTTTTTTGAGGACAAGAGCTATAAATGTTCCTTAGAACTCTCCCTTCAAGAAAAAAGTTGTGCCGGAGGATCGACCGGGGCGGGGGGGGGGGGTTCAATAGATCCTTATGTGGGCCCCCCAACTAAGTCGCAAATTCAGCATCTTAATCGTACTTCTGCAGCTGCAAACCTACTTTCAACTAAAATTAAAACTGCTGCAGAATTTTAGGCCAATTGAGCTCTTATTCCAAGATCTCTGCAATCGATTCGAATAATTAATTACCCACGTTCAAAATTCGAAATTCTCGATATAGGTAATTCTCGGTAAACCTCAAACTGAAAAACGCCAACTCGAAATTACCACATAATATTCTCACATTCCAGAAAAACCTACCCCTACCACACTCGATCATAGTTGTAATAATCTCCCCAAGGAAGCACGAGATCCACCTCCACCATCAACAGCCATTCACACATTTACCAGTATAAGTATCTACTCGTACGAATTCCTAAAACACCTCTCTCCACCTAACCTATAAAAATTCAGATACCTACAACATTTCTCAATGCCACGCCAGCTTCGCATTACCTCACCAGGGATGATATTCGACGCATTCGAACACAATTTATGCGAAAATAAGTCAGCTTCGCGAAGACGAACACGAACAGTCAAACACGTGCGACAAATTACATTAGTATGAGGAAAAGGTCGTCATCGCGAGCTTCTGAAAAGAATATACTCGTACATGTAGGTATATGTAAGTAAGGTATGCGCTGAATTTTTTTCAACTCACTTGCAAAGACAAAACGCCACCTCGACCGCGTACTTTATCAGCGTTTTATTACGATAAAAAGCTTGCAAAGAATGCATACATTTCTGCCTTCTGCATCTTTTGGGATTACAATGCGTTATCACGTGAGTTATGGATGATGCGCATTTCGCATTCCTCTGACACATTTGCATCGCTTCGAAGCAAGTGCTTTGGAAATTCATTAATACGTCGTTCGTTTCGATAGGTAAATCCGAACCTGTAAAATATAAACAAAAAAAAACATTCGTCGTCATTAGTTTCGTCGTCGATGTCATAATGAAAACACTATAGGTATAGGTATATATATTTCGACTTCGCGGCTTACCCCATAAAATATAGGTATGAAAGAGAAACATAACGATGGATGAGCCGAAACAAGGGATGAAAAGACTATGAAAGGCTGAACAAGAAGGAAAAAACTGTACCATATACCGATATATTAATTATATGGTTTCGTTACACGCCGTCAATTTGTATTACAATCAATCACCTCTCGTCGGTGATTATTTTTTGCACCAAAAAAAGGCAGTAGCAAAAGCAGGAAGAAAAATCTAACACTATACACGTCGCTTATAAATTACCAGTATGCCGTTTTCATTTTCACTACCGCTATAAAAACCATCTCTTAAACGAGGTAACCTCACTCGCAAAAAGGAAATAATATAAACGATTAAAGGAAATGAAAAAAAAAGAACGAAGAAGAAGAACCGACCGACCGACCGACCGACAAAAAAGAACTCCTCCAAGAGAAATCGCAATTTTCAACAATTTCTATCCTTTAAAGATACGCCGACCGGAAGAAACTATAAGAGAGTTGCCAATACTTACCTATTTAATGGAAAGCATCGAAAAGGCTGGAAATGGCTCCAAACTCAAAATACCAATTGTATCTACGAGTATATACCAGTATACTATATTTTTCACAACGCTAGTGTGGAATTCGCGCTAACGATGTGATATCTACGATATACCTACTTCCTTCTTTTATGTGTATCTTCGCTCGTCTCTCTCTCTTTTCTTGCCTCCCTCCTGGCTGACTCTTCTCTGCGCCATTTTTCCCACCTTATTTTTACTTATCTATCCTGCCAAACTGAGTAACTATACGTTGACTTTTCCATTGTAGTATTTATTGTTTTCTACCTATGTACTTCGAGCTATCTATACTGGAAATTTATACGTACGCGGAATTCTTTTCTTTTTTTTCAACTCTTCCGGGTGTTTTATTGAATCTATTGTACTTTGAAATTTCATAATTTCAGTTCCAACGATGCAATTTGGATCAAAAAGCGATATTTATCCAAATTCAATGACTATTCCGGACAACCCTTCTGAAATCCAAAAATTCATAACCCTACTAAAAAACACCAACCTAATGAACCAAATCTAAACCCCTCTCTCCACGGGTGTAATAACCCTTCAATTATAAACACCCCCCCCCCAAAATTGCCATTTTAACAATTTTGGCAAAAAAAACAGGACCTTTTGTACATCAAAAAGGACGGATTTTTTTGACAATTTTTACAAACAGAATATTTTGGCAATCCTGGCTAAAAATGAGATTTTTTAAAAATTTTAACAAAAGTGGACTTTTTTTGATAGTTTTCACAAAAATCATGACCCTTTCAACAATTTTGGCAAAAAAAAAACAAAGCTTCTCCTCAAATGTGGAAAAAACAAGATCTTTTTGGAAAATAAAAAACTTCTTACCCAAATTAGGCAAAAACGAAATTTTTTGGATACCTATTTTGACAAAAGATCTAGGCCATTTTGAAAAAATCCAACACTCTTCGACTTTGTATTTTAGTCAAAAACAAAACTTGGAATTTTTTGATTATTTTGCCCAAAGTTTTTCTACAACACAATTTTGGAAAAAGTCAAGAACATTTGACAGTTTTGACTATGTATTTTTGACAAAAAATAATCTCTTGACAATTTTTGATAAAAGTGCGCTAGTAGGTACTTTTGGCGGACTTTGAGCCAGGAGCTAAGGAGCTTGAGGAGCAAATCCTTAGCTTCCTGGCTTAAAGTCGAGTATACCCAGCTCAAACAAAAATAAACCTCTAGATGATCGCGAATGGGTGGTTCCAATGCAAGTTGAATGGGCAGTTCCATGAACCACACTTAATTGACCCTCGCCAAAAATGGTAAAATAACCCCCCTCCCCCAATAATAACCAAAATCGATCAATTTATCCAAGAGATGATTTCACCCCCCCCCTCCCCGCACAATACCATATACTCTTTCTAGCAGTAATTTTCTGCTTTTATACAGAGGAATGGTTACACCCCCTACTTTATATTTTAATTTAAAGGGTTCACTCTGCTGCATAATTAGTATAAGGGTTATTTTATATTTTGAACTCTGTGAGTACAGTTGTGTGCTATGTCTGCGAGAAAAAAAAAGTTCATTTTAATTGATCAGTTGACGTTTTTGAGTTTGAAGAAAACGAGTTTGTTGAAGACTACAAAAACACTAGTAAGGGGCCCTGTTGGTTATGTAAAATCTCAAACCCTTGCCTCCCCATTGGTTATGTGAAATCTGAAACCCTTGCCTCCCCCCGTTTATGAAAAATCTCGAACCCATGCCGCCCCTTGTTTATGTAAAATCTCAAACCCTTGCCTCCCCCTTGGTTATCCGAAATCTCAAGCCCTTGCCTCCCCCTTGGTCATGTAAAATTTTTCAACACTCATTAGAACGGCTCAACAAAAAAATCTCAAACCCTTGCCTCCCCTTGGTTATGTGAAATCTCAAACCCTTGCCTCCCCCTTGTTTATGTAAGATCTCAAACCTTGCCTCCCCCTTTGTTATGTAAAATCTCAAACCCTTGCCTCCCCCTTGGTCACGTGAAATCTCAAACCCTTGCCTCCCCCTTGGTCATGTAAAATGTTTCAACCCTCTTTAGAACGACTCAAATAAAAAATCTCAAACCCTGTCCTCCCCCCTGGTTGTGTGAAATGTTTCAATCCTCATCAGAACGACTAAACAAAAAAATCTGAAACCCTTGCCTCCCCCTTGGTCATGTAAAATTTTCTAATCTCATTAGAACAACTCAACAAAAAAATCTGAAACCATTGCCTCCCCCAAACCCTCGCCTCACCCTTCGTTATCCGAAATCTCAAGCCCTTGCCTCCCCCTTGATCAAGTAAAATTTTTCAACACTCATTAGAACGGCTCAACAAAAAAATCTCAAACCCTTGCCTCCCCCTTGGTCATGTAAAATGTTTCAACCCTCTTTAGAACGACTCAAATAAAAAATCTCAAACCCTGTCCTCCCTCTTGGTTATGTAAAATTTTTCAACACTCATTAGAACGGCTCAACAAAAAAATCTCAAACCCTTGCCTCCCCCTTGGTTATGTAAAATCTCAAACCCTTGCCTCCCCCTTGGTTATGTGAAATCTGAAACCCTTGATTCCCCCTTAATTATGTAAAATCTCAAACCTTGCCTCCCCCTTTGTTATGTAAAATCTCAAAACCTTGCCTCCCCCTTGGTTATCCGAAATCTCAAGCCCTTGGCTACCCCTTGGTCATGTAAAATCTTAAACCTTACCTCCCCCCTTGCTATGTAAAATCTCAAACCCTTGCCTCCCCCTTGGTTATGTGAAATCTCAAACCCTTGTCACTCCTTGGTCATGAAAAATGTTTCAACTCTCTTTAGAACGACTCAAATGAAAAATCTCAAACCCTGTCCTCTCCCTTGGTTGTGTAAAATGTTTCAATCCTCATCAGAACGACTAAACAAAAAAATCTGAAACCCTTGCCTCCCCCTTGGTCATGTAAAATTTTCTAATCTCATTAGAACAACTCATCAAAAAAATCTGAAACCCTTGCCTCCCCTTTGGTCATGTAAAATCTCAAACCCTTGCCTCCCCTTGGTTATGTAAAATCACAAACCTTGCCTCCCACCTGGTTATGTGAAATCTCAAACCTTTGCCACCCCTTGGTTATCAAAAATTTTTCAACGCTCATTAGGAAGACAAAATAAAAAAACATCTTGCGCAGTTCGCAAGATCAACCGACTTTGCTCTAAATATACACCAGTAATTTACCAACATTTATCTCAGTAATTTACCAGACATTACTTAAAAATTTACCAATTTTTCAAAATGCGCGGAAGTACCCAAATTTACCAATTTAATGAATACGAAAAGTCGAAAATATCGACAAAATAAAATAGTCAATCATAAGTAGCCATCATATTACACTTTTATGAAATTGATTTTCAAATAATAATTAGCGTACTCATGAAGACGTAACCGTCATATTACAAGTGGAATAATATATCAGGAAAATTGTTGACAAAAAACAAAATTATTACCGAAATTTACCAATTTACCGAAATTTAGCTATTTACCAAAATTTACCAATTTACCAAAATTTACCAATTTACCAAAATTTACCAATTTACCAAAATTTACCAATTTACCAAAATTTACCAATTTACCTATTTACCAAAATTTACGTATTTACTGAAATTTACCTATTTACCGAAATTTACCTATTTACCGAAATGTACCGATTTACCAATTTACCAAAATTTACCAATTTACCAAAATTTACCAATTTACCAAAATTTACCTATTTACCAAAATTTACCAATTTACCTAAATTTACCAATTTACCAAAATTTAGAGGTTTTTAATGGCTTAATTTTTATCCAGAATTGAAAGGGTATAGGAGGATAAGGTACGGTTTTGGGCCCAGAAATGGATTTCGACGAAATTCACACCAAAGGTTACCCATGATGAGAAGATACGCTCAAAAAAATTTCAGACCCCCAGACCTTTTTTTCAGGGGGGGAGGGGCCAAAATGTGTTTTTTAAACTTTATTTTCCAGTGTTTCGCCAAAAGTAGATAAAAATTTCGCGTTTTTTTGTATCGATTCTTAAGGGTGAGGGGAAGCCCCTGAAATTTTTTCAAAATTTTTCGGACCATTTTTCACAAAATTGTGGCGTTTTGAAAATTTTGAGCGGCCATTTTGTAAAGAAGTTGCGGAGGTACAGTCACCATTTTTTTTTCCTAAAATACGTTATTTAGTCAAGATTAGACCATAAAAGTTTCAACGAGTTTGAGTTGGTGCAACATTGTCAAAAAAAATAAAAACTGACCACGCGTCATATTTGCCGGGGGTTGGGCATGATAGTCCACGGCGCTATCGTGGGAAGTTACGTAGCGTTCGCGCGCGTTACTGTCGTTCGTGGTTGTCTCATAGTCCAGTCAAATAGGGGGGAAAAATGGGTGAACCACATACTCGTTATTCCAATCAAATATTTTTTGGTGAATATTGTCAAGAGTAGTGTGGTGAACAACATATTAAAATCCCCCCGACCCCTCCCACAGTGGATCACACCCCTTCAAAATCAGATTTTCGTTAAAAACTTCTAAAATATCAACTTTCGAGTAGAATGAGCTTTGTGATCATTTTATGTCCTCTCAAATACCTATCGAATGATCTATCAACCAACTCCCTAGCCCCAAGGGGGTGGCGCTACGATCCCTCGAAGTGACGTAATTTTTAGAAATGGGCTCCGTGAGCTTTTGGATTGATATTTGCATGTTAGGTAGGTAGGTACTAGGTAGGTAAAGGTACTTAACGAGGAACTTCCGCATTGAAAGTTTCAGATCTCCAGACCCCCTCATCCCATTTTTGAAAAACACCCTTTTTCTGGAATGGAATAAAAATTATTTTCTCAGCCCCATGTGAACCAATTTTTCTCATTTTTAAGTACGTTGTAAACATTTGTAAGGGGTGTACCCATAAGAAATTTCAACCCCCTCCCTTCATATTTACCCCCTCATAATGACGTTATGATACTGGTGTCGTTCGAACCTCCCAAGCGCAAATGTTGCGTCAGATTTTGTTTTACACTTACCCAGCCCCTGTAGAAGCTCCGGAGGGGCTGGGTGCGAGTAAAACGAAATCTGACGTTTGTATTTCCATTCGGGTAGTTCGGTTCACTTGAAAACTACACCAATATTATAAAAGTAGTTCCGTTTAAAAACAGTAGAAATTGAGGAGGGGACTGAGGCCCTGGAGAGGCCAGGTAGGTGCAAAACAAAATCTGACATAAAATTTGTGCTCCGTAGGTTTGAAACATATGAAAACACCAATATCATCAAAATAACTATATTTCAAAAATATTAAAAATTGAGGAGGAGGCTGAAGGAGTGAAGACACTTTCGGGGGGGGGGGGGCTTGATGAGTGCAGCAGAAAATCTGACGTCATATTCGTGCTTAGTGGTATCGAATCATGCGGAAACGACACCTCACTCATTAATAGTTAATTCTTCCAAAATACTCATTTTACCCCCTCTACGACTCGTTTTTTCAAATTTTCACCATGACGGACCTGCCAAAACAAAAATTTCGAAAAAATATATGATATTGAGGGGTCGTAAATACATCCAAAAAACATGTTTAGAAAATTGTTCCTCGCAATTTTCATTGTTAAAAAACATGAAATAAGACGAAAAAATGCCATTTCGAGGGGTATATATGAAGGGAGGGGGTTGACATTTCTGACAATATTCACCAAAAAATATTTGATTGGAATAACGAGTATGTGGTTCACCCATTTTTCCCCCCTATTTGACTGGACTATGAGACAACCACGAACGACAGTAACGCGCGCGAACGCTACGTAACTACCCACGATAGCGCCGTGGACTATCATGCCCAACCCCCGGCAAATATGACGCGTGGTCAGTTTTTATTTTTTTTGACAATGTTGCACCAACTCAAACTCGTTGAAACTTTTATGGTCTAATCTTGACTAAATAACGTATTTTAGGAAAAAAAAATGGTGACTGTACCTCCGCAACTTCTTTACAAAATGGCCGCTCAAAATTTTCAAAACGCCACAATTTTGTGAAAAATGGTCCGAAAAATTTTGAAAAAATTTCAGGGGCTTCCCCTCACCCTTAAGAATTGATACAAAAAAACGCGAAATTTTTATCTACTTTTGGCGAAACACTGGAAAATAAAGTTTAAAAAACACATTTTGGCCCCTCCCCCCCTGAAAAAAAGGTCTGGGGGTCTGAAATTTTTTTGAGCGTATCTTCTCATCATGGGTAACCTTTGGTGTGAATTTCGTCGAAATCCATTTCTGGGCCCAAAACCGTACCTTATCCTCCTATACCCTTTAGCTATTTACTGAAATTTACCAATTTACCAACATTTACCAATTTACCAAAATTTACCGATTTACCAAAATTTACCAATTCACTAAAATTTACGAATTTATCAAAATTTATCAATTTACCAAAATTTACCATTTTACCAACATTTACCAATTTACCAAAATTTACCAATTTACTAAAATTTACCAATTTACCAAAATTTACCAATTTACCAAAATTTACCTATTTACCAAAATTTACCTAAATTTACCAATTTACCCAAATTTGCCGATTTACCCAAATTTACCGATTTACCAAAATTTACGAATTTACCAAAATTTACGAATTTACCCAAATTTATTAATTTACCAAAATTTACGACTTTACCAAAATTTACGAATTTACTAAAAATTACCCCAGCAATTTACTAACATTTACCTCAGTAATTTACCAGACATTACCCACTAATTTACCAATTTTCCATTTTACCAAAAATTACCCCAGCAATTTACCAACATTCACCTCAGTAATTTACGAGACATTTCCTCACTAATTTACCAATTTTTTACCGAATTTTAACTACCCCAGTAATTTACTGTCAAAGGTTTTTACTAATTTACCAAAAATTACCCAAGCAATTTACCAAAATTTTCGACCAACTTTAATTACGAGTAATTCACCAAAAATAACTAATCATTTTATTTACTAAAAATTACTATTAATTAACAAAAAAAAAAAAAAATTATCAAAATTTACTGGCTATTTACCAAAAACTTAATGTTTTTTGTTAAAACAAAAATTACTTACACTAGAAATTTTTGAAAAATTTTGATTTTTTATGGCAAAAAAATTTTGGACGGATAAAATTAACAAAAAAATTAACAAAAAAATCAACAAAAAATTTTCTCCTCTTGACTCGCGCGGGATTCGAACACCCGACCTTCGGCGTACCAATCTGCAACCTACACACCCTAACCACCCCATCTGTTTGTTGGGGGTGAGCCGTTTGCGAGATATAAGGGTTTACACAAATTTCTGCTTATCCATAACGTTGAAACACCCTTAAACGTTCATATCTCGTAAACGGCTGAATCGATTTCGACCAAATTAAAAATTTCTCTAGTTCAGTATCAAAGCAATATTTTGCCATCATCAGTTTCCACTTAAAGTTCGGAGCTTTTGAGTTCAGCGTGACACAAATTTATACATAAATTGATATATAAACTTAGATATGCAAACGGTACCTCTACGTCACCTTTTATATACTCACGCGTTCTCTTCGTCACCGAAATCGGTGACGGAGGCGTTTTGCCGGTGACGAAGACGTTTCCCTGTGTATACCAAGTCCAAACGGTTTGTTTTCCCCTGAAACGTAAAAGGGGAAAAGTTTGTCCGGTGACGAAAAGGTCATGTATACACCTACTGTATACAGATTTTGAAAATTTTGTTCCATCAACACTGACATACCCTCGACGTCACCGCATATAAACAGTACCTTTTGGTCACCGCTTTTTAAATGCTTCCAGTTGTGTTATATTTTCGTATTCGTAGCCAGCGTAGTTGTAATGTATTAGGCAAGGCAGCAGGTGACAATTTGGTATAGTCAATATCTTTTTAAATACACAAGGTCACGGAAGAGATCAGTTTATAGTCGGAGGCAAATTGGTACCATTCTCGTAATTTTTTTTTGTATAAACTTAAAGCATGTAAATCAAGTGGGGAAAAGAGTATAAGCACTATTACAACTGTGCTGGTTACGAATATGAAGTAAATACACCTCCGGAGGCATTTAAAAGCCTGGTGACCAAAAGGTACTGTTTATGTACGGTGACGTCGAGGATACTTAGGTCCATATATATATACATGTAAAAACCATACATTACGAGATCCGTTTTATATAAAATCGGGCATTGCGGGATCCTGAGATCCTTTTGCCGGATCTCGCAAGTTCTCTCATATGCCATGGTACTCGTGAGATCCGGGGGACCCTGTACACACATTTTCAGCCGGATCTCGTTTTACCTACTATTTATATACTTATATACAATTTTTGAAAATAGATAAACGACGCATCTTGCGAGATCCACCCCCAAATCAGGTTTAGGCCGTTGGTGGATCTCGGTTTATGCGGATCGCGAAATTGATGGCGGCAATGCATAGAAAGGCACTGTTTACACACTGGAACGTGCGTTCGAACGAAGTTGTAGGGTTATTATTTGAGTTTTTAGCATTTTTCGAAATTTTTTGGGTCGGATCTCACAATGCCTGTGTATATGTCGGATCTCGCAATGTACTATAAGACAGTATATATATATAGCCTAAATATATATATAAACTTATCTCGTTTTGCGCCATATGTCTTATCGTGATCAGCACACTCCAAAACGTCAAGAAAACCCACCCCCACCCAAATCCTCAACCATCATGACAAATACAATACCTTACTTTTCCGTTTCCGGCAAAGTCGGTAAAAATCTCGAACCCTTATTGCCTCCCCCTTGGTCATTTAACATTTTTTAAACCTCATTAGAACAACTCAACAAAAAAATCTCAAACCCTTGAATCCCCCTTGGTTATGTAAAATCTGAAACCCTTGCCTCCCCCTTGGTTACGTAAAATCTCAAACCCTGTCCTCCCCCTTGGTTGTGTAAAATGTTTCAATCCTCAACAGAACGACTAAACAAAAAAATCTGAAACCCTTGCCTCCCCCTTGGTCATGTAAAATTTTCTAATCTCATTAGAACAACTCAACAAAAAAATCTGAAACCCTTGCCTCCCCCTTGGTCATGTAAAATTTTCTAATCTCATTAGAACAACTCATCAAAAAAATCTGAAACCCTTGCCTCCCCCTTGGTCATGTAAAATCTCAAACCCTTGCCTCCCCTTGGTTATGTAAAATCACAAACCTTGCCTCCCACCTGGTTATGTGAAATCTCAAACCTTTGCCACCCCTTGGTTATCAAAAATTTTTCAACGCTCATTAGAAAGACAAAATAAAAAATCTCGAACCCTTATTGCCTCCCCCTTGGTCATTTAACATTTTTTAAACCTCATTAGAACAACTCAACAAAAAAATCTCAAACCCTTGACTCCCCCTTGGTTATGTAAAATCAGAAACCCTTGCCTCCCCCTTGGTCATGTAAAATGTTTCAACCCTCTTTAGAACGACTCAAATAAAAAATCTCATACCCTGTCCTCCCTCTTGGCCATGTAAAATTTATCAATCCTCATCAGAACGACTAAACAAAAAAATCTGAAACCCTTGCCTCCCCCTTAGTTATGTAAAATCTGAAACCCTTGCCTTCCCATTGGTTATGTAAAATCTCAAACCCTTGCTCCCCCTTGGTCATGTAAAATCTCAAACACTTGCCTCCCCATTGGTTATGTGAAATCTGAAACCCTTGCCTCCCCCTTGTTTATGTATAATCTCAAACCCTTGCCTCCCCCTTGGTCATGTAAAACGTTTCAACCCTCTTTAGAACGACTCAAATAAAAAATCTCAAACCCTGTCCTCCCTCTTGGCCATGTAAAATTTTTCAATCCTCATTAGAACCACTAAACGAAAAAAATCTGAAACCCTTGCCTGCCCCTTGGTTATGTAAAATTTTTCAAACTGCATTAGAGCGACTCAACAAAAACATCTAAAACCCTTGCCTCCCCCTTGGTTATGTAAAATCTGAAACCCTTGCCTCCCCCTTGGTCATGTAAAATGTTTCAACCCTCTTTAGAACGACTCAAACAAAAAATCTCAAACCCTGTCCTCCCCCTTGGTTGTGTAAAATGTTTCAATCCTCATCTGAACAACTCATCAAAAAAATCTGAAACCCTTGCCTCCCCCTTGGTCATGTAAAATCTCAAACCGTGTCTTCCCCCTTGGTTGTGTAAAATGTTTCAAACCTCTTTAGAACGGCTCAAATGAAAAATTTCAAACCCTGTCCTCTCCCTTGGTTGTTATAAATGTTTCAATCCTCATCAGAACGACTAAACAAAAAAATCTGAAACCCTTGCCTCCCCCTTGGTCATGTAAAATCTTATAATCTCATTAGAACAACTCAACAAAAAAATCTCAAACCCTTGACTCCTCCTTGCTTATGTAAAATCTGAAACCCTTGCCTCCCCCTTGGTCATGTAAAATTTTCTAATCCCATTAGAACAACTCATCAAAAAAATCTGAAACCCTTGCCTCCCCCTTGGTTACGTAAAATCTCAAACCCTGTCCTCCCCCTTGGTTGTGTAAAATGTTTCAATCCTCATCAGGACGACTCAAATAAAAAATCTCAAACCCTGTCCTCCCCCCTGGTTGTGTGAAATGTTTCAATCCTCATCAGAACGAGTAAACAAAAAAATCTGAAACCCATGCCTCCCCCTTGGTCATGTAAAATTTTCTAATCTCATTAGGACAACTCAACAAAAGAATTTGAAACCATTGCCTCCCACAAACCCTTGCCTCACCCTTCGTTATCCGAAATCTCAAGCCCTTGCCTCCCCCTTGGTCATGTAAAATGTTTCAACCCTCTTTAGAACGACTCAAATAAAAAATCTCAAACCCTGTCCTCCCTCTTGGTTATGTAAAATTTTTCAACACTCATTAGAACGGCTCAACAAAAAAATCTCAAACCCTTGCCTCCCCCTTGGTTATGTAAAATCTCAAACCCTTGCCACCCCTTGGTTATCAAAAATTTTTCAACGCTCAATAGAAAGACAAAATAAAAAAATCTCAAACCCTTGCCTCCCCCTTGGTTATGTAAAATCAGAAGCCTTTGCCTCCCCCTTGGTCATGTAAAATGTTTCAACCCTCTTTAGAACGACTCAAATAAAAAATCTCATACCCTGTCCTCCCTCTTGGCCATGTAAAATTTTTCAATCCTCATCAGAACGACTAAACAAAAAAATCTGAAACCCTTGCCTCCCCCTTAGTTATGTAAAATCTGAAACCCTTGCCTTCCCATTGGTTATGTAAAATCTCAAACCCTTGCCTCCCCCTTGATCATGTAAAATCTGAAACCCTTGCCTCCCCATTGGTTATGTGAAATCTGAAACCCTTGCCTCCCCCTTGTTTATGTAAAATCTCAAACCCTTGCTGTGGTGACTTCAAATACGTATTGTACATGTATTTTATACCTATGTATTTATACCTACATAACACTTCGAGAAGGTCATAAATCATCTCGATAATGTCTCCAGTTTTAGACCTTGAATATAGCTCTCGTTAGCTCTCGCGGCTATATGGTTTTCCTGCCATCGGCAGTCTTGTAACATACGAGTTAATAAACACATTCGACTATGCGTTCGTGTATTTTTACATATTCGTTGGTTCGGCGATGAGTATTTTCGCGCCGACTACAACATTGGCGACGAGGATGGGATCTATTCAATATAGATCTCAATAGTGCGAATTTTTCGTGTGCGAATTTTTGATTTAAATATTTTTCGTGATTAACAATCGATTCGATAATTAATCGCAATGCCGGATGGTGCGGATGGTGCTATTGGTGCTGTACCTCAACCAACACGCCAACACGCGAAACTTTTCGCATCAATTTCCAAATTGAAACTTTTAATGAAAAGAACTGCAAGTGGTCAACATATGTGAAAGTTTTGAAGAATAAATTCACTCTCCACAGTGTTCCCGCGGATAAGCAGAAACCAATTTTATTGGATGCTATTGGCATATCAACTTATGAACGACTTTGCGATCTTTGTGCCCCTTTGGAGCCAGAAGATACCTCCATCACTTTTGACAAGGTAGTAAGCAAGTTATCCGATTATTTTAATCCAGAGCCAAATAAATATGCTGAGCGTTTTAAATTTTACAAACGCAATCAGAAGGAAAGTGAAGCTATCCAGGAATATGCTGCTGAATTAAAAAGGCTTTCTATGTCTTGTAAATTTCCCTCTCAATGGCTTCAAGAAGGTTTAATTACACAATTTAGTGTAGGTATTCTGAGTGACGAAATTCGTTATAAAATTTTTGAATCTGAACCTGACACTTTTGAAAAAGCTGTCACTGTTGCAAAAAATTACGAATTGACTAAAGCAGCTTCTGCTCAAACAAATAATGTGACTGGTCAAGATTCTTCGTCCATTCATAAAGTCAATTTTAAAAATAATGGGAAAACTATGAAAACCCATTATCAGTTAGATTCTTCGTCTAAAAAATGTTCTCGATGTGGTTGGACCAATCACACACCTGATGAGTGTCCACACAAAGAGAGTACCTGTAATGCATGTGGAAAAAAAGGGCATATTTCGCCTGCTTGTTTAAGTAAAAATTCTTCTCAATCCACTATGCATAAAAATTCCAAAAATCCTAGAAAGGGTAAAAATTTCAAGTCTTCAAAAGAAGTTAAATTGCTTGATCGTTTTGACTATTCGTCTGATTCGTCTGAAATCTCAGTAGACATCCATCATTTGTCAGATTTGAGAAAAATGGATGATAAAATTATCATGCCCGTTATTATTAATAACGTACCTGTTGATATGGAATTCGATCCAGGTGCTGGCATGTCAGTTATGTGTTTTGAAAATTTTCAAAAACTTTTCCCTCGTGCAAAATTGGACCCTCCAAATTGCACCTTGGTTTCTTATTTTAAGGAATGTAGGCGACCCATAGGTAGTTATCTATGCTCTTTGGTCAAATTTGAAAATATTGAGGCTCAGAATTTGTCAGTTGTTATCGTCAAAGAGAAAACAGATACCATAATTGGTAGGCCTTGGTTACGTGCTCTCAATATTATTGATAAGCGCAATAATGTTCATTTAAATCTTCACAAGGTTGAAATAAAACCTGATTCGAAGAAAACTGCACTTGATGCAATTTTGAAGAAATATTCGTCACTTTTCGACGAGTCTGTTGGCAAAGCCAAAAATTTCAAATTTCATTTAAATGTTCGAGAAAATTCTACTCCAGTGTTTCTTAAACCTAGAGTTGTTCCTTTTGCTATTCGCGAAGAAGTTTCAAACGCATTGCGTGACCTTGAAAAACAAGGTATTATTGAAAAAACTGATCAAGTTGAATGGGGAACTCCTATCGTTCCTGTTTTCAAAAAAGGTAGGAGAATTCGAATTTGTGGAGATTATAAATCCACCTTGAACAAGTTTCTTGTTGATGATAAATACCCCATTCCACATCTTAATGAGATTTTCTCAAAATTGACTGGAGGAATTTTATTCTGTAAACTTGATATCAAAAATGCATATTTGCATTTAGAGTCTGATGAGGATTCTTCATTATTGCAAACTCTTTCAACCCATTTGGGTAATTTCAAGGTCAAAAGATTATTTTTCGGTATTAAAAACGCGCCAAGTATTTGACAACGTTATATTGACTCCCTATTAGGTAACATTGAAGGTGTTTCTGTCTTTTTCGACGATATTAAAATTCAAGCAACTTCTGCTGAAGAGCTATTAGCTAGACTTGAAATGGTTCTGAAAATTCTTCAGGAAAATGACATTCGTCTAAATAAAGAGAAGTGTTCATTTTTCGAAACTTCTTTGAAATATCTTGGTTATAAAATCGATAAATTTGGTATTCATAAAACCAAAGATAAAATCGAAAAGATTTTGAAAACCCAACGCCCAACAGATGTTTCAAAATTACGAAGTCTGATTGGGTTGGCAAATCATTATCATCAATTTATTCCGAATTTCGCGACATTGATTGAACCTTTGAATAAACGTCTCCGCAGTGACAAAAAGTTCAAATGGACAAAAAACTGTGAGTCAGCTTTTAAGCAACTTGCTGATGAAATCGTCAGTGATAGGGTTCTAATTCCTTTTAATAAAGATTTGCCATTGATTTTAGCTACTGATGCTTCGTCAGTTGGTTTAGGCGCAGTGCTATCTCATAAACTCCCTGATGGATCTGAAAGACCCATAGCTTTTGCTTCAAAAAGTTTAAATAGCACACAGCGCAAATTAGAGCCCTGCGCCGACAGCGAAATGATCGGCGGCGGCTACAGTATGCGCAGCACTGTGGCTGGCGGCGGAGCCGATTCCAGCCGAAGGTCTTGGCGGCTGCCAAAATTTTGCTCGGCGGCGGCTTAGCCGGCTACAAAGTTGAAATTTTGGGGTAATTTTTCGTAAATTGTAAAATTACCCCAAAATAAAAATTGGAAAGCAAAATCAAATTCAACTTCTCAAATGAAAATACCAATTTTTTCCGAGCTGAAAAGATTGGCTGTTTTTAATGACGAAAAGTTTTGATTTTTGTTTTTGAAAAAGTCAAAATATTCGAAAAATCCCCCTGAAATTTGCTGATTGAGTGAATTGAGCCGGCTCAGCCAAGCAGATTACTCGGCGGCGGCTGCGGCGGCTGAAGTAATTTTTGAAACGGCGGCGGCGGCTTGAAAAATGTTTGAAAAATCGGTGGCGGCGGCGGCGCGGCGCGGCGGCGCAGGGCTCTAGCGCAAATATAGTACAATTGATAAGGAAGCCCTTGCAATTGTTTGGGCAGTGAAGAAATTTTTCATTTATCTTTATGGCAAACATTTTACGTTAATTACTGACCATAAACCTCTCACTCAGATTTTTAATCCGATGAAATCTCTTCCCCCTTTATCAACTACTCGAATGCAGCATTATGCATTATATTTATCAGATTTCAATTTTGATATTCAATATCGAACTTCTGAGAAAAATGGCAATGCCGATTTTTGTTCTCGTTTTCCTAAACCTTCCAAAAAGCTCATTGAGGAGGAGGATGTACATGACATTTTTCATTTAGAATGCCTAGAAAATCTACCAATTACGTATGATATGCTTCTAAAAGAAACCTTGAAGGATGAAAAATTGAAGCAGATTTTAAATGACCTTCAATCTGGAAAAGAAGTCGACGAAATTAATATTATGAACGGACTATTGGTCCGAGGTACCAGAACTGTAATTCCTACCTCATTACAGAAGAAGGTACTCGAAGAACTTCATTTAGGTCATATGGGCTCTACTAAAATGAAAACTTTGAGCAGAAATTTCTGTTATTGGTCAAATATTGACAAGGATATCGAAAACTTTGTTAAAGCCTGTCCAAATTGTCAACAAAAATTACAAAATCCGAAACCTGAAGTTCACCCATGGGAATTCGCTACAGTGCCATGGTCCAGGTTACATATCGATTATGCCGAATACGAGAAGAAATTCTACCTATTAGTTGTAGATGCGTATTCCAAATGGTTAGAGGTGATTCCAATGTCCTCAACCACGACCCTCTCCATTTAACAGGCCAGAACCGTGAAACTTGGCAACAAGGCTATCAGGCCCAAGTTTTGTTATCTAGCAATGGCGATTATATGAAATTAATTACTTTTTCACGAATTTTTCATATTTAATGGGTATATTTGCGAGTGTTTTCTCGATTAATTTTTCTACAATTCACTTGTATGTTTGCAATTGTTGATATTTCGTGCGATTGTTGATATTTCATCACTTTTTTCAACGAAATAATGGTGATTAAGTGCGTACTGGAGTGTCAAAGCAACGTAATGGCAACAATATGATTTTCACCCGCTTGTGTTATTTTATTACAATATTTGCGAGTGTTTTCGCGATCAATATTCGTTATTTTACTCGGATGTATTGTTCCAGTGTTATTATTTCATGATTTTGATTTTATTCACGACGAAATCATGGTAAACAAATGCTGTATGCCCGAGTGCAAAAGTAATTATCGTGGAACACCATATGTCAAAGTGTTCTCGTTTCCAAATGCGGAGAAATATCCTGAGGTACATAGAAAATGGATTAAGAAAGTGTCGCGAAAAGATTGGGCACCCACCAAAAACTCAGTCATCTGTATCAATCATTTCCATAGCTCCGATATCGACAGCACCGGATCCCGTACGAAATTGAATCCGAATGCGATACCGCTAGTGCATCACGAAAATGTACCACAGTACCTCAGTGAACCTGAGAAACCAAAATTGAGAACTGACCCAGCAAAAAGAAGAGAAGAGTACATCGAAAATCACAACAATGATGTTGAAATGTGGTTGGAATCAGATCACATTAAAAGCTTCGAAGTATTCAAAACAGAAGTAAACAATCGCTACATGCAAGCTGGGTGGTATGTAAAAATTACTGATGAATTCGGGTTATTTTATTTAATAGACGATACCCCTGTTGTAACATCGTCAGTGAAAATTTACTCTACTTTTTTTTGTGAAATTCGTGTTCGTAATGTCACTCTCACCAACTTCGACTTCAATTAGGTTCTACCGTCTAACAGCAAACTCGAATTGTGGTCTCAGCTGGACAATATTCTTGCGAGATATAAACATCAAAACGTTGAAGTGAGTGAGAAAAATGCGTGTTTGGCTGCTATTCGAAAAAATTTTTCTAAATGAATTTCTATCATGGAGAATGAAAACGAAAACATCGTTGCTCTTAGTTTTATTTTTGAACAGTTTGAATTGGTTTTTACTAATCCACATGATTTGCACTACTCCACCGATACAATGGTGTGGTGTTTCATGATTTATTCCCAATCATCAAGTTCCTACATATCCATTCGTGAAACCCATCATTTAATTCTACCCCATCCGAAGTACTTGCAACGACTGTGTTCCTCTTTCCATATTTCTCCAAAGTGTTATGAAGAAAACCAACATTTCTTGCAAAGTAAAATAAAATTATTGTCTGAGCAGGAAAAATTTGTTGTGCTACAAATCGATGAAATATATGTAAAACCTCGTGCTGAATACAAAGGAGGAGAAATTATTGGTTATGCTGAAAATACTGAAAAAGTGGTAGAAGCTCGTACAGTTCAAGCTTTTTTAATCTCTTCTGCTTTTGGTCGTTTCAAAGAGGTAGTTAGCTTGCACCCTGTAAAAAATTTAACAGGAGATGATTTATTAAATTTATGTCTCAAGGTGATGGAATTGTTGATTAAAGTTGGTTTCAAAATTTTGATAGTTATTTCAGATAATAATAGAGTGAACCGAAACATGTTTAGTAATCTTTTAAAATCCGAATCTGAAATTTTAAAGCAACCTAATAAATTAATTGCAATGTATGATACAGTACATATTTTCAAAAATGTTCGAAATAATTGGCTTAACCTGAAAGATTATGGCAAAACGTTCATTTTTCCAAAATTTGGGGATTTTTCAGAAAATCCTGAACTGTGTTATGCTAAATTTACAGAAATTCGTAATTTTTATCAGCTTCACAAATTGGAAATTATTAAAAAAGGGTTCCGATTGAATTTTAAAAGTTTATACCCAACCAATCTGGAGAGGCAAAAAGTAGTGTTGGTTGTTAATATTTTCAATGATAGCACTTATGTTGCTTTAAAAGATGATTTCGATTCAAAAAACGAAAAACAAGTAGTTCATAATGAAGGTACTTTTTTGTTCATTGATATTATTCTCAAATGGTGGTATATTATGAATATTAAAAATAAATTCCGCGGAAAGTTCTCTAGAAATTCTTGGTGTGATCCATTTACTAGTGCTGATGATGAACGTTTCGTTTTTTTAAATAATTTTGTACTTTGGCTTCAGACCTGGCAGAATAATAAAAATTGCGTAGGGTTGACTACAGATACATTTAATGCTATTTTGACATCAACGAAAGGTATGATTGAGTTCATTAAATATTCGATTAATGAGTTAAAAGTCCCATACGTGTTACCAGGAAAAGTTCAGACGGATAATTTGGAAGAACGTTTCTGTCTCTATAGACAACTTTCAGGCAGTCATTACAATGTTTCTGTTGTTCAAATTTTGGAATCAGAACGAAAAATTCGAGTAAAAAGTCTGTTAGGGCTGAAGTCGGCAAAATTTGGTAAAATAAAATTCATTCCAAGTCTTTTAGACCATGATTTTAATATATCTGATGCGGAAATTGATGTTACTTTATTTGAAAGAATCTTAGATAGTGAATATTTAGAATGGGAACTAGAAGAATCGTCTCTATTTTACATTTCTGGTTTCATATCTTTTAAGATTGTATCCTCTACAAAATGTATCTTATGTCACGAATTAGTGCAATCAGAAGAAGAAATAAATGATGTATACTTTGAAGAGATTAATAGAGGTGGTTTAACTGTACCTCAAAGCTGTGTTGTAGAAGTATGTCGTCATGTACTTTGTATTTTTCGTATTTTAATTACTGTAGAATTTGAAAAGGATTTTCTTAATCATGGAAAACAGAGAGAGCTTTTAATGACACTCAGTTTCCTTGCAATTCGACGTTATGATCGTTCCTTGAATGATATTTTTGATCAAAAATGTGCATGTCATAATGATTACTCTGATATTTTTAAAAGGATTGTAAAAACCTGTACAAATATTGTCTTGAATAATTACACAAAAATGAAAAATGATATTTTATCTGTGTCCGAACCAAAAACGAAAAAGAGAAAAGTTCAAGTTTTCAATAATCCTAATTAAATGTTATTTTATCGCTTATTTTCATTGCTTATGCTTACGTCAACGTTTTCCTTATTTTTTAGAATTTTTTTTTTTTGCTTTTTTCCAATGCTTGAAATTTGCCATAGGTTTCAAGTTTCAATTCATTATTCAATTTTTAAGTTTTTATTTGATTTTTTTCAGTTTTTAATTTCAAACTTTCAAACTTTCAAAGTTTGAAGTTTCAATTTAATATTCAATTACTTATTAAGGTTTCATTTGATTTTTTTAGTTTTTAATTTCAAACTTCCAAAGTTTGAAGTTTCAAGTTTCAATTTAATATTCAATTACTTATTAAGCTTTCATTTGATTTTTTCAATTTCAAAATTCAAACTTCCAAAGTTAGTTATCTATATTCTATATTTCAGTATTTCACTGCAATGTTAGAATTTGAATTTTTTTTGAATTTCAATATTAATCAACTTAAGTCATGATGAATAATCTTTGATTTTTCCAAAATATTTCTATTTTCTAATTTCTTTATGCACGTATTTTTAATTCGTTTGTGTGTTCTTTTAATGATGAATTTATTGTTCCTTTATAAATTTATAATGTATACCTTCATTGTGAATTGTGATATTAATTTGAACAAGTAGTACAACGGTGACATGTTTCAAATAAGAATAAGGATCTCTAATTTTTGTTAAATATTGACTAAAATATTTTTTTAAGTGTTCGCCTGTTCCTTGAATTTGCATTTAATGTGATTAAACGAATACCACTTAATTACTACGTTGTACCACTATTGATAATTATTATTTTGTTTACAGAGTTGATTATAATTAAGAAAAATCAGATGTGAAAAAATGAATTTAATAAAAATGAATAAAAACGAAAAATTTCTGTGTTCTCTGTTCTTTTTTCAGTCATTTTTGCGATGTTACGAGCGCTAATCATTCTGGGCCTGATAAACACGAAAATGCGGCGTTGCCGTTAGCAGCGGTTCCGGCCTGTTAAATGGAGAGGGTCGTGCCTCAACTACCAGTGAAGCGACAATTATTGCTCTACGTAATATTTTCTCTCGCTTTGGGTTACCTATAACCTTGGTCTCCGATAATGGCCCACAATTCGCTTCTACAGAGTTCTCTAAATTCACTCGAAAGAATGGTATTCGTCATTTATTCACGACAATTTACCATCCGAGAAGTAATGGCCAAGCTGAACGTTATGTACGTATTTTCAAAGAGGCAATAAAAGCAGACGCAACTCACCCAATACATCAACGTTTGGCAAGATTTTTATTCAGTTATCGGCGAGCACCAAACAGTACTACAGGCCGCAGCCCAGCTGAACTATTATTTGGTCGTAATTTACAATCGCGACTCGACCTCATGCGGTACAATCCATCTCGCGATTTTCGAGGAAAATTGTCACCAACCATGTCCGTAAATCATAAATTCAAGGACGGAGAGGCAGTACTGGTTCGCATGTTCGGCACATCAAACAAATGGGCGCCTGCCATCATTACAAGTACCATTGGCTCATCTACTTACTTGGCCAAACTTGAAACAGGAGAAACAGTTCGACGAAGTGCTGATCAAATTCGAAATTCTACTCCAAAATCAACTGTAATTTCAACAACTCCTGAATTACCACAAATACTACATTACGAACTGGAGAGAGAAAAATCAATTCCATCCCATGTTCAATTGAGACGATCAGAACGAAATCGCCGACCTCCCGATTTCCTAAAATATGATTGATGTATTTTATAAGATGTAAATTACCCATCTTTGCATTTTGTTTTAAATTTTACTTGTGTGTTTTAAATTTTTATGACAGGGAGGAGTGTGGTGACTTCAAATACGTATTGTACATGTATTTTATACCTATGTATTTATACCTACATAACACTTCGAGAAGGTCATAAATCATCTCGATAATGTCTCCAGTTTTAGACCTTGAATATAGCTCTCGTTAGCTCTCGCGGCTATATGGTTTTCCTGCCATCGGCAGTCTTGTAACATACGAGTTAATAAACACATTCGACTATGCGTTCGTGTATTTTTACATATTCGTTGGTTCGGCGATGAGTATTTTCGCGCCGACTACAACACTTGCCTCCCCCTTGGTCATGTAAAACGTTTCAACCCTCTTTAGAACGACTCAAATAAAAAATCTCAAACCCTGTCCTCCCTCTTGGCCATGTAAAATTTTTCAATCCTCATTAGAACCACTAAACGAAAAAAATCTGAAACCCTTGCCTCCCCCTTGGTTATGTAAAATTTTTCAAACTGCATTAGAGCGACTCAACAAAAAAATCTAAAACCCTTGCCTCCCCCTTGGTTATGTAAAATCTGAAACCCTTGCCTCCCCCTTGGTCATGTAAAATGTTTCAACCCTCTTTAGAACGACTCAAACAAAAAATCTCAAACCCTGTCCTCCCCCTTGGTTGTGTAAAATGTTTCAATCCTCATCGGAACAACTCATCAAAAAAATCTGAAACCCTTGCCTCCCCCTCGGTCACGTAAAATCTCAAACCGTGTCCTCCCCCTTGGTTGTGTAAAATGTTTCAATCCTCATCAGAACGACTAAACAAAAAAATCTGAAACCCTTGCCTCCCCCTTGGTCATGTAAAATTTTCTAATCTAATTAGAACAACTGAACAAAAAAATCTGAAACCCTTGTCTCCCCCAAACCCTTGCCACCCCCTTCGTTATCCGAAATCTCAGGCCCTTGCCTCCCCCTTGGTCAAGTAAAATTTTTCAACACTCATTAGAACGGCTCAACAAAAAAATATCAAACCCTGTCCTCCCTCTTGGCCATGTAAAATTTTTCAATCCTCATTAGAACGACTAAACAAAAAAATCTGAAACACTTGCCTCCCCCTTGGTTATGTAAAATTTTTCAAACCGCATTAGAACGACAAAATAAAAAAATCTCAAACCCTTGCCTCCCCCTGGTTATGTGAAATCTTAAACCCTTCCCTCCACCTTGGTTATGTAAAATCTCAAACGCTTTGCACCGCTTAGTTATGTAAAATCTCAAACCCTCGCCTCCCCCTTGGTTATCAAAAATTTTTCAACCCTCATTAAGAAAGATTCAACAAAATAACTTCAAACCCTTGGCTCATTCTTGGTTATGTGAAATCTCAACCCCTTGCCTCACCCTGTGTTATCTAAAATCTCAAACGCTTTCCACCGCCTAGTTATGTTAAGGCACTATAGCTTCAGTGAAATCTCAAAACCTTGCCACCCCTTGGTTATCAAAAATTTCTCAACGCTCATTAGAACGACTAAACAAAAAAATCTCAAACCCAACCTTCCCCCTTTGGTCATGTAAAATCTCAAACCCTTGGCTCCCCCTCAGTTATGTCAAATAGCATTGAATTATAATTTTAAGTCATTATTTTTGATATTTCATTCATCAGTGTTGTGTGGGAGGGGTTATTTTACCGTTTCGGCGAGGGTTAATTAATTTTGGTTCATGGAACCGCCCATTCAACTTGCATTGGAACCACCCATTCGCGATCATTTAGAGGTTTATTTTTGTTTGAGCAGGGCATACTCGACTATAAGCCAGGAAGCTAAGGATTTGCTCCTTAAGCTCCTTAGCTCCTGGCTCAAAATCCGCCAAAAGTACCTATTTGCACTTTTCATTATTTTGCAACAAAAAGAAGACATTTTTGACAATTTTGGCAAAAAAACAGTATTTTTTGTCAATTTTAATAAGCGAGAACTTTTTTTTGGCAATCCTATCAAATTAGACAAATATTTTTGCACGTTTTGGCTACAATTTTTGGTAATTTTTGCAAAAATTGGGACTTTTTGACAATTTTAGCAAAAAAAAAATATGTCTTTGGCAATTTTGATAAAATTGGAAAAAATTAGGTTTTTCGTCAATTTAGGCAAAAAAGCAGGGCTTTTTATGGAATTTTTGACAAACACTCGTACGAGAATTTTTTGACAATAATCTGGCACCAGAATCTGATTTTAATACAGTTTTAGAAAAAAACTACATAATACTTTTGATAATTTTGAAAAAATACTTATAAGACTTATTCTGGTAATTTTGACAAAAAACATGATGATTTTGAAAATTTTGGTTAAAAAAACCGGACTTATATACCTAATTAGGTATGTGCCTTCCTCCATTTTTTTTTTTTTTTTTGCGATTTTGGCATCGCGTAGTCAGATAAACTAAACTTCTTACACAATTCGAGCGAAAATCATCACTTTATAGATGTTTTGGCAAAAACCCTTGCAACTATTGAAAAAATCAAGACTTGTTGAAAATTTTAGCAAAAACATGTACCTAGGTAGGTCCCTATTTTCTGACATTTTTGATAAAAAAAATAAATTTTTGACGATTTGGCAATAAATGTGACTTAAATCACAGTTCTTCCAAAAATTGAAATTTTTTCATAATTTTGGGTGAAAATTTGATTTATTCGTTGAGACACTTTTGGCAAAAAATAGGACTTTTTAGTTTTTGGAAATTTCAGCAAAACGCACAGACAACATTCAACAGAAATCAAGACTCAGGGAATTAATGCAAAATTCAGCATTTTTATTGCAGAAAGGTACACAAAATTTGGGAAAATACGACCTCAAGGTCGAAAAAAATGTTTTCAGTTACGGTTAACGTTCCTTCTATACTTTTAGCATAAGCTGAAAATATCCCGTATAGCTTCCCAAACATGTCCATTTTGCATTTACAAACACCATCAGTCCTCTTCATCTTCTCTCGCTTACACTACTTTAAGATTATTCTCATCACGGCCAAGACACGCGAGAGTAAAGAAATGATTATAACGTGTACGACGGGACGGTACAGAGTTCAGTTTACGGTACCATACCGGGTAGCCCAATAAAGAAGATAAATAATTTTATCCTAGCGGTAATCTCTCCATATCATCCGCTTGAAATCCTATATTATAACGTCGTAGATAAATCATAAATACGCTTGCAAATTTGATTTACAATCATTTGACGACTATTAAGGGCGCGGTATCGGCGAAAAGCGTGAAAAAAAACTTTGCCGCTCGAGAATCCTGTAGGAATTTAAATCCCTCCGGTGTGTTAATATCGGAACAAGACGGAGCTTTTTAATGCGTTAAAGTAAATTGCGCTATTTTGAAGTCTTTTATTTATGGTAAACGACATCGGCGTGTTGGAAAATACTGCAGCGTCGTAAATCTTAACGGTTGTCAAAATAAATGAAAATTTAAGAACGCTAACACACTCGAGAAAGAAGCAAATTTATATTCGACATGATTAATTTCTAACAAACGAGCTACACACGAACACACAAGCAAACCAAAAAGAAGAATAAAAAAGAACCGATAAGGGTTGCTTGTATAGGTATGAAGGCGAAATGGCAGTCGAATTAAAATTCATACTTTACGTGCCATGTATGAGAAAATAGTCGATAAATTTTAATTTCACCCAAATTGGTCGAGAAATTATATTACACTCGATGTTTCGAGCTAGCTTATATTGCCAAGTTATGGCGTATAAAATAATGGGACATTTTGAAAAAAAAAAAAACACAAAAACGATTGGGTGAAAATGTTCCGCAGGGTACCTCAACCTCTCACCTATCTATTCGTGTATAGTATTTGGTTAATCCATCTGCTTGGAATTTCAACTAAAAATAACGTATTTTATTAGCTTAAACACATATGTACTTCATTAGCGAACAGATAGAGAGTTTTGAGTTCAATTGCAACTTTTCATCCGATTCACGTATTCGCTATTAATGCTAGAAGTGTATCTAGTATCTCTACCATATACTCGATACTGCAATGTGTGTTCTGTTCGTCCATTTGCGAAACAGTCGATTTTACGCGGCGTTTATCGAATAAAAACTATGGAGAAAAACGTAGTATTAGATACAACGTTCGCCAATTTACGTTTAAAGAATGCACGTCTCTCGAGTGTTAATTTCTTTTAGTCGAATTTGATGAATTGACCAGCCACAAGTCTTCACTATGGCGAATCAGGATGTCGAGTATTGGAAAACCATGGGGAAGCGAGGTTTGTCATGCTGTCAAATTCAAGGAAATGTCAGACGTATTTCAAAGGGGACAGGAAAATTGCACGTACGAAATTCCACGTTTACGATAATTTAACGCGTGTGAAAATTGAACGTCTGAAAATAATTTAATACGAGGTGAGAAAAATAGCTACCTATATCAAATTTCAGTTTCTTCGTTCAACTTGATCAAATTCTATTCCTGTTTTTTTTTTCATGAATAGTGAGTCTTTAAATTCAAATTTTTTTTACAAAAGTAGAAAAATAAAAATGAAGATGCTGAAATAAATTATTGATCTGATGATGTATTTTTTCGGCATTCGCTTGATTTTCTTGAGTTTGAAAATGTGTGATTTCATGTGCAGTTGTTTGCAATTAGTACAGAGCAGACACCTCCCGGACTTTGATTTTCAAAGATTATTTCTTAAAAGTTCCAAAAATACATATGCTCGAGCTTCTGATATTCCGGCTGACAGACCTGAAGGTGACTGCAGACAAATGAATCTCATGTAAAATTCTCAAACAAGAAAATCAGGAAATGAAAGAAATCTCCAGATGAAAAATCAAGATCTGAAAAAATTTTGGACAAAAAATCTGCAAGCAATAAAATCCCAGAAAAAATATTTTACAAGGAAACTTTTACAACTCGTTAACCCCAATCTAGCTAAAATTTGACTAACTGAAAAACCGACAGTCATCACTCAGACCTCAGAACTACATTTTCAGCTGTCGATTGGAGCGATTTGAAGATGCTGAAAAAATCTAACTCTTGCAAGGGGGCTCCAGATCGGTTGGAAAATGGTTCCAATTGATTGGGGGGAGTCGATTTTAGGAGGTAGACAAAGTTTTGAGTAATTTGTAGTAAGAATTGACGTTTTTGAGATTTCTTTTTTTCTATACCTAAACTTCTTCGTACGTTCAACTTTTATGAACACTGAATTATCGTATCAGTAGGTATACGTTCAATTATTACTAATATAAACGTACAATTTCAGAAGTTCAATTTTCACCAACCCTATTTCACAATTTTCACATTCCAAAATAAGGAAATTTTGTGATTGAATTTGTTAAATCAATAAGAAGATTTTTAGGCACCAATCCCAGCTCAATCAGAGGACCGATTTTTTTTCGAAATTATTACAAATAGGTATTTCTTTTTGTTGGATAGATGGTCAATAAGAATTCAATTTTTCAAAAAATCTAAAGGAGACCGAATTTCGTTTGTTTTTGGTATATTTTTTCATTGGTTCACTTCCAAGATGATTTTAAATCATCGTGAATCTGAATAAAATTATTTGTGGTTCAATTGAAATTTATTTTTGTTGGTTTCGAATGACTTTTTTCGAGGTGGTTTTGAGTAATTTTCATGGTTATACTCGTACTTGACTTTGAATGATTTTTTTTTGGCGATTTTAAAATATAAATTTTTCCAAGGTGATTCAGAATAAATTTTTTAGGAATGATTCAGAATTTCATTTTTTCTGTGTACCTACCTACTTGGTTATCAAATAATTTTTTTTCAAAGTAATCTTGAATGCATCTTTCGTGGCAATTTCGAATAAATTTTTTAGCAGTGATTTAAAATTAGATTTTAAGTGAATTTTTTCTTGATGATTTCAAATCAATGTTTTTGTGTTGATTTCAAATTAGTTTTGAGATGTTTATCTCTAAAGAATTGATTTGGGGTGACTCTCAGGTTGAAATAGAATTATCGGTGGGGGTTTCAGGGTACCCAACTGTCTTTCTTATCCTATTTTCCCTGCTTCTGTCTTGCTTTTTTGTCAAAATTTCCAAGAGACTGACAAAGTCCTACCTTTGCTCGTCAAAAAATTTAAGAAGTGCTGATTTTTGCCTTGATTAGGTATCTCAAAATTTCCAAATAATCCGGTGCTTGTGTTTTTTTTTTGCAGATTGATGAAAAAATTCTGTTTTATGGCCAAAACAGTTTAAGACAGTCCGCCTGCTTTTGGTCAAAATCGTCAGAAAATCCAATTTGTGTCAAAATCATCAATAAATCTCTTTTTTTTTCAACATTGACAAAATGTTGGCCAGAAGTAGGTATTGTCAAAATATTGAGAAGAAGTATGGATAATTTTGTCACCAAAGCTGCCTAATTTTTCTGAAATTCAGGTACCTATACCTAATAATGCTACATTTTTTGTTAAATTATTGTCAAAAAGTTTTAATTGTTTAAAAATTCAAATATTTGTCGAGACTGTTAAACAAATCCTGTTTTTTATTCAAAATTTCCAAAATTCTGTTTTCCCCAAAATTGTGAAAACAGCCCTGTCTAGTTGCCAAAGTTGTTAAAATGTTGGTAAGAAATAGGTTGAATTTTGGCCACCAAAGTTGCCTAATTTTTTCCAATACTACGTTGATGTCGTACTTTTTGCCAAATTGTGGAAAAATTCTCACTTTTTCCAAAATTGGCCTCAAAAGTCCTTTTTTTGCCAACGTTGATAAACAAGTCCTGTTTTTTTGCAAAGATGATCAAAAACGACTATTTTAAAAGCCAAGATTGTAAAAAAAAGTCTTCGTTTTTTATCAAAATTATCAGAAGGTCTCATTTTTGGGAAAATTGCCAAAAAGACTCACTTTTTGCCAAAATTATAAAGAAGTGGGCAATAAGCGTGGATTTTGGTCACCAAAGCTGTCTATTTCTTTCTAATATCGCATTTTTCGCCAAATTGCGAAAAAGTTCCAAATTTTCCCAAAACTACCTCATAAAAGCCCCTTTTTTTCCCAAGATGTTGAAAAAGTCCAGTTTTTAAAAATCAAAACTTGATATCAAGCAACGTTTTGGGACCCCTTGCTAACTACATAGGTTAGGTTTTTACATCACAGTTTTAGTTATACTTTTTGAATGATACGTACTTTTTTTTTGCATACCCTACCCAAATCTAATTTTATTCATCTGTCATAGAAACATCATTCATGTTAGTAGCTTTCTACAACCCTTACTTTGTTGAGCGATCCTGAAGATTTTGTATTTTTCAACTACCTAATTCTAAAACTTCAGTTCAGATGACAGTTTTTCAAAATCCATGAACCAATCTAACACATTTTTTTCTGAACTTGAAGGATTAAATACCATTTAACTACAATACTTCATTTCGCGATTATCTGCCAGAGATTTCCTATCAATTTCTTCCGTCGACCCGGGTCGAGGAAATTTCCACGCATCGGATTTTAAATTTTGAACGAACCGGTACTCGTACTCGTACTCGTATTTCTTATCGTGCTTGTCGAATATCGAAAGACGTATACTGTATATGGGTACAGCACCACCAGGCAAAAAAGGAGCTTAAATTTCAAAAATTCAACAAAACTTCTCATACACGACGACGTTTACATTCTCCGAGTGCCAATTTCGAAGGTAGCTGAGCGTGAAAAGTTTGAAATGAGAAGCAAAAAAGCACTAGCTAACATGCATAATTTATAAGGCTCGGTTTCCTTCACCGGGCTGCACAGTTTAATAAAAATGTAGCTCAAAAAATACGACTGTACACTGAAGACAGAGATAGAACGAAAGAAACACGCTCTCTATACATATAATGTCAAAACGCATCGGTATATAGGTATTGAAAATTCAACTTCTTCGGTATTGGTTCTGTTTTGTAAAGGCAACTGCCGAGTTTTCTGTGCCAAGAAGGTAGAGAAGTAGGTAGAGGTACACATAAGATTCAGTGTAAGATTCTAATGTAAATAGAGGATTCTACAGGATATACTTACCAGCACAGCGATTATGATTCACGAAATTAAAATGCCTGTCACATTTCTTCTGACCGTGCCATAAATTTGGTGGACAAATACAACCGAACATCGGAGTCAGACGCATTTTTGACCACGATTCTTTGCACGATTCTCTGAAAAAAAAGAAACGTTTTTCAAATAGGAGCATAATCATGCCTCATAAATTTCATAAATTTACTGCTTCAAAAAAAAAAAAATGTACCTATTACACAGATGTGTTTGAAATAAATGAATTAAAAGAAGTGGTTTGGGTTTGAATGAAGTGTACCTTCCATAGCCTCCCTAAAGGGGGAGGAAGAGGGGAAGGATCAAAATTATTCCCCATGGATGCAAAAAATGCTTCAATTAGTTTGATTTTTACTGTTCACAAACAGAGGCGAGGAGGAGGGGGGGGGGTCAATAAAACTAAAATTTACACTCTAATGATAAAATTTTTCTATTTTGCCTCCAATTATGGGTACCAGATCTACATTTTATCATACTAAAAACTCGTAAAAAAATCATGCACTTGTTGGACAAAATACACAACATGATACAAGTACCTTTCTTACTAATACTTCGTATGCTCGTTTCAGATGAGAAATGTGTCACTTGCATATACTTTTTAATGGTTTGGTACACCAAGCTCCTCGTCAGATTTTTTTATTCATCTTTCTTTTGTTGGGTAACGAGAAAGAAAAAAACTTACACTTTGGAGAAGTTATTTCATCCAACTTATCTACCAAGTTCGCAGTTCTATTTAGCAATTTTAGTTACAGCGAGGTGGTCTTTTTATACAACTTTCATATAATTTCACGTAAATAAGTATTTATCTCAAGTTTCTCACGAAGTAGCCAAAAAATTCCCAATTTACTGCTCAATATAGCTCACATTTCTAGACGAAGAAAGCATACATAAAAAAACCAATGATAACTCGTGCCATGAAAATATAAAAGAAAACTTGGTCGAATTATCAAGTTTAATATTATCCTTGAAAAAGCTCACTTCATCGAGGATTTATCGGATTGGTTAATTAAACGGAATTTGTTACAATCTATTGTATAAAAAAATTTCGCAAACCTGTAGCGTTATTTTTCAAACAAAAATCCTCCATACGGGTCGTTTTAATAACAACTTTGACGACGCAGTAAATATTCGATATGTATGTAAATTACCCTTCGAGCGTAACTTTTTTATTTTTTAATAACTGTGTCAACGAACCTCGTGTATATTTTTTTTTGATATAGACGATAAATCAACCTAGATTCCTTTTCATTTCACAGCTAATTCTGACGACGAACAATTTTTTCCTCTTTCGGGGACGTCATCGTCGTCGTCGGCCGTAGTCGCTTCATAAACGACATGTTAAAGTTTTAATGAAGTCACGCCGTCGTCGAGTAGCTATAGGCAGAGGCACTACGAGTACATTCAAATGATGCTGCACGACGACAGGCAAGAAAAATGTCGAGAAATGGGCTTCATTCGAGTAACTTTTTAATTAGAAAATATAAAACGTTTTGTGTTCGCGTTTTTTTTTTCACGTGATTATATAAAGTAGGTATATTTTTCGCATCTTACGTACATGGAGTTGAGGTACCTACTTATTGATTTTTAGTGTGTTTTTTTTTCTCGTACGAGTAAAAAAATTATACACATTCGTATATCAAATTGTAAAAATTTACGAGTATAATCGATAATCTGCAATAGTGTTTCGAATAAATTAGCTGCTGGAAATAATTCGAGTACTACAGAAGAGACTAGGCAACGAAAAAACAAACAAACGCGCGTAAATTAGCTTTTTATTAACGAGAAAAATAATCTAATCGATGGTTAAAATTTAATTCCCATTCTATTGATGAGCATTGAATAATTTAATTTATACCTATAGAGCTTTGTGTAGGCACTATAGGTATGTATTCGAACGAGTTGATTTGAGCGGTTTCAATTAAAGGTTTCCTATACATGTAGACAAACCAAACTGAATTTTTCAACGCTCGAGTTGATACGTATTGTTCACCTTTTCCTAAGCATGGTTCTACTTTTAGCAATGTGAAACCTTCGACGAATTTACCTACTCCAATTTTATCAACTGCAGTTCACCTTTAATCTGATCTTGGCCAACTTTCGTTAACTTTCACCACTTTTTCCCACCTTTGTCTAATATTCGGTAATTTTGACCAACTTTGTACGACTTTTATAATCATTAGGTAGCAAATTTTCATCAGATCTCAAAACTGTCAGAATGAACCTGGTTGACTTTAATCAAAATTTTCACAAACTTTAGCCAATACTTGATCATTTTTGACAAAGGGTATTCCCAGGTAGGTAAGATTGGTGAAATGGCCCTGTTCCCAAGGGGTGGGAGAAGGGGGTGGGGGCGGAAATTCCGCTCGAAAATTTTTATTGGAGGTATCCAATAATAATCCATCATGATTTTCCAAATCTGGGAACAGGGCCATTTCACCTTTCTTACCTGGGAATACCCTTTTGCTCACTTTGGTCAAATTTGACAAACGTATTATGTATTATTGCAACGTTGGCAAACTTTTACCAATAATTTTCATTGAATTTTCTCAACTTTTGCCCACATTCTAACTTTTACCAACTGTTTATCAGGCTTCGTCAACTTTTACTCAACTCACGCAGTTATTTAGCTCAACCTTTGCATACAGCTTACTCTTGTCTGTATTGTCCAACTTTCAATAAACTTCATAATTTGGAAGCCATGCAAGTTTCAAAAGTCAAATATTGATTACTCGTGATTTGGAGGCAATGCAATCTCCAAAAATTGCTTTGCTTTTTCATAGTACTCGTATGAAAACCATGAGAATGGTGAAAAATGATCTGAAATTTTGTAATGTGGAGGCCATGCAAGCACCAAACATTAATTTGAAATTTTGGACTTTAAAAACCATGCAAATTTCAAAAGTTGATTCGATTTTTCATACGTAGGTACATAGTTTGAAGGCCATGCTAAGGTCATTGACCTGTATATCTGCAAACCCTCTTTTCTTGGCAAAGAGTGATGAACCTTGATTACAATTTTTATTCCTAAAGATTGGAATATCTGAAAAAAAATTCTTCAGAAAATTCGTACTTTCCCCCTTGTTTTCCATGATGTACTATTTGTTTGACTTTTTATGCTCACTCTTTCCTACTTTTTAATCTTGGAACAAAAATCTGGTGGTTTTTTCATCAACAATTCGCCATAAAAAAAAAAAAACAAAAAACCCACTTGGTGACTTCTAGTGAATCTGTCACCAAGATTTACCAAGAAGTTTCAAGACACTCAGAAAAATTTTCAAAAGCTCAGAGGATATTCTAGAGGGGGTTTCACCATTAATTCGCTATAGAAAAGACAAAAAACCCATTTGGTGACTTTCGGTGAATTGGTCACCAGAAGTCACGAGAAGTCACCAGATGCCACCAGGATTCACCAAGGAGTCACCAGACATTCAGAATAATTTTCAAAGGCTCTGAAGACATTCTGGTGGTGTTTTCACATTAATTCACCATAGAAAAGACAAAAAACCCACTTGGTGACTATTGGTGAATTGGTCACCAGAAATCACCAGAAGTCAACAGGATTCATCAAGGAGTCACCAGACATTCAGAAAAATTTTCAAAGGCTCTAAGGATATTCTGGTGGTTTTTTCACCATTAATTTGCCATAGAAATTAGAAAAGGCAAAAACCCCACTTGGTGACTTTTGGTGAATTGGTCACCAGAAGTCATCAGAAGTCACCAGATGTCACCAGGATTCATCAAGGAGCAGAGATGCATGGAAACTTACCGCGGTAACTTACCCGAGAACTTACCAGTAACTTACCGGTAAGTTACCATGACATAAATTACCATAAGTTACCGCGGTAATTTATAAATTTTCAACAGAAATGTTGGCATGGGTAATTTTTGATGTTTGCATGTACTGCTGTAGCTGTCTAGATACAACAAATTACAATTTGTACTCTCTAAATTTAAAAGAGTCAAATTTTACTGTATAGCACTTAACAGTAGGGTATGAGTATGGTATGACAACATTCTGGCTTCTTGTAAACTATAGTTTTTGACTGGATTTTCATTTTTCAGTAAATAATTTTCTGATCTGATCAGTCAAATCAAAATTCAAAAGTGAATTATTTACTGATCAGTCTAAAATGAATTATTATTTATTTAGGTAGGTAGGTAGGTAGGTAGGTAGGTAGGTACTGTGTTGATCAGTGAAAAACTACTGTGTTGATCACTGATCAGCTTGGTCAGCAGTAAAAAATTTTAAATAACTGACTTTTGCAGTACTTTTTCACTGTTTATTTCAGTGATGACATTTTGGATTTTGCCTTCTTAACAGTGAAATTTGACTGTTTCAAATTTAGAGTGAGGTACATGGTACATACATATCTACTTCTTGTGAGATGACCTATAAATAATAAATTGTAAAATCAAAAAAAAAAAAAATGAATTGAATTGTGAGGTAAAATAAAGCTGTAAATTTTAATTTTGTTGAAGCACACTGTATTACTTGACTGCTTTCAATACCTAGATAGGTACCTATTACAAATCTTCAAAAGTGTTCGTTTTTTTTGTTTGATTTGAATGCTCTGAAGTTTGAACTTTAATTTGAGAAATGATTGGTGTTGAGATTGAGAAAACATAATTTTTTTTTGCCTTAATTTCATTCTTGCAACTGGTTAATACAGTTCTCTTCTCTTCTCAGTTCTCTTTTTGTAATAGAAAATGCTGGTGCACTCTGATTAGGAATTTTTTGGTAATTGAAAGCAAGGGGCAGAAATTTTTGTATTGCCCAAGCCCAAAGGCGCAAAAATGGGACATCTACACAAGTCTCTATCCATTTCTGTCAGTTGTTGGATGTTATGGATAATTTCAAGGTAACCTTCATCTCAATTCTGATGTTCAGAACCATTTCAGTGAAAATTTATAAGTTACTTAAATTACCGGTAACTTACCGGTAAGTTACTGGTAAGTTACCCAATTATAAATTACCGGTAACTTAGCATCTCTGTCAAGGAGTCACCAGATATTCAGAATAATTTTCAAAGGCTCTGAGGACATTGTGGTGGTTTTTTCACCATTAATTTGCCATTGAAAAGACAGAAAAATCAATTGGTGACTTCTGGTGAATTGGTCACCAAAAGTCAGCAGAAGTCAGCAGAAGTCACCAGAAGTCACCAGATGTCACCAGTATTCACCAAGGAGTTACCAGACATTAAAAAAATGTTTCAAAAAGCTCTTAGTAAGTACATTCTGGTGGGGTTTTCACCAACAATTGGCCAAAGAAAACACAAAAAGCCCACTCGGTGACTTCTGGCAACAGATTCACCATAAGTCACCAGGATTCATCAAAGAGTCACCAGACATTCAGAAAAACTTTCAAAGGCTCTGAGGACATTCTGGTGGTTTTTTCACTATTAATTCGCCATAGAAAATACAGAAAAACCAATTGATGACTTCTGGTGAACCAGATGCCACCAGTATTCACCAAGGAGTTACCAGACATTAAAAAAATGTTTCAAAAAGCTCTTAGTAAGTACATTCTGGTAGGTTTTTCACCAACAATTCGCCATAGAAAACACTAAAATTCACTTGGTGACTTTGGGTGACAGTTTTACCAGAAGTTAGTGACTTCTGATGACAGATTTACCGGAAGTTGGTGACTTCTGGTGACATATTCACCAAGGAGTCACCAGATATTCAAAAAAATTTTCAAAAGCTCTGAGGACATTCTTGTGGTTTTTTCACCATCAATTTGGCATAAAAAAGACAAAAACCCCACTTGGTGACTTCTGGTGAATCTGTTATCAAGAAGTCACCATGATTCAACAAGGAGTCACCAGACATTCAAAAATTTCTGGGGTCATAAGAACATTCTCGAGGTCGAGGGTTTTCCACCAACTTAGTGTTAACAAAAACAATAAACCCACTTGGTGACTTCTGGCCAACCTGTCACCAAGATTTCGAATAAAATTTGTCTGTTTTTCTATTTTTCAGTAATGGAACAACAATGTTGTTTCAGACTCCCCCTTCTGAAAAATATTGAATTATTCTTAGGGAAATGAGTCTGGCCTCTTTTGACTAATGTTATCATGCAAAAAATTTAATGAGAATGTTTTTGATAGTCTTTCTCTTCAATCTTGAAAAAGAAGCACAGATTTTTTAGATTATCACAATACACTTACAATTTTTTTTTTTTTTTGCAAGAAGAAAATTAATTATTAATCAGGTAATTTTTTTTCCTGGAACACTCTTTGTTCTGTTTTTCATTAACTGAATAGTTTTTCATATCTCATTGTCTTTTACTTGTCGAATTTTCAATTCGCACAAATTCGCACAATATGAACGTTTCATAAAACCCAAACTGTGAAGAGTTGAGTTCAACAAGAAAAGGGTCACAAAAAAAATTATGTACCTACTAGCCAAATGCAAAGCTGAAAGAGTCACATAGCGATATCCCAAAGAAATACCATCTCTTTTGAATAACTCTGCCCCTTCAAATTCACCACCTGTCAAGCCTTCTTACACTCACACACTTCGAACATCGCACCGCGTAATAAGTTGCCCATTCCGTCATTCGAGAAGGAACCAGATAGTTTGCGAATCACCCTGTATATACGAGTAAAATTTTATGTAAATGCTTTCTCGTGTAACTTAATGCAGTTGAGATTATTAGAAAGTTGGAATACGTTTTGGGCTTGATGAAAGGTGTCAGAGGCAGGATACACAAAGGTTTTGGCAACCAACAGACGTACACCTGCTGATATTAAAGAAAAGATAAATGATTAAAGGTGTTTCCGCACCTTTGCCCAGATGAACAGAGCATCAGGGGTGAGATAGAGAGAAGGAAAAAAAAAACGTTCATATTTTTAGTTTATTTTTCACGCGACTTACGATAGCGTGGATGGTGTTATTTGTCAGTAGGTAGAGACAGAGAGTTGCAGTGGGGTATGGCAAAAAAGCACACCTCGAGTCCGAAATGCTCTCTGATTTCGCTTAACACATGGTAAATATTAATTTACTAGAAACGCGTCGCTGGGGTTACGGGTTTGACAAAGCGCTCGGCCAAATTACCGTTTCTCTCTTCGGATTTAATAGAGTAAAACGATTTTGACAAGGTCGTCCGATCTAATATGAAATATCCTCGTAGCTGACAGATCGTCAACAAGCTTTCATTTCGCTCGGTTACAGCATAGCTGGGTGCTAGGTGTATAATGTATTCAGCGTCAACGCGTGTCAAAAGCACCTTTTAAGCGGCGACTTCGCTCCTCATCTACCAGCACAAACACCATCCAGGTTCGGTATAGGTATGGTCCTTTATTGAGAAAAAAAATTACTCCGTATCTCTCGCTTTCTCTGGCCCAACGAGTAGACCAATATCTCGCTCACTCGTTCGCTTTTCACGTTGATTTGCACATTCGACTCGCTAATCCTGCCAGTCTCTCTTTTCTTCGCGCGCATTTGCATACATAGACAGAAATGTAAATTGTAAATGTACGTTCGCTTTCTTTTCTTCCCATCGCTCCCCAACTCCAGCTCTATTCGTTAGCTAGGTACTGCTATCGTATAAAAAGGATTCGATTATAATATTTTTGCTTTTTTCACCTCCTCGAACCCCCGTTTCCTCGCCTCACTGTTCTGATGTTACTACCCTTTGACTTGTGTACAGCGCATAAAGAATATACTGCGCTAAATTTAAATAATCAATGGTATAGAATTTCCGTTCGGCTCATTATATCGGTGCGACTTCAATTTGAGAGAAACTAGCTTTTTCATCGGTTCAAAATCCACGTGCAAAGACGATTAGGTGAAGGTACTGCGTAGATTTTCAGAAGAAAATTTTTCTTCGATGTCTTAAATTTTATTTCGTTTTGTTTTTCTCAGTTTCTCGAATCAGTTGGTACAAAATTTAGTTGAAAATATCATGATTTTTTTTTTTTTAAGAAAGGAAAAACAGATTGGTACCCCAATAAATTGGGTCCTCAGATGCCAAAGAAGGCCTGTGTGGAATTGAGCCAATAATACTCGTATCAATGCTACATACGAGTATTAAGACATTCTAATGAAACATATTTTCTTAGCTTCAAAATGCAAATATCAACGTGGACCTTTGAAAGAATAAAAATATACGCTTTACAGAACGCCTTCTCGAAACACGAAAGTGTAACCTCAAAAATGACCCATTACTATTTCAATACCTGATTGGCTAGTAGCAAAACATTACATCCCAGTGAAAATATCGATCTGCATTCATCATAAGTATCAGAATATAATATAAATTGCCCAATAAATAAGGTCATTTGATATTTCTAAAACCTAATGATGAATTATTTCGTTCGAAATAAGAGGGGATTCGTGAAAATAATAAAATGAAGACAGAGAAATACTACTACAGGACGTATAACGATTTCTACGCAAACGCATGAACAGAGATGAAGACGTAGTACTCTACTCGTAAAATTGACCTTGAAATGAAACGTATGCTGCTGTTGCTCTGCTGGGTCACCTGGCAGCAACTCATTATACACATTAAACTACCTATTTCGTATTTCAGCTGGTAGATATATCCACTGAACACACATGTATTTTTTTTTCTTTCATAAAATGTACCTACAAAGTAGTAATACAAGAGGGATAGAAAACTTACTGTAATTCTGGTATGCATTTGTCCTCGTCGTTGGTTCTGCAAACGTGTTTAAAATGATCGTAGATTTTCGAACAATTGGCATCTGTTTTACAAATTGAATGAGCGTGCGAGCATGAAACCAATGAATCGATCGGATATGGATCTTTTTCTGAAAATAAATTACAAATTATTATTAATTAATACATTTTTTTTTTTCGTTTTGCAAATAATAATAAACGTACATATAATTCGAAATTAGTCAGTCAGACATCTCAACCTAATGTTACATTAAAAAAATCTAAACAAAATTTGGGAGTCACTGTACCAAAATTTTCTCGTAATATTGAATTCGTAAAATAATAGCGTGGATCGTTCAGAAAAAAATTCAAATTTCATAAATTTTTGGCTATTTTTCACGATTTTTTGAAATTGGTAATATTGACCAAAAAAATTGGCACCACTGTGTTTCAAATTGGATTTCGAAGGCAATAGCATGGGTAATTTTTCCCAAAACAGGTTGGGTATGGGCTAGAGTGAAAACCCATAATTTTTTCGAAAATGTCCCTTCTTGGAGTGCCCATATCTTCCCCCCTCCAGGAGCACTTCAGGAGCTAAAAATTTTTCTAAGCAACTTTTTTTTTTGTTTTTTGGGGAAGGGAGTGTTTATAATTACAAGATTATTACACCCGTAAAGGAGGGGGGGGGGGGGTTAGATTTGGTTTGTGACTTGTGAGGTTGGTGTTTTTTATTAGGGAGATGAATTTTGTATTCAACTTTCAACTTGAAATAAAGGTTTCTACTGAATTTGGTTGAAATCTGCCTAATTTTTTCTCAGCGACTGAACCTAAAAAAAATAATAAGCATGTACTTATGTAAGTAACGATTGTTTCTTTGGTTACTTTGAATGGCAAAGGGAGAAGAGGAAAACGTACCTCTTGGCTCTTTGGTATACCTCTCAAGAATTTTGCTCCAAAAAAGTGAAAACCTTGGCATATTTAGCAAATTATAAAAGAAATTTTTGGGTTATTCAGTTACTATTTTAGTCTTTTTTCCCCACCAAAATCATAAATACCCATAAGACTTGAAAAAAAAAATCAGCAGCCTAAACAAAAAAATGACAATTCTCAAGGTGATTAAAACTGTCCAAAATAGTCCGAATAGTTCAAAATTCCATAAATTGACGGAAAAGTCAAATAACCAGTCAAGTTATTAGGTACCTACCTCAGAAAACATATTTTTGATTATATGTCAAGTACAATAAACAATAACATTTACAAGTCCAATTTTAACATACCTAAGTGGGGATAATGGTATTTTTTGAAGGGGTAACTTTCACATGAGCAAAAAAATGTATTTTTTTGATATTTCACTTTTTTTTTTAGAAAAACCGAGGGTCGAAAAATACCCACCTTTTTTTCACTTATTGTGCCAAAATTCGGTCTCTAGATTTTTTTTTTGATTTAGGGTGCTTATACCTAATTCCAAGATTACCACACCCGCTGGTCAGTGGTCTCTAATTGTGATTGTAAATTTCAAAATATGATTTTTCGAGATAATAATTCATCAGTTTATGCAATTTTTGAACAATCTTGTAGAATTCAAAATCTCCAGGACTTTCAATTTTCCATTTGGGAGGTTGTTTTCTGGGAAAGGGAGGAGAGAAGGCTACCCAAGGAGTTTCCAGGCCATCAAATATCGAAAAATCAACCAAAAGGCAAAATGTCGTCACTGCTAAGCAGTGAAATTTCACTGTTTCAAATTTAGAGAGCACCTTGTAGGACTAGGTAAGTAAATATTTAGGTAGTATTTTTTAAAAAATTTATGCAATTTTTCTGCTTTAAAGGAAACTTTCAAATTATTTACACAAAAGTTCAACTTTCAACTTTTGAAAACTTTGATAATAGTTTTTGAACCAGATTTGAATGCTCATTCGAACTGTGAAATCAGAAGTCTTTAAAGTAGAGTACTTCTGGAAATTGCACAAACAAAAAGAGCCCCACATCCGAAAAATTTTTGAAAAAAATCGAAAGACATGAGTTCAAAACCTTGGTGGAACTGACATGGAATGACCATTGACCCTACATCTAATATAGGTAACTATTTTGAAAAATAAATTCAAGAAAGAGGAAACCAGTTGATTTCCAGATCAGGGGACGTCTAATTTTCCATTTCATTAGGTAGATAAGTATAGGTAGCGTAATTTTTTTTAAACAATTAAAATGCAAAAAATAAAAATTGGTACAAAAATCTGGCAAAGTAAATATGTAATTGATGATTTTCTTTTTTGGACCAAGAAAATGAAATGTTTTTCGAATAACACTTGGATATGAAATAGTTTGCATTTGATCGAAATGTCAAAAAATTTTAAGCAATAAAAAATCCATTTCGAAAAACTTGAAAGTAATTTAGAAAACAGTGAATAATTTGAATAAAAAATTCAAAAATTACTAAAATTATTGGAGAAAATTTACGTCAAATTAAAAAAATTACAAGTGAGAATTCAAACATGTAGTGTCTCTGCTCATTCGATTATATTCCGGGAGGAAGGGTGAGGTGGGGTAATGAGCGTAACTCTGAAAAATAGAAAACCAGCAACTTTTCACTTCTTCTCCTCTCCATTCATCCATCTAACATTTTTTAATTGAGTAATAAAAAATCCATTTCGAAAAACTTGAAAATAATTTAGAAAATCGTGAATAATTTGAATAGAAAATTCAAAAATTACTAAAATTGGAGAAAATTTACGTCAAATTAAAAAAATTACAAGTGAGAATTCAAACATGTAGTGTCACTGCTCATTCGATTATATTCCGGGAGGAAGGGTGAGGTGGGGTAATGAGCGTAACCCTGGAAAATAGAAAACCAGCAACTTTTCACTTCCTCTCCTCCCCATTCATCCATCCAACATTTTTTTCAAAAATAACGACCTGTAATATGTACAGCTTATTAGGACATGAAGTATGTAGGTATATAAAATCCAAAATACCTAGATAAATGCTTTCAGAAGGGAGTTAACGAAGAAGAAACTCAGAAACTGAATCACTGATTGTAACAATAAATAAGACAGTGATGAGGATAATGAATAAAATAAATGGTAAAATACATATTAATAATGTTCTTCAAAATTCATGATTAACATGAGCCACGAAGATTGTGAGTAATTCGGACGTGAAATAAACTTCAAAGCTAATTCATTATCATAACTCGATATCTTGTTAAATACAATAAAGAACACCTAAAAAAAACACCTCATCATGAAAAAAACACGTGTTTTTAACAAATAACACTCGATCACACGTAGCCAACGTTGGACAACCCGTTTACGGACCCCTTTTCAAGCAGCCCGGCTAGCTCAGTCGGTAGAGCATGAGACTCTTAATCTCAGGGTCGTGGGTTCGAGCCCCACGTTGGGCGAAAAATTTTTATACTTTTTTTCCATTCGATATTCATCCGTTCCATTCCTCGAACACAACCCTATTTTTAAAAAAAAATTCTCTCAAACCATTCTTATTTTATTTTACATTAAAACTTGAAAGTGACCACGAGCCAAAACACACCTATAATACCAGGTACCTACTCGTATTCCATTCTTTCACACAATTCTGTAGAGGTTATAAAAACACATAAATCTCGATCACGAGAAATCGTAGGTAGGTAGGTAGGTAGGTACTTGGTTACGCAAGCGTATCAATTTTAATTACTACTTCTATTCAACCTCATCGGGTAGGTCTTGGTCTATAGGTATATTCGCGTGATTCGATGCATTTATACGAATTACGTATAGTAACCAATGTAATAAAAAAAATTCGTTACTGCGATAAGGTACCCAGTATTTACTATACATATAAACAAACATACCGTGGGTATTTTTTTTTCTAAAGAAAATAAAATTAGTTAATTTTATTGCACAGCAACGACACGAGGCGACGTCATTTATCTACCATCACGTAGTCCTAATACAGTAGTAGGTAGTCACATATTACTACGAGTAGAATATAAGTTGAACGTGGAAACAATTTAGCACTTTTATACAATATGGTATTACGTTGAAATGTGTCTGACTGGTCTGACATACACACGTCCTTCGGCTGGATAAAAAGACTTACCTCGTCGTTGAGCGAAAAGGCACGGATGGTCAAATAAAAAAGTACGAAAGCTGTTACATTTCTGGTCTAATTGTGGCTCTCGACATAAGCAGGTAGGATTGAAAAAAGGAAACGTCTGGAGTGTTTTTAGAGCTGCTTGACATTTAGTTACCGTTACAGTTGAACATGATACTGAAACAAAAAAACAACACCGAGTTACACTTTAATCGATAGCTTCAGATTTATACACATAAGTATACACAGAATAATCTAGAATAACTACAACGTGGTCAGATAAACGAAGGTGTGTGAGTCGATTTTTCCAAAGTTGTTTTCAGCCTCCTATTTTCAGTGGTAAGAAATAATAAGATATCATTATCACAATTCTACCAGCCCCTTGGGAACATGAGGTAGCCTCAAAATACAGGGGTTTCAAACACTTTTAGCTCGATGTAGAGTATTTCGCGATCAAATTACCTATGCAAAATTTTGAATTGACCAAAACAATTTTCAATCAACCAAAATGGAAAAATTGTTGGTCCTAAATGAGGCTTTAAAATTTCAAAAATGATTTAAAAATTATCATATACTTAACGATTTCTAAGAAGCTCATGAAATATTTTTAATTTTTTGATACATACATATGTACGTAGCTGCAATAATGTCTAAAAAAATTGGCACTACTGCATTCTAAAATATCTCGAAAATAAATTTAATGTGGAACTGTGGTACCTACATATTTTTCCATTTTTCCCAAAACAGGTTGGGTAGCAACAGGAGCGAAAAAAACCACAATTTCTTCGAAAATGGCCCCCTCCTTGAGGGCTTATTTGCTCCAAGGGCACATCTGAAGTTGAAATTTTTCTGAGAAATTTTCAACTAAAATCGTGGTCTCTGTTAGAGTTGGTCAAAATCCGCTTTTTAGGGGAGGGGGTGATCCACCATAAGGTACATATTACGTGTTTGGTTTCAGATGTGTCCAAAATACACAATTTTCAGTGTTTTTTGGGATCTTGTTTAAAAATGTTGATGAATATAGAATTAACAATTTAGATCTGGTTTCAAAGATCTTAATGACAGTAGTTTTTGAGCACCCGTTAGACATATTATGTAGGTAGAGGTACCTACTCTTGAATATGTTTGAAGTGTAGTGGTTGCTATTATTAGATTTCTAAAATCACCAAACAGATTCACGACATATACTTTTCCTACACGCCATGTCATGTCACCCACAACTTCCACATCAAGTCGTTACACATCCTCCAATCCCATAACATCTCGTCATGTTTCATTTGACAGAATTACAAGAAGAAAATGCTGCTAATAATGCGGTAATAATAATGACGAAAGGCTTAGCGCCATCGCTACCTCTGCACAGTGCACACATATTGGCGTTCTCCAAAGTAGGTACCAGTAAGTATAGTTGATGAAATTTTATTATAAATTGTCGACAAAACAGCCAACAGGCAAAGATTAAAGCGTCGTCGGAAGTTTTCATAGAAGATGAAATTAAATAAAAGTTGAAACCTTACTAACATGCGCTTGACATTATAAAGGGTGTTTCGAGATACGACGACAACGATAACGCTTTGGAAAACCCGCAGCAGCATAAGTATAAGAAAAGAAAGAGGAGAAAAAAAACCTGCCAGAGTGTGAGAAGGGAGACACATGCGAAAACCCGCAGAAGTATTTTTGATTACGAACTAGGTTTTGGAAAATTGGCAAAACGATAGACGAATCGAGGAGTGGTATCAAACAAAGTTAAATAAGTTTCGAGTTCACCTTTGGGAAAGTATACTATACACGTACCTATACTGTAGTCAAGGTCTAATTCACGAATGCAGTCGGTTATACCTACTTTGCGGGTAGGGTACCTACAAACACAAACATACACCTTACAACCTTACATAAACGACCTTAGGGTATTTTAAAAGAGGAGTTGATACATTTATACACATTGAACGATATGTTGTCTATACGATGTTATATGTATTTTTTTTTTCAGCCAACTGTAATCTGAGCTCAACTTTGGTGCCACGTGCGATTCTCTGTAATTGCTGACCTTGTCTGCTCAACTCTGCATTTTGGGTTTGGGTAGTGCAAAGAGTTTAATTATCTTGGATGAAAAAGTGTGGGATGAACAGAGTCCGGATAATTGGACAAGTTGCCATTTTCGTACCAAACCTTTCCTTTTTCGAAAGACCATATAGCCTATGCAAGAAGTACCAATTAGACTAGAAAATTTTGCACAGAAAGAAAATGCCTGCAAGAAAATTAAAAATAAAGTGTATAGGTACGTACTTATGTATTTTGCCTATTTTTTTTTAAAATCCCAAATTCTCGAAATGAATGATTAAGCTGTTACACAACTGAGGGAAAGTTCCTTTCTAGCCCACAATTCAGGGTGTCCACTCATTTCTCCGTCTTTTCCAGGTTTTCCAGACCAATTTCTCCAATTTTCCAGATTCTTGAAAAATGAATAACACGTACGATCAGGTGGGAGTTGGGGGGGGGGGTGTCAAATTTTTTCGAACATCATGATCTCCAAATATCGTTAATGGATGTAAGGTAAACCCGGGTAAGATGGTCAACAGGGTAAGATGGCCAGGTGGCCATTGCTCGAATATGGGACGGCAAATCACGCTGCAAAAAATATATCTTATTTCTCGTAACAAAAGAACTTACCAGACATAAACATTTATTTCAGTACTTCATTTGTGTCTGTTTGAGAAGTGTTAATGACATTTCAAGGCTGATTTTTTAGCAAAAAAAGAATTTCAGATTTTCATTTTGCAAAAAAAAAACATATTAAACGAAGTTATGTATAAGTAAATATTCCATATATCATTCGAAACCTAGAACTCTCAGCTTCATTTGTATATAAAGCTTTAGTCATTTTAAGACTTCATAGAGTCACCAGAATCAAAATGACCGCGTCATTTGGCAAAGATGGCCAAGGGAAAGATGGCCATATGCTTTACCTGTTAAATTCACGCTAAAAATGAATTAATTGATCTAGTACATGTCTCTGTGATCGTAATACATGTCTTTGTGTAATTTTACAGCTATAAAAAGGGAAAATCCTGTAAAAATAAGACAGATTATGATAAATGTTTGGAATCTGTACCCCATTTAGGGTAAAATGGCCACCTCGCTGTAAAAATGATTAAAATTGCAGATAAATTAACAAAATGCAAGTTTCTGAAGTTTTTATTAAATTTAAATATGTATAGGTAATAAAAACCTTTGAAACTTGATTTTGTTAATTTACTTATTTGCATTTTCAATCATTTTCTATGGGGTGGCCATCTTTCCAGGGTACTTTTTTGAAAACCCAAAAATCAACTTTTCTAATTTTTTTTTTTCACCAAACCACTTTTTAATTAATAGTACTTGTAGAAGTTGTGCCCTTTTTTTCAAGCATGGCTGTGTGCTCAATAAAGTGGCCTTTATTTAAACTTAGTGGGAAACATTTTTTTTGGTTTTTTAGTGAGAAAAATCAAGATTTTAATGTGCTGAGCTCAATCGATGGTAAGTATCGAAATTTTTAAAAAAAGAGGCGTTCTGTTAAAAGAACAAAAATTGTAGCCTAAGATAGGTAAATAATTCGCTTTCAAGCTTAGACACAATGGAAGAACATCATTTTTCAGAAACTTTTTAAAATTTTTATTTGAACCCTCAAACATCTTTCATTGGAACTTGAAACGTATGATGAACTGGACAGAATACTGAACTGAATACTGAAATTTTATTTTATTTCAATACTAAAATTTTATTTTATTTTATTTCAATACTGAAATTTTATTTTATGTTTTTATTAATTCATTCCTTTATCCAGTCTTTCTGTCTTTCCATCTGTTGATCTTTTTGTCTTTTACCGACTTTGCCGTGAAACGGAAAGTCAAGGTATTGTATTTGTCATGATGGTTGAGGATTTGGGTGGGGGTGGGTTTTCTTGACGTTTTGGAGTGTGCTGATCACGATAAGACGTATGGCGCAACACGAGATAAGTTTATATATATATAGATTTATATATAGGTATATCAATTTATGTATAAATTTGTGTCACGCTGAACTCAAAAGCTCCGAACTTTAAGTCGAAACTGATGATGGCAAAATATTGCTTTGATACTGAACTAGAGAAATTTTTAATTTGGTCGAAATCGATTCAGCCGTTTACGAGATATGAACGTTTAAGTGTGTTTCAACGTTATGGATAAGCAGAAATTTGTGTAAACCCTTATATCTCGCAAACGGCTCACCCCCAATAAACAGACGGGGTGGTTAAGGTGTGTAGGTTGCAGATTGGTGCGCCGGAGGTCGGGTGTTCGAATCCCGCGCGAGTCAAGAGGAGAAAATTTTTTATTGATTTTTTTGTTAATTTTTTTGTTTAATTTTATCCGTCCAAAATTTTTTTGCCATAAAAAATCAAAATTTTTCAAAAATTTCTAGTGTAATTTTTGTTTCAACAAAAAACATTAAGTTTTTGGTAAATAGCCAGTAAATTTTGATAATTTTTTTTTTTTTGGTGAATTAATAGTACATAATTTTTAGTAAATAAAATGATTAGTTATTTTTGGTGAATTACTCGTAATTAAAGTTGGTCAAAAATTTTGGTAATTAAATTGCTTGGGTAATTTTTGTTTTGGTAAATTAATGGCGTAATTTTTAGTGGTAAATTGGTATTCCAATTGGTAAATTTTGGTAAATTGCTGGGGTAATTTTCAGTTTTCCAATAAAGTTGGTTGAAAATTTAGGTAAATTACTGGGGTAATTTTTGGTGAATTGGTAAATATTAAATTGCTGTGGTAATTTTTGGTATTGTTAAATTAGTGGGGTAATTTATTTTGTTGAATTGGTATCAACCTTTGGAAGTAAATTACTGGGGTAATAAAAAATTGGTAAATTAGTGGGGTAATGTCTGGTAAATTACTGAGGTAAATGTTGGTAAATTGCTGGGGTTATTTTTTTTTTGTTGGTAAATTGGTAAAAACTTATGGCAGTAAATTACTGGGGTAATTAAAATAAAAGATGGTAAAAAATTGGTAAATTAGTGAGGAAATGTCTGGTAAATTACTGAGGTAAATGTTGGTAAATTGCTGGGGTTATTTTTGGTAAATTGGTAAATTTTGGTAAATTGGTAAATTTTGGTAAATTGGTATGAATTTTGGTAAATTAGTATAAATTTTGGTAAATTGGTTAATTTTGGTAAATTTTGGTAAATTGGTAAATTTTGGTAAATTGGTAAATTTTGGTAAATTGGTAAATTTTGGTAAGTTGGTAAATTTCGGTAAATTGGTGAATTTTGAGGTAATGTCTGGTAAATTACTGAGGTAAATGTTGGTAAATTGCTGGGGGTTATTTAGAGCAAAGTCGGTTGATCTTGCGTACTGCGCAAGATGTTTTTTGTCTTTTCGTCTTTTCATCTATCCTCTCATCCATCTTTTCGTCTATTTGTCTATGTGCCTATTTGTCTTTTCATGTATCAGGCCGGGCGGTAGCACGGCGAGGGGGTTGGGAAAAAGAACGTCGCCGCTACCGCAACGCCTACTCTTCTGAGACCAACAAACGCGAAAATGAGTAGGTACCTTTCGATCTCAAAAACGATCGCACCAATTTTCAAGTTGAATATGTCATTTTGAAGATCTTGACGAGCTTATCAACATACCAAAATTTGAACGTTGTGCGTTTAATACCAAAAGTGCACGAGATCTTCAAACATGTCGTTTTTTCACCGTTTTTTTTCCTCAAGTTTCTTCAATACACTTTTCAGAAAATCTGCTGGGTGAAATTCGATGAAATTTTGCATGATGGTGTATTTATACACAATTCAGGTCGCTACGAAGGGATTTTTTGAAAAACGAATTCTAACCACTTTTTTACCCAATTTGAAATTTTCAAACGCTCATTATTCAGAAAGTATTTTTGCAAGTGAGCTAAAACGTACAAAAGGCACTTCTCTATAGCTTTAGTAATCTATATGCCGAATTTCATTATAAATGATTGAGTTTAAAAGTCTGTAGCTTCGTTCAATTAACTCAAACCAACGTCAACTTATTTATGTATCAATCAGAATGGCTGTTATATTCGAAACATACGTTGCATTCGGCGTTGTATGGAGTTGAAATGCGCGGTCATCAACGCAGCCTCAGTGGCTGCGTGACTTAAGCTTCCGCTTACTACGCAGGAGGTCCTCGGTTCGAATCCCGCCTGTACCAAGGTGAAAATTTTTTTTCAAGTTGATTTTTTTTCAAGTAATTATTTTTTTTTAATTGAAAAATTGTTATCATTGCGTTTAATATTCTTGAATTTTAACCTAGAAAATTGGTTCTGCTTTTTTTTTTAATCTAAAAAAAAAATAATTTAAAAAATGAAGAAAATTAAAATGTTACCATGTTAGAAAGTTGAAATTTTGTGTGTAAATTCATTTCAGACAATTCAAATCAATTGGAAATAGTTTCATACCATTTTGAGTAGTTCTGGAGCCTCCAACAGGTTTTTGAATGTTGGAATTTTGACAAATAAATAAATGAATAACATGCACTAGAAAAAAATCTTCAGAAGAGAATATTGAACCCCCGCCTCCACAAGTTTTGTAAGGAAACCATGTTTGAGTAAAAGTGAATGCAAATCTAACCCAATATTTTGTTCATAAAGACTTCAGAAAAAATTGGTGATATCCCCCAAAAAAGTACCTCACGGTAAAAAAAAAGGGGGTTTGAAAAAGAACGCGCGAGGAAGGTTCATCGCCATTGCAAAAAAAAACTTCAAAAAAATCTCCATAATACAACTGGAAAATATCCAAAAAAAATAACCCAAAACAAAAAATTACTGATATCTACATTGCAGGGAGTTGGACAATGATTGGTGGTACCTACTTACCTGCCTACGTACCTACTTCAGAGTTCGCAAATAAATAATGAACAAAAATTTGCCAACTTCCGCCCACTTCTTTAGACAACAAGGTAGCTTCCATTTCCAGTATCCATGATCAAATTTGATTTGATTAGACTTTGTTAGAAAGTGAGCGGAAGTTGGCAAATTTTTGTTCATTATTTATTTGCGAACTCTGAAGTAGGTACGTAGGCAGGTAAGTAGGTACCACCAATCATTGTCCAACTCCCTGCAATGTAGATATCAGTAATTTTTTGTTTTGGGTTATTTTTTTTGGATATTTTCCAGTTGTATTATGGAGATTTTTTTGAAGTTTTTTTTTGCAATGGCGATGAACCTTCCTCGCGCGTTCTTTTTCAAACCCCCTTTTTTTTACCGTGAGTTCTTGTATTCTTGTATTCGTCTTTTCTATGTTAAATGGCCCGAGTGAAGCAAGGGCAAAAGCTCTGGAAAGTTTACAATTCCAAAAAAAGGATGACTTCATAAAGAAATATATTATTTTAATTAATGTCAACGTTGCTCAAATTTAATCAATATGTAGATATTTTTTTGAAATTCCAGGACTCCTACATTTTTTTCCGAAAAAAGTGACTTCAGTAACCTAAAACGCTCAAAAAAGTAACCAAAAATAACCAAAAAAGTGACAAAACATACCTAGGCAATACATTTTTAATGCAAAAAAAATTATCAAAATAACAGAACTTTTCATTTTTAATTAAAAATCGAAAAATGAAACTCTATAGAAACTTGTTTATTGGAAAAGAGTGGAAGTTCTCGGATGCAAAAAACAACACAATTCTTAGCATCTTTTTCGCAAAAAAAAAAAGAAAAGAAATTCTTGACAATTAATGCTAAAAGCGAGACTTTTTCCTATTTTTGAGAGAAAACGAGACTTCCACAACAATTTCAGTAAAAGGCAGGGCTCCCCAACCATTTTTATCAAAAAAACGAAACATTTTGGCGCCTAAGAGCGAGATTTATTAATGATACTCATAACTGATAAGTTGATAAAATGCAAGACTTTCTGGGAATTTGGCAATTTATGACAAAACCGACCAGCAAAAAAATTGCCTGAGCAAAGTGAAGGTGAATTTTTGCATTATGAGAAATGGAAAAATCTGTTTGAAGTAACCTTTCACAAAATCCCCTGACTTTTGAGTAAAAAATGCTGCAAATTTCCAAAATTCCCTGACTTTCCCAGGTTTTTCAGGCTCGTGGACACCCTGCCTTAAAATACACTAAAAGCCAAAATTTCAGATGCTGAAATTCACTTCTCAATTTTCGGCGAATTTTTAAAAATTCAAATTTGAGCCAAAAATACCAGAAAAATCAAAATGTTACCTTTAGCTAGAAAAATGGAATTGGGTTTGTATCCTATTTTCAACCTCTCGAGTCGATTGGTAATGGTTTTGAGTCGTTCTAGAGCCTCCAGTGGATTTCAGAATTCTCCAGTTTTCGAAAAAAGGCTGTACATCTTCATTTTCTCTGGTGATTATTTTTTTTCTAAATAATAAAAATTCGCTGGAGACTTAAGAACGATTTGAAACGATCACCAATGGACTATAGGGAGGTCAAAAATGAGATACAAACCGAATTTCAGCTTTTTTCGTTCGTTCGTTCGGAGAATCCGAAAATTCGCTGGAGGCTGCAGAATGGCTCTAAACCATCACCAATCGATTCGAAAAGTGGAAAATAAGATACCAAGTGAATTCCAATTTTCTAGGTCGATTTTGGTGGAAAATGATTTTTTCTAATTTTTGACCCCAAATTTCAATTTTCAAAAAATCTCCAAAAATCAAAAATGAATTTTAGCACGTGACCTCTCCGGCTGAACAATTTTTAGGCTGGTCAGAATTCCTACTTCTCTTGTCAAGTGTTTTTTAGGTAAGTTTAGCAAAAAAAATCGCACCCATTGGATAAAGGGGTTCATATTATGCATTATGCACACCTATTAACCAAAATTACGAGGCCGAATACGATATGATCAAAATAGCAAATTGATTTTATCCTCACTTTCCCTCATGTACCTAGCTATCTACATACTACCTACCTAATCGAGTGCGTGTTTGTTTCTCAACTTCCATCCAGCAAATGGAAAATTCTTATTTTCGCAGAATTTTCCACTATATACTGTCACGAACGATGAGACCGTATGTTTCTCCATTTCTTCAACCCTCGTTTTGTCTATATCTGTGCCCTGTGCATCCACGTACCCTATCGTTCGTTAACCGCGCCATCATCCGCGTCCAGTCAACCAGTGAATAAGACAAAACGATAGGAAAGAATTTTCTCAACGGTTGTCTGTTCTCTTTCTCAGTCTCTGCGTCTTTTTACGTATCCCCCCTCCCCCCAGCCACAGCCTTTCGATAAAGCCTTTGCCAATACATACTACGTTGGAATGATTCGTATAAAACGAAATGTAAATTTCTATAAATTCTTTCGAGTCAATCGAGTGGAGAGGAATTCTCTCTTCTTGTTCGTTCCTTTTTTCCGCAATTTCGTTGCCATGCTGTGCTAGTCGAATTTCGTACACAAACTTCCTCTTTCTATCTTCGTTCATCTTCGATTCGTTAATTTTTTCGCATTGAAAAAGGATCGTTCTTTGGGGACGTTTTTTTCTTCTTTGGTTGTTCGGTTTGAATACGACGACAACGGCGCGACTGTGGTACCTAAGATAAATGTTGTTGGTTTGCTGCAGTGAGATGTGTGTTGTATAACGATAGGTATACGACAGAGTCTTGTGGCCATTTTAAAGACCATTTCAATTCGTGAACTTTTTTTCAGTAATACTTTTATTTTGAGAAAAATACTTGAGATTAGAAATATGGCATATTTTTCAATTTGAAGGTTAGAATTTGAATATCTGGACCTTCATCCCCTCTGAGATGAAAGATATTCTTCATTTCACTCTAAGAACAAGGTTTAAGGTGGAATAAATTCAATTTTTTCTGAAGAAGGGGGAACAGAGGAGGATAAAAGGGGCTGTGTTAAAAAGAATTTTTTTTTTTTAAATCTGAACCATATTATTTGATTGAATATGAGATCAAGTGTTGAGTCCAAATCCAAAAACCTGAAATTTTCTTCACAACATTATTTTCTACGCTGGTGCAATGAAATTTCGATAACTAAGATTAGTAGAAAAATCATATCCAAACATTTCATCGCACGAGTCCGAAATCATTTATTAGACATTATGTAAGTACAAAATATTTCGGAGATTTTTTCACCATTACACTCGTGCTCGGGCACCATTAACGTGCCCATATATTTTGCAATTACATCACGCACAATGTCGATTAATAACCGTCCAAAAAAGTAAAGACGCCTTAATTTAACAAAGGAACGTAGAAATTTCGCTATTCGATTGTATACGTACCAGTTATACGTATTATTTTCACAAACGACAACACGTCGTCGTGCTTGTGTTAGCCCTAAAAACATATGAAATATGAAAAGGAAGGGTTTAAAAGTGTAACAAAAAAATATACATTGAGAGAGAAGGAATTCGTACGCGCGGCTTAAATTTAATTACGAAGAATTTTCAAAGCCTTCGTAAGTTCGTTCCAGCTTTGTACAAGGTCAACGTTTAGTAGTTATATGTACTATTTCTCGTAAAGTATAAAGTTTAAATAAGTAAATTGCTGCGGCGTGTTTTATGTTACGAGTTCATATCATGCGACTTGTGTAAATGAAAACCGTTTGCGAGTTATTTTACCCGGCAGATCAATGAGTTTTGGTATAATTTAGTCGCAAAGGCGAGCGACAAGCGTCTACCGTAACGAATTTTAATAACCGAAATATTTGCAGTGCATGTGCTACGTTTAGTGCTTTAATTGCGACGAGAAGTGTACAATTGCGAATTGCGTCCAGCCTTCTATCACATTCTGTTGGCTGCCATTCGAGCGAAAATGTCGCACTACCAGGGTACTCCTCTTAATAGACTACACACTATACACAGTGCACACACACATATGTTACCCGCAACACCTACCGCCGCATTAATTATTCATAGACCGAGTGTTAATGGGAGCTACAATACCCTGTATAGTGATTCCACTTCAACACTTTGTTAGCTTAAGGATGAAATACCGCGTATACGTGCCTTCGTCTCCTGTCTTCCTCGTCCTTATCTTATTATCATCGCCTTCTACGCAAACCTAAAGCTGTACCAGTCCCAAACCTACGTATACATTATTTCTAAACTGAGTAATACGTCATTACAAAACGTAAGCCTTCTATACTTGTAGTACTTATGTTGTACAGTGTGATCCTAAAATACCTACTGAAAGTTTTAGTCGATGGATGAATCACGAGACAGGTTCAAAATTTCGGATGTTTACGTCTTGAATCGATTAGAAAATCATCGCAACCGAGTAGCGCTTGACTTATCAAGCCTCATGCTTTTTTTTTCAAAATTGCTCAAAAGTCTTGTTTTTTGTCACAATTGTCAAAAAGTCCCATTCTTGTGAAAAATATCAAAAAATCTCAATTTTCATAAAATAGCAGAAAGTCATAATATTTTGACAGAATTGTCAAAAAACTCCAGTTCATAAGTCAAAATTCTCTGAAAATCCCATTTTTACCAAAATTGACAGAAAATTTCATTTTTTGCCAAAATTGCTAAGAAATTGTTACTTACGCTAGGTATCAGTAAGTCACCTCCTTCTAGAATGTGGCAAATATACTGATCAAAGAAGAAGACTTTTTGGTTTTGACACTCAACTGGCTGATATTTTAGGCGATAATTTACATAATAACCTTTTTGAATACTTACATGAATGTAACATTATTGATAAGCTGTAAAATGTATAGTTAGAGGTACCTTTAGTTTTGTAATACTGTATTCTTGTTACAAATGTCGCAAATGATCGAAAGGTCGAGCGACGTTAAATAAAATCATTTAAAAAAAAAAAAAAAAAAAAAGCGATTTTGAAGAAATTTCGATGAAAAATTAACCAAACAATTGACACATTTTTTAAATTTGACCTATTCGTTACAAAGATCATACTACAGCTGAACAAAGTTCAAAATTCATTGATACTCATTATTTGATAGAAAAATGAACAATTGATATATTTGAAGTCTGAAAAACATCCAACGATAAAAATAAAAAATTAAAATCAACGTTTTCCTCAACAAAAATTCTTGTTTTTCCGCCGAAACATCCAAAAATGGTACTAATTTTTGCCTTAGCTGTCTAAAACCTAAAAAAGTCCAGTTTTTGGCCCCGTGTTTATGCCAAAATAGTCAAAAAAATAAGTTTTCAGTCAAAATTGTCAAAAAGTGCCGTTTTCAGCTTAAAAATACCATAAAAATGCCTGCTTTCTTTTTTATCAAAAAAATCATATTTTTCACCCAAATTTCCGAAAAAAAGTCTCATTTTAGCCAATAGTCAAACTCAAAAAGGTCCTGTTTTTATGCCAAAATAGAGTCGAAAAATGCTGGTTTTCAGCTTGTAATGCTAAAAGAAGGTCCTGCTTTCTGTTTTTAATAAAAAAGTCCTATTTTCGACAAAATTGCCAAAAAAGGTCTCTTTTTGCCAAAATTATCAAAAGGTCCTAATTTTTACCAAAAGTGTAGAAATTCCTATTTCATGGCTATGTTTTTAAAAAGTCTAATTTTTTGTCAAATTGAAATTCCTATTTCATGGCTATGTTTTTAAAAAGTCTAATTTTTTGTCAAATTAGTCCCAAAATCCTAAATTTTGTCAAAATTGTCAGAAAGTCCTTTTTATTGTAAAAAATCCTGTTTTTACAAAAATTACCAAAAAAGTCCTGTTTTTTGGCCGACATTTTCTGACAGTTCAGTTTCTTGCCAAAATTGTCAGAGTCCTTTTTCTGCCTACACTTCCGTCGAAAAGTTCTGTTTTTTGTCCAGATCACCATAAAGTTAAGTCTTGCTTTCTGTATAAATGTCAAAAAAGTCAGGTTGTTTAGCCAAAATTGTCAGTTCTACTTTTTTTATTTCCTCAATCAACTTTTGTAATCAATTTTTGTTTTGTAATAATTGGTCTGAGAAAGGTTGGGTATTGGAGATATGATAATAATATACGTGAGAGGTAATTATTATCATATTAACGGTGAATGTGAAGAATCCAAGAAATATTCCTTAGGGAGGGAATATTTCCTAAGAACCTGATTAGCTCAGTGAAAAGGCTCTTGGTCTTTCTAGTACCAACATACATTATAAATTGAGATTATCGCTACCAAATAAAACTCAAAACAACTAGTATTGACCTCCTGTATTAGGTGTATATTCAATACAAGTCGAACAACTTATAGTTTGAAGATAAAATGCTTAACAATCATACAAGTATCGATCATTAATTAAAGTACAATTACGAAGCGAGTTGGATATGACGGTATTTCGTCATCTTGCTGTCATTTAAATTAATTACGATAAAGTTATAATTAATTCTAGTTGGAGGAACGCACTCCATGATTTAGAAAGGCTTTTTCCATTACCTTAACTGTTCGCGTTAGTCATCTCTTCGGTGGCTCACCAATACTAGGTCGGTCGATGACTATGATTTAAATCTCTGAGTACACTTTGACACTGGGTACACACTCCCATGTCCGGAAAATGGGAGGTGATCCAAGATACCGAAATAAGGGTCAATCCTTTGATATGAACCACAAATTTACGTTAATATACACAATTTTAACCGAACAAGCGGGTAATTAGAAAGAATTAATCGAAGTGCGAGGGTGGACATAGGACATAGTCCACAGGTGACATAAAGTCGGTCCTTGATGAGAAGATCTACCATGGCCGCGGATAAGAACTCAAGTGAGAATCGACCAGAATTCACATAGAGACGAGCCCTATGCGAATCTGGGAAATGTAGGTAAAAATCACCTCGTAACCTTCAAATCTCAACGAGGTAAAAAAGTAGTTTTCGCGGGAAATGGGTAATATTTTAATATCTACAATACCTAGTTATTTTAAGAATAACTAGGATACGTGGTAAGTACAATAGGCACTACTATACGTAGTGGAGGCACTCCTGCTCATCACAGTTTCCTTTGACCCCTAAAAATTTGGTTGAAAGCCTCTTCTTCACCAAATTCATCACTCCTCCCTCTATTTCAGTAGATGATATTTGAAGAACCGAAAAAAAAGAAAAAACTGTTATAGAAAACCAGAAAAATTCGGGAAAAACACTTCTTCGAAAGAATTTCAAATATGTATCACAGCGAAATTTTTTTTGGACCTTTTTGAACAATTTTGAGCCCAGAGGACTTTTGAAAAATTGACCTTGTAACCAATGAAAATGGGTTAAAACTTCGCAAGAATTTGAAGTGTTTCGATGAAAATGTATCTTAAGCATTCTCTGAAGAATTTGAACCAGAAATTGAATCACGATTTTCATGGTTTTTGGAAAAAGTGTCATGTGACTAGATCAAAATGATTGCGTTAAAATTTATGTACAGAAGGAAATTCAGAAACCGACAAACGTCCGAATTTTGGACACAATTTTTGACTGGTAAAAAAGTAAGCAATGAAAATAATGAAACTTGGAACCATTTCTTAAACATTTTCTAGCGAAAAATTGTTCATTTTTACTTTCCATTTTGATTTTATCGATCAAATGCGTTAAAAATTGGTGTATAAAATTGAGACATTTGACAAAACTTCAATTAAAATTTTTTGAAATAATTTTTGAAGAAGTTTGAGTCGCTGAAATTACATCATACTTTTAGAGATTTTCTGAAGAAGTGTCATGTAACCTATCGAATTGAAAATGGGTAAAAATTTCACGACAGAAACAAAATTTTTCTTAGAAAGTCTTTTTGACATTTCTGAAAGATTTTCATTCAAAAATTGAGCGACGATTTTCAGGCGACATGCGAATAATTGAAATGGGTCAACCTTTTTTGGACCATTTTTGAAAAATTTTGAGCCCAAAATTTAATCAATTTTTCGAATAGATGAAAAAAGGGTTATGTGATTTATAAAAATCAATCCCATCCAGCGAAATTCCAGAGATGAGGTACCACAAAGTAAATTCAACTAGAAATTAAAAGAAAGTCGATAAATCTGCAGTTTTGCTGGTCAGGTTTCTGACAACCAGTATTTTCAAGTTCAAGAGATAAAATAGGGCGGAGTCGAATTGCATGGTCGCACCTCCCCCCCCCCCCCATAATTAAATGAACTTTTGCATAGTAATTCAAACGTGACCTTGCAACTTATAAAAATGGCTTAAAATTTCTCAAGGAATTGAAATATTTCGACGGAAATATTTTTAAGCCCAACCATGGTTCAATTGTCAGGATATTCATTTCAAGTTTTCAACCACATGGCATTTTTTGAATGTGTTTTTTAAAAAAAAAATAGGTATAGATATTTGTTTAAGACCTTAGAAACCATCGCTTCAATTTATTGAATGCACACATTTCTTCAAGTCCCTACCTTTTGTTGCAAATTATTTCCCCAAATCCCACCTCCCTTGCCCACTCGGTTGAAAACTAATTATTGTTGAAACAATTTCTCCGATTGAAAAAAAAAAACGAATCCACACAAAAAAAGCAAATTAAATATCACGCTGGTAAACAGAATAAAATTAAAAAATACCAATTTTCTTCTCTTTATTCGAATGCACTTCAAACGACTCGGTAACAAATGTTCTATGTACTTTACCAGGTACCGTTTTAAAAGCTACGTTCAACGATCGCAGTACACACGTACTTGGTGCCTAAAACCCAGCCATATACAATTTATCTTGATGCACAGTCTAAACAACAACTTATGAAAACTTTTCTTTTGTTTACGTTTGCTAGCAGACATCAGATGCCAAAAACAAAATAAAACCTCGGTCGTATGTACTCGAGCGAAGCGTATAGTACGCGCGTTGAAAAAACAAAGAAGGGAAAAATTCTACTAAAGATACAACCAATTTATTATTATGTTTATACACGGTAAACGTTTTGTTTTTAACGAATACTTCAATAGCAATTGATTACAACACTCATGCTGTGTAAGTGCTGTAGTCGGATTACGGAAATGATGTTTTTTCTCTTCATCGTGTCTTCTTCGTTCGTGGAAAAAAAAGCAAAGAGATTTTGTAGTACGGTGAGATGAAATTCAAAAAATCATTTCCGATAAGTCGACCGGGGAAAAGAACCCGGCAAATCTAAAGAGTATAAAGATGATGGTAATTGCATCATAAGGTTAGTCTCTTTGGGAGTTGATTTGTTACTATTCGACGCTGAATAGAAAGGTATACACGTACTTACCTTAGCTTTTTATACGTATATTTTTGGCGTGATATCGAGACGATTAGTTTCACTATATTGTCACGAAGGATTTGGTGATGGTGTGCTCGTACATTTGAGAAAGAATATAAGATACCTAGACCTATCTAATATCTACCTGTACCTTCGTCATCGTCGTTTGTATATTTATTAGATCAACGAATATGTATATCGAAACGTTGGTCGGCAACGAAAGAAAGGTACTCGTATAGAGATTTAAGAAGCATTGCAAGTAGTACACCCGAAGAGGATTCTCTCTTCTTCGAGGTACGTACTTTGGAGTGTTAAATAATTTCCATCTTTAAATTCGGCGATATACAAATGTAATGCTCTGTATGGTATGGTTTTTCGTGTATGAGGTTAGAAAAGCTCATTTGTATGCCGAGTTTAACTGTATCATTAGGATAAAGAAGTCGTTTTCTTTGCGTTAACTTTTCGTCTTTAGATTTGTCTACATAGATGGAACGACGCGAGGGGATGCATAAAATTCGCTTCGTGATCCTACAAAGTCATTTTGGTTCTTTTTTCGTTACTTTTGAGTGCTTTACTTGGCTCGATACTGACAATACAAGTTCAAGTTGGCGAATAAGCTTAAACGTGAACGTAATTGAGGAATATGAAAAAAAAGGGTGGGAAAGAACTGAAACAGATATTTGGATTTTGGAGAAGAGAGGAGAATACAAAAAGACCACTTCTTTCACCCGGAGAATATATTGGAGTAATCAGGACAAGAAAAATAGTAAATGGGAATGGAAAAAGTATAGAATTGGAATGCCTCTTGCACAGGAGGATGTAGAAACTCTAAATTTATTTTTTCTTCTCGGAACTGTCTCAGTTTAATTTTTGGTTCCAACCGAGACCGGGGGGGGGGGGGGAGACTGAAATTTTCCCAATTTTTTTCGCCAGATTTTCCCAACTGTTCACCCCAGACCACTCCTCCCCCAGTATTTTTCATCTTACCTAATTAGTCAAATGTGGTTCGAACAAAAATTTGAAAGGGGGAGTTGAAAACAAAAATGTTGAAAAATGTTTAATGTTCAACAACAATGCTTTTATACTTGACAAAAATGGATTGTTCCATTTGCAAGGTTGGTACTAAAACCAAAAATCAAAAAATTACAATTTTTTCGTGATGTTTTCATCAGCCTTTTCAGGGTGTTTACAGGAATTTGTTGACCGAAAATCACTACATCTACTTTTTCACTACTTTAAAAAAAAACCACTACCTTCCAAAATATTCTAACTCCTCTCCTCTCAAGATTATATTTTTTATGTGTGGAAAATCGGATTTTTCACTACCTTTCAAAGCAAAATTGCTAAAAATCACTACTTTTTCACTACCTTTTCACTACCATCAAAAAATATTTCTACATAATATTTTAATCACCCCCCCCCACGAATTTCCCTAAATTTTTTTCATGTTATTCAGAGAACGTCACATTTAAACACTAGCGAGACATTTGTAAATTTTAAACCAATCACAAACACCAAACGAAGTGAGTGAGGACAAAAATTCTCCAAAATTTATACCAATTCAGAAAATAATCAACTCAACAATATTATTATTTTTGATGTCAGAAGTTGAAGTTGATTTGTTCGCCTTGGCACACAGTGGGATGTGAAAATATTTAGGAGGAAAAAAATTGAAAGTTGGGGTATAGGGGTTTTTTGATGCGCTGAACACGATTTTGAAGGTATTTTCACTCAAAACCCTAAAGGGGAGGTAGCGGAGGGGGTAAAAACTCAAAATTTTGAACATTTTCATGTGGGGTGTCTAAATCTAGGTTTTTTGATGCGCTGAACACGATTTTGAAGGTATTTTTACTCAAAACCCCAAAGGGGAGGTAGGGGGAGGGGGTAAAAACTCAAAATTTTGAACATTTTCATGTGGGGTGTCTAAATCTAGGTTTTTTGATGCGCTGAACACGATTTTGAAGGTATTTTTACTCAAAACCCCAAAGGGGGTAGGGGGAGGGGGTAAAAACTCAAAATTTTGAACATTTTCATGTGGAGTGTCTAAATCTAGGTTTTTTGATGCGCTGAACACGATTTTGAAGATATTTCCACTCAAAACCATAAGGAAGTGGCAGGGGGAGAAAGGAAAGACTCGAAATTTTGAAAATTGGTGGATGTCTGTATAATCTAGTCAAATTAGCTCATATGAGAACTCAACTCGGAATAAATTGGGGAAACATTTTTTTTATGCCAAAATTCTCAGGATGGTGTCCTAAATGACATACTACAACCCACCTTAAATCCGCGTGGAGCTTCTCCCCCCAGACCCACATTTGTGCCGCCTAGCACAGTTTTTCACGATTTTCTCGCGAGGAGTAGACTTTACGTCAAAAGTAGCTTTATTTTTGTGTTCTACGTCAAATTTCCGATCTAGTGATATATCAACTGTCCTTCTACCTCCAAGGGGAGTGGGGCTAGAACCATTCAAAAATAAGGGAGGTTTCCTGAAAAATGCATAAAGGCTATAGGCGCCTTAGAGGGGTGAAATGGTCCCCGAAAGCGTTCGAGTTGATATTAGCATGGAAGATGGGTACCATTGAGAAACTTCCTACTAAGAATATACATAACATACTGAAAAATTTTCAAAATCGGTTAAAATGGGGCTGAGAAAAGTGTTATTGAAATTAAGGGAGAGGATGTGGATCTGAAATTTTTCACGCGGAAGTTTCTCAATGGTACCCATCTTCCATGCTAATATCAACTCGAACGCTTTCGGGACCATTTCACCCCTTTTAGGCGCCTATAGCCTTTAGGTATTTTTCAGGAAACCCCCTTATTTGAATGATTCTAGCCCCACCCCCTTAGGGGTAGAAGGACAGTTGATATATCACTAGATCGGAAATTTGACGTAGAACACAAAAATAAAGCTACTTTTGACGTAAAATCAACTCCTCGCGAGAAAATCGCGAAAAACTGTGCTAGGTGGCACAAATGTGGGTCTGGGGGGAGAAGCTCCTCGTGGATTTTGGGTGGGTTTTAGCATGTCATTTAGGACACCATCCCGAGAATTTTGGTGTAAAAAAATGTTTCCCCCCCCAATTAATTCCAGGTGAAATCCATATTTGACTGTATTAGTAGGTAGGTACTACTGGAAACTTTTTTTTTTTTTTTGAATTATGCTCGTTTTAGGTAGCCTCCTGGCCTTTAGAGTGCCAATTTTTACCCACCAAACCCTTATTTTCAAAAAATTGATGATTCGTAGCAATAATACATCAGTTTTAGTTGTATTTTTCTTGTTTTTGCCCAATGTTGCGAGTTGTAGCAAAAATTGATAAAACCATGTAAAAGTACACATTTCAGTGGTACTTTTCGTGAAAATAGTTTTTCAGGATACATCAAGGCTTTTTTCAAAATTTGAAGTTTATGTTGAAATTACATAGTAAAATGTACTGACTTTAATTAAAGATTACTCGGCCTATGGAACATCAAAACTAAAAAACAAGCATATTTTTGAAATCTACGTTAAAAATGCTTCAAGAAAACATCAACGGTATCAACATCAACGCCTATGTCACGAAAATTCACGTATGTTTAAACAAGTGCATCTTGTTGCGAAACCAGGTACTTCTATTCAACATGCTGCTATACCGACACAACGTTCGTTCGAACTGCCAGCACAAGTCAAAGCAAATCATTTGAGGGTTATAGTACACGTTGGGATTGAGTTTTGGTCATGTTAGTGCAGTTCGTTTTTTTCGATTTCTCGATTTTTTTCCTCCTAAATATTTGCACATGGCATGTTTAGAATTCGAACAGAAATTTTTTACAAATTTCAGTTTTGAACAAGAAAAGAAAATTGGCCCCAGCGAAGCGAAGGAGAAAGTTTTTTGAAGTTCAATGCAATCGAAAACTCGAATAGCATTATTTTTAGGCGAGAAGTGAATTTTGCTAGTCCTTGACATTTCTTAAATTTAATCAGTAATTTTCCATGTAATAATCTTGAAGAAAAAAACCATTATCCCCAGCACTAGATGCGAAAAGTTCATTTTTTTCAGCAGTGACATTTTTTCAAATTTGAACAATAATTTTTTAGAAATTTAAATTCAGGAATAGAAAAAAAAATTGACCTGGGCGAAGCGAGGCAGAGGCATTCAGAAAAAGTGGGGTGGGATTCGAGATGTAAAACAACGTCAATTTTTTGAGAAAAATCACTTTTTTTGACCATCTTTGATAATTTTGAAAAGTTGAGTAAAACATCTCACTTTCAAGCCTATTCACAATAATTTAAAATGAAAAAGAAATGGGACGAAAGTAAAAAAAAAGGGTTGAAGTTTCAACGTCAAAATTTTGTGCTTTAATTCTTGAACATTTTTGAAAAATTGCACAGTAGTGGTCAAATCTGCACCAGCGAAACGAGAGCAAAAACTTTGAAGAAATTAGTAAATTGAAAAGTAAAATAACTGATGGAAAACGCATTATTTTCATAGCTTCATCATTCAAAAATTTTAACGAAGTTATCAAAAATAGGGATAAAAGTCCGAAAGAATCCAGAGCAAAAGCTATAACAAAAGCTATCAAAAATTGATAACTCGAAACGTAGAACAATACCATATTCTTAAATTTTTGATGATTAAAAAAGTTGGTTTTCATGACTTTAGCATTTTCAGTTTTCAGAAAATTATAATATTTTTAATAATACGAATGGTACCTCAGCTATGAGCGAGGGCAAAAGCTCTCAAAAATTCATGACTCTTCATTTTTTTTCAGGACATAATTTTCATATTTAAAAAAAAACAACAATTTTAGCAGAAATTAAAAATGATTGTTTTCAAATTTTCGGAAAAAAATAGGACATTTTTTGATATTTCAGCAGAACTTGGAAGTTTCTGGCAGTTTTGACTGATATGCATTGGAGAAACTTTTTTTTGGAAAATTTCAAGTAAAACAACATTTTTTTTGATGTGATAAGTGAATTTTTCTACCCTTTAACAAATGATTTGACCCGAGCGCAGGGAGGGCGAAAACTTTTGAAAATTTATAATTCAAGAAGTAAAAACTCATGGTTCTTGGTAATCGTATTTGATTTTCCCTGCTTACATAATTTCTTCCCAACTTTTCCAAACTTCCCAATTTTTCCTAAGAATTCCCAATTTTTGGCCAAAAATTTTCTGTCTGGAGAGGGGGGTGACACACATTTCCCCCTCGTTCGGCTATCCTGTAGGTTTCAGCTTGCAAGATTCACAAATAATCTGCGCAATTTATTATACAAAAAAATAAGGCTGGTATAAGATGAGAGATGAACCAACTTGACCGTATTGAACGTCATTTTAACCGCTAAGCCGGTAATTATGAATGAACTGTGGCCTGCGGGCAATTCAACCAAGATGAATTTTCCACCAAACGCGGGGCAAGAAAAGAAAAAGGAAGTAAGAGCAGGTACCTACTTGAAAAATACCAAAGATAGATAGCTCGGTTTACTTAGGCCAGGGTATCAAGGTAATTTATCACGTGTGTTAAAGAAAGATGAGTGCTCGTAGTACTTATGTATGGTATTTCTCTTCCTGTGCATTTGGAACGAACGAGGAACGAGAACCTAGACTACTGGTAAGCGCATTTATATACGAGTAGATATGTCTCCGATATCAGAAACATTTTCGCCGCGAGTTACACGATGCCACGTTCAATTACTCGCCCAACGATTCTCATCGTGTACCACGAATAAGTTGCAGTAAAAGTTTGGTTCATTTCGGTCGTGAAATTGTCATCTCGAAGTTAGCGTGTGGAAAATGAACGTTTATTCTGTCATGGAATAAGGACGATGTGATGAGAATCGATTGGTTTCCATTTCCGGTTTTGAGCTTCGGATCTACATACGTGATTTGGACGATTACTCGTGACACGACGATGGAAAATATGCCACTAGATATACGTATAAAGCTCAAAATGTCGGTGAAAAAAGTCGGATATGTCGAAAAAAAGGATACGTAGAGCGGTGAAAAAAGCAGGCAGGAAATTTTAATATAAAGAAATTTCGTATCTCGGTATGAATTTCACGAGCTATTGCTACACACACCGAGCGATATGAAAAGAAAGGATACAGTTTGGGGATCGTGTGCTTCCGGTTTTGAGTACATAAAAAAACGAGTAGGTATTTTCCGTCGCGTCGTGTCGAGACTCAACTCACAGCTCGCGAATACCTGCGGATATTTTTTTACTCGGCCTTTGAAAAAAAAAATGTCTAAAAATCTGTACACGTGTTAACTTGTCCTTTACACGATACATCGTGTGTGTGTGATGTAGATTGCAGAGTAGGTAGTATAGGTACATAGGACTCGAAAGCGATATCATTAATAAACGTGTCAACACACAAAGAAAATTTTCTCGGATCGACGCAGGTTATTTTACTTTGGGTAAATTTTGTAAGCTTCTAATGGCGCGTTGAATTGCAATAGGTATAGACAGATGTGCTACAGGGGTAGGGTATGTGTATAGCTAAATTATTAATAGCTGTGTACCAACTACCAATGAAATGTAGCCTAATGTGAATAAACGAATACCCACCAGTGGTAGAGTAGAGAGCGATTTTATGAATCGGCAGACTTGGATGGACTGACTCTAAGGTACAAAATATGAAGTAGATTTTTAAACGATGCGCTTAACAGTTCACAGTGTATTTCAATTTTTTAGAAAGTGGTTCAAAGGGATCAAATTTTTTGGAAACGTGGCTTTTAATATCCATTGTCTTGAGTTTAATAATTTTAACGTAGAATTATATTGATAATCTGTGGTTCCAAAGATACCATCAAATGTCAATACTTTTTTTTTTAAAAAACACCTTATGAGTTAAGGTTCTCCATCTAGTTAATGCTGTTTTTCAAAAAATTACAAAAAAACCTCGCATTTTGAAAAACCACCGTATAAGTTACAATTTCTCATTTGGCTTACATTGTTTTACAAAAACTATCCCAAATAAACTCCCATTTTCAGAAACCCCTCTTATGACTTATGATTCTACATCTATGTAGTTAATGTTGTTTTCTGAAAAATTGCAGAAATCAACTTGCATATTTTGAAAAACCACCTCATGAGGTATGATTCCTTAATTCCTTATCTAGCTAACGCTATTTCAAATAAACATAATATACACTGGAGGAAAAAAGTAACTTCGGCAGCCAAAAATTCTCAAAAAAAATAACCAAAAAGTAACCAAAAAAAAAACAAAACGCGAGTAGATAAAACATTAAAATGTTACAAAAAGCTCTGAGAAAAAAAAAGAACTTTCACTTGTGATGAGCAGACATGCCCTAACTGCCTATGGTAGTTCTAGTGTAATTTACTCTAGGGTGGTTATTATTAGAATAACCAGTTTGTAGGTGAAGGCACAAGGTTACATGAAAAATACCGCGATCCTGGGTCTGGACCAGGATTGCGAAGAATATCTTCTTCACTACCTTGCTAGATCTCGAGCTCTCCGTAATGTAGTCAACTTTCGGTCATTTTAGCCCTCGTGGCTCTTTACCATTTTTATTTTAATAATTACCCGCTTGTTCGGTTAAATTTGTGTATTTTAACGATATTCGCGGTGTGATTCGAATCGGACATCGTGATTATTTGGTATCTTGGTAGACCTCCTATTTGTCAACCATAGGAGAGTATACTTGCTGAAACTGTACAAGAGTAAATCATAATCATCGCTGGGCCTAGTATTGGTGAGCCCCCGAAGAGATGATTAACGTGAACAGTTGGGTAAGTGTTGAAACACGCTCCAAACGATCATCATTTTAATTATAATTATACCGTAATTAAATGATAGAAATGACCCAATGTAGCGGAGCATTTGCACCTATCTACATTGAGGTATGAATGAATTAGATGTTAAGGAATAGATTACTCTAATTCTGCTCATGTAACTATCGTTAGACCAGGATTCGTCCTGAGGTGAAAGTTTAATATACTTAACGTAATTCTAGGTCTATTCACCTGTTTATGGTAACTACATTAATTATTATCCTTATGATAATTAATGTTTTCTTATTAGCTCAATTAATTAGGTTATTTTATTGGTATTTATAACATCAATAAATAATTTAAAATGGTTGTCTCGTAATTTATTTATAAGTTACGAGAATGGTTTTAGTGTGTATAGTGGATCATGTAATTATGATTGCATAGAGATATGTAATCAGGCATAGGTAATTTCTCACCCCTTAGGAAAATATTTCTGTCCAACTCTCTAAGACAAATCATATCATCCAAAATACCTATCCCATCTATTACACATTACACTATTACACACTAAATTTAAATTATTAAATTCTATCAAGATGAAGTATGTAAAAAAAAATTCAGCTAAAAGTAAAACTTTTTTACAATTCACAAGGTGAGACTATTTCACAACTTTTTGGCAAAAAAAACGAGATTTTTTGAAAAAAAAAAATGAAATTATGACAATTTTTGGAAGGAAAAAAAATGTGAGATTTCTTGGAATTTTCTACAAAAAAGCGACGATTTTTTTGTCAATTTTGACAAAATATGTACAAGACTTTTTGTTATTTTTGGCAGAAAGCAAAAATCTGGCAATTTTTTAAAAAACGCAAAATTTTTCATCAATTTTTTTCAAAAAAAAGCAACTTTGGTCAAAAACAAAATGTAAGCGGGTTCTGCGCCAGGAATGAAAAAACGATAATTTTTAGCAAAATGCAGACGATTTCCAGCAATGTTTGGCAATAAACGAGATTTTTTGGGTATTTTGAACAACACAAGACGAGACATTCTGCTATCTTTGGCAGGAAGCAAGACTCTTATAATTTCAGCAAAAGGTAGAACTTCGTAGCAATTTTTTTTTGAAAACGACATTTCTACAATTTTTACCAAAATGTAAAACTTTTGCGCAAAAAACAGGTTTTTTTGTCCATTTTGCGAAAAAGTGTTTCTTTTTCAGCATTTACTTATTGTCAAGAAAACGATAATTTTTGCAATTAGCGACAATTTTTGGCAGTTTTGGCGAAAAATCACACTTCTTGAAAATAATTTTGACAACACAACGATTGATGAGATTTTCTGCAGCTTTTGTCAGAAAGCGAGACCTTGATAATTTTCGTAAAAGGCAAGGGGCTTTGCAACCATAATGCTGAAAAGGAAGTGTAGCCAGTTGGAAAAGAATAAAAAAAAGTATAAGTACTTTCGCAAGCTATTGACTTATCGATATCATTGACATTTTTTCTATTTTTCTTCGGAAATTAGAGCCAAGCCAAGATATGAATTTTTTCAGTAACTTTAGTAACCAAAATTATGAAAAAGTGACCAAAAGTCACATAACTGAGGTACAGATTTCCATCCATCGACATTCAACACACGAATTTGAAAAACCCTCTCAAGATTTATGAATCCTCACTTCATGTGACCGGCTTTTTAAAATTTTTTTTTACAAGAATGAATAAATTTTTGAACTTGTGACAATTTTGGGCGAATTTTCTTTCAATTTTTAATCAGCATAGACAATTTTAAAACAATTTTTTAGTCGAATTTTAGGGACATTTTATCGATTTCCAATTTACCTTTTCACGGTTTTGATACTACATATTTGTATTTTCTTATTTTGTAATCATTTTTTGCATAACATATTTGTTCAATATTATTAAGCAATTTGCAGATGTTAAACGAAGGAATTTCCAAACTTATTTTTTAAACGATTATGGACTTATTTTTGTACAACTTTTGGATGATTTTCTAATTCTAAGTCAATTTTAGGGCAGTTTTGAATAAATATTCTTACAATTTTGCGACTATTTTTCAAGATCTATCAACTCAAGAGTCTGTCTTTGCAAACTTGAATTTTTCGACGTCTTCTCTTCTCAACCAACCCCATCCCATCTCCATAATTTTTCACATTAGATATTGAATTTTTTTAACCGCAAAAATTCCCCTTTCTAAATTTTGCTTCACAAACAAATCATCCCGTGGGTTAGAGAACCTGCCAAATTAAAAACTATAGGTAGGTACCAGCCATTAATTTAAATCTACTTTTGTAACAATATAACAACGGGTACAAGGTATATTTTTGCACGTATACATAAAAACGACTGCAAATTTCCAATCATAATTCACCAAAAACAACGTATACACCACCGAACCAAACCACAGCCAGAGAAAGAAAATTCCCAGCAGAGTATTGAACTTCAAAGCTCGATAAAAACTTCACCCCTATCAACACTTGTATGTACATCTCGCTCTTCCACTCCATCTCACGGTAGGTACAATTTACCTGCGCTATTTTAGAAACCAAAAAGGTGAAACCTCTCGACAGATAATTTCATTCCCATTAAAACTACCATTAAAAGAAAGACTAAACGATCAGAATTTTGCGAACACCTTGCGATCACATAACATAAACAACTCTACCGAGTACTGCGTTTCTTTTAAAATAACATAATTTCAAAATAACGTCTTTCGTATTTACTAAGTACATAGTGAAGAAGGGATCTTCTACCATTTTTTTTTTTTTTTCAAATAAAAATATATGTACGTTTGAATGGTGCAGGTATTATATTATACCTGTACCAATATACGAGTATATAAGATGGTGCTAAAGTACTGTAGAACATTTATCTTGAAAATCACCACGAATGGCTACCATTTTTCCTATTAAATTCTTTATTTCGACTCTTAAACATTGTTAAGTATCGACGTCGTCGGCGCATATATTTCAACTTTGAAAATAAACCGCAATATATGGTCAAACCTTTTGAATAATTTATTAGTACGCGGCTTCTGGTTGTATTTCAGTTAACCCATATGCACGAATATATCGAGAATATTTAATTATTTCAATTAACCAGCCGTATTCTGTACATTTACATCGTAGAGTATAGGTTGGTATTTGATAAAATTAACACGTACCGACTTCGGATCCGCATAAACGATCGACGATATCGAGCGTTGGTCCACACATTGGATCATCGATGCACACTTGTTTGGCCATTATACAGTTTAACGTCACAATACCAGAGTCGTTAACTTCGATGAAATCTGCACAAATTAAAATAAAATTGACAAATTAATTCAGTTCAATCATAATATGTAGAAAAGTTTCAGGTACATCGAAAAAGTCTTCAGTTACACCAAATAAAGGTATAAAATAAAATAAAAATAGAAATTATGTATGCCCATTTACCATCCTTGTGCTTGAATACAACCTTACTACGCCATTGTCTCTCTCAGAGTTATATAAAGGGGAAAAAATCTTGGTCGTCTCAACCGGGATATAATTTCGTTCCAGTTTTAATCCACTATTTAGTATACGCATCACAGTATTTAAAATTTTATTCCTTTTTTTTTCTGCTGGTGTTTTTTTTTTGGACAGCGACGCGACACAACGCGACGTGCGCAAAAAAAATACGACAAAAGAATACTGCAAAGTTTTCTGATTGTTTTATAAAAGTTTTCCAGTTTTTAATGTTTTTTTTCTACCCTTCTTTGGCGCGTTGTTTCACAGAATTACTCTGTTACATGTTCAAACGAGAAATTTATACCATTTGGATCTGTTTGTAGTTCAATCCGACTTGAGACTGCGGGACTTAATCTGGAATAAGACAGTGTCCCTGTTCATTTAAAGTATATAACAAAGATAACCGAGTAAATTTTGAATGACCTTCTTTTGTAAATTTTGGCAGCTGGGGAAAAAATGACCAGAACAACTTTCATCTTTTTCAACTCAAGAATTTCGTTAGATGCAAAAAATCAAACTATCCCTTCAAAAAAATCAGAAAAAGTTGTTAAAATCCATTTGAGATAATTAGCAGCGAATTACACCGACCTTAAATTCCATTTAATAAAACACTGGTCTAGTAATTTCCAAGTCAGTCAGTCTTTTCCTGCTTTCGCGTAATGATTCCATTCATTACCTACGTGTTAAACCCATTGAAACAAACTTCCATTAATTTAAGGTACCTAAACAAACGAACGCGAGCTCATCTTTTCTAGTAAAAATTAACGTTCAGCTAAATAACAATTATTATAGTAAAACGATGCTCGCTCGGTACAATTTTCACTGTGAACCATCACACAACCCCGCAAGATATCATCTCATTACAAAAACCGCGCGAAAATTACACCTTTTTACCGCGCCATTTTATTAATAATTCTAATCCAATAACATCACTTTGCCCGGCGCTTTTGCTTTTCTTTACGCAGCAGTAGTACCTAGATACCTACTCGTATAACCCAAGCAAAGAACCCAACAGTGTAGAAAAAAATCTGCTCGTTGTGCGGTCAAATTAAACGAGTAAAATATTCAAAATAGAAAAGAAAACTCCGAGACTGAGAATTTTAACGAGTTAAATTTATAGTAAGATATCTACTACGGGCGAGAAGATGGGCGAAGAAAAAAAAAGGCAACCAAAATGTGGCATTTTTATGTAACCGTACTATAGCTACACCGGTACATATGCAATTTTCGTATTTTCTTCGCGATAACATTTGCACCCCATAAAACAGATTACTTCGGCAATCCGATTACATTTTCTAACAATAACTACGTACGTCGGTATCCTTTACTCTTGCAAGAACAAAATACTATTGTAGAGTCAACCAACCGTACAGAAAAAGCGAAAAAAAGGTACGTACTTTATGCGGGTAGGTAGAGGTACTACTTTTATCATAGAAAGATGACGATTGTTTTTCAAAAAACTATTTTCTTCTCTAGATTTGAAACTATTCGTGTTTTTCTGCGGTTATGAGTGATTTTGAAAAATTTACTCGATAACTTGATTCCTTAAGTACACGTGGTTATGAGTCTTGAACGTAAGAGAGGAGAGGAGAGGTGAGCATAATTCCACAATATTCACATAATGTAGCCCTCGAGTGTTTTAAAAATTAGTTTTGGATCGCACGTTCGAGTTTCTTCACTGATACGAGAATTGTTTTAAAAAATCAAAATCTTTGAATTTCTCCCGAATTTTCTACCCATTTTGTTAGATTGCATGACACTTTTTCAAAAATATCAAAATACATGACCCAATTTTGGGCTCAAAAATTTTTCAGAAATGCTCAAAAAAACATTTTTGAAAGATTGCACATTTTGATGTTACAAGTAGGTAGTCCCTAAAAAATCCCAAAAATCATGATCCAATTTTGAGCTCAAAATGTTTCTATTAAAATCATTTTTGAGCATTTCAGAAAAACTCCAAAATTGGGTCACCACTCACCACTCTTGGAATTTTTGCAGAAGTGTCATACAACCTATCAAAATGTGTTAAAATTACAGAAGAAAATCAGAAATTTCGTTTAAAACACTTGAAAAACTCCAAAATTGGGTCACAACAATTTTTGAAATTTTTGCAAGAGTTACAACTCATCAAAATGCGTTAAAATTACAGAAGAAAACCAGAAATTATTTCAGTTGAAAATTTTTTTTTTTGTCATTTTTGAAGAATTTTGGGCTTGGGCCAAAAATTGGGTCATGATTGTCACAATTTTTGATGACGTGTCAAAGCAACCATATTTCAAGAAAAAAAAAAGAAATTTCCTCTTCTCCATCCATGGGATCCGAAGCATTCTCCTCCAGCACCACATATCAAGTGCATCAATTCTTCTTCTGCCTCCCTCGTGTACCATCCAAGTTTCTGATGCATCGAGAAAAACTAAGAAAACCAGAGCATTTATGAGCCTTATGTTCATCGATCTTTTATTTATCTAGACAGCTACTCATACGCAAAATTATCCCACTGGTTATGTCGCCAACTCTGTGGATTTCAAACTGTGAACAAACGCATTTGTGTATGCCTCACAAATTGATGTGTGTATAAACTGTAAACACCACCTCCCCACCAGTACCTAATAAAATATGATGCACACTTCAAAATAAAACGATGTACTCGTATTTAAACATATTTACACAATACAAAATATGTAGGTACAGAAAATTAAAACGATAGAAAATCACCATAATACAAACGTTAGCGTGATTGGGACATTAGTTAGAATATTTGAAAAATCGGAATCGCAAGTATAAAAATATTACAAAGTCACGATTGATGTTTGTTGACTTGACACATACAATATATATCAATATTCAAAGAATTACCGGTATTTACAACGAAATAAATAAATAAGTACAGATAATGACACTATTTTACATTATTTTTAACAGTACCACCTTTAATCCACCCACTAACAACAAAATACACACACACACACATTTCCTGACACATGAGCAGATGTATTTGTTCACAGTTTGAAATCCACTGAGTTGGCAACATTCTTAACCAGTGGGATAATTTTGCATATGAGTAGCCATCTAGATATACCTAAATTAAAGGTTGATGCTTATGATAAGCACCAACCTTTAATATTTAGGTACATATATCTAGACGGCTGCTCACTGCTGCATCTAACCATAATTATCTTCTTTAGGCAACACATTGTGCTTCATGTGAATTGCGCTCTGTGTCTTATCTCAGCTTCACTGCCTCCTTTTGAGTCCTTTGTCATCAACAATGGATCCAAGGCATACAAATTGATTCACTACTTTGATTCCCTCAATTTCCTGGATTTCAGGCGAGTTGTTCTCAGGCTAATTCACAATCATGATCATTGTCTTCGCTTTATTTATTAGTAAGCCATATTTTGCACTAACCTGTTCCAGATATTTCAGAAAATTGGTCATATTTTTGACACTTGAAGCAATAAAGGTTGTGTCATTAGCATAGAAAAGGTTTGACATTTAGTACACCTCTGATTGATAGGGGACCCTGCCCTAAGATGGCGCAATTTTTTTCTGAAGCCTGGTGCTCCTAAAGTTTAGTATCCAACCAAAATGGACAAAAATTTGATGGAAGGTCCCTCAGACTATCTACTACTTACCACCAGAAACATAAAACTTTTGGTTTCAAACTCTTGTCTCAATTGAATGAATTTTAAATAGGTTCAAATGCGCCAATGGCGCAAATGCATTCCTAAGATGGCGCAAATCCAATTTTAATGTAAAACGTGTAACTATATTGATTGCATTTGATTGAAATTATTATGTTGAATACATTAGGATCCCTAATTTACCCCCAATTTTTTTGTTTCAGGCTGTTAGAAGTTTTTTTAGTGATTTGGCTGACAATTCTGCTTTTTTCAATATTTTCATAGTAATTTCTTTTTATGAAATATTTTGAACAGAAACATGTAACATTAGGCACACTATATACACTACTACACGATTCACCTAAATCAACCTGTTTTTGTTGCTGAGAAGCTCCTGCTTTTGCGGCTGCGCCATCATAGGACTGGTTATACAAATTCAAATTTTAGTAAATTTATGAATGAACATAAACACTAATAAAAAAACTGAGTAGTGCATTAGAAAGTAGATGAAATTTCGCACATTATAAGATACTTTCAGTCACTTTTGGTAATGAAACCAATTTGGAAGAGCTTCTGGCAAAAATTGCAACAATCGAATTTTTAAGCAAAAAAATAAAAATATGTTCTCAAGAAAGCAAGGTAATTGTTCAAGCGGATATGACTACAGTAAAAAGTCAGGAATGTGAAGCACAAAGACGGTGTGCAGTTGGTTTTTACATCAGTGTTGCCAGAGGCCAGAAATTTGAATTGCGCCGTCTTAGGAACTGCGCCGTCATAGGACAGGGTCCCCTATGCCTCCCTGCCACTTGCCTCAGCCATCGTAATTGGTGCTTTCTGCTACGATTAGCTGCAGCGTCTCACAAATTATATACATAGGTTCATGACAGCATGCTTATGAACCCATGTGTGGGTTAATCTTGCATAAGAAGTGAACCAGTAGGTTTACCAGCCTGGCTCACTTGTTAAAGGTTAATCTTACATAACAAGTCAGTCACCTGTTTCAAACTAGTTTTGTCAAAGTTAGCTGCGCGCACCAAATGTCTCTCAGAGATGTTCCCTAGATATAGTATTAACGCGAGGCCTATAGAATAGGAAGCACTGGTCGGCATACCCAAAGCCCTGTTAAAATTGGGTATGCACGATGATAAATTTGACTAATGATTTTTCTGCATTTTATTGCTCTATGGGAATACGGTTGATACCAAAAATTTTGATGTGGTTCAGACTTTTTTACAACCAAGCAATTTTCACAAAATTCAACATAGTTCAAAAAATTTTTAAACTTTTTTGACAAAATTTTCTCCAAAATTTTTTTATTCTGTTTCTTGAAAGAGATAAATTATATATTTCAATGACTGTGCAATTAGAATTGTGATTAGAACAAAAATTGAAAATGATTTTAAAAATTTTGAAATTTTGAAAAAATATTCTCCATGTAGATTAAACAGGAGCGAGGATAGAATGCAGCCTTGTCATACTCCTCTCTCTGGGAGGAATTTCTCCAACATTGTTTCTCTGTTAATTCGGACATTTGCCATGCGCCCCTCATACAATTGTTTTATCAGCCACACCAGATGTATTGGCACATCCATCTCTAGTAGAATTCTCCACAGCTTTTGCCATTATACGCAGTCAAACCCTTTCTTGTATCTAATCTACAAAAAATGGCACATTGTATTTGTGTTGCTTTCTCAATCAGCAGTCTGAGGTTGAGGATCTGCTCCCTAGTTCCTCTTCCTCTCACAAATCCTGCTTGTTCTGGAGGGATTTGACCATGCATGAGTGAGTATAGTATGTCATACACGATCTTCAATTTAGAAGAATTTTGATCCTAAAATTCAGCCACGACTTTCAGGATTTTTGAAAAAGTGTCATGTAACCTATTAAAGAAGTTTTCAACTTTCCTGATCGAAAACCTATTCAGAACAATTTTTGAATTAGCATTGATCTCGTATCAGTAAATTTTAAAGCCCAAGTTTGAAAAGACATTGATTAATGTGTTGCTATAGTTCGTATTACGAATAATTATTTCCTATACTTTCGATCCCTAGTGAGTTGTATCCCCGCTCAATATTCGCTCATGTTGTACTAGGAGTGTAGACCTACCTACCGAAGATCAAATAAGTAAAAATGTTCAGATTTTCGAATCTCTTTATGGTATAATTTGGTAGCAGTTGGCAAAACATTTATATCAGTGGGTAAAACTTACACGATGTTACAAATCTCCAGATGAACGAGTTTTAGTAATCTTGGAACAAAATTATATAGGTACGTATAGCTAAACACTTCCGCATCGGTGAGATTCTCCTCTCCACTCTACTACTCTGTACCCATTTTAAGTATCATAAACTACATAATACATACGTTCTACGTACTTAATACTTGCATAAAACTAGTCGAACTCGAATGTATAAAATGTATGTGTAAAAGTTTTGCAGATAAATGTCGAAAATTTACGCTGTTGCGGCACATACTACATGGTAGTTTCGCCTCGGTTTCGGTACAGCGAGCTAGCTCGCAAAACTTAAGAAAGGGGATAATTTACTCGGATTATTCTTTGATGCTGGCGAGCCAATACGATATGGCGGAATTGTTAACCGCAAACAGGGAAATTATATGTAGTAGACGGAATAAACCACATGAAAGAGGTATTAATGTAAAACGTTGTTAAACGCCATTTGTCATTATTAACGTCCTTAGAATTCCAAATATGTACCAGCATAGGAGATACCAAGCTACGAGGTACATTTTGACCCGAAGAAGTAGCGGTATTATTTCGCAAGAAGATAATTAGTCGTAGACACTAAAAACGATGTCCAAGCGAGGCAGAAATTGGATTTTGTCACAAGGTATTTCCATATTTATTGTGTTTTTTTTTCTTCTTCCTCCGCTTCCTTCTCCTTCGTATCTTTTCTATTTGGGCTACTATGCCATGACGCAGTATAGCACTCGTAAATTTGATTGTATCTTCAATTTAAACTCGACCGAGTCGTGATTCAATAAAACGTCGAATAGAGTCGTTAAAACCGAACTAGCAGAGCGCGGATACGCTGAGTAAATTGGCGACTTGACCGAATTCGTTATACACAAAGTTCTCTCTTTCATTGTACGAAGGCTACAAACGTGTATGAATAGAGGATCTGTGCTGTGTAGGTATACGAGTATGAGGCTCAGAATTCACTGCCGCTTATAGTTTTTTCAAAAGATTTTCTAGTTTCATTTGGTAGGTATCTTTAGACAGAATCTGTGAATCGACTTTTCGTGTGTGGGAGTAAACTGAAGTTGTTTTTGAAAAATTTTCAAATCAACATAATTCATATGATAGAAGGTACGTAGTATTCGTGTATTCCACATGAACTTGAACCAAAAAGAAGCCAGGTCCTAAAATTTCGCAGTTTTTATTTACACGTTCCCTTTGATGGTCTAGTAATAAATAGTAATCATCATTTCTGATGAATCGTGCAACTTTCGTGGGTTTGTGATTTTTGAAATATGAAACAAAGAATAGGTAGATACTAATATGAAATAAGTATAATATTATGATCAAACGTTTTGTCGACGTCGAAGGAACGCTCTGGTTGTCGCGGTCAGCACGAAGATGGCTGCCGAATGTGATATTAGCATAAAAGTGAACAATCTGGCTAGATGAAATTTTTTGAAAATGCACAATTTCAACGAATATTTCGGTTTCACGAAGTTCGAGGTGAACGATCTACTCGATAAATATTTACTCGAACTACGACGGGTTCCATACGATCAAGCCTAATCCAGACGCGAATTTATAGACCAGAATCTATCGTAGGTTATTTAAGTACCTATGTACATATGTACGAGTAGCAGCAGACTCGAAGATTCCAAAACAGCGATACGAAATTACTGGAACGAAACCGAGAAAGCGTTCTTTCGGGTGCAATTTCTAAACAGCCACGAACTATGCCTAAAACTTGTAACGAATATGGCCAACAGATCGGCTGGCGTTGTTCTAGCTCCTGTTTCTCTATAGCTCAGCATCTTCGTAGCGCTTCGCAGACCTCATCGAAGTCGATTCGCGAATTAATGAACATAACGTGCCAACAATTTCAAAACTTCACGGTTTCTTGTACTACGAGTACGACTCGAGAAATAATTTTTTCCACATCGCTAACCAAGAAATAGAACAAATAAATATGCGTTGAAAAAATATCATCGAATTGATCGAAATCGAAAACTGAATGATACAGTACGAAAGTTCAAAATTGATTTAGAAATTACAGCAAGCAGTTCCAAAGCACTTCGATCATAGACCAGATCTGACCTTGCTTAATTACGATTACGACCCTCCGAGAGAATTTCTACAACTCTAATGCCCCATCTATGACATTCATGATGGCAAAAGTAGTTTTTGGAATAATTTCGATCGTAAAAAATCATCCAATGCAAAAGCCATAATACTGTAGGTAATAATTTTTTTTTCAAAGAAAATGAAGAAAATTGCAAAATTGTAAAGAGGCGAATGAGAAAGATCAGAGATGGTAAAAATTATAGTATGCACTGTGTAGGGTTTTTCCAAGAATTATTCCCTAGAGAGGGAATATTTCTCTTCTACCTAGCTAGCTCCGAGAGTATACTTTTAGATCCTTAACAGTCACCACTACATCAGAAAAGGTCCTAGGGTGAAATAAAACACCCTAGCAGAACTATTTAAACTCATTTAATGATGTAATTATTAAATTAAACAGTTCGGAGAAATTATATCAACTAAATATAAACTATATTTATTTGAAGAGATACAAGATAAAATAGTCTTGCCATATGATAGCCAGAAGCCAATCTGACCAGATAAATGAAAGACGTTCACAGGAGATCCTGGCATGTTGTGTAACTATAAGCAAGGCAGATCAATTCAAAATATTACGTAGAAAATAATGACTAATGAGGCTAAACACTCACCGTTTAATATTCATGAATCGATTGAGGATGGCTGGGAAGCTTGGGAATAAAGGCATTTCAACCAGTCCCTAACACTGCTCACGTTGCCTACCTCTCCTTGGCATCCCCTAATACTAGGTGCATCGGTAGGTGATAGGTTCTAAGACGACATGTCTAAATTGGGTACATCTCTCTTAGTCCGGATTAAAGAGAGATGATCCACAAAAGTATCATAAATTGAAACAACATAATGTCAATTTACGTTAATAAAAACACATATCAACCAATGAATGGTTACTACAAAACTAGGGGACGAGGGGGGTGGCCCTCGCCTGCCTTTAAAGTTACACCGTTGACAAAAAGCTTAGCTTACGCGATCGCTAAACGAGAAGTGGTTATTGTTGCTTTCACAGCTTCGGATCAGACCTCGGATCGGACCAAAGCTGTGTAGGGGAACCTATACACGTATACCAGTTTTTTCCCACTCTAGAGGAGAATTAGTGAAGTACACTATGTTTCCCAAACTGGGAATTACATTACGAACCACCTATGGCGGTTAAGGCAATACTGCTCATCACAAAATGAAAAAAATAAGAATACCACCAGAGCTCACCAGGATTCGCCAGAATATAGAAAAGTCATATTTTATACCCTGGTGACTTTTTGGTGGCCAATTCACCAAGCAGTGGCCATATTTGAGCGATTTTCTACACCTGGTGAATTCTGGTGACTGATTCACCAGAAGTCACCAGGATTCACCAGAACATGGAAAAGTCATGTTTTATACCTTGGTGACTTTTTGGAGACAGATTCACCAAGCAGTGACCATATTTGAGCGATTTTCTACATCCTGGTGACTTCTGGTGAATCAGTCACCACGATTCACCAGAACATGGAAAAGTCATATTTTATACCCCAGTTACTTTTTGGTGGCAGATTCACCAAGCGGTGACCATATTTGAACGATTTTCTACACCTGGTGACTTCTGGTGAATCTTGGTGACTGATTCACCAGAAGTCACCAGGATTCACCAGAACATGGAAAAGTCCTATTTTATACCTTGGTGATTTTTTGGTGAGAGATTCACCAAGTAGTGACCATATTTGAACGATTTTCTACATCCTGGTGACTTCTGGTGAATCTTGCTGACTAATTCACCAGAAGTCACCAGGATTCACCAGAACATGGAAAAGTCATGTTTTATACCCCAGTGACTTTTTGGTGACATATTCACCAAGCAGTGACCATATTTGAGCAATTTTGTACATCTGGTGAATCTTGGTGACTGATTCACCAGAAGTCACCAGGATTCACCAGAACATGGAAAAGTCATGTTTTATACCTTGGTGACTTTTTGGAGACAGATTCACCAAGCGGTGACCATATTTGAGCGATTTTCTACATCCTGGTGACTTCTGGTAAATCTTGGTGACTGATTCACCAGAAGTCACCAGGATTCCGCTTAAGCGTAAAAAAAAAACAATTTTTACCAAAAACGTTAATTTATACTAATTTTTATGTTGCATAAGAGCACGTAAAATACTTCAAAATTGTGTACGATTTTCTCTAATTAAAAATGTTTTTTTTTTATAAAAAGGAACATGTGAATTTTTATACCTAAATAAAATATTCTGACTATTATTCAATCAGACGGCTATCTCTTCAAGTTTTTACTGAAATTGTCAATGGTTTAATTTTTTCGAAAAAGTCAGATTTTTCACTAAAAATTCAAATTTTAATAGAAAAATTACACATTTTATCTAAAAATTTTTATTAAAACTGTACAATTTTATAGGTAGCCAAACAAAATTTTCAAGCAATATTAAATTCAGATTTTTAATTCAACCAGAAAAATTTCAATTTTTATCAAATCATGTTATGTAATAATTTACCACAAAAATGACGAAAACCTATGTGGTGACTTTTTGGTGAAACATTCAACACCAAGTCAGCAAGTAAAAAATCAATTGAATGTGATCACTGCTTGGTGAATCTGTCACCTGACAGTCGAAAATATTTTCAAGTGCAATCGGGACATTCTGGTGATTACTTCACCAACAATACAATTTTTATCACATGGTGCAATTTTCATCAAAAATGCTACTTATAAGAAAAAAAGTGTAATTTTTATCAAATTGACAACTTTTGATAAAGATTGTTTTTAATTTACAAAAGGCAATTCTTTATCAAAAAAATTATTTTTTGAAGAAATGAATAATTAATTATAAATAAATAAAAAGTCGTAGCAGTCTGCCGCTACGTAAGAGCCAAATTTTTGTGCCAGAAATATTGAGGGCTCTTGAACTACTCGCACCCTCGCTTCGCTCCTGTGCTTCGCGCGTGAAGTCCCCCCAGCCCCCCTTGGGCTTCGCCCAATTACCTCCAGCGAATGTCTTTTTTTCATGTTCTATGCTTCAGTTGAACTACTCGCACCCTCGCTTCGCTCCTGTGCTTCGCCTGTGTTCGTCCCCCCCTAAACCCCCCTTGGGCTTCGCCCAACTCTCTTCTTCCTCCTTCAAAAAATGTGGTAACAAACCTGTCTTGACCCTGAAACAGGTCAAATGGGGTTGGAAGGTTTGAACCGGCAAAAGGCACTTCCGGTACATTCTCCCAATGCACTGTGAAAATTTGGACCCTCTAGGTCAATTGGGGGGGGGCTGTAGGCTTGGATAAACGTCAAAATTTTCAAAAAACCCGTATAATTGATGAAAAACTCCACTTTTTTGACCCTGGAGAGGGGTCTAATGAGGTTGGAAGGTGGAAACCTGCAAAAGGCACTTCGGGTACACCCTCCCAATGTACTGTGAAAATTTGGACCCTCTAGGTCAATTTGGAGGGGCTGTAGGCTTGGCTAAACGTTAAAAAAACACGCAAAAATCCACTTTTTTGACCCTGGAGAGGGGTCAAATGGGGTTGGAAGGTTGAAATCTGCAAAAAGCACTCAAGGGGCACCCTCTCATTGTATGCTGAAAATTTGGACTCCTATTGTCAATTTTAGGGGTGAGGGGGTCAAAAATAGGGGTCAAATGTGGTTTTTCCCACCTTAATCAGAGTGGGGATGACCTAGGAAACTGAAATTTAGATATGTTGATCACAATTATAGAACTGACCAATGGTATAATTTTGGACTCTTTCCATCTTTTTGGGGTCATATTATGCCCCTCCAAAAAAATGACCTTTCTGTAAAAATGGGATTGGAAGGTTTAAACATGCAAAAGGCACTTCGGGTACATCCTCCCATTGTACTGTGAAAATTTGGACCCTCTAGGTCAATTTGGAGGGGCTGTAGGCTTGGCTAAATGTTGAAATTTCCAAAAAAAAAACACGTTAAATGGATGAAAAAATCCACTTTTTTGACCCTGGAGAGGGGTCAAATGGTGTTGGAAGGTTGAAACCTGCAAAAGGCACTTCAGGTACATCCTCCCAATGTACTGTGAAAATTTGAACCCTCTAGGTCAATTTGGAGGGGCTGTAGGCTTGGCTAAACGTCAAAAAACACGCAAAAATCCACTTTTTTGACCCTGGAGAGGGGTCAAATGGGATTGGAAGGTTGTGTGGCGTCGTAAATCGCGCCGTATTCGGCGACTCGTGTTTTCGAGTTCGAAAACACGAGCCGTCGAATAAATTTTGATGATTCTTATTTTTTTGGAAATTAAAACATCCGCCAATGCGATGGCTAAAATATCACGCCATCGCATCGGCGGATACAAAATCCGCCGATCGTGCAACTTTGGATGCACAAAGTTGCACACGGTACTTTTAGGCGATCACGCCACCTTTCTGCCAAAACTGCTGAATCAGCAGTTTTGGTGGAAATGTCCACCAACAACTATGTCGGAGGTGGACATAAAAAATTAGTCGCGATCCGAACCTCGAAGGCAACACCATCGCCATCGCCTTAGCTTACCGAAATTGTAAAAACTAAACTGATCGTTAAATAAAGTGTAAAGTAAATTGGAAATATCGTGTTCGTTCTTTATTCGGTAAATTCAGGTTCGGTTTAGTCCTACGACGAAATAATACGCGACAGTTGGCGCCCAAAACGTGTGGATAAAGACCTACGCCCGAGAAAAATTGTCGTTTCGTAAAAAAAACCATCGAGAAAATTCGAACAAGTTCGTGAGAAAAATCGACCTAAGTGCTGAAACGTAATCATATCGTAAATTCGTCGAATAACTTGTCGTTCAAACGTGTTGAAAAAATTCGAATTCAAATCGGTACATTTCGTTTCGTGGAAAAAACGTTGAGAAAATTCGGAAAAGTTCGCAAGATAATTAATTGTGTAAATTCGACGAATATTTGTCGTCTAAACGTGTCGAAAAATCGGTTCGTCAAATTCAGATCGTGCCTATAACAGCATCAGATATCAACGAAGTGTTTTTAGTCAGTGACTCGAAATTTTGTCACATAAATTTCACCGACCAAAAATTTTCCAACGACTCGGTACAAAATTTCACCGATCAAAAAATTTTCCAACGACTCGGTACATTATTTTCCTACCTGCAACATCGAATTGAACCAGTACCAAGAAACAGAAATTGCGGATTTAAACGACGATAATATTCCAAACGAAATACCAGTTACTGAGGTATCGTCTGCTCCAAATAGTATAACCAAAGCTGAAAAAAAAAAAAAATGCTTGAAGAAAATTCCAAGCTCATTCATTTCTGAGTCAAATAATTAAAACGTGAAAAATTACCAATTCGTCGTCCAAATAATAAACTGACAGAAAAAGTACTCAAATTCTCATCGCCAGCCAAATACCAAAATCACAGCAAATCGCTATCATTATCGACGTGCCAAATTTTCTCGCCAATCAAACATCGCCATTCAAAGATTATCCAGATCGGTGACCACAGAAAATCGCCCCCTTAAAGAAGACATCAGAACGTGAATATTTTTGCCTTCCATTCGTCTATGCGCTGCGCAAATTTGTCGACCAAGTTTATGGCTTATTCGAAGAAGATATTCTAGCCGCCCAAAAAGTCTCGTCCATTGCCATCATCCATCATCAGAGTCGCATTTGAAGCAGCCAAAGATTTGTCGTTCTCCAGCCGTTTGGAAAATTATTCCCGAAGAATCAGCTTAGAAATAAAGTCGTCGTCGTATCCAGCAGTTCACCGCCAGCCCAGCAGAAAAGAATAGTCCAAGTGGTCGAAAAAATTTGTCTACAAAATGCCAAGGGTAACGTTGTGTTCTTTTATTTAAATTTTTGTTTACTGTAAATGGTCCCCTATCTCGTATTTGTGAGTAGAAAAGGTCGAAATTTGAAACTCGTTCTAAAAACATCGCGCACATCTCCCTTGTAAGCGTGCTCGGTAAAGTTGGGAATGCCTAGAGAAAAATATTATGAGCTGTTTAATTTGAAAATTAATGGGAAAATTCGTGGATCATCGAACCCTAATCCAAGAAACTGATAAATTGGTCGCTAATAATTACCTTGTCAAACACGAAAAAACTCATTTTTTCTCCGCGAAAATCTCTAAAATCGCTCGAAAATTTTTTTTTCTCTACTAAATTGAGAAGATCTAAACCTACGTCAGATTTTAGGGGGAAAATGCTTGAAATCTGCTAACTTTGAAAAGAAGAAAAATTATTAGCCGCGCATATTTCTCGATTTTATGCAACTTGACATCAGTTGAAATTGTGCAGAAATTTTCCAAATTAAAATATCGTCATCTACGAGTAGATCTGCTCAGAAATATCGCGTAATTATATGTTCAAAATTTGAGGGTTGTTATTTACATTCTCGGCTGACAATTTCCCGAAATTAAACACGCTGATTTTAAGAAAGAAAACTTCACGAAATGTCCATTACGATTTTCAATTGTTATTCAAACAAAAATCGTGAAATTTTTCCTCTCCACAAACTGATTTAAAATTTTGGCCTGAAACTTCTCAACGAATTGATAAATTTTCGTTGTGCCAGATAATCTTCATGTCGCTTTTCGTATGCTGACGATTTTTCGAACTTAAATTCACGTTTTTTTTAAACTAAATTTTCGCTACCTGGAGTCTTTTGAATCGTGTTGATAAAAACTTACCACACCTTGTGCTGAATGTTTCTACGCATCGTTTACGAGTAAAAATCCATTTTTGCCCGGAAAAAATCGAAAAATATAGCGAAACCGATTAAGTTGAAAAAAACTAGTTTCTTTCTCTCGCCAAAATTTCGATTAACCTGTGCTCAAATACTGACGATTCTCAAACCAGAAATTCGAAAACTGTCCCCCCTTCCCTGCGGAATTTTGTCTATCACTAGATACGTGGAAAAGTTATTTTGTGCTATTAGGACGAATAATTCAAACCAAAAAAATTGTGAAATCTTTCCTCCCTTCAAACCAAATTTTTAACCTCGCTTATTGATCCAAATTTTCCTGTCGCTTACTCGTACGTTGAAACTTTTAAACTTGTGTTTACGGTTCTCGAACTAATTTTTCTCGCTCTGGGGTTTTCTCGTTACGAATTTCCCTTCTTCTACTGTTGAAATATTGTGCAGAAAATTTTTATCGAAAATCTTAAGCAAAAAGAATTGTTGAATTTCTGAAAACTCTAAAATCATCGACGCCTCCAAGTTGAAATATTATTTGAGGTCTCAGGGCATTTTGAAAAAAAAAAAAAAAAATGGTGAACGGAAAAATTTGAACGTGTGTACCATCATCGATTTTTCCGGTCTGTATTACCATCATTCACAAAGGGCCACTCTCGCTGAATTTTTCTTTCAAATTTGATGAATTTTGAACAAAACTGAAACCCCCCACCTCGTAGTACGCAATTTTGTGCTCTTGGTGATCATCTTTGTCAAATGTTCAAGTAAGATCTAAAACTTTCCACATTTTCGAAATTTTTTTTTCGTTGAATTGACTCGGTTCTCACTCTTGGCTATAGTTTGAAAGTTCGCTCGCCAAATAAAAACACTCTAAACTTACCTCGCCTTTGAAGTCCTTCGCGAAATAATTACAGTGTAACGAATCCCAACGTGAAAAATCAATCAACGAAATTTTCCTGTTCTCAGCGATTTTGTACAAAAAATCATTCGATCTCGAAATCTATTGTAACTTCCATTCGCGAGTGTATCACCAAAAACCGATAATTTCGAAATTACGAAATATTAGTGAGAATTAAGAACACACTCAGAAAACTGGTACATTTTCTAGTTGTTGATATCGAAATCTCATTCATAGAAATATTACTCGCCGAATTTAGAGACAAAGTTTTTTGGAATTTGGAAACTAGCTAGCACCTCCCCAAATCTGGTACACTCGATCACGAAAATAAACTGTTGATATGTACAAACATGGATTCCTCAGCTAGTATTACCACTCTCTACTAAGGGTCGAAATAAAAAATTTTTTTTGTCCCCCTCCCACTATAACCACCATACTCTAATAAAAATACAAGATCATATTATTATCTCACTCCAGGAGAAAAATTTTATCGTGAGTTTTAATCGTTATCCTGCATCGTCACGAATTAAGACAGGGGTTGCTACCGGTGGGCTCAATTACTTTGATGTTGAAATTTAATGAGAGAATCAATTTTTTCGTAAACTCTTTCCTCCCCCCCCCCCCGTCAAAATAAGGGGGTGATTATTTTTTGCATCTTAATTGATATCTGCTGGGAAAAAGACTGAAATCCCCTTGTTTTTTATTGTTATTACCCCTACTTTAGTGCTGGTTACCACCCGACGAAAAAGGGGTTATTTTATTCTCCTCTTCCCCCCCACCCTCGTCTAGAATATTACCATTATAAATTTGCTGCAAAAAGGAGCTGTGTATTTTACATTTGTTATTTTTTGGTTTATTGTTATCGTTAATTATGAACCAATCGTTACCATTATAAACCTGCTGCAAAAGGGGGTTGTATATTTTACCTTTGTTATTGTTATTTGCTTTTATTGTTGTTGCATCATTACGAACACCCTAAAAAGGGTTGCAATAATTTAGATGATACCTGACTATCACGACATACTGCACAGGTGTAAACTCATCCCCACCACTAATGTCATTCACCCCCTTGTACTAAAAAGTACAGTTACAACGATTTGCTGCAAATAAGGGGCGAAATACTTCCCCCACCCTTACCAAAAAATAAGGGTTGAACAGTTACTCCTTATAGGAGTTGATAAATAGGGGTAGTGTAATTATTTTTTTTTCTCTTTCTCTATAAACAAGGGGCGTAGATCCCCACTGAACCAACAAATAAGGGTTGATACTTAGGGGTAGAAAATTTTTTTTGTCTTGTCTCTCATTTGTGGTCACTGACTCATTAGTGGATGCTGACATCGCAAGGGTTGCTTACGCCAATATCACACTAAAGGGGTTGTTATTTCTCTACCCATCAACTACTATATTGAAAGGGGTTGAAAAATTCCCCCTCATCGCTGGTGAATATTTTCGCATTTGAATTATAAGGGTTGTTCAACTACATATTAAAAGGGGTTGAAAATTCCCCCTCGTTATTGGTGACTTTTGAAAATCCCCCTCATCACTGGTGAATAAGGGTGGTTTAATTGCATAATCATATTAAAGGGGTTGAAACTCCCCCTCATCTTCAGTAGCTTCGTCAACCTACAAAGTCTGCATCATCACCTCTATTGCCGAAAACAATATTGTGTTAAAGGGGTTGAAAACTTTTCCTTCATCGTTGGTAACTCTGAAAAATTCTTATCATCGCTGGTGACCTTGTCAAACTACAAGGGGTACGAAATACATATTGAAATTGTATCAAGCCATTGTGCATTAAGGGTTGAAATTTTAAATTTCCCCTGAACTATCCACAGACGTGTCATCTCTCGAGCCAAATCTCCACACAGAGAGGCTTGCCTAGTGTAAGATTATCAGTGAGGAGATCAACCTTTTATTTTTTCTGTACCACCAGGTAGGCTGACGTAGATTGAACTCGGCAGGTCGCGAGGGTACGTCCGCTTACTTGGCTGTATTGATAAAATACAAGGTCAAAAATTTATGGAAGTATACACGTCTTGGATATACCTCTGCACAAAACCTGAGTTGGAGACTATACTCAACACATACTTCATTGGAAAACAGGGTTCCATAGACGAATTAAGGAAATCCTTAAAAACCTTTGTATTGAATCATCCAACTTTTGGGAGAAAGCTGCAAGCCAGCTACAATAACATCCAAGAGATAAGGAACTCAGAAATCGAAATAAAAAAATTGAATTTATTTTTAAAACAAGAAAAAAGTATACTTGAGTCAACTGAATTTTGGACATTGGAACAAAAAAATCTTGAAACAGAAAAAGAACAACTGGTTCAGGAATTCGCTGATATTGAAGATAAAGATAAAGTAAAAGAGTCATTCGAAAAAAGAATTCACCAATCAAAAAGGATAATTAGAAAATTTACTGAATTCAGAGAATATATAAAAGCAAAAATGGCTGAGCCAAAATATAAGATAAAAACGTTCTCCGGAAAGAAGTCGGAAAATATTCAGAACTTCTTCTTGCAATTCGAATTAGCGGCAACCCTAAAAAGTTGGACCGATGCTGATAAATTCAAATACCTACCATACCATCTGGAAGATGAAGCTCTAGAGACATTCACACATCTTAAAGATGTGAAGAAAATTGACAAATATAGTGAAATTAAGACCTTATTAGAAAAACGATATCAGCCGAACAAACAGGCACTAAAGTCCGAGCTTAAAAAGAAATTCTATCAAGATGGCTCTGATATTGATGATTATATCAGAGACATATCAAAAGTATGTAAACAGATAGATCCAAAAATGGAAGAAGAAAAGATATGCAAGAAGATTATTAAAGGACTTTCTCCGACTCTTATCGACTGGCTATCGATCTTTCAGATCGATTCCATAGAAAAACTTAAAGAATCAATTTTGAAGTATGAAACAAAAAATCTTATGAAGGAAAAGCGACAAGATATCGACCTGAAGACGAAGGTCGAAAAACTGACAGAAAAAATGGAGCAACTCGAAGCGAAAGAAAGCAAAACGAATATATATCAGACAACCAACCCAAATGTGAATGAAAACTACTATCCTTTTTATCCCCAAAGAAGGCAAAACTTTGCCCCAAGAACAAATTATGTACCTGGCCAAAATTTTGGAAATTCCCACCCCGGATATTATAACCGGCAATACTACAATGAAAATAGAAATTATAATGGGGGATATCAAAACAGAACAAATTACAATGGATATAGAAATAATCAAAATTACATGAATCCTCCTAGGACAAATTTTGAGACAAATGGGTACATGAGAGGTAGTTTTGCTGGAAATAGATACATGAGAGGACCCACAGGATTCAGAGGATATAACAGAGGTGGTCCAAATAATCAAAATCCAAAAAACTAAGAAGGAAGGGCATATTTCATGTTAGACTGCTCAAAAAGATCAAGAAGAAAATAGAAAGATCAACTAACATGGAAAATAACACAGAGCTTAAATATATAAATATAAATGCTGAAGGTACTGCTAATCTATTAGTCAAAGCGAAATTGAAAATCAATGGTAGAAACATTGATGCAGTTATCGATACAGGCAGCAATATAACTTGCATAAAAGATAATTGCCTACACAGGAATATGCCCTTAGAAGAAACAGATATGAATGCTGGAACCCTCTGTAACGATCTGATAAATGTCCTTGGTCTCACATCTGGTATTATCACTATTAAAAATGTTGACTTCAATTTTAAAGCCTATGTGATTCAAAACTTAGCATCTGATATGCTTTTAGGATTGGACTTTCTAATAAAACAAAAAGCCAACATAAATTTTGTTGAAGGTTGTCTAGAATTCGGAATAGACGACAAAAGGATAAAAATCCCTCTAGATAAAAAATGGATTGACGAAATAACTGACCATGAAACGGTTAAGAATGAGAAAAACTTCCTGGTTGTTACTAAAGATTGTATAATTCCTCCAAAAACGTCCATCGTCGCGAATATAAAAATTGAAACCAGAAATATTGATACGTACATGGAAGTAAAGCAACTGGAATACTTTGCATCGTATAGCGGTACCACGGTTAGGAAACTGAATGAAGAAAATAATGAATTAACTATAAAGATATATAATTATACCGCGATACCGCAACAGCTCCATAAACATCAACGAATAGCGAAAATAGAATCGCTTGACAAGAACGTAAAACCCAGTACAAGCAATATTCACCAAATAAGAACCGAAGAAGAGAAGGATGACGATGATGATAATGGAGATGATGAATTAAAAGATGAAGAAGGGAATGTAATAGATATAAACCCAAAATTGCCACGAAAACAAAGGAGGAAATTGATACGATTCTTAAAACGATATAAACATTTATTTACAACTGATCCTCTAAATGTTGGCAGAGCGAATACGGAAGCTTACAAAATAAATCTACTGGACGACACCCCAGTCGCCAGTAGAGGATATAAATTATCACCAGTGGAAAGACGAGAAATGAAAAAACTCTTACAAAAAATGATTGATTGTAATATATTGAGAAGAAGCTCGTCTTGCTACGCCACTCCTGCTTTTCTAAAAAGAAAAGGTGATGGGACCTTCCGATTCCTTTGCAACTATCAGAAACTAAACGAGAAGATTGCAGCTGACAGAAATGCAGTTCCTAGAACTGACAACGTTTTTATGGCAATGGAAGGGTTTAAATACTTTACTACCCTAGATGCAAACCAGGGATTTTTCCAAATCCCTATAAAAGAAGAAGATAAATATATCACAGCAATTATCTTTGATAACGAAGTCTATGAATTTAATGTACTTCCCCAAGGACTAAAAATCTCTCCTGCCGCATTCAGTAGAACGATCTATGAAACTTTTGCGGACATTTTATACACACATATGGTCGCATACATGGACGACATATGTGTTTTTGGTAGTGATTTTGAAACGGCTTTCCAAAACTTGAAAATGACTTTCGAACGTCTGGATAAACTAAATCTAAAACTCAAGACAACAAAATGCAAATTTTTTTATGAGGAAACCAACCTTTTAGGACACAAAATCACAGGGGATAAAATAAAAACTTTGGAAAAAAATATAGAGAAAATCGTGAAATTTCCAAAGCCAAAAACTGTAAAGAAGGTCAGAAGCTTTTTAGGACTTTGCGGTTATTATCGAAAATTTATAAAAAATTACGCAAAAATTGCTCATCCCTTAACGGAAGTTACAAAGGGAAATCCAAAAGATAATGACCAAATAGTCTGGAATGAAAATATCGAAAATTGTTTCCAAAATTTGAAAAAACTATTAACGTCAAAACCTGTGTTAGGAATCTATAAGGAAGGAAGGGAAACAATACTGGAGATAGATGCCTCTGCTATTGCGGTAGGAGCAGTTCTGTCTCAAGTTAACGAAGAAGGAGAAAAGCATCCGGTTGCTTTTTATAGTAAAAAATTACTACCATGCCAGCAAAGTTATTGTGCGTATGATCTGGAAATGACTGCGTTAGTAGAATCGATAACGCATTTCAGAGAATACCTATATGGTATCCATTTTACAGTGCTGACTGATCACTCAGCATTAACCTTCTTCAGAAACCAAAAGCAACCAAACAAACGTATGGAAAGATTGGTCACAAAACTAAGTGATTACGATTTTGATATAAAACACTTGAAAGGAAAAAATAACATAGTACCAGATACTTTGAGTAGAACAGTGATCGATAACGTAAAAAGTAAAAATGAAGAAAAAGACTTGGGGAACGGCATTAAAGAAGTTAAAATAGACATTCGTAAAAAAACAAAAAGAAGATAAATTCTGCAAAGATGTTGTCCTTGCTAAAAACAACAAATTAAGTGGTGGAAGACGATATGTTGAGAAAATGGAAAGAAAATCTAGAAACTTCATCATTGAAAATGGAATATTGAAATATAAATTCATGTCTGGAAATGGGTTGGAAAAATTAATTGTAATCCCGGAAAGTGTAAAAGACGAACTTATGACGGCATTCCACGAAAATCCGTTCGGAGGAGGTCATTTTGGAATATATAAGACCCTCCAGAAAATTAAAAAGCACTATTATTGGGAAACCATGAGATCCGACATTGAAAAACATTTAAAATCGTGCGCGGAATGTCAGAAAAATAAAGTAATAAAAGGAAAGAAACCGGGGTTACTAAAACCAATCCCAGTCGATGACCCATCTTCTATGGCCCACCTAGAATTGGATTTCGTGGGACCACTAGACCCTTCTGAAGGGAAGAAATACATTTTAGTTGGATCTTGTAGATCCACTAAATATGCTATTGCAAAAGCAGTAGCTAATGCAGAAGGAGATGTGGTGCTAGATTTTATTAACAACATTATGACAACATATGGTTGTCCTAGAAAAATTACTACCGATAGGGGAACACATTTTAAAAACGAAAAATTGAAAGATGCGTGCAAAAAAACTAGGGATAAATCTATATCACAGCACTGCATACTCCCCGCAAACTCAAGGAGGAGTAGAACGAATGAATCAAACGCTTTGCAAAACATTAAATTTATATGTTGCTGAAAACCCAAGAACATGGGCTAGATACCTTCCCTACGCGATATTCTCCTACAACACCTGTCCAATAGAGAGTCTGCAAGGACTGAGTCCATATTTTTTGATATTCGGGAAAACTCCAAATCTACCCTTCAACAATAAAATCTTTGATGAAAACGAATCTATTGACAGAATGGGAAATATAAAAAATTTACAAGGAATTAGAGAAACAATTCCTAAATTAGTTGAAAAATCCCAAGAAAAACAAAAAGAAAATTATGATAAAAAAAGAGAAAATGTTGAATATAAGGAAAATGAGCTCGTTCTAATTATAAACCCTTTAAAACAAGGGAAATTCTACAACAAATACAATGGACCTTATAAGGTCATTAAGAAAATCTCAAATGAAAATTACCTTATCGAAATACCATTTAGAGGAAAACTATCAGAAGAATTGATCCATGTGCGTAGAATAAAAAAATATTTCCCTCGAAAATGATACTATGAAAATCTGCTAAATATTAAAGAGACTGTTGAAAAATTTATTATTGAAGAAACTACCGAAACTCCACGTAGTGGAGATATGATATAAAAGGAAATTGAAATGATGGTAAAAATGTAAATGAATAAATTGAGAAATTGATTATATAAAAGAAAAATGTTTTTTTGAATGATATCTATGATTACAAATTGATGAAATTTACAAAAATGAAAGATGAAATGATGAGAAGGAATTTTATAAAATACAAATTAGAATTATCAAGATAGAAGTGCTAGCAAATACAGAGTAGAATGTGATATGGTAGTCTAGAATACCATACCAATATGATTCTACTTATGATGAAATCTATTATACATCAATACTGGGAATATGTTAAACATAATGCATACAATGGCAGGAATTTGAAGCCTGGCCAGCTTCAAACTTGAAAAGATATGAAAAGGTAAATTGGAAAATGTAGTCAACTAACAGTCCAACATATTCCCATAAATTGAAATTGCAAAATTGTGGGATGTAGGGATTCAAGTTATTGATGTTATAATGATTTTTACAAAAAGAAAAAAAAAAGTATCAAAGAACTCTGTGAGAATAATGAGAAATTTTTGAATGATTTATTTATGAAACTATGGTGGGACATCAATGTAAGGACAAATAAACCCCCACCGGTAGCCCCAAGAAAATATTATGTAGCTAAAGCTCAAAACGATTTTGAAAATAATGAATTAGTAGAACCATCCCAAATGTAAACATACATATTTTATGATAGGGGACCATAATAATATTGTGTTATTTATATAGATATGTCAAGTAGCCTCTAAGGTGTGAGGTCACCCCTTCTGAAAGGAGGGGGGAAGCCTTACACCTTCATTACCTATTACCCAATGCTGCAAAAAATTATCTGTGATGTAAATTTTCCTTGTTGTGTTACTATTTTTATACATGTGAAATTTTGCTATTGTTATTATTGAGAAAACCATCTACCCTAACCAAGCTGGGTATAAAAATCTTCTCATTGAAAAAAAAAAAAAAAAAAAAAAAAAAAAAAAAAAAATTTTTTTGTTTATTGGTTGTGGGTTACAGGATGATTATCATCCTTATTTTGTTTATTGATTGTGGGTTGTAAATTAGTTAATTACGCTGAAAAAAATAATCTGAGATAAAATCTTTTTAGTTGTTATTACTATTTATGAAATGTTATTGTTACCATATTTCTCTTATATGTTGAATCTAAATTTTTTTAGTTGTTATTACTATTTATGAAATGTTATTGTTACTTTACTATATTTCTTTTACATGTTGTGGGTATAAATTGTTACTAGTTGTTATAAAATTTATCTTTTGCTGTTACTAGTTAAATTTGCATTATCTATTGTTGTTACTAGTTAAACTTTATCTTTTGCTGTTACTAGTTAAATTTGCATTATCTATTGTTGTTACTAGTTGTTATATAATTTATCTTTTGTTGTTACTAGTTATTATGTATTGCTACCAAATTTTGCGTTATATTTTGTTTTTATTAGTTATTTTATAATTATCTCTTTGTACTATTATCTATTACCTCTAAATTTTTCCCGTTGGCGACAGGGATCTAGGTTAGGGCGTGGTCGCCCTTACTTCTAAAGGAGGGGGGAATTTGTGGCGTCGTAAATCGCGCCGTATTCGGCGACTCGTGTTTTCGAGTTCGAAAACACGAGCCGTCGAATAAATTTTGATGATTCTTATTTTTTTGGAAATTAAAACATCCGCCAATGTGATGGCTAAAATATCACGCCATCGCATCGGCGGATACAAAATCCGCCGATCGTGCAACTTTGGATGCACAAAGTTGCACACGGTACTTTTAGGCGATCACGCCACCTTTCTGCCAAAACTGCTGAATCAGCAGTTTTGGTGGAAATGTCCACCAACAACTATGTCGGAGGTGGACATAAAAAATTAGTCGCGATCCGAACCTCGAAGGCAACACCATCGCCATCGCCTTAGCTTACCGAAATTGTAAAAACTAAACTGATCGTTAAATAAAGTGTAAAGTAAATTGGAAATATCGTGTTCGTTCTTTATTCGGTAAATTCAGGTTCGGTTTAGTCCTACGACGAAATAATACGCGACAGTTGAAACCTGAAAAAAGCACTCAAGGGGCACCCTCTCATTGTATGCTGAAAATTTGGACTCCTAAGGTCAATTTTAGGGGTGAGGGGGTCAAAAATAGGGGTCAAATGTGGTTTTTCCCACTTAAAATGGGGTGGGGATGACCTAGGAAGCTGAAATTTGGATATGTTGATCACAATGGAGGTATTGACCTATGGTATGATTTTGGACCTTTTTTGTTCATTTGGGGCCATATTATGCCCCTCCAAAAAAATTACCTTTCTGTAATTTTCAACTTTGACCCTTGAAACTTCGGTGGTCAATTCTAGGTCCTAAATGAACCCCATTTCCCAAGTTTGATCTTATTTGATCAATTAGAACAGGTTCCAGGTCATAAAATGTAAAAATTCAAGTTTCGGTGAAACTTATATCTAAATATATATCTATATATATAAAAACTGACACACCGGGAATCGTCTAGTTTGAGCTCAAAACGTCAAGAACTATCAAAATTTTTCATTCCCGACCTTTTTATCCAAAGTTGGGCCTACCGCAATAGCCATCATTTTTTACAAAAATTTGGCTAAAAATGGTTGTTTGAATCTTGAAAATGTTGCATTTTCAATAAAAAATGCTCATTTTTTCATCAAAAACGGTGTTTTTCAAAATAAAAAATAGATCATTTTACAGTTTTAGTGAATGCTTTAGTTCTAAAGTGGTGAGTTTTAATTGAAAAATGTCAATTTTTTTCTTTAATTTACGTAGTTTCTTTTTGTCATCATGAATTCATCATACTCAAAAATTATGATTTTTCAGGAAAAATTTGGGTTTTCTCTAGATGATAAATAAATTAAAAAGAAATAAAAGAAACATGTTGCCAGCTGTAGCCTGATTTGATTCGATCCTAAATACACACAGTAGGCCCAATTGTTATCAATTTTTTCGGAAATGCTCTCATCAAGGCCAAATGGAATTCACACTAGTGTCATAACACTGTCTGAAAAATACACAGACAATCCCAACCAGAATATTAGATACACGTACAAAGAAAAAGCCTTCAACTATAGGAAGAAAACACATAAAACCTTCCTATCTACAAAAATTTCTGTTTCTTTTTTTAACACGGCCTATTTTACTTTTTTTTTTTTTTTTTTTTTTTCAAAAGAAATTGTACATTTGAAGTTACGTTCCAGAACAGAAAACCAATATAATCAATAATTTACCAACCATAATTTTTTCTTCGTTTTAAATTCGATCAGCAGAAAAAAAATTGATAAAGCGGCTATTGAGTTTGGTACGACGATTTTATTTCTTTTGGCCGAAGTAAAATTTAATTTAAAATTAACTTTTTTTCCTTTCTTTCATTTCGGAGTAAAAATTTGATTTTCGACTCCAATCTTTTCCTTCTTTCGATTCAAACTCGCCCGTAAAAGGTTAGAGCTAGGTAATTTTGATGTATAAAAACGAACTGGCATTTTCACGCTCTCGGGTACCTATCGATAACTTTGATATTGTATTTAACGTTGAATATTTGATTTAAAAAGAAGAGAATAAAAAAAAAACTAGAAAAATTCAGTATATTATTCGCATAGCAGGTAGTACCTCATCTACCTGCGAGTTACACGGTGGAACGTTCCCTGCAGCGAGTACAGGAAGCTTAGAAAAAGTTTTTAAAAAAAATGGAATAAATACGTATTACGTATACTTGTATGTATTTCATGAAATGTTTTCATAAAACATTACAGCGCAACGAGCGCGGCCAAAGGTAAAAAATTCCGATGTTTTTTAATTTTTTTCCAACATCAAAGAGTAGTAACAACAGCACAGAGTGAATTTCTATCTTATATATTACGCTGAAAACTTGACGAGTTTGCCATTAATTGATGTTTTAGCAATGCGGTGCAAAGGGTCGACGCTTTTTTTTTTTTTTTTGCATATTCGAGGTAAAGGAACCTTTTTAAAAATGTAAAAAGCACGATGCAGACATTTTAAAAGCCCTAATATAGGTACGATTTTTCCTCCATCAAGATTCGTTTATTTTTACGTCGAACATTTTTATACGACAATTAATGCACGTAAATGCTAACCGACCTATTTTCATGAAAATGATCGCCAATCTTTTTTTTATGTTATTTTTATAGATCGATCTGTACCTACCTACCTACCTACCTATTCACTTATACATGCTACAAAGGTATGGATGAAGTAGAGGAAAAGGAGAGGATAATATTAAGCGTGTTGCTTCGGTAAATGAATTTAACGATGGAAAAAATTCGAGTTAATTTTTCGTCGAGAATTAAAGACGCGACGACTACATTACATTATGTAGGGTAGGTAACGTTTTTATATTCAATCTAAGCAACGAATGGAAACATTTTTTGGGTATGAGTTTTTTCTTCTCTTCTTTTTTTTCCGGCGTTAAGTATATCGCTACATAAATTTTAAGCTAGCGAAACGAAATGATAAAAAAGTTTTTCAATTACTCAGCGTAAAATTTTTTCTCGAACGTTTTATCGTCGAAAATACAATTTATGCTATGCGCTTTCCCTACTTCCATTTCAATTTACTCGTGAAAAGAGTAAAAATCAAAAACGTAGAGAGAATTTTCAAAATATTTCCATCGCAGATCATCAGGTGAAAGTTTGAATACAAACATCCATTTATACTCGTACATATAATATATCGGTCAGGTTGCGAAATATCGAGAGCTCGCAATTCATAATTAAATTTTGTAGTATTGAGCTGATGCTGAATGCAACGACCATAGCAGCTCATTGGAAGGAGTAAAACGAGTTGAATGCGAACGTGATGATGTCTGTTTTTACTCAAAAAAATTGTACAATCCATTTTCAAAGCCTCTCTTGAACAAATAAATATTTGAAAAAAGGTCATTGTTTAAGTGTTTTCTTTCTCAAGTTCTTTAAAAACGAGAGAATTTGTTTGGATTTTTTTAAAAAACCCATATGATTAAATGCAGCTAATTTTTTCAAGTTTTAAGATTGTTTTCAATGATTTCTTGCCCTCCCCCGGGGCTTCGCACTTCAAAAAATACGATTTTTTGCAAACGTATCAAAGAAAAAGGCAAACAGTAACATTTTTTTTAAAAAAAATTGTTCATTTTTAGGTAGATTAGGGAGGTAATGTGAATTTTCAAAAAGTAAGCAAAAAACAATTTTTGATACAAACATCAACTTTTGGTACAAAAAATCAATTATTGACACAAACGTTACCTTTCCAACATGAAAACCAATTTCTATTACAAAAAACTAATTTTGACACAAAAATCACATTTCAACGCGAAAAAAAAACATTTTTTTTACAAAAAAACAATTTTAACAAAAAAAGTTAGACCACTTTTTGACATTAAAAACAACATTTCATACCAAAATAAATTCCAATTTTTAGTGCAAAAACTTAATTTCTGACACAGAAATCCACTTTACTAACACAATACTCTACTTTTTCGATGGTGAAAACAACTTTTTAGACACAAAAAACAACCCGTGATCAAAAAATGACACCTTTCTGACACAAAAACAATTTTCTAAAATTGCTATTAATACAGAAAACCAGTTTCTGAAACAGAAATGAATTTTACAAATAAAATCCCTAAAAAAATACAAATTAGTACTTTTTGATAAAAAAAAAAAGTATTTCAGACACAAAAATCCACTTTTTGAATTCTGCTACAAAAATTTTCAACACGAAGTAGAACTTCTGGTCCAAAAAATACTTCATTTCTGGCCAAAAAACAATTTTTTTCACACAGCTAAAACCACTTTTTTAATGTAGAATGACACATTTTTCTTACAAGTAGCAAAACAATTCCTATCTAATCCAAAAAAATCATTTTTCTAACACCATCAACATAAAACCTCACTACATAGCACAAAGGTCATTCTCTAACAAATAAAAAATTATAATCTTTGGCACAAAATTCACTTTTCAATACACTTTTTAGCACAGAAAACAAATTTTGTCCCAAAAAACAGCTCTGACCCAAAACATCAATTGTTGACGAAAAGTACTGCTTGAAACAAAAAAAAAACAATTTTTGCTCCAAAGTGAACTTTTAAAAAAAGGAAAAAAAATGACAAGAACACGACACTCGACCATTAATCAGGTTCATCAGGTAGTTACCATCATCGAAAATGCGTTGGAGGGGGAAACGTTTTGCTCGGTGGTGTTTTTGGATGTTGCAAAGGCATTTGATACAGTCTGGCACAAAGGACTGATTTACAAGTTATCAAAAATTCTTCCAGGCAACCGATGTCGACTGATTAAGTCGTACTTGAATGAGAGTCTTTTGACACAAAAAAACTTCTTTTGGGGCACAAAAAACCATTTTCAACACAAAGTACATACCAATTTTTGAAACAAACACCACTTTTTGAGGGAGGAAGAAAATCTCAATACAGAGCTTCATTTATTCACAAAAAAAACTTGATATTTGAATCAATTCGACTGAAAAAAAACTGTTTCAAAACACACAAAATTTCTGATTGAAAAATTCAATTTTTTGACACAAAAATTCACATTTTTTTTTGGAAAAAACGCTACCTGAGTTCACACAAAAGGCATTTTCCAACACAAAGAATAGGCACAAAACACCTATTTTTCATTTGGAGCAACATTTATGTACCTGAAGCGATTTTATGGTTGATTCCGAATTCAGAACTTATATTCACTTACATGTTCAATTTTTTGTGTGCCGGGGGGGGGGGGGGGGTAAAAATATGTACAAAATTCAAATTCTTTTTTTGAGATGTACCTGCTCACTTTTACACAAAAAAAGCTTATATTCACATTGAGAACCTTTCTAATTAAAAATTCGTTCAATTTAATAACCATAATATGTCCATATGATTACAATTAACATAATAATTAATACTGAAGCCTAATTATGGGAGGTTATTTTCAATATTGAAGCTAAAATAAATAAGTAACGAATTTAGCAGGTTTGGATTAAGCTTACAAGCACGCGTATATACACGTCTTGTTCAAACGTGAAATGTATGAATGATCGAGCCATTCTTTAAACAAATACTACAGCATTTTTTTTTTTACAATCAAGTGCCAAGAATTCACTCGAGTATGTTACAAGCATCGTAACCCACTAAATAAATAAATTCCTTTACGATTAAATCAATATTAAGCTATTAAACTACTGACATCAATTGCCGCCACAAAACAAAGAATAACCCAATTCTAAACCACTATACCTTATACGTATGTACCTCAATACTACCGCCTTCTAACAAACAAAAAAAAAGAAAAAGAAAAAGAAAAAAAGACACTCTCAAGTGACCTTTAAAATACAAAAAAAAAAAAAAACTAAAAAGACATCGCCGTAAACATTACCTATTTATTGATACACGTTGAATATTTCATGTAAATATTTCCAAATATACCTTTATACCTCCTACTACCAACCTACCTTAACAATTTCTCTGAATAAGCTAAAATCAAATCGTTCGCCGTACATACTACATAATACAATAGGTAAGTACCTATAAGTACATAGTTGAATACTACAATCCTTACTAAATATATCCTTCTTCGCCCATAAAGACTTTAAATCTCGCTTAGATAATGTTAATAGCTTCAAAATAGACATCGTCTATACAATATCGTATACGTATAGTTAAAGGTAATCGTATTTAAAGTAGGTATAATACAGCGATGAAAAAAAAAGTGAAACCCTTCTGATCGATATTTACGTTTCGTTAAAGGTTTACCATGTGACGGCGCCAAATATTAACTACCGCTACTTAGCATTGTTTATTGTTTAGGGAAAAGAGCCAAGCTCATTATGAGAAACGCTCTCTACAGCTACACACGAGCGCATTGTCTTCATCTTTTTCAAACACGATGCTTTAAACAACATACATATCCGCAACCTACCCATACTTGAAAATGATGCTCGATTCAACGAGCTTTTTTTTCTGCTTCTGTCGTCACAAATTCACCTTTATAGTTTTTTAAAAACCTCTAAACTATTGTTGGATTTGTTTGATGTTGATGTTTGGACAATACTGGCTGTGTTAACATTTACCCTTCGTACGTCTCCTTTCTTTTCCTTTTTCATCCACCATTTCATATTACAGTATCGTATACGTGTACATATATCGAAACTTTCTCAACAAGCTGCGGTTCCAGTTTTGCTTCTGGTACCTTATACCTTAGCTATATACGCGGATAAAACCCCATTTGGCGAGGTTACTATAATTTTAGCCACTGAAATCGATAATCGCATAAGGTAAATGCAACCAAGTGAAAAGTTATAAATAACTAACGCCTTCTGACAGTGCCTCAAGTTGCCGAGTTAAGTTTGCCCGTCGTCTTCTTCGTCGTCGTCGTTAACTTTGTACTCGGCTATAGTCTCGTAGTTTCGGTGCAAATCCACCCCACTGTAGCTACATGTACGTAAAGGTATCCAATACCCATACGAATAAGTATCCAAGGTTCTTCGAAAAATATTCATTTGAAAATCAATACGTATCAAATCATTCGTGAACGAGAAATCGCTTGAAAAAATTCTACAATTAGATTTTAATCGTGGAAATTGGAAAAAAATTCAAACGAAGTGAATTAAAATTGTTTCGAAAAAATTCCAAAAAAATTGTTCAAGAATAAAAACACAACAAACTAGGGAGGGAGCAAATTTAAAATGCAAAAAATCAAAAAATTCTTTCGTTCATTCAATTTGATCTACTCTTCAACCTGATGCTAATTTTCGAACCATTTCTGAACAATAATAGGGAAGGGACCCAATTCCCCTTCACAGAAAAAAAATCAAATCCCATACGTGATTAAAAAATAAAGCCTTTATATTGTCATCTAATCTTCATCACTATTTCCACATTTTCTCCCCAGGAAACGGACACCGATGGCGATCATTCCATGCTGAAGAAAGATCCCACGATAATATTATTAGGTCGATTCTCGTATTCGAAAACAGTATCAGGTATCGCGCGATGAAATTATAAAATACTCGTAATACTTGAGGCGTGATGGGTAAAATAATCACGTATACGAATCGAAAAGCATATACTTAAACCAGCGTATATATTGGAATAAGTTATGGGGGTTAATTCGCGGTTGTGCGAGAGTTACCTACCGTTCGATTCGTCCTATAGGTAGAAAGTATTACGCTAAAAAGGACGAGTTAGGTTACACTCTTCGCACAGCACAGGTAGGCCCTATACATGAAAACAGACACGGAAGACGAGGATCGAGGAAATACACTACGTATACCTAACTGTATAAAATATTTCAACTTTGAAACCGGGTGAAAATCCGATTGGTGTTGCGAGCATAGAAATTTATTAAAACTTGCCGCTATATCGTGTATATTTATACTCTTAATGCACATGTATACCTACCTACTGTATAGCTGCTCTTCTAAGTTGAAAGTTGGGTAGTTTTTATAATTTTATAACACCGATACTCGACGTCGAGTCGTTGAAGTAGTCGTATTGGTGAGCTAAGCTCGTACTATATACGACAAAATATAAATATACAGTATTGTACTCGATGTCGATGGATAGAGAATTTCCCATACTTATGCTCGAGTGTCGATTTTTCAAGGGGAATCGTTCGTTAAAGAATTGATGGGTGATTGAACCTTTCGTCGTAAATTGAAAAAAATAATTCGCGTTGTGATGTGCTCAGACATCAATCAAATAAGGAACGTTATCGCATTTCAGTCGTAATTACAACAATTGGTTGCCAAAATTATCGAAAATTGAGTGAATAAAAATTCGACTCGACTTGAATTTAAAAAAAAAAAATACATCAATAAAGCCAATTTGATGAAAATTTGATTTGAATTTTTCAATATCCCAACACTTCATTTTATGTAGTGAAATTCGTTTCCATTTCGAGTACAAAATGGGAATTTATCTCAAAATTTATTTGATATTGATACAGATTGAAAATTGCTTTCAAATTTCATCGATCTCAGTCAATTTTCTCAACATTTCTGCAGTCTCCTATTTTATGTATTTTTTGATGAAAGATAATTTTAGAACCCATCATCACAATCCTACCACCTTCATAAGTGAAAATTTCACATGAGATTTTTTCAGTTTTTTTTTTTGATTTTTAAAATCGATTTTGTAATTTAGAAAATGACCCCCCCCCCTCACATTATACCAGTTACGAGTTAATCCAGGAATTCTCTTTCTTACAAATGGTTCTCAAAGTATTGTATTTTCTCTTCCCTGTCATGCTTATTTTCAGCACATTTTGAGTCTCGGAACATAGCTAAACGATAAAAAAAAGTTGTTTTAACAGCATTTTCCATCCCACAGACAGCCTGTTTCGGTCGACAAATTTTGTGCATGATCACATTTGGATTAAACGAATCAAATAACTTAATTTTCATCATTTTATTGTGCTCAATTTATTCCAAATTTTTCATGAAAAAGGAGATGATTAATGAAAATGGATGCAAAAGTAAAAAATGTTCTCAAAATTGAGCTAAATCACCGTGAAAATGGCGAAAATTGGGGTAATTTGACTAGTTGAATTCATAGTGGTGCAAAAAAAAAACATTGATAAAGGGAATCATCAATTGGGCAGGAAATGAGGAAATGCTAATTAAATATGCTTTTTTGATCATTCAGGTATGTTCACTGTTCAGCCACTCAAAAAGAGCTGAAATATCCAATAAAAATATTAAAAAAAAACAACCGAGGAATTTTGAAAGAAAAATCCATCAACTCAAAACCAGTAGAAATGGAAGTAGAGGGGTCTTTTAAAAATTCAAAACCCAATTTGGGAGGGCAAAACAGCTGAAAAAAGCATAAAAATTAATGGAATTTGTGCGGGGATTTATTTACAAGCCGAATTTTGTACCATGGGCAGTAAAAAACTTCCAAGATCGATCAAAAAAATGTGAAAATGCCGAATTTTGAGGTCATAATCATATTTTAACGCCAGCTATGAAGGGGAGCTGAGTATTTTTTTTTAAGGAAAAAAATTTGAATTGAATTTTAGAAAGGAGGAGTCCCGATTTTTTAGCACCAAACAGCTATCGACTCGACCATTCTTAAAATAATATTGTAATTAATGTCCCAAATACGAATCCGTGGTTAGTTAACTCAAAACGGCTATTTTAGGACTCCAGGGGTTCCCAAACCAAAGTTGTGAATAAAAGAAGAATTTTAGGAACCACTGATTGTGAGTGTTATTTTCAAAAACTTTTTTAGCGTAAAATATCTATGCCAGATGATTTTTCTATTTTCGGCCCTTCGGGACAGAAATGGGGGAGGGGTTGATTTTTGGAAAATTTTGGAACCACCATTTTGAACCTACCCCATTGAACCCCGTCAAAAAGCTTTTTACAGTTTATTAGCATCTGAAAGACCTCCATCTTACCAAATTTTGAGCTCAATAAAATTTTGCGGTGGTACTCAAAAATCCTATTTTCAATTTTTTTTAAAATTTCGATATTTTGGGAACCCTTGAAAAACTAGAAACCTGCGATTTGTGCCAAACTTAACTTTTTGAGGTATATATTCAACTATCTCGATGGAAAAGTTTAATTGAGCTTCCTCTATATTGGTAATTTTGAACTCTTTTTTCAGACCCCCCCCCCCTTTAGACACCACTAAAAAAATTGAAGAATTTGTAATTAAAACACACTAGCAAGTGCTAGATAATAATTAATCCTATATGAAATTGATTGAAATACGTAAAAGAAAATTTGCTCCCAGAAATCTCTCGGGAAAACATTTCTGATTAAGTAAATATTGGAACTCGATTCAAGAAGTTTAAATTACAATGAGGTTCCATGAGGTTTTTCTCGGCTGATAAAACAACCTCTTCATTTAGCACTCTCCGATCATTTCAACGAAACCCTACATCGAAAAAAACATGTCCTAAAACTCCCGTACCTCACCAAAATTTCAGGTCCTGAAGTTCAGTTTTGAATTTTTTGGACGAATTTTTGAAGATTTTAAAGAATTTTAAAAAACTGTTTTGAGGATAATTTTTAAACTTCATCATGAAATTGGTAGGTTATAGATTTTTTTTTGAAAAAAAGTGAACGTATGTGAAAAATTCCTTCAATGGAGCTTCCACATATCAACAACTAGGCACTAGTTTTGAACCTTTCAGAAGCTTCCAACAATTTTTAAATTTTCTCCAATGGAGTAACATTAAAGGCCGTTGGGAAAAAAGTTTGAGTTTCTAATTAGAACTAAATTTTGAAATTCCCCTCCCCCCCAAAAAAAACTGAAAGAAAAAATGACGTTTAAAATAATTATGTACCTACAACAAATTTTCCAGGTTTTGATGTTACTTCACATTTTTTTTTCAAATCATTCCAATTTTTCAAGATTTCTAAATTTTTTGTAGGGGACTACTCGGCAGTTGAAAATTTGTAAATCCCTTAGTGTCATTCGAGCTGATGACCTCAAATTTTTTATAAAAATACTTTCAAACACAAAATAGACATTTTTCGTTAATCTTTTTTTAATCAATGTCTTAAATTCAATCATAACGATGCACGCCAATGAGATGAGTGAGTATGCGTGTTTTTCAAGTTTTACCTACGTCAAATCATGGCAAACCATTCCTGTGAAAATAATTGAAAAAGATTCCTACAGTTTTTATTGAAACATATTATGAAATGTCTTACGCACGAATCTATAGCTCTTACGTATGAATCTATAGCTTTTACGCACATGAAAACTCTTCTCTTGTACCTTTTCCAGCAACCTACATATGTTTTGACACATTTACTTACATCAATAAGGAATTCTCTGTCGTCATCTGGTTCCATGACGCACATTTTCCAGAAGAAAGCCCTTGCAAAACCCTTATATAAACAGCAAAAGGCTCATACGATTTATTAAGTGCTTAGGTAACCCTACAGTCAACATCACTTGGTCTGTAGATTTTCCTTCTTAGTTCTTTGTTGCGATTAGTATCAATTTTTTATCTACAATTTTTCTTCAAGTTATTTGTCGCGATTAGTATCAATTCTTCATCTAAAATTATGAGTCCAATGTCAGCACCTATTGATCAAATCATCAGTTGTTTTTCTAAAATGATGAGTCCAATGTCAGCACTAATTGATCAAATCAAATCAACAGACTTCATAAACAAGGTAAGCTTTCAATTAATTACTGCAAGCAAATATTTGAATAGTTATAATGATATTAGAAATTTTCTTCATATTTCATTCAGATTTGGTCATGGACAATTTCTCTTCCATCCCCTGTTTTTAAAGTCCATTTGTACCACAAAAGACCAAATTTTTTCAAAATCTAAATGGACTACATTTTTGCACTTCTCAGTGAGAATTTAAGCAGAAACCCAGCCAAATCACTATAAAAATCAATCAGATCTCTTCTGGCTATCAAAGAATTGATATCTTCTTTGCATAGCTGAAAGAGCCTTAGGGAGTATTCCTCTTCCAGTCTTCCCTTAACACATAGAATACAGAGTTGAGTTAACCTCCTCTTCCTTAGTTTAAGAGTAGTTGAATTAGGGAGGCCTGCTTAAGCATTGATTGTTGATAGATCACCTTTGTGTAGGCTGCGCTTTCATTGATTCTCATTGTGGCTGCTTCTGTACCTATTTAAGATCTTTGGTTTACGTTTGAAAGTCTTAAGGTCTTATAACCTAACCTAAACATAATCTGGGACTTGCTCCCTTAGAACTATTTGCAACTAAGTATAAGCCGTGTAAAGTTTGACTAAATGTAATCCACAATACACTCTCCTGATTTGTGTTTTATAAAAACTTCTTACAAATAAAAACTTCAAAACATCACGCGTGTTCATTTTCTTCCACTATAAGGGGGTAAAAAATCATGATATGGGGCAAAAAAAATGGGTTACTCAAATTTTAAGCAAAAAAAATTATTTCCTGAGGTCACCCTAATCAAACTTGTCAAATATAAAATTATGATGAAAAATGAACACTGATTTCAACGAGCTACATACTCAATTTACCTGTAAAACAATAAAGTCATGATGATTTTGAGAAATGTCCTTGGAGGGATAAAAAAATGGTATATTGCATCTACATATGTACATTGTAAATAGAATCTGATCAAGTGATCAAACTGTCGATAAAATAAAGCCTCTTCCCTCTTAATTTTTTAATTAGCAAATTTTATGATATGGATTATATATTGATGTAATATTGTATGCATGATTCCAAATTAATTAATGTTGTTTTATTGTTATGTTCACAGAGATCAGATGAACCTTGTGATATAGAAAAGGGAAACGTTATAAAGATTTTCATCAAGTAATAAATTGGTTCGAGTTAATACTTAATAGGTAGGAAAGAAGATAGGTATTGGAAGAAGAACGAACGAACGAACGAACGAACGAATTTATTTGCATCAGTATACATATACAATTTATAAGATATCCCCCCCAATGCGCAATTGCGCGAGCGAGGGGGGCCTCCTGCAAGAGTAAACATCAAAAGTACCTACACCTTACAGTTTTACACAATTTTTAAAGACATACACAGTGAAATAACCAAAAATAAATAAATAAATAAATAAATAAATAAATAAATAAAGTTGAATAATAAATGGATAAATAGATAAAACGAAAACAAAACGGAATGATGATAAATAATGATAAATATGGGGAGAATTTGACAAGGGTAAAGAATACATCAACCTGGAATAAACTAACAATTGCATTTGCAGAAGAATAACATGACCCTACATATTCTTGTCAAAGAGGAATGGAATTTTATGAGCATTGGGAAGTAGGAACAATATAGGATGATTGACAGAACCTAACCATATCACATAACCTTCATTAAATCAGTTTCCATTACCAAATAAAAATAAAAGTTTCTTCTACACGAAAATATAATTTATAAAAGGCCAAGAAGGTATCGAGAGGATATCTCGATATGATTTTAGAGATCTTGAAGATTTATATCAAATTAAAGCACATTTGATTCGATTACTTCACATTCGTGAATGCCAAAAGATATATCATCTCATAAATCGAGATATTTCAATTTTGTATAAAAAATTAGAAGGATCGAGATCCTATTTCCAGATTCATAATCGAACCATATCCATTAAATAAAAAAGATAAGTCAAATAAGACTATTTCATATTTACAACACTAAATCAAAAGCCTTTTAATTAAGGCATATCGTAACAAGGGACCTAAAACCTACTCCACCACATCATGGCAGAATTGCCATTACTGGCAACTCCGCTGCTTAGGCTTCTACTCAGCCATATCAATGAGTTCAGTTTCAAGTAATTAAATCAATAACTCGCGAATAAATCAATCGAGAGAAAAGTCAATTCAAATCATTCAAAATTTTCATTTTTTGGAGGGTGGATCGTGAGGGGAGTATTAATAAATTCAGCAAATATGGCCTTGTGATACATCAAAATATGTGAGGGCGCATACGGAAAGGGTCCTTATGACCAAAAAATAAAAAAAAAAAAAGTTCTCTGAAATTGTCGTAGGAACCCTTTACAGAGTTCCTACGGCAATTTCAGAGAACTTTTTTTTTTTTTTTTTTTTGGTCGAATGGACCCTTTCCGTATGCGCCCTCACATATATGTTTTTTGACCGTATTGTCCTCCAATGTAAAAAATATTGCCATAATTGAAATCTACGGCCCAAAAAACATATACTTATTTTGATGTATCACAAGGCCATATTTGCTGAATTTATTAATACTCCCCTCACACCCCACCCCCCAAAAAATGAAAATTTTGAAAAATTTCGGTGCCTAAAAATCATCTTAGCCATAGAGCATTCCATTAAACTGCTTGAAAATAATTTTTAACCCGATTTTGTAGCTTTTTATGAGAATTTAGCTCAAAAACATGAAATTTGTCAAATTTGCTCCCCTTTTGACCCAGTCTGGCGGGGCTTTGGCGGCACTTATGGGTCGGCAGACCGATATATTCAGATTCAGCGTGAAAAATGCTATAATTAGGCACCAATTTTAGCCATTAGTTTTCTCAGCTGAAAGTTCAGAAAAATTTTGAACTTTCGAGCTTTCACTGAGCTTTAAAGCAGCAGCTGCGGATCGGCAGACCAAGTACGTGTTTTCAAAATAGGGGTATGTATACTAACTTTTGAGACCATCCCCAGCTTTCAGTTATTTCGGCCCAATCGCAGTGGTATAGCTCTTGGACTAATCAAGGCGGTGATTTTAATTGCAAACCTGAGATGTTGAAACTCAACGTTATAGCTGTCAGGGTAACCCTTCATCAAGGCGCAATTCTGAAATATATGGCTACAGACGTGCTATGCCCAATTCGTCAATACATCCGGAATGCTGCAAAAAGGCCACATTTCATGTCAGAAAATGAGAAAATTTTAAAAGATGTCGAAGAAGCTATGTTTAGCATAATTGAACAGTTTATTTCTGAAACAATAATGATGTCAATAGCTGGTGACATAGAACCTACTCCAAAGTTTGCCACTGGTGGTCATTACACTTCAGTCACAGTTCTAGCTGAATCCAATATGTATGAAGTAACCAGCGTTGAAAAATTCACGAAACACATAATTAAAGCCACACTACAAATTGAGAATATTTCTATGAAACTTGATCAAGTACGTGTATACTGGGAGAATGTTTGTCTGTCAACGTCACCACAAAAAGAAGAACCAGAATCATATTCTGATTCAGATGCGTCTCAGTAATTTAATATCGTAATGTTCATTTTCTATTTGTATATATTTTTTGTATGTTCATGTTATTACATATTTAATTTGTCTAAATGTAAGAACAACTTAAAATCTTTTTTTTTTTTCAAAATTTTGGCATTTCTACATTCACCTAATTAATTAATAAATTTATCACAATATTGCATCTCTAAAATTGTGTTATTTTGTTTACGTTTGTTGATTTTTTCATCAATTGGAACTCCAAACAGTGCAACTATAACGAGGCGGAATGAAAATTCTCAACAAATTTTTTTTTTAAGTCAACTTCAGCGAATGAAAAATTATTAGAAAGGGTATAAAAAAAGAAACATTTTTGGTTTAAAAGACACCTACGAGCAACTAGGTAAATAAAGTACAAAAACCTGAAAATACATACTTGAAAGAATTTCACCATTTTCAGCAAATAATACAAATTACCTTTTTTAAAAAAAATCACCTTAAGTAGGTTTATAAAAAAAAATATATGTTTAGTTTGGAATTCAAATTGAAAATTCATTTCTAATTGAGGATTTTTCTCAAAATAACTTTTTCCTTTTGAGAACGAAAAAAAAAAAAAAAAAACTAGACAGCTAAGCAAAGCTTAGCTGCAAAGTGTGCGTAGCTAGCTGCCTTTTCTACAGCTATAACCGCTATTACTCGTACATATCTAAGTAGTGCATGCCTCTAATTTTTCAGAATTCTCATTATCTTCATATATATTACATACAATAATTCATATCATTTTCAAGTTCACATTATCTACAACTTATAGAACTTTTAATTAATTTTTGGAATTCTCAGTGTCTCTAAATGACAAATTTTCATATTTTGTTTAGAATTTCCATTGTCTTCAAATTTATAAAATTTCAAACCAATTTTCAGAATTTGCCTTTGATTCTAAAATTATTAAACCATATAAAATATGTTAAGAATTCGCATTGCCTCTAAATTGCACAAAAAAAATATGGGTAATTTTTACAAAAAATTTTGACTACATATTTAGCACAATAACCGGATCCCATTCAAAAATACATAATTATAAGTACAGATAAAATTTGTTTTGAAAATCAGTAATTTCTAACTGTTCAGTTACAATAATAATTTTTACTGTAATCTTATAGTAAAAATCATCATTTTAATAAATTTTGCTGTAACATTAGTAAAAATGATTTTGTTTTAATAATTTTTACTAAAGCATGATAATAAAAATTACATAAACCAAATTGTGTAAAAATTATTCATTTTAAAGTAATTTTTATATCATAAAAAGTAAAAATTACTCATCTTAAGGTAATTTTTACTGTACTTATGGCGCTATAGGTTTAGTAAAAAGTATTTGAATAAATGAAATGAAAATTCATTTAGCAAAATAATATCATCATATTTCATAACTTTGTTTTTATAAATTAAAATAAGGGGGCTACAGGGTTCAAAATTCGTTTTTTTTGCACCAGCATCATGTACTCACTCCACAGCATTTACCTATCCAATATTTCCAACGAAAAATCCGTCACCTATACCTACCTACCTGATGGGGATTCGAACCTGGGACCCTACAATTCCTATTCCTACCTACATGCCCTAACCATTCGACTACGGGTTCACATGGAGGGTTTGGGCATTAAAAGAATATATTTTTTGGGTAAACGCCCCACCAAACCACTCCCACTTGGAATATACAGCTAACAGATGAGGGGTGTAACAGGGTACAATGAGACAGCTGATTTGAAAAGCGGAGATGGAATAGACTGGGGGTATAGCAGGGTACAATGAGCGGCAGGTGTTTTGCAAGTCCCCTTTCTCCTTTTTTAGGAATTTATGCATTAAAATAATGAACTAAAATTGCAATTACTCAGCAATTACCCATCCGAATTGAATGAAAAATAATCTATTCCCTCCGCCTTAATAATGATTCTCAAATGGTGTCCAATAGGTACAAAAAACGGTTGAATAGTTTAAGAGAACATTCATGTATAATGAAATTTCATTTCTCAAAGCGAAACCAATAGTGTGCTACGCACACTAAAAACATTGTGAGTAGGTACTTTCAAATTTCAAGCTAGAATTTTTTGAAGCTCCAATTTTCAAAATGTAACCAAATTTCGTGATCGTAAAGAGTGAAGTAATCCATCATCCACCCCTCCTAAAATCAATGGTAGGTAAGTATAATGGGATAAGAGAGGTATCGAATTTTCAAATAGTCCCCCTTCAGAGCATTAAAACCGAAAAATTGAAATATCACCAAAAAAGTGCGTCAGACTGCCTCGAGCAAAATTTCCTCCAAAAATGAAGGGCAGTTACAATTTTACAAATTCTTCAATGTCTAACTATCCGAATCATGAATAGTGAGAAAGTTCTCATAAATCTTGGAAAAAGCAAGTACCTACCTATGTTAAAAAAGTATGCGAAACAAAAATGAAAAAATTCGCAGGTAACTGTATCAACAAAATCTCACTTTCAATTTCAACAAATCCAACACCCTTGAACCGTTTTCCTCCCTTAAAATAAAGAACATTTTATCGGCTATAACCACCAGACTTTTCTTACACACTGGTAGAAATACTTAAGCCTATTTGAAAAAAAAAAAAAAAAAACGAAAACAGGAAAATTCAAACAGAAAAAAAACGAGTTTCTTCGGATGATAGAATTACGCGCTAATGCACTCCTTAACTTGACCCTTTTTACAACTCGGGTAGTATAAAAAAATAAACCTCAAATAGAAATTTTAGCGCTTTTTAAAGCTTCGTTGAAAGTTTATTATTTCCTAAAAATACGACTTATCCGCCCGCGTTTTTTTTCAGCCTTAATTCGATCTTCTTCACGGCCGCCTTATCCCTCAAAAAATATTCGCGATTTTTACAATTCAATAATTGCCTTCAAAATACACCTAGTACATTAAAAAGCTAAAGGTACTAATACACCTATGATTGTGGCAAACATTACGATTCCAACGCTCGCTACAGTTACGAGTAAAAAGGGGGGAGTTAATAGGCAAACGAGAATATCAGATGCATATCGCAAAACACAGAAAGCTTTTAAGTCTTCATTTATAAAACAATCTCGCTGATATGACTCGAATTAAAATTTTCTCATCGGTAAGCAACTGAACCCGAATATAGCAAATTATTTAACGCCATTGTGATCGTCTGCTTGCACCGACGTACACACAAAGAACACGAATGGAAAACTACCGCATAGAGAATTCTGCTTACGACTCGTGGCGACCATAAGATCGCTATTTTATACGAAGCTGCAAACTAAATAATCTAAATTGCGTAAAAATACCCGCATTAATAATTTCTCGAAAACACAAAGAAAAAGCACACCGCACTGCCGCGCCGAGCGGCATATCGAACATGTTGGAAATTTCCTTTTCGGATTCGATATCCATTAAGATTATAGTACAACAATAACTCCATTATCCGAGTTTAATTATACTGAATCAACAACGAAGAATAAGAATGAAGGATAAAGTCGAAACGAGAGCAAAAAAAAAACAAACACAAATGAAATCTTTCCGCCAGCATTATCATAAATAAAACAAATTCTAAAAATATCCTCACTTTGAAAAACAAAATTGCAAATTTTTTAATATCGTAAGTTTTCGATATCGATGCAAATTAGTAAGATTTGAATATTAGGGTAATTTCTCCTTTGCCTCTTTTTTCCCCTCTCTTCAATCTCCCCTCCCCTCTCTCACCTCCTTCATCATCTCACATCTTTCTTCTTCAGTTCTTTCTCTTCGTTATTTTTCTATTGTACGCGGTCTTCGCAAATACGTCAGCAATAACAAAAGAAATTATTTCGATACCTTAAAGGCCTATACTATTTCATGAGTCAGCGTGGCTTTTTTCACAAAGGTTCTGCAAACTGTTATGTTTACGTAGGGGAAAAAAATAACAGGTCGAAAAATAAGTGAAATGAATAAAATTAAAATGAGCTACGTTAAAAGAAATTTTTTCAACAAAAAAAAAAAGAAAGAAAAAATGCTTTCATTTCAAAAAAATACAGGGCAAAAATATGCATTTATACCAACTTGCGTTCTAAATTTTCAAGAAGTAGTCTAAGAACTTCGACTTTAAATTTATTTTATTTTTTCAACCTACAAGACTAGAATGAGTTGGGTCGAAACAACATATTTTTTAAAATTTTAGAGTCGCCATGACGCTTGAAATGGGAAACCTTGTATTTATGACACGATAAATTTTTTATTGGAAAATTTAAAGGAGAAAACGAATAGATATTCGAAATTTTCCAATATATATTTCAAACGTATGAACATTTTAATGACGTGAAATATTGAACGAACTCGTTTAGAATTTTAATCGAGCAATTTTTTTAGCCCTTTCAACGAAAAAACAAACAATTTTTTAATCACTTTTTGTATATTTGTTCAAGGCTTGTCATCCCTATCAATATTAACATTTTCGAAAAATGTCTCAAACTCAACCCCACCACCTTTTAATCCTTCTGCCTTAAGTCGACATTTACCTACTCGAAATCACACATTGTTTAACGCGAACTTCATCGAGTCTTAAATTTCATCCAAAAAGAGTACTATTCGAAACTAATTATAGTTTCGAGTTAGGCCTGGGCAAATTTATGCTTCGTTAAATTTCCATACCTCGTGGGAAAGCAAATATTACATAACGAACTTTTACTATTTATTACTCTAAGAGACAAATAAAGTTTGAAGTTGGTTCAACGACATCGTTGCGCTGATCTTAATGTACGATGACATCTAATGCTTGTCGCTTTTTGTTAGTGCCATAAAATAACACACAGCTATGGCTCTGACTGCAGAGCACACTTTCTGGATTTCATTTTCTCGTTTTGTATAATTGCAATAGTGTACGTTGGTTCGTGAATCGCGATTTCGTCTTCAGTATCGTTCCATCATCATCGTATACATCTAAACGCGCGTAAATAAATTTGAACCAATTTTACATATTATTCGGATCACGTAATGAAAATTTTACTCAGATCGCACATAGTACTCATCCATCAAATAGGATTTGAATAAGTAAACGAACCGAAGGATTTTGTACTTTTCACGAAGGGAAATTAATCATATTACGAGTAATTTCAGTACCTATAGCCAACCATTTCTTCCTGCGAATGATTTCACGAATCGACCCAAAAACATAGTGAATATCAGCCAGAAATTGTGTAATATTTATTTCGATAGAATTACCATTCACGAGTATCACGACAATATTCAAACATGTCTTGGCTTACAAATTATAAAAACAGGAAACCCAGTCTCGATAACTTTTGTATTGGAACGTTAGTCGATTAAATATTGAACATTGTAATTCATCAAGTAGAAACTAGATACCTGTTATTAACCCCACCCCTGCCTTTTCAATCCACTTTTTTCTTTGATGAGGTCATAAAAACGTGAAAATATCAATAGTTAGCAACTCACCACTTGTAATTTTCTAATTAATCGAATCAGCCAAACGAAGTAACACGATATTAACATACCTGAAACAAAAAAAATACATTCAAGGGTTAATTAAGATTAAGTACTACAAGCAAAATTGTATTGTTTTAAAGGAAGAAAAAATAAAGAATAGAAAGAATAGTGGTTCCGAAAATACTGTATCTTTAAGTAAATCGAGGGATAAAAAGGGCTATAATTTTTCCCAAACTTTCAAAAAATGAGAAAACTAAAATTGGAAAAATTTCTACGATACTTGATTCTTTTCAAACCCGAAATAAAACTGGACTCTCTTGAGGAGCTAGATGTTAAAATAACGCATTTTTCAAAATTGTGAGTTCCAAGTCTTTTTTTGGGTTTCAGTTTACGTTCTGAGAGCAAACGATCATGGTTTGAAATCTTTTCACTTTATTCTCCCTCTCAAGGTTCAATTTTCGAAAACACTAGAAAAATTGTAAAATCTAATCTCACTCTTTGGCCTTCGAGTTCTTTCTTTTCACGAGAAAATAGTTGCCTGTTTTTTTGATTTTCCTTCATGTTGAAAAAAATGGTACTGGGGGCCCCAAAGTTGAAAAATATTTTAAGAAAGTGATGAATAATTTTTTCCAATTTCCAATCACTCACCTCCTGTACTTCCACGAACAAACCCTCTCTCGATCTATCAAGCAGTATTGGTTCTTTTTTACAAAACCCAAAAAATCGAAAAAATCAGAAAAATGAAATAGAAGAACAGTCAATGAAAATTCTTCATGCATTCCTACAAGTAGGTAATTTTTGTGCCGGAATTCTCCCAAAATATAACCTCCTTTCCAAGAAAAACATTTTCCTTCGATTTTTCAGGTAATAGGGGTTCTTCTATGCAAACCTTCCAAAGTCAAAAAATCCCCCCAACCCCCCCCCCAAATGAGACAAAAGCTTTAAAAAAATTTTTATTCTATACCAGAATTTCTATAATTGAAAAAAGATCTCTGTATTCCTCTCGAAATTGTTTTGAAAATTTTTTTCAATAATTTCATTATTCTGGTTGTGAGTTACTCTACGGTGAGGAGGGTCTGTACAGAGAGACCAAAATTTAAAGGGCTTCGGGCACAAATTAGTTTTTAGTTCGAGAACTTAAACATTCTTCATTGGGATGGAGCGAAAAAAAAATTGAACGAGTCCCAAACAAGGCCAACGAGAGCCAGTGTGCTAAAAACTGTCGTTCTTTTTTTGCAAAAAATTCCAAAAAATGATTTTTTTTCAAAAATTATCAAAACTTTTGCCTTTTTTACAAAAATTGAAGAAACGCGTTGTTTTTTGCTAATGACTGCCAAAAAATTTTTGCTTCCTGCTAAAATCGTCAATCATTTTGTGTTTTAAAAAACTGACAAAAATTTTTGCTTTTTAGCAAAATGGCTAAAAATTGTCATTTTTTTTACAAAAAAATTCCAAAAAGTAATTTTTTTTCAAAAATTATCAAAAACGATCGCTTTTCTCACAAAAATGGAAAAAAGAGTCATTTTCCGCCAACGATTGCCAAAAAATTTTGCTTTTTTGACAAAAATGCTCACTTTTTATAAAAATTATTGTTAAGTAATGTAATTTCTTTCAAAAATCACTCAAAAGTCTCTCCTTTTTGCCCAAAATTTCCAAAAATGATAATTTTTTTAGATTTTTGCTAAAATTTTCAAAGTGTTGTTTTTCAAGAAAAATTGTCAAAAAATCTTGCTTTTCCAAAAATATACAAAAATTTTTGCATTTTCTAAAAACCGCTAAAAATTGTAGTGTTTTGCAAAAATTAAAAAATTGTCCAAAATTTTGCTTTATCTGACAAATATTGCGTAAAAATGTCATTTTTTTGCCAAAAATTGCCAAAAAGTACCTACTTACTGTTTTTTTTTTGAATTCTCAAAATCTTGATTTTTGGTGAAAATTGACAGAAAATACTCGATTTTTAGTTTCAAACTACTTTTTAAAAGGACAATTCTGACCATTAAGTGCTCCTTTTTAAGATTTGTATTTTTTTTCAAAATTTATAAGTAATTCTTTACAGTTTTGTAATTTTAAATTCTCAAAATCTTGATTTTTGGTAAAAATTGACAGAAAATACTCGATTTTTAGTTTAAAACTAGTTTTTAAAAGGACAATTCTAACCATTAAGTGCTCCTTTTTAAGATTTGTATTTTTTTTTCAAAATTTGTAAGTAATTTTTTACAGTTTTGTAATTTCAAAGCATTGGCCCTGACATGCATGCGGTCATCTGACAAAAATTTGCAGACACTTCGAAAAATTCGCGGTCCCCGTACAAGTGCAGCCCCATCCCCATCCCCTCTCACCGGGCCTGGCCCCAGAGCTTCAAATTTTCATTCTAAAAAATTATGGAACTCAAAAATCTTTGAAAAACTCTCCCTGTTTTTCAACTCTTGGATAAAAATTAAAAATCGATCGAGTACATAGGTATGCTCTGGAAAGTCAAAAAAAAAATGTTGAGGAAAAGAGATCAAAATCTGCCAGGAAGTGATTAGAATGGTAAAGGACTGATGGACCACGTAATCCGAACTCAGTTAATTAAAAAGAGAAGAAAAAATCACATTCTGTTTGTCTTCTCAAATTTTCATTAAAAAACCCGCATCTTCTTCGAATCACCCTGTAGTTACAATATAAAGAAAATTGCACACTTTGAATCACTTTCGACAGTAAATAAAATTCGATTCAAATTCCAAATCTAATTCCCACATTCCGATAATTTTTTCTCCACGATAGCAAAATAGAACGAAATAACATCGCATCGAGACAATATAAGTACGCACATATACGAGAACGTGATTAAATTTACACACAAATCTCAAAAATCTTCCATCATTCGTTCCAATATATGTAGTAGCTGGAAATTCCACATCCACATCCACATCGCAACGAAATGATTTACAACATCGTATAAAACTGATTTGCTGGTTGGAAGAAAGAGAGAAAATCGTATCGGTATATTTCATCGGTGCTCGGTGGTGCTGCAGCTGAGGCATCTCGCTAAGTGAAAAATGATCACCGAGTGTCTTCGAGTTGACGCGAGAGAGTAAATCCGTCGCTGTCGCCGTCAAAACGATACGAGAAAACGCAACCTGAAACACATCTATCTCTTCATCTCATCCGGCGCTCTCGTCTCTCTCTACCACTGCTTTTCTACATAGCAAGCGAACTCGATGCAATTTCACGCCGCAACAGCATAGTACATACAAACAAATGGTTTCAAAAAAATGTAATTTTCAATTTAGTACCTTTTAACTCTTTCAACTCTGTCACTTTTGAAAATTATTCTTCATTTGGTACACGTAATTACCTCGTTACACGGACTGTATTACGAGTAGGCATACGCATGTCATTGTACTCGTATAATCATAGCATGTGTTTCTGTTTAGGCAAAACACTGTTTTGGTTGATACTTATCTACATGTTATGAGAGTATACACACACACACGAGCTATGCCACTGTAGGCAACACGCGTTTCATACACTCTGTTGAATAGTAATTCCATTAGCGAGTACATAATTCGACTAAACAACGCACGTGAAAATTATTCTAAAAACTGCTTTACCTTTTTGTAATTTAATATGAAGCTAGTCAGACTGTTTGAAACAAAAAGCTCGCAACTTGTCGAATTACGTACGTATGCCTACGTACAGCCTTCCTGCTCGAATAAACATACTACACTTATCTATCGTTTTCACGGAAGCATGATCTTTTGGTTATTTTTGTTTATGTTAAGAAAAGGACACGAATTCATCCTACACGAGGAAATCCGCTACAAATATTCATAACGAAAATTCACGCCCTCATAAGCTTGAATTTTTCATCGGCTAGCACGGATTTCTTAAGGACTCGAGATGTATTTTTCATTGTAACTCGGTGGGTTTTAAAATTCATAAGACGAGGGAGTAAAAAAAATGAATGAAATGAAATGATGAAGGAACGAATCATTTTCGTAGCTTATTTATATAAATGTCTTAGTTGAGAATTCAAGGGAAAATCGTCATTCGAGATTGGAGAGCGAGGTAATAAGATATATGCGACAGGCTGTGCCTGCCTACTGCCGAGTGACTAACATTTAATGTAATACCTACAGCACATATTTTGTATTTAGACCCCAAAAATACAAACCAACTGAAAATGCCACCCTTTTAATCCAATAGGAAGATATAAATGTACTTACTTTCAAGTTACAACGTTTAAAAATTGATGACGAAATACGAATTTCAACCACTCAGAATTCAGTATTTTAAAATTAAAATAATTACAAAATAAAATTGACATGAAAATGGTTCAAAACTGAGAAAAAAATAGTAAAAGGTCAAAATTCATCCAAAAGTTGCTGGAAATGACAAAAATTATTGATAAGTAGAATACATATTATTTATTAAAAAACACTCACACATTTTTTAGCGTGAGAAGACCGACTTTTCTTCAAATAAAAATCTTTTACGAACGAATTGATTCACTTTTTTTGAAACATATTTTGTACAGCAATTGACCTGTTTATAATCGAATCGAATCATTTACGAACGATTGGCGATTAAATATGTAAATTGATTGAGTTCTTGGAGAATCATTCGCAAACGGATCACGATTGATTCGGTTTTTGTGAAACTATTGTATAGAAATTGATCCCTTTTCAAGCGAAGTGAATCAAATCGAATCAAATCGAATCATTCACAACCGATTGGCGATTGAGCAAACTGATTGATTTGTAGGTGAATCATACGCGAACGAGTTGATCAATAGTTACTGAATCATTCGCGAACGAATTGATTCATACAAGTGATTCGTTCGCGAACGAATCGATTCGTATAAGTGACTCGTTCGCGAACGAATCGATTCGTATAAGTGACTCGTTCGCGAACGAATCGATTCGTATAAGTGACTCGTTCGCGAACGAATCAATTCGTATAAGTGACTCGATCGCGAACAAATCGACTCATTTACTCAAGTTTTGATGAATCATTCGCGAACGAATTGAATATTTTTTGTGAATCATTCGCGAACGAATTGATTCGTATAAGTGACTCGTTCGCGAACGAATCGATTCATTTACTCAATTTTTGATGAATCATTCGCGAACAAATTCAATCATTTGCGAACGAATTGATTCGTATAAGTGACTCGTTCGTGAACGAATCGATTCATTTACTCAATTTTGGATGAATCATTCGCGAACAAATTGAATCATTTGCGAACGAATTGATTCGTTTAAGTGACTCGTTCGTGAACGAATCGATTTTTCAACTCAATTTTTGGTGAATCATTCACGAACGAATTGAATCATTTAATCAATTTTTGATGAATCATTCACGAACGAATGGATTCGTTTAAAAGACTCGTTCGCGAACGAATCGATTCATTTAATCAATTTTTGATGAATCATTCGCGAACGAATTGATTCGTTTAAAAGACTCGTTCGTGAACGAATTGATTCGTATAAGTGACTCGTTTGTGAACGAATCGATTCATTTACTCAATTTTTGATGAATCATTCGCGAACAAATTGAATCATTTTTGTGAATCATTCGCTAACGAATTGATTTGTATAAGTGACTCGTTCGTGAACGAACTGATTTATTTACTCAATTTTTGGCGAATCATTCACGAACGAATTCGTTCGTGTAAGTGAGAAGTGACTCGTTCGTGAATGAATCGATTCATTACTCAATTTTTGGTGAATCATTCACGAACGAATTGAATTATTTTTTGTGAATCATTCGCGAACGAATTGATTCATAATTTAAAGAATTGATCAATTCGTTTATGAATGATTCGCCAAAAATTGAGTTTTTCGAAGGTAAGCAATTTATTAAATTTGTAAATCAACTACTTAGGTAATCAATATTGAGGCTGGACATGATATCAAAAAATGCATTTCTTATCTTATGCGTAGAAAAATTTCAAAAACTGATTGAAGGCAGGAGAAACAATTTTGACTCGTCAACGAAGATGTATGCTATTATATGTTATCTCTTGCAGAAAAATTGGTTCAGATAAATCAATAATTACAATTTTCCAGTTTACCTCTTTCACTTCACATCCTTTATAGGATATTCTTGAATTTTCCCAAACAAATATTGGTTCATAAACCCCAGTTGGAGGGGGAGGCAAGTTGAACAAATTGGTCATTATAACAGTAACCTTACTACAGAGCTTATATGTATGGAGAAGGATTGAAGACTAAAGAGGGTACGGTTAATAAGAAAGGAATACGTAATAACTGAAGAAAAGCGAAGTTTAGTTCACTGTGTGCCAATAATAAAGTAGTTTAAGCCGGGTTATTGTACTCGAACATGCAATATTACATACCCTAAGTCGACGATGGGTAAGAATGTGTTAAATGGGCAAACATAATAATAATACAGCAGGTTTATGGAATTGGTAGGTGGGTAATTCTCAGAAGAAGGGTCGATTTTGATATGCATAATTTTGAAAAACGAAAATCATTTTTTTGGAAAATTTCAAGTGGGAATCATTTGTATATGTGTCCCAGATCCCTTTTCTAGTGTTGGCCTCAATTCAATCCCCCCCACTGTGGACCCCGGCCCCCCAAAAACGGCGATAATTAGAATTCGACCCTCATCGATGTGTAATATGTCGATTGACATGTTTTCAAGGTCGTAGAATTCGAATCTGGAGTTATTTTTTTTGTAGAGGTGGAGGGTGAGGCGTGGGGAGGGGGAAAATGTCAAATTTTGCTTATGTTATCGTGTAATATGTCGATTTATGTTTTTCAGGCCGCAGAGTTCGAATCTGGACTTATTTTTTTGGTAGGGGTAGAGGTGAAGTGTGGGGGAGGGAGAAAATGTAAAATTTTGTTTGTATTATCCTGTAATATGCCGACTAGCGCGATAAAAGTACAGCTGTCTGAAATTTGGCCAAGTCGAAGGACAAATGGGCGCTGGACAAGCCGAAGGACAATCTCAACGTTTTTTCGTTTCTAGCGTTACCTACTGGACATTATTCGATTTTTAACACGTAATGAATGTGTACTTATCATGTAGAATAACTTCCCTTTCTCAATTATCGTTTTTGGCGGGTTCATCAGGGTAAATAAAAAGGCAAGCCGAAGGACACCGATTTTGCGAAATATCATATTTTCAGAGACAAGTACGATCAGAACGAGCTATTGCGTAGGTTTTGAAAAAAACATTGCGGGGTAACATTTTTATGAGGACAGTGAACCAGTGCAGCCACTCGCCAGAAAAAAATGTTGGATTGGGAAGCTACCAAAAATAATTGAAAATTGCTCGAAAATTTGCGCAAAAAGTGTGTGACAGTTTTCAAATGTGAATTGTGAGCTTCCTATAGACTTATTGCAATTGCAATTTGCACAATAAGAGACCTTCATGTTCTATGATAATGAGAATGTGTCAATTTTTCCAAAAAAAAAAATGAAGTTCATGACACTTTATAACATTCATTTTCAAAAACATGATGTGTGACAGCCAAGTCGAAGGACATTTGGGGTATAAAATCAAATGTACACCAATGAAAGGAGGGTCTAAAAACCTCAATACCATGTGTGAAATGTGTGCGGGGTCATTCTTGAATGGACCAAAAAAAAAAAAAAAATTCATGCTAAAACCGTTGAGAAATTTGCCATGTACACGAATTTTACCTTTTTCTGAGAATTACCCAGGTACGACGTGTTATTTAAAAATGTTTTGGAAAATGCGTGTATGATGAATGAACAATGAACATACATGAAAAGGAATAAGCAATGAGATATTCTACAGTTCACAACTCCACGCAGATTGCTGATAATTTAAATTCGATGTTTTCAACTTATGGGTCTGATAATTGCTTGAAAATAGTTCTTATACAATTTTTCATTCTGGCAAATAACGTAAATCGAACCTAGCTCAAATCTGACTGCCTGTTAAAAAAGCATTCTTTCTCGCATAGCTGGTTGAATACTGAATAGGTAGAGAAGGTAAGTTGCATCACTGCAAAGATGAGAGTTTGAGAGTATTGGCATTGAATTGCGGTATACTTTATTTTCATACTCGGTGTATCACATTAGGGTATATAGTACTTCAGGGAATAAATCACGTCTTCTGATGGAGCAGTTGAAGTAAACTTATATAAAACACACGATGACGACGAAGGTACTACCTACTATACGTAAAATAAGAGTAACCCTAATTACAGTTCAACGTATATAAAATAGACGTGTCAGCCAGAGCGAGTTTACATGGTGTATTCGCGAAACGTAAATTGGATATGCTAACACTCGACACGGTTCACGAGTTATGCTGCTCAAATGTGTATGAGGCGATGAAAAAGTTGCCGTGTTTTTTTTTCTCCCGCGCAGTATTCAAAGCTCGACGAAAGAACTTCACGAGCCTGTTTTTTATTCCCAAGATTTTTTTTTCACCTTGCGCTTGGTCTTACGCTATGCATATATAGCTATCGTGTTGGTTAGATGCTGTGTACTCGAAAGATGATTTAAATGTCAAAAGTAAAACTCACGTGATTAAAGGCGCGAAAGAGCTGAGAGAATTTTTTATATCGTGGTTTAGCAGCGTACTTGCCTACCTACCTACGATGCGAAACGAAACGTTTTCTTTCTCGACATGGCGAAAATATTGAAAAACTATCGCTATAAATTGTTGAGAAATTTTCACTCTACAAGCTACGAGCAGTGAAAACTTAGCCTGTATGATAATGCCGCTGGATGTTTGTTCAAGGTCGCGTGAACTTTTAGAAGCGTCTTGACGTGGTTTTTTTTGGTACATTAGAGGCGAGCAATAATTTTATATGATTTTTGCATGATTGAAAATACTGCCGAATCTGCTTTTAGTATGAGAAATACGTAAGTATGTGTAAACATCGTTCATCTGTCATAACAAATGGTATCGGGAATTTATCTCGAAGGTTTAAAAGAAAATATGTACAATTTAGTACTCAACATGATGAGGTATTTTTAAACGTTTCAAGTTTTGCTCTTCTCTTCTTCCTCTCGTTACTTTTTGATAGGATGAAAATATGATCTCCTTCATCATCGAATGAGCTCTGGGAAATCCCACTAATGACTGGAACTCTCAAACATTTGTTAGTTCTAATCAAGAAGCTATATGATGAAGAAGCAGCTGTTCTGCAGACCACCCCAGCATCAGAGTTTATCCTTCTGACAATGAGAATCAGAATAGGTCCACAATTTCAGTTTTTTGACAATAGCGTGAAAACTTGGCCACTTATGTAAAAAATAGTACTGACCAAAATTAATCAGTATGTTTGCTACAAAATGATGCGCGCCAAACATGACCCTAGGATACTTTCTTGAAAACTGCAAGTTTAACAACAAAAAAATTGCCAATTTTTCAAATTATATCACAGAAAAGTGGAACCAAAAAGATATGTAGGTACAGTAGACTTCCGATTATCCGAACTAATTGGGGAATTAGGTTGTCCGGATAATCGAAAATCCGGATAATACGGATTAATATTTTTTTGGTTGAATTTTGGTAGAAAATGACTGTTTTTTTTAGAGATGATAAATTTCAGGAAATTTATTTTTTGGAAACTTTCAGAAACTTTCGGAAACTTTCTGGAAATTTTTTTTTCTTCGATGAATGAGGCACCCCATACCTATTTTTAACAAATGCCAGTTTTAAAATGCTATTGGTCAACTACAAACTGATGAATTTCCAATAATTCTGTTTTTTTCATTTATTCTCATATTTTCTGCAATAAAATGTCATTTTTTTGCAACATGAACAACATATTAAAAAATTGGGATGGTAACATGTTGCAAAGTTAATTTTTAAAAATTCAAAAGTTTGCGAAAAAATGCGATTTTTTGATTTAAAACATGAAAAAAAGTTTTAATAGGTGAAGTTGGCCCATTTGACCCATATTTTTACATATCTGTCGAAAAGTTGAAAAAACCCTTTCACTCGATGAAATGAACTCCTCACAAAAAAATCAAAATTAAAAAAAAATTCAATTTTCAATTTCAATCATCAAAAAAATTTTAAATTTATTCAGTTGTCTTATTTTGACCTCTTTCTGACGTATTTCATGAAGAAGTTGATAAAAATTACACTCACAACAAAAAAATAAAAATTCGTTCATTTTTTGAATCTTTTAGAATTTTGATTTTTTTGTGAGGAATTCATTTCATCGAGTGAAAGGGTATTTCCAATTTTTTTGACAGATACGTAAAAATAGGGGTCAAATGGGTCAACTTTACCTATAAAAACTTTTTTTCACGTTTTAAATCAAAAAATCGCATTTTTTTCGCAATTTTTGAGTTTTTTTAAATCGACTTTGCAACATGTTACCATCCCAATTTTTTAATATATTGTTCAGCATGAAAAGTTGTGCATAATATATTTTTTTCAGAATTTTTGAGAGTCGGAACGATATGAAAACTACGTTTCGAAATTTTTTGAGCTAATTTTTTGTACGTAAAAAAGTGGCAACACTGATTTTTATGGTATCACCAAAAAGCCCTTCAAAACTCCTAACTACGAGAAAAAGTTCCATTTTGGTAGGTATCGCGGTTATCGAGTAATCCACTGCTGAAATGGATGATATTTTAGGATCACTGAAAACTTTGACACCCCCTGGGCCTGGCTGCCTTTAAAAATGAGCTAGAGGGCTGCGATTTGCGCCATTGGTCATCCCTTCGGAAGGTCTTTCCACAGAAAAAATTTCAAAAAAATCGCCGAACCCCCCCTACCACTTCTTGGTCCAATTGACGTGGAATGACCCTGGAGGCTCCAGATCGACTCAAAAATGGCGGAAATCGAATCGAAGAGTCAACTTCAGAATACAAACCAAGTTTCAGATTTTTATCTCTATGTTTGCTCTTTAAGTAGAAAATTTTGGACATTTTCAAAATACTCCAAGATTCAAAAAATCAACTTTGGAAGCTGAAAATTGGGTTTTGAAGTCTGAAAAACTAGATCTTTCAGTGAGCCGAATTTCAACTCGATCGAAGTTGATGAGTTGCAAAGGATCACTTGTAAAGAGGGTTGTTATCATTTTTTTTTTTTTTTTAATTTTATGAAACCTAGTGAAAAATTATGGTCAAATGAGCTCAGCAAAACCCAGAAAAAGTTTTCAATTTTGAGGTCAATGTTTAATCATTTTGTTGGTAGTTCAAGGTGGGAAAACTTTGAAAAATTTTCAAATGCTTCAGAAATTTGAAGCATACGGTTTTTGAGCTGTCCAAGGGAAAAGGAGGAGGTAGCACGGCCCAAGAAATTGAAAATTTTTTCTACGTCGTGTTGAGGTCATTTAGCCATCATTTTTTGTTAAGCCCTACCAAATTTCAAAAAAAGAAAAAAAAATGAAAAACGACCCATTTTGGTGTTGACCGTGCTTCCTTCCCCTCCTTTTGCAATGGAAATTTGTTTTTCGGTTGGAAATACATTGCTTTGCAATTTTATTTTCTTACAATTTTTTCATTTTTCCCCCTCAAAACCCTTAATTTTTCTTCAAAATCAACTTTTTGTGATGGAAAGTTGAAAATGTTTTCATCACAAAAAAACGTTTTTTTTGGAGGGGGGAGGGGACGAAAAATCTTACGAGAAAAATTAAGATTAAAAAAATTTGAAACATTTCAGAATTTAGAGATCTCAACTTCATTGAAGGATTTGTTTCGAACCTTACGTATTCTCCACTTTGTATACAAGTTATTTCGAAATAATTGAAAATCCTCAGTCTTAATACTTAGACTTAGACCTACACATTCCCTTCTAGGAGTAATATAAGACAATATTTCAACACTACAATGCATATTTATTCTTGAATTGAAAAATGAACGCGAATGTTTCCAATTACTCGTCACATTTCTTGCCATGTATTCTTCCCTCTCGGATAATCCTACCTGATAAATTTTCCATATTTATAAAGCGATTTAAAAGCGACGATTTTTGAATAATTTGTCGCAAAACTCCCTCGAGAGGTGACTGATACCTTTAATATGTCTCTCCAGAGTCAATCTTATAACGTGTAGTACCTACATATAAACGTGGTTCAGTTTAAATTAAACGTTTTCATTGAACGAAAATAAAATATTCGCGTCTACGTTTATTTGTTAACTCTGCAGAATGTAGGGCATATTAACGACTATAAAATAAACAGCATTAATTTACTTTTCAACCCGAACGTTTCGGAGATGTGATTTCTCAGCGCTCGCTTAAATGTAAATGCAAAAAAAAAAAAAAACACACACGAGAACCGAACGAGAATGTAAAAGGAGGGAAAATGCGCTAAATCAATCTTCATTTTCATACCATAGCATAGTACAGTACACCAAATACATAGTACCTTCACCATGGAGTACTTCAATAGATAGGTAGGTAATCTAACTAGGTACTGCAGGTATTCGAATTACTATAGAAGTACTTGCAACACGTGACTCTATGTTTCATGACGAGTGATTCTTCTATGGAATTATTAGTCAACTGGCGAATTTCAATTAACGTTATTTTTTCGCTGTCAGAGTGCGATGAAAGTGAATCGACTGTATTACCTATTATTTTATAAATTACATAATATTACTTTCGTCGATAGGTACTAGGTAGTAATTGTGGGCGTTGGCGATCATTTTTTCTCATTGTCTTCTTTTTTCTACGTAGTAAAAATGATGTCGAATTTTTCATTCGATAAAGGTGTAGATACGTACGTACGTAATTTTTACTCGACGAATTTCCTCATCTTCGCCGTCCTCAACCATGCTCAGGCACCTATACTTGTCTATTCGTCTTCCATCTTTGAAACACACAGACCACTTAAGACACCAAGTTACTGAGAAGAGAAAAAAAAAATCTAGTTGGTGTGTTTTTACTTCGACAATACCCTCGTAAAACGTCTAAATGGATTTTTTTAAAAGCACCAAGTTCAATAAGTACACTCGTCGGATACCTCTTGTGTACCTACTACAATATCGTATCATCGAAACATAAAGAAAACTTGACCTCGAAATGCCTTTTCAGACGTTATACAGAGGTATAGTGTTGGGTTTTTGTTTTTTTGTTTTACGTTCACGAAAGGTCATCAATTGTTGTTGATTATTATGAAACGTTCGGCAAGGTGTGTAAGAAAGAATAAGTGGAAACTCTTACTGACAAAGACTTACGCGATTTTAAATTTCAGATTCGACAAAAAGCATCAAATCTCAAATATTAGAAAAAGTTTTAAAAAATATCAAATTTGACAAAAGTAACAGAAAATGACCAATAATATTTTTAGAACGTTGAATTTACATTGGAATTGGGTTTCCAACTGCTGAAGTTGCATTGCAGTAATGTACATTCAATGCTTTTTATTCAGTACAGTTTCATGGGCCATTGACCTGTGAACACTCATCCCCCACCTACTCTCCATAGATCTATACAGGGATGATTCGTATTCGTAATATTCTTCGTAATTTTATGCTCAAAATTACGAATCAATCATAAAACAACTTTTTACCTTCTTTGTACAATCACACCCTTATTTGCGACCATACTACGTATACATGCTAGCTACAAATTTTACAACATTGGAAAAGCTGCCAAACGAGCCTTGTAACGACTTCGCCGATTTTTTTGGCAATACTAGAAGCAATTTTACAAACCGCAATGAAATTATACGTCTCGTCGTACCTTCGAGTAAGAGTAATAAAAGGTACCGTGCAAATTAAGAATTTATCGTTTTTTAAAGATTATTTCTTTTTCTTCGACCATATTCGAAGTTATAAATTGGCTCGGTACGATATCGTCGTCGTCGTCTTCTTACAAATGCAAAACATGCATTTTACATTAGAATTCAAAACTCGAGATGGGATTTTTTGCATCGTAGTAATCACACCCATACACCTAGATGTATTAAAATGCTCCCAGCAGTGTACTCTGTGTATTTGTTTGCGACCACACACGCTATATCGAAAAAAAAAAAAGAAAAGACAAACAGGATTTATTATTCTTACATTTTGCAAATAAAAACCGACTCTAGCAAAGCCATCAGTTCGAGTTACCTTTATGTGTTCTGTAAAGGTATTCTTATATTCTTATATACTCGTACTCTTTACTCATTGGCTACATCTGAGAGTGGAAAAAAATTCAAATCGAAGAAACTATACAACCTTATACTGATGGTAGTGGTATGTAGGTAAAAGCTTAATAAACGTGCTGTAAACCGGATTACAAGGCGGAAAAAATATTATGTACGTATTCTGGTTGGTTAAAGGTTTTTTTTGCTATCGAAGCAACATTCGTGTTATGTATTTAATCCCATAATCTTGAGCGGATTTTCAACGAAATTATAATAAAAAGAACGCTACCAAACGTAATTTTATTGTTGATCATTTAAAATGGGTATTACATTTTTGAGATGTAGGTAGAGGTACCTACTGTAACCTCATAAGAAAATGGTGGAATGATGAAAATAAAACATAATACATATGAAGGTCGAAAATAGGGTTCAAACCAAATATCAGCCCTCTAAGTCAATATCATAAAATTTTGATTTCTTCGATGAGAAATGTGCCTTTAAATATTCAAAAATTCGCCAAAAATCAAAAAATGGATTTTAACATTCGAAATTTTTGGTAGTGGTGAATTTTGAGATCTTCTTCCCCTTTTCAGTTTCCAATGTCCGGTTCAAAAATTGTTGTGCCAGTTGGGATACTTGCTTTGTGAGTGAGTCAGCGGGAGTAGGAATGCCGCAGGCCTCCCAAGGTCATTGAACCGTCTGAATAGCCTCTCAAGGACAATGACCTACTGTCTAGCTTTCCCAAGGTCATCTGTCTGCCTGTCCGGTTTCTCAAGGCCATCTGTCTGTATATTTTGTCTTGTCTGACCTCTGAAGCCTCATTGGTACTGACTGCCTGTTTGCTTTCTCGAGATTGTCAAGGCCTGGGCGCAGAAAAAGTTCTCGAAGGTGGCAACGTCGCAAGGAGGCTGCCATTTACATGGTGTCTTATGGGAATAAAAGCACCGTTTTCTCGTTTTTCTCGAATATTTCAACATTTTGAATGAACACATGGGTGTTTAAGGCATGAAAAATGATCTACTTCTTAAGCTCTACAATGTCATCTTTCATTTGAAGCTCTAGCACTCATCAATCAAAAGATATAAAAGCTCAAAGCTCAAAAATCACAAATACCGAACTTTTGAATGGCAATTTCTCAAAATTTTGATCGAACACATGGGTGTTTGAAACATCAAGAATGATCTACATTTCACGGTCTACAATTTGGGTTTTTCTCAAAAGCTCTAGCACCAATAGATCAAAAGTGACAAAAAAGCTCAACTTTGAACTTTCACAACTTTTGATCTATTGATGCTAGAGCTTTCGAGAAAAAACCAAATGGTAGAGCGTGAAACGTAGATTATTTTTCATGTTTCAAACACCCATGTGCACGATCAAAATTTTGAGAAACTTCCATTCAAAAGTTCGGTATTTGTGATTTTTGAGCTTTTGAGCTTTTATATCTTTTGATTGACGAGTGCTAGAGCTTCAAATGAAAGATGACATTGTAGAGCGTAAGAAGTAGATAATTTTTCATGCCATAAACACCCATGTACCCATTCAAAATTTTGAAAAATTCGAGAAAAACGAGAAAACGGTGCTTTTCCCATAAGTCACCATGTAAATGTCAGCCTCCAGTTCTGACGTCACAGAATCTGCGCCCAGGCCTTGTTGGATTGTCTGAGTAAGTGTCTAGCTGTCCAAGCTTGTGCATGTCTGTCTTCATAAGGTCATTGACCTGGTATGGCTGTACTCTCGGGTCACTGTCCTACATGCCCAACTGTCCAAGATCGCATGTCTGCCTCTCTGACTTTTCAAAGTCATTGATCCCATGGTATGGCTTTTTAAGGACACCTGTCTGGCCTCTCAAGGTCATTGAACCGTCTGACTGTCCTTGTAAAGTTAGTCACCCACATGCCCAGCTTTCCAAGGTCGTCTATCTGCCTGTCTAGCTTCCTAATGGGTCTCTCAAGGTCAATGACCCACATGTCTAGCTTTTCAAAATCACTGACATAAATATCTAGCCTCTCATGGGGTCATTTGTCTGCTTGTCTGAGTACTGAAAGTCATTGATCGGTCGGTACAGTTGTCCAAGTTCATCTGCCTGCATATCTGGCTTTTCAAGGTCATTGATACATAATACGTTTGACCTCTCAAGGTCATATGTATCTCGGTCTGGTCTCGTAAGGTCATTGGCCCGTCTGGGTGGCTTTTCAAAGTCATCGGTCAAGGTCATTGACCCGTCTGTCTGGACTCTCAAGGTCACTAACCCATCTGTCTACCTTCTTAAGGTCGTCTGTCTAACTGTCTGGCCTCTTGAAATCATTGTCCTGTTATTGGTATGGTTCCTCTAGGCTCTATGTCATCCGTCTGCCTGTCCGGCCTCTCAAGGTCACTAACCTACATGTCTAGCCTCTCATGCAGCAACCAAGATTTTAGGTGCTAAAGTTATGAAACTCGAGAAAATTCAAAACTAGCTAGAAGATTGAAAAATTCATCATTACACATACAACCAGATACCAGCTTTTTAGAATTTTTCAAATTTTCAAAAAAATAACAAAGTTCTGAAAATGAGCTTCAAAACCCTAAAATTTTGGTTATAGGTGGTTTGAGCAGGTTTTTTCAATCTAGGTTATCTGTTTTATTCAACTCAGAATGCAATAAGTTTGAGTAAGTAGTTCCCTTGTAAGTTGGAATATCGACTCGTTTTATAATCTGACCCTCAATTCCATCCCTTCCCAGCTTCAATCTGGGCCCTAATCATAGAAAAACGTCAATTATCAAGATAACTACCTAGTACCTACACCATTTCGTTTTTCAGCAAGAGACACGGGCACAATTTTTCCTTCACAAAAATTGAAAACTTGTACCTGCTGCGATACGCAATATTCTTTCACTTTCTCCCCAGCAGCTTCTAAAATATCAAATTTGAAAAAAAAATCCGCACCAAAATCTTATTTCAAACTTCTTAAACAGGTTCATTAAACTGGATAATCACTATTAAAAAATTCAATGTCAGCGTCGTTGCGTCGTCAGTTCCAGTAAAGTTTCTCTCATCTGGATGAAAATTACGAAACAGACTGACACTTCTATCTCTCGCATATCGCTTCATTAACCGGCGCGACGACGTTAAAAATAATTTAATTAAATCAAAACGTTAAACAAGACAACTTCAACTTCAGCATTCTGCGAGCATAACTGCTTCAACTGGCCTCTTCAACTTTACCACCACAAGTAATTACACATCCATATCGGCAAACTACAGTCACCATAGCGAGTACACCAAACCAACGTATAACCCATTTCTGGGCTCACATACCGTCATATATTCTGCTACTGACACATGAAAACTTTTTAAAAGTTGAAAATTTAACATCTTGGAATTAAAAAGCTAAGGTTACACACGGAGCAGAGTTTGTTAGCTGCGATATCGTTCCTCTCACTCTACATACTGGTACACATACTCGGTCGATGGAAAATATATGCACATGCAGTCCAACGTTGGCACAGAAACCTTCTTCTTGATAAGTTGGCAGAAAAACTTTGGAAAATTAATTCCAAACGTTCGCAAAAACTTGGCAACTCGGTCGCGTTACATTAAACTTTCATATGCTCGCACCTTGAACCACCTCTCCGCTTCACTCCAGCGCCCCGAGCCGTTTAACAGCAAACAGAGAACCCGACGCATTAGCATTCAGTACCTTAACCTAAGTCTAATAATTCGCGTTCGAGAGGAAAAAAATAAAGAGACTATGATACAGATGGGGCAAATTTCCACCTACGACTCTCTCATCTCCCTTCGTCAATTCGCTTCGCTCGAAATACTATAAAACCCACGAGAGGCTACATAACTTCAAAGGTATATAAAATTGAAAAAAATCAAGTAGTAAAGATTTTGTTATGTGATGCTCGTAAAAATAACTCGCAAAAAGACCTGCTTTAAAAAAAATTCCTCCTTATATGTATCTCTCCGATATTACCCGACAAATGAACGTTAAACCTAGCAGAAAAAAAGTTTCGACGATAGCGTTAATGGAAACCTATTCGACCACTTCCACTTTGGCTTCGTAAAAGATTGATTTTACGTCGCAGAATGTGACGACGACGACGATGACGAAAACGGAGCTTGAATCAATACAATATTATTATTATGGCCGCATAGAGCGATATTAATTTTGGAAATTTTCATTGTTGCGTTAATTTATAAATTTAAAGACACCTTTCGTTTTCGGCGAATTGTTTCTATTAGTAGGATAATTATTACGGTTTTTAATTTGTGGTAGTAAGAATTAAAGACGAGAATTGGGCTAAATTTGAAACTTGATGGTAGGTTTTAATTGTCCTTCTTTAAATTAAAATTTTTGTATTGAAAAGAGCATTTCGAATGAACATAATTTTTTTTCTTTTCACGTCTACCTATTGAGGGCTAAGAAATTGAAATAGAAAAATACGTATTTTTTTCATCGATATGGAACCAAGAGATGAAGCACTTCACTGCTATGATTTGTATTTTTCTCTTGGAATGGGACTATTTCCTGATAGAGTTAAAAATAAGTTCGAAATGGCGGAGGAGGGTCATTCCATATCAATTCGACCAAAAAAATCAGATTTTGAAAGTCATGTCTTTCGATTTCGCTCAATTTTTTTTTACAATGTCTACCCACCCCATAAGTAAGAAACCGCAATCAGTTTGGTCCCAGTCCGTTTAGGGAGGGGGGAGCTTCAATTATTTTCATATTGTCTCAAGGTACTCAACTACAGAAGCGCACACATCCCAAGCTATGATACTTTGATCAAAACTGATTTCATAGTTCAAAAGGGCATTGCATTCTAAACTTTTAAAGTATTTTGGAATTTTCAAAAGTTGAAAGTTGAACTTTCAAATTTAAAGTTCAAATTTCAAAATGACGCTGTAAGTGAGAGCTATCATTCAAAATTTTGAAAAAATTTCCATAGATGTACTCTTTGATGCTTCTTCGAAATATTCAATTTTCAAGATGAGATCTTTTAATGTAGGGGAGCACCCCCTCCTCCAAATTTGGGCAAAACTTTCAAAAATAATCTGTGGCATGTGATATATCGAATTATATGTTTTTGGTGACGCTGAACACGAATATTACGTCAGATTTTTGATTGGACCCATCCACGGCCCCCAACACCTCCCATAATGGAGTAAAAGTTCAAAAAAGTGTTTTGTTCGTGTGATACATGAAATAGTATGTTTTTGGTGGCTCTGAACACGAATATGACGCCAGATTTTTGATTGGATCCCATATATGGAAATCATTACCTATTTGTTGGACTTTTACCAACTTGGGGACATTCTGGGGGCCATGGGTAAGGTCAATTTGAAAAACTAATGCTATATTCGAGTTCAGCGATATCAAAAACATAATAATTCATGTGTCACACGAGTGCGAAAACCTTTTTTTTTGACTTTTACCCCCTTTGAGGAGGTGCTGGGGGTCGTGGATGAAGTCCAATAAAAAATCTGACGTCACATTTGTGTTTAGCGTCACCAAAAACATAGAATTCGACATATCACATGCCCCAGATTTTTTTTGAAAGTTTTGCCCTTTAGAGGCCTCTTCAGAGCAGAATGGTCACTCACTCGTTTGTTCATTTTATAATAAAAAATCACCTAAAAAAACAAAATGAATACTGTAAGTCACATTTTTTGAGAATTTAGGGCACTTCAGGGCCTCTCCCTCCCCATTGAGAAAAAATAAATCAAAAATTTCTATACTTACCCATTTCTACCATTAATTCTTTCAAATCGATGAAAAAATCTCGAAGGCAGATTATTCAAAGCTTTTTCAAAAACGAAAGGGACACACGCCTTCCCTCCAAAAACCTTTTTTGTTGTTCTTAGAATATGAGGGAAGTGAAACAGCCTCGAAATAAAGTTGGAATATCGTGAAAAAAATGCAGATTTAGGATCTTTACTCTCAAAATTTCACTCAAGTATTTTAATTTTTCAGCAACTTTCAATAGAACAGGAAAAAAATCGAAACAAATACAAACATAAGGGATAAAAATAAAAATAAAAATAACTTTGAGCTGAAATCCATTTTTTTTTTTTTTTTTTTTTGAAAACAAACGAAGAGAAAAATTGTTGAAAATAAGAATGATCTCAAAACGACACAAAACAAAAAACTTGAGCAATTTTGATCCGTTTCAACTCTTCTTCTTTGTAGTACTAAGAAAACGTCATGTTTTTGGTGTTCTAAAAATTAACTCCGAAAATTTTTTTTTTCCAAGTCGAAGAGAAGCATTTTAACGATTTCTGCAAGGATCAGTTTTATAGGTACAACGATGGCCTTCTGACAACAATAGGTGGAATGCGTACATTCGGTGTTAATAAATTTGCATACCCAGTTCGCCGTAAATACGTAAAAACCAGCGGCACATGATTCATCTCAAATTAGAACCGTGTTGTATACCTACCCATCAAAATCCTCAAGTGATAGAAAATTAATTGAACTTGGAGCAAATCTATTTGTAGGACTTTTTAAAAAAATAAATAAATAGAAAATTCAAAATTTATAATGATAATTAGGAAAGTTTGAAGTTGAACTTCCACCAAAAGAGCTCAATTTTTTATGTTGAGTGTAAAAGTTGAAAAGACTGTTTAAAATTTGAAAAATTACTCTTTCTTTTTACCAAAATAATTTTCAAAATGGATTTCCCCCCCCCCCCAATGAGAAGTAAGCAGGGGTTCCCATTTTGGGCAAAAATAGAAAAAAAATCAAGGAACGAGATATTATATTGATGGTTATAGATTCGTAGGAGCAGCTGAGTTCGAATAATGAGCAATTTTTTGCAATCTGACTACGCTGAGCCTAGCCTCCCTCCCTTTATGGATACCTTCCTGGAGATGAACCAATTTTCAAAAAATTGAAAATGAAACTTGGTACATCATTTATCAGATTTTCGATAATTTTAAGTTCGAATATCTACTCATCTTTAGGATACAATCCTTCAGTGTCCCCCTTCTTACCTTTTTCTTGCAGAATTTAAAAAGTCAAATGAAACGTGTCAATTTTCACTACCTAATTCGAGTCCGTCTAATTCTAATACCTTTCATTTTTCAGACCCCCTTTCACAAAATTTTTCTGAGCTTTTTTCAAAATTGGAGACTTTTTAGACCTATTACAAAGTACAAATTTTCAATTTTTTTTTCAATACTTACCAACCTATTTTCAAAATATTATTTATAATAAATGAGCAGATTACTCTAATACCCCTCTCCTCATCACTCTCCTTCTCTATACCTTCATTTTGTAAAATCATGAGAAAAAAATTTCCATTCAATTCTCGAAAATCTCTCCCGGCAAAAGCTTAAAAAACCAATCCAAGAAGTCGGCTCAAGTCGAAGTCAAATCTGGTACAATTACGAGTACCTACCTATCTCGAAGTCGAAATTTCGACCATTTTTCTTTTCTTGTTTAATTTGCTTTCACTAGCACGCGGCCTACCTGAGATATTTGTATTTTCTTTTTCTCTCGTCGCGTTCGCGTTTTCGTTCGTTTTGTTCGCTGCTGAGAAAGCAATATTTCGAGAAATTGCTGCGAGTAACGAGGTCGTTAAGAATGAAAATGTTTTTAAGTAGGTTTTTAAAAAGCTCTTATTTTGATTTTCGTACGATTCGGCCTGAAGGAGGTTACGTTTCGAAATTAGTTACTGCCGCGTACTCTCTGCGTATAGCAGTGTACTCGATTACAGACAGTGTAGATTCGACGAGATGCGACGATGACGTAGCCAGCGCGACCACGACCGATGAAATTACTTAGTTAAAACGAGGCATTTGACGACGATGATTAAATTTACGTATACGCGTTAAGAGCCATTTAACATTTTAACGGACGCTGGGCGATGATTTATAAAATAAAATCCGACTAATAAAGTACTCGTCGTCGTTGATTTCGCCGCATAATAGTGCGGAAAGAGCCATCGTCGCATTGCCCATCCTCATCTCCATCCACCGACGAGCATTTGTAATAAATTTTTTAAACGGGCTCGCGACTGCGGCGATTTGCTGCCGCAGCAGCATGTCGCATCCGTCCTCTATCTATATTCGCGCCGCGCCGCGACGCAGTCAAAGTTACCACGACGATTCTGACGTGAAACTTACGACTGGAAAATTTGTCGCGTTAAAACGAAAACTTTCCAAGCATTCGGGATAATAAAGCAACGTAGAAATCACCTCCGCAGCAATCTGTAAACTTGTTATCGCCGTTGTTAAAAGAAATACTCTACAAGGTGCTCAAAAAATATTGATCGAAACTTTTTAAATTTTTTACGAAGCGAAAATGAAAAAAAAAACTGTTCCGATAGTTTTGAAATTTTCATCGAAAATGTTATCTGATGCGGAAGTCGAATATTTCAGACTTATCTGTCTACAGGGTGTCCCAAAAATCAAGAAATATATTTTTTCTGTGAATTAAAATGGAAAAAGGCATTTATCAATTTTTCAATTGGATAATGAAAATTACGGGGAGTTTTAAGGAATTAATCACTTTTGAAACCGGTTTTAAAAAATTATAAAAAGGTGAAACGAGTTTCATGTAAAAATTGAAATTCTTGGGTTTCTGATCAGACAAAACAGTTACTTCAAAGAAATTTATAATTAGATGAAACATCAAGAAAAGCCAAAAGGTGTCAAACTTTTGGTCCCTCAAAACTCATTTTAATATTCGCCTTAAAACATTATGTAATACTTAAGTATACTTTTGTTTGATAATACATAATTATGTAATAATATTTCAGCTTGATTTTTAATGAATTTCATGTAGATTTTTGCCCAATTTTTACAAATTTCACGGAATAAGTATTTGAAATTTTTCACAGAATTCTGATGAAACTTGTTCAACGTTATTTTAATTTTAGACAATTTTTATGTCAATTTTACTGATTTTCTGATCATTTCAAACAATGTTGTTTAGATTTTTTTCAACCCTCAGATAAATTCAGCCTTTTAAGGCCAATTTATCTCTTTTTTAAATGATTTTTTATCCCATCAAATTTGATATTTGTCATTTATTCTGGTAAACTTTATTGTTATTATGAATGATTTTCGAGGTATTTTATGAATTTTGGATTCTCCATCAATAATTTTCATAGATATAAATCTCGCGATTTTTTGAGAATGAAAAAAAAAATTTTAAATGTTGGTGAAATAATTATGAATTTATTGGTTTTTTAACGAAACTTTTCTGTCAGTTAATTTTTTTCATCATTTTAAAAGTATTTTTATACGTTAAATTCTCTGTTTTGCTGTCATTTTTAGTAAACAGTTTTCAACATAATTTCGAGAAATTTCGTTCATATTTTCAATTTCTTGGAAGCCAATTTATCATCTATTGTCACTTCTTTTCATTCTTTACAAATTTCAATTTTTCAAAACTTTAAAAAGGGGATCCAAAAATTTCAAAAATTCCAAAAATTCACTTTTTGGGGCATACTTGATCCCGAACAGAATAAAACCTGTTCAAATCTTGAACATGAAATTGAAATGCAATTTAAAATAAAAAATTTCCCCAAAATTTTCAACGTTGATTTCAAGAACTTTCTCCCTAAACTTGAGACCTTTGAGCAAATGTACTCGTCAAGAGCTTTCGATTTAATCAAGCATTTTGCGCCATAGTATGAGAAAGAGCTGAAGATAATGAACACGAATAGGTCATTTTTCATTTTTTTCACACAATTTTGACAACTTATTCAAAATGTTTAACAATTTTTTGATGTTTTTTTGGTCAATTTTCAATTTTTGGTCATTTTTATAAGAGTTTTGAAGGGATATGGCTATTTTCAATTCAGTCAATTTTGAGAGTTTTGCACAAATTTTGTAATATTTCATGATTTTTTGTTTTTTATGCTGGTTAAAGCCATGCCATTTTTTGTATTTCCTTCCCTGGGAGGGAGGGGGCGCTAAATTGAAGCCTCCTCCACCCCCCCGGGTTGTGGGACACAAATCGAAGTACTTACATAATTTTTTTATTGCTTAAAAAAATATTTTTGGAAATATAAAAAAATAACTGTACAAGGTAAGCACTAAGATAAGTGCAAACTTAAAATGCTAAATTTCAGATTTAGAGCAATTTTCAAATTTGATCTAAAAAAATTTCAAGATTTTTTAAATTTCATTTTTAAATTTTTTTTCAAATTATTTTATTTTTTTAGTTTCATGGCAATTTTTCGATATCTTCGATTTTTACTTTGAGGGGGGACTTTGTGCACTCACGTCCCCCACCTCCCCAATAAAAATCCCTGGAATGCTATTTTTGAATTTTTGTGAAATTTTTTACATCAATTGCACACAGCTTTAATGATATTTTATCAACTTTCAATCAATTTTCAAAAAAAGTTCTCATCATTTTAAAAGAACTTACTTACGCGTAAAATTTATCATTTTACATGTTGAATGGGTGGTGGCAAAAAGTTTCAATACTTATTGAAATCGTATTACAAAAAATTTCCAAAAAGTGAATGAAAAAGAAAATAATATTGTAAAAACATTTTCAGTCATTTGAAAAAAAAAGTAGAAGTAACCAAGAAATAGAGTAGCAGTCTTTAATAGCTGAATACTATTTCAATATTGTTGCATAAATCAAGAACAATTATTAACTTACTGAACTACCGCATCATTTTTCTCTTATAACAAAAATTTGAACTCACCTGAAACAAAAAAACAAAATGAACATTCCATTAGTGGATTACATAGGTAAAGACACCAATCGTTTTGTGAAAAATGCACATAAGAATATGAAGAAAGTTTGCATTGTAAATTTTAGGAAGGCAGTGAGTATGAAAAAAATCAAGACTCAAGCAGCTACATACTTGAACCAAGTTTCTTACAGTGTTATAAAATCCTGGGAAACTGATAACATCTGATTCAGTCTGCATTGTTCTAATCCTATCTGATCAGACCTCATCAGATCCAATCATTCGACTCCAATTTCATATTACAATCCAGCAGTTGAGCACCAATGAATTTAAATTCTTAGAAATTTACTTTTACGACATTCAGAAAAGTTTTTCATTTTTTTGTGTTTTTTTTTTTCGGAATGCGGAAGAAAAAAAATAATCCTTTTTGTGACCTTTGAAACACTCTGCAAACAGATTAGAAAATCCTCTTGACTCTTACTCTGGACGCACCTCTCATAAAAAATCCAAAACCATTCGAACAACAAATATTTCACCATCTTCCCTCTTCATCCGGTAAAAAAATGTGGAAAAGAATTCGATCGGAACTTTCAAGACATCCTGTATACCGAATGGTTAAAAAAGTTACGCGGCCAAGTTTTCAATGTGGTTGGCTTTAAAATGAGCTGAGAATGTTTCAACGTTGTCGCATCCTTTATTGATGGCGCGTTATTTTCGTCCAGAAAAATATTCGTACTTGTAACTTTTTCCGCTATAAGGTTTTTTTTTCATCGCAACCTTTTCTATCCTCACTTCCCTCCAACCTGCGGTCCTTTCTTATATTTTAAGACTTTGTTATTATAGCACTAGATACTCGTAATTCTTTATCTGAATGAACATTTTTCTATTTTTCAGCGTTCGAGGCGATGGGTTGTAGTAATTTACTCACCGTGGAATATGAACAGATATGAAAAATGCTCGGTGTGGATTTTATGTTGTACGCGAGGTAGTACACTACACGGTGTCAGTAGGTACTTGGTAGTATAACTACCACGATAAGCTAACAAATTCAGCCATCGTCGCCTAGAGATATTCAAATGAAGGTAAAGAGAGAACAGTATACCCTACCGATGAAATTAACAAATTTTTCCCGCTTGAAATACCATAATTGTGTTTGTGTATACTTCACCGCTTACCCAGCTTCTTTATACCAGGCTAGAGGTTATAATTAATTCAGTGAGAGGGTCAGTGCTTTTTTCCCGACGTCGTTAAACAGCAAATTGTATGTATACTTGGGTAGTTTATTTGTTTTGGACCTACCTGTACCTACCAGTGCATATGAATATTATACATACTACGCTAGGTATGGTATATGTTACAAAGAAAAACCAACGATAGCGGAAAGCAATTGGACAAAAGGAGATCAAACTGCTGACCTTTTTTGTTTTTTAGCAGGAGCATTAAACTTTCCAAGTTTAGGTCTCACAGTAGTGCCTTCTGTCCTTCACTTTTACTATTTTGAAGCCAGAATGATAAAATAGACATACAGGGTGTCCCGTTCGATGTGTCGAATAATTTGCCTCACGATACAGAAACCTAAACTACGCGAGTGTAAGTTGAGTTGCTGATTTGAGAAATGGACGGGGCAAAATTTAAGGTAACTCGGTGTCGATTCTATCAAGTTGTATTACGACTCCTTGGATATTCTAGTAAAAAAAAAATACATATTTTCAATAGTTATCATCTATAAAATTGAAAATACCACGATTAATTAAAACTTTCAAAGTGCTCTTAGCACCCTATGTGGCATAAACCAAGTTATGTTCACATATATTTATCTTCGTGCAAAATGAATAAAGGAGCTAGACTTTTTTTGAAAATTTCAAGTCATAGCTCAGTAAATAATTTCCAAGTTTGACGAAAATTAATTACTTAATTTTTGACCAAAGCGTGTAAACAAGTACCTACTCGAAGAAACTACCTCACAAATGGTCGCTCACAAACCCTCACAACTTTTAACGTAGACAAATCGTACACAATCACAAAACTCGAAATTCCAAGCCCATATACGCACACAGCTACACGTATTTAAACATCCATCGTTTTGATCCTTTTGATTACCATTATTTTGTCCTCGAATAAAATCAGCATCGACGAAATACACGCATTGATTCGTTTCTTGTACGTACAAGTCTAAAGGTCTGGTATTTGTATATTTTACTACTATGGCAAATTTTCGGCTCGTAATATGATTCGACAGCATCCGTCTAATTAAACTTGTTTAATATGTACATAATACAAAGGTAGAGAGCGACTGGGCCCCATTTGTTTTCCATTCCAGGTACTTTGCATGTACGCAGGGTTCAACCTAATTAGGCTTATTTGTTCAACAAACAAGCTACGTGGATTTTTCGTCAATACCCCATCCATTTTGCAAACTTGCTTAAATGTTTTTAGAGCGATGAAAGTATTCGGTTTGGGTTCAACCGTGTACTCGTATTAACGCAGGAGGCAGGATCCGAGACGTTTTCTATCGATGAAATTATTATGGCTCCAATTAAAATTACCAGTCGCTGCGGTGTAATTATGGGTACCTTTACCCAAATACTCTTTGGTGAAGATGAAAGAACCGCATCGTAAAAAAAATAAAGCTCTTTTGGTCAATTTTATAACAGCTTTGTACACAAGTCAATTCTGACAAATTTTTATAAAACTTGTTAAAAAAACATTTTTTCGAATTTTTAAAAACAGAAGGAAACGTTATTCCTCATGAAGAAACAAGAAATTTATGGACCTAAAGAGGTATTTTGCAGATAAAAGGTGATAATGAGGGAAAATCAAGTACCTACAAAAAAAATGTTCTAGGAATTTTTAACAACATGTATTTTTGTTCCCTCCTTACCGTTCGAAAAATAGCACAAAATGTAGAATATTCAACTTGAAAAATATTCTTTCATGTTTTGGAGTCCTTAGAATTGCATTTTCAAAATTTTTGCACCTCGTATCTTCACATCATACTTACAAACGCTCAAAAAATCAAATTTTCAGCAAACTACTTGAATGCCTTTTTGGGTTTTCGGAAACGATTGTCAAGGGTAAAGTTGAGGCTGGATTTTTTGGGGGAGGGAGAAGGGGAAATTCAGTCTGCAAATCCAAGAGTTTCCCAAAATGAATTTCATAATTTCCAAGAGGAAGTTCAAGCTGTGAAGGAAAAAAAGGGTCCCGTTAATGTGCACCAGGATCGCAATTTTATTGACTGAAAATGTTTTGAAAATTGAGTTCGCAATCACCTAGAAAAATTACTACAAAACGTTTTTTCTGAGCAACTGTGACAGTTCTTCAAAAACAAAAAACAAAAAAAAACAAAACAAAAACCATAAATCTATATACGGCGATAATTGTCATGTTGGTAAAATGAATCATTTCCCTGGCTTTCAATTTTCAAATAATTTTACTGCAGAATTATGTATGTACCTAATTAGGTTGAAAATTATCAAAGCATCGTTGGATTACATTAGCAATCTACATATTTAAACATTTGGAAAATTAAAAACATTTTCCAGCAGATGAAACTTGAGCTTATATTTTGAAAAAAGCTCAAAATTTTTAAAATTTCCTAAATCATGATATCTAACAGACTTTTCTTTAAAAAATCACTATTTTTTTAACCACATTTTTTCATCCAAATTTTTAGAAAGCTTAAGACTCGACCCCCCTCCCTCCCCCCTACACACACAAAATTAATATACCTAAAATTTATTACAAAATTGAAATTGGAAGAAGATTTGTAAGTAAACAAAGTATTTTTATATTTCAATCAAAATTATACATATAAAAAAAAAATAACAAGTCGCCAACTTCATCAAAAATAAACTTATTTTTCTAATTATTTGAAAGTTTTTGTTGTGCGTTTGAATTTTTAAATTTTTTTTCACTAATTTTTAAGCTAAATTCACTAGTTTCACTACCTATTAGATACCCTGTAAAATTGATTTTAGCATTAAAATTCACATCAGTTCCCATCCGATGTGAAAATTTCAAGCACCAAAATTTCCACAAGGGATAATTTTACCATTTAGAATTGAAAAGCTGGTGCATTTTTTTTTGGCAGAATAAACAACATTTTACTGAATTTACAAAATTGTTGTTTTCAACTTCATTTTTTTTGAACCTCAAACTTTAAAGGAGGAGCTATACTGAATTTAACCATAAACTTAAACTTAACCCTAGAAGTTAAACAAAGGCAAATTTTAGGTTGACGGACGTTAAATTCCGTATAAACCAAGCTAAAGTATAAGTTAAGGGAATAAGTATCCCCTTAAATTCAGTATAGCCCATCCTTAAATAGAAATTAATTTTGTTGATTTTCGTTTTTTGACTAAATTTATCCCGGACTTTACTCATCATTTTTTTTTTTTTTTTTTTATTTACCTAACAAGGAAACAGCAGAACTGCCGTGAGGCATTCACCACGTAAAATTAACAGACACAATTTACAAATAGTGTAAGGAGAAAAGAAAAGTGGACCACTGTCCAATTTTCTACCTATTCGACATTTAATGAGCAGTTAAACAAAGAAATCCGTAGTCTTTGTTCTGGCAAGTGTTCTGGTGGTGTTATTATCCAGTAGTTGAATTGCTTCCGTGTTGGGATGCTGGTATAATCTTTTTGCATGAGCTTTCGATGATGTACTGATGATTTCATCCACTGTCAAAATTTTCCAGTCCCTGTGGAGAGTTTTGTTGCTGACATACCAGGGAGCATTGCTCATCATTCTCAGAGTTTTGTTTTGGAAACGTTAAATGATGTTTCTGTTGGCCTTTTTTGCACACCCCCAAAGAGGTGCTCCATACTGCCAGACTGGCCAAAGTATTGAGTTATAAAGGAGACGTTTATTCTCTAGGCTAAGTTTGGATTTTCTACCCAATAGCCAGTGAAGGTTTTTCAGTCTGTAGTCAAGCTCTTTTCTCTTAACCTTGATGTGGTGGTTCCAATTAAGTCGCGAATCGAGGTGTAATCCGAGGTTTACTCATCATACGACGTTTTTTCAATTTACTCACATCATAAACTTTGTTGTGATATTTCAATTTTTCAAAAACATTTTGTATTTTTATAAAGAAAATTTTTTTGAACAGAGTATGATATGAGGAAATATGCCTTCATCGCCTTAGAGATGGTTAAATTGATATATCCCTATGTACCTACTGGAAGTAGGTATGGTAATGTGAGAATTCTATTTATTGATCTGTGGCTTGTAGCTCGAAGGCTCCTGCATCGGATCTCTAACCAGCTGCTTTACTTAGTTTCGGCCAGGGTAGTACAAAAACGTGGTTTTTTAAAAAAACAAAACTTTTTTTTTTTGTTTTAAAACAGTTTTTTTTTCTTATTTAAAACTATGTGTATTAAACACAAATTCATTTGTTTCGGGTTCACCAGACATCAATTTTTGAGATGTGCCGTCATAAAATAGCTTCAAAGCTCAAGAAATATGGGAAAATTGGAATCAAAACACAAAATTTGTCTCTAAAAATACCGTTTGTTCAATTTTACTTTTTTTCACCAAGAAACTGAAAAAAAACGTGTTTTTTTTAGGAAATTGGAGTTGAAAAATGGGAAACTACTAGTGGAAGCTTGAAACAACGTCGATTCCCCAGAATAATCGCAGTGGCAATAGGCATTCGTCTCACCCTGTTAGGGTAGGTACCACACAAATGCAATTTCCAATGTACTGTAAAGGACAAGGAACCATGACGACGACGGAGTTGAAAAATAACACGTTTAAAACAAAAAAAAAACACTGTTTTAAACAGTCTTAAACGTTTTTTTTTTTGTTTAAAACATCGTTCTGTTTTTTTCATCTGTTTTAAACGCGTTTTAAACATGTTTAAAACATTTCTGTTTTAAACATGTACAACCCTGGTTTTGGCTACTCACGATGGCTGGTTCTCTGTCAACTGATAGATGTGTAGGCAGCGGAGCCTTTCCTCTCCGCCCCTCTTTCCTGTCTTAGCCCACTTTATTAAGTGGATAATTTGTGCTGACGATGTGGTGTTTATTCTAATTATGTCTAATTATCTCGGTACATTGGATAAATCTCCAATCCTGCTAGCCATTGGAATTATATCTCTTGTCGAATAGGTACTTTGTGTAATACATACATTTCTGTCGACGTTGTCTATTATTGGGGACACCCGCGAAAGAGGCAGAAAAAGTGTACAGTGTTATGAGTAAGTAATTACTCTGATTTCCATTAAAGTTATATTACTTCATCGCTAATTAATAATTAATAAGCTTGCACTTATTATTATTGTTAATATTATTCTAGTAATTAACGCTAGTTGTAAGATAGAAGCCAGAGCTTGTATCTATTATAAAATATTCTTATAATTATTTTATATTCGATTAACCCTTAAAGTGTAATTATCCCTCTCAATCTATCAAGTGTATTTTTCTGTTAACTATTTTCAATTGTTGATTCCTTGTTCTAATTTTACACCAATTGGGTTTTCATACTTATGTATTATTTTATTTATATTTTTTTGCCAAAATGCCAATATTACTTTTTATCTGATCCCCTTTAATAAAATTTTTAAAAATTCATCCGTTAAACTAAAAGACAACGCACCAATTTTTTTGGAAAAATTTTCAAAATTTTGCTTCAGGAATATTGTGGTAATACGTAATTTCCAATGCCCAAAAATGGCAAACAATTCAGAAAACAACACGTTTTCAAAAAAAGTGCCCTTGAATTTCAATTAATTCAATCGTCTAGTTAATGAATTTCTCATCATCACCACTTTCCAAGGTTGCTTAAAAAGTTGACATTTTCTCAATTTTTTGAGGAAATGCGAAATTTTTTTTCAGGGGTCCAAAAAGTTGTCATTCTACGTATATTGAATACAGGTAAGTATCCATTTTTGAAATTTCAGGTTTATTATGAAAAAGCAAACGTGAATATGTATATCGTCTAAATGGCCTGTGAATGCATCAAAATTAATGCGAGGGCATTCACTATAAAAATTCTCTAATTTGGAGGCACTTTTCAACCATTTTTCGAAGGTAAAATCTTCTTTCAATAAATTCTTCGGGTCCAAAAAACGAACATTTTACCATATCGATTAGATTAAAGAGTCTTCATAAATGATCAAAGCCATAAAAACACTACCCGAAATCTTCTTTGAGAGTAATTTCTTGCCAATTTGACAGTACCATAATCTGATCACTCACGTAATAGTAAGCCCACTTTTTAAAAACTGCATCTTCTTCATGCACCATATTGTTGAGATACTCGAAACAAGATATACTCGTGTAATATTTTATTCGTATTATGTTTCGTTTTCATCGCATTTTGTGGACTCTTCTTCACTTTGAAAAATAACGTTTTTCCCTCTTTCGACGTCATCAAAAAAAAAAAAAAAAAAAAAAAAAGAATACGTAACGACGAGCTTGTTAAATTTCACCAACACACAATAAGAAGAACATAACCGTAAGCTCGAATTCGTTGTCCATTTAAAATATAAAACGAAAAAAATCACATTATTAAAACGAAATTTGCGATCACCATCCATCCCTCATTGGAAAATAATGTTTTTTAATGAGCCAGCAACAATACAACGAGCGAGGCGTCGATGAACAAGCCAATTTAACATCGCCGCGTTTCGAATAAATTTCCAAGCAGATAAATTCATTTTCGAGATTATTTTCCTGTCGCTTTTTTTTTACTACTCTTCATCTCCATCGTGTTTTTTTGTACTCGTTTGACGAGCCATAAAAAATAATATCATCTTTGAGCAATCAAAGTTCAAAACGGGATTAAGACCAGCAAAAGAAGACTAATCTGTCACGAACACGGGCGGATTTGGAAGTTGTGTAAATCCTTACAGCTCGGTTCGCGTCGAATTTGATCGTTTTCAATTCGAAAACCAAACGGAAACGTAGAACAAGAAATAGCACTACGAAAGACTAACTTTCTATTAAAAATAACCTACACACTCTTCCAATTACACAAGTTGAAAGCAACAAAGTTTATGAAAGGAAAATGTTGACCTTTTAAGATAACATTTTCAGACGCGTTTTTTTTCCTTTCACTCTCTCTTTCTCTCTTCTTCCTCGTTTTCCTTTACTTTTTCGCTGCTGGCAACTGCAAACCGTGCAGTATTTTACAATTCGTTTGAATTGGGTGAGTATTTCGGCGATACTTCAACTTGTATAAGCGTGTAATGTGCTAAAGAATACCGCTATTACATGTTGGATGCATTGTATAGTGGCCAAAAACAAGACCCATCCATCGTTCTCATCGCGTAAAACAGCGCTAGAAAAAACACTTCCTTTAATTCGCACCATTCGCCAAACGAAATACAACAAAATCTTGCGAAATAAACGTCTTAAGCTCGACTAATTGAAAAAAGGCTTTACAATGATGAACACTTGAACCACATTTTATTCGAACCATTTCATTTAGAGCTCTTTTCTTTCACCCAACGAAACGCCGGTGATAATTCTACAGGGTGTTTCAAGCTGGAAGCAAACTTTTCGTCCAAAAATTTACAACATCTGCTCAATCAACGTAATTTCAAAAAAAATGTACTCGTATGAGATTTTGGACTGTCCTAAAACCTCATCGTACCTCCTCCTCTTCCTAATGCAACTTTCAAACTCAAAACTGAAAAAAAAAAGAAACACACAAAAAAGTACTTTTTTTACTTTGTAAAAAAGCAAATCAACCATAACGATGCATTCATCGTAATTATTAATCGCCAACATTCATGTTTTTTTAAATCGTTTCGTTTACTTTTCCAACAGTAAATAAAATTCAATCGACTGAAACGTAATCAAACAAATAATTAGTTCTCCCTCTCGATTGAAACTATGTACAGCGAAATCGACAATCAACGAATCCAAGAAAATTGCAGTTATACGTGGAATTTTCCTACATAAGGTAAGCTAATTTTACTTAATTATACAGATACTATTTCCTTTTACCTTCTGTTATTGAATTTTCCCCGAATACATTTCTACCAGTAACCTAATTATAAAATGACCTTTATTATTTTGTGCATTATAGCGGAGGCGTCCCGCCGATGAGTACGCTAAGGGTGAGGCGTAGAGGTGCAGCGTATTTTCCGGCCATATGCTTACTCGTAATCGTGGATACAGTGGTCGATATTTGTCCAGATTTCAAGCTGTGTTCGTTGTATTTTTTTTTCTTCGGGCATTAAACGTTGCAGGTTTTCAAAGGTTTACTAAAGGTTTTTGAACTTTTATTAACAACGAGTTCATTTTGGACGGATTTTTGCAATTGAATTAATAAAAGTTACGAGATGAAATATCCCGTGGGTTTCTTTACGTCTTTAAGAAAATAAAAATACAAAAGTCAAAGCGTCCATCGGTTCTTGCTTTTTAAATACTTAATTTAAAGGAAAAAACTTGAAAAACTAATTTAATGTTACCTACATAAGTACTCTATTCAGAAGAAAGAGAGAGTACAGAAAAATGAATATTTCAATTATTTTCAAACAAACTTTCTATACTAAAATTCAGTAGGTAAATAGAAAAAAATTGAGCAAAAAATTTTTTCACGTACTTCAAGGCTCTTCAACTGCAGTAGCAATTTTTTTCATTTGTGACTATAAAATATGCATTTTCATTTTATGGCAGCTAAAAACTGATTTTTTTTCAACTGTGAAATGCAGTTGTAAAAAATATGTCGTAGATGGAGTAAGCTGGAAATTGCTGAAAAAATACTTTCAACGAGAAATTATGTTCCAATTTGGCTCCGAAATGAAATGAGTGCTTGAATGTGACCTCATGGCTCGTGCTTCAAAAAAAACAACTAAATTTTGTACCCAAAAGGTGACAAAACGTAAGTAAGCAAAATATTTCAATGAAAAAAAAAATTACCAAAAAAAACGGAGCAATATTTCAAATTGGAAAATTTGGACTACCTAGCAAGGGAACCTCGTCAACTCATCAGTCATCACCTTCGAATTGGCTGAAATTTGGTTCACTGAAAAGTTCAAATCATCCACATCTCAGAACCAAATTTTCAGCTGCTGAAGTTGACTTTTCGAAATTTGGCGAATTTTTGAAAATTACTAAAAGCAGGTATCAGATGGTGTCTTTTGGGATATTTTATATTTCTTGTAACCTGATCTTGATTATCGCTATTTTATCGCCATTCTTTGTAGACTTCATAACTTTTGTTTTGTCTCTGCATTTATTTTCATTCTGTATTTCAGTCCTGCTCTATTGTTTCATTCTATCATTTTCTGAATCTGTGCTTTCTGGCTTGACAATATTGTAATTGTGTCATCTGCATAGCTTATCTAGGTGAGAGGAAACACCCCTGTGTAGCCCTCTTTTGATAATGCACTTAGCTATTTTTGGAATACTGTAGTCGGGGGATCCGCATAAGGATCTAAATTTCGGGTTTTCATCTCCATTTGATGAAATTTTAGTTTCAAAAATCTGCTGGAGACTCCAGGAATTTTCAAAAAGTCGCTGTTGGCTCCCAAATGACGTGAAACCCACCTGCAGTTCACTTCGCAGCGTATTGAAATTAGTTCGCAGAATGAATTCCGGCTTTCCAACTCCATCTTGATGAAATGTTGTGGGAATTTCAAATTTCAAAAATCTGCTGGAGGCTCCAGAACTACTCTAAACAGCCTGAATCAGTTACCAATCGATTTGACAGGTCGAAAATAGAGTATATCCCAAATTTCAGCTTTCTAGGTCAATCTGGTAAGATTTTGATTTTTCCCCTCATTTTTGGCCTAAGTTTGATTTTCAAAAATTCACCAAAAATCGAAAAATGCACTTTAGCACTTGAAATTTTGACAGGTGATAAACTTTTGCCTGGTCTTTCGATCTAACTTTGTATGGTTAAAAAAATTTTCTGCAAGTCCTATGTTGGGCTGACTTGTTAATCAAAATGACCGCCATTTTGTAAGTAGGGCCACTTTTTTTTTGAGGAAAAGGGCTAGAAATGTTCCTTAGGACTTCCCCTTCAAGAAAAAAGTTATCCCGAAGGATCGGCTGGGGGTGCAATAGATCCTTATACTGACGAAAATCTCAAAAAACGGAAGAGGAAAGGGGTTAGAAGGTCTGAAACTTTCCCAGGGTATCTAACAAAATTTCTCCGAAGAAATGCAGTACGTTTACAGTACCTTTTGCATTACCTTATATCTTTTTTATCCAGCTTACACCGATCCCCTCCCCCTCTAGAAAAAAATTATATTTTTGAACCAGTTTGAATTTTTTGATAAAATTATAATATAAGTATTTCAATCGAAACAAATTAAAATTACAGAAGTAAAAAATTAATCATTTTCACAATTACATTGCAAAATATTTTATCAATGTCACAGACTTTAAACGAGCAATTTTTTTTAGCTTACTGGCTGAACATTCCCGTGGTGGTGACTAAAAAAAAAAAATACAAGTGTTGCCATCTTCAGAGTGTCCACTCATTTCTGGAAATGATTTTTCCTGACTTTTCCAGGTTTTCCAGACTAATTTTTCCATTTTTCCAGACCATTTTTTTCAATTTTCTATGCTTACCCCATCGTCGTCGTGGTTCCTTATCCTTTACAGGACATTGGAAATCGCATTTTTGTGGTACCCTAACAGGGTGAGGCGTATGCCTATTGCCACTGCAATTATTCTAGGGAATCACTTTGGTTGAAAAAAAAATGGGGGTGGGGTGTATTTTTTTTATAAGCTTCTCTTCGAACTGGATACCTTCTTCGGATATAAAAAAACAGCTCAACTTTGATTATTAACTTTTCAAATTAAAAATAAATAAATAAATAAATGAATAAAACATGCATCAAGTTTGGCCAATTGATTACAAAATTCATAATAGGTAATTTTTGAAAATATTTCTTTTCTTTTATGAATTTTTGGAGGCAACAAAATGTGAAATTTGTTCATCTTAAAAATTGAGAAACAAATTGGCCCCAGCAAAGCGAGAACTTTCGAAAATTTTCATTTCTTGCCTAAAAACGAGTTTTTTTTTTTTCAAATGAGAAGAGTTTATTTTTTGATTTCTTAAATTTTAATATTGGAATGATGTTTTTTTGAAGGAAGTTGACTACTTTTGAAAAAAAAGAGAACAAGGTCGAGCGAAGCAAGGGCGAAAGCTTCTGAAAATTTGCATTTTGAAAGGCATAAAAACGAGCTTTTTTATGTGAGAATGAGTAGGTTTTTTTTGGCTTTTAAAATTTTAGAATTTGAATAATGCTTTTTTAAAGGAAGTTGGTTTTGAAAAAGAAAACAGAACTGGCCCAAGTGAGGGCGAAAGCTCTTGTAAATTTGTATTTCGAGATGCATAAAAACGATGTTTTTTTCGTGAGTTCATTTTTTGGCTTTTTGATTTTTATTATCTAGAAATATTCATCAGGCCGTTTAAAAAGAAAAGAAAACAAGCCCAAGCGAAGCGAGGGCAAAAGCTTTTGAAAATTTTATGGTTCGAGAAGTAAAAAATAATGTTTTCCTTTCATAACAGGTCCTTATCTGAAATTTGCAATTGATCGTTTTTTCAAAATTCCAGGGATTTTGCGTGAAAATTATGAAATTTCCTGACTTTTCCAGACCGACCAAATTCCATGACTTTTCCAGGTTTTCCAGGCTTGTGGACACCCTGCATCTTTTGAGGTACAAAATGAACATTTTTTCCCTAATTTTCACCAATTAATTCATTTTGAGGTTTTTAAAAAATTTTTAAATGAAAATGATTTTGAGAAAAAATACAGTACTTTTCAGGCAAAATGCAGTACTTTACAGTACTTACTGAAGTTTTTTGTAACGTACCCACCTCCCATACAAACGTCAACCCGTAAACTCTCGGGAGCAAAGCGGAAAACTCGATAGCAAAGGGATTTGTACTTACGTATTCCAGCGGTAGGTTCAAAAGGTGAAAAAAATTGGCCTTGAATTAATCGCGTGCAATTTTAATCTTCCAAGTCTTCATTAAGTACTAAGTTGAAAAGTTAAACCGCGACAAAAACGTTCTGGAATGTCGAATAGCTACTTTCTAAATCGTTGAACTTTAGCTACCAAAAACTCCGGGTTTAATTACATTTCGGCCGATTGAAGGTCACATCAGAGGTTTTTGCACCTTTATATCTACTACGTGTGAAATTGTAGAATAGGGACAAGCGAAAAAAAAAGTTGAGAAAAATTTAAACCTTCGACTTTTTCAGGTCTTTTGAGATTGTATGTACCTACCTATTGTGTGTAAGAATGAAAAAATTCTCTTACATAGTGAGACACACAGACACACTACACATCACGTACCTCCACTAACCAATATAGTTTACTTGTGGTAGGCGGCTAGGCTGTATAATACGAAGATACCAACGAACGTCTATTTAAACCGTAGAAACAAGCCGAATAAATAATTACAAGCGGGCTACAGTTTTAGGATAGATAGTGGTCAAATTTAGCGCGGCTAAAATGAAAAATCCCTGCAATCTGTTCGGCTGGGTAATTAATAATTCAAAGAGAGCGGTTTAATTATTTATAATTTAATTCGGGAAATTACGAGGCCGCGAAAATTACGCGTTAACTACGAAATAACGTATTTTTAATGACGCGTTTCATTGTTATAGTGTTATACCCGGACAGCGAGATGGAGAGAAAAAACACAGAAACGAGTCGAAGAGAAGAGGGTGTAGTATAGCACGATGCAATTTAAAATAATATAACAGGTCGAAATTACGAGTATCTTCGTTAAACTACTACTACGTAGAGTCATTCAAGGTAAAACGTAGTAAAAAGGTACAATAAGAAGGTACGAGCAGAAAGGGATGAAAAAAAAATCGACAAGGTTTTTCGTCGAGGTTGCAAAGCAAGCAAGTAAGCGAGCGAGCGTGCGAAATAAAAGCGAGAAAAAAACAGCCAAGAATTTTGGACATCCCTGCGTTTTAGATGGAGAAATTTCGGCGTACGTTGAAAAGCTTTATTTTGGCGTACAACATTAATAACAACAATAACAACAACAACAACAACAGTGTTAAAGCGGAACTACACGCCGCTATTTCTCGACATTAAATACTTGATTTTTTTTCGTTTTTGTGTGTAAAAACACCTCGGTACGTTGTTGTGGCGCTTGTTGTGCTCGTGGTGAGGCTGCTTGTTTATATGGTGTACAGCCAGGATGAGGGTATATGGCGAAGAATAGTCATTCGTTTCATTTACACGAAATTATAAAGGCGGATAAAATTTTATTTTTATGATACCTCTCGGTTTATTTTTACTCGTGTACCGCTAAACATAGCAATTACCACCCGCACAAGAGGTAAAAATTTGAGGATTTTTTTTCAGATCAATTTTTTCTCCATGCACTGTACCTATTGGTATATATAGGTATCGTTCACCGCAATGCGCTGAAATGGTAATTAACCGAAGCAGGCTGCGTGGCAGAGTTTATTTGAATAATGAAAAGGTCGAAATTAATACGCGAAGATGCGCCAAAGTACAAAAGTACGGAAGGGTAGAGGGCGAGGGTGGCGTTCGGCTCGACGCGACGCGACGAACGCGAAGCGAAACGCCAACGTGGAAATTTCTCTCTTTTCTGACGATTTCAAGAGCCATTTGTTTATCGTGTACTGAGGCGTTTTGTCGCCGTAACTTTACTGTATCTATAAATCATAGCGACTTATCCTCGGAATAGAATCATTTCAAAGTGTAAGCTCTCTGTTCGGTGCCGAAAGCAATTTACGCCCCTTTTCGGCATTCGCACTCTGTATACTTCTTGCTACTACGTTATTTTATGCCGACGCGTTTTCTCCTCTCGCTATTCGATGTCGTATGCTACGCGAGCTGGCCAAATCCTCGCTATTTTTCAGTTTTTCTATTGTAAGCGAAAAAAAGAGGTTTTGAAAATGATTTTTTTCAGGGGGGTGTAAGATGAGAGGTTGATGGGGTGGGGTTGGGTGATTTTCAGGATTTTGCTTTCAAATTTGGTCAAGTCGAGCAAGAATTTTCAGGTTTTGAGCAAACAAAAGTAAGTAGGGGTAACATTTCCTCTGCAAGTAAAATTTCAAGTCATGCGAATGTTTTTTTTTTTGCTTAAAACGTTTGTACATGAAATGTCATTGTTTATGAGCTCTACAGAATTAATGTCAAAAATTAAATTTGGAAATTTTAGAAAAATAGAAATTGCGTGAAATTTTGCATACATTGCTGAAGGATTGTGAATTTATGCGAAATTCATAAAAAGTTCAGGAAAAAAATAAACTGGTAAAATAACTTAAATATGTACGTACCATTAAAATTGAATATGGTCAAAAAATGTTCAAAAATTGTACAATATGACATGAAAATGTATGAAAATAACTTCAAAATTACATAATCTGCACCTACAGAATTTTTCAAAAATACATAAATATAGATCAATCATGAGAAAATTTTGGAAATCCTGAGGAAATGCAACATTGATGACAAAGACCTACAAATAAATAATCAAGAACTTGTACTGGAATCAAAATGCAGAATTAAAGCAGAGTACTCTGAAAATAAGTAAGTGTAGTATTAAGAGGGGGGGTGGGACAGGGGTGTCCCCTTTCACTTTCAAAATGTATACAGAGGAGATCATGAAGTAAGCACAAATTGAATATATGTAAGTATGTATGGGGCTGAAAATTAACGACAAAAGAGTAAATGAGATAAGCTATGCAAATTGCAAATGGTACAGTTACAATTGTCGAAGCAGAAACACAAATGAATAGAGCACGACTGAAATATAAATTAAAATAAATGCAGAAAAAACAAAAGTTATGAAGTCTACAAAGAATGGTAATAATCAAGATCAGGTCACAAGAAACATAAAATGTGAACACTTCTGGTATTTAGGAGCTCTAATCAACAATGCTGGAAGACATCACAGGCAATCTTGGCAAAAAGCAGGAATTTATTTATATTCATTATTTTATTGTGTATCATTGATATTTTCATGCATTTACCATTTAAATTCCTTACTATGTATTCAAATAACCGCAGATGTTTATCATAAGCATATTATAAAGTAGCTCAACAAGCAATGCTATGTAATTGACTTGTAAATTCCTTTTTGCGGTACCTTGCAACAAATTATTTGAATTTGAATTTCACAGGAAATATCTTCAAATTTCGTGGTTGGGAGGAGGAAACCTGGTCGAATTTTATTTGAAAAAATGGAAAAGATCAAAACTCAAAAAAGAAGTTGACTAAATGGAAAATTTTGATTGGCGATTAATTTTTTTTTTTAATGTCAGAAATTAGTTATTTTTGGTCATTTTTAAAATTTTGACATAGGTAATGTCAAGAATTGAATGGATCTCGAAAAGGAAATTCCGGAGGATTTTGATTAAATTCAGTGGAAAGTGGAAACCTTCATTTTGAGTTGAAAAACACGCTTGAAAAAATTTAACTTCAAAGCTGTCTCGGGGAGGGTGGGGGAGGAAGATGGCTCATCCAAGAGAAGAAATTTACTTAACCTAATTGTTTCAGGAAAAATAGTCCAGTCCCAAAAAAATGTATTTGAAATTTCGAGTCAAGCTGAATCCAAAGCCATTGCGAAGGGAAGGGGAGGTGGAGGTGTCACGCCGTTCAGTCATTAAAATTTCACCCTCCCCAAGTCGGCCAAATTTTTGAAAACTAATTGTTGATTTTTGCCGATTTTTTCAACAAACTGCGTACCTAATTCAAAACTTTGAATGAAATTCCGACTGAATTTTAACAATATTGACTGAAAAATTTCAAAAATTCACTAGAAATTTTTCAATCTCACTTCGCTTGGAAAAAGGCAAAACTGCATCAGCATTCCTTTTCAAATATAATTTCTCTAACAATGTTCGCTTTTTTACAGATTACGAGTATACTTATATGTATGTATATGTATTCAATGTTACCACTGAAAATTTTTCAAAAATTTTACGCCCTTGTGATGTTTTTTGAGGAACAAGAAAGTTTTCGATTTTTTTTTCTCATAAATTACCCGTCTTCATTCGACATTTTTTCAGAAGGGCCACAGACAGTATTTTTACCATTCACATCCCCTTTCATAAATCAGCTCGAATCATCTCTGCCTGGACCATTTCCATCAAAATTCAAGACATCTTTTAGAGTTCTACAATGTGGTTGAAAATTTTCAAGTGTCTTAATTTTAAGATAAGTTGGTGTTTTAAAACTATTTTTTTTTCAATATTTCGCATCAATTACTTATGCCAAAACATGTAAAGATACAATTTCTGAAACTGGGAAAATATTTTGGAATACAGTGGTACCAACTCTTTGGCCATTCCCACCAACTTTCAAAAATTGAAAAAATAGCCAAAAGCTTCTTAAATTTTCTTGTTTTTGTTTTTTTTTAAAGTGGCAATGATGACTGAAGAAGTGGAGTCACTGTATTTCGAAATACGTAAGTATATTTTCTCGGTTTCAGGAATGAGAGTATTTTCCTCAAATTCTCCTTCAAATAAGCGCTCTCAAAATAGGTTGGGTAGGTGCTAGAGCGAAGAAACCACTATTTTTTTGAGAATGTTCCCTCTTTGAGAACTCATTCATCTTTCTTCCATCATACATTTTTCTCGCAATCCACCCGGATCAAGAATTCATCGGAATTTTTTCAAGTTTTTAAAAGTCTGACAAAATTTTGAAAAATTTCATCCGTGATATTGACGATCAATCAGAGGATTTTTTACGTATTCAAAAGTTTTATAAAACACCGGGAAGCCATTCTTAAGAATTTGACACAATTCTAGCAATTTGTCGATTTTTTCCAAGATCTTAAATATCTGACTTGATATCTAGAAATAAGTCTCACAAGGGAGGTGCCCCAGGTGACATGCGCCGATTTAAATGATTCTTGCGCCGTTGGATAGAGGACATCGAACATGGTCAACTACAAAATTTTCAGCTGCTGAAGTTGATATTTCGATTTTTCAGAGCAATTTTTCGATTTTCACATAGCAATTTTGAAAAATTGGCCAAAAATAGTCGGCGGAGGTCGCATACCGAAACCTTCAATATTATTTGGGCATTTCAATACGTATGATAAGACTAGCCCACGGTGAAATTTTCAGCTGCTGAAGTTGATATTTGAGCCTTCCAGGGCGATTATTCTATTTTCACATGGCAATTTTGAAAATTTGGCAAAAATAGTCGGCGGAGGTCGCATACCGAAACCTTCAATATCATTTGGACATTTCAATACATATGATAAGGCTAGCCCACGGTGAAATTTTCAGCTGCTAAAAATGATATTTCAGGCTTCCAGGGTGATTTTTCGATTTTTTCAAAATTGCAATGTGAAAATCGAAAAATCGCCCTGGAAGGCTGAAATATCAACTTCAGCAGCTGAAAATTCGGGGTTAGGCTATGTTCGATGTCCTCTATCCAATGATGCAAGAATCGTTGAAATCGATGGATGTCACCTGGGGCACCTCCCTTGTCAGTATAAAACTTCAAGTTGGGCAATTTATGAAAATTTTAATTTTGAAAATTTATCAAACTGAAATTTAGCCTAAATACGAAAACTGATTACTGATTAGGTTTGGTAATTCATGAAATTCAAACTTTACGGATATTTTCATCGTGTTTTCAAACTTGACTTGGCCTTTTTTTTTTTTTTTTTGGTAAACTTTTGAAACTAAATTCTATTCTCCTACATTTACATGTGTGTTTTTCTTTCTCATCACCTCTGCCTTTATTAAATCTTGAGTTACAACCTACATGAATCAAGTCGAAAGGAAATATGGCTGTGTGCGTATTACACACGACATTTGAAATACCTTTGATATTTGTAATTCTGATTTCTCTCAACACACATATTTTACACGTATGAACATAGATATAGGTAGGTACTAGGTAGGAAGGAAGGAAATCTTATTTAAATGTACATACATACGTGTGTAGTTGTACGGGTGAGCTTTGGAGCCTATTTGGGCGCGATGAAATACGTTTTTATCGAAAGGGGCATGTTTAACGCCGGAATGAATGCGTAATAATGATAAAACGTGGTTATGGTTACAGCGCCGATAAAATCAAAAGTCTGGTGGGAATTATAAAGATACGGTAATATTTTGATTTTGATATGTCATGCATTTTAATTAATATACATACAAAACGCGTTACGTACGAATTCCGCGTTCATATAAAAGGTAGACGAGAGAATTAGCTAGGTTTCTCTTTAAATCCCATATTACGATTTAGCGTATACGTATAGCCTAAACGTTGGCATACGCTATAATATATCTAGAATGCTGGGCTGCTGGCTGCTATACACACACACGTACGTACCTCTTCTACCTATGTACTATACCGTATATTGGCCTGATATAGGAAAAATTTCTCGCCGACGCCGCATGGTAATTAAGAATCAGCATTATGATAAATCAACCATCGACCGAACTGGGTAAATTAAATAAACTTTTACAAAGTTAATTCAACTTTACGTAGGGTATTCTCAAGAGTCTCTCTTATATTCATACCATACGTATATACCAGCGTTAAAAACTCTCGCTAATTTTCCTTCTCTGATAAGTGAACAGAATACGAGAAGCAGAAAAAAAGAGGAATAAATCAATTTTTATACGTCGTCAAATAATTACCGTCGAGCTAGCTGGATTTTATATACGCTGGAAAACGAGAGAATCGAGCACACGTTTTGATATTCTGCAAAAAAGGACGAAGAAAACGTGCTGTACGTCGTTTCATATACGTAATACGGACGATTAACCGTGTAATAAGGGCCGAAGTAACGTAGTAGAAAAAAAAGACAGACTCTGGTGATTTCGCCGAGCAAGAAAGAGATATTCGAAGCGAATAAAATATTGCTAACCATATACTTAGGTGACGTTTTACATTACTAAGACAAACACGTTTCCCCCTTGAGAGGTCTATGCTCCTGGTTTACCATTTAAAACGGAGAATTCCAGCAGCAAAAAAGAATGGTACGAAGTAAAGAAAAAAAACGTGTATAACCGTAACCAAATTGTATCTACGAGTAGAGTAAGCGGGTAATCTTGGGAGGTTAATAGTTTTAATCTGATGTCGTGTTGTGTCGACGATGACGATGGCAAAGAGGCCACGGGCCAAAACCACGATGAAATTTAAATACGCTAAGAAAAGTGGAAACGAGGGAATTACGCTCTTTTTTTTAAACGTACCTATTTTTAAGTACTATTTTCCTGTACAGGTTTCCCTCTACACAGAGGTAACCATTAACCCGGGTGGTAATGTTATAAGGTTAATTTTTAGCCTTTTTAATTGGCCCGAGTTAACTGTTTGAGAATTCGATGTGAGATTTTTTTTTCTACCCCTGTTTGAATGGTCGTGTTGAAGGCGTGTGTACGTTTTTCCTCAATTTTTTTTTCCTCGAGTTTTTTCGTGCTGCTTGTTAAAATAAGGGTGCATATTTACTCGCTGCTGGTTGAGCGTTGTGAGCTATGTGTTATGTACACATAAAAACATTTTCAAAGCGAGTAGGTATTTTGCGTCAAGTTTTATACTTTTTTGATCGTAAAATCAAGAACGTGTTTCAATAAAAAGTTAAAAAAAACGAATAAAATTTTCGCTACAAAGTTTGCCTATTACGTTTACGCGGTCGAAGAAATTGAAAAATTGATAAGCTTTTTTCAAAGTATGAGGGAAGTTGTAGGTATATTAAACTGGGTAATAAGTTGTGCGCGATAATTATTTTTATCGAAAACTTACGTGAGATGTTTCATTTTTTCTGTTTGTAGATGAGAATTTTTATGAAGAATCGATTGGAATCATTCAAAAGTTGGGTATATTCTGACAGGATGTTCAAAAAATAGAGGGAAAATTCAGAAACAGAATCAGGCACAAGTTTTGATTTTCCAGTTATGAAGTGAAAAAATGGTTTAAAAATTTTGTTGGCATGTGCCAAAGGTACAAATTTCGTCATCAATTCGAACCAAAAATCAAGTCAAGTTCTCCAATATTGTTCATTTCCTCAACCTTCCTTCCATGGTCTAGTAAAGAGCCTACTTTTAAGACTTCCAGGCAACTCTTCAATCGAGTAAGGGATAACCCTCGTCCTTCTTACTCTATGTGATTTCTCGTAATCTGTTTGTAGAATTTCGGACAGAACAAAATAGGAGCTTCAAATCCGAAAATTAAAATGTGAAAATCTCAAAGTTGAACTTTGACAATAAAACTTTAATTTTACAAGATGAGTAAAAAAGTTTAGCTCCTTAAAATCGTGGGAAAATCGGAAGTCGTGCTAAAGCATGGTGCATCTACAAAAGTTTTTTTTTTGTTAAAAAAATCACTACTTTTTCACTATTTTTCTTCAACAAAATTTTTAAAAAGATCTCCACTCAACCCCCTCCCCCCACGCACAAAATTAACAAAATAAAGTTTTTCACAGGAAGATTTTTAAAAAAATTGAAATTGGAAAAAAATTGTACCTATGCTGATATTTTAATTTCAATAAATTTTTCAGTAGGTAATTTGAAGATTTTTGTTGGGTTTTTGAATTTTTTCATTTTTTTACTCCCTTTTTGGCTATAAATTCATAACTTTTTACAACTCTTCCTGCACATTTTTTAAAATCACTACTTTTTCACTACTTTCACTACCTGTTAGATACCCTGTATTTTGAAAAAAATGAGGTTAAAGTTAATTTGGACAGTTCTTAGACCAATTTTTAGAAAATCTGAAACCAAAATATACCCAAAGGCTGCAGAACAACCTGAAACCACCTCCAATCGACTCGGCATATTAAAAATGTGGTACTAAGTAAACATTTCAACAACTCAATTAGGTAAAATATAAAGGAAATTTCAATTTTCAAAAATCTGCTGAAGTGCTCCAGAACTAACACTCAGAATGGTTCGAAATATTTCCAATCGATTAATAGGGTCGAAAACAGGAGACATCCCAAATTTCAACTCTTTTGTTCTATGTATTAGGTAAACTTTTGATTTTTTTTTTCATTTTTGACCCAAGTTTGATTTTTTAAAAATTCATTAAAAATCGAAATCGTTTGTGAACTCAAAAATTTGATCTACTGTCTCTAAATTCGTATTAGGAAAATAAGATCACCTCAATTTAAAACCACTGGACAATTATTTTAGCATGAGTTTCAAATTCCGTGATTTTAGATTTTTTTTCTGATTTGCCATCGAAAATAAAAGGACACGGGTGTAGAAGTGACTTAAGTAACTTTTCTCATAAGGATTATAAAATTACTTACTTATTCTCATACGCGAGTTCATATTCTATCATTTTGGGGAAAAAATTTGTTCTCACCTGAAACAAAGAAAAATTAAGGTGGATTAGTTAGTTGTAAAATTATTGATCATTCAACAGATAAGAATATACATAATAATGGTCGAGAGCCAAAGTAAAAATTCAGGCGATCTCGATACTCAATAAAGAGCTAGAAATGAATATTCACAAAGAAAATACCATAAAAATTGTAAAATTGATTGGGAAAATCACTAAATAATATCAAAAATAGATGGATCATCAGAAAACGACCCACAATTTGGGAAAATGTCTCAATTAGGTAATATTTTGCACAGACAGCTTGAGTGCTTAGATTTTTGAAAATGCCACCAGAAATCACCAGGATTCACCAAGGAGTCACTTGACACTTGAAAAATGTTTCAAATGCTCACAGGACATTCTCGTGATTTTTTCCATAAATTCACATGAAAAAAGTCAAAAACTCACTTGGTGACTTCGGGTGAATCTGTCACCAGAATTCACCAAGGAGTCACCAGACACTGAAAAAAATTTTCAAAGGCACTGAGGACATTCTCGAAATTTTTTCAACATAAATTCACCTTTAAAAAAAGTCAAAAACTCAGATGTGACTTCTGGCGAATCGTTCACCAGAAGTTACCAGAATTCACCAAGGAGTCACCAGCCACTGAAAAAAGTTTTCAAAAGCTCTCAGGACATTCTCGTGATTTTTTCAACATAATTAATCTAAAAAAAAATCGAAAACTCACCTGGTGACTTCTGATGAATCTGTCACCAGAAGTCACCAGGATTCACCAAGGAGTCACCAGTCACTGAAAAATATTTTCAACGGCTCTCAAAACATTCTCGTGATTTTTTCAACATAAATGTCAAAAAACTCACTTGGTGACTTCTCGTGACAGGTTCACCAGAAGTCACCAGGATTCACCAAGGAGTTGCCAGATATTCAAAAACTATTTTTTAGGGTCATTAGAACATTCTGGTGATTTTTTTTCACCATAAATTCATCTAAAAAAAAAGTCGGAAACTCACTTGGTGACTTCCGGTGAATCGTTCACCAGAAGTTACCAGGAAAAATTGTCAAATGCTCTGAGGACATGCTCGTGTATTTTTCAACATGAATTCTCCTGAATGAAAGTCAAAAAATCACATGGTGACTTCTGGTAAATCTGTCACCAGGATTCACCAAGGGGTCACCAGACATTGGAAAAAAATTTCTATGGTCATTTCAGGACATTCTGGTGATTTTTTTCACCATAAATTCACCTGAAATTACCACGATTTTTACGCCTAGACATTTAATAAATTTTAGAAAATTGTCATTATTGGATTAAGAAAAATTCTTGAAAAAGTCGTTGAAAGTGCAAAACACTCAAAGCTCATGTACCTCAAAATTTTAAAAAACTGTGAGCATTCCTCAATTTGTTGAATTTTTTCATCTAAAAAATTGAACTCCCTACATAATCATCTGGTTTGAAAAGTAATGGAAACGAGGTGTAGCATGTTGATTTCCACATGATTCAAGAAAACCACATCAAATGCCTGCTGCGCAATGAACAACTATCTATTCAAGCACAATACTGTAAACTTTTATAAAATGAAATTTCAAAAAGTGAGGTTTCAAGCAGAGAAAAATACGTCGACAAAAAAAACTAAGTATCTGCAAAAACAAAAAAACATATGTAAAGTCATACACAGACCTGAAAAAAAAATGGAAAAATACTGCTTCAAAATCGTTAACGTAATATATACGAGTAAATATTACAAACAAAACGATTACACAAAAGGTTAACTGAGCGAGCATAGGCTAAGCGATGAACATCTTGTAGTGAAAAGTCAGCTAGCCTCAAGGTACGCACTTAATTACCCGGAAAATTTAATTTTTTTCAAACCTGCAAAGGTTCAAAGTTTCGCTAAAATTAAAACGGTAAATCCTTCGGAAAAACTTGTTAAATTTTATTACTAACCGAAATTGATAATTAATGGGTAGACTTATACCTTTACTTCAGAAAACTTTTTTTATTCTGCAAACGCGAAGAATAAAAATATTATTATTAAATTAAAAAATTTCAAAATAATTTGATCGCTTGATCGGATATTCCTTCCTTCGGATGAAATTTTCACATTCATTAAAATACACTAGCCCAAAAAGCCACCGTATCAAAATTTCAACCCAGAAAACCGAAAATTTACCCTCACACAAAACCCAACCAACGCCATAATAATTATCTCGTCTGTAGAAAAATTCTCTATAACCAATTCACACACCTTCAACACTTCTAGGTACCTCATTCAAGCGGCAATTTTACTCGGTAGTATCAGTATTTTAATCTTTAATGACGCCTACACAACTGCGGAACACTTCGATTACGCTGCCATGCAGTATAGTTAAATTTGCAAATAGACAAGTGATTAGGGTAAAGAACGCACCAGCGCCAAAGTAATAGAAAATGCAAATACATTTGCGGCTCGACTAAAACACGCCAATTAATTTTTAATTCTTACTGTGACGGTTTGGTTGCGTATAAAATTATTGCCGAACCTTTGCAAACCTTGTACGTCGTCAAATTCGCTGAAATAAACGTTATAATCGCGATAAATTTATCGAACTATTAATTACTATAACTCCTCCGCTCTTTTCCATCCTGTTACAATGTTACCAACTAATTGAACCATCTCATAATCTTTCTCTATCAGTAACTCGCTATTATAGGTAAAAATTGCACACCTCGTAACAAATCCACTAATCGATAATCACTCTAGGTACTTTTTTCCCTCTCACTCTCATATTGCCATCGTAACAGTTTGAATATTCTTTTTATTTGTAACACGAGCGCAGGTATTTTATAAGGTTGGATAGTTGTGTATGTTTTAAAGAAATAGAATTTTATTCGCGTTATTTTTATTACGCGAAATTTAGCTATACGTACTCGTATATATAGGTACTTTCGAGTTTGAATTTTACTTCGTGGATATTTATATGGGGTACTATTTGACCAAATTTATACCGCCATAAATGCCCTGTTACGATTTACTATTTAATAAAAATACGATACGGTAGGAAAAGACCACGATGAACACAGCTCCTCGAGTCAAGCACGAGAACGTATATAGCAAAAATGTAAAATTTTTATCGTTATTTGTCGCATTGCATTATACACGTGGACGTGCCAAACCACCAGCGAGACTAGCTATAGATGAATTGATCGATTAAAACATCACACTTGACATTTGACCGTTGCAGAGCAGGGCGTTCGAACTTGGAAGAGAATCGCGTGAGGGAGTCAATTACGTTAACGATTCGATTACGTATTAAAAAGGCTCATTTTCAAGGTGCAAATCAATTGAAATCTGGTATTTATGTAGATGGACGTAGGTGGTACTATAGGCAGGCCCACCAATCGTCCATCAAATATTGTTAAAAGCTTTGCTCGCTTATTCATACATACAAAACAAGATAACACGTCCGCCAATAACATACATTTTTTTATCTGGTTCGCATCAGTATGAAAAAAAAAATGCCAATCTATACTAGTACTTCAGTGTTTCTCAAAATGAAACCGTTTTATTCGCGTAAACATCGTTAAAATTTAACACTTCGCAATTCGCCATTCGATTGGCACCCGGTTGATCGCGTGTTGATGTTGACAATTTTTGTTTCGCACAGAACTATATTAAGAATCACTGACGTGGTAACTTTTTTTTCTTTCTTTGCAATTCGTTCGTATATATAAAATACAATATTAAATTATGCAGTACTACTTTATAAAATCGCTTTCAAAAGAAATAAAAAGTCAAAAGTTTTATTTTCTCTTCCGACGACGTCAATTCGTGTAACCAATTTTTAGCCCGAAATAAAAAGCTTCGACCTGTAATTCTTTGTACTTTTTAAACTCGTACTTGAGCTGTGATACAGTATACAGAAGCGTACAATTTCTCCCTTTGGATCTCGCAACAACAAACACGACGACGGCTGTGGAATAATGAAATTACAGAGTACTATGTGTATTATATTGTGTACTTCTAGTGCGTACTTTGCAATGATTCGAGCTCAATCAGAGTTGAATCTGGACGTGAAATTATTCTTTCTAAAAATATCGCATCCAATTTTTGGGGCATCCTCCTTCCCATTGTGACCCTTAGGAGGGTCCAATTACAAATCCAACGTCATATTCGTGTTCAGCGAGTTCGATTCATATGATAACGATACCCATATTGTCAATACTCTTTCGGCCCAAAATTGGGAAGGGGGTGCCAATGACCCCAAAATTTGGTTTTCCAGAAGTTGTTTAATTCTCTATTGCTTTTGGAGGTCCCTGTGATTTTCAAAATGCTACTAAAGGCTCCAGAACGACTTAAAACCACCTCCAGTCAACTCGGCATAAATTGAAATTAGCGTAAAAAATAAAGTAAATATTATATATAGTCCGGCATATGAGAATAGGAGTAATTGCACCCCCCCCCCCCCGCCGATCCTCCGGGACAACTTTTTTCTTAAAGGGGACATCCTAAGGAACATTTTAAAGCAAACTTCCCAAAAAAAAAGTTGGCCTTACTTACAAAATGGCGGCCATTTTGATTGACAGGTCAGCCGAAATCGCAGATTTTGCGTTTTAACATAGGACTTGCACGAATTTTTTCAAACTTTACAAAGGTAGATCGAAAGATCATACAAAAATTTATCACCTGTCAAAATTTCAAGTGCTAAAGTGCGTTTTTTGATTTTTGGTGAATTTTTGAAAATCGAATTTAGGCCAAAAATGAGGGGAAAAATCAAAATTTTACCAAATCGACCAAGAAAGCTGACATTTGGGATATACTCTATTTTCGACATGCCAAATCGATTGGAAACGGTTTCAACCCGTTTTGAGCAGTTCTGGAGCCTCCAGCAGATTTTTGAAACTCGAAATTCCCACAAAATTCCATCAAATTGGAGTTATATGGCTAAAATTTATTCTAAAAACTAATTTCAATACGCTACGAAGTACTGCAGGTGAATTTCAAGTCGTTTTGGATCCTCCAGCGACTTTTTGAAAATTCCTGAAGCCTCCAGCAAATTTTTGAAACTTTAAATTTTCACAAGATTTCATCAAATGTAGATGGAAAGCTGAAATTTACTCTACACTCCGATTTTAACACCCTTTGAAGACGACTTCAGGTGGGCACAAGTCATTTTAGGGCCTCCAGCGACTTTTTTTAAACATTACTGGAGCCTCCAGCAGATTTTTGAAACTTTAAATTTTCACAAAATTTCATCAAATGGAGATATGGAAATCTGAAATTTACTCTAAACTCCAATTTTAACACCCTCTGAAGACGACTTCAGATGGGTTCAAGTCATTTTAGGGCCTCCAGCGACTTTTTTGAAAATTACTGTAGCCTCCAGTAGATTTTTGAAACTTGAAATTTCCCCAACATTAATTTATCAAATGGAGCTGGCAAGCTGAAATTTACTTCGCAGACTACATGGTGGTTTCAAATGGTTTTGAAGCTTCCAGCTACTTTTAGGAAATTTTAATTTTCCAAAAAAACGTCATACAACCTTTCAAAAAAATGCTGGAGGCTCCAAAACGACTTGAAATTCACCAGCAGTCAACTTCGTAGCGTATTGAAATTAGTTTGCAGAATGAATTTCGACTCTCCATCTTAGTTTGATGATATTTTGGGGAAATTTCAAGTTTCAAAAATCTACTGGAGGCTCCAGTAATTTTCAAAGAAGTCGTTGGATGCTCTAAAATGACTTGAAATCCACCAGAAGTCGTTTGTAGAGGGTAACGGAGGACCAGAAGTGCTCAGGTAGCTAGGGAACTTTATGCCCAAGCTCGTGGCTGCACTGAGCTCCGGCTCAGCGCGATCTGCTGGATTTATTCCTCCGAGCCACGAGCGGATTTGGCTGCCGTGTATGCTTTGCAGTTTCCTAGAGTCGTTGAGAGTAGTCGCTCCTTTCACGAGTAGTTATAGGGAACGCCCATAAGAGCAGAACGGCATATTTTATATGTGTATTAAAAGTACCCGGTATCACCTGAATACACCTAAGATGATAGTATGTCTAGTTTAATTGAGTATCAATAAATGGTTGAAAGAATATTCATTGTTCTTATTTGTTGTATGAGGTTAAATGAGACGTACGAACTGTTTGAGAGATTGGGGGGAAGAAAGCCGGACCTTCCCAGGGTAGCTGGAGGAAAAGATAGATATTCTCTCAACACGTTTTCAGAGGGTGTTAAAATTGGAGTGTAGAGTAAATTTCAGATTTCCATCTCCATTTGATGAAATTTTGTGAAAATTTAAAGTTTCAAAAATTTGCTGGGGCTTTAGGAATTTTCAAAAAGTCACTGGAGGATCTAAAATGACTTGAAATTCACCTGCAGTATTTCGTAGCGTATTGAAATTAGTTTTTAGAATAAATTTTAGCTTTACAACTCCAACTTGGTGGGAATTTCGAGTTTCAAAAATCTGCTGGAGGCTCCAGAACTGCTCAAAACGGTTTGAAACCATTTCCAATCGATTTGGCATGTCGAAAATAGAGTATATCCCAAATTTCAGCTTTCTTGGTCAATTTGGTAAAATTTCGATTTTTTTCCCTCATTTTTGGCCTAAATTGGATTTTCAAAAATTCACCAATAATCGAAAAACGCACTTTAGCACTTGAAATTTTGACAGGTGATAAATTTTTGCATGATCTTTCGATCTACCTTTGTAAGGTTTGAAAAATTCCGTGCAAGTCCTACGTTGAAACGCGAAATCTGTGAATTTCGGCTGACCTGTCAATCAAAATGGCCGCCATTTTGTAAGTAAGGCCAACTTTTTTTTTTGGCAAGCTTGCTTTAAAATGTTCCTTAGGATGTCCTCTTTAAGAAAAAAGTTGTCCCGGAGGATCGGCGGGGGGGGGGTGCAATTACTCCTATTGTCATATGCCGGACTATTAGCGTTCCAACTTCATTGGCTAATTTTTTGTTGGAAATTTCAAGTTCTGAAAAAAAAAGCGCGAGGCATCCAGAACTTCTCAAAATAATTGTTCGAAAACATTTTCAATCGATTCGGCCTCGGGTGGTCAAAAATGAGGTAAATTACAAAAATTTACGTTTTTTTAGTTCAATTTGGCAAAATTCTAATTTTTTTGCATTTTTGATCCGAATTTGAGTTTTAAAAATTCATGAAAAATCGAACAAATCACTCGAACACCTGAAATTTGACTTTTGGCGTATTTTTACAAGCTCTTTTGATCCAGCTTCGTCCAGTTCAAAAATATTTCCAACAGTTGGGATACCTCTCTTGTAATACACCTACTCTGCTTGCAAATAACGTATAAGAAAATACTCGATCATGAGTGAAATGAACATTTCAGTTCACTCACGATACAAATACACACACTCTAGATTCGTAAACCACCTCCCGCGTATAAAAAATACACGTTTTCGCACTTGTCACAAAAACCAACTAAAATGTATATTTTCAATTTATTACTCGCATAAACGCCTTCGAGGCTCGAGTATCGAACCACACCACAGAAACGAAGAAGTGAAAAGTGCTGGGTAATTTCTGCACTTACTTTTGACAAGACTGGTCGCGAGATCGAGTTGCTCTTCCGTATTTTTGGCGAACTATATAACGGTGTATTTTTTCCAGCGTGAAACTTTTTTAAAGGAAAACTTTCTAAGTGAATGTTTTATTTAAAATTTAACTTAGCTACGATTACACGACGCAACTTGACGTGCCCTGCTCCGCGTTCTCTGTTATTGGCCAACTGAGCTGAGGCAAAAAAAAAAAATCGACAATTAGTGAACTTTCATTTGCAGCCAAGTTGATGAAATTTTCGCTACCTCGTTGTGTACCTAGCTAGATAGACAAATATCCGCGTTCAGCGTCAGTTCGGTTCAGTTCATCGCTATTCTCATTTACTCGTTCCACGTTGGTTTAATTATCAGTATCTAGACCGCAGCAGAGAGCCCAGAGCGCACCAACAACGTGGCACGACAAGAGTGAAAAATTCATCGCGATTGCGATATTACCGAAGTATTTTATCGCGTGAAAATTTCACTCGCAACTTGGCAAGCGGAACAGCAGGGGTGAAAAATTAACACATATCGAAAATCCAAAAGCCGCCGCCGCCGAGTAAAATTCAAGCCGAATAATCGTGCACAACGAACGAAAACAATTAACCGTACTTCCGTTCGTGAACCTTGAAAATCAAACGAACCTATTATTTGGAGAAAACGTGTGCTTTTACGAATTACGATACAGTACATGGGTAGGTAGCTTTAGCATTGCGAGGTGCTACATTAAAGCACAGCCATCGAGAAATCAATAACGCATTTTATTCTTACATAAAGAAAAAAAAATAACGTGTAATTCAACCAATATGGAAAAGAGACGAAGACCGGGGGATTTTTTTCCTTTTTTTGATACCATCTACCTACAATAATAATGCTTAACTATTAAACTTTGAGATTTCAGTTCACTTCCGAAAGCAGCAAAATACGAGCACGTAATTCAACAATACGAGTGCCCTTTGCCACCACCTCCACCTTCTGTCCTTTGCAGTTGAAAAATCGCCTCGTATAGGTTTCAAAAACCGATCCGATTGTAATTTTTTTTTCTTCAAAATGACCCACTCGAAGATCAAGATATTGTATATATTTCGACGCAGTACGAATGTAAGAAAAGAGCACGAGACTTTTGAAAAAAAAAGGCTACAAAAAATGGCGACTATATTCAAATAAAACGATATAAAAAATTAACTTATGTACTTGGGATATGTTTCAGAGACGTATGTTCTCTTCTACCGTATAAAGGGTTCTTTGGCAAGTAGTTTCTTTTTGCTACGCTGTTAATAGCGAATGTCTTTCTTCTTTACTTTTTTTTTCGCAACAAATGTCAATCTTTAAATGTTTCATAAGGTTTAATATTTTATTAAGGTTTACGTGTGTATATATGTATTTGGTGTTTTATAGGTTCGTTCGTGACGAAATTACGCGACATTGTATAAGTTAGGTTTTTACATGGAAATAAAACCATATTACAAGAATCAAAAAATAAAAAATAAAATTCGCAGAGTAAAACTTTCAAAGTTTATCATCAATGACGGAATCAAAGGTCAACTGATTTTGTATACTAACAGTGGTTTTAGTTCTGCATAAAATACGTGTGGGTAGTACATAAATGGAAGTTACCCTTGAAAGACAAATTTAACACATCTGTCCAATTTACATGACAGAAAACCTCATAGTACAGAATATAACACATCGTAAAATCTAAATCCTCTCATAAAAGGCACCAAGGTCATAGATCAATAAGCCAAAGAATTACAGCAGATCTAAATAATGTGCTACCTAGATGCGTGTCTTTACACGTCTCTCAAGAATAGAAAATAACACGAATGTGACACCGCCGGATGAGACTGGAGACCCAGCGTTCAAAAATTGATTTCATTTTTTTTAGATTTTGGAGTAGCTTTTCGTTGTACGTTCACCCACTTAATAATGAAAATTCGTTACCATGTTCCCTAATGTGTCGGATCAGTGGCTTCATGAATGATTCTGTGGATTACCTTGCTTGGCGATGAAAAAGAAATTTTCACTAGCACCTGTGTGGTAAATTTTTAGAATTTTCAGTTGTAAAATCGCTGGAGTCTACACATGATAAAGTTGATTTGGACTGATTTTATGACTTTTTTTTTTGGAAAATTTGGAATTTTTAAAATACAGCTTGAGGCAGTGGAGGCGCCAGAAGGGCTTAAAATGAATGAAACCATCCTTAATCGTCTCAAAACACCTATTGGAATCAGAGTTTACAGCAAATTATACTTTCCTTCTGAAAATTATTGAAAAAGAATAATTTATTAATGATCTAATTGATCTGCAAGGATTCAATCATACAAAATGACTAGAATCTGAATTTATTGTGGATTGAATAATTCTGACTTGGAAAGATTTTCTCAATTTTTATGTAGGTACCTACCTATGATTTGTAGGCAGTACATTCAACTTTATTGAACCATTTTCAGCCAAAATCATGCATTAAAAATTTAGTAAAATTTCCCAGACAAATGTTTTAGAAAAATCAAACAGCAAAAGTTATTAAATACAAATAATATATCGGCATTGTCGGCGTATTTAACTCGTTCATTTTTGCTTATTGTTCAATATGCACTGTTCGAGCTGAAAATGTGTTTTTCATGCAAAACACGATGGCTCGAATATGTAGGTAACCTTTTAATACGATCGTTTGACATGCAATTGTCCCCGTGAACTTAAAAACTAATAAATGACGACCTTGATTATTGAAGTATTTCCGACGAGTGCCGAGAAAATTAATGTATGTTTGCATTGTGCCAGCAAGTGATGGTTTCGCAGACTTTATTCAGCGTTGCAATATCGTATAGGTAGATCTGACGATAGAGAAATTTTTAGCAACCCTTTCTACTGAAAATTTTTAACTGCATTTCGATTTTATTTTAAATAGTTTGACCTCCAACATGCGAAAATATTCGTTTTATGCGAGAGAAAGTCACCCTTTTGAAAGATGAAGGGAGCGAGAGGTGGTGTTAGAATGAGTTTTTTTCTCTAGGCACGCATTTCGTTATTTAAATGATGGTGTAAACATCGTCGAGTAAAATATAATAATTATTACCTCGGTGGCGGCGTGGTGCGGCTGCTGTTTGGTGTATCGGGCGCGTTAACGAGGAGTGAAAACGATATGTCGCGAGGTTGCTTATGTGTATAGCAGACTGGAAAATTAGCCGGCCATTGTCGTTATTAGGTACATATTAGGCCAAATTAAACGAAACGTTGAACTTAACAGAAGAATGGCGTGCTTGACTTTACGCCGCCGTAAGTAAGCCAATGAGAAACATTTCATGTTTGTATCCTATTATTAAGGAATAATTTTTTAAAAGGTCCTAAAAGTTAAAGCACGTGAAATTCCTTGGCTCGAGTTGGCGGCCCGTTTGACCATTTGGGGGTGTTAAGTTCACAGTGCACATCTTTCTGTGTGGTAATGTGGTAGCTTAATGAACCTATTGTAGTGTGAGGAAGTGTGCTGATTAAGGAAAATAACACTAAGTATGATGTGGATATTCCCATGGATTATCCAGAAGGGTGAAATTCCCTGACTTTACCCAGTTTTCCTGAGAATGAACCCCCTGTTGTATTTTTTCTTCGCAAAAATAAAAAACTAGAAGGTTAAGGATAATCGACAAAAACATGTAGATAAGCACTACTCCAGCATCTCCCTCCAGATACTGTAAGGACTGAATATACAGTAATTTCTGTCACGTAGATGAGAGGTTCTGCCTTTAATCAATGTACCTACTAAATAGTTCTGTAACACGACCTCTATGGGTTTAGTTTTCTTCGACCAACGAGCTGAAAGAAAAATGTAAGATAAACCAGTCATCTAACGACTCCCTATGCGTATAATAGGTAACATCTGTGTTCCGGAGAAGAGAGATAGACTATTACCTATTCTCTTATTTATGTAAATCAAGATCAGGAGATCTATTTGTGTAAATCTGTTCCTGTGTTTGAAATATGAACTGGTTCCAGTATCCATCTAAGATGTGTTCCTGTGATCAAGTGATATATTTCATAATAATCAACTGTTCCAGTTATACAGATCAAAGTCGTTAAGATAAACTCAGGTCCATCAGTAATTACGTAATACTGTTTGGTAGGGTGGTTCAAAGAAAATAACTGAAAGAACAATAGAAAAAACTCTATGTATTGAATTTTTGAGCTTACCTCCCAGAAGTGTTCCATTTGGTTAGAAAACACTTCACAAGAAATTTCAGGTCAAAAAAAATATTTAGAGGTCGTGCAAGAGAGTTGAATGTTGAGAAGGTACAAGTGGGTCCAGCGAAAACTTTTCACAGTCTCGTTGGATCAAAGCAGTATCACACAGCATAATCCTCTCTACAATGTATGATAGGTAAGGCTAGTCTTTGGTGGGCTTTTTAAGATGTTATTAATGAAGAGGCAATGTCAATTTTTCAAATCCAAAGCTCATTGAAGGTGGAAATCAGTGTTGTGCCTTGACGCATCAAATGGAATAGTTGACATTTGCCACAGTTGACATGTCAATTATGTCAACTATGTCAAATGAATTGGCCAATCAAAATTCATTTTTAAAAAACTCCAGCCAGGCACCAGGCTATGGTTCAATATATAAAAATAAATTAGGTATTGAAATAAAAAAAAATATAAAAGTTAAATATTTTTTTGATTGCATGATCTCTTGACTTGAATTTTTAATAAATCTGGCGAATTTTCGTTGTTTTTTTACTTTTTTTAAGAAATAAATTTTTAAGTTTGACATGTCAAAAATTGTTGACATGTTTAGTTGACGGCCAACACTGGTGGAAATACAAAATATTTCAAAAGTAAAAGAAAAAGTATGAATTTGAGGTTGTATAATTCTATTCTACTTGGTAACCACCCAGTTAGGTAAAAATCTGCTCTTAAACGACATAAAAACGCGGCACGAAATTTAACGCTTCACGTCAATGCTTTTATCTGCCCATTAATCGGCACGTATTTTATTTACGCGTAAAAATCTGCCATTGATCAATATTATTGAAAAAATTTTTGGCACTAGCAGGGATCAAACTCGAGTCCCTGGATCTGTGAGTGGAATCCTTGCTACCTACTCCACCAGAGAACTTGGTAGAAGTGAATAATTATTTATATACTAAGCTAAAACACACGCGGAAAATTCCACATTTACGTGTGTTTTTCAGCAAATATGCAAATAAATACACTACGCAAATATTTTGTAGTGTATTTTTGTGGCTGATTTTTTCAACACGCAGAAATATGCCACATATAATTTAGAAGCGTAGCGGCTTTACGCGATAAAAATACGCTACAAAATATTCTTGGGGCGTGTTTATCAGCAGAAATTTTTTTCCGCTGTGCAGAAAATGTAACATCCTAAAAAGCCGCTTCAAATTACGCCCGTGAATTGAAGCGCGATTTTGAAAACTGTAAAATCTGCTGCATGGCAACAGTTTAAAGCCGCGTTGAAGTATAAAACGCTAATTAAACTGCTTTTTACCGCGTATTTATTGGCAGAAGGGCAGATTTTCACCCAACTGGGCAAAGGGGAAAAATGTGTAGGATAAATTTACAATGATATATGAATATTTCATAAGATTCAGCACGTCTTCCAAGTTGATGTTTTATTGACTATTATTAATTTTAAAGGTGTTACTTTATAAAAATTGGATTTTTCGATTTCTAAATTCCATAATTCAGGTTCAAATGAATTCTACAGCCGAAAGATCAAAATCAATACTTTGGAATGGTTGTTTAAGGTATAGTTGCACCATTCTGTGAACAAATTTGAATCAAGTTAAACCAAGTTTAAGTGATGTATCAATACAAATTTTGGTATGCTAAAAAATAGCCAACAATTTTTATTCGTATTTAAACCAAGTTTAGCGTTAAACCAAGTTTAAACCATGATGGTGCAACTAGCCCTTAAAGATCCAAGAAAAATTGGTATCACTTAATAAGTTGTGGTGGGGATGCTGCTCTCAGTATGGGTGCGCCAAATCAACCCTGTCAAGCTTCATTGTGTTTCCCTCAGCGCCGTTGTGGGAAGTATTGTGCTTATGCGCACTCGTAGCTCTCAACATTCAACGCTTGTGCACAACCTCAAAATATTATTATTTTTCAACAAAAATTTTATGGTGTCATTTTTTCATCAAAAGGAACAAAAGTAGGGGGTAAGACCTTTAGATTTCAAAAAAAATGTTACAAGAACCACTGTACTGCTTAGTATCCTTATTGCAAAATCTCATTAGTAGGTAGGTATATGAGTATTGTAGATGGACCTTCCCATATCCGTTTACCAATCCCTCCCAAGGTGATGTGTTTAATTACACTCCTTTACAACATTCAATGTCATCCCTTTCGTAATACTGTACTGGTTCAGTAATTAACTAGAGTAAATTATCTCTTATGTACAAGCTTTATTTATCAATAAACAGTTCTAAGAGTAATTGAAGGATTTCTTTATTTATAAGGTAGTCGTCTCTTGCCGAAAAATATGTATTGAGGTGGTAAGTCGCCAGATATCTAGGAAGCTCTTGAAGCTAGGTAATGCTCACTGCCCTGAAATAAGTAGGCAATTGAGCTAATGTAAGATGAAATGCACAAAGTGCAAAATATACTGTTACAATACCTACCTTTGAGCTTCAGTATTTTTTGTATTTTCCCCCTTCCACGAGTAATTTGGTAAACACAAAGCTAAGTGGTGTATTAACAAAAACAATGAGGAAGATGAACGATGATCCATCATGACATGATTAACCCAAAAAGTTTACATGCACTACATATAAGTACCTAGGTACAAAAAAAAGGTATAGATATATTGTAAAATTCTCTCAATTATGCAAAAATCTTTCATCTAGAGAGGAAGAAAAACCCCCTCGAGCTCCTACATACATACGTACGAGTAAAATAACGCGTAAAAATTTACGCGTTTAGGAACTCGCTGGCGCTAGCTGACAATGTGAAACACCATAAATCATGCACTTTTCACCCCTTTATCTATAGAATCGTTGAAATTCCGCTTCGGTTCGAGTATTTAGAGGTTCGATGCGTGGAAAAAGGTGAAATTTAAAATGTCGCTTTAGAATAAAACCTTCGCTTTTCTCTGAGAATAACAAGTCGCAATTAAAATTCCGTTAATGACACCTAATGGTGGACTTGCATGCGTAAGCACATTTCAATATAGAGGGTGCGATGTAACGTAATTCACCTTGGTACCTTTACAACGAGCTGTGTGCAGATTTTTGACCAACGACACGATACATTGACTTCGTATACTTTATTTATGACCTTTTTCTGTACATAATAAGGAAAAAAAATCGCCATCGCGAGCCCGATTTGACTTCACAAGCAATACGATTACCAGCCGAGCGAGCTTTGTTAATATTTAACGAGACGAGCTTCTCGCTTCATCCATCGAGTTGAGTAGAGTCGCTCGTAGGTCTACTATGTACTTACTACGTTCAAGACGGTTTTTTAAATTGAAATTCGCTCCGAAGGAGGAGTATTTATAGAATGACAGCTTCGTCGATGGATCAATTTAATATGTAAATTTGACTCTGACATGAATGAGGAAGTTGCCCTTTTTTTTTCGCTGCCTGCTTCTTAATCGTATTTACACCTTTAATAAATTATTACGCGATGATAAAGTACATCGCTGATGGTGTCATTTTCTACGGAGCAGTGTTTTGTACCTATATGTGTGTAATTACGTATATTTTCGTACTCCAACGACATAATCGACGAGTAGGTAGGTAATCGGAAGTAAAAATCGACGAAATGTCAAATTCAATCAACCAGTCGAAAAATTTTGCGAAATTTAGAGTGTTTATTAACGTATCGTCGATGGCGTGTAATTAACACATCGTCATCGATAATATGTCATTTATCTAGGTCCATTAGTAGGTATTCGATAATTTTGTTTTGTCACGCATGTGATTGGATTCGGATCGATTAGCTCGAAAATTGAAATCATATTTTTACCTAACAAGGGAGGCACGAAATCAAAAAATTGTAAGAAACCGAATTTTCAATCAGCTCCCTGTTTTCCCTTTCTTCTAAAAATTATTTTTTATTCCTACATTAAATTAATGAAAAAAATCAAGTAATAAAAAATTTAAAAAATTGTCGACTTTGAAATAATAAAACAATAACCTCCGTTACAATTCAGTAACACTTGATAATGTTATTTCTTGTTTTAAAAATATTGTCGAACGCGAAATAAAATGAAATGTAATTTGTCAACTTCGATGTTATTCGCGTCGCTTCGTTTGAAATTCGATAATACTCGTAAAACCCAGCCACCTTTCGAGCGTAAATCGAAAAGGAAGTTGTCATAATTTCAATTAAGACCTTCGTACCGGTGAAAATTCCAAACAATAGAAACGACGAGGACGAAGTGCGGTAAATAAAGAGAAAATTCACGCAGCTCATACTGGGGTGTTTGAAAAACACGCCTGTGACCTTGAATTTTCAACGCTGAAAATACTATCGTAAATTGAAGCGGCTGGCGCGCGGCGCGTTCTTCAATTCGAGCTCATTAAAAATTGAATTTTTTTAAAGCAGTTCGTCGATTATTTTGGAAGAAATTACAACTATGCTAAAATTATCTCGACGTTTTAGTTTGAAAACTTTTTTTCCTTAACGAATAACTTTTTAAAAGGTATATCCAAATCGTAAATAAGGTAACCATTACACGTCAAAATAGGTAGTGCGTGAAACTGCTGCCTTTATTATTTTTTTTCTTCGGCGGCAAATTCGCTTTTCTTTCCAGTCTTTTCGCAAACACGCTCGTGGAGCAAGATTTCTTAAATACGATAGGTACGTTCACACGACGATTAATTTACTTTTTGTACAAAAATGGGTTAGCTATTAAATCAATTCGATCAACGAATGCATAGGTATAGGATAGGTATAGGTATAGGTACAGGTATCGTGTATAATTAATTATAATAAAGTTGATTAAAGATGAGAAAATTCTCGGTAATCGAGCCTAGCAAAAGTTATACGCCAGTTGGTAAAAATTTAATATAAAAGTCGTTAAAATGTTCAACTTATTGATTTACATATTTATGATGTGTACTACTACGAAGCGGCCATATTGTTGATTAACATTTTTAATAGAAGTATACGACTAGTATACCTACTCGGTTTCATAAAATGCCATGCCTTACTATTTTCTGACACGCGATAAACTGATTTGTTATTCTTATACACAGAAGTTTATCCAGTGTCGCGGTCGTGGTGGTCGCGACACCCACCGACCCTTTTGCGAAAATCAACCACCGGGTACACTTTGTAATAAATTTTCAAACACCAGTTGTGTTATTTTCTCGCAAATGCCAGTGGGTAACTGCCAACTTATAGGTTGCTGTAATTTTATAATTTTTAGATAACATTTTTTTACATCTAGATACCTACATATATTTAAATAAAGGTCCAGTGAATGCATTTCAAAATATGTATGCGTAATGCACTCTTTCATGTTGTTATGATTCGATCGTTAAAAAGGTTACACAAATGTATTTAATATTCACCATACGTAGGTAATAATTTATTAATCATTTCAAAACAATAAATCCTCATAAAAGATCTTTCACGAATCAAGTATTTATCACGAGTGTTCGAAAAAATTAAAGACAAAGAGGTATACGAGTATTATAAACTTGAAATCACCTTACAAGAAACCTCTTCCAAACAGCAAATTAAAGGTCCTACAGGGTTTTAAAATTTTCAAAATATTCCAAAGTACTGCGATTGTAATTCCCATTTTCAAAAAAGGAGACCGAAATGACCCAGGAAACTACTGTAGAATTAGCCTACTAAATGCTGCTTACAAAATACTTACAAAGATGCTAGTGAGAAGAATTGAGAGCCATGCGGAGCCAATAGTATTGGAATGCCAAAATGGATTTTGAAAGGGAAGATCATGCATAGATGGGGTATATGCAACAAAGCTTCTGATGGAGAAGAGACAAGAATATAACTTAGAAACCCACATGTGCTTCGTTGATCTGGAGAAGGCGTACGATCGAGTACAAAGGAAATAGTTGTTTGAAATCCTGAGGAGAATTGAAGTGAACTAACAAATAGTACGCTTACTTAATTGAAGAAATATACACGGATAATGTAATAAGAGAAAGGTCTGGAAACATGTCGAAAGCAAAAAAGATAGGAAGAGGAGTAAGACAGGGATGCCCAATGTCATGTAGTCTGTTCAACATCTACTTTGATGACATGATTAAAGAATGGCTGAAAATTAAGCCAAAAGGGCTAGACATCAATGAAACCCACGTCAATACCCTGCTATTTGCTGATGATCAGGTGGGTCTTTGCTGACAACAAAGATGACGTCGTCAAAAACAAAAGTGATGGCCTTTGTGGGGAAAGAGCCAATACACAGTAAAATCGTTGTAAATGGACTACCAGTGGAACAAGTTAAATGCTTTAAATATCTCGGATGTGAGCTATCATATAAAGGAGAAGTCGACGCACAACTTGAGATCAATAAATTCCTGAGAGTAAGCGGTGCGATAAACCGAGCTATTCCACCAAAAAAAGTCAAAGCCAAAACTCAAATAAGAATCTACAATACACTGGCAAGACCAATGCTGCTGTATGGAAGTGAAACATGGACGATGAGGAAGGATATAAAAAGCAGAGTAACCTCAGTGGAAATGAGATTCATGCGAGCCATGGCAGTAGGTATATATGAGATGAGATAGGAAAAGGAACGAAGACATCCTAAAGGAGCTAGGCGCAGAGCCAATCATTAGACGATTGAAAGATTACAGAAAGAAATGGCGAAAACACGTTGATATAATGCCTGATGAACGGTTCCCTTGAAAAGTCACAAAATACACTCCAACTGACAGGAGGAGCAGAGGAAGACTGAAGAAAAGACTTGATGATACATCGGCGAACAATTCTTCTACAGTTTCCCAGATGGGCTGAACAGCTCACTGGGTCAAAGTTCAATGATGATGTTGATGCATGAATTGATAAAAAAAATCAAAAGATCAGTCTTTGTCACGAAAAACTTCATGTATTTCCTAATTACATCAACATTTTTTTCGTTTCAAGATTCAATTTCGATATGAGTGGAGATTATGGAGGTATAAATTTTTCAAAAAAGAAACTTTTGATCTGGAAAAAAGATTTTCAGAGTTTTAGCGCCCAATTCCACATTTTGAAATTTTGGGTCATTAAAAAAAAATGGCTCAAAAAATACACCTTTTTTACTCATGTCAAACGTGGGCGTTACAACACGTTGACAGTTGACATAACATACGACTTAAAAAGAAATATATTTTTCACAGCTGTAGCGTCCTAACATTGCGAAATTTTGAGGCAATTTTTTGAAGAAATTTGGGCTTCAGAAAGAGGAATACACTTTCTTGTGGATTTTAAAACAGTGTTTATATTGAGCTGATTTTGTATTGTTTTGTTATTGATTTTGTTTTCACAGATTTTTTTGCTTTCATATTTGGTTCAACTTTGGGGTATCTGGATCGTGAAAACAATTTTTTTTCTGCTGTTTTTAGTCTACTTTTCCGGTTTTTTTTTTTTTTTGGTTCCAGTTTTCCTTTTCAGGTTTTTTGATTTTTAGTTTTTATTTTCAGGTTTCTCGGTTCTTAATTTTCGTTCTCAGGTATTTTGATTTTCAGATTTTTTTTTTCAGTTTCCATTTTAGTTTTTAATATGTTTTTAGAGTGAATTATAGTAAGTACTTGTAACATTGGTTTCAGAGAAATACTGAAACGACTTGAAAATATGGTTCACAAATGTTGTAGCACCTCAATTTATCATTTTTTTGGGGAGGGGGAGGGGGTGAGAGATACATCAAAATTTTCATTTTGAGAGCCTCGACAGAATCGTTGGCCTGATCCATCCAAAAAGTGAAGCATGAAAATGTAAATCTTCGAGACTTACATTTTTCATCTCTTTTTTCCTGCACTCGTTCATTTTTTGAAAAATGTCGTTTCATGGATACTTTGATCATTGGTCATCGCTAAAGTCCTCCTGAACGAAACTAAGCTAGACCTGAAAAGCATGTCCTAAAACCCTGTAACCAAAATTTGAGTTACTAAAGCTCATTTTTGAATTTTTGAAAATTTTAAAAATTGAAAAAAATTGTCTTAAGGACAACTTTTAATAGGTTTCGTAAAATAAAATTTTTTGAACAAAGTGAATCAATGATAATAATTCCATTAATTCAACATCTGTTAGTTCTGGGTCATTCTGAAACCTACAGCGATGTTCGAGCTTTGTGAACGTGATGATATGGAAGCAGGCACTAAACAGTAAACAAATTAGAAATCACTTTGAACAAAAAAATTCTGTTGAAACATTTGAGAAATATTAAAATTTTGAGCTTTGCGGAAAGGGGAAGAGGAGGGTTGGCCATTGACCTAGAAATTTGTAATTTTTCCTACGCCTTGATGATGTCAATTCGATCATGATTTTTTGCTAAGTTCAACGAATTTCAAAAAAAAAAAAAAGGATTTACCCTAGTCCATAATATTGTTGATTTTGTTTCACTTCTTTGAAAGTACACTTCTTGACCTGATACTCGTTTTCATAGATCGATTAAGGTCAAACTTGGAGAGTGGGGCTTCTTTGAGCTCGATTCAACACTTGGAGGGGAAAGAGGGTCAAAGGTGAAAACTACAGAAAGGTCGTTTTCAAGAAGGGTCTCAAAAGGAGCCAGTCCTTCCCCCCCCCCAAATGACGTCCAATGTTTGCATAATGTACTACATATATGGATCTGCCACGAATGTGTCTTTTGCAGATCTCAACCTTTCTTTGATCTCTCTTCAAGGTGAAAAATGTTTATTATTAGACCATTTTTATCGTTTTTTGACCTTCGAACCGCCATGCAACTACCCCTTCTCCCTCCATTGACCTACAGGGTGTCTAACAAAATTCCCGAACAAAAAAATCATGTTTTTTATGACCTATTTTTCTCATTTTTATCGCATGAATCCCCCCCCCCCTTCCCCATAAAAAATATAAATAACTTGAAACTGCGAGGAAATCGAACAGGTTTGCAATTTTTTACAGGATCAAAAATTAGGCACTTCAGTTTTCTGATTTTTTGAACATTTTTAATTTTTTTTTAATTTTAATGGGCTTTTTAAAAAAAATTTAAGTATGTTTCGAGCAAAATTCATGATTTTATCATCACTTTCATGACCGTTAGACACCCTGTGGTCGGAAGTCCAAATTTGTCGCGTACAATAGGAATGGTGCTACAATCCCCCCTCCTATGGTTCTCATTTTGTCTGTAGATCATACATCAAACGATTTGAATACTTTCAATTTTTGACTTAACAAAATTCACTCCTCTCTTGTCCTCGTTTCATCAACACTGAGCAAAAGTTGATGGAACAGATTATTCATAAAATTCGCCACTTTTGATGTTATTTTTAAAAATCCTTATTTTGTAATGTAGTTGAAGTTGATATTTGAAAGATTTGGAAAATTAGAAAAACTTGTCTGGAAAATCGAGAAAGGCTATAGGAAAACAAATTCTCTGACAGACTGCAGGGCACCCTGTTTGCAGAAAATTAATAGCGAGTAAATAGGCAAACGCTTTTGTGGACGATGAATACGAACTAAAAAAGAATAATGACATGAGTTGCATAGGTACTTTTATATTTACTGCTGCACTCGAAAGAGAACTCTTTGTACAGCACATTTGTCTGCTTTCTACAAAATACATCGTACATAGTACATACATACGTATTGCTTCAGCTGATTTTCATAATTTCTTTGACTCGTACATCGCTCGTATCATTCAGAGAAAAAAAACATAGAAAAATGTATCCTAGCGGTACGAAAACTCTACGGATTTAAAACATTTTCTCTCGACCGAACCTTCCTTCTTCCAACTCCAACTTCCAAGTGAGGGGGAAAAACGAGAAAAAAATGGAAAAAAATTCCCACGACAGCTTCACATATGTACTAGGCCGAGATTCGCCGGAACCACACGTAATTAGGATAAACATCTCATAAAAACTTCCATCTCACTGACTTCGCATCACGATCGTTATTTTCAATTCCCTGGTGTTGCGTGAGATGTTTTCTCAGAAGGACGCCAGCGTCATGCCGACGTCGGAAAATTTAATAAAAAAAGTTGCCCCGTTTGTAACGTGGCGTGGAAATATAAAAGACATCCCTTGGCATACTCTAGATGCACAAATAGAAGGTACTAATTAGCGGACCGGAATTTTACTAAATAAAACTTTAAAATATAAATAGCCGGCAAATTAGCTGCGGAGCAGGTTTCTCGTCGCTTGTGACCGAGAAAGGTGACTTGATGAGGGGCAGCTTCAGGAGCTGTGTATTTTTTTTAAAACCAGGTATTTAAAACAGTGACGTCGCGAAGCAGATCTTATCTGTAAGGGGGAGGGGAGACAGTAAAAATTGAGATGGAATGAAAGGCACCCTTTTCGAAATGTTTTTTTTTTTCTTTTTTGGCGAAATTAATACAAAGTAAGTACGATTCCTTTAGCAGAACCATCAAAAAAGTTCTTGATAACTTTCTTTCATGAAATGAACTACTTGGATTGCTGTAAACCTACACGATATGTTCATCAATAATCTCAAAAGGCGTGAACAATCTTTGCCTATACTTTTGCTGATATTTTATAATCCCATCCGCCTTCGCAAAACAACGCGAACATCCGGTAAAAAACTCCAAAACCGTATTGAAAATTTCTTAACACAAACGAAAACTTGTAAACAATAGAGAATTGCAACGCAGCAAAAAACCAACACAAACTCGAGCATTTAATACGTGAAATTCAGGCACCGATGGCATTTAACCCTTATATTATAGTTCTAACGCTCGAGGGTAGTCACTCGAGGAAGGGAGAGGGGGCAACACGAGCCAAATAAACCATTCAAAGTGAAAATAAAATTAGACTAAATCGAAAGTAAATAACAATTTTAATACTATTGGCCAAGTTGCTAGCAAACACGAGACCTTGAAAGTTTACCAAAGATGAACGATATAGCAAAACGAAAACTTCTTGCACTATTTCCGTCGTCTTCGTCTTATGGTCGTCTTCTTCTCGCGCGAGTAGCAGTAAAATTATTCTTGAAAGTTTTTCATAAAAACTTTTACAAAAATAATTAAAATATCCCGCAGGTTTAACATTTTTAATGAAGTTGTGCATCTTTTTCAAAATAAACCACGCAAGGTTTAAACCAGCGTAAAATATAAATCTAATATTTTTAATGCACGTACCAACAAATCTGCTTTCTTTTCCGAGTTTTTATAGTTAACCGCCCCGAAGCCACTTCATCGGTAATTTTTCACCTTTTAAACGGTACGTTAGATTGTGGCAAAAACCACGGCGGTGATGGTAACGTTTTAAAAATCGTGTTTTGTTAGAGAACGCGATTTTGATATAAGATTACGATGGCTGGAGGCGATCTTGAGCGGTCAAAATTTTGGAAATTGTGTTATACAGAGGTTTTGGAGGGCATTGAATTCGTTTTTAATGGTTTTAGAATATTCGTATTTTGTATTAATGGTGACTTTATGGAAAGACGAAACTCAACATTTTTCAAAATTTTGTTTGTGAAACTTACATTAAGTTGGTGTAACCCATTGTATGAATTTCAGTGAAAGTATTCCAACTGGCACAAAAATATTTGCACCGGGTAGAAGGGAATCGAAAGAGGACCCCAAAATATACCAAAATTTCAGGCACTGAATTAATTTTTCGATTTTTGGCAAAATTTTAAAAATTTGGTCTAAAATTGGAAAAAAATCAAAATTTTAGCAAATGGACTTAGAAAGCTGAAATTTGATTTATACCCTATTTTCGACCACCCGAGTCGATTCGTGACGGTTTCCAACCGTTCTGAAGCCTCCAACAGATTTTGGGTTTCTACAGTTTTCGAAAAAACGCTGCAAATAGAGTGAAAATGAAATTTGGCACCTATAAACTCGGATTTAGCATTTGCAACCCTCTCGATCGATTTAGAAACGCATTATCAAAATTTTCAAGTCCGGCTCAAATCCAAAAATTTTTCCAGTGATTGGGAGGGGGGGGGTTTGAAAAAAAAATGCAGAAATCGTCGTTCGCGAACGTGTAAACAAAAAAAGCTGAAATTTGTTTTGTACGCTATTTTTGATCTCAGTAGTCATTTAGTAACAATTTCAAACCGTTTTGGGCCCTCCAGCGGTTTTTGACTTCTTCATTTCTTCAAAAATAATCACCAAAGAAAATTTTGGATTTGAACCAACAATAAAAAAATTTGATAATATGCCTAAATCGATCGAAAGGGTCGCAAAGATGCTAAATCCAAGTTTACAGGTGCTGAATTTCATTTTCATTCTATTTACCTACATTGTTTTTTCGAAAACTGGAGAATTCTAAAATCCGCTGGATGGCTTCAAAACAGCTCGAAACCGTCACCAATTCGCTCGTGAGGTCGAAAATAGGATATATACCAAATTTCAGCTTTCTAGGTCAATTTGATAAAATTTTGATTTTTTTTCTAATTTTGGACCTTTGAATCTTTTAAAAATTGCCAAAAATCGAAAAATGAATTTTGGCACCTGAAATTTTAGCTGGTGGTTTGTGTTCCTCCTTTAATTTCCTTTCATCTGGTTCAAAAATTCTTGTACTGGTTGAAATACTTTCCTGCTAAGTAAAAAAAAAAAAATGAAAAAAAATTTCGGAACCTGAGATTTAAAATTTTCAAAATTGGACCTCTCGCCGCACGGAGGGGTGTAGGCTATTGGTCAAAAACTTTGAAATTTTTATTCAGTATAAGGGGATTAATTTTGATTTTTTTCCCAATTTTGGACCGAATTTGAATTTTTAAAAATTCGCCAAAAATCGAAAAATGAATTTCAGCACCTGAAATTTTGGCTGGTGGTATAGTTTGGCGTTCTCTTTCAATTTACTTTCATCTGGTTCGAAAATTTTTGTACAGATTGAGATACGTTTTTGATGCGTAAAAAAAAATGAAAAAAATTTCGGACCCTGAGATTAAACATTTTCAAAATTCGCCAGATTCTACAAGTTTTCTTGCGAAAAAATTTAAGCGAATTATCTGGACATCGTAGAGACATTTAGGACACTAAGTGATTAAGTAAGAGGAAGCGAGAGATGAAAGGGAAAGGAGTTATTAAAAGCTCAAAAATTTGAAAAATCAGTACGCACATTCTCAAAAAAGTTTCAGATCTAAAAAGCAAATTTTGGAGCATTTGACACCCCCTCCCCTTTCACCAACCATTTACAAGTCTTTCATACTCCAAATCAGAGTAGATATTTACTTTTGTACATAAGCAGAAAATTCTTAAATTTGGTGAATTTTTTTAGTTACCAAAACTTTTTAAACACACAACTTCTGATGTGGTTTTTGGAGCTAATATGTTCAAAAAAAGAGGAAAATATACTGATTTTCGAAGCATTGAAACATTCGATCCCTCCTTGCCCCCTCCATTCTGTTGCAAGATTACAACCTTCATCTCAACACACAAATGTTAAGTTTTTAAGCAAGAAAAACTCCTATTCTTCGGTCAACATGAATCGGTTTAGCAATATTATGTAGGAGCAAATAAATTCTGTAAAAATTCAAAATTTCTTAACATTTCCAAAATGGTGAAATTCTCTGAGTTTTTTTGATTTTCCTAATTTTTTTTAGAGACCGGACACGTTGTTGAAAGGAACCAGTAAAAAGTAACAAATCGAATTTTCTGATTTTTGAGAATCGAAAAGCGCTCGTACAATATCAGAATAAACACTCCTCAACTTAAGTAATAAATTTGAGCGTGTTTATTTTACTTATTTAAATAAAATTTATAAAATGATATTTCTTACTTATTTTCAAACTTGAGCCCATAATTTCCAACTTTCATCTATAAAGAAAATTTGAACTCACCTGAAACAAAAAGAAATAAATGAACAAATGTGATCTGTCAGGAGAAAACCAACTTAGTGTCCAAAAAATCGATATTTTTTTTATGGTGGATATTAGTAGAACTCAGGGTGCTGAATCTGCCTGTGGTGCTAAAAAAGTTCGCGAACGATTCTTTTGACCCTAAATTTAAGGTCAAAAAAATTGAGCAACTACAAAAAAAATGAAAAAAAATTTTTTTTTTGATTTTCTCGAAATGTATGTCCGGGGGAGTCAACATACAAATTTTTGTGGATATCGGCTCACATTTGTAGGATTTAGGCCGTTTTTTTGAAATTTGAATGAGGTTCACTCTGGAAAAATCAACTCTTTTCACCTTGAACAAATTTGTTAAGAAACGTGATAAATTTAATAATAATAACTTATTCTTCAGTAATAATTCATACTCGGGTAGTTTTTGCTACATTTTTGGCAAAAAATTCAAAAAAATCGAAAAAATCGATTTTGGGAAATTTCAATTATTGGACTTGGCAACCTTGAATGGGATGATTCTGAAAAAAAAAATATCGGGTTATGTTGGCACTCATGGGGGCCAAAAGTGGTGCAAGTTTCACGGACCTCCAAATTTTAGATTGCCTGATACATAGACTCAAAACTTCAAATGCCCTTCCTGTAAAATTTACGTTTTGGACACTAGGTTGGTTTTCTCGTGACAGATCACAAATTAGTTTGTGGATTAGTAAATTTTAATGAATAATGAACATTGTCAGAGTAGATTGTTTGAGTCAGAACTAAACAAATTGCAAAAAAAAACTATTGGTAGTATACGGTTCATTATGCAATGTGCACTCGCCATAAACAAAAAACCCACCCTCGTATATTTTTGTACAAGCATTTTTAACCATTCGTCGTTTTTCATGCATCACACACAATAAATGTGTTGTAATTATCTACCACAATTTCTACATTCACCGTATCATTGTGTGACTGCCAATCGAAACTTGTACCATACATATACAGACCAAAGATAAGACTTCACATAACTATGCCACGAGCCATAGAAAGCTTTCATTCGATAAATTTATAATTTATGAGTAAATATCAGGCAGGTATACAACTCGCAGGTCTTTAAAATACTTCACGAATACATGTAGCTATATTTTCAAATACGAAAACGTGTGTTTGATTAAACAAAACATTAAACACATACCGTCATTATAGCAAACAATTCTCCGTGAAATAAAATATCTATTATCATTTTTTTATTCTAGTTTTCTCAACTTTTCAAAAAAAAAAAAACACACACGCAGAACGAAAAAAAAATAAACCTCGATTCGTTAAAATTGACCAAAAATCGTATACACAACAAGTGTCAAATTATATCGAAATATCAAAAGTTTGATGGCACACGAGTCATAAAAAAAAAAATAAAAATACCAAGGCACGTGAAGTGGTAAGCCTTCGTTATCGTTACTTTAAATTCATCTTTTAAAGAATAGACATAAAAACAGTGAAAACACGAATCCGTTAAATAATTACACGGTTTTATTTCTCGATGTGTAGGTAAATTATGCATTTTCAATTCGGCGAAAAAAAGCAAGAAAATTTAACGACGAAAAAAACGGATCATTAATTTTCGAGTAACGGTTAAAAATTCATATATCAAAGGGAGCATATGCACGAGCATTACACTTCACAATATCAATATGTATTCGCGCCGCGTAGCTGAACACTTATCAAAATGAGGATGTTGCGCTATCAATTTTGAATTGATGGGGCAATAACCGAGCTATTTACCCGAGTGCGGTACTTTTGCGCGGTATTTTAATGAGTTTAGTAACTTTTTGCTCTTCGTGGTACTCGCTGAGATGGCGTGTTAATTAAAAATCCGACAGTGAGAGGAAATGAGGTTGAGCTGATTGAGTTCTTTGTACTCGTATAGAAAAATCAAAGTTTGCTCGTACTAAAAAGGGTATTCCCAGGTAAAATAGATGAAAGGGCCCTGATCCTAGATTTACAAAAATTTGATGGATTGTTGAGTACCTCCAAAAAAATTCACAATAGAGGGAAAGCTCACTTTTTCATGAAGAGGGGATTATTTAGAAAAATTCCGACGCAGAATCAAATAATTTTCATAAATTGAGCCCTTTTTTGATTTTTTTTGATTTTTTTCAACGGAGGGGGAGGGGGTGGCAACCTGTACTGTTTTTTTTTGCAGTTGGAGAAAAATAAAAAATAGGGAATTATTTTTTCACCCGAGGTAACAACCTTGGGGGATGGGAGATGAACAATTCCAACTTTTAAAAATAAGGTACGCCTTATAAATTGTACTATAAACATATCAAATTATCACCCCCCCCCCCACCAGCAGTATTTCACTTCCTGTTTCTTTTCTTTATTGTACAATTAAATCACTCGATCATTCCTTAATTTTAAAATCCCAATCCTCCAAATTTTCGTAACCATCCACCCAGATTTTCTCCAATACCGCACACAACTCGTAAAAAAACACTTCTACCTTGGTATACGCGAGTAGCTCGAATAATGGAAAAACATATCACCCTAACCAGAGGCTCGAGCTAACGGCGGCGACGTGAGAGGCGAATTATTTAAAACCGACCGAGAAAAGTATCAAGCGAGATTAATTCGCGAATCCGAATTGTATCTTTTTTGATTAAATAGAAGGAAGCGAGCTCCAAACACCACCATTGCCGACTCCAACCTCCAACGTGGCTGGTTGGTTTGACCTTTGTATGCGGCCGCCGCCATCGCCGCACCGAGCGCTTAAGTAAATAAAAAGGGTACCCCGTTTGTTCCCTTAAAAAGCGTGTTTTTCGGCTTTGAAAAGGCGTTATTCCAGGATCGCGCGAAAACCCCGAAATGATGAAAAGAATTGGCCGCAACTGGCAACTTACGCCCCCTAAATCCCCTCGCTATACTCCGAATACGCAGAGCTTGATACGGAATCCGACGCGACCCTTGCCGCAAGTATGCTATACGCATTAATCGTATCGAAAAAGAGAGATTCGTCGAATAATTTGGCTCGTTTGAAGGAAACCAGCTGCGTTAAATGAACGCCACTCGCTCGTATATTTTCCACAGTGTATCGAAAAAACATCGCCGCAGAGCGTACTTCATCTTCGCCTACTTTAATTTTTCACCTTCGATACACGACTCCGGATACCACACCACTATACTCGTACGCTATGGTGCTACTATGTGTTTTTTCAACTTTCCCAACACCATGAAATTTATACAGGTGACCATCGTAAAAGTAAATTTTATCTCGGATGTAATATCATATAATACGTAATCCGCTCCTATGTATACCCCCATGTTACACGGTATCTATCCACCTAGCACCTTTCCTGCTACCAACTATCCACTACCTACCTATTCTGTTATTCTTCATTTTTTTTTCCTACAGCTCTGTATAGGTACCTTTTTACACGACCTTATCGGCCGAGATATTTACAAAATCATAAAATTTTTACCGCTCTACACTCTGTACACGTAAAAGTGAAAACATATTGGATTTTCGCATGATCTGAACATTTTAGTGTACTGTGCCTACTGCCTATATACAGGTAGCCTACACATACGTTCTTCGCGAGTGCTACGATTCCCTCCTGCTTTCGTTATTATGGCGATAATCTAAGCCCCCTGGCCGTGTTTCAATCGTCGTTGTACACCGTAGGTATACCAATTTTCTGTATTAAATAAGTAATGAAACGACATTTTTATACGCTAATTTAAAAACAATTTTAATAAATATTTTTCACCCGATGTCACGCCATTTTATACCTACACCAATTGCTAATGCAGTAGGAAATTGAGACTAATTTGCGCATGGGTCATATCAGACTATTTTTTTGTGTCACTAAGCCAAGGTCTTGAGAAATCAAGAGTGGAACGAAGATCTGCCAAAGGTTATTCCCAGGTAAAATTAGCGAAATGGTCTTGTTCTCAGATTCGGAAAATTATGATGGATTATTCTTGGATACTTCCAAAAAAATCTTAGTTATCAAAAAAAAAAAAGTTTTTTTGCCAAAATAAATAAAAATCACTTATTGTAGCCTATACAAACTTCTGCTTTTAGCCAAAATTTTCAAAACTCCTGCTTTTTGTCAAAATTGTCAGCAAGTCCTACTTTTTTGACAAAATGTTGTGGGCAAGGACCTTTTTTTGACAAGTTATCCAAAAAATTCTGCTTTAAGCGAAAATGGTCAATAAAATTTTGTCGTTAGCCGAAATAGTCTGAAAGTAAAGCTTTTGCAAAAATTGTCAAAAAAGTTTTACGTTTGTCAGAATTTGTCTAAAAATTTATGTTTTTTCCATTTTTAAACAATCTTCGTAGGTAATTTTATATTTTTCCTCTCGATTTCCTTTTCTATTAATTTCTTCTACCTAGTTCCTTCTCTTTAAAAATAGAAAAATTCTGGCCCAAAAAAATGTGAAGATTCGTTTAGAAATTATAAAAAAAACGTGGGCAAATTTCAAAATTTAGGCTTAACGTAAAGCATTAGGGAACCCATTCAGAATATTTAGTATGAGTAAAGGGCCTTCAAAAATGTTTAAAAAATGATTTTTCAAAGGATTTGTCCCTCCTTGATAGGTCAATTTTGATCGAAAATTGTTTTCCTCAAGCTGTCAAGCCAAATTTGGATCAAGTTGGTCAATTTTTTTATGGTTTGTAATTTCCATTGAAAAATATAAATTGTAAAATTTACCATTCGGACATTTTTGGAATCACTTTTTTTCATTCATTTTCATGAGATGTTGACCTCATTTTTTTTAAAAATCACGCATAAATTACCTCTTGATTTTGGGAGAATAATCTGATTTTGAACCAATCCGTGATTTAGAACGAATTTTAGATGACTTTTTATTTGTAGTACAATTTTGGGATTTTTTCAAAGTTTTTGAATCCTGGTGAGATTTGTTGAAAACGTGTTAGTCGGGGGGCCCGCATAAGGATCACTGCAACCCATGCCGATCATCGGGGGCAACTTTTTTCCAAAAAGGGGAGTCCTGAGGAACATTTCTAGCCCTTCTGCTCAAAAAAAAAGTGGCCCTACTTACAAAATGGCGGCCATTTTGAATGGCAGTTCAGCCAAACACTTGCATGAAATCTTTCAAACCGTACAAACGTAGATCGAAAGATCAGGCAAAAATTCATCACCTGTCAAAATTTCAAGTGCTAAAGTGCCTTTTTCGATTTTTGGTGAATTTTTTAAAATCAAATTTAGGCCAAATACAAAGATGAGGGGAAAAAATCAAAATTTTACCAAATTCACCAAGAAAGCTGAAATTTGGGATATACCCTATTTTCGAAATGCCAAATCAATTGGAAACCGTTTCAACCCGTTTTGAGCAGTTCTGGAGCCTCCAGCAGATTTTTGAAACTCGAAATTCCCAAAAAATTTCATCAAACGGAGACGGAAAGCCGAAATTTACTCTGCAAACTAATTTCACTACGTTTTACGAAGTCAACTGCAGATGAATTTCAAGTCGTTTTGAAGCCTACAGCGACTTTTTGAAAATTACTGGAGCCTCCAGTAGATTTTTGAAACTTTAAATTTCTCCAAAATCTCATCAAACGGAGATGGAAAGCCGAAATTTACTTTGCAAACTAATTTCAATACGACACAAAGTCGACTACATGGTGGTTTCAAATAGTTTTGAAGCTTCTAGCTACTTTTTAAATTTCAATTTTCCAAAAAACGCCATACAACCTTTCAAAAAGTCTCTGGAGGCTCCAAAACGACTTGAAATCCGCCAGCAGTAGACTTCGTAGCGTATTGAAATTAGTTTGCAGAATGAATTTCGGCTTTCCGTCTCCGTTTGATGAAATTTTGTGGGAATTTCGAGTTTCAAAAATCTGTTGGAGGCTCCAGAACTGCTCGAAACGGGTTGAAACAGTTTCCAATCGATTTGGCACGTCCAAAATAAGGTATATCCCAAATTTCAGCTTTCTTGGTCAATTTGGTAAAATTTTGATTTTTTCCCTCATCTTTGGCCTAAATTTGATTTCAGAAAATTCACCAAAAATCGAAAAAGGCACTTTAGCACTTGAAATTTTGACAGATGATCTTTCGATCTACATTTGTACAGTTTAAAAGATTTTGTGCCAGTCTTTGGCTGGCCTGTGAATCAAAATGGCTCCCATTTTGTAAGTAGAACCACTTTTTTTTTTTTTTTTTTTTGAGGACAAGGGCTAGAAATGTTCCTCAGGACTCCCCTACAGGTGATCCTTATGCGGGGCCCCCAACTATGTGTATTGTGTACATTACGTTTTGATTTTGAAAAAGATTTTGTTGACATTTTTGGAAATTGAAATCGTAATTTGTATTTTTTACAATTACTGATTTTGAGTTGGACTTCTGAGCAAGTTTTGGATAATTTGCCCATTCTTGGTAACTTGTTGTAAGTTTGACTTGTGATATTTTCGGTTTGAAGGATTTTTTTCACCAAGAATTGTGAAAACGTGTTTAAATTAAAATGAATGTGAGAATTGTAACTGATTTGTTCTGATCTCAATTTGAATTTTTTTGGTATTTTCTTATTCACAGAGCTTACGATTATAATCCTTGCCAAATTCAGTAGATGAGCGTTTTGACAACCTTTTAAACACGTTTTTCAGTGTGAAATTTGACGCTCAATATTTTTTGTTCATTTTTCGCATACTTCGCACAATTTTTCAAAAAAAAACCGCGAAAGACGCGTATTTTTCGTTTTTTTTTTTTTTTGCAAATACGAGCCTTTTGCAGACAAAATTTAAATTTTATGGATTGGTTATAAATTGGTGTTTAATCATGATAATATGTACCTTAGACCCTGCAGAGTGCAGATTCGATGTTGAGAGCATATCTTTAGAGGGAATGGGCCCAGCTGCATTCTTGTTTATTGGGAGGAGGAGGGGGGGGTGCATTCCTCGTATCGTAACTCGAAAACAGGTCTTCAAACATCGTAGAAATTTCATTATCGCGCTTAAAATTCTGAAAGAAATTTTCCAACGCGATAATTATCACCGCTGGAATTGAATTTAATCTGTGAAAATTCTTATCCGATGCTAGGCAGCTCTGCCTTGTAACCGTATCTGTTTGAAAATCAAAAGACATTCCACACTGGAAGATCTTTTTTCAAACTGACGTGAATTTAATTTAGGTCATTAATTTACTTCATTTTCCGTGTAGGAAGTTCGACTAAAGCTAAGGTAGGTAACTATAAGCTCGTTGGTACTTATTCATAATCTACGTCAACTCTTAAATGGATACTGTGTAAGTCAGCTCAAAGAGAACAAATTTTCAACATTTTTTCTCTTCTTTTTTTCTCATCTGCGAGAGATATTACATTTCCAATGTCATCATCCGGTATAATAAAATGAAGGAAAAAAATAAAATCCACTAACCACTCGACAAATACCTACCTTTGGTATGATGTACACTAGTTGGCTTTTGAGAGAGAGAGCGAGAAAAAGGAAAAAAGTCAAAAAAAAAAAAAAAACTCGACTCGTTTCGCAACGTAACAATGAATACCTAATCAATAATTAAACCGTAGGATTTGTTTTTTCAAGTGAAAAACGCTAAAAGATGTTGTGATAGAATACAGCACTTAAAAAAATCTTGCCCCGCTGTCTCATTAATTGTGCTTAGATATCTTTTTGTACGACACAGTCACGTTAAAACACTTAAATATTTCTATTCCGTTTTTGTCGCTCATGCTGTCGCGAGAGGTTTATACAATTGCTGTGTGTGAAAGTGCCCGTTTCACGATCTTTGCTTTCCCTTCTACCTTTTCCTTTTACCATTAATTGAATTTTTTTTTTCTTTTACGGGTTTACCGTGGGATAAAGTAGCCTCTCTCTTTGTAGTACCTTCGGAGAGTTGAGAAATTTGGTCTCTTGTATTACACGAAATTTCCTTTTATCGTATAAATTCCTCGTTACCAGAGATGACCCCGATTCGGTCATGTTTTTTAACCCGATGACCTAGCTTTTGGGTGATTTTTTTTTACATCGGGAATTTTTATTTATGAATATTAAATAGTTTTGCATTACCATAATAAGCGGAATTTATATTCCGAACGATGTGAAAAAAAATGGAGAAAAACATGCCTACGAGAAAAAAACGCGTCAACGTGAAATTCTTAATCGTATTTAAAATTAACGAGGAAGTATTAAAAAGAAATTAATTACGTAAAATCGAATGATACTTGGTAAACGCGAGGAAAATAGCGTAAAAATAGATCGCGTAATTGTAATTAGATTTTTTTCCGTGTTTTAAACACAGACGACTTATTTTTCTCGATTTAAGGGATGTAAAAAAAAATACGATTTTCAAGTTTTCCTCTGATATAGTTACCCATCCACTTGGTTTTTAGTCGAATTTTCTGTTCGAGATGACGATTTATGACAAATGATGGTTTGGAAATTATTTTATTTTTTTTTGAATATTGATTAAAAAAAAGAACCTTCGCCCCGATGTAGTTATTCTCTAAAAAATAAAAATGATCTGAATTTTTTGATACCAGAAGTCTAATTTTCAGCCATTTAGGGTGCTCGAAGTTGAAAAATTTTGTGAATTCAGATGGAAAGTTTTCCCTTATCAGTTTCTTTACGTATCAAATTTTTGACAAAGTTACCAGCGCCTTATAACTTGGCCACTGCCAAAAATTAACACCGAGTTTTAAAACATCAACCGATGGTATAAATTTTCCAGGCCATTGTTTCCGCAAAGTTGATTTGTTTTCGTTAATTTCATAATTCATGCGAAAGAATGGCAGCACTCGATAAAGTTGCGTCAATTATTCCATTGTTCACTTGATTGAAGCACACGACGGATAGCAATTTTGTTGTAAAAAATTAAGAGCTGCCCGATAATGTCAATCAAGCTGCACTTGCGCGGCCTGATTATACACCATTAGATATTTTGTTTTTTGCGAATTTCCTCTCTAATACTCTGTAATGAAATGTTGGACGCGCGATGACGTATTTCATAAAACATCGTAAAATTTTACTATAATTTCCGTGTACTGTACTCGTACGTTTGAATACGTATATGACGGGGACAAAAATCCATGAAATTTTAATTTTGCGAAACCATTGACGTAGCAGTTTGAAACAGGACTGGAAAATTTTGAACTACGTTTATTTTATAGCATGCGACAAGTTGACAAACTTATTTGGAATATTACTACAAGTACGAGTAGATGTCTACTGGTACAAGTGTGAGAAAACAATCATCAAATCGATGATGGATTTTGAACTAGATAAGTACATAGCCCATACTAGATAATATGTAGATGTAGCAAGTTCACTTACGAATTAAAGTACGTATATGGTGTGGCTAGCTGCTCGTAGTACGTCTAAGTATGAACCATGGTGTATTCTCCTAACATGCGGTTTCGCTTCTAAGACTGTGTGAAATTAATTATCCTAATGAAAATTACATTTGATTTCACACCCGTGTGCTCTTCGACCACAGACGAGAGAGAAACTTATTTGCTAAAACTTGCCGACTGTGTAAGGAAATTTAATTACATCTATGTACTCACGCTCTGGCCATAAAGGTTGAAACCTTTTCATCAATCGAACCTCGTAAAAATCAACCCACCGATAATAATCTGATTTTCTATAACGTTTTTTCGTTCGTACAAATAATATGCATTTTCATTAGAAATGAAATGGAGCTATTGGAGGTCTTGGTTCTTGAACTTCCACTCATTATTTTTGGCGAATTTTTAATACATACTTTCTGTAGAAAAGTAATACTCAATCACATATGTACTTAGCAAAATTATCTAAATGAAAAATTATATGAAACCTAAATCTACTACATGTCACAATAATTGAATTGATTGATTGGATAAATGAGCTATCGCGATTATCGTGATACAACAATCTACAGGTGGCTGACATAGATTTTTAACAAAAATTTTCTATCTGCTCCCCAGGCAGTATGGCTGAGTTTTTTAAGTAGGTTTATAGCGTTGTTTGATCTTTGCTTAATGGTGTTGAGGTATAGTTTCCAATTCAATTTTTTGTCAAAATGTAAGCCGAGGAATTTATGGTGCTGGACATTTTTGAGTTGAGTCCCATATACAGGGGTCGGCGTAAGTTAGTATTCCGATTTGTACAAACAAAAATTTTTTAACACAAAAAGTAATTTTTTTCTGTAGTGACATAGTGGGTAACGAAACTATTATTACCAAGGTGTTGGTGGGACTTCTACGAACACAACGCACTACTTACATGACCCTCTATCTACTAATTACACACAACAGGGTGTTAAAGAAAACTCATCAGTTTTCGAATGCGAATACTAACTTACGCCGACCCCTGTATGTAGTTGCAGATTTACATCAGGGAATGTTCCTCTTTTATGATGGAAATTTATGACCACTGTTTTATCAGCAGAGAAACGGAGACCTTTGCTAGCGATCCACTTTTGAAGACAATTTATGGATATCTGGAGTATGGGCTGAATTTGATTTATGAAGGAACCTCTACGGTACATATAGAGATCATCTGCAAACAATGAGTAGTCCACTAGTTTTTTAATTTGCTGTTGGATATCGTTTAGTGCTACTATAAATGCAGGAGGGCTAGCAACTCTGCCTCATCTCTGCCTTGAGGTGTACCTATTTCTTGATTAAAGCAGCTAGAAAGTACTGATCCAATTCGAATTCTAAATATGCGATTGCTGACAAAGGCATTAATGAAAAGAGGTACATAGATTTCCTATGAAATGAAGGTTGTGCAAGGCCTTCATAATTGTCTTCTTTGGTATCCGATCACAGGCTTTCTCTACATCAAAGAAAACACACAGAGTGAATTCATCCATGATTTCCTGCTGAAGTTTGAGTAAGTGGTCCAGAGTAGAACAATTGTTTCTAAAACCACACTGCTTTCTATCAAGAAGGCCAAGTTCTTCCAAGTAATTCATACTAGTCTTTCAATTATCTTGCACAGTACAGAAGTTAATGCAATAGAATGGTAGCTGCTGGGATCAAGTGGTGATTTTCTAGGTTTTAGTATTGGAACAACATAGGACTGCAGCCAATTTACTGAAATTTTGTGAGGTCTCCAGATTTTATTGTAAAGATTCAGGATGATTTTGAGATTTTTAGAATTTATGTGTTTCAACAGCATGAATATACATAGTCTGGACCAGGTGATGAGTTCTTTGTAATTTTAACAGCATTTTTCAACTCTGCCAGAGTAAAGTCATTATTACGAGGATCATTCAATAAGTAAGTTTCCCTATGTTGGGAAACATTGAAAAAATCATCAAAACGGTTTGGGAAAAAAATATGATACAATTGAGGAAATTTCCAATTTTTCTATGCAATCGCCGTTGCATTCCAAGCATTTGCTGTACTGGTACAGCAGCTTTTCTGTCCCCGCATGGTAGGGTTCTGTCACCAACTTCTCGGAAGTAGTTGCATGACGATCTTGAGTTGCATTGTGTTTTTGAATCATTCCCCTTCAAATTTGACCTCCACGTGGCAGAAAAAGTGGAAATCCGATATGGTGAGATCTGGCGAATATGTAGGACTTGGAAAAACTTCTCAATTTAATTTTTTGAGGAGGTCTTGAGTGGCACAAGCAGTATGAGGAGCTGTTTTGGCACCCATCTGGCACAAATCTCACACATTTCAAGCTGATTGTGGATTTTAGTGTGACTCCAGCCTACAGACATATCAATTAAATGTTCATCATTCAATATCCCTTGGATATCACCCACAGTGACTCAACAATTCTCATTGAGGATAGCACAAAAGTAATCAAGTTGTTATTGATGGAGTCAGATGGGCAGCCAGAGAGCTTCAAATCATGCCCTTCCTTTCTCCCCTCCTGGAAGAGTTTCACCCATTGGTGAATCATCTGGACGCTCCCAACATGTTTAGCATACACCCCTTTAACATTTCTGTGAATTTTTCACCGCATTTTTACCAAGAGTGCACGATAAACGGACTGAACCTTGCACTTCACACTTGTCACACATTGTAGTGGTAGGTTGATGGTTTATGTACCACAGCTTCCGTCATAATGAAGCTACCAAGTTGAAATTTTTACAGTAGTGCCAAAACATCCTCAGAAACATCCCCCCGCAAACAGAACGAATTTAGAATTATTAGTTTCTGAGAAAAAAATAGGGAAACTTACTTATTGAATGACCCTCATATATTCAGGATGTTCATTCTGTTCTTCAAAAACACTGTTGTCAAAATCTTGACCTGGGTTTTCAGCTCAATATTGATCAGGGAGTTCATTTAAGAAAGAGCCAACATTGTTCAGAGGACTGAGACAGGTTTTCTGTTGAAGAAGTAGGTAAGTTATTTAGAAAAATTTTGACCAGAAATGGAAAATTATATTTTCAAAAAAAAATTATCAACTTCAGTTTTCATCTCTTTTTTAACGTTTCCAATTCTGGAAACCTCCATAAGAGAACCAACACTGTTTGGAGAACCAAGAAAGTTTTTTTCTTGCGAAAGCGCTTATCTATTCTGAAGACTTCTGACATAGAAATTTGAAATTTTCAACAAAAAAAAGCACCGAATTTATTTTCTTTAATTTTTATTCATATTTTTGAACTTTTGTGCTTCGTGCAAGAGGAAACAACATAGCCTAGGGAACTAGGGAGGTTTTTGGTTGAAAACTAGATTACTCAGAAAAATCCTGACACAGAAATGAACCATTCTGGGTTAAATTTAATTTTCATTTTGCGCACAGAATTGGGGGGGGGCTCCCGGCACAATTTTGTTTGGACTTCGAGGAAAATCAAAAAATAGGGAATTACTTTCTCATAAAATCCAACAACTTCAAGGGATGGGAACTCAAAAACGTGAACCTTCAAAACACATAAAAACCACTCTCTAATGTACAGTTCATTAAATCGCAATCGATCATTAATGTGTACCTATACGATTTCAAAAGCAGAAAAAAAAACCGTGACTGCCATCATTTATGTAACACGTGCCATCTTTTGTTCGTGTATCATTTCCTTGTTCTACAAGCACTTATGTACGATACACGAGCATCCAAACATATACAGACACGATTCACGATGGCAATTAAAAACGATCAATTTTTTCGCAATTTTCTACACGCATTCGCCATTCTGGTACTTTAATTTCTTTTTGCAAATAGGTAACTATGATAAATGATACGAGACGTCGTGTTTTGCTCGGGTTTTATACACACGTACACGTACATATTCTTTATACGTACGTTCGCTTGTTTAGGCCGTCTTTTGTGTATTTCATTTGGCGTAATTTATCAAATGAAATAAAAAGTAGACGTGTTCGAATCAAACAATCTGCAACATTAGCGTTAAACGAAAGGCCAAACCGAGCGAGCATTTTTCTACACTGCGAACAGAACGTACGTATAGGTACGAGTATTCTTATCGAAAGCCTCAGATAAGCATGAAAAGGCATGCCATTTTCTCTTTGCGAAAACGCATTTACCCATCTATGAGCCCCCCTCTTCACCAGCTCAGCCATGGCCACGCTACGTCTCGGTCGTCGTCGATCTCGGCAAAGAGATAGAGGGAAAAACACGGGTACGTTCGAAGCTAAATTTAATTGCGACGTCGTTACGGTCCAAACAAATGAAAGAACTTGTTTTATGCTGAACAAATTGCATTACATTTTAAATACACTGCGTCCTCGTGTAATAGCTTTCTTTTTTCTTCTTTTTTTTTCTTCTTTGCAGCCCCTGCAGTCATAAAGGGGTATTTTTTTTTATAGAGCGCGCGTGCGATGGGGCGATGCCAGCCGATGGGCAAAACAAAAAAAAAGCGAGAGAGAAAGACTATAAGAGTATACAAGGGCAAAAGCAAAGGTACGTAAAGACAAATTGAATGTTAAACACAAATCGTCGTTAAAACGTACACGAATCATACCGATTACATACCTACTTATTTGAAAAGCTTAATTATTCGCGTTAATTCCGCTCTCTATTATCCGCTTTATGTATTGTTTTTGCCAAGCCGTTTCACGTTTCCGGTTTCCGACGTTTTTCGGGCACCAACCAACGCAGCAACGGTCGCGTATCTTCTTGGTTTTACCCTGCGCCCTACGTCATCGCCCTGTTTCGCCGAACAATGATGTTTTGTATGCCTGGTTCAACCCCCTCCGATGCCTTCTTCACCCACAGAATAAAATTGGTATAATTTTTAGACCGGTCAAAACGGCCAGGCAGCCATACGGTAGAGCTCTGCACCAAACCGTGGCTATCTCTTTTTCGTGTAATTATAAAATGAAATTTGCCAAGATAATTTTCCAGCTACCCTGTTACCTCCTTCGTCTCTTCGTCGTTGATCTGTAACTTCGGCCTTCGGGCCAAATACAAGAGCGTAAGCGGCGCTATATTTTTGGTATTCTCGTAGTGTTCGGTGCGTAAAAGAAGTTCGTAAAGCGCGATGTTACACATTTATTTTCGCTTAAAATAACTGGCAAAATAAATCCGTTGGGATAGATTTAGAATGATTTAGGTATCGTTTCGTATTATAAACGGTTATAGGGAAAAAATGCACGGTGCGTTTGTTATTTTCGTGCGTCTGTCTGTGTCTGTTCGTACAAAATATGTGTAGTATGCGCATAGCCAAGCCAAGCCGCATATCGTTTCGCAAAAAGATATCCGTTTGCTAGGTTTTTTTTCCCCTCATCCAAGTGATGTTTGCGCTCTATTCCTGTTTCTTGGTTGGGGTTTCCCTTCCCCGAGTGTAGCGTTTGTGTAAAACGATGTTGGCCGCGAATCTATTAACAAATCTGATTACAACATAAGTAGGTATAGTCGAGGAGCCCACATAAAGATCTATTGCATCCCCCCCCCCCGTCGATCCTACGGGAGAACTTTTTTCTTAAAAGGGGGAGTCCTAAAGAGCATTTCTAGCCCTTGTCCTCCAAAAAAAAGGTGGCCCTACATACAAAATGACGCAGGCATCGTAGCGAAATTTTTCTTCAAAAAAGTGACTTTAGTGACTTTCAGCAGTGAAAAAAGTGACCAAAAATTGACTTTTTCTTCAAAAAAGTGACCAAAAATTAATAAAAAAGTGACCATTTTTTTCGATTCCAGCATTCAGGGGGGCAAAAAATTGAAAAACATGAGTAAAAAACGTTTAATTAAAAATCATCGGAATTCAATTGAATCACAAACTGACATAAAAGTTATTTTATAACCAGGGTGTCTACCAAAATTTGATATTCGAAAATCGCGAATTTTCGCGACCTTTTTTCGCGACTTTTTTCCAGTACCACCCCCTCCCCCCCTTTTCTAACGAAAAAAATTGGGTTCCAATAAAGTTCGCACTTATTGGGGGATGGGAGGGGGTTGGACAACTTTCAATAGTTTCCATGTGACATAAATAGTCATCCAAATTTTCGAGCTTTTCTTTTTTTCTTTTCCATCTACTCAACTTTCTTCAGTTCTAAAATTTAAATTTCTTCGATTTTTCTTTTTCTAGTCATTTCAACCACTAATTTTTCTTATTAAGTTTACGTTTTAATTCACCTATGAGCTTTTTAGATGCAAGCCTGAATACAATACTTTTTAAGCGAGAAGTTCATTCATTCACTTTAAAACTTTAAAAGTTGAATGATATTTTTTCAGGAAGTTTGATGTTTAAAAAGAAAAGAAAACAAGCCCGAGCGAAGCGAGGGCAAAAGCTCTTGAAAATTTGAATTTTGAAAAGTAAAAAAACATGTTTTTCTTTCATCACGGGCCCTTTTTTTGTCAAACCCTCCAGAATGAGCGAGTCCGGGGTAGACTGTCCTCTTTTCCCCTCTCGATGGTCCTGCTCCTCCAGCAATCTAACAATAATTTCCAAAAAATTACAATAGGTATTTCTAAAAATACACAATATATGTACATAGCCTGTACGAACCGAGCCAACCGAGGGCAAAAGCACTGGAAAGACGAAAATTCATAATTTTCCAGACGTGAAAAAATAATTATCATTTTTGATGTGAGAAATCAATTTTTCTACCATCAAGACTCAATTTTTGGCCAAAGGAAATAAAATAATATGCCCGAGCGAAGCGAGGGCGAAAGCTTTCGAAATTTTGAATTTTTATGATTATTTAAAATGCTAATTTGGCAGTAGCACTAACATTGAATGATAATACAATTATTAGGTATCGATTTTTGTTTAATTTAAAAAAAAATCAAAATAGTAACTTTTTGGGAAGAAAAGTGACCAATAGTGACTTTTCGTGAAAATAGTGACCAAGTCACTAAAAAAGTGACCCGCTACGATGACTGAATGGCGGCTATTTTGATTGGCAGGTCAGCTGAAATGGTAGATTTGGCGTTTCAACATAGGAATTGCACGAAATTTTTTAAACTGTACAAGGGTAGATCGAAAGAGCAGGCAACAATTCATCACCTGTCAAAATTTCAAGTACTAAAGAGCCTTTTTTGATTTTTGGTGAATTTTTGAAAATCAAATTTAAGCCAAACAAAAATGAGGGGAAAAATCAAAATTTTACCAAATTGACATAGAAAGCTGAAATTTGGAATATACCCTATTTTCGACCCGCCAAATCTATTGAAAACTGTTTCAGACCGTTATCGAGTAATTCTGGAGCCTCTAGCAGATTTTTTTAAACTTGAAATTCCCACAAAATTTCATCAAATGGAGTTGGAAAGCTGAAATTCATTCTCCCCCTCCCCCTTTTCCGAGGGTCCACCCCACAACATGTTAAATTCGTGTATCTCCTAATCTACGGGTTGTACAAAAAAAATTATTGAACAAAAATTGTTCCTTAACATCAGATCTACAATTTTAGTTCATCAAAATTCGTTTTGGAGCAACTCTTCCCCCTCAAATTTTGTAAGTACCCCTCCAGAAAACATCAATATTACGTTTTTCACATTTTTAATGAAAAGTTTCAAAGTTAAAGAAAAATCTGTAATATCTAACAAAAATTGTTCAGAATTGAATTTATTTTCCAACGAATTATATTACGACCATTTTTCTATCCGCCCCCGCCGCTATGGTGGACCCACCTCCCCCAAGTTACAAATATTAGACAACAGGAGAAAGAATTCAACGCAAGTTGTTTCGGGTTGAAATGGGCATGGTAGGTGGGCACTATCGAGAGACTTACGCGTGGAAAGTTTCAGACCCCCAGACCCCCTCCCTTTTCAAGAAACCTCCCCTTTTCTGAAATTACAATAAAAATAATTTTCTCTGCCCCATGTGAACCGATTTTTTCAATTTTTTAGTAAGTATATTGTAGACATTCATAAGTGGTATCCTCACAATAATTTTCAACCCCTCCCCTCATATTTACCTCTCAAAATGGCGTTTTTATGCTTTTTAAAAAATAAAAATTGGTAGGGCCAATTTTTTAAACACAATTTTTGGGTGCATTTTTGACTCCTAAATATCATATTGTTCAGGAGGTTCGGTTCATATGAAAACGACGCTTTTTGAACAATTTTTATTCTTAGCAGAATTCTAAAATCCTCAATTTTTTGTTTGAATATCTGAATTTTGCTTCGAGGTGATCTGTGTGTGTCTATTCTCCAGAGGAAAATATGAATGAAATGAACGAAATTAATAATCAAGTAACTGAGAAGTTCCTGGTTTTTTTTTTTCAAATATGAATTATTGAATATCTATAAATGAGGTTACAATAACGAGGAAGAGGACATGAACAAAATTGGACTGACTTTTTGCCTTGAAAACATGTCAACATTTCCTATCAATTCGCTATGTCTATCAATATTATAATTGAAGTAATCGCTTGAAAAAAATTCTTTTCCGGTATTTTTCCACTGTTGATCTTCTCTTCTCATTCTTATCCCTTCATCGAAAATATACTATTGTTAAAAAGTCATCACTAAAGTAGGCATTTTCCAGCTAAAACCTATAATTTTCCCAAATGGAAAATTTTTCTTACTTTAATGAGAATATAACTAATCAACGAGTCTCTACCCTCATTTAATTTCACCTAGAGATTAAAGATCAGGAAGATTTGAGGTTACGAGATGAAAATGAAGCGGGTTTCGCGATCTACATAAACAAATACGTACAACAAGCGATACTTCCCTTTTTAATTAAACAAATCGGTTTGCCGGAAACGGACTACGTAGCAAGTTCATACTCATGAGAGAATCGAAGCAATAAAAAATAAAGTATCGGCGACGTGACTCTCTCCCTCTCCTTTCCCCACCTCGTGCTCGTTTCGGGGTGTTATTTATTGATTTGGTTATCCGTTGGGAAAATAAAAGATGAAATCGTTAAAGTGTGTAGCATAAGAAAGTGAATAGAACGTAAATCTTGTACACTGTTCAAAATCAACGAATGGTCTAAAGGTCCTTCTTTATAAAATTCTCCGCCTCAGCTCGTCGTAATTTGCATATACGAGCGCGCACCTCCTTACAATGCTATAGCTATGTGTAGGTAAGGATGAGAGTTGAAGTTTTGTACTTACCCGCTTACAGTACGAGTAGTATACCGAGTAAAGTTGCTTTTTCATATTCGTAATGACGATGATCTAGAACGCGAAACTTTTGCAAGATTACTTGGTTTATTTATGAATCTAAATTGATGTATACGTTTTCTGCTCTCTCGGTTTGTTTGTGTATTAGAATTGCGCGTTCTCGTCACAACGACGAGGTTGTCGGCTCTGCCTTATGCCTACCGAGCCGACTAAGAGGCGGAAAAGAGAAAAAATTCTTAGGTAAATAACTTACCTACTTACTCGCTACGTTACGAGAAAAGTCTACTCGAAGGTAGAAAATTTTTCGATTACATTACTTCGACGTTTCAAACCGAGTGTATCGGATCGGTTAAGGTGTACTACGTTGAAATTTCACCCTAAGAGACATACACAGCGAGAATGGCAGCAAATAGGTGGGAGGGGGGATACCGAGAATTGCAGGTATAGAAAAAACGATAGAAGCACTAAGGCGACATGAAAGCTTATACCCTGGTCTACCATACCTACATTTGTAAGATGGACAGAAAGTACTAAATGGGTTTTTCGAGTGATAATAACGTTGACAGGGCGATATTTTAGTTCGAAAATACCTACTAAACGTATAATTTTTAATCGACCAAACAATCGCATGTTCTAGTTTTTTTTCTTTTCTTTTTTTTTTATTATTATTATACTTCGTGCTCTACTTATTAAGGACTTTCTTTAACGCATTGGAAACGTGCCGTGGAAATTTCAAAAACCTAAAGGTAACCGAGGATATACTTAAAGAGATAACGTTGCCGTTGGTTGCTTTGTCGTCCTGCACCTCGTCGCGACTATCACCGTTACAAAATCCACTTAACTAATTAATTGTTGGCTGCGTTCGGGTTACGTTATATGCGGGATTTAGATCTGAAATCCGATACACGTCGTTCGAAGATCTTTATACTTTCTTTGTCTTTTTTCTTTCCTTTTTTTTCAGTCAACAAGAAACCGCATAAACGTATGTGTGTTATGCTAGGTATTTTGCGATGGTTTTTTATGTAAATAGGTGAAACTGAAATTGATAATAGTTCAGTTTTAAAATACCTATAAGTCGGTTTACTCGATTGAAATTTATGAGCTGCTGTGTTTGTGGTGTTATTTTGAATGGATTTTATAATACATATGTCGCTTAGGGTGTACCTTATTTTGAAAAGTTCGAATTTTGCAGCTCCCACCCCCCAAAAACATGGCCTCAGATGAGAAAATAATTCCCTATTTTTTATTTTTTTCCTCATCTGTAAAAAAAGTGGTGCCAGTAGCCCACTAAGTGAGAAAAAATCAAAAAAATCAAAAAAAAAAGTTCTATTCATAAAAATTTTTTGTTTCTGCGCCGGAATGTTTCTAAATAATCCCATTTTTAAGAAAAAAATTTCCCTGGCCCTTCAAACCATATTGTACCCCTAGTAAGGAGCCTCTCAAAGTTGAATAAATCACAAAAAATGATAATACATCAAAGTTATGGAAAATTTGATGAAAATATCTCATTTCCACATCAGAATTGTTCTACATAACCTCCTTTTCAAGAAAAAACCATTGTTGGACCCCCAAATGATTTTAGCTCTCTTGCATGGAGCCCCTCAAATTTGTGAAAAATGAAAAAATATTAAAAATTGATGTCTGTAGAAATTTTTTGACAATTTTTTATTTATGTGCAGAATCTTTCTGAATAAGCACTTTTTCAAGAAAAACATTCCCCCGGTCTCCCAAATCATGTTGGTTACCTATAAAGCCCCTCAATGTTGAAAAAAATCAACAAAAAAATTAAAAATTCATATCTATACAAATTTTTTGATAATGTATCATTTCTGACCAGAGTACTTTTAGATAACCACTTTTTCAAGAAAGCACCTTTTTGTCCTCCAAATGATGGTGGCCCTCTTTTATGAAACCTCCAAAATTGAAGAATATTGAGAAAGATGAAAATTGATGTCTATTGGTACTTGGTGAAAATGTTTCATCTCTGTGTAGAATGCTTCTAGATAATTCTTTTTTCCAGAAAAACCTTTTCTCAGTCCCCTCTACAATGCTCACCACCTACATAGATGATACAGATCCACAAAGTTGATTTTTTTTTTGGAATTGAGGTGAAGTCTCGTATGCAAAGATAGTTTCAAGTCATGGATATGTTTTTTTGCTTCAAACTTGAAAATGAAATCTCATTGATGGGCATTCTTGACGATTTTTTACCAAGTTTTCAAGTCTTACATTTTAAAATATGTATCAGAACGTCTATAAGTCTTCTGTGAAAATTTGACATAGGTAATTTTATTATAAAACGTCCGCTTCAATGTTTCTCAAAGTCAAAATTCAGAAATTCATCCTTTTTCTACAAGGTTTCAAAAGTCTGACGTAGGTAGATAGTGCTTTTCTGATGAAGATCGACCAAATCCAAGGATTAAAATATGGAAGAAAAAAATATAATAATATCCATCTTTTTTCATTTTCTGGGGAAGGAGACAAGTTCCGCCTTTTCATCGTGTAGACAGGTCATAAAATATTCAACAGTAAGTATTTCTAATGAAAATGGACCAAATCCAAGGATTATGATGTGGAAAAAAAATGTAAAAATGTCAATTTTTCTGATTTCTTTTATATTTTGAGATGGGGAGGGGAGAGAGGCGTGCTCCCTAGCACGACTCATTTTTACTAACGTGATTGAGAAATTTTTCTCGTGAAACCCGACAACAATTTAGGGCGTCATTAAATATTTTTTCACTAGTATTTGGGCTTTGGGCATAAATATGAGCTCTCCCCTCTAATCCACTGGTTAGTCTTGGGCGGAGATAGGTGGCTAAAATTGGTATATAGGTTGATTTTACGTAAGTAGGGACTTAACTGAGGTATTAGAACTAGAAAGTGTAGAGAGAAGATAGGTAGGAACTTAATCCCATTAGGTGGGAACTTAGGTTCCTGATGTACCTGTCCGGGGTATGCTCGGCTAATTAATACCCTACACCTTCCCTCATACAGATTGTGTGTATGTCACTATTCGTCCGACCAATAAACCAAAAGATGATGAATCACTTTTAACACTTTATTGAGCTTCACTTAATGAACATACATTTACACACGACTAATAGGTAATACCTAGAGCTATAAGTACACACGCGTCCGTGCAGTTCTGCTCAAAAGGCTGGTTGTCCTAACGTCCGTCCAGAGGAGCGATTACTCTAAGCGACCTGAGACAACTGCGAAGCGGACACGGCAGTCTGTTTCGGTCATCCGCATCTTACGGAACTAATCCGCTAGATGGCACTGCACCAGCAGTGTTACCGACGACCGAGGGCATATATTCCCTGCTATAACGAGTACCTTGGGTCCTCATCTACCCTCTACAAAAGTTCACAATTTTAAAAATTTTGCCTGATACTTCGATTTTTTCATACATGGGAAAATTGGGGGGCCACCGGCACGACTTTTTTTCACCTAGGGAGCTGAAATTTTCAGGGTATTATTTTCACACCTGAGGTCATGTTTTTGGGGAAAAAATCGAAAAAAGTTTTTCCACTATACAAATAAGGTACACCCTAATGTCACATTGTCGCTATTATGGAAGGATTTAGCGTAGAAGGGGGTGCAAAAAGAGAATTTTCTGAAAAAATTTGAGCGGAGTGTTTGAAACACGACTTGAATGGAATCATTTTTTCATCACTTATAGTTACTCGGAAACATTTTTCTATTCATTTTTGTTTCAAATTATCTACTTTTTGAACAATTTTTTTGTTTTTACATTTTTCAAACATTTTTTTCGACTATTCAATTCATTAAATTTCAAGACATATGAACTTTTCTACATATAGGCATCCCGAAAATATTGTTTCAATTGCTGTATATAATTTTTTGTCAATCAATTTACGTTTTTTTCTACATTATGTAGGTATTTTTAAAATATTTTTAACAGTTTTTCGAAAACTTTCATTTCATAAATTTCAAATACATCTCATTAAGATGGTTAAAATAATCTCATTTTTGAGCGTTCATTAATTTTTTCAACTTTTTGGAATTGAATATTTTGGTTAAAATTTCTTAAAATTCACCACTCATCACAATTTAAAATAGAAAATATTACCACACGCTTTTCCCATTATAATTTTAACCAATAGTCCTTCAAATAAGCTGCATTCATTTTGGCATCATTCGTGTTAATAAAATTGCATAACCAGTTTGCCGTAAATACGGCGCTACCAAGCCATTCCACATCGAACGATCCTTGCATCTTTTTTCGCAATTCCTTTTCAACATTCATTGCGTCACTCTCCAGATGAAAAAGAAAAACTTTCCGTACAAGTGACACCATTCGCAACTTGAACTGAGTCGTCTCTACGTCTACACATGAGTAAGTACATCCGTCAGAATATCTTCTTTCTAATGCTGTTCATTCAAATATTGTATCAATGACGAACAGATTGATACTAAAAAAGACATAACTAAAGCGACTTATTTGCCTCATTACATCTGCTCCCTTCCTACACAGACGATTTTTTCGTAAACCTACGGAATCTACGTCAGTTAAACTGTCACTCGACTTTTTCTTACGCATATTTACGGAAAAAAACACATTTCTACAACCTATAAAATAAGCAGACAGCATCGTATAGTATTCATTCATAACTACTTTTGTAATCAGACAGTCGTGCATTATCTTTTGAATTTTTAAAGATTCCTCTTCGAGTTACTATTTGTCGCGATAAGAATTAATTTTACGTAATACACACTCGTAATCTCATCATTACACCTCTGTCGCTAGATGCAAAATGTACGTCATTATGAGCGACCTAATGCCGGGTCAAACACGTACATAATAGCCGTATTATGTACGTGGTGTTATGTGGCAACACCGCGAAACTCCTCATTACGTACGCGTTTCGTTTGGACATAATTTAACAAATTTAACCGGTGAAGTTTGGTCACTCATAGACGCACATTTTTTGCATCTAAACAACAGAAGTGTAAAATGGTGAGGTTACGAGTGTTTATTATGTAAAGCACCTTACATTACGCGATTAATAAAGTGTGTGATTATGAACTCGAGCAAAGTTACAGCGCTCGTCTTCGACTCGCGCAGTAACTTTGCACTCATTCATAATCACCCACATTATTAATCTAGTAATGTAATGTACTATTACATCTCAAATCGTTTTAACTTCGGTGCATTGAACATAATCAACAACTAGTAAACAAGGTAAGATTACAACAAAAACTCAATTTAATGATTTTATTTTTAAGCGTTTTTCCACCATTTTTGAATAAATTCTCTGTTTGCATTTCGAATCTGATAATGTTCAATAGTTGGACTCTTATTCTGAAGTTTCGCTTTTTTGCACCCCATTACCTACTTTAATTTTTCATATTTTTTTCTTGAATGTTTCCAATTTTGAGGGGCTAGGGAGTCTACATTGATTGGGAGATCGAGGAAAAAGTTTTCTTTAAAAAAAAGTTATTCAGAAAAATTCCAACAGAGAGAGAGATACAGACTTGTGAATTACGAATTTCAGTTTTCATTTGCGGACTACTCGTATTTTGCATTTTTGGTTACTGGGGTTTCAAGACATTCTCTTTCGGTTATTTGGGATCCTAAAAATCCAAAACAGAAAATGTGGAAAATGTTTATAAGTATAATATTGGCAAAATAGGTATTTATCCCTTATATCAGTGTGCAAATTTTCAGTCGGGACCCACTCCCCCTCCCCCACACACCAATCATCTGTATAGTTTCGTTCCTAGAAATTAAGCCTTGTTAGGTACCTACGTAAAATGATTTTGTACTAAAATTGAGAGATTTTCACGTCCCACTTTTTTGGTTCGATGAGATTTTGTAATTATTCATACTCACTCATATTTTATTTTTCTCTTTTACAGACAAGATAAAGAAATCACCTTCGAGTTTTCGTCTTTACTGGAACAAATTGCAGATTCGCAATCAAGAAGAACTGAAAAATTGAAAAATCGTCGTTATTAGACAATCGCCTAATTATACATTCTCAACATCATCGTCATGTCACCAAAAAAGATGAACCGGCTTCTCGTATTGTATGTGCCATTTGAACTTTTCAATCGTCGACATCATTCGTTCGCGGAATTCCTGATGAAATTTACCACCAAAGCCTATACCTATTATACACACATTGATCCGAAAGTGTTGAATACAATATTTAAACCTCATCTAATATGTATGGTAATCAACAAAACGGTTATAATCGTACGTAAAACAAATCCTCAGCTCAAGCGCATTAAATAAAACGTCTTATACATGAACATTTAGCGGCTGAATTTTGGTATAGGAAAATCATTTTCCCAGTCTATGCAATAGGCTGAGAGGTGTCAAGAAGCAAGAATTTTGACTAATCAATGGAATAATTTACCTACATGATTAGGTAGGTAGTATACAGCGGTTTGTTTTTGAAGTTGAGTTTTGTGATGCTCTCACTGCCGAAGAGTAATGAAAACCATTTACTTGGTTGTATGTATTTATGCTCAGATTAATCAGATTAGATTTAAGAATTTACAAAATATATTTTCACAATAAATTTAGAAATATTGGAATGAAAATCATTAATTATTATTCGTTGTCGTTGAAGCAGCAGTTGCCTCTTGCCATAAGAGACAGTATCAGTGCCGGTTTTACTCGTATGAGGGGGATTGTGGTGAGAATCCCCCCTCCCCAAGACCAGTTTTTGTAGGAAAAAATGTGATGGTAAAACGTGGTAATTTTCCAAGCATTTTTGCGCTATTGTTTCAACTGCAAAAAATGTCGATTGCAAACCTACGATGTCTATAGCTTGTTCTAAAACTAAAGAAGACAACTTAAAATTCTTCAAAATTTCATCTCTTTCCTTCACTTGGGCACATCACTTGAGGAGGTGGATAGCAAAACGCAATAACTCCATTTTTGGTTTTTTTGGGAAATTAGGAAAAATTGTCAGGAGGGGAAGGGTGGGGGGTCGAGTTCCGAAATTGGTGTCAAATGAAAGGGGAAGGTGCCACAAATGAAATTTCCACTCAATTTCAAAATTTCGGTCACCTGGGTAAGCACAGTGAGGAAAAGAAAAAAAAGTTATTGCGTTTTGAACGCAAAATTTTTTTTTGGTGTTTTTCAGCAAAAAAACGTACTTTTTATTTGAAAAAATTGAAAAATTATAGAAAAAAACTTATGTTTAATCGAGAATTTCCAATTACCAGGTGTCATGCCACAGAGGTGGATAACCTGTGTACACCAATCAGTGACGCCGAAGTGATCTGTGCCATTCGAGCAGCTAAAAATAAGAAAGCAGCAAGAGTAGATAATATGTACACTGAACAGATCAAGCATTTTGGCCCTAAAACGATAATGTGGATCCAAAAGATGTTCAACTCCTGTATCGAAAAGCTCAAAATACCTAGGTTATGGCGGCAGGCTCATGTAATTGCACTTCAAAAACCTGGAAAGGATGCAAACGATCCAAGGAGCTATAAAAAAAGCAAACGAGCTTAGGTGAAATAAGCTTTCAAAAATTCATGTTTTGAGAAGTGAAGAAAAACATTTTTTATGCAGGGAGGACTTTGCTTAATTTTGTCTGATTCAACCTTTGAACATTTCTCAAACTTGAACAATAAGTCTTCTTTACTCACCCTCAGAAATGAAAAATGTGTAAATCAGGCTGTAATAATCTAGTAATTAACCCCCCTCCCCTCCCAAAAAAAATCTAAAAAAGTCAACAAATGAGCCCGGCTTCTTTATGAAATCGTTTCAAACTTCTAGAAAAAGGAGAAATAAATCTGATAATTTGAAATCTGATTGAAAAAAGCAGGACTTTTTGACGAAAAGTGAAAAAAGCAGGACAACTGCAGGACTTGTAGGACCGTTAGACATCTTGTAGGTATTTCATCACCATAATCGTCAAGAAATTTGAGCACAATCCAGTTCAACAACCGTGGGGGAAAAAGTCGACGGATTTTGACCAAATTCAGAGACATTCATCTCGAGTTGAAAGTTACCCAGAAAAAATTTCAGCTGTGGAGGTGTCTCTGGAGGCGAAGTATGAGGTTTCAAAGAGAGGGCATTTTCGAAAAAATCATGGTTTTTTCGCTCTAGTTTCTGCTCAACCTATTTTAGGAAAAATGACTCCGTCCCAAATGGGAAGTACCTATTTGAAATTCTGCATCGATCTATGCTATTGCAATCAAAGTCCAAGACCAATAATTTTAGGGTTATACTGAATGGTTGAAAATTTGGGAATTGTTTATTTTTGGATAAATTCGTACCTATTTTGAACATTTCTTCTTCGTAAATGTTTCGCATTAATCATGGAAAAATATCAGAGGAAATAATTTCTGACACTGGGGCAATATTTTGGAACGCAGTGGTGCCATTTTTTTTGGTAATTATTACCAACTTCAAAAAATCGAAAAAATGTCACAAGTTTTTGGCTATTTTTTTTTAGTGGAGACACTAAAAATTTGAAATTTTTTGGCCACCATTTCAAAAATTGAAAAAAATCGAATAAGATCGTTTTTTCGATGGACGAGAGCCGATTTAAAAAATGAATCATCAGCAAAATTAAATTTACGTCCAGATTCTGATATTGAGATTTGATTAATAGGTCTATTTGAACACGAATGAAATGGAGTAGTTGAAGCCTGTCTTTTTTTCGAAAGTCTCATTCAAATTTTTTGAAAAAAAGAGTAAATTCTAACCCCACTTAGATGAGTTGTCGACTAACATGACACAAAATCAAAACTCACACTTCTTGAAAACATCTCCCACCCACACGCTTCTACAGGTTTATGTATACGTTCAACTACAAACCTCCTATACGTAAAACCCAACGTAATGGAAAATTTACCTACGCAATGAAAAAAGAAGCTTAGAAACCTCAGAAAAACAACTCTATACGTAAGTCTTGGCATACATCTTAGAAAAAGACACGGAACAGATATACGACAAAATGAAAAAGAAAAAAAAACGAAAGTACGAAACAAAAATTATTTAAAATTCAAACCGTCGCAACTCTAATTCTCTGGAGATAAAACGGAAATGCTACAAATTTGCCCGCAGCTAAGAAACCGACGAAGACGACATATTGAAAAAAGGAAGGGGAAAGTTCTAGGATATACAGAGACTTACCGGTAACATTTTATGTAAACGGTCGTTGTAATAGAAAAAAATGTTATTTTCAGGTACCTTTCAGTACTTCAATCAATTTTTTATTAGACTCTATGAACCTATTTATTTTTATATATAGTCTTTGTGTCTGCGCCGTATACTACCTACATAGACACATAAACGTACGAATTGAAGTATTTATTTATTTTTTCTTTATGGTTCTGTAAATACATACATGCAAGTATAGGTAAATTTGATGCTGCCACCTACGTCTTGTTTATTTACCATCGATGGCGTCGATGTCAAATTTTCGCCCCTACTCTTTACCATCCTAGCCTTGAAATACTCGTAAACAGAACTGAGGGTTTATTCTTCAATTTCACGAAATCGACAGTACAGATTTCAAATCAAAAGCTCGTTAATTAGATACTCTCAATTCGATACATACGTACTCTCTTTCCTTAATTTATTCGTATAAAGATGATTATTGCGAATTAATTTACCGAGCTATTAACTCGTAAACGATATAACTCGTTCAAGTTGTCATTTCGCAGCTATAATTACTTTAAATGAAAACCCACACGTGATGCATTTACGAGTAAATTCATACTGGCGTAGGTACTTTAAATATTAACGACGAGAAGTTGTAGAAGTTGATTTAAGCACACTATTCCTTTCTCAATTGCAACTTCACGACCAAGTACGAGAAATAGACAGGTGAACGTGTAAACCAACAACACTCGAATGAAAATTGACAAGTTTATTCGACACTTATGCTGCAGTAGGTAGGTAAGGTATGAAATTGACTCGACTAAAAAAAAAGGAAACCTTCTAGCAAGGGCGTGAATTCCAAAGTACATGGGAGATGAGGAAAGGAAACACGTATAAACTGCATTAACATACCGCACACCAAAGAGAAGACAATGAAGTAATGAAAATATTCTCGCAAAGCGTATATCGAAAACGGTGACGACGAATTCAAAGAAGTTGAACAAGTTGCCTAATTAAATGCCTGTTGACGAATATTTGCGGCGAACAAATTAGGCAACTTATATTCAACATCTGAAGAAAATTTCCGCGTCAAACGATTCTGGCAGAAAATTACAAGGACTCGAGTTCTAGGTCCCTATTTTCTATTCGCTTCTTAATTCGTACAACGCGTTACTTCAATGAAAAAAATATTATCGTCGAAATTGTACGTACTAGGTACGATTTTCCTTTCATCTTGAAAGGCATTTTTTCTTCGCGCGAAAAAAATTCTAACCGAAGGGCAATTTACCGACTTCTTCGCTCGCTCGGTTGATACTTTTATTTCGTATTCGAATTTACGTATTTTCGTGTTTTACTTGGGAAAAAATTTAAATTACGGGTATTTTTTTCAGCCAAACGACTAGAAACACTGTTCGGTATGACACTTTTCCTTCCAAAAAATTATTCCCAAAAATTTTCTCTACAGCTTAATACATACATCTTTGAGAAAGCTACATCGTAATTTTTTCTGTCAAGTATTACGTTTCGTGACAGTCTGTCTGACCTTCAACTTGTGTCAAATTTTGTCTGGGGTTTGTTATTATTTCATTTGCATTTCGATGTAATTCGTTTTTGATAGCTTTAGTATAGATAATTATTTCATTGTCTTAAAATTCAGTTCTAATTCTTCGTTTGAATTTTACGCAATTATTGACCTGTTTAATCCATTTATAATTTATTGAGCAAAAAACTAGAATAATATCACGTTATTGTAATAACTTCGAAAAAAAATACGATAGGATACGTAAATTCATACTATTTCAAATGCTCAATAATAACTCTCAAGATAATTTTTTTGTAGATTTTTTCCTGCTTCATAATTTTTAAAAATAAATTAATTTAATCAGTTTAGGTAAATGATTCTTTCGCCTTCTTCAACTCTAACTTATCAACTTGCGTCAGAAGGGTCTTATTATTCAAATTAATTGAAAATGTTGCCAGATTTCTAAAGGCATTATTTTAGCTCTTTTTGTGATTTCGCGTTAACGAGTACAAAACGCAACAAAAAGCCAAAAATGAGGCCAGGTCTTCAGATTTCGCTCAATATTTTCACGAGATGCTATCCGTGGTGTATTAAAATAATCACCGAAATTTTAGTCTTGATCCTCCAAGAGTTGAAAAAAGAGTTTCGAAATTTCCACTCATTTTATGATTTCTTGCAAAACCACAAAACTTTTAGAAAGCTCAAATTTCGAGACTCTTGAACTTGAGCTGAACCGGTTAACATTTCGAAACAGCAATTGAAATTTTGAGAGCTCGAAATTAAATTTTTATAATGAAAGCTAGATTTTTCTTGATAAGTATAAAAGTTGACAGCCACCAGTCAAACATTTCAAGAAATTGAAGAGAGTACTCCTCCTGACTTTTATTTTCAACAAATCAGTTTTCAAAATGTGATTTCAACTCGACACTTCTAGGAGATACAAAACACGAGAGCTCCCACCCTTACTTCGATCAGTTTTTTTAAATAAATTCACTCGTTTTTTAGAGATCACCATTCTGACTCCTCCTCCCCCTCAACTTCCAACAAGTGCTAGACTTTATTCAAATATTTTTTTTAAAATAATAATTTAAATACAGTGAGTGGCTTTCCTTTTTCAAGTTTTCTTGAGTACTGAATTCAAATATCCTTTTATTTTTTGAGTCAAACTTGTAAATTTACCTGCAGAAAGCTCCAATTTGAAAAACTCTGATAATATTGTGTGGCCTGTGAATTAGGTATCCCAAAAGACCAAACTTGAGGTCACTGATTTCGAACCTTTACCAATTTTGTTGGTTAGTTTTTTTAAATTTGACACCTGAATGTCCCTGTAATGGTTCTTATTTCGAAATTTCGTTTTTTATGCTCACACTCCATAAAACTGATGGGTTTCATGAGAAAATAATTTCCTGTTTTCTGATCTTGTCTAAACCCCAACATAAGTGAAGCAGGGAGCTCCCCAAAATTTAAAAAAAAAAAAATGAAAATAATAATTATACTGAAATAATTCGTTTATTCTCGCAATAGAACCCTTCCTTCAAAAGAAATTCGATTCCTAAGCAGTGTTGGTCCCTTTGTATTGAGCTCCCTTCCCCTCTAAAAAAAGAAATTTCCCAAAATTAACCTCCTTCACAAGAAAAAAAAACTTCCCCCGGTCCCCTAAGGTAATATCGGTCCTCCTACGTAGAGCCTTAAAAATCACGAAAATAAAACAAAAATCAAATAGAATTCTATTTAAAAAATTTGAATTTCTGCGTCAGACAAAAGTAAAATGTATTTTTAAAAAACAGAATTTATCTGAAAATGTTTCTTGTCTACTTCAACAAAATCTGAAAAAATTCCCTTTATTTCATTTTTTGATTTTTTGAAGCTCGTGAGGGCTCCACACAAAAAGGTCAAAATTATACAAGATACCATAGTAATTTTTTTTGAAAAAAAAATTATTTAGCCCCATAACAGCACTTTTAACATAGAATTGAAAGGTTGTTTTAAAAAGTTGCTATTTCATGGAGTTATATATAGAGGAATTCTGGCGCAGACATTTGATATTTTTTGAAAAATTTCAAATTGTTCATTGACTTCATTTTTTTTTTCTTACTTATTTCATTATATTTTTTTTTTTTTTTGTAACTTCAGAAGTGAGATGAAAACCGATTTTCAGTAGATGGAGTGAAATTTTCAGAGAATTTTTGTTTATAATAAAAACCATTAACTTGAAAACATTACAGGAAAAAAAATAAATTTCAGAAAAAATGAATAAATGAATAAAAATTTACAAGTACAAATTAGGACTATTACAGTACCTCCTCCTCAATCAAATTTAAAGTGAAAAATCACTTTTCATTTTTTCTGAGAGTGTAATATTTTTAGACAGAAGGAGCTGATTTTACCATAAAATTCATCTATATCATCACCATTTTTGCAAAGCAATTTCAGAAATTCGCCAAACAAGTGAAACTTGATTTGAGCATTGAAAATTTGGTTTCGTTTTGGAGATGTAAGATCAGGGTGTCTAACAAAATCTGAAAGCTAAAAAGAAGGACCTTGGAAGGACATTTTAAAAATTAAAAATGAAATGTACTCGTACTGATACCCACCCCCCTTCTTCCCAATTCATTTTTAGAAGATTTCTAACAAAAAAAAGGGTAAAATAAATTTATAATTTTTAAAAGAAACCAAAAAATAATCAAGAAAATGCATCAAACAATGGAAATAATCAATTTTGGTTTTTATTTTAACAAAGCCAAAATATTTGATTTTTTGCTATTTAATTATTTTGACGTTAAAAAAAAAATTCTGCAAAATTGAGTTTTCATTTTTCACTTGATTTTGATTAAATGACAGAATTATTTGAAAATTCGGGAAAGAGAAGGATTTTTTCCTGATTTTTTTTTTTGAAAAGAAAGACCCATAAGCAAAAAGACAAATTTTTTTGAACTTTCTGGATTGGAAGGACTGATAGACACCCTGAAGATCTGAAAACCTCACATCTCAAGAGTAATTTTTTGGACAAATTTGAAAGGGTATTCCCAGGTAATATAGGTGAAATGGCCCTGTTCCCAGATTTGGAAAATCATGATGGATTATTGTTGGATACCTCCAATAAAAATTTTCGAGCGGAATTTCCGCCCCTCAACCCCCCCCCCTCTTTGGTCAGTATAACCAAAAAACGCGTTTTTTGCGAGAGAAATTTTGTATCCATGAGTAGAGGGGATAAAATTCTGGTACCACGCGGAATGTGTAGGGGAAGTCTGGGCCTTTCAACACAATTTTTTTCAAAAATTTTTATCGTAGTGGTGGGGGTAAAATTGACAAAAGAAAACTTTGAAGCGCCACAGCTCCTGAATGAAGGGTGCTCCACACAAACTGTTTTCGCCAAAATGTGTCTTTTTACAAGTACTTTCATCCTACTAATCCATAAAATTAAAGAAAATCTTAAAATAATCTAACCGGTAAGAAGTTTTGGAAATGATAGAGTTGGTGGCCGATATTCGATGAGAAAAGCTGGGTTTCAAGAAGTAGGCGAGCAGAAACCCCATTGACTATTTTTAAAAACCTACTCGTCGTAAAAAAAATCACTCCTTGGAAGTGCAAATTTTGAGAAAAAGTGAGTAGACAGCTAAATACGTATTCAAACACGATGTCACACGTATTAATATGTTTATTTCCACTTTCGGGTTCAGGATCTTGAAATAATATCAGATCAGGACAATTTAATGCAGAATCAAACAAAAATTGAACGACGAGTCGTCGATTTTTTTTCTAGTATTTTGAAAGTAAAAATTCAAAAAAATAAAATATTTTCAGTAAATCTGATCTAAATGATTGATTAGTGATCACAGAAAAATTCTAAAAAGAACGATTTTTTATTCCATCGATCATATCCAAATTACCCAAACTATCCCACAACCAAACCGTTCATCAGACATGGAATAATCGCACGATCTCTATCGATCAAATCACCTCTTTCCTCATTGTCAACTCAAGTTGAAAAATATATAACTTTCGACTCACCTGGCTGCACCATTTCCGTAGGAGTAAAATAATCCAAGGCGATATCCGTCGACGAGAACGAAGGAGTAGGTGACATCGGTTCGCAGCATTCTCGACGGGATCCTTCGCTAGCCAAAGCCGCATCATTCGTGATCACCAGTACAAAAATAAATTTCCACAAGAATTTCCGAGCTACGCGATCGCGTCGTTCTGCACAAAAGTACATAGTTGTATTAATTACTCATCGATACGGGCATCAAAGTAAACTACACGAGGGTAAATAACAATACAATAAAATACGCGAAAAGGAAAAAGCACGTGCTCGTAAACGTAATTATTAGCCATTCGGCGACGATAACGGGTAAAAGGTTGTCGACGTAACCGCACAACTGATATGCACTGTCACTACGTTGAATTAGCGACCATAACAACTGGCCTGCTTTACTCTCTTACGCGACTGACGACGAGTAGACTTGCGCTTTGCCAACTCTTTACTTACTCGCATAGAGGGTAGGTAAACTTGGCGTATAAAATATACATACAATACTATACATAATACGCCAACGAATTTTTTTTTACTCCGCCGACAGCCTTTAATCGCGTTAAGATACCAGTAAAAAGGTTTGTTTGACCATTCAAAAGTAACCTGATTTTTTTCCCGCGATTTTTATGCATGTAAATCGCTATTTTTCCGCCATCATATTCCGCACACTACCTACCTACGTAAAATGCCCATACGTATATCTAGATTCATTCGAATGTAAAATTCGCTTTGGTCGATGTTCGAAGTCGAATGAATATATTCATTTTTACTCTTTTCTCCGCTCTATCGTATATTTTTCTCTTAATCTCAAAAACTCGGCTTCGTCGATTCGGTAATTAATTTCGAAGTGAAAAGAATCATCCGAATAGAAATCATCCGGCTCATTTTCAGAGGCAGGAATCGCAAAAAATGGTGGAATAAAAAATAACTCATCTGCTGGCGTTTCACATGCCCCCCCCCCCTCTCAAAAGAAATATACATTTGGGCTAGACCAGCTGAGGTCATTCGAAAATGAAAAAAATTGAAAAATATGTACCGCAAGACACAATTTAAAAAAGCTAATAGAAAAATTCTACGATGAAATGTCAGAAACCAATATTTTTCAAATCATAAATAATTGAAGAGCTCTATTCCAAAGTGGGTTAAGTCATTTAAAAAAAAGACACATTTTACGGCGATTTTTACTTCAAAAGTGGGTTAAAGTCATCGATTTTTCAAAGTAAATTTTTCTACAAGTAATTGTTATAGGTATGTCCAAAGAACGGAAAGGTGCATCGACCTTTGGAAACAAAACAAATTTCAGCATCCAAAACTTTAAACGCATTTTTTGGAGAAAAAAATGACTTAACCCACTTTGGAATAGAGCTCTTCAATTAATAACTAATGAAAAAAATCAACAAAAAATACAAGAAAGGGTCATCACACTTATCACTCATTATCTCATAAATTCACAAAATCCCCTCCAATTTTATCTGCATAAAAAATTATCCCAATATAAAAAGGTAACGACTCTGAAAAGTTATTCAGATGAAAGGGGGGAAAAAAACACCTCCAAAAACGAAAGACTACCGCAATATCACCCGACGAAAATTACGCTAATACAGCAAAACGACCGACGACGCGACGTACAAGAGAGCAAAAAAAAATTCCTCCAACATTCATAATTTATCGACGATAAAAAGTTATACGCGAAATAGCGAAAGAAAAAAATACGATGGAAGCTCGGTGTTGTGTTTCGGTTCGTACGTAATGACCTTTAAAAACCGCTCCGGTATAATGATTTAATCGGCGTTAATAGCTGCTAAGAGTTAGGTTTTTGTTTTTGGGAAAAACTTGGCCTATACAGCGTGTGCTTCATCATCTTAACGTGTTTTTCATTTGACAACAACTTTTACGTGCACGTTCATCGCGCGTTCAATTTATCAATTTTAATTTTTCGACTCGCTGCGAAATTGTACCTAAACCTATGTAGTAGCTGTTCGCAGAGGTGTATTTATTTTGGTGTGGTTGTTTAAGTAGTATACCTAAGGTTCGAATTTCGAAGCAACTTTCATCGTTTCGATGAGTGATTTGATGGACAAATGGACGTTGTTGTTTTCGATGAAGGATAAGGATAAGATAGGGCGCCGCAATTCACGTCTAATTTTCATTAATTTTTACGCGCAATTTTTTCCATCATCAGTTGCGAGGCCGTTTGCACAATCGATTCGTTGAAATGGACTGCAGGGTACTTACTTATTAAACTAGTTTTTACAGAACTTTATCAGGAGAAGGGGCAAGAGGGAGCAACAAATATTACTTACATGAAATACGAGAGGCAATAAAAAAGAAAGGTGATAAATTTAAGGGAATTTTGCAACACTTTGGTAGGATCATTTAAAATGTTATACAGGATCTGAAGCACAGCATTCTCTAGAACCAACATTTCAAAAAAAAATATGCAAAAAATTTGGGAACATTTCTCAACCCCCTTCACCCTTCTCCCTCAAAACGTACCCTTCTGATACTGAGGAGTTTTTTAGTCCATTATCTATTATCCATCTTCCTACACCTCTAAAATAAAATTACAAAAAAATTCAACGAATAATGAAAGATTTTTGAATTAAATTAAGGATTTTCTCGAATGCAGCTACGTATGGCACCATTTTCTAGAATAGATACAGGATTTTTCCATCAAATATCCTGTAGTTGAGCATCGGCAGAATAAACACTCAATTCAATTAAAGTTTTTAATTAGAAGGAACTTTCAAAAAAGTTAGTAAAAATAAAAAATACTAGCCACGTGCTTCGTGGCTGATCACGTGATCTTTTCATGACTTTGTAACAGAGAAATGAAATACCTGTCCCGGAATTTGAAAGTTGAGATATTTAGCTCCGATCTCAACGAGAAATTTAATTTTTGGAACTACAAGTGTATTCCAAGTCCCTTTGTAACATGACTAAAATTTCAACTATACCCGAATTGATTTTCGATCTTTGATGAATTTTTGAAAATTTGAAAATTATTACTACAGATGACTTCTCTTCTAAATATCGACGTCTCAAAATCTAGTTTCACTATTTTCAGCCAATCTGAAGCCTTTTATAAGATTTAGATTTCCTCAACACATAATTTTCAAATAATTTCTACAGGGATAAAAATTAATTAGGGGTGTTCAAATTTTGGCGCCAAAAATACACCGTGATTTTTAAAATCTGATTTCAAATTTTATAGAAATTGATCGAAAGCTTGAAAAAATCCATTCGAGGTTTCCATCTTCAATTCAAATTGTGAGGTAGCATCCATGCCAGTACGTGATACTATGATCGTGACTGTATTATTCTCCTCCTTGGTCTATGTGTTAACTCCCATTTAAGCCAAACCCCAAAGTGACTGGAAAAGCTTGAAAAATCCATTCTAGGTTTCCATCTTTAATTCAAATTGCGAGGTAGCATCCATGCCAGTACGTGATACTACGATCGTGACTGTATTATTCTCCTCCTCGGACTATGTGTTAACTCCCATTTAAGCCAAACCCCAAAGTGACTGGAAAAGCTTGAAAAATCCATTCGAGGTTTCCATCTTCAATTCAAATTGTGAGGTAGCATCCATGCCAGTACATGATACTATGATCGTGACTGTATTATTCTCCTCCTTGGTCTATATGTTAACTCCCATTTAAGGCAAACCCCAAAGTGACTGGAACAGTTCGAGGCTTAATGCACCAAACTCAAAACTGGAACTTTCTCTCGTCACTGTATAAGTAGCTGCGGCGAAGAAATACAAAGTAGAATTTGGTCTGTTATGCTTATGTATAGAGCTCGGATTTTTATGATTTGTCATATTTTTATTCATCGCAGAAGATCGCGCATATCCTATGGATTTTTTTGAATCATACAAGTCTGAGTAAAATGAGCCCAACTTGTTTGTGCATATTTTGCATATTTTGGACATAAATGCATATAAATGCATATTTTAGACATTTTAAGCGCATATTCGTCATATTTTGGCCATTTTCTCCATTTTTCAGTCATATTTTGGAAATTTTGGCCAAAAAATCCTTTTTTGGTAGTACTTACTTTTTATTAAAAATGTAAGAACTTGAAAAAAATTTTAAAAACGATTTTAAAAATTTTTTCACCACGTTGAGGCAATTTGTAGTATGTTACCCTAGAATTGATTATTCAAAGTACAATTGAAGACTTTAACCTCTTTTTTTGAATTTCTTAATTTTTTAGCCTTCCCTTCATCTTTAAAATGAAAAATCCTTTCTGTAGATACCCATATTGATGTTGCATAAAAATGCATATTTTGATGGATAAGAGCATATTTTGTCATAATTTGATCAAAATAAATGCATATTTTATGCGCATAAAATGGTTTTTTAAGCGCATAAAAATCCGAGCTCTACTTATGTATGTCCTTGCACTATAGGTGACCAGAGATGGTAATCTTGGGTACCTGATCAATACTTGAGCCCTTTGTGTGTGTCATGTTGTGATATGTGATTCTATTAATTGTTGCGACATATGTTTTTTACGTCAAGCCCTTAAATTGTTGTGATATATGTTATTCGAAGAGGTTTCTCACAAATACAGATTCCTTATCATCATTGTTGTGGTATGTGTATCGTCTCTATTAATTTAGGATACAGTTAGTTTTACTTCATCCAACTAATTTGAGTGTTGTTATAAGGTGTATGTTTGTAAATTTACTGCAAATATACAAGTGTAGATATAGTAGTTCTCCAGTTATTATTTCAGGTAAATAGGTACTCTAACTAATATATCCGTTGTGAATATTGTCGAACCTATATTTGGTAGTTCAAATAGGTAAGACTAGTTTTTAATGTAAAGTTAAATCAACGAGAATTCCGTAGGCTATCCAGGAAAACCATAAGGGACGATACGTCTATTCTTTGTGAATATATTCTGACCTTAACCACCCTTCTGATTAATTATCATCTAAACCATCACTACCATTCTCATCTATTGAACCCTTTACAAAATGGGATCGCGATTTTCGGAAATAACTCTCTGAAACCCCCATAACCAGTCGGTCTGACTTCACAAGATCGCCTGTCTGCTAGCTCTCTTAAGGACATTCACCCATGTGTCTAGATTCTGGACTCTCAAGATCATTGCAGACTTATCTGTCTAGTCTCCCATGGTAATCTGTCTGCCTCTCTAGCTTCTCAAGGTCATTGACCCATCTGCCTGACTTTCCTGGGTTGTCTGTCTGTCTTCAGATCTGGTCTCTTAGGATCATTGACCCGTCAGTATGGCTTGACAAGACCGTCTGTTTGTTCGTCTGACATCTCAAGGTCATTGACCCATCTATCTGGATTCTTAAGGTCGTTGACCTGCCTGTCTAGCCTCCCAAATCGTCAATTTGCCTGCTGTTTCAACATAAACCTAACAATTAAATGTTTTTTTTTTTAATACATAAATAGTGTAAGGCGGGGAAAGATAAGCGCTGTAATATACAGACTGAGTGTTCTAAATTAACTCTATCAATGCTCTATCCTTTAACATAATTTTTGTTGAGTTCGGCTACATAGGTAGAGTTTTCGTTTTGCCAACCCTAGCAAAGGTCTTTTTAATATGTAAAAGGAGAAAAATGGGAGCTGCTCTAACGCCCGAACTGGGCGCTTCAACTTGCCCCAAGGATGCTCTATGCCTTCCAGGGGGTTCTCCCTCTCCTTTTGAAATTGCAAAATCTATATTTCCGAGCAGAAAATTTGAGCTTTTTTTCAATATTTCTTTCATTTTTTATAAGAACTGCGTGATTACTTATTCGCATTTTTTATCGAGTAAATGTACAAATACGGTCAATAAAACACACTCGAAGGATCTGCCTAGAAATCCACCCACGCAAATAAGATGAGCTCGTTAAACAGGTCGAGAATATTCCACAACTCGATTTTCAGCTGCCCAAGCACCCAAATTAATTTCCACACCTTCAGAAGAAATTTACATCGTGTTGGAGGTTCCAGAATACTCATGTAAATCGTGAAATTCGGATGGTGAGGGGAGGGGGGTCAATTTTGAACAGGACACGAACACTTCTAAAAATTTCTAATATTTTTCTTCGATTTTTAAAATTTTTTGCCTTATAAAACATTCTTGTCAGTAAAACACAGTCGATAATCCGCAAATTGGTTCAAATGCGAATAGACTTCTTGAACAGGTCGAAAATAAGTCATAATTTGATTTTTAGCTGTCCAAACGATTTTCTCCATTAAATTTGGCTTTTACTCTACTTTTGATCTCCTGAGTCGATCGGTGCTGTTTCGAACCGTTTTGAAGCCTTCAGTGGATTTTTGGTACCTCTAGTTCTCGAAAAAAAATGCTGTAATGCTCAGGGTGAAAATGAAATTCAGCACCTGCATAAGAAAGTTTTGAAAATATGTACCCGAATAGGTGGAAATAGGTGCTTGAATTTCATTTTCACCCTCCGGACAGTGTTTATTCGAAATCATCACTAGTCGACTCGTCTCAGGAGGTTGAAAATTGAGTGAAAACCACATTTCAGCCTTTTATGTCAATTGGATCGTATTTTGATTTTTTTCATAAGAAATTAGCCAAATTCTAATTTTTGAAAATTCGCCAAAAATCGAAAAATCAATTTCAGCTCTGGAAATTTCTGCTGGTGGTGCATTATGGGATCCTCTTTCGATTCCTCTTTGTTCGGTTAAAATTTTTTTGAGCCGGTTAGGGTACATTTCGTTGGCAAAGTTTTTGAAAATAAGAGACCTCCAAAAATTGATAAACTGCTTTTTTGACTTTTTTAGAGCAAAAAAACCTCAAATTTGATGATTTTTCTGATAAGCTCGTCGATTAAAAAATTATTAAGCTATCTAATTTTTCTTGTTTTTTTTCTTATGCAAACAACCACAACTTTCAAGAGGTTTTTCACACTTCGAAAATGTATTCGTATTCTTCGATCTGGCACAACAAAAAATTTTGAACTACGCACTTCGTTAAATTGCACCCGAAAATTCTATTGTTTGGTCGGAGCAGTACTGGTTAAATAATCAAGAATTAATTTCGCATTAGACATTTTCTCTTCCTTAGGCTTTATTTTGACCACAACTGACTCGATTAAATATGCAATTTTGACGCCGAAGAACAGCCTGAAAATACGAGTACATTTCAGACACACGTTCGTGAAATAATTATACCAAGCCGAAACGACAGTCGAACAGAACATATTCTCGTACATAATCGAGGCATAAAAAGCCAGACACTGACGATAGACGTATAAGAAGGGCGAGGGCGGGTCTGTGTTGGTGAAGACAGGTACCCATACCATCAAGCATAAATAACTGAGAACCACTGACAGCGTACATCTTACGCTAGAGAATATAAGCTGTGCATCACAATGTATTTTATAGTATTCCTTACGACGACGACTACGACGACGTGGTTGCTCATAATAACCCAATGACCCGTAAAATTTAGCGTGGATCGTTACTGCAAACATATACCGCATTTATGCTACGCAGCTAGACCAAACAATAGAAAAAAATTACCCTCCGCGTGCATTTTCTCCGACCTTTTACAGTACGGGTGAATTTTCATAGCATTTTTGCCCACGTCTGTTTCGCAGTCAATTTATGTAGCTACCTATACCATATACGACGTATAGTCGTATACGATGTTTATTTTCGACTTATTGATTCATTTGTCATTCTGATGTGGCGTGTAGCCATATACTCACATCGTAGGTAGTGCAGCTGATAGTTACGAATTGTCGTATGTACTTATGGTTTTATAGTATTGGAGCTATAGCAGTGAGAGAAAGAAAAAGTAAAAAATAAACAAAAATAACACGATTTCGTGGTTGGAATTTATTTTATACGAAGGCCCCATGTACCTGAGCGGTGCGTAACCTTGATAGTGGAAAACGTGTTAAACAGTCCCAAAAGTACCTACTACTTCTCGAGTTACGCGTCGTTTTGTTGTAGCAGGCTTTTTTTTTATACGGGTCATTTAAAGTTTTGCATGGGTATATCGTCCTTGTCGTTGTTGTCTCTCTAGTTCTCACCACGACGAGCTTTATACCCGTATAACACACAGATAATGTTTTCGTATTGTTATGGAAATTGTAGCGTTGATCCACCTAGCCGATATATTTTCTTGAAAAAGAAAAACCCGAGTACGAAAAAATTTTCACTCGTGTAAAATTTCTCTCGCCACGTGAAATCGCGAGAGTAAAGACACTGGATTAAACGCCGCTACTGCGATGCGACGGTAACCTTGTTAAGGCAACTTTATTTGTTTTAAGGGTTTAAAATAAATTAGTGAAGTTTCCATCATATCTTTTGCATAATTGACTCAATTATAATTAAAGGGTTTATAGCTGGCGGCTGCGTACGTAAGTAATCGACGTTGAATATTTTTCGACGCGAGTTACGTAGTACGTATTTTAGGTGTAGCCGGTCGTGTAAACAAAAACATGTTTTAGAGTGCGAAATCTACTTTATGATTATTTTTCTACGAGAAAGAATTTCGTCGTTGTTTTTGATTTTAATTTACTCAGGGTGCGATAGATTAAACGAGCATGGCGAAAGATAGTCAATTTTACGTTTGATTCATTCTTACAATAATAATATAAGTAAGTTCAAACCATTCTTTCGTAATGGAAAAATTGATGAAAAAAATTAGAATTAAGCAAGACTAGCTCCATTCAAGCAGTCTCAAGTTATGAATCTTCAAAGTTTGGTGGTTCCGCAAGAAATCGTATGTAGATGTGCGAAAATGATTACTTTTCCCCTCTCCTCTCCCCCCTCCCTCCTCGAAGGCTTAGGATGGAAATTTCGGCAGACCATCGAAAGGATCGTGTTGAAATAATTTGAGAAAAATTGGGGGACCTGATTCAAAACGGTTCGAAACAGCACCAATCGACTCGGTAGATCAAAAGTAGACTAAAAACCAAATTTTAGTCTTTTATGTCAATTTGATCAATTTTGATTTTTTTTTTCAAATTAAGAAATAAGCCAAATGCAAATAAGGGGAAAGAGAAAGTACAAAAATATTAATTTTTAGGTTCCTGCTTTTGTTTAAAACGGCGACGAAATTTTTTCAATATGTTTCACTCTTAAAATTATAGCACGAAAAATTGCATTTCTCGTCAATTCGTTGACAAATTGGAGGGGAGGGGGATTTTTTACACATGTTCGTCGACACATTGGTAAAATATCTCAAAAAAGCAAAAATGTTCATTTTTTAGATTTCTGATGGTATTTTTGCAACAAGTAAATAACTTTTGATTTTTTTTCTCGAAAATGAAAAAAAAACCAGTCCAACTTTTTGATATGTTATTCTAATACATAAAAATGATCTAATAAAACTGAGAATTTTTTCAAAACTTTTACTCGTGAAGATCATGGTTACTATATTTGAATTATAAGTTTTTTAATCACTGATTTTGACATCATTCGTCGATTACCCTCTCAAAGTAACTACAATTTGAAAAAAAGTTCAAAATTCCATACCCCGTACAACCGGAGCAATTTGCAACTAAAATTTTACATTTTTGGCCATTTTGGAGAACTTTGAAACACCATAGCTCTGCCAAAAAAAATTGAAAAAAAAAGTTTTTCTAGAAAAAGTGTCCGGGTTGCGTAATTTATTGTCATCGTTTAATGACCTCTACACATGATCTTATATTTTTTTTAATTGAAGACCCCTCTCGTGCGAAAATCCGCCGATTTGGCATGGAATGACCCAATGGCATTTTTTGTGCATCTTCCATTTCAACAATGACTATTTTCTTAGATGAATTTTGAAAAAAAAAGTCCAAAAAAATCAAGATTTAAACGATTGTGGGAAGGGAGGTTCAGGAGTTCTTACTTTTACATCATACGACAAAAAAAATATTCAAGTGAAGTGACACATCGATCAACTCTCATTTCCCTATAACCTGACACCTGACCCTTTCAACCCCCCTCCCCGCTATGGTTCCCTTAAAGATGGTTAAGGCATCAACAAATTTCAAAAGTTTTAATTTTTTTTAAATTCAAACAATTTTTAAAAAATATAGCCAATGTTCCGAGTCTATCTTTCTCAAAATTCTATTATTCCTGCTTTTTTCACACTTCCTACTTCCCAGAAAAACTTGTTTTTTTTTTTGGTAAAATTGCAAAAAAATCCACTTTGATATCAAAATTGCCAAGAAAAATCTGTTCGGTGTCAAAACTATGTATATCAAAATAACTCGATCTTTTTTATCAAAATTGCCAAAAAATCTTGTTTTTTTCAAAGATTGCTGAATAAACAAACCTTTTTTCTTGGTCAAAATTACCAGAAATGCTTATTTTTTGTCGCAAAGAAATAATTTTTTTTGATCAAAATTACAAAAAAAATATTTTATAATCAAAATTACCAAAAAATTTTGCTCCTTTGTCAAAATTACAAAAAATACAATTTTTTCTCTAAAAATAACTGCACAAACACTATATTTTTTTGTCAAAACTGCCAAAAAATCCTCTTCTTTGTTTTCAAAATTACCATAATTAAATTCTAGTTTTTTTCCGAAATTCCAAACCTGTTTTTTGTTGCTATAATTTGCCCAAAAGTTTCGTTGTTTGTTTGCAAAAATTGCAAAAAATCCTACTTCTGTCTGAAATTGTGATTTTTTTGCTAAAATTAAAAGAAATTCTTAATTCGGGAAATCAGATTCAAGAATTCAGTAGTCAGGAAAATGAAAGTCAGGGATAATGGATTCAGGGGATTGTCCCAGATTGCATTTTTTGTGTCACTCTTTTTCATGAATGCTGCATAAGAAACCTTACCTACTTCTTAGTAAAAGTAAACTCAACTTGATGCATGATACGTGAAAAATACATAGAGAATTTTTTTTTTTGTGAATACGAGTGATTATAAGATGGTAAAGTTTTCCCTCAGAAGCTCAATTTCGGAAAATCTCTCTTCCTCTCCTCTACCATTTCAAAGTTACTTCACGAATAGTTTCTTCTGTTATAAAATAATGAACCCCTAAAAAAAGAGTAAAAACTGAAGTTTGCCAAAAATAGGTTTTTGGAAGGAAATATTCATCTTTTCTAAAACGTACAATCATATCGATTTGGATTTTCCCAAGCAATTAATTATCCTCGTAATTTTTTAAAAATCGCCCAAAAATCACTGAAAAAATCTAATTTTTTATGCATTTTCCAAATGTGTATGAAAATTTATTTTTGCATTATTATGATTGAAAATTGACATTCTTTAGAAGATAATTTCTCCAAAAATTTTGAAACATTTAGCTTTCAGCAGAAAAAAGAAAGAAAGGGTCAAATATTCGCCAATTCTCAAATTTTCTCCTCATTTTTTCAAGTTTGTCTTACAATAATGACAAATACAAAAATCGAATAATTAAAATATTGCAATGAAAAAGGTCAAGAAATTCGTTTTTCACGACATCACGTCTAAAATCCTTGAAAAATTAATAAAAATCTCAACGATAAAGTTATTTTACTGCAGGAACTACGATATTCCCCTTGTTTTAATACGTTTGGAAATTCCTTCTCAAAAGCATAGGTACCTACTATTGTTTTCATTTTCAAGTGTTTTTTTCCTTCAGCATAGTCTCCTTCCTTATGCATAAATTTTCTACCGTTTTTCCATTTTGTATTGTGCTATTTGCATAATTTTTTTTTCAACGTGTTTAAATTTTTATTTACATTGCTATAATAACGAAAAGTTTTAATCGTTTGGAATGAATTTTACGTTATTTTCAATTTACGATTATGTGCTGGGGAAAAACTGCCTACATTTGAATTAATTTTCATGCATGTTTGAACGACGTTTCGTTAGAGACGTTATTTTATTGGTTTTTGGAGTTACAACGTACTTCTTTTGAATAATTTGAATGATTTTTTTCCCATAAGCATTTGAGAAAATTGTTCATCAATATTGGTAATTCCAAATCCTGAGCAGATTTGAAAAAAATATGTAAGGTACACCTATAATTTTATTTTTTTGAGATAATGAAAAATATTTTTCAATTTTTCACGTCATTCTTTGGAAATTGTATTAAAATGTGAAGCCTTTTCCTATAGACGATTTTTTTCGATAAATTATGTCTGAACATGTTTGTTCATTTTAATTCAAAAATTATTGTTTTCAGCAATCTTGAAGATTCTTCAATAAAATAGCCTAATTGCAATTTGAAAACATTTTCACAACTAATACTGAAACATACGTGATTTTTCATTAAAAAAAAAAAAAACAAAAAAAACATAGATGCCCACATAAAAAAACAAACAAAAATTCAACACAAGAAAAATGCACAAAGCAAATCGTAATAATAAAGAAAAAAGGTTTCGCTTTTGAATTATTTTAACGAGCTAACCGGAAAGAGAAAGTTTTAGCCGAGAAGTTTTCTCGCACAATGTACCAAGTACTGGCACCGTACAATCAATAATGAATAATTATACGTTAAATATTTCGCGAAAAATAGCAGCTTTTAAAAAACGGAAAAAATACCACGTTGATCGATGAAAGCAGAAAAATGAAACGACAAAGGAAAAGAAGCAGCGATTTTTCGCTTCTAAATAGAATCTAAACGAGCCAAGGGGAAACGGATATGATAAAGAGATTTTTATCGTCGTACTAATTGCTTTTTTGTTGTAAAAAAGTTCACGCTGCTTCAAATATTCGTTTCCTGTTACCAAAAGAATTGGGAAATTTTTTCAAATGGTCGAAAAGTTTAAAAGCTTTAGGAGAGTTTTTTTTTCACCAGTATCGTTTATTGAAAACCGACACGAAAATTGGTATTTTTTTACGGATTCGACGACGTGTGGTATATTTTTCTATAGGGTTTTCCAAGTTTTACCATTCCCAAGGATGAATAAACGGACGTGTAGGGTTTGGAAAGAGGTAAATGCGCAAGGTTTAAGATTGTCAAAGTAGTTGCAGTGTCTTCTATAGAGTGTATTCGATGTTTATCTGCGAGGTTTCCATATGACGAGGTTTCTTAACAAATACGTGAAGAATTTTTCAAATATACTGATTTCCTTGTTAAAGGTTATTCCGAGCTTTTTTTTGTTTTTCTCTTCTTTTTATCACCCAGATCTGAATATTGAATTGTATACCGTATGTTTGTTTAGTGTTGTATTGACAATTGACATTTTATAGTCGCTGCGAAGAATGGAATTTTTAGATGTCACTTGGGAATCCTAAATGCTGGAAAAATCCACCGCCACGAAATGAAAACGTGTAAAGCGAATTTGGGCAAACTGATTTCTCAAATTATTCAAACATATTCCCAAAAAACTCATCAATTCTCTTCAACAGTGTTTCGCTGGAATTTTTTTTTCGGTGCAAAAAATGAATAAATTAGGATGAAAAATTCGCCTAAATTAATTCGTTTAACCGAGGCTATTTGCAAATTTTATCTCTCTGCGGTCATAATTACGTTGTAAAATTTGATTTTAACCGCATAACCTTGAATCTCATTGCGGAGATGGTGAAATTCGCATGGGATTTAAAGCTCGTGTATATATTAGCCAGCGTAAAAACCTCGTTTTGGCGATGTAAAGTTAAAAAAGTCAAGGTTCCCAGTTTCTTAAACGTACAGAAAATGCTGACTGTTGTGTTTTTAGAATTTATTTCCAAAGTATCATCGTTAGCTATAGTAAGAAAATGTTACCAATTTTTCCCAGCTTTTATTCTTTTAAATTCGACTTTAAATTCATTCAGTTCTTGAAAGTAAATTTATGGAAAATCAGGCGATGAAAAAATTGACAGAAGAGTTTGCAAAAAAGAGCAGATACGGAGAATTTTATACCTCTACACGTGGATATTTTTCAAAATTTTTTATATCTTGTTTACTCTTTGATGTTCTTTTTTTGCCTCTATCTGTCCAATTAGTAACAAAGGTAGGATATTATACCAATTTGTTTTTTTTTTTACGATCGGAGATATTTTTCCACGTTGGAAAATTTAAAACTTGTATACTCGTAGCTCGTGGATAAATTTATGCACAATTTTTCGTGTTTGGAGGGTCAAAAAATTTTCCAAGGTTGAAACCTTTACTTAGTAAAAAATTATTTATTTTCGACCTTTTTTTCGAAGGGGAAAATCTTGTTTTTGCACGATATGGTGAATTTCAGTTTTTCTAAACCTACAACAAACGAGTGTCACGTGTCATTTCCAAATTTTTGGTACCTATCTTAATCATGTTTAAAGTCATGGTATCCAACGGAATTTTTTTTCCGAAAAAATCACTACTTTTTTCGCTACTTTTTTTAAATCAAATTTTCAGGGTATCCATCATTTTTGGCAAGTCATTTTCCCTGAATTTTTCACGTTCTCCAGATCATTTTTTCCAATTTTTCATACGTAGGTACCTACCAGTTATACCCCATACTTTAATTATTTAAAGAAGAAGTTGTCGGGGGGGGGGGGATAATTTTTTTTTATAAGTTTCTCTTCAAACTGAGTCGAAAGCTTTTGAAAATGTTTATTTCGAGATGCCTAAAAACAAAATTCATTTTTTGGTTTTTAAAATTTTGAAATTTAAATGTCGCTTTTTTGAAGGAAGTTGATTTTGAAAAAGAAAACAAAACATGCCCAAGCGAGGGCGAAAGCTTTGAAAAATTTGTTTTTCGAGAGGTTTAAAAACGTTGTTTTTTAGTGAGAAGTTTATTTTTTGGCTTTAAAAGTTGATTATTTAAAAGAAATTTCCATTCTGATTTCAAAAAAGAAAACAAGCCCAAGTGAAGCAAGGGAAAAAGTCTTTGAAAATTTGTGTATCGGAGAAGTAAAAAATAATGTTTTTCTTTTATCACAGGTCCATACTTATCCGAAATTTCTAATTGATCAATTTTTCAAAATTCCAGAGATTATTCGTAAAAATTGTAAAATTTAACTTTTCTAGACCGATCAGATTCCCTAATTTTTCCAGGCGTTCCAGGAAAATGGACACCCTGATTAACAAAGTCAAATTTTTCACAGGAAAATTTTCAAAAAAATTGAAATTGGTAGAAAAATTGTATAGGTACCTACCCTTAATTTTTTTCCAATCAAAATTATTTTTAAAAAAACAATAAAAATGAACACATTAATAATTTTTTTATTTTTTCACTACCTTAATTTAAAATCACTACCTACTTTTTCACTATGTACTTTCACTACCTGTTAGATACCCTGTTAAGGCACTGATGGAAGGAAGGGAGAATAGAGGAATCGAACCGAAAAAATAAATTAATAATTTTCAAATTCAACCCCTTAAAAATAATAAAAATCAGTAGGTTACTTCAATTGAACATTTTTTTTTCAACTTTGACTGAAATGGAAAGAGGCTTTGTACCCACAAGAGGAGTATAAATGAAATACCACATTGAAAATTACTTCTTCGAACAAGAAATAACAAAAGGTTTTCAATATAATTTTTCTACTTTTGAAACTATCGCTTTCAACTTTTGGACTTACCTTATCTTAAAAATAATTTGAAAAATTGAAAGATCATAACCGGGTAAGATAAGCGAATTACCTCCCCCCCTCCCACGGCTAGGATTTTGAAATTAACTGGTTCTTGGGGTACATAAAGTGAATAGTTTTGATTGGAATTTATTTCTCGTAATATCCAATTAACCTAAATTTGGACCACATTCGTAAATTTTCTCAATTTTTCATTGTTTTTGTTCTAAAAATTAAGTTTTGCCATGTTTTAGACTATAAAGAACAACTTTTACTGATTAGTTTCAAAATAAGAAGATACCTAGAGCCATTTCTCCTATTTCACCTGGCGAAATATCTTTTAGAAAAAAGGGAGGATTCTAGCTTTTCTGAATGTCTGAAATACAGAATTTCGCCAACTCCGAGCATGAATTCTGGCTTCACTTTTCAAAACGACTGCATTTTGGAGCATTTTGCTAAATTTACGAAAAGAGCACTTTTCAAGTGGGTTGCCTTTGATTTTTTTTTTTTTTGGAAAATTGAAGAGAAGATTCGATGAAAAGTTGTGAGCCGAGGGGACCTCAAATGATGTCACGAAAAATATTGAATCTTCAACTTCAACTTCACCTTCACTTCACCCATCATCACTTTTCTATCAAATTTTACATTAAAAATCAAAAAAAAAAAAAAAATACGAACATTTTTTTGGTGATGGTTAATTATAAATACGTACACATAAAAATCCACTAGGAAGTGAGAAAACAGTTTTTGAAAATTTTCAGGCCTCATTTTTCATAACTTTTGAATAAAAGTTCAAAATCGTATTATTTTTGTAAATAATTCAGAACCCCTAAAAGTGAAATAATTTTTTTTTTCAATTCCCAACGTAAATTTAAAAATTTGAAACTTCCGTAGAAAAATGATAATTCAAGCCAGGTACCTTTTTTTCCTGCAGTCTTTTGAGCCCCCCCCCACCACAACTTTTTATCGAATCTACCCAGCAATTTTCTAAAAAAAAAAAAAAAAGTCAGACGACCCACCCCAGCACTTTTTAGAAGAAAAAAATTCACCTCAGAAGTTACCTATATCATACATGTAATTATAAGTACATTTTTTTTTAATTTGAAAAAATACTACAGGTACTGGAAATTGAAAGAGCTGTAATTTTAAAATACTCAGAAACGAAATTCTCAACCCGGTATCCGAGTAAGTAATTAATAACGATCGATTAAAACACTTTCAAATACCACAGCCAAAAAAAAATCAACCCACTCGAAAATTCGTAAAAAAAAAATTCAATGCAACAAAGTCTTTAAAAACAAATGAAAACATCAGCAATAATTCAAACACGAGCTCAAATCAATACAGGAACCATTTATAGTCGCTAAACACATCGTACAACTCGGTCATTAAATCTTTCCGTAGCATAAAAATAAATACAACTCAAACAAAACAACTCAAAACTGTCCATTTAACTTTCTACGTAATTAAACACAACCTAATAATTTGGTTAAATAACTAACCGATAGTCAATAATAAATAATTCATTCGGAAAATCGAGTAGAAAAAATAAAAATAGGCCCGGGCTAGAAAAAAAAATTACGCTTTTATTACATCAAAACAACGCACTGGACAAAAACTCGGATAAAAAATAAATAAAAAGTTTTAAGAGCTTAAAACGTAGCAACAATTTTCACAACGATTATTTTCATAACAAAGAAAAATTTATACAAACAAAAAAAAGAACAACGATTCTTAAATATTACAAGTATTAGTATAACGATTCTTAAAAAAATGAAAAATGAAAAAAAAAACGGACAAAATGAAAAATAAAATTATTCGGTAGTTATCTACGTAGACGACGATGTGATACATTTACAAACAATATTATGCGTACGAATGAGAAAATTATCCCATTTTAATATTGCATATTGTCACAACCACATGAAATTATTTTTATTTTGTCCACGGCAGGACGATGATTTCGTTAGAAATATTAGACAGAAAAGCCTTTTCGAGGCAAAAAAAAATACATTTTTATAAAAAGTTTCCTAGCAATATCACAGCGTAAAAGATATTGTTGTGGGTATATAAATTACCTACGATATAGCCTCGGATTACCCTCGAAAGAAAAATTCTCACCAAGTGTGATATTTCTTGAAGAGTATGCGAGGAAAATTATGTCATGCTGTCGGGTTGTTTTATTACGACAAAACAACAACTGTTGTTTAAATAAAACAGCACGATGACGCGTTAATCGTATAACATCGAATAGGAAAATAAAAACCAGCACACTTCAACACAGTTTCACTTGAACGTAATTTATATAAATTCTAATATGAGTGACATGCGACGAGTGCAACCTTCAATATCTTCGTAATTATGTACAGAAAGAAAAAAAAAACGCATCTGGTAAAGAGGTACGTTTGTTTCAAAAATTGGGTTACCAAAACGAGTACGTGGTTTTTTTCTCGGAAAAAAATCCATAAAATCCATTTTCTGTTACACGTTTGTTCACTTGTGCGATGAATTAATACACCATCGTAGGTAGATTTTTACGTACTCCGCAATACGCCACAGTCCACTGAATCGATATCTAAAACGGAGAGAAAAAAAAACCATGGACGCGGTTAATTGGAGAAAAATTACGGTAATAGGTTGTAGTTGTAACTGTACAAGTAGCAATTACTTTCACTTCACGAATCGTCGAAAACTATTCGGCCTGGGCCATGTTGTCTCATGTATCTTCGGTATGCTTTGTAACGACCGTTTTCAGCCATACGTTTCTTCATTTCTTCGTCTTTTTTATCTTGCCATTTCTAATACGAATTTACACAGATACTGAGAATGTCATTTTAAAGATGTCAACTTTCAAAATACGAACCTTGTAGTTATCGTAGATCCATAGTTCTTGCTTCAAGAATTCTTTTTTTTGAACGTCGGTGTATTGCTAGAAAGCAAAGTACTCGAATTAAAAGAAACACTTGAGGAGGTGGCGCGTGGTACTCGAGATATGTTATAAGTGAACATTATCTCATCGAGTATGATCGATAATTATTGTCCACACTTGATGACTAATGCAATGATAAAAATGCATACTAACATCGAAGGCGTCTTCTTTCATTTTCATATTTTTGCGTATCAAATATAATTTCTCTTCTTCGCCGTATTCTTCTTTGCAAATATTGTACTTCCAGATCCATTTACAAAACCAGCAAATATACTTGAAGAATCCCACCGGTAACAGAACCAATTGGCAGAGAAGAATATCGGTGAATTTCGGTTTGGCGTATCCTCCTCTAAAAAACGAAAAAAGAAAATGTAATCTATAAAAATAAACCTGGGTAAAAAGTAGTTCAAAATGATTACCTAATATCCATGTTATCTTCGAGCACTTTTCTAATCACGTTTTCAGTTTCTTCTTTAATTTCAGCTTTACTTTTAGTTTTATTTTTTTTATCGCTTAATAATCCTAATGCTTTAGCTTCCTCTAAAGCTTTCAATCTATACTTTGGTGTTTCGACCAAATACGAAATAGCTGTATAATACCTGTAAAAAATTACACATTCGATCAATACTCATCCCAAGTCGAAAAAATTAATCAGTTATTTACGTAAGCATATCGTAAAATACCTCTGACGAGCGAGGAAATACTGCACAGCAGAAATGACAGTAAGAGTGACAGCTACGACAATTCTGACATCGACTCGAGGTGTCATACGTCTTCTATAATACCTATAGTAATGACTGTACACTTGATCTGGATGATCTAACATGAAATCGTAATCGGTACGAGACTCTTCATCTTTAAGAATTTCATATCTGCAATAAAATCAAAATTAACAACGTTTCGTAGGCTCGGATTACTTCGTATTCGAACGAAATCTACGGATACTAACGCGTTGGCTAGTTTTCTGAAAGTTTCAGCAGCTGTTTCTTTGGCTTCTGCAGTCTTATGCATATCCGGATGATACTTCTTGGCCAATTGGCGATACGATTTCGATATCTCGACCTTAGTCGCTTCCCTGGCGACGCCGAGAACTGTACAAAAATGGTTTAATGAGTACATCGTGATCACTGAGATGAGTATTCGGTTAGAATTTTACTTACTTTCATAGCAGTTTTCTCGGCCGCAGTATAATTCGTCGATCATAGCTTCGCTTTGATGGAACAGAAAGACGGTTATACCGAGGAATAGTATCCTGTACGGAGCCATTTTTCGGGAACTTGTGGATAGCCGATCGATGAATAGAATATTTCACATTATCACTGCACAACGATTAAATAATTTATGAACGATCGCGAATAACTCGAGCATCGTGAACAGCTGTCGTGTTTACGTTTTATCAAAAAATTTTCTCTCACCGACACGTTGATGTGAGCGGAAAAAAATGCGAAAATGTTACAAATCGCAGTGTTACCAAATCCGCGAACGCGAATCGTTGACATCGTTTTTAGTTTTAGTTACTAAAAATGTTGCTAGGAACGCTGTTGTAGGTAGATTTTTGATTTTAATTTTGTATTTATGTACAGACCAGGGATGGAAGAGCCCTGATTTCAGGCCTCCCGCTATTGGCTCTGGCTCAGCTCTCCACAAGTTTTAGCTCTGGCTCTCTCTTGGCTCTTGGCTCTTTTTCTCTACATGTGCTCTTTGGCTCCTTGCTCGCTCCTCAATTCTTTCCGACTCTGCTCTTTGACTCTCAGCTCCCTCTTCCAATTTCTTGGCTCCCACTTCAGCTCCAGCTCTGGCTCTTGGCTCTTTAAATTAGAACTTAAAATTCGTGAAAAACAATTTAAAAAAATGAAAATATACTACATTTATTTTCATTTTATTTCTCAATGAGAAAACAAACGAAGAAATTCTTCATTTTCTTCACAAATGTGAATTGAAAGTTGAATTTTTAATAAAATTGTGCGCATTTTTTTACTTTTTTTCTACTTTTAGGGAGCCAAAGAGCCAGAAAAATTTTGTGGGCTCCCACTTGGCTCTGGCTCTTTCCAGTTTAAAGTCTCCTTATGATGATGGCTCTCTTGAGTAAAATAAGGAGCTCTTTTGCAAGAGAGCTCTTGATGTTTTTCTGCACTTTCATTCATTTGGCTCTTGGCTCTGGCTCTAGCTCCTCAAAAAATCCGGCTCTTTCAGACTCTGGCTCCAGCTCGCTCCTGGCTCTTCCATCCCTGGTACAGACACTACAGACAGTGTAAATGATTATTATTTTTGCAATGACTGAATGAAACTTTTTTTTTGACAGCTTTCAAGATCATATTTTTGAGGGCCATCATATCGGACATGAGTGACCGAGTGAGGAAAAATCTTATTTTGAACTTTGAAGTTCCTCATTTTTCATTTTTTCAGGAGGACTGATGTCCTCCTTAGATGTCAAAAATTCAAAACATGCGATATGCGATTAGGCAGGTAGCTATTTTGACATTTTTGACTTGAGTAATTTTCCATTTGTATCATTCTCCAAATTACCACTGCATTTTGGGAACGACTTGGGAAACGTCTATTTTGACTGAGGGTACTAAGAAAAAATTCCTTGTAATCTCGAAATGATAGATTGACGATTTAATTTAACATGTCCCCAACACTTTCTCATCCATTATGGCAAATTTTCGGAATTTTATTGAGTGTTTAACGTAGTTTTAACGAGTTTTTGACACACTTTCATGCACATTTGCGAATTTTTTCTCACATTTCACAATTTTTTAATAATTTAACGCGTTTTAAAAAATGACTTTAGTTGCGTTTAAGAAAGATTTCAACGATGTTTTATGCAGATTTGAAGATTTTTTTCAAATTTTACTGAAATTTCATCATTTTTTAGTGATTTTAATGCTTTATTTTTGTTTTTGAGTCATTTCTGCAATATTTTACGTAATCTTTCTTGCATTTTGCTCGATTTTGATGAGCGTTTCGTGGAATTTTACTGAAATTTTACAGCGTCGACTCGTCGAGGTAATTTTCAGTGATTTTAATGGCCTCAACACGGTTTCTTTTGATTTCATCTCAGTAAGTGGAACAAAAATCAATCAATATGTGTTGTAAATTAAAAACTGATATTTTTCAACAATTCAGTTTAATTTAGAGTTTTGGTTCCTCCCTTTCAGCAAGAATACCCTACCCCTTCACTGAACATCTGCTTTCAGTACTTCATTCAAATCGAACACAGCTAGCGCGTTGAACAGGAATCGAAAAAATGAATCACAACAACTAAAAAAATTGTAGGTTGGTGGGGAAGGTGGGGCATGATCTCATTTATTTAAAATGGATACATCTAACCACAATTTTCGATGATTACAAATTAAAATTACTACAAATCGCTTATCATTCTTGAAAATTGGATAGGTAATCACTAATCGCCCACTTGTTACCTATTTCCGCAGAAAATCATCATCATCATCCAAAAACCCGAGGTAAAAACCTCGATCATTTTATCAGAAGTCAATGAGATAAAAAGTTCGTTCATTAGAAACAGGTTCACACGATTATCATTTCAACGCAATTTTTCTTATACGGTTACGTTCAACGTCCATGAACAGTGCACCTATACTTTTGTGTTTGAAACAACACAATCTAGATACTGTGATTTGCTCGTAATCAGCTTGCAAGTTCTAAAATATCGTACCCATATTATAAAAAAAATTTTCATTAGTGATGTAATAGTAGGTACTTTAATGAACGAAAATAGTTAACATAAATATTCGAAGGCACGTGGTTTGTTCATACCTATCGTTTAAATTTGTAAAATAATGTTTTTTGAACGAAAAATCTCCAAGCTATTGAGTAAGTAGACACATTGGTATAATATGTATTTTTCTTCAACAATGTTAAGCATACGTGTGATTTTATTGTTTTAATAAAATGTACTCTAAAAGTTGTGGCAGCAGTTTTTACTCTCAGCAATATTCAAAACGTTTACGAAAACATGAAAACAAAATTTAGGTAACGCATTACGTAATTCGAACGTTACGAAAAATTAAAATTACAATAGGTAGGTTTCAAGGTTTGAGAAATTTCTTACGTGATGGTTTTCAAGCAGCATCACAAAATATCAGTTCAGTCAAAAAAAATTGAAATTTCAGCAAAAAAGGGAATAACGGCACAAATTTTTATAAAAATTACCGAATTACTCATCCAGCAAATCGATACCCCTGTCCCTGACCCCCCTTACTTCATCAAGTACATCAAATAATATTTTTCGTGTCAGCTGTCAACATGATAATGATTATCTAACTCGGTAGTTCGAAAATAAGATCACCAATTTAAACTGCTCCGTATTTGTCACTGAAATTTATATCAGCGGAAGCAATTTTTTATCAATAAATACGTAATCAAATTCGCTAAAACAACACGTACCTACATCAAGTATATGCAATGTTAACATATGTATCTATTACGTTATTCATTGCAACCTATATGTCGTCTGTTTCTTTCATTTGCAGATGTGTTTTTCCTATGGCTATTAATGACGCATAAGTGCTCATGTGATGAAAAAAATCAATGCATATACAATCATGAAGATCGTATTTATACAGCTATTTGCTCTGATAAAAAACTAGAGGCAGTTCCGAGCAATTTGGATCGAAATATTGAGGTTTGTAATTTTTATCAACCAAAAAATAATAATAATAAGTAATAAAACGAATATATTTACGAGAGAATACAACAGATTTATGATCACGGATTATTCTCTGACGACACCCCTAATATGCATGTAGTCGAGCGAATAGTTCTCAACAAAGCATAACTCAAGTGATCGCATGATAACCGAATGGAACTCTCACTTTTACTGAGCTACTGGAATGTTCAAAAGAAGGAAAGCTCAGTCGTATTTTTCATTCAGTTCGAGAGCATTACTTAATTTTTTAATTTCCATTTACGCTTTCTCTCCTACAAGATGAATAGGGCATAGATTCAGGAAACTCCTCTGACCATAACCTAATTAGTTTCAACAATCCCCCCCCCAACCATCCTCAATGTAAGCTAATATAGGTAAATTTTGGTTTTCAGGGTTTATATTTGGACGACAATAAACTCGATGTGATTGGTGACAGTGCGTTTGAAAATACGCCCAATGTCAAATATTTATTCATAAATTCCAACACAGGTGTACATATAACACCTAATGCTTTTGGACCTTTGAAGAATCTACACACTTTGGATCTTAGCAAGGACCGTGTCGTAAATGTTCCCGCTATCAAATTCCCAGAGTCGTTGAAACTATTGAATCTCGACGGAATAAATAGGATCAAAATCACAACCATAAGTTATTTGCCAGAGTTGAAAAGTTTGTCGTTGCAAGACTGTAATTTAGATAAGGTGCCTTCTTTCGGAGGTCCTCTAATCCACTTGAGCAAAATTGATTTAAGAGGATCACTAAACAAGCTGGAAAATTTTACACTGGATAGTTTAGCTAACTTATGCAGTTTGAAAGAATTATACATTAATTCTACGGCATCGATACAAGATTCTTGCGAATGTTTACGATTAAATCAATGGATCAAAGATAACAAAATTTTCGGTTCGAATGTAACTTGTGGTTCCATCAAAAGTAAGTGAGATATTAAATTGGAACTTCTCATGTTTTAAGTAGGTACTTTTTTTTACCTTTATGCATTATTTGTCTTCTTTTTTCAATGTTTTTAGATGATAAAACTTGCAGCACATCACCATCGAGTACATTTACTGAAACTTATAACTCCTGCGTACTTAAGAGGAAGGTAACAACTTCCATCAGCGTAGTTTCCACTGTTTGTTACATTTTAGGAGGTTGCTTCGTATGCGCGGTATTGCTGATTGAATTATATATCGTCTGTAATCGAAAAAATTACTCAGACGATACAATTCGCGCTTATTTGTGTTGTAAAAGAAAAATAAACGGATGAACCAATAGGCACATAAGAAAAACGACGTTATAATTACCATTGAAATGTTCCTAAGATACTCGTGTATTTTCCATAAATTTGTATTTTTATAATTCATATCGAGTATATAGAAAATGTAATGATGCTACATAATTCATAAAAAATACTCTTATTACGTGTCTGTAATGTAGTACAAAATCTATACCATCACTTTACATGTATTGTTTCACCATAATTAATAGTTTTGAGAAATGAATGATCAACTAGGTAGGATACAATCTAGGTAACCTATCGATTAATTTCTTTGTTTGTGTTTTGCTATATGTACTTATGTATTTTAATGCAACGTCCCAGTAGTAATTGAGGCAGAAGACTGATAAGATTAGTTACGCAGAAAGAAGTCTTCAAAGAATGATAATCTATCAAGTAGTACATACTTAATTTCTGAAAAAAAGTTCCTCTTGTTATATACCTACATGCATAAATATATGTACAACAGACCATTGTTTTTACACTCGTAATTTTCATCAAATTGCAAAATAAAAAACTTGAACATCGACTACAATATTTTTTAAACACTTGGAATTTTTCAAGAGAAGGGAGGGGGTGAACGAGGCTAAATTTTATACTCAAATGTTTCGCTTTTCTGATGTCTTCAAAAATCCCAAGATTTTTTTCAAGTAGGTGAATGTCGAAAATACATCTTCATCATTTCAATTTTTGATTTTGTTTTCACCTGTAAGGTTCTTGCTAATGAAATGAAATTGAGCAAATAAAGAACTTTTTTCAACCGAAAAATTCTAAATTGAAACCCGAACGAAGCGAGGGCAAAAGTGCTCGAAAATTAGTATTTCGAGTGGTACAAAAATTATGTTTTCTTGTGTAATAAATGAAAGAGTTTATTATTTTTGCTTCAAAATTTCAGGAAAATTGAATTCCCAACTTTTTTCTTATTTTTCACTAAGTACCTTTTAAGCGAACTTTCAAAATCACTATCTTTTCATTAATTTCACTTCCCTGTAGACACTTGCATACGTGTGTATTTTAAAACAATAATCAGGGTAAAAAATTATAAAAGAACTAAAAAACATTGTTCAACTTGTTCTAATTTATAATTGGATCAAAATTTTAGAGAAGCTTGCACTCAATACTCTTTTTGTTTTTCTTCGAAAGGAACCACACTATTTTCATTTGTGTTTTTTTTTTCTAAATTTCATAATTTGGAGGCCATGCAAACTCCAAATATCAAATTGAAATTTTGTTACATATTTGAAGAGCGATATTCCAAAGTGCCCTTTTAGTCCATTTTTTTTGAATTGCGTTTTTAAAAAAAATAATGTTCCAAAAGGCACTTTGTCCATTTTAATTGATTTTTTTTAGCGATCATAAATCCACCCAAATAAAGTGATGAACTCGCCTAAATAGCCAATTCACCAGATTAAAATGGAAATTTCAAACAGTGGACATAGGGCGTTTTGGAATATCGTTCCTCATTTGGAAGTCATTCAAGCTCCAAAAGTCAAAACAGACGATCTTGAGAGGTCAGACAGGTAGACAGACGACCTTGAGAGGCCCAATGGGCGGGTCGATGACCTCGATAGGCTTCACAGACAATGAGATGACCTTGAGAAACCAGATCTGATCGAGGTTGTCTGAATCTCTGACTGCTTGTTGAGCATCCCAAAGTCATTTGTCTGCCAGTTTGGCTTACCAAGCTACCAATTACCAAACTTCATCTGACCCGGTACAATCAGATCTGGCATCATAAGGGTCACCTACTTGCCTGGCTCTCAAGGTCCAAGACCTGCTCGTTTGGGCCCTCAAAGTAATCGAAACACACGTTTAGCGTCTCAAGGTCATTTTCCTTCCTGTCTGGGTTTCCAAGGTCGTATACTTGTCTCTCTGGCTTTATAAGACCATTGAACCGCGTATCTGGACTCTCAAGGTCACTGATTAACCTGTCTAGCCCCAAGGTCGAGTCACTAGTTTAAACTCTTAAGGTCATTGAACCCTCAGTGTGGCTTTACAAGATCACATATCTACTTATCTGACCTTTTAAAGTCATTGGCCTGTCTATTTGGCTCCTCCAGTTCGCCTGTATTCCTGTTCGGCCTTTCAAGGTCATTGATGGATCATTCCACGTCAATTCGACCAAGAAGTGGTGACCGGGGGGGGGGGGTCCGGCGATTTTTCTTGAAATTTTACCTGTGGAAAGACCTTCCGAAGAGATGACATCGCAGCCCTCTAGCCCCTTTTTAAAGGCTGCTAGGGGGTGTCAAAGTTTTCAGTGAGCTTGAAAGATCATCCATTTCAGGAGTGGATTACTCGATAACCGCGATATCTACCAAAATGGAACTTTTTACAATAGTTAAGGGCTTTCAAAGGCTTTTAGGTGATATAAAAATCAGTTTTGCCTTTTTTTCGTACGAAAAATTAGCTCGAAAAGTTTCATATCGTTCCGACTCTCAAAAATTCTGAAAAAAATACATTATGGACAACTTTTCATGCTGAACAACATATTAAAAAATTGGGATGGCATTACGTTGTAAAGTCGATTCAAAAAAATTGAAAGTTTGGGGGAAAATGTGATTTTTTGATTTAAAACATAAAAAAAAGTTTTGACCGGTGAAGTTGACTCATTTGACCCCAATTTTTACGTATCCCCTGAAAAAGTAGGAACCCCCCCCCCCTTCAGTCAATGAAATAAACTCATCACAAAAAATCAAAATTTGAAAAAATTCAAAAAATAAACGAATTCCAATTTTTTGCCATGAGTGTGATTTTTATCAACTTTTTCATGAAATACGTCACAAAGAGGTCAAAATAAGACAACTGAATAAATTTAAACTTTTTTTGATATTTGAATTGAAAATCGAATTTTTTCAAATTTTGGGCTAGAGGGGCCGCGATTTGGGCCATTAGTCATTCCTTCGGAAGGTCTTTCCACAAGAAAAATTTCAAAAAAATCGCCTACCCCCCTTACCACTTCTTGGTCAAATTGACGTGGAATGACCCTGATCCGTCTTTCTGGCCTCTCAAGATCGTCTACCTGCCTGTCTGGCTTCCCAAAGGTACAAAATTAAAATTGAAATTTCGTAATTTGTAGACCATGCAGGCTCCAAAAATCAATTTGAAATTTCGTAAGTTGGAGACCATGCAAGCTTCAAAATTTCATTTGCTTGTCTGTAGTTTAAATGTTTCGTGAATTTCGAAAAATGATTTCAATTTTAGCAAAATTTTAGCAATTTGGAGGTCATTTGAGCTCCTAAAATAATTAAAATATTGTACTTTGGAGGCCATGCTACGCTAGCTCAAAAAATGAAAATTATATTTTGTAAGGAGGCAATGCAAGTGAACGTGAAGCACCTTGGCTTCGTGTCACCACATCAGGGGAAGAAAAGGAAAGGAGATCTTTTCGTTTGTATCGTTATATTGTTTACTTATTTACTGACTGACTCAACCTAACAATCATTAAAATCTACACAAGGTTGCAGTTATTTGCATTTCGCTAGGGAGAGAAGTTGAATACCAGGGTTCCAGGGTAGAACAATGCGCAGGAAATAGAGAAGGCAGACGCGAGGGGTAAGTGAGTATGCAGGTACCTAAGACGATGAAATTCGTGGAAAAAAGGCTATTGTTTATGAAGGATGAGGGAGAATGAGACAAGACAGGATCGCGAGCTCCACAGTACACATAAACTTCCAAACCCAAGTTTGAATCATCGAATGAGTGTTCTCAATTTTCTTCCCACGTTTAGATCGTATTTGTACATGTACAGTAAATAAAATATGTTATTCAACTACTAATTAAGTATAAGAAACCAATTGATTTTCATATTAGAGCAACTTATTCTACAATTATGTTTTAACTTTAATTGATAATCTAAAATGAGCAGATAACAGTCCGGGGGCCATAGTTCGATTGTTATCAGTGTGAAGAATTATAGTAAGTATTTGTAGGCATTGTTATCAATATCTTACTCATTTGTAATGCAGCTGCCGATTTGTGAACAAACATCTCGTAAATGTTCAAAAGCGCATTCACGAAAATCACGGTGATTTGTTTGGTCTAGCTTATACCCACTCTGTACAAAATGTATTTAAAACGCGAGTATGAACGAATAATCTTCAAGCTACTGAGTAAGTAAATATGTAGATACTTAGATACATAAAATTCATTCAAGAAGTTAAATAGGCAGTTCTTGAGCATGTCAAAGGCATTTTTTTTTTTTTCAATTGGTGTACCTAGCTATCTACTCTAAAAAGTAAACAATGATATTCACTTTTCACAATATTAGACAAGTTGACGAAAGAGAAGAAAAATTAGCCGAATCCAACGTAAAAAGTCATTCTCGAAGACTCTGTGATTCGTACTACCTACAAGTCCATTCAGATTCAATTTCCTAATTTTTTTCATCCAAGTACTGACTTATTGACAGTTTTTAAATGCCAATGTTATCGTATATCACGAAATCTAGGGATATCCAAAAACAAACACGACAAAATTAGGATCTATAAGTACATTGTAAATTCACATCATTCTTCCCCTCTATCCCCTTGACTGAATAATTTTTCAAGCCAACGTATGTTTTTCCATTGCAATCAGATAAGAAACGCGTACCTATCTATACTCCTTGGTTCAAAAATAAGTACGCCTTATCAATAATTTTTTTCATTTTTCATCAACAAAACACGAAATCAAATTCATAGGTACCTACCTAGGCTTTTATAAATTTTTTCAATGAGGTGTTTAATGTTTATAATTACAAGATTATTATGTATACATTCGTAATTTGTGGAGGATTTAAATTTGGTTTGTGAAGTTGACGATTCCTTTCAAAACAAATATAGGGTGCGTAAAAATATCGGGTACCCTACCTACCTAACGAAAACGTAGCACGGTTTAGCCTTGACAAACGAAAATTTTGGACTTACGACTTGTATTGGAAAACCATCGATTTCCTATTAATCAATGTTGGAGATATTATACTATCACGTTCACCATAATTATTTTCAGATGTGTGTCTCCTATGCTTAATGATGACGCATAAATATTCGCAAGCTAAAGGAGGCTTCAAATGTATCTACGGCTACGAGAAATCCATGTATACTGCTAATTGTACCTTGGACGAGAGAGAGACCAAATTTCCGAAGGATTTAAACAGAGGAATCGAGGTTTGTAACAAACAAAAAATATATCTAGATTCTTGGGTAGAGACTAAAGAATGAGATCAAAAGATCATCCATAACCATAACTCAAGTGAGCACCCGACGAATGGCGTCTGTGGCACAATTAACCTCAAAATAGTCAATTTCAGATATCCAGACTAAAGTACATACAATCCTTCAATTTTTCACTTCTCTTTGATCAAATCTAGTTTTTTTTCACAGGAAATGAGCCAAATTTTGTCGCCAAAGCGAAAAATTGAAAATTAAATTCAGAACTCGAGATTAAATTTTGTAATCCGATATATTTTTGAACGGTTTTCTAATTTTTCTGCGTTCAATTCAAAAAATTATCCATCAGTTGCGAAATCACCTTAGAATGGAACTAATTTTTCCAGCCAAGTTTTTCATCAATATGAGTAACAATCAATTTAGCCATTTTCGAAAATTTTTAATACCTCACTCGTGTCCTGACAGCATTCTTGCCATTTAATCACTCAATTTTCAAATTTACAAAATTTTTCGAAAAATAATCACTCAAATTGAAAGAAAAAAAAATCAAGTCTAGTAAAAGGGCAGAAATTTGCGGAAAAATTTTAGACACCTTTTTAGATCAATTTCTCAAATATTCACTATTCCAGCCAATGAAATTTTTTTTTTTCAAGTCGAATTTCAAGCATTACGAGAATTATTTTCCTCCAACACTTGTAAGTAAGTAGGTAGATATTAGAATCTCATTCGAGATCAATCGACAACAGGCTGGGAACACTTTCCTATAGTTACAAATTTTAATAATTAGTAATAACTCAAAATTACCCAAGAGCTAAAACCTAATATCGATTACCTTTTGTTTTACAGGCTTTGTACTTGAAACGCAGTATGATTCGTTCAATTGATGACAACACTTTCGAAAATCTGTCAAATATCAAATTCTTATTCCTGGAGTTCAATACACGGTTAAGAGCATCAGCTCGTGCTTTCAAACCTTTGAATAAATTACACACTTTGGACTTAAGCTACTCTGGCATTACGAACACAACTGCGATAGAATTTCCGGAGTCATTGAAACAATTATCGCTCAGCGGAGTGGAAAAAGTGACTACAGAATCGGGAGAATTGCCAATAAGTTGTCTGCAAGATTTGGAAGGTCTTTCCTTGAGTGACTGTTCATTGAACGAGGTACCTTCTTTCGGAGGCCCCCTTATTTCTTTGACTAGTCTGGATCTAACGGACAATGCGCTACAAGATTTCAAATTCGAAAGCCTTGCCAATTTATGCAGTTTGAAGAAATTGTTCATTTCGCCCGACGTTATAGAAGTACGAAATTATTGCGAATGCGTGAAGCTAAAACAGTGGACCGAAAGTCAACATATAATCGGTGCAAATATAATATGCAAATCTGACAACAGTAAGTACCTCTACCTACACAGGCTAGAAAATTAAATTCGAATATATTTTTTTTTGTAGCTTTGTTTTATCTTTCGCATACTAAATGAAGTAATTTATGATACTTTCAGACGATCAAGAATGCAACACATCGTTATCGAAGGCTTTTTTGGAAACTCATAATTCATGCATACGAAAGAGGAAGATGAGAACTTTTCTCAGTTGGTTCTTCGGCGTTTCCATTATTTTAGCAGGGTGCTTCGTATGCGTAGCATTGCTGATTGGATTATACATCGCCTGTAATCGAAGACAATTTTCTAGGAACACTATAAGAGCATATTTTCTTTGCCAAAGAAGATGAACAGAAGCAGAAATCATAACGAAAAATCTAAACTTCTTCACAGAGAAAGTAAAGCACGTATAAGAAGGCTATTGCCTATTTTTAAAATGTAAGGAACTAACATTTTTCGAAAAAAAAATTAAAGCGCGATGAGCTTTTGCATAAATTGCAAATTGAAGACACTACGAAGTGATTCCGAAATAAAAATGATCCAGAAAATGGATAACAGCGAACAAATCGACTTTCCATCTGGGATTAGAATTTAAAAATTCATCAACACTCGAACTCGTTGGATTAACAATTCTTCAAGAATTATTTTTGGAAACTTTTAGACGCAATAACTTTTCTAATTTAATCCCATGTAAAATTTTGTCTTATCTATAGCCCTTTTAAATTCGCAAACTAAGAAAAACTTCATAATAAAATTTCAACTCGAACTTCATTCCAACTTTTGTTTTTTCAAACAACGTTTTCCCCTTCAATTTCAGTTTAGGCAACTTTTTCATCTTGTGAGATGATCCAGGTGGACATGAAATTCAAGGCCAAATCACCTCAACCATACGAACGAAAATTCTCGAATATTTAAATGTTTAAACTCCCCAGCGAGAGCTCAAAATAATATTTTTCTCCTTAAAAAATATGATATTCAAATTGAAACAAGGCTAACCCAACGAAAAACAATCTTTATTACAAACACCTTACCGCACATCAAAAAATAAAAATACAACAACTTAACTCAAATAAACAGGTAATCCATAAAAATACACCCAACATCATCCAAATTCTTTCAATATTCCATATTAAACCATATTCAAAAAAAAAAAAAAAATCATCACGAACACCTTCATCATCTAAACAAACCATTAATAAAAATAATCAAAATAGTACAAAAAAATAAATAAAACACCCAACATAATAATAATAAACAACACCAACCCTTATAAAGCTTATGCAATAAAAACACTTATAGTTGTTAAAATTAACCCAATAACGTTACAATTGCGCTTAGTAAACATATAACAATGTATAACATACCCTTATAAATTATTTATAAGAGTAAGTACCTTTTTTTTTTTCGCTCAACTTGAAACAGACAAATCCTTTATAAATTTCACATTAAACAGGAAAAGCAATAAAATAGTAATTTCCGTTCGTTAATATTTCGTATCGTCGCCGCAACGAGTAGATAGGCTATTTATATAAGTTAAAAATTGCCAAGTTAAAATTAAAAAACGTGACAATACTGTATCGTATTTCTATTTTCCATAATCTAAGAACGTTATTGTCGGATGTCACAACAAAAAACGACGTATGTACGTAAAAATTTATAGGATAAAATTAGGTAATTAGGTATGAATTCTAATCGTACAGAATCATTACAAAAATTAGTAATAATTAGGTATCATCTCCGTTCGAATATTTTTAAATAGGTAGGTAAATGCAGATTGTTCCCAAATATTGTCAGATATAGGTATAAGAGTGAATAAATAAAGAAAAATCATTACGTTTCCTCTTTTTCTTTTTTTTTTCCTTCCATGTATGCTTATAATAATGTATCTTCCGGTGTGTAAATTTTTGTCATTCGATAACCTCATCATGCAGACTGATAAAAAGTAATTCGATAAAAATATTCAGGTAAGTGTTACGTATAATAAAACTAAAAGTAAAAATAATAACTCACAAACATACACTCTTGACCACCATATCACACTTTTGACCATATAAATAATCTTAAACAATAACTCTTAAGATCGACTTATAATCAAAATAAAATAATTAACCGAGAGAGGTCATTCGACTGTTAAGGAAGAGGAGAGTTTTGTTCGTAAAATAGCACCTAAAAATTATCAATAGATAAACAATAAAGTATTATTAAAATATGACTGATATGATAACGTAATTCATTACACATGTACAACGACTGTATTGCTTTTTGATACACGTATTCCTTTTTTTTTCAAATCGATAAATTAATTAAACTTTAAATCATAAAAATATAACCCTATAAAATAAATTATTCCTAAATAAATAGGTAAAAAAATTGTACATCATACGCATTCGAATAAATTCAATCGAGACTTAAAATTTAAGGCAATAATTGGAAGACAGTGACTTTGTTGCTCATTATTAACCTTATATAAGTACTAAATTACCAAATTACATTATTATAATATCGATCTATTTTAATGATATGTCTAAATAACATATACAAACGTGAATTTTATAAATCAACTAATTGCATCGACCCGAGAGAGAGACAAATACGAGTATAAGTACCTACAAATAACCACAAATTTATGATAAACATTTTCATTATTTTTTAAGAAATCCAATAACATAATGAAAAAACAAACAAAGGTCGCACAAGTTGGGAGATCATGACGAATTTTCAACATTTCGTACAATTTAATAAAATGAAAAATATAAAAAAAAAAACAACTCGATGCGCAGCACTTCATTTTTTTCAGAATGCCATCGATACAACAGACAATTTTCGGGTTTCTTCACACGATAGAGCAGGATTTACCTGCTTTAATTCCATCAAATGAGTAATTTTCTCTGTTTTTTTCTTCATCTTTGCATCAAAAATAGATCCATATTTGAGTAAACGAAACGACTTAATAATTAACTCGCAATAAAATCGCAGCAAAGTACGATTTCATCAAACGTACTTCTTTATCTTCTTTTTGTGGAACGAATACGAATGCAGGAAAACTGTAATCGCCATATTTGAGAATATTTTACTTCAATTGTTTCCAATAACAGAATATTTTTTTCAGCATGTTCTTCATTTTACGTTTCGAACCGCATTTCAGTAATTTATGAGAAAATTTCAACGTTCGCTTGATTAAACTGAAATTAAGTAGGTAGGTACATCAGAAAAATAACAAATTATCGATATTTTGGTTACCTTAAATTAAAGCCTATGTAGAAATGCGATCATTGAAAGGTGTTGGAAACATTTATTGAAAAACTTTAAGAAAATCATCTTTTAGAATAACTCATTAAATCTTTTTTTAAAACATTGATTTTTCCTGGCTTCTTTTCAACAAGTTTAAGTACATTTTCTTTGTATTGTTTAAATGCTTAAATTGGAACACAGTGGTTTTCCGAGTACATGCCAAATTTTGATGAAGACTGAGAGAAGGGAGAGGGAGGCGTTCAAATAAACTCTCATTACTTTGTTCATCGACTTTCAAAAAAAAAAATCGAGTTCAAAAAAAGCCAATGATGACGGATGAAAAGTTGAATTTATTGGACTGCATTTTTGCCATCTTACCAAATTGAAAAACCAAGTCATTCGCCCTTGAGTAAATTTTAAAAATAAAGAGCTTAACAATTACAAGATAAAAATTCAACACGAAAATGCCGAACAATTTTTCGAATATCTTGACAGGAGGGGAGAGGGGATGAAAAATGGAAATTCAAACTGATGAAAAAATATTACCTACCTATTTTTAAAATCACCTTTTCGCTCAAGCACCGCCTCCTAGATCAATTTCGATAAACTACTGGGCGTAACATGAAGTTCCTCAAGGTCAGAAATTCGAAACACCCTCCCCCCTCTTCTTGTTACTTGCTCTAGAAAATCGATTTCTCAAACTATCGAAGGTCATTTCGGCTTTAAATCCTTTCAATCAGTCAGCAATCTTGCTCCGGATTTTCAGTTTGAATTCCCAAGGTTGGTATTTAAATGAATTTACAGCGAAAAAAAAATAAAAGACTGGTAAATCCTGCAGTGAGACAGTTTTTGGGGCAGGTTTTCCTGCGTTCTTTGCACTGAATTGATCAACTTGACAATTTGCCTTTTTTTTCTAGACAGAATGATATCAAAATCAAATCAAACCAAACTTACAGAAAGAGAAAGATGAAAAAAAAGCACTGCCTACGCAAAAAACACAACGATTTTTTTGTTGAATTTAATAAAGGAAACTTTTAAAAGATGGATTACTTGAAGCGAATTTTAAAAGAGCTTTAGGGCAGATTTATATGACAAATATTTAGGCACGAAAACTGAAATGAAACTTTTTTATAAGGATTATATGGATCAAAACTACTTAATCCCTTCGAGGGATGTTTCCCCTTAATTTTAAAATTTTTACAAAAACTTCTCGCGGAAATGAAACAAAAGGCACTTACATTTCTATTTTGAAAAGAACATCAAGCATTTATACAAGTTTTTGAAAAAGAATAAAAACCACTGACTGTCTTTGAAATGAGAACTTGATTGCTACTTTTATGGCCTGGTGTACTTTTTTTTTCCAAAAAAATTTGAAATTCAACTTCAAAATGTTAAAAATAGACACAAAAAGCTAAAAATTGAATTTTAGACATTTCAAAACATTTTATTAAATAATTTGGAATATTTTTCTCAGTTATTTCGTTGAAAATATTCACCTATTTGAGCACAATTGTGAGCTGAATTTTAAATAAATAACATTAGGCCTATGACAAGATGTTCTTGAAAATAATTTACAGTTTCAAAGGGACAAAAAAATAGAAAAGAAATTATCAATTTATTAAAAATAGAAATTTTTAATGAAACAGCCACAGAGCAGCTCACATAATATAACTAGGATACCTATCACTTTCAACAAAAATTTCAGAAAATCGTTTCTATAGAAAAAATGAACATCTAGGATACATTTATAAACATCTAAAATTGGCAATTCATTGATTTTTATGCATTTTTACCATTAAAATAGAAAAAAATGAGAAAATCCGCCACAAAAATTCACATTTCACAACCGAAAATTCCGGCCTCAAAAAAAAACTACCATCACCAAAAAAAGAATCACATTTCTCTTTTACACATTTTTGATAAAAATAAACAAAAACCAAAAAAATGAAAATAAAATCGAAAATAATAAAAACCTACCTACGATAAGTCTAAACACATAAAACAATGAAGAAAAATCCCGGTACGTATCTACGGGATAAAAAGCACAAAATACGTACTTACTTTTCGGGTGGCATCCAAAGTCATCCGTCATTCGTGGCTACTGTTTCAGAAGTAACTGATAATTGGGAAAATTTTTTCACATTACGAGCACCGAAAGCAACGACAAATCACAGCTTTAAAACACAACCGAGCTAAAATGGGCGTCAAAGTTTCGCGGTCGTCTTGGAAACCGAGGGCAAAGGCGTAACTTTGGAATTTTACGTCACTAGCACGCGGCAACACCCCGGCAAAAAAGCAAATTTATAGGTATTCGTTATTAGAGAAACAGATGACGTTTATTAGGTACGCAAAATGCAAAATAAATGCCATCCGAGGCCCTATTTTTATTGTCGTAATGTCGTACTCGTACGTAGAACGTATATACATACCTACTTTTGAACGACATACCTACGCGATATGCAGTATACACAGCTAAGATAGGTATACCTATACTGGAAGTTGTATATTAGTTTTTGTGACTAAGTTCGATGTAGATACTTCATTTTTTTTAAGACCTTCTCGTGACTTTTGTTTAATTTCGATTGCAAATTACTACTGACGTCGTCGTCGTCGTCGTAGTCGCGCTCCTTTACAGGTGATAGCGTATATATGTCCATCTATATTAGCCGGTATCTAGCGTATCTGATCGTTTCTTTCGGGGTCTTACAGAATAGAGTAGATGTCCAGACCTTAAAATGGTGCGAGCTTCATTTGCTGGTGTGGTTGGAGTCTATACAATTGGCAATTTTTCTTGCCTACGATTAAGTGCAAGTGTATAATTTTTGATTTTGATTACCTACCTTACTTCATTTGATTACAATTTTTTCTCGATAGTTTGTGAAGTACTTTGGAGGCAGCAATTCCCCAGCAATATTTCTTGATACCTCAAACAACTAAAAATCGAATAAAAGGGCAGCAAACCCAAATAAAAAATTGGAAAATCTCCAATCGAATTAAAGTCTGAGCAGAACTGAGCGAGAGACAGAAGACAGCTCACCTTCCTCCCGGGTGATTTTCAAGGGGAAAATAGTATATATTACGTGACAGGTACGGAAGTTAATCGCATTACTGTCCAATTCATGTCGCGCGTACCTATTAGTACAGGAATTTTAGGTAAAATGAGAGGATTTATTCGGAATAATTCCTACAAAAGGTTTTTTGCGGGATACTGTAGTGGAAGGGGTCCTATTTAACATACTTACTAAAAGTCTCACCCCGTACCCCGCGTGCGTCGCCAGGGTATCTAACAAAATTTCAAAATGAAAAAAAAAGGACTTAGAAAGGACTTTTAAAGAGTTTCAGCAGGTCATTTTTCGAGCACTTATGGAATTTTTTGAGGTGAGAGGGCGGGGGTATCAAAATTTTTTTCAAGGTGGGAGGTTCAAAATTTTCATTTAAGTTTTTAGCCAAAGGAATTTTAGCAGGACTTTTAACAGAACAGTTTTTGAACACTTGGGATTTTTTAAGAGAGGGAGGGAGTGGGCGAGATTTCTACTCCAAGTTCGGAATTTATTGTTAATTAAGGAAAAGAGAAACAAACTGGCCCTGGCGAAGCGAGGGCGAAAGCTCTCAAAAATTAGAAGGTATTTTGGGAGATATAAAAAATTATGTTATCTTGTGTAATAACTAATAAGCTACTAAGTAAGTATACTATTTTGCTTCAAAATTTTGAAATTCAAAGAATTTTTTTTTGAAAATTTAAAACTGGAAAAAGAAAAGCTAACGGGCCAGGGCAAAAGCTTTTTAAATTCAGTATTTTGAGAGGTATGAAAACGAAGTTTTTTTGTGTAATAAGCTACCTATATCAAAATTACTGCTGTTTTGCTTCTTGAAACTTCAAATTTTTGAAAGCTTTAGCCTTCGCTTCGCTCGGGCCAATGTGGCTTCTTCATACTCAAAATTTCAAGAAACCATTAATAAAATTTTTAAGAAGTTGACAGACAGATCGAATTCTCACATTAAAATTGATGTTGTTTTACCTACTTTTTATCTAAATCAAAAGATTTCCAAAGCTTTTGCTCTCGCCTCGCTCGGGCTAATTTGGTTCTCTTCTACAAAGTTACAATTTCGAGAAACCTACGAAATTGAATTTGAAAAATGTTGAGATTAGAAAAACCGAATTTTCACATTAAAATTTATGCTGTTATTTTTTCTGAACAGATTCACTATCTTTTCAAAAAAATGTTGACACAGTGCGTTCAAATTTTATTTATTGTCGGAAAAATGACGTGATACACCCCCCCCCCCCCTAAGCATGACTTCGAACCATCTCTGCATATAGTAGGTACGTATATTCGTCATAGCCGGCAGGGTACTGACTACTGAGTCACTTTCGGAAATGAAAAGAATAAAAGAATAATTCTTGAACTTCCTTACCACCCAACAGAATCAACTTCGCCTGTGCTTTGTACTTGCATCTGCCATCTAACTTGAGATCTTTTTCGAAGTGAAGTACATAGAATTCTAGTAAGGTCTTCAATTGTCCCCAGTCCTGGGCATTCGCTTTGGACACAGGGAATAGTAGGTAAGTATATTACTTAACTGTTCGGTAAAGCACACGAGTTGGTGTTCACGTACATTTGCCGAATCATTTGAGTAATATGTTTTACTACCGTTGGAAACGAACTTTTTTCCGCATTCTCATCGCCACTTTTATGGTAATGTATAGGGCAATATTCTTTAGCATATTTTTTTCTGTGCTATTAGGCAGGGAATATCAAACAGATCTTTGCGAATCAAGAGATTTCAAGTCGATTGAGCCAATGTTATTTTGCATATTTTAGCATATTTTGACTAAAAATGGTCAATTTAGCATATTTTCACCTGTTTTAGCGCATATCTCAGCATATTTAGCCAATTTTCTCAGTTTTCCCCTATTTTTAGGGAATATTTTCAAAAATCTTCGAAATTTGCTTTTTTTGTAATTTTTTGAAAATAAAACTTTTTGAAAACGAAATTTTATGAACACAAATTTTTATTTTTTTCTCATAAAACTTTCAATTTCTTATCCTTTCCTTGCAAATACCTCCTTGAATTTTCACTTAATCAAATTATTGAGGTTACCATTGAATTCGGTTTGTTTTTCCCTGTAAAATGATACCCATATTGTGCAGAAAATGATGGGAATATTTTGGCATATTTTGACTTTTTAGGGAATTTTTTTGCATATTTTCGACAAAATTAGCGCATAAAATATGCGCATATTTTCAGTTTTTTGGAGCATATATTCTTCTACCCTATAATGACAAAAATATGCAAATTAGCTCGTAGGTATTTGATTTTTTCAAGTAGGTACCTTATGCGAGTGTTAGATGGCGCCCTGTTGAAAACGCATAGCTAGGAAGTCCTACTATTCGTCGTCTTTATAGTAAGATAGGAGGTTGAAAAACATTAATTGTGATGCCTCAGTCGCAAAATTAAAAATTTTTCAATTTTTTGCCTATTTTTTTGAATAGTCACTTGTTGCAGAAATTGATCATGATTTGCAAACTTACCTAACTAATACGAGTATCTGGCAATTTTTTGAAAAATTTTTAAAAATCCAAAAAGAAAATCAAGAATACAATTTTATGAATTGAAATATTTCTGTAATGTAAAACAATTTTGAAAAAAATGAAAAATAATTAGGATTTGGAAATTGAAAAAAATACCTATCAAGTATTGAACGAAATGTCGGGAAAAATACTTGAAAAAAGATGGAATATTTTCAAAACGATCGATTGGGAAAATTTCATGTCGTGATTTTCTATCTAAGAAACAAAATGCAAAAATTTAAAATTGAAGCATTTTGTTGATAATACACTAAAAAAAAGAACGTTGAAAACACGTACCTACTCGAAAATAAAAGTGATAAAATATTTCGTGAGTAGAGAAGGCCAAGGGTGATTTTGCAAAAAAATTAATTTTCAATAGAACATGTATCACAAATCCATTATCTCCCTACTTGTCTTAAAATTAGCTAATGTTGCAAAAAAATGTTTGATGTTTGCAATGTTAGTAGGTATCTACTTATGAATAGCAGTATATTTGCTGGAAATGTTTCACCAATAGGTACCTACTTAACTAATTTATTTTTTTTAAAAATATTTCACCCTCATAAACATATCACATGCCATTCAAACACATCTCAAACAATTTGAAAAATTATTCGCTACAGATACATAATGTTTGGGAGGATAAATTATTCAAAATTGATTTAAAAAAATTACCTATCTAAAGGAGACTTGATTTCCATTTATGCATCATATAATACCCATTTCTAAACCTGCATCAGTGATGTACTCCTGTAAATGTATAGTTGACATTCATCCCTTACCTACTAGAACCAGTGAAGTGGGGAAGAGAAAGAGAAGACCAGCAGCAACCAAACTAAACAATTGAGAGATGAGAGACAGTCGCCCAGATACCTATACCCAAGACATTCATCTTAGGTATTTCAATTCTATTCTTTCTGTTTAATTGTAGTTCTGTCACAAAAGAATCTTTTCTTTTGTTAGGCTACATGTTCCAGCGATGCATTAATAGCATTTTTGCGATCTGCTTTTACTACATTTACCTCCACCCTGCATAAGGCATACTTTTTAGTTTTGCAAATAGATGGCGCTAAAGTTTCACACTAATTTGACACAGTTTTCGCCTGAGCCAGGTTGTTTTTCTGCCAGAAATTAAAGATTCAGGGTCCCTGAGCCAGGCAAAACGATGTTAGCTCGGGCGTTGATTTTTTACGTATACAGATAGTCAATGTAATGGTTTTAAAACGAACAGCCCTTATGCATCCGACCACATTGCCGCGCTACAGTCGTTGCATCCGACTATAGACACTGGACCTGCGTATAAGACAACCAACTGGCAGCCATCTTGGCAAAAAAACCTGAGTAACGCCAATTTATCCCGCTGGGTGATCTTGGCAGCGCTGTACTTCAATTTTGCAGGCAACAGGGAAGAGGGAGGGTTGTGTAGTCCGCGAGGTACTCCTGACTGCGCCCAGCGGGATAAATTGGCGTTACTCAGGTTATTTTGCCAAGATGGCCGCGAGTTGGTTGTCTTATACGCAGGTCCAGTGTCTATAGCGTTACTCAAGTTTTCCTTACCGTTTCCGTTCCCCTCGGCCTGCAGTTGGTTGTCTTATACGCAGGTCCAGTGTCTATACATCCGACAGAACAATCTTCGGATGCAGCATACTCCATATCTAGTGCGAAAGATGGCGCTTTTGAGAAAGTGAATTTGTGTGGGTGTGTGAATGTGTAAAATTATTCTCTGTAGTGGTGACTAGCGTGTGGCGTTTTGTGTAGCGAGTTGACAAAAAATAATTTGAATTGTGAAGAATAGAACAGACCATTGAATACAATGCATGACATGGGTAGGCGATGAGGGACGAGGGTGTAAATGCTAAAGAAAAAGAACATTGATCCTCAGAGGTGGAAAAAATATACATACAAAAGGCAGACGAACTGTTTCATATCATTGTTTAACCAGAAAATAAATACCCTAATTTGTAATAGGTACCATTGGTTTTTTACGAAAAAGATCAATTCTGGTAGGTAGAGGTACATAGGTATGTGAAAGATTTCGAATGGAGAAAATATAACTCAATAATTAGAATATGCCTATTTCATTCATTGCATCAAACCAAGATGCATATCAAATAAGTACTTGATAACACTTATGTTAACAATCAATTATCAAGTCCTACCAGAGAGGTACAATTTCGACTCAGGAACTAATGAAAAATTTTTGGACAGGACACAGCTAGGTCTAAAGAACGTGCAAATGCATTTTTCGATTTTTGGTGAATTTATGAAAATCAAATGGATGAAAAAGTGAAAATGAAAAAATAACGAAAGTTCACCAAATTAACCTAGAAAGCTGAAATTAACTTAATATACCTTACTTATGACTCATCAAACCAACTGGAAGCAGGTTCGAGCCACTTTGAGCAGTTCTGGAGCCTTTAGCAAATTTTTGAAATTCAAAATTTTCATAAATCCTAGGAAAGTTGAAATTCACACTATACTGTACATAATTGTAAATTGCTGAGTCGACTAGTGGTTCTTTTGAAAAGTGTTGGAGGCTCCAGTACTCGAGCAGCTTTTTGAAAATTTCGGATTTTCCACATTTTCAATTGAGCTTCATAATTATAAAAGTGCTAGAGAAAAATATGGTTTTGAACTGGGTGACTGATCCCACCAATGTTGGTATTTATGGTGTGTATGTGTAATCAGTGTAGTGGATAACTATATAACAAGCAACAAATGCGAGGGTAGTAGGTCTAGGTACGTAGACGTACTAAAGTCTATTTGGGCAGATTGCATTGTGTATTATTGAATCCTCGACTTTCCATAAGTACATAGCTGGTGTTTCCAGAATCATGTTTCCTGAATCAGAGACAAAACTGCTGAGGGAGGGGTGAGGGTGGACCACCACCCACTTAAAAACTATTCGAAAAGTCGGCAATTTTTCAAAAAAGTGATTGCATTTCCTTCAAAATCCGCAACTTTTACCATTGGGTGAAATATTTTTAAAAAATTGAAGAATTATTGACTTCAAAAAACGGTAAATGCGGTTAATTTTTTCACGAAAATTTGAAAAATTCATTATAAAAATCGTCAAATTTCACGATTATAACAAAGTTTAGCCAAAATCATGAAAAATTGTCCAAACGTTGTGAAGAAAGTTTAAGAATTGACTGATTTTTTTTTAAAACATCAAAATTTTTGAATTCGGCAAATTTATGAATTTAAACTCCTGAATTTGATAATTTGAAAACTAAGGAAAATTTGATTGGTTGGAAATTTAGCTAAAGTAAGCAGAGCTGTTGAAATTACGTAAATTTTTAAAAGCTTTTGCCTCGTTTGCTTTTCTTAGGGATTTAAAATAATATTTCTAAACATCCATCGTTCAAATAAAAATACATTTATTAAATTTTGAGAAAATGAAGTTTTTCGATTTACTTATCAAAATATCAATTTTCAAGATTTCGCCCTCGCTTCGCTCGGGTCTCTTCGGTTTTCTGTTTCAAATTTGAATTTTAAAAAAAAACTAGTCATCATTAAATCCTAAAATCTTGAAGTATAAAAACAATTTACACGCGAACTTGAGCTTTCCATCTTCATATTTTGATGTTTAGTGACAGGTAATTTCTAGTTTTCTAAGATCATTTGGAAGCTCCAGGAGCTCCTCAAAATGGCTCAAAACTGTTTCTAATCGATTAGGTGGGTCATAAATGGGGTATAGGTACACTAAATTTTAGCTTTCTCGGGTAATCTGGTAAAATTTGATATCTTCCATTTTGAGCCTTTTAATTTTCAATATTTCATCAAAAATCGAAAAATTCATTTCAGCACCTGAAATGTTGAGCGCTGGCCGTGTGGTATGTTTTGGAATGCTTCTTCAGTGTAGCCTTGACGGGTTCAAAATTAGTTTTTCCAGTTAGGATACCTCCCCCTTATATGTGTTAATCCTTCAATATTTCAAGTACTCGAATGTTTTCTCGAACTAGGTAGTGTGACCCATTAAAGTTGGTTGTTAATTGATTTGAATGTATTGTTTTTCACCTTTTTCGCACATTTTTAATCGATTAAGTAGGTACACCATTTACATCACGAACATTTATTTTTTATATTTTTTTGTGAATAAAATGTTTGTGCTATAAAAGGTGTACCTACTCAATTGATAAAAGTTGGTTGTTGTTAAACTTTCTCAATGAGATAAAAAATGCCAACAGCTTTCATTTTTTTCCTCACCCTCCGTTTCACTTTTCCAAAACTTGACTACACGATATATTTTTGGAATACTGACTTGAGCCATATGAACAGTGTTTTTTCCTCAAAAACAGCACAATAAAGTTAACCCTATCTTTGATTAAGGAGATCTATTTTCGGACTTTTTGGAAGAAATGATGATTGGCTTTTTTGTTCAATTTTAAAATTAGTTATTTTGGATAAAAACGTTATTTTACTTCTTAAAATACAAATTTTCAAAAGCTTTCGTCCCTCGCTTTGTTCGGGTCTTTTTATTTTATTTTTTCAAAGAAATTTTTAAAAGATTCAAGATCTAAACTCTTGAAGTGAAAACAATGTAATATTCTCAAACAAAACATTTTTTTTATTCTCAAAATACAAATTTTCGATTGCTTGCCTGTTCACTTTTTTCTTTATTGAAATTTCTAAAAAAAAAAACTTCATTCACATTCTAATTTTGAAATCAAAAAATTTCTCACATACCGAATTACCTATATAATTTTTTTACTTTTTGAAACACAAATTTTTGAAAGCCATACACTGCCTTCACTTCGCTCAGGTACCTACATTCATCTCTCTTTTCCAAAATGAAATCCAAAAATTAAAAACGGAAAATTAACATTTCTTCAAATCAAAGAATACCTACATAATATGTATGTAAGTCGGCAAAATTCATATTTTTTTCATTTTCTGTAAAAAAAAATGCCATTTTATTTGGCATTTGGCAAAAGTGGTATTATTTTCTTATGCCAGTCGGCAAATCGTTATTTCGCATTCCAATTCTTTCATTTTAGAGAGGCTACGTTAAAAATCATTACAAAGTGCTATCCACTGAACAAACAATAAACGTCAAATAGGTTAAATCAAATAAACTCGATCACTGCATAAAATAAGTAAGTACGAGTACCTACTACCTAGTTACAAATGAAAAGAGAAGAACACGAAAAAAAATGATTAGAATGAACAACACACTAAATGGTATTATATTTAGATTAGGTATTTAGACAAAATTAACTCAATTAAGTAATGCTCAACGAATCAATAAAGTAAGTGAGAAGTCTGTGTTACGTACTATTCGCCTCTCCGTTCCTCATTAAAACTGATAACGTTCGTGTTTGTACGTACTCATCTCGTACCTAGTGCGTTCTTGCGTTCTTTTCATCTCAGTGAGATGGAAAAGAACAGTGGCATGAAATCAACATGTTTCGTACGTTATCAAACGACAGATATTCTACAGTTTCGTAGCGTGTATCAAGAAATGATAAAAACTCTCTCTAAACGCGCATGCAGGGTTGCCACATGCTACAGGTAATTAAAAGTTGGATTTTTAGGTAAAAAAAAATCTACTCTGTTTTTTCTTCTTCCGAATTTCTACTGATGACCGCATGATAAAACAAAGACACATACTCATCGTGTGCCGCGTCAAATAAATTCAAAGATCCTTTGACAAATTTTCCAAACTTATTGTGTGCAATAACACGGTTTACATAATCAACTGAAACTGCGATCGCGTGACAGAATTTTTCAAGAAATTCGTCATACTCTTTCCTCTGTTCTTTGGTCAAATCGAAAATACCTTTATCTAAAGAAATATTTTTATCGGAAAAAAACTTTTTTTTAATCGCGGCTTTCAATAGTTTAACATAATCATCGTGGGAATAACGATCGTTGGAAAGGATTTTTATCCAATTGTATTTTCTCTTAAGAATACCTAAATGGACCTTTTGATTCTTCATAATGTGCGCCGGAATTCTTTCATTTACTTCGGGGAAATTGTCCTCAATCTTGGTGACATAATTCCGAAATACCAAGGGTACTTCGATCTCCGTGATTTTCCTATCAGTTTCATTCTGCAAGAAGTTAATGTTTAGAAACATCCATAATTAATATGTAAGTGGGTAATTCTCAAAAAAAAGGTCAATTTTGATGTGCATAATTTTGAAAAATAAAAATCATTTTTTTGGAAAATTTCAAGTGAGAATCATTTGTATAGGTGTCACAGATCCCTGTTCTAGTGTTGGCCTCAATTCAATCCCCCCCACTGTGGACCCCGGCCCCCCTTAAACAGCGATAATTAGGATTCGACCCTCATCGATGTGTAATATGTCGATTGATATGTTTTCGAGGTCGTAGAATTCGAATCTGCAGTTATTTTTTATGTAGAGGTGGAGGGTGAGGCGTGAGGAGGGGGAAAATGTCAAATTTTGCTTATATTATCGTGTAATATGTCGATTTATGTTTTTCAGGCCGCAAAGTTCGAATCAGGACTTATTTTTTTGGTAGTGGTAGAGGTGAAGTGTGGGGAGGGAGAAAATGTCAAATTTTGCTTGTATTATCGTGTAATATGTCGACTAGCGCGATAAAAGTACAGCTGTCTGAAATTTGGCCAAGTCGAAGGACAAATGGGCGCTGGACAAGCCAAAGGACAATCTCAACGTTTTTTCGTTTCTAGCCTTACCTACTGGACATTATTCGATTTTTAACACGTAATACATGTGTACTTATCATGTAGAATAACTCCCCTTTCTCAATTATCGTTTTTGGCGGGTTCATCAGGGTAAATAAAAAGCAAGCCGAAGGACACCGATTTTGCGAAATATCATATTTTCAGAGACAAGTACGATCAGAACGAGCCATTGCGTAGGTTTTGAAAATAACATTGCGGGGTAACATTTTCATGAGGACAGTGAACCAGTGCAGCCACTCGCCAGAAAAAAATGTTGGATTGGGAAGCTACCAAAAATAATTGAAAATTGCTCTAAAATTTGTGCAAAAAGTGTGTGACAGTTTTCAAATGTGAAATGTGAGCTTCCTATGGACTTATTCCAATTGCAATTTGCACAATAATGGACCTTCGTGTTCTATGATAATGAGAATGTGTCAATTTTTCCCCAAAAAAAATGAAGTTCATGACACTTTATAACATTTATTTTCAAAAACATGGCGTGTGACAGCTAAGTCGAAGGACATTTGGGGTATAAAATCGAATGTACACCAATGAAAGGATGGGCTAAAAATCTCAATACCATATGTGAAATGTGTGGGGGATGATCCTTGAATGGACCAAAAAAAAAAAAAAATGAAAAATTTCATGCGAAAACCTTTGAGAAATTTGCCATGTACACGATTTTTATCTTTTTTTGAGAATTACCCAACTGCAGCAATATTATGTACGAGTAGTTATTCAATTTGAAATACTTAGTTCAAATATAAATAAAATTAGATGAAATATCTTAATCTCAATAATTTTGAAAATTATTGAATGGAAAACTTCGGTATAGAAAGAGTAGGTGTGGGTACCTAAATTGCTCTAAAAAAACTGGACGCAAAAAATGTTGACTTAAAAGTTGCTAAGCCAGTTGAACAGCATCAAAACTGTATTTAGCACAAATGTGACTATCTAGAACAATAGAAAATAGTCTGAATTTTCAGAAAATGACCTTGTTTTTTTGTTTTAACCATGTCTTCATAGTATACTCGAGGCGTTAAACTAACTTTTTGAACCACCCTCGTATGCCAATTAAACTTTCAATTAGATACGTACCTTTTGATATTCGCATAGTACGTTCTTTTGAGCATATATATTCACCTTTCTCTCGGCTACGATTGCCCGTCGAATCCACTGTTTCAAGGAAAGTAACATATCAGAGACTTTTGTCATCCCTTCATAGGGGGCGGCCTCCTAAAAATACAAAAATGATTGTATTCGGTTACTCAATGCGATGAATTCCTCATCACCAAGGACAACGTACCAGTGTTGTCAGTTTAACACAGTAACGTATGTTTAAAACGTTCAAAACACTGTTTTAAACGTTGAGAAAAAAGCAGACAGTGTTTAAAACAAAATTCTGTTTAAAATGGTTTTTTGTTTTAAACAAGTTTTTTTTTCAACTCCAATTTCCTAAAAAAAAACACGTTTTTTTCCATTTCTCGTTGAAAAAGTATTGAAATTGAAGGGACTGAATTTTTAGATTTCCATTCTTCTTCCTATACTTTTTTTTGAAGGAAAATTTTGTGTTTTGATTTCAATTTTTTAATATTTTTTGAGCCTATAGCTATTTTATGACGTCTCATCTTGAAAATTAATGACTGGATAACGTATATTTGAAAAACTGAATCCAAAATAAATGAATTTGTGTTAAAAACGTGTTTAAAACACATTTTAAACATGTTTAAAACACATTTAAAACACATGAGAATCCAGCAGTTTAAAACGCTGTTTAAAACAAAAAAAAACGTTTTAAACAAAAAAAACCGTTTGTTTTGTCTTTTTTTTTAAAAAAAACGTTTTTTTTCAACACTGCAACGTACCTGTTGAACTTCGACTCCAATACTGATATCTTTCCCTACCAATTCGTAATTAAATGGTGGTCCGGTATGTATACGTGGTAGATCTGTGTCTTTGGGTGTGACTTCATCTGTAGGTTGTAGTGGACGCGCGTAAGCACAAGATGATAAAATAGAGAAATATAAAACTAAATTCTTAAAAATGCGGAACATTTGTAGCTATAAGTAGCTACACTATTTTTTAAATTAACGTTAAAGTAGTGTAAACTCAACTGTCAGTGCCACGTAAGTAATGTAAAAATTGAATAATGAAAAATATTCAATCAATACCTAGATGGAATTCATTGATCTAATAATCTTCTTACAAGTTATCTTTTCAATAAGTATTTTTTTATCTGAAATGCTTCTTACAATATTAATTTTTATGATCAGATTGGTATGTAGGTATACGATAATTAATTATTCATTTTTTATACCTACACATCTGTATAAATTTTCTAGGCCTATCTACTTTGAAACCAACAACAAGAAGAAAAGTCGTAGCAGTCTACCGCTAGGTGAGAGCCAAATTTTTGTGCCAGAAACACTGAGGGCTCTTAAACTACTCGCACCCTCGCTTCGCTCCTGTGCTTCGCCTGTATTTGGGGGGCTTCGTCCCCCCTGCGCACAGTGGTCTGTAAAAAAATTTAGCACGCCAAAAATCAAAAAAACCAAAGTCAAAAAGATCAAAAAATGATGTTGGGAATATGTCCAGTATAGAATTAGCATTTCATTTGGAAAACTTTGGTAGAAAGCAAGTTCATTGTAATCTACAGAAAATTCCCTACAAGATTACTATCTGATGGTTGCCGTAACCCCAAGGGGGTGGAGCTGTGTTTGTTTAAAGAGAGGGAGGTTCCTTCAAAGTGACTACAATTTTTCGAAATTTTTTGAAAACCGTTTCTCATGCTAGTATCGAACGAATGGATGTGCTCAGATATAAATATTGACCCTATTCATAACTACCCGGTGGACTACACAACCACCCCTCCCCCCTCCCCTCATAATGTCATTAATTTCACAACTTGCATGAAATTAAAGTTGTTAATGGTGTTATAAAACAAAAAAAAACGTTATAATGTAATGAGGACTGGTATATATGAACATTCACACCGCCAGATGTCGAGTGGCATTCCCCCTTAGTGGACCCCCTCCCCCCAAATGACTTTCGCACTACATCTCCCTCAGTACCACTCCTTCAGAAAAAATACGTCACATCAATGTTGTCTCGAGTAAAATTGTTCAAAGATTACCTGCAAAACATAGCATAGCTCCCCTACCCAAGTGAGGGGGGGTGGACCCGCAATTTTCATAACGCGGTCATTTCAAAAATGTCCCCCCGGGAGGAGCTTATAATATGTAAATCAAACATTTCAATAAATGCAAACTGGATTAGATCTACTAATCTTTCTATAGTGCATGCGATTGCGTATAATTACACATTTTAATGTGATTATACTGATTATCTGAAAAAATAAAGATTTCAAAGACCCGAAAATTCGTTCTTCTAGGTGTATGTACCTACTACCTACCTGGATTGTTGAAGTACCTATGTGTCAAATCTTAGTCATACCTACATTTCATTAGTGCGTTTCAAAATATTTCTTTGCTGCACATCAGCATAGAACATACCCACCAGCTTCTTTTTGTCATTTCCAGGCAATACCATGGATACCTATATGTATTCGGACCGGACACTCACATAGGGGCGCTAGTGAGCTGGCCAGAATGTTTACATTTTTCAGACGGGGCTTTCTTATCAGCGTTTACGAAAGCTCATTAATTTCAAGGGTTAAAACTGAAAAATTAATTCGATGTACATTATTTTTACGATTATTATGGTATTGCATATTAATCATGACCGAATCATATTTTCATTTTTAACTCGTAAATTCAACGTTTTGGTAAAATACGACTGATAAGAAAGGGTTAAGAAAAAAAAAGCCCCGTCTGAACTCTAGAACAATGGGCACACTAGCGCCATCTACGTGAGAGTACGGCCCGAATTAGAAACGTAGACTTTAGCAACGAAACACTACATCATCATGCGACCCTCTTCTTTTGAAACCGGTTTGTATCCTGCGCCTTTCTTATCAATCCAGCAGCTACCCCCTATCCTCCTATAAACACTACGATGTTTTGTTCGTTATTTACTGTGGTAGTTGTGCACTCGCCAGTATTACGATGTGAATGTGAAATAGTTTCTTGATTCGAGATGATTTCTCAAGTGTAAAATTGAAACCGCGGACAGTTATTAGGCCTACTTTAATTTTTGTATAATGTCAGAGGAAACGTGCATTTTTTGTAAAAAAAATATTAAGTTCTGAAGAGTGTGGTGGTGGTAAAAAAAAAGATGCTTCATAATAAGTTTTTGTTCAAAAGGAAGGTATTCAAACTATATGTAATGTTAGCCGGTTACTTGACGATGGTTTACATTCAGCTTTGGAATCAAAAAGTTCAATAACTGTACATAGACGTTGTCGAAGAGAATACACTAGACCAGATTCAGTAATACACGTAGAAAACACAAATTAGATGAAGGCACAGATGACGGTGAGATATGAATGTAATTAAAAACACGTACCTACATTACTTCGAATTACTAATTTTATCAATTTTTATTTATTTGAATAGGAGGCCCTGGTACCTCTACACAGCCACCAACTCCCCAAAAAAAATCTACGATCTTCGTCAGAACAATTATCTATTAAACTTTAAAACTCATTGCTTTTATTGTGGTGAAATTGCGGATCCCAAAAAGGAATTAAAAAAGCCAAAATCACGTCGCCGCCAAATCTCAAAAGTGGAAACCTCCTCGACGCTGAAATCAACGAAAAAATCGGCTAATAACAGACATGATGACCATGGTACGGTATAATAACGTGTTGGATATGATTTTATTATTTGATTAAATGGTATACCTATGTACTCTGAATTTTCATCGCAATAAATACTGTCCACAGGCAAAGCGGTGCTACGTCGGCTGGCCAATGTGAACGATTTAATAGCAGTAGATGCCATTTACCATTCTGACTGCCAGTCGTTATTTTATAAAGCTGCATACGAAAAAAATCCCGATTCAATCAGTCTAGCAATGAATAAAATTTTTGAATTCATAGACAACAGCAACAAATTCCAGTTTTCTCTATCTGAACTTGAACGAAGTGTGGGTTATGGTCCTGATGATTACGTTCCTCATAAAAAACGATAAAAAAACATTTAGAAGAAAAATATGGAGAAAAAGTCATCTACATTTCTGGTAAATATTTTTGAAATCTTTCATTCACAGCGATGTATTGCAACAGAAAAGTTGTTTGTAGTATTGCTAAAATTGTTAGTTTTGGAGAAAAACTAAGAATGCATTCGAAATTTTTTTACTTACGATGTATTTTTGGAATAAATTTATGTTTTGCGAAAAAATTTTAAAAAATTAGTCTACAGTGAGATTTTTTAATGTTTTGGGCACCTGAAAATTTTTCTCAAATACTTACAACTTGGTTGATTGCTACGAGTATGTACCATACTTGTTACTTTCATCACAACAATTTATAAACTAATATGAATGTTTTGTATAGGTGCACCACCCGATCGTGAACCAGTTGTGATTTTCAAACGTACCGCCGAAAAAATTTTATCAGATAACTGGAACACTGCAGACAGATCAAATGATTTTGAGGAGGAAAAAAAGAGAATTATTTCTACTGCTGCTAATTTAATTTTTGAAGATGTGGTTTCTCAAGTATGTGCTTATTTTCATTTCTTAAGTATCTACAATAATCATGAAAGAAAGTTAGTTACACGTTTTCAACATTTTGCAGAAGGCCGATTCAGAGGAAACCTACATAAGGGCAGCCAGGGCGGCGCCCTGGCTGGCAAAACGCTTTGCCCTGGCTGGACGAATTAGCAAATTTCTCCTCTTTCAAACAAATTTTGAAATCGTTTTTCCATTTTTTGCAATTTCACATTCAAAATAATTGCATAGTCCTACTTTTTCTCAAAAGTCCTTTTAGTTCTACTAAAGTCCTATTTTTCAACAATTTTATCCAAAATTCCTACTTTTTTTCAAATTTTCAATTTTTCCCCTTTTTACGGAATTTTGAACAAATTTTGTAGAAAAAGTCACATTTGTCGACTTTTTTAGAATTTGAATTACACATTTTTGAGAGCTTTTGCCCTCGCTTCGCTCGTGCTATTTGCATTTTCTTTTCTCGCGCCTAGAAAACTTGGGTACTATTGTTCAAATTCAAGAAATATTCAAAGTTTGAATCAGAAAAATAAAGTCCTCTCTCCATAAAGAAACTTTTTATTTTTACTTCTCAAAACATGATTGAATTTTTGTGAACTTTTGGCCTCGCTTCATTTAGGATTGTTTTCTTTTCTTTTTCAAGTTTGATTTTTTTTTCAAAAATAATAAACTTCTTCATAAATCATACAAGAAAGCATTCGTTTTCATACCCTTCATAATACTAATTTTTCGGGATCTGCCCTCGCTTCGCTCGGATTCGTTTGCTTTTATTTTTTCGATTTTAAATTTTCCAAAAAAATCATCATTTAAATTTTAAAATTTTGAACCAAATAATAAACTTTTTATAAGAACCTCATCACACACAAAAAAAAGCGTTGTTTTATACCTCTCAAAATACTGATTTTCGAGAGCTTTTGCCCTCGCTTCGCTCGGGCCCATTTGCTTTTCTTTTTTCATTTTGAATTTAAAAAAAAAATCATTTGAATACCATTGTTTTTATGCCCCTCGAAATACTGATTTCCAAGAGCTAGGACTGCTTGAATTATTAACCAAATACAAAATTTGCGACCTCCCCCCCTCTCTCTCTCTCACACACACACACACACACACACACACACACACACAACTCATAAATTTTGGTAAATTTCCATGCCCTGGTCACAATTCCATCTGCCCTGACTGAAAAAAATCCTGGCTACGGGCCTGTCAGCACCTCAAGCATTTTTAGAAAACATCGAAAGTAGGTAGCATTCCCCCTTCTCTACTTCTCTTACTCGAGCAACTTCTCTTGTCCAACACCCGAGATGAAAGTTCAAGGAAAAAAAAATTAATAGCAATTGCGCACAGCATCATATCAACTGTGATGCCGAGATCTTACCATTCGCCATTGATGGTAGGCATTGCAGTCCATTTTCATGCTAAATTTGGTTCGCGGCACCTCGTAGATATTTTAAATTCGCTCGGATTTTGCGCGTCCTATGACGAAGTTCGATTATTTACTTCATCAGCTCTAAATTACCCGAAGCAACCAATCAACGATGACACCTTTCTTCAATATGTGTTTGATAATGCGGACCATAACACGCAGACAATCAATGGATTGGATACCTTTCATGCGATGGGTGGTATTGAGCTTGTCACTCCAAGCCAGATTCAATTATTCCAACTCCCATGGTGAGAATAAAATCGATTCCTTTGGCGCCATGTATTGGAAAATTTGCTGACATAACTTTCAAAAGCTACATTACACTAACGAAGAAAATTGATGTCGTAATTGAAGATGTCACTATATTGATAACCTCAAAATACCAAAATGTGATGTAGCATTGCTACTTTCAAAGTTTTTGAAAGAAGAAGCTCCTGGCTGGAGTGGTTTTATGAGTGAAATTGCCTCTCAACGTTGGACTTTCAAAGAACCGAAGTGAATTTTCTACCATTTGTGAATGCAATACCTAGTGATCTAGATACAATTTACACAGTTTTGAAACACGCTATTGATGAAACTAAAGCACACCAGCAGAAATTATGTGTTGTTACATTCGATCAACCACTATATTTTAAAGCGAGGCACATAATATCGAATATGAATAACGAAGATGTGACGATTTTCATTAGACTTGGCGGGTTTCACACAATTTTATCATTCCTCGGTTCAATGGGCTTTATAATGAGCGGGAGCGGATTAAAGGTAGCCTTGGGTGAAATTTTTGCTCAGAATTCACTCGATAAAATCTCAAGTGGGCATGCATACAGTCGTGCTGTGCATGCAAATTATCTAATGCACGAAGGACGAAGCACTCGGAAAAATTATAATGAATGGCCTAGAATTCAAAAACGAATCATTTTTTGCCAGTTCGCCTACTATATTTGAGGTAAAAGCGTTGGACACTCTTGAAAAATCTTGTACCGGAAGGGGTTGCGCCCGCAGCTTCCACCTAAAGGGAAGATGTGTTCCCTCGGAGTGGCAGCACTGACTAAGTAGTGCACTCTGTCGGATTAGTTCGAGTATAGCCACTCCGCCATTAGAGACGTTACAAAACGTTAGGTATTTTTTCACTGGTGTTCCGGTACGGATGCATTTCAGAGCTTCCACTTGCAATCGACATTGCAAGTGTCTTTTTATAATGATTAGTGTGTCTTTTTTGTATTTAATCGATTCGGTTTTATATCAGAGATGTGTACAAATAAAGCATAACACTTCATTTGCGGTCTATGATCATTTATGCGGTGTTTCGTCACCTTTGCTGTTCGATGTACTTTCGTAAGGTCATCAGTAGAGTTTGGGTTCCCTGGGCTTAACTATATGCTGAATAGCACAAAACTCTCCCTCTGAATACCAAGGAGAGTCCCAGCTATCACATATTTGGCGCCCTAAACGTGGTAAACTGTACCCAGGGCTTTTCAGTGCACTTTTTGTGTCACAAAATAGGGCAAAGTCACGTGTATCGCGACCTCTAGCCTACTTTCTATCTGCTCTCGAGAGAGACAAACTGTACCTAGTACAGGCGGAATCGTGTATTCCAACCAGAGTTTTTACTTATCAGAGTTTTACAAACCCCAGAATTCCGGTCAAATTTGGTCAACTTGGCGACTTCGGCGATTCATCATCTATAGTCAACGTGGGATCATCTTTAATAAACGTGGAATCATCTTTAATCATCGTGGGATCATCTCTAATCATCTTTAGCGGCATCTTTAGTCTTCGTGGGATTATTTTTGGAACACCCTGTCAACCTGGCGACAGAAGTATTCAAGTGAGAAATCACCCAGCTTGGATAAGGTCAACCTGGCGACCTGACAATCTTTTTAGTGGTAGCTCAGATACCCTAAAAAGTGATAATATTGTGACATCTCGGACAGCTCACCATTTGCAGCAAAAAATTCCGATCAAAAAGTGCCAATTTTGAGCTTTTGTGCACACTTGTGCAAGTTTGAGTTTGGAAAAAACGAGCATAGTTAGACTTGTCATAAGTGGATTTTCGAGGTCAAAAGTTCAGAGCAACATACGAAACCAACAAGTGTGTTACCACTTACCAGCTAAGCAGTTTTATGTGTCAAAGTGGTGAACAAGACGATCACAGGTATGTGAATTTTAATATCGAAAAAATCGCGAAAGAGTGGCCGAAAAATCGCGTATGTAATTAGAACTTCTGAACAATTTTTATTCTCGAAAAAATCGCGAAAATGTGCCGAAAAATTGCGTAAAAATAGAGCTTTCTTACCAAGTTCGACAAGCTTTGGTTTGGAAAATTTGAGCAGAGATTAATAAGCTTGACAAAGCTCTTCAAGCTCAAACAGAGAAGTTTGAAAGTCAGGTTCGATAAAAGGTCAAAACATGCGCGAGAAAATCAGAGAACACGTAACTTTGAAGCTCGTAAATATCAGAGATGGCCAGCTGTCAGTGGGAATGGCACGAATCTTCCCAGCTGTGTGTGAGCATAGCAACGAGTGGCCAGCTGTCAGTGGGAATAGCGCAAATCTTCCCAGCTGTGTGTGAGCATAGCAACGAGTAGCCAGCTGTCCGTGACAATAGTGTGATGTTTAATTAGAAGCTAACTCACGAGGCACTTACTACAACAGAGACGAAATAAAAAGGATTCCTGTTCCAATGTTTTTCGAATTTTATTTGGAGACATCAGCTTGCTGATAACAGAGATGAGTAAAATCATGTTGCTGGGGCAAAACAACAGCCCAAGAAGATTTTTGAAATGGTTTTTTGAGTCAAAATAAAACCAAACAGAGAAGATGAAAAATAGCGTTAATCACGTGAATGGGGCAACAGGCAACCTGAAATGATCGTAAATCAGGTTACAGTGGCACAACAGCAGCCCTGTGAAAAAGAAAACCCATTTTGCCTGGATAGTGGGGCAGTTTTGAATCTATTTTGGAAAATGGAAACGAGTGTGTTCCATCACACATCTACTAGTGCTGCAAGAAGCGAATGCCAGTTAAAACAAGGCTACAGATAAATTTCAACGTGATTGTGTTTGCATGCATTTATCTGCGTTGGTGAAAAGAATAGAGCCAACCTAGCTGCACGTTATCTGCTCCGAAGTACCTGATAACACATCCTACTAAATGTGAAAACGAAGAATTGGCTATTTATAAGCAGAGTAAAACATGCCGAATCAACCAACGTTACGTGAAATTCAGTTTAGTGGGGCAGAACAACACAGGAAAGAGCAGAGATTTTTTTAAAAAAAAAAAGATTGGTAATTGCCGTAATCTAGGTTGGAATAGTGAATTTATATCTCATTTTATTTATTTATTTATTTTTTTTTTAATTCTTTATTTATGACTTATTGTTTTTTTTAGACATTTATGAATTATCTTGAAATGTTGTAATTTTATTTAGATGACCATGTTTCTTAAATTGTTATTGAAAGTGGAGTTTGACATGAGTGAAATGTGGTGAGAGAGATTGAGTGAGAAATATCTTGTAAAAGCAGAGTTTTTTTGAAAATGTGTGTAATTTCTCACATAATTACGTTTATTGTTATGTTGTTGAATTTTTGTATGCTATTTTCGTTAAATATTTATGTTTGTGAATTTATGTAGCACATAGTGACTAAGATGTGAATTTATTAATTTATTTTGTAGAAATTGTTCGCATCTAAGATAATTTTAAGTCGCTAGTGCAGTGAAAATAGCAGAGATGTTTAAAATTTGGCATGATGGAGGCTGATGAATGGATTCCGAAGGACCTAGCTATTCAACATCGAGAAGCTGCGGGTTCATGGAAGCGGGGCAAGGGGCCCTCCCCCTCCCGTCTGTCGTCAGAGAGCCGTTTAAGCTTCAATGATCCAGCATCTCCTGCTCCTGTCCGCGCTGTTCATGGAAGCGGGGCAATGTACCGGAAGGGGTTGCGCCCGCAGCTTCCACCTAAAGGGAAGATGTGTTCCCTCGGAGTGGCAGCACTGACTAAGTAGTGCACTCTGTCGGATTAGTTCGAGTATAGCCACTCCGCCATTAGAGACGTTACAAAACGTTAGGTATTTTTTCACTGGTGTTCCGGTACGGATGCATTTCAGAGCTTCCACTTGCAATCGACATTGCAAGTGTCTTTTTATAATGATTAGTGTGTCTTTTTTGTATTTAATCGATTCGGTTTTATATCAGAGATGTGTACAAATAAAGCATAACACTTCATTTGCGGTCTATGATCATTTATGCGGTGTTTCGTCACCTTTGCTGTTCGATGTACTTTCGTAAGGTCATCAGTAGAGTTTGGGTTCCCTGGGCTTAACTATATGCTGAATAGCACAAAACTCTCCCTCTGAATACCAAGGAGAGTCCCAGCTATCACAATCTATGAATGCGTTTGAAAATGAGCTTCAAAATATTGCAAATCGAGGAAAAACTGCTGAATTATGGTTGCAATACTTCTACATGGTTTCATTGTTGAAAAACTTCGTCATGGCTGAAAGAATGGGTGATTGGGAAGCGAATTTACAATGCATTGCTCAGATGTTACCGTTTTTCCATGCTAGTGGCCATTTTTTGTACGCAAAGTCGGCTCATCTCTACTTACAGGATGCTTTGCAACTGGATCACACATGCAGAGAACTAATTAGTCGGTTTTTTACTGTTCGAAGAACCAATAAATCTTAGAACATATAGTATTAACATAGAAGGCTCATTATGTTCTAAGCAATAAATTCTGGTCAGGAGTGCCAACTGATATGGTTATCGAGCAAACACTGAATCGCAGTATGAAATGTGTGAATGGTCTAACACATGGACGAGGTGTGACGAGTTCACTTTTAAGAATTTGGACACTTTCTCGGCCAGTTTTATCCAAGGTTTCCGAGGCAATGGAGGAGTTCACAGGGTGTACCACGGCATCAAGCGAACAGCATGTTGACCTTCGAGTATCCACAATGAAACGAGACATAGAATCAACAAAAAAAAATGGTCAAATGGTTCGAAATACATGATCCTTTTCCTAAAAATGAAGAACTTATGTCACTCTCATTTGGACTCACTGGAGATTATCGCATCAATTGTCATAAGAGCTTCGAAATTGGTAAAAATGGAATAAAACATATATGATTGGTAAAACGTTCGGCGAAGTCACTTTTAAACGCTGTATGATTTAAGACTACTGTAAGGTGTTTTCGGCAATACGTATTATAAAACTAAGCCATATTTTTATGTGTTTCAGGAGATCGAGTAATTCCACTTTCGTCTATGACTTCGCTCATGAAAATCCATGATGATGCGGTACCCATTGATCCACTCGTCATATTTCAACGCATCAGCCTTCTGAAGAAGGATGATGACGACCTACGTAACTATTTCAAGTACGAACTCGCTCCATTTCCATTGTCATTATTCAGTGAAAATGGAATGAGACACCAGCAGAAGTCGGAAATTTACGTTTTATTCCCTTCGTTGAAACAAAAACCGGATGTAAAGGAGGCTTCGTATGTAATTGATGGAGGGTTCCTCCTGCACAGAATTCAATGGCAGAAAAGCGTCACATATGATGAATTATGTGGTCGCTACATCACCTATATTAAAAGTTTCTCGCCATTACCATCCAAAATTACAGTCGTATTCGATGGATATCTAAACTCCAAGCAGACAACAAAAAATGCCGAGCATCTTCGTCGAATGGCACATTCTGGCACCTGTGCTGACATCGACGTATCCGCAGATAAGGTAGTCAGAACTAAGCAAAACCAATTTCTGACAAATTCAGTTAATAAACATCGATTTATCGTATTGCTGAGAGAGCGTTTAAAAGAAACTGGAATCAAATCAGAGGTGGCTGCGAATGACGCAGACGGATTAATAATTGAAACTGCACTTGAAAAATGCCGTGCTGGAGAGAATGTAGTTATTGTTGGAAACGATACGGATCTGATAGTACTTGCTGTTGCCCTGGCCGAAGAATATTCCGGTTCCCTCATCCTAATGAAACCTGGTCAAAACAAACGTGAAACGACGTATTTCAACATATTGGAACTACAAAAAGAACCCCTTAGTCGGCATGTTCTATTTTATCACACATTCACAGGGTGTGATACAACCAGTTTTTTTTCATAGAAAAGGTAACCTATTTTCATAGGGTTAGAGGGTGGCTCTGGCTACACTTGGTAATGCAAACTTGTGTATAAATCCAACTTGGTTCTTCATTATTTTTTTTCAATGATTTCTCAAAACATTATGGTATTAAAATAGGATATCTTGACAAAAATCGCAAATAATCTAACCTATCTCTTTGGCTCTTCATTTATAGATCTTTTATTTGACTCTTCATTTTGTGAGTTATACCTACACCAAAACACAAAATACCCTTTTTTAATCACACCTCATCTGTGTTTTATGGCATTTTGGTGTATTTATATCTCATGACCAAAGCACTGCCGGAAATTTGCAATCGTCATTGAACCATTATCATTACTGACCAATTTTTAAGAATGAAATATTTTTCAAAGAATAGGTATAGAAAAATCATGTCGGATTTCCGCCATCTTCGCGTGACAAGTACCACCACCCTTGCCCTCCTAATATTCAAAACACTGCATCTACTAGTGATTACTTATACGTGTGTTTGTATTTATTTTACTTACAATTTGGAAAAGTTCGGGCTATTAAAACTCTGATGTAAAAAAGTTATCTTCAGACTGAAATTGATAAATTTTACCGAGCGGATGCTGATATAGAAGATATAATTCTGGCAGGAGAAAAAGCAGTTGTGGCGCTCTATGACGGGGAAGAAGAAGAAGATCTTGATGAATTTCGATTCAAATGTTTTGTAAAATCTTTGAAACGAAATGCATCAATGTTAGCCTCACTTCCTCCTACAATACCAAAGGTGCAACTGAGCAGCACAGCAAGAGGGTTTACCTAGAATCCAAAACAAGCTAACAGTTGAAGAACGACTTCTCCCCATAAACTATGGTTGGCACAGCACGTCGAATGGATTGTTGCCGACACCAACTACATTACCTGCCGCTCCAGCCGAAGTTCTGAGAGGTATTTTCTGCTCTTGCACCACAGGTTGCGGAAAAGCGTGTGGATGCAGGAAAAGTGGGCTTCTTTGTAATGCTGCTTGCAACCATTGTGAAGGCGTCTCATGCACGAACAAAAGCTCTAATACGGTTGAGAGTGACGAAGATGTACAAGATTACGGCGCTATCAATATTTACGACAATGACAAGGATGATGGCAAGGATGATGGCGAGGATGATGACGAGGACGAAGATGATAGCGATTACGAAATCGAGAAAGACAGTTACGAATATACTATCGATGAAAGTGGAGAAGATTATACCACAGATGACGACGACATGGATCCATGGCAGCCTCAGCTCGTAAAAATAAGAATATGGGTACTTCGTTATTATTTTTTAATTTTTATGAAATGAAGTTATTAAAATACGAGTATGTAAATGTTTTTTTTTGGGTGCTTATAATTGCAATATTATTGCACTCGCAAAGAAAGGGGTTTAGATTTGGTTTATTACGTTGATGTTTTTCAGTACGTTTATGAATTTTCAGATATCAGAAGGGTTGTCTGGGATGGTTGTGAAAAATTTGATACATACGTAGGTAACTGAAATGACTGCGTTATGAAAATTGCGTGGGTCCACTCCCCTCACTTGGGTAGAGGAGCTATGCTATGTTTTGCAAATAATTTTTGAACAATTTTACTCGAGACAACATTGATGTGACGTATTTTTCTGAAGGAGTGGTACTGAGGGAGATGTAGTGCGAAAGTCATTTGGGGGGAGGGGGTCCACTAAGAGGGAAGGCCACTCGACATCTGGTGGTGTGAATGTTCATATATACCAGTCCTCATTACATTATAACGTTTTTAGCCAAATTTTTGTAAAAAATGATGGCTATTGCGGTAGGCCCAACTTTGGATAAAAAGGTCGGAGGTGAAAAACTTTGATAGTTCTCAACGTTTTGACCTCAAACTAGACGATTCCCCGTGTGTCAGTTTTTATATATATACTAGGGGGCCTACGGCCCCCTGGCCGCTTCGCGGCCCAACCCCCGTTACTCGTTCCTCGGGCTTCGCCCTCGGAACTCGCTCTTGGGGGCTGCGCCCCCAAACCCCCCTCTATTGTACACTTCCTCATTCAAAGAGTATGAAACTTTGAACATTTGTCTCGCTTACATAACCCATTTAGCATTGTTAGTTTTTGAGATTAATTTAATTCAAAATTTTGTAACCGAAATTCAAAATTTGTATTCAAAATAGCTCAAGGACTAAGAACCCTAGAGGGTAACTTAATGTAAGAGCGAGAAATGTTCGAAAATTTAATACTCTCTAAAAAGAGACATTACCCATCTTTATTGCTTTTTTGGTTTTTGGTAAATCTATACATTGGAGCATGATCGAAAAAATGGCAAGAACAGCTCATTTTTAAACTCAAGATTTGGACCGGTCCTTTAATTTCAAAATTTTTTGAGCTGTATATTTTTTCTATATTCTAGATACCTAATTATGTTAACGTGTCGAATAAAAAAAATTAGCTCTCTAGGTTGCATTTTTTCGGGTATTTTTTTGGTATTTTTCCATGTATTTTTTGAGTATTTTTTGGGAGAGGCGCTTTATTTGATAGAGATAGATATGTACAATTGTACATAGATGAGGTAGATAGATGGATTGATAGATAACTTCACTTGATGATGTTAACACCTCACAATTCTCTGAAATGTGTAATCATTTGCACTATCTATACTTGAGTATTTTATAGTTGCCATCTATTCATAGATTTTTTTATGAAAAAGAAAAAATACTTTAAACACTGTAGGTATTTACATGTCATGTACTTGTTTAAAAGTGTTTAGGTGAAATTGTTTTCTTTTAAAATGACTAATTCCTCGAAGTCTTTGGGATGTTGATTGTTGTGTAAAATAAAACCTACAATCTCTCAACAAAAGACGTTTTTTCTGTGTTTGGTGTGTTTGGTGAAACCTGAGTTATGGAATGAATAGGATGAACTGGTTTAAGGGTGAGTTGGTGCGGGGTAACGTTGACAAAACACTGACTCGATGTCGCCGCTCTACTATTGCAAACAGGTTTTAGCTACCTGCTACCCCGTCTCACCGCACATCCATGCATCTCATTCAAACGCTGAATAGACCCATTTAAACTCGAAATTCGGGCCCTTTAACTTGAAAATTGGTTGGTCTGATAATTTTTTTCATATTCTAGAGAAGTTGAGGCGTCGATTAAAAAAAAAAAATAGCTTTCTAGGTGCCATAGAACGGGCTAGATATTTTTTTTTTGATTTTCACGTATTTTATAGTAATTTTTTGTGTATTTTTGAACTAAACAGTAAATTTGACGCGGATGATCAATTTTGATCTGATAACAGGTTACACCATTTCAAAGAGCATCGAATTTTGAACATTTCCCTCGTTTACATTACCCATCTAGCGTTTTTAGTTTTCGAGATAATTTAATTCAAAATTGTATAACTGAAATTCAAAATTTGAATTTAAAATAGCTCGAAAACGAAGCACCCTAGAGGAGTAATGTCAGTGAGGGAAATGTGCAAAATTTAATGCTCTTTAAAATGAGACATTAACCACCTTCATCTTTTTTTTCGTTTTCGATATATTGCAGAATAATCGAAAAAACGGCAAAAACAGCCCATTTCAACTCGAAATTTGGGCCCTTTAACATCAAAATTTGTTGGTCTGATAATTTTTTTCTTATTGTAGAAACGTTAAGGTTTCGATTAAAAAAAAAATTAGCTTTCTAGGTGCCATAGAACGGGCTAAATAATTTTTTTTGATTTTTCACGTATTTTTCGTTTATTTTTTGGGTATTTTTTGGGCTGGCGCTTTATTTAATAGATATTTGCTCGCGACCAGACATGTCAACTATGCATGGCATATATGCTGAAAAGTGAACAAAATTTTAAAATTGGCATAATTTCTGTTCTAAATAACTTACCAAAATTTTATTTGCAGATTCAATCTAATATTTAAAAAATCTATGTGTTGAAAAAAGTATTCAGATTTTTAGGCTAAATTTTGAAGAAAAATTTTGAAAATGGAGTTGAAATAATTTGAATTAAAAAAAAGTTAGGACACCACAAGAAAGCTTGGACACCATAAAAATTTTTGATGTTTTCAATTTTTCCATGGGCCAATAAAATACTGAAAAATTTCAAGTCAAATTTGTTGTCGTGTACACTCAGGATCGATGTATTTGCATACATATCCACCAGCGCATCACATTCTACTTACTACAAATTGACTGTAGACCCTGCGTTCATCCTCGCGCCTTGATTTCTAAACCATGCGCCCTCTGGTGGAAGTTTCTGAAAACTCATAGTTGACTTGTATAGTAAAATTAACCCATGACTTGTCAACCAACTATAGTTGACAAGTAGGTCAGTCCACTTGTATAGTAAAATTAACCCATTGATTAGTTGACAAATCTGGATACTAATACCTATATATAGATTTAAACTTAGTCATTGTAGTGCCCGTTTTAAGTATACGTAGTCATTGTGGTGCCCGGTTTTGGGCTTGTGGCGCCCAAATCGGGCACCACAAGGTCTTTTTATATATAACGATGTAGAATTTGATGAAATGCACTCTAAGGTGAAAAAAAAATTTTTGAGGCGGGCACCACAAGTAACAAGTTTATATAACGGGCACCACTATGACTAAAAACCACAAAAAAAATAAACTGCTCCAAAACACCTTTATCATACATATATATATGATCCTCTATGTACGCGGGCACCACAATTACCATAAAAGACCCGGGCACCACAAGGTACTAGGTACGTGTATTCATATACATATTCCAGAGGGAAATCTCGTAACCTTTTTCTTGATTAACCAGCAAACTCATAACGTTTTGGCAAACTCGTAACTTTTTTAGGACGTGACTTTGCTATGAGGTGCTATATGAATCTACAAGGTGTGGGGAGTCTACTGGCAAAGTTTGAGCAGGGACGTGAGATTGCTGTTTATACAATTTCACTTTTGACACAATTTTCAAATGAGTACATAGCCTAATTAATAAGTATGAAGATATGAGGAAAAGGTGTTTATTGTCAAGAATCATTTTTTATGTTTTTTACGTTCTTTTTGATGATTTTGGTGGTTGAAGATCTCCTCTTTCACATGGCGTGGTCAAAAATCGTCTAAAATTAATTTTTGACTGCTCAATTTTAATTTAGAGTTGATTATACAGGTCCGAATTTTCGTGTTTTTCAACCTAAACATCGATTTTATGGGAAAAGTATGCATCCTAGGAAAAAAATGCCATGAAGGAAATTGTAGAGAATAAAATTTCCTTTCTGCTCAGAGCTGGTTATTTTTCTGTAGGATGCTTTGTTAAAAAGGTATTTGCAAAAAACAGAGACGTATGAGACTTCGAAAAAAAAGCTTTCTTGAAAAATAGATGTTTTGGCAATGAGACACTTTCAACAGGTCACCAAAAAATCAAGTTAATGAATATAAGGCGGCCTAACATCGAGTACTATCAGGCCTATGGGGTGACGCGTCAAGCGCATGCACAGCAACGAAGTTATAGAGGGGTCTTGAGATTGCTGTTTATACAAAACATTACGAGTTTGCCTGTATGCGGCTAAATATATATATGTTCACGACAGCACACTTATGAACCCATGTGTGGGTTAATCTTGCATAAGAAGTGAACCAGTAGGTTTACCAGCCTGGCTCACTTTGTAAAGGTTAATCTTACATAACAAGTCAGCCACCTGTTTCAAACTAGTTTTGTCAAAGTTAGCTGCGCGCACCAAATATTTCTCAGAGATGTTCGCTAGATGTAGTACTAACATGAGGCCTATAGAATAGGAAGTACTGGTCGGCATACCCAAAGCCCTGTTGAAATTGGGTATGCACGATGATAAATTTGACTAATGATTTTTCTGCATTTTATTGCTCTATGGGAATACTGTTGATACCAAAAATTTTGATGTGGTTCAGACTTTTTGACAACCAAGCAATTTTCACAAAATTCAATATAGTTCAAAAAATTTTAAAATTTTTTTGAAAAAATTTTCTCCAAAAATTTTTAATTCTGTTTCTTGATACAGATAAATTATATATTTCAATGACTGTGCAATTAGAATTTCAATTAGTTAATTAGAACAGAAATTGAAAATGATTTTAAAAATTTTGAAATTTTGAAAAATTGGCTCATAAGCCTACCGCGATGCCTATATATATGTATATGAATACACGTACCTAGTACCTTGTGGTGCCCGGGTCTTTTATGGTAATTGTGGTGCCCGCGTACATAGAGGATCACATATATATGTATGATAAAGGTGTTTTGGTGCAGTTTGGATTTTTCATCATAGTTAGTCACAGAGGTGCCCGATACATAAACTTGGTACTTGTGGTGCCTGCCTCAAAATTTTTTTTTTCACCTTAGAGTGCATTTCACTCGATTCTGCATCGTTTTATATAAAAAGACCTTGTGGTGCCCGATTTGGGCGCCACAAGCCCAAAACCGGGCACCACAATGACTACGTATACTTAAAACGGGCACCACAATGACTAAGTTTAAATCTATATATATATGGACCTAAGTATCCTCGACGTCACCGTACATAAACAGTACCTTTTCGTCACCAGGCTTTAAAATGCCTCCGGCGGTGTATTTATAGCATATTCTTAACCAGCACAGTTGTAATAGTGATTATACTCTTTTCCCCACTTGATTTACATGCTTTAAGCTTATACAAAAAAAATTTACGTGAATGGTACCAATTTGCCTCCGACTATAAACTGATCTCTTCCGTGACCTTGTGTATTTAAAAAGATATTGACTATACCAAATTGTCACCTGCTGCCTTGCCTAATAGACTGCAACTGCGCTGGCTACGAATACGAAAATATAACACAACTCGAAGCATTTAAAAAGCGGTGACCAAAAGGTACTGTTTATATACGGTGATGTCGAGGGTATGTTTGTGTTGATGGAAAAAAATTTTTTAAATCTGTATACAGTAGGTGTATACATGACCTTTTCGTCACCGGACAAAGTTTTGCCCTTTTACGTTTCAGGGGAAAACAAACCGTTTGAACTTGTTATACACAGGGAAACGTCTTCGTCACCGGCAAAACGCCTCCGTCACCGAATTCGGTGACGAAGAGAACGCGTGAGTATATAAAAGGTGACGTAGAGGTACCGTTTGCATATCTATATATATATATATACAATATACATGTAAAAACCATACATTACGAGATCCGTTTTATATAAAATCCGACATTGCGAGATCCTGAGATCCTTTTGCCGGATCTCGCAAGTTCTTTCATATGCCACAGTACTCGCGAGATCCGGGGGACCCTGTACACCCATTTTCAGCCGGATCTCGTTTTACCTACTATTTATATAGGTATTAGTATCCAGACTTGTCAACTGTTGAATGGGTTAATTTTACTATACAAGTGGACTGACCAACTTGTCAACTATAGTTGACAAGTCATGGGTTAATTTTACTATACAAGTCAACTATGAGTTTTCAGAAACTTCCACCAGAGGTCGCATGGCTTAGAAATCAAGGCGCGAGGACGAACGCAGGGTCTACAGTTGATTTGTAGTGAGTAGAATGTGATGTGCTGGTGGAGATGTATGCAAATACATCGATCCTGAGTGTACACGACAACAAATTTGACTCGAAATATTTCAGTATTTTATTGGCCCATTGAAAAATTAGAAACATCAAAAATTTTTATTTTGTTTAAGCTTTCTTGTGGTGTCTTAACTTTCTCAAAATTCAAATTACTTTGACTCCATTTTCAAAAATTTTCTTCAAAATTTAGCCTAAAAATCTGATTACTTTTTTCAAAACATAGATTTTTTAAATATTAGATTGAATCTGTAAATAAAATTTTGATAAGTGATTTAGAACAGAAATTATACCAATTTTAAAATTTTGTTCACTTTTCTGCATATATGCCAAGCATAGTTGACATGTCTGGTCGCGAGCAAATATATACGTATATATATAGTCGTTGGACGGTAGTCTGGCATCCAAGAATATATACGGGAGACTGGCATCCCTATGTCAGTGTTGCACTTTTTCAACTTTGAAGGCACAGTTATGTTTTATTTTATCAACTGAAGACTTATATTCACTTACGAAGTTCAGGTATGCAGAAAATAATTTTGCTGGTAATGTGGCTTCTGGTGTGTAAACGACTTTGTGGCATCATGCGATGTTGCCAAAAAGATTGATGCCAGGTTACCATATATATTTCGTGAAGCCACTTTACCACATATACACGTGATGCCAGGTTACCGCATATACTTCATGATGTCATTTTACCACATATACTTCATGATGTCACGTTACCACATATACTGGTGATGCCGGGTTACCCTATATACTTCATGAAGCCACTTTACCACGTATACGAGTGATGCCAAATTACCTCATATATTTTTGATGCCTCAGCCATAATCAATCTCCTACGACTCGTGATCTAGAGTTTCTATCTCAAATCGAATGCGTCAGTTCAAATAAAATACTTCAAAATTAGGTCAAAAGCTGTCTAATTTTATTCAACAGTTTAGTTAATGTTACTTATTCGAGTGATTTTGCGAGGATTTGTATTTTTTTTTTCAGTATTTGACCAATCACAGAAATTTTTTAATCAGACTTTCGCATTTGAATCGAGATAGAAAAGCTTTGACAGGTGTGTAAAGGTCATTCGACGACCCTTACGAGTGATTTGAATTTTTCAGACCCCTTTAAATCAAACTTGCACATTTCATTCGATATGGAAATGCTTTTCACATACCTACGTAAAGCTCATTTAAAAGATCAGTAACTAGGTATGCCGAAGCGACACTACAAAAAATTAAAATATTCGCAAAAACCGTCGAATGACCTTTTCACACCTGTCATTAGCGTTCTCTTGTACTAAGAAATGCGAAAGTTTGATAAAAAGCCGTCCGAATGCATTCAAAAGTAGGTTATTGTATTCAAAAGCGCGATATAGTTCGAGAAAAACCCTAAGAATTTTCGCAATGGTCGATAAACAACTGCTAAGCAAAAATTTGATTAAATGGACTCTAAAAAATTTAAAAAGCAGGTCCGAAATCTTTTAAACCGCACAAAGGTAGGTCGAAAGAGCAGGCCAAAATTCATCACAATTTTAAGTGCTAAAGTGCCTTTATCGATTTCTGGTGAATTTGCAAAAATCATATTTTGGCCAAAAATGTGAGAAAAATGACCTAAAAAAGCTGAAATTTGGGACATACTCTGTTTTCGACCTGCCAAATCGATTGGAAACTGTTTGAAGTCGTCTTGAGCAGTTCTGGAACCTCCAGCAGATTTTTGGAATTCGAAATTCTTACAAACTTTCATCAAATGGAGTTGAAAAGCCGAAATTCATTCTGCAAACTAATTTCAATACGCCACGAAGTCGACTGCAAGTGGATTTCAAGTCGTTTTGGAGCTCCCAGCGACTTTTTGAAAATTACTCGAGCCTCCAGTAGATTTTTGAAACTTGAAATTTCCCCAAAATTTCATCAAATGGAGATGAAAAGCCGAAATTAACTCTGCACTCAAATTTTAACACCCTCTGAAGACGACTTCAGGTGGGTTCAAGTCATTTTGGAGCCTCCAGCGACTTTTTTAAAATTACTGGATTCTCCACCAGATTTTTGAAACTTGAAATTATCCATCAAAATGGAGTTGGAAAGCCGAAATACTCTGCCTAATTTCAATACAGTATCAAGTCGACTGCATGGTGGTTTCAAAAGATTTTGAATCTTCCAGCTACATTTAGGAAATTTAAATTTTCCTATAAACGCCATGAAACCTTTCAAGAATTCGCTGGAGGCTCCAAAATGACTTGAACCCACCTGAAGTCGTCTTCAGAGGGTGTTAAAATTTGAGTGCAGAGTTAATTTCGGCTTTTCATCTCCATTTGATGAAATTTTGGGGAAATTTCAAGTTTTAAAAATCTACTGGAAGCTCGAGTAGTTTTCAAAAAGTCGCTGGAGGCTCCAAAACGACTTGAAATCCGCTTGCAGTCGACTTCGTAGCATATTGAGAACTGCTCAAAACGACTCCAAACAGTTTCCAATCGATTTGGCAGGTCGAAAACAGGGTATATCCCGAATTTCAGCTTTATTAGATCAATTTGGTAAAACTTTGATTTTTTCTCACATTTTTGGCCAAAATATGATTTTTGAAAATTCACCAAAAATCGATAAAGACACTTTAGCACTTGAAATTTTGACATGTGATGAATTTTGGCCTGCTCTTTCGATCTACCTTTGTGCGGTTTAAAAGATTTCTACAAGTCCTATGTTGGAATCCAAAATCTTCGATTTCAGCTAACCCCTGTCAATCAAAATGGCCGCCATTTTGTAAGTAGGGTAAATAGGGCCATTTGTTTTGAGGACAAGACCTAGAAATGTTCCTTAGGACTCCCCCTTTAAGAAAAAAGTTGTCCCGGAGGATCGGCAGGGGGTGCAATTAACCCTTATGTGGGCTCCCTGACTGTAATTACATATAAGAACATTTCATTTTCGATTTTGTAAAAAAAATAAAACAAACAAACAAACAAATTAGCCTAAGAAGAGCAAGGGCAAAAGCATTTGAAAATTCTTATTTTGATAAGTAAAAGAGCGATGTTTTTTATGGGAAATCACCAATTTTTTGGCTTAAAAATTTCAAAATTTGACTGATTTTTTTAGAAGTTTCAGTTTTGAAAAAGAATGGCAAAGAGGTCCGAACAATGTGAGGGCAATAGCTCTCAAAATATCACGTTTTGAGAAGTAAATAAAATTGTATACTACCTATGTGAGGAGTTTATTTTCGAATTTAAACATTTTTTAAAGTTTGAATAATTGATGTTGAAAATTTACGTTTCTTAGGCCTAAAATTTTCAAAAAAAAATGTCCCCAAATCCAAGACTACAAAAAAATTTGAAGAGACAACTTTAGATTATTTGAGACATTTCCAAAGGAAACAAATTGCTAATTCCAAAGTTGAAGCAGTGTGCACAAAAATAACAGTTACAGCTTCTGAAATTGATTTTTCGTTATTTTTGGAAACTTTGTTTTGAAGATTTTGGATTTAAAAATATGTACTATATTGAACACATATTTTGAAAATTTCGCTCAAAAATCACAGAATTTTTATTACGAGAAAAAAAGACAATTTTCAAATGCAAAGCAGGTCTATCAAATTTTTCGAAATACTGCAGACACTTTTTTTTCAAAATTAATTCGTTGTAAGTTATCATAACTGTCCACACTGTCGAAAACAATTTCCAAAAGTTGAAGCTGCCTAAATTGTTGGGGGCCCGCATAAGGATCTACTGAGCATCCCTGCCAATCCTCCCAGGCAATTTTTCCCTAAAGGAGGAGTTCTAAAGAACATTTCTAGCCATTGTCCTCAAAAAACTGGCCATGCGCACACAATGCCTGCCATTTTGATTGACAGATCAGCTGAAATTGCAGATTTTGCGTTCCAACATAGGACTTGCTCGTAAGATCGAATGAGCAGGCAAAAGTTTAACACCTGTCAAAAATTTCAAGAGCTTAAGTGCACTTTTCGATTTTTGGTGAATTTTTGAAAATCGAATTTAAGCCACAAATGAGTGAGAAAATCAAATTGATGTGAAAACTGAAATTTAGGATGTACCCTGTTTTCGACCTGTCAAATCGATTGCAAAATGTTTGAAACAGTTTTGAGTAGTTCTGGAGCCTCCAGCAGAATTTTGAAACTTGAACTTCCATGATATTTCATCAAAACCAAACTTCATCCTGCAAACTAATTTCAATACGCCACGAAGTCGACTGCAGGTGAATTTCAGATCGTTTGGAGCTTCCAGCGATATTTTAGAAATCACTGGAGCCTCCGGGAGATTTTTGAAACCTGAAATTTTAATAAAATTAATTCATGAGATGGAGTTGGAAAGCCGAAATTCACTATGCGCAGTACGCACTATCAATTCGGGCAGATTTTGTGGCATTTTTTAAAGAACTAAAGTTTTCAAAAAGGTGTAGAAGGCTCCAAAATGGATTGAAACTACCAGCAATCTATTTCGGAGAAATGCCAAAAGAGGATGTTAACTGAATTGTATCGTTTTCCCTCAAACCAAGGAGGAAGAGTAAATTTTTGAAATTTTCAAAGAAGTGTGAAATCGAATAAATTGATGCACAAAAATACGTTTCAAACAGGAGTCGCGATGCCGATTTTTTAAATAAAAATAACGGGTAAGTACGTAATCTGTCAAGGTCATTAACAAGCACCACTCACGAGCAAGCAAGCTTTAGATTATTTGAACGAGTTTTATGGCGTTTTTTTGGAAAATCTAAATTTCAAAAAAGTAGCTGGTAGCTTCTAAAACATCTTGAAACCACTGCAGTCCACTTCATATCGAATTGAAAATTTCGGCTATCTAACTCCATTTGATAAGATTGTGTGAAAATTTCAATTTTTAAAAATGTGCTGCTGGAGACTCAAGGAATAAAAGTTGCTGAAGGCTCCAAAATCATTCGGCCCCTTCGACTTTCCACCTACATTTAATGTGATTTTTGTGAAAATTTTCAAGTTTCAAAGATCTACTGGAGGCTTCAGTAATTTAAAAAAAGCCAGTGGAGGCTCCAAAACTACTTGAAATTCACCTGCAGCCGACTTCGTAGCGTATTGAAATTAGTTTGCGGAATGAAGTTCGTCACGTTTCAAAAATTTGCTGGAGGATCTAGAAATATTCAAAACGGTTTGAAACAGTTTCCAATCGATATGGCAGGTCGAAAATAGGGTATACCCTAAACTTAAGCTTTCTACGAGTACGTCAATTTGATTTCTTCCCTCATTGTTGGCCTAAATTTGATTTTCAAAAATTCACCAAAAGTCGAAAAAGGCGCTTTATCACTCGAAATTTTTACAGGTGATGAATTTTTGCCTGCTCTTTCAAACTACCTACCATTGCGATTTTGAGCGCATGTATCCGAAATTGTACATACAATTTTAAAAACTTACATTATCACTGATAATAAAGCAATTTCCGAAATCGAAGCAACACAGCTACCTACTCTCTAAATTTGAAGCAGTGAAATTTCACTGCTTAGCAGTCACGACATTTTGGCTTCTTAAAAGCAGTAGTTTTTTACTGCAAAACAGTGAAAAATCTAAGTACTGCATTGGTCAGTAAAAATCATTTTTACTGATCAATATTTTTTAAAGTTTGAATGATAGATTTTTAAAAAGTTTGATTTTTAAAAAACAGACAGGCCTGAGCCTGAGCCACAAATGTGCTATTCAAGTTCCAAAAATACTCGGCAAATAAATACTTTTAGCAAGACTAAAAATTTTGTGTCTCTGTCATCCATGAAGGTCCAAAAAGTAGCTGCAAGCTTCAAAACGACTTGAAACCACCTGCAGTCAACTTTATAGCGTACTGAAATTAGTTTGCAGATTGAATTTTGGCTCTCTAACTCCATTTGAAGAAATTTTGTTGAAATTTCAAATTTCAAAAATGTGCTGAAGGTTCTAAAAATTTTCAGAAAAAGGCAGTAGGCTCCAAAATGATTTGAACCCATCTACAGTGGATTTTACATCTTGTTGATAGTGGAGTACAGAGTAAACCTTGGATTTCCAGCTCTGGTAAAATTTCGATTCTGAATGCGATTCAAAATTGATGCGCGATTCGAATCACCCCATCTCTGGTTATTCGAGTAATTCTGCGAGAATTTGTACTTTTTTTCTGTCTTTGATCAACCATTGAAGTTTTTAAATCAGGCTTTTGCATTTGAATCGAGATAGAAACGCTTTGGTAGGTGTGTAAAGGTAATTCGACGATCTTTGCGAGTGATTTAAATTTTTCAGACCCCTTTAAATCGACTTTGCGCATTTAATTTGAGATGGAAATAGTTTTCCCATACGTGTACAGCTCATTCAAAAGATCAATACTCCAAAGCGAATCTAAAAAAAATAAAATATTTGCAAAAGTCGCCGGAAAATCTTTTTACATCTGTCATTAGCGTTCCCTTCTCCTAAGAAATGCGAAAGTTTGATAAAATTAGTCTGAATAAATTCAAAAGTAGGTTATCGCATTCAAAAGCTCAATATGGTTCAAGAAAAACACCAAGAATTTTTGCAAAGGTCGCTAAACAACTGCTACATGTAGGCAAATGCTATTTTATTTCAAATCAAAAGCAAACATTTGATTAAATGGACTTCAAAAAATGTCAAAAGCAGGTCAATGTTTTCAAAGGTGCAATACATCAAAAAGTTGAACGAAAAAAATTTAAAACACTCGAGATAGTAGTTGGAACGTCCCGTCGCACAGTGGGCTGTGAGCACCCTCAAAATGCCTGTAATTCAAAAACTTATAATGAATTCTAAAACTATGGTACAATAATATCCTCCCTTATGTTTTTGGGGTCGCTGAATACAAATTTGACAATATTTTTTTCGTAGGGGTGAATCGGGAAATTCCAGTGGCTGGTAATTCTTGAGATAGTGTATTTCAAGTTGTCAATTGCCATTTTTGACCGAAAGTGACCCAACGACCTCCACAGTCAATTGTAGTGAAAAATCGTAGTGAATTTTGTTAAAATGTTACAAATTTTTTCTTACCGGGAATTTGACGACTCCTCAACATAAAATTCTTCATCCCCCACCCTTCACCCTTCCTTCACCTTCGAAAACGTACATTTTGACATATCACACATCATTATGGTCAAATTTTGAATTTTTCACCGTTTTCACCCCCTTCATCCCCCACCATTCACTCCTACGAAAAAAATATTGTCAGATTCGTGATCTACACCCTCAAAAACATACATTCCGACATATCACACATTATTATGATCGAATTTTGAATTTTTCACCCCCTTCACCCCCCACTATTCACCCCTACGAAAAAAATAATGTCAAATTCGTATTCTGCGACCTCAAAAACATACATTTCGACATATCACACATCATTATAGTCAAATTTTGAATTTTTCACCGTTTTCACTCCCTTCATCCCCCACCATTCACCCCTACGAAAAAAATATTGTCAAATTCGTGATCTACACCCTCAAAAACATACATTTCGACATATCGCACATCATTATTGTCAAATTTTGAATTTTTCACCCCCTTCACCCCCTCACCCATCACCCCTATAAAAAAAATATTGTCAAATTCGTGTTCTGCGACCCCAAAAACATAAGGGAGAATATAACTGTACCATTGTTTTAGGATTCATTGTAAGTTTTTGAATTACAGGCGTTTTGAGGGTGCTCACAGCCAACTGTGCATCGTCCTAGCAATGCATCAGCCTTTCCAGGAAAAACTATGATGGCGCATTACCATTTATCGTCTATTAGCACCGTTGCCAAAAATTGATGCGAGTTTGTCCCTTAACAACAATTCCAAAACCGTCATACAAACGCTCGAGCAGCGCACTCTACCCGTTTGGCGCGTACATCATAGGGGTAAGGGGTGGTAGTATATATGGTATTGTGGCATCAACAATTTGACTAGTTTTCCGGCATCTATACGACTAGACTTAGCCAAAAAACAGTGATGTTAATCCGGCATCCGTAAAATGATGCCACTTTGTAAAAAAGAAGCCAGATTACCGTTTAACGAAAAAAAAAGATGCCAGATGGGCCCTGAATAAATCTATATATACATATTCTAGGGGGCAATCTCGTAACCTTTTTCTAGATTAACCAGCAAACTCATAACGTTTTGGCAAACTCGTAACCTTTTTAGGACGTGACTTTGCGATGAGGTGCTATATGAATCTACAAGGTGTGGGGAGTCTACTGGCAAAGTTTGAGCAGGGACGTGAGATTGCTGTTTATACAATTTCTCATTTGACTCAATTTTCAAATGAGTGCATAGCCTAATTATTATCTACGAGGACATGAGAAAAAGGTGCTTATTGCCAAGAACCATTTTATTCATTTTTCAAGTTCTGTTTGGTGATTCTGGTGGTTGAAGGTCTCCTCTTTCACATGGCGTGGTCAAAAATCGTCTAAAATGAATTTTTGACTGCTCAATTCCAATTTAAAGTTGATTATACAGGTCCGCATTTTCGTGTTTTTCAACATTAACATTGATTTTACGAGAAAAGTATGCATCCTATGAAAAAAAATGCAATGAAGGAAATTGTAGAGCATAAAATTTCCTTTCTGCTCAGAGCTGGTTATTTTTTTGTAGGATGCTTTGTTCAAAATGTATTTGCGAAAAACATGGATGCATAGGACTTGAAAAAAAAAGCTTTCCTGAAAAATTGATGTTTCGGCAATGAGCAACTTTTCCACAGGGCCCCCAAAAATCAAGTTAACGAATATAACGCGGCCTAACATCGAGTACTATCAGGCCTATGGGGTGACGCGTCGAGCGTATGCACAGCAACGAAGTTATAGAGGGGTCTTGAGATTGCTGTTTATACAAAACGTTACGAGTTTGCCTGTATGCGGCTATATATATACTGTCTTAGAGTACTTTGCGAGATCCGACATATACACAGGCATTACGAGATCCACCCCAAAAAATTTCGAAAAATGCTAAAAACTCAAATAATAACCCTACAACTTCGTTCGAACGCACGTTCCAGTGTGTAATCAGTGCCTTTCTATGCATTGCCGCCATCAATTTCGCGATCCGCATAAACCGAGATCCACTAACGGCCCAAACGTGATTTGGGGGTGGATCTCGCAAGATGCGTCGTTTATCTATTTTCAAAAATTGTATATATATATAAACTTATCTCGTTTGGCGCCATAGGTCTTATCGTGATCAGCACACTTCAATTCGTCAAGAAAACCCACCCCCATCCAAATCCTCAACCATCATGACAAATACAATACCTCACTTTTCCGTTTCACGGCAAAGTCGGTAAAAAGAATATTTTTTTTTGCCAAATTACCGGATGAAAATTTTTTAATTTTTTAATTTTCATCTTCAATTTTTTTATACCCTACAGGTTATGGTGCAAGTCCTTCAAAAACACACAAAAAACAATCTGAATTTGGATATATGTGAAATGTGTGTCGATTTTTTCCCACAAATTGCGTCATTTTCTCATATCCTCAAATGAGAAACGCGTTTCTCTTTGATTTTTTTTTGTTAGTAATTCTTGCCGTGATTTTTATAAAATTTTCGCCGAAGTTTTTGTTTTTTAATTGGGTACCTACTTATCATAGTTGACTATGAAATGTCCGTGTACATATGTGACCCTCTCTGACAAAACCGACCATTTCGACAAAAAAAAGTGTCCAAAATAATGATGTTTAAAATGAGTTTTAAGGGTTGAAAGATCAGATTTTTGAGAAAAAAACATTTTTTAAAATTTTGTCGAAATGGTCGGTTTTGTCGGAGCGGGTCACATATTGGTGAAATATTTCAAAAATGCAAAAATATTAATTTTTTAGGTTTCTGCTTTTGTTTAAAACAGCGGTGACATTTTTTCAATGTGTTCCACTCGTAAAATTATAGCACAAAAAATGGTATTTCTCGTCAATTCGTAAACAAATTGCGGGGGAGAGAAATTTTTTTCAAATATTCGTCTACACATTGGTAAAATATCTCAAAAATGCAAAAATTTTCATTTTCTAGGTTTCATGATGGTACTTTTGCAATAAGTGTAAAACTTTGTAATTTTTTTTCTCGAAAATGAAAAAAAATTCCAGTCTAATTTTTTGATATGTTATTCTACATGAAAAGGACTAAAACTGAGATTTTTTCAGAATTTTTACTGGAAGATGATTATATTTATATTATAGGTTTTTTAATCGATTTTTTTAGGTTTTTGAAAGTGGCAATGCTGATTTTGACATCATTCTTCGTCGATTACCGTCTAAAAGTACATACTACAATTTGAAAAAAGTTCAAAATTCTATACGACGTGCAATCGGAGCAATTTGCAACTGAAATTTTCCATTTTCACCAATTTTGGAGAACTTTGAAGCCCCACAGCTTCGCCAAAAAAATCGAAAAAATGTTTGGTTTGCGTCATTCGTCATCGTTTGATGACCTCTAAACATGGTCTGATTTTGAAAAAAATCATAGATCTCCCGTGCAAAAATCTGCCGATTTGGCATGGAATGACCCTGTTAGTATTGTTGACTATGAAAATTTTTCTAGTTACTATAGTTGACTACAAACCAGGTGCTGATTTAAGGGGAGATTTAGGGGGTATGCACCCCCCTCTAATATTTTGAAAATTTGAGATTTGTCAGCAAAATTGACAATTTGCCAACAAAATCAATTTTTTTTACAAACTTTTAAAAATGTCATTGGTGGAAAACTAACTTTTCATATCAAAAATTACTGCTGTTTTGCTTGTTGAAACCATAAACTTTCAAAAACTTTTGCCCTCACTTCCCTTGGGCCACTTTTTAAGTATAGATTTCACGAAATCTATGATTGAATTTGAAAAATGTCGAGATTAGAAAGACTGAATTCCTTCATTAAAATTGATGTGAATTCAAAAATTAATAGAAAAATTCTAGAAATACTCGTACATACTACCCAAACCATTTAAACATAGTGCGAATTTTTCATTTTTTCTGAACAGAGCCACTAACTGTTCAAAAACATACAAAAATGGTCGTTTTTAGAACCAACTTTTTCAAATTACCTAACATTTCGATTTTTCATGTCCAAAATCTGGTTTTGCTCTTTCTTCCATCATAAATAAAAATATAACCCCATCTCCTATGATTTCAGTATAATTATGTCACTGGTATTTAGCACGTTGAAATTGTGATTTTCGTCGGCAAAATGACATGATACACCCCCCCCCCCCCATAGCATGACTTCGATCCGCCTCTGACTACAACTTACTATGTTGACTACAAAACATCTCATATGTTTTGAAGTTTTGATGTATTGGTGGTCGAGAATAGAACACTATAAAAGTAAATATTTTTACTGAATTTTTTCACGTACTATTTGGATTGTGTTAGGTTAATCAAGTCAGGTCAAAAAAGATCATGATTAGTACCATTGAAATGTGTACTTACTTTCACATGGTATCTCCACTGCTGAAATGTAAATTTTCATTCTCAAGATAAATTTGATATTTGTAATGAGAAGTACCAATTTGTGAAGTTATACCACTTCTGGCACACTTATACCCACAAACCACTTTTTTTTTTCAAAAATTTGATGATTTACAGCAATTATACATCAACTTTGGATGATTTTTCATGTTACCGCCCAATGTTGCTAGTTGTGGCAAGAATTGATCAAAGCATGTGAAAGTATACATTTCAGTGATACTTTTCGTGAAAATTATTTTTTGACCAGACTTGACCAACCTAACATAACCCAATCAGTACACATAAAAAAATTCAGTAAAAGTACTTACCTTTATAGTTCAGTTCTCGGCTACCAGTGCATCAAAACTTGAAAATGAATACAGATTTTAAATCAGCGTTAAAATGCTATCAAACTGTGTAAACAGTTCACTTTTTAGGTATAATGTATTCCAGCAGGAAACGCGACAAAGGTACACAATATTATCACAAAACTGGTTATTTTAAACTCCGCCCACTTTGCCTAGCTCTGTAGCCAAAATACTCTTGATCAAGTCACCCATACATGCACAACTGAATTAGATGAAAAAATGGGCTCATTTGGAAAACTTTGGTAGAAAGCTGAATTTTGCTATACAGGTCCTTTTTTGTGTCCTAATCAAGGATCTGAGGTGTCCGGTCTCGTCCTGGGTGAGCGTTCCCCTAAATTGTGGATCTTAGCCCCCCAAATTCAGTTTTTGGCATTTTTCTCCTAAAATATTGATCCTAGCTTTAAAAAGTAAAGTTCATTGTAATCTACAGAAAATTTCCTACAAAATGACTTATTTGATGGTTGCCGTAACCCCAAGGGGGGTGGAGCTGTGTTTGTTTAAAGAGAGGGGGGTTCCTTCAAAGTGACTACAATTTTTCGAAAACTGTTTCTCATGCTAGTATCGAACGAGTGGATGTGCTCAGATATGAATATTGACCCTATTCATAACTACCCGGTGGACTACACAACCACCCCCTCCCCCCTCCCCTCATAATGTCACTAATTTCACAACTTGCATGAAATTAAAGTTGTTAATGGTGTTATAAAACAAAAAAAAAGTCGTAGCAGTCTGCCGCTACTTAAGAGCCAAATTTTTGTGCGAAAAACATTGAAAGCTCTTGAACTACTCGCACCCTCGATTCGCCCCTGTGCTTCGCCTGTGTTTGAGGGGACTTTGTCCCCCCTGCACCCCCTTTGGGCTTCACCCAACTACCTCCTGCAGTTTTTTTCATGTTCCGCGCTTCGCTTGAACTACTCCCACCCTCGCTTCGCTCATGTGCTTCGTCTGTCTTTGGGGGGACTTCGTCCACCCTGCAGCCACCTTGGGCTTCGCCCAACTCTCTCTTTCCGCTGTGTCCTCCTTGTATTCGCGGGGGGACTCCGTCCCCCCTGCACCCCCCTTGGGCTTCACCCAACTCTCTTCTTCCTCCTACAAAAAGTATGGTAACAAACCTGTCTTGACCCTGAAACAGGTCAAATGGGATTGGAAGTTTAAACCCGGCAAAAGGGCCTTCGGGTACATCCTCCCATTGTACTGTGAAAATGTGAACTCTCTAGGTCAATTTGGAGGTGCTGTAGGCTTTCCTAAACGTCAAAAAACACATTTGACCCTGGAAAGGGGTCAAATAGGGTTGGAGGGTTGAAATATGCAAAAGGCGCTTCGGGTACACCCTCCCATTGTACTGTGAAAATTTGGACCCTCTAGGTCAATTTGGAGGGGCTACAGGCTCTCTGAAAAATTGGAAAACGCGTAAAATAGCAAAAAAATCCACTTTTTGACCCTGGAGAGAGGTCAAAGCGGGTTGGAAGGTTGAAACCTGCAAAAGGCACTTCGGATATATCCTCCAAATGTACTGTGAAAATTTGGACCCTGTAGGTCAATTTGGAGGGGCTACAGGCTGTCTGAAAAATTGAGAAACACATAAAATAGCAAAAAAATACACTTTTTTGACCCTGGAGAGTGGAGAGAGCTTAAATAGGGTTGGAAGGTCGAAACCTGCAATTATCACTCATGGGGCACCCTCCCATTGTATTCTGAAAATTTGGACCTTCTAGATCAATTTTAGGGGTGAGGGGGTGAAAAATGGGGTCAAATGTGGTTTTTTCCACCTTAATCAGGGTGGGGATGACCTAGGAAGCTGAAATTTGGATATGTTGATCACAATAGGGATACCGACCAATGGTATGCTTTTGGACCCTTTTCATTTATTTGGAGTCATATTATGCCCCCCCAAAAAAACGACCTTCCTATAATTTTCAACTTTGACCCTTCAAACTGCGGGGGTCAATTGTAGGTCTTGAAAGAACCCTATTACCCAAGTTTGAACTTATTTGATCAATTAGAACAGGTTCCAGATCATAAAATGTAAAAATCAACATCACGCTGAAAAGTGCTGAAACTTATATATAAATATTCTAGGGGGTAAACTCGTAACTTTTTTCTTGATTAACCATCAAGCTCATAACGTTTTGACAAACTCGTAACCTTTTTAGGACGTGACTTTTCGATGAGGTGCCATATGAATCTACAAAGGTGTGGGGAGTCTACTGGCAAAGTTTGAGCAGGGACGTGAGATTGCTGTTTATACACTTTCTCATTTGACTCAATTTTCAAATGAGCGCATAGCCTAATTATTATCTACGAGGACATGAGAAAAAGGTGCTTATTGCCAAGAATCATTTTATTCATTTTTTACGTTCTGTTTCGTGATTCTGGTGATTGAAGGTCTCATCTTTCACATGGCGTGGTCAAAAATCGTCTAAAATGAATTTTTGACTGCTCAATTTCAATTTAAAGTTGATTATACTGGTCCGAATTTTCTTGTTTTTCAACATTAACATTGATTTTGCGAGGAAAGTATGCATCCTATGAAAAAAATGCTGTGAAGGAAATTGTAGAGCATAAAATTTCCTTTCTGCTTAGAGCTGGTTATTTGTTTGTACGATGCTTTGTTCAAAAAGTATTTGCAAAAAACATGGATGCATAGGACTTGAAAAAAAAGCTTTCCTGAAAAATTGATGTTTCGGCAATGAGCAACTTTTCCACAGGGCCCCCAAAAATCAAGTTAACGAATATAACGCGGCCTAACATCGAGTACTATCAGGCCTATGGGGTGACGCGTCGAGCGTATGCACAGTAACGAAGTTACAGATGGGACGTGAGTTTGTATTTTATACAAAACGTTATGAGTTTACCTTAGGGTGTCCCTTTATTTATACTTGGTGAAAAAAAAATCGAATTTTTTGCGGGACCCCCCCCTGAGTTGGTTCGTATACATGAGAAAATAATGCCCAAAAATTTTCAGCCCAAATGGAGTATATTAACCTGCCCCGCATCGCCCCTCTTTGTTGAAAAAAGGAGCGCGCCTGAGCTCCGCATTACTCCACCATGGCGCGTGGCCCACAAAACGTTACATACAGGGGTTGATACGCGCCAACATCTTTCTACTTCTGATTGTTTTTGTTGGTGCTTGTAGGCTTTGGAACTTTTGTTCATAACTCCTCAGTGTCTCTGATGAACAATGTACCATTCTACAGTAACAACTATGACTTTTTTTCTGACAGGAAGCGCCTGTGATTTCTGTTTTATGAATAAATTTCGCACTTTTTGATAAAAAATTAATTGGAAACCTGAACATGACTGTAATTATTAGAGTTCAATACAGAAATGAAATAAATACGATTTAATTAGAGAGGGAGGCAAAACATTTTTGAATTTATCAAAAAATTCATATCAGTATCATCAAAAAATAAGAAAAAAAGTCAAATTGGAAACAGCAAAAATCAGTTCTGAGCAAACCACTTTTATTTTGATAGGTATACACATTATTCTGAAATACATTTTTGGGCGAGATAATTTCAGGGAAACTATTTTTCACGTTTTTTTCTTTTATTACGTTTTTTTTTTTTTTTTTTTTTTTAGAAATACTTTTTCCAGTTGCTAATTCTTTCTAAAAAAAATTTAAAAATGGAAAAAAAAAACATTTTCAAAAACTATTTTTATTTTTATGGAAACTAATTGAGATTGAACTATTTTTCAAGCCCCATTTTTTTGTGTTGAAATATTTTGGTCTTTTTTCAAGTTTACCCAAATACATAATGTTACTTGATCATTTTTATCGAGAATAACAAATCTTGATTGTATAAAAAAAAAGTTACCTGAAATTGTGACTTCTGATTTTTGTTTTTCTGATTTGGGGGGAGGGGGGGGGGGGGTAGAGGTGGGCAGGAAGCAGAAAAATTTTAACTGCCTACATGAGCACTGAAAGGTTTAAATAATTTCGTAAAATAACTTGTCAAAATGCATCACATTCTTCAAAATCACATGAAGGCACAACTTATTATAATTATGTAGTAGCATCAGTTCCAAAAAAGTGCATTAAAGGCAAGAATGTGCTTAATGAACTAGCAAAGGTGATGGGGAGGCACCAAGGAGTTATGAACAAGAGTTCCAAGGCCTACAAGCACCAACAAAAACAATAGGAAGTGGAAAGATGTTGGCGCGTATAAGCCTCGGTACGTTGCGTTTCGTGTGCCACAAGTGGGAGACGCGTAAAATTTTTTACATTGCTTCTTATGGAACATTACCGTTTCTGTTCGATTTTTAATAAAATGCTGAAGAATGTTAGTTTTTCAGCCAATTTGAGTAGAAGTTTTGTATTCCTCGTGAAATTTAGTATCAGAATATGTACTTACTTCTTTGCTTTGTTTGTTATGTGATGTGTAATCGTTAATTATCACTCGTGATTCCTGATATATTAGACTTTTACCACCATTTTTTCATCACATTTATGATCAAAGAAACATTCAGAGCCCATTAAATTACAATTACAATACATCATTTTAAAGGTAATTTCACGAGGAAAACAAAAATTCAGATGATTTTCTTCCGAAAATCAACACTTTTGAAGATTTTATCGAAAAATGTATGAAAACTGAGCTCCTTCCATAAGAAGCAATGTTAAAATTTTACGCGTCTCCCGCTTGCCTTATCTTATCAGTGTGTGGTGCGAGGACGCAAACTGTAGCATCATAACAGTGCTCGGCCCGAATTGGGCTGAAAATTTTTGGGCATCATTTTCTCATGTATACGAACCAAACTAGGGGGGGGGGGTGTCCCACAAAAAATTAAAAACTTTTTTTTAAGGGACACCCTAGTTTACCTGTATGCGGCTATAAATACACATGAAAAGTGGTATTACGCAGCCCATACTAGATAAACCTCAGACTTTTTGCGGCCCATCTGGACTTTTTGCAGCCCAGTGCCGGGCTGCAAAAAGTCTGTTCTGTTTTCACTCGCTACAGACATTCAAAAACAAGCCAACGCAGTGTGTATATGAGGCAGAATACCACTAAAGACCTGCATCATCCGATTTTATTAACCTGGCGTTACACTCACGAGCTATTCGAGTTCCTCTCCTCTCTGGAAGTGAATGAAAACATTTTTTTGATGGTGGAAAAAGTCTGGGGAATATCTAAAAAACATACACTTGAGTGGGGAGCCCTCCTCAAAAATTGAAAATTGAATTACAAGGCTAAATATAAGTCTTTCTCCAACCTGATGGAGTATATACTTTCTTTTCATGGCCCAGCAGTGAGCTGCTTTGAGAACACATGGAAAAAATCAAGCGCGCCTCTGCTAGTGCAAACCAAACGTCGTGTCGGTCCGCAAAAAGTAAGTGAAATGTCATGGGCTGCGTAATGTATGGGGGCAATCTATATATATACAGTCTTATAGTACATTGCGAGATCCAACATATACACAGGCATTGCGAGATCCGACCCAAAAAATTTCGAAAAATGCTAAAAACTCAAATAATAACCCTACAACTTCATTTGAAAGCATGTAGCAGTATGTTAACAGTGCCTTTCTATGCATTGCCGCAATCAATTTCGCAATCCACATAAACTGATATCCACCAATGGCCTAAACCTAATTTAGGGGTGGATCTCGCAACATGCGTCATTTATCTAATTTCAAAAATTGTATATAAGTAGATTTAAGCTTAGTCATTGTGGTGCCCGTTTTAAGTATAAGTAGTCATTGTGGTGCCCGGTTTTGGGCTTGTGGCGCCCAAATCGGGCACCACTAGGTCTTTTTATATAAAACAATGTAGAATCTGATGAAATGTACTCTAAGGTGAAAAAAAAAATTTTGAGGCAGGCACCACAAGTACCAAGTTTATATAACGGGCACCACTATGACTAAAAAAACAAAAAAAAATAAACTGCTCCAAAACACCTTTATCATACATATGTATATGCTCCTCTATGTAAGCGGGCACCACAATTACCATAACAGACCCGGGCACCACAAGGTACTAGGATAAATAGTAGGTAAAACGAGATCCGGCTGAAAATGGGTGTACAGGGTCCCCCGGATCTCACGAGTACCGTGGCATATGAGAAAACTTGCGAGATCCGGCAAAAAGATCTCAGGATCTCGCAATGTTGGATTTTATATAAAACGGATCTTGTAATGTATGGTTTTTACATGTATATATATTTATATATAGCCGCATACAGGCAAACTCATAACGTTTTGTATAAACAGCAATCTCAAGACCCCTCTATAACTTCGTTGCTGTGCATGCGCTCGACGCGTCACCCCATAGGCCTGATAGTACTCGATGTTAGGCCGCCTTATATTCATTAACTTGATTTTTTGGTGACCTGTTGAAAGTGTCTCATTGCCAAAACATCCATTTTTCAAGAAAGCTTTTTTTTCAAAGTCTCATACGTCTCTGTTTTTTGCAAATACCTTTTTAACAAAGCATCCTACAGAAAAATAACCAGCTCTGAGCAGAAAGGAAATTTTATTCTCTACAATTTCCTTCATTGCATTTTTTTTCCTAGGATGCATACTTTTCCCATAAAATCGATGTTTAGGTTGAAAAACACGAAAATTCGGACCTGTATAATCAACTCTAAATTAAAATTGAGCAGTCAAAAATTAATTTTAGACGATTTTTGAACACGCCATGTGAAAGAGGAGATCTTCAACCACCAAAATCATCAAAAAGAACGTAAAAAACATAAAAAATGATTCTTGACAATAAACACCTTTTCCTCATATCTTCATACTTATTAATTAGGCTATGTACTCATTTGAAAATTGAGTCAAAAGTGAAATTGTATAAACAGCAATCTCACGTCCCTGCTCAAACTTTGCCAGTAGACTCCCCACACCTTGTAGATTCATATAGCACCTCATAGCAAAGTCACGTCCTAAAAAGGTTACGAGTTTGCCAAAACGTTATGAGTTTGCTGGTTAATCAAGAAAAAGGTTACGAGATTGCCCCCTAGAATATGTATTTATTTATTTATTTATAGGTATATCAATTTATGTATAAATTTGTGTCACGCTGAACTCAAAAGCTCCGAACTTTAAGTCGAAACTGATGATGGCAAAATATTGCTTTGATACTGAACTAGAGAAATTTTTAATTTGGTCGAAATCGATTCAGCCGTTTACGAGATATGAACGTTTAAGTGTGTTTCAACGTTATGGATAAGCTGAAATTTGTGTAAACCCTTATATCTCTCAAACGGCTCACCCCCAACAAACAGACGGGGTGGTTAGGGTGTGTAGGTTGCGGATTGGTGGGCCGGAGGTCGGGTGTTCGAATCCCGCGCGAGTCAAGAGGTGAAATTTTTTTGTCGATTTTCTTGTTATTTTTTGTTAATTTTATTCGTCCAAAATTTTTTTGCCACAAAAAATCAAAATTTTTCAAAAATTTCTTGTGTAATTTTTGTTTTAACAAAAAACATCAAGTTTTTGGTAAATAGCCAGTAACTTTTGATAATTTTTTTTCTTGGTGAATTAATACCTATTAATTTTTAGTAAATAAAATGATTAGTTATTTTTGGTGAATTACTCGTAATTAAAGTTAGTCGAAAATTTTGGTAAATTGCTTGGGTAATTTTTGTTTTGGTAAATTAATGGCGTAATTTTTGATAAGTTTGTATTCCAATTGGTAAATTTTCGTAAATTGCTGGGGTAATTTTCAGTTTTCCAATAAAGCTGGTTGAAAATTTTGGTAAATTACTGGGGTAATTCTTGGTAAATTGGTAAATTTTAGTAAATTGCTGTGGTAATTTTTAGTATTGTTAAATTAGTAGGGTAATTTATTTTGTTGAATTTGTGTCAACCTTTGGAAGTAAATTACTTGGGTAATAAAAAATTGGTAAATTAGTGGGGTAATGTCTGGTAAATTACTGAGGTAAATGTTGGTAAATTGCTGGGGTAATTTTTGGAAAATTGGAAAATTGGTAAATTAATGGGTAATGTCTGGTAAATTACTGAGGTAAATGTTGGTAAATTGCTGAGGTTATTTTTGGTAAATTGGTAAATTTTGGTAAATTGATGAATTTTGGTAAATTTGGGTAAATTGGTAAATTTTGGTAAATATGTAAATTTCAGTAGTTCCGTAAATTTTGGTAAATTGGTAAATTTCGGTAAATTGGTAAATTTTGAGGTAATGTCTGGTAAATTACTGAGGTAAATGTTGGTAAATTGCTGGGGGTTATTTTTGGTAAATTGGTAAATTTTGAGGTAATGTCTGGTAAATTACTGAGGTAAATGTTGGTAAATTGCTGGGGGTTATTTAGAGCAAAGTCGGTTGATCTTGCGAACTGGGCAAGATGTTTTTTTTTTAATTTTCACACTTCATACCAAAATTTTAGCTGAGTTTTTTTTTCAAATGCCCATATTCATAGTAAAACATAAATAAACCACGTATCAATTCATCTTAAATTATTCATCATTGGTATTCTAAATAATGTTTATCAACATTCAAAAATGCATATATGTTGTAACAAAAAAAAAAAAAAAAAAAATCAAAAAGTTGAAAATTGTACAAGTTCAGACATTAAAATATAGCATATATGCATGAATAAACCCCTCCAAGATAAGCAGCCCCGCCGGGGCCGGAAATTTTTTGAAATATTTTTTTCGTTTTTTGGAAATTTTATTAGTTTACGATGCTTGAAAATACATAATTTATCAATGGACATTCTATTATCGGTGTTTTTATGCAAGATTTTAGAATAAAATGTAGGACACAAAACATACAATTTCACATACATGAGCATGTGGGGGACAATTTTTTAGTATGAGCATGTATGAAGTCGTCATACATGATCATGTATGGTGGATGAACTCGAGCCTACATGATCATACATAAACTGAAGTTTCCATACATGCTCATGTTACAAAATTGTCCCCTACATGATCATACATGTCATACATGATCATGTATGATCAAGTATGATTTAGTGTAACCATGATTTTTTAACATGAACATGTATGATCATACTTCAAATTCGAGAATGTATGAATTTTTATAATAAAAATATTGTCAGTATACTTATCGCACTCATTCCAATATCTGAATGGGCCTGGTGGTACATACAGATATTACACCCTCTCCTTGCAATTCGAAGGGGCCTAGTGGTATGGACAAATTGCATCCTCCTAAGTATCCAGACCAGGCGTAGAGGTATGGTACGGGTTTCCTTATGACTTAGGGAAATCATAGGCATTATTTTTGGTGGCTAAGTTCGCGATAGGGTGCAACAAACTTGTGAACCAACAACGGACGCTCTCCCACATTACACCTTACGACATTGGTCAACCAGAGCCTCAGTAGGCATACCATTGCCGAGAAATTTTTACCACGATTAACTACTTTTCACAACTTTGAGCTTGAGAAACTTTTGAACAGTAAGCACTAGTGCTTTTGGTAAAAAACCATTTGAAAGAGGATGAAATTCTAAACATTTTGGTGCCTTAAAATACCTATATGTCCATTTGTCCATTCAAAATTTCACGTAATTATATTGAAAGTTGACACACAAAAAACAACTTCAGCAAAAAGTCTTAGAACTCAAGGGGTTTTTGGTCAATTGAAATGAGATAGCAGTCTAAATGATGCACTTAGATGTAGAATCAAGCCCCATTCGTGCTCGAGCAATTTCAAAAGAAATTTTGTCGACTGGGTGCAGAAAGGGTCTAAGTCCCATTTGTTTAGGCAGCAACAGCGCCGGCGCACATGAATATTTTTTTTTCTAAACAGAGCTAAAAATTGTGTCTTGGGGTCCTCTTTCAATAACCTTAAGCATGTTTACCAAAAATTTTTGATTTTCAAATAAATCAGTTTTTTGTTATTTCTGAAAAGTTCGAAAATGGACTTAGCCCCTTTCCGTTCCCACCGATTCAATTGAAATTTAAAAAAATTATAATAAAGTGATTTTTATACTTGAAATTTAAAAAAATTATAATAAAGTAAGTAATAAAGTAAGTAATAAGATATTGAAACAGAACATTGGTGTAGGTAATTACAAATGGGATTTAAAAATAAATTTGGTATGACTAATTTACAGTGGTTTTTCTTCATCGGGATTCGCAGGACAGATAACAGCATGATAAAACAAAGACACGTATTTATTACATGCTGTCTCAAACATTTTCAGTAAGTCCACTCTTGGATACCTACCAAAATTATCATGTTCCATTATCTTGTTAATATTATCAATGGACACAGCAATCCCGTGACAGAATTTTTCAATAAATTCGTTATACATTTTTTGCTGATCTTTGCTCAAGCCTTGAATGTCCTTATCTTGAGGAATATTTTCATTCAAAAAAAAATTTTTTTTGAGGGTGGATTTCAGCAATTTTACAAGGACATTATTAGAATACTCATCTTCAGTGAGGATTTTTATCCAATTATACTTCCTTTGAAGGACGTCCAGATGGAATTTTGAATGATTCAAGACGTTTGGTGGTATTACAGCTTTAATACCAGGGAAATTGTTTTCGGTTTCAATAACATAATTTCTAAACATTAGTGGCATTTTCAATGTGATCAGTTCATGCTCAGATTCATTCTGCAAATAATGTAAGCAACATCCATTAAAAACAACAGGTAGCTATTCAATTTCAAATACTTCAAATAGTAAATAAGTACCCAAGTACCTGAATGTCAATAATTTTGAAAATGCTATAAAAATGAATTGAAAATTGAGATATATAGGTTTAGGTACATAGTAAGTACACTATTACAGGGTGGAAAGAAATATCGTGAACCCCTTAGAAAGTTTTCTGCTGAATATTTCGGTTGGTCACGGTAGTCCAATAATATCAAGTTTTTTATTCGGACTAATTTGGTAATTCCTACAAAAGGTTTTTTTGCGGGATACTGTAGTGGAAGGGGTCCTATTCAACATGATAAAAGTCTCACCCCATACCCCGCATGCGTTGCGTTCTAGAGCGTGAAAATCTTCCCGTCTCGGCGTTTTTTTTTCGATTTTATCACAAGGGGTTGATTTAACGTCGAAAATAGCATTATTTTTGTGTTCTATGTCAAATTTCCGATCTGCCAATATAGCAACTGTCCTTCTCCCCCCCGGGGGGGCTAGATCTATTCAAATGAGAGGGGTTTTCTAAGAAACACAAAAAAACTATCGGAGTATATGAGAGATGAAATGAACCCCGACGCCCTCCCCTCATATTTACCCCTCAAAACAGCATTTTGTCCATTTTTATGCCTATTAACAATCAAGATTAGTAGTAAGGATAACCCTCTACACCCCGGGCGAGATGGCTACACCATGCAGTGCTGGTTGCATACATTTTCTAAACCTCTACACCAGGGGCGAGATGGCTACGCCATGCACTGCTGGTTGCCTACAGTTTCTAAACCACCCCTTCCCTCCCCTCCCCTACCCCACCTCACCCCTACAAAACCTTACAAATCGATTGGTTTCTTAACCTCCCCTTCCCTCCCCTCCCCTCCCCTCCCCTACCCCGCCTCACCACACCTCACCTCACCCCTACAAAACCTCACGAACCACCCCTCCTCTCACCTGAACACATCACATCCACAAAATCGCCCCCTTCACTGCCCCAAAATTTTTAATAGTACAACGCGATGTTTTCAGAACCCTAAGCCCCCTCCCCTCCCTCCCTTGATGTGTAATCGAGTATATATGTTACCTATACTACCCCCTCCCCCCATTTTCAAAACTTCATGAACAAAAAATAAAACAAATAAAAAATAATAAAATCAAGTAGGTACATACAAATACAAACTTACCAAATGAATCAGGTAGGAAGAAAAACAAACTCGAATGTTTAAAAAAAAATTGCAAGAGGAGCACGCAACACGAACACGTCTGAACTGAACAAAGCATACACAAAAAATGACTGGGAGGTAGGGAGGGTTAGGCCAACATTGCCGAAGTAGAGCGCGCCACATTTGCTTCCCCCACTCCTATTTTTGGAGGCGGGCTTGCATTTGATTGGTGGAAGATAGAGGAATGTTGCATCATAATTTCTTATCTTATCTTTATCAATAGGAAATGAGTTATCAGTTTTAAGTAAAATTAATTAAGTTGGCTATAGACAGTCTAGGGGAAGACGAAAATCTTCAACCGGAGAAAATTCAAATACCGTCCTCCAATGTGTCGCTCGCTTGAACTAATCCGACAGAGCGCGTCAGATCGAAATGGGTGCTAAGAAAACGTAAACATGCGAGTAAAACAGCCGTAGACGCATAGGATAAATGCGTTTTCTCCCATTTTTCATGAAAATGAAGTGGTTTGGAAAAATTTTTTTTGGACTTGAACTAAAGAAGATGAAATTTCCTATCGATTGGTATAAATTTTTTTCAATTTCACACGAAAATGGTGATTTTTAATATTCATTTTTATGGACAAATTTTTATGCATGTCAATTTTGAATTAAAATTACGCGAAATTTTCATCAACTACATCGTATTTTAATAAACTAAAATTTGCAGAATTTTATCCTCTTCAAAATGAGTTTTCATTCAAAACGCTAGCACTAACAGTTCGAAACTTATTGAAGCTCAAAGTCGTAAAAAATTGTTGCGCGCGGTAAAAATTCAACTTCAATTAAACTGCTATTTTTTTATAGCGCTTTGGATAATAAACAAATTTTGAAGAGGATAAAATTCTGCACGTTTTGAGTTTGGCTTATTAAAATACCTATGTGTTTTCTGAAAAATGAAAATTAAAGTGAAAATTTCGCATAGGTAATTCTAATTCTAATTCAGAGTTGACAATTGTATATTTGTATAAAAATTTGTTCATAAAAAATAATATAATGTTAAAATTAAAAATCACAATTTTTGTACAAAATTGACTATTGAGAAAAAATGTGTATGTCAATAATCAATATTACCAATCAGGCAATCAATAGGAAATTTAATTTTTTTTAGTTCATGTCCAAACAAATGAGGGAAAAATGGGAAAGTGCATTTATCATACAATCAATACCACCTCTGGTGGTATTGATACAATTCTATGGCTGTATTTATATTTCATATTCATACCCTCTTGGATTTGGAACTTGAAAAATTTTTTTTACTCAAAAAAAAAAGAAAAGTCAGCAAAGCTCCAAAAAAATTTACATCTTGTCATTTACTATCGAATTGTAATTTTTTCCGCTGGAAAAAATGATTGATGATTCTAGGACAATTTCAATTCGAGATATTTTTTTCAACATTTTTTTATTGAGTTGATGAACTTTTCGATTTTTTTATTTTAAAAGTTTTTTAGGAGAATTTTTTCTTGAAATTTCATTTATTTTACATAAATATGAGCCATGAATGATGAAACTGAAATCGGAAAATTCAGAAAATTGAAACATCGGAGCTAGCATTCGGAGGTAAGTATTTTCATTAAATAAAAAAACTTACGTCCGAATGCTAGCTCCGATGTTTTTTTTACAATATTATAGAAATATAACAATGAATAAAATAAAAATATAGGTAATTTGTTTGATCAAATTATTATTTTTCAAATTTTCATTTCTATTGTTAAGTAAATGAATTAAAAATTTAAATGAAAATGAAAAATGCAAAAACTATGAGAAATTGTTATTTTTATTTCAAGTATTAGGTATAGGTAGGTACATATTTAATCATATACTGAAATATCACTAGGAAAAAAGGTAAGAAATGAGAAACTGAATTTATTTATTTCTCTATTACGATGAAAAAAATCAAAAAAATATAAAATAATAATTTGATCGATCGTTTTACACTTATTATTATTTATTCTTACGAGCATATATTTCTATATTACTATATTGTAAAAATAATTACCTCTGATGTTTCAATTTTCCGATTTCATGGCTCATATTTATGTAAAAGGAATTTAAAAAACATTAAAAATCATTTATTTCAAAAAAAATTGTCCTAAAAAATTTTTTAGCATAAAAAAATGAAAAAATTGATCGTGTGCAATGTGTGTTTCATATAAAACTCCCTATAATGTTGCGAGAGAGTAGCACCCAATTCGCCGCGAGTGCTCTCTATAAGGCGGCGACGTCGTTACTGATGTTTCTGAAAGTACTAGATTTTCGTCTTCCTCTACACTGTCTATAAAGTTGGCAAACACAAAAGGTCTTATCTTATCAGCCGGAAATGAGTCATAAATTTTATTTTCAGAATTCCTTATCTTATCAACAGGAAATGAGTCATTCTCTTTGATAACAATAATTTTTTTGGTTGCTTTCATCTAACCATTGTTCTCAGAAGTTCTTATCTTATCTACAGGAAATGAGTCATCAGTTTTATCTTTTATTAATTTATTTGGCATTCACAGTTCTTATCTTATCAACAGGAAATGAGTCATCAGTTTCAAGTTGTTGTTTGGTTTAATTTAGGTGGTATTTTTGGAAGTCCTTATCTTATCAACAGGAAATGAGTCATCAGTTTTAAGCTATACTAACTTAGGAGATATTCTCTGTTAGTGTTTCACAACACATTGAACAGGATGGATGCTAGCTGTGATTTAGATGTGAGGTGGAAACACCCATTTGCAGCAATAGTTGCAGGTCCTTCAGGTTGTGGGAAGACACAGTTTGTACCTACTGAAATTTATAAAGTACAAGAAGGAAATGTGTGATGTACCTACAATTTCATGAAATAATTTGGTTTTATTCTGAATGGAAAAGTTGGTATAACGAGTATCCAGATATAAAATTCGATGAAGGCCTGCCCAAAATGAATTTTGAGAATAAATTACCTAGACTGATTGTTATTGATGATATGATGCGTGAATCAAACAACTCAGTAGTTGATTTATTTACAAAAGGTTGTCATCATAGAAATGTTGGAGTATTTTTTATAACCCAAAATCTTTTTCATCAAGGTAAAGGTCAAAGAGACATCTTATTAAATGCTCATTACATTGTATATTTCAAGAATCCTAGAGATAAGGCCCAAATCCAGCATTTAGCTAGACAGCTGTGTCCAGAAAATATAAAATTTATACAAGAAGCTTATAATGATGCAACTTTACAACCTTATGGGTACCTACTTTTGGATTTAAAGCAAAATACACTAGAGGAAATTCGATTCAGAACAAATATATTTCCATCTGATAAGAGCCATCATGTCTATGTACCAAAGAAGTGATGATTAAAGGGTAGAGTAGGTGGGTCTTTAAAAAGAGTAGCATTTTGTGAAACGTGTTCAGTTGATCATCATGTCTTGAAATGTGCGGAATAACTTTGAGGTGCTCCAAACCCTCATTAAAATGAACCCCAAACAAAGAGCAAATGTACTTACAGATGCAGATGCTGGCTTAATAATTGCAATATGTGAATGTGCTTTGAATACTTTGAAAGGAAATGTACCACTAACACCAGCTCAGAAGACAAACTTATCTTGATTCAGGTGGTTGTTACATACTTTGATACAACAGCCTCACCAGTGGAAAAGTAAACGAGATCTTCTTGTACAGAAAGATGGTGCAAACTTAGAGCAGTTGTTACCTTGTTACTTACTCATTATTTAAAGTGAGAGGGAGAAGAAAAAAGAAGTAGAAAAAAATGCAACATGTGAAGAAAATGATTCTCATTTCTCCAGATATGCTGTCAGCACATAAGATTACAAACCCTACTACAGATAGTATTAATGTACCCAACATTCAAGAATATGAGCCGAGAAAAATTGATCCAGTAGAAAATTTGGAAAAAGAAATGCATACCATTTTAAATGATAAGAGTACTAGAGATCGAGATAAATGGTCAATGTACTATCAGTTGTTACAGCGATATTTTCGGCATATTGACGAAGAACGTAAACCTTGGGTGCAAGAAAATAGTAGTAGTAATTTGTCCTCTACAGAAAATAAAATGTCAAATGAACAAATATTGGAAACAATACCGGTCACAATGCAAAGAAAAGCTAATGCTATGTTAAATTGGATAGGCCATTCAGATATGGTAAAATGGAATGATGTAGGTGAAGTTAGTATTGGGGGTAACAAAATTTCAGGTTCAAATATTGTTGATTTGATGAGAGATTTATTAAGTAATTGAAAAGCTGATGCCCCATTAGGGATGAGGGAATTTTGTACAACACTAAAAAGACTAAATGTACCAGATACCTTCATAATAAACCAAAATCATTGGGAAACTTATACATCAACAAAATATAGACCAAGTAGTGTAGGTCACCTGTCTCTATACCCCCAATTTGAGGCTACTAGCACTCCTGAATCAACTCTTCGCAATACCAGTTGGTCTTCATTATTGCAATTGAGCACACCTGGTGGATCAGCAAGGAAAACACAGTATCATACACCTTTACGTACACCTCAAGTACCAAGAAAGTCAGGAAGAGAAAGAAAAGGGAATCCAAAGTGGGCATCTTTTGTAAAATAAATGGTAATGGCGAGTAAACAGAGACAGTTGGAAAATATTTACTACAATGTTGAGCAACCTCAGGCATATGCAGGAGTACATCCTTTATTGAAACGTGTGAAAGGTAAAATTTCAAAAGATGAAGTTATAGATTGGTTAAGATCTCAAGATACATATACCCTATTCAAACCTGCTAGAAAGAGATTTGTTCGAAATAGAGTGGCTTAGCATATCACCGGACTTAGCACAACTCTGGACCATTTTTTTAGCACAGTCTCAGACATAACATTTGCATACCTCCAGACAAAAAAAAAATTAACAAACTTTTGCAGAGCCCTGGACATGAAAAATTGTCATGTTTTTTTTTTCAGTTCCTGAACTTATGTTAGCTTCATTGAGAGAATTTTAAAATTAATTTTCAACCATAAATATTTTAGTTTTCTTTTTTTTTTTTTTTGAACTCAGTAGAGTGGGTACAGATAACGGTCGAGAACAAAAATGTTGTTTTGTCCATATCTTACAAAGGGGATGATGCACTAACACTAATTCTATTCATTTGAAACTTGAAAGTAAGAAGTGCTATGTGAAGTGTTGATGTTTTTTTACATTTTTTTTTTGAAAGGGATGTAGTTAGAGCATACTCTAAACAAGTAACTCCAACAGCCATAACAAACCTAAAAATAAAAAAATCCACAGACACCCTGTCACACTCTCTACCCCCACATGTGCATCTGGGGAGAGACATACCAAGCACAGGGGCCCATCATGGTGGCTACCAAGTATTGGTGTGTGCCTCTATCTGGGGAAAAATGTTGGGTTTGATATTTCAACTATAAAAATCTGCAGAAAAATGTTCCATTTTTGAATACTCCAATACCATGAAAAATTAGGAGCGTTGCAGGGTGCCCTGTGGCTCATTTCATCATGTGGTGGTGTATTTTGAACCCTGGAGCCATTACAGGTGGACACATAAGCATATCGAAGGAAATGGTCGGTTTGAAATTTCAGCGGGAAATTACTGTAGAAAAATTTTTCATTTTCAAAAATTGCAGTATCCTGAAAAGTAGGGAGCCCTGAAGGGTGCCCTGTGGTCCCATTAATTATGTGGTGGTGCATATAAGACCCTAGGGATGTCTCAGATGGATACACACCAGCATAACTGTAGAATAAATGTTCAAATTGAAATCTCAACTCAAAATCAGTGTAATAAAACTTTTTATTTTTGAATATTCCAACACCATGAAAAATTAGGAGCGTTGCAGCCTGCAGGGTACCCTGTGGTCCCACTGATCATGTGGTTGTGCATTTAAGACCCTAAAGACATCTTAGATGGATACACACCAGCATAACTGTAATGGGAGAAAATGATCACATTTATGTCACCTATACTGGGAGAAAACTAACCGATTTCTCCCACCTATAGTGACAGAAAGCTGTTAGAAACCAGTCGTCTATACTGGGAGAAAACATTTTATGCCATCTTATACTGGGAGAAAAATATCATTTTTCTTGCGCCTATACTGGGAGAAAAAATCGACTTACATCGTACGTAATAATAGCGATTCCATGCCAACTAAGTGGGAGAAATGTTACGACATAATCCGTCAGCTTATAAGTGGGAGAAAAATACTTGGGATTTTTCTCATCTGATCGATGTCAAATTTTTCCATCACTGAAATCATGCGACTTTAATGACCACTCGTTTGTAAATCAACCCTACCTGCTACCCCGTATACCTACCTAAACAATCTTACCTATTTATTATCAAATATGACGCAACTTCCGGAAATATTACTTCCAAGATGATGCAATCGACTAGATATTACGTCATATTCTCGACTTCCTATTCGCTCCTTAATACTTCCGGGTGTAACGCTTAGCCAATCATAATTTGTGGCGCGCGCACAACTTACCCTCTCTTATTCCTAAAAATCACAATTTCATAAGAAGCGATCCGAGTAACAACTCTTACAAACACTCTACTTTTGACTTTTGGTGAGGAAAGCTCATGTTTAACTCTCGTTCGATAAAAGTGTATGTTCTGGTTCGGTTCCTGTGTTAAGTACGAGATCGATGTTCGTTTATGGGCTTGGGACTTGCTCCCAACCCAGTGGCCATTCTTTAAGTTCGTTTTGATGCCGTATTTTTTCTAAGTGTCACCTTTTCGACTTAGAAATATTTTCAATTTCTGGACTAGTAATGTTTCCAGTCTAGGTCAATTTGGCGACCTTTCATCTTATAATCATCTTATATGGACCAGCGAAATAACCCCCAGAACTGCAGAGAGTCCGTAATTGAATAATTACGTATTTCGCGTCCCCCAGGGGACAGTTGGAGATTTCTCATCGACCTCGGATCGCCTTCTGTAAGTTTACAGTGGAGATCGACTTATTATTTCTGTTTCGTATCCTTTTTCGTTCTTTATTATTTTCTTATTGACCTAAGCATCCCCGAGTTTATTGACCTAAGTATTTATTCTGATAAGTAACCCGTGAATCCTTTATTGACCTAAGCAACCCGTGTATCCAACAGTCCTAGGTTTATTCTGATAAGTATCCTCGTGTTATTGACCTAAGTATCCAAAAATCTATTTTTTCCTCGAAATAATAGTCAAATAACCTTCAATTTCATCCCTTAATTGGTGACTAAATATTGGTATTGCGATGCGTTTCAATCCAATATAAACGTGTTCCGAAGTTATTTGTGTGTTCACGATTTATTTCACTCTATAATAGTTCCAGTGTACAAGTCAAGTTATTATAATGGTCCCGTGCATATAGACCATTGAATCGTCAAAGTATTTCCATCTAATAACATGCCAACAAATAAATATTTGAGTCGAAAATACCTATTTTCGACCTTAAATTGACTCATCGATCAAAAATTCGATCTATTTTTCATCTTATAGCCGTTCCAGAAAATATATTCTTCACCTCATCTTATATTCCAGTGGGAATTTGTGCCCAAATCGTATCATGGATTCATCTTATACGACCTCACGTTAAATTTAAACTGTTATGATTCATCATAACTGAATTATGTTCCAGGAGGGAACCCCCAAATTCGTCCGCGATCTATTACAACCCTGAAGATTCCCTGAGCTAACGACCAGATCGCGAGAGATATCATCTTATAATTAATCACATCTATGATTGACCAACCCAGTGCTTAAAAAGATATCCAGACAACAAAGTTAATATGGATTAGTCTATTCTACATTTCCATATTTTCACAGATCCAGATTTCGAAAACCATAAATCTATGATTTTTGGTAATTTCCGAAATTATTCGTAATTACGATCGATCTTCCCTTAAATTCTCCCGGTACATAACTGTAGAATAAATGTTGGAATCAATATTGCAACTTGAAATCATTCAGATAAAATTTTTCATTTTTGAAAATTCCAACACTATGAAAAGATAGGAGTTTTGCTGGTGCCCTGTGGTCCCATTGATCATGTGGACGTAGTTATGTTAAAATCAGTCAAGCGACATTTTCATGTTTTTTTTTCATTAGGTAAAATTACCCTCTTCACGACCACCTACCTACTTAAAACATAAACAAAAAAGTTTTTTGGACTTTCTAGAATGGATTGTTGGAGTGATTTTTTTTTCAAGTAGGTATGTGGTCACGTGACGACTGATCTTACCTAGCAAAACGACAAAAAAAAAATGTCACTTGGCCGATTATTACATAACTACGTCCATGTGATGGTGCTTTAAGACTCTTGGGACAACTCAGAGGGGTACACACCAGCATAACTGCAAAATAAATGGTGGAAATGATATCTGAACTTGAAATCATCCCAATAAAGTTTTTCATTTTTGAATATTCCAACACCATGAAAAACTAGGAGCGTTGCAGAGTGGCCTGTGGTCCCACTGATCATGTGGTCGTGCCTTTAAGATCCTAGAGCCATCTCAGATGGATACACACCTGCATAACTGTAGAATAAATCGATGGCTTGGTATAAATACCACGTAAGTCCAAAATCCTACATTTTTCAGGAGAACAAAAAAACGTTTAATACATTCATATTTTGTTATTTGCAGTTTTAGATTGCATTATTATGTTTTAGAGGTCTTAATGGTATGGCCTAATGATATTTTACAGGTAGATAAAATAAAATTAGTTAATTAAAGCGCTTTGGAAGGACATACGAGGTTTCTAGAGACAACATACAAGATTTTCATCGTACTTACGTACGACTTACGTGGTTTTTAACAAGGACTTACGAGGTTTTCAAATTTACAATTGATGAAATTCATGTACTTACCTCGTAAGTCGGACTTACGTGTTTTTTAATCTTTGATTTTCGCCGATTAGAGCGCTAGGATGCGTTTTAGACTTACGAGGTTTTTAAATTCGGATTCCTCGTTGTTTTTTACTGAAGAAACCACAAAAAAAGCATTTTCGAAAAAATCTGGACTTACGAGGTTTTTATACCAAGCCATCGAAATGTTGGAATTGAAATTTCAACTCAAAATCAGTGTAATAAAATTTTTCATTTTCAAATATTCCAACACCATGAATAATTAGGAGCGTTGCAGGGTGCCTTGAAATTCCATTGATCATGTGGTGGTGCATTCAAGACCCTAGGGACATCTCGGATGGATGCACATGAGAACAAATGGTGGAATTGAAATTTCAATTCAAAATCAGTGCAATAAATTTTTCATTTCTGAAAATCCCAATTCCATAAAAAATTAGGAGTGTTGCAAGGTGCCCTGTGGTCCCCCTGATCATGTGGTGGTAATCATGCATTTTCAATCTTTTTTATTGTATTTATATGTGTTCAATGTTTCTGTTGATTTGTAAATGCAAACCCTGGCACATGAAGTGGGGTTAGGGTATAATTATGCTATTTTTCTTTGTTATTTTTTGATATTTTTCATTGTTATCTATATTAAGTATAAAGCGCCTTCTCAAAAAGTCTCTGAAAAATAGACAAAAAAATATGTGAAAAATCAAAAAAAATTATTTAGCCCGTTCTATGGCACCTAGAAAGCTAATTTTTTTTTGATCGAAACCTTAATGTCTCTACAATATGAAAAAAATTATCGGACCAACAAATTTTGAAGTTAAAGGGCCCAAATTTCGAGTTGAAATGGGCTGTTTTGGCCGTTTTTTTGATTATTCTCCAATATATCGAAAACAAAAAAAAGATGAAGGTGGTTAATGTCTAAAAATTTTGATTCAAGTTATACTTTAACTAATTATTTTTTCAAAACTTGACGCACCACAAATAAATTCGGAGATGAAACATCCTGGGCCAAACTTTTTCGTGTATCCATCCATCTCGTTTCCCATTTCACCTAGATATGAACCAGTTTCAATCTCTGCATCTTGCACCTTTTGAACATAGATGATTGAATCAGTATCACAGTACAAGACACGTTCGCCCAGTTGTTTCAAGAATTGGAACAGGTATAGGCGAGCTTGTGCAGTGACAGGGTGTCTACTGGATTTAAAAAAATCAAATTCCTTGCTATTTCCTTGTTTTTCCTTGCCATTTTCCTTGCTTCCAATTTGAGTTTAAAAAGCCCCCCCCCCCCGTGTGTAGGTACTTGTTGTAACATTCATATGACTAATGAAAATTTTTATAATTTTTTCGATTTTTGGAGCCATCATAGTTATGTGAAATGTGATTATTTCAAAACAATTTGCCCGAGCGAAGCGAGGGCGAGAGGTTACGTGAACACTCGACAAAAAGTTCTGAAAATTTGTACCTCGAGAGGTGCAAAAACAATACTTTTTTTATTGTGAAGACGAAGAGTTTATTTTTTGGATTTTAAAATGTTAGAATTTGAATGATGTTTTTTTGAAGGAAATTGATTTTGAAAAAAAAACAGAACAGCCCCAAGCAAGGGCTCAAGCTCTTGAAAATTTGTATTTCGGCGAGGAATGAAAACAATTTCTTTTTGAGGAGTTCATTTTTAGGTTATAAAACTTGGTTTTTTCTTCAAAATGTCCATCTTGGACTTGTTATCGAGAAAGTAAAGAAAACAATCCCGAGCGTAGCGAGGGCAGAAACTTTTGTAAATTTGTGTTTAGGAAAGTAACAAAAATGGGGTTTCTTTCATCATAGGCCCTTATTTGTTTATAACTTTCGATTTCAAAGCGAAGTGAGGGCAAACGCTTTTGAAAATTGATAATAATTCAAGAAGTAGGTATAGGACCATTATTATTTGTTTATAACTTTCGATTTCAAAGCGAAGTGAGGGCAAACGCTTTTGAAAATTGATAATAATTCAAGAAGTAGGTATAGGACCATTATTTTCTATTTGAATGCTTCTTTCAATTTTCACTTTTCACTTTTGACTTGTTTAATTAGAGATTTGTCAAACAAAATAATTCAGCCTGAGCGAAGCGAGGGCAAAAGCTTTAGAAAATGTATGATTCAAAAAGTAGAAATCAACAATTTTTAATGAGAAAAATTACAAGAAAAAAAAATGCATTATGAAATTGAAAATTCAAGAGGAACCTTTTTGAAAAATTGAAAAATCCTTGCCATTACACAAAAATTGTCAAAATCCCTGGTATTTTCCTGCTTCCTTGCTACCTCTAGTGAAATCCTTGCTATTCCCTTGTTTTCCTTGCCAGTAGACACCCTGAGTGACATATGCGCTAATGACTGGGTTGACCATAGATATAAATATAAACAGGATCGGAAACTCGTGAAGCAAAAATTCTTCACCTCCGGAGAAATTTGACCAATCAGAGTTTTCACCTCCGGGCAACTGACCAATCAGAGCCTTCACCCCCGGAGAAACACGTGGTCTACGCGATTCGGGATTGGTTGATTTTTTTGCTTCACTTTTTCCTGTACATTTAAATGTAAGTGTCCGATCCAGTTTAATATCCATATCTATGGGGTTGACAAAGTCTTCATCCACTGAAATTTCATCAATAGTTCGCCATGAAACTAGCTCAATACTCTTTTGCTGTTGCTGCTGCTGATCATCATCATCATCATCATTTTCATCATTCACCAGTGTATAGCAGTTGATAACTTCTTTTTCTGGATCATTGAGAATGTCAAATAGTTCATGGTAGGATCCAACAATTGAGGTTACATTGTCCAAATTTCCCCCACAAACTATTTAGACACAGTTTGCTGAGGGAGCGCATACCTGGATTGTATTCAACTTCAAGAGGTTGCAAATCAACACCTTCCTTCTCTGTGAATTTTCAGCAAAATTCCAACTCATCTTGGTCAGACTTCACAGATGATGGGTAACCAGATGCTGCCTGCTTGATTTTTAAGAATGTGTCGATGTAATCCGTGAATATTCCACCAGTTTGAGTTTGCTTGTCATACTGAGTAGATGCATATGACCACACTTCATTTATACATCTTTCACAGTTTATCCATTTTTGATTGCTTCACTGATTTCCACACATATGTAAGTACCAACACATGCACGCTGATCTTCAGTATGCTCACAGGAGTCTTCATTCGCAATCACAGCACATGTACAACACAATGCAAAGGTGAGCTTGTTATCTGCCTTCATTGGAAGTATTGGAAAGAAGAGTTGCTTCGGAGGCAGAATTTTTACTTTGCCAATTCTGGTAGTACCTATTTGCAAAGTCACAGTTGAGTGCATCATCACTAGAGCTAGGATTTTTAAGCGCTATCAAACACGTTTTAAGCGTTATAAAAAAGCAATAAAAATGTAAGAAAAAAGCAAAAACAAGCGCTATCAAATCCTACCATGTTACGTATCAAAATGAAGGTATTTTCAAACCGAGCAAGATACCTCCTTTAAATATATGTACAACTTGAACCAAAATGAACTAAAAGACAAAAAGGAGAAAAAAAGGAAAAAAACTGAAACTAAAAATTTAATAAAAAATAAAATAAAATAAAAATAGAAAAATGGAAACTGAATCTGTTATTTTTCAGTTTTTCTTCCCTTGTTTTTTTGAACTCATCTTTTTTTAACAACTATTTTTTTTTTCAAAAATGTGCAAAAAGTTGATAAATTTTTGTATTTTTGGAACTTATTTCTTCATTTTACCACTTTTTTCCCAAAATAAAGCGCTAATGACGAAAAAAGGCCCCAAAAAAGCAAAATTTCCGCCTTTTTGGCCCAAAATAAGCATTTTCAAGCATTTACACCCAAAAAAAGCAAAAAAAAGCACTATCAACTTTCACCATTCGCCTTAGAATGGAATGAAACGGAAAGAAAATATATTTATGCTGTATAGGGTGTTGCTACAAAAAAAAGCATTATCATAAAAATCCTAGCCCTAATCATCACCAAGTAATATTTCTGGATGTCCAATTGGGTATACTCCATATTTGTTGATGTATGGATAAAGCAAATTTACATCAATATATGTGACGTGACGCGACAAAATTGACCTTCCAGCCGAAAACAAGTTTTTGAGTTATGGGGGGTTAAAGTTTTCAGTCCAGTTCTGCTCATTTAGCGGAAGCGTTTGCGTTCTAATCACGTTCTCCGGCTAAACTGAGCTAAACATAGGCTTGGATAACGTTTCTTATCTGTTTTGTGTGAACATCACTGGGTAAAATTGTTATTTACATTGAAACAGGAGGCTCAGTCGTGATTGCGCTCATTTTGTCAAATTTTTTAAAATTTTTTTCATTATTTCAATTTTGAAATCGATCTGGAGGCGAAACAAAGCGTTCCACGAGAAATATACATTGAGCAAAGTAGTAGAGAATTAAATTTCCAAAAACCTATAAGAGGTTTATTTTTCTCAAAAATGCGTAGTTTTTCCGTTTTTCTCAAAAAACAGAAATTTTATGGTAATCATCATGAGGTTTTTGTTTTTTGAGAAAAACGGAAAAACTATGCATTTGGGAGAAAAATAAACTTCTTGTAGGTTTTTGGAAATTTAATTCTCTACAACTTTCCTCAATGTATTTTTCTCATAGAACGCTTTGTTTCGCCTCCAGATCAATTTAAAAGTTAAAATAATGAAAAAATAAAAAAAATGAAAAAAATAAAAAAAATGAGCTCACTTCTGACTGGATTACCCTGTATATGGAGCTATGCAAATCATAGGAACTTCTGGGTGGTTTTAAATGATTTTTGAATGTCCAAATACCAAAAATTTGTCAAAAAGTGAAAAATAATTTTTTAGGTACGAAGGTCGATTTTGTCCCGTCACGTCACATATCAAATCTGTTCTCCTGGCTGGATCTTGTAGTACTTCCTGAAACATTCTGTGCAACCTCCAAAGAATGCTTCTCTGTTTGATTGTATTCTGATCAATGACTGTTCATCCGACATACATTTCCTCAATGCATCATTGATTCTACATTGTTGTCGTATTTCACATTCCCAGATTTCAATGACATGAGGTTTGCATGGTAATTTTTTCAAATACTCCATCTTCTTTAGAGTATTCTGGTAACGTTGCTCAAGCGTTTTGGGAGATTTGTACTGTTCACCAATGGGTTTGTTGAGTTCCTCCTCTGAGTGACAAAAATTACATCTGTGGAAAAAGCAGCCATGTACTTTGATGATAAGTGGTATCTCAGTGCATGAATCAGCAAATGAATCAAAATCTTCCAATTTGGATGTTGGAAACTTCTGATAGAAAGCATCGACTTTGTACCTTCCAAATTCTTTCTCACAACCTCTGTATGCGGACTGTAGCTGGATACTATATTTGTTTTCAAGGTATACAATATATCTCAAAGCAAGATTTGATTGACGATCTCTCATCCTGTAGGTCTTGAAAGTCATTAGCAGGGCTCGGATATTCTTTCCCTAAAAAACCCAAAATATGCGCTTAAATATTCCCTAAAAAATGCCAAAATATGCTCTAAAAAGTAAAAATATTCCTTAATGATATGGGTATCGTTTTGCAGGGAAAATCAATTCCTATACAACTTTACCAATATTGTTGTGTAATACCAAGAATTCACGAACAAAATGCAAAATAGAGCGTTTTAAAATTACCTACGAATTATTAAAGGAATGAAAAACAACTAAAATACTTAAATAAAAAAATTAAGTGGGTATGAGCGAGCTATTGCAAATTTTGTGAGAAAAAAAATGAAAAATAGCCAAATACTAATGTCCAATATGATGCAAAAATTTGAAATTGATCAAAATATTCCCTAAAAACCGCCAAAAACGTAAAATATGCTCTAAAAACGCGAAATATTCCCTAAAAAATGCCGAAATATGCTTTTATATGCTTTTATGGTGAAATATGCCAAAATATGCTCCAACGAATTAGGCTCATTTTATTTGAAATTTCATGAATCGTGGAGATAATTGAAAAATTCTCTATCTTCTATGCATACAAAAAATATGCTCCAGCATAAAAATCCGAGCCCTGGTCATTAGCCCGATGGTATCTTCTGGAAGAAAGTTGGTCCGGTACCCTTTCATACACGCTAATGCTATCGTTGCTGCAGATGTCAATGGGTCGACATGTAACAAGTCTTGAAATAGTTTTCGAAATTTCAAACTCGCCTTTCTCAAAATATCAACATTGGATTTGCAATATTTCTTCATTTCTTCTCTAAAGTTGAACACAACATTGTTCTTATGTTGCAAGTTATGCCACTCCACAAATGCTTTACGATCTTGAGGCGACATTTCATTTGCTCCATATTCTTTAATATCTGGAACTGGACCAATATAGCTGTAATTTTCAGGCTTGTTGAAGAAATGAGGAAAGTAGCCTTTTGCTTCTCCTGGGATATCGAACATTTCAGGTAGAGCAGCCAATTTTCTTCCAAGGTAGCACAAAGTGTCTTTTGGACATATGAGTACTTTAGAGTCAAACCCAGAATTCTCCAAATTTTTCAAAAATGAGGTTATGATCGTTTCGGGTACAGTTAGTAGGTACGCATTGATTGCCATTCTCAGTTTTTACCTATCTGACACAATGACGCAGTCAGGGGGGTCCAAAGTACCAGGTCAGAGTCAAATTCCGAAAAATGTCCAAAATTTTCAAAAATGAGATTATGGTCGTTTTGGGTACAGTTAGTAGGTACGCATCAATTGCCATTCAACATTTTACCCCATTCGATACCATGATGGTTAGGGGGTCCAAAGTACCGGGTTTGAGTCAAACTTTGAAAAAAATACTTCAAAAAAAAATTTTTTTTTATTCTAGTCGGCTATAAACAACCTTGAGATACTTTCAACAGACTTGAATCTAGAATTATCCCTCATTTTATTATGCATTTTCGTGTATTTTCGATATTTTTTACAGACTTGGAGTCAAAACCAGAATTCTCCAAAATGGTATCGTGAATTACTGCTATGTAAAGACTTGAAAATTTTTTTTTTTTTGTTAATTCGATTGTTACCCGAAGCACGATATATAGGCGAGATCAGAAACCTGCTACTGCTGATTCCCACCTTCCATCAGTTTTTTGCGTTTTTCTCAAAATGGTGAAAAGTGGAGAATTCTGGGTTTGACTCTAAAGTACTCATATATTCTTGTAAGTAAGCATAACAATCTTCGACCCATTCTTGATAATGGTAGGCTCCCACTTCCTCTTCATAATCATGTACTTGGTGATGAAATGGTGATCATAGCCTCCACCATTATGTGCAAACACATATACTTTGCGGAACAGTACTGATTTTTCGCAAATGGTTTCAAATAATTTTTCCACCAGCTCATCGCCATCACCATCACCTTTGAGAATGTATTCACGTTTTCCACATCTGTTGCATTCGTTTTCAATTCCTTCCAATTGGTGTAAACAGCTGGTACACTGATGTTGCATCACACAATAATTGGGAATATGCATACCAGTTGCATTGTCAACTCTCAATTCAAAGTCATAGAAAACAAATAAATCAGGATGTTTATCGCCGTTTTGAATCACCTGCTTCAGTGGTTGCCCATAACACAGGTGACTTCTCTCAACATACCTGTCACAGTTATGGCAAATCATATATCCGCATTTATGTTTATGCTCAAACAAAGTATACATTTCCTAACAAGCAAGGCAGTACTTTGTCACATTGCACATTGACTTGTTATTATCCAATGTTGGCTGTTTGAGTCTGTTGTAACATTCTTCACTTGTAAAGAGGAGTTTACAACCTTCACATTATCGCTTATATCCATCTTCAGGTATGTACTGGTTCTGATGATTGCAAGTTTTACATTTGACAGCACATCGTAGGGTAAATGTGCCTAAGTTTGCGCACTTCCTAAGATTGCGCAGTAACGATTTCTCAGAACTAGTGAGAGTTACAACATTTGATACCGCCTTTACTTAAAAGAAGAATCAAAATGACCATACTTAACAAGCAACACGTGACGATTTTTGTGGAAATGGCAGTAGAAATCTAAATAAGCTATTTTTAGATTCGTCATTGTCTGGGGATTATAACAAGCACATAATTTCAAGTGTTTTCTGCTTTAATTAGGTTTCAATTTTTCAATTTAAAAAAAAAACACCCCTGTGCCTAAGATTGCGATTTTTATTTTTTGCTACTTTTCTAGACTAATAATTATACTTTTCGAAATTTTCATCAAGAATTCAATTGTTTTGAATGAAATGACACCTTATACACGTATAACGAGTTTACTTCTTGTCAAAAGCTAGGGAGAAATGGGTGTAATGCTGGAAATACCAAATATGAGCGCATTTCCAGTGTGGTTCACTCAGAAGTTTCAAATGCACGTTCATGGGAGACATTTTGTTTGCTTTTATCATTAATTAAAGAATATTGACAAATTTCTATGTTTTTCACTGGTGCACAATCTTGGGAAGGTGAATGCGCAATCTTAGGAAGGCGTATTCCTAAGTTTGCGCATTTGACTATTTTTAGTTTTTGGTCAAAAGATCAAAAACTAAATCGATTAAAAATTTTATTTCTGGCGCAAATCATCGCCAAATGTTTGAAGAACCTTCTGTACAAATTTCAATATTCTAGCTCCTTTTCATAAAAAGTAGTGACTGTTTGAAAATTACGTGCGCAAACTTAGGCACATTTACCCTATATGTTTATTTGAGAAACCACGATTGCATTGCCTGCAGTAATATGCACATTCGAAAGCTCCTGTTACTGAGGCAATTGCATTATAATGATTATTTCTGAGAAATAAATCAATATAAGCCTCATTAGTGGTTTTTCCTTTGAGTAACAATCGTTTTCCAGTATAATCAGTACCATCAAAGACAGAGATCATTCATACTTGTCCTTGAAGTACTCCTGGAACTTCTCAACATCTAATAATGTGCCTCTGAAGGTGTTCAAGTCAAATTTGGCATCTGTGCATAATTTTACAGCTTCTTCTCGTTGTTTTATACCAGCTCTGTCAATTCTTGCTATCGAACGATACTCTGCTACATATTTCTTGTTTTTAGGCTCACTTGCCCTCTTCAGGAAAGCTATCATGGTAACAATTGCCCGTGCTAAACATAGATTGTCGCCATTTTGGATCTTGATGATGGAGTATTTATGTGTTTGGCAATATTCATGAAATGGTAGTAATGATAAGTTATAACGATTCTTCTGACCACTTGGAATCTCAACTCTGGTAATTTTCATCTCCAATGGTTCATTGAGCATAAAATTTTCATTGCTTTGAACAATTTTTTCAACTTCTGCCAGCACTATGTCAGTGGTCAGCTGGGAACGTTTCCTGAAAGTTACAAACACAGGCTTTGTGAATGATTGGTTACTTAGTGTAACACCAATCATATCATCTTTAGGTATATCAGTCATATGTTTTTCCAAAATTGAATCGAATATCTTCTGAATGTGTTCACGAGGGTCACTGACTATTGGTTTAATTTTAATCTTCATTTCTGTAGCATCTTTCTTAAACTGTTTGTTATGGCAAGTAGTTGATGATAAGACTTCATACATTTGTTCGACATTATCTTCATTGTTGTTATTACCACTGTCATTATCAAGGATGTTACTGCTACTGCTGGTGGTGCTGCTGTTAGTGCTGGTATTATTTTCAAGGTTGTTGTTGTTGTTGTTTTGCAGTATACTAGTACCGCTTGTACTTGCACCAGGATCAGGTAGGATATGAATCCAGCTATCATTAGTTAGTTACATTGTTGTTTCCACTTCCACTTCCACACATAACAGCATTATCATTGGTATTATTTAGATCATTTGAGAAAGTAGTAGTAGTAGCAGGCCTTGCATCATCAATCACATCTGGGGCAGCAAGCATCCATTCATCATCTTCACTATCGAATTCTATTTTTAAAAAAACAAAAAAAATTACTCACCTGTTATTTTATCAAAAAAAATATCCCAAACACTAAAATTATACAAAATGAAATTTCACTTACCAATTCTTTCAGATGCCATTGCTCTGCATTAAAAAAAACGCGAATCACAGTACAATTTAAAAAAAATGAAATTGCAATGTGATATAAGGAAATATGCCTTCATCGCCTTAGCGATGATTAAATTAATCATCACCCTAGCGATGATTAATAGAATAACTCCCTAAGGCTGCAAGTATGGTAATGTGATAACTCCTACTACATCGCTATGACGTAGTCTCGCATAGCAAACTCATTGAACGATGCACCTGAAAATACTATATAAGGCATCGCGGACACGAGCCAAAGGATCTTGAATTTGGCAATCCGGTGAGCTGGTTCTTGGTCAAAAAGTGACTTTATGTAGATGCGAATGGCATACGAGGTCCCCCTAGTGGGACACTCAGCCCCTTTTTCTCAGATATTGCCCACTTCTTTAGTGGTTAATATGATCTTCTCTCGTGATTTAAATTATTGTACGTAATTAATTGCATTTTCATTGGGTATTTCTCCGATCCTGCTAGCCATCAGAAATACTTCTCGTCTGAAAGGGTACCTCATGTACGACATTTCTACCGCTGCTGACTATTATTGGGGACAGCCACTGAAAGAGGTAGAAAATATGGACATTATGCGAGCCTGGTGAGTAGTTTCACCATCATTAATCACACATTTTATAGGAAATGTGTACAGTTTCAATGGGTAAGCAATTACCCACCTTCTATATCCATTAATAAATATTAATTATTGCTTAAATAACTAGCGCGCGTTGTAAGGTAGAAGCCTGTGCTTGTATCTATTATAAAATAACCCTATAATTATTTCATACTCATTTAACGTCTTAATGTGTATTTTTACATTATCCATTACTATCAATAAGCCATATTATTAATACTTGTGTCGGATGTATGTTTTAATTGGTGGTTAAGGATGATGTCTGTGAAGGGTAGATAGTATTGATTGAAACCTCTCCTATGTATTGAGCTATCCAGGCAAGGCAAATATTCACTATGTAAGGGAATATTTCGAGAACTAACCACGTAAATAGGAATTATAAGAAAATCCACCTATCCCAATCATTCTAGATCTCACTCTATCAAATGTATATACTTGAAAAAAACAGTTCAAGATTAGTACAAAAAAACACCATAAACTCTTTTTAAAAAAAAAAACAATTCAAGATTAGTATAAGGTGCAATGAGGGAAGTCCAAATTGGGGGTAAGTCAGAAAAACTGCTCTAGCTCTTAGAGGCTTATATCTGCCGAAGCGCTACCCAGGGGTAACTTGAGGGTACTACGCCTACTTCATCACAGCATAAAAAATTTCGCGACCCAGTTTCATTTTACAGGCTTTTGATTGGTTGTTTTTTAGTTGCTGTTTTGAATTTGATTAAAAAATTGTAACCAGTGTTTTTCAAACTGCTTTTTACCTCAGAAGAAATGATCAGTAAAAGTGATATTATAGGTGAAAGTATTCCTAAAACAATAATGAAAAACCCCAAGTATTCAATTTTTTTAAATTTTAAATTTTTCATTATTTATATCGCTTTTTCTGACTTACCCCCTAAATTAGTGCTATGGGGTAAGTCAGAAAAGTGAACATTGATACCCCCTAAATTAGTGCTATGGGTATGGGGTAAGTCAGAAAAGTGAACATTATGTGTAATACGTAGAATGATATGTTTTCGAGGCCGTAGAATCCGAATCTGGAGTTATCTTTTTTGTAGGAGTGGGGGGTGAGGTGTGGGGAGTAGAAAATTTTCAAATTTTTCACACATTATTGTGTAATATATCGATTGATATGTTTTCGAGGTCGTAGAATCCGAATCTGGATTTATTTTTTTGTAGGAGTGGGGGGTGAGACGTGGGGAGTAGAAAATTTCAATTTTTCACACATTATTGTGTAATATGTCGAATAATATGTTTTCATGGTCGTAGAATCCGAATTTAGAGTTATTTTCTTGTGGGAGTGGGGGGTGAGGCGTGGGGAGAGGGAATATTTCAAATTTTTCCTACATTATTGTGTAATACTCGTATGTCGAATAATATGTTTTTGAGGTTGTAGAATTAGAATCCGGAGTCATTTTTTGTGGTGAAGGTGGAAGGTGAGTCGTAGGTTCGTATGGGTGGGGGATTTCAAATTTTGCTTATACATATTATGGTGTAATACGTCGATTGATGTTTTTGAGAATGAGGAAAGTAAAAAATTCCAAATTTGGTTTTTATTCATCTCAATGTTTTCTTATACCTCTGATGTTCAAAGTTGACAGTTTTTTATATAAAATCAGAATTCAGAACATGCTTTGAAAAAAAATGCTATACAATCAGGCAATATCATGTGTTCTTTTCTGCAGGATGATGTCAGATGTGTATTTTGGAGTGTTGTTACTATGTTTTGGGGATTTTTTGCTTTGTTTTCTCAGATGATTATTATTTTTTCTCCTTGCATGAGTTTTTCAATTTTTTACAAATACATTTTTGTACTCTACAATAAATTGTCAGATGAATTGTTTTTCTGAAGTTACCACAAAGACAGCCAAAATACCACTATGGGGGAATTGATGGGTAGGAGGGGGAGATTTCTACAAATCGCCATTTTCATACACATCCGTGTTTTTGAGCGGAAGGTATTTCAAATAATCATTAGTTAGATCATTTCATTACTGTTCCAACTTCCACGGGGCACAGTAGGCCACAACCCCCTCTCCCCAAACAGTGATACTTGAATAGCACTCGACCCTAAAAACTAGCTCAAAGTTCGAATTCTGCGACCTTGAACACATATCAATCAACATGTTACACAATATTATGGGCAAAATTTGAAATTTCTCCTCTCCCCTTGCCTCGCCTCCTACCACTGTGAAAAAAAACCCCAGATTCGAATTATACGACATCAAAAACATATCAATCGACATTGCATATTGCACATTATTATAGACAAAATTTGTAATTTACTCTCTCTCCTCTTGATTCACCTCCCACCCCTACAATAAAAATATCTCCAGATTTGAATTCTACAACCTTGAGAACATATTATTCGATATATTACACAATAATGTGGGAAAAATTCGAAATTTTCCCTCTCCCCACGCCGCACCCCCCACACCTACAAAAAAAAACTCCAGATTCGGATTCTACGACCTCAAAAACATATTATTCGACATATTACATGATAATGTAGGAGAATTTTGAAATTTCCCCTCTCCCCACGCCTCACCCCACTCCTACAAAAAAAATAACTCCCGATTCGGATTCTACGACCTCGAAAACATATTATTCGACATATTGCGCATCGATGAGGGTCGAATCCTAATATCACCAATTAATTTTGTAGATTTTCTGACTTACCCCAAAGCGGGGTAAGTCAGAACAAGTTACATTTTATTCGATTGTGCAAAAGCTACTGTGACAATCGCGCTGAAATTTTTACCATAGGTTGAGAACCCTTATGGGAACCTACATACCAAATTTCAGCCATATCGGTTCATTAGTAGGAGAGTAACAGCTGATCAAAGTTGAAATTGTGAAAAAACGTTCTGACTTCCCCCGTGCACCTTAAATAAAAGTTCAAGAAGAAAGTACAAAGTCAACAAATTACAACACGAAAAGATTTCACCGAACTATTTTAGCACACTATACACTAAGCACAAAAGTTTTAACTTTACACGAAGCCATGTAGCTGTAAACTGGTTCCTCCAGGCACTTGAGGCTTATTTTATACACATAAGAATGAGTATGATTGGTTGATTCCATATCCCCAATTTCAATGATTAAAGTACATCAGCCAATCACAGAATAATCCACTCCAAAATTTATTGCTGAACACAAAAAAGAAAAGAAAAGAAATGACTCATTTCCTGTTGAATTTTTCACGCGGAAGTATGGTAGGTGTTAGATAGTCGATGTGATCCATTATAGAATCATCTACTTACTCCTAGCTATTGTATAGGTACGAGATAAGCTTGTGGGTTTTCCACTCTGTACTTGTACTTGATGTACATAATCATACCTGACAAATATACGTTTTATTCCGTTGTGTTCATTGCCTTACGAACATTGTGTTTTACCTCTCTTGATAGTTTGACATGGTATCAGGCGTAGTTTTCAAGTTGTAGATTGAAAAATTAATATGTAGTTTTGGCCTGAATTTTTTTTTGAACTTGTTTGCCGTTTTTTTATCGTTACGTACATTTTTTTGAGTGAATATGTTGGCTAGAGATCAGTTTTGTGGTGTTCCAGATTTCGATGGAACGAATTATCATACGTGGAGCTTTCGAATGAAGCTGTATTTAGAGGCAAAGGAAGTTTTGACCTGTATCTCGGTTGAACTGACGGATGCGACCAAATCCATGACAATGTCCAAACATCTCAGGAGTTAATTACACCAAAATGAACTACGCGAGAAGTATTCAATAAAGATTTATTCAAATAAATCAACAATTAAACACATTAAATGCACAAACGCACAGTGAAAAGTATCATGAGAACTTAGCTACACGAGACACACACACAGTAAGAATAAAAAAACTAATAGGGTAAGGAGAGTTAGCCGCGTAAAGTCAAGGACCATCTATGACTAGGTCTGATGTAGGAGGCGCAGCCACGTGGTGTACAAATGTACTACCGCTGACAATCCAAAGATTCTAAAGCCAAGAGTATTATTGCAAATTCGTTATCTCATGAAATGTTATGCCTCGTTTTGAACCAGACTTCGGCGAAAGGTATGTGGGACGTTTTAGAAAAGATGTATAATCATGTAGGTCATGCTGAACAAGTATTGGCTGAAAATGAGTTAAGTGGGTTACAATATGAACCCAGCAAGCAAACAAAAACCAAATTTATTGCTGAATTTGGAAAATGTGTTCATAAAGTCTGAGCCTCCAGTAAAGTAGTTGGTGAAGATGGAGAATTAGCTCATTTATTGTTGAAAATGCCAAAAGAGCTTGAGCATTTAAATGATATTGTTGATGTTTTACCTGCTGAAGAGTCTAAGCTGCAATATGTAAAGTCAAAGTTGTTCCTGTCAAGTAAACCCACTGAAATTCAAAGTACACCTTCTGAAGATAGTTCCAGTTCTGAGATAAAAAGTAGCTCCAGTTCCGAGAATAAAAGTGACGAGACTGCAGATGGTGTTAATTTGAGTTCATTATTTTATGCCAAAAAGGATATTCAGTGTTTTGGTTGCGGTGAAAAAGGTCATATGAAGAAACAGTGTCGTAATAAATGGACTAATCAAGGCAGACGTCATAATGGACATGGTAATTTTCGCAGTAATTAGTCCAATCATCAAGGGAGAAGAGGCTATCGGGGTTGTGGTAATAGCAACAATAATCAAAATCGTAATCCACCAGAATCGTTTCTAATCGAAGTAGATAATCATCAGTTGCCAATTAATAGTTCTGAAATTGAAGGTAATAGTACTTATATGTCTTGGTTGTTAGATAGTGGTGCTACAGACCACCTAGTTTGTAAAAAGGAATATTTTTCTGAGTGTGTTCGTTTGAAATAACCTGTTGATGTTAAGGTTGGTGATGGTTATCCATGTAAATCAGAATATATTGGTAATGTTAATGTTGTATTCAAAGTTGGTCGAAAATTAACTAGTTGTAAAATTAAAAATGTATATTTGGTAGAAGAAATTAGGAATAATCTGTTATCTCTGAGTACTATTGATCAGGCTAGGTATAAGGTTGTTTTAGGTGATGGTAAAGCAGAAGTGTATAATAGGACTAGATAGTTGATGAGTATTGGAACCAGAAAGGGTAAACTGTACGAGATAAAGTGCAAATATGAGGGCAAAAATGGTAATTTTGATAATGGTGATAAGTGTATCTATGCTTCACGTAAGGTTGAGACAGATAAAAAGTACTGGCACAGGGTTTTGGGTTATGTGAATTTTTATACTATCAAGGAGTTGGCTAAAGGTAATATGTTGGATGGTTTTCCTAGTAACGTTCCTGATGAGTATGTTGAATGTGATCTGTGTAACCTGAATAAGATGAGAAATTTATTGTTTGGCGGAGGTCGAAGTAAGGCTAATGATTTGCTTGAGATTGTTCACACAGACGTGAATGGACCTCATATGACAAAGGGTAATAAAGGAGAGCAATATTTTCTCACTTTTACAGACAATTATAGCAGTATCAACGTGAAGTCCGAGGTATTTGATTGTTTTGTGGATTATTATAACAAAGTAACAAATTTAACTAGTACGAAAATTTTGAATTTAAGATGTGATAATGGTCACGAATATATCAATAGGTAGTTTTATGATTTTTTGAGAGAGAAAGGGTTCTTTATTCAGAAGGTTCCACCATATACACAGCAGTTGAATGGATGTGCTGAATGTCTCAACCTCTCAATCAGGCGATTGTTAATCGCGCTAATTGTCTGTTTGATGAGTCTGGTGTTGATGAAAGATTTTGGCCAGAGCTTGTTAAAGCAGCAGTTTACATTGGCTATCGTGTACTTGCAAATTCAGTGGAAAATTGTACACCATTTGAGCTTCTTTTTGGTAAGAGACCTGACGTTTCAAATCTTGTTTTGTATGGATTGGAGGTTTTTGTTCGTGTACCTGACCGAAGGCCCCCATGTAGGGACGGGTCAAGAATATCCTTATGGTACCCTCTGCCTGTCGTAAAAGGCGACTAAAAGAGGACCAGGCAATCGCGGAGGCCTAGATAGCAGCCCTATCACCGTGATATATCTGGCATGGCTGGAAACCAAGTCAGACGAAAATCAACCTTACTCAAAACTCACAAACAACAGGAAACGGATGGAACTATGGGATCCCAGGCGGAGGTGAACCCCTGGTTAAAATAAAAACGCACGCTAACGAAAGGAAATACAAATTCGGAAACTGGAATGTAAGAGGATATGCAGCCAAGGAAGCAGAAATAAACAAAATTCTAAGCAGCAGAAATATAGACTTTGCCGTGATGTCTGAAACAAAGAAGAAAGGAAGTGGAACAATCGAATCTGGAAATTACATCGTTATCTACAGTGGAGTCGACAAGAAAACCAGAGCTGCAGGCGGAGTGATGTTACACATACATAATAAACACCGCGAAAACATCGACTCATACAACATATGGCATGAAAGAATTGTATCAGCAAGGATGAGATTGAAAAAAGACTTTCTTACAATAATCGGAGTATATGCACCAGAAGAGGGAAGAGAGGAACAAAGCGAAGAGTTCTACGAGTAACTACAGAGGGCAGTACAAGCAGTAAATCCAGAAGATAAATTGGTAATAGCAGGAGACTTGAATGCTCAGGTAGGAGATAAGCGGGTAAAGACAGTAACTGGTATGTATGGAACAGAAGGAATGAATACAAATGGGAAAAGACTGATAGATTTTTGCACTTTCAACGGATTAAGAATCATGAACACATTCTACCAACACAAGAAAGATCACAAGATGACATGGAGCAATACAAGAGGACAAAGCTCAATGATCGACCATTTCATAGCCAATGAAAATGCCGCAAAGAAATTCTTGGATGTAAGAACATACAGAGGCCTAGAAATAGGCACTGACCATCATTTTGTTCAAGGAGTAATGAGAATGGAAACAACAAGAATACCAGCAAGGAAAAATGAAAAGAAGATCAACACAAGAGCCCTGGATGACCCAACCAACCAATGGCTGTACCAAAGACGGATGAACATCATTAGTCAAGAGATACCAGCAAGCCAGGACATAGAAGAAGAATGGAAAAATATCAAATCCATTGTGACAAAAGCGGCAAAAGAAAGCTTAGGAATGGTTCCTTGCAGAATTGGGGCAAAGCGAATAAAGAATTGGGACAACAAAATCCAAGAACTCATACAAAAGAAAAGACAGGCATTCAGAAAATTCATGAGCACAAAAAGCGAGGTTGATGGTGAAGAATATCGAAAACAGTCGGCAAAAGTCAAGAGAAAGTCCAGGAAATTACAGAGAGAGAGCTGGGAAAATTTCATCACATTCCTGGAGCATGACACATACAAGTTACGGCCAAAGGTGTACAAGATCATAAGAAGAATTGACACAAATTTTAACGAAAGAGTGGGTTTGCCAAAGATTAAAATCAATGATGCAAAGGAATATTTTGAAGAACTCTGGAGTGATGAAAATGCACAAGATACAAAGATAGAAGATGAAATTGGAGAAACAGAAGACAGAATTTCAATTAAAGAGCTTCAAGAAGCTTTGAGAACAGCAAAAAATGCAAAAGCTCCAGGAGAAGATGGCATACCAACAGAATTGTACAAATATGCAAGTGGCGAATTTAAAAGAAGACTTCTGGAATTCCTAAATAGGATGTACCAAGAAGAAAGGGTACCTGAAGATTTCAAAACAGCAATTGTAATACCACTGTTCAAGAAAGGTGATATGTCAAACCTGAAAAACTACCGAGGAATAAGTCTACTAAACACCTGCTACAAGATATATGCGAAAATACTGGCAAAACGACTGGCAGAGCATGCAGAAGAAAAGCTGTCAGAAAGTCAAAACGGATTTAGAAAAGGAAGATCATGCACTGATGCAAGTTATACAGTAAAACTACTGATGGAAAAACGGATCGAATACAACCTAGAAACACACATGTGCTTTATAGACCTGGAAAAAGCATATGATAGGGTTAATAGAAAAAAACTGTTTGAAGTCCTAAAAGATGAAGAGATAACATATAAAATGCGAAAGGTGATAAACAGCATATATAAGAACACTAGAATAAGAGTACGAATTGGAAATAAACTCTCAGAACAAGCAGAAATAAACAGAGGAGTTCGCCAGGGATGCCCACTGTCTTGTGTTTTATTCAACATGTACATGGATCACATGGTAAAAGAATGGCAGAAAATGAAGCCAAAAGGAATCAAGACAGACAGAAGGCAAGAAATATCAACAGTATTATTCGCAGATGATCAAGCAGTACTAGCCGAAACAGAAGATGACCTACAGAGATCAATGTATAATTTAACAAAGACATCAGAAAAGTATGATATGAGAATATCTTCAGAGAAAACAAAAACAATGGCCTTCAAAGGAAAGGAGCCAGTAAGAAGCAAGATTGTAATAAATGGAAAAATCATTGAACAGGTCAACAATTTCAAATACCTGGGAAACACGATATCATACCAGGGAGAAGTAGATGTTGGTGGAAAGATTGCAAAGTTCCTGAGAGTCACAGGACTGATAAATAGGACCCTGAGAAGCAGTAAGGTGCGAAAAGAAACAAGATTGAAGGTGTACAATACCCTAGCAATACCAATGATGATGTATGGAAGCGAGGTATGGGCACTGAAGAAATCTGATAAAAGAAGAATAACGGCAGCAGAGATGAAGTTCATGAGGAGAACGGCAGGGGTGACTCTCAGAGACAGAGTCCCATCCGAGAAAATAACAGTAGATCTCGGAGTGAAGCCAGTCATGAAGAAGATAAAACAGTATAGGAAAGATTGGAGAAATCATGTCAAAAGGATGGAGGAAACAAGATCACCAAAACAGGTCCTCCAATATACACCAACGGGGAAGAGAAGCAGAGGGAGACCAAGGAGGAAACTCACGGATACCTCAGGCTCATCCTCAACAGGTTCCACACCGCAGCAGACAGGCCAATAGGCCTACCGCTTATAAGGAAACGACGACGACGACGACCTGACCGAAGGCATCCTGATAAATGGTCCAAGAAAGGAGTCTATGGGAAAATCATTGGTTTTGAGGAAACTGGTTATCGTATCTTGAGTAATGGAGAAATAACTGTGTCTAGGAACTTGAAGTTTATTGACCCAACCAAAAGTAGAATAATGTACCTACATAGTGAGGATGAAGAGGATGAGTCAAGGTCGAATGAGTTGAGGTCAAATGAATTGAGTGAACGTGAGTTACTTCGGAGATCGTCATGTGAGAAGAAACCAATAGATAGGTATGGCTCACCAGTTGCCTATTTTGTCCAGGTAGGTATTCCAGATACGTATGAGGAGGCAACTACTGATGAAAGAGCTGATGAATGGAAGGAGGCAATGGAAAAGGAGCTTCAAAATATTGAAAAGAATGCCACATGCATTGAAACTGACTTACCTGAAGGTCATAAAGCTCTAGATTTGAAGTGGGTATATGCCAAGAAACCTGATGGTTCGCTGAAAGCTTGAGTTGTTGTTTGTGGTTACCAACAAGATGATGAGCTTGAAGAATTATACTCACCAGTTGTTAGTATGGCAGCTGTAAAGACCTATTTTTTGTTAGCTGTGAAGAATAAATGGCACATTGAACAGTTGGATGTTGAAGCTGCGTTCTTAAATGGTGAAGTCAAATCAGAAGTTTATGTCAGTCCTCCAAAAGGATATCCTATCAGGCCTGGTAAAGTTCTCAAGTTAAAAAAGGCTCTATACAGTTTGTGCGAAAGTTGGTACGAATGCTTAGATAGGTATCTGAAATCTCTAGGTTTCAAGAATGTTGGTTCTGAGAGATGTATCTACGTGTGAGGAAATGTGTTCATATTGGTCTATGTAGATGATTTGTTGATTTGCGGTGGCGATCTCAGGGAAATTCAATCAGTGATTTGGAAATTGTGCTCAAGATTTTCTATGAAGGTCATGGGACCTGTATCAAATTATTTAGGAGTTGGAATTTGTTATGATCGAACTGGTGGCGTTATGGAATTGGTACAATCGTCATATATTGAAGAATTAGCTGTGAAATATCGTGTAGTAGACTCTGAGCAGATTTTTAAAACACCTATGGAAACTGGTCTCAAGTTGAGAAAAATGGACGAAGTGAGAGATGATTTGCCTTATAGGAGTTTGATAGGTGCATTGTTGTATATTGCTGCAGCAACTCGTCCTGATATCTCATTTTCGAGTGGTTATTTGAGTCGTTTTCAGGCACCCTATTGATAAGAAAAACGCGTTTTAGTCTCACTTTTCAGCTATTACGCCCGTGTTTTATCAAATCCGCTAGCTTTTTTCAAATTTGCTGTCACAATGTTCTACCTGAAACAGGTTTTGTTGAAGTAGACCGCGTTTTTCCACTGCATCCGCACTGCGTTTATGCCATCTCACACTCCAGGGGGTCTTTCATAAAAGCAATTACGCATGGCGTTTACGCGATTACGCCGGGTGTAAACGCGCCAAAAAATGCGGTCTCAGTTTTAAGTGTTTAACCGCGTTTTTCTTGGCAGTAGGGCAGGGTTGAGAGTGCTGAGATATTTGTATTGCACTCGTGATCTTTGTCTGAAATATGTTAGTATAGGTTCCTTGCATCCAGTTTTAGATTGTTACATTGATGCGGATCATGCTCAAGATCTAAATCAAATCAACTTTATTTTTTGCAATAGAAAGTCCACATCTGGATTCTTTATTCGTGTGTATGGAAATCCTGTGTTATGGAAGAGTGTCAAACAGGGAGCAGTGACCAGAGCATCCACTCAGGCTGAATTTTATGCACTTATTGATGCCACTCCAGAGGTGATGTGGATCAAGGGATTGTTGTCTGAGTTTGGTAAAGTGGATTACAACATTAAGATATACGAAGATAACTCTGGTGCTGTATCTCTTGCCTGTAGGGGTAATTTCACTGGCAGAAGTAAGCATATAGATATTGCTTATCATTTTGTTCATGATTTAGTTAAGGCTCTATATAAAGTGGGTGAGCGCATCGGCCATTTTGTTCCCTGAGTGATAACGGACTAGTAAGTATGCATACAATTTCTCACGTAAAAAATGCAATTTTCTCGATAGTTCGCGAGTCCGGGTGAACTTACGTGTAGTCTCAAATTAAAGACAATAAAATTTCCTATCGATCGATGTTAAATTTTGATCATTTCATGGAAAAATAACGACTTTATGAATACTTCAATTTTACTAATTTCTGCGTACTACGTATGTCGTCTTTAAACTAAAAATACTCGAAATTTTCAGTGGACGCATAGGTATTTTAATACAGCAAAATGTTCGTTATTTTATTCTCTTTAAAATGAGCTATTACCGAAAGCTCTACATACAACCGTTCAAAAGTTTTCGAAGTTGAAAGTTGGGAAAACAAGCTGCGGATGGTAAGTACTGAACTTTGAACTAATATTACTCGAAATTTTCAGTGGACACGTAGGTATTTTAATACATCAAAATGTTCGTAATTGTATCCTTTTTAAAATGGTTGTTTACCGAAAGCTCTACCTTCAACCGTTCAAAAGTTTTTGAAGTTCAAAGTTGCGGAAAGTGGTCAAATTGTGTTATCACTGTTATCAGTCACTTCCCTAGCGACCAAACGATATCTTTTCATATCTCATACAAGTCTGTATCAAGTCTGTGCTATATCCATACAATAGCGAAAATGTCCGCCTATATCGCTAAATTGTTGGAAATCTGTTGATATCTTAGCGATATTCAGCGATATTCAGAAATCTGACCAGCAATATCTACCAGATATAGGACTGCTATACTATATACCACATAGATATCTGAGGAATGTATTCTCGATTTCCAGGGTATATCGTGTGCTATATCACTAGATATCTAGCCTATATCTGTAGATATCATCCAATTTCTGTGATATAGGTAGGTATCTATATCCTATGTATATCTTCCTTCTGGTGGATTTCGATATAGAGTTTTCGAAACCACATTGATATAAAATGTAAGTCTTGAAAAAAATACTGCAAGTCACAAAGAATAATTTTGCATTGAAAAACAAAAAAAGTTAATTTCTACACCAGTAGGTAATGTAACAATTTTCACTTCTCTTGTAAAATACTCTCTACGTAGGTATATGACTCACAGTATTTGCTTCAAAACATACATTTTACATCAATACAATTCAAAAATTCTAAGTACAACCAATAACCCTGCTCAAACATGGAGAATGCCTCACTCTCAAAGCTCACAAGCCACTAACCAGGGAACCTCATGCAGGGGCACCACCAGCCCGGGGAGGAGGTGCCGGGGCGAATTATTTATTTATTGTTATTTCTTTTAGATATGGTACCAACAGCAATATCTGGCCTAATGATCATATTAGGTACACACATATAACAAAATAATGATTATGACGTGTTACTTTTGGATTTTTGACATTAAAATTGGTCACAACAAAATTTGGAAAAGAACTTAAAATTTTAAAAATTATGTTTTTGAAAAAAAAAGTTTGGAGAAGAGTTTAAAAGTTTTGAACCATGCTTTAGTTGAAAAAAAAAGGATAAGAAAAAAAGGAAGCACAAACGTAATCTTCAAAAAAAGAGTTAAAATAAATCAAAGTACCTCAATGAAAATGAAATCACAGTCTAATGAAATTCGTATTGGTAACTTCATTCACTCCATTCAAAAATGCTGAATTTTCAAGATTTCAGAAATATCATCCAACACAAACACATACACTGATTTATAAAACATTTTCAAAAAAATTTCACCATCCTTAAAAAACAAAAAATGAACACAGTTATGAAACACACCAGAAAACACTTCGGAAATAACAAACCATCAATTTCACTTTTCAGCCATCTTGACTTGAATGATTCTCTATACACACATTGCACACGTTATACTGAATACAAAAAGAAGTGTTGAAGAAATCGTTCTATAACTCAGGAAATCTGTAGGATATCGCTACTTTTACATAAAATCACCTCATGTAGAAATGATATTCTAGAGATATCGCCAAACCCATATCCTATCCACGATATCCTGTGAAACTGAATCGCATAAATCGTTTGCAAATCGTGAAATGCTATTCAGATATCTATGTGGCATAAAAACGCCAAGTTTGGTCGATAGGGTTACCTAGTTTTGATCAGTATTTTACTTTCCGCAACTTTGATCTTCAAGATCTTTTGAACGATGAGGGGTAGAACTTTCGTTATAAGCTCATTTTAAAGACGATAAAATTACGAACATTTTGCTGTATTAAAATATCCATGTGTCCGTTGAAAATTTTGAGTAAAATTTGTTCAAAGTCAAATACTTACTGCCCGCAGCTGATTTTCGCAACTTTCAACTTCGAAAACTTTTGAACGGTTGCATGTAGAGCTTTCGGTAATAGCTCATTTTAAAGAGGATAAAATAACGAACATTTTACTGTAATAAAATACCTATGTGTCCACTGAAAATTTCGAGTATTTTTACTTCAAAGATGACGTACGTAGTATGCAAAAATCAGTAAAATAGAAATATTCATTAAATCGTTATTTTTACGCGAAATGATCAAAATTTAACATCAATCGATAGGGAATTTTATTGTCTTTAATTTAAGACTGCATAACAGTTCACCCAAACTCGCGAACAATTTAAAAAATTGCATTTATTTTTTTACATAAGAAATTGTATGCATAATTACTGGTTCGTTATCACTTCAGGGAACAAAATGGTGGATGCGCTCACCTGGTTTATATAGAGCCCTAATTTAGTCTCCAAGGGAGAGATTTGTGTAATTCCAGTGGCGAGTGAGGAAAATATTGCGGATATTTTCACCAAGCCCCTAGACCGGACCAAATTTGAATATTTTTGAGGTTCAATGGGGGTTGTTCCTAGATTGAGTGTCTAGCCTGTTTGCATTGAGCTTTACTTATCGTTTTATACTTCGTTGTTTTAAATTATGTTGTGAAATATTTATTTGTTATGTTATATTATTCAATTTGTGTATTAATTTGTTTTAATGGAATATTTTATTGTGAAATTTTGTAATGTATAAAATTGTTAATTTATGTCACATCGAGGTGGCATGTTAGATAGTCGATGTAATCTGTTATAGAATCATCTATGTATTCGTAGCTATTGTATAGGTACGAGATAAGCTTGTGGGTTTTCCACTCTGTACTTGTACTCGATGTACATAATCATACCTGACAAATATACGTTTTATTCAGTTGTGTTCATTGCCTTATGTACATTGTGTTTTACCTCTCTCGATAGTTTGACAGTAGGTACCCACCTTTCATGCTAGTATCAACCCAAATGCTCTCAGGGGCCATTTCATCCCTCATATGTGCCGATAGTTTTTTTGTGTTTTTTAGAAAACCCCTCTCATTTGAATGGTTCTAGGCCCACTCCCTTGGGGGTAGAAGGACAATTGAAAATTTGACGTAGAACACAAAAATAATGCTATTTTCGACGTTAAATCAACCCCTCGCAAGAAAATCAAAAAAACGACCTGGCAGGACACTTTTCACGCTCTAGGATGGATGCGACACACATGGGGTACGGCGTGAGACAAAAAACCTTTTGTAGGAATTAGTCCGAATAAATCATCTTATTTCATCTAAAATTCCTGTACTACAGTTAATTATACTTAATAATGATAGCAGGTGATTGGTTAGAGGGTGGCGTGGGGGTGGGGGCATGGATGCGGTGGGAGTTGCTTGTGAGCAATCTTTATACCAGTTCCTCTCTAGCTTATATAGGTAGTATTTTATTGCGTTTTTTTTGTTTTCTCTCTTGATGGATCACCATTTACTAATGTTTAGCTAGAATTATGATATATTTTTGGTTGTTTTTTTTTGTTTTTTAATTCTGTATGTTCCCCTCTACAGCTTCAGAACATGTTTTAGTTTTTTATCATCCCCTTAACTATAAGCGGTCTCTCCGGTAATTGGCTTCCAGCTGTTGGAGAAACCTAAATTGTTAAAATAAAATAAAATAAAATAAAACTTTCCACCAACTATATGCATCTACATATTTCACGTTGCCAACTTACATTTTTAATGAAAAACTTTCTCTGGGGTTCACGATATTTCTGTCCACCCTGTATAGGTACCTACCTTCTTGATAACTATACGTACATATTATGAACTACGCCAAATAATAATTTCAAGTACCTTTTTCATTTCCAGCAATACGTTTTTCTGTAACAACACTACAATTTTCTTTTCAGCAGTGATTGCGCGTTGAATCACCTGTGTCAGGTTACCCAATAATTTGCCATCCAACTTATCTAATGCAGCTTGTTTGTCAGTGGTAGCATTCTCCATTTTTTTCAACAATATTTCGAAGGAAGTGATTTCCTAAAAATACAAGTGATTGTAATCAGGTGGTATTGTGATGAATTCATAATCACCATCTCCAAGGACAACTTACTTGATTTACTTGTGTTTCAATACTTATATTAGGCGGTGGTACTGGTCCTGCATAAGCACACAATGATAGGATAGAGAAATATAAAACAAAATTCTTAGAAACACGGAACATTTTGTAGTTACCTACATTATTTTTCAAAATTAAAAAGATGTTATAGTGTACGCTTAACTACTGCCAGTGCCACGTAAGTAAGGTTGAAATTGAATTATGAAACATATTCAATCAATAGATGAAATTCATTGATCTAATGAGTTTCTTCCAACTAATCTTTTCAATTAGTATTTTTTTAATCTGAAATGCCTCTTACAATATTAATGTTTCTGATCAGATTGATAGGTACACGGTAATAGTTTTTAGCGAAATTTTTGTAAAAAAGGATGGGTATTGCGGTAGGCCCAACTTTGGATAAAAAGTTCGTGGGTCAAAAATTTTGATAGTTCTCGACGTTTTGAGCTCAAACTAGACGATTCCTGGTGTGTCAGATTTTATATATATATATAGGTAATATTTAAGCATAGCCATTGTGGTGCCTGTTTGAAGTATACGTATAGTCATGTCCGGATTAAAATTTTTCCAGTATGCTGGAATACTTCCCTTGTTGGCGTGATTGCACAGATGCTATGAATTTTGCTCTAAGAATTTTCCTAAAACCGTACTAATTAGTCCCTCATCTACGTCACTTACAATATATATAAATATGTACATTATTATACTCACCATAATATTAGCTATACATATTTCCAGTCAATTCGAGAAGATAATTTTATTTTTTTAAATAAATGAGTGCGAGATTTTAATAATGAAGAGAATTTTCCGAATTGAACACGGAAAAAAAAAGTATAGGTAATTTTTATTATTTTAGCACAATAACCGGATCCCATTCGAAAATACAGTAGAATTTATTTTAGAACTTGGTATTTTCAACTGGTCACACAAAATTATTTTTAATGTGATGGCATGGTAAAAATTATTCCTCCATAATGACTTTTACTGTACCATGATAGTAAAAATTACACGAACCAATAATGTAAAAATTGATGTGTGGTGAAGAAAGAAAATACTCCTCTTGAAGTAATTTTTACTATTTGAAAAGTAAAAATTATTCTATCGTAATAATTTTTACTATATTTCAATAGTAAAAATTACTCGAACCAATTGTGCAAAGATTATTAGGCGTTGAAGTAAAAAATGCTCGTTTTGAGATAATTTTTACTGTTTGATAAATAAAAAGTACTTGTGGTGAGGTAATTTTTACTTTTGAGCAATGATATAAATTTTCAAAATGAAATTTAAAAAAATTAAAATGAAGGGGAAGGGATGTGCAATTTTGAATTTTTTTTGCACCGTTAGATTCTACTTCATGTGGAGGATTCTTGACAATTTTAATCTCTTACGAAAATTTCCTAACCTAATGACCTAACAGGGAATCGAACCTGGTACCTTACGTTTACCTAACTACCTAACTTAACTACTCCGCTATGACCACGCTACTAATAAATGAGGATTAAAAGAATATATTTGTTTGCAAACGCGTGGTGCTATTTCAAATCACGTTACTGTTTATTACGTGCAGTTTGATTGGATAGCACTTTTTCACATGTTTGTGTGTGTATTTTCTGTGTTGCCGGTATATCGTATAAAATTTCAAGGTCTAAACTGCGTTTTTCGATTTTTGGTGAATTTTTGAAAATCGAATTTAGGCCAAAAGTGAGAGAAAAAATCAAAATTTTACCAAATTGACCAAGAAAGCTGAAATTTGGGATATACCCTATTTTCGACATGCCAAATCGATTGGAGACGGTTTCAACCCATTTTGAGCAGTTCTGGAGCCTCCAGCAGGTTTTTGAAACTCGAAATTCCCACAAAGTTCCATCAAATTGGTTTGTAAAGCTAAAATTTATTCTAAAAACTAATTTCAATACGCTACGAAGTACTGCAGGTGAATTTCAAGTCGTTTTGGATCCTCCAGCAACTGTTTGAAAATTCCTGAAGCCTCCAGCAGATTTTTGAAACTTTAAATTTTCACAAAATTTCATCAAATAGAGATGGAAAGCTGAAATTTACTCTACACTCCAATTTTAACACACTCTGAAAACGACTTCTGGTGGATTTCAAGTCATTTTACAGCCTCCAACGACTTTTTTTAACATTACTGGAGCCTCCAGTAGATTTTTTAAACTTGAAATTTCCTCAAAATTTTATCAAACCAAGATGGAGAATCGAAATTCATTCTGCAAACTAATTTCAATACGCTACGAAGTTGACTGCTGGTGAATTTCAAGTCATTTTAGAGCCTCCAACGACTGTTTTGAACATTACTGGAGCCTCCAGTAGATTTTTGAAGATTGAAATTTCCCCAAAATTTCATCAAACCAAGATGGAGAGTCGAAATTCATTCTGCAAACTAATTTCAATGCGCTACGAAGTTGACTGCTGGTGAATTTCAAGTCGTTTTGGAGCCTCCAGCAACTTTTTGAAAGGTTGTATGACGTTTTTTTGTCAAATTGAAATTTCAAAACCATTTGAAACCATCATGTAATCTGCGAAGTAAATTTCAGCTTGCCAACTCTATTTGATAATTTAATGTTGGGGAAATTTCAAGTTCCAAAAATCTACTGGAGGTTGCAGTAATTTTCAAAAAAGTCGCTGGATGCCCTAAAATTACTGGAACCCACCTGAAGTCGTCTTCAGAGGGTGTTAAAATTGGAGTGTAGAGTAAATTTCAGCTTTACATCTCCATTTGATGAAATTTTGTGAAAATTTAAAGTTTCAAAAATCTGCTGGAGGCTCCAGAACTGCTCAAAACGGCTTGAAACCGTTTCCAATCGATTTGGCATGTCGAAAATAGGGTATATTCCAAATTTCAGCTTTCTTGGTCAACTTGGTGAAATTTTGATTTTTTCCCTCAGTTTTAGCCTAAATTCGGTTTTCAAAAATTCACCAAAAATCGAAAAACGCACTTTAGACCTTGAAATTTTGACAGGTGATAAATTTTTGCATGATCTTTCGATCTACCTTTGTAAAGTTTGAAAAAGTTCGTGCAAGTCCTATGTTAAAACGCAAAATCTGCGATTTCGGCTGACCTGTCAATCAAAATTGCCGCCATTTTGTAAGTAAGGCCAACTTTTTTTTTGGCAAGTTTGCTTTAAAATGTTCTTCAGGATGTCCCCTTTAAGAAAAAAGCTGTCCCGGAGGATCGGCGGAGGGGGGGATGCAATTACTCCTATTGTCATATGCCGGACTATTAATATTGACACAGTAATTCGTGTTTTCCATGTACGAGTAGTAAGAATTACTCTCACAATGCGTGATATTTACTTAGAAATAATAGTAAAAATTACTTTTATAACTGAGTAATTTTTACTTGGGCAGAATAGTGAAACTTTACTATCCGTGAATAGTAAAAATTACCGTTACAATCGCAACAGATAATACCACCTGGTGCAGTACTTTTTATTCAATCATACAATTTTATTTTTTACCAGAACAGAATAGTAAAAATTTACCATCCGTAAATAGTAAAAATTACATTGAATTTTGTGGGAAAAAATACTATACAGAAATGTAATTTTTACTTTCATCACGAATTGAACCACACGTTGAGTGATTTTTACTATGAGATTAGTAAATTTTACTTAATAGGTATAGGTAAAACTCTCAGTACCGCACTGTTTTCAGAGCGGTATTGTTACACTTTACCGGCTACTTTCAGCAGTACGGTACTGACGCGAGTTTATCAGTGACACAACCGTAATATCAACAATACCTATGTGAGTATGCATAAAATGGCGATTAGTGAATCTTTATAACATTTTTCAGACGTTTTTGAGCGAATCTATTCTAACTGAACTATTAAATTAAATATTCTTCTGTACTTTCAATACTATGATTAAGGATTTGGGCCAGTTCATTCCTCATATTCGTACATATTCGATGAAATTTAGTTTCAACTTTCAAAAGATATCAAGTTACGTTGTTAAATTCTTTTATGAATAATTTTTTCAAAGTAAGAACATCATAGACCACAGTACCTGTTGATAATTCCTTGGGAGAGTTGATTTACAAACAAAACACACATTGAGAATGATCAAGTGAAGTGTAACTAATTTCGAGAATAAACGGTAATACATAATATGAGTATATAAGTACTTTGGTAAAATTCACATCACTTTGTTATCATCACATTATAAACAAAACAAAATTCATTTTCTGATACCTAGATAGAAATTGAACATCCACGATTTATTTCAAAACTAAACGAACTAAACGAAGTAAAATTCACTCAAAGAAGTAAGAAATCACATGTACGTAAATCTGTAATCTACTTTCAGCCAGTTCATTCGAAGGTATTCGATGAAATTTGTGTTCAAAAGATATCAAGTAACCATGTTTTAAAATTCTTTTTTGAAGAATAAATTGTATGTACGAGTACATAACTAAACTACTACGTACTTCAGTAAAATTCACATCACTTTGTTATCATCACTTCACATTTTAATGTAAATACTAAAAATCGAAATTGATTTTGTGAATAAATAAACTAAAACAAAACGGAATTCATTTTCTGATAGATAAAAATCAAACACCCATTGCTTTATTTCAAAATTAAACGAATAAGAAGAAAGAAATTCATATTCAAGAAATCAAAATCACTACCACATGTACGTACGTTATCTTTTCTATCTACTGAAAAACACGCTTCGAATGTAAAGCAGGGTTGCCATTTAGATAAATAATTAAAGAACTACAATTGTAATTTTTTTTACATTTTTGTGTAATTTTGTACGCATAGTGACTTAAAGACAACTGCCTTGTTTTAAACAGTGAGGCACTGAGAGCTTTACCTATACTAATTAAGTAAAACATATTACTCAACGATTCGGCAAATGTACGTGAACACCAACTCGTGTGCTTTGCAACGCTCGCCTTCGGCTCGCGCTGCAAAAATCACACTCGTTGGTATTCACGCACTTTACCGAACAGTTAAGTAATATACTATTACTATGAGGTTTGTAAATTCTACCTAATTTTGGGTAAAATATATTTTTTGGCGGACATTTATTATTTTTTAACAGGTAATTTATGTTAAAATTTTTTTCCGTGAAGTGATTTTAGAACCGTTTTGAAATGTTTATTTTACTTGGATCTCCGTTACAAAATCTATGTATTTAATAAAGAAGATATTTTGACATAGGTAGACTTCAGTTAATACTTTGTCTATCTACTCGTATAGATTCATTATCTCTCCCAACCAACATTTTAGAAACACTATTTATGTTATGAATTATTCTTTATTCAAACCAATAATTCACCGGTAAAAATATCTCCGATTATACAAAATATTCGTCCGTAATGACAAAAAAACTTCCTGTGTTCGGATTTAAATAATATTTTTGAAAAAACGAACGAAACGAGGAAAGTTCAAATCTTCAATGTTTATTTCAGATAGGCATTATAAAATAGGCCTGATTGGTCTGTTTATAATAACACTGGAATTTCCTGTAATCTGAAAAAAAAAAACGTAGCAATTTGCGTATAGAAGACGATAACTTGAACACTTCTTTAGGAATGCTCATAGGAATTTGAAATGCGTAATGCAGTAAAGAAAGAACAATCGCAACGTTCACAATTCCACAATTTTGGACACACTGGAATTGAACGTTCTGTTGAAGCAATCAATATGCATAATTTGGTACTGTGTATAGAATGTAGGTATAATGTCGAAGTCTGCGGAAAATGAGAAGCCCTAATAAGACGTCAGGACATTAGATAGGTATAGTAGAACGACTTTAAACACCGCTTTTGGAAAGTGTGAACTAAGTTAGTTGATATTTATGTACTTAGGAGATTTTTACTCAACGTCTTTTGCTTCACAAATGATATTCTTAAACACGAGAAAAATCCATTTATAGTACAGTCAAATAGGGATTTCACCTGGAATAAATTGAGGGGAAATTTTTTTTTGCGCCAAAATGCTCAGGATGGTGTCCTAAATGACATACTAAAACCCACCCTGAATTCGCGTGGTGCTTCGCCCCTCAGACCCACATTTGTGCCCCCAAAATCAGTTTTTCATCATTTTCTCCCCCGCATTGCATTTTAGCGAAAAATATGTGGTTAGATACGAATCTACGTCAAATTTTCGATCTAATGATGTATCAACCTCCCTTGTATGTTCAAGGGGGGTGGAACCACAACCATTCAAAAAAGGGGGGTTTCCTGAAAAATACATAAAAGATATAGGCACCTGAGGGGGGTGAAATGGTCCTCGAAAGCGTTCGAGTTGATATCAGCATGGAAGGTGGGTACGATGGAGAAACTTGCGCGTGAAAAATTTCAGATCCACACCCCCTCCCCTTTTTGGGGACCCCCTCTTTTCTGAAATTTCGATAACGCTTTTCTCAGCCCCATGTTGATCGATTTTGAAAATTTTTCTGGAAATCATGTATTATCCTTAGTAGGTATCCCCACAAAAATTTTCAACCCCCTCCCCTCGTATTTACCCCTCAAAATAGCGTTTTTCCATTTTTTCATGCTTATTATCAATAGTGAAAATTGAAGGGACTAAGCGCTCTGGAGAGAGCTAGATGAAGGTAGCAAAAAATCTGACGTCATATTCGTGCTCAGTGGTATCGAATTATAAGAAAAGGACACCCTACTCATTAATACTTGGTTATTTTCCCCAAAATTCCCCATTATACCCCAATCCTCCCTATGACACACTTTTACACCATTTTGAGGGGTAAATATGACAGGAGGGGGTTGAAAATTTTTGTGGGGATACCTACTAAGAATATACATAACTTCTAGAAAAATTTTCAAAATCGATCAACATGGGGCTGAGAAAAGCGTTATCGAAATTTCAGAAAAGAGGGGGTCCCCAAAAAGGGGAGGGGGCGTGGATCTGAAATTTTTCACGCGCAAGTTTCTCCATCGTACCCACCTTCCATGCTGATATCAACTCGAACGCTTTCGGGGACCATTTCACCCCCCCCTCAGGTGCCTATATCTTCTATGTATTTTTCAGGAAACCCCCCTTTTTTGAATGGTTGTGGTTCCACCCCCCTTGAACATACAAGGGAGGTTGATACATCATTAGATCGGAAACTTGACGTAGATTCTTATCTAACCACATATTTTTCGCTAAAATGCAATGCGGGGGAGAAAATGGTGAAAAACTGATTTTGGGGGCACAAATGTGGGTCTGGGGGGAAGCACCACGCGGATTCAGGGTGGGTTTTAGTATGTCATTTAGGACACCATCCTGAGCATTTTGGCGCAAAAAAATTTTCCCCCAATTTATTCCCGGTTGAGTTCTCATATGAGCTAATTTGACTGGACTATTATCACGTTGTTCAAGAATTTTGCGAAGTGGACGATACTTTTGGTGTGGTTTTTTTTTCTTGAGAGGCGGTCGTTCAAAGGAAATAATTATGTGAAAATCCGAAAATTTATTACTGACAGCTTCGTTGGATATTTCTGATTCACTTATTCAAAAAATGAAGGGCTTAAACATCTGTAGCGTTTAGCGCATATGTACGTAATCGAATAAAGATAACATTTATCTCACGTTGATGTACAGTTACAATGTATGTATTAATCAGTAATAAAGTGTTCGTTGTAACTATCGTACGTTCTTTAGCTCACAAAGTGGCGACCGTGACGAGATAAATTTTATTCAGCTAAAAACCTGTATATTTCAACGTTTTTTGGTGAAAATTTTTGCAATTTTTTGCGTATTTTCGCGCGTAATAACATTTTTTGAGTATTCTGGTGTGTTTAGAGAATTTTTGAGTATATTCGCGTGTTTTTTACAGTCGTTATCGGCGGATTTGTGCACGATTTCGTGTTGTGACGTTCTATACATTTTTATCGTTTGTTGTGCTTTGCAAAGATGACTGTTGGAACTCCGTCTACCGCTCCTGCCTCTGCACCTGTCAAGCTACGTATTGCTCCTTTTTCCGAAACCTCTCCAGATTTATGGTTTTCTGCGGCACATGCAATTTTCGCCGCCAACGACGTCAAGGATGAAAAGACAAAGTTTTCTCATCTTCTACAGAGTTTAGATATTGCTCAATATGAACGAATTAGTTCAATCATAAAGAGTTCTGAAACTCTTGCTACGCCATACTCAGACGCGAAGACGAAGTTACTAGAGGCGTATGGTGATTCTGAGGAACGAAAGTTGCAAAAACTCCTCAATTCCCACACATTAACCGAAACGAAACCTACTCGTATTCTCGACCAGATTCGCACGTTGGCTGGTAACTCCTTTTCGGATAGTGCAATTAAGGAGATGTTTTTATCAAAAATTCCCATTCAAACTAGAATGGCAGTGACATCCAGTCTCTCGTTACCACTCGACGAGCTTGCAAAGCAGGCTGAGACGATTATGGATTTGCAGTTAGCGAGTGGCATGTTGAGCCAAGGTTCATCGGTGTTTTCCTTGATGGCAAACTCTACCATGCCATCTACGAGCAGTACATTTACCCCTTCAACGTTACCCACATCGGCAACTGCACATACACAGTGCTGTGCAGCTTCAGCACCTCAAACTGCCACGTTACCTGCATCGGCAACTGCACATACACAGTGCTGCTCAGCTTCAGCATCTCAAACTGCCGACACTTTGCTACTGGCTGCCGTTACCGAGCTGACGAAGCAAATCGCTGCTATGAACCGCAGTCGCTCAAGGGATAGATCGAATTCGAGTCACAGTGGCAGAGATCGTTCACGTTCACGTCGCCGTTCTCCATCACCATACCATTCTCGTGATCTATTTAATGGTAAATGCTGGTACCATGACAAATGGGGAAATAATGCGCGTAAATGTTACGCAGGTTGCAGTGAATATAAAGAAAATTCCTCGGAAAACTAGCAGAGGGGACACGTAAAGCAGCGATACAGTCCCCCAGCTGCGCCGAAGCTGCCGATGCCTCTCATACTAATTCACCTCGTCTATTCATACGCGATAAAAAATCTGGCTCGTTATTTTTGGTGGATAGTGGTTCTGATATTTCGATTTTACCTCGCAACTTCCTGTTAAAGCGTCATTGTGCCAGAGAAAAATATCAGTATAAACTTACCGCAGCTAATGGCAGTAAAATAGACACCTTTGGTACAGAGGTGGTTACGGTGGACTTTGGCATGTTAACTACGTACTCTTGGAATTTCGTCTTTGCAGACGTCACAATGCCAATTTTGGGTGCAGATTTTTTGTCATATTACCATCTGCTACCTGATACACGTCGCAAGCGCCTGTTCGATGGGAAATTATTATTGAGTGCGCAGTGCCAAGCAGTTGAAACGTCTCAGGCCAGTGTTAATCTAGTCAATGGTGAGTTGCCTGATGGCCCTTTAGGCGACCTCTTTCGAAAGTACCCATCACTGTTGCGCCCACCTCAGTACCATGCAAGTCCTCCTCACGATGTCCTTCATTTCATTGAGACTCATGGACCACCAGTGTACCAAAAACCACGAAGAGTTCAGCCACAAATTGCCAAACAGATCAGAGCTGAGATGGATGCCCATCTTGAGTCCGGCCTAATCAGTCATTCCAAGTCACAATGGGCTTCTCCAGTGGTACCTATTCGAAAAAACGGAAAAATTCGAATAGCTGGTGACTACAGGTTGTTGAATTCGTGTACATTGCCTGATCGTTACCCATTGCCTGATATGCGCGATTCTACTCAGAGTCTGTTTGGAAAAAAGGTATTTTCAAACCTTGATCTCGTTCGTGCCTACTTCAACACACCCATCTACCCTCCTCATCGCCCTAAGACTGCATTATCATCATGTGCCGGATTTTTCGAGTATAACCGGATGCCGTTGGGCTTACGAAACGCGCCTGCCACCTTCCAGAGGTTTATTCGTTCGATCTTAGGCGATCTACCTTTTGTTTTCATCTACTTAGATGATATTTTGGTTTTCTCAGACTCTGTAGAGGAGCATTATTGTCACCTTGAGATTATTTTTGCAAGGTTGGCGAAGTATGGGCTTAGTATGAACGTAAAAAAATCTACATTTTGCGCTCCAGAGGTTTGCTTCCTTGGGCATCGTGTGACTCAAGATGGTTATAAGCCGACAGAGGAACGTATTGCTTACCTCAGCAAATTGCAACGCCCAAAGACGATAGAGGCGCTGCGCAGCGTAATTGGCACATTCAATTTCTACCGTGAGTTCAAGCTGCAGGCTGCTGAGGTCCTCGCCCCTTTGAACACAATTTTAAAAGGCCGAACAAAGCGGAAAGATAAAACTCCGGTAAAATGGACCCCCGAGCTGACAAAAGCATTTGAAGATGCCAAAACCCTGTTCTCTACATTTACATTGTTGCACTACCCTCGAGAAGATGCTGTTTTGGTGTTGACTGCGGATGCCTCAGGCACTGCAGTTGGTGCGGCCCTTGACCAGATTACGAAAGATGGTACCAGAGAACCGTTAGGGTTTTTTTCACAAAAATTGGATGAACGTGAGCAGCTGTGGCCCACCTATGATCGAGAATTATATGCTTTGTTCCTGGGTGTTGAGCATTTTGAACACCTCATCGAGGGTAGACGCTTGGTTTTGGCAACGGACCACAAGCCACTGCTGCCTATTTTTCAAACTCAAAAACACATAAAACTGCAGCGTAGGTCCAGACAAGCCCATTACCTCTCACAGTTCACTAGTGAGATTGTGCATATCTCCGGGGTTGACAACGTTGTGACCGATGGTCTGAGTAGGCCAGAAGTAGACTCAGTTACAGTCAACGAGCAGTTTGGTTTCACCCTGGAGGAATTTGCTGAAGCACAGAGGTTGGACAAAGATATGGAGTGGATCCGCAGAAATGGCCTACATGACCACCAAATTGGCGAGCTGTTCGATAAAGATGGTAACAGTGTGCTTTGTTCATTATTTCAAGGCAAGCACAGGCCACTCGTCCCTAAAGCACTTCACCAAACGGTTTTTCAAAAAATACATAATGTGGCACATCCTGGGCTGAAGGCCACTCAACGTTTGATAGCTGATCGATACTATTGGCCTGGTTTAAAGAAAGACGTTCGTATTTGGCACCGTGCCTGTGAACCATGCCAACACAGTAAAGTTATAAGGCATACTAAAGCTCCAGTTGGGGTGTTTCCACCTAGTGACAGATTCGAGCACCTACATATGGATATCGTTGTATTGTCTGCCACTCCTGATGGCTACAAATACCTGTGCACCTTTGTAGATCGCGCAACACGCTGGTTGGAGGTTGTACCACTTCGTGATATTTCTGCGGAGACTGTGGCAAGAGCCTTTGTTGAGCAGTGGGTGGCTAGGTATGGCGTACCTGCGTATTTGACCACAGATCGAGGCAGCCAATTTACGTCTGCGCTATTTTCTCAAGTTTCCACACTGCTGGGCTCACAGCAAGTCAAAACTGTTGCATATAACCCCCGTGCCAACGGAATGGTCGAGCGCATGCATCGCCGATTGAAAGATGCTCTCAAATGCAGAGGTGGAAATTGGCTCACTATGCTACCGGCAGTTTTATTGGGTTTACGCTCGTCACCTCGAGATGATACTGGTGTATCGTGTGCGGAAATGGCATTTGGTCGTACATTGAGATTGCCAGGCAAAATTTTCGAAAATTCAGAGCATATTGCAGATACTTTCTCATATGTTTCCAATCTGCGTAATGCTTTCCGACGTATCCGCCCTGCACCAGTCCGAAAAAGACACACTGACGTGTTTGTACATCCGGATTTGAAGTCCTGCGATCGTGTGTATGTACGTGTTGATCGTGTCAAAATGCCGCTCGAGGCACCTTACCAGGGGCCATACCTCGTCATAAAACGCACCCCAAAGTGGTACCTGATCGATGTCAACGGTAAGCAGGATTCGGTCAACATCGATAGGTTGAAGCCTGCGTATTCATTGGCTAGTGATAATGCCGACAAAGGGCCTGATTTGCCACAGAAGTATATTGTGAGAGGTTACGATGTCAAGCAGGCAGAGGAGGAAACGTTGAGGAACACCAAAGCGAACCGAAAATCGATTTATGTCCGAAGTCAGGCTCGATCCATTCCCCTCTCTCCTGCCTCAACGCCTCTCCCTCCATCGCCAGATCCTACGCAGCCACGTACTCGAAGTGGTAGGGCCATACGGAAACCTGTGAGATTTGGAGATGGTTGTTGCTAGATTATTTATACTTCTATGTTTTAATTTGTATTTTATTCGCTGATATTTTTACCTAATTTTATTCTAATATTTTTTATGCTTGAAAAATTTTTTTAATTTGAAATTGTCGTTTCCCTCTTTTAAATAAAGTTACCATTAGTTTTAAGTTGTATAGTATAGTCGAAAAAAAAAAAAAAAAAAAAGGGGGACGCTTGTAGCGTTTAGCGCATATGTATGTAATCGAATAAAGATAACATTTATCTCACGTTGATGTACAGTTACAATGTATGTATTAATCAGTAATAAAGTGTTCGTTGTAACTATCGTACGTTCTTTAGCTCACACATCTTTCATGAGACCATAACTGTTATGCAGTGCTTTACCTTAAAAGAAGCCCGCATTTAAGAATCAAAAAATAAATAAAAATAAAAATAAAAAAAAAATCATCTGGGAAAATACTTGGTGGCGTTTTTCACCATCCTATCAAAATTTTTTTTGAAGACGTGGTGAAAAGAATTGATAAAATGGTTCTATCATGAGAAATTAATATGGATATTTCATTAGAAAATGTCAACGATCAATTTTAAAAAATTAGATAATAATGTGTACCTATATATATATATCATGCAGTTTTTTTTCTTCATGAAACTATTTCAACGTCCATCGTGACAGTTGAAATAAAAATGTGTCAATTTTGAATAAGAAAATATTCATGAAGATTTTATTGCAAGGAAAATGGGAAAAAAAGTTTTGAATTTGGGTAACTAACCATTAAACCCTTTTAAAATGATGTTTATTCATTGGTCATTTTAGAAGATGTGTTTGAAATATTCAAGTATGATTAATTCCTTTTTATTTTTCGTGAATAAATTATCTACTTTTTTGCGCAATTTCAATTTAATTTAATTTTTTTTTGGAAAGTTACAGTTGTTGGAATTTTTTAGTTGAACTCAAGGTAAATAAAAATACTATCGTAATAGGTAGTCTGGATCGGCGCTTGTGTTAGTGCGCGTTGCGTTTGTGTTGAATTGTGACGTCAGTGGTTCTAGAAAATCCGCAACTCTTATACGCTTTGTACAGTGTAGCTACTTTTTAGTTTTTACTACTTTGAGCTTTATTAACTTTTGAACGGCAAGTGTTAGCGCTTTGGGTTGAAAACTATTCGAAAGAGGATAAAAATCTGAACATTTTGGTCAAATAAAATACCTATGTGTCCACTGAAAGTTTCGTGTAATTTTAATTTAAAGTGGGATTTTTATCGCGAGTGGCTACTTTTTACAACTTTGAGCTTTAGTAACTTTTGAACGATAAATGCTAGCGCTTTCGGCAAAAAACCATCTGAAAGAGGATACAATTCTGAACATTTTGGTTAAATAAAATATTCGAAGTTGGAATTTTTCCGCGAGTTATTATTTTTTTACAACTTTGAGCTTTAAAAACTTTTGAACGGTAAGCGCTAGCATTTTCGGTAAAAACCCATTAGAAGAGGATAAAAATCTGAACATTTTGATGTATTAAAATACCTATGTGTCCACTGAAAATTTTGCGTAATTTTAATTTTAAAGTTGGATTTTTACTGCAAGGGCTACCTTTTACAACTTTGAGCTTTAAAAACTTTTGAACGGTAAACGCTAGCGCTTTCGATAAACAACCATTTGAAAGAGCATTAAATTCTGAACATTTTGACCTATTAAAATACCTGTGTGTTCATTGAAAATTTCGCGTAATTTTAATTTGAAGTTTTTTTTACCGTTAAATTTGAAATGCAACGTGAAGTGATGAGAAATCAGAACCACTGACGTCACAATTCCACTCCCTACCGCAGCACCCAGTGTGTTATACAGTAATCCAGACTACCTTTTACGATAGTATTTATTTACCTTGGTTGAACCTTTTTTGAATTGAAAATCTGAATTTAGACTCCTAGTACTTACTTTCTAAAAAAAAAAAAAGAAGAAGAAATATTGTAAAAAATGTCGTTTTTGTTTTATTTGGGCATTTAATAGTTTTATTTCTGATACAAGTATTCTTGAAAAAATGAATGAGGTAAATATTACTATCTTTATTCTAAAATTATCAGAACCAATTTTTTATTACAATTTTTTCAAAAAGCAGTACATTTTTTACTCAAACATTTCCATTTTTCAAGATTTTTGTGGGAGTGAGGAAGGAAATGGAATACTTAAGTATTAAGAATAAAACCCTTGATTTATAGGGCGTTTCCACGATTGACCATTACCACTTCCTCCCCCAGCATCGTCGCTTCCATATACATATACATATATGTATTCATAGCAAACGGGCTTCTATTAAAATAATTTTTCCGGGTACCTACCAAACAACTCGTTTATCCGGCGTACTTTCTTGTTAAAAATACATTGTTGTCTGACGTACGCTAAACGAGAGATTGCATAAGTGCAAACAGATATTCACAGTATGGATTGAGAAGATAAGTACCTTCATCTCAGACATTTTTTTTTCCTGATAAGTTTATTTTTTCAAAATAGTACATAGATAAGACATATCTATTTCTTCCGCGTTTGATCGATTCGATCCCGTATTTGATTATTATTATAGTTTTTGTTGACGGAATGTCATACTCAAAACGTTGTGAATTTACAGAAACATTAAATATTATCCGGATGCATTATAAAAGGCAGAATAGGACAATGAAAAAGTGTTTTGTTTTTTTTAATGTTTTTCAAGCTTGAGGCACTAGTTTTGGAATAATTGCTAATTTTGTCTTTCGAGAACAGAATAATTGAAAATCGGAATGAAATTTCAGATGAAGTCATCTCACTCCTCATCATAAAAATATTTCTCGTAATGATTTTTAACTGATCATTTTCTTTATACAATTATACATATTACATGTATTACATGTAATCTCATCTCACCGTCAGAAAAAATTATTATCACCTGTATTTTTATGGCATGCACTGATTAGTCAGTACCGTGAAGCATGAACATCTTTATCATTTCAATTAGTTCGAATTTTTTATAAGTACCCGGGGAAAAAAGTTCAAACTTGGCCATACATGATCATGTATGGTGGATGAACTCGAGCATACATGATCATACATAAACTGAAGTTTACATACATGCTCATGTTACAAAATTGTCCCCCACATGATCATACATGTCATGTATGATCAAGTATGATTTAGTGTAACCATGATCATATGTAAATGCGGGGATTTTTTTTAACATGAACATGTATGATCATACTTTAAATTCGAGAATGTATGAATTTTTACAATAAAAATATTGTCAGTATAAAATATATGGGATGATTTGCTGAATGGTATAAGTACATAAGATGTGCTAAGAATGCAAGACAAATGTGGTTAAATGAATTTCAGACATTTTTCCAGATTATAGACACTTTTCTAGATTATAGAATAAAATGTATGATATAAAATATGCAATTTCATACAAATGATCCATACATGAGCATGTGGGGGACAATTTTTTAGTATGATCATGTATGAAGTCGTCATACATGATCATGTATGGCCAAGTTTGAACTTTTTTCCCCGGGTATGTATAGTTATTTATTTTTTAAATGAGTAAAAAAAAATGGTTATAAATTGAAAATTAATAAACTTACCTCCCGGGGAAAACAGTTCAAACTTGGCCATACATGATCATGTATGACGACTTCATACATGATCATACTAAAAAATTGTCCCCCACATGCTCATGTATGGATCATTTGTATGAAATTGCATGTTTTATATCATACATTTTATTCTATAATCTAGAAAAGTGTCTATAATCTGGAAAAATGTCTGAAATTCGTTTATCCACATTTGTCTTGCATTCTTAGCACATCGTATGTACTTATACCATTCAGCAAATCATCCCATATATTTTATACTGACAATATTTTTATTATAAAAATTCATACACGTTCATGTTAAAAAAAATCCCCGCATTTACACATGATCATGGTTACACTAAATCATACTTGATCATACATGATCATATATGACATGTATGATCATGTGGGGGACAATTTTGTAACATGAGCATGTATGGAAACTTCGGTTTATGTATGATCATGTATGCTCGAGTTCTGAACTCGAGCATACATGATCATACATAAACCGAAGTTTCCATACATGCTCATGTTACAAAATTGTCCCCCACATGATCATACATGTCATATATGATCATGTATGATCAAGTATGATTTAGTGTAACCATGATCATGTGTAAATGCGGGGATTTTTTTTAACATGAACATGTATGATCATACTTTAAATTCGAGAATGTATGAATTTTTATAATAAAAATATTGTCAGTATAAAATATATGGGATGATTTGCTGAATGGTATAAGTACATAAGATGTGCTAAGAATGCAAGACAAATGTGGATAAATGAATTTCAGACATTTTTCCAGATTATAGACACTTTTCTAGATAATAGAATAAAATGTATGATATAAAACATGCAATTTCATACAAATGATCCATACATGAGCATGTGGGGGACAATTTTTTAGTATGATCATGTATGAAGTCGTCATACATGATCATGTATGGCCAAGTTTGAACTTTTTTCCCCGGGTAGACACTTTTCTAGATTATAGAATAAAATGTATGATATAAAACATGCAATTTCATACAAATGATCCATACATGAGCATGTGGGGGACAATTTTTTAGTATGATCATGTATGAAGTCGTCATACATGATCATGTATGGCCAAGTTTGAACTTTTTTCCCCGGGTAGGTACTTTGAAAAAAAAATTGTACCTATAAAATGTTGCCTTTGTTTTGATTGGGCGTTCAATAGTTTTATTTCTGATACCTTCTTTTTAAACGAATAATGTTTATTAAAAGGGTACCCCCGGATAAGATAGGCAAAATGCCCTTAACCTCGGATTTCGATGAAACTCACAGGGTATGTTTAGTACCCCCAAAAAAAATTTTTGGGCCCATAGCCCGCTCCCCATCCCACCCCCTCTGCCATGGGGGCCAAAAAACGCGTTTTTAGGGGGAAAATTCTGTATCACCGCGTAATTAAGATACATTTATTCTGTAAACGAATATAGTTAGAGGGTACATGGGGGTACCTCCCTGAATTTTTTCAGAATTTTTCATCGCATGGGGGAGAAGGGGGGATAAAAGAAAACTTTAAATCGACATTACTCCGGAACAAAAAAATATACCAAAACGATTTTTTCGTCAAATATGTATCTTTAGGTCTACTTTCTATAGAAGTCAACACCCGGCGATTTGGAGTGGTGGGTCAAGCTCAAAAGCTCAAAAAACTCTCAAAAAACCACGTTTTTTACGTTTTTCTCCAAAAATATGGACAAATGGCAGAAATTGAAGAGAACAAAGTTGTTCAGCGTGTTTTACCTCAGAATTGTGTAATTGAAAATTCATAGTTATATCAAGATAGCTGAAAGGGTATTCCTGGGTAAAATAGGTGAAATGCCCCTGTCCTCGAATTTCTGAAATTTTGATGAAACATTGTTGGGTACTATTAAAAAAAATGTCGGAGCCAAAAAATTCCCCTCACCCCACCTCCCTTGCTCACAATAGTGAAAAAACGTCTTTATCGGGGAAAAAAGTCATGCTTCAACCAGTTTTGAAAAAAAAAATCTGTATTCACTCAAAATACTTGAAGAAGATATGATCCTAGCAACGTGAATTTTTTCAAAAATGGTTGGCCCCGAGGGGAGAGATATTGTCAAAAGAAAATTTGAAACCGCCGTATCTCCGAACCTAATTCAAGCACATGAATTTTTTTTTTCAAAAATGTATCTGCAAAAGTATTATAATTGGTATTTTTTTTTCAAATTTTCCCTCCAGGTGAGCCATCTTCAAAAACTCAAAAAACACTCAAAATTGTGTTTTCTGTGTCACGGCACCACCAAAAAAAAGCGATCCGTAATTTTGCATGCTGGCCTCCAAAAACAACAGAAACCAACTAACTTTTTTGAACTCCACTTTTTTGGTCATAGGCGCACCCCCTCTCCAAATTTTAGGACGAAAGTAGATTGACAATATGGGTATCCTTATTCCTCATCATATGAATCAAACTCGCTGAACACGAATATAAAGTTTGATTTGCAGTTGGACCCTTCTAACGGTCACATTGGGAAGAGGGGTTGCCCAAAAATTAGATTTTTTGTGAAAAATGCTTTATTATAGCGCTGTTTACGCCATGCAACTTCTTAATCAAGGTTTTCTTGAATTACAAGTAGCCTACTTTTCAAGTACATGCTAACTAGCTCAAACCTATCAGAAAGGTTTCTTTTTGGTGTCGATGATTAAATTTTTATGTGAATTACCAAGTACACTAGTAGATTTGGCAGATCAAGAAAAAAGAAAGAAAAAAACTGCGGAATTTTTACCAATTTCAGCAGAAATCGTCATTTTGAGTTGAAAGTTGTACAGAAAAATTCTAGCTCCAGAAGTTCCCCTAAAGGGAAAACATGTGCCCTCAAAGTTGGGATATTTTCGAAAAAACCGTGTTTTACCGATTTTTCTTAAGAAAAGTGGAGTACTGTATTTGTTGCGATAGTGGAAGTTGGGTCGGGGAGTGACTTTTCTTTACGTTTTGAGGGTCTTGGATCACGATACGACTATTCCCGAAAATTCAGGTTTCCTTATATAAGGTTTATATACAATAAATATTCTAGGGGGTAAACTCGTAACTTTTTTCTTGATTAACCAGCAAACTCATAACGTTTTGACAAACTCGTAACCTTTCTAGGACGTGACTTTTCGATGAGGTGCCATATGAATCTACAAGGTGTGGGGAGTCTACTGGCAAAGTTTGAGCAGGGACGTGAGATTGCTGTTTATACACTTTCTCATTTGACTCAATTTTCAAATGAGTGCATAGCCTAATTATTTTCTACCAGGACATGAGAAAAAAGTGCTTATTGCCAAGAATCATTTTATTCATTTTTTACGTTCTGTTTGGTGATTCTGGTGGTTGAAGGTCTCCTCTTTCACATGGCGTGGTCAAAAATCGTCTAAAATGAATTTTTGACTGCTCAATTTCAATTTAAAGTTGATTATACAGGTCCGAATTTTTGTGTTTTTCAACATTAACATTAATTTTACGAGGAAAGTATGCATCCTATGAAAAAAATGCCAGGAAGGAAATTGTAGAGCATAAAAGGCTATAGGTGGATAAGTATGGTGAATTTGCCCTCGAGAGCTTCAGGGTTGATATTTGCATGGAAGGTTGGTACCCTTGAGCACCTTCCGTCACGAAAGTTTCAGACCCCCAGACCCCCCCGTTTTTGTGAAACCCCCCCTTTTCTAAAATTTGTACCGGTACCGCGTAAAATTCAAAAATACGTAATTACCAAAAATCAGAATTTTTGGTTAATAATTTTGAGATTTTTTGAAAGTATAGAAATATAGACTAATCTATACTAACTTTGCCTGTTCTGGATATCTTTTTAAGCACTGGGTTGTGGATTATTAATAGCTTGTAAATTATAAGGTGATATCTCTCGCGATCAGTTGGTTAGCTCATGGAATCTTCAGGGTCGTGATAGATCGCGGACAGATTTGTTGTGTTTTTGGTACGACATAAATTAATTATAAGATGTGGAGTTGGGCTCGTATTTATAAGATGAATTTCTATTAGATGTCTTAAGTCAGCAAAAATCAGTAAAAACTGATTACACAGGAGTCAAAAATGAGATTTTCGACTGTAATACTTACGATTCATTACCAATATAAGATGAAAATATTTCGATGTTTTAATGTTCAAAATAATCATTTTGAACATTTCATAGTATTTACACGAATTATACACTCGAACCAGATACGATTGGAAAAAATCGAGAACACACAAATAACTTCGTAACACACGATTTAATTAGTTTGAAACGCATCGCAATACTAATTCTTGCTCGCCATTTAAGGGAGGACATTGAAGGTTATTTGACTACTTTGTGGAAAAATAGATTTTGGAAAACTTAGGTCTATAACACGGAAAACTTATCAGAATAAGCCTAGGACTGGTTTGGACACGAGGTACTTAGGTCAATAAACTTAGGAAAATAACGCGAGGATGCTTAGGTCAATAAGGAAAAAATAAGGAAAAGGAAAATAATAAGACGAACTCCACAATAACATAACGAAGGCGATCCAAGAACGAAAAGAAATCACCAACGACCCCCAAGGGTTCACTCACGTTGTGGTGTAAGTACCCCTTGCTATCATGGGATAGACTGTACTTGCTACATAAATTCAATGAGCTGACGTCAGGGAACAAATCTAGAGTGGGAAAGGGAAAAGTTTATGACGCTAGGTACTTACCTACCTAGTTTCAGTAGTATTCTATTCGATTAAATAATAAGAACGTGTTTTATATTCGAACGCTTTTTTATCTTTTTCTATTTAATTTTGCAATGTAAATTGTGTTAATTCGAATGAACAATTAAACTATTTTCAATGATCTAATATTCGTGTCGTGAAAGTGAATTTGGTCAAATGAACTTATTTTTCTGAACAATTCGGGTATTAGATCCAATGGAGTAAGTCATATTTTCGAGTACACCGGCTAGGCTGGGACTAGATCCCATGCCTGTTCCGGTCAGAATATAGGTCTTATTTCATAGTTAGGTTTCGAGATAGCCAAGGTAAATGGCTCAGTTAGAATCTGAATATGAAATATCCAAGGTAATGGTTTAGTAATTAGATTCAAAATTAGATAGTCTAGTTAAAGACTCATAGGACCTAATTAATCAAATGAGATAATCTCGGTGTAGATTTAATATGACAGTACCAACTATTTCCAATAATCCAAATATGTGAATCCTTTTATACCTACATCACTCATTACTTCCCTAGTCTAAAAATATTCATCAATTTTCCTAATACCTATTCAACATAAAATTAAAATGGCGCCCAACGTGGGGCTAGGGCTTAGTGTGTGTAAGTAGGTTTAATTACCTAATTAAAATTATTAATTTTTGATCTTTTCGTGTCAAAATTCAATTCGAACATGTGGTTCAAATTTTAACATGAAAATAGGATTCGAATAACAAATAGGCCTCAATTAGTTTTATCTCGTTATCGCAATGTGCCATTCTCTCGCCTGTAGGAAAGTTTGGTCAGCCTGGATAGGTAGGTACTGAATTGGTAGGTACCTATCTTCCTAGGGGTATTTGCGTGTGAGAGAGAATGTTTTAAACTCGTGCATAATTGTACTAGCCTTCATACGCGATAAAAATGTAACAGAAAAGTACCAGACCATCGAATGCATCGAGTATCAACAAGAACGTGAAACGAACGAGATAACGATTACTCTTCAGCTGCTACGAAGTACCAGAATTATTACCATTAGAAATAAAACATGTTACAACTAGATTTACATTTGAGTACTTTGTATTGCGAGTGCAAGGCAGGGTTTGAGTAAAAAAGGCCGCTAAATTATTTTCCCCTCTCCCGCATATGTTTTGAACACCCGAGTGTTTCAGATATGCCTTAGTATTAGTATGTGTTTTTCTATAAAAATCAAACAAAAAATCAAATAAAAAATTACATGTAGAAAAATCAACGCCGTGTTAACCAAAATTCTAGGAATTGTAGGATATTTTTCTAGGTATTGTTATCGTGATGTCACGTCGCCATCTTGTGCCTCTTATCTCTATTGTCTGATTTTCAACGATTGCAGCGTTTTGATACAACCACTTTGAGTATTGCTTTTACTTTCGTTCGATGAACATCGTTAGATTTGCGTCGCGTATTTTTCATCTTATTTTGCTTTGTTTTTTGCATTTTTTTAATTCGAATTAATAATGCAATCGTAATTAATGAATAATAGATTAACGTAGATGTTTTGGTGAAGTTAAGTGCGATTTTATTCGTGTACTTTGTTCGATTCGCGATCAAATTATCATCTGATCCAGCCAAATACGGTGCTGTTTATGCTTTGTTTACATCTTGGTTTTCGTATTGATATTCACTATGACGTCGATTGAGGTAACAAATCTTGTAGATTTTGAATTTTGGTCTAGTTATGTGTTGAATTTTTCATGTGTGTATTTGTGTAAAAGCTCAAAAGTATTTTACGTGCCAAAATTGGTTATGAAAATAACCTGGCGCCTGACGTGAGCATTGAATCCTTCTTTTGGTTTGTTTTATGCACGTCAGGTATTTTTGAGCTGTTAGGTCAGTTTTAGGGTTAGAATTAGTAGTAGTATTCGAATGTAAAACCATTACCTGGGATTCGAATCAGTTAGGGAACTAGGTTCAGTTAGGGATTTAGTTAGTTAGGGATATTCTGACCGGAACAAGCCGTTGGTGTGCTTGAATCTCCATTAATTTGATTTTTCAACAGTGAATAACGAAGAAGAATTCAACGTTGCTGATATCGATAATTCGATTGTTAATATTCGATCATTAGATCCAGCCATCATCGATTTTACGATTAATAGCAGCAATATTAATCTTGAAATCTCCAATCAAGACGAAAGCGACGATTCTGTACGAACGATAACCGAAGCTGACGATTCGATTGAACGAGAACTTCGCGGTATTCGAGACCAGTTTAACGAAACTCGATCTAATTATTCAGACGACGAATTCAAATTACCTAAAAAGTCCAGAAAATCTCGCAGCTTGTCGAATTCATCATCTTCATCGATTGTATCTGCGTCTCCGACTTCAACTTCGAATAAATTCAACTTATTATCAACCGAACAAAAGAAACAACGTCGATCTCGATCACATCGTAGAAGAGCTAAACTCTTTTCACCAGTTGGTCCAAATCTCCGTTCAGTTTCACATCCGCCTGGTTTCTACAAAGAGACCAAATCAAAGAAACGACCTCGTACAAAAAAGACGTACGATTCTACAGATAGTGATTATCACGAAGCTCGAGAGGAAATACCTCCTGAAAATTTTGAAGTATTTGACGAAATCATGCAAGCTGAACTTGAAGAATTGAGAGCTAACTATGCGGATTTGCAAGCAACTGAGAAATCTCTTCGCAATAGATTGAACACCCGTGAATCATTGCAAAATGATGACGCAACTCCGGGTACTTCAAACGGTGGTGGAATTTCAGCAAAACAATTAAACGATGTTTTAGCTGTGAACAACATTACTTTCGCCGAAGAAGTTGCTAAACAATTCGCATTACACATACCTCAACAACAGAGTACCGGTGGCCGTGGAGGAGGCAACGGAGGTCGAAATCAAGACTTTGTTCCTCAGCCTACGTGCCTAATAATACTGAAACGCAACTATAATTTAGCCGCTGACAGCGAAGAGCTTTCATTCGGTATTCCTGGTACTAGATCGCTATTGAAAATTTCACCAGTAATATTTTCCAGTGTTGACAATTCGAATCACAACAAAGCTACCAAGACGATTATTCAAAACGCTCGATTGAAACCTTGGACAGCTGGAAAAGACCATCGTTGTGTCGAAGAATTCATCATTGAATTCGAAAACGAAATACGTCAACTAGTCAAAACCAATCAAGAATATAATATTGGATTTGATCATTTTCTCGATTCTCCAGATTTGTTGAATTTCAAGAAACAAATGAAACTGGACACTCCATGGCATGAAAATGCGAAAAAATTGATCAAAATGTATTCGAACGTTCGTGAGCATTCAAACGAAGTAAAATGTTTCAACGAAAGTGTTAAAAAACCTCAACAAAGTGCTGTCGATTATGCTACTTTTTGGTTACGCCGTTTGCATTGGAATTCCTCTGTTGAAGCAAAATATGTTTCTGAAGTTTTATTGGAAGACAATAAAATTGGAAGTAAATACCGAGAAATTTTCAAAGAATGCTCTCCAACTGATTCTATCGAAGATTTAATTGAACAAATTATGAAATTGGAATTCTCCGGTACTTCGAAGGAGAAAAATATCGATGCTTCATCGTATTATCATCAAGTGACGAAACCTATGCTTGATAAAGAAAAGAAACCATTTTCCAGTAAAGATGGTTCAAGCTCCAGTAAATCTTCAAGTGGTTCCAGTTCGAATAAAGAGCCACCTAAACCATCTTCGAATAAGCCAAACCCTTTCGATAAATTTAAAAAGGGTCAGCTACTCAAATACGTCAGCTCGAAAGATGGTAAATATCAATTGAAAAAAATTGAGAGCATTAATGAAGTAAAAAACGAACCAAATGCTCAAATTTACATCATCAATCAAAATCATCATTTAGTTGATTACGTCAAGCCGAAAGAAGCTGAACCAGAACCTGAAGGTGAAGCTTTTGACTGTGAATTCGATCCGAATGATTTAAACTACTGAAAGGTGCTGCCAAAGGTCGCAGTAGTACCTTTACTCGAGTCAAGCCGACCAGAAAGTTTACTTTACCAAATGCTTCTATAGTCAATACCAAAAATGCACCGATTGTAACACCTGTCGTTCCTGAAATTCCGAAACAAAAAGAAAAAGTCTACTTATTCCATGAAGGAATTCTCTATATCGGCAGTAACGTTATGTTCCGTTTCTTACACCAATATGACAAAAAACCAGCTTGCAATTTGGAGAATTTCAAGTTAGTTGGTGACAATTTAACGGCGAAAAAAGTCAACCAGTTGTTCGATGAATATACCTTCGATATTCCTGCCGGCGTTGAACATGCAATCATCCATCTAGGATTGCAAGAATCCATATTCAAAAAACTCGATAGTTCGATTTTCCAAATGGAATTGGAAAAACTCATTATGCGATTGCGAGATTGTTACAAACTCAAACATATTGTTCTTGCTTTAATCGCTCCAACCAACTTCGCTGTTCCAACCGTTGAATATTGGGGAAATCTCGAAGAAGTGAATAAAACGATTTACTTCACTGCTGGCAAGCAAGACAAATGCCTATTTTGGAACGCATTTTCACCATTCGTAAAACGTAATGAACTCATTCCAAATGAAAAGCGTTGGTTTAAATATGTAGCTGAAGGAAATATTTTATACGACATAAAACGAGAACTGTATCAAGGTGGCGTAAATCCGAAGACCGCCAAAGCAGATCTCGCAGGTTGGAAAATATTCGAACTAAGTAAATTGCAATACGAGATGTGCAGTTTCATGAAGAAATTTTGCCATATCAACATATTCGAATCAGTCAAGAATAATAAACCTAAAGATGAAAATCTTGATCATCTTTATGGACGCAGCGATGCTCCTGTCTCTTTCAATCTGAATGACAGTATTATTGACGTGTTACAGCCAGTCGATATTGAGTATTCGAATAAAGATATTTCGCCTAAAATCAAAGTGCAATTTGGCAAAATTGAAATTGATGCTCTGATCGATAATGGATGCTCGCACGTTTTGATGAACGAGAGTGCTTACGAGCGTATATTAGCAGAGTATCCTGAATATAAGAAAAGCGAAGTACGAGCTGAAGGGATGGGCCAAAAATTCACATTGGCTGCCACCAAGTCACATCCCAAAATAAATAAAATGGCTTATTTATCGATCAGTTTTCCGACTCAAAAGCCAAATAAGAGTGTCTATAATATACAAGTATTCATCGTTAAAGACCTCAACGCTCAGCTTATCATCGGTCGCAATCTAATGCGTGAATTCGAAATGGTAATCTTTACGGCGAAAAATTACATCAAAGTTACAGATCCAGCGAATACTTCTGGTAAAAATCGAACGTTTACGATTCCATATCAAGAAGCTGAAAAAGTTCCAGTAAATTTCGAATTGAAACTTGATCCGAAACAACAGCCATTGAAAGAGATTCATTTCATCAACTTCATCAAACCAGAAGAAATATTTTCGATTAGCGAGAATCCTGAATATGTCATCGAAACCGAGCTTCGTTACAAAATCAAAGAAGCTGTCGAAGGAACAGATTTATCTCGCGAACACAAAGGTACGTTGCGCAAACATATTTACAACAACTCAGAACCATTTGAAAATAGAATAGGGCTCTGTAATTGTTACGAGCATAGGTTTGCCTTTGTGGGAAATAAACTTCCCCCTCCTCATAAAGTTTGGTGTAAAACCAGGCCTATTCCACATCGTTACGAAGATGGAGTACATGAGATCATTCGTAAGTGGAAAAAAGAGGGAAAAGTTGTTGAGAGACAATCTCCGTATAAGCTAGGCTTAGTTTACGTTGACAAAGGCGGAGGTAAAGTTAGAATCTGTCTTGATGGTCGTCCATTAAATGAATTCATTTATCGTCATTCTACCGAACCTCCGAATATAAACCACATGCGAATGAAATTCAAGGACGCAAATTATTTTACAATATTCGATTTCAACAATGGTTTTCTACAAATTAAAGTCGTCGAAGACCAACAATGCGTTTTATCGTTCACTGTCGATGGCATTCCATTAGTCATAACAGTAGTTGGTTTCAGAACGGAGGATTCCCTTGCAGCATTTGTTTATGCTCTGAGATTGGTACTACGCGGTTGTGAAGACTTCACAGGAGTTTACGTAGACGATGTAATCATTTATTCGAAGACAATCGAAGAACATCTCGAGCACATTCGAATCTTTCTCGAAAAAGTCAAAGCTGCAGGAATGACTTTAAATCTCCGTAAAACGCAATGGTGTCGAAGAAAAATCAAGTATTTGGGAATGATTTTTTCGGATGAAGGCGTTCAAGTAGATCCGGAAAAAATTGAACCAATTTTGAAATTCGAATTACCCAAAGATGTAAAGTGCCTCCAGCAGTTTCTCGGTATGTTTCAATACTACCGAGAATATATGCCGAGAATCAGCCTGCTGTGTGAGCCTTTATATGCGATGACCGCTGAAAAAGGTGCATTCATTTGGACTAAGGAAAACATCCAACACTTCAATTTATTGAAGCAAGAGTTAGCCAATGAAACCCTTCTTACTTACCCTGACTTTTCCAAGCCTTTCTACATATATACGGATGCGTCTACAAAAGCGATAGCAGGTGTTGTGATGCAACCGAATAAGAAAAATGGCAAAGAACTTATGATGCCAATAGCCTTTACGTCCAGAGTCTTAAAAGGATACGAAAAATCTTACTCTGTGATGGAGTTGGAGTTATTAGCTATTGTTCATCTCTTGGCTAAAAATTACTATCTCCTCGCGGGAAATGAAGTCAATTTATACACTGACAACATCGCAGTCACGTATTTGAAGAAAAATCAGCTACTTCCGAATTGAATAATTAAGTGGTTGCTTTATTTGGATAATTTTCGTATCAATATTCGTCATATTGCTGGAGCTGATAATACAATAGCCGATTTTTTATCTCGTTACTCATTCAACATCACTGAGAACGATAAAAATTTTACCATCTTTTTATTCGATTATGTGACACCAAAATGTCTATACACCGAATTTAGACGACTTCGTGCGATTCAAGATAGCGATGAAGCTGTACAGAATTGGATCACAAGAGCACCAGAACGAGTTCGATTTGATGACAAACTGAAATTGATTGTTTTCCAAAATCAAAATGATCAAGAATGGAGAATTTTCGTGCCTAGTAATTTGCAACTTGATATCATAAACCACTATCACTATGATTATGGGCACGTTGGTATCACCAAATTAATTCGAATCATTCGTAGACATTTTGATTGGCCTGGACTTACTTCACAAGTGCAACAATATGTCAATGGTTGCATATCCTGCCAGGTATCAATGCGAACTACTTCAAGAATGTATGGTCCGATCCAATCGATAACTTCAGACCATTTTAATCACATTCTTTGCTTGGATAATTTTGGTCCACTTCCAACAAGCACAGCTGGTGTTGATCATGTTTTCGTAATAGAAGACCATTTTACAAAATACGTTAGACTTTATCCAATGAAAGTGGTTACTTCTACGAATATCATTGATCGAATGGAAAAATGGATGGCTGAATTTGGTTGTCCAAAAATCATCTTAAGTGACAACGGACCTCAATTTTCTTCACACCTATGGAGAAAATATTGGCGTAAAAAAGATGTCCAAATCCGATACACCTCTCGTTATACACCGAATTCAAATCCAGCTGAACGTGTAATGAGTACGTTAGGTTCAAGTATAAGAAAATACCTCAGTGACAAGCAGAAATCATGGTGTCAAATTATGCCTGATATTGAGCGAAAACTCAATTATACTGAAAGTGCCGTCACTGGTTGCATACCTTATGAAGCTGTGAAAGGTAGACTCGTTCCTGATCCTCTTGTTGAAATTGTAAAGAAACGGAAATTACCTGGACATCTTCACCAAAAAATATTCGATAATCAACGTAGTGCAATCGAGAAAAGAAAAGAAAAGAATACTTCAGCAAAGTTCACACTCCAGTTCAATTGGAAAAAGGTGATCGTGTTTTTGTAAAAAACAGAGTCCAATCTTCAAAAGAAAAAGGTGTCGCCGCTAAACTGTCTCATCAGTGGAAAGGTCCATATAAAATAGTGAAAAAACCTTGGATTAATGTATACGAACTAGAAGACGAAAATAGGCCCGGCTACATCATTCGTGAGAACATTAGACACGTGAAAAAATACGATAAGGCAACCAATGATCCAGAAACGCCTCCTATAGAGTAGTGTCTCAAGTCTTGTCTAGTCTCAGTCTTCTTTTTCTCTTTCTCTTAGTTATATTTTAGTTTTACGTAATAGTTTGTATTCGAATAAAAAAGTCTCTTAGAATTACTCTAATCTGTAAAAATTGTATTTGAAATTGTTCACAGAGTAACATGTACGCGACTTGTCTCGAAGGACACGTACACCCACTTAAGAACCAGAACCTGCAAAACATTGCCACCTTCAAGTGCACCGCCGATGACCTCGACCTTCACGTTTTATATACGAGAGGTAAACAACACCGCACCCTCCTTATCGTCTATCAGGAAGTCGCTTGCCCTATAAAAGTCACAATTCAGCGATACATCAGCCGATTGAATCTCCATCCTGATTTGGCAGAATATTATCGTGAAAGTGAATTCCAGAGAATCGAATTGTACATCCGTGATTACCTCATAACAATTTTGGCTTCGGACATGGTGAAGGAGTTTAAACGTAGTGTCGTTCCGGATCCGGCTCCAAAGTTGTCTGAGCAACCGTCATCCGTCGCTATCGAGATTATTGGACTGAGAACGTTTTTGGTTGATTCAATCACTTCACTTTGGGTACCTCCGCCACCCCTCGCTCATCCAAATCTTACGATGAATGTACGTAGAGCCTTTTCTGTTGACAACTTGAATTTACCACCGTATGTAATTCCTGTCGTTCATGCTGAACAAAACGTCGAAGAGCCTATTGCTCCTATTCAAATTCAAGCGAATGATAACATCGCAGCTGCAGCTCAATCAGCTGAAGAAAATACAGACAGCATGCCAAATATCACCGATGATGACGATGTATTTGAATCAAATACCGAGAATTTGAATAAGACTTTTCACGACCTTAACGTTACTCTTTCCGACAACGACGTTCGAATAATTAATACTACGAGACGGGAATTATCAGTCAACCTTACCCGATGCGATTCGAATAAGTCCGAGCTGAAAAGTCCTGATGAAGGTGTACCGGAAGCGAAACGTCATGAGCCTGAAGTGTTACCAAAACCACCGAAGACAGTAACATTTCATTTTCCCGGAGGTGAACGACCTCATCGTTTAATTACTACCGACGAACCGTTGCCTTTTACACTCGAAAGTATGCTGGCACAATTAAGATCGAATACGGAAAATGCTCCATCTACGTCATTTTTCACTCCTCCGGTCATTGCTCCCCAGAACGATCATCTCTTTGTTCGACCTCCGTCTACGGACGAGCCCAGTGAAAAATGCGACGAAAAATCTGAAAGTTCATCCGGTATTGAGAAACCAGAAAATTCGAATCAAGAGAACATCGAAATTCCAGCAGAAATTCCAGCAGCGATTCCAGCAGCAATTCCAGTAGTAGTTCCTCCTCCAGACCGTGAATATCTTCGAACCACTTTTCCACGATATAATTACGCTGAAATAGACAGTAAACAATACTTTGCGCAAGTTTTAGTCGATTCGAATCAAATTCCGGAGCAAACATTCCAGGCATACATTCCGCCTTTTTTCCCGAAAGATTATATTCTTATGGCATTCGAATGGAACGGTTCCTATTTCCCCTCCTTGTACTTGAGACTCTGGAATGGCCTCAATAGAGGGACTACTGTAAACTACCACATCGTTGTACCGATTTTTCCGAGATATGTGCGTAGACAGACTTTTGAGTAGCCGCGTACGAGAACCGAAGCACTATGCTGGAGGAACCATTTGAATTTCGTACGCAGAACTGCTTCCAAAGAGATTTTTCCACACGATCACGTCGATTTCCCTAAATGGAGCTACGAAGATAGGAATCTGAAAGTGAATCACATTTTGACTATACTCGGAAATGTACGCGGACAAGAATTGGAAATTATATTCGATGCAACGTTGCCAGTCTCATTAATCAGCCAAGATGCCGTTGACAATTTGTCACCCTTTGTAGATTTCCAATTCACCGAGCTCGAACATCCATGTGCCACGTACATACCGTGGAAGGATTTTGTGCGGGTCGTCTCTCGTCGAAAAACTACCGTACCTATTCGATTGACTCCTAACATCAGGTGGCATGTTGAGGAGGAACACTTGTTCAGTTGTTACGTTGCCGACTTCCCCGTGTCCAGAGGGCATAATCCGAAACTAGGAACGATAATTCTTGGAAGACAATTGATTTCGCACATTGTTCGATTTGACCCAAATAAACTGGACATGTCGATTATGGGTCCGGAAGGGAATCGAAGGTTGTGATCAATTCGATGTAAAGAAAAAGTTCCAGAGATTAGAATTCGAGGATTAATGCGAACTTTACGAGAAGCGACACCTGATGACATCAAGGCTGAATTTCAACATGTTCAGAATTTTTGTATCGAGAAGGTTAAGGGTTGCCAGTACGACGAGGATTATATCGATTTTTGATTCGAATTTTGTACCTTTTGTATTTTCTTTCGTTTATTTGTACGTGTCTTCGTGAAATATGTGAATTCTTTTTGTATCAATTTTTCCTGATTATGACTTTTTCCCGGATGTGACATTGTAAATACTGTATTGTTTTTATTTTTATTTGAATTATTGTTTTTTAGATTTTTTCGTGATAGTTCGATTTGTAAGTTTTGTTTTGTTTTTGATCATTGAATAATTTTTCCTAATTAAGGTTTTGTAAAATAGTTTATTTTATATTTTACGTTTCATTCGATTTAATGTCTAGATAGAAAAATTATTATACTTCTGTTTCTTCATACTGGTGTTGTCTAGCTTTTCCTTTTCCAACTCGGTGATTTCTTCCTTGTCGGGGGGAGAGTTTATGTGGTGTAAGTACCCCTTGCTATCATGGGATAGACTGTACTTGCTACATAAATTCAATGAGCTGACGTCAGGGAACAAATCTAGAGTGGGAAAGGGAAAAGTTTATGACGCTAGGTACTTACCTACCTAGTTTCAGTAGTATTCTATTCGATTAAATAATACGAACGTGTTTTATATTCGAACGCTTTTTTATCTTTTTCTATTTAATTTTGCAATGTAAATTGTGTTAATTCGAATGAACAATTAAACTATTTTCAATGATCTAATATTCGTGTTGTGAAAGTGAATTTGGTCAAATGAACTTATTTTTCTGAACAATTCGGGTATTAGATCCAATGGAGTAAGTCATATTTTCGAGTACACCAGCTAGGCTGGGACTAGATCCCATGCCTGTTCCGGTCAGAATATAGGTCTTATTTCATAGTTAGGTTTCGAGATAGCCAAGGTAAATGGCTCAGTTAGAATCTGAATATGAAATATCCAAGGTAATGGTTTAGTAATTAGATTCAAAATTAGATAGTCTAGTTAAAGACTCATAGGACCTAATTAATCAAATGAGATAATCTCGGTGTAGATTTAATATGACAGTACCAACTATTTTCTGCCTTGAGCTTGAAATGTACGTAATTCTTAGCTAATTACAATTCGAATTAATAATTAGGACAAGTCCGAAACATGATTGTCATTTTGATAGGCTCTGCCTATTTTGTAAATAGTGTAATTTTCTCCCCTTTTTGGTTTTGAGATTGTTAATTCGAATCTTCTTTTCATCATAATTCAAAGAGCTTAATTTTATGTTGATAGGTAGGTTTCCTTTCTTCCTATTTTACCCATCCCAATAATCCAAATATGTGAATCGTTTTATACCTACATCACTCATTACTTCCCTAGTCTAAAAATATTCATCAATTTTCCTAATACCTATTCAACAACGTATTGGATTAGTAATTTAATTATTACGATCCTGGATTGGGCTGGTCCATTATAAGCTGTGCTTTTATAAGATGAGAGGTTAAATGTATCAACTTGATCTTTAAATATTACTAAGTCCAGAAACTGAAACTTAATAAATATTTCGGCGTCGAAAAGAACCAGAACGGAACTGCCTACTTGGTTGGGAGCTAGTCTCAAGCCAAGTTCTGGAAACGACAGCATATAAAACAACACAGTAACCAATTTTACCGACTACTATTAACCCATAATGAGGACGGTTCCACTCCAAGGGGTCAATAACAAGTCGGGAGTCAGTACTACACTCAACCAAATCTAACATTTAACCGAGCCTAATACATAACTGACTTGGTTGGTGTTTCTTAGATCGCTTGTTGATGAAATGTGAGTTTGTAGGAAAAGGTAGGGATAAGTTGTGCGCACGTCAAATGTTGTGATTGGCTAAATCGTTACCCCCAGAAATCTTAGGAACGAATGGGAAGTCGATTAGGTGATGTAACATATACAGATGACTGCATCACACACAGAAATCTTATGTAATATTTCCGAAGATTGCGTCATCTTTTATTAGGTAGGTACGTAGGTAGAACAACTAAATAGGCAGGGATGTCGACGGGGTCAATGTACAATCAAGTGGTCATTAAAATTACGTAATACTTCGACGTCTCAAGGATCCGCAAAATATTTCTTCATGTATGGAGGAAGAAAAAATAACAGTGTTTTTTCTCCCAAGTATAAGTTAACAGATTTCGACATAATATTTTCTCCCACGTAGTCGGCATAAAATTCATTTAATTCCACAGTTTTGAGGTCGATATTTTCTCCCAATGTAGTGGGAGAAAAGCCATATTTTTCTCCCAGTAGAAGATGAAATGTTATATTTTCTCCCAGTATAGGGATTTCTAACAGCTTTCTGTCACCATAGGTGGGAGAAATAATTTAGTTTTCTCCCAGTATAGGTGACCTAAAAGTGATAATTTTCTCCCATTACAAATTACAATAAAAATTTTTTTCTCAGTGAAATAAATTAATCGCTATAATTAATAGCAATAATAATAAACAATAGATAGTTGATTAAATACAATTGTATATGTATAGCAATAATGCTGAATGCCCAAATGTGCGAGAAGAAATAGTTAATTGAGATGTTACCCCAATGAAAGTTCTAATCTCACTGAACCCAAATTCGAAATTGATTTAGGAGGTTAACGACGTTTGTAGAAGGGGAAAATCCCACCTGCTTCTCCCTCTACCAACCCCTTAACCAAGCAGGTAGTAAATGTCGTAAATCCCTTAACCTGCAGGTGTTGGAAAGATCGGGAGAACAATGGAGAGAAATAAGGGTTATTTTATGACCCTGATAAGATCAAAACGTGACAAAATAATGGGTTCGGCAGGTAACAAATAAACTGATGAACAATGATCAGCAGGGGGTCTGACACAAAACACCTGCTTGATCCCACTTGCTCCAGAATTCCAAACACTCAGCCCCATGTGAACCAAATTTTTTATTTTTTTTTATTTTTTGGTATGTTGTAAACATCCATAAGAGGCATCCTCACAAAAAATTTCAACCCCCTCCCCCATATTTTCCCCTCAAAATGGCGTTTTTTAGTTTTGTTTGCCCGTTTTAGCAATGATCATGATTCGGCACAAAAATGCGAATAGCATTTTTAATAATGTATTTTTGACTCCTACAAAACATATATTTTTTTCAAAAAAAAATTTTTGGTGGGCCGTGGTCAAAAATTGAAAAAATCAACAGAGGGGGTTAAAAAATGGATTCTGGTGTAAATCATTGTTTTTGGTAAACAAGGTGTCGTGAACCCCACGAGCACGAATATGACGTCCAATTTTACGCTACCCTCATCCACACCCCTCCAGTGCCTTAGCCCCCACCTCAATTCCTACTATATTAAATACATATTGAGCTATTTTCATAATGTTGGTATCGTTTCCATATGAATCGAACCCTCCGAACACAAATATGAATTCCAATTTTTTGCTACCCTCATCCACACCCCTCCCCAGAGCGTCTGCCCCCAACTCAATTTTCACTATATTGAAAGTTCGGATATTTTCATAATGTTGGTGTTGGTTCTATATGAGTCGAACACCCCGAACACGAATATGAAGTCCAATTTTATGCTACTCTCATCCGCACCCCTCGAGTGTCTCTGCCCCAACTCAATTTTCACTATATTGAAAGTTCAGATATTTTCAAAATGTTGGTATCGTTTCCATATGAATCGAACCCTCCGAACACGAATATGAATTCCAATTTTTTGCTACCCTCATCCACACCCCTCCCCAGTGCGTCTGCCCCCAACTCAATTTTCACTATATTGAAAGTTCAGATACTTTCATAATGTTGGTGTCGGTTCTATATGAGTCGAACACCCCGAACACGAATATGAAGTCCAATTTTATGCTACTCTCATCCACACCCCTCGAGTGTCTCTGCCCCAACTCAATTTTCACTATATATTGAAAGTTCAGATATTTTCAAAATGTTGGTGTCGTTTCCATATGAATCTAACACCCCGAATACGAATATGAAGTCCAATTTTATGCTAACCTCAACCACAACCCTATACAGTGACTCCGCCCCCACCTAAACCATTAATGTTTTCACCAACTCTGATCAATCTTCTACAAATAATTACTCGGGTTTTTATTACTTTTAAAAGTACTTATGTTTCGCGAAGGTTGAAAACTCGTAAAACAATGACCATCGCAAGGTTCAAACTTTAACATTCAAGTTTCGAGGTTTCCATTCGTGCCAAAATGACACCCAGCATTATGAAAATAGGTTTAGCATTTCAAATAATAAAAATTGTCGAGCTGGCTGTAGCCTGAAAGGCGATGGATGAGATTAGAGCTAAATTGGACTTCATATTCGTGTTCGGGGTGTTCGACTCATATAGAACCGACACAAACATTATGAAAATATCCGAACTTTCAATATAGTGAAAATTGAGTTGGGGGCAGACGCTCTGGGGAGGGGTGTGGATGAGGGTAGCAAAAAATTGGAATTCATATTCGTGTTCGGAGGGTTCGATTCATATGGAAACGATACCAACATTATGAAAATAGCTCAATATGTATTTAATATAGTAGGAATTGAGGTGGGGGCTAAGGCACTGGAGGGGTGTGGATGAGGGTAGCGTAAAATTGGACGTCATATTCGTGTTTGTGGGGTTCGATCCATATGGAAACGACACCTTGTTTACCAAAAACAATGATTTACACCAGAATCCATTTTTAACCCCCTCTGTTGATTTTTTCAATTTTTGACCACGGCCCACCAAAAAATTTTTTTTGAAAAAAATATATGTTTTGTAGGAGTCAAAAATACGTACATTCAAAAATGCTATTCGCATTTTTGTGCCGAATCATGATCATTGCTAAAACGGGCAAACAAAACTAAAAAACGCCATTTTGAGGGGAAAATATGGGGGGAGGGGGTTGAAATTTTTTGTGGGGATGCCTCTTATGGATGTTTACTACATACCAAAAAATTAAAAAAATCGGTTCACATGGGGCTGAGAAAAAAATTTTTATTGTAATTTTAGAAAATGGGGGTTTCTCAAAAACGGGGGGGTCTGGGGGTCTGAAACTTTCGTGACGGAAGGTGCTCAAGGGTACCAACCTTCCATGCAAATATCAACCCTGAAGCTCTCTGGGGCAAATTCACCACACTTATCCACCAATAGCCTTTCCTTTCTGTTCAGAGCTGGTTATTTTTTTGTAGGACGCTTTGTTCAAAAAGTATTTGCGAAAAACATGGATGCATAGGTCTTGAAAAAAAGAGCTCTCCTGAAAAATTGATGTTTCGGCAATGAGCAACTTTTCCACAGGGCCCCCAAAAATCAAGTTAACGAATATAACGCTGCCTAACATGGAGTACTATCAGGCCTATGGGGTGACGCGTCGAGCGTATGCACAGTAACGAAGTTACAGATAAGACGTGAGTTTGTATTTTATACAAAACGTTATGAGTTTACCTGTATGCGGCTATAAATACCCGGGGAAAAAAGTTCAAACTTGGCCATACATGATGTCATATCTCTCCGAATCATGACTCATCATCGAGATCGCCACTAGATATAGACGCGGTCGCGAGTCGATATTAGTTTTGTTTTTAGTCTTAGTCTTGACTTATTATACGAATGTTCTAATCTGTAAATATAATTATGGTGTACAGAAACGCGTGTTCATTTTCATCAGACTTAACAATTTGGCGACGAGGATGAAATCCTCTTTTCGCGATTTTTTTTCTCTGTTTCGAATGTGCGCAAAAATATTATAACCAGTAATTCGTAATTTGAATTTTTCGAAATTTTGGTTGTGAATCAAGATGGATTCAAAACAGTTTAAAGAGCAGTTCAAAAGTCAGTCTTGTCCTATCATCAAATTTTGAAGCTTTTGACTCAACCAAGGAAGAATTCTCAGCATATAAATGCGCAATTGTTTCTGAATAGTGTGGGCACTTCAATTAATGATCTTTTGAGATCGTTAGCTGCACCTAAAGACATCGCTACCCTGGAATATAACGAATTGATTGCACTCTTAACTCAGCATTTTCCAAAGCCTAATGAACTGATTGAGCAACATAAATTTTTATCAAGATTCCAGTCACAAAATGAATCAGTCTCCGAATTTGTTGCTGCGCTCCGTAAGTACGTTTCAAATTGCAATTTTTCCTGCCCCTCTTGTGCAACGTCAGTCGCTGATTTGTTCCTGCGAGCCCAATTCATGAGAGGGATGCGTGATTCGTCCAGCTGAGAACAACTTTTACAAGTGAAAGATTTGTCTTTTCAAAACGCAGTTGAAAAAGCCACAGCCTCAGAAACGTCAAAAATTGGTAGCAAAACAATCGGCAATGGAACTACAAATGCTGACGCCGCATCTACTCAGGAAGCTATTAATCGACTCTCGCCACATCAAAGGCATCGTTCAGGGTCCAAAAATCCGGCCCAAAAACACCAATATAATATATAATATAATTCAAAACGAAACCATCCTCCACATCCACAAAACCAGTCTCAATCCAGATCCAATTCAACATATCGTGGATGACGCCAAGTTGATTATGCCACCTTAGGTATTGATGGGTTATGCCTACATTGTACCAAAAATAATCATAAAACTGTGGAATGCAGAATCAGCTGAAATAGACTACATTGTGACTCCTGTGATGAAGATGGTCACATCACCAAAGTATGCATAACATCGTTGATAGGCTCACAATCAAAGAAGAAAGAAAATGTAAGCTGCCTAGATGATACTCCATTCAACTCGGAAATTCATTCAGTCTATGGTATTAATGGCATTGAAGATCAAACTGTCTACAACCTCTCAGAAACTGACGATTCTGCAAAATTCGTCACCACAATTCTAATTGAAGGTAAACCTCAAATTTTTGAAATTGACTCAGGTGCTGGCCGTACTCTCTTACCTATTTCTATGTTCAAAAAATTGAATTTAAATCTACCTCTGTGTCCTTCTGATTAGTACAGGTACCATGTCGGTCTATCGTTTCAAAATCGCAAAAGAGTGAGACCGGAAAGATATACTTTTTTCGCGATATTTCCTCGAAAGGGGATCATTTCCCGACCCCGAAACCACCATTACATTTTTGAGATCGAATTGCAAAACCAATCCAGGGGTTCCCAAAGTTGTGAAAATTGAGCACCTTTGTTGTCATCTATTTTGGCCCATAAATCCTGACCAAAAGGGGGTAGGGGGGTGCTTGTGGTCTCAAATAACTCGTATTGGATCACTCTTGAAATATCTGCCCATGACCATTCTCATTTAGTGATACCTCACATTTCAGTGGTTCCCAAAGTTGAACTTTTGTATTCCAAATTTTTAAAGTCACGCATTCAAACAAATATTGTCAATAAATAAATTTAGCAATCAAAAACTAGTCCAGATAAAAAGTTGCGAAATTTTACGACGATTTCAAAAATGTGTCATTTTTTTTCTTAGCATTGATAGGGGCCGAGCTGAGGGGGTTGGAACGTCAAAAAACGTGATGCAACAATAGTCCAGTAACTTAAGCAAAAAAATATGGGGTATTGTGAATCTGTATGTGGCAAGCTGATTTTTGGTATACTGGTCCATTTTGATGGCCTGAAAACGAATCCGAGGAGTCCCTTGCGGTCCCGGGTGAGCTTTCCCCTAAATTGTGGATCTCAGCCCCCCAAAATCGGTCGCCATAATGTTGATGGTTAATATTGATTGTAATACCTTCAATTGTTCCAAAATGGTACGGGGGGGGGGGTGGTTTTCTTTGTTTTTCTGAGGTACAGAGCGGAGCACAATGTCATCCCGCCCCCTCCTCCCCCTTCACTTATCAGTTACTTGCCTATATACGCACGTGAGATGAATTGAAATGCACTAAAAAATGTAAAATTGTCGAATGAAATGTTGATACGAGTTTCAACAACCAGTTTTAGCGTATTGTGACCACTTCTCCCCCTTTGTGGATCTTAGCCCCCCCCAATCGGTTTTTGACCAATATATCGAAAAGTATTGAGTCCAGCTCAAAAATGGTTAGGACAAATGCGGCTCTACATCTAATTTCTCATCAGATGACCCATTGACCAATTTTCCAGTCCCAAGGGGGTTGGACCTACCCCTTCTGACCTCTCACCATTCAATTATTTGCCAATATACGTATATGAGGTGAATTGAAATTTACTTTTAAAAATGTAAAAATGACGAATGGAATTGTGCGAAAATGATCAAAAAGTGCGATTGGGCTGCAACTTTAGGAATTGTCTGTAGCTCAACTGAGTTTTTGAAAAATTTTGAGCTAAAAAATACCTTTTCGTATGTACATATTCGAAATCGTACCCAAACCTAAGAAAGCTCACCTTGTGACCAGATCTCAGATTTTTTCCCTACGAGGGGCTACCAAAAATCAACTCCTCCAAACCCATCACTTTGATACAAAAGTAACAGCAGAGATATGGGAGATACAGCATTGTGTTCTATGTTCAATCCTGAACCAAAATTGCAATTTTCCGAGAGTCAGTACCACTGTTTAGAAGCTCAGATTTTCAAAAATTGGTGTGAAATAAGCGCTGTGAATGCTCAAAGAATTCATTGCTCGCTCCACCGACCAACTTCCAAAAGTACCATTCATTCTAACCCACTTGAAACACGGGCATATCGCATAAGCATAGCGAAACTTGGCATTTTGGTTCAGAATTAAACTAGGGACAGTGGGACACGATGCTGCATCGCCTACCTCTTTCTCGTTACCCATTTCCATTTCTCATTAATTGAATTTACAATAAAATTTTGAAATTTTTTAATGCATCTAATTTATAAAATTACCTACTCTCAAATTATTACAGTAAGCGCCGCTTAATGTGATTGGGTTGGGACAGAGTGGTTGCTATTCTATTAACCGAATTATTCCAATAAGCAAAAAATTTAAAAAAAGACAATTTATTGAAAAAAGGTGGAAAATTTTTGGCAAAAAGCAAGAATAACAATTTTAGCAAAAAGCAGGTACTTTTCTGCAATTTCAGAAAAATGAGCGAGGCTTAAGCAAAAATGTGGCAATTTTGGGAATTATTGGCAGAAAAATTACACTTTTTTGTAATTTTTTTCGAAAAAGTGAGAATTTTTTGCATTTTTTGGCGATTTTAAGTAAAAAAAAAAGCTTAAAAGATGGACTTTTTTTGGCAAAATGCAAGATCTTTGAACAATTTTTGGAATAAAATAGGCCCTATGTTGGAACTTTTTGCAAAAAGTCAAGAATTTTGACAATTTTAGCCAAACAGAAGACTTTTTTTGCAATCATTGTCAGGAAATTACTTTTTCGCAATTTCCATTGAGAATGGGAGTTTTTTTTTTTTTCAATTTTTCAGTTAAAGAACGAGACTTTTTGTTTGATTGTTTGCTTTTTTCTACAAAAAGTATTCCTATTTCATTGATTTTTGTTGCTTTTTGAAAACTTTCCCATTCTATTAACCGACTTCATTCACCTTCAATTACCTCATTGAGCGAAATTCTTTCAATGTAAAAAGATACAGCCGTTCCGTCCCAACGACTTTCCATTCTATTAAGCGAATTATTCTAATAAGCGCAATGATAATAAGCGGCGCTTACTGTACTTTGCTTATTGGCGATTGAATTGGAAATTTCATACACACAGACTTGAAAAGTATAGGAACGAGAAGGTACATAGGTATTCGATGATTTAGGTTCACTCCACTTCACAGGTACAAAAAAGTTTTGAGGGCTTGTAAAACAAAAAGGGGGAGAAATGTTCACGATACGTTTTAAACTCGTATTAACTTTCCATTCAACATTTTTACATTTTTTAAAGTAAATTTCAATTCACCTCATATACGTATATTTTTTTTTTTAAAAAAAAGGTTTATTATTGAATATTATTTACATCTTATAATTACTTATCCCTGCGGTGTGGGGGGCGGAGCCTAAGCCCCGCCCCTTCCGCAGAAATAATACCAGTACAATCTTAAGTTTAAGGGGAGGGTGATGTAAATTCTAATACTAAATGACAAACTTAATACTAGAATTTAGCTATAAAAACTATGTACAACTTAGACTAAGCCAGGATTGAGAGTGTTTCAATTTTGCTTAAGACTAGGAGGGGGAGGGGACGGTTCAGCCACCCAGTGGTCCTGGAGCCGCGGTGAGTGGGGGGCCCCAGTTTTGGTTGGGACTGCTGACCCACCCCCCCCCCCAAGCACCAGGCCAAAGGCCCGGAGCTCCTAGGCAGTATCCCAGAATTGCGCACACCACTTTGGGGTTGACATTCCCCCCTTCTGCGGATTTGGAGCGACCCCCAACCCATCTCCCATTTGGGGGTAGGCCTAGGAGGTCTCCGGGCACCACTGTACCCTTAACTACCTCAGAAAGAGATCTCCTAGAGCAGGATTGTCCAAAAGGATATTATTTCTTATGTGTGAAAGTGGGAACACTCGGTCCCACCTTACATAGTGGATAAAGTTGAAGTATTTTTGAATGCTGAGGATGGACACATACCATAGGTTTCTTCCATCCCTCAGCTTAGGGTAGTGCTACAATATACAGACTGTACTATATAGATTAAATTAAATAAGTTATATTAGGGGAGAATATTTGCTAAATTGTTACACTGTTATATGGTCTATTTACAAGTGCTATTAATCAATTTTAGAGCGGGTGTTAGGGGAGGTCCAGTTACATACCTTGATGTTGATAGGTATCTCCCTGAACTCTCTCACAATGATTGACCGTACCTGGCCCCAGTCAAGCTGGTCCAGCCCACATCCAATCCGTGGGATAGCGAGTTTTTTGATCTTTCTTCTGGTACATTCCCTGGCAAGATTTTGGATGCCAAGGGAGAAGTCCTTATATATGGGTTTGTCGTGATAATGGATTTTTGTGATGATGCAGAATATTATATAGTGACCCTGGCTCACTATTCCTTCGATTTTACGCTTCAAAGTAGCCACTTCCCCCACACTGTGTGGTTGGGTCAGCAACATCTCTCTACCTCCAAAGTGGCGGATGAAGTCCCTCGCTATCCCAGCAGACATTCTGAGGTCTTGGCGGACACAGTGTCTCAGTGCAAAGGAGGGTCCTTGTAGAAATATGTCTTTGTTAGCTTCCTCCAGCGTGAGTAGGCCATTGGACTCGATCGCTGTTAAAGCCATATTTCCCAGGCTTCTTCTCCTCATTACCTCTGCAGCAGAGGAGATAAGTCTGGTCTCGACATCACAAGGTGTTGGTTTGTGCATGTCAAGATATTGTTTGTATGGGAGAAGATCCCCCACACTGGCAGCACTGACTGGGGCATAGGATCGCTCTTGGATTCCACGAATCACCAGGTATTGCATAGCAGGTATGTAGTCATGGTCACTGAATATCAGGGAGTATGGATGATTCAGGCCTCCTTGAGTGAGCAACTGTCTCTGGGCTGTTGAGATTATCCTCCTGGGTTCAGCCTCCTTTGAGGCCTCTTCCTAGTGCTGGTATGCCACAGAAGTGGAGAGCTCAGTGCTACTCTTTCTGGGAGTTGAGGGGAAGATGTTCCTTAGGGATATTATTTGTCGGTTTACATCCTCCAAAATCTGTCTGTTTACATATGGTGCCATTGGTATGTGGTTTGATAGAGGTTTTTTGATGCCCAGCTTCTCCCCATGGAGAAGGTTGAATGATCTTGTTTTGGCGTTTCCTCAGCTACAGAGCTTGGAGTCACACCTCCATGGATGAACTGTATTCTGTTTTTGTGACTCTCAAAGGCGTCTGCTACCTGCTTAGCTTTCAGTGATGTTTTATTAAAGTTGATTGGTGGATGCACCTTGCTGATAGGTACCTGGATCAGATTTGGGGAGCACTGGACCTCAAAGCTGCTTGTGTAGTCCATTCTATGCTGATGAGTTGTTGGTGTGAGAGTTAATGGTGAGAAGTTGTAGGGTTGAAAGCCTGGGCTGTTCCAACCATTATACACTGGTATTGATGTGCTGTGTCCCTCATCTGGAATGGTGTGTACAACAGGAATATTATATCTCCCTGTTCCCAGTGTTGTGCTAATGTTGTGTGCAGGTGGACTTTTACAGTTTTGGAAAACATGGCAATGTTGGGCAGTAGTTGTTGATAAATAATTGAATGGTGAGAGGTCAGAAGGGGTAGGTCCAACCCCCTTGGGACTGGAAAATTGGTCAATGGGTCATCTGATGAGAAATTAGATGTAGAGCCGCATTCGTCCTAACCATTTTTGAGCTGGACTCAATACTTTTCGATATATTGGTCAAAAACCGATTGGGGGGGGGCTAAGATCCACAAAGGGGGAGAAGTGGTCACAATACGCTAAAACTGGTTGTTGAAACTCGTATCAACATTTCATTCGACAATTTTACATTTTTTAGTGCATTTCAATTCATCTCACGTGCGTATATAGGCAAGTAACTGATAAGTGAAGGGGGAGGAGGGGGCGGGATGACATTGTGCTCCGCTCTGTACCTCAGAAAAACAAAGAAAACCACCCCCCCCGTACCATTTTGGAACAATTGAAGGTATTACAATCAATATTAACCATCAACATTATGGCGACCGATTTTGGGGGGCTGAGATCCACAATTTAGGGGAAAGCTCACCCGGGACCGCAAGGGACTCCTCGGATTCGTTTTCAGGCCATCAAAATGGACCAGTATACCAAAAATCAGCTTGCCACATACAGATTCACAATACCCCATATTTTTTTGCTTAAGTTACTGGACTATTGTTGCATCACGTTTTTTGACGTTCCAACCCCCTCAGCTCGGCCCCTATCAATGCTAAGAAAAAAAATGACACATTTTTGAAATCGTCGTAAAATTTCGCAACTTTTTATCTGGACTAGTTTTTGATTGCTAAATTTATTTATTGACAATATTTGTTTGAATGCGTGACTTTAAAAATTTGGAATACAAAAGTTCAACTTTGGGAACCACTGAAATGTGAGGTATCACTAAATGAGAATGGTCATGGGCAGATATTTCAAGAGTGATCCAATACGAGTTATTTGAGACCACAAGCACCCCCCTACCCCCTTTTGGTCAGGATTTATGGGCCAAAATAGATGACAACAAAGGTGCTCAATTTTCACAACTTTGGGAACCCCTGGATTGGTTTTGCAATTCGATCTCAAAAATGTAATGGTGGTTTCGGGGTCGGGAAATGATCCCCTTTCGAGGAAATATCGCGAAAAAAGTATATCTTTCCGGTCTCACTCTTTTGCGATTTTGAAACGATAGACCGACATGGTACCTGTACTAATCAGAAGGACACAGAGGTAGATTTAAATTCAATTTTTTGAACATAGAAATAGGTAAGAGAGTACGGCCAGCACCTGAGTCAATTTCAAAAATTTGAGGTTTACCTTCAATTAGAATTGTGGTGACGAATTTTGCAGAATCGTCAGTTTCTGAGAGGTTGTAGACAGTTTGATCTTCAATGCCATTAATACCATAGACTGAATGAATTTCCGAGTTGAATGGAGTATCATCTAGGCAGCTTACATTTTCTTTCTTCTTTGATTGTGAGCCTATCAACGATGTTATGCATACTTTGGTGATGTGACCATCTTCATCACAGGAGTCACAATGTAGTCTATTTCAGCTGATTCTGCATTCCACAGTTTTATGATTATTTTTGGTACAATGTAGGCATAACCCATCAATACCTAAGGTGGCATAATCAACTTGGCGTCATCCACGATATGTTGAATTGGATCTGGATTGAGACTGGTTTTGTGGATGTGGAGGATGGTTTCGTTTTGAATTATATTATATATTATATTGGTGTTTTTGGGCCGGATTTTTGGACCCTGAACGATGCCTTTGATGTGGCGAGAGTCGATTAATAGCTTCCTGAGTAGATGCGGCGTCAGCATTTGTAGTTCCATTGCCGATTGTTTTGCTACCAATTTTTGACGTTTCTGAGGCTGTGGCTTTTTCAACTGCGTTTTGAAAAGACAAATCTTTCACTTGTAAAAGTTGTTCTCAGCTGGACGAATCACGCATCCCTCTCATGAATTGGGCTCGCAGGAACAAATCAGCGACTGACGTTGCACAAGAGGGGCAGGAAAAATTGCAATTTGAAACGTACTTACGGAGCGCAGCAACAAATTCGGAGACTGATTCATTTTGTGACTGGAATCTTGATAAAAATTTATGTTGCTCAATCAGTTCATTAGGCTTTGGAAAATGCTGAGTTAAGAGTGCAATCAATTCGTTATATTCCAGGGTAGCGATGTCTTTAGGTGCAGCTAACGATCTCAAAAGATCATTAATTGAAGTGCCCACACTATTCAGAAACAATTGCGCATTTATATGCTGAGAATTCTTCCTTGGTTGAGTCAAAAGCTTCAAAATTTGATGATAGGACAAGACTGACTTTTGAACTGCTCTTTAAACTGTTTTGAATCCATCTTGATTCACAACCAAAATTTCGAAAAATTCAAATTACGAATTACTGGTTATAATATTTTTGCGCACATTCGAAACAGAGAAAAAAAATCGCGAAAAGAGGATTTCATCCTCGTCGCCAAATTGTTAAGTCTGATGAAAATGAACACGCGTTTCTGTACACCATAATTATATTTACAGATTAGAACATTCGTATAATAAGTCAAGACTAAGACTAAAAACAAAACTAATATCGACTCGCGACCGCGTCTATATCTAGTGGCGATCTCGATGATGAGTCATGATTCGGAGAGATATGACATCATGTATGGCCAAGTTTGAACTTTTTTCCCCGGGTATTTATAGCCGCATACAGGTAAACTCATAACGTTTTGTATAAAATACAAACTCACGTCTTATCTGTAACTTCGTTACTGTGCATACGCTCGACGCGTCACCCCATAGGCCTGATAGTACTCCATGTTAGGCAGCGTTATATTCGTTAACTTGATTTTTGGGGGCCCTGTGGAAAAGTTGCTCATTGCCGAAACATCAATTTTTCAGGAGAGCTCTTTTTTTCAAGACCTATGCATCCATGTTTTTCGCAAATACTTTTTGAACAAAGCGTCCTACAAAAAAATAACCAGCTCTGAACAGAAAGGAAAGGCTATTGGTGGATAAGTGTGGTGAATTTGCCCCAGAGAGCTTCAGGGTTGATATTTGCATGGAAGGTTGGTACCCTTGAGCACCTTCCGTCACGAAAGTTTCAGACCCCCAGACCCCCCCGTTTTTGAGAAACCCCCATTTTCTAAAATTACAATAAAAATTTTTTTCTCAGCCCCATGTGAACCGATTTTTTTAATTTTTTGGTATGTAGTAAACATCCATAAGAGGCATCCCCACAAAAAATTTCAACCCCCTCCCCCCATATTTTCCCCTCAAAATGGCGTTTTTTAGTTTTGTTTGCCCGTTTTAGCAATGATCATGATTCGGCACAAAAATGCGAATAGCATTTTTGAATGTACGTATTTTTGACTCCTACAAAACATATATTTTTTTCAAAAAAAATTTTTTGGTGGGCCGTGGTCAAAAATTGAAAAAATCAACAGAGGGGGTTAAAAATGGATTCTGGTGTAAATCATTGTTTTTGGTAAACAAGGTGTCGTTTCCATATGGATCGAACCCCACAAACACGAATATGACGTCCAATTTTACGCTACCCTCATCCACACCCCTCCAGTGCCTTAGCCCCCACCTCAATTCCTACTATATTAAATACATATTGAGCTATTTTCATAATGTTGGTATCGTTTCCATATGAATCGAACCCTCCGAACACGAATATGAATTCCAATTTTTTGCTACCCTCATCCACACCCCTCCCCAGAGCGTCTGCCCCCAACTCAATTTTCACTATATTGAAAGTTCGGATATTTTCATAATGTTTGTGTCGGTTCTATATGAGTCGAACACCCCGAACACGAATATGAAGTCCAATTTAGCTCTAATCTCATCCATCGCCTTTCAGGCTACAGCCAGCTCGACAATTTTTATTATTTGAAATGCTAAACCTATTTTCATAATGCTGGGTGTCATTTTGGCACGAATGGAAACCTCGAAACTTGAATGTTAAAGTTTGAACCTTGCGATGGTCATTGTTTTACGAGTTTTCAACCTTCGCGAAACATAAGTACTTTTAAAAGTAATAAAAACCCGAGTAATTATTTGTAGAAGATTGATCAGAGTTGGTGAAAACATTAATGGTTTAGGTGGGGGCGGAGTCACTGTATAGGGTTGTGGTTGAGGTTAGCATAAAATTGGACTTCATATTCGTATTCGGGGTGTTAGATTCATATGGAAACGACACCAACATTTTGAAAATATCTGAACTTTCAATATATAGTGAAAATTGAGTTGGGGCAGAGACACTCGAGGGGTGTGGATGAGAGTAGCATAAAATTGGACTTCATATTCGTGTTCGGGGTGTTCGACTCATATAGAACCGACACCAACATTATGAAAGTATCTGAACTTTCAATATAGTGAAAATTGAGTTGGGGGCAGACGCACTGGGGAGGGGTGTGGATGAGGGTAGCAAAAAATTGGAATTCATATTCGTGTTCGGAGGGTTCGATTCATATGGAAACGATACCAACATTTTGAAAATATCTGAACTTTCAATATAGTGAAAATTGAGTTGGGGCAGAGACACTCGAGGGGTGCGGATGAGAGTAGCATAAAATTGGACTTCATATTCGTGTTCGGGGTGTTCGACTCATATAGAACCAACACCAACATTATGAAAATATCCGAACTTTCAATATAGTGAAAATTGAGTTGGGGGCAGACGCTCTGGGGAGGGGTGTGGATGAGGGTAGCAAAAAATTGGAATTCATATTTGTGTTCGGAGGGTTCGATTCATATGGAAACGATACCAACATTATGAAAATAGCTCAATATGTATTTAATATAGTAGGAATTGAGGTGGGGGCTAAGGCACTGGAGGGGTGTGGATGAGGGTAGCGTAAAATTGGACGTCATATTCGTGCTCGTGGGGTTCACGACACCTTGTTTACCAAAAACAATGATTTACACCAGAATCCATTTTTTAACCCCCTCTGTTGATTTTTTCAATTTTTGACCACGGCCCACCAAAAATTTTTTTTTGAAAAAAATATATGTTTTGTAGGAGTCAAAAATACATTATTAAAAATGCTATTCGCATTTTTGTGCCGAATCATGATCATTGCTAAAACGGGCAAACAAAACTAAAAAACGCCATTTTGAGGGGAAAATATGGGGGAGGGGGTTGAAATTTTTTGTGAGGATGCCTCTTATGGATGTTTACAACATACCAAAAAATAAAAAAAAATAAAAAATTTGGTTCACATGGGGCTGAGTGTTTGGAATTCTGGAGCAAGTGGGATCAAGCAGGTGTTTTGTGTCAGACCCCCTGCTGATCATTGTTCATCAGTTTATTTGTTACCTGCCGAACCCATTATTTTGTCACGTTTTGATCTTATCAGGGTCATAAAATAACCCTTATTTCTCTCCATTGTTCTCCCGATCTTTCCAACACCTGCAGGTTAAGGGATTTACGACATTTACTACCTGCTTGGTTAAGGGGTTGGTAGAGGGAGAAGCAGGTGGGATTTTCCCCTTCTACAAACGTCGTTAACCTCCTAAATCAATTTCGAATTTGGGTTCAGTGAGATTAGAACTTTCATTGGGGTAACATCTCAATTAACTATTTCTTCTCGCACATTTGGGCATTCAGCATTATTGCTATACATATACAATTGTATTTAATCAACTATCTATTGTTTATTATTATTGCTATTAATTATAGCGATTAATTTATTTCACTGAGAAAAAAATTTTTATTGTAATTTGTAATGGGAGAAAATTATCACTTTTAGGTCACCTATACTGGGAGAAAACTAAATTATTTCTCCCACCTATGGTGACAGAAAGCTGTTAGAAATCCCTATACTGGGAGAAAATATAACATTTCATCTTCTACTGGGAGAAAAATATGGCTTTTCTCCCACTACATTGGGAGAAAATATCGACCTCAAAACTGTGGAATTAAATGAATTTTATGCCGACTACGTGGGAGAAAATATTATGTCGAAATCTGTTAACTTATACTTGGGAGAAAAAACACTGTTATTTTTTCTTCCTCCATACATGAAGAAATATTTTGCGGATCCTTGAGACGTCGAAGTATTACGTAATTTTAATGACCACTTGATTGTACATTGACCCCGTCGACATCCCTGCCTATTTAGTTGTTCTACCTACGTACCTACCTAATAAAAGATGACGCAATCTTCGGAAATATTACATAAGATTTCTGTGTGTGATGCAGTCATCTGTATATGTTACATCACCTAATCGACTTCCCATTCGTTCCTAAGATTTCTGGGGGTAACGATTTAGCCAATCACAACATTTGACGTGCGCACAACTTATCCCTACCTTTTCCTACAAACTCACATTTCATCAACAAGCGATCTAAGAAACATCAAGTTCGGATGAGATTAACTCAATCTCAGAACCTAAAAAGCTAATTGAGCAAATTGAGACCCAGTTTCATTCAATTTTCACTCCAACAATTGGCTGTGTGCCAAATTTCGAATGTGACCTTCAGCTGAAACCTAACACAGTGTCTATCTATATAAAACCTCATTCACTTCCTTATTCACTCAGAGATAAAGTCGAAAAAGAACTGATTCGTTTTGAAGCTGAAGGTGTCATAACCAAAATTGATAAAAGTGAGTGGGGTTCTCCACTTGTAGTTGTACCACGACCCTCTCCATTTAACAGGCCGGAACCGCTGCTAACGGCAACGCCGCATTTTCGTGTTTATCAGGCCCAGAATGATTAGCGCTCGTAACATCGCAAAAATGAATGAAAAAAGAACAGAGAACACAGAAATTTTTCGTTTTTATTCATTTTTATTAAATTCATTTTTTCACATCTGATTTTTCTTAATTATAATCAACTTTGTAAACTAAATAATAATTATCAATAGTGGTACAACGTAGTAATTCAGTGGTATTCGTTTAATCACATTAAATGCAAATTCAAGGAACAGGCGAACACTTAAAAAAATATTTTAGTCAATATTTAACAAAAATTAGAGATCCTTATTCATATTTGAAACATGTCACCATTGTACAACTAGTTCAAATTAATATCACAATTCACAATGAAGGTATACATTAATAAATTTATAAAGGAACAATAAATTCATCATTAAAAGAACACACAAACGAATTAAAAATACGTACATAAAGAAATTAGAAAATAGAAATATTTTGGAAAAATCAAAGATTATTCATCATGACTTAAGTTGATTAATATTGAAATTCAAAAAAAATTCGGAAGTTTGAATTTTGAAATTGAAAAAATCAAATGAAAGCTTAATAAGTAATTGAATATTAAATTGAAACTTGAAACTTCAAACTTTGGAAGTTTGAAATTAAAAACTAAAAAAATCAAATGAAAGCTTAATAAGTAATTGAATATTAAATTGAAACTTGAAACTTCAAACTTTGGAAGTTTGAAATTAAAAACTAAAAAAATCAAATGAAACCTTAATAAGTAATTGAATATTAAATTGAAACTTCAAACTTTGAAAGTTTGAAAGTTTGAAATTAAAAACTGAAAAAAATCAAATAAAAACTTAAAAATTGAATAATAAATTGAAACTTGAAACCTATGTCAAATTTCAAGCATCGGAAAAAAGCAAAAAAAAGATAATTCTAAAAAATAAGGAAAACGTTGACGTAAGCATAAGCAATGAAAATAAGCGATAAAATAACATTTAATTAGGATTATTGAAAACTTGAACTTTTCTCTTTTTTGTTTTTGGTTCGGACACAGATAAAATATCATTTTTCATTTTTGTGTAATTATTCAAGGCAATATTTGTACAGGTTTTTACAATCCTTTTAAAAATATCAGAGTAATCATTATGACATGCACATTTTTGATCAAAAATATCATTCAAGGAACGATCATAACGTCGAATTGCAAGGAAACTGAGTGTCATTAAAAGCTCTCTCTGTTTTCCATGATTAAGAAAATCCTTTTCAAATTCTACAGTAATTAAAATACGAAAAATACAAAGTACATGACGACATACTTCTACAACACAGCTTTGAGGTACAGTTAAACCACCTCTATTAATCAATTCAAAGTATACATCATTTATTTCTTCTTCTGATTGCACTAATTCGTGACATAAGATACATTTTGTAGAGGATACAATCTTAAAAGATATGAAACCAGAAATGTAAAATAGAGACGATTCATCTAGTTCCCATTCTAAATATTCACTATCTAAGATTCTTTCAAATAAAGTAACATCAATTTCCGCATCAGATATTTTAAAATCATGGTCTAAATGACTTGGAACGAATTTTATTTTACCAAATTTAGCCGACTTCAACCCTAACAGACTTTTTACTCGAATTTTTTGTTCTGATTCCAAAATTTGAACAACAGAAACATTGTAATGACTGCCTGAAAGTTGTCTATAGAGACAGAAACGTTCTTCCAAATTATCCGTCTGAACTTTTCCAGGTAACACGTATGGGACTTTTAACTCATTAATCGAATATTTAATGAACTCAATCATACCTTTCGTTGATGTCAAAATAGCATTAAATGTATCTGTAGTCAACCCTACGCAATTTTTATTATTCTGCCAGGTCTGAAGCCAAAGTACAAAATTATTTTAAAAAACGAAACGTTCATCATCAGCACTAGTAAATGGATCACACCAAGAATTTCTAGAGAACTTTCCGCGGAATTTATTTTTAATATTCATAATATACCACCATTTGAGAATAATATCAATGAACATAAAAGTACCTTCATTATGAACTACTTGTTTTTCGTTTTTTGAATCGAAATCATCTTTTAAAGCAACATAAGTGCTATCATTGAAAATATTAACAACCAACACAACTTTTTGCCTCTCCAGATTGGTTGGGTATAAACTTTTGAAATTCAATCGGAACCCTTTTTTAATAATTTCCAATTTGTGAAGCTGATAAAAATTACGAATTTCTGTAAATTTAGCATAACACAGTTCAGGATTTTCTGAAAAATCCCCAAATTTTGGAAAAATAAACGTTTTGTCATAATCTTTCAGGTTAAGCCAATTATTTCGGACATTTTTGAAAATATGTACTGTATCATACATTGCAATTAATTTATTAGGTTGCTTTAAAATTTCAGATTCGGATTTTAAAAGATTACTAAACATGTTTCGGTTCACTCTATTATTATCTGAAATAACTATCAAAATTTTGAAACCAACTTTAATCAATAATTCCATCACCTTGAGGCATAAATTTAATAAATCATCTCCTGTTAAATTTTTTACAGGGTGCAAGCTAACTACCTCTTTGAAACGACCAAAAGCAGAAGAGATTAAAAAAGCTTGAATTGTACGAGCTTCTACCACTTTTTCAGTATTTTCAGCATAACCAATAATTTCTCCTCCTTTATATTCAGCACGAGGTTTTACATATATTTCATCGATTTGTAGCACAACAAATTTTTCTTGCTCAGACAATAATTTGATTTTACTTTGCAAGAAATGTTCGTTTTCTTCATGACACTTTGGTGAAATATGGAAAGAGGAGCACAGTCGTTGCAAGTACTTCGGATGGGGTAGAATTAAATGATGGGTTTCACGAATGGATATGTAGGAACTAGATGATTGCGAATAAATCATGAAACACCACACCATTATATCAGTGGAGTAGTGCAAATCATGAGGATTAGTAAAAACCAATTCAAACTGTTCAAAAATAAAACTAAGAGCAACGATGTTTTCGTTTTCATTCTCCATGATAGAAATTAATTTAGAAAATTTTTTTCGAATAGCAGCCAAACACGCATTTTTCTCACTCACTTCAACGTTTTGATCTTTATATCTCGCAAGAATATTGTCCAGCTGAGACCACAATTCGAGTTTGCTGTTAGACGGTAGAACCTAATTGAAGTCGAAGTTGGTGAGAGTGACATTACGAACACGAATTTCACAAAAAAAAGTAGAGTAAATTTTCACTGACGATGTTACAACAGGAGTATCGTCTATTAAATAAAATAACACGAATTCATCAGTAATTTTTACATACCACCCAGCTTGCATGTAGCGATTGTTTACTTCTGTTTTGAATACTTCGAAGCTTTTAATGTGATCTGATTCCAACCACATTTCAACATCATTGTTGTGATTTTCGATGTACTCTTCTCTTCTTTTTGCTGGGTCAGTTCTCAATTTTGGTTTCTCTGGTTCACTGAGGTACTGTGGTACATTTTCGTGATGCACTAGCGGTATCGCATTCGGATTCAATTTCGTACGGGATCCGGTGTTGTCAATATCGGAGCTATGGAAATGATTGATACAGATGACTGAGTTTTTGGTAGGTGCCCAATCTTTTCGCGACACTTTCTTAATCCATTTTCTATGTACCTCAGGATATTTCTCCGCATTTGGAAACGAGAATACTTTGACATATGGTGTTCCACGATAATTACTTTTGCACTCGGGCATACAGCATTTGTTTACCATGATTTCGTCGTGAATAAAATCAAAATCATGAAATAATAACACTGGAACATTACATCCGAGTAAAATAACGAATATTGATCGCGAAAACACTCGCAAATATCGTAATAAAATAACACAAGCGAGTGAAAAAAATGATTGAAATCATATTGTCGCCATTACGTTGCTTTGACACTCCAGTACGCACTTAATCACCATTATTTCGTTTAAAAAAATGGATGAAATATCAACAATCGCACGAAATATCAACAATTGCGAACATACAATTGAATTGTAGAAAAATTAATCGAGAAAACACTCGCAAATATACCCATTAAATATGAAAAATTCGTGAAAAAGTAATTAATTTCATATAATCGCCATTGCTAGATAACAAAACTTGGGCCTGATAGCCTTGTTGCCAAGTTTCACGGTTCTGGCCTGTTAAATGGAGAGGGTCGTGGTTGTACCCAAACCAGATGATACTCTTCGTCTATGTGCCAATTATAAACTCACTGTTAACCCTCATCTCTATGATGCTCATGATCCAATCCCCAGAATTGATGAAACCCTGCACGAATTAAGAAATGCTTATTATTATTGCAAACTAGATTTGTTCAAAGCTTACCTACATATGATGGTTAATGAAAAAAGCTCCTTCATTCAAGCAATTTCAAAGCACTTACCCGTACAACAATTGTAGACGTCGACATTTAGTCGACATTTACATCGACTACGTTTTTTTCAACATGATGATGGAAAAGTGACCAATAAGTTATTTAATAGGAATCTTCTGTCCCTAAAGAAGCCAGGTTAATGAAAATTTTTGAAATTTTCTCATTATTTCTGATACCTCGACATGCGATGTCGACATGTTGATGTAAAATTCGATGCTCGAAATTTACATCCACAACTATGTCGACCAATTTTTCAGAATTAAAATTTCTGTTTCAGTGTTTAAAAGCTCAGTAAACATTTGAAAAGATGATCTTTGTTTGAAGGGAGAAAATTTTTTTAATGGCCTTGATAAAATTATTCACTTTTCCATAATTTGGAGTTGTCGATGTTATGTCGATGTGGAAGTCGATCATCCACAAATACATCGACACTAATATAATTTCTAGTTTTTTACCCAACTGATAAGCCGATGTTAATGTAGACAGTTTTATCGACGTGATATTTTAGCCATTGATCGGCAGATACGAAAATCCGCAGATACAAAGTTGCACACGGCACATCGAGGCGATAACGCCACATTTCCGCTGAAACTGCTGGTCAGCAGTTTTAGCGGAAATCATCCACGGATGATTAATACCGTCGGTGGATTGATAATTTAGTCGCAACGAACCTCCTCGTATCGTAACACTAGTTATAGTGTGTGCATAATGTGTTTTAATAAAGCCAGTAAAATTTAACAGCTTCAGCTTAAAGTTTTGCAGAATTCTCTTTCTTACTGAGTTTGATTGAGCTTCTCAAAACTTGCTGGTTTATTTCGAATTTTTTAGGAGCTTTTCTTGATTTTTTCACGTTTTAGAATTTTTGTGAATTTTCTTTCAATTTTTACTGTTTTTTGTTTTCGTTTTTTTCTTTAAATTGTAGTGATTTTTGCTGATGTTAATTGGTGTTTTTTTCAATTGTTTTCCCGAATTTTGATTACAACCCCCCCCCCCTGTCCTTTATCACTGATTTTAATATGTTTTATATTTTGCGATTTTTTTCTGTACTTTCATAATTTTTGATTTTTTTCCAAATTTTGATTTCAAGCCCCACTCACCCTTTTTCCCGATTTTTTTCACGTTTCAGGATATTATTTGTGTGTTTTTTTTTCAATTTTCACTGTTCTTTTTTTTTTTTTTTGAAATTGTGTAGTGTTTTTTACTGTAATGTGATCGGAGGTGTTTTTTCTAACTATATTTTCCCAAATTTTGATTTCAAGCCCCCCCCCTCGCCCTTTACCATTGATTTTAATGTTTTCTATTTTTTCAGTACTTTGATAATTTTTGATTATTTTTATGCTGCTGAAGCAAATTTTGATGAAAATTTCGATGCAAATGTCGACACATCCACATCCGTCACTTTTGGATGCCACATGTCGATGTGAATTTCGACACTGTGTGGAGCGAATTGTCGACATGAATGTCGATCAACATTGATCGACAATTACATCCACATTTGGCTCGACACAGGGTCGAAATTCACATCGACATGTGGCATCCAAAAGTGACGGATGTGGATGTGTCGACATTGACATCAAAATTGACATGGTCATTGTTGTACGGGTAGGTGCCTATCGAGTGAATCATTTATCATTTGGGATAAAAACAGCACCTCATGTTTTTCACAGAATTTTGGATCGCATTCTCCATGGTCTCAAAGGTGTTGCAAGGTATTTTGATGACATCATCATTTATGGTGCTACTTTGCAAGAATGTTATGAACGTTTAATTGCTGTTCTGACTGCACTTCAAAATAATAATCTCCACTTGAACAAACAGAAGTGCGTATTTTTCACCCAAAAAATTTCGTATTTAGGGTATGAAATTCAATACAACAAGATTTCAAAATGTCCGAAGAAAGTGGAAAGTATCCTCAATTCACCCAGGCCCAGAAACGTAGTAGATGAAGTTCGTAAATTCTTAGGACTCATTACTTATTATTCTAAATTTATTCCACATGATTCATAAAATGACTTATCCACTGCGCCAATTGCTTCTTAAAAATAGGCGATTCTTTTGGAGTTCAAATTGCAAATCAGCCTTCATTAAATTGAAGAATGAAATCGCCAGTGATCGTGTACTTATGCCCTATAACCCAGATTTACCTATCTCTTTAGCATGTGATGCTAGTCCATTTGGCATTGCTGGAGTTTTGTCTCATATTGTAAATGGGGAAGAACGTCCCATTGCTTTTATCTCACGTTCTCTCACAGAAGCAGAATCTAAATATAGCCAACTTGATAGAGAAGCACTGGCTATAATTTTCTCAGTTGACAAATTTCATACTTATCTATTTGGTCGCAAATTCGAACTCATTACAGATAACAAACCTCTTCAACGTATTTTTCATCCAACAAACGTGCCACCAATGACTGCCGGATGTTTATTAAGATATTCAGTTTTCCTGAAAGGTTATGACTGTTATGAGTATACAATCAAACACCGCGAATCCGAACGTCATCAAAATGTTGATTATTTCTCCTGAGCTCTGATTCCTGGAACCTCGGGCATAGAAAACATTCTCAGCCTCGAAACTGATATGATTGAATGGGACGCTATCAATCACATTTCATCTATCACTGTAACTAATAAAACGCTAGCTCAGGAAACAGCCACTGATAAAGAATTAAAACCTCTACTAGACCAACTCGAACAGGGAACAAACGATCCACTTTATTCTTTGAACCAAGGCATTATCTTTAGAGTGATCGCGTATTTATTCCCACATCATTGGGTCATCATATTTTAGATGAGTTACATTCAACTCATATTGGTATCATTCGTATGAAACGCCTCGCCAGACGATATTGCTACTGGCCAAAAATAGACTCAGACATTGAGCATATGGTACGTAGTTGTACTGCCTGTGCCTCAACCCAAAACCTTCCTCCTCAAATTCGAACTCATACTTGGGAAGAGCCTACTTCAAATTTTGAAAGAGTTCACATGGACTACCCAGGTCCGATCCGAGGTCAATTTTTATTTATTCTCGTTGATGCAAAATCAAAATGGGCAGAGGTTAGAGTTTCAAAATCTGACCCTACATCAGCCATCACTATCAAATTTCTCAAAGATATTTTTGCAACCCATGGTTTTCTGGTGGTATTGGTCTCTGACAATGCTGCTATTTTCAAAAGTACAGAATTTCAGAAATTCTGTGAAAGCTGTGGAATTATCCAGAAATTTATAGCACCCGGACATCCTGCAACCAATGGGCAGGCAGAACGTTACATTCAAACCATAACACATGCTCTCGAAAAAGGGTTACAGACATCTACTTCTCCTATACCTGTACTGGTAAGGGAAATTTTATTCAGATATAGAGCCACACCTCGTAACAATAATAAATCACCCGCCGAGCTTTACTTGAACAGAGTCTTACTTATTAAACTTGATGCTTTGCGTCCCCCTCCGACTCAACCTCTTCCTCATTCTAATCCTCCTGTAAAACGTTCCTTTCAAGTGGGGGAGAGAGTACTTATCAGATTCAACAACAAATGGACTCCAGGCAAAGTGCTGAGGTGTCTTGGAAGCCTCCACTATGATGTGAAAACAGACAACGATTTCGAAACCAAGAAACATGTAAACCAGTTACGACGGACAGAAATACCTCCTCCCAAACATGTGACATTTTCAAACGATGAAAATCAAATTCGAAAATCAACAAGGACCCGGAATCCGCCAGACAGGCTTTCTTATTAAGTGGGGGAGAATCTGTCGTATCTCTCCGAATCATGACTCATCATCGAGATCGCCACTAGATATAGACGCGGTCGCGAGTCGATATTAGTTTAGTTTTTAGTCTTAGTCTTGACTTATTATACGAATGTTCTAATCTGTAAATATATGGTGTACAGAAACGCGTGTTCATTTTCCTGGGACTTAACACATGATCATGTATGACGACTTCATACATGCAAATACTAAAAAATTGTCCCCCACATGCTCATGTATGATCATGTATGTGAAATTGCATGTTTTGTGTTGTACATTTTATTCTAAAATCTTGCATAAAAACACACCGATAATAGAATGTCCATTGATAAATTATGTATTTTCAAGCATGGTAAACTAATAAAATTTCCAAAAAACGAAAAAAAAATTTCAAAAAATTTTCGGCCCCGCAGGGCTTGAACCCCCAACCCTAGCTGAACATGACGCACGCGCGCCGATTTCCACCTACATAACTCACTCGACCTCCCCGCTGCATACCAAGGGAGGGTTTATTCATGCATATATTCTATTCGGCAATATATTCTTAGGTTTGGACTTCTATAATTTTCAACTTTTTGATTTTTTTTTTTTTTTTTTTTTTAAATGTTACTGTTGGTTGGAGTAATCTTCGCTTAGATCAATTGTCGCCTCTACGTAGATGCTAGACGTTCCTACCAGGCAGCCGACAGTCACCTTGGTGCTCTCTATAGTGTAGATATACCTCGTTGCTTTTATTAGGTACTTCGGAAGTACATGTTGAACTGTTGATATTACTTTTATACTTTTATACGAAAATATAACTTCTTTGATATAATTGTTGTTAGTTATCGTGTCTAAAGTACACTTAGTCTTTCATGGTAGCATAAGCGTATGGTTTTGATTCGTTTTGATTAAATATTCGATTATTAGTTCGGTAGTGATAGTACATTCGTGACAAAGTCATTCATGCATGATGGAGAATTTATTAAGTTCAATGATGGAGCGTTTTAAAGCTGAGTTGGAAGGTGTTATTCGTTCGGTAAACATGAGCAGAGGTCCGGTGAGCAGTCCTGTAATTAATCCGGCTTCGAATTCGTTTTCGTTTGTGGGCAATGTGCCAAACTACCTGTTGTTGCCGCCACTACCTCTGCCTCCTGCTACAACAGCAGCAATGCAGACAATGCCGCAGCTTACGGTAACAACATCAATGAATAAACCTAACCGCTTTGTAACAGCTCATAAAGTGATAAATATACATGCCAGTGATAACAATGTGGTTTCTGGTGGTACCACATCCGCATCCAGGATAGCCAATCTAGGCAATCTGGGAAACGCTAATTTCACCTCTGGCACTATACCTACCTCCAGCAGAGCCTACCTAGGCAATCTGGGAAATGCTAATTTCACTACAACTCCAATTGTGTCCTGTCGTGCCTCCGCAGTAACGATGCCTACATCAGTGGGAAATGTTGGATTCACTCCACAGTCGTTCAATGCGTATTTTCCAAACATCGAGTACAAATTAACAGAAAATTCTAGTTACAAGAACTGGAAAAATATGTTATTTGACGATTTGAGAGTTCGAAAATTAATTGACATCGTTGACCCGTCCGCGCCGAAACCTGTCACTAATGTCGATATTTCAACTAGGAAGGCTTCAACTAGGCTGATCATCTTAGGCCATTTAGATGCTCAACACCAACGTTTGGTTGAGAATATACGTGAGCCGGAGGAGATCATCCAGCGGTTAGATGGAGAAAAGCAACCGATCTCCGAAAACTTGCGCGAAGCTTTATTCCAGAAGATCACCGATTTGAAGTTCGATCCTTTCTTGAAAGAGCCTTCAAAGTTTGTCCGGTTACTCGAGGACATGTTTGAAAGGAGTAAGGATGCCGGAATGGTTTGGTCAGACCATTTCAAGAAGAGTATGTTGATATACAAGACTCGAGATTTAGGTGAGGACATTTCAATGCTGAATCGAACTCGACGTACCGACTACAAAATTGTGAAGAAGTGGTTACTAGATGAGGAGGCTACACAGAAGGAGCTGAACGCGGTATCGTCAACAGCCGCTGTGTCTGGTGTTCACTTTGCAAACCAGAACTCTGATGAGAAGTCGAATCGTTCTTTGAATAATAGAAGCCAGCATCGAAGGTCAAATGGGAGGAATGGCAATCCTCGAAACTACAACAGTCAGAATGGTAATTCTGGTGGTAATTCTCGAAATTACAACGGCGGAGGTTCCAATTCCAATTCCAATTCCAATTCTAATTCCAACCATGGTGGAAACTATCGTATCAATCCAAATGGTGGAAATCGTACTAATCGTCGTGATGACTACAATGGTGGTAGTCAAGAAAATGGTAGTAATTCATTCGAAGGAACTCATTATGGTCGATGCAGAAAATGCAACATGCGAGGGCATTCGTCAAAAGACTGCAGATCAAATGGGTCATTCTGTTACAATTGTAAAAAGGTAACTAATCATTTTGCTAAAAATTGTCCAGAACGAGAAGGTGGAAAGCAGTCGCCAAAGGTCAAGGGTGAGAAGAAGCCATCCAATCTTATGGTTCGTGGTGATGACAATTCCGAGTTCAACTCCAAGTTTTACTATCCGATTGATTGTTTCAACTCATCGGGTAAGTGTATGACAGCAGCAGCACTGACTGTTCATTTTATTGTCGATTCTGGGGCAAGTTACCATTTCACTAATGAGCGGCGAATTCTGAGTTAAGTAAGGAAATTGAGTAGACCTACTATTATAGATTGTGCCAAGAAAGGGCAGGAGTCTGCTCTGGCAATCAATGAGTTAGGTGAGTTTCATACTTATACTGCTCAAGGTAAGCCTATTACCTTTACAAATGTATTGTATTCCTCAGATGTGTCTGAAAATCTGCTGAGTTTACGGCAGCTGGTAGAATAAGGAGCATATTTTGATGGTAATGCTTGGCAATTTTACATCAGAGATGGTAATACTGGTGATGTGATCATTAGAGCTCAGTTTAGAACTCCGTTCTGGGCCACTGATCTGCGTATTCGGAATCCACGGGAGGTAGCTATGTTAACTAATGCTGATGATGGCGGTCCAAGTCCAACTTCTCTCACGATTTGTGAGAACTTGGGTCTTCTATGGCATACGAGATTGGCGCATGCATCGCTAGGCTATTTAGAGGTATATAAGGCTAAGATGGCCGTTTTGAAAAATGTAACCTTTGGTAAGGATATTATGGATTGTCAATCTTGCGCTTTAGCGAAAGTTCATAGGAACCCGTCGAAGAAGAAGCGTCAACGAAGTAAGATTGTATTGCAGAGAATCCATTCAGATGTGATGGGCCCTATAACGCCGTTATCGTTTCCAGGTAAACGTAGGTATGTGATTACCTTTGTAGATGATTTCTCTAGGTTTGCCATGGTATTTGTTATGTGTAATAAAAGTGACGCAGCTGACTGCTTTAGACAATATTTAGACGATATGCGTAGAATGATAGGTAAAGATGTCAAGGTACGATATTTGCGTACTGACGGTGGTACTGAATATGCAGGTGAGATGGGTAAATTGTTGAAACAGGAGAAAATCGAAATAGAAGTAGCGGAGCCAGATACTCCAACCCATAATGGGGTGGCTGAACGAATCAATCGCACCTTGCGAGAGAAAACGACAGCTATGTTGAGTGATTCTGGGCTTCCAACTGCGTTATGGGATCATGCTATATCTCAGGCAGTTTATGTTTATAATCGCACTCCTCATAAGTCGAATGGTTTTAAATCACCTTATGAAGTGTTTGGTGGTGAAACTCCTGATATCTCGTTTATACGCCGGTTTGGTTGTCTGGCGATTGTTAGAAAAACTAGAGATGAGTACGAGAAATTTGATGAGAGAGGTAGACGTGGTATAGTTTTTGTGATATAGATTGATTATTGAATAGGAAAATTTTTAGACTAGGGAACGTTAGTGAGCAGGAATAGGTATAGGAATTTTACTTTGAAGATAAATGGAGTGGGTTTGTATAGGAAAAGAGAACCTACCTATATCAACATAAAATAATGCTCGAATAAAATGAAGAGAAATTCCGAGTAATTCTAAACCAAAAAAGGGGAGAATAACACTATTTACACAGTAGACAAAGTCTACAATCATAACACAGTTTTGGACAATGTCCTAGTTTAAACACTCGAATAAGTAATTGAAAATTACGTGCATTTTAATTCCAAAGGAATAAAATTAAGATGGTTACACATTGAAATCTTTCACTAGATTATCTAAATGGGAAACTAGGCAAATTAAATCCTTAACTGGATTATCTAAATTTACGACTTAAAACAAGACCATCTCCTTGATCATTTTATTTCTAAGTTGCGACTAAAATTCTTAGCTGAATTATATGGTAGCCTAGTTTGAATAAGAACCTAAATACTGCCCGGAACTATGGCATGAGGAGTTACCTCAGCCTAGCCGGTATGCTCGAATTAAGAACTTACTCCATTTGATGCATACTCAGGAACTAAAGTTGAAAATAAATCATTTGAAATAATTCGAACTCGCGTACCGAAATATTACACCATTTAATTGCAATTCGAATGTTCAATAATTACATTATCAAAAAGATAAAAATATTCGAACGAACACGTTCATATACTCGAATTACCGAAAACATACTGACGTTAGGTAGGTAAGTACATAACGTCATAAGTTATCAATTTTCCCACCTATGATTTTAACCTTGACGAGGATCCTTGAATTTATGCCAATATAATTGCCTAACTATTTCTATTTAGGCATCCTTATATGACATTTTGAATAATACTATTAGCGGCTATCGTATTATGTTACCCTCAAAGCGAATTATTGAGTCGAAAGATGTCGACTTTATCGAGAATATTACATATGGTGTCTTGAAGAAAAGTAAAGACACGTTGTTTGACTTTAATTTTGATGAAACTGCTATAGCATGGCAGAATGATACAGCAGAATGTAATACTGCTGATGTGAATATAGATGATTCCAGTATGGTGTCTGGAAAACGTTATGACGACAGAAGTAATCCTGTTGCTAGTACTAGTACTCAACCTCAGAATGATGACTGGGATGATTATGACATCGTAAATGTCGAGGAAACTGTTATTTTTGATGATTCCTCTAATGACACGTTTTTAGCGTTTGATCGTATTATAGCATTACGTGCATGCTTATTAGAAGACGAGGTATAAAGGGGTGCTTGAGAAAGAAGGTGTATTTGTAGATGCGTACACCGATGCCTCTTTAGGTACTGGAGATGAGGGATGCTCCATTACAGGTTACTTTGTGCGAGCATACGGTGACCCAGTTGTTTGGCGAACTAGGAAGCAGTCGATTCCAGCAGGCTCCTCAGCTGGAGCGGAATATTTTGCACTGTCAATGTGTTCGAAGGATGCCGTCATTACAGTAGATTTGTTGGAACGATTGACGAAGATTAGACATGGGCTAGCTCTCATTCACAGTGATTGTCAACCTGCTCTCGCTATCGCCAAAACAACTGGAGCTCCTAAGCTTAGACACATTGCTAAACTTAATTATCATATTGTTCGAGATTTTGTTAAAAATAATAAAATCGTTCTTAGATTTGTTAGGTCGGAAGATCAGCCGGCTGACGCCCTCACGAAAGCTCTTGCCTCAGGTCGATTTCAAGAACATTGCAGCAGTCTGCTTAATATGTAAACTTGGCAGCGGTCTGCCAGATTTGAAATGGGTAGCAGTCTGCTCGATTTAAACTGAGCAGCAGTATGCTCGATTCGAACTTGGCAGCAGTCTGCTTGATTTGTAAATAGTGCAGCAGTCTGCTTAATATTTGTGATCTGTTTTATTCCAGGTCATTATTGATTCGATGAATATTGTACGTTGCGTTATGAACGCGTTAATTCATTACTTTTGAAGTTACGACTCAAGTTACTATGATCTGCGCTAAAGATTAAAGGGGTGTGTTGGCTGGAGTAATCTTCGCTTAGATCAATTGTCGCCTCTACGTAGATGCTAGACGTTCCTACCAGGCAGCCGACAGTCACCTTGGTGCTCTCTATAGTGTAGATATACCTCGTTGCTTTTATTACGTACTTCGGAAGTACATGTTGAACTGTTGATATTACTTTTATACGAAAATATAACTTCTTTGATATAATTGTTGTTCGTTATCGTGTCTAAAGTACACTTAGTCTTTCAGTTACAAAGTACACGCGTTTTTGACTGTTGTTAAACATTATTTTGAATACCAATGGTGAATAATTTTAGATGAATTGATACGTGATTTATTTAGGTTTTACTATGAATATAGGCATTTGAAAAAAAAAAAACTCAGCAAAAATTTTGGTATGAAAGTGTGAAAATTAAAAAAAAAGAATAATTTTTTTTGCCAAATTACCGGATGAAAATTTTTTAATGTTTTTATTTTCATCTTCAATTTTTTTTATACCCTACAGGTTATGGTGCAAGTCCTTCAAAAACACACAAAAAACAATCTGAATTTGGATATATGTGAAATGTGTGTCAATTTTTTCCCACAAATTGTGTCATTTTCTCATATCCTCAAATAAGAGCGTTTCTCATTGATTTTTTTTTCAGTAATTCTTGCCGTGATTTTTATAAAATTTTTACCAAGTTTTTGTTTTTTAATTGGGTACCTACTTATCATAGTTGACTATGGAATGTCCATCTACATATTGGTGAAATATTTCAATAATGCAAAAATATTAATTTTTTAGGTTTCTGCTTTTGTTTAAAACAGCGGTGACATTTTTTCAATGTGTTTCACTTGTAAAATTATAGCACAAAAAATGGTATTTCTCATCAATTCGTAAACAAATTTGTAGCGACATAAACAGATTTGTACAGGGAAAATCCATCGTAAATTATGAAAACAAATTTGAAAATTACCAAAAATCAGGATTTATGGTTTTCAAATTTTGGATTTATGAAAGTATGGAAATGTAGAATAGAGTAATCCATCCTAACTTCGATGTCTGGATATCTTTTTAAGCACTGGGTTGTCAATTTAAAGATGTGAATAATTATAAGATGATATCTCTCGCGATCTGAGTGCTAGCTCATAGAATCTTTAGGGTCGTAATAGATCGCGGACGAAAACAGGGGTTCCTTGTACTGTGCTACAATAATTATAAGATGTATTCATTAGATGAATATCAATTATTTATTAAGAATATTGGGGCTCACATAATCAAACCTGGATACAATAATGGCGTTGGGTGGGAAAGCATTTATGAGGTGACGAAGATTTATTAGTTGAATTGGTTATGAGATGAAGATAGTCGACAATCACATTGATTGGTAGAAATAGGGTCGAAAATTAAGATTTTCGACTGGAATACTTACGAGTCGGCATGTTATAAGATGAAAATACTTTGATGAATCAATGGTCAAAAATACTATTTTTGACTATTTTATTTACTCGGCTTATACACTGGAACTAGTATAGATCGGAATAAATCGAGAACTCACAAATAACTTCATAGCACACGTTTATATTGGATTGAAACGCATCGCAATACCAATCTTTGATCACCATTTAAGGGACGAAATTGAAGGTTATTTGACTATTTCTTTTGAGGAAAAATAGATTTAGGAAACTTAGGTCAATAAACACGAGGGTACTTTGGGTATTTTGTACCCATTTACACAAGTTTTGCTTTGGCAAAATAAAAGCCAACACGGACATGAAAAGTAAAGTATTTTAATCACAAGATAAAATGTACAGAAAGTGCATCAGCGAACGAGAGATAAAATGGAATGAAACGTATGAAATACATCGAGTACTCAGCTGTGTACAACTCTCAGCTAGGCGAGCGGCGCGCGCATTTGGCGCAGATGAACATGCCGCTAGGTTACGGCGCAAACTGCAACTGAACCGCCACAGTACTCCCCCCTAAGCGAGGGACTCGTGATACAATAAATAGTAAAAGACATTAAACAATAAAATGAATAAAATTTGTACATTGAATTGCTAGGACTGGAGGATATACAGGTTGCTTAGGTCAATAAAGGAACACGGCGTACTTATCAGAATAAAACTTAGGTCAATAAACACGAGGATGCTTAGGTCAATAAGGAAATAATAACCCGGGGGAAAAAAGTTCAAACTTGGCCATACATGATCATGTATGGTGGATGAACTCGAGCATACATGATCATACATAAACCGAAGTTTCCATACATGCTCATGTTACAAAATTGTCCCCCACATGATCATACATGTCATATATGATCATGTATGATCAAGTATGATTTAGTGTAACCATGATCATGTGTAAATGCGGGTATTTTTTTAAACATGAACATGTATGATCATACTTAAAATTCGAGAATGTATGAATTTTTATAATAAAAATATTGTCAGTATAAAATATATGGGATGAATTTGCTGAATGGTATAAGTACATAAGATGTGCTAAGAATGCAAGACAAATGTGGATAAATGAATTTCAGACATTTTTCCAGATTATAGACACTTTTCTAGATTATAGAATAAAATGTATGATATAAAACATGCAATTTCATACAAATGATCCATGCATGAGCATGTGGGGGACAATTTTTTAGTATGATCATGTATGAAGTCGTCATACATGATCATGTATGGCCAAGTTTGAACTTTTTTCCCCGGGTAAGGAAAAGGAAAATAATAAGTCGAACTCCACGAAAAACTTACAGAAGGCGATCCGAGAATGATGAGAAATCTCCAACTGTCCCCTAGGGGACGCAAAATAAGGAATACGTAATTACATAATTACGATCCCGAGTGAGTTCTGGGTGGTATTTCACTGGTCCATATGAGATGATTATAAGATGAAAGATCGACAAGGTCGACCTGAACTTGAAATAAAACTAAGTCCAGAGTTTGGAAATATTTCTCGGCATCGAATCGAACTGGAACGGAACGGCCGCTGGGTTGGGAGCAAGTCCCAAACCCATAAAATGGAACTTCAAATTAGAACTAAGTCGAGCTCTACGTGAAGGCAGGATCGGCTCGACTATATGACGTCATTGTTTTTCAGCTGTTTTCACTGATTTTTGATTCCGAGTGTTTTTACCGTAATTACGGTGCTGTTTTGGAACTTCTCAAACTTCTTATCCTTCACTGGCTACGCACACGCACCAACTCGTGCTTTTCTCTCCTTACATGACTTGATTTTGATGCTCCTTCTGTATTGTTTTCTACTGTTTATCTTAGCTCTTTCTCAATGATGTATGAATTTTTACTTTATTTTGTTAATAAATGAAATTGTAATAAATAATGAGCTTTCAATGCGGTGATTGCGATGAGCAATACAAACATAAAAACAGCCTTGTAAAACATATAAATGCACGACATTTGTGCAATGAACCTAAACCTGGAAAACTTACTAAAGAAAAACGAATAATTTGTGCCATTTGTAAGAAGAAATTTAATTTCTTTCTTCAATACTATCCGCATTTGAGAGAACATGGCATTAATATAAAAGAACAAACTGTCACTCTATCTAATGATGAAGGTAAGGGTTTCATTTTTATGTCTATCTATTCCTGAATATCAGTATACGTATCAACAATCAACTATCATTTTTCAGAATTTAATGCTTGGAAGGAAAATATTGAGAAAGAAACTTCGAGCATGTTTGTAAAAGATTACAAAGGAAAGAGACAGAAGGATCAAACATTAACAACAACGTACTTCTGTCATCGTTCCTTCAACTGTCGTGTGCATCGGAAAAAAGAAACAATCTCAAATAGCCAACCAAATCGAAGTTCTAATTCTAAAGCAAAAAAAACGAAGCATATTGGCACAAATAAATTGAATTTCACTTGCCCAGCAAGAATGACTGTTGTTCAACGCAATGATAAGATCATAGTGACTTATATTAACACACACGTTGGTCACAAATGCGAAGTAGTACGTATGCGTTTGGATTCTGATACACGTGCATTGATTGCAGGTGACTACACTTCTTATATTTTGTAATAGTTATAAATTTCAATCTTCAAAAGGTATTAATTTAGAATCTTTAAATAGGGAAACTATCACTTGGTGTTCCTGCCAAAAAAGTTATTGGTGATATTCGTAATGACTTATCAAAAAATGATGATGCAGATGGTAGTTTCACTCGTCTTCATTTACTCAGCTCAGATGATGTCTATAACATAAAGAAGAGTTTTAATATTTCTTGCCCTATACAATTACACCAGGATGACTGCACAAGTGTTGAGTTATGGGTTGAAGAAATGAAAAAGCTTTCTGAAAATCCGGTGCTAATGTACAAAAACCAAAAGGAGGAATCCAGTGAACTAAACAAAGAAGATTTCGTGTTAATAATCATGAGTAAATTCCAAAAAAAAATGTTAAAAAAACTAGGTGCTCAAACGATATGTATCGACGGTACTCACGGCACGAACCAATATAAATACCAACTATATACGCTGCTAACTATTGATGAATGGGGCGAAGGGTTTCCTGCCGCCTTTTGTATCTCCAACCGCGAAGACGAAGCGATCTTCAAAGTTTTTTTTTCTCGAATCAAGCAAGAAGTTGGTGTAATACAAACAGATTTGTTCATGAGCGATGGAGCTGCTGCGTTTTACAATGCATGGCGCATTGTAATGGGAGAGCCCAAGAAACGTTTACTTTGTCTATGGCATGTCCACAAAAATTGGGTACTGAATCAAAAAAAAATCAAATGTGATGACAAAAAAAAGCTTGTAATGAAGTCATTAAAAAGCATCGCCGAAGAACTCAACGAAGAAGCATTTGAAACGGAATTCCAAAAACTCTTGACGGATTTAGATGCCGATACAGATACAAACGAATTTGGGAAATACCTACGTGAAAATTACGAAAAGATTAGAAGAAGTTGGGCGAGATGTTATAGACGTAATGTTCCGATCAATACTAATATGAGCCTGGAGGCGCTCCATCGATCACTCAAATATGACTATCTGGATGGTAAAAAGTGTTTTAGAATCGACCGAACTGTGCACGAATTACTTTCCATTATAAGAGACAAACGGTTCAATCGGATTCGTAAGATTGCAAAACAGACACCTTACAAGAACATCAGTAATATCAAAGCTAGTCATGCTAAAAGTTTGGATTACTTGGATGATGTGCAGCCACACCTTGAGCAAGAGAATACATGGATAGTAAAACAATATGTTGTTCTTAGACAACAAACGGAGATAAATTCATGCTGCCGAAGGAAATGTGATATTTGCGAAATATGTGTACATACTTACATATGTACGTGTAAAGATAACACGCTTAGCTTCAATATATGTAAGCACATTCATGCAGTTGCAACGAAATATCCGATTGGAGACTTGACTGCCGAACTTGAAATGGAGATCATCGAAACTGAATCGGATAATATTAATCTACCATCAACAAGTTGCCGCAGCAGTACTGATATCACTAATGAAGTTATGCTGAAAAATGGTGTAATTTATGGTATATTGAAAACAAAAAACCTATCCCCAGATGAAGGCGAAGAAATACTGAAACTTCAAAATAAAATGTTGGAGATATTACGTAAATCTGATAAATTTCCCTTTCCGATTCAGTGCCAGGATTCTAGAGGAAAGATTGAAAAACAATCTTACTTTCCAACTAGAAAAATATCTAAGAAGAAGCCAGCTACTTTACCGTACGTTTCAAGAGCAGCCATGGAACTTATACAACAAGGTTTCAGCTCCCAAAACAACGAAGTGGCAATCATACATGAAGAGTTCGATCATCAGTATATTATTGAAACTCCTACACAAAATAAATCTAACACAGAGTAGAATTGTTACATTTTAAGTTTATTCGATTTCCATTAAATTACTTTGCGAGAGAGAGCTGTGCATAATTTAATTATACTGAATACATTCGATTCAAAAGCTAGACAGACGTAAATGCAGCTAGAGCTCAATAAATCGTTTCGTAATCGTAAAATAAATAAAACTTTGAAAAATTTCACTGTTGGAAAAGCAAAAAATATTCATCACTTTATCACTCTTATAAAAAGTAGTTTTTAGGTTTCTAGAAGAAGAGATGAAGCTAGTATAGCTTCAGTAGCAAAAAAAATAACAAAAATAGCGTGAAATAATGACGTCATATAGCAGAGCCGATCCTGCCTTCACGTAGAGCTCTAAGTCGTACTTGACACAGGAACCACACCAGAAACTACACTGACGAGTTAGATGTTTCTCGGATCGCTTCTCTAGAAATTATGATTTTTTAGGGAAAAGAGAGGGTAAGTCGTGCGCGCGCCACGAATCGTGATTGGCTAAGCGCTACCCCCGGAAGTGTTTAGAAACGAATAGGAAGTCGAGAATATGACGTAATATCCGTAGTTGATTGCATCATACACGGAAATTATGTCTCCGGAAGTTGCGTCATATTTGTTAATAGAGAGGTAAATTGACTAGGTAGGTATGCGGGGAGGCAGGTAGGGTCGATGTACAGGCGAGTGGTCATTAAAGTCGAGTGATTTCAGTGAGTAGAAAAAATTCACAACAATCGAAGAAGAAAAATACCAAGTATTTTTCTCCCATCAATAAGCTGACGGATATATCGTGATATTTTCTCCCACGTAGGTGGCATAAAACCGCGGTACCCGGGGAAAAAAGTTCAAACTTGGCCATACATGATCATGTATGACGACTTCATACATGATCATACTAAAAAATTGTCCCCCACATGCTCATGTATGGATCATTTGTATGAAATTGCATGTTTTATATCATACATTTTATTCTATAATCTAGAAAAGTGTCTATAATCTGGAAAAATGTCTGAAATTCATTTATCCACATTTGTCTTGCATTCTTAGCACATCTTATGTACTTATACCATTCAGCAAATTCATCCCATATATTTTATACTGACAATATTTTTATTATAAAAATTCATACATTCTCAAATTTTAAGTATGATCATACATGTTCATGTTTAAAAAAATACCCGCATTTACACATGATCATGGTTACACTAAATCATACTTGATCATACATGATCATATATGACATGTATGATCATGTGGGGGACAATTTTGTAACGTGAGCATGTATGGAAACTTCGGTTTATGTATGATCATGTATGCTCGAGTTCATCCACCATACATGATCATGTATGGCCAAGTTTGAACTTTTTTCCCCCGGTAATTACTTGTATTTCAGGTCGATTTTTTCTCCCAGTATAGACGCAAGAAAAATTATATTTTTCTCCCAGTATAAGGTGACACATTTCTGGTAAAAATGTTTTCTCCCAGTATAGACGACTGGTTTCCAACAGCTTTCTGTCACCATATGTGGGAGAAATTAGTTAGTTTTCTCCCAGTATAGGCGACAGGGATGTGATTATTTTCTCCCATTACAAATTGCGGGGGAGAGAAATTTTGTTCAAATGTTCGTCTACACATCGGTAAAATATCTCAAAAATGCAAAAGTTTTCATTTTCTAGGTTTCATGATGGTACTTTTGCAATAAGTGTAAAACTTTGTAATTTTTTTTCTCGAAAATGAAAAAAAATTCCAGTGTAATTTTTTGATATGTTATTCTACCTGAAAAGGACTAAAACTGAGATTTTTTCAGAATTTTTACTGGAGGAAATCACGATTATGTTTAAATTATAGGTTTTTTAATCAATTTTTTTAGGTTTTTGAAAGTGGCAATACTGATTTTGACATCATTCTTTGTCGATTACCATCTGAAAGTACTACAATTTGAAAAAAAGTTCAAAATTCTATAGGACGTAGGACGTACTACCCGGAGCAATTTGCAACTGAAATTTTCCATTTTCGCCCATTTTGGAGAACTTTGAAGCCCCACAGCTTCACCAAAAAAAATCGAAAAAATGTTTGGTTTGCGTCATTTGTCATCGTTTGATGAACTCTAAGCATGGTCTGATTTTGAAAAAAATCAAAGATCTCTCCTGCAAAAATCGGCCGATTTGGCATGGAATGACCCAGTTAGTATTGTTGACTATGAAAATTTTTCTAGTTACTATAGTTGACTACAAACCAGGTGCGGATTTAAGGGGAGATTTAGGGGGTATACACCCCCCCAAATATTTTGAAAATTTTGAGATTTGTCAGCAAAATTGACAATTTGCCAACAAAATCAATTTTTTTTGCAAACTTTTAAAAATGTCATTGGTGGAAAACTAACTTTTCATATCAAAAATTACTGCTGTTTTGCTTGTAGAAACCGCAAACTTTCAAAAACGTTTGCCCTCACTTCCCTTGGGCCACTTTTTAAGTAGAGATTTCACAAAAATCTATGATTGAATTTGAAAAATGTCGAGATTAGAAAGACTGAATTCCTTCAATAAAATTAATGTGAATTCAAAAATTGATAGAAAAATTCTAGAAATACTCGTACATACATACTACCCAAACCATTTAAACACAGTGCGAATTTTTCATTTTTTCTGAACAGGGCCACTAACTGTTCAAAAACATACCAAAATGGTCGTTTTTTGAACCAATTTTTTCAAATTACCTAACATTTCGATTTTTCATGTCCAAAATCTGGTTTTGCTCCTTCTTTCATCATAAATAAAAATATAACCCCATCCCCAATGATTTCAGTATATGTCACTGGTATTTAGCATGTTGAAATTGTGATTTTTGTCAGCAAAATGACATGATACACCCCCCTTCCCCCAAATAGCATGACTTCGATCCGCCTCTGGCTACAACTTACTATGTTGACTACAAAACATCTCATATATCCTATAAAAATTCATACATTTTGAGTCAGACTATGATCATACATGTTCATTTTTTAAAAAATGTCCCCGCATTTACACATGATCATGGTTACACTAAATCATACTTGATCATACATGATCATACTTGGTCATACATGTCATGTATGATCATGTGGGGGACAATTTTGTAATATGAGCATGTATGGAATCATCGGTGTGTGTTTGATCAAAATTGATCATGTATGATGAATTGATGATGTATGCTCGAACATACATCATCATACATGATCAATTTCGATCATGCATGGCGACTTCATACACGATCGTACTAAAAAATTGTCCCCCACATGCTCATGTATGGATCACTTGTATGAAATTGCATGTTTTATATCATACATTTTATTCTATAATCTGGAAAAGTGTCTATAATCTGGAAAAATGTCTGAAATTCATTTATCCACATTTGTCTTGCATTCTTAGCACATCTTATGTACTTATACCATTCAGCAAATCATCCCATATATTTTATACTGACAATATTTTCTCTCTATATTAAAAAATCAAAACCCGTCAAACAACTTCTGGACGAGAGCGAACGACTCGGAAGTCGGAGATGTGTTAGTAAGGCGTTTACAAGACGTTTACAAGACGCTGTATGTTTGTGGTAGTGAGAGTCGAAATACACGGAAAATGTCCGAGTGGTGGAATTGCAACGTGACGTGTATTGTATTAACGTACTGTGTTTGTAGTGGTGAGCCTTACATTCAAGCATGTTAGCTGCTGTTAGAGCTGACGTCACAACGTAATGCACTGATTTTTTTTGTTTTTATAAAGGAAGAAAAAAAAAATGTAAGGAAAGTAAAATTCTCTACAAAATTAGGTATGTTTGAAAGTGCAATAGAAAACAAGATTTTAAAGCTCAAGTACAAAAAAATATGAAATATAAATTTTTTCCAGAAGTTTTCTTCTATCACGCAGATGGCATTTAAACCCACCCTACTTTGTACAGAACTTTACTTCGCAATGCTATATATTTAATTTCAGGGTACCTATTGTTTCGCCGCGGACGTTTCGCCGCAGACGTTTCGCCGCAGATCGTTTCGCCGCCGCCGAAAACCCCCAAAAAAAGGTCAGTTTTAAAAAAGCGTTCGTTTCGCCGCCATGGTGGTGAAAGATTACGTAATGATAAAAAAACGAAATTATATTTGATAAAATAAGAAGTAGGAACGAAATTAGAAAACTATTCACATTCAGATAACATAATATGGCATTTACGAGTAGAGATTATGGGCAATCGCCTCAAGATGTAATGGTGTTTGGTTTTTAAAAATGTTTTACATAATATCAGGACCACAATATATGTACATACGAGTATGTTTTCCAAATTTCTAAAAGTCGATCGAATTTCTTCCAATTTTTTAAAAGTCTTACATACTTACTTAATGCCAGAAAGTCAGCTACCTATATTTTTTCCAAGTTTTCGAAAGTCAGCAGAGACATTCCGAGCGAGAGAGAGTGTAGATACATTGACAGAATGTAAAACGAATTCAGTCGTTCGCCTGTCAGTGAAAAGACTCAAAAATTGCCAACTTTTCTCCTAAATTTTTCTGTTCGGAGAATGAGATACTCCCCACACTCCCTCTCGCTCGGAATGTCTCTGCTGACTTTCGAAAACTTGGAAAAAATATAGGTAGCTGACTTTCTGGCATTAAGTAAGTATGCAAGACTTTGAAAAAATTGGAAGAAATTCGATCGACTTTTAAAATTAAGTTCATTGTTAAATGTGTAGGCGAATGCCTATCGGCAGTGCCTAATAAATTTGTTAATAATAAAGAAAAAAAATGTATGTATGAACAGATGTGTATTAGTGTATCACCACGGCGGCGAAACGAACGCTTTTTCAAAACTGACCTTTTTTCGGCGGCGGCAAAACGATCTGCGGCGAAACGTCTGCGGCGAAACGTCCGCGGCGAAACAAACGGTTCCCTTAATTTCATCTTACATATTTTGCTTTAGTTGTTGAAAGAAAAAAACTACGCTTCTTTACGGTCACATGGCACCCATTTAAATGAGGGGGGTTTTCTGAAAAATACATAAAGGCTATACTATAGGCGCCTAAGAGGGGTGAAATGGTCCCCAAAAACGTTCGAGTTGATATTAGCATGGAAGGTAGGTAAGGTACCATTGAGAAACTTCCGCGTGGAAAGTTTCAGATACACACCCCTTCCCCTTTTTTGGGGAACCCCACTTTTCTGAAACTTCAATAACACGTTTCTCAGCCCCATTTCAACAGATTTTGAAAATTTTTCAGTACGTTATGTATATCTTTATAAGGTTTTCCCACAAAAATTTTCAATCCCCCTCCCCTCATTATTTAACCCTCAAGATGGAGTTTTTTTCATTTTTTATGCATATCAAGAATCAAGATTGCGAGGTACAGTTTTAGAAACGCGTTATTTGGATGTAATTTTGACCCCCAAACGTCATGTACCTTTTTCGACATTTTTTCAATGGTGCGGCGTGCTGAAAAGTTGGAAAAATGTGTCTTAGGGGGGGGGGGGGGTGAAATGGGAATTTTGGCAAATATAAATATCAATGAGTAGGGTGTCGTTTTCTTATGATTCGGTACAGCTGGGCACGAATATGACGTCAGATTTTGTTTTACACTCACACAGTCCCTCCGGAGCCCTAAGCCCCCCTCAATTTTTAATATTTGAAAAATAAACTTACTTTGATTTCATCATCACTTGACAGAAAATTTTTAGAAATTCATATTTTAAAAAAAATGATAAGAAGAAAAAAAAGAATAAATGGGAAGTACAAAAATTGTTATTTAAAATATGAAAAAACAAATCATTTCCTCTTAAAAATAGGTACTTCAATATTTTTCAGAAGGGAGTGTCTCAAATTTTGTTTCATGATTAAAAAAATAGAAGAAGTTAGTAGACTACAAAGTGTCAAACAAACAGGATGTCATGTAAAAAAGAGGAAAACAGCAGAACTTTCTGGAGTGAAGGACAACTTTTTCAAATATTTTAAACGTTGGGAATCAAATGAAACCAAAATTCATCACTTTTCAGTCTTTACCGAGAAATTGTTATGGAATAAAATTAAAAACAGCTCAAATCATTTCATTTTCTGACTTTGAGGAGGTGAGTTGAGCTGATAGCGTTTTTATCAGTTTATTCATTAATAGCGACCTCTGGCGTATATTTTGATATGTCACATGCTTTTTTCTTCACGCATATTTCGCGAATTTGCTCGGTGAGCATATGCTCATAACATCACTAAGGCTGATGGCTTCCCAGGGACTATGTGAGTGTAGCAGAAAATCTGACGTCATTTTCGTGCTCAGCGGTATCGAATCATAAGAAAACGAGACTAAAATCATCAAAGTAAGTTTATTTTTAAAAATATTAAAAATTGAGGGGGGCTTAGGGCTCCGGAGGGGCTGTGTGAGTGTAAAACAAAATCTGACGTCATATTCGTGCACAGCGATACCGAATCATAAGAAAACGACACCCTACTCATTGATATTTATATTTGCCAAAATTCCCATTTCACCCCCCCCCCCTAAGACACATTTTTCCAACTTTTCAGCACGCCGCACCATTGAAAAAATGTCGAAAAAAGTACATGACGTTTGGGGGTCAAAATTACATCCAAAAAACGTGTTTCTAAAACTGTACCTCGCAATCTTGATTCTTGATAAGTATGCATAAAAAATGAAAAAAACGCCATCTTGAGGGTTAAATAAAGAGGGGAGGGGTTGAAAATTTTTGTGGGAAAACCTTATAAAGATATACATAACGTACTGAAAAATTTTCAAAATCTGTTGAAATGGGGCTGAGAAACGTGTTATTTAAAAAAAATACAATTTAAACGAAATTTTGAGTGAGAACATAGGATGTTTGAGGTAAGGAAAATAATCTACATAAAATTCTCTACGAGATGGAGTAGCTTAAAAAGTTATCCATGCGATAGAAAAAAAGTTATAAAAACTAAAATTTGTAAAACTCTTGGAAAAAATTGCTTTTCGTATTTAAAATAAGTACCTACATATCTACCTACAAATTTACTCGAAATGTTGAATAAGGACATACGTGTTTGGGGTATGGAAGACGAGGTTAAGTTCTGTACAAGATAGAGTAAGTTAGAAAGTTATCAGTGCAATAGAAAACAAGATTTTAAAGCTCAAGTACCAAAAAATATGAAATATCAATTTTTTCCAGAAGTTTTCTTCTATCACGCAGATAGGAATGGTTGACGGGCCATGAGAGGGGTTTGGGGGGCGGAGCCCCCCAAGCGAAGTTCCGAGGGCGCAGCCCGAGGAACGAGTCGGGGGTTGGACCGCGAAGCGGCCAGGGGGCGGAGCCCCCTAGTTATTATAAAAATTCATACATTCTCGAATTTAAAGTATGATCATACATGTTCATGTTAAAAAAAAATCCCCGCATTTACACATGATCATGGTTACACTAAATCATACTTGATCATACATGATCATATATGACATGTATGATCATGTGGGGGACAATTTTGTAACATGAGCATGTATGGAAACTTCGGTTTATGTATGATCATGTATGCTCGAGTTCATCCACCATACATGATCATGTGTAAATGCGGGGATTTTTTTTAACATGAACATGTATGATCATACTTAAAATTCGAGAATGTATGAATTTTTATAATAAAAATATTGTCAGTATAAAATATATGGGATGATTTGCTGAATGGTATAAGTACATAAGATGTGCTAAGAATGCAAGACAAATGTGGATAAATGAATTTCAGACATTTTTCCAGATTATAGACACTTTTTTAGATTATAGAATAAAATGTATGATATAAAACATGCAATTTCATACAAATGATCCATACATGAGCATGTGGGGGACAATTTTTTAGTATGATCATGTATGAAGTCGTCATACATGATCAATGATCATGTATGGCCAAGTTTGAACTTTTTTCCCCGGGCGGGTATACATGTAAAAACCATACATTACAAGATCCGTTTTATATAAAATCCGACATTGCGAGATCCTGAGATCCTTTTTCCGGATCTTGCAAGTTTTCTCATATGCCACGGTACTCGTGAGATCCGGGGGACCCTGTACACACATTTTCAGCCGGATCTCGTTTTACCTACTATTCATAGTACTTATATACAATTTTTGAAAATAGATAAACGACGCATCTTGCGAGATCCACCCCCAAATCAGGTTTAGGCCGTTGGTGGATCTTAGTTTATGCGGATCGTGAAATTGATGGCGGCAATGCATAGAAAGGCACTGTTTACACACTGGAACATGCGTTCGAACGAAGTTGTAGGGTTATTATTTGAGTTTTTAGCATTTTTTGCAATTTTTTGGGTCGGATATCGCAATGCCTGTGTATATGTCGGATCTCGCAATGTACTATAAGCCCAAAAAATTTCGAAAAATGCTAAAAACTCAAATAATAACCCTACAACTTCGTTTGAACGCATGTTCCAGTGTGTAAACAGTGCCTTTCTATGCATTGCCTCCATCAATTTCGCGATCCGCATAAACCAAGATCCACCAACGGCCTAAACCTGATTTGGAAGATGAGTCGTTTATCTATTTTCAAAAATTGTATATTATAAGTATATAAATCGTAGGTAAAACGAGATCCGGCTGAAAATGTGTGTATAGGGTCCTCCGGATCTCACGAGTACCGTGGCATATGAGAAGACTTGCGAGATCCGGCAAAAGGATCTCAAGATCTCGCAATGTCGGATTTTATATAAAACGGATCTCGTAATGTATGGTTTTTACATGTATACATATATGTTGTGTACCAAGTCCGGAATTGTACAATTCGGGGTTGGTACAGCCAATTTTGTACCATCTCCGAAGTGTCCGGACCAAGCGTGAATATTAATTTTTCATCGGACTTGGTTTGTACCATGCCCGGAGGGTCCGGACAAAGTGTTCGACTTAGTACAATTGTGTTGTGCAAAGTCCGAAATATACTTTTATAATGAATGAATTCGAATTTTACATCCCTTTATACCACAAATATTGAACGAAATATGTAAAAGGAAATTTAAAGACGACTCTAAAATACACCATCACCAACATTTTCAGGTGCTGAATTCATTTGTTGATTTTTGGGGATTTTCAAAGATTCAAATATTGCTATGCTCTATTCTCAAGAAAAAACTAGACAGCTAAGCAAAGCTTAGCTGCAAAGTGTGCGTAGCTAGCTGCCTTTTCTACAGCTATAACCGTTATTACATCTAGGTAGTGCATAAGTGAATCAACCATGTCACAGTGATGAGAATTTTTGAAACTCTCACTGCTTCAAAATAATAATTGTTTTTCAGTGTTTTCATATTTTCCAAATTACAATAGGTATTTCAGAATAATTTATAAGCTTGTATTGCTTCTAAATTAAGAAATTTCTAGTTGTTTTTCATAGTTTGCATTGTTTTAAAAGTTACAAAATTTCAAATCGATTTCCCGAATTCCCCATCGCTACAATTTCATAAAGTTTTCAATAAATTTTCAGAATTTTGCATTGCTGCTGAGTTAGGAAATTTGCAATCAATTTTTAGAATTCACATTGCCTCTAAATAGTCAAATTTTGAATAATTTTTCAGAATTCTTATTGTCTTTAAATTAAAAAATTTCAAATTCAATTTTCAAGTTCATATTGTTCACAAATTGTAAAACGTTTACTCAATTTTTGGAATTTACATTGCCTCCAATTTTTCAGAATTCTCATCTTGTTCATAAATATTACAATACTTATTTTATATAATTTTCAAGTTCACATTATCTGCAACTTACAGAACTTTTAATCAATTTTTGGAATTCTCAGCGTCTCTAAATACAAATTTTCATACTATTTTTTTTAGAATTTCCATTGTCTTCAAATTTATAAATTTTCAAACCAATTTTCAGAACTTGCTTTTTATTCTAAATTAAGAATTAAATCTTATAAAATATGTTAAGAATTTGAATTGCCTCTAAATTACACAAAAAAAAATATGGGTAATTTTTACAAAAAAATTTAACTAAATACTGGTATTTAGCACAATTAAGTACCAGATCCCATTTAATAATTTTTACTGTAATCATTTAGTAAAAATTATCATGTTAATAAATTTTGCTATAGGTACCTACCAATAGTAAAAATCATTTTGTTTTAATAATTTTTACTAAATCATGATAATAAAAATTTCATGTTTCAATTGTACAAAAATTAGTTTAATTACTCATTTTGAAGTAATTTTTAAATTATAAGTAAAAAGTTAAAAATTATTCATGTCAAGGTAATTCTTTTAAGAATTAAATCTTATAAAATATGTTAAGAATTTGAATTGCCTCTAAATTACACAAAAAAAAATATGGGTAATTTTTACAAAAAAATTTAACTAAATGATGCTGAAGAAAAAAGTCAACAAAAATAGTTGTAGTGTAAAGCTCAAAAAAGCTCAATATTCATCAAAAAGCTTATAGTAAGACCAAATTCTTTTGACTACGAGATCTTAACAACGACTAAACCGATTTTGCTCAGTGACCTCTCAACAAATAACTTTGCAGGTTTTTATCAAAAGTTCTAAAAGTTGCACCATAAAGCTCAAAAAAGCTCAATAATTGATTTTTGCCTATATGTAGCGCATTTGATGTATACAGAGAAGTACGTATGTATACCTTGAAAGAGCACCAAAACAAGTCAAATGTTGAAGCAAAAAGTTTACAAATAAGTTGCGCCACAAAGCTCAAAAAAGCTCAATAATTGATTTTTGATTGATTTTTGTCTATACATAGCGCATTTGACATATACAGAGAGGTACATATATTGTACCTTGAAAGAGCACCAAAAGAAGTCAAATGTCTAAGAAAAAGTTTACAAAAAAGTTGCGCCATAAAGCTCTAAAAATCTCAACAATTGATTTTTGCCTATACCTAGCGCATTTGATGTATACAGAGAAGTACGTATATTATACCTTAAAAGAGCATCAAAAGAAGTGGAATGTTGAACAAAAAACTTGACAGAAATAGTTGAGCTTTAAAGCTCAAAAAATCTCAATATTCGTCATGACTAAATTCTTTTGACTCTGAAATCTCAGCAATGGCTGAACCGATTTTGCTCAGTGACCTCTCAAAAAATTGCTTTTGAATCGTAGATGTGCAGGTTTTTATTAAAAGTTCTAAAAGTTGCACTGTAAAGGCTCAAAAAAGCTCAATAATTGATTTTGCCTATACATAGCGCATTTGACATATACAGTGAAGTACGCATATTATACCTTGGAAGAGCACCGAAAGAAGTCAAATGTCGAAGAAAAAAGTTTACAAAAAAGTTGCGCCATAAGCTCAAAAAAGCTCAATAATTGATTTTAACCTATAAGTATACAGCGCATTCGACATGTACACAAAGAAGTAGGTATATTATCTTGAAAGAGCATCACAAGAAATGGAATGTTAAAGAAAAAAGTTAACAAAAATAATTGTGCTGTAAAGCTCAAAAAAGCTCAACATTCGTCAAAAAGCTCAATAATTGATTTTCGTTCAAGTTTTGAAGGAAGCTTTGAGCCTAAACATTTGTACCTACACCTCTTCAACCTTTTAAATCAATCGATTTTATGTAGTTTCAATCACCATCGTGAAAAGCTTAAAAAGCTGACGTTGGTACACTTTTTCAACCTTTGAAATCGATTGATTGCAGTTTTATTCGACATGGAACTTTTCTTTTGTGTGTGTTGGGGGGGGGGGGGGGAGGTGGTGGTGGTGAAAAATAAGGTAACCTTTGAAATCAATCGATTGTATGTAGTTTCAATCTCCATCGTGTAAAGCTGACGTTGTACACTCTTTCTCAACCTTTGAAATCAGTCAATTGTAGTTTCATTCCAAATGGAACTTTTCTTTGGTGGGAGAGAAGAGTGAAAAATACGAGTAAGGTAATGATTAAAGTATGTAATTCTAAAAAATATGTAATTTACAATTGTAGTTTGGAACTTTCTTTGGAGGGAGGGGGGGGGGGGTGGATCAAATCAAAAATAAGGATTTCCAACCTCTGAATTCGATATGGAACTTTTTGGGGGGGGGGGGGTGAAAAATAAGGAGGGTATGGTTAGAGTTCGAAATTGATCAATTATATGTATTTTCAATCTCATCGTAAAAAGCTGACGTAGGTATGATTAAAGTAATTCTAAAAAGTATGTAATTTACAAATTGTAGTTTAGAACTTTCTTTTGATTGGGATGAAAAATAAGGATTTTCTACCTTTGAAATCGATCGATTTTATTTTCATTCGACATGAACTTTCTTTTTTTTGGGGGGGGGGGAGTGAAAAATAAGGAGGGTATGGTTAAAGTTTGAAATTTATCAATAATTATATGTATTTTCAATCTCAATCATAAAAAGCTGACGTTGGTACACATTTTCAACCTTTGAAATCGATTGATTGTAGTTTCATTCAACATGGAACTTTTTTTTGGTGGGGGAGGGGAGATGAAAAATAAGGTAGGTATGATTAAAATAATTCTTGAATAAAATCAACACCTAATCTTCCTTTCTCAGGAAATCCTACTACAACTAAATCTGATGCAAACAGGAAATTCTGGGGCTCGAAACACAGCTACCTTTACGTGGTGAGCCCTGAATCATTCATCATTAAATTGAATGAACCAAAAGCTGTGATACAACTATACCGTCACTAACCATCTCCATATTCTTACATCGTTCCTTCCAATTCTATGTATCTTCCCCCATTCTAACATTGAATCCGTTCAAACGTAGCGCATTTATGCGCGTTGTTAACGGGTTGCTAGTTGATAATATTGTTCAAACCAAATTTCAGCCTTTCACGACAATTTGATAAAATTTTGACTTTGAAAAATCCATTAAAAAATGAATTTGGAATCTAAGTTTTAGTGCATAGTTTTCAAATGAGTAAGGTACGAGAAGTTCATGAATCGAGAAGTTGAAAATAGAAAGTAAAAACCAAATTTCAGCATTTTAGTTAGGTACCTAACTTTGATCTTTCTATTTTTTTTCTTGAGAAGTGAGCATAGCAATATTTGAATCTTTAAAAATCCCCAAAAATCAACAAATGAATTTCAGCACATGAAAATGTTGCTGATTGTGTATTTTAGAGTCATCTTTAAATTTCCTTTCATTTCGTTCAATATTTGTGGTATAAAGGGAGGTAAAATTCGAATTCATTCATTATAAAAGTATATTTCGGACTTTGCACAACACAATTGTACCAAGTGGAACACTTTGTCCGGACCCTCCGGGCATGGTACAAACCAAGTCCGATGAAAAAGTAATATTCACGCTTGGTCCGGACACTTCGGAGATGGTACAAAATTGGCTGTACCAACCCCGAATTGTACAATTCCGGACTTGGTACACAACATATATAAACTTATCTCGTTTTGCGCCATATGTCTGATCGTGATCAGCACACTTCAATTCGTCAAGAAAACCCACCCCCACCCAAATCCTCAACCATCATGACAAATACAATACCTTGACTTTCCGTTTCACGGCAAAGTCGGTAAAAATTAATCACTGCACCAAAATTCGAAAAACACTGGAAAAAGTGCCTAACTTACCAGCCACTAGTTTTTTTATTGAAAAAAAATCCATTTTCATATTTTACATCGATTTTCGAAAACTCATTTGAGAGAATGGAAATTTTCACTGTAAAAGTTTATAAATTGACCCAAAATAATGAAATTTGAATTTGGGAGGTCAGTAGGTATATTAAATAAGGAATAGATAATTTTCAAGTTCGCCGGAAACTACCTCGTTGAAAAATAGTCATTAATTTTCAAAATTTTGTCAAAAATCGAAAAATCATTTTTCGATTTACTTAAATTTTGATTGGAAAAGTTCCAGTCCTCCACAATTTTTTTTCAGAAGAACAAAACTTTTTTCAAGAAACTGAAGCCTAAAACTGCAAATGGTCTTTGCTAAATAAGTTGGTAAATCAGGTAGGTAATGGATTTTTAAAAATCAAACCGCATTCTTATCAAGGATTTTTTTGAAATTTTCAGGAGTGAATGGAAAATAGCAATAGTTAGCCTAATTGCGGAGAAAAATTCAATCAAAAAATCACATTAGGTTGAAGTGGAGTCAATCTGTCCAACTATATTATCAATGTACATATAACTCGAATAATCCAGTAAATATTAAAACACTAAACCAAGCAGGAAGACCCAATCATTTCAAGATTACTGGTAATATTAAAATGATAATCAATTAATCACTTCGAAAGCAACCACCAGAATACGCGAAGCAGGAAGATTTACTGCAAATATTCCCCCTTCGCTGCAAAAACACCAGTCTAATCAGCAGTTGGCAGGCAAACCATCTTTCAAAATATTCATCAGACAGCTGTCAGATTGAAATGAGGAAAAGGCATAAACGCTTATGGAAGAAAGACCATAGGAACGTCAAAAAGAAACAACCTAACTTATAACCAGGAATACGGGCCTTTTAGCAGAATAATTCGAGCTTCGAACAATAAAGTAAACATTTAGAAAAACATCAAGTTAGCGACGCGTAAAAAAAAAAGGAAAGAAAAAAGACTCGGCGTATTTTTTCGACTACGTTGTACGTCGTGTACGTGACGTACTACATCGTATCGTAATGCGTACGCGAATGTTGTTGAATCTCTCAAACTACCAGTACCATTAGATAGCATATAAGATGAAAAAGTCACTTCAATCACGAACTCATTTCAGGCATAAAATTATCCGACACTTATAATACGTAGTACGTTAAATTACGTATAGCAAAATAGACGCGATTTTCAACGAAGTAAGAAATTTTTTCACTTATTTATGGCGCTTTGGTGGCGGCAAGCAAAGGCAGTCGCGAAGAAAAAGAATACGCATACCAAAGAAAATCGATCGAGCCATAAAAGTATCTCAGAAAGACCTTAAAGAATTTATGTAGAATTTTCTACTACGTCGTCGTTGCCGTTGCTGCCGCCATCGCTACCGGCATCTCGCTGCCTCGCTTCGCAAAGACCTTTGCAAAAAGTCAAAATATCAAATCGAGACACACCCACTGGATTTTGTATGATATTCGACGTGCTATTGTAGTAGGTAGGTACGTAGGTAGGCACATATTGTAAGCATAATGGAAAATTATATTAAAATGAGGTGCTTTGAAAAAATCTCACGTAAGGAGCACCAACATCAGTATGTTCGGTAGATAGGATCTTTATAGTTGATACTTGACGGTTTAACCATGTTCCCGGCAGAAGATTATACGTTTGTATAATTAGTATGGTAATTGGTCTCATTTTAGCGGAACAGGGTGTCCTAATTTGGCTCGATTAACTTGGCAAAGTGTGAAAATAATCCATGGAAACTGACAAACTAAGTCGATTAAAAGGATACTCAAAAAAATTGCAGTCTATAGATAGATCAATTTTCAAAAAAAAGGGGGACCAGTTTTTTTTCAAAAAATATTTCTTTTAAACGAGAATCAAAAATGTCAAGAAAATATTTGCAAAATAAATCATGAAAAAAAGACATGGGCAGGAGCAAAAAATCACAATAATATTTTTGGATGAAAATTTTCAATTTCTAAAGTCTTAAAAATGGGATTGACGTTGAATGTTTCCTTCTCTCCTCTTCAAACAAGAACGTGTTTTCTTTTCAAGCAACTCTTATTCGTTTCAAATCCACAAACCCACACAACCACAACCTCACACAAAACTATCCACTCGGTTGAAAATTCGCAATACCCAATTTGACAAATGAAATTTCCATCACACCGTCATTCAGCTTCACAACGAACAACAACAAACTCGTAATAAAACCATTAAGTAAGTAATTCGAACACGAGCAAATTTTTCTCATAAACTGTCAATTATTTTCTCGTAAATACGAAAATATCTACAATGGTGTTGTTATTACGATATTTGTCTAAAACACGATAAAATTACTTACCGAGCTTGCAAAATCGACGTCATGGCGTGTAAATGCGACCACAGCCGTGTTCCAACATCTGCGACCGAAAGTTTCCACTGAAAATTGAAAAACCACGAATAATTAATTACCATACAGACGACGAGAGAACCAGGCGCAAAACTAGGTGATATAAAATAATACTAATGACGAACAGAGCGCAAAATTATTGTCATTTATGGGTTTAATCTTCTAATTAACGATGTGTCGCTGTTGAGTAGGTAGATAGGTAACAGGTACGAGTATATACCTACTCGCGTAGGTAGCTGTTTCAAAAATTTGTAAATTTATGTCACTTTGGTGGAATAATAAATAATTTAGCTTCAGTACGAAGGGCTTTTGGTCTTAATGAGGAAATCATGCCAGAAATTTCAAACTTGGTTGAAGCCTGTTGAAGACATTTTGAATAATTTTTAGCAAAAATACACAGGTAGATACACCTACCCTACACATTTTATACCTATCTAAGTGGAGATTTCTTAATTCTGATTTTCACATGTGGGATTCAGTACTGTACAGTAGGGTGGATCGCGAAAAAAAAGTCATTGAATTTTGACCAAATTCAGCAAAGACCTTAATTTTATTGAGTTGAAGGTTACTCACTAAAAATTTTTTTGCGTTTCAAAAAGTCGAAAAATGACCAACATTTATGAAATTTCTTTGATTTTTTTTTAAATTGCACCACTGTGTTCCAAAATATTCCCTAGTTTCGTGAATTAAGTATATCTTTCAATATTCTGGCATAACTAATGCAAAATATTTGAGGAAAAATAATTTTTCAAGCGCTCTAGAACCCCAAAATTGGTGTTGAATTTTTAAGGAAATCGCACAGATCGACGGAGGGTCTCACATACATTCATTTGGGACTGGGCTATTTTTCCCGAAACAGGTTGAGTAGGGGCTAGAGCGAAAAAACCAAGATTTAAAAAAAAAATACCTCCTCTTTGAGAGCCCAATCCCTCCTTCAGGAGCATCTTGGGAGATGAAATTTTTCTTAAATAACATTCGACTCAAAACTAAGGTCTCTACTGAATTTGGTCAAAATCCACCCTATTTTGTACACACTTTCAAAAATTGTTTTTTTTTCAGAGATCCGTCATAATTTTTACATCGAATGTTGGCCATATATTTCGACAATCACGCAAACGATGAAAGATTTTGAATTTTCAAGCTTTTCAAAAAGTTGATAGCACGAAAAAAATTGCAGAAGTATTTTTTTTCACAATAAAATTCCGTGTGGATAATTTTTTCAAAAATGCACTTAATAGGTACATAATACCAAGTCTAAGACATTAATTCAGTTCTCTAATTTGTACCTCTCCAAGAAGTCTCCTAAAATTGAAAAAAAAGAGGAAAAATTGAAGTCATGGTGAATATTTTTTGAAATCGAGGAAAACTCTCCCTCAGGTTTCTTCAAACAACATAAGCCTCCTTGTATATTGAGCCCCCAAAGTTGGAAAACTAAAAAAACAGAAAATTTAAATTTGTAAGTGTTTAGTTTCCTTGACTTTTTGAACTTAGAGGGCTCCATACGTTGGTGGGTCGTTTCTCGACATTTTCGAATAATTTTAATGGAGCTTGGCAAAAAATTATGGCCAAATTACCTGAATAAGACACAGGAAAAATTGCAAATTGTTTGGTCAGCGTTTGACCTCCCTCCCCTCCTCTCCTCCACTCGAGATCAAAGTTTTCAAAATTAAAAAAATTTTCAATCGCTCAAATTTTTTTCAGTTTAGGAGTTCTTAAAACATTTGTTTTTTTCTTTAAAATAATGATAGTTTTGTAATCGTCTCTTCAAGATGGAGGGGGGGGGATTTGAAATTTGCCCAACGTCTTATTCAGGTCATTTCACCAAAAGCTTTTGCTAGGTTCTATCAAAATTCGGAAAAAGTTTTAAAACGACCCATCCTACTTCATGCCCACAAGAAAACTACAACATTAAAGAGGTGTGGTGTAATTTCAGATAGATTCTGGAAAGAAATGAAAAATTTTCAAAACATTAATTTCATTCCATTATTTTTGATTTTTTCTGATTTTTTTCAACTTTGAGAAGCTGCATACAAAGGGATCAAAATAGCATGGGAGACAAGGAAGAATTTTTTGGTGAAAAAGGAATTAAAGGTATGTATTTAGAGTGATTGTCTATGAAGCAGGACAACATAAAAAACAGGGCAAAAGCAAGACTTGAGCATAACATTTTTTCACGTGTTCAATTTTTTTTTTGGAGGAAGTGGAGTTTAAGCATTTTTGAACTACTATTTTCGTGATTGCAAAAAATATTTGGATTTTTTTTTACTTCAGGATTCTAAAACTCTTAGATATTCCTCCCTCAATTTATCAATACTTAAGTACGTATCACCCAAGCAAAAATCGAAAAAAATCAAAATTTCTGAAGAAAGTTTAGAATGAATGGAAAATTTTGTAACTTGTTTATTTCAGATTGTTTTTTTTTTTTTCAATTTATTTTACACCATCTAATAAAAAATGTTGAAAAAAATCAGAATTCAAAAAAAGAGGAGAATAGATACATAATTAATTTAGTGTAAAAAATATAAAACTAAGGAATTTTTTTCAAAAATATTCTGCATCACTCAAAAAAGAATTTCAAAAAGTCAAAATTTTTGAAAAACAAAAATAAGGGGTGATAGTGGAAAGACGTCGTCGTCGTAGTCGCGCTCCTTTACAGGAGATAGCGTATACTTCCATCTATATCAGCCGGTTTCTGATAGTTTCTTTCAGGGTCTTACAGGGAGAGTTGGCCGGTGAGTTTGTTGTTAACATCTCCGATCGTTTCCTCCCTCTTGTAGTTCTTCCTTGAATTTTCCCCTGTACCGCTAGCATGAAAATAGACAATATTATGAAAAAACAGCACAAAAGCAAGACTTTCTAAAATATTTCTTCATACCTTTAAATTTTTGAGTTGATGGGGGGGGGGGGGGGTCGTACTTGAAATTTTACAGATCTTTAGGCCAGAATTTTCTTATTTTCAAGAAAAAAAAGAATACATGACAAATTTCATGCTTAATTGAAAAATACGAGTAGAAAGAAAAAACAAGACTTTCCTGTGAGAATTCCTCCGCAGAAATGGAAAGCTTTTGGATAAAATAACTTTTTTTCATAATTTTAATTTTTTCCAGCTTGTGAAGGGAGCTTCCAGCACAACTTTTTTCGGGCTTGGGAAAAATCGAAAAAAACTAGGAAATTAGGTTATTTTCTGATAAAATTCAACAACATCGAGGACGAGTGGGGACCCAAAAAGTAAAACTTTAAAACCAGAGTCAACTTCATATCCAGAATTTATAAATTTTTGCACCTTCAAGAGATCAATCAATGAGCAAAATTTCGAAAGAAAAGACAATTAAAAACCAGCAAAATGGCCCACTCCGGCACAACAATCCGGCTAAAAAAAATTCTCATAACGCTCGAACAAATTTATAACATGCAAAAACATTCGTATTGTGCAGATTTTCCTCGCAAACAAACATTTCTCTTACTCATCACACGCATCAGATAATCTCAAAAGAACTCCTCTCGCAGATAAAACCTCGTTGGTAATTTTTTTCCTAACCCGGAAAAGACGACACAGTTCAAAGCAGCAAAATATATACTGTACATGCGGTGGCATAACTTCTAAAATGGTCAAGGACAAACCTCTTGAAATATTTGCTACTTTCCAAACTCACGGTAATTATTCAAACAAAGGGTGTAATTCGCATATAACGATAAAAAGATAAAGGGCGTCCGACGACATAGAGACAGACAGGGCGAGGCCGAGGCGAGAGAAAAGCCCGGAACAGAACAGAGGCCAAAGTCGAATTTTCGTACCGTGATTTAAATATCATCAATCCTAATTCGAATTTTTCAGCAATCGCCGAAACAATGGCAAAGGCGAAAATCATTTATTACGCCCGAAGGGTTATGACGACGCTCGATGGCGTTGGTGTTTGCAAAGTCAAGCAAAGCAAAAGCAGCAAAATTTAGGTATCTGGATATACGATGTGTAGGTACTGTGTGAACTAGTACACGGCGACGACGACCACGACGACAACGACAACGACAACGGGTGGCAAATCGAAAGGATAAAAACGAGGGGGCTGCTGGGCGTTACGTATAATCGCAGTTTTGTAAATTCTGGGGAACGCGCTTTACCGGAGTAAAAACTTGCCAGAATTGCGATACGAGAGCGCTTTGCTTCGTCGAAATATACGTGCAATAGTGCGAGGGCGGTTTTCCTGTTCAAACGAAAACGCAAAGTGATTCTCCACCATATACACTGCATTCGCCATCATTTCGACGCAACTTTTCAGTACGGTAGTTCACAGGTCGTACGTACTTCCACACTAATTGCAATTTTTTCAGGCTCATTGCGTCAAGTAAGCGATTAATTAGACGCGTGTAATTTTTAAATTTCGTTTTGCCATTTTCAATGTATCTATTTTTTATTTTTCTTAACATAGTTTGAATATACTCGTACTTTATCTCATAGTTATTCGACTCCTTCGCGTAGTCCTTATTTTCATTTTGTTGTGTCTCATGCGAAATTTATCTTGTTTTATAGCTTGATCGAAAGGTGACGTAACAAAATGAGTCGTGAATATCAGCTTAGTAATGCGGTCGCTAATCTAAAATACACGGGTATGTTCATTTTAAAGATCATTTTTTCGTAATGAGTACATTACATAGATAGGTAGTTATTTTGTTTTGCGAAATTTTTTCCAACTTTTTATTCAATTTACATCACGTTTAGAACAAAATTCAAACATAATAAGCTGAAAATATCATCGGAACTGCCATCAAACTGCTTAAATCGATTGCAAAACCGATTCGGGGTTTCCCAAAGTTGAAAATTTTGTATCCCTACTCTTGCTCTGTCATTTTTGGGGTGTTATTTATCAACAAATTGAATTAGAAAGCACATTTTAAATTAATAATACTAAATGTAAAATCTGCAGGCGATTTAATGTCAATTTTCTTGGTCCAGGGGCTCTCAAATTGAGAGCCATAGTTTCTTCGAAGCAAACATTGGAACTTAAAGCAATTTTATGAAGATGATGAGTTGACAAAAAAATGAAGATTTTTATTGAGTGTAAGATGAAAAATTACTTACTTACCTAAAAGCATGAGAAATCTCTCAGTTAAAAGGTACAGCAGATTTATATACTTGATACTTTCTGAATCGTGGTATAGATGTGATTGGCCAAGCGTGTAAAAGTGGAGATTATTTCACGTCATGCACTAAATTAGCTTCAAAGGTTTCCAATACAGAAATTAACCAACCTTGGAAATCGAGAAATTTATCCATTTGAAGAAAATTCAGCCGGAAATATGCAACGTTATGATCACAATTAGAAAATTATTTCATCATAGGAGCAATTACCCATCAATGATAGGTAGGTAACTAGGTATGGGTAGTTAGGTAGATATTTTTATGATCACCTTCGCTCATCTGACGATAATCAACACCAAAGCAATCAAATTTTTAATCTTACTCAGAAAATCTTCAATTGGTTTCCTTTGAAAATTGGAAACTTTTCAAGACCTTTTTATTGATACATCAACATAATTCAAAAAAATTGACTTCACATTCGACTTGAACTTAAATTCTAAATTTTCAGTAAAAAAAAAGAAGGAAAAGTGAATGCATTTTAATTTTCTACATCGCTAATTGGCTTCATACAGGGTGTTTTTCAACAACTGAATCCCCTACAATCCAGTAAGTAGGCATCGTATTCCAAATTTGAACATATACAGTTGCTCGTTTTCACAATTGCAGGTCCTGATGCACATTAATCCATTTCTATTTTTTCAACATGCCTCAAAATGTCACTTTTTTACAATACATTAAACATATTTCGGAGGATGGAATATTCAATCTCATTACAACCTCCCCCACAACTTATCATCGTATTTCATGTTCAAAAATTTCTTGAGAGGAGGTTTTTGAAGATTCCAAAAAAATTGATTTTTTGAATTGCACTTCGAGATTACATTCATATTTAATAAGAAGAAAAGAGGGGAGGAGGGGAGGAGGGGAGGAGGAGAAGGAAGAGGTAGAGAACAGGGAGGAAGGATATTTCATATTTCAGAATTTCTATCAACTTTTTTCACGTGATTTTCAAACACTTGATGACGAGGAGGTTTTTGAAAATTTTAGTAAAATTGAGTTTTTCAAAATTGAGGAGTCGGCCTGCAAAGTGACCTAACTGCAAAAAAATGATTTTTGAGATAGCAACGCTATCTGATAGTTTAGGACATGCCCTACAAAAGGAATATATCACCTTCATTTAGTTTCACTCGTAACACCCCTTTCCTCCCCCTTGAAAATGATAAAATTAAAAGCATGGCCTGCAAAGTGACCTTATTTTTACGATTTTCCGAAAATGTGTTTCATAGAGTACTGTTTGTTGAAATCAAAATTAATTTTAACCCCTTCTGAAGAAATTCAAAAATTTTGGAGACATCGAAAATCGCACTGGAGGCTCCAGAGTGATTCGAAATGGTAAAATCGTAAGTTGAGAATAAGCCACAACTCCAGTTTTAGCTACCCAGCTTCCTGTACATAAAAAAATCTTGAATGAATGAATAAATCTTTGCTTTCATAAAAAATAACATACGCGATGAAAAACCGGAGAAAATTGCGTACATATCACTAAAAAACAAAAAAAAAACGTATGTGCGGCCTGCAAAGTGACCTAACTGCAGCATTTTTCATTTTTGTTGCACCCTGTAGCGAACCCGTGTTCATATTTTTCAGAAACGAAAAGGTGATTAAGTGAGTGAGGGTTTACCCTTTCGATTCCCGAAAACAGATTTCGAAAATGTGACTTCATTTTCCTAGGACACGTTTTTCTCATTTATCTCGAAATCAATTTTTTGCAGTTAGGTCACTTTGCAGGCCGACTCCTCAATTGTATGTACTTATGTACTTCGAGATTGGATTCATACTTGATAAGAAGAAAGAAGAAGAGGAGGATAGGAGAGAAGTTGGCAGGAAGGAAGGATCTTTCATATTTCAGAATTTTGATCAAATTTTTTTACATGATTTTCAAACACTTGATGACGAAATATTTGACAAATTTTGCTTAGCCTATGGTCGAAATGAGACATTGAACTCTCTTTTTTCGTATATATTTCTGATGTTTGGAAGCTCCTATGTTATCTCATTGAATCGTAAAATTTTCATTCAAGTTTAGACTTCACTGAGAGGAAAGATTTTCTAAAAATTAATTTGGCAAATTCTGAAATGCTTGGATAATTTGTTTCTTTCTTTCCATGCTCACCTTTCTCTTTAGAATGTACATCATTGGAAATATTCAAAAAATTAAAAACGAGCAATCTGCTTCATTTCATCGAAAAAATGGGGTGTAATTTTTTGAAAAATCCTGAATCGATGGCAGTTTCAGGATCGAACGAATGTTCAATTTTAAAAATCGAATCATTTGCATTTTTGAAACCACTGACGAGTTCAAATTCTAAACGTGATGAATACAAAATACCTTTTATTTTCATTTATTCATTGAACGAACGACGCGACTCAAGTTCTTATTCCAAAGTAATTGCACATTTTCATTTAATCAATCATTGATCATTTTTGTTTTGAGAATCAATTCTAATTATTTATTTACAAGAGAATGAATACAACGTTCAACTGATACTCAATCAGTTCAATTCAATTCTATTCAATTCAATTCAATTTATTATACCTACTTGAATATCACAAAATACCAAACAAAATCTTCGCTATGCAACCTGATAAATAGACTCGCAAGATAAGCGATGAACCATCAACCATGTCAACCACCCTTCCTAGAAACAAACCTCACAAAATAATCTACCTAGCCAATACTCAATCCGCAAATCAAAACGGCAACACTGCAACAATAAAAATGAAAACGCACTCTTGAACTTACACGATAAAAACAAAAATATGACAACAAATACAAAACAATCAATTTTCCCAACAACACCAAAACAAAAGCCAACAATTCGCACAAAATTTTCCAACATCACTTCGAGTATATAGGCACTCTATAGGTACTAGGTTATTTTCAATGAAATATGTTCATTGTTCGCCGCGAAAAATACACCCTTCTTTCTTCCACGCGACCATTCCAACCCAGATGTGTAAAAAGAGCTCATTTTTCATTGTAAATGACACAACCATATATACCACTGGTACCTCAATTGGCGCGATTAGTGCCTACTCGAGGGAAGCGTTACTGCAAATGTAACGTCATTAGTGCAAATTATACGCGCGATGTTCTTTTCAATCTAGTCGTACTAGTATAATTTTAGGTTTTTGGGAATGTTTGTTCAACGATTTCGGTATCGTTTAAAAGCTCTCACGAGGCGATTAAAGCCCTCACATTATGGTGTAAGTTGAGCCACGAGCGAGGAGATCTGCTGATGGGGAGAGAAGACTTATATTATACAAATACAATGAAGTTCATTTTTTCGGCTAATGTACATAACTAAATCTTTGACGAGAAGTCAAATTTATTTATCGTGATTGTACAAATTGCATCGAATGTTTCCTGTCAACGCTAAAGAATGGAGATTATGATATTCTAGAGCAAGCTTTTTATTCGGAACAATTGTAGGGAGTTATACAGATTCAAATTACGTTGTTTCATGTTTAAACATTACCCACTCATTAAGACTACCTATCAAAAATTTTCAAAGATTTTATACCCAAAAAATTGATGTAACTGCATCGCAATTTGTTCTATTGTCAGCAGGTCTCCAGGGAGGATGCCTCATCAGGGACAAGAGTGAGCAGAATTGCGTAAAACCTTAGATTCAAAACCGAGATTTGAATTTTGAATATAAATTGTCAATATTTTCGAATCATGAATCACTCATCCTTTTGGCAATTCGAATCAGTGCAAATCTACAGCCCTTAAAAATCACGACAAAAATCGAAAAACCATATTCTAAGACCACTGTAACCAAAATTTTAGGCATCGAAAGTTCATTTCTGGATTTTTGGCAAATTGAAAGTTTACATTTTTTAAAAACTGGTTTTTATAGTGATTTTCCAATTTTTTCTCTTTTTTTCAAACAAAAAGAGTCGATTTTCATTTTTTTAAAAAAGTTATTGATGCCAAAGAATATTTGTGGCTCTTCCAGAGAGACTCACTGGAGGCTCAAAAAATGTCAAATGTGATTGTTTTCGAGTCGTGTGATCGTGTAGATATATCAGATGATACTTGTATCTTCCCAAAAAAAACTCCTCGTCATATACCTACCTCCTTGGAAAAATCGTTTTTTTTTCTTCTTCTGGAATTTACAATTAGGTCAAGCCAAAAATTCACTTCTAAGCTGGCACACCTGGAATTTTTCAGTCACCACTTGAAATTGCTGAGAATAGGCAGCATTGTCCAAAGTTAATTGCCAAAGCTCAGTTTTGACCATTCCAGAGTGATTTGAAGTTTCTGGAAAAAAATCGAAAAATGGCTGGGGGCTTCAGAATGGCTCAAAACCAGGGTGTCTAACAAAACTCCCAGACAGAAAATCATGACTTTCATGACTTTTTCATGACCTACCTATTTTTCACATTTTTATCGCATGAAAATAGGCCCTCCACCCAAAAAAAATTACACAACTTGAAACTGCGAGGAAATTGAACAGGATTGCCATTTTTTAGAAGATCAAAAATTAGGTATTCCAATTTTTTCATTTTTTTGCATTTTTGAACAAATTTTTGATTTTTTTTTTCATTTCATGGGCTTTTTAAAAAATTTTCAAGTGTGTTTCAAGCAAAAGTCATGGCTTTTATGACTTTTTCATGACCGTTAGACACCCTGAAAAGAGATAGTTGTTGATGTGCGAGAGTTAAATGGAAAGAGTTCATTTTGTTTGCTCAAAAAATGTATAATTTATTTTACTTACTTCAATTTAAAAATTATTACACTTAAAACAGTTTTTTTTTAATTTTTTCAATTTTTAAAGTTTTGCTAAAAATCTAAAAATGAGCTTCAGATTTTGAAATTTTGTAGATCAAAATAGCCTTCATTTTGTTAGTAAAGCTAACTTTTTTCGGCATGTTTGTTTCAAAATGTTCCTTAGGTTTTTCCTTCAAGAAAAAACATGCCTTATAGAATGTGGGAGGAGGGGCAGGGGTTGCAATCTTCCCATCTCAGCCATACAACCATTAGAATTTATAACCATCAATTTACATTTATACGTGAAAGAAGACATCCAAAAATCACTTGAGTCCTCAAAAATTCATTTTCTCTCAAAACATATGTAAAATTTCAATTCTTTGAGGGCTGGGGTATTTAGGCATTGACTCAAAAATTTTAAATTTTTCCTACGTTCTGTTCAGATCATTTGGGCATAAATTTTTGCTCAACTCCAACAAGCAAAAAAAAAAAAAATTAAAAACAACACACTAATATGTAATTATTTAGCTCACACCCCCCTCCCCCCTTCAAATATGTACGACCACTTTTAGGTCATTCTGGAGCCTCCAGCGAGTTCTCAATTTTATCAAATACATTTCAAATGGCCCTGGAAGAGCTAAAATGTTTCAAAAGCGGTTCACTATAGAACTGGTACCCCTAATATGGTTCAGAGGATGTCCAATAAGCACAAATTCAAGTCATAGGTGCTCAAATTCATTTTGGTTCTTCTACGCAGATTTATTTAGCGTAATAAGATGTACCTACATACATACACTAATTTTTTTTCAAATTTTTGAATGGTATCTTGAAAAGGGTATCTTGTTGCAAATTGAGTTTTTGTCCAAAAAACTTCAACTTTGAACTTTCAAGACACTCTCCACCAACTCTAGAGGTATGAGGTGAGATAATTCTGGTTTTTGACTCGTTGGTATTGATTGACTTTTGCATAAGATAAAATGGAATGAACTAAAGAAAACCCACAAATTATTTTCAAGAACCCAAACAAATAATTCCGTTTTCAAATGAGAAATAAATCTTGAAAATTATAACCCTACACAATGAAACGAGATCAGGAAGAGAACCCAGGTACCGGAAATTTCCTTCTTAACACCACCGTCACTTAAGAAACCTCCTCCAGACACCAAAAAACCTCACCTTGACACATTTCTTCGACTCTAACTGCGCATATTTTATACAATATCGTTTCGAGAGGATAAAAAAACCTCACCCAAATGCCAACATAAGGAAACCCCTTTCGCTATAAAGAAACGCGATTACCCAAACTCCATTCATTTCAGCCAGTGCAAAACGGACAGGTTGCCAAAAATTATGACAATTTCCGGTAAAACTAGCTACTTTCTCGAATCCTTCTTACACTCTTATATACAAATTCAAAGACTGGCATCCTTGAACTTTCGTTCTTAATTACTTTGGCGCGCGTTAAATATAGGCATGTACGAGTACGCGGAAAGCTGCCGACTTTGGGGGACCACATTTTGCGCGTAGTAATTCGCATTCGATACTACAGTAGGTAGGTACTTTCCAAGAAGGAAAATTTCATCGCCGACGTCTTGGCAGTTCGTAGTTCGCACTTCGTACACCTCGTATACCCTGTTCTGTTAAATATAATCTCGCCAAACGGATTTCCGCCGCGCATTTGGCATTTAAAACCGAAGTGAAAATTTTCTCGTTTCCAACTGACGCCTCTGTACATTTCGGCGGCGCGATAAAACAGCGTAATCCTTCGTTTCTTGTTTTCCTTTAGACTCTCGGGGAATCGAACATACAACGAAACATTTAAGCTTTTAAGTAATATAAAATGCATTCCCTTACATCTCTTGTCAATTTGAATTACTCACAGATCTGTGAACTCGCTACTACTATACACTCAGCTCCCTCAGCATCCTTCTCTGTGCACGTATCCAACCTCCTGGTACATACAAGGGTAGCCCATCAATTAAGACTTTTTTTCTCATCGTAATTACCCCGCTAGCGAGTTGAAATTGTCGCGGATAAAAGTACAATCTTCGACGTTCTCTGTGTTTTCAGCTTGTGTTTGTGTACGCGCAAACAATAAGGGTTACTTTGATTGTCACCTTGGAGCTTTTGCAATTTCAAAAATCATACACACTAAACGCGAATACAATAGATTTGTCGAATCGTAACGAGCGCCACGTACCGAGAGTTTACACACTGCTGGTTTCATTTCTCGCATTTTTACCTCCACCTTTCGCCCTCTTCCATCTGTGAGCTTTACTCCAAGTCGTATCTTTCGCTCGCTCATTTTTATTATTATTTTCTTTTATACATCACACGACGACGACGACGACCAACGATGAACAAACGAGTGAGCCAACAAATTCTCAAACTTATTTGACGCTGCTATAAAAAATACAAAAGAAAATTAATATTCGAGAAGACTTCGTATAATAATCGAGTCTGCCATCGATGAAGAAAATATTCCATTAGAACGCGCCAACTTTTTTCTCTTTTATTTTTCATTCTATCAAACTGTGAAAAACAAAATTTACTTCGCAACATTTCTTCTACTTACTCGGTACTTTTTTTTCTCTCTCACTAGAGAGCTATACTTATAATGTCGAAGTTTTAATAAAAACTGAGAAAAATTCCAATTTCGACCGAAATTCCCCATCAGCTTTTAAGAACTTTTCATTGTCTCGGTAGTATTGGAAAAACTAATAAAAATATTTTTTAAATCTTTTCTTATTGCAACGTCGACGTTACTTTGAAAACTTTCGACTCGAGAACACTCTTAACACAAAATGAAATACACGCAAGATAAGACAAATCATGGAAAAAATTTCAAGCCTTGACAACATCGTGATAAATAAATATTTTCTCGTACCTAATAATATTTTTCATCGAAGGACAATTTTTCATTCTCTTTTTATGCCATTTCCACTCGCAAATAAATTTCGTCAAGAGCCAACAAAGGTATGACAAACGTCAAGCACGAGATATCGTATATTTCATCAATAACAAGTCGTATACGTAGGTGTATTGTGCCATATACGTACAAGGGGTATACTCAACATTCAACAACCACCTACACACATGATACCTGAGGCTGAATTCTATAAATAAAGCTTCATGTACTCGTAAAATGTACTCGTATATCTCTGATATGAAAATTTCCTACCAAATTAAACGCGTTTTAGCGTAAAGCCATTAAATTTACGAACACGATAACGCCGAGTTTACAAGATTTTCGAAAAGACTTCCAGACAAAATCCGAGGTCGCTAAAATAGCTTCTCTCTTTCAGATTTTCGTACAGTTTAATCGACTTCCAAGTCATTAAAAGCTTCTTATAGCGGAATTAACTTTTCACAAACGATATCTGCCTTAATTATTGGGTAAATATTTCGACTAGCTTGTTTAACTCGGGTATATTTTCAACATTTCCACGGTATAAATTGCTTCGCTTTTGAAAAGATTTATTGTTTTTGAATTGTGAGAGTTTCCGTTCGTTTATGCGACGATTTAATTTCCACATTGTCATAAACAGAAGGTGTCACTGGTGGCAGAATTTTCCCGGAAACAAATACAAAAACTTGAAATAGATACGTTTGAAATTTCGAAGGGGGAGTAACGATTTCAAATATTTTATCAAAAATGAGGATAGAAAAAATATGATCATTGATCAATTTCAAGATTCTGAATCGACCTATTCCCCTTCCCTCCGATCACTCATTGATGAATCCTTATGATGATCCAATGTTCAATTTTTAATGAGGGAACCTTATAATAACCCGTCAACTTTCAATGAGCTAAAATTTGGCTTACTGAAAGAATTTATGACATCCACATTCCAGAACCAAATTTTGAGCTGCCAAAGTTGACTTTTCTGTTTTCACCAAAACCATAAGTACAGATCGATTTCAAATAAAAAGTGACGAGTTGAAAAGGGTGTGGAATTTTACCAGCAAGTCAAGAATCTCATACTGGAAAACATTTTTGAAATGGTAATTTTCTGCACAAAATCACTGGAAGTATTCTCCATCTGTAAAATTCATCTCCCTTCTGAAGTTAACTAAGCGACCATTACGATACGAATGAATTTTCAGACGCTGAAGTTTTGGAGTAATTTTTGGCCCCAGAGAAAAGCCAACATTAGCTGACGGTTCAATATCAGTTCAAAAAAAGTTAAAATTGGATAAAGAGAAGGGAAAATTAATTTTTGTGCAGAAACAAATTATTAGGATTTTCATCTCAACACGAATTACTCATTTAGTAAAAAATTAATCAATATCCACTAATTGTCTTTTCCATCATACTTAAAAATTTTCCTAAAATTAAAAATCAAATTCGATAGCTTAAAATTTGTCCTGAGGTTGAATTACATACTAGAGTGGGTCGTTTTTCAATTTTTTTCTAATTTCGATAGAGCCCAGTAAAAAAAATGGTCAAATGACCTCAATAAGACAATCGTTTGACACTCCCCTCGCCCCAATTAAACTCAAAGTTTATTTATGAAATTTAAAATTTTTTTCATTTTCAGTTTAGGTTGTCTCTTGACGTCTTTGGTTGCTTTTAGGCCATTAGAAAACTTTACAGATCATTTTTACCTAATGCAGGAGTTCTTAAAATATATTTTGTTTATTCCTTTAAAATGTGATCATTTTGAAATCATGCCCTAAAGATGGTAAAATTAGAATTGAACAACTGAGTAGCATTTGTACTTGAAAATGGGCATGACATCAATGGACCACTGAAACTAGAAAAAAAATAAAGACAATTTTTTTGACACATGAAAATTTTCAAATTTTCAACTTTGAGCTCGGGCTGAGGGGGAGGGGGAAGATCAAAGGTTCAGCAAAAAAGCTCGATGTTTTTCTTATGTCTTATGAGATAATTTAGCTATCATTTTTTGTTAGACTCCATTAAAAGTCGGAAAAATTTGAAAACCGACCCACCATATTTCTTTGATAAGCTGGATTTCAGTTCTTTAGTAAAGGCTCCTTTGCCTAAAAATGCAAAATGAACAACGTAAATCATTGAAAATTTTTAAAAAACGATTGGAAAAATCATTTAAAATGTTGAAAAATATGATGAAAATTACTTTTTTAAGCAATTGGATGATGCGTCAAAAAAATGCTTACTGCAGCTTTTTTTCGATTAATCAATATCAAAAACTCGATAAAAGTTGTTTTTTTTCATTCTTTAACAAGCTCTTTCAACATAAAAAACCAGTCTATCCTTGGAAAAACCTCTCCCACTCAAACAGATTTGAAGAAGTCATACTCACACGACTGAGAATTGGACACACCAAAATTACTCATAACTACCTTTACCAAAAAGTACCAAAGCCCTCATGCCAATTTTGCTCATCTGAACCCCTCTCTATTCAACACTTATTATTCTATTATCCCCATCTTCTCCAAGATCGATCATCTCTACGAATAGACCAAGGCTCCCCCTTCATTCCAGACAACCCCTCCGAAATAGAAAAATTCATCATCTTAATCAAAAAACATAACTTAGCGAATTCCATATAAACCTCCTTACGAAGGGTGTTATAATCGAGTAATTAAAAACACCCAAAAAAAAATTCTTTAGCAGTAGAATTCTCACGATAGGGGGAGGGGCGTTCCAACTAACAGAGAAATTTTTGAACCGGATAAAGCAAAATCAGAAGAGCTCACAAAAGTGCATCTTTAATCATTTCAAGCATCGAATTGCATTTTTCGAATTTTCGTGAATTTTTACGTCAAAATCAAACTTTGAAAAGAAATGCGAAAAATTGAAAAAATTCAGTTTAAAATTATACGATATTGACCTAGAAAAACCGAAATTTGGTAAGTGCTTTATTTTTGACCCCCATCATTCCCCCTCCCCTCCCCTCCCCCCACATCAGTCGGGAACGGTTTTGAGCCTATCCAAACGACTCAGCACGTTGATGTGGAAAAAGGTAAATTTTAGCTGCAAAAGGTTCAAACTTCTTTGGGTCAAATTTTGTGGAAATACATATCATCTTTTAAAAATTTGCTGTACGCTCCAGGACTGCTCAAAACGATCCGAAACTGTCTTTAATCAATTCCGAGGGTCGAAAATAAAATGCATCATACCAAATTTCAGCTTTCTCGGTCAATTTAGGTAGTAAAATTTTGATTTTTTCATATTTTTGATCCAAATTTGATTTTTTAAAGTTCACCAAAAATCAAAAATGCAGTAACACTGAAATTTTGGCTGATGATGTACTTTTGCATATTTTTTCAAATAAAATAATTTTGACCGTATCAAAATTCTTCTGTCATTCAAGATATTTCCCTCGTCAGAAAAATATACAGAAACCATTAAAATGTCACATAAAACAGCCACCAAAACCACACATTGTTTCATCCCTCAAACCACGTCTTGTACGTACTTGCAAACGTCACATAGACATAACACAACGTAAGGCACTCATCCGAGTTGATATCTCCTTTGATATGAGTCTTGAAACACCCAGATCCCGCTTTGAGTGTATTTCACACAACAACTGTTTCAATTTTCCATTCGATTCGACGCCGCAACAAAACCAGCCCATCCTTCACCACGTTTAAAATACTCTTCTCCTGTATAAAACCCCATCTTCAAATAGCCTAATCTTTCGGCAATTTGCGAACAATTTCCATAATATTAAAATTCCGGGCAATAAAAGTCGCATTTCGGAACATTTCCTTTAACTATATCGTTCAATTTGCACGGCTAATTTTAAATTTAAACTCGGACGTTCTCGTATATATCATTTGCCCCTGCAGTACCCTTCCACCTTGGGGGGAAAACAATACAGGCATTTAATTTAACTCTAACTCGAGACAAAACTGTTTGAAAAAACTTGGAAAGAAATGAAAAGAATAAATTGCAACATTGGCATAGCGGAGCGAGTTTCGAATTCGAAATTAGTGCTGCAAACAAAACGCTAACCTAAAATCCATGCACATCACAGCGCAGGCTTCTTGTTGGGCACCAATCGAACGTGAAAACGAAGACAAGCAACGCCTTCGGAGAATCCAGAATCGTTCTCGCCACTATACAAGGGTATAACAGAGCAGGGCCGGCAAATTATCGAGTTTTTAAAAATTGTGTATAGGTACGCGAATTTTTCTACTCCTCGTATCGATTTCCATTGCTATTGCTACCGCTTCGTTGGTCGCAGCGAAAAATAAATGAACCGAATGAAAATCGGGTGTATCTTTTGCTTTTTCATTCACATAGATATACAGGGTGTCCCATGCTACTCTGACTAAGAACCTATGCAGTATAAAAAAATTAAAAAATTTCAAGAAAAATAAATTTGCAGAACTGATTTTTGAATTTACACAGAAAATTGCTCTTTTTTGGTATATTTTTGTAACCAAGTGCGTTGTCCATACCTCTACAAAATTTCGAGTTATTTCTCACAAACACCAGATCATGCCCAAATTCGTACACCGGTAGACGTTGGAAAGGACATCCTGTATACAATACGGATTTCCGCAAGAAACAGGGACCTCTATCGTTTGATATTTTTCTGTTTTACGCTCAACTTATCGAATTAATTTGTCAAAAAGAACGACGTAAGGTGCACGAGAAATTGAAAAACCTCGTCATACAGAGCGAAGAAAAATAAAAGCAAGGAGGAAAAAAAGAACGTAGAGGTAAGCTATAATACGACACGAGGTCTATATCGATAAAAATAACAAGAGAGCTTCGACTATAAATAATCAATTAATCATTAAAAGCTGCCTAATCCGGGATTCGGGCGTAAGAAGAACGATATTCATTTTGCATCGGTTTAAAAAGCCACAGAAAAGAGGTAACACTATAACATAGGGGTGCTGAGATGACGTCGTTAAGTATTATGCAGTATAGCAAGAAGAAGAATCTTTTTTGGCGCTCTTCGTCGCACCTCCAAACACCCAACACTGCGCTGTTCATTCTCCCGCATTTTATTACCGGCTGTCGCTATAAAAGAGCTTTTGGTTTTGATAGGCAAATAAATTACTGGTTGGCGTGCGGCTCTGTCAATGGTTCAACAGTATTAAGGGATTTAAAGATGGATATGCAAACCGGGAGATGTTCGCCCACGCCACGTTTACCAGAAGGGGCACCAGAAAGCTAGCAAATTCTTCAAAGGTGAAGAGCTATAGGTAGCCTTATGCTTTCTACCGTAATTAAAAGCAATCTAATCGAGGATGCAATTTAAAAGCGATACAAATTTATAGAGGGATTTTCTCAGTTTTTCAAATAAGTTGGAATTTTTGAAACTTCGAAAAGTTATTAAGCAAAAACCAAAGGAGAAAAGAGGAATTGCTCGTCTCAGAACCTCTCAAATCTTCACTCAGGACATCAAATAACCTTTTCATACTAATTCAGCCAACCACCAGGTTTTTTCTCATTTATTCCACTTTTTACCTCAATTTCTCTTGGAGCATAATTTCTTCAAAACACAGATGTCCACCATTTTGACCTTCACAGATGAAAATTCGTGAAATTATTTAGGTCATATGCTCGATGCTTGCGATGGATATAAATTAAACTCAAAACAAAATACAGAGAAAACGAAATAGAAGCCCTGCTATAAATAATAATCTGATAAAATTCTCAAAAAATGGGCCATTTCCTGACCTATATACCGCCATAAAATCCCAATGTCCGAAAAAAGATCCGCAATTCACGAATAAAACACCCCAAAATTATGATTAACGTACAAAATATGAGAAAAAATTGGCTTTTAGAACAACTTCTCGCCTAACTTATTGCCAAAAGGTGAAGTTACCTCAACTATGATACTAAGTTGTAACGATACACGGGTATTTTTTTTAGGTAATGCGAGTAATTTATTATCGAAGGTTTTCAATTTTCATTGTACGGGTGAAAAAAAAAAGGAAGAAAGCGTTCTGAGAATACCTTTATATACCTTTTATAAAGCTCACATACACATAAAGAGCGAAGTACACGGATAAACGATGAAAATGGAAAATACGTTTAGCTTTTGACAAGCTCAAGCCCAACCAACTTATATGGTATACGAGCGAGAAAGGCGAGTGAAAAAAAACCTCGAACCTTGAAAAGATTTATGGACCATACGATAAGCTTTATTTGAACGAAGGGGTGAGCGTTTAGAAAGCAGTAGCAGCAACAACAACAACAACACATTTTTACAGATAGAAAACAAAATCCGAGTTCTCGAGAGAATTGCGGACGTAACAGCGGCTATTTAAAGTCGCCCTCCCTTTCGACTTCATTATTTTCAAAAGATGCTACCAGATGCGTACCGCTACTGACATATTTCGATAGATTTCTATTTTCTATAGGCGTTTAGTTTTTTTTTCTTTCTTCGTCGATATCACTATATGTGAAGAGAAAGGCAAAAGTGATATGCAAAAAAAAAATAGCGCCACAGCGAAGAATAGTAATAGAGTTGAGAAGAAATGTTGGCATTTGTCGAATATTGTTTCGAGATACCGTTTTGCTATAAAGTTATATCCATACAGCCGTAGAGAAGTTGTAAGGATGCGAACGATTTGCGAATATAAATGACATGACGAACAATTTGGCGTGAAATCTTCTCTCAATATGGTACCAAAACATCGTAGGCTACATATGTGGACGTGGTCGAATGTAACACAAAATTGTTGTTGAAGGGGGGAGGGGATAACGAAAGCAAGTTTTCCTTCAAAAGAAATACTCGTATGTAGGTATGTACATGTACTTAGATATGTACATGGTGTTTACGAAATCGAAAAAATTAAAAAGAATGGCCCTTTGATGACTTTGGACGATCAAATTTTCACTTTTGGATGGCATTTCTTTTACAAATTACATAGGTTTCAAATTCAACTTCGGTGGGTAATTTTTACAGATTTTTTTTGCGCTGGTCTCACAAGGGAACCTCTTGAGGTGTCCGCACCCGATTTGAACGGGACCGCGATTTTTGGAAACAGGATGTTCTAAAACCTCCAAATCCAAATTTTCAGCTGCCAAAGTTCATTTTTCGATTTTTGGCGAATTTTTGAAAATCCAAAATTGACTATTTTGGTGATTTATGCTTTTTTTTCAAAAAGTACGTACTTGATCAGTAAAAATGTTCAAAATAAGTCCTAAAACTGATATTAACCCCCCAAATCCAAATTTCGCCATTTCCAGCCATTCTGGAGCCTCCAGCGCGATTTTTAAATTTCTCCAGAATTTTTAATTTGCTCCAGAAGGCGTGAATATGAAGTTGGGCAGCTAAAAATCGAGTTGTGTGTTATACTCGATCTGTTTAACAAGTTTATCCACATTTGAGTCGGTTTCGGAAGGGACACCTCAAAAGTGATTTTTTAACCAGTTTTGAAAATAGATTGTCAAAAAACCACTGTTGAGGTGTCCCTCTCAAAATCGGCTCAAATGTGGATAAACTCTTTGAACAGATCGAGTATAACACACAACTCGATTTTTAGCTGCCCAACTTCATATTCACGCCTTCTGGAGCAAATTAAAAATTCTGGAGAAATTTAAAAATCGCGCTGGAGGCTCCAGAACAGCTGGAAATGGCGGAACTCGGCCTCGGGGGGGTTTTTGTTGACGAAATACAGCGATTCGCGCAAATTTCAAAAATTTCCTCACAAACGGTAAAATTTTGATTTTTTGGATTTCTCATTTGAAAAATACTGGTCAAAAAGCCACTCTTGAGGTGTCCCTTCCGAAACCGACTCAAATGTGGATAAACTTGTTAAACAGATCGAGTATAACACACAACTCGATTTTTAGCTGCCCAACTTCATATTCACGCCTTCTGGAGCAAATTAAAAATTCTGGAGAAATTTAAAAATCGCGCTGGAGGCTCCAGAATGGCTGGAAATGGCGAAATTTGGATTTGGGGGGTTAATATCAGTTTTAGGACTTATTTTGAACATTTTTACTGATCAAGTACGTACTTTTGAAAAAAAAGCATAAATCACCAAAATAGTCAATTTTGGATTTTCAAAAATTCGTCAACAATCGAAAAATCAACTTGGGCAGCTGAAAATTTGGATTTGGTGGTTTTAGAACATGCTCTTTCCAAAAATCGCGGTCCCGTTCAAATTGGAGGCGGACACCTCAAGAGGTTCCCTTGTCAGACAAAATAATGAAAAAATTCCATCACGTCAGGATCTTTTACATTTTCAGAGTTGATGACACTATTACCTTAACCATCATTGAAATTCTATCAATTTTTGGTAAATTTCAAGTTATTTCTACGACTTTTTTTTTACGTTTTCAAATAAAATTTCGCACCCTTTTTTCGCTATTTCGCCATTATTTGCTGCGGTACCAACCCTGCAGAGCCAAAGAATTTTTGTGATATTTTTCTTTGTGGCATTTCAACAAATTTGAAAGCAATTTTCGCAAAACTTCGCTCAGTTATGCCAATTTTTTCACCAATTTCTGATAAATGTCAGTAACTGAGAGATTAATTCAACAATAATTTTAATAATAATTTCGGAATTTCAGGCAAATTATCATTCAATATGAGAATATTTCTCAACTTTTGATAATTACGTTCAATTTTTAGTCAAAAGGATGACCCTTTTAATGACTTTGATGACCTTGAAATAGTTTTTGCTTAAGAATCAGCGTCATTTTTCAACAAAAAAAAATTCATCCAGGTACTTTTATTTTTTTCTTTCTTGAGATCTCATTGCAAATTCATTAGATGGTGCACGTGAAATTTTCATTGAATCATATCTTTAGCTGAAAATCATTTCAATCTCTAATTTAATCAAAACGATCCACCCTTCTAATGACTAGTTTTTCCAATAATAATTTGCTTCTTTTCTGCTCATTTTCGTAAAATCCAATCCACTCCGGAAAAATCCTTTCTTTATGATCGCTTTTATGTAAACACACATTTCGACGCAGAAAATTCCCTCAACAAATAGCCCCGCTCAACCGAGTCTTGAAACACATTATTTAAATGTATCTTTGTATAGTTTGTACTTGTACCCAACTAGATTTGCTGTAGGTAAAATCAACAAAATCTAAACAAATTACCACGCATTTAACATTCTCGCGCATAAGACAGCTTATCGTACCTAATCGTATATGTAGAATAGGTACTTAGCATGGTGTAGCGTACACCTGCGCAAATACTCGATCGTGTGTACTTAAACGAACATCGTAGGGATAACCAACAAAGACAACGAGTAAATTCTGCTTCTACCGCAAAGGATTACAAGTACCTATATAATAGCTTTAGTTCAAGTGTACTTCTCGGTTTGCGCAATTTAGGAAGGTAGAGCGAAGACGTAGAGAAATACTAGGATTAAAAATTTGTCGAAGTTCGTAACCTTTTATGTCCTCGTTCGTAGCGTCAAGGATTTCTCTCCGAGTATCCTTGAAATGTTGCTCGCGATGTAAATTTGTACATAACGTGTAAAATTGAATTTGTCTAAGAAAAGGTATGGTACCTTCTATCACGATCATTGGGAAGGAAAAGAGACAAAAAGTACAACGTAAACTACACACGTAAACGTTGTTTTGATATATAAGACGAAATTTTGTTTCGAGGGTCCTCTAGTTATATTAGCGATAAAAGAATCACGTCCTATGTACATTAATCGCGTACACACACAAAGCATCGAAGAAGAAAAGCAGACGAGCTGGGAGGGGGAGGAGGAAAAAAGCTTGCTCATTTCGTGTTGTGGTACACTGCAGACAGAGACACATAGAGTAAAAGATATCTGGTACAGCAGCAGTAGCGAGCAGCTTACTGTATACGATCTCGAACAATAAATACGTTTTGGTTATTGCGTCTATCAACATTGTATTCGAAAGGTTTTACATTGCATTGTTATTCCGACAATATGTGCAAGAATGAAAGGCATTTTAATTAAAAGTTTGTTCGAACAGCTCTGGAATGTGCAATAACATGCCGGCAGTTACAAGCTAGGGGTTATGACTGATAGTGTATAAAGAATAAGGGGGATAAACAGATAGGGGCAAAGAGAGGGTAACTTTTAATCATTCCTACACCGAGTCCGTATGTCCCTTCGCGTGTTTTTTTTCAACTCTCTTCGTACCATGTTTACCCCTTATTGCAAGAAACATCTGTTGCCAAACGAGGGATTTGCCATTTTTCTTATACGATGTTGTGCGATTTCCAACGAAAAATATTTACTGTACGTATAAACGAGACACCCTTTTACGAGGCAAATTTCAGATTACCTTGGAATTTTATTTTCCTTCGCCGCAGAAGAAGAGGTTCAGAAACACGACGTGTAAATCTGAATAACTGATTCAAAATACTAAAATGTCGAGAATTGAAAGCAAGAGAAACAAAGTCAGCAAAAGACTGAATTCTGTTGAAGACAAATTAGCGCAGAAGTGGAAATCCAGGCCTGTAACATCGTTAAATTTCACCGAAGACGCTCTGCAAAAACTGGATACTAAACTGGAAGGATTAAGAATACATGATAAACGACCTCCGGCTCTAGAAGCCCCAAAATTTGCTCAATACCCTCAATTTGAAGTTGCCAAACCGTATAAATTAAAAATAGTCAAATTTCAAACCACCGAAACCGTCGAAGGTCTGGAATCTGCCAAAAATACCGAACATCGAGAAAGCCAAGACACAAAGAACGCCAATTATAACGTAACCGAATCGGAATCCAGACGGATTAAGATTATCGACGACAAGGACACGATTGTGAATAAAACCACCCTCGGGGTAATATTCGATAAATGGGTAAACGCTGTTAGTTCGAACCTACTCACCAAAGCAAACTGCAGAGGAGATTCGAATTTCATCCACAGACCCGTCAAACACTCGAGAAAACCAAAAAAATCTAATCCAGGCGGTGATAAGTTCTCCAGCAGTAGCGAATCCAAGAAAGCAGACCTCAGAAGATCGTTTAAAAAAGCTGTATTCTCGGTGCAGCAAGATTACCATCCTTCTTGTTACACAGACACAATTGCTTCCAGAATGAGATACGAATTTAGACGCAATAAGAAAGTTTGTCCTTATTATATCATTCAACATGTGATGAAATATCATAGACCTCCGTTTTGGAATTACACCAAAATGGGCAAAGGCTTCAATGGTATGTTGACCAAACAACAAATGCAACAGATTTGCCATTTTTAGACCATTTGATGCTCCCACTCCCGATTTTTTAGTTCGTTATATTGTACACAATATTGTTTACAACACTGTAGAAATTTATATCGTTGCGGTTAACCGCTCTATGTGTTTGTTGTAAGTACAAAAAGCTCGTAAATTTATGCCATAGAATAATGCACTAGGACCACGATACGAATTTTAATTAAAATCACGCTATAGACGACTGCCTCGAGATGATAATTTACGTCCATATAGAATTTTTCATGTTTGGCTCACTCGCTGTTTCACAACACGCAAGCTGGAAAAAAATTTAATAAAATGCGCAACGTCCGTCCAAAATATTAAACATCAACTTTCAACCAACATAATTCATTTTCGTTCGAGAAAACTTCTGCGAACCGACCGTTCTCGTATAGTAATTTGTACGGTGTACAATTTTCATACGCTCAAAGCTTCGTAACCTTTTCTCCTTCAGCATCTCTACGTACTTTTGCAGTTTGTTTAATTAGCTTGTTTGCACTAGAATGATTTAGTATGGTGAACGAAGATGAGGCACAAGTTTCCCAGAGTTTTTCACTTCTTTGCAATGCTATACCTATCTAAAAACCTTAGTACCTACTTATATTTTGTGAGTTTTTTCCTTCAAGCAGCATACGAGTTTTCCTGCTCTAATTTTGTTTGGTTTTCCGTGTCAACGATTATATTGACAAACGTGATGATAATTCGAATTGGAATTGAATTCCAGATCGTTTCCACAGCTGAGAAAATTTTCAATTTGAAGTTATTGAATCTTAATAATTATTCGACAATGGAATTATATGAATTTTCCATCTGAACGGAGCCGTTCGACTAAGCAGAGAAAAAGAAGGAGATAGTAGGTCGTAGAGAGATAATTAAAATTGCAAATGAAAGGTTAAAAAAAAAACGATAAATTTAAAAACGAGAGATAGTATCAGTCTCTTACATTGCTTTAAAAAAAATATGTAGCCTGATTATCTCAACTTTTTCAAAAAATTTGAGAATATGGAAGGCACCTATCTTCCACATTTGTTTTCATAAAATTTTTAGAAATCTTCCCTACCTTCCCCCTCAACCAAACTCAAAAAAAGTTTGAAACTCAAATGAACAAAAGAAAACTGATTTTAGTAATTTCAAAAAAAAAAAAAAAAAAAAAAACGGAGGTAGAAAGAACGAATGAAAAAATGGACCAAACATGCTCAAATTTTAGGCTACCAAATTGAAAATAAAGGATGTCAAATGCTCAAAAAAGTTTATAAATTTGCATACAAAATTTTTATTAAATAAATGAACAATTTTTGTAATACAATTTTCAACACCTAATAAAACATTATTAATTCGTATTTTCTCAAATTTTTTTACTAGTTGTAGGTAGATAGAGACACCTGTTATTTACTGTAAATTTAAATTAATTCATCCAAAGATCTTATTTTTTACGAGTACTAGGTACGTTTATGTAACGTCAGATACCTTGAAAATTTGAATATGTATCAGAGAAACAGTCTATGGATCTTTCAAAGAATTTTAACAAATAATTTGAAAAATCAAATGAAGATCTGCTTCTTGATGACAATAGGCCGGCCATTTTTCATTCCAAGGTGTGAATTGATTTGTCTTCCCTTACCTTACCTTCCCCTCGAGAAGATAATTTACGGGAATATACGTAGATTTTACAAATTTTTTAGAAAGATTATCAAATTAATGATCCTTGGTGAAGAAAAGCTTTCACAAAACACCTCGAAAATACGAATTGAAAACGACCACGAGCAACTCTCAAATTTTAACCGATGGACTAAAAATTTTAAATGTTCAAATTTCCATTTGTTTATTAAAATCCGAAAAAAAAAAATGTTGATCAAAATAACAAGACTCGAACTCAATTTTTAAAAAAAACAAAAACAAAATTTAGCAAACAAAAACGCTTAAAAAAGTGTCAAAAAAAAGACAAAACGTGTGCAAAGCACTTTAATGCATAACAATTTAAAATGACCAAAAAAAAAATCAAAACATTTCTATTCTGGTCTTCAATTTCAAAAATTTGGACTGTTTTGCAAGATTTTCGTAAAAAGACGAGACTTGGGCAATTTTGGACAACAAAATGAGAATTTTCACAGTTTTTGACAAGAAAGCTAATTTTTGGCAAAAAGCAAGACTTGAGGAAGGACTTTTCAGCAAATTCTGGCAAAAAAGCAAAGCTTCTGGAAAATTCTTCAAAAAAAGTGAGATCTTTTGAAATTTTTTGAAAAAAAAAATTTTTTGTTATCCATTTTGCTAGAAGCGAAAATTTTTGTAAATTTTTGAAAAAGCGAGATTTTTGGACAAATTTTGACGGAATCAAAATTGACAATTTTTGCAAAACGCAGACCTTTTGGAATTATTGTCAAAAAAGTGATACTAATTGGAAATTTCTAGCGAAGAAACGAGACTTTTGGATAATTCTTGAGAAAGAAATGAAACTTTTTTCAAAAAATAAGACTTCGACAATTTTATCAATTAAAGCTGGAATTTTGAGCTAAATTTTTAAAATCCAACTTTTACCACATTCTATCAACTTCATTAAACGCCCCTTTTCAATATTTCCAGTAACTCTTCCTCCTATACAACTCCTTCTACCACATTAATTAAAAATAACCACAGTCTACTTCATCTTCTGCCTTCTAAAAACTAAAAAAAGAATCCTCCAATATAACTAAAAAATGAAGTAAACTAAAGATTTCTCCAAAAAATTGATTTTTTTTCATATCTTCCAAATCCTCGAATAAAAACTTAAACTTTCCGCAATTTTCAACCACCCACGAGAAAAACTCATCCAAAAGAATAAAACCCGAAGACGTACCACTAATTCACTCACTTCAACTCGTAAGTCGTATTAAATCCTCTTGGAATAAAAATTCGAAAAAAAAGATACTATTAGGATACTTTTACGAAGGAATTTTCAACCCACGTCAATTCGGCATTAAATAAATTAAAAACTACAAACAATCAAATAAATACTCGGGTATTTTATGAACAAAACTCCTATAAAAGTCAACTTCTCACATTTGATTCGTTGAAAACAATTTCGAAATCCAATAATCCCACAAAATGAAACTGAAAAGCAAATCCACAAAAAGTAATTACATTTCAGAGCTCATCATCGCTCAAATCTTCACACTTCATTACACACCCGACAAAACAAAATCTTTCAATCAAACGAATCGAATAAATCCAGTAAATTAAAAACTCTTTAAATTTAATTCCCTCCATTCATCTCCCTCTCTCTCTTCAAATAAAAAAAAAAAAACAACTCGATATATTAACACAGTAAATTTTCACGTTCGAGTATCGATAAAAAAAACACGTAGGTATCATTTTCAGCCATCACACATCTCAAAAAGATACCTACATAAAACGCAACCGAGTCGATTCAAATTTCTATTCAGCCCCAATCACCCATATCAACTTGGGTGTTAAAAAAAAATCACCGTATTCGAGCACACGCGACACATAGTCATAACAAACGGCGACTGTCAAAATAACGATAAACCATCATCCAAAGCTTAAACAATACAGCCCATAGGCCTATACAGTCATAAAATACGTACCTTACAATTAATTTTCATATCGAAAGAACAGGCGCAGGCGGGGAGAAAATTCAAATACCGCTGCAGCGGCGAAAGAAATTGTTTTATCAACGCGAGTGGACGTCGATTTATAACGGTAATAAGTGCCACAAGAGTTTAGTTATGATAAACTGTGTGCACTACGTATCTAATACTCGTATACGTTGTCGTAGTGTATACGTAGACGTACAGTAGATTGTAGTATACAGTAGACACGACGAAAAAGGGTCGTCGACGAGTATAACATTAGGAATGGGATCGTGCGAATGACTCCGCAGGGAGTCCAGACCCTTATATGAATCTCGGTTAAAGCTCTCTAACAAATATCAACATGTCACTTGCCAGCAGGATATTCTACACTTCAACGAAGAAATCCTCTTCTGCGCTTAAGATACAATCTTTCACACGCCGCCGCAATATTTCCGACGTATAATGTTTACTTTATCACGATTTAATGTTCGCTAAAATGTTTCCGAATGGATTTAACATCATTTCTTTTACATGAGTCGTTGACTAGAAGGAGGGGAAGTTCCTCGCACCCTAATTCATACCTTACGAAGATCCTATTTACAGGTGAATGTCTAGCCAATTACAAGGTTAATCTCACCAGGGGGTGCATACGTCTGGGTCGCACAGTTGCTACTGTAACACGAGTCCTTTCAATAATAAGACCAGGATTTACGAAGGAGTTCGCGGTTTTACGTCTCGTGACTCGAGAGCTCTCCACGAAATTATGATTAGAATTTAAAAAATGTTTTTTTTTTTCAACGAAAAGTTGGAAAATCTGGGGCTTTCTCAAAAGCTATTTTTGTCGAGCAATTTTTTTTTTTTGGTGGGGGATGAGGTTCGTGAGCCACTCATTTTGATCTCACAAATTTTACACAAAAAATGTTCTTCTCAGCCAGAATTCCTGTGCATTTAAGCACCTACTCAATTTTCAATTTTTTTTTGACCAGACTGGATTCTAATTCAAAATCCCAAATTTATAAAATATTTGATGAAAAATTGAGAAAAAATTAGAGGCATGTTTTGTTCATTTTTTTCCACATTCGCTGATGGAATAAAGTCCACGCCGTATAGATTGCATAACTGAGCCCCTAGCCCCTATATTTGCGAGACAACATCTGCTCGCATACGTAATCTGCTCTGCATTAATCACCGAAGGCAAACTTTCCGTACCAATTTACGCGTTGTTTGGCAGACAATGAACACGCTAGAATGGTGAAAAAAAAAAGGGAAAACTCTCTGCAATGTAATGGAAAAAGTTGACTCGCAGCAAAACTTCGAACGTAGTGGCGCAAAAGAATAAATGCTTTTTAAGTACACTGTTCGCAAAAACAAAAAAAAAGAAAGAAAGAATACAGAGAGAAAAAAACGAAAACATTAAAAAAGTTACTCATCCCAGCTCCAATGGTGGTGAAAAAAACCCAAGTTTTTCGAAAAGTTTAGACGCCCACGTAATGGAAAAATTTCGCAATTCGCAGCCCTCAAATTTTAACCGCGCGTGGGTTTCGCCTCCGCTATTTTTTCGCTCGTTCTATTTTTAAACGCCGACTAATTTTTTTTTGCGCTGTTGCGACGCTGGCGGTGATTTACGAGCATGTGTATTACGTATGCGCTTCGTTTCAGCATTTTATAGAGCACAGTGGCTGGTGTAGATATTCGAACATGTAGCAGAGAATGTAGATGTTGTGATTTAATGGCAGAGTTAATCTGGTTGGTTGCAGCTGGCGATGAAGTTCGGTTCCCAAAGAGGTGTGCGACCCCCAATCTCAGGGCTAAAAACGTTTTTCAAATACTTGGTTGTCGTTAAACGCGTGGCTCACGTCGTCCCCGAGACCGAGACCGACACGGCTAAAACGAAATGTGAGAGGAGGTGGAGAAGAGGATGACGATGGGGGTGAAATTTGGACACAGGTGTGCACCCTTGCTACGGGTTATTTTGATTTTAATTAAAATACTCGTGCACCAACTCCTATACAGTGTTGATCATTCGTTCGGTCGTTATTCAATATTAACCCAGGTTTCCCTTCTTATTCTGCGTTTTCGATATGAATAAAGTGTTACCCAGATGTCAAATTTTTTGGCTATTAGAGTCAAGTTCTGCTAATTAATTTGACTACACTGTTTGTGAAAAATCCCTCGTAAAGCATTTTTCAAAAATGAATCGAGATTTTTCGTGATTTTTAATAGTACAGATTTAGATAACTGTAAGTCTGCGACACGTAGAAAATTGAAATTTGACCATTACAAACCATATGATTTTTTTAAAATTTCGATCAGCTCTTCGAATCATACCTAACAATTTCTCCCCCACCTCCTATCTTAAAAATAAAGCTGTAATTTTTGTCAAGCATGAGCCCAAAAATTCCATGAAAGACGAAAAAAAAATTTCCCACAGAGCTCGAACTACTTGCAATTTATTTCAAAAGCACACGATTTCAGAAAATGATAATATGGATATTATGCAAGGCAATGTCAAAAGTTCAAAAGTCCAACTACACCAATCGAAAAATTTTCCACTTGGACGACCCTTAGTTATCGATTTCTCCAAGCATGAGGTATTTTAATTATTATAGTTTTCCTACTTATTTTAATTACTTTAGAACTACGTATTTGAACGAGAACAAAATACAAACCTACGATAACTTTTCTCGAATGCTACAAGAGTAGAAATTCTATGCGAACTTTCCAACTTGTGGACTGGAAATTAAATTCGATTTCGAGTGTTCTGAAATGAAAAAATGAAAGAAAATTGTGAGCAAGAACATAAAATAAAAAATTATGCACAAATGAATTGATAAATTGATTATTATTCAATTATATAGAACCAAAATCTATCAACATAAATTAATTGAAATGAAGACATATTTTACGACAATTTCATAAAATGAAAATTCCAGATAGACTTTCAAAAGTATGCAATCTGAATGCCTACGTTTAAAATAAAATAGGTAAACCGAAACAAAAGCCGAAAATCGAAAATTACGACCAGAGTAAAAATATCATCTGCAAAAATACAAAATTAAAAAGAAAGTTTTAGACATGACTCTTAGGAGGTTCTCTAGGTTCCCATGTTGGGGAAACAATTGCTCTAATAGGTGTAATAGAGTACCCTGCGCAGTTGACCAAATCACAAAGAAGTTGAGCTTTCAAAGAAAAATCATGTTGTTAAATGAAAGCTTTGAAAATGCTCAAATCCTTAATTTCCAACAAAACAAATGAATATAAATTGGAAATTTTTTTTTCAAAAATAATTCAACAATACGAGTAAAAAACATTAAACAAAGGCACTTTTTGAAAATATTTTTAAAGAATTAATGAGGAAAAAATCGTAATAACGATAGTATGTAAAAAAAAAAAAAGGTCGTCTGACAGTTTACAAGTTGAGCAAAAATAAAAACTTGATGAAAGAAATGCTTTTGACCGAAGAATGAAAAAAACAAAAATCTAAGTATGTCACTAAGAGACGATTTTTCATCAAATTATAAAATTTTGTTGGAAATTGGACCCAAATATGACATAAAATTTGACGAAATTGCGAGCTTTGTCAGGGGGGGGGGGTAACTAATAAATTAATAATAAAAACATTTTTGCTTTGAAACACGAGATGTGGGATAGAATTTTCTTCCATTTTGGAAAAAAAATAAGTATTTTATCATTTAATCGGAAGATGGAATATGAAGATGAACATAGAAAGAAATAGTGAAAAAAACACAAATCCATAGCATAAGCGAAATTGCAGACTGAACTCGTATACATGATTTTTTTATTTTTGTTTACTTTTATCACTTATTTTTTTGACTGCTCGAAAAGTGTACGAAAAAGCCTCATTTTTTATTGATGGGTCATTCTATGTTAATTTTAGGCTTAGGTCTTCAGATTTTGCTCAACATTTTTCAGTAGGTTTCTCACACATTAGGAATGGAAGCTATCATATTGAGCACTCAAACTCTTTTGAGGCAGATGGGTCGGGGTCTGTTTTTTTCAGCAGATGAAATTTCGTGTCATAAAGCTCAACATTAGACTGCTACAACTAGCCGAAAATCTGTTTACATTGTTTTAAAATTAATTACGAGTGGTTTTCAAAAAAAAAAAATTGTCAAAAATTTAAAAAACTTTAAAGATGAGCTTTTTTTAAAGATCAATAAAATTATCAAAAGCTTGTCAAGTTTTGATGCTAAAAAGTAGCAATTCGAAAAAAAATCGGGAAGCATAAGTACATTTTCATGATATTCTAACTATGAACTTTTGGGGAATCATTATTTGGGGGGGGGTGGGAAGAGTCAGTGGGGGCCTTGGAGAAGCCAAATCAAATAAATAGGGCAATAATTTGTATTCAGCGATTCCAAAAACTTATTGAACTATAAAATTATGTTACAGGATTTCTTCAATTATCGGGAAATTGGGAGGCCAAGGGGGGCGTTGAAGGGGTTGAATCAAAAAATAATAATACGTCATAGGACATTTTTGACATTTTTTAAATTTTGCATCATGATCAAAATTTTAGGGCTTCCTACCCTCCTCACCTCCTCCTCCTTCTACATCAGCAAATTCTATCTCCTCCTCCTTCTACATCAGCAAATTCTATCATAAAAAGTTCATAGTTAAGTTAATGTGAACTTATAAAATTTGTTGCAAATATTTTTGAAATTATTCTCAATTAAGTACCCTTAATGGTGGTTATTTTGGAAACAAGTCCCAACTGCCTCAAAGAAAATTTCAGCCAACAAGGACAGTTAATTCTTTCTCTTTTCTAATGAGGATTGAGGAACCTACAAAGAAATGTTGAGCAAAATCGGAGAACCTGAAACCAAAAATAGAATAATCCGACATCGAATAATGACCTTATTTGAAAAATATGGACGAAGGCCGCTATGAAAAGTGTACGCCAAAGTCCTACTTTTTGACAACTTGGAAAATGAGCACAAAGGTTCCATTGTCTACTGTTTGAAAAGTGAACGCAGGCTTCATTAGTGGGGCAGCCAAAGGAGGCCGGACAACTGGGGCCATTTCCCCTCCTTACGAGCAAAAATTTTGAAATGGAACATGCAAAAATGGACTTTTTTCTGTTGTTTGGACTCATTTTTTCAAAAAATTTTCATTTTCATAAGATCATCATACATTACGAAGGGTTTTTAGAAAATTAACTTCTAATTTCGATTTTCGTGCCCTAAAAATCTGGTTTTGCCCTTCCTCCTGGAGAAAATCCTGACTACGTTACTGGGATCTACGTGACTAATAATTATAAAATTTGTGCCTTGATTTTAAACAAAATTGAATTTAACATAAAAAAATCCAAAAATCCAAAAATCCAAAAATATAGACTCACCTCACCAGATTTTAGTCAAAAACACTCCACTAATCCTAATTTTTCTCTAGAACAGAACACCAAACTAACACAACGTACCTCAAGCAAAACCAACATGCTCGAATATTTGCCTACTCCTCGCACCGAAGGCATATAAACCTGACCATTCTTTCCTGCTCACAAACACTCGACCATTCCAAACTATCTCAATAATCACTATTTTTTATCCATTCATCACAAAAATTCATCATTTTCTACACCTCCTCTAACCCAACGTAATCTATAACCGCCACCACCACCCCCTCATTCATATCATCCGCTTCCTCGAAACCGCAATTGTTGGCAAGAGCCTCTCGAATTGCAACAAGAAACGGAAATATACCGTTGTACTCGTAGCTCTGTGCGAAATCGAACTTGAGCAACGACGAAGGGTAAAAGCGAAAGTATACGCTCATACTCGTAGATATAACGAATTGCAGAAGTCTGTTTTCGATGATAATCAACGGCACGCGGCGGCCAACCCTCTCGTAGAGAGGCCTAGCAGATTCTTCAAACATTCGTCGTCGCCCGCCCCGGAAATTAAAATGTGTAACAGGCCGGAAAACTGCGCTACTTTGGAATCGCTAGCTCGCGCTCGTTCGTTCAGTAGATAACGTTTATTTAATTTTACACGCTTTTAGCTTCGTACTATGTACAAATTCTGCGAGCAGAGCAGGAATTTTCTAAAGAATTAATAACCTATTTATATTGGTACGAAGCTCGTCCACCCTCTCTCTCTCACGCTTCTTTTTTCATACGGTTTTCATTTCATTTCGTTTGTGTATGTTTTTCCCTTTTCATCAGATATCCTACCGCATTGCGACCAAGGACTACCGGCTACTCGTGAATTCCTACTCAAAGTGGTCGACATATTGTTGGATTACGTGAAAAATGTGAACGACAGGAATGAAAAAGTATTAAACTTTCGCCATCCGGCCGACATGATGGCTTTACTCAAACTCGAGTTACCAGATAAAGGAGTCACTTTGCAGGAGCTCATCGGAGACTGCCACATCGCGTTGAAACATCAAGTGAAAACCGGTAAGTAGTAAGTACATATGTGGAATTCGTACTCAAGTAATTCTGGATGAAAATATTTCTCCTTTTAATTCGATCACACACCCTTCTTGCGTCCGTCTACCACTGCCCTGCAATTCCAGACAACTGTCAAATATCAGGGACGAACGCTCCAACTCACGTCGCGTCGTCGTCTCTGCAAAAATCCCTTCGTCTAGAGAAAAAATTAATTAACGTTGTTTTCAGCATATTGTCTCCGTAATAACGCACGAATACGTTACATAATACGAACGCACGTTCCATAACAACTCCCCTTTTTCCATACTGAAAAATCGTATTATTAAACTATGAACTGAACGTATTCGCTACTACGTGTGTATACAAGAATACGCGAATATTAGTGTACAACAGGGATGACTTAAATCTTCCGCACGAAGGGTTGCGCCAAATCGCTAAAGTCATTCAGACCGAAAAGGGGTTTCCTTCTCGAGTCTCTCCCCAAATCAAAACTATAATTAGGTTAAGAAACCGTAATTCAACCTCAAATTGTCACTTCGATTCAACAATTGCGTTGCTAATCGTCACTTGTTTTTCCTATACTATTTTAAATCCCTATTTATCGAAAAAAATGCTAAATTTACAGTATAATCGGTATTTTAACAAAAGCTCGAGCAGGATAAGGTAGGTGAATTGGCCTACCACGAGAATATTTTCACCCATCATAAAGGAGCTGACATCTGAGAAATCGCGAAGACGCCTACACCTTCATTCATCGCATCTACCTACTGAACATTTTTCAATTGACAGAAATTTATAGAGGAGAAAGTAAAGGATCTTCAATATCCACATTTTTTTCACTTTGAAGTATCTTTATAAAAAACTTTACAGGCTTTTTCAAAAATGTACACCGAAAAACACGATACTTCAATCAATTTCTACGCCTTCTGGAATTGTTTCCCAAATTTTCCAAAATCCAAACACCTACCTAAACTAAACCGTAAAAAAAACACATTTTTAAAATTCTTACCCACATAGTTTTGAAAAGTCATATTTTTCGAAAAAAAACACTGTACCGTACTTTGATTTGATCTACTGTATTCAGAATGAGAAGCCGAGTTTTGTCATGCGCCTTAATTTACTGAAAAAAGTTGACCCTGCTAACAAAATGGCGGCTATTTTAATTGACAAGTCAGTCAAAATTGCAGATTTTGGTTTCCAACATAGGATTCGTATGAAATTTTTTGAACTGGACACAGCTAGATCGAAAGAGCATGTAAAAGTTATCACCAGTCCAAATTTCAAGTCTAAAGTGCATTTTCCAATTTTTGGTGAATTTTTGAAAATCAAATTTAATCCAAGGATGAAAAAAAATCAAAATTTTGTCAAAATTGACCTAGAAAGCTTAAATTTGGGATATTTCTTACTTTCGACCTGCCAAATCAATGATTGGAAACGGAGCTCTGTTTCGTAAAACTTTATGGAAATTTCGAGCATTGAAAAATCTACTGGAAGCTCTAGTATTTTCCAAAAAGTCGCTGGAGGCTCCAAAACAACTTGAAATTTTCCTTCTGTTGACTTCATAGCTTATTGAAATAAGTTTACACTTTACAAAATAAATTTCTGCTTTCCATCTGCATTTGATGAAATTTTGTGAAAATTGCAAGTTTCAAAAATGTCCTGGAGGTTCCAAAAATTTTTTTAAAAAATCGCTGGAGGCTTCAAACTGACTTAGACTCTCCAGCAGTCGACTTGATAGCGTGTTTCTGTTTAAGTTGGAGTGCACGGTGAATTTCGTATTTTCAACTTCATTTGACGGAATTTTGTGGAAATTTCAAGTTTCAAAAATCTGCTGGAGGCTCCAGAACTGCTCAAAACGATTTGAAACCGTTTCCAATTGATTTGGCAGGTCGAAAATAGGGTATATCCCAAATTTCAGCTTTCTAGGTCAATTTGGTAAAATTTTGATTTTTTCCCTTATTTTTGCCTTAATTTTGGCTCGTGATTTTTCGCATGCTCTTTCGATCTAGCTTTGGCAGGTCAGAAATAGGGTACATCCCAAATTTTAGCTTTCTAGGTCAATTTGGTAAAATTTTGTTTTTTTTTCTCATGTTTGACTCATATTTTGAATTTTTTTTTAATTCACCAAAAATCGAAAAATGCACTTTGGCTCTTGAAATTTTGGCTGGTGATGAATTTTTGCATGCTCTTTCAATTTGGCTTCGTCTAAATCAAAAAATTTCGTGCGAGTCGGAAAACAAAATCTGTGATCTTGGCTGACCTGTCAATCAAAAGGGCCGCCATTTTGTTAGTAAGGCCAATTTTTTTTGGTAAGTTTGCTTTGAAATGTTCCTTAGGATGTTCCCTTTGAGAAAAAAGTTGTCCCAGAGGATCTGAGTGAGAGGGGGTGTGACATTCCAGTCTAAACACTAGAAAAATATTCAACCTACACTCCTTCCCTCTCTCCCCATCTCAATAGGAAAACATTACCATATGGAAACACTTTGCAACGTGCTGATAAACACATCAACCCTTCCCCTTCACCCTTTACTTGCGGTATTTAATTACGCCGCAAAAATTAGCCTACCTGATATCTCCCTCCTGGCAAAAAAGCAAGTATTTCGCTGTGGGATTTGGTACGCGTTGAAAAGAGGAGTCGAGAAAAAAAAGAAGAAAGATCGACCAGAGGTGATACAAAGCAATCTAAATTGAATCTAAGAGAATTTAAAAGCGGATTTGGGTTTTCGAAGGGTGGGTTTACAACACGAGCATAAGCACAAGCACAAGCTCGAGCGACTGCCGATGCGGCACGAGGTACTCTCAATGCTGCAACTGATAAGGGTGGCTGAGCTGTGAATAGCTCTTGTTAGGTGTCATTAACACACTACCATACCCTATTCTATGGTGTCTCCTACTCATCAATCATGTGTTTCCCATTTTCAGCCCCGAAAACCTAATTCTCGTCCTTATCGAGCTTTTAATTTTATATTATGCTACTTTTTTATTTTCTTTATCGCCGGCTCCTCGTCACTTTCTCCTCAACTATGCAAGTGCTATATACTATCGATATAATTTATCCAAAACAGAAAGACAGAGAGAGGAAGAATGAATGTAGCAGGTTGTGTTTATTTTTCATACGCTGCCTTTTGGAAAACGTGACTTTATTTCTCTAAGCGGGTAATTTATTCCCGAAAAATCGCTCCGCTCGAGGGTAGCCCTCTTCATTCAATTACATTTTATTAGACATTATTCGCAGGATTTGCCAGGGATATAGCGGATATTCCTGCACTATTAACTGCGGGATGGTTCACGATAGATACCAGTATAATATCATGTACGTGTTGTAAAAATTTTTTATACTTATGTGATTTTTTTTTGGCCAAGAAACTAAATGTACCCATATTAATGTTGCTATACATGTTCGGAATATTTTATCATTTTTTCGTGAAAAAAAAAATCAAAAAGGATCGAATATTGGTTTCGTATGCAGTCTTGTCACAAGTTTCAGGTTTAAAATACGGAAATTAAAGGTTAATCCTTTACTTGGATGATGATTTTTCAAACACATGTTCAAAGAATTCTCAATATATCACAATGAATGCCTTCAAGATGCCTGTGACGTCATCACATCGACCTAAAAATTCTCCAGCTCATAATACCGCGAGTTTTCACAAAACTGCGATATTGACCTAGATTTTTTCAACGTAAAAATTCTATTCATATCAGAGGAAAATTAACGCATTCCTAACTCAATAGGTACAACAATTCTGTAAAATTCAATTTCGAAATTTTCCAACCAGGTAAAAATTCCATTCAAAAACCACGTGTATTTTTGTGTGGAAACGAAAAAACATCATTTAAAATTAGAAAACCGAAATAGCTGAAGAATGCGAACTCGTATACTTCGTTTTTTTTTAACTGAAAAAATCTCGTTCCATCGTAAAACCTTTACAAGGCGAATTTCAGCAAAAAGGTAGAAGCATAAAATAATACCTAACAAAAAACACTATATAAATGCGTTTTCACAGCTACATACCTTTTTATAGCATACTTGTTGCTTTATACCATTGCAGACGGTATTTGATTAAATTTACCAAGGACGAAATCCTTAACTCGCGGATAGATGTAAAAAAAAAAAATTAAATTCAGCGCCATCGAACCGTATATGAATTAGAATAATTCCAGCTTCGTGGAAATTAATTTTTGTAAACGAAAAAAATATTTCTACGTAAGTGGAAGACGTGTAGGGATGATTTCTTTCATTTTTTCCCCAATCTCACCACAGCGAGTTAAAATCAAGCACACGAGTCGCACTTACAAAACAATTAATGACCATTAATAATAGGTTTTACTGGCTCTAAACAGCGCTCGTGTTTGGTAGGGATTGTAAAATAATTAATTACCGTTTACAATGAAGGGGTATTTCTTACCCTAATTCGTACCTACGTTCTTTCTAAAGCATTCTTGTGTATTTGTCAGAGGACATTAAAAAAAATTATTGGATTAATTATTCAGACATTGGCCCGCCAAAGGAATACGCTTTTCAAAAAAAAAAAAATCTGGTAAATAAAAAAAAGGAAAAAAATCGACAAAGAGAGAACTTCATATTTTATAAATTGATTTGTTCGGAGACAAAGAGGAAAGGCTAGAATGATTATATCAATTAATAGGTACTCCAAAAATCAGAAAATATTTACCAATTTTTTGATTTAAAAAAAAAAATTGATGTACGTAATACAAAAATCTACAAGCAGAGATATTTTAGGGAAGCATGACTCACCTCCCCCTTCCCCCAACTGTCACAGAGGGCTACAAAAAATTGAAGAACATTTCAAGCCAGTAGGTAATTAATTACTATGCCTGCATTGAAAGTCTTGAAATTTTTCAGATTTGCCCAGACGTTGGTATTCCAAAAATATGGTTACATTTCAGGGAATATTCTGTGGGGTTAGGGAGGGGTTTCTTGAAAAAATTCATAGAACCTATTCAAAGGAAATCCTGTTTGGCTTAGAATAATTTTGAAAATCCCATAACTAAAAACATTTGAAAAAAGACCAAAAAGTAACCAAAAAAGTTACGATTTACGAGTAAACATGTTTAGCAGAAGACTGAGCTTTCTTGATACTCAATTTAAAAAAAAAACGAGACTATAAAACAATTTGTGAAAAAAATTGAGACATTTTGGAATTTTTTGCAAAAAGAAAACAATTTTAACATGGATATTTTTTTTTCACCGAGAGCCATTCTGAAATTACAGACTTTTTAAAACTTGAAGAAAAAAGTCCTTTGACTTTCCAACATAATTACTCGTATGTCAGGCTTTTGTGGCTTTTTGTTGTTTTTCTAAAAATATATACTTAATGAAAAAAAAAAACAAAAAAAACTTGAAATAAAATCGATTGACTTTTAAAGATGTACCTATTTGTGTTGACTTTTGAAAATTTGAGAAAAAAACCGGTTAACTTAACACTAGGTATATTAGATTTTTTTAAAAATTTGGGAAAAAATCTTGTTGATTATCTGACTTTATTCCAGACTTGGGGGGAGGAGGGGAGGGGAGGGGAGGGAGGAATCAATGAATTACTAAAATAATAATTTTACCTTCCAAACTTTCAGAAAACGCTTTCTGATATTTTGTCAGACTTTTTTTTAAATTTGAAATTCTAAACATTTGAGTTGAGACTTGAGCCAAAATCGTATCCCTGATTTAAAACTTTTCTTGGAAATGAGTAAAGAGACTTGACACACATTTTTTAGTAATTTTTGGGAAAAGGTGCAATTTTTAAACAATTTTTGGCATTTTTAGAAAAATAACGCGATTTCCTTAGGAAGTAAGTGAGAATTTTTTGCAACATTTTTTGCAAAAAAATATTGTTTTTTGAAAATGCTGACCAAATAAAGCGAGACTTTGACAATTTTAGCAAAAAAGCAAGCATGTTTCATCATTAGAACAAAAAGTAACTATTTTTGACATTTTTTGACAAAAAAGCGAAACATCAAAGCAATTTTTGGGAAAATAAATTGAGGCTTTTTGGAATTTTTTGCAATTGGAAAGAACGACAATTTCCCAATTTTAGTACATAAAAAAGAAGACTTTTTGGCAATTTTTGGCATTTAATTTCTTTTAAGAAAATGTTGATAAAAAGTGAGACTTTTGGGACATTTTTAGGACAAAAATTAGGCCTTTTTGAAATTTTTCGAAACAGAACAATTTTTTAGAAAATGGAGCCAAAATTTGGAAAAGTTTAATTTTAGAAAATTTTTGAAAAAAAGTAACTTTAGTAACCAAAATTTCGAAAAAGTAACTAGTAACTTTAATAACCTAGTTCCTCAGAAAATGATCATCGAGTCTGAGCCCTGAACAATACATCCAGAAGATCGATTTTTGAAACAACTCGTAGAATTCTTCTCAGCAATAGCCAATCAATTAACAAAATTGCATCGCGGAAACTAGGTCAATTTCACGTGTCACATGCAACTACCCTTCTTTCAGTCTTTCTCCACATCTCGTATCAAGATCAAGATACCGCACCGTTCTTCGAAATTGGATATTAATAAAGAGCACCCAAGCACCCGACTCGACGATGTCATGTTCAAGAAACAATTTTTCCCTCTTCACGACGAAGGAGAAAAAAACCATCTTAGGTTAAATGCATCGTAGCAGCGTGTGATTGCTCGTCCGATGGAATACGAGGGGATTAATTCTAAAGCTTGGTTTCTCGATTAGCCAACTGGCTCGGAAAAAGACATTGAATTTTGTTCCTGCCAACGCCGCCGTCGTACACTTCTCCCTCTCTCCCTCTCCGCAAAGGACAGTATTATCCACAATCATTCTTTTACGTCACTTTTAAACTCGTCTGACGTAAATTTGTTTGACTCCCCCATTGATTCTTGCATTTACTCTTGTATATCCGTTTCCGAGTACAAGCTTCATACACTATTTCGTTTTATAGATATATCCTCTCTTCTCCTGCCTTCTGCAGTGTTTACTTCACCTAACGTAAGACGAAGTATACAGATAAGGGCGACGACGGAATCCGCGGCTATACATATAGTTTTCTTTTAACTCGCGCTTCACTTGTTCTTTTCTCTGTGTCAAAAATACAAAAAACGGAAATTGTTTGGTCTATCATTGTATACAGGAGAGTATTGAAGTAGGCGCGCTCCAACGAATCTTATATAGATATTTTACTTTGGGTCTCGGTTTCACCCCCTTTATTGTATACCTATCTTCCTCGATTATCGAGGAAAAATCCTACGTACGAAAAAAAAAAACATCCAACTTTCATTTCATGTGTCGTCGAGTCTCAAAAACGGCTCACTGTATGGCCGGATGAGAGATCTTTGACTTGATTGAAAAATATTACATGTTGTGTTTACCTATGTGTACCACAAATTGACACTTGATACACCTACAACACTTTCAATCTCACTCACACGTTGAATGCAGGTTTTTAGTGTTTTTTTGTTGATTTTTTTTTTTTTTACAGGACACCCGCACTTCTTCAACCAGCTCTCATGCGGTTTAGATTTGGTATCGATGGCTGGCGAATGGCTCACAGCTACCGCTAATACGAATATGTTTACTTATGAAATAGCACCTGTATTCATTCTAATGGAAAGCGTAGTATTGGCGAAAATGCGAGAAATCATCGGATGGGAACAAGGCGACTCTATACTTGCTCCTGGTAAAACACTCACACAATATACCATGTGTTCGGTTGATTTGAGAATAATATTCACACACAAAAAAAAAGCACATTCGTTACTTTAGGCTTGAAAAAGGAGCCGAAATTAGCAAAATTGAGAGCTCTTTCTTTTACCATCAGGATTCGCTTGAAATTTAATTCACTAAAAAATGGGTAAATATGTATGGGGGGGGGGGTTGAATGGTAGCTTGGACATTTTCCCTGAAAAGTTTACATTCTGAGCTTTTGAAATTGAATTTCTCAAAAATAAATCCATCTCTTTCCGAAGAGCAAATTTGAATTGAAAAAAAAATCAGAATCAGAGAAAATCAGTTCAACAAAAAATTCCACATAACACAATTACCACCATCCCCCCTGCTCAAAAACCCAATAAAGCTCTCATTTTTCATCCCCTCCTCCCCTAAATCAACCAAACCAACACTCGTAAAAATCACACCTGTACGTAATTTTTCCGACATTTGTACCAACGTATGAATTACTCTCGCAGGTGGTTCCATTTCCAACTTATACGCATTCTTGAGCGCACGCCACCGTATGTTTCCAGGCTACAAGGAAAAAGGTTTAAATTCCATTAAAGGACAACTAGTCATGTTCACGTCATGCGAGGTACGTAAAATATAATCTCACTTATAACGTCTTCCGGTCTTGCACGTCTCTCTCAGTCTCTCCACCTACGCATATTCGATCATATATCTTGAAAGTTTTCACTTAAAAACGCTTAACCTTTCGTTATGAACACATTTCTCATTAATGATAAGAAAACTTTGGCAATAACTACTCGCCGGAGTCGAAGCTGTACCGCTACCCACCGCGTCTAGCGAGTCTTTTACTATATTAAACAACAAAGCAAACAAAACTTAGCTTTCCTTTTGATAGTACCAGATTAAAACTTCCAATCGAAAAGCTCGCTATACCGCATAGTTTTAGCGCGCAGATGATAGCGTTCAATTAACGTTGATAAAATATTATTCGAGTTTCGGAAATGGTAGCGGAGGCGGTGGGACGGGGGGATTTTCGAATGAAATACCATTTACTATACTCGTAATATAATAATTTTACTATACGTCCCTCTCTACACAATAGTAGGTATACTATTTTCAAATATTTTCTGCGCCTGTACTGTAAGTAAAATTTTACTCTCATTTTCAGTCACATTACTCGGTGAAAACCTGCGCCTCGGTTGGTGGTTTAGGAACCGACCATTGCATCGAAGTACCCGCCGATGACAGAGGTAAAATGATACCTTCAGAGCTTGAAAGACTAATACTTGAAAATAAGTCCAAAGGAAACATTCCGTTCTTTGTGAGCGCCACCGCTGGCACAACCGTATTCGGAGCCTTCGATCCAATTCACGAAATCGCAGATATATGCAAAAAGTATAAACTATGGTTACATATCGACGTAAGTATTCATTATGCTAAATAATCTCACGTTATGTAATATTTGCCTCGAGTTTTGGTCTGGTAGATGAATTGAATGAGTATATAGGCATTGAACTCAATTCTGAGTAAGGTGACAATGACAGTCAATCATATTTACAGGTCTGCAGGTAAAGTTGCGCAAAAATAAAAATTCAACTGTGAAAAAAAACTCATGTCAAGGCTCATATTTATAAAATAATACCTACTCATTCTTCTCTCAAAAGCAATACGAATAAAGACGCTTCAGTTCAAAACTGATTGAAGTTTTGAACACGACGATTTTTGATAAAAATGGAAAGTCCAGTTTCGAGAAAAATATTGAGTTGATTCATTTTACTTCAAAGATCAGAATCGCACAAAATTTACTTCTTCACGAATTCTCATAAATTTTTCAATCTGTTTGAAAAATTCGTGAAATGGGCTGTAACCTCTCAATTGACTACATTTTTGAGAGACCTAGAGTATTTATCTAATATTACTCCCCCTCCCATCATTCAAACTCTTTTTATGTAGAAATTCCAGAAAAATTACAAATATTTGAATAATCGTGATGAAATTCATATTTCACTTGAAAGTGGAAAGTTGTTCCAAAATGGGAGAGAAAATCTGTACGAGTACTTACTCTAGAGCAAAAAGGAAGGGAGTCAATTTTTTTTGGATTTTGCAATTTCCACATCATTGAAAAGAGGTCTGAAAGAGCTTATTTCCAATGATGTAAAAATCTCAAAATCAAAAAAATGGACTTCCTTCCTTTTTGCTCTGGAGTACAGAAATGTACTCAGAATTGAAATTCCAAAAACTGAGAACTGTAAAACTTTACTGAAACTGAAATTTTTTTAGTTTTTATCTTCCTTTTTTTGCCATTTTTTCCTTTTTTTGCAAGTTTATTCTTCAAATTCAAACTTGAACTTCCCTTCTTTCAACTCACAAGGCTCAAGTACAAAATGTCCAAATTTCAAATTGCAAAACACCAACATGGCGAGGCTGTACAATTTTTTATGTTTGTAGATAAACAATAAAAAATTGAAAAATGGCGTCTGTTTGTGTATTTTTACTCCTTTTTTCAACACAATAAAGAATAACAAATCTAAAACTGCAAACTACAAAAATTGATGACTGAAAATTGAAATTTGAAAACTGAAACTTTTATATTTCATCGTTTTTTCAACTCTTTGACATTTTATAAAAATCCACCATACTTACTTGAGAAAAATCGATCGACATTTTTTCAAAATTCCATTAGTAGGTATACGTGTGAATTGAAGAATTAGCATAAAATATCATGAAATTTTAAATTATAGGTAGTGAATTCATTTCAAATCACAAAATCTTACTAAAATCGCAGAACAGTTCACCTAACAGAAAATTTTTTAAGACGTCTAAAAAATGGAAGAATTGACTCAGAATTCCGCAAAAATTTCATTAAAAAATCATCAGAAATCTAGTGTAATATAAATTCATTCAAAAATACAGACAATAGTCTAAAATTAAAAATCATGAAATCGAAAAATATTCCCAAAATCGCAGATAATTCCATGAGAATTCGTTTGAGAAGCCTCTTGAAACAGTAAAATGGATTTTTCAGAACAGAACGATGAAAATATCAATCGGAAATCATTAAAAAATCAATTCAAAATCGTTCAGAAATGTATAAAAAGTCATTTCAGATCAGATTGTAAAGTCCTTCTGAATTTTTCAGCAAATTCTTCTTGAAATTGCACAATTACTGGAAAATCATTAATATGTAAAATGATTCAAAATTCTCCATAACCATCTGAAATTTGACTCAAAACATCAGAATTCTGCAAAAATTCACAAAAAGTCCCATAAAAACCTAGGCATTCAAAATCGAGAAAGGGTAAAAATGACTGGAAAATCCATCTAGATTTGTTTAGAAATCAGTTGAAAAACCACATAGCAAAATTTTAACGCAGTCAAATCACGGAGATTTTCTAAAAATCCAATAAGTAAAAATTGATAACAAAAATAGAAAATAAATGCCTGTTTAAAAATCCATTGAACATCTCAGTAATGTTTTAAAAGAAGAAATATACCTACTCGTACGTGCAAAAGCATTCTATGTGGGTAATTCTCAGAAAAAGGTAAAAATCGTGTACATGGCAAATTTCTCAAAGGTTTTAGCATGAATTTTTTTTTTTTTGGTCCATTCAAGGATCATCCCCCACACATTTCACATATGGTATTGAAATTTTTAGCCCCTCCTTTCATTGGTGTACATTCGATTTTATACCCCAAATGTCCTTCGACTTGGCTGTCACACACCATGTTTTTGAAAATGAATGTTATAAAGTGTCATGAACTTCATTTTTTTGGGGAAAAATTGGCACGTTCTCATTATCATAGAACACGAAGGTCCATTATTGTGCAAATTGCAATTGGAATAAGTCCATAGGAAGCTGACATTTCACATTTGAAAACTGTCACACACTTTTTGCGCAAATTTTAGAGCAATTTTCAATTATTTTTGGTAGCTTCCCAATCCAATATTTTTTTCTGGTGAGTGGCTGCACTAGTTCACTGTCTTCATAAAAATGTTACCCCGCAATGTTATTCTCATAACCTACGCAATGGCTCGTTCTGATCGTACTTGTCTCTGAAAATATGATATTTCGCAAAATTGATGTCCTTCGGCTTGCCTTTTTATTTACCCTGATGAACCCGCCAAAAACGATAATTGAGAAAGGGAAGTTATTCTACATGATAAGTACACATTTATTACGTGTTAAAAATCGAATAATGTCCAGTAGGTAAGGCTAGAAACGAAAAAACGTTGAGATTGTCCTTCGGCTTGTCCAGCGCCCATATGTCCTTCGACTTGGCCAAATTTCAGACAGCTGTACTTTTATCGCGCTAGTCGACATATTACACGATAAAACAAGCAAAATTTGACATTTTCTCCCTCCCCACGCCTCACCTCTACCCCTACCATAAAAATAAGTCCGGATTCGAACTTTGCGGCCTGAAAAACATAAATTGACATATTACACGATAATATAAAAAAAATTTAACATTTTCCCCCTCCACCTCTACATAAAAAATAACTCCAGATTCGAATTCTACGACCTCGAAAACATATCAATCGACATATTACACATCGATGAGGGTCGAATCCTAATTATCGCTGTTTTAGGGGGGGCCGGGGTCCACAGTGGGGGGATTGAATTGAGGCCAACACTAGAACAGGGATCTGGGACACCTGTACAAATGATTCCCACTTGAAATTTTCCAAAAAAATGATTTTTATTTTTCAAAATTATGCACATCAAAATTGACCTTTTTTCTGAGAATTACCCATATGTACAAAACTGAAATCCGCTCAAAATTTGAAATATTCAAATAAATTGAATTAACAAATTTTCAGGAAATATTTTTCGAAGGCAGTATAAGTAATTGAATAAATTGAACAGTTGGAAAAATATTTTCCCATCCCTTCCTTCTCTTCCACCTGTCCGAAAAAAAAGTTGCAAACGAAACAATAACTCAGAATTTAGACGAAAGGATTTTCCAACGTTTTATTGCATCAAAATAGGTCCAGTTGAATTCCTCTCTCCCCATTTCCTGGAAATATGACCATTTTAAAATTACCTGTTTTCAATTTAATACATGATTTTTTTTTCAAAACGATAAAAGAAGCATAGAACTGCTCTAACTTATTCTTGATGGAGAAACAGACACAGACGTAATGAAAACTACTCAAGGTAGAAAATTTTATTTTCTTAAAACTAAAAAAAAACAAAAAAATGGAAAGAACGAGCGTTTTTGATCGGAACTGAAAATTCGACTAAAAAAAATTATAATTTAAAATTTTAAAGCATCAATTTAAAAAAAGAATGAAACATTTTGTATTTTGTTCTAAGAAATAGGTAAGAATTTTTCAAGTTCTGTTCGAAAAATATTCAGTTGGTGGCATTTAATTGAAAAAATACTCTCAAAGATTTGCTACGCAGTCAGAAATATTTCAGAAAAATATCTACACAATTTGGTGAAATTTAAAGTGTCCTTTGAAAATCATTTTCTTGGAGAGATTTTCATTGACCAGAAAGTCTGTACTCCATTTTAATTTTTCCGCTGAACCAATTTTCTCCATCAAAAGTAAAAATTTTCGAATTTTATGGTTTCGAAAAAAATACACACTCGACTACGAACCTAACAAATTGTGAACTCATTTTTTAGAATTTTGGTGCAGAGAAATTGGATGAAAATTGAAAATTTCACATTATACTTACCAATTTTTTCTACAATGAAAAAGTAGGTAGTCTTGTAAATACATTTTCCTTCACTTTGAGTAAAACCGAGTGCACGAAATTTTCCTGAGTGAAATCTCATTTTTCATGGACAAAATTTCAACTTTACCCTAAAATCACATCATAAAATTCGATGAAAATGATCAAATTTCATTTGTCAGATTTCTCCTGAGCATCAAAGTGTTTAGGACTGAACATTTTGAGCTAAAATTTTGACAAATTCTCAAGACCATCAACTCTTTAAATTCAAATATAAATAAGGGACACTTTAACCCAAGTCCAAAGGTTATTTTTGCAACAAAAAATAGGTACTACAATTAATTCATCTACCAGACTATCGAAGTATTTATTTACACTCTATTCTATAAGTAATATCTCATATTATGGCAATTTTCAGGCTGCATGGGGAGGCGGTCTGCTATTCTCACGAAAATACCGTCCCAATCGCCTAGATGGAATCGAAAGGTACGTACAAACTCCTGCTTTAGAACCGATTCGGCAACACAACTAACGCGCGTTAAATTAAATAATTTCCAATTAATTACGATGCCTGAGAAGAGAAGTCGAGCTACGCTTTGCTTTGCGCGCCTAATTAAGCGCGTATTTGGTATTCGTCGAGCTCGAGGAACACGATAAATTGCACTCATTTTTCTTCTCTCTTTTCTCTGCGCCAGGCATCACGCCGCATGCTTTTGTCTTTTTCTCATTCGCATTCGCAAACTGATATATTATACCGAGTTCGCGATCACCACCACCATCGCTATGGTATAGTTTATAGGAGCAAATTCAAACACACCGTTGTTGAGTTATTATTTCTACGAGTGCGGTGCACCTCCGGCCACCGGCCGATCTCGACTGAAGTAATTTTTTGCATTCGCGCCCGCTCCTAAGGTTATTAAAATAAACCGAGCTTTAATATGTTAAGTAAATGTTTTACCCGCGTATTAAAGGATTAAATTCAATGCGAAAGACAAATTTGATTAATGAATACGCATTAAAGTTCAATTAGGTCTGTTAAGAGGGGTTACAATTGCCACGTTAAGCTAGCAAGCCATAAGGGTAAGTGCAATAGGGTTGGGGTAAATTTACGTATGGTATATACGGAACGATGCAACCGTCCAAGGCCCAAAAAACCCTACGAGGTATTCCCCTCGAGCTCGTGCTCGAATCGAGCCAGCATCATCTCGCATACCATTATCGTCCCGCAGTATGCAGTAAATACGTATAGCTTTTTATCGCGCGTTTTACAATCTGTTTACTTTGACTCACGCATACGCGATAACTCGACACTCCATCCGGGTATTTCCCAAGGGGTCGTTTTGCCCGAAAACGCCACCGTCGTTGTTGGTTACCGCGATTTGCGATTTTTCACCACCAAAAGGAAAAAAAATCACACCAAAGACTCGTTTGATTCTAATTCAAGGTTGCATCCAACAATGTGAATAAGCTATTCATACATCTTCCTCGAGTAGGTATACTAAATCCTGAAATTTCGAGCGACCTTTTCGCAACAAACTGCTACACAAAAATATATGTCAATGCGAGTAATTTTTTCATCTTTAAATGTCATTACCTTGGTATAAAATCCGCCTTATCGTGCTCGATACCGTATTTAATTTACTCGTACGTATATACTTAGACACACTGTAGGTATATTAAGTGTCACAAAAAAAAACTGGACAGATTGTAGTCTTTATGCTCTCAATCGATAAAATATCGGACAAATCCTTCAAATCGGCGGCGATTCTCATTATAGGCACCTACCAGAGTACCCAGTCGCGTTTATCCCCCGTTTGTTAACTTTAATTGGTGACCTGGTAACAATTTTTCGAATTATATTCGTATAATTAGCAATTAAAATTATATCGCGAATATTTGTCTTCTCGTCGTTTGATTAATTAGGTACCTACATATACCTACCAAACTTTAAAAAACACGAAATCGTAAGCATACCATAATAATACGTATACGAATACGTGACGCTTCCATTGACGAATACAATACGTTAAATAATTAACAAACATTCTCACCGCGCGCGAATTATTTCTCTTGCACTTTTTTTTCTGATTCTCATTTTTTTTGCAGAGCCGATTCTGTCACATGGAACCCACATAAATTAATGGGTACGCTGCTCCAGTGCTCCACCGTCCATTTCAAAGATAAAGTAAGCGAATTTTATACTAACGTAGTATAAGTTATTGTTTATCGATTTCACCTCTTCTTTCACCTGCACCTATCGTTTTTTGCTCCGACAAAGCATTGGAAAAATACGTGCACACATTTCACGAATATTTTAAAAGCCATTACATTCTGAGTTACGTACCCTATAACAAAACATCATCTGTACTGAAAAAAAGTATTCGAAATTACACATATGATTCTTGAATAAATCATCAAGGGAGAGGGGGGACGAGGAGGGGATATTTTCCAACATGCTCCAAAAATAATTCGATTAAAAATTTCCAATAAAAAGCTTTTCCAACCAGCATGAGCGATTTCTGAACTGTTTTCTGAAAGGAGGAAGAGGAATCTCAAAGATTAAATTAGGCACTTAATGAGAGTTTAAATTTGAAATTTTTTCAACACCCAAATCATATTAAGTAAAAATTTAAAAACGGAAAAAATTGAGGAAAAAAATATAACTTTCACCTACGTTAACAAATTTTATTTCGGAAGAGATTTCCGAAACGTAGATCAAATAAAAAAATAATAAAGAAAAAACCGCAGCATGCAAGTCAGTTTGAAGCATTAAAGACATAGATACTTAGGTAGGTACTTGATTTGAAACTGAAAATCAGTTTGACCAGAACTAATCAGAAATTTTTTCAGATTTCATAAAAACTGACCATTTAGAAACACGCCACTAAATATGCACAATTTTTGGAGTTGAATTTCATTTTTGGACTATTGGCAATTTTGCGAGTACATAAAAGCTTATTTCGCACGATGAAAAAATTCAAAAATTGATTAAATCGAGACAGGAAGCTAAAATGTTGTATTGGCATCCCCTTTCCCACTTTTCGTGAAGATTTTCAGCAATTCTGGAGCTTCCAGCAGATTTTTATACCTCCCAATATTAAAAAAGTTCTACAAACAGGGCGCTAGTAAAATTCAGCATCAGTTCACTCAATCGAATCCACAGTTCTTGTGACTTTTTCAGTCAATCCAGGCACAATTGTTCACGATTTGTTTCTGCAGGTTCGAATCCATTTAAAAAATCAGTCACAGAGATTTCAGAATGGCTCAAAACTGCGATAAATCGACTTGGGAGTCCGAAAAATATATGATATAAATCAAATTTCAGATTTCTACCTCAACTTGGCCAATTTTTGATTTTTTTTTAAAGTGAGGTGATACTTCAATTTTTTTTAATTCGTTAAAAATCGGAAAATAAAATTCAGCACCTGAAAATTCCGGCAGGGGGTGTAGTTATTCAAGTCGGTTTTGGAATATTGCCATTCTCACAAAATTGTATCCAAATTCCCAACCGGCAGAAAATGGTTTGAACTAGACGAAGCTATAAATCGAAAAAGCATTAAAGATTCATCTAAAATTTCAGGAGCCACAGTAGATACAATTTTGTATTTTTGTTTAATTTCTAAAAATGAAATTTTTGCCAAAAATGCGGAAAAAGACAGAATTACTGCAATTTTGTATCAGTTTAGATTAGTTTTGAGCAGTTCTGGAGATTTCAGAAAGTTAAATGAAATTTCCATTAAGTTTTACCCAAAGAAATTGGGTCCCTCGGAACTGTATATTTTTCCAGCGATTAAAATCTAAAATTCATTTCATGTCTTTTTTCAACATGCTGAGCTGATTGGAGATGATTTTTAGTCATTTTGGAGGCTCCAGCAACATTTTGGAAGTTTCAGTTTTTTTTTTAAAAAAAAAACCTTAAAATCTGTCCAATTCAACTCCAGCGACGTCATTTTTTCAAAATCAGTTTTTGCCACTTCATGAGATTTGAGAACGATACATTTTTCAAATTTTCAATTATAAGATCGCAAGAGAAGTACAATACGGTTTTGAGTCAATTGATTTTGGAAAAATGATGAGTACCTATGTACTTGGTTGAATGGGTCACTAACAAGCACCAGTCGTTTTTTGGACAGTTTTTAGGGAACTTTTTAAAAATCTGGAATATCCAAAATATGACTAGAGGCCCCAGAACGGGGCAAAATCATATCCAATCGTCTTAGCACTTCGAAATTAGGATAAACATGTACAATAAATTCCATCTTTACAAATGACTTCATTGAGTGAAATCAAGCGGGAATTTCAACGTTTAAAAATTTGCTGGAAGCTCCAAAACTGCTAAAAATGAGTCAAAAACGTTTCCAATCGATTAATGGGGGGAGGGGGAATCCGAAAGGAATACACAGACGTACCAAATTTCAGTTTTCTAGGTTCATTTGGAAAAATATTGATTTTTCTTCGCATTTTTAGCCTTTTTATTTTCAAAAAATCACCAAAAAAATCAAAAAATTCTCTTCATTGCTTATGATGCTTTTTTGAACACTTTTTCGATTCATCTTTGTTCGGTCTAGTCAGAAGAAAACTTACGATATCACACAAAAACTGTATTCGAATTTAAAGTTTTTCTGTTACCCTCTTTTCCTCCCTCCTTCCCATAATTGACACAAAAAAATGAAACAAATGGAATCAAAGTTTTGAAATCCCATCACCAATCATCCTAACGAAGTAACGATGAAATTGAATCTCTCCTTATACCAGATGTAACGAAACGTTTACAAAAAGAAAGAAATTCTTTGAACTAATTTGGAAATTTTTTACAATTAATACTATGCTTTAAATGTTTTCTTTTTAACAGTAAAAGCATTAAATATATGAAAAAAAATTAAAAGTTTTTCGGTAGCATAATTCCTCACTACCAAAATCAGAAAATGAAAATTGATTCTTTCCAGTATTTTATTTAGGTACCTCTACATACCCGCATAGAATTCTCGATCACACCCCTCTCTACCTTTTCTCGATCACAAAAAAATAACAAGTGGGTACCTCCAAATTCACTTAAAATTCAATAATGAAAATCAGGAACTTCCATTCACTCATTTCTATCTAAATTTTTCAATTTTTAGTTTTTTGGGGGTCTTCTGTATTTTTGAATTTTACAAAATGTGAAAATTTTTTACGAACTTTTCACTGCTTCTCGTCAAAATTTGGTCTTTTTTGATCCCTAATCTCCCTCAAGACAACATTCGAACATTCTGTTTTCTTAATTTTTGTACTTTATGTGCTTGGCGGGCACTCTGAATTAATCATTGAATGGGAAAGATTAAATCAAGATCTATATGAAATCTTGCGGTCGATTTGAAAAAAATTCCTCCAAAGAAATTTAAATTTATAAAAAGATCATCATAATAAATAACACCTTAACTACACCATAAAGAAAGCATCTTCAAATTGAAATTATCTCATAACTCAAACACGAATCTTCACCTCTTAATGTAAAAGCTCGCTCTTTGGACAACAATTGAAAAAAAAATAGCAAACTGTACACACCTTACTAAAATCTATCTCACGTGAAAACAAGGTCAATGTTATATACGTGTTCTCATCGTTTATAATCCACTTTTGATTTTTTGCAACAACGAGAACGTTGTGAAAAAAATTATATTCCGTTATATTTACGCGCATATAAATGCACAAAATATGTAGGTACTAGGTACGTTATAGCCAACGCAAAGTGAATATTATACGCGCGTTTGATTCGTTTAATCTACGTATTTGTATATAGGCTACACTTTAGCTACGAAATCTCATCCCATAAACGTCATAATAACTACACGCTCGCTGTTGGTGAAAATGGCGCGAGAACCCTTCATTTATATAGCAATAATAGTGATAATACTAATTAATTAAACCATTCAACATATACAATACCGGTATATGTACAACATACACCATACACTATACATAAGTACGATGATTACATACTGGAATAATACGTACAAGAGACCAATACTATAATATGCTATTTATTTACAACTTATGCACAAGTACCTCTAAACCCATCATCGTTGTATTAATCGGCGATATTGTCACGACGACTTTTTTTCTCTATTTCAGTCGGTTTTGACCAGTTGTAATACAATGAGCGCGGATTACTTATTCATGCAAGATAAATTATACGACGTTCGTTACGATACCGGAGATAAAGTAATTCAATGTGGTCGTCACAATGATATCTTCAAACTGTGGCTTCAGTGGAGAGCGAAAGTAAAACATGTTCTCTAAATACGGTTTAATATTTCAATTTCAATATCGTGTGCGTATATTTTACGACGGCTCGTCTGCGGCAGTGGCACTGGCACTACCAGTACGAATGCGAATGTATGGGTATTTTTCTGTATATGATCGGATTTTATGAAATTAAAAATGTATCTACCTTACGTACTCCCGAGACAAGCGACCGACGTAACACTTTCATTTATTTGAAAAAGAAAAAGAAAAAAAAGTGAACAGGTTAAAAGCGAACGTACAATTTACGTATACGAGCCGGAGATTGGCTTAATTTATGATACGTATATTACAATAATAACATCTTAAATATTCATTTTCGCATAATTACTTTCGATTTTCATTCAAAGGGTACCGAAGGCTTCGAAAGGCACATAGATCATTTAATGGAACTTAGCGAATATATGGTCAAGAAGATGAAAACAATGCCTGAAAAATACTACCTGATACTCGAACCTGAAATGGTCAATGTTAGCTTTTGGTATGTTCCGAAACGTTTACGTACCATGCCTCATACTCCGGAACGAGTCAAGCTCTTGGGCGAGGTAAGACCTATAGCTGCACTTAGAAAGTATATTGAAGTACATATCATTTTATTCTGCACCCTTCTCTTCATTTCACTGCTCTCTCACGTACTATGCTACCTATCAAATTCACTAACCAAACAATTAGAATTTCCATTTCCTCAAAAAACGACACAGCTCATCTTTCCATAGCTACCCTTCTCTCTGGAATACTCGTAAATGCAGCACATTCTGATTTCAAAATTTCTGTTCGATTCTTTCAATTTCTTTCTAATATTTCAAAATAAGTAAGCAAAACGAAAATGCAAAAAATCCTGAAGCGTTTTATTTCTTCAGTACACGGGACAGAAAATTTCAAATTTTCATCAACATGAGGAGAGAGAGGGTCATTCTGAAAAAAGTTTCAAAAAATGTGAAAAAAGGTTCACTGCATTTTCAGAGATCTCGATTTCGAAATTCAACTTACTTTTTTGATATGAGCCTCTTGGATCCTGCAATACGTTCCAAATCTCGTAAAATTAAAAAGTTGTGTGTCTTAATGCATTGTTGGATTTTCAGAGGAGCTTGGTTCCAAAGACCCCCAGCCACTCACGTCACCTCCAATTTGACTGAAATTTGGCTCACTGCAAGTTCATCACCCACACCTGAGAACCAAACTTTCAGGTGCCAAAATTGATTTCTCGAATTTTGGCGAATTTTTGAAAATTGCTGAAATAGTCTATTTACTAGCAAGGTTTTTTAAAAAAATGGTAAACCACGAGATAAAAATTTGAAAGTTGGTTTGAATACTAAAGTCGATCCTCCGAATCAGTTTGGACTATTTTCGAGTAGATCAGAAGCCTCCGGCAGAAGTTGTAGGGTTTTCTCGAGCACACTGGAATCGCTCCAGAAAGCGCTGTAATCGACTTCGACAGCTGAAAATTTGGTTCTGAGGTGTGGATGACAAGAATTTTCAATTAATCAAATTTCAACCAAATCAGAGAGGACGAATTGATAATGACGTGCAGCATGGGTTACGAAACTAGTTCAATTTTACGACATGTGATGGGTTATTGAGGGGCTCAGGGGGCTCGTATCGAAACAGTAAATCAAAAATTCAACAAACGAAAGTCACACGAATTTTTCAATTTATTTTGGGACTTTCAGTAGGGCTCAGAAGGGAGCTTAGGTATATTGAAAAAGTTTGGAGAAACTTGAAAATTTGAGATTTGGGTAGTCGAGATATTGATTATCAATTTTCAAACAATTATTTTCAGGGTTCAAGTTTTGCATAAAAATAATTTTCAAGTAAGAAAATTGAAAAAATTTCCTGACATTTTAATATTAGAGACACTGACAATTTTCTCAAAAATGCTCTTTCTTTTTTCGAATATTATTCAACTAAATTTTCAGGTATAAAAATTGTTAAGTATACCAAGCATCAAACCTCTGGACACACTATGTATGTACTTACATATTTTGACAACGAATTTTTGTTGAAAAAAAATCATTACGAAAAATGTGTTTATCTGAAATCAAAAAAAAAAGGACTTCCTACAAGACACTTTTTAAACCCTTCAAAACATTTTAGTCAGAAAGAGGGGGAGCGATCAAAATTTTATCCGTCACCTTATAGCTTTTCTAATGCTATAGGGTGTTTCAGAATTTTTTCTGAGGGAGAGGGAGTCAAAAATACCTTAATCATTTCAATTTTCTGATGGGAGGACATTTTGCCATTTTTAAATGTTCAACTTTTCCAATGTTTTCGAAGATTGCAATTTTCTAGGAGGAAGGGGGGGGGGTGTTGATAATACTTTAACGATTTCGGTTCATTTTTAAATTTTTCAAGCTTTTTTAGTGACTAAATGTTTATTATACTTTTTCAACGCAGTAAGTTCTGAAAAACATGCAAATTGTTTCTTCAAAAATCAATTTAAAAAAAGGGAGGGGATGCCTTTCTTGAAAATTTTTTGATTTACAGTATCAAAACAACGTTTATATTATGGGTACTTTTCCAACATATATATATATATTGAAAAAAAACAATCTTGTTCTTCAAAATTACAGAGGAAAGAAATTTTTAAATTTTTGTAACTTTCCATTCGCAAAATGAAAAGTTTTGAAAACTGGGAAAATTTTCAAATTTTGAGTTGCCAGTGAGAATTTTGCTACGAATTTTTAAAAAATTTTACAAGGAGAGAATATTAAATATTGAAAAATTTAAAGTTCAATTGGAATAAAAATAGAAAAATCTTTAAAACTTGCAGTATTAGCAGAACTGTTGAGACGTCATGAGAAAAGTGATTTTTATCCAACTTGTGTCCAAAAAGGAACATTTGTCATGTCATGTCATATGAAAATATTTTTCAAATTCAAATTTTCAAACGGAATTATTTCAGGTCGAACATTCCAACAGTATGATGCTTAGTGAAATTCTCAATCTCACGAAATATTCCAAAATGATGAAGGGGGGGGGGGGTAATTTCTGAAATTTGTTTGCTGCAATTATAATGTGATATTTTTCAAAAATTCAATTCTCAAAACAATTGCCACCTGTTCAAATTACTTTGAAAAATGTGATAATGAGATAGTGAGTTTAAACGGCCCAACTCCGTCAAGTTCTATTGGAAAAAAAATCATATCTACCAATTTTTCCAACTCAGAATCATATACGCCATTTCATAGTTTCGTTATTTTATTATTATTTTTTTTCAAAAAAATCTGAATTTGTTCTTCAACAATTTCCACAGATTACGCCAAAATTAAAAGGTCGTATGATGGAAGCTGGCACCTTGATGGTAGGATACCAACCGCAAGGCGACTTACCTAATTTCTTCCGCAACATAATCTCCAGCGCTGCGGTCAGACAAGAAGACATTGACTTTTTACTCTCCGAACTGGATCGTTTGGGTCAGGATTTGTAACCTTTGTAATCGCAGTTACCATAACGTATTACCCTTTTTCTTTTACTCCTATAATGAGAAAAAAAAAACAAACCAAAAAAAAAAAAACTCTAAGTTACTATACATAATTTGGGTAGATTAATTAGTGGAAACATTATTTGTTGTTGTTTTGATTTTTAAACTTATTGTTGTTGATTTTGAATGTTAAATTTGATTCATAATTTATAGGCTGTATAACGTCAATTTTAAGAAACGCTTTTTAATTATACCTACCTACCTAGCTTCACGCTACACTAACCGTTATATAGTATAAATCTAGTCATGGCAACGATAGTTTTTCCAAAAGAAAAAACGGTGATAAAAAATGTATATGGCCCCCAGGGTAACCACCTACATTGAAAGTTGGTTTAGTATAGATTAACGTTTTTGATTTTAATTTGAGTTTTTTGTTTTTTAAACTATAGTACGTTTAAGTCAACTTTTGTTTTGTATATCGGACTGAGGCCTTTTTTTTTGTTTTTCTAGCCGAAAAAATTTATGACCCGCGTGATAAAAAAATCTAACGAGATGTGATTCTTCGCCAATGTGCAACGGTAAAGAGAGGCGAAAGAAAAAGTACGAGTACACTTTCGTAAGCCTTGCAGTTGCACAGGCTAAAAAATCGATTATCATCACATAACGTGGTGCGCCAGTACAATTAGCCCGCGTAAATTATGTAAGATAATGATATCCAAACTTTGCCACCGCACACCGCGCCGCCTCTTACCGTGTCCGCATCATCGTCAATCTGATAATTTCTATAATAATCGAGTTTCTTCAAATTGTACATAATTTTTCGCCATCATCTACCAGTCCTATTTCATTCGTCGCAATTTTCTCAACTCGACCGTAGCTTTGCACTAATTTTTTTCTCCTCCATTTCTATTCGTACCAGTCGATCGGTAAACAGCTGTACTCGGCAAGAAATTTGATTTTTTTCTTCAAGGAATATACAGGGTGTCCCATCAAACATTTGTCACCATCAAATTTCAGTAAACTAATGAATCTGAGGGAAGTAAAAATATATTGAGCATTCTGAGTGTCTTCAAATATATTTGAGGGAGCAAAAGTTCGAAAAATTTTCCAAAAAAATAATTTTTCACCCCTAATTTTGACAAAATGTCTCTATAAGATTACATTCGAATCCATCTAATGACAGCTGTACATGGGACACCCTGTATTCAAACACGATAATCGTGTGAAAATTGCATGTTTCTCCAATACATACGCAGCAGGTAGGTAAACGATACTGGCCCGCGACTCTTCAACATTCAGACCGACACGATGAAAGTGAACGCGAATAGAGCAGTAGAGCACAATAAATTTAAAGTTACTCGTGTTTGCCATTTAAGCCCCGTTATTTTCCGGTAATTAATATCTATCGACTTGGCATTACACAGATATCCGTAGCTCGTTGCTGTTGGTCGACTCCGCATCTCCGTTTTGGTTCTGTAATTTTTTACTAATATCTTTAATATATCAACTTCGCCTTCGTCACCGCGACGATATCCCGATGCATCATCATCATTATTATTATCACTGTCGTTCGCGTGTTGTACATGGCAACATTCTCTTTCAATTTAATATCGCAAACAAAATTTACAAAAGACATACCCGATCCGCAAAAAAGCTGCATTCTCTTCGCAGATTACCAAAAAACCTATATATTGTCAACATTCGTGTTGAAAAAATACCTTATCAATCAATACCCACACAATCGCGACAGTACATTGTTGATCGGTAAGTAATTACGCGATTCCATTCGAGAGTCGCGAAGCTCGTGTGTATATGAAAAATTTCCTCACCAGAAGCCCATATGTATGGGCGACGATTACGAAAAATCACCGTTATAAGGGTCTTGGTGGAGCGGGTGCTGGCGTCGAGCACCGAGTGTAATAAATAATATAAAATTCCATTTCGCGTACGTCCAAGATTCTTTTCATTCTTTTTTTTTTTTACATTGTACATATAATTTACAGTACATACGTACTTCCCTCATGTACATCAATTAAAACGGATTTCGACATCTACGTCATTACCCTGCCAAATATATAGATGATTAATAAATAAGGATATCATCATCATTATCATCAACACTCTTACTCTTTCGTTAACCAATCAACATTGAAAACGAAATCGTGAAAAAATTATTGCACTATAAAATTGGTATACCGAAGCCCATCTACAGTCAAAAATATGTACAAGGAAGTGGTACAATCCTTTCAAATCAGCAGTAGCTTCAAAATCTTCAGCCCAACACAAAATTGCAACTTTTATGAAAAAAAAAATTATTTCAGTGAACCTGGCGCCCCTCATAGTGTGGCAGAAGAGGGGGAAATACAATTTTTCACAATAATTTCGTTACATTTGACAAATCATTATTTATTTGAAAAAGAAAAATTTTCATAATATATTTTTATTCTCAGTTCGTTACTTGGAAATATATTCAACTGCATCTATGAGGTACTCCAGCATTCAAGCAACGCTTCAGTGATCACTACTGATTAAAGAGCCATGAAGTACCTACCTCGGTTTTTCGCAGAACTGCAAAAAATATTAGCAATACGCGGAATTACCTACTTTCTTGTACATATTACATTATGTGTAATGATATCATTATAAGCCCGTGTAAAATACCCGAGTGTAAATTTCAAATTTATTTATGTAAATTTTACCCAAATATGCGCAATTTTACAATATTACTCATATTATGTAGGATTGTAGGTGAGCACTTTTCTGCACGTTATGATACTTACTGCACTTGAGCACAAATTTTCTTATGTACTCGTACAAATAATCAAACGTGGAAACGCAAGCGTAAGCGATGATGATTTTATTCAAGCGAAAATTTTCGAAAAAATTTTATATTCAATTGAAAAAAAAATTACGGCCTTTCGTTTGGCTAACTTTCCTGAAATTTTTCAAAAACCTCAATTTTTGGAAAAGGAGTGTTAAAATTGTCATCGCTCATTGTTATCAACCAAACCTAATGAAATCTTTAACTTTTCCAACAGAAAAATTTCAAAATGATTCAAATTTTCTCAAAATTAAAATACACAGATCATCTTTTCACGAAAATGGAAGCTGAGCTTCCTTCAAAATTCAAAGTTTCAGTAACGAAAGAAACTCAAAAATAATTCCTCATTAATTTCATGATTTTGGTATTTATTTTCGATTAGTTGGGGTAAAAATTTGAGATTTGAATGAATTTTCAAAATCCCAAAAAAATGTTCCAAAGACATTTTTGAGAAGGAGAAGAGGGAAGGGATCGTCAAAAATGGTAAACATTTTCAGAAATGGTTTTTGACTTGCATTTTTCAAAATTTTGAGGCAATTTATAGGTACTTCATAATCTTATGTAGGGCATCTGACGATCTAGAGTTTTTGTTTGAAAAATTATTACTTTCTCACCACCTCTTTACAAAATATTAAGAGATCCCATTCAATTCACCCCCCCCCCCAACATCAAACTGCCTCAAATGTGTTGCACGGCAACGATGCTGCTAATTCATAAAAAACACCAGCATTTTTTTTTCAAAAACTGACAATTATTGTGATTTTTTAAAAAAAATCACGTTTTACCCCATTTTTTCACTTTTTCTCATTGAAATGTTGACTGGATTCTCAATGAATATCGGATACTCTGTTGATATAATTTTTTCAAAATTGGTAACACTGTATTTACGCTTGGGTTTCTCATTTTTAATGGACTTTTTGCACGTAGATAGTTTAATGCACTGTAGAATAGGTGTGTAGATTTGTAGTTATTTAACACGTAAAGATGCAAAATACTAATACATTTCCCTCTGGAAAAAAATCGACTATCGTATAGGTATCGATTTGAATGGGGAAAGGAAGGGATTACAAGTGGAGGTCATTGAGGTAGATTGCGAAAAAAAAAGGTCTGTGAAGGTCTTCATTTCGAGTTGAACGTCACTTAGAAAAAATTTCAGCTCCGGAAGTGCCCCTGAAGAGGAGATATGGGTTCTCAAAATGGGAGCATTTAGGTATTGCCAACAAAATCCAAAACCACTTTTTGGGATCCATATACTGAATGATTGAAAATTTGCACGTAACTTATTTTTGGGTAAATTCATGGTTTGAAAAAATTTTCTTCTCCAATATTTTGCATTAATCTTTGAAAAATATCGAGAGGTATTATTTTTGAAGCTATATCGAACATTTGAAAACACATCGACACCAATTTTTAGGCTCATGTTGCCAATTTTGAAAAATTCAGAAAATTAGCCAAAAACTTGAGTGTCAATTATTTTTTGAGTTTTTAAAATTGGCAATAAATGGTATCTGTCGACGTTTTGAAATAATTATTGCATAATATGTAAGTACTTGAGAAAAAAATATTTTCAAAACACGAATTCGCTGAAAAATAAGTGGTTTACAAATTTTCAACTCTTATGTATATAGAATCCTATGGTCTTGGATTTTGATGAAAATGGCAGGAAATTGATGCAAAATTTCAAGTATAATATTTTGGAACTCGGTCATTCTTCTCAAAAGAGGTTGACTAGGGGCTGGGACGAAAAAAACCACAATTTTTTTCAATAATGTCCCTTCTTTGAGGACTCATATCTCTCCTCTAGGAGCAATTCCAGAGCTGAAAACTGGATGACTTTCAAATAAAAATGAAAGTCTTCACCGAATTTACTCGAAGTGCTCCGAATTTTTTTTCGCGATCCACCCATTCATGGTCTTATTCAGTAATTTTTACAATCTTTTTCTTTTCAATTTTTCGTCTTCAGGCTCCGGGGTATCTCTAATTTGCTGCACACCCATTGATTCGTTGATGCACAGTCAACCTCGTCTCGAATTTAAAATCGAAACTTGCGGACAGGGCTGTTAAATTACCGTAATTTATTCGTTGGTAAAATACGGCGGTAAAATACGGTATTTTACCGTATTTATGCTATTTTACTAATTTGGATAATATGAAGAGTTATTTTTTGTAGTTTGACTTCGAAGTTCTGAACTTCTGACCTGCCTCTGAAGTAAATTTTCATCTGTTTTAGGTGTTATTAAAGATTATAGAAAATTTTCCATGGGCATTTTTTGGAAATTTATGAAGAAAATTTTTGGCAACTTTCAAATCATAAATTTCCATGGAAATTTGGAAATTTATGAAGGAAAGATGGAAAAAAGTGTTAATTTGGCTTTTTGGTAAATTATGGTAAAATACGGTAAAATACCGCCGTAATTTACCAACATAAATTACCTTACAGCCCTGCTTGCGGAACCAATTCATGGGTTCTGAAAATTTGAAATGGTTGATACCCAAATCCCTTTTGTTCAACTGAAATTCGAACGAACAACAAATTGTTCTCAATAGAGATACATTCGCATATCCATTGATACCCTATTTTGCATCTTTACATCATTAATTCGCACTTAAAGTTAATTTCACCTATATATTTAAGAGGCACAAAATGCACAATTTCGCACCTCTGCACGATGAAACGTTCGCACTTTCGCACTAATTGCACCTCGTCACTCACTGCACATATTCACAAACTTATCTATACTTATTTAATTTACCAAATATCAAATATGTACATAATTTTTCAACGACATATACAAGTTATTTTAAGTAATTACTATACCATTATAAGATGACTGTACAAGCGCACAGCGATGGGCTTCGGTAGCTAAATCCGTTCTCGACCCAATTCTAAAATTGTATCCTATCCGAGTACCTGCCAGAAGCATTCGTCACCGCGGTTCATCTAGCTGACGTAACCCGCGAAGATTACCTCTAATTCTGCGCTCATAATCGTTACAAATCTTCGTGTCAATTTTTCCGGCCAAGGCGTAACTTTGTAAATTACAACGTTCCTCTCGCTCTCGTTCTCATTCTCATTCTCGTTCTGCAAACATCTACTCTACTCTCAACTTGGCTCGGTACATAAATTCATTCTAGGCTCATTTTCATCGCTATAAATCGCCTCCTGCACGAAGATGATTAAATTTTAAATTCGTACACCGTTTCGACACCACGACGAAAGTATTAACCGAATTACAAAGCCAAAGATGTCATAACCCAAGACTACGCCATCCCCACTCCCCAGTCCATCGTCTTCATCATGCTGAGCTGCTGTAATAAGCTGCTTCATCTCTTCTCTATATATGCATAGATCTTATCTCACGATTCGCGCACATCATAAAGACTATAAAATCGGAAGTAGATACCTGAGGCTACGAAATATGCAGATCTCTACGGTACACCGAGGTGACAAAACATGCGACTCGGGAAGCAACAAACTATACAGTTACCGTTTTAGTCAATTTGTTAATAAGCTTTCTCACGTCGACCATTTTTTTCACTCTGTCGTAAAAGTTCACGCAGTGTCGGAAGTGTACCTATAAACATTTAATATAATATACTCGACTCGTACAGTTATACTACAATGTAACACGTAACCGTAAATCTCCGCCTCTCGCTTTCCTCATGTGGCTCCCGAACGGTGGCAAAGGCGAAGCGACCAAATTACCATGTAAATAACGACGTTTAATATCGATTAATCGCCCATTTAATTAACTCGAAAATCAGCCTTATTAGAATAACGCGTTTTTCGTACGAGAGATAAGAAAAAAAATACCCATTTCTCTCTATTTTCGCATGCTGCTGCGGTCCGATCACCACCAAATCGTGCTGTATTTCACATCAATACTAACACGACATTGCTTAGCTACTTTCGAAGCGACGAATCTTCTCTTCTCTCTTATACCTCTTAGCTCCCATCTCGATTGTACGAAAACCTGGCTACTTAATATTCTACCATTACCGTTAAACGCTATGTCATCAACCAAGTTACCAAATTTTACCAATTTCTGATGATATCTTATATTTACCTACGTATCTCTTTATAATAATACGCAGATGGAAAAAAACATCACAGCTGGAATACCTATCTATGTAAATTATATAACACGTACCATACCAGCTTTTTTTAGTTTTACCCATCTTAACAAATAGTTACCACGTTTACTCGCGACAGTCTTGTCTACGAGAACGAAAAACAAACAAAAATTCAACCAAAACTTCCATAAAGCGAAGTACTTTACTTATACTGTTCGTTTTTCGCGCTCCTGTTTCAATTAAAAATTGACAGGTATGATTAATTAACCTTAAGCCTGATTAATATACCGATTAATGCGTCCAATTAAATTGGATCATTAAATTATGATTTGAAGGAAAAAGAAAAAACAGACATACGTCTACATAAAACAACGTATATTCTGTACGTCCTTCTTTACATGTATATCTACTGTAACTCCGAGATGTTTATTGTCTTCTCTTTACTTTTCTCAATCCCCATCCCTCTCCACCACATCCGAATCGTTACGTAAAATTTTAATAATTATTAATATAATGTGGTTCGCAAAGATAAATGAGTAGGTAAAAAAAAACACTAGTAATCGAGCTATTATACCGTGTGTGCCTTTTTTTGCATCAAAGCGATTGTCACTTTTTTTTGTGAAGCGTCATGTTCTTCATGGAACTAGCCAGAGTTCAGCGTACTGTGAATTATCTGCGATAGATGGATTTCGATTAAACGGAGTCGTACGTGTCTGTGGCTAGATTCAGTCGGCGATAATTACGGAATTTAAATCATTCCATCATTTTATATCTTTAGTTATGCTTTATAGTTGGTATACTATACTTGTTAGGTAATACGTATCATATGAGAAAGAGATTCGTGTCCATAATTTGCCTACATGGCTACTTTAAGGGGGTCGGAAAATATGGCCTTGGGATAAGGAGTCTGATTGACATTGCTATATGAGATTAATTTTGAGACTAATTAAAAGAAAAGAACGGTGCTTCTATCGTGATGAATCTGGAGCAGAAATTGATAACCCTGAAAGATTAAAAAAAGGGAGAAAGAAAAACCATCTCGATATTTTCAATCAATGATTCGGGTAAATGCAGCCACAAAGAGGGAAATTTTACTTGCGTTTTTTCTACGTAAAAAGATCCAAGAAATCTCGAATTTGTCATTTAATTATTTTTCCAAAATTTGATTATGTAAGAAGTTGGAGGGGGAGAGAAAACGGTGCACAAAGATCCGATGAAAAATTTGGTCAGAAAAATACAAAAAAATGACCGACCTTTGAACGACTTTTTTCAGCAGGTTTAAAATTCTACTTTCACAATATTTTTTCATAACTGAGCATTTTCGCAATATTTGGCTATATTTTCAGAATGTTTCTTCAATTTTCAGTCCAACTTCCCGTGATTGGGAGGTCAATTCAACAATAATTTTTATATTACCTATTTTCTGTTTTTTTTTTTTTTTTTTTTACAAATCATCATTCAATTTGTATATTTGATCAATTTTTGAATGACTTTTGATGACCTTGTAAACACCTTCAATTTTACATATCAAAATGTGGATTTTTGAGGGTGCAGCGTTCATTTTTGAAGACCGTTTGAACCCAAACCACAACATTAGCTCCACAGACGAGAACTAAAGAACCAAAAGTTTCGAAAAATGCAGCATAATAATTGGTATCAAAATGTGGATTTTTCAGGGCTCAGAATTGATTTTTGAGGATCATATGACCCCTGGTTATTTTATATCTGAGGGGAAAATGATTGATAATTGATCAAGATTGAAAAATCGATTAATCGAATCCCAAAACTCGATTTATTCGCGATTTTCGATTCTGTGCAATCGATTATGTTCGAAGTAAAAAAAATAATTTTTGCCTCAGTAGGGGGGAGGGGTTAGATTTGGTTTCTGAGGTTGATGTTTTTTATTAGGGAGATGAATTTTTGTATTTCAGAGGGTTCGTCAGGGACAATAGGTGGGTTTTCTTCTATCTGATTGACCATGTTTGAAATGAAAAAATAAATTTTATCCTCAAAAATAAAGGGAACTCGATTAATCGAACCACAAAAATCGATTTATTTGTAACTTTCGATTCAATATATGATCGATCATGTTTGAAATTAAAAATTAATTTTACCTTCAGAAATAGGTAGATTTGTTTCGTTATTCACTATCAATATTTTTGAATTTCGCACCAATTCCATTATGAGAGTTATTTTTGGCTTCGGGGCAAATAGTGATGAAATTGAAGCGTCTTCAATAACTCTATAGTTATTCGATTCTCAATTTGTATTTTTCAAAAAATTTCAGTTTGGGCCCCCTTTCATTTGCGAGGTTATTTTTGGCCTACGACGATATATTTTGAAGAATTTGAAAGTTTGTTGACTCATAAGGAGTTCAAAAAGTTTCATTGTGAGAAATTCAAATGAAAAAATCACGAAGCAAGGTGCATACAAAATCTGCCAAATTGGATTTTTTGACTTTTTTCTCTAAATTTTTCAGCTTTAAAAAAGCCCCTCTCCCCTTCCAAAAAAAAGTTTTTTAGAGTAAAAAAAAAATCAAAAATCCACCAAGACGAAATCATTTTTAATTTATTTTTACGTCTGCAACAAATTTTTCGACCAATCAACCAATTTGAACAAAGTTATTTTCAAAAATTATTCGAAAAAGTTATGAGGTTTTAAACGAAAAATTAACCCATTTTCGCCTTTAAATCTTCTCATTTTGTTCGAGAAAAAGGAAGCCGAAGAAGGAGGGAGTGGGGGGAGGGTAAATTCTGATTTCTGCATAAATTTTGAAGAAACAATAAATTCATTTTTCCCAAAACGATAACTACTCTTCAGTTATAGAGACACCGCTGCCTTCTTCCAATGAAAAAGTGTTCAATATTTTGCATTTTTTAAAGTATTCCTTTCTCTTGAATTTTTTCAATGTTTCAAGGTTATATTATATTTTTTTGAAATTGATCCAAATTTCAGTATTAGGCAGGAAATGTCGTAATTTAATCATTTTTAGATTATTAAATGCCATCTGCAGAGCCAAAAAAATTTACACCAGCTATACATTGAGGGGCTGGGCTCCCTCAAACAAATCTTGAAACTTTTTTTTTTCAAAAACTTCTAATAATTTTAAGTTTGCAACAACAAATTTCGAATTTATCAATTTGATTAAATAATTCACCAGCTAATTAGAACATTTTTGAAAAAATCAAATCTCAAACAAAAATCGCAAAAATTGGATGATTATTTTTTCGCGCCAAAATTGTTTCTCAAGCATCCGGAAAAGAAAAGGAAGGTCGTCTGGATCCTAAGGAATATAGAGAATGAAACCTCCATTTATTTTCCAACCAACCCAATTATGTACATCGATATACGAAGCCTATTTTCTTCATTCGATCTGAGCCTAACACAACACTACATCCATCGCAGATATGTACCACAAGGATACGCGTCTTCATCGATCTCTCGATCCTCATCCTTCGTTTAATTTTTCACTTCCATTATTCAACCATCTCAATCTCACTCGTTCGCTCAAATTCGTACCCAAGTAGCAGTCATTATTTTCGGAATCATTACCCGAAACATCACGAACTCGCCAAACAATACGCAGACGTACGTAATGTACCTAAACCGATGTGGGTACAATACCATACTGCAGCACATGGAAAAAAAATTTTCAACTGTAATTTCATGACTCACAAGCATGATATCAGTTCACGGTAATCACATCACGGAGCCGTAATAACGCGGAATTTCACTATAGCTGCTCTTTGAAAAGTTACAGAGGTATAAAAAAACCTCTTACATCTGTGTATAGATAGATATGTGCATCGGAAAGTTTGATTCCATGATCATTATACGTTGATAATACCACCATGTGATCGAATTCATTATATCGAGTGAACGGGTGAGATTGCGTGATGATGAGAAAAAAAACAGGACTAGGAAGAGGAGGGAGGGTAGGGGATAGAATCAAATGCTCGATTATACAGATCATCTCACTTCCTAATTTTAATTCAATTAATCCTCATTTTCATTCATCAATTTATCTATAAAACGCGGCATAAAATAGATACCTATAACTTATACACGTACGGAATCAACGGTAAGCAATACATAATGTCAATGTATAATTGTTGAAAAATTTTGTGTTTTTATTGTTTATTATTTTAATCCATTATGTATAACATTATTGTGTTTATTGGTAATAAAAAAATTATGTGAAATCCCGTCTATGTAATTATTTTCACCACACAACGAGACTACAAAATACTCAATTGGTACTGATTTCTGACTATTCCGCACCCATAGGCATAATCTATGTCAAGGTAACCCCATATATTGGGCTAAATTCACAACCTGGACTAAAAATACTAGTGTAGATAATCGAATACCTCAGTCATAAGTATCGTAAAAACTAACACCAAACACTCATCTATTTGTACTTGGATGATTTCGTAACACCAAGTTCAGCACATTGATAGGCTATACAGCTCTGCACCTATTCGCGAACCTGAAATGAGAAACTCTTCTTCGTTCTGAAAAAACGGGAAACGCCGGGTTGCTCGGCCGGAAAACAACAACTTTCGAAGTATTTTTCAACGTCATTTGATATCAAAGCAGAGAGGCAGGTATGTATCTGGAAAGATGCAGGTATAGCCGAGCTGGCGTGAACTATGGCGACGCCAACGACGACTACTTCCGAATAATTAAACGCTATTTTGTTGAATTTAAAAATTATTCGGTTGCTTGCATACTTACCTAGGTTTAAATATCGTTAACAGGCTTCCGTTTAAAAAAGCCAATTAAAATGATACAATCCAATTATTCGAGACGTTCGTTCGTTGTGTCTAACCATTTAAAAACCCATTTACAACTAAACCGTGAATCTCCATCTCGCCTCGGCGTTGAATTTTCTTGTTTTTTTTTCACCTTCGGTTTCGTCGTCTCCTCCACTTCTCTGCATCTTTTTTCACTATCGAACTCATACAGCATGAAGTTCACACATCGTATAAGAAAAGAACGTTTTCCCTGCTCTTCGCATCCGATCCTTCGTGTATTTCATAACCGTGCTCTCCTCATCGTCATTCAATTTTTCTATACAATTACATTTTACCTACCTACGCGTATAAAATTACGCGAATTTCTAAGTATACTTATAATTCTTCGGTATGTTTTTAAAATGTTGAATAAAAAATCTCCGTTTCGGTTCGTCGTATCTATTCGCATATACCATACTATACCTATTCTACGCTCTATGAAATTTATTCATCTCGTACAATGAGATAACCGTATAATATTACAGTTAATTTCATTTAGCTCTTCTCTCTCGTCTCTATCTGGATAGGTACAAACACTCGCATATACACAACACCTAGACCTACTCGGGTTAATTTCTGGCAAACAGCAATTCTCTTCTAGTTCTAGTTGCACTATAACGGTCGCCAACTTATACGCTTACATTTAAATTTCCTTGTATGAGATCATCATCATCGCTGTCTCCATTCAAAGAACAACACACACGCCATCCCAGGCCAAGACCAAGACCATGTACTTTCAACCATCCTCCATGTAAACGCTTTCCAGTTACAAAAGAGACCACGACATTTAGTCAAATTAATAGCTCCATGCGACAAAGACAGGAAGAAAGAGAGAAAGAAAGCAAAAAAACCACATATCTACATCTGCGCAACAACCCACCTTGTCTATCGAAACTGTGGGCGCACACGAATAAGTTTGTACAATTTCACCAAAGGTAGTACTAAAATTCTACATAGTTAGTTACAATGCATCGAGTATATTTTCAAGTTGAGCATAAATGAGCTTCTCTGGCCAGCAACAGCAGCAACCATTCAAGAGCAGTCGTAGGATTGTATGTACATTGTGTAGAAAATTTGATGCAGATTTCTAATGTTTTGAAATTTTTCTCCGATGCTAATTTAAATATAAGAAAATTGACCGGCGAAAGGACGTTTGGTTTTGTTACAATATATTATATTCGCTGAATATTTCCATTTCTTATAATAAGTTTAACTTCGACTTCATTGTAATACGAGTATAATCAATCTACGCACGCGAATCGCCCAGGTAAAAGGGATATCTAAACAGGTTCCTTTGGTAGTACTTCGTGATTAGAGCAGCTATACAGCATGTACATATTACAAGCTCATCGAAGAGAGTATTTGGCATCGACTATACATACATTCGCGAATTATAATGTCAAAAATCCTTCTTCTTCAGTTGGCGCTTATAAACGACGAGGAAAGTTGTACGGACATCTACATACTTGTAAGTATTATTATACCTACTCGTACGTAGACGTATATACATGTTTTGCGTAGATTGTTATCGAGATCATTATGCATCGAAGAAGAGATTCGCCAATTCGCGATATTTTCGAAAGTAATGTAAGTTCAATACGAATATCCATATACATACGCCTCTGTAAAAAATTTTAGCAGCATGTAGGTTTCAAAGTACAGATCCATAGCAAAATGAGCATTCGATTTATGGCTGCTCAGTGCCCAAAGTCTACCTTCTCCCCCTCAAAACCCCACAGTTTTTCGACATTTTTAAAATTCTAAAGCCTTATATGATTTTTTTGAGATTTTTTTTACGTATTGTTCGTCATGAGATTTATTCTGTACTTCTACCCTTCCCTTCCTCCCAAAAACATACACTGAAAAAAAAAACAATAAAAATTACTATTTCAGTATAGTAACCGGATCCAATCCAAAAATAATAGTGATTTTTACTCAGCCAAAAAATACATTTTACCTATAGAATTAGGTAAAATTTATTACTCTCATAGTAAAATTTACTAATCTCATAGTAAAAATCGCAATATTTTTGAATGGGATCCGGTTACTGTATGAAATAGTAAAAATTATCCATAATTCTATAACAAGGTTCGTACTCCATTGAATTCAAAATGCAGAATCAGACATTTTTGTGAATTCCTGAGACTTCTTTATTTAATTTTTCTGTAAGCATTTTTAAACTTCAACAAACAAAAAAAATCAACAACAGTGAGTACTGATTCTGGAAATTGTATTCTTTAGTAGGAAATTTAATTGGCTTAATACGATGAAGCGAAAGCAAAAGGTTTTGAAAATTTACAATTTTAAAAAAAAAGATACTATTTTTGGTATGAGAAGTTGATTTTTTCAGCTTTAGAATTTTTTAGATCTTGACAATAATTTTCTAGGAAATTCAATTTTGAAACATAAAAACAAAACGTCCCCAGCAAAATGAAGGAAAAAACTGTCAAAAATTGATAATATTCGAAACACATGTTTCGTATCATCATCATCATCATCTGACAAGAAAAGTAAAGAAAATCCAAACCTATCCACTGATCACAGCAAACATGATGTACCTTATAGAGTATTGAATGCCTGTTATCCTGGCTGGCCTCTCAAAGTCATTGACCCGCCAGTCTGGCATTCCAAGGTCGTCTGTATGTCTATCTGTCTGGTCTCTTGAGATCACTGACCCATCTGTCTGTCTTCTTAAGATCGTATGTATGTCAGTTTGGACTATTGAGGTCATTGACCCGTCTTCACGTATGTCTGGCCTCTCAAGGTCATTGATCCGTGTCGTGTCTGAACTCTTAGGGTCACTGACCTACCTGTCTAGCTTCCCATGATCGTCAGTCTGCCTGTCTAACATCTTAAGGTCTTTGACCCGTCTGTCTGCTTCACAAGCTCATTGACCAAACTGGCTGGTCTCATGAGGTTATGTGAGTACCTGTCTACCATCTTAAGGTCATTAACCCAGCTGTCTAGATTCTCAAGGTCACTGACCTACCTGTTTATCTCCTTATAGTCGTCTGTTGACCTATCTGGCCTCTCGAAGAACTCTGCCTGCCTGGCTTTTCAAAGTCGTAGGTTTCTTAAGGTCATTGACCCACATGTATGGTTTTCCAAGGTCATCTGTATATCTGTCTATCTTCTCAAGGTCATTGACCTATCTGACTAGCTTCTAACAGTAGTCGGTCCGCATGTCTGGCCTCTTAAGGTCATTCACCCAACTGTCTGGCTACTCAAGGTAGTCTGTTCTTATTTTGAACTTTTGGATTTTAGGCCTTATAGATTTTGAGATTTTAGATTTCAGATTTTGAACCTTTGGATTTTAACATTTCCGATTATGAGATTTAAGTTGTAAGATTTAGATTTTAAGAGATTTGAGATTTTGAGATTCTGAGATTTGAGACTCTGAGATTTGAGACTTTGAGCTATTGAATTTTGAGATTTTGGATAGTGAGATTTCAGAGTTTGAGCTTTTGGATTTTGAGATTTCGGATTATGAGATTTCAAATACATGTAATTGAGATTTTCGATTTTGAGACTATGGATTATAAAATTTCAGAATTTGAGATTCGAGATTTGAGATTTCAGATATTGAACCTTTGGATTTCGACATTTCCGGAGATTTGAGTTTTGAGTTTTTAGATTTTCAGAGATGATTTAAGATTTTGAGGAGATTTTAGGATTTGAGCTTTTGGATTTTGAGATTTCGGATTATGAGATTCCAAATATTGGGATTTCAGATTTTGAGATTTCGGATTATAAAATTTCAGAATTGGAGATTCCAGATTTTGAACTTTTGGATTTTGACATTTCAGTTTTGAGATTTTGAGAATCTGAGATTTGAGACTTTGAGCTTTTAGATTTTGAGATTTGAGATATTGAGATTTCAGAGTTTGAACTTTTGGACATCGAGATTTCGGATTATGAGATTTCAGATTTTGAACTTTTGGATTTTGACATTTCAGTTTTGAGATTTTGAGATTCTGAGATTTGAGCTTTTTGATTTTGAGATTTCAGAATTTGAGATTTGAGATTTTCAGATTTGATTTTAGATAAGGGAAATGCTCAGCAAATAAGAAAAATTGGGCTGCGAAATGATAGCTCAAGGTTGAGATTGTTCAGAATAATGCTATTTTAATTTTTTAGACCAAACTAAAAAATTTTGATTTCTAAATGTTTCATGAGGAATACACATTTTCAAACAAAAATGAGCGAAATCGGTCCAGTGGGAGAGGCTTACTGACTGGAACAATATTTTCAAAATTATTTTCATAAGTACCCACCTATAAAGATTCTTTCTAATTCAAACATGAAAGAAATTGTTGAATTTTTAAAAACTCCAGTTTTCCAACTTCTAGAATTTGAAATTCTGTACCAGTTTACAAAATTTTTCCAGCACATACTTGTTTTGTCGATTATGTCACCAATGCATATTTCTTCTCTCAGTTTTGGACATTTTTGATGAAGTTTAGGTACCCATTTTCAGCAAATTATAGCCCACAACGGACTACTGCCCACCTTGACAATTAATTCAAACAATACTGACAATACAGACTTAACTCGCATAAAAACTTGAGGAACGAGGAATGGTGAACGGGTACCTCTTCTACGTTCTTTTTCTCACCATACGTTGAGCTTGAAAATCTTGTAGGTGTCCGGAGAGCAATACCCTGGCAGAAAACACAACTTGTTGACTTTTCACAATTTTTATCAGGATCTTGAACTCTTTCGAAAACTGTGAGACGCAATTCAAATCCCGGATTAAACCACTCCATAAAAAATTCAAATTGAAAATATTCTTATCGTATATCACTCTAATACACTACTACAAACAGTCAAAATCGTGCGATGGCAATGCCCTTAAAATAATACCACCTTCAGCACTCAGCATTAATGATACAAATACTCATTCCATGTACCTCACTTAGAAGGAAAAAAAATACTTACTCGATATTTTCCAACCAAACCTTCAATTTATCTACATAATTTTCACACCTGCATTTGCGCAGATCATCGACTTCCGCCACTATACCAATCAAACGTACAATAGCTCTCAGCCAGGAAGGTATATGACTCATAATTCACAAATCACGCTATAAAATTGGGGAAAATTGACCTCTAAGAGTGCCCTCAGTTCTTTCACTATGTATAGGGTTCATCGAACATACACGATGTTCAAAAACCCATCACCAAAGGTACACAGTCGCGCAATTCGCAATGCAAATAATCTTCCTATACTTAAACCGACAAAATTACCGAACCTTGGTAAATACGAGTACACATTACATAAATTGCAGCTCTATAGCTTTTTTTATGGAGAGAGAATACAGTACCTACATAGACCACATAAGTACATATTACATATACCTACCTACACTTAAAACATAAGTAATCAACGTTCGAGCTATATAGATTTTACGTAGCATCGTTGACTCGCCGTCATCACGAGGAAGTCACGACTTGAGTAAGTACTCCGGGTATTTGAACGTAATCTACTCAAATGGTATTTCCTTATCGAGGGTTCCAGAAACTATACCGAAAATAGCCAAAATAAAAATAAAAATTCAACCGTTACAACCAAAATAGGAACTTTTTTATCACATACCAAGAATGCTCGTATAGGTAATACCCTCCAACGCCATCACCCATCATCAGTTAACGGTATACGACTTATTATACGTACACATACTCTAATTATTATACATTTTCGATTGAATTACCTCGTCACGACATCGTCTTAATAGATATACGTTTCTACTTTTACGCATCTCTCTTAGTAAACTATTCACGTGCTCGTACGTTACATTTTGATAAAAAAAAATTTGAATTTACAATTCGAACGTGTTTGGCTTTTGAGCTCGTATAGTTGACCGGAAATCGTAATAGTAGTTTCAACAATGATGTAACCTATCGGCCTAAGACCGAAAAAAAACCTCCTTAAGGTCGATTCTGGATCTCGAAACGCATCAATCCATCACCACAGAGTCGAGTAAAAAAACAAACCAGATCTTCTGGGATTTCAGGATCAAGACGCCTCGATGCATTGATACGTATGCAAATACATTGCAGATCGTCCCCTCGGGCTCCTTCGAGTCTAAGGCGACCGGGTAAAAGTGAATTTGTAATAAAAAAGGTGACCGGTTGCGTAATTCGTTAAAAAGAAAGTGATAACTGTTCATAGAGAAATGACGAAAGGTTAACAACTCTTTGTTAATGGGTATATTAACTTTCCAAGCGTAATATGTTTTGTATTGATGGCACACTGCGACTAGTTGCGCCTCAACCCGCGACGACAATGCAACTACATATACTACACATATATTACAGCTCGATCGTCTGAAAAATTTTAATGCAGTCGAGTATCTAACCCCTTCCTTCGTCTGTGCTCCTGGCTAGCTGGGCAACCAACTGTGATTTATTTCAACTCGACTATTCCGCATACTGCGAACGATGATACGAGGTGAATTTTAAATTTAAAACCTCCATCGTCGTCGGTAGGCTGGTGTCTATTTTGAATATGCTACACAATTTCGTGATCGTGTAGCTAGGAGAACAGTTTATTATTTCCTCCTCTCTTTTGAACATATCGCACCTCTAGTCGACGAAGAAGAGACGATCGCCTCTCTCTAATCGTTCGATTCTCTTTATTACAATTTCACCTCTGCTATATGGACGCGATTATCGTGTCAATCGTGACTGACATCGATGACCATCCGTATTCGCATTTTAATTACACACCGCCCAATACAAATACAAATAAAGTCTTTTGTTGTCAGAGTCGACTAACACGACTATATAGGAGCGTTCTACGTTGGCGTATCCATCACCAGCGCCATTTTGACATTTTCAATGATCGTATTGTTCTTTTTGGGCAAGAATCGCGATTCACAGCCTCTCCCTCCCTTCAGGACCCCAAAAATATTCATCCCACGAACCGAACACCGATTGTCATCGTCGCTCTGCCTGTCCACGTGTTATAAAAAATGTTGCATTTATAATTTAATTACATCACTGTGAGATAAGATTCACTCTATAAGCACTCAATAGTACGAGTTTGAGGTTAAACATGATCGGTTAGATGATTCGCGATGACAGATACATCGCAATAACTTCTGTGTAGGTACAGGTACCTATAGTGAATATCTGCAGTGTATAATACACACCTCGACGACGGTGGCGCACGTATTATGTGATCTGTTATGTTGATGGTTCGTGCCGAGCAGTGTCAGTTGCCTGCTGATGAAGAAATCAAAGTTCTGTATCTACAAAGCGCCGCATTGTTATCTGCATAAATTAATTAAGTTTTGTTCTGTTTCATCTTTGCACTCGCGAACTCGAAGCGATGCGATAGTAAAGATAATAATCGAATCGTTCGGTTGATTCGATGTAATCAAAAGTACCGAAATGGTGTGATAGGAATGAGCAAAAAGTACATTGAATGAGAGATGGACTCTTCTTTTTAAGTATTTCTCTTCTCTCGCCCTTCGTTTGGACTTTCGCCAGCCTCTCTGAATTTATAAATCTTATTGAATTGCAAACAATGTATTACTGACCTATTAACGTTTGGAGAGCTCTTTTTTTCATTTCGACGAGCTATTGAATTAGTAATTATGCGGTACGAAAGTTATGGTTGCCATGAAGACGCGATCGCCTGTGCTCAAATCGGTTTGAAATTTTTCGATTGCAATACTTTGTACCCAACTCATAGTTTTTCCAGATTTTTTCTTATTTCAAAAAAACGCTTGAAAATTTTTTTTTAGAAAAAAAATCAAAAATTCTGAGATTTTCAAATTTTTGGCCCACCCTCCCCCCCCCCCCAGAAACATGAAATTTTTAAATCAGACAGAATAAAAAATGTTGACATTTTATTTTTAAAAAGTAAAAAAAAAGACTTTGGAAGAGGAGAAATTCAAAAAAATTTTACGATTTTTTTGTTAAACTTCATATATTACCAAAAAAATTAAATTTCCAAAAGTAGTAAAGAAAAACTCAATTTTTCCAAATCAAACAATTTTTGGCCAACGTAAGATCAATTTTCAAGGAAAATAAGAAAATATCCAAATGGAAAAATTTTGATGTTTGATTTTTAAAATGGTAAATGCAAAATTTCTTGCCAATTTTGAAAAAAAGCAGAGTAGGAGTAGGATAAGCAGCACTATTACACAGCCCAAATAGGAAAAAATGGCCTTCAAAAAAAGTGAAGGCACTGTTCTCTTTTATTGCATATTCTAAATCCCTTTTTTCCGTTTTTTTTTCTCCACAAAAAACGAAAATGTTCTACAAATTTTACCAATTTTGAATTTAGATAGGTACTTTAATTTTTCTGAACGAGATCTATCTCTGAATGAGGGCATGGTGGAAAAACGTGTGGCAAAAAAATTAAAATTCGTTTATGATGAACGATTTTTTTTTGGTGTTTTTTTTGCTAAGAGTGTAATTTTCATCAACTTTTTCAAGAAGTACGTGAGGAAGAGGACAAAACAATACAACTGAAAATTTGAATTTCTTCTGATGTTTGGAATTGAAAATTGAATTTTTTCGAATTTTTATTTTTTTGTGATGAGTTTATTTCATTGAATGAAAGGGCTTTTTCAACTTTTTCAAAGGAAATGTAAACATAGGGGTCAAATGGGCCAACTTCACCCATCAAAACTTTTTTTCATGTTTTAAATCAAAAAATCACATTTTTTTTGCAAACTTTCAATTTTTAAAAATCGACTCTACGAAATCACGCCATCCCAATTTTTTAATATGTTGTTCAGCATGAAAAGTTGTCCATATTATATTTTTTTCAGAATTTCTGAGAGCCAGAACGATATGAAAACTGCATTTTGAAACTTTTTGAGGTAATTTTTTGTACGAAAAAAAGTGGCATCACTGATTTTTATGATATCACCAAAAAGCTTTTCAAACCCCCTAACTATTGGAAAAAGTTCCATTTTGGTACGTATCGTGGTTATCGAGTAATCCACTTCTGAAATGGATGATATTTTAAGTTCACTGAAAACATTAACACCACCTAGCAGCCTTAAAAAAGGGCTAGTGGGCTGCGATTTGCGCCATTGGTCGTCCTTTTGGAAGGTCCTTCCACAGCAAAAATTTCAAAAAAATCGCCGACACTACTCTTTCCCATTTCTTGGTCGAATTGAGGTGGAATGACTCTCTCATAACAGCTTAAAATCATGATATAATTTTCAAAATCTCTTTAGAAACAGATTAAATTTGCATAAAAATCACTGAAAATGACGTAAAAAATCATAAAACATTGCGAAAATTACACGAAATTGTAAGAAATGTTGATAAAATATCAATAAAACTTTATCAAACTAAGCAAAATTTTCTTTAAATTGTCAAAAATGGATAAAATTTGAATGAAAATGACTGAAATTGATGGAAAAAGTTGTACAATGCTGCAAAAATTACACAAAATATTTATAAGCGTGCTTCAAATTAGGTACTGAAAAGTTTTAAAATTGGCATAAAAATGGTTGAAAATTGGAGAAAAATACATACATAAGTATAACAAATTATCATTAAAATAATGTAAAATATTCCTTCATCTTTAAAAATTCCAAACGAATTGGCACAGAGAAAAATTTTTTTAACATTTAACCAGGCAGGCACCCTGTTCATTGAAAACAATAATCATTCCGAAAAGAAAGAAACTGGAAATTCGGCGGACACGAGGAATTCCTCCCTTCCAGCAAATAAAATAGTTTTTTCTTTAAATATATCACTTCCTCTAGTATACCTACAACGATGGCATAATATTATACAATAAGTAAAACTTTCCTCATGCACGCGATCCGATCCATCTTCGCGTGTAAAATCACTCGCCAATTAATTTTTATTTACGTTTCAAAAATTCCTCAACGCCATCGCTCATTCGATAATCTCAAACGCTATAAAACAAAATGAGTAATAAAAGTTTTTCACCTCTCATCTTCCTTATTACTTCTCATTCAATATGTACCATTATGCATGATATTATAGTCGTATTATCATTTAAAATACAAAAGTCTGTCATTACAAACGCCATAGGTCATCGTGGAGGGCAATATCTATAGATCTACAGAATACCATACAGAACACAAACGATGCAGGTTAAAATCTCTTATACAACTCGACAAGAACCTCAATTAGGCAGCACATCGTCATCGTCTATCTTTAGGAGGTATTCTTCTTTACTAGCGCAGCTTTGTCAGTAGATCTTCTTACACGTATAGGTTATATGTGGCCAACTTCATTACAACCTTTGACCACCTGTCTAATAAATACTAAATAACCTCACTTCTTATTAATTTACCTTTGGTTAATGTTTTCATATAGCGTTCTATAGGTACCTACGTAACTTACAAACCATTAAAAATTCATCCAACTTTTACGTCTACACGATTAAATGGCTGGCTCAGAACGTTCTTCCTCAACATCTCCTACACATGTCTATACTCGACAAACTTGAGAATTTCAAATAATCTTCGATATGTGAACACCGTAATAAGATCCGTTTTGAAAATGTACTCGTACATCAGGTATCTCTGTAAGTATAGCCGCGCTGGAACCCGATATAAGACTCACTTTTTACGTAAATATCAAAGAAATTCTCAACATTGTTAAAATGATGAAAACCGTTGGAACACCGACGCTATCACTATGAGAAATTCCAACTCGCACAAATTCATGCAAAAAGACGCAAGCCGCTAACTTCCTCAAAAGCCAATTGGCCTTCTATCCATCTCCTGTTCATGCTCTGGACCACGATTTCCAAACTTTGTGCACTATTTAGTAGGTATATCTTTGACTCGATGAGCCTTCTCTACAGATCATTTCCAATACCACTGGGCACTGGGACGAAGTAAGTAAGATATCGTCGAACCGCAGAAATACGTGGAATTCCACGAGACCATTCCGAGTGTGTGCCATTCGCCGTTCACTATGTCATCCGTCCAATGACGACCGCCGACCGGTAATAATATACATTTACCACGTGCGATCTTTATGTACTCGTATATGCTCTACTTATGTAAAAAGAAGAAGAAAAAAGCAACGACATCTGTAGACGGTTTCACTTCTAAGCATGTCTGGCTAAATCTATAATACTGTATCAATGGCTATATTCTGCGCAAAACCCATCGCTTGTAAGGTAATAAGTATTCAGGTGTCATGTGGGCTCGCTTACAGAATCACACGACGACGAGGCTAGCGGATGGACACGAGATGATTCGATGTAAAAAGAAGCCGAAGAAGCGGCCAAATCGATACACGCGCATTTTTTTTCTGCTTCTTCATTCTTCCTCAGTTCTCGACTCTAGTGGATAATCTCGCATCGCCTACCTATCGTAGGTATTACGAGTAAAATCGCGACAACTCAACTCGCCGTCTTCGTCGTCATCGTCGTCATCTGCAGCTGTGCTGCGTATAAAAGTGAAAGCCATTTCGATTCATTAAAAAACAATGGTGCGAGTAGAATTATACCCGACTGAGTGGCTCGGGCTCGTCTTCGTCTCGTAAAAAAGATACTTAATTAATGACAAAATTATAGTGTTTAGTTTTTTTCTCGCCGTTTGCCTGCTCCTCACCGTCATCGAAGCACACGTCTCCAACTCCAGCAGATCTTACTCCATATGAACGTGTAATATTTGTATGTTGTGTCTGGGCTCTGGGATCACTGCTGTAATGTCGATCGATGTTTTCTTCGATAACCATCCTCCTCCTTCCTTCGTTTGGGTTTCTAAAAGACCATTTAGTCAACAAGAGGTGCAGCTGACCAGCTTCCATAATTAAGGTTTATACAAACAATTACCCAGTAAAACCACCACCTCTGAATAAAAATCCTCGTAAATATGAAGAAATGAAAAAGGGGCAATGAATAAAGACCAAAAAAAGTTACAAAATGATCACTTTTGGTGCCAGTGGAGGGGGGGGGGTGAGTAAAAATTTCAATAGGATGGATACTGCAGGATTGTCTAGGACTTTCATCAGAAAGTTACAGGGAGAATAGTTAAAAGAAAGTTGAGAATGAGCTTTAGGGCCATCTTCAACTTTTTTTTTCGGAAAACTGGAGATGGACGAATTTGAAAAAAATTTGTGTGGAAGCACCTCAAAAAACTGTTGGAAACTTTTTGGGTCTTCTTCAACTTTTTCAATCAAAAGCATCTTCAACCTTTTTTTCCCCCGGAAAATTGGAGATCGACGGATTTGAAAAAATTTGTGTGGAAGCACCTCAAAAAACTGTTGGAAACTTTTCGGGTTTTCTTCAACTTTTTCCATCAAAAAAAAAAGTTTTTTTGCATAACAATTTTTTTTTGTGATAATTAATCATACGTCTACTAGAATGTACGAAAACAGTTTTTGATTTTTTTTCACCTCACCAGGGGCTCTGCAACAACTTACAAAAATGATACGGTTTTGAACTATTTCCAGATTTGTGTAAAATTACCTAAAAAATTGAAAAAAAATGTCAAAAACGGGTTTTCAACTTCCAAGTGGACGTAAACAATATTATCACGAAAAAATTCTTGAAAAAACTTTTTTTTTTTTTGATTTAATAGTAATGGTACAAGTTGAACACCCAACATTTCCCCCAGTCTTTTGAGATCTCCCACAACTTTTTTCAATCCCCCTCCCCCCATGTACCAAAAAAATTGGAAGACGGTCCACCCCAATGTCCACATCCCTGATTTTTTCTGGTTTTCCAGATCATTTGCTTAATTTTCTAGGAATTTAAAATGAATAATTCAACAAACCAAAAAAATGTAGGGAGGGAGAGAGGGAGGAAAATTTTTTCAAACGTCATAGGGTGAAAAATATTCAGGACGTCTACTTACTAGAAATCCAAAAAGCGATATTCGTACTTTTTCGTGTTTTTAAAATGTATTTTCAAAATGAAATTTCTTTCCTCTCCCCTCCACACTTGAAAAATAATATCAAGTTTTCCGGGAGTGTAGAGTTTTTTAAAAATTCCCAATTCATCAATTTTTTAAAATGTTTTCTTCCATGTGGAATTTACCTGCCCCGTCCCCCCCAATAAAGTATTTTATAATTTTTCGAGTTTGTGACAAAAAATTGAAATTCTTTTATTTTCTCAACAAAAAAAAAACGAAGGAATTGTCAAATAATTGTACATGAAACCTAGAATAGGGATTTTTCAAAAAATGATGGTTTTATAGAAAAATCATGAAATCAGTATTTTTCCAATAATTAATGCATGTGAATTCCAGATACTATATTACCTCATAAGAAACCCTAAAAAACAGTCAAGTACGGATTTTAAAATAATTTTTGATAGGGGAAAGTGAAACGAGGACAAAAGCTCTAGAAATCGATAACTCAAAAAGTAAAACACCACTTTTGATGCGAGAAGCTAATTTTTCCAGGTTTAGAATTTTCAAGTTTGAACAATAATTTTCCAGAAATTTCAAGTTTGAAAAAAAATTAAATGGTATTCAGCAAAGTGAAAACAAAAGATAATTCTAGAAGGACCTCGTAAAATGGTTGCAAAAAAAGTTGAGAAAATTCAGAAATTGAGAGAAAAATCAAGATTTTTGATGGATTTTGCAATTTTATTCAAAAAAGTAATAGCTATAAAAACTCGGAAATTACGTCAATTTTTTTCAAATCTTCGTACTTTCTCCGGAAATTTTGGTACCATTTTTGTACCTAGGTTAAATTTAAACCTATTGGCATTTTCTTGTCATTTTTGTACCCGCAAAAATCCTGAATATCAAATTTCACGAGCTGAGGTTTGACGGTGAGTAGGTGGGTGGGGGGGGGGGTATCGATAATTACTGATTGATTGCCCATGATTCATCCTGAAAATTGATAATATTTAATTATTATGTCTAATTTTGAATTTGAAAAACTTAAGAAAATAACATAAATGAAAAACTGAATCCAAATAAAATTTCGAAATAAAATTAAAAAACCAACTTCAAATTGGAAGGAGGCTAAAATTTTTTCTCAATTTTTTGGTTTTAGTTTTCTTACTAAATTTCCTTTAGACTTTAATTTTGAGTTATCAAACACTCACAATCAGAAAAAAATCTAGCCTTGGAGTGTCCCCGAACAGAAGGTAAGGCTTATAGGTCCATTTCTTTTCAATTTGGCAAGATTGTGCCTAGTCCAGCGATTATTCTATTCAACAAATTCATCTTTCCTCTACAGAAATTCGGATCTTTCAACACACGTTTACCCAAAAGCCTCGATATTCCATTCAAGAATCCTTTAAACCGAACAGAATGCAGATTCTCGGACTCCCGAATCCATAGCCCTCATCGGACTGCCTAAAACTCATTACCACAAATTCACCGCTATCCGCATTTGTCGACGATTTGATCTTCATTTCGACATCGCAGACGACATTTAACGGTACTGCCTCCTCCTACTCGTTAACAGTCATTAATTAACGTCATCATTTTTTTTTTTTCGCTACACGACCATTAGGTATATAATATAGCAATAGCTCTATCAATATTCTCAACGGATACCGCTCATCTCGCATCAAATACACATGGTGCGAGTACGAGTACGACTTATCCCGAATGTGCTTTCTTTTTCAGGAAATAATCATTCGCCAATCTATCTGGAAGCTTGTTATTACATTTCCATCGTCATTAATTTATCCGAAAGCGTACCTATACTTCTATGTGTAGTATCTCTCGAAGAAATAGGCTGAAGAGCGAAGAGGAATTAAAAAACCGCTTCTGGTTATAACGATAATAATAATTTAAGCTTCGTGTCAAATAACAACATTTTAGATACTACGAAAGTTGCATGAGCACACGATTACGTTTACTAGAACCTAAGCGCGTAAGTAAGAAGTGTACTCTTCTCATCCATAAAATCTAAATTACCTAAAACGCGTTTATCAACATAGTCACAGGCTTAGATTGTAGGTATTCTCGTCGTGTGTAAGTAACCAAAAAACACAGTAAATATTTACTCTTCGCGCCAGTCTGCAGGCCGGAATTCAAACAGCTGTATTTAAAAAAAACTACTCTTCTTCCTCTCACTCGCTGCTTAGTGCTTACTTCACCCAAAAAATAAACAATACCGGTCGAAGGATCATCGCATCAACATACTCCTACGGCAACCTTTATGCGATGACGAAGACGACGAAAGTCTACTTCGAATAAATCATCACGAAAGTTACATTAACCAAGACACGACCGTCCGATTGAATAATTGACCGGTAGACGAAATAATGACGAATCGCCATTTAAACAGTTTAAATTATCAACAATACTGCAGCATCTGCAGCCACAGTGGAGAAATCTGCAGCGCTTTTAAGAATGGCAAAAATTTAATAACCGAGTCGTTTGGAAAATCGACTTGTCAAATGAAGTGGTCGCAAAATGAACCCCTTTATGGACCAGTTTTCACCATGAACCATGGGCCATCGTAACCTCTGCATCTGTACAATGAGCCTTTCGTTCAGTCTGAGCGTATATGATAATAAATCACCGACTGGTATCTACTGTGCTCGTTTTTTTTTTTTTTAGAAGCACATAAAAGATGATATTTTCTAATAAATTGCTCTCCCAAGGAGATCACATATACCTCGACTGTAAAATTAGTGCGTGGAGTGAAGGGGAAATAATAAAGAGCTACCTATATGGATCTCAGAGGTCAAAGAGAAAATTCAATTTAGATGGAACTTTCAAAAAATCGATACTTATGTCTCATGAAATGTAAGAAAAAGGTTAAATATTTCTTTTGAAACATTCAATTCCTATAAGGGATAAAAAATTACAGAAACGATTCGAGACTTTGGCAATTTTAGCAAAAAGCATGACATTTTAACAATTAAAGATATTGCCAAAAAAGTGATACATTTTTACAGTTTTTGTCAAAAAAGTGAGACCATTTAAACATTTTTCGGTAATTGTGGGGGGGGGGGGAGTCGAACTTTTTGGTATTTTGTGGGGGAAAAAGTCAAATTTTTTGATTTTTTTTCAAAAGAGCAAAAATTTTCAACAAGATTAGTCATTTTTGTCAAAATAGTGAAACTTTTTAGCAATTTTTGGCAAAAAAATGAGACTTTGGCTATTTATGGAACAAAATGAAAATTTTTGTAATGTTAGAATTGTTAGATAAAAAATCAAAACTTTTTTCAATTTTGAAAAAAGTGAGAATTTTTCCAATTTTTGAGAAAAAAGCAACACTTGTTGACAGTTAAGTATTGACAAAAAAAAATAATGCATTTCAGCAATTTTTTTTGAGGAAAAAAAACAGATTTGTAAACAGTTTTTGGCAAAACAAATTTTTTTTTAATATTTCGCTTAAAAATGCAAATTTTAGCAAGAAACGAAACTTTTGGGCAATTTGACAAACAGCGATACTTTTTTACAATTTTTGGTGGAAAGAAAGACCCACAAAAGTTCAATATATTTTTTAAAATTTCTTTTAAAAAAATTACTGTTGGTAACCAAAATTTTGAAACAATAAGCAAAAGTCAAGTTACCTTCAGCACCTTCAGTGATTTGATCACTTTTAAAATAACCGAGTATGATCCCTGTAATTATGTAATCGTATTATATTTTTCAGTTCTAAAAATATCATGCGGCTTCTCAGAAATGTTAAAAAATTTGAAAGCACTCAAACAGTCAAACTCCTTCATCAGCTCATTTCCAGTCTCTCATGCCACAAATGAAAAAGGATCTATTTCTTTTCATAAATCAAAGACTGTTGAATTAAGACAAATTTTCATAATTTTCAAACATTTTATACTGTACTGATTTTTGATATTTTGGGACATTTGATCTACGATCCACCCCTCACCTTTTTCAAGTCTATCATATCCAACACTTGATTGCAGTAGCCTAATTACTTCGATTGTCAAGGCAGAAAAAAATGCCTCAATCAGCGAAATTATTGAGTGGATTATTTTGAAAATTTTGAAGGCAAACAAAAGAGGTCTTTATCAAAATTGTCTATTGAAAAAATTGAAAAAGTTTTTTACAGATGATAGTAAAAAAAATCACAAAATACTCGTCAGCAAGTTTCTGAAAAAAAAAATGTATGAATTGAATTTTTTCACATACAAAACAAATTCAATAATCAAATTTTCAATTATTGAAATGTGTTTTTCAATAATTTTTGCACCAAGTCGAATTTTGAAACACTAAATGAATGCGGCCAGAATTATTCGTTCAACTTGCTCGATACTGCACACAAGAAAATGTTACATTTTAATTGATATTACACAACAAATTAAAGTTTTTTTGCTTTCATATTTTACAAAATAACGACCAACGTTTAACAGTCTCGTAACATTATGACTTCGATTCATAAAATTCATAATACATGGTTTAATATCTCATGTATTTCGTTTCAACAGACAATAAACTATAAGATGCCTATTTTCTGAGTAGGTTTATGGCACATAAAATTGTTTTATTTGAAGTATCATCGTTCCAACGGTCAAGGACAATGCCGGCTTTAAGGAGCGGAGGAGATTTGGATAATAATCCCCCCCTCCAAGTTCAGTTTTTTTTTTTTTGGAAAAAACGATACGTATGTCTGGTTTGTCCTAAAATTGTAGAAAAAAAACTTGAAAATTCTTCAACATTTTGCGTCCTTCTTCAGGGTGTCTACCGGAATTTTTTGGCCGAAAATCACTACCTTTTCACTACCTTTCAAAAAAAAAAATTACTGTCTCCCAAAATATTTTTACCCCCCCCCCCCCCCACAAGAACGATTTTTCATTTTTTTTTTTTGGTTTGAACTTTGCAACGATTTTATAACCATTGCAACATTTTTTCAAGTTGTTACAATTTCTCACGTTACATGTTAAAAATACAAACTGAGCGAACTCGAAAAATTGACAAATCAACTACATATTTCGAGAATAAAATTCTTTCAAATATGAAAGATGGTTTTTTTTTTTTTAGCAGTGATTTTTCAGGGTGTTTTGTCCAACAAAATTTCAAAATAAAAAAGCAGGACTTTAGCACGACATTTTTTGAACACTTGAGATTCTTCAAGAGGAAGAGGGGGTGGACGAGGCAAAATTTCACATTAAAATTTTTTGCTTTTCCAATGTCGTCAAACATTCCAAGCTTTTTTTCAAGCAAAGGGATGTCGAGAATACAATTGTGTCATTTCAAGTTTTCATTTTATTCTCATCTCTAAGGTTCTCATTATTTTTGCTTCAAAATTTTAAAACTTGAATGATTATTTTAAAAAAAAGTAAATAAATAAAACTTGAAAAAAAGCAAACGAGCCCGAATGAAGCGAGGCCAAGAACCGGCCCTGCAAGAACGCTTTCCAAAATTCATGTTTCAAGAAGGAAAAAACAGTTGTTTTTATAGAGGTAAGGGAGCATTTTTCTGATTGAAACTTCGAACATTTCTTGAATAAATGATGTATGAACAATAAGTTTTTTATACTGAAAAAGAAGAGAAAATAGCCCGAGCGAAGCGAGGGGAAATTTTTCAAAAATACGTAATTCAAGTTCTAAAAAAGTCAACAAATGAGCCATTTTTAAGAACATTTTTCTTGTGTGGAAAATCAGATTTTCCACTTTTTTTTCATTTTTCACTACCTTTTAAGCAAAATGGCTGAAAATCACTACTTTTTCACTACTTTCACTACCGACTTTCAAAATCACTACCTTTTCACTACTTTCACTACTTTCACTACCTGGTAGACACCCTGTTCTTTCACTATTGCACACTATAAGGTATATCACTTCATTTTTTTCTTCTTTTTTGAGCGGACGAAGATGCTTTTTCTGCTTTTCAAGTCTACATTATTGATACTTCCGTACACTTTTTACTCGAAATACTACCTTTTAGAAAAATGTCAGTCGCTGAAGTCCGTCCTTTTAAAAAAAGGAATAAATTAATGACATATCCCCCCTCCCCAAAATAAAATTGATCACAAAATTACTTGGTTTGGACCCAATTATCCCCCTCCAAGGAAAAATCGTGTCACCAGCATCGATCAAGGGCTTTTACGAGGTGTGCCAATTTAATAACAATACTTTTGCCATTGCGCGAGTTGTAGTTACATTAAAACAACGGACGAGGTCTCATTTGAAAAAGGAGTGAATTTTCTATTACTGTACAAAATTTCAAGTTGATTGGATGATTTTTGTGTGATATACAGCCTCTCAAAGTTGGCAATTTTGTTACCCTCGTCGTGAAACTTTGAGGGAAGTCTTGAGGAGGGTCTCTGATTCAAAGAGATGCGACTGTGAATTAGAGGAGTGGTGGAAGTCCAAAAAAGTCAAAAATGATGTTTAAAAGAGATAAGGAACTGTTGGAGGAAGCTCACTCAATCAAAACCTCAAAAAGAGTGGGTCATGGGGAAATCATTGCCTAATGGTTGTGAGGAAACGCCCTCTGAGGTGAGTGTAAAATAATTTTTGGAGGAGGTTGACCTCAAATATCTTCAGCGTAGTCATCCTTCAACAGAATGCCCCACAGTTATTCTCCAAAACACCCTTCAAAAATCTGTACGGCCTTATCCAGAGACAGCTTCCTCAAAATTTGAGTGAAGGCTCTTCAGTCATGCTCAATAATGAAATGAATTTTGATTTTCAGGTAAAAACCTTCTGAGAACGAAGTAGAGGTTACTAGGAATTGAATCTGGGGAGTAGAAATGCTGAGGAGGCACTGAGATGTCTTGAGGAGGTAAAAATTCCTTTAAGAAAAAATTTGAAAAACTCATTTTCACGACGAGGGTACAAAAATTGTCAACTTTGAGAGGCTGTAAAACATACAAAAATCATCCAATCAACTTGAAATTTTGTATAGTAATAGAAAATCCACTCCTTTTTCAAATGAGACCTCGTCCGTTGCTCTAATGTAACTACAACTCGCGCAGTGGCAAAAGTATTGTTATTAAATTGGCACACCTCGTATATGTGGAACAACCCTTTATATCAACTTTCATGATGGGAATTTAGATCCAACTTTATTCAAATAAAACATGAAAATTGGAACTTTTTTGCAATAATGAAAAGAAATAGTCTCAATAAAAATGGTCACATAATTTTGTTCTTCTGCGAGTTAAAAATCACCAAGTTGATCAAAAATGAAACAAAATAAAAAATAAGTTAGAGCGTCAAATCTTGATCAGGGGTGCCAGATGCTGAGGTCGGGAATAAAGGGTGATTGATATTTGGCATCCTCCAATCAAGACTTCATCACTTTGCCTTGTTTAAATTTTTAAATCTTTTTTTCAAATTCATTGTGACCGAAACAAAATATTTTTTTTTTCATTTTAAAAACACTAATTATTTTAGCATTTTTGGACCAATTGGACCTCAGCTCAAACCAATCTAATATTCATATCAAGAAACCCTATCGAGCATATAAAACCACAAAGGCACCATAAACATAAACGCTTGACAAACCACACGTTCTCTGTACCTATCTTTAATGTTGCACCAAACTGCACTTCCATTCCACCCTCGCAAACCGCTACGTCTCTCTCTGTCTCTAATTAAACAGGTAACAGCAGTTTAACACCCAAACCTCATATTTAGAGTAAAATACTGTTATACGATTCAATACATAATCGTTAGAAGCGAGCCAACCAAGCAGGTAGTATCTTCCTCGCAGCGTTATTACGCGTCTTGCAGAATGACCTTGTGAAAGAAAGTGTAAGAGTAATGGAAAGTGGTTTTCACCTATCACCAACGCGACATGTTTCTGCCACCACAACCAACGAGAACGACTGACAATAACACAACAAAAACCCATTCCACCACGCTGCCTGTTTTGTACCTATACCTGTAGAGGAGGTTCAGAGGCTCGGGCTCGAGACCATAGTGTAATACCCAAATGCTCGCCGCAGCACACAATTAAACCAACAAATCGCAGAACAACCTCCGGAGACAGGTCGTTCTTTTTTTTTTTTTGGTCCAAACATTAACCCTTTACTCGTATTTTTTAAACCATCATCGACACATCGTTCCGGAGGAGTTCTTCAGTATCGTACAGTTCATCAACCAAGTGTTAGCTCGTTTTCAATTATACGATTATAGTTTTTTTTTTACAACGAGCGTATTTCTTTTATATTTTTTTTCCTTCTTCTTCAAATATAACGTATCTTTTATTTTATTTTTTGAATGTGGTTCGGATATAAATATAAACTTATAATGTCTAATTGTTTTGTGACATCGGTGTTCGAAAATCTCGTTATATCGAATTGTATTTGTTCTAATCGGTTATAATTTTCGTAAAAATTTTTTCGTGAATTTTTTCCTCGTCTGTCGGTCAGTTCAATCATGCGTGTATCTGTTATAACGCCTAAAGTTTCGTTTTGATTTGCGTACACATGTTTTACCATGAAATGGGGAAATGATTTGCCAAATAATCGACAAAATAACCTGAGTATGAAGCATAGAAATTCGAAATATTACAGGTAAGACTCGATGTACCTACCTACTTTTTTTTTGAAACTAAATGTTGTAATAATCTATGGATATGCCGTGGATAATTTTAGTGTTAGTTGATGGCATTATGTCAAACTTGATTTTTCAACGAATTTTAAAATAGAGACAATAATTTTGAAGATTGAAAGTAAAGTTTGAAAGGGTATAAGAGAGGCAAGTGAGGGTGAGTTCAAGTTTGACAGAAAATAAATTATTTAAAAAGCTTACCTTCTTTGTCAAAACTTCTCCTCTTGATTCCATGAACCCGACATTGACATTTTCCCACCATGAATCCATTTCAAAATCTGAAATGATTCAAAAATTAGTATTTCTTTAGATGACTGGATTTGCAAAATGAATAAACAAACAAACAAAACAAAGCAAAAAATTAAAATAAAATACTTAATAAAAAAAAATCAAGACAAACATAACATTTTAAAACTGAAATGCAAACAGGGAAACTGAAGACTCGACCCCCTCCCCTGGTCCCAAGTGTTTAATTTTGATATTGAAACAAACTATTAACCTCAAAACAAGAGAAAACATTATTTACCTAATTTTAAAAAAAAACTGACTCGAAAGTTTTCTGAAATCATTAGAAAAAGGAGAGGAGGGGAAGGGAGAGTGAAAATTTTGAAAATTCGTCATTGCATCAACCTTTGATTTCATTTTTATGAAAAAAATCAAAAAATCAAAAAAAAAATCAATGCACTCTTCTGACTGAGGATGATATTTAAAAAATTAATTTTCCAAGTTTTCTTTCTTCAATGTTTTGAAACTGCGAAGATTTACACTTTTGGAAATTGAAACAAAAATGAGATTTTAACACCCAAAAAATTGGGGGAGGGGAGGGGAGAAAATATTTCAACAGAAATAGCATCATGAAAATCCTAGCTTTCTTCACTCATAATTCTGATTCTTACAAAACCACATCCATGGTCGTCACCTTTCTTGTCAATATAAAATAAAAGCATGGAAAAGATTCGAAAATTTATTTTTACATAATTTAATTAAAATGTATGGACAGTTTTGCCAAATTCAAATCAGGCTTACTTATTTATGAAAACAAAAAACCAACAAGAACATCAATTCAAAACACTAAATCTTTCAATAATAGGCAATTTCATCTTTAAAAATAGACCTGAGTATAGGTACTTCAAAAAAAACTTCGACTAAGGATGTCATGAATGAAAAGTTGAAGAGGGATGATCAAAACATTGTCCTGTTCAACAAATTTTGAATAGTCACGAGTCGAAATCTCTATTGAAAAATACAAAAAAGTGGAAAATAAAATATCTGAAATAATGTTTTTTTTCAAAAAAAAAAAAAATCAACCTCAAATGCATAATTTTATCGGATTTCAATAAAATACAGCAAAAAATGGCGCCGAAATGGCGTCAAAAATATGAAAAAAATTTATAGCTCTTCGAGTTAGAATTCAAGTTTTAAAATTGGATTTTTTTTCTCTAAAAAAGAAAAAAAAAATCAATACTGAATTTCCACAAAAACGAGGCGAAACTGAAAATAATCTGGAAAAATCTGGATGGGATAAAAATATTCAAACAAAAAAGCACTTTCAAGTTTCCTTCCAACATTTTTTTGAAGAAAATCTAAGATTTGGAAAATGAGTTTACTAATTGACTTGAATAGTCCAAATTTTCAATACATCTTTTTGAGTACATTTCCCAAACAATTTTGAGCCAGACAATTCTCAAATTCCGAAAAATGTAAAAAGTGACAAAGTCCCTTTTCAGGATTACTAAATAATTCAATTTTTTATTTTTAATATACTCAAACGAACCTCCAAGTTTCTCACCAAGAAGGGGACTTTATCGAATGAAAATGTACCTAGGTCTCATTTCGTATTTCGTAAACTCGTCACTCAAAAAATAAACAACACTTCTACATTTCACACCCATACCAATCCTCATTTCCCTTACCAAACACACATACATACATATCTATTTTAACAGACAGCTCTGCTTTGTTTGAGTTGTCTGAACAATTGAGGGGGCAGTTTGAAATGAAAAGGAGCATACTTGAAAAAAGGAAGAGCAAGAAATGAATGACTGATTGTGACTATACCTAAACCTATACAAATCAACATTGTATGTATAACAGCATTATAAAAAGCAGTAGGTACACGTGAAAAATGCTGATACTGAGATCAGCTTGAAATGAATAAAATCAAGTTCACTATCTTTTCTAAAATCATAAATTCTTGTTTCGATAGAGAATACAACATCGCATCAACACCCTTCGGTAATTTAAAGACAAGGGCTAAGAATAGCACATCCAGGACAATTTTAAAAGAAAAACGTTCAAATTCGAATACCATGCGATTTTTGGGCGATTTTCAATCAAAGAAAAAGTTATTTTTTCATCAAAAAATGACATTTTGTCAGTATTTGTAAAAAAAATAAGGATATGAAACCGTTCCAGGAGCATCAAATCTATCACAAGTTCACATGTTGAATTGATCCATAACTTTAAGTTTACATGCCAAACAAAAATAAAATAAAGATTGCTAGCATTTTAGCTAAAAATTCAATTTTTTCACGTTTTCAAGAATTCAAGAAATAAAGAGATAGAAATTGAGTTTGACAAAACACTGGAAACGATTTTCTAATCAGAAGCAATCAGTTCAAGAATTGAAAACTTGAAAGTAAAGGCCACCTCATCCCTCACCCTTCTCCATCACCATCTCAAAAACTGGTCAGATCGATTCAAAGTTTAGGAGATAGTGAAAGAAAAATTCTACAAAAATGCCCCAATGAGAACCACTGCTCATCTTCACACCCACACCACGTATTTACTCGATCACTCACACAGTTCACAGAATCTTCCGAAGCCACGACCAATCACCTTGTTTTAAAGTCCACATTTACATAGGAATCTGCATGCAAAACAATTCGACACTGTCTAAAAACCCAAAACAATGTACCTAATCAGAACAAAATTCTTTTAAAGTTCGTTGCTCTCAACCAGAAAAAAACATCACCGCGAAGTTCCAGGTAGGTGGAGGAGAGAAGCCTAGCTTCAGAAATGAGATACACCAAAATATCGATACCTAAAGGGCAAAGATACTCTATAGGCCTCAAACATTATTCTTCGTACCTATACATAAGATGGTAGGCGGGGGGCGGCGGTGTCGATCATATCATCATCATCGCTTCGTTCGACCATTCGTACACATTCTTGCTGGTTTCTCGAAGTGAAAACGAAATCATTTCACTAACAAACGAAAATCATAGACCGGAAATATGCATACATACAACACGGGTAAAGATATACATACAAACCGAGGAGTAAAACATACTGTAATCCGGCATTGTTTTAAGTTTCTAATCTATTTTTTAACCTTATTTAAGCCGCCTCTTCTACCATAACAATACCACTTGCGCCGACTTGAAGGTCATCGTTAGTCATTGTATCTATGGTTTGTCGTGTCGACGATGGTCGATGTGCACCATAACGTGTGTGTGTGTAGCTGTAGCGTGCACAGAACCTAATAGACTCGCGGGTCAAACCTCGTGTGCGGAAAATCGTCGGTAAATTTCCTCTAATATACATATTTGAATAATATATCGCATATATTTACACGAGAATGAGCCAGAGCCCAAGCTATGCGAAGTAAAATCCGTAACAGAAACCGGTTCGGTACCTAATTGTAAACATAACTCTGTGTTAATAACCTTTTAAGCCGGTATTTTGAAAAAAAACACCACCGCATTCTTGACGCGAGTACTTCTACTTTTCGGAGTAAAAATAGCAATACTCGGATAAAAATAGAAAAATAAACAACGTACGTACAGATTCAGACAGGTAGGACAAGAAACCCCAGGACGACTAAGTACATGGACCGTTATCAAGAAAACGATATCTTTGACTTTTCTCCTCTACAGGCCAACTCGGTGGCATTGTACTTGACAAGGGAGATGAGAAGTCGCGAAATAAATCAATTTCACCATCTTATCTTTATTAAAGTCGGATAAACAATTAAGCTACACATCAATTAGCCTTCCATCGGTAATCGTGCTGTCGTTAGATTGAACAATACGAATGAATGGTTGCGACTTTTCAACCTCTAATAGCGTTCTCGTCACGTCAGCTCATCTTCGTTGGCGGTTTTTCGTTTTCGTCGCGAATCTGCGCTGCTGCACACGTAGAGCTATTCCATTAAATGCCTACGTAGTACCTACCTATATACTTATCGGCGACCAATTATGAAGTCGTTAAATCGGAGCAATAATTTAATATCAAAGAATGGATAAATTAATATATGTTTGAATCCTCGGCAACGGCAACAACAGTTAAATTTCTCTCGTTTGATGGCGTTAAATCGCTTTACATCAGGTCATTAAGATGTTATTATAAGTTATACTCTTTAAGAAAGATGAAACCAGTTACATTAAGAATTGGTAGATACATTAAAGCGAATCTTTCAACTTATTTTTTTTTTTTTTACTTTCACTCGAAACGTGGATGAGGGAAAAAAGCCAAAACAAACAATGACCAAGTTGAAGAAAAACAATCAAGTGAAGCATACGTTTCCAAAACACACTAAGTCCATTTTCAAAGATTCTGAGGTTGCAAGGCCATCTAGCATAAAGTTGTGGCTTAAAATAGCTGATTTTTTGATATGTTGTGCCCAAGGGTCTTGGCTACAACATATCAAAAAATCAGTCAATTTGGGCCATTTCTACGTTTCCAAATTGTACTAAGTACCATGAATTTCTTATCAATATTTTTTTGGACTTAGTGCGTTTTGGAAACGTATGCTTCAAGTGCATACCTATGTGAAGTTGGTCGAAGAATCAAAATTTAACAACTTCCAATGGTTTGTTCTGTTTGTACAATGATAAAAAATCGAAAATTTTTGAATCTTTAAGTATAGAAAAAAATCAGCCAATTTCAAAAATTAACAACATTCAGAGGATTCTGATTACCCAATTCAGATTCCAGAAATCAAAAGATGAGCATTTTTCCAATTTTTCTCACACAATTTCTTTAAACTCCACTTTTGAAATTTCACTATTACACTACACATTGGATTGGTGAATTTTTGGCAACCTTCAAAATTCTAAACAGTCGGGAATCTCAATTTTAAAAATATTATGAAATCCGTTAATTATAATATTATATTTTATTTTTTTAAAGTTACGGTCTGGACCAGGGATGGAAAGCTGAAAGATGAAACTTTTGGCTTTAGCTTTCAAAAATCCCAAACTTCCTCAGCTTTCAGCTTTTAGCTTTCAGTTTTTCAATTTTTTTTTAATGAGGTGAATAAAAAAGAAACTGGAAAATCACAACCACAACGAAAAAAAAAGTGAAAAAACACGAGAAAACTGAAACTTGAGAAAAGTAAAATGTGAAAATCAAGAAAGAACTCAAACAGAAACTGAACCGAATGAATTTGTAAAAAAGCTGAAAGAAAGCTGAATAAATGAAGCTTTTGGCTTTCAAAAATCCTAAACTTCCTTAGCTTTCAGCTAGCTTTCCATCCCTGGGTTGGATTGAAGAAGTGAACCTAATTTACCGTTACAACGCCAAAGAAATCATCACATTAAAAATATACTTCCATCTACAGGGATACAACTTTTCAATTTTTATGCATTTGAATATTTTTCCTGTTGATTTTTTAAACATTTTTCTACATAAAATCGTGTCTTAGCGAACCACAAGATTCATTTTCAAATTTTTGGCATATTTTTAAATGCTAGGTTTTTGTATATTTTTGCAAGCTTTCCCTATTTTTTGTCAGATTGTGGTCATATTTCGCACTATTTATATCGTTCTAAATGAACATTTAGAAAAATTGCTCAGAAAGTTTCATTTCTCAAAATTCAGATTTTTTTCAATTTAAACAAAAATTATTAAAAAGTAGATTTTTTCAACTTGAAAATTTAACTGTTTCCTATTCACTATCCTTTTTTCATCGCATTAGATACAGCTCTTGATGCATTGCCATTGACTCTAGATATCCATGTTGCCAACTATTTAAAACGTAATAATTTTTGTGCATATTTTTGATAGTCAATAACATTTTTGGGCACAAAATTGAATCTCAAGCTCAATTCATGAATCAAATAAAACTTCTGGATTAAAAATGCTGCACTTTTGCAAACGATTTTTTCAAAATTGTTGCAGGAATTAGAATACAACGTTGATTAGATTTTTTACTCCCAAAATATTGCGGAATTCTCCTCTCTCATCGAGTCTCAATATTTGAGAAAGTTTTTCAGGGTGTCTAATAAAACTCCCAGACAAAAAAATCATGACTTTTTCATGACCTGATTTTCACATTTTTATCGCATAAAAATACCCCCCTCCAAAAAAAAACAAAAAATAAATAAATAACTTGAAACTTTGAGGAATTTTTTTTAATCTGTAGGCAAGTAGGTAGGTATTTAAGATTTTTCATTTTTTATTCATTTTATGGGCTTTAAAAATGTTTTTCAAGTGTATTTCGAGCAAAATTTATGACTTTTTATGGAATTTACGACTTTTATGACCGTTAGACACCCTGTATTTCGGATTTCTATCTCTTCCTGGCCTCTCCAATCTCTCCTGTAGTTCTTCTAGGTGAGGCCATTTTCTTAAAATCGTAAAATGGATCGCCAAAAAGAGCTTAATCACAGCTATTTTAGTACCAAATTCTCTTCAAATGACATCATAAAGTTGAGAAAAAATTGATTTTCAAGGAAATTTTTATAGCAATGCTGGACTTTTTTTTACCAATTGATCCTCAGCTCATACAAAGAGAATGTTTTACATTCCTCAACTGTACTTGTAATCTGTTTCGGAGCTTCCATTTTTATACGTATTTCTCAAAAACACTGAGCAATTTAAGCATACTTTCGTTCTCCTACATCCTCCCACGATTTTCTCCAAAACTATGTCCCTAAACATCCATAAAATTCAAACAAGTAGGGCGAACTTCAAATACATCCCTTCCTTCGTCTCCTTTTTCTGTCATCTCCTTTCCACTCTTCTCCTATTTTTACAAATTCCTCAATTTTAGAAAATGCCAAAATTTGTTTGTTTGTTTTTTTTTTGCAAATGCGTGGTTTGTGACAATTTTAGAACATTTTCAGTTTTTTTTTAGCATTAAAGTTGAGTTTTTGAAAAGTATTTCTTGCAACACTAAAGTGAGGGCACAACATTTTTCAAAACTCAGGCATCAGTCGCGTGTTTTATCGCTTTTTTGCCTCAACATTTTATTTTTAAAAATCCCAACTTTTCATTCAAAAATTATCTACATATTTAAAAAAAAAGACAAGAATATACTATGTACAATTTTTTTTGGAAAGTTCTCAAGTATTTTCAGTGTATTTCTTCAACTGGCAACAATGAAAATATTATTTCAGAATTTTGGAATCGCATGATCTCGCCATCGAGGAATCTTAATCAGAAAGAAAGAATTTTCATTATTATACCTAAGCCTGCAGACGTCTAAAACTCCTAAAATCTTAACCTAGTGGTAATGCAAAAGTCGTGGTTTGAATGAAACACGAAAAAAATCATAATTATTTTCGCCAATTAAAAGAAGAAAAACAAAACAAAAATCAAGTTCCTTAATTTGAGTTTGAAAACGAGTTTTCCCATTTTGTATTTGGATCACAAAAACTTGAATTTTCGCGACCTATCAACTTTTCAACCATCGTTTCCCAAACCAAAATTAATGGTCTCGGATTTGGATTTTTTTAGCATCAGGGACGTGCAGAAACTTGAACCTCATCTTTTTGTGGAAAATGTCCATATCCTGCATAATGTTATAGGAGGCGAGATTTCAAAAAAAAAAAAAAAAAAAAAAAAAAATGCCAAAACGACCATATTTCGAACGCCTCCTGCGAGAAAATCGACATTTCCCTCCAACAATTTCCCCTTGCACCGGAGAACTGCTTTTTGGAGAATTTGCCAAAAGTAGGAATCTGACGGCTGACACGCTTATCTTTTCAGTTCTGTCAAAGTCCTACAGCAACAACCCCTCTAAAAAAAAAACTGTGCTCAGGAAACAAATTTGTCTTTGGGTAAGAATTTCCTGTCAAAGAACTTCGCAAGAAGAATTGTCCGTAACTCAAATATAGGTACCAAAACCCAGTTACTGTAACGACATACACCAATTCATCTCTCATTCGATTCCAAATCACCACCATCGTGAGTAGGTACTCTCCCTCCTCAAGCCAGAAATTACGAAACAAAACAGTCTACGCAGACCTTGTCCTCATATTTTCGCAATTAAATATGAAAAAAATTAATGTCACTCAGACTGCAGCACATGGAACCTGCTAGCGCATTAATTTTTAATTTATTTTTCCTTGATGGTATGCACGGTAAAGCGCGTATTGCGAATTCTTTCGGCAGCCGTAAAATCGCCGCCACTTATTTCGATGGGCTAACGAACAAATGGAATTTATTTTTGTTTTTTGGCGGCGGCGCTAATGCATTGTCTATGTGTACTGTACAAGTGTGTTTCGAACAAATATACCTGAGAGGTATTCATATGGGCACAGACACTCTTATGATGAGAGAGAAATTACACCAGTACAATGTACATATTTGATTGTTTCCTTTTCCAATGTCATATTCAGAATAGAAGCTGTTTATGGGGCTGCAAGGCAAATCTTCCGAGCAAGGTCTCTGGAGAAAACAATAACATCGACGAAGCTGCTGGGTTTTCGAAAAATAATCTTCGACGATCTCAGTTCAATGAAGACTTTTCGTTGTTTCTGCTTTCTTACGTCGAACAATTCCGATAATTTTAATAATTCATACACAAAATTCATGTACTTATTTCCTACACGTGCTTTTTTTTTTATCTATACGCATTAAACCAGCGGAACAGATCTGTCGGAGGTGATAAAGCAATCCATCCAAAAAAGACGCCCAGTCGAATTCTTCATCAACAAATCGTAATTTTCCAGTACTTGCGTTTAGTACTTCCTGCAGCGATGAAATCATCGACCCAGCGACCGTTGCTGAGCTGCAATGATATTGAAAATAGTATTATCCGTGAACATCCCAAGCCAAACACACGTACCATTGAGGAAGCCAATTGAACCCAGAATGGCGTGAAAAAATTCCTACATCGATGCGCTTTTCGGCTCCAGTAAAAAACGATGCATAATGCACACTTGGCTGAACCGAACTAATGCTCGTAGCAAATCCAAAGTCTTTCGTCTTCACGCGTATAATAAACAACTTGGGTATCTTTAATTGAATCATCGATGTTACAATCAAGCTCCCAGTGAGAGAAACACCTTCATCTGTATAGAGTGATACAAAAGCGATAAAATTTCGGCCGACTGAGCGTCCGTATAAAATTAATGCAATATAAAGTACACATAGAGGTACCACTCTTTCGATTAATTACTAACTCGCGACTCGCGTGTATGGAAATTCCTTTTCGCACGCGGTCTCCGGTCTGGTGTATTACTCAAACGTTTTCCATTTCTTTAGCGCCGTACACATCATCTCGCGAAGATGATTTCGCTTTCGGTAGAATGTACGGCGTACGCGTATGACAACAAGATACGACGATGGCGTTTAACTCGTACTTTCAAAAGACTTATATACCTATATAAAAGGAGATTGTTTAATTGAATAAAAAGTAAAACCGACATATTCGTCGACAATGCGGTAGGTGGAGGATGTTCGACCTAAATTTACTAAAGATGCGCCTGCATTAATGAAGTGGGTTATTCGGGTAAAAATAATAATAAAAAAAAAAACTCGATTATTATTACACGACAGTCATTTACTATATTAGAAAAAAAGAGCAACGTGTTATGTAATTCAACGCACCCGCGTGACCAATCATTTTACAACTATACATAGCACCAGCGTGTAATGCGTTTAAGCAAATTTCCACTAGTTATAATCTGTTGCAGGCAGAAGTACTCTCGGTGCTTCTTTATCAGGAAACAACCTATAAGGTATACCGGTCTACTCTAGTACATTAACATTGCAACACCTAGTTTACATCTTGCGCCTGTTGGCTGTGGCAAATTGGACTTGGGAGTCTTCAACCTATTTCGATTAAAATATAGGTAACCTACGCATAACCAACTTGAGAAGAAATTTGCTGGTTTTGAATAATAAATGCAAATTGCCGCCCTAAGGTGATAATAATGATTATTTGATGATCTAGAGAAAAAGAGGAGCCAATGATCTTACCTACATATTTCATAATGAAAATTGAAAGACTGACAAATCAGCGGTGATTATGAAATTTCAATTGAGAAAATTTGGCAATTTGATACAAAAATCATGGGGAAAAAACTTCATAAGGAATGGATTCAATTTTCAATTTTTTCATTCATTCAAGGTTCACTTCCTCCCAACTATCTTAACGTTGCGGATATTCAAAAAACCATGACAGAAACATAAACATTTACCTGTTGAGAATAATTTTCGAAACATGAAAAATACGAATTATTCCGACTTTTTACTTTCCCAAAAACCATAATCTATCGTTTCGTTCATATTTCAGGGGAAATTTAGTACTCTAATCAACTCTACCAAAAATGAAATCAGATCCTTAATCGATTTCACTAAAATTCTTTCAATGAGTTTCCTTCTGTGTTCCAGTGAAATAACCAACATCATTATTTTCTATCCCAATCTTTCCACAGGCTGCGGGTGGGGGGGGGCTCATAATTAGGGATGGGCACTGATCCACTGATTTTTTTTTAGAAAAAACTAACCCTTGCGTTTCATTTTATTTATTTTTTTAAAGACTGAAATAGTCAGAGAGTTCGAAATCATTTATAAGAGAGTTCTGAAAAGTTCAAAAACTCTAAAAAAAAAATTTGACTACAATTTCACTCATTATCCCTCATTAGGTAGATATTATTTATTCAAGAAAACGCCAAGATTGCACTCATAGAAACTTCAAAAAAGTTGGAAAAATTCTCAAGTCTTGATTTTTGATGCTGAAAGTAGTGTGATTTGAACTCAACTTTGGAATTTTTTCACTCAAAAATCGTAAAAAAAAAAAAAAAAAATAGAAAGAGCGAATTTAAGCAAAGAGTTGGAAAAGCTACTTTCGACTATTTTTTAAGAAGAGTGATGAATTCAGAGTTCTACTCTTTTGATACGTAGATTCAAGTTCGGAAAGAGTCGACTCGTTTTTTGAGAAGTCTGCTCAAATCAAACTTTCGAAACTCATATTTCAAGACTGAATGAATTCAAAGAAAATCAGTCAGCAAGTTTTCCAAAAGAATAAGTAAATAGGAGATTCAAAATCAATAATCTAAATTTGAAATGCTAAAAATTGAACTTTCAAAATAAAAGCTCAACTTTTCAAGATGAGCATAAAAATTTAAAGCTACCACTCCAAATTTTGAAAACAGCCTACAGATGAAGAAGACTTTCCCCTCTCTTTTTTCAGCAAACTAATTTTCAAAATGAGATTTTAAGACCTTCGAGAAGGACGAACATTTTTCAAGAAGTGGATCGTTACTAATTTGGAGGCAATGAGCTCAAATATTGGGAACTATTTCGATACGAATCCCCCCTCCCTTTGCCCAAAACACAAAAAAATTGAAGGGTATATGTGACGAGTCGTTTATGGAAGCCTGAGAAACTATGAAGATGTGACTGACATGCAGATCCTTGTTAATTCGAAGTCATTGAGCTCGAATATGAGGAGTATTTTTTGGCGGGGGGGGGGGGATTCAAATTTCAAAAGATATTCTCAGTTTTCCCTCCCCATTTACCAAAAAGTTATTGACTAGTGATGAGGCATGGGGGGGGGGGAGATCGAATGATTTTTTTCGAATATTACAATTTCCATTTAGAAGGACGAAATTTTGTTCTTTTTCTCTTCTTGGAATCAAATTGAACTCAGACCAGCTGAGATGGTTGAGATTTCAATTTTGTTGAAACATTTAATCTGGAGTGACAAAATGTGACACATTGGATTTTTCGAGAGAGGGAGGGGAAAGAGTAGAGAACATAGAATGTTTCGATTTCATCAACCAAGATTAAGACATCAATAAGAAACAGTTTTATTGAAAAACTTTGTATCAGCCCCTCACCCTACATGATTTAGATTTTAGATTAATTAACATGAAAACTGAATCAATTTCGGGAATTTCTTCGTACCTCCCTCAAAATCTTTTTAGTTTCATTCCCAATTTCATCGTTATTTTTCAAGGTATTTCGGAGCAAATGAAAAACATGCAGATCTAGCATTTGATTGGTGAATTGAGAATCTGCAAACGATTTTTACAAAAACGAAACAAAATTTTCCAAGATTGATTCAGTTGCTTTAAATTTCCATTTGTTTCGAAAATGGGCTAGGTCTTTTTTATGTTTGTTTATGATTATTTAAACATCTTGACCAAAAAATGCCAAAAATCAAAAATTTCGATTCGGCGATCCACCTTGATTTTGTCACGTAAAAATCGAAATCGAATCGAATCGAGATATCCTTGGCGGAAAGAAGAACTGACTTCTTGAATTGGAGGTGCACTCAATTTTTTCTCAAAAGATACGAACTGTGATTGCATTACTTTCGCCCATCCCTCTCCCACACTTCAAAATTTCATTATTTCTGAGGGAAAAAACATTTATGTAAATTGAAAAACTATTTTTCCATCGAATTGTATCACTTTCCTTTCATCAGCTGACTCGAACTACGACATTGAGAAACATTAAAAACAAATTTGTAAATTCTCGAGCGAACGCAATACCTCTACCAGCAAACTCTGTCATAAAAACGACCAATTAGCCAATTAAAGATTGCCAATATCAACGATATGAAAATCATCGATACTATTTCTCTCATTATACACACGTTTTTGGTATGGAAATCGAAAAGAAAACCTGGCAAATTCACATGCCCATGTCGATAGTTAAGGAAAATTATCGTGTAGTCACAAGAGAGGCCAAGTCAAGCGGAAAATATACAAAACGAACGTGCGACTAACAATCTTGATAAATGAAGAGAAAAGACTACAAAACAACGGTAAACTGAGTCAACAAATCATATATCATTTTACGTGACAACTATGAAAATTATTTTAAAGTGGTGTTCGGCAGTGCCACTGCATTGCGGATTTTTCTTCGTAGGTATATTTATGGTATTTTTTCTTGCTTCGCGATATTCAATTTCAATCTTATAGTTGGGCTCATTAATCATTGATTTCAAATGCTGAAGTAGGTATTTAAATTCCCTACTACGTAAAAAATCGATTCATCAGTTTCACATTTTTCTTTGCCAAATTCTTCTCTATGTTCTTTCTCTTCAAATTCCGAACTTTTTTCACTTATGAATGTGATCTTTACTTTCCAAAAGGCAAAAGGTATTGAATTTCAAGAAATTTGGTCCCAGCTTCGTGGACAGGCTTCAAAAAAAGGCTGATCTTGATGACTCTTGCACTCTGGACTCATCTTCTAGATTCAAACGAGGGACTGCAACTGCACTTTTCGTTTTGTTCCATGATCATTCCAACTACTGAATTCCTGGATTAGGATGTGCTTACACCGACATGGCGTTTTTTGAAGCTGCTCTGGCGGAATGTCCTTTGATCGGAGTTTCGTTTCAAAAATTCATGCTTATTAATCGAAAAATTGTTCCGAATTTCTACGGCTCGGAAGTTTCTTTTCGAAAGTGATCTTCATACTACAGTACTTTGCCATCAAAATATCAGCAGGCAGGTCAAAAGATCTATTTCTTGACAGCAGGTCAATTTCTTCCTAGATTCAACCATGTGCCCTCCATCTCAACAGACCAGTAGACCTCCGACGTACACCGTACAACAAAATTACCATCTAAAAATAAGAAAACACCATTTTTGCAATATTTTAAAAGGTAATACCGCATCTCTACACAATTCGTAACGTCTCAGTGCAAGCAGTTCAAACGATTTTACTCACGAATTTAATTACCCAGTGATTAAGCCAGCAAACTCCATAATACAGCATCCATTCACGAAAAAATTTCACGTTTCAATTCATTATTGAATAGGTAGGTAGATGGAACGTCGCGTCGCTTAGGCGAAGACAGATACCATAAATCGTGAACATCGATTCATTTTATCAACTTGATACCTTCTCATAGGTACTTTAGTCGATCGCAAACCGAGCGATTTAAAATTAAAGGTCACGAACGTCGTTATTTTCACCGCAAATACCTCGAATGGAATAATTTTATCGATATTTCGTCTCCACGTCGTTTTTAGATATTCGGCCAAAAAACCAGGAAAGAAACGATGAAATATACCATAATTTCCAGGAGGTATTTTTCCAGAAACTGCAAAAATCCTTCGAGTCAGTAGCGTGACGAAATGTCCGACGACGGGCACATTATGGTTTTAGTGCTAAGACTAGGTACCTATAATAATATCGTTGGCATTTTTTTTCTTACTTATTTTATCCATAATAATTCGTTAATATGCAGAATTTCACTTTCGATTGACAAAAATAATAATCGGATGATTATTACACTCGGATATAATTTCCTGGTTAGATAATAACCATATATAACGGTGAATCCGATCGTTATTAAAATAACGATTCGTTTCCTACGACAATAATCAAATTAGTAAAATAAAATTATTAATAAAGTTGATACAAATTTGTAAAGTGAAAAATACGACGATCGTTACATTACAGCGGCGACGACGTAAAGACAAATACTTGACATCGTCACGGTATTATATCCAGTTGAACTATGTTTCAATTCCAAACTCGATATTCAAATACGTCGTCTAAATGAAAAACCTAGAAATATAGAAACTGGTCGCCGAACAATAGCTGGTAGATTATGTCTGGACACCGAAGAGTCATCTTCATGGCCGTATCTAATACGGCGCTGTGTTTGGTATATACGGTTCTTACCCCGACTGAACAGTGAACAATCGACTGTGTACACGGAACAGAGCCCAGAGCTGGGTAAAAAAATTGTTCGCTTTTGTTACTCTTCGTGTATCAGTTCGGAAGTATACGTGTCCGCTGAAAACGATAGTTAATCAATGTCTCGACAATATCACCTTTACCTTTCGGTCTTCGGTCCGAAACACTGACCAAATGAAAACGAAAGCCGTGACCGCTGCAACGCACCACGCCGCTAACGTCCTTTAATTTGATTCGAAACAATGACACGGGCGCGGACGGATTAATCGTTGTAAATATTATGTTTCGGTATCGTCGTCGCAACAATTACCATTCATTAAATACCAGCAGGTTCATACGACAAAGTCTGAGTCTCCACATGACATGATATTGCTCGAATTGGTGGGTTTTTTGTTTTTTCGTTTGTTCGCTTTCTGCATTCTTATGACATCTTCAATTCAGCTGTATACTTGAAATGTACATTTCCGGGCTCATTGTTAGCCAAACAATGGTTTGATTTCAGTATCTCGTATGGTTGATTCGGGAACAAAATGTTACCGGTGTAGGTGGATAACTACACTCATGTTGGAAACGATTACAATGCAAGTTAACTGGATCAGCTGCATATACGGATTACGGTAAATCATCTCGTATTGATATCTGCTTACTTCACCATAGACCATAAAGCCAGTCTAATCGTCCACAGATCTGGTATACTTTCAGTTTCATGGGTAAATTTCCACAGGATTAAAACGTTGCTCATATTCTGCACAAAAAAAAACGAACTAGAAAGTATATCGCAATACCTACATCTTCTGTCGGCGTGATCGTCGAAAAATCATTTCACAACTCGACATTGTAAGATAGTAAACGTCTCTTGACGATCTCGAAGGCACCAAAACTGCAATCGCCGGTTTAATTATTCATATCTGGTTCAAAACAAAACATAATTCCAGTCATAAAGAGTTAAATGGTACTTCTAACCCATATTCAAACAGTTCATAATGCCGAATAAACTTGTTAATTAATCTATTTTTTTTCCACGAGTATATTCAAACGTCACCGAGACGTGCTTTCATATTCAAATACTTAGTTCCGCAGACAACGACGACGCGATGTGTTGAATAGGTGAAATTTGCCAAATGTGGGTGTCCAAAAGCAAAGCTGTCCAGCAGACGACGAATTTAGGTACCCAGGTATACCATTATCTTCACAGCAGTACGACGACGAGCAACGTTGTAGATGCAATATTCGCCAACTCAACGCTGCAGAGAACTGTATCGTAATACGTTTGTGTAACGGTCATTATTACGAGTCTTATCCGTAACGAATAATTCAAAAATGCATGCTGCAAATCCTCCATCTCCATCGCGTCATCTTCAACTCGCCGGCGCGTTGAAAAAATAATTATCATTCGTATCAAACATCATAAAAAAATGCCGGAGTCGGGCTCGTGTATGTTTGCTATCGTATCGTCGACCGTCGCAAGATAATACAACCTACAATAACTTTCGCTTTTTTCTGTAACTGAATTCGATCTCTAGATGAAAAATGATGTGAAAAAATCTACTCGTGAATCGTTATATCTTACAGAATAGAGATATCTACGTTGAGATATTGAAAATGAAAAAACTTCACCATCGATTAGTAATTCCGCTAAATGACAAATTTTTCAGCTAGTTTGCAATTTGAATTACGCAACAAATTGGATAATAGATACGTTATTCTTCCTACTTGACGACGACGGGTCACGACAAATGAAATAACCATTACACATACTTATAATCGAAATATTAATTAAATTGTTAGGTATCTATACGACTTTTTTTTATTCACATTGAAATAATAATTAAAGATTACTTTTACCTTTTGTGAACGAGCTCACATTAAACCGTATCATTTAGACGTATTATACGAAACCGTGTAGTAGGCTCTGCTCACAAGTCTCATGTTCCGATACAATTGCGTCTGGCAATTGTATTGTTACCGAAGTTAATGGTTACACGTTGTTTAATTGCTACCGAAAAAAATTCAAATTCCTCTTTTATACTCTGCTACAACGTGAAGATGAATTACGATCATTGAATAATTACGTATGAGGAAATCGTCGTTACATTGATTATTTACATAAGAGTTGTCGTCGACAATGCTCATAACACGATGACCCAATCTGTCGCAAATTATACCTGATTAAGGGTTCAACTGCATCGTGCATGGGAACTGGGAAGATCAAAGGGTACGCGCAGGAATTTATCATTACCACGTAAGTAAATCCTAAACACTCTTCCTGTTTTCACGATCGAGATATCAAAACAAATACGATAACGACGATAAGTACAACAATGCATTGCTAGTTTTTTCCTGCTTATTGTTCGCAAAAATGACAAAATTTGCTCTTGACCATAGATAAGCCAGGAAACACATCAATCTAATCGTATAACATCAAGTACGATTCATATTAAGTATAACCATGAAATTAGGTACGTTCGTATAAGTCTAGCACTCACCTAAATTCACGCAATTTTATATCGTATCCTGGTACCGGTCTGATTTCCTAAATCCTGCAAAAAAAACCCTCATATTACAACATTTCAATCTTACACGCTCGATGAAACATGCGAAAAAAATCCCAAATCTCGGACATGTATCTCCAACGACCTGTACAATATGATTACAAAACCGATGACTACGGCCGGATTGACGTCATAGTGCATAAATAAATAGCGATACCGTCTAGGAGACTCCACATTCTTCGAAAAGGTGAACGTAAGATCGGCGTAATAATAAGTACAACGAATACTTCATAAATCCTGATTGTTGAATCAGATCTAGGTAAACTAAATCAATTACTAATTGCCGATAAAATACTTACATTTGGTTGAAAAAGTTGTCTTGACAAGTCATCTAAACGTCATGAGCAACAAGGACCGGATACTATGTCGATGGCTGGCTGCATCCGGCGAACGTGCTACGCTATGACCCTCATAAAGCATATGGGTCTTCCTGATGAAAAAAATAACCGGTAGAGTATTGTTTTAACTTGGAATGGGAACAAATAAGACAACAATAATCTTCCACGTAAATTCAACTTTGGTAAAAAGCTGTTACTACATGGACAGGCTTACCTCATTACGTAAGAATGCAACTCGATCGATGAAGAAAGTGAATTCGAATCCAACTTCTCCATAAATCATGATTTTTTTTTTTCAAAAAATACCACGAAAGTGTAAAGTAACGAATTGAACCACCGACAGCGAAAAATTACCTCAGTTTTTGCAGCTGCATGCAACTTGTTGATCGAAGATGGTGTTGATTGATGGTGTATGAACTCTACGAACCAAGTAGATATGGCGAAGTGGATGTTTGTAATCCTTCAACACAACCGCACATTTTCAAGTGATTAATTCCATTAATTCAATAATAATTCAGAAAAGCTCGCACGAAACGAAATTCGAAATTACAAATTCACGAACATCGAACATTTTTTATCACTACGCGGAAGAACGCTAGCCCGCGAGGTGAAGGGGTGAAGTGGTTACGGTGTTACCGGTGTTTTTTATCTGTGATCTGTGACGTCAGCGTTACCCTTACTTTGATGATTTGACAGTTCCCCACCCTAAAATGATTTACCCCCACCCTGCCTGTAATTAGCATGGCTGGTCAGCTGGTGACCGAATAAATTTCACTTCATAGTTCATTTTTCTTATTATTTAGGTAATTATTCATTACTATAATCATTAGGATTAGGTATATGTACCGTTTTCAAAATTCCAATTTCTCAATAATTCTCACACATCATTCTCAATTCTCATGAACATTTCTATCTACCTACTGTCTGAAAATTTGTTCAATAATCGCTCTAATTTAATGATTTATGTAGTACGTACGTACTTACATGGAATTCTAGCTAAGGTTCTTGCCTATATCCTATTCCTAGCTACTCAACACTACAAGATTCGTAAAATAATGAACCATATCCGAGTGGCTTGAGTTCCTGTTAGACAACCCAACACCTACTGCGAAATACGACCAACTTCTCAATCTCAATCCTAGAATTATGGTATCCAGAGCCATCAATCACTTACTTACTTACAAAAAACACCATTTAATTGACACCTTGAAGCTGTTTCGATAATACACTAATCAAGTTCAATATCATCGGTTTCATCCCACACGATGGTTTTCTTTTCACCAAAATGCAATATCACAGCGTATACCCATCAATTAGATTATGAGCCGAGCAATCAGTAGTTCGATCAACGTGTCTAATTATCGTAACGTCTAAATCGATGATCTCACCTTTGCTTTGATCCGATAATTCGCTACAAGGTTCGTTTTATATCATCCGGGAAATCCATCACAAGTATCGGCGCTCGAATAATTATTACGCAAATTTAACGTAACAGGTAAACAGAACTTTTACTTTTAAGTGGTACACGATTCTTATAAACGTGTCGCGTCGCCAATATACGGAACTGATTCCAATAAACGATATAGGTAGGCACAATTCGTACAATTGTGTAATATTATCGCGTTTGATTCTCCCCCCCCCTCAACCAAGTGTTGAAGTATTTGTATCTTTGCTTTTGACAAAACCCTTTAGTCATCTTCATCATTCTGTGTACGATTTTGAGAAATACAAGAAAGGCATCCATCCCCACAGATATCTACTCAACATTATAAGAAAGTGCATATAGGTATCGGTATTGGTGATAGTTGGATAATGATATCGTGCAAGATGATGACATTTGTAGGTACATTATGACAGTAAATTTCAATGTTTAGTGATCGTTTCGTTCGTGCTAGAATGTCATACGATCCAGATAATGTATCCTTACGCAGAATAGCACGCTGTATGGTGTTGATGACACGTGATGCGTGACCATTGAAGTTGCTGTGGCTGTCGTTATTATTCAGATATAATTACTATAACTGTTCTAAATTATCGATCGACGTCTAATTACCTGTGTAGGTACCTATAGAAAATTTTCTACATACGATTTGCCTCGCTGATGGTTGAATTTGCCTTTACTACAATTCGTCGGTTACGTCCAAGATGGAGAAAATTCTCTGCAACAACAATTGACTAGTGTTATCAAACCGAACGTTACCTACCTACCTTTCTCTAGTAGGTACCATACCTTACGTATGATTGTAATTTGAATGGAGTTTCAATCGCTAAATTTTCATTATGCCTCGAAGCAGATGAATTTTATTGACCTACAGAATGCAAGTGATCGAGAAAGGTCAAGGTCATCAGCGTTATAAGAATAGTTACCTCGCGTCTTCAACTTTAATTAATTACATTTTTTTCTACTATACGATGCTGCTTGAGTGCTTGGAATTATGATATCTAATTTACAACTTATGGTTCTTGTGAGCTCAGAGCTGTTCATCTCGTTCCAGTTTTTTTCGATTATTTCCAATCTTGGCGACGATCTTAGTCAAAGTCTTCATGCAGCTGTAAACACACGTGATATCTAAAGATAAAGTATAAAACGATTAATATATTTATTTAGGTACCTATTCGAAGTACTTTACTAATATTCAAAAGGTTCTTGACCTTCACACACGCCTCAAAATGCATCGATTGAATTACTGAAAATGAACACTTACTCATCCAAAATCGTCAGAAATTTGACCAGTATTACGTCAAGAAATCTATCTAAGCGCATGCCTATCAATCTACATCATCATTTTGCTAAAAACCGAGTCGAGCAATTTTTAAAACATCTTACTCTTCCTTGATAAGGATCCCAAGCTCTGGCGAGACTCTAGGTTGGAGTTTTGAGTATTTCACCTACGAAAAACATTCCGAACAATTCATCGTCAAAAGATTAAAATCATCGCTAATTTATAAATTTCACTTTCCATTACATAATTTCAATACGTAGCATAAACTATACAAGAGAGTGTCTACACATACCTACGTATGCAGGAGATATCTTTACACGACTATAGGTATTTCAAATACTAATCTAAAGTTGTTCTTTCGCTGTTTTACAAGTGAATAGGTAGATACTTTTAATTTTCACTGTCCTATTTAATAATTTTTTTCATCGTAGGAATAATTTTTACCACCTCTCGAATTCGTGTTACAATTACATCATGAGCTTTCAAGACATGAACCGTTTTGAAAACGATAAGTTCATACCTAAATGCAGAAATCACAACAACAACAAACAAACGTTACTCAGCAGTGAAATCGTCGTGTAACTTTTAAAAAGGTTAATGGTTGGTTATGTTGTAACCTTCGATGTAATGTTTTCCGAAAAATAAACACTGAAAACTTTTACTCGTATTTAGCTTGTAAATTTGGTCAAAATTTCACCGATACCATAAAACACATGTCAAATACACGGTAATTCTATAACGGATTTCGTAAAAGATTTTCAATGTTAAACGAAATAATAACGTAAAAAACCAGCATCGAGATCAAAGGTGATTTAACCGTTAATATTCTTTTGTTCCTGCCATGCTGGTAATTGGTATTTAATTAACGAACGGAAAAATATAAGTTAATAACAAAGTACCTACACCTTCGGATATTTGATTACCACTTCGTAATCACTTATAAAAGGAAGAATGACGATACGTGTTTGTAAACCCTGCAACGCTGAACCCTTTTAAGGTTTAACGACCCAAAGGTTAATTTCTCGATTACACAATTCGTTAGCTGATCCAGATACCCATGTGATTTTTTTTCTCCCTCGAGAGACAAAATATAAACATTACCAAGGATGACGGAGCGTAGATCACTTTCACAATGTAACAAAGCAAGTACCTCTTTTCGACCTTACTTTCACTATCAACAGTGTTTAGACTGGAGATTCTCGTACCTATACTCGTATAGTCGTAGTCGAAGGTACTTGTCTAATACCTCGCTCTGTAGGTACACTGCACCGTCTTCCGAGTCTCGATCCAGCTTCTTATCCTGCTGCTCGATGCTCGTGAATTCATCAGCTGACGATTTTCTCACCGCTATTAGATGATCTCGTATACGAATATGTTTGTACGCCTACTTTGAATTTTTATTATCTCGTACTTCGTCTTCCTCTGACTGTGGTCGTCTCCGTCTCCGGTCTGCGGTACAACAGCGTTATTTTAATTATACCACACTTTCATGGTTAATTACCGACGAGTGTAGGTGGTAATCAATTTGAGCTTATTCAAAATGTGTTTTTAAGAGGAAAAAAAATAATATGTACGTATGTTAATCGGGTTATTACATTTATACCTATGTACAAATTCTCTCGTAATTATCACTTCTTCTGCAGATACTCGTACCTACAATTCTCACTCTTATTTTTACTTTTCGAACTGTAAAATATATCTACGAAACGAAGAATGGACCGGTCCACCAAACTGTAATATTTCATCGCTGCATCTGAAATCATTTGAAATTTTTCAATTAACATAATACAGACTATAGGTATACTTAAGTAACTTTTTACGAATACCTAACTTAACAATAGAAATATGGGAAAGCAATGGATAGGTAAGGTGTATCTATTTGTGGGAAGTTCATGATTTTTTTAAAAAAGAAAATCTTACGATTATCTGCAGTTTGCAGGTACACCCAGAGAAAAAGTGATAAAACGTGGAGATTAATATTTACGTATAATTATTGTTTAATTAACGTTCTCAAAAATTTATCGTAACGTCTCTTATATGATTTGTTTAAAACTATGAACCGTGAAACGATATTATCATTTATGGCGAATCTAAACTTAACACCTAAATATACACATTTTTCATTTATTTTCTCAAATTATACGACAAACAAAAAAACTCTCGCAAACGCCAACAAAAAAGATCCACATAGATCTACGAACACCTGTAGATGAAAAAATGTGATAAATTAGAATTTTCAACAAAGTAATTCCATAGTGTCGAATTAGAAGGTGTATTTAAATGGCAACGATAAGAATATTTTTTTCCATCCAGGTTTTATACTCGTAGTTGGTTTTCTTTACAAACTTAATCTGATTTTACGGGCCAGATTTTCAGATCAGTTTATACTAAAGGTGCCTATTATATTTACCTAGGTACAACACAACGTATTAGGCACCTACAAACTTGATACATAACCTTCAAACATGTCATAAGGTAATCAAAAAAAATAAGTATGGTACAATATTTCCTTCCCCGGGACTTTTTTTTTCTTATTCATTGCTCTGCTGTCACGTCACAGTGGGTATTTGATCGGTAAAGTGATGCCAACGGAGAGATAGCTAATTAACCAATTTTTCAAGCTGAGAGGTTTGAAAATAATGTGCTGTATTGTAATCCCATTGAATGTTATGGTCGAATTTCATGGATCTGATAGCCAACTTATGTTCATACATGTATAATAACGATTCTATACAGAAAAAAAAATTATGAAACCCATTCTAAAGGATAGAATAGATAGGTACCTACCTCTACATTAAAAAAAAAACATCCATCAGAAAAAAAATTTTTCGCGCGTCTACTTTAAAAAAATGAAAAATAATACCTACCTACAACGTACGTATAAATTTTCAAAAAATAGACTTACATTTTGAGTTGAAAGTGACTCACCAAGAGAAGGCATTCTCTCCTGCTGCTATACTCAGCCTGTTTTGGGAAAAATGGCCCAGTGTTCCACATGAAATTTTCTAGTTTCTGCGTCGATCTACCTATATTATTACCGTTAAAATACAAGACCACTTTTAAGTTTTAGGGTTCTACTGAGCGATTGAAAACTCGCAAATTGATTTTTTTGGACGAATTCATGTTTTGAAAATCTTTTCTTCGGGGATATTTCGCGTTATTATGCCAAAATTTTGAAAAACATCATTCCTGGAACTAGGGAAATATTTGGAATTCAGAGGTGCAAATTTTTTTCATCACTATTGCCAACCTAAAAAAAAAATCAAAAAATTTCTATTAACTTTTGGCCATTTTTTCGATTTTTTGAAATTGACAATGATGACTAAAAAATTGGCGCGAATGTTTTCCAAAATGTTTTCTCAATTTCAGGAATAATACCTACATATTTGTGAAGAAAAAATTTACAAACCACGATCCAAAAATGTGATCTGTCACGAGAAAACCAACCTAGTGTCCAAAACGTAAATTTTACATGAAGGGCATTTAGGCGATCTAAAATTTGTAGGTCCGTGAAACTTGCACCACTTTTGGCCCCCATACGTAAGTGCCAACATAACCCGATATATTTTTTTTCAGAATCATCACATTCAAGGTTGCCAAGTCCAATAATTAAAATTTCCCAAAATCAATTTTTTTGATTTTTTTTGAATTTGTTGCCAAAATGTTGCAAAAACTACCCGAGTTTGAATTATTATAATGAAGAATATTATTATTATTAAATTTATCACGTTCCTTAACAAATTTGTTCAAGGTGAAAAGAGTTGATTTTTCCAGCTCAAGCCTTACTCAAATTTCAAAATATGGCACAAATCCTCCAAATGTGGGCCAATTGTTGTGAAAATTTGCATTTCGACTCCCCAGAACATACCTTTCAAGAAAATCAAAAAATATTTTTTTTTCAATTTTTACTGTAGTTGCTCTATTTTTTTTGACCTCAGATTTAGGGCCAAAAGAATCGTTCGCGAACGTTTCCACCTCTACAGTCGGATTCAGCACCCTAAGTACCTACTACTAATATCCACTATAAAAAAGATATCGATTTTTTGGACACTAAGCTGGTTTTTTCATGACAGATCACAAATAAGCATTACTCGCAAACTTTCAACCACTCAGTAAAACTCTAAAATTATTGGTCTTGAGATTTTGATCACATAAATCGACGTAGAATCTCAAATACTTTCATTTGGGATTGATCCATTATTCCCAAAACAGATTGGGTAGCGGCAGAAGCAAAAAACCAACGATTTTTTAAAAAACAAATTGTCCATTTTTGAGGGTTCATTTATCTCCTCTTCAGAGCCCCCTCCGAAGCTAAAATCTTTTCTGAGTAACATTTCAACTCAAAATTAAGGTCTCTGCTGAATTGGCCCAAAATCTAAAGACTTTTTTTATGATCTACCCTAGCCCAATGTAGATTGAACAACTGCCAGGGCTCGTACTCAATTTTTTCAAAAAAAAATAGTCACCTTCAGTAAGCAAAAAAGCTCGAAAAAGTAACCTGCAAGTAACTAAAAAAGGTGATAAAACGTGAGCAACATTTTAATTTTTAATGCATAGAAAAAAACTGTAAAAAAATACAGAGGATTTCAAATTAAAATCTAATAATGAAACTCGATAAAGACTTCAACAATTTTAGCAAAAAGCAGGACTTTTATGGCACTTATTGGCAAAAAACAATTTTCTAGCAAAAAGTGAGAAGAAAAAGAAATGGCTGTTTGACAGCTTTTTTTTAAAAAGCAAGACTTTTTTGGAATTTTTTTCTGCAAACAACAACATATTATTTTGGCAAAAAACACTACTTTTTGGCGAATTAAATAAAAGACGAAACTTTTGCTATTTTTGGCAATAAACAAGACTTTGACAATAGTTTTAGAATAAAACAAGACGTCTTTGAAATTTTTGACAAAAAAACAAAACTTTTTAGCAGTTTTGCAAAAAATTGAAAATTTTTGTCAATTTTTGAAAAATTGAGAATTTATTTTGTCAATTTTTAAAAAATTGAGAGTTTTTTTCGACTTCTGGCAAGTTTTAGGAAAAATTAAGGCTTGGACGATTTAAGCAACAAGCATGACTTTTCATTTTTGGCAACATAATTGGGAAATAAGTGATACTTTTTGGCAATTTCAGGCAGGAAAGCAAGACTTTTGGATAGTTTTTGAAAAAAAGTGATGCTTTTTAGCAATTTTGCAATAAAACAAAATTTTACAATACCTACTTTTTGGCAAATTGTGTACATTGATGAAAAACTTTTTCAGCAATTTCTTAATGTTTAAAAAACGAGATTTCATAGTGATTTTTGGCAAACAAGCAAGCCTTTTGAGTGATGAATTATTAGGAACACCAAAGCTTCAACAAATTTTATCAATACATCGGACTTTTTAGTAATTATTGTAGAAAAATATGACATTTTTTTGAGTTTTGTTGAAAACGTGATGCTTTTTAAAAACTTTTTGGGGAAAAACGAGCTTTTATGGCAATTTTAGACAACTTCTGTTAAAAAAGAGAGAACTTTATTCGGTAATTTTTGAGGAAAAAGCTACATATATTTTTTTGCAATTTTTCTATAAAGCAAAACTGCACTTTCTGTCAATTTTCAGCAAAAATGAAGCCTTTGAAGATTTTTTAACGAGTTAGACTCCGACTTTCAGCAGAATGCAGATCTTTATGGCAATTATCGAGAGAAATATGACATTTTTTTTGGAGGGAGGGAGGGAGGGAGGGGGTTGTCGAAAAAACGAAATTGTTTTGAAACTTTTTGGTAAAAAAATGAGCATTCATGGCAATTTGTGAGAAAAAGTGAAATTTTTTTGAAATTTTGTTGAAAAGCCGGAATTTCTGTCAATTCTTGGCAAAAATTCAGTCTTCAGAGGGTTTTCAGCATGTGAGAATTTTTTCGAAAAAGGTAACTTTTTCCAACTTTTTGGTGAAAAGGCAAGAGTTTTTGGCACTTTTCATAAATGCTAGGTTTTTTACCATTTTTGACAGAATGTGAGACTTGGGGTTTTGTATAATCGTAACACTGTAAACGCAATTTAGCGTAGCCAGTTGGAAGAGAAAAAAAAGTTACTTATTTACAAGAAAAGTAACCGAGTACCTATACGAGCCCTGAAATACCCTTCTCTCTACCCCCTGTCCATCTCACCTGTGAAACGGAAACACTTACGCAAACCGTAACAAATCATCAGTAGATACATTCTGTTCACTCATCATCGTCGTTACGTTTAACGAGTCCAGCATACTAATAGCATCTTTACTTTTTTTCTGTTGACAGATATGTCCGTGGAGCAAGTATATTATGCATATTCTTAACACTGACGATAGGAGAATGTCTCGGCAAGGAGTCAGACGAGCAAACGATACAACCTCCGAACGAGTCATGGAAAGAAGAAAAAACTACAGCTAGTGTTAGCGAACCCAGTGATATTATACTAAGAAATTATACGCATAGTAAAATTAAAGATAACGATATAGCATTTATGAATAAACCGAGTAAATTCGACGAGCATGTCGAAGACGACCAGTACGTCGATAATCCTTTATTACTGCTGGGTCTGGCGAACAGCACTCAGTCGTCAGCTAATGTTACCATTATTAAAGATTCAACGTCGACATCCTCGTCGTACAAATTAAAAGACAGTGCCAATGGAACGTTTACCGCGACTCCGCAAAATAATAATTATACTACGTGTACGAACGAGACAAGTACGCGTAATTCATCGTCAACCGCGACGACGATATGCGCTTCTGCGAGCGGTACGACGGTGGTGAAAAATTTAACCGGTACCGACGCTGCGACACATTTAAAATTAATAGATGTAGATAGTTCGAACGAGAATCTCCACAGTGCCTTAGTACGAAAACGTAATTCCGCCGATATTTCGACGAGCTCAAAACCTACCCTTAATGATTCGGCGGAGCTTCCTAATAATGAATTAGTTTTAAAAGCCGGTTCGAGGCAGCCGGCGAATATTTATTATAAAAATAATATTTATGGTAAACTTTATGATTATAAGAATGTGACTAGAAACTTTCCGTCGTTATCGCAATTAAACTTTTTACGTAAAGACAACGCCGGTAGTAGTAACAAAAGCAGCACACCGCTGAATGCCTACGTCGTCGATGCGTTCAAGTCATATCCGCGATATCAACATGTAAATTATTCTAGCAATCGAGTCAACGGCGTCGTACCAAAAATATACCACAAATCGTATTTTAACGACGCTAATAATTTATTCTCGTTTAAATTAAAAAAAGAGACTGAAGATTATAGAATGCTAGAGAAAAGAATACGTCGCCGGAACAGCCGGGTACGTAGATCGTTAAACATGTACTCGTTGCCATTTAACGAAGTCATCTACAGACGACCGTATCGTCGCTATCGTTTACGTAATAACGACCGTATGGATATCTGGGATCATATATCCGACCACAACAGACGCTACGTTCGCTTTCCACTTCCAGCCGACGCTAGCCCGTTCCGACCTAGTCGTCCGTTAAACGCGGTAGCAGCTCCGCCGCCGCCTCCACCGCCACCACCGCCACCATCTTCTCTCAGTTGGACACCGCCACAACTACCTCAATATGCAGCTTACCATCAAGCGTTGCCTACGGTTCCGTCTATGGGGCCGAGAAGTCCGAGATTGGTGTTCAGAGATCCCATCGAACCGGGTACACTGCAGGCTCCCTTTAGTCCGAATGGTCTGCAGGATTTGACCGCTCCTGAAGATAATAAAGGTAAGATGAATCACACGAAAAGGCTATACAAAAATGCTACCTATTTATATAAATATTATCCGCATAAAAACACACACACACACATCTATCATATTATTATTATGGATAAGTTTAGTATTGTCTGCTGCTACTGTATGTATGTACCTATCTACGTACATATTTCTCTGGTTTACATTATACATACCTACATTGTACCTGGCAATCTGTACTAATAAGCTCTATATTCCATTAATACCGGTTGTGTTTACTCTGCAGCGAAATATTCTTCTTTTTATCGATATCGTAAATAGAACTGCTCGCAGGATCATTCACTCGTACATAGATCAACATATTCGTAAAGCTTTTTTGTTTCATTCATCTTCCTTGTTCCTTTCTGAAAATGAGTTGAATATGAGCATTTTTTTTGGGATGGCAGGGAGGACAGATTTTCACTGAAACAGACAGTATAAACAAAATGGATCATTTTGGTAAACGTTACGAGGTTATTCCTTGCTTTGGTAGGAGCTTCAATAGAAACGATCGTTCTAAATCTTTCAGACCACTACATTTTCTCCTATTCCGAAAGGCTTTCTGAGCATACCTACCTATCTAAGACACCAAAGATCGAATTTCAATCTTCCGCAGCACAATTAGAAGCAGTTGGAGGTGTGGAACAAAATTGGAAAACCTTCAAAATAGGTGTTAAAATCCACTTCTCAGTAACAAGAAAGGGAAAAAGAGGGCCTGAAAAATTGAAACGCTCAAAAAACACTTTTCAGGTCAAGTACTTTCAATATTCACTCCAAATTTTAACCTCTTGGGCCGATTTAGAGGAGCGAGGAACGTCAAATTGTAAAACAATCAAACCAAAATAACGAATGTAATTTTTCTTCTGAAATGATACCGATTGATGTTGGGGAGAGGGGAGGAGGAGGAGGAGGAAGATAAAAAGAACACGCTTGCTTAAAATTACCAAAAATTGATTATAGGTACATGAAACAGACTATGCCGGTCTCTAACTCAATTTTTTCTTTAAAAAATGTGATTTTTACCCAAAATGGCACTTTTTGACATTTTTTCCAGAAAATGGACACTTTTAATTTAACAACTTTTCCAAAAATTGACAATGACAACTTTTCCAAAAATTGACACTTTCTGACCGATTTTTTTTCCAAAAATGGACACATTTTCCAAAAATCGACACTTTTTGACAACTTTAGCAAAAATTGACACTTTTTGACAACTTTTGCAAAAATTGACACTTTTTGACAACTTTTGCAAAAATTGACACTTTTTGACAACTTTTGCAAAAATTGCACTTTTTGACAACTTTTTCAAAAATTGACACTTTTTGACGCTTTTCCCAAAAATTGACACTTTTTGACAACTGTTCCAAAAATTGACACATTTTGACAATTTTTCCAAAAATTGACAACTTTTCCAAAAATTGCACTTTTTGACAACTTTTTTTAAAAATTGACACTTTTTGACACCTTTATCAAAAATTGACACTTTTTGACACCTTTATCAAAAATTGACACTTTTTAACAGTTTTTTAAAAAATGGCACATTTTTCAAAAATTGACACCTTTTCCAAAAATTGCACTTTTTGACAACGCGCGTTTTCAAAAATTGACACTTTCTGACAACTTTTCCAAAAATTGACACTTTTTGACAACTTTTTAAAAAATTGACACTTTTGGTGGCGCAAATTTGGCAAAAAAATCTGAACCTCATAAGCAAGTTTGGCAAGAAATGGGATTTTTGTTTGACAATTTTGGAACAAAAAGAGGACTTTTTAAACAAATAAGGGGAAAATCAATTCTGTTTGTGTGTTTGGGGTGAGGAGGAGGAGGGACGAAAATTTATGCAATCACAACTTACGAGAATTAGCGTTCCCCTAAAAAAGAAGCAACAAAAAAAGATCTGAAGTCAACTACTAATTAATATCAACCTATGGTCCACGCAGCAATAAACCTCCATACAAAACCCTCAGCTTGCTTTGTTTACCAATTGCATTAAAATAAGCTTCATAAAACATCTCGAAGTTAACCATCATTACAACACTACAGCAGCTTAGAAACTCATAAAAATGTCATCAGTGGGTATTGTCATCCTAATATAAACACCATCAAGTGTTTCATTTTTCCTTCCTTGCGTTTTATTCGCAATGTATAAAACTCCTATATCTATTTGCTTCAATATTGCTTTACGATATACCTAAACACAATTTTCATAGGGCGAATAATTTAAATACTCAGCTTACATTTTAGCTTCTCGAAGCAAAATTCATAACCCATGCCTCATTTCAAAGTGGTCTGTGGTCTAACAGAGAAAGCTATGAACGAAACATGCAATTTCGATTTCCATACCATAAGTACAAACTACGATATACAGTGTAGGTACAAATACTATTACTTTACCACGTACTTTACCATTACTTATACTCATACGTGAACCTTTTTTTTGTAAACACGTACCAACAGTGATACTGTATTTAAAAAGTATTTCAATGTCTGTAGATCTGTGTACGTATAGGTACGACCTTCATTTTACAAACTGAAATGTTTTATTGTGAAGCCGCAACCACAAACAGTGTAAAATAAATCGACCAGAAGTGCACTTTTAACCTACTTTAACGTGAATCTTTTCCAGTTTAAATGCGTCCTTGGAACATTTTCATCGAAATCGAATGATGTTGTTTTGAAGGATTCATCGACTGGAAACTTCAATATTCAGCGTATTTTGTTTATTGCGGTTCCATATATTCACGTACAATATCACATCACTGAAACAATTAGGGCACTATGAGATTTGGACTACTGGTCAATCTCGTATAGATATGTTACACTTATCTAGGTACTTAAAACTAGCTAGGTAAAGTTGAGATGGAACATACGTGAAGTTGAAATTATAAAATGAAACCTTCGGTTGGTTCAATGCCGCATATGAAAGGAATTCAATTACAATATAAATTCAGTCGGTTAATTAATTTAAAACCTCCAATTATAAATTTTCACTTCATAACGTTGTCGTTATTCCGTTCCTGATGATGGAAGTATGACAATGACAAGTTGTCGACCGATGAATGTGTCTCGTAACTTGAAAAGTGAATCTGAAATTTAAAAACGCTCACGTTCATGATCAGCGAGTACTCGTTATCCTACAGGGATCAAAACTCGAAATTTTGATAGTAATAAAGTAATTGGGTACCTGCTTCTGTGTTCTTCAAAAATCTTGCTCGTTGCTCCAACTCCAACGTCTTGATTCTTGGACTCTTCAAGGGGCAAAGTTCAAAGTTTGGACGTCCTATGGGGATCATTATTATTCCTGGACCTGGACTCCAGGGAAAGTCTGGAATTTTGTTATTCTTATCTTATCATTTTCGAAACCGAAAATACCGAAATACATAACATAACTGAAACAAACACAACCGGATTACTTTTTAGACAGAACAAGAACCTGAGCAGTTAATCACAAAAAACATCGAACAAAAGATGCAAAAGTATTGTATAACTAACACTAATAATTAATTAGCAACAAAGGGATCGACGATTTAAAAAAAAAAAAACTAGAAAAAAAAGAAAATGAGAGTTTGAGTTATGACAACTGAAACGGAAACTGACGAAATGGGACCAATGGGACTCGTTATGTTTTTGTTTACATGCTATCCTTATCAGTAATCCTTATCAGTATCAGAAAATTCAGGATTTCGGCGGAAAATTTCTGATTTTAAGCTTGACTCACTGAAAAAATTTGTTTTACTACAGTGCACTGAACTTATGAAACCTTATTTTGTATAGTACATAATCACTTTTTGAATTACATATAAGCTGACGAAGTCCCACAAAGTTCAAAATTTTGTATAGAAATGGGCATGTGTTACTCGTGTAAAAACTTGCATTTTTCTGTCGGTTATTCTTTGGGTGCGAGAATGTCCTATTTCCGGCATTCCGGCGTTGTAAATACCAATAATAAATTCATAAACTGAACCTTCGGCAACGCTATCAGCGAACCATGAACCTATCTGCTATAAAATTCGCAGTCAACCCTTTGGAAAAGCTACCTGCTTGAATCTGATCAGCGCCGCACTAATTCCTTCACATTCACAGCTCTATATAGTACCGTATAGACAGCCTCGGCTCTACAAAATTCGCTTCTGAAGCCCTATTGAGTCTTTAGCCTTCGTATATAGAGTAGAAGTGTGTGTAAAAGCCATTGAGTAACCTAAGTACGCATACATGACTGAGAAATCTTTGCACCGGTGTTCACAGATGACTGGCCTGGGCCTGAAGCAGATGAAGGAAATGACAATAGGTTATGCCCGACAGGGAGCTGTGAGTTCTTCCTAACATGCTGGATGTCATCTGGTTTGATAGAAGGCGCTTGTGGGGGTGGATTTTTATACGCTTGTTGTTTACGCAACAATGGTAAAGCCACCGATCGAGGTGCCAGCTCTATCACAACAAATGATATTCAGCTTCCAAGTAACTATGGTCCAGTCATTAATGACCCTAGTAAGTCATAAACATAACTCCTTTACAAACTAAAAAGCTACTCGCGTTAAAAGGTTGTACGGGTTCTTTAATATGCACCGCTTTTTCTTATTCTACTTAATATATTTCATTTGCATGTACCTATCATCTATAGAAGAGCATGAGTCTCATGTATACAAAGCACCGTTTTTTTTATTCACCTTCATTTTAATTCCTCTTTCATAAATTCTCGGTGAAAGTTCTACTTTTTTTTCTGCGCTTCGGTATTACTATTAGAGTGGAATATTTGTTGCAGAATTAAAAATACAACTTAAGAGCGTTACATTCGACGTATCGATTCTAAATGTAATTATGATTTCAGGATGCGGCGTTTCTGTAGCAAAACAACAAACTGCACAGAGGAGGATTGTTGGAGGCGATGAAGCTGGTTTTGGAAGTTTCCCCTGGCAGGTTATTATCTAAGATTATACTCTTACCTATTAGATTATTATAGATGTAGAAATGCAGATGGGTCTTGTTACGTGGGTTTCGTTCGCTTGTGTATAGTAACTTCTTTCGAATAAGAAGGTATTTTGCGAGGGATTATAATAATAGGAAGTTTATTCAATTTGAGATGTATTTTTATTCATCGTCAATAATCGTATTGAAATTTTCACCACGACGACTGCACCGTCAATGATTTAGTGTAGGCCTACAGAACACGTTGAATAAAAGTACACAAATTTTTATTAGGTACCTACATTAAAATTATAATAATATTTACCTACGACAAGCCAAAAATATGTACAATACATTTTTAGTCGACGTGTTCTGAATAATAAAACAATCGTTGGTATCAGTTTTTTATAATGCACACGTGTTCGTTGATGCTTTCTGAAAGTACATTCATGATCGATAGGTAGGTATTTGGACACGAGTACAATGCTCGCTAGCTTGAGCCCATCTGGCTCATTGGGTTGAAGCAACGACATCAGCGAAACCTTGAACAAACTCTAGCATTGTTTTCATTTCGTAATTTCTTTTTGAAAATTAACGGGTCTGTAATTTTTATTTCTTTTTCAAGGCATACATACGAATAGGATCGAGTCGTTGCGGAGGAACTTTGGTCAACAGGTATCACGTTGTTACTGCCGGACATTGCGTTGCCAGGTAAAGAAATAAAAATTCGTTCTACTTACATAAAAGCTTTTAAATACACTGGGCTAATGATGGTTTATTTTTATGTGCTGCAGAGCGACCGCACGTCAGGTACAAGTTACCTTGGGAGATTACGTGATCAATTCAGCTGTTGAGCCTTTACCAGCGTATACTTTCGGTGTTCGTAAGATAAACGTGCATCCTTATTTCAAATTCACTCCGCAAGCTGATAGATTCGATGTGGCTGTGTTAAGATTAGATAGACCTGTACAATATATGCCTCATATTGCTCCTATTTGTTTACCGGAAAAAGACGAAGACTTTTTGGGTCAATACGGTTGGGCTGCCGGTTGGGGAGCTTTACAAGCCGGTTAGTATGATTCGTGTTAATATTCGTTGCAGTTATTATAAAATTTGAACGCATTTTCTTAAAACTCTGATTTTATTTTAATTAGGATCAAGACTACGACCAAAAACTCTACAAGCTGTCGACGTACCTATAATTGATAACAGGCAATGCGAAAGGTGGCATAAATCGAACGGAATCAATGTCGTAATATACGAAGAAATGATGTGCGCAGGATATCGAGGCGGGTCTAAAGACTCGTGTCAGGTATTCAATCATATTTCTCGAGTATTCTGCTAATTTACTTCAATTCTACGAGTACTAATTAATTTTGGTTTTGTTTTCATTCACGTAGGGTGATTCTGGAGGACCACTTATGCTTGAAAAGACGGGTAGGTGGTATTTAATCGGTATAGTTTCGGCTGGATACTCTTGCGCTCAACGTGGACAGCCTGGAATATACCACAGAGTTGCTCATACTGTCGATTGGATCTCTTATATTGTTAATTCGTAATTTAGAAAAAAAAAACAATTTTAAAGACAAATCAGCCAGCGATACGAATATTATATTTATTTTTTACATTTTCCTTTTTTGTACTTGTGTGTGCTAGTGTGAGTGTGCGTGTGTGTGTGAGATGAGTATAACTTAAAAAAAAAAATGAGAATAAATCCATGTTTTTAACGTTTCGTCTATTTTATTACAATAGGTACTATTAATCGAACACATTATTAAAAGTTTTTATTACTTAAAATTACCTACATAATAATTACATAATTTCTCGTACCTCTTCCATATTAGGTTTATTGAATAGGTAGTGTCTTTATAAGTCTAAAAGCGATGAAAATTTATAAAATATATAAAAACCTGTTCCGCCATTGATGCAGCAACTTTGACCATTCAGTTCGACCTAAATGATGTTTGCAAATATCAAGAATGAACTTTTCCATCAAAGCGGCAGGTCATGTTAAAACTTACGATAGACGGTTTTACGTAAAATTTTTGAATATTTTTATCGATTATTTTGCATCGTTTGGAAACCATTCGGTGCATGCTTCGATTGTTATATCACACATGGCTCGAAGTGTTTTACTTGTTAGGGCATCCACTTCTGCAGAAAAAAAGTTCAAAATTAAGATTCAGTGGGTTGGATAATCTATGCTTTATTCAACGTAGGTATTTCAATAAGTTTTTTCAAAATTTACGAAAGATATTTTCAATTTATGGTACATATCATTTAAAAAAATAAAATCAATAGGTAGATAAACATTTTACAAAATAATATTTATTTTTACAGATAAATGTAGGTAGGTAATTTTTTTTAGAAAACTTGAAGATTGAAATTTCAATTTCATTTTAAAATAATTCACCAGTCATTTTGATTAAAAAAAAAAAAAAAAGAATCTAAATCATATCAAAAATCACTTCACGATCGTTTCAAATATGAAAAATTATTATAAAATGCAATATTTCAATTACCAGAACTCCGCTTTCCGTAGATACTTCCGTTCATCGGGATTATTCTTCTTAAAGGAGCCGTTGCCTCCGTCTCGATGATAAAATTATCAAACATCATTAAAAAGCAAACAAATACTATCAAAGCTTTTGTTTGCATTTTACCTACAAGAACGAAACACTACAAATCGCACCTTTTAAACGTACAGAAACTTTGAGAGAAATTTGGTAAAAGAACTGGCCAAAATCTGAACACAAATTTCAAACTTGTCGTTGAACACGTCGAACTTCAAACTGTTTTCGAGCTCGCACAGTTTTCAGATTTATATACGTTTTCTCCATCCTGGGTGGATCTCCCATATCGTAAAATTACGAGTAGCACGTCGATAATGAAATTATTTTTCAATTTACGGCGTGGTGTTCAATTCATCAGGGAATGAGTTCCGTATTAAAGACACAATTTTATCAAAAATATACTCTTTAATTTTAGTAGGTAGGTAAAACAAAATAACATTTTATAGATAGATTGGTAGCATATTTAGAATAAGGTCATCATCACTTCGCATCGTCGCTGTCGCTCGACGAAAAGCACATGATTCTTTTGCGATGTTTTTTCTTTTGACGGACGGTAGCGTTGCTCTTTTCTTCGTTGGAAGAATCTTCGCCACTGCTGACTTGTTGTATTCGTTTGGTTTTATTCGTCTTGAATCGCAGCTTGTCTTCCATTTGAGTTAAAACCGAAGGAACGTATTCTGAGTCTTGTTCCTCTACGTCGTCTACGCAGAACGAATCCTGTAAAATTAATTCAGTCGTTAGGTTAAGAAATTAGTAGCTTTGGTATAGGTACCTAATGAAAAATATGTAATTGGAAAGTATTGATTTTTTAAATAGAGGAAAAAAAGATAGAAATCTCGTACTCAATTTTTTTTCCAAAAAAAAATGACTTCAGTAACCAAAAAAAAGACACAACGTGAGCAAAACATTTTGATGCAGGACAAAATCACCGAAAAGAAAAAATATGATTCGGTTTTTTAATTTTAAAAAGTTGAATTATTTTGAAAGTTTCTGATAAAAAAACAAGACTTTCTGACATTTTCTGGCAAAAAAGCGAGACTTTTGGAAAATTTATGAAAAAAGTGAGACTTTTTGGAATTTTTTGCAAAAAAACAATTTTTATCCACTTTTTTGAAAAGCAAATTTTGTTTTGTCAATTTTTGAAAAATCGAGAATTTTTGCAACACTTTGTCAATTCTAGCAAAAAATAGTGCTTTTTAGAAATTACTGAAAAAAGCGAGACTCTAGTAATTTTCCTAAAAAGCGAGACTTTTGAACAATTTTTGAAAAAATGTGAGACTTTTTAAATTTTTCCACAAAGAAATGACACTTTTTAACCATTTTGATGAATAGTGAAATTTTTGCCATTCTTGAAAAAGCGAGAATTAGCTACAATTTTTGGCAAAAAGCAAGACTTTGACAATTTTAGGGAAAGGAAGGGTCTTTTATAGCTATTTCTGACACACAAACTAGACTTTTGAACCATTTTTGGAAAAAAAGAATGCCCAAGCTTTTTTGTATTTTTGAAAAAAGTGAATTTTTTTTTAGGAATTTTGCTAGAAAGCAAAAAAGCGAGACTTTTTGGGAATTATTAGAAAAAAAGTGAATTTTTTTTAGGAATTTTGCTAGAAAGCAAAAAAGCGAGACTTTTTGGGAATTATTAGAAAAAAAGTGATATGTACTTTTTTTTTCGCAATTTCAGACAAAAAAGTGAGATGTTTGGGTAATTTTAGAAAAAGTGAAACTTTAATTTTTTTTGTTAAAAAGTAAATATTTTTGTCCAAACACAAGACTTTGAAAATTTTTGCAAAAAGCAAAACAATTTTGTCATTTGGCAAAAAAATTAAATTTTTTAAATTTTTTTTGTGGAAAAAGCGAGTTTTTTCGAATCTTTTCGTTTCAGTCAAAAAAACCAGACTTTTGGATCAATTCTATAAAAATAAATTTTTTTTAGCCATGCAAGTGAGACTTTTCCTCAATTTTATTGTGAAAAGGCGAGTCTTTTTAACAATGTCCGACAAAAAAGAGATATTTTTGGGGAAAAATTGAAACTTTTTGCCATATTTTGCAAAAAACGGGGTTTTTTGGTAATTTTGATAAAAATTGAGATTTTTTGCTATTTAGTCCTCAAGTAACAAAAAAAAAATAAATAAAAAATAAGACGCAGAAATCGTAGATTTTTCATCATCAACTTACTTGCTGATAGGTCTGGTCATAATAATCCATTTGAGAACACACATTCGCTCTTAGTTTACTTTCAGATAACACCGGAATATGGAATCTCCCCTGCTGCGATCCAGGACTCCTAAAATGAATAATCACATTGAGCGAACAATATTTTAAAATCACACAATTTATCAATCTACGTAAGTAAGTACTCACTTGATCGATTTCAAATAATGAGAGTAAGTATTATTCTTATTCATGACCTCGTCGTCGATAAAACTATCATGTTCATAAGACACATTGGAGGTTTCTTCCGAAGTTGTATCGTTGCTAGCATCCGAGCTGACCTCCGCTTCATTGTCTATGAACTGAATAGCCTGAAAATAAAACACATATCTTATCAGTTATCATCCTACAAAAAACAAAAATCCTTTTCAAGGAAAAAAGTAACCTATTCGCTTACCAGGTTACGTTTCAGATTCGTCTTTTTCTTCCTTTTCTTGATCATCCTCGGCTCGGGAGAATTCTCACCACCGACTGATTTTTGATCAGAACCAGAACTCGAATGAGCACTTCTAGATGCCGAGCTTCTGATCAAAAATGGCCCAGGTTTCTTAAAATCTGGAGTACTGTGAGCAATCGACGGACTATCGGAAATTGAGCAAGATGCACGACCCACCACAGTATTCGGAATAAAGGAAGGCGACGAATTTGCAGAAGTCGTTGACGCTTTCGGGCTATCAGATGAAGCAGAGCAAGGAACATAAACGGGTGATTTTTTCAGCCACGAAGAACACGAGTTATTCGACGAAGACGCTGGAGGAGGAGGTTTGGCTGGAGATTTTTTCAGCCAAGGAAATAACGGTTCGTCATCCGGTTTAGCAGTAACTTTAGGTTTCTCGGGCGGTTTTGTGGTATTCTTCATCCACGGAAAATCATCGCTATCGTCGTCGTCTGTTTTAGGTGGTTTAGTACTCGCCAATGCATTTCTGGCGATTTGATTTTTCTCGCATCTTTGTTTCAAAGCTGACGAGAAATTCGAGAAGAACGAATTACTAATGGCTTTTTTTCTACAATTATCACTTATATTAATATCACAGGTAGTGGCGAGATTCTTATGAGATCTATTTGGTTTTGGTAACTCAGTCAATGTCGAAGTGCTTTCCGGAGGTTTTTTACGTTCTGTAAAATTCGTTCGATCGTCTGGGTTCTTTCGCGGAGAGACTAAATCTATCATTGGAGCACTTGTAACAATTGGTGATGTTTCCGCAGGTGTAATTTTCGGTTTCGAGATCGGCGTGCTTGTCTTGATTGAAACCGGATCTTTGAGCAGCGTAGCAATATCTTCTTCTGCATTTTCATCTTCAAAGAGGTCACAGTCTGGATCCCAATCGTCTATATTTGCCGTATCTGGTAGTTTCTCTTCGACCTCTTCGTTTTCCCCGGAAGAATCGTCCTTTTGTATCGATTCAATAGGCTTATTCTTCGGTGAAAACTCCGGCGATCTTTTTTCTTCTACAGGTGGTTTATCAAAACACAATTTTTCAATGGTGAAATCATCGTCTAATTCGAACGACGAATCGAAATGTATCGATGCGCTTCGATCCTTCAAAGGAACATGGTTAGTTTTAGATAACATTAGACTGGATTTTTTTGCGGAAAATATCGGCGATTTGGCTGAGACTGGATTTTGTCGCGTGTCATCCACTGCATCGATATTGGTACGTGAATGTTTACTCAATCGCGAATCTTCTTTGAAGTTTTCAAATAGTGACATATCTGCGAATAATTCTGCTTGCGGTGGGCTTGAATTTCGTCTCGTCTCATCCACAAAATCGACACTGGTACGAGAATATCCGTTGGTACGAGTATTTTCTCTGGAGTTTCCAAATAATGACATCTCTTCGAACCTGGATTTTTTCAATGGGCTTGAATTTCGCCTCGTCTCGTCAATAAAATCGATACTGGTACGAGAATTTGCATTGGTGCGGGTATCAGCTTTGGAGTTTTCGAATAACGACACGTCCATGACTCTGTCTTTCTGGATACTGGAACAAGGATTTGCACTCGTTCGTGTATCATCTTTGGAACCTCCGAATAACGATCTTTGTTTGAATCTGAATTTCTGCATTTGACTCGGGTTTGGTCTGGTCTCATTCACAATATCGATACTAGTACGCGGATTTACATTGGTTCCTGAATCTTCTTTAGAGCTTTCATATAGCCATGTCTCTGCGAGCTTGTTTTTCTGTAGTGTGCCAGGATTCTGTATTGTGTCGTGCACAACGCTGATACCGGTACGAGAATTTTCACCAATTCGAGTCTCTTCTTTAGAGCTTCCAAATAACGATGTCTTTTTGAACGCAAATTTCTGCCCTGAGCTCGGGTTCAGTCTAGTTTCATTCACGAAATCGATACTAGAACGAGAGTTTACCCTGATTGGTGTCTCATCTTTGGAGCTGTCAAATAACGATGTCTCTGCGAGCCTGTTTTTCTGCAACGAGCCAGGATTTTGTACCGTGTCATGCACAACGCTGATACTGGCACGAGAATTTTCACCAATTCGAGCATCTTCTTTGTAGCCTCCAAATAACGATCTCTCTTTGAACCTGAATTTCTGCCCTGGACTCGGATTTGGTCTCGTTTCATTCACAAAATCGATACTGCTACGGGAATTTCCACTCGTTCGAGTATTATCTTTGGAACTTCGCGATGACGTGATGCTTTTAAACCCATATTTCGACAATGGCGTTTGTTCTGCGTTATTCACTATATCGATACGACTATTCGTACTCGATCGAGTATTATCTTTGGTACCTCCAATGAACGAGTTCTCCTTACTCGCCCTTTTTTGCAAACTGCTTAAATCCACATCCTCGAAAATATCGTCGTACTCGAATTCAATAACCGAAGACGATTTGGACACCGGAGATGGTGGTTTTGAATTCGTGATACTTTCAGGTGACGACGAAGGCATGTCCAATTCTAGAGGAAGATTCGCCGCACAATCTCGTAGTGCAAGCAATCTCGAAGCAATAGACATTTTGGTATTCGTTTCTGGTACTTTAAACCTGTCATGGTCCATATCGTTCGTCCATTTGGATGATACACTGTCGCTGTCTCCTAAATTGAAATTCTCTTTGTCACTCGATTGACTGTTATTGGTTTCCTCTTTCTTCGCAGGTTTACTTTTAACTTGATTACGTTGAGCTACCGAAAAATCCAGAATTAAATCGTCGAACGAATCGTCGTCAACTTTGAATGCATTCGAGTTAGCTTCTTGTTCGACGAAAGGAACTGGCTGCGGACTAATGTAATAAAAGTCGTCGGTGTCTTTAAGGTCATTTTTAACGACATCAGGCGATTTCACAACAGATATCTTCGATTTGCTTTGAAACAAAGGAGGTGATAAGCACCGCTCTGGTGATGTTTTTCGAGTATTGTTTGGCACAAAAATACCTGAAAAATTATCTAAATTAAATAAAGTATCAACTTGAGGATGCTACGGTTTTAAAAAAATGTCATACTTGAGTCAACGAAATCGCTGTCGTTGAAAATAGAATCGCTTTTTCTCGATTTCCCTTCGTTAGAGGGTTTTAAATAATTCATGATGGTAGTTTTTTGAGTGCCAGATTGGTCGGCTTTGCGAGTTAGAGGACCGACGCTGGTACCTTCGAAGTCTGGATTAAATCCTGGAATGAAAAGGTGTTGTTATTTCGATGTTTAAAAATGTATTAAGCTTTTTTTTTTCAGTTGATATGACAATTCAAGTATTTTTTTTTTGTACCTTCGGGAAACAAGGAGGGACTGTTTTGTAAAACTTCATCCACTACAGGTAAGTCGACAGATTTTTGTTCGTTCTTTTTTTCATTAAGTAATGATTCAAATTTCTGAAATACAAATTTAAAATAATTACTGAGAGAACAACGCATTTGTAAAATTTGAGATTGTAATACTCACATAATATTCGTTTCCTTTTGTCAACACGAAAAAGCATTTATCAGGACCACGATAAAATCTAGGATCTGAAAATCTAAGCAAAGGTTTGCTCGGTTCCAAAGAGATGATTAGATTGGCCTTTAGATCACTAATTTCTTCAACCAAATTGTTCACCGCTAAGATGTTGATAACGCCTCCGTTGAAATTTTGCACAACTTCCTACAGAACAATTGGACAGAAAATGAGAACAATTCATTTTGAGACGATCATCATTTTATTATAATTAGTACTTAGCTACTTACCTTGTATTCATTGGTATTACTAAACGATTTCGACTTGGTTTTAACACACTGGTGTCTGATGAAACTTGGCAAGTTTGAAATTAAACGATCGATGTCGTCTACGATTTCATCCATCTACGAAAAAAAAATAAATGAAAAATTTATCTGTTTTTTTTTTATTCAGAAATCACCGAGTTTAAAATCGTACCGAGCAAAAGATTAAAATTCGAAAACCCTCAATGTTGTTTTCAGCCTCAGAGAAAGATCGTAAAATTAAATTCTTCAAATATACAAGTTTTGGATGAACTATTTTACTCATCAACGATTCCTAAAACAAAATACATCGAATGAACAAACTGTACAGATGATAACTTTATCTCGAGTAATAAAAATTATTAACCATCTTTTTCCCATTCGATTTTAAGTATTCGTTTAGTAATTTCATCTGATTCTTTAAATGTTCATCTTTTACAATTAATCGTTTTAATTCGCCATCTTTGTTTTCGTCTGAAATGCACAGTCATCGATTAATAGTGAATAAATTGTAACTAAAATGAACATTGAATATAGAGTAATTACCAAATAAATAATTGTAGAACGATCGAACACCCCAATTATGCAATATTTCTATTCCTACGCTTAAAAACGAACACATTGTCATGCCATCGAGCAAGTTTTGCTGAGATTCTTTGTTCATATTTGGTGGCGGTGCCTTGATGAACTTTTCTCTGGCTTTTTGTATCTGAAATAACAAATACAACGAGTTATTTTTCAACATAGAATACTTATTATTTCGCCATCAGTAAGAACTCACTTGATTCTTGGTAAAACTCGCTACGTTACCGTTGATAACTCTAGCATCTTTTAGTAATTTACCATATTTTTCGTAAACCTGTAAAAAAAAAATGAACAAAAAAATAATCATGAAATTGAAAACATATTTTAGTTCATTGCAAAATGTACTTACAGTATAAAAAGCATCTTTGATACTACTCATATGCTGCGATATTTCTAAAGAAACTGATTCTATTTCTGAACGAAATGTACACTCCATTACATCAGGAGAAGACAAGTTACGAAATTCAATCAGAGATATGCTGAACGTCTCTATCACCTGAAAATTTAATTCAATGACAAATACTACTTCTTGTGAACATTGCAAAATAAAATAAAAATAGGTTTACTTGTTTCAGAGATTTTGTACTAAATCCGCCTCCTTCAATAAACACATTCACTCTGAAGTTTAAACCGGTCAATAAATCCATAATCTGGAATGAAGCATTTGTCATGAAAAATGATCGAAGAAAAGTACGTTGATTTTTTCAAGAAAAATGTATTACCTCTTTGTATTCTTGACATTTGGTTACTTTAGTCGTCTCGTAAACAATTAATAAAATCAAGTCATCAACTTTACACATTTTCGTTTTGATACTATCGAGAAATTTAACCGGCGTTGAAAGTATAATTGGTTTATTCCACGCAGCTTCGTTATCAGTGGTAGTATTGCCTGTATAAAACAAAACGGTAAGATTTTGATAGAATAACTCGGAGTAATATGTTTCAAGCTTACCATAGAGATCACTGTACGAATCACTAGTTAATGTCGTATGAGAATTCAAAGCGTTTATTTGTTCGACAATACAGCTTTTGGTTTGACTCAGCATAACAATTTTGGCATTCAAGAACCATCTTTGAAAGTTAAAAACTACTACAGATGCCAAGAAGGGCATTCCCAGTCCTGAAAAAGTACATTAAATGAATGTTCATCGAATAATAAAATGCATTTCGAACATGATACTAACCAAGAGGTAAGCTTATCAGAGTGTTTTTGAAAACCGCTGACATGATGATTTGTTTTTGAAATCCTTGCAGATTGTATGACAAAGGATGCACCAAAGTGTGTCCGGTAATATCGAAAAATTTGACATTTCGACGTCCATGAGATAAACGTCTGTAAAATGACAAAGATTCAGTTTTCAGTGAAGATAGCTGTTCGTCAATGTTCATGATAAGTGAATGACTTATGAGATCTTACTTCAGGGAATCCTTCTTGTCTTGAGTTTCCATTTTTCAATTTTCATATCACTAACGGAAGTCAGATAATTTCACGAGAGAATCCATACAAATTCATATTTCTTTCAGAAATTCAGATGATTTTTTTGTTTTTTTCATAAAAATTATGCAGAAATACTGATAACATTGCAAAAACCCGGTTGACCAATGAGGTTCGAGTTTGATAAAAATTGGTTTTTCTTCAATCCGTGAAAGCGCTAGTGTATTGGATTGAAAAATTTGGCAACGTTGCTTTTGAAAAAACAACAACTTTTTCTTGTAATTACTGGTTATTAAACTGGTAATTACCACGCTATTTTTATCTTTTTTAAAATTTAAATTTTTTAATATTTTTTTCTAGATTGGTTTAGTTTTTAGTTTTTGAATAATTTTGACTATTTTTAATCATGAATGTGAATATAAAATACCATAAATCAGTTCCAAGCTATGTCAACTAGCAAATTTCTACCAGATGGTAGTCTTTCTTGGCGACCTTTTTATTTTTTTTTCGACGTGGTCGCCAGGACAACTGTCCCTGCGCATTATTTTTGTTGAATTCGAAGGAAAAATCACCCATGCTATGCCATGGCCATATCTCATATCTGTAAACGTTACCACTGCAATTAACCATAGCCATAAGCTGACATTGCTATTACTATAGCTGATTTCAGGAAGTATTAATTGAAAATTGAAATACATCTTTCCTTCTTTGACTTGAAATGACAGAACGACGAACGTAAAAAAATATCAGAATACAACGACCGTGAAAATACGAAGTTTCTTCTAAGTCCTTGGTTAATTCAAATATCATTACTCGATCCTGTATTCAATTTATATCTCATTAAAAAAGCCAACGTTTGCGAACAAATTAATAGAATACCTCATTTCAATTTGAACTTTTGATTGCCAACAGTTGACACCAATTATCAAGATTACAATAAAATGAAAGACGACAGCATTCTCAGCATTCCAACTACTTTCCCCTCAGCTTTCGATTTTTCAAAAAATGATGTATTCAATAATACTATGAAATTTTCACAAGTTGATATGAAAATGAATTTTTAAAAAATGATAACACAATTTAATACAAATGAGTTACTTTTATTAGGAAATGTCAATAAAATAAAAATAAATACGAACACAACGTAAAAAAAAATCAAAATACAGAATTGTCAACATAAACTTATTCCGCATTAAAAGTATTTACGTACTACATAAATTAATACGAATAGAAACACATGGAAGCGTGCAGCTGGAATACAAATTAGACGAGTTCAAATCTCATCTTTTCCATATGACACGTACGGGTATAATAATGCTTAAACTTGATTTCATATACATATACCAGCCAGTATGAAGAATCAACGATAAGCATAATTTAGAAGGGGGGAAAAAATGGAAAAAAAAGGCTACCACATGTTAAAAAGGACATAGATTACAAAACCAACCAACCACAGCATTAAAATTAGGAATGTAATTCTTTCGTAGGAGAAAATTATACACCATGTTAACGACGATCGTAATTATAGTATGAGAAGTTAATCAGTGTATGATCAAAAAGGTAGTTACACAAGAATTACATTTCCAATACGAACATTGATACATTATGTCTTTACTTTACTTCAGCGCTCCAACGAAGCTATTTTATCACTAAGCGTTCCTTTCTGAGCTTCTTTAAATACTTGGTTAATGATTTCTCGAACTCGTGATCTGATATCTTCGGACAATAGTTTCAATCTTTCTCCCCAAATACTGCCCATAATGTAACATTGATCTTCTTCGTCGGCTTCAGCCATTTCTAATAAATCGTCTTCTTCTTCTATATTATACATATTAGTTATACCATCACAAATTTCCATCGAATCGTGGTTCAACGATACATTCAAGCTATCGTTTTTCTCTTCGTCGTCCAAATAAACTTCGCAATTAACTTCTTCGGCGCTTACCCTTTTCATTTCGTTATCTTCTAACACTTCCAATTCGTGGATCAACTGTAAGTTATCGAGAAACTAATATTAAGATTTTAAATCAACTTTGCAACTAACATTAACAATGAACTCACTGAATCAATGTTATCCATATCGATAAGTTCTTTTCTCCTGAAAGTATTGCCGGATTTTCTTTTCTTAAGTACATGGTTTTGAGACATATCACCTCCCAAATGCACTGGGAAATTGAATATAGAAGGCACCGCATCTTTCTTGAGCATTCGTTTCGTTAGTCCGGCTCTTTCGACGTAATCATCGTCTCGAAAATGATCGCTGCATACTAAACTGGCTTTTGTCGGTACGAAATCTTTACGTTTTAGCGCTCTAACCCATTTCTCGCATAACGAGCGGCTTCTGAACGGAAACCTACACAAAACAAACGCACGTACTTGTCAACTGTGTTCACCTCGCTAAGGACAAATTAAATCGACTATTTGCACTACATTAATACTAATTACCGGCATAATATAATCAAAAACACGTCACATGGACGAGAAAAATTGATTTTCTAACCATCTGTCTATCGAGTTACCAAGCTTCTACTTACTTATGAAAATGAATGGGAGAATCACGACTCCATTTGTTAGAGCAAGCGTACGCCGAACACGAAATCACCATTTTTCTAACGCAATATATCGCAGAAATTTATAAAAATTCAATATCCGCGAAATACCGCTAAATTCTAAAAACACCAACAACAAAAAAATGATTAAAATTTTGAAAAATACCGAAATTATTTCAACACATCCTATTTAATTGCGCTAGGTAAATGGCGTTGTGTAGGTACGTGGGATTGTTTCCTAGTTAAAGTTGGCGTTGTTTGTAGAGAGAAGAGGGGTTAAAAGAGAAGAGTGTTCATACAACGATGTCTCAACAAAGGCGGCGTGCTTTTTTGTTTAATACATTTTTTTCATAAAATACTCGAATTAAATTCATTAGCAGGTTAAATTTTATTATAAGAAAGTCTGTTATATTTTAAAGTATTACGGAATTTATTTTTTATGGCGATTTTTTCATATATTTGTAAGTTTTTAAATCCTATTTAAACTGTCTAACTTTGCTGTCGAATGTGAATACATCCTATCTTAGGACAAAAACGTGGGCTGCAGGTGAAGAAGATAGGGGAAGAAACAAAGCAGCATACCAGCCGCCAACATGCGCACATTGTTCTGCGCAAGTGAAATTTTCTAGAAATCAATCTGGCAACGTTGGTTTATCTGCCCACAGCTTTGTTTACAAAAAAAAAGGTGATTTCATGATTTGTGTGTGATTGAAATTTTCAATATGGAAATATTTTGGTGATGTAAAATGTGTCTCTTTTTGAGTATTTAATTCACATTTCACGTGTTTGAATAATTATTTAATGACTGCTTGATGCTTCGTTATACGTAGTAATTTTGAATGTGAATCGCATCAATCGAAGTAAACGGTATCCATTTATTGTGCTTGTACGTTATCGCTTTCTTGGAAAGAGTTGCTGTGTGTTACGAAAACATGTTTCAAGACCGTAAAGATCTACTGCAAATGCAATCGGTAAGTAATGATAGATCGAAGTGATGAAAATGTGATTCGTTCAAAGTTTCAACACACTATTTTGTCATGATTTCAGAGTAAATTGGAATCATCCAATGAATTAGATGCGGCCGAACAATTTGTTAAAATATATTATGAGAAATTGGATAAACAACAACACGTAAGTATTCGATTCGTTCATCCCTCGAATATTTATGTTATCAGCCAAATAGAGTAATTCTATTTTTTGTTTTATATGCAGCAAAGCATAGCTCGACTCTATCTTCCCGAAGCACTGTTTGTATGGAATGGGATATCGAACGTCGGACCAGATAAAATCCAGCAGTTCCTGACCCAGCTACCTCCGTGTACCCACACAATATATTCCTTCGATATGCAGCGCATACATGGTACGTTATTCGTGATAATCCGCTAAAATTATTTTCATCTCTGCCATCGTATTAATTTACTCGTGTTTTGTTTTTGTAGATAACAATAACCCTGTACCCAATCAGAAAACTTATGTTATCAAGACCGGAGGACAAGTCAGGTTCAAAGATCACCCTCCTAAACAATTCTTCCAAACCTTTTTTACTGTCTCGGATCGAGAAAAGTACCGGATATCTATTGATAATTATCGCTGCCTCGGTGGTACTCCTTGAATCATGGACAAGAAGCGATGCTGATGTAATATATATTGTATGATTTCGTTTTATGTTTGTACATGGTGTACTCGTATTGTTTTTTTTTAAATTAGTAATAAAGTGTTTTTATTTTGTTTTCTGCGCATCGGTGTTTTAGTTCAATATTTCGATGGAATCTGAAAAATTCGAGTTTACCGGAGAATTATTTTTGATATTTTGAATGCTGCAATCTGACTAATTATTTCACCATTGGTATCTAGTTCCGGTAACTTTCGTTTGACGTAAAACAGAACGAATCAATGTGTAATTTATCTAAATTTAGTTGACAATGTTAAAAAAAACCCATTATTGCGAGTTATTACTCTTAATAAGACAATTTTTTAAGATAGGTGTATTCTGAATGAAATCGTCTACACAATTTAACTCGTACGTACTTGAGAAATCTACGAGTCATGGTCTATGTGTAGGAGACCACTTAATTGCTTCTTTCGTACAATAAATTTATCAAACGGTTGACACTTCGTACGTAATCATTACCGAAATATGTTTAACTTTTTTTAAATACCTATTTCCCATAACGAGTATGTAAAAACCCATGTTTACAAAAAAAAAAAATTCGTATTGTTTGTCTAATGAATATTTCTAAAATTAATTACGTTTTTCATTCTCCCCTTACGTACTACTTTAAAATGCAGTCTAATTGCAATTGTACACTTCTTGAACAATTCTACGTGTCATACGAGTGTCCTCAGTGATTCTTAAATTGTCACGAATAGTGTATATGACATGTACAACACTTCATACAACTCTTGAAAAAATTCTCGGTACGCAAAACGCAGCTAGAAATTCCCTTTGGTGAAATTTTCATCAAAAGAATCTTTTGTTGCGAGTAAAAATTCATACTTATTTTCATAAAATCACCAACTGTCGTAAGTGTTCGCGTATATTTTCCTCGTTTCATTCTTCGAAACGATCAAACCCCAGTAGCAAGTTGAATCTTACTTTACAGGGGTTCTAGCTACCGTATCTGCGCTCATTTATATACCTACGTTTTTATTTTTATACGATGGTGAAGTTTTCATTTTAATTTGCTATAAAAACCATATTATACTCGGTATTTTATGACGATTTTAATCCGATGCTCTCCGGTCTCCGGCGGATTCTTAGTTCGCCGAATTTTCTACAGAGTTCGATACCATTGGAAAGTGTGCACTATGTTTCAACCTTAACTCATTACGCACGACTGTTTCGGCCTCTATTTTTCCTGTATACAACAGAGATATATTATTCTTCGTGTTTATATCGCTTGTTGCTGACTTCCAAAAGGTTCCACAAGTATTTTATTTCCCGCGTAAAATATCTCTGTACTTTGGTTCCTGTGCTGTCGAATTTGGTAAGTTTGAATTTATATTTTCAATTTTATTTTTAGTTTTTTTAATTTTACTTGCATTTTAAAAATAATTTTTTTTTTTTTTTTTTTTTTTTACAAAAAAGTGTGAACGTTGATTATTAATATTGTGGTCTTTTTTTTACATTTATTTTTTTTAACACGATTTCTGGAGTTGAAATTTAAAGTGAATTTAAAAACATATCGAATGTTTCCAGTTGGAGAAATATTTTCCAGTGAAACTCGCATTCATAAACATTTTTCATTCTCTGAACATTTTTGTCAGACTAAAAATACGCAACTCGGCATATATTTTAATTGAAATATTAACAAATTATGCACATTCACTGGCTCTCACACTGTTGAATAAAACCTAATCCACGCTTTAAAATTAATTTCCTTCGTTATAATTTGGTAAACTGCTGGAGAAATTTCGGCACACGCATTTGAACTTTCGTTTAATAATTCACACAACGCCGAAGAAGAAAAACTTTCTATTTCCTGGAAGAATATAATATTTTTTTTTCTATAATATTTTACGACGCGAAGGAAAATTCCACTCGCGCCCTCGGTTCGGTTCTTATCTTTAACACCATAAATTTTATTTTCTTGTGTATTTTGTTGGCGATCTAAGATACAAGGGCCGGCTCTCCGAAGGGTAAAACAAAGCTCTCAATTTGCAATACGTAAAGGTGAACATTTTACGAGTTTTTTTTTCTTTTTTAATGGACCCTATAGACAACCTTGAGTTTTCCTTTAATCCTGCCAAAGTCTCCTTTAGTGTAGGTAATTTTTACGAAAATAAAAACTTCTCTTTAGTGTTTTCTTATCCGATGATATTTTCCGCCGGAACGATCCCCTTCACCCAGTCCCCTCTAGTAGGCTGTTGAAGCGAAGCCCAAAAAACACAATCCCCATCGGGGGCAGAATACGGGGGGATGAGAACGCATAAAATCTGAATATTAACTTTAATTGCTACGCGGAGGTACCTACGATAGTAAAATATCGTTTGTTGCGTATAAAGTGGCATTTTATTTTACGTTCGTTTTGTCCTTCTCTCCGGCCTCTTCCAGTCTACCTATAGTGCTTTATTATATTGTGTGAGCCTCATCTCTCGTTGAAATTTTCAACACCGACGCCGATGTGCACCACCGCCGCCGCGCCGCTCGAGTAATCAATTTGCCAAAATGATCGCGATTCGATAATTTTAAAAGGACTGGAGACGTTTTAATGACGCGATATCGATACGCTTAGACTAATTATGTATAATAAGTGTATCAATACGTCGAATTCCCCATTTCTGCCAAGTCACGAATACCACTTACATATCAACTGTTATTATGCCGATCAAACGTACCACATATAGACATTTTCAACTGCCAGTACGTAGGGTTAAAAATCGTTAATTTCGTTAAAGTTTTACCAACAGACGTGAAATATTTCTTTTATGGATTGCCAACAAGAAGGTACTTTCTTTTTTCTATAAGGCATGTTACTGATATTTTTACCGGGTACTTTTTTTTTTCGTTTTTGTTTATGGGTTTGACCGATGTAACGAGTTATCGTTAAACCGGAGATTTTACTGGGATGTTTAAAGTATATATATTTTTTTTTTTGCGAAATTTCAACCGTATCATTTTCTCATTTTTTAAAAATCGAAGTAACTCGTATTGTCGTTGGAACATCAACGTATTCTAATTACATTTTAATGAATTTGTATTACATTACTTATACTCACTTAGGCACTTTGAGAAAGTTATTCTCTACCTATATATCTCTAGGTACCTATCAAAACTTTAAACGTTGATTTTAATATCTAAGTAGTTATCTTACTTCTAAGTTCTACGAATTTTTATAATTATTAATGGTACATAAAGTATTTAAATACACAGGTGTATAAATTTACTTAAAAGTTATGATAGGTACCTACATAATTTTTTGTCAATTTCTAGAAAATAATGCACCAGGAAAATGTTAGAGGTGATACATTTTTAAATTTTTATAAGTCCCCCCCCCCCCCCCAATACTCTTTTAAACGTTCTAGTGAAGTCAATGTATCTATAATTTGAAGTGAATTTTAGAATTTTTGAGAACTATATTCTATTCTTCATTGCTTAGTTTGATTATTAGGTACAGTTGTTCTCATGTCAAAAAATGGGTTGAAGTGGAGACATTAGTTCATAATTATTAAATGACATGCTCGAAGACTGGCAGGAATAGAGAGGTTGGGCCATTTTGAATGGAAAATTACTAAAAAGCTGCACCAAACGGAAGACTTTGACATGACGATATTAGATAACTGAAAATCATTTTTAAAAAACAGAATTTATTTCAAAAATAAAAAAAAACTGATGAATTGAAATTGAATGATGGAACTATGTTTATCAATGTTATAAGATGGTACAGTTTCCTAAAAATTTAGATGATGGGTGGAGGGGGAAGAGTGTTTCTCTGTTGCTCATCCTTAATCTACTCATCTGTTTCAATTCAGAAATTCGTCAAAAATGATTGAGTAAATGTGCAAAAATATTCATAATATCGGTTTTTAATTATAGTAAAAAAAAAAATTACATTAACTTAGGTAAATCATGGTTTTTTTTTTCAGCAAAGTTTTAAGAAATATTTGAAAAATTATGAAAATTGCTTCAAAACAGCACAAAAGGGGGAAATACTCCCTCCCCCTCCTTCAAAGAAATCATGAATACCAAGAGAATAGTTCAAGATGGTGTAAAATTGAAGAAATTACTCGTATATAAAAATTATTATTCAAAACGAAGCAAAAATTGTTCAAATGACGTCAAAACTCTCAAAATTGTTTAAAACCTTTTTAAAATTTGCTTTAAAAATTGTTCACGAATTTTTGTCACCATTTCACAAAGATTAATTCTCGTCAGTTTTCAATGTTTTTCAAACTGCTTGGGACGTTTTTCACCATTTAAGTTTAGGGATCTTTCATAATATTTCATCAAGTTTTATATTAATTTACCTATTTAACTTATTAATAACTTCTATGATAATTTAAAAAATTTTTGTAAAAAAGTTACCTTTTTTGTGTACCTACAGTCAATACTTCGAAATGAATTAAAAAGGTACCGATGATAGGGGAAGGAAAGATGAAGAAATTCTGTAAAAATGAGCAGTGAGCACTATACCCTACGGAGCAGTAATCCTATCTAGGGGTGAAAAGTACTACTTTTCCAATCTCGCGAGAATCGCTCGGATGTAAAAATAAGTACTTTCCACCCTCGTTCAGGAAAAATTACTTCACTAAACTCGGAGAAAAAGTGATTTTGAACTCGTGTGAGTTGTTCCCCTCACTTCGTTCGGGTCACAAACCTCACCCTCGTCCAAAATCACTTTTTCGGCCCTCGTTGTGTAATATACTATTTACTCCTCGTTCATCTTGTATTTTCATCTCTAGGTTAGTCGGTTAAGTGGCGAGCGATGAGGGAGAGGGAGAGAGAAGAAGAGCTTCAAGTTATACGTGTTAATTGATTTGCTGGTCCTAAGGCTTGAAGGGGCAGTTTTTTAATGTTTGAACACGGTTTTTTGAATTTTTACAATTTAATTAAATATTTAACCGAATATTGAGAGCTGTTTAAAGAAAACTGTAAATGGAACTCCTTCAATTTTCTGAATTCTTGATTTGAGCAAAAGGAAACTATGAATTATTTCAATGTACCTATCTAAATTTCTAATTTGAAATTTTGAAGTCCGCAATGCGATTTCAACTTTTCTCCAGGAATTTCAAATACTTACTCGTAGGTCTTGTTTTTCAAGTTGGACGATTATGTAGAAACCATTCGATGACATCTCAACAAAAGAATGGCTCGTGATGTGCTGTTTTTAAAAAATTGATTTTTCCCTTCATTTTATCTGGACTTACCTACACTACAAAGTGCAAAAGCGTATTCTTAAGAATACACTTTTGAACTTTTTGACCCTTCTGAAGCAGTTCAAAATGTCTGGTCAAAACTAAAAATTCACTGGACGCTCCAGAATAGTCTAAATCTGAGAGTTTTTGAAATGAGAAGGTTGAAATAAAAATGAAAAAGTTGAAAAGTTAGTGTAAGAAACAACTCTTTTTAAATTTTCAACATTTTTAAAAATCCATTGAAAATTTTAAAAATGAACTTCGGCTCTTGAAATTTTTGATTACAACTAAACAATGAGATGTTCTGCAATTTTTTTGCATTAAAATTTTTTTCCTTAGAGTGGGGCTCGCGAATTACTTGAAAATTGTTTTTTTTTCTGTTGAAAAATGTGATTTTTGCGAAATTCAAGTTTGCATCTCTTCAACCCTGGAAAATATAAAAATTCACTGAAGGCTCTCTGAAAGGGGTCAAAATCACTCTCAATTGATTTGAAAAGTCAGAAATAAAATAGCAATCAAATTCCAGTAAGCTATTTATCTTGATTTTATCTAATTTTAATTTTTTTATAAAAATTTTGAATCAAGTAAGTATTTTAATTTTTTTTTAAAAAGTTCACAAAAAATAAAAAATGAAATTCAGTACCTAGCTGAAATGTATCTAACTAGGGAATCCTCCCACACGATAATCTCCGGTTTGAATGAAACTTAGACTGGTGGAAAGAGGACCTCAAAAAACGTCCATCCCGCAATTTTCAGCTGTTGAAGTTGATTTTTCGATTTTTAACCAGCGTTTCAAGTTTTGTGAACACATGGTAAAGTTGTTCTGTAAATTCAAAAAATGGCCGTTTCTCCCCACCACATGAACTTCAGCAGCTGAAATTTTGGCCAAAGGGTCTATGCTTGATACCTAATCGACTAATACTACCGCAGGCCGGATCTGGAATCATCATCAAAAATCGAATTTTTTGTCCATCTGGTGGTTTATGAATGTCATTGAAAAATTTGAAAAACCAGTACCTAAATTAAGCTTATCTAATGAACTTCAAGGGCTCAAATTTTGGTCAAACAGCCTGTGCCGAATACCAAATCGACTCGTATCACCATTGGCCGGATCCGGCCGTCCGTTCAGAAAACAGGATTTTTTGCGTCATGTGTGAATTCGAAAAATGACCGTTTCTCGCCACTACATAAACTTCAGCAGCTGAAATTTCGGCCAAAGGGCCTATGCTTGATACCTAATCGATAAGTACTACCGTTGGTCAAATCTGGAATTATCATCAGAAATAGAATTTTTTGACATAATGTGATAGAAAATATTTAAGAAATACTTACACAAAACTTCAAACGCTCGCCAAAAATCGAAAAATCAACTTCAGCGGCTGAAAATTGGGAGGATGGGGTTTTTTTGTGAGCCTCTTTCCACCAGTTCAAGTTTCATACAAATCGGAGATTATCATGTGGGATGGTTCCCTTGTAAGTTGAGGATTTTTGTATACTTTTTCAACTTTGTTTTCTTTGATCCAAAAATCGTCAGCTGTTTGGGAAAGGTATTTTTGTGTGGTAATAATGGGTAGAGGAAGGAAGTGGGACAGTAAAAATATGCAAAAATATCAAGTTGGATGATTTTTTTGACCTGGAGGAATCCAGCTTTGAACTTGATTTAACCAGGAACCTGTTTTACCTATGTACTTCAAATTAGACCCTTTGAGTAAAGAATCATCGTTCACAAATTTGAGATTTTCAAAATCAGTCAATCTCAATTGAGCTTGCCATTTAAACTTTTTTTTTTTTTTTTTTTTGATTTTGGAAGTTGGTTAATTGATAATTTTCTCCACAGAAAAATAAAACATGTTAGTTTTGGCCAAATTCACTATTAAATTAGGCTAATTTTTGGTTACTTGGCTTTTCAACTGTCACGAACCCTGACGAAGTAAAAAGAATGTATTGGATGCTAAAACGTGTACATTTACCTCATAAGAAAAAATTCTCCAACATTCTGAGGGTTGGAGAGGTGTGGAAAGGGTCTAATTGGAAAAATGAGATCATTTTCTGGTTCAGCATTTTGAAAATTTGCCTACAACCTAAATTTACAGAGCCTATTTGAAATTTGAATTTTTGATTTGAGAGCTCAATTTCAGCTTTTAAAAACTTTCTTGAATATTTCTGATTCAGATTTTAATGAACTGAAAAGCTAAACTCCTCTTAAGAACGTAATTTATCGGGATAATGGTTCCACAAACATTTGGATCCGAAGGCATGATCCAAGATGAGAACTTGAACCTGAAACGAATTGTTTGTCACACCTCTGATTAGAACCCGGATCCAAATCAAGCTTTCATTCCTGCCAAAAGTTCGTCCCCTTTGAATCTCAGAATAGGCAACCCAACTTACACACATACAGTTGAAGTTGCCACTACCACATTACCTGGCAAATTATTCGAAACGTTCAACAGAACACCCCGCAGCCCAAAAAATAACCTTCTAACAAACCGATTTAGGTCACCATTTCCAAAACCAACCAACCCTTATAAGCCAATGAAGAAAGCAGCGCATTCGAAAACCATCATAAATCCACTCTCGAGTCTCGAACCAACTTCATGAACCTATATTTCCGCATATACTATACGTTCAAAATCAGGCTTCGGGAAACACAATGAACTAAGTATTTCATCAAACAGAACTCTGTCGGTAATCTGCGTACATTAAAATCGTTATAATATTACGATGAGACAATACAGGGCGTAAGATTTCATCGTATAAGCATTCACAATCACCGTTTTATACCCTCGTTGATGTGTTAATAGATTTAAATTAAATCTTAAATAAAGGTTAAAGCGTATAGAACGTCGCGAGCGTATAGTTTCCTTAATCAAAACATCTTTTGTTTCTTTATAAATACCGACAAAAATGCGCTCGAGATTATACCGTATAAACCCCAAGATATGTTGAACATTTTTTTCAACTATTTATATACTCGTGTGTGTTTATGAAAACATGAAGAGGTTGCCAAAATTTTTCAGTCGAACTTTACTAGCGTGAATTTTTCCCAGCTTCATGACTACGTTTTTCAGCAACTTTACTGCCTTTTCTCTCCTACTTGTAGGTACCCTTTCGTCAATTGTAAACAATAAATTTGAAATCTCTTTTCAACGGATTAATTAGTTTCAAAAAATACCTCGCTATCGCCGAAAAGAAACCACTTGAAAAAACATATTCGCGAATCTGTTTCCACCGCTGCGTAAATATGCATTTTTTTACTTCCTTTTTTTTCCCTCGTACTGAGTACCTACCTACTTTCGTATACTAAGAGGAAATCCTACAGCAAACAAAAATACTTACCTAAATTTCGAGTTTTTATACGAATTCACGTTTGTTATAAATATATCAACGTATAAAAATCCATATCTGTAAATTTTTAAGCGATAGAATTTCTTCGAGTTTTAAGGCCTTTTGATGGGATTTTTCCCTCTGACATTTATTCTACAATATTGATTCTTCTTACTGCAAACATATTTAGGAAATCGAATCATCATTTAGCGTGTGTTGGTAATAAATTTCGAAAGGAAAATTTTTCAAAATTTTTCACCAATTTGACTCAGCTCCGAGAGTCGGACGTTCCTTTATCAATTATTCACCGAGCTAAATTGAAATGATTATTTCGTTTGAATTTGACCTTTTACTACAAAAACATTGCTCTGGAATTGGGATGACTTGATTCATTTAACGAATTTATTTTCCCATCGCCTGTTCAACATATTTTCACTCTTTTTAGGGAAACGAACGTTCTTATACTGCCGCATTTCACTGTGAAGAAATGAAGCGAAATAGCCGAAGAAATTAATTAATTTTGTTTAAAAAAAAAAAAGAAGAAAGATGAAAAACACAACATTGGGATAATTAATTTTTCCCCTTTTTCTTTTGTTGTTGCCGAACAGAAACAGCCGCGAGTCAGGACAATGATTTACCTAGTGCGTAGACATAAAATTACATGCCACTTTATTTGACCAAATGTGCAAATATTCTGTTCGAACGAATATTTCACCGTTTGGAAAATAATTTATAAATGTATCACAAACCGCTACATTTTTTTGCGGTTAGACGCGATACTTACATACCTTTCTCTTATCCCTTTTTTTAACCCTTTTTTGAGCGGATTTCTGCAGAATTCTAAGTGGAAGAAAATTGTGGATATTGTGTTAAAAAAATGGTTGATGGATGATGGGGTTTTTATGAGCAGAGGGTGGAAGTACAAGAATGTTCTTGTTATATTTTTTTTTGTGTCTCTCATGAGTCATGAGCATTGAGCTTTGAAATGGAAGTTTCCACGATATTGGATCTCAACCATATGCTTATTTATGTATCATATTCTCGATGTGTAGGTAGGCTTATTTATTGTCATCTTTGAAATTTTTTCTGCACTAATTTTATGTTAAAAAGAGAGCAAAAGAGAAAATAAAAACGTCAATTGTATCTCGTCTCATATATATTATAAAGGCTGTTTTCGTATGATAAATTGATCTTACCAAAGGATGAGAATTAAATCGAAGGAAAATTGAATAAAAAAGGTCCGATGGTGATAAAAGTAGCTCACGAATAATTATACAAGGAAACATGGCGAGAAATGAGTTATTGTATTTGTCAAATTATGGCCCAAAGGACTGACTTTATTCGTAAAACAGTGAGGGCGAATATCTGGGTAGATAGGTATGTTTTTTAAAAGGGTTGTTCTCCGACTTTTTCCAGCTTTTAAAAAACTAATCCGACGTAGTGTTGAAGCAAGGTGCCCTAATTACTTCGGCGTTTGTTTATTTACCAATATGCCTACTGGTACAAGCATACGAGAAATTAACTTGAGTATATTAGGTCTGATATACCCAATTCACACAGGAATTGGAATTTTTATAGATTATTTTGAGTTCAGTCTTTGTCGATAAAATTTGAAAAATTTACCAAATGAGTAGGTACTTATCCGCATCACTGATCAACTTCTCCTCCTTATTTCCATGTTTCTCGAGACCTACAAATATTCTGGAGAATTGACGATAGCAGAGTGAGGAAAATTGAAGTGGCAATTGTTACAGATCAATTTTTAAAAAGATGGAGAGAAGGGGAAGAGAGGGTTACTCGCCGTTCAAGATACCTACCGACACATTTCTAAATTTACTCGTGATTTTTGAAGCTAATTTTCAGCAAATATTTTATTTTTTTAATTCACATTTTCTCAAAGTTGATTTAATAAAAATGTTGCTGAAATAGCTTCTTGAATGGCGAATGAGAATGGAACATTTTTATGTTCACGATGTCGAGATTTTATTCAAAAAAATGATATTAAAAAAAAATCACATTTCAACCGCAAAATTGGAAGAAAAAAATCATACTTTCTTAGAAAAGCTTTCAATACCCAGGGAAAAATGTGAAATCCGATCAAAACTTTAATCTGATTAAATCTGATCTGATTGAAGTGTACCTAGGTCTATCGAGGTAAAGAAGATTTTCTCATCCAATCCGATTTGATTTGATCATTCAGATCTAGATTCAAAAAACGTGCGGATCAGACCTGATCAGATCGGATCGGATCTAACAAGTCTGGTCAGATCTGAACAGATCCTGATTAGACGATGTAAAATGAACGAGTCTGATCAGATCTGAACAGATTTAATCTGGTCAAAACTTGATCTGATGAAATATTGAAAGATAAAAAATTGGATTCAGGTAATGTCCGGATCTGATCTGATCTGATCACACCAGTCTGATCAGATCAGAGCAGATCTACTCCAGTCGAAATTTTGGTCCGATCAAACAGTTAATCCGGTCAAAACCTTGGATCTGATAAAATATTGTCAGATAAAATTGGAGTCAGGAAATGTCCGGATCTGATGTGATCACATCAGTCTGATCTGATCAGAACAAATTTAATCCAGTCGAAATTTTGATCCGATCAAATTTTGTCAGATCAAATTGGATTCAGAGAATGTCCGGATCTAATTTGATCACAACAGTCTGATCAGATCTGAACAGATTTAATCCGGCCAAAACCTTGATCTGATAAAATATTGTCAGATAAAAAATTGGATTCAGGAAATGTCCGGATCTGATCTGATCACATCAGTCTGATCTGATCTGATCACAGCAGTCTGATCTGATCAGATCTGAACATATTTAATCCGGCCAAAACTTTGATCTGATAAAATATTGTCAGATATCAAAGCGGATTCAAGGAATATCCGGATCTGATCTGATTTGATCTTATCTGATCTGGTTTGGTCTGATCACACAAGAGTCTGATCAGATCTGCACAGATTTATAATAGGATCAAAACAACTGTGATCTGATCAAATTTTGTGAAATCAAATTGGATTCATGCAATGTCCAGATCAGATCAGATCGTATCTAATCGAATCAAACAAGTTTAAATTGAATTGGATTCCAAGAATGTTCGGATCTGATCTGATCTGGTCAAATCTGATCCAATCTGATTTGAACAGATTTAATCCAGTCAAAACTTTGATATGATAAAATTTTGTCAGTTTGAATGTTCAGATCTGATCTAATCTGATCTGATGTGATCGACGTGAACAAGCTCAAATCGAATTGAATTTAGGGAATGTCCGGATCAGATCTGATCTGATCTGATCAAACAATTACTTGATTAGATTTATCTATCTAATCCAGTTAAAACTGTGATCTGATCAAATTTTGTCAAATCAAATTGGATCTATGGAATGCCCAGATCTAATCGGATCTGATTTGTTCTGATCTGATGTGATCTGAAGTCTAATCCGATCAAAACTTTGACCTGACCAGGATTCAATCTGATCAAAAAATTCGATCTGACCCGATCTTATTCACTTTTCACTTTTCATGCCATTCAAAAATGTTTCTATTTCTGTCCATTTTTCCTCTTCTTCCTTCAACACTGAATTGAATTAATTTTAAAAATTCAAATTATTAGGTATTTATTTTCTGCCGCATTTATGTACTTAGACAACACCTGTAGTCTATTTTCATCTATGGTACACTTCAAAATTTTTTTATGTAGCCAGTGCCAATATTGTACAGATCCCTTCTTTCAAAACGTTTGATTTCATTATGAAAGTGGCAACGTGAAAAAGGAAGAAGATTTCCTTGAATTTTTCAGCTCTGTCATAAAAATTCTCTTTTAATGTAGGTGCCCCTAATTTTTTTTGAATATTTCTTGGATTTACGTTTAATTGTAGAGGTAACTACCTATATTTTTAAGCGACCGAATAGCTCCAAAAAATATGTGTGTTTCAGCAGAAAAAATGTCTAATGCTGAGTTTCATTTTCCAATTTTTGGTAAATTTTTAAAAAATTCAAATTTGACTCATTTTCAATATCTTAAAAAAGACGGTTAATACCCCAATTATTTTGAATTCTCGAATTCATTGTTGGTAATCTCGAAATCCGAACTATTCTGTAACCTGAGCGAATTTTTGGGTTTTACAGTTTTCAAAAAATTCCAGAAAAATGATCAAATGAAATTTTACTCCCTCAAGCTTTGTTAATTAGTATAGTTTTCGATACGTTTTGATCGATTTTGGCACAGTTTTTTAAAATCCGTATTCAGAGAGTAATTTTGACATTTTCATACTATTTTGGTATGAAACATTAATAATTGATTTGAAAGGTCGAAAATAGGATGTGAACTGAATTTTACCCCTCTATAACTTCATATGATCAAGTTCCTGTTCTTCATGGGAGATAAGTATGGGAATTTTTTTTTTTAATTTTTCAATATTCATTTTAAAATTTATTTCTTGTCAACTTGATCTACTTACTAAAATACCATTGTTGACCTTAGATCCTTCGATTTTACTTAGATTTTTTTGCAGAGTCCAATTCCTTAAGTATAAACAGAAGTGTTCCATTTGATCCGACCAGCTCTGACCAGTTCTAATAAGGTTCAGAAGGGGCCCTGATTGTATCTGATCACACCAGTTAGATCATATCATATAAGTTACCACATTTAATTAGCTCTGGTCATGTCCCAGATGCAATTTAATCTGACTAGATCTAATCAGATCAGGGTTTTGATCCATCAGATCCAACCATTTCAATCATTTTGATCTGAAGCCATACCATACTTCTCATCAACCATTGTAAAAAAAATTGATTGAAAAACTGTCGTCGACGGTCGATGGCATTTTTAGATTTAAAGCGTGGTGAAAATATCGGAAATTCAAAAAAATTAGTAACATCAAGTTAGATGTACGAGGAGGGGAAGGAAAACCAGGTCAAAAATACACAATTTTCACGTGATAACTACACTCGTTATCAATCAAGATGAAAAACCACTCTCTCTGTGGCAGAATACATTCCACTGCAAATCGACCACATTTTGAGAATTCAAGTGTCACGTTCTTCTACTACGAGTTCCATGCCAAATATTAAATTTTAATAGGCTCCCAACAGATTGTTCGATTAAATATACACCATATACATAATAACCAATACAGGAAAAACTTTGCGGCGGAAAATCCGACCATTATGTCGCGGTCAGCTACGACATATGACACCGTCCCTTTTTTTCCGCTAATAAAATTTCCCTCGAGAAAAAACGTGACACGAGTTCAACTCGAAAATTGAAATTATTCTCAGACCTTCTTGACATTTACACTAGGAAAATTTCTTCCTTTTATATTTGCGCACGGAAGTAGTGAACCCAAATACCCGGTATGCCAGAAAAAAAAAAACAAGAAAAATAAATAAAAAAAAATAAAATACAAACTGAAACTCGTGTGTGTGTGTGTGATTTTGCGAGTGTGTTCTAAACACAGTGTTTTGATACTGATTTAAATAATTGTCTACGTATATAGGACGCGATTTAAAGGTCTTTTGTACTATATTTTTCCTTTACCGTATACTCTCGTACGTATAAGCAGCACCAAGCAGATTTCTAGTGCCCTTCCTCCTCCTCCTCCTCCTCCTCCTCCTCCTCCTTCTCTATACTACAGCGAAAACTTTTTACAAGATTTTTGCAACATCTTTGAAAAGATTCGCCTTTTCGATATACGCCTTTTTCGTGTACAAACACCATGATGGGACTTTAATGCGAGTAATTCAAAATATACGTATGCTTTTGATAAAAGCTTTAAAAATTTACAATTCTACGTATACCATACATACTCCTTACTCTATATAAGTATAATTTGTGCGAAAATCTAGCCAGACATGAGATATGTTTTTCTATTTTATTTTTTTTTTCATTTTTTAAACAGAAAAACGTGCCAAAACGTATCGTTTCTTTAATTTGACTTTGATTAGTATATTGCACAGTTTTTGAAAGACGAAATAATTATTATAAAATTGAAAAAAAAAATCCTCTTACTCGTTAACTCCAGACTTCGTTTCAAAAAGAAATATTTCGTTATTTTTTCCAATTTCTGCAAAGTGATATAAATTTTTTTCCAAACTAACATCAAAAGAAAAAAGTCTACTGATTGATAACACGCTGTCGTTGTCGATTCGAAGAATATATATTTTTCAATACTCGATCTCCAAGAAGAATATGGCCAACGAGAAAAAATCATTTTACGTCTAAATAAACAACAGGGTTTTTAGCTCGGGATTCAGGCAATATAACGTTTTACAAAGGTATTTAATATTGGAAAAAAATCGATAATAGAGCACGTGTTTGACTTTAATCGGGAGTATCATCTATGAATAATTAATACCAAGTTTTGAAAATAATTTCAGCCAAATGCGGCTTGGTGAAAAAAAATTTTAAATAAATTTTTAAATAATTTATCTCGTATACTTCGTTTCTCATTATCACCGTTAGGGTGACTATAAGTACTCAGCTACTTACGTGTCCATAATTGATCAGCTAATATTTTTTTCGTCGAATTATACGCACGTACATATATCTGGACTATAATTATACGACTTCGACTACATAAACATAGAAGCGAATTACTTTAGAAAATACACCGCTTCTCCAATTTCTAAAATTATCGAATATTTTTAAATTCGTGTATAACCTATCGATAAATTCGAACGGTGGAACGTTTCCAAAACTTTGGTTTGTATCATTGGCGTATTTTTAATTGAAGTAAAATACGAGAATTTAATTGTAATGCAATTAGAAAATTTACGCTCGCTACGTATTCGTTTGAATTCGCGCTCGTTAAAGTGCCAATTGATGGAAAAAATTCTCTCAACTTTACGTACCGGTACATATTTTTTTCCACTGCACCGTAGTAGTGACGACGAGTCGACGACTATGTGCGCTTGTATTTGCAAAAGGGGTTTCTCCCCTTCGAGAATTACATTTTTATGCAGTTTTATTAACATCTTGATATAGTTCCAAAATAGAATAAGAAACGAGTAGAGGGGTAGGCTACGTAGCGTAATTATCGAATGCAACGTTACCTACGTATTTTTTTCATCTTCGAATTTTTTTCTTTGCATCGAAAAGTTAATAAAAAAATTTTTTCGCAACATCGTCGTGTTTGAAAAAAAAAATAATATGGAAATAAACATTGAGAAAACTATTCGACGTCGACTTGTAAACGAGTTAATTCGTATAAATTTTTTCGTTCCTACGAATGATGCATATTGCAAAACGAGAGTCAGATACACGAGAAATTATTTCACAGACGTGAACTTCCTGCGATTTGATTCACAACCCGAACAAGACGTAGCACGCGCATCTTTTACAATCTCATTACGTCGTATTAAACCATTGTCATTCCATTTATTATCGGTTGACGAAAGGTTAATAGGTACTGTCTGATTAATTAAACGTGCTTTATCATTTCGTCGTTGCGAGTTCGTTACAGAAATATGTCTGTTTTAGGCTCGCTTACTTGGTGAAAAAATGTGTACTTTGGTGTTTTTCATGGTTTGGGGTTAATTTTTTTGATCTGGTTTCCATTTTTTTTTCAACGTAAGAATTTTTTAAAACAAGAAATGGTGTAATCTGGAGGTGATTTTGGACTGAAATTAATCATCGGAAAATGTGAAAAAGTTGACGTTCAAACGATTGGTGATAAAATAAATCGATTGATTTCTTGGTGAATCATTCGCAAACGGATCAATTAATTTACGATTGATTCGGTTTTTGTGAAACTATTGCATAGGAATTGATCTGTTTTCAAGCGAAGTGAATCGAATCGAATCGAATCGAATCGAATCATTCACAACCGATTGGCAATTGAACAAATTTATTGATTTCTAGGTAATTCGCTCGCGAACGAATTGATTACTAGTTGGTGAATCATTCGCGACCGAATTGATTCGTACAGGCGACTCGTTGGCGAACGAATCGATCCATTTACTTGATTTTTAGTGAATCATTCACGAACGAATTGAATGATTTTTGGTGAATCATTCGCAAACGAATTGGTCGATAGTTGGTGAATCATTCGCGAACAAATTGAACAATTTTTGGTGAATCATTCGCGAACAAACTGAATAATTTTTGGTGAATCATTCTCGAACGAATTGAATTTTTTAGCGAATCATTCCCGAACGAATTGAATAATTTTTGGTAAATCATTCGCGAACGAATTGATTTGTATAGGTGACTCGTACGCGAACGAATCGATTCATTTACTTATTTTTGGTGAATCATTCTCGAACGAATTGAATTTTTTAGCGAATCATTCGCGAACGAATCGATTCACTTACTTGATTTTTGATGAATCATTCACGAACGAATTAAATAATTTTTGGCGAATCATTCGCGAACGAATTGAATTTTTGAGTGAATCATTCGCGAATGAATTGAATTTTTGAGTGAATCATTTGCGAACGAATTGATTCGTATAGGTGACTCGTTCGCGAACGAATCGATTCATTTACTTGATTCTTGGCGAATCATTCGCGAACAAATTGAATGATTTTTGGTCAATCATTCTCGAACGAACTGAATAATTTTTGGTGAATCATTCGCAAATGAATTAATCAATGGTTGGTGAATCATCCTCGAACGAATTGAATTTTTTAGTGAATCATTCGCGAACGAATTGATTCGTTTAGGTGATTCGTTCACGAACGAATCGATTCACTTACTTGATTTTTGATGAATCATTCACGAACGAATTAAATAATTTTTGGCGAATCATTCGCGAACGAATTGATTCGTATAGGTGACTCGTTCGCGAACGAATCGATTCATTTACTTGATTCTTGGTGAATCATTCGCGAACGAATTGAATGATTTTTGGTTAATCATTCACGAACGTATTGAATGATTTTTGGCGAATCATTTTCGAACGAATTGAATGATTTTTGGTGAATCATTCGCAAACAAATTGGATTTTTTAGTGAATCATTCGCGAACGAATTGATTCGTATAAGTCACTCGTTCGCGAACGAACTAAATAATTTTTGGCGAATCATTCGCGAACGAATTGATTCATAAATTGAAGAATTTATCAAATCGTTCGCGAATAGTTATTTCAAAAAATTAATCAACTTGTTCAAGTATATGATTTCCATAAATGAATAATTAATACTCTCATCAATAATTCCCCGATAATTGAATCAATTTACACGCAAACAATTCGTTTGAAAACAGATCCACTTGTAAATAAACGATTCGTTAGGAATTATGGAGGCTTTGTGAGATTTCAAGTTTCATCGAAATCGGTTCAGCCGTTTTCTAGGTAGGTATGTACTTAATGAGTTTTAAAAAATTTTGAAAAAAATGTTGTCGGTCGATCAACCTGGAAACTTTTAACTATTGAAACATGATGAAGATGATGACGAAAATGTCCGACTATAGTATGCCTAATGGTGAAATATTTTACTTAAATTTCATCAAAAATGGCGTTTTGTCCAAGACCACCCCACCCCCCTCCTGATCCGAATTTCATCATTTCCTGTCATTCTGGAGCCTCCAGTTCGATTTTAATTTTTTATGAATTTTAAAATTTCTCCAGAAAGCGTGAAAGTAAACTTAACGAATTTATCCGATCTTCATGGCAAACGTGCGATTTTTTTTTTTTTATTTGAACAGTTTTAATGAAAATTAAAAAATGCTGGTCAAAATGAATCATTCGCAAATAAAGCTTACTTTTTTGGTCTTCTAGAGTAATTTAAAATTCTCGGAAAAAATTTAAAACTTGCTGGAGGCTTCAGAACGATTCAGAAGGAGTTGTTTTTCAATCGGGAGAGCTTAAATAAAGTAATTTATTCACATCGGTTCATTTTTTTTTTTTAATAGGTAGGTAATTAGGTATACATACTTATCATTTTTTATGACAAAATTGAAAATTTCCCATAACATCGGCAGCTTATTTAAGATTTAAAATTTTTAAAAATCCACACAAAACCAAACATGAACTTTGAAATTTTTTTCTTCAAAATTTCGCCTTTCAAGAGGAATGTAAAATCTCCTGCCATAAAAATTTTACAGCCATACAATTTTTTCAAAATTTCAAATAATAGGTATACAAGTAGTTTCAAATTGTCAATGAAAAAGTCCAAATTGCAATTTTTTAAAATTTGCTTTGTTAGGATTGTATGTTTAGAACTCCAGCAAGGAATTTTTTATTAATAATATTATCTGATTACGAATAGGTATTCCCAAGTAAGAACGATAAATAAAGCAAGATTAACAAAAAAATATTACGCCATAAAAATCAATTAAAAGAAATTAGATATCTACAATCCCGTATAGGTTTCTCCGGCTGCTCAAATTATTTACTGCCTACTTATTTGCCCATTCACCCCATAAAATCCGTTTCAACTCTTACCCTGCAATTTTTTTCAAAACAAATCGCCATTTCAATTCGTATTAAATAAAAAGAAAAACCCCAACTAAACTAAACAAAAAACAAGGCGTAAAGAAAGACCGAAAGAGCGAAAGAAACAAAGAATGTCACTGAGAGAAATTATCGTAGCATAAATGAAACATTGTTAACAGAGTGAAACCCAGGGCACAGATTTTCATTTCAAATCAAGATTTCCTGACAAAAAAATAAACACGTTTAATTTTAAATATTTTAATATCCTTTGTACCGCTATTTTTTACACCGCGTTATACTTTTTTCCTTGAGAAAACTCCCTTTGATCGTTAAATGGAAAAATTATAATCGTCTCCTTTCTCTCATTACTTAACTACTTTATAATTCTAAAATGAAAAATTAGGCGATAAACAGAGAGACAGAGGGAAAAAATCTAGCGAATACGAAAACGCTCCGTAAATTAAAAATAAAACACAACACGAGCCATAATTTGTCAACATATTGCTATTCACATTCACAACGTGAAAATGTGACCGCATACACGTGTATCTGACCATGAGTAGGTATTCATATAGCCTGTACCTATCTATTATAGAGTGTAGACCACATGGATTTTACTAACACTGCGGGATGCTTCAATCAAGCGCGGTTTTTGATTGTCATTTGTTTATTATTGGCTCGTTTAATCGATGCTAACGTTCTGACTCTTGTTTCACCTACCAATTTATGTAGGTAGATGATATCTGTTGGAAAGAGGAAATGCTCATTCGAGACATCAGACTCTATAGCCAATTAAAAAATTAAAAAAAATTCACTCAATGCCCTCTAAATCATTCCTTTTTGAGCCCAAAATGCATTTGCCCCGAACGTTCAATCGATATGCTTCGTGAATTTTACTCCTTTTTTTCTTATCCAAATGGACATTTATAAATCTTTCAAAAAAAGTTTCCACTCGATACAATTTCACTCCAGTTTTTGGACGAATGAAAGTTCCAATATCGTAGGGAAGCTACGCATATTTTCTTATATCCTTGTTGTAAATACGATTATGAAGAAATCCAATCGAACTTTTCAACCTATCGCGTGTTCCAGGGCCAAGCCAGGTAAGGTAAATGTCGAAAGTAGAACGTCCGCCTTCGTATATATATAAAATTCTAACATTGCTGCGTAAATTAAACGTAGCTGCCTTTATTAGTTTTTCATCAAAAGAAGAAACCCTTGCAAAAAGTATGTATTTTGTAGAGAAAGCTGAAATCTGCGGCGAACATTCTTTTATTCGAATCTGTCAAAATTGAAAATCAAACTCAACGATGTTAAAAACTTACCGCATTCGTGACGATTCCGCCTTTACTGTGACTTTTAATAACAGCAGAGTCGAAAGAACACTGCCCTGGCATGCCATTCACCCTATACACGTATATTTATACCCGAATGTTTGAAAATGCGTCCCCTTCACTAACACATCACTATGAAAAAAATTTCAAAATTTTCCATCTTACGTCATCGACGATTGCTCAACATTCGCTGCGTTGGTTTAGCTAGACATAATATAGCTGTGTATATAGTTAATCCGGGAATATTTTCCAACTTTAATGAAAAACATTGTGAAACGGCGAAAGCTCGTGTTAATGGTTAAATGTAAGTTATAATACGCTTAGTAAACGTGATCTCGGTGTTCTTTGTCATTTCATTAGTGTAAACGTCTGTCCATCGTTTAATCGTACTGTATATAGTCTGAGTATTTAGGTAATTTCCTCAATCTTCATTTCTCTTCCTGACTGTATAGATCACGCAGCAATGTATTTCTTCGCCAAGTAAACCGACGTATTTCTCGTCGAGAATAAAATAATGTTGACAAACTCCCCATCACCTCCCCTCCAACTACATGAACTTTACAAAAAAGTTCACCTAAACTAAGTTTTACGTTTACAACGGGCCAATACTACCTACCTACTTACTTACTCCAATCGAGTAAAACAAAACGAAGCAATCGTCTACCACAACAACTCGTAAGTTTAAGTAACTATAGGTCTACATTCGGAGTAAAAATTACGCCTGGTTTTTGCCTTTGCCTTTAGGCCGATTGTCTTCAGATTTATTTGGAAAATTATACACATTGATTCTTTTCGAACGAATTGCACGTCTCATTATTTCTTACGGTTCATCGAGTTTCAAACTCAATTTAATGTACTGTTGCGTCTTTATACAGCTCTTTAATGTTGAACACTCGGGTAAACTTTGCGCTTGTTATTCACCCGGTAGAGACTACACACAGAGAGAGAGGTGATCTGGGCTTCTTTATTTGCGGTTTATAGCCTGTAGAAAGAAATTGTCGAAGAATTGCGACGAGCGAGTTGCTTTTTATATACTATTTCTACCTTATTTTTGCTGCTGCAAGCTTTCAACTTTATATAGGTACCTACTACCTACTCGTCGTATTATTTACTTTGTTTTCATAACTTAACATTTTAAAATAAATATTTGACTGTTTTCATCGTAGTAGGTAGGTTGGTAGGTATGACTACCAAATGAAAGAATATATTCGTAATTTCGACGAGACTTTCGTCTCACGTAGGTATTAATAAGAGATGACTTCTTTTTTCCCTTTCTGGAACCTTTAGTGTTGCGAAAAGTTTTGAAAATTTCGCGACAAATATCATTTTTGCGCAGATTGAACTCACGAGGTTCTCTCTACGACGAGATATGTATTTTAGCTCGCGAATATAAACGGTATCATTTTCTTAGATATTCTTTTTTTTCACGTTTATTTGATACCTATTTTACATGTAAATGTTTTTGTACTTCGATTATATCTTTATTTTTTTGCGCTGTTCAATTTTGTAATTATTTTTTTCTCTATTTTTTTTTTGTGTTTTCTGCCGAGTAATTCTATTTTATTTACTCGATGTGAGTTTTATTTAAATTTTAGTGGCTTCGTTTTCAGTCTAAATGGCTCGAATTATTCGCTGCACTGGTTTTCAGAGCTCTGATTGTTGAGTATTTTGAGAAATACCGCCCCTATCTTTGTATTTTTAGCAGATTTGAGAATTCTTTTCTGACTGAAATTTTGCTTAAATGATATTGCTTTTATGGTCTTCGGTAATTGACGAGTTGAAATCAATCTTTAAAAATCGCTCGTGAACGATCAGAAATGATTTTGCACAGTTTTTGCTTTTTTTTGTGGTTTTTTTAGAGAGAGAAAAGAAGATGTCAAATTTTGGACCAGTTTATTGATCCGACATTCTCAAATCTGACACTGGCTCCAAAACTGATGTGAAATTGTTAGATTTTCATTAAAGTCACTCTGAAATTCAAAGTTATTCTCAGGACTTAAAAGCATACCCTACCCCGTACTTACTTTTAGGAAAACTTAAAAAAATCCCGTCAATTTCCTTTGCTCCAGCTAAAGCTCCAGCTTGACTGAAAATTGAGTAATTCCTGTAGTGATGAAATTACGGCCTACAGGCTGATTGTTAGGAAGGCATAGTATTTGGCGAAAATTGTTGAGTTATCTCCAGATGTATTTTTGTACGTTCTTTTAATTTAGCTTTGATTGGTTAAAAAAAATTTATGCGAATTAGAATACCTTCTTTGTAAGTTGATACTCAAGTGACTGAATTTGCCTCTTCCTGGCGCAGAACCCGCTTCATTTTCTTTTTTTGACATGTCTACAATTTCACGAAATTCGGTAATATATTTATGATTTTCTGATTGGCGAAGTATCACCCAGCCAATAATATCTTTCTACAAAGTTATCATTTGCTGAACACATCCATTTAATAAGTATGTAAAGTAGGTATCGCTTTCGAACGTTATTATAAACAGTCAATCAGATCACGTTTTGGTAGTAATCAAATAAATAATGTACTCGTATATTTTATTTTAGCATATAAATTCATACGAAAATTAGAAAACAATTCTCAGATGATTTCATCAAGTTTTCGCAAAATGAAATTAGATAGGTACACTTTTGTTTCTCTTTTTCGACGAAAAATTTGATTCCAAAAATAAACCAGCAAATTACCAACAGGTGAAATTTTTCATTTTCATCATAGGTATTCTGGTCGTACATCTCGTTAACAAATTCATCGGTGAATTGGAAAAGTTGGCAGAACGATGAGATTATTGGTGGTAAACTGGGCGATGAAATACATCGCTAATCAAATTTCCATTTACAATATTGCGCGGTTTATTCATTTGAGACAGATACATGCGATTCGTATTAGCCATTAAATTTGTTATCCGCGTGGTAAAATGAATTGGTAAAATGCGGGCGAAAACTGAAAGCTCGGGTGCTAGCGACAGCGTGGGCCATTAAATAACAACTGGTTGTCATTACTTGGCTGAAACAAATACACCCCATTATTACGGTCGTTACCATATACGGGGCGAGCGCAAGAAAATCTAATGAATTCTAAGTGCTGGTCTAGTGCTTTTTAATGACATTACACGTGATCTTCTCGTCGCTTCTCGTGCTCGTAGCATAATGAATACCAAACTAACGCGTAGGTATCTTTATGTAGGCATATTTTATGCCTTTCTCTCTTTCTCTTTTATTTTAGTTGAAAACATTGGTTTGTCTGAGGTTTTCTATGAGGAAATTATGACATGGAATGGTATCCTCAGATGCGAAAAATTAACTGTGCCGATGGGAGTAGTTTTTTGAAAGCTTAAAAACATGGGGAAATGTACATTTCTCCAAGTCAAAGTGAGACCAGGAGAAGAAAAGGGTCCAAGTAACAACAACCAGTTCAGCCAATACTTTTCGTTCACGCAGAAATTCTCTCATAGTGCTCTCGATGACCAATAATTATTCATCATCTCAAAATTCTACAAACCAATAGTAACTCGCGAATGATTTATCATTATCAGTTGGACGACGAAAGAAAAAACCACCAACACCGAATCGACACACCGGAAAATCTTTTTACTCTCGATACCTACGGAAGAAAAAAAACACCCGAGGAAAAGGGCTACAGCTGTGAAAAAACTATCGCATCTATCGCTGTCCTCATCTCGTTCATTTTTCACCCTATACGAACGAACAAAACGCGCGTACTCAGCGCGACCAAGACCAATTCAATCTACACATACGATCGGCGGTTGTCGCACGAAACCTTAAAATTACCCGCAACCATTACGCAATGATGTCGCTACATTAAAAGCCTCATTGCACTTTCATGTTGGAAGCGCATAAAACACTGGCGACGAAACACACAGGAAGAATAATGGCGTCATAGTAGATCGGTTAGATACGACAGAAGCAGATTTTTAAAGTTTCATTTCCAGTTAATGAAGCGGATGAAGTTCTTTGAAATGAGATAAAAGGATTATCTTTTACTCGGCGGTACATTGTATCTCTCTTTTTTATATCTCTATAATGTATACGTATAACAATCGTTTTTCAATATATACTCGCCTAATATATAAGTCGAAATAGGTTATAACTAGACTATACTGTATAGTGAAAATCTCCACCATGGCGAAGCGAAAAGTTACTCGTTTTTGGTTTTTCTATGTAGCTTATTATATAACAAACGAAATTAAAAGGCTGCACTGTTTTGAAAACTATACAAAATATGCCATTCTTTCTATTCGTCGACTATCGTACTTTTCATCCTTATAGTACGCTTGGAAAATCCTCATTTGCAACGGTCAAGTCGAATTTCGAGTTGTATAAATTTTTACTCGTATACCAACGCCAGCCACCGCGACTGTTTTCTTTCTATAACAACTTTCGACGAGACGTAAAAAGGTTTCATCTTTTGCTGTGCTGGAGTGTGGATGTACCGCAACGTCGAATATGAAAAGAACCAAATTGCAAAACGGGCCAAGCTGTCGTACATGATAGAATTTCATCGATGATGTATGATGCTTCCTGGACAATGCATTATTGAGATTCACCCTTTACTTATACGTTGCTATATAGGTATTATGCGCGACAATATCGCCATCCCCTCGAGTGCGCCGAATTCTATCGTTTAATTCGAGGCAACTCTGCATCTTCACGTACAGTCAATAAGATTTTATCCTTACGGTGTATACAAGGTGTCCCCTATTTTCGATGTGATCTCCTTCCAATAGTGATAGGTATATAAGTAACCTATCTGAAGATGATTTTGATCAAATTAAGCAAAGACCTTCATTTTGAGCTGTAAGTCGCTCAGAATAAATTTTTAGCTCCGAAAGTGCTCCTGGAGGGGAGATATGAGTTCTCAAAGAGATGGCTTCGCTCTTCTGACAAGGAAACCTTTTGAGGTGTCACCCTCCAATTTGAACGGGACCGCGATTTTTGGAAAGAGCGTGGTCTATCACTCCTAAAACTAAATTTTCAGCTGCCAACCTTCATTTTTCGATTTTTGGCGAACGTTTGAAAATTCAAAATCGAATGTTTTTGGTGATTTATGCTCTTTTTTAAAAAAGGACGTACTTGATCAGTAAAGATGATAAAATAAGTCCTAAAACTGATATTAATTCCCCAAATCCAAATTTCACCATTTCCAGCCATCCTGGAGCCTCCAGCGCGATTTTTCAATTTCTCCAGAATTTTGAATTTGCTCCAGAAGGCGTGAATATGAAGTTGGGCAGGTGAAAATCGAGTTGTGTGTTACACATGACCTGTTTAACGAGTTCGTCTACATTTGATCCAATTTTAGGAGTGACACCTCAAGAGTGGTTTTTTGAACAGCTTTTTTCATATCTAATAAAAATATTCAAAAAATCAAAAATTTCGCGTATGCGAATCGCTGTATTTCACCCAGAACTAACCCCCCGAAGACCAATTTCGTCATTTCCAGCCATTCTGGAGCCTCCAGCGCGATTTTCAATTTCTCCAGAATTTTGAATTTGCTCCAGAAGGCGTTAATATGAGGTTGGGCAGCTAAAAATTGAGTTGTGTGTTATACTCGATCTGTTTAATGAGTTTATCTACATTTGAGCCGATTCTGGAGGGGACACCTCAAGAGTGGGGTTTTAATCAAATTTTTACATAAGGAAAACGGTCAAAAATCCACATTTTCCTAGCAAACGAGAAACTTTTGATTTTTATCAGATTGAATTTCAGATTTCCAATTTCATTTGGTGAAATTTTGTAGAATTTCCAAGTTTTAAAAATCTGCTAGAGGCTCTAAAATTGCTCAAAATTGTTCGAAAATGTTTCAAATCGATTTGATGGGTTGAAAATGGGGAATAACGTAAATTTCAACTTTCCAGGTCAATTTGGCGGAATTTTGGTTTTTTTAAAATCGTTTTTAGACTATAAATTTCCTTCTCAAAAGTTCATCAGAAATTAGATGCTCTTTAATACCTGAAATAGCTGGTGTCATATTTTTCCATGCTCTTTCAATCTAGCGTGTGCTATGTCAAGTTCAAAAAATGTTGCATGAATTGGGAAACCTTTCTTGTAAGTTGTTGATAAGTGACTGAATTTACTTCCTCCTGGCGCAGAAGCCGCTTCATCAATCTGCACCTTAATTTCAACATGCTGAGTCGACTAGAAGCGGTTTCAAGTCGTTTTGGAGCCATATCAATATAGGGCTAAATATTTTAAAAAAATGAAGTACCCTCACCGCCTGGTGCGGATTGGGGATCACTTGTGAAAAAAATAAGTCTAAATACGAGTTGAAATTGATATGGACAGATTTTATTGCGTTTTTCGTAATACTCGAATTTTCAAAGGATCAGTGGGAGCTTCAAAACAGCTTGAAATCGCTTGCAATCGACTCGGAATGTTGAAAATGGGGTATAAACTGAACTTCAGCTGTTTACGTTAAACGCCGGAGAAAATGAATTTCCAGAATTTTCAATTGAAATCACTTGATAAAAATATGGCTTCGAACTAGATCACAAAATGGTCTGGAATCAGTCAAGTAGATCGCCAAAGTTAATTTGTAGGCAAAGATTTTATAGCATTTTTTTGAAAACTGGAATTTCCAGAAAGTCGCTGGAGGCCCCAAAACGACTTCAAAACACCTTTAGCTAACTCAGTATGTTGAATAAATTAAAGTGCAGAGTGAATTTCGCATTTCCAATTTCAATTTGACATGTGAAAATTTTAAATTTCAAAAATCTGCTAGAGGCTCCAGAACTGCGCAAAATTGTTCGAAACTGTTTTCAATCGATTTGGTGGGTCAAAAGTATCACATGTCCCGAAGTTCAGTTTCCTGGATCAATTTTGTAACAGTTTGATTTTTTCTCATTTTTAGCCCTTTGATTTTCAAAAATTCGTCAAAAATCGAAAAAGTGCACTTTAGAACCTGAAATTTTAGCTTTTGATATTATGCTCTTTCCATGCTAACTTTATCTGGTTTAAAAACATTAGTGGGAATTGGAATAACTCCCTTGTAAGTTGATAAGCGACTGAATTTACCTCCTCCTGGCGCAGAACCCGCTTCATTATTTTTTTTCACAACTCCGCAATTTCACGAAATTCAGGTAATTAAATAATGACTCCCTAATTGGTGAAGTATCTTCCAGCCAATCATACCCTCCTATACAATTATCACTGCTTTACATAGCCATTTTACAAAGTATCGCTTTCGAACGACATCATATAGACAGTCAATCATATCAGATAACGGTTTTCGAAACAATACCATCGCCACTTTTAATCACACGCTTTAGATCGTATGTCACTACTCGGAGCACACAAAGGCATAGTTTTTCTTTCAACTATATTAGATTTCGTACAAACATTATCTCGATTACCTACCGTTCACCAGACAATACTAATACCGGCTTCTTTACCAGCTTTATTTGCCATCTAGGCCCGATATAATCACATCATACTAATGACAAATCTATCGAGTAGAGAATTTAACCACCGCATCGTTCGTTGAAAACGCTTTCGACGCAAATTATCTCCGGCGAAAACGAAAAGTAGTTTGCCTCTTTGATCTTTCGGCACAGCAGAATGCGAAATTCTACGAGGTATTTTCCAAACGCAATTACTCAATTATGTCGACGATGAAAGAAAATTTCCCAATTTATGGGGTCAAAAGTATATCAAGGCGCACGTGCGCCCGGCCCGGTAAATACTTACACTACCAAGATAAATACACATAAGCTGTTGCCTTTCAGCTTATAATTTGTTTCCTATTGCGGTTAGACCGAAGCTAGAATTACGTTTATTTTAGGCCAATTCTTAGGATTGTTATTTAAGCGAGTTTAATTCGCGTATTTTGAGCATTTGAATCACGCCTTGGCATGTCGGTTTGTTAATTTCACCATATTTCGTATCGCTGAGGCTGTTGTTGACTGCGTGTACTGCCAGGTTTATTCCTTGCAAGATGTATCTACCTTGTCTTTTATTATTAAGGTATTAGGGTAAGTCTAAGTATTTGCCTGTATTTCACGAATGTTCTCAAAGCAGAACGTTTCATTTGGTACCTATTTTGTTTATATAAATGTAAGTACGAATATTGAGAAGTTTATTAAATCGATTGATGTTATAGTTATAATAGAGATTCGCCTAATTTCTCTGGTAAAATACACGATCCAGTACATTAGCGTATATAATACATAGGTACCTACCTACATCTACATACCAAATCTCCTAACCCATCGTACCTACATACGTATAAGAAAACACCATCATCAAAAACCTTTCCACTCTATTGAAATTTAAACTGAGCTGAAATTGATTAATATGTAAGGTTAAAAGGGCGCGAATTGTTTACAGACCTTTGCACTCAATTTGCGAATTCGCGCCATTGTGTATTCTTCGCTCACTTTAGCTTAACTGTATTGGTAGCTAGGTAACCTGTTCAGTGCTCCTACAGATGGTAGGTACTCGTATGTGAACGCAATCCAGTAATTCTAGTGAACTCTATCATTTCACACGAGTACGCATCTATATATTACGAACCTACACACAGCTATACAGAGTGTACAAAATAGGTACCTATAAAGCTTTCGTGGAATAATTTGCCATTCAAATAATTCGATGTAAATGTTGCAAAGAGTATCTTCGGTGACGCAGGTGTGCCTATACTCGAGACCGAATAAAAAATTGAACGTATAGCCTGTTTTCTTTTATTTTTTCCTCGTGAGTATAGATTACTGCGTGATATTTGCAATTGTGCTTTATTTATCGAGTCGAAATCTCCTTTAATGTGATCATCGAATCGAGCTGGTTTCAATTGCCAGAAAATGGCACATAATCTTATTGTTATTAAAACTCGTCCGGATGTGAAATGGTAGGCAAATGAACGTATCAAATTTCAGGAAAAAATATTCAGGCTGAGGTGAAAAGAGAAGTGAAGGTGGAATCACAAAATTCAATTTCTTCATTCTTTTTCTTGCACACAATTACTCATATACCTAGGCATGTTTTTCAATTTGGTCCTCTGCCAACCTACCTACCTAAATTAATTTTTTACGAAGAGTTTTTGAACATTTAATTTTTTTACTCGCTTGAGAGGCAAAAAACTAGACTGCAAAGTTATTCCTACCCAGGGAAAAAAGTTCAAACTTGGCCATACATGATCATGTATGACGACTTCATACATGATCATACTAAAAAATTGTCCCCCACATGCTCATGTATGGATCATTTGTATGAAATTGCATGTTTTATATCATACATTTTATTCTATAATCTAGAAAAGTGTCTATAATCTGGAAAAATGTCTGAAATTCATTTATCCACATTTGTCTTGCATTCTTAGCACATCTTATGTATTTATACCATTCAGCAAATCATCCCATATATTTTATACTGACAATATTTTTATTATAAAAATTCATACATTCTCGAATTTAAAGTATGATCATACATGTTCATGTTAAAAAAAATCCCCGCATTTACATATGATCATGGTTACACTAAATCATATTTGATCATACATGATCATATATGACATGTATGATCATGTGGGGGACAATTTTGTAACATGAGCATGTATGGAAACTTCGGTTTATGTATGATCATGTATGCTCGAGTTCATCCACTACACATGATCATGTATGGCCAAGTTTGAACTTTTTTCCCCGGGTACATATGAAAATTCTCAACAATTCAACTCTTTTCTCATGGATTAAATACTTAAATATCTACTTGAAAATCATAGATAAAATTCAAAAAATTTCAAATTGAAAAAAGATCAATTTTTGAGTAATTTTTGAAGAAAAACGAATAAATTTTATAGTCAGGTCTCAATTTCACAAAAAAAAGCTCCCGCTCGCAATTCTTGTTAAAATCAATTTTATGATTGATTCTTGTTCTACACACTAGAGCGAAAAAATTTAGCTTGTATGCCTATTTTCCCCCTCCCCCTTTTCCGAGGGTCCACCCCCCCAACATTTGAAATTCGCGTATCTCCTAATCTATGGGTCGTACAAAAAAAATTATGAAACAAAAATTGTTCCTTGACATCAGATCTACAATTTGAGCTCATCAAAATTTGTTTTGGAGCAACCCTTCCCCCTCAAATTTCGTAAATACCCCTCCAGAAAACATCAATTTTACGTTTTTCACATTTTTAATGAAAAGTTTCAAAGTTGAAGAAAAATCTGTAATATCTAACATAAACTGTTCAGAATTGAATTTCTTTTCCAACGAATTATATGTATTACGAGCATTTTTCCATCCCCCCCCCCCGCTGCTATGGTGGACCCACCTCCCCCCCTTGGTTACAAATACCAGACAACAAGGGAAACAATCCAACGCAAGTGTTTGGGGTTGAAATTTGCATGGTAGGTGGGTACCATCGAAAGACTTACGCGTGGAAAGTTTCAGACCCCCCGACCCTCCCTTTTTGAGAAACCTCCCCTTTTCTGAAAATGAGAATTTTGGGGAAAATAACCATTAATGAGTAGAGTGTCGTTTTCGCATGATTCAATACCACTGAGTACGAATATAACGTCTGATTTTCTGCTACATTAACCCCCTCCAGACCCCCCAGACCCCACACCACAAATTTTACCATTTTTGAAAACAATTACGTTGGTGATATTAGTATTGTTTTCATATGATTCGAATCCCCTGAGCACAAATATTGCGTCAGATTTTGTTTTACACTCATACAGCCCCTCCAGGGCCTCAGCCCCCCTCAATTTTCACTATTCTTGAAATACCGCTACTTGTATAATATTGGCGTCCTGTTCATAGGAATCGAACCTCCTGAATAAAATGATATTTAGAGGTCAAAAATACATCCGAAAATTGTGTTTAAGAAATTGTGTATACCAGTTTTCATTAATAAAAAGCATAAAAGACGCCATTTTGAGGGGTAATTATGAGGGGAGGGGGTTGGGGGTTGAAAATTTTTATGGGGATACCACTTATGATGAATGTCTACAACAAACTAAAACATTGAAAAAATCGGTTCACGTGGGGTTGAGAAAATTATTGTTATTGTAATTTCAGAAAAGGGGAGGTTTCTCAAAAAGGGAGGGTCGGGGGGTCTGAAACTTTCCACGCGTAAGTCTTTCGATGGTACCCACCTACCATGCAAATTTCAACCCCAAACACTTGCGTTGGATTGTTTCCCTTGTTGTCTGGTATTTGTAACCAAGGGGGGGAGGTGGGTCCACCATAGCAGCGGGGGGTGGGGGATGGAAAAATGCTCGTAATATAATTCGTTAAAAAAGAAATTCAATTCTGAACAATTTATGTTAGATATTACAGATTTTTCTTCAACTTTGAAACTTTTCATTAAAAATGTGAAGAACGTAAAATTGATGTTTTCTGGAGGGGTATTTACGAAATTTGAGGGGGAAGGGTTGCTCCAAAACAAATTTTGATGAGCTCAAATTGTAGATCTGATGTCAAGGAACAATTTTTGTTTCATAATTTTTGTTGTACAACCCATAGATTAGGAGATACACGAATTTCAAATGTTGGGTGGTGGACCCTCAGAAAAGGGGGAGGGGGAAAATAGGCATACAAGCTAAATTTTTTTGCTCTAGTGTATAGAACAAGAATCAATCATAAAATTGCTTTTAACATGAATAGCGAGTGGATATGCAATTGAGACCTGACTATTAAGAAAAAACGTCTGATTTTAAGAATTTACGATGAAGCTGTGTAGGTACAATAAAGTGATTGAGATCTGTGACGTCACTTGGAAGTTCGGAACTGTATAAGTACTTACCTCTATACACATATACACATAATAATTAGGTACTACATAAACTCCTTCAGTCCTTCAATTTTCAAAATAGGACTCTTACCTACCCACATATTTCTTTTGTAATGTATAAATTTTATTTGCATGGTTTCAAAAGTTGTGTGGTTATATAGGTATCAAAATCTGCGTTGAAGATTTTCATTTCTAAAAATTTTCAAATTATTGCCCCTGTAATTTGAGAAAAAGCAAGTTTAATACAAACATACTTATCACTCCTTTCCCTAACCACGAATCTCGCACCTGACTGAGTAATCGTTCACCCAAAATTGCACCGGCGGGTTCTGCGCCAGGCGCCTCTTCTCATACATCTCTTCATACAAGCACACGTAAAATATAGGTATACCTACCATTAAATCGGGATGCAATTTATTTAAAAATGTTTCACGCTTTAGTAAACATTTCTTTAGGTTTTTCGAATCGTTTTTCTTAAAGCAGGGGGTTGCTTGACATCCTCAAGTCATCGAGTCTGCTCGACGTTGAAATTAAACGCATAGGTACCTATTCGAATAAGTACCTGTTCTTTTATTTTTCCGCATATAAAAACACGACGACCGACGCGCGACGCGTCGAATAAGAAAAACGCGTCGATGTTACGTACTCGTATTTGTAAATTGTTTTCGAAAATGACTATTTTAACTTTGTAAAGTCGTTTGTAAAACGTGGCTGTTTACGCTTTCGAATAAACTTGTTTATTGGTATGTTTTCGCTTCTCTCGCTCATGTTTGAAATTTATCCATTTTTCATGTCGCCGCCGCGAAACGTTCGCGAGTGTAATTTTTGATAGAGTTGTCGATAATAATAACGTTCGCGCGAGGCTACGGTTCCTCGTGCTGCGGGTATATTATACACCTCTGTTCGACACAACGCGATGCGAAATTTCATCCTTGTTACTCGTTAGAACAGCAGATTTTGAATTTTATCGAGGTATTTTCGTACAAGCAGCAGCGCAATGACGGCGAATGATGAGGTATCTTCTCTTTGTTTTAGTCTTTCTTTTTTTTTCTCCTTCGTCTTTTTTTTTCCTCCAACCGTATAATGAGTTCTTTCTGGTGGAATTATCTTAATAGGGAAAGAAAGAATGGTGGAATTAAAGTCATTAAGGTTTGTACCGCTGATTAAATCGATCTTGCTAAGTTAAAAGAGGGGAACACTCACCATGATTTTGTAACTTACTGTAACTAAAAGAGCAAGCCGAAAATACCTGTGCTACGAAGGGCAGATCGTCTTGACTCGGTGTGAGTTCGCTCTCTAAGCTTTTCTAAATTGTTTATCAAAGTAACCGAATTTATTGGGAATGAGTACCAAAAAAATGTAATTACCTTGCAATTGGGGCGAATTATCTCTATGTATTTTTAATGCAATTCGAGGAGATGAGATGAATTCTGGGCTCAGAAAAAAGCAAATTCTGGGCCTTCATTAAAGTTCAAAGGTTTCAAAATACCAATTGTAGCTTAATTTTAAGAAGTAAAAAAATTCTGAAATTTTTCAAAGAATTTTCAAATAAGTAATTGAAATTGCTTTTAAAATACTACAATTAAAAAAATATATAAGACACATTTTTTACCCGATGCATATTTGAACAAAAAATATAAATTTGCAACAGGTTAACAAAGACTTTGAATTAATCATGTCGTTAGAACGTTTAATTTACATGGTCATTTGAACAAAAAAGCTGAACGCGATGCCACCATTACGATTTTTATCAAACGTGAAAAAAAAACGATGTAATTTCGCTGCAATCGATTACCCAAGTACTTATGAGCTTGTTATATCAATAATTCACGCCGAGCACTTCATAAAAGTCGAAATTTAACCAAATTACTTTAATTCGTTTCAATTTTTCATATATAAACTGAGCAGGGAAGGGAACACAGAAGGAGGAGAAAAACAGAGGGCAGAGGCGACCTTATGATTTATTAAAACGACGAAGCATTATGAAAAAAAAGCTCTTAGAAAGACATCAACGATGACGACGGACCGCAATATAATGTATCATACCGACGAATACTAAATCTTATACCGAGGGTAATTAATTTTGTTCTGCGAAGCGTATAACAGGGTTAGTGAAGGGGAGATACCTAGAGCTAAGAAAATTACACGGTGAAATTCTTTCTGGTCGGTTGTGGATTTTTTTTCGATGTGTTTAAAAAAAAAACTGATGAAAAATTATGAATTCTACGTAGATATAGCTTAATTGACTTAATGAAAAGGTTACAAATCGTCGCAGCTAGTTGCTGCTAGTGTTCTGTGGGGCCAGGGGTATAGTTGGCTAATATAGTGGCCTACTATATACGGTCCTGTGTTTTCTTTGGAGCGAACAGGATGAGCTTCCGATTGTGAAGTTCTTGGAGTATCTGCGACGTGGAAGTGCTAATGAGAAACTTCGGTACGAGTTGTAAATTCGATTATGGAATTCGGCTGTCGAAGATTGTTCGCCTTTGGGACGAGTAAGTTTGTAAAATTTTATTTCTACAGGATATTTTCTGCCCGGTAGAGCAAATACACTGCGGGTTGAGAACACTTTAAAAGTGTTTGTTACAAGTACGCCAGATCGATTCGTACTATGTAGAACTGCAACAAGGATGGACACGAAACGAAAGCTATTGGCGATTGTGCTTTTTTTCTTCAGTTGTAGGAAGTTGAGCAGTTACAGACTTTGTATAATTTTACACTGTGTATTACGAGGAAAACTAAAAGTGTTGTAGTGTTGTCTGTATGAATTTTTTTTCCCCGGATCAAGTTGAAGCTGGTAAAATCAGAACTGAGCCAGCCCAATCACATTTAACCTCTACCCATGTTTCAGAGAAAGCAAAATGGAAAGAAAAGCACGTAGTTATCGTGAGAAAATTTCTGGAATTCTCGGGTCGCAGATTAAATTACGTTAGAACTAGAAGAAATGAAAATTTTCAAAATTACAAAAATTTTCAATCAGAAAATAAAAATCAACGGTACCGCCATATTTTCTTTAACGAACTTTCTCTATATCAATTTTTCCAATAGAAAATTTATCTAACGTCAATTTCTCTAAAACACATATTTCCTACTAAAAGTTTTGCCAACATATTTTTGTTTCTAAAACGTAAATTTCTCTAAAACATATTATTTTAAAAAATATGAAAATTCAAACTTTTATTACGAAATGATATCATTTTGAATTTTGACCTCGTTTTGGGTTGAGGGAGAGAGGATGTTCAGAGGAGTTGGATCGAAAAAGCGAGCAAATATTCGAACTCATCTTCGAGAACCTGCCAAACGAAGTGTCTCATGTCATACTCCAGGAGAATTAGGGTTCCATATAGGGAATTTTGAGATGGCAAGCTGAAAATCGATATACAGGTCCCTTTTGATGTCCTGATTAAGGATCTAAGGTGTCCGGGTGCGTCCTGTTTTAGCGTCCCCCTTTATTGTGGATCTTAGCCCTCCCAATTTTGGTTTTTGTTGATTTATTTCCTTAAATATTGCCCGGAGCTCAAAAATAGTTTGGTAATAAAGAATCTGCATGAGATTTCCTTTCAGATGACCTATTAATCATTTTCGTAACCTGAAGGGGGGTGGACCTACAGCTATCCAAAAAACGTGTTCTCGTGAAAAATGCTGTAAATTCGAAGGGGAGCGGTTTTTAAACTACTTTTCGAGTCCTTAGTAAGTATAAAAATCATGCTACACCCTTTCCGATGACATTCTGGGTAACCATGACTTCCCCACTCCTTCTCCCCCCACACTGTAGTGTTGTCTATGTCGAATCCAGGTGTCAGGGGAAGGGGAAACAAATATTGAGATGTCTATAAAAGCATCTATTCTAATGTGCACCCATCCCAAATACTTGATACTGCATAATTTAGAACGCTCCCCCACATGTGGACCTCTGACCCCCTCCAATTCAGTTTTTACCGTTTTTCATCTTCAATACGATTTTTTGTTGTTGAAAATTTCCTTTTCTGCAACTTTCCACCACCCCCGTGAGGTTACGAAAATAATCAATAGGTCATCTGAAAGGAAATCTCATGCAGATTCTTTTATTACAAAACTATTTTTGAGCTACGGGCAATATTTAAGGAAATAATCAACAAAAACCAAAATTGGGGGCTAAAATTCACAATAAAGGGGGACGCTCACACCGGATGGACTCGGACACCTCAGATTCTTACTCAGGACATCAAAAGGGACCTGTATACCGATTTTCAGCTTGCCTCCTCAAAATTCCCTATGACCCTCATTTTCGAGCTAATTCTCCTGGACTATCATTTTGAATGGTTTTTTGAATTTTTATTACTATTAGGTGGGGGAGGGGAAGGGAAGGGGAGGGGGTTTGGGAACAGTCGAATAAAAAAATAATGTGGATTTTTCCAAAATCTAACAAACGATGCGTCACATGTGATTTTGAATATTTTGGTACACATTTTGAATTTGACGACCTTGCGGGGGGGGGGGGAGTTCAAAGTAGTTAGTCGAATAGATAAAGTAAGCAGATATTCGAATTCAGCACTGACGTTTTCAGTATTCGATTTCACGGTCAATATTCTCCTAAATAATCTCTTTTTCAAAAAAAAAAAAATTACTCAGTCCTTCAATTTGAGTAGATAATATTATTATGTTGATGTCTCTGTACGAAAAAAAAGGAAAAGAATAATTTCGCAAAAATTTTCAATCCTCTTTTAAAGAAAAAATCTCCCCACGTTCCGCCAACAATTTTAAGCCTCTCAAGTGCCAACTACTCCCCCCCCCCCGGTTGAAAAACATTAAGAAAAACGGAGTACGAGTACCTAAATCAAAGTGTAAAAATGTTTTTAAAATTTTACGTTTTCCATGTCAGAATGAATTCAAGGAACCACCTTTCAGTCTCTCAAGTAATTTTGTCCACATGTAAGGAGCACTCACCCTCCTCCCGACCCATTTGAAAAAAAGCAATTGAAAATTTTCAATTTCAGTCAGGATCGCTTGAAAAAACATTTTTTAAAGATAAAACTTCTTTTGGAATGCTGGCTCACTTGTCTGGAAGCTGCAAAAGTTGAAAAAGAAACAGTTCAAAAGTTCTAAATTTCTGTGCAAAAAATCCTCAAAGTGGCCCCTTTCTCGAGGAAACCTTTTTCACAGCTCCCTATGAAATTTTGTTTCATTCAACTTCGCCCTCCCCTCACAACGAAAAATTGAAAATTTATTCATTCAAATGTTAAAAAATAAGCAAAGAATAATTTTTTCAAAAAATGTTATTAAAATACTCGTAAAAAAATCAAGTGTTTATCCAGTTTTATTTTATTTTACTTCTTTTTTCAAATTTTCGGGCTCCATAAGAGCCCATACTTACGACCATATAGGTGGCCCACCATTATTCGAGGAACCAGAAGAGAGGTTTTCTTAAGGAGAAAAATCGTTAATTTTGGCATAAATTCCTACATCGGCATTGTACATTTTTTAAAAATTTCTTTAATTTAATTTTTCATGTTTTTAGGCTTTGTGAGACTCTGTATAAAGGGAAGGGGGGAAATAACTTGACAGGATTAAAAAGCGGTTTCCTTGAAAAGAGAGCTACTTATTCAGAGAAATTCCGATGTAGAAATTTGAAAAATTTTCATTCACTTCTCTTTTATAAAAAATTAACCTAAATACGTAAATTGTTTCTCTTTTTTATTTTTTCAACTGGATGAAGTTTTCGTACAGGGGAGACACAAATTTTCGCGATGTAAAATGACCCGAAAAGAAAATCCGGCCATGATACCGCGTGTTTACCTTCAACTCGTGATATTTTTCTCCCCATTTAATCGTATTCAAAAAAGGAGAAAAAAAGTACGAAATACATCCCACAGCTACACTACGTCGTCGAGGGAAATTCCACTATTCTATCAACAAGTTGGAGTTTACGCTGTCGTAGAAAATGAATCATGAAATTATTACGGTTGCAAAATGAAACGAAAACAGTGTAATATTTTGGTTTAATATTTACGAGTAATTTTAAACAAACCATTAAATCAGATTGGATTTGTATATACGAAAGTGGACGTCGCCGATTTGCGAATTCGTTTCGATCTGATTCAATTCGATTCCAGTCCCAGTAAAGTTCACAGTATGTGCTTCAACGTGGACGCGGGTTTTCTGCCACGTCAAAGGAGGAAAGGGGACGGGAAAGGGGTTCGCCGACGACTACGTGGCGCTGTAGATGGATTTATGAACGCGAGATAATTTGGTATTAAAAATTACTTGTCGTGATTGATACGTATCGCACACACGACCAACCGCTGATTGAAAATAACGAGAAAAACTTTCAACGCATCGGATTCGATCACGAAGCTATATTTCAACGCTACTTATAAAGCTCACATTAGAGAGCTTCGTCGTCCCTTTTGCTGCGGTGGGCGCCTCTGTGTATTCCTCTAGTCGTACGTACCTACTACGTACTGTTGTAGATAGAGCAAGTCGAAGGGAATGAAAGTATAGGTCGTATCTACACACGCAGGTACACACGTACGCGATGTGAAATTGATAAAACTGGGGCCGAAAAAACATCAGTATAGCGAAGCGTACTGTACCTATACTCGCATCGTCGTCGTGGCCATACAAGCAAATGGAAAATATGCGATAGAGAGAAAAGAAGAAAAAATATGTCTTCGTGATAAATGGCGACTTGTACGTTTCAGATTGTAACAGATGGTTGGGTAAGAAGGTAAGTAAAGCATAGAGAGAAGAGACCGGCATCGGCATGCGAAAGGACACTGTACCCAGTTCGCGTGTGACGTAATAGGTCCTTCGTTTAGCTTATTTAACACTCAAGTGAAAGTACCTCGTTATAGGGGTAGGTAAGGTACCTTTCGAGACGAGAAATCGAGTCACGTTGCTGCTTTTTGGCTTACGAAGTAGGTAAGTGAAAAAAAAACTACATGACTGGGTACCTACAAATTAAACGACTAATTTCGTAACTACCATCTTGTACTCGTTCTCGTATTTTAAATATGTTAGAAAATACGTTTCTAACTTATGTATCATCGCGATCGCGAAATAACAACACAAACAGGGGCTTAAACGCCTTTATTAAACATCAAAACATCGCGCCACTTGTACACAGAAAACACACACACGAATACGTACATAACATACTGGAGAACTGGTCTCCGTGAACATTCTACACAACGCATATACAGATCGTCGGAGAATATAGGCGTGGCCTACTCCAGTGTAGCCACGATCTAACACTCCCCCTATTCTCCGATGATGTACAATTTAAAAAAAAAATTTTGAAAAAGAAAAATTCATAAATCGCACCACACAGAAGCCCCGCCACAGTAAAGCCAAAACACTGTGACTATTTATATTCGCATCACTCTGTTTACATAGAATAGAATTTTGAGACACATCACATAATCTTTTTCTCACCAACAATCATTTCATTTTAGATCAAGTTCATCTTCAGTTAGATCGATATCCAGGTAACATTCCACATTTAAATCGTGTGTATCTGAAACTTACAACAAAAGCATTAGAAATCAAATAACCGATAGGAGCTCATCTCTTAAGATAGAAAAACGAGGTATAGGTAGCGGTTTTGTGCAGATATCAGCCAACTGCTCTTCTGAAGTCACTTTCTCTACTCTCACCTCTCCAAATTTCACACACTCTCTTACCAGTTGAGCTTCAGTTTCTATCACATGTTTCAATTTCGGCTTACTTGTTACAGTAGTGCATTTCACCGCTGAATCACTATCACAATATGCAACCACTGGATATAAATATCGATTCATCACACCTTTTATAGTGCTTTGCAAACACTTCATCTCACGTAATGCTTCATTTAAAGCACGGAATTCAGCCTCGCAAGTTGAGGTTACACGTCTCTTTCTTTTACGCGCCGCCCAAGAAATCACATCACCAAATAATTTAATAATATATCCTTCAGTTGTTTTCATTGAAGGTTGCACATCACGAAAACTTGCATCGGCGTAAACTTCCAACTCATCACATTTTCCTTCATACCTTAATGAGTAATCTCGAGTTCCTTTTAAATATCTCAACACATGTTTAGCTCTCATCCAATCGTAATTTGTAGGTGCTGACATATGAGTACTCAACTCATGAACCGCATAAGCAATATCAGGCCTAGTACCATCCGTTAAATATCGTAAAGAGCCTATCAATTTACGAAATGGAAATTCAGTTAATTCCAACATTTTCCTACTTTCACTTCCCTCATCACTCTCTTCTAAAGCTTTTAACTCCTTATTCATCACGCCACGTTCAACCATTGGAGTCTTTACTGATTTACAATTACTCATTTCAAAACGCTCTAAGATCTTATCAACATATTCACGCTGATCTAATGTCATCACTTTATTTTTCTTATCACGTATTATATTTATACCTAAATATTTCTTTAACTCGCCTAGATCACTGATCTTAAAATTTGAAGACAATTTATCAACAATTTCTTTCATTTTCTCCGCATTGTTGCTGGCCACAATCAAATCATCCACGTAGATAACAATAACAGCAATTATTCCATCCTGATGAAATGTAAATAAACATGGCTCATTCAAAGTATTCTCCAAACCTATCTCTCGGATTTCAGATTCAAGCCTCTCATTCCACTTCTTCGGACTTATCTTTAAACCATAGAGACTCTTCTTCAATTTACAAACATACTCCCCCCGCACATCATCTGACAACACTCCTTCAGGAACCTCCATATAAACTGGCTCATCTAATATACCATAAAGAAAAGCTGTCTTGACATCCAACTGAGTTACCTCAAGATCTAGCTTATTAATAAGAGAGAAAATCGTTCGAATATTCGGTAGTCTTTCCACAGGTGCAAACGTTTCATATAACTCGTAATTATTAGTATCTTCAAACCCACGAACAACTAGCCTTGCCTTATATTTTGTAATACCACCTACACAAATTTTCTTACGAAACACCCATCTATGAGACAATATCTTAGTTCCAGGTTCTAACTCATCTCGCCTTACAATATCCCAAACGTCATTCTCAACCATAGATGATTTTTCCTCCTCAATAGCCTCCAGCCATTCTTTGCCATCTTCTCTAGAAATTGCCTCTGAATAAGTGACAGGGTCATTGTTGATCAAAGCAAACACATCACCTTTATCATCAAACTTAGCTAAGGCAATCAAATTCTGCTGAATCTCCAATTTTCGCGCCTCTGATCTCGTAAATGGTTTATTCAAACTAGTTTGCTTCAATATCTCAAGTTCAGCATTAGCATTTGAAAACCACTCATCATAGTTGATAGTCTCATCGACAGTTGGTATAGCAGACGACTTAATCTCATCACACACATCCTTATAAACTACTGATGGTCTCAGTCTCACATCACGTGTATTAATAATCTCGCCACTTTGAATATCAAGTAGTTTATAGCTGTTTGAAGAATATCCTACTAAGAAGTAACGCTTCAGACTATCTTTGTTCTTTGACGATTTTTCCTGACTATAAGTTCGAGTAGAAAACTTCTTAAGATCACTTTTATTCAAGATTTTGCGATAAGCAAGACAACCAAAACGAGAAATATACTTGAGACCACTCTTCTCTCTAGGATCAAATTTATTCAACGGTATTTCAAAATTGATACCCTTATGACATGTTCTATTCAACACATAAGTTGCAGCATCAACAGCTAAATGCCACAGGTTAGCTGGTAATCCTGAATCAATCATAAAACACCTAACAGTATTTTGAAGTTTACGATTCCAGCGCTCAGACTTACCATTCAATTGTTGAGTATCAGGAGGAGATACATCAAGCTCAATCTTTTCTTTTTCACAAATTTCTTTCATCTTACCTTGAGTATATTCCTTTGCTCCATCACACCTCAAATAGCAAACTTTCACATCACTTCCCAATTTGTTCCTTGCTCTCACCAGAAATTTCTCAAAACAAGCAGGAACCTCATCTCTAGTTCTTATTGAGTAGGTACTTGCATATCTTGAAAACTCATCAACAAAAGATACAACATACCTATACTTGTGAGGAAAGGTCATTGGCCTAATTGGTCCCATCACATCAGAATTGATAATTTCTAAAGGCCTAATAGCTAATCTCCTATCATTTTTAAAAGGTAATCGCGTCATCTTTGCAGCAATGCACACCTCACAATCGAGTATAGACTCGTCAAAATTTATATTTTTCAGTTTCTCATCACGTTTAGCCATTTGCTGCAAATACGATCGCGAAATATGCCCTAAATTTTCATGAATTTTGAAACCTTCACTTTTGACATTCACGTCACTTTTAAATTTCTTATCTGGTTCGTTACTTGTCTCATTTGCATTGCTGACCTCATCAATTTTACGTTTCTTCGCTACAAAAGCTGCGCCCCTCACAGATTTTTCATTCTCATCACATAAATCAAAATTTACAACCCACACATTATTTTTATAAACTCCAGTAAATAAAGTACGTTTTGTTTTAGGATTAAAAATTTCAATAGTATTTGAATTCAAAATAATTGAATATCCATTATCAGTAAATTTTCTCAGAGATAATAGATTTTCAGAAGCATTTTTAGCATACATAACATTTTTCAGAGTAAATGGCTCACCACACAGACTTTTTACATATAACTCACCACTTTGAGTAATATCTACGTGAACATCTTCGCTCGCACCACGCAATGATACTTGCCTATCTCTTTTATTTTTCAAAATATCACATTCTCGAATAAGATGTTCACTGGCACCACAATCAGCTACAAAAGTAATTTTTGACTTACCTATCTCAGATCTCATTTGTTCCACACCTGCTGCTAGCACTACACCACTTTGACCAGAAGTGCTTATCTCATTTGATGTACTCGTCTCATTTGTTAATCTCACCTCGTGTAGCGCTATAATTCAGGTTTTTAATTACTTTTTGTCTTTTTCACTATCATTTTTATTTTTGGGAGTTTTGTTCTTAATTTTACCTCGAGTGGCTAGGGGACATGAGGAGGAGATGTGCTGAGCGTATTTGTGGCATTTGTAACAAAACCGTATACCGCTGCCAGGCTCGATGAAGCATTCCGACGCTCGATGCTTATTTGCACCGCAATTGAAGCAATAATCCGTTCGCCTTTCTTCGGAACTATGCCTGGGATTTTGAAACCTTCCTCGATGTTGAAAACCTCCACGAGTTGGAAAATTTCCATAATTTGAAAAATTTCCATAGCCATTTCCATAGCCATTTCCACGACCAGTTCCACGTCCTACGCCACTGCCACGATTACTTCGATTACCACGGTTGCCACGCCCAGCACCAAATCCACGTCCACCACCTCTATGTCCACGTCCTCCAAAGCCACGTCCACCTCGACTATTTTGACCTTGAGAAACACCTCCTCTATCATCTCCAAATCGAAAAGCTGAAGCAGGCTCTGTAACAAGCACTTGCTTTTCTTTCTCATTTGATTCGAACCATAAACATAATTTCATCAATTCGTCATAATTTGACTGTATGAACCTAGTCTCAGCAGTCAACTCATATAACGAGTACTGCTCCCTAACTGCAATTATGAAACGATTGCATTTGGCATCGTTTTCAAGAGGTTTACATAACATTTCAAATTTTTGAACGGCTGCCTCAAATCTCAAAATAAATTCTGCCACAGATTCGGAACCTTTATTAAAACGTAGATCCTCAAGTTGTTTTTGCAAAGTCGATGATGTAGAATTTATTTCGGCTTTCCTAAATTCCTTGATTTTAGTCAATGCTTCAAGAGGGTCACGAATATTTACAATTTTATTGTGATAACTAGTATCAATTCGATTAATCAAAATATGCCGAACCTTATTCTTTCTAATCACAATTTCATTCGAAGTATAATTACGATTCGGAATAATATTAGTTTGAATTATATCGAGCAGATCAAGTGCAGACAGTTCACTTGAGAAACTATCATACCACACATCAAAGCGCATATCAGAGGTAAGCTTATAATCAGTTTTTATCGAAATTGTACCTGAGGGATTTCCTTGCAGGGCCCTTAGGATTTCTGTTTGCTGTCGTAAAATAGTAGTTATCAAATCTGGGTCACCACCTTGGTCTTGACCTTGACCTCGACCTCGACCTCTTCCTCGACCTCGACTACTCATCTATAAAAATAGCAAGTACCACTCAATAAGATTATTAAATAATTCTCCTGACTTTCCATGCATCCAATCATGAGCCATGGAACACTCATGTACCCAGATGAACACACAAAAGGCAGATCTCATATCATAATTTAAATTTAAAATTCAATTAATAATTTTTCACATCTCAAAACGACAATCAAACAGAACTGTCACCGAAAATATGGCACACTCATTATTTTCAGTTACTGAACTGATTGAAGGTCCTCACATAATTCAAAATTTCATTTTTAAAATTTTCATCAAATAAAATTTCTTCATAAAGAAATATCAAACTCACCTATACCTACTATCTCACAAGTCCATCCCCAAGAATATGGTACTCTCATATTCCCAGCTATTAACTTGCTTGATAGCTCACTTTTCGTTCATGTTACCCACTGAGATTCATTTTCAGCAATATGGAACACTCATATTGAGATCCTGAAACCAGTGTGTAACAATGAACCCACACTCTTATCACATTTTAAGTAGGTAGTACCTAGGTAAACATATATCATTTCTCACCTTGACTGCAATAAACAAATCAGCAAATCACACTCTCGAACTGTACTAGAGTACACACCACAAAGCACAATCAATAGTTCAGTAGTTTTATCAATTTAAAATTGAAAAATAATCTCCAAAGAAAGCACACAAAAGATCGTGAACATACACCACAGTCACAGTCACAATACTAAATGTAAACCTAGTAGGTACTACACTACATACAGGCACTTGAAAGAATAAACCACACCTCTGTGCCTCGCATCTCAACTCGCCACTCTGCAGCTGCAAGATTTCTTTGTGGTAAAAGAAATCTTAGGTATTAAAATTTACTAAGGGCTCGTAATTTTCAAATTCCATACATCATGAAAAATACAGCACACCACAATTGAAAAATACACAGTATTCCAGCTCCAAATACACATACACTTGTCGCATCCCTTTTATCACCGGCCGGTTGACATTTTTTTAAAAACAATAAAAAATAGTTCTGCATCATTAAATCTTATTATTTTAGCCAAGCGGCAGATCTCGAAACATAAGCGCCCCTTTAAAATACTCATGTTCGAGTATATGACCACTGCATAATATTTAACGTAATAAAATAGGTACCTATACCTATACACACGCATGCAAGTAAAACAAGCAAAGTCGTAAAATGATGCCGCCAAAAGGGAACTCTAAAACACATGCTATTTTTAGAATCTGTCACCCTAACCTGTATCCGCCGCTGCTGCTGCAGACAACAGCGAACGAATACGTAGATCTACTAAAAGCAATCTGATGCAACATATAATACCTATTGGTAAGTAGGTATGTACCTACCTAAAATACACACAATATTATACCTATCCATGTGTAAGTATACCTATTCGCCACACACATAATATACATGTACATGCAAATAACATTAACCTACCTACGTTGGCCAACTAACATGCACAAAAATATAGTATGAAAAGGATACATATTACCCAGATAATATTTTACTTATCTCCTTGATACTTGATCACTTGGCAGGTATCTTGTTCTTCTCCTCGCATCCGAATTCGCGTTCGCGTCATCGTCACCTTGATACCTAATCTCTTGGTAGATAGGTATTTTGTTCTCGGACCTCGGACCTTCGAATTCGCGTCACTGCGGGAATTACCGTTTGAGGGGTTACCCGGCTTCGCCTCCACCATGTTAGAAAATACGTTTCTAACTTATGTATCATCGCGATCGCGAAATAACAACACAAACAGGGGCTTAAACGCCTTTATTAAACATCAAAACATCGCGCCACTTGTACACAGAAAACACACACACGAATACGTACATAACATACTGGAGAACTGGTCTCCGTGAACATTCTACACAACGCATATACAGATCGTCGGAGAATATAGGCGTGGCCTACTCCAGTGTAGCCACGATCTAACAAAATATTTAAAAATCTAATTTGCGGGTTTCTGTACTGTACCGGTGCCTTTAATCGTGGTAAATATTTGTCGTTTTTATCGTTCGAAAAAGAAAAAAAAAATGTTTCTCTCAGATAGGTAAATAATTTTATGTAAGTTAAGAACATTTCTCCCTCGTCCCCTTATCGGGAATGCTGGAAATGTTTTCAGAGAGAGGTTTCATAACCAAAAAAGTTATTGATTCTGTTATTTAAATTGCTAAATGTTTATTTTGGGTTGAAAGTAAACTTTATAAAATAACTTTTATTCGAAAAAATCGAACTTAGTAGGTACCTATGTCGGTAGATGTACCTATCTTTTGAAAAATTCAACGCTAACAAATTCTTCAAAACTGAGAATAAATCAAAAAATAAAATAAAAAAATTCACCACCACTCATCAACTTTGATAAAACTAAAATTTTGTTCACTAAAAAACAAAAAAAAAAAATCGTTGGCACTTCAGAACCAATAGGTACTTTGTCAGGTCCCAATTTGACAAAAAAACACGTCCAAGCAATTTTATGATTGATTATTATGCTACATGTCAATACAAAGAAATTTAGCCCAGATGCCCACTTTTTACTCTCTCCCTTTTCCCAAGATTCATCGCTCTAACTTGAAATCCCATCTCTTTCCCTATTGGTTGTAAAAAAAAAAGTTCTAATGATCATGATCATGATCATCATTGAACTTTGACCTGGTGAGCTATTCAGCCCATCTGGGAAACTGTAGAAGAGTTGCTTGCCAATGTGTCATCAAGTTTTTTCTTTGGCCTTCCCCTGTTCTTCCTGCCAGTTGGAGTGTATTCTTTGACTTTTGTAGGGGACTGTTCATCAGGCATTAAATCAACATGTCTTCGCCATTCATTTCTGTAATCTTTCACCTGTCCATTGATTGGTTCTGCTCCTAGCTCCTTCAGGATGTCTTCATTCTTTTTCCTATCGTGTCTTGTATATCCCACATGTGGCTTGCATGAATCTCATTTCCACTGCGGTTACTCTGCTTTTTATATCCTTACCCATCATCCATGTTTTGCTTCCATACAGCAGCATTGGTCTTGCCAGTGTATTGTAAATTCTTATTCAAGTTTTGGCTCGTGACTTTTCTTGGAGGGATGGTTCAGTTTATCGCCCCACTTACTCTCAAGAAATTGTTGATCTTAAGTTGTGTGTCAACCTCTCCTTCATAAGATAGCGCGCACCCCAGATATTTAAAGCTTCTGACTTGTTCTACTGGTAGTCCATTTACAACAATTTTACTGCACATTGGCTCTTTCCTCTCAAAGGCCATCACCTTTGTTTTTGACGACGAGATGAGATTGACATTGTAGGGATGGTAACCATTACCTGAAATTTTTAACCAAAATGTATTTTAACGGCTAAAATGAGGCAAAAACTGTAACTGTAACTGTAACTGTGAGGTCTGGGCCTCACTCGAAATCAAGCTACGACTTGAATAAATAAATATGTCAGACAGGTGCGTGTGTGAAGTTTATTTGAGGAACATTGTGGAGTCGGGGGGTGACTTCTACTTTTAGGTAGCACAGTCTTTGACCAAAACCACATAGGTGAATACAGGAGACCTATATTCTAGCTCTGACAGACGAGTTCAGAAAGAAACTGTATCGCGACGCGACTCGAAATAAATAAATAAATCACCGGAGGTGCGCACTTGCAATAAATTGTATTTACGAGTAAAGTACAATTTAATTGCTAAAACAATGAGGCTATAAAACGTACGTGGCACATAGGCCTAAAACAAGTTCCCTAGCACAAGATTAATAATAACTATACGCGAGCACGGCTATATTAAAACTGTTGACTCTTCCCATGTTACAATGTCGGAAGTGGTCCTTGGACCAGGTCCAATAGATGTCTCTGCCTTATGGAACTTTCCATGGAACTTTCCATTGGCAGTGATACCACTTCCTCCGGAGCACAACTTCCCTTTAGGTGGAAGCTGCGGGCGCATCCCCTCCCAGTACAACATACAAAGTAACATACATGATGATCGCGCGCGAGATAAAAACATAATGAATAATTGATGAACTGCGTCTGTGGCTAGAGGTACAATGCCTCCCACTATGTCACAGTTTGCTGCGCGCGCAGTTGCGCTTGGCAGAATGGTTTTAAACAAACTGCTGGATTCTTATGTATTTTAAACGTGTTTTAAACATACACGTTTTTAACTAAAATTAATTTGTTTTGGATTCAGTTTTTCAAATTTACGTTATACAGTCATCAACTTTTAAGATGCGACGTCATAAAATAGCTATAAGGCTCAAGAAATATTAAAAAATTGAAATCAAAACACAAAATTTGCCTTTAAAAAAAAGTATATAGGAAGAAGAATGGAAATCTAAAAATTCAGTTTCTTCAATTTCACTTTTTTTTCAACTAGAATTTTTTTTAAAACCGTGTTTTTTTTAGGAAATTGGAGTTGAAAAAAAAACTTGTTTAAAACAAAAAAAAAAAAAATTTAAACAAATTTTGTTTTAAGGTAAAGTGGGGTAATTCCGATATGGGGTAATTCCGATAGCAAGCCCTAGCTTTGTTGCAAAACACATTTTGGCACAAATGATGAAGAAAGTAGGTAGTTTTAGTGCTAACCTACACCCATTAATGATCAGATGGTTCATCTGCTCTGTTTTGTCAAGTCTGTGCAGTGTTCAAAATCTGAATGCCCAAATCCTTTGCCGCAAAAAACAGTGCACTTTTGAAACTCGTTTTTATCGTTCAAAACTTGTTGAAAAATTCTGTTTAGAAGCTGATATTTGATGAATACATGTTAAAGTGTCAGTACCTCTTTTGATTTTGCTTTTATAATCATTTGTTTGGTGACTTTGAATTATTAAACATGTCGATCATTTTTCTTGCTGCGGGGTAATTCCGATAGCCCCAGCAAAATTGTCCTGCAATGTTTTTTTCGTTGTTTTGATGTATTATAGTTTTAGGGGGTCGAAATTATCAAAGAAAATCCTCAAAACGGGGCATTTTTCTCGAGTTGGTCTAGTTTTCAAAAATTATGCCTCAAAAATGCATATTTGTAAAAAAAAATTAATTTTTGTTCTAATGATTCAATTTACATGAAATAAAAACCTAAATATGCTATAAATGGTATATTTCAACATTACTGGCTCGGAATTACCCTGGGAGAATTCCTTTCCTTATAAAACTCATTATCGGAATTACCCCATTTTTAGGGTAATTCTGATAACTCAACCTTCCAAAATGTTTTTTCAATTATATGTATGAAGCCTTCACACAAATCACTCTTCAATATAGTCAATGTGTAGCTGAAGGACGCAGGAATAAAGTTGTTACATCATTTTTGCCCCAAAATGTACAGGAAATCCAAAAAATAAGAAATTGCTAAAATTTTGAATTTTGCCATCGGAATTACCCCACTTTACCTTAAACACTGTCTGTTTTTTTTGATGTTTATGTGTTAAACATACAGTACTGTTTTAAACTGACAACACTGGTTTTCAGCCATTCTTTAATCATGTCGTTGAAGTAGATGTTGAACAGGCTACATGACATTGGGCATCCCTGTCTTACTTCTCTTCCTATCTTTTTGCTTCCGACATGTTTCCAGATCTTACTCTTATTACATTATCCGTGTATATTTCTTCAATTAAGCATACTATTTGTTCGTTCGCTTCAATTTTCCTCAAGATTTTGAACAACTTCTTCCTTTGTACGCAATTGTACAATTTCTCCAGATCAACGAAGCACATGTGGGTTTCTAGGTTATGCTCTATTAGTCTCTTCTCTATCAGGAGCTTAATTGCATATACTCCATCTAAGCACGATCTTCCCTTTTGAGATCCATTTTGGCATTCCCATATTACTGCCTTGTATGTACCTTTACCATAAAATTTCTCAACTGCAGTACAACCTGATTAGTTCTTTTCTAGGAGGCTTTGTTCAAAAATACTCAAGCTTGGAGCAGCAAAAAAAAAACAATCTTTTGGAACGACATTTTACTGTGCAGCCGAAAATGAATTTTTATGAGAGCCACTTCTGAAAATTTTTCTCAGTGAAAAAATCCAATCTTCGAATTGAATGAAAACAAACCGTTTTTGTCCAGGTTGTTTTCAATTGTCCCTGAAATCAAAATATTAGAAACTTGGAAGGGGTAGGTCCTATAGAATCGAGGGGGAGGTGAGGAAATTGGTTGCGATAGGAGTTTTTCAAAAAGAAATTAAATTCCGAACACTTTTGTATTTCTGTAAAAATTTTGACAGAAAACCAAAAAAAAAAACAGATTTTTATGATTTTGAGCAGGTTTTTTGAGCTTCTAAGCTCAAAGGTTTCTCCAAATGAAAATTGATAATGACCACATTGTAGGAGGTGATTTCAAAGAACAATTTTGTTCGACTAATAGGTGAAGAGATGGACGGATTTTCAAGTCAAGGGGAAGGGGGGTCCTCAGAAAAAGGGGAGGGGAAAAACGGACATCTGTGCGAAATTTCTTTGTATTGACGTGTACAAAATTAGCGAGTCAATGACCTATTGAAACCTGATTTCAAAATTCAAATGCACCGGTTTTTCTGAAAAAAAATCCAACGAACCCGAGAAAATAACAGGGAGAGAATAATTGGGGGAAGGGGGGATTTTGAGGCGTCCATTGGATGCATTTTTCGTCCAATATGAAAAATATACGTACCTATGTACTCGCGTATATGTACCATATAGAAATAAGAAACATCTTTCAGAGCTTCTGCTCAATTTTACCTCTACGTTTTATGCAAATAGGTAATCGAAACTAGCACCAGCATCATTTTTCTATCTGCAAAAAGAGCTGATAACGTTGTTATAAGAAAAACGTCGCTGGCGAGCACGTGATCATTCATCGAGCGCTTTAAAAAGAGAGCTCGCACGCGGTATAATTATCGATGCGAGAAAACGTCACCGTTAATTGTCGCAAACTAAAAAGGGATATAATTAATGAGACCGCAACGTGTTAATTACAGATTGAAAGAGGGAAAAAATTTTTGATAAATGAATTAACATTTAATAGGTTTAAATTAAGCGTAGATAGGTACATATTATATCTATACCGTTGGATAGGATAGGTAGGTAGCGTACAGTGATCAGTCAATTCATCAGGAAAAGAAATTAGGTTTTAGTTCTTCGGAGGATAAACTTCTTTCACCATATATCCTCTATACAGTATGTGAACTCGTATATATTGGAAGAGTTTCTCTTTTTCTTTCCATCTTCATCTTTTTTTTTCTTTTTCGGTAACCGAAAGTATATACATCTATAAGATGATATTACGTGATAAGGTTTCTTCGCACTATTAAGACAAACAGGGGTAGAAAAGTACAGGGGTAAAAACACATTGAAGAGAAAAAAAATAATGCCAGATGAACTAGATTCTATACTTTGCGTATATATCTAGCATGGTCGAACTATATATACGAAAGTTTTCGCTCGACTTTTATAAAATTCCCACTACAGTCGTCAATTCGATACTTTTCGATTACCGAAGGCGCACAACTGTATCTTTAAAGCTCAAAATACACCGATAAAACGTCTCCAGATACTACAAGACAATGCTAATTCCCTCGAGTGTTTGTGTATATGGTACGCGAGCTACCGACCCATCCTGCTTCACTTCTGATGCTTTGGAGGCGGTGCAGTGGTGTAACGTGCGGATATGCTGGAATTTTCGCATCAGCCTTACACGTGTCGATGTCGATGTCGGTGTCGCTGTCGTTTGCGTGAGAGGCGAGAGCTTAGCTTGTCGCCAATGATGAGAAATATTACCAACAGTAAAAATTTTTATCATTCGGAATAAATTTTATTGCTTCGATGGTATCGTGAATGATAACGTGTATCCGAGTAAAATGCATTCGTTGCAACGAAGAGTAAATTTCTATTGTGAGATATAAAGGTTTAGGTACCTTTTTCGAAACACGTGACTGAAGTTGATGAAATGGTGTGAAAGGTCCAAATTTTAATGCACAACTTTCTCAATTTTACCCCTAAAATATGTCCGTACGTATTGAAAAGTGTATCTAAGTAATATGAACAAATTGTATAGATCTAGCTGCCAATGCAATGCATCCGCATTCAATCTCATATTCTGCTGGAATTCACTTTCCCAGATACCTACCTACCATACTCGTACATCGAGATCGAGAAGCAAAAAGAGCAATATACTGTGCGTATGTAATGTAGGTACGCACAGTTAAGTAATAGGTATGCGGAAAACATGCAAAGCCCATTAATGCCATTCCCTTCAAATCACATGGAAAAATAATCGATTGTCGAATTTTCTTTGTTATTTTTAAACAGATTAAATTTACTTAACGATATATCATTTTCTTCGACAATCCCCAAATAAATTGCTTTTCCGCATAATTTTATACCGAATCGTTAAATTAATGGCGAGGTATTTGTATACTAACGCTTTTTTAAACCAGCTTCGCATTCGTCATTAAGTTTTCATCTCGATTTCGCTACTGTATTCGCATTACCGAGTGTTTTTAGATAAATTATATTTTTTTTCCTAACGCAAAAAGAGGAAATTAAAAGGGATTTTTTCCCCAGAGTTTTTTCTCCATTTGTGTCGACGGTATCAATTTGGATAGCGGTGATTTTTATCGCCAGTCGTATACCTACTACTCGAATACTCTTAGATATTCATAATCAATTTGAGAACATCTGTTGATGGAGGACTAAGGGGCGGTCTTTGCTTTTTGACGTTCTGTGAAAATATAGTACTTACCTACCTACCTACCTACCTACCTACCTATTCAGAAAAAATCATATACCATTTGAAATTAGGTATTAGGTATTTTCTACTCGAGTAATTTTCATTTGAGCATTTTTCATCGAAATATTTTCAGTGGTATAGGTACATAGATATAAACAATTTTCCACCAAGGTACATATTTTTGAATAAATGATTTTCACTTGATTAGGTAACTCTCACTTTGAAAATTATTAATTGGCAATCTCATACTTTGGCATTAAGTAGATAATACACTGCAAGAAAAAATGTTCACTTGGGAATTCTTTTTCCCCCTGGAATATAGATAATTATTTACCTACCTAGGAACTTGTACGCACAAATTACTTGTAGGTACTTATTTTGGTGACTGTAAATAAATTTTGAATTTTTGTTTTTTTGTTTCAGGTGAGTATTCAACTGAACTGTTGTTTCATTGCTAGATTATTCATCAGTAAGTACATAATTATTAAATTTACGAATAGGTACCTATAAAAAGTATTGAGTATTCGAAAAAAATTAGCATCTAATTCTATGTATCCGGCTTCAAAGAAGCTCATTTCCCTTTCATCTCCAGCCTCTTTTTTTCAAGAACCTTGGAGAAATCTCCTGAAGCCCTTAAAGACCTCTTTAAACGTAGTATATGTATCTTCGTATGATATTGTGGAACCTGTCTACAAAGGTACTTATCTCTGCTCCAAAAATTCTTCATAATTTCCTTCTTTCTATAAAATATCTCACAATACCTCTGGCTTCTTGGTTTTTAATGGAAATTCCATTGGATCTTCAATTTTTGATAGAAGTGTCTCCAACTCCAGCTCCAGGTAAAGCTCTGCATTTCTAAGAAAACTACCCCTGAAAGGAGAACTTTTAGCCTTCACCTTTAAATCCTTGATTTAGGGACAACTATAACCATTCAAATTTGAGGAGGAATATGTTACGTAGGTACCTACTTTAAAAATAAGTATAGTTAGAAATGATCGTACTTTTTTTTCTAGAAAATCAAAATTATTTTTCGAGATAGTTGCATTTTAATGAATTTAAAGCCTACTTACACTTTTCCAAAAATATTTTCTACAATTTTAACGATTTCTATCGATGGTTGACTTTATACCCTTTTTTAGCTTCATCTCACAAGGGGACTACTTCAGGTCTCTGTCTTCAATTTGAACAGAATTGAAATGAAATTTTAAAAAAAGTATGGCCTGAGCTCTACATTACCAACATTTCTGCAGCCCAAATTGTTTTTTTGATTTTTGGCGAAATTTTTGAAAATACAAAAGTGACTATTTATATTTATGGCGATTTATGCTTTTAAAAAATAACAATTATAGCCTTGGTGTGTTTTTGTATTCGTCTGCAAAACTTATGAAAATTAGTCCAGAAACTAATAAGTATCAATTCCTTCGAAATGAATTTCACCATTTCCAGCCATTCTGGAGCCTCCAGCGTAATTTTGGATTTCTCTAAAATTTTTGAATTTTTCTAGAGACCGCGAAAATTGATAATATGTATACATTGTACAGTTGAAAATCAAACAGTAGCTCATTCTCAACCTATTTAACTAGTTTATCAACCCTTGGTCTGATTTCCAGGACACCTAGAGTGTGTTTTATTGTAACGAGGGGGGGGGGGGAAGGAGGAATCAAAACTCAAAAATTTTCTGTTCGCTGGCGGAAATAATTAGGGCAGTTAAAATTCGAGTTGTGATTCACTCCAGACTGATTTTTATCGAATTTATCAGCATTTAAACCGTATTCTGGCAGACATCTTGAGTGAAATTTTTTTGACCATACTTGGTTGCTTGATGAAAAATACAAAATACAAAATATGTACATGCCGAATCAAAAATTGCTAGTCTGAAAATCTTCCTTGACTCGAGGTGTCAGCCTAGAAATTGGCTCAAATAGGGATAAAATTGTCAAACATTGGGTCGAGAACAAGTCAGATATCGAGGCAAAAATGAATCGATAGAGGGCCCCAAAATACACCACCAGCCAAAATTTTAGACGTAGAAATTCATTTTTCGATTTTTGAGCAAATTTTTGAACATTTAAATTTGGACCAATAAAATGAGAAAAAAATCTATATTTTACTAAATTGACCTACAAAGCTGGAATTTGGTCTGTGCTGTATTTTTGACCTTCGGAGTTGATTGGTGACGGTTTCGAACTGTTTAAAAGTCAATCGTGGATTATGATTTTTCTGATTTTTCACATTTTTTTTTCAAAAATAACCACTGGAAAAATTTTTGAATTCGAAGCAACGTCAAATGAGTTTGTAAATATGTGTATTGTGCCTAAATCGATCGACAGAATTGCAAATATGGTAAATCCGAGATTATAGGTGCTGAATTTATTTTGACCCTGCTCACAGGATTTTTTCAGAAACTTGAGAATCCAAAATTTCATTGGAGACTCCAGAATAATTTGAAATCATCGCCAATCAACTCAGAATGTCAAAAATAGGGTACAAATCAACATTCTATGTCAATTTGGTAAAATTTCAATTTTTTCCATATTTTTGTCCCAAATTTTAATTTTTAAAAATTCACCAAAAATCAAAAAAAAGATTTCAGTGCTTAAAATTTTGTCTGGTGGTGTATTTTTGAGTCCTCTATCGATTCCTTGTTGCCCGGATCGAAAAATTTGGCTTCTAGTAAGGATGCTTTCCTTGTCAGTGACTCATCATCCCCTCCCTCCCTCTTAGAAAAAATTACGTACTAAATAAATATGAACCAAGATGTTTACTTCTTAGAATAATTATGTGTATTCATTTTTATAGTTAGTAACTATGTCCTTTTGATGCTCCTTACCTTTTCTTTTTTTCAATTTTGGAAGCAGGGAAACACATTGAGAAGTAGTTTCAGCGTTTTAACAAATCTTTTTTGTGTGTTTGTTTGATTCCAATTTGAAAAGGTTATGCCAGAAACATTAGTAAAATATTAAAATCCCAACAATCAGACTGTCCTCGAGCGCGAAATTCCTTGAGGTAAATTTTCAAATTTTTGACGAAAAGTTGTTTACCCAGATAAATTGAAAATTTCTACAAAAAAATGTCAATCCTATTTTCTAAAATGTAAATATCCAAGCTTCAACGCTTGAAAGTACGAGTAGATATCACTTCGATGTAATTCTTTTTTTTCTCACTCGTAACTTCACCATTCGAATATCGCAACTCGGTACCATTTAAATTGACAAATCAACATCAACCGACTAAATTACTTCAAATACTATCAACATGCGACAGGTAGAATGAAATATACTAAAATCTGCTTCCAATAAACACGTACTCGTCGGCTCGCGGCTCCAGTCTTTAGTCGTACGTAATAACGAACCGAATCATCGCGAATGGCACGAGGTTAAAATTCAAATTTGCCAAGCTCATCCGTCGACTAAATCAGTTCGAATCGGCGCGTAACCGAAATGAATAAATATTTCATTCGGCGAGACGCTCCTACACCATCGTACTATAAGAAGAACTTGTTAAACGATGTTCATTCGGTCGGGCTGAGCAGCGAAAATTACGATCGAATTTTCGTTAGTTCGGCGTCGGAATATTAATTAAACCGAGAACCCTAATTTTGCCACGGTATTGTTATCAATTTGTTGGATAATTTTTGTATTCTCGAGTTCTATCTATACATTTTCTTATCATTTCGTAGCAGAAAATTACTCGTTCTATATAAAAACGTCAACCAATTTCGCATAGGCATTTATCGTCGTTTGTATACGAGTACTTACATATCTCTGCGTCTTTTCTGTCTCTTGGAATAAGTTAGGTATATACGCTGTTATAAAATTATGTACCTACTCGTATACTTGATAAGAAGAGACAAGTGATTCGTGGCTGGAACAACACGACAACGACGACAAATTCCACAGGCGAAAAATCAATCCAATGTGACGTGAATTTTGGCTGGGAAAATTGTTAATAAAACGTATGGCCTACTCTGACTAATATGCCGAGTTATACGTACTATGCTAAATACTCGCAGCACACAACGCAGAATTTACACACTCTATCTCCGGTTCTAATGGGAATTACTTAGGGGGGTTCGCTTTTCGCTCTTTTCGCTTGTCGTCTATGCTTTTGAGGGGGTCGAAGGGGTAACATTCATTGTATTTTCATGTTGCGTGAACTTTTCATACTCGTATATCCGCGCTCCGCTCAGCCTCTGTGTAATTGGAAACGAAAATTACGCGTACGAATTTATGTTTAACTTTGAAATCGTGATGTTTACGAGCTAATACGCGGTGAAAAGTTTAACAAAGCGTATCGTATCGCGTAAAAAATACACTATTTTGTTTATCGTAGCGGGGTATTATCGAACTTCGTTCTAATGATTTAAAAAAATATTTACAAATATTATCTATACGTATACATCGCGAAACGCAACCCCCTATATTTTTTTTAACCGCGGCGATTCTGAGTCAGGGTTGAAATTAAATATCGCGTTCGCAATCCAGTCCAAGTTCAGGGGAAAATGTATTGCGTATTTTTATTTTCAATATGGGTGAAAAAAAATTCGTCGTTGGCGGCATCGTCATAGTTAATTGATTAGATACGCATTTCCAAAGTCTAGGATTTCTTCCTTCGCATTCTCCCTGTCCCATCTTTGTGGATTGAGGAGATGAATGGCAAAACGCAACAGCTCTTTTATCTGAATTTTGAAAAAACAACAAAAAATGGTGAGGAAATTTGGGAGGGAGGGAAAGAGGGGGAGGTGCACATTTATTGGAAATGTTTTAGGCATGGACCATACTCCCCTATTGACAAAAATTATGCGATAGCATGCTAAAACGCATGCTTTTATGCATAGTACAAGCAATGTGTGAATTTGGACTTTTTTCAAAAGAAGCATGCGATTTGACCTGCGAATATCATGTGTAAAGGTAATGTTAAAAAGCATGTAAAGTAAAATGAAAGAAAAGTTTGAAAAAATGTTTGCCCTGGGTGGGGATTGAACCCTGGACCCGCAGTTTCTATTATTCCACGCTACCGGACTCACTCGGTCACTTCGCTGCTTGCGAAGAGTGGAGTTATTTCCCTATAAATGTTTGCACTTCTTGGACTTGGGAGAATAATTTAAAAATTTAACAAGTTTAGAATGCACAAACATTTACATGGAAATAACTCCTCTCTTCGCAAGCAGTGAAGTGGCTGAGTGGGTTAGGTAACATGGAAAAACAGAAAACTGTGGTCCCAGATTCAATCCCTGCTCAGGGCAAAATTTTTTCAATTTTTCTTTCATTTTACATGCTTTAACATTACTTTTACAAATGCTATTCACAGGCTGAACTGCATGCTTTTTTTTTTTGAGAAAAGTCCAAATTCACACATTCTCATCTACACCCCTGTTTTTATGCATAATTTTGTCAATAGGGCCCCTGTTATTCAGTGACCATGTCTACATACCTGCTATGCAATACCTGGTGCTTCATCGAGTCCAAGATTGATTCTATGCCCCAGTCAGTGCTGCCAGTGTGGGGGATCTTCTCCCATACAAACAATATCTTGACATGCACAAACCAACACCTTGTGATGTTGAGACCAGACTCATCTCCTCTGCTGCAGAAGTAATTAGGAGACAAAGATTGGGAAATAGGGCTTTAACAGCGTCCCGAGTCCAATGGCCTATTCATGCTGGAGAAAGCCAACAAAGACACATTTCTACAAGGGCCCTTGTTTGCACTAGCACATTGTGACAGCCAAGACTTCGGAATGTTTGCTGTGATAGCGAAGGACTTCATCCGCCACTTTGGAGGTAGAGAGAAGCTGCTGAACCAATCACACAATGTGGAGGAAGTGTCAACTCTAAAGCGTAAAATTGAAGGAAGAGTGAGCCGGGGCTACTACATAATATTCTGCATCATCACAAAAATCCACTACTACGACAAACCAACATATAAGAACTTCTCCCTTGGTATCCAAAATCTTGCCAGAGAATGTGCTCGTAGAAAAATCAAAAAACTCGCTATCCCATGTATTGGATGTGGGCTGGACCAGCTTGACTGGGGCCAGGTATGGTCAATCATTGTGAGAGAATATAGAGAGATACCTGTCCACATCAAGGTGTGTAATCGGACCTTTCCCAACACCCACTCTATAACTATGTAATTAATATCACTTGTAAATAGCTACATATAATAGGATTATTGAAGACATTGTTGAGAGATTTTCAAAGTTTACCAATCCCAATACAAGGTTTGAGAGCTACAAAAATTGAAATTTTTATAAATTAGAAAAGCAAAAGCAACTCTTATCAGATTAAAACTCATTTTAAAAGGAATCTGACAAAGAAATCACTCAATATGGCTGCCTCAACAGTTTTAAATGTGATTGCGATTTTTGGAAAGAGCATGGCCAGAAAAACCCTCCCCCCACCAACCAAAATTTGGCTCCTCAAATTGATTTTTGGAGAATTTTTGTAAATAAAAAAATTGGATATTTTCAGCAGTTTGTGCTTTTTTTTTAAAGCGTGTAATTTGCTGAGTAAAAATGATGAAAATTAGTTTTTAAATTAACATCTGCAAAAATTTTTAATTCATCTCTAGAAGGCGAGGAAATGAATTTGGGCAGCTAAATATCGAGTTGTGCTTATTCGTGACCTGTTTAACGAGTTTATTTAGGTACATTCAAGCCGATTTCCAGTCGAACAACTCGAGTGTTTTTTCCCCTATGAAACAAGGAAAAAAATTCAAAAAATCCAACATTTTCTGTTCGTGAGGAAATTTTTGTTCTACACGAATGATGGTTACTTGTCTAAAATTAACCATTTGAATTTAAACTTCACCATTTCTGGCCATTTTGGAGCCTCCAGCACGATTTTCGTTTTCTCCAAAAATTTTCAAATTTGTCTCTAGAAGGTGAGGAAATGAATCTTTTGGTAGCTAAAAATCGAGTAGTGCTTATTTATGACCTGTTTAACGAGTTTATCAACAATTCAGACGATTTCCAGTCGAACAACTCGAAGGTGTTTTTTTTGATCAGACAAGGAAACAAATTCAAAAAGTTCAAAATTTTCTGTTCGTGAGGAAATATTAAAATTTGCCCGAGTAGCTTTTTCATTGCCAAAATCATACCTCAACTCTACTTAGATTTAATTTTCAAAATTGTTGGCCCATTTTGGAGCTTCCAGTGTGACTTTTGAAATCTCCAGACTTTTGAGAATTTATGAAGACAAAAATAAATGAATTTAAAAAATCCAAAATTTTCTGCTCGTGAAGAAATTTTTAAAATTTGCTCGAGTAGCTATTTCATTGTCTAAAACCAACCCTCTGGGTATTCAATTTTCACAATTATTGGCCAATTCTGGAGCCTCCAGTGTGAGTTTTGGAATCTCTAGAATTTTCAGAATGCAAGACTAAAAATTCAGGACATCATAAATTCTCTATGATTCGTAGAGAATTTCTCGAAACTCGTGCAAATGACCGCATCTTTTGTGAAACTATCCCCCTGGATCCAAATTTTAGCCTCTCCAATTATCCTGGATCCTTCATCGCGATATTTGTTTTTTTTTCAGATTGTTTGAATTTCTTTAGAAAAGGTAGAACTTAATTTGGGCAGCACAAAAATCGAGTACTGGCTTATCTTTTTTGCCACAAAAATACAAAATTTTCTGGAAATTTGAACAAAATGAAGTTTTTTTTTTGCAATTTTGGCAAGAACAACATTTAATTTTTGGCTACTTAAATGAGAAAGAAAGAACTAGCCATTTTGATAATTCTGACCACAAACCGATTGATTTTGGCAAAATTTCATCATTTTTGGTAATTTTCAGTCATTCTGATGCGTTTTCAAGTGTTTTTGAGTGTTTTTGGTACTTTAAATCGAAAATCCTACAAACTGAGACGCTATAAGGATATTTTTACTCAAAGACATCTCATCATATTCACTCTCTTGTCATTATTATAATTTCTATTTTTTGGGAGACGATTTCAAAAAAAATTATAACTGTGTGTTTTGAGTTTCAAATATGGAAAAAAAAATATTTTTTGAGAAAATTTTTATCGATATTCTTTTTCTTGGCAATTTAGTACCCCTTCCCCTCCATCTCCCTGTTCTAAAAAGATTTTAAAAAAGAGTAAAAATTTCCCATGCTTCAGTTTTTTTTTCAAACCAAACGAACACTAATAATTTGGAAAATAGAACGTTTCTAAATTCGAAAAAGAAAAATAATAAACACAAACGACGAATACCCTAAAAATTCTCAGGCCATCGCATGATTTTCAGTTCAAGAAATAAAACGTAAACTATTGAAAAGGCACCAGCGTTCGCGAAAATCGCAAACAATTCTTAGTTCATTTCAGTTCAAACCCACCAACTCGATTCAAATCTCTCGATGGTGTATAAAAGAAAATGAAAAATACGTAATTTCGCCCAGCCAAAGACGTCGCGTAGGCGTCCAGTAAACTAGGAAGTTGCTAAAATTGGAAACATATTATCATATCCCAAAGCGACAATATTGTCACGAGGCTTATATTTTTTACGAATCAAGTTCACACGTTTTGTATTAAGAAGTCAATTCGTATATAAGCCGGAATTAGGCGAAATACAATACACTGACACTGGCAGCCATCAAGCTGCCGGATATTTATGACATGAACATTACAGGGTGTGAGCTGAACTGAAAGACATGACAAGCAGAACTGCTCGATGAGAAGCAGGATGAGGAGGAGGAAAATATATACAAGGTGGAGAAGAGGGGCAGTAAACAAATACACATACGACGACATTGACCACGCTTGGCTGATGTAGCAGAATATCCTATACAGTTCGTCTATAATAAATACAACCAAACTCGCTGGTATTTTTAATCCTTTGAATTTTCTCGCGATGAAAACTGAAGAAAAAAAAACAACTTCATCTGGTTAATTTTGCACAACGAAAGCAATGAACGGAAAACATGTAAATTTATACGAAAAAAATGAGAAAAAAAATCTGCTATTCTTCTTCTATACCGGTACAATTATCAAACAACTGCGACTATTGCAACGAACACTCGGTTGATTCGTAATAATTTCGCCACACTTGTTGCGAAATCTCCGAGTATAGCGCGAACTTCCGTTGATAATTTCAATTCGGATAAAAGTGTATAATTTTCCAGCTAAATGAAAAATCAAGCGAATAGTTAAAGTAGAATAAAGAAAACGTACGGTGTATTTTTTTTTCATCTCCAGAAGTGGAAAAACCTTGGCTCGAGAAAAAATATATATAAAATAACCGGGCGAAACATCTCGACCATGAGCTTTTCCGCTCTAAGCTCTTTCAAAAGTGTGCCTTTTTTTCTCTTTTTTTTCATTCGTGTAATGGCAGCTCTCAAATATTTCTTCAATTAAATATATTCTGGCCAAAATTTTCTTCTTATTTTTTTTTTGCGATATTAATTTTGCATTGTAAACTTCTCCGTGCCCTTTGCTCGCCTTTCTTTGCCCCTTTTGCAATTTTATCGTAACAACGCGACGACGACGGTGTGTTTTAATTACATTACCATATTAATGAACTTTACGGAAATCGTTTTTAGAAAATTTTCTACTGCTATGTTCCTGGGGAATGTTTTTTCATACTTGTTGCACGTTTTGTAAGACATATTGCGCTTGTTTACTTTTATTTTATTCGAGCGAGGGTTTTTTTTTCAACTTGACTCGAGTTTTTCTGCTCATTGAAGTTTTTCCCTCTTTTTTTTTTTTTTAATAAAATGAATAATGGCGAGATCCGAAGCGATACAAAAGCCATGTTGTATTCGACTTAGATACGCCAACGTGATTCAGTGACCCAACGACGAAAGAGAAAATAAAAACCGCGTAATTTTAAAATTTCCCGCAGCATTTTACGTACTTGTACTTCTTACTTAGGTTAATACTTGGGCGAATTCTATAAATAATTTCCTAAAACGGAGCTATATTGTATTTATCGAAAAAGTTATTATGCATAATTTAAATTACTTAGTTGTATTTTCCAAAATTCTAGCAACAAAAACCGCGAAATTTTCTCAACATGCCTGTTGCACTCGTAAGGATTTATATTGGTGGGTGTTTTTCCGAACGTTTTAGAGTTCCTCTTCGCCTCCCCCCCCATTCTGGATTCTATTCTTACCCCTCGGGAAATCTGAAATTGATACAGCGATATGGTTGTATACTCGTAGAGTGAAAGAAAAGTTCAACTTATTCGATAATATCGAAATAAAAATATTTTTTTTTTGTCTAATGTTTCCAGGAGAGAGGGTTGGTAACAGTGGCTTTATTTATGGATATATTTTGAGGTATTTTTTCTGACTCGTGTGTTATTTTTTCTACCTATATGTAAGCTATGTATTACTTCGGTTTACTATTTCTGTCGTATAGGAATTTTATTTCGTTGGTTTTCCTTTTAAATATTTTTATATTGCGAAATGTAGGTAGGCATATGGAGGAGTGAAATAGGCACCCAAATGTAGATTTTTTTCGCGAAGAGGTTTAATAAAAGTAGGCTAAGGGGTGGCTTTTCACGTGATTTTGTTTCCATTTTTTATTATTGGAATTTTTTTCAGCGGTAAGTTGTGCACGAAAAGTTGGTAAAAGTGATGCTACAAAATATGTAAATGGGTAGGTTGTGGAATAGGATTTCATAATTTCATCGAATTTAAGCATGCATAAGAGTGCTGTTTATTCCCATTTTTTGAGAGAAGGGGGATGGGGGTGTGTTTATAATTTCAAAATTATTATTGATGAAAAAGTTTTCTTCGAGTTAGGATGCCAAAGAACGAACTGGCAAACCTTGGAACCGATACTTAAATATCTGTTTTCAGCTCGCGAACCAAGTTCATGTGTTGCTTGGGAAATCATTTGATGGCGAAGTAATAAAAAGGTTACTTCCCTTTCCTATTAAATATGTAGTACGCTTTGTATTGCAGTTAGATGAGTGGATAAATTTTCTCGTTTCCTAAAATGAGTAAAATATTATATTGGACTTGTGAAATAAAGTAGACTACGAATTTCATGCAGCTACAGAAAGACTGCACTCCCCCCCCGTTGATCCTCCTGGACAACTTTTTTCTTAAAAGGGGAGTCCTAAAAAACATTTGTAGCCCTTGTCTTCAAAAAATTAAGGTGACCCTACTAACAAAATGGCGGCCACTTTGATTGACAGGTCAGCCGAAATCGAGATTTTGCGTTCCAACATAAGACTTGCACTAAATTTTTTAAACCGTACAAAAGTAGATCGAAAGAGCAGGCAAAAATTCTCAAAAATCAAATTTTGGCCAAAAATGTGGGAAAAATCAAAATTTTACCAAATTGACCTAGAAAGCTAAAATTTGGGATATACCCTATTTTCGACCTGCCAAATCGATTGGGAATTGTTTCAAAGCGTTTTGAGCAGTTCTGGAGCCTCCAGCAGATTTTTGAAACTTGAAATTCTCACAAAATTTCATCAAATTTAATATGGAGTTGGAAAGCCTAAATTCATTCTGCAAACTTATTTCAATACGCTACGAAGTCGACTGCAGGTGGATTTCAAGTCATTTTGAAGCCTCCAGCGACTTTTTGAAAATTACTGGAGCCTTCAGTGGATCCAAAATTTCATCAAATGGAGATGGAAAGCCAAAATTTACTCTGAAATTCATTTTTAACACCCTCTGAAGACAACTTCAGGTGGGTTCAAGTCATTTTGGAGCCTCCAGCGACTTTTTGAAAATTACTGGAGCCTCCAGTAGATCCAAAATTTTATCAAATGGAGATGGAAAGCCGAAATTCATTGTGCAAACTAATTTCAATACGCTCATAAGTTGACTGTAGGTGGATTTCAAGCCATTTTGGAGCCTCCAGCGACATTTTGAAAATTACTGGAGCCTCCAGTAGATCTAAAATTTTATCAAGTAGATGGAAAGCCGAAATTTACTCTGCAATATAATTTCAACACCCTCTGAAGACGACTTCAGGTGGGTTCAAGTCATTTCGGAGCCTCCAGCGACTTTTTGAAAATTACTGGAGCCTCCAGTATAGATCTAAAATTTTATCAAATGGAGATGGAAAGCTGAAATTTACTCTGCAATGTAATTTTAACACCCTCTGAAGACGACTTCAGGCGCGTTCAAGTGATTTTGGAGCCTCCAGCGACCTTTTTGAACGGTTTCATAGATTTTTTAGAAAAATTGAAATTTTTAAAAAGTTCCTGAAACCTTCAAAACCACTTAAAACCATCACGCAGTCGACTTCATATTGTATTGAAATTAGTTTGCAGAGTAAATTCCGGCTTGCTATTTCCATTTTGATAAAATGTTGTAAAAATTTCAAGTTTGAAAAAATCTAAAAGATTTTTATTTTTTTGGCTTGGTACTTTTTTTTTGATTTTTCAAAATTGGAAAAAAATGATGAAAAAGTTGGCACCTTGGCACCACTGCATTTCGAAATATTACTCCATTCTCAAAACAGATTGGCTAGGAGCTGGAGCAGAAAAAACACGATTTTTTTCGAAATTTCCCTCTCTTAGAGGGCCCAAATTTCTCTTTCAGGGGCAACTACGAAGCTGAAAATGTTTGTGGATGGTTTTCAACTCAGAATGAAGGTCTCTGCTAAATTTTTTCAAAATCCATTGACTTTTTTTCGCGATCTATCTCAATGTTCTTACTTAATCTATATTTTAAAGTGAGGCGGGTTCTGCGCTAGACGCCACTTTTCGCTCATTTTTTGCAGGGGAGCGATTAAATTTATAGCAGCCAAAGTTTATTCCTTATAATAATGCTTTCTAAAACGATTTCAAATTGCTGAAGAAGACTTAACTTTTGTGTCAGAGGTTACAGATCGGCTCGAAAATGGTCTCAATTTATTCGAGGGAGGGCGATTGATTTTATTTTGCAAAATGCTTCTCAGATTTTCACTTAGAGATCAACTCTTTTTGTAGAAAATTGGCTCAAGTCGAGCTGACACATTGTAAAGGTTCCATTGTCAATAACAACTTCCTAAATAATTGCATAGAGAATTAGTATTTACTTCGAAAAAAAAACAAACATTTTATACGGACATTATTTTTTCCAAACACATCCAACTCATTCCTTTTCTACTCGTTTTTGAATTTTTTATACGTTTGTGATGTATTTGAAAGCATTTTTATTATGAAATAGAAATATCACCTTAAAGATACAAAATATTCCCTTTGAGGAAATATTTCGACGAAGTAACGAGAATTACGCGTACAAGAAACAGTAACAAGGTGTCTACTGGGGTTACATGAATTTATGCTCAAATGTAGCCATAGAATTGCGGCGAAATTAGCGAGCAACATTTTTGGCAATGTGACTGAATGAAATTATCGTAAATTTTTCGCGAATTACCGAAACCGCCACAATTTAGGCAAATGAACGTGCAATAGTTGTGATCATAATTTTTAATATAGAGAAGAAAACACCACCAACACCAACAAAATCATACAAATATCCGAACAATATTGCAAATTTTGTGGGCATGCACATGTTAATTCTATATTGAAAAATGAGGAAGGGCAAACAACTGATAGAACATCAAACTTCAATAATAGGTAAAACAATTACTTATAGGTGGATAAGAAAAATCAACTTATAAACCTACATACATAAAAATCGAAAAATGTTGCCAACTGCTGAGAGCTCATTTTTCAAGGAGAAGACGATTTTTGATATCTTTTATGCCTCCTCTTTTCTCGCCACCTCAGCTAGACTTAATTCATGCCTAATGTAAAATATCTCAACTTTCAAGAACAAAAATCTAGATAAGAATTTCATACTTACACCTAATCTTATCACGTAAACGATTTTCATCATTTTATACCTTTCTTTTTGTCTCTCATACCTACTTACATTTGTGCCAAATGCTGAGCGAGGACGAATTAAATTAACTTACTCGAGTTGAAAAAGTGTTCTAAAAATCTATTAACATCGCTCCAACAACGATTATCGCGATTAACTGGGTAAACACTTGATGTAAAATTTGAATACACAGAGAATAGGTAGCCTCTATTTATTATACGATAGTGTGGCAGCTCGAAAAGGAGATGCAAGTCGTCGGAGTCATGAACCGACGGAGTCATTTATAGCTTTATAGTAAGTGAAGAATCATGTTTTATATTATCTAATTACGTTACGCATTGTGTAAGAAAATTTCACTAAGGGTAGCGTGAATTTCAACCACCATCTGCATGTACCTGTTAGTCTACCTACAGAAAATCCCCCTATACGTATAAGTTGAGCAGAAAACAGACTACCATAGTTACATTGTGCATACCACACGTATAATTTACTATAATACAGATCGCAGAACACGTTGACAAGCCTACACAAAATTCAGCAAAAGCGTGTTAAATTTTAACGCCACGTGCCTCGCGTCCATGTGCAAATAAATTTTCCATTCAGTATCGGTTTTCAATTGGAAAACATCCCATGGTAATGGTTTATTTTTTCGAGACTGGCAAGCTTTCCATTTCGCATAAGTATTATCTACTCGACCGATAATTGTGTTTCATTGGACGATCGAATTCTCAAACACGTACACGCGGTGTCGAAAAATAATTCAATTGTCTCTGATTAATTGCTGTATAAAATCAACAGTTTGAAAACGGATAAAAGTTCTTTAAAAATAAAACGTCGTACTTAATAAGATAATGATATTTTAATTTTTAATTCACCGTCGTCGTCGCGAAATTATACTCGATCAATTTGTTTCTATTTTTTCGCCTTTTATTACGATTCTAGACGAGCAAAAAATCGCCTAAATTGAAAAAAAAAATCGTTAAATCGAATCCGGCTGGTCGGATAACGCAGTATAAAATAGTCGACGTTGACTCTATACCTTGAAAATTTTCAATTTATTCTACGAGCGTGCGGTTCGTCTTGCAAGACTTAACCTTATACTTAATGAATTATTGAGTCGAACTCGAAATCATAATAAAATGAAAATTTTCTACGTTTGTTTAATGCGAAACGGATTGAAAATTACGTCTTTTTTCTCCCCTACACTTCACCTGTGCCGTTTACCTCTCTCGCCGACTCCTTATACCTATCGTAAAATACGCAGAATAAATTTACCATCTTATGTAGGTACCTATCTAAAAAAATCCCATTTCTTGGTAAACCTCGCCTCCTCAGCCATGCTCATTTCGCTTTATATATATAGCAAGATTTTCCAAATGCTTTATTGAAAAAGGTAATCAGTTCTCGTCTTTGTAATGCTTACTTACTACATATATATGCGTTGTTTCTATTCGTGTACCAAATCCTACTTCATCTTTAGACTAATCTGGCCTAGTAATTTGACGTTTTTTATAATTCATATTTCTAATGTTAAACTACCTACCTAACCTACGTTCACCAGGGTAGAAACATATTCTTCGAATGGTAGGTAAAAGTTTTTATAGGCTTTTGTATAGTCGGTTCTTTTCGTCGTTTCTGAATTTAAAATTTTTCAATCGTTACGAACGCAACTGTAGGTTTCTTTAAAGCTTATCTCGTGGTACATCTGTGCTTGAAGCTTTGAAAAAACAAACGTGTTTTTTATGACGGACTTGTTGCTAAAGTACATAAGTATAGTACCATACCTGGGTTAGGAACCTATAGATAAAAATAGGGGTTCTTTTCTGGCAAAACAGAAGTGATTTCGAAGTGCAATGATTTCCGTTACAATTTATTTTGCTTTTGAAAGTACCTACTTATTTATAATTTTAGTTCAATCTCCCCCCACCTCTCTCCTGTCTAGAGGAATATTTCCCCCCTCCTCACCCCTTCTCCCACCATGGTTTCGTCTCTGATTATTATAATCAACTTCGGCAGCTGAAAATCCAATTGTTTCCTCGCAAAAATGAGCTGAAAGTGGCGCCTGGCGCAGAACCCGCCTCACTGTAAAATGTAGATAAGTAAGGTACATACATTGGCGTGGATTGCGAAAAAAAAAGTCATTGGATCTTGGAAAAAATTCAGCAGAGACCTTTATTTTGAGTTGAAAGTCACCCACAAAAATTTTCAGCTTTGTAGGTGCCTCTGGAGGAGAAATTTGGCCTCTCGAAGAGGGGACATTTTCGAAAAAAATCGTGTTTTTTTGCTTCAACTCTTACTCAGCATGTATTTTTTTAATGGAGAAATATTTTGGAAAGCAGTGGTGCCAAGGTGCCAATTTCTTGATCATTTTTTCCAATTTTAAAAAATCAAAAAATTGATAAAAAGTAAAAAGTCAAAAACTAGATATAAATTTTTTTTCAATTTTTTGAAATAGGCGAAAATGAATAGAAAATTGTGATGACCAGGACTGCCCTGACCGCCTGTAGGTGTTCATAATGTAATCCCTCTGCTATGTAGTTTTATGATCTTGCTGACCTTAGGTAAGATTATACGAATCTTACTGTAGGGGCGCGCTCAAGGCAATCATGCATAATTCTGTCGAAGCTGGGGTCCAACTCCAGCTTCGTCCTATTGAAAAAATCAGTCTTCTGATGGAACAGTTCGCGATAGTTTCCTCTTAAGGTCAACCAGCTAAATAGGTGACCAGGGAGCCCTGCCTCGGCTCTCTGGAAACCACACCCTATTGACAAAATTATGCATAAAAACAGGCGTGTTGGCACAATCATGCATGAATTTGGACTTTTCTCAAAGAAAGCATGCAATTCAGCCTGCGAATATCATGTGTAAAAGCAATGGTAAAGCATATAAAATTAAATAAAAATTTAAAAAAATTAAATAGAAATTAAAAAATCTTTGCCCTGGGCGGGAATCGAACCCTGGACCCGCGGTATAGATTTTTCCACGAGCCAACTCACTCGGCCACTTCGCCGCTTGCGAAGAGTGGAGTTATTTCCGCATAAATGTTTGTGCGTTGTGAACTTATCAAATTTTTAAATTTTTCTCTCAAGTTCAAAAAGTACAAACATTTATGGGGAAATAACTCCACTCTTTGCAAGCAGCAAAGTGGCCGAGTTGGTTCGGTAACGCAGAGTATCAAAATATGAGGGTCCCAGGTTCGATTCCCACCCAGGGCAAAAAATTTTTTAATTTCTATTTAATTTTATATGCTTTAACGTTGCTTTTACGCATGATATTCGCAGGCTGAATCGCATGCTTTTTTTGAAAAAAGTCCAAATTCACGCATGCTTATGCTATGCATAAAAGCATGCATTTTAGCATGCTATCACATTATTTTTGTCAATAGGGCACATTCGATGTACCCATCCATAGATGGTGATTTTGTACTTATAACGTGTCGCGTCGTTAATCCCTCATATGGACATGGTACTATTTTATATAACGCGATACTTTGTTAATTTCCTCGTAAGATCTTGGTACTTTTTTGGCTCATCCCTCGATTAATCTGGAAATCAGGGATGATTATGTTAGAGTAGGAAGTATATGCCTTAAAGCCACTACCAATATTCGTCAATAAAGCATACTCGTATGTCAACCCTTTACCAATCTGGTAACAATAGGCGTGGTCAAGGTGCTAATTTGGCTGGCTAGCCAAATTAGCTACCTAAACTCGTCGCAGTTCTTAAACGACACGAGTCGCGAATTGACAAGTTAAAAGTACCCTAAAATATAGGAGAGCTCAGGCCCTCGGTTAAAGGTTTTTTATAGTATTCAGGGCCGTATTTACGTATAGGCAGTATAGGCAGCTGCCTAGGGCGGCAAATTTTAGGGGGCGGCAGATTTTTGCTTTAAAAAAAAAAATTGTACGGATTTGGCAAAAAGTAGGTACCAACGGAAATATACGGATTTCGCGATTTTTACCCTAAAAACATGCAAAAATGGACGTTTTTTTGTTTCTTGAACCCATTTTTTCAAAAAAAAATTCGCTCTCGCTTCGCTCGAGCAGTAATTTTGCCTTTCTTCTTCTAGAATTATCACATGCCACTAAAGGTTCTCCGATAATTACCTCTAATTTCAAGTTTTCATGCCTAAAAATTTGGTTTTGCACGCGGTCAAAATCAAGATTACGCGTTTTTTGAAAGGTTTTTTCAACATACGAAAACGTAGGGATTTCATCTATATATTAAAATTATGACCGGATTCTTTTGACTCTGAGATCTCAGGAACGGCTGAACCGATTTTGCTCGACGATGTCTCAAAAAAAGGTTTTGACCCGTAGATGTGCAGGTTTTAATCAAAAGTTCAAAAAGTTGAGCTTTAAAGCTCAAAAAAGCTCAATAATTGATTTTAGCCTATACGTAGCGCATTCGACGTATAGGCAGTAGTACGTATATTATACCTTGAAAGAGCGTCAAAAGAAGTCACATGTTGGAGAAAAAATTCACAAAAAAGTTGTGCTTTAAAGCTCAAAAAAGCGCAATAAATGATTTTCACCTATACGTAGCGCATTTGACGTACAGACAGTAGTACATACGTATATTATACCTTGAAAGAGCGTCAAAAGAAGTCACATGTTGAAGAAAAAAGTTCACAAAAAAGTTGCGCTTTCAAGCTCAAAAAAGCTCAATAAATGATTTTAGCCCATACGTAGTGCATTCGACACATACAGAGAAGTATGTATGTTATACATACCTTGAAAGAGCATCGAAAGAAGTCGAACGTTGAAGAAAAATTAATGCATAGATGTTTACAAAAAAAGCTGCCCTATAAAAAGCTCAAAAAAGCTCAATTATGACTGGATTCTTTCGACTCTTAAGATCTCAGCAATGGCTGAACCGATTTTGCTCGACAATGTCTCAAAAAAAAGCTTTTAACCCATAGATGTGCAGGTTTTAATCAAAAGTTCAAAAAGTTGCGCTGTAACGCTCAAAAAAGCTCAATGATTGATTTTATCCTATATGTAGCGCATTTGAAGTACCTATACACAGTAGTACGTATAATATGTATACCTTGAAAGAGCATCACAAAAAGACAAACCTTGAAGAAGAAAAGCTTTAGAAAGTTCCTGGTGAAAGCTAAGTGAAAGCTTGAAAGTTTTAAATCATGACCAGATTCTTTTTTCTGTGAGATCTCAGCAATGGCTGAACCAATTTTGATGAACGACCTCTCAACAGAAAAGCTTTAAAGTCTAAATGTGCAGGTTTATGTTGAAAGGCCAAAAAGTTACACCATAAGCTCAAAGAAGCTCAATAATCGATTATGTCATATTGGGTGGGTACACAAAAGTACCTACATTTGTACCTCAAAAAATCTCCAGGGAAAAACAAACTTTGACAAAAAAAAGTTGATGGTAAAAGCTCAGCAAAAGCTTAAAATTTGGAAAGAAGTACATACATATATTATTGTCCCTTTGAAAGAGCTTCACAAAAAGACAAATCTTGAAGAAAACAAGCTTACAAAAGTTCACAGTCAAAGCTAAGCTAAGTGAAAGCTTGAAAATTTTGATCATTTAGTATTTGATCTAATTTGATGTGTAAAAAAATATACAAATTGTACCTTGAAAGATTACCGCGAAAAAACCATTCTAGACTGTAAAAAACTTTTAAAAATTTATGGCAAAAGCTCAGAGAAAGTTTGAAAGTTCATTATAAGTCAGTTTTTCGTCACAGTAAGATCTCTGCAACAGCTGGACCAATTTTGATAAACAGCCACTCGATAGAAAGGTTTTAAATAGTAGATAGGTATGCAGGTTTATGTTGAAAATTTAACAATTTTCACTATGAGCTTAAAAAAGCTCAAAAATTAATTTACTAAATTTTAAAATGTGAAATGAAATTACGACAAAAAGTTGATTTTATAAAAAAAAAAACTTTCATGGTGCATCGTCAACATTACCTCATGTCATGAAGTTTTCTTTCGCTGAGCTTTCAACATCAACTTCAACTTTTTTTTCTGTCGAAAATTGTTTTTCAACTTCGATCTTTCCGGGTACAACATAAGTACTTTTGTCTACCCATCAAATATGGCTTAATCAATTGTTGAACTTTTTTCAGTTTACTACACAACCTTTTGTACCTACAACATAAACTTACACATCTACACTTTAAAGCCTTTCTATCCAGAGGTTGTTATTTTAGGTGAAATACCACATGTCACGAAGTTTTGAGCTTTTGTTTAGCGTTTTTTGATATAGTCAAGGTTGAAAGTTTTCACCACTTCATGCAGAGGGTGCAGCAGATCGAGTCACTTTAGTTGAGACTTTGACAATCTTAGCATAACAGCAAAAGAATTAGCAAGATTTTTGGTAATTTCTGATAAAAATTATTATTTATTTTTTTATTTTTTTTTAAACTAGAAAACAAAACATTTTTGTAAATTGTTGATTTGGAGAAAAACAAGAAACATTGTCTATTTTAGCAAAAAGTAGCAATTTTGGTAGTTATTGACAAAAAAAAATTATGCAGTCTACATTTTTTTGCAATTATTTTTGTCACTTTTATTAGGTAAAACTATAGGGTAAAAAACGATTCTTTTTTTGGTATTTTTGGTAAAAGTTTGCAATGTTGCCAAAAAGTGAACATTTTTGTAAACTTTTGAAGAAATGAAACCACTGCTTTTTGCCAATTGTTGAAAAGAAGGATAATACTAATTCAAGCATGTGTTTCCAAAAGGCAACAAGTCTGTTTTCAAACATTCTGAGGTTGCAAGGCCATCTAGCATAAAGTTGCGGTCCAAAATGACTGATTTTATGATATGTTGTGCCCAAGGGTTTTGGCTACAACATATCAAAAAATCAGCCAATTTGGGCCATTTCTACGTTTCCAAATTGTATACTAACTAAGTACCTCTACCTACCATGAATTTCTTTTCAACATATTTTTGGACTTGGTGCGTTTTGGTAACACATGCTTCAATTGTAAAAAATGAATTTCCCAATAACTAACAGTGAAAAAATTGTGATCCTTCTACGTACCTATTATGTAGTTACTTACTGAATTTTCAAAATGTATATTATTACATTTTGAAGAATCGCGCAATTTACGGGTTTGCTAGTTTTTCATTAAAAATATGGATTTAGAATAGATTTTTTGGCTGCCAGCACTTTATAAAACATAATAAACAAATGCAATGTTTCTGATACTTGATTACTGATTACTTACTCTCTAAATTTGAAACAGTGAAATTTCACTGCTTAGCAGTCACGACATTTTGGCTTTTTAAAAGCAGTAGTTTTTTACCGCAAAACAGTGAAAAATCTACTGAATTGGTCAGTAAAAATCATTTTTACTGATCAATTCAGTAAATTTTTTACTGTTTTGCAGTAAAAAACTACTGCTTTTAAAAAGCCAAAATGTCGTGACTGCTAAGCAGTGAAATTTCACTGTTTTAAATTTAGAGAGTACCTACGTAGTACGTAGATAAGTATTGATATTGTATTCATATCAGTTACGTTTTTTGTATTTTGATTAAAAATTGAATTATAGGTGGGCGAAAATGTCCACACAAAACAAAAAAATTGGGGGGAGGGAGGGGCGGCAAATTCTTTTCTGCCTAGGGCGGCCTAATGTTAAATCCGGCCCTGATAGTATTTCATACTATTAATTTGTTTAAGTATTAATTGTGTTAAGTCTTTGATTCGTTTATAATAATCCGTTATTGTGAACTTATTATTTTTTGTGTACAATACAAGTTTAAAGTAAAATTCGCGTATGTTTTCTTTAACCTTTCTTTATGATAAATAGTTGTGATAATCTCTGTTTCGCGCACCTGGCCGGGGTAAGTATTGGTAAAACAGCATCTGCTACTTTGTCAATTACGAGATAGGGAAAACACTAAGTGATCAGCTCTCTGTGCTAATCCCAATTGCTGTGAACTTAGTGTTGCTAGATAGCATCACTCCATTCAATATTCAAGAGTCATTAGTTACCTCTATAACGACTCTTGATTATAGATTATTTATCAATAACCCTACAAAAATGGAGCTACTAATCATATCTGCCGAAGCGACTAGTATTGGGGTCACACAGGAGAGGCAGGGAACGTGTGAACAGTTAATTTAGAAATGTACTTCATTTCCTCAGGTAATCGTTGAACCTTTTATTCAGGGTTGAGTGCACCTGCAATTTATCTAATTATGTAGACTATATCATTAAGCGTAATTGTATCAATCCATAGGTGATGAGATGTTACTCACATATTGATTGACTACTTAATTTAAAGATGATGTTGTAATTTATCTCTCATTGTTTTACACTGCTTTATAACTATCTTCCGAGCTATTCTCGCGTGCGTTTCAAGACACCTGCATAATCTTGGCCGATTATGCTGCCGCCATTGTAACGTCATGGCAATACAGAATAATTTGCGTCTCATCATCATCATCGAGTCGTATAACCACTAGTGGTGGTATTGCGTACAAATCAACGCGTACCCTTATGCCGAATTGGGTATTTGGGCTAACATCCTTTATGTTGGTGTTGCCTCTATCGCGTTGATGACGTATCTCATGGAAATTTATTTTCGAGCTTCCACTAGTAGTTTCCCCTTGCTTACGAGTGACATCTACACAAGCACCTTGGAGCTAGCCGGGTAGTTTAGAGACCCTGAGCTCCTCAGTGTTGACCTCTATAGATGCTAGAACCAGTTTCAGCTTCTTTGATTCTGCTAACAGATGGCGTGCATTATCTGTTAGCTCGGCTAATAACTGGTAGTCCCCCAGTACTTGGCGTGTAATGTTGATAATTGCACAAAAGATTTTTAATTACACGCACAAGCTTGCCTCTGTAGCTGGGTTTGAACCGGGTACCCCGTGAACGGAGGTCCGCGGCTCTACCTACTACACCACCGAGGGACTTTAATTTGCGTCTATATTCTTGTAAATTATTTGGTACAGACATCTCAATTATTGTATATATTTCCGATTAAACTTATTGTACATAATTTGCTCCTTGAGTTATCATTTTGTTTTGATTAAAAAGATAACTGAGTATATTTGTAAGATGAATACAGTAAACTGGGGTAACATTGAAGGATTTTCCAGCATTTTTTATGTTTAGCGGTATGAATGGCGGAGGTAGGGGAAATGTGTGTGGTGCTTTTGCTAAACCTTTGTCAGCACTACGTTTTGGCGGTTACAGAAGTTGCCTACCTCTTTCCTGTCAAGCGCAAGAGCCAAAAGAAGTGCCCTTCAAAGTTACCCAGCATTTGAGGTAGCTTTGAAGGCCCCTTGAAATGCGCTTCGCTCAACGGCTCAAGACGCGTCAAGCACTTACAAAATGATCAATATTCACAATTGAATTTATGAAAGGGTGCTCCAAAATGATGATTTGAAATTTTTCTAGTTTTCAGGCGTTTTTCATGCATTTTGGTCAATTTGACCAAATTTCATGATTTTTTAATGATTTTAGAGTTATTTTTCAAGTTTTCAAGCATTTTCATGCATTTTTGGCCAATTTTACTAAAATTTCATGATTTTTTTATAGCCTTCAAAGTTATACCCTAGTTTGAATATTATTTTTTTACTCCTCAGGGAAGAACTTTGGCACATGAACAAATGCGCTAATTTATAGTCGGGAGGTGTACCAACACATCTATAATGTCACTTGACTCATTATTTGAAAATTCAAAATTCCAGACACCAAGCTTTTCATGTTAATTAAAATTGATAAAAACACCACTTTTTTTCGCTTGCTTTTTCACTGGTGTTGGAACCACTAGTTGAAAATGATAAAATAGGAAAAATAATTGCCAAAGTGTACTCTATCCATTCCCAGTGTCAGAATTGTTCCATACTTCATAGTTCCACTGCCACGGAGCATAACGTGATGAAAAACCGCACCCTTCAATGTTACCCCGCGATTTCAATGTTACCCCAGTTTACAGTAGTGTAGTAGATCGACTAAGTCTCTCCATCTCGAGCTAAGCAGGCACCTGAGAAATATTTACTTTCTGACGAAAACGAATATTTCTCAGAGTTCGCCTATAACAAAATTATAAGGATATCTCCTTTATCTTGGTATTAACCATATTTTTCATCTAAGTAGTCTTTCTCACACTCACTATTACAAAATTGGCACCACTTGGAATGTGCCTTCGAAAATGTTTTTCCAGCTGTCTATTTTGGCACAATTAATGCGAAAAAAAAATTTCAAAACGTGAGGTTGTCTGAAAATAAGCAGTTTGCAAATTTTTAAATGCCAAGTAGACCCCTAAAAAAGACCTTGGATTTTGACGGCAATAGCATAGATCGATTCAGAATCTCAGATATGAGTATTTTCACTTGGGACTGGGTCATTTTTCCCAAAACAGGCTGGGTAGGGACTCGAGCGAAAAAAAACACGAATTTTTCGAAAATGCTCCCTTTCTCTGAAGGCTTCAAATCTTGTTTCCAGGAGCATTTTCAACCCTAAATATTTTTTTGGGTAGGTAACTTTCAACTGAAAACGAAGGTCTCAGCTAAATTTGTTCAGAATTCGCCGATTTTTTTTCGCGATCCACCATTATGTAGATGGCGCCAGTTTTCACTCATACTACAACAAAACAATCTGAAAAATAAAAACCATCCTAATTAGCAAAATTAATACATTTATGCATTTCCTCCCAAAACACATTTTTTGTCATTTTTGAAACCGTCTTGCATAGGTATTATTTCACTCTAACCGTCCATCAACCTTTCTGATCCTGAGTTAAGTCCAAGCCAGATTATCCCAGTTGAAAAATTAGGATCCACTTATAAAACAAAGCATAATATATGTAAGGGGTAAACGAAACCTCTCATAAATGAGGCTCATCTTTTAAGTAATAACGAGTAGGTATACCTACGTGCAGATATCAGACACGAGAGATGAAATTCACAGAAATAAAATTTATCCCAAGATTTTATTTACCCAAGTCTAGCCTACTACAAAATACTTACTACGTCCTCCTTTCATGTGTACAAATGATTCCGCGACGAAAAATGTTGAACGTGTACGACCCTCCAGCTCACTTGCTGTCCTGCAAAGTGAATCATTAAGAAGAAAAAGGATTATAAATGTTAAAGCGTACTCCATTTTGTGAGCCCTCTGGTACATACGACCATCAGTAGATAAGTATTATACGCTAAAAGAGAAAGAATACGCGAATGTGTACTCGTATATATATGTATAGTGCTCGTGTAGTATGTTTATTTTGACTAAATCTCCACATGGTAGGTATTTGCAATAATTAAAATTAATTAATCGCGTTAAAAAGGTCACTGCGAAACGATGAAGGATTGTCATTTGTTGCTGAGCTGCTTATTAAACGAACCGAGTTAATTTAATTTTGTATTCCTACTTTGATATAATTTATTAGGTTGACGTTGGTGATCCGTATATGGTATGTGTAGCTGTAGCACGTGTGGGCAGCTGAACACATACTAGATGCATAGTAAATTTCTCGAAAAATCCCACCAGGGGCTCTATGGACAAATTTTTACGATGCAAATCTCTTCTTGGGAATGAGAGAAGTTTCAGTTTTTGAACCAAAAAAAAATCTGGTTCGACTCAAAAAATCACCTAACACCTTCTTCTACTTCGTCACCCCATATCACCATGAATATGACAAGAACTTTGAAAAAAAAACAGCTCGTAGTACTCGCCATTCCAACTAAACCAATATTACCAACCACTTGACATTTATCGAAATGAATTCTCGCATCGTCACTCGAAACAATTAACAACCAACGATGCTGCCCCTTATAGTACTGTGACATCTCTTAACTCGATACTCTTTATTCCCTTTTCGTATCAAGATTGGATACGAGCTTTTTTAAAAACTACGTGTGACGGCTGTTTTCTTCGTTAAAATAAATAATCCGCGTTAAGTTTCGTTCAGCATCCAACTTTTCTATTTTCAATTAAGTAACTCTGAAGTTTCTTCTTTCCTCCAGTGCCCTCTTACTCTTTTTCGTCTTCGAGAGAGAAAGAAAAAAGGAAAGAATTCGTTTAATGACATATCCATATACCTTGCTACGAAAAAAGAATACCAGAATTGTCCAATAATGGGTATACGAATATTTGCAACACTCGAACTAAAAACCTATCTGAAATACTTTAACGAGAGCCTCGATTCAACTCGGCAATTTTTTTGTTCGCTTTGGACTACAACCACACAGTGATGATGAGGTACCAAAAAACAACACATTCGTGCGAAGAGTTCTTTGTTTTTTTTCACGGTTTTCGTGTCATTAAGAATAGATTAAAAATATACGTTTAGAATAACCGCACGTGATGAAGTGTATCCGGATATAATCCTATTCGCGTGTAAATAGACATGTATTATAATGGGGAATCGATTGGGCTAATATTATAACTACCTATGGTATCATTTTGGTAATATAATATGCTGTAAATATCTATTTTAAAGTGCCAGTATTTTTTGGAGGGGAGGGTGAAGCGGGCATAATTTCTGAAGCTATGAAAATCTCAATATTTTTGGGACTAAATAACGCGACAGACACGCTATACACAACCTGAACCATACCATGATTTTTTTTACCTCCCCTGTATGCTCAGTGTACCCCACCTACTTGACTATATTGTATAAACGCCAAAAAGCACGTATCGATTTAAATATGGTGTACTGTGTAGTGTGTACTATAAAAGAGGCATCACTATGAAAAGAGATCCGAATAAATGTAATTTACGGCGAAGGGTCGGGTATTGTTACCGTATAACTTGTTGTATCGGCAATTTTTCTTTTTCTTATTTCTGCACTATTCATATACCCTGAAGGATTTCGCCTTTTTATATTTCTACATGATGTTTTCTTATTAACCGCGAGCGTCGTGATTTATACATTTGTAGTATGTAGCTCTAGCTAGGTAGGGTACTCTGTATATGTTGAAACGAGTGTTCTTTTTTCCCTCATCGTGTAGTATTTTACTTATACTATGCTTACGATGCGATGTGATGCCCTTCGTAGCCAGCACAATGGATCCTCTGGCGAGAAAACTTTGCTCGGGCTCATAAACTGCTTTGATTCCACCCTCTAGCTTCTCATTTCCTCACACAATTTTCCCATGGATATGTTAGCAGAGTTTTAAAGAGAATAAAGAGAAAGAGAAAATTTTAAATCAATAAGTGCAGGTCCAAGATTAAGTATTTTTTTACACCAGACAAACTTTTTTTGCAACTCCTTTTCAGCTAAAAATTTCTGGATTTGGCAAAACAAATTGACAGAGCATTAAAAACGACAAATTTCATAGGCTGAATTTTATTTTTAAGTGTTTCAACAATCAAGTATTTGGCTCAATTTTAATGAGAAAGTAAACACTTTTTTACAAGAAAGAAAGTCTGAAAATTTGCCGACAAGTCAAAAAGGTCTACAATTTTAACCAGTATACCCTCCCTACTATCGTCGTTTGAAGTTGTGCTCAACATGAACGTAATAAAGCATATTTTTGACATTTTAAGGCGAGGGGGATTCTGCGCCAGGCGCCACTTTTTGCACATTTCTTGCGAGCGTATCTCTCAAAATGACACCCTGCAGTTTGAAATGAAATCAGGCCAGAGGAATTGAGCAGAGGAATAATTATAAGACTAGACAGCTGCGCTTGTGGGTAGGTTAATTTGAATTATAAAAAAATAAAAAAAAATAGGTAGAAATAAATCATCAAGGCAAGTTTATTTTTAAAATATTAAAAATTGTGGTGGGGGGCTGAGGGCTCCGGAGGGGTTGAGGGCTCCGGAGGGGCTGTGTGAGTATAAAACAAAATCTGACGTCATATTAGTGCTCAGCGGTATCGAATCATAAGAAAACGACACCCTATACTCATTGATATTTATGTTTCCCAAAATTCTCATTTCACAGTTCCACACCCCCTACCCGCAAGACACATTTTTTTCAACTTTTAGCACAGCGCACCATAGCAAAAAAAGTAGATACATGATGTTTGGGGGTCAAAAATACATCCAAAAAACGCGTTTCTAAAATTGTACCTCGCAATCTTGATTCTTAATAGACATAAAAAAATGAAAAAACACCATTTTGAGGAGTAAATATGAGGGGAGGGGGTTGAAAATTTTTGTGGGGATACCTAATAAGGATATACATAACATACTGAAAAATTTTCAAAATCTGTTGAAATGGGGCTTAGAAAAGTGTTATTGAAGTATCAGAAAAGGGGGGTTCCCCAAAAAGGGGAGGGTGTGGATCTGAAACTTTCCACGCGGAAGTTTCTCAATGATACCTACCTTCCATGCTAATATCAACTCGAACGTTTTCGGGGACCATTTCACCCCTCTTAGGCGCCTATAGCCTTTATGTATTTTTCAGAAAAACCCCCACATTTGAATGGTTGCAGTTCCGCCCCCTTGAATATACAAGGAAAGTTGATACATCATTAGATCGGAAATTTGACGTAGATTCTTTTATCTAACTACATATTTTTCGCTAAAATGCAATGCGGGGGAGAAAATGGCGAAAAACTGATTTTGGGGGAGGTTCCACCCCCCTTTAAGGGGGTTACGGACCCCGTAGGAGCCAGGACATTTAGTATGTTGTTGAGGGGACCTCTGTGAACAATATCTGCGAAAGATCTGTTTGATAATAATTTTCCCTGTAAAAATGTCTTTAATGACTGGACTACTGAAAATTACTACAAAAAAATTGATGTGAAATCCAAGGAGAAAATTTCGAACTAGATAGAAATCACCACTAAAAATTTATTTATCACTACCACAATAGGATTCAAGTACATACCTACTTACTACATACATAGACATGCATTTGAAATTGTCACAAGAAAATTCATCAAAAGCAACAAAATTATTTTGAAATCAACAAAAATCATTAAATTCAACTGCAATAAATTAATTTAAAATCAACACAAACACATCTATTCTCCCCCCCCCCCCACACAAATGAAACCACAAAAAAACATTTGAAATCATGTCCCTAAATTATAACTCAAATTCTAATAACCCATCAGAATCGCAACGAAATAAACTCTAATCAAAATTACTTCAAAAAAAAAGTGTAAATCACTTTGAAAAAAATGCACTGAAAATAATCACAAAAAATTCATTCAGAATCAAAATTACTTGTGACTGGTAACGGGGTTGACGTTGTGCTAGGGCTCAACCAAAAAAAAAGTGAAAATCATCTTGAAAAAAATGCACTAAAATAATCACAAAGAAGTCCATTCAAAACCGATACACAAAAAAATTCATTTGAAATTACCAAAAAAAATTGGAATCAAGACAAAACAATTATCACAAAAAAATTAAGTACTAACAAATACATTGAAAAAAAATGAAATTAATCACAAAAAAAAAATATGTATTCTTAATCACCTGAGAAATTCAATTCGATTTTACAGCACAAAAATGATCCTAAATCACCATGAACAAATTCACTTAATTTACCACAAAAAAATTACGAGATCAATACTTCGTGCACTCATTAGGGTATAACCCACAATAGGCTTCAAAATTTCAGTCATTACTGAAGTAAACAAATTTTGGAACAGGAATACCCATTACCCATAATCAATCACACTGCTTCATTATCAACCTTATATGTAATAAGCAAACAGTTTTTTCGGTAGAAAGAAAGGAATACAAAACTTGTAACACAATGGCGGAGGGAGGAGGCAAAAAAAAATATGAAGAATAAAATTTCAACGAAAGATACCTATGTTCTACTCGTATAATCTCGATTTCTAGCCATTCCCTCAAATTTTTTTCACTGAATGAACCCGCCCCCCCCCCGAAGAAAAATTCACCTGAATAACTAATTTTTCGATTACCTACTTACTTATATCCCACTTGTTGACAAATTTTTGTCTGTCCAACTTGAATTTGGACATTTCCACTTTTTTTTGTGCTCCTTTCATCCATCGTCCCCTGCTGAATTTTTCTGAGGGTGATTTATAGAGATCTGGGTGATTTCTTCCAACCATAAGGTGGAACTGGTTGTGCCATCCTTCACTCAAATTATTCGTCTTCAACCTCATAAACTGGAAACATCTTACCATGGTACTGATTTAAAATTTTTGTTCGAGTAAAAAAAATTCAAGGAAAAAGGATTCAGGAACAAAAAATTCGAGTAGAAAGGATTCTGGGGAAAAAAATTTGAGGAAATGGATTCAGGAATTCAGTATTTGGGGTATCAAAATTCTGATACAATTTATTCGGGGAAAAGGTCATTCGGGCTTAAATACTTTAGGGCAATTATGGATGCGGGAAATTGTCCGTGAATCAAAATCTCATAGCAGGTAAGTAGTAAAAATTATTACCTAAATAAAATCTCCACAAAATCCACTTCACGATAAGCATTAATTTTAATTTATTTATAGAAATAGCCAGCTATTTGAACATGATATAAACCCATTTTATCGAAAGTTATTATAATCTTTCCCATTGTTCAACTTTTAAACAAATTTTTAGTTTTTTGTTTTTTTTGAAGGAGATTGATATTCCAACACAATGGGCTATAAAAATTTCATCTACGTACCAAATGAAAATCCAACTGAACCTTTATGGATCCTAAATCATTAAAAGTGACAGCTTTCCTTTTGATATGCCAATTGCCATCTTCCCATATTCAAACACAATGGGTCCTAAAAATTTTAAAATTCGATAAATGGTGTTATCTTTCCTATTGTTCAATTTTGAAAATTTAACCTTACCCTTATGATGATGAGTAGATAAATAAAAGTAACGTCGGATTTCCTTTTCGATACAGCTCTTTTTCCATTTTTTGTCTTTTTTGGTGCAAATTTTCGCAAATCATAATCTTTTTTTATTTTCCTATTCAAGTGTACATTTCCTTGTAGGTAATGACGCCATTTAATGAATAAAATAATCTGAACATTTGCAGTAAGGTCGGTCGAGTTTCCAAATTCACGAGATTTATGCGAGTAATCGTGGTAATATATTTTTTTCTTCTCTTCGAAAATTGCCCAAAGGTGTATTTTTGATCAACATTTCCTGATACACTGAAAGAAAAAAGAGGAATGAACTCATATAATTGTTAATATTCGATCAAATGCTCGTAACATGAATCTTCAGGAGTATTCCTGCTTACCACTTTGACGAGAAGTTAACTCACTTATGAAGCACCCTATACATGTACATATACCTACTCGCAGTCCACAGAACACAGTACCAATAAAGCTCGATTTAACGAGTATGGTTGAAAAGTTCAGTTTATTAACATGTTACGTTTATGTTTAACGCTTTTAAAAAAAATCACTCGAGCGTGTATACTTCTCTTTTTAAAGGCGTTTCTCGGCGCTATACCTACACGACGAGTAAAAAGAAAGACCGGCGTGGACAGACGAAGAGGGGGGCAGGGGGTACGTGTAGACTGTAGAGTAGAGGAATTGACGGAATAATGATTCTCAAGGCTCAGTCCAGGCATTATTTAAATTAATTACTGTGACGGTATTTCGGTCCGTGTATAGGTTTTCGCCTCCTTCTGCTTCATTTTGGCCAGCTTATATTATTCGCGCGCCTTATCGAGCCGAGCGCGATAAAATTAAATTGTATGTGTTTTTCGTAGCCTAATAAAGCCGCCGCTGACACCGCCGCCGCAGTCGCCCTATGATATAAAAGAAAGAAAAAAAAAGGAAGCTTCGGACTAGGGTAAAAATGTTAATTTTAAAGTAAATTTACACGTTGTCCGTGTATATATATATACACGAGGAAAAAAAACATGGTCGAATTTTACGAGCATAGAAACGCGCTAATTAACATAAAATTGACCCAGTTCGTCAATGTTGTTCTTTTTTTTCTCTCGTACAATGTTGTTCCGGAGCCTTCGGGCCTCGGGGTTCGTGTGTATATCTCTATATGCATGAAGATATTGCCAGAAAGAGTGAGAGAGATGTAGGTGTTTTGACGTGGCAAAGCCGATTGTTAATTTAACCTGAAAATTAGTGGACTTAACGCGACGACGACGTGGATAAATTATTATATCTCGTAACAAAGCGATAATACTAATACCGTGTTTTAATATCGGAATTTAATCTATAATAAACTGCTGCTTTGCTCGCCAGGTAGTACATATAACGCGCTTTTTGCATGTGTATAAAGCCTCCACGTTGACTGATGTCTTTCACGAGGATCGTTACAGTATGCCTGTTAGTGGTAGTTTATTCCCTACCCCTTAACCCTTGGCAGCGTGTAAAAGCAGAATTACCCTACCTTCTGCTTCTACTATGTTCCTGTTGCTGAATGTGACGTGTAACTTTGATCTTCACGAATTTACAAAAACCAAAGAACATACGCCTCTTCCATTTCAATCACTTTACGAAGGTATATGTTCGTGTAAAGATACGTGTAAGCTACTAACTACACTACCTACCTATCTACTTACCTACCTACTCACCTGATGAGATTTCAATCAGTCGTTGTCGCCTGAGAAGAAGCCATCGCATTTCTGATATGATAATATTACGTGTAATGTGGATTAAGATGGATCGCCCCTCCCCAAAAAGTTAGCGAATGTTGACTTAATTCAGCAGATACTTTCATTCAGAGTTGAAAGTCACTCAGAAAAAATTTAAGCACTGAAGGTGCCTCTGGAGAAAAGATATGGGTCCTCAAAGAGGAGGCACTTTCGAAAATATCCTGGTTTTTTCGTTCTAGCCCCTTGTCAACCAAGTCACTTATTTTTGGGTAAATCTCGTGTTTCGAAAATTTTTTCATCCTAAAAGCATTTCGCATTAATTAAGCCAAAACATCGAAAGATATCATTTTTGAAACTGATGAAATATTTTGGACGAGAAAAATAGCCAAAAATATTATAAAATTTTGATTTTTTGAAATTGACAATATTGTTCTGGAAAGAACCAACAAAAATAAATTTCAGCACAATACATTCCTTTGGGTGTGTTTTAGGATTCGTCATTTAAAAAAATAAGATCCTTCTAATACTCGTATTTTGGAAACCCCTGGAAAATCAACTTCAAATAGGTACATCATAGGTACCTATATTACATTTTCATAAAGAATTTTTAATCTTTACTCATTTTGATCAATGTAACTAGGATTTGAAAAATGATTTTATCATTTAAAAAAAAAGCTCTTGACATTTTTTGTTCACAAGGTGAATATCTCTCTGTCCAACTGTAGTTCATCATTCTTCTATGAACCCCTGCTACGATACTTGAGTTGATTTTTTTTAGCATTTGAAGGAGGGAAAAAAGTCAAATTAAAAATACCTACCTACTCTTTTTTTTCGAGATTAATCTTCAAATTGGTGTCTGAAAATGGGCACTGGGAACTTTGGGTGCTTTTATTATGAAAAGAGTCATTTATTAGGTATGTGACAAAAAAAAAAAAGTTTTACCATAAGAATTCAGCGCACCGAGCATTATTTAGGCCGAAAATAATTAATACTTGATACGAAAATGTTAAACTGTAGTGTGTAGTGTAGTAACCACAGACGTGCTAATTTATCAAAACATTATATACTATGAACGAGGTACCTAGACCTGATGGATATATTTTCATGTACATATATTATGGGGAATGGATTACCTACTACTGTAGCACCTCGCAGATGATATTAGGCTATCCATGTGTGCAAATATCACGAAGGTACGAATTCATCGTAGTGACGATGTACTTGAATACTCACCCAATTTTATAAACCTAAAATTTATCATTGCAATAATCATGCTGCAAGGGTGGCTGCTTGAAATGTAATTCAGGTAAAGTGGTCAAGCAACTAAGCGTACCTATAAGAAATAATAGATATGAGAATAAATTATGTACTGGAGTCTTGTCGAAGTATATGAACAAGGATAAATTGTAAAATTGATCTTTCTTTGCCAGCTCACAAAATCACAAAGTTTTCGTATTAGAGAAAAAAAATCATAAAGTGTGTGGTAGGTTAAGGTTATCGAATTAGCCCTTGGTGGTTTTTCCAACAAAACTGCACCCAAAGGTCGATTAATAAGATGAAAAAATTTGTTAGAACCTCGAAGCAATTATTTTAGGAATGGCAGAGGCCAAATAAGGGTTTTTGTGATCAATTTTTTCATTTTTCACCAAATTGAGATGGAAAAATTGCCATTTCTGGAATGTGCTCCTATTAAAGGTAAGAAAAATTATTATGTCATTTTTCTCAATTTTTTAAAATGATTTAGCGCTGTCTGGTGACATTTCAAAATTTTCAATTGGCAGTTTCGTGATACCTAAAGTTAAAAAAATGCGAAAATTCGCTGTGAGTTCTGTATAAAAATCACTCGTTATAGGTACTATACCGCCTCTAAAAATTTGATACAGCTGCAAGAAAAATAAATACCCAAATACCCGAAAAATACTTGAAAAATCGGGAAAAAATTCCCAGCCCGATCTATGGCACCTAGAGAGCTAATTTTTTTTTTAATCGACAGCTTAACTTCTCTAGAATATAGGAAAAATACGCGGGGGCAAAAATTTTGGAATTAAAGGGCCCAAATTTTGAGTTGAAATGGGCTGTTTTTGCCGTTTTTTCGATTATTTTCAAATATATCAAGAACGAAAAAGGCTAGGAAGGTGGTTAATATCTCATTTTAAAGAGCATTAATTTCTGAACATTTCCCTCGATTACATTACCCCTCTGGGGCTTTTAGTTTTTGAGCTATTTTGAATTCAAATTTCGAATTTCAGTTACACAATTTTGAATTAAATTATCTCGAAAACTAAAAACGCTAGATGGGTACTGTCAACGAGGGAAATGTTCGAAATTTCATGCTCTGTAAAATGGTTAAAACAGATTAGAAAAAAGTTGCTCAGATCGTGCGATTTTGATCGTTTTTTATGGAATCTTGAAACAGAAAACCGTTAAGATGGTGCGTGTACTTATACACCCACACAAGCATACACACAACCACCAACGTAAATGTACCGAACAACGCATCGCGGTTATTCCAGACAGGATCACGCGACATGCGCGCGCATACAAACCTCCCACTCCTCCTCCAACAACGGAATTCTTCAGTGCAATGCGAGGATTATGATTTATGCATATCGATGAAGCGTGAAATTCTCAACAAAAACAGAATGATACCTACTATTGCTAATGTTATAATGTTAATCCGTCTATCTTCGGTGCTTTGCTTACGCGTCTATCATCTTTCATTTTAACCAAAGTTTTAATGGAAGCATATACTTGGGAGCAAACCTCTTCTGAGAGTGGGCGAAGGGGGGTTTGGGGGCGCAGCCCCCAAGAGCGAGTTCCGAGGGCGAAGCCCGAGGAACGAGTACGGGGGTTGGGCCGCGAAGCGGCCAGGGGGCGTAGCCCCCTAGTAGGTACTATACCGCCTCTAAAAATTTGATTTTTCACTTTTTTCAGAATTGAAGCCACAAATTGATCAAAAATTCAATTTTGAATGAGCACTCCTGGAACTTCTGGAAAATCACACCAAAGTTATGGGTCCTAAAGTTCATTTTTGGCTTTTCTAGAGTGATTTGACTTTGCTCAAAAACAATTGTATTTCACGAAAAAGTTCAAAAATCTCCCTTGAAAAGGCTTATTTAAATTTCTAAAAATGAACTTGAGACTTGAAATATTGGTTATGGAATGGACAGGAACGGTTTTAAGGAGGGTATGGAGGGTATGGAGAGGGGGGTGTAACACCCCTCCAATGTTCAGAATCGTCAGCAAAAATGGCAAAATGGTAAACTGTCGGCAAGTAAGTAGAAAATTTGAAAAACTAAAAAAAAAAATCGAGCAAATCATCACAGGCAATGATTTTTTTAAGCAAAATCGTCAATTTGGTGGCAAAATCGTTACTAATTTACCGAAAAAATCACCTACCTATCTATCCTCAAAATTCTTACTTTTTTCAAAAGCTTTCGCCCTTGCTTCGCTCGGGCTCAATTAGCTACCTATTATATTTCTTATTTTCTCAAATTATTCATACACGTAATTGTGCTTGGAAGGTATTTTTGGTCAAACTTTTAAAAATTTCAGTAATGGAAAACTGATTTTTCACATCTAAAAGCTTTTGGCCACGTTCTTCTTCAGGCTTAAAATTCCAAAAAACCATTAATAATAAATATTTTAAAAAGTTGAGATCAGAAAAATCGAATTCTTACATTAAAATTGATGTTCTATAAATTTTCTAAGTTTATTACAAAACTTTAGGTGGTACATTAGAGTATCGCGAATGAAAATCACAATGAAAAATAAATTAACCCAGTCCCCCAAATTAAATGCGCAGTGAGTGATGAAAGACTAGTGATTTACTTTCTTGTCGACTATAGCTGATTCGACAGAACTTATCGTGAGTTCTATACTGTCAGGGGGTTGCATACCAAGTATATGGGATTCTTTCATTGAAATGTAAGTTAGGGTTACGTTATCTTTTCTTCTGTCTATTTTTGTTTTCCTAAATAAGTGCATCGAATTAGTACCCTTTTGGCTGAAAAAATTACCGGCCAACATATCGAATAAATACGTACCTACGCATATCTCGTAAATTGGTAAAGCTCTTATTTCAAGGTTGAAGCAATAAAATATACTGTTATTTTAGGAGAATCCTCCTTCGATTGACTTCCTGGCGTTTCTTGTATAAACATTTGAAGTGGCCGACCATTGGAGTCTGCGTTATGCTTGAGCGCTTGAGTATAAGTCACAAATAATCAGTTATTTATCATGATGAGTTTTCATTAGGCCTATATGTTCATATATTTGCCTTCTTAGTCGTAGATAGTGATTTAGTGTGATACTTACAAAGGTATTATACGTTGCAAGAATTGCTTTAGGTGAATCATTTTCAACTTTTACAACGATAAAACATCCTTCGATTTGTTTTTCACTATATAAACGGGTTGCTTGCATTAATAATCTTTATACCATCAGCATGACCCCAGACAAGTTGCATCTCGTTCTGAAAAACATTATGTACAATACATAGGTACATAATATACGAACTGATTCATGGTAGGCTACACGTACTCGTTTGTTCCAAATGAAGAATGCCTCTTCGAAATCTTGAAACAGGGCATATGCTCCGTTGGTAGTTACAATGATTGCCAGCGGGGTTATAACATCATTTTCATCATTTGCTTCCGACCTGTATTCATTGGCTACCTGTGTCAATACCTGAAATTGAAAATAATTATAATTTTGTGTACTAGCCGATAGTAGAAACGTAAAATTTGTTGTTTTATTTACAATCAAAAAAAAAAAAAAAAAAAAAAGTGAAATACATAAATACATACTTCTTCTATATCATCTTCGCTATACTCAGGTGATTTACACTTAGGAAGTTGCAAAACTCTAAATGACTTTCGTTGTTCTAAAAAATGTAAAAGACAAAAATATGTACATAGGTGCCTATACCATAGATAAGTATTTAAATTGGACAAGGATTATGTCAGTAGGTAAATACCTAGTAGGGAAACCCACTACTCGGGAATCTTCGATTGGATTGAAACTAGAATATATGTATGTAGTTCGAAAGAGGACCTCACAATCAGAAATACCCCCCCCCCCATTCTCCTTTGTTTTGCAGCTCAAGTTGATTTTTCGATTCTTGGTGAATTTTTGAAGAAAAAAAAATTAATGCAGGGAACACTGTCTTATCTTAAAGGTGATTTTTGGTTTTTGGCTCCGAATCTGGTTTTTGATTTTCACTTTTTTATGTCTGTTTTTTGGACAATTTTTTTGAGGGAATTTTATCCGGTAGCCTAATAATGATCGATCGATTAGTTATCAAGCACACACCCTGCGATTTTCCAAGTCAATTTATTTTTCATACGTAAGACAGTGTTTCCTGTAGGAAAAAAAAATCAAAAATTCACTACAAACAAAGAATTCAACTTGCGCAGCTGAAAATTAGGGAATTGGAGTTTTCTGAGGTCCTCTTTCGAACTACCTACCCCATATCTATGACCTACCCAAGTTCCACTCCGATCGAAAATATTCACGATCAGTTTACATACCACGGGTGATAGCGTTTACTTTATGGTGTAATTCACTGATTTCCATTTCATCTTTAATGGTTAAAATTCGCTCATTTAGTCCCAACATTAGAATTTCTACTACGTGCGGTTTATTATCGCCTTTGTATTGTTCATTGAAAAGTTCTACTGCTTCGTCTTTCTCGTTGTCGTACATTATTTTATGAGCATCCCGATTTCGAAATTTAAGAAGTTCTTCCACAGTTTTAATGAAAAAGTCATCGGATATTTTGAGTTTTGTTAATTGCATCTTCAAATTTAATATTTTTGAATGTTCAATGTTGAGTAATAATAGCGTCCAATGTTCTCTTGTGTAATTTTTGGGGCTTCGTAAACCAGTCCAATGTGGCCAACACTCGTCAAATAGCGATTCGATCCACTCCCCTATATTCATCAAGGACTGGAATAATATACGAAGTTTTTTTTCTTGACGCTGAAAATATTCGAAACAAGAGGTTGCACACGTAACTTTAACCGATAGATATATCTATGAAATCCTCTAATTATGTCAAGTGTAAATACATGTGTTCTCAGGCAATTGTCATGCATTTGAAAAATAAGTAAGCAGCATACAAATACGTCATAATGTTTAATAAGTTGCTTATGACTTATGGCAGATACTTACTAAATTATTATTCAAGATGGTTTCAGCCACCTTAGCTTTAACGCACCATTCTGCGTGAAAATCGCTCAGGATATTGCGGTAGAATGGATCACTGCACTTTTCTTCCAAGTATTTCTTCATTTGTTCTTTGACTTCATTCTAAAAAAAAAAATAAAATTAACTAAATAGTGTGATACAAAGTAAATGCCTAGGTAGCTGTAGTTATTGTTTCAATTATACCCAAGGCTGTAAAATTAAACTGAACTTTCTGAAATACGTTCCTCGGAAGGATATTTATAATCTAATGAGAATGTATCTAATACACGTACTATATTTTTTGGTTCGGAAGTTGTACTTGTTGTAAGTCTTTTTTTGTCATCTTGTAAGTTCGCATTGGGGAGAGAACAGCATGTGACAACAAGTGAAAAAACTATTTTTAAAAAACGTTGTTTAATGGAGTAGGTAGGAAGCTAGGTACCACTCTATAACACACAGGTTGATAAAATACTTACTAAAAAACAGAACAAACATTTTCCTAGCAAGATCAACTTCAAATAATATGCAAGGTATACTGTGTAACAACCATGAAAAGAAAAGAATTTTTTTAATCATTTCTCTAATGAAATGAAATTATTTCAGATTATCAGTTGTGATAAGTGTTTGTATTTCAGAGTTCTTTCATACACCTAACTTATCTAAAAAAAAATTAATTAAAAGCGAGTAGCTATATGTGGGCTTTTGAAGTAAGATTGAAAGGTGCAGATGAAAATAAAAGGTCAGATTATTAGGGAATTTGCGATCAAATTTCATCATTTAAAAATCTTTTCGATTCGTTTCTCCTCAAATTGTGTTACAAGACCTTCAACGGAAAAATATCTCACAACTCAAGCATTTTATAAAAATTTCTTTTAACATGGATATATTTTTAGGGCCAGGGGTCTGTGCAAAATTTTCATCAGTCTGATCCCCATTCCTCGTAATATGCTGGTCTGCGTCACGCTGACTTATGAAAACAAGAAAATTGTTCAATTCTGTATTTATTATGTCTATAGCTTTAAAAAACTTGGAGAAATAAGCGATAAATCCTCTTCATTATGTTGGACTTGAAAAAAAAATTGAACAATTGAACCGGGGGTCTGTTAAAATTTTTATGACCCGATCTGCGTCACGCTGGATTTTGAGACGTTGACTTTTGAAATCGTACTTGGGAAAAACCTACTTACTAAGTTTCTGATGATGTCAGACTTTTGAAAACAGAAAACTGAAAAAGTGTCGAAAAATGTTGACATCATGTCAAACTTTGTCTTGTTTTTTTTTGGACTTGAAAGAACTCGGAAGCAATTGATATTAGTTCTTGTCATTATTTAGATGGTTCTAAGCTTTGAAAAAAGTGTCCTCTCTGATATTTTGGGCACCTTACATTGAAGTAGACATTAAGAGGCAGAAAAAATTTTGAAACGGCAAAACGGTAATCGGAAGAGGACCACAAAATGTAGGCTACCAGAAGCAAAAATTTCAAGAGCTGAAATTCATTTTTCGAGTTCAAGAGAATTTTCAAAAATTCAAATTCGGCCCATTTCTCATAAAAAAAAATTCAAAATTTGATCAAATTGACATAAAAAGCGGAAAAATTTGGGTTGCAGCATATTTTCGATCTTTTGTGTGCATTTGTGATCATTTCGATTTTTCTAACCGTTCTGGAGCTTTATTCTTATGATAATTTCAAATTAAAATGAAAGAGATGAATAATACCCAATAATTCTCACTACTAAACTATTTCTGATGTTTTTCGCTTTTTTCATTTATTTTTTTAAAAAGCTGCGAGGTGGTGTAGAGCACACAATAGGCTGTACACGCAGGTAAAACGAAATGTAAGTAGCTCAGTGAAGACTTGTTGAAAATATCGAAAAGTTTCTTTCATAACTTTTTCCAATCGATGATGATTTTATCGTAATGAGCTTCTCTTCTCATCAAATCGTTAATACATTTTATGGTAGGTAGGTACCTTATACATTCGATACTCCAGAGACACGTTCCAATAAGTATACCTACTTACCTATTATAAAAAATGTATACGAAGTTTTTTCAACTTTTCCTCAAAGGTAAAACGAAATTCATTTCACGTACCTAATTCAAATCATCAAACTCGGCTCAAGTTGAAAAATATCCATCAATAATTATATATCCATCTCTTCTGTTTTTTCCTTTTATTATTAAGGATGTTATTTCGTAAAAATTGCAACGAATATTTGAATCTGAGCTAAACCACGTGACTTCAGTAAATAAAAAGAGAACTCATTAGACGATTTTTCATGCGACCGAGTATCTTTAATGAAATTCAACTCTCATTTTTGATACATTTGATAGAGGAAAAAAATCTTGTTTAAAAATGAACAGGCTACTTGGTCACATAACAAGATATTTGTCGAAAGATCATAAAAAATATACGGTCATCTTGGCCAATCACGTTGAAAAGACTATGTAGGTATGTACAAGCACTACACGAATTTTTTGGCTTATTAAACTTTCGTATAGATAGCTATATACTTACCCATATTTGAGGTCGAATACTCGTATACGTACCTACGTTACAACGTTTCAATGAAAACACCAAATTCTGCTTCTCGTATTCGCCAACCATATCTCTACTAGTATAGGTAGGTATACGTGGAAAGGCGTGCAACGAAGCGTAGCGTGCGTAATCGTGTATTAACGACAGTAACCTCTCTACGTACATCGAATACTTGAGATGATGGAATTTGGCTTTTTTTATTATTAAAAATTTTAATCTTATAAATCTAAAATAAACTTTTCCGAGGTAGTTTGAAAAGGAGAAAAAAAAGTGAAAATATTTTTATAAAACACGAAATACTTACTTAGGTAGGTATTCGGCGCCGAAATAAACTAAAGCCGGTTACCGGTTGCCAATTACTTGTATTAATTTTGTTTGAATTTTGATGAAGTTATCAGATGAAATTTCAATATACTTGCAAAACAATCTTGGGCAATTTGATAAAGTTTTACGTATACAACGTCGTACTAGTATCTTCGTATACCTATACGTATAATCATTAAGGCATAGTGAAGAAAATTTGTAATTTATTTATAAGCGTCGAACCGACGAAAACTTACATTCAATCCTTTTGCAAAAGTGTTCTTTGAAGTTACCTACATTAAAACTTTTACCTGTTGAAGAAAAATAACATGTTAATCAATTAGCGAGCTTGGCTGCTTATTGATTATATTCGTTCGCGTATATGAGTTAGCGTTGGATATACTTTGGTAATATAAAAGATGGTTTGCTTTTTCCTTCTTCGTTTGTGTACCAGGTGATTCGAAAATCGAGATTGAGATTTTAATCGGGTAACCTAACTCGAACTAGGTATTTGTAGTAAAATTACCGGAAGTGTGAGTTGGAAGGAAAGGATGAGGGACGTGTCATGTGACGAAAAAATGAAACTGATTGCGAAAACTGCTTGAATAGATTCACCTTTTGGAGTACCAAAGGAAAAACTTCTGTGACTTTTTTTTGAAACATTTATAAAGCAATTGATTTGTTTACTATCGAATTGAATCATTTACGAACGATTGATGTTGATGATTAAATAAATTGATTAATTCCTTGGTGAATCATTCGCAAACGGATCAATTAATTTACGATTGATTCGGTTTTGTTTGTGAAACTACTGTATAGGAATTGGTCTGTTTTCAAGAGTAGTGAATCGAATAGAATCATTCACAATCGATTGGCGATTGAAAAAATTGACATCGAATAATAGTTGGTGAATCATTCGCGAACGATTTGATTCGCATAAATGACTCGTTCACGAACGAATCCATTCATTTACTTAATTTTTGGTGAATCTTTCACGAACGAATTGAATAATTTTTGGTGAATCATTCGCGAACGAATTGATTAATAGTTGGTGAATCATTCGCGAACGAATTGATTCGTATAAGTGACTCGTTCGCGAACGAATCGATTCATTTACTTAATTTTAGACGAATCGTTCACGAACGAATTGAATAATTTTTGGTAAATCATTCGCAAGCGAATTAAATAATTTTTGGTGAATCATTTGCGAGCGAATCGATTCATTTACTTAATTTTTGGTGAATCGTTCACGAACGAATTGAGTAATTTTTGGTGAATCATTCGCGAACGAATTGAGTAATTTTTGGTGAATCATTCGCGAACGAATTGATTCGTATAAGTGACTCGTTCGCGAACGAATCGATTCATTTGCCTAATTTTAGGCGAATCGTTCACGAACGAATTGAATAATTGTTGGTGAATCACTGAATCATTCGCGAACGAATTGAATAATTTTTGTTAAATCATTCGAGAACGAATTAAATAATTTTTGGTGAATCATTCGCGAACGAATCGATTCATTTACTTAATTTTTGGTGAATCGTTCACGAACGAATTGAATAGTTTTTGGCGAATCATTCGCGAACGAATTGATTGATAGTTGGTGAATCATTCACAAACGAGTTGAATAGTTTTTGGAGAATTATTTGCGAACGAATTGATTCGTATAAGTGACTCGTTCGCGAACGAATCGACTCATTTACTTAATTTTAGGCGAATAGTTCACGAACGAATTGAATAATTTTGGTAAATCATTCGAGAACGAATTAAATAATTTTTGGTGATTTGGTGAATCATTCGCGAACGAATTGAATAATTTTTCATTTTTGGTAAATCATTTGCGAACGAATTGAATAATTTTTGGTGAATCATTCACGAACGAATGGATTCATAAATTGAAGAATTGATCAATTCGTTCGCGAATGGTTCTTTCAAAAAATTATTCAATTCGTTCATGAATGATTCCCTTAAATGAATTAATACTGATTTCCTGAGTTTTTAATTTCATTTCAAGTAAATGACCTATAATTGCTCAAAATTTTTCAATCCGTTTTTCATTTGATATTTTGGAATTTCATTTTCAGTTTTTGATTTCACTTTCACTTTCAATATATCTGTGGGTAATGTGTCATGTCATGATTCAAATCTCAGGATTATCAACCTTTCAATTTAATTTTCGGTTTTTTATTATTTATTCAATTTTCATTGAATTTCAGAATTTTTAATTACAATTTCAATTTTTGGTTTTATTTCCCAAATTCTGAATCTATTTTTTGATTTTTTGATTCTATTTTATTTCAATTTTAGTTCAAGTTTTAGGATTTTAAATTTCATTTTTTTTCAGTTTTTGATCATAATTATTTTCAGATTCTATTTGATTTTCAAATTTTTGAACTTAATTTTCGGTGTTTAGTTTTGTTTGTTGAGTTTCCGAGCGTCTGATTTCATTTTCAAACTGTTTAGGTATTTAATTTTTTTCAGTTCTGAATTTTCTTTTCTAAAATTTTTTCTTTTTTAACTCAATCTCCGGAGCTTTCAATTTCATTACAATTTTTAAATTCAATGTTCAAAAGTTTCAATCCATTTTCAGGTTTTGATTTTATTATTCGTTTTCAATTTCATTTTTGATTTGATTTTCAGTTTTTGATTCAATTCTAGGTATGTTTTTGATAGAATTTTCAATTTCGTTTTCAGTTCTTGATTTAATTTTTTAGAGTTTTTTTTTTTCAATTTTAGTGCAAATTTTTACATAATATAGTTTCTTTAAAATTTTCAGACCATTTTCAGTTTTCAATTATTTTTTTGTTTTCGATTTAATGTTAATTTTCAGTTCTCAACTTGATTGTCAGTTTTTGATTTTATTTTTAATTCTGAATTTAATTTTCAGGACTTTTTATTACTTATTTCTCAGATTTTGAATTTATTTGCAAACTTTTTGATTCTATTTTCGGTTTTTGTTGTTTTTTTTCGAGTTTTTAATTACATAGGAATATTTTTTAGAATGTTTGGTTTCATTATTTTTCAGTTTCTGATTGATTTTTAGAGATTTAAATTTTATCATTAAAATCGAAACTTTTCTAGCTCCTTTAAAATGTTATGATAATCGATACATGGTGTTCAAAAAGGATGCACCGCTTTTCTCGATTATTTCTGCTTTACTCTAAAAATCCAGTAGGTAGTTGATGTGAGTGGAAATTTTTGCATTTTCTACTTTCAAAATTTCCAATTCAAGTTTATTGATGAAGGCCTCAAACTCAAAATTGGCATCTGAAATTTCGGTGGTAGACCTTAGCCAATTCTAATAATCAAAAATGAAAACGTGCTAAATTAAAAAAAAAAACTAAAGAGGACTTTTGGAACATCCTATAGGTACATCATGAATCGAAATTAACGTGCCAGTATTTCGATGTAAAATCTAACACACCTCTTGATAAAGATATCTGCAGCACGAGTCAGTTAAATTTAACCCAAGTACGCAGGTATATAGCTTGGTAATTAAACAAGGTTAATTATACGAGAAAACAAAGTCCATTATCTATTTAACAGGAATTATCGACAGGTCAGATAAATTTGTATTGCGAACAAAAACACGGTGTCGTTTAGAATCGAGCCACATGGTGCATTTAGGGGCGGTGTTTTCGATTTATAATTCAGCTAAAAGACGAAACGAGCGGTTTAGTGGTACTCGGTTTTCGCGCAATTTTTCAATTACAGAGGATCGGTTGATTAAAATGCATCATTTCCTTTATCGTTTTTTGATAATTTCCGTTCATTTGCAGAGTACAGTCTAAACCTACCTACTATAAGGTCATCTATATATAGAGATGAAAAAATCAACACGTGAGTATCATGTATATAGGTAGGTACAGGTACGTGTTCTTTGTAACATAGGACGGAAATTCAATGCAATTATGTGAGGATAATCTAGCAGACTTAAAACGTTCGTACAGAACCGTATAAAGTCCGGCTCCGGTATCCGGCCGCGTTTCAAAGCTGACCAAAAATTTCACCTCTCGGACGCAAAAAGGTATAATAATATTTACGTGACTTGGGGGATAGTATGTAGTTTAAGCGTCAAACGAAGATATAGGATACACTTGAATCGGGACAAACTGGAGTTTAATTTCCACGGTGGACCGTGGGTACGGTGTAAGCGACGCGATGCCTGAAATAGTGCTCGAGTAATTGAAACGCCATTTATAAGTTCGGCCCTATTGTATCCCTTTCACGCTATTATTCCTCTCGGTGTATCAAAGCTCCGCTGATGGCCACAATTTAAAATAACGTTCGATCTAACAAAAGAATTCTTTTTTGCGTCGTTTAAAAATCGCACCGCCGAACCTGACACATTTCTACGTACAGAGAAAAATGTTACCAGGTTTTTGTGTTAATTATATCGAATTTTTCCAAAAACGTCGTCTTTTTAACCATTATATTGTAACTTATGCATGGTAAATGATCTTTTTCATCCGCAATCGTATCGTATACGAGTTCAACTATCCGGCAGCTTTTCGAAGATGGTAACTTTCCCAAAACCTCTCTTTACAATCGGTTTTTCAACATTCATCAATTATACCTGTTTCTAGTCGAGCTATAAGAAGACGTGTCCTTTCTGTATCACGTCAATTACCCTGCTCTCTTTCTTCTTTCGCATTTAGTGTCGTTTCACTCGAGTTCGAGTTAAGGTTTATTAATTAATATAGCAAGTTTTTTCGCCAACATAAATACATATTTTTTTTCAACTTTAGGTATCCGAAGGGTATAATTTACCTACCCCTTCCACCAGAGACTTTGCAAAGTATCGTTTGCATGAATAAAAAATAAAAAACTTTCACCTAAAAAGAAAAAAAAGGGTGTACGAAGTTTTTTTTTTCTTCGTCTCGACTTGGTGGTATTATGCTAAGCTACTTACTAATAGTATCATTTAATCCATTAGGGTGGAATCTAATCTGGTATAGTAAGTTTTGCTCATAACATAAATTTTCTACCCAAAGGTCAAAATAAAATTGACCACAAAGGTATCGGTTAAAAGCGAGATGGCATTTTATAAGTTTAATACACCCGTGAGCTCGATGCTATGAGGTACCCACGTAGTATTATTTCTGTAGGTGTAGGTACCTACTTTTTGTTTTATGAAAATACAAAATGAGACCGTAAGAATTGAAACTCGGTTTGAAAAAATAGTTTGATTTACTTCCGGGTTTAATTGGTGGATTTTTATAAGCGAACAGAGTTATACGTTCACAGAACTTTGTATATAGGTAGACAATCGAAGGATTAAAAAAAAATATGTAGAAGTGTGTTTGAATTTAATTTGGGAATTAAGATTGTACAGAAGTGAAAGCCTGAGAAGTTTTAAAAAATATTACGTCACTACAGATGTAGGTACAAATATGTGTAGGGAGAAAAAAGCGAATCAATGCTAAGAAGAATGTGCCCTCTTTATTTTATACTTGTATGCTTTACACTTATTCAGTACCTATTAACGTAAGTTTGAAGAATGAAGTTGACTGTTTTGCGATGCGGGTATATCTAGACCTGCTACTTATATATGTAGGTGCCTATCTTTGTCTTGGCGAGAATCCAGGTACCTACCCAGAAAATTCGATCAATGAATGAAGAAAAGTATATCGTTGAATGTGAAACAGAAAAATTCATCACCCATCTTTTCACTTAGGTACTGCAATTTAAAAAAAAAAAATCGTATATGAGAAACTTTTGAATCCACACCTTCGATTTGAGAGAAACCAAGCTAGATTCAAAGATCATGTTTTAAAACCCCGTAAAAAGAGACGAAAGACGATTCGAAGTTATGCATGCTTATATGCTATTTATAGGGAGGAAGGGGGGATGTATCTCGTTATTTAATTTGGCCAACTATTACTAAAATTTGAACGTGCTGTGTCAAAATAAATTTAAAAAGCCATAATAAAGTGAATCTGTTCACAAAAAATAAAAAATTTGCATTTTTCATGTGCTTTGAGTATTATATGAGTACCTATTTCTAGAATTTTTTCTGTTTAGTTATATTCTTAAAACTTCTGAAAGCAGTATCTTGAATGGCCCCAGCGAAGCGAGTGCAAACGTTTTGGAAAATTTGTAATTTGAAAAACCACTAACGCATATTATGCGCGTTGCGCGAGAAGACCGACTTTTCTTCAAATTACAAATTTTTTACGAAAAAATTGGGTCACTTTATTTGAAACATTTGTACGTACCTATAGCAATTGATCTGTTTACAATCGAATCGAATCATTTACGAAAGATTTGTGAATTGGTGATTAAATAAATTGATTGATTTCTTGGTGAATCATTCGCAAACGAATTGATTCGTCAAGTGACTCGTTCGCGAACGAATATATTCATTTACCTAATTTCTGGTGAATCATTCATGAATGAATTAAATAATTTTTGATGAATCATTCGCGAACGAATTGAATAATTTTTGATGAATCATTCGCGAACGAATTGATTCATATGAGTGACCCTTTCGTGAACGAATTGATTCATATGAGTGACTCTTTCGCGAACGAATTGATTCATATGAGTGACTCTTTCGCGAACGAATTGAATAAGTTTTGATGAATCATTCGCGAACGAATTGAATCATTTTTGGTGAATCATTCGCGAACGAATCGATTCGTATGAGTGACTCTTTCGCAAACAAATTGAATAAGTTTTGATGAATCATTCGCGAACGAATTGATTCGTATGAGTGACTCTTTCGCGAACGAATTGAATAAGTTTTGATGAATCATTCGCGAACGAATTGAATAATTTTTGGTGAATCATTCGCGAACGAATTGATTCGTACACTGAGAAAAATCACTTTAGTAAAAATTACTGAAAAGTTTAGTAAAGAGGACCTTTGGTCACTTTTTGTAGTATTTACTACATTTCTTAGTACAAACTACTAAGAAACGTGGTAAAATGTACTTTTTCTACTACATTTCTTAGTATTATGTACTACAAAATGTAGTAAATTCTACAAAAAGGGTTACCAGAGGGCCTCTTTACTAAATTTTTCAGTAATTTTTACTAAAGTGATTTTTCTCAACAGTTCTCTCAGTGTATGAGTGACTCTTTATTCGCGAACGAATTGAATAAGTTTTGATGAATCATTCACGAACGAATTGAATAATTTTTGGTGAATCATTCGCGAACGAATTGAATAACTTTTGGTGAATCATTCGCGAACAAATTGATTCGTATGAGTGACTCTTTCGCGAACGAATTGAATTTTTTTTATGAATCATTCGCGAACGAATTGATTCGTATGAGTGAATCATTCGCGAACGAATTGAGTAATTTTTGATGAATCATTCGCGAACGAATTGAATAACTTTTGATGAATCATTCACGAACGAATTGAATAATTTTTGATGAATCATTCGCGAACGAATTGAATAATTTTTGATGAATCATTCGCGAACGAATTGAATAATTTTTGGTGAACCATTCGCGAACGAATTGATTCGTATGAGTGACTCTTTCGCGAACGACTCGATTCATTTACTTAATTATTGGTGAATCATTCGCGAACGAATTGATTCATAAATTGAAGAATTGATCAATCCGTTCATGAATGATTCCCTTAAATGAATTAATACTCTCACGAACAATTCACTCAGAATTGAATCAATTTATACGTAAACAATTCGTTCAAAAGCAGATCCACTTGTTAATAAACGATTCGTTTCGTTAGGAATGGTGGAGGCTTTGTGAGATTTCAAGTTTCATCGAAATCGGTTCAGCCATTTTCTAGATAGTGAGTTTTAAGAAAATAAATGTCGAAAAAAGTTTTTGTCGCTAGATAAACTTGAAAGCATTGGGCTTTTGGAACTTGATGATGATGTCAAAATGTCCGGCTGGTAACCTACTTAGTTGTGAGATTTCAAATTTGATTAAAATCAGTTCAGCCGTTACTGAGAAATTCAATTTTTAATGAATTTTGTGCAAAGTCATCCCATGAAAAATCTCCCACAGCTCATTTTTGTTTGCGATTACGTTCGAAAGCTGCAAAGTTTTGGATCATGCTGGTGATTGTGTTCCCTAGTAGGAACGGTTACAGGCTTGTGAGATTTCAAGTTTTATAAAAATTGGTTCAGTCGTTCATCAGCATAATCAAAAAGTGAAAAATGTTGAAAAAAATGTTGTCGCTGGATAAACTTGAAAACTTTGAACTTTTGAAATATGATGATGATGACGAAATGTCCGCCTAGTAGCTCAGTGCAGAAATTTTAAACATCAAAATCGGTTATAAGGTTTTTGAGAAATTAAATTTTACTTAAATGAATTTTTGTATAAATTATTCACCCCATGCAGATTTTTCAGAATAATCATCATCATTTCAGTCTGAACCTTCCAAATTGGTGAATTGGAGACTTGCAATTAAAGCAATCAGTAATTTTTTGCCTGAATGTCGTGGAATTTTGGAGTTGTCGAAAAAACCACCAAGGGGGGTTCTGCGCCAGGAGGAGGCAAATTCAACTCGTTCTTATCCTGGATCATTTTATTTCGCTAAAATTGATGAAATAATTTTGGTTTTGGATGTATGGTCATTGGTCATATCAAAAATAAGTTTGAAAAAAATAATGATTTCCCCGGAGGTGGCAAAATGCCCCCCCCCCCATTTTGATCAAAATTCTGATAAATTTCAAAATTGAAATTACGTTTCGAGAAGTACTATGTAACTTAAAGAGGTTGAATTCAAATTTCGGTTGTTTTTCTGATTTGAGCCCTTTTTACTCCCTCCCCTGCTGTGCCTTCAAACATGGTCAAACAACCAACCCACTAAAAAATTTAAAATCATGTGTGGCTCGTTGTTTGCCTGCTTTTTAAGGTCACTACGTTTAAAATAGTCACTAATTTTCTGTCTACATTATCACAACATCCTCAGTCCCATAATTACGTAAAAAAAAAAACATCGACAACAACAACAATCAAAAAATCATGAAAGTCAAAATTCAGTGGGGTAGATACGAGTCCATTAAATTTTCACAAATTTTAAATCGCTGAGTTCAAATTTGGTATCTATTTATTTTTTTGAATCAACTTCTCACTTCTCTCAATCCCCTCTTGTTTAAAAAAAAATTGAAAAACTCTATGCCGCATTACCATAAAAATTCCAAAGAGACTGTGTATTCTTATAGTATACAAAACGGTTCATTAGACGGACGAGTGTAGATATAGCTGGAAGTGCAGAGGGCGCGATTTTAGCACAGTGTAGATTTTATTTATCCGTTTATTTTAACCGAACCGGAACATGTTTATTGCCTCTTTTTTCCCCTAAATTACTTTTTCCCTTACAGTAAAAGTAATTTATTAAATTACATTGGCCGATCGTTAATGGTTCACATTTTCTCGCAACTTTTCATCGGATTATTTCATGTTTTTTTTTCCTTTTTCTCTTCTTTTTTCCCCCAAAATATCTGCATATTTAAGCTATATTCCACGTATATACGCGAATGTGCGTCTCTCGCGAGGTAAATGACGTGTTCAAATGTCTCACATTCGTATAACAATATACTTTTTTCTATACTAAGTATAGGACGCGAAAAAAAAACGCGTAAAAATTTACCACCGCATCAACCACATTCGTAAATCATAAGTTTTTATAAATGATGCCAAAACAAGGCTGGCGGCGTCGTCGTTGCTGCGAGCGTGAAAAAAAATGACGCAAATGAATAATTTAATACGGTGAAATATTTCACGCTTGATTGAGTGTAATTCACGAGTATTAACGTTTTGATTTTGATTTATGGGCTCGAACTTCGTCAAAATAATGTAAAAACGAATTAACCATTACAGGTGATTTTTTTTTCCACTGTATACACAAAAGTACCTACCTACCTATCTACCATAAGCTAAAAATGTTCCTAGCCCGGCAGATTCACCATCTCCTCTATATCGTAATGTCCGTTGCAATTCTAATGATAAATTGATATTAAATGAGTGAAAAACCATACCAAATTATACTTACCTATCGTAGATATAATTTAGTGGTAGAGAGTCTAGGGAAGCCCATTCAACTATGTAAAGCTTTTTACCTCGACGAGTATTTAATTAATTTTACGTATTTTCTCTCTTTCACAGGCCCAGGCGAATATGTCAATCAGTGATTTCCGAAGGAAAAAACTCAAATATGTTTTCAACGTATTTTTTGGTAAATATATCGAACTATATACATATTTTACATTACACGAGAGTACATACTTGATAGGTACATACAGTTTTTAATTATAAAACATTTTACGTTAAATTGATTTTAAAAATTACATCACCATCACCAACACGTCTCGTTATAGGTGCCTCATGGTTCTCGCGATATTTAACTTTTCTATTATAATAATAATATAGCAATCTGTCTACGAGATATTTTCATCGAAAGCACCCCTTTTTATACCGAAAAAGAAATTCTACATCCGAACATAGTTTTTCTATTAAAACAAGTCGCTGAAAACATGTTTATTTATTGCAGACGTAAATCACAGTGGAAACATTGACAGGAAAGATTTCGAAATAGCGATTCAGGTAAATGCCCTAATATAGAGATCTTTTCACTTTTTTTTCTTCCTTATACCCAGCTACTGCTACACGTATAGCTACATTTGAATTTTTCATCATTTTCCCTTCAGCAAGTATGCACGATGCGAGGATGGAACGAAAGCAGTTCGAATTTCAAACAAATCAAAGATAGAATGATGGCTATATGGGATGGTTTACAGCAATCCGCCGACGACGATCAAGACGGTCAGGTAATATTTCACAAAATCTAACCATGCCTACTTCGTATTCATAAGTAAAACTCGACTCGTCGTTTTGTACACGTAAAGTGAAAGATTTCCGCGTCGCACCTGAGCCAACACGCAGACGTTGGACCCTTTTTAAATAGTTTGACAATTGGAATCTCCAATTTCGGGCCAAAGTTTTAAAGTATATAGGTATACCTACCTCTGTGTGTGTGTGGTGCTGTAATATGTACATTTATTTATACTATACGTATGAACGGATCTGGTCAACGTATTGTGTGAAAATTACCTCTTTAATCTCATTAGTTATGCTAAGCGAGTTGTGTATACTGTTAGGTCGTCGCAGATGAGTATAAAATATACTTAATTATATTATATATCAACTAGGTATGGTTAGTTATGTAGGCACAGAAGCGTGGAAAAGTTTGAAAATGACCTACATATAAAATTGATTGTTTTTTAAATTGAAATAAAAAGGTGTATTTAAAAAGATATAAATTTTGAATCGGCCTGAATGATTTATAACGAAAAGTTGGCCAAATGACAGAGGTTTTGGACTCACGATGTTGTACTGATTTTCAAAATAATGAAGGAATACTGGACTTAAAGATGTATTTCAACTTTAGATTTTGTTTTTTTATTTTTGAGGAAAAAAGCTAAAAGATTATTTTTTTATTGTGCGTTGGTCTCGGTTCCCTCGTCCTCTTTCCTTCCTGCATTGAAACGTCGTAAAAATTGGTAAAAATGTGGTAAAAATCATCATGAAAAAAGATAAATTGAAAAGTTGAAATCATAGATGTTTTTTGCTTGAGAAAAATGAACGTATCTTGATAACTTATATCGTGAATCGATCATTTTTTCTTCAACCTTTTAAAATTGTTACATAATAAGTAGGTAAGTACTGTACTGTATCAATTAAAAATTCATCCTGGCTTTTTCCAAACTTTCAAAAATCTAATCTGACAAAATTCCAAGAAGTCTTCGTAATTGTGTCCAAAATTTTCAATGATCAACTTGTGTACGTAATAACGAAAATCTTCAACATTTCTATTATTCTCGCTTTTTCCACGTTGGGCGCCAAGAAAAATAAGGAAGACTTTCGTTATTACACTTAGATCGATCTACATGCATATTTTTTTAACTTACAAAGTTTTGGGAAGAGTAAGGTGAAGAGAACCATAAAAAAAAACAAGCAAACTAAAAATCAATCCAAAAGAAAATTTCATATTTCTTGGATCTTGAACAAATTGTGTCACACTCACCATTAGGGTGGCCTTTATTTTCAAAGTTGGAATCCTCTCCCCCTCTCACTCCCCTTCCCCACTCACCAAGATGGTGACCTCTGGTAAGAAAATAATTCTCTATTTTTCATTTTTTCTATTTTCCGAAAACTCTGGCTGCGGTGACACCCTGAATTTTCAAACATTTAAAAAAATACAAATTTACAGTAAAATTTTACAAGTTCCATTATTTGTAAAAGGTCTCTTTTGGGTAAAATAGTTTATTGGAAAAAATTTAGATTGTTCCAATTTTTTTTTACAAAAAAAATACATAAAATTGGAGTACTTATTACCCTCCCCCTCCCCCTCACAATGAAAGAGATTAAAATTACAGAGTATGAAATTTTCCATCAGTAGAAGTGCTCTATTACTTTTCAAGGAACTTTGTTTTTCAGATAATTTACTTTTCCCCTCAAAAAATCGATTTTTGAGAAGAACCCGGGTTGAAAGACCTTTTGAAGGGGGCTGCTATAGGGGGTGTCAAAGTTTTCAGTGAAGTTGAAAAAAAATCTTTCGCTCAATGAAATAAACTCATCACAAAAAAATCAAAATTCGAAAAAATTAAATTTTCAATTCCAAACATCAAAAAAAGTTTAAATTAATTCAGTCGTCTTATCTTGACCTCTTTCTGACGTATTTCATGAAAAAGTTGATAAAAATCAAACTCATGGCAAAAAAATTAAAATTCGTTTATTTTTTGAATTTTTTCTAATTTTGATGGGGTTTTTCAATTTTACTGAACACTTTGACACCCCCTAACAGCCCCCTTCAAAAGGTCTTTCAACAGGAAAAATTTCAAAAAAATCGCTGACCCCCCCCCCCCTTACCACTTGGTTGAATTGACGTGGAATGACCCAATTTATTTTATTTATTTATTTTTGGAAACCCCCAGAGTTTTCTTCTCAAAAATCGATTTTTTGGAGGGAAAAAATAGGAAATCATCCATTTTTCATCAAACAATGAACTTTCCAAATTATTTTGAAATAGCCTCAAAAACTCGAGCCTTTATTTCTTATCTTTATAAAAAAAAAAGGTTTTAATGTTACAAAATTTTTGAAAAAAATTACCCAATAGTATGTACCTCAGATTTAGTTGATTATTTCTCAATTTTATTGCTTTTCCAAAAGAGAGGAGGGGAGATCATTGTGAAAAATATCATTTTAACAATTTTTTTCTCTCAACTCACTTATCAGGAATGAATACAAAAAAAAATTGTTTTTCATGAACCTGCTCCTGAAAAGAAGATTGAAGGAAAAAATACAACATAAATGAGCCAATTTTTCGAGTTTTCCCAAAACTTTTCTGACAGTTGAAAATGAATTTTGAAAGATGTGTAGATTACAAATATTAGGTTCTTGAGCGTATTTTTTTCAAAAACATTTCTCAAATAATTATTTTTTTTCAAAATGTTAAAAAAAATTGTAACTTTGAACTTTTGCTCAAGCGAAGATGGGGGGACAGAAAGAGAGTGAATAATTGCGTCGTTATTGGAATTTTTTCCTAGAATAATATCAATGTGGCCAAACTGAGATTGAATCATGAAAGAACGAGCTGAAAATGTCAAATCTCCGAACCTAATATTGTGAGTTAAGACCCTAGTCTTTAAAATTTTAGAACTCCTTTAATCTTTTTAATTTTTAAAAAAAATTTCGAGTTATAGTTTGGTTAAAAATTGATAAAAACTATGCTTTGTCTCTCAGATTGTAAACAAAATACCTATCTACTGAAATAAATCCCCAAAAATTTGCATCAGGTTTCAGATAATCGAAAATTCGCTTCAATCTAGATGAATCCTATGTTTGGGACCAATAAGTGCAGTTTTTTGAGAGTTTTTCGTCATTTTTTACTTTTTTGAAAGCTGGGAGATGGCTTTTATCCATTTTCAATCTAGAAAAAAAAAATTAAATAAGTATGAAAAACAACCTACATTTAGGACCCCTCCATTCATTTATGAATAATAAAGAACAATAACTATAGCTAGGTATTTCTCATATACCTGCCTGAACTTGAAAAAAAGATTCGAAGAAGAAAATTCATCAAAAATTAATTTTGTGAACAGCTAAAGATGGTATTTTTTACATCATTTTCTCCTTGTCAGGAAGAAAATTGCTTAGGTAAAGAAATGCTCATTGTGTAGAAGATCAATGCACCCAATAAGAGCGAACCAAAGAATAAAGATGAATTAGAGGTGCTCTTAACCTAACTTTTAAATTCATCATTACCTGTCCAACATCTATATTTTTCTCAACTTGATAGTGTCAACTATAAAAATTAAGACATCATGGGCCATAAACACCTAAAAATGCACCTCACACTTCTTTCAAAAACTCAACTTACGCCGCAGAATAAAAAACAACATCAAAATTATCATTTTAAATTTCTCCCTCATAATTTAATAGGTCGATAAATTTCAAGTTTTATAAATCTCACGTCAAAACAAACTTTTTTCGTTCAATTTACCAACTCGATTCATAAATTGTCATAAAATTCGTTTCACTTTTATACTTATTTCATTTTATCGCGATATTTTTATACTAACCTCGAGTCCACGTTCAACATATTTTCAGTATTTTCCTTCTTTTAATTTTTTACATAGATAGCCTTTTCAATTGGCGAAGTTTTTTTTTTCGCGTTCGAGTTTATTAATTATGGATATTTTTGTGAAAGTGTAAACTTTTATTTCTTTCTTCCCTCTCATATTTTTTTTTCAAAGTTACCTACGTTATGCCTTTATATAATAACACTTTTTTTTATATTTATTGTTTGGGTCTCATTTTACCCTCTTTTGAGAGTTTAGTATCTGGTTAACTAAGTAAATGGAGAAAAAGTTGGAATATTTTTACGCTTAGTGATGCAGATATTTATTTACTTAGTTAACCGAAATATAAAGATGTTCGTTTGGGTTTAATGAGTGCATTTCCGATTCCGATTCATTGAGGGGACTGTAGGTACATATTTGAAAATTGAAATCAATACAAATGCAATTACATATTTCGATGGGTTGGTGACGTTAGCTTATTATAGGAACTAATATCTCGATTTGAAACGATACCTTTCGATACCACTTCGAGCGATTTTATTCGTTGCTCTGCAGGGCGTCAGTAGTTTCAAATTTCAGTACGTAGGTATACCTTTGCAATATGTCTCCTGAAGCTTTCTAATGTCTGTAGAGTTGAATAGACTGGTGCATTAAATTATAATCTAAGCGAACTTGATTGAAAACAGATAGGTAGATACCACTCTAATTCATCTGGAATTCATTTTTCAAAACACCTACCATGACAAAATTTGAGAATATTTTAATATTATACTTATTTTTCAATAAGAAGGTTCATTTCTGAAGAACCACACCAGCGCAGTGTTCTTTTATTTCTCAAAAAACACTTTTTTGTTCGGTTGCGAAAACTTATTCCAAAAGATAATCCGGAAAGTATACTCATATTCGCTCTAAGAAATTCTTGATACCCGAGTAAATTTGCCAAAGTGTGGATGGAAAATGCATATTCCCAGGTGTAATGACCCGAAAATAACCCTTTTTGGCCAAGTTGGCGTTTTAAAGATAGCATATTTATACATATTTCATTCGATTGTGCAAATAGTGTTCGACCAAATCCCACCCCTTGCAATTTACACTGTAAAATAGTACATTGTACTCTTGTAATACCTCTCGTAGTACGTAATACTTATATAGATAAAGTGAGATACTGGTATACGTACTAATAAACAGCAAATTCATCAATTATTGGTTGAATTTAGTCCGTTGATACGTTAAATCTGGTATGTGATATAATTCGTGTTACAGATTAGTTTAGACGAATGGTGCTCCATGTGGGAAGCTTTCGCTCGTAATCCGGAAAACGCTTCTGAATGGCAGAACTCTTACATGGATCTTATGTTCGACATAATAGATACATCTGGTATATAAAATTCACTACCTACTTACACGCACACAACAACAATATAATAATCATCGTCTCAATTTATAATCGTTATTCTCTTTCCTTCGCCATCCAAATACTTACCTAACTCTCTTTCTGTACAGTAATCTAAATCTTAACAACTTGGCGATGAGTATTTTCTCCTACACCGATGTGTAGGTACGATTTATAATCTCTTTATTAATTGTTCTAATTACTTTAGGAGACGGTTGTATCGACGAGAACGAATTCTGCGCTGTTTGTGATCATTACGGAATATCTCGCCAAGAATCTTCAGCCGCTTACAAAAAATTCTCCAACGTAAGTATATACCTTTGAGACCTACGTCGATTTCAAAATACCTAGTTGTAAATTTTTCAATTCGTCTCACACGTTATGGTAAGAATTACACTCTTGATCGTCGTTTTAAATAATTCACCTCTTTTTAGTACCTACGAAGAGATGCTAAATTTTCAATTTTTCCATCGTTTGAACTCGTATACTTACCTACCTATAGTCGTGTAGTTTCAAAAGCTTTACCGCAAATATTGCCAAGTAATGAGAAGAAAATGTACTTGTAAGCTAGAAAAACTTGGACTAAGTTTCACTTTTATGTACGGGTTTTGAAAACATGAAAAAGCAAGCCTTCTCGAGTATATTTCATATTACACCTACCTACCTGTGAGTAGGTGTAGGTTAGGTACACTTACTTACAAACGTTTTTACAAACTACGTGTCCTGGAGCGTTTAGTCGGTGAGAAAATAACCATATCGTTGAAAGCGTATATTACTTACTTGCAGAAAGAAAAGGAAAAGATGAGAGCGAGAAATACACTACGACTCTTGGCATATAAATAGTGTACCTCTCTATGTATTCTAAGAAAAGGTATATGGATTTCGGTTGCACCGTGTTGGTTTTTACATTATACATGGATGTATATTGTACTATTTATTGTATTTGTTGCTACCTATATGGGAAGCCAAAATCGAGTCAATCCATAGAATATCGTAGCCTTAAGCTGCAACCTCCACAGTATGACGCAGAAGTAGCATCTGTTTGGAATAACCGATGGATTTCTCAATATAATGATGTCGAAAAAATTTTCGACGCTTTATACAGGGTGTCCTAGAAATCTTGAAATTCGGTTCAGCAGTGAAAAAAATCGAGTAGATTTCATCAACTACCTATGCAATTATCAATTTTATTTACAGGATGGCTGACTTGAGAAATCACACAAAGAACTCGTTGTTCTCATTTTTTTTGTTCGAAATATCTCAAAAACAAAGCTGTTTTGTCACTTGCCTGGTGAGAAATTTTAATCCTTGAAATTATTTTTTTTATTTTTTATTTTGTTAAAAAAAATTCTATAGAACACCCTTGATGTTGGGATTTTTCCAAGATTTTTGTGATGAAGAATTTGAAGGTAGGTACTTCGGTATTTTATTCACCGGTTTTGAAAAAAAACCAACAGTTCTTCGTAAAATAGGTACGTATGGTAAGAAATGGACTGGTGAAGCATGAAATTCTCCATCGGTCGAATGTGATTGGTTTTCCTTTGAAGACTTTGTATTCAGCATATTATTTTAAGCAAAAGTTTGAAAGTTCAATATTGAACTAATTTTTAAAATGAACTACTCATCTGTATCATTGGATACGTTTTGTGATGTGAAGGTTATTCTCAGGAAAGTTGGCAAAAAATGAACCGAAAACATCCAAATACTCGATATTTTGCTGTCCGAGAGACAAGAAACAGAGGCAATATTTTGATGTTTTTCAGTCATTCGAGATTGTTTAAAAAAAAAAAAAAAAAAAAAAAAAAACTTTTAAAAGGTGATTAGTATAAAAATCTCGAAAATCAAATATTTCAGGAACTTGATAGAAAAAATTATAAAGTAAATTTTGAAAAATAGAATTGATAGACCGGAAGAGGATGGAGGGAGGGGAGAAATAAGCATTTTCGTGAATTATTTTTCAAAAAGTACAACAAAATCCCCAAATAAACCTAAAAAAAATGGATACAAATAGGTAGGTACCTATTTCATAATTATGCATAAAAATTGAAAAAAATAATTCTATTGAATCCAAAAACTAAAAGCCCACTTTCCAGTTGAAATTATATATTTAAAAAAAAAAAATAAAAAATTACCCTTCGTTAAAAAAAGCCACATACAATATCAAAATGAATAAAATTGAAAATGATAAAACAACAGTAAGATATTTTTGATAATTTAAGTAGTTGAAAGCGTTTCCTTCTTCATTTCTCATTCAAATAGAAACCAAAAAGGAGACAAAAAAATTAAAAACATTGAAGTAAACCCGAATCTATTTAAAACATAAAAATAAAATTGATCAGCTATTTGCTTTTTATATGTGTACGAGTTGGATTTTGATATTTTTTCAAAATAATAACTTATAACTACATAATATGAAAATTTAAATTTAAATAAAAATAAATTTTATTGCACTGAATGTGCCTTTCGACCTCGTACAATGGTAGCTTAAAAATAGGGTGGGTTTTAGTATCCTTAAATGGACATAAACATTTCTATGGATCAAGTTTCAAAAAATTCCTGCATTCTGACTTCAAAAAAATTTCAAAGAAAACTGAAAAATTGTCCTTTTAATTTTTTTTTAAATACTCGAGGAAAAAATCGTAGGAAATTTTTTTAAAAAACGACAAAAATTGATAGAAATTTTTTTTATTGAACAGAGTGATGCGAAAAAACAAAAAAAGAAAAAGGTTATTTTCAAAAAATCTATACAATTTGACAAAACTACTTTATGTGTAGATTTTGTGTTGAAACGTCCTGAAATATTGAAGAACTTATCAATCATTATTGTAAAAAAAAATTTTAAAAAAAGAGAAAAATTTTAAAATAAATAAAATTTAAGAAATTGTAGGTTATTTGGATAATTGAAAATAAACGAGTGAAAAGAAAATACAGGCTATGCATTGGATGAAGAATTGTCAAAAATTGAAAAAAAAATGAAAGATTTGGCATCATTGTAATTGTTATTAAGTATATTAAATTAAATTATATTTATCTACTTACCTACCCTACTTACCTACACCTACCTACTTAAATTGAATTCAATCAATTCAATAAATATGTAATTTGGATTTAACCTGTTAAAAAAAAACTTGTTTTTAGAATATTTTCGAATGATGCTTTATAAATCAACGACAAGAAAGTTGAAAAAGAAAAAAAAATAATACATAGTTAGTTGAATGAAAAATGACAGATATTGTTGAAAATTGTTCAAAAGTACCATCTGGGTGAAAACTAGAAAATGTTGAAAAATACCCAACCAGATGAAATTTCAAAATTGAAAATCACTTCAGAAAATTTGAATTTGGCACATTTCCTATTTTCAGAAAAAATCATCAGATTATTCAGTTTGATTCAAAAAGCTAAGATTTGTTTATGTGGCATTTTTTGCATCTTCAGTCGATTCTTGGTGGTTTTAAGTGGTTTTGGAGCCTCCAGGGCACTTTTGAATTAAAAAAAAAAAAATTAAATGATACTTAAACGAATTTGAACGGACGAATTATTTTTGTCTTTATGGCAATTGTTCCTAAACACCTATAGAAATCTTTAAAATCCTCTGGAGGCTCCATAACAGCTTGAGACTGCTTCCAATCGCCTTCAGTGGGGGGGGGGGAAATTGGCACAAATAAGCTAAATCTGATATTTTAATGTTAATAAGGTTCGTAAACGAGGAATTTTTCAAACTTTTTAAAAATAGGTAGGTACCTAATCCTTGAAAAAGATTTTGGATTTGAACTATTAGAGTTGAATTTTGAAAATTGATGCCTAAATTGATCGAAAGGGTCACAGAAATGGTACTTACCTCTCTGAGTTTATTCAGTTTAGGCTTTTTTACATTTATATTTTCAACACCAAAAAATCCAAAAATTCGCTGAAAGCTCTAGAATCTATTTCCACGCTTGGTCAAAAATCAAACAAAAACCAGATTTCTGCTGTCTACATCAATTAAATCAATTTTTAAAAAATTTTCATCAAGAAGTAAATTTTCTAAAATTCTCCAAAAATCAAAAAATGAATTTCTGCCTTTATTTGGCTTGGTTGTGTATTTTAGGATACTTTTTCATTTTTTTTTTTTTTTTGCTATAAATTCTAATTCTAAAATTTTTCTGCTGGTTGTAATAATTAACAAAAAAAATGATGTTGACCTTTTCCTCAGAATCTCCATGTTTTACTCAAAATTTCATCAACTCATTCGGTTCAGAAGAATATCCAGAAATAACACGAAACCCCTCAAAATACTTACACATTTCAGAAGTCGAAATCATGCCAATTAGACCCATGATAATTTCTTCTCAAAATCGGAATATTTCAAACAGATTGTTCTCTCGTGTCATACATAATACCCCCCCCCCCTCAACCGTGTGCTACACACATCAAACCGTATCCACATTGAAAAACCAAATAATTTCTTCTATTTTATAGAGCGGAGCTGTAAATGTGACCAGACCCGTATTCCATAGCTATTGGAGAGAATACTTTTCATCAGACGATGAAAACGCACCGGGAAACTTTATTTTCGGCAAAATATCGTTCGATTGAATTCAAACTACCTGGCTGCTTCATTCCGCATATTCATTTAGTCCGCTTCCTCCTTTATTCGCTAAAGAAAAAAAAAAGTTACGTAGATTTAGAAACTCTCTATGGTGTGTGTGTTTTTATTTATTTATTTTTTTGTTCTTATAAATACTATTTTTGATTTTCTCGTATATATCGATACAACGATCAACATCATCCTCCCTTTTATATACTTCACCTTCCCTATCCTGATTCCTGATTCGATCGACCTCGTCATGTCAAAGTACATAAAATTTACCAAAAAAAAAAATTCGTTAAAACGACCGACATGTCGAATTCGATCATCGGCAGTCATCGTGTCCTAATCGAGTAAATAGAGCGTAAAAAGCTGACGTAGTTATTGTTATCAGCTTCCGTCGCTTAATACAATTGTCCATCTCACAGTATTCAAAAACTCTTACGTATGACGAAGGTGTGTATCCGTTAACCATGAAAATTTCCTATACACGCGAATTTTTCGCCGTCGACGTGAAAAATAAAAACCTCGTAAGCTGCTTATAACCTTCGTATAGTATATAGTTGCATAGATCCGCCAAAATATAAGCTCGTCAATCGCACCTCGGCTCTCGTATTGGTTGCAGACTGCGCGCCTTAAAATATTTAATCTGATTTTGAAGCCAAAAATCGTCGAAAAGCTGCCCCTCTGGTCGTCTGCGTTTGTTCGTCGACCCTCCGTAGATGGAGTTTATGTATAAAAGAGAGAAAATAAAAGGCCGCCTTTATCGCGATTAATAAAAAATATTTATCCTGCGGACCCTTTTTTGTACATATAGAGTTTAACTCTACTCTACGAGTATTTTTCATGTCGTAATTCATACGCCTGGTTTAATTAACTTCTAAACCAGCAGCAGCTAATTTCGCTACAAATATCAATAAACGAATTCGATGAATTACGTAAATTGTACCCTTATCGTTTCTCCTTCGCTACGCCTGAGCTATTCGTCGCCTCTCTCATAATACACCCTGAGAACCGAATGAACGAATGAACGAGTAGCTACAAAAGTATTTTCTTTCAAATGTCATTTATTGGTTTTGCGGTGGGTGACGTAGACTTTAAAGTCGACGTTTGTTTTTAATAAAAACCTTAACATCTTTCTCCTCGCTGAGCCTCTTCCTCCTTCTTATTTGTATACATAAGGTAAATTTCTTAGCGAGTTGGCAGATTTTAAACTTTTCAAAGTTTATGAATTTTTTACAGAGTAAATTAAACAATAAGTTTGAAATACTCGTATACGAAACTTGTCTTTCGCTTCTGCTCAAAAGTGGCATACTCGAATACCTCATACCTCATACCCTTACTTACTTATGACGATATGCTAACGCTTTACATTACGATTTTATCAACCTACCATTTGAAAAACGAGCACACAGTCAAACAAACCAACAACTCTTCCACTTACTCGAATTCGTATTGCCTATACGTATATCTCGTATGCTGTAACTTTGCTCATCCTCGTACGATATGCTCGTCAAATGTCGAACATTCGAGTATAGCATCGCATCACCCATCGTTGTTGAGGCGCCGTGACGAGATTTTTCTTAGAATATTTTTACATTTTTTAACGATCTTTCTTCGTTGCTGCTGCTGTTGTTGTTGTTATTTTTCGGTTCAACTTTTAGTTTATTTATTTAGTTGATTTGTAAGAGTTGAGATGGACGAGGAAACAGACGAGAGGGAATTGAAAAAGCTCCCTGGTTATTCGACGCGAATATTGCTGAAGGAAAATTAACGAAGGAGTGAAAAAAAATGTGAAAATTGGTCGAATGTTTATTGCAATTTTTGTAACTCAGAACGTATTGTTCTTCATTTATTGCGAATGATTAATTTCGAAGGTCAATGACCTCTTCAGTACTGATTTTTTGGAAAATGTTGAGTTCAAAATCCAAATAAAGCTACATTAAAAAAAAACATGAAAAAATAAATTATGGAGGATTTTCAAGAATCAAATATGGTCTCAAGATGAGGGGAAAAATTTTTACATGTTTGAGTAAGAACTGTGAAAATTGGACATAATTTTACATTCACCTACTCCTTTCACTCCCCAAAAATTGATTCGGTAGAATTTCGGATGGTCTGATGGGGGGGGGGGCTTCAATTATTTTCACAATGTCTCGAGGTATACCCAACTTCAGCACCGCATGCCTCCAAAGCTATGACACTTTGATAAAAACTGATTTCACAGTTCAAAAGGGCATTGCATTTTGAACTTTTTACATGTTTTGAAATTTTCAAAAGTTGAAAGTTAAACTTTCAAATTGAAAGTCTAATTTCAAAATGGTGCTGTAAGTGGGAGCTACCATTTAAAATTCTGAAAAAATTTCCATTGACGTACCTTTTGATTCTTTTTTGAAATATTCAATTTTCGAGACGGGATCTTTTAATGAAGGGGGAGCACCCCCTCCTCCAAATTTGAGCAAAACTTTCGAAAAAAATCTGGGGCATGTGACATATTGAATTGTATGTTTTTGGTGACGCTGAACACCAATATGACGTCAGATTTTTGATTGGACTCCATGCATGGCCCCAGCACCTCCCCAAAGGGGGTAAAAGCCAAAAAAATGGTTTCATTTGTGTGACACATGAAATAGTATGTTTTTGGTAACGCTGAACACGAATATGACGTCAGATTTTTGATTGGGCCTCATATACGGAAATAATTACCTATTTGATGGACTTTTACCTATTTGGGGAGGTTCTAGGGGCCATGGGTGAGGTCAATTTGAAAAACTAATGCCATATTCGTGTTCAGCGATATCGAAAACATACTATTTTATGTGTCACACGAATGAAACCATTTTTTAAAAATTTCTACCCCCTGTGGGGAAGTGTTGGGGGCCGTAAATGGGGTCCAATCAAAAATCTGACGTCATATTTGTGTTCAGCGTCACAAAAAACATGCAATTCGATATATCACATGCCCCAGGGTTTTTTTGAATGTTTTGCCCAAATTTGGGGGAGGAGGTGCTCCCCTTTCCATTAAAAGATCCCATTTCGAAAATTAAATATTTCGAAATGACTGCAATAACTTTGGTTCTCAAATGCAATTTTTAAACGTGTTGTATTTGTTCATGATGTAGGCTGAGTTGGAATTAATGTGAAAAAACTGAGAATTTTCTTCAAAAATGTCCTTTTTTGAAGGTCAGTGTTTCTCTTCCTGGGACACTCGTCAGGTTAAATTTTTTCTGAGTGACTTTCAACTTGAAATAGAGGTCTCTATCAAATTTGATTAAAATTTTTCTACTTTTTTTGCAATCCACTCTTAGTCTTATTATACAGGGTGGTTCAAATGTGCATACTTGCTCAGAGGACTCTGAAAAAATATATCATTTGAAGAAGTTGAGCTTCGTAATGTTTGGTCGAAACGTCTCGTGCAAATATGAAGCTTCCTAAAAACAGATTATTCACATTTTTTAGATAAAAAATTTCATTTTTCCTTTTCACTTTTTTTTTTTTTTGTAGAGCTGTCGAGGAGATTTAAACTCTCATGGAAAAAATGAACGAATGCAAAATTGTAGAGCGTGAAATTCCCTTTTGAAAAAGTGGTAATTTATTTTAGACCGATTAAACGAAAAAAAAGTTTGATATTTTTAAAAATTCTTGAAAATAAAAAAATCAATTTTTTGAAAAAAAATACTTAGGAGGTTCTATTTTTTTTTTTTTTTTTTTTTTTGTAGAGCTCTTGGATTTTTTTTTGAACATAGATTTTTTATTCTTGAAAAAAATATTGAAAATAATTGTCAATGTTTCATGACAAAAAAATCAGTTTTCAGGGAAAATCAGACGGGAAAATTTCAATTTTTTTCAATTTTTCCATTACGAAGAAAACATTTTTGAAAAAAAAGGTTCCTAGTTTCATTTTTGTAGAAAAGCTTTTGGATTTTTTTTCAACACAAAAATGTTGGATTTTGAGATCAGTAGATTGAGAATCATCACTTTTTGCCTCTCTTTCTCTTCATTCTCTACAATGGCGATAGATCCTTCGCCATTTTGGTCGAAAGTTTCACTACATAAGTACAGTTGAATCGATTATTAAAATTATATCCAATGTTTTCACTCAACGAGCTCATTTTTTTCACCATCTTTCAACATAGGTATATACTTCAAAAATAGCTTTTACATTAACTTGTAAACAAATGGCTAGGTATGTATAGGTATTTTTGATTATTGAAAAGTGCCAAAGTGTTGTCGTCATACTACTGCATACCAACATATACATTACATCCGTATATAGCCAAGCCGAACCAAACGCGATATAATAATGAAATATTGACATATCGATGATAGATGTTCGCAATACCAATAGACACACAGACTGAACTAAGGGAATACGCGAGCATAATATGAGAAGAGGTATCAGCAATGAAATATACACAATACACACTATATGCGTACTACGTATCATACTCAACTCATATATTTTTAAATTTCTCCTTTCACTATCACCAGGGTAATTTGGCGAATTTCAAGATACTCGTACGCGATGGTATTGTTTGTCCTGAAACATGAAGGATTATTTACGAATTTATGAAAATGAGTAGGATTTTGATACTCGAACTATGCAGTAGGTATACTTACACGTAGTTATACATATACCCATACCTACCTATATAGTGAATACATATAACTCACAGCAAACACAATTTCGGTAATTGCGCGAGACACGGCGAAGCCGAAATCATAAAAGTAGAATGAACAATCGCTCTTCGGGGATTATATTTACGATGCTGGCAACTTTCTTTTACCCCATCGAGTCGAATATCGCTGTATTTAAATTAATCAAAAGACGAATATATTTTTATAAAAATACGTTTCGTTTTATCGTCGTTCCCATATCGAGAAACGAAAACGTAGAAATTTTTTGTTTCTTGTTTTTTTATTACATATGTATACCTACTTAGTGGATATTCATCTTCATCGGTTCGATACCTTTACAATAATGTATCTACAATATATATTCGCTGGCGATAAAATACTATACTCTGAATTTGTCGATCGTTGTACATTTTTATCCCTACGTTGTACGAGTATAAGACGCGCAATAAAGTTGGATGTTTTTAATTGTTGCAAATTTAATTTACGGTAGCGTTTTTTCTAAATCAATTAAAATAGCGAGTAATAACTAAGTTTCGTGAAATGTTTCGCAGAACGTTACTACGTGACTCAAGTTTTGAATATCATTCGTAGTTTCTTCATCGTAGCTTATAGCGAATTGTTTGGATGGAAATTTACTCTGGAGGATTACTTTTTTCTCTCTTTCTGTTTTACTTTTCGAGACTATTAATATTTTATTTAGATACCCGAACGATATATTTTTTTAACGAAAAGTTAATAAAAAGTAGGTGCGGGGGAACGTTCTTCAGCAAGTTTTAATTTTTTTGGGAGAGGAGATGAATTTTTAATTTTTTTTGCAGCAAGTGTTTGAGAAAAATTTAGCGAAATGAGTCTTTTCGATCACGGTCTCATCAACCTTTGGAAATAAACAACCCAAACTACTCAAGAGTAAGTTGAATTGCGTTCCTAAAAACTGAAGGGGCTAAATTAATGACCATTGTGACTATTTCATTTTGATTTTTCTGTGTTGCATTTTTCAATAACATTAAAGTAAAGACAAAGTAGGATATGACTGCCATGTTACAGAATTTTAAAGTCACCCTAAAAAAAAGGTTCTTATTCTTAATTTAGGCCCATCTTCAAAATTTAAAGAGCTACGATTTATTAAATTTTCAAAATTATTGGTTCTTTGAGTTCCAGACATTTAATTTTGAGTTCCAGCAAACAATGGATCTATTTTGTAGATATATTTCAATGTTCTGTAAAAAATATGGTGCTCAAGAGCACTTTGAAAATTATAATCAATCGTAGCTTTTTCAATTTTCAAGATAGACTAAAATCAAAAAGAACCCTTTGTATGCTCTTTTCAAAATTCATTCGAGGACAAACGAAAATACATCACCAACCAAATTTCAAGTGCTGAAATTCATTTTATGATTTTTGGTGAATTTTCAAAAATCAAAGGGCCAAAAAAACGAAAAAAAAAATCAAAATTTTTACCTATAAAAGCTAAAAAGCTGGAATTTGCCTTATACTTTATTTTTGATCTTCCGAAGCAATTTTAAGTCGTTTTGAGCAGTTCTGGAGCCTCCAGCAAATTTTTGAAATTCACAATTTTTGCAAAAGTTACACCCATGACCGAATCAAAGTAAGAAAGCTGAAATTTGACACATATACCACACCTTTCAACTTCACAGATTAACTGAAGGATACTGAGAGTGGTTCTGGAGCCTCCAGCGTCATTTTATAGATTCCAATTGTTCAAAAAATCCCATAAAATTTGTGAAAATGAACTGGTCAAAATAAACTTGGATTAAAGACCTTCAATATGCATCAAATACGTTTATTGATGCTGAAGTTCATTTTGATAAACTATGATTTTTTTGTTGAGAAACTGGATTTTTTCAAAATGTAGCTGGAGGCCCCAGAACGACCTTAAACTTCTTTCAGTCAATCTACAAGGCTAGAAATGTGGTATAAACCGGTTTTTAGCTCTAATTGGGCGCAATTTTGTAGAAATTGTGATTTTCAAAATTTTTCTGGAGGCTCCAGGACTGTTCAAAATGGCGTGGAATCATTTCCAATCGATTTGGAAGTTCAAAAATATAAATTAAATCTCAGCTTAATAGCGCAATTAGGTAGATTCTGACTTTTTTTGCCCTTTGATTTTTGAAAATTCATCAAAAATCAAAAAATTAACTTCAACTCGTGAAATTCTGGCTGTGGAAATATTTTTGTTTACCTAATTTTTTAATCTTGCGTTATTTGGGTCTGAAATTTTTATTCCAGTTCAGATAATTTTCTTGCAAGAAAATTCTCAAAATAAATTAACATTTTTCCACGAGAAAATTTTACTAAATTTTTAATTTAGGTAGATTTTTGATGGTGGGTAAATGCTGAATCGTAAGAGAGGGAGAAGTAGGGGGGCTGTTTGAAATATTTCAAAATGTACCTAAGTACGTCTTCATTTTTGCCTTGTTCTTCCTCTTCCCCAACTTTGACTTTGAAAAAATTAAATGATGTAAATGAAGTCTATCAGAAATTGTGAGGTCAATGACCCTAAAAATCGTAATAAAAATTTCAGTTTTCATGGTTCACACATTCCCCTTCCCCCTAAAATGGATCTCAAATCCAAAAATTCGAAAATATTTTATCGAAAAAATACATAAGTGATACTCTCATAAAAATACCTACCTTTTCCCTCTTTAAAAATAAATAATTGATTCTTGTTGGTATAGTTCAGATGGACTTAGGTACCTATTTCTCATTTTCTTCTTGAATCGATTAACGAGTGGGAACTGAAATAGATCAAGAGCAAATATTTGAAAAGTAATTCGTATCAAATGAGTGAGGGATTTATATATTTTTGACCATCTGATTCAATTTTTAAAATGAAAATACTTTATACGAAAACAAAGTAGGTAGGTAGATACATTTTAAAATCCAAACCTTTGAAATCCACAAAATCCTCGGTCAAGATATGTATACCTACTCATAGGTATTTATTGTACCTGCCTACACCTCAAGGAATCAAATCAAAATGCTGAAAACCGCCTCTACCCGATCGATTCGCAGGTTAAAAATACTAAAATAAATTGATACTTGTCATCTGGTCTACCTGAGACATACCCCAGCGAGGAAAATATACAGAATGTAAACCGCAAAGCAATTTCAACTAGAAAGCTACCTAACGTATATAGGTATGTTAAAAGCTCGAGACTCGAGACATAAAAATTCCAAAAATTATTACAAATCATAAAACTACTAAAATACCCATAACGACGGTTACAAAATCTCGCAAAAAAATATCTCCTACTATGTAAAATCGATGAAATTCTCAACTTCTCTGAAAACTACCATCGTAATAAAAAAACATAAATTGAATGAAATTTTTTCCAAAAAAAAATCAACCGTAGATAAAAATGAAAAAAAAAACCAAGGGGGAGAAAGTTGGCAGAATAAAAAAAGCCAATATCTACTAAATACTAATTTAAAAAAGACACATATTCCGAGGCATCTCTTTATCTTTGGCGGCCATATTTTCATACGATGGTGATGAAAATTTATATGCATGTTTTAACACGTTATCGTACGAGTATATGAAAAATGAATTTTTATTCCATATCTGAAAAATAAAAACTTTCTATCGTTGATTTTTTTCTCGCATTTTTGAAGAAATTATACATATACCTACGAGTCGATGAGACGCAGACGACCATTTTATAAGCTGAACAATTCGTCGAATTTTTTTCAATTACTTATTGTTTTGTTTTTTTTTTGTTCGGAGTTGTCGTTTTATATTTGTACCAAAAAAAAAAAAAAAACTGTACTCACCTATTTTTCCCAATCGACGTTGCTAAAATAAATTTGTAATCGTTGTATCGAATTTTGTCATTATTATTGTTTTATAATGTATTATAATTTAAGACATAAATTTAAATTATACCACGTAAGTACGACCACGTTCCAACTTCTTTTCTCTTAATTATAATTCATACTCTATCGACGATTACGATAACGATGAAATCTCGATTAAAATTTCAATACTTACGCAGCAGTTCTCGTAGATCTTCATATTGAACTCTAGAAAATACCTACGAAAATGGTGTTACGAGTTACCTCAAGCTTCATTAACGAGTTTTCGTTCTCTTCTGTTATAACGATTAATTTTTAATTTCATGTTGGAACTTTAACGTTAAGTTTATAATTACCAAAGAAATCGATGTGTAGAGAACAAAGTACAAATTATTCGAATGAATTAGTAAATTAGCCTCGTGTGGATTTTGAATTCAAAAAAATTATATATTTTGTTGTGAAAAAAAAATCCGAGCATTGTTGAGAGTGCATAATTTAAACTAAGTACCTACGTAATTTCGAATACGATATTTTACGTTAGTTTATATTTTCTCGATCGATGTTGTAGCATCAATTATTGAAATATATTACTTTGAAAATGTGCTGGTTATTTCTCAACACTTGTTTAATTCGTCGAGTTTATTCGCTATTTAATAGGCGAGTTCTGCGCCAGGCGCCATCTATCGAAGTAAATTTCACGTAAGGAAGATATTTACACGACGAAGGTAACGCAGATGGCATAGCTGGAGTTGATTTTTGAATATTTCGAGTAAATGTTCGTGGTACCTATTTAATCTCTGGTGGTGAAAAAAAAACAGGTAAGGTAAACAATAAAATTACAATAATAATACTGAAAAAACATGGTTTTTATTAGTAAAAGGGTACAAATTCTAAAAGGAGTGAATTAAACGGAAAAAAATGTTTTAAAAATAAAAACAAACAGGTAACAAAATACGATTTAAAAAAATAAATAGAGAGATAGAGAAAGGAAGATATAAGCTCTTCCGAATTAAATCGGAAAAAATATTCAACAATAAATACGCGCGGGCAAATGTTAACGAGCACTTTACATCATAAAATAGAAAATATCACGTCGTCTCGTATATATAAATGTACATAACATTTATACGATGTCATTTGCAACATCTCTCTAGCTGCGTTTCTCTCACACAATCGTTAACAAGCGAATGCACTTTATTGAGTGGATTCGTTAACAAAGTTATCACATTCGTTAGCTGTGTCAACGGCTTCGTTTGAAGGGTTCGATTCGTGACTAGAAACGCAAATGTTCTCGAGCCTGACGTTTAATTCGGCTCCATCGGCGACATTTTCCAACATCTTGATACAGTTTTCTTCCATTTGCTGTAGACGATTCTCTCTCGAGTCCGATTCTGCAGTAGAAGCTTGTGAAACAGTCTGTTCCTCGGTGGTATTTTCGGATTGTGGGCGTCTTTCTGGTCTATCCTCCGAACCATATTGTTCATGGAGCTCTTCCAGTCTTGTAGATAATGTGTCACTTCTCAACGAAGTCAATGCCATTTGATTCAAAAGTGATTGGCATTGGTGTTCTAGGCGGCGTAATCTGGCTGCTCTAGCTTCTAGAATTTCTTCTGAACTTTTACGTTTCACGAATGGTTTAGTAGTTTGGTCAGCACTGGAACTGGAGATCGATTGTTGGGGCTCGTCGCAGGATTCAGATCTGAGACGAGTTTCGGAAAGAGATCTCAATTCGGGGCAGTGATCAGGTGATTCTGATGATACTGAGGGAGATCTCGATGAATTTGTGCAGTCTTTGGGAGATTCTGTTGGACTGGTTGCAGAACTTATTGATGAATCTGCAACATTGACTGATGAGGATTCAAATGTGGGAGATCTCAATGAATCTGTGGCAGATTCCAATGATTCGAGTGTCTTTGAGGATGATCTGATGGGATCTGCTGGGGTTTCTGGAGATTCTTGCATTGTTGCTGAAGATCTGATTGGATCTGCTGAGTTTTCTAGAGATTCTTGCACTGTTACTGAAGATCTCATTGGATCTGCTGTGTTTTCTGGAGATTCAAGAGTTTGTGATGAAGATCTCATTGGATCTGCTGTGTTTTCTGGAGATTCAAGGACTGGTGATGATGATCTAATGGAATCTGCCAAATTTTCTGGAGATTTGAGCTCTTCTGTTGAAGATCTCATTGGATCTGCCAAGTTCTCTGAGGGATTTTCTGAAACCAACGATTCAGTTGCTTCCGGAAGCGTTACCTGAGATGCATCAAGTATTTCGTAGCCTTCTAATGATTCCGATTCAGAAACATGAAATCCACCAGTCACCCTATCATCTTCGGAGATCTCTGAACTAGTCCCTTGAAGTCTCTCAGAATCCACACAGCCTTCAGAAGATCCTCCCTGACCTAGACAGCCTTCAGGTGACTTTTCATGGATCATTTTATCATCATCTTGTCCCTGAGATTCATCCTCAAACTCCAACATATCAATCAATTCGATAACAGTAGCGTCAGAAGCTGCATCTTCCAGCTCAATCGAAGGACTATTCATCTCACTGGACTTCTGACTATCAGATAAATCATACTCCAGCTCACTAGTTGAAATATCTGGCGACTGTGAGTTTTCATCATCTTCATAACCACTCTCCGTTGAATTACTGGTATCTCTGGACTTCCTCAAGGCAAACTCTTTTCGCAGGAGTTCCCAATCATGCTCATTCTGAGTATTCTTCTCCTTAGCTCGATCCCAGGTCTCTCTACAGTACTCCAGCTCGTGCTTCAGATCGGTTAGCATTTGACGTTTGTGCTGCAATTCGTATCTGAGAATTTTCTCATGCGTGTGTAGCTGCCTATGCTGCACTTTGAGCTTGCTAACAATGCCCCAAGTTTTCTTCAGCTCTGATGACACAACACCCAAACGTTTCTCTTGCTGATCCAGCCGGTTCTCCAAATGCCCATTCAGGGTCTTCAATCTGCCTACTTCTTTGACAAGGCTGTTTTTCTCCAAAATTAGATCTTTTAAACGAAGAAACGTTTGACTAACACTGATCACAGTTCTGGAACCTGTGGGAGTTTTGACATGCTTGTAGCATTCATCCGAGGTACCTTGAACAACGTGGCTGGATTCTTCGTGACTGCTCAACAGCTCAATTAGCATTCTCCAAACTTTGGGTAAATTGGTAGCGATCTCTTGTTTAGTATTGGTTGAAACTGTTGGGATGTTTTCTTGTTTCTTGTACGTTTTTTCGGCGATATTGACCAATAAAGCGGCAGTATCGTTGATATCTCCATTAGCAATCAGATCAGTGATCAAGTTATGATTGTCTTGCAACAACTGGGTCAACAGGTCGAAGTCCATGTCACCTGTTAGCATGTTTGAGAATAAATTATTGATGAGGGTAAGCTGAGATGTAAGATTGTTGCATTCAGCAACAAGCGAACTACGTAGCTCCTTTAATTCTTCGTTTTCCAACTCCTTCTCGCTAACTTTCTTCTCGAGCTCGTCGATTTTCTCATTAAGTTGTTGAATTGTTGCCGCATCGTTGGCATGCTCTTCTAGTTTCAATTCCAATAATGTATTTTTAGCGCGTTCTTTTTCCATTTCTTTTTCATGGCCTCGAGCCGCAGCTTCGGCTCGTTCTTCATACAGCTGCCTTAGCTTACGGATGTTTTCAATTTGATTCTCATACTGGCTACGTAAACTTGTCAGATTCTCTTCTGCAGTGGTCTCCAAATTGTTTAGACGTTTTTTTAATTCAGCTACCTGAGAAAAAAAAAGAAAATAAAGCTTGATTAAAATAATGTCTCAAATTTACGATAGTTATAAATGTCTTGTACTTTTATATTAGCCCAGAAATTATACAACAGTTAATTCTACCCCTCCCCCTTTCTGCTCCCTTCTAAGATGATAGATTTTTTTCTTTATAAATGTAGCCTTTTATAGCGAGAAACATGCATATAACCGTAGTGTACGTTATTTTCTCAAATAAACCTAAACGTTCAATGTGTATTCAATTTAAAGAAATCGGCTTAACAAAACACGCCGAGTTCGCACACAGAAGAGAATTTCTATTCTAAAAACAGATAATCTCAAAAACCTCCTCATCCTCCCCCTTGTAGTAATATAATTTCACCCTGACTATACAGTACACGTTAATCGGATCATTTAAATTCGTATCTTTTAAGGATTATGATAATTACCTGAGTTTCTCGCAACTGTAACATTTCATTGCTAACGATGGAAACCTCCTTTAAAGCTTTGACTTGTTTTTCCAAGCCTATCCGAAGAGTACGTTCTTTTTCCAAATCATCGGTGTTTTTCCTCAACTCGTTCATTTCTTCTGATATCTTGGTAATGGCTTGTTTGCGTTCCTCTCTTTTCTTTTGCAGCATTTGTTTGAAATTCTCCATATCCTGTTTATATTTCTCTTTCCTGGCATCTTGATCCGCCACTCCATCGTTTATTGTATCCTTTTTGAAACAAGAAGAACACAGAAAAACATTAGTACTTTATCATACAATCGTGTCATATTTGAAAAAAAAATCCTCGTTCCTTTACACCGCAACAAACAAATAATAAACGGAAGATCAAAGGAATGTTAGAAATACCATTTTGAATTATTTTTCACTCGACAGTCGACAATTGCTGCGAAAAAAAATAAATAATTACTACACAGCGAGAAAGCCGAGAAAAATACTCGTGCATTTAAAAAGTTCGCACTTCAAACAACCTGTTTAGTAGGTCAAATTTGAAAAAATGCATACCTAGTATTTACGAAACGTGAAAACAAAACCTCCTGACCTATGTCGCAGTCGTGCTCTTATTATTTTTTCAAACAGTGGACTAAATACTTGCCAATGACGTCATCATAATTATACTCTTTTTTTGGCATCTTCCTGTTTGACTTTGTAGCTTAAATTACCTGTGCAGTGTGATTTACCTACTCGTGGCTGAGAAGAAATTGGCGCACCACGATGCATCGTACTGCATGTGTTATGTTGGATTGATTATGAATCATTGGCCAATTTAAAATTATGTTTCGTTGATTTATTCACGTACGTCGACGTGAATTGAGACCGGAAGCCCTCCCCCCTCCCTCTGGCACATCCGCTCGCTCTGTCTTAGCTGGTAGAAGGGAATCACGTGTAAGTAATAATTACATTATGATGATAAAATTTACACCATTTTTTTTTTCACCAAAAAATTCATCAATGTTGTAAAAAGTCTGGAAAATTTGAAAATTTGTGAAAAAAAATTAAATAGTTTTCGTAATTACGTAATTATTAGAAAATTTAGGGGAAAATGCAAACTTGTAAATAATATGCACCCGAATGATTTTTTTTAATCACGAAAATTTGAGTTGAGAACCAAAACAGCCTTGAACAAAAGTCAATTTGAATCTCAGCCCTTAAAAAAATTTTGAATTTTCAATGAATTTTTCAAATCAGCACCCTTACATGATTTATTATTTTTTCATTAAGCTTCATTTTAGGTCCTTAATTTTTCAAGATCTTCCAAATCAGAGATGGGAACAAATTAAGTAATACCCTCTATACTTTCATCTTCTATATGGATATTGTGACAGAGATTTAAAACAATGAGTAAAATAGATATTAAAACCAAAGAAAACTAAAAATGAAAAAGTTCCATTAATTGAGAAAATAAAAATAATTATGAATTGCTTTAGTACAAAAATGAAAAGAATTGACATGGAAATGTGGTGATTTAAAAGTTGCTTAATATTTATGATTTTTGATGTTTTATCAGGTTCATTAGTTAATTTAAAAACAAATCATTTTTTAAGAAAAATTTACATACCTACTTTATTTGTACCTATTATAAAATTTTGTATGTATATTTTTGCTTTCATAATTTTTTAGACAAATTTTTGTCAAAAATGATGGCTATTGCAGTAGGCCAGACTGATGTATATAAGTTTCAGTCTAACATTTTATGACTTTGAGCCTGTTCTAATTGATAAAATAAAATCAAACTTGGGAAATATAGTTTTCTTGGAAATCATATTTGACCCCTGGAGTGAGGTGGGTCAAAGTTGAAAATTACAGTGAGGTCATTTTTTGGAGGGACATATTTTGGTTTCCAATGAATGAAAAGGGTCCAAAATCGTACCATTGGTCACTACCATCCCTACGATCAACATATCCGAATTTCAGCTTCTTAGGCCATCTTCACTCCATTTAAGGTGAAATTAAGGCGAAAAAATCTTATTTTACCCCTATTATTGACACCCCCCCCCCCCCACTAAAATTGACCTAGGGGGCCCAAGTTGTCATCATACAACAGGAGGCTGCTATCTGAGTGTTTTGTGCAGGTTTAAACCTTCCAACCCCATTTGACCTTCTTTCCAGGGTCAAAAAGTGCATTTTTGGACTATTTTACATGTTTTTCGACTTTCAGAAAAGACTGCAGCCCCTCCAAATTGACCTAGAAGGTCCAGATTCTTACAGTACAATGAAAGAATGTGACTGAAGTGTCTTTTGCAAGTTTTGACCTTTCAGGATCAAAAAAGTGGATTTTTGCACCATTTTATGTGTTTTATTTCGACTTTTAAGAAAGCTTGCAATCCTTCCAAAAATTGGCCTAGAGTGTACAAAAATTGTACAGCACAATGAGTAAAAAGCTCATTTGTTTTTTAATTTATGTCAAATAGGTAAGTAGGTACCTACTTATAATTTTTTGTGCTTTGTATTTCATTTTCTCAAATTTGAAAAAAATGATAATGATTTGGAACTTCCATGTACCAAAATTAGTCTTGATATTTTCACATAATGTCAGTTAGATATTAGAGTATGTACCTAATTTCAAAATAAAAAAAATCCTCCACATTTTTTTGTTGAAAAAAAAACGAAATCTACCTCATCAAATTCTCATAATAAAAAAGTTCTCACCAGGGAGGATTCAGACTTAATTTTTTGAGATGAACAAAAAAGATTCTTTTACAAAATTGCCTATCTCTAAGACTGGAAGAGGTGAAAGCAATTGTGTTTTGAAAATAAATAGGTAGGTATAATTTTTTTAAATCGATAGGTACCTGATTTCTTAAAAATTTTCGAAAGGTAAACTTTCATCAATTCTGAATGTAAATTCTTGTGTAATTTCTTTAAACGAGCGAAAAATGCCATTTAGTGAAATTGCTCGCCTTTGAAATTAATGGAGCTGTGAGCAATAAATTATACGTAAAAATTTTGGGACACCCTTGAAGATTTATTCTCCCTCGGCGCCTTCAATTTCAAACATAGGTTACTTTGTAAGAGAACCATTTTCGTAATGCACTTGTTTTTTTTTCGTAAAATACTCAGTTTTTCTCGGAAATTAATTCAAAATTCAAAATAACAATAAATAAAATTACTATCAGAGCAAATCAATTTTTTTAGAAAAAGTTACACAGTTGACGAAAAATAAAATCATAGAGCATAAGATTTCCTCACCAAAACGCGATTTATTTTTTTCAGAGGCTTAGATTTTGAGAATCTTGAGCTGAAGTTGAAGTTTGGCAAAAAATTTGGTAAGTACATACACCTACCCAAATATTTTCCTTCAAGTTTTCTATCATAAAATATCGTTTTTCAAAAAAAAAAAAAAAAACTTTCTACAAGAATGCATTTTTAACCATTTTTCATCCTTATACTGTACATCTGAAAGTAGTGCACCTCAAAATTCGTCCTTTTGAGAAAGACAATCCCCCTTCCCCACATCTTGGTCACTCTTGACTGCACACGTAATTTCGAGCATTTCAAAAAAAAAAAGTATGAAATCAATTAGAGAAACATTGAATTTTGTAACCTGATTTCGAACTGTTGAATTTCCAAAAAACTAATTTTAAGCATTGTTGCCAAATGTCCCTACTTCAGCTTGCCCTAGTTGATGAACACCAGAAATCTTTTTTTAAATCAAAATATTCAGCAGATGTTTAAAAAATTGAGAAAGCACTAGCAGGTTGATTGAACATCAAATTTACAGTGTTGCCAACTTTTAAAATCGAAAACGAATCGTTCAATTTTTCAAGAGATAGGTAGGTAAATACCTACTTCACACTTTTCGGTTTTCTCCTAGATTCTGAAAAATGTCTTATTTTTATCTAACCAATCAATAGATATATTTTTTCATCGACAGTGTTGCCAATAATCCCACTAAGAAAAAAATTCGTTCCGGTAATTTGTTTAAATTCGAAATAACACGCTTCGTTTCACAATAACGATCACGAAAAATTACCTACACGGATAACGAACCGCCAGAATAAAGACGAAAGACGAGAGAAAATAAAACAAGAAAATTTTATTATCGTAAATCTGGCAACGTAAATCTAAACGTTGTAAGTTGTAAATATTTAAAAACTTTTATACAACATCTCGCTTCAAATAAGTTACTATATACAGCAACATGGCAAAATTTGGCCACTTGAAAACCTTTGATAAAAATGTATTAGGAGCTAGCTGCGCGTTTGCCCAGCCAAGCCAGAGAGAAGTATAAAAATCAATCCTAGAAACTTTTCGCAACCGCCGAAAAAAATATGATTTTATTGCGTCATAATTCGTAAGCTAATTAAACCCGTCACAAAGGGCCAATTACGTACGACGATGAGAAAAAGCCGAGTTGAAAATTTTAAAAACAGCGATGGAATTCATTTTGATAATGGAAGCTTTTCTCGTGCATTGCGAATTCATTCGTCTTGTTTTCGTTTCGCTTTTGTGCCCCCTTAGCCCTGGTAATATTGAAAATTTTCCTCTTTCGCGACGAAATAAAAATATCTTAAACGTGCTTTCCATTTTTTTAATCATTTATATTCGACGAAAAAGAGTAGCTCGTAGTTTTTAGTTCGGATGAAGCATTTACTACGTACCAAGACCGTTCATAATTCGCTATTCAATTTATACCTAGTTGTATCGCCCTTTGTATGGGTAAAAATTTATTTTTCATTAAGCTTTGAAATTTTTCTATCAGATAAAATTACTCGTCTGCTAACGTTTTTGCTTTTTCGAATCAATATTGACCTACGTAAAAGAGCTTTTAAAACTCCAAACACGATTGAAATGTAAGTTTTGATTTAGTTTTACGAAGATAGGCACACGAGTTTCGAGTTGACATCAAAGACGAGGCCGATTTTGATCTTCCGTTCGTTATTCTACTGTCGTATAAGAGTAGTAATCTTAAAATATACTCTATCTTTTTTACTAAACCGTAACACAAAGGCGTCAACTTACTGCTTCTTGAAGGGGTTCTTCTTCGATAGGATTGTCTCGAATCTCCTCTTCGACAGGATTTTCTCGAACTCCTTCTTCGAGTTGGGGTTGGCTCCACGCAATGCCCCCCATTTCACCGATTTGATTAACACAAAAATTACCCGAAAATCGCTCACTATTAAAATCGCGTTCTCGTGACTTCGAGATGGTAAAAAATTATTCAAAAAATACACTTCACAGCACCAAGTTTTCTATGTATCTGGCGTTTTCGACGAGTTATTACGTTCGTATGAGTCTTGTTGAACCCAAATTGTCTCTGTTACGTCAAAATGTTCACCACTGGTGCCAAGTTTCCAATAACGCGGCTATACTATATTTAAACTAGTATACATGGGAACCGTGTAATCGGCATTTCAGCTACGATTCGCGGATGTTTAACTTTTCTCTGGTCATTGTGCAATTACACGTTCAATTCTTTTTAATCTGTACTTGTACAGCGTTTAAAATTTGTCAATTAGCCAGCACCCGGACCCAGACGCGTTATCTACGTTCTGGCGGATTTTTTTCCACTTTCAAAAGAAAGAAATACTCGTAGGTATCCCGGTAATTGCTCGTGTCTCTGGGGTATGTGAAATATACGTCAATGTACCTCAAGTCGCGTCATATGGTTTAATATTCGACGAATTTCATTTTCTTCGAGAAACCGACATTCTTGAAAGAATAAGATAATGAAAGAAAGAAAAAAATTGCCATTGTCAAGTTCGTCGAAATGCCCAACCTCGGATAAGGGTCAGTGAGAAGGCCTCTTATTGGGATCATCGTGTTGAGTGAAATTGAGAAATTTTTCAAAAAATGCTCTCGCAGACTATATCGTGCATGAAATGAAATCTTCGGCCGATTGACTCGAAAGTATAAATTTTCTACGCGGTCAAAGACCTCTCGACACGATGTTCGTGATACATCCGACAATTTGTCGTCTCGTCGTTGGTGAAATCGCCAAAATGAAAGATTATTTTGGATGAAAAATGGAAAAACGAGTTGGCAAATGGAGCCAAAAAAGACAAATTATTTTTACCTTGTGTAATTATTTGTATTGATTTTTTGTGCGGCGGTGTCTTTGGAGAGGGAAGAGGAGAAAGAGGGAAAAAAGGAGACTGGCTAAAGATGCTCGAAAATTTTTTTCCAACAATTTTGCCAAACGAAATAATAAAGTGTTGAAAATTGTGTTAAATTTTGATTTGAATGAGAAAATGTATCAAGCTTGTGTAAATGTTTTTTGTTTGTTTTTTTTTTAATTTTATGAGAATTACTAACAAAGGAACCTCTTGGTCTCTCTAACGTCGATTTCACTCATTCTTTATGGAACATTTTCAGAGCTGTAGCTTCCTAATCATACGTATTTGTCAGCGTTTTACACAGGTTTTTTTTATCAAACATTTGAGCTCTCAAAAATATTTCACCACTGGTGTCAAAATTAAACCTTGATTTCACGTAATAAAAATTGAAAAATTTGACTATTTACTGCGATTTTTCGTTCTCGTCTTTAGCACTTTGTTCAGAAGTGCTTCAGAAATAGAATTTTCAAATTTTCGTCTACTCTTCTGACAATGTGACGTGTGAGTAGAGGAAGAGAAAGACACCTGCTGTAACTTGACAAAAGCATCAAAAATATTTTTGTCATCATCGTTTTTAATTTTTAAAGATCAAAATTTTTTCAACGTTTTTTGCAACTTTTTTTGTAAAGAAAAAACTTGAAAAAATAAAGCCAATTTTCAAAATTTTTTGATGTTTAAGCTTTTAATACCTTATTAATAAGAATTTCAAATTCCAAGTAAGTAAATTTTGAATATTTTCAAAACCATTCACATCCAATTTTGGGGCTACTATAAAAAATTTTCCATTAGTTAAGTACAATTCAGTTAAAAATTTAAACAAAAAAACTCTTGATAGTCCATCCTGTCATTTAACGTTTCTATGCGATACTAATAAAATCGCTTAAAGGCAAAAATACGAGAAAACTTGGACAATCTTGACGAAAATTTCTTCAAAATCGACTATTTTACCTCAAAATTAGTTCAAAATTAATTCAATGTCAAATTTTTTATATCTGCCTTGGCTACAAATTTGTTTTAAAATTAAATATTCTTCTTGAAGATATTCAAAAATCAGTTATAAATTTCCTATTGCTCAGACCTGTCAATCAATCATGATCGATTATCGATTCATTGAATCCCAAAACTCGATTTAATTTCGATTTTCGACCTGATGTGATCGATAATGTTGGAAATGCAAAATCAATGTTATAGTCTCAAAAACAGACCTTTCGATTAAAAATCGATTGCCCTATCGAATCGCGCCATAATCGATTTAATATCGATTTTCGAACGATTTCACATTATCATCGATTGTGTTCGAAAAATTAAGCCTCAAATTTAAAACCTGACTTATTGAATAAAAATCAATCAAAAATCGACTATTGAACCTCAAAAATCGATTTATTTGCGATTTTTGATCTCACATAATAATCGATTATGTTCAGAATAAAAAAAAAATTCTATACCCTCAAAAATTGAGTTCTCGATCGAAAATTAATCATATTGGTATCGAAAATCGATTATTTAATACCAAAAATCGATTATTGAATACTAAAAATCGATTATTGAATATCGAAAATCGACTATTGATCACCAAAAATCGACTGATTTCTGATTTTCGGCCTCATATGTTCGACCAAGTTTGAAATGAAAAATCAATTTCAGCCTCAAAAATAGACCTCTCGGTAAAAAATCGATTAATTTCTGATTTTTGATCATTGTCGATCTTTTAGAAATCGATTTTTTCGATCGATCGACATTTTCAAATTCGTCTTCGTTTTTGTTTAGAAAAAGTTGGCCAAAATTAGGCGCCTACTTTTTCTTCAAAAATCAATATTTTTTATCAATTGATTTTTGACTTTCAAAAATGATCAATAGGTCAACCATAAATTCAATAGAAACCTGGCTGGTTTTGTATTATCAAAAAGTGATGAACTAAAGCGAAAGAGGTTGGAGTTGTCTTCTCCTCAAGTAGGTCTAGGTACATAAATTCTGAGCCATAGAATTTTTACTATATACGTAGTTCTTTCTGACTTTTCGCTCACATTATACCTATCTCAAAAACTGACTTTCTTTAGTGAAAAAAATGAATGCACTTTACAGATGTAGAATTTTATGGTCTTCAATTTTGTGTTCTTCCATTTTTTTCCTCAGACATTTGGTTTCTCTAAAATATCGATATTTTGCTCTGAAAACTTTTCATTTTCAACTTTGATTTAAAGTAAGGTAGGTACTGCACTTGGGTAAGGTATTCGTATCAATATTTCAGAAGACAAAGTGCCTCAGAAAAAAAATAATCATATTTCTCTGATGGGAAATTTTATGATTATAGGTACCTACCTACAATTTTACATCTCTTCACTTTTTTTCTTCGAGGATCCTTAATTTTTTCTAAAAAAATTGATTTACTGTGATGATAAATTAAATTTTGAAAATTCAACTCGTATGTACCTATGTCTACGTAACTTTATTTATTCATCATGTTTACATTTTAATTTAAATTTCCACCACAAACGTCGTCGTTAGAATTAACGTACGTAAGTAAGTACATTTTCTCATAAACAAGAAACAAAAACTTCGCCCAAAATCTTCCACTTCCACTGGCAGAAAACCCACACACACACATGCACAAAGCATTCATTATTTTAATGACCTTTACTCACATGTATGATGTATTACGTAAGTAGGTATAAGTAAAAAATGATTACGAATCGCACCCGCATTTCGAACAAAAAAGTCTTCGATTAAATGTGACGATAGCGTGGTTTGATTTTTCCGCAGCCTCCCAAGGCCTTTACGTAAGCGGAATGATCAAGCGTGTCTACAAAATTACCATACGTTTGTTCGCAGGCTAATTATTTGGCATAAATCCACTCGGCAATTATTATCTACATTAATTTAACGTGTGGTTTTGTACATGTAAGTATACTTACACACATATACGATGGTTTTACGATAGTTTTTCGTGTATAAAATATTTTGCCACGTTGCATCCGCCTTCCCCCTCATCTCTTTACTTTGCCTTTACGTCGATAAAGAGGGGAGAAAATTAAAACGTCAACGTAGTCGATTTTAATAAAACATCGCACTTTCTAGCGTCTTTGTTTGAAAAAATCTCATCTATTTATATCCCTTATTTGAACTAAATATAGAAGTTGATTTTAAGTATGGACAGAACGATTCGTATTCCGTCTGGATGCTGGGCTGGAGCAGACTGTGTACCATTGCTGTGTACTGATATAAGGCATGCAATTGTCGAACTGTGTTAGGTATGTGAAATCATATGGTGTAGGTAAGTGATGAGATTTTTGAAAAGAAAAGCCCTGTTGAATCATTCTGGCTGTCTGAGGTGAAAATTCTTACCAACGAATTTGTGATGCAATAAGTACATATTCATAATATTTATAACGTACCTAATTAAATTGGAAATTTCTTTAGTCATTTTTGAAAACCATCAAAGTTGAAAACTTCTTTGGCTCGATTCTTAGAGGAATAGATCGATTATCATGAAATGTTCATATACCAATGTAAGTGAGGCCTAACATGAGGCAATCAATGCCATGAAAACAATTACTTGAGTAGCTACAAATCAGTTTCAATAAGTATGTTTTTTTACACAGATTTTGCATAATCTGGATTATGGTTGTAGGTACATGGGTTGTCAAAATCCTATTTTTTTCTTTACAAAATATAAAATCAGTTTTTGAAAATCTGGCTGTTCTTCTTCCTGGATTGTAAACAAATTAAAATTAAAATCCAGATTATTGAAAATCCATAATCTACCTTACTGGGCTAGTAGATTATGGGAATGGATTTTTGATTTTACTTTATCAGAATTGAACTGACAATCCACCCAGAATTCAGATTATGGTTTCTTGTAAAATCTGTGTAATAAAAACATAGGTACCTACTAAAGCCCGGAACGATGTCGTTAGTCGTTACAACGACATCGCTTCAAAACTGTTAACGATACTGTTATTAACAGGTTTATTTGAAGCGATGTCGTTAGTATTGCTTTTGGTATCGCTATCGCAAACGCTTTTGAATACTGACTCACACACTCACACACCCCCGCGCTCATATAAGCGTGCGCAACCATTCATGTATTCATGCAACAGATAAGGATTTCTGTGCCCATGCATAAACGATACTGAAATAATCGTTTTATGAAAAGTGATTGTACCAACTAACAGGTTCGGGTTTTATTTGGCAATACCGATTACTAACGGATATCGCTTTTAAGCGATGCGATAGCTGTTATAACTACATCACTAATGACATCGTTCCGGGCTTTAGACCTACTTATTGTTTTTATGGTCGTCGATGTCGGGGTTACATGTCCTTTATAGGATATTTGAAATCGCATTTTAGTGGTACCTACCTTAATAGGGTGAGGCAAATGCCTACACCACAGCGATTATTCTGGGGAATTGATGTTGTTTTCAGCTTTCACGTGGTAGTTTCCCGTTGCTTTCTACCCTATCTACAAAGTAGCTCATACATCACTAGCCGGGTTTTTACAACTCTGAGTTCAGTAATTACTGCTACCTATAGGTGCTCAAACCAGTTACAGCTTTTTGATACCGGCAACAGATTGCGTGCATTTCTGCTACCTCTGCTGTTTTGGTGCTCGGAGCTTAACACCGGTAGAAAATCAATTTTGGGTTTTTGAAATTGAACAATGGAAACAATAACAACCTACGAGTAGATTAGAAATTTTCCAATTTTAGGTACCGTAACCTGGGGTAACATTGAAATCTTGGGGTAACATTGAAGGGTGCGGTTTTTCATCACGTTATGCTCCATGGCGGTGGAACTATGAAGAATGAAGCAATTCTGACACCGGGAATGGATAGAGTACACTTTGGCAGTTATTTTTCCTACTTTATCAATTATCATTTTCAACTAGTGGTTCCAACACCAATAAAAAAGCAAGTGAAAAAAAGCGGTGTTTTAATTAATTTTAATTAATGGGTGTCTGGAATTTTGAATTTTCAAATAATGAATCAAGTGACATTATAGATGTGTTGGTACACCTCCTGACTACAAATTAGCGCATTTGTTCATGTGCCAAAGTTCTTCCCTGAGGTGTAAAAAAATGATATTCAAACTGGGGTAACTTTGAAGGCTATAAAAAAATCATGAAATTTCAGTAAAATTGGCCAAAGATGCATGAAAATAATTGAAAACTTGTGTGAAAACTTGAAAAACAGCTGTAAAATCATTGAAAAATCCTTTGAGTATATAATATACATGATATGGAGGGCTAATAAAGCAGGTTCCGTGGAGGATTCTGTAGAGCGCGCTCGACTTGGTTCAGTAAAAGAACCCAACTCATTTTAGACCTTAGAGACAATTTTGTAAAGTAAAAAATAGTTTAATGAGTACCCAAGAAGTCATAAGCCTTCCCTTGAACATTTTTAAACATTTGAACTTCAATTCATCGCTTACATTTATCATTTATCAAAATCGCTATCATAGGTTCTTTTACTGAACCAGATGCTGAATGCTGGATTATTAGCCCTCCATATCATGTATATTATATACTCAAAGGAAAAATCATGAAATTCGGTCAAATTGACCAAAATGCATGAAAAACGCCTGAAAACTAGAAAAATTTCAAATTATCATTTCGGAGCACTCTTTCATAAATTCAATTGTGAATACATATATGGATCATTTTGTAGGATGGTGCTTGACGCGTATAAAGTGACCAAGAAGTGAATATTCATGTTTTTGATAATTTTTGACCTTGATTGAAGCACATTTCAAGGGACCTTCAAAGTTACCCCAAACGCTGGGTAACTTTGAAGGGCACTTCTTTTGGCTTTTGCGCCTGACAGGAAAAAGGTAGATAACTTCTGTAAACGCCAAAACGTAGTGCTGACATAGCTTCATCAAAAGCACCACACACATTTCCCCTACCTCCGCCATTCATACCTCTAAACATGAAACATTCTGAAAAATCCTTCGATGTTACCCCAGTTTACAGTAAAGGTTTTCATGACCCATTGCATTCGCTTACCTGTCTCTTTTATGAATGTAACACCTTGGTCAGGCTGGTCAGATCAAACAAAAAAATCAGGCCGATGACTGCAACCATGGCCCAAAAATCCCCTCAAGACCGAGTGGACCAGACTGGACCGGACCCCTCTAAAACAAATTTACATCAATATTAACCTTATAGATGGTCCTCTTCAGAAAAAATACCAGGAACAGACCTAGACCAAAGACCTTTCTAAAAAATCAGACCAATGACCATGGTTTGGACACCAGTTTTTGAAAACTCCAAACAGAGACCTTGATTTTGAAATGACCTCAAAACCTGAGCGATCCTACAACTTACAAGCCTGACCTTGGTCACGTTTTTCAATTTTTGAAAACCAACTTTTACCCTTTGTTTGTTTTCCAAACTTGAACAAATAAGAGGGTAGGCTATAACTTTGAAAAGAATTTTTGTATGTATTTCAGAGGGCACATCAGTGTCTTTACAACTTATTGTACATATTGTATTCAAGTTGGTATTCACAAAAACAATTTGTTAGGAAGGGGTTGTGTAGTACACATGTAAGTAGTTTTGCTGGGCCCACGAAAAGTTGTTTTGAAATTGTGTGTTTATTTATTTAAATAGGTACCTAGATATCATTTTTTTAAAATTTATCGTTGTTGAAAGGTGTATTGGTAAATTTAATTTAATTTGAAATTTTTTGTAATTTTTTTCGATAATTTTTTTGGGTATTTTTAGAATATATTTTTGTCTAGCGATTTAGAATTTCAGTTTTTAACATTTTTAAATTTGAATTCCGATGAATTTTTTTCAAGTGTGACAAATGAATTTTTTCATGATCTAAATGCATTTTTTGTGGTGAATTTTCAATTTCATGATGTACTTCTCAATAATCTATTTTTGGATGATTTTTAGAACAATTCGCATAGTGATTAAGAATTTCATTTTTTTAAATTTAGCTTGAGTAAAACAATTTGTGGTAATTTCAAATTGATTTTTTTGTGTTAAATTCTAATGAATTTTTATTGAGTGATGTCAAATGAATTTTTTCATAATGATCTCAAGTGCATTTTTCGTGGTGATTTAGAATAAATTATTCAGCGATGATTTAGTAAGAGTAACCGTCAAGCTTTTTTTTTTGAGGATTAACATTCATTTAATTTAATGAGGTGGTATACATTCTCCCCCCCTCCGTCCAAAAAAATGCTAAAAAATCATCCCTCAATTTCTTCAAAATCAAACCAATAAAAATAACAAAACACCGCATCAAAAATCGACCCATCATCATCGTATTTACCATCACAATACGAACCCTTTTTACTCAAATTTTAAATCAATTTTCCCAACACACACACAACGAAGAAGACAACAATCTAGTATAACAATAAAAACAACAACAGTAGATAGACGTAACAAAACTAACAATTGTCAAAACACAGCACGAGAACTACGGCAGCAGCAGTAGCAACACATCACATTCCCATTGTAGACTAATCTCATTGCGACAAAATGTCACTCAACTTCACTCTGTAAATATACGTGTTCGAGACGAAATTTTCGCTTAGTTTGCGTTTTCTTTAACCTTTTTCCAGACCCTAGAGAGAGAACAAGGACCGCGAGCAAAGATTACCCCAGTCAAGGCACGTTAGCAAATCTCAACCCTGAACCCCTTCACATCTCCAATCTCGAACATGCTTTCTGAAGCAATCACCGTTTTCTTCTTCGTCTTCGTATACCTACCTAACATGCGTTCGGAGTTCTTTGGACTGAAATTTATTCTACGCACCGTGCAAATAAAGATTGAAAATATACAGTAAATTAAACTTCGGTAAACAATTTACTGTATAGGTACGATGGAATTACATGCGTATAAATTAACAAAGACGTAAACAATGTATTTTGTATGTTTTAATACTCGAGGCCAATTTTACTATATATATGTACGTATACCGTATACTATTTGATTTGGTACACCTTCAGCATCCGATGCATCTATTGTAAGTACCTTTTAGTCATTATTTACGTTAGATACCCATTTCGAACGAATCGTTCTTCGGTTAAGATGAAAATAAACATCTTACGTATAGCAAATTAACGCGCAAGCACAAGGCATTTGTGCGATATACGTACTTATTTTTGTTAATTAGATTAAATTTATACGTATACGTAAATCTCGTAAGTAGTCTCGTACCGTAATTTACGAGACGTCCGCGTGAAATAACGCGTATTTAAACGTAGGTTATAGGTACAAGTCTACCCAGGGCTTAAAAGACTTAACCTAGTGCTTTTGTTTATTTTTAAATAATTATTTAATTTGAAAAGAAAAGCGATTTCGTTGCAATTCTGTCATGTACAGGGTGTCCGTAAAATAAACAATTATGACAGACAGTTGATTAAATGAATTTTATCTACCTATATTTTGAAAAAAAATGACCAAGAATACGAGTAATATTAGTTGGCTGAAAAATTGATAATTTTGTGCCTACTAAAATTTCAAAGTTTTCAGCTCAAGGAGAAAAGTTGTAATTTTTTCGACTTTTTGTTCCCCACTCAGTTTGTAATTTAAAAAATAAAATAAAATATTGGACAAAATTTATAAAATTGACCACTTTGTAGTTCCGATACCCGAATTTGGCCCCTACTTGGGTAAAATTTACTCATACCAATTGCAGCTCTCATCTCATAAACTAGGTACCTAGAACAGCTCAAAAAATTCTCACCGAATTTTAGAAAGATCAACTCGATCCCTTTTGAAAAAAACTTAACGTGTGAATTTTTTCTCAACACTCCATTACATTTTATACAATTTGTCGGTGGTGATTTTAATTATTGTTTACCACTCCCACACCCCACCATTCATACCGCCAAAGCTGCCAAACAGAATACAGTAACATTGGCGCCACTCGACTACACAGCGGCGTTCACTCTTCAGTGATTTCTCACCAGGAGGGAAGGGATATAGAGGCTAAAATCCAGAAACCCACGCAACCACGTGCGCAAATTATAATATGAAATATTAATCACAAAAATAATAATGTTTTCATTAGGTATTCGAGTAGGTAGTCCGCACGTAGGTATACGTATAACTCGTCGTATAACGCTCACCGCCATCGATATAATGAATTGAAATGAAAAGCTCGTGGAAAATTGAATTTTGTCGAGACGTCGACAAAGGGATATTTGTACAGCGTAGTGGTGGCGGTAGGAAGAGGTTATGTGAGGTAGGCGCAATTCGACGCGACGACGTATATAAGTACCATTAGCAGCAGCAGCAGCAGCAGCAGTGCACAGTATTACAGTATGTACTATGTAGTACTAGCGGGTATACCCTGCTGGGAAACGAATTAATTCGACGCGTATAAGCATTTAATGTTGCGTAATAAGCTGGCAAATGTAGTAAGATAATTGCTAATACGATGATAACCGTAATCATAAATGGATTAAATATGAGCCCTGCAAATAGGTATAGCCCTATACGCTAAATGTCTGCACAAAATACTTCATAACAGCAGCGGGTGTCCAATTACAACGTATCTTCCAAGGTACGATAGTACCAACTTCGCTTTAAACCATTATCATCTGCGGTTATACTGTGTATTGTCGCTTAATACAAACACTTTGGAGCACATAGTCGACTAGTCGTGTAAACTTTTGTCAGAGGGAATTTTCTTTGGGTTTTATTCAAACGATAGATACGAAAATGTGTGGAGAATTGTCTTAAAAGTTTAGAAAAGGTTGAAAAGAATTATAATTTTTTTCAAGTTTTTAGAACTGTTTAGAACCTGACGACGATACTTTTTTTTACGTTGTTTTTTTTTCAGCTTAAGGTATTTTAAAATGGCAAAAAATCACGTTTTTAAAAATGATCCTTTTAATTGAGGACCACTGGCTCAAATTCTGTAGAGTTGGAATTTTTACCTTCCACCTTCTGAAATTGTTACCTCTCGTGAGAAAATAATTTCCTACAAAAGCACATGTTTTTATTTTTCCTACGAGTGGGTAGGTATAATTTATGAAAAAAAATTTGTGCCAAGTTGACCTCCCCTAAGCTGAAAATAATAAACAGTCCAGATAAGGCAGATGGACGATCATGATAGGACAGACAGTTAAGGTCAGTTACCTTAATGGCCAACGAGTCAATGACCTTGACAGTTCAGACACATGAGTCATTAATGACCTTGAGAGGTCACACAGGGGGCCAATGACAGTAATAGGCCAGATAGGAATACAAACGACATTGAGAGTCCTGACATACAGGTCAATGACCTTAAAACCCCAGATAGACAGACAGACGACCTTGAGAGGTCATACCGGTGAGTCAATGACCTGGAGTGACCAATCAGACAAGCCAATAATACGAGTAACCTTTATTAAAATCCAGACAGACACCGGAGAGGTGAGTCAAAGACCTAAAGAAGGCAGACATATGATCTTGGGAAGACATACTGGCGGGTCAATGACCTTAAACGACTGGACAGACCGACAGACGATCTTGAGAAGTCCTGTCTTAATGACCTTGAGAAGGCAGACAGCCAGACAGACAGACGACCATGAAAGACTAGACTCGTAGGCCAATGACCCAAAGAAGTCAATCAGACAGGTCAATGACCTTAAAAGGTCAGACAGACAGACAGACAGACAGACAGACATGCTGTAAAAATTGGGGTGTATTTCATTGCCCTATGAGTGGAGAAGGTGACACTCTACTCTTTATATACCTACATCCTACTTACATGATTTGACCTTGCCACAGATGGTCAGAGGTCTTCGGAGAACGTGATGAAATAAAAACACCAGATTACCTACTCTGTGATGAGTGCACAAATGCAGGTATATTTGATAAATTAAACATCAATACGAAATATTACAAAACGACGATGAAATTAAAAACCCCTGAAGTAAAAAAAATCAAAAAATAAACGAGTAAAACATTTGAGGGCTTTAAAATTTTTTTGAAAACTTTCCATTCCCAGTTGAAACCCATCTAAATAGCCCATTTTTAAGAAAAAATATTCAGTTTTGTTATAAAATTTTGTTACCTCAAAATGTTTTTGAACTGCCTCCGCCTCATTTTTTTAGGAGGTCTACAAAATGAAAAAGTACCTACTACACATCTACATTTTTTTTTAAAAATAAATTTGGTAGGAGGTGACTTCCATTTTTTTTTCATTATCATGGGGAAAAGGGGAGTCGACGTGGTTAAATGTTTTCCTGATGAAAATGTACCAAATCCATGAATTAAAAATGAAAAACCTTCATTTTTCGATTCAATTTTTTTTTGTTTAGATGTCTTTCAATTTCCTTTGCCAATTGTTTTCACTTTTATTATCATCATTTCTTCTTGTTTTTTATCCATCAATTTTGACATTTTTTTAATTCCTTTTTTATATCTACTCGTATACTTAATTTTTTATGGGTTTATCAATTCTCATATTTTTTCTGTTTTCATTTGTTATTGCTTTTTTGCTCATTTTTTCATTTATTCATCATAAATTCATTTTGTATTCCTTTTCAACCGTATTCATTTTATTTCACTTCAATACATTTCTCCTTTGGAGGGGGGGGGGGGGAAGGAGCATTTATTTTTTTTTCTCAGTTTTTATTTCAATTTTCAAATAGGTACATATTTTAAGGTTTCGATTTGATTTGATTTCTTTTGTTTCCATTCAATCTTTTCAAGATTGATTTCATTTTTAGAATAATTGTAAGTTTTGTTTTTCCATCTCGTTTTCTCATGTTCAATTTCGGTTCCTTTCATTTTGAGGTTTTTAACTCTCAATGTTTGTTTATGTTTTTTTTATTGTTAGTTTCTGTTTGTATATTTGATGTTTTCATTTTCAATTATTTGTTTTCAATTTCATTTATGCAATTTTCCTGTTTCAAATTTCTTTACTTTTTGAACTTCAGTTCAGTTTTTTTTTGCAATTGATTTTGTTTTTAATTTTTTTTTTGCTCTAATAATTTTCTTGGTTTTTGTTTTGAGATCTTTGAATTTGCTGTGTTCGTTTTTAATTTTATTTTTATTCTTATTATTATTTTTTGTGTTTTTTTTTTATTTAAGAACGTTTTCGTTTTGGTTTCATTTCATTATTTTTTTGTTTCATTGAATAATTTTTTTCATTTATTTTCATTCTTCGTTTCATTTTATTTCACTTCAAATATTTATTTTATACTTCAGGGAGAGGACTGCTGATTTTTTTTCTTATTTTTTATTTTCGTTTTCAAATACCCATATTGCAATGAATATGTAGGTAGTCGTTGCTTAATATCAGCAAAAAATTGGTTTCATTGCCTCAATTATAAGAAATCTGCTCTTCCATTTCAGTATTTAAATTATAGGTACACAAGATCATAATTTTCCATTTCCTTTTTGAATGATAAATTATAGCTTATCATTCAAGTAACTACTCAAGTGAGAAATTTTTTAAAAAATATTACGCATTCGGGGGTCTACTGTCTAGTTATAGGTTCCTCAAAACAAAAAATTATTATTTCATATTATCTTTGCTCAAGTTTAAATGAAAAAAATTTAAAAAATAACTTTTAAAAAAATGAAAATAAATAAAATATAAATTTAGGTAAGAATGAAAAAATTGGTCTCAAAAAATTTTCTGACTTTAAATAGAAATATTTTCAAACAAATTAAAAAATGATTCATTGAAATAGGTCTACTCAACCAAATACCTGCAAGTAAATGGATATGTTGCGTTCCAAAAAAAAAAAAAAAAAAAAAAAAAAATGCAATTAAATCCATGTTTTTTTTGTTTTTTTTAAACAATAATTCATTTGTATTCCGGCATCAAAATTGAATGAAGTAGACGCTACGATTTAAATGCCAAAATATTTGCTAATGACATCAATACGATTACTTTCCAAAGGTAAACACGAAATGTACCCATAAGTTTTATTATTTCAACGGTCGTATTTCACCTTTCTACAAACCCCTGTACCACGTCCCCTGTGCACCTTTCTTCTCTTACTTACCTATCAACACAATAGAACTTTCTTCGACTTGAAGAGCAGTAATTTAATTACAAACACATCATACCTACATCTCGTGTACATATTATATCTACGTTTCAAAAACACACCGCAGTACAATAAATGCTAATTTCTCTTCGCTTATTCTTGGCATTGAATTCGCAGCTCTTCATCCTCCTCCCTCGCATTGATTTCTCACCTCTACTCAACAACATCTATGAATTTATTACGTTCAAGTAGGTACCTACATTACATGTATTGTACATATTATGTACATCGTACTTGTACATCTACATACGCAAATACACGTACAAAATCATATACAATTTATACAACATACAACATAAAAATACGAGGCACCGAGGAAGAAAATAGCTCACGCAGCCAACATCGCAGCTTTAGACACTTAACTCGAACGTCGAAAGATAAACTCCCTTAACAAAGAAGTGATTTACGTCGACGAAAAGCCCAACACCAGAAGTACACTTCACAGCATTACCAAGAGAACTATCGAACATTAATGAAGCAATCGACTTCCACATCACAGCACCAACATTTCTCTGCCATTCCGTCGCGCCAATTAAGTAGTCTATACAGAAATCTCGAAGGCGTAATACTCATAATAAAAAGAGATCTCTCGGCAAGAGTCACGATGGAAATTATCCCGCAAAGAAAAAAAAAACGAAGCGAAACGCAAAGAGCGAAAAATTTTTTCATTTTATTAACGTTTTTTTGAGCCTCGGCTGTCTTTTGCGTTTCTCTATATAACGCAAAAGTAATAAAAAATTCACTCCGAGTAGATAGAAATAAGGAACGAAACGCGCCGAATATTTTAAGTAGTGTATACGAAAATGACAGCAAAAGTTTAAACAAAAGGCTGTTTCTTAAAATATAGTAATAATATTCATATCGAATTTTTCGCTCGGCTTGATTCAAAGTAAAGGGCGAAAATACGGGGTAGATACGGTGCCAACAACGATCCTTATATAATATAGTTTACATACGAGTTTCAATATAACATATGGAACATTGGCACGAAAAACAGAGAAACTTCTTAACTGAACGAATCTTTCCAACGTAAGAGAACAAATTGGGGTGTGTACAAATCTGTAAAACTTGGAGACCAATTTTCTTGCTCCGAATTGACGTGTTTTGCATTCAGGGGCTCTTTTGAAGGCATTTTTGGGTATTCATTCGTCAGATTATTGTCGAGCTCGAAAAGGTCAATTAATATTTTAATAATTCGACTTCGTTGGAATAACGTACTTAATTTTTTTCATCGTGGTAAATGCTTCGGAAAAAGCCTTCATCTTGCAATTTATCGCAGACATATTCTTCGCTTTCAAAACACTATAATCAGAAGCATAAAAATAAATTCTGTAAACGTAAACGCCACGCTGAATCGTTTATTTTACGACAAGGCAACAAAATATAGCAAAAATTAAAACCATACCCGTCATTTCCGTAAAAATATCCCAGCAAGAGAGAAAAAAATATTCGGCATGAAAAAAAAACAGAAGAGAAAAGGACTCTAAACGAGCAAATTTATCCGATGCAATTAGCATTTTTTTCATATATTTCCTGCTGCTCTTCTCGTCGCGTATACGTTTCCACATAATATCAAAGTATTACTCGACGAGTAATTCCACCATATTAAATCTGCCAACGGTTTATACTATCATTGATTCTTTCATTGAATTTGTGCAATTCTAAATGCAAATATCGCCGTTTCGATTCCACCGCAATATTACCGAGCGTTACCTACACCTACCTACTAACTATCGTGCTGCTGGTGAAAATATTCTTGCTGCTGTATATGCTCGTGTATTTATGTACAAGCTAAAATAGTAGATAATACACGACCCTGTGTACACGTATACGTGAAATGATACCATTATGGATGTGCTGTTTCTATTTTGATATTTCAAAGCGCACCGTCGTATTATGCTGAATGAAAATTTATGAGAATCAGGCTTTGATTTGTTTCTCCTTTGGTATACCTACCTACCTAGGCACCTCTCACATAGGTACCCTACAAATGGTACCGTACTATCTATAAACTTATGCATACATAACATATAGGTAGGTATGTGGTGTTCGTTAACGTGTGAAATTACTTAATGATGTATTACTCTCGATATTTGCCCTGCTTTGGATCACTTGGTTTGCTCGCCTCCCTTTTCTTTTCACCTATTTCTCTAATTCAAGCTCATATACATATACCATTGTTGATTGAGATTCGAGGGGTGGAATCTAAAAAATAAACAGTCAAATTTTGACAGCTTTGAGCTCCAGCCAGAGGGTGGGGGGGGGTCAAACGTAGACCAAAAAATTTGACTTTTCCCTGCGTCTTATTGAGGTCATTTGGCCAATGATTTTTTTCTAGAGTCTATCAAAATTCGAAAAAAAGTTGAGGAACTGCTGATCCTAGTAAGGTACCTCACTCAGAGCAAAATCGGAGAATCTGTCCTCATTTTTCCATCGAATTAATATTAAGTAGGACCACGCAATTAAAAATACATTTCTCAATACTGATAACCATAAAAAAATTGATTCATTCCAAAATAGACTTTCTCGGCTTATATTGCGCATAAAAATATTTTTAAAAGGTGCCTACATACCTACCCATTCAAAACGGTTGAGCTTTTATACGAGAATAATTCCTATCGTAGTATAATTTTACAGCACGTTGCAATGTTTAGAATAATAATAAAAGCACTGTGTACGTATCCACCATTCACAGCCTTTTCTCTGTGAAAATACTGCGTCTATATATTTCTACTTCCAACTTTCTAGCGTTTATTTTACAGTTTAAAATGCATCTGGTGCCAGAGTAAGTAAGCGGCGAAAAAAAAAACGAAAAAAAAATAAATAAACATCCTCGAGCGATGACATTTTTAGAGGTTCGTTAATCGGCGAACGAGCGACGACGCTCGAGCCTGCTTTAAATACAGTTAGGATGGGAAAGAAAGAGAAAAAACACTGGTTTAATTTCTGCTCGAAATTGTATACCCTTTATGGGCACTCGACTGTCGACTCCTTATAGTCGACGACGATGCGATATGATTCTCACTTTTTATCCTCGGGATAAACGTAATCTCAAGAAAACGCCTTCGTTTTACAGATACTTAACTGTGTGTACGAAACTGCAAAGCTATAAAATAATTGTCACGTTCCCACAGAGTAGGTACTTTTTATATTTTTAAGCTAACTCGATTTTGACCGCAGCCTTAGATATGTAAGTCGTTATAAGGCTTTTAAAAAAATACTTCTTTTTTTGATTTTTTAGTTTGTTGTGAGTCGTCATCAAAGAATCAAAAAATGAAATTCAGCACCTGAAATTTAGCTGAATGGCGCATTTTGAAATTTCTGTTGTTTTTTTTTCGTTTTCATTAAATTTCATTGATGCAAAAAATTTTCTACCAATGGAACTCCTACTTCCCCTGTTGGGGGCAGGGAGGCATAGGGGGCCTGAATTTTAACCAAAATTTACAAGGATTGTTGTTAGTAGTATATGGGGCACTTGGGTACACTTTCAGAAGACTCTGATTGGTAGTACCATACAGTGACTTGTGATTGGCTAGGTACTCTCGCTCTTTTCACCATAAATGGGCAGGTTCTACTTTCTTCTGCATTATTCACTGTTCAAGATGCTGTCCAGAATTATGGTGTTTGTGAAAGAATTTAAAGAAGCTAGGTGTATGTACATTCGTTGTAAAACTTGAAGAAGCTTGGTGGACCATGATTTATGGTGAAGAAGAAGATCATCCTCCTTTAGAAGATGATTTCATAAATTCAACAAGCTTGTAAAATGTAGTTAAAAAATAGAGCCTCTCAACAAGGCTAATTTAAATTTATAGTGCAGGAGATTTAAGCCAAAAATTAGCCGAACCGGGAAAAAATTGTTACAAAAGGTTTTTTTGGATCAATGTATTATATAAGGTGTCCTAAAAAACATATCCAAAATCCGCTAAAATCCGAGCAGGCGTTCACCCCTTTTTTGAAGCTTTTGTGGACGCCCCCCCCCCTAAAATGAGTTGTGGTAAAAATTGCAAACGAGGTGTCAAAAAGCATTAGAATTTAACGCTGAACCCGAATATCACATTTATTTTTCCATATTTTGACTTTGAGTTTGAGTTTAGAGGCTCAAAAGTTATAAAAATGTCATTTTTTGAAATTTTGCCCAAAATTTACCGATTTTAACGGAATTTTAGGAACAAAACGGCTTTAAATGGCCAATTTGAACGGGAAAATGTTTTATAGAAGGTGGTGGGAGAAGATAAAAGGATACATGTGTCATATTCAAGGTCAATTGATTATCCAGAGCCATAAATCAAGTGTCAGAAATCAGATAAAATGCGACATTTACTCTCGTTTTTTTTGCTCTAGCCAATTATAGCATCACAACCCGCTCTAATTGTCAAAAAATTCCAATTTAGATTTATTGCAAAATTGACCCCGCCATCCCCACCTCTGTGTATGCTCCGAACACCATAAACCTCGAGCAAATACTCAAAGTGGTCAAAACCTGCTCTTATGGTCCTGTTGGGCAATACCATGGAAATAGCGGTATGTACTTACACAAAAAATAGTCCGGGCAGAAATTATTTACAGTCAAACATTCAGTGAAATCGCAACAAATAACAAATGTGATATATATTATTTTGCAAATTTGAATCCAGTCTCACCCTTACTAATAATAGTAGGTTTTTAGGTGGCTACGTACTTATTTAAAAATGCAAATTATGTAAAAAAAAAAAAAGAATGCATAAATAAAAATTTAACCTAAAAATCATGAAATTTTCCACATTTCTGCAATGAAAGACATTGGATAATTATATATCACTGTAAGTATTGATGGTAAAATCACACAAAATGAAGTGCCTTACTGTTAAATATGAAAATATAATGAAATTATGAGTCGCCATTACCACTCCTTCCATTTAAATCAAACTTTTTAGGTACCTATGTACTTATCCATACTTCATGTGATAGAAAGTGAATTGCAGCATCCATCAATTTGACCATGCGCCTAACTATAATAGGATTTTAAAATCTAATTATGTAGTTATGAATCATCTCTTCACTTCCTTTTACCACCTTTTCCACAAAATTGTTTACCTTTGCACATTTAAACTATTATTGGGAGTGTTGTTGGCGAAAAGTGAATCCCAATTTTTGAAGTATAGGTAATCTTATTATGATCGTCTGTGTAAAAAAAAGGAAACAAATTTTTTTTTTGAAGATTCTCAATTGATAGCCTGTATAACGATTCCCTATTCAATAATTTTAATGTAGGCCTATTTCGAATTTGGTTTCCATTTCTTATCATTCGTAGGTTTAAACAAACGGAAACCGGGAAAGTTGAATAATTAATATTTTTATCTCATTTTCAAAAAAATTCCCGATTTTCTCGTTATAAGATTTCATTGAAAAATATACTAAGCCATCCATTTTACAATTCAAAGTCATCAAAAATTGTTCTATTAAGGCTAGGTTGGAAAATTTCTAGTTCCACAAAAATGAACAAATTTGTCCAATATTTCCCCAGTCACAACTGCAATACCTTTGAATCCTTTTCTTCTTCAATTTTTCAGCGATTAACACAGACTACAACATATGAACATACCTACGTTGCACCATACGTAAGTTGAGACCGTAAGTGCAGGTTTTAACCACTTTGAGTATTTGCTCGAGGTTTATGGTGTTCGGAGCATACACAGAGGTGGGGATGGCGGGGTCAATTTTGCAATAAATCTAAATTGGAATTTTTTGACAATTAGAGCGGGTTGTGATGCTATAATTGGCTAGAGCAAAAAAAACGAGAGTAAATGTCGCATTTTATCCGATTTCTGACACTTGATTTATGGCTCTGGATAATCAATTGACCTTGAATATGACACATGTATCCTTTTATCTTCTCCCACCACCTTCTATAAAACATTTTCCCGTTCAAATTGGCCATTTAAAGCCGTTTTGTTCCTAAAATTCCGTTAAAATCGGTAAATTTTGGGCAAAATTTCAAAAAATGACATTTTTATAACTTTTGAGCCTCTAAACTCAAACTCAAAGTCAAAATATGGAAAAATAAATGTGATATTCGGGTTCAGCGTTAAATTCTAATGCTTTTTGACACCTCGTTTGCAATTTTTACCACAACTCATTTTAGGGGGGGGGCGTCCACAAAAGCTTCAAAAAAGGGGTGAACGCCTGCTCGGATTTTAGCGGATTTTGGATATGTTTTTTAGGACACCTTATATAATACATTGAGCCAAAAAAAACCTTTTGTAACAATTTTTTCCTGGTAACATGCCGAATCTCCTGCACTATTAAGTCAAGAAACAACCATTACAAAAAAATGACTCTTTATTAGCTTTAAGAACATAAGTATTTGTCAGGAAAAATCATCAACAGAGTAAGTTTGCAAATTTACGATCCATCGAAGTATCGATCTAATTAAATATCATAAATCAATCAATCAATCATTGAGGTTGTCAAGTCCGGAGTTCTGGCTTGGCTGGAACTTGGATGAATGATAAGCGATCTGTAATAGAAATAATTGCTTTTGAGTACACACACATACTCTACTCATACTACACATCTATCATGCAAGGCTTGTAAAATATGTATTTGTAAATAGCCTCTTCTCATAAATGAAACTTTAAAGACCTCCATCTCAGGCCAAGATGTATCAGCCACGGACCAACTGTGGGATTGCTTTGGACCCGAGTGCCAATAACTGACCAGTGGTTCACCCATTAGTGTCAGAATAATGGAATGATCCTGAACAGCCAACTAGCAGTGTCATCTCATAGCAGATGCCCTAGGCACCAAACCTAGATTTATCTGCAGGGACCACATTGCCACCAGTACAGCTCTTCACACATACTGCATAGTGGGGACCCCTTTGAGTCCCCCACAGGGTCCTGACTCACTGACAAGACGTACAATGCGCGTAATAGAAAGATACCACTGTTTTAGAAAAATTACCATCCTAATTAAAATCATATCTTGGTGCTTTGCAAACATACTGCACCAAGATATCATGCAAAATTGCAAACAATTGAAACAAGGCCTATTCTAAACAAGTATTCATGTATCAGTGTACTCAGTAAGATAACTTATGTATTCACATAATAGATTGTAAGTAATTGTAATACAGTGGTTGCCGCTTAATAGAATCGGGTTGGGACGGAGTGGTTGCTATTCTATTAAGCGAATAATTCTAATAAACGAAGAATCAAAAAAATACGATTTATTAAACTTGTATGCTGTACATTTAATAATGGTACCTAAAAACGTATAAAAAGGTGGGAATTTTTGGGTGAAAAGCAAGAATGACAATTTTTAGCAAAAAACAGAACTTTATTGGCAAAAAATGGTACTTTTCGGCAATTTCTGAAAAATATGCGAGGCTTTTGATAATTTTTGAAAAAAAGTGAAAATCTTTAGCAATACTATTGGGAGAATTTATTCAAAAATCAAAAATGTGGCAATTAAGTGAATTACCTATTTGCAAAGAAATGACACTTTTTTGTAAGTTTTTTCGAAAAGAGAGATTTTTTTGCATTTTTTAGGTAAAAGAACAACACTTTTTTTTTGCAACTTTTGGCAATGAAAATCATTGAACCTACTGGTAAAAACTCTCATCACCTCACACTCTGATGATGCAAGACTTTTGAACAATTTTACCAAAAAGCAAAATTTTTTTGCAATTTTTGTTGAAAATGTGAGATGTTTAAAAATTATTTGGTTAAAAAACGAGACTTTTTGTTTGTTTGATTTTTTTGTTGACAAAAAATATGCCTATTTCATTGATTTTGTTACTTTTTGAAAAATTTTCCATCCCATTAACCGGATTTATTCACCTTCGATTATCACATAAAGCGAAAACCATTCAATGTAAAAAGATACAACCGTTCCGTTCCAACGACTTTCCATTCTATTAAGCGAATTATTCTAATAACCACAATGATAATAAGCGGCAACCACTGTATTTCATCAATGGGGCAGGTATATCCTAGGTGACCAGGGAAAGAAACAACAACAAGCACAGGCACTTCACTCATAGCACAAACTTAAAACAACTGAGATCTTTGTGCTCAGCCAAACTATTTATGCTGGTACATTTTACTCACTATTTCGTGACAACTTCCACTTGTCACCCATGGTCGCTAAGATTACCCTTCAATACATGTAAGCAACTCGATGCAGTTGAAGATTTGTACATTGTAAAAATATATAGCAACCACATGGTGGTGAGCTCTGCTAGCCAACACCTTACAATGTGTTGGAAATGCCAAATGCCACCAGACTGCACACAGTGTGAGAAAGGAAAAAGAATAGTCGAAATAAAAACAAACTCTTACAAGCTGATAGCCTGCTACCAAAACTGGAGGGCTAATTTATGAAAAAAGCAAGGTTTTACTAGAAGCACTATGCTATGGCTGATGCTTTAGGTATATCCACTGAGAGAATGGAGAATGATGCTTAGATGGCTTTTAGAGCAGAGTACATACCTTGAAGCTGCACAAGCACAGGACTAATTGTTCTTTTTTTTTTACAAACAATCAGAGAAAGCCCACAAAAAAGAATAGGTACATCAAATAAGAAGCTAATGCAACTAATCACCTTAAATACATTTCTTTACCCTAAACAATTATAATGCAAATCTCTGATTTACCAACTTTAAAACGGCTCTTTTCAGGGCTACCAGTAATATTTCTTCACAAAGTGGTTGAACACTGTTGCGTTAGGAAAAAAGTACCATTTCAAATCTGATTTGATAATCTTCTAAACAAAGAAAAGAGTATCTGACTAAATGCCAAATAGATATAAAATTGGATTGGAATACTGTGAGACAAGCAATTGTCAGATGTTTCTAGAGCATAGACATCATGGTGTGAGTCTGCATTTGGATGAAAAGGAAGACCAAAAACATGAATAGGACTAAATCATCAAAGATGAATAAGAATTACCCCTAAGTTATAAGCTATACCTACATTTTTTTTACCCAGCAGACCTAAGGAGTATGTACCTAAATACAATAGGTAGGTATAAATAAGAATGATTTAATCTAAAATATTTCCAAAAATAAAATTAAACCATTCAAATGGGCAAACATAAAACTGAGCCATTTTATCCCAAACACAAAATTAGAACCCAATTTATGAAATTGAAATTGAAATCCTGAACCAAAAATCTAAAATCTTGAAATTCTGTGAAACCCTACATTTTTTCTTGAAAATATCACACTTCATAAATAGTTTTGGCCTAATCTAGTGCACAATCAGTGAGTAGCCCTAAGCAAGTGCACCAACTGCCCCACAAAATCTTAATGTAAATCCAATAAATGTATTGAAAAGTGGGGGAGGGGGCAGCTTTAACTGATCCCCTCAGGCTGTAATCTTTTCCATTCAAATCTTAACCTTAAGACAAGTTTGGGACCTGGCTGTACAGAGGAAGATGCGGTGCATTACAAGGTAAGCACAGAATAACACATGGAATGGGTAGTTTGGAGCCTTGGCAATTGCGTAGTTGGTATGGGATGTGCGAACAACCTCAACCTGTCTCACCCCCCCCCCCCCCATCGCACCTAGGATTAAGATTATATGTCTGGGTAATTGGGTATTGAATTGAATGAATTTTTTCATATTTAGGTACTCAGGAAACCAGGTATTTTATGGGTTACCTACTTATTTACCACCCATTTAATTTTGATACTTTGGCAAAAAATTGAAATGAAGAATTTTGTTTAATTTTTAAAACATGTAAGTACCAAAAAAAATCATTAATATTTAAGTGTTTTTTTTTGATGAAATATTTTTGTGCCTCTCTAATTTTTAAAGATAATATATACTCACTGGAAGTATTATAATTAACAAATTGAGCAACGATTTTTTTATTTATTTTTTTAAAAATCCTCTTTATTTCCCCAATCATCAAATTATCTTAAAATTTCACATAAAAAACATCTTCACGTGTCGTATAAAAAAAAAACGGAAAATTACAAAAAAATCTTATTCAACAGAATCGTCTCCCGGATGCCTACACGACCATGACCCAAAAAAAAGGCCTAAACCCACGTCCACTTTCGCAGTAAGCATTTCAAAATAGTACTACTAAAATGTCGGCGACTTTGGATTACGTCGACGACGGCGACAGGCTCGCAAAAGGCAACTATACGATGGAAAAAAACCCTTTCGCGAAAGTGGAAACGGTGCAAAAAAAATTGACGAGAAAATTAGCGCCGACGACGACTACCCAACTACTAGTCTACTACTACAACGAGCAGCAAAATTTGAGTACTACTGCGAGATGGGGCGCAGGTCACCCGCTGCATACACACCGCTTTGTTGCGCGTAACCTAAATTATTGCGGCGAAGGTGCTTACTGTGTATTCATCTGTGCCTGGAAACTGTGGAGTGTGGACGGAGCCGATCGAACGGCAAGAGGAGCTTGAGCCCTGTATCCCGCACAGATTGCTACAGCACCATTTTCTGCCGTAGCTACTTCTTTCGTGTTATCGCCACTACAGCTCAATGTTCGCTTCATAATATTTTTTAACCATTTTTCCGACCATCGCGTTCTTTTTTTCTCTCGCTAGTCGCTTTTTTTTGCTATACTGCTACGCGTTCAAAAAAAATACTGCATTTTGCGACGCGATATGTGTTGTTTTAGCCAAATTAACGAGTAAGTTGAATTATTTGTACTTATTTTTGTAGGTACCTTTTTTTCTCCTATTTTTTATATATCTACGTCTTGGAATAAGTTGTCTTCGTAATTTGAGACGATGACGTCGTAAATGAATATTTTCTCTCGTACTCGTATGTACTTTCATTCTACGAAAAGACGTATATATTTTCCACTCGAAATTTCCTTTCGTTTAATCTTCGTCATCGTGTATTTAAACGAACTCGTAGCTAATTCTCACTCGATCGTTTAACGAGACTCGAATCTAAAGGAGAATCTCACTTGGCAGCCTCACAACTCGTGTATACGTAATTGGTTTTAAGGGTCCTAAGGGGGCCTGCAGCAACTTTCGCTGTAGAAATTCCCATCATTCGTTGACCAAAACGTCGCGAATCTCGTCGCATTTCACTACTGGAACTTTACCATCTCGCAATTAGAATTAACGAACCGGTAAACGATGTCATTTTTATGGCTCTTATTTGGCCATTTTTTTGAAAAATTGCATCCGTATCGATTTCTCACACCATTGAGTAGTTTTTCATTCGACTATAGCGAAGGAAATCCCCTCAATTGGAAGTACCATCGAGGGAAAAAGCTCGAGATTTTTTCCGCCGATAAACAAATTGAGCTGGTTTATTGGAACGAAGACATAATGGTAATTTGATGATGATGATGCACTAGCATCGGTTCTTCTCGTGTAATAACAACAGTAATAATTTTTCGCCACAACATCGTAAGTTTATTTATAACTAATGACAGAGGCATTAAAGTAATACGTATCATTTATTACAATACGAACCAGAAAAACAGTGCTAAGATTATAAATGCTCGACTTGGTATTGTTTATCAATTTTATTTTGATTTTTTCCTCTCTACAAATGTTGGTATCAGAAGATGGAACGCAGGTGTGTTTGATGGAGGTGTTTTTTTCTCCTATTTGTTTGAAAATCTACCTAAAACGAGAATCGATAACTGAAAATTGATTTATTTTTTTTTTACCTACGTATGTTAGGTATGCAGATTATGAGTTCAGCTTCATCACACGTTTACAGGTTGGTAAAGAGTTGAGCTCACTCCCTCTCCTTTCCCTGGTTGAATGAGATTCATCATTTTCCACATACCAACGAAACTTTTATCATAGTTAAAATTCCACTCTGACAAAGTTTGTATATTCCCAATAACACAGTGTCATAAAAGAACAGCCCCTCGAGAAAAGCTATAGTATTAAGCTTATACTATATGTACAATAGATAGATAGATACCTACCTACCTACCTACCTACCTACCTACCTATACTCGTACTATACAGGATACACTCTACACACTCTATACACACACTGTACACAGCAGCATCATCTATGTAATACCTCGACACGGTTTATGACGTCAGTAGCGAAAAAAAAACTAATATATAAGGGTCAAACAGCTTATACGTATTGACTATTTATTCGCATAGATGAAAAAAGTTGACAAAATAGAATGATAAGTACACGAGAGCTTTTTTTTTCTCTTCTTGCTAAATATCAAGAGCTTTTCTCGCTCTTCTTTCCTGTTGAGCTTTATGCTTATATAGTACGAGATATTTTTCGTCGTATGGTATTTTGCAGCGAAAGGGTCGTAGACGAGAATCTCTACTATACATATAGATATAGAAAAGAGACAGGAGGGAGAACCAAGGTGCAGTAGGATTGATTTTTATGTACAATATGGCTACATATACCTACCTATAGGTACGATGTATGCATAAACTTATAAAGTATATCTACGTATAGGTATGGTTTATAGCTTATGGCGGAGAACGGTTTCAAACCCTTGAATATTGAGTGCACGTAAATTAAGTTGACGACAAATTTCGATGAAAAGATAAAAATTCGTCGTGTTTTAATATATTCCAAGTGACGAGATTTTAAACGCGATGTACTCGAAAATCTGAAAAATGAGGTAGGTACTCTTGAATTAGGTTTTAACTCATCGTGCTTGATCGTAAAAAGTTTCAAGTTCTTGTTTTCTGGAAAATTTGGTTTTTGGAGGATTTTTCGACTGTGCATTGATTTTGAACAATTTTTTAAAAATATGGGGATTTGAATGCTCAAGGGGAAAATCTGGACCATTTGAAAATTGTGAAAATTAACCCACAATTGTTTGGAATATGATTCAAAATCGCCTAGAAACTGATTTCAAATCGTTTCAGACTAAACCTAGATCTACATACCCAATCGCCCAAAAATGGTGTAAGAACTAGATCATCATCTTCAGGAAATCGAATCATTCTACATCAAAACCCCCAATTTCCTAAAAGTTGATAGTTTTTTTATTACCTGCTGAATTGTGCATGAAAATCCATTCAAAATTTTTTGAAAATCATCTAGAAATATTTGAAAATTTGGTAGAAGAGGGGATTGTTGGTAAGTAGTACGTATTTTTCCATTTTCCTACCGAAAAAGGAAAATGTTATCACTGAATAAGGGGAAAATTTATTCGACCTTTGCCATGAATCTTTCATCCCTCCTCTTCCTTCTCTGGAGAATTCTCGCTGCACCCAGAGCCCAATTACCCATTGGTTCAAAATATTATGGGAAAATGCAGTCTAGTCTTGCTAGAGGTCATCGTAAAAAAATTGAAACAAAGGAAAAGTTTCGCACACAAATAGAATATGTCTCAACAAACGGCAATGCTCCTCGACATCAATTAAGGTGTCTCCTTCCTTCCTCACCTATACCTTTTAGTTATTATAAAAATTCAATATTTTGATTTTTTGTCATTATCTTTTGAATTTATTAAGCTGATATAGAAATTATTGTTGAATTAAATTGTTGTACAAAACATGAAAAATTTTTTTTTGCCTATTCAAATGTTTTTTTCAAATGCCATGGCAAGGCTGATACCGTTTGTATAATGATTTTGGTTTTTTAAAAATAAAGGTTTCTGTTTTGGTTCTGGTTCTGGTGTTAGCAGAGGTGTGACGAAGTGATGGGGAGGGGGAGGTGAGGGGTAGGACTGAAATTTTCCCCTACTGTTTTCGCCAGATTTCCCCAACTTTTTACCTACGATTTTCCATCTCCCCCCCTCCTCCTCCTCCTCCTCCTCCTTCCCTCGCCAAAAAAAGATTCCAGCTAATTGGTCAGATGAGGTTTGAGCAAATTTTGGAAAGGGAGTTGGAAACAAAAATGTTGAATAATTTTACAATTGATTTGGTCGTGCTTCCGAAATTTCTCAAATTAATTTTTCTAGTCTTGAAAATTATTGGAAAATTGGGCAGCAGGATGAACATCTGGCTGAGTGACGAAGCGAGAGAAAACGCTTTTGAAAATTAATGATTCCTCAGAAGTAAAACAACATCATTTTTGATACGAAAAGTCGATTTTTCTACACTTTACAAACTTTGGTGAGAGAAAGGAAAAGAAAAATGATCTAGTACGAGCGAAGTGAGGGTGAAATCTGAGAAAGCGAGGGCAAAAGCTCTCAAAATTTTACAATTCTTCAATTTTTTAGAACAAAATTATATCTATGTTTTCAAAAATTTTGACTGGAATGAAAGAGACCTTCTTTTTGGGGAATTTCAAGTATACTTGTAACAACATTATTTTTGATATGAGAAGTTAATTTTTATACTCTCTGACTTAGGATGAGAAAATTTAGAAGGGAAATGGTCTGGGACTAAGCACAGCGAAAGCTAAAGCTTTTGAAAATTTATAATTCAAGGAGTAAACCCCTCATTTTTTTGGGTAATTTTTTGATTTTCCCAACTTACACAAATTCTTCCCAACTATTCTCAAGATTGCCATATTTTTCTAATAAGTACACCCAATGTATCCCAAAAATTCCTAACTTTTTTCCACCATTTTTTGTTTGGAGGTGAGTCACTCCCCCACAACCCCCTTTCAGAGCACCTATGGGTTTTGGTTTCGGTTTTTGTCAGCTTGGATCAAAAACTAATGATCAATTTTTGAAATTTACGGGCTTCAAAGTTCAAAATTCTAAAAATGTAATCTTTCTAATCGTTTTTTAATAATTTTCACTTGCGAAACCTTCAAAAATTCTATTCGCAATGAATTTTCAAGAATGAAAAATTCGAGTTAGGTGAGCATATTACAATTTATTTCCAGGTTTGGGTGGATCATCAAAAAAAAGCCAGTGAATTTTGACCAAATTCAGCAAGTAACTTCATTTTGAAATGAAAACTTCTTAGAAACAATTTCAACTCTGGAGGTGCCCCTGTAGGAGAGAAATATGCCCTCAAAGAGAAGTCATGTATTTTTTGCTCCTGCCAGTCCTGTCACTACCCAACCTGATTTGGGGAAAATATTACAGAATGTGGAAAATGAAAAAAACATCAACTAGAAAATTTTTCACAAATACAAAAAATTAGCTTAATTTATTTTAATTTTATCCTGTCTGGTATCTCGAATGAAAATGAAATGAGGAAAGATCGAAGCTCTAGGCGTATTTCAATGAGATTTCGAGTTCCTTACGAGGCTACCAAGTTTGGAACAAAAAATTCGAAAAAATAACCATCGTACAAAATTAATACTACGGAAGAACATTTTTCATTATGGAATGAAAATGGGTATAGTTAATTGAAATAATTCAGGAAAAAAGAAACAACGACCACGGAATAAGCAGTTGGATATTTCTCCTTATTTCGAAAATGCTGTCTCTTCTTCGGCCCTTGAAATAATTGATTTTTTTCGAAAATTAACTTTCGATTCGAGAAGATGTCCATTTTAAAGAAGTTTCCCTCGATTCAATTCAATTCAGTGTTGCGAATTGCAAAATTCAAACATCTTATTCAGTGCTAACTTATTTATGAAACTACTAATAGCATCTTGGTATTCACACTGGACGTCTTTACATTTGTGAACTTACTCCCTCCCTTAGTCCCTTAAAATTATAGATATCCAGTTTCAAAATTCTAAGTTAAAGACAATATCCATATCGGTGATTAATGAAGTTTAATTATGGCTTAAAAGATAATTAACAATTGGAATTGAGGAAACAAATTAATAAAATGAAAGAATGGGTATTTCTTGAATTAATTATTACATTTTGAGCAAAAAATTTTTTAGATGTGAAAAAAATCGATTTGGTTTACGTTATTAGTTTTAGTCTAATTTTTGCTACATCACATTTTATTATTTGGAGCAGAATTTTCGATTTATTCTGAATCCAGGATTTGCTCCAAGAAAAAACATATCTACTCGTAAATTGGCGAGTTTCGTTTATGGGATTTTTTTTCTCAAAAATTTTCTAGATGCTCCAGAATCTGCTCGAAACCAACACCAACAGATTTTGTAGATTGTAGGTCAAAAAACTCAAATTTCAGATTTCTTATTTGGCAAAATTTTGATTCTTTTCACATTTTTGACCCAAATTTGATTTTTAAGGATTCTCCAAAAATCGAAAAACACACTTTTTCACGAAAATTTGTCGTCTGATGTATTTTTGTATGCTCTTTTGAGTTAAGTAGGTAGCTCTGTTCGGTTCCAAAAGGTTTTCCACCAGTTGGGACACTTCATAGGCTTCATTCAGTCTTCACCGGTTGTAATTCTAGACAATATGTGTTGAAATTCGGATGCCAAATTGATGTAGGTACTCAGAAATACGATTTTCGTTTAAAATATAACGTAATCCAAGTCAGCTTGTTATTCTTTCGCGTGGAAGTACCGAAGTAGTAGGTATTTATATGGCTATGCTATTTATACAGTGCATCATTCTGAGAAATCGAAAATGGTCCATTACTTTAATTGGTTTGATTATGTGGAAAATTGAAATATTTATCGTCTAGCGTATCTGAACGTAACAATTTGAAATTCCGTGTACATTTTGAACTTCTATGACTCTTCGTATTACTAGGAAATCAATGTTTTCATCATAAACGGAAAGCAGCCTCGTACAATTTCGCCTACCTTCTTTTCTTTTTTTTTGAATTACTACTTACTCTTAAAAATGATATCTTCTAAATTGGAAAATTAAACAACCGTTGTAGAAAAACGAACAAGTGTGTACTTCGGGAACTAAATAAATATTGTCCTAATAATATTGTTTGTCTAGCATCAAATTTAAAAAGGGTATAAAGAATGCGCAGAAAGAAGAAAAGCTATCTCTTCACGAATTACTCGTATAGCGAAAAAATGATTGTGGATAATTCGGGGTGATTTTCCACACATTCTAGAAATTGAAATCTCTTAGAAAATTTAAAATGAGTGAGTTCTTAGATACTTAGGTATATTTAAAAAGGTATCATATTCACTTAAAATCTGTTGGATTATTTTTTATGGAAAACATTTTTTTTTTACGATACATAAACCTGTTTCAAAATTTATAGCAACAGAATTTCAACTGTCCAAATTATGCAAATCGATGAAATGCTGATCTCTTTGACTTCCCAAAACCAAATTTCATCATTTTCAACCCTTCTGGGATTCCCAGCAAGACTATAATTTTGCTCTATAAATTTTTTCAACTAATTCTACCTGAGACATAAAAATTGATTCAGGAACAATTTGCTAGGCTGGTCTATAAATGCAGCTGAAACAGAAACTCTTTAATAATGAACCCTTTTAAAAAAACAAAGAAGAAACTACGATAATGGGCAACACTGTTGTAAAAAAATCGATATGACAAATTTAATTAAATTTGCAATCTGTATTTTTCCAGCTTTCGAGTAAATTTCTCCCTTCTCTTGCTCAAAAAAAAAAAAGGCTCCATTATATTGAAAAAGAAATACGCGAAGTTCAGCTCAGGGTTACCACTTCTACCGGTTTGAAAATCGTATTAAAAAAATTTCAACATGAAATTCTCCATTTACCTGGTTATTCGACGAATTCGTATAAATAAATTTAGACCTTCGAATTGTACACTTTTTTTGCTCATTATTCGTTCATAATTACCGTTCTTTTTCCTCGTAGCGTCGTCGGCGATAATACGAGTAAAAAAAATCAAAAAGAAAGAAAAATGATGCCCAACGAGAGAAGAAATAATCGACCAAATATTACATAACGTCTGAAAAACGGCGCACACCGCTCAGTCGAAGAAAGGTGGCTGGGCGCGTGTAAATTGAATGGGATTTTTCGAGCACCCTCACACGAGGTATTTTCCGCTCGCGTACTCATTTCACTCGTAAAATAAACACTTTAAATTTACAAATATCATTGCGCCCGGAAAATTGGATTCTGGGTTTTGTTTGGTGTTTAACTTGCTTTTATTTTTTCCCCACCTAGTCCCTCGAGAGGCGAAAAGTGACAGAAATATTTTCAGTGTTTTGGGATTCGGGTATGGGAGAAGTAAGGTAGAGGTGAATTAAAAAACATTTTTTCATCTCGTCATTCGTCGTACTTGTACATATTTTCGCGAAAAGAAATGTGCATAGTACCAGCAGTAAGGTATCTACCTATATTTGTCGATGTTTAAATCTCGTTTAACTCGAGTTAGGTGTACCTTGAAAGCTCATCCACGCGAGGCTTTCGATCAACAATGATGGATGCGATAATGTTCGCTGTCTAGGACCTTTTTGTTAAAATTGAAAACTTTTTTTCACACGTGTTTTGTTTATATGCTTTATTTTACCAACAGGACATGTTCGCGCGTTGAAATTGAATCCGGCCTGATCAACATGTTCGTTTTATTATATTTCCATAAACATGGCCAATAAATTATTTCAATATGTCGGATGGAAGAGAAACGTCTGGCATGGAAGATAAAGCGGTGTCAACGGCGGACGATTTCGGAGTAAGGATAATATATTTCCTAGATATGGGTTTCAAATTCATCCTAGTTTATTACATTGAGGGGTAAATTTTATGTCGTGTATTTTTTTCACGCAGGATGGAAACGACGGGTATTTCGGCGAAGGAACTCATTGGAATGCGGTCACTATTCAAAAATTGTTAACCGTTTTGATTAACAATAAAATCATGGCTATGAGAACTATGAGTACCTGCGAACACAATATACCATCCGATAAGTCAGACTCTACCGAATACTCGAGAGAGAAAGAACCACCCGATAAAAGGTAAGCCTACTTGGATTTTTTTTCTATTGACTCATTAACAAGTATTATAAAGTTATGGGATTAAATTTCATGGAAATTGCTAGAGCAAAATCTTCAGGACATTTAAACGATATTCTCAGGTAAATTAAGCGAGATGGCCCGGTTTCCAGGTTTGGAAAATTATGATGGATTATTGTTGGGTACCTCCAAAAAAAATTTCGAGTGGAATTTCCGCCCCTCAACACCCCTTCCCCCTGCCTTGGACAGTAGGTATAAAAAACGCGTTTTTGAGGGAAAAATTGATATCCACGAGTAGTGGGGAGAAAATTCTGGTACCACACGGAATGTGTAGGGGAAGTATCGGTCTTTCAACACGATTTTTTTCAAATTTTTTTTATCATAGTGGTGAGGGTAAGATTGACACAAGAAAGCTTTGAACCACCACAGCTCCAGATTGAGGGGTTGTGCACAAAAACTTTTTTTCACCGAAATGTGTTTTTTTACTGAGTAGGTACCCTCTTTCTATCAATCTATAAAATTAAAATTTAACTTTTGTCGAAATTGCCAAAAAAGCACTGTTTTTGGTCATAATTGTCGAAAAATAGGTACATTTTCTTCTGACGTCATCAAAGAAGTCCTAATATTTTTTGTAAAAATTGCCAAAAAAGCGCCTGTTTTTTGCCAAAATGTTCAAAAAGTCTTATCGCCAGAATAATTTGTCAAAAAAGTCTCATTTATGTCAAAATTAAACAGAAGTTTTTTTGAAAAAATTATTTAAAAATTCCAACTTTAGTCAAAATTGCCAAAATAGTCCTGTTTTTTACCAAAATTTTCGAAAAATACCTTTTTTATGACATTATTAAAAAAATTCTAATATTTTTTGCAGAAATGACCAAAAAACTTTGTTAGTACATATAGTCAAAATTTCGAAAATTCCTGCTTTTGCCAAATTTGAATTTTGGTAAGATTTATTAAATATTGAAAATCCATTTTATTTTTTGATATTTCTAGATTATTTTGATGCAATCACCTTCGAAATTCAAGTCATTTTTCACATTTAAAAGAAAATCATTACCTATCGCAAAGCTAATTTTAAGATATGACAAGGAGCTTGAATTTTGAAGGTGATTATATCAAAATAATCTAGAAAGTTCAAAGATAAAAATGGATTTTTAATATTTAATTTTCATTTATTTTTTACAGAAATTCCAGGGATAGGAACCTTATATACTTACCTACCATGTGACCCACGTACTTTTGAATTTTTTTGCCCAGCAATTAATTTTGGGGAGATTTTTGAATTTTCCACTTTTGGGATACACCTTAAGTAATTCTATTTTAAAAATATACCTAGATTTGAGTGCACTTTTGGAAACTTGAAAAAACCAGACTTTCGAGAATGAGGAAAAAAATAATCAATTCTTGACATTCCAAGTCACGTCGATATCGACAATAGACCTCTCATGAATATCAAACTTCAAACCTGGCTTTGAAATGATTTGAATCAATTCTTGATCTCAGCAGTAAATGATTGGATCTGATGTGATCAAATTTGGACATTCCATGTATCCAAATTGACCTACCCAATGAAGGAGATCTGATTGATCAAACTTGATCACGTTTAATTATTTTCCTCAGAGTTCATTTTGTCAAAATTTTAAAAAATTGAAAAAAAAAACTAAACGACTTTCTGTCATTATGTCAGACTTGAATTTCAAAAAAATATGCCAATTTTTAATCTGATTTGTGGTTTAAAATTTCCTTTTCAGAAGATACCTTGGAACCATTTTTATGGATTATTTCTTTTTGTGAATTAGAAACATCAAACATTTATTAAGGACTCGAAAACAGCTCAACACTCTCAAAAATTGATTTGGAATGTCGAAAATTTAAATTTAAACCCAAGTTTAGTTGTACGTACCTATCTATCGCAATTTATTGTTTTGATATGTAACTGAAATGTAAAATTTTCAAAAATTCATTGAAACTTGAAAAATGAAATTCAGCTCCTGAAATCTTGTTTGGTGTATTTCTGGGTACTCTTATCATTTTTTCGCTCCAAATGCAAAATATTTTTGCCAATTAAAATAGGCATCATCTCATTTGTCAGAGCTTTGGAAAATTTTCAATAAAAATTTTTCTGTCTGTAAGTCATAATTGATCCAAATTAAGTGATCTACCTACTTTACTATTTATGCATTAAAACTTTTATTTTTTTTAAATGCGTTTTTATTCGATCCCATCTTCACATTTCCCTCTCCCTTCCCCCTCCCCCTCCTATAATTCGAATTTTGAATAGCTACATTTTTTTGTTGCAATTGAATAAAATGGATACCAAAATGAACGATTTAAAAATCTCAAACGCTTAAATTCTAAATTGGAATTTTCGGGACTATAAAATTTAATACAAATCTGTATGAATTTGCTAGAGGCTCCAGAACTACCTATAAAATAGCTCGAAACGAATTCTCATCGACTTGAGAAAGGAAGAAGATGTCAGATATATGGTATACCTACAAATCCACCTAATTCAAATTTTATAACCTAATTAGGGTCAATTTTTTAGAAAATTCTGTTTTCAAGAATTCGCTCGAGTCTTCAGAAATGCTCAAAATTACTGGAAAGGGCTTTCAATCGACTTAAGAAAGTGGGAAGGAGCCAAGGGAGTTCAAAAATTTGATGCAAATCAAATTTCTGCTTTCAAAACTCAATTATAATTTCGAGAAAATTTTTCATCTACGAATTTGTTGTTGTCTTTGGAACTGTTGAAAATTTCCGAAACGACTCCCCATTAACATGATAGAAGAGGAGAGGAGTTTAAATTTTGGTAAGAACCAAATTTCAGATTTTTAAATTAATTAGGTGAAAATTTCGTAGAAAATTTCATTTATTTGCATGATAGCTCCAAAATTGCTAAAAATAGCCGGAAACGGCGACTTTGAATCGATTTCATGAAAGAGGATGGGAAGTGATCAAAGACTTGGTAAAAACCGAAATGTTATTCATCTACAGAAATTTTCTAGAGTGTCCAAAAGTGCTCAAAATAGTTCAGAACGATCTTCAATTGACTTTATAGAGGAAGAGGGAGGAGGGGTCAACGAATGGGCACAAAGCAAATTTTAGATTTTCAACTTGATTGGTTGAAATTTCATGGAAAATTTATTTTCCAAAAATTTTCTGGAAGCTCCAAAACTACTCAAAATAGTTCGAAACAGTTTCAAATGAACTTGAGAGAAATAGAGGCGGGTCAAAAATACAGTACAAACCATATCTGTTTCGGATTTCATTCTTGATTGAGTGAAATTTTGTAGAAATTTCAATTTCTATAAGTTTTCTGGAGACTCCAGAAGTCCTCGAAATAGCTCTAAACCGTTTCCAATCGATTTGAAAAACAAATAGAGAGTTCAAAAAATATGGCTCATCCCGAATTGCAGCCCTCCAACTTAGTTAATAGGTAGATAAATAATAAAGTTTTAAATTTTACTACTTCAGCTCAAATCTGTTTCTTTAAAATTCCTAGTAAGTATCAGATGCTCTCATCTCTAGGTATACCTTTATTTATACCCTAGATTTTCTCTAATGAGAACACAGGAGTTCACCTCAGAAAATTTTTCTATAAAATTCTGTATTGGTATTCACTTACCTTTCCTTCCTTCATTCCTTCTCAGCTCACCAATCCACCATTTCGACTCTTCCATTTTTAAACACTTCAAAATTATGGATAAATAAATTACAGATCACGTCTCCAACATTCACCTCGCCATCAGCATCGCCATCACCATCGTCACTGTCCCAGGCATAGCTCGCATCACGACGAACGATCATCATCTATATCCAAGGTGCAAAAATGGTCCGAAGATTTGGATATGGAATCTCCCGAAGACGATCCTCCAAGAGGGCGAAAATCGTGAGTTTCTTTTCGTAATTTATAAATTCTGAAATACCTACTTACCTACTTATGCCTTGGTCTACAATTTTTTACTCAGGAAACAACCCAAAGAAGGATACCTCGTCGTGGATATTGAATCCGGTTCAAAAGTCGAGCAATCTTCTAAACGACGAAAACGTAAAAAACGAAAAAAATCAGTGAAGAAGAAAAAAATTTCTCAGATAGATCCGGAAGATTTACCAACACGAGCTCGATGGACAATAATAATCACTTCGGGATTATTAATTCTGACTTGTATGTTTTTGGTTGGAGTTACTCTGCGTATGGCTCCAGTTATCGATCAAATGGGTTTGTATGCTTTGATTTATGTATAATCAAAATCATGATCATTTTATGTTACCTATAGATAACTAAGTAGGTATTGTAAATGTCTTTGTATGGTCTCAATTTTGATTTTATTTTTGTTTTTTAGTGCGTACCCAGAACGAAGAGCTTATGAATTCGTTAAATCGCAATAATTACAACGAGCCGGCGCATTTTTACTCTTCTTATTATCATAATACACCGCCAAACTGAGTCTCAAGCTGATGGTCAATTTCATGAAACATCATACCACGATTGCGTATAGAAAAATCATGCGTACATATTCATCATGTAGATAAAAAATTCATTTAAAGGTGAGTCAAGTAAATTATGTGATAAAAAATAGACTAAGAGTTCAGATTAATTTTTATTTAGAGCATTTTTTTTTGCATTTTGCATTTTACAAAGAATCCCCAAAAACTACAGCTTAAAGTACCTACCTATTACCTAACCAACGAACCTCTAAAATGGGTTCTTTCCATTTTTATATGCATAAATGGTATAATGGGGAAAAAATATATTTTATCTACCTAGGTATTCGTGCAATTTTTTCAAATCAAAAATGACTATCTAGTATCTACGACTTATTTCTGGCTAATTCAAAAAAAAATTAAAAGTAAATTACTAGGTACAAATGAAAAATAAAACGCAGCATTAGAAACCGTTTAAAAAAATCAATTCCGAGCGAAAAAGAATGCTATTTTTTTATTAAAGTGACATTCAATTGTTTCTTTTCAACCACTTGTATTGTTTTATTTGTAACGTATACTCTTCTTACAAGTGGTAAAAAGTAAGAACTGATAAGGATGTCCTGGCACAGTTTGGTTTTCTTTATTCTCCCGCGAGATTCCTGGTCGAAGTTCACCGCCTTCCAACTGTTGATGCAGTTACACAATTCAAGTGTAAGACGGTTTGCTCGATGAAATTTAAAGGAGTAATATTTTATTCTATCGCACAACAGCAAACGTAATGCTCTCTCGTGCTTCATTTTATTTATTATTTTTGTCAAATAAGAGTTTAAAAAGAAGCTACCTACTTGCTTCGGTTGTTTGTGATTTTTGCTTCGTGAGTTAAACCGAACTTGTTAAGTGATAAATAATGAAGTCTTTAAAAATCAAAATAAAGAAATAAATTACTTATACCTTAAAGTGGAAAAAAGTTGGAAATTAATTTCATTTCAAAAAAATTCAAAAATAATATAACTATTAGGTACAATTGAATTAATAATTCTAATTTTTAATATTTAAATAATATTTCTTCTCCATTCAGTGGAAATGATGCTGAGTTCAGTCCTCAATTTCCTCAATTTCAAAAAATAATTTTTTTGGTTTCAATTACAACTTTCTCACTTTACTCAGTAGGTATTTTTAAAAAGAAACTCAGAAAAATATTTTCTTACTCAACATTTAAAAAAAAAATAAAAACATCACAAAAAAGGTTTTAAAAAAATAATAAAAAGTTGTGATGAAGTATCCCTCACAAATCACTCAATTTTACCTTTCTAAACATAAAATTGCTCTGAAAACGTGCAATTTTCTCTCCAGGGAAATAAAAAAAGAAACTAAAATGTTATTTTGTTATGAAATTTGATGAAGTTTGGATCCATAGTTTCTAAAAAGTTCACAATTTTTCAGATTTGTTTTTGAAAAAAAAAGAAAAAAAATGTGCATGAAAAGATCTGCATTAAAAACTAAAGCTGAAAGTGAAAGTTTCAAAATTTAAAAATTGCAAATTCACAAACTGGGACTCGAAAGGATCCTTAGTTCCTGATTTAAATGATAAATACCACTAGTCGTGCATTTTTGAAAAATGGGCATAGAAAGTGTATAAAAAATAGAAACTAAATTAATAAAATTAATGATTGATTTTTCATTTTTATTTCTAGTTTTTCTAACAATAATATTATAATTTTTCAGAAAGCAAACTGACGTTAAAGAATGAAGGACAATATCACAGCACGTAATCAAGAAATGTTAAAATTCATTATCCAAAAACTTACCATAATTTATCATTTTTATATCATTCGTTGTCGACATCCACACAGAACGAGGAAACGTTTAAAATAAAGGACAAGATTCTGGACAACTGAGTTTACTCAAAACACTATTTTCAAAAGAACATACCAAGTTTACATATCTTTGGGTGAGTATAAGTTGATTTATTACACCTACCTAGCTTGAATCTTTACCTACTTAATTTATGTAAACGAAGAAAACAAAACACTAATTGTAACTTTGGTAAAATTATCAAGTTTTGGCAAAAAGAAATAAATTTGCAAGCTGATTTTTTTAATTATAAAGTTTTCCTCGAACAAGTATTTGCAATTAAATTAAATTTCAAAAGTAAACGTAGACGAGACTACCAAAGTTTTTTTTTTTTAAGAATGAATATTTAATAACGCATTCTCAACAATACTTTTCTATTTTAAAAGTACCTACCCAACTTATTTCAGGTATTTGAAAAAATAAAACAATTCGAGCAGTGTTTTGTTTTCAATTCATCTAAAATAGATGGCGAAGACTCGAACGTGGAAATTTGTTCATCCATCAACATTGCCTAGCCGACGTTCGTCGATAAAACATTTTCTATGCTTTACAGAAATCAAACGACATCGTCAATCGCCTTGGGACACTTTGTATTCTACAAAGAAAACGCACATGTGGTCACAGGAATTGCGCAGAATCGTGTTCTGTCTATTTCTCATCGTCATGATAAAGGATGAAGGAAACTCAAACCCTTTAGAAATGAAAACTGAATAGTGGCTAAAAACGAATCAAACGGAAAGTTCGACCGAACAAAATTTGTTCAACATTTTAGAACATGTGATCTGTATAGTATTTATTTTTCTTTGTCGAAAGTTTGTGCCGCATACCTATACCATCTGATGGTCGATATATGTACAATGTATGTACCTTAACCTATCTATCTATACTGGTGTACCAACGAGTAGAATGATTTTAATGTGTGTTGGTAACGTTCGAATATAACCCTTTCTCCCTTTTTGAGGTTTACCATATTATAATAAACAACAGTTTTGATGTACGATCCTACCTATATTCGTATGTGTTTTACTGGCATATAGTATGTACTACCTTTTAATGTAACTTTGATGATTAGCATCAAAGTAACGAACTGAAATGTGTTTTACTTTTATTTTTGTTTTTGTTAATTTTTACATTACCTATATTATATTTTACGAGTGTGTTTGGATTTGTAAATTTTAAGTCAAAAGTACCTACTATGGTACGTATTATTAACTAATGCAATAATTTTATTCGCGAATTTCAATCGTTTTTGTGTGTGTTTGTGTATTATTCGAGTTATTTTTATCGGTAATGTTACTTTTTGTTTTTTTTTTAAATGTTTGTTTTCTCTCGTTGAATGTGGTTATTAATTTTATTTATATACTTATATTTGTACATTTACACGATTTTTACTCGGATGTTGTTACCAGCGTTATAAAATTTCATTTTCGTGTTACCTAAATAAATGTTTGCAAAAATTATTTTTTTATTTTTTTCTAGCTTTTGTTTTCCTCTTATTTTTTTAAAAAAATGTCAAACAGATTTATATGCGGGTAGGTAAAAAATTACTATAGAACTTTATAGAAATGTTACAAGATTCACACTTTACTTACGTAGGTACTTATTGATTTAAATTTAATTATCAAAACAATTCAACCATTTTTTTTTTTTTTTTAAGAAACAAAAACAACAACAGATACCTACTTGGTAATAAAATATGTACATTTAATTTAAAAAGTGCTCCAGTCACACCAATAGAACATTATTAAAAAATAACATACAAAGTTATTCAATATTCGTCCTCATCTGAAATGAATCTGGACGTGGTTCGTGTTGGTGATCATTGTGATCATTTTCGTAACTGAAACAAGCTGGATTTCCTGGTCCTGAGAGTAAGTGTACTATTTCATGGAATTTTGGTACCTACTTATTGAACGAAATCAATTCTGATTTGGGTTTTAAGAAATTTAGAATTTTTTTCTTAGTAGGTAACGGAGCGGAAATTCATTTTTTTTCAGATATTTTAATAATCTAATATAATTTGAAAGTTCTTTATTGTTTGTTTTTTTTTTTTTAAATTGAAAACCTGAGCAAAAATTATAAAAACGATCATAATTATAGTTACTTACCTATTAAAAAGACTCGTTCATTCCTTACAAAAAAAAAGTATAAATACCTACCTATTGTAATAATCTAAAAGTGCTCTTTAGTCTTCAGTTCCTAAAATTTTTGCACGGTGATACCTTATACACACTGGTGGAAAAAAACTGTTTTTTTGAACCAAAAAAAAAAAACGAAAAAAATTGTTTTTTTGTGGCCGGTTTAAAACATGTTTTAAACATTTTTCGAATAGGTATGTTTAAAACAGAACATTTTGTTGTTTTTAAAATGCATAATGGTTTTAGATTCAGTTTTTTTTTTTTTGCTTTAATTTTTTTATACTTTTTGGTACTTTATAACTTTGTTTGATTTTGTTGCTCTTGTTCAATCAAAAAATGTAAATGAAATTCGAAAAATTCGTTGTCTTTGATGTTTTATACATTTGACAATCATTTTTAAAAAATTCTCGATAATTTTATGGTCAAAAATGCCAAAATAATAAAAAAAAAAACAAAAATTCATTTTTTTTCGTTTTTTTAGACTTTTTTGATATTTTATAACTTTGTTTGATTTTGTTGCTCTCGTTTAATCAAAATAATATGTAAATTAAATTCAAAAAACACGTTATCTTTAATGTTTTATACATTTGACAATCATTTTTTAAAAAGTTCTTGATAATTCTACGGTCAAAAATGTCAAAATACTAAAACAAAAAAAACAAGGTCTGAAAAAAAAACATGTTTACAGTTTCAGTTTTCAGTTTTTAGTTTCAGTTTCAATTTTAGTTCCACTCATTTTTCCATCAAATTCGTAACATTTTGGACATTTTGAGAAAAAAATGAACTACCTACCCACTTGAAAATTTTAGTTTGCTTTTTTCTGTTTCAGTTTTTAGTTTTTAGTACCTATCAGTTTTTAGTTTCAATTTCTTCATTTCGGTTTCAGTTCTCGACCACTTTCAGTTTTCCATCAATGCTCTTTCGATCTAGCTCTGTCAGGGTCAAAAAACTTTGTAGGTACGATTTGGGATACCTTGCTTGTAAGAAATCCCAACTGGCAAAAAAGATAAATTTGGACTGAATGAAAAGAAATTTTATTGAAACAGTATCGAAAAATACACCAATACGTCAAAAAGCTGCTAAATTTATATATTCGATTTTTAGCGATTTTTTGAAAATTCAAAGGTCTATTTTCCACGAGAAATTCAAAAGTTTACCTTTATATGGAATGCTCTAGTTTGGTTCATGTCCTATGTCCTACCTTCAAAATCATGTAGCGGTGGTTTGGAGTAGTACTGAAGTCTTTAGCAGATTTTTGATTTTTTTTTCATTTCATTTTGAATCTTTTTATGAGAATTTTTCTAGAACTGGAAAATTCAAAAATCTGCTGGAAGCTTCAAAACGACTTGAAACCAACAGTAATCGATTTAGGAGGTCAAAAATGGTGTGGAAAACAAATTTCAATTTTCTTTCTCAATTTTACCAAATTTTGATTTTTGTTTAAATAAAAATAAGTCAAGTGAACATAATCAAAAAATTCGTCAAAAATCTGAAAACGAAATTCAACCCGACTTGGAAGCTCTTTTGATTTTTTTTATATGGTACTGGTTTAAAATGTTTTCCCTCAATTTAATTTGGGAATCGTCTTTTCTAACCACAAAGTCAAGTTTCATGGAATTTGAGGGCAACTTTGAGTCTGTAAATTCAAAAAAGTATTTTTTAGATCCAAAATTTTCAAAAAATTGCTCAAAAATGGTCAAAAAATAGGAGCTACAACATCTAATAAAACCATATTTTCTAGCAGCAAGTCGAGCTTCCTCGAATTTGAACCGATTTTGGGCCAGTACATCCAAAAGGGTATATTTTCTGGGACCAAAATTCTCAAAAAATTGCACAACTGTGTATTGCCTTCTCTAATTAAAAAATAATTCTCCCGAAGCTTTGGTGCAAATTAATTTGCTTTATGAAAATTCCAAACCTATTAATTGCCCAACCACATTTTTTGGACCATTTTTTGTCAACAAATTTTTGGAACCCTTTGATTTGCGATTTTTTTCATCAGGTTTCGAACAAACGCCTTGCACCAACTCGTAAAATATACATTCATGCACAATAAATTGCATAGTCTACGTATTGAAGGCATAACGTGCATCAATTCATACCGGTATTCAGCCTGATATTGTATTTTTTTTCTCAGTCAAAAATTTATCGCGAAAAAACCACCTCGAAAGTTTACTCGACCTTAAACTTCACCTTGAAAAAATTATCAAATAAATCAAGACGTGTCATCGCAGTACAAAAGTTCAACGTTTTTCTTTTCAGCGATAATTTTTTTTTAAGAAAATACAACAACTGAAAATCATCTTCAGAGTCAAAGATCACCTTTTTTTTTTTTTTTTTGTTTAAAAAATCAACTAATTCGGGCAAATTCACTCAACGTTTTGTTATCCCCATCAGTGTGATATTATAACCACAAATTGTACGAGTAATTCGAGCCCATTTCAAAGAACAATGCCACTAATTACAATCAAAACCGACATTAACATTATACCCTACCTTACTCGAAGGTTGCTTAAATCAAACATTGTGCATTTGAAATGAGAAAAAAAATTAATTATTATTTGTTTGCCTATTATCGGATACATTTGCGAGCTTGATTACTTAATTATAAAGTAATCCGAGAAACTCGCCGTGAATTAAACGACCATTGACGAAATTACCCAGGTGTGTACTGCGTACCTACTTGCCCCTGTCTCTCTCACTGCGATGACACGGTGACAAAATTTATATCACGCACATGTCGCCTGTTTCCCAAAATCAAAGACAATCGACGACTCGACTCGTGCGTATTTCCTGTATATTTTAAATAGAAAACACGATCGCGATCGCTTCGAAAAAATTTTCGTACCCGTATATAGCATCGTAGGTAGGGTACTACGACGTCAAAGCGGTTTAATATTTACCAATTTAACGTTTCCTTTTGCCATTGAAAATTTCATAATGGAAATAATCGTAGAAAATTCAAAATACAGTCGACCGCCGCCCCCAATCACACCCACAAAAATTTATCTCATTTTTGCTACAAATACTTATACTCGCGTACGATTGACGAAGAATAGGCGCTGATTATACATATACTACCTACGTATCAAATTGAGCTCACGTGAACATAAATCATAAATACAGTCCGCAGGGGGCAGCGAGGGGGAGCTTTCGAGTACATATTTGCAGTGTCATAAAATTTAACAACGCGTTGCATAAATTATTTGGATTTTGAAAAAAAAAAAATCTCGGTTGGTAATAATTTGACTACGTGTAGTCGCTCGAGCGTGAAAAAGCTTTCAATTTGATCGTGTTTTGATCAGATTTTATCTACGATAACGATAGGTAACGTTTTGGAAAATTCTTCACACTTGGTCAAGGTCAATGTCAAGCTCTTTACCTGCTATACCACCGAACTTCCATTATATTATGGTATTTGTATAAATGCATCGCCATCGATGCGAGAGTACCATATACCTATACACACTTGTACCTACTGTACTATTTGTTGTGTACACATTCAAGGCGAAAAAAATTGTTCATACCTTTTGTATCGTAACACTAAACTAATTAGTCAAGTTTATCAACAAAAAACCGCGGAAGTACATCGATCGCTTCGTAAATACATATTCGATTTCATTGAATAGACTGCCATAGACGGTGACGATTCGGTGGTTGTTTATGAAATAAAAAATCTCGAATATAAAAATTAAAAAACAAACCAGTTAAACTCCGTAGGTTAGGCTCCAATTGTGAATCTGCCCGGATTATAGTATAGCTGACAAAAAACTATTTGTGACTGATTCTCGATTTCTATGCGTCGAATTTTTTAGTTGGTGTTTTTCCTAAGGATCATCTTTCGTGCACCCCCCCCCCTCCCCTTTCACTACCACACTCAAAACTTATGAGATTTGATGACAAACAATTTGGAGAAAAATAATTTGAATTTTGGCTTTTGGGTCAAAATTAAATTCTATAAAATGTGTTCAAAATTTGAATCCCCTGCAAGACTTGTAAGTTCGGCCTTTTTCCTTCATACTTTTGATTTTGAACAGAAACTAGCATACGTATAGGTAATATTATTCTTTATGAATTATAATTCATACCCTTTCCACCTCCTCCCACTCCATCATTAAATTGCATTGATTATGAAATTTTTTCAAAATGTATAATGTAACCTGAGAGACGAATATTTGTGAAATCATCCTCAAAGAGAGCTGCCAAAGATGTGAATTTTTCGAGTCTATATTCAACTCTCCGCCTCCATCTTCTGCAACAGCACAAAATTAAACATTTTTAGTTTTTAATTTTTTTGTTTTTCATCAAACAAAAAATGTAAAACTGCATTTTCTAGACCTGGGAGTCTGACGAATTGAATTTTTATACTCATTATTGGTGCATGAAAAAAAAAAAAACGTAAGTAGGTAGAATAAAAAAATTTCTTTTTAAAAATTTTTCAAATACATATTTTCAATTTTTGTAGCTTGATGTGAACTTAAAAATTGGATCCATAGCTTTTATTCAAATCCAAAAAACCTTTGAGTTAGATCGATATTAAAAATTTATTTATCGTTCAGGTTTAGGGCAACCCAAAATATGCTCTTATCTTATTCGAGGTAAAATTCTCGATATTTTATTTGATCATTTGGGGTGAAATATTGCTCAAAATATTCGAATACCCTAAAAATATGTACCTATTTGAAAATATGCTAGTTTAATAATATGAGCACCGTTTTACTCGTCTTGACAAGCACATTGCGAAAATTGCTATATCAATTATCATTTGTGTTTTACTTCCTAAAATACATAGGTAGGTAGGTACATACACTAACCTTATTGGCAAAATAGAACAAAATGCTCGAATTAAAACTTTATTTTAATCGTGAAAAACCATTCCGAGTATTCCAAAACGAAATTAATTTCAAAAGAATAGGAACTTCATTTTAAAAGAAACAAAAAATCAAAATCTGTGAAAATGACGTTTGCAGTGTTGTGATTCTCAAAATGCAAAAATTTTCAAAATATTTGATAAAAATTGTGAAATACGTGGTAATTTTAGACGAAAATATTCAAATAACAATCGAATATATAAAAATATGCATTTTAAGGCGAAAGGTTTGAAAATATTTGAAATGAAGTTGGGCTTACTTGAAAGGAAATTTTCTGAAAGAAATGATTTTGTTAGGTACATTTCTGATTGGAACGTTACGAAAAAATATTCAAAAAAATAATAAGCATTGGTTTCCAATATTTTTTAGAGGGAATTTTTCAGTCATTCATTAACCATTGTCTTTGAAAGCTTTCGGTTCCATTTTAAAGAACCTCATATTTTATTCATTTCGGTATTTTGAAAAAGAATTTTTCTGAGGTTCGAATTTTCAAAAGAGATGCTAACTTCTGACAACGGAATCCTTTGAACTGACACCCTTCAATTCGAACAAAACCAAACTAGATCGAAAAAAAACCGGTTTTAAAACCTTCAAAATCAAAATTTAAAGTACGCAAGTTCATGTTTACCTAGGTTTAGGGTGAACTTTTTAAAATTTAAGAAAATATTTACTTTTTCACAAAATGTAGGTATGTATTTTAAAAAAATGAAATAAACCAATTTGAATAATTACCTACTTAATCCATATTTTCAATTCCATCACTTCGAAAAATAAATAGGTATACCAATTAGAGACCACTCAGAAACAGCTGAGTTTTAAATTTTATTCGAGAATTTCCAGTCGTTCTAGAAGGCTCAAAATTGAACTTTGGCACGCATACGTAACATTGGCTAAATTTTAATCCATTCTGAAACCTCCAGAACAACTCGATTGCTACGAAAATAGCTTTTTAATCCTTAAAAATTTAATTTAGAGAATCCAAAAATGGACTTTACCTGGTAACGAAAGCTTCAGGATATTCACATTATTGTCTTTTGACGGTTTTGGAAACGGATCCGTTTATTTTTTTCATTTTTTATTTTATTTTTTGATTTTAGGAATGCTGGAGAATATAAAAATATATATTTTTTGAGAAAATGTCAATAATTGATACCTACGTATGATCACAGTTGCTTTTACTCAATTAAGATTATTTTGGTTAAATTTTTTATCCTCTCCAACTCCCATTTTTGAGTTACATGAAAACGAAAAAAAAGTACCTATAATATGTCTTATGATAGCTGCCACTAAAGGAGGGAGGGGACTAGAAACGGTTTAATGGGGATATACGTATTTCAATCGTATTGATTAAATTTTCTTTTAAAAAATTCAATTTTTAAAAGACTCAAGTCGGTGAAAATAAAAATAAAACATTTTGAGTAGGTATAATAATGCATAAAATTACATATAATTTTGAAAATTTGAAATGTTTACACACTAGAAGAAGTAGAAGCTGATCAAATTCAGACCAGAAGAGCTCTCTCTGTGCCTTTTAAAAATAATTTCACTGAAACAAATTTTAGCACTGATTTTATAGAACTTCAAGACAGTTATAATTGTCAATTTTTTTGTTCTTTTGATTATTCTTTTTTTTTTTTACTTAAATTAATGAAACGAAAAACAACATCAACAACAACATGGTAAAAGGGTAGAAATTTTTACTCAAAAAGCCATTAATAACGTTGAGGTTTTTCCACCGCAGCACCAAAAAAATTCAAATGCATTTTTCTTTTCGAAAGAATCAGGAGTAAGGGTGAGGAAATTAGAAATAACCACTAGATTTTTTTTAGTCACAAATTTTTCCAATTTTTTGGATGCAGTCAGTGGTTTAGGTAGAGTTTTCAACTTTTAAGACTTGAATCTACATGGTGAAATATTCAGCAAGTACATTCAACGTTGGAAAATTGATCAGTATAATTATAGCAATTTATGATTTTCAGATTCCATTTTAATGAATTTCTGGCGAAGAGTTTGTTACTTTTATTGGACTAGAATTTTGATTACCTAAAATATTTTATTGAAGTGCCTCCGTCGAAGAAATTTCCAAAGGAATGGATCTATATACTGAAGAAAGGGGGGATGTTGTCGTATATGTACAACTTTTTTCAAACTACATATAATATTTAATTAATAACATTTTTTGTAGTTTTAAACTTTGCATTTATTTGAAAAACATGTGGTTTAAATTGAAAAAAAAATTCAATAAATTATACGGAATATTTTTCCGATTTGGTGGCAAAATTTTGTTTTACCTTTTTGATCGTATATTGATGAAAAATTGTAGAAGTACGATACTATTTAATTTCCACCCTGTGTGATAAGCCATTCTCGTACAATATTATAACAGAAAAAAAAACATCATATTATTGTGTTTTTGAAACAAAATTCGCCTACAATACGCGAACATATGCAACCGTGTAAGCTTTTCAAGACTAAAGTCTCGGATGTGGCAATTTTTTTATAGACACAGCGAAAAGGACGCGGGTACCATTTAACGAGATAATTCGAATCGTAATTGGTTAAATGGTGTAAATTCGCAATATAATTTTCTGTATGTCTACTTTATTCTATCCTTTTTCCATTTTATTTTTTATTTCAACTGTTTTAATCAGTACTACCGGTTTGAACGTACACAACGTTGGGACATTGTTGCCAAAATGCGAGAAAAAATTTATTCAATTACCTTCCTACTATATTATACTCTATTACATATACACGCACTATGTAGTATGTATGTACTTTCTTATACGACCCGTTTTACCCATCCCATAGCCTAGTGATGGTACATATATCCCCCCTCCTTCTCGCCTCTTCGTGGCCGATGTACGAGTAAGTACGAGTATACATCGTCGTATTCTGTGTAATGCATATTCGAAACGTAGGACGGGAGGAGAGGAAGGGGAGAGACATCAGCGATACGATGTGCGCAATTTTTTTTTTGCAAATATTTAGAAATTTTCGCTCTTTACTCAACTTGCATCAATCGATCACTGATAAGCGGTGAAAAGAGATAGAGGGGAGGTTGTTACAGTTTTGACGCATATGCTGTTACACGATTGTTTACACATATTGAACTGTGATTGTTCCCATGCGCATACCAATGTATAAACTATAGGTACCTACCTATAATAACATTTTGCTCTATCGTAGTTGAATTTACGAAATGAAAAAAAATTACCGCGCGTTATCAATTTATGGCGATTTCATTCAATGTCAAAAAGTCTCAGCTGCTGCTGCTACAACGTCATCGATTCAAAAAAAACACGTTTTCAACCACCGAATTCCTGCTGCTGTTACAGCAACGTCATCGATTCAAAAAAGAAACATGTTTTCAACCATCGAATTCGTTTTTTAATTTTTTGAAGAATTTTTTTTTTTTAATTGAATTTTTTCTTTTAGTGGCTAAGTCGATTCATTTTCGATTTCAGCTGGGAAATGAGATCCTGAAAATTCCAGTTCAAAAAAATTGATTTCAACTCGTGCCTTAAGCCCTTCTCTTCTCTAATGAAGATCAACATGGGAGACATGATGAAAATAAATTTTTTTCAGCATCGTATAATTTCAGAATAGGTACCTACTTGATACGAAAATATATTTGTGCACTGGCTCCATGATGAGGCATTTTAAACCCAGAGGCAGTTGTTTAACGAGGGTCGAAGTTTCTCAAAATGGGAGAAATTCATATATTCAGGTCTTGTCAACTTTTTTAACCCAATCGAAAAATAATTTTGACGTCGTAGGAGCCCATTTGGAAAAGTCTGGGAGCTTCTGAATTTTTTATAACAAAGACAATTTGTCTAATTCAAGAATTTTTCATTTGTGAAAAAGGCTATAGGTGGATAAGTATGGTGAATTTGCCCCCGAGAGCTTCAGGGTTGATATTTGCATGGAAGGTGGGTACCCTTGAGCACCTTCCGTCAGGAAAGTTTCAGACCCCCAGACCCCCCCCCCCCCCGTTTTTGAGAAACCCCTCCTTTTCTGAAATTACCTACAATAAAAAAAATTTTCTCAGCCCCATGAGAACCGATTTTTTCAATTTTTTGGTATGTTATGAACATTCATAAGAGGTATCCCCACAAAAAATTTCAACCCCCTCCCCCCCCCATATTTTCCCCTCAAAATGGCGTTTTTTAGTTTTGTTTGCCTGTTTTAGCAATGATCATGATTCCACACAAAAATGCGAATAGCATTTTTAAGTGTGTTTTTAACCCCTAAAAAACATATATTTTTTTCAAAAAAAAATTTTTGGTGGGCCGTGGTCAAAAATTGAAAAAACCAACAGAGGGGGGTTAAAAATCGATTCTGGTGTAAATTATTGTTTTTGGTAAACGAGGTGTCGTTTCCACATAAATCGAACCCCCCGAACACGAATATGACGTCCAATTTTATATTACCCTCATCCACACCCCTCCAGTGCCCCTGCCCCCACCTCAATTTTTACTATATTAAGAGTTGAGCTATTTTCATAATGTTGGTGTCATTTTCATATGAATCGAACACCCCGAAAACGAATATGAAGTCCAATGTTATGCTACCCGCATCCACACCCCTCCAGTGCCTCTGCCCCCAACTCAATTTCCACTATATTGAAAGTTCAGATATTTTCATAATGTTGGTGTCGTTTCCATATGAATCGAACATCCCGAACACGAATATGAAGTCCAATTTAGCTCTGCTCTCATCCATCTCTTTCCAAGCTACAGTCAGCTCGTCCATTTTTACTATTTAAAATGCGTAAACCTATTTTCATAATGTTGGTGTTATTTTGGCACGAATAGAAACCTCGAAGCTTGAATGTTAAAGTGTTTGAACCTCGCGTTAGTCATTTTTTTACTTATTTTTTGCAGTTTTTGCATGTATGTCGTTTAGTTTTCAACCTTTGCGAAACATACTTTTAAAAGTAATAACAATCCAAGTAATTATTGGTAGAAGATTCATCGGAGTTGGTAAAAACATTCTTCGTTCAGGTGGGGGAGGAGACATTGTAGGGGTATGGATGAGGGTAATATAAAATTGGACGTCATATTCGTGTTTGGGGTGTTCGATTCATATGGAAACGACACCAACATTATGAAGATATCTCAACTTTCAATATAGTGAAAATTGAAGTGGGGGCAGAGGCCCTGGAGGGATGTGGATGAGGGTAGCACAAAATTGGACTCCATATTCGTTTTCGGGGTGTTCGATTCATATGGAAACGACACCAACATTATGAAAATATCTGAACTTTCAATATAGTGTAAATTGAGTTGGGGGCAGAGGCACTGGAGGGGTGTGGATGCTCTCGGGGGCAAATTCACCATACTTATCCACCTATACCTAGCCTTTAAGTAAATATTCAAATTGTTTTTATCGGAGCGAGTTTTTCAACAGGCCAAGGAAATAGGTTGAATGCCCTTTGCACATTTGACATTTCGTTATTGCATTGAATTTTTAGGGACCTCCAGGAGAGAAGAAGGTAGTATAATCCTCCCAAATTATCAATACCTATGAAAATTCGTATTATTATATTATGTAGAATTGCTTTAGTAGAGGATCGAAGATTCTAGGTGGTCTAAGGTGGTTTTATTTTCAAGTATTTGTTTTTTGCACTCCCAACATCACACCCCCCCCTTCCAACCTCTTCCAAAGTTTTTGAATTTTATTTTAAAAAATAATCTTGGATTTTTAACCTAAGCAGTCAAGCACAAAACGTTGCATCTTTCTTCTCTTCTCCCCTTCCCTCCATTCTCTTTCCTTTCCTTCCCTTCCATTCTCTTTGAAAAAAAAAGGGGGACCCTATTCAAGGGGACCAACATATGAACCTACGCAGATCAAGAAAAATTGAAAATTATCAACCAGAAGCGCCTGCGGTAAAATCCCCCTGCTTATAATGTAGGTACCTATTATACCTACACAAATGGCAATAAACTTTTCGAAATAATTATACAAGTTCCTGCTTCGTATACTTTCAAGCCCCAGAAGGAAGAAATTTGTACCCGTTGATAATTGTACGGTGTATTCGGCACTTTTTAGAGATATTATTGTAGTAATACTCACGACAACTTATATAGCTCTTCCGCGATACGTTAATGGAATTAAGGATAAAGAAACATTCGTGTAACATTGACCTAATATATTTTAAGTGCACTTGATGTAATTTTTTTCATTACATTTTCAAATCTAAGGATACTCTTGGAGGTCATTTAAAAATCATACGCGTAGATATCAATTTATTCACTTAGGTACCTACCTAAGGATCCACGTTAATATTTCAATTGCTTCCAAAGTCATCCTTTAACCTTTACCTACCTGTCCCCATCCCTCACATATCTTTGGCTTTCTTACTCAACAGATTTAAGTCGAGTACCATACCAACCTACACATTTACAATGGCAAAAATTTTGCCACTTATTTTCTAAAAATACTCGTACAACTCGATTTACTTACGCGTGGATTAGAAAATTCGTCCTTCGAATCGTGTAATAATTTTTTTTCTTTTTGTATAAAAGTACGGAGGCGATACGTGCATCGAGTAATTACACTCTGAGGAAAATTTCGCACGAAATTCTCAGCTGCAATTTTACAATTAGTCTAGAATTATAGCATTGTTTCGAGTCGACTACAAGTACATACAACTACGTTGTTGCTTTTTTTTTCTTTTTCGAATAATTACGCAAAAATGTAGGCGTTTCACGCCCTATAAAAAAGTAAAACAACGAATTTATACGAGTAATCCGACTATTATACCTACTCTCTCGGTTGAATTTTTTTTCTTTATAGTCTTATCGTCGTCTTTGTAAATTTGACACATTTTCTATTCGAATGTGTGCACTGGTATCAGCATCAGCACCAGCACCGTCACGGTGTTGAAAAAATAATCGTGCGAGCGATAATTTGAATAGAAATAGATAACTTATCGTTGTAATTTTGAATCTACGACTAACCGACTAAAATGAAAAAAAAATTGGTAGTTTTAAAATCAACGTGTGAAATAGTCGGTCGTATGGATGTTAGCAGCAGCCTATGGTATAGGTACCTCAGATCTTCTATGCAATTTGAATTTATCCGCAGCCTCTCTCTAGTAGGGTCGATAATCATAAATTATATAAGCTCGTAGGATATTAAATCTGTCAAGGATTTTAGCAATTGCTCATGTTCAATATGGCAAACCCGGGCTAATTTCATCACAAATGATGATGGCACAAATTTGCGAGTATCATCATTCATCAATTGAAATACACATAGTTCCGAGTCGACGAGATATCTCATCTTAATGTGTCAACGAATCAGGACAGGACACAGTCTTCGATTCTTTTCATAGTCCAGATAATTTTTTTCAAGTCCCTTCCTACAACAAAATCACGAAAAAAGAGACAAAATGCGAAAACTGTATTTTTTTTCAACATTGTAGATGAGGAAACGCAGGTAAAAAATTATTTAGATTATTCAACTGGATCTTTAAAAATTTTAAAGGCATTTCAACCTCACATTTTCCCACTCGATCTTCAACTCATTGGTTTAGGTTTCAACTGTATCCATGATTATTCATTTCAATGTTTTGGTCGGAGAAATACTCGAATTAGGTACATACATACATAGACGAGTTTGTAATTTTTTCAATTGAAAAGCACTCTCGCATCATTCCTTTCAAAAGAGCTTCATAAGATAAGATCAAACTACCCTTCCAGAAGTTTGCTTTTCATGTTGGTTTTTTTCTTCAAAAGGGTTGGGGATGGAGGGGGGGGGGGGGTCAAAAAACCAATGAGCTCAATATTTTTTTACTCTCACCCTTCCCATGGTTTGCTGAGTTATCAATTATTGGAACAAACATTATTAAGGTTTTTTCAATTACTCGTATTACCTAATCAATTACGCTAAATAGTGCTCTTTGCATCAATATTGGTGTATCCATTGCATGAAAACGAGTGAAAAATCAAATTGAGAGTTTATGTATAAAGATTAAGTATTTGGTCGAACTATCTTCAAAAAAATTTAATAGACGTGTTTTTGGACTTCAAAATTTCCAAACCACCAGATGAGTATAAGTACATTGTTTTTACAAGAAACTACATTGCCTATTTTCTGGAAATCTTTTGCGGACGAAATTAGTGAAAATTTGCTGTGAAATTTCTTTTGAAATTTTATTTATTACCTTTTAATCATCATTGGGTGTGGAGAGGGGTACAGCAGGATTGAAATTCAAAATTAATAATTATGATATTGGGATTCTACGCAAAATTTTAATGCATTTTGATTGGTCGCATGGGAATATTCATAAGCAAGTTATCGAACTACACTTTAGGGGCGCGGGGAAGGGACATAGAAGGGTTGGAATTCAAAACTGACGATGTACTTGGATTTCACGTAAAATTTTATTGCATTTTGATAGGTCACACCGGAATATTTTTATAAAACACTTGTTGAATTACACTTTAGGGTGGGGGAGGGGGCACAGAAGGGTCGAAATTTAAAATTAGTGAGATATTGGGTCTCTACGCAAAATTTTAATGTATTTTGATTGGTCACACGACAATATTCATGAACATAGTTGTCGAACTACACTTTAGGGCGGAGGGGAGGGGCACAGAAGGGTTGGAATTCAAAATTAATGGTATATTCGGATTCTACGTGAAATTTTAATACATTTTGATAGGTCGCACGGGTACTTGGAGAGAAAAAATGTCAATGTAAATTTTGGAGTGGGGGTAACTCTAAACGACTTCACGGCCTCATAATTCGTCATTGTGCAGGTATTTTTCAGCCTTTTTTTTCAGTACGGTTGGAAATAATCTTGTCGAACTAATTTTACAGAAATCTTTCGGTTGCCGCTCATACTTACGACTACAGAACAATTCAACCGTCAAAAATGCATAAAAACTGCATTCAAAGTGCAATAAAATCTGTTTGTGCTAAGGCCCAACAGAAAAGAAGACATAAATTTGGTATCGGGTGGTAGTACCCTACTTGACCACGTTTCATTTTTTTTTGTGCCGGCCACGTTCAGAAATACACCCCTTTAAGGCTCCAGCCCCCTATTGTGCAAGTTTGAAATATTGAAATCATGCGTTTCGGGTTTTCGGGGGTCCCTTCTACATTTTGCCGGATGATTTTTTTGGCGAGCAAAAAATTTTAGTATGGTAACACTTTCACGTGTACCCTAACTCAATTTTCTATATTTTAAATTTTTTTTTTTAATACAACGCTAATTGAAGAGTTTTAAGGAAGGCTCAAATCAGAAAAGTTGATTGGTACCTAAGTAAATTGAAATTCAAAATAAAAAAACTTCATTTAAATAAACATCTTAACGCACAAATCTTATTTTTTTTATTTTATTTTTTTATTTTGAAAATTGGGAGTTAAGTTATTAACTTAAGGAGTTTGAAAGGAGAGGCTCGTAACGTATTGAAATATAAAGTTGGAATTCGAAATCATAACCATACGTTACTTTGAGTCATCGTTATTTTAAACATTTTGATGGCTCATATTGTAGGGTTCAAGGAGCTTTTAACAAAATGTAGTATTAAATTTCAGGTATTCGAAAAGGCCAAATTATCGTTCTGAAAACTAGTCGAGCTCAAAATCAAAACTAGGCTCCTCCGAAAGGCGAAATTTTGACATCCAGTATTACGTTTTTCAAATTTTTAAGTTCCAACCGGTCCAACCTTTCTCCTCGAAGGGTGCAGTTTTGATTTCAGTGTAAAATTGTTGGAAAAATTTAATTTCGGTTATTCGGTGTAGAAATTTACAATGAAGCAGTCTGAGCAGTCAGAATTCTTTTAGTGAACTTCTCTCCCTTCAGATTCTTCCCCTATCATTGTTGATGAAAAATAAGATTAGAGGGGTGAGAAGGGAGGCAAATAATAATATTACGTATACGCTGATTTTTGACGAGGATCATGGTTCTCCTTCTCGGGCTTCTATGCTGATTACTGGTACATTGAAATTTGAAACTGACGCTGAATGTTGATCAAATTGAAAAATAGCGAGGAAAACACGGCATCAGAATGCGTTTTCCGCGTATGCAACCGGAAGGACATTTATTCTAAACTCGATACAACGAGTCAACGAGAGGTACGAGTAGTACGAGTACTTTAATTTGTACACGAGCTGAACCCGTCGTCGTCGCGTCGTCGTAACACACTCGTAGCTCGACGTGTATCACAGTCATTTCGCGATTCTCTTCGTCAAACGCTCGGATCCTCGTCTAATCGTTCTCTCTCGATCGTTGGATTTTTTTATCGTAAATTAGTCAGTTCGGGTCAATTTTCGATCAATTTCAACGAGTCTGAGATCAATATCCTCGCATTTGTACGAGTTAATTTTAATCAGTCGTTTCGTGTTTATTTTTCGTTTAATTCGTCGAATCGTGAAAGCTCGAGAATTTATTATTGCTGCCAACATAGTGAACTTTTTCGATCAATTTCCAATCAATTTTATACACCGATTGTTGCGACTTGACTGTTGACAATTTATACCTATAGTACTTAACATCACCTAATTTATTGTATGATTCAGTGATCGGATATTTTTAAAATTTGTGCGTGTGTGTGTTTTTATCATTTATTGAATAATTTTCGACGATAACGTTTTGTTGATATTTTTGTATAATTTTTCCTCCGTCGTCGTGGTGATTGACTGATTTATTTATGAGTAATACATATAAATATTTTTTAAAGTTGAGATATCTTTAGACAGGAACATCGTTCGATTTTGATTTATGAAAAGTAGAAGGTAAGGTGATTCACTTTTTATCATACTTTATTTAAATGTAAGCTAAGTAAATGATTCTGTTAACGGTTTAAAATTGTCGATTGATGGTGAGATTTTTCTCTGATGAAAATTTAATTTTTTAATAAGTGCAAAAAAAATGTGAAAAATATTAATTTTTTCGAAAGATTGCCTAAAAAAATCAATGTAGAACTTGATTCTAAATTATTAGAATATTTTAAATGAAGAAAAAATGAAGAAAAAAAGTAAAAAAATGTTGATGTGTTTTCCTGGAATTTTCAATTTTATTGATGTAAATAATTTGGATTTTGTTTTCAAACTTGTAATTTAAACGAAAGTTTTCTGATCTCTTTCTTCGGCTTTCAACTCACCTTCTCATAATGTTCCTTGAGAATCTCATGTTTGAAAATTTCCATTTCGAAGGCCTTTCAATTTAAGTGATAACGAGAAGATGAGAGTATTTTCTCTGAATTAAAACTTTTTTTTACTAGTAAAAAGTCGATTCAAGAAAAAATCGAAATAAATAAACAAAAATGGTTGATTTTTTGTTAAAGTGTGTAAAAATATACCTAATTAGTTCAGAGGTCTATTCAATTTCATGGATTGCCCGGCAATTCATTCAATTTTAATAATTACTTCATTTTTTTAAATTTTTATTTATTTTTTAATTTAAGGTGTCGATGTCGCAGTCGCGTGTTGTGATTTTTCTTCTGAGAATGAGCTATCTCGGAAATGGCTTGTTGACAAAAAGTCACGAAATCCAAATAAAATTTTTTGAACTCGTGCCTATCGAAGAAATAAGAAAATATTCAGAGTTTTACGACTTTCTGTCGATGACAGGACGAAAAAAATTTCAAATTTTTCATTGTACCTACTTATACTTGTTGCTCATTACGTTTTCAATTCGTTGTCAGCAGTTTGGATTAGATGTGATTTTTTATTGATTTTATTCCATAAAATAACGAAATTACGATTTTCGATGTTTTTCAACAGAAAACTTGAAAATTTGTGTATCTATGGGGGAGCAAGGGAGATTATTTGGTCGAAAAAATCTTTGAATTTTTAAAAATTTTTGGTGCGCATGAATCCCCTTGAATGGGTCTTGTAAAATAATATAGAAATTATTCTCTAAGGTTCAGGTTTTATGTATTTTTTGGTCCTCGGATCAAAGGAGTCGGTGCGATGCCAAAATGTCCAAAAATTACTGAAATAATATTCTCAAGATTATCATAGCATTTACCCTCTCCCCCTTCTTCAATTGCTCTCAAAATCCTGATAACCCAAATAAGAAGTCAATTCTGATGCCAAAATGTCCAAAAAATGGCTGAAATACTTATCATCAAAATTTTCAGAACATTCACTCTCACCCTCCCCTCTCCTGTCTCATTTTGAATTACAATTTGTAAAATTGAAAAAAAAATGGTTTGAAATAAATGAAAAAAAGTCGAGGAAAATAATTTTCTCTGGAAAACTATGGACACCCTAAGAGGAAGGGACTTGCCAATTTTCTGCTGGGAAATGATTTTATAGCTTCAATTACTTACCTACTTTTTTCAACAGTAGGCAGGTACCTACTGAACCAATGTATAACTGATTTGAAAAAAAAATTGAATAGGTAATTTATTTTCCAATTTAGCTCGCAATATTTATTCATGATCATCAACTTATTCTAAGAGGAATTCTTTCAAATTGATAACGTCACAGACATGAGTAAATATTATGAGAAATTGAGAATGAGTTCAATGTCTTTTTGTATGTATGATGCCTATTTCTTGTAAGATAATAAATTCTCGTGTTGAGGGAAATTTCGTTGAATTTACTTGTTCGATCATTAGTTTATTTGAACTGATTATTTATCTAATCGTTTGAAATTATTTCATTGTTACGAATTTTTTTCCACCTATCCAGTTGAAATGTTTCTATACCTACGTAAAAATCGTAAAATGACTTCTCATAGTATATCCTGGTTAGATTGATGGGTAGATCTGTGAAATGAATAAAAAACAAAGACTGAAACATCAGTTTTTTCTTCAAATTTTGACGCAGTATTTTATAAAGGAAACTATACACATAAGTTACTCATAGACCGACAAATACTATTTCAAAATGGGTGTTAATAGGAACCAATCTTTCATTCCATTTATTCGTTTTGTTCCATTCTTTTCTAAAATAAGGAGCTCCCTACATCTTTGTGAAAAAAGCGAATGCTTAGAGTCTATAATAAAAAATAAATATCCAAACAGAAATTTTCCACCACCAATAAATCTTCAACATTTAGGTAACATAATAAGTCGGAAAGCTTTGACGACCATGTCCGCATAATAGGGTATTTTTTTATTTTCAAACAATCGAGTAAGGAGGAAAAAAATATTGACATGTTTACGATCGTTTTAACGTGTCTTAAATTTACAACTCTTGAGGGAAAAACAAACCCTTTCGTGTTTTTTTAATGTTTTTTTTTTGGACAAAAGTGTCCGGAAGTTGAAAATAGATAAATAGATATTTATGATGGTTGGCATTTGGTAGCCTGGTAGGGTGTAAAGGGTATAATCTTGCATTATTTTTCTGTGTCACGTAGATATATGGGTTGAAATTAGAAATATAGATCACAACTCGGTCTATTTACTAACTCGATTAATTAATTACCTAATGGGATAAATAAAAAATTTTCATCGAGATCGGAAACGATTTGTTATTATGATTAACGAGTAATTAATTTTTTTACAGGTTAGAAAATTATAACGATTCTTATGGATTATACCTAGAATTGTTGATGTTGTCTAATTCATAAAAGTGTATTGTTTTCTGTTTTTAATATCATCGGTTCGTTTCATTGAACGAAATTTTCAAATTTTAAATTTTCAGAGCTACAATTTTTTCCAAATTGACCTACTTTGATACTACGAAAAAACAAATAATTATTCGTTTTACATCTTCAAATGCTTCATACATATGTACTTTACCTAGACCTACAGTCCTACACATCATTCTTTTTTTTTTTACGAAACTTTGAATTGAAGTGTTTAATTCTTCGAACCTAGATCGTACGAGTAATTGAAAAATTTATCACGTACTATTGCTTTTTCCTGGATCAGTTATAGTTAAGTGAAAATTTTGTACCAATGTTTTTTATCATCGTCGCGATAATTATACTTACAGAAGCACGTATCTGTAAAGCAAAGTCATTTTTTTACTCCAACATGTTTTATGACTGACTCTGAGTAAACATATACGAATAATAATCCCACATACTTATCATGTACAATATGTTTTTTGAAAAATTTCTGTCGGTTTCTGTATAGCTAATTATATTTGAACACGATAAATTTGCAAAAAATATGGCAGGTGACCTGCTTTTGAAATAGTTTTTTTCTATCATCAAAAATCTAAAAAATAAAAATTGTTCAAAAAAGCAAAAAAAAATCATCAACATGGCAACTTCTCTGAACAGAGAATGAGGTTTCAAGAAAGTAATAATTACCTATTTGTTGAAAAATTAAAATAATTTGAATAAACAAAGCTCAAAAAAAATTGAGGAATTGAGGAAAAGAAACTTGGAAAATATTCACCATAAACATGAACTTTTTCAACATTAAAAAAAATGAATCATGATATTATTATTTTTTGAAAAGTCAACAAAAATTCAAATTTTTCTCTTTGAAAACCAGTTTGATCGTCATGTAAAAAGATGACTCATTTAGCTCAAAATACGCAATCTTTGATCATAAGTATAAAGAAATTACATTTTGAGTTCTTTAGTGAGTTTTCCAAGTGTATGATCTTTGAACCTCTTCGATTGAAAATTAATTTTTTTTTCAAGCTCCTTCATTTTTCGAGTTTTCCAAAACTCGAGACCTAGAGAAAATTGTCCCTCTCATCCCTCTTTTCTGACTGAGCTTTGATTTTTTCGATCTGATCGAATTTCAAAAAAAAAAACCCTAAAGACAATTTTTTCCATTTTTTGATTTTTTTAAATGTAGGTAGGGCTACCTATTTTTAAAAATGATTTTTCAATTTAATTTTGAAAGTTATTTGCCTTTGAGATCAATTTGATTGGCATCGAAAGAAGGAGAAGCTACGAGTACCTTCGTGGTCTTTTATAGGCTCTCACTTGATTCAATTCTGTTTTACGAGCTTCATTGTATAAAAATCATAAAAAGGAGAATTTTACGTGAAATATTTTTTGGAGGATTTTAGTCAATTGGAAACCCTCCCTCAATTCCTATTTGGAAGGGTTTGCCCTACACATAAATAAATGTCTATTAACCCCCCCCCCCCCCAACTTGAAAATGATTATTGTCATCAGAAGAGTAATTGCTCTCAATCCACACCTCCATTTGCACCTATTAAAAAAAATTAACAGCTAACAAAAAATGTTGAATATTTAATAATTTCGTAACTTTTTGGAATTTTTGGTGACATTGAAAAATCTAGCAAATTAATCATTTCACAGCTAACAGAGGACCAGAACTTAAGAAGGACTCGAAACAGGGAAATTGATATTTTTGGCTTCTTAAAGAGAACAAGTTTTAAGTATAGACGATCACTTTCAGTGTTAATTGACATTGCCAATATTTAAAAAGGGTAAAGGGGGAAAGAAAATTACAAGAAACTGAAAAGTTTTGGATATTTGAACCATATCGTAATGTAGTCTAATGGAAAACGACTAGATCTGGGATATTTCTGAAGAATCTTTATCACCCATTTTGATCAGATCCGCGGATACTCAGCCAATGTAATTTGATCTGAACAGATCCAACCATATAGGTATCACATTTATGTAGAATAGGGGAGGCCTTATTCGATGTGATCATATCTGAAGAGATTTAATCAGACCGGCTAGATCTGATTTCATCTGATTTGTTTTATCAGACCTCATCAGACCGGTTTAATCAAATCTATATCAGAGTTTTGATAGGATTAAATCTGTTCATAGATCTGATCAGATACAGTTAAAGAGACCTGATTGGATCTGATCTGATCATACCCGATTCTATTTGATCAGATCCAATCAGATCAGAATTTTGATTCCTAACCTGATTGAATTTGATCAGGTCTGAAGAGACCTTATCAGAACTGTTTGATAAGATTCGATGGGATCTGATTAGATTTGGATACTCTCTGAATCAAATTTAATCAGACCAGATCTAATCCGATCAACGTTTTGATCAGATTGAGGAGGGAATTCTGTTTTGTTGGATTCCATTATTCTTTCTGTTCATTTAATATATCTGCCTGCCCCAATTATCCTCATTTGGAATTATTGATAAACTGACACATTAACATTGTTTTTCACTAATCTTCAACCCATATAACGAGTAACTAGGTATTTTCTAAAAAATAAATCAAACAATTTTGAAGGGAGCATGAATTTAAATAATGACTCTGCTTTATATCTACCTTCAATTTTTGAAACCCAAGATACTAAGTGCCCACTGAGCTTCCCATTAAACTTTCTTTTTTATGTAGGTAGGTACTTAAAAAAGTAAAAAATAAAAAAATAAATTTTTGCATAGGTAGATGGAAAGTAAGTACATTATGTGCTTGACCTTGTTAATTCCTCGAGCTTATACAATAAACGGAGGTATTTTCCTCGTCGATCTTCGCAACTTTTTATCATCATTGACCAAACTTTCCCATCATAGCCTACAGTTTCAATCGCGTTACTTTTCCTGCTTTAATCTACAATTTAATTTTATAGTACTTGAAAATGCTACAGAATCACTGCACGATACCAAACCTCAATAAAAATTTCAATAAAGAATAATTAAGTAATTTACAATCAATAGATTACCGACCGAAGATAAAACTGAGCTCGAAACACTGCCTTCTACTGCGAGAAAAAATCTTCATTAGATTAATTTCGGGAGTACCTAACTATCGTTTGATGAAGTTTATTCTTGCACAGGTGTTTTTTCTCGTTTTTTCAACAAGGCTCGAAAAAGTAATGTGTTCTAAGGTGAAAAATAATCGCGAAAATTTAAACTGTTTCTCGAGTATAATTTTAGAAAAAATCGTATCTTTTGAAATATTGAAGAGGTACTCGTATTTGGCATCATTTGGACTAGAAGAGGTGAATATTTTATTTTAATTTAAACACGAGTGATTTGTTCTTGAATTTTTAAAATTTTTTTTTCAATATTCGTATGAAAAACACTCAAGGTCAGATTTAAACCTTGAACCAGTTTCGAAATTAAAATTCCAGGGAATTTTCCATTTCACTCGAAGCCATCGAATCTGGTATCAAAATATGTGCGGTACTTGGCGTACTTACAATTTTTTTTGCTCGTGGCAATGGCATTGAACTAATATGAATGTACCTAGTGAAAAAATATTTTTATTTACGTTGAAAAATTTAGTATAGGTAACACCTTGTTTGGATCTTATTTGAACCTGGAGCCTGGGAAAGTAGGAGAGACGTAGAAATTCAAATTGCTTTATACCTAATATAAGTCTAGATAGATCGAAGATTCGAATTATGTTCTAAAATAAAATTAAATTTAAACCACTGGTGGATTAATCGAGGTTAGGTATATTTTTGTACAAGGAAGAAAAAGTGAAACTAATCTCGTTATCTTTGCTCTGAATATGAGTTAACTTTATATTGAATCCCAGATTCTAGAAACTATTGAGTAAAGTAGGTATGCATATCAATAACTCAAATCAAATCAAATCGCATCATGATTACGTATTCGTCTAAAACAGTTTATCAAATACCATTTCGAATCGACTTCGCCTACAACAATTTAAAAATTAGTCTAACCTTTAATCACCCTAAACGTAGGTACAGTAATTTACTACCCAATCCCCAATCCCCACTTCCCCAGTATATACATATACTCGCCATGACTCGCCGCCATCCTGTTTTATTGTTCGGGTGGAATGTTTTGTTGCATTCAAAGATGAAAAAATAATTGTATTCGTATTTACTAAAGTCATTTTAGGAAAAATAAACCCGCAAACTGATACAGAAATAAAAAAAAAAACTAAGGGTTGTTTTGTTCGAGACATTTTTTTTGGTGATTTTTTTTCACTGTTCGACATCTCAATAGAGATACCTACAAATTATTTGAAAGTGAATTCTCGGAAGCATGTTCATATGTACAAAGAGAATCTTCATTGTGTGCATTTTTTTTATTTACTAAAATAGAAACGCGGTTAGTTGATTATATTCTGGACGTACCATATATATTTCAACGAATACAATATTTGTCTCCTATACATCGTCGCACCTATGTAGACTAAAGATTCAAAGAAACCTTTTTTTTTATTCGGAAATATTTCTTAAAAAATTCCAATGGTGCCAGCAACTGCAAGAATGTCTGAATGAGACTCGAGGGTGAATTTTTCGGGCTTTGGATTTACCTAATTTAAGTGTTTCAGAATATAGATGGGTAGGTAAAATTTGCCAATGATAGTCACATTTTCAAGTATAGGTAATCGAAGAGATCCACTCGATAGATATTCGAGAACACACTTCAGGATTATCAGTGATGTGTACCTACTTGTGAGTAGAGTTTAGGAGATTTTGTAGGCTTAATGATTCCAATGACCCCAAACTTCTTAAACAATGCTTCGAAAAATGCATCAGTTTCCGGATGATTTCAGTATCGTAGGTTATTGTTCGCAAAACATTACTCACCTAACCTGCTTTTGACTGGAAAAAAGGTAACGAGGTGTTTTTGTTGAATTTCTATACTGACAGCTGTCTTCTAAAATAATGATTGAATTTCAAGTCCCCTACAAATGATGTTGAAATACGAAACAAAACACGTGTTTCCAAGAAAAACTGAAACTAAAGAGAGCTAGCTACCGCAGTAATTTACAGGTGTGGATCTAGTGGTATTTCGAGGTGGAAAAAAGACATTTGAATAGAAAGATGGATGGAAGAAGTAAAATCTGACGAAATAAGAACTGAAATTAGAGCTCAGAAAAAATATGAAAATAAATATTTGAAAAGTCCACTGACCTGGGTTTTCAATTTTTCTACTGATAAGACCCAAATTTCATCTCGAACCTTCCTTCCCTCTTGAAAAATTTCAAAACAATTTTTAGGATGGTCATTGGTCATATTATGTAAATTTTTTAAAGATATTTATGTAATCTCGGTCTTGGTAAAAATCACAAAATGTTCTCAAATAAATAGTCTAAAATGAGGATTAAAGAGGTCGAAAAGGGATACTCGAGATTCACTTTATCGAAGAAAAAAAATTTCATCAGTCTTCTCTTCAAGTTCAATTCATTCTGCTTTAGATATTCTTAAGAAATTCTTGGAAGAGGTATTTCGATCACACATACGCAGAGCCAGCGCATGTGAAATCACTTTCCTCGGCCACGCTTGATCGACTTAAATGCTTACACAATCGATACACTCGCTCACATAATCATAAAAAAAATATAGATGGTGCGCAATAATCGCGAATAAATATTACCTAGGTACCTATTTGTACGTACCTATAAAGAAAAAAGGAGATAGATAGATAGGTACAGCATCCACATGTACTCTTGTGGCGGCGACCATTGACCATGGCCATCATTTACACGAGATGAAAATGAATGTCAACGCACTTGTTACATATCTTTAGGTAATACTCGTGCACGAAATATGTTTCCTTTCATCTCCTATCTGATGTTACTTTTTATTTATTGACTTTCACGAATATATATATATAGGGTGTCCTATCTCTCATTAAACTTCTGTAGAAATTTTTCTACATAGATTCTGACTCTGATATAAGTAGCTCGTCTTTTGTGCACTAAAAGAGCATCTAAAAATACTTACACACCAGACTTTTTGACGAATTTTTTAATAGGTAGATTAATTATCTCAAATTTGGCCTATTTTCCAAAAAAAAAAATTGATAAATGCATCGTTGGATTTTTTTTGAAATGAAGATTTCCACTGATTGAGTTGACTCATTTTTTATAATTTTCATCTCCCTTTCTAAATATAAAGTAGATAATACTTTTTTAATTGGCTCAAGTTCTCAACATTTTTTGGAAAAAATACCTTCTTTTTTACATTTTTCGTAAAATAATTTGGAAAACATATTTAAAAACTCATTTTGTCCCTAATTTTCATCAAATTTTATGATTTTTCGATATGTTTCATTACCTACACGAGTTAAGTCCTTCAAATCTTATAAGAAATGGGTACTTGTACGTACTCAAGTAATAAAAAACTTCTGATATTTAAAAAAAGAAAAGGAAAATTTCGATTCGGTGGGCGTAAGCTTCAAAAAACGAAAAAAAGTGTGAAGGATGGGTAAATTTTGAAAAATATTTTCAAATTTTGGCAACTTAGAAGAGAGGAGAGTGAAGGGAGATCCAAAAAATGGCCCAAAGTCTGATAAAAGTGCGTTTTTTGAGAAGGTGAGGGATTAATTTCGACAATTGATATTAGGATCATGCAAAAATTTTGAAAAGTTTCTACAAAAATCTACATATAGTTTATGTAAAATGAAGTTTTTCAAGGTCAACAAGTATGAAACTCTTAGTTCCCTCCACCCTCCATCCCCTTTCAAGTGGTCTACAGCGCTGATTTTGGGATATTTTGAGTTATGTACCTACTTTTGATTTCCATTCGGTCGATTTCCATTACGATACTTCCCTCTCCTTCTGCCTTCCTCTAGAATTTGGACATGTGTGAATTTAAGGTCAATATTATCTAAATTCAAACGCAAGTAGATCAGTCATCAAATTATACCCCCCCCCCCTTGGAATGTTCTTAGGTTCGGGAGAGAGTGGGAAAAAACGTACAAAAATGATCATTCAAAACAAAAATAAATGAAGATTGAGAACCAAAAAAATTGAAAAAATTTGAATGCATAAATGATTTTGAAATATGTATAAAAAATTTAAAAAATTTCCAACTTGAAAAATCGGCAGAAAAAAAATGTTTCCCTTCAGTACCCCTCCACCTCTGTAGGTAAAATAGTCCAAATTTTAGCTGGGTAGTGAGGATACCTTGTGGTGAAAATTTTGTACTTGTGAGGGCGATTTGAATGGCTCATTATGTCGACTGGAAATTTAATTCTCTACAATTTCCTCGATGTAATTTTTTTGTAAGACGTTTCTTGGATGCTTAATTTTGATTTTTTTTACAAAAAACTAAAATTTTTTGAAAAATTTGCCAACTGAGCTTTATAAAAATTGATCTGGAGACGAAAAAAGCGTCCTACGAAAAAATTATATTGAGGAAAATTGTAGAAAATTGAATTTCCAATCGACTTAATGCCGTTAGTTTTTTTCTAGGATGCTTAGTTTTTGATTTTTTAAAGGGTATTTGGTATCAATTGAGTTTTTGAGGAAAAAACAACCAGAACCTGAACAAGATTTCAATTGGAAGAATCATCAAAACCATTTTCAAGAATCGGTTCGTTTTGGTTCCTCAAACGATTGAAATATCTCTTTTTTTAAAAAACTGAAATAAGAATTCAAGTTTTTCAAACGGAATGAAAACAATAAATTTTTTTTAACTTTTAATTTTCAATTTTTACCATATTTTGGAATTGGAATTGTTTGAAACCGTTCTTTTGAAACCACTTTCAAAGGTCATGAAAATAAACAAGATCACCACCAATTCAAATTCAAACAGCTTTCAACGCTGATTTAAACAAGATTCGAATTAATTTTTTCAACGATTTGTGAGTTCAATTCAAATAATTTTTTTTGAATTTTGAATTTTGTTTTTGATATAAATTTTGTCACAACCTTATTGATCAACAGTTGAACAGAGGTTTTAGAGGAAAGACATAAAGATGCTATTCTGAGAAAACAAATTAAATAGGTACCTATCTTAGAAGATCAATTTTTTTATTAGGTGTTTGATGAATTAACTACAAATATTAACCTTAGGTAGGTCTATATTTATTTTAGATGATTCGTTTAATTTTTCATTTTGAAAAGTTCAATCAAACAGGTAATGGATCTTTGAAAATTTCAGATTTTTTGCGATGCGTAATTCCTAGATATCGATTCGAATCCCGAATACTCAAAATTATTCAAGATTCATAATTCGAATCATTTTTTATAAAATTTAGGAGACAAAATGATTTGAGGTACCTACCTGCCTATTTGAATCGTTAAATTGGAATTACGTTGACGATTGGTAATTCGAGATTTAAATCGATTTTTTGACGATTCTTCTCACTACTAAAATTTTGTGATTTTGACTGAGTTATTTCAAAAATTTGGAGAAATGGCTTCAAAATTCTAAAAATTTAATAGGTATTCATGGTAGATATATTTTTCTATGGTAACAAAAGGTTTAAATTTTTGGTCTAGATTGGAATAAGAAAAAATTATTTCCAAACTTTTTATATCTCGAGTTCAGTAGGTAGGTACCTACTTATCTATACCCCCCCCCCCCTCTTTGCCCCTCCCCAAAGTACAAAATCAAAATTTGATCTCCGTTATAAGGGTTGAATTAAAATCAGCTGATCTTTTTCGTTTGTAGCTTTTGTATGAGGTGAGATCAAAATATTAATCGTGTTGAAAGAGGAGATTTATTGAAAAAAAAAAAAAAAAAAAAAAAAAATGAACTACCCACATACAAACCAATCTGAAAATCGAAGAAAAACGTATCATGTAGTTACCTACGTTAAAATCCTGTCGATGAAGTATTTCTATAAAATTTATTTACTATTAGTTGACGTGTTTCTATAGGTAAATACGCAGTTGAATTAAAAACACGACAAACATTTTGATGGGACACCTTATTGTACACGTGTATATATTTCAATACAAATTCATTCAGAATTTAAACATTCTCATAAGATAAACTTATTCTTAGAATTTCTTCTCATATCCTCCTACTCATACTCTAAATGGAATCTTTACACGTGCTCGCGAATAACTTCTAAAATAAATAAATACGTTTAAAAAAAAAGACTGACCTTTGAATGTAAATATTTAAAAGCATTCGAAACCATCTCACACACGCACCGACATCAATAGTTCAGACAAATGGACCGTCGCCTAGACAAGGTACACAAGGCACAGCAAAAATGTCGTGGTAATAAACTCTACACAATCAATTCGCCATTTATAACCTAATAAGATGACGACATGATACAGTAAATGCTGATGCACTTGTTAGCAACATAAGTAAAGATGAAAGAGAGAGGCTCGAGTCGCCTGGAGTACTCGTATTTCCCGCACGAAACAATATGGTTAAAAATTTCCGCTAGATTGGCGCTTTTGTATTTAGGGTAGAAAAAAATGCTCATTGTCTGGCGAGTAGCCGTCCGCCTGCTTTTGTCCACGAGGTTTTTTTTGCGGCTCGAGTGAGGAAAAGGAAAGCATCATTAATCTTGGCAAGGTAGACGCTTCCTTAGGAGTTGAAAAAAGCCGCGATCGTTTTCGTCTTTCGTATAGTCAAGTTTGGCATTTTTATTAGGTACTCATTGAAATATAGTACAAGACTGCGTGTTCCTGTTCACTTTCACGTTGATGTATTGAAATTGAAAATTTTATCAAGTTTTGGTCCTATGTATTTTTGTCCACCTATTCTTCTGTTTTCTTTTCTTCTTCTATTTTCTTCTATGAAAATCATTGGTAAAAATTCGCTTCGAAGGTATGATTCAGCTCAGGCTGAGAAAATAATTAATCAACAAGTGACATCGCACAGTCTTTATATAGTGTACGAGTATATTGTACGCATATCGCAGAGATGTATTTTTTCTTTCTCGCAGTTTTACTGCATAGTTGTCTTATAACTTTAGTTTCCCAGTATCTCTCTTTCTCTCTCTCTCACACACTCTTCGCGTGCTCATGCACATGGTTTACCAGCGATTTGTATGTATGTACTTCTTAATACGCGTAGTCGCGAGTTCAAACGCGATTGTGCAGGTTCATCGGCCAGCTCGAACGGCGTGTGGTTATGTGCGGTTTTTTACTCGACTGCGAAATTTCTATAGAGGTTTGTTCTCTCTTTTTTGTTGCTTTTTTTCTCTAAATTGAAATCGATTATTGAGATTTTTTCAATTTTTTTTTTTCATCGAGTGATGGATTATTTGTGATAGTATATTCCGAATGAAAGATATTTTTCAATTTTGTAGCTCGATTATGCAATATTTTCGTGTGGTTAACTAACCGAAATTATATCTATGATCAATGTAGCAAAGCTGTGGTATTTATTTATGAATTTTTTCTGGGCATTACGTAAATATTTTCTTAAATTTAGAATCAAATTTTTAAAAAAAATTAAAAGAACTAAATTAAGTAAGGTATTTGAGAAAATGTATGGTGAAAAAATTTCTGGTAAAATGTTAGCTAATAATATATTTTCTAATCGGAAAATAATTCAAATTTATCCTGATCCTCCTCCCCTTCGTATAAAATTTACTTTCAAGATGAACGAAAAAAAAAAAACATTCTTTGAATATGTAATTTATTTGACTTTGATTTTAAAATACTTACTACCAACAGAAAATGTAGAAGTTTTAATCATTTGTCAAAATGATCACACAAATAAGACACATCAATTATTAATTTTTATTTATTTATTTTTTTTTTCACTTTTTAAGCACAAACTTTCTCCAGGCAGTACGTATTAAAAAATGTTTAGAAGCGATTCATTTTCATTAATATATTTTACTTTTTTTTTTCAAACAAACTTCTCGACTGTAGATATTTTTTTTTTTTTAATTCTAAAATCGATTTGAAGAAAAACTAATTAAAAAACTGATTTCAAAATGCTCAATTTAAAATAAATAATAGAATATTCAAGGTGCTATTTTTTCAGATCGGTACAACTCAACTCATTAGATAATTTTTTTAGAACCGGTTCAATTCAAGTATCGAATGGATGCACCCCAAAAAAAAAGAAAATGTAATTAATTACCTATGGTACCGAAAAAGAAAAAAAAATGAGTAAATTTATCGTGATGTTTAATTTCCAATTCATTTGTATTGTAATGATGTCTGAATGATAAAAGATAAAACTAGGAGTGAACAGAGAATTAAAAAATAAATTATTACGGTACTTTTTTTTTTATTTTTGTTTCAAATTATCAATGTAGGTATCTAAAGAATGAATAACGATGCTCATTATGCACTTTTTTCCTTGAAGACAGCAAGGAAGTTGTCTAATGTGTACGAATTCATTTAGACGAAATTACTCAGCGTTAAAAACAACGAATAACTTACTCACGAGTTGCACTCGTAAGTTCTTTATCCTTGAAAAAGAAAAAAAGGAGAACCGGAGGGAAGAAAAAAATTTTTCTGTGTACGAATATTATCACGATTGGTGTAGGTACCGTACCGTGTATCTAATGTTATAAATTTAAGCAGAGTGCATACGAAAATTAGAAATTTTTTCATTAATGTTGAAAAAGTGTAGGAGGATCGTAAATTGAATTTTCATCACAAATTATCAACATTTATAAAGAGTGTACTTTTGGTGGATAGAGTTACCAGCAGAGGTACAAATATTTAGCTATCTGCCCACGTTAATCTTTGAATCAAAAATGGAGCAAAGAAAACGTGTTACGATTAAAATGCTGGTGATTGTATAAAATTTTTAATTGTAGCAAACAAAAAACGTTGAAAATTTATTTCAAAAAAAGTATTTTTTTTTCTTTAAAATATGTACTAAATAGATAAAGTATCTAATAAACTAACTAACTAACTCAAGTTTGACGGAAATACCAAAAAAAAAAAAAAAAAAAAAAAAAATGAAGAAAAGAAAATAATTATGAACATTTTTTGAAGTGTTGGTCTGAGAACTATTATTAAAAAATCAAAGAAAACTAATTTAAATTCCCAACTAATAAGTAGGTAATAAAATAACAAAATCATTATACCCACCGAAAGTGTTGAAATTTCAAAATATTCTAATGACATTTGGAAAAAGTTTTTGAAAAAAAAAAACAAAAAAAAACATTACATACCTACTTAAATGAAGATTTATAAATCCAACACTGTTTTTAAATACACTGTAGGAACCTGTTTTGTTTGGAATAGTTTTTGCAAAACAACACCAACTTGATAAAGAAGCCAAACTCCTAAGATGTTTTTTTTTTTTTTGGGGGGGGGGGGGGTGTTTGCAATTACAAGATTATTACAGCCGTAAAGGGGGGGGGTAGATTTGGTTTATGAGGTTGGTGTTTTTTATTAGGGAGATGAATTTTTGTATTTCAGAGGGTTCGTCAGGGATAGTAGGTGGGTTTTCTTTTATCTTAAGGTGTAAGTCTGTTTCTTCTTTTTAAAATTAAATTTTTCATGGATTCACAAAAAATGGCACTTTAGCTAGATAGAAAATCATAAATCCTAAGGTTGTTTTCAAGTATATTTTTCTTCTGTTTGGGGGTACTTTTCGAAGTACAACGTTAGGTAGGTGGAGAATCATCTTTCATAAGATGGTTTTTAAAATACACGTATCGCACTTGGAATGGATTTTGTAAAACAACGTTATCTGATGGGAAGATCATAACTCTTGAGACGGTTTTGTTATTTTTTGCTCAAATCAATTTCACACGAATTTTACTGAAATTATTTCGGCTAGATTTTCAGTAGGCAATTTTTTTAGCAATTTCCTTTTTTTTTCGAATTTTACTCATCTATGTATTTAACCAGAATTGGCATGATTTTTCGTAATTTTCAGTCACTTGAGTAGGTACGTTTTACAAATTTTGCTAAATTTCATAATTGCAAATTTTTTTAGTAAATAATAAGGAATTTTTATAAATAGGTATTCTACAATTTTCGATACACTTTGCTCGATTTGAGTAAAATTGCAACAATATTTAGCAATTTTTAGCCAATTTTATGGCTATTCGTGGATTTTTTAAAATCAAATTTCACAATTTTTTCAAATTGCTTTAACAGATTTTTTGCTCAATATTGCTAAAATAAACATTGCTACAATTTTCAGACAGTCCATAGTCATTTTTATGCCAATTATACAAATTTTTCTAAGTTTTACCAAAATTTTAACAATTTTTGGTATTTTAGTGATTTTTATGAATGACTATCTACATATTTTGTTTTTTTTTTCAATGAAATTATGCTCAATTTTACCAAATTTCCACCATTGCAAACAATTTACTAAAATTGGAGCGAATTTTTGACAATGTATATTCTAATTGAGGTGTTCCATGGAAAAGGGGCCTTAGTCAATTTTTTTTGTTTTTCTAATTTTTACAATTCTGAATATAATTTAAAATTTATTTTTTTCTATCAATTTCACCATATTCAATGATATTGAATTATTCCTTCATGGGAAAAAAAACGAATTGGAAAATGTTTGCTTACAGAGAAAAATTTCAAGTCCATTTGAACTTGTAAAAATCAGTGAAAAAAATTGACCACTCCTTTTCCATGTGCCCTCTCAATTTTTTTGGATTAAATTTTGCAGAATTTTACTAAAATTTCAACAATACATAGGTACTTACAATTTTTGAAATTTTTTCCATTTTATGTATATTGAAGTTGCAACAACTTCAGTAATTCTCAATATAATTTGTATGCGAATTTCACTCCGAGTTTTCGCTCACTTTTTTAAAACTTTACCTGCTGGAATTGCAACGATTTTTGTTCATTTTCTGTAATTGCCACTTAAATTTGTATAGTTTTTTCGCTGAATTTCACTCAATTTTGCTAAAATTGTAAAAATTTAAGCAACAAATTTTAGTAATTTTCAGCGATTTTTCTGCCAATTTTAGGTACCTACTGATTTTCGCTCGATTTTCTCTTTCAATAAAATTGCAACAGATTTTGGTCATTTGATCATTTTTTTAGTAATTTTTCTTGCCATTTCAGACATTTTCTAAAGTATGTAATTTTTCTTGAATTTTATTTTACAATGTTTTTTCAACTTTTACTCGCCATTAATTTGTTTTGTAACTCTTTGACAAATTTTCAAACTATTTTTGCACAATTTCACTCAATTTTTTCATGTTTTCCTCAATTTCATGGCATTTTACGTTTCATTTTGAAAATGGTTTACTATTGTTTCTCAATTTTTAGCGTTTTTTTCTCATGATTTCAGACACTTTTTGCAATGTTGTCCACACTTGGGTAAATTTGGCAATTTTTTCATTCTCTTTAATTTCACATTTTTTTAAAATTCTTCCAAATTTTCCCTTTTATTACTCATGTTTCAATTCTTACATTCTATTCAACCCCTACCCCTCCTCCTTCCTCCTGCTTCACAGTCTCTGGTCTAAGCCACCTACACTCTCCCCATAAAGGAATACGACAATAAGATTTCGTTTAGCTACGCGGACATGGGTGACTTAGCATAAAACCATCTTAGACCAATTCAGTTACGTACTTTTTTTATGGAAGAGGGAGAGGGGTTTAGGGAAACCCGCGTCAAAGATATTGCGTTACACTTCCCTATCCGTTATATTTGATTCAATTTGCGAGCTCACGCTCACCAATAAACGCCTTGAACGTAGTTTTTTAAACAACCATCATCGACGTGAGTCGACGCTCGCGTTTTATTTCGATTAAACCTACCAACATTTACTAAATGGCATAAATATTGTGCCAGTCACGAGCTTTTTTATCGCTTATATGGTTACGAGATTTTTCACTTATTTCGATATAGGTTAACGTACATCTTTTGCTTCTTTACAGGATGGCCAATTGACCTTGGAAGTAATCTGAAATTTGTACGTGAAGTGGTCGCGTAGCGTCGGTCGTCTTCGTCTTCGTCGTCGTCGTCAGCTCGAGCGTCAACAACATCGACATGATTGTACAGAAAGAAGAAAAACCCGATAGCGATTCGTGGAATTTATCGAATTTGCAAGATAAGCTGAAATTCATCTTTAAAAATGCCACCGTCGAGCCTATGCTGGGATGTTACATCATCGCCAGTGTATTGGCCAATTTAGCCACGCAAAATTTAAATCTGCAGAAAGCCTGTCGAGTAAATTTGAATTTCAGCGATGAGGTTTGCACAGCATTGGAAAAACGTCAAACTGCTAACTACACCCAGGAGGAAATCCAAGTACAGCAATTGGTCGCCGAGATGATTATATGGAAGACTATCGTCCAGAGCAGTATTCCCGCAGCCCTTATAATCTTCATTGGAGCTTGGAGCGATCGTACAGGTCGCAGGAAACCTGGAATGTTGATGCCAATCATTGGAGAATTCCTGACCAGCATTGGGCTGATGCTGTGCACGTATTTTTTCTACGAATTACCCATGGAGGTGGCTGGATTGACGGAAGCTATATTCCCAGCCATTACTGGAGGTTGGATGACCATGTTTATGTCGGTTTTTAGCTACGTTGGGGATATTACCACGGTGCAGACGAGGACTTTGAGGATAGGAGTGGTGAATGTGTTTTGCAGCGTTGGTATCCCAATTGGAACTGCCCTATCTGGAGTTCTGTACAGGGAACTCGGATCGTACGGGGTGTATACGATTTCCTCGTTTTTATACGTGTTCAGCTTCATGTACGGATTGTTTGCGGTGCCGGAATCGGGTAAAAAAGAAGAAGAAAGGGTTAAAGAAAAAAAGGAGAAAAAGGAAGAGCAGCCGTTCTTTTTGAAAAAGTTTTTCGATCTGCATCACATTAAGGAGGCTTTCGCTGTCGCTTTCAAAGATGACGGACACAGTAAAAGATTGAGGATCATTTTGCTAATGGTGGTTGTCATCGTCGTCATGGGACCTATGCACGGTAAGAATAATGATATCGATGTATTTTAGTAAATTATTTATGCATTTGGGTAAGTTTTGTACTGTAGTTTATCCACATGACGGTAATATGTTCTGAAAGTGCTGAACGAGTTCTGATGAAGTTTGAGTGACTGATTGTGACGATTGTGATCAACTTGACAAGATCATATTTGTAAAGAGCAATTTTTCAGAATTGCTTTCTAATTTTTGAATTTTGATAAGCTTAAAATATATAAAAAATGGCCCAAATAAAATTTTTGATTATCTGAAAAGAGGAATAAATTTTAAACGTTTTCTTTTGAAGATTTTGCTTTCAATTAAAAAAATTCAATTAAGAAAAAAAAATTGAAAAAATTTAGATTTGTTTGTAAAAAAGGTAAACCGTACTTTTGAGCCCGAACTAAAATGTTACAATTTTCCATTTTATTTTTTTTTTAGTCAAGTAGATGAATAAAAATTTGAAAAATACGAATTTTATGCGATTTTTTAGAATTTAGCTACGTTTTTTTTCAATATTTTTTTTAGTTTTTTTGGATTGATTTTTCCAGACAAAATTTTTCTAGAAAACGACATATTTTTGGCTCATTAATAAAATTTACGTAGGTTTTCGACATTTCCGAAAATGATATCTCCTCTCTCCCTCATTGCTCAAATAATCACTTCAATAAGCTCACAGTCACCAGTGGCAGTGGACCCCAGTCAAAGTACATATTTATGGGTCCCAAAAACGCTTCTTTTTTTAAAAAACTTCATTTTTAGGCCTCTCGAAATCGAATTTTCGAAAATTTTCACCCTGGCTTTGGCCGGACCACTTTGTTTCTTGTTTTTAAAATGACAAAATTTACTTTTAAGCCCTCAAAAATCCAAAACAAAAAATAAAAATTTTTATAAATCATAATCATATGAATATACAAATGATATCAGTTGGCAAAATTGAAATTTTTTCCCTATATCAGTCGGTAAATTTTCATTCGAACCCCCTCCCCTTCCCACTCCACCTCTCAAAAAACCTCCACAGAGTTTCATCCCTAGAAATGGGGAATTCTCAATTTTAAACTCAGAAAATTTCACTTTTGTAATTTTGAAAAATTTTGGAATTTCCTATTAGGCTTATAAATTATATCAAAATCCGATTCAATCGAGGTAGAAATCCTAAGCTTGAATTTGTATCCTACATATTTTGAGCCGTCCAACTCGAGTGAGGATTGATTTATTGAACCACTTTGAAGCCTTCAGCGGATTTATACATTCATAGTTTTGGCGAAATTCCTGTAAAATTCGAGTAAAATTTCAGCCAGTCTAACAGACTACTTGTAAAAATATGTTTTGGAAAATTGTAAAAGGATTATTAAGTATAATTATTTGCATTATTTGCAATAGTAAGGATGCTTTATAATCAATGGATATAATATTAATAAACACCCGAACTCATCAATTCAAAAAATCAGCCTTCTTTTTTTATAATAGGTAGGTATAAATCTTATTTCAAACTTAGTTAAGGCGAAAAAATTGTGAGAAAGTGAAACACTGGATACCTACATAAGATGGAAAACAGTACATTTTATCTGCCAAAAAAACTTATACCTAAGTCCTCGATGGGTACTTCATCTATTTTACGTACTTCTTCGTAATTTACGATGTATTGTATGGCACTAAAATGCAACAAGTTGTCCATAGAGATTAGAGACGAGCGAATTTTGCCGATTTTTTTTCACGAACGTTGTAGCACGCTCCGTTACGTTGTTTTTGCGGAAATCAATAATTATGTTGATGAATAATCCCACTATATAGTACTCGTATTACGAAGCGTGGAGCCCGGTGTATACTGTGTAGCCCAACCGACCGAGTTCTGCAAAAATCAACCCGCCGGATAAGTCGACCCAATTACTCCGTCCTTGTTTTACAATTCAATCCTCACGAAAAATTACGAAGATTGTCTCTTTTTTAGATATACCTACGTAATTCGATAATTTATTTCATTGTTTCAATAAAAATTTGAAACTAATTAAAATGTCCTATTTCGAGTAAAAATTAATTTTTTCGATTCAATATCTAAGACCTCTTGAGTCTTGAGGGCTAATGGCCTCTCAAAATTAGATAGGTACCTACTTATGGGAGGAATTCCGAAATAATAAGTACCTATTTCGGAAATTTTCTTTATTTATTTTGAAGCTCATCCAAAATAATTTTCACAAAAAATGCATATTGATAATGCAAAAAAAAAATGTGCTATTACTTTTTCTGTCTCGAATGATTTAAATTTATCTTGCTTTAGAAATTATGCACGTAGTAGGTTAGGTTTATAGTGAGTTGATATTGTATTGTGAATCACATATCGCGACCTTGTAAAATGCTGGGGTTCCGATATGCAGCATGGAATAATATTCTACTATAGATACTCGCGTGTAAATAAAATTCGCGTACTTTGATCTATACCCAAACACGTGCTACTGGTACTACATATGCAAAAAGAAAACATCATCTTGCATGCATAAATACAACGCATTCGTTTCGATCATGATGGAAAAATGCTCGAGTGGCAATTTCAAGATTTTTGCTGCATTTATTGGATCAAATCAATGATGTAAGGTGGAGGGTGGATTGAATTTAAGTTACACAGAGAAATTTCGTGATGGCAAAAAATTACAAAATCTTTGATTTTTCATTTTTTTCAGTCATTTTTGCCAAAGTCAGATTTTTTTCAATTTGGAAAAATGTACTTAGAGTACCTCTACCTACTCATCACAGTTTTTAAAAAAGCTGAAGATTTTTAATTTAAATTAAATTTCAATAATAGGTATGATGTAGGTATTTCAAGTTTATATTACTTAGTCTGGACATTAATTTTAACTACTTTTTTTTTAAATTTTAGAGGAGGATTTTGGAATACTTTGTATGGCTGCTTGAATAATAGAATGAATAAAATTCAATGATTATTTTAACGTGTAGCTCTGCACATTTTGTGTAGTTCCAAAAATTTGTTGTGTAGTATACCAACATATTTGTGTAGTGCCTACCAAAAATAGATATTTATTGATTTGCTTAGGAGTTTTTCAATGAAAAAAAAGTTGAAAAAAGAGCTGAGTTTGAAAAATATTTTTGTTCAAACTGTTAAGAATATAAGTGGTGGAAAAACTGACTTTTCACATCAAAATTATTGTTGTTTTGTTTCTTGAAACTGCGAATTTCAAAAAGCTTTTGCCCTGCTCGCCTTCTTCACACTTCAAATTTCAAGAAACTATCGATGAAATTTTTTAAAAGTTGAGATCAGAAAAATTGAACTCTTACATTAAAATTGATATTGTTCTGCTTTACGAACTACAAATTTTTCAAATTTTTCGCACTTGCTTCGCTCGGGCCAATTTTGTTCGTTTCTACACAGTTCCCATTTCAAAAAAACCTATGATTGAATTTGAAAAATGTTGAAATCAGAAAAACAGAACAGATAGTTCTCGACAGACTTTGTCTGGCTGTTGGGAGGGAGGGGGGTGGTAAGAAAATCAGGGAGAGTTGGAAAAATAAGGGGGGAATCTTGATACTGAAAATTATCTTGGTTGTGTTTGTGTAGCTCCAAAAAATTCTTAAAATAATCTCTAGAATAAATTGTTCAACTATAAATAGAGTTAGGTCTTAAACTGAAAAATCTATAGGAAGAATATTTTCATTGAAGTGGGACCAATTTCTTTCATTAAGAATCCATTTGGGGCATTTTTCTGTATACTTGGTTTTACGATTTGATCAGAAAAATCTTGGCAACTCGTATAAACACCCAAAAAAAATTTAACCACTTAGGTGACCCGGAAGGGGGTTCAGAGGTTTCCATTAAATCATACACAACGCAATTTCTTTTGTAAAATTATTTTAGGTACGTAGAAAAAATTGTCAAATTTGGTCCAAATTCGAGTTGATGGTGTAGTTAGGCGTATATTTTATTACATAAAAGAAAAAAATGTTTGCCCCAAATTGACCAATTTCTTTTTAGTGTACCAATCGTACAAATTTTCAAAAATTCTTGAAATTCAACATTCTGAAATCAATGAAAAAATTTTAATTTTTGGTGCATAAAAACATCGTTTTTGAAAACTTGAAATTACGGAGTGTTTTTTGGTAAGTATTTGTATTCGGAATTCTTTTTCTCACTTCTCGTTCCCCAGAGAAATTGGGTCGAACCACCATTGCATTCGCTCTTGAATGACGTAACAAAAAAATTGTGAAAAAAATGAGGAAAGCAACGTAAGGCAAAAATTCACGACGAGTTCGAATTTTTCTCAAAAATAAAAAAAAATAATTTGGGTTACTTTTTTACAGTTTTTGGCCACTTTTAGTCTCTTTTTATTACTTTTTGATGCAGTTTGTGTTGCTTTTTGGTTACTTTTTTTCAAGCTAAAAAGGTTATTTTAAAGTAAGTAATTATGGGCTCTCTGATTCTAAATTGAACAAAATTAGTATCAAATGATAAATGATTTTTTGGAGGAAGGGAGTGGGAATTCTTATCCTTTCTAGGAATGAGAAAATGCTAAGACCCCCCCCCCCCTGAGTTTCAGAGTTCACAATTTGCTTGCAACTAAAAAATGTTTCATTCAGGTAGATTTGCTTAATTTATTTTTATTTTTTAAATTAGATACCTATACCTACAATTTGTTTCTTATTTTTTTTCTCGTTGTCGAGAGAAGAGATGAAAAAAATTTATATGTAATATAAAAAGCTTTTTAAAAAGCTTCAAAAAATAATCGTATAAAAACATGCGAATAAACAAAAATAAAGCTTAACTCTCCCGCTCCCCTTCCCCTTCCACCGAAAAAATAATAAAACACTTTTTAAAAAGTACAAAAATAATATTTGACAAAAAGGCAATGTTTTTACTATTTTTTTGGAATGTTTGAACTGTTTAAAGATCAGAGGAAAAATTAAAAAGACAGTGTCGTGTTGTGTTTGAGATTAGTTGTCGAAGTGGTACGGAAAAGGGGGTAAATAAGAAAATCAATCCAAAAAATATCGAAAAAATTTCAAAAAAAAAAAAATGTACCTACACATGGTGTCCTTGGCTCGGTATTAAATGGCATTTTACTTATTATGATGATTGAAGTATTTTTGTATGAGTATGGCACATATTTGACAGCATGAGTTTATTTTGCAAAATTAATTATTCACTTTCGTTTCGTAACATCTTAAGCATTCACTGTACTCGAAATTCTTTCAAAATATTTTCATTATGTTGAAAAATGAAATCACGGACATATCCACGATTTCGTATGTTTTCATACAGAAAAATTGGGTAGGTACTGTTAACCGTTTCGCCAACTTGCATTACATAATATTATCATATTTCGGAAGAAATTCTCTCCTCAAAATATTTTCATCGTATAATTTCACTCTCCTCGTTCCTATTTCCTCGATTTAATGGAAAATTCGTAAATTCTGGCTCATCTCGTTATCCCTGACCTGCTGTCAAGTCACTGGGACCGGGTTGGTGTCCGGTAGCCCATGAAAAAACGACATCAAAACAAAATCGTATATTAGGCCTACTCGATAATTCACACTCTGGCTCGCCTCTGTTGCGGTAACCTTATACTTACATGTAGTAAGAGATACTCGTAACTTACAACGGTGCTTGACGACGATGACATTTTTTGGTAATTTCGTAGCTGTGATTTTGCTTGGCTAAATGAAGCAGAATCGGGCCCGATTTGTCGCAATATACAAGGTATCTTCATTACTGATGTTGATAGCCTGGTCGAGTGGTCGATGGGACACGGTCGGGTATGATTTTCGCACAGCTGAGCTCTAGCGATGATTTATCTGTACCGGTCTTGGGGAAATATTTCGACCGGAAGGTCGCGAGATGGAGATGGAGATGTCCACTCGACACATGTAAATGTCGCCTTTGGGGCTCGCCATCATCGCCGCGCCGAGGCGAGCGGTAATATGACAATCGGACCAACATCGAAGAAGCGTCTGTTTTTCACATCATCATCTCCTCTCGCGACGACGAATCACGAATCGCGAAAACAAGTACTGGTCGTAGCTAATTACTCGTTTTACCGTAAATGAAGAGTACGCCGCAATTTTTTTCCCTTCGTTTTACGAACCTGTTACATTTATTTTATATATTTATATGTATTTTTTTTATTCGCGCTTTTTTTAATCGTTGACCGACTGACCTGACTGGATATATCGTTCTACTTGAATACTACATATATTTCGATATAAATTAGTTTTTTTCTCCATCATTTTCTCATCGATTAACGCACAAGCTACATCTAAAGAACAGGACCTAGGTAAATCTTCGTAATATGGTAATTTACGGTATTCACATTGATTTGATATTGGAAATAGGTATTCTTACCTGTCGATTGTAATGAATTACGTAAGATGCACCATGATGAAGTGCATATCATCACAATGTATTGGTTTAGGTTTTTAGATGCGCGTATTCGAGCATGATTTGGCAAAGTGAATGAACCGTGACGTATCAAGGTTATGTTTTCCATTTCATCACGACATTGTGGTTGATTTATCAACGTACTGCAGGTATTACGACGACGGATAGGTAATTCCGTTCCGTTGAAATCGTAGAGGTATCGCACACAAATCAACAGTAGCGGTTTATCGTTCAAATTGTCGAATAACATCTTCATTACCTTAGAATTGACTATTAGGAAACCGAATTCAGGAAAAAAACTCAACTTATTCGTAGGTATATTTTAACCACATGCAGGCAGGTACTTAACGTCTTTGTCGGTTTTATAACATTGCTGGTATTTTTCCATCGAAAGATGAAACTTTGATTCGAGACGAACCAGAGAAAGGTTATTTAAAAAGAAAAAAAAATGAAAATGCGCATGATATTTAGCTCATATCTACATAAAGAAATGTAACACACGTGATACTTACTTACTTTATAATCAACATTCCTATATAGTTTTCTCATATAGGTATCTACTGGGTGAAACATATGAAAGTCTTGATAGACCTAGGTTGACAGAGACGTGACGAAATGATGTGTGGTGAGGGGAGGGGGTAAGACTGAAATTTTGTCATCTTTTTACCTCACACTTCCCCTTTCCCCTCCACGCTCAAAAATTCGCAATTTTTTATTTTTTCAGGATGGAATTTTATGTTTTCAAAAAAGAACCAATTTTGACAAAAATTAAAAATTGTTCGCGAATTTTAGACAAAAAATAAAGTTTTTTTGAAAATATTTTAGCAAAAGTTGGGACTTTCTGGCAGTTTTGACTGAAATGAAGAGATTTTATTTTGGGAAATTTCAAGTACCTACCTGCCTAAAACAACATTATTTTTGATGTGAAAATTCAATTTTTCTACTCTCTAACTTCGGTCAGAGAATTGAAAGGGAGGGCGAAAACTTTTGAAAACTTATAAATTCGAGAAGTGAAAACCCACGGTTTTGGTAATTCTTTGATTTTTTTCAACTTTTTCCAAATCACGCAATTTATCCCGAAAATTCTCAAATTTTTGCCCGAATTTTTCTGTTGGTGGAGGGAGGGGTGAAGCCCAACACCTCTGTAGGAAAAAGAAGTAACCCATGATGACGTTATATAAATATATATTCTAAAACATCCAAAACTCCCAACTGGCAAAACCTATGGAACTCAAAAACAAATCACAAACTATTTACCCACAAAAAATCAATCCTCCCTTGGAAACACCTCCATTACCTAAATCGATCAGAAGAAATTGTAATCACCCACCTCAGAATTGGTCACACCAAATTAACCAATAACCATTTGTACACGAAAGCACCTAAACCCACCTGTCAATTCTGTAACTCTGAAATAATCTCCACTCAACACCTTCTATTCTATTGCCCCTCCCTCAGAACAAAACGCCAATCCTTAAACATTTCAGACCTTGACCCTACAATTCCTGACAACATTAAACTTATGGAAAACATTCTTAAATTCATCAAAGAAATCAATCTTTCGGACCAAATCTTATAACTAACGCCTCGAAACTGGGCGTAAAAATCCTGGCATGTAATTAAAAAAAAAGGTTTTTCTGAAACCATTGAGGATGGATTTCTTGGAAGCAGTGCTTCGAGAATCGGTGCAACGTTTTCTGGTCTTGCTATTATAGCTACGTCTGAGTGGTATTTGAGAAATCATAAAATGTGAATCCCCCCCCCCTGAAGGCTTGAAAGGAAATGTATAATTATGTTATGTCTATTGAATGAAGAATAAATTAAAATGGCTCCAGTTGGCTATGAATATGTACTTGACTCACTATACGTATTGAATTTTCGAAAGTGATTATAGGGGATTTAATTTTACAAAAAATTAAGATGGAAAAAAATCAAAATCGCTGAAGGTCAAGGTCACATGTAGGGCACCTTCTAAACGCTTATACTAGATTTTAGCTTCCAGAGGTTAATTTTCAGAGACTCCAGCGATGATTAAAAATCAAAAACTCTAGAAAAATGAGCAAAAATATGTTTTTTTGTAGCTGGAAAAGGGTGGCTAGGGGTCGAAAGGCTTGAATTCCCAAAAAGCACATTTAAGGCATCCTCTAGATGTACATTGTACATGTTGAATTTTATCCTCGTGGGTTTATTTTGAGATGCTCCCGCGATGACACAAAATAAAAAAAACCATCAAAAAGGCGCAAAAATATACTTTGTTACAACTGGATAAAAATTTAAGGTGCCCTCTAGAAGAACAATGAACATGTCAAATTTAGCCTTTCCTCGGTTAATTTTCTGAGGCTCCAGCCATAACACAAATTTTTCAGAAGTTGTAAAAAGGTAGGGGAGGGGTTGAAAATTGGCAATTTCCAAAAGGCATATCCGGGAGTTTCTTTGGATGTGCATGCAGAATTTCAGCATCCTAGGTCAATTTTGGAGGCTCCAGTGGAAAAACGAAATCAAACCCCGCTATAAAAAGGCGCAAAAACTGTTGTTTTAACTGTAAAAAACTGGGAATGGAGTTTAAACGACGTTTTAATGAACCCTAGCAAAAATTTTTTGGCTAAATGACCTTTATAAGACGAAGTAATGACTTCAAGTTTTTTGATCGACTTTTAACTCCCCCCTGGCTCGAGCTCAAGTTTTCAAAATTTCAAACATTTTTCAATTGTTTCGTTTTTTAGTTCAGGTGGTCTTTTGATATTTTTAGTACTCGCGTATAGGACAACTTTCAGGCCATTAGAAAAGTTCTAAGTTAATTTTTACCAAATGCAGGAGTTCTCAAAATATTCGTTTTTCCATAAAATTACTTTTTGACGTGTTCGTCTGTGTACCTGCAGAATACAGGTACCTATAGGTACGTTAAAAGAAGCAAGGCCGCAGTAAAATATGTAATGATGATTTTGTAATCGCCTCCTCAAAGAATCAAAAACATTAAATTTTTAAAACTCTGAGCTCGAGCCTGGGTATGGAGGTCAAACTTTGACTAAAAATTTGAAATTTTTCCTGCGTCTTATTGAAGGGACATCAAACTTGGAAAAAAATTGAAGAAGGCCACCTTCCAGATGTACATGTCAAAGTTTAGCTTTCTAGATAAATGTGGATGGGTGGCGGTGACAAATTTTTCTAAGGTCAGCGAATAATGAAAACCCCGGTTTCACCCCTCAAAATTGCTCTTAGAATCTGTTTTTTTGCATGTTTCGTAACTTTTAATTAGCTATTCTTTCTGATTGATTTCTTGTTTGACCTTATTTTCACCTTTTTTGCTTCCTCCCTGCCTTCGGCTGAGATTACCTTAATAGTTCGGTAAAAAAATTGAAAAAATATCAGGCATTTGAAAAATTAACGGAAATCAACTTCAGCAGTCCAAATTCTGATTCTGAGGTGCTAGCGAAGTGCTTTTTTAGTGGCCCTTTCAGTTCGACTCAATAATACAAATATAATGTTACTTGAATGACTTGTGAAACCATTTTCGATTGACTTGGAGAGTCAAAAATAGGACACATACCAATTTTGAGCTTTCTAGGTCAATTTAGCATACTTTATAATTTTTTTTTGCATTTTTGACTCAAATTTGATTTTTTAAAAATTCACTTAGGTAATTTTATTTTCAAAATTTAATCAAAATGGGGGGAGGGGGTAAAAGCAGAGTACATCAATATCCAAGAACGAAACGTATATCCATTCAGGTCTATTTAATGAGAAAAGATGAGCAGAAAAAAGTGAATCAGATGTTTTGCAGTGCTGATCTACGTCACATTCTGATACGTATTTCAAAAGAATACTTGATCAATTTTTCGAAAATTATTATGTGAGGAAAATTCAAACGGCCAGAAAGTTCCATTCGAATATCACGCAGTGGTTTTTTTTTCATTATGACTAAATGTAGGTAATGACTTAGACTGTTGATATACCTATGTAGGTTTCAACGTTCGCAGGTACAAATCCATTTTCTTATTATTCTGATTGGTAGAACGTGTCGGTAATGCACTGTTCCTAAGTGATAATAAAATGAATAATTTCATTCATCATTCGAAATTTCCAATTATACCTACCTAGACCTACGCAATGAAAGTACTAGGTATATCTTGGTTTTGGTAGGTATACGTAGGTACATACGATAATAATTCAATAGGTAGAAAGCATGCATGAATTCCGGATTATAATTCAAAAAGTGATAAAAAGTATCTGCTTAAAATAGAAGGTTAATGATTGAGCCTCAGTTGTATCGTTAAAATTTTGCATAAAGATTTACCTTTCTAGCATAAGCTTTTCCCTTTTCAGAGGGACAAGCAAGGACACTGCAGGAAGACTTATACACTCGTATAACATTATGGTATTGATGGTCTTAAATCTCTACATTGTCATAATTAGGTATATCACTGCTTCGAAGTTTAAATAAAAGGCCAATTCCATCAATGCAACGTTTCAAAACCTACCTACCTCGCTACGTTCGAATTGATGATAACCCATTCATAATACGAAAATAATTCTCATTCATTGTCAGTCGAGTAACATATACCGCTACTTTGAGCACTTCTAGACACTTTCTGTTAGCCAGCTGAACAAAATTATAAAGAATAAGGAACTCCCATAATGTCACTTGAAAACTTGAGTAATAAATCGTAAACCCGAATCCGATTCTATGGTGAGCTTGTGCGTAACAGTGTATCGTAAGGTGACGACAGGGACACGTTGCTTCCCATTCAAGAGCAAGTAGAACAGTAGAATAAATACAGAAAGGTCGCGGGTCGAAATTAATCAAATAATTACTTCATTCTGTTACGATTATCTCTCTAACACGGAATATTCTAACACTTTAAATTAATAAACACCGCAAACACCGAATAAATAAACAACGCGTTAAAAAAAAATGCTACTAATCTCTCGCAATAATGAACATGAAAATCGCGCGTGTTTTTACTGCAGTTCCGCAATAATAATTACTTAAATAAGATCAATTTATATCTTGTTACTTGAATTTGTCAATTTACATTTTAAATGTTTCTAAATTCGTAATTTTTCATTCATTTATTTGTGTGAAGTATCTAGTTAAGTTCAAGGCAACGTAATAATTTTCAGTTTTTTTTTTTTGAAAAAATTGTCGTTTGAGGAAGTTTGAAAATTAAGTATAATTTTTAATCAGAGTTTTTTTTTAAAAATTAATTATGAAAAAAGGTCTGTAATTTCCCTTCACGATGATACTCGTAGGTAGCTGTTTTCGATTTCAGACAGAAAATTGGAATTTTGATTCCTTACTTAACTACATCCAAAAGTGAAGTAGTAAACGACCAAAAAATTACGTTTTAAAATTCCAAAAAATAATTCTTAAAACAAAATAAAATAAAAAATTGAATAAAGACTAAAAATGCTCTCGAAATTTATCAAAAATGATGCTTTCGGTGAGTAAGTATGGCAATGGATTCCTTATTTTATGTCTAGCAAGACGAACTACTTCTAATTTAATTTTACTGGGCTAGAATGAAAAGAAAAAACACTCTTGTGCCAAATTTACACCGTTAAAGAACTTTATTTTTCAGTTTTTTTTTTTTTTTTTTTTTTTACAAATTTTCAAAAATTTAGATTAAGCCCGTTGTCCATGGAAAAAAATTAAAAATCTGATTAAATTGAAATAGAGATTAAAATAAAATTTGATTTATATCTTATTTTCGACCTTCAGAATTGATGGATAAAGGTTTAAAATCATACTGAAGCGTCCAGCAGAATTTTCGAATTTCCAGGTTTGGAAAAAATCGCCATATAAACGAGACTAAAACGAAATTCAGATCCTATAAACTCGAATTTATCGCTTTTGCGACACTTTTGATCGACATAGGTACACATTGTAATAATCCTGCAATTATAAACACCCCTCCCTCCTCCCCCCCCCCCAAAAAAAATTTCAAACCCATTTTTTCCATTTCTGGTCAGAACAATTCTACACTTGTTCAGATTATTTTTTTCCGGTAGCCTACTTAAGAATTCAAAAATCCCCAGCATGCTCCAGAATCGTTTAAGAAAGCCACCTATCAATTTTTGAGGTTTGAAGTGGGTTACAAACGAAATTTAAGCTCTTAAAATGTGCTTGTAAAACCACAAAGCTTTCATTTTTTTAATTTTTTTATTTTTCAAAAAAAATAATAAGAACTAGAAGGTTTGAAAGACAGGAAATCCGAATTCATAGATGCTCAACGTCATTATTGTTCTTTTTTTTATGACGATATTTACAACCCTGAAAACCCTACAAATTTGCTGGAGTCCATCAAAGTCCAATTTTGTACAGAAAATTGCCCAAATTACAATTTTTAAAAATTCCCACGAAATCCAAAAATGAAACTCAGCAATTAAAATTTGGCCAGATACTGTACAAGGGTGCCTAACGGTCTTGAAAGTCATGAAAAAGTCACGAATTTTGCTCAAAACACACTTGAAATTTTTTTTTAAACCCATAAAATAAAATAAAAAAATAAAAAAATTTGTTCAAAAAATTAGAAAAATGAAAAAACTGAAATACCTAATTGCCTACAAATAAAAAAAAATTCTCGTAGTTTCAAGATACGTATTTAATTTTTTGGGGGGAGGAAGGTACCTATTTTCTTGTGGTAAAAATGTGAAAAATAGGTTATGAAAAAGGTCATGATTTTTTTGTCTGGGAGTTTTGTGAGACACCCTGTGTATTTTTAATGTTTTTTCGATTTTTTTTTGTCCAGCTCCAGCCCAAAAATGTTTCTGCCAGTTGGAATAACACTGTATTGTTAGGTCTTCCGATTTCGCTCAGTTTTTTTTTTTATAAGTTCTTAGTAGGGGGTTTCAACTTTTAATGTTTTTATACAGTTTCAATTTTTTGAGCCATGATTTACGATTTTTAAATGGAAAATTACCACTTACCTTTACCTTTCACACGACACTCAATAATGATCTCGTGACGATATCGGAAAATCCCACCAAAGGTTGCATCTGATCTTTACTCACTTGTACCTATGCTTCGTCTATGGTCCGATCAAACGTTGAATAATTAATAAGTTACATATGTAGGTACCTCAACTAGGTATGCATAAAAAGGTTCATTATTATTTCTTTTTAATGAAGCGTTAAAAATCATAGCTAACATATGTATCTATCTATCTCTTATTCCGTTACATCATTTCATTCTACGATGATAAATACTCATAACTACCTATACTGGATAAACATTGTGCTTTAATGATGTAAACAGGTCAATAGAATATTTATCTCCTAAACCTGGGAATTTTTTTTTTTTCGTACCTGTTGCATTTAATTCAAGAACATCTTGGTGATTCTTTTAACGAGTATTCGATTAATTCGATTCAAAAGAAAAATTAATTTCTTTCGATTAGTTTTATAGCAACCAGTTTATACGTATGTTGTACGTATTCGTATGTATAGCCTGTGTTAAATTTATACATTATTATGGCACTTTATAACGTCTATGGTGTGCGGTAGGTTATAGCCTATACAACACACGTTTACAATTCTACATAATGTCTTTAAATTTCTATAGGTCAGATACGCACGTTAACATTGAATATACGTACAAACGCGGTTAATTTGTTTGAAAAAAAAAAAGTCAGCAAAGAAAGAGAGGAAGATATTGACGAGTTTTAGAGAATTTTAATAACCGGTAGTCACGTGGTTTAGATAATAGAAATTTTGATATTAATCTAAATAATGGCACAGGTACTGCCAACTATATTTTACATATTATAATGAATGTACGAGTACCCCTATATAGGTAGTATAGCGATATTATTATGTATTATTTATTATTATTATCATCTTTTTTTTTCATGAATTACAGGTGAAATGACTGTTTTGTATTTATTTACAAGAGTACGTTTCAACTGGGACGAGGTCGACTTCAGCATCTTCTCCACCTACATGATGGTTACCAACCTTCTAGGTAATAAGAATAATGCCGCTAGCGGTTATTTTCATTTTCATATATTCATACCACCAAATTAGTTAGGTACTTTACTTACCGTGTTGCGGAATATTTATACCTAAATTTTTCGACTTAATTGTTTATATAAATATAACTTTTGAAATACTAAGTACGTTTGATAATTATCCGACGTTTTATGCGATAAAACATTAGCACACTATTGACCCACTTATCGTAATATAGGTATACTCGTTTCCGCTATCCTATGGTATTTTTAATTGTTATTATTTGTATATAAGTAGACTATTTATTTTCACTGTAGGTACGTGTACGACAGATAAGAGTAGACGATTTGTAAACTACGAGTATTCATGAATGGTAATTTGGTTTCTTCTTCTTGTTTTAGGAACCATGTTTTCGGTAGGTGTATTCAGTCACGTGCTTCAAATCGACGACGCTCTCATTGGCGTGATGTCTTGTATGAGTAAGATTCTCGCCGGCTTCGTGTATGCTTTTGCGACGACGGATTTCGTATTTTATTTGGGTAGGTTGATATTTTACAGAGTTGAGATTTTTATAAGAAATGCCAAGAGATTTTGGCTTTATTTTCAAAGATGGAAAATTTTGTAAAGAGACGGTGTTTCGTTTTGCTTTAAAAAATATGGAACTACAATTTGTGTTGAAACTTGAAGAAATATTTCTTCTTTAAAAATTGCTGAAAGATTGTGCTACACTTCAATTTAAAAAAAAAAGAGATTGCAATTTGTTGATAAGAGAAAGAAATTACCTCCAGGTTGAATTTTTAGATTGAGCAGATAATCTTTATACTGTGGCTACTTCAGTACATTCTGCTAGTTAAATTTTTAGCTCCCTGTTTTCCCTGCTCTTCTCCTTCATTTTATTGAAAAAAAATTTATCAATTTTATTTTTTAAAAAATCATAAATTTTTTTCAAAATTGGAGAAATTATGTATTTTTTAGTCATTTACGTACATCCCTCATTGACAAAAAATCTACTTTTTTGGTAGATGATAAAAAAATATTAATATAAAGTACATTACATTTTCATAATTTTTCGAACTCTTTTTCAAAATGAGTGGACAAAAAATTAATCAAAGGATGAAGGCCCTATTTTTTTTAAAAAAAAAGGAAATATTCGAACACAGGAGGCTTAAAAAACCAAGTGGAGGATGCATTGCGTCATTTTGTCATTTTTTATGGTCGATTTGATCACGTTTGAAGGTGAAGGCATTGAAAGGGAGGGGACTTAGAGGAGTCAGGTGCAAAAAATAAATCAATATTTGATCTCAGCGACCTCAAATCAGTTGGAATAGACATGTCACATCATATTTTCACAATTTTTCGGACCCTCTATTAAACAAGGGGGAGGGGGGTTATTTCACCGATTTTGGTCATTCTCATGGAGCCTCCAGCACAATTTTCAATTTTTTCAGAATTTTTAAATTTCTTCAGAATCTTGGGCATTTAATTTGGGCAGCTAAAAATCGAGATTTTTTGGTCAAAGAAAACAAATAAAATTCAAAAAAATCAAAAATTCTACGTTCTCAACAATAAGACATTTTTTTGATTCGCCCAAATAACTCTATTTTGTCTAACCCCCCCCCCCCCCCCATTCCAAATTTTACCATTTCGAGTCATTCCGAAACCTCCAGCGAGATTTTTGATTTCTTTTCAGAATTTAAAATTTCTCCAAAAGGCACGAAAATCAATTTGGGCAGCTAAAAATTGAATTCATTTACATTTGGTCTAATTCCGGGGTGGGCACTTCGAGTCTGCTTTTTTGACCAGCATATTTTCAGTGAATAAAACTGGAAAATGCTGATTAAAAAACATCCTCGAAGCGTCCATTTTGAAATTGGCTCAAATAAGTATGATGAGCTATTTAATTAGGTCGAGTTTAACCGTTCAAATTGATTTCCACGTCTTCAGGAGAGATTTTAAAATTTTCGAGAAACCGAAAACCGTGCGAGAGGATCCTGAATACCGAATAAAAGTAATATACTTACATAATAATAATAATAACAAATTTTTGAAAAAAGCATCAAAAATTCGCTAAAAATCGAAAAATCAATTTCGTTAGTTGGAATTTTGGTCATGGGAGTTTTAGACCATGCTCTTTCCAGAAATTGAGGTTTCGTTCAAATCACAGACGGACACCTTGAGAAGTTCCTTTGTCAGTAGTTTCGCAAATGTAACAGAGGATGAATCAGTTCAATCACATGTTGGTTTCAAGTTTTTGGTGTTTTGATCATGTTCAAGGACATTGAAGGTGGAATCCGAGCCCAGAGGAAGTTGAATCCAAAATTCAAGACGATATTTGAATTCAGCACCTTCAATAAATTACGCCAAGTACTTAATATTCAAAAATGGGCCCTTAATTTTAATTTTTTTCTATCAAAATTGGAGACTTTTTGTACGTACTGGAAAAGCACCCCCCCCCCCCAACATAAATTTTTGAAGTGCAAGCAAAATGTCCTGCCAACAAAAAATTAAAATAGGTAGTAAAGGTCTTGACACCCCCCCCCCCGCCCAAAAAACTTGGAATATCTGAATAACATTGGAAAAGTGAAAAATTAGCATTTCAAGTTTTAAACCGACCCCTCCCCCTTCTTCTTCCAAAAAAGTCTAGAAATGTTTGAAAAATTTGGGCCAAGTCCTGCTTTTTCATTTTGACATTTCGTTAAAGCTTTTGTATATGAGCACTGAGCAGCCTGATTTCAAAATTCAAAAAAATGTCAAATCTTTAACAATTTCCATTTTTTTTTTTTTTTTTTAATTTCGAATATGGCGATTTGATTTTAGTGTTTTAAATGTTCATCAACTTAGGTCCTCGTAATTCATTTTAAGTATAACATGATGACTGATAATTACTTAATAGAGCTGTGAAAAATGAATTCTGAAATGAACTTCTGTTCAAATCAGAAAAGATCTTTTTGATTTTTCAATTTATTCATGGAGTTATTTTCAAAATTTTTCAATCATTCGTGATTCTAAGTGAAGCTTTCTCGTAATGTTTAATCTCATTTTAGATTTTAGACTCTTTTCGTTGACGTAAAAAAGCTGAATTTTCATGTTTTTAAACTTTATTTATTATTATTATTTTTTTTTTTAAGCGTTTTCTACTTCTCATTTTTGGTATATATCTACCATCCTATTAAAAAAAAAAAAACAAGTCTACAAAATTCTAGCATTATTTTTAAAACCTGCTAATTAATACTTAGGTATCTATATTTTATGACCCTAGAACGTTCATGTGGGCGATAAGAGTCTCCAGGAGAGAATGGTGGGAGTTTTTTAGTATGGAAATGAATACCTATTTAAAATTTCAAAAATTAATTAATTTGATCCAAATTTGGGTTTGTGATGTATCAAGGTGTCTTTGGTAGCATATTGTGATATTTTTATTTAGGGAGCAGAAAAATAAATTAGTATAATTTGTGTCCATATTTAGGAAAGAAAATTCTCCAAATAAGCATTTTTGACACACAAATTTTGAAAAAGAAATGAATAAGCATGAGTTGTAAAATCTAGCTCCTTAAGTTTTGAAAATAATTTTTGAATTTTCATTTCTGTAAATTTCGATTATTTGGTACCAATTTTTAAAATTTTCAAATTGAATAAACAATATTTCTCTAAAAGGGTAGTATAACCTAAACAAGCTTCCAGAATTTTATTTACCAGGCAGGTTCTGTACCTATGTACAATACGAAAGGCACGATAACACTTACCTTGGGCTATTTTGTATACAGCCCAGTACCCTGCCGAAAATCTGACCCTAATTACAGCACAACACACTCCACGACACCAATGACATATTTTTACTTTATATCTGTGCGGTTGATAGTTGTTGGTACATAAACACGCCGCATGCCTTATTGTACTCGTATTAAAATGCAAGCATTTTATTGTTCTATTCTAACATGGCTTACTCGTTTGATGTTTTCAGCTCCATTAGTCGATATTGTAAATGGTACATCGTTCATAGCGATGAGATCGATTATATCAAAACTCGTCACACCGGACGAATTAGGTACGTTAATTATTATATGTACGACGACCACGCTGCTATAGTTGACAAATGTCACCGGCGCGGCAGCAGCTGCGGTTGTTGCGGCGCTGCAATAATTAACTTATTAACACTTTCAATTTTCATGTACCTAGGTACTGTACTTACGTATAAGTACCTTTACCTTATTTATTTATTCTCACATATGTACGTACTATGTCTACAGGTAAAGTGAATTCGTTATTTGGTGTTTGCGAAGCGATAGTTCCTTTGATTTACGGACCAATGTATAGTTACATTTATCGTACTACTTTGAATACTATGCCTGGTGCTTTCTTCTTGATTGGAGGCGGATTGACGGCCCCGGCTGTTATTATATTTTGGTAAGGAGTATGATATTTATGGTATTTTTTTTTTTTTTTTTTTCAGTTGATGAAAAAGCGTAAATACTGTAAGTGTAATTTCAACTTTCGAGACCGTTGAAATAAAAAAAAAACAAACAAACAAAATTTAAAAAATAAAAATTACATTTCCCTCCAATTTCGAGTTACAGAAGCAGAATTATTTATTCAAAAATGGTCATGCAACCTATCAAAGTGGGTTAAAATTTCGTGAAAAATTCAAATATTTCGACAAAAATAATTTTTGAGAACTTCTTGAAAATGTTGAACTCAAAATTGGATCATGATTTTTGAGCTTTTTGAAAAAAATGTCATACGACCAATCAAAATGAGTTGTTTTGCAAAATTGAATAAAAATATTTCAACGAAAATGTTTTCGAACATTTTTGAAAAATTTTTAGACCAAAATTGGATTATTAATTTCGAGGTTATTAAAAAACGAATCATACGACCTATTAAATGCGTTAAAATTTCGCCAGAAAATCAAAAATCTATACGAAAACTTTTTTTGAAAACTTTTGAAAAATTTTGATTCCAACATCTGGTTATGATTTTTTGAGATTTTCGAAAAAATTATTTTTCAAAATGTCAGAAAAAAACAAAAATTTGTATTTCAAAACTTTTCTGAGCATTTTTTAGAAATTTCAAGCTCAAAGATGAGATCACAATTTTCGAGATTTTTGAGGAAAATGTCATACAATCCGTCTGAATGAGTTAAAATTCCTCAAAAAATGTTTTTTGAGCATTTTTGAAGAATTTTGAACCTGAATTAGGGTCACGATTTTTGAGATTTTTGTAAAAGGTTTCGTGTGGTCTATCAAAATGGCCTAAAGTTTTGATAGAAAATCAAAAATTTCCATCATGAATTTTTTTGAGCACCTTTTAAGATTTTTGAGCTCAAAATTGGTCATGATTTGCAAGGTTTTGGAACAATGTGTCGCGTAACTTATCAAAATAACAAATTTGAAATTTCTGCCAAAAAAATTTTGAGCACTTTTGGAGAATTTTGAGCTCAGAATTTTGAAGCATGATTTTCGAGATTTTTGGAGGTGTTTTATGCAATGTATCAAAATGGGTTAAAATTTTGGAGAAAAATCAAAAATTGATATCAAAACTTCTTTTGAGCACTTTGTAAGAATATTGAGCCAAAGCTTGGTCATGGCTTTCAAGGTTTTTCAAAAAGATGTCGTCAGTCGTGTGAAATGGATTGCATGACAATTTTTTCAAAAATCCAGAGAACCAGTACACAATTTTGTATGGAAAATTCTTCAAAAGTGCTCAGAAAAAATTGATAGAAACTTTTGATGTCAATGCAGAAATTTTGACTTTTATTGATTGATCACATAACGCCCTTTTCTAAAATCCAGAAAATCATTACTTGATAATCTTGAGCTCAAAATTTTTCAAAAACACTCAAAGAAAGTTCTCATAGAAATTTTAAATTTTCTGTAAAAATAGCTATCTATTTTGACGACAAGTTCTTCAAAAAAACCAAAAATTACTGCCCAATTTTTGGCTCAAAATTCTTCAAAAACGCTCAAAGATCTATTTTTTTGAAATATTTGACTTTCTCTCAAAATTTAAGTCATTTTGATACATATGTCACATGACACTTTTTCGGAAATCTGACCTAATTTTGAGCTCAAAATACTTCAAAAATTCTCAAAAAAATCTTTGAAAGTCCTCAAAAAAGTTATGATAGAAAATTTTGATTGTATCGTGAAATTTCACTTCATTTTGATGGTCTTATGACACTTTTTTCAAAAATCATAAAAATCATCCCTCCATTTTGGCTCAAAATTTTCAGAAATTTCAAAAATTATGATTCAATTTTTGACTTAAAAATAGTTTAAAATAATTGAAAAAAGTTTTGATGGAAAATTTTAGTTTTCTGTAAAAATTTTAACCCACTTTGATTGGTCATGTGGCACTTTCTTCAAAAATCTCGAAAATCATGATGCAAGTTTATGCTTCAAATCCGTCAAAAGTGCTCAAAAATGTTTTGATTGAAGTTTTTGATTTTTCTCCTGAAGTTTTAACCAATTTTGGGCCCGAAGTAGGTAATTTGAAAATTGAAGGTTTTTAGGCTCCATCGTCCTATTGGGCAACTACGAAAATCCAAAATGCGTTCGATATTTCAGACTCAGTCATTCATATCTCTAAACAGCCCTTTGAATTTTTGAACTACAAAAATTCCAACCAAAACTTTTTTGCAAAAAAAAACAAAAAATAATAAATGAAATGAAAATTCTTAATTTTGAATCATCTGCAGATTTAAAAGTTTATTTTTATTCAATAATTATTATTTTTTATTTATTTTGGTATTTTTCAGGTGGATGTACACCATACATCGTAAAAAAGCCAAAGAACTGAAATCCAAGCAGGACGCCGAAGCTCAAAAACAAATCTCAACCATTGGTAACACGATGCAAAAGCCTAAAAAACACAGCATCGATTTTATGCTAACAGCCAATGATTTTGACCTACGAACAATTCTAGATCGACGAACAACCACTCACAGAGGATCTGCTCAATTTATCGGTATCGACAACATGGCTTTCCAGACGACGACCGATAAAGAAGAAAACTCGTAATGCTCGGTGCAGTATCCTCTCTTCTACCTACCACTCTGCGGTTTAAAGCTCCTGTGCCAAGTGTTTTTTTACTTACTTGAATTCGTCAAGTATCAGAGATTATGGTCCTTTGCCCCCCTCCAAATATTTTCACTACTACGTACCCCAAAATACCCTTTCGACCACATTAGGATGAATTTTTTTCTACTCTTGATACCTTTTCGATGATTAACATTGGTTTTTGTTGCACTATAAGTAAGCTCTGGTTGTTCAGTGTGTTTGTATACCGAAGCGAAATTTCCTTTTCGCTTTTTTTCCTGTTTGCATTCTGTTTCTGCTAGTATGATGACGTGAAACGCAGCTCGGTTAATAACGTATTAAGTAATAAAGCAACCTCAGATAGGCGAACAATAGTTATTATTCAGCTGCAAAATTAATAAGTTTTTCTTCCCATGAAGTATGATATTTTTTTTCCTCCGACTTCATTGTCCAATCCAATACTTTAAAACATTTTTAACACGTTGTAATTAATCTAACGTTATTACCACTTTGCGGAACAATGAACGCTTTCGTAATTTTTTTTTCTTCTTACAACTCGTATGGAATAAAAAAAAAACGCAAGTTGGCTTAATTTTTCTTCCCATAGCCATTGATCAGACAATTCGCAAGTTTTCTCCATTCGTCTTCCAGAGTCCTGCAGATCCGGGCCCAAGTTGTTTTATTTTCTAATAACTGTGATATATTGAGTAATGTTTATGGCTTTTATTTGTATTATTATCTAAGACGTATTTTGTAAATGTAATATTTGAGTTTTTTTTTTTTAAAGTATTTACGATATTCTCTTCTTTTCATTCGTTCGTTCGTTATGTGTGTAATGTGTATGTGTAGTCGTCTAATACGTATCGTGTGATTTGTCGTGTTTTTTTTTCTCTCAAAGTTGTGATATTTAAGATTAGTTCGAGAAGAATTTGTCGAATTGGTAGGCCAGGTGCCATATTATCTCATTTTGAGATGAGTAATTTGACGAAGGTTCCAATACGGCGAGTCCGGACTATAAGAGCTATGCCTATACCTACGGTGCTCGAATTGTATATACCTACTTAGACTATTACCCTACCTATGTTTTATGACGTGAAAGTTTATTTTATTATTTTTTTTGTGCGTGAAAATTTGTTACAGTATTGTGTCCATTGCATATAAATAATAAAATATTTATTTTTAAAAATTGTTTTGAATTTTTAGCATTTTGCTGTCACGCTCATTTTTGGACTACGCTCTCAACAACCCCCCCCCCCTTCGAAATAGTATCAAATGAATGCTCAGAAGTATCAAAAATATGCATTTTGATATGTCACGTGATATTTTAGCTCATTTTTGAAGTTGACCCCCCCCCCCCCAAGCCCCGTGAGGCTTTTCCACCAAAATGATGAGTACAAAAATTCGTGCTCAGGAGGCTCAAAAACAATACACTTTGATATGTCCCTTATTTAAGGTAATTTTTGGTTTCGGCCCCTTCCTCCGCTCCGTGGGAGCCCCTTTTGGGTTCTTTCATCAAAATAATGTCAAATTCGTGCTCAAGAGCATCAAAAACATATGTTTCGATATGTCACTTGTCTTGGTATTTAAGGTATTTTTTGGTTTTGGACCCTTTCTCCTTGGGTGGCTCTTTTAGGGCTTTTTGTGAAAATAATGTAAAATTCGCGCTTAGGAGGCTCAAAACATGAACTTCGACATGCCGCTTACAGTTAGTATTTAACGTATTTTTTGGTTTTGGACCCTTTCAATCCTTAGATGCCCTTTTCGAGTCTTTTTGTCAAAATAATGTCAAATTTGTGCTCATGCAGGAGCATCAACAATTTATACTTTGTTATGTCACATGACATTAGAGCATATTTTTGAGTTTGGCCCCTTCCCCTCAGAAGCTCAATCGGGGGTTTCCACCAACATATACTTCGATTTGTCACTTAGTATTTAAAGTTTTTTTTGGTTTTGGACCTCTTCTCCTTAGGTGCCTCTTTTGGGTCTTTTTGTGAAAATAATGCTAAATTCGTGCTCAGGAGCTTCAAAAACTAATGCTTTGATATGTCACATGATATATTTTGAGCTCATTCTCAAGTTTGGGCCTTTCTCTTCAGAAGCCATTTTTGGAATTTTGCCCTGAAGTAATACCAATTTCATAGGTACTCGAGGAGTACGTCACATTGCATGTAAGGTTATTCTTGATTTTGGCCCCTTTACCCTACAAGCAGCCTCCTTTCCAAAGTCGTGAACCTCAAAACATACATTTCGTCATGTCTCATAGCATTTAAATCAGTTTTAGTTTTGGCCCCTTTCCTTTGAAAGCCCCCTTCAGATTTTTTTCATTGAAATATAATATCGAACTAATACTCAGGAGCCTCGAAAACATATATTTTGATACGTCACAAAAAATTTGAGCTCGGTTTCAAGTTTAGCCCTCTCTCCCTAGAAGCTTATTTTGGGTTTTCCACCTAAATCATATCAAATTCATGCTCAGTAGGCTCAAAAAATATGTTTCGATATGCTATGTACAATGTACATAGTATTAAATATGTAGTATCAAATTCGAGCTCAGGAGTCCTAAAAACTTATAATACATGGTGTCCCAAAAATCACGCGCCGTTTTTGTCATGAATAATAGTTCATTCGCATTTGCCTTGCAAATAAACGGTTATGCAGCCAAAATTACGTGTTCGAATGAAGTGTTGTGAATTGTATAGGGATGAAGGCAGACCATAACTGTTCTCTCTGTGCAACAACAAATGGTGTGGCGGCCTTCAAGGTCCCGTTATAACTTGCTTGAAAAAAAAACAGGCGGCGCCTGACTTTTGGGCCTGTATTTTGATGTCAAAAATGGAATTTGAGCCCTTTATTGAGTTTGACTCGTACTCAAATGCTCACTCAGGGGTTTCCACCAAAATAATATCAAACTCGTGCTCAGGAAGCTCAAAAACATACTTACGTACTTTGATATGTCACATAATATTTAATGTTATTTTTGGTTTTGACCCTCCTTGGTAGCATTTTTTGTTTTTTGCTTTTTTTGTCAAAATAATGTCAAATTTGTGCTCAAGAGCGTGAAAAACATGTTTCGAGATAACTGTGTCATATGAAATTTTAGCTCATTTTTGAGTAACCCTCCTCCCATAGAGTTTTCCGCTGAAACAGTACTTATCAAATTCGAGCTCGAGACTTCGGCAGGTTTGAAAACATAGATTTTATATGTTTCATGACTTTTAAGTTCATTTTCAAATTTTTGCCCTCCCTCCTGAAGCCCTTTTTTAGTTTGACGCCAAAATAGTGTCAAATTCGTACTAAGAAGGTTTAAAAAAAAAACATTTTGATACCCCACACAACATTCGAGCTCATTTTCCAAATTTGCCCTCACAAATTGTCTAGCCTTTGGTCAAAATTGAGAAAAGTCTCGCTTTGTCGCCTTTTCTCAAATAATAAGTTTCACTTTTTTTTTTCAATACATGATAAAAACTGCTAAACTTTTCCGTGTTCTTTTGCCAAAAAATTACGAAAAAAGTTACACTTCTTCAACAAAAATTGCTAAAAAGATTCGCCTTTTTTGCCAAAAAATGACTACCTACGTACAAAACCCTGCCACAAAAATTATTAAAATCTCGCATTCAACAACAGGCAGCAAAAAATGTTGTCTTTTGTCAAACTTTTTTTGGCAAGAAATTTCAGAGAAGTGCTACTTTTTCCCGAAAATCTCCAAGAAGCTTCGACTTTCCTATGCTAAAATTCCCAGTCTCACTTTTTTTCAAAAAATTGCGCTTTTTTCTAAAATTTTTGAAATAAGGTCGCTTGATCAACAATAATTATGAAGAAGTCTCGTTTTTTCCTTAAGTTGTCGATGTCTTTTTTTTGGTCAACAATTTCCGAATGTTTAAAATATCCCTTTTTGGCCTAGTCTAGCTTTTTTCCTCTGATACTGCCAACAAAACTGCGATTTTTACTGAATTGTCTCATTGATCATTATTTATTTTTATTTTTTTTTGACATTAAAAATACACAATAAAATGGAAGGATTGAGACAAAACAAAATAAAATAAAGTAATAAATACATACATATAAATAATTAAACAGGGTTAGAGTTTAGGAACTCATCTACATCATAAAATGCCTTTTTTGATGGCCATTTATGAAGAGCTTTCTTAAATAGTGTTAGGGTAAAACAGAGGGTTCTTATGGTTTAGGGGAAAAGTCTTACTTATGCCACCTGGTACCTTAACCCTAAAACAACCCAGTTCGTATAGAACGCTGAACCCGCAAGGTATAAATACCTATCTCAGTCTACCCAACTACTACTCTCCACAACTCGTCGTAAATCAAATGATCAACACCAACATATACGTTTCACCATATATTGCTATATCTCATTAGATGTACAGATATACTAGCGTTGCTACGACTAATAAATATACCATTCGTTAACACGAAAGATTCTGCTGGTGATGAGGCGTTTCCTAACAGACAGAGTTGGCATAAGCCAGCGTTAAACTTAGTACTACTCTTTATGAAGATGGTTAGAAAACTGCAAGGCGGCTCGCTTCGGCAATCTCGGCCGTCGTCTCCACTGAACTAGTACACCAGATGGCGTTGTACCAGTTGCAGTGTTGCCGCCTGCCTGGGCATCAAATTACCACTGTAGAGTGGTAACATGGAGTCCCAAGTACCCTCTACATAATGCCCCGGCTGGGTATAGCTCGGGGGCCCGTCTGGATACGCAGCCTAAAAGAGGCCTACTCAGCGTCTCGTAGAGTACTTGGGCTCCCCCTGCCCCGCCTCGTATCACAGATGTGGCCTACTCGTCCTAAGACCCTATCAGACCCTATCTGGCTACTCGTGCAGAATCTTATAACAATACGCGAACTTAAGATTAACATATCTAAACATGTTTACATGAAATCATAATCTAATTACATTACTATGTTAACCTTAATTCTACACCATCCTTGGATTGGAATCTTGTCTGGAGCTCTGGATTGCTTCATTAATCTGAACTGGAACCTGTGACACTACTCAGGTGAGCTTCTCACTAACCTTGCTCTTTCTTCTTTCTGTTTCAGATTCTCGCTGGAATTCTTCTCACTGGAGCCAGACTCAGGTAACTACTCATATCTCTACTCATAATTTACCTCAGAGTGCTAACTCTTTATTTTCACAGATGCTGGCACTCGACACGTCTGGACCAGTTTAAACGTCTCAATTCCAGCTGCTCACATGACTACCTCAAGCTATTCACGATCATTTCAAGTTACTCATGAGATTGCTTCAATCTACTCATCGATACCTACCACGGGACGTAATATTTTTACTTCTTTATTGCTCAAATTAAAGAAAAACTTTGTACTTTGTTCTTCGTTTTTCTTTTCACAGGTACCTCTGAGGCGTTTTCGAGCTACTCAAGATCGTTATTCCAATACTCAACTTCTCGAATGGTGATATTCGCAACAAATAAAAACACCGTCTATCCCAACACGTAAGTTTTTATTTTATTTATCACAGCAGTTTTAACTTCACCTCGTATGTTTGGTTACTCAATGATCTTAATTAAATTCCAAAAAACAATTCACAAAAAACATTGCTTTCGTAAACTAAACTACTCATTTGCCTGCACAAATTCACACACAAATTCACACTTATTTACATTTCGGCATACTCTACTTATTAGCACGCCTCAAAATTCAATAAACAAACCTTCATCTTTTAATTTGGCAAATGGTAGAAACAAAAAACAACAAAACAATAGTATAAACAACAAATACCAAAACAAACTGCTCTGCTCGAAAAATTCTCTTTTCCTCGAGGAGCTTACTCGTAATTACATCAAAAAAATAAACAACAACAATAATACAAAAAAAAAATTTGAGACCACGATCGAGAAAAATAAAAAATACAACATCAGGGAAAAAAAATTTACCATTTTGGAACTACTTTCGTTCACTACTCGTAATACTGCAACGAATCGCGCGTGAGACAAATTTTACCTCGAGAAAACAAAACTAAATAGACAGAGGCGAATCTTCGAAAAATTTTCACCGCATTTTAGCGTGCTTCTCTGCCATCATTCTGGTTCTGTTCGTTCTGAGGGTTTTGTCTTTCTTCCTCCGCCTCCAATCGCATTCGCTCGCGTCTCTCCGCCAGCCTGCCACGACCTCGTCCAAATCCGGCCAATCCAGGTGCTCGTGGTATAGCCACCTGTAACTGTCTTCCTTCTTGTGCCGGCTGCTGGCGACTCGGTCCAGCTTGCGGCTGCTGCTGCGGCTCAGGCATCTGTCGGTTCACCTCGTTGACCAACTGCGCGGCTCGCTCGGGCAGTAATTGACGATCTGCGCCAGGAAGGTGTCTCATCTGTCGCTGCACTCTTTCGATCAGCTCCCTCTCGTGTACTTCTCGTTCCAGCTGCTCGCGGACATTCCTTCGTTCATGCGCCGCCAAGGCTGCGCGGTCTTGCCTCAACATCTCCTCGATACGTTGAAGTTGGTTTGCTTGGAGCTGCTCCACCGGACGCGGCGGATCCTGCTCTCGCGGAAACTGACCGTACCCCCATCTCCGCTCGACCGTTGCGTATTCAAATATCCTGACTAACGCCTCCGACGCTTGGTGCTCGTTCAAATACGGCGTCTCACCACGGAACGTCGCTGGAGGGCATCTCTCGATCGTTTCTTCTAATGCCTCCATATATACGTATCTGCCGTCGAACTCTGCTCTCGTCGGTCCTTGCCGCAGAAACTCCCGTATCCGGACGCGTATTTCCGGGCAGTGCGGCCACGTCAGCGGAGGCACCATCAAAATGTGTCGCGTACCCCGCCGATGCATCGCGCGCCAAAGTTCGAGGATTCTCTCGGTTACAATTTCGAACGTCTGCGACTCCATGCAAAACTGCCCCGCCGACATTACCACTCGCTGCGGCGCCCGCTGGACCAAGCTTCGTAGGTTTCTGCACATGGTGGTAGTTGGAATTCGTGAGCCCGCGAGCGGGTGGACACTCCACGCTCGCCTCGCCGCTACGTTTTGGTAGATCACCTCGCTTACCACCGCATGCGCGAGAGCATCTCCGATGACGACGAACGAGTTTATTACGTAATACGTAGCGCCTCCACGGTATACTCGGCCCAGAATCCAAGCCCCGCCGTCTCTCTGATAATATAAGTCATCTCGTACCGTCAACTCATTATTGATCAAAATTCCTCGGCTCTGCATCGACTGTTGAATCGTGTCGCGCGTGACCGGAAAAAACATACCTCGAACGTATCTCTCACCGCGCGGCTCGTACCGAAACTCGGCCATCAGCCATACTGGCGCTGGTGGCGGTGGGCAATTTTCCAGCGGCTCGAAATAATCTTCTATTGGTCCGAGATCCATTCTTCCTTCACGTACTCTAGCGGCTTCTCGGTCGTGATGTCGCAACGCTATTTCCATGTTTCGTCTAAACTCGCGCTCTCGTTCTTGAAAGGCGCGCTGCGCCCGTTCGCCCGGCGTTAACTGCGCTAGACCAGGCTGCTGGTCCTGTAGAACTCGCTCTGGGCTCGGGGGCGGCGGCTGCTCAGGTGCCGGTACATTCGGTAACGGTGGTCTTGATTCGGGCTGCTCCTCGAATTCACTCGCATCTGCCGCAAGCTCGAGCGTCTCTTGACTAGATTGGGTAACTTCGCCTTCCTCTACCGATTTCGACTCGCTTCGCGTCTGGCTACGAGTCTTCACTCCTTCAGGCGGTATTTCCGGCGTCTCGTCTCTCGCTACTGGGAGTTTACGCTTTACCGCCGGTTTCGTCGTCGCCGGTTTACGTTTTGTCGCCGGTTTCTTTTTTGTCGACGTAACCTTTTTCTTCTTCGGCGACGCTTTATTCTTTGAAGTTGATTTGCGTTTCGTCGCTGCTCGCTTTCTTGACAACTTCGACTTTCTGGACTTCTTCGGTGGCGTTGACTCGGACGAATCTGAATCCGACTCGCTGGACGAGCTCCTCGATGACGCCCGCTTCTTTTCAATCGACTCAACGCCGCTTACTCTCGATCCGCGCGAACTACTCGATACATCCGTCTTTTTTGACGAGGAATCACCCGTGCTCGTGTCGCGCCTCCGTGACTCGCTCGTGCTTCGCTGCGATCGACTCGCTGAATCGGACGCCGGAGTATTCGGCGTGGCGTACCGCGGCTGTTGTTGCTGCGTCGTAATCGGCGTACGCTCTTGATTTTTCACCCGCGCCTCGAGTATCGATTTTTTGACTACGTTATCGGAATCTTGAGGCGTCTCGGTCTTCACCGTTGATGTTTCGTTGTATGAGTCGAGTATCCCTTGAATTCTTTCTTTAAGGTCTCCACGCGCTGCTCTTTCTAAACAGATTTTTAGCGAAGCATAAATAACCGAATCAGGTATAACATCCTCTAGCTTAGGGCTTTTTGGCGAAGAGCTCTCTTTAGACGACTCTGTACTCGTTCTTTTACGTGTCTCTCTTTTCGCACGCTCATCGTCAGGTCGAGGGCTTTCACCGTCGTTACTCTTACCGTCCGTCTCGATTCCGTCCAGGTTCACGTCTGGTGTGTTCGGGACCGAAGACCGCTTCTCTTTCGACGTTGATGGTTTCTCTTCGGTCTTTTGAGGCTTCTCAACTACCGCTTTCGCCGCCGGTTTCGTAGTTTCTTTCTTTTTCAGCGACTTTCTGGCTTCCAGACGCGCTCGCTCAGCTTCATCGTTGACTACCTCGAACACGTCGTCGTAACTTATCTCGAGCTGCTCGAGACGTCTGTTGAGTTCAACCATCCTTTGCACCGTCGGCTGCTCGATACCTAAAAAAGAAATACCCAGCGTGATATCTCGACTACTCATATTTTGCGACTCAGCGTTACTCAAATTCGTACCTGTCAATGACGGTAGCACGCTAATTCCATCGAGAACCTCTGACAATCTAACTTCTTTGTCCAGCGCTTCTCTGTCGATGTCGATCAAAACCATCATCCGTGCACTGTCGACCTGCGTGAATACTCTTTGTCGGTCTATCGCTTGCAGCGCCTCGTCGAAGTTCATGTTATTTTCTTCGATTTTCTCCGTAAACTGTCGGTATCGCCGGTCGCGTTCTTCTCGGTTCACTATTGAAACAAAAGACACACAAAATGAACGTAATTAATCTACTCATCGCGACCGCATTCACTTATGCGCTCCTCGAATTTTACACTTACGTCTGTCCAGTGATGACTCGAAACCGCGTCTCTCCGCCTCGGCTGCAAAAGCCTCCTCAGAGAGTTCCTCGACTGACCAATCTCTTGGACCTTGACTCGCGAGCAACAGCGCATCGTTCTGTACCACCAGCGTCGCAGCTCTTTGCTGTACCTCTGCCAACTCCGACTTGAGCTGCTCTATTTCGGTTTTCGCGCAGTTTAACTCAACTCGAATTTGCTCGGCTTCAGCACGCGGCGGCTCTCTCGACGACTGGATCAGCGACTCGTTTTGCTCAATCAGCAATGTATTTTGCCGCATCTCTTTTATTAGCCGCTCGCGTAAGGAATCCTTTTCTTCTTCCGCGCACTTTGATACCTCGGTAGTACCGCCGCGTAATTTCCGCCACGTCTCAGGATCGACCCTGCCATTTTTCCGGCAGCCATTAACGAAGCAATCACACGGTAATTCTGCTTTCTTTTTCTTCAGGCACTTTTTGTGAAACTGGTGCCCACACGAAACCGCGAACGCCGTCGTATTTGATTTTTTCTTTTTCGGCCCTTCACCGATCGGCTTACCGCATATCTGACACCGAAAAATTCTATAATGCGTGGCTTCCGTCTCCGAATCGCTAAACATAATACAAAACGACCAAAATTTTACTACTCAATTCTCACTCGTGTATTTCTACTTTATTCTTAAATAGGTACTCAAATCTTTACCTTTCAGAATCGCTACTCTCGTCGGTATCATCCCAATCAGGTTGCTGCGGCTTATCGCCTTTCATCGCCATCTTCTCAAGTCAAAAAATAGCTGCGAACAGTTGAACAAGTATAGGTAAGTTTTTTTCTCACGAAAAATGCACCAAGTTAGCTACTCGAAAACTAATACATGTATATATCTACTACGCTACTCATAATTCTAAATATCGTGCTCGTAATATTCCAACTCAACTCACCTATTTTTCAGCGTCAACAAAAAAAAACTTCGTCACACGAATCGACTTCGATTACAACGTCGAATTCTTCAGCTGAAACAGGCAATCGAGACAAGTTACTACCTGAGTAGTTCACTTTCAACATGATTACAAAAAAGCTACTCGAGATGGCATGAAACACATTGGCTTATGCTAAGTTCTACTCACCTTTTTCCAGCGTCAATAATTCTCATCAAACGATCAAAAAAAATAACACTCCGTCCAATAATCAGCTGAAACAGGTGACCAAATGAAATTAACACCAATCTCCCTCGTATTACACCTCGCTACTCAACATGCACATTTATGGTAACGTATTATTGTTAACAAGCTACTCAATCACTTCTCTTACCTTTCCGATTAAAGCTTCGTCCAACCAAAGTCGCAATTACTAATCGAGAAAAACTTTCTGGCAACTCAAAGGAATTTCCGACCACGTTGCTGCTCGTTTTGTTCTTTTAGCTACGCAAAAAATACATTACATTACAATTCACGAGCACCGAGCTTATTATTTACACACGAGGTTACTTTATTTCAACCTACCAAGCACACGCGACGAGAGCTTCTCGATTTTTGAAATTTCCACGATTTTTGGCTAACTACGCACTCCAGATGTACGAAACACAATACTTCTCGGCTATGAACATAGAAAACCGCGTATTAATATTATTCTAAATTGGACTTACTCAAATTTCGGCAGGAACATTTCTGCTACAAAATTTTCCAACACCAAACCTGCACGAAGCTGCTCATTTCGCGAAAAATCACCGTAATTCAAAATTTCTTACCTTAATCGAACCGCAAATACGATCACGAACACGAAAAATTACTTTTTATACACTACCGATCGCAATTTACCGTAATAATTGCCAAAAAATCACGAAAAAAATTCACATTTCAACAGACAAGCACATTTCAACGTATTTCACAACTCAACGCAAAACACAATAGCCAAACCATCTGCCTTTTCATTCGATCGAAATATTTTTCTTATCAGTTGGTTGCCTGTTACAATGCAACCGGCTCGTCGTATTCGGCTCGTAACCACTCCCCGCCTACTCGCTTACACGCAAAACGACTCTTTGCTTCGTTGCAATGGTACGAGGGGAGCCGTTCCTTTTCGTTCTCGTTGCGTTCGGTTTACCTCTACCCCGCGCCTACTCGCTAGTACGCATAAATGTTTGCTGCTCGTAGTAACACGGTGCGGAGAGCCGTTCTCGCTTCGTTCTCGTTGTGCGGCGTGTCTAACCACCCCCCGCCTACTCGCTTACAGTACTCTTTTCCTATAGCTCATAGGCTGCTCGGGTAAAAACACTCTCGCTTTCGTTTGCCCAATACTGATGTAATGGAACCGATTAAAACACTTGCACGAGTAATTTTTGAATAAAATAAATTGTTTACAGGTAAAAAAAAAAATTTACAGGTTTTGACACTGCAGAGCAATGTCTGGAACTCCAGCTACTCAATCAACGACTCTACTTCGCAATATCATCGTAATTTAAATACAGCTCGACGAAATTTATTCTATGGTGAGATTCCAACTTCTCTAACGCAATAAAATTGGCTGTTTTCTTTTTTCGCCTTTTCATACTCGTTGGAGGTACGTAATCAGGATCAGCTGATCCTGGTGGCGTCTCACCTGGCTTCAAAATTTTCGTACGTTTTCTCTCTTTATCTTTCTTTTTCGCATTTTCAATAATTTCTCCAGCCTTTTTACTCAAATTTACCGCTCTTTTTATACAGTCTTCAATTTTTTCATTCTCTTTATCATCCAACTTGCGCCTCGCATGTTTTTTTGAGTCTCTGAAATTCCTGCAGTTTCTTACTTTTATTTTTCTCAACCTCTTCGAGTTCTTTTTTACGCATTTCTCTAGCTAGTAGCCTAGCTGCTCTTTCCGCGACTTGATCATGTATTTTAAGGTCAGTGACCTCTTCTTCGACCTCTTCCTCAATTTCTGACTTCTCGATTTCCTTCGGCGTTACTTTTTCTCTTATTTTCTCAATTAGGGGCCTATTATCGGTTTTTGACTGTAACTTAGGGTCATTTTTGAGCTTCTCTTGTTGTTCTAAACTCAAATAGATCGTCATTTGTCTGGCATTTACGATTTGTTCATCAGACTCATTAGCGATGCTTCTCACTCGGTACGCGTTATCACCAACGTGTTTCATGACCATGTAAGGTCCAAAACGCTTGGGAAACAGCTTTTTCGAGACCCCTTTGTCGTAGGAGCTCTGCCGGTGCTCTGTGAGCATAACTAGTTCCCCCTCCTCGTAACAAATGGGGTCACCCTTAAGTTTGTAAAATGCTACTTCGTCTCTAGATCTCTGTAGCTTTCTTCTCTCCCTAATGTACGAAATTAACGCCTGCTGCTCAGTCATTTCATCAACTCGTAGGTCTACTAATTCTTGGGTATACACTGCCTTACGTGCAAGCTTATCAGCTGCATGATTATTACGATCAAAGCTTCTCGCGGGGGTGTGCTTTAATTCAAACTTCTCAAATTTTTCTTTCAATTCTAAAATTTCTTGAAAAATTTCGCGGTGCACGACTGGTTTTCGACTCGCATTCTTCCAGCTGTTGATTTTCCACTTCTCAACGTTATAATTAATCGCGGTTGTTAAATAGCACGAATCAGAAAAAATTTTCGCGCGTCTCGCACCTAACTTAAGCAACACCTTCATAGCTTTACTCAGAGCTACCGCCTCAGCTAAATTGTTGGTATTTCGGTACCTAGGGTGGTCAATTCTTTCAGAAATGTTGAATTCTCCATTAGGAGTCCAAGCCACCCCTATACCTGCGATGGCATCACTGGAGCCGTTGTTAGAGCAAGCTCCGTCAACAGCAGCCCAATAATAACCATCTTCGTCTCTTATCAGGTTTGAGAGCTCAATGGGTTTTTCCATGAGCGTCTCGCTAGTCACAGATTTAGGATTCTTTTCTAACATATCCTGCTGCAACTTCTTGAGCAGGTATTTCGAATTTAACTTAGCCAACTTGGTTGGCATGTTGGCAGAAAACTCATCTTCGATGCCCCATACCTCATTCGGTTTTATGCCATACTCAGTAGGGGTGTTGTTTATCTCCGACTCAATTTTCTTAACATGTACATGCCAACCGTGGTGAGTATACTCATCATTTTCCGGCTCATTGTTTAACTTCGCTCGCAATCTATCACCAATTATGCGCATCGTGCGCTCAACCAGTGATGACTGCGGATTGTACGTCGTCGTATGGCCTACTTTTACGCCATTAGCTTTGAGCATCTCATTCCAGCTTTCGCTTCTAAACTGAGTGCCATTGTCCGTGATCACTTTACGAACTTTATGACCGAGCTTCTCGATATCTTCTAGTACTAACTCCATCGCGTGCACCACTGTCTCAGCTGTAATCGACTCCAATGGAATTATCCAAACTTTGCCAGTAAAAACGCACTTAGCTACAAACATGTACTTTGGTTCTCCTTGCTCATTCGCGATTGGTCCACATAGGTCCGCCGAGATGACGTCCGCTATGTTGAACGCCTCAATTTGAGAAAATTGCAAGCGCTTCTTCTCGCTATAGCCTTTGGTTTTTCGACAAGTAATACACTCACTTGTAATAATCCGTGTAGTTTTTACGATATTGGGTGAGTAATAAAGTCTCTTAAATACTGCCTCCAATTTGTGAGCTCCAATATGACCATACATCTCATGCAGGTATACAATGGTATCCCTGAATAACTCGTCAGGCATCACTGGAATTCTCGAGCCATCTTTGAACTTTCTGTAGAGCAACTCTTTATCCTTCTCTTTGATCACTGCATACTTCGCCTGAATTCTTCTCTTCGACTCTAACTGCTTTGCAGTCATGTCAAGCTCAAGAGCGTTCAGTTTGCGCACAATCTTTGTACACATCCTATCACGACTCTGGAAGATGTCCAAGCGTCTCAAGTGATCCAAAATCTCATCTTTGACCAACTCTACGAATGATACGTTTAACGGTATCATGTTGGACCAATTTGTGTCATAAATTGTCAACTCAGGCGCCTGAATTCCATACCATTGGCCACGTACTTTGTGTTTCAAATCGTACGTGAGATCGTAACAATTCAACTCTGTTATCCAGCCAGCCGCCTTTCTATGCACCTTAGCCAGAGTTGTAAACTTGTGCACGACTGACTGGAGGTCTCCTCTCACATGGATGCGTCTCCCATGAAGCCACAACTGCAGCTTATTTATTACTCGAACCAAAGCATACATTTCGCGCTCAATTAACGTGTAATTTTGTTGGTGTTGTTTAAACGCGCTACTCACGAACATTACAATTTTATCTTCTCCTTTGATGTTTTGATACAAAACACCATTGATCGAATGCTCAGTGGAGACTGTGTCCAAGTACATGTCTTCTCCATCTACCGGTGTCATAAGCTCAAATTCTTTGGTAAACTCCTCAGTTAATTTGTCTACCGCCTCTTCTTGAGCGGTGCCCCATATAAATGGTACACCTTTTCGAGTTAAGTCATAAAGAGGCCTCACTATGTCTTGGTAATTAGGAATGAAGCGACTATAAATACCAGTTAAGCCAATCAATGCCAACACTTCTCGTACATTTCTTAATCTTACTTTACCAGTTCTAACGTTTGTTTTCTTTTTCAAATACTCCAAGTAACCTTCAATTTTCTTTTTTTGTTTTTTTATGCTTCTCGTTGAAATGTTGAAGCCAAGATGGTCCGTGGAGCTTGCAAAGAACTTACACTTGTTGGCATTCAGTCTCAATCCATTATCACGCAAGATGCCAAATATATAAATCATCAACTTCAGCATCTCGCGAAAGGTGAGTGACCTCAGTAGCAAATCATCTACGTATTTTGTCACTCCCTCCATATCCGGTATAATTAAATTAATAACTTTTACGAATTCCGCAGACGATATCTTCAGACCGTATGGCAACCTAATCATTTGATATACTCGGCCATCGACCTTGAAACCACAATACTTGCGCGACTCTGGGTGCAACACAAGCTGCCAAAAGGCTGTAGTAAAATCCAACGTTGTGAAAAAACGAGCGTCTCCATCTGAAGTAATAATTCTATCTAGGAGGCCCGCCTCATTATAATTAATCTGTAGTATAGGATTTAACTCTACTGGGTTTAAGCAAAGTCTAACGCTACCGTCCTTCTTCTCGTTAGGCACCAAAGGGTTAATGTAAGTTGTGTCAGACGGCTCTGCTACTCCCTGCTCGATCATATCAGCTAATGCACGCCTAACTTTTTCTAACTGCTTGTTTGAAGGTGTATACTTTGGGCCTACGAAGTTTGGAATTTTGTTGGGGTCAACGAACTTTAATTTGACCATTGCCCCAGTGTATTTTCCAGGAAAACGGCTAAAAACATCTTTAAATTGGAGTAGCTCCTCCAGCGCCTCTTCCGACTCAACTTTCGTGATTCTCCCTTCTCGTACCGCCTCACCCAAATACCTCTTAAGATTTCTCTCAAAGATATCTGGACCATCATCCTTAGGCCTACCGTCTCTTCTAAAAAAGCTATGTAGGTCTGCTCGAGATACAATCTCAATGGACTCAGGTTCGTACTCGTCTACAATCTGAATTTGGTTTGCAGAAACATCCTCCTCCCTGTACTCACTTCTCTTGACAAAAGCTACTTCTTCTGCTCTGTTCGTACCTGGGGGCTTACATTTAGCAGTACCTGTTTTCATGTTTGTAGTTATTTCGAGCTTCTCGAGTGATTTGGAACCAATCAGTAACAACTTGTTGTCACCAGGCATCACGAAAAATGGCACCTTAATCTTGTGCTTACCGAACTTTAGAGGCACTACTATCGCTTTCTTCCAAGTTCTCACCGTTTGATTGTTCGCCAGTCTGCATTGCAATACTCTTTTCAAATGAATAAACTCGATTTTATCTTTATAATTATTTATTAACATATTTGCACATGACTCAGACATTATATTAGGTGTAGCACCGGAATCCAATTGTACGTACAATTTTAAATCAGCGAACCATAATGGCACCACACAAGACTTCGCTTCTTCAAAGTTCTCGATCTGGCTTCTCACTAGTGGCTCGACAGTACTTGGATCCGTACGCTTCTCATCAATTACGTCATTTTCCAGCGGGCTGCTCTGAACTGCATCCGCCTGATTGACCGTAGCTGCTTCTTGATTGACTCTTGCCCCATCCGATTGCGTTGATCCTTCTTCTCCAGAACTTTCTTCGATGGCTTCGCCTTTTTTGTTCTTCCAGGCTTTACACACCATTTTCACTTTCTTCTGCCAATCAGGTGACAGCTTAACTTCCATCTTGGTGAGGTCTTCAATGATCTGCGCCAACGGCCGGCTACTCTCTGGCATTTTTGCTTTTGTTTTTTCAACCGACTCTTTGGTGGTTACCAAGTAATCACCATCCGACTCAGTAACAACTTCCGCAGACAAGTTCGTGCTTGTTTCGACACATAAATTCTCAGAGTTAAAAACTGACTTTTTTGGCTTAAACTTGTAATTGTAGCACTTTTTCAACTCGAATAACAGGTCTTTCTCGCCAGTTTCATTAGGCATGTATCGACTCCCTTTCTTTTGAAGTCTGTTATCTCGCGGAATAATCTTGCCATCTTTGTCAGGTTGAAACTTCAACCTGCCATCTTCGAGCTTGTTCAGTCTAATGAACACTGCTGCCGGCGACCACCACAATGTGACGGTTTCATTATCACAAACCTCCTCAAAGATCCTCCTCCAAGCATAATAACGTTTCGCCGTCACTCCTCGATTGTTTTTTCCAGCTGGAAAAATCATGGGAAAAAGCAACTTAATATCTTCAATGCCTTTCTCCTTCAGAGTGAAAATTACTTCCCGTAGTATGCGTCTCATATGGCTATCTCGAATACTACCTTTATTTATTTCATACGTGCCCAATGACAAAATTACTCTTTTTTTAGTAAATTCTCTTTTTTTTACATGTTCACGCACGGTTGCCATCGTACAGTTCTCAGAAATTTTTTCAACGCTACTCTTGCTTTCTTTTTTAGCATCGTCTCCGCTACCGTTGTTTTTAGCTCTAGCTTTTGTAATTTCGATTAATAATTGCGCGAATGCGTCGCCAACTAAGTCAAACTCTTCGTAGGGGAGATCGGGCTCGGGGGGGGGCTGTGGCTCTTTTCTTTTTTAAGCCTGCGTCACGTCGTCGTTTAAAGACGACGTCTGAGAACTGTCATCAGACACCTCATCCTCAGAGTAAGGTGGATCATCCGGATTCATCTCAGAATAGCCTGCATCAGCCTCATTGGTGGTACCACCGTCTCTCGCTCTACGATCACGTCCAGTGCCACCTTTGTTCTCATCTCTTTTCGAATTTGAGCCAGAAGCTGCGGCTCCGGAGTCGTTAGTACGTCTTCGCGAATCTTCTCTGTTATCGCGGCTATCTCGGGAGTTGCGAGTATCATCGCGATTGCGCGTTCGGTTGTCACGGTTATCCCGTGAGTCGCGGTTATCACGTGTATCGCGGTTGTCACGTGAGTCTCGATTGTCACGCGTATTTCGAGCGTCTCGGTTGTCAGATCTAGCTCTGTCGTCTCTACGGCCATTGTTGTCATTTGACCTATAACCACCGCCATTGTTACGTCTCGTATCCGCCGAGTTTGCTCTAGCGCCGTTGTTGTTACTAGCACCTCTCTGCCAGTTATCGTTTGTACGATTTCTACGATTAACTTGAGGTTGAGCATTATCTTGAACTCTGAGCTGCAAGTTCGGTACTCCTTCAATGAACTCCTCGTTTTGAGTCATTTCTATGAGACGTCTCGCAAACAATACAATATCGTTACGCTCCTCATTCGTAATCCTAGTTCTTAAAATTGGATTAATTCGCGGATAGACGGCATTTATCATCTGCCATTCGGTGGTTTGCACATTCGAGACTACTCGCAACCAGCGCAGCGCAACTGTTGCCATATCAGTAGAACGTGTAGCAGGAAGTACTACTGCTCTAACGTGACTCATTGCATCTTCCTGACGCTGCTGGCTCCACATTGCTTGCAAGAACGATTGTCTCAACGCTTTGTACGATTTTTCGGTACCGGTGTTCGCTTTCCAGGTTGCCGCTTTCGGGTGTGTTACTAGTTGCCTAAACATACTAATATACATCGTCTCATTTGCATACATACTCTCCATTGCCTCCTCAAATTGGCGCACGAAGAGATGCGGCTCAAATTCATTACTTTCATCGTAAATAATTTTCAATACTTGCAGCGTGCTTAACTTTGCTGCACAATTTCCGGCACCGTAATTTACATTCTCATTTAGCGGCTCGTATGCAATTCTCAGCCCTAAGGCATTGCATTGCATAGATCTTATCAATTCAGCTTCGCTTCTGTGAGGCTGCGCGTCGTTACTCAAACTTCCAAACGAATCTCCTCGACCCTCAGGTCTCGATTGCGCACTGTTCGATTGCGCATTGTTGGATTGCGCGTTATTCTGCTCAAATCTCACATCTTGTTGCGAAGCTTGTTGCGTTCTCATTTGGGGACCCTGCTGCCATCTTGCAGGAATGTCCTGCCACTGAAAATGGTTGTCAAACCCGAACCTTCGGCCGTCGGGTGGTACAGGGTCACTTTGGGGAATATTTGGGCCCGCTTGAACCTGGGAGCGTGGCCTCCCGCCTTGCGGCGCCTCGGCCTGACGCTCATTTTCCAACTCAACGACTCGCTGTGTTAATAATCTAATTAGACCGGCGTCTCGTTGTCTCGCTTGCCTTTCAACCCGAATCTCATCGGCCAGCACCGCTACCGCGTCCATCGTTTGTGTCATTCTCAGACCTTCATTATGAATCTCATCACCGATACGATTTATAAGCCTAGAGTGATTGGTACCCCATGCCTGTGCCATTTGGCGCATTCGAGCGGTACTCGCTGTATCTCTATCAATTATATTATTTTGAATCTCACGGTATATTGTTTCCAAATCAACGCGAGTACGCGATAATTCAGTCTCAATACATTCGGCTCTGTGGTCTAAGATCTCGCAATTATCGCGCAAATTAGGTATTTGCTCATTAACGTACGCGTCTGTAGCAGTTTCCGGTCGTCTATTTTCTACTCGGATGAGCTGGTGCTCAACGCCTAAATTCACCGGCCTAAAATCAAATCTTCTAATGGCTACGTTCACGCTCGGACGTGCGCGTGTAACCGCTGGTCTAGTCATTGTTTCAACTTCCTGTTGAAAATTATTTTGAGCTCGTCGCGACGCGTCTCTGGTGCCTACTGGTGGCTGACCATTTGCGAGGGGGTCTACAGCAGAGTAGGGAGGAGGTGCACTCGGATCCCTCGGTCTGTTCTCAGATGGTAAAAAACCACCAAATAACGTCTCTCGGGGCCTAGTTCTTACGTTGTTTAGGCTCAACTCCCTAAATCTACTCGCCATTTGCGCTTGCGCTTCTTCCTCGATGCTCGTGGTGACATTTTCGACTGTCACCCCATAGACAGGTTCGCTACTCGCTCTTACACTTCGAGGGGGTGGTAGGGGGCTGATGCGCCTCGCAGTAGGCCTTTGCACCGCACTTTGGCTACCACTGGATTCACGACGCGATTCGGGGTTGTCTGAGACAGTCACTGTTCGTACAGACTCCCTAGAACTCGATCGCCTCGGATTTATCGTCCTATTTAGTAAATCTTCAGCTTGCAGGTTTTGACCTGCAGCCGAATCGACATTATCTTGGTTTAAAGCTTGCTGTACATCAGCGTCAAGGCTATCCAACAGGCTTTGCATTGGGTTTGGCTCAGGTCTACTCACGACAGGTTCAGACTCAGCTTCATTTTGCACATTTGGAGCAGGTTCGTTCCTGCTCGAATTTGCCAAATTGGACATTGCTTGATGCATGTTCAATTCTGCTTGCGCCTCAGCTTCGTCTCTATTCGTCTCACTACTCTCACTTTCAAGCCTCGCTTGCTTTCTAGGTGCTTCCGAGCCTGCGCTGTTCTCATTTCTTCTCCTCGGAAAAGTTTCGTGAATTCTTTGGGTACAGGCCACTGCCGCATCTCTCGGTTGTCTTTGAGGGATTTGGGAAGCACTGGGAGTAGCTACACGATTACCATTAACGTTCGAGCCTATATTACGACGATAATCCTCTAATGATTCTAAATTATTTCCAGAATTCGATCTACTCAAAGAATTAGAGGAGCCACGCCCACCTCTGTTGGAACTCATTTTACTCAAATCAGGTAAATAATACTCAAATTAGGTAAGCAAACTTTCGTTTACTTCAAGAAAAATCCGGCTAAACAACGTCTACTTTCTTTGTTGCAGGACAGAACTGCACACAAATCAAGCAGGAATGGACTTGACCAGGTTAGTACAATCTTGCACAAAAGTGCAAATTTTCACTTTTTCACTACCAAAAAACACTTCGCGAATTACGAACGATCGCGAATAAACGAATAACTTAACGAAATAATAAAACATTCACCACTAACCTGGTTACACATGGGTTTGTCCGATCCGCATCCGAGCAACTTCGTTCCACTTTGCACAGTTGTGCAAACTTTCACTTCTCAACCTGCTCAGAACTTCTCAGAAAGAAACACCACGTTTATGGCGCCAATGTTAGGGTAAAACAGAGGGTTCTTATGGTTTAGGGGAAAAGTCTTACTTATGCCACCTGGTACCTTAACCCTAAAACAACCCAGTTCGTATAGAACGCTGAACCCGCAAGGTATAAATACCTATCTCAGTCTACCCAACTACTACTCTCCACAACTCGTCGTAAATCAAATGATCAACACCAACATATACGTTTCACCATATATTGCTATATCTCATTAGATGTACAGATATACTAGCGTTGCTACGACTAATAAATATACCATTCGTTAACACGAAAGATTCTGCTGGTGATGAGGCGTTTCCTAACAGACAGAGTTGGCATAAGCCAGCGTTAAACTTAGTACTACTCTTTATGAAGATGGTTAGAAAACTGCAAGGCGGCTCGCTTCGGCAATCTCGGCCGTCGTCTCCACTGAACTAGTACACCAGATGGCGTTGTACCAGTTGCAGTGTTGCCGCCTGCCTGGGCATCAAATTACCACTGTAGAGTGGTAACATGGAGTCCCAAGTACCCTCTACAATAGCATAGTATTTTGAACATCTCTGATTTGTGGAGCCGTGGAGGGAGACTATTAAAGATTTTGACTGCCATAGTATCTATTCCTTCCCTGTTCACTTTAGTACTCAATTGATCAGCAAAGATTGAGTTTACACCTCTAGTATTATAAGTATGGGTCAGTACAGAAGGCTGAATACTACCATATAGGTAAGTAATATTCCGAGGATACATAAAAAAATTCTTTAGAAGGAAATTAATGTAGTGAGAAGGTACCTAACTACCTACATACCTATTCAATAATTCAATATTGAAAGAAATGAATTGAAATCACTAGTTGAGAACATTTATTTCATAAAAATCATTCATTACACTTTACATTTTCGTACCAATTAATTTTCTAGAAAAACTTATCTATAGGATATCCGGTTATCATTACAAAATTTACAGCAGATATTGCATATTAAAAGTGAAACGTACCTATCACGTAAGTACCTATCTATTTATCAACCCTTCCACTTTCACATTTACTAAAAATTCTATCTCATCATTTGTCAAAATCATCTTATATTTTCGTCTTCATCCAAATTCCTACCATCTTTGTCTGCATCTGAAATCCTATTGTCTTCATTTTCTCCCAAAATCCTATCCTCTTCGTCCTCATCCGAACTACTCTCATCGACATCTTCGTCTTAATCCATAATCCTGATGTCTTCATTTTCTACAAAAACCCAATCCTCTTCACCCTCATCCGAAGTACTCTCATCATCACTCAAAAACTCATCATCACTACTAAACAGAATTGAATCATCGTAAACCACCGAACACCACTGCTCAAACTTTGAGTTAAACTTTTCATCAAAATGCACGAAGGAACATTTCGACTTTGAGTAATCAAAAGACCTAGAAAAAGAATACTTCACACGTCTCAGTTTGTTGTTTTGAAACATCGATTCAACGATTTTCACTAGATTATCAAAACCACGCCGCAGATCAAAGTAACTTTGTGAGTCAAGAGAGAAGTGGGCATTCTCATCTATGAATCTTTGTTTCACTTCCAATGCTCCTGCTTCATCATTTTCAAAAGCATCTTCAATAAAATTACAAAATTCGTCCCACCAATTTGCATTTGTGTATATGCCAAGTCGAACAGGAAATTTCGGGAATATAGCATATAGGAAGGATCGTTTATATGCACGGGCAGCATCAACATCATGCAAAAAATAAGCTTTTAATTCATCGTCAAACTTTTCAAAATTTCGTGGGCAAAATAGATCAACATATAAATGTCTTAAAAATCTGAAAGTATCAATACCTAATTTCGTCAACGTCAGTTCGTCGTCAGAGCATGGTGGACAATTATTCAATAAGTTGTTCAGCAAATCTGGGTCGTGCCATGGCATAACGTCTTGGGTCATTGTTTTTTGCAACATGAAGTTTCTTTTTGTTCTAAAAGTTCCAGTAATAAACCAATATGGCACCATAAAATGACCTTGACTAAAGCTATCAATGAATTCTTCAGAAATGTTCGAAATGGAAAAATTTCTCTGATGATCAGAAGCAGTCTTCCAAATCTCAAGCAACGTAGACATCGATATTCCATCGTGTATCATATCAAAAAATAACTGGCGAAATTGTTCTACAGCCATCTCATCTTTAAAGTGTTTCCATATCCAAAGTGCAATTCGCGGTTCACAACGCAGCGTACGAGCAATAGCTTTAGAGGGCTTTTCTGGCAATTCAGACAGCACTCGTTGTTGCTGATGCCACAACATTGCCGAAAGGATTCGTGCAACATAAGTAAAGTCCTCGTAACGTCCATAACAAATCCAAGCAGCAGCTACCTTCACTCGATCATCGTTACTTAAGCGATGCCAGAAAAATTCGTTGCTGAACCTACCATCAGGGTGTATTTGTGGTGACCAATGCTTGAGGATAGATGCAGAAAAATGGGCAATTTCAACTGGCATAATGAGATCTGCAAAAACGGGATTTTCAACTGGCATTCTGTGAAGTTCATTTTTAAGGAAGCAAATCCAATAGAAACTGGAACGATGAGTGCGGAAATCCACTTTCTCGATGAATTCAGATGGCAGCAAGTCCAACGAAAAGTTATTGATATCATCTTCCATACAATATTCACACATGATGAGAAATTTCTGCACATCAGTCAAACTGCCAATCTGTAGAATTTTCCTCGCACTTTTCTCGTAGTCGATTTTACCATACACTGACCAAATACACCATTTTGGATCAATGCTGCGAATTTCGTGACTTCCTCTCAGACATTCGTGGCGGAATACTATTTGTAGAAGGTGCTCGACCCAATTTGTAATCTCTTCGCTAAACTTTTTAAGTGCATTTTTAAGCGTTTCTTCAACACGAGCATCTTTCAAATCTGCTATCATTTGTTTTGTCAGCTGTTGGCATCTATATTCGTCACAGTACTCGAGGAATTCGTTACAAGGGATGACATTCGTTTCTTCATCTTTGATAGGATGATATTTTGATAGGTTGATGTGCCATATTTCTCGAACTACTTCATGAGATGCTACTTCTTGCAAGCTTGGTACATCGCACAGGTATGTATAATGATCTTCGTGGCTCTCATCGGTGTCATTTCTTTCATGTCTTTGATCAGTGGTCATCTTGAATAATCTGCAAATTGAAATATTTTTTCATACTAGAGTGCGGAATTTTTCGCATTGAAAGAACTGACAAATCTGACACAAATTCAGTAAAGACCTTCATTTTGAGAAAAAAGTCACTCAGAAAATTTTCAGCTTTGGAGGTTTCCCTGGATGAAACATATGAGCTCTCAAAAGGGGGGGGGGGCATTTTCAAAAAAAAATTGTGTTTTTTCGCTCTTTCTCCTCCTACACAACCTTGCCATCAACATTTTAATCTACTTCTATGGTTCTACTGGGCGATTGAAAATTCGCAAATCGCGTATTTTTGAGTTAATGTGTTTTGAAAATAGGCGTTTATTTTCTTCTCAAGTAAGTTAAAACATCATACATTAATTATCCAAAATATGGAATAATATCATTTCTAAAAATGTGGAAATATTTAATTGGTCATACAGAAAAAATTTTCGAATATAAGTTATTTCTTGAAGGCTTCCTTGCCCTCAAATTTAAAAAAACCCTACTCAGAACGACATTGCCTATTTGCATTTACGGCAGAAATAATAGAAGGTTGTGCCAACGTGATAATCACATAAATTAACCAGAATGAAATTTCTTATCCAGAAAGATTTTCATCGAATTCCCCCGTTCACCATGTGGTGACCTCCAGCTTCCTTCCTAGAATTGCACGTATATTCCCTCCCAAGAGCCCAACGAAAAAATCCCAAGTAAAAAAATTGTTCCTTGAAGACTAAAATAGGTCTACATTTTTAGTAGGAATGATAAATTTCCAGAAGGAGTTGCGATATAAGGCCATTTTTTGGCCCCAGACAGTCAAGTATCGACTCGACCATTCTTGAAATGTTTGGTCAAATACTGAGATTTTATTCTTCGAAAAAACATCAAAATCACGTTTTCGCGATTTCAACGAAGTAAAAGCTCAGAATTTGACCTAAAAAAGCTCTCTTGTCTGACGATGAAAAGTTGTACTTTTTGAAACGATCTTTGCAATATAAAGCTTAAAAATAAGGAGAGAGTTTTTCTTTTCCAATTACCTATTGGACTCCTTAGTTTTGGTTCATCCTTTATCTATCAATTTTGAAAGTTACAGGAAAAATCAAATGAAAAATTACCGACCACTATAGCTAGTGCGTTTCAAACGTAAATTCTTCAATTTATTTGAAAAAATATGCATATATAAACGCCTTTTTAGGGACGCCCAAAGTGGGGACTCTAAAAAAAAGGGTTCAAAATTACGAATATACAGGAAGCTTGATTAAACTTTTTCTTCTAGATAATTGAGTACATACCTCTCATAACGTTACGTTTGACATGAATTGCAGGTTTTTATATTTTTAGGGGTTTCCAAAACATAGAAATTACAAAAAATTGGAAAATTTGGATTTTTGAGTATGTACTTAACTAGCGGAAGATTTTGTTGGGTTCAAAATTTGGTAGGATGAAGGTATTTTGGATACTAATGAACTGTAAAAAGGTTTCTAGCGGGGTTCAAACAAGAGGTTCAAATCGTACCCCTAGCACAAAAATTTTTAAAATTTTTCAAACGATTTTTAATTTTTGCAAATTGATTTTTGACAGAAAATGTTGAAATTTGTCGATTTTCTTATTTCGAATGCACGCGGATCAATTTTGGACTCGATAATTACTCGATTTATTCGCGAATAATTAACCAAACATTAATTAAATGAATAGATTTATTCGCGCATGATTCATTAACAATTATTGATCAATTAGTTCGTGTATAATTAACCAAAAATTAATCAAATAATTCGATTCGTTCGCGAATGATTTATTAACAATTGATTAATAGGTTCGTCAATTCGTTTGTGAACAATTCTCCAAATAAAAATTGAATAAATCGAGTCGTTCGCGAATGATTCACGAAAAATAATTCAATGAATCGAGTTATTCGCGAATAATTCATCAACTATATTCGTTCGCGAATGATTTACTAACAATTGATAAATTCGTTCGCGAATAATTCACAAAAAACAATTCAATTCGTTCGTGAATGATTCACCAAAAATTGAGTGAATGAATAGATTCGTTCGCGAGCGAGTCACTTAGATACGAATCAATCATTAAAAATTATTCAATTTGTTCGCGAATGATTCATTAAAAATTTGAGTAACTGAATCGATTCGTTCGCGAACGAGTCACTTATACGAATCCATTCGTTCGCGAATGATTCATAGAAAATTGAGTAAATGAATCGATTCGTTCGCGAACGAGTCACTCATACGAATCAATTCGTTCGCGAATAATTCATCAAAAATTGAGTAAAAGAATCAATTTGTTTACGAACGAGTCACTTATACGAATCGATTCGTTCGCGAACGAGTCACTAATACAAATCAATTCGTTCGCGAATGATTCATCAAAAATTGAGTAGATGAATCGATTCGATCGCGAACGAGTCACTTATACGAATCCATTCGTTCGCGAATTATTCATAAAAAATTGAGTAAATGAATCAATTTGTTTACGAACAAGTCACTTATACGAATCGATTCGTTCGCGAACGAGTCACTTATACGAATCGATTCGTTCGCGAACGAGTCACTAATACAAATCAATTCGTTCGCGAATGATTCATCAAAAATTGAGTAAATGAATCGATTCGTTCGCGAACGAGTCACTCATACGAATCAATTCGTTCGCGAATGATTCATCAAAAATTGAGTAAATGAATCAATTTGTTTACGAACGAGTCACTTATACGAATCGATTCGTTCGCGAACGAGTCACTTATACGAATCGATTCGTTCGCGAACGAGTCACTTATACAAATCAATTCGTTCGCGAATGATTCATCAAAAATTGAGTAGATGAATCGATTCGATCGCGAACGAGTCACTTATACGAATCGATTCGTTCGCGAATGATTCATCAAAAATTGAGTAAATGAATCAATTCGTTCGCGAATGATTCAGTAACTATTGATCAACTCGTTCGCGAATGATTCACCTAGAAACCAATCAATTTGTTCAATTGCCAATCGTTCGTAAATGATTCTATACGATTGTAAACAGATCAATTGCTATACAAGTTTTTCAAAAAAAAACGAATCAATTTGTTCGTAAAATATTTTTATTTAGAGAAAAGTTGGTCTTTCTCACGCTAAATGCGTGAGTGTTTTTTTTAAAATTGATTTTCCAAATTTGGTTGTGAGTCCTTAGAGGGGAAGGGACTGGAGAAATTGATAAAAAATTTTCTGGATAGGAAATTTCATTTCTGATCAATTTATGTGATTATCACTTTTGCACTATCTTCAATAATAATTTCTGCGGTAGATACAAAAAATGTGATTTCGAGTAAGTATTTTTCAAAGTGGATTTTTCAAATTTGAAGGGCAAGGGTTGCTCTAATTGAAATTTTTGTAATTACCTAACCAAAAATGCAGAGAAGCCTTAGAAATAACTTTTATCCGATTATGGTTCCTCAAAGAAGGAGCATTTTCAAAAAAATCGTGGTTTTGAGGTGAAAAAAAGCAGTAATATGGTGATTTTTAGAGGCGAAATTGAAAATAAATAGGTACCTAACACGAATTTTTCTAGCTAGATAGGGAAAAATTTTCGTCAGTCAACAAAAATTGATCTCCCTAATAAAAAACACCAACCTCACAAACCAAATCTAACCCCCCCCCCCTTTACGGGTGTAATAATCTTGTAATTATAAACACCCCCCTCCCCCCAAAGAAAAAAGGGGTTTGCCCTGGCTGGCCTGGCGTACGCTACGACTCTGGATTTTATGCATCACAACTTAAAATACTCGTAAATTATGCAAAATAAAATTGTAGGTACGCATTAATTTTACTCAGACCTTCTTATTCATTGTCATTTACGTAGCCACACGTTTCAACTACATATTTGGTTGATTTCTTTTAAAATTTGTTCCCTTCAACATAATGTGTGAATGAATGTTTTGTGAGAGGAAAAAAGTTGAAAATTACCCTAATTAAACATAAATTTACTTACTTACTCACTGCCAAGGAAAAGAACCTCGAAGTTGGTCAAGATCTCAAACAAACGCACGCACGACTACTCGTTGCATACAGTATTTGAATCACCAAAGGACTTTTGCACACAAACATCATCGCAGATAGCGACAATGAGGAGACGACGGTGTACACGTAAAATAGGATAAAGTAGGTAAAGAAATGAAGACCAGTTCTAACATCCAAACTCCGTTACATTTTCAAAAAGATGCTTAGGTATTGTTAGAGCTGCTGTCAGGGTGGGATAGATAGATCGGATGAATAGTGATCTGGACATTAGAAACAAAGAGACCCGGAGCCCGGAGCGTTTTGCAACGATTTGCTTTCAGTACTTCCACGGAACTCCACGATTAGGTACCTTATTTTTAAACGAGATTCTGGTAGTCCTGGTTAGTTTTTCGCCATCTACGAGTTCGTTTTCGACCAATTCAAAAAACAAATCGAGAAGAAAATAAATAAAAACGCGATGTATAAAAAAATACATCTATTTAATAATTCCACGCACACACAAAAAAAAAGAAGAAAAACAGTGAAAACGTAACAAATTACAAAAAGAGATTTTTAAAAATACTTAAAAACAATCCTTAACAAATACAAAAAAATATATGTATAAAGTTTATCTTCATTTCGTTATAATGAGCAGAGTCCTTTCGAGAATGTCAACGATAAACCATCATTTTTTTCAAAAAAAAAAAACTGACAAATAAAACAGAAACAGAAACAAAAAGAAGTAACAAACTCATAAGGTACAGTTTAAAAATTGAACTTTACATTACTTTTTTGTACTACTTCATAACGAATGGGTAATCAAGAAGAGAATAATCAAACAAATTAACTGCGTACTGAAAAAAAAAGTCATATAAAAGTAAAATTAAACGTCTTTATAAACTATCTTCGGAATGAAAACAAAACCATCGTCGAAGCGAAACAAAAAACCAAACAAATAAAACAACGCTATTAAAAATCCACGGTATAAAAAAAAATTAAAACTCGAATTTTAACACGAATGAATTAAAAATTAAATGAAAAAAAAAATACGTAAAAATAAATACAAAAGCGTGTAAATTTCACACGATGATTTTCGCAAGTGCTCTACCGAACAAAACGACAAATGAAAAAAATGAAAAAAAGAACATTATAAAAAGCCACATTGAAAATAAAAAAAAATTAAACGAATAAATGTTTAATACCCTGAGCTAAAAAATGTTAAGCGTATTTCAATTGCTCCATGAATTACGTAGGAAAAATAACTTGAACAAAAAAATTCAGAGAGGAATGTTTACAAATAAAAAAATTAACATAAGAAAATGGGTCAACTTTGAAAACAAATATAAAAATCTATACAACCTTTTCCCAAAATTGTACATTTTTACACGACTTTTCAACTTAGAAAAAACTTATAAACTGAAACATGTTAATATACAAACACAACGTTCAAGTCGAATACGCGGTAAAACAATTTTTCAAAAAAAAAATCCAATCTATTGAACTGAACTTTTCCTCTTTTTTTTTTTTGTTTTTTGTTTTGTACTGGAATATATAAATATAACGACTGAGTATCGAGAAATTCACGATAATATGTAATATAAAAAAAGGGGGCATCGGTAGCACAGCCTTATTTGTAACGAGCACGTACCCTCTTGTTTTTAATGAAGAAAAAAAAATTCACGTGTCTCAGTCGTAAAACAAGGGCGAAAAAAACTAACATAAGACTCGACAAAAAAAATTCGTGAACGCGCCAACAATTAAAATGAAAATCGATCACAAGTATTACTTAATCCTTAAAACAGTATAGGGTGGTACTTGAGTATTACGAAATGACCTTATATCAGCTATTCAGACTCGATTTTGATTCGTTCAACGATCATTTTAAAAAATAAACTTCGTATGAACTTCGTTGTTAAATTTAAAATGAGATCTTTTCAATGAACCTCTTCTAGAGGACCTGAAGTAAGCCCCATCCTCTCGGAGGGAATCAAAAAATGATCTCAAAATGGGGCAAATAGAACACTGACTCGGTCAGCCATTTTAGAAAGGAAGAGTTCAAAGTGGAAAATTTTTTGGCTGATGTTGAAAAGAGATTTACCTACATTTTTATTTTATTTTATTGTTTTTTCAAGATTTTTTCTCCCATTTTTTAGACCACTTGAGTACTCATTGAAAATGGTTTTAATTTTATTGTATTTTGGGAAATATTCTTCCCCTCCACTTCCTTCTTCTCTACCACAACCACAACTAGTACGTAAAGAGACCTCAAAAGGACGAGGTGAAGATTTCAAATGTTTGAGCAATATTTGACCAACGTTAAATACTTAACCTCGAAACGACACGAAAATAATTTGAGATTTCCCCCTTAAATAAATATTTATAAAAAATGTTCAAAATTTTCAATTTTTTCAAATTTTTGATTTTTTTTTCAATTTTTGAAATAAAATTAAATTTTTTACAAATTTCTTACTTTTGGAAATTTAAAAAAAATCAGATTCTATTTTTGCATAATTTTTTTAAACACTCAATTTCAAATAATTTGCGTAATAACTTTTTTCCTCAAAAAATTTCAAATTCATTTTTTTTTTCAATTAATGAATTAAAAATTTATTTTGAAAGTATTTCCAAAAATTTGAGAACTAAAACCACTAAACTTTTACTCCACTTTTTAAATAAAAATTTTCAAACTTCTATAATAATTTTTTTTAAAAGAACAAATGGTTTAAAAAAAATTAAAATGAAGATTTTTTAATCAAATCCATTTTTATTAACCTTTTTAAAATAATTCTCTGAGCAAATATTGGAAAAGAGGAGAAGGAGGGGATAAATATTTACAAAAAAAGCAATGAATTTTCACAATTTTTTTCGGGTCATCTAACATCAATTTTTTGTGAAATCCTTTAAATTTCCAACATTGTTGAAAGTAAGTCAACCCAAATTTCTCAAGAAATCAAAATCAAAAAATTTTCTCAGCTTTCAATTTTTTATTTTGTGGATTTTTCCACTCAAAAAATTTTTAATCAAGCAATATTTTGAAAACTTTCATATTTAAAAAAAAATGATTCCCAAATTTTTTCAATATTTTTTTCAATCAAAATATTCAATTCCAAGTAGAATTTTTTTACTTAGGAATTCTGGGGGAGGGGGAAGTAGGGGATGAACAATGACTGAAAAAATTTCAAATTTTTACTACATTTTCAAACGTTTTTAATGATAGTTTTTTTTTTAGAAACTACCTGAATTTTTTTTAATTTTTCAAAATATTTATCAACTCTAATCTCGTATAAAATTTAAAATGGAAAATTTTTAAAATATCCAAGTTTTCACTTTGTGGTTCTCTAATTTGTCTTCATCAGCAAGAAACGTACATTAAAAAACGCTCTCTGCGTAAAATTTTCAACTTTGAAGTAATAATTTTTCAAATTTTCAAAATGTTTTTTAAACGAAATTATTTTTAATGAAGTCGATTTTTATAAGCTACAGTTTTTTTACTCGAAACCTTCGAACCAAGTCGGGGGAAGGGGGTAAAAATGTCAGATTTTCACAATTTTTTGACGTAATTTTACAGCTATTTTTTGAGAAATTCCTTCAAATTTTCATCAAATCTTTAAAAATTAAAATTGTTTAAAATTCCAAGATTTCAAAAATTTTTTCGTGGTATTTCTATTTGTTTTAATAAACAGGAAACAGGAAATTGGAAATATCCCAAAAAATTTCAATCACAAATAAAAATGAAAAAAATATTAAATTTTCAGTTTTTTTATCAATTTTAACAGATTTCGAATTTTTTAGAAATTGTAGCTTTTTTTAAATTCATTAAATTACCAAATTTTGATTACGTTTCAACCCTCTTCAAAAATTTTGAAACTATGATAGCTACAAATTGCCCATTTGTAATCAATTTTTCAAGCAAAATAAGAAAAAAAAATACAAAATCAAGTCACAAAAAATCGAATAAAAAATTCGACTTGCAAAGTCGCAAACAAAAACAACAGCACAGTACCAAGTACCACCCTATCAAAACATAACTATTTTAGCGTATATGAGCTTTTTAAACACATTCTAACATAATTTAAGTACGCTTACAAAATACACAATAAAAATGGTAATTTTCTCACATTAAAAAAAGAAAAAAAAAATCAAGCACCATTAAACCTTTCCTTTCACAATGTTACGTGCAACTGTACATTTTTGAAATACGATTAACCTTTGTAAACACGTTTCGTTTGACACGACGAAACCATTTTTTTTTTTAAACAGAAAAATCATAAAATATAAAAAAGTAGAAAGAAAAACAATAAAACACAATAATTATGAAATAAAAAAAAGAAACGCACCAACACTTATGAAACAAAAATAATTCGTAGGATGAAAACCTGCTTACGATAATAATTTGTACAAATACACGACAATAATAATTCCGAAAAATGAAAATTTCTTTCAAATAACTTAACAGAGGAAAAAAGAAGAGAAAAAAATGCAATTTCGTTCAAACACGTCAAATTGTAGTAGGTTATATACATAGTAGGAACCTTCATTACGCGTATAAAAATTACATAAGTAAAACATAATAATAATAATTCGACGTATTAGAATTATCTCAACTCTTTCGGAGGTGTTCGATTTATTTGTTAATGTTATAATAAATGAGAGAAATGCGTAAAACCCTGAAAACACGTGGCAAGACTCAATTGGCAAGAGAATCTTCCCAAATGAGGATCATAATATTTGATATATTCAGTCTAATAGCCCGATTCAACGACCTTTTCGCTACAAAATCGACCACCTCTGTTTTTTTTTCAAAACGTAAAAAAAAGAAGAAAACTAAAACACTGATAACAATAATAATAATAAAGGTAAAATAATAGTTTCGAAAGAAGAAAAAATATCAAGTTAATAGTAATTAAAAAAGAATCTCGTAATAATAATCATAATAAACACTTCCATATAAACTTATCGGACTAATCAGGTAACTGAGAATTGAATTTTTAAACATAAATAACATTTGGTTTCAAACATTCCCCCGGCTTAGGCGCGCCTACATTGAACACAAATCGCGCTATAGCCATGGTCCCTGAAAAAAAAACCAACTCGTTTCGCGAGTACACCTTCGCTTTTCGTAACAACAACAACAACAACAACAGTAGCAACAACAAAAACACCATAATCATCAAAAGACTCGAGACGACTTAGATACGGATAAAACACACACAGATACAGATTTGGAATCGTTTAGTACATTAATGAATAATCTCTTGGGTCTCGTTATCGAGACCACATACGCTACACCGGAGACGATCCATTGATGTAGATCTCATTTGACTCGTGAAAACCGTCGTCTGTCGGTATATCGGAGCTTTTTCGATGTCTTCTGCCGCCGCTGCTGTCTTTGAGAGGTGGACTTTGAGAATGGGTTTTGTCGCAGTATCCGGAATCGCCTCCTTCGCGATCTCGATCCGTATCAGCAGCCTCCATGATTTTTTCGTACGTGTCGTCTAAAGGTGAATCGCGATGGAGTAACATGCCGTCATCGTGTCTGGTTACTTTTTTGCCAGTGCCGGGACAATACTGTGGGTAAAGAAAAAATACATCCAAGTTAGTACAAGAATAAATGGTATAAAAAAAATCCAATTGATGGTTCCATAAAATGATTATTTTTATAAAAATAAATAAGAACCCTTTTTTTAGAGAAGGAAGAGTGGAGTGTATCTATTTTTAGAGTTCGTGGCTCTCTCATCAACAAAAAAAAAAAAAAAAAAAAAAAAAATGAGCTTTCCACGAACTACACTTAGCATTCTTGGAATTTCTTCAATTTTCAAAAACATCGAGTAAAAGGCGTTTATCGACGAATTAGAGATCTCCAAGTCCAAATGGGCATTATATCTAGAACAATGGTCACGATATTTTTTAAAGCAAATTTTTGAGCCCCATAGTGAGTAATCAGGGTATCTAACAAAACTCCCAGACAAAAAATCATGGCTTTTTCATGAGCTATTTTTCACCTTTTTACCGCATAAAAATACTCCCTTCCCCACAAAAAAATTGAATAACTTTTTTGCTATTATTTATTTAATTATTTTAACGTTTGAAAAAAAGAGAAATTATGAAAAATTGAGTTTTCATTTTTCGGAAAAAGTCTATTTACTTGTCGAACAGGGTTGCCATTTTTTACATGATCAAAAATAGGGTACTTCAGTTTTTTCATTTTTCTGATTTTTTGAACAAATTTTTTATTTTTATTATTTTTATGGTTTTTTAAAAAATTTTCCACGTGTGTTTCGAGCAAAATTCATAACTTTTTCATGACTTTCGTGACTTTTGTGACCCTTAGACAATAAACACCTTGGTACTTTTCAGGATAACTAATAATAACTTTGATGGAAATCGGACACCGAAAACAAATTCTTGATTCGTGATCAAAAGTTTTCAACTAGGTAAAAAAAATTCAATTTTTGGTACTTCTAATTTTCAAAAAAAAATCGACTGAAAAGTGTTCTGAGACTAATTTCGGGTCGCTGAGTCCGAATTTGGCGTTCATTTGGAACGCTGATCGATGCTTTCATCAACAACTAATGATTTTTCACTTTTCGAAAAGACGTTTTTTCAAAAAAATTTCTATCTCAATTTGGAGCTCCAAAACGAACACTTTCTATGCAAACTGATGACTTACGTCAAAATCTGACACCGGAAATTAATTCGCTGCGTTGACTGCCCCCTCCTTCCCCTTCCAAAATTTCCGCTTAATTCGCGACAAGAATTTTCTTCTCAAGCATGAAAAATAAAATGAATTGATTAAAATTACAATTATTTTTGCCACGTTTTCTTGAAATTTCATTACTTTTAGGTAAACTTCAATTATACCGAATTTTATTGACTTTTCGGCAAACTTTCATTGATTTTCATGTTTTTAACACTTTTTTTCAAGCAATTCTTATCAAAGTTTCACTAAAATTTTATCACTTTTCGATTATTTACAATTTTTGCAATGCTTTTAAATTTATTTGTGTCCGGAAGCGGTTTCAATTCAACGATGTTTCAGGCAATATTAGCTCAGTTTTCTCAAACTTTACTAAAATACCATTACCTTTTGGTCATTTTTAATGGATCTTAAATTTAGTTCCTGCATTCGCTTGGTAAGAAAACTTTTGGTCACGATTCGAGTCAAAATTTTCGCTAGAAGAGTTATTTCTGATGCCATGCCAGATTGTCCCGAGGATGCTTCTTTCTATCTACTGAAAATTTGCCATTTTTAGACAAAAAAATGAGCTAGAAGAAAGTTGTCTTTTCATTTTTTTTTATGACGGATTCTAACTAATTTGGGGTCGCTGATTTCGAATATGACGTCAAAATTGACGTTGGATTTTTCGATTCCGAGATAAGCGCCAAATTTCTATGAAGGAGGAGCGAGCGCTCAAATCGTACAGCAGATTTGGACTCAGCAAACTCAAATTTTTGGAAATCAAAAAGATCTAAAAAATGCAAAGGGGTTAGCTTAATGCATTTTCCATATTTTTTTCGTATTTTAACAAATGTAACAGATTTTCTAAGATGCTTTAGCAATTTTTGGTTCAACTTTGCAAGAATTTCAACACTTTTTGGCGAAATTCTGTGATTAAATTTCGGCTCAATTTAGAACCCAACTAGAAAGAATTTTAGGATGACACACTGAAATAAATTCCTCGAGTCGAGAAAACCTCTTTGCACGTAACTTCAACTCAATTCTCCACAGATTTTTTTTTTCAGAAAAAATTAATGCATAGGTAAAGCTATCAAAGTCCTCGACATTTTTTTGAATTTTTTCAATTAAAAAAAAATATGAGTTGAAGGTGGTTTGTGCCTGATTTGAGGTCGCTGAATCCAAAACAGGCGTCCATTTGGAGCGTTGATCGCTTTTTCAACAATAAATGGCGATTTTTGAAATGAAATTTCCAAATTTTTTTTAAACGAGGAACCGAGAAAGATGAAATCTGCTTTCCAATTAATATTTTAGATCGTTGAGTTCAAATCCACTGTCAGTTTTTGGCGTTCGTCGCTCCTTCAATGAAAGAAGACCATTTCTCTTTCGTGAAAAATTCAATTCACTAAAAAAATAGGAAGATCAGCGTACCATTTGAAGTCCATTTTTGAGCTCTACAGTGCCGAATTACTCGAAATTCTGACTGCGTTGGAAGGGCAGGGGGTTGAAATGTCCCAAAATTTGAAAACTTGGTACTTTATTCATTTTTAAACATTTTGTTAGCAGCGTTGAATTTTTCACCGACGAAAAAATTGTGCAGCGCTTCTAAAATGTTGACAAAAATTGGGAGTATTTAAATTTCAAACCCCTTTTTTTAGCTCTTTTCAGCTCATTCCAACTTTCCATACATCGAATCAGAGTTTAAATAGGTAATTCAATTCATAAATCAGGAGTTCTTATAATTTGGGCGAATTTTTGTGATTTAAAAAATTTGAGGTACATAGCCTGCCCACCTTGATTCGAGACCGCTAGTTTCGAATTATTTCTTCATACTTTGAATTCAATTCTTTTGAATCAAAATATATTTTCTCAAAAATGGAGAAACTGGAAATACACTGGAATATCAAACCGAAAAAATAACGGAATAATTGAACTCAGCAACCTTGAATTAAAAGGTCATTGACATGAGGAATCATATCCAAAAAATTATTGTTGAAAAACACAACGATATCTCTGATCTTTTGAAATTTCAAAACGTCATGATCGAAAATGATGAACAAATCAAAACAAAAATTATCAACTCGAATTAAAATCTTTTCAAAAAAAAAAAAAAAAATGAATCAGAATCATCAAACCGCAATAAATAAACTAATGAGACATGAGAATGAATTGAACCAACAAAATGGATAATCCAACAAAAATACTTACTCTGACACCTTCGATGCTGGTAATCTGTACGCCTCCATTGACGTAAGTTCCGTTTGACAACAACGGTAATTGTAAATTTGTACCGTTTCCATAAGCAGCCGAATTCTGCACAAAACAACACAAATTTCAATCAAAAATCAATCCTTCAACGAACACCAGACATCTGTAGATAATTCTGGTCTATCCCAATAATTCACAAGACGCAATTTTATGTACCTTAAAAACGGTAGAATTTTTGGCCAAAATCTTCATATCTGGTTTCTTGTACGTCGATAAACTACGCATACTGTCGTTTCGCTCGTAGTAATACTGCTTGAGCAATCTTTTACCACATATGGCCGAAATGATGCAGACTAAAATGAAAACTATGCCTATACTGCCTCCGATTACCAAGCCGATGAACGTTTCATCTCTTTCTTCCGGTCTCGGCTGCAGTACGATGATTTTTTTCGGACCTTGGGAAATTTCATGGGTTAAAATATTTTCAACTCCGATCGTGATCACGTACTCGGTATTCGCAACTAGTTCGGGAATCTGCATTCGAAGAAAAATTAATCGTATTAATATATTTCCAATCGTAGATCTGAGTTGAGTAACGTCTACTATTTACTTACAGCAACGAAATTCGTATCACCATGGACTCTGATTTCGGTCGTATTGATGGCTGAAATAGAATCTGGTTTCCAATCAGGTTTAGTTTGATTACGAATACCGTAAGATATGACATAACTGTACTTCGATGGGTCAAAATGTTTAGGCCTTTGCCAAGATAAATACGCAATTTTCGAGCTGACTTGAGCATACGATATATTGTCTACTTGACCTGGCGTTAGAACAGTCGGTACTGAAAAATTACGCTTTCGATATAGTAAATCTATCCAAGAACACAAATTACATAGAAATCAAATATGTACTCGTATTACGTTAAAGATACTTACTCGCTGGTTTAGTCTTGCACGTCACAGGAGGAGTGGTGAAATTACTCACTTCTCCATCTTCGTTCAGAGCTTGAATACTGACCTCGTAACCAGAGTCGGCAGGTACATCATAAAATTTTACATTCTTTTCCGTACTGCGAATAGAAAATTTCACACATTAGCTGGCTTATAATCAGAAAACACTAGTTCGATCTTTAATGACGATACGATAAGTTCAAATACTCACGAGACTCTTAGTTTGTATTCGGTGCTGTTCAAAGATCGATATTTGACCAAAAATATGCAAAATGTCGGGTCAGCGTAATACCAAAGAAACCGAAGTTCCGAATCAACAGCCTTACCGCAGTCTGGGGTAATAGTTGGTAATCTTGGTTCTGGGGGCTCCTGCGCCATTGTGAAAGTCAACTTTGTCAATTCGGTTGGGTGGTCATTTACACCGTCGTCAAGTACGATAAATAAGGACGCATCGTATGTTTCACCGGGACCTTTACAGAATAAAACATGAATAAATAATTAGAAAAATCAACATCCTTGAAAATTATGATGCATCATAGGTTTATTATTAGGGTGGTCTCAATTTGAAAGTTCAAATTTTATCACTTCAGAAAGCTGAACTGGTTTATTCCGACAAAAAATGACACCCTGAAAATTTCAACTAGAAAAAATTCAACGCGTGCACCAAATAAGAAATCGGACTTACTAAATTTTAAAAAAAAAAAAAAAAAAATTGAAAAAGTAATCAAAAAGTAACAAAACTAGAGCAAAACATTAAAACAACATAGGTACTGAGAAAAAAACAGAAAATTTCCTACATTACAAATTGAAATAAAAAATTATCCTCAAAAAGCAAAACTCATTCAAAACTTGAGAAAATTTTCGTAATTTCTGGCCAAAAAAAAAAAGGTAAAAAGCAAGACTGTCAATTATAGCAGAAAAATGTTTTTTGGAAATTTTGGCAAAAAGGTGAAATTTTTGAACAAATTTTGGAAACAAGTAAAAGTTCTTGGAATTTTTTGCAAAAAAAACATCAATTTCAAGTGATTTACTAAACCGCAAAAATGTTTTTAAAAAAAGCAAAAAGACAATTTTTACCAAAAAAAAAAAAAACAATTTTTGGAAATTACAGTCGTTTTTTGCAACTTTATGGTTAAAAAACTAGACATTTTGATAATTTTTGACTGCTGCTAAACTAAAAAAGCAAGACTGTAATTCGATGAAAAGCAAGAATTCTAGTTAATTTTTGACAAAAAGCAAGACTTTGGCAAATTTAACACAAAACAAGTCTTTTTTTCGAAAATTATATGGAAGAAAGTGATATATTTTCGCAATTTTTGTCGAAAAAGCGAACCTTTTGGGGAATTCTGGAAGAAGTTTACTAAATGGAATTTTTTGCAAAAATTTGATCAATAGGTACCCAACATTTAGACCTAAAGTAGGTATATGGTATAATTATTAGATTTTACAATATTTTATCTGGCTTCTAAAAACTTGTGAAAAATCTCGAAATCTTGAATTATGCTCAACTTTAAAAAACTACCTATGTAAAAAAAAAAATTCTGACATTTCAATATTAACTATGTCAGACTTTCAAAAACTTTGAAAAAAATTTAATCAAAATTTTTGAATATTTAAAATACATAGAACTTGATTTCTGAGCTTAAATTTTAAAGCCCTTATTTTTTACCTAATCAACCGATTAATCTGTTTTGAGAACAATTCAAAATTTCAAAGAAAATTTTTCACCAAGCATGTATGTAAGATCCACCCTAAAGTACATAATACAGACATACTGAAATCACAAAATGAATAGTTTTATTTAATCAAATAAGCTTACTCAGTCCATGAATTATAAAAAAGGAACTGTCGGTCTCTACGAACGCTTCATTGACGTCTCCTTCGAGTCCCTGCCTTGTATATTGAATTTGATATCCTTTTAATATTACAGGAGTGGCGTCCAATTTCCATACCAACTGTAAACAATGCATAAAATCTCAATATACGTAAATGTTGATCTTAGGGACGCGAATCAGACGATTTCAAAAGAAACCGAAGTGAATCTCCTAACCCCCCCCTCCCAAGCTTGGAATTTGAAATTTACAAACCACATGGCCGTGTTTCAGTACGTGTTTTCCGTTCTCAGCAAACATTTTTCCACACCTCTCCCCCTGTCTCCTTTCCACTCAACAAAATATATATTATTTCAACCATCAGGAATTTTTCAAGTCAAGCAAAAAAATCAGAAGAATGTACAAAAACATCAAACCAAATTAATTCAATTTTAAAATTGCCAAATTTTCAAAATTGAATTCATTTAATAAAATGTTTTTTTCAAAAAATTTATGAAATTGAAATACCAAACCAAATTTCAAGGGCTGATTCTAAAAATTAGCAAGAGACCATAAATAAGCTCAAAATCGCCATTAATCAATTTGGGAGACCAAGCTTTCCACCTTCATTTCATCTAATTTTGAATTTTAATGGGAAATCATGAGTATAAGTACAAAGTACCTACGATTTAAATGAATTTTAAAAATTTGTCAAAAATCAAAAAATGGAATTCAACGTCTGAAATTCAACTCGGATCATTTTTGGATGATCTTTCAATTTAATTTTTACTCAATTCATCTCACTAAAAGAGCATATCATCTTCTCTCCATCCACTCATCAGTTTCAAAACCCACGTACAAAATTCATTAAAATACCTTAGCCGTACAATACTTTTCAAAATAAGCACATCTTACCACGACGGAAGATTCGTTAATTTTGTAAATTTGAAATCTGTATTTCAATTCAATTTGTCTCAATACGATTTTAATCGGTTCATAGGCATCGGCACTTGGAATAGAATACACGCTGATTTTGTAAGGTTCATTGACGGTTAAATCTGCGAAAAAATTATCCGATTGAATCCTCGATACATTTTTATAAACTCAAACGTGACGAAAGATACCGGCAACTTACTCGTAATCACTGTGTAATTAGTGTAGGATGTTAATCGAAACTTGTTGCTCGAATTGTCCATATTTTGCACATGGATTTCGAACGAATCGTCAACGAATTTGGGCCAGTACAGAAAAATCGAGTCCGGAAGAAGTCTTAAATATTGAGCTTTAGGAGCGTGTTCTTCGATTTTTATCGCAGAACCTGACGTAGAACAAGAGACCTTTTCCGATGGATCTGATCCAAATCTATCCTGGTATCTCCTCACAGAAAACGAGTACTTGCTGTCCGGTTTAAGGTTACCAATAATAACGGACCCGTTGATCGCCGGCGCCGCATTACGACTAGTAGGATCGCCTGTAAAAATTAAGAATATTAAAATTTCATAATCACAGAATACTTCGGTTTTTTTTTTTAATTTAAAAGCAGTTAAAAAATTGTATTCGAGATGGCCAGATTCGCTGAAACAGTGCCACTTCAAAGTATACAGAAATCATTTTTTAGCTGCCGGAGTCTAAAACCATTGCAAAGAATATTCTTGGACATTGCCAGGGTGTCTATCAAAATTTGATATTCGAAAATCGCGATTTTTCGTGACCTTTTTTCCTTTTTTTCGGTACCCATCCTCCTCATTTTTCAACAAAAAAAAAAAACTGTTTTCCCAATAAAGTTCGCACCTTTTTTTTTTTTTTAGGGAATTTTTGATCAACTTTCAATAGTTCCCATGTGACATAAAAAATGTATGAAACTACAGAAATATGAAAAAATTGAAGTTGGTACAATTTTTAGCGACTTTTTGTGTGATTTTTAGTAAAAATTGCGACTTTTTTCTCGACTTTCGCGACCTTTTTCCCGACTTTCGCGACCCTTTTTCTCCACTTTTGCGACCTATTTTCAAAATCGCGACTTTTCCAACTTCCGCGACCGGGTAGATACCCTGATTGCCGATAGACCAAAATCAAACCCAAATGCCTCTAAAACACGCAATAAAACGCAGCTAAAAAATATTCACCTTCGCGAAAGAAAGACACCACGAATATAGCTGAAATCGTGGAAGTTATTTTTGGGGCCGATGGTCCTCCATCGCCTGTACTAATCAGCGGAATTTCTTCGGCAACGTCGACTTTAGGAGCATTTGGATGACCGCCGCTGGGATCAAATGTGACCATAATATCGGTCGTATTAATAACGTGACATTTTACTCCGGTCACCGTGGGTGGTATCTTATCACGAGATCCAATTTTCAATACGGTAGCGCTGGACGTCGATCCGAATTCATTTTCAGCCACACACTGGTATACACCTCGATCCCGGTATTCTAAATCTTGCACCGTCAACGAATTATAACTGATTTTTTCTTTCGATTCGAAATTCGAAGTAATCATGAAACGATCTGCGACAAAAGATGAACAAAAAATTGATTTAACTCACATCATTCTACACACGAACAAGACGTTAGCATTGCAGAAAATCACTTACGATTCTTATTATTCGAGTCGACTTCTTCGCCATCATGAAACCATTTCACTATCGGTGGCGGGTATCCAGATACGTTGCAGTAAAATCGTTTCGGAATACCTAAGTTTTCCATTTCTCGAGATGACGAAAGGCCCAAAATCTTAGGAGCTTCTCCTACCGTAATATTAACTTCCTGGAAATTTACATATTTGACGTTAATTTCAACATTACGATCAGATCTATACAGATAGGTTTCATAATCCTAGATCAAACTCATCTTACCTGTTTAATTTGCTCCAACGTAACTTTCTTGTTCGAATCGTACTTGTAAATTTCTGCTACACACGTATACTCGTATCTGTTTTCTTTCTCCATTTGTCCAAACTCCAATGTATAAAAACTATTCTGATGTAGAAGAATCCTCGACATTGTTCCTCCTGCGAAAAATCGAGTCTCATTATTAGGCATCCAATGTACTAAGCAATTAATAGGTAAGTATCATTGGTTGAAAATACACACCATGATGGATATCAGCCACTTCAAGCCATGTGACAAAAGCATTCGCCTTGTTTACATGACAGTGCAATGACAAATTACGTCCTCGTACTACAGTTAGGTTTTTTGGAATCTCGGGCGAAATAAATGCTAATTTTTTCTCTTGTATTTTCACCCCTTCGCCCACTCTTAGTGGGAATCTGAGACGGGCTTGTCCTTTTGTCATCGAGTTAACTCCTTTGCAACTGAAAATTGAACGAATTTCGAATTTTAATTCGATTGAAAAATTAGAATAATCGTGATGCCAACAATACGATCAAAATGATCACAAAACAAGGTAACATTTGCAAGAATTCATCCCTTCTCTTCGAACCAGACCTCATTCTATTCTCATAAGTCATACACACAAGCAGAATCAGAAGAGTTGAGTTAATTTACAAGCGAGAAACTGCCAGGAGCAATCAGTCCCACAGAAGATTTAATTCGTTGCGGCCGTTTAGAAAAAACTGATACACCTTGGGTTTTACATATTATGTAGAGGATTGAAGAAACTAAAAAAAAAAAAATCATTCTAAAACTGGATCCTGAAATGGAAATAGATAAGTAAAAATTGCAATCAATTCCTAGGTTGGGATGAAAATTTTTAGGTTCGAATAGGGCCATATAGGTAATCGAAAAAATACCTACGATTTAAAACATTCTAATTGTTTTTGGAACTCTCTATATCACTTAATTTTGATTTTTTAAATACAAAAGTGAATTTACAAATCAAATTTTGAAATTTTTGGAAAAAAGAAAAAGAAAAAAAACAGCACGAAACTAATAAAGTCGAAAAGCAAAAGCAAAAATTGATAAAAATTTAAAATTTCAAAAAAAAATGAATTGAGAAAACTCCAAACCCTCCAAATTAAAGTTAATTTTACGCGAAGTTCAGTTTCAATGAATTTCAAGTGGAAAATGAATAAATACCTATGTGACAAAATAATGTCGGTTGAATAAATAGAAAAATGAAAGCGTAAGAAAAGAACTGAAAACAAAAGTTGAAAAAAAAAAAGAAAAAAACTTTACAGCACAAAAACTATTTTTTCAAATTAAAAATTAAATATATTTGTTTTGTTTCAATAAATTAGATTTCAAAGTTTGGCAGTTGAAATCATAAATACATGAAAATTACGGGCTCACCACTTCTCATCCTCTTCATTGAGTTGAGATGGAAGTTCGAGGAGGTTATTTTCTCAGGTCAATGAGAAATGGGGTGATCTGCAGGTTGATTTAAAGGTCAAAAAATGTGAAAAATGAGTCGAAAATCAATCTAGGTAGTCTAAAGGTCAAAAAAAGGCCCAAAAAATACTCAAAATCGAACAACTTTTTCAACCCTGGAAAGGGATAAAATATAGTTGTAAGGATAAACCCTGCAAAAGTCACATCTATGGCATTTTTCAATACGGGCCAAATTTAGTAAGATCTTGTGTGGGTCAAATGGGGGAGGGAGAGAGGGATGTGAGAACAATCCAAAATAACGGGTAAATAATTCAAGTTTTTTTTTTTTCATCTGAAATGGGACGAGGATGACCAAGGAAAATTAAACTACAAATGAATTTCCAACAAACTAATTTTCAAAATGGGATCTCAACTCAACCAACATCTTTAAGAGGACGAGTGTCCACAATTTTGATGAAAATTTTAAAAAACTGGAAGTTGCACATCGATTTTTATTAATTTTATATTCAAAGGCAATGGATTTGAATATTTATTCATATTTTTTTTTCGAATGTACCACTCAAAATGCACTACCAATGCCCCAAACATGATCAAAATTGTTTTAAAAAATTGAAATGACGTGTGACTCATAGTTTACGAGGTTTTAGAAGGTATTCGGTTCAAATATTAGTTTTTTTTCGTATTATCCGTCAAGTTTTTCCACTTTTTACTAACTGAAAAAAAATTACGAAAATGTAATGTTACACTTCGATTCCTACTAATTTAAGGGCTCTTAGTTCGTATATCTGTTTATTTTCCAGATACGACCCTTCGGTCCACTTCCAGCTTCCAAACTTTGAAAAAAAAATTAGAGAATGAAAAATTTCCAAAATGAGCTTTAAAAAAAAGTCGGTGGACTTTGACCAAATTTAGTGGGCAATGGACACCCAAGGAACTTTCTAAATTGACGCTCTACAAAAATGAAACCAAGCTAGATCGAATCAACATGTCTAAAAACCTCATTTAACTTTAAAATTTTAGATCCTGAGTTCATTTGTGAATTTTTGACTAATTTTTGAAAATTTTAAAAACTCAAGAAAGCTGTTTATTTGGGGTTAAAATGAAGCATTCTGAATAATTTCTTCCATTCAACTCGAACTGGTACTTGCTAAATCAAAAGAGCATGAGTTGCAATCCCCGTAACCAAAGTTCATTTTAAAATTTTTTTCTAATTTTTGAAAATTTAAAAAAACTCAAAAAAACTCATTTTAAGAGCAATTTTTGAATTTTTTTATGAAATATAATTTTTTTGGGGCAAAATGAAGCATGGTAAATAGTTTTTTCAACTCCCACAAATCAACAACTACTAGTTTTGGGGCATTCTAGAGCCTCCAGCAATTTTTCAATTTTCCCTAGAAACTTCAAATCACTCTGGAAAGGTCAAAATTGAAGTTTAGAACCATAGAACCTATAACTTTGTTCGGTACTTATTGGACACCCTCTTGACTGTTTTCTGTGGTCATCGCAAAATTCCAGAAGAACCCTTTGAAAAGTGAATTTTTGACCAATTTGTGAATTCCTGAAAAAAGTAATGAAAATCGAATTTTCGAGCAGTTTTCTCGGTAATATAATATCGTCTGGTGCGTCTACACGATCACCTGAATCGAAAACAGTTTCAATTTGACCTTCTTAGAGACTCCAGCACGTTTTCAGATTTCTCCAGAAACTTAAAAACTCGTTTGTCTCCACATTAGGGACACCTCCGAAACTAATTTTTTTTTTATTGACTTTCAACTCAAAATTATGGTCTCTACAGTAGCTGATCAAAATTCTTCGACTGAAATTGAATACGTAATGATCCATTTTTTGCAACTCAAAAACACATCCCCGATTAAAAATTTTAGAAATACTTAGTAAAGAAACTAATAAGAGAACCTCTTGAGGTGTCACACTCCGATTTGAACGGGACCGCGGTTTTTGGAAATAGCACAATCTAAAACCTCTAAAACCAAATTTACAGCTGCCCAAGTTCATTTTTCGATTTTTGGCGAATTTTTGAAAATTCAAAATTGACTGTTTTTAACGATTTATGCTTTTTTTAAAAAAGTATATACGTACTAGATCAATAGAAATGGTCAAAATAAGTTTCAAAACTTACAACTCGATTTTTAGCTGCCCAACTGCATATTCACGCCTTCTGGAGCAAATTCAAAATTCTGGAGAAATTGAAAAATCGCGCTGGAGGCTCCAGAATGGCTGGAAATGGTGAAATTTGGATTTGGGTAAATAATATTAGTTTTGCGACTTATTTTGACCATTTTTATTGATCAAATACGTACTTTGTAAAGAAAAGCATAAATCGCCAAAAACAGTCGATTTTGAATTTTCAAAAATTCGCCAAAAATCGAAAAATGAACTTAGGCAGCTGAAAATTTGGTTTTAGAGGTTTTAGACTATGCTCTTTCCAAAAATCGCGGTCCCGTTCAAATCGGAGTGTGACACCTCAAGCGGTTCCCTAGTAAGTATCCAAACTTTTTTTTGTATTTTTTAAGACATTAGATCATATTTAGCAGAATGCCCCCCTCAGTAGGTCGTATAAGGCCAAGACTTCTGAACTATCTTTCCACATAAAAATTATCTCCCCCCCCCCCCCACACACACACACACACACACACACACACACACACACACAAAAAGAGTAGTGAAATAACTTGAAACTGCGAGGAAATTTTTTTTAAATTTGTGGGCAAGTAGGTATTTTAGTTTTTTCATTTTTCTGATTTTTTGAACAACTTTTTTATTTTATTTTTTTTCATTTTATGGGATTTTTAAAAAATTTTCAAGTGGGTTTCGAGCAGAATTCGTGACTTTTTCATGACTTTCATGACCATTAGACACCCTGTTCACTCAATTTACCCCTCATCCCTTAATTCCACCCAGCCCTTTTAAATACCGTTCGCAATTAATCAACTCATCTTTCCATTGTCCCTTTGCCCCATCACAGATGTACGAGTATGTCAATATGTCAAACCTACCATCTCCTTTTCAACCTGATTCGGCATCCAACACGACGCAATTCACACCAAACCCGAAATCTCGTTTATATTTTCCAACATGAAATCAAAATTCTCATTCATCTCGACTCTCGTATCCTTACTTTTCCCTCTCGTACCTAAACTACTTCGCACTTCGCAACACTTAAAATTCGTCTACCGTCCGAAAGGTACAGTAGGACACATACGTACCTACAGAAAACAGAATAGGTAGAAACGACGAAACATCCAACTTTTCAACTCGCTGTCACTACAAATGGAACTCCCAAAGCCTATAAACCATTCGCTCATATACGTATTTCGTATATTATACATAATCCTCTTAACTGGCCCGGGACCACATATCGGAAATTTTGACATAGCTCGATGATTAAATTATAAAACAAACGTCACGCGTTTGCTACACAAGTTGCCATTCCGCAACAATAGCATTAAAAGTACGTATATAGCTACTTACAAAACTACACAGTTTTGGAAATTATCGAACAAAAAAAAAATCAAGGTACACATAGATAGGTACATTTATACAACTATACGAATATTTTAGTCATATTACCTGTACTCTCCGGCGTCGGGTTTTTGTGTATTGTTAATATACAGGTATTTCGTTGAGATCAAGTATCTGCAAAAATAATCAATTTTTCTCTAATAAATAATCGATTACTTATTACGTTATTTCTCTTATGTACATTTGAACTTTAATAATCGTATAAAACGTCAAAATTGTTCTTCTTTACTTTACTAAAGGAAAAATTTTTTAAATTTAATTCGACGAAGGAAAAAACAAAAATACGGTCTAATATGAAAATTCGATTCGAATCTCGGTATACTCCGTATACATTCTGTATAAAGAAGCATTCTACGCTACACCGTGGAAAAATCAATCACTTAAACGATCACCTTCATAAGAAAGCTTTTGAACTTGTATTTTATTTCGCCAAAAATCTACACCAAAGTGAATATTTCAATTTTGAAAAAACTTTCCGAGCTATTGCCATCGATATAAATCAGACCCCATTTCTTCGAATGCCTTTCCATAAATACCCCTCTTTTGATCCCTTTAAAAAGCAGCTTCTTATCAAGGTGAACCATTTTTTCAAACTACATTTCACACGTTTAATTTTCTTTCTCATCTAGTCTCCTAAGTCCTACAGGAAAATTCTACACAAAATACAAAAAACAACTCCAAAAGGGAAAAAACACTACAACTACACGACGTTTTTTTTTCTTCAAAATTTACCATTAAAATTATCTAAGAAAAAAAAAATTCACCCTCTCGTTTTCGTATAATTTTTTTCATAAACACACACAACAAACAAAAGAAGAACAACGATGAAAACACATAAAGATAGAGAACGAGAAAATATACAACAACCACGCCAAACTATAAGAATTTAAATTAAACAATTAAAAATTACACAAATACTAATACCGTACCTGGTAAAATATACTATATATAGTCGAATTACAAAAACTAAGCACCGGTCTCCTTTTTATCTATTTTAATTCGCTAAATTACGAGTATTTCCAACAAGAAGCAAACGTTCGAGATAGAAAAAAAAAAGGGTAAAAATACTTATACAAAAAGGTGGAATATATTTAACTTTAGTAAACGTTTCTTAATCCGATTCGACGTTTTTTTTTTATCGTGTATTTTCTTTACAGGAATAGTACGTACAACGAGGTACCTCTTGCTCGTAATCAACGATTCTTACCGTTTTCGAATAATTTACAAGTAATTCCGACGAAAATTTTCAGTTCGTTCTTATAATTTTACTCAATTTAGTTTTTTTCTTTTCTTTTTCCACGAATTAATAATTACGTGAACTTTTGGCATATTTCAATATACTTAATGAAATACACAGGTAAAAGTAATGCTACGAGTAGTGTGATTTTAATATTTTTCACATCTTGGGTATCCCTTCGCTCATTATTTATTTGGATTTTTTAACCAAATATGTAGTAGGCAACAAAGCCCAAGCTAAAATTCTACTCGAAATAAAGCAGCTTTGAAAAGTTATGAAGTTTCTTGCATTATTAAGATTTTTTCGTGTCAATCTCCTCCTTTCTCTTCAGGAAAAAAATTGAAAAAGTAATTTTCGAGACAGATTGTTCTAAACATTTTTTTTTTTAATTACAAATTTTGACTCGTCCATGTAGATCAATTTCTGTAGTACCTACGAAATCAAAAATACAAGTTATTTTCACCAAATTTTGAACTAACATAATTTTTTCAACGCTTAACCTCAATTTTTTTCTCAAAATTCATCAAGAAACGATCACCTTTAAATGTTTAGGTCAATTTACTGAAAAAAAAAATAATATTTATAATGGTTGGTTTCCTCGTTCCGCTATACTTGACATTTCCGCAAATACGTAAGGTAGATTGTGCGTGAACTGTGAATTATTATGCCCATTACTTTTAATAATTTCAAAATTTCTTCCAAAAATGTCATCGTAAAAGTCAATCAATAAAATCTCGAGTAGCCTACCTATTTTTTTTTTATAACTATTTTTTTTTCTCGATTACTATTTGCTAGAGACTACTTAATCACACAAAATTCATGAAATTGACATAAGAGAAATAGGTCATGAAGGGAGAGGAAAGGAAAAGGAAAAAATTCCAACTGCAAAAAAATCTTATAAACAAATATCAAGTTATCAAGAGCGAAGCATCGAAAGAAATTCAATGTACCTACACGAATTTCAAAAATGAATATTTTTATGCTTAAAATTCGGAAAGTGAAAATTCACAGTTTTTTTACAGATGTTGTCAAATATGTACTATGCAATTTTTGAGATTTTATTAAAATTAATGTTTGAGCTGCGTTTTCAAGTCAATGCATATTTTGTGCGAGAAAGGCACTTGCCTGTAGAGCCTTTCAAACTCAGAATGAGCACGGAACAAAAGTCATACCCCCTCCCCCTCTCCCCGCCAAAAAGCCAACTCACGAAAACTCGTTACGACTTCAAAATCAAATTTTGAAATGAGTAGAATTCAAATTTTCGCAGCTCAAATTACACGAAATGGGGTGTCCTGAAACTGTTGAAAATTGACTTGAGAAAATAATATTGTAAAATTTTATTTTCTCGTATGAGCCTTTATCATGCTTCAGCATCAGAACCTTTTCCATTAATAAACAAAACTGAATTCAAAAAAAAAAATCAGGCATTTCATGCGATTACTCGTAATTAAACAACATGGGTTCCAAATTTTTCGATTTCCACTCTCAAATTTAAGTCAAAAAAGGTCAAAATTTCTTAAATTTTAAAAATTAACCTTCGAAAAATTTCGAGGTCAAAAATCACGAGAATTTTTCGAGAATTTCCTTTTAGCTCATTCAATTTTGAACGAATGGAGTCCGGAAAATCCATTCAATGATTCAAATTTTGGCTAAAGAACACCGAAGTTCAAAACCCATTTTTGACCTGAAGAATTGGTTAGTGGAATTTTCAAGCCCTTCTCGACCCTTCAGTAATCTTTTAGATTTTTCAGTTTCGGAAAAATGCTCATAAAAGGGTCCTAAATGAAATTCTGCACTTATAAGCTCGGATATGCCGCCTTTATGACCCTTTTGAACGACCAAAGTACAAACTTTCAAAATCAGTTTCTTTCATTTCGAATCCAAAATTTTTCCTGCGAAAATTTATTGGAGTAAAACAAGAAATTCTTCAAATGCCTACTCAAGTAAATCGAATTCATTTTTCATTTCCCCGCAGAACTATGACTAAAAATTGATGTGCAGACCTGAAATTTGGCCTTAAATCTAAGTCTCAAATAGATTTTTAGATTATCCACATTCCACAACATTTCAATGAAAAAATGTGCCTTCAAAGACCCTCATTTGAGCACAAGTTTTTTAAATCGAGTTCTGTCTGATTCAAATTTTTATTTTTTTCTCAAACGAGGGAGAAATTTTTTCTTGCAGAATTCAATGAAGACAAAAATCCAGGCTCTGAATTGACCCAAAACCATCGCCAATCAGTTGAGGAGGGGAGGGGGGTCGAGTCGAAAATGCGGACAATGAAAAATTTAGAACTCCTGGTCAAAAATCGATCATGATCGAAAATCGATTCATTTGCGCTTTTTGATCCCGAACAATTCAAGATTAAGTAGGTGTTTTGCTCGAAATGAAAAATCAATTTCAGCTTCAAAAATAGACCACCTAATTCAAAATCAATCATGATTGAAAATTTATTAACCAAATCCCAAAAAATGGATTCGATTAGGTGCGATTATAATTTCACAACACTGTTGTTTTATTTTGTAAATTGACCAAATCGTGTTTTTCTTTTCAAAAAACGATCTTTTGAAAATCGATTTAATTTTCTGTTTCGATATTTTCCAAATCCGTTTTTATTGCTCTTATTTAAGAAAAATTGTCTACAATTACTTTGTTTTTTTTTCTAAAATCGATATTTCTAATTGATTGATTTTCGATTTCCATCATAAGGAGTGATCAAGTTTTTTAAACATGAATGGGAGATGTATAAAATTCTAATTTTTGCTTTCTATCTCAATTTTATCGAATTTTGACCTTTTTTTTTCATGAAAAATACTCTTTTAAATTTTCAAAAATTCACCAAAAATCGAAAAATGAAATTTTACGCTTCAAATTGTTTTGGATAGAAGAGGGATTGTTTTGATGTTTTTTTTAATTTTACCATTATTTCAGTCGTCCAACATCAATACTTCAATCGTCCAAATTGTGTGCTCGCTCCTCTCCACCCCCCACCCCCACTAAAGAAACCCTTCGCGACGTCACTGGTTGCTCGAAATAAAAAATCAATTTTGTCATCAAAAATCGATCGTAATTGGAAATCGGTTAAACGTCAACAATCAATTCATATTAGTGATTTTAGGTTTCATTTATGATTGATCGTGTTCGACAGGAAAACTCATTTCAGCTTCAAAAATAGACCACCCATTTCAAAATCAATCATGATAGAAAATTGGTTAACCAAACCTCGAAAATCGATTAATTTACGATTTTCAATTTCATAACTTTTGTTTTTGTTAAGCAAAAATTGACTAAATTGCGTTTTTGTTTTGAAAAAACGATTTTTTTTTAAATCGATTTTTTCGATCGATTTCTTAAAACTCAATTTTTGATCGATTTCTTAAAAATCAATTTTTGATCGATTTCTTAAAAATCGATTTTTTGATCGATTTTTTTAATCGATTTATAATTCGATATTTTCCAACTCCTTCTTTATTGCTCTTGTTTAAGAAAAATTGTCTAAAATTACATTGTTTTTTTTTTCAAAAATCGATATTTCTGATTGATCGATTTTCGATTTCCACCATAAGGAGAGATCAAGTTTTTCAAACACGATTGGGATTGGGAGGTGTAGACAATTTTAGTTTCTGCTTTCTATCTCAATTAGATTGAATTTTGATTTTTTTTCATGTAAAACACACCTATAAATTTTTTTAAATTCGCCAAAAATCATAAAATAAAATCTGACGCTTAAAATTTTTTGGGATGGAAGGGGGGATTCTTTTTATTTTTTTTCGATTTTATTTGTACGAGTACTTTGTCTTTTCAACAGTCAAACACAACAGCTCACATAGGTACTTATGTATTACATCTCCAAAAACCACATTTTCACCTTGATTTCAAAACTCCCACTCTATTTAAAATTTCATCCCCCCTTAAAAAAAATTTTCAACCTCGACAAAATCTCGCACAATACCTCACTTCAAACGCGCCTTTGCAAAACCACCTTCATCACTTTACTCCATTAATCAGCTCGTTAAAAGTTCACGTTTCAACCTTGATGGCAATATGACACCTGAAGAATCATAAACGTGGTACTCGTGAAAATCAATCGGATACTTTCATCGTACAATCTAATGGATTTCACAGAACACACAACGAGCGTTGAAAACTTCTCCAATGTTACACTCGTACCATCTACTAAATAGGTACATAGAGAAAAGACGAACGCAGCTAGGTACCTAACCAATTTAATTAAAACTTCGGTACAGTTTCGGCTGCTCTTTCAGCCCAAGCAAAACCAAAAGCACTGCATACAAGGTCGTGATAAAATACGTATAAATGTTGATTATTAACCACGAGTCGTGTTTGTACACAATGTAGGTATAGCGAATAGCATTTGCGGAAAAGGCTAATAGCATCTATACGCCAATGCTATAATATACTGATTAATCAATTTGAAAAATGAAACCAGCTAGTACATAGTAGACGTGTACTCGTAATTAGCCATCGTTCGTATCGCAGCACAGATTCATTTCTCTTGCTGCTTCATTAAACACAACGACAACGGTCGCGATCATTATCGACGAATTAAAAACACTACGTCTTACCTGGACCTTTTGGACATAATCTCTCGGGTCTTTAATTATAAAAGCCTTATGGTTTATAACTCGATGCCATTCGATATCAAAACTTTCACAGTCTAGATTACGTGAAGCGCGTAAATGAAACGTTCAAAATCGCCATCATCGTAATAATCATCCAAGCCAACATGAAAAAAAAAAAGCTATAAGCTTTTAAGCTATCGCAGCGCTAACAAAAGCCGACTTTTCAACCTATAGTTTACTACACAGCAACGCGTGAAAAAAGCTGAAGCGAATTAAAACTGCGCCTGTAAAGCTTCGAGGAAATTTTCAATTAGACTCGCATTTTGGCGGAAAGAATCCGACGTTTAATTCTCATGTACAAAAATTCAACCATCGTGTAAATATTTACGTTAAAATACGTTCACTTTATATAAAAGCTCGTTGAACTTTTTTTTTACGTTAAAATTTCGCGTACTCGAATAAAACTGTACAACATTTTACTCTTAAATTGAACAAAAAAATAAAACTTTACGTTAATTAAGTTTTCAAATATTACACACGAAAGCGAGAAAAAAAATAGCAACGAAAAATTTATAATAACAAAATGTCGAACAATGATTGAAAAACTTGCTGACGACGATCCCCAAAAAATGTATCTGCGTCGAACGACTTCCATAAATCAAATTCCAATTTCACCGACAACTTAATTATACGATATATACTACTACAAAACGTCATAATAAAATCGTACACCTTTACATATTTTGTTCCGTACATTACACCACCTTCCAGGTAATACACTCGGAGTAAAAAAAAAAATAACAACGATAAATAAACATCAGGGGCGAATGAAAAAGGAGGGAAAAATCAACACACACCGGAAAAAAGGTACCATAAACGAAAGAATTTTCTCAAATATCTGCAAATGATTTCGTTACAAGAGTAATTCTCGCGACTCTATCGCGTTTAAATAATTCCTGCACTCGTCTCCTCGTCCTCCGCAAATTGTAAGACACCGAGCTATGCTACGCTTTGAAAAACAGACAAAAATCACGCTCTAAATAGAATTCATTTTTCAAATTGTAGTACATACAACACAAAAAGTGCTGCGGAATATTTCTCTCGTCGTGTTGTGCTCGCGCTGCGAACTCGACTAGCTCATAGAGCAACAGGTGGCGTGTACTTTATTAAATAAGTCACCAATTTCTAATTATAATTCAACTCGTAATGTTTATAATGAATACTGAACTTTGTAAATTGATAAAGAAATGTTTTTCTTCCTTCGTTTTATCGTGTTTTTCGACGATGCTTCTTTTATAATACCGGTGTGTTTAAATGTTTTCCTCTTTTTTCTCTCTCTCTCTCTCTCTCTTTCTCGTTTTGCTTTTACACTTATACTATAGTACCTTCCTCTTTTTCATTCTTTAAACGGAGTTTTTTTTCTCTATTCTGAGAAAGTTTTTTTTACGCTACGAAAACGAAGTGACACGAAGTTTATTAATTTTTTTATCGCGTAGAGTGTAGAAAAAAATAGCGTAACTTATTTATACAATACAAAATATAAAATCCAATTTCCAAGCTAACATTTTTAAGAAAAAAAATTTAAAATTACGCTCGAGTGTTGACCCATTTATATACAAAGTAGTTTTACGAGAAACGATTCAATTTGAATTTTTTTTTCACGTTTTTAAACTCGATTACAAATTTTTTCACCTATTTCTCGATTCAATTTAAAACGAATTTCTTCGTAGTCGTTACAAAAGTAGTGTTTTTTTCTTTCGTTTTATTTTCAGGTGTGAAAATCGAATTAATGCAACGTGATGCACAATGTTCTGGGTCCTATGGTAGACGAAAGTAGGCAACCTAATTTACATCAAGAGGTATAGGGTTGAAACAAATATGGTCTGTTTTCAACGTAGGCAGAAAAGGAAGGTTCGAAATACTTTTAAGGGATTAAAATTGCATTCAGATGAAAACCAAACTATCCGAATGGCCCATAAAAAGAGGGTCAGGGCCATTTCATAATGTACAAAAAAAACAACAGTACATAATTTGGAATATTTCACAGCCATGGTGTGCGCCTTTGAACGATGATTAGGCAAATTATTCTAGAAGCCCAGTCATTCCAGAAATTTGAACCCTTTGAAAAAATCTCAACAAGAGGCAATTTTTTTAAATGAAAAGAATAACAAAGAACCCACTCCAAGATGGTGAGCGTCGTCCAAGAGCAGAGGTAAGACCTTTCCAAAAATAGGATTTTCGCTTTTTTTTTTCTTCAAAAAAATAAAAAAATAGCCCCCATGAGAAAAATTGCTACAAGGTGAATGAATATAGAGAATTTTCAACTAAAATAATTATGAAAAATGAGATGATCGGGCCTGAACACGAATCTAGCATCGAAACAGTGTTCTTTTCTCTTGAAATCAGAAACGAAAACAGAAATAAGCAAGTGAAAGTAAAATTTGTTTCCTTTCAGCTTCAAGTCATTCAAATTCTATTGTATTTCAAATTCGAAATGCAAATTCGCAAAACTCTTGATAGGAGATAACTCTTTTCGCCAATATAGGCAGGAGGGTTAAAAAAACCATGTATATGACTTCATGAGGTCCTCAAATTTGATTCAAAGTTCTTTCATTGAATATTGAATGCTTCCCATCGTAAAAATTTTCTTCAAGTTTTTTCCTTTTTTCGATTGAATTTTTAAAAATTTTGATCAGTTTTTGACAGAAAAAACAGCCAATGATCAAGTGAATCGTCTCGAAAATCAAATTATTAGATTGAAAAAATAAATGAATAATAATACTAAAAAGTAATCACATTTCGATGCCCCCAATCATTTTGCTCAAATATTTTGAATTTTTTGATTTTCAATGATGGTATGAATTGGAAAATTAAAAAAAAAAAAACACCTGTCTTTTCATCATAAAAATGTCCAAATTCATTAAATTTAAGTAAAAATTAACAAAATTGAGAAATGTATGTGAAAACGACATACATAATGTTGGATAAAAATTATTAGAATGTTCTATTGATAATTTAAAATTATCACAAATTGCTGAAAAACCAACAAATCTCAGAAAAATTTTGCAAGAATTGCTTCAAAATTTGTTAAAATTTCATGACGATGTTGAAAATAACCAAAAGTTGAGAAAACATTGCAAAATTGGAGCAAAATCTCGCAAAAATGCCTGAATTACTTACCTATCAAGAAAAAAAATGTTGAAAACTGTGAAAACCTGATCAAACAATACTAAAATTGAACTAAATTTCTTAAAAATTTATTAAAGTGTTCAAAAAATTGATAAACTCAGAATTGGTCTATTAAATCAAAAATTACTATTTTCGAAAATTCATTAAAATGTCACGATAATAGTTTTAAAAGCTCTAAAGTTGATCAAACACTGTGAAATTTGAACGAAATCTTGCACAAGTGAGAAAAATGTATTGAAAAGTATTAAAACCTAATCAAATATTATTTAAATTGAAGGGGATTTTTTTAAAAAAAATTTCAAGAACTGGCCAATCAATTTGAAAATTACAAAAATTGCTAAAAAAAAAAAATAAACAATAACCTAAGCAAAATCTTGTGTGAAAATTGCACGAAACTTTGTCAAAATGTCATAAAAACAATTTAAAAAGATCAAAAGTTGATGAAACATCATGAAATGAAATTTGAGCAAAGTCTTGCAAAATGTACATTGTAACTATCAGAAAAAAACTTGCTGAAAAGCAAAAAAAAATTGATTAAATATTTGTCCAAAAGGATGAAATTTACCAAAAATTACAAGAAGTTCAATCAAAAACTTTGAAATCGTCATAAACATCATTAAAAATGACAATAAGCTGATGAAACATCAAAATTTTAAAAAAAATACCTATTCTTTTCACAAGGGTAGGTATAAAAACATGCATCGATTTTCAAGCAAAATACTGCAAAAAGTGAATAAATTATTGAGCATTTTTAAAAACTAATCTCACCACAAAATGTAACAGAATTTTCAAAAAAATGTACATATTTATGCATCACAATAATATTGTGAAGTTACTATCAAAATCACTGGAAATTGAAAAATTTTATTAAAATATTATTAAAATTGAACAAACTTTTTTCACAATTGCATAAAATATCATAAAAATTGAACCATCGATGATCAAAATTGCCATAAATTGATAAAAACCCAGAAAAGTTGGTGAAAAGTTAGTAAGTACATAGTACAAGTTTGTTGAAAAGTCAGAATTCCATAAAAATAGTTGAAAATGATCAAAAGTTGATGTACTTAACATCGGCAAAATTTGAGAAAACCCTCGCAAAAAAGCACGAAAAATGAAAAAAATTGATGAAAAATACAAAAAGTTGATTACAAATGGATTAAAATTTTGCAGAAATTAGATGATGAAAATCAGGACGAAAAATCATTGAAAATTGCTAACAAAAAAATTAATAAAACAATAAAATGAGAAAAATTTAGTAAAATTACATAAAGCCCTTTTAAAATTTGCTGAAATGACGAAACCAATCAAAAATTACTAGAAATGAGTGAAATGCCTGGAAATTTGAACAAAAAACAACAAAACAGCTTCATGAGCGATGATTTTTCCAAAAATGAACATCGTTTTTGAAAATAATTTGAAATGAATAATTATTTGAATCGAGAAAACCAGCTCCAGTGTTATTGTCCCTCAAGCTATATAACGATGTTTTCCAAAAATTGCTCAATAAACAAAACCACTCTAACAATCGTCACTTTTCTTTCGAAGAACGTCATTTTTGAAACCATAAGCTTATCAAATACTGATATCACCAACAAAATCACTTTGAGTGGTCCTGAATCCATAACTACATGAAGTTCGTAAATTTTTTTTCAAACAGCAAAATTTATTGAACTGATAAGAAAATAGTTGAAAAATGATTAAAATATCACCAAATAAAATAGCGTAAAATTTCGCAAATACGCTCGAAGTTGTTTCAAAAATCCTCAAAATTATTCAAAATGCAAAGAAAATTTCGTTCATTCGGCCAAAAAATCTTTCCAAATAATTCATAACTTTACAGAATGTTATTTTACTCCTAATTCTACGAAATATCACGAACGAACGCAAACGTTATTTATAAAATACCCTCGTACCACGATGTAGAAACTTTTGTTGTATTTTTAGGAGGCCTACCTAAGTGACTTATTGTTTGAAATTTTGTTTGCCTTTTCTTACAATTTCAAATCCAAGTAGGCGGAATTTTCATCACAGCACGTGCTGCAGCGCATACGAATAGCTGAAAATTTTCTTTATAAGTAATTCATACCTGCGATAAAATAGTCGCAAATTTCATTTACGTGTTTTCTTTACATAGCGAAATTTTACGACGTAAACATTGTTTAAAATGTAATCATTTCACGAAGGAAATCAAGGTAGGTAAGTATCTCTACTCTCACATGTACCAACAACAGCGAAATGACGACGAAGGGGACTTGAACAAAAATTAACCGATTAAAAAACCAGCAGAAGAGAGAAGGGTCGGGGAGGGGGAGGGGGAAACTAACAGACGAACTTTTTAATGGATACAATCGAGAGAACGATCGGAGAATGCATCATTTCGTGTCATTTACAAGGAAGTAAAGACGATATAAAAATTTCGCGAAAATATCGATATAATAAAATAAAAAATAAATAGATTCTAAATAATTTCATATCAAACTTCAGAAACAAGTAATGAAATTGATGGCCAAAGTTGGCAAAACTTTATAATGCTTTATCGTATCTCGTAAAACCGTATAAATATATTTTGTTTGACAACGGAAAAGCGTCCAGGGAATAGATAGGTGCTTTTAGTATGTAATATGATATTAAAGAACAAGGTACTCAGTAATGTTGTACACACGTAACATAATTTTACTAGCGTATTTTTTCGTTATTTTCGAATCAATTTTTAGATAAACTAAGCGATGAAATCATTGCCGGAGTTATTGGCGGTAATTTCGATGCTTTATGGGGGATGTTTTGCCGCAGAATAAATGTTGGAAATTTTTTTTACACTTTTTATCGCGTTTTTCAACGCTAAAATGATGTTTAGAATTTGTCACGTTTGTTAATGCCACTGCCGCGTGGTCGCCAATAAAAATATTTCGCTGCAGGGATTTTTTTTCTCCAGTTTACAAACATTTCTCTGGTAAATTTATTATACGAGGGTTGTTTATCGTTGCCAGAGTAGAGGAAAAAACCACGCGCAAATGTACACGTTGAGGTAATTTAATGGTAAATTTTTTTGTAATTATTTTTTTTTATATTATACGTTTTGTATTTCGTTATATTATACACACGTAGATTATACGAACGTGTATTTTTTTCGCTCCATGTTGAAGGCCCATTGAAAATTTTACGTATTTTGATACACTTATGAGACTGTGTGAGGAGAAAAAGAATGTATTCCAAACAAACGTACCGTATCAGTTCTCGGATAATAAATATTTTTATAGTTTTTCTTGCGTAAAAAGATTTCTGTGTTTTGGTGAAAATATTCCAATAAAAGTGATTCCATCAGCATTATAGAGAGCCATTAACATACATACATTTTACTGATGCCTTTGCCTTATTCAACGTATCTTTCTGCTTTTTGGTTTACTTTTCGTATTTCTCACTATATATGTTTGTGTTCGAATCATGGCTTCCTTTATTCAATTCCCATATTGGCAATCACTTAAGGGTGGATCTGGTTACAAGGACATTATAAAAGGTAAGCAACGCTTTGCTTGCTTATACTCTTTCTTACAACATCGAATTCGAATTCGAGTTCGATGTTATTATTCACCTCATATATACGTCAAATTATGCTTTTGTTTTCAAAATGGCCGTTGATCCGATGACTCGGGTATGTTCGGTTGTGCCCTTTGAAATTTCTTCTACATATGTATGTTGAAAATGTAAAATGAAAAATAACTACTTTTTATAGGTTTTGGTTTTGCATATTTTTCTTGTTTTCTGTTTCGTACGTGGATATCAAAAATATCCATATTTTGAGATTTTTTCCTTTTGATTTATTCAAATTGGATTCGATACCTTTTTCATGCTTGTTTAGGGCTCGTATTCATTTTTTTACAAAAAAAAATTAAAAAGTAATTTTGGAAAGCAAAAAAGCTTAAAAAAGTAACCAAAAATGGGACAAAACATGAAAAAAACAACAACATTTGAACGCAGAGAAAAATTACCAAAAAAAAGCACATCGTTAATTTTAATAAGTTGGGCTAATTTTGCAACTTTTTCGTGTAAAAACGAAAACTTGAAAAAAAATTGTTGACAACAAATTTGAGGATTTTCACGATTTCTGGCAAAAAAGACAATTTTGAAAAAATTTTCTTCTCGAATATTATGTACTTGTAAATTATACCAAAACATCAAAAGATATCATTTCTGAAACTAGAAAAATATTTTGGAATGCAGTGGTGCCAATTTTTAGCCAATATTACCAATTTGAAGAAATTGATTAAAATAGCCAACAATATTTTTTACTTATCAAATTTTTTAAATTTTTTGGAATTGCCACAACTGTAGCCTATTCCGAAATATTCTCACATTTTCAGAAATGATATCTACAAAATATCTACATTTTGGCTCAATTAACGTGTAACATTCGAGAAAAAAATATTTTCAAAATAGGAATTTACCTACTACCCCAAAAAATGCGATTTTCAAATTCTCAACCTCTCAGCAGAACCCTGAAAGTGGTCTGGGATTTTGATGGCAATGGTCTAGGTTGACGCAGGATGTCAAATACAACTCTTTTGGAACTGGACCATTTTTCCAAAACAAAGCTGAATCGAAAAAAATACTATTTTATCGAAAATACCACCACTTTGAGGACCCATAAATCTTCCCTCCAGGGCCTCCAGGGGCACTTCCGAGGCTAAAATATTTTTTTTTTGGTCTCTTTCAGCTCAAAATAAAGGTCTTTAACAAAATTGGTCAAAATCCATCGATTTTTTTGGGTACTCAATCATTCAAATGTTTGAATGTTTGAGCTCAATTTTAATAAATTATATTCCAATTTTTTATCAAGACTATATAACTTCCCTTCATACATAGTTTATTTTCCTAACTAGAAATTTGTATTTATTAAAGAAATGTGGAGGATTGGAGGGGAACCGGATTTTTCTACTTGATATCATTATGATGATGAAATTATACAAGCTAAACGATCATTTTAATAAACATACAAAATTGATCGCAGCAAATGATTACTTTTTTCTAAAAATTCATTTATTTAAGATGATTAAACTACGAGATAATTTTAAAATACTCGTACACAGATGATTAACCACATATTAAAATGTATGTATTTTCAAAATCACAAACACCCCATGCGTTTTAGAACGATGTTTCTAGGTATTTTCCCATCAATCCTCATAATCTACACAGTGAATTGAATTGTCATGGCTGATTGCTAACTGTTTTTTCATATCGAAATTTTTTTATTGGAAATTAGGTATTTATATCAAAGTTATGCCCGTACCTCTTCACATTTTGATCTCGAATAACCTACATTACGTGTCTGCCTATCTAGATCTATCTACTCGTACATCGATTACATTCGTTCACATCAATTCAAATTTTAAACACTCTTTAAGAATTTCTTACGCGTTCTGATGTGTACCTGTGGATTATTTTTTTCTTTTCTTTTTTCGAATAAAATGTTTTTCACAATTGCGATTTTTGTGTTTTCAATTAGTATCACTAGTAAGTGTGAATAATTCGATTTTTTGTGCTCTATCGAAGTACCCATGATATTTTACTGATTAGGTACATTTACACGTTTCCATATTGTGTTACAGGCGTCGACTGTCGATCCACAAAGAATTACTCCAACTTAACGAAGGATGAATTGATAAGGATGGTTCGAGAAAAGGATGAGATGGTTCGAGAAAAGGATGAGATGGTTCGAGAAAAGGATGCGAGACTTCAAGGAGCTAGGGCGGAATTGTGCAGATTATCTGGAATTAGACAAAGATACAAATTCTAAAGGTAAATTAAATAATGAATGATGATTTTCAAGTCAAGCATTTTTTGTACATTTACACATATGTTTGGTATTTTATTTACTTCAGAGTGGATACCAAAGGAACGCTTGAGGAAACAGGCCGCCAAAGAAAAAATGGAATTGTACTCACATTCAGAGCAGGGTAAGTTTTCAAAATAAATTATTTCATTAAATAAAGTGGTTTAGGAGATGAGACTTCATGATGTCGAATAAGGATTGTGGAGTGGAATTTGAATTCGGTGTCCTCAAAAACGTAACCTATAAATTTTGATATCTTACTCGATTACATTTTAGTCCCTCCTCTCGGGGGCTAAATTTAAGTCAAAAAGTGAAACTACCCAAAAATATGAATTCGGCGTCCTCAAAAACACTTATATGTATTTTGACATATTACCTACTCCATTTTTTTCTTTTGAAAATATAGAATTTTGGCATCATTTCCCCAGCATTTATCGTAATAATCTCCTCACCACTGGATACAGTAGAAATATTATAAAGAAAATTTTGATGTTTCGGAACTTTTTTGATCATAGGTGGACAAATCATGAATTTGCTTTGCATTTATGCTTGTTCAGGTGGTGAAAAGAATTTTTTTCACTTTTCGGAAAATGTTTAATGAAAACTTGTTCAAATGTGTAAATAATCTCACTTTGAAGGTCCTTAGCTGCATCCCCTCTTCACCTACGGCCTACTGGGCTCAAATTTCTTATGGAACGCTTTCCATTTGAAGTAAACTACCTCCGTTAATTTGGTCAAAATCCAAGATATATTTTTAATCACTCCACCCTGATAATTTTAGGTATGGTTTACGTAATGATTAGGTTTTTGGAGTGCTGAATACTAATACCTATCGATTTGGTTTTTTTGTTTTTATTCGAAGTCTTCAACTTTTCCACCTCCCCTCCCCTCCCCTACAAATCGAATGAAATGTGTTAAATACATAACGATAGGAGTTAAAGCGCCCGAATAAATAAATAAAAAAAATTTTTAAAAACACAAATCATCATTATTATTAATTGCGACTAACTGATGCAAACCATTAACGTTATTTCAGATTTTATCAAAGGAAAGCAGTCAGTGTGAAGACACTAGACATTGGCTAGTTCTTCTTCCCGGAAAAGTGACACTAATCATCTAGAGTTCGACAATTCTGTGGCTTCCACCCCGGAATGGTGGTTTCGAAGAAAGACCTCAATGATCAACGTAATATTGTCTCCCTGAGTAGCATGGATAAACAAAAGGCACAATACAACCTACAGCCCATTTACATCAATATTACAGGAATACAATTAAGCCCATGGTTCTGTAGCCATTAAAATTGGTGGAAAGGAAACCTATATTAATCGGCAGGTAGTATTTTGTCGATTAATAGATATCCATGAATTTTAATGGCTACATGAAGCATTTTATAATTAGTGCCTTTTGAAATTCTTCTATGTTGAAAATAAAAATGAAAAACCCGGCTTCGTAAATTTTTATAGGTTTTGATTTTGCATATTTTTATTGATTCTTTCTCTTTTGCACGTAGGTAATAGGTATCAAAAATATCCATATTTTGAGGATTTTTTTTTTGATTTATTCAAATTGGATTCGAGACTCTTTCTATGCTTTAATAAATTGCTTGTTAGGGCTCGTGTGCAATTTGAAAGTAGAGAGAAATGACGAAAAAAACAGCACATACGTATTTTGGTAATTTATGACAACGAATAAGAATTATTGCATTTCTTGGCGAAGAGCAAGACTTCGACAATCTTAGCAAAAAGTAGGACCTCACGATAATTATTGACAAAGACAAAAAAGTAATACTTTTTAGCAATTTCTGGCGAGAAAAATCAATATTTATTTGGATGGTTTTCAAGGAAAAAAAGTTTTTCATAATTTTGCCCACATGTGAAATTTTTTTTTTAAACGTAAGAGCAAGCGTATGATAATTTTAGAAAAAAAGCAGGATCTTTTGTTACGGTGATTAAAAATGAAAAAAACGATATCAATTTTCTTGCAATTTCCGCCAAAAAAGCGGAACATGGCGATACTTTTTGGAATTCTATCCTTAAAATTAGACGTTTTAAGGCAGTTTTAAAAAAGCGAGAATTTTCAGGAATTTTTGGCACAAAATGCAAGATTTTGACAATTTAACCAAAAAAATGGGTTTCTTTCAATTCCCGAGAAAAAAGCTAGAATTTAGGACAAGTGTTAGAAAAAAGGGAAACTTTTTGGAATTTTTAGAAAAAATTGACATTTTTCAAAAATGTTGCTAAAACACGAGTTTTTGTAAATTTTTTGCAAAAAGCACGACTATATGGCAATTATTGGCAAAAAAGACTCATTTTTGCAACTTTCGTAGAGAATGCAAGAATATTGGATAATTTCAAATAAAAAGTGGGATATTTTGGAATTTACTACAAAAAGTCACCACAATCAGCAATTTTTCCAAAAAATGAAAATTTTTGAAAAAGCGAGGATTTTTTCATTGATATTTATTTTTGGAAAAAAGCAAGACTTTGACAATTACAACAAAAATCAGAACCTTTAGTTAGATAAGGGCCAACAAATTATATATGTAGATACTTATGTATTTTTGCAGTTCTTGTCAAAAAAAAAACGAGACTGAGCAATTTTTGGAAAAGAGCAAGACTTTTAGGAACACATTGAGCAACGTTGAAACTTGAAAATCTTTGAAAAAATTCTGCAAAGTTTGACATTTTTGATTTTATTATGAAGTCTGAAGAAATTTTTTCTGCTATATTACCGCTACCTTTCGGTATATAACTGGCAGTCCCTAACGAATTACTGGTAATTTTAAGTGAATCACAAGTGATTTGGTAAATGAAAATACAGCTGAAAAAAAATTATTTGCTTTTCCGTGAAAAATTGATTTTTCCCAAATTACGTATTCAGGCTATTTTTATTCGTTCGAACTGCGTTGTTTGCTTTTCCATCCAATTTCAAATGACATCAAACAGTCAAACGATATGTTTTCGTCACGATGCTCAAGTCTCTAATTTTTGAAATATTTCTAAACTTTCACCGCCTTGAAAAATTCAAGACATTATGATAAATTTTATTCACCGGTTGAAATTCCTAACCTAACTACACGAGGAAGAAATAGCTCTATGAAAATCTCAATTAATCGACATTTTAAGATAATTTGACCTCGTAAAATATTTATTATCCTGGTTGTACTCATTACGTTTTATCTGTTATCCAATTTACTAGGTAACTGTAATTTTCAATAGAAGAACGTAAATTTATCAAAAAACGTTTTATTATTCATAATGTCACCTTTAATTACTCATTAGTACACTATCGTTGCAAACGCCACAAAGATTATTCACGTCGATGGCGAATGCACTATGGGTAATTACTGTACGTTTGATTTTATGAATTATACAATCGAATATCTCCGTCATTAGGTATACTTAATACCTACGTTTTTCCATATTTGACCTAATTTTGGTATAGTTACGTACGTTTCAGTTCACGAGTTCAACATTATTTTTATGAATTTACCAGTAATTTACCTTTTCCAATAGACTTCCTGGCAAATTATCGATTGAGTAAATTTTTCCCTCAAAATTAGATAAACAGATACTCGTGCTGAAAAAGGCTACTCTATCGATCTAACTCAGTAAAATCAGGACCTATTGAAGAAGACGATACCAGATATAAAGTGAAAAAGAAGGTTCTCCGGTTTGAAACCCCCATCGGTCATAAATTATGAATTTCCTCCAATTAAGAACCAGTCAAATAAAAAAAAATTGTTAAAAAATCATTTACCCTGCTGTTAAACTTTCCCATAAAACGTTGCTCCAGAAAATGGCTAAAAAAAAAGGTACGAATGCCGGTCATTCGGGGTAATTTGAACTTCGAAATAAACTATTTTCTCTCAATATGACAAGAAATATAGGAGGAAAAAAACTCGGTAAATTTTTTATCATTTCTTCGCAGTAGTTTTCTACAGGAAAAATTTTTCTTCCATTTGGACTTTATTTCTCTCTTTTTCTACGGCTTTTCCAAGAACTTGATTTTCAAAAGTGAAAAAAAATATATCGTGAAAAATCTTCTCAACGGGGTATGAAATATTATCGAATGTTTTTCCGACATTTATCGATTGAATTGAGAAAGGGTATAAAAAAAGGGATAGGTAGGTATTGAGCAAAATGGCGCATATAGTATGTGTGAATATTGATGGATTATTTTATACTTATACTCTACGTGTATAAATGATAAGGAGTTGAGTCAACAGAGAAAAGCTTTGGTGGCAGATAACGTCATTAATTTAGTAAGAATTGAAGGCACTTTGAGCGGAAATGCACCGGGGTGAAAAAAAAAACACAGCGAATGATTAATGCGTCTCATTTCTCATTCTGATCGGTTTCACGTTGCCTTTGTCTGGGTGCTGTTTTTCCAAGTGTTTGATATATGCAACGAGATTATGTGTGCTTTAGCACAGAAATATGGAAAATAATTGAATTAGTAACCATTCATTCCTCGCTCGTGTACAAAACGGTTGACATAATTCGTCGTATAAATTATTCGACTCGATTAAATTGATATACTTTATCGATGCGGTGGCGTGTTTTCGGTTTTGGGGAAGTTCTTCGTGTGTGCATTTTTTTTTTTTTCAATACGCCAAATGCCAATACGAGATGTCGTGACTGGAAGAAATAGACTGCAAGTAGGTTATTTTTTGTCCCCTTTATTTGACAAACTTTTCGATATTATTTAACTTTTGAACGGAATCTACAAAATGTGAAAATGTCAACTCGCGAGTCGACGTTCTCTATACGTACGAGCACATATATTTTTTGGAATCGTGCGATGGCCCAAACAGAGTCAGCGTATGGAGGGGAGGGAGAGGGGAGAGGGGTCGCATAATACATCGTGAGATTTTAATGAACTCGAAATTGGACGGCGGTGGCGTGAAGAAGAGGGAGGAAACTTTGGTACATAACGTAGCACTTCGAACGAATTAAATTTCATGTAATTTGTCTTCTATCGAGAAAGGGAAAAAGCGAAAACGACCGAACGAAAGATGCAGCTGAAGAACCCGAATTTTCAAAAAATTTCTCGTATCGCCGATAACTTCCTGGTTTTGGTACTTGCTAGGGTAGTATTTATCGCGATGATATATCTGTATACGAGAGCTTTACGTACGTATGTACGTATATATTCGCATTGCGCAAATATCGTTTAGGAATTTTTTTATACGTAAAAGAAAAAAAGTCTGGAAATAACGCCATCGCAATAGTTGAGGTTTTTCGTGTTGTTGTTGTCGTCGTTGTAGTCGTCTCTTTTCTTTTCGTTTTTCTTTATTTTTTTTTTCTCTTCAGCTTCTTGTTCGTCGTCAATGTATAAAAGAACATACTTAGATATGTTTCTGTGTAGATTTGTACGTATCTATTTCTATGAGAAATGATGGGAGGAGGGGGGAGGGGGAGACTTGGAAATAGATCATGTGTATAATGTTTGGTTCATAAACAACGATTTATAGGGGCATTAAACTTTGGTAATTTGGCATTTTATTACGAGAAGACGATTTATTTTATATGGTAAATTATTTATCTCGCGACCCGAGGTAAGGTGTGCGCGAGAAACAGGGGAGGGGCTGGGATAGCTAACGGCGTTATTGTTAATTAATATACGCCCGACAAAGTTTATCGTTAATTATTCAATCGGAATTTGTCGCAGTCGATTCTGCTGCTTGGTAAATATAAGGGTTGGCTTTTGAGCACTTTTTATTTCTCTGACAGGTGAACTTATTTTAACCCTGTGGCTTGAAATTGAACGAAAGTTGGGGTTTCACGAAGAGGAAGCGAAAAAATACGAATATTTGATTTTTCTGCTCATTGGAGAATTTTGGTGGAAACAAAAATGCTAAATTTAAGAGGCAAATTACAAAATGTTTGAAAATTATACTGGGCTATCCAAAATCAACTTTTGCCCATATTTTCGAGCGATTTCGTCACTTTTTGAGAAGTTTCAATCATTTTAATCTGAAAAAAAATTAGGAACGATTTTTCTACCCATTTTTGGAAAAAATTAGTCCATTTTTTAGAAAAATTTCAGAATTGAGAAGACGGTTGAAGAAAAAAAAACTTCTGATTTTTTCGGCTTGAAGACTTATAAATCGGTCAACAATGACATTAAAAAGCATATCCTAGATTTTGACGAAAATTGGTGGGGAAGTTTACTTTGATAAGGAGACTGGTCAGAAAAATTTTGAGTCCCCCCCCCAGCTATTTGAGGGGCTGATCCAGGGGTTCTCAAAGTGAAGTACGAGTAATTTTCGAAAAAATTGTAGTTTTCCCATTCTTGGGTAGTATGTATAATCTGTGCAATCCTTCGGTCGTACCCTCAAAAGTTGCGATTTGAGCTACCTGGCCCTTTGAATTCAAAATTCATTGAAGAACTGAACTTCCTCCCCTCGTGCCTCCAAAAAAGGCCGTGACAGTGGAAAAGGACTCATTACGGCTGAGGGGTTATAAAGCATGTGTACATCTTCCCCTCCCCCCGAATTTTTTCAAGAATGATTTCGTAATTTTTTTCCCTAGCATATTTTGGTGTACTTAGTGGGAAAAAATGAAAAAACGAGATTTTAAAGAATTTTTAATAAGAGAGGAGAACAAAGATGAAAAATTGCATCGAACCCCTTCATTGAATGATTGGTTGAAAATATCAATATTAGAACCAAACAACGGTTCTTATGTTCTTAAAATACTTTCACGTAAAAGCCATGAAAAATTAATGATTTAAAGACTTCGGCACCTCTGGAGGACTTTCCAAACAATGAAAATGCTGAAAAGTTCTGAATTTTGATAAACTGTTACCGAAAAGAAGCACTGCAGAAAAAACTTGTACCTTCGGGTCATTCCACTTCAATTCAACCAACGTTTTTCAGTCATGTCCTTCAATTTCGACCAATTTTTTTACAATGTTTACCCCCCAATAAGTGAGAAACCCGCAATCAGTTTGGTCCCAGACTCTTCAGAGGACGGGTGGAGGGAGGGGGCTTCAATTATTTTTACATTGTCTCGAGGTACTCAACTTCAGCAGCGCATACCACCAAAGTTATGATACTTTGATTAAAACTGATTTCACATTTCAAAAGGGCATTGCATTTTGAACTTTTTGAGTATTTTGAAATTTTCAAAAGTTGAAAGTTAAACTTTCAAATTAGAAGTTCAAATTTCAAAATGGCGCTGTAAGTGGGAGCAACCATTTAAAATTCTGAAAAATTGCCATAGATGTACCTTTTGATGCCTTTTTCGAAATATTCAATTTTCGAGATGGAATCTCTCAATGGAGGGGCAGCACCCCCTCCCCCAAATTTGGGAAAAAATTTCAAAAAAATCTGGGGCATGTGACATATCGAATTGTATGTTTTTGGTGACGCTGAACACGAATATGACGTCAGATTTTTGATTGAACCCCATCCACGCCCCCAGCACCTCCCCAAAGGGGGTAAAAGTCAAAAAAATGGTTTCATTCGTGTGACACAAGAAATGGTATGTTTTCGATATCGCTGAACACGAATATAGCCTTAGTTTTTCAAACTGACCTCACCCGTAGCCCCTAGAACGTCCCCCAAATGACGTTTAGCCCCCCTTGATTGAACTAAAATTTTTTGGTCAACCGATTTGGAATTTCTCTCATCCTTTCTACTTGAAAAGAAATTCAATTGGACCACTAGAATATGAAAAGGATTTCCCAGATTCAGTTTTAAATTTTGATTTCCAGTCGTTTTGAAAAACGTTGATTTGGGACCTTGACAAAGTTTCCAAGAAAGTTAGAAAATATTGGAGATGGATTAATGGGGATCTTCATGAGGTAAAGAAAATTTCTATTTCAATTTTAGAAAAATTTTACATTTTTTTGGCAAATTATCAAAAATTTTCAAAAAATAGGCTATAAACAGAAAAATGAACTCGATTGGCTGGAAACTTGAACTTTTGCGGAGTTTTCACACGCATTTTCCAAATCATATCAAAATTTCTTCAGTTTAACCCACCTCCTTCTTAAGTACAGTTACAGATGTTAAAATTAGAAATGAACCGGACGTCGAGAGAGGGGTAACCTATAAATTTACGTTTACCGAGTTGGTGTTTTTTTTTCGTTTTTGTAAAATATGCAACATTGATGGGACACGACAGCGACACGATGCTGGGCGATGTGTATACACAACTCTATACACCAACGACAATGTTTTTAAAAACAGCAGAGAGAAGAAAAAAAAACTAGGTACTGTACGAGTACGTTTTTCATGAATAATTCCGCTAAGGTGATCGTAAATCACGTTTTTGCGTTATTTGTCGCGCGTATGCTACGTACACACTATACACAGTACACACAGCAGCCGAGAAGATGACGATGTTCAACAAATAACCGGCGCAGCGTACACACCGTCGCTCCCAAGATGTATTCACTTAACAATGAGGAAATTTCGAAATATTCTTCGATTATCGTAGAATAAATTACCCTCTAGGTTATTTATGGCGTTCTGATAAACTCTCTCGCATCTTGGGGATTTTATGCGATGTTTTTCCCGCACCTACGTCGCCGTGTCGTTTCGGTGGAGCAAAAAAAAAAAGGTGGCGATGAATCGCGCCCGGTAATTCGATATTTTATTCTGTGAAAAAGCTCTCCAAGTTCCAGTTGCCACAGTGTTATATTTACGAGTCGAGGCGACGAAAAAAAAAAAAAAACGAAAAAAAACGAAAAAAAGGTTAATTGAAAAAGCCTAAAAGAGGATAATTTTACGTCTTAATTAAAGCTGTCAAAGTAGCAGGCGAATTTTTATACAACACTTTTCAAGGTTTCTACTTTCTACTTATAGTGTAAATTCGATAAATCAACTCGATCGTGTGAAAATTTACCGCGCGATATAAATAAGTCGGTTGAATGGGACGGTTATAGGCAAGTTAAGGGTTTCGAATCGCACCAGCCTAGTTTAAGTTTTTCAAGCATCTCCGCCTTCAAGCACCAGCCAGCCAACCAGCCCACCCGAGAAACATTATTAACGCATAAGTGGAGATTGAACAAGTGGGAAAAACACGTGGAAAATTCCACCTTGAAAATTTTCCGACAATTTGATAAGGATTCGAGGTTCGTTACGATAATTTATTGGCAAGAAGGGTGCCTCCACGAGCTCGTAAGGCTTTACAGTTTGTAAAGAAAAAGATTTTATCAAAGGTAAGGAATTCAGATTTTTTTATGCTAGCTCGGTTATATTATGGAAAAGTTTGAAAATTATGTCGTTTCGTGAAAATTTGACAAAATGGTCTTTCATATTATGAGAGGGTGCCAATCCAGTAAAAAATTTGGAGAAGGTTGAGAAATTTTAATTTGCCAAACTTGCGATAAGTCGTACAATTTTGAGATTTTTCTCCAAAGGAACGAACGATAAATAAAAATGAAAAATTTTGCCATTTCGATTCTAGGAGAGGGGAGGGTGGAGGATGAGTGACAAAAAAATCGTGAAAAAAATTCTACCAATACTTCGAATCAATAAGACCCAGTCAGTGAAATTTTCCATTTTTATCGTCTAGTCCACGAGTGCTCAAAAAATTACACTTCTTGAAGTTTGAAAAAAAATAATTTTGGAAAAATTCAAATTACTTAAGGAGAATGCAAACATTAAGGTGATCCTGGATTCTATGAGAAAATAGTTCATTATTTGATTATCTCCATGGAGAAAAAGTGGTACCAGATTGTTTTTATATTTCGGCGAAATACCAGAAAATTGAAGTTTTTTTTTCTCCTGAGGAAGACAAAAATGTACGCCTAGCCTCTCCACTTTTTCAGTAATTTTTTTCAGAAGAATTCATGATTTCTTTTTTTTTTTTTTAATATTGGCTGAGAATTTCTCAAAAGTGAGGCATTTTTTATTCTTCTGATGAACTGTTTTTGTGAGAAATTTTGTGCTCTATAATTCAATTGTTTCCTTTTTTCGTTGATTCTTCGGTCTCTCCCAAAAAATTGATTTCTCTGTTGAGCAAAATTTAAAACTTTCAACTATTTTCAATCACAAAAAAACAATTTTCAAGGAAATAAAGTGGCATGATTTTATTATTTTTTTCAGAATGTTTTGTTTTTAAAATATTTCAATGCCATTTGTGATGAATTTTTTTTTCAATTTTTCCACCCCAAAAAATCAGTTTTTAAAAAAAGTCAAATATCCCTTGAAAAAAAATAAATAATTTTTCAATTTTTGAAAATCAATTTTGAGTTTTTGACCCAAAAATAGGAAAAAATCACAATGTCACTAAATTGATATAGAAAGCTTGAATGTTATGTACTTTATTTCTGACCATCCGAATCGATTTCAAAAAATTTCAAACCATTTTGAGCAATTCCGGAGCCACTAGCACATTTTTTAAAGTTCACATTTCCACAAAATTTTACCAAATGAAATTAGAAAGCTCAAATTTACCCTATACCTCAATTTCAACATACTGAGTCGATTGGAGGCAGTTTCAAGCCTTCCTGACGCCTTTAGCCATCTTTTGAAAATTCCAAACTCTGAAACTGATTTCAGAAAATGGGATGGGGGATGGATAATTGGTCAAATTGGTCAGAAACACACACTGAACGCGTTTATAGAAACTAAATATTGTTTCGACAAATTTTATGACATTTTTTTTGGAAACTGGAATTCAAAAAAAAATTGCTAAAGGTTTTAAAACCGCTTATACGAGCTTACTTGGCTTTCATTCAGATTTCAGCAGGATAGCATGAATCAAATCCACTGTTCTCTGTAAACGATCTGATCGACTCAGAAAACCCCTTCAATTCACCTTTCCAGCCACAAAAGGACAAAACGAAAGCAAAAATAAATCAACCACCGCCCCCTATCCTCCCTTAAGACGTGTAAACAACCTCTTTGAAAACGAAACGAAAGGGAAAAAAATCACAACAAAAATTAACCCCCTTCCTCCGACCATTTCCGCGTCAACACAACAACCATCGAACACAAAACGTCGAATCGACGAAAAAAAAAACCATATTAAATATCAGCAGCACACAAACGCTGAGCGTAACTTATTCAAATTTTTTTTCGCTGCGAAAAATTTGTTAGGAAAATAATTGCTTATCGTAATAAAGGGTCAAAAGAAATATTATTCCACGAGGGATGATTATTTTAGGAAAAAATATGTTAATTCCGTCTCTAAGGTAATGGTACAAAAACAACAATAAACTCTCCGAAGACTTCCGCCGCACCGCTGCCGCATGCCTCCGGCTTCTCTCCGGTCTCCGGTCTCCAGCGTAAACGAGTCGAATACCAAGCTTCGAGGTTCATTTCAACTCGGTTAAATTTCTAGTACGATATTCGCATTCATTTCACTTCTCTCGATGAAGGTTTCGACAACTCGTCGGTTCAAAATTACACGTTAACTGAATTCTGACAATTAAACAAAAAAAAAAAAAAATCATCGAGCTCGCAGCTCGCGTTCTTTTTACATTTACGTTAAAAGCAATTAACAATCCAACCGTTTTAGGGATAAGAAGAAAGGGTGCGGTGCACATCGGTGTGTTTTCCACGTGTATATGCGAAATTTTACATTTATACGTTTTAAAATCTTTCGCTTATAAGAAAAAAAAATACTAAGTACTCGTATGAGGAAAAAAATATCCTAAAGAGCTTATTTACAGGAAAATTCGAGATTTTGTAAAAATTCTTGAAGTACCAATCCTCGATCTTGCTGTAATTAAACTAATGAGGCTACTATCAGAAAAAAGCTTTCGATGTTTCGGCTCCATTTTGAAAAATTTTGGAACCCCAAAGGGGGGGGGGAGGTCGAGGATCACATTTTAACATTTTTGAATTTTTTACATACTCGTAAGGTTTTGAATACAATGAAATACAGCTACATTGCAAATTTCAAATAATGTTATCAGTTCACTAGTTAGTCAGAAAACCATCTTGAAACATAATGGAAGAAATTTAGCCAAAAGCCAAAAAAAAAGTGAATTTGTACTTGAACCATTTTCAAACGTACAAACTTCGTTTTGGTCTCATTTCAAAGAGCTCGTCAAAATAAAAAAAATACTATCCCTGTATTTTTATGAAAAAATTAATACTTGACTAGAAAAATGACTCGGCGGCACACGTATCATCAAAGACGAAATCACCAACAGAACTATGAGCGGTGAACGCTCGGTCGTTTTCGTTGAAAATCGCGGTGGGGAGGGCGGAGGGATGGCGAGCGTGTCGCTTATATATAAAATGAAAGAAAGCCATTTCAGTTGGAAATTAATTTCCCGAAACAAGAAACGATAACATTAAGATGTACTTGTAGTATTTTTTTCTCTGCTCTTTTTCTTCATCAACTCCGCACCGGGCACTGCGAATTTTTTTCCATCGTTTTAAACACTTTAAATACATTATTTGACGGGCTTGGAAAAAAAAAGCACGATTGAGTTTTCCTTCTTCGTCTACAATAATACAAAAGTAATACAAATACAGACGATTTCTTTTGTGATGAATTTTTAAATACAAACGTTTCAACGTTCAATTTTACTTATTCCTTCACAGGTGCTCCACGCTGCAAGTATTATACTCGATGCTTTTCTCGTACTGTGTATTCGACTTCGTCGTCGTCCATTTCTTCATTTCTTTTTTCTCATTTCTCGATGGTTAATAATTCACTTCTAAACGCGAATATGTACTTAACAACTACGTTAAAATTTCATCTCTTTTATATAAACGTTTTACGATGCGAAAAAATAAAAGAGGAAATTACGTTGGAAAAAAAAAATCGGCGAATAAAAATAACGGTTACAAAATATTTTCATGCTGAATAAATTCTTTGACAAACTGATCAACGAGTTCGAAGAAGAGAGAGAGAAAAAAAGCAGCGGAAATGTAAACCAGTTTGTCGCGAATTTTGCTAATTTTCTCACATCCTCTCGAATTATCGTCTTAATTTATCGAAAATAGTGTACTAAAAATAGTCAACTAAACGAATTCATTAATCATTATTCATTATAGAGTATAGAATAAATAAAAAATTCATAGCGCGGAAATACGAGTATCATTATCGTTATCGTTATTATAATATTGAAAAAAGAAGAAAGGAAAATTATATTTAAAATTGATGACATGCATAAAGGTTAATTATAGGCGCAAGTATATTATTCCCATCGTTGCTTTTCTTTGAGTATACAATTTACAATATACATACGAGACGAGTGCATGTTGTTGAGACATTATGCATATTCTACCATACTTTGCAATTCCATTGCTTTTGTAGTTTGTAGTACATGATTTTTTTTTTTTTGCAGAACTTAAAACTGCTAGTGCGACATTATTGGATTAAAATGAATTCTGCTTACTTTTCAGTTCTATTTGAGATGGAATTGCCTTCAAAGAACCACATAACTTCAGCCTCGGGTACGGAATTTATCTCGCACGATAATCTCACATTCTCACCTTCGGAAGCGAATACATCCGGCTCGATGCTGTCTTTAGATGGGGATGAGATTTCTGGAAACAAAAATTAAAAATTTATGTAGTTATGCATTGATAAATACATATGATAAACAACAAGTTTTTAGCAAAATAACCAGCCCGATTGGGCGATAATCAGCTTTTCCAAAAGAAGCAAATGTAAAATAAAATGTTACGAGATATGCATAGAACTTTTTGAAGTAAGTATTGGAGATTTGTGACGCTGAAAGTAACAAATTCGTTTATTCATTAGAATCGGCAAGTACAGCCAAATTATGTGTTCTTTTTAAGAAATACAAGTTGAAATTTCGCGAGTGCTCTCAACACCTATACTTCAACAACTCCTGCAAAAGAAACAAGGTAATCCCTAACTATATACATACTCAACCAAACGCCCCCCTCCCCTAAATCCTAAGCTCATGTAATTCGACGTAATTTTCTATCTATTTGTTCTCGTATGTACTTCGCATTTTTACTTGTATTATTCTTGCTTTATGCCTGATGATGGTACGACTACGTACTGAAACGGCCGTCGCATGTTTTGTAATGTGTAATACAGTGTTTTGTGTACAAGTTATTTTTCTTCTATTATTTACAATGTCAAACGCTTAAAGTAACAAATTCGTTTATTCATAAGAGAGCCATTCGAAAACTTGCAGGAAATTCGTCGATAGATCCAAAAAATATTAACCCTATCTGAATAAATCAGAACCTAAGGAGAAAATAATTGAATCTGATTAGGTCAGAACGGATAAAATCCGATCAAAACCTTGATCAAATAGGATCCAGAAAATCTCCGGATATATGAAATGATGTAATCAGATCTTGTCTAAAGTTTCCTAATCTGATCCGATCAGATCCAATCATGCTCGCCTGAGAACACAATTTTTCAATTAAGAAGGGGTCTTTAAAAAGTAATCATTTTAAAATAAAAGAGGCGATTCTGATATTTAGGGAAGCGAACTCAATTCTTCATGTCAAATTTCAAATTTTCGGTTGATTTGAGCATTTTTTATTTATTTTTTGAACTTATAATCAATTTAACGATGATTGATTGATTTGATTATCCAGTCACTTTCAACGAATTTATTTCATTATTTTTTTATTTTTTTTTTTTGCGCAAAACCAAATAAAGCAATTTTACCAATTCTGATGGTATTTCAAAAATTTGTGCATCATTTCCAAACATTATTGGATCAATTTAACAGATTACTCGTATATCTTTCATTCACACAATTGATTAGGTACCTATACATATCTCTATTATTCATTAGGGTTTTGTTTTTTTTCCCAAAAATTTTTCATGATTTTCATCGTTGAAAATCAAAATAATTCTGAGAATAAAAATAACCAAAAATTAATAAAGATGAAACTAAGCTAATAAAAACCTGTCAGCAGAGTTACAAAATTGCCTAAATCATAGAAAATTACCAAAAACTAACATCAACTCGTTAGAATGGCATAAAATATTTTTCAACGTGTCTAAAGAGTAAGAAGACATGAAAAAACAGGACAAAAGCAGTACTGTCAGCACGACATTTTTCCAAAATATTCAATTTTTGCAGGGAGCAGGAAGAGTTGAAGAAACAAATTATTCAGATTTCTAGGAAAAAATTGTTTTTTTTTTTCAAATCCCAAATTCTAAAACTAGTAGATTTTTTCTTTCATTATCACCCCCCTCCCCTCAAAAAAACACAAAAAATTAAAATTAAAAGTGGAAAAATTATCAAAACGAAATTTGAATTTTTTTGTAAAAACCACACAAAGTATAATTTAAAAATTTTGCCAACTATTATCCAGCTACAAATATTTGGTTTAAATTTAGACCAATTTGTACAATATTTTACAAATTTCAACATCTTCATCAATTTTATGCTCATTTAACTATTTTTACGTCAATTTAATCATTTCTCATAATTAATTTTAAGCAATTTTGCAGTTTTCCCTCAAAGTCTATGTCAGTTTTTTGGCACAAAATCACGTTGAATGCTTATAATGTAGATTGTCGCATGGAAATTGGTTTATCGAAATTTGTTTTTTCAAGGCTCTAATCAAAGGATAAAAATTTGATTCGAAAGTCGTTACTTTTTTTCAAAAGAGTTGCACATTTGAAAACATTTCATTTCGTTCCTCTCATCCTCGAATATTTTCCCTTCGATTCCTCCTCCCCCTCTCACACCTGGAAACCTTGAACTTGCTCAAAATAAATTGAAAAAAATTCACACCCAGAGTTCTGAAATTCCAAACCGATCATCTTCATTTGTTTGTCAATTTCTAAGAGAGAAATAACACTTCGACTTGATCATTACGCACATACACGTGTCATCGCAATGACAATACCTGCACCAGTAGGAGGTGAATAACTCCAGCTCAGGTTCACAGCACACACGAGTCACACGAAATGTAACTTGACATGGACTTGGGCATGTACATATCTGGTGTTCAAATTGATGCTCAAACACGGAGGAAAAAAATAATTCACTATAGGCTTAATATACGAGTACGAGTTATCTCGACAATGTTCACAGTGCATTCGAGCACATCCAAGTTGGTACTTGTAAGTTGTGTGAGGTCTTACGCACAGTAGTACGAGGATCGCCCACACAGGTAATTAAGCCATTACGGTTAAAGTCGCCAATTAATTCCAGGGTATTAATTAATACACAGGCCGTCAAACATAAAACAAATGGCGTCCCTTCATTTTTACATTCACACGATTTTTTTTCTTTTACTCTTCGGAGAAGTAGGTACATTATGTGTACATTTCATGTTCTTTTTTTTGCGTTACCGGTCTGTATCACATAGTATACATATACGCTATCATTCTTACCGGTGGCATAACTATAGAGGAGGGGATACGAGAAACAAGTATTCAAGAGGTAAATACTGGAAGAGCGAAGTTTTCTTCATGAAAAGAGCAAAGTCCTTTATAAAAAAATTTGCAGAATTACTTTCCTTTAAAAATGTTTTATTTTTTAATTGCGAGTATTTTACAAGGTTTTTTGAAAATGCTTCATAATTTCTTCCCACTTTCAACAGGTGAGTAATTAGTATTTTCCCCTTAACCACTCTCGCTCTAGCAAACTCAAAACGGACTCTGGAATCTGGATGCATGAGAAGGGGAGGGGAGGGGAAGGAAGGGGAAATTAAGTTACATATAAATAGCAAATCCACAATAATAAAATTTGTTTCATTATCACGAAAGTCTCTAGCAGGAGGCAACGCAACTTCGGCGGTGATAAATTATCAAAAAATAATAATTTATCGCCCTATACGATGCAGAATAGCAGACTTGCAGCTACGTACACAATACACATCTAAGGGGCGGGTGTAATTAGCAACCGTAATGACACTTGGGAATCGAAGATATAGAAAAAATCGCATACCCAGAGCTAGAGCTACCAAATGAACGCGAAAAATATCCGATGGTGCGATTTTGTATATCTAAAGCGACCTAACGCAACTTTACGACTATATAAATGACCTCAGTGATTGTGAAAAATCACTGCAGTTGCGCGAAAAAAGAAAAATAAATAATTATTTGAGTATTTGTATCTCTCTGTCAGCGATGCGATGTTAATTACTCCTACATACCTTTACCAACCACGAGACCGGATGCTCGGAATAAATATCAAATAAACGGATATGGTTGAAGGCGTTTTTTGGATACAAAAAAATAACCTAAACCTGCCAGAGAAGTACCTGAGCCAAGATGAGAAGAAAGGGTGAAGACGTCAAATACCCCGAGCTCGAGCCCGAGTCCGGCGTGAATTTCACGACGACGATGCGATGCGATGTAGCGAGGAATCGAAAGTTTAAACCATGACCGGCCACAACGTGTAATTGATAAAGGGGACCACAACACGAAATAAACAATGTAATCATTATTACAGTCGAGCATTTCGTAGCATTATTTAACGTTGAGTGTTTTTTACTCGTTGCACTGACGTTATCAATAAACTGCATATTACATGTTCTTCTATAGTGTACGTGTGGTTCTAGGTGAATGTCATTTTGTTGTGGAAGTGAAATATTTCTGTATATTTAAAGGTGACTTTATTATGAAAAAATCACCAGAATGTCCTAATGACCCTAGAAATTGTTTTCGAATATCTGGCGATTTCTGGTGACAGTGAGATCAGTGAGATTTTGACTTTTTTCCAGATGAATTTATGGAGAAAAAAATCACGAGAATGTTCTCTCAGCCTTCGGAAATTTTTTCTAGCAAATGGGTTTTCGACCTTTTTTTTTTAGATGAATTTGTGTTTAAAAAATCACGGAATTGTCCTCAGACCCTTTGGAAATTTTTTCAGTGTCTGGTGACTCCTTGGTGAATTTGGGTGACTTCTGGTGAACAATTCACTGAAAGTCACCAAGTAAATTTTTGACTTTTTTTCAGGTGAATTTATGGTGAAAAAATCACCAGAATGTCCTAATAACCATAGAAATATTTGAACAACGACTGGTGACCCCTTGGAGAATCCTGGTAACTTCTGGTGACAGATTCACCATTAGTCAGCAAGTTCGTTTTCGACCTTTTTTTTTCAATAAATTTATGTTGAAAAAATAACGAAAATGTCCTCTCAGAGCCTTTGAAAATTTTTTTTAGTGTCTGGTGATTTCTTGGAGAATCCTGGTGACTTCTGGTGACAGATTCACCAGAAGTCACCTCGTGAGTTTTTGATCTTTTTTTTAGCTGAATTTATGTAGAAAAAAAACACGAGATTGTCCTCAGACCCTTTGGAAATTTTTTTCAGTGTCTCGTGACTCCTTGGTGAATTCTGGTGACCTCGATTTTTTTTTCAGGTGAATTTATGGTGAAGAAATCACCAGAATGTCCTAATGACCATAGAAATTTTTGTACAATGTCTGGTGACCCCTTGGCAAATTCTGGTGACTTCTGGTGACAGATTCACCAGAAGTCACCTTGCAAGTTTTTGATTTTTTTTAGATGAATTTATGTTAAAAAAATCACGAGAAAGTCCTAATGACCCTAGAAATTGTTTTGAAATATCTGGTGACTCCTTGGTGAATCTTGGTGACTTCTGGTGAATCCTGGTGAATCTGTCACCAGAAGTCACCAAGTGAGTTTTTGACTTTTTTTCAGGTGAATTTATGGTGAAAAAAATCACCAGAATGTCACAATGACCCTAGAAATTGTTTTCGAATATCTGGCGACTTCTTAGTGAATCCTGGTGACTACCAAGTGAATTTTCGACCTTTTTTAAAATTAATTTATGCTGAAAAAATAACGAGAATATTCTCAGAACCTTTGAAAATTTGTCAACAGAAGTCACCAAGTGAGTTTTCGACCTTTTTTTTAGATTTATGTTGAAACAAAACACGATATTGTCCTCAGAGCCTTTGGAATTTTTTTTCAGTATCTGGTGACTCCTTCATGAATTCTGATGACTTCTGGTGAACGATTCACCGGAAGTCACCAAGTGAGTTTTTGACTTTTTCAGGGTGTCTACCAAAATTTAATTCTCAAAAATAGCGACTTTTAGCGACCTTTTTTCGCGACTTTTTTCAGTTAAAAGTACCCCCCCCCCAAAAAAAAAAAAAAAATTCCAACGTAAAAATGTTTTTTTCAACAGTTCCCACACCCAATTTTTCAACAAAAAAATGGGATTTTTCAATAGTTCCCATGTAACATGAAAAGAAATTTATGAAGAACCTTTTTTCGCGACTTTTTTCAGTACCCCCCCCCATTTTCTAACGAAAAAAATTGGGTTCCAATAAAATTTGCACTTATTGGGTGGCGGGAGGGGGGAGGTTTGGACAACTTTCAATAGTTTCCATGTGACATAAATAGTCATCCAAATTTTCGAGCTTTTCTTTTTCCTTTTCCATCTACTTAACTTTCTTCAGTTCTAACATTTCAATTTCTTCGATTGTTCTTTTTCTAGTCATTTCAACCACTAATTTTTCTTTTTGTTTAAGCGAGAAGTTCATTCTTTCACTTCAAAACTTTGAAAGTTGAATGATATTTTTTCAGAAATTTCAATGTGTAAAAAGAAAAGAAAACAAGCCCGAGCGAAGCGAGGGCAAAAGCTTTTGAAAATTTGACTTTTGAAAAGTAAAAAAACACGTTTTTCTTCCATCACAGGCCCTTTCTTTATTGTCGGACCCTCCAGAATGAGCGAGTCCTAGGTAACTCTCATCGGTCCTGCTCCTCCAGCAATCTAACAATAATTTCCAAAATATTACAATAGGTACATATTTCTAAAAATACACCTACTACATGGCCCGTACGAACCGAGCCAACTGAGGGCAAAAGCACTGATAACACGAAAATTCACAATTCTCCAGAAGTGAAAAAATATCATTTTTAATGTGAGAAGTCAATTTTTCTATCATCAAGACTCAACGTTTGGCTAAAGAAAACGAAATAATATGCCCGAGTGAAGCGAGGGCGAAAGCTTTTGAAATTTTGAATTTTTATGATTATTTAAAATGCTAATTTGGCAGTAGCATTAACATTGAATAATAATACGAAAAGTTTTTAAAATTTGAAGTTTGGACAATTTATAGCGACTTTTTGGTATTTTTAGCGAAAATCGCGACCTTTTAGCGACTTTAGCGCCCTATTTTCAAAATCGCGACTTTTCGCGACTTTTAACGCTATAGCGACCTGGTAGACACCCTGTTTTTTAAAGATGACTTTATTATAAAAGAAATCACCAGAATATCCTGATTACCCAAGAAATTGTTTTCAAATGTCTAGTGACCCCTTGGTGAATCCTGCTGAGTAGTCACCATGTGAGATTTCAACTTCTTTTCGGTGAATTTATTTTGAAAAAATCACGAGAATGTCCTCAGAGCCTCTGAAAATTTTTTTAGTGTCTCGTGACTCCTTGGTGAATTCTTGGTGACTTTTGTTGACAAATTCACCAGAAGTCACCAATCACCATGAGAGTTTTCGACTTTTTTTTAGCTTACTCAGAAATCGTAACAAACTACCTTACGTGTAAAACGTATTTTTCCTTTTTTTTCCTCTTGCATCTTGAACATTATTTTGGGAGCTCTTGTGCCCCTAGGAATGTTGAGATTCATTTTACAAAATAACTTCGTTTAAAAAAAACATAGGTAATCGTTTTGAAGAAATTCTCAATTTTTATTGTGACTATAAATTATTCGAATTTTTATTTCTTTTCCAAAATTTTACTAGATATCTAATTTTTTGGCCAGACTTTTCGCATGACATTTTCTCAAAAGAGCTAATCGTGTTTTTACTCATATCCTCTATCGAGTATCTTTTTTTTCATACGAATTAACTGAATAGATCTAATTTAGCTTACATACATGTTCAACTTCGATAAGACTCAGTCATATCGCGAAAAAAAATCCACCTGTCAAATCGCGAAATGAGGATTAATAATTACCTATGCATGTTTGGTAGAAAATGATATTTCATTTCGTTATCTGTAATTTTTCTAATACCAAGAGTAAAAAAAATCCATAAAAAAATTACTTTTTCGCGAATTAAATCAACTCGCCATTGGATGAAGGAAATCTGCGAGGTAGAACAATAATTTTCCATTTTCGATGGAAACATGATGGCTCTCTCGAATCGAACGAGCATGATAGATTCGTACACGAGATATTCCCGTTGGAGATTTTTTTTTTACTTTGTTTTGTTTTGATTTAGTATAACGTATAAAATGATTATAAAAAAAAAGAAGAAAAAAAGAAAAGGATGCTTGATGGATGACATTATATCACGCGTCAATTTGTTATCGTCACGTTACTAAAGAAAAATAATTTTTACACTTCGTGACATAAAATTCACAATGCGAGTAGGTATTATAGTGGTCAGGTGATTGACCTAGATCAACTTTCGAGTAGTTAAGCGCCAGAATTGAATTAGAGGATTTGTGGCGAGAAAAAATACAGAAGTTTTCCCATTGCCACTCGTCGAAGACTCGCAGGAAATCTTTGGAATGGAAATTTCCTTAGAGAAAAAAACCATGTACGGTACCGAGAATACACGTATTTAAATGAATGAAAATATTCGACGATTACAAATTCATAGCGAGTCATTGCCAAAAAAATTATTCCTAAGCAGCTTACATACGTGTATTCTTCATGTACTGGTAGTACGAAGAGACTAGAGAGCTCATCTTACACTAAGTACCGGAGTCATATATGACGAGAATATTTTAAAGAAATAATCCCTCTCGGTGCCGATGTCACGTGAGTATGAGAGAAAATTCTCGTCGTAAGTTATAAGGAGGAAATTGGCAATATACGGTGAAGTATTGTAGTTTAATATGAAAAATGAAATGAGAAAAATCATTTTACTCGTGTTTTTTATGCCATGTTTGGTAGTCTGCTCCGCGCGCGCGCTTCTTTTATGGCTTCGATTTGTTCGCGCCAGGAAGAAATGCTGTCGCGAAATTTTTATATTATTGTAACTTAGTATATGGGATTCTCTCCACCTCATTCCCGCCCAGTCCTATTTTTTTTTTTTTGGCAAAAATTTTACATTATTCGCGAAATTAATATTTTTAAAAACGCGCGAATTTATATTTCATCGTTTACAATGTTCTTTGCGTGTTTGCTATTCGGGTTTTCTTGTTTATCTTTTGTTTGGGGCTTTTTAGTATTCGTACTTGGTATATCTGTAGTCCTATGGTTGTGGTTACTTTTCCATGGTTGTATTTATGGCTGCCTTTTTGAACGTATTTCTGTTTAAATGCCTCCAGTTCTATTGAGTAGGGAATTCTACTAGGTAAAGTAGATATAATGAAAATGATCTATTTATAGAAATGCTGAAAAGATGGCAGAAGTCGGTTGTGTATTCGAAGAATCCAATGGATAACCTCGACACACAAATGTTTTTAAAGAAATAAAAAAAAAAAGAAAAAAGGTGATCTAGTTATGCTATAGAAACACGCCCACCGATCTGATCGATTCATTTGTTTCCCCGATCGTGATCGTTCTATTTAATTAAAAATAAAATAAGACCATTTGGTTTTGATGCCGACCAAAAATTTTTCAATTTTGAAGAACTGTTCAAAATTTATCGAAATATTTGATGGTGTTCGAAGAACATCGTGAAAGAAGTGCAATCTTCCAGCACGAAAAATTTCATGCCATTTCCACGTGTAGTTGATTTATAATGAACTAATTCCTCTCATTAATGGAAGTTGAACTGTCGTTGTTTTTTTTTTCTGAATGATACTGTAAGAAAGAGGTAATCAACCTGTGTTGTTGTAAAAAAAATGAATTTGTGCGCCAATCTATGTCAAACACTCTAATCGACTTGTTCAACGAGTTCAAGTTTCAATGAAGAAAAAAATTATGTAACGAAAATTCAAGTATTACGAGCGATAAAATTAGTATAGTAGTTGAAAGAAAAAGAACCATGAATGAACTTTAATGAAAAATAATCGTGTTAAATAGTTTTGAAAATTCAAGTCTTGCTTGTACATACAATGACTCACAGGTTGCGTCGTGTTGTCAACTCGTTTAAATAATATTACTGTTTCATTCTTTTGGGTACACCCTGTTGTTGTATTAATTGGCAAAATTCGTTTGGTGAAATACTAATAATAGTTCCTCTAATGTGTGTTCACGATTGATATAGAAATATTGGCTGGTTTTGCGAAAGTAGTGGACAAATTTTGAACTTTTTTTTTGGGGGGGGGGAGGAGGGAGGAAAGAGAATTTTGACGAGATGGAAGTACAAAGTCATGTCGTGTGACATCTCGCTTGTTATGTTTTTAGAGGCGCTGAGTCCAAATATCAACTTCATTTCATTATCTGATCCTCTTAACTCGTCCTCAAACTTGTTATTTTTAGTTCTAGTCAAAATTCTCTCCCCCACTAGGAGGCTTGTGCCATATACTAGGGTCTGGGAGGATCTAATCATGAAACAAAGTTGATATTCAAGTTCAGAACCCCTAAATAAAACCCAACAAACGATGTGTCACACGGCATCACTGATTACTTTCAGCTCAGGTCAAAATTCCCTTCCCCACCCCAACCCCTCACCTATAGAGGGGTGCGCTCGCGCTCGCCCCTCACGGGTCAGGACTTCAAGTATGTTTTTTGGAGTGGTGTCCTTAGTCGCTATACCAAATTTGGCTTTGATCAGAATTTTTCTGGTACTTTTGTCTAATTTCAGTGGACTATGAATACGATTCAAAAGAAGACAGACGTCGCGTCGTTTTCTTCATTTTAAGGAATTGTTTGAAAAATGGGGAGAGGGTGAAATCTTGAAAACATTTCTAAATTTTGAAAAAACATTCTTAAAAGAATAGGGAGAGGTCAAATATTCTAAGTTGTGTATTTTAATTGGAAGATTTTTTGGACCCCTGGAAAACTTTTTGATATTTTCTAAGTTACATACTTAAATTGTTTTTTTATAGTACATATGCCTTTTTTTTCAAGTTCATTTCTATTAAAATTGGAAAAATTCAGAAATGGGCCGGAGGCTATTTCAAAATAGTAAAAAATGATGGGCTTTGAACCCAGGGCATTTGTTTTAAATTGGAAAAGGTCATTCGCGAGAGTTTTAAAAAAATCCCTGCGGATAGAGAATTTTCGATTTTTTGAATTTTTCACCTCAGTTTCAAGTCTATGAATACCTACTGCGATATTGAAAAATGGACCTATCTTTCTTTTGAAGAACTCAAATTTATTTTATACGTACTTGCAAGTTGTTCGGGCCCAAATATTTCAAAGTACTTATGATTTCAATCCATCCACTTTGATTATGAAGTAATACGATTTACAAAATTGAATGCATTTCTCTCCAGCATTCCACAAATTTTTAAGAATTTACGATCCAAAATGAAAATTGATGAAATTGAAATGCATTTTGATTTTTTTAAAAATCTACTGTAAAGTGGGCGGAGGTGTGTTTGTGGAAGAAGTGGTGTAGGGAATAACCCCCCAAAGGTCTTGTATCGTGTAGAAGCCTGTATGCGAGATTTCCCTTTCAATGGGACAACTGGTGGCAATTTTTTTTTTAAACTCTTCCAATATTTCATTTCCCTTTCCTTAGTATAGTTGGTTTGAAAAAGAAAGAAAAAATGATATTTTCCCACTCGCATTAGAATTATTATTATTACGTTGAAAACATTTCGAAAATTAATTACTTTATGCTGGAGAACTTTCAAATCTATTCAAATAAGAAACTGTTTGGTAAATAATAACTATTTGAGGTACTTTTACGCTTAAGAAAGAAAAAAAATTATACAAACATTGTTATCTCGTATTGAGTTGTTGATTCGAAACTTTTGGTAAATATTTTCAAAATTGATTCGATTGTTTGAAAAATATATTGAAAAAGTCGACACGAAAAAAAAATGAACAACTTTTTATTCTATTTTACAACAACCTTGAAAAAAAAACTCGTTATATCCTGGTAAAATCCAAACAAACTCGTATACGTGTACTATTCGCGTATAGGTAAAGAAGGAAAGAAGGGTAATAAAAAAAAAATAAAATAAAATGCTTTTCCAAATACGAGTTTAGCTATGTTGAATTGTTGGAAAGAAAAAATAAGAAAAGTTGGAATAATTTGCCAATATTGATTATAGTATAGCAAGAGCCCCCAAAAATTAAATAGCAAAGTTGGCAATTCTTTTATTTGCTTTAAGACACGAGAAATAAAGGGAAGCTCTCTTTGAAATGTAACAACTTTGCGGTTTACTATTTCCTGACGAGATGAAAAGAAAGACGTATCTTCATATTGTGTTTTTCGAGTTCAAAGCTCCCGGCAAAAGTTAACGCTGAGACTTTGTATGTATTTGAAGAGCACTATTATAGTTTTCATTGATGCAAAAGTTTTTGGGAAATACTCGTATATAAAAATATATCCATAAAGGGGTTCACCTTGCGTTGGTATCGGATGCTCATTATTTTCGTTATTTTTATTTTGTTTTTTTTTTTGGCCTGTGAAAAATTATTCGGGGGTGGAAAACAAACAAAAGCAGATATTTGAATCGATTAGTTTGGAAATTAGGTGGAAAAAAGTTGCTAATGATCAAAATTATTGTAGAAATTGATGAAATCGTCGTATTATTATTTGTCCTACACATCCTGGAAATGGTCTAGAATTCACCTCATCGTTGATGGAAAATTCCAATTTGGTTCTAATTTTGGTATGCGTAGTTGTCGCCGAAGGATGGAATCTGTAATAGGAAAGGCGAATTTCACCATTTTTGTGTTTCGAATTGCTCTCGGTGTTTGTGTTGTTATGAAAACGTGTTATACTGAATAGGCTTCGCCGCAGTGTTGGGCGTTCTACGACGACGTCGTCGTCGTCTTTTGTGTAATAAATTTTCGACGTAGAATTTAATTGAGAACGAGGAAAAAATAACTGGTAAAAGATTTTTGCAAAGCCAAAGCGTAGCAATAAATACGAAACAGGCTTGGCTTTTCAATTTTAATACACGATACGAAGTACGTCGTCGTCGGTAGTCGGTACAGCAGCCGAGCCGAAGTTTCTCATTAACGAAGAATACACACCAACCAACGGAAAGCGAAAAAGAGTAATATTTAATTATTCCTTTCACGCGTAAAAGCAAAAACATGGAATTTACCGAGGTATGAAATTAAAAAGGCGAAAAAGTAATTAGATAATTTTTTTCCCAACATCTTTCTACTTTTTGATCTCTCGGTTTGTAGTAGACTGCGAGAGACGTCGATTCGATCAACCATACCTTGTACGATTCCAAGGGTAAATAAAAATTCCCAGAAAGTTTTTCTCAATTTTTGAAATTTTCAAAAGATGGCAAATTTTATTCGCGCCCCCGAAAAAGTAATTACCAGAGTTTTTCACGCGTCAAGACGATGCCGTGTAAAATGTTTGATCAGATTGCCTTTTGACTCGGTGCGATGTAATGAAAAATTTAGATCCGCAGTTAATGAAGTTTTTGACGTAATTAACACGTCTAAGAGTGAATTTTATCCATGGTTCGACTTTACAGATTGTGTATATTATCGCACAATGTGCCAGGCGTGTTTTATTGTGTTTTGAAATTTGATGTGGGTGTTGGGATCTTTGCAACAGGGTGTATACGATTCGATCCATGTTATGTGGGTTTGTTTGATTTTCGACGAGTAGGTTCGCCTAGGTAGGTAAGGTTTTCAAAGAAAATAATTTGATACAATTTTTCCCTCGGTGTTTGTTTTGTTCGGTATATTTTTGGAACGAGATGAGATGAGTAAAGTTGATGCAGATTTAAAGTTTTTTTTTTTCAAATGTATATTAGGCATGGCAATTTTTAAAATTGGTTCACATTGTTGTTGATCGGAAAGCTCTTTAATATGTATACTTCTAAAAATATTGTAGAGATGTTATTCTTGTAAGAATTACCAAATACCTATTATGGTATTGATGAGTTCAAATATTTACTAATTTCTCAAAATTTCAATTTATTCATTATTTTTAATACGTTTTGTACTTGAATTGTATGCTCATTTTTTCGGATTTCTGAATGAAAAAAGTAAATTCTTTAAAGTGCCTTTTTCGATTTTTGGTGAATTTTTGAAAAGCAAATTTAGGCCAAAAATGAAGGGAGAAAAATCAAAATTTTACAAAATTGACCAAGAAAGCTGAAATTTGGAATATACAGTATTTTTGACACGCCAAAGCGATTGGAAACTGTTTCAACCCGTTTTGAGCAGTTCTGGAGCCTCCAGCAGATTTTTAAAACTCTAAATTCCCACAAAATTTCATCAGATTGAGTTGGAAAGCCGAAATTCATTCTGCAAACTATAATTTCAATACGCCACGAAGTCGACTGCAGGTGGATTTTAAGTCGTTTTCGAGCCTACAGCGACTTTTTGAAAATTACTGGAGCCTCCAGTAGATTTATGAAACTCGAAATTTCCCAAAATGTCATCAAATGGAGATGGAAAGCTAAAATTCATTCCGCAAATTAATTTCAATACGCCACGAAGTCGAATACAGGTGGATTTCAAGTCGTTTTGGAGCCTCCAGCGACTTTTTGAAAATTACTGGAGCCTCTAGTAGATTTTTGAAACTTGAAATTTCCTAAAATTTCATCAAATGGAGATGGAAAGCTGAGATTCATTCAGTAAACTAATTTCAGTACGTAACAAAGTCGACTGCTGTTAGGTTCAAAGTGGTTTTGGAGCCTCCAGCGACTTTTTGAAAGGTTGTATGGCGTTTTTTGGAAAATTGAAATTTCCAATAAAAAGTAGCTGGAAGCTTCAAAACCATTTGAAACCACCATGCAGTCGACTTCATCTCGTATTGAAATTAGTTTGCGAAGTGAATTTCGCTGGAGGCTCCAAAACGATTTGAAATCTACCTACACTCGACTTCGTAGCGTATTGAAATTAGTTGGCAGAATGAATTTCAGCTTTCCATCTCCATTCGATGAAATTTTGGGAAATTTCGAGTTTCAGAAATCTGCTGGAGGCTTCAGAGCTGCTCAAAACGGGTTGAAACAGTTTCCAATCGATTTGGCGTGTCGAAAATAGGGTATATCCCAAATTTCAGCTTTCTTGGTCAATTAAGTGAAATTTTGATTTTTTCCCTCATTTCTGGCCTAAATTTGATTTTTCAAAAATTCACGAAAAATCGAAAAAGGCACTTTAGCACTTGAAATTTTGATAGGTGATGAATTTTTGCCTGATCTTTCGATCTACCTCTGTACGGTTTAGAAAATATCGGCTCTATCCAATTACATCGTCTTACATTATTTAAATGTTGAACAGTTGATTTTTAATTTTTTTTAAAGTGGTGATTTTGAAGGATTTTCATAAAAAATATTGATCGCTCCCTAAAAATTTCGCACATTTTTTTAAGCGACAAATCTTTATAATAAAGCGACCAAAGTCAATTTTTTTGGCCATTTTCGCCGAAATAGTGACAAAAAGTGACTTGCAAGTGAAATAGTGACTGTCACTTTTCAAGTGACCGAATTTCATGCCTGTGTTAGGGATTTCGGGAAACAAAGGACTCGGGATCTCAGCTTCTTCATCATTTCTTTTTGAAGATACATCATCTCTAGCTCTGTTAAAGGTTCGATTGGAAAATCACGATTATTGATGATTTCGAAAATATCTATCAGTGTACGATTTTTCCTCATTTTGTCTTATAAAAGACATTTTTAATCGCGATTTTTTTTCGTGTTTTTTCAAAAGGCAGCCTTTCCTCAGGATTTTACCTGCCTCTTCCGACTCAAAAATAAAAAAAAAATTATTTCAAATGATTTTCATTTCAACCCTAATAATTATCATATTCTTTGATGCATAAAAAAGTAAGTAAAAAAAAAATCAGCACGATAATTGAGCTCAACGTATTCCTTCCCCTTGCTCCTCGATGCATCTGCTTTGCAAAAGCCGTTACTTGTACAACTTTTGAAAACTTTCATCTGCATCCCCTTCATCGTCGATAATATACTAGTTACAAGTATTGCGGTGTATATACGCAATAAAATGACAACTCCATCCGGTATCAAACAAACAATCCAAAAGCGTGTATTCTATATCTATATTTACGTGTTGTAATCAACGAACATACACACAATCTTATAGTACAACGATGACAAACAATTACGCAATACCAACACGTAGCCGAACGCTCAAAAAGATAGGAAAATGGTGAATTTGAAACGGGAAACCCCCGCGAGAATGTTGGTTTTATGACGACTTAGAGGAGCAATGATTATTCTCGGTTCTCCCTTAACATACGTTTGTGTGCTCTGTGTTCTGTACTCACATAATATACAACTCGTAAGGATGCATCGTATACTATACCGTACTACGAGTATATCGCGAAATGAGACGCGTAATTCTCGCGGGCTCGGCGCAGCGGCGGCACGATTATGTGAAAAAGATTAATTCGCGCGATGAAAATGTACATACAATGAATACCCCATTCTTGTCCCTGTTTCTGTCCCTCAAAAAAAAAAAACACAGAATATTTGCGAAAAGGGAACGTAAAATGTCGGTGGAATTGTGTATTTATTATACGCTTCCGTTACGACTACGCGATGACGAGAGCTTTCCCGAGAGCAATGATCGATGTAACAGAGACACAAGCCAACAGAAGAGAGACGTAGGGCAAAAAACTAACATACAGAGAAAAATCAACATTATAAATTGAGTCAAATTACTAAATTACCCGTTTACTGGGTCGACCGCGGACTCTCGTTGGTAATTAGTCAACGTATATCAATAACCTTATTTAATTATACGTATGCTCGAATTAACTAAAGTGCAGAATTACATGGAAGAGAAAATTGACCAGAAGTACGAACATTAAGCATTGCTTCGAAAGGTGCTGATAACGTTGGTTGATATAATTTGTAGGTAGGACTGAAATATGATTTTTGTTTTGAATTAAAATAATTTTAAACGTTTTTAAAAAACTTGATCGAATCACTCGACGACGATTTTCTTTTCAGCAGCCTACAATCTTGGATCGGATCCAGTGACATACTTACTGAACTAGAATTTCACAACTTTTTCCCAAGTTTTTTCAACAGTTGGAAAACGATCTTATGGAAAACATGGACTGAGGTCTATTGAAAATGACAGCTTAATACTCGTAGGTGTTGAATTTCATGATGAATTTTTTTATGCGATTTTTCAGGTAACTCGAATGTGCAAAAATATTCTGAAACGGGACATCAGTCAATTTCCAACTTTTTTCTGATACCATGTCAAATTTCAAAACTTTTTTTACGCTTTTCAGTTTTCAAAAATCGAGAAATGAAATTCTGCGCTTATAAATATGCATATTTTGCATGATAAAGAGTATTTTGAAAAAATTGAATTTATCATGAATCTAATAGACAATTTGTATCATTACTGGCTGGGGGGGGGGGTACAAATATTTACTGGTCATCAACAATAACTTGGGTAGAAACAATTCGGGTGTAATAATCTTGTAATTATAAACACCCCCCCCAAAAAAAAAAAAAAAAAATTTCGAGGTGTGGGGGGGGGGTTGGAGAAAATTATACTTTAACAAGGTGTCTACAGGAATTTTTTGGCCGAAAATCACTACATTTTCACTACCTTTAAAAAAATCACTGCATTCCAAAATATTTTAACCCCCCCTCCTCCTCCTCCTCCTCCTCCTCCTTCTCACAAGAACGATTTTTCATTTTTTTTTGTTTGAACTTTGTAATTTTTTACATTGAAGTAAGTAGGTACACGTTTTCATTAATTTGAAATCAATTCAATTATAACCATTGCTACATTTATTCAAGTTGTTACAATTTCTCACGTGTACATGTTAAAAATATAAAATGAGCGAACTCGAAAATTAACAAATCAACTATTTTGAGAATAAAATTCTTTCAAATATGAAAGATGAAGGATTTTTTTTGAGCAGTGATTTTTTAGGATGTCTGGTCCAACAAAATTTCAAAATAAAAAAGTAGGACTTTGGCAGGACATTTTTCAAACACTTAAGATTTTTCAAGAGGGCGGGGGGTGAACGAGTCCAAATTTTACATTACAATTTTTCGCTTTTTCAATGTCTTCAAACATCCCAAGATTTTTTTCCAAGCAAGCAGATGTAGAGAACATAATTTTGTCATGTCAATTTTTGATTTTATTTTCACCTTCAAGGTTCTTGTTACTGTAATAAAATTGGGCGAATAAAGAAACTTTTTCAAAATAAAAATTTTTTAAAAATTAATTTGAACATTTGGAAAAAATATACCTTACCAATTTTTCGAAAAAGCTATCAAAAATTATGTATTTTGAAGGGTATAAAAACGTTGTTTTCTTGGGTGATGAATGAAAAAGTTTATTATTTTTTCTTTAAAATTTTAAAACTTGGAATGACTATTTAGAAAACAAAAAAATTCAAACTTGAAAAAAAGCAAACGAGCCCGAGTGAATCGAGGCCAAGAAAGCTTTCAAAAATTCATGTTTCAAGAAGTAAAAAAAAAGTACGCTCGGGCAAAAGCTTTCAAAAATTTGTAATTCAAGTTCTAAAAAAGTCAACAAATGTGCCATTTTCTACAAAATTTTTCTCATGTGGGAAATCGGATTTTCCGTATTTTAAAAAATGTTCACTACCTTTTAAGCAAAATTGCTGAAAATCACTACTTTCACCACTTTCACTACCTGACAGACACTCTGTTGAACCGAGCTGCTTAAGGTCATTTCGAAGAAATAGGTCCCTGATGTTTCAGGGACTTTTCAATCATAATTGTGTAATTTCAAAAAATTAAAAAAAAATGGTAAAATAGTTTTCCAAGTTTTTGAAATTTGCGATCAATTGCCCAAAAACTGGATCTCGCCCCGTACTCAATTTTTTCAACAAAAAAAAAGGAAATAAAATGAGCAATCAAAAAAGTTTGGAAAAATGACCAAAAACCAACCGAAGACCGAACCGGACATTTTTTCAATTTTTTTGGCGGAGCAGTGGGGCTTCAAAGTTCACCAAAATGACGGAAAATGGAAAATTTCAGTTGCAAATTGCTCCGGTTGTACGTGGTATGGAATTTTGAACTTTTTTTCAAATTGTAGTACTGTACTTTGAAAGGGTAATCGACGAGTGATAGCAAAATCAGAGTTGCCACTTTCAAAAACCTGAAAAAATCTATTTAAAAACTTATAATTTAAATATAACCATGATCTCGGCGAGTAAAAATTCTAAAAAAATTCTCACTGTTAGTCCTTTTTATGTAGAATGACATGTCAAAAAATTGGACTGGCATTTTTTTTCATTTTCGAGAAAAAAAATCGTATTGTAAAAATACCATTGGAATCCTAAAAATGAAAATTTTTGCATTTTTGATATATTTTGCCAATGTGTAGAACATGTGAAAAAAATCTCCCTCCCTTCCAATTTGTCAACGAATTGACGAGAAATTCCATTTTTCGTGCTATAATTTTATGAGTGAAACAAATTGAAAAAATTTCGCAGCCATTTTAAACAAAAGCAGGAACCTAAAAAATTAATATTTTTTCATTTTTGAAATATTTCACCTAAATGTATTGTAGACGGACATGTGAAAAAATCCCCCCCCCCAAACATTGTCAAATTTACATAATACAGAATATTTTATTTAGGATTTTTCTAAGTATAAATAAAATTTGCAGGTTTAGCAAAAATAACAGAATTGTTTGCAACTTTGGCTAAAAAAAGCAAAGCAATGCTTGTAACAGGAAATATTTTCAAATGCCTCAATTCGGAGGGCATGAGGAGGAGAGAAGGAGGATCAAAATTCAAGTCAATTTTTTTTTTTTACTTTCCAAGAGAAATATGAAATATAAAATAAATCAAAATTCTGAAAAGATAAGAAAATAAATGGGAAATTTGAGCATTTTTATTGAACAAATGAGAAGAAGCACGACCTTTAAATTATTCAAAGACGAGAAGAGCTCTTCCACCAAACACCAACGATTTCTTGAAATTTCGTGACACAGAACAATAAAAATGAATGGAAATTTTTAATGAAAAATTGCAAACTAGTACAGCACTAGTCCTCACGGATCAACTTGGATCAAAATACTAATCAGTTCACAAGGGATTCAAAATGAGCTCACGTATCAACTTCAGACTTTATCCGTCAACTGTTACATACGAGTATGATAATCACATCATATAATTACAACAGCAAGAGACAAAAATTGCGTATCCTTCACACAACCACATCGAAAATTTGTTCTCAAAAAAAAAAAAAAAAAAATTCAGCCTGTTTAGAAAAAATATAGCACAACTCGCTACGCAGAAATCCTTTTCGCCTAATTACTCTAGCGAGGCATAAAACATCGCACAGATGTTATATGGCGGTTTGTTTTGTACTTGTACATATTATACGATGTTAACTAACAATGTATCATTTGGTCGTGGTTTTGTGTTTTTTTTTCTTTTTTACTTCCCATCTTCCTCTTCTATCATGTTTTTCGGTAGGTATAATATTTACCATGCTAATATGGCTTTATGTCAAGCCGGTCGAGCTCTGGTTTTCGCGTCGCGAACGTGTAACAGTATCGTAGATCTGGAAAAATTCCTTCTCACATTGTTGCTTATTAAGTTTAGCGTACGTGGTTGAAATATTAATCGTAATTCTGGGTACATAAAGACGCGTGCGAACGGATTCTCTTGCCTGCTCTTCATCTCCGACCTCCGCGTTCGTGTTCCAACAAACGTGGAGCCGCTTAATTTGGTATATTCGCGTAATGTATATCCGACGTTTTTCCACAAAATAAGCAAAAAAACAACAAAAACCGCACACAGATTTTGGTATCGTAGCAGAAATTCGATTACGTAGCGATGATTTCGAAAATGCCTATATATTTACCACACGCTCACAATGAACGACGATATCTTCGAAAAGTATCAATCTAATTACACGAAAGAGATGCTGGGTGAATGAGAGGAAAACAGAGGGGGTGAAGAAGTGTACTCTATACAGAGATGCTTTTGGATGAGAATTTTAAATAAATTAGTGGCCACAGATACCCGGCGATTTTGACGACGTAAAACGCAGGCAATACTCGTGGTTAATTCAATGTTTTCCTCGTATATTGTGATAATTTCGTGTTCGACCATTTTGAATGATTTAATTGCTTCGAGGTTATTGTGCCTAATTTATAAGACTCTGTGTTCGAAAATCTAGGCATGTGCGATGCGAATGTACCGTACACAGATTCAAAGTCAAATTAACTTTACATGCACGAAGGATTATCTGAAAAGAGAAATAAGGCAGATAGGACAAAATGGTAGGGAACGAAAGAGGAAGAGAATATCAGGCAATAAGATTTTGAATATAGATACAGCTTCAATTCATAAGAGGAGAAAATCTTGCAAATTGCTATCACGTTGATCATTTTTTCCAGTAAAAATTGAAAACACCTTGCTGAATTTTAAACACATTTTAACGAATTCAAGATGAAGAAGACATCATTATTTTGGAATAAAATACTCTGAAAATTATACGCTCAATTTTTTTTCACAAGTTCCTTTTGATATTTTGAAAAGATGAAAAACTCAAAACTGAACTTTCGAGGTAAAAACTGAACTTTTTTAAACAAAGTAATATATTAGAAAATGAGAAGATCCAAAATACCAAAAAAATTGAAAATTACATGTGACGTGTCGTTTGTTAGGAATTCGAGGGGATTGAATTCGAATATCCACGTATTTTTTGGATCCAGCGCCTTGGAACCCTTCCAGTCTCCCCTCTTCCACATTTGAAAAAAAATCCAATAAAAATGTGGTCTGGCATGAATCTCAATCTATTTTAAATATCTATTAATTTTTTCGATTCGACCATTCAGCGTCTCCTCAGCTCCTCATTTTGAAAAATCGAATTCTTCAGATCAATTTTGAGCCATTTTTCTAAAAATTAACGAGGAATTGGAAAGTTTCCCAATTCTATAGAATTTTTCCCCACAATATCCAGTGTGTATAATTTTAAACCAATCAGTCGACAATTTTACTCGTTTATCAACATAACAATAAAACTAACTGATGAACTTCGCCTTACAGAACATGGTTTCAATACAATCGTGTAATAAAAACTTCATGATTTTAGATTCCATGCTCTCTGAAATCCCAATACTTGGATAATTGGAAAACATAAACATTCGCCGGACCATTATAATAATATAACACTCGATAAGAGTCGTTTTATTCTATACGCTCTCAATACCGAAGAAGTTCAATGAAGAAACCGGCTCATCTCGCTTTGTTTATCAAATAATCATATCATAAATTATTCAGAAAAAAATGCAACACATACCTGCGATCTTCAATCTAGCAGCGCGACTCTTCAGTGATCCGAACGTGGTGTTGGCGATGCAGTGGTATAGGCCTTCTTTTTCTTTTTTCGCCTGTCGATAAATAACAATTACTCATCAGTAATGTAAAATAGTCTATTGACGTCATCGGCATGCATAGATGAGATATACACGTATAGTGCAAGCTGCACAGAAAGGATGTAATAGGCTGATATGCGATCGCGTGGCGGTGGTAATAATTCGCAAATGTACCTCGGTAAACCTATCCTATGCCTACTCTTGAATTCCGGTTCCAGCACGGTTGCGTGGTGCGCCGTAAATTCAGAAGGATTCGAAAGATTAACGACCATTTTCGCCTTGAAATGCCTTATTTTTATATCCAACGTGACCAACGAGAGAATAACGTTGATATTTGACAGTTTTATTTTTATTACGAACGTATTATAAGTATATATTCTTTTTGAATACTAGTACATATGCAAGGTGTACCGCAACTCTAATATAAAGAGGTGACTGATTTTCGAAACTTTTCAAGAACACACACCACGCATGGTTGGCGATATCGATGAAGCGAGAACTTGGATTTTTGGGCAGTGGGCACCCAAAATAGGCGGGGAGGTTGAACATTGAAAATTAACACGGGTTCTCTAAGAAAGAACAAAGGAAGGCTAGGCGAAAATCTTTTTTAACGCAAAATTGGGAAAAAGAGATCATTAATGAAAAAACAAATAAAAAATTAAGATTCATTTAAAAATTTTGAAAACTTTTTTAGCAGCTATTAGAGGAAAGTAATTAAATAGGTGAGAAAAATTTCTAAATCATTCAAAATATTTTCATCAAATCAACTTTGTGTACTTGGTTCTTTGATTTTGAAGTCATGTCAATTTTTTGGGAAACGGGAATTTCCAATCCAGAATAACTCGAAACCTTCTAAAATGGATCTACAAAGTTGAAAGCAAGAACATACTTGATTAGGTAACATTTGATGGAAATTGAAATTTCCAAAAATATGCTGAAATGAGCGAAACAAAGGATTTTTTCAACAAAAAATGAATTAAAAAAGATTTTATGCACTACAAAGTCATCATTATGGCTATAGGTAGTAAATTTTATTCATACTCGTGTGAGATAGCCTATATTGTGAAGCAGCAGAATTACCCCCAGATTTCAGAAGAACTCTCATAACAAACAAATTCATCTCAAATGCATCCACCAACCCTTCCCATCCACTCCAAAACTCAATTAACCCACCCAACCCCCAACATTTTGATCATATAGAAGGACCCATTTCTAATTTCATCACAATGTTGAATGATCTTCAAATCAATCCCAAAACTCTCATCCAAAAACCAATATTATACCCCCCTTGGCTTCTAAAACCTCCTCAAGTCAACCTACAGCTTATTAACTACCCAAAAAATAGCCACTCTCCATTAGTAATAAAACAGAACTATCTTGAACTTTTATCAGAATACAAAAAATTCAATCTTTGCTTTACAGATGGATCAAAAATACCAACACTTCACACAGGATATGCATACTCTATAAATGATAGAATTTCAAATTTTAAAATCCATAACTGTTCTTCAATCTACACTGCCGAACTCACAGCTATTTTCCACTGTCTCTGTGACATACTCACTTATGAATCAGAAAATAAGTCCTTCTTAATTCAAAGTGCTTCCCTCAGCTCACTAACTGCTATCCAAAATCTTTTTTCCGATCACCTTCTAATTCAAAATATTCATAAAACTCTATTTGACTTACAAAATTCAAACTTCTTCATACAGTTTATGTATGTACCCAGCCACGTTAGAATCTTAGGAAATGAAATTGTAGATATTAATGCAAAATCTGCCACCATCCTTTCTCCCCTTATATTTATCACAGCTGACGACCTCAAATCTATCTTCACCCAAAGCACACTTAAGAAATGGCAAAACTTTTGGTCCCTCCAAACCACAAACAAGCTCTTTCAACATAAAAAATTAGTCCATCCTTGGAAAAACCTCTCCCACTTAAACAGACTTGAAGAAATCATTATAACCAGACTGAGAATTGGCCACACAAAAATCACACATAATCACCTCTATGAAAAGGCCCCAAAACCCACATGTCAATTCTGCCTCTCAGAACTTATATCTGTCCAACACTTACTATTTCAATGTCCCTCCTTACATCAGCACAGACTGTCCCTACAAATAGATGAAAGATCCCTATTCATACCAGACGACCCTTCCGAAATTAAAAAATTCTTAGACCTAATTAAAAAACTTGACCTTACCAACTCGATTTAAATCTCATACGACGGGTGTAATAATCAAGTAATTACAAACACCCCCCCCCCAAAAAAAAAAAAGATTTCATGATTTTTAAAGGGAAAAATGCAAAAAGCTAAGATTTGTTTATGGGACATTTTTTGCATTTTCAGCCGATTCTTGGTGTTTTTAAGTAGTTTTGGAGCCTCCAGTGCATTTTTGAATTGAAAAAAAAAATTAAATGATATTTAAACGGACGAATTAAGTATTTTTGTCTTTATATGGCAATATTGTTCCGAAACTAGAAAACTTTAAAACAGCTTGAGATTGCATCCAATCGTCGTCTTCAGTGGGGAAAAAAATTGGCACAAATAAGCTAAATCTTGATTCTCATGTTAATGAGGTTTGTAAACGAGAAATTTTTCCAAATTTTTCAAAAATAGGTAGGTACTTAATCGTTTACAGTGGGGAGGGGGGGATTACGTATGACACAAAAGAGAAATCTGTTTGAAAAATTCCTATTTCGTCAAAAAATTATCATGCAATTGGCATGATTTTGACTGCTGAAATGAGTATTTTGAGGGGCTTCTAGCCATCTCTTGATGTTCTGAACCGAATGAGTTGATACAATTTAGAGTAAAACATGGAGATTTTGAGGAGAATATCAACATCGTTCTTTTTGTTGATCACAACAATTATAACGCAGCAGAAAAATTTAAAAATCAGAATTCAGAGCAACAACATTGAAAAAGTATCCCAAAATACACCACCAAGCCAAATTTAAAAGGCTGAAATTCATTTTTTGATTTTTGAAAAATTTAAGAAAATTAATTTTTTTAGAAAAAAAATTTCAAAAATTCAAAATTAACTCAAAACCACTTCCGAATTATTTGGGGAGGGGCGATGAAGGAGAGATAGGGGAGTTGAAAAGAGAATAAGAACTCATCAAATTTCAGCTCTCTCACCCATATGGGAAAATTTCGATTTTTTTTCATTTTTGGCCCAGATTTACTCTGTAAAAATTCGGGAACATGAAAATTTTGGCTTTCGTACTGTTTTTGTCTGAATTCACTAACCGGTTTAGACCCTTTTATGGTTAAAATTCATCCATTTTTGCACTATCAAAACGCAAATCCAAAATAAAATCAGAAACATTTATAAAATTTATGAAAAGTTTTCAAAAAAAGCTACGGTACCACAATCTTGGTCGCAGTTCACGAAAAAATATTTGTGTGGCAGAGCGTTGATAATAAAATTTATCAAGGGTGACTGAATGGCTAATTAGCCAAATCGAAAATTTTCATTTCTTTTGATGGATCGACTTCTTTTTCAGCCCCCCTCTCCTCCCTCAAATACTTAATTCTGGCAGAAAAACATAATTTTTTTGAAACGATATCAGAGTTAGTTTAAAAAAAAAACATTTATTTTTTCACATTTTCTTTTGGATCGATTTCAGGCGAATGATGTTAGTTCATTTTCAACTTGAAGTATTTTCAAAACTTTATGTTAAAATTTTTTTATCAAATAAGTTCAAAATACGAGCTAAAAATTCGGCCTCTTTAATCAGCATTTTCACATAATTTAAAATTTCATACAGATCATTTTCAAATTTAATTTAATGTGTTTACTTTAATTGTTGTTCCACTTTGAAAATGTTTTTCAATTCATTTTCCACTGGGAGAGAGGGAGGGAGAGTACAGGTGATGTAGGAAAAAATCATTTTACACCGTTTCATCTCGAAATCCAACATTTTCTACTTTGTTTTTACCAAAGCCGAATAGGTGAATCCGTTGTAGGTGAATTCACCCTCGTGTCCCTTTATTCTCTTCTGTTGTTCAAACCATATATTTTTATGAGTCTAAATAAGAGATGATGGGGACAAAATCGCCGAAAATGGCTCCTCTAGAAGAAAATCACTATGCTTTAATCGTAAATGGTTAACATTTTCTCAAAAATCGTTTTCTCATTAGTCGTTAGGTAGTTATAGTACAGGTAGGTATGCCTTCCAAAAAAAATAAATGCAAACAAAATCACAATTTTCAGGTAACTTTGAAAAAATGAAGTAAAACATGAAAAAAATATAATATGTACGAGTATCTTTTTCAAATATTTAGAAAGTTTCAAAACATTGGATTTCAGAACTTTTTATGGAAAGAAATAAAAATGTTTATGTACCCTACGCAATTTTTAAATGACAATAAAATTTGCGAATTTTCAGTTCATAGTCAATCAACAAACAGTATTTCGACATAAAGGCAATCAGCAAATTACTGTTTATCAAAACCAAATTTGGGACTGATTTGGAATTTAATTCTTAATATTTTTTTATTCATGCACAATTGATTCTATGTATTTACTTAGTTGAATGTTGTAATTTACGAGTACGAGAAAATTTGACTTCATTTTAATAAAAGTATGGTAGGTATAGGTAACTAACTACATTTACATTTTACTTTATAAAATAGAAAAAAAAGATCAAGAGATGGAAAATCAGCTTCCTGCTTCAAGTTGATATTTGAAATCAAACTACTTGGCAACCAGTGAAAGCAAATGCAAAAACTATCTTGCAATCAGCGAATAGCTGATAGCTTGTCTATCTTAATATAAAACGTTCATCAAGTTCTACAGCTAAAGACGTAAAATATGGATTTTTAAAAATCTCCTTTCTCTCCTAAAAAGGGCACAAATTCTTCGTAGATTTTCGAACTCTATGTGCGTGCAATTGTTTCTATACTCAAAATTTCATTTTTTTGGCCAGAACTTGAAAAAATTGAATTGCAGAAAAAAATAAGACACTGCTGTGAGAGAGACTGATGAGTTTACAGCTCGTATCTAACAACATCAAAAATATACATTATTGTGGATTTCTCAACCTCCTAGTTCATCACAAATGATAAGGAAATCCCATAAACTGCTCGTTGAAAAAAATAAGATCTCAGCCCAACTCCAATTCAGTGAAAAATGCTCATGGAATCCTCATTCATCCTCTCACACATTTTGCGAACACAACACCCAAACACACTCGGCATCAAATCCATCAATATCATTCGGAACTAAACTAAAGATGCTGCGATTTAATACCCACACACAGAATCAACAATACAACAGCGAGTAACAACACATCTTGAGGTCAAAATTTCCTAATCGAACAAAGCGAAAAGCCAAGTTCTTTAGCATCAGCAAATACTGCTATATACGACGAAACATCGGTAAGTTACAGATATTTCAAATTTCGATTCACCGCCCTCCTCTTCCACTCACCCCATTATCGAGATTACATTACCATAAATCTATTTCTATTTCGTTTCAATCATTGCGGAAAAATTTCAAACACACTAATTCCATTTCGAACGATATCATTTACCGGTATCAAATTCTCAAAAGCATCTTCATCATTCATCATTTACTTACGCTTTAGTAAAGTCAAAATTTCACTGTTTTATCTTACCGCCAATCGAACATCGTCTAATTTCTCACATTTTCTATACTATACAGCATCCCATACTGGTAGAGATGCATTATTAGGTATATGAATGTAGATGTACTTGTACACATGACAATACCTACGCCGAGGAAACGACAATAACGCGAGAGAGAAGGAAAAAAAACACGCATACCACAACAATTACGTAATCTCGCAGAGCGCATTTTGTACTCGTCCTTCTCACAGCAAACAAAACGACGACTAAGTCAATTACTAGCAACTTTCGTTACATCCGATATCGAATCATTTACACCCGAAAAAGCCACCGTAATGTCATTTAAATCGTTCCACGTTTTCGCCCGCCTTTTAAATGACTACAGCAAACAGTAATACTCTCAGGTAGCATGATACGCTTTACCTAGTAATTATATATACCAGCTTCAATGAAAACCTCCTGTTGGTAAACTCTCCACATACACAATAGCGTAAGTACTTCATCGATACGATACAGCACTCGACACCAACACGCTGTGATTAGTCGAGTTTTAAGAACCACTGTCAAGTTTGCGGTTTTACGCGGTTAGTTCTATGGCAAATCTTCGGCAATACCCGTTTAAATTTAATTCTCCGTCTTAAACCATCCGACCAAACTACAAAACGTGTTCTATTTCTATTCCACCGTATTATTTTTTTTACTCCAGTATATTTTCCGAAGATTAAAAAAAAATCAATTTTACCGCCGCAAAAGCCTCTTATGTACTTAACAATATGAGCAAACTTGTAACTCGGTGTAGCGAAAATTAAGCGACATGTTTTTTAAAACACGAGTAAGACGTATGTAAAAAGTCAACGTAAAATAATTAATCGGTAAGTAATAATTAATCTAATAATGAAGGTACTGGTATACGAATGCACTTACCGGGCTTATCGTTAAAGTTCCACTTTTGGCTTTCTTGCCGGCATAGACGCGATCGTTGTGCATCCATGTGTACGATACTGAATTAATACCTTCGATTACGCTGACATCGCAAGAAAATTTAGCGGTCTGGCCTGACTCAACGATCACATCTTTAGGTTCGGTGAGAAATTTTATTTGGACGAGAATCTCTTTCCCCATCCATGGTTCTTGTATGTCGGCTGTAAACAATCAAACAAATGAAAATTTCGTTAGTGAAATGCTATCGATGGAAATGTCAATTTTACGCAGCTAAATTGAATTGAAAAATAATGATAGGGAGCAGAGAGAACCTACGACAGAAGGAAACGCTGAATAAATTACGTTTTGGGTCAAAATTCTGAGATTTTACTCTTCGAAAAAACGTTAAAATCACATTTTCATGATTTCAACGAAGCATAAAATCTCAAAATTTGACCAAGAAAAGGCCAATTTTGAAAGTTACAGGAAAAATTAAATGAAAAATCATCGAGGACTTGCAAGTGTGTTTCAAATGTTATTTTAAAAAATATGTATTAACACCTCTTTAGGGGTGTCTAAAGTGGGAGCTCTAAAAAGAGGGTTATTTAAACTTTTTCATCTAGATAATTTAATATATACCTCAAAATGTTACGTTGTTTGGCGCAAATCGCAGGTTTCTAGTTTTCTAGGGGTTCCCAAAATATCGAAATTACGAAAAACTGGAAAATTGGATTTTTGAGCACTAGCTGGAAATTTTAACAGGCTCAAAATTTGTTAGGATGGAGGTCTTTCAGATACTAATAAACAGTAAAAAGCTTTTTAGCGGGGTTCAAAGGGGTAGGTTCAAAATTATGGCTCCAAAAATTTTCAAAAATTATGACCCCCCCCCCCAATTCTGTCCTCGAGGGTCAAAATTTTTAAAAATCACCTCACATAACGTTTAGCGAGTTCAAACAGATATTTTACGCTAGAAAAATTTTTGAAAATAAAACTCAGTGGTTCCTAAAATTCTTTTTTTATTCACAACTTTGGGAACCCCTGGAGTCCAAAAAATCGTCATTTTGGATCAACTAACTACGGATTCGTATTTGGACATTTATTACAACATTTCAAGAGTGGTCGAGTCGATAACTCTCTGGGCCCAAAAAATGACCTTATCGCAATTTTAGCAAAGAGCAGGACTTTTTGACAAATTAGCGAGAAAGTGATATATTTTTACAATTTTTATCAAAAAAATGAGAATATTTCGCAATTTGTTGACAAAATTGCATGATTTAAATTTTTGGAGGAAAAATCAAACTTATTGGAATTTTTTTGCAGAAAACTGCATGTTTCAAGAAAATGTTCAATAAAAAACGAGACTTCAGGCAGTTGTGATAGAAGACGAGACTTTTTGCTATTTTTGGCTGAACGTAAGATTACTACAATTTTAGAAAGTTTTGGCAAAATGGCAAAACTTTTTAGCAAAAAAGATAGACATTTGTTGATTTATAAAAGAACCTAAATAAGAATCGCTATTTTATAAAAAACGAGAATTTTTAAAATATTGGTCAAAAAGCAGGACTTTTTGGAAATTATTGGCAAAAAAAAGTGATGCTTTTTTGCACATTTTTACGCAAAAGTGAGATTTTTTCACAAACTTTTGTAAACAAACGAGATATTTAGGCAAATTTTGACAAAAAAAGTTGGTATTTTTTGGAATTTTCCGCCAAAAAAACGACAATTTTTAGCGATTTTTGGCAAGAAACAAGACTTTTTGTACAAAAAATAGACCTTTCAAAATTTTTTGGATTTCTCTCCTACTCAAAGTAAACTTTCTTATCAACTTTTGACAAACCCCAGGAAGTATTTTTTTCTACTCTGCTCAAATCATACCTTACAGAATTGCTTTTAAAAAATTTAAAATATGAAAAATATTTATGGCGTCAAATAAAAGGCATACGAAAAAAAACTCATTACCATTTTTTTAAACTGAATATTTTCAAAAATTTGTAAAAATTTATGAAACGTTCAAAATCATAACTATTGAAAATTATAAAAATAAATTCATACAATTTGTGTAAAAGGCTAAACAAAACAAAACATTCCATTTCGTTATTAGCTGGAAAAAATGAAACCTTTCACGAAAATTAAAACACATCGAGATTTTTAGGAAAAATTCCAGAAAATGGAAAATTTCCAACTCGAATTTATGGAAACTCAACAGCAAGCAGAAAATTTTTTTCCAAGTTGAGTCGAGTCACAAAGATCATCATTTCTTCTCACTGTCAGAAAAAATATTATATAAGTATCTACGTATGTTGAATGTCTCGAGTGAAAATTCCTGTTTCTTTCAGCTAAAATTGCCAACAAATGAACAATTTTTTTCAAAATATTACATTTTTCGTCCGATAAAAAAAAAATATTCACATTTTCAACCTTTTCCAAAACGCGATGAGATAAGTAAACTCTCTTCAGTTCATCGTGTTGATTAAATGCTCAACTTTTCTCAACATCATAATAAAATAGTAACCGAAATCATTATTATACAAAACGTTCAACAAGCGTTAAATTTTACCCCCTGCGACCCCCTAGTCTTGAATTTTATACAACTGAAAACATAATAAAATTCAAATTACGCCTACATAAATCGGCGAGAACACGGTCTCCATATTAACACACGAAAATCCTTTTAAAACTAACGAGAAAAAATTTCAGCCCGAAAAAATGCTCTCTTTAAGTAGTAAAACACATTTGCAGAAAATTAGGCGCCATTAAGCCTAACAGGAAGATCAACGGCATTCGCAATACGAACGAGGGCAAATTTACCCCTCTTTAATGGCCAACTATACCATCAAGAATTACGACACTTTTGCCTATATTTTTTACATAATTACACTAAAAGTATACGAGTTGGGTGATACGAGAACGACTGAGATGGAGATAGAGGCAAACAGAGAGTGAACTCGTTTCGTATAGTACTAACAACTACGAGTATCCTATCCAAGTATCCACGCACCATACAGTGCTCTCTGTTTCCGATAAAATTCTCGCCCTCTTTCCTCGACAATTTCATTAGAAATTTAACTATTATACGAGTATATTCCCCATACACACATAGGACGAGTACTCCGTACAAAACATACCAAAACCAGACGTGGTTTATCAGCAAACTATATGTGCGTCCGTTGTGGTTTCCTATATGCTTATGAGCTGAATAACTCGTGCTTATGATTTTCTCGATGACCTAATTTTTTTTCATTAAGAATTTCAAAATAAAAAATACTCGTAGGTAAACAATAAAATGCGTATGCGAGCGATTTACCTACAAATACAATGAGAATAATATCGCAATTCGCATGGATTTGAATATTCGTGGAGCTATTTTAATCATCTAAATCATCTGATTAAGTATAGGTTGGGTACAAATACCGCGATATGGAAAAGCGAAGAAAAAATTTTATTCTCATCGAATTTGTTATCGCCTTATTTCTACACGTAGGTATCGAAAAAATGTCGCGTGGGCTGAAATTTTTTTCCAATCTCTATTCGACTGAGTTCACATTTTTCTTTCCATTCCGTGTTTGCACAATGTGCTAGATTTCCAAACGAAAAGAAATTTGTTTCGAGTACTCACGGTATTTTCTTTCGCGTTATTTTGTACGTATAAAAAAACATAAGGATACATAGACCAATCAATAGCTTGGCTTCTAGCATGTGCCTTATCAACAAAAACCAGGTTGATGCTGTCAAAGTTGGAAAAATCAACAAAAATATGTCCGTATTTTCCACTTCCTAGTGAATCAAAAAGTCTGTACGTAAATCATACCTATAGGAATAGAAAATTTCAACTTTCATATTCAAAGGAGAAACTAAATGGAGCCATTCTTTGCATTCAATGGAAAATCCGATCTTTACGACGAAAAAAAAAATTAATAATGGCAATATTATTTGATCAGAAAAATTGTCAAGATGAATTGGCTTGATTGTAGGTATCTCTCAATGAAAAAAAAAAACAAAAAAATAAGGGATCAAATTATAAAAACTGAAAAAATTTATTTTGAGGGAGAGGGCAAATTACTGAAGGTCAGCAAAAAACGGTTGTATGTAAAATAAAGGGAAGGGGGGAAGTCGTAATAGGGATGGAGTTTTTCAAGTCGAAATTCAACTTCTTCGTCATCTCAGAAAAAGTTCCAAGTTTCGAAATTAATACAGGTAATCTCGTGAAAATGAAGTAGGATTAGACAAACGGATATTTTGGTGCTGAAAATTTTTTATTCATTTTGATTTTCACTTCCAATTTTTTTTTTACGAAGGATTCACGAAAAATGCCTCTTTTTGTCAGACATCTCGCAAATTTCACTCAATTTTTTTCAAAAAAATAAACCTTATCACCTAGGTAATTTAATATCTATTAGAAAAACATTTTTTTCCTCAAAAAGTACCATTTTTGCGTTCAACGAGAGCAAATAAAAAAAATTATTAAAAACAAGAGAAATCAACTTTTCAGGAGATCTGCCCCTCTGTGATCTTCGGTTAATCCCCAATTCGTACTCATTGAGAGACTGAAGCAGGGAACTACAGGTACACCAGGTATGGAAATACAAAATCTATAATAAAAAATAGCGTATTTCCATAACTGAGTTCTAGTTCCTTAACTGAAAGAAGCCTTACTATACCCAAATGACCATTCTCTCTCAAGAAAAATTAGAAGAGACAGCTAATGTTCGATGTTTTTAAATAGCGACCAGCTTGTTTGTTGAAAGTTTGTTCTGAGAGAAGAAAGATTGTGGCACTGATTATGAGAAAAATTAGGTGACCGGAGTGCCTGAAATGTGAACCCCTGCTAACCCTTCTACATACAATCAAACTCATACAACAAATTAAATTAACCCTTTGGAGGTTTTCTAGGTTCCCATGTTGGAGAAACAAATTCCTTTAGGTGGTGTAACAGCTGGGTACCCTGCTCAATTGACTAAATCACAAAAAAGACGTGTATGAAAAATTGGAAAGAGAAAAAATCAATTTCCCCTGTGATACCTATTTTACACCCTCAATTAAAAAAGCAAAAATTATGTTAATTTTACTAAAAATTTCTATTTTTCCTTTTTCTTGATTTATAATTTGAGATATTGCTCCAAATCCAGGTAAAATTAAAATATAAACTTCAGGATGGCCAAAAAATTAAACTAAATGTTGATAAAGAATTGGATTACCATTTCCTAAAGGATTACTAATAATCAAAAAACACATCAACGGTAATTAAAGTCGAAAGAAAATGTTTATCTGATTACTGCAAATTATCAAGATACTCGTAGATACTGTGTAAGCTGTAAAATGTGAGATTTTCTCTGAACTATCTAACTGTATAGACTATAGGCAGTCGATGACCAGACGTACAGGGCAGTTAGTTAATTTTGTGAACGCATTTTCCAAGGACAATGGCTCACTTCACAGGATTAGTGTTTAAATGGGTTGTTCTTATATTCGTTTCGAAATACTGTATTTGTGTGGCTATTGATTTAAGTGCTGTAAGTACATATAACTGCTCATCAAATTCCTGCATCACTAGAACTCTATGTATGTACTTTGATTTGATGTTATTTTTCTCGACTGTCAGGAGGCCAAAAAGTTGCTTGAATCAGAAGGAATTAACAGTACGGACCCAGGTGTAAAGAAACTGGCTAAAAGTTTCGTTCTTGAGCGACGTGAGGCTCATGAAAACATTAAACGTGAACGTGAAATAACTGAACGTGAACGTGCCGATGTCTTGAAGTATAAAGGAGAATTAGAAGCAACCAAGGTTGAAAAGGTATAGTCAAATGGTTTTTGAATAACGAGTAATAACGGAGCAAAGAGTCATGTAAAATAATTTCAGGAGACCAGTTATTCGAAATTCGTGACGATGAGTTGAAATTTCTTAAGATATTTTCGCTCAAAAGAGCTTTACGACGTCCTTTTCTGATCAGTTGGGTTAATTTCAGAAAGCATTAGGTGTTCATGTGATGGCTATCAGCCTATTTTTCTTTCGGACTTTTCCAGTTTTTTTTTCTCTCTCTCTCTTCTTATTTGGTTAGACTATGCAGTCTGAAAGGGTTGGGAAAAATTAGGGAAGATAGAAGCCTTCTTATTGGTATTTTATCTTATAGTTCTTGAATTTTTTAGGAGTATTGTGCGCGACCGTTACGTATCATAGCTGTACGATCGAAACTAGTAAATCTCGTAGACAAAAATTATCCACTGCAGATTAACGTGAAAACAAATGAAACCATGTACGGAAAACCAGATGAAAGCTACTGCGATGCACTGCATGAAATGCTCTCCTCAACTAACTCCCGATTCACAGAAGATGTGTTCGTTATGCAGATTCGTAACCGATTGGTAGAGCATGGTATTATTAGTTTGAATGTATTTACGAGATTCGCACGATGGCTGTACTCGCAGTTCTCGGATAAAGCCGCGCATAAAATTTCGATGTTCTCGTCAAATTTGCCCGAGTACAATGACACCAAAGGAATCGAAGATATTCTAAAATGCGTCGAAGTGGACAGAGATGTACCCGCTGTAATTTGCATCCAAATTGTCCTAAAACCGTTAGAAATGCCTTAAATCCAGCACCACAACAATATCTTAAAATTTTTGCTCAGTTTTTCAAAATTGCTACGTTAAAATCGAAAAATTGCTCTGAAAAATCAGAAAATTGCTCTGAAAAATCGAAATATCAACTTCAGCAGCTGAAAATTTGATGTTAACCTGGGACACCCCCCTCCCCTTTTTAGAAATGCTGAAAAAGTGGCGGTCTGAGTTGGCAGAAAAAGTCAAGTGCGCCAGAAGGAATAATATATATCTACTGTCATCCAAAAGGGAGGGGCTCAGGGGTTCCTAAAATGACGTAATTCCATTTTTTCGGTAAAAATTTGAAAACCTGAAAAATTGAAGAATCTGATTCAGCGATTTAGGTGATAGTATAGCACAGACGAAATTTTCGAATCAAAATTGATCACTTTAGGTAGGAAAAATTGTGGAAACTTGGTTTTTTACAGACATTTCTAAAAGTCTTGCATCGAACTAAAAAAATTGAAAAAATTAAAATATATCAATTTTTATAACGACCGAAAAATTTGTCCAAATCGCTTCAGAGCCTCCGAGCTTTTTGAAAACAAACAAAAATGATCACAAAAAAATATATTAGAATAAAAGTTTCATACCAGTCCAAACTTCCACTTGACCCTTTTATCTACGAAACCGAATGGAAATTTCACGCTTTTTATATTTTTTTAATACCTTAAAGGCATTAGGGGAAAGCAGAGCAGGAAAAAACCCCGGTATTTAATTTGAGGAAAAATCTTATCGTGTAATCGAATCGGTAAAATCAATTTTTTAATTTGTTATTAAAACGTGAAATACCTGCGCTGTGTGTACGCGGATATACGGGTGCTAGCACCTGAAACGTGGTACGATCAAGGTTCAAGGGTGTAGAGACGAAGGAAAAGGGGTAGGAAAAAAATGCAGAAATTTTGTCACGCGAACTGAAATTGTATACGAACTGAAAGCGAAACACGTGTATTGTTTTATTGAGACCGAATTGGACCCGGACCCGGCTAATTTTATACGCTGATGTAAAATTGTTTATACTCTTTCGCTTTGCCGTACTTATACATACGTCTTACTCTGTGTATAGGTACTCGTCGTTTTTATATATATTGTGTTTTTATTTATTTAAAATGTGTTCGTTGAACCTGAATTTGATCGTGGATGAGTTACGATAAAAATTCGCTGCGTGATTGTTGAGAACTTAAACAAGGTGCTGCTTCGTAATTGTCCTCTCGTATGAGAGATGTAATTCGATGGAATTTTTCTTCTTTTTTTTTAAGTGATTTTTTTTCTCCCTTTTTATTAATTAAACGATTCATCCAGATGGGCGTAGTTATGGGTGAATGAGAATTCGTGTAATTGTCAGTTCTTCGAATGGCAATGGCGATCTGATCACGATTCCATCATAAAATAATTCTTAGTTTTATTGAAGGATAATAAAGATACACGTTGATTTTATTGCTATATAGTTTAAAAGTTATTTGGAAACTTGGCTGCTGCGAATCTGCAATAAGTTGACAGTGTCAAGAGTCAGCATAAGTGTCAAGATGTGACTGAAATTTTTCATTTTTGAAACATTGACTAAGTTGGAGAGTAAAAAACAATTCCAGGTGTGTTATTAAAGCAGTGAAAAATACCTAAATTTTATCTTTCATTCGCACGGAAGATCGCCAGAATTCAATTAATGAGCCAAAAAAAAAATATTACTCGACCTTGAAAACCGAAACCGATGACCAATCATTCGTAAACAATGTTGGCAAGTACATAACGAAAAATTAATCGTGGGAATGAAAATTAGAAGTGATTAGGTTGAAAACGTTTTCAAACATCGAAATACTTTCGTTTTTACTTTGTTGAAATGGATTTCCAGGAAATCTTTTGTGAAAATTCTATGATTCAGAATTCAGTTTTTGATCGATTATTGATTCCCAAGCAGTTTTAAAATAACTTTCAAAATCAAACAGCATCACATCGACTCAATAGACACCCTGTAGGTATATTTTAGAAAAAAATTTATCGTCGAATTAAAAATATCGCTTCGGGTTATTTTGAAAATAAAATCATATTTTCAGATTAATCCTAAGCTTGTTTGTATTTTTCACGTTTTATTTTTTAGCTTGTATAAGGAAAGGTTTAAAGTTACCCTGCTCTTTCGCTCCTTCGGTTATTTCACAAATAAACCTAAAGCGTTTTTCCTACTTCGCGAAAGAGGAAAAGAACACCAACGATACTGTAATAAAAGCGAAAATAACAGAAAAGTCACGAATTTTCATTAAAAATTTTCAACAAGCGAAAAGACACCGGTGTAGGGTAATAATGCGCTTATCTCGATATTAAAAGAAAAAAAAATACTAGAAAAAAACAACTCCGAAATGGAAATTAAAATGGGAACACTGAGTAAAAAATTGCTTGTTTCTCGTATCTTGTATACCTATAGCAAAAGAGAGGCGTGTTGAAAGGAAATTAAAATTTTCGAATATTTTTCAGACTGTATCAGAAGCTTACGAGTACGTATACGTACAAAAATGGCTTTTCGAAGGCTCGATTATTTTTTTTTTCAAATATGCTCGAGCTTGTGAACTTAACGCCGTGTGGGAGATTTATGAAGAGGTAAACCGATCAAAGCTCTCTTTGATGTTGTATTTTTTGATTTATAGACTGTTTTTCTTTTTGAAAGGCTTGACGAAAATATTATTTTCACGATGGACTGAATTTGTAAAATATAGGCTTACCTTTCCGTTTCGCTTGATGTTTACTTTAAATTTCAAAAGGTTTGTTTTGGGTGTTTACTTTTTTGTAATTTCGTTATCGTGAACAATTTTTTTTCCACGTTGAAGGACGAAAGTCAAAATACGCCTTAGGAAAAAAATTTCGTTTCGCGAGTGAAAGTAATTTTTCGAATATAAGTACGATACGCCGAAAGGAAAAACACACATAAATGTAATGATTCAATCAAACGAAAATTTTTCTTTGAAAATTATTTCTTTAGCCAGTAGAGAAGGGAAAGCCGATTTGTGTATTCTGAATAGGTATATTTTTCCTATATACGCATATTTATTTAACGAAAGGAGATATCTGCAATGAATTTACTTTGAAAATTATACAGGGTGGTTCGTAATTTGTACAACTGTTCACGTATCAAAATTTCTGCCTTCTAGTTTAATTGCTTGAAATTACTTTTAGATATTTTCATCTTGCGGTCCGAATTTGGTTTCTGAAAATTCCTTGAAATTTAAAAAAATGAATTCAAAGACCTGAAATTCTGGCTGATTGGGTATTTTGTGTATTTTTGGATATAGTTTTGTTTGAATCAAAAATTATTACCTGAATTTTCAGCCAAAAATGGTAATATAGATAACTATCAATACAATAGAAATTCATTAGGTTACTTCTTTCCTAATATGATCCAATGGTGTCAAACTGTCTAACAAGAAGAACACGTAGAAACAAAGGACAAAAGCTGGACATTTTCCAGAATATTAAATTCAAAAAAGGGGTGGGGGAAGAAACAAGCTACGTTTCTTCAGACTTTTTTCATTACTCAGGAAAATATTAAAATTTTTTTCTCATTTCAAAATTTCTACATAATCAATTTTTTTCAAAATATCATCATCTAGGATAGGAAAAAATTCAAATTTTGGAAAGAAAGGGAAATTTGAAAAAAAAAACAGGTAATTTTCCGAATAATTTAAAATTTTTTGAAAGGGAGGAGTGAGGAGTTACAATTTTTGTTGATAGTTTGTATGCAATAATTCTGCATCAATTGCCATAAAGAAAAAATGAAAAAAAATGGAAATTCCAAAAAGAAAAAATTGACAGAAAATTTTCAAGTTTTAGAAAATTGAAAATTGAGACAATTTTTTCAGATATTTCAATTTTTGGACAAAAAGGAGGAGAGGGTCAAATTTTTCAGTTATTTTTTTTTCAATTTTCTAGATGCCTAACAAAACTTTCAGACAGAAAATCATGACTTTTTCACGACCTATTTTTCACATTTTTACAGAATGAAAATACCCTCCCAAAAAAAATTAAATGACTCGAAAATTCGAGGAAATTGAACAGGGTTGCCATTTTCTACAGGATCAAAAATCAGGTATTTCAGTTTTTTTATTTTTCTAATTTTTCTGATTTTTTGAACAAATTATTAATTTTTTGATTTTTTTTTCATTTCATGGGATTTAAAAAAATGTTCAAGTGTGTTTCGAGCAAAATCCATGACTTTTTATGACTTTTCCTGACTTTCATGACCACCACCTACCAAAATTCATGACTTTCATGACTTTCATGACCGTTTGACACCCTGATTTTGTACCTCCTACTCGAGAAAAATTTTCAAAAAGAATGTGAGAATAAAGACATAAAATTTTAATGATTAAAAAAGCTTCAAATGAACAGATCAAAATGAAAATTAGTTTAAAAAAACAGGGGTTTCAAACAGATTTGTAGGTACATACTTATTTCAATTTTTGAAGTGTGGTAAGATTAGGGCCAGATTTTTTTCAGATAACAATTTTTCATTTTGGTCGAAATATTTTAATTTTAAGAAGGAACAAATAAATGAACATTTTGGTAATTTTTGCAAACAAAACCAGAATCAGCAGGACTGTCAAGACAGCTGTGACCCAATATCCATTGAAATGTTCAGCTTACAAAAAAACTTTTCAAATTTTTTTCATTGATTTATCGACGGGTTTGAAAAAATTTACACGCCCCATTGCTCCATCCAGGGATGATTTTTGCTTATGAGCCCAGTTTACACGTAAAAAGTGCATCTGTGGCCAATTTTCATGTCCCTAAATTTTCGGCAACCTATCTCGAAACTGTTTCCATAAGAAGACAGCCGATAAAATTGCATCAATTTTTTTTCAAAGGCCAAAAATTGGGTATTTAAAATTTCACAGGTCGTGAAAATAGCATTCTTTCAAAGAGCTCACTGGTTGAAAACCCGACCCCCCACTCTCCTCTCCAAGGCAAAAAACTCAGATTTTCAAAATAAAAGGTAAAACGAAAATTCCACTTTCTTTTATAAAAAAAATTACATTTTTTTCGGCATATGCATTATTCCTCTACATGAACAGTTGATGAATCTTATGAAAGAGAGGGGGTACGTATGGCTAAAAAAAAATAGCTAAATAGCACACCTTTAATCCTTTTTCTCTCGATTTGATATTCGTATTTCACACCAACACATTTCTTCCTTCACGTCCAATATACACCCTTTTCTCCAATTTCCCACTCCCTGATGAAAAGCCTGAAAAAGCAGAGAGAAAAAAACGCGCACAACCGTACAAGTCCAATGACCTAACATCGCGTCAAACGCGCCGCAATCATTGAGCCGGCTTTAAAATGGGAGTAAAAAAAAAGTAAAACCGTGTCCCCAAAAATGCTGTGTTACGGAAGTTTCACGTAATTTATCGATCGCCAGCGTGCACAATGCCTCCTACCTTTTGACTACGGCAACCATCTTCGTTTTACTACGTCTTAGGCTGAATAGGCAGCACCGCGACGCGACTCGAATCGCCTCGTTCAATGCGGAGTGAATTTTTCCATGCTTTTTTTTTGCACATGTACACTACGTCGTCTTCATGATTCGCGATCTACATAACTCAACGACGAGTCAATGAAAAAACCTCAATCAAAATGCGAACTTTTCTTCTCTTTTACAACAACGGTACATTCGTATAAAATACTCATCTTTTCAGCCGGCTACCCATGCCCGATGCCGGCTGCTTAACACACGTTGACAAATCTCACGTGCACAACTGTATTTTTTTTAATTCGTTCGTCAGAACCCGAAACGAAACATCCAACCAAACACGGGTAAAAAAAAAATGACGATAAATAATCGCGTACATCGAGAATCTGACACACAAATTTACCATAGAATAATAGTGTAACTTGCGCTCGATGTATAGATAACCTACGACCATTTTATTATCACACTTCTATTCTCGTTCTCGGACCTCTCGAACGAGAGGAAATTTTCAACAATGCGGGTTATAAGAAAAATTTCGCGCACGATTATCGTTCGTTTTTATGGCAGCACGTAACTCTCTCATCCTCGGAGTCCGCAGCTCAGCGACGTAATTACCACCGGTACACTTACTTACCACAATGATATTTTCTAAGCGGGCCATTAATTGGTTACCGTTTAAAACATCGTCAGGTTTATCTTTTTTTTAAAAACAAGATACCGTATTCGATGTGTTACGTATACATACACATATGTATGAATACAGCTCCGAAGCAGGTACCATTTTTTTTTCTCCATCGAGGACCACATTTTTTCACTGTAGGTATATTTAGGTAGATAAGTACAGGTATTTATATTACTAATTGGTACTATTATCACAGGTGAAAAAAACAAACTTTTCGACGGATATTTTTACAAAAGTTGCCAATTTCGTGGGGTTTAATTACTCTCGAAGCGTTTCTTGTTACGAAAGTATGGTTCTTTTACAAAATTTCGTACGCAGTTGGTATTCTAATACGATTGTTTTCAATATTTAACTTGAAATTCAGAAATAATCGATTCTTTATAATGGTCAAATGAAAGGACGATTGGTGAGAAATTAAAATTAATGCACGAGCTAACCCTACCTTCTCCAATTACCATTGTAGTGTAAATTTTGAAAAAATGAGGTGTGCAGAGGGTGAGGAGGCAAACTGAAAATTTGAATATAACCGAGTTCCTTTAAAAACAACTTCAGTTGAATGTGTTGCATATCATGAAAATTGAAAGAGTTGACTGTACTCAAAATAGGTGTAAATTTTTTTTTCAAATCAATTTCGAAAATAATTGAGATAAGTGATGGTACGAAAAAGTAACAAAATTATAATACGACAACTTTTCGTATTAAATCCAAATTAACCTGAAAATTAAAATGAAATCTTTACTAACGAGGCAGATCTGACTCTAAAAATCAACAATTGAAATGTTCTTTTAAATTTTTTTAAATTTTTGCGAAAAAATTTCATTATGGGTCCACCTTAATTCGACCAACGTTTTAGAGTCATGTCCTTCGATTTCGCTCCTTCCCAAAGAGGGGCTGGGGAGGTTCTGGGGGCCATGGGTGCGGTAAATTGGAAAAACTGAGGCTATATTCGTGTTCAGCGACATCGAAAACATACTACATATTTCATGTGTCACATGAATGAAACCATTTTTTTGATTTTTACCATACTTGGGGAGGTGATGGGGGCCGTAGATAGGGTCCAATCAAATATCTGACGTCATATTCGTGTTCGGCGTCACTAAAAACATACAATTCGATATATCACATGCCCCAGATTTTTTTTTTGAAAGTTAAGCCCAAATTTGGAGGGAGGGGGTGCCCCCTTCCATTGAAAGATTCTATCTCGAAAATTGAATACTTCGAAAAAGCATCAAAATGTACATCTATGGAAATTTCTTCAGAATTTTAAATGGTAGCTCCCACTTAAAGCGCCATTTTGAAATTTGAACTTTTAATTTGTAAGTTGAATTTTCAACTTTTGAAAATTTCAAAACACTTGAAAAGTTTAAAATACAATGCTCTTTCAAACCGTGAAATCAGGTATGATCAATGTATCACAGCTTTGGAGGTATGCGCTGCTAAAGTTGAGTACCTCGAGACAATGTGAAAATAATTGAAACCCCAACCCGCCTCCCGAGGGGGTTGGGACCAAACTGATTGCTAGTTTCTTACTTATTGAGTGGGTAGACATTGTAAAAAACAATTTGAGCGAAATCGAAGGACATGACTCAAAAACGTTAGTCGAATTGAGGTGGAATGACCCTTATTTCAATGGACATAACATTGATTAATCACCTGACAAGACAGTTTGAAGCATCTTTGAATTTTAAACAAAACGTTGAAGCAGCAACAAAAAATTAAAAAAAAATTGAAAGTAAAATATAAGCTACCTAATTAATTATCCTATTTCGGTGGAAAATTTTATACTCTACAATTTTTTTCTCCTCTAGTTTAATTCATAAGACTCTCAATTTTTCCTAAAACCCGATTTTTAAGAAAAAATGGGAGTCAACGAAACTTTCATAAGGAAGCTTCCTTAGAAGAGGAAGGGGAAGAGGAGACATTCGTATTCAAATTACTCTGCTATAATTTGAAAAAAAAGGATGGGGTGAGCGAATAGAGATGAAATTTGTAGAACATGAAATCTCCTTATCCTTCGAAAAGAATAATATGATTAATTTAGCATCCTGGAGAAAAAAAAATAAACTCAAAATTGAAAAATAGGTATTTAATTTCCACCTAAATAGAGTGGCTCTCTTGAAACAAAAGTTTTCATTTTCATTTAACATCCTTCTCCTTCACAAAAAACATAATGCACAAAAATTCAAAATTTTTCATTTTAGGGATTCTCAAAACTGTCATTCTATCGAGTGTTTTTCAATTTCATGATTTGCACGCTCAGATCAACACGAGATGCTTTTTTCAAACCCAACTTTCCTTCTCAAAAAACAAACTCAATGTAATTAATCACTCCTTTGAACAATGGAAAAAAGTTGGAATTTTTATTGAAATGAAAAAATTTTCAACTCCAGATAATTTTTAAGAAAAATTCAGCAACACGTCGCAAAAAATTTCACCATGCAAAAAAAATTGATTTATTTGTCGAAAACTTCGCAAATCTACTTAAGTGTCTTCTTCTTTTACACGCGTAAATGAACTCAAGTCAAGACACGAGGAAGTAAGTTCCCCAAATTCAAAAAAAAAAAAAAATCATTATTTATGATCCCAGCAGTGTACAAATTACGACTAGTAAGCCTACCAAGAAAAGCATTCAGTTTACGGAGCAATTCACTCGAAAAAATTCCGACAAATTCTTCGCGAAATTTTCCAACCATTAGCACGAACACGAGCAAGGTCAAAATGAGAAATCCTCATTCCGCAAATGTAGGTCTTCGGTGCATCGGGGATCAATAAACAACACCAGGAATAGGCTGAACTGACAATGAACAAGGTCGAAAATTTTTTTTGGCAAACTACGCTTAAAACTTTATACAAGATTGAAAATATCGATTTTAAATAAATCTCGTAAAATTACAGCCTATGAAAACTTTACACATTCGAATTAATCATTTTTTCGTAGGTATACCTAGAAACACCCTCCAACCTTACCTTTTAGATTAGCGATTTCTTTAAAAATTCCATCGGATGGAAAAATCAACAAAAAATGGACGAGAAAGGGTTAGTTTCAACAGGGTACAATTACCTTCGAGGAATTTTCACCAGCTCTGATATAATAATCCTAGTTCCAAACCGTATAATAATATAGAAGAACAACAGAACAATAAATGTAATCGATGTCATAATAGAGAGAAGAAGATTTGCAACTTTTTTCTCAAAGGTCTCAATTGGATAATAATTTTTTCTTTTTTTTTCTAATATTCCCAAAGCAGTTAGAGGCGTTTTATCGGGTAAACAATTTAACGTCATATAAGTGAAAATTTCATCTTTAAAAAATTTCTGCTCGAGTAAGACGATACATTTTCGGTATATTTATAGGAGGCTTTTTAATTTAAAACTTTGTAAAATAAACGAGCTCGGAAGAGTTGTTAATTTTATGACAAACGATCGAAAAAAAAGGGTACAGTTATTAGACAAAATTCAATTTGTCGAGAGTAAAAATTGCGCATGTAAGGACAAATTTTACGGTTCGTCGATTCCTTGGACGCCTATGTTTCAATGATAATAGGTCAAGTGGGTTTTTTCCTCATCCTCCTCCATCTCTGTTGTTAAGTATACAGTATGCCGAGATATGTGCGTGCTAGTGTGGGTGTGTGTATTTAGAGTGTATGTAACCTGAACAGCTAAACAGTGAAGAGAACACAAAAAGCCTATAGTATGTGTACAAGCGCAGCACGGCTGCTTCCATAGTCATATATTTTTTGGAGTAATATGGTATTTTCGCAAATGGCAACATTGACGGTTAATGTGGCGGAGAGAGCCGTGTTGCGTACTACATCGGCGCCATCAGAAAATAAACGAGTACGCAAAATTTCCGTTCATTCAGATCTTCAGCCTCTGCGAGTAGTTCGGCTTACGACGACGTTATCGCATTCCCGGAAGATAACCAGAGTGCCTGCTTCTCTATCGTCGAGTTTTTTTCTCGTTTCTCCCCATCATCTCGACTTTTTCACACAGCTTTTGAAGCTTTTTGCAGCACCATTGTACCGCGTAGATTGCCCGGATAATTCGCACCACCGATATACCGAAGGAAAAAAATTTCTCGCCGGGGTGGTTTCTAGTGGTGGTGATGGATTGTAACGTAGTTTAGCTGGAATGTTTAAGTGAAATTTATTACACTCAGATGACGTTATTTATTACCTCGAATTGTGTTTAGTTGTGTTATAGAAAAGCCAGCGTTTACTTTTCTATACTCTTTTTCCAAGTTTTTCCTATATACCTAAACCTACGAGATAGGATAGCTCATCTAATTCGTTTTTACTGCGATGGATTACTTCACCTTGAGGAGAAAAAAAAAGAACGAGGTTAAAAACTGCCTAAAATTATCATCTCGACGAGTTTTCCACGCCGAACCGTTTAAAATTATTTAATCGCCCACGCTGCTTCCAGGAAAAACAGCACGAAACTAAATTCATTCTGTAGTTTTTTACTCCTACAGTTTAAAATCCCATCAAAATGACCGATCTTTTTCAGCATAAAAATTAGCAATTATTATCATGCTCAGAAATCTATGTTTCAGCAATGGTACCTAATACGTCTTATCTTGGTACCAAGTTTGATGAAATTTATAATAAAATATCCATTTCTCAAATTGTTGAAGTAGGTATAAAATGTAAAAAAAAACTAGATGGTAATGAAAATTGAAAAATTCTTATAAAAATATCTACTGAACAAATTTAATGTTTTCAAAATATGTACCAAAAAATACACCACAGCATTTTTTTAGAATTCCTCATCATTTCTCGATATTCGTATTTTTATTTTTTGCCAAAAAAAATCAAAATACTTCAGTCCTCCAAGATTTTAACTAAAGATATTTCAAAATTTTTTCCAAGCTTTTTACCTATATGCGTACAATAATTATTTGATCCCAGTTCTTTTTTTAGTCTTTGGGAAGAAAAAATGAACTTTGAACAGTGGCATACTGATATCGAGTGGCTGAATGCAGCTGCCTCACCCCCCCCCCCTTTCGTACTGCCTTTTCAGTATGCAAAAATCGTAACTTTTATTTTTGTTAAAGGGATAGAGTACGAGCTAGAAAATTTTCAACTTTCAAAACGAAGAAGTTTTTCAGAAAATGTATAAAGATATTTATTTTAACCCCCCCCCCCCTCCCTCCATCCACTCATCCTTCCCATTTCTCACCAAATCGCTTACAATCAGCCCCAAATCAATAAGTATATCAAATAAAGTAAAATTGAAATCCTAAAATTTGGAAAAATTGAATAAGTACATGATGAAAATGCAAGATATGAACTCGTGAAAAAAAAATATTCTGTATGAAATTCAGCTAAAATTTTAAAACCAATGAGAAAGCAATATTACGGAATTGCACGAGCAAAATTGAGAAAAATTTTGAGTAAATTGCTTCAAAATTCGTTGGAAACAAGTTGAAACCACCAAAAGTTGATGAAAATATCGTGAAATTTGAGCAAAATCTGACAATAACCAGAAATTTTAGAAAACTTTCGAGTCATACGAAAATTTTGTCAAACATCATGAATTTCAAGAGGATAAAACGTCTCGAAATTTGTTAAAAACCTGGCAAATCCAAAATTACATAAAACATCACGAAAATACTCAAACTGAAGCATCAGTTATTGAAAATCTTCATAAAATGGTGAAAAATCAGAAAAATTGAATAAAAATCTTGTTGAAATTGTAATAGGTACTGAGAAACTTGAGAAAAATCTTACAAAAACGCCTAAAACATGAAAAAAATTGCAGAAGATGACGAAAAATTGTTCCAAAGTAATGAAAATTGAATGAAACTTGAAAAAAATTGAAAACCTTTATAAGCTGGTGAAAAATCAGCAGAATTGAATAAAAATCTTGTTGAAATTGTAATAAGTACTGAGAAACTTGAGAAAAATCTTACAAAACTGCCTAAAACATGAAAAAAATTGCAGAAAATGACAAAAAAATGATTCCAAAGTTATGGAAATTGAAAAAAAAGCTAAGAACCCCCTCATGAAAGTTCAACCAAAAACACGAATTTTCAACAAAAATGTTCAAAGGAGTTGAAAATGGAAAAAAATCAGACAATATTCGATACAGTCAACAGGTCAACACTCTATAAAAAAATATGACATTTTTCAAAAAGAAAATTTTAAAAAATCCACTTAGATTCATGCGAGCATTTCAACCAATCAATCAAATAAAATCTCAAAAATCAACTCAACCTCACGTCAGCCCAACCCACACGAATTTCTCTGCAAATGAGCTATTCCAGACATTCACCGAATGGCAATGGCAAAGAGAAAGAAAAGTTACGAGTCATCAGCAACAAATGCGAAAAGCATTCCTTCTTCATCATCATTGCCTAGTGCCTATTTCAATACCTTTCTAACGACAGTTTCCTTTGACAAAGGTGATTGAACTCGTGGAAATAACATTCAGTTAATTCCTTTTTGTTGTATCAGCTTATTTTCATGTAGCAGTACTTCTTTGAATGCTGATTTTATACTGAAAGAGGAGAAAAAAATGAACATAACGTAGTTGACAATCAATTAATGAACGGGTACTTACAATAAATCGATTGCTTTCTTTTACAGAGAAAAATCAAAGGAAATTGCAAATGGGATTGTCGTTTGATTAATATCGTAACATAGAAGACTAACGTTGTGATTTTTACAACAGCTTAAATTCTTCGATTCAACGAAACTGGAGTGGACTTTGTTATTTTTGGGTGCAATAATTTCTTCTTAAATAGTTCACTTGATAACATTTAGAAGAAAAAATAATCACGAAAAAATAAATATAGGTTATTAAGGTACACAATTTTCAAATTGAAAAAATTGAAAATTGAAAACCCAAACTGCAGAAAAATCCAAAAAGGATGAACATATTATATGGCATGCAAATTAATTTCACAGAAAATCTATTTACCTAAATCATATTGGAGAAGTTTTTTCACGACCTACCTATGAAAATATACAATGAAGGGGGGAGGATGTCTGCTTTGGATCAAAAAATCTGAGAAAACCTTATTTAAATGCCCTTTTCATACAATCTATTTCATCTGGAAAAATTCGCCTACAAATAACACGAATTTTTGAAATTATATGTAAAAGAAAACGTATTCTCATTTCTAAAACGTTTCACACACCTTTTTTTTTGAAAAAGTTACCCAATCAATTAAATACGCCAATCTCATGTCATCGTTTCAACACTTCAGTGATTCAGAAACTCTACATATTCACCTGAGTGAGTATGCCTTTCAAAAAGACCGAATATTTCTCACATTATAATATTATTATGATTTCAGGTAAATCTCACGCAATGAAACGAATGGGATTTCTTACGCACATCAGCACCTATAAGTAGGTAACTCATTCGAGCATAAATTAAAGTTTTTCTAACAAAATTCTAAAATTATGCCAAAAAAGTGATGACGAATCATCACAAAACATTGAAATACGAAAGCTTTTACGAGTATACAATTTTTTTTCCTCGAGAATAATTCTCTCATAAAGTTCACTTTTGACTTTGATTTTCGACGTGTAAGTTTTCCTCGTTATAGAATCCAAGGAAGAAGGAATTCATCGTTCGAGTTGGTTTTGAAAAAAACACACATTTCAAACACCGAAGCGCGATGAAGGTCTTTCGTTTAAGTATCGAACGTTGGAAATTATTTATTAGCGTTGATTCGTTGTCAATGGGGTTGATATATATAAGATAAAAAAACCGAAAGATACAAATATTGGAATTGCCTTATTTAGGTACCATTCGAGCGAAAATTTAACGAGCAATTTTTTTTTCAAGGAATTTTTTCCTTTCAGATACGACAACGAAGGCTTCCCGTCAAAGCCTTTTCTGTTTTTCTTTCATTCACGTCACGAGTACATATTTTTTTCTATGCATAATACGACAAATGTCGAGCAGCTATTCGAATTTATCACGCGAGCAAACAAAAACAACAACTCCAACTCCTCCAACACGATGACATCATGGGATTGCTTGCACCTTTATCAAGAAGAAAAAAAACAGTCTCCTCGATACCTCTAGATCCAAGGTGCTAGATTCCATCCTGTGTATAGTACTAGGAAACCGTATCGATAATAATCGCAAATTCCGTTTTGCAAATTGACATTTATATCGATAAATGTGTTGGTATCAGCATAGCCAGCGGCTACCGTCAAAGATAATGATTATTTTTGTAGACGGATTTGCAAACGGTGGCGAATTTTTTCGACGAAAATTTCTCTCTACACACGTTCTTTTCACAGATAAGGTTTATCGAACCACCGACGACGTGCTGGAATATTCGCATCACAATGACGAACAGCTCTCTACAAGTCTCTACACATACTGCGAGCCGATGGAGTACAGCTCAGTATTAAAATTCTTCAACAGCAGAAGCGAAACCGGGGTTCCTTAAAAGAGCCTCTTTAAAAATCGCCTTGCCACCCTTCCGAATAAGTATATACGCGCGTAGGGCATTCCCTTTACTAGTTTTTATTGTCGAAACCATTTGAATTGGGGGGCCGCGGCGAAATGTGATTATTAAAAAAATAAGTACGCTTATTTACGTTGCTTGCTTGGTTATATTGCACAATCGTCTCGCCTCTCGCTTCTTTCCTCAGCAATTCGCCATGCCCCTCGTCCACCCTCTGACGTAAACTCGTTTTTGATAGCGGTCTTTTAAATTTTAAGCATTTTTTACACCCTCTTCCTGCCGCTGCTCCTCTGCAGCGACTCAAAATACGAGTTTATTTACTTACATAAAAAAAAGCAACCTTGCTTCGCACGCCAAGATGACGATGACGTTAATTAATCGTAAATACCCTTTGCTGTGCTCCCTGCCTCATCAATCGAAAAATTCACGACTATCGTTACTGGAGACGCGCTGGAGAAAAAAAAACATTCAAATTTAATTACGTCCATTACAAACGTGTCCGAAAGAAAACACCAACGTGGACCAGGGGACGAGCGAAGGGGCACATTTTAAATTTGCAGCTTTTTACGATAATGTATTCAAATATACGCTACGTGATATGCAACCCAAAGTACATTTTCGTACACGAAATAAAAAATGAACAAAAAACCGCCCAGATGGATTATTAATTGTAAAATAAACGTACAACACGTTAATTTTTATCCTCGGTACAACTTTACACCAAAGTAAAACACGTTAATGTATACTCGAGAGAATGTTTATAGCTTCATACAATTAGGGTTTTTTTCTTCCTTTTTTTTCTCTACTCTATACGAGCTTTCGTTAAGCTCCAAGTCGATGGTTTATACGACGTTCTTAACGATTGGAAAGAAATAGGTACACGAAACATATAGGACGATAAAATGAGAGCGAAAAAAAAGCAGGGTTCACTTATTAGCTAAGTAAACGAGTTAAATATTCGCCTTTTACGTATCACTAATACCACCAAAATACAGCAAAAATGTTATAAAGATATATCCTCGTTATCCTACATACAATAATACAGGTAAGCGAATATTTTATCTTCGTTAATGACTACATGTGTGTTTGCAAAGGCTCCAGGATAAACTGTAACTATTTTCTGATCTCACGATCACCCTATATATACTGAATTTCAAGCGCGTAGGTCGTGATTTATACAGAGCCGATATTTTTTTCGCCGATACTTTGACATGTTTGATGTTACGTGTGGGCGCAGCAGCATCCTCATTTGAGCCAATCACACGAAGCTTTAGGGAATTTTTTTTTCACCCCTGGTGTTTTCAGTTTTTAAAATATACATACACATCGAAGAGTTGAATGGAGTGGAGGTAGGAAAGGGGATCGAGCCGGCGATGAAGATGTTGAAATCAAGGACGATGTGTATTATAAAGGCTTTATTCGGGGCTAAATTATTTTGTTTTGTTTTTCGTATAACGAACGGGAACGAAAACAGCAGCAAATTGCCTATCGGCTTCGAATAAAATTCCGACAATATTGGTTTTTTAAATTCCTTAATAAACGCGTTGCCGCGTCAATTGTCGACAAGGTTCGTTATTAATTTGCCTTAATGAAACGACAATCGAAATAATTGGAAATTTCCCAACAAACGACACAGATGAAATTAGAATCGCGAAATTAAACGTGGAGATGGAATTTGGCGATGTCTTTGAATTTAAAAACCATGATACGTATTATGTTAACGATGGAAAAAATTTTAAAAATTAAAACCAGATCGATTGAGAGGTGGTATACAAAAGCTGAGACATGAGAAAAACTAAAGGTACCCGAAATAGAATCGGTTTAAAAAAAAGTGAAAGTTGAAAAGACGCGAAAGGGCGTAGAAATTGAATGGAAAATTTACAAAATTTATAAAAAAGGAGAAATTCTTCAATTTGGTGCAGAATAAAATAAAATCGTTTGATTTTCGAATACTCGATTAAGCAGAAAAATTCCTACTTTTCACTTTGGCAATTTTGGGTAATTTTTTTCACTTTGAATGCTGAATTAGTATACTTCAGAAATTTTCAAGACGATGGTAATAATTTCAACGCTTTGGATGAAATTTGAAATATTACAGTCTGAACCGTTCCCCTCCCCCGTCAGTAAAAAAATAAAACTCGATGTTTTCATAATTGACGCAAAATATAAGTGTAGATTTAAAACCTCAAAAATCCATATTTTTACCTGATTAAGATTCGAGTTAATTTTTCAAGCTCTGATGAATTTATAAAGTTTATAATTTTTCTTTCTCATCTTCCTCTTTAATTAAATTAATGTAAGTATTTTATTTGATTAATTTTCGCAAATCAGACTCCACTTCTTTTCACATTTACACAGATAAGTTTTGTAAAAAATAATACCTCACGACAAGTTTTAAAACTGCTGAATACAAAATCATGTTTTTTAAAATGCGTAGTCGGAGAGAGACAACAAAGAATAGAATCCAAAAAACGAAAAAACGTTCCAAATTAGTAACCCTGAATTGAGAGGAGGTAAATACATAGTATAAAATTTATACTACGTATGTTAATATACAGACAGAAATATGAAAATCGGTTCATGTTCCAAAGTTCTCTCCACCCCAAATCGGTGATATTCGTGATTTTCGAGCCGATCTGGAATGATTTAAAAGTACTGGAGAAAATTCAACATTTGCAGAAGGCTTCAGATCAACTCGAAAACGGTGGCAATCGATTCAAGAGGTAAATTTGGGAGGTAAGAGAAATTTTGAGTAATTTTTTTAAACTTTTCGACTCGTTATGTCGAATTTAAGATTCACCCGTCTTAATCGATTAGTAATATCGAATTTATGACAGGATTGCATTTTTAGATGCAGAAGTTGATTATAACGCCTTCTGGAGCGATTTCAAAATTGCTGGAGAAAATAAAGTTTTTGCTGGAGGCACCAAATCGGCTCAAAAATGGTGGCTATCGATTCGCGAGGTCGACTTTAGTAAGTATAATAAGGTGCCCTTCTAAGAAGCACGAAGGTTTTCAAATTTGAAAGGAATAAAACCAAAAATCAAAGTGAATTGAAAATTTTTCAATATCTATATCATATAAGAAATCCTCCTTCCTTTCACTAAAGAAACAGTCTCACATGTTTTGTTTTTCAATTATTATATTCCTACCTCATAAAACCACCGCATCAAGCCAAAAATTAGATGTTTCTAGCTGATAGACTATTTTGAAAAAATTTGAGTAAAAAAAAAAGAAATCGTACATTAACTTCAACGAGAGGCAAAGCATTAGGAAAGAGGAATAAAATTTCATAGGATTGGGTCAACAACTCGATGTTGAAATTCCATTGAAACGTTGAAATGATCTGAATGTGAGTTTGAAGGACGAAGTTCGAATATATATAAATCGTTTTACTTACTCCATCAATTAGCGCAAGATTCTTCCAAAAATCAGAAAATAACTTACTTAATTTTATTCGTGAGATGGAATAATTATTCTATGAATTATTCTTACACTGAAAATTCGTACTCACCTAAAACAAAAAGAAATACAAATTATGGATTAGTTTATTTTAATTAATCATCTCAAAATTTCAATTAAATATTATTATAAATTAAAGATTCCTATAAGTATTTGAATTAGCATTTCACACATGCGCTGAAGAGTGAAGATTCCAGAACACCTCAAAATTGTAATTAAATTGATTCTAAAAACCGAAACTAGGGTGAAAATGAAATTTCAGTTTTTCGAATTGACGCCTTTGTAAGCTACAATTTTCCAAACTGCCCCCCTCCCAAAAAAAACCACCGAGGAAAAATAGGGACTGAATCGTCAAAAAGAGATTTCGAAAAAGGTTTCTAAATCGATCGAAGGACTTGAGAAAACGGTTGATTCAAGTTTGTTTAAACACAATTTCATTTCGGGAGCTTTTTAATAGGATTTTTTGAAAACAGACATTATCCAAAAAATCAGCTAAAAACTCCAGAATAGTTCGAAACCGTCGTCAAATGATTCGAGCACTGAAAAAAATAATTTCGAAACAGTGCACTTATCCCTCAGAATTAAGGTAATGATTGAACTAAATCTGGGTAAAAACGAAACTTACTGCATTAAATATAATCATTCCCGCTTTTCAAGCATTGAATCTGCCTTTTCAGGAAATGAGCACATGAAATCAATGCAATGATATCCAATCAGATGGGTGTATTCATTGCATATAATATCATGTATTGGTTTCCGAAATCGAGGTAATGATTACATCAAATCGAAGTAAAATGACAACTTACTGTTTTTCAAGCAATCATTCCAGTTTTTTTTCGGTATTCAATACACTTTTTAAAGTAATCAGTACATTGCAGAAATGTAACAATATTCAAACGGATATATGTAATCGTTCCTTACAAAACAGTGTATCTGTTTCCAAAATTGAAGTTGTGATTGCATGAAAATGAAGTAAAATGAAGACTTGCTGCTTTCCATGCCTGTTATAGCATTCATAAAAATTATAAATAACTTCTTTAAAATTTCAGGATTTGTGTCTGAATTCTTCTAACAGTATTTTTGAAGGAAAAATCTCCCTTTGTCCCCCCAAAGAAATGTTAGTTAGGTTTAGGTAGCCCTTTTCAAATAGAAATGTAATGGACTGAATCCCAGGATTGTGATGCAAAAATATGAAAATTGTTTTTTTTTTATTTTTCACATTTTTTTATAACTTGAGAGAGGACTTTCCCAGTACGACTTGATACTGATAAAATATTCTATAATGTTTTTTGTTTTTGTAAACGCCAAAAAAACAAAGACCACCTGGAGTTTGGGCTCCAGGAAGTTTCCAATTTCCAAAATTTTGTCCAGTAGCCTACATTGATTTTTTTAATATTTTGTGAAACAGGAGGAGGGGGCTCAAGCTCCCCGGCACCACTCATTTTTTTTTACAAAGGTGGTTAAAAACTCCATGGCTTAATTTATCTCACTCGAGCTAACAATTTCTGGGGAGGGACAAGCAAAAAAAAATTGAGAAAAAAATCCAAAAAGCATAAACAAAAGTGTGAAATTTTAATAGGGGGGACAAATTACGATCACTTTTCTAATTATTTTGTGAGATCTCTAAAGGTCAATATTAAGAGTGATGATGATGATCTAGAATTGACACCCTGATTCAAGATTTGGAACATAAAACATAACCTTACCTAAATAGGGTCTGCCTCAATATTTGTGAGGTCATGAAATTTTTTTGAGAACTCATATGATTGTCCATCGAAATATTTCATAAAAAATTATGGTACTGTAAATACTACTGACACTTCATTTGCTTCTCTGCACAAATACACAAAAATATTGCTCCCACGCCTATTTTGTACGTGACAAAAATTTTCAGACTCGCAAATATGTCCTTCTAATGCCCTCATCGCTGTAGTGCTCTGATAGCCGAATAGGTAGGACAGGTAGTTAGGAAACGTACGGTCCCCGGTTCGAATCCCCATGAGGAATATAGGTGACAGATTTTTCGTTAAAAGTGTTGATCATGAAAACTTCTAAAAAATGCGAGTATAACAGTAGTGAAAATCATTATCAGATAGACTCACCCCTACCCCTTGTTTTTAATTTTTGAAAATTAAGGTATTCAGCATCCGTTTTTATAGGGAATTTGCGATAAGATGGAAAGTACCTTGCACAAGGGATTCATTACATTGCACAATGACACGTCGCGTGTCCTTCAAATGTATGTAGTAGTGCTAGTAGGCACTGCTGCGAGAATGTAATGAATCCCTCATCGAAGATCTCACTACATTGATTCCGTCGTATCCCAAATTTCCTACGAAACGGGCATTGAATACCTTCTTTTTGAGGCACTCAGTACTGTTCATTTTTTTCAGTGAGAGGTCGAAAATAGAACATGAACCAAATTTCAGCTTTTTATCTCAATTTGATTAAATTTTGAGATTTTCACGGGGTAATGGGACAAATTTAAATACCTTCTCAAAATCTGTCAAAAATCTAAAAATGAGCATTTGATATTTATGTTGTGATATATTTTTGAATATTAGACAGATTTTCCATCATCATAGTCAAAACAACTTTCGCCAGTTGGTATAACTTCACGTAGAATTTCTTCCAAATTAAAGCAATATGAGTAGTAGGATCTCCAATCCAAAATATATGACTTCTACAGTCGACACGATTAATATTCACTTCAGTCTGACTTTACACCCCTCCAACTAATTCATTTACCTCAGAAGTTCAGAAAACAGCCCAATCCATTACGTCTCCTAATGGATACAGATATCGTACTTCCAAATCCACGTCTATTGAGACTAATGAACTAGCAACCAAAGATTGAACCGAATGAAAAACTTTCAAACCCAATTAAAAAACAACTCCAAGTTCGAAAACCAATAAGGCAAGTTGCTCGAATTCAGAATCTACTCGCAGTAAGCTTTTCGAATAGCATAAATCAAACAAGAAAGGTACAAATTAGGCCTTACCTGGCTTACGTTCAGATAATCTCATTACGAAGGTTTTTTGCACCCTTACACTCACCCAGCTACCTATCTTTCGAAATACAGCCGATAAAATTACAAGTAGGTATAGGTACATACGATGTAATGGAAAAAATGATAAATTTTCTTCAGATACAGCAAACAAAAAAAAAAAAAAAAAAAAAAACGCGGATAAATCATCCTCGATGTTCGTAAATCATCCAGAAAACGCACACACAGGTATGTTGTATACAATTTAAGACGATAAGACGTCTTGAAAACCGCTTAGCATTTATTAAAAAATTAATTTTTCAAGACGTTTGAAAAAAGAAGAAAATCTAATACCCACGTATATATAAGTATGAGAAAAGAAAAGATACATTTTCGTTCTGTTTCTGACACATCGCATCATATTCTCGACTTCCTTATTGTACACCGCATCGCATGTAAAATTAATTCACCGTATTACCTACACTACACATACATATACCCATCAAGAGACAAGACTATACCATACAATACAAAAAATATAAACAGTAGCTCGAGACATCATCTAGAAAATTGTTGCTCTTTGGTGAGTAAACCACACAGAAAGAGAGAGAGAAAAATGAACCAGGAGAGAGGGTGGGGAAAAAGGCGATCGTTTAGTTCACCGTATATTGTACAAGTCATTCTACATAATTTCCTCGTGTTCATTTACACCAGCGGGATATCGTAATATAACAATACTCGAGTAGTCGAAAAACACCGCGTACCGAAAATTAACATCGTAAGTTTTCGGAAAATGAAAATTTTTCGCTATCATTTTGCACACACAAAGCTGCGAAATTCGCCTCGTTTGTTCCTCGAGAGTGAAATTTTTCAACCATTGAGGCTACTTTCAGCCATAGAGGAAAAGGTTTTTAAAGCGATTCTCGTTCGTCGACGTCTCGAGCTACCACTAGAAGTATATAATAAACATCGTACCAAAGTGTAAGAAATAGTAACGAGTACATCGCATCGCAGTACAACGAAATATCCACCAAAGCATTACCATGAATCTTCATTAATGAAAACCAAACCTTCTCGTCTTTTAGCTTTTGCGGCGTGGCGGACAATGCGCTACTAAATACATCCGAGGCCGAAAACTTTACCACGCTTCCTGCTTTGATATACACGTTGTTCAGGCCGACTACATCGTAAGCCCTTCCACCCCTCGCCCGTCCCATCCACTTATTTTCTAAGTACAACATAACAAAACTTTATCACGCTGCATATACATCCGAGAAAAACAGCTCTTCTCTCTCTATTTAGTCTTTCTTGTACACTTACTGTGCAGCTCTCTACTCTACACAGCACAGCACACGCTTCGTAAAACCTCCAAATCCTTATTTCTAATTAAATTACAAATTGTTAAAATTTTCTACAAAACCGCCACCGTTAATAAATCCTCAATTTATCAACCCAGCCAAGCGTAAATTTCGCGCAACTAAATTTTTCTTCGTTTTTATCACGATACCGAAAATGGTTTCTTTAACTGCCCGCTCGCCGCCCCTCGCCCCTCCTTCGGGGCTAACTTACCCCCGACAATACGCCATAAATAAACCGAGGATAGTATTTCCAATTAGAAAAACCGTACCCGAAAAAAAATTAATTACACAAGCATTCGAAAATTTTATACACTATACTTCGTGTATCTAAATACATTGTATACAGTACCATCCTACACCACTCCCTTCTCTTCTTACCCCTAGCGTAGAAGCAAGCACATATAACACACCCCTTACCGATATATAAAACCACACCGCTAGCGTAATTACTTTTTTCCCTTTAATTGGAGCATTGTTGAAATTGTAAATATTTGAAAAAAAAAATACCCTTTCGGAGAGAGACGGTCGCGACCTTTCCCAAGTGAATTATTTTCAAATTCGCCAACACTCATGTTGTCATCACTTTCCAACATTACACTTTGTCGATTTGAACCGAATGCTAGGTTTTATGCGACGAAAACCCATCAAATTCCAAGCTACACGTCAAAAGCAAGGCATACTTTTTCTCGTTTTAAAATTTTCATAGCTTTTGAAATTTGCAGAAACGTAACGAAAATGCTGTCGTGGTGAAATATTCGCATCAAATTTTCTCTTTTGAGAATATTAGAGTATATGACAGCAGCGAAACGAGGCATTTGTGAGAAATTTTTTCTGATGCGGGGATGATTTCCAAAAATAAAGACTATCCTTATGTATTCGAGAGAGAGCTTTTGAAATTTTTATTCAAAGTATGTCGAAAGAACATGATGAAAAGCGCAGGTTTCGGATTGATACCAAAAACTTACCTCTATTTCATATTTTGACTTCGAGGGCTGAAAACTTCAATTTTTTCGAAAAATTAAAATTAAAAAATGGTTTATTGAACAGGGTGTTCAAAGAAGTCTCTAAATCATAATGCAGCAGCTTGGCAGAACTTTTTCAAAATTTGTGAGAAACTGATTTTGGTGCACAGTTCTTTTCAAATGTTACCTTTTCAACTCCTTTTTCAAAAAATCCCAAGATTTGGGAGTATTGTTCAGATTTTATCTCACCCCCCCTCCCCCCAAGACTTTTTCAACGTTTTTTTTTCAATTTTTAGCATCAGTTTGTCAAAAGCAGAATTTTTTCCTCATTTGCATGAAGAAGTGGGAGTTGAATTCAGTCTATGAACGGAACTGGGGGGGGGGGGGGGTAAGAGGAATTTTGGAAAGTTCATTGTTTGGAGCAAACTTTATTTTTTAAAACGTGTGAGACTTCATCATCGTAAAAATTTGTCATCTGCCTTCATTTTTAGTAATTTAAGGAAACTACCCCTTCAGATTAAAAGATGAGCAATTTTTGTTGTGTAAAATTTAATTTTCAAAGATCAAAAAGACATTTTTCAAAATTACAGGGAGAAAAATCTCAGTTTCCACGTAATTTCAATTCGATATTTCAACTTCTTTCACTCTTTACTCTACTCATGGACGACGGATTCAACGCTGAAAATAACGGAGCAAAATTTGAGTGACAGACAAACTCAGAAGACTTGAAAAATTGAGCCAACCACGCGTCGAGCTCATCCTTACAATGTCTTTTTGAAAATTCAGAAAGAATTGCACACGTAAAAATGAAAAAAATAAATAAATATGTAAATAAAAAAAAGTTTAAAAATTTGAAAAACGAAAAATTGAAATGGTAAAGGTGTTTTTGATAACTCCTTCCTTCTATCTAAAAAAAATCGTCAATTAATCTGATGATGTAAAAAAATCAAAGAATTGACTATGAAATTCTACTCCTCCTCTCGGCCCTCTTCAAAAGGAATTGTGACATGTTTGAAAAATATCCTACCAAAAAATCCTGCCCAAGTTCTGCTTTATTATTTTGAAATTTTATATACGTTTGGGCTCCATGATAAGTGTACTTGCTTTGAGTTGAAAGCTAGCATTTGAAAAATTTGAAAGAATTACCATTGGGACAAAATAATTTTCAAACGGGATCTATTAATTACCTACTTTGAGTCTACAAAAGACCTCAATTTCAATAAATTGGCGAATTTATTGTTATTGATTTGAAGACCTTAAATTAAAATACCCCCCTCCCCCCACTCATTTCGCTCTCCTAATCAGTGCACTTACTATCTTCAAAATATCAAAAAAAAAAAAAAATTAAAAATAAATATAAAACGTTATGTTAGTTGAGCTTTCGAGCAAAGCGAATTCGATTATATTATTACGACCCCTTCGTGCCCCTGCAGTAACACCCTCTCATTTTTCAAAAAAAAAGTTGGTAGGAGAATTTTGAAAATATAGTGTGATATTTTGATTCTCACCAATTCAAAGTCAAGTCCCTACATTCAAAATACGAATTTATTTTTGGATTTGATCATACCCATGTGCATCCATGTTCCTGATTTTTTTAAAATCGAATTTCATAAAGCTCAAGGTGTTTTGTTTCGTTGGTCTTCCAAATATTTTAATGATTGCTGTCATTTTCAAAGGAAAATTGCTCTTCTCTCCCCCTTATTCCATCGTTAGTCGAAATAACAGGAAATTCGATAAGATTGTAGTTTCATTCAAATACTTAGGTATCCTTACCCTATCCTATGTATTCGATATTCTCCCTAAATCATCACTATTTCAGAAATTCTCGTTAGTCTGACTATAATGAAATTGTAGCGAAGTACCAAAGCAACATTCTCTAGTTTCTAACTACATTACTAGTATGCGTATGATCGACCAGTATGTAAAGAACACGATATCATTGAAACAAATCCAATACTTCATCCATTGCCACACTTCTAGTTCACGTCGTTGGTCGTCGTCGATCTTCCAGCAGCGTGTATTTATGTAGTTCAGCTTCCCAAGGTAAATAACGTGCTTTAAAAACGACGTACGAAGTCGTGTTAATATCTCTATACCTTTAGCCGCTGATTAAAGCCAGTATACGACGTGTACTTGGGCAGTAGCACGCACCTCGCAATAAAAATATATACAGTGCGTACGTATATTTTTATCTGATGGCTGCGATCAAAACCGCAAAGTAGTACTAGCCGCATTAACCGTAACCAATCAATATCGTTATACAGTATCTGCTACTGCTGCTGCCGCTGCGAATGTAGCTGCAGCTCCGCCAAATTGGTAAATTGTGTATACCGATCGAATGAAATTCTCTGGCAAATCCGAGCATATACGAGAAGAGTATACGTATAGTTCATCTTGTCAGAATTTATAATACATAACAATATCGCCAAACATAAATACGAACAATAACCTACGCTCTGTATTCGATTTACAAAGCTGCTTACCACCGCCTCTTCTTCGTCTTCCTACTGCACTACACTCGTGTATCTGTATCGTACTCGTATATATACCTAGCAACAACATAACCCAATTTATGAACGACTGAAGGGCTTGCGAAAAAAAGAATACTTCCCGAATTTAATGTACGTGTGTGTATCTTTTAAAATAATCAACTGTATGTATGTAGATGCGCGACATCAACATTCGTAAATGTATATACGAATGTATACTTTCTCTCTTTTTTTCCCCATCATTAATTTGTAAACTACATACATATAATATAAGAACGTTGTTCATCTCTATATGTATCGTGGAGCTTTTCCTCTTCCACACAACCACAGTCGTAAACGTAAGCGATATACTAGGTACTCTAGCTTTGTCGACGAAATGATGAGAATATTTTGTCAAGAATTTCGTCCCTTTTTCTTATGTACTATGTACAATTTGGCTGAGCAGAAGCCTTATATCGCTGGTTCGGTTTCGCTTCAACGTAGTCATCATTCTTTTCATTTTGTTCGCCGAAAATTCTTCTTTCATCATTTTGGTGAATTATGTGTTCGCGTGGTATACCTTCCTTAGAAAGTGATCCCTTTTTCTTCCTACGTATGCTGAAGGTATACATACTACAAATATGTTCTGGTAAACGATGGTTTTTATTTGTTGTTCTTAAAATCAAAACTAATATATTTTTATGCAATGTAGTTTTTCACGTTTCTAAGTACACGGTTCTTGTTATTTTTCCTCTCTTTTTTTTCTCCATCGACGGTTTTATTAGGAAATTTTTCACTGAACGTTGGTGGGTTTTTGTTCAATATTGACGAGAAGTATATCTCCACGAGGTATTTCAATCACTTGGAAAATTTCAGATCGATGTAGGAAAAGTAGAAGAAACTGCTAGTACACATCAGTGTGTAAAGTTTCAAGTGATGGGGCTATTTCTCGAATTTTGACAAATTCTAACATCTAAATGCAGTCTCTGGAAAGAATAAAAATTTCAAAAATTGACTTTCATCTCAAATTCTGATCTTTGAAAATGATCGGTTTGTACCAAAATCTATCGAATAGGTTCAATACTTTAATCAGAGTTTATATGTGCTTAATGTCGTTTGAGCCTTTTCATTTCCTAGAATTCTCCTAAAACAAAATCGAAACACCTAAAAATCAAATTGGAGTCTCTAGAACGAACAGCTCGACATCGCCATAAAAATCGGTTCGAGGGATCAAAAAAATGGGTGATGAAAAAGTTTCAGTTTTTCTTCCAAAAATTTTTCAAATTTCCATATTTTTACTAATCTCTATTCAAATCTTGAAAAATTTTCAGCAAGTGGAAAAATGAAATTCAGCACTTGAAATTTTGCATGGTGGCATATTTTTGAATGCTCTGTCAATTTTTTGGCCTCCGCCTAATTTTTTTCGTTGTTAGCGATACCTACCTCTTTTATTGAAAAGGAAGGAGGAGGGTGAGGGAGTGATGCAATGCTCAAGTTTCCAGGAGCATATCAAAAATGAAAATTATTGTGAAAAAAAATATTAAAAAATCAGCTTCAATTTCAAGTTTTCGTATTAAAGTTCTATACATTTTTTCTAGTTGAGTATTCGCTTTCAAAAAATACATTGAAAATTGATTTTTTGAAGATCAGGTACTATTAAATTTCTGAAAAAGGTAGGTGGGCAATGAACAGCATTCTGCCCGAACGAAGCGAGAGAGTCAAATTTTTAGAAAATATTTGCTTCAAAACATCAAAACAAACATTTTTTAGCTTACTTTTTCAACGTGTGCTTCAAAATGACTTACAACAAGGGAAATAAATATGTTTCAAAGAAATTATTCCCTAAATTCATTCAAAAATCATTTGAAAAATCATGTTACGTGATTGAAAATATAGTGACAAAATTGATGAAATATTTCCGAAATGTCGTACCTAAGATATTAAAAAGTCACATAAATATTCACGAAGTTGATAGGTGCCTACCTGAAATTATCAGAAAATTATCAAAATTGATACTATTCAATAAAACTAAAAAAAAAAATTGAAAAAATGTCGAACACATTTTTCTAAGTACCTATGTTGAATAAAATTGCTTCAAGTGCACAAAGAATTGGGCAAACCAACACATTATCCTTATTCTTTACCCCTTTCTCACTCAAAAAAAAAAAAAAAACGAGTCTTTAAATTAGAAAAACAGAAAATATTTTTGAAACCGATTCAATATAAAACCAGTTGTCAACATTTGCATTTTTTGAATTTGTGTATCTATTTTTTTTTTTTTTTTTTTTGTAAACTCCAAACAAACGTGACAAAATTTCAATTTGCTAAAATAAATTTTTCAGTTTTTCGAAAATTTTAAAAAATTCAATTTTTTTTAAAGGGTGGAAAATTGTTGAAAAAAAGATAACATTTTTGAAATTACTCAAGTCGACTACTTGAAACTAAATTTCATCGTTTTTTGTCGGTCCAACGCATTGAAAATGATGAAATGGACGAGTTATTGGATTGAGGAGGGGGGGGGGGGTCCGAAGATGATACCAGAAATTCACTGAATACCTAATATTTTCTCTCCTCATCTTATCGCATAAATTAAAGTGAGGAGGACGAGTCATCTACAATGTTTACAGGATAGATTATTTTTGATGAATTTGGTTACTTTTCCGTCTCAAAAAATTCTACCTATCAAAGTTACTACGTATAAATGTCCAAATGCAGATCTGATGACATTCAGGAGTAATGAAGTAGCGTAAGTTTTTATTCATCATGACGCCGCTCCCCCCCCCCTCCCTGGGAAAAAAAGAGAAAAAAGTACACGTCAAAAGACAGAAGTATTTTCGAAAACCTGAGCCACATTTACTCTACAAAAGAAAAGAAAAACCACCATTTTAAACAAAAACCTGGCTAAAAAATCAAAGAACTAATATACGTAAGACGAAAAAGCACTTTGAAAATGAAGACATTCAATCCGGGTAATTTTCCACTGATGAAGGAAATTCAAAACGATACTTGGTACGTAGATGGAAAATAAGCTTCAGATTTTCGCTCATTTTCAACGCCGCGCTTTGTAGAATTATCGTCGATTGGGGAAAAAAATCGAAGTATACGCCTTCTCACCCGCACAATCTTGGCTGGTCGAATTTTCGCTCGAGAGGAAATGTGCAGCATCGAGTGCATGAGTGAGATTTTTGTGTATAGCGAAACCGTTAGTCGCGTCGCGTCGCACCGTTTATACAAGTACTCTATCTCGAACCTACACAAGTTTTCTCGGCGTAAACGCCCAGCCCATGAGCGTTTGCAATGGCTGAAAAATGAAAAGCACGAGTTTTCGCGTAATGAGTATATACAGCGAGTGTATACGAAATCCCAAACGAAAACAGCCTGACGTCATCGACCCGTAATTCAACGCACCCGAGTATGCGTTCTCCGTGCAAAGACCTGACCTAGTATTTTGAAAAAATGCGTGAAAACCAAAACACCGTACGGCCAATTTCCACCAACAACGCCAACGTTGCGAATGGAGAGAAGTATACAGGCGCGACTATGGATTTTTTTTCCTCCCTGCTTTTTAGCGAGCTTTCCAAAGACGTCTGATGTATAGTTGTTAGGCTCGTTCTATCGACCCCATCTCAACACCTATCTGGTAAAGGATCACTTTTACCGATTTTGATCAAGTTTCATTACATTCACTGTGACTTTATCTCTGTGATGAGGTTCAAATTATATCACAGGATCAATTTTTAACCATTCCGAGGATAGACATTGAGAAGGGGAAGAGACCAGCGAATAATGAACTTTGATAATTGAAAGTATGCATCAAAGAAGATTTTCTGTAAAAAAATATTCAAAGTGTATGCCATTCCAGATTGTAGTTGGATTGATCCTCTGATCATTGATGATTTTATCTAATTTCCACACGTCCCTGTTCTCCACAACTTCGCTCTGTGAAATCGAACAGGAAATTCTTCACCTGTTATATTGATGCATCTCCAGTAGACTTTGGGCCCACTCAAACAACCACGAACGAAAAAAAGGAACGTCCCCAAGCTTTAAATTTATTCCAATGGAAGCTCTGATGTATTTATTTTTTAATAATTTGGTCACGCAGGATCAACGTGTCTTTATTAAATTTGCAGTTCTTTGAAAAAGTTTTTTTTTCAATGGTGAAATTTCCTTAGGCGGGTAAATTTTCTTTCCAAGTTATGAAAATTGCCTTTAATAATTTCTTACTTTGGGTTACTGCTGGCGTAACAATTTTTTATTCTATTAAAGAAACTTGATTATGTGAACGAAATTTTTAATTTAGTTTTTTTCCTTCGATCATCAGGTCGCATAAAAGTCGTCTGTAGTAAGATTGATTTATATCTTCTTTTTCCGTTTTTTCCATTTTTTTCGAGAAAAAAATAACAAAATTGGTCACAGTCATTATTTCTGGGAAAAAAATTCAATAACGCGGAGTTTCAAAGTTGATGAGATTTTCATTTGGGTGATACGTCGAAAAAGCACGATGTTTTGAATTTTCGTTCAGCCAACAAAGTCGAAATAATATTAATTACGATGGAAATTTCCACCAAGTGAGTGAATTATTCCTTCTTCTTGTATTACTTTCTATTTCTCGTTAGAAACTGAAAACTGTAAAACGAGATTGAATTTTTCCAAAGCGAATGGAAAAACTTAAAATTCCTCTAAAAGAGACACACTCTTCTTTTAGCTCAAAATTAAAATATGGAACTTCACAACAACTGAAACCTTCGAGATTTTTCGAATATTGTAATATGAGTCAAATCTGAGGAAACTTTCAAATTGAAATATTTAAAACTTAAAAAGTGTACCTGTACATATTTCCAAACAACATTGTGATTTTCATTCTCAGCTGCCCCCTGAAAAATGGTATTGCAAATCTGCATTGTTTTCAAATTATGCACAGAATGGTTTATCCTCAACAGAAATCCTCTACGACTCATTTTTAGGAGAAACATCTCAAAAGTCTTAGAATAAATACCCGATTTTGCAAAAAGTGAAAGCCCTGGCAGGCATTTATCCATTTCTTTCCCATACTGAATTCTGCGAAAAATGAATTATTCACATTTCAATATTACCTTTTATGCACCTGTAGAAAACCTTTAAATTAGGTACGTATTATTTTGACCAAAAATCAGCTTAATTTACAGTACGAGTGACGAGTTATTTATTATATTATTTGTGTGGGAAAATTTCAAACTCGTGTTGGGGTAAAAATCGATGAAAATTTCCACTCCGCACAGTGGGCTGTGAGCACCCTCAAAACGGGCGTAATTCAAAAACTTACAATGAACCCTAAAAAAATGGTATAATGATACCCTCCCTTATGTTTTTGGGGTCGCAGAATACGAATTTGACAATATTTTTTTTGTAGGGGTGGGGGGTGAGGGGGTTAGGGGAGCGAAAAATTCAAAATTTGACTATAATGATGTGTGATATGTCGAAATGTATGTTTTTGAGGGTGTAGATCACGAATCTGACAATATTTTTTTCATAGGGGTCAATGGTGGGGGCTGAAGGGGGTGAAAACGGTGAAAAATTCAAAATTTGACTATAATGATGTGTGATATGTCGAAATGTACCGAATATGAATAATTCAACTAAAAGTGAGTAATTTTCATCAATTTACTCGGTTTTAGTTGTTATAAAGTAATTATAGAGGTATAATTTACGTTGAAACTCCGTTTTTTGTCTACTCTGCTGCATAAATAGGAATAGAAAAAATTTTCGCACGTAGATGCACGGGAAATTCCAGTGGCTGGTAATACTTAAGATAGTGCATTTCAAGATGTTAATTGCCATTTTTGCCCTAAAGTGCCCCCGCGACCTCCACAGTCGATTATAGTGAAAAATCTTGGTGAATTTCGTTAAAATGTGACAAATTTTTTCTTCCAGGGACTTTGACGGCTCCCCAATAGAAAATTCTTCATCCCCCACACTTCACCCCCTCTACACCCTCGAAAACGTACATTTTGACATATCACACGTTATTATGGTCAAATTTTGAATTTTTCACCATCTTTACCCCCTTCATCCCCCACCATTCACCCCTACGAAAAAAATATTGTCAAATTCGTGATCTACACCCTCAAAAACATACAATTCGATATATCACACATCATTATGGTCAAAATTTGAATTTTTCACCCCCTTCATCCCCCACCATTCACCCCTACGAAAAAAATATTGTCAAATTCGTGATCTACAACCTCGAAAACATACATTTCGACATATCACACATTATTATAGTCAAATTTTGAATTTTTAAACATTTTCACCCCCTCAGCCCCCATTATTGACCCCTACGAAAAAAACATTGTCAGATTCGTGATCTACACCCTCAAAAACATACATTTCGACATATCACACATCATTATAGTCAAATTTTGAATTTTTCGCTCTCCTAACCCCCTCACCCCCCACCCTTACAAAAAAAATATTGTCAAATTCGTATTCTGCGACCCCAAAAACATAAGGGAGGGTATCATTATACCATTTTTTTAGGGTTCATTGTAAGTTTTTGAATTACGCCCGTTTTGAGGGTGCTCACAGCCCACTGTGGCTCCGGAGGCGTGTTCATCAAACTTTTCAATGACTTACGGGGTAAAGCCGATAATTATTTTTCAAACTTTATCTACGTTGTAGTTCTCTGAATACCAATTCTTTCAACCCGAAACCGCGAGTAGTATTCAAAGAGGAAAAAGGAGTACAAAGGGAATCGGATGTTAAATAAATAAAACGTATCGTTTACATATTGTGCGGTAGCGAGAAAAAGCACAATCATAGTAAATTTGTCATCAGACATTAAAGTATATAATATGCTTTTTAATAGTTAAAGTTTTCTAGTAAATTACAAAATTCGAATACGGTCTATTCGCGTAGATTGTACGTATATTCTTCATCGCACTGACGGACGCGGACGCTCCGTTTGTAATGATAAACGCAGCGTAGTGTTACGACTTCAGCTATTTATCCCTTTTGTGTGGTTGTCGTGATGTTGGCCAACGAAATAGCGTGTATGTGGGGATTTCCTTGGTATTGTGATACTTTATATACGAAATAGTATACTGTATTTCAAAGTTGACTAAGTTTTACAATGTTGTGTATGGGTACATCGGGGTGGCTTTAGCGTGTGATTAAAGTCCTCGAAACGAAAATATGTAGTGGACAGTCCGAGAGAAGCTTTTGTACGGAATTAATGCTGCCATACAAAGGGGGTGGTAGCGAAGTTACACAATGGTACGAAAGTGAAAAAAAAAACAAGAAATTCGTTGATAATATTGGATGTTTTCACAAAAAAATAATAATCATTTGATGAGAAGATCTAATGAGATGGCGAGAAGCCAAAAATAACTCTTGTTGAGCCTCAAACGATGAATCCGTCACGAACGAAGGAACGATAAATGCGTCTGGAATCGGAAACTCGTTCGCGAACGAAGAATCCTTTGAAGTAAATCGTTCACAAACGATGAGTGTTCTTGAATTGAAAAATCGTTCGCGAATGAAGAATCATAGTTCACAATGAGGTAGACTTGAATCTGATGAATCATTCGCGAACGAAAGATTGTTGGTGATGAATTGTTCAGAAACAATGAATGAGTCTTGACTGCTGAATCAGAAAATTGTTCACGAATAATGAGTTGTCTTGAATCCGAAAAATCATATGAAAAGAATCGTTCACAATGAGTCAGTCTTGAATGAATCATTCGCGAAGGAAGAATTGTTGAAAATGAATCGTTCACGAACGAAGAATAAATTTCAAACAAATCGTTCACAATGAGTCAGTCTAGAATGAATCATTCGCGAACGAAGAAGTGTTAGAAATGAATCGTTCACGAACGAAGAATAAATTTGAAACAAATCGTTCACAATGAGTCAGTCTAGAATGAATCATTCGCGAACGAAGAAGTGTTGGAAACGAATCGTTCACGAATGAAGAATCATTTGAAACGATTCGTTAACCATGAGTCAGTCTTGACTGAATCATTCGCGAACGAAGAATTGTTGGAAATGAATCGTTCGCGAACGAAGAATCACTTCATCACTTGAAATGAATCGTTCACAATGAGTCAGTCTCGATCCAATACAATGAATCATTCGCGAACGATCAATTGTTTGAAATGAATCATTCACGAACAATGAATGAGTCTTGAATCGAAAACAAATTCGCGAACGAAGAATTATATGAAAAGAATCGCGTTTACATTGAGTTGGTCCATAATTCAATGAATCGTTCACAAACCACGAGCGAATCTTGAATTGAATGGAATATGAATCCTTCACGGATAATATATCATTTGGAAATGAATCGTTCACAAACGATGAGCGAGTCTTGAATTTAAATTGAATGAATCATACGCGAACGAAGAACCATTCATTGAAAGAATTGTTCATGAAGGAAAAAATTGTCTGAAATGAATGATTCTTGAATCGAAAATAGTTCGCAAACGAAAAATCATTATTCATGAACCAAAATTCAGCATTGAATTTTGATGAATCATTTACACGATTACTGCATCTTGAATGAATTACTGTATTTTTGAAAAATTGGGATTTTTAGGATTCATGTCTCGAATTTGCAGGTGAACGGATGAGAAAACTGAATCATCGCGATCAAGAAAAAGAAGAGGAAATTTTCACAAACTTTTCCATCCTCGATCACAAAACCATGCTAATTCAAATGTCTCAAAACAAAACCAAACTATTTTAGTACCTAACGAGTCAATGAGCTAGCTACAAAACGATCACCTCACCCATAGAAAACCTCAAATTACCCAACACGTTCTCCACCCAATTATAAAATCTTCGCAGCGGTAACCGAGCCAATTAAACCACCAGCAGCACGCTATCGATATCAAAGCCCAGAACCAACAATCAAGGAGTCAAACCCCATCCTCTTCAAATCAATCTTCGCAATGACACATCGAACAATATAACTGGCTTCTACCTTCTGTCCGTCCATCGTCAGTCATCACCCCCCAAAAATACGAGACAACAGTACACAAAAATTAAACTCGATCGTATTGCTTTAATTCGTATTCAACTCGCCATAAGACCACCTTTACGATTCCAACTTACATTTCCGACCTACTCGGCGTGGACGAAATAAACCAACCTCTCCAGTCCTGCACAGTGTACTCGTAAACGTGTACACAATTTCCGCACAACACAGTCGAAACCTTAAAACCGCCCTTTACAAAAGGCATAATACGAATAAATGGGATTAGAACGCGTATACACGTATAATAAACAAAACTACTCAAAATAGCTTCGCCCAAATCCGTATAGCCTTGTGCTATACGAATATAAGTTCGTTGACGTAAGTTGAAAAAGCATCATTCTCGTAGACGAAAAGTTTAGCTCTTTTGTATCAGTCAATATACCTACTACGTACGCAGATGTACACTCATTTCTTGGTAGATTGAATTTCAGGGGGCAGAGGTGAAATGAAAGAGAAGAAATGTTTTTAAAATACCCGAAACGAAATTCATTTCGTACGAGGCTAGCAAAAAGCTCATCTTTGCAAGATTAGTATAACTTTTACGAGAGAAAAAGTAAAGAAAACCAGGCGAATAAAAGTTCGCATAGCAAAAATTACTCTAAAACATCCAGAGCCAGGCAAATTCCACCATATCTCATCAAATTCTCGCAACCGCAATCGTAAATTTTTAACCTGCCAAGGAAAATATTCGTGAAAATAGGACTTTTTGATCTCTCGCCGAGATAATCGCAATTAAAATTTCATCCCTGGTACAACGTTTAGCGGTAAGATTAATTATTAAATACGCGGCACTGACGGGTTGAAGAAAAAATTGCCTTCGCGTTTGAAAATGATATTTAAAAATTAACCGAGTTTATATAGTTCATTCTAAATGACGTACAGTTCAACTCCGCATCTTTTCTGTCAGGATCGTAAACATTTAAAAATCTAAAATATTCGTTCGTTCGTCTTGAAAAGCGAGAAAGAAATTACACACGATGACGTTTCGCGCGGTTTCGCTCGCTCAACGACGACAAAATGTAAAAAGCTCGTAGTATACGAACAAGTGTCGAGTCAACGAGTAAAATTATTTAATTTTTGATTCACCGGAGCACACCGCTGCTAAAAGTTTTTAAAAGGTATAATTTTTCTTATCTTTTTATTTCCTCTGTCAAGCGCTTTTCACGCTGTCACAGTTACACGTAGTAAGCTATAGTAGGTGTAACACCGAAGCTGCCTGCCATCCTGCAGACTTTGGGAAACATTGAAATGCAGAAACCAGATTTCTAATTAATTAGTTTTAAAGGAGGTATTCTAATTTGGCCGCGTAATTAATATGTAAATTATGATAGGAATTTTTTAAAACTTCGCTATAGTCTGAAGCGATTCTCTATAGCTAGGTTACGAAAGACAACGAACATCTGCGCTGTTCTTACTTCTTCTTATCTTACTTGAAGTATTATTTATTGAGCTGCGCATCTTCCAGTAGCAAATGCAATGCTGATTAGTAAAATCTAAGGTTAAGATACCTGCATTTATTTTTAATGCAAGGGGATTTATGTCAAAATTAGGTGATTAAAATTAATAAAATTTATGGTTCTAAAATCGCGAGTGTGCTCCAGGAAAAATATTTAAATCATAGGATATCTAGAAATCATAGCTGTTTTCCAAAGATAATAATTTATAGCTGATTCAAGTCACGCGACTTATCACAAAAATTTCAAAGAAAAAATTAATTAAAGTAAAACTGGCACTGAAAATAATCCTGCTTTAAAAGTCATTGAAAAGCATAATTTGTGGCAAATTTTTTCATTCAAAAATCGTTCTTGTTCAGGAGTAAATTTTCGAAAATATTCCAAGTTTTTCTATCAAAAGATAACTACATCAGAACGAATTGAGAAAAAAAGTCTGCAGATTTAACTTAAATTCATCAGAGATCTTCATTTTGAGTTGAAAGTTACTCGGAAAAATTTTAGCTTCGAAGGTACCAGTGTAGAAAAAATCGTGGTTTTTTCGCTTCTGTCGCTACCCAACCTGTTTTGCAAAAAATGACCCAGTCCCAAATACAAGTAAGTACATATTTGAGATTCTGCGTCGATCTATGCTGTTGCCATCAAAATCCAAGACCACTTTTAGGGGTATACTGAGCGATTGAAGATCTGCAAATCGCTTATTTTTGGATAGAATCGTGTTTTGGAAATTTCTTTTTCTCAAATATTTCGCATAAATTATTCCAAAATATTCTAAGAAAATATCCTTTCTGAAATTAGGAAAATATTTTGGAACGGAGTGGTGCCAATTTCATGGCAATTACTGTCGACTCTCATAAAACGAAATTTTTTTGCAAGTTTTCGACTATAGCTGAATCAAAAGAACAAGCAAAAATACATTACTGGCCAAAATGTCAGCAGTTGAAATGTTTTTCAGATTTTTAGTGAATTTTTGAAAAATGGGGTAAAATTGAAATTTTACCAAATTGACCTAGAAAGTAGAAATGTTGCACATATACCTACCCAATTTTTGTATCCTGAATCGATTGGAAATTATTTCAAATAGTTGTGCGCAATTTTGGAGCCTCCAGCAGATTTGTGACAATTTAAATTACCTCAAAATTTCACCCAAAGAGGTTGGAAGGCTGAAATTAACTTCAAGTTCACCATAATTTCATCATACTGTGTCGTTTGTAGGTAGTTTCTAGCTATTCTGGAGCTTCCAGTCACATTTCGGAAATTCCACATTATAAAAAAAGTGCAATAAGAACTCCTTCAAACCATCTTCAATCCATTCAAGCATGTTGCAATCAGGTTATACAGTAAATTTTAGCTTTTCAATTTCATTGGGTGAAAATTTGTTGAAATTTCAACATTTAAAAATCTGCTGGAAGCTCCAGAACTGCTCAAAACGGTTCAAAACCTTTTCCAATCAATTCAGAGGGTAGAAAATAGGGTGGATACCAAATTCCAGATTTTCAGGTCAATTTGGTGAAATTTTGATTTTTCTTCTGTAAGTATTTGATTTTCAAAAATTCACCAGATATCTAAAAATATATTCGAGCACCTCACATTTGGTTACAGATGTATTTTTGCAGCTCTTTCGATTCGACTTTGTCCAGTGCAATCCTCATTAGAAATTGGCCACAGAAGAAAGTATCCAACTTGACCAGTCATGACTTTTTTACCTAAATGAAGTATAATCATTGCACAATTCAAGAGACCATTATTCCGATGGAATGAGCGGGGGAGGGGTTCACAGAATTAATCACAGTAAAAATGTTAGCTTTCCAACAATACATAGAATTCAGGGTCTTCGAAATCACAAAGGTTGTCAAAATAGATACATTTTTTAATGTGGGGCTTTGTTTTTAAGATACCTTACAAGTGTGTAATGAATTATTAGTCATTGTCTAGGAGGCTTTGTTTTTTCAAGTAAATATTTCCAGCAGAAATTGAACATAACATAGCTAAGCTAGTGATAATGTGAATCAGGTTACTCATTTGGAACGTACTCGTATGATTAATTCATTACTTCTTTCTCCGAATTGATTTTTAACAAAGCATATTATTAATTTTTTAATTCAAATCGTCTCTTCACTTTAATTTACCTTCCTTCTTTTTTCCCTTAAATTTTGGTCATCGACAAATTATCACTTGGGAATGTAATAAATAGCTCGGGCAGATATGTATTTTTAATTCAGCGGCTGCGCACGCGAATAAACCAAGCGTAAAATGTTGTAACGTTTAAAGTCAAATAAATTATCCCGGGGAAAAAATAGCATTTATTTATGGCGCTCACGCCACGAAAAGAGGAAAAAACTGAAAGGGAAAAAATTAAAAGCAGCTCGCTTAGGTGCCGCCTTCTTTGCCAAATAATTATATAATAAAAGAAGAAAAAGGAAGGGGAAAAAAAGATCTATTGTACGATCGGCACTTCTTTTTAAAGTAATACGGTGCTGGGATTCCCGACCTACCTTATCACGTTTTAGTACAAGCTGCCCAACATGCTTTAGTTTTTCCGCTTTCAAATCAATATCACTATAAGAGGATTTGACGAAGGAAAATAAAACTACAACGTATATACGATTACAGTATTACGACAGTTTTCCACTCGTCGTACTCTCTCCCTTTTTTTTCACTACCTTTCACTCTTTTTTTTTTTTTTGTCATCAGAATAAAAAAAACACCATACCGTTGTCGTATAAATACGCCGTCAAACAAAAGACACAAAAATGAACCAACTCGAAATACAAAAATGTGAACAACGTATTGAAAATACGTTTTTTCCAATTTCATCATAGCCCCCGTCAAACACCCGCGCCACTATCTCCGCGTCCGCACAGAGTGTTTCGAAAATCCAACCTTTTTAACTCGGCGTATTCTGTGTACCTACTTCTACTCCGAAAGCTGAAAACTTTCTCTTTTATTCGAATTATTTTCAATTTTCGCGTTTCCATTTTAATTGAAATTTCATTCCAACTCGAGAAGTATTTTACATCGGCGAACTGAATTGAAAATTCCCAGCAGAAGATTTCTTATTATTTTTACCGTTGACAAGCTGCGAAGGCTGTTTGCCCTTTCGTTTTGGGCGAATGTCAAAAATAAAGAGAAAAAAAATCAGACGATTTTTATCTTTTAACATTGTATGCGAATTATACGACGCGGTTTATCAAAAGGTGTCAACATTTTTCGGCTATTTGCATAATAGATATTTTCGCTCTAAATATGTAATTCGATGCTGACGATGGTAATTTTTTCCGCTCAGATAACATCGATAAGAGAATTTTGTTCGTGAAAAAAAAAAGTAATACGTGAGTGTGATTCCGAATTGGTCAAAGGTATAGGTACGTTAGATAGCAACAATGTTGAAGTGCGATGAACTTTTTTTTTTTCGTTTTCGTTTTATTTTTGTCGCCTTCCTGGATTTTTTATTCTACCTTAATCTGTACCAGCCGATCTGATACAGCCAGTGGGGCCAAAAAGTGACCGTGAATTAAAATATGCTTATTTGACATTTATACAAAGTATACAGATTAGACATCTTACATACACGTGAATTACCGAATTGCCGAAACTTTGTTTGTAATTTACGTTTTAGCTGAAATATAAATAGCTGCTTTTAACTTTACTAGATGCGTAGAATTTGCACGGATATATTTTCAGGTTGAGAATGGAGATCCACTGGCCTTCTTTAGATAGAAAATTTGAGAGGGAAAAGACATTGTGATGAATTTGTGACAAAATTAAATCAGAAGATTTTCATTGACAAACGTTTTTATAATCCTTGACATCCTCGCAAAGAAAATACTCGGTATTCTGAATCACCGAAAAATTTACGGACTCGGTAGAGCAAAATTGAGAGAATAATCATCCAGATCAAATTTTGACTAATGCATTTCAGTTTTCAATTTTTTGGAAATTTTTTAGAACTTGGCACCATTTTTACAGCAAGAGCATTTTTGCAATATTTTGTACTCTCATTTTCAAAATTTGGGAGCTAAACAGTCACCGAAGGATCGAGTCTAAAATATGGATACATATTCAAATTCAACACCCTTCAATTAGTAGGAATCAACATGTCACACTATGCTACATTTTGGTAAATTTTTTGTACTTTGTTTTCAAAGTTGAAGAGGAGCAGGGCCATTGGAGGTCCGTAACCAAAAAATGAATATTCGAACTCATCACTTTCCAAACCCTCAGAAACGATGCGTCACACGCCATTTCAATTTTTAGGGAGAGGGAGGAGGGCCATTCTACGTCAATTCGACCAAGAAGTGGTGGGAGGGGGGGGGGGGGTGTCGGCGATTTTTTTGGAATTTTTCCTGTGGAACTCATCACAAAAAAATCAAAACTCGAAAAAATTCAATTTTCAATTCCAAACATCAAAAAAAGTTTAAATTTATTCAGTTATCTTATTTTGACCTCTTTCTGACGTATTTCATGAAAAAGTTGATAAAAATTAGGGGTTCTTCAACTTTTTCAACGGATACGTAAAAATGGGGGACAAATGGGTCAACTTTATCAATCAAAACTTTTTTTCAAGTTTTAAATCAAAAAATCGTATTTTTTTCGCAAAGTTTCAATTTTTTAAATCGACTTTACGAAATAATTCCATCTCAATTTTTTCATATGTTGTTCAGCAAGAAAAGTTGTCCATAACATATTTTTTTCAGAGTTTTTGAGAGTCGGAATGATATGAAAACTACGTTTTGAAACTTTTCCAGCTAATTTTTCGTACGAAAAAAAATAGCAACACTGATTTTTTTTATGATACATATCACCAAAAAGTCTTTCAAAGCCCTTAACTATTGGAAAAAGTTCCATTTTGGTAAGTATCGCGGTTATCGAATAATTCACTGCTGAAATGGATGTTTCGACACCCCCTAGCAGCCTTGAAAAAAGGGCTAGAGGGCTGCGATTTGCGTCATTGGTCATCCCTTCGAAAGATCTTTCCACAAGAAACATTTCAAAAAAATCGCTGACCCCCCACCCCTTCCTTCCTCTTCAGTCGAATTGACGTGAAATGACCTAGGAGGAAAGGACGATACTGAATGGGACTCCATTATTGAGGTCAGAGGAGTCTGATCGAAAAAATAAGCCCATAAATAGCACCATGGGCAGCTAAAAATTTATCCCTGCATTTCTTAAAACACAGTTCGCTCTCCTTCAAAAAAAAATTTCATCTTTACCACATACCACCGTCTTGGAAATCCTCTTCAAAACAAGAACATTCAATCAACTCACCTGTAACAAAGAAAAAAACAAACATATCGATCAAAAACAGTGAAATTTTTTCACTCTGACATAATAAAAGGTGCGCAAATTACACCGAAAAAAGTAATTCGCCGTTACAATGACAACCTGCGAAGCTACTTTCATGAACCTCGTACATATGATAGATAGCTCGATTTTTATGATAATTTATAGGCTTATATTGTAATATAAACATAGGTACATAAACAATATAGGTAGTCGTTCAAGGTATCAGGCAACGGAATGGTAATACATAAAACGATTTTTTTTTTGTTCGAAGAAAGGTTCCTTCTGTGGATCCTTGACCTTGAGAAATAGGTATCAACGTAACGTGTCACCGTTTAGTTATGTTTTTAAAACCTTAGGCGTGAAATTCGGCAACGTCGCTGCCCATTATTTAACTCACCGCGGCGTTTATTCGCGTATAGTACACTTTCGATGAAACGATCCGACCAACAAAGAGATTATATATTAAGGTACAGAGCAGAGGAGAGATGGAGCAAGAGAGTTGGAGGTGGTTGAAATCCACTACTACGTACTATACGCACAGTGGTATAACAAAATGTACTCTTCACGTACGAAAAAGTAAACTTTCTTCGGAAATATCAGTCCTGAGTCCGGGCTTGGTAACTGTATCGAGCACCATTTGCTAATTAATTAACACCACATATACGTGAAGAGAACGCAGATCAAGCGTATATTTCGTGTGCTCGCCAGCTCGGTTACCCCCTTTTTTTCCCTACCAGTTCAGTTCCCCCAATCTGCGATTGGTATAGAGTTCTCTCTATTGTTTTACTATGAGCTTATCGCGTATAATGAGATATTAAAGTATGTACTTTGAAGTGTTCATTTAGAGAGCTAGCAATACTCTTCTCGCGATGCTTTCGGTTTTGCGGAAAATTTATCTCAACGAACGTCGACTTTTATACGTACAACGGACCAAGTCGACGTCGACTACCAAGAAAAAGAGTGAGAAAGGTGAGAAAACCAGAGATGGCGAGGGAACGAATTACCACGTGAAAAAGTATACATAGTTACTAGCACGAAATTAGACGAAAATTTACGTTTTATATGAAAATTTTAGACTTAAGACGGCACGTATAATATACGAAAGTTCATTTTAAGCTCTTTGACGAATTCAACTTCATCGTTGCGTTGAGTTGGGAAATTTACCTGCGTTAAAAAGATTTTAAATTTTTTCAGACGTTCAGTTTCGCGTAAAAACGAAATTTAAATTATTATTTTAATGATGGCATTTTTTTCTCAAGACCATCTAAATTTGTTTCAATTTTATTTTACAGTTACGCTACCTAATTTAAATGGCTGTTTTTGGTAGTTATTTTTGAGCGACTTGGAAATTTGAAATAGGGCCATAAAAAGTAGGTACCTGATTCGAATATACGCTCTATGTGTACGAATAGCTCCTTTGAATTTGCCAATTGTGACAAAAACGTTACCTACATTTTGCTAACCTACATACATACTTTATTATGGATTCAAACAAAATTATTATTCGAGTACCTGTTTTCGCTCAGAAAAAAATATCTATTAAATCGTGCAAAAAAACCTACCACACCCTCTTTCTTCTTTTCTTTTTTTTGGAAGCTGAATTTTTCATGTTTTTTTAAAATGAGTTATGATATTAATAAGCTGAATACATTTGCTCGAATACATTGATAGATGACCGATCATCAAGGCATATACTTTTCTTACAACTATTGAAGTTCAAATTACATTCATTTGTGATATTGATAATAGGACTATCTTGACACGGTGTCGCAAACTGGAGCTCTTTATCTTCAAAACTCGTACAGATATTCGACTTCAAAGTTTTAAAAAGTACAAAGTTGAGCTTTTTTGAAAACTCAGTTCGAAAGCTTGCCGAATTTCGGAGCTATAATTCAACATTTTGAAAAAAACCTTAATCGTAAAATGCGTCACGTGACTTACTTATTCAATTTTTGTACACAAAACTAACAAATTGAAATTTCCAACAACTCTCCGTTTACCCCCCTCCCTTACATCACACTTAAATGAAAACTCAGAGGTCGGAAACTTTATCAAAATTAAATGATACTTAACTGCTTCAGTGGACAAAAACCAAAACAAAAAAAAGTTCCTCCATCTTCACCTCTCCAAAAGTTCATGAGGAGAATTTGGACAATTTCTTGAATATTAATCAGATTCATTGTTCAGAGAAAATCGTTGTTTTTTTTTCAAATTTCTCAAACACAATCTGGGTGAAAAGTCGACTTTGGAATAGCGTCCCATTTTTTTTCCATACCAAAAATGTCAATAAAATTGAAAATTTTAAACCAATATAAATTTGGAAAAAGTAATGAAAAATTGTTCCAATAAAACTACCGTGATTCCGATGGACGTCTAATGCATATTTTTAGAAATCCTGGAAACTGAAAACAATTAGGTAAAATTGATGATTTTTTATTGCTGTTATTTGAGGAATCCTCCAAGGAAGTTCGACTTTTTGGACCATTCTCAAAGTACCTACATACCATTTTACTTGAAATCCAACAAGTAGAAAATTCACTATCTCGATACCTTGAAAGCCTTGAATTTTCTGATTGATCAAATTAGTATTGAACTAAAATTATTCTATATCCAACCTTCCATTATTCGGTTTCAAAATTAGACGTCTATAACTGCATAAATAAAACGAACAGGTCAATACAGACAGTGGGGAGGGGGGAGGTGAAGAGTTAGCGTCAATTCTCATTGCACACCAAATTTTGAAGTGACCAGGATGTCAAACAAAATTCCCAGACAAAAAAATCATACGTTTTTCATGATCTATTTTTCACATTTTTACAGCATAAAAATACTCCCTTCCCCCCTCCCCTCCAAAAAATTAAATAGCTCGAAACTGCGAGGAAATCGATCAGGGTTGCCATGTTTACTTGATCAAAAATTAGGTATTTCATTTTTTTTCATTTTTCTGATTTTTTGAACAAAGTTTTTATTTTTTATCATCTTTATGGGATTTTTAAAAAATTATTCAAGTGTGTTTCGAGCAAAATTCATGACTTTTTCATGACTTTTCGTGACTTTCATGACCACTTTCCAAAATTCATGACCTTTTCATGACTGTTAAGACACCCTGCAGTGAAAATGTTGCAATCAATTTGAATTTTTGGAACAGAAATCCGAAAGACGACTTTTTAATTAGGAGTAAAAAAAATGATTACTGATTCCAAGAAGATGTGGAGGGAGGGGGAAACTGAAAATGAGATGGAAAATTGAAAATTGTTTTTTTTTCATCATAATAGAAAATTTGTTCATGTGATGAGAAAAAATGAACAAAACTAAAGCTTTGCCAGGAAAACTTCACGAAAATCAAAGGAATTTACTTAGTAGGGGGCCAATCAATTTTTCAAAATAGTAATGAAATCAAATTCAGATCGACTGTTTTATCAGAAACCAAATTATCATTTAAAAAGCTAAGAAAAAAATTATCCTAACATCAAAATAAAATGGCAAAACGGTATAAAAAATGTTGAAAAAATTACTGAAAAGAACTCCACTCCCTCTCTCCCTCCCCAAACATACTCAACGTATTCAAATTCAAATCATACGGATTTCAAATTCTCACGACAACTTGAAATCAAACAACTATTTTCACCGTTTAAAAAATACTGCAAAAATTGAAAAAGCTCAAGAACAGACTGCCTCAAATGCCCATGTTTTAGCTCAATCAGTACTCATAGCATTTTTATAACCAAAAAGGAATACAGTAGAAGAATTGGAAAAAAAATTAGCCGAGCAAATTACCCTACATTCTCATTCAATTAGCCTCAAAACATCCCTCGGCTGAGTCGATTACACAACATTTTTTTCGCCTCAAAATATCTAGTCGTTCTCTCTCCATTTAGTGTTAGATCAAAACATACAAAACAATGCTAATACGATCCTAATCTGATTTCAATTACACCTTATGCCCCAAACACATCAACTACACATCTTACGCAGCATACCAAGTTGAACTTTGAAAATTTCAATTCAACCATCATCGTATGAGTATCTCGCTCGCAATGACCATGAGAATAAAAATGCCAACGCCTCGATGATGCGAGAAAAATTACAAAATTATAAAACGTTGAAATTCTAACGAATAAAAGATGCGGATTTTCTCCATCCCTTTCTATACGTACCTTCTTCGTGTGCTTTTTCAAGCTTATCAGCAGCACATCGCGAAATACATTTTTAGTACTATGGTCGTCGTACATTTACGATAAAAATTCGCTGAATTCTTTAACCGCTGACACAACAACGCGTCAGGGTAAACGGTTGACGATATGATTTAAAAAATCCTGCTAACATTTTTCCAACTCGTTGATTTTCTTCTCACTTGTCAACGAGCTTTTTCAAATAGGATGAAGTTATGTAGGTACGGTTAAATTTGCTTTCGTTTGATTCGCTATTGCCTTGGTCGAACTCGCGATAAAAAAGTTTTCAATTTCTCGCACCCGAATCCTTCTTCCACCATTACTCAGTTCTCACACCCAAACGAGGAAAAAAAATGCTTCTGCATTCGACTTGAGAGAAAGGAGGGAACAAGGTGCGGGCTTACTCGTATTTTAATCTTTGAAAATTCTTCATCTATTACTATTAAAATCTGGAATAAACGCGGATTTTAATTAATCGTAAAATTCATCTATGACTTTTTAAAGTAAAGAAGAAGAATAATAAAAAAAAACGCCAACTCGACTTTAGAAAATTCAACGTCATAAATCACCATGAATAATTACAATGAGGGCTGTTAAGACGCTGCACCGCGCCACATTCGTTGATAATTTTTTTTCTTTCTCTTTCAAGCATAAAAGTTGGGTGACTTTTTTACACTTTGGAAAATTTCCAAAGCACGTAACACCGTGAGCCTGTTGTTCCTGGTAGAGTTTTTCTCGCAGGATACAGGCTATTAAAAAATTTATTACATTTTTTTTGTCATTTTTGCACTTTTCCTCCAGTTCCCTGCCAGTTTGATCTTAATTACCAAAGTTTTACACCGTTTGAGGGGATGGTATCTTGGTGCATGTGGCCCTCACGGGGATTTACGTTAATTATCGACCTTATACTCGCTTACTTTTCTTTCATATTTGCTATTTTTTTTTCTATTTTTTTTTCAACTCGAGTTCGTGTCATTTCGCAACAAAACGACTATATACGACTATTATCTCATTGTGCAAATAAAACGCAGCTAATTCGCTAATGTTTTTTTTCCTCCTGTTAATGCAGTCAGATATACCTTACCTGACTCGGTATATTTCCATTTATTGCATGAATTACTCGTCGATGAGCATTACGAGCTGTTTATTTTATACTCTCGGTGTTATAATATGTAAAAATTATACGCTAAAAATATTGTCGAGTTATGATCATAAGTGTAATATTCATCTAGGTTCGTCATCGTAAAATTAAGAATGCAGTTTCTCTCATCTCTCTCTCTCTGTCTCTACTCTTACATCAGCGCAGTTAATGTCATCCAGAGCTTCTTTTTCTCGCAAAATACATATTTCTATTCCAAATTACGTGTGTATTTTTCGTCGTAAAATCGATAAAATAAATTAAATCGGAAATTTATATGAAAAATAATTAAAATAGTAGTTTCGTCGTCGCAACGTTGTTGCAAGGCGAATAATTTTTTACGATTTTTTTCCCTCCTAATCCGCATACAAAGTGTAATTTCGCGGAATGTCATTTTTGACATTTTGATAGACCATTTTAAATAAGTCGGTGTTTTTTGCAGGATTTTTTAACACGTTTTTATTTTATTGTTGCCGCGCGCGCGGCGGTTTATTTTTATTAGTATTTTGTGCAGAAAAAAAGCGCTCGGCTTGTGGAATTGAAGACGTAGAATATTATGCAAAAAAAAAAAAGGGCAACGCTTTGGGAAAAAAAAGTACGAGTACGTTGTCGAATCGTTGCACATGTATTCTACGACTCGGCCGCGGTATTGTTTATATTTTGCTAGTGCAGCCTACGCAGATAAAATCGATTAACTTGGTTGCGAAATTTCTCCATCTACGTTCGAACACCACAACATCGCCCAGTATTTTTACGGGGCCGCGAGCCCCTCCTTTCTGCACCCCTATTAAATTAGGTGATGGATCGTAAAACGCGGTTGTGATGTTTGGCAAATGCCTGCTGCCTGCCTGTGCTTTTTGCATGGGTATCACAGTATCTTGCTTTTTGCTATGCACATATACGTACTACATACGATATATTATGTAGGTAGTTAGATATCTTTGTAAATGTGTGGTATCGCGCGAGCAATTTTCTTTTACCCCTCATCTCCCTCAATCCCTTTCACAGTTTGGTACTCGCAGCGAATTTCTTACATGAGAGCGTACGACTATACAAAGTATACAAGGTGTCCTAGATGAAATGTCGTTAGATATTCACAAATTTTCCATTCAAAATGCAAGAAAACTGCATATTCAAAAATATAAACGAGTAGAAGCCCAAAGAGTTGAAAATTTTGGAAAATTGAATCATTCTGTCAGAATTTTCAACTGTTCGTGAGAAAAATTCAATATTTTCAAAATTTCAGAACCTGTTTACACAGATATGTAGTTGCGAGTGATGAATTTGCGCAAAGGAAATTAAGCATTAATCGAGAATAATTTGGATTCTAGAAAAGGATACTACCCCAAAAGCCTTGAAACCAAAATTTCAGCATTCAAAACTTATTATGAATTTTTGAAAATCGTTGGTCATTATTCATTTTAGAAAAGAAAAGATTATTCAAATGAACCATTCCCAATAAAAAATTAATGAAAATTTGTTACCTAATTAATTTCAACATAATATAGGGAGGGAAAAAGAGTATCCTTTAAAAAAATAATGAGCCCTCAGAAGAAATAAAATTTTGAACTGAATTGCAGACAAAAATTGAGGGAGGGGAGATGGCAGAATTTTTTCATGGCCTCGAATATTACTTTGCATGGCTCTGTCTCCCAGCGAGTTCCCCAATTCCATAATTTTCATCGTATCTTGAGTAAAACCTGCAGCAAGAATTAGACCATACCCATAAATTTTCAAAATCTTACAATGAAAGCTTACGTACAGAGAGTTCCACCCGGAATTCGGAAGAAACTAGAACAGAGTGTCTAACAAAACTCTCAGACAAAAAATCATGACTTTTCATGACCTATTTTTCTCATTTTTACCACATTAATCCCCCCCCCCCCCAAATAAACGACTTGAAACTGCGAGGCAATTTTTTTTAATCTATAGGTATGTATAAGTAAAATGTGAAATTTCTGAAACACAGGAAATAAATACATACTTACATACAAGTATAATAGCCTATTTCCTGGTCAAAAGGTTACAGGATCAAAAATTGGGTACATACCTATTTCAATTTTTTCATTTTTCTGATTTTTTGAACAAATTTCTCATTTTTTCATTGCTTTTTTCATTTTATAGATTTTAAAAAAAAATTCAACTATGTTTCAAGAAAAATTCATGACTTTTTCTCGACTTTTATGACCGTTAAACACCCTGCAGAATTCTGAATTGGATGAGAAGAGAGAAAATGAACGAATGAGAAGAAGAGAGGTTAAAATACTTGTACAATGAAAATTTTCAAATATTTCGAGTCTTTTTTTCCCATAGAAAGCAATACTTGGAGTGTCCAAATTTCATGGAGCTAAAATTCTCTGGAACCTAGATTTTTAGATAAGTCATCTTGAAATTAGGTGGCAATTAAATTTGTAGGTATCATGCCTTCGGTAAAATTTCGAAAATAGTTACCGTAATAATTTTGAAAACAAATGATTAGGTGGTTGAGACTTTGAGATTGGTAATAGGGAGAAAAATGAGGGGGTGGATCATGATTTCATTAAGATTCTTGAGAGGAACAAAGACCATTGAATGAGGAAGAGAACTCACATCATCTCGATCTTTTTAACCGGAAGAGAAATCTGAAACTTGAGTACGGAGAGGGGAGGGGGAGGGGAGGAGAGGAAAAAGGAAAATAGAGTAGAACATGAATATGATTTTCTTAGAAATTCCATCTCCTTTGAAATCATGGAACGAGAACCTCGAATTATTTCTTTCAGGAAAAAATAACTTTCTTTTATTTTGAGAAGAAGTTAGAGCTGAAACATTGGGGAATGTAGTGGTGGGGAGAGGAGGCGGAATGAAAGGACAGAACATGGTTATAAAGCAAAAAAAAATTGATGAATAAATTTTTAGTTTAATAATACAATTTTAAAAGATTGATTTCACAGATCAAAAATTATTTCTTTTTCTCATTAGTCATGTATGTGTATCACACTGTTCATTTCTTTACCCACTTTTTAACTTCAAAGGGGAAAAATTGGTAAAAAATTGACACGATTCAATTCATTTGAAGAGCCAAATTTCTACACACACCACATTCGAAAATTTTCGCTTTTAAAAATGTTTTACGAGAATTTTCACATTTTTTTTTTTTCACAAGCAACTACATACTCGTATTTCAATTTCTAACCAAAAGGATTCGATTGAAAAATGATTTCCAATTATGTACTTCGAAAGTGTTCTTTTCAATTTCCAAAACAGACAAAATAAACTTTCGAAAAATATTTTGATCCTCACATTTCATCACTGTGTACAGCACAATAATATTATGACAGCCATTCCAAAGGACACCTTGTATACACAACGAAGAAGCTACGAAGGTGAAAAATTACAACGTCAATTTCCCTACCTTAAGACGCTTTAACCTCAAGTTGGGTTGAAAGGGAGGTGTCAGGTTTTGTTGTACACCAAAATACATACCGTGTACTTACGTACTCTACCAGTAGAGTGAAAGAGATATACTAGATATAGGTACACAGATATATATCTACTCGTGTAACAACAATGTGCTATCGAGAGTACTTTACAAAAATGGGTTATGTGGTTGATTTATGGTCGTTAGACGTAAAAAGTTATCATTTTATTTTTTTATATTTCCTCCAACTTACGTGGTACCTAATTGATTAGAAGATGGATCATGTTTGATATGTGTATATTTACGATCTCCATCGCTATATTATTTACCTCATCTACCGGTGGTTTCGCGAAAAAACTGTGAAATGTGTGAAACATGTGCGTTGTACACGAAAAAGTAATTCATGTTTGAAGAATGATTCTTCATGCGGTTTAACATAGAATAGTCTACTTTTATAATAAAGTAATGAATGAATATCAATGATCGTACATATTCGAACAGTATAACAGACTAGATTACTTAGCTTCATTCTACGAGAGAAATTTCTGTTTGCACTACTTACTGATATTTAGCATTATTTTGTCAGATAATTAATCAAACAGGATGGGAGAATGAAACGTCATCCTCATAGCTCGTGTCATTTAATGATATGATAACTGGACGATGAGAAACCGATACTTGAAACGTCTCGAATGTGGAAGAATACGAATCGAGAGGAGAGCAATCGAGCGAAGGAGGAATAAAAGTACTCATCAGTCATCACCTCACACCTCACAACTTCCTCCCACCCATTCACAGACATAATTACAGTGAAGTGGGAAAAAATCCTGAATTCCGAAAAAAATTGGCGAGGAAGTTTATCTACTCTGAGTGGGAAACCCCCCTTAAAAAAATGTGAGCTCTCTAGCTGTACAAAGGGCTAAGCCAGGGGGGTTCTCAAAGTAGTATAATTTTGAGAAAACGTTGTTTTTTGCCATTTATGAGTACTGGAGGCTCCAGATAAGTTCAAAAAGAGTGAAAAAAGAGTGAAAAAAGAGTGAAATCGATTCAAGGACTCCGTACTAAGGGGCAAAATAAATTTTGAGTGATTTGCAACAAAAAATGACGTTTTTGAAACTTCTTTAAAATTTGAGATTTCCAACTTGTCAACCTCGATTTGGAACGTCGAATTTATTACAGGATTAAATTTTCAGCTAACAAAGTCGATCCATGTATTCTACCGGTACTTCCAACCTCTTTGCAATACTACAATAAAGGGGTTTGACTTACTCGAAGGATTTTTTCACAAATTTAAAAAGAAACCAAATTTGAAGAAAAAAAAAAGGGAAAGCAAAACTCTACTACACCGTGTGGGATTCGTTTAGAGAATCTGAACTCGAACGAAAACAGGTATATAGAGTGAATGACACTGCGTAAAATTCCACCTACCCTTCATTGGTTACATCTATACCCGAAGGCTGAGTACCTACCTGAGAAGAACGTGTGCATTGTAAAACGTCGTATTGGATTTTAAAACGCAATTCGTACCCGAAATGCGTACCAACAGGGAGAAAAAGTTTCTCTTCGATGAAATGTAGCAAAGTTCAATCACAATTTACAACCGTAAAGTCAACAATAAATTTTTTCTTTCGAAATACATTTTTTTTCTCGACAACAACAACCAATCCCATTCGACTCGTTTATTTTCTAAATAATGAAATTAAACTCGTAGATTTTGGAAATTTGCAACTTCGGATGCGTTATCTATCTTTTTAAATTACGCAATTTTAGCGGTCGCGAAAACGAAAAGTATTAAAGTACCATCATTTGCTAACCCCTTGCGTCACTATATAGGCTTTTTGTAGTATTTTAAATATCATGTCGGGCTCGTTGATGTTTTCCTTTTACAAGATGACAGTGTCGTCGGTGGAATTAGGCTCGAGTATTTTTTTTCCTTCTCTTACAAAATATATACGCTAATTTTGTAATACGTGAAAACGAAATTACTTTCGTTATGTAGTCGAATGGAAAATATAGGGTTACTACTTTGGAGAATGTTAATAATGCAAAGGCTATTTGAATGTTTACTTTTTTATTCTCGCTGGCTCGAAATATTCCCAGTGTGACGATACGCGAAAGTAAAAACGAGCACACGGTCGACAATTGATCGGAATTAAGTAGGAAATTTTTTCCTCGAGATACTTTTTTTCCTGTAGGTATTCTCATACAACTTTTAAACCTACTGCGTGTAGTTGAAGTAAATTCCAGAATTGACGAAGTAAATGAATCATGAATAGTTACACTCGTAACGTAATGGATTTTTTATACGATATATTACATTCTTGTAGGTGAGCTGAGGGAAAAAAGGCTCGAGTCTGAAAAGTTTTCGAAACGTAGTTAATTTTTAAAATAGAAATTATTAAAATTCTGCGAGTTTCGCAGGCATTTTTCGCATTTATCATAATAATTTTTAAAAAATACGAAAAATGCCTGAATAGTTTCAAAAATCTTGATAAATTACCAAAAAGCTTTAAAGCTTACAACTTTTTACGTAATAATGCAAAAATCGAAAACAGAAAAAAATATGCAAACGTGAAATTTCTCGTAAACAGACGACTTATGTATACCACCGAACTCTAACGATAATCCATCTTGGGATTTTACTATACAAATTTCCACAAATATCAATCAAATTATTTCTTCTTTTTTGTCTCATTGAATCGGTTGACGAGAACGTATTTTTGATTATATTTTCAACGATGCGAGCTTTTTGACTCGTGCTGTATTTTTGATTTTTATTATTTTTTCAGATGTTCATCAACATTTGCATAGGTGAAGTTAGGCTACATTGAAAACAACATACTCGTACGTCGAAATGACGCCTATTTCATTGAGTTAACGAAAGCTTTGCAAAACACAGCTCGATTTTGTAAACGGTACTTGAAGTATTTTTATCGTAAAATTGTATCCTATCGTATTGGCAACATAATAGAGCAAATCTAGATAAAAAAGATACTCTTAAAAGATTTCGATGACTTTTTAGCAACACTTATGAATTATTCAGAGTTGCAAATCGCACAAAAAGGTACAACAAAGAAAGGGAAATGTTTATAAATATCTACTTTCTACAGTTTAAATTGTACGAGGTTTCAGGGCATGTATACAACTGACTAATCTGTACTAAATTCGAGTATATCTAAATACGACCACAACAATGTTTTTAAAGTGATAATACATAGAAAAGCACGCGAAGATGAGTCGGTGTTGAGATACGTTTCACGACAACTCTGTATAATCTCATCATCATATCAAAATATGTAGGAATGTATTATTAAAAAATCATGCACAGGACAGTTATCGGTAACATTATGGTCAACTTCCATTTACTCATTAGCGTAATCAAAGCGACTAATTGATGCAGCCAGCCAATGGTTGTTTAACAAACTGACCTAGTCGTTGAAAAAAAAATAATCCGTTGTCAGATTTCTTTCTTTTTGTAGGTCGTAATAGGTTACGTGTAAACGAGGTGATCTTTTTCTTGTTTTCAGTTTTTTTTTTATTAATTTTTTTTACGTTTGCTTGTACCTATTTCATAAAGAACAAAGTTTTCTAAGGTTTAGATTTTTTTGAACAGAAAATGCTGTATTTTCTGAAAACACTATAAGCAAGTTGACAGCTGTGTCTTCATCAAGAAAGATAGACAGGTTGTTGTTGGAGGAAAACTCATTTCAAAAAATAAAAAATAAAATAATGAGAATTTCAGTCAGATATCAGAAATGTCCCGTTCTTAAAAACATTTTTTAAAAATACTCATGTGACCCCTAAAAATTGAATTTTTGGAAAATTTTGTCAAAATCGAGAAAAAGATACAAAGATACAAAATTTGAACGGAGAAATTGAACCTAGTACGCCAAGAAGAACAAAGGAACAAAATTTACCCAAAACATCGACATTAATGAAAATACCAGAAAAAAAACTGTATCCCATCTCAACTCATATTTGGCGGAATTGAGAATAATAATAGGTATGCATCTGAAATCCAAAATTTTTCATCCGGGCTGGGAGGGAGGGGGAGAATTGTTCAAAAATTTGGATTGTGAGATCTCATCTGGAAATCAATGTTGTCAAGTCAAAAAAACTTTTGTCTTTGATGGAGCTGAAAAATGTGCTAAGTGATGCCAAAACTAGGGGAAAAAATGTACTAAATTCAATTTTTACCAATTTTGAAGCGATCTTTGCCAGTCTTCGTTTGAATGTCAGTAATTTCATGAAAAATGACTTGATTTCAGTGATTTTGTGGACAATTCAAATATGCTAAATGTGCCAAAATTAAAAACAATATGCTAAAAGAAATGCTACCGGTTTTTAACAAAAAATTTTGAGCTATGCAAATTCTTTTCTATATATTTTACATCTAAAAAATTCTCAATTTTACTATAATTGACACAATTTTGAGTTTCATGTTGAATAAATCAATAAAAGAGAAGAAAAAATGTACACAAAACTAACTGAACAAACACGTTTCCTCAAGAGAAGTTTTGTGAAAATGTTGACCGTTTGCCACATTACAATTTTACAAAGCCAGTTTTCCATGTATTTTTGCAATTTTTTGCTTGGTTCTTGTAAGAAAATGGAAAAAATGATGCTAAAATTTCAAAATATCTTACAAAAATGAATATTTTTACGCCAATAAAAATGCTAAAAAGCTAAATTAATTTTTTTGGTGCAATGAGTATTTTTCTTATGCCAAATCTAGCATAAAATATGCCAAATGGGCAACACTTCTGGAAACACCAAAAAAATGTGCTCTTAATCTCTTAGATACCCCTCTCCATAAATACAGAATTTTTAATTAGAAAATTCAAGTATTTTACAGCGTACAGCTCTGTTATCTGAGTTGAGGAGGAGGTGTGGTGGGAGTGTCGAAAATGTTTTTGGGATCTTCTGGCGCATTATGAGAGAATTTTATCCCACCTGATGGAATGAAGAATAGATTTCGCAATCTTGGCTGTTTGCATTAATGTGATGATAATTAAGCTCAAAAATTTCTTTACGCACCCCAAACTTGTAAATTGTTCTAAAGGGTCTCATTCCCTGTCAATTCGACCAAGAAGTGGTAAGGAGGGGGGGGGGCGATTTTTTTTGAAATTTTTCCTGTGGAATAGTGATAAAAATTACACTCATTGGCAAAAAAATCGTTTATTTTTCGACTATGAGTGTAATTTTTATTAATTTTTTCATGAGATACGCCAGAAAAGAGGTCAAAATAAAAATAAAAACTTTTTTTGATGTTTGGAATCGAAAATTGAATTTTTTCGAATTTTGATTTTTTGTGATGAGCTCATTTCAGCGAGTGAAAGGGGTTTTTCAAAATTTTCAACGAATAGGTAAAAATAGAGGTCAAATGGGTCAACTTCACCAATCCAAACGTTTTTTCATGTTTTTTTTTTTTTTTTTTTTGTTGGGTGTTTGTATTATGTACTTGATTATTACACCCGTCGTGTGAGATTTAAATCGAGTTGTTAAGGTCAAGTTTTTTAATTAGGTCTAAGAATTTTTTAATTTCGGAAGGGTCGTCTGGTATGAATAGGGATCTTTCATCTATTTGTAGGGATAGTCTGTGCTGATGTAAGGAGGGACAGCGGAATAGTGAGTGTTGGACAGATACAAGTTCTGACGTGCAGAACTGGCATGTGGGTTTTGGGGCCTTTTCATAGAGGTGATTGTTTAAATAAAAAAATCGTATTTTTTCAAACTTTCAATTTTTTAAAATCGATTTTACGAAATAATCCATCCTAATTTTTTGATATGTTGCTCAGCACGAAAAGTTGTCCGAAAATATTTTTTCAAGAATTTTCGAGAGTCGGAAAGATATAAAAACTACGTTTTGAAACTTTTTGAGCTAATTTTTCGTACGAAAAGAAGTGGCAACGCTGATTTTTATGATGTCACCAAAAAAGCCTTTCAAAACCCCAACTATTGGAAAAACCTCCGTTTTGGTAGGTATCGCGGTTATCAAGTAATCCACTGCTGAAATAAATGATATTTCCAGTTCATCGAAAACTTTGACACCCCCTAGCAGCCTTTCAAAAAGGGCTACAGGGCTGCGATCTGCGTCATTGGCCATCCTTTTAAAAGGTCTTTCCACAGAAAAAATTTCAAAAAAATCGACCCCTTACCCCTTCTTGGTCGAATTAACGTGGAATGACCCTACATGAATTTCAGCCCAAAGTAGATAACTCACACACAATTTTTTTACATAGCTACTTTAAATATGTACTAAAATTCTAACACGTATAAGATTTCTAAAACCAGATACCGTTAACAATCAACCACTAACATAAGCCCATTTTCAGCTTAGAACAAGTTTCGGTAGGTACACGCAGCAACATTGGAATATTTGAAACAAATTTTATTCCATGGGGAAAATTTTGAAAAAAAATTCATCCCATGTTGGATCCCATGAAGAAAATTTATCATCATAACCGATAATTACGATACTTCAAACTACTCACACACCACACTCGTATTATAAAATGAAGAAAAAAATCACGAAACATATAGATACTATTTTTTGCTCTCGATCAGAGTGTTGTTCGCGATCACCGCGAGCGTTGCGAATTTCTCACGACCAGGTAAATCCGAGAGAATAAAACGATAATTATAACAGAAATTGTGCACGTGGTTGGTACGTATTTTGCTGAATATATTTATGTAACACGAATATGAAATTTGATACGTTTCTGCTTGAGATGATCGTGCACGTTGTTTATTCAGATTAAACGGTAATGATGTGCCGCAGCAGATAACTTCCATATACTTACTGACGGATTTCTCCATATTTATCCAATATTGCTTAGGTACGCGGTTAATTTCCATACAAAGAATTACCCTTTGATTATGATTACTATGCCATATTAACGTATCAACTTGATAAAATATACTCGTATGCACGCGAATTCAGTTCACCCGAAGACGAAAGCAAAAAAATTCTTTGAGGTGGTATTTTTTTTTTGCTCCTACACGAACTATAAAATCCAATCGATTGTAATTAATCGGCGATAAAATTTAATTCGCGACGACTCCCCGGAGCGTGTAATTTGTGAAATTTTAAAATTTACAACGAATTTTCGACATAATATTGTCGGATTTAAAATTTGGCTGGATTTTTTTACATGTATTTTCTGGATTCCGAGAAAGATATGATTTGATATAATATTTAAATCGTCATAACTCATAATTAATAAAAAATTTTACGACCTGCAACATTCTAGTCTTGTCGCGAACATTAAAGTATCGTTGATTTACATTGTTGCACCTCTTTAGAACGACGAAATGCGGCTTTTATATACTTATTTTTAGCAGATAATCGGCTGGATATGAATAGTTTTTTGTTAATTAGCAATTATAATTTCCAAATCTGAGTTAATTTGTATATAAACTAGATTTTAATACGTTTTATTAAACTAATCCTAAGTTAAAGCTGCATAGATTGAGGTTGCATTTCAAGTTTGGACAGGGTGTCCTAAAACGTCATTGAATTTATGATCATGGGGTAAACCAAATCGACACAAGATGTGAATCAAACTTTAATTATGGATGGTTTGGGTGTAGCTTATGCTTGAAGGATGGCGAATGAATTGAATAATCGTTACACTCTGTCAATAGAAATTAAATTATTCCATAATTCATAAAATGACTTACTCATTCGCATACTTAGATAGGTGATAGGTACAATAACTCAAGCACCCACAATCCTACATGTTCTATTACTCTTGACCAAAAATTCGACTCACCTGAAACAAAAAAATACAATGGCGGATTAGATGAACATATTACATTTCCACAATAATTACCTAATAGAGACAAAAATATGTTGATATCTCAAAACTAGAACAATTTCAGTGAAATATTTCAATCTGATTCATTCAAATTCCATAATGGCTTCTGAATCTCCATTTTTTTATGTTTATTTACTTTATTTTTGAATTTTTTCAAGTTCTTTTACAAATTTCTTAGCACTAGGGGAAAAAATTAGTACTCCAAACTCAAGCTTTCATTTTTACTATCTGCATCAGGCTGATTTTTTTCCAAAATAAATGAAATAAAAACCAAAAAAAAAAAAAATATGAAAATGTCTCATAATCCACACATATCATTCATAAAATACGCAAAACACCATGATTCGCTAACACAGGCCATACGACAAAATTTCCATTTAACAAGCCAGTCTCAGTAAACAACAAACACACAAAATTTCGAATATAGTCATGGAAACTTCAGCACATGTTTCTCTGCGTTTCCAGTTGTCAACTCTCATTTCAAAAGAAAACTTAAACCCATTGTGGCAAAATTTCGCTAAAAAACACAACCACCGCGTGGAAGTTGAAAGGTCTCGCAGAAAGCCTTTCTATTCCGAAGGCAAATATTCGCCATTATTCAATTTTAGCCTCTAAATAGATGATTTTTTGCGCGAATTTTCAACCAGGACGCGTACAAGTACCATTTTTTCACCCCGAATGATGCGAAAAATTCGCTATTTTTTCGATCAAACGACCGAGAAAACTTTTCAAAGCATTGTTGTAAATTTTTATTACACGCCCAAAACCTCGCGAGTAATTTAAAACTCACTTTTCGACGTCGTATTTTTATTGTGAAATATTGTTAGAGAACATATATTCGTAATAGGCATCTTTCTGTGCAGAGTTTTCGCAGTACGCGAGGCAAAAATACTCATATTCGAAGTAAAGTAATGTATTCTTCGAGATTTTCCCGACCCAATTCCCCCTCCCCCCGCTCCGCGTGTTAAAAAGCTAATTGATATTCTCGTTGAATATTTTTTTTTTTTCGAGAAAAATACCGAAGTAATATTTTCCATCTTGAGAATACATTTTTTTTTTTCACAACCGAGTTAGTGTTTTCACAAAGGACGCTTTTTACTCGAGGCAATTTTCCCTTCTCGAAGCAAAGCTTTTTCTCTCATTCAATTTTACCGCATTAAATTGCCAAGAATTTTCTTACGTTGTTTTGATTTACGTGGGAAATTGAGCAAAAATATCATTTTCGTGTTTTTCTTGCGGTTGAATTTTTTTTTTTTGCTTTCTTTGTCGACGAATTTCGCGGCTGAAATTTTTTCCATACGGTTCGTTTCGATGGCGAAAGAGGTTCGCCATTTCCGCAGTAATTTGATGTTGTGTTTGGAATGAGAAATGAAATTTTGTTTTTTTCATTAAAAAAATAATAATAACCATGGAAACAGCCTATGAATTTGAATGATAAAAACGAAAAATCAATTTCGAGGCGAATTTTTTTAACGAAGAACCTAACGTTATTTTTTTTCCAAGTCATTCATTTTTTTCTCATCGAAAGAAAAGTTTATAATTAGAAAAAATTTGATGGAAAGCTGAAATTTTCAAATATCTAACTAAATATCATTCGTTGATTTCGAGATATTTTAGGGGGAAAAAATCACTTATCGAGTTGAAATTTCAATTTATCAAGATGGAAATTCCACGAGTCGATAGGAATTTCTTCATTTTTATAAATAAAATACACTTAATTTTTCATCGAATATTTTTTTTAAATTGTAGAAATATTCGCATTTCCAGAATTTTCGGAGTTGAAATTTACCTGAAAAGTCTGACCTTTTTTTTCAAACTCTATTCGATTTTGTTCGCTGCCAACGTTTTCAATTTTTCTACCTTAATTCGATACATTTTCTCCATATTTTCAACAATAAGCAAACACGCTGATAAATATGGAAAATTTCATTTCTTTTCTTTTTCCGAGCACGAACAAAGTGTCAGATTTTGCTTTTCTTTCCCTTTCAACACAACTTGATATACTTTTTTTTTTACCATATTAAACTTCTTTGTTGTTTGGAAATTGTGTCACTGTTATTCTGATGCTTAGAAAATGAACGTTCTTTCGTTCTCGTGCGGTTAGTCGTTTTATTACATCGAGTCGAGACACACGATTGAGCTGGAAAAAAGGATGAGGCTTTTATGTGAAAATTTTTAATTTTGATGTTGAAATTGCCAGCACATTTGCCCGAATAGATGTGTTTCTAGATTGCGAATTCTTTTGTCATCCATCTCAATCTACTACATGTTGGATTTGGTATAGAGTAAAATAAATAAGACGACAGAAGAGCCTTCCAAACAAATTGGTATAAATTTTCGCCGCGCGTATTTAAATAATAAATTCGTCTGAAAATGGTAGATTCGCTAGGTCATCTTGCTGGGTTCTCTCGTAAAATGCCTAAAATTTCTCAGTATGTGCTAAATTATAATTTCGTGCGAAGTCGAGGCATTCGTAAATTTAGGCTTACATTACATGGTTGAGCTAGTATTGAAATGAAAAACTCACACGTGGTTTATTCTCAGCAATGTATTTGCAAATTATGTATATACCGAAGAGGAAGTACCTATACGTGTAAAGTTATGAACTACACAGTACACACACACCTACAGCAGCAAGAAAAATACCCTCAGCACAAACCACGCAGTAAAATGCGTTTGAACTCTTGTCGCGCCAAGATATTACACACACAGATATTTTATAATTGCGCCAACGAAGCGAAAAATTTTTCACCAGAGGAAATTGCACATCGCGTGCTCTTCATGATTCATGGTATTGTTAGCTAAACGGAGAGGGAAATAGGAGAAAAATGCACAATTCACAACTTCACAAAGTATCCGGTATCAAGGAAAATGTTTCAATTCAATGTGAGAAAAAATTCATATTATCGTATCATTTTTTATTTTTTTTTTTAATCAAGTCATCAATTATCAACAATATTATGAAACGAATGGTCGCTAATTCATTACATCTCTCGATTATTTCTATATATTTCACGATACGGCACATTGCATTGTTTTTCTCGATCTCACGCTTGATATTTGACCCTTTGCACATGTAGGATATTATTGTAAGTGTATTGAAATCATCGTGGCATCGATTTTATTTGCGCAGCGGAAAAATACCTACGCCGCTTGGGAAAATTTTCAAATCAAGTCTCTCATTAATATTTTGCTACGCCTTTTATCGAAAGCTTTTAATCATAAAGCCCGATGAATTTTTCAGGTCACTGGTTCTTTAATCCTTATAGTTATATTTTAATCAGTTCGCGTAGGTAATCCTCTTTCGTTCTGACTACATAAACACTTCAAGTTGGGTTTTAAGCGTCTCAATTTTCGCGCCAGTACTCGTCAAACATATCTTCGCAGTCTGTCATCGTGGCTCGTTCAATTAGGTAAATTTTACGAATGAAATTTCGACAATTTGAACGACTTTTACATCTTTATAGACTATAGAGCTGCGATATTATTACGATTCTTACAAAATAAGATGGCTGAATTTTCACTGCTAATCACCTATTACGTTTGTGCTTTGAAAATTTTCAATTTTTTGTATCTATACACGTAGCATTGTAAGACGACTTTGTTACAATTTCATGAGTTGATGGGATGTTCAGTTCATTTGAAATTTTATGACGATTTTTTCAGTTTTTTTTTTATCAAGTGAAACCATCTTCTATCATTATCTGAATCTGTAAAATCAGCAGCAATATTTGCTAATTGAAATCAGTACACCATTTTCATGGAACTTGGATGATTTCTGACAAATGATCAATCAGTTTTACAGATTAACTTCAAAGTCTTCTAAAAATCATTGACCTTCGTAAAAATTGAGCATTTCACAGTGTCATCCTTTGCAAGTCGTTTTGAAGCCTCCAGCGAACTTTTGAAAATTACTGGAGCCTCCAGTAGATTTTTAAAACTTTCGAAATTTCCCCAAAATTTAATCAACAAGTTTTATGGCGCTTTTTGGAAAATTCAAATTTACAAAAAGTAGCTGGAAGCTTCAAAATTACTTGAAACCCCATGCAATCGAATTTTTCATCGTATTGAAATTAGTTTGTGGAGTAAATTTCGGCTTTCTGACGCCATTTGATAAAATATTGTGAAAATTTCAAGTTTCAAAAATCTGCTGGAGACTCCAGTAATTTTCAAAAAGTCGCTGGAGGCTCCAAAATGACTTGAACCCACCTGAAGTCGTGTTCAGAGGGTGTTAAGATTGGAGTGCAGAGTAAATTTCGGCTTTCCATCTCCTTTTGATGAAATTTTTGAGAAATTCAAAGTTTTAAAAATCTACTGGAGGCTCCAGTAAAATTCAAAAAGTCGCCGGAGGCTTCAAAACGACTTGAAATTCACCTGCAGTGGACTTCGTAGCGTACTGAAATTAGTTTGCAGAATGAATTTCGGCTTTCCAACTCCATTTAATTAAATTTTGTGGAAATTTCGAGTTTCAAAAATCTGCTGGAGGCTCCATAAACTGCTTAAAACGGTTTGAAACCGTTTTCAATCGATTTAGCAGGTCAAAAATAGGGTATATCCCAAATTTAAGCTTTCTAGGTCCATTTGGTAAATTTTGATTTTTTCCCCTCATTTTTGGCCTAAAGATCTTCAAAAATTCACCAAAAATCGAAAAAGGCACTTCAGCACTTGAAATTTTGACAGTTGATGAATTTTTGTCTGCGCTTTCAATCTACTTTTGTACAGTTTAAAAAATTTCGTGCAAGTCCTATCTTGGGACGCACAATCTGCGATTTCGGCTGATATCACAATGACCGCCATTTTGTAAGTAAGGCCACTTTTTTTTTTTGAGGACAAGGGATAGAAATGTTCCTTAGGAATACCCCTTTAAGAAAAAAGTTGTTCCGGAAGATCAACGGGTGGGGTGGGGGTGGGGGGTGCGGTAGATCCTTATGCGGGCCCCCGACTATTAAATAGGTACTTCATATTCAAAAATTTGTTGCTTTATGAAATAATGCTCGCCCTTAAAAGGTTTACAATTCAAATAGCCGAAGTCTGCAATTCTAAAAATTCCGCGAGCCCTCCCTCTTCCTTCGCTACCTCAATTCTAACAAGTACAGAATTCAGAAATCATCTTGTCCTCATCCTGAGATAAAGCCAGACTCTATTTCGAAATTTTCAATCCTTTGAAAATTTGAGTCTTCTAAAAGAAGGAAATCTCAAATGTGTACTTGATTCTTGTAGAAAAATTGAGATAATTTCAAGCTGGAAAATCTCTCCCAGTACCATTTCAATTGATACTAAATTTACTGATTGCATTAATACACATAAGTAAGAATAGTAAAAGAAAAATTCATTCTCTAAAAAAAAAAATCCCTCTTCTTTTTATCCTAAATCTGGGAGCTGAAAAATGAAAATAATGTTTGAATTAATTTATTCCTAACTTCGATTTGAAGAAACTCCAACACGAATAAGCTAACATAGGCCTAATTTCAACTCATCATCAAAAATGATTATCATCTCGAGAATATCCACACGCATAAAAAGCCCTAAAAACATTAAAGACCGCCAGAGAATTTCAACAACTCTTTCAACGAGCTGAATCTAACCTGTGACATTCAAACACCTAAAACTCGGGCATTTCTATAAAGTTACATTACTACAGTTCTACACACCTTTATCGCATCACTTTTACCCTATTTATAACGGCTGAAAAGCTCTAAAGTCTGGCAAAACTTCATCCGGCGTTAATAAATAATTACATTGAAATCTCTTCTAGCACTTGTAATCATTTGACACTTTTGCTGAGCGAATGGTGACCGTCGAAGCTCGCAGGGAATAGAATAGAGGCGTTGGTTGTTACACCAACAGAGTAGGTACCGGGTAATCCGACGAATTGATACAACTTTCATTTACTCGTAGCTACAGTAGTGTACGCGTACACTGGCCGAGGTATTTTCGAAGCGAATTCCTGCTATTATTTATCCTGATTGAAGTACATGAAATAACAACCCTTTTACAAAGTACACATAGTCATTTACTTCTAAACAAAATGACTGCTTCCATGGTAACCAAGAGTCTAAGAAGGGTCAACTATTTAATTTAAAATGAAAAAAAAAAGTACAAACAGAAATATCCGCGTATTACCTAAAGGAAAAAAACACAAAAAACTAGTTCAAGTACTAGAAAATTTGCCTAAAATCCTGGTAAAGTAGGTAGGTATACTCAGCACAAGTCGAAAGGTTTTCAAATAAATGGCTTTTTAAAACGCTTCTCACCATGTGCCATGGAGTCGGGTTAATCTAGTACGTTGGTATTGTTATTTCGCGCGAAAATCAGGTCGCTAAGAAAAATATACTCGGTGTATCGTCTCTTTCAATATACCTCAGTAAAGCCAGGCTAGTAACTTAATTTCATAATAACTCGGTTACGCGGAATTTAATTAAAACGGTTCAATTAATTCGGAAACATTTTGCTCTGCAAAGTTCACCAGGTTCAATCAACCTTCTTGAGCGAACGTCGTAATTCAATTTCTCGGTCTTTAGGAAATCACCTATAGCGATAAACGAAACGTATATCTATATACGTGTAAACGTCAAATCGAAATTTTATCTTTTTTCCCACCCCTTTCTCGACCCTAATGCGGTATTATTTTTTACTAATGGACGACCGGGACTTCATCTGGAGAAAACCATTTTTCATGTTAACGAAATGAGCTTTCTGTAACTTGACTAGGTATATACGAGTACGTACGATTGACGAAGTGTAGTAACAATGTCGAATATGAAGAAGTAGAAGGGAAAAAAACTATGCTCTAATTAACGTACCACTGTTTCTAAGTTGTTATCTGATACAAAACATGGGATAACATTCCCTAACAAACCGCTCAACTTTTCTGTTCGAATATGTTTTACAAGTATGACGAAAATTTATTCTCGTATGTGAACTATTCTAGCATATTCAAGTTCATGTTTATTAGCTCAAGTATTCGACAAGTTCCAAATAAAATGTTCTCTTCCACAGGTTACGTACGTGAGTAATTATTTAGTTTGCACGTGGAAGTTGAAGACATTAGCAAAAATTCAAAATTCAAATTTGTAAATTCCGGAAGACAATCTTTTGGGTTAATTAATTCATCAAAAATTATCTAAATTCCAAAAGATAATCTTTTGGGTAAATAAATTCATCAAAAATCATCTAAAAATTAACACAAGGGGGAAAATTTGATTCGCAGAATGATTAGTCTTGTGCTGGGACAAAATACGTAGCTTTTCTCAAAAACTGAATAGGGCACGAGTTCTAATTTTCAAGTGACCTATTTTTTTTAAAAATTGTTCTGTGATAGCTTTTATTAATTTCACAGATTTTTTTTCACAAATGCAACTACTTAACCCTTAAAGACCCAGGCTAATCCTGAGATGTTGTGTGAAAATGCTTTCAATTTCCTGAATTAGATCATCACAAGCATCACTTTAACCCACAGTTTGCCCCCCAGCCCCTTAAAGCCGTCTCGTAAAAGCCGTACCAATTTACATATTTAATTTTCCTTGAAAACCGAGAAAGAAAAAACCCCAATGTGCAATTTTCATGATGTAGAACTACATTATCTATGATCGAGAAGGGATAGTGACTTCTTCATGAATGCTTGAACATTATGAAATGCCAGGGAGTGCTGCAATTTGACTGTGTAAAGCTTTTCAAAGTGGTTGATAAACCTATTTCGATATTTCTGCAGAAAAACAATCGTACTGCTAACCTTTGTAGGATGTAACTATTTGGTGACAAATATCGAGAAAGAATATCCACGGAGTGATAAACAGATTTGATGGGTGGATTGTAGATTATCTGGACTTATGTGCTGTTAAAAGCATCTGTGTTCCTTTCAATTCTTGTTTCTGTCATTTCAAGCCTACTTGATAATATTTCCCATATTATGTACTTTGCGTATTCATGCTCTGTTTTTTCGGGTTTTTATCGAGACAAGCGAATCAAATTTTCAAAAAATCGCTCTGGTCCACCATTTTCACACCTTTCATGATTTCATTTTGTGAAGGGTCTACCATCAATATGTTTATCCAAAAATGGAGCATGGGTCCAATTTTTTTATCCCAACTTTTTTGAAAATTTGCCCCCCAAAAAGGGGTGGGGTGTTCTTTGGGGATATGCTTTCACTCATTCAGTACACCTAATGATACTATATCATTCAGTTCCATGATTGACCTCATTGGGGTTTTTTCTTTCTCGGTTTTCAAGGAAAATTAAATAAATTGGTACGGCTTTTACGAGACGGCTTTAAGGGGCTGGGGGGCAAACTGTGGGTTAAAGTGATGCTTGTGATGATCTAATTCAGGAAATTGAAAGCATTTTCACACAACATCTCAGGATTAGCCTGGGTCTTTAAGGGTTAAATTAACATTCAAAAGCAGAAAAAAAATCGATATACCTTAAGAGTGTTTCAATCACCTACTTGAGATTTTTTGATTTTTAAAAAACCTACATCTTCAAATGTAACACTTTCAATTTTGGAAAGAAGACGTATTGACATAAGACTTTTTTTTTCATCTTCACTTCATCTTTATTATAAAACAATTTCACTTTTCAGAAAACCTCGAATTCAGTATACAAATCACTCCTTTTGTTGCTAGGCAAAATTTCGTTCTGATGATCAACGACCATCCATCCCTAACCAATCCCTCACAACTTTAAATATTAATTTTATTGAAACTTCAAATTGATTTTGAGGCAAAAGAACATGGAATCAAAATGCTTCAGAATAATGAAACTTCAGCAAAAATAACATTAAAATTATTGAGAACAAATAAAGGTCGAAAAAACATGAATTAAAATTCTTTTTAAATTACAAAATACATACAATAAAAATAGTTCAAATTTGTTTAAATTTTGTTCAAAATATAGCAAAAACTGCAAGAAGTTCTATACTAATGTAGAGCAAATTTGGTTCATGCTGATCTGAAACTAACTTAAGGAAATTGATGCTTTTATGGTCAATGGTCCGAAACTCTAACGTAAGTGCTGAATCTGCAGATCAGCACCTCATCTCTCTCCGTCTCTACTTCCGAGGCCGAAATTAAATTTGAGCCCTTTTTTTAAACTAAGAACTTTTCCTTGAGCATTCTGCAAATATGTTAACTCAATAATGAAATTGAAACACACAACTTTCTATCCCCTTCCCTCCCCTCAAAAACATATTCATCTGGTATTTTTGTTTCAATTACCTATAGAATAGAAGGAATACACAGCAATTACTTGGAAACATTTTTTCGATCCATTTTCACCACCGGGGGGGGGGGGAGGAAAAGATCTTAAATATTACATTCCGTGATTTTTCCTTTTCTTCGAATTTTCCAGAGGTTTGCAAACATTTAGAGTCGAATATTTAGGTTGATGTTTAACCTCCCCCCACCCCACTTCTCTTCCCAGATAGCTTGAAATTTTTCAATTTTTCAGTCTCTTGTTGTATTTAGGACCACATATCACGAAATTCAAGTCTGGTCATTAGAAAAACTTGGAAGTTCATTTTTGTCAAATTCAGGAATTCTCAAAATAATGGTTTTCACCTCCCATTCCAATCATAAACATCCTTGAAAAAAATTAAAACTGCCCTAAACAATGAAAATTTTTTCTACGCTTTGCTAAGGCAATTTTTAAGGGCCTGGAAAATTCCGGGGAAAAAAAATTTAAAAACTACCAACTTCAATATTTACTTAATTTTTCCCTTCTCCTTCCCTCTCTGCCTTGTAAAGCAAAGTCTCAAGTTGCAAAATCTTGAAATATTTCTTATTGAGGTCATTTGACCATTGTGTTTGGCTGAGAGGCTCCATGAAATTTTTAAAAAAGTTGAAAAACCACACACTACAGTAAAAATTGACTCGAATGGCTCAAATTTTCACCATACTTATTTTTAAGCCATTTTGAAAATTTTCTTCAAAAAAAATCCCTCATTGCTAGAATTTGAAAAAAAAAACACTAAAATAATCACTTTCTGTGGGAAAAAAGTGAAAGAGGGAGATGGAAAAAAGAGCACGAAAATGGATTCATTTTTACACAATGTTTTTTTTCAAAATTCTGAAATTTGGACGTTTGCTGGGGAAGAGGGAGAAGGAGTAAATATTGACTAGATCGTAGTTCTCATTTTAACCATACTTTTTTGCCATTTTAAAACATTGTTCGCAGGTTTCATTTGAATTATTTCAGATGATTGTTTTTTAGTATCTAAGCTTTTCAACGTCATTCATGATTCAACAACGATTTTCGATTGCCTTTTCAAGTTTGCAAAAAAAAAACATAATTCAGCTCCCCAGTTGAGGACCTAGAGTGAAAGAGAGGAGGCAGTACATAATTTATGAAATTATATTTTTGAGAGGATAACAATGGTTGTTGAATGCACAGAAGAATCTCTTTTGTTTTTGTCAATTGGCTTTACCAATATCGATGAGATATTGTAAATAAATACTAATTAACTGAATCACCCTGTATATTGTGATGTAGGTGGGTCCTTTAGGTATGATAATACGTGGAAACATGCGAGTAAGTATATAATACATGTATACTATAGAACGTACAAACTACACAGCAAACAACAACGACGACGTTTTTAAATAATATTAACTTTACGAGCTAACAACATCTCTATGCAGGGTATAACCATCTGAATGGCAATTAACGGTGATTGAATTATCCACGGTGACTTTCAACTTAGCGCCCTTTTTCGCCATTTTTTCCCCATTCACGACGGTTTCAGTGTGTCTTTCATCCATAATAACGGATATATGTGTGTATTTTTCAATTTATAGTCATCGAAACGTTAATATTTCACGAGGAAACCCGTGTGCGGTAACGCGAATATATACGACAAGGTGGAGGCGGGCTGGAAGAGAACGGCGGCGGCGTTTGCACCAGTTGGCTAAAAATTTATTCGAATATGTTTGAAATTTTCATGTACGACATGCTTTTTATAGGAAACACACATTGGGAGGAAAAAAAATAACCCGTCAGTACGTCTACTACGTACGTATTTCGAGTTTATTTCAGCAACACGCGCGCGCCATATATATTGCGAAATAAAAGGCGAAAACGTTTTCCAAATAAACACTACCATATTTATGAACTCTCGGTTTCTTTTTCTCTTCTCATCCTCGTATATCCCGAATGTGGTGCTCTTCTTCGCGCCTTTTTTCTCGCCAGTTCGAGGAGGTCGTTCGATAAAAATGCCGCAACGGTGCGAAATTTCGCCTATAGTTTCCGTCGTCGTCCAAGCCAAGCCAACCATCGAACAAAAACGGTGCCCTCGATGGTCACTTTTTAGCGAGCTAATGTGATCATCACTTTCGGTGTTTTTGTTGTGTACTACGTATACGAGCTGACCATGTGTGCGGAGTATATACACTAAAACATAGTACACATACGTACTATATGTTATGCATAATTTCCTATGGTCAAGAGAGCATTGTACTTTGAAGGTCAAGAACAAATCCCCCCCAGTTCTCGGAACGTTTTTATCGTTTAAAGAATTTTTTTACGAGTAAATTTATTCGCGGAAAGTAGAGTTTTGTGAGGTCGTCAAAATCTAGGTGTTTTACGAGCTTATATCGTTATGGATGTGCGGATTTCTACACTTTTTTTCCTTCTCCTCCTCACAAAGGGGGAAATGAAAATTCGACCTTGTCGGTGGCGCACTCTGATGAATTTTTCGGTGCCAGAAACCGCGCGTCTTGTGAGGTTTAAATATGTAGTAAGCGTGGTATCGTTGTACCAGTGAACCAGTGTTCTAATTCGGTGCGCGGTGTGCCGCAAGTGTAAGCCTTCGAAATTTCCTGCAAAATCTCCTTTTAGCTGGCCTCATGTTGCGATTAGTTTGACGCAAATTTTAATACCTACGATAAAGGGGGGTTCGTTTCGAATTATAGATTGAAATTTTTTCACTCGAGTTACTTTGAGTTTTGCCGAAGTTTTACACAAGGGGGAAAGAACGGCGCGGCAGGTCATGGTCTATCTAATGGAAGAAGTTTTTAGGGCACCATCAATAAGTATTTTTATACGAAAGATATCCCACGTTGAGTCGTATTCGATGTGAATTGATAAATCTAATAATTGTACTGTAATCAAATGTGGGAGCGAGGTGAAGGATTTTCCAAGTTTTCCCGTATGATTGCGGCGTTGAATTTTGAAAATGAGGGCAGAGGGGTGAAAGATGGATCATTTGAAAGCTCTTTTTAAACCTATCAGTGATATCGAAGTGAAGAGAACCGAATACATATAAGTTGGATAAATCACGACATCAGCCTATCTGACGCACCTAGAATGCCTTCAAGACAACAATACCGCATCCCTTCTGGTCTTTCAACCAGCCTTTGGCGTAATGTGAAAAATTTCACTCATTTTTTTCTTGCTTCATTCATTAAGATTAGCAACCTTTTTTGATGCGCAAAAAGGCTGAATTTACAAAATTATATTGTATTTTTCGATACAAAAGAAAATTAATAGGTGATTAATCTTCAACAAAAGACTTTCAACAAAATTTTGAAATTTGAAACCCCAACCCAAACCCAACAGAAAAGTGATGGTAAAAGTTGGAAATCCGAAATTTTCCCCACAGTCTGTTGAGGTACAGGGTACACATACAAATTTTTTTCAAATCTCATCTCCAACTTTTTTTTAAAAAAAAAAAGGTCAAAGACAACCCACACTTCCAACACTTTATTCCAACATATCAGTGTCATCGACTCTACAGTCCTGTCTCAAAATTTAAACTTCTCTGTCAAGAATTCATGTGAACATGACTTCGAGAATCAATATCCACAACATTCAATCACTCTCTCTTTCTTTTTTTTTTTCAAAATCTTGGCACCTTCACTAGGGGGAGGGGTGTTATGGAGTATCCATACCAATAACTTGTGCACATGCCAAAAATGTTGAAAAATTTTGGAGTGTTTGAATCCTCTTCGCCAGTTTATTTCAAATCTCTCCTGTCCCAAATCAGAGTATTTATTTTAGTCCACAAATTGAAGATTCCTAAACTAGACAAATTTACACATGTACTTTAAAAATTTTTAACCACACAGCATCTCATTCATTTTTAGAGCTAAAAAGTTTCCGCGATGGTGAAATATAAAAAAACGGAAATTTTGAAACATTGATCATTCCCCCCCCCCCTCCTCCTCCTCTGGACTGTTTCAAGATCCTCATACTATAACCGTGATTGAAGTACTTGCTTCAATTTTTTAGCCAAAAAAAACTCTCCAAGTAGGGATGTTCGCTGTTTTCAAAATTTTTTCAGTCATATGACCTTTTCCAATGACACTCTATAAGCAGGGTGTCTGCACCAAAATTTGATAGATGCGACTTTTTCTTGACTTTCGCGACCTTTTTCTCAACTTTCGCGACCTTTTTCTCGACTTTCGCGACCTTTTTCCTCGACTTTCGCGACTGCTTACCCCAAACAAATTTTGAAGTTTTATGATGAAAAATACATTTTTAACCAAAACTAGGAGCAATGAAATCGTGAAAAATTCCCACCTTGTACAAAAAAGAGGATTAGAGGGAGATGTTTTTATTTCTTTTTTAAATATGTATAATAATAAATAGCAGTTTATTTTCGTTGCCAAAAATCAAAATTATGTGATTTCGAACTGAAAGTTGCTAACTTTTTTGATTCTTGACAACTTCAATTCCAATAAAAAATGAAATACCTAAATAAAAACCAAGCTCTGCTACCATGTAAATTTAAAATACTCCTAATCTCCTTTCCGGAACAGGAGCTTTTTCCATTTCAGCAGGCTAATTCTACCAACTGATGAAATATTACGACAAAACTTGTCGAATCACCCTGTATACTCTGTATATATATTTACCATTTATTAACCCATCTTCATTTTGTAAAATTTCACAGTTCGATAGAACATGTCAAGAATACAAGGGAACGTTAGTACAGAAGAGTCACCGCCGCCGCCACGCCGCAAAGAGAAAAAGAGAATCAGCGTCGCGATAGATACCATCACATTGTTACATCGGAGAACAAATATCAACGACAAAGTCGACAACAAAAGTATATTCGCGACAGAAGTAACGTCAATTAATGTTAATTCCGATACTATGGTATAACGTTAAAGTAACTTTTCTCATTAAATGTAATAACGAGAAACCATAAATGGCATAAATTAATTAAACCCCCAACTTTATATGTACCTACTATACTATACTCTCTATACAAATGTCGAAATACTCTAATACTACAATACAAATCTGAGCGACTATGAGAGTACGAAATCGAAACCCAGCAAAAGATGAACGAACATCCTAAAACACATACGTACTACTATAGAGATCGGTTCGCGGGTTCGATTTATTCATAACCAGTTTGTTACAATTTCAATGTTAAAGTATTCCGCCATCGTCGTCATGAATCGCGGCTGCATATACGATCGCGGGTACACGTGCATATATGTAGATTTATAAGCAGACGCAGATAGACGAAGAGACGTATAGAGGAGGGTGGCAAAAAAATACCATACATTACAATTATTTGGATTTTGCATGAAAATGCATCTCGATGCTCTCGTGCGCTCTATACCGGTTATGCATCGATTTATTAACAATGGGTTTTAGCGCATAGTCGTTTTACATAAATAACGTAGGTAGGAGTTTCAATTTACCTTATAGTACATGCTAAGGCTCTGTGATGCTGTCTTTGTTATTGAAATATGCCAGTGTGTAGAGAAAACCGAACGTGTTAAACTTCGCTGATGGACTTGTTTGCCAACGATAATGTAAATGAAATGCAACAAGTGGAGAAGTACCATTAATCCTGCATCTAGCGGTGCCATACCCTGCTCCGGAGACCCGACCACGAGTCCTTTTTAATGAAAATATTCGTAGGATGAACGAAGTAGGTAGGTAGGTAGAGGGTACCGATACCGATGAGTTGGGTTGGTACCTTGTGAGTCGGGTATACGAACTTTTCGTCGACAATTTTAACGCCATTAATAAAAATATCTCGACCGAAGGAAATTTTTATCGTAAATTTCCGCATCGGTTGCGTGAAAAAATACCACCTTCGGTTTCATTTTCTAAATAACGACATCTCTCAGCCTTCTTCCCTACATAACCACAAATAGGCGAAATTTTTACAAAATAATTCTGACGATTGTTTTGGGTAAGCACGCATATTACGAGGTATAGTCATAAAGTAAGTTTCACATTTTTTTTTTAAATAGAAGGCGTGGATATTTTTTGACCAAAATTGGAGGGAATGTAGTTCAAACATTCGACCAGATCTGACAAAATTTATTTTGCATTTGGGTGCGTTGTTCGTATTTCACAGCGTGATTAGTAAAGAGCTGATAGAAAAATGCCGTCCAAATGTGGTATTTGGCCAAAAAAAAAAAATTGTAGTTGTAATAATTATGACTAAAATTTATCAAAAATTACTCAAAACGTATCATAGTAATGTTATTTCAAGTTAAGATGTTATTTGGCGCTGTAATTTGTTCATGTGATGGTTGCAAAATTTCTGGTGCTGAGTGACTCTCGACAATGCCGGCATTCAGCAGATTATCACCGAACGATTTACTTGATTTGGATTTTGATTGAATCAAAATAATGTTAGTATGTCATGTCTTGAGTGGTTCTCAATCAATTTTCCGATGAATTTTTATTTTGTTAGGTTGAAAAATTCATTATTTCTGAAATATAATTTTTGGACGGCATTTTTTTATCAGCACTTTACTAATCACGCTGTGAAATACGAACAATGCACCCAAATGAAAAATAAATTTTGTCAGATCTGGTCGAATGTTTGAACTACATCCCCTCCAATTTTGGTCAAAAAATATTCACGGCTTCTATTTTTAAAAAAAATGTGAAACTTACTTTGTGACTATACCTCGTATATCTATGAATTTTGCATAATTGTCACATTCAAGATGTTGCAAACAATCCTTTGAACATTTCAAAAGCTTCGTGTGGCTTACAATAGGTATACAGCAGATATGCGAAATTTACATCATAACTATCTAAATAGACCTTTTCAAGTGCTACAAAGTTACACAAAAATTTCATTTATTTAATGTATTGAAGGCATAACAGGGATTTGAAAGTTTCAAAGTTTTATAAAATTTTAACATTGCAATAGATGAGCACATAAGCGAGATATATGAATGTATGTAACTTTCTAGCTAGATCCAGCTTATACGTTAGTGGTGCTACAAAAAAGTTTACGTACAAATTTTGCCCACTTGTCATTTTAAAGGCAATACAAGATTACCTACAAATCCTATCTACAAGTTGGAAAATGGGTTCAAAGAGGACGTGGGAAGAGTTCAAGAGTTGGAAGAAGTAAAAATAATGACAACGGGCTAGAGGGGAGGCGAGGAGCAAAACATATAAATATTAGTCAAATTAAATTTCTAAGTCAGGTTTTATATGTAGTACGTAGAAAAAATTATAGGTAGGTAAGTACTTAGGTAGTACATAATTTTTCTGAAGATTCTCAATCGATGACTATGTTCGAGCGGATTTGGAGTCTCCGCAGCAAAAGTTTATTTTTCTCCCAGCCGATTCCACTTTTTAGCACGCTGGAGAATCGCTAACGTTTGCTGGAGACTCTACATCGGCTCAAAAGTGGATGAAAGTGATTCGGAAGTCGACCTCAATGGGCAATAGAGGAAATTTTGGACAATTTTCTGCAAAAATAAGCAAGTTTAAAATTTTCTTAAAATTTTCAACTCGAAAAAAAAATACAATTTTCAATCAAAAATCTCGGATTTGCGATTCATCAGCCATAATTCATTCAAGATGTCGAAATGCTGGCAAGATAGAATTTTCAGCAGTCGAAGTGGATTATAACGCCTCCTGGAACAATTTTGAATTGATGGAGAAAAGTCAAATGGGCATACTCAATACGGGAGAGAAGAGGGAGAGGTCTACCTCAGGAAACAAACCGATTCTCAGATTTTTACCTCCTCGAGATTGGCTCTTTTTGTAAACAATTTGATATACCGACGAGCCATTTCTACCATTTTCAAAAATTTGCTCGAGATCTATCAATGTTAAGTCATTCTGAATCATCTGCCCCAATTTCAAATTTTCCTAGCATTAAAAGCCCTTTAACATTCGATTTGGCTAAGTCATGCTGTTTGCTAAGCTTTGCTGATTGTAGCTTCTTCAAACATTGGACCTAGATTTAGATCCATGCAACTCGTTGTTCATTTCAGATTCAGACTTGGATTCAAACGGTCAATTCGCAGGTTCACAATATTCCTTTCTTTTTTGACAGAAAATATTCGCCAAAAATAGGGTGCATGGCGAAGAATCAATTTCATAAAACTGTGAATGGTTCTACACTGGCAAACAGGTAATATTTCAAAATAGAAACAGAGAAGAAATGATCCCAATGGCCATTACACTAAAGTTTTGAAAAAATTACGATTAAAATCCAATGTATTAACATGATCGATTTTTCGACAAAATTACTAACGAAATGGATTATTTTATTACAAGTAGGGCCCTACTACAGTTCAATAAGATTACTGAACCCCCATTAAAAATGGATATAAAAGAATTCAAATTCAAATATAACGCGATTAATCACCCAGATAATGATTTTTGATGAAATAAAAAATTCATTATAATTATTCACGCAGGTAGAAAACGAGGTTCTCGTTGTACGTATACTCGTAGCACCTAAATTATTCATTTATCTACTGTTACGGTGTTAGGAATTATGATGGGTTAGAAAATTCATTAATAGGCTCATCAGGAGCTTCACGAGAGGGGGCAAAGGGGGAATTTTTCCTCGAGCCCGGTTTTTTAGAGGGCTCGGAAAAATAAGAGCCTGTGATGAAAGTAAAACATTATTATATACATCTCGAAACACAAATTTTTAAAAGATTTTTTCCCTCGCTTCACTCGGACTTGTTTTCTTTCCTTTTTCACGATCAAGATGGACACTAAAAAAAATCAAGTTCAAAACCAAAAAAAAAAACTTTTTACAAAAAAAAACATCGTTTTTATGCCTCTTGAAATACAAAGTTTCAAGAGCCTGTTCTGTTTTATTTTTCAAAATCAACTTCCTTCAGAAAAACTACATATATTCAGATTCTGAAATTTTTAAAGCCAAAAAATAAACTCCTAGCATTAAAAAAAACTTGTTTTTAGGCCTCTCGAAATAAAAATTTTTAAAGGCTCTCGCCTTCGTTTCGCTAGGACCAATTTTTTTATAGTTTTAAAAAGAACAAATTTCACATTTGAGATCTCCAAAATTCCAAAAAAGAAAATAAACATTTTCATAAGTCATATAAGTATTATATCAATTGGCAAAATTGATAGTTGTCTCCCACATTCGATAACCCCCCCCCCCGCCCACCCTAAAAAATCTCAACATATGGCTTCTGCTTTAGAAATGGGGCTCAACATGATATTCGCCCCATGGACATTGGTAGATTAGCATAATTAAATGAAACCCAGAGAATGTTGTTACCTAATGTTTCAAATTACCGGAAACTTGACATCTTTCGACCAAAAAAAATGAACATACTAATAGATAATAGTAAATTCACATTGAAGATCTGAGCTAAACACTAAATCAAAGTCTCACAATACGTAGTAACCTTTTCAAGAACATATAATAAAACTGTCAACTTTTTAAAAATCCTAAATTCACACGGATTTTCTCCATTCCCGATGATGAAATAATTAACATTTGGACGTCACGTGTCCCTAAATTATCTACATTCTACTGATGGTGTTTTTATACGCAACAAATACACACTCTTTCTCACAAGAAAATTTGATCTTGAAACATGTTTTCAAAATTTCAACATCGGAATGACGTAACTCTCAGTATTTATCTTTTTCAATTTCGTAGCTTTTAATCAAATATCCAGCAGTGAAGCTGACTTATCCAAAGTTACAGGTGTTTTAGAAACTTTACAGTAATTTTAAATATCTTCAAGATATTGTAATAATGCTTTCTGTATACATAAAAAGTATTCCTTCAAGTCATGAAAAAAAAGTTACTTCATTAACCGTGAATCACTTACAACGAAAAAGTCGTCTTTTTTATACTTTAAAAAACATCAAGAATTCGAGACTCAGACACCTCAAAAACATGAAATAGAAATCACCTTCTCTCTAACTTGAGAAGTCGAAGGTCTTCGAATTAGACAGCAATACACGCTGCTTCATACAATAAATTGATAATTGAATAAAAAATTGAACGTATCATTTATTTAGTTATATATCTCGTTAGAGGTAATACTCCTTGAACGATTTATCGTGGGATTCGCGTTGGATTCTGTCACTCATATAACACGACGAGATTGCTTTGAGAACAAAGCGAAAACGGAGAAAAATTACCAACAGATTGACGACGCGGCGCGGAGGCAGCATCATACATGTATAACGTCTAGCACGTCCTTCTCGCCGACTAAATAAATCGAATCAGAATGTAGTTTTAATGAAAACAAACGAAATAAGAAATTAATTCTGATTCGCTGTCGGCGCGAATGTACAGTAAAATGTACGAATTTATATAGGCACGAGCGTATCGATCATGTGACTCTGTCGAATATTCTAAATAACCCTATTAGCATCGTTTAATCACATCGTGCGTTTCTATTTTCATGATGAATTACATACTTATTATATGCGACCTCCTACACGAGCTTGAAAAGTATCTTTAATTCATTCGGGCAAAATTTTGGAAAAAGTTTGGAAATCGAAAATATACCTAAGAGTACCTCGATCTGGAATTCTAGATGGATGAATAACAAAGCTAAAGAACGAGGATAAAACAAATACGACGAAGCTAGAGGAGCAGAATGGGTCAGAAATTCGGTTCGGTTTAGTTAACGAATCATCGTCAACATTATGGTCTAAAAATAAATTTAAGCCGGGTTGTTTTTTGTTTACTTATTTTTTTAGTTCCAATTGAGTAATTTATTGAGAATCCCTATTCCTTATAAATGGATATACATAAACAGTTATTCCAATCTTTTCTAATGTGATCTGATTGATGAAAAAAAAAAAATTCTTATTAATGTGGGTATTTTAACCTAATGATAAGTAAATTAGGAACTGGAGAATTAAAATGAAAAAAATCGCGAAATAATCATTTTTTAAATGCAAATTCAACTGAAAAAATTCCACTTGAATTAACACAGACTCAGAAAACACTACGTTAAAAACATTTCCATCGTTAAATTCGTCAAGGATATTTTTTTTTTTTTTGAAAATTTTCCAAACCGAAATTCTTGAGATATTCTGAACACTTCAAGACTTGAACTCTCCTTTCAGATGATCGTTGGTTCAAGTCCTGGCTTTGTATTTTTGAAAATTATAAATTTTGAATACCAGAATTCCATTGGTAAATCTAAGTTGAATGAACTAAGCAATAATGTTTTACAATCCGTATGCAAAAAAGTTAGAGAATAAATGCCTAGTTAACCCATTCTCATTTTTCACTTTCTAAAGCATTACTTTGTCCACAGAATATCTAAATTATTCAAAAGCAATAAAAATTCTCAACTTAAAGCTGGAAAAGTCAACAATTTTTACGTCGGTTTTAAAATTTTCCTAGCACGTGCCAAGGATTAAAAAAAATTTAAACATGTAAAAAAACAGTCATTAATATGGCATAAATTTAACTCAAATTTTAAATATTGAAGTTGATAAGGAAATTTCTAATTTTTTTCTTCGGAGAAGGGAAAAATAGGTAAGTAAAAATATCAGTCAATGCATCACTATAAAGCTTTTCTGGATTTTTCTCCGTCATTATTACAGAAAATAGTTCAATAACTTACTCAAACTTTTAATTCCTCATCTGTACGAGAAAAAATTTTAAACTCACCTGAAACAAAAAAATAAATCATTGATTAGTTAATTGAAAATTATCTCACAGTAGGTGCAGATAAATCCTAACTTCGTACAAATAATATTATACCTATGTTTTTGCCTACTTAATGTACATGTAAGATGGCTATGCTACCCTATATCAAAATTTAATAAGCTAACGATGTTATTAATTAAGTGGTAACCCTTATGTCATTTGCATTAGCAGAGGTAGTCCCTTTCTTGCCATAGTGGGCTTTTAATTCTATCTAACATCGTTTCATACTCAGAAACAATTCCTATTGCATTTCAGAAGCCTAACGAACATTACCAGAATTTTTGTTAGACTAATCTTATTGCTGAAAATAGCCTATCCAGACTCTGTCTCACCTTCATAATTTCAACTACAACTACTTCTACTCCTTTCGAACCAGTAATACCTAATGGAAATTTGTGTCCAAATTTCACTTAAGTAAATCAAAAACCGAACCAATCTATGAAAATTTGATTCAAAATATTATTAATGTGATATAAAATAATTTTTTTTGTGAAAATGTAAACTTTCAACATTTTTCTGCGGGTTTCATGAACTGCACCAAACGGTTCAAAACAATTTTCAATCATTTCAATGATCGAAAATTTGGTGTTACACACCAAGTTTAAGCTTTCTACGTCAATTTGGTAAAATTTTGATTTTTTTTCCATATTCGACACTTTGAATTTCAAAAATTCACCGAAAATCGAAAAATGCATTTTAGCTCCTGAAATTTTGAGTGGTGTAGTATTTTTGCATGCTCTTTAGATTTGGTTTTGCAAGGTTCAAAAATCTTCCTGCCAGTTGGAATACTTCCCTTGTAAGTACTATGTACTTGTGAAATGTGATTTTTTAATATTTTGTGCAATTTTTCGCCTCTCTGAATAGAGGTTTGGGGAGGGGAGGTATCCAAAAATACGATTTTCGCGTTAGAGCTACTTGAGAAGGATGTTGTTACATTTGACAAAAAATTTTCAGTCCTGGAAATGACTTTTCAAGTGTTTTTCAAAGCTCAAAAATCGCTTTGCACGCCTCAAAATTGCTTATGGGCATGTAAAAAAATTACTGTATGGAATCGAAAGTACACACTTATTTTACACTTTCTAATTGGGGGGGGGGGGGGATTTTCGGTTCAATGTTCTCTCAAATTTTTTAAAATGTAACAAATTTTAAAAAGGTGTTATTTTCAACTTTTTTTTATTAATTCTATTTTAAACGAAGAACCAATGTGAATAATAAATTCATTCAACACCTTCTAACTCGAAAACACCATTTTTGGGCCTTTCTGCAGTCTTCATCCAAATATCAATTTTCTATGGTAATTTTAAATAACTTTAAGAGGTCTCAAAATGAACTTTAGCTATTATAACTTCGATTGGTGATTTTTAGGGACTTTTCCGATTACTTTATGTGTTTAACCTTTGCCTTGAAATTCTAGGTAACAGTTCAGAAGTATATTTTTTGCACTTTTGACATCCCCACCTCCCCCCCAAAAAACACAAACTTCACAAACAGATTCTGGTTTTTTAATCAGTCACATTGTGAATTTAAATTTTCATAGTACATTGACCTCCAAACATTCAACATCGAATCACAGCTCAACTTTTTCTCACCACTCGAGAAAACCTCAACCATACATTATGCCCACAAGCAACATCCAAATATAGCTAAACAACCATTCAAACAATGAAAAGCACAAGGGGTTAATTTCCAAACCAAATGAAACATCATCATCATCATCATCAGATTCCACACGAATAGATAGTTCTCTGACATCACGAAAATTGTAGGAAAAAATTCGCCCTATAGGCGGCGAAGTGCCTCTTTATATACGCGTGTGCCTTAATAGGTTTCTTATACGCTTGGCAGAACACGTAGATTTTGATAACAAAGATATACGAGTACGTTTGCGAATTTTCATCGAGTATACCAGAAAGATCGCTGGCTTCGGTCGCTCTCTGTAATGAATTACCGGTTTGCCGGTGTTCTCGCGGGCTTCCACTTGGACCAATAGCCGCACGGTCGAGTCGCGGCCTCAACTATGAACAGAGAACCGATTCCTTTCGCGTGTGTAAGTTCGGGGGCAAACAATCATCAAGTTGTTTATTATGCGAAGAAACGTGAGATCGATAATTGCCGATAAGCGAGTACGCAAAAAAAATAACTAGTTTCCATGCACGTTCAACCAATACACATTTACGCAGGTAAATGAGGACGGGCGCGAATATTGGAAAATAAAAAAAAAACCTGCGAAAAAATGATCTACCTAGTTTATGGAAAAAGAATGAGAGAAGGAAGAATAATTCACCGCGAAGGTATAATATCATAAAATTTAGATTAAGAAACGCTCTACTTCCATCAAAATACCATCTTGTTGTCGTACATGGAATCGTTTCCGTTATATTTCTTCTTTTGGCACGAATCGATAAAATACGCGAATTAATTACTTCGTGTCAACCGAGTATCTAGATAAGTATAATATTCAACTGCTGAAAGATGTGTTTTTATTTTTTATTTTTTTTTTACCTGCAATCAGCTTAATTCGGTAAAATATCTAGATCATATTACCACTCGGTTGTCAATAAAATGATATAAAAAATATACTACGTGCATCTGTATACAAAAAGGAAACAGCTGCCGGCGATTGTAAATTTTTATCGATCATTTTACAATATTTCAACACGTAATCGACACCGCTGGTGCCTTTTTTTTTGCTCTTAAAACGCTAATAAATGACCTTATACGCACGGTATGGAAACTTACCAATGTAATTAAGTTCCTCGCACTTATTGGCAAATTGAATGTTTAATTAGAGAACCTGAGCCAAGCGCAAATACGAGTAAGTATTCCGATAGATAAATAATTCAAAAACATTATGCCTACTTCGGAGCGGTTCAAATTCAATATGAAATTATGCCAGAGTTGCGTTTTCTTTTGACGTTGCCATAAATTTGCCTTTCTGTACAAAGTAGCTAGCTGTGTCACGTAAATTACATGGAAACGAGTAGACATCTTCTCCGTTGCATCTTTCTCCTTTCACCCTTTCGAGTCAGCAGGTAATTTTCAAGCTTGTGTAAAGAAGCTCGATTAATTCTGTTGGTTTTTTTCGCTGCCAACGGGGCCACCGGGGTCAAGGATTTCAGAAATTTTTCATTAGCAGGCTAAACCAAAACGAAAGCTCGAGGAATTTTACGAAATTAAATTAGCCTTTGGATACACCAGACCAGGTAGGATGAAGGTACAAAGGGGGTGGAAAAAAACCATAGCTGAGAGTTGGTTTAAAACTCTCGACGCGACGACCAAACAATGTAAAAAGCCTAACTTTACTACTTCAAAGGGTAAAAGCATTTCGTAAACGATCAAGGTAGAATGTACATATACCACCAAGCTGAAGGGCCTTGAGTGGGCAAAGAGGTAAAGAGGGAGTCATATGGGGAAAAAATCCTACCAGTGGGAGAACCATTCGTCCACATTTACGACCGAGCCTACTTTGACTGGGTTTGGGCGATGCTGTTGCTGGTGCAGAGGTGAATTGCGTAGAAGAAAATTTCCGATTCACTGCCACACACACACGTCTCGGTCTCGCAGTCGAATGGCAGATGACTCTACTCGGTATCGGTTCGGAATTTGGTCACACGGCGTTGAGTCGACGCGACGTTGATATCATCTGTAATGCGAATTTAATCCAGGGCTTTTTTCAATTTGTCCGCCGCCAATGGTATCGATAAATAAATTGCTTTATTAGCCATATAAACCCCCGATACGAACGAGGCTTTTCAAATATCAATTTACCATCCATATACGTTTTCATGGTGGATTTAAGGAAATTGAAAAGTATACATTTTCTCTATTTCATATAATATACCTAATACTATTCTGGAGTATATGCGAGACGCGTGTAATGGCTTTCTTTCTACATTGACCTTTTTTTCCAAACAAAATTGTAATAAAATCTTAGCTGGAGAATACAAAGGTTTCACAATAAACTTAATGTTGAAAATTGGCTTTCCGACACTTCGATATGGCCCATTTTTGTCTAAATGGTCGACTGCTTCTGGCATTGTTTTTCCTATAGCTAAGTTTATTTGAGGTATAATGGTTTAGTTTTATACGTATTTTCTATCACCTATACCCAACATATTTCGAGGGAATTTCTCAATATCAGCCTCTCTAGGATGAAGCAGGAAAAACATTCAATCCATTTCAATCCATATCAAGAACTGATCTCAAAAAGTTCTCTATTAAATTTTCAACCTATTTGTTACTTTTTATTCTTTTCTTCTCACGTTTAAGAAATCATTGGTACAATAAAATAAACAAAAAAAATCAGATTCAGCACAACAAAGTCTGTCGAATCATTACTCAAAGCTTTGATTTTTAAAATAACTTTTCGAACAATTTTTTGGAAAATCCTTCCCTCCAGTCATCAACATGAACATTTCTCTAGACATTTCGTTGTTCTAACAAAGCAGATATCCCAAAAGAACAGAAAAATTTTTCAACTGGATGAAGCTAAATCAATAGAGCATGCAAAGATTCATCACGAGCCAAAATTTCAGGTGCCAAGATGCATTCTTCGATTTTTGATGAATTTAAAAAAATTTAATTTGGGTCAAAATTGAGAAAAATAATCAAAATTTTGCTAAATTGACCTAGAAAGCTAAATGGCTAAGTGCAGTGAGTGAGTTGAAACTGGCTTTTACTCGGATTTTGGTTTTTATGGTATTTATCGTTTAGTAATACCAAATTATGATTTTTGAGCACCTAAGCGGGTTTCCATCTTGGTACCCCCCTCCAAATCCAAAAAAAGATTTTCAGAGGTTTTACGCTGTCTCCGGCAGTTTTGAACCAATTGATTTGAAACTTGATGTGAAGGTCAAGATACTTGAGGGTAATGATCCTGAATTGAAAAAAAATAATTTGATCCCTGCAACGACCCTGAAATCCACTCTGAAATCTTAAAATCGATGTAGAGGGAAGTCCAAAATTTGAAAAAAGCCAAAAAAATATGTTTATATTTTCTAGAGTATTTTCTACCACTTATAATTTTTTTACAGGGTGTCTCACAAAACTCCAAGACAAAAAAATCATGAGTTTTTCATGACCTATTTTTTCACATTTTTACCGCATAAAAATATCCCTCCCCCCCCAAAAAAAAATAAATAACTTGAAACTGCGACGAAATTTGTTCTAAAAATTGAAATATGCCAAAACATTTTGCAAATCTGTTTATTTTTTGTTCAATTGTCGCGTCTCTCAAACCCAGTAAATAAGTATAATAGCCTCAAGGCCCTACCAAAGTCGTATTTCGGGGGGGGGGGGCATAAAAATGCCAACTCGTGAATTTTTTGCCTTGAAATTCCCAACTCAAAATTCTTGGAGAATAAAACATACAGGCAAACAAAACTATAAAAACTATGCTTTTTTGTGTAATGAGTTACTTGTAAGAAGTTTGTCATTTTTTGCTTCAAATTTCAAAATTGGAATGATGTTTTTTTTTGAAAAATTCAAAATTGAAAATAAAAAGCAAACAGACCCGAGCGAAGCGAGGACAAAAGCTCCCGAAAATTCGTATTCCGAGAGCCATAAAACAATGGAATTTAAATGATGGTTTTTTTAAAATTCGAAATAAAAAAAGAAAAGCAAAATCAGTGTTTTAAGAAAACGATGTTTTTTTCTATGATGAATGAGTTTATTATTATTTTGCTTCAAAATTTCAAGTTTTAATTTTTTAATTTTTTTTTCGTTTTTGGGCTTTTTAAATTTTTTTTGGCCAATTTCGGTCAATCAAGGACACCAAATTACAACATCAACCTGAATTTTGATAATATTCGCCAATTTTTTATAATGTTCTACAATATTTTTATTATAAAATTGGATTTTGACATTAGGAACGACTGGCTCCCTTTCGGGGCGACCTAATGTCTAAAATTGGAATTTCAACGAAATTAAACATTTTGTATTGGGTAGGTGATACATTTTTCCAAATTGAAAAATAATGAAAATAAAAGGGGAAAAAATTGAAAATTTCTAATTTTGTCGAAATTGCAATTTTTTAGTCGGAAATTAGCAAAAACTGTTTTTCAAATTTTCTCATTTCCGACGTGAAAATTTTTTTTAGAAATGATTTTTTTCCTGTTTCGTAACTCTGGAGTTGAACTCACCAAATCTGTACTTTGGGTTCACTCAAACTGTGAGAACTTCGAAAGGGTTAAGCGTCTTTTTAAAAACCGGAATTTCCAGAGTTGCTGGAAGCTCCAAAACGGCTTGAAACTACTTCCAATCAACTCACAATTAGCATGTTGAAATTAGGGCATAAAATGATTTTAGCTTTCTAATTCAACTATGCAAAATTTTGTAAAAATTTCAACTTTCAAAAATTTAACACCTACCAACCTACCTATGTACATACAAAATTTTAGCTTTCAATGTCAATTTAGCAACATTTCCAATTTTTACCATTTTTGGCCCGTTAGATTTTCAAAAATACACCAAACATCGAAAAATGCACATATCAACACCTGAAATTTTGGCTGATGTATTTTTGCATGGGCTCGAGGTTGCTTAAGTGCTTCTGGTATTCGAAGAGTAGGAGGTGATTGAGGTGCTCGAGGTACTTATGGTGTTTCAAGTGCTTGTGGTATTCGAAGCGCTCGAAGTGCTCATGATGCTTGGGACGTCAATGCCTCTAAAAGTTCTATTATTAGCACAATTCCCAGATAGCATTCTTTTTTTTAAAAAATCATCAATGTCGAAGATGAGGTCGAATTTTTTCAGATATGAAAATGTTTAAAATTCACCTGTTAAAGTACTTGGCTACTTACTTTGGAATTCAGAACACTAAAAAAAATTATGGCAAGAATTTTTTTACGACCGTTCTCGCAAATTTTGAGTAATTTAAACAGGTATTAATTATTTTGGGTATTTTAACCCGTTCATCTTTTGAATATAAATTTTCATCAATCATCGTGAAAATTTCAATTTTTTCCTGATGTCTCATTCACAAAAGTTCACGCTAATCAGTTTAACTCTTGTAGTAAAAAAAGTTGTGGAAAATTTCACTCGCCATTTCACACATTTATTCGTCGGTTATTCTCAGCATTTCATTTTTCAACCACGTAGCAGCAAATCCGTCGACGAAAAATCACGCCTCGTTACAGCAATCGGTGTTTTTGGCTCGAAGCTGCGTGTCACTTTTTAAAGCTCGGAGCGCTCGTTAAGACGGTAAAATTAATTAAAACTCTTAAACTGTCCAAATACGGTGTTTAATATTCAGCGAGATAACATTCGAATTTAACTATTTTCCGACCTAATTAATCAATAGACACGTTTAGACGTTTCTACGAATTAACCACGTCATTTCACCTATCTCGCTTCCATAAACTTATACGTTTTCCTTAGAGGGTAGCGGGTACCCTTAAACCCTTGTACCCTGGCTTTTTTCTCCTCTTTTCTTTCCTTCACTTATACCGCAACGTCTACGTTCTGTATAAATAAAAGGGTTTCCTAAGTCATAAAATATTCACGCATTAAACGTTGTTTTAGGTCGATTTTCCACATTGAGAACTAGGTATCTATCTACGTCTTACATACTCGTACACTTGGACAAAGAAGAAGGAAAAACATCGAGTTTTGGGCGCAGGGATAAACACACCGCGTGCGATATACCAGCCAAGTACATGTACGAGTACATGCAAAAAAACACTCGGAAAATAAAACGATATTATCAATGAAAACATCAGACATACGGGATTACTTTATTTTGCATTTTGCGAATATATATCTCATCTGTTGCGTTTTAATACGATTTGACCAAATAACCGCATCAGGTATACGACGTTATTATTTTCTCGTCGACGGTGGTAATTTTTTTCGTGTTAGGTGGACGACCCTGGCGAAAGAATTTTCACACTTTATCCTCTCGGTATAACGAGTACACACAAACGTGGAATAAATTTAGTTTTTCGTTTTCTCCGCAACGGTTCAGAGAGGGAAAAAACTCGGTAACAGAATTTCGCAGACAGGGCGAAAAATAAAAAGGAAAACGAAACCGCAAAATAGATTTTCAATTACGTGGCCAAATTCGTAAAAAATTGTCTCCATCGAGTCTTATTGTATCTTACATCGTTTTACATACGATCTAGCTTCGAGAAAAAAGGATATAGGCGTGGTTGGTACAATTTTTTCAACATCGTGTTCAACAAATCAGTTAGAAAAATCTTGCGAAAAGTTTTTTTTACGCTCTTAAAAAAAATAAGACGACATTTTCAACACAAATATTTGGCCAAAAGGTTTTGGAGAAAATTTCAAATTCAGCGTGTTCATTGATTGGAAATTCACTGCCTATGGTCTGCTATATTTTTCTACCTACCTACCTCGTGTGTTTGAAATATTTCACCTTTTACGTTCTTTTTTCTTCTTTGGTCATAGTTGACGTTATGTCAGTTTAACGTGAATTGTATTGAAAGTATTTGATAGCGTTCCCTCCTCTTTTTCGACGAAATTTCCGAAGAAAGGTATTTTTTTCCATAAAGATACGACTTTTGAAAAATTATTTCTTATTCATCCGTGAATTATTTTTTCCTTCGGATTTTTCCATTCAAATACGCTGAGATTTTTTTCTCCCTCGATACATCGTCGATAAATATAAACCGAAACGATTAATGAGTTATGTTTTAGGTAGCGGAAAAAAAAGAGGAAAGAAAACAACCGAGAGGATTTTCTCGTTACCAAGTCGTGTAATTTTTTTGGATCTAACCCAAGGGATTCGGTCGTTTAAACGGTAGGAAAAAATTTTCCGACTAAAATACCTACTACAACAAGAACGAGTATAAATTTCAACTTCTCAAATTTACACAGTAATTCTCCTCTTAACTAAGTTTTTTCTGCTACCTTTTTATTAACGTTTCGCGCTACAAGGTTTAATTTTAATTTTGGAAACAGGTTGATTTTTTTCCCCCTTATAAACCGTCTTTCAACTTTCATTATTAAAAATTTCTTTCCTTTTTCAAGCTCGAAATTTAATTTGTTAAATACTTTTCTTTGAAAATTTTTTCCACCCGAGTTTTATAATCAACGGAATTGCGATTCGAGAGCGGTATTCGTTTGATGATGTTTCAAAGTGTGGAGAATTTTTTTTTTATAGTCGCGTTTAAGCTAATTTTATTCTACGTTTTTCGTTTAGCGAAGAATTTCTGAAATTAAAGATGAAAAATTCACTTTCGAAAGTGAGTTGATTTTAAATAAAAGGAAAAGGTAAACAGTTTTTTTGAAAGTGAAGGCGAAGAACAAGACGAATATAAGCTCTATATTTTTTTTCACCTTTTGACGAAAATAATAATTCTCTGCTGGTATTTTGATTATAAAGACTTCTGCAGTTCGGATAAAAGATGTTGACGAGTGGGAAGCTGTGGTTTTTCGAGGGGAACATGATGAAGGAAAGCTTCGTAAAGATGAATTAATCTTTCGTGAATGACTCTTATGATACCAAATAAATTAGTCACGAACACTTGACGTAGTTTTTGTCATTTAGTAAAACTTCCCTCGAGCTCTTGTCAACACTGTGAAAATTCATTTTTCAAAATGAAAGGTAACTTGGCCCCGACGAAACGAGGGCAAAAGCTTTCCCAAATTCGCAGTTCCAGAAAAGATTTTCTCCATTATTTTTGATACTTAATTACAATTGGGAAGTTGCACTGATTTCGCAACCACTCAGAATTTAATATGTAGTGCTAATGAAATCGACGTTAAAATGGTTCAAAAATGAGCAAAATTGATAAAATTCCAAAATTTATTCAGAAAAGCTGAAAATGACATAAAAAATTACATTTGGAAATTTCAAAAAAAATTACATGTTATCTGGTGAACTTTTTTTGTTGAAAAAATCACTACTTTTTTCACTACCTTTTTCGAACCAAATTTTCAGAAAGCTCTCCATTCCTTCTCCCTTCCCCCTCATAAACAAAAAAATAACAAAGTCGAATTTTTCACAGGAAAATTTTCAAAAAAATGAAACTGGGAGAGAATTTGTATTACAAAGTATTTTTTAATTTCATCAAAAATAACTACTTTTTCCCTACTTTCACTACCTGTTAGATACCCTGAATTAGTAAAAGTGACCTCTCAACGGTCAAAATTTGAGAAAAATGTAGGTAATAAAATGACATTAAAACTGTATAACGTAATGCAATCGTTCAATTACCTACGTCAATTTGTCAATTCTCCATGAATTTTCCAAAACTTTTGCATTATTTTTTCACACAATTTTTTTTACGAATTTTCAACCATTTTCATGCAAATTTTACTGATTTATTGATACTTAGTTGATTCGTTCGCGAACGATTTGCTCAGAAACGAATGAATCATTTGGAAATCAAATCATATACTGAACGACAAAAGAAAATAAAACATTCGTAAATCCAACAATAAAAATTGAGAATGATTCGTTCGCGAACGATTTCCTCAGAGACGAAAAATCGACCGTAAATGAATAAATCATTGAAAAATCAAACTTGGTATGTACTTACCGCCGATTAATGAAAACTCGATAGTTTTAATTTCGTCATCAGAAGCTGCATTCAATTCGTTCGCGAACGATTTGCTCAAAATCAACAAATCAATCGAGAACGACTGAATCACTGCAAAATCAAACCCGGTGAAAAAAGACGTCACAGAATTTGATTTTTTCAATTTCATGAACGAGAACAACTGAAGATGATTCGTTCGAGAATAATTTACACAACGATAAAAAGAATTACAAAATTAAGGGCAAATTCGCGACTTTTGTTAATTTTTGAACGAATTTCGCCCGTTCTACGCGATCAACTTTTGAATTCGTAACTTTTGCAACTTGTGAACATCCAGATGCCAAAAATAATTTTCAAAAATTATTATTTTTCCAAAGGTTTTACACTTTAGCTCGCAGGCGTTGGATGCACAACTGACGAGAAAAAAAAACACCCACGACATTCTGATCCTAATTTGATCCTTGCAGCGAATCGATCCGAAGTTATAAATTTATCATGCGACAACCTGACGCTAGCTTTCGAAGAAAAAAAGAAGGCTGCTACGAGAAAAGAAAATTTCGCGAACGTAGGAGAAAAACAAGAAGAACGACAACAGGGCATCGGGTATAGATATACTCGTAAGTAGATTCGTGATCGAATTTAAACGGAATTAGGCGTGTTGAAGAAGCTAAGAAAAGAAGTAGAAATTCGTCGAACAAAAAAGTATATCTATCGGTAATTCGAATACGTGTCAAGATTACACTGTGCTCAGGTTGCTCGTGTACATATAGAAAATTTTGTCGCGTATAAATTCACCTATCGAAGAGCTCGCGAAAATACTGGGATTAAAATTTACCCATCTTTTTTACTTGCGAGACATGTTAAGATGTACGAGATGCGGTGGTGTTGGGGGCTTTTCTGCTACAGGTAGAACAACCATAATATAAGGACGTAGAGAGTACACTTATACATAGCACCCTCGTACATGTGAATTATGGTCCGATATATTAAGCGATTTCTGTTCGAGAAAAATTTACGCTTCGACTCGGAGCTAGGTGATTTTAAGAAATTTTTTACCGTATTGAGTATAAAGGTAGGTATAGGTAGGTCGGAGTATACTTTTATAGATGTAATAATCGAATCGCGTAAATCACTATTCTCCTATACAAAGATTCTCATTAAGTCGCGCTAGGGTATATACGGTTGTGAATCGCGAATAACGAACGGCGCGTTGGGCACAATTCTATAATACGAGTAGGTACCAGCTCGATGCTGAAAATCTACACCTGATCCGCCTACAACATTTTGCGCACCACTACGTCATCGTAAAAAGCCACCGGCAGCGGTGAGTTCGCATCGTTCGGTTTTTAAAATCGCAGGTAAACAAAGTAAAATACGAAATCTTTACTGCTGCTGCATCATACCATATACCCTTCGATATTCCTTCGAACCCAGCCAACCATTCGTCCGGATCTGAGGCTGACGTTCGATGTTTCCAACCATGTGCAAAAGGATTACCTACCGATCGGCTTACACGCGAAACCACCATTACTGACTGCTTAGCGCAAACACATATAAATCTCTAATACACTTTGAAAGAGTAAAATCCCCTATGAAAGCGTCGCAAGGTGGCCTGCTGTAAATCTTGGCATTTTTTTCCTACACCTGATCACGAAAAATTACCCTGGACGAAGGCCTTATTGTGCCTATAAAAGCTCAAAGCTCAATACATCCGAAGTTTTGCTTGTTGCGAGTAGAAATCAGTTGAATATTGATACATTTTGAATTTCTTTTTTTGTTATAAAATTAACTTCAAGGGGTAAAAATATCGCAAGTCTGTGTTTTTGGAAGAGGGGGGGGGGGAGGTGCTGAAACATGATATCAAATAACTTTTTTGACAGGATCACTTGTTGAAATTTTTCATTTTCTTCGCAATCAACATAGGTACAATAAAACAAAGCTTTTCCAGAAGCCAGGGAAATTTCAACCCTCCCCCTTCCCTCCACCATTCAATCAACCTCAAATACCTAATTCTTTATTTTTTAGTCGATTACTGAGTAGATGTAACTATTCTCGAAGAATTTTCATTGTTGAAAAATATTGCAAAAATTGCACATTGTCCTCAGAAATTTCAAAAACAACAGAAAAACAGGGTAACCGACAGAAAAATGACTAAAAAAGACGAAAATTTGGAGGAGGATTTTTGAATTTTCCAAAATACTGTAAAGGCTATTCAGTCAAAATCATTGTGAAATCAGAAAAATTACCAGCGTGCCGGAATGAGGCAGAAATGTTCTAAAATTCATGACAAATTATCCAAATTACTTGAAAATCTTCGAAAGTAAAATAAAAATAATGCTTTTCTGATTTTTTGTCACTTTTAGTGGGGGTATAAATCTGATAGCATAGGATGGATTCTTTCATATTTCTGTTTTTTGAGTGTCTTGAATACATAATATGTTTCTATTATTTTTCGCATACTACTTACGTTTGAATTATTTTGATTTTTTTCGTCAATTTGCAGCCTGTTTGGGACGGCGGAGAGGCGAAGAAATGGCAGAGGGGTTCTCGTAACAAGTTGCATTTGGTGATCATAATTTTTTTTTTGAACTTTTCAAAATTTGCTCCGAGAGATTTGCTTTTTACATTTCGATGATGGTCTCAAATTTTGAAAGAAGTTGATATTTTTCTTGATCAATATTTTTAATCTTGTCTTAAGACAATTTACATTTTTCATTTCTACTGTTATTCGGAGGTCAAGGTATCTAACGGATTTTTTTTTGAAAAAATCACTACTTTTTCACTACTTTTTTCACTACCTTTTTTCAATCAGATTTTCAGAATGTCATCCACTCGACCCCCCCCCCCCCCCTTACACACAAAAAAATTATTTTCACATGAAATTTGAAAAAAAATGAAACTGGAAGAAAATTTGTAATTTTAATCAGCAAAATTATTTAAAAAACAATACAAATAATAAACGAGCTTATTACATTCGTTATAAGACAAGGTGTCAAACAAAATTTCAAAATAAAAAATCAGGACTTTGGCAGGATATTTTTTAAACACTAGAGATTTTATTTAAAAAAGGAGCTCGGGGGAGGCAAAATTTCACATTAGAATTTTTCACTTTTAGTTTTCCAATGTCTTCAACATCCCAAGATTTTTTTCAAGGATGCGGATGTCAAAAATATAATTTTATCATTTCAATTTTTGATTTTTTTTTCACGTTAAAGGTTCATGCTAATGTAATGAAATTGAGCGAATGAAAAACTTTTTTTTAACAAACCAAATTTTTTATTTCGAGTGTAAGGCACATATGTAAAAAACGATGACTTTTAGTGTGATGAATTGGTTAATTATAAAAAGTTTATTACTTTGCTTCAAAATTTTGAAATTCAAATGATTTTTTTTGAAAAATTCAAAATTGAAAAAAAAGCTAACGAGCCCAAGCGAAGCGATGTCAGAAGCTTATAAAAATTCATGTTTCGAGAAGTGAAAAAAAATTTCTTTAATCTTCATGCAGGGAGGAGTTTATTTTTTCTGATTCAAACTTTGAACATTTCTTGAATTTGAACAATAGTTTTTCATGGGAAAAAAGAGTAAACAGCCCGAGCGAAGCGAGGGCAAAAGCTCTCAAAAATGTGTAATTCAAGCTCTAAAAAAGTCGACAAATGAGCTCTTTTCTACGGAATAAAGATCGAGAAAAAGAAACAAATTTGAATTTTTTCATTTTTTCACTACCTTTCTAACAAAATTCACTACTTTCACTACCCATTTTAAAAATCACTACTCTTTCACTACTTACATTACCTGTTAGATACCCTGGAGGTGTCTAAGCAGAGACATTTTTCAAACATTTTTTTCGTACCCCCCTCATTTCTTAAAGAAAAAAAAACCGGGTTTCCAATAAGACTCATACTTGGGGGGGGGGGAGGGAGTTTTTGAACAACTTTCAATAGTTTCCATGTGACATACAAAAATGTATGAAATACAAAGAACATAGCAAAAAATTGGACGAGAACAAATTTCTCTTCAGCATGGAAATTTTGAACTTTTATGATTATTTAAAAGTTAATTTGGCAGTAGCACTACCATTGAATAATAATCAAGGAAGTTTTTAAAATGTAATCAGGACGATTTTTGCGACTTTTTGATGATTCTCGCAACTTTTGCGACCTATTTTCAAAATCGTGACTTTTACGACCTGGCAGACACCCTGTGACTTCAAACTACTAAAAAAAAATTGAAATGAACCATTGATAGGCTCCTAGGATACTCGTAAATAGCGTAAGGAGAAAAGGCCAGGCCATTCACACGACGACGCTGAATACGTACTAAGGACGAAAAAAAAAACCGAAAGACCAAAACTCATTCGCAATGCAGAAACACACACTCTGGTAACCCTTCATTAATAAAATCCCTTCAAAAAAAAAATCACCCATCACAGCTTTATCGTTACAACGGAGCAGGAAAAAAAAGAGGAAAGAAATTTCAAACAGCAAACCAGTAGGGAAAAAAATCACTCAAACGCCAATCCATTCAAACGTCAAATCCACCGCATGGGTTTTCCACACCTAAAATTTTTCTTCTTTACGACGTAATAAATAATTCAACTCCGATACGTCGTCGTTTAATCGACGACTAGCGCGAAAAAATTACCTCGGTAATTGTTCGTCTGCTACCTGACAAAGGTACTTAGCGCGAAAGTTCAACTTGCAACATTACGTTTAATCCGTTCATCACGCCAAAAAGCTAATGGAAATAGTCGTTCGGCTCAATTAACCATTCTAATGTACATACAGAAATCTACGTCGTCGTCGTCGCAAAACTATACGACAACGGACTCTTGGTAAACTTGTCGCATGCGGTAATATCGATTTCAATCAAGATTTACTACCAGTATATATCGCGTAATCGTTCGAGAGCACGAGCCAGCAACATTGTACAATTTCGTTATATTTTTACAACGATTAAAATTACGTTAAGGTTTTCGCTCGAGGCGTAAGTTTGCAATTGATGTGGTGACGAGTAAACCGCCACGCCAACGTCGTCGACGAGGAAAAGCCTCGACGACGTAACTGTATGATGACTTCAATCGAAACAGGGGATGAGAAGGATAAAGCAGCGAGGGATAGGGATTGAGGGAAAAAAATACAATTTTGGCGTAAAGTGACAAGACACACGAGTGAAGCAAGTACCATCATAAAGATGAAAACCCCCTGCTCTCGTCATCCTGCCTCGTGTAGTCGATCACGTCGTCGATTTTTCAAATAAATGACATTAAAATTGAAAATTAAACGTTATCGAACGACGTGTATATACGACACGTTATGAGCACCTACGATAAGTGGACTTTGTCGTATATTTCCTTTTTTTTTTCCTCTCATTTTTTAATGCACGAAGAGACATAAACACTCTCTACAGGGAGAGCAAGATGAGAAAAATAGAGAACCAGACGCTCGTATTCATTTAATATCTCGTACGTACGATGAGTTGATTTATAATACAGACATTCGTTTGATAAGTTATTGATGGGCGACGTTATATACGTATACAGAATGCTTAAAAACAATAAAAACCCACCGTTATTTTATAAATTACACGACGATTAAGGTTTTTAAAACTATATTATATTTTATTAACCACTTGTACCTCTACACAAATACAGTACGTACTCGACTATGGTTAATCGTAACGAATCGTTTTACATCGTGAGGTGATTTTTACGATTTAATTTAAATAAATTTAATCAGATCGGCCAAAACATCCAGTACACACTTAGTCTAGTTACGTATTCAACTGAAGTACATGTTACTCGCGAGTGTGAATTTTTCGCGCTCTCGAGATAGCCTTTTTTTCCCTGTTCGCCATTTTATAGTAGTTTTATGGTAATTTTCATCACGCCCTTACAACTTTGTCTGTTTATAACGCGTTAAAAAATTTTCTACAGTGGGACAAAAAAAAATGCTGTCGTAGCAGGCCACTACATTAACGTGGTCAAATCTTTATTCGTTTGAATTTCGGTACACACATTTTGAATATTACATAAGGTCCCCGCAGTATAAAATAAATGAACCAAAATGTCCTTCACCCGAACAAATAAACCGGAAGGTCGAATACGGCTTGAAACGTAGGCGATGACCTTTTAATTTGAGGGATAAAATAAACGAAAATCGAAGAAAGGTCCTAATAGGTCATTTTATTTGAAATAAACGAACGAGAAATCAGCAGGATTTTTACTGTGCAAAATCACGTAAAATTTCCTCTCTCTCTCTAGATGGGGTAGAATAAAAATTATTCGAGTGTTTTCAATTTCTCCAATTTCTTCCGATGATCTCTTTTAGCAAAAAAAGGAGAAGCTGAACTAATCGATGAAAACGTATACTCCAATGTAAAAAATCACAAGGTCCAAGCCAAAAAAATGAATAATTTATCTGTGTGGAAGGGGGAGGGGGGAGGGGGTTGAAAATATTTTGGAAGGTAGTAATTTTTGGTCAACCAATTCTTGTAGACACCCTGCACTGCATACAAGTCAAGTTCAGTCGTGTTTCAAAATGAATATTTTTTCTGATGTGTAAATTTTGATGCTTCGGTTTTTGAAAATTCAATGAAACTCTTAAAAATTAATTTTTAGAAGAAAAACTTGAAAAATGAGAGTGAAGTCTTCTCTTCATGGAAAGTTTTGAATTATGGATAAATGTTTTTTGCGTAGTCAACTCAATGTTTAGAATTCAATTTGAAAAAAGTCTGAAAATTAAAATGCACCAATTTCATCCACACAACTTTGCTTTCCTTTTCCCATCTAATGAATTGGGGGGGGGGAGGGAATAAATTGATACTAAAATACAAGCTTGAGAAGGGAGACTAAAAAAATAGCGTAGGTGTCGAAAACACTCGAAAAATTTTCATCAAGAGAGAATTAATCAAAAATTTTACGTTATTTTCGAAAAACTACATCGCTCAAAGCTCTTTCTGCACTAAAAACAGGCAATATCGTTAAAATCAATTTTTTTCTCACTTGTCTTCAACAGCAACGCTACGCAGCATATTTTAAAATTTATTCGTGTAAAATTTCTCACATATCAGCTGCTTCACATCGGAATATTAACAATTTCGTCGAAAATTTAGGCTTTGCTAGCGATCATATTTCAAATTTATCGACATTTTTTACGAAAAATTTGAAAAATTCTACCTCGAGCGAGAAATGTTTATTTTTAGCGTGCGAGAAAAGTTGAATCTTGGCAACACCAGCTTTCGATATGAAATTTTTAATTTCGTAGGTAAAATCGATCATTAATTCAATCAAAATTAAACGCTCAATGCTGATTTAAATTAGGTAGGGGTCATTCCACTTTAATTCAACCAACAAGTGGTGGGGGGGGGTCGGCGATTTTTTGAAATGTTTTTTGTGGAAAGACCTTCCGAAGGGATGACCAATGGAGCAAATTGCAGCTCTCTAGCTCTTTTTCAAAGGCTGCGAAAGGGTGTCAAAGGTTTCAATGAGCTTGAAATATCATACATTTCAGCAGTGGATTACTTGATAACCGCGATACCTACGAAAATGGAACTTTTTCCAATAGTTAGGGGTTTTGAAAGGCTTTTTGGTGATATCACAAAAATCAGTGTTGCCAGTTGCCACATTTTTCCGTACGAAAAATTAGCTCGAAAAGTTTCAAAACGTAGTTTTCATATTGTTTCGACTATCAAAAATTCTGAAAAAAATATATTATGCTGAACAAGATATTAAAAAATTGGGATGGCGTTATTTTGTAAAGTCGATTTAAAAAATTGAAAGTTTGCAAAAAAAATGCAATTTTTTTATTTAAAACATAAAAAAAGGTTTTAATTGGTGAAGTTGACCCATTTGACCCCTATTTTTACGTATTCGTTGAAAAAGTTGAAAACCCTCTTCATTCAATAAAATAAACTCATCATAAAAAAATCAAAATTCGAAAAAATAAAATTTTCAATTCCAAACATCAAAAAAAGTTCAAATTTATTCAGATTGTCTTATTTTGATCTCATTCTGACATATTCAGAGTGTCTACTAAAATCAAAAAAGCGAATTTCTCGCCTTTTTCTTGCTTTTTTCTTGCTTCCAAAAATGAAATTTCTTACCACTCTTCATATTTACGCATACAGGGTGTCCAGAAATATCGGGTACCCCTAAAAAGTTTTCTGCCAAATACTTCGCGGTTGGTCATAGTGAATGATAATAATGATAGCACATGATTGGTTGTTGGACTGGAGAGATAACATTCCACCAATCATATGCATCTATTTCACGTTGCCAACCTATATTTTTAATGAAAAACTTTCTTAGGGGTACCCGATATTTCTGGCCACCCTGTAGATAATCTTCGCTAACCCCTCTAACCCCCCCCCCCCCAACAAAATTTCTCAAAAATTTATTCTTCAAAGCAGAGAAGTGAATTAATTTCTCAAATGAAAAAATAGTAATAAAAAAACGTAATAAAAACAAACGTTGAGGCAAGTTTACTGAAGTGAATTCAATTCTATGATGATAACAGTAACAAAATGAAAAGTAAACTCGAATGCGGATCGAAGTCGTGTTATTTGGGGGAGGGGGAGTATAATGTCATTTTTCCAACAAAAAACTTATTTTTCCGACAAAAATCAAAATTTTAACGTGCTGAATACCAGTGACAAATACAATTACAGGATCAAACCACGAAAGAGCTTAGGTATATTTTTATTTGTGATTGAGGAGAGAGCAAAATCAGAATTTTAAGACACGAAAAATCAACATTTTAGGTTGTTTTTAGAAAACCCTACACAATGAATGATCATTTTATGGAAATGAAGTGAAAATTTGTTGAAAAAATTGTTGTGAAAAACGAAAAAACGGCCATTTTGAATGCTTTATTTTGCATTTTCATCGGAGCACAATAATATCAACAATTTTGAAAGGTTAGTCGTTCTGTTCAGAGAATGAAAAATTTGCACTTTTCAAATGGTTTGGGTACCTGGAAATCAAAAATTCCCTATTTAATTTTTGAATTCTTAAAATTGTTGAAAAGATTATCTTGAATGGCCCGAGCGAAGCGAGGGCAAAATTTTTGGAAAATTTTCAATTCGAAAAGTAGAACAACATCAATTTTAACAAAATAAAAGCTTGAAATTTTGCTGGGATAACTTCAATTTTTCAGAGATTTTTGATGTGAATTCTTGGAAATTTTCTTGCTTTTCGAAGGAATTTCTATACTATTTTCTAACTTTCTTGCCACCCAAGCGAATTTCTCGCCTTTTTCTAACTTTCTTGCCTTTTTCTTGCCAGTAGACACTCTGCATATTTCATGAAAAAGTTGATAAAAATTACACTCATAGCAAAAAAATTAAAATTCGTTTATTTTGTGAATCTTTTCAATTTTTTTTTACTCCTTCAAAATATTTATATAGTAAGTAAAAAATCATTAAAATAAAAATTCACGAATTTGACAACTGTTCTCGTCATAGAAAAATTTATTCTTGAGCTGATATGCCTGAAATTTCGTACCTAGGTACACTTTGGCTCTCTCACTTGGTAGAAAAATGAAAACTTACTGGAAACTAAAATTAGTGTTTTTTTTCTGAAAATTTTGATAAGGTGAGTGTTGAGACACTCTCTTTCGAGCCAGCTGGGTCTCGTTTAAATTAGAATGAGCTAGCTCAAAACGATTCCTTGGGCAGCTTCAGTAATCGTTTCAAAAATGAGCCATTAATTGCCATAAAAAATTAGATCAAAGGTAGGGAGAGGGAGGGGTAAATATTGAAGAAAAGCCGAACAACAAAGCAATGAAAAAAATTCTACACCTCCTGCGACGTAAACCAAACCACGTAATTTTGTTTTTAGAATTCAGCATAGACACCTCGGTTTAACACACAGAATAACGTTTCAGAGACATTTAATGGTAGAAAGAGGAAAAAGGTAATAATATAGCGAAAGGATCGAGTCGAAAGTAAATCTAGGCAGAATGTCCCATTTCTCACGTATATTGGTAACATATTTAACGTTAATAAAAGTAAAATTTTTCATATACGAGAAAAAATCTTTTGTAGCGAATCGACGAAGACGACGATGACATTTCGGTAACGAGCACATATATAGTAAAATTTAAGATACCTCCATCAAGAGGCTATCATTTTGAATGAGAGGTAGGGAAAAAAGGTACCTATATACGAAATGGTGGTAATTTTTCACCCGTTTATATGGCGAAGGTGGTGGCGAATAAAGAGCACCATGTCGAACGTCGTATAATATCGAAAGCCAATAAAATATTAGGATAAGTTTTTCTCTTCTCAAATTCCTCTCTTTATATTTCAAACAAGAGATGTGGTACCGAAAAAAAAAATGCCTGAAAGTTCATTTCCATCGTTGCGAATTTGAGAAACAAAACTTCGGCTGAAGGTAAAGTAAGATATGCGAAATATCATCAATTGGTACGCGTGTTTGTGTTTGTAAGAGAGATAGAGAGAGGTGTTTCAAGGTCGCCAACACATATGATGATGATGACGATGGTGATGAAGAAGAAAGAGAAATTGAGAAGAATCCGCTATAATGGTATGGTATGGCCATCAAAAATATACGAGGAATATTCGATTCTGCTCGCGCGTCCTGCAAAAGGGCGTCATCGTCTCCGCAGGATACACGCACCGTGTTTCTCGGCGGTCTGCGCGGCGCGCCGGCGAGGCCTCCTAAGACCAGTTTTTAAGACGCGAAACGAAATACGGAGGGTTGAAAGAGAACAAATACATAATATCAGCTAACCCCACGAGAAAAACGCCATTTTAGGGGTTATTAAACTATATTTTCGTCAGCTTTTTTGCAAACGAGAAGCGCACACAATCCAAGACCGAAAGACCAAGACGTCGGAACGGAGGTGGCATTGGCAGCGGCGCATGGCGGCTTTTTTGTCTTGTATGTACACACAAGGATCAGAACGTGGACGACGAGTCCGATGTGTGATGGTAGTGGTACTCATAGATGTCTTTTTCCCCTTTTTTTTTTCTTCTTTCTTTCTTTTTTCATTCTCTTACCCTCTCTTTTACTCTTTTTTCACCAACGATGTACGCAATTCGACGATAACTAGCTTCGCAGCGTGATGAAATAGTACAGATAGAGAAATCAATTGTGTGTATGGCGTATGAATAAAATCTAAACGAGCGTCGGTTTTTTGAAGAAACGACGATCGGGATTGGGGATGTGATAATTAAGAGGTTGGAATTTTTTTACGTCGAGGTTTCATTTTTTCGCAGAGGACCAGTCGCGAATTAAATTCAAAGCGTTTGGGAGTGAAGGGGTTTTCGAAAATGGATCCATGTGTTGGTTTTTTTCTTTCTTTTGCAATGAAGAGGATATTGAAGGGTTCAAAAGGTTTGGGCAATTGGGCACGTTTGGTAGATTGGACGAATTGAAGGGCGGAGGAGGGAGGGGGGTGTTCCAGGGTTCTGAATGATATGAGAAAGTCGTAATTTTGATTCGAAAATTGACCCATTCAAAAAAAAATCAGCATTTTTGCCCAAAAGGCATCATCCAATTAGCTTTCTCAAGTATTTTTGTGTTTTTGAATGAATATTGAAAAATTCATGCATAAGATTCTATTTCGAGTGGGAGAGGAATATGCTCATTTTCTTACTTCCTATACTGAAATTTCGATACAATTTTCTATTTACTTACTTTAAAATGGTTCTAGCAAAATTTTATTCATTCTGTACTTTCGCACTTCTCACATACCAGTAGACAGTTAAGACACCGTAAACGACACACCAACATGTGAAAAATAACAACTCAAGCACGCGTACAATAACGATAAAAGCATTTTGATGTATTGAGATAAAATTAATTTAAAATGCTAATTTCGACGACTTTTTAAACGCGTCAGATTTTTTTCCATCTCTTTTATAGTACACTACATACCTACTCTATTTGTAAGAAATTCAAGAGCTTCATCTTTCCTCATCATCTCAGTCTCCTCTTTCTCTATCAAACATGAATGTACAAGCATATAAAAAATTAAGCAGCTATTTCTGTCCGTTTTTTTTTCTTCCTATAAAAAGCCAGCAGCGAAATTAATTTTGTTAAATACAACTTATTGGGTAAATTTAGCGTAAAATGCCTCCGCCTTTGGCTCTCATGTTCACGTAGCGTCGTGTCTCTTTCCCTATGGTGCTCGTGTTCTTTCTTTCATACACAAACGTATGAAATAATATCGTGTACGTAATACGAATTGGGGATTTATCGTGTACATAGCCTGAAACTTTTCAGATATTAAATTTTTTTCTAGCATTTGTTCGAGTTGAAATGAAAATTTTTTTTTCTAATGTTTTCTGTACGTGTACCATATACCTAGTTTAATGTAAGAGAAAAAAATGCGTTAATTTCATCGCCTACTCTATTTTTTCTCTCTCATTTAATAATTTTAAAACGCGTGTACGCATTTTTTGCTGCCTTTAATGTTACTTCGGTAACGATTTCAATTACGCGGGAAGAATTAAAGTCGAAATGTAATTACGAGAAAGAGTAAAATGTGTTTTTGTTTCCCTAATAGGATGGAAAATATGTGACACGAGTATATGAGGAAGGTAAACATGAAATTGATAAAAATCACGTGAATTTTGGGTCGAATAATTTATGCATTTATTTGAATAATTACCTGGGTACTTCAACAAAACATCACCATAGTAAAATTTCAGAAGCTAAATATTTTGATTTTTTTTTTCAATTTCACAGAATGTTCACTGTTCAGTCATTCAGAGGAATGATTTCCCCTGACTTTTCCAGATCGTACACAATCTCATCAACTCCAATCATACTTAGGATATCTGGACTTTAAGATAAATTGAAGGGGGGCAGGGGATGTTAAAATGCCTTCAAAGAAAATTATTTTTACGTTCTTCTTTGGTACCTTTCGATTATTGAAAATCCTATTTTGAAAAAATCGATGCTATGTTCAAGCTCTGGATGTCGAATTACGCCAATTACCTTACCTTTTATGGACTATAATTTAGGTCAAATTTCCTAAAGACACCTTTTTTATTTGAACTGAAATCAGCAATAAAATTCTGAAAAAATTCATCATCAGGTATAAAAAATTCAGCATTATTCCTTTAGACACCAGAGCAGCTCAAAACCAGCAACACCAATTAATAATTCAGAAGTCCAAAAAAAAGGTGTAATCTAAATTTCAGCTCAATAAATCAAGTATCTACCTCCAAATTTTTATATTTTCAGGGAGCCGAATTTAAATTTTCAAAAATTTACCAACACCACCCGAAATTTTTCGTTGTGTATTTTTGGATGATTTTTTAAATTTTTCTACTTGGAATGGAAATTATTCGTCACTTGGAATAACTCTCTAGTACATAGAAAAAAGTACATGATCATGCCAAAAAATACAAGTACTTAGTAATTAAATGCAAACAGCTTCTTTACTTTCCAAGACACAGCATCATTTACACGAATAATTCGCTGCTGACATAAGAATCATTAAAAATCTAGGTAATGCACTTTTCAACAAATCAACAAAATGGTACATCTACATACATTGGCAAGATGCGGTGGTTTTTTTCAAGTCAACTGCATTAAACCAGGTAAAAAAAATACCTTTTTTGAAAATATGCATTGCAAATTATCATAAATGAAAGTAAGCATTCGTAAGATTTACGAACCAGTGCAATTGAATATCAAATACTTGATAAACAAATTGACTAAAAATTCTGAGAATAAAATGACTTTTTCTTGGATTACGGATTCAAACTAGTTTTAAAAATCTGTTTTTAAAATTGATGGGATATCGTTACAGATTGAAAAATCTTTTGAGAAAGATTAGAAAAATTCCATATCTGCATTTGGTTACCTTGAAAGTGACTTTTAATGTTGGGGATTAGAGAAGAACGCATGGATCAGGTCCAATAAATGAGCAAATATTCAAATTCGGTGCCTACTTTCAAAAACCTCACCAACGACTAAGTATAGCAACACATCATTTTCAATTTATTAGATTTGCTCTGAGGCAACCAATTTTGAGGTATGAGCCTTCAAAGTTTGGTAATTTTACAAGAAATAGCGAATGCATGAAAATTACAAGGTATACTCTTACCACCCCTTAGGTTGTGGCATAGTTTCAGATTAAAAAAAAAATTTCCCATAAGTCACCAAATCAGAAGCTTCTTATACATATTTCTACTAGTACAATAATGTTCAATGTTCATCTTACTTACAAACCATCTCATCCCCACTTTCGCCTCAGTAGTCACCTATCAAACTATTCAACCCAAACACATACTCGAGTGCACAACCAGCAAACATACAAGACGTTCAAAAAAAAATTAATTAACTAAAAAACATAACCACATCTCATAAAAAATAGAAAGTAAAGTCATCAAGTACAAAAGCGGGTCAATTACCGAATAATAACCATATGGAATCCGTTCAATTAGTTATTCAACTTCAGCATACCACCATACTACAGCAATAGATGGACAAAGAGGAAATCCTGCATTTGAAATTCATGCACTCAGTTTTTTCAAATCAAATAAGACCACCAGTAAAATTTTTATCACACAGCCCATCACTTCTCAACGAAAAGTTCACCATGATATGAAGGAAATTGAAGGGAAAAGGAAAACCATTTGGTAAAAAAAATGAATGTAATTTTCTTTCATATGCAACTTGGTAGAATGAAAATATGTCATCATTTATGCATCTCATGTAACTCTTACATAATAACTACATTTTTTTTAAACCATCATTTCAACACAGGTTCGAGTAGTTAACTACTCATTGTAAGGTTAAACTTTTCTTTAACCAGGTGTCCTCTTTTTTTTTTTTTTTTTTTTTTTTTTTTGAATGAAAAATCATGCACATAAGCACACTTTAACGTCTTGCATAATCAATCTGGCAGAATAATGATGCAAAAAAAGTGCATTATGTTTCAAAAGATTAAAAATAGATATAAAAAATTGGATAATTTCTCGCTTAAAGACACGTGTATCGCATAAAAAGATTACACTTGAGAATAAATATCACATACAAAGTATTTAATTGTTAACGTTTATAACTAGGAATATTAATTTTTCCTTCATCACCATCCATCATTTTGGCTCGCCTGTGGGTCATGTCGATAGCATGAATACGCCAGGGGCACCCTCTCGTGACATGCAGTTTTACAAAATAGCATCCTGTGTATAGGTTGTTTCCGTTTCACAAAGAATAAAATTTAAGTCGAGCTGGAAGTAATTAAACGAATATGTGTTTTTTTTTTCGCGAAAAGAGTAACCAAAAAAACACAACACGTTGTTGGCCATTACTTACGAACCATATACCTTAGGAAAAAATTATATCCATTATAATTAACTGGAGTTAATTTATTAATCAGTCTCGAGCTGAATGAGCCCGGCTAAACATAAATACACGAATTTTATGTACTACCAACGATGCACAGTGGTAATTAATTTTTTAACCCCTTCTTCCGTACAAACGTTTAACTTTTTGATCGGATTTGGGCAAATAGCTTATCCGTGGGAATAGTTTTTGGAACGAGGTACCGAAATAAGTATTACCGAACGATTTGATGGTTTAAAAGAAAAACTCTCGAATAAAAGCGGATAACAATTACCGTTAGAGCGAAATATACCATTATATGTGCTTTTTTCCCTACTCCTTTAATCACACAAAATACGATGAATATTTAAAGAACAAGCGTAACCAGGTACCTTTGGTGAATACCATTAACTAGTGTCTCTAATAGAGGGTTGAAAGCTGCCTTACGTAAGTATAGCGAGTAAATAAAAAATCATTGGCAAACAAGTTCCACTTCAGTATGCTTTTTCGTCGTCATCAACATTATGGCCAGAATATAGGTTTCTTAGATCGTGGATTTTTCTCCATTTTGTGAATTCACTGGACGTGTAGTTGACCCAATCGATACATAATGGACAGATTATCAAACTATTTTTATTGAAAAATAGCCATATTGTCCGCAGATTTGGAGCCTCCAAAAAATTTTGATTTTCCCTGCTATTTACAAATTTTTTCATGGTTTGAGAATAGATCAAAGTGACTGAAAATCTGAAATCAGGCTGCATACTTCGGTGTGCTTAATAATCTGAAAATTCGCCATCTCAGGGAATTCAAACCGCATTCAGTTTTAAATTTGGTTGAAGTACAAAATTGAGTAACTATGTAATTTGAACAGTTGCCTTTCACATTTTTAAAATGTTGAATCTTGTAATGGTTTCATCTCTTTTGACGAGGGGGGAGGGGGAGAGGAGGGGTCCGTGTTGAGTCAGAAACACATCTTCAAGAAAATGTCTTTGAAATTTTACAAAAATTAAACAATAAATTTAGGCAGCAGAAATTTTGGTTAGTACAATGATTCCAAAATACATTCATTCTCAAAATTGAGGGGCTTCGTGGAACAGGGGCCTTAGTCAATTTTTTTCACTGATTTTTACAAGTTCAAATAACTTCAATTTTTTACTAAAAGCAAACATTTTCCAATTCGTGTTTTTTTTCATGAAAGAACACTCTTCAATATCGCTGAATATGGTGAAATAATAGAAAAAATTTAAATACCGTCGTCTTAATACACAAAGTGGCCAACTCTACTTTTATAAATTGTTCAGGAAATGCGAAAAACAGCGTTATAAACTATTGATGGGAGTTACATAGTTAAGGTTATTTACTAGAGTAAAAAAAAAATTCTGCTAAAAAATTGTTTCAATTGCCACATTTTAAGCCACTTTGAGTGGAGTTGGTATTTTTCCCAACTTCAAACGCGAATACTACACCAATGAATTCACCAGAAGTAATTTTCATGTAATGTAAAAATGAAACAGTTTCATGTAGCTAAATACACAGTGCGTTATCCTTTAGCAGAGTTAGATAATTTTCCCGACTTCAACCACAGATAATAGGCGAATGGGCCTGCACAGGTGTGTTTTTAAGGTTTCAACTTATGAATTAAGTGAAGAAAAATCAAATTGCGGTCAAAACTCATTTTGGTCAAAAATTGGAGTTATCCACTTTACATAATTAAGACAAACGATACTATACATATATATTTAGAATTGGGCATCTTGGGCCAACTTGGGGTAAGTACGATCTACGTTACAACTGCCAGTCCCAGGAGTAGAGAAGACAAACCCTACGAGAGGTTTGGAGCATCCACATAATGGAGGCTGGTAACTCATCTTTGGCAGGCTGAAAGCTGAGGATGAGGCTAAGACTAAACCTAACACCTTGGCATATGCCCAGCGTCAAAGCTGCAACCTGAATGGGCTACAACATCAAGCTGTCTCAGGAAGTAAGGGAGAAGAGAAAACAATTGGAAAAATATCCCTGAAGCAGCAACACGAAGAGTAGCGTAGCTTGGAAACCCTAATATGCAAGAGTTATACACACTGCTAGTGCTAGGCATGAATCCTGTACAAAAGCGAGAGTTAGGTGCTATAATGGTATAACCAAACTTTGGGAAAGTCAGTTTGACAGTGCAGAGGGCAGACCCCTCATCAAGCTATACTTCCTTGTGCTAGAAACCCGTAGAAGCAAAAATACCAAAAAAAACAACTTCTCGAGAAAGCAACAACAAGAAGAAACTGGCTGGAAAATCAGGGAACCTTGTTGGTCAGCAGGCAAAAAAGCCCTTGCAATGGAAGAAACTAAACAGGCTGAAAATCAACATGTCGATAGAATGCTTGACGAACAGTCCCTAGAAAAGTCAAAGAATACACTCCAACGGGCAGGAGGAGCAGAGGAAGACCGAAGAAAAAACTTGATGACATATCGACAAACAATTTCTTCTACAGTTTCCCAGACAGGCTGAACAGCTTACAGGGTCAAAGTTCAATGGTGATGATGATAATATAATTATAGAATTGTAACAATCAGAAAAGCAAAAAATTGACTAAGGCCCCTTTTCTATGGAACCCCTCTAGGCCTCTACCTTACCTATAAATTGAAATTGGGGAAAAGTAATTGTAATTTACATTGGACATTTAAAAAAAAATTAAAAATGATTTTGAACACTTTACACAAGTATTGCCACATTGAAAAAGCATGTTAGTAACAAAAATTTTAGGTCCTAAAGTCCATTTTTGAATTTTTTTAGCGAATTTATGAAAATCTAAAAAATTTAAAAACCCTCTTTCAATAGAAATTTCCCCACTTTTTCATGAAATATCAATTTTTCAAAAAAAATATACCAATGTGAATAATTCCTTCAATTTTACTCTTACACTTCAACAACTATACTAATTTTGAGCTATACTGGAGTCTGTAGCAATTTTTCAATTTTCTCCAGAAATTTCAAAATTTTTTTCAGAAATTTCAAACCGCTCTGGAGGTTCCAAAAAGTTTGAAATTGCGATGAGAATGTGGAATATTGTAGAAATGTGTTCGAGTGCGTCAAGTTTATACGTTCACTCAATTTTTTCGGTAAAATCTTCTCACAATAAAGAAAAATTTTCTTGCGAATGGTATAAAAGGATCCTATGACACAATTAAGTGATTATTCGAACTCAGCAGATCGAAAATACAGCCAACATTACATGCCACGTATCTTCTACTAGTTTGATCGAAACTTTAGGACCAGGTTATTTCGAATTTATGAATAAAATTTAAGCACATAGAATACATAGAACAAATTACCCTATAAAATTGAAGAAAAATCTACAATTATTCAGAATAATTATCTAAAATAACCATAGCAATAGCTAGAGATGAAATAGAGATAGAAATCATTAATAAAACAGAGCTGTAAAAACACAGCTACCTAAGCTAACATGTAATAATTATTTTCCATTCATTAGTCGATCTAAGACTTTGCTATACCACATACCTATACTTGAAAAATGTCAAATATCTTTCAAACATATCGAATACATTTCGAGATTTCCACACGATCAAAAGATCCAGACTCTGGTAAATTCATCATCGTGTATATCTCAAAGTCAAAGATCACAACGACCAAAATAAAATAGCCTCATGTGGGCGAACCGATCGTCGACATCGAGCAGGGAAAAAAATCCGACTAAAAACGTCGAGTAAAAAGGATAAGGAAGAAGGACACAGAAAGGGTGAGACGGGCGGTTAATGGAAAATAAACAAATGTAACTCTGGGTTTTAAAATAAACAGGAAACACCATCAAACCGTGTAAAATATCTCGTATCACGTTCACTTTTTTCAATAACCGTTTCGACGGATAAATAGCAGAAAAATTCACCCCCAGGACACCACCTCTGTGGTAACTCGATTCGTGTCCTGTGTATCGAAAAGTCAACCGCAGGTTTCATTTCTACTTCTCCTCTTCGCCTCTATCAAAAGTTCCCACTCGATGCGACGAGCATGAAGAGGAAGGAAAATGCTTTCCAAAACGTGCAATGAAAATGACCAACCAAAAAGAAGATGAAAAATTCACGAGCCTTTGTATTACATCAGTTCAGTCCCAAAGCCTTACCGAATTTCCATCTTGGTCGATCGGTTTCAGGTTGCGAAAGCCTCTACATGAACTGAATCCCAAAAGGAGCTAAAAATTTACACATGAAAAATACTCCTCGTCATCGTCAAATTGTATAATGAAATTTACTCAGTTCAGTGTTCAACATTATATTGGAGAATCCTTCGGGATACTCGAGAAACCTATCTCTGAAGTATAAGGGGAGGTGGGTATCTTCTCATTTGTCACGGCCTTGTTTACATCAAAAATTACATCACGTTTTTTACCAACGACGAAGACGACGACGAACGAACGAATTTTCGTGACACCTGCGACAACTAACAACGTCGAAAAAACCTCTTAATTTAGTATGAAAAATTTCCAAAATAACCGTATCTTGTTTTCGGTTTGTTGCAAAATTATTGCCCTATTTCGGCAAGTTTTAAATCATCTAGCAATGAAAACATTTTCGTTCGTTCGTGTGGCATCATTAATTGGCTACTGGTTACTCGAATTATGTGATGATTTACTCCTCATCGTCCTCCTCGTATAATGCTTCGTAGATTTCCCATTCGTCTTGGATGAAAGTACGTGTACGAGTAAGAGGATTCGTGGTACATATAACCGAATGTACACGGATGAGATGAAACCCACTGCATTAATTATTATGGCTAAAGTGAACATGTGAAATTAAAAAAAAAATACTAAAACGATTCGGTTACATTAGAACAACGATGACAAATTAGAGAGAAAAACACCAGCAAAGCGAAAATTACTCGTATCAAAACACAGGTGTTACGTTAATAAAGCCCTTATCACTTACACAAAGAATCTCATCAAAATCTCATTCACTCACGTGCACATGGCACACCATGGAACAATTTTCAGCACACAATTACTACTCGACATACCGTACAAATACACTATTTCTCAATGAACCATTTGCCAAAACCTTCAAACAGGATATGAATGTATATTTTGTTTATCAACATTAAGGATATCGTTACTAGAATATAGGCTGATTTTCGTTGAACATTTTTTGATAAAACTTTATAATGATTTCGAACACGAGAAAAAAATAATAATAAATCTTCGAATAAAGAAAAATACCACGCAACTCGAGTCATTGACACGAATAAATTTATCTAATGGTAACTAACATCGCGCTTTAGCTCTACCTTACGAACTGGTTTACACAAAACATTCCCAACCACGAACGCGCCATATTTAGTTAACTCGTAAAATAATAATTATTTAATTACTGACGAATATTGATATTAAAAATTAAGACAAACTCACCGTAAGATAATTCGACGAATATAGTTGTAGCACATAATAATATTAAAAATCCCTTTACCGCCATAAATTCACATGTAATAATTAAACTTCTATCATAGTTCATACTTCTTAACTCATCGTAACATCACGTACAACGCGCAACTACGCATCATTCCAGATATTCACAAGTAATACAGCGGTTTCGAAGTGTTTGTTTACTATCACAATGGAGCGAGCAGTGGTGCCATTTGACGAAACTCGAAATACTCCAGCGAAGAGCGTGCTTTAAAATTTACGAAACGAGCGGTAAAAAAAATTTTGGCAAGCCGATCGGCCGACCTTAGCTGATTGAAAATTATTTCTTTTTAATGGAAATCGATTCGGTATAAGCTTACGAACGAATAAATTAATTATAAACTTGTCAAACTTGTCGTGTCGTATTAAATGGCTACTTTGTTGTTACACATTCTTGTAGCGTTTATCATTCGGTAATTAATCCGTGAAATCATTCACGAATTATAATAGAATGCCAGCAGCCGAAATGAAAAAAAAAATGACCATAAAAATGGCATTGCCAACATGCGTTTAGAATTTATAATCGTACTTAAAAATAACACGATCACGATACAATGTAAATCGAGTACAAAAAGCTGGCTAATCTGAAATAGGTATTACTCATCGTCGTCTTCGGTGGCATCGACATTCTACTCGTTAAGAGTTTCCGGTCAGATTTCTAGTCTAATAAATCACGTTTCGAATGTGGTTAATTAGTTCTCAGTACGTAGAACAATATTTGAAAATTTTCCTTCCAGATACGAATTCTTATTCGGTTTGGAAAATTTCAACAAAGGTGGCGTGAAAAACCACCCGAGTTACGTGAATTTTCACACAGAGAGCGTAATTTTGTATCAATTTTCGCGTAACTTTTCATCGAATTTAAATTGCAGATTGAATCGAGCATTGTATCTGGAAAACTGATGAAAAGAATCACGCTGAGAATATTTTTTCACTAACGCTGCAGATACGATAAAAGCTACTAGGAAAATATTTCCAAGAGGAAATTGAATTTTGTTGTTATCTGAAGAAAACTCGAAACGATTGTAAACAGGTACTGCGGTTGATGTTAGAAATCAAATCATCGAAAGAGTTTTTTTTCCTCTACCTTACGAAAAACATCTTCCACAGCAACGAAATGAATGGAAATGAAATTTCGTAAAAATGGTTACTTTATATATTCAAACGCAGCATTCGAACGACGTAACATTCTGTTTCATCGTTAAAAATTGCAAAATGAAGAATTAAATTAACACACAAAATTGAACTTTATTCAAATTATAAACATATTGTACCATGATTACGATATTGATCGATAAATTAAAAATACCGATCACCAGCGTATTTAGATAAATAGTCTTAAAAAAAAATCGTACAACATTATTAATCACTCTCAGATGCGGACGAATTGGTACGAATTCTAGCAGTTCGAGCTTTCTCTAGGCTTTGAAATTTTTCTTTTAATTTAGGTTTATCACGGCTACTATCCCGGCTTTGTTTTCTCTCACCTCTATCGTCTTTAGAATGCTTTCTTTTCGAAGCATCGGAATCCGAAGAAGACGAATACTTCCTTTTATTACGATCCCTAGAACGATCTCGTCTATCATCGTATTTCTTTCTGTACGTACGACCTCTGGATCTGCTACGGGATGAAGATCTACGTTTTCGTCTATCGTCTCTGTGTCTTTTATCGTTATATCTATCTCGACTTCGATACGATTTGCGCGGACTGCTTCGGTCTCTACGCGAATCTCGGTATTTTTTATGCTCGTCTACGCTAGAACTGCGAGAATTCCTACGTTTGTTATCGCTTTTCTGGAATGAAGGGTCTTCTTTTTTAGTATCTTCCTCGATCGGAGGCGCTGGTTTCTTTTTTGAAGACGATTTCGAAGACGATAACGAACTAGTGCTGTCGGATTCGCTATCGACCGAGTCGGAGGAATGAGCGCGAGAATCTTTTTTCCGTTTTTCCGACCTTTCTTTATTATGTTTTCGTTTGGAAGAGTCGGAATTTTTATACTTTCTGTCGTCTTCGTCTTTTCCTCTGTCTTTGCTTCTTGGCTTGTCATCGTGGTGAGCGCGATTACGATCCTGCAGTGGGGGAAAAACAATTATTAATTATTAAATTTTGTCATAAACTGAAGAAGCCTGTAGCGAGGATATTTTTATATTATGGCGAGGGAGATTAATTTGAAAGAAGAGAAAATGTACATACGATGCTAGAACAAGGTTTTTTTTGTTGAGGAGGGATTACAATATTCTAGAAAGGCTACTCGTACTCAACTACAGATCAGCAAAAAAAAAAAAGGCAGCAATCGGTACTATTTTTCAAAAAAAAACTTACAGGTTCGTTAGAATCGTGTTTATTGCTTTCGCTGTCTGCATTTTTACTATTTTTGGCAACGTCTTCTTTATTTTTCTTATCATATTCTTCCCATTTTGATTCGACGTGATAGGAATAAGTAGAAATTTCGTTCAAGGAATTTTTGTTATTCTCCGTTTTTCTGGATTCTTCTCGTTCTCTAGATCTATCTTCGTGAACAGGAGCATTTCTCGAGTCAGATTTCTGCAGAATCACATGGCATTAGAAACTTTCCTGCACTTAATTACGCTTAGTAATTATATATAAGATGTTCAAAACTAACATTTTTATTGCTTTCTACGGATCGTCTTCGATCTCGTTCGGTGTGTTCGGAATTGGAATTTCTTCTTTCACCTTCTCTCTCCGCCGATCGTTTTCTTTCTTCGGCGTTCCTGTAGTAAATTCGGATTAATGAGTGATAATGAATGAAAAGCAGCTTAATATACCACAATGATTAGCGATATCGAATTACTTTTTTTGTCGGGCTTCTCTTCGTGCTAATCTTTCTTTTTCTTCGATTTCCAACAGTCTTTCGCGTTCTTCGTGTCGTATTTTTCTAGCTTCTTCTCTTCGTTTAATTTCTGCCTCTCTTTCTAATCGTTCCACTTCGCGTCGCTGAAAAAGTTTCGAACATGAAAATCAATTCAATCGGGTTGACTATAAAGTGACGCAAATTCAAGGAGACGTACTTCGTATTCGCTATATTTGATTATTCTTCGCTCTTCTTGTCGCCAATGAATCGGAGTTCTACTTCTTGATCGACTTCTCGAAGGAGTTCGATATCTCTGCGATGAAAAATAATTTATGTCGATTAATTTACTCGAATAAAATCGAACAATTTGTTGAGAAATAGGTTCCTACCAAAGCTCCACGTCCTTTGATCACCCTGCCTGATCTAGTATACCCACGTATTCTAGGTCTTCGACGATGATTATTTTTTTCTTCGTCGTTTTCATTCTCTTTTTTAATTTCAACAGCATTAGATTCATTTTCTCTATTTTTAGATTCGTTTTCTTTGTTTTTAGACTCGTTTTCTTTATCCTTTTCTTCGCGAAAACGATTCAAGAACCTGTTTTCTGGATCTTTAGGAATTTCTTCGGGATCTATTTGAGTAACACTCACCAAAGGATGAACATCTGCTATAGAATTGTTAACTTTTGATTTAGATTCTTCTTCATTTCCAGAGTGTTTCCTAAATGAACAAAAAAAAAACGAAGTAATACCACAAAGATGATTTTTTTCTGCAGTATAACAATTTGACTAACTCGTGTTTATGCTTTTTAGATTTCTTTGAGCTTTTCTTCTCACTTTTACGTTTGTGTTTCGATTCTTTTTTACGTTTCTTTTCGCTACCAGATGAATCACTTCTTTCGCGACGTTTATCTTTATCTGAAATATATAATACGTACATGTTAGTCATGGAATAGAATTATGATATTGAATATCTCAGCTACTGAATTTACTTACGTTTAGATTTTAATACTAGTTCGCCGCAATTTGATATTTTCACGTCTTGAACAGGCCTGGATAGTTCAGTAACTGGAATAGATTCAATATTTTGAACAACGTCGATGCCATCTACAACTTTTCCGAATACAACATGAACCCTGTAAATAAAAACATTGGTTAGAAAATTCAGTCAGTCAAGAAATACAGGATATTTAAAACAATTTCAACTCACCCGTCCAAATGTGGCATTGGCTGAGTAGTTCTATAACAACAAAACATGAGCGAAAAGAAGAATCAGCATCAATTCTCATGGGTACATTGTTTTCTAACAAAGTACAAACATTAAACATTATTCCTTTACGCTAGTTTGCTTCGAAACACTCAAAATTCATTATTAGAAGCTACGAAATGATAAATATTCAATCGATGCAATGGTATAATACGAGTATATACTTACGAGCACTAAAACATTTTATGCTCGAATATAATAAAATACCTAATGTAAATGTTTTTCGGTTTCAGGTAACACCTAAATTTCGATTAAACCGACTTACATAAAGAACTGCGATCCGTTTGTATTTGGTCCCCGATTAGCCATAGAAAGAGCGAATGCAATATCGTGCTTCAATTCGAAATTTTCATCTAAGAAAAAAAAAAAATTATTAGTGAAACGAAATCAACGATTCAAAGTCTACTTTAAGGAAACTCACCGTTGAAAGTTCCACCGTAGATAGATTCGCCTCCGGTACCATTTCCGGCTGAGAAGTCACCTCCTTGTATCATGAAATCTTTGACGACTCGATGGAAAATAGATCCTTTGTAATGGAGCGGTTTCTTGGTCGTTGCACCGAGTCCTTTTTCACCCGTGCATAGAGCTCGAAAATTTTCGCAAGTCTTGGGACATATATCGGTGTATAATTCGACGATAATTCTACCGATTGTCATGTCGGCGATTTCTATGTCTAGGAAACATCTGCTTCGTTTCGTCTTCATGATGGGTTCTTCAATAAGCTTGATAACACTTTAATGGAATCGTTTTATGACTGACAACGCATGTAAATTCACTTATATAACATTACTGCATGTAACAATAAAAACAATAGATAAAAATTACTCCTATCACCATTCCTATCCCTCACCATTCGTATTCCTCAAATACTTCGGTTACTGTGACGAGTCCAGCGAATGAAGCTTACAAGGCTACTTGTAAATGGAAATAATCACTGTACAAATAAATTATTCACCGAAAAAATGTTATAAAAGTATAAATTCTAGCCTAACTTCTGCACATTTCTCCAGAATCAAATTTCGAGAATCCAGACGACGACGCCATCAGAACAGTGTAACACGTAGCTCAACTTGAAAATTATTTTCTGAAGAAGATGCTTTGAGATTTTGAAATTTGAAAACATTTTTGTAAAAACGTTTTTCTCGGAATTCGATTCTTAATTTGATTAAATGAAATAGAATAGAACGTAGAAAAAAATTAAATTGAAATTTGAATTGATAGAAAGAATTAACCTAACAAAAAATAAGACAAAATGCACCTTTAGGGTTTTGGGAATTTTTACCGAGTCAAAAATTGGGCTGACGTCATGGGTAACACTGGAAAATTTTCATCATTTCTTATCAGTGTTTCGGCGATAAAGATCAAAGAAAGCTGAAAGCTTGGAGCTTTTTGATGAACTTCGCAAGAATTTTTAAAGTTTGATGATTAAAATTATAATTAAAAGAAAAGAGGTAAAGTAAATTAACGTGGCACACATGGCCAGTCAGTATGGACTCCATACTAAGCAAGCTTTTTTGTTTTACAGCTCTTATACTCACAAATTTCTCATTTGCCGATAAAAAATCCATCATGTCTGTGAAGAAGATATTCGAAAGGCTACCTACGATTGTCAAACCAACGGTGTACGATTTATTTTTCAAACCGGACTTGAATACATTCAAATTTGATGGCAAAAGTACCGTTTCTTTGCAAGTGAGATCTTCCAGATTATGTGCTATTCTAACTCTTAAATTCAACAGAATATCTGCCTCATCACAGCTCATTGTGTTTCGAAGGACTCGTCTTCAATATGCATTATTTATATCACTAAATCTGTATGGTATGGTAAATCTCACACTTCTCAAGTAGTATCATAAAGCCATTTTCTTTTACAGATTCTGCAACCAACCAGTAAAATAATCCTCAACTGTGTTCATATAAACATAAGCCAGGCGCAATTGAAATTAGCATCAAGTGGCGAAATTCTTCCTGCGGAATGTTCTCTAAACGCCGAAGAAGAAACGTTAGAATTGAATTTCTCTACAACTTTACCTGCAGGCGATGCTCAACTTTCAATGGATTTTGTAGGGGAACTGAACAATCAAATGAAAGGATTCTATCGCTGCAAATATACAGCGTAAGCTTTACTCATGTTTCATGATTGTGATGTCTCTTCAGTACGCTTATTTCATTCTTTTCTGATTTTCAGAGTTGCTGGTAAAGAAGACAAATACTGCGCTGTAACACAATTCGAAGCAACCGGTGCGCGATGGTGTTTTCCATGCTGGGACGAACCATCATTCAAAGCTCGTTTTGACATCACCTTAGCTGTGGATCCGGATAAAGTAGCTTTATCTGTCATGGTAATTGATATGTTTTCGTATGCTGGAAAGCATCGTGGTTCGTGAGATTAATTCTGATTCGAATTTCAATTAGCCTGTAGAAAGTGAGAAAATTACTGCCGATGGAATCAAGATTGTGAAATTTCAAAGAACACCTATCATGTCGACGTATATTGTTGCGATGGTAGTTGGTGATTTTGATTACGTTGAAGATAAAACTAGTGATGGAATTTTGATTCGAGTTTACACTCCACCTGGTAAAAAAGAACAGGGTCGATTTGCTTTACATTGTGCCACCAAAGTATTGCCATTCTACAAGGACTACTTCAATATCGCTTATCCTCTTCCGAAAATGGATTTGATCGCTGTGGCAGAACTTTCCTTCGGTATGTGTGTCAATGAAATACGTTTTGTTAACCGTGAGTTTGATTAATAACAACGAATTCGTTGCAGGTGCTATGGAAAATTGGGGTTTAATCACGTACAGAGAAAATTATTTATTGGTTGACGAATCTAACACATCAGCGTCAACAAAACAAAACGTTGCTCTCATAATTGGACACGAATTAGCTCATATGTGGTTTGGAAATTTAGTCACAATGGTATGTTATAAGACCGATTAAAATTCATTATTTTTTTTTTGAACTCATTTCAGAAATTATTTATTCAATGTGTTGTTGCAGGAATGGTGGACTGATCTGTGGCTCAACGAAGGATATGCGTCATTCGACGAGTACCTTTGCTTAGCGTATTTATTCCCCGAGTACGATGCCTGGACTCAATTCGTTACCGATAGTTATAATACAGCTATGGAATTGGATTCTTTGAAAACTAGCCATGCAATTGAAATACCAATCGGCCATCCGTCCGAAATTGAAGAAATTTTTGACGACATTTCGTACAACAAAGGTGCCTCTGTGATTAGAATGCTGCATGGATTCATCGGAGATGATGTAATAAACAATTGTTGACATCTATTTGTGAACTTTTTCGAATCTGCTCTACTCTGTAAATGTTTATTTTTACAGCATTTTCGCAAAGGGATGAATTTATATCTAACCAGGCATCAGTTCGCTAATTCACAGACCGAAGATTTGTGGGCTGCTTTAGAAGAGACTAGCTCCAAGCCTATCAAGAGAATAATGCCTACTTGGACTGAACAAAAAGGCTATCCTGTGATTACCATAGAAAGTAGCGTGCAGGAAGCGGACAATACTCGTACTTTGGTTGTTCGTCAATCGAAATTTACTCTCGATGTTGATGACCAAGGTAATAAAGGAGTCACGAGTCAAAAATCGTATCAATTCAATCAAAATTCAACAAAATGACCCAATAAATAAATCCGAATTCTCCTTCATGAATGTTACAGATAATGAAGCATTATGGCTGGTTCCGATATCATTTAGCAAACGATCAAATCCGACAGAAGCGTGTTTCAGTACCATCCTGGAAGATCGTCAATGTAAAATATCTATCCCTAATGTGTCTCCTAGTGAATGGATTAAAGTGAATCCTGGCACAGTAGGGTTTTACAGAACTAATTATACAGCAGATATGTTGAAATTGCTAATTCCTTCGATTGCTGATAAAACCCTGCCTCCTGTCGATAGGCTTGGTATTCTGGATGATTTGTTTGCTTTGGTAAGTATTTAATCAATTTCATAATTGTATGTAATTGTTGTAAATTAATCAATGATGTGATTTACTCAGGCGCTAGCTGGTCAATGCGACGCTGTTCAAGTACTAGATTTAATGTTGGCGATGGTCGAAGAAGATAATTATTCTGTTTGGTCCAGTATTACTGTGTGTCTTCAGAAGTTTGATAATTTATTGAGCAACACGAAATTTGGCGATTTATTCGACGAGTATTGTCTGAAGTTGATTAAACCTATTTCTGAAAAACTGGGCGTTAATTCAAAGCCAGGAGAAGGTGAGATTTTTATTCGAACAAATTTGTCAAGTCTGTATAGTTCAACTTGCAAAAATTGAATTTGGCTGGAATTTTTGCGACCCTAAAAAATCAGCTGGGGTTTTATAAATATTGGTCTAAATGTCAGAAAAGACGTATTTCGGATTTTCGCAGCTACACCGCAGGAAAAGGATGAGGGTTGGGGGGGAGGGTGAGCCTAAAATAGTCAAAAAAAATGTTTTACAGTTTAATGCTGGTTTCTCTCGTACGAATATTATACATTATTTGCACTTCAGCTAGCTAGTTGGACAACAGAGCTCAAAAGTGACCTTGCAAACTTTCTTATTGGGGGGGGGGGTTGAAGAATTTTCCCCCCAAAATCAAGTCATGATTTTTAAGATTTCTGAATGTGTCATTCATTTTGCGAATAACTTCATGATTTCGAAGAAAATGTTTTTTAAGCATTTTTGAAAAATGTTGGGCTCAAAATTGAATAATCTCTTTTGAGCAGTTTTGATGAATTTTGAGTTCAATTTTTTTTTTTTTTTTGAAGAAGATATTTTGAGAATTGATTAGAATGAGTTAAAATTTTGTCGAAAAATCAAAACTCATTATGAAATCTTTTTTTGAGCTTTTTTGAAGAATTTTGAGCCCAAAATTGGGTCGTGGTTTTTGAAATTTTTGAAATCAAAACATTTTATCAAAACTTTGTTAAGTGCTTTTGAAAAATTTTCACCTCAAAAATGAGTCATGGTTTTTGAAAGTTTTGAAAAATGTCATGTGACTTATAAAAATGAATTAAAATTTTTGCAGAAAATCAAAAAATTCTATCCAAACCTATTTTAAGCTCTTTTGGAACATTTTGAGCCAAAAATTGAGTAATGATTTTTGAGGTTTTTGAAAAAGGTGTCATGCGACGTATCAAAATGGATTAAAAAATTTCAAGTTTATTAAAACTGACTATCAAGCCTTTTTTGAGCACTTTTGAAGAATTATGAGCCCATAGTTTCAGGGTTTTTTGAAAAAGGTGCTATGCGACCTATTAAAATGTGTTGAAATTTCGTAAGAAAATCGAAATTTTCCATCAAAACCTTTTTTGAACAGTTCTGATGAATTACGCCCTTCAATTTTGTTTAACCTTATTTTTGGAAACTATAAATCGAAGAAGGGATGTACTTACGAACAATCAAAGTGGGTTGAAATTATATGAGAAAATCAATTACAAGATTTTTAAAATGCTGTGAAATCTTATTAATTTTTGTTTTTGTTGCTTAATTTATCACAATTTCTTACCATTTCTGTACAGCTCACCTGGAGAAGTTGCTGAGGAGTTCGATACTTAATAGTCTGGTTAAATTCGGCGACCAAAAATTTCTAGACTATGCCTCAAGAAGATTCGAGGAATATTACTCTTCGCAAAAAGAAATATCAGCTGATTTACGTGCAGTTATATACAAAGGTGTTATCGCTGCTTCAGGCAAACCAGAATACGACTCCCTAATCCAAGTAAAGCGATAAGAAAAACACTTTGTGTAAATTCCATAATGATCTGGCCCTGGGTCAAATTATTCCATGTATTTTGTATCCACACTATCCACAGATATACAAAAATTCCGATTCGCAAGAGGAAAAGTTACGTATCTTGAGTTCATTTTCGTCCATCAAGGATGCAGATTTGATTGACGAAGCTTTGAAATTTACTCTATCGGTAATATTCGTTTCTGTTCATTAAATTAAGATTATGACGAACAATGTAACCATGACTTATGATTTTTTATTCGATGACAGGACGACGTCAACGATGCTATTGCCACAAGAGGTTTTATTTCGATATCATCATCAAAAGTAGGTCGTGATAAATCGTGGCAGTTTCTTAAAGAAAACTGGTCAAATATTTACTCCAAATATAAGGTGAGTTGATTGATACGATGACTTGTTCTTGTTTGAGGTTGTTTTGTTACTTGTTGATACATAATTTTCGTTATTTTAATAGGGTGGATTCCAGCTAACTGGTCTTGTTAATGTAACCGGTTCGGTTATATTCGGTGATGTTCGGGTAAAGTTGGGAGCTTATCTGTAAGTTTACTCTTTCGGCTGTTCGGCCGTTTTGTACAGTAATATTGTATGTATCGTATGTAAATACAGTCCACTTTTTTTTCGATGAGTTTTATTTCGAATATTTTCGTTTCGTATTTAATTGAGTCGATAAACATTATGGTCCTTCGGGCCGGATCGTCATAAAGATCTGGTCGAATTTAAATTATGAATTTCGTGAGAAAAGTTCGTTTTTCGATAGTTTCGTTTGTTTTGTCGTAAAAATTCGTTAATTTGTTGTTCGTGATGGGTGCCGGAGATGCCGCCAAGAAAGCTGAAGCTTTGGCGCAAAAACGAGCCGAAGAAAAAGATAAATTGGAACAATCAAAAAGGTCGTTCGTTCGCTACTGTGAAAAAGAACGGGCTACCATATCGGATTTAATTGAAAAAACACCATCATTGACTATAGCTACCGCATTGGAGGCTCATTTGGAATCCTGGAATAGTGCCTTGAACGAAATCGCGAGTCTTGATGCTCAATTGTTGGATTATATCGAAGCTACTGATGAAACCCTCGAAGCTGAAGAAGCTAAAGTATGTGAGTTTCATGATGACATGAGATTATATTATTATGATATGGTTGGCAAGTTAAAATTAATTCGAGAAAAAATAAATACCATGGGAGGTTCGCCTCGTCGATCTGTTCAAAATATTTCGTTCTCTGACTCGGTTCGTAATCCGATAGTTAAATTACAAGACGTTCCAGTTCCAAAGTTCGACGGAAGTTTTGCTAATTTTCCTGACTGGTATTTTGAATTCTCCAGCATCGTGGATAAAAACGAAAGTTTCAGTGACTTTGAAAAATTATACTTGTTAAAAAGAGCTATGGGAAAAGGAGCTGAAACTCTTCTCCAAGATATCGGAAATGATGGCAATCTTTATAGAGCCACTTTTAAAAATCTGTATGATACTTATTTCAATCAACGCCGAATAATTGCGGAACACTTTGCCAACTTGGTGGATATGCCTAGCATAAAAAATTCGTCCATTCGGGAAGCGGTGGAAAAAGTTAAACGAGCGTTACGCGGTTTGCAGGTTTGCGGAATAAATATCGAAGAAATGTCGCCCTTAGTAGCATTTTTAGTGTCGAGAAAAATCTCTGAAAAATTAAGAACTGATTGGGAAAACTCTAACCACGACTATTCTGTCTACCCATCGTTCGATTCGTTGGCTCGTTTTTTAATCAATCGAAGTTTTTCGTATGAAACGTCATCAGCTGCAAGCAATTCGTCGGATGCATCGAAATCGTCGACCAAGGACTCTGGTCCAAAAGGAAAATCATCGTCGGTTCCTGAAAAGAAATTATCAGCAGCAGCCAAATCTTCGAATGGTCCGAGTGCTCCGAAATGTTCAGTTTGTGATGATAATCATTATTTAAATCAATGCCAGGTATTTAAAAATAAATCCGTTAGTGATAGGTTTGATTTTGTAAAAATGAACAAATTATGTTTGAAGTGTTTTAACCCCTATCATAATGTATTTTCTTGTAAACGTAATAATTGTACTAAATGTAACGGTAAACATCATACCCTATTGCATAGGGAAATTTCTCAAAATTTTCATGATTCGTCGTCTGGTAGTGGTAATGGGTCGAGTGGTTCAAGTGTACCTCCAAAACCGCCTGAGGGTGAGGTAAAAAGTGTGAATATGGCTTCTGGCGCTACTGTTGGTTATACCCACGGGACAAATAAAACAGTCTTTCTTTCGACTGCAGTAGTTGAAGTAAAGGGTAAATTTGGATCAGAATTAGGTAGGATTTTAATCGATTTAGGTTCTGAAACTACGTTGATAACTCGTGAATTTTGTACTCGTGCGAAATTGAAAATAGCCAAAAATGATCATCCTACTATTTTAACTGGTATATCGAATAAGTCGATTGAGTTAAACTCGGTGACTAGTTGTATTTTGAGATCAAGGTATTCGGACTTTCAGATATCAATAGATGCTGAAGTAATAGATAAAATTCCTTATAAGGTGAGTCGAAATAATGTTCAGGAAATTATTAAGAATTTTCCTCATAACTTCGCCGAATCGTCTACTTTACCTTATGACGATGTTGATATACTTCTCGGAAGTGAATATGTTGAATTTGTTCTTGCTGAGAAGAGATATTTTGTCGATGGTTTGTGTCTGAGAGATAGTCCCTTTGGATATGTTATTTCCGGTGCTTTGAAAAGTTCACTTTTGGCTGAAAAGGTTTCGTTTTGTGGTTTGTCGAATTCGGAGCTATCTGCTCAATTTAAGCGTTTTGTATCGATTGACGAAGTGTCAGAATCCGAAAATTTGTTGAGTGAAAAAATCGTTGAGCATCGTATTTTTGAAGAACATTTTGAAAAAACCTACAAGGTGGATGAAAAAACTGGTCGATTCGTTGTTTGTTTACCAATAAAACCCTCGATCGTTAAATTAAATGGCTCATATGAGAGAGCTAGGTCGTTATTGATTAATAATGAGCGAAGGCGCTCGGAAAAGGCTCAAAATGAGTATTGTAAAATTTTTGCTGAATATGAAGAAAAGGGTCATATGACCAGAATTTCGTCTGAGCCCAATCCCGAAGCATATTTTATGCCTCATCATTTAGTTTCGAAGGAAAATTCAAGTCGTGTCGTTTTTAATGCTTCGTTTTGTGATAAATCAGGTACCTCTCTGAATGATCATTTGTATCAAGGTCCTGTTTTACAACCTGAACTTTCGACTAATGTGAATCAATTTCGTGAGCATGTGATCGGAGTATGCGCCGATGTGGCTAGAATGTATAGGTGTATTATAATTGCTAAGGAACATCGAATTTATCAGCATATTTTGTTTCGTTATTCGTGCGATGAACCAATTTTAATTTGTGAATTGAATACTCTGACAAACGGAATAGGCCCTGCCTCTTCTATAGCCACCAAATGTGTCGAAAAAATTGGTGATTCGATCGAAGTTGAGCAGCCTATTGCGGCTGAATCTATAAAAAAGCACTGTTATATGGACAATTGGATGTCTGGTGCGCCTACTGTAGAGAAAGCTATTGAGCTTCAGAAAACTGTACATTCGACTTTTGATCGTTTTGGTTTCTCTTTGAGAAAATATCAGAGTAATTCGCCTGAGGTTTTGTGTTCCATCGATAGTTCATTAATTGAGCCATTAAAACAGAAAGTTTTGGGAGATAGCTCGTTTATCTACGTTTTGGGGTTAATTTGGAGCCCTGAACCAGATACTTTGAGCGTTTCTGTAACTTTGGATAAATTACCCTCGAAGATAACCAAGCGTGTTGTCTTGTCTGAGGTTTCGAAATTATTTGACATACTTGGTATGCTCATACCTGTAACTATTCGAGCAAAAATTCTGTTGCAAGATCTTTGGATTGAGGGAAAAAACTGGGATGATGATATTTCAGATAAATTAAAGGCCGAATTTATGAATTATCGTGAACAATTACCCTCGTTGCATGCCTTTTCTATTCCTCGTTGTTATTGTACTTCGGTTAATGTAGTTTCTAGATCGCTAATAGGGTTTTGTGATGCGTCTGAACGAGCTTATTGCTCAGTAATTTACGTTCGATCAATAGATAATAATGGTAATATATTTGTTTCATTTGTGTGTGCAAAATCGCGCGTTGCACCGATTAAATCTATCAACACTAGTAATATTCATCGTTTGGAGCTTTTAGGAGCTGAATTATTGTCAAAATTGATCGTTCGTATTGGTTTGGAATTAAAAATAGATCGTGAAAATTTTTATTTGTTTTCGGATTCGCAAGTAACTTTGAGCTGGATCAAGTTGGATCCTATAAAATTGAAACAATTTGTGTCGAATCGAATTGTAAAGATTGTAGCCTTGACTAAACGAGAAAATTGGTTTTATGTGGAAACCAAGTTAAACCCTGCCGATTGTGGCACGAGAGGTTTATCTTCGAATGCGTTTCTCTCTAATTCTATGTGGTATGAAGGTCCGAGTTGGTTAACAGATAACGAAGTGTATGATAAGTACATTAGTACTGTATCGCCTATGTTGAATAATGTACCTGAGATGAAACTTGATCGTACTTGTATGCTTGTTTTTGCCTATCTGCCTATAGCATACATCGTTGAAAAATATTATTCATTGTATAAAATCCTCTCTACCATTGGTTATTGGCTACGTTATATTCGAATATTGAAAGGTTTGGTTGATGGTAAACGTAATGAGAATTTAGTCGTTGATATTTCGTTAGATAAGAATAGGAAATTCTTATCGGCGGGTGAGAGGAAACAGGCCATGTTCGTAATTATTCGCTTTGTTCAAAAAGAAAAATTTGATGTTGAATTGCAATGTTTGCAAAATAAAGTTAAATTTCCTCGTAAAAGTCGATTGAAAGCTCTCAATGTCTTCTTAGATGACAATGGCCTAATGAGAGTAGGAGGTAGATTGGAAAATTCTAGTCTATCTTATGATACGAAACATCCGATAATTTTGCCAGCTAACTGTAGATTTATGGAGAGATACGTTACGTTCGTGCATGAAAAGCATGCTCATGCACGTAGGTCCTTTTTGTACCACCATATTCGATCTAGATTTTGGATAATTGGAAATATTTTCCACGTTTTCAAAAAAGTATTTCGATTTTGTGTACCTTGTGGTAAAAGTGATGGAAAGCTGGGTCAACAATTTATGGGAGACCTTCCTCAAGAACGCGTTTCAGTTCAACGACCTTTTTCTGTAGTAGGTGTTGACCTTACTGGAGCTGTTACCATCAAATGTACGAATCATCGGACCTATAAAAATATAAAAGTATACCTCGTTTTCTTCGTTTGTTTCGCGATACGTGCAGTGCACATTGAAATTGTTGAGGATTTGACTACTGAGGCCTTCCTTAGTGTTCTCGAACGTTTTGTTGCTCGAAGAGGTTTACCCCGAATTGTCTATAGCGATAATGCTACCAATTTTATTGGTGCAAAAAATGTTTTATTAAACGATCCTTCGATTAATCGATTTTTGGGTGAAAAAGGTATTGATTGGCGTACCATTGCCCCTCATTCTCCGCACCAAGGTGGTCTGTGGGAGAGTGCTGTTAAGGCTGGTAAATCTTACCTCATTCGATCTATTGGAAACCAGGTTTTGAATTTGTTCGAATTGTCTAGTGTAGCAGCCAAGGTTGAGTCGATTTTGAACTCTAGGCCCTTGTGCTATCAACGAACTAATGAGTTTGTTGCTCCGATCTCGCCTGGACATTTTTTAATTGGTGCAGATTTTTCCGAAGTACCTGTGTCAGAAGCGAGTTTAGGTAATTTGAAAGCTAGGTATCGATTGTGGCGTCAGGTGGTAGATTCCTTCTGGGTCTCTTGGCATCAGAATTACTTGAATGAACTTCAGGTTCGCCATAAGTGGCAGAGTAAAGAGAAAAACTTCGAAGTAGACGATGTTGTTTTAGTTTCGGATAAAAATGTCCCTAATTTGAGGTGGCCAATGGCTATTATTGAAGAGGTCTTTCCAGACTCTTCTGGTATCGTTCGAAACGTAGTAATTAGAATGGCGAATGGTACAAAAAAGAGAACGTCCATTCAGAAATTGGTTTACCTACCTGTAAATGTTAACCTCGATTAGTTGTAAACTTTTGCGTTTTTTTTCTCGAATTGATGTAAATTTATCGAATTTTTTTGAAATTCCTGCTCGATTATGTCTTATTTTTACCGAATATTGTTCAATTTTTTTGTAATTTTTTTTTTCGTTTTATTTGTACTGTACTTATATCTGTTCTGAGATTAAGTAATTTAGCGTCAAATTTGTTTATATTTTTTTGTCTCTCTCGATTAATTTGATTAATAGTACTTACTTTTGTTAAAGATAAACTAGGTATAGCCTAAATTTATTATTTTATTTTCGAAGTCGTAACATGTATTGTTATTATTAATTTTTTTGAGAAATCGTAATTTTTTGTGTTTTTTTTTTCATTTTTTTGATTGAGGTTTTCCTCAATCGGGCGGAGTATGTTAATGTAACCGGTTCGGTTATATTCGGTGATGTTCGGGTAAAGTTGGGAGCTTATCTGTAAGTTTACTCTTTCGGCTGTTCGGCCGTTTTGTACAGTAATATTGTATGTATCGTATGTAAATACAGTCCACTTTTTTTTCGATGAGTTTTATTTCGAATATTTTCGTTTCGTATTTAATTGAGTCGATAAACAGGTCTCATCAAGTGTATGACTGAAAATTTCGCCAGCGATGAGATGGCTAAAGAAATCGATGAGTTTTTCGCTACGAAGGATAAAAGTGGGATTGAAAAGACGATTGATCAAGTCTTGGAAACGATTCGGAATAACGCGAGGTGGTTGAAAAAAGACCAAGAATTGGTTAAAGCTTACCTCGAAAAATTGAATTTGTAATATGCATTTTTTTGTTTTTATTTACCTACGCTCTATTCTATTACTTACTCTTGTGATATTTTCACTTCATTTTTATTACGATGTGTTCTTTTCATTTTTATACATTACAATATCATAATTCTTAAATAACACAATGCGTACAATTTATTTCGTATTTAAAAAATATTAAAACAATGATGATAAAAAAAAAAGGACAACTTGCTCCTACAGAATTCAAAACGAAAAAGTATCTCACAATTTTTCGATTCACTGAACATCCCATAATCTCTGTTCCTTTAATTTTTTATTGTCTGCAAATTAATTTGAGCCATTTTTAAGCATTTTGGCCAAGATTAAGTAATGATTTTTGAGGTTTTTGAAAAAGGTGTCACATGCAACCAATCAAAATTGGTTAAAATTATGTCAGAAAATCAAAAAATGTTATCAATGCTTTGTTGAGTACTTTTGCAAAATTTTCAGCCCAAAATTTGGGTCATGGTTTTCGATGGTTTTGAAAAAAAAAGGGTGTCATGTGACCCATTAAATTGAATTATAATTTTTGCAGAATATCAAAAAATCCTTTCAAAATAAATTGAAATTTTTGCAAAAAATTAAAAAATCTTATCAAAACCTATTTTGAGCTCTTTTGAAGCATTTTGAGCCAAAAATTAAGTAATGATTTTTGAGGTTTTTCGAAAAAGGTGCCATGCGACCGATCAAAATTGGTTGAAATTTTCGAAAATTTCCACTAATTTTTTTTTCAAGCCCTTTGGAAAAATTACAGGCTTAAATTTGGTTTATTTTTGGAAACTATCATTCGAAGAAGGGTGACTTATCAAAGTGGGTTAATATTATAAATGAGAATAAAATTGTAATAATATTCCATGTTAGATTTTCTCATTTTATGTGACCCATTTCGATGAGCCGTATCGAAAATTGACTCAATTTTGGACTCCAAATTTTTCAGAAGTGCTCAAAAAAAGTTATCATATTTTTTGATTTTTTTGTCAAAATTTTAACCTATTTTGATGTACCTATTGTGTGACATTTCTTACAAAAATTCCAAAAATCATGGCCCAATTTTCAGCTAAAAATTCTTTTAAAATGCTCAACATTTTTTTTCTATAGAAATACCTACACATTTGAATTTTAAACCATTTTTATGGGTCACAAAGTCACTTTTGAATAATTCTACAACAACTGGGCGTCATGACTTTGAAATTCGCTTGTCAGTTGTCTCTTACTTTTTCGTGAACTCACTCTTTTATGCTATGGATGGATATGAATTTTTTAAAGCCCATCTATGTAAATGACGCCTGCGTATTTACGCTTTATTCGATACGAGTACTTACTCATGCGATATTTTCACTTAATTTTTCACTGCAATGGGTTCTTTTTCATACACAACAACACCATAATAATTAAATAACACAATGCGTACAATTTATTTCGTATTTCAAAAAAACATATTAAAACAATGATGATAAAAAAAAAGAAAAAGAAGAAAAGAAAAAAAAGGGTAACTTGCTTCTACAGAATTCAAAATAAAATAATAATTTTTAAAAGTACAAGCATCTAAAAAAAATACTGCGTAAAGAGAAAAAAAATGGCAGGAAGCATAAAATCCTAACATTAACGTATAAATCCGGAAGAAAAATTGTAACAAAAGGGGCAAAAGTGGATAATTAAATGCATGCAAATGTAAATAAAATGAATTTCGGAATTCCAAGTACATATTTTCCAAAAAAAGCTATGTTAAATTTAAAGCAAGTATATTCTTATTATAAAGGAACCATTTACACAGAAAGAGGTGAAAAAAAAATGAAGATGAAAGTAGTACAACAATTTTCAACGTAAATCTTAGTATCTCATTAACAATGATATGTGCACTCTCGTATGTATTATGAAGACGCGAATTCTAGATCGATAGCACCATTCCGAGGAATATTATTTCTTATAACCAAAAGTGCTTCTGCCAGCAGATTCTCTCCTCACGGGTAAAGCGGAATGCGACGCTGATGGGCTGACTTTGGTAGCTGAATAATTACTAGAAGAGTTCAAACTCGTGCTACTGATCGCTTTCACGTTGGACGACAAATTTAAATTATTTTCACTAACGGACCAACGATTTTTCGACATTTCCGGTGATCTATCACTCGATCCGTTTATTCTGCTGCCTTTTGGCGATGGCTCTTTGATTCTGGACGGAATTCCACTCTTGAATTGCGAACTATCTGCAGGGACGTTTGCTTTGGAGCTGTTTTTGAATGAGTTTTTCCTCACTGGTATACCCGACGGCTCATCTTTGGTAAATGTGTTTTGGCGTTGTAAATTACCCGGAAATTCTGGCGAAGTAGATCCAGCTGATTTTATATTGCTCGTACCTGTAAATGAGAAACAAAAAAACAACATATTAGGAATGTTGTGTTTGATTTAAATTACGACAAGTAAGAGGAGATATTTTTATACTGACTTTTTGACGTGGGCAATTTACTTTTGACAATTGGAATTCCACTTTTAACCCTTGTGACCGGTTTGGCTATTTTAGCTTTGCCATGTTCAACGTTACATTCAGCGTCTGAACTCGTATTACAGGCATCTTCGCTCTGAGGTGATTTAGGTGGTTTGGAATCGTGATTTCTAGAGATTTCTTCGAAATCACCCTTGGTTAGTGTTCTAGTTTTGAATCTATCCTTTTCCGATGATCTACGTTCTTTAATTGCAGCATTTTTCTTGCCATTTTCGGTTATTGTTCTCGGTGGCGACTTGGTTGGCGATAGTTTGACCGTATAAGTGTTATATCTGTAAAAAAAAAAGTGAACGATATTGTATTGAACTATTTCATATAAATTCAATTTTAAGTCTTACGTTATTAGCAAGCAACGAGACTATTTGGCAATTTCTGCAAAAAATGAGCCTCTCGCCCTTTCCTCTCCTCCCCTCTCCAAATACAAAAAATTGAAAATAGTTTAAAGAAAATCAATTCTTGCTTCAGAATTCCTTCAGATGACCTTTCCGGTGCAGAGCTCTCACAAGTTGAAAAAAAATTCCAAAAAAATAAAATTTTCAAAACTTTTTAGTTCTTAAACTGTTGCAAATGTCTCAATTTTTAAGAAAAAATTTTCCTTGTCCCCCTACTCAAGATAGTATATGAGTTCCCTTGTATAACCCTAATAAAAATAATTTTTTTTTTAAATGAAAGAAATTTTGAAAAAAAATCTGTCAAAATTTTCTATTCTTTCTGTTATAATTGTTATAATTAGTTGACTTCATTTTCAAAAAAAAAAAAAAAAAAAAAAAACACCCCCTACCCCAATAATATTGACCTCGCTGTAGGTTTCAGGACGAAGGGGGGGGGGGGTAAAAATTGAAAAGTTTCGGTTTTTATTCTACCTTTTATAATTCGGGGGGGGGGGGTTAGAAAAGAGAATTGTTGAAAGAGATTTTGAATTTGAGTTTCTGGCGCACAAACGAGGTACATATTTTTAAAAAAAATGCTGGCTTTATGATTCATTCAATTTTTTTTACTTCAACAAACTTGGAGAATAGGGGGAGGGTTAACAATAGGGAACTGTAATGTTGCTTGAAGAGACGAAATAGGCTTATCGTGAACATGATATTTATTAAGAAAAATTTTTGTCGCCGAAATTGGAAACTTCCAATAACATTTTTTTCACTACATTAAAATTTTTTTTCAAACTTTGAGAGGCTTTCGGTTTGAAATAATTTTTAGTTTGGAGCTTTAAGTTTCCAGGGATTTTTCTTCATAAAAACCAACGTGGTAATTCCTCAATTCGACCAAAAAAATGCGATTTTGAAAGTCATGTCTTCCGATTTTGCTCAAATTTTTCAAGTTTTTACTTCTTTTTTCAGTGTAACAGTCACAAAGGAGAACCTGAAGCTCCATGGATGAGGTTTAATTTAAAAAAAAAAAAAAAACTAAGGCTATATATTCCTGTCCAGTGTTATCGAAAACATATTATTTCACAATGAAAAGAATTTGTTTGACTTTTACCCCCTTTGGGGAGGTGCTAGGGGCCGTGGATCGAGCCCAATCAAAAATCTGACGTCATATTTGTGTTCAGCGTCACCAAAAACATACTATTTCATGTGTCGCACGAACAAAACACTTTTTTGCACTTTTACCCCATTTGGGGAGGTGCTGGGGGCCGTGGATGGGTTCCAATCAAAAATCTGACGTCATATTCGTGTTCAGCGTCACCAAAAACATACAATTCGATATATCACATGCCCCAGATTTTTTTTGAAAGTTTTGCCCAAATTTGGGGTTAGGGGGTGCTCCGGCTCCATTGAAAGATCCCATCTCAAAATTTAAATATTTCGAAAAACCATTAAAAGGTACATCTATGGACATTTTTTCAGAATTTTAAACGGTAGCTCCCACTTACAGCGCCATTTTGAAATTTAAACTTTTAATTGGAAAGTTCAACTTTCAACTTTTGAAAATGTCAAAATGCTTAAAAGTTCAAAATGCAATGCCCTTTCGAATTGTGAAATCAGTTTTGATCAAAGTATCATAGCTTTGGAGGTATGCGCTGCTGAAGTCGAGTACCTCGAGAGACAATGTGAAAATAATTTAAGCTCCCCCCCCCACCGACCCCCTGAGGGGCCTGGGACCAGACTGATTGCGGGTTTCTTACTTATTGGGTGGGTAGACATTGTAAAACAAGATTGAGCGAAATCGAAGAACATGACTCAAAAACGTTGGTCGAATTGAGGTGGAATGCTCCAACATGCTTCAGAAAGCCAGAGCAAAAAAGATTTAATGAAAAAAGAACAATTTTAAATAAGGTCGATCACCTTAATTTTTATACGAAATTAAAAAAAAAATAGTCCAGAGAAATGAAAATTATCGATTTGATCGATATTCTCGCATACGTACCTATTTTTAATTTCATGGCGTTTTTGTTTTGGCGTCGTCTTAGTAACTTTTTGATTCTTGGTAGGTGGGTAATCGATGATTTCTTCAACGTTGGTCAAACTACTGTCTAGGTTTGCTTGATCGAGGAACGATGGTGGTCCGATGTTTTCTAAATCGCTCGATTCTTTCATACTTCGCATTCCCAGGGCAATGCATTGGTTCAGCAAATCTGAAATTGAAATTTTACCATATTAATAATCGTAATCAATAGTAAACTTGACAGAACTACAATGCTACTCGAAGCTTCGTGAATTCTAAAATTATTATTAACTACTACGCAACGAAATAAAATGGTTTTCTAATTTTTCAAAACCCATCTACTGAAAATAATAATAATAAGCCCAAAAGAAGCGACTAATAAATAATTGTCATCAAATGTCTTCAATTCTACTTTTTCGTCTACGGTGATTGACCCCAAATAAAGCAATATTTTCATACCTTCGAGGTCACATTTTTAGGATAAATGAAAACGAACGTAATCGCATCGCTGATTACAAAACTTTCACACATTTAGAAGAAATAAAAAAACGATCGAAGAAGCTAAATAAAAATTTACAGCGGGACTTCTGTTCAAATAATAAAAAAATCGAAGCTCGTAAAAAAAATCCAATTACTTTTCTCTTCCTCCTCGGATAACTCTTTATTAACCATCTCATTAGCGAAGGAAAATTCGCTCTCGGTGGTTGAGATGGCGACTAAATTGGCACTCTCCGGTGTACAGTCTTTGATAAGCGTTTGATCTTCGGCGAGTAGATCTTCGGTGATTTCAGATAACGTAGAACTCTGGGAACTTTTCCTTTCGTGGAACGTGTCGTTGGAGTCGTGACTAAGCGACTGGAGACCTTTGGCGATACAGAAATTCAATAATTTTTCTTGATCTTCGGAAGACAATTCGACGTCGTCTTGATCATTACACGACGATAGAGGTAAAATGCTGTTTTGCAGGAAGCTGTCTTCGGAAGGGCACAACAAAGATAGATCCGAATTGGAAGCTGCGTGACTAATGGAAATAGGTGTATCTTCGGTGCAAAAGTTAATGGTCGAGTCTGGCAGAAGTGGAATGATGGAACGAGCGGTGTCGTGTTCGTCTTCGGTTGAGATCACGAAGCTTTTCGTTGTTTGAGGAATAGATGTCTGAGACGATGGTTTACCGCTATCGATACAAGCTTTCAGCATTGCCTGTTGCTCTTCGACGGTTAATTCGACATCTAGAGTATCTTCTTTGACGTCAAAGGTGGCCGGTCCGCTGTCTTTATTAAGAAGTGTGTTGGTATTACCGGTACTGGTGTTCGAACTGGAAGAGGTGCTTTTGACGAAACACGCGTTCGGTTTAGATTCGGTGGCTTCTTCGTTGACTGGAGCTAATTCGTTGACCAGTTGAGGTTCGTCGTCGAAGGTCAACGAACTCAAACTGGTCGCTACCGAGAACTGTATCGGTGTATTTTCATCCTTGAATACGGTTACCGAGTCTTCGAACACGCTGTAAGGTAGAGCTGACTTTACCTTAGGTTTGCATTCGTCTTCGGGGCTGAAAAACTGATTATTTTTAGCCACCGGGTACGGACTGGAGGGTACCGTTTGGGTGGGCGAATCGGGTAATTCGCTCGGACTAACGACACCACTAACAACGCGACTAACTTCACTCACCACCGAACTACGATCATCGGCGTGCTCGCCCCCGCAACTACTAACCGAATCTAAAGAACTACTTCTAGAAAACATTAGAGGCGTTTCGAGTGCATTCTCAGCCACCATTTTCTTATCATCTTCGTAAGTTTTCGATTCATTATGGGCAACGCTACCTGTAACCAGCATCTCGTTTTTACGCAGATCGTTGCCTTGCTCGCGGAATCTTAAACTGTAATCGGTCGGCTGATCCAAATCCGTTTCGGCGTAATCTCCGAAAGAGTCGTCTACATTGTAAGGCTCTTCGACTTTACGGAATCCGTTGGTTTTCGACGCGTGCCCGTTGTTGTCGTCGTCGTCGGAATAACTGAAGCTCTCCTTCTTACCGCGATTTTCTTCCGATTTGACTAATATACCTTTATTCGCGCCTACCGGACTTTTACTAACTCGCGTAAGACTACCGTTCTCCTTGATTTTGTCACTTTCATCGAACGATAAAGATAAATTGAAGCGTACCGAGTTACCGCTTTTTATCATCGGTTCCGATGATTCGCCTGTGATGTTGTTTTTCATCGTCGTCGGCGTCACCGTTCCACTTTTACTATTATAATTAGCAGAACGTTCGCCGGAGGCGACAAACGAAGATGTTGTTGTCGTCATCGGCGGCGGAGTCATCGAATCGTAACTCATCTCGGACACCTCCAACTGACCCAAATTTTCCGATTGCTCGTTTAACTTGGCGTCGATCTCTTGCTCGAGAGCGCGTCGTTTTCGCATCATTAACGTGGCGTTTCCGCGATTCGAATCGTTCATTATGTTCGCGTCGGCTCGACACGCGAGTAAGTTTTTCAGAGCTGCTGTGCTCGCTACCGAGATCATTTTATGCTTGGAGTGTATCAGAGATCGAAGCATAGGAACGGCGCCCAATTCGCATAGTGTGATTTGATCTTCGGCGCAACGAGCTGTCAAATTCCATAATGTGCCGCAAGCGTTGCTAACGATAGTCAAGCTCGGAGATTTCAGCTGATGCAACAGCACGCGCAAGCAGTTGTAATTACGCAATATCACCCTGCGAACATGGAAATTCAATCGGTAATCGTTAATTAAATTGTAAAGTAATATTTTAAAACACGTCGAGAGTGATAAGAAAAATTTGTTTTTAAAAAATGTAAAAAAATATAAAATCAAGTCTGAGGTGTAGTGCCTATTGTGGGCATTAAAACAGAAAAATCAAAGAAAAACTTTTAGATTTACGAGTTTACGAGTCGAGGATTTTAATTTTGAAAACAGCACCGTTGATCTGTCCACAAACACTATGCTTTTGAAACACCTTGGCTTCGTGTCACCACCATTAGCAGAAGAAAAGGAAACGAGATATTTTCGTTTGTATGTTTATTTACTGACTGACTTCAGACTTGACCTAACATCATAAAATCTACACAAGGTAGCAGTTCTTTGCGTTTCGTTAGGGAGAGAAGTTGAAACCAGGGTAGAACAATGCACAGGAAAGAGAGAAGGCAGACGCGACGGGTCAGTGAGTATGCAGGTACCTAAGATGATGAAATTCGTGGGGAAAAGTCTATTGTTTAGGAAGGAGTGAGAATAAGACAAGACAGGATCGCGAGCTCCGCACTTTGAAAACATTTGTTTCAGCCTTTAAAAATGATGATTATTTTAGAAAGCTTTTGCTCTCATTTCGCTCCAAATAAATTTGCTTTTTTTTTCAAAATTGGAATTTTCAGAAATCATTGGAAATCATTGATCAACTTGAAAACTGTTAGGAATAAAAAAATCAATTTTTCACATCAAAAAACGATATTCCATTACTTTTTGAATCATTAAATTAAATTTTCAAACGCCTTCGCGTACGCTTTGCTCAGGCCAGTTAAGGAACATCATATTGTTCACATTTTCAAACAATTTTAAAAATAGAAAAATTAACTTGCAAACTTCAGAATTTACACACAAATTATTTCAAATTTTTAAATTTTTTTTAACAACGCCAGACGCCGCCGCTTTTTAAAATGTTTGATGCTACGAGTATTTTGGGCGTCAATATGTTCAAGACACTGAAATATGATTTTCAATTCTGATAACGATTATTTGTCGGAAAAATTGCATGGTCTAACACCCCCCTCGCCCCCACCCTGGTAATTTGTAAATTGAGAAATTATATCTACCACAAATAATCACTGTTTACAAGAAAAAAACCGGATATAAAGTACGATATAATGTCGAGTTGAAAAATCGAAAAAAACAAATACAGCCGAGTAAATAGCGAGGACTGAATTATAAAAGAAGTTTAAGATTAACTTGGTTTGAACTTTCAACCCCCCCCCCCCCTTTAAAAAAATGAATACTCACAACATCAAAAAAATGTAGTTTGCCAATAATTTGAAGATCTTTTCTTGCATTTGAGGAGCGATATTCCAAAACGCCCTTAGTCCACTTTTTGAAATTTTACAGGAGAAGGAAAAAACGTGGTACGTAAGAGGTTACGTTACATTTGGCATTGGTGATTGTTCTGTTACCTACCCAAACACTTCCCTGGTGCTATGCTTTAAACATTTTTACGCGATATGTTGATTAGTGCCTCTGAGCGTTCATGAAAGTGACCTATGTTGACAAAGGCCGTTTTGGAAAATTTTTTTCAAAATGTAAAGTGATTAATGTTTTAATAGCTATTTCTCAACTGTTCGTCGAGATTATTTTTTTTAAAGTTGTTTTTCATTTCATCGGGTGAAAGGGGTTTTTCAACTTTTCCGACAGATAGGTACGTAAAAATAGGGGTCAAATGGGTCAACTTCACCTATAAAAACTTTTTTTCATGTTTTGAATAAAAAAATCGCGTTTTTTTGCAAACTTTGAATTTTTTAAAATCGACTTTGCAACATGTTACCATGCCACTTTTTTAATATTATGTTGTTCAGCATAAAAAGTTGTGCATAATATATTTTTTTCAGAATTTTTGAGAGTCCGAACGATATGAAAACTATGTTTTGAAACTTTTTGAGCTAATTTTTTGTACAATATAAAGTGGCAACACCAGGCATCGTAGCCGGTCACTTTTATAGTGACTTAAGTCACTTTTATCACGAAATGTAACTTTTGGTAACTTTTTTCATCAAAAAATCACTATTGGTCACTTTTCTTCCAAAAAAAGTCACTTTTTTGTTGTTTTTTTTCGTTTTTTAAACAAAATTTTCATCCAAATTATCGTTTTTTTACTCATTTTCAAAGGATTTTATGACAATTTTCTTTATTAAACAATTTCAGAATTTTAAGAACACAAATTTTTACTTTTCGAAACATCAATTTTCGAAAGCTTTTGCCCTCGCTTCGCTCGGGTTTGTTTTCTTTTCTTTTTCAAAATAAAGAGAATTTTTTTTAAAAATCAAGTTGTAAAGCCAAAAAATAAACTTCTTACAAAAAAACATGTTTTTTTGCCTCTCAAAATACAAATTTTCAAGAGCTTTCGCCCTTGATTAGGCCTATCTTTTTTCATTTTCAAAATCAACTTCCTTCAAAAAAACATCATTCGAATTCTAAAATTTTAAAAATAAAAAAATTAACTCCTCGTTCTTACATTTTTGTTTTTAAACGGATTTTCCGGTGGGGCCAGGCGGGAGAATAAAGTAATAATTTTTAGGTGAGATATTGAAAGTTTTTTTGCTTTTGTTTTTCGATTTTTTGCTCTCCTGAACGCTGGAATTTAAAAAAAATGGTCACTTTTTTGGTCACTTTTTTCACTGATAAAAGTCACTAAAGTCACTTTTTTTAGAAAAATTTGGCTACGATGCCTGGGCAACACTGATTTTTAAGATATCACCAAAAAGCCTTTCGAAACCCTAACTATGAGAAAAAGTTCCATTTCGATAGGTATCGCGGTTATATTGAGTAATCCACTGTTGAAATGGATGATATTTGAGGATCACTGAAACTGGCTACCTTTAAAAATGGGCTAGAGGGATGCGATTTGCACCATTGGTCATCCCTTCGGAAGGTCTTTCCACAGGAAAAATTTCAAAAAAATCGACGAACCTCCTACCACTTCTTGGTCCAATTGACGTGGAATAGCCCTGCTCTTTAATTAAAACACATTTCCAACAATCACTGGATAAAGGCCGTTTTGGCGGGACTTTCATTTTTCAATTTTTTTAAAAATTGGCTTTTTAGATGGGATTCGCGCTGTATTTGGGTAGATTAGAAGTGTAGGTATGAGAGTCCATACATTATCCACCAGAAGGCGCCAAAAAACGCAATTCGAAAAAAATGGTCTTAAGTGCGTTTTGGAATATCGCTCCTCATTTCAAATAATTTGGTCATTTTTTATTCTTTTGAAAGAAAACAACTTTGATACCATTTACAACGATTCTTTCAGATTTTTAATCATTTTGCTAAAATCCAGCTTGGTGTTTCGTTTCATCAAATTTTGATAATTTTTTTTTAAGAAATTTAATTTTATAACATTAAGTATTTGAACTTTCTTTTTACATTTCAATCAATTTGAATATTATTTTTCTCAATTTTGACATTATTTTTCCAAACTAAATATTACAATGTTTTCGATAATTTTTTGCCATTTTAACGAATTTTTCTTTCATTTGAAATAGTTTCAGCAAAATTTTACTCAATTTTAAAAATATACTTACACATTAATTTATGAATTTTCAGATTATTTTCAACTGTTTTCAGGTTATTAGACGTCTTCTAACACTTTGCGACAAAATTTAACAAATTTTCCTTCTATTTTGAACAATTCCTCAATTTTAAAACATTTTCGTTCTTTTAATAAATTTGTTCTTCATTATAAAAAGTTTTTTTCAGATTTTTAATGGATTTAAAAAACATTTAATAAATTTTTACATCCTTTTCAAATATTATATTTCAGCCATTTCAAAAAAATTTTCACATAATTATTATTTCAAACAATTTTTATTATTTTTTTTTCAAACTTTTTCAATAACCTTTTTTTTGCCATTTTGATACATTTTTCCGCATTTTTAAAACACTGTTGCAATATTTTACTCAAATATGAAAATGGTTTCTGGGTTTTTATACAATTTTTAATGATATTTGGGTCAATTCGGCAAATGTTTTTAGTATTTCGATTTTTTTTTAACAATAAGTAAAATGTATTTGATTCAAGTTTACCTTCAACCAAAAAAAAAAAAAAAATTCTGTCGTCATCCTCTGAAATTCTCAATAATAAGTTTAGCAATTTTCATGAATTTTTGAAAAACATTTTTGCTGATTTTCCAGCTATTTAAGTACGATAAGACAACTTTTTGAAGAATTTTAATTTTAAATATCACAACAGTGAAATTTTTCTGCAACTGACCCCTTCAACAAGACTGAAAATCGATGAAATGAAAGATTACCAATTATTTCAATAAAAGGGAGAGTCGAATATATTCCTCAAACTTGTTCAACAACCCTACAAAATAATTTCAGAAATATGGCATAATTTATGATTTCGAAAGGTAAGGATGATTTTTAGAAAACCGAGTGAAAACCAAAATCATTAGAACATCAATTTCAGAATACCTATTAAAAAGCGAAGAAACACAATTATGGTAAAATTGCAAAATAAAAAAAATACCACAAGCCAGCTAAAAAGATAATTCAAGAAAAAAAACTTTTCAAATTTTTTTTTTTTTTGTAAAATTTTGACAGCAAAAAATATTAAATATATTTATTTTAAATAGAAACCTTATAAGGGAGGTGGAAGGAGTGGTAAAGGGATTCGATCGAAAAAATAAATAGATATTCGTCTCAGGGGTGTTAAAATCTCATTTTAAAAAATAGCTTGCAGTAAAAAGAATAATAAAAAAAATTCACCGTTTTTTGTTCAAATTTTCAAACAATAATTTTTTCAAGTCATGGGCTCATCATGAAAACTAGAGCTTTCACCAAGTACGTACAATTTTGAGTTTTTGAAAATTTTAATTTTACAGATTTTGAATGGCCAATACATATTATATTCTTTTTTAAACGCCACAAACGAATTTGTCCCAACTGGAACTAGGTAGATCATCTTCAACAACATATAAATTTCAATTTTTGTTTCCAGCACAATGAAACAATTTAAAGCACTTGCCTCGAAAAATCCAATTAAACATGAATTAATGACCTTTTAAAATTATCTTTAGCCATATAACGATTCGTCGATGCTCACCTATAGTCATCTCGAAGAGCGATGATACTGGAAATATTACGAAGAATACCTCCGACGCTTTCAACAATCACTAACGTGCCCGAGGGGGCTTGATAATTCAACATTTTGACTAAATATTCGATAGCACCGTCAACTTTGCAAATATCCATCTGTAAGACGAAATCACACAATTTTAATATATTTAATAATCTCCCCAATAAATCGAAGATTGCCAAAACAGAGCATTTGAGCAGCAATATAACTTTACAAAACCATTATAATAATATAATAAATCAACTCACCTTATTCAAATGATTATGAGCGGACAAATTCCACAGCGCGGACAACACAGCTTTCAAAGTAGATTCCTTCGTCATACGAAGAGCGGTTTTCATGAGCGATGTAACCGTACCCACTTCTCTTAAAATATCCTTAATTTTAGGATCAGCTCTCCAAGACAGATTTCTCAATACACCGGCGGTGACCTATACCCCGAAAAAAAAATCACAAATTACACCCTGACTTGAAAATCACGCCCTTTTCATCTAAACTCTAGAACTTTACCTGACACAAATCTTCATTAGGAGAATTAAGTTGAGCAACCAAAGCTACCATGAATGGTTTCAGGGAGCATAGTAAAGCTTTATTAGTAATATCGCCGAAGGTGAGATTGGTCAGAGCCATCCCAGCGTATCTTCTTAAAGTGATACTATCTTGGCTGAGATTATTCACATCCCCGAGTCTGGATTCGTGATCAGTCTGTACGAGTTTAGCTAAAGTACGTAGAGCCCCTAATTGACACATAGCGTGTCTGTATTCTTCATCGAATGAAAGTTTCATCAAAGACGACACAGCCGGAGTCGGAATCGAGTTCTCATCCGCAATATCATTGTGTTTTTCACAGTAATCCAAGATTTCTTCGATATACTTGAAGACTCGGTTTTCGCGACGTCCTTGTTTATCGTCCGAATTATGCTGTACGATGCATTGTAACGATTTTAGGGCTTGTTTGCGTACGGTTTTTGTCGATTCTTCGCCGTGTATTAATTGTAGAAGTATCGGCAGACAGCCTGAAAGAAAATAAATTCGATATCGTTAATCGTATCGTCGTCAAAAATGACGGCGTTGACAAGGCTATTTTATGAATACAAGGTATAAGGTCAAGGACTTCATGCAGATTAACAATAGCTCCATATACTATACTATACTTAGTCTATAGGAGATGATTTGGTGATAATACGAATAGGTATAACGGTAAATTACTAGAAAATACTCTATTTCGCTCGGTTACGAGATCGTACACAGTACAGTTGAATTAAAATATCAACTCATAACCTTCCCGTGTGGTTAAGCTAGGTGTAGGTAGAGGTACCAAGTACCAGGTAGTAGCTGTGGGTACGAGACAGGTACACATACATACCAGATTGCCTGAGAAGAATGCATTTCTCCGGAGAACTGCTCATTGCCAGGAATGTTTTGGACATTTCTTCTTTATCGTTCGGATTTAAAGTAGACAGCAAGTCGTACACCATTTGTACTCTGGCCGCCAGGTATTGTTCGCTATGCGTACGATGCACCGACTCTTCCACCGAATCGATCAGCTGTAAGGCATATTTTTTCAGATATTAACGCGTTGTTTTCTGTTTCAAGTACTTATAAATTAATCGAAGCATGAAGCGATATAGAAGCTAATAGCAGCATGTGTAGTATAAAGTCTTGGCATCGTAAATGTATCGTATCATGCATAGATGAGCATTCGGTGGTTTTGAATGATGATACCACTTACTAACAGATTAGATAAGCAGTAGGTATAATGAAGAATTCGGGGAAGGAGCCTAATGTTTTTGAAACAAAGTGAGATTTTTGCCATAACTCGTGTAAATGTATTTCTCAAAATATACTAATTAGCAATAAAGCGTTGAAACCAAATTTTAAAATCCTTCCTCCTATTTCGAATAACGATAGGTATGAATGGAAAAAACGTATCAAAAAATGAATGTTTTCACTAAGAAATTGTTTTATTGTTTTAAGTAAAACTTGGTAAGATAAGGAATTATGTTTCGAGAAAACAATATTAGAAAAAAATTGGAGGAAAAAATACCAATATTTTTTTCCTAAAATTTCCCAAAACACGAAAATGAATTTTAAGAAATCGAGGGAAGGAAATTTCCATAACTTGGCCTATTAAATTTTTTTTTCAAATTTTAAAAAAGTGAAATCCAAACAATATGGTAAATATGAAATCATTGTTGGCTAGAAAACGTTCTGCGTCTTTTTTAACGGCAACAAAATTGAATCCAAAGACATTAGGAATAAACTTGAGAAAAACTGAAATGAATTTTCCATTTCTTCTCGACCTGGATGGAGCAGGAGACACAAGAGGAAAAGTCCATCATCCTTTCTTTTTCACCTTCGAAAAACCCGATTTCAAATGGGAACGAAAAATTGAAGTTGAGAGGGAAAATTTTTTGAATTTTTACAAAACACGATGAAAAAATAGCACACGAGTTGAAAAATATTTTCAAAATTTAATTTCGAAGAAAAAAATCGATGAAATTCAATTTCTAAAATTGAAATTACCCTCTCCCCCCCCCTCAAATCGTCAAACATTTTCCTTCCTTTTTCTGATCTGACTTACGAAGGGCGAATCTAGCATTTCCGTACTCTATGCAGACTAAAGGAACCCCTTCCAAAAAAAAATTATTCGCCAAATTTTTCAGTTCAGAATGCATTTTATAAACTTCAAAAAAATACTAAATGCGAAAATTTGGAATTTTTTTCAAATTTTCTTCAATTTTTTGAAAGAAAAAAAAAATACACCAAACTGTTGAATAAATTGAAAGGGAATGTGAGGAGGGATAAATCAGCGATTTCAACATGACAAGCTCATCAAGATCAATTTTTCTCCATTGCTTTCTCATATTTAAATCTGTATCGTTGAAAATTTTTGAAAAAATGTCTCAGAGGAGAAATTATTTAGCATTTTAAAAAAGTAATAATTGATTTTTATTTATCTTTCACCTCCAATTAGAACGAAAAATTGAATTAAAGCGGGAAAATTTTCTGAATTTTTCAAAACACGATAAAAAAATGGCACACCAGTTGAAAAATATTTTCAAAATTCCAAATTTTTCAGTTCAGAATGCATATGAAAAACTTCAAAAAAATACTGCGTGGGAAAATTTTTGATTTTTTTCAAATTTTTTCTGCATTTTTGAAAATAAAACATACCAAACTGTTCAATAAATTAACGGGAATGGGGGGGGGGGGGGGGGAATTTAACATGACAAGCTCATCGAGATCACTTTTTCTCTATCACTTTCTCACTTTTGAATCTGTATGGTCAACCAATGCTGAGAAAATATCTCAGAGAAGAAATTATTTAGCATCTGAAAAGAGAAATTTATTTTGATTTTTTATTTCAATAATCTTGTTAAGTTACCTACTGTGCACTTCTCAATTTGGAATTTACCAGTAATTTTTTTTCACAACAATTTTTTAAAATAAATGGGGTTATAATAAAACATAAAACACCACCACGATGCAACATTTTAATAATTGAATTTCATTTTTTTCAATTTTGGCAATTTTTGAAAATTTTAACTTGGCTTACAAAGGATATCAAAGTTTGGTTAATTGGTTTAATCAAACAGCTCAACTTTGAATTTACATCCCATTTTTGACATTTCAGTCCTAATGACGATTCGAATTTTATAATTTATGAATTTTTGGGAACGTTTCAAATTCAAAAATTCTAAAGGAACGACGAATGAATTTGACGATATTTTTGTTGAAGTTGAACTTTTCATTTTTTTGCGATAAATTATTGAGAATGTCCTCATTATACTTCTTGTAACTCGTCTTCCTCTATCTTTCTCTGGACACAGGATACATTAATTCAAAATTTTCTAGAATTGTTTGTACATTTTTTACTCAATTTTTACAAAATCACAATTGAAAATTGATCTAACAAAAAACGAACGAAAAAAAATTTTGATTCGTGTATTTTAAAAAACAAAAGCAAACAACGAATTTTTTGAAGAAAAAACTGATACAAAAATATTTTTATTTCCCCAGATGGAATTATTTTTTCAATTTGTCAGTGTTTTCGTCTCAATTTTTTCAATTTTTCCAGTTATTTAATACGTAACATTTGCATAAAATGAGTGAGAAAAATTGAAGTTGAAATAAACAACAATCGGCAATCGCAGTTGCGAAAACTAAATGCAACAGGGAGTTCAAAATTCTGAAATATCTACTATGTGAGGAAAGAGGTTAAAAATTTTGGGTATGATAATTCTGTCGTCAACTAAATTTTCTCGCTGTTCAAAAAACTAGATGAAATTTTTCTTCAAATTTTGAAAATTTTTTTGAACGAAAATTATACAACTTGAACCTAGAAATCTTCGATAACTGAATAACAAAGTAAGTGACGAAATTGAAAATTAATGACATAATTTTTCCCATAAAATGTAGCAGGTAATAAAAATTGAAACAAAAAAACATACGAGTTGTTTGGTTGTTTTTTGAACCTATCTTTCAATGTTTCAATTTTCCCCTTTCTTCATGATAAGACTGTGAAAAACACTCAATATTTTCTAGGGTTCTTAAAAACAAAACCAAAAAAATATCAGATTTCAAAGTATTCAACAGTAGTTATTTCTGTTCTTTTTTTTGAACTTTATTTCTAGTACGACCCTTGACCTTATTCCAAAAACATTTTCATCTCAAAATGTCGTCATTTTGATGCATTTTTCAGCTGCTGAATTCAATTTTATCAAAAATAGAACATCAATTAAGTCAACTGAGGAGGGGGAGGGGGGAGGATAGTGCCAAGCTGACCAGAATCATCTTTGACTAATACCAAATATGTACCTTTTTTTTTACAAAATCCAAAAAAAAATTGCAACAAAATCATACAAATACCTCAAATTCCTTTTCCCCTACTTTAAAACCTTCATCATTATTGCAGTTTGAGCTAAATTTTAGCAAAAATACAAACGAAAGGTATTTAAATGTAAAACGACTAACATTAGGTTACCATCAATCATTCATTACCGAGCACTTGCATGAGCATATAGCCGTCACTCACATCACCTTTTTCGTCATCTTTCAATGAATACCTATCTACTCCATCAAACGCAAGCATTGATTAAATACTTCGATAATAACCATTCGAGGGTCATTTAAGACACGTGTTTATGTACGCAATTTTGCAAAATGCTTTCACGAGTGTAAGGTATTAATTTTATAAAACGATGAGGTGAAGTTCTTTTTTCGAAACCATTTCCGACGTCACGATTGCATCGCTCGATGGGTGATTTCCATTCCACCAGAGTCATCGATGTAATAAGCACGTGAGAAAGCTACAGTACCTTAAATGAGAGAGATGTATTGCACCTGCATATTGTAAGCTCGCCACTAAACTACGTGATAAGAACCCATATGGCGGTTAAAATTTATGTTTAATTTATCTAATTTATATTTGGTCACCGGTTGGTATCGTACAGTACCAATTTTATTATATAACTCAGGGGCATAAAACAATCCTATTAAAGCACAGTGCACACCCTACAATAATCTACGTGATGTCTACGCTCTACCTATATAAAGCTTTGCAACACACTGTTCAAATCTAATCGAAGGGGTATTACTTTTACCTTCGTATCGTTGGCTTTAATAGGTCCAACGCTATGCCACATACTAAACTCTAAATTTGGTTTTTTATCAATATCCGCTGCTGTCGGCAACGAGAACTGTAAAATGACTCCTTATAAATTAATATACGTTGTTCTTTCTTGAGGAGCTTTTATGGCCCAGAAGAGTACGAGGATAAAATTTCAAATTGTTCGTAATACGAAGTAAGTGCCAAAGGATAGCAGATGGGTATATTTTATTAATTTTTAATAATCAAGTTTCTGAAAATCAGGATCTTATTACAATTGCCTATTACGAAATTTTCAAGTTTTATCAGCAGAAAATTGACAGAAAAAATACAAAACCCATAGGAATTCTTTATTTACACTTTTCCATAAGTTCGAATGAACATTTTTTCAATATATTCCAAAGTCCAACCGAAGAGCACCCAAGAGCAATATTCTGTACCTACTACCATTGAATTTTCATCAGTAACTTCTTCTCAGGCATAAAAGCACCGAAGGAACCTTTGAAAAAAATTGAAAAAATTGAATAGCAACCAGCCTACCTCCATCGACATGGTTTTTTCTTCTTGTTCTTTCATTTCGGAAGATCGTTCTTCCTTCGTATGCTGTCCCAGTAATCTGGCTATCAATAGATTACTCTTAATATCACAAGGCGTACCTTCAGTATCGTTGAATGAATTCTGTAACACACAAAACGCAGCTCATTAACGACCATATACGTCGAAAAAAAAATAGCATGGTGAGTACTTCACGACGTTATGTTTATGTACAGAGACAACTTCAAGGTAATACATCTGTATGTTTACATCGTGCATCGGGTTATTATATCAAAAAAGGAATTCAAACGTCATAACGAAAGTCATTTCCATTCGTCATTTTTCCACCTCTATAAACACACGAGTAAATTTTCGATAAATTATACAGGTACAGGCACATCTCGTATATAATTTTGCGTACCGTACAGCCAGGCAGAGAAAAAAAAAGAAAAAAAGAAAACGCCTCTACTAAACCGGCAACACACTTCGTACAACTCATTTGAATTAAATAAGCCGCGAGATATTCTCACGTTGAAAAATTATATCAACTTGAACGCATTCTTGGCAATTATTTGAAGCAACCTCTAAACGTAACTATTCGCATAGAGTAGTTTTTTTATTCGTATGAATGAAAAATATTCGAAATATTTATAGAAAAAAAATAGCTACCTTCGAAACTACCAATACTACGTTTGGTAAAAAGGTTATTGATAAGGAAGCCTTAGTCGAGCAAAGTTTAAATACACGTTTTCAAGTCGTAAGATCATTTTTTAGACGTTATTTGAGAACTATTCGGTCTAAGAGAATAGTGAAAAGTACTCGAAATATTTCTAATTCGAAAAGAAATTTTCTGAAATCAGCTAAGCGAAGATTTTAAACAAATTGGAAAGTATTTTCGCGTCAACGGATTCTCGAGCATAGGTTTCTGCGACACCTTTCATTAGAGGTTTATTTTCAACAAATAATCGAAGCAATGAGCTAATGTTATTAGCTCGGTTATGGTACACCGATAATATCACCAATTAACCGACCATTCTCTCTATTCACTCGTATTCCTAAAAAAAAAAACATTCTTACTTCCCTGTTAATAGCGCAATTGCTCGATTTAAACCATTAATAACGGTTTTATTTCAACCGCAGCCTATTGAACGTTCGATTCAATCGTATAGATTTTCAGTTTATAATGCACAAACAGAACCCACGTCACGAAATGGCGTTTAATATACTCTTATGCTTAAAACAATATTGCACGTTAGATTTGACTGTAGGTGCGTGCAAATTCGCACTTGATTTTTTATGGTAAAACTTTACTACTTCTCAACCCATTAAAACGATGATATTGTATCGCACTGGCTGGAATCGGATTCGTGACACGAGTTCGGGCGATCTGGCAACGAAAATAAACACTGAACGAGGAAATACGAGTTCGATAAAATCGATTCAATTCGTTTTCAACGAAAAATTTGAGACAACTTGAACAAAAATGAAGAAAGAAGAAGGACCAGCGACAAGACTCTGGAGCTCTCAGAAATTATCCTGAAATGTGAAAATATTGATTCGGAATTACAGTTCACAAAAAATGATATTCCTTGGATACAAAATTTATTAAAAGGGCTATTTTAATCCACTTTTGTATTTTCTAAGTTCAAAATCGAAGGTAATTAGAGTAGTGCTCTTTTGTCCAAAACTGAATCATTTGGGTTCAAAACAAATTTTTTCAAATAAAAAATTCAGATTTCATTTTTCAAACAAATTAATCAATTTTATCCCTGACGAACCCTGTGAAATACAAAAATTCATCTCCCTAATAAAAAACATTAACCTCACAAACCAAATCTAACCCCTCCCCCTCTACGGGTGTAATAATCTTGTAATTATAAACACCCCAAAAAAAAAAATGCAATATTTGAAAAATCCCATCAGAGGTTGAAAAATGCTCACGAGAATCATAATCATGCTAAAATTGACACAAAATGAGAAAAACAAGATCGATTTTTGGAAACTTTGCCCCTCCTAATTACCAATTTTATTTCGGATCCTCAAAATTTCAAATCAATGTAGAGGTGTTGCCACTTTTGGATTTTTTAGACAATTTTGGAATATTTCGCAACATCTTTAAATGGGTCAAATTTTGTACCAAATAAATTGAATTTTTTGAAACAGAAATATAATCCAATAATATTTGTAATTACCACAAGTAATCTTTCAGCAAGCAATTGAAATCGAAATGAGAATGAAAATAAAACATAATCAAAAATTCCAAAACCGAAAAAACTTTTACCCCAAAAATTGAATTTTGAATTGAAAAATTTCAAATTCATCAATCTAATAGGAACATTATTCTCCTGTAATAAAAAATTCAAATCTGCTTCAGCATAAAAAAAAGGCATTTTTCTGGAGAAACCTCTGGAAATTCCATGAAATCAAGTCTTATTTTGGAAGAAACCATCAAGATTTGACTTAACATTACGTACTCGTAATTTTTGATCTTAATATACTTCACCCAAGTTAAATTCGAAAATTTTGGGATTTTGGAATATTTTTTTAGATGAATGCTACCAAATGAAACAAATTTTTATTGGAAAATTCATAAAAAAATTGTTTTTATTTTTCCTGCAGTTGAAGCTATCAAAGGGCATTTTTTGAGAAAATTACCCAGAGTTTCCAATGAAGTCTTCGAATCTTGATAATGATTACATACTTCCAGCTTAATATACCTACGTACTTCAAGTGTAAGAAAATTCAAATTTTTGAATTCATTTTTAAATTTAACAAGCTCAGTTTTTTTTTCACTCTGAATTGAAACATAAATTAATGTTCCTCGTTGCGTCATTTTTAAAGATAGGGGTGAAGACATGAAAAAAAAAAAAAAAAAAAAAAATAGAAATAAAATCAAAAGAAATGAAATTATGCATCCGTGCTTCAAGTTGAAAAGTTCTTTCATCTTCTGAAGCAAATTGGCCAAAAATTTCAGAACTTTATTTATTTATTCATCTTTTTTTTAAGTATAGGCCCCTTCGTCTAGTCAAGAAGTTGATTTCATAAAATTGGTAACATTCATTTTCCCATAAAAATCCTTTCTTCTTGGACAAACAAAGTATCCCACGAAAAAAATGATTAGGAACAAAATTTTTGGTCAAGAAATTTCCTACCAGCAGAGCTCAAAAATACGTCATAATTTCACTTGACTGATAAAAATCATTTTCCCCTTCCATTTCGTTTCCTTTTTTTTTCGTAGAAAAAACAGCTGATTTAAAAACAATTACCATAAAAATTTTTTTACATGATGTTAAAAAAGGAAAATTTGATCACAATGAAAGAAGAAAAATGTTGATCTGTGTTTCAAATCGTTTTTTATAAAGAATACTTCTTGAAGTATTCAGCTCGACCATAAATTTTTCAATTTGAATGACTGCGGTTGAAAATTTGTAAATTTTTGAGAAAATGTATTTTTCAAAACACGAATTTTCCCTTAAATAATTATAAGCAATCTGCAAATTTCCAACAGCTCAGTAGAACTCTAAAAATGATCTTGGATTTTGATGACAATGGTCTAGGTGGACGCATGTAGGTCTAGGTATGTCAAATACTCAACTAATAAAATTGCAATTTCACCCTTTTTGAAGGAATTGGGAGATGATCTGAAGATATGAAAATTCAATCGCAGGGATTTTGGGCCATAAGGAACAACGTCTGCTAAGTTTCAAAATCCGAGGATAGGGCCAAATCACATATTTTATCCATAGGTTAGGTATGCTCTTTTTCTTTGGATTCTATGAATTCATTCAGGAACAATATACGCGAGCAATTTCTCTGATTCTCTGATCTCGTGTTTTTTGAAACAGTTTTCAAAAGGTCATTTTAAATCGTTTCTTTCGAGAAATTTTCCAATTTTTTTCCAGTGCACAATTATAAGAACGCGAATTTAACTTCTTATGTTTTTTAGAACTGGGCCATTTCTCCAAAAACATGTTGGATAGGAGCAAATTTCCCATCTTTTAGAATTCATATCTCCCTACAAGGGGCACCTTCAAAGCCAAATTTTTTCTGAGTTGAATATGGTCAAAATCCTTCTACTTACACTTCTTTCCAAGATTCACTGTCCATAATGTCCATGAAAAATCAAATAAAGATGAAATCCAATACTCTCTTTGAATTAGAATAGATATTTTTGTTCTCCAATTTCCAAAAATACCTCCATTTTGAAAGAAACTAAATTAAATTCTCAAAGTCATGCAAAATAATTACATATTCAATATTCAATTTGTCATTTTTTTCCGACGAAGTCTGAAGGTAAAAATGATGAACCATTCAATTCACAGGAATATTGAATAAGTTATAAGTTACATATGTGTACATACTAATTACTAACTCAATATACATCACAATTTGATTGAAAATGTTTCATTTTCACCAAAATACCAACACTCTTCAACAATATAAATAAATAATCGTAATTGTAATTGAATTTCAAAACGCAATCAAAACACTTCGACTTCTGTTACACTATTCTTCCCTATATTTTTTAATCACACACTTATCATCCTTGAAATATATAACTTCTTCAGGGAGCTGACTCATTGCGACAAGAAAAGAAAAACCACTCAACTCGTACGCTTCTCCGAAACGCTAAATTTTTGCTCATGGAACGTGCTACGACAACAGGCCCAATTATTTTTCAAGCCGCCATCATCATCATCATCATCGTCGATGAATAATACGTACATCGGTATAGGGAAGGTATTCGCTCTCTCAAACTGTTCCGCGAGAGGAAATCATTCGACCACATTGATATACCGAACAAATAAGCATAAATAATTACACATCTTTACATGTATCTTGTATAGTATATCGTGCATATCTCTCACATGGAAACCAGTTCGAATTGGCATAAAGGCAATAAATTGATCACATTCACGAAAATACGAGTAATATGATTTCTCTCATTTTCACGTATAAAAGGAAGAGAAAAAAAAAACGCGAGCAAAGTAGGTATTTAAAAAAAAGGTCAAAATCATAAATATTAAAAAATAACGGAATCGAACATACCCGAAATCAAAATGAAACATATGAGAAAGAATTACTTTACCGACACATTTTCAAAAATCACTGAGAACGATCTCACGTAGGTAGGTATAACATAATACACGACATTTGAGTTAGAAATGCTCAAAGAGAATCTGTGACCATCGCGAGCCGTCACACTAATTAATCACAGCGTCGTTAATGAACGATTAACAGTAGGTATAATCACTTAGACGCTAAATTAAATAATAACAATAGTTCATGAATTGAAAATTCTTCATACACGATTTAACCTACATCCAGCAATTACTTTCGAAAAGTTGTACATTGTTTCAGAGTAGAGTGCAGAAGTATTTTTTTTTCAATCCAAAATACTTCATTTTCAAGAATCAATAAATCACGGATATAATAATTAAGTATGTGCGAGTTCGTAGAAATCATTTAAATGCATTTCAAGTTTCACACGTACAGTTCTGAAAACTATTCTTTTTATAAATCGATCGAGATCGGTGATTTTTTAAAATAAAAAAATCTTACGTAATAATTTACGAGTAAGATTCGTTTTACTTCGTTTAACGAGAAATAACGTCTTTTTAATGGCAATGGCATCAAAGTTTATTTACCTTAGTGAAACTATGCTATGAATGACAATAAGATTTTTCAGGGTTAAATTCATTTACGCTGAAACTCATTAATGGAGGAGTATACATTATAGGTTAATTTGTTTCAATTTTTTAAATTAAGATTTTGTACGTTGAATGCTGGAGGCATCGTGTTTTTTGAAATTTCTCATATTCACGTAAAGGTTAATGGGTCACGTGGATGATGAAAGACTGGAAAATTTCCATTTGTCATAATTGGGCCAATGAGGTTGAAATGATATTCTACACGAAAGTTGGAAATGTACTCAATCTAGGTAGGTGGTGGATACCTATGTACTTTCATCATTATTACGCCAAAAAATATCTTCGAAACAAATTCGAAGAGAAGTGGAACCTCTTGCCCACCTCAAATTATAGACAATCACTTTTGAAAAAAAAAAATGAAAATATTTTGTCCATTTCATATTTTTATTTTCAGAAGCGAGCAGAGGGAAGCAACACAGATTGATGGTGGTGGGAGGGGGGGGGATCGTAACAATATTTCGACAATTTTCAAAAATTTATCAATATTTTCAGAAATTAGGAAAATCTATCGACTTCTCCAGCAAATATTTTGAATAGTTTTTATAAAATTAAAACATTTTCAACATCTCTAAAATAAAATTCATCAACTTTTTACTAATGTACAATTTTTATGAAATTCGTCAGCATGATTATTGATTATTATTCCATGAAGTTTACATAAATTTTTAGAATTTTTTTCAAAAACTTGACAAAGACGTTGCAAGTTTTTTTTTCTAATTTCAATGATTTAGAAAAAAATCACTGATTTGTAAAAGTTAATGATGATATTTTAAGCAATGGTTAAGCGTAAGGCAAAAGAAAGAGCTAAATCTTGATCAGGGGTGCCAAATGTTGATCACTTTATCATCTCTTTAGTTTCTAAGGACGTGGATCGTGGATGGTGAAGATTTGGCATCCTCTTGGGCTTACCCTTCAAGATTTGACTCATCACATACACTTCAACAGTGTTCACAACTTTATCCATACGTACTTATTTTTTCAAATTTTCATGAAGATTTTCAATATTCGAATCAATTTTTACCTAATTTCTACAACTTTTAGAAACTTCAGTGATATTTTATGCATTTTCTTTTTTTCAAGGTCACGTAGTATCCCCAAAGAAAATTTCAAAAATGACAATAAAAACTGAAATAAATGAACTTTGACAAAAAAAGCTTTTAAGCAATTCTGTCAAAAAACAGGATTTTTGTTTGGCAAACTTTGGAAGAAAAAGAGGACTTTTAGTCAAGCAAGACAAAAATCAATAATATTTGGATGTTTTGGCAAAAAAAAAATTATTTTGATTATTTTATAAAAAAAAAACTAGGAACTTTCTGAAAATTTTGACAAAGAAATATTACAACTTTATGGCAACTTGCCAAAACTTGACACTCTCTGACAATTTTTACAAGAAACTAGAATTTTTTTAAAAATTGAGCCCTCATGACAATGCTACCAAAACATGACGCTTTTGGACATCCCCCCCCCCCCCATAAAAAATTGATCTTTTTTGACAACTTTTTTCCATAAATTGATATTTTTGACAACTTTTTCTCAAAAAATTGACACTTGATGACTTGAGCCCATGAGCCAGTTTCGCAAAAAAAAAAGAAGTTTATGAGCAAGTTTGGCAAAAACCAGGACTTTTGTTTGGCGATTTTCAAACAAAAAGAGGCATTTTTTCACAGATAAGGCAAAAATCAATTCTTTCTGGATGTTTGGGAAAAATTATGGACTTACAAATTTTGTGGTGCCCCTAACATTTTCAACATTTAAAAAAATGAAATTTATCAATTTGTTGAATATTTTTCACGATTTTAGCTGCACTTTTGAGATTTAATTTAAAATTTGATTTTTCATACATTTTTTTAATGGTCGAAGTAATTTCTAATAATTTTCATTTATTTTTTTCGAAATTTTAGACAATTTTCAAGAAGTACTCAGAGTCAGTAGAAAATGTAAGATAAGTAGGTGAGTGAATCCAAATTACAAAGGAATCTTTTTAACACTAAAACATTTTCATTAGAATGAAATCAAACCAGACAGAATCAAAATTTTAGACCAAAGTTCATTTTTTTTATAAGTAAAGAATTTTTTAAAACTGAAAAAAAATCAAAAAAAATTACAATTTTTTCCAGAAATTTTAAATTACTGCAGCATAGTTGAAAATTCACTTTTAAACTAACACACTTCGAATTTTGTGGTGACCTGATCGTCGGTACAGAAGTTCATTTCTGAATTCCATACAGCGATCTGAAATCTCGTAAGGAAACTGAAACTCTGCTGGAGGCTCCAGAGTGGCCCAAAAAATGCCATTTTTAAATTGGAGGGTTGAAATGAAGAAACTTTTTACCTACACTAATCGTTGTATTTGAAAAAATATACATTATTTCATAAAATTGTAGCAGATAAGAAGAACTAGTTTAAATTTTTTAATTTTCAAAAATTCCCAAAAATTCAAAAATGAACTTTCAGCTCATAAAATTTTGGTTGTACCGATTTTAGAACATGCCCTGTGGCCTGTTTGACTGGTTCCCCTAGAAAACAGATTTTTATCAAATCTCTATTGAACTTCATGTTCTCAGAAGTAAAAGAAAACTGTACGATTCATATTATGTTAATCACAATTCTGCTATTCTCCAGAAAGAGGAGCGAGGGGGGGGGGAGGCTGGGTGACTCAAAATTCAAGATAATTTCTTCATTTCGACCTAAGAGATTTTTTGGTCGAGAAGTCCAAAATTCGTCATTTAGGTAAGTCAAAATTTTCAGCACAAATTCATTCAATTTTTTCGTTTTTTCATAAATTTTTTTGACTTTTAACATCGATTTTGAAATTTTAAAAATATCCCTCACGTCAGCAGTTATCAACTAACGAAAATTTCATCCTTTCTTTCAATATTTCTTAACGTTTTCCCCACCTTTACACAAATTTTCAGAATTTCTCGAAAGGTAAAACCTACCTAAACAATCAAAAAAGCATTTATACTCCTTTCGGATGCATTTTTTTTTCATCATCATGTTCGTAAAATTACACACACTTTCACTCTTTTTGAAATGATTTAACTAAGTTTCAATTTTTTTTTATAAGCAGTCCTGAAATTTTCAATTTTTTAAATGAAAAATCCACAGTTCAAAATTCTGTTATTGTTCAATCTTCAATCAATAAAAATACAATTTATTCAGTTTTTGAAGAAGAAATGAAAATTCAGAACGAAAAATATTCAATTTTGAAAACTGCGATTTCGTTCGAAGGAAGCCTCGAATAAATTGCCCTTCATTTATGATATTTATTCGTAGAATGAGTGAAACTTTCTTGATTTTTGGAACACTCCGAATTGAACTGATTGTGAGAGAAATCGTCTTCAATTTAAATGAGAACAAAGCCACTGATCAAATTTCAAAATTTTCTTTTTCGAGGCATTATGTGTCCCCTCCCTCTCCTCCTCCAGAAACTGAGAGTTTTCTGATGTGCGATTTCAAGGATCTATCCCAGTACTATACCAGTACGTATGTGAAGTATCAGGACAGTCAAACTCAAAGGATGAAATACACACCAAAGCCATAGAAATTGTAGCTTAGTACCGAAAATTAGAAGGGATAGAATAAATAAGTATGATACCCTACCTATCATAAAAATTTTATTTCTGCTTGTAGATTACATAGAAAAGCATCGAACGTAAAAATAAGTAAAAGAGGGACCAACAATTCCACTAGAGCAAATGAATAGTAAACATTCTATTTCTCCCCTCGAAAACTCGCACACTTCTCATAAAAATTTCCAGCCAAAACATTCCACTCGTTTGTTTGATTACAAACAAACTTTGCATCTTTATCAATATCGTTTCGAACGACTATTGAAAGTGAACGATGGAAATATATCCGATATCATTAATAACGGAAGAGGTAAAAAAGGGAGTGGAAAAGATAGGGACCCACCTTGCACATTTGCTTCAGATCAATACGGGTGTTTACAGGAACCCTGTATGATATAAATGCGACACTATGGCACGAGGTTAAACAGGTAAAGAAATGGACTGCACTAACATTGAAAGGTTAGCTTTTAGCGTCGTTCTTATCCATCCTACGAGTATTTCTCAAAACGATGTAAAATTCTAGCCAACTCTTTATCTTTTTAGGGTGATAATGTACAAAGTCCGTTTTGTATTCTTTTCCTTTCAAGGGTAAAGGTCGAGAGTTGTTTGATAATAGCCATGTTTTATGACACAATTATTCTCCAACACAATGATAAAAAATTCATCAGCTGTATGCAGTCGATTTGGACGAATAAAAGACATAATAAAAGGCATACTAGGTTAAGCCGCAAAATTGACTTCCGTGTTTCATGAATTAGTCATAAGTAGTTCAACGGTCTATTTACTCTGATTTATACTTAATTCGTATTCAGCTAAAGAATTAACTTACCGAGGAGGTTTTTTGAGGAGAATTCATCTTGTAATTTTATAGCTTCTGGCACCTGAAAATAAACGAAAAATGATTAGTTTTAAATCGGTGTAATTTTTTATCAATCGTAACATTTATAATAACATGATCGTCACGTTCTTTTGTTCTTTCTTTCGGTTTATTAAAAATGAAAAAATGCCGAAAGAAACTGGTTCATGTTAAGTAAACAAGAACGATGTTTATTAACAAAATATTTTCAAGATAAGGTACCATCATTAACATAATTCGTATATCGTGGGTTCTTAGTATAATGATACGTAATACCGATGTTGTTCGGTCCAGCATTTGTATGTAATCGGTCACAGTCATGGTTAATAAAATCATCAAAATGAAGGTTGATGACCACTAGATTGGAACTTAGAAGTATGGGATATTATTCTCAGGTGAACAACATAACATGAAGAGGAATAGATAGAGTTGCATTTGAATTCAAAAAGCACTGGAAATGGTACTAGAGGATAAAGATTAAAGTTCCGCGTAATTGAAATGATTTGTAACTGCATGAGCATTTTTATCTAAAGGAGATATGAAAATTCCGGCAATATAGTTACAGTTCGGATGAAATAAACAATCTATAGAAATATTAAGATGGTTATCTGTGAACGACCCATGTAAGTGATAAGGTGAGTATGTAAATAAGTTGAAAAATAATTTAATAAGGATTAATTCTACGTAAACAAATGAATACTTTCAGACCAATATTCTAATTGAATCGGCACGTTGGAGTAAAAATATACGTACTTTTTAAGAAATAATGATCATTGAACAGCTTTATGATCTCAGACTATCGTAGATGGACACAACTTTCGATGGATTTTGAAGACACATTATAAAGCACAGTACTACGACTACACCAGTAATTTAAAAAAATACAATTTCAAATAAATATTAAGCTAATTAAATAAGGTAATTCAGTCACATAAGATTCACAAATGAAGATCACAACAAGAATTAATTTATCACAATACACCTCCGCAGGTTTATAATCCTTCCTGTTATTTTATTCAGTGTTTCTCGATCTTTTGTTATTATCTAATCAGTGTGACCATGTTTTCAAAATAAAAAGTATTAATGAAAAAAGACAATTTTTGAGTGTTTTTTTTTTTTGTTGAAAATTAATTTCGAACATTTTGGCTCATCCTCAGATAAAAAATTGAATAAAAAGAAGGGATTTCCGATTTATTTATACGTGACATCGAATCATCCACCTCTCACTCATTATGGGTACTTTTAAGCTTTTACATTTTTTTCCATCACCAATGGTAAAATTATCTTATTGCGATGGATAGAAAATGAAAATATTATGAGTAAATACGTTTCAAGTAACTCATTCGTAAGAAATTTGATGTTTTAAATTGGTTGGTGAACCGTGGAATGCTTTACATAACAAAGTAATACTACAGAAGTGGGATAATTATTGCATTTTTAATTATAAATGGAAACATAATCATTTATTTGTACCTAGTACCTACGTATGTAGATAAAAGTCAGAAGTTTATTATAAGAGTGCATCGGCTGATTTCACGAATCATTTATAACTAAACCTATTCCGTATTACAGTGTAAAAGTCAATATTTCAATTGATAATTTGTTATGGGATTTATTTTATGAATGGATAACATTATTAAGAATTTTTGGAAGGTATATATCTGAATTATTAAATTCAGGAATCATTTAACTTGAGTAAAGTAAAATAAGAAAGAAATCACATTAGTAGGTGTTAAGCAAACACTTTTTCAAAACAAAGAATGAACCTGTTCATAATTAAATTTACATCGACAGTAATACAACCCAAAGATTTGATTCAATTAATTGACTTAGTTTTCATTCATTGTTCGATGTATTGTTTTGAATCAACATTTACGCTCGGGTTTTCTCTGTTTATACGAAAATACGGAAGTATAATATGTACCTATTGGCAATAATTTTAAAACTTTAAAAATGCAATAGAATTAATGCATAATAAGTTTTTGTCTTTTTCGTTATTCAATTCTTTATGCTGAAATATTTCCCAATCAATTAAAGAAAAATATTAAAATGAAAAAAAAATAAGCAGCAAAAAATTCATCAAAAAATAAAAAAACTAAACATTTTTCAATATTTTGGCAAAAAGTAGCACTGGTACAAATAACTAAACGTCCAAAATGGTTTTCTAATTTGCATTTTTACTTCATTAAAATGATGTGAAATTGAAATTAAATGTTTATTTATTCCTTTATGTTCACTAAAAAATTCATTATCATCGCTATCAAGATGTAAAACGACTTAATTCGTAAAAAACCATCGAAAAGTAGTGTTCCATATCCGAACGTTTTTGGTTACGGGTTCAGGTAATGGTTTCAAAATTCATTTTTGCGCCATAAAAAGAAAAACACAAGCCATCATCTCGCGCTGATTGCAAAAGATGTCAAACATTTACCCGTTAGAATAAATTTTAAATTACTGCAGAAGTGCAGATAAACGAAGAGTCAAAAGAAGGGTGAAGTAATGAAAGTTCCACTGTTCCACTAAAATTTAGTAAAAAAAAGTTGCGTTTGCGTACAATATCATTGGAATTTTTTTGAATTTTCTATAGGCTCTAAACTAAATACTAAACGTAACGTAACGTAGGTAGATCCATTACGATTAGAAAAAGCTGTAAATGTGTAAATCACCAAAAAAGTAAAAACAACCATTTAGCAAAAATTAAGTTCAAAAGTTGAAAATTGTTTTCAAGATCAGATGTTTAAAACGAGAATGAAATTTTAAAAAAAAATCAGAGAACTGAAATGAAAATGAAACCAAAAAACCAATAGATATTCATGTTCAAAAAACCCAGAGACTGGCCAAAATCAACAACTTTACCAAAAAATCAAAAATGAAAATTGAAAATCATTTCAGCTAGGCCCGAGGCCCCTGCTGCTGCTCAAAAAATTCAAAAATGAACCAATAATTGAGTATTTGAAATATTCAACAGTTCAATACCCGTCCTATTCCTATTATTTATTTTTGATTTTTGATAATATTCATGAAATTACACTCAGTCGGTCAGTCGTCTTCGTCTTCATATAAAAGAATTCAAAATCAAAATATTCTCCAAAATTTTGACAATTTTTTTGAATAAAAATCAATTTGTCGTCTTCTACGTGCAATTTATTTATTTTGGGATAATTCATTTCATATTCAATGGAAAATTTTATTTTGGTAAAAAATCAATGGAAAAATGTCATGACATTGATAAAAGCACTCAGTGTAGGTTATAGTTGAGAAAATATAGTATTTGAAAAATTGTAAACATTCAGTTTTGTATATTAATTGTGAAAATTGCAGTCTATTCTCAAGAATAGATATTTATAATTGTTCTAAATAAAATATTATAATATTGAATAATGTTATTATCGCCGAAGAGAATCGTATTCAATCAAAATCAATCAATTTTACGCTAAAATAAATTCTCTCACTTGGCAGCACTGATTCGAAAAATCTTGAATAATGGAAGAAACTAGAATAATGAGCGAGCTCTACGTAGTTATGAAGTGGACTTTGACATATTGGTGATAAGCTGTTGGGAAAAGTTTTATTAGTTAGTTGGAAGCTAGTTCTCTTGTGCTGTTCTCGGTGTAAAATTGAAGTATTTCGAAGCTAATTGTGCGCGTTATCTGTCAATTCTTGCAACCCGTGAGCTCTCAATAGTTTGATGAGTTTTTATTGCGTGAAAATTTATAAACATTCGCTGTTCACAAATATATCATAATGTGTAGTAAAATGAGTAATAACTTTAGTAGTAACTCCATTTTAATTTCCGAAAGTTTTAAAAACGACGCTGCTTTCTTCAGAGATGTTCCGGATCTCTTAACTCCTGAATGTTTCGAACAACAGGTGCCTCATTACTACATCACTTTGCCCGCGTTGGGGCCTCTGTGGTGCTCCTGATGCTCCCCATGTCGCATGTGTAATCAGGGAGGACAGCGGCATTAATGGGGGATTAGTTTTACTCTCTGAAAAGGGTGAAAATGTCAATATCGAAGAAATCATTCGAGCAGGCAATAGATGTGCTGTACAGATCACGTTCAAGCTGCAGATAACACGAGACTCCGAAGTAACATGGGAATCGATCTTGTTCCAACAAAAGCTCTACATACGTATCGATGCCAGCAATCCAGCTATTTCGAAGATGGGATTTCTCGGTATCATGGAGTATGCTGAAGACGTTCTAAAGGTAAATTACATTGTCGTATGTTTCGCAAAAAATAATCCCATTCGTCAGCTGTTGGTACGCACATTTATGTACATCGGATTTGCCATCATACCTCCAGGGCATAAACTAATTCCTCAAGCCTCGTCCGACACTTGTAATATATATATGGCTTACTGTATCACATAATATTATTCCTTCCGTTGTTCGTCGATTCATTTTTTTTCTCTTTTCTTTTTTTTTTCTAATATAATCGCTCGCTTTTTTAATTTCTAAGTATCTAAGTTTATCGTTAGTGTTATGATTATTACTATATGTATAAGCAGTTGATTTTTTTTTTTTTTGGAAGGAATTCACAAATTAGTCGATTATTAGTACTTTTTATTATCGGCATATTATATGACTACTTTTACTATTAATAAAAAGTTTAACAATACCTATTCGTTTATTAAAATTTAACCTCATGTTTTTGTTTCTTATTTTACAGAGATCTTATAGAATTTTTAATACCAGGTTCCCTATCGTATTCGTTCGTTTGCGTAACCTTATACTTTACAACGTAATTTTGTGCTGGGCGATTGAATCAATTTTCTTTTCAAGTTATATTACGCAATCATTATCCAAATTAATATTGCGTACAGTCAGTACAGCGTGGCACTTCATAGCTCACGCGAAAGTACAAAAAAGAATCATCGTCGTTTCGTTAATTATTTTTTTCATTTTTTTTTTTTTACAGAAATTTTGATTTGACCTATCGTCTGATTAGAGATTACAGATAGCTTCATGAGTGATCGGTTTCCCATCGTTATCTAGTTAAATAGCACGTACACACGTTTACCGTGCGTATTACCATGATTTATCTCGATAATTTACTCGAATTTTGCCAACACATCTGTTTCTTGAACTCGCAAGTAGCATTCGGGTTCAACAATTACTTTACTCGAGTACGAATTCTCATAATTTTAAGTCTGATTAATTGCGTCATTGTAGTAATTAAATAATGGAAAATTTAACGTAGATAACAGATAAGAAAAGCACACGACAAACTGCGTATATTCAATGGTAAATTATCTTCTCAGTCTATTAAAAGAAAATCAATATTTTTGTTTTTAATTTATTTACTAGGTAGTTTGTTTTTTCAATGTTTTGGTGTGGAAAATGAAACTTTTTCTTTGGCATGTTACGAAGGTCGTTTGTAGATTATGACTTGATTTTAAAGAATGGAGTGTGACTAAATACATAACTTAACTTGTAAGTTGAAAAAGAAAAAAAAATAACGACGTTACGTATTTTAAAATGAATTCATTTCTATGCATATCAAAGTCAAACTAGAAAAAATCAGCCAAGTTTGTCATAACGAATTCGATTACACGTTCATCTTACTCCCAGATGTACCTACAATTGATTGGAAAAATTTATAAATAGTTTAGTCATTAGGGTTTTAAAAATACCTCATTCGAACGTAACGTCGATTGTTTTCTAAATGAGATTTATCTAGCTCATTTGTGAAAGTTTTTTTCCATTTTAAGATAGCAACCATGAAAAATGAATTCGTGCTGTTGATTCTGTTTCATATATTCATGTCAACGAAAGCTCGACAGTTTTTTTCAGTTCGAGATAAATCGTGTAATTCCTATGTAAATGTTTCCGCTGTATTTCGTTCGCAGCATTTTTCCACGTGCTGATTAGATTTCTCAGGATATTGATAAACTCTGAATGTGTTCATTTATTTATTGAGAGTTTAAATTTTACTTGCTTGGTTGAATTAGTTCAGAGAAATGTGAACCTACTGCGTAATGTAAACATCCAATGATGCATTTCCTTTGAAAATTTATGACCTTCTTTTTTTCCCACATTTGAAAACGTTGAAACATGTGGTCTTCTACGTAAATACCTATTCGATTTCACTCATCTATGAAAAGAAAACGTCATAATTTTTTTGAATATTTAGAGGTCGATAGTCAGTACGTCAGCTTAATTCCGTAATGTGATTATTTGTAGGAAAGGTAGGTCTAGGTATCAAATGATGATAAACAAATTCAAAGTTCATGTTTCGCTAATGGGATTGGAGTAAATCATTATTAACGGGTAAGTTGGTCGAAATCACGATGCTTGTTATTCGATTTTCATGGTAATTATAGATAATCCATTAAACGAGTAGGTAATTATGATTCGATAAAGTTTTAAAACCGTTGAAAATTAATTGTGATGTCTTTGCTAACCAAGGTGAAAGAATTCAAGCTTTTGCAATTCAGTATCTCTACCTACGTAATAAAAAAAAAACTCATTCGTTGAAATTGTGACTTCCGGAGTGCTCTTCGTATAAATTTGATATTACGTTTTAAAAAGATTCTCATAACGAGGTATATAAACACAAATAAACGGAAACATGCTATCAACTGACATTGTCATTATCATGATAAAATTTACCATCAATGCATTCCGCTGACTAAGCATACCACTGTATTTGAAAACATCGTTATTATGTTATTTTTGCTTATAAAGCGATGAAAGGGTTGAAGTATGCTCGATTTCTAAACGAAGTTCATGGTCAACTAAGCTATAAGAGAATAATGAATAGTTGCATGTTTGAAATATAAAATTTCTATTTGTAACATGTATTTAAAAAAACAATTACGTGTCGAAGCTTTAAAATAAACGCTTGCATAAATTCATTCAACACAACGACGCTCGAGTCAAAAGATGAGTTCGTTCAAATATCACTGTAAGGAATATAAAAATTATATTAAATATTATCAACAATCACATCAGTTGTGTATTAATTTCCGGATTTCTATAAGTACAATGAGATGCATAAAAAAAGAAACAGTATTACAAAGCTGATAAATAGTTAAGAATATGTACAATAAACTTATAAGGTTAATTTAGTACAGGATTATGATTCTTCTTTCGCTTTAGCTTGCTGAGCTAAGGCTTGAATTTTGGTTTGCATTACTCCTACGATGGCTGTATAAACGAAAATCACACGTTAGAATGAAGAATATTAAGGTAAGTACAAGATATAGAATATAATACGTGAACTTGAGTAAAATTACCATCTTTTATTCTACTCTTTTCGTTGCCTAGAGCTTGTAAAGTTTCTATTTGCTGAATAAGATATGTAAGCCTACGTTGGAAATAGTCTTTCGCACCTTCGGCGTTCTATAAAAAGAGAAACTAAGTAAGTATTTCTATCGTTGAATCGTTCTGTATGAAGTAACTCATTTTACCTTGCGAATATAATATCCAGTTCCAACATTAATAATAAACGAATCTGTTTCGGCGATTTCACCATCGACGTACATCTATCGATATATTAAGGAAAAATGTACTTAAAAATGATTATAAATTGAATAAAATACCATTCCTCGAACGTATAAGAAAAGGATACAGATCCGGTCAGAGGAACTAGCAATTTTTGTCCGGCAGAATATTTCTGAGCTTTTTCCACACTTTTCCTCGATTCTTGAAATTTACTTTGAATGACTTTCAACGTGTGTATGGAATCTTGTAAGTAAGATAACTCCTACGGCAGATTATACAAAATATAATTAGTTGAATATTATTTAAATGAAACACGATTCTTACTTAAAAAGTTACTAAAAACCTGGTCAAACTGTTGCTTTTGGTGTGACAATTCTGGTAACGTTAGTTTGTGTAGATCGATTTCTACTATCTTCGGACCGGCAGGCGCAGCTTTTTCCATTTTTGAAATTTAATTGCTTCTAGTTAATCATAGAATATTAATATTTTTACAAAATTATAGAAAAATTCACGAAAAAAACAACATGGTAAAAATTGTGATAGATTTAGATTCAGTGTAGCCAAAACTTTTGACAGATTGTAAAAATCTTGTTTTTTTACTTTTTAGTTATGCAAGTCTGCCAACCTTTTTCTGAATTACGGCATTCTATTGGTTGAAGTCTCGAAGGTGAAATGACGCAAGCGCGCCAAATTTTTCATTTTTAAATTTTTTTCCAAAAATTAAAAAAAATAAAATCATAAAAATTAATTCAGATTTCTGATTAATAATATTTTTAAATCAACCGTTCACATTTTCTTCAGTACTCGGTTATGCATTTTGAATCCTTGAATAAATTTGAAAGTGAGGAGCTTGGTAACAAAGTTAGACAAACGCCACGGAGGGCGCATACGGAAAGGGACCTAACGACCAAAAAAAAAAAAAAAAAAAGTTCTCCGAAATTGTTGTAGGAACTCTGTAAAGGGTTCCTACAACAATTTCGGAGAACTTTTTTTTTTTTGGTCGTTAGGTCCCTTTCCGTATGCGCCCTCCGTGGCGTTTGTCTAACTTTGTCACCAAGCTCCTCAAGTAAAGGCTGTTCTTTTCAGTTTTTTAAGTATTGAACTGATTTTTTCTCCTGACAGCTATACGATTACGAATCTGAAAATAATATTCCTAAAATATTTTGACATTTTCTAAAGCAGCCATAAAATCAATTTGAAATGGATATCAACTTTTATTTACTCAATCTTCTTTATTCTACCCGAATTTAAAATGAAACACACTTTACTTCATTAATCTCTCGCCATACTCACAATGGAAATTGGAATCTTTAAAATTTAAAACAACGTTGTACATTCATTACGTTTGCAAGAAATATACATATTCCTGCGCAACCAAACCTGTCAGATTTTACTTATCACTATCTTGGCGTTTATTTACAAAATTTTTATCATTCAATTTCTAAATCCTTCAATATTAGCAATAACGTTCACTATAATTTTAAAATTCGCCCAAGTCTGTGTTCTATAAATCAATATTTCATGATTATATAACTTCCACGTAAGTATCATCTCGTATCCTTCTAATCTGTCATATTACTTGCTACGTGTTAAATAGAGCTTTTATTTTCTTCATTGCAGGAATTAGGTATGGAGTACGACTATCTCATCAAATTTCTCACCTTAGGAGATTCTGGAGTCGGTAAAACTAGTTTTTTATATCAATATACCGATGGAAAATTCACCACCAAGTTTATATCAACCGTGGGAATAGATTTTAAAGAAAAACGACTAGTATGATTACGTTTCTCTGGTTTTATTTTTTGCCTATTTCTTCATATGTACATCCTTGCTAATTTACTGTCCTGTAGATTTACAAAAGCCAAGGAAGAAGCCACCGAATACATTTACAAATTTGGGATACAGCTGGTCAAGAAAGGTAAACGTTATTTTTTTCATTTCCACTTCCACGTACACCTAATTTAAATTGTATACATATTATGTAACATACACTAACACAATATCAATTAACAGATAGTTTAGATACGAATATACTATAACCGTGCTTGTTTAGTACATTAACTGCTTGTATATTGGTAGATTTCGTAGTTTAACTACTAGCTTCTATCGGGACGCTATGGGGTTTATTCTTCTGTTTGATTTAACAAACGAAGAATCATTTCTGGATGTTAGAAACTGGCTTTTTCAATTGAAGGTAGGCTTTATTACAACATTAACATATGTACGTTGTAAAATAATTCGCTATTGATATTATTATCTATGCTATGTAAATTCATTTTTGTGTAGTATTGTAGGACAGTATTTGAATAAGTAGGTTTTGGTGTACGTAATACATCACACTTGTGACAGATGTTCATAATATAAAATTTTATTGCTTCTACTTGTATCAAACTGCTGTAAAAATTAACAATCATATCATTTGAATTACACAAAAAAAATCCATTTACATCGCAGAATAAATGTACGATAATGGGATCTTTTTTTAATACCTGAATGAATGATTATAGGCGCATGCATATTGCGAAGATCCTGATATAGTATTGTGTGGAAATAAAGTGGATTTGGAAGAAAAACGAGTCGTCAGCGAAGAAAAGGCCAAAGAAGTCGCAGAATATTATGGGTTAGTTCATTTTAAAACAATTTCCCCCCTTTTTTTCAAGTAGGTAAAATTTTTCATTCGGAGATTCGAATTTTTTTCAGATTACCGTATTTAGAAACATCTGCAGCGACAGGTCAGAATATAAATCGGGCTATCGACATGTTATTAGACATGGTTATGGTGCGAATGGAAGTAGATACAGACAGGACGTTGAAAATGAATAATAAAAAGCAAGTTCAACATCTCGAAGAAGAAACTCAAAATAAATCGAGCAAATGTCATTGTTAATTCTCTCACAAACTTCCAGTTTCTCTTCTGTGGTACTCTTTCGAAGGTTTAATTTCGATTAGCTATCATCTTTCTGTTCAATTTTCATCAGTTCATATCTTTTTAATTATTTTATTTTTATTTAAAACATTTGTGGAACAAATGGAAGACGCGATATTTGGCCTATTCAGTTTGTTATCCGTTGCTTATTATTGCTTTACCTGTACAGGTAATAAAAATAGTAATTAAGCATGCATTGAATTGTACCATTTACCTGCATATTCGTTCATTCACTTGGAAATCGATAGAATTCTGGTCATTGTGTCATTTTGCAATTTGCATTGAAATACTGCCTTCATTCGTGTACTTTATTTATATTTCTCATTATTTATTTTCCGTCGTGCATTTAATGTTTTTTTCTTAATACTGTATTTTTTTCAATTCCAATTACATGGCAGGGCACTAATATATAATAAGAGTATGTTATAGCTTTCGCTTATTGTTTATAATTTTACATGTTTAAAAATTAGCATTGAATGGCAACTTTCATTTTTTAAATTGTAATCGTAACTTGGGCTGGAATTATTTTCATGAAAAGTTTTTCTTCAACAGAAAATTTTACAATAAAAAAGCTGTGAAAGTTTTAAAAAGCTCATTTTTTTCTCTTGTTAATAAATGTTGTTTAATAATTCGCTATATCATATCTTTTGTGAAATAATGTTATTTGTTGTTTTAGTTACCACCGTGTTAGATATCTTAATATTTTAAGACTTAGAAATCAAAAGGTTCCTGAAAAGAAAGTACTATTTACGAGTAAAATAACCGTTGCTTTGGATTTGTTGATTGAATTATTTCTGCTATTGATGTTCTTTCTTTTTCTTCGTGTCTTCAATCTACTCCTGCAATTATCGGATGTTTTTAATGTCTGATGGACTTGTTACTACTATTCTTGTCAATATTTTGTATTGTTTATTTGTTTTCGATGTTTCTTTGTTAATAAACTGTTTGAATTTCTAGTTTTCTCGAAACTCGGTGTTTTTATTATTACTTACTATTTGTATAGTGCTGAAATAGGCGATGTATCAACGCGAACGAAGCGAGAAATGTAAATTTCAAATTTAGTTGCGGAAATAGCCCGGATGAAACGATTGTTTTAAAGTTTTATTTTAATCTGATTAATTTTCGAAACATGGAAACTTTCCACTATACGTGATGAAACATATTAAATGTTCATTTTAATGCTAAAATATTATATTCCATTAAGAGGTACGCGTAAGGTTACTGAGGTAGTAGATTTGTGCTTCGTATCGGACCTATTATGTAATTCGCTTTGGTTTTAGTGATAAAATAAGTAGCGTATTCGAAAATTATGTGGGTTTTCTGATAAATACCTACTGTTGATTTAAAATGAGTTTTGCTAGGTGTTGGTGAGATAGTCAACTTCTTGAAGTTCGAAATAATCAGAATTATTTTATGGATCGTTGAACTAAAGAGTGCCGACTGTAAGAGTAGGTAGGTCTAGGTAAGTAGCTAAGTTGGTACTCAACTTATACCTAGTCAAGTCGAGAAACTTGACGATTTGAAGGTACCTATACCCATACCACCACGAGCGGTTATACGACTCGATGATGATACCCATAGGGTAGTTGAGAATCCATAGATTCTTCAAGGGCTGAGGTTATTAGAAATGAAAACTTATTATTTCATCATGTTAAAAATCTTGATTAGGTACCTAGTGTGCTAATGAATTGGATAGGCTCTTAAAAATCTTTGAATTCTTTTATTTTTCCAAATCAAATTTTAATTGAAATTTCGCATTTTTTTCAGGAATTTAACAAATGGAGCAATACGTTCTGTAAGGAATTTTATGATTTCAATTTCAATGATTTCGAAAATTTAGTAAACAAGTACTTGACTATTTACCTATATAAGTAGAGCAAAAGTATTTTATACTTACTCACCTACAGAGACACCTATTCACTCAACCATTACCAATCAATAATCTAATAATACCATCTCCCTCGAAGTACAAAAAGAAAAGAACAACTACATCGAATGCGAATCATTTACGCTAATCTTTTTTCATTTTTTCATATTTCGAATTGATGAGTTTTAAATCAAGTGGTACCACGTCATCCATGACGTTCGACGAAAAAAAATATGATTTATAGCCATCTGCTGCTTCACGTTAAGGAATTCGAACTCTCTTCGGCAACGTTATTAAGATTTATTTTCATATTTTTGGCGATTCATCTCAGCCTTTAAATTGCTCCACTCGAATGACTTAATTTCAGTAATTTCCTCTTATTATTTTCCTTTTTCTTTTTTCCTCCACTACCCCCCTTGTTCTCTCCTATAGCAAACTTCTCAATTTATATTTTTCATTAATTTTCAATTTTTAATTTTTTTTTCTCCATTTATAAAGAAACAAATGCTCGAAGTAGGTAATATAATATAGGTAGGTAAAGATAACACGATATTAAAAATGGAACCGACGTCCATTTGAACCGTAATCAAGTTTTAAAAGTGTCGCCGTTTAAAAGCTCTTTATACAGGAATAAATTTTCCAAAGGGTAATTACGGTTCACCGGTGATGGAAGAATAGATATGCTGCATATAAATTAATTGTTTGAATAGAACGACTTTTTCCTATTGATAAACTTTTTTTTTACTTTTTTTGTTCGTTTTGTTTCGTCGTTTAGAGATGTAAATTTATATCCTTTTTATTCGAATGTTATTATTTATTCTGTAGATTTATGATACCTATACGAGATCTATCAAGTTTAATTACGTCTTCCTTTTTATCAAAATGGTATTATTTTTTTCAGATTAAAATCGTAATCAAATCACCGAATTATTTTTGTATGATTAGGTACCTATTTTAATTTTTTTTACTTTGCGCTGAAAGTACCTACATAAGTCAGGTGTCCAGCAATCCACAAATACAAAATAGATCCTCGTAGCATCAAAAGACCAGAAGTAGTAGGTATCTAAATGTCTATGACGTAACTTAGGATTCAAATTCGAATCCGTTGAAATTGAATTGGGAAAACAAAACCAAACAGAAATTGAAAAAAAAATCAATTCGATTGAAAAAATTGTCGCTGTGATCGTGAAGTCAGAAAAATGGAAATACTAAATCGACGGCATCTTGGAATCAAAATTTAGAAACCAGAGTCGTCGATAACACACAACAGCTGCTAAAAAAAAAAAACTGGTAAACGTACTTTTTGAAAATTAAATCCATAAAAATAAATAATAAATATAAAATACAAAAAATTACCTATATTTTTTATTTTTATTCCGATAAGTACCTCAAGGCTCAATCCCATTTCGTTGGGACGTTTGCTTCTTGTTTCATTCAGTTCATTTTCCATTTCCACTTTCCTCCAGTTTCCTTCAGTTCCAGTGAAGATTGAATAAGAATGATCAATTTGATCAATGATCATAATGTCTATGCTACCTAATTTTTATTGATTGCTTTTCAGTTTTCACACATCTGACATCACTCCTTTCACCAGTTTCACTTTTCAGTTTTCACACATCTGACATCACCCCTTTCACCAGTTTCACTTTTCAGTTTTCATTTTCATCAGGTTCATCAGCATTTTTTTGAGAATAATTATTGAATTAAGTATGTTTAATTAGGTAACACTGAGGCACCGGTTTGTCAACTTTCATTTCGATTTTGCGCATGATATGACAACCATGTGAATCCAGCAATTTTTTGGAATGTAAACAAACTAAACAATCATGGCGATTGTTCGCCTGTTCTGGTAGTTGAGTCATGAGTGAGTTCAAATTGGTTCAAGAATCAAGATTATTCGTGACTTCATTAATCATTACATGTGTTCATGAGCATTTTCAGTGTGTTTCGCGTTTTATAATGGTGATAATTACTTTTACTAGATAATTGTATTGTTTCGCGGTTTCCCTTATACTTATCGTCAATCGTGTTTTTGTTTTGAAAATATTTTGTAGAAGTGCAGTGAAGTGAAGTGAAGTGATGATGAAAGTGAAAGTGAAACTGAAAGAACGAGCAATATTGTCGACAAGCAAGAATAGAATTCTTCTCGCATCTGCAGACTGGATGGGGGATTCTTTGCTTTTCCTGCCGCCAAGATATTGAATGTGAGTTGAATAGAAATACCTAATGTACAAATAATCTTAACAATTATCAACAATATAATATGAGTGAATAGAATTTTTGCAGTCAACTCAAAACAATCACTGCCGGTGCCGCTGATCTTGAATCAGAAAATTCCAATCAAAGGACACGTTCATATCCGAAACCACTTTTGAAATTCCAGTACTTCTTGTTTGCAATTCATTCCTCAAATAAAAGCAGCTTTGCGTTGGCAGTATGAGTTATTGAGTCTATTACGATATGAGTTCTATTATACATAATATTCATTTCATAAAAGATTTTTTCATCGCTGTAAATTCTCATACGTTCAAAGCAAATGCTCCAGCGGCGCCGGCAATCTCGAAATTATTGTCGAATAACGCGTTGGTTAAAAATGACGGAAGCTTTATACTATCAAGATTTTCACAAATCCCCGGCTCAAACGAAAGCAGGTATTTAAAGCGTCTATAACATTTTGCATAACCGTGTTTTGAAATTTTACCCACGCACGTTATTATCCAAATAATCTGTTTGGTGTTTTGTTTCAACTTCTTACCTCGTGGTATATCACAACAACAACAACATTTCCACCAAACAGAAAAGGCTTTTGTGGTAAATTTTTTGCATTCATTGACGCCTCGCGGCTCACACAGACAGTCAGCGACAGAAAGATGAAACCTGATTAGTGATTAATTAGAAATTCTGTTTTGGAAAAAGCTTACAGTTATGAATTGAATTGATGAAAGCAGACTCATCATAGCTGTACTATGTCTTGTTGTAGGTAAGGTATTGTAAATTTGACAGAACGGTGCTAAATTTTGAATTGGGGAGCTCGTTGCAAAAATAGCCTTTGACACTTTCAAAAAAAATTGGGGAGGTTCTTTTATCTCCACTGCATTGTATGGATGCATCAGTATGATAGCCCTCTAAAAGTTTTTCTGAGAGTAACAGGAATTAGTCAAGTTGATAAAAAAAATCACTTTGAATACAATAAGTAGTATATATACCAATTCATCAAGACTTTACAGTGGTTTTTTGTCTTGCTAGTTGCTTGTTTTTTATTTTCATTTTGGACGAGGGCAATTTTTACAATGAGCTCCTCAATTATATAGGGATCAATTAATCGTGCAGACTGTTTAATGCTCCCTGTATCCAGCTGTAGATATATGTATCTATGTACTTCTACCTTCTGTTGTCAGTAATTTGCAGCTTGCAATGTAATCTGGCTAAATTGTGAAAAAATTAATCTTCTTTTCGCACACCTGCTTCTTATACTTACTAGCAAGTGGCAATCTTACTTTCCGTTTTGTTTCAGAGAATGTAAACGACAATATCGTGAAATAGTAAAAAATTTCAAATAACGACGAAAATTTATTTGAAACAAACCACAAATCAAATTGTAGCTTAAACTTTATCAACAGCTGATGTAACAAAAAAAAGTAATTTGGAATTTTTCAACGTCTCGACGGATTTGTTAATCTCGAGGGGGTTGTTTTTGACTTCTCAAGGGCATTTGTATTTCTCATTGAGTTGTTCAACTAACATACCTAAATGAATTATTCAGGATTCATGTTTTTGAGTTTGAGATGTTTTGGGCTGGGCCGGGGTGATGTGGAAACCGGAAGTTCTAATGGTAAAAGTTTGAGTTTGAGATGAAAAATTTGATGCTGAATGAGTAGGAATTTCTACCTTACCCTTTTCGATGCTTTATGTTGATCAAGTTCATCCATGGTCGCGTGTCTAATGTTGCTGCATCAATTTCGATTTTCAAAGCTTTAATTTTTTACTGTTTTTCCCTGTTGTATTCATCCCCTCTCTCCCCTCCGCTTCCTCTTGACTCCCGTCTCCAGGAGCACCTTCAGGGCTAGCATTTTTTTGGGCCACCTTTCAACTCAAAATGAAAGTATGTATTTTGTTGAATTTGGTCTAAAACTGCAGGTTTTTTTGCGATCCATCCTATAAAACATAATTCTCAAATTTCAACGACGAGAATCATTCAAAAATTACCATTTTATGACACAAAGTAGTCTTTCAAAATATAGGTACTAGAAGTCAATTCAAATCTCATATCACAACACAAAATAATTCACCGCGACATTTTTATTTCCTATTTTACCCCCGTCCCCCGCTCTTTTCCCTTGGTAAATAATGCAAGCAAGGGACGAAAATTGCATCCGAACGTAAAACGAAAAAGTTTAATTTTTTCGTTTAAAAACGAGAATGCTTGTCCCGAAGTCCTAAACCTCGAGGCTGTATACGTTTTTCATTTAAAATACGTATACCAAGCAACTTTTTTCAAGTTTTTTTTTTTGCTTCTCGCGGCGCGCGATAACGTGGAACCCATCCAAAATATGCTAAAATAATGTCAAAAGTTTGCAACCCGAAGTAAGAGTGTCAAAAAAAGGGAGCGATTTTATAATTTACTTGCGTCACGTTTATTCGTTCAACTTACACACTTCTATACGATGGAGAATATATTTTGTACATTTGACACGTGATATAGCGATAATCGTGTTTCTTGGTATCGTTTTATTTGCGGTTCGTGTCCCACTCTTGAGGTGCTGGACAGTGATATTGCGGCTCGAACGTTGACGGCATTTTAATTTCAAATGTCTACTTATATCGCGAAAAATATTACCAACTGCAAGTCGAACTCGTAACGTCTGAAGTTAATTTGAAATTCGATATTCGTCGGCAGCCATATCGCGAATTTGTTGATTTTTTTTCTCTCCACGTTTGGCGAAAAAGGATTGCAGTTGAGGGCTTTTTTTTCTATTTTGTTTGTTTGTCCGGCTCCGGTATTGGATTGTCCTGATGTCAGCGTCTGTGACTGTTATAGGAGGGGAGTTTCTCAATTCTAGGTTGGTGTTTGAAGTGAATTTTTTCTTCACAATGGGTTTATGGCGATAAATGATGCTGAGTTGTAATTGAGTTCAACTTTTAAGCTCTAATCGGTCTGCAGTTCCTCGATTTGATGAGAGAAGTCCATTTCTCTTTAGCGAATCTTCAAGCATAAAAAAGTCAGCTTTCTTTTTTTTCTTTTTTGAAAAAAAAACTGATATGCAGAAGGTCTTTTGATTTCATGATGGAAATTTGATACCGAATCATCACCAACAATTTTTCACAACGAATTGAAATTTCAATTGGAGTTGGAAAGTATAATATTTACAATGATCCCTTTATAACCTGACTCAAAAAAAAGGTTACTTATTACTTCACTGTACCCAAACTGCAGGTACCTACCTGTGAATGCTAATTACTGAAATGAAAGTTTTTATGTTTTCCTTTATATCAAGAATAGGAAAAAACGTACCTAGCTCCAATTTTTTGATATGTTAATCAGCATAAAAAGTAGTAGAACTTAGGGTAATTATTTCAGAATTTTTGAGCATTAAACTCCATGGAGAAATATATGTTTCCAACTTTTTCAGCTATTTCCTCAATGGGCATCTTTAAGACTAATATTTTTTGTGGGTAACTTCCAACTCAGAATGAAGGTCTCTTCTGTACATTTGGTCAAAACCAGCCGATTTTTTTATGGGCGATCCACCCCCCTCCCCTTCACCAATGTCTTACCATTGAAAAGCTCCTAGTGAAAAAATAAAAAAAATATTCTAAGCCGGAAAGAATTCTGAACAATTTTTTGTTCAAATTTTTAAAAATTTAAATATTTTTCTTAAAAACAAAAAAAAGAAAGAATCAAGCTTTTAAAAAAGTCGAAAAAACAGGCATTTGAAAAAATTAAAAAGTAGGTAATCTAAACGAATGGAAATCAACGGAAGATTTGAAATCATTATTAATAGAGCTCGGATTTTTATGCGCTTAAGAAATCATTTTATGCGCATAAAATATGCATTTATTTTGATCAAATTATGACAAAATATGCTCTTATCCATCAAAATATGCACTTTTATGTAACATCAATATGGGTATCTATAGAAAGGATTTTTAATTTAAAAGGTGAAGGGAAGACTAGAAAATTAGGAAATTCAAAAAAAACAGGTTAAAGTCTTCAATTTTACTTTGAATAATCAATTCTAGGTTAACAACTACAAATCGCCTCAACGTAGTGAAAAAATTTTTAAAATCGTTTTTTAAATTTTTCTCAAGTTTTTCTACCAAAAAGGATTTTTTGGCCAAAATTTCCAAAATATGACTGAAAAATGGAAAAAATGGCCAAAATATGACAAATATGCGCTTAAAATGTCTAAAATATGCATTAATATGCATTTATGCCCAAAATATGCAAAATATGCGCTAACAAGTTGGGCTCATTTTACTCAGAATTGTATGATTCACAAAAATCCATAGGATATGCGCAATCTTCTGCGATGAATGAAAATATGACAAATCATAAAAATCCGAGCTCTAATTATTAATTACCTAAGTATAAGTCAAAACTCGATATGGAACATCCGAGAAGAAAACTTGAAAAAGCTAAAAGCTGTCATTCAAAAATTTGAAAAAAAGAGAGGAAGAGCATGCTTTTTGCGCTCTTTCCAAGTAGACTCGGTGCTCCACGGGGGACACGAAGGTACCCAATTCCGATGGAAAGGTCAAAAAGATCCAAAAATGTTCGAAAAAATGGTATAACATGTAGATTTTCTTTACTGACGTGGGGTTGCAGAGTTCAAATATCCATTCGAGTTTTGGATTCGACCTTAATATGTCTCCTCAGCTTTCTTTCCACTTGTTACTTTGAAAAATGAGCAGCTGAAGGACATTGAATGGTTAAATCTTCAACGACCTCAAATTGAAGGAAAATCGATGGAATCGTCATTATTATTTTTATTGCATCAAAAATCATTTGAAAAAATATAAAAATCAATTACTCAAAAAAAGGATGATGAAATTGAAAAAAAATCCAATTTTTACCATGACATTTTATTTTTAGTCTCATCAAAACCGTAAATCCCCCCTCCCGCCATTCCTAGACCTGAAATGATATTCCTAATTTCGTTGAGACGGCAAAAAAAATGTAATTTTTACCATCTCATTTTATTTTCAGTCTCATTGAAACTGGAACCCCCCTCCCCGGAAGTGAGTCACGAAATTCTAAAAATGAGAGCCACCTTCAGTCTTCACCCCAAATATCATAATAAATTGGAGTAGAAAATATGAAATTTTTGTACGTACCATTCCCCTATACTTGTACAACTCAATTCGAGCCTACCTCGCTACAGCTAAATACTTTATTACGCGTAGAAAATGACTTGTTAGATACAGAGGAGCACGCTGCGCTCTAGCAGGGGGCCATTTTCGCGTGTCCAGTTCGGTAATTAATTAGAGTTTATACGCTGAAATACTTTGTAACTGCGTTTGTGCCTGGCGTAGTGGTGGATTGCAACTTGGAAACATAGAAAGCTACTTATTAAATTATGATCATTTTGAAAATAGTACAAATGTCGGATAAGCCAAACGGAGAGAAATTAGATAATTACTTGGCCGAGTAAAACTCCGCACGACAATCGGAACCGCAACCGGACCGCGCGTTATCTGCGTATATACGTGAAGGTATACAGAATAGTACAGATGCAGTTCAGAAACAAACTTCTCTTTCCTCCTTTCTTCTCTTATACTATACCTCTGTATATACGTATAGGATATGGTCTCGCAGTTATAGGGTATTAGGTTGAAGCAATTAGCCAAAAGGGGCAAGCCAATTCGGCTATGTGTACAATCCGATACAGCCGATGAATTGCAGCAAACCTTATCATATGGCATGACGAATATCGAACATCTGTTGCTGCCGGAGAATTACCCGCCGCCTCGAGGTATTAATGTGGTCATACTTAAATGAAAATTAATGCGAAAACCACCCCGATAGAAGTTTACCTTTGATGATGCGGCCACCGCGTCCGCACCCCATCGCCGCTGGCCAATTCTCTATTTCTCTAGCTAGATGAGCGTATAGTTTTACCGTATCGAATTTCACCCTTCGTTAAAGATGAGTCGATAAAATTATTTGTCGGTAATTAAGAAATCATTCTAGATCGCTGTGTGTATGCGGTAGGGTTCTCTGGTTCATGTTCGCAAACGTTTATGGGCATGATGTAGGTAGACGTACGAGTCTCCGAGTATTCACTTTATACAATCACGATATACAGGGTGTCCTCAGAATGAGTGATCAAACTAAAAATTTCGGTATATTTGGTATATTTTTATTTTTTAGCTAGGTAAGCATTATTTAATCAAAGGATTAATTTTCGATGCTCTGCCCACTCCCAAGATCAAGAATTCCTTCGACTGATTTTTCTTATGTATGGAATATCCTTCTTTAAGGGTATTCTCGGGTAAGGTAGGTGAAATGTCCCTATTCTCTGATTTTTGAAATTTAGATTGAACATTGTTGGGTACCTCTAAACAAAATGTTGGACACAAACCCCTCCCCCATTCATCCGCCCCCTCCCACCTACATTGAGGAAAAAAGTTTTTTTTTTTTTCAGGGGAAAAATCATACTTTAGAATCATTCCACGTCAATTCAACCAAGGAGTGGTGAGGGGGATTGGCGATTTTTTTGAAATTTTTCCTGTGGAAAGACCTTTTGAAGGGATGAGTAATGGCGCAAATCGCAGCACTCTAGCCCCTTTTTTAAAGGCTGCTAGGGGGTGTCAAAGTTTTCAGTGAACTTGAAATATCACCCATTTCAGCAGTGGATTGCAAATGGAACATTTTTCAATAGTTAGGGGTTTTGAAAAGATTTTTGGTTATAACATAAAAATCAGGGTTGCCACTTTTTTTCGTACAAGTTACCTTTAAAAAAGTAGAAGAGTCACCAGATATTCGAAATTAATTTCTAGGATCATTAGGGCATTCCGGAGTATTTTTCACCATAAATTCAGATGGAAAAAAGTCGAAAACCCACTTGGTGACTTCTGGTGAATCTGTCACTGGAAGTGACCAGGATTCATCAAGGAGTCACCGAGCACTGAAAAAATTGTCAATGGCTCTGAGGACATTTTTGTGATTTTTTCACCATAAATTCCCCTGAAAAAAGTCAACAACTGACTTGGTGAGTTCTGGTGAATCTGTCACCAGAAGTCACCAGGATTCACCAGAAGCCACCGGGATTCATCAAGGAGTCACCAGATATTCGAAAACAATTTTTGGGGTCATTAGGACATTCTGGTGATTTTTTCACCAAAATTCAGCAGAAAAAAATTCGAAAACTCACCTGGTGACTTCTGGTGAATCAGTCACCAGAAATCACCAGGATCCACCAAGGAGTCACCGAGCACTGAAAAATATTTTCAATTGCTCTGAGGACATTTTCATGATTTATTCACCGTAAATTCACATGAAAAAAGTCCAAAAGTGACTTGGTGAGTTCTGTTAATCTGTCACCAGAAGTCACCAGGATTCACCAAGGAGTCACCAGATATTCGAAATCAATTTCCAGGGTCATTAGGTCTTTCTGGTGTATTTTTCACCATAAATTGAGCTGGAAAAAAATCTAAAAATCATCTGGTGAATTCTGGCGAATCTGTAACCAGAAGTCACCAGGATTCATCAAGGGCGTCACCAGATATTCGAAAACGATTTTAGGATCAGGAGGATAATATTTTGGTGATTTTCTTTCATCTAAAAGTCACCTTTAAAAAAGTCGAATACTCACTTGGTGACTTCTGGTGAATCGGTCACTAAAAGTCACCAGGATTCACCAAGGAGTCACCAGATATCCGAAATCAATTTCTAGGGTCATTAGGGCATTCCGGAGTATTTTTCACCATAAATTCTGCAGAAAAAAAGTCAAAAACTCACTTGGTGACTTCTGGTGAATCTGTAACCAGAAATCACCAAGGGGTCACTGAGTACTTTAAAAAATTTCAAAGGATCTGAGAACATTTTCGTGATTTTTTCAACATGAATTCGCCTTTAAAAAGTCGAAAACTGACTTGGTGACTTCTGGTAAATCTGTCACCAGAAGTCACCAGCATTCACCAAGGAGTCACCAGACATTCCACCACAATTTCTAGGCATACTACACCAAATACATAAGGAAGACATTAGTCTCGTCACGTAATTTTTTTCAAAATGTTTGTTCGCTGGAGGAGAGCGCGGAGATGTTGACCAAAGAAAATTTAAAACTGCTATATCTTCAAACCTAATTCAGGTACACAGAAATTTCTTCTTCTAAAAATACGTTTAGATGAGTACTATTTTTGGGAATTTCTTCAAATTTTTATTTCGCGTGGATCATCTTTAAAAACTCGAAGAATCTCCAAAATGTGTTATTTTGGGTCATGGCATCGTAAAAAAAACGCAACTTCCGTTTGTAGTTCTGAAATTTTGCATGCACGCCCCTAAAAGCAGTAAAAAACGAAACAATCTTTTAAAAATATAATTTAGGGTCCATTTGCACCCCCTCCCCAATTTTGGGACAAAAGAATATTGGCAACATGGGTATCGTTATTTTATAAATTGAACACCCTGAACACGAATATGGAGTTAGATTTACAGTTGGGCACCCCTAAGGGCAACATTAGGGAATGAGGTTGCCCAGAAATTGAGTTTTTCATGAAAAATGCTTTAATACTGGCGGTAAATAGCACTGCACTGAAGCATTTTTCACGAAAAACTCAATTTCAAGGCAACCCTCTCCCTAATATGGCCCTTATAGAGGTATTATGGTGTGATTATTCTTGAATTAATTCATAGGTACCCATAGTGACCTATCAACTTACCTTTTAAGTGCTGGAAATTTCCTTACAATATAAGTTGTATGAAATTTTGCTTTTCTTATTTTCCCCCCATTTTGCAGCTCATATATCCAGCTCACCTTTTTTTTTTATAAACATAACAAGTACCTATAAAAAAAAATTTATTGTTTTCCGCTATATCGTATCTTATATACCTACCTGCTAGTACTATACAGTACTACTTACACTCTTTTACAAAGGTTCTTTATACTATACCTACCTACCTAAGGACTCGACAAACAGTATAGAGAAAATCGTATTTACTACAAAGTTGAAAACATGTCCCGTTGCTCTACATAGTACATAGAATGAGAAGTCAAAAAAATATTTCCTCGTTTTACTCGAGTCTGTTGTTAACTACGAGTTTATAGTAGTTCAGGGGTTGGTAATAAAAATATCGCGTATGTAGGAATAAGGTACGCCTTCATCGCCTTCGCCCTCGCTCTCGCCTTTTTCGCGAACAGTTTTCTTTCTCTCGTATTTTGCACATAAACATGTACCTTACTTACCTTTTGAAAAGTAAATTTCATAAAAAGCGTTTAATTAAGGTCGAGTATATAGCTCGGATTCTCCGAAAACCCTTTGCGTGTTTCTCTATCGTTATATTCAGGTACGTTGCGTTGCTACTGCTGCAATCGCGGAAAATTTAACGAGCAATGATGTTGTTAGTTTGTAGCTAATAGGTCCTTAGTGTCTCAATGAACAGGTACATGGGTGTTCCGAACACAGATCGTTATCAATATTGAGATTCTTGATTTGGCTTTTGTTTCGATAGGTGAGCTCGTTTCGTAAAATGTTGAATCGAATTTATTGTCTTTTTTTTGAGATTTTTTTGGTTTTTGTGATCAGAACTTGCTTTTACATTATATTTGGGATGTGCTAAAAAATCAGGGCATATAATAAATCTAACAAACATACTTATTCAGACTAGATTCTTTAGAAAAGGAACGCAAAATGCATGCAATTTGTCGTGGGTTTCGATTTACCAAAGGATACAAAAAAAAATCGAAAGCGGCTGATATTTCAGTTGCTAAGATGTGCGCATTATTTTTTTCATTTTTTGGGTGAATTTTTAAGAATCAAATTTGGTCTAAAAATGAAGAAAAATCGAAATTTTACCAAATTGACTACAAATTACAAAAGCAGAAAATTTGGTACGTACCTACAATATTTGATCCTACAAAACAGTTGAAAATGATTTCAATCCGTTTTGAGCGGTTCTAGAGCCTCCAGAAAATTTTTGAAAGTTGAAATCACCATCAATATTTTACCAAACGAAGTTGAGAAACGAGAATTCAATCTATAACCAAATTCCAACATGTTGAGTCGACCGGAGGTGGTTTCAAACCGTTCTGCAGTCTCCAGCGACATTTTGAAAAGTCCAGTTTTCCAAAAAAATGTCATAAAATCTATCCAAACCAACTTTAGCAAATGTGATCGGATCAGAAAACCATTTTTGAAAGTTTGACGTCCATAATTTTATAAATTCACTGATTTTTTTCCCCACGATTCTTTAAAGTCCGTGTAGGACATGGGTAAGTCTTTTCTTTGTTTTACCGACTTTTCGCACGAAAAGTGAAGGTATTGTATTTGTCATGAAGGTTCGGGATTTGGGTGGGGGTGGGTTTTCTTGACGTTTTGGAGTGTGCTGATCACGATAAGACGTATGGCACCAAACGAGATAAGTTTATATATATACATATGTATGTATGTATTTATTTATTTATATATCAATTTATGTACAAATTTGTGTCACGCTGAACTCAAAAGCTCCGAACTTTAAGTCGAAACTGATGATGGCAAAATATTGCTGTGATACTGAACTAGAGAAATTTTTAATTTGGTCGAAATCGATTCAGCCGTTTACGAGATATGAACGTTTAAGTGTGTTTCAACGTTATGGATAAGCTGAAATATTTGTAAACCCTTATATCTCGAAAATGGCTCCTTCCCAACAAACTGATGTGGTGGTTAGGGTGTGTAGGTTGAAAATTGGTGCGCCGGAGGTCGGGAGATCGAATCCCGCGCGAGTCAAGAGATGAACATTTTTTGTCGATTTTTTTTACTGATTTTTTTTTAAATTTCATCCTTTTGATTTTTTTAATATTACCTTAATAATTTTTTGCAATCAAAAATCAAAATTTTTCAAAATTTCTAGTATTGGAATCGCGAATTGCAAATCAATAGTTATTTTTGGCGAATAACTGGTTGTAATACTCGTTTAAAAAAAACGTAAAAGTTTTTGGTGAATAGCTAGTAACTTTTGATAATTTTTTTTTGGTATATTAAGTACCTAAATAATTTTTTTGCAATCAAAAATCAAAATTTTTCAAAATTTCTAGTATTGGAATCGCGAATTGCAAGTCAATAGTTATTTTTGGCGAATAACTGGTAATTTTTGTTTTAAAAAAACGTAAAGTTTTTGGTAATTGGCCAGTAAATTTTGATAATTTTTTTTTTGGTAAATTAATAGTAATTTTCAGTAAATAAAATAATTAGTTATTTTTGGTGAATTACTTGTAATTTTTGGTAAAAAACGCATAACTTTAGCTGATTACAGGTAACTTTTGATAATTTTTTTGAAATAAATTACTGGTGCTTTTTGGTAATTGTACCGGTAGTTTTTAGTAAATTACCAATGATTTTTGGTAAATTACCAGTATTTTTTGGTAAATTACTCGTAATTCTTGGTTGGTAAATTTCTGGTAATTCTTGGTTGGTCAATTACTAGTAATTCTTCGTTGGTAAATTACTGGTAATTCTTGGTTGGTAATTTACTGGTAATTCTTGGTAAATTAAATTTCTGGTAATTCTTGGTTGGTAAATTGCCAGTATTTTTTGGTAAATTACTCGTAAGTCTTAGTTGGTAAATTTCTGGTAATTCTTCGTTGGTAAATTACTGGTAATTCTTGGTTGGTAATTTACTGGTAATTCTTGGTAAATTACCAGTACCAGCAATTCTTAGTAAATTGGGAATCGAAGCGTGACGTCACAATGACGTCAAAGCACATTTTTACCGTGTTTACACGATCTCATTTGGTCCCAAACAAAAAGTAGTCCCATAAGAAACCATGTAAAAATGGTATGCTTGTCGTTCAAATTTCTCAATGAATAAGACACTTATTGATAAAAAACTTATTTAAAACAAAAATTCAGACCTTCTAACATATCATATTAAAAAACGAACTTTTTTTAACACAAAATTTTAGAAAAAATTGAAATTGAAAAGTAGCAAATTTACATGCAATCTTATGGAACGCTTCCACAGGTTGGGACCAAATGAGATTGTTTACTTACGCACACATAAGTACGTTTACAGCACACAAAGATCCGCTTCGATGCCCAATTACCCGTAATTTTTTGTAAATTACCAATGTGTGCTAGGGAAAAGTCGGTTGATCTTGCGTGCTGCGCAAGATTTTTTTTTTTTTTTTTTTTTTTTTTTTTTTAAATATAATTACAAAAGTCTATCATGTAACTCTAAATAATATCAAAAATATGTAATTTTCTTAGGTTTTAAAACTCAAAATTTCACCAGCAGTTTCATTGGACCTATTTAGACAGTCAGACAGACGACCTTGGGAAGTAATACTGGTGGGTTAATGACCTAAGAGGCCAGATAGGTGGTCAGACAATCTTGAGAGGCTGGATAGGTAGGTCAGTGACCTTAAGAGGTCAGGTGGATGGGTCAATGACCCTAAGAGGTCAGACAGACAGAGAAACGACCTTGAGAATCTATATTGACGAGTCAATGACTTCAAGAGGACAGACAGGTGGACAAACAGGCAGACAGACGACCTTGAGAGGCCAGATAGACAGGTCAATGACCTTAAGCGAGACCAGCCACTATAAAAATAGCTCACACTTTGGGAGAAATTCAAAGATTTCTATCCAGATTTTGTTAAGCACTATTGGGGAATTTTGAGCCCAAACTTGGGTCATGATTTTCTGGATTTTTGGGAAAATGTCATGCGACTTATTCAAATGTCTTTCATTTTTACTCGTAGGACAAAGTCAAAAATTTCCATACAAATTTTTTGAACATTTAAAAAAAATTGAAGCTTTACAAGTCGTTGATTTTTGGCCAAAACTGTGAACTTTCTGTTCATATGACCCATTTTAATGAACAGCATGTCACTTTTTCATGACTACCCGGAAAATGTAGTCAATTTCGGACTTGAAATTCTTCAAAAGTAGGTACTCAAAAAATTGTGATTAATTTTTGATTTTTTTTCCAAAATTCTCTTAGTTTGATGAATTGCAAGACCACTTTTGAATACATAATTTTACAATAGTTTATTTTCACTTGAAATTGAGGGAAAGGCTCGACTTTAAAATTAGACTTCGCTCCCATATCACTATAAAAAATCAGCTGAATTTTTCGGTTTTTAAAAATTCTAACCAACTGAATACACTTTTCGTCGATCAAACTAGGTATAGATCACATTACTCTCTGAAGAAAAAAAAATGTAAAAATGTCAAAAAACCAGCTCATAAGGACATAGTTAAACCTCGTGGAATATTTCCGAATAAAATACACACTAAACTCAATACCTACTTCAGCATCCGTAAAACATTCGCAAACAAACACTACAAATACACTTCACCTACATGTATGTATCTTGCAGCTTTCTCCAAAGTTTCGCAATATAAACCCTAAATTCATCCACGATAAAAATATACGCAACAGCAGACGCAGCAGTAGTACGTTACGTAGGCTACGTTCAAACGGAACACACGTTACGTTCGTATAACGTAGGTACCTACAATTCAAGAATCATCTTGTGAACATGATAAATGGAAGTAATATACAATAATCATATTCCAATAACACGAAAATCTATTCCGTTAGCAAACGAAGTAGCAGAAGAGAAGGAAAGAGACGGGGGGACGAGAGTATACACAGTAAAATTACCCAACTCTCTTAAAGTTAGTATAAGGATAACTTGACTCACGTATCTCATTAGTATAAGTTTACCGTTACCGAGGAAAAGGCCATATTTCGCAATAAATTATCAACTTCGTTTAACGTTGTTAAATTGGTAAAATTTAATGCCCAAGTTACACATACGCAGGAAAAATTTCCAACCACCTTGGACTTTTGCGATTGTCTATTCGCTGCATTATCCGATACACTCCTTTAGCTTTTTGCAGGATGGTCGAGGTACATACTACATATATGAGCGAGTATTCCATAGATTTTATAAATTACCCGGACGCAGAGCTCCAACCATCGCTTCAGTAATATGAATGGTATAAAAAGTTTTTCAAAAACTGACACTTTTATCGGCCAATATCACATTTTCAGTCGTTCGTTGGCGTATATAGGTTTTTCTTACTTTTTTTTTCTCTCTATCTTTCGCAGCAACATTATTTCAAAATACAAAACCGAGGTGATTACATTTGCATTTTCCAATGAATCTCCGTGTTATTTTTATCTCGGTAAGTGTCTTAAGACGTTGCGCAGCAAAAAGGGAGGGATCAGGACGAGGGGACGAGGGAGGGGGGGTATAGGAATGAGAAATTTTCTTCAACCTTTTTTCGGCCTATACAACGTTATTTTATCGTCGAAAAATCGAACTAAACAAACGAAAAAGTTGCGACGAGTAGGAGAAAAAAAAAAGAAAGAAATAATAAATAAAAAACTATAGAATCTTTTATCGTTAAAAGTGAGCCACCACGAATCGAAAATAACATTAAGAGAACTTTCAGACTATTCTGAAAGTAAACTCTCTCTCTTTATACTTTCATTAAGTACTGGCAGAAGTAAAACTTAGTCTTAATGGTATAGAAGATATCGCGGAAGCCGAGATGTACTAATGTAAAAAGAATAGTGCTATTATCGATCCGTTTTCTGTTAAATTGCAAGATGGACTAGTTTCCATTTGTATTCGCATGGCGTGTAGAGTCTTTATGACTTATTATTGGTGTTAGTCTCGAGTAAAACGTATAAATAACTGTTGTTCTTAACCTAAACTGGTATTTATAACGTGAAGGTATGAAATCATGGTTTCGTAAACTCTCACGCACCGAGCAAACTAACCCCCCGACATTTTTTCTCTTTCCTTAAACATCCCCTGTACTATTACACGTACCCCACGTGCACGTTCAAAAGCTCACATCTCGATTTCTACTTACTTTTTTCATCTCATCCTTGTCTTTCTGTTTTCTTATTTCTCTCACTCACTCGGTATCACCGATGTCAAATGTAACAGTAAGTATGGAGAAACTCACGCGCTGATGGAGGAGAAAAGTTGTGTGCACGTTTTATACGTTTCGATGCCTGCTCGACGCTTCATGGTGTCTACAATAGTATTTCCTACTATACAACGAATCTAAATTAAAGCAGAAAAAGCGCCAAAAGAGAACGAAAAAAAAGCTCCGTTCGACTTCAACACGTTCATTTCAGATCTTGAACACGTCAAAGGCTCGAAATTACACCGATTTTCGTTCGCAAGGGTACAAATAATGAGAAAAAGATAGACTGAAGGTTGACGACGATGAGCCGGCGAAGAAGTGCAAAGCAAAGCGACATCGCAATACTCGACTTATCTAATAAACTGATCGCGCGTACGATGCATTATTCAAACTTCTTCATTAAAAAAAAAGAGAAAAAATGGTGTTAAATTGAAATGTTTCACTTTTCACTTCGTTGTTCTCTTAAACATGCTTTTTTCGTTACATATTATTCTCAATTTAGTTCCCTCTCGTCGTGTATCTTTTTCGGTTTTTTGTTTTGAGTGAAATTTTCTGCGACGTTATTGTCTTATATATTTTTGAAATCTTCTCTGCTCACATTTATTTTCCATTAAATCGAATGGTAAACTACTGAAATATGTACTCGATTTGATAAAATTTTCATTTCGTTTTTTTTTTTCGTTCCTGGCAACCGCTGAAGTAGGTATACAGAAGGCAAAAATACAACATAAAACAAATTTTCTTTCTTGAAAGTCAATTGCTTGAAAAAGGACTAGGTACATATGAAAATAGCTCAACTTTTAATACAGTAAAAATTGAGGGGGGCAGAGGCACTGGAGGGGTGTGAATGAGGGTAGCATAAAATTTGACTCCATATTCGTGTTCGGGGTGTTTGATTCATATGAGAACGACACCAATATTATTACATAGCTCAACTTTTAATATGATAGTAAAAATTGCGGTGGGGCAGAGGCACTGGAGGGGTGTGGTTGAGGGTGGCATAAAATCGGGCGTCATATTCGTGTTTGGGGGGTTCGATTCATGTGGAAACGACACCTCGTTTACGAAAAACAATAACTTACACCAGAATCCATTTTTACCCCCTCTGTCAGTTTTTTCAATTTTTGACCACGACCCAGCAACATTTTTTTTTTGAAAAAAATATATGTTTTTTAGGGGTCAAAAACACACTTAATAATGCTATTCGCATTTTTGTGTCGAATCATGGTCATCGCTAAAACAGGCAAACAAAGCTAAAAAACGCCATTTTGAGGGGAAAATATGGGAGGAGGGAAGTGAAAATTTTTGTGGGAATACCTCTTATAGATGTTCACAACATACCAAAAAATTGAAAAAATCGGTTCACATGGAGCTGAGAAAAAATTTCTATTGTAATTTCAGAAAGGGAGGGTTTCTCAAAAACGGGGGGGGGGTCTGGGGGTCTGAAACTTTCGTGACGGAAGGTGCTCAAGGGTACCAACCTTCCATGCAAATATCAGCCCTGAAGCCCTCGGGGGAAAATTCGTCATACTTATCCAATATCCACCTATAGCCTTTTCAACCTTTCATGAACAATTGTTTTCAAATGATAATGAACTACGTATGTAATGCGAATTCCATAGTTATTTCAAGCCAATCTTCTGGACTCGAATAGCAACCACTTTTGAGTCATTCTGGAGCCTTTGGCAATTTTTCAATTTTCTATAAAAATTTCACATTTCTCTAAAAAGGGCCTAAAATGCGTTTGATGTAGTACCTACTCGTATCTACAACATATTGAAATATGTACACCTTTTTTTCGGTGCATATTTTGGTGTTTAAGCGTGTAGAAATCCTTATCACCTTGTCCTAATAATAACAAACATCTCGTTTTATCGACTATTTATTCAGCATTATTTTCTTACTTATACTTACAAGGGAACCCTCCCACATGATAATCTCCGATTTGAATGAAACTTGGACAGGTGGAAAGAGGACCTCAAAAAACCCCCATCCCTAAATTTTCAGCTGCTGAAGTTGATTTTTCTATTTTTGGCGAGTGTGTGAAGTTTTGTGTATTTTTTATACTTTTTCTCTGTTATGTGTCAAAAAATTCGATTTCTGATGATAATTCCAGATTTGCCCGACGGTAGTACTTATCAATTAGGTATCAGGCAGAGACCCTTTGGCCAAAATTTCAGCTGCTGAAGTTCATGTGGTGGGGAGAAACGGCCATTTTTTGAATTCATTCATAACATGGGAAAAAACAGTAAAAAATCTTGTTTCCTGAACGGATGGCCGGATCCGGCCAATGATGGCATGAGTCGATTTGGTATTCGGCAGAGACTGTTTGACCAAAATTTGAGCCCTTGAAGTTCATTAGAAGAGCTTAATTGACTCATTTTTCAAATTTTTCAATGGCATTTAAAAACCAGCAAGTGGGCAAAAAATTTGATTTCTGATGATAATTCCAGATCCGGCCGGCGGTAGTATTAGTCAATTAGGTATCAAGCATAGACCCTTTGACCAAAATTTCAGCTGCTGAAGTTCATGCGGTGGGGAGAAACGGCCATTTTTCGAATTTACAGAAGAACTTTACCTGTGTACACAAAACTTCAAACGCTCGTCAAAAATCGAAAAATCAACTTCAGCAGCTGAAAATTGGGGGATGGGGGTTTTTTGAGGTCCTCTTTCCACCAGTCCAAGTTTCATTCAAATCGGAGATTATCATGTGGGAGGGTTCCCTTGTTAGGTAGTAAAATACTTTTTATGTATATTTATACTTAAGTAAAACAACTAGATAGAGAATTGGAAATTATTCGAATCATCACCAAAACTTGAAGCGGTTGAAGCAGCGGAACAGTCTACTAAAAAATCCTCCTCCTCCTCCCCCTCCCCCTTCTCTTCCGACTTCGTGTTGAATAGGAGACGAAAAATCAAAGTCGATTTCTTGCGGATCAACACACGCATCAGTTCGAGAAAAAACTAAAATTTTATTCGGTTTGGAACCTTTTGATACGCATTTTATATTTTTAGCACTCAGGTGGCATAATCCTATGGAATAAAGACACCTTTTTGGATACGAATAATTCCCAATCCATAATTCTACTAATTTCGAATCACATTTTGCTTTCTTGATTATCTGTTTGTTATCAAAGAGCTCTTCTAATCCTGTGTTTATTGCTGGCTTCAAATATATACAAATATCGTAAAGATGTTTCTTCATTTCAGAATCAGTGCATAAATTTTCGCTGTAAAAAAAAAAGATCTTCAAAATTAGTTATTTGAACTGGAACGCGTGCTGGCATTCTTTTTTAATTTATGATTTTGGTGTTATTCGTTTAAAATTTGTAATAATACATAAATGCAGTAGTTCGCAGGGTTTTTCAATCGATGTGATAAGATTTTCTTCAACGAATGAAAAACTCATTTCCACAAGTTTTTGTTGAAGTACTCGTACTCGTAAGAATATGCGAAAAAGAAAGTAAACATCACAATATCAAGAAGATAACATTTTCATTTACCAATTCCATTCATCAAAATCAGTCGGTGATACTTTTATTGCATTCGAATGTGATAATGCAATAAAATATGCCACTATTGCAATATGCTGGTATGAATGAGTCATTTTTTCGACATAACAAAGGTATGTACTATTTAAGAAAAAGCACTTGGTTATTCAACTGTAATACATATAGGTGTGCGATACGTTCACAAAATTATCAAAACTAATTCTTACAAAATACCGAGTCTTATAGTCTACCTATTATTCGCGCACAATTGAAGCTGGTAGACTACAGTACATGAAATGCTTTGGGTGAGGTATTTATAGGTAAATTTCACCTGCAAATCCGAGTAATATTTTTGTTCTAATTTAAACAGCACCTAGATTATTCGTCTCTTTATTTTTTGGTTGAAAAAATTGAAATTTCTAGTAAATTGCAACTCGCACATGTTCGTTAGGCGTCTATATATATCTATTAAATTATGATTTTTTTTCGAAATATTTTTTTGCGCATAGTGAGAATAATTATGCCTTAAATTACTCGAATAATTCTTTTCTCGACTTGAAATAACCGAATACCTATCTGATTAATAATAGGTAAAATTTCGTGAAAGTAATCAAGACTGTATTTTTTACTGAATTGTAATTTACACTTGTTCATTTACAAGGAACAGATGTTCTTCGAAAAAATATTGCGTTTCTGATTTGTGTCTAGTAACGTCTCACTTTTCTCGATTTGGCGTTTTATTTAGCTTAAAAATTATCAAAACAAAGTTTTAAAATATGTTAGAAACAGTTCGTGTTTAATCTTTGCAATTTTTTAATGCGTCCTTCGCTTTGTTTGCTGTTATATTATTATTGTACAATTTTTCATCTAAAAATTTTCAGTTAGATATTATTTTGACAACCTGGTTTTGATCTGTATTAGGTGTATTCAGTGAATTATGTATTTGATAAATGATTCGACCAAATTAAGTCAGTTGTTTCAATTTTTTTTGTTTTTTTGTTTTTGTTTTACAGCTTCCTATTTAGTGAAAGTTTATCTTAAAGCCTATCATTTCAATCCTATTTCAAAATTTTGAGTTTTTTTGCTTGCTCAATCGTGAGTCGCTTAATTTGTCAAAATTCGACTTGTGAGTGAGAATTTCCTGTTCAAATTTTATGATTTTAACAATCCATTTTGAAATTTTAAAAACCGTTCTCACTTTTTTTTTTTGATAACAATTAACTATGTATTCTTTGCAAGTATTTTCCATTTCAAGTATATTTGCTAGCTTTATGCCAATTTTCAGCGGTTAATTTCCAAGTCATAAAGCTCTGTATATGATAAAAAATATGTATGTATTCCGATGAATTCTTGATGGTCAGACTTTTAAAACTTGAAAAAAAAAATTGATCGATTTCCAAAAGAACTTTGAAAAAATTACGATTGTTAAATAGATAGATAGAGGCGTTGCCAATGATGGGAGGATAAGAATATTTCCCTAGTAGGTCAGGATGAATCTAACTCCCTAAGAGATGTAATATATCACCTTTTAAAACAGTACTTACCCGCTGCTAGCTCAGCTCTTACAACACCAATATGTATAAATTTAAACAGATTTAGTCGAGTTTACCTTGTATTAATTCGAACCGCGCGCGAAATAAGAACACACGATAAACACGAATAGTGTATTATAATTTTGGAATAAAATTACAACACGAAACTTAAGTCTAAAACATATAAAACTCTACGCGTATAACCAATATATATTCCACCGAATAGTGGCGTAAGTAGGATCGCTTTTACCCACCTACGTGTAACTATCAAATTGCCCGCGTTGGGTAGCGAATTTAGGACTTAAGTTTAAACGCGAATACTCTCCCTTAAACACGAACGTTAAGGCAGAGGACCTGGGACTCAAGCACAACTCTTACGTAGGAGTGAGTGGCCTTATTACTTTTCCGCGGTCAGACCTACCAGACGAAGCGCGAATCGACAAGTGAAGATCAATTCCATCTCAACTTGGCTTCTAGCCTCGAGTCGAGAAGGAATTAAGCTTTACGAACTTGTGAGCTTTTCACATCTGCCCTTAATGGAACGATGTGAAAACACCTCTTGGGTGGTTCCCACGTACTTAACACCTTACCTAAGTGCATCGAGTATATGCTTTCATCTACGTAAAGTACTGTAGAATCGAACTATTGATTGGATTCTCCAGTACTTCCTTTAGATGAAAGATTTATAATCCCACTGAGAGAGATACGATGAATATCCCTGTCTAGCCAGTGAAGGCATATTGTCCCCTTACACGATCAATACTCAATATTATATCAGACTTTTAAAAACTTTTGAAAATAGAGAAATTTTTAAAAATTTCTAAAATTTGAAGGAATTTTTAGGTATTAGGTAAATCCGATTTTCCAGAACTTGGAAAAGAATCATTAAACAGCTACCTAACATTAAGTCAAAATTTCGAAAAATGTTTTTCTGACATTTTGTTAGGCCTTCGAAAACTAGGAAAAATCTTTTAGAAATTGTCATAAAGTTTCAAGTAAAAACGCATTCCTTAATGATTTAAAACTTCCATTGAAGAGGAGACTTCACCTGTGTTTTTTCTCGCTTTCAATTTGATAGTATAATTATGGAGATTATTTTCAAAATTTAATCATCTATTTTGAATTTCAGAGAAGTTGAAAAATTTTGAAAATTTGGTAATAAGTATTTTCACTGACGACCTTCACTTATTATTTAGCTAGGTATTCTAAATTTCGAGTCATTTGATTGAAAAATCACCAAAATCGAGCTAATGAAAATCATGTTTTTAGGTTAGCTTCTCTGAAGAGTGGTAGGATAAAATAATACTTTACTATTTCATCTGTTTCACAGATGGATCAAAAATACCAAAGAATCATCATTCTAGATATGCATACTTTATAAATGGTGCAATTTCAAATTCCAAGCTCCCAAACTGTTCATCTATTTACTCTGCTAAACTCACTGCTATCCATCATTGCCTCTGTGATATACTCCCCTCTGAACCAGATAACAAACATTTTTTGATCCAGAGTGATTCCTTAAGTTCATTGATTACTATACAAAACCTATTTTCTGATCACCCTACAATTCAAAATATTCCTAAAAAACTATTTGAGCTACAAAATTCCCTCTTTATTATTCAGTTTATGTAATGTTCCCAGCCACATTGGAATCACTGGAAACGAAATTGTTGATACTTATGCAAAATCTGCAACCACTCTTTCCGCCCTTACCATCATCACAGCTAATCACATCAAATCTTTTCTCACTCAAAATATATACATGAATTGGCAAAATTTCTGGTCCCAACAAGCAGACAACAAGCTCTTTCAACATAAAAAATCAGTTCATCCTCGGAAAAACTTCTCCCACTTAAACAGACTAGAAGAAGACGTTATCTCGACAAGACTGAGAATTGGACACACCAAAATCACACGTTACCATCATTACCTAAAAGCCCCTAAGCCCTCATGTCAATTTTGCTCATCTGAACCCATATCTGTTCAACACCTACTATTTCTATTGTCCACAGTTGCACTAAGATGGATTATCTCTTCAAATAGATGAAAACTCTCTCTCCATTCCTGACAACCCCTCTGAAATAGAAAAATTTATTACTCTTGTTTAAAAACACAATCTGACAAATTAAATATAATCTGACGTAGGGTGTAATAATCTAATAATTATGAACACCCCCCCCCCCCAAATACTCGTGGAAAGCTTGCAGAGGGCTGAAAATTTATTTTTTTTAAAATCGATCTGTGTCAATTTGTCCATCTTAATCCTCTGTTAGACTCTTTCAATATTTCTTGACTTTTCGTTACATTGAGAGAGATTCTGATTTTTCTGCCAATTTTAATGGTAGAATAAGCAACACTGTCTGGATTGTAGTCTACTGTTCTATGACTGGGGTAAAATTGAGAATGCCATTGAAAAAACTGAACTCTTTATTGAAAAATGTTCAACACTGATCAATGATAAAAGTACCTAAGTAATATTTTATTAAGGAGAAATTGCACGTTGAGGAGGAAAATTTAATATGCAAAATTGCATTTCTGGCTGAAAAATCGATGTTTTCAGTTTCTGTTGTTCGCTTTTGTCTCCCTCTTTCCTCCTTTATGGAAAATTGGAAGTCGAATTTTATGTTCATTAATGGGTAATTTACATCAACCCAATCAGCTGTGTCTTTCTTTAATTGTTTCAGGTGAGTAAAAATTCCACTTTGAAGAAGTAAAACATGTACCATATCGAGTAAGTCGTTCTATGATTTATAATGGTAATCTCGCGCATTAAAATGAAATGGAAACAAATTATTCGTTGTGTGCAATTTAGTTCGCACTTGTTGATGACATATGAGTAATCGTCGGAAAGATACAAGTAGGTACAATTGGAAATTATATGCCAATAATCGAGGGGTTTTTCCAAACTGAAGTCTGAAATCACTTGTCATACTACATATTAAATTGTTACTCGCGTCGAGAAAATTAAACGCAGTACACGCTGAAAAAAATTAATGAAAATTAAAAAAACAAGTTAAATATACATAATGTAGAATTAAACTATTTACAATGAATGATTAGTCTAAACGGAAAATCTTGTAATTTTATTGATATGAAACATTGTAAGTGACTATTTCCTATTTTAATAATAGAATCAAATATGTACGAAGGCGGTAATGAACTGGAATGAATTGAGTATACGATTACGAATTCGTCTATCCAAACTCTCCGCAGTCTTGTACTCGTATATAGAGGCCCAGTGAATAAAAATTTAGTCAACGTTGAAATTTCGAGATTTTTTTTCCATTTCTTTTACACGTAAAATGTACTCGTATAACATAACATGGATAGATTTCGGTGCCTTTTTCAGCATGCTAATCGTGTCGTTATTAATTGGCGTTTATTTCGCGTATTTCGCTGCCGAAAAACAAAACACAAAGGATGAATATTTAATGGGAGGTAAAACCATGAGTGTTTTTCCAATATCGATGTCTTTAATTGCGAGGTAATGAATGCATTTTTTTAATTGCTCGTTGAACGATTGATAAATGGTAATGTGTTTTTACCCTATAGTTATTTATCGGGTATATCAGTGCTTGGATTTCCCGCCGAATTGTACACGTACGGGACGATGTATTCGTTAGCTGGGCTTGCCTGGGCTTCTGCCTGTATTCCAATGGGAATCATCTACATTCCTGTATTTTTCAAACTGCGGGTCACTTCATCCTACGAAGTATGATGGAAAATTTTGAAATGAAATTTCTATCGCATATTGAATATTGATATATTATTACAAAAATGTGCGTTTATTTCGACAGTATTTGAAATTACGTTATGGCAATTCAGCTAAATTTCTCGGAGCTGTGTTGTTTATCATTAAACAGGTGAATTTTGCCAATATTTGTACATCGTATGTATGCAAAAATGTTGATAATTGAAAAAGTATGATATTTTTTTTTCGTCCTTTGTATGTAGTTGTTGTATATTCCTGTCGTGATGTATGTGCCGGCTCTTGCTTTCAACCAAGGTAATAATTTTGAATGATGAAGTCGTGGGAAGCTACCTCGTTGTTGATAAATCATCGACTTATTTATTTTTTACTTAGTTACCGGGATGAATTTGCATTTGATTACATCGATAGCTTGCGCCATTTGTGTATTCTATACTTGTGTGGTAGGTATATTTTTCAGGGTCGTTGCTGAATGTTCATTTCACCAGCCAGGACGAATATAATTTTAGGAACAAGGTCGGGACGAAATTTACATTCGTCCCTTTCGCGTGGCTCTTCAAAATAGGGCATGTTCTGCGAACTGAATTTGAACGTTGGCGTAAATTTCATTGAGTTGTCTTTTCGACATGGTGACGATGTTTTAGCTTTCAAGTTTCGCAGATAACAAAAAAAATCTTTATTTTTGAAAAATGGGGAAATTTTTCCATTTTTGGCGTGAAATTTTTGAAAAATATAAACATTTCATCCCATAGGCATGAAAAATGAGAAAAATAGCATTTCGTGGTATTCATCTGACTGGTAAATATCCAATATAGGTGCTCTTTCAACACCTCTCCACACTTTCTCTAAACAGGCTCCTCTTTGTATTTTATGCTGATCTAAATTTAATCCTTGAGAGCACTACAACAATATGGTTTTAAATAGTGCACAGTTTAAATTATTGAAAATTCAGCTATAAAATTAAAAAATGCTGCCAAGATGGCGCCTTGGTTGTTTGAACGTAAGCTACGACCCTGATTATTTTCCTCGAAAATTCTATCAGAATAGAGGTAGGTATCCCAATCTACAGACAATTTTTTGAATTTTTCGCTCAAAGCTAAATGGAAAGAATATTGAAAAACAAGTCACCTCTCAAAGTTTTGGGAGCTGAAATGCATTTTTTGAATTTTGGTGAATTTTTCAAAGTGGAATTTGACACAAAAATGCGAAAAAACCAACATTTTGCCAAATTGATTGGAAATGGTTTCGAACAATTCATTGAAATTTTCATGAAATTTTACCCTATTAAGTTGGAAAACTAAAGTTTGCTCCGTTTTTAACATGCTGAATCGATTGGAAGTGGTTTCAGAGCCTCCAGCTCTATTTTGGAAATTCCAGATTTTCAAGAACTGCCATAAAAATCTGCCCTCAAGGTATCTAACAGGTGGTGAAAGACGTGAAAAAGTAGTGAATTTGATCAAACATTCATTAATGTGTTCATTTGTATTGTTTTTTCTTATGAAAAAACCTGTGTACACATTTTATTTTTCGTCCAATTTCAAATTTTTTGAAAATTTTCCTGTGAACAATTTGACTTTGTTAATCAGGTTGTCCATTCCCCTGGAAATCCTGGAAAAGTCAGGGAATTTGAAATAAACATTTTTAAAAGCTCTCGACTCAGTTTTAAGAGAAACTTATGAGAAAAATCATCCCACCTCTCCTCCTCCTTCCCCCCCCCCCCGACATCTTCTTTAAATTAAAGTATGGGGTAAGTACGAGAAAATTGGAAAAAATGATCTGGGAAACCTAGAAAAGTCAGGGAAAACGACTTGCCGAAAATAATGGACACACTGTTAATTTTTGTGTGTGTATTGGGGGGGGGGGAGTAAATCCGTTAGATACCATGGGTCGTATATAAACGCGATAGGTGTTGGTTAGTGACTAACTTGACCGATTATTCTCCAATTTCCAAAATCAATTCTTGCCTGTTCAGATCAATTTATTTTTCAGATTCTAAATTATGAACTCGCTGGAGAAATGTATGGTTCCGAAACGTCAGGGATCGATTTTGGAAAAACGATGTGTAGTCGGTCAAGTGGGTCACTGACAAGCACCAATCGCGTTTTTTACATGCAGATTAATTATTTTTCAAAATTAAGAAAAATATGTGTTTTTTAAATCAAAATTTCCAAGAAGTTTTTTATTCTCCAAAATTACATGAAAAATTTACAAAGCACGGTTTTTTGCCACAACTGCAAAAAAACACCGTTTCTTTGGTCAATAAATCCAGAAAGAAGGTATTCATTTTTTCTCAACAGAAAATCAGCATTTAGACTTCTATTCATTAAATTTCCCAAAAATGTTTACTTTTTTTCTTTTTCATCAAAATATTGGGGAAAATTTCTCTCTTTTGTAGATATGTAGTTTAAGTAGGTGAATTTCTTGTAAAATTTTCAGAAAATACCAATTTTTCTAAACTAAAATTGTCAGACAAAAACTTCACTTTTAGTAAAAAATTTCCAAGAAATCTTTTTTTTTTTTTTGGGTGTTTATAATTACAAGATTATTACACCCGTAAGGGGGGGGGGGTTAGATTTGGTTTGTGAGGTTGATGTTTTTTATTAGCGAGATGAATTTTTGCTTACAAAAAGAAGTACTTTTAACTAGTTTTTTTTATCAAATTACCAAAAAACCCTACTTTTTTCACAAATTGCAAAACATTTTACTTTTTTTTTTGTTAAGATTGCAAAAAATGCCTATTTTTCTCAAAATTGCCAAAAGGTTGTGGTTTTTTTCTGCTTAAGTTGCATATTATATCCCCTTATTTGGGCAAAATTATTTGGATAGCTTTTATGGATTTTTTTTTAAAATCTGGAATTTTTAAAATATGTCTTTAGGCTCCAGAATGGTTTAAAACCACTGGGGGGGGGCGGGTGTTTGTAATTGCGTATTGGAGTGTACTCGTGTATTGTAAATTTTAGCTTTTTAACTTCAGTGTGTAAAATTTTGTGAAAATTGCAATTTTCAAAAATCTACTGGAAGCTTTAGAGCTGCTCAAAATGGTTCGAAACCATTTTTAATCAAGTTGGAGGATCGAGTATTAGGTACATACCAAATTTCAGCTTTCTAGGTGGATTGCATGAAATTTTTAATTTTCTCCTCATTTTTTGTCCAAAACTGATTTTCAAAAATTGAATTCATCAAAAATTAAAAAATGCATTTCAGTACTTGAAATTTTGACTGGTGACGTAGTTTTGCTTTCTCTTTCGATTTAACTGTGTCTGATTCATAATTTTTCTGCTGATTGGGATACCTCCTTCTCAGTTTATATTAACAGAAAAGGAATTTATTTTAGGGCGGCATCAAAGCAGTCGTATGGACGGACACTTTTCAAATCTTCATTATGTTATTGGGCATGATTGTGGTTCTCCTCATTGGAATGTATAATTTACCTGGTTTTAGCATGATTTTCGAAAAAGCTGCTGAAAGTGGTAGATTGGAATTCTTCAAGTAAGCAATTAAGTATCGAATTGAAACTTACAATACTCAGTTTTTCAATAATTAAAAATGACAGTAGTAATAATTGTGTAATTACAGTTCAAGTTTTGATTTACGCGAAAGACTTACCGTTTGGAATATTCTAATCGGTGATTTTTTGCTGGCAGTGGAAAATTGCTCCGTTAGTCAAACCATCGTACAAAGATGTCTATGTTTGCCTAACTTACGTCAAGCTAGGAAGTAAGATTGTTTTATTTAGCTGGCATGCGAATCAGTGGTGAGCCCTGATAATGATTTTTTTTTTAGAGCTTTGGGAATATTCGCTATAGGACAAATATTTATTGTGATGTTGTGTTGTATGACCGGATTGGTTGTTTATGCGACGTTTTATGACTGCGATCCAGTTACTACTAAAGTAAGATTGGTATTATAATGACTACCTATTTGACCAATTGATAAAATTTCACATTTCATAGTCGTAACTATTGATCTTTCCTCCTTCAGGTGATTCAAAAACCGGATCAGATTCTTCCTCTGTTTGTATCGAAAATAGCTCCTGAAAAAATTCCTGGACTGGCTGGTATATTTTTATCGGGTGTATTCAGTGCTTCCCTGAGGTACGTTGTCCCTCCCTCCCCCCCTTCCCATTTGAATTTAAAATATGGATTAATCTACTATTTTTAAGACTGATCTTCTAATTTTCTTCATGATATAGTACCATGTCAACTGGTTTAAATTCGATGGCTGGTGTCGCATACGAGGACATAATAAAACCATTTTATAAAAAAGAATTATCAGAAGCTGCAGTGAGCAATATAATGAAAGCTATTGTGGTCCTACTCGGAACAATATGCGTGATTTTGGTATTCATGATTGAAAAAATGGGCACACTATTCGAAGTATGTAATGCATTTTTAGTACAATATTATTTTGCTCATCTAAGACTTGTTCAATCGAATCGTTGATTTTATAGGTAGGAATTAGCCTAGCTGGTATTACGAGTGGAGCCACACTAGGCATGTTTACATTAGGAATGTTTCTACCCTGGGTTAATGAAAAAGTAAGCTCTTGTTTGATGGTAATTTTTTTTTGATTTTTTTTCATATACGTTTGTGGCATTTACAGGGAGCATTATGTGGTGGAATATGTAGTTTATTTATCATGGCTTGGATAACGGTCAGTTCTCAAATTCAAATTAATCTCGGTAACATCGTCTACGCCAAAAAACCAGTCTCGATTGTGGGATGTTCGCACAGCGAATTGAATAAAACAATTGATATCATAGTGAAGTATGTGCATGTAGAAATTTTCAATTTACCAAGTTCGAAATTCGAATCGCAAATGCAATTTATCAAAATATTATTTTTCCCTTTTTGTCAACAGTAAGCCTGGAGTGAACCCCGGAGTGTTTTATTGGTACGCAGTATCGTACTATTGGTACACGGTTATTGGGATCATTATTACGAGTGTCGTCGGAGTAATTGCTAGTTACTTTTTTGGATTTAATGACCCGAAAAGTATCGATAAAGATTTATTAACGCCCTTGGTCCATCGATTTTATCCACAGTCTAAGAAAATGGTACATATGCACATTCATTTGTGGCTTTTTGACCTTTGATGTGTTTACAATATTATGTTTTTAATTCGGATGAAATAATTTTAGGAAATGTCTGAAATTAAGGTAAAAGATAACGTGTCGAAGAAGAAGCTGACAGCAGATCAAATCAAACATTCGTCGATTGATTAATACGTTGCTACAATTTTGGTTCAAGAATGCACTTTTATGTTCGGTAATATTTTTCCTTGTACGATTTTGAAGGAATTAAAAACAAAGGAAAGGTACAAATTTGAATGTAGACAGCTCCAGAACCATCTTCCTCGCAGTAGTGATTTGGTTATAAGTATTTGTACTTAACATAAGTATAAATTCTGTTGTTGTGTTGAACTAATTTCATTAAAAATGTTCTTAGATTTAAAAAAAAAACTATTTTAATGATGAAGAAATCAATATTAATTTTTGAATCTTTTTTAAAAAGGCTCAGTATGGCCAAAAAATTGTGAACATTTTAGCATCTAACTGAAAATTAAGTGACGACATAATCCTCCCAAGTTGAAAAAAAATCAGAAAAATGCAACAAAATTTGTTTGAAATTCTCAATTTATGCATCAAAATTCTTCCAAAATAGCCTTCTTTCAAAAAAGAAAGTAGGTACACCTGGTTTATCTAACAGTTTCAGCCTTCTCTATAAAACTCAGCTCCCAAAATTTAAAAAAAAATGAATAGTTAAATTAAAGAGGAGTTGATGAAATATTCTAAAAATAATGAATTTTTGTATTGAAATTCTTTTAAAATAACCTCTTTTTCTCGAGAAAACCTTGACTAGTGTCCAATTTATTTTCAGTCTCTCTCAAGTAATCCTTCTCAAAATTTGAAAAATTAAAACCAAAAATGTTTTTAACAATTTTCAATTTTTGTTTTTGAATCCTTCTAAATGAAGTCTTCTCAAGAACCTCCCCCCCCCCAGGGTTTCTTAGACAATGTTGATTTTCCTGTACTTGACCAACAATGCTCCCCGAGTTGATGAAAAAATTAAAAAAATTGAAAAAAAATGAAATGAAGGTGGTTATTTAACTTGAAAGTATTCTGGCGTAGAAATTGTAATTAAAAAAAAATTTTTAGCTATCGACGGCGCGTCGTTGGGACAATCTGACACTGGAAATGAATTCACCGTCACAAAAAACCCCCCTAGCCTAATTTTCAGCTCGATTGGCGACCAAAAGTTTTTTTACCCGAAAAAATGCATTTTTTGGATTTTTTAGAATTCCTAAAAAATCGAGTAAAATATCGTTATTGACTAATTCGAGGTCGCCGAGTCCAAATCTGGTGTCCATTCGTGTCGTGGGACGCTGCTTCAGTGAGAAATCGCGACTATTTCTCAGAATACGAGCCCGATTGCAAAACGAACGTCATTTTTGGGTTCAGCGACCTCAAATTAGTCAGAAAACGTCATCAAAAATGCAAAATTTGACAACTTTTTTCAAGCTTATTTTTGTGTCCAAAAAATGAAAAATTTTCAATAGAAAGAAGCGTCGCCCGGACAATCAAAAACCGGAAATAAATTCGCCGTCCCAACCCCAACCCCCCTCCCCTTGCCAAAAATTCAACTCGATTACGCTCCAAATTCGATGGGTTATTTTTTAGCCCAAAATGATGCTTTTTTTCTCAAAAAAATGACTCATCGAAATTTGGGCATGTAAACGAGTTGAATTTTCTTTTATGGGGGTTTTTTGGGACGTGGAACCCGATTCCGGTGTCCAATCGGGCCGACGACGGCGCTTCCTTCTACTCAAAAAATTCACTTCTTTGAGCTCAAAAATGAAGTTAAAAAAAAACCATCGAATTTTGCACTTTTAATGACAATTTCAGATAGATTCGAGGTTGGATTGTAAAATGAACGTCATTCCTGGGTTCAACGACCTCAAATTAGTCAGAAAACGTCATTAAAATGCAAAATTTTACAACTTTTTTCAGGCTTATTTTTGAGTCCAAAAAAATGGAAAATTTTCAGTATTAGAAAGAAGCGTCGCGACGTTTCGTTTACTTCATTTTATTGATTTTTTTTTTCGATTTTAGAGATTCTGCACCTCGAGACACTTCTGAAGAAGCGAGGAAGAATTTTTCTTGAAATGGAGGGAATTTAGGAGAATTCTGTTGTCAAAATTTTCAATTTTTTTCTCGATTTGGAAGAGCAGTACGTCTTGGTGGACCGGAGACTTTTTTTTTTTGAAAACAGGATTATTTAAACGAACTTCACTGTGGAGATTTTTAATGAAAATAAACTCATTGCATTAATTTTTTTTTCATACTTGAAGGGAAGTAGGGAAGGGGTTTGCTCCAGTTTTTTATTATAACCTAAGAAAAAATCAAATGATAGAGAGTAATTTTTTCATAAAATCCAACAAAAAAAAAATAAAACTCGGAAAGGTGCATCCTATTTACCCTTTTAATGCCTATTTAGGAAAATTATAATGGCTGAGAAGTGAGATTTCGCGAAAGAAACATGATTCATGTGTTAATTTCAAATTGGTCTAGGTACCTAGACTTATGTACCACCTAACTACCTAGTACCTGCTTCCAATTTTCTGGCCTATAATTGAAAAAAAAGACGTGGAGTCATTTTATCTTTGAAAAATAAGTTTATTTCACCACAAAACAAATTCGTTTCAGGTTTACCCTGCCTTGAGATGTGAATCATCGAAGTTGAGCATCGCAAATGCTGAAAATGATTATGAGGTTTCAATTCTCTAATTATTTGTTTTCTATTTTTCGTATCAAGTGCTGCACAATTGAACGTGTGTATGGGTATCAGAATGATACATGTATATTTTATGAAAAAGAGTACAATAAGATTTCAAACCTTGGGCGGAGGGTGATAAAATAAATGTTGGAAAATTAAAATAAGAGGGGGGTTACCTTGAAATCTTTTCTGTAAGAATAGCGTTTCACTGTGGCTAATAAGTAGGTAAATCTCGATTCGATTCTCGTTATCAATTTACGAATATACTCGTTGATGTTATATCCATAGTTTTGTTGATAATCGTACGTTGTGTGATCTTCAAATAGTGCAAACTACATATCTTGTGTCGACGCTGTTTGTGTTACGAGTACTTCCATAAAATAAAATGTAAGTAATTTTTTCTTCAAATTTTTAATCATTCGATCGAGTAGGTACCTAGTTTATATATAGTTCATGTTACGACACTATCTATACGAGTGAGTAGTAAAGTTTCGATGTATGATTTGATTTTGATCCAAAGATGTGTTTTTTTTCTGTTATTTTTTACGTGTAGTTTTAATCGAAACAGTGAAAATGTCAATCTAATAAATTTTGTATTTGCCTAGATGAGTTCGGAAGATTTCTTCGGTTACTGCGCTGACGGACATCTGCACCAGATCCGATCAGATTACGTGTTAACTGCGATGCAATCTGGCGAAGATTTCGAATCGAAGATGTTTTTTCCGGCCGATATCGAAGAATCGTCCATCGAAGACGAAAGTTCATTTGTTCCTTTGGCACCGACGAATTGCCCTAATCTCGAAAAGATGTTATTCTTTGATCGACCCTGGCGTACGAACAAGCTGCCAGAAAGAAGATTAGCGCCTTACCATCCGAATAACGACGACGCGCGAACACCGGCCATATTTTTAATGGATTTCGAAAAACATGAAGATCGATTCTCAGAAACCAAAGAGCGAGGTAAAGAAAGCTTGTACGAGTTGATTAAAGACGCTCTCCTACCCGAAGTTGACCTCGAGCAAGCTCAAGGAATGACGTACGAAATCCTGAGACAGATATTTTTGCGAAAATTTTGGTCCATCGAAGAGCAGCAAAAGACGTATTCGGATTTGCGAAGTAGTCAATATCCCATGTACCAAGAACAACACGTTCGTGACTTCGTCTTTTATTGGATAGAGTTGTTTTCATGCCAGACTTACTATTTAACTCGAACCATCTACAAACAGATCATGAAAAAGATTCCTGAGATTTACCAAGAACCTATGAAAGAGTTTAAAAATGGCGGGTTTTTCGATAATTTTTATGGTGCTTTATTAGAATTCGAGAATACCCAGTGGCCTGGAATGTATACAGATTATACCGAAGATACGCGACGTTGTTATCGTAATGATATTCAGTTCTGGCCTCGAATGATATCTTGTGATGGGGTTTTCGCTACCGTGATGGCTCTTCTTGGAATTGGGCTCGGTTGTTATATTTATTTCTTTAATTCGTGATTTTTTTTTTTTACAACGACGGTTGTCTAATTAGTTCACTTTTCAAATCACACCTTCGTGAAATTTTTATACTCATTGAAGTGTATTTTCAAGTTGTAATATCGCGTATTTTAAATTAGCTATTTTCGATTTATGGTTTTTTAAATTTCAGTCATTAGCCAAATTCTTGTCAAAAATGATGGCTATTGTTTTTCATATTTGATATAGGTAGGTATTCTTAATTTTTGATAGATATTTAAATCATTTAAAAATTTAATTAATCGCGATTTATTTTAAATTATTTTAGATCTTCAATGCAGATTTATGTACTTGTAGTTACTATAGCTTTTTCGAATAAATTTTTAAATCTCTGGTGGTGATGCAATTTTTATTAGACTGAGTACTCGATTTATTCAACAGGGAGGATTCGTAAAGAGTAAGACAGCATTTTGAAAATAAAATGGAATCAAAGCTTATTTTTGTATCGTTTAACGATGAGAACATCTTTTATTGATATTCTGAAGTTTATTCTGCCGATGTTAAGTGTTTGATTGAATCTTACCTTTCTCATATTATGTCTAAATGGTGCGTTTTTTTGATAACTCATACCTTTCCTTGTCCTTCGAATTTTTGAATTCTTAATGTCGTAAAAATGTGGAAGAGAAAGGGCAGAAAGAATTCGATGCGGTTTTATCGCAAAAAGAATGTGATATTTGAATTTTTTTATCGTTGAAAACATTGTAAAACTATACGTGTCACAGTTATGGATTTACTTACATGGCATAATTTCACAAGATCATGAGAGGAAGAAGTTGGAGGAATTGTATCTCAAAAATGATTCAATATTATTAACTTTGCAATACCGAAAACATCATAACTCGTTTAATTTTTTTCATTTTAGCTGAACTTGGGATAGGTATAAGAAGATAGGGAGGGAAGAGGCTTATCAGCTCTTAATTTTCTGAATTTTAAAACCTGACTTGGAGTAGTTTTTTTTTAAATATTCGACTTTGAAAGTTTGAAACGTTGAAAATTTCGTTTGAAAATGGTTTAAATTTCTATGTGAATAAGAGAAGAAATTAAAGCGGAGATGTGGAGAGTTGGGTATAAAAAGCTCTCCTCTCACCAATTTTGTTGTGAATGTATTTCTTGGAGTAAGAATAGGCAAACGTGTTTTGATTTGGAAATGCCATTTTTAATCAAGATTTAAATTTTGAACACATCTCAATCAATTTTAAACTATTTTTTGAAAATTTTTCATTTTTTAGAATGCATTTTCGTACCCATAGGTACCTATAAAAAAAGTTGAAAATAAGATCAGATTTTAAATTAAGTGGGTAGAGTGAATCTAGACAACGTATTACGAATTTTTGGGCATGTTATATAACTGCAGAAATATGTTTCACATATTCGAGATTTTTTGAAAATTTTTTAAATCTTATCCCAAAAATTATTCGATGGAAAAATTGTTGAAATTATTTTAAAATTATTTCTACAGGAGGATAAGAATAATGGGTCATTCCACGTCAATTGGACCAAGAAGTGGTAGGGGGGTTCGGCGATTTTTTAAAAATTTTTCCTATGGAAAGACCTTTTGAAGGGATGACCAACGGCGCAAATCGCAGCCCTCTAGCCCATTTTTAAAGGCAGCCAGGGGGTGTCAAAGTTTTCAGTGAACTAAAAATATCATCCATTTCAGCAGTGGATTACTCGATAACCGCGATACCTACCAAAATGGAACATTTTCTTCGGAAGGTCTTTCCACAGGAAAAATTTCAAAAAAATCGCCGAACCCCCCCTACCACTTCTTGGCCCAATTTACGTGGAATGACCCTAATAGCATATCCCGATAAATTTTTGATTCTAGTTTTTTTTTTTTTTTTGAATCTCATTATTTTTTATTATCTTTTGCTTCGATGAATATTCGATATGTGTGATTTTTCGATCAGAATTTTGATTTTTTTGTTCATATTGTTACGTTGCTTATTTATTTTTTGTTCAAATTTCTGAAATTTGCGCCTGGACATTTGGCTTACTTTATTCAGAATTCTTAACAAACCGTACTTTTAGAGTGAGAGTTAACAATACACACTCAGAATTTTTTGAAATTGAAAATGGAGTCCCTCAAGGTTTAGTTCTTAGCACAGTTTTATTTATACTTTCGATTGATGACATTTCCAATGTTGTTTCTAGACCCATTTCTCTGAAAATCTTTGCTGATGATATAAACATTTCATTTCGTTCAAATAATATTCAACTAGCTCTTCAAGTAATCCAAGAAACCATTGAAAAATTTGTATCATGGGCAGATTCTAATGGTCTACCTTAACCTTCTCAGAGTCAAAAACCCACTGTATACTTTTCACCAAAAAAAAATAAGATTCCTCCACATCTCATTCTCAACTTCAAAGGACACTCTCTAGAATTCAAAACCACTACTAAATTTCTTGGCTTAACTTTTGATAGAAAACTAAATTGGACTCCTCGATTTCCTAAAAGTAAAATCAGATCCCATGGAACGCCTAAATCTGTTGAAAATAATCAAAAATACTAAGTATAATCCATCCCGCAAACTATTACTTCACTTGTATGAATCTCTAATTCGCAGCAAAATTGAGTATGGAAGCCCATGTTTTGCGAATATCTCAAAAATAAGACTTCTAATACCTATCTTAAAAACAATTCAAAATTCAGCCCCAAGAATCTGTATAGGAGCCCTCTATTCCTCTCCAATATAGATAGCATTTATTGTGAAGCATCAGAATTACCCCCAGATTTTAGAAGAATTCTTATAACAAACAAATTCATCTCAAATGCATCCACCAACCGCCAACCCTTCCCATCCACGCCAAAACTCAATTAACCCACCCAACCCTCAACATTTTGATCATGTAGAAGGACCCATTTCTAATTTCATCACAATGTTGAATGATCTTCAAATCAATCCTAAAACACTCATCCAAAAACCAATATTATATCCCCCTTGGCTCCTCAAACCTCCTCAAGTCAATATACAACTTATTAACTACTCAAAAAATAGCCACTCTCCACTATAGTAATAAAACAAAACTATCTTGAACTCCTATCAGAATACAAAAAATTCGATCTATGTTTTACAGATGGATCAAAAATACCAACACTTCATTCAGGGTATGCCTAGTTACCTACTCTATTAATGATAAAATTTCAAATTTTAAAATCCATAACTGCTCTTCAATCTACACTGCCAAACTCACTGCTATTTTCCACTGCCTCTGTGATATATTCACTTATGAATCAGAAAATAAGTCTTTCTTAATTCAGAGTGATTCTCTCAGCTCACCAACTGCTATCCAAGATCTATTTTCTGACCACCCACTAATTCAAAATATTCATAAAACTATTTGATTTACAAAATTCAAACTTCTCCATCTAGTTTATGTATGTAGATGTACCCAGCCATGTTGGAATCACAGGAAATGAAATTGTAGATGAAAATGCAAAATCTGCCACTACTCTTTCTCCTCTCACATTTATTATCACAGCTGACGACCTTAAATCTATCTTCACCCATAAGAAATGGCAAAACTTTTGGTCCCTCCAAACATCAAACAAGCTCTTTTACCACCAAAAAACTACTCAGCCTTGGAAAAACCTATCTCAACTAAATAGACTTGAAGAAATCATTATAACCAGATTGAGAATTGGCCACACCAAAATCACCCACAATCACCTCTATGAAAAAACCCCAAAACCCACATGCCAGTTCTGCACGTCAGAACTTATATCTGTCCAACACTTACTATTTCGCTGTCCCTCCTTACATCAGCACAGACTATCCCTACTAATAGATGAAAGATCCCTATTCATACCAGACGACCCTTCCGAAAATAAAAAATTCTTAGACCTAATTAAAAAACTGGACCTTAACAACTCGATTCAAATCTCACACGACGGGTGTAATAATCAAGTAATTACAAACACCCCCCCCCCAAAAAAAAAACATTTTATGAAAAATTGAAACATCTCAAAATCGTAAAAGCACCATTATCATAAGGAGAAAGGAGTCAAACATTAAAAAATGCTGCCGAATGTTGTGAGTAGTTTTCTGAGAAGGAAACAAAAATTTAAAAAAATATTCCTAGATGCTCAGACTGCTTTTCTTATGAATAGAAGGGAAGGGTGAGGGTCTAAAAACAATAAATAGTCACCTTAAGTGGCCAAACAGGTAGTAAGACTACCTCAGAAGACTAGACTGGTAGGTCAGTGACCTTGAGATTCCAGACTCACAGGCCAACGAACTTGAAACGAAATTTCAAATCAATTTTTGTAACTTGCTTGTGCTTCAAATTGCAAAGATTTTTGAATCTTGCGTGGCCTTCGAATTTTCGAAATTTCAAATTATATTTTAGAGCTCTCATGGGAACTATACTTGTATGTATGCTTTCTTTCATTCGAAATTCAACGAGATCAGACGCATGTGTGGATTCGTTGGATTTGTTTTTTTAAAAAAGCATGCATTGTACATTCATTCCCTGATTTTCTAGAGTTGGCAGGTAATTAGTTTCCCAGTCCTGGCGTCTACTTTTAAAATTCAACTACCAACCAATAAAAATTTTTCGAGTTGAATTTCTTCAAGCTATAAAATTCTTCGTAATGAAGCATTTTCGATTACGATTTTACGAGATTTCTTCTGGGAAAGGTGTTCTCCTTTGTCATAAGATAACGTTGTCATACATTTCCATTTTCAACGTCAACAATTTTTTTACTTTGGTTAAAGGCAGAATTATCATATTTAGGTTTATTTATTTAGAATTTTTCTCTTTTATTTCCATCTCTTTCAACGTATTCTGTATTTTGATCAATTCATAAGATTTATTTGCTAGAGTAATTAAAACTTGACTTCGCATGTGATTTTACTTCATCAGAATGTATTATGGTACCTAAAAGATAAAAATAGGTTTCTATCAAGCAACGTTGGTTTTCGATTCAAGTTAAATCGATGTAGGCACACGCAGTAGATCTTTTCAAATATGTAAAATTACGTTGCATAAAATAATCATACAATATGAAGTGATTATGATACGTATGTATTTCATGAAAAATACGTTTCAATTTGAAAGTTTAGGCGAGGAGGGAGGAAATATTGAAGATAATTCGTAGGAAATCGAACGAATGTGAAAGAATTAGGGAATGGTGGGAGTTATCTGGATATTTTCTTTACATACTTTATAATTTCCAAATTCAAACGACGACTGAACATCGAATCATTATATTTTATGCTGACTTGATTGTATGCCAGTGGTGACTTTCGTGCACAGATTCGATCGATTTCGTGTTGTTTACGTACCGAGTACATCTAGTTACATTGTGCAGATATTTTGAGTGGACGCTGATTTATCTTGTAAAAAGAAAAAGTGAGTACCTTTTTTGTCTCCTATTTACGTTCTAGATTGAAAATTTTATTAATTTAATCGTTCAATTGAAATAAAAATCGTGTATGACGTTCGCATCGCGAATGAGGAATGATCTTTCGATGAACGATTGGTTATTCGGTCCTTTCGCTGTAATTTTCTTACGTTTCTTTTTCGCGTATTGAAGTATTGCTAATTTTTAACACGATGTGTATTTTCGCCAGATGGTCAAGATAGAATTGTGCGGCTTATGCGCGGACGGACATCTGCACCTGATTACAGATAAAGGCAAGAAACTGAAAAATGACAGTGGAGAAAATAAAGAAGATTTTCGTCAAAGATTCCATACTGGTATGTTTCAACATGAAAGTTTTGAAGAAAATTCCGATACCGCCGTACTCGTAAACCTCAAATCAACGTTTGTTGTCCTGCATCCGACGCATTGTCCCCGTAAGAAGTTTGAATTTTTAGAATCAGAAAACCCAGATCAAGTACCAGATAATGTTGGGCGTTTTGAATCGAATGAGAATTACTTTACACATCCGGTTGTATATTTACGTAAATTCGAAAGTCCACCACCTGGCGATAAACATCGATTTAAAAGACAAACTGAACAGCAATGTAAAAAAAGTTTTTACCGGCTGATTGAAGGAGAAGAATTTACTCTGACATCGGAACAATTAAAGACTATATCATATAGCGAATTGACCCAGAGATTTTTACGACAATTTTGGTCGTGTCACATTCAGAAAGATTTGTATAATTCAAGAGTGAGAAAAGTAGAAGAAAACGAGGATCTTCGCGTGGTTATAATACAGTGGATATGGTGTGTAACCTATAGTACTACCTATTTATCTCAAGAACTCGTCCGTGATATGAAGAAACATTTTCCTGAGAACATGAATGTTGTCCAGCAAGTTTTGAAACGGCACGCCAAAGGTGTTTCTTCGTGGTCGAACTTTCAACGTCAATTGTTTATAGTCTATGAACATGTATTAATACGCAGGGCGGAGGAAAAGGCGGCGGAACGTAGGAAAGTGAAATATCAGCTGGGTGCTATCGCTGTTGTCGTCACTTCTGTTGCAGCGATGTGTCTAGTACGTGATTACGACCGTCATATGGATTTCCTTAGAAGTATCTTTGAATGAAATGAATGATAAATTAATGTAGGTATACGAGTTGGTCAAAACACGAGATTTTTGGTAAGAGGAATTGAATAGAGAACTCGTTCCATTTTCACTAAGACAATTGTTACTAATTTTGATGTACTTTCGTGTCACATAAATTTGATGCATTTTCTGTTTTAAAATGTAACGTGTACATAGGTACGTACATAAAAAATGCTAACAATTGCCTTACTGAAAATACGAGTTGAACGAGTTCTCTATTCAATTCCTATACAAAATTTCCACGTTCGGTGCATTTCAATTCTTTTAGTGTTACTCGATAATTAATTTATTCATTTCCTACTTTTAATTTTCAATTTATTATCGACTTTTTTTGAATTTACCATCGATTTGTAATGTTTCATTTTTATGTCGATTTTCAATGCTTAATTTACTGTCGAGTGTCGATATTTAATTTATTTTCGACTTTTTAACGCTTAATTTATTTTTGAACTCCGATAGTCGATCATCTACCTGTTTATTTTCCACTTTTAATATTTATTTATTATCGATGTTTATTTTTAATTTTGTTCCACGTCGATTTTTAATGTTTAATGTATTGTCGATTTACGATACTTAATTTATTGTCGATTTTTATCACGTGATTATTTTTCGATTCGCGATATTTTTAATTTTTTTTCGATTTTTAATGTATGATCAATTTTTGATTTTTGATGCTTAATTTATTATCGATTTTTGATGTGTGATCAATTTTTGATACTTGATAATTTAAGGTCAATTTTTAATAAGTCGATTTATTCGCGATTTTTGATAATTTAATTTATTCGTAATTTTGGAAATTTAATTTATTCTCGACTTTTGGAACAGTTAGATACTGTATTGTGAATAAAGTTTTAAGCATGGCAATAAAGCAGTTTTTTTTTAAATCGCTGATGTATATTCGATTTATTCGTCAGGTGAGAGAGTGCTAAATACTTACATATAGAATATGAGCTACAGCTACAATCTTCGTGTACTTTATTTCTGCCTCGTATACTCGTACAGTGTCGATCTATTTTATGCAATAAAACCCTATACCTTACACTGTGATAAAAACTCGACCAAACATGACACATTTTTAGAACAGTTTTTAAAAAGTACGAAAGTGTTTGTTATTTTGTAATGAATATCGCTCAATTATCATCTGTTTATTTCTCTTTGCTCATCGTAGTTACATATCATTAAAATGGGAATATTTTTCATTGAGGAATTTTCGTTGGTGTCTACTGTCTAGTAAGTATAGGTATTTCAAAACTGTCATGATATGGATGGTGCGTTTGTTTAGTTGTTGGTTCATGATAGTGTTCTTTTTGCACAATCAAGCTGCATAACTGATGCAGATTATGCGTTTAGCATAATTACCTACTTCGCCTTATCACTAAATTTATCGAATGGTAATATTTTTTCAAAATTATCATTTTATGCGCTTTTAAAGGTTATTTATTTATTTATTTTTTTTAAAAAGAAGTTCATTTGTAAACATTTATCTTGTGAGTGATAGTGAGATTACGTGAACATTTTACAAGTACCTATAGGTACATATAAATTAGTCAGTTTCTAAATAGGTATCTTTCAATTTCTTCACATAATCAGATTTATTTTGTGAAAAAAAAAATGCAAAGAGGAGAAAAAAAATAGAACGTCAAAGTAACAGTGCAGGTATAGGTACAGATAAAGATAAAAATAATGTTTAAAAATGCATTCAGGAATTTATTAAAATACGTTATATCTAATTGAGGTGGCTCAAATCCCTTGATTTTTTTTTTTTGAAAGTTTGTTAAAAACTCACTTTTTTCAATTCACTGATTTTTTTACGCAGATATTAATTTTTTTTAATTTTAAAAACTGATAAAAATATAATAAGATGTGGCTCATTTATTTCAATTCTACCTAATTCGAATGTTCCGAGTTCAAATAGGTACCTATACAGAGATTTTTAGGACGAATTTAAAATTGTTCATAAATCTGGTACATAGGTAGGTACTGTGAATTTGCAATCTGTACCTAAGTAACATGTTGTTAAATTTCAAGCATCCCAAAATCTTGAAAGAATATTTTTTCGTGAGGGGGGAGGAAGAATAAAATGTGAAAACTCCGCTGAATGTCGTCAACAGTTTTTTGTCGAGAAAGGAGAGTTGAATTTAAAAAAAAAATCCAAATACTCGGATTGCATTTCTTGTAAGCAGGAGATGAGGGGGGAGGAGGAATAAAATCAGAAAATAAGTGTGCCTCGAGAACATTGGAAATTTTCAAAAGGGAATTGCAAAAAAGTTCTATGCTTTGATTTGTAGATTTTACGAGATCTTTTGAAAATAATGAAGCACTAACCTAGTGCAATACAAATAAAATCGTTTGTTTAAAATGAAAATTTAGATTTTCAAACATTTTCCATCTCTTCAATTTTTTCAAGCTAGTGCTTTAAAATTCAGCATTTTCGATTATAATTTGAAAAAATTTCTGATGAAGGTGTTTCTTGTCAACATACGTAGGTACCTACCTACCTACCTACGTAGGTATATCAACGACTTTTTTTTCGGTTAAAGAGATAATAAATTATTGGGTTTATATTTATTTCATATTTTCTTTGTTTTTCCTCCACCTCTTCCTCAAGCAGGTATGAGAGAAAATATAGGTGGAGAGGAAAAGAGCTGAAATCCCTATAAGTAGGTACAGGTTATTCAATTACTTGAGAATGTTGAAAAATACCATTATCCGAAAACAGTATTTCTAATAAAAATTTTGATCTTGAAGCATATCTCGATCAATTTCAAACAAATGTTTGAAAATTTTGTAATTTTTTGGAAAATGGTTTTGCATTTTATCTAAAAAAAAAAAAAAGGTTACATTTGATTTTAAATTGAATAATGTACTTGAATTTAGTACCTAATTTATGATGAATTTTTGTACATTTTTCAATAATTTCAGAAAAATCTTTAAAATTTCCAGGATTTTTGAAAACATAATTGAGAACTTGTTCTAGAAATTAGGTATTCAATGAAGAAATTTCTGAAATTTTTTGAAATTTATCTCTGTATAGAACGAAAGGAGAACATGTATCGATCAATTTTTCACTTACCTGAAGTAGATAAGCATCAGAATCCATGTTCTGATTCTTTTTTTTTTAATCATATTATTTTTGATAACTTTTGTTTCAATTGATTTCCGTATCAACATTATTTTTAATACCTACGTTTCAAAATCTTGAGATCACATTTTTGTGACAGGAGGGGAGAAGGGAGTCAAATGTGAAAAACTCTCCTGAATGTTATGAGTAGAGCTGGGATTTTTATGCAGACGTATGATGAAAATATGCAATATTTTATACGATTTTCTCACCCAAAATAATATGCCAAAAATATGCAAAAATTTCAGTTCGAGTGACGTACCCCTGAAAAGGAATTTTTAAAGCTGAAAAACGTGAAAATTGTTAATTTAGAACAAAATGAACGTAGTGATCAAAAAATACACCTCATGTTAGAAAATTGGGGAAAAACAAGTCATTTCATAATAGATAATAAATTCATCATAAAATTCAGAAAATCGAGAAACAATAGAAAAAAAATAGGAAATTGAACTAAAAAAATTAACGACTATTCAACTAAATGAATTACGAGTGCATGCAATTATTAAATGCATTCTGAGATTTTCCACCAAAAAACTCTGCCTCTTTGTCACTGACGTATTTTATCAGTGTCACGATTTTTCGAACAAAAAAAGTCCTTGAAAATACCAATTTTTGCAAAATTTTTATAAATATGCAAAGAAATTACCAGATGCTCAAATATGCAGATTTCCCCCCTAAAATATGATAAAATATGCGATTTGGTCTGAAATATTACTCGTATGCAAAATATGCAAAGTGATATTGGGCTCATTAGTCTGGAAATTTCATGAATCGGAGACATCTTATTAAATATGCATTTTTTCTAGTCCATGAAAAAATATTTGCAAAGCTTAAAAATTCCAGCTCTAGTTATGAGCAGTTTTGTGAGGAGTGAGCGTGAAAATTTGAAACATACTCAGCACTGATCTTCCTACGATATTAGAATAAGGGAGGGGAGGGGAGGGGGGATTGAATCAGCGAAAAACTATGCTCAAGGTCATGTAGAAATTTACGAAGGTCATTGTACGTAAAAGTTCTGCGATTTGATTTGGAGATCTCATGAGATTTTTTGAAAATAAAATACAATTGAAATCAAAACATTTTTTTTTTCGAAAAAATGTCAATTTTCAACTTTTTCTTGTCACAATTATTTAGATTCATTTTTGAAATCTTCGTGATATTTCCAGCAAGAAATTTCGGTTGAAAAAGTTGGAATAAATTGAAATCGATTTTGGTTAATTTGAAGAAAATTGCTCTCTTTGTCTCTGTATCAATTCAATCATTTTGATACGCAAGTTCGTAGTAAAAAAAGTTTTTCTCGAGACTCGAGGAGATAGGTAGGTAGTAGGTACCTACTTATATACGTAAATGTTTCTGCATTATTTCGAATTTCCAAGCTATTGATGTCTCTTCATCATTCATCAGCATATTCAATCATAGATTTTGCGACGAGAGGATTTTTTTTTTGTTTCATTCATGTGCATTTTAATCTTCAACGACCTTTCTCGTATTTTGGTTAAAAGCAGAACCATTTATTTAGCCCTTTCTATTTTGCCTCTTTCCAAACATTTTGATAAATGCATAAAATTTATCAGCAGGTTTGATTAGAAAATAACTTCGTCATTTCAATTCCTCTAACCAATCTTTATCATAGGTTCGTAATCACTGAATTTCATCACGTATTCACCTGTAATACAACTTTGTTTTTCAATTCAAATAAATTCAATTATGGTTCATTTGTTCGAAAGAAAATGCGTGTAATTCTTGTTAACTTGTTTGATTTTGCATAAGCATAAAGGCTTGAAAGTATAGGTACCTACGAAGTATGGGCGTTATGCATGAAAAATACTGTTCGATTTAAAACCTTAGGCGGGGAGAAAGGTAGGGGTTATCTAGATATTTTCTCATACATTTGGCAAATCCAAGCGAAGACTGAACATTGAATTATTGTTTATACAGACGTACTGCTTGTAAGCCAGTGAGTCTTGTCCATAGATTCGATAGATTTCGTGTTGTTTACGTAATAAAGTATATAGTGCAATTATGTTGAGAATGAGGCGAATTATCCTGGAAAATGAAAACGACGTGAGTACATTTTTTTGTCGCCTAATTACGTACATTTTAGATTGAAAATTTTAATGATTTAATCGTTCAGATGATAAACAAATCGAATATTTGACGTTAATTGCATTACGAATGAAAAATTATCTTTCGATGAACGATTAGTTGTTTCTGTAATTTATTCACGTTTCTTTTTCGCGTATTGAAGCATCGTTGCAAATTTTTAACATAATGTGTATTTTCTCCAGATGAAGAAGTTCGAGAAGAAGTATTGTGGCTACTGCTCGGAAGGACATCTGCACTGGTTTACACCTAAAGCCGCGGAGCGTTGGGAAAGAATAAAGAATCATGCCCCGGACCGCGACAGTTACCCCAATCAATTCGCTGCTCATATGTTCGAAAGAGATTTTTTCGAAGAAAGAACCCATGCCAAATTGGAAGACGAGTTTGTATCTCTGATACCGACGAACTGTCCCCTTCTAGAGTTCAATTTTTTAGATGAAGACATTGATCGTCTGCTTCATTGTCAGGCAGATATACCAAATACTGTTGCGCCTTTTCGATCGGATGGCGATCGTACACCAAATGCGGTCGTGTATGTGCAAGAATTCGAACGAACTGCTTTCGGTCCTCGATTTCGTAGAGAAACGGCGATACAATGTAAAAGGAGTTTTTACGAGCTGGTTAGAGAAAAATTTTATCTGGGCGACGATGATGAAATAGATGATATACCATATGCAACATTAAGACAGAATTTTTTACGCAAATTTTGTTCGCGAGATGTTCAGAACGAGATTTTAGAAAGGTTTCGGAACGCGAATATACCCGCAGATGGCACTGCTCGTCGCGAATTTCTAATCCATTGGGCATGGCAATTCACATGTATTACTATCGAATTATCGCGAAACATCGTCGATTTGATGAAGATGAAGATTCCTTTGGTAAACCGAGCCCAGCGCAAATTTATCGGCCGGTATGAAAAAGGTGTCGTCTCGTGGCCGAAATTTTATAAGGATTTGGTTGATCATCGTGCATTTCCCATTCCCCCTGAGATCGTGCCTCAACAGAATACGTTTGTAATAAGCTTGAATACTGCGGTTACTTTAGTGTGTTGTTGCGCTATTATCGTATACGGAATTGTTAAGATTAAAAAAGGATCGTAATTTTTTTTTTGCTCGTACGTCGACGCTAGTAAAATCATTTTTTTACTTCGATTTCTACACTTTTTAATTTATTTTTGATTTTATATATTTTACTTATTGTCGAATTTTAATCTTTAATTTACTTTGGATTTTCGAGATTTTAACTTATTGTCGACTTTTCACGTTTAAATTTATTTTCGATATTTACCTGATTCGTTTTCGGCATTGAATGTTGTAATTTATTCTCGTTTTTCGATGATTAATTTATTTTAGACTCGAATGTTTAATTTATTGTCGATTTTTTATACTTGATTTTTTTATTCGTGATTTTTAAATTTTAAGTTATTCTCGATCTTTGATAATCGATGCTGTACTGTGAATAAATTTTTAAAATGTGACTGTAGTGTGATTTTTATTGAAGTGAAACTCGATTTATTCAATAGGTGAAGTAGAACACGAGCTATACGTGGTAATTTTAAGAGGAAATTTAAATCAATAAGTTATAGGTACCGAACTTTTTTCTTATGCTTTGAACAGATGAGTTTTTCTTAATAATGAACGATTTGGTAGTTTTAAGGTTTTTGTTTTTTACTAGGTAGGTATTACTTGAAAAAACGATGTTTTCCTTTTTTTTTTTTTTTTTTTTTTTTTAAATCCCAAAATCCTTTTTTTGAGCATATTTTATTTTTAAATCTTCGCAATATTTTCAGAAAAACGAAGAGATCTCGAATAAAAAAATGGAAAATAATAGAAATTTATCTTGGCCAAATTGAAAAATGTACCATTTTTTATGTGTCCCAAATTTGATAATTTTAATACGCCAGTTTGCACCAAAGAAAACGATTTTTTCTAGTAGGTAGGGGTAGGTAGGTAGCTAGGTGTAAGTAAGTAGGTACATCGATAATATATGTACGTCGGTATGAGTTGAATTGAAAAAAAATTACTGTGTAAAATTTGAAATTTGCGTGAACTAGTCTCACCCTTGCCTCTCTTCTAAGTCATTAAATTTATACTAAAAGGAATTTTTAGTTACTTTTTCAAAATTTTGGTAACTAAGTTTCGCTTTCGGCCAAAAATGCCAAAATGTCTAGTTTTTGGTAAAAACTGAGTAAAGTCTCGTTTCATACAAAAAATTGCTTGAAATTGTCGCCTTTTCTCAAATAATAAGTCCTACTTTTTTTATCAAAAATTGACCAAAAATGCCAAGAAATCTTTCTATGCTTGCCATAAAGTACGATAAATGTCACGTTCTCAAGAAAAAGTGCAAAAAAGTTTCATTTTTTGACAATAAATGCTAATAGCCTCACTTTTTTGTTGAAAATTATTGCTAAAAAGTTTTGTAATTTTTTCCAAAAATGTATAAAAAAACCGTGTTAAGTATAAAAATTATTAAAATCTCGATTTCAAACAAAAATAGCCAAAAATTTTGTGTTTTGTCAAAATTGCCAAGTGCTTAAAATTTTCGCTTTTGGAAAAAAAATCGAAAAAGTACTATTTTTTCCAAAACTTTTCAAAAAAACTCAGACTTTTGATTTTTAGCCTCACTTTTTTTCAAAAATTTCCGAAAAATCGTGTTTTATTTCCAAAATTTTGTAAAATAAACTCGCTTTTTCAACAATAATTGTGAGAAAGTCTCGTTTTTCCCTAAAGTTATCGAAGTCTTGGCTTCTTTGTCCAAGAACTAACGAATCTTTTGCTTACTAAAGATTGCCAATAAATTTCATTTTTTTCTCAAGTCTTGCCTTTTAATTTAATAATGGTACTGCTAACAAAACTGCAATTTTTGCTAAATTATCATTATTGATCATATTTTTGTGGTAATTTATTCTAAAGATATTTTGCTCACCTTTTGTAACATTTTTGATTACTTTCTTGAGCTGTATTGATTACTAAAGTTATTTTTTTGGGGGGAGGGAGTTGAGTACGAGCCATGTTTCAGAAATAGTGAATTACCTATTTGACAATCTGATGAAATTTCGGAATTATCTTCTCAACCAGAAGTTTGAAAGTCGAGTTTCAATTTTAATTGGAATTTTTCTTCATTTATATTTCTTGGGGTTAGGTTTCAATGTTGATAACTTAATCTGAAAAATTGCTGAATTTTTTAATTCCACATTTCGAAATTTTTTTTACAACTTTATGTGCGATTTGGAATCATGAATTTTAAAATGAATTTTTGTCCAGATTGAAGAGATTAATTAGCATTATCGCATTGATTTTTTCGCGTAGGTTGTGAAGGTACTTGGTTCTTGCACTATTGACCTTTTCTATCATGAATTGAGGAAATTTCTTTCGAAGAAGGATTTAAAAAGGAATTCGAACTGGTAAAAAAAAAGCTTCCAAAAACTAGCTCAAAATCAATAGTGTTCGTCAGTTCGGTTCCCACAGTCACTTGTGAAAATTTCAGCTCATTTGGTCAGTTATTTAGGTCATTACCTAGGTACTCAAGTTATCGTCTGGACAAATTTTTCTGACACACAAGTAGGTACTTACTGTTTTCCAATTCTCGAAAAATATCAACGTAGTATTCCGAGGAGTTATGAAAAAAATCTCCAGAAGGAAAGTAATGCGCTAAGAACGTACTTATATGTACATATTCAATAGTCCAGTAGAATTAGCATCGAATAGTGAATCTCTAGGTGGCAAGCTGAATTTTGGTATACTGGTCCATTTTGATGTCCTGAAAACGAATCCGAGCAGTCCCCTACTGTCCCGGGTGTGCTTTCCCCCAAATTGTGGATCTTAGCCCCCCAAAATCGGTTTTTGACCAATTCATCGAAAAATATTGACTCTAGCGCAAAAATGGTTGAAGAATGTTGTTCTACGTCAAATTTCCCATCAGATGAACCATGTATCGATTTTCCAGCCCCAAGGGGGGTGGACCTACGGCGCTTTGAACATAAAGGGGTCTGTAATAGCGCTATTACATTGATTGTTAATATTGGTCGTAATATTTTTAATCGTTTAAAAATGATATGGGGGTACTTCTTTTTGTTTTTCTGAGATACAGAACGGACTACAGCGTCACCCCTCCCCCTCCCCCTCCCCCTCCCCCTCACCAATCAGTTATCTGTCGATATAACGTACGTCCGGTGAATTGAAATTTATCTACAAAAAAGTGTAAAAATGTCAAATGGAATGTTGATACGCGTTTCAAACGCCAATTTTAACGAAGCGTAACCAATTCTCCCCCTTTGTGGATCCCAAGCCCCCCAAAACTTTTTTCAATCCATCTACTTCAATATTGGTCAAATTGAAAAAAATCTACAATTGTTATGTTCTAATCCATAAAATTTGCCATAAAATGAACCTTCGTTCATATTTCTCGCCCCAGAGGGGTGAGGAGTGAACCTAAAACATTGAATAGGTACCAGTAGTAAAGGCGTGAACTCGCACCCAGCTTTTTTGGTACCTCTGCACCCAGTACCTATAAACCCAGTTAGTATAGGGTTATATGGAACGTGTTTCGCGAGGCGGGATGCGGGGAGGAGGGATGGTCCGCGTACAGGTAGTTTGCAGGTATACGATGCGTGTTATCTGTTCTACCCCTCCCACCGCTACCACCACCGGCAATGGGTATTTTGTATACATACCTACGTGGAGTGCGTCCGATGCATTCACTGCCCTGTACCTTGGAACCCAATACCTATACACTCGTTGCGTTCGTTTTCTACACTATGTGTGTATGTATTCGAGCGTTGAAAATCAGTATGTTTGGCTTATGCAATATGCACGAATTTTTTGGGTAGGTACGTATGTGTATATAGATAGGTAGGTACCTATACTTTTTTTTCCTCGGACGTGGGTAGGAACAACACAGTGAGTTTCAATTTTGCTTTGGGAAGTAAAATTGGAACTTTTGCATAACCTTAACCTATAAAGGGTGGAGGGTACTGGAACCCAAGTGAAAGGACCCGTAACCCCCCCCCCCCTCCCTCTTGTAATTATTATTAGGTAAAGTGCGTGATTTTTACATACAGTTGGGTATATTTCTTCGAGTACCTACTTACTTACCTGTATGGGTCTATTTGCTCAAGTACAAACTGTACATTTTCTTTCATTCACGAATGTTTTATTATATTTTTTTTAAAAATATGCAATCATGTATGTGCTCGTAATTATACATATATACCTACAGTTGGGTACCTATACAGATTTAATAAGTATCTTCATATTTTTTTTCCGAGATTTGGTTTAAGGACCAAAAGATAGTTTAACAGAAGCGAGTGTAACTACCAATATCCGTACCCCTCACCCTCCCCTCCCTATTTGTGAGAAATATGAGAAATCGCATGAAAATCTACTCTTACCTACAAATATAATACATTTGAGAGGACTAATTAGTAGAAAAAAGAAGTATCCACTGACCACACACACACATACTTTAGGTACATTAAGGAATGTATACTAGGTAAGCCAGTAGAAAATGAGTACTTATCAACCATTAGCAAGATTAGTAGCAAAAATGAAACAAAATGGAATCATCTAGAAAATTGTCAATTGACAAATAATGTGAAAAAATTAACAAACCATTATATGTACATAGGTACTTATCTAGATCTTCTTTTTCAAAATGACCATATAGCTCAACTGTAGAATGTAGGTAGGTATGGTGAAGTGTCCTTTTTGCTTCTTTTTTTTGCAGGTAATGGAATTTTGCATGAGAAATACCAAGAGATAATTACTGTAATGAGCTAATGGCTACCAATAATACTTAAATCGTATTCATTATCAATATATTCGAATTTGTGAGAAAGAGAACTCCAATTAGCTGTGAAATGTTCCTTTTTCTGGAATATTCTTTCTTTTCTTAAAGAGACAGCTAAATAGAATGATCTTTTAAGGATAATAGCCTAGATCTTTCAACTGACCACCAAGAATGTTGGAAAAGGTTTCTATAATTAAGTTTCTACAGAAGAATCACAGGATCACAGGGTATAAAATAAACCAGAGATTGATTTTAAAAATCAGTTGTTTTCTCAAGTTTGTAAGAGTCTAGAGCTCTTGAGTGTCCAAGTATATATGTTCTTACTGTGTTATTTTCTTGTGGACCTATTTTTCGCGAATTGTTTTGCAATTTCATCAGTGTTTATTAGTGTGTTATTTTTTTTGAGAACCTATTTTTCGCGAATTGTTTTCATATTTTTTTTTCAAAATTTTATATTTTTTTTTGCAAACTATATTTTATTCATTTTTTTTTGACATTTCGTTTTTTTTTCAAATAATTTTTAAAAAAAATGAGTCAGTTCAAGTTGGACTTAACACCAGAAGAAATTGAGGAATTATTTGAGCCATGGGATTATAACCCTCAACAGCAACAACCCCAACCTCAATCACAACCTCAACCACAACCTCAACCACAACCTCAACCATCTACCAGTAGAGCTGTGGTATCAAATTCAAACTCATCACAGCAACCATCTACAAGTGGAGTCACAATACCAAATACAACTGGTGAGAATCTTGAAATATTTTACAATGGTTCTTTTTTTATAATGTATGTGTGTGCAATTGGTTAAAAAATTTTTTTGAATACCCTCCCCCCCCCTCTCTGCTCTATTAGTGTACAGAAAAAAAGACAATTTTTGGGATTTATCACCTGAAGTTATTTTCAAAATTTTGGATCATGTTCCATGTGCTGCTCTTTTTCTTTTGGCTCAGTCAAGTGATGAAATGTGTGATTTAGTTGTAGAAAAATTTCGTCCACAGTGGCAATGCTCTGACCAAAATGAATCCGAAATAAACAAATATCTGGCTCAACAGTTTCGGCATTATTTATTAACCCATCTTAAATTTGATAAATTACACATTCGTTGGATAGATTTAGTAAGAGGTCATCTTGTTGTAAGGCCTGACCAGCCTAGGTATTCGGAAAAAGAGATGCGTAGGGCAATTTCTTCTTACAATTTTATTACCAAAAAAGATTTCTGGGAACATTTTGATAAAGATACTCACTTATTCTCATGGCGTTTAATTAATAAAAATAAGAAACTCAAGACTTCCAAAAATTATTTTTTTTCAATCAAGTACTAAATTAAGTAAAAAAAAACTACCAATTCATTTTTTTTTCAATTGAAAATTTCATCAAATTTCTATTTATTTTTCAAATTTAAAATTTCATAAAATTTCATTTTCTTTTAAATTCAAAATTATTTTTCATAATAAAAAAAAAAAAAGGGGGGGGGGGTGAGGAGAGAAGTAAGTACCTAGATACTTTCAAAATTGAAATTTGAAAACAAAAAAAATGTAAAGGTAATAATTTTTAGTACCTAATCTTTTTTTTCTTTTTTTCTTTGATTTGTTCAGGAGTTCCAAACTACAAAGTTAAGAAAATCTCGGATCATGAAATTAAAAATGAATTAGGGTTGAAATTAGATACAGAAATATTTATTTTCGAATTCACAGAGTTCAATCTGAATAAAATTAAAGAAATCATTCACGATATCCACAAAAAATTTTTTCCTCTTACTTTATGTACAGAACAATTTTCAATTTTTATTCGAAACATGTTTAACATGTCATGGTATCACTCTGGCAATCGTCTTAGGTTCATACCAGGTGATGACTTCAACGCTGAGTATCTATGGTGCAGATTTGAAACATTACATAAATTGTACTACTATGATGAGCCTGATTTGCCTGCCTTCATGTGTCCACCTTTCTCGATTTTAATTATAAAAGTCAATGTACCAGATGAAAGTGACATTATGTTCACAGATAATTTGAATTTACTAGATTTGGTTGTTAAATTTAGCAGCCATAAAGTTTGATTTATTTTAAAGTAAGGGGGGGGGGTTAGTGGTATGTATTGTAATTTTATTTAGTAATTCCAAATTGAAAAAAAATATATTTTTAAAAAAAATTAAAAAAAAAGAGGAGCAATAAAGAACAGGGATAGCTTACAAAAAAAATGATTAAAAAAAATTTTTAATTTACTTTTTTTTTGTTTTTCTTTCTCTGTTCAAATAGGATCTTCTACATCTGCTGAAAATTTATTTGACATACTCGGATCATATCAACGTCAAATGAATAAATTTAATGCGACAGCTACAACTACAACAATAAAATTAAAAGATAGGGTTGGGTACAGTCCCCAACAATTTATTAAAATGGCTATGGATTCTATTCTTGATATTTTGGTTAAAAAAGACAGCAAACATTCAGATAAAATAGGAATCACAATAACTAATCAAAATGGTGATAGGCCAGTTTATATTTCATTCAGACCTTCTGATCAAATTTCAACAGAAGTAGTTCTAAACCAGTTTGAAAAAGTTCTTCAAAGCAACTCTACCTTTATGACAGATGAACCACTGAAAATCAACGTCACAAAAATTGAAATGCCTATTGGTAGAGGAAAAGGGGGTAAATATTTACTACTACCGTTTGACGAATTTTGCGAGAAGAAGAATAGAAGCATACTCACAATTGTGAACCCAAATGATTCACTCTGCCTGCCTCGAGCTATAGCCTTGAGCATAGCACACCTTCATCGAAGTACAAATAAGAAGTATTATGTTTCACTGAGAAGAAAAGATCGCGACTACTTAAAGGCTGCTGCGGAGAAACTGTGCAGTGAAGCTGGGATTACAATTGATGAGCATGGGGCAGGCATTGATATTGTTCAAAAATTCCAAGATCACCTGCAGGATTATAAGATAACTGTATTTGACGGAGCAGATCGCAGGGGGCGAATAATATCTTTTGAAGGGAATCAGGGTAGTGAAAAATATATTGATTTGCTATATGGAAATAATCATTTCAACGTGATCACAAGGCTACCAGGAGCCTTCAACTGGAGGTTTTATTGTCGCGTATGCAAAAGGGGATTTGACCATATAGATCGGCATCCCTGCAAAAACATTGAAAAATGCAAAAAATGCTTAACACACCCACCTTATGACAAATCAGTCGAGGAAATTTTGTGTGGGAGATGTGGGCGATCTTTTTATGGCAACGAATGTTATGGAAATCATGAAGTACCTCATCCTTTTTTTGAAAAATCTAAAAGTGTTTGCGATGAAATGAAATTTTGTGAAATTTGTGATAAAGAATACTGTACAACATCAATAAACAACAGAAAGCATAAATGTTATCATTATATCTGCAACAACTGTAATCAATATGTGCCTTATGGTCATATGTGCTACATTCAACGATTGAAGAAGTAGAAAGGAAACTCTAAAAATAAAGAAAACATCATTTTTGTATTTTTCGATTTTGAATGTAGGGTGGAAGATACACCTATTATTGATGGAAAAAGTTACCAACATGTACCAAATTATTGCATTATTCAAATGCAGTGTCTGAAATGCATCGATAAATACAATATAGAAGAAAACTGTACAAAATGTGGAAAAAGAGAAGTCATTATCAAAAATTTGGAAGGCGATGATCTTCTGCAGAAAATGTTCTCCATACTAGGTCATATAGCAGAAAAATTTAATCAAGTTTACGTGTTTGCCCACAATGGGGGAGGGTACGATTTTCAGTTTGTTGCCGACTACATGATCCGAGTGGAAGGTTGGATCCCAAATATCATACTCAATGGCAGCAAAATTATTCAAATGTCCAAGGACCGAGTAACATTCAAAGATACACTAAATTTTTTTCATAAAAAGCTGGCGGCACTGCCCAAGATGTTTGGTATACAAAACAAAACAAAAGGGTGAGTCTTAGCATCAATTTAAATACACATTTGATGTATCATATTATTATGCATTGCCTAATAATTAACACACTTATTCATTTTTTTTTTTTTTTTTTAGGTATTTCCCACATATGTTCAATAAATCTGAAAATCAAGGATATGAAGGTCCTCTGCCAGATTCCAAATACTATGATCCAGACAGTATGTCAGACACAGATAGAAAAGAATTTTTCAAGTGGTATAACAAGGAGCTCGAAAAGAATGAAAACTTCAACTTTCAAAGGGAAATGCTGAAATACTGCCGTTCAGATGTAGAAATTTTGCGAATTGCGTCTTTGACCTTCCGGAAATTATTTCTTAGTCAACTAGGTGTAGACCCCCTAACATCATCTGCCACCATTGCAGCAGCCTGCATGAATGGATACCGTACCAAGTACTTGCCAGAAAATACAATTCCTTTAATGACGTTCAAAACATACCGGATGCGAGACAACCAGTCAGATTTAGCTATAAGGTACCTAAAGTATTTTGAAGACAAGTACAATGTCAAGTTGCAGTCCGCCTATAGAGGAGTTGAAAAAAGAATAGGACGGTATAGCGTGGATGGGTACTGTCCAAAATTCCCAGTTGATAAACTCGGTATAGATGATCCACCCGAAGTACGACCTTTAATTTTAGAAATACAAGGCTGTTTCTTCCACGGTTGCCCCACATGTTTCACTAATCGGACCACACCTATATATGCAGGATCTAAAAAATCTGATGGTAATTTCTTCTCTTTTTTTTCTATTAAAAATATAAGGTACCTACTTTCTAAACTATATCAATCTTTTAAAACACTTTTCTTTTTTCTTTTGCTTGGAATAGGTGCAATTACTATGGAGTCAAGATATCAGAACACACTGGCCAAAATGGAATACTTGAAAAACTTAGAAAGTCATCCCATTATAATTGAAAAATGGGAATGTCAAATCATTCAAGAGGGTACTGAAGATGATCTACTACGAAGACATCTGACAGATCCAAATCTCATCACACCAATATTAACAAACAGGGAGGCATTCTATGGTGGACGGACAGAAAGTTTTTGCAGGTAAAATATCATTTCACATTATATAAATTTATATTTTTTCCCTATGTCAATTAATGATATGATATCTATGTTTTAGGCATCACAAAGTTGATGAATCCAAAGGGGAGAAGATACGATATATTGACATTAATTCACTGTACCCATATGTCAATAAGTATGGTACCTACCCTATTGGTCATCCTGAAATTCTAATTGGCGATACCATACCCCAAAGTTTAAACTCAATTACTGGAGTTGCCAAGGTCTGTGTAGAGGCGCCCAAAGATTTGTTCCTTCCTGTGCTGCCAATTCGAACAAATAATAAACTGGTGTTTGCACTATGCCGAGCGTGTGCGGAAAGACAAACTCAGGATACGTGTCATCATACTGGAGAGCAGCGACAATTCATTGGTACATATACATGCCTTGAACTCCGTAAGGCTGTTCAAAAAGGATACCAATTGAAGCAAATCTATGAAGTGTGGTCATACAAGAGTACACAGTATGATAAAAACACCAAAAAAGGTGGATTATTTTCTGAATACATAGATTTATTCTCTACCATAAAGCAGAAATCGTCGGGATACCCGCCCAATGTAAGAACAGACGAGGATAAGAAGAAGTTTGTAAAGGAATTATATGACAGGGAGGGTATAACTCTTAAAGTGGATGAAATCCAGTCTAACCCGGGACTGCGATCACTAAGTAAACTGTGCCTGAATAGGTGAGCTTCTATTTTTTTTCTTATCAATAGGTTAAGCGTATTCAAGTAGAGAATTCAAATACTTATCTCGTTTTTTTTCTGTTTCACAGTTTATGGGGAAAGTTTGGCCAGCGTAATAATGTGGGCTCAACAACAATTATAGACTCCCAAGCCACCTTGTTTCAATACTTGGAGGACCCATCTAAAGAGATTTCAAGCATCATGTTTATGCCAGGTAGAGATGGAAACGATATTGCCTACGTAAATTGGAAAGTGATTGAAGAATGCGCGGAAGATTCCAACTTCATAAATCCTATAATATGTGCACATGTAACTGCTGAGGCACGTCTGGTGTTATATGAGTACCTGGAAAAGTTGGGTAATTGCGTGTTATACTGTGACACTGACTCCATAATTTACACCGAGTTACCACATGACCTTAAAATTGAAACTGGACCATTCCTTGGTCAAATGGGAGATGAGCTGGCTACAGAATATGGCGAGGGGGCCTATATAACTGAGTTTATATGTGGTATGTTTTTTTTCTCCATTATTATTGCTCTTATTAATTGTTTACAATCAATAAATTAACTGTTCTTTTGGTGTATGTATGTGTTTCAGGTGGACCAAAGAATTATGGATATTGCGTCAAAACAGCGAAAAATGAATATAAATATGTTGTTAAGATTCGAGGGATCACATTAAATCATCAAGTCTCCAAATCATTAAATTTTGAAAATATGAAAGAATTTATCCTGAACCCTCCTCCAAATCCTGTACAGGTAAAATATGAAAATAAAATTCAACGAAAAAGGCCGTTCATGGTAATAAACCACGAAGCAACTAAAAAATATGGAGAAGTTTCATCCAAGAGACGAAAAGTGGGACTACGTACTCTACCTTACGGATACATTGACCCAGATATTGATATGGATGATCAAGATTAAAAGTTATGTCAATATATTTTTTTTTTTCAATACACTACTGCTCCTCTTTTTTTTTTTTAATACTCTGTATTTTTGTAATTAGGTATAGTTAGGTACTATTACTTGGTTCATATAAGTACTCTTACCTTATACATACGTTTTTTTTTCTTCTTTGCATTAATCTGTACATACTCATACTTTGTATTATTACTATTATTATTTTTTTCTTCTTCTTTTTCTATGGTAATATAGAAAAATATATGTTCTTTTAAACAAATGAAATCATTTTTTTTTCGTGAATTAGTACAGGTAATGAAAAATATTTTTATTGCTTAAGAATTTTTTTTGAATAATTTCCTTCTGAATCAGAAACCGCCTAGGGTCTTTCAAGTTATTTTGATACCTCTGCACATAACCAGCCAAAGTACATTTTAAAAAAAAAATGGAATAATTTTTGAAAATTCTCTATTTTTTAGTCTAAATCCCTTTCAAAAAAAAAACATCCTTCTCTCTCTAAAAAAAACAACGTACTTTTCATTACATAAAGACCCGCAGCAAAATTGAAAAAAAAAAACAAAAAAATAATAAATAGAAAAAATTTTCTGTTTTTTTGATCAAATAATTTCTCTTTTCAAGAAATTACTTTCCTCAGTTTTCCGAGCAAAATTAATCTTTATTATTATTATCCTCGTAAAAGTTCTAAAACAGAAGTAGGCAATTTTCAAAAAAAATCATGATTTTTTTTTGCTTTACCCCCCCCCCCTACCCGACCCGTTTTGGTAAAAAATGGCCCAGTCCCATAAGATAATTTTTGAGATTCTACGACGTCCTAAACCATTACCATAAAAATCCAAGACCACTTTTAGGGTTCTACCGTGCAGTTGAAAATTCGCCAATCGCCAATTTTTGGGTAAATTTGTGCTTTTAAAATGCTTACTTCTGAAATATTTCGCATGCTTAAATCGGGCCAAAGCATGGAAAGAAATAATTTTTGAAACGGGGGAAATATTTTAGAGCGCAGTTCTGTCGAATGTCACTCGAGATCCAACACGAGTTGGGAATTAATTCAAACATTTTTTATCTTTTGGGAATTCAACTCACCAAACCCAAAATTTTCATAGAATTTTTTCTTTCGGTAAAATGGGGGTTTAAATATTTAAAAATTCGCCACAAGAAAAATCAAAAACATTTTTTCACGAGTACCTATCAAAATAAGAGCCATCTTACAGAATCGCCATTTCAAAAATTCAAAAATTCTGAGTGAACTGAATCAACTTTTCTAAGAGGTAAAAAAAACCTACGCATAAAAAAAAACTAAAAAATAAGGGGTTGTCTTGATTTTGACATTTGTACAGCATTTCCATGTTTAATAAATCCCAATTACCTACCTAACTACTCTAGAATGTTCTCGTACTAATCCCAAGTTGGCCTGCCTGAATTTCCTAACCTCTTCATTACTTCCCAAACACCACAACAAAAAAAACTGATCAAAGGAAGAATCATTAATCGCTGTCCTGAAAGGATACGAACACATACATTGCCTCAGATAATCAATTACACGCGTCTTCATCTCGTGCATCATTTGTTCCGATGAAAGAAATGTTTGAAAAAATTTTATAAATTCGTTCGACATGCTCATTAATACAAGAAAAAGCCATCGTGATAAATTTTCTGGATTCATAAGAGACAACAACAGTTGATTTTTGAAATTTGTAGCAAGATCAACGTTATTATAAGCATCGCAGATGAACTCGTTGAATTAAGTATGTAGTGTGACTAAGATGATGAGACTGGAAAACAGATCTTCCATCGAGAAAATTTGACCGTAGCAACTGCTGCTTGGAAAGTTTCGCTGTATCTTCATTAAGGTAACAAAAATTCACAAAATTATTCAATTCTTCAAAATTAGGTTCCTTTATCAACTTGACAAAGAGATTCTGTACGTGTTGGCTTGTTACCATGACTTTCTGTTTGAACTGGATAATTGTATCAGCGTTCTCAAAATACATTTCCATTATTTGTTGCAAATCATATGCACTTTTGCCAAGGATCAAATGATGCCAAGAGTTGGTTCAAAATGAGCTTCTCGTTTCGAAAGTTGCACTCCTCAGAACTACCAATAGGACCTCCAACGAAGTGTTCATGAAATTTTCAAGACGATAGGAATTGAACAGATGTAATTGGGTTGATATTTGGTTAATCGCCGATTGTTTCAAATCACTTGGAGCATTGTACCATATCTTACAACATAGCCATAACCTTTGTAGATCATGATTCTCCACACTTTTGTGGCGCGTACCTACACTCCATTTCTAACATACCCACGACTAGGGCGATAAAATTTCGCTTGTTTATTTTGTTTCTCATGCTCATCCATGTTCGAAGTATGATCCTTTCATCAGCATATCGATTTTTCAACAAATCACAGATCAGATAACAGCCTTTCCCATCGAAAAAATGAATTTAACTGGTGCTTGTGGAACTTTGGAAAAAAAATGAATCTAACAAATGTATCTCCATCACGCTCTTGGAGTTTCCCAGCGTTTCGAAATTGGTCTTGGTAGGGTATCCGATTCCAAAAATATTCCACTGATGGCCCATTACAAGGCATGCGATTACTGAACATTAATTCATCGACAGTCCCAGTCTGTAGGGTTATCCTATGTAGTTCATTTCTAAGATGGCAAATCCAATAATTGAGGGTATTCACGAAAATTAATATTATTCAAACCTATCTTCTTGCGTATAGATGGCAAAATTTGTCTGATATCGTCTTCGAAAAAATACGTACACGCTATTTTAAATTTCTCGTAAAGTATAGGTACCTACCTATTTATATACACGTGCGTGCCTACCCAAAAAAAAATTCGTGCATAAGCCAAATATACTGATTTTCAACGCTCGAATACATACACACATAGTGTAGAAAACGAACGCAACGAGTGTATAGGTATTGGGTTCCAAGGTACAGGGCAGTGAATGCATCGGACGCACTCCACGTAGGTATGTATACAAAATACCCATTGCCGGTGGTGGTAGCGGTGGGAGGGGTAGAACAGATAACACGCATCGTATACCTGCAAACTACCTGTACGCGGACCATCCCTCCTCCCCGCATCCCGCCTCGCGAAACACGTTCCATATAACCCTATACTAACTGGGTTTATAGGTACTGGGTGCAGAGGTACCAAAAAAGCTGGGTGCGAGTTCACGCCTTTACTACTGGTACCTATTCAATGTTTTAGGTTCACTCCTCACCCCTCTGGGGCGAGAAATATGAACGAAGGTTCATTTTATGGCAAATTTTATGGATTAGAACATAACAATTGTAGATTTTTTTCAATTTGACCAATATTGAAGTAGATGGATTGAAAAAAGTTTTGGGGGGCTTGGGATCCACAAAGGGGGAGAATTGGTTACGCTTCGTTAAAATTGGCGTTTGAAACGCGTATCAACATTCCATTTGACATTTTTACACTTTTTTGTAGATAAATTTCAATTCACCGGACGTACGTTATATCGACAGATAACTGATTGGTGAGGGGGAGGGGGAGGGGGAGGGGGAGGGGTGACGCTGTAGTCCGTTCTGTATCTCAGAAAAACAAAAAGAAGTACCCCCATATCATTTTTAAACGATTAAAAATATTACGACCAATATTAACAATCAATGTAATAGCGCTATTACAGACCCCTTTATGTTCAAAGCGCCGTAGGTCCACCCCCCTTGGGGCTGGAAAATCGATACATGGTTCATCTGATGGGAAATTTGACGTAGAACAACATTCTTCAACCATTTTTGCGCTAGAGTCAATATTTTTCGATGAATTGGTCAAAAACCGATTTTGGGGGGCTAAGATCCACAATTTGGGGGAAAGCACACCCGGGACAGTAGGGGACTGCTCGGATTCGTTTTCAGGACATCAAAATGGACCAGTATACCAAAAATCAGCTTGCCACCTAGAGATTCACTATAGAGCCTATTTTTTTGCTAATTCTACTGGACTACAATAGGTAATTCAATATTGAAAGAGAAAAATTGAAATCACCGGTTGAGAACATTTTATTTCATAACAAATCATTAATTACACTTACATTAGTAGCAATCGTTGCTTTATTAGGAAAAGGTCGTAACTACAATTTAAAAAAAAAATGAGATAGTGGTATCATTGGAAAGAGAATTTTGTCCTCTACATGATGCAACACTTGAAATTGAATTTCAATGTTTTTTGTTCTTGCAATAGCCGAAAACAAATGGTTTTAAATACACGTTTTCAAAACCGTTACAATGAAAAGGTTCTAAATGATATTGTTTCTCAGATTGAACTAGAGATGTGCACTTTTCAGAAAAGTAATTTTAGTGAAATGAAAAGTGAAAAGTTCATTGAAAAGTGTGAAAAGTTGTGAAAAGCGTGAAAAGTAAATCGTGTGAGTCTCATTTTAAAGCTCTCTGTAAGAGCTTCAAATTGATGTATTTTATGCCTATTTAAAACACACAAAAAAACAAAATCACTTTTTCACCTACTTAATCGAATAGTGGTAGTTTTGAGCCTTTCAAGAGCCTCTAACATTTTTGGGTTTTTCAGTTTTGAAAAAAATGTTGAGAAAAATATCAAAAATGGGTGTGGACTGCGAAGGGGAGGAGTGGAGAGAGTGAAACTTGATATTTGACTTCATCAATGAGGTCAGTGATCTCTGATGAGTAAATTGATTGGTCACTCGCTTTTTTTTTTTAGTAAAAACTGAGAAGTGAAATGAAAAGTAGGAACTTTTCTTTTCAACTTTTCATTGAAAGAAAAGTACTTTTCACTTTTCACTTTTCACACCGCACATCTCTAGATTGAACCTATTTCTTTTGATTTTTGTAATTTATTGGTAAGAAAAGTCATTATAAACACATAATTTCACGTAATTTCACTGATAAATTGCATAAAATCAACCTCATCACCTTAAGGATATCGTTCCTGTGTATTTCTTATGGGCTTTTGATGAAAAAAGCTTGACTTAAGGTGAAAGTTCCTTTGTTGAATTTTACTTTTTTCAGTTCAGAGTTCCTCAAATAAAAAAATGAAAAATCAGTGCTACCAGGATGTTTATTTTGAAAATTAGCAGGAAAATGATTGCGATAACCAAATGTTCTCTTACCTCATCTAAAACTATCAAGTGTACTTGATAGAATGCTCTTTAAAAATTAAAATGCGTTTTCTGAGAAATCAACTTTCATGTAGTTACGACCTTTTCCTAATAAAGCAACGCAATATTCATTGCTTATTTATTATGGATTTTTTTCGTACCAGATAATTTTCTAGAAAAAGTTATCTAGAAGATGTCTGATTATAATTACAAAATGTACCTACACTCCTACAGGAGATATTGCATATTAAAATTTACACGTATGTACACATATATCTAACAGAAAACAATTCTTCATTTTGGAGCGATCCTATATAGGTGGGTAATTAGTAAGTACCTAGTACATATTTAGACTTTCCTAAAAAGTTCTAATTTTTTTGAGTTTTGATTGATGAAACAATAATTATAGGTACATTATTTTTATGTCAGGTATAGTGGATCCATTTATAATATCAGGATTATTTGAAGTATAATTTAAATAATTTTGGATTACAAAGCATACACTCATTATTTACTACCATACCTAGGTTAGGCTTTTAAAAAATGAAATATATAAATATTGATATCAATATCCTGCCACTTTCATCTTTACTAAAAATTCTCTCATCATTTGTAAAAATCATCTTACATTAATTTACGACTTCATACAAATTCCTACCATCTTCGTCTCCATCCAAAACCTTGTTGTCTTAATCTTCGCTCAAACTCATATCCTCCTCATCCTCATCCGAAGTACTCTCATCGACATCTTCGTCTTCATCCATAATCCTGTTGTCTTCATTTTCTCCCAAAATCCTATCCTCTTCATCCTCATCCGAAGTACTCTCATCGTCATCATCACTCATAAACTCATCATTTGAATCACTACTAAACCAAATTGAATCATCTTCAACCACCGAACACCACTGCTCAAACTTTGAGTTGAACTTTTCATCAAAATGCACGAAGGAACACGTCGACTTTGAATAACTAAAAGATGTTGAAAAAGAATATTTCACACGTCTCAGTTTGTTGTTTCGAAACACTTCTTCAACGATTTTCACTAGATTATCAAAACCACGCCGGAGATCAAAGTAACTTTGTGGGTCAAGAGAGATGTGGGCATTCTCATCTATGAATCTTTGTTTCACTTGCAATACTCTTGCTACATCATTTTCGAAACCATCCTCAATAAAATTACAAAATTCGTTCCACCAATTTGCATTTGTATATATGCCAAGTCGAACAATAAATCTCGGGAATACTTGCTCCAGGAACAATCGTTTGTATGCACGAGAAGCATCAATATCGTGCAAAAAGTAAGCTTTCAATTCGTCGTCAAACGTTTCAAAATTTCGATGGTGAAATAAATCATGTAAATGTGTTACAAATCTGAAAGAATCGATGGCTAATTTTATCAACATCAATTGGTCGTCAGAGCATGGTGAATGACTATCCAGTATGTTGTTCAGCAAATATGGATCGTGCCATGGCATAACTTCTTGGGTCGTTTTTTGCATCATCAAGTTTCTTCTAGTTCCCAAAATTCCACTTTTCAGCGATCTATACGCGAAAACTTGACCTTGAAGGTAACTATTAATGAACTCTTCAGACACGTTCGAAATAAAATAATTTTTCTGATCATCAGAAGCAATCTCCCACATCTCGAGCAACGTAAACGTCGATATATTTTTGCATATCACATCACAAAAGAACTTGGGAAACTGTTCTACAGCAATCTCATTTTTAAAGTGTTTCCATATCCAGAGTGCGATTCGCGATGAACGAGGCCGAATGGCATAAATAATAATGATTTTCTGGAACTTTTCTGACAATTCAGATAACAAACATTGTTGCTGATACCATGACATTTCCGAAAGGATTTGTTTAAAAAAAGTAGAGTCTTCACCAAGTGCTTGACAAATCCAACCAGCAGCTATTTTTACTTGATCATCATTACTTGAGCGATCCCAGAAATATTTAGTGCTGAACCTACGATCAGTATGTATTTTCTTCCACTCACTGATGCCTGCAAAAAGGGGATTTTCAACTGGCATTTTGTGAAGTTCATTTTTTAGAAAACAAACCCAGTAGAAACAAGAATGATCAGTGGAAAATTTCACTTTCTCGATGAATTCAGATGGCAGCAAGTTCAACGAAAACTTTTTGATCTCATCTTCCATGCAATATTCGCACATGATGAGAAATTTCTGCAAATCAGTCAAACTGCCGATCTCTAGAATTTTCCTCGCGCTTTTTTCATAGTCGATTTCGTCACGCATTGACCAAATACACCATTTTGGATCAATGCCCCGAATTTCGTGACTTCCCCTCAGACATTTATGGTGAAATACTATTCGCAGAAGATGCTCAACCCAACGTGTAATCTCTTTACACAACTTTTTAAGGGAATTTTTGAGCGTTTCTTCAACAGAATGAGGAACTTTCATATACTTTATAATTTCTTTTGTCTGCTGTTGTTGGCCATATTCGTCACAGTACTCGAGGAATTTACTACAACGGATAACATTTGTTTCGTCATCTTTGATAGGATGATATGTTGATAGATTTCTGTGCCATATTTTTCGAACTATTACATGAGACGCTATTTCTTGCAAGCTTGGTACATCGTACAGGTATATATAGCGATCTCCGTTTCTCTCATCCGGGTCGTTTCTTTCATGGCTTTGATCAGTGGTCATCTTCAATAATCTGTAAATTGAAATATTTTTTCATACCAAAACTGATTGTGGAATTTTTCGCCTTGATAACTTAAAAAACAAACATTATAAGATTTGTAATTTGGGCTCGATCGCGAAATAAAAGTTGACAGATTCTGATACGAATTCAGTGAAAACCTTCATCTTGAGATGAAAAAGTCTCCCCAAAAAATGTTTAGCTCTGAAGGTTCCCCTTAAGGGAAGATATAGGTCCTCAAAACGGGAGCATTTTAAAAAAAAATCGCGGTCTTTCACTCTTGCTCCTTCTACACAACCGGGTTTTGAGAGAATGACCCAGTACTGCGTTGACCTAGGTCATTGCCATCAACATCTAAGACCCTTTCTAGGCGGTTGGAAATACGTAAATCGTTCATTTTTGAGCTTTGTGTTTTGAAAATAGGCATTTACTTTCTTCTCGTATAAAATATGGAATAGTACCATTTCAACTGTGAAAATGTTTTAGAATACAGTGGAGCCAAATGTCAATTACTTATTTGGGCAATCTTTCCAATTTTCTAAAAATCGAGAAAAATAACAGAAAACTTACGAAATGGGTCCTCGAAGTTGTGTCATTTGCATAGCCAAAATTTTTCCAAGTAAGAGGCAAAACGAGATAAAAGTCAATATTTAAAGTGATTTTGTGAAACTCCCTCATAATATACCTCTATTTGTGGTGAAAAAAAACAATATAATTCTATAATTTTTGGAGAGGGAAAAAAAATAAATAACACAAATTTTTCTAGCCAGGACAAAATTTTTGTCAGTCAGGGTTTTGCCCTGGCTGGCCGGGCGTGTACGCTATACGACTCTGTATTATGCATCACAACTGGAATGAAATTGTATTCGTTTTACTCAGACCTTCTTATTCATCGTCATACGTAGCCTCACGTCCCAACTATTTGGTTGATTTTTTAAAAAATTTATTCCTTTCAACATCCCTACTGTGTGAATGTTTTGTGAGAGGAATGAAGTTGAAGATTAGCCATATTAAACATAGGTAGTAGGTACTTGTAAATTTACTTACCTACTCACTGCCAAGGAAAAAAACCTCGAAGTTGGTCAAGATTTCAAACGAACGCACACACGACTACTCGTTGTATTGGTACATATGTATTTGAATCACCAAAGGAGGAAGGACTTCTGTGTAGTACCTAGAAACGTCATCGCAGATAGCGACAAGGAGAAGACGGCGACGGTGCTCGCGCTAAATAGATAAAAAGAAATATTCGTGGTTTCAAATGGGCGGTTCTGGCTGCATATTAGAAATACATACGAAGACTATCGAAGACTATAAACCAGTTCTAACATCCGATGATCTGAAATCCGTTTCATTTTCAAAAAAAAAATGTTTATACCTAGGTATTGTTTAGAGCTACATGGAGCTATACTGTCAGGGATAGGTAGGTAGATTGAATGGATACATAAGTACCTATCTATCTATTTCTATACGTTAGAAAGAATAATACCTTGAGCCTGTTGTAAACGATTTGTTTTCAGAACTCCCACGGAATTCCACGACTATCAAATTTTTAAACTTTCTTCAACAAGGACGTGATTTGTACATAATTGTATTTTGTAAAATTTTCGATTTATTTCCCTTTTTTTAATGAAAAAATTCTGTCGTTTTTCTCACGTGACTGATGAAATTTTTTTTTCATAAAAATATATAGTCTTCAACAGATGAAAACATACGAAAATTGAAAATGACACATTTGTTCGATTACTTTCTTCTGTTGTAAATCATTCTTAAAGAACAAGAATGCGTTTTCCTTTGTTTTTTTTTTTTTTTTTAACGTTTAAAAAGTGGATATGATATGTAGAAGGGATTCTTTTAATATTCTAAGCGGAAAATTTTCCAAAAATGTTATGCCTCGCACCGCTTTTCAGAGTAATAATTTTTGATGATTTGATTTGAATTTTTTTGATAATAATTTCATTAAAAACTCTCAAAGCAAGCAGAAAAATTTAAAAAACGTAAAATTGAGATGGTAAAAATGTTGTTAACCACCCCCTCCCTCCTTCCTTCCCTCCCTCCCACCCTCTGAAAAAATATTGGAAAACCCGATAACACTGGAAAAGTGAAAAAAATTAGGTGTAAGATTTTGACCACTCTCCTCCTTCCACAAAAACAGTCGTAAACTCGCTCCAAAATAATCTTCAAATACCCAAAAACGTTGAAAAATCTGAAATTTTTACGTGTAAAATGGTGAACTTCCTTCCCCCTTCTGAATACCTCAATAAAGAAGTCATATCGAAAAATATTTTTGTAAAATGTCCTGCCAAAAGTTCTGCTTTTTCACTTTGAAATTTTGTTGCAGACCCTTTGACATTTCCCCCCTTTTTTTTGATAAATGGTGTCTTATATGTTTGTTAAAGTAGTGCATTTTTGAAAAAATTTCAGAACGTCGAATTCTAGAAAATTTTCTCAATTTCTTCACCCCAGCTCTTCTTCTGCCTCTTCGTGTTGAAATAATTTGAATACTAATTGCTTTTAAAAAATAGGTATCGACAATTTCATAAAATCTTGAAATTTTTTGATTTTTTCGATTTTCTGATTTGAATAAATTATTGTTGGGACTTGATAAGTGACCTTGGAAATCGAATTCCAAAATGAACTTCTTTGTACTGAGTTCTTTTTTTCTGCTTTCATAAATTTTCTTGACGATTCTTATCGAAGATGTTTTGGTTGAAAAAAAGGAGGGAGGGGAAGGACGGATGAAGGCAGGCATTTCTGTTATCATGAGTAAATGTTTCCTTTTGCATGTTTTTTTCCCAAAGATTAAAGCCTTACGTTTTACTGAATACTCAACGTGGTATTTTTTGAAGAAAATTTCGCTATTTTTGCCAAAAGTTTATAAAAAACCCTGTTACAAAAATTAGTACCCAAAATTCTTCTTTCAAACACAAAATAACCTAAAATTTTATCTTTGTCAAAATTGCTTAAAGTGCTCAAAATTTTCGCTTTTGGGTAAGAAATTTCAAAAAAGTACTTCTTTTTTCCGAAAATTTCCAAAAAACCCTAAAATTGTTAGTCTAACTTTTTTTCAAAAATTGGGAAAAAGTCTCGTTTTTTCCCAAAGTTGTCAAAGTCTTGCTTTTTTTATCAAAAATTGTCGAATGTTTTTCCATTTTTGTTTACCAAAGATTGCCAATAAATCTCATTTTTGACCCAAGTCTTGCTTTATCCTCTAATACTGCCAATAAACCTGCGATTTTTGCTAATGAATTGTCATTATTGAACATATTCTTGTAAATGATTCATTTTAAACATATTTTGCTCATCTTTTGTAACTTTTCTGATTAGTTTTTGATTACTTTCTCGATTTTTATTTATTTATTTATTTTTTTGGGAAAATTCGAGTACGAGCCCTGTTCTACTCGTACAAACATTGACTTAGGTACGTATTTGACAATCGGCCTGATAAAATGTCGGAATTATCGTTACAACGAGAAGTTTGAAGTCGAGTTTTAATTTTAATTAGAATTTTTCTTCATTTAAAATAATTCTTAGTTTAGGTTTCAATGTTGATAACTTGAGGAGAAGCAAAGATGAAAAAGTCGAAATTTTAAAGTCACCTCAATTTACTCTACTGTCTTTTTAATCTTCAGAATAAATTTCTCGAAACCTATGTACAATGAAATGTACCTACTTTGCGAAAAATTATGTAGAACACAAGATCAAACTACATAAATATGAATACCATGGAAATTTTATTGAATTAGGTATCGGAACAAGTGGTAAAAGAATTACTTCCAAAAAATTGGTAATAACTGGAAAACCACTAAATCATTTAATTTCTCAAATCAATAGTGTTCACTGTTCACTGTTCAGTATACACAGTCACTTGTGAAAATTTTAGCTCATTTGGTCAATTATTACCTACTTGAGTTATCGTCTGGACAAATATTTCTTTTTACACAAGTAGGTACTGAGTTTTTATTCTCAAAAACCATCTACGAGGCGCGGCTGAAAAGAAATGCACATTGCGCTCTGGCGGAGAGCCTAATTCACATATTGAAATTGAGTGAGTGCTCATTTTGTAGCCTGAAGTCTGAGGAACACGATGGTGTATTCAGTTTTTTGTTACGATTAATAGAAAAAATTTTGAACGAATCCGAAGCATACAGAGAAAAATGTAGCTGTGCACGTTCGATAATGCTCGTACATGATGATCTGGTAGCATGATTAATGCTTGTATCAAGCCGCGTGTGCACTCATTTTGTAGTCTAAAGTGTCAGGAACACGGTGGTGTATTCAGTTTTTCTGATTGGTGTGTACAAAAATTTTTAAACGAATTCAAAGTCTCATGGTGTAGTTTGGTGAGTTTGAATTTTCTCTTAAAAATCTCCTTAATCACTTCGGATACGTACAAAATTGATCCAATAAGTTTTACAAAAAAATTGAATACACCACCTTATTCCTGAGACTTCAGGCTACAAAATGAACACCAACACGGCTTGATTCAAGAATTAGGCTCGTTGCTAGAGCGCAAAGTTCACTGGTCTACCCAAGAAAGACTTGAAAAATATTATTTGGTCAGTTTGAACCCCTCCAAAAAATTTTCTGTGAGTCATACAGAAAAATTAAGCACATGCCTGTATTCCTCAGACTTCAGGCTACAAAATGAGCACAAACACGACTTGATTCAAGAATATTATACTATTCGGTAGAACGCTCATTGCATTTCACTATGTCACTTGGTTCATCTGAAACGTGCACCAACACAGAAACTACGTGATGCTTCGGACTCGTTCAAAATTTTTTCTATTAACCATATCAAAAAACTGAATACACCATCGTGTTCCTCAGACTTCGGGCTACAAAATGAGCATTCCGAGAAAATATTTAAAAAATTCTGCAGAAGGAAAATGTGCTAAGAACGTACGTACCTACCTACATATTCAATAAAATTCAATATTGAAAAAGAAAAATTGAAATTACCATATTTTTTTTTTTTTTTTTTTTTTTGTTTTGGGTGTTTATAATTACACGATTATTACACCCGTGGCTAGAAGGGTTTAGATTTGGTTTATTAGGTTGGTGCTTTTAAGTAGGGTTATAAATTTTTGGATTTCGGAAGGGTTATCTGGAATGGTCATTGAATTTGGGTCTATTTGGAGAGATAGTCTTGTTTGCTGTAATTTAGGACAGGTGAATAGTAAATGTTGGATGGATATAGGTTCATTTTCACAGAATTGACAGGGGGGTTTCGGAATTTTTTGATAGAGATGATTGTGTGTGATTTTAGAGTGGCCTATTCTTAGACGGGTTATAATTATTTCTTCTCTTCTGTTTAGGTGATCAAGATTTTTCCAGGGGTAGATTGTTTTTTTGTGTTGAAAGAGTTTGTTTGATGTCTGTGATGACCAGAAATTTTGCCATTTAGAGTGAGTATTTTGTTTGAAGAAGGATTTTATATCGTCAGGGGTGAAAATGGTGAAGGGAGGGGGGATAGTGGCTGATTTTGCATAGGTGTCAACAATTTCATTTCCTTCAATGCTGACATGACTAGGAGTATACATAAGGTGGATGGTGTGGTTTGAATTTTGGAGATCTAGCAGAATTTTGTGGATATTTTGAACAATAGGGTGATCTGAAAAAATGTTTTGTATGGATATCAAGGAACTAAGAGAGTCACTTTGTATTAAAAAGTTTTTGTTTTCAAGCTGAGTGGTGGATATGTTCAAAAGACAATGGTAAATTGCAAGAAGTTCGGCAGTAAATATTGAAGAGACCTCATGAATTTTAAAATTGAAAATTTTTTCATTTATTGAAAAAGCATATCCTGTATGTAGGTTAGAGATTTTGGAACCATCAGTAAAGCATAAATTGAATTCTGTGTAGTTTGATATGAGTTCAAGATAGTGGCTTTTGATTTCTAATGGGGAATGGTTTCTTTTAGGATAATTTCTCAGTTGAAAATCAATTTGTAAGGGTTTTAATAGCCAAGGAGGGTATGTTATGGGTTTTTGGATGAGATTTTTGAGATCAATTTCAAGGTTTTTTATTTCTGAGATGAACTTAGCAAGTGGGTTGTCATTTTGTTGGAAATGATGTAAGCTGAATATTGAGATAAGATTTTGGAGGGGATGTGATGGATTAGCTGAGGCTGATGTAATGAATTTATTTGTTACTAGTGATTTTCTGAAATCTGAGGGTAGTTCCGCAGCTTCACAGTAGATGCTATCTATGGGTGAGGAGTAAAGAGCTCCAATGCAAATTCGTAAAGAAGAATTTTGAATAGTTTTTAAGATATTGGCGGTTTTATTGGAAATTTTTGTAAAGCATGGACTGCCATAGTCAATTTTGCTGCGTATGAGAGATTTATATAGATGGATTAATAATTTACGTGAAGGGTTATATTTAGGATTTTTTATTATTTTTAATAAATTGATACGTTTCAAGAGTTCTGATTTTACGTTTAGAAAATGGGGGGTCCAAGTTAGTTTTTCATCAAATGTAAGTCCGAGAAATTTGGTAGAAGATTTGAACTCCAAGGAGCGACCTTTAAATTTTAGAGTGGGTTTTGGGTTGATTTGATTTTTTCTAGAAAAAAGTACACAATGTGTTTTGGATTCTGAAAAACTTAACCCGTTTGTTTCAGCCCATTTTTCAATTTGGTTTAGGGTTTCCTGAATTTTTTCTACAATAAGGTTGAGGTTTTTAGATCTAAGAGAGATGTTTAAGTCATCTGCAAAAATTCTCAAAGAGAGTGGTTTAGTTATAACATCACAAATGTCATCAATTTGTATCAGAAACAAGATTGTACTAAGAACAGAACCTTGAGGAACTCCATTTTCAATTTCAAAGGATTTTGAGTAAGTGTTATCTAGGCGAACTCTGAAAGAACGATTTGTTAGAAAGTTTTGAATAAAGTATGCCAAGTGTCCACGAATTCCAAAGGAGTGTAATTTTCTGAGAATTTTATAACGCCAAGCTTTATCAAATGCTTTTTCAAGGTCAAAGAACACTGAAAGTACATATTCTTTATTTTCAAAAGCAGTGTTAATTTCATTTTGTAGGCTAAAAAGATGGTCCAGTGTAGATCTTTTTTTTCTAAATCCACTTTGAAAGGAACTGAGAGAGTTTGTGCTATCTATGAACCAATTTAGTCTTTTGATAACCATTTTTTCTAAGATTTTGCAAGGGACTGATGTTAAGGAAATGGGTCTATAACTAGAAGGAAGATGAGGATTTTTACCTGGTTTTAGGATGGGAATGATAATAGCACTTTTCCATGTTTGAGGAAATAAATTTGTAGTCCAAATTTTGTTATATAAGTTCAACAGGTCATTTTTTCCATTTTCATCCAAATATTTCAACATGTGAGGGTGGATGTCATCAGGCCCTGGAGATGAGTCTTTTATGTTGTGATTTAAGCAGTATAGTAATTCTTGCATAGAAAAAGGGGTGTTATAGGACTCTAGGTTTTCAGATGAGAAATCAAGTGTTTCATTTTCAGCTTGTGCCTTAATCATTTGGAAAGTAGGACTATAAGAGCTTGTAGAGGAAACCTTTGCAAAAGATTGGGCCAGGACATTGGCCACTTCTTGAGGAGAGGTAATTGTTAAATTTTCATCAGTTAGGTAGGAAATTTCAGTTGGTATGTAACATCCTTTTAAAATTCGAATTTTTTTCCACATTTCTTTCACTGATGTGCTTTGAGTGATTTTCAACATGAACTTATTCCAGCTCTCTCTTTGTTTAGATAGATTGATCCTACGTGCAATAGCACGTTTTTTTTGAAATCAATGAGGTTTTCCATGGTGCTATTTTTCTTGAATTTTTTTAAGGACCTTTTGCGTTCAAGAATTGCATTTTTTAATTCCTGGCACCACCAGGGTACAGATTTTTTTGAAATTTTGGAGGAAGATTTTGGAATGCTTTGTATAGCTGCTTGAATAATAGAATTTGTAAATTTTTCAACTATAGAGTCCAGGTCCTCAACTGAAAAATCAATAGGGAGAATTTTTTTATTGAAGTTGGACCAATTTGCTTTATCAAGAATCCATTTGGGGCATTTTTCTCTATTTGGTTTTATAATTTGATCAGAAAAAGTTATATTAATTGGGAAGTGATCACTATAGTGTAAATCATCTTGAGGATTCCAAGAGAGGAGATGAGAGATGTTTGGAGAGCAAAAAGTCAAGTCAATATTTGAAAAAGAACCAGTAGAAATATTGAAATGGGTTGGCTTTGAAGAATTTAAGAGTATGGTATCATTTTTTAGGAGAAATTTATCAATTATGTTGCCACGATTATTAGTTGAGATGGAACCCCAAGTTTTAGAATGGGCATTAAAATCTCCCAGAACAATGTAAGGGTTTGGTAGTTGAGAGAAAATGTCTTCAAGTTCTTGTGTAGAAATAATTTGGTGGGGAGGAACGTAAATATTACAGATTGTGAGATTGGTACAGGCAGAATTTGGTGAGTTTATCAATACTGCATTTGCTTGTATATTTCCAGTAGTGATATTCAGATGAGAGGCTGTTTTTGAGTCTTTAACAAAAATAGCTGTGCCTCCACAAGCTTTTTCTCCACCATTAAAATCAAAACGAAAAGATGAATAATTTTTAAGCTTGAAAGAATGATGGGAACGAAAATGTGTTTCCTGTAGAGCAATAATTTCAGGATTTAGGTGATAAATCATAGTTTTCAACTCGCCAGAGTGGCTATAAACACCATTAATGTTCCACTGTATCAAAAATGTCATTTTTTTTTTTTTTTTAAATTTAACTTAATTGTTTTTTTTTGTTGTTTTTATCATTTTTATGTTTTTTTTTTTTTTTTTTCAAATTTTTGCTATGAAAAAATAATTTCAATTTTGTACCTCAATGACTAATTTCCCTAGGTGTGAATACAACTTAAAATTAAAACTAAAATTAACATACATTGCTCCAAGTACCTATATAATAAGATCAATCAGGTAGTTATTTGAGAAAAAATAAATAAAATACTCTAATAATTGATGAAAAAAAGAAAAAAAAAGAAAGTTGTCTGAAGTATCTGGCGAGTTCTTGATGATTTAAATTCTAGTTTAAGAGTTCTCATCTGAAAGTTGCTGATCTTGCTCTGTAGTAGGTGGTTCATTAGAGGTGAGGTTTTTGAGCTTATTTTGAAGCTTTGTAAAACGAGTTTTCATGGATCTGTGAGATAGATAACTGTAGTTGTCTTGTAGAATTTTAATAACTCCTTTGAAATCTGCAGTAAATTGAAGTACACTTTGGCAGGGATCTTTTTGGCCTTTTACCATGTCCATAAGTAGACCAAAATTGCTGAAAGAAATGGGATAATCTGCACTGTTTTCCTTGAAGTTGTCTTCTATTGGAGCAAGTAGTTGTTTGATGGAAATTGGCTCTAGATGTTCAGTTTCAGGCTCAAATCTTATGCGTTTTTTGTCCTGTTTATCTTTTTCTTCAGTGGTGATATTAGATTGGTTAAGTACCTCTTCGGATAATTGTGTACTTGTAGATAAGGGTCTTTTAGCTGCATTTTGGATAGGGTCAAGGTCCATATGTTCTACTTGATTATCATGGATCTGATGGATCTGTGTGGTAGTCAGGCCTGCATTTTCAATGTTTTGTTCTGTTATTTTTACATCACTGGAACTGGAGTCAAGTTCTGGATTTATTTTGGTTTTTTCTGCTATCTTATTGTCATCTTTTTTAGCAAAATCACAGGTTGCTGTAGTATGTCCGAGTTGGTGACATATAAAACATTTAACTTGAGCATTATTGTAAAAAACACGATATTCCTCTTCATCATAAGTAATCATCTCCGAAGGTGGTAATTTAGATTCAGATTCAATAGGAATAAATACAGATCTTCTTTCAGAAAGGACATTTTTCAATTCTTCTTCTTGAGAAATGTGTAGGAATCTCATCTGGGATGTAGGTATAACATCATGGGTTGCCATTTGTTTAATGATGATATCATGAGGCACATGAGGAGGTACATTTGAGATTATTATTTTTTTGTCTGTTTGCTCTTTCTTATACCAACGTGCTTGAATCATTTTCCTATCTATTTCAATGGTACCTCCGGATTTTAAGAAGTTTTCAGCTATCTCTCTTGATTTTAAATACAATCTAATTCTCTCACCTGAGATTTTTGCGCAGTGTAGGACATTTTCTCCAATTACATTTATCATCTTCTTTGCATAGTATGCTATAGGTACATTATCAATAGCCGGAAAGATAATTGCTTGGTTGGCAGAGGGGAAGGTATCTGTCTTTCTTGTTATAGATGAGTAGGTTGTGCCTGGTCTGTAGTCAGTACCAGTAGAGGGGTTACTTGTCATTGTGTGGTGTGTTGCCGGCTCAGCCAAGCTGAGACCGGAGATAACAATTTGCAACAGTCACTATCAGTGTGAAAATAAAACGTTATCTACTAATGATAAAATAAAAAGATTATATGATCAATGTTTCTCTAAAAATGTAGCACTGAGCACAGAAACGAGCGAAAAAACACGACTGTCTCGGAACACGTTCAACACAAGAATGAAATTACCATATTAAGAACGTTTATTTCATAAGAATCATTAATCACACTTATGTACATTAGTCAGGTAATTACCTAATACATATCTAGACCTTTATACGAGTAAAAAGTGATAATTTTGTTGGGTTTTGGTTGGTGAATTATAAATTATTTTCATGTCAGGTATACCTGGTGATCCATTTATTGGGTATGTAGAAGATATCCGATTATCATTATATAATACACAGCTAATATATATATATTGCTATCAATCCTGCCACATCATCTTTACAAAAAATTCAGTTTCATCATTTCTCAGAATCGTCTCAACTATTTACGCCTTCATCCAAATTACTAGCAAAGGAGGTGCCCCAGGTGACATTCGCCGATTTAAACGATTCTTGCATCATTGGATAGAGGACACCGAACATAGTCTAACCCAAAATTTTCAGCTGCTGAAGTTGATATTTCAGCCTTCGATGGCGATTTTTCGATTTTCAAATTGCAATTTTGAAAAAATCGAAAAATTGCCCTGGAATGCTGAAATATCAACTTCAGCAGCAGCTGAAAATTTCCCCGTGAGCTACTCTCATCATATGTATTGAAATTCCCAAATAATATGGATGGTTTCGGTATGCGACCATGAGAAAATCGAAAAATCGCCCTGGAAGGCTGAAATATCAACTTCAGCAGCTGAAAATTTCGTGGTAGAGCATGTTCGATGTCCTCTATCCAATGGTGCAAGAATCATTGAAATCGGTGCATGTCAGCTGGGCTTGGGGCACCTCCCTTGTACATAAGTACATACAGTCTGCGTCTTCATCCAAAATCCTGTTGTCTTCATTTTCTCTCAAAATCCTATCCTCCTAATCCTCATCCGAAGTACTCTCATCGTAATCATAGAACAAAAACTCATAATTTGAATCACTACCAGACCAAATTGAATAGTTGGAAGCTACCGAACACCACTGCTCAAACTTCAAGTTGAACTTTTCATCAATGTGCACAAAGGAACGTGTCGACTCTAAATAACGAAAAGACCTAGAAAAATAATATTTCACACGTCTCAGTTTGTTGTTTCGGAACACCTCTTCAACTATTTTCACTAGATTATCATAACCACGCCGGAGATCAAAGTAACTCTGTGGGTCAAGAGAAAAGTGGACATTCTCGGTTATCAATCTTCGTTTCACTCTCAATGCTCGTGCTACATCATTTTCGAAAGCATCTTCAATAAAATTACAAAATTCGTCCCAAAAATTTACATTTGTAAATATGCCAAGTCCAACAACAAATCTTAGGTATACTTCCTCCAGGAATAATCGTTTGTATGCACGGGCAGCATCAACATCGTGCAAAAAGTAAGCTTTCAATTCGTCGTCAAACATTTCAAAATTTTGATGGTGAAATATATTATGTAAATGCGTTCCAAATCTGGTTGAATCAATACCTAATTTTATCAACTTCAATATGTCATCTGAGCATGGTGAACTATTATCCAGTATGTTGTTTAGCAAATATGAATCGTGCCATGGCATATCGTCTTGGGTTGTTTTTTGTAACATCAAGTTTCTTCTAGTTATCCACATTTCATTCTTCAGCGCACTATTCACAAAACCTTGTCCTATAATGTAACTATTAATAAACTCTTCAGACATGTTCAAAATTAAAGAATTTCTCTGATGATCAGAAGCGGTCTCCCACATCTCAAGCAACATAAATGTCGATGTGTCACAGATTATCACATCACAGAAGAACTTGGGAAATTGTTCTAGAGATATCTCATTTTTGAAGTGTTTCCATATCCACAGTGTAATTTGCGATGAACGAGGCCGAATGGCAAAACGAATAATGATGTTCTGGAACGTTTCTGACAAATCAGACAACAAACATTGTTGTTGATACCATGACATTTCCGAAAGGAGTTGTTGTAAAAAAGTAGTGTCCACGCCAAGCTCATGACGAATCCAACCAACAGCTACTTTTACTTGATCATCATCGCTTAAACGATCCCAGAAAAATTTGGTGCTGAACCTACAATTAGTATAGATTTCCTTCCCCTCTCTGATACCGGCAAGAAGGGGATTTTCAACTGGCATTTTGTGAAGATCATTTTTTAGAAAACAAATCCAATAGAAACAAGAATTATTAGTGGAAAATGTCACTTTCTCGATGAATTCAGATGGCAGCAAGTCCAACGAAAATTTTTCGATCTCATCTTCCATGCAATATTCGCACATGATGAGAAATTTCTGCAAATCAGTCAAATTTCCGATCTCTAGAATTTTCCTCACGCTTTTTTCATAGTCGATTTCGTCACGCATTGACCAAATACACCATTTTGGATCAATGCCCCGAATTTCGTGACTTCCCCTCAGACATTTATGGCGAAATACTATTCGCAGAAGATGCGCAACCCAACGTGTTATCTCTTTACACAACTTTTCAAGGGAATTTTTGAGCTTTTCTTCAACACGACGAGGAACTTTCAGATGCGTTATCATTTCTCTTGCCTGCTGTTGTTGGCATCCATATTCGTCACAGTACTCGAGGAATTTACTACAAGGGATGACATTCATTTCTTCACCTTTGATAGGATGATATGTTGATAGATTTCTGTTCCATATTTCTCGAACTATTTCATGAGACGCTATTTCTTGCAAGCTTGGGACATCGTACAGGTATATATAGCGATCTCCGTTGCTCTCATCAGGGTCGTTTCTTTCATGTCTTTGATCAGTGGTCATCTTGAATAATCTGTAAATTGAAATATTTTTTCATATCAGATCTGAGTGTGGAATTTTCTGCCCTGATAACTTAAAAAAAACAAACATAAAATATGTACTTTGGGTTTGATTGCGAAATAAAAGTTGACAGATTTTGACACGAATTCAGTGAAAACCTTCGTTTTGAGATGAACAAGTCTCCCCGATAAATGTTTACCTCTGAAGGTGGTTCTCCTTTAGGGAAGATATGGGTCCTCAAATGGGGGCATTTTTTTTAAAAAATCGTGGTCTTTCGCTCTTGCTCCTTCTACACAACCGGGTTTTAAGAGAATAGCCCAGTACTGCGTTGACCTAGGTCATTGCCATCAGCATCTAAGACCACTTCTAGGCGGTTGGAAATACGTAAATCGTTCATTTTTGAGCTTTGTGTTTTGAAAATAGGCATTTACTTTCTTCTCGTATAAAATATGGAATAATACCATTTCAAATGTGAAACTGTTTTGGAATACAGTGGAGCCAAATGTCAATTACTTATTTGACCAATCTTTACAATTTTCTAAAAATCAAGAAAAATAACAGAAAACTTATGAAATGAAATGAGTCCTCGAAGTTGTGTCATTTGCATAGCCAAAATTTTTCCAAAGTAAGAAGTAAAACGAGATAAAAGTCAATATGTGACGGCGCATACAGAAAGGGGACACGCACCCAAAAACAAGTTTTTGACAAAAACGCGTTCAAAGTTTTTGAAGTTATTTTTGAATTTTACAGTTGTTATTTTAGAAATATTAGGATGGTTACTGCTGGGTACGTTCAAGACACACTCTGGCAGTCTCTTTGGGAACTTTTCGGGATAATTTTATATTATACAGGGTGGCTCAATTATAATTGTGCTCATTTTTTAAAATTTTTTTTGATTTTTTAATTTTTTTCGTTATTTTAATTTTGAAATCAATCTGGAGGCCAAACGGAGCGTTCTACGAGAAAAATACATCAACCAAAGTTGTAGAGAATTAAATTTCCAAAAACCTATAAGAGGTTTATTTTTCTCCAAAATGCATAGTTTTTCCGTTTTTCTCAAAAAACAAAAACTTCATGATGATCACCGTAAAATTTCTGTTTTTTGAGAAAAATGGAAAAACTATGCATTTTGGAGAAAAATAAACCTCTTATAGGTTTTTGGAAATTTAATTCTCTACTACTTTGGTTGACGTATTTTTCTCGTAGAACGCTCCGTTTCGTCTCCAGATTGATTTTAAAACTAAAAAAAATTAAAAAAATTGATTTTTGGTTTTTCAAAAAAATTTTCTTTAGGTACGTCACTTTAGAGCAATTTTTTACCCGTTTAGAGTGAAAATCCAGGCTCAACAATGGTTCCATCGAATTCTACGATGAATTTTATATAAAAATCAATCATTTAAAAAAAATCCATTTTTGGGCTGCGTGTCCCCTTTCTGTATGCGGTGTCACATATATAAAGTGATTTTGTTAAACTCCCTTATAATATACCTCCATTTGTGGTTAAAAAAAAAAACTATAATTCTATAATTTTTGGAGAGGGAAAGAAAAATAAATATCACGAATTTTGCTAGCCAGGGCAAAATTTTTGTCAGTCAGGGTTTTGCCTTGGCTGGCCGGGCGTATACCCTATTCGACTCATGGAATATGCATCACAACTGGAATAATTATGCAAAATAAAATTGTATTCGTTTTACTCAGACCTGCTTATTCATCGTCATACGTAGCCTCACGTCCCAACTATTTGGTTGATTTTTTTAAAAAATTATTCCTTTCAACATCCCTAATGTCATAATGTGTGAATGTTTTGTGAGAGGAAAAAAGTTGAAAATTGAATCGGTGATAACAGAAAGGGACCAAGTCACATTTTTTTGATTTTTTTTTTCACGGATATGGGGGTTTCAAAGTACAGCGGATCGACTGGTGATGTCAGATTTCCCACAAAACTGCCGAGAAAGTTGTACATATTTTTGGATGCAGAAAAGTTTGAATTCCTTGAAAAATAACTAACATTTTCGAGAAGACCATTTTTTGAAATTCAAGTTCATCTCTGTGCTGAAAAAAGGCGAAAAAATTAACAACTTCGGCAAACAGTTTTACACCTCAAGGGTTTTTTGGTCAATTTAAAGGACATAGCAGTCTAAGTAATGTACTTAGATGTAGAATCAAACCCCATTCGTGCCCAAGCAATTTCAAGAGAAATTTTGGCGATTGAGTGCAGAAAGGGTCTAAGTCCCATTAGTTTAGGCAGCAACAGCGCCGGCACACGTGAATTTTTTTTCGGAACTGTGCTAAAAATTGTGTCTTGGGGTTCTCTTTCAATGACGTTAAGCATGTTTACCAAAAATTTTTGATTTTCGAATAAATCAGTTTTTTGTTATTCCTGAAAAATGCGAAAATGGACTTAGCCCCTTTCTGTTCTCACCGATTCAATTAGCTTAATTAAACACAGGTACTTGTAAATTTACTTACCTACCCACTGCCAAGGAAAATAACCTCGAACTTGGTCAAGATTTCAAACGAACGCACACACGACTACTCGTTGTATAGGTTTAGGTACAATATGCATTTGTATCACCAAAGGACTTCTGTATAGTACCTAGAAACGTCATCGCAGATTAGATAGCGACAAAAGGAGAAGACGGTGACGGTGTACACGCGAAATAGGTAGTAAAGAAATACATACGTATTCGTGGTCTCAAATGGGCGGTTCTGGCTGCACACATATTAGAAATACGAAGACTATAAACCAGTTCTAACATCCGATGATCTGAAATCCGTTTCATTTTCAAAAAAAAAAATGTTTATACCTATAGGTATTGTTTAGAGCTACATGGAGCTATACTGTCAGGGATAGGTAGGTACATTGAATGGATACATAAGGGTATCTATCTATTTCTATACGTTAGAAAGAATAAGACCCCGAGCCTGTTGTAAACGATTTGTTTTCAGAACTCCTACGGAATTCCACGACTATCAAATTTTTAAACTTTCTTCAACAAGGACGTGATTTGTACATAATTGTACCTATTTTGTAAAATTTTCGATTTATTTCCTTATTTTTAATGAAAAAATTCTGTCGTTTTTCTTACGTGACTGATGACATTTTTTTCATAAAAATATATACTTAGTCTTCAACAGATGAAAACATACGGAAATTTTCTGAAAATGACCCATTTGTTTGATTACTTTCCTCTGTTTTAAATCATTTTTAAAGAACAAGAATGCGTTTTTTTTTTTTTTTTTTAACGTTTAAAAAGTATGTATGATACGTACATAGAAGGGATTCTTTTAATATTCTAAGCGGAAAATTTTCCAAAAATGTTATGCCTCGCACCGAATAATTCCATTATAAACTCTCAAAACAAGCAGAAAAATTTCAAAACGTAAAATTGAGATGGTAAAAATGTTGTTAACTACCCCCCTCCCTCCCTCCCACCCTCCGAAAAAATATTGGAAAACCCGATAACACTGGAAAATTGAAAAATTAGGTGTAAGATTTTGACCACTCTCCTCCTTCCACAAAAACAGTCGTAAATCGTAAACTCGCTCCAAAAAATCTTCAAATATCCAAAAACGTTGAAAAATCTGAAATTTTCACGTGTAAAATGGTGAACTTCCTTCCCCCTTCTGAATACCTCAATAAAGAAGTCATAGCGAAAAATATTTTTGTAAAATGTCCTGCCAAAAGTTCTGCTTTTTCACTTTGAAATTTTGTTGCAGACCCTTTGACATTTCCCCCCTTTTTTTTGATAAATGGTGTCTTATATGTTTGTTAAAGTATAGTGCATTTTTGAAAAAATTTCAGAATGTCGAATCCTAGAAAAATTGCTCAATTATTTACCACGCCAGTTCTTCTTCTGGCTCTTCGTGTTGAGATAATTTGAATACTAATTGCTTTTAAAAATAGGTATCGACAATTTCATAAAATCTTGAAATTTTTTGATTTTTTCGATTTTCTGATTTGAATAAATTATTGTTGGGACTTGATAAGTGACCTTGGAAATCGAATTCCAAAATGAACTTCTTTGTACTGAGTTCTTTTTTTCTGCTTTCATAAATTTTCTTGACGATTCTTATCGAAGATGTTTTGGTTGAAAAAAAGGAGGGAGGGGAAGGACGGATGAAGGCAGGCATTTCTGTTATCATGAGTAAATGTTTCCTTTTGTATGTTTTTTTTTTCCTAAAGATTAAAGCCTTACGTCTTACTGAATACTCAACGTGGTATTTTTTGAAGAAAATTTCGCCATTTTTGCCAAAAGTTTACAAAAAACCCTGTTACAAAAATTAGTACCCAAAATTCTTCTTTCAAACACAAAAATAGCAAAAAATTTCATCTTTGTCAAACTTTGCTAAAAGTGCTCAAAATTTTCGCTTTTGGGTAGGAAATTTCAAAAAAGTACTTCTTTTTTCCGAAAAATTCCAAAAAACCCGACTCTTGCTAAAATTATCAGTCTAACTTTTTTTCAAAAATTGGGAAAAAGTCTCGTTTTTTCCCAAAGTTGTCAAAGTCTTGCTTTTTTGGTCGAAAATTGTCGAATGTTTTTCCGTTTTTGTTTACCAAAGATTGCCAATAAATCTCATTTTTGACCCAAGTCTTGCTTTATCCTCTAATACTGCCAATAAACCTGCGATTTTTGCTAATGAATTGTCATTATTGAACATATTCTTGTAAATGATTCATTTTCAACATATTTTGCTCATCTTTTGTAACTTTTCTGATTAGTTTTTGATTACTTTCTCGATTTTTTTTTATTTATTTATTTTTTTGGGAAAATTCGAGTACGAGCCCTGTTCTACTCGTACAAACATTGAATTAGGTACGTATTTGACAATCGGCCTGATAAAATGTCGGAATTATCGTTACAACGAGAAGTTTGAAGTCGAGTTTTAATTTTAATTAGAATTTTTCTTCATTTAAAATAATATTCTTAGTTTAGGTTTCAATGTTGATAACTTGAGGAGAAGCAAAGATGAAAAAGTCGAAATTTTAAAGTCACCTCAATTTACTCTACTGTCTTTTTAATCTTCAGAATAAATTTCTCGAAACCTACAATGTGAATGTACCTACTTTGCGAAAAATTAGAACACAAGATCAAACTACATAAATATGAATACCATGGAAATTTTATTGAATTAGGTATCGGAACAACTGGTAAAAGAATTACTTCCAAAAAATTGGTAATAACTGGAAAACCACTAAACCATTTAATTTCTCAAATCAATAGTGTTCACTGTTCACTGTTCAGTATACACATACACAGTCACTTGTGAAAATTTTAGCTCATGTGGTCAGTTATTACCTACTTGAGTTATCGTCTGGACAAATATTTCTTTACGCAAGTAGGTACTGAGTTTTTATTCTCAAAAACCATCTACGTAATATTCCGAGAAAATGTTTAAAAAATTCTCCAGAAGGAAAATGTGCTAAGAACGTACCTCTACCTACATATTCAATAAAATTCAATATTGAAAGAGAAAAATTGAAATGACCAGATAAGAACGTTTATTTCATAAGAATAATTAATTACACTTATGTACATTAGTGAGGTAACTACCTAATATGTAACATATCTAGACCTACATACAAGTACAAAGTGATAATTTTTTTGGGTTTTGGTTGGTGAAATATAAATTATTTTCATGTCAGGTATACCTGGGGATCCATTTACTGGGTATCCATTTACTGGGTATCTAGAAGATATCCGATTATCATTACAAAATGCACAGCTAATATATATTGATATCAATCCTGCCACCTTCATCTTTACAAAAAATTCAGTCTCATCATTTCTCAAAATCGTCTCAACTATTTACGCCTTCATCCAAATTACTAAGCACATACCGTCTGCGTCTTCATCCAAAATCCTGTTGTCTTCATTTTCTCCCAAAATCCTATCCTCCTAATCCTCATCCGAAGTACTCTCATCTTCATCACCGCTCAAAAACTCATCATTTGAATCACTATTAGACCAAATTGAATCATTGCGAACTACCGAACACCACTGCTTAAACTTCGAGTTGAACTTTTTATCAAAATACACAAAGGAACGTCTCCACTTGTAATAACGAAAAGTCTTAGAAAAAGAATATTTCACACGTCTCAGTTTGTTGTTTTGAAACACCTCTTCAACGATTTTCACCAGATTATCAAAACCACGCCGGAGATCAAAGTAACTTTGTAGGTCAAGAGGAAGGTGGGCATTCATCTCGGATATGAATCTTCGTTTCACTCTCAATGCTCGTGCTACATCATTTTCAAAAGCATCCTGAATAAAATTACAAAATTCGTCCCAAAAATTTACATTTGTAAACATGCCAAGTCCATCAAAAAATCTCAGGAATATATGCTCTAGGAACAACCGTTTGTATGCACGGGCAGCATCAACATCGTGCAAAAAGTAAGCTTTCAATTCGTCGTCAAACGTTTTAAAATTTTGATGGTGAAATAAATTACGTAAGTGCGTTCCAAATCTGGATGAATCAATACCTAATTTTATCAACATCAGTAGGTCATCAGAGCATGGTGAACTGTTATCCAGTATGTTGTTCAGCAAATATGAATCGTGCCATGGCATAACGTCTTGGGTTGTTTTTTGCAACATCAAGTTTCTTCTAGTTATCCACATTCCATTCTTTAGCGAACTATCCACAAAAGTTTGTCCTATAATGTAACTATTAATGAACTCTTCAGACATGTTCAAAATGAAAGAATTTCTCTGATGATCAGAAGCGGTCTCCCACATCTCAAGCAACGTAAATGTCGATGTGTTACGGATGATCAGATCACAAAAGAATTTGGGAAATTGTTCTACAGATATCTCATTTTTGAAGTGTTTCCATATCCACAGTGAAATTCGCGATGAACGAGGCCGAGTGGCAAAATGAATAATGATGTTCTGGAACGTTTCTGACAAATCAGACAACAAACATTGTTGTTGATACCATGACATTTCCGAAAGGATTTGTTCTAAAAAAGTAGAGTCCATGCCAAGCTCATGACGAATCCAACCAACAGCTACTTTTACTTGATCATCATCGCTTAAACGATCCCAGAAAAATTTGGTGCTGAACCTACAATTAGTATGGATTTCCCTCCCCTCTCTGATATCGGCAAGAAGGGGATTTTCAATCGGAATTTTATGAAGTTCATTTTTTAGAAAACAAATCCAATAGAAACAAGAATTATTAATGGAAAATGTCATTTTCTCGATGAATTCAGATGGCAGCAAGTCCAACGAAAATTTTTCGATCTCATCTTCCATGCAATATTCGCACATGATGAGAAATTTCTGCAAATCAGTCAAACTGCCAATCTGTAGAATTTTCCTCGCGCTTTTTTCATAGTTGATTTCGTCACGCATTGACCAAATACACCATTTTGGATCAATGCACCGAATTTCGTCACTTCCCTTCAGCCATATTTTATGGCGAAATACTATTTGCAGAAGATGCTCAACCCAACGTGTTATCTCTTTACACAACTTTTCAAGGGAATTTTTGAGCTTTTCTTCAACACGACGAGGAACTTTCAGATGCGTTATCATTTCTCTTGCCTGCTGTTGTTGGCATCCATATTCGTCACAGTACTCGAGGAATTTACTACAAGGGATGACATTCATTTCTTCACCTTTGATAGGATGATATGTTGATAGATTTCTGTTCCATATTTCTCGAACTATTTCATGAGACGCTATTTCTTGCAAGCTTGGGACATCGTACAGGTATATATAGCGATCTCCGTTGCTCTCATCAGGGTCGTTTCTTTCATGTCTTTGATCAGTGGTCATCTTGAATAATCTGTAAATTGAAATATTTTTTCATATCAGATCTGAGTGTGGAATTTTCTGCCCTGATAACTTAAAAAAAACAAACATAAAATATGTACTTTGGGTTTGATTGCGAAATAAAAGTTGACAGATTTTGACACGAATTCAGTGAAAACCTTCGTTTTGAGATGAACAAGTCTCCCCGATAAATGTTTACCTCTGAAGGTGGTTCTCCTTTAGGGAAGATATGGGTCCTCAAATGGGGGCATTTTTTTTAAAAAATCGTGGTCTTTCGCTCTTGCTCCTTCTACACAACCGGGTTTTAAGAGAATAGCCCAGTACTGCGTTGACCTAGGTCATTGCCATCAGCATCTAAGACCACTTCTAGGCGGTTGGAAATACGTAAATCGTTCATTTTTGAGCTTTGTGTTTTGAAAATAGGCATTTACTTTCTTCTCGTATAAAATATGGAATAATACCATTAGGATGATATGTTGATAGATTTCTGTGCCATATTTCTTGAACTATTACATGAGACGCTATTTCTTGCAAGCTCGGTACATCATACAGGTACATATAAAGATCTCCGTTGCTCTCTTCAGGGTCATCTCTTTCATTTCTTTGATCAGTGGTCATCTTGAATAATCTGTAAATTGAAAGATTATGTCATACTAGATCTGAAAACGTGGAAACAAACATATACTTAGGGTTGATCGCGAAAAAAAGGGTAACGGATTTTGACACAAACTCAAGTGGAGGTCTAGAGACCTTCATTTTGAGATAAAAGTCACCCAGAAAAAAATTTATCTCTTGGAGGTTCCCATGGAGGGAAGATATGACTATTATGGGTCCTAAAAATGGGATTTTTTTTAAATTGTGTTTTTTCGCTCTTGCCCCTACTAAACAACATGGTTTGAGAGAATGGCCCAGTAGTACTAATATACATATGTAGGTACATTACATACAGTATGACACAAAAGTAGTGCCCACTGCTCAGTGGCTTTTATTTCCACGTGGAAAGAGTTAGCGAGATGAATGAAGCGGCGTTGAGTCGGGAAAAATGAGGGCTTTCAAAAGCGACCTGGAAAATTTCAGGCCCATGCACAGGGTGTCCACAAATTGAAAAACCGGTTTGGTCAACAAATTTAAACTGGTTTTCATTGGCGCAATGTATTCTACAACACTATACGGCCACAAAAACGTGATATGAAATTTTTGAAACCGGTTCATTGATTTGCAACCAGTTGAAAATACCCAAAAATTGGAGATAGAGAAAAAAGCTGTGAAACAAAAAATGTAGAGCGTGAAAAATCTTGAAACTGGCTAATTGATTTGCAACCATGTAACTTTCGATGACTTGCTGTGAATTAATGAACCGGTTTCAAAATCTGATTAGCGAAAATGGTTTAATTTTTCACGCTTTACAACTAATGTTTCAAACTTTTTTCTCAATCTCTAATTTTTAGGTGATTGTCAAAAACATGGTTGTTAAATGTGAACCAAATGAACCGGTTTCAAAATGTGATTGAACAGAATTGTGTTATTTTTCACACTCTACGACTTTTGTTTCAAGCTTTTTTCTCAATCTCCAATTTTTAGGTATAATTTTTAATACAAACCCGGTTGCAAATTAATGAACCGGTTTCAAAATCTGATCAGCGAAAATGATTACATTTTTCACGCTTTACAGCTTTTGTTTTAAGCTTTTTTCTCTATCTCCAATTTTTGGGTATTTTTTGTCAACTGGTTGCAAATTGATGAACCGGTTTCAAAAAATTCATATCACGTTTTTGTGGCCGTAGTGTGTAGAATACATTGCGCCATTAAAAACCAGTTTAAATTTTTTGACCAAACCGGTTTTTCAATTTGTGGACACCCAGTGCATGGGCCTGAAATTTTCCAGATCGCTTCTGAAAACCCTTATTTTTCCCTATTCAACGCCGCTCATTCATCTCGCTAGCTCTTTCCACTTAGAAATAAAAGACACCGGGCACTACTTTTGTGTCATACTGTATAATATTCGCCAGATTCTGAGTTAACCAAGGTCATTTCCATCAATATGTAAGGTTTTTTTTTGGAGTTCTACTGGGCGGTTGAAAATTTGCAAATTGCCTTTTTTTTTGAGTTTTGTGAACTTTGAAAATAGGCATTTATTTTCTTCTCAAATAAAATATGTATTGGGTCATTTGCTTAGCCAAAATCCTTCCAAGGAAGAGGCAACACAAGATAAAAGTCAAACTTTGAAGCCTTATAATATACATAATTATGATGCTTACATTTGTGGTGAAAAAACAATAATTTTGTGATTTTTACAGGGGAATAGGTAAATGGAAAATACATACTAAGTATAAATGTACTTATAACACGTTTTTTTTTTTAGCCTCGGCAAAATTTTCGTCAGCCAGGGTTTCGTCCTGCCTGGGCTGGCGTACGCTACGATTTTACATTATGCACCACAACTCTGCAGAATATGCGAAATAAAATTGTATTTATTTTACTCAGATACATTCTTATTCATTGTCATAGCATCACATTGCAACTATATACTCGTATTTGGCTGATTTCTTTTAAAATTTTTTTCCCTTAAACATTCTGTAATGTGTGGATGTTTTGTAAGTAGGAGGAAAAAAAGTTGAAAATTCATTTTTTAGAGGTGACAAATCGTATCTACTTTAAACCAGTAAAAAAATAGTTGAATTTATTTTTGTGAATTTGCATCAAGCGTTATTTTTTATCTGCCCGCAAGGTAATATATTATGTTTAGTACAGCCTAATTAAACATTAATTTACATACCTACTCACTGCTTAGGGAAAGAACCTCGAAGTTAGTAAGGATCTCGATCGAACGCACACACGACTACTCGTTGTAATATTTGAAACACCAAAGTGAAAAGGCTTTTGTTATACAAACATCTTTAGGGCTCTAACATAACATCTTCGCGGGTAAGGGACAAGGAGAAGACGACGGTGTGCGCGCGAAACAGTATAGAATTACTCCTGTGCGTTTCTAGTTGCATGTTATTGGAAATCGCGAACACCAAAACCAGTTCTATCATCCGAACTCCGTTTCATTTCCAAAAAAAAATGAGATTGAATGAATACCTATCTGGACGTTAGAAAGAATGAATAAGAATAAGACCCCGATCCTATTGCAATGATTTTTAAAGAAAAAAAGCTGAAAGTAGTTTTGAAATTGATTTTCGTCCAATTGAAAATTCCCATTTCTTTGTGTGTATCAGTTCTGATCATTTTGATGGGCCAGTTTTCCCATTAGAGAAAACGCGAGGTTTTGGGGCAAACGCTTACCTACGATTTTTTAAGCATTATTTTTACGTCAAACTTCTAAAAAAAAAAAAAACTGCTCATGCCACTCTTCTACCGGGACTCGTACAATATGGTTATCAAACTTGCCAAATAATGTTGAAAACCCCTGTGTTTTGCAGGAAAATTACGAAAAGGTCTCACTTCTTCAACGATATAATTGCGAGAAGGTTTCATTTTTTTGCAATCGCCAAAAAGACTTGACCTATTTTTCAATAACATTTTCAGACCTGCTTATTGACAATTTTTTTTTAATACAAAAAATTTCCAAGAAGCTTCACTTCTTAGCTAAAAGGTGCTAAAAGTTTCGTTATTTTTGCCATTTTTTTCAAACGTTTAAAAAGTACGATAAAAGTGATTCTTTTGATACTCTAAACGGAAAATTTTCCAAAAATGTCATGTCTCACATCGCTTTTTAGAGTAATTTTTGATGAATTATTTTACATTTTTTTGGAACAATTTTACGCTGAAAAAGTATACCTAATAATAATTTTATTAAAAACGCTCAAAACAAACTGAAAAATTTTAAAAACGTAAAATTGAGATGGTGAAAATGTTGTTAACTATACCCCCTCACCTCCCTTCCCATCCCCTCCCTCTAAAAAAAAACATTGAAAAGCTTCGTAACGCTGGAAAAGTGAAAAAATTAATGTGTAAAATATTAACCTCTCTCCTAGCTCCTTCTCCAAAAACAGTCGTAAGTAAACTGTAAACTCCCTCCGAAAAAATCTTCGAATATCCAAAGACGTTAAAAAAAAAGCTGACATTTTTACGTGTAAAATAGTGAACCTCCTTCCCCCTCCTCGATTGACCTCAATAAAGAAGTAAAGTATTTTTGAAAAATGTCCTGCCAAAATGTTCTTCTTTTTCACTTTGAAATTTTGTTGGAGACTTTGAATTGCTGAAAAAAGTGAAAACTTATTCCAATTAAATTGAGTAGAGAATTTTTTTCCTTTTTTGTGATAAATGGTGTCTTATATGTTTGTTAAAAAAGTGCGTTTTTGAAAAATTTTAAGAATGTCGAATCCTAGAAAAATTGCTCAATTTTTTCACCCTCAGCTCTTCTTCTCCCTCTTCGTGTTGAAATAATTTGAATACTAATTGCCTTTAAAAATAGGTACCTATCGACAATTTCATAAAATCTTGAAATTTTTTGATTTTTTCGATTTTCTGTTTTGAACAAATTATTGTTGGGACTTGATAAGTGACCTTGGAAATCTAATTCCAAATCCAAAATTAACTTCTTTGTACTTACTGAGTTCTTTTTTTGGTGCTTCCAAAGATGAATTTTTTTTGATGATTCGTATCGAAGATACTTTGGTTGAAAAAAACGGAGGGAGGGGAAGGAAGGAAGGATGAAGGCAGGCATTTTTGTTATCACGAGTAAATGTTTCCTCTTACATGTGTTTTTTTTCAAAGATTAAAGTCTTACGCCTTAGTAAATACTCAACGTGGTATTTTTTGAAAAAAATTTCGCCATTTTGGCCAAAAGTTTATAAAAAACCCTGTTACAAAAATTAGTACCTAAAATCTTCTTTCATAACAAAATAGCAAAAGATGTTGTATTTTGTCAAAACTGCTAAAAGTGCTCAAAATTTTCGCTTTTGGGTAAAAAATCTCAAAAAAATACTACTTTTTTCCGAGAATTTCCAAAAAAACCGACTTTTGCTAAAATTGTCAGTATAACTTTTTTTAAAAAATTGGGAAAAAATTGCGCTTGTTTGGCAATAATTGTAAAAAAGTCTCGTTTTTTTCTAAAGTTGTCAAAGTCTTGCTTTTTTGGTCAAAAATTTTCGAATGTTTTCACTGTTTTGTTTACAAAAGATTGCCAAGTGAAAATTTCAGCTCATTTGGTCAATTATTATCAACTTGAGTTATCGCCTGGACAAATTTTTCTGTACACAAGTTGGTACTGATTTTAGATTCTCAAAAACCATCTACGTAATATTCCGAGAAGATAAGAAGGAAAATCTGTTGAGAACGTAGGTACCTACATATTCAATAAAATTCAATACTGAAAGAGAACAATTGAAATCATCCAGTTAAGAACATTTATTTCATAAAAATCATTAATTACGCTTACATTAGTCAGTTAATTACCTAGTACGGGACTTGCATAAACAGTAACAATTTTTTTGGGTTTTGGTTGGTGAAATATAAATTATTTTTATGTCAGGTATGGTGATCCATTTACGAAGCATATAGGTACTTATTATTACCACCATACCTATAGGTAGTAGGTATTTAATAAAATGAAGTATGTTGATATCTGCAGTCCAGTCACTTTTCATCTTTACTAAAAATTCTGTCTCTTCATTTGTCAAAATCACCTTAACTTATATTTACACTTTCATTCAAATTACTACATACCATCTGCGTCTTCATCCAAAATCCTGTTGTCTTAATTTTCGCTCCAACTCATATCCTCTTCATCCTCACCCGAAGTACTCTCATCGTAACCATGGCTCAAAAACTCAGTATTTAAATCACGAACAGGCCAAAGTGAATCATCAAAGACCGCCAAACACCACTGCCTAAACTTTGATCCGAACTTTTTATCGAAATACACAAAGGAACGTGTCGACTTTATATTAGTACTGAAAAAACTAGAAAAATCATATCTCACGTGTCTCAGGTTGCTACTTTCAAACACAGATTCAACAATTTTCTCTAGATCATCAAAACCACGACGGAGATCAAAGTAACATTGTGAATTAAGAGAGAAGTAAGCCATGTGGGATAGGAATCTTCGTTTCACTTTCAATGCTGCTGCTACATCATTTTCGAAAACATCCTCAATATAGTTACTAAATTCGTTCCACAAATTTACATTCGTAATTAAGCGTAACTGACCAATCAATTTTGGAGATACTTGCTCCAAGAACAATCGTTTGTATGCACGGGCAGCATCAACATCGTGCAAAAAGTAAGCTTTCAATTCGTCCTCAAACATTTGAAAATTTCGATGGGAAAATATATTTTGTAAATGTGTTATAAATCTGAAAGAATCGATAAATAATTTTATCGATGTTAATTGGTCATTAGAGCATGGTGAACAATTATCCAGAATGTTGTTCAGCAAATAACGATCGTGCCATGGCATAACGTCTTGAGTCGTTTTTTTCAACACCATGTTTCTTTTAATTCTAAAAATTTCAGTCATCAGCCTACTCGGCACAAACATTTGACTTTGACTGTAGCTAGAAATGAACTCTTCAGACATGTTTGAAATGAAATAATCTTTCTGATGATCAGAAGCAGTCTCCCAAATCTCAAGCAACGTAAACATCGACGTTCCATTGCATATCAAATCACAAAATAACCTGGCAAATTGTTCTACAGCCATCTCATTTTTGAAGTGTTTCCATATCCAGAGTGCCATTTGCGGCGCACGATGCCGCATGGCAAAACGAGCAATGATTATGAAAGGCCTTTCAGACAATTCAGACAACAAACATTGTTGTTGATACCATGACATTTCCGAAAGGATTTGTTCTAAAAAAGCGAAGTCCTTGCAATCTCTATAACAAATCCAAGCATTAGCTATTCTTACTTGATCATCTTTACTTAAGCGATACCAGAAAAATTTATTGCTGTACCTACAATCAGGATGTATTTTTATTCTATAATACTTGGACATATGCTCAAAAAGGTCAAAATCGTCTAAATATTCGAGATATGCAAAAAGGGGATTTTGAACTGGCATTCTCCAAAGTTCATTTTTTAGAAAACAAATCCAATAAAAACAAGAACGGTTAGTGGAAAATTTTACTTTCTCGATGAATTCAGATGGCAGCAGATTCAACGAAAACTTTTTGATCTCATCTTCCATGTAAAATTCACACATGATGAGAAATTTATGCAAATCAGTTAAACTGCCAATCTCCAGAATTTTCCTCGCGCTTTTTTCATAGTCGATTTTACCATAAATTGACCAAATGCACCATTTTGGATCAATGCCCCGAATTTCGTGACTTTTCCTCAGACATTTATGGCGAAATACTATTCGCAGAAGATGCGCAACCCAACGTGTAATCTCTTCACAAAACTTTCTAAGGGAATTTTTGAGCTTTTCTTCAACACGATGAGGAACTTTCAAATGCGTTATCATTTCTTTTGACTGCTGTTGGCATACATATTCGTCACAGTACTCAAGGAATTTATTACAAGGGATGACATTCGTTTCTTCACCTTTGATAGGAGGATATGTTGATAGATTTCTGTGCCATATTTCTCGAACTATTTCATGAGACGCTATTTCTTGCAAGCTTGGTACAACGTACAGGTATATATAACAATCTTCGTTGCTCTCATCAAAGTCATTTCTTTCATGTCTTTGATCAGTGGTCATCTTGAATAATCTGTAAGTTGAAATATTTTTTATATTTTGTCATACTAGATCTGAAAACTTTAGTGGAGATAGAGACCTTAATTTTGAGTTAAAAGTCACCCAGAAAAAATGTTATCTCTGGAGGTTCTCCTGGAGGGAAGATATTGTATGGGTATTAAGGGTTCTGAAAATGAAGTAATTTTTTTCAAAAATTGCGTTTTTTCGCTCTTTCTCCTACTTCACAACATGTTTTGAGAGAATGGCCCAGCAGTATTAACGAATAATATTCAAGATTCTGTGTTGACCGAGGTCATTGACATCAACATCTATAAGACCACTTTTAGGTTCTACAGGGGGGGGGGGGGTTGAAAATTCTCGAATTGCTGTTTTTTTGAGTTTTGTGTTCTGAAAACAGGCATTCAACTACTTTCTTCTCAAATAAAATATCACGTATCAATTTTGTCAAAATATGGAATATGTAATAAGTACACTAATACCATTTCTAAATCTGTGAAAGTATTTTGGAATACGATGGAGCTAATTATTTGGTCACTCTTGCCAATTTTCTAAAAATCGAGAAAAATAACCGAAAACTTATGAAATTTTCTGGGTACAAGAATCTGTTTGAAGAATCTCAAATACATACTATCTTCGGAAACTGGGCTGTTTCGACCAAAACAGGTGGAGGAGGGGCTGAAGCGAAAGGATAGTGATTTTTTTTTTAATAAATGCCCTCTCTTTGATGACCCAAAGCCTGCTGGCGAAAATTTTTGTGACAAATTGCTGTAAGAAATTTCGCCCGATTTTCTTTTAATGTAATAGGACCTCCTCAGTAGTCTTCCAAAAATTTGTAGCTGCCCAATTGCAAAACTGCGGGCCTTGCAGAGTTAAAAAGTGTCAAAATGAGGATTCTCAGATTATTTAAATATAAAAATTTCCATAGTAGGGTCATTCCATGCCAAATCAGAGGATTTTTGCACGAGTGGTATTCGATTTTTTTTCAAAATCAAATCATGTGTATAGAGGTCGTCAAACGATGACGAATGACGCAAACTGGGCATTTTTTTCGATTTTTTTTGGCGGAGCTGTGGGGCTTCAAAATTCTCTAAAATGACCGAAAAAGTAAAACTTCAATTGCAATTTGCTCCAGTTGTACGTGGTATAGATTTTTGAAATTTTTTTCAAATTGCAGTACTTTGAGAGAGTAATCTACGAATGATGTCAAAATCAGTGTTGCCACTTTCAAAAATCTAAAAAAATCGATTTAAAAGCTTCTAATTTAAATGTAACTATGATCTTAGCGAGTAAAAATTCTGAAAAATTTTCAGTTTTAGTCCTTTTTATGTAGAATAACATATCAAAAAATTGGACTGGCGTTTTTACTCATTTTCGAGAAAAAAAATTAAGACTTCTACACTTATTGCAAAAATACCACCAGGAACCTAAAAAATGAAAATTTTTGCACTTTTGAGATATTTTACCAATCAATTTGTCAACGAATTCACGAGAAATGTCATTTTTCGTGCTATAATTTTAAGAGTGAAACATTAAAAAAATCGACAAAATTTTCGTCAGCCAGGGTTTTACTAAGACCTCCTTATTCATTGTCATAGCATCACGTTCCACTTATTTCACCGATTTCTTTTAAAAATTTGTCCTTTTCAACATCCCTGTAATCTGCAGATTGTTTTGTGGGAGGAAATAAGTTGAAAATTTATTTTTTAGGGGTGATAAATTGTACTTTAAACCAGTAAAAAAATAAGTATCGAATTATTTTCGTTAATTCGCCTCAAGCATTCTATTTTCCGTCCACAAGGTGGGGTAATTTGCCTTTCAATGCATAATACATAAATGTACAGTACAGCCTAATTAAACATAAATTTTACTTACGTACTCACTGCCAAGGAAAAGAACCTCGAAGTTGGTCAAGATCTCAATCGAACGCACACACGACTACTCATCGTAATATTTGAATCACCAAGACACCAAAGGAGTTTTGTAGGTATACAAACATCATCGCAGATGCGGCAACGAAGAGACGAACTAGGACTGGAGTTTCTGTCAGACAAGGATAGTGTAGATCGAATGGATACGTATCTAGACGTTAGAAAGAGACATATGGAGCTACTGTCAGACAAGGACACTATAGATTGAATGAATACGTATTTAGACGTTAGAAAGAGAGGTCGCAAACGATTTTTTTTCAAAACTCCCGCAGAGCTGGGAGCTCCCCGACTGTGTAATTTTTAAACTTTCTTCAACAAGGACGCATGCTGTGTGTGTTGTATGTATAATTACAAACGGTATCGAGAGATTTTAGGGTTGGTACTGTAGGCCTGGTCAAGTGCGGGTACTTGTACATAAGAATACGGCTAAAATGAGAGAGAAACTGTGTTCAGAGTCTTGTGGGTACACATTGAAAAGGATAATTTTTTGCCAAAGTTCCATTTTTTAAATTGAAGATTTTGTGAGACCCTTCTGAAAAAAATACCATTACTTAAATTTCAAAAATCGTTTTTCTAACATTTCTAAAAAAAAAAAAAAAAAAAAAAAAAACAGAAAGTAATTCGAAATTGATTTTCGCCATTTCTTTGAGTGTATCAGGTCTGATCATTGTCATAGACTAGTTTTCACATTAGAGAAAACGCGAGATTTTGGGACAAATAGGTACCTACAATTTTCTGAGCATTAATCACGTTTTATCGGAATGCAAAATTTTTAAAAATGTTTGAACGTCGAACTGGGGCAGGGGGAACTCCTCATGCCTCTCTCTACCGGGGCTCGTACTCGGTTATCATACTTTGCAAGTTACTCGTAAGTCACTATAGGGTAACTGAAAGTAGCTTGGTTACTTTTTCAAAATTTTGGTTATCAAAGTTGCTGTTTTTTAAATTTTCAAAAATCACATTTTTCAAAATCCTGCCCTTATATGTAGTTTGGAAAAAAAAAGAATTAATAATTTCGATAAGGAAGTCGTTATATTTTTCATTTTCTTTGAACTGGCTACATGGCTTTCATAGCAAAAGTGGTAGAAAGTTTTTGTGACCTTGGAAATCGAAAACCAAAATGAACTTCTTTGTACTGAGTTATTTTTTTTTTTTTTGATGATTCTTATCGAAGACGTTTTGGTTGAAAAAGGGAGGGAGGGGAAAAAGGAAGGCAGGCATTTCTGTTGTCATGAGTAAATGTTTTCTTTTGCATGTGTTTTTTTTTCAGGGCGTCTAACGGTCATGAAAGTCATGAAAGTCATGAAAAATGTAATGAATTTTAGCAGGTGGTCATGAAAGTCATGAAAAGTCATGAGAAAGTCAAGAGTTTTCCTTGAAATACACTTAAAATTTTTTTAAAAAGCCCATAAAATGAAAAAAAAAAATGAAAAATTTGTTCAAAAAATTATAAAAATGAAATCCCTAATTTTTGGTCGTGTAAAAAATGGCAACCCTGTTCGATAAATGAATAGGCTATCATACCTATGTACCTACTGCGTTTGAAAAATATCACGTTTTCTATACTTGCCTACAAATTTTAAAACATTTCCTCGCAGTTTCAAGTTAGGTAGGTAGGTATTTATTTGGGGGAGGGGGTATTTTCATGCGGTAAAAATGTGAAAAATAAATCATAAAAAAATCATGAAAAAGTCATGATTTTTTTGTCTAGGAGTTTTGTTAGACACCCTGTTTTTTCAAGGATTAAAGCCTTACCTACTAATACTCGAGGTGATATTTTTTTTAAAAAGAGGAAATATTTTGGAGCTTCTAGACAATTTGAATGAATTTTATATGTAGGTAAACTTGGATCACAAAAGGTCACTGTTGCGAATTTGTAATAATTAGGGTAGAATTATTGACTTTGGGTTCATTTTTATTGAGAAATTGTCCCTTCTTTCTTCTCCATTCCATTCCAGTATCCTGATTCAACCATTAAATCAATTTTTTAGCTTAATGAAAATTTTACCTTCCTAATTTCATTCCATCGGAATCGCATTAATTAATTTTCCAATACCTACTACCTACCTACCTACTAATGAGAAATTTTTATTTTCTTCTCGAATAAATTCAGTGTATAGTTAATTCGTTCGAATGAATCAGCTCTTGACTTCCTTACATAACCCATTCTCTTCTATTTTCTCTCAATGAGTTGGGTATTTACGCGAAGAATAATTTGAACAATATAAACTTATTTTGGAAACTAATTTCAAAGCATCTTAAATCCTATCGAAACTACCTAATTTCTCTCCAAGTTGCTTCCTTTAAAAATGAACCTTTTCAGTAAATTTTCGTCGTTCTGTTAATGAACAGCTCGTTATTATATACGTAGTACTCCTAACCTAAGTCGAATTCGAACGCATTAATGCGATGCGTTGTGGAGTTAACTCGAATTTCTCTAAGTGTTTGATCTGAATTTTACATAGGTACTCAAAATTGACAAGGATTGTACAAGTTTTAATGCGCGTAATGTGTAATTGTATCTGGGTATTTTTTCACTGCTGCCAACGAATGTGTTAAATATTATCAATTATCAATGATATTTTTAAATAGCTATTGGTCGCAAGAGCGAACACGTAAAAGCAGTTTCTGTAATTGCTATTCATTCGGTGCACGAGTTTAGTTCATTGAATTCGTCGATATTACGTAAAACGTACCTAGTATTGATTAAAATTTTGCAGTTTTGCACCGGTTGGGGAAGTTGTAATTCAATTGCGATAGGCTGATGGGTAAAATATCGCTATAGCATAGCTTCACGTACCTATTAAAAAACCGATATAATTTTTGAAACAATTCCATCAGCCAGATTCATTTTTTGGACGAGGTAATCGTAGTTATTTCGCAGAAAAAATATACTTTTAAATTATTCGTCGGATTTTAAAGTAATTTAATTGCAAATTAGCTATCTCTATCTCATTTCGTAATAGGTAAGCATACTGTTACCTAATACCTGCCCAGATATTGAATTTCATATCGGCTGAAAAGAAAAAAAAACAAACGTATTTGGGTAATAAAATGTCAAAAATTTTATTTAAACCGTTTATAAAATGTATTTTTTTTTACATCAACTTACATACGTTTTGTAATCTAATCGCATATAAAATGTAATACAACTTTAATAATATAAAGTGAAGTTAAAACAAATAACAACAAAAAGAAATATTTATCTTGCGAGGAAATTAATTAAAGTAAGATTTTTTATAAACAAAAAAACAACATGGATTTGTTTCCCTTCTCAGTCAACTTTGTTGTTTTCCTTACTTATTTCCTAGTAGGTGATTTTGATTTTAAAAATCAGATATTTGGTTCGAATTTTCCACCCTTCATCTCCCTCCCTTCACGTTCTTTTACGAAAAAAGAACAATAAAACGCGTGTGATGAAATTTCAAAGTGATTGATCGCATTATCTGTGCCTTTTCCTCTTATCTCGTGGTTTCTCTTTGAAGAGTTACCATTAAAACAATTTACGAGGTCAACTGAAAAGGAAATTATTATTTAGGTAGTTTTTAAAAAACATTTTCATCATGAACGCGTCTTAGAATGTAAATACAAAAATATAAAAAAAATTATACCATAAACTAGATAATAGCGTGGTTTATAAAATTAGGATATTTTCATTCTAACCTTTTTTTTTCAAGCTATTGGCTTCCTTTTTGGTATACTTAATTTGCCCTTTATGAATAGGATTGTTGAAGATTGCCATCTTATTTTTATCGTTTTTTGATGATTGATGATGAAGGTATTGTTTTCTAGTATCACGAAGGTAGAAATAAAATATTTTTTTCAACCTATTAAAAGCTGAATTTCTTAGTTGATGATCATGTTTTTTTTTTCAAATCGAATGTTAATTTTTGCGTAATTTTTTCTTTTTCTAGACTCGGTCGAATTTGATCCAAAATAACTGAACACGAAGAAATCAATCGAATCGACTATAGACGAAAATTAAACGTACCTACGATCGAGGTGAGTACCATTTTACATCCACGTCGACTTCATCGCGGAGGGAGAAATAAAAGGGTATATTTTTAGAACGGGTTAAAGGTATTACGATTCGGGTGCTAATTTTAGCCTGGCGCGAAAAAAAAATAAATTGCTCCAGCACCGCATTATTACCCTTCGAGTCGACTGACGACGTGTCGCGAGGGAATATCTGATGAGTATTTCGAGACGACTTGTACAGTATAGTGAAATTAGAAAAAAAAAAGGTCTTCGTAAATGGCGAAATTAACTCGCGAAGAGATCACGACAGAACGCAAATTAATTGACATTTAGACACACGCACGCACTCGAAAAAAAAATGAACGAGGATAGATAAAACTGGCCTCGAAACACCGCAAGGTCGCATTTTCCTTTGCCTCATTTTTACGTCTTCAGTCAACTCGAAGGATATTTTATTCGTTGGAATGTACACAACAATAACTCAGCGACTACGTCGTTTAATCTAAATTACAAAGTTGAACAACAAAAATACATAGTAAATTGCTCGAAAATTTTTTTCGACCCAAAAAACCATACATAAATTGAATTAATTTTCCTTAAAAAATATCATAATACGAGACTTTGTCCGGATATTTATAACCAACAAAAATATACAAACGATAACGAGACAAGAGCGTGCAAGGAGAGGCCGGATTTTTTTTGGGTAATTTCATTTTCGAGATGATTTGACTGTGTGTTTTTTCGAGTTGAAATAGTCGATTTTATTTGATTAGCATTAAACGACGATTTTTCCAAGTTTTCTTTGATTTTTGTGTCAGTAAAAATTTTTTATTCTGGCTAACAAGGGTGGGGGGGGGGTGCTCATTGAAATTGTTTTATGAATTTTTATTTTCATTACCAGGAGAAGTTTTCATAATGTGATAATTTTTCTATTTCGTGAAATATTTTTTTTACGGATTTTGTTTCATGTTTCATTAATTCTTTCTTCATACGATCTAGAGGTTAAGGACGCCAGTTCTAAAAAGAGAGGCAGCGTTGTTAAACCCATTTTTAAGTGGCTGATTGGGTTGAAAATTATTTCAAAACTCCTGTCATTTTTGAAAATAAAATTGAAACTTTCATTTTTGAACAGATAATGTAAACTTCATTTTGTTTTTGGAGAGACTAACTTCATGGAACAAAAAAGTGATCAAAAGCTTTTAAAATTCGCCCTAAAAAAGTTCTCTTGTGAACAATTTAAGAAAGAAAAAATCTTTCTTTAAAAATTGTTTGTCGTAAAACAAAATTTGTTATTAACCTTCTTTTTTCAAAAATCAAGTTTACATTTTAGAAGGAAATTTCTAATTTGAGAAATTTTCTTTTGGAAAAAACTTTTTCAGAAAAACTTCTCCGATAAACTTGAAAAAAAAAACGAAATTATCAATTTTTTTGGGAGGGGGAATCTTTACTGAGGAAAACTTGTAGGTCTGTTTTATGAACATCCCATTTTAGTCCTAAAAAAAAACAACATACTTGCTTTAAAAGAGGAAGGGAGTGTAGAAAATTTTTCGAAGGACAACATTTTTTTTCTTCAAAATTTTACTAAATTGAACAAGAAAGCTGAAATTTAATATGAATCTTGATTTCGACCACCTCAATCGATTGGAGACGGTTTTGTACCATTTTGAGCAGCTTTGGAGCCTCTAGCAGAGTTTTGAAACTTGAAAAAAAAACATTGTTCTGAACAAGTAAAAACTGATTTTGAAAAAAAATTGTATGAAATTGATTTTTTAAAACTAGAATTTCCAAAAAGTTGCTGGAGACTCCAAAATGGCTAAAAAAAACCATTTTCAGTCGACTCACCAATGTTGAAAATATGACATGATTTGAAAATCAGATCAGATGTTTTCCTCCAAAGGCTCGGGAACACTTAATTTTTCAAATTTGCATTTTTGAAATCGCTGGAGAAATTTATGGTTTTGAACCAGCAGTAATCGATTTTGGAGAAATGGCATGAAATTGGTCAAGTAGGTCAACAACAAGCACTAATCTCGAGTAGGTAGACGTTCCAAAGTTAATTTGGACAGATTTTATGGCGGTTTTTTTTGGGAAACTGGAATTTTAAAAATTCTACTGGAATCTCCAGAATGGTTGAAACTATTTCCAATCGACTCGTAATGATAAAATTGAGAGCTAAACCGTCAATTTTAGCTTTTCAACTTCATCGAGTGAAATTTTGTGAAATTTTCATCTTTCAAAAATCTGCTGGAGGCTCCAGAGCTGCTCAAAACTGTTTCCAATCGATCTAGGAAGCTGAAATAGGGTGCATGCATACTAAATTTCAGCTTATTAGGTGAATTTGGTAAAATTTGATTTTTTCACATTTTTGAGCCTTGAATTTTCAAAAATTTACCAAAAATCGAAAAATGCACTTTAGCACCTAAAATTTTGGCTAATGATGCATTTTTGCATTCTCCTTAAATGTAGTTTTGTTCGGTTCAAAAAAATTTTCTCCAGCTAAGATACTTCCCTAAATATTCATGTTTTGAGCAAAGTGATTTTTTTCAATAGTGTAAAGAAGTTTCCAAAAATTTTTGTAAGGTTAAATTTTGATGTACTTGAATGGTAAATTCTGGTATACCTAACTTGAAAACCAAGTTTCTTAATCAGTAATCTTGTGTATTTTACCACTTTCAAAAATCTGCTGGAGGCTCCAGAACTGCTCAAAACGATTCAAAACTGTTTCCAATCGATCCAGGAAGGCGAATTAGGATGCATACCAAATTTCAGGTTTCTAGGAAAATTTGGTAAAATTTTGATTTTTTCACATTTTTGGGCCTTGAAGTTTTTAAAATTTACCAAAAATCGAAAAATGCACTTTGGCACCTGAAATTTTGACTAATGATGTATTTTTGCATTCTCTTTTGATTCAGCTTTGTTCGGTTCAAAAAATTTTCTTCCATCTGGAATAATACCTTCCTATAAGTCCACCATGTTTTGAGAAAAGTGATTTTTTTTTCACTTAGGCAAAGAAGTTTCTAAAAATTTTTGTAAGAATAAATTTTGATATATTTGAAGGTAAATTCTGGAATAACATAAAAACCAAATTTTTAAATCAGTAATCTTGTGTATTTTGCCCCTGAAACTTGAAGGTAATGCAACCATATCTACTTATACGTTGTAAGAGTTGCATAATCACTGGTAGATTGCTCTAAAACACCCTGTATAATGTGTTCAATGGCAGCTCCACCTCTCTAAACCCTCCTGCCAAAACGTTCAAAACGAAAATTTGTACCCTCAACACATCCTCATGCCTCTCCTCTCTACCTCCTCGAGCTTTCATCGGCTCTCGCAGATAACGCTCTCGTCTCGTAAAAATACGCGTCTATTATAAATTAAGCGTTGTGGTACGTTGAGCATGCATGGACAACGGGTCACACCCTTGTAAAGAGAAATGTCTGTACGACAAGTATTCGGGCGGTAGGGGTTGTTCGTGTTTGGCATTTTCCCTTTGTTTTTTCACCTTCATATACGCTAAGATTATAACTAATATTACAAATACCACAAAACCCATACAGCTGCCGATAATCAAACCGAGTCGTCGCGTTAGTATGGAACTCGGTTGCGGGCTACGCATCTGGTAATTTTCGCCGGCGTCCAAAGTACGTACCTCGGTACATCGGCTGGAGTGATTGTTGGCCATTTCGATTGAGGTTATGGTTTTATTTGTGGATGTCGAATGCCAATTACTCAGCCCGATAACGCATATTAAATATCTTGTATTCGGGTATAATTCGATTAGCTTAACCGAGCGTGTTTTACTATCGTACAGTTTGCTGCTCGCCTGCAAAAGCACACAAATACCGAAACCAGATTAGAATTATTTTCTATTCGAGCATTATTGTGATAAATATCTAACTTAAAGTTAGTCCAGTTGAAATTTTTTTTTCCAATTGGAGGTATAAGAGAGAGAAGGGGAGGGGGCACCAAGAAATAGCGTCCTTGTTACCATAATTTAGTGCCAACGACAACGACGACGACGACGTCAACTACACGTATGAGAAAACAGAGAAAATGGAAAGGGGTGAAAAAAATGCCTTTAATCTTTACCCCTGGTAGACATAAATTTCTATCTGACCGATGCCTTTAATAATAGTCGCTTTAGATATACTGAACTAAAATATGCTAAAGGAGAGAATATCGCCGGCATCGCATAACGGTGTATCAAATAAAGACGCTTTCAAAATAACCCACCCCCCCCCACCGCACCTCGCCACCGCAAAAAGCCTGTGCAAATATTTTCTCCGCATAAGCGTATACGACGAGATATAGCTGTGTGGAGCTTTATACTACGTGTGTAATGCGAATGGTATTTCCTCGCCGTTCTCTACAGCACGTAGTAAAATTCAACGTTTAATATTTGATAGCACGTTAGGATATAGGATGAAGGAATTGATAAGCGAAAACTCTCTTTTTGCTTTGAGTTTAGTCGCGTCTGCAGCTCTTATGTTATTCGTTTCGTCGGCTGCGGCGTGTGGCTGGTGTAATTTAAAGATAATAGAGACTATATCGTTCGGGTTTGGTGCGAAATTCGCTGCATCCGTATTGTTTTGAATACTGTTGAGAAATGAGCCGAAGTACAGAAAGCATGTGTAGAACACTGAGCAGGGAGGGATATCTACCTAGTGCCTACAAATTGCTCGATGCATGGATGGGAGGGGGGATGCGACTGGAATAATGTGCACTGAAGGATTTCCCCAAAACACAGGACAAAGTGAAAGAAAATATTTTTTGGGGATGGGGAGGGGGAGAGGAAGAAAAAATTGAAATTTCCTGCTGTGAATTTCCGATTTTTTAACTTAGTGATTTTTTTTTTTTTGAATCCAAACGACATAAAAATTATTAGAATAGCCTCAAAAAAATTGGAAAAGCATCTCAAAATACATTTCCATGCAAAATTTCAAAAACTGGATTTTATTTCTCAATTTTGAATAGATTTTTGAAAATTCAAACGTGTTTGTTTTTTTAAATAGCAAAAATGAAAGTTCGAATTTTGTTTGAATCAGAGTGTTTAACAGTCCTGCAAGTCCTTCTTTTTTAAAATTTTGTTGCGAAACAGATTTCTTTACTCTCTTTACTCTGTTGTATGTAAGTTCGTACTTTCAAGGAACTGTTTTTTTTTTGTTTTATATGTATTTAAAAACTTTATAGGATGTCCTGAGGTCTTTAAAGTCGCTAAAGTTACAAAAAAGTCTATATTTTTATCAGAAATTTCCAAACATTCGCCAAAGACGACCCCACTAACGTGCAAAATTTTACTGTGCATCACGAATCAAGATGCGAAATTTCATTCAAAACCGGATCCAAAAACAAGAAAATTTTGCGTTGAAACTAATTCTTATGTTGAAAATTAGATATTATTTTGGTACACCTCTCAAAAATTTTGCCCCTTTGCTTCACTTGGCCATAAAATGTTTTTTTTCTCATTTTGAATTTAATTTTCATAGATCAAAAACTGAAAAAGAGTTTGAAACAAAAAACAAAAAAGGTGAGAATTTTTGATTTTGGATTACCAATTCTGAATTTGAATTAAAGTACATACTGAACTTTTCATTTTTTAAAGTTCATTTCTTGAAAGTAAGTAGGTACCTACTTCAAATCATGAAAACATTTTTTTAATGTCAGGCGAGAACTGTTGAAAGTTGGTCATTTCAAAACTTATTTTAAAAAATGTAAAAAAGTGTAAATTTCATTGGAAACGGGAAACCGAAATTTTTTATCAAAAATTGAGGAGGGAGGGGGAGGGTGCTAAAAAAAGTAGCGAAAAAAATTCGCTTTGACGCCCTTTTCAAAAAAAAACTCTTTGAATGTCAAAAGACATTTTAAAAAACGAGTAATTTACGTGTAAAATATTGACACCTCCTCTCCCCTCCCTCCCCCAAGAAGTTGTAAAGTGCTTGAAAAATATCCTGCCAGAAGTCCTAAGTCCTGCTTTTTCATTTTGAAATTTTGTTAGACACCTTCTGAACGCTATTTTCGAACTCCCCAAGTGATTGGGGATTATTCTGAGCTGTTCTGGAGCCTCACCCCACCCCTCTTGCCCACAATGGTGAAAAACACAAAATTTTTTTTCTTTCGAAAATATATCTGCATGAGTACTGTAATTGGTATTTTTTTCAAATTTTTTCTCCAGCTGAGTCATCTTCAAAAACTAAAAAACCATCAAAAATGTGTTTTTTGTGTCACAGCAAACACTAAAAAAAAAACGATAATGCTAGTGACATAATTCTGTAATTTTGCATGAGGGCCTCCAAAAACAATAGAAAATCAAACAACTTCTGAAAAACACAATTTTGAGGTCATAGGCACCTCCTCCTCCAATTTTTGGGGCGAAAGAAGATTGACAATATGGGTATCGTTATCATATGAATCGAACTCGCTGAACACGAATACGAAGTTAAATTTGCAGTTTGACCCTCTCAAGGGTCGCATTGGGGGAGGGGGATGCCCAAAAATTGAGTTCTTCGTGAAATGTAGTTAGATATTTAAAAATTTAAAAAGCTGGAGAGTCTAGAATGCTCAAAATCACAAGCAATCGATTAGGGAAGTTGAAAATGGGATGTGTATCGAATTGTAGCTAACCAATTTTTAATCATTAAAAATTCATCTGAGGTCAAAAAGTGAAGTTCAGAAGTTTCTAATTTCTTCATGTGGTTTGATCCAGAAACATCGAAAAACGTATTACTTATATACATACCTATCTCGAATTTGAATATGATGAAAAATCTTGTACTATGATATGGGTGCCTACTGAAATATGAATCGAAAGATGAAGAAAGATACCTAAAGACAAAAATTAACAGTCGTATAACTTTCTCACGACTAGAATTTTGAAAGTAGGTAACATCTCACGTTTGTATTGTATACCTACACCTTTACACGTTCTTATACACATACGTATCTACTTTTGAAGATGTACGATACCTACAATGTAGGTAGATAGGTAGGTAGTTAGGTACTTTATTTATACGTATACGAGTACGCTACACATCCGCAAACAGACAAAATTTAATTTATACCGAGCGAATTTCTTATCAGAATTTTGTACGTTGTAGGTAAAGGTATACTCGTACGTCTACGTATATAGGTTCACGCAAAGTTTACGAGCGGCGATAAAAATTACAAAGTAGGAGGCAAACTTTCGCGCAAAGGTTTTAAAATTTTTGTTTGTATACTTTGGAAAATAGGCTAGGTATATTATAAGAATTCAGCTTACTCGACAAACGCAATTCAAGGCATAAAATACAAATTTAGCGACAAATAAAATGAAACCCATTAACACAGCGCAGGGGCGAGAGAATACGAGTATAGCGCGAAACGCATTAAAAAACGCAATGTTAATGTAACGACTATTTTGTTTAAGAAATTTGACGCTAATTAACATTTTAAGAGGGCATTGGTGGATAAGATGGCTGAAATGGTTTCCGACTGGTACCCCGGTGACAATTGCGTGCTACGAGTATATGGAGGCATCCTATACTAAATATTACATTAATTTCCTCTCCCCGAATGGGAAATTTTCAACTCTTGGTGTGGTTGATCTTGAGCAATGGCTTGGAGACTCAAGCGTGGGTCTTGGTTTTTTATTTGCTCAGAATTCGTGGAGTTGATTTTTCAGACGTTGACGTGTGTGTAAATGTACATAATACAAGTAAATAAAATTTGGAAAAATAGTGCCAGATAGTACTGTTTATTTTTGATACTGTAAAAAATGTAAAAAGGTCTCTCTTTTTAAAAAAATATGCCAACATTTAATTTTTAAAAATTGGTGCTTTTTATTAATTGTCAAATTTTTGCTTTTTGAAAATAATCTCGCTTTTCTGCAAAATTGTCAACTTTTTAAAAAAAATTTAAACTACCTATTTAAACTTTGTAATTATAAACACCCCCAAAAAAAAAAAAAAAAATTTAAAAAATGTGACATTTTTGTCAGGAATTGTTACCACTTTTTGAAAAAAAAATGTAAGAACTGTTGTTCTTTTTATTGAAATTGTGAAATTTTTGCTATGGTCTGTTGGTCTCGCTTTTTTGCAAAATTGCCAACTTTTTTTTTTTTATTATCAGATATTATTTTAAAACTATTGAAACCCTGTAATTTTTTCTGCCAGAAATTGTTATTACTTTTTGAAAAAAAATGTAATTTTTCTTCCAATACTTATTTACTCACTTTTTGAAAATAGTTGTTTTTTACTAAAATTGTCAAATTTTTGCTTTTTGAAAATCGTCTCGCTTTTTTGCAAAAGTTGTCAACGTTTTTTATTCGATTTTAAAACCATTCAAAACCTGTATTTTTTCCAGAAATTGCTAAAAAAAAAAGGGAACATTTTTGACAGAAGTCGTCATCACTTTTTGAAAAAAAATGCAAAAAAATGTAATTTTCGCCTATAATTTCCAGAAAGTTTTGCTTTTGCTGAAGCCTGAATTGTCAAAATTTTTCTTTTTGTCCAAAAATTGTAAAAAATTCTTGTTTTTAAAAAAATTACCTACAAGTACTAAAAGTTGTCGATTTTTTTTCCAAAAATTTATGAAAAGTCTCACTTCGTTTCAAAAGTTTTCCAGGTCTCACTTTTTTACCAGAAATTGCCAAAAAGTCCTTTCATTTGTTAAAATTGCTTTATTTTGTCAAAAAAAAAAAGATTTTCAACTATTATTCAAGCCTCAGTTTGTTACCTAAAAAGTGCCAAAAATTACCAAAAAGTTTAGTGTCTGTTTTTTTTAACTAAAAAATAGAAAAAAGTCTCACTGTTACAACATGGCGAAAAAGTGTTATTTTTGTATCAATAATTCCTAAAAGTTGCTGCTTTCTATTGAAATTGTCAAATCTTTGGTTTCTGAAAAAGTTTTCGTTTATTAGCAAAATTGTTGAAGATTTTCACTCTTTCTCAAACTATCCAATGCTTTTGTTTTTTTTGCCAGAAGTGGCTAAAAAGTGTCACTTTTTTTTTGCCAATTTGACAATTTCAGCAAAACAGCAATTTTCGATGTTTAGGGTCCACAATAATAAGTATCGAGCACAGTTGGTGAGAATTTTCGCGACAAAAGGTGGATTGGCGACATTGATCAATCTGTATTGTGTTTTGATCTTGATGTGGCTCAGTGCTGCAAACTCATATTTTGCCACGAAAATTTTCGCCAGCTATGCTCGATATTATTGGAGATCCTGTAGGGTACCAATTCATCGCTTATCCTCTCTTAAAATGCTCATCTTAACGCAAAAAAGTCCTTGATGTTTTTTTTTTCAATACCTCAAATGATTCTTGAGAAAATCTAACACTTCTTCAAATTTCAAAAAAAGTTGGTTTAAAATCATAAAAAATGAAAATTTTAAGCAAAAAATCAGTTTTTGAGTCACTTGAGGAGGTGGAAATAATTTCGATGGCTTTACCAGGGCGTTTTTAGTTCGTGAAGATCAACAATTTCAAAATTTGAGCTAAGTGCTGATTCAGTCCTACAGATTGGCGATGCTTTTTCATATTTTGGATTCCTTATTCCTGTCACAACTTCTTCCCAGAATTTTTCAAATCTGAGATGAAGTTTCGGAATGGCTGTCTTGTTATGAAATTAAGTTTCAAAAACGATAATTTAAAAAGAAAAATCACTTTTTACGTTATATTAGATAGGGCAGGGAAAGGGTAAAAGTTCAATAATTTGGTTGGAAGGAGATGGATTCTTCACACGAGCGTACTTTTCGTTCAGTTTTGAACTTCCGTAAATTTTTGGAAAAGGTAAATAGGAGGAAGTCTAGAATTGCCTGATTTTTTCAATTCTGAAGTCTACAAAATGTAAAGGGAATGAGTGACTATAAATTGAAAATTTGGAATAATCCAAGTCAAGTACCTCTAGAGATAAGGTGTCCCCATCTTGAACATCATTATAGCACAATTCAGGAAACTAAAGTGAATTTTTTAAGGGTGGATAGTGCATAAAAAAGGATCAACTTTGATTGGATGCATTTTCGTATAAATTGTTATTTCCTTAAACGAACAAAATTTTGTTTTCAGGGACCTCAGGTTTGATATGTATTTGCCTAACAGGAGCATACCAGTACCTTGGTCTCTTCCTGAGACGACGAGTACTTCACCCCCACCCACCTTATCCATCAATACTTATTGCATCCAAAAGATACAATTTTTCATTCTTACATTAGTTATTATAACTGAATTTAGCAGGTACTTACACTAGCATTGTAATCCATGGCAGAGATGGCGTTATACGCGACTTGATATCCGTACACTCCGGAATGGTTTCTACTTTGCCACGAGACGACGACAGAAAAAGGCTGTATATCTTGGATGGCGAGCTTCAAGACCAAAGGAGTCGTACAAAATGTTGGCGGATCGAGTTCTAAAAATAATCTCCCCCTAAGTTCTGGAGGTTGTTCGCATTTCAGACTCGAACGTATTTCGTTGCCTTCGTTAATCATTTTTTGATGATCTCGTAACCATTCCCATACTTCTTGTTGGGCACATCCGCAATACAAAGGATTCTCTGCGAAAAAAAACAACAACAACAAAACAATAGTTTCGTATGAAATTCGCATGTATGGATGAGGATGAAAACGCTTTTGTATTTCATTTGTAAATATATATGTACTAGAAATATTTATTATAGAATTTTCTTGATATTTTTTCCCGCTTTTTTTTTTCTTTTACTAGGAAAATAGAGTAGGCGTACGCGACGTTGTTATAAGCTTTTTCGACGATACGCCTACCGAGACGTGGAGTATTCCAAAGGCGTTTTCTCTATTGCAAGTTTCGCTTCTCTATTTTACGCTTGTCATATGCATCCCAAAAACCAAGACGCGTTTTGTTCGTTTTTACGAGATAATAATTAATACCGAAGTGTAGTTGAATAGTCTTACTATAGCGATGGAAAGCCAGGGATGAGGCAGAAATGGCATGGCGATGCGGAAGCAGAATTTCCTCATTGTATAGTCTCATATTCTCTACGCTACAAAAAAGGAAAGTTACTAAAATTTAAATCTTTTTTGCTCAACTTTTACGCTGCTACTGCTAGTATTCGTCTCGCCATTTGTCGAGTTAATGAATTGACAGCAACGCGCGTAGAATAGCTACCTGCCATGCAACGTCACGCCGAGAATACATTTCCATTTAATTACCAGAAGTATTTTTTAATTTCCCAGCCCCCCCTCCTGCACCGCCTAACGAATGACCGAAAATGGCAGAAACTTGCTGCGAATTAATTTAGATTATAAAAGTCGATGATGAGAAAAAAAAAATTTAATTTACTTTTGTATAGCCACGATAAAAGTAGAAAAAGTTACCATCAACAAATAGTAGATATAACTTCTGACAGAATGGTTTGAAAAAATTTCTATCTCTCTCTCGCTCTTTAGATGGACGAGCGTTCTTTTGTCATTACCGGACAATAGTGCATTCGTTTCCATAGTTACTTTTATTTTTATTCCTAATAATGTTCCCCAGATAGGACGCGTAATAGAGGAAATTTATCTCTCACGCGTAAAATAGAATAACAACCGGGGCTAAAAAATTACCTGAAAATTTATCATTTCTTCGTTGAATTTTACCTAACGGTTTGGGTAAAAAAATGGCCCGTAGATCGATTTCGGCTTGTTATTTTTTTTTATTTCGATTCGAACTGTTTCGTTTTTTATCGTCTGCGTGTTTCGCGTTTTGGGTGAAATTTTCAATTTTTTTGGGATTAAAAAAAAAATTGATAAACACTGTTATGCCTTTTGAACGAATAAGCCACCATTTGGGAGACTTGTCTAAGATTGGCTATATTTTTGAGCCAACACATGCAGAATTAGAAAACCGCTTTTTCATGTTAGAATTTTTAACCTTTAAAATTAGAAAATTATTCCTATGCTTATGAACTTTGGTAAGGTAACAAAAAAAATTACTCAATTTTTGAAATGAGTTTTCTCGTCACGTTGGGTCTATAAAATTAAAAATTAGATAAGACTAAAATTCAAAAATTTAGATTCATTCACACAGCAATAATATTTCTTCTAAGATTTTTCTAAAGCTATTGTATGAAATAATTCGCAAATAGACGTCTTACTTTTTTATATTTTTCTGATCACAGTTTAAAGTTTTTCATTTATTCTTCCTTTCTTATTTCAGAATTTTAAGGTTGGAAAAATTTTCATATTCTTATACATTGAATAATTTAGAGCTAAACGTAGGTACTGTTTTTTTCCACATTATTTGCCAAAAAATCCTACCATTCTCCGTTTTTTCAATCAAACGTTGAAATTATATATTTTTGTGCTTTTCTTTTGATCAAAACTTTGAATTTTTTTCGTTTTTTCTACATTTTTGTTGACAATAAAAACATTTTTAGGAACTTCCTGTTCTTGAATTGAAAAATTGGAAAAAATTTGCCGGAAACAGTCAAATGTTTTTTTTTGGCCAAAATTGACAGTTCTATTTTATTTGTATTTTTAACAATTTTTATAGCCAAAGTTTTGCAAAATTCCGACAACCCTCTTTCTCTTATTGACACATATTTATTAAAAAATCTTGATGTGAGTCTTGCTTTTCATTATCAACTTTCTGAAAAAAAACTGTTTTTTTATTTTTCTAAATTTCGATCTTTCTCAAGGTAGCCTTTTTTTAAAGATTGTAAAATTTTGAGCATCTCTTTTTCCAAAATTGAAGTGTTTGTAAAATATTTGCTGCTCCAAGTCGTGCTTTCTTGTCAAAATAACAAAAACACGTTTTTTTGTTTTTTTTGGTCTGAAGGTTTTGAAAATTTTTGCCATCCTCATCCCTCCCCTCAATGAAACATTTGCCAATATTTCTCACTGGAAGTTCTGCTTTTTTCCTTTTAATTAATCACACTTTAAAATTTCCCATTTTACTCTCTTTCAGAATTCGCAAAAATTGCAAACAAATCACAAAAAAGACCTGTTGCCAAAAAGTTCTGCTGTTTTTCAGTTCTTCAAACTCAAAAATTTTTCTTTTCTCCTTTTTGTTAGTAAAGTCCTAATTTTTTTCACTTTTTCAGTCAAACTATGAAATTTTTTGGCTTTTTTAAAACTTTGAATTCGTTTTTTTTTTATTTTTCTTGGTTTGTTTGAGCACTAAGAAAAATTATTTCTTTGATAAATTTTGGCTTGATTCTCCTTCTAGTCCCCTCCGATCACTAAAAATCCAAACTTCTGAAAACATTTCATTTTAAAAGTTGTTCTTTTGCATTTGGTTCTGTGTCTTAGAGACACCTTACTTTTAGAATTTTATTTTTAAAAAATCCAATGAAAAAGAAGTCGTGCAAAAACGCGTCCTGATTTTTTAAAAAATTTTTGGTTCAAAGTTTTTGAAAATTGTTGCCACTCTTTTCCCTCTCTTCGTTGAAACATTTGCCAAAATTTCCCTTTGAAAGTTCTGCTTTTTTTCTTTTAGGTAATTAGCAGGGTTGGCAAGTAGACTATATAGTCTACTTTACATGCTTTGTCTACGTGTAAACAACGTTACTGTAGACAACAATAGTTTACATGTAGACATTGTAGACTATGTAAACTATGTAAACTACAAAGTAAAAGTGTTTTCTGTTTTAGAATAATGCCTTTTTTACATGGATTTTGGCGGAAGATTTAAAAAATTTGTGGTTAAAATTCAAAGTGTTCAAAAACGAGATTCAAAAAACGTCCAAAAACTGGACTTTTGATGATCCGCGTAAAAAAAACATAGGTACCTACTAGGCAAAAAAGCAATACTTTTCAGTTTTTGGCAATTTTTGGCAGAAAAACAACTTTTGGATAGGTAATTCTAGAAAAAAAGTGAAAATCGTTAGCAATATTGTCAAGCTGAAAAGCGAGAATTTGAATCTCTCACAAAGCAAAAGTTGGCAATTTTAGCAAAACGTAGCATTTTCCTAAGTTTTCCCAAAAAACGAGATTTTTTTGCATTTCTTGGATGAAAAAATGAAACTTTGAACAATTTTTTAAAAAAGTAAGGCTTTTCAAATTTTTTGCAAAAAAATAAAGTTTTTGGGAATTTGGCTAAAAAAACAAGAATTTTCATCAATTTTTGAAAAAAAAAGCGAGTACCTACTTTATTTTTGACAACTTTTGGAAAGGAAAAAACTTGAAAAAAGCAAAATTGGCAATTTCAGCAGAAGTAGATATCGTCAATTATTAGTAAGAAAATTATACTTTTTCACAATCTTTGTCGAAAATACAAGATTTTTTTTCAATTTTTCAGTTAAAAAGAGAGAGTGATTTTTTTGAAAAAAAAACGACAATTTTTAGCATGGGGGGAGATCATTTGGTAATACACAACTTTGAAGTTGACATACATTACACGTAGTCTACAGGAAGTCTACATTACGTGAAGTTTACATAGATTACGTGATAAATGTAGACTATGTTGACAATGATAGTCTACGCGTAGAGAACCAACCCTGGTAATTAGTCAATTTTTAAAATTTCCCAGTTTACTCTCTTCTTTCAGAATTATTGGAATTTGGAAAACTCACTCCCCCCCGCGGCCCCGCCTTCTCAAACAATTATTTTCTAAAAGTAGGTATTACTTTTTTTGCAAAACTTGTAAATCAAATCACAAGAAAGATCCGCTGTTTTTCATTTTCTTCAAACTTGAAAAATCATCTATCAAGTTTTTCGCAAAAATCTTGACCTCTTCCAAAAATCAACTGCATTTTTCGGGATCAAAAATCAACTATCCTAGGATTTTGCAAAAGCAACAACAACAACAACAAAATTGTAGACTTCTTCTGCTCCCCTCCCAGTGGAGTTTCATTTATTGTTTCTATGAGGCTTTGTTTTTGAGATATTCTGAGCAAAAGTTGGAAAGTTTAATCTGAATGAGTCGTTCGAATGATGAAAAATTTAATTTTCTTCAATTACCTATCCATTTCATTCACATTTAATTTTTAGAGAAATACACCAAGCATCTCACAAAAATACATTAGGTAAGGGAAACAAAATTGAACAAGTTTGAATTTCCTAATCGGCTAGAGTGATTAGTTTTTTTTCCAAAATATGTAGTTTCATTTTCGACACACCTGCTCCCCTCTTTCTCTGAGAGTTGACTCGTGGAAAAATTATAAAATTACAAACTTGAGGGAAAAAAATCATTATTTTTTTACACGAATTTCAAATTTTTACACGAGTTGAAAACAGTTAAAATTCATCGAAAAGCTTCAATTTTTTCTACAATGAGCAGCTGATCACAAAAAATGTTCATTTTCGATTGCTCAATTGAAAATGTTCAACACCTAAGTACCTCTTCAATGAAATATTTGAAATGGTTTCCTGCTAAAAATCCAGCTTTTGATTGAAATTTTAGGAAAGTCTTCATCTTTTTATTTTTTTTTTCAGTCAAACTATAAAACTTTTTGGCTTTCTTAAAACTTTGAATGTTTTTTGATTTCTATTAGTTTCTTTGAGCATTAAGAAAAATTATGTCTTTGATAAATGGCTCAATTCTCATTCTTGGCCCCTCCCCCGATCTCTAAAAATCCAAATTTATGAAAAATTTCATTCTAAAAGTTGTGCTTTTGCATTTCGTTCTGTGTTTTAGACACTTTACTTTTGAGTTCAGGAAAAAAAATTCTTCGGAAATCTTTACATTCTAAATCTTTTAGAAAAAACTACAAATCTTCGAAGAATCATAAAATTTTATTTAAGAAAAAAATCCGATGAAAAAGAACCAGTGCAACCCCCTCCCCACCCTCTCTTAATTGGCCTTCTCCGTATTAATAACCTCACAAAAAGCGATGGCACGAGTCAGTTTTTCCAAATCGATAATTATACTAAATAGCAAAATAGGTACTTTGGTACCTTATTTACACGGCAAATAAACACCTCGCTTAATTACTCGTCGTACGAATTTATTACATTTTACGAAACATAAGTTGCCTGCTCGTCTATACGTAGGAATCGAACCTCGCCTTGCTTCGCTACACTACTCCGCAAAAGATATAAAAATTACAACCCCATCGTTACAAATCCCATTTCCTTCGGCAAAAGGAAAAAAAATGACGTCAATTTTTCATCGGATAACGTTATTGAAACGCAAACAACCTTTCCGCGGGCATAAAACCGTAAAATCTTCTATTTAATTTCCCCTCGTCGCTATTTCGCAGCCAGTAACATCTCCAGAACAAAAAAAAAAAACAACTCGCCGATTTTCCATTAAACGAAATTCCCGAACAAGAAAAATAATCATCGTCTTTACAGGACGTTAATGTTTAGGGTGGGCACAGCACAGTGGTGGTGGGGCCGAGCAGAGCGCTCCGCAGTCTATAAATAGTATCGGTTTGTATCGAAAAAGAGAAGCGAAGAGCGAAAGCGAACGCACGTTGTACGAATTTGATTCGAAAAGTGCGAAAAAAAATTAACTTTCCCTTTAGATATAATTGACGTTTTAATTCTCCTTTTTAGATTGTTTAACCCTGCAGTAATCTTTACAACTTGGCACTTGGCGTTTTCCGTGTTAACCTTAGCGACAGCTAATTTATTAAATTTTAACACAAAAAGCTTTAGAAAAAATTTTTGTAAAGCGCAAAGTCCGAAATATTGTTTTGGAATGGTGACGGTTTTGGGTATAGTTCGTAGATGTACCTACTCGTACTAAGAATACTCTTGCTGGTATCGCACGTAAGGCGAACGTGGACACAAAAAAGCCAACGCGAGATCGATAAAACTGAAAGTAACTAATGAAGACTTTCTGTCTGATTAGCGGAATAATAGGAAATCACGCTGACTAATTTATTACTTACGAATAATGCCCTACTGACAGCGCACAACGTGGTACTGCTGTAAATGCTTTTCGCGCCTTTAACACGCCTTATCAGTTTATCATTAATTTTCATAGCTCGAGTTTCATTCTTGTGTTTACCCATATACTTTACTTACATTACGTGCTGTATTAGTATTTGTATTACGGTTACGTGTACTTTATAGATTGCATCGTATTTTTACTTTGTAAAGTCATAATTTTGTATAATACCGCGTGCCTTTTTTTTTTCAAACTATCCGTCGATGATTAATAATCTTCGATAAGGGGTTTCGAGTTGGGAAGTTTTTTTTTGATTTATAAATTATTCAAAATGTTTACTTTTATTTGATTGCTTAAAAATTCGAACGAGTTGGGTAGGTACGAATAATTTGAAATTTGTCGAATGAAAGTACAGAATTGGAGGAGGGGGTGTCAAAATTGATTTTTAATTTACATACAATACACAAGGGAAAAGTTCTGAGGTTGAAATAATGACACAGTTTAGGGAGTCCAAAAAAATCTGCAGGCTCTTGATGATAATTTGTTCTCACAAGCAGACTTTACTTTGCCCCTTCCTTCCAAAAAATACACTTCCAACATAATGAAAGTTTTTTTTTTTTCAGATTTTGGTTCGTCAAAAATATGCTCAAACTTTTCAACCCTCCCCCCCTCCCCCTCCCCTTCGCCGACTCTTAGGTAATTACTTAAGATTAGGACGAACCACCGAAACCGAATTTTTCTTGCTTTCAACATTACATTAAGAGGAAAGTGCTGACTTGAGTGTAATTTTTTCGTGACAATTGGATTTTGGTACCAACGTTTTATTTTTTCAAAGTTTTTAATTTTGTACCTGCTTTCTGATATTCATTTTGGGGTCACATGGCACATGGTCTCAAAAATGAATTATGTGCTCTTAAAACCATAGCTTGTGGTACCAATATTGTATTTTCGAGAATTCTGAACCTGTATTTGGGGGGGGGGGGGCGCAATTTTGAAGTTTGGGTTCAATGGTCATGAAATATGAAATCGGTGCCCTCAAGAACTCCCTTAATCAAAGCATAACTTTTTATGTGCAAAACTCCAGGTTTGTCCGGCTAAATTTTTTATGTGGATCACCGTGTTGCCCCCTTCCCGTTTTTAAACACATCTGTAAAAAGCGAAGAAAAATTAGTCACTTGAAATTCGCAGTTTCTACGCCAGAATTATTCTAACTAACAGAATTTTCGTTTTATGTATAAAATTGAAGAAAGTGAAATGAAGCAGAATTCTTTAAAATAATTATGTTACCATGCACTATTCAAAAAAATCCCCCTCTCGTAAAATTCCGACCAATTATAATCCCCCCATTCAAAATCCCATAAAATTTTCAAAAAATTATAAGAAAAAGGAAGCAATTTACCTACATATTACAAGATTTTCTATTTCCTATGTATGTTTAAATATCTTTAAATTAATCTCATTCTCAAGAACACCCCCCCCCTGATTGATCGAACGACGTTGACCCCCCCTGCTCAGCTGACCCAAGGTTGAAAACATATACCCAGAAGTAGGTAAACATTTTTTCGAAAAATTTTGTGTGATAGGAAAATATAAAGGGGAGCCAAGGGTACGAAATTTTGCTTTGAAAACATTTCTTCTAATCCTGCAAGTTTTGCTTTTTGCTTGTATGTTCTGATGTAGTGCTTTTGTTCTGCTTTTTATCAAAAGTTCCTATTTTTTCCAATTGAAAACTTGGATTTTTCATTTCATTTGCTCCCTTTATATAATTTTGAAAAAATTCATTGTGAAATGCCCAATTTGCCAACTCGCAACTCTAAACTTGAAATTGTTCAAGTGAATTTACCTGTAAAAATTTTACCTCCCTTTCTCCTCAAAATATAAAGTGCTGAAGTGATTGAGAAATATCCTGCCAAAATTCCTGTTTTTTCATTTTCACATTCTACGTATTAGACCCCTTGACAGAGGAACATTTTACAGAAATTTCTCCGTGGAAATGGAAAATTGTTGGATTTTTTGAACTTCGTATTATTTTTGTATTTTCTTCAACTCTTGAATCTCCTCTGTATAAAAAGACCAAAATAGTCTCGAGAGCAAGTGGAAGTTTTTCTAAATACAAATAGGTAATTAACTAAAGAAATTCTGACGCATAAAATTAAAATTACCTGCCCATTTCATTTTTGAAGTTATTTTTCAACTTTTTTGACTTTAGAGCCCTTTGTGCAAAGGAGCCAACAGAACTTGGGAAACCACGAGTGATTTTTTCTTGACAAATGGGTTATTCATTTGTAAAAGAATTCATGACCCAAAAATTGAAATTGGAAAAAAAATTCCTGTAAAGAAATTTCAATAAAAATTTTTTAAAAATAATTTTGTAGCTTTTTTTTTAACTTTGGGGAGCTTTCATTACAACTAATTTTCATTGAAAGAGTTGAAATCTTTTTTCCTTGTAAAAATCAACTATTCCCAAAAACTTTTGTAGAGAAGTAGAAGCAAAAAAATTTCCCACTCTTCTTACACTAAGTTTGAGAAAAGAAAATAGTTTTAATTTATGAGCAAAAAAGAGAAAATTGAGACAGGAAGTACGAGTAGTTTTTCAAAATTTTTAAACCTTCTCGTATAATTTTGCCCTATTTCTGGGGACGAAAGAGAGTGTCTAACGATCATTAAAGTCATTAATTTTGGTAGGTGGTCATGAAAGTCTTGAAAAAATCATGAATTCTGCTCGAAATACACTTGAAAATTTCTGTTAAAAAACCCATAAAATGAAAAAAATGGAAAAAATGAATAAAAAATTTGTTCAAAAAATCAGAATTGAAAAAATTTCCACGTAGTTTCAAGTTATTCAATTTGGGGGGGGGCGAGAGGTATTTTCATGTAGCAAAAATGTGAAAAATAGTTCATGAAAAGTCATGTTTTTTTTTTGTCTGGGAGTTTTGTTAGACACCCTGTGAAACTACATAGAAGATTTTTGAAAGTGGGAGGGAGAGAAGGGGTTGACTGAAAATTTGTCAACTGATATATTATGGAAAAAATATAATTTTCTTTTTTGGATTTTTGAGATTTCAAATATGATTTTTTTAAATTTTAAAACAAGAAATAAATTGGCTCGAGTAAAGCAAGAGTGAAGAGGCCTATAAACGACGTTTTTTTGGAAGTTTATTTTCAAGAAAAAAAGAGGACAGATCCGAGTGAAGAGAGGGCGAAAACTTTTGAAAATATTTTTTTGAGAGAACTAAAAACAATGTTTTTTGTGCGAGGAGTTCATTTTTTGACTTTTAAAATTTTAAAACTTAAGAGATTTTTTTCAGGCTGTTGACTTTGAAAAAGAAAAAAGATCAGGCCCAAGTGAGAGCAAAAGCTCTTGAAAATTTGTTTTTCGAGAGGCATAAAAATGATACATTCAATATGAGAGGTTTATTTCTTCTTTTTAAAACTTTAAAAGTAGAATGATATTTTTTTAGAAATTTCAATTTTGAAAAAGAACAAAAAACAAGCTGGAGCGAAGCGAGGGCAAAAGTTGTTGAAAATTTGTGTTTTGAGAAGTAAAAAAACAGGATTTTCTTTCATCACAAGTCCCTCTTTCGCCGAGCCCTTCAGAAAGTGCGGGCATGGGGCAAACTGCCCCCTTTGCTCTCCCTTTCGACAGCCCTGGGTGTTCTTTGTAAATATTGATTAAGATCCTCCCTTCTAAGGCGTTAGTAAAATATGGTGCAATGATTCAAGAGACTCCTTCACTCGAGGGGTTTTGATGTCAAAGGCGAAAAAATTTGGAATAAGGAAGGGGTAAATTTGAAATTTGAGTCATCTATGCATGCTTGTGATGCATCAATTGGTACCTCTACGGCTCTACCTATGTTTTGATGATCGTAAATTTCGAATTTGACAAATTTTCTTTGTAGAGGGTGGATGATGAGGGGTTGGGGGGTAAATCTGAATAACTACCTATATGTTCCAACAGAGTAGGTGTAATGAAGTAGATATTTAAATGCTCACCTTCAGTCCTCAAGCTTCGGATCTGCGTCTCCAGCGGCCGGAACGCGTTCAGTGGTAAATTCTCGAAATAATTCTTGCTGAGATCGAGTACCCTGAGTTTTTTCAACGGTCTGAAAGCGTCGGTAGCGATGGCGCTGATACGATTACCGTACAGATGCAACTCCGCCAAATTATCCAGACTGGTGAACGTGTCTCGTTCTATTTTATCAATACGATTGAAAGACAAATCCAAAAGCTGCAACGCTTTCAAGTCCTGAGGGAACTGCTCCAATCGTTGTATACGATTCCGAGTAAGATTGAGTAACCTGAGATGAGCCAGTCCTTGCAGACGTTCTTGCGGTAAGAGTTCCATTTCGTTGAAGCTCAAATCCAACGTTAGTAAATTAGGTAAATTTTGAAAAGCGCTGGGCGATATTCGAGCTATACTGTTACGCGCCAGGTATAGATGTAAAATATTCGGGAACGCTTCGAAATCTTTACTGGTAATAACGGTTAGGTTGGTATTGGTAATATGTATTTCTTCCAAGGACGGGTATCGCTTAATGGAAGACATATCGTGAATTTGATTGAGCGGGTTATCCGTCAAATTCAACCTTTTTAGGTTGGGTAGATTTTGAGTGGAAATTGGCACCGATGGGATATGTCTGAAGTAATTCGACGATAAGTCCAGATGCTGGAGCGAGACAGCGCCGTGAAAAAAATTCGCCGGTAGGGCGGTTAATAGGTTCGAGCTTAGGCTGGCCCATACGAGATGCGAAAAATTAGACGGCGTGAAGCCCGTTACCGAGCTTATCGTGTTTATCGATAAATTCAACTCGGTTATGTTTCGTAAAGTTTTCAACTTGGAGAAATCCACCGTGCTGATGTTATTCGTCGAAATGGAAAGTTTCTTTAACGAGACCGCGTTCGAGACCGAATACGGGAATATCTGGAAGTAGTTACGATCCAGGGTTAACTCTCGAAGATCGTTTAGTGTTTTGAATATATCGGACGGCAGGGTTTTCAGTTTATTACCGGCGAACGATATCGAATGTAGGTAACTATTGAATAAAAACGTTTTACCCTCGACGACGGCGATTTGATTATCATCTAGGTATAAATTACTCACGGTTGGAATACCTTTGAATACGTGATCGCTAAGTTTGGTTATGTTATTCCGGGATAAATTCATCGTTTTTAAATTATCTATTTCTAGTTTCATGATGAAGTCGTTGTTGAGTTGGTTGCGACAAAGATTCAGGTGGTCGAGTTTTTTCAACGAAGTGAACACTCCTTCTTCGATAGTGGTGACTGAACAGTTCTCTAGTTTGAGCGTTTCGAGGGGTAAGTCTTCGTGGAATATTTTACCCCGGATGACGACCAGTCGATTGTGAGATAGGTCGAGTGTACGTAGCTTGGTGAGTAACGAGAAGCTGCCAGATTCGATGTTTTCGATTTTATTCGAAGACAGGTTGAGTTCCTCGATGTTGCTCAAATCGGCGAACATTTTAACGGTAACGGAGGCTAGTTCGTTGAGGCTCAGATCGAGCAACGAGAGGACCTGCATCGGCTCAAAGGTACCGGCTTCTATGCGCGAAATGCTGTTATTGGTAAGATAGACGCGTTGTATGAGGAGTAAATCGTTGAAAAGAGCTTTGCTCAGCTTGGTTAGCTGGTTATGGCCTAACCACATGATTTGTACGTTAGATTGGCCTTTTAGCGAAGCGTTATGAAGCGTTACGATGTGGTTAGAGTCCAGCTGGACGGATACCAACGAGGAGGAGTCGTGTCGAAATACGTCCCCCAGCGTCGATAACATATTACCTTGTAGGTTAACGTGTTGCAAATTCTCCATGCTGCGAAACGAGCCCGACTCGATGGTATCGATGTAGTTGTACTGCAGATGCAGCTCGAGCAGATTTTTCAAAGGCTCGAAGACGCCTTTCTTTATCGTCCGCAGACGATTATTGTGTAGTCTGAGCTCTCGTAAATTGGTTACGTTTTTAAAAGTACCCGCGTGCAAGTCGCAAATAGCGTTGTTATCTAAATTCAGCGAAGAAAGTTTCACGCAGTTCGATAGCAAGTCGGCGGAAACGTTTTCGATGAAATTCTCGCTCAGATGGAGCTGCTCTAGCGACGTTAAAGATAAGAAAGCCGACGAGTCGATGTGCCTTATGGCGTTCTGCTGCAGATATATAACGGTTATATTTTTCGAATTTGAGAACGCGTCGTTCGGCACGTCCAATATATTATTTTCGGATAATAATAATTCCGCCAAGTCGGGCAGATTGGCGAATACGCCGCTGATGTAATGCACGTGATTATGACTCAAATCTATACTCTTCAATTTGGTATTCGTGCGAAATATATCCGAATCTAAGAACACGATTTTATTATGACTTAAATCTAAACTCTCCAGATGCACCAACGACATGAACGCTTTCTTATGTATACCTTCGATGGTATTATAATATAACGATAAGCTTGTCAAATACGGTATCGGACGGAATGCGTCCTCAGCTACGGAGACGAAATTATTCGAGCTGAGGTCCAATTGTTGTAAACTTTTTAACGACGAATACCCGTCGTCCGGAATGTAGCTGATCTCGTTCCAGGCGATTTTCAATTTACTCAAACGCTCCAGACGACGTATCGACAATATGGGGAAATCGCTTAATTTATTCTCTGATAAATCCATCTCCTCCAGCGTTTCCTCCAAACCGGCGAAAGCATATTCGGAAATTTTATTTATCGAGTTACCTTTCAAATTGATTCGCAATAAACGCAGACCGTAAAAGCCGTAGCTGGGTAGCTCTTGTATGTCGTTAGATTCGAAATTAATCATCTGTAAAGCGGTTAAAAAGGGTAACGTTTTTATTGGTATTGTAGTCAGCTTACTCGAAACAATACCCAACGATTCGAGCGTATTTTTAATATTCTTAAACGACTCTTCGTTCAGTTGATTTAAATTCGATACGGAAATTTGTAACTGTCTAATGACCAAATTCTTAGCGAAATCGGTACCTTTGACGGTGGTCACCGATTTATCGAGATCGTAGATGCTGAGCGACTGTATCGGTACGTGGATGAAAGCGGTGAGCACTTTCTGCAGAGCCACCAGCGTGATGCTGGGACATTCGAGGAATACCTCGTCGTCGAACACATAGCACGAACAATTATTGTCGGATATCGGAGGGCAACTGATTTCCTCGGCGGTGAACATGGACAGCAAATTGGCGCAAAGAAGTAATGCGTACCATTCATTGGTGGTCTGTTTCTTCATCGCACCTCCATGTCAAATGGGTTTCGCGAAAGCCCTTCGGATACGCCTGTGGAAAAAACAAAAAAAAACAAATTTTTTTTAGTACCTATATTGCGTTTTCTTGAATAATATACAATGCAGGGCAAAAAAAAACACAAAAAATTAAAAATATAGGTGAACAAAGTTTAATTTAAATTTTCTCCTTTTTTTTGAAATTTATTTTCAATGTAAATATACAGTTTTTAAACGATTTTGGTCTGATCCTAAAAAAAATGTTTTGCCGTTCACTATTTAATTCACTGCTGCTCCTGCCTTTCAAGCTCAACTAACTCGCATCTTCATTCTTTGAAAAATCACCTAAAAAAATTCGTTCTTCGAAATTTATCTTTCTTCTAAAATATTGAAAAATCGTTCCCAACTCCTCAAAAATTGAAAATTTTGCAAAAAAATCCTTCAGAAAGTTTTGATTTTTTCCCAATCCTTCGTGTTTTGGTGCTGGTTTAACAACATCAGGCGACGCGGTAGCGTTGCCCCCCCGCCCTCCCACGGTTTCAAGCGCGTCATGAAACGCGTTCAACCGTAGGCGGCTCAACGCACACGGAGTTATATTCTGTAACTATTTCGTAATGCAATTCCGGGAGTTTTCAAACGTAATTTTCTCAAAAACTAAGCGTTTATTTAAAAAAACGCAAATACAGTTTTTCTTATTTTTCAACGACCTTTCAGAATATATAAGAATAATTTTTGTACGATGAAAATTCGCGAAGTTTCAAGTACCCTGTTTTTTGTCATTTTGGGTAAAATTCTTCTTCAAGTTCCACTTAAAGTTAGAAGGATTGGCCGAACCAATTTCGATGAAATTTGGAATATAGCTTTGATTTGTCAACCATTACTGACTAAAAGCAAAAAATTGTAAATTTTTTGAAAATTGACCCTGCACCCCCCCTTTTTGGGCTTCAAAAATTTTCAAAATTGACCCAAAATATCAAAAGGCACTTCTCCACCATAAACTTGATGTTCATGCAAAAATTGAGCTTTGTAGCCCAATTACATCAAGCTTGAGTGGAGTTTAAAGATGCTGAAAAATGACAAATTTTGAAAAAACGAGCAGTGTATTTATCCAAAGTACAATCAAACCAAAGCTGGCATAGATGTACGTACATCAAAAGGCACATCTACGATGTTCAAAGTACATTTGAACAAAATTTCAGCGTGATTTGTGCCCTATTCGAAGCTGTAGCTTTGTCTAAAGAAACAGTAAATTTATAATACTAATTCTCGCCATTTTTGATTCTTTAGACAAAGCTACAGCTTCGAATAAAGTCCCAATCACGTTGAAATTATGTTCACATATACTTCAAATACCATGGAAGTGCCTTTTAATATTTTCAAATTGATATGAGCTTTCATTTATGCGCAATAATAATTATTATTGCACATAAACGTTCAATATCAAAATGTCCGTTAAATTTAAAGCACAACACGTGTTGGCGGCGTTGTATGCAGTTGAAATGCGCTAAAACGTTGAGCAGCCAAGCGGCTGAATGATTTAAGCTTCTGCTCCCCACGCAGTAGACTCCGGTTCGAACCCCATCAGAATCAAAAATTTTTTTTTAATTTTTAATTTTGTAAGCTGATTTTTTCAATATGATTTTTATTTAACATGTTCAATTTTTAAAAATACATTGTAAAAAAACGTTTTTCACTTCTTAAAGTACAAATTTTCTTTTGCCCTTGTTTTTTTTAAAAAAGTAAACATGGAAAAAATTTCATTATGCATTGCAAATTTATTTAAAACAAACAAGATACATTTTTTCACCTGAAAAAACATGTTTTTTTTTACTTCTTGAAATGACGTTTTGCTTTACTTTGTTCAGGTTTGTTTTGTTCTCATTTTCAAAATTTAAATTTTTAAAAAGTTGACATTTAAATTCCAAAATTTTGAAGCCAAAAAATGGAACCTGAAAAACACATTGTTTTTCACCTCTTGAATTTTTGAACGTTTTTTCACTCGCATCACTCAGCTATTTTTTCTATCCTTTTCCTAAACTAAAAAATTCCATTTTGAAACTTCAAAAAATTCAAAAAGGAAAATAATAATTTTTTAATAGGTATTTTTATCAATTATTGGTAAACTTGTCATTTCATCTCTCATTTCATTTTAGAAATTTATATTCGCTATTTGTCATTTTATTTGACAAAATTGAAAGTCTTTTTTTTACTGATCGGCGAATTTTTCAACCCCTTCCCCCATCACCCTTGAAAACCCACTGTTTTTATTCCAGTCAGTTTAATGACAAATGTCCAGTAATCTGTCCACTCTCTGCATGCTCCTGCCACCAATGCTATTTTCATTTATTAGATTGAACACTTCATCACAATAATATAGAAAAAAAAGTACTGATATCCTCCAAAAAAACTCTTCAAAAAAGAATTACACCCCGCCCTCTCCACGATTCCTAATGAACCTACTCCATGAACAAAAATTAAAAATTTCAGTAAGAAAATGTTATGATATCATGGTGGAATCCGCCCCTAAGAAAAACAACCTACCACTTCACCATTTATTGTATAAGACAATCTATGAAACAGCTAATGAGCCAAAAATTTGGGCGGACAGATCCCTCAAATAAGTTTAGTAATCTAACTTGACTCTGGAGTGTGGAAGATTTGTCAGCCCCCAAATTTTTGGCTCATTAGCTGTTTCATAGATTGTCTTATACAATAAATGGTGAAGTGGTAGGTTGTTTTTCTTAGGGGCGGATTCCACCATGATATCATAACATTTTCTTACTGAAATTTTTAATTTTTGTTCATGGAGTAGGTTCATTAGGAATCGTGGAGAGGGCGGGGTGTAATTCTTTTTTGATTGTACTTTTTTCTATTCTTTAATTATCGAAATGTAATCGATTTTCAAATTTTGTTTTAGTGGCAGAATTGAAAGAAAAAATCGAGAAAATTTTCGTCACATCTCTTTCAAAATTGAAGTACCTACACCTGAAAAAATTGTCAATAATTTTCCATTTATTCTCTCCTTTTTTTGAAATTTTCATTTCTTAAATTTTGCCTTCAGTAATGTAAGACTGAAAAAAAAATAACTAACGTGAGTAGGTACATTTTGAAGCCCCGCCTCTCCTCTCCTCTAAAAAGTATTGAAATATTCTGAAAAATGCTCCATTTTCCCATCTTTTGATCGAAACTTTTGAATGTTACTTTTCTCACTTTTTTTTAGCTGGAAAAAATTCTTGTGGTTGATAAAATATGGAAGCAAACTTGAAAAATTCAAGAATTTTAAATTAAAAAATGAATCCAAATTATTTTTTTGAGTGCCAAATTTGAAAAAATTGAAGGATTTTTGATCCCTCCACCCTTCCTTACAAAATATAAATGTCTGATAAATTTGTCTTGGTTTTCCATTTTTCAATAGGTAAACTTTAAAAATCTCTCTTTCTTTCGAAATTTTGTGCTTTTTTCAATTTTTTCTTCTGAGGTAACTTGCAAAAAAAAACAATCAAAATGATCCCTTTTAAAAAATATTGCAATAGTTCGTACAATTTCCTGTCTTCCAAATATGTTAAATCAAACCTTCATTTTCCATTTTTTGAAGGGGGGGGGGATTTTAAAGGTGAAGATGAACTGAAAAAAAACTGAAAGTTCAAAAATTATGAATTCAAAAACAAATCTGAATTATTTTCTTGAAAGGGCAATGAAAAAAATTGTAAAAAATTTGGATGCTCGCTCCCTCCCCTCTGAAAATTAGAGTATTTTAAAGAATTAATAATTATTGTCCTAATATTTTCTTCCCTTTTTCGAAATTTTTCTTCGCTGTAGCTGAATTGCAAGAAAACAATCGAAAAATTATTAAACATTCCTCTCCCTCGCTTCCTCTTTCTCTCCTTATTTCTACTGAGAAAAATGGTTGAAATGTTTAGAAAAATGCTCAGTTTTTTTATCTTTTGAATAAAACGTCAACATTTTTCATTAGAATTTTGAGTTTAAAAAAATTCAAATTATTTTTTTGGGGGATAAAAAAAATCTGAAGACATCATGGGTTATGTTATAAGCTCTTCTGAAGCCGCCAGCGAGATAAGGAGCTAGCAAAAGTTATAAAAGCAGAAAGTTGAAAATCGGAAGCTCGAAATTTCGAACTACCAAACGCAATCATGATTTCTGGAATTTTCTTCATCGTAAAGGAGTTATTATGAAGGGTTAAGAATTTTGTGTATTAAACAATCTTTTCTTTCCATAATCTATTGACCGAAAGGAGGTGGGGGAGGGGGTTACACGTTGTAAGTTACAACGTATCTACCGCGGCTCTGAGAATCTCAAAAATTTGAAAAAATTATTAATTTTTTTGGACCTTTGGACCAGAATTTTAAAAATTACTCAAAAGTTCACTTCTGGACTGGAATTATAGAAATTTTGCAGTAATCGTGTCTTCCATTGTGTCTCGTATGCTTGAATGCGAATTATTAATACAATTTTTGTACTTACAACAGAACACCTCTCTTTTTAAAAATTTTGATACCATAGATTGAGCTCAGCACGTTAAAATCTTGATTTTTCCCACTAAAAAAACAAAAACAAATTTTCCCACCAAGTTTAAATAAAGGCCACCCTATCGAGCACACATGTCATGCTTGGAAAAAAAGGACACAGCTGTAGATCTATTAACGATACTTGGAGCTCATGATGTTTGAAAAAATTTGACACCCCCCCCCCCCCCTCGATCGCATGTTTAATTCATTTTTCAAGAATCTGGAAAATTGGAGAAATTGATCTGGAAAACCTGGAAAAGTCAGGGAAAATCATTTCCAGAAATGAGTGGACACCCTGCCAGAGTGAATCATTTTTCCTACTTTATTTCTAACACCTCCCCTGCCACCTCCACAACTTGAAAATTACCAGTTATAAGCCATTCTGAAGTCTCCATTAAGAGTAAGATCTGAATAAATAGCGTTGTGTTCAATTTTGCATGCTCAAAATATTGCCTAATCTTTCATTTCAAGGGGTAAACATTTTAAAAATCGAAATACACCACAAAAATTAATCCATATTTTCAAGTAGGTATACGTAAACGATCTATGATTTTTTCAAAGTGAGAGGGCGGGTGTTAGCATGAGACATTCAAAAAAAATTTATATGAAAAATTGAGTCGAAATTTGTGATCAACGTCATGGAAAAAAGTGGACCGAAAAAAAGCTACTATCTCGGATACATCTATAAATCCGACCATTTTCTAAGTCAACAAAAAATGTTCAAAACAATGGATATTCCTTGTTTTGATTACAATCTCGAACATGAATTTTTGAAAAATTTTTGTAGCTTTTTCATTCTCCTATATGCGTGAATTTCAGTTGCAACTCCGTTCAAAATTTCCCCTCCATTTGCCCTTCCGGGAAATTCCATCATATCTGAATTCATTGTGAGATTACCTACTCTTCTCTTCTCCCAGATACTCAGTACCCAAAAACTTCCGCATTTTTGCAAAAGAAATCCATCCCCCAAACGAGGAAAAAAGTCATCAAATATTTCAATCGCATCTTCCTCAATATACAACGTAAATATGGAGCAATTGTTCATTTTAAAGAGTCGTCGTCGTCGTCGTCGTCGCCGCGTATGAATGGAAAATCATTTCGTATGTTTGAATTACCTTTATATATAGAAATTTTTCAAACGTGTATTGCCTCCTTTAAGTACATATGCTTTTAGGCAGGATGTTAGTTTAACTAAAAGATTTCTACGCTTTACCACCCTTCTACATATCTACGAGTATTCGCACTCCACACATACGCAGCATTCAAAGCGTTTTCGCTTTCTCCTCTTTCTCTTCGTCATTTCGCTCTATCCTGCTCTCTCTGGTTATACTTCTTTCTTGCTCGCTCTTCATTGAAACGTCAGACGTCAATATTTACTAAATAAATATTAGCAAGTTGGGACGTAAATTGCAACAAAATAGAAACGGTTGCTTTGAAATTTGTATAACGTAAACAGTTTTTAAAGTAGATTTCTAGTTCATTTCGAAAATTTTAACTTATTCTGGCTCTCTTTGAAGTAATTGCAGTACTGTGTGCGAGAGATGAGACCGATTGAAATTTTCAACGTGAGGCGAATTAGCCGCACTCTCGTGTGCTTTATATAATACACACAGGAGCTGGAATATCCTCGACGCGATGCGTGCATTGCGCTATGTAAAGTTTCAATTATTTAAATCACAATAGGCCGTATATCAGCGATTGTTCACTCGTTGGATTGTTTAGAGAAGCGAACGAGGTGAGAGCTCATTCAGGATGTTTTAATAGTTCTGAAAGCTCGTGTTCGAAAACGTATCACGTTGTCAAGTTATGTGTACGTAGGTAAAGGTATATGAAAGCTTACATTTGGAAAATTATCGCTGTTCGAGTTTGTAGTAGGTATACTTGTGTTTGGTTTGTCTGGAATTTTCAATCGGAATTTATCGACTTCTCTGTTTTGTAGTTTGAGGTAAAAGAAATGCCTTGACCAAAAAATGAAAATATTTTTTCAATTTCTGTTTTTTTTTCTGAATGAAATTTGAATAAAAGTGAAAGTGACGTGGAGCTTTCACATTGAAAAAAAGTCAAAAACTCACTTGGTGACTTCTAGTCGGGGAGCCCGCATAAGGATCTATTGCACCTCCCGACCGGTCGATCCTCCAGGACAACTTTTTTCTTAAAGACAGCAGTCCTAAGGAAGATTTCTAGCCTTGTCCTCAAAAAAAAGTGGCCATACTTACAAAATGGCGGCCATTTTGATTGACAGGTAAGCCGAAATCGCAGATTTTGGGTTCCAATATAGGACTTTGCACGAAATTTTTTAAACCGTACAAAGGTAGATCGAAAGATTAGGCAAAAATCCATCACCTCAAAAATCTGCTGGAGGCTCCAGAACTGCTCAAAACGGTTTGAAACAGTTTCCAATCGATTTGGCATGTCGAAAATAGGGTATATCTCAAATTTCAGCTTTCTATGTCAATTTGATAAAATTTTGATTTTTCTCCTCATTTTTGTCCTAAATTTGATTTTTAAAAAATCACCAAAAATCGAAAAAGGCACTTGAGCACTTGAAATTTTGACAGTTGATAAAATTTTGCCTGCTCTTTTGATCTACCTTTGTACAGTTTAAAAAATTTCGTGCAAGTCTTATGTTGGAACTGACCTATCAATCAAAATAGCCGCCATTTTGTAAGTATAGGGCTAATTTTTTTTTGAGGACAAGGCTAGAAATGTTCCTTAGGACTCCCCCTGGCTTTAAGAAAAAAGATGTCCCGGAGGATTGACCCGGGGGGGGGGGGGTTGTGCAATAGATCCTTGTGTGGGCTCCCTGACTATTCTGGTGAATCAGTCACCTAGAATTCACCAGAATTCAACAAGGAGGCACCAGATTTTTAAAAAATTTCTAGAGTCATGAGGACGTTCTGGTGGTTTTTTCTCCTACAACTCACCATAAAAAAAGACAATAAACCCACTTGGTGAATTCTGGTGAATCTGTCACCAAGATGTCACCAGACATTCAAAAACATTTTCAAAGGCCATGAGGACATTCTCGTGATTTTTTCACCAACAATCTATAAAAAAGACAATAAACCAGCTTGGTGAAAAAAGTTGAGAAAATTTCAGTCCCCCCCACTTTCACCAACATACATCACTTCGTCACGCTTCTTTTTAAATGATTTCAAAACTGAATTCAGTAGCCAAAAAAGCTGACCTAAATTCGGCCAAAAAATTGGCAACATTCCCTAAAAACCTGCACTTTACGTACCAATTTTCTCAACCATTTAACAAAAAAAAAATTCTATAACAATCGGGGTAAAAATACTTGGAAAAAATCCTATATTTTAAGCTAACTCCCTCCCCCTCCATCGCCCCTACCATTTCGCTAAAATTCTTCCATCTTATACCTAAATACCCTTCTCAAACCTACGCTCACGTCTCGGCATCAGAAAAAAAACTCTAAAAAAAAAATAACACGAAAACTGTTCGTTAAATGACAAAAATCCGGCTACCTTCGATATCTCCAAAATAAATATCTCCGAACCTACAGTTTCGGCTTCATTTAACCGAAACATAAAAAAAAAATCCGTCGAACGTTAATTTCGGCGATGCTCGTGTAGCGAAATGTTGTCGAAGACAGTCATTAGAAAGAAAAATCCCGTCATATAAGGGATCCTTTTAGTACACGTACGTAGGATGAACACGAATCTGCTATCTTTATCGACGTACACAATATTCTCGGCGACCTCATAATAATACTCTCGTATGAGGGGTAAGTATAAGGTTTATATGAAGACATCAATTTTTCTACGCGCTTTAATCTCGCGACGCGTCAAGAAAATATGCCAAATATGTTCCAAACACTTTGTAACGTACATAAAATACCAGAGCTACTGTTCGTTGAATATAAACAGCTATGCTATGCTATGTAGGGGTAAGAAAAGAGAAAAATAGAGAAAAAAATTTGCACAATCTTCCGCAACTGTATACCTTTGCCTACCATAAACGAACACCGCCCCGAAGTGAATATTATCTTCATCTAGATCGTTTGAAGATATTAAGCCAGCACATATTCATACGTAACAAAAAGATATTCACTAGGTAGGAAAGAAAAATAGGGTGACAATTTTACCAACTGCACAATGCTCGGTTCGAATTCACTTTTTTAACGTTTTTAACCATAAATCTTATTTTTCTTCGCCTTTTCCTGCAGACCAACCTCTCGTGGTAATTGAAAAATAACTCACGATCAAAAGTAATGGTAGAAAAAATACTCTCGTTTAATTTTCAATACGATGTGGGTATCTTTTTGGCCGAATAGGTAAGTATTAAAAAGCACGCCACATTTGACCATATAGACTATAGCTCTAGGTAAAGAGTACCTAAAACATCATAGGAATTTGGTTTATTGTGCGGCAAATATAATTGGAAAATAGGTTATATCCGAGGCCTCTTGTTGTAGGTATTTTCTTCTTTAGTACAAACTAATAAATTTTTTCTCCCTTTGGCCGTTGAGTATTCGAAAGCTTTATTGGTATAAAAGTTTAATGTGTATAAAGAAGAAAAACCTTTCTGATTTAAAGATACGTTGAAAAGTAGGTAGGTTTTTTCCTGCGATTAAATTTTAATAAAATGCTATAAGAAAATTCATTCGCCGAGTTATTGAATTATTTAAATGTATTACCAGCCTATTTTTTTTCCTCGAGTCTATTTTTTAAACGGTTATAGAGTCGATAATTGAATAAGAGTGGCGTGAAATCTATGCTAGCATTTCATTAGTATGCGTTTTTCGAGCCACATTTCGTGGTAAATTTTATCCTTTGAAAAAAAAAAGCTCTTAGAGCAAATGCAATTCGACTCGAGGAATGAACTCGATAAAACATTCTACGTTTTTATTGCCGTCTCTGTCGAGCTCAAAGTGGTAAACTTTCCAGAAGGAAATAGTATTCGAAATGTCCTCTAATTTGGAGGAATTTCGCGAGCAGAAAAAAAAACACTCGCGGTAATCTGTTTATCTCTTTTTTTTTCATACTTTTTCGTATTAAACCTTAATCGTTGGCAATTTTTCACACGAATTTAACATATTCGCGCACGAGTGTTGAAAAGTGCCAGGCGGTAATGTAATTTATAAAAGTGAGAAGAAGAAGAAGAAGGAAAAAAAAGGTAAAAGGTACTAGCACAACTTTTGTATCAATGTATTTGCTCCGGCTCGGGGGGAAAAAAAGCAAGACTTGGAGGTAGAGGAAAAGCGAACATTTGTTTATATGTTTGTTCGTTAACTAGTCTTTAAAAGTAATTTTCGCCTTTTGCCGGAATTTCTTGAAAATTAGATTCGTTACAGCAACGAATTTACTTCGACGACATGAAGATGAAGAAGTAGAGAGTAATTGCGTTTAGACGGAAGTTCCTCTCAAAATTGACTTTCTAATTTAATTACGGGACAACGCGCGAAAATCGAGGGGGAAATATCTTTTATGAAATATACCTCGTTATTTGCGAGCTTTTCAGTTTCCTTTTAACGAAACGTTTGTTTATTTTGTGGCATCGCTAATAAAACACGTCGTTCGGCGATGTACGATTTTTTTTCTTCTTTTTTCTATTCCGAATTCCATAAAATTCCTGTATCGAACCGACGCGAATAACGCGTGTATACGATTAATGGTATTCGTTACGGATCGAAGTATTTAAAATGAAAAAAAAATACTTCGCGTGTAAAGCTTTGATATATATTTTTTTATTCTCGCCGGTCTCGACTGCTGTAACGTAGTATAGGTACATTGCTACGCTCCTCGTAGGGAAAATCGTTTGAAAAATGGAAAACGTTTAAATAAATTCGTATCAATAAGAATGCGCGAAAATTTTAACCGAGCGAGGTTATACTAGTATCTGCAGATTTTTTCCTTTTGTTTTACAAGCCGGATTTATTTGTTGAACGAGATTTTCTTCCTTCTCTTCGACGACGATGGTGAAGTGCTTGTTCTCTTAAGGATGCATTTTATTGCCTCGGGTCGACGAACGAACTAGTCGTAAAAAAAAAGTAAAGAAAACACGTATACCTGTTGAAGGTTCATTTTTCTTTTTAGATACAAATACTTATACTCGATGCGACGGACGAGTCAATTTTACTTATATTCAAGTGTCGTAATTATGATAGCTTTTGTAGCTTTCTAATTGCGGTTTGAGTGGGTTTGGTGTTTCAGCTTGGCAGGAGGCTTTCGGCTGTTGAATTTTTGAAGCAGGGGTCTCAGTCTCTCATTTAAAAATTTGAAATGATCATTGTGACAGATGAAAAAAGTACACATCCAACATGATATCCTGAATTTTGAAAAAAATTGGCGAGGAAGGTTACCTACTTTGGGTGGGAGACGACTCAAAAATATTTTGAGCCTCCTGACTGAACCAAGAGCTGACTCAGGAGTGTTCAAAGAGAGATGATTTTTGAAAAAAAAACTCCCTGATCCATGATTTTGAAATTCGATGCCAATTCAAGTGATGATTGGGTAAAATCACGCTAAATATAACTCAAATCACAGGTCACTAAACACTAGGCAGACAAAAAAAAACAATTCGACTAATTTTCGCGAACCTTGGTTAGAATCATTCATTTTTTTAGCAAGTAAAAAATTCTATTGCTTCATTTTTGTGTTTTTGAATTTATAATCTTGAAGATATTTTTTAGCTTAATTTTGAAAGTTACAGGCAAAATCAAATGAAAAATTATCGAGCACTCGCCAGTGTGGTTCAAATGTAGATTCTTCAATTTATTTGAAAAAATGTGCTTCAACACTTTTTTTTAGGGGTGCCTAAAGTGGGGGGCTCTAAAAAAAAGGTTCAAAATTACGAATATACAGGGAGCTTAATTAAACTTTTTCATCAAGATAGTTGAATATATACCTCAAAACGTTACGTTTGGCGCAAATCGTAGGTTTCTAATTTTCCAGGGGTTCCCAAGATTTCGAAATTGCGAAAAAATGGAAAACTGGATTTTTGAGTACCAGCGGAAAATTTTATTGAGCTCAAAATTTGGTAGGATGAAGGTCTTTCAGATACTAGTAAACTGTAAAAAGCTTTTTAGAGGGGCTCAAAGGGGTAGGTTCAAAATGGTGGTTCCAAAATTTTCCAAAAATCAAAACCCCCTCAATTTCTGTCCCCGAGGGTCGAAAATAGGAAAATCACCTCGCATAACGTTTATCGAGTTCAAACAGATATTTTACGCTAAAAAAGTTTTTGAAAATAATACTCAGTGGTTCCAAAAATTATTTTTTTATTCACAACTTTGGGAACCCCTGGGGGTTAACTAACTACGGATTCATATTTGGGACATTTATTACAACATTTTAAGAGTGGTCGAGTCGATAATTGGCCTGGGGCCAAAAAGTGGCCTTATCGGGACTCTTCCTTTGGTGGAATCTTTTGAAGACTTTCCAAAAACTAATAAGTATTTAGTAAAATTTAGGAAACATTGCTAATGATAAGAGATTGCATCAATCATGATATTTGGAAAAATTCAGCGAAAACTACATAAAATGTAATTTAAGAGACGTTGAAAAGGACATAAAAATGCTGAAATTTTGATGAGAGTTGGTGAAATTTTGGTAAAATTTGGTGAAATTTTGTGAAACTTGCACAGAAAATTGTTGAAATATGTTCAATCATCAAAAATTATGAAAAACTAATGAAATTTCAAAAAAAAAAAAATGATCAGGATTTAACAAAATTTGCATGAATAGCTACTGTAAAAACATGTTTAAAAGCACTTTTTAAAAAATATTAAAATTTTTAAAAACTGAGGACATTTAATAAGATTTAACAAAAATTGCATAAAAAATTGTTAAAATGTGTTTAAAATGACAAAAACTTTAAACAGCTCTTGAATCAATAAAACTTTTAAAGTTGGTGAAATTCACGCAAAATTTAACAAAATTCAACATACACAAACTGTACGAAGCATGGTTAAAAATCAACTGAAGTGACAAGAAAACATCGAAAAAATATCAAAGTCACCCCGAAATACCAAAATTGATAAAATTTTGGATAAAGTCAAAATTTTGAAAAACTTTCATAAAACATTGATAAAACATGTTGAAAGTGGTACGAAAACTCTGAAAAAAGGGGTTAAAATTTCAATTAAAAATTAATAATTGAACCAACGAAATTCGTCTGAATTCAGCAAAAATCGCATGTGTAGAACTGGAATTTTTATGCTTTGCATATTTCTTCTATGGACTAGAAAGAGTGTATATTTGATAAGATCTCCACGAATCATGAAATTTCTTGACGAATAAGCCCATTATTATTTTGTATATTACAGACCAAATTTCATAGCATATTTCTGAATATTTGAGCATTTTCTGGTACTTTTCTGCATAATTAATTACAAATATTTTGCAAAAATTAAAAATTTTAGGATTTTTTTGCAAAATGTTATCAAAAAAAAGTTTTTTTCAGATGCAGTTCGTTAACATCATATTTTTTTTCCTTCACTTCTTGATTTTCTGAATTATGATATTATTGATATGAATTTATAAATTACTTTTTAGCCCATTTTTTCAAAAGAAAAATGTGTATTTTGATCACTGGGTTAGCTAATTTTGTTTTGAATTAACAGTTTTCATGTTTTCCAGCGTAAAAAATCCTTTTCTGGGAAACTTAACTTAATCCAAAATTTTGACATATTTTTTGCATATTTTTGGTGAAAAAATTGCTTAAAATATTGCATATTTTCGTCATATTTCTGCATAAAAATCTCAGCTCTACACATGCTCATGTGTGATAATTTCAAATTGTGTTTAAATTTTTGAAAATTATTAAAAAAATGATGAAATTTTAGTAAAATTTAACAAAATTTAGCATGCATGCAACAATGTTAAATTTTGTTAAAATAACATTAAAACTGTTGAAATTGTGTCACCAATCAGATTGATTGAAAAATCATCAATGTTTAACAAATTTTACCGAAAATTCCATGAAATGTCATAAAAATTATGAAATTTGCATGATATTAACTGAAAAGTTTATGAAGGTAAGTACGTATTTTTAGGTTTGATCCCCTGAAAAAGAATTTGACGTTAGTTTTTCCGAAATGGAATTTTTAATGGGAGAAGAACACCGAGGTGCTGCATAAGTCACACCGGTCACTCAAAATTGACGAAAAACAACTTCAAAAATGATTCTATTTTGATGGCTTCTGACTCAGCTTTTTTCTTAGGCCATCAGCTGCAAGAACCAGAATCAGAATCCACTCAAAGTAAACTTCCTCACTTCGCTAATTTTCATAAAAATCCAGAGGGGACTGTTTTGCTTTTTTTTTGAGGGAATGGAGGAGGGCATAAAAGTTGTGTCAAGCCCTCTTTTTCGGAGAGAAAGTTGAGGTAACATTACATGTAAGACTACACAATTTCCAGACACTAGACAGCCATAACTTTATGACCTTAATGCTCTTGTTAAATCTTAACATTTTTTATTCTTGCAATACTAAGAAAGTACTTCACATCATTGTGAGAAGTTTTGATGATTTTTAATGTTTTTTTTTTTTGAGACTGGACTTAGAAATGCCAGTTGAAAGCCAAAATCTGAAAGCTAATACCTTTTGGCTTCTTGTAAGCTGAAAGCTAGCTCAGCTGTATCATTTGTCAGCAAAAAACTTTATTTTTTTTCATGTTTTCTATCGACTTTTTTTGGTGATTTTTTTTTGTAAATTTTGAAATTTACGTAAAGTTCATAGGGGTACCTAACCTACCTTCTTGAAAAAATGATGAATTACATAGTTCATATTTTGACTAACCAATTTTATTTTATCATGATTGGTATTTATTTTTTAATTCGAATTTTCAATTTCAATTTTTTCTGGTGAAAATTTTTCAATTTTTAATCCAAAAAAGTCATATTTTTTCATACTAAAATCTAGCTAGCGGTCAGTCTTATTAGCCGTATCTGTTTTGAAAGCCAAACGCCAAAGCTAAAGTTTTATATTTTTTTATCGAGAACTAAAAGTCAGAAGCTCAACTTTATTTTTTGGCTTTCCAAGTCTGATTGAGACACGACATCACAAAGTTCTCAAATTTCTTGAAAATTGATGAAAAAAATTGCATGGGGAGAATTTTGCGAGAGCTTTTGTCAGGGAAAAATTTTATTCGGAAAGAATTTTTGGTGGAAGAATTTTCCCTGAATCAAATTTTTATTTACTTTTTGTGTGCAATTTTCAATAAAAAATTATGGCGTGATACATTTATTTTCATTAATTCAAGGTCGACGAGTTCGAATTTCGTTCCATTTTTTGGACTCGAATCCTCGATGACCCCTCCCCCCTCCCCGTCGCCATTTTAGAAAAAACACTGATTCTTCATTATTCCAATGTTACTAATTATTACCTATTAACTTATGAGTACATTTTTCTTTTTCATTTCTAAATTCGACAAAATATAATTGAGATTCCGCTATACTCATCCGTATTTCGCTTCCTGTAAACGAAATTATAATAACGTAGCTGTACCGCCTACACATCTCGGTACACTTTGTGGTAAAAAAGCAAAAATTCACTTTTGAGCATAACGAAGTCATTAAAATGTCTTTAGAATAATAATTTGGTATAAAAATAAGCACAGCTTACGCATGGAAAATACGAAATTTAAATATTACATTCGTTTTATTCGGCTCGAATATTCCATTGACGCGCCCGGCGTGGATAAAATTCAGCGAGCAAGAAGCATATTATTTCGCAAGGTATACCTACGTACATATACAAGGTACACCGTATAAATCCAAGATGATATGCAAATGAGAATTCGGTAACTGGTTTTTCGCGAGATGGTGAAAAAAGACAGAGCCTTTTAAATATAACGTCTTTGATCTGCTCGTAATGCTGTAATTTACCAAAGGGCTGAAGAAGAAGAGCGTATGCATAGCTCCTTCTTCACAGACGCTGAGCTGAATATTAACCCACCCGTTAATGAAACTACAGTGTATATTTTGCGATTCGTATAACAATACCGAATTAGATTCTTCTTCTTGTGTTTGACGCTGGAGTGAAGTTACGATATTTGGACGTCATGTTCGTTTATACTCGTATACGTATAGCATACGATACGCTACGAGCGACGCACCAGCAAAATTGCGAGAAGAAGAAAAAGAGAGATATTGCGAAATTTTTAACGTTGCCGAACAGAGAGAAAGAGAAAGAGGAAAAAGAAACTGCGTTTGCAATTTGCGTAATTCAATAAAAATAAGAAAGAAATGTTGAACGAGATAGAAGGGTGAAATGCGAGTTGATTAAAATTCTTTGTAAACAGTCTTACGTGTATATGTAGCTATAAAGCAGCCAGGCTACAGGGTGAGAGAGATAGAGAGGCACGCAGTGGCAAAGATTTCCATCATTAGTATTCCTTTCCGAAAATGGTATCGTGTATGGCGAGAAGGCATCGCATCGCAGTTATTACTTAATTTCGTTCCATCTTGATCGTTACTTTAACGCTTTTAAAGTCTATTTTTTCATTGAAAATTTATTCTCGCGAGCGGATGTATTGATCGTCTGCTCGCTTTGCAGTACTAAAAAGCTATCGAGAAAAAAAAAGGTTTCCAGTTTCCCCAACTCAATTTACAATGTTTACTTTACGTTTGTTTACACACTTTCAAAATGTATGAATAGAATGTAATTTACATCCCGTCGGAATCAAGTAGTTTGGCGGGATTATCTATAAAAGACTAAAGCGTCCTATAAAGGGATGAAAATAGCGTTAAACAAAACGACGGAGATGATTTGGTTGCCATTACTGTCGTTCGCATGATTATTCGAGTACGAGGGTGGCGAATATTCGCGCTGATTTTCTCACCGAAAGAAGCACAAGGGTTGGAAAAATACCTACTAGTATTTGTCGATAAAGATATAATTCATTTTGCGAGGACTAAATCGGATTCATTTGGTTGAGAAATGGTAGATAAGAAGATTGTTGAAAGGTCACTGGTCAGAGAAAATGTTACACATTTGTTTGTCAAGTTGTGTAATGTGTATTACGAATTGTGGCGACCTTTGAGGAGTGATGTGAATTTTAATTTACGTGGCAATAGGTACTTCAGATTCTGATAAATTACTAAGTATACTTCAAAGTTGAATTCAGTTGAAAAATTTCTTGAAAATTGAAAACTTTTTATGCAACCGATTCCAGGTTCTGACAGAACTAATAGGTACGAGGGATAGTCGGAAAGTAAGTTTCACATGGCTGGAAAAGTATGAACGCGTGGACATTTTTTGACCAAAATTGGAGGAAATATAGTTTTAACATTCAACCAGATCTGACAAAATTTATTCTGCATTTGGGTGCATTGTTCGTATTTGAATAATTTGAATAAATTTTTTATTTAGAGACGCCCAGCAACTTAGGCTTTTTTGCGTCTGCTGTTTTTGACACGCATTACAAATATTAATTCATTTTGCACAGATGATTACAAATACATACATTGAACAATATAACAACAAATTAATATAACATGAAAAAATAAATAGGAAATATGCAACATGCAAAAAAAATAACATTGAAAAAATTTGAGAAAAAGCACTAAGGAAAAATAATGTGTTTAAATATCATTGAATAAGTTAGACACTTTTAGAACAATTTCTGGCACAGATTTTCATCATCAGCTTTCATGTTCGTATTTTACAGCGTGATTAGTAGAGTGCTGATAAAAAACATCCGTCCAAAAATTATATTTTAGAAAAAATTAATTTTCAAAGCTAACAAAAGAAAAATTCATTGGAAAATTGATTGAGAACCACTCAAGACATAACATAGTAATATTATTTTGGTTCAATCAAAATCCAAATGAAGTAGATTGTTCAGTGATAATCTGATAATCTGCTGAATGTCGGCATTGTCGAAAGTCACTCAGCACCAGAAATTTTGCAACCATCACATGAACAATTTACAGCGCCAAATAACGTCCCAACTTGAAAAAACATTAGTATGATACCTTTTGAGTAATTCTTGATGAATTTTACTCATAATTATTACAACTGAAAAAAATTTTTTTTTGCCAAATACTACATTTGGACGGATGTTTTTTTTATCAGCACTCTACTAATCACGCTGTAGAATACGAACAATGCACCCAAATGCAGAATAAATTTTGTCAGATCTGGTTGAATGTTTGAACTATATTTCCTCCAATTTTGGTCAAAAAATGTCCACGCGTTCATACTTTTCCAGCCATGTGCAACTTACTTTCCGACTATCCCTCGTATAAGTATTTTAATACATAATACATGTATAAAAATTAATAGATTACATATTACAGTAACCCGAATGTATGATATTGTTCAGGCACCGGTGCAATTGGCTGCGAAAAAATATTGGAAAAGGGTCATTTCATGTAAAATCAGCCACCGTTTGGATTTAGGTTCTTTGATTTTGTTAATTATTTTTTTGTGAGTCCCATTTTCAAGACCATACGTCGCAAGCATCGACTCAAAAAAACAAACTAATATTCGAATTCAGCACTTCTGAAAACCAAGTAGGTAAATTGCATGCGCACAATTTTTTAATTTTTTCAGTTAATTACACTTGAAGGAGTGGAGGGGGGTTGAATCAGAAGAATTATTTGATATTCCTGTTCAGCCCTGTCGAAAACCTATAAAACAATAATGTTACATGATATAAGTAGGTATATATTTTTTTTCATTTTGACCAAAATTTAGAGGTTTTGTACTTAGTTTGTACCCATCATGGTTTTGATAAATCCATTATGAAACGTTCATTGTTGCAAATATGTATTATAAAAATGTGTGCTTGCTGCATTTTTAAAAATTTTTTAAATCATAGTTCTATTTGGAAAGCTTTTGGAAATCGAACTTTCGAAAAGATAGAATCTCAACTATTGCAGTATGGTACCTAATTTAGGAAAATACCAGTGAATGTGTTCTGGCAAGGAATTCATTCACTTTCCAACAACAGTTCTGATTAGGTCACCATTTTGTTTGCATATTTTCTCCAACAGGTATTCAAAACGGGAAAAAGTTCTAGATAACCCAACCCTCTTTTCAAAGGGAGGAAGGGAAAATAAATCTTGAAGCAAAGATTCATACAAAAGTTGTAGACTTTCAGAAGGGAAGCATTTTTCATTTTAAAATTTCTTCCTTTTATTGTCGAATTGTGCGGGGAGGGGTGAGAAGGCACTTTTACGTGCTGAAGAGAAAATGTCAGGGTTATTCCATGTCAATCCAACCAAGAAGTGGAGGAGGGAGAGGTTGGCGATTTTTTTGAAATTTTTCCTGTGGAAAGACCTTCCGAAGGAATGACCAATGGCTCAAATCGCAGCCCTCTAGCTCTTTTTTAAAGGCTACGGTGTCAAAGTTTTCAGTGAACTTGAAATAATCATCCATTTCAGCAGTGGATTACTCGATATCCGCGATAGCTATCAAAATGGAACTTTTCCCAATAGTTATGGGTTTTGAAAAACTTTTTGGTGATATCATAAAAATCAGTGTCATCACCACTTTTTTTCGTACGAAAAATTAGCTTGAGAAGTTTCAAAACGTAGTTTTCATATCGTTTCGACTCTCAAAAATTCTGAAAAAATATATTATGAACAACTTTTTATGCTAAACAACATATTAAAAAATTGAGATGGCGTTATTTCGTAAAGTCGATTTTGAAAAAATTGAAAGTATGCGAAAAAATGCGATTTTTTGATTGGTGAAATTGACCCATTTGACCCCTAATTTTGCATACCCGTTGAAAAAGTTGAAAAAACCTATACTTTTACGTATCCGTTGAAAAAGAAGTTGGAAAAACCCTATCACTCAATGAAATAAGTTCATCATAAAAAAATCAAAATTCAAAAAAATTCAATTTTCAACACCAAACATGAAAAAAAGTTTTTTGTTCAGTTGTCCTATTTTGATCTCTTTCTGACGTGTATTTCATGAAAAAGTTGATGAAAATTACATGAAATACACGTCAGAAAGAGGTCAAAATAAGACAACTGAATAAATTTAAACTTTTTCTGATGTTTGGTATTGAAAATTGCATTTTTAACTACCTACTGGTAAATTACTGAAAATTTTTGGTTAAAAAATAAAAACAGGTAAGTAATTTTAGATAAATTACCTATTGGTAAATTTTGATACGTACCTATTTTACAGGTATTTTCCAAAAAATTACTGATTACAGGTAAATTTTTGGTATGAAGAACTGGTGAATTACTGAATTGTGGATGTAACAGGCAATTTCAGGTGAATTATTAATAGGTTTTGGTAAATTACTAGTATTTTTTTCAGCCTTGGTAATGACTCGAAATTTTTTAGTAAAAAAAATTGGTAAAGTAGTGGTAATTATAAAATTATAACGGGTAATTTTTGGTAAAAATGGTAAATTACTGGTAATTATTAGTTTAAGGCAGGTATTTTGAGGTAGAAAGGGTATTTTTTCGTAAAAATAGCAATATTTTGTGTAAATAATAATTTTTGTTAAAAATCATACTTTATGATAGAAATGGTAATTTATGATAAAAATGGTAAATTAGTGATAATTATTACTTTGGGGCTGGTATTTTGAGGTAAAAAAGGTATTTTATGGTAAAAATTGCAATTTTTGGTGTAAATGGTAATGTTTGTTAAAAATGGTTAATATTTATGATAGAAATTGTAATTTTGGTAAAAATGGTAAATTGCTGGTACTTTGGTTAAAATTTTAAAAACTGGCCAATTAAGGCTCGTTTATAATGGAATTACTTTTGCTAGTTTTTCAATTACCATTATAGAGGAGCCTTTATACTGGTAGTATTTGTTTATGGAGGGTAACTTTTGATTAAAATGGTAATTTTGGGTAAAAGTGGTAAGTAATTTTTGGTAAAAATGAAAATTTTTGTTGAAAATGGTAATTTTTTGTAATGATGACAATTTTTGATAAATACAATGATTTTTGGTAAAAATGGTAAATTACTGGTGATTTTGGGTAAAAATAATAAATTATAGGTAATTTTAGGGAAAATTTTGTTGTATGTAATACCTGAAAAACTGAACCCACCACTAAAAAATCCTGTACTGTAGAATAGAAAAATCAAAAGAAATAGTGAGCCGAAATGAAGCGATGGGATGAAGGAAAGGAATGCTTTCATGAACAGAGCAATTCGTTTGTTGAGTAAGTCGGTACATTTTTTGTTGTCAAGCAGAAAAGGTTCCATTTACTGATGTATATAGGTACATTTATTTTCCCCAAAAATTTCAGATGTTTTGTTAAATTTTGATGAAGACTTTCATCGTATGATTAAAAATTTACAAATTCAAGCAATTACCACCTGCCTTGAATTTTGCAAACAACTGTCGTGCCATCCAAAGTGATCAGTGACACCTTCGTCTTACAGTTTAGCTTGCGTGACTTGATTTCCTCCAATATTGTCACGCTATGATTTCAATTCTCGCGAGATACAATACCGTCTGTGTACCTCTCTATCTAATACGCTTTGTACAGCTTACCTAATATTCGTATCTCTTTCGAACGCCAAAATTTGTACAAACTAGTTTAAAAACTGTGAGCCATCGGTCCCAACTCCCAAGTTGATATCCATTTTACAAGATGAGATTATAAAAAACAACTAAGTATAACTTTACGACAACTTTTCACCTTAATTAAGATTCAACGGAATCAATTCGCCCGTGTCGTCGTCGTCGTCTGCGTCTATAATATGTAAACGTAAAGTCACCGTATAACATTCTTCGCATCCACATGATGGGGTACCATACCCCGTACATATTTTCTTAGTATACCGCATCGCGCATCGTTGTGCAACTTACATTACATAACATTACGATATACTACACTAGACACAGACACGGATACCGCAAAAATGCATTTCCTTATCTTCGTCTCATTTCTTTAACGTGGTTTACACTATACAGCTTGCAAAAGAAGAAGAGGGTACTGGAATTTAAATAAGGGTACTCTATCCCCTCTACTCGCCTCTCACTCTTGGTAAATGTAGTATAATCATAAACGAATCGATGAACTGGAAACTGCTCAATCTCTCCAGTCTTCTTCGTTGGTTGGCTGGCGAAAGAATTAACTATTTTTATCAACTCGTCGTCGCTGTGCGAGCTCACAGTTTGAATTAAACTTTTTTAAAAAGACCTGACAACTTTTTTCATTCCGTTTTTATGGGGGTATTTTCCACAGTGAGAAAAAAAATACGGGGTAACGCATTAGTAGGTAGGTACATTCCACCAAATACGTTTTAAAATTAGCTACTCGTTACGGTTTCAGTACGTTGTTGGCTCAATTTTTTAAAACCGATTCGCGCATAATGTAATGTGCTCGACGAAACAAGATATCGTTATCGAGGTGTTTTCACTTTGTGGTTCACCTATTTATCGCGGATCGCGAACTAACTAATGCCGGAGCAGGCTGCTGGGGAGATATTATGCAGCTTTGAATAAAAATAAAGAGGAAAAATGTCCGGGTTTTATCGATGGTATTGGCATTTATTTTGTGTTACTGTGTAGATGGAGGGAGGGAGGAAGGGGTGGGGTCAGAACTGAGAGAAAAATGCATTGTTTTGGTACAGATTTCGATTGGCAAGTCCTCAGATTTTTTAGAGTTGGAAAATTAGCTCATTAATCTTTTTTCATGGTCAGGAGGGGGGGGGGGAGTGCACTCGTTCAACTAATTCCTGGGGTATTGTTTTTGTCTGGTCTCTGGACCTTTTAAATTTTTCAATTTTAATTATTTTTGAGTAGATACTTCAATGACGTTGGTTTCTATAATTTCAAAAGAAGGCCAAAATTTCATTCTTCCTTAATTTTTGCAAATTAAAATGCCAAATAAGCCCGTAATCGTATCCATAAAAATTAACGCGACGTAAAAATAAAAGTCTAATTCCGGTGATAAAAATCAAGAAAAAAACTCGCGAATTTTAATACATTTAGATGTTTTTAAAACACACCACGAGAGGGTGTAAAAAAGCCTCGACGTTTTATTTACAGTAATTTTGGTGAAAAAATAAAAAACCTGTCAACGTAATTCAGCTACCTATACATTTTCTGACCTACTAGAAAATTACGTAGGTTGGTAGGATGAACGTAATTTCTAATCAAATTTTAATTTCAAAAAAAGTCTAATTTCACGGTTTCACGGTGCGATAATTTTCACAAACCTGTTTTTAAAATAGAGAGAGACTGGTAAAATTTTATGTTTTTCGTCTCGCTGCTGCTGCTGCTGCAAAAAAGAAGGAAAAATATAAGGAGGAAGCGAGCGACGAAGCTTCTTAGGATTTTTTTCCTTCTTAGATTGCTACAGTTTTGATCAAAGTAATATTTTTCATGCATATTCTTTTCCTTAAAAGGTAAGTTTAATTTTGGTGTGAAAGTTGCGAACAAAATCGTTTATAGCGGTTTTATGTTTCTTCGCTTTTAAATATCTAATAAAACTTTTTACGAATTTATTCGGCGAATTACCAGAGCCGAAAAAAGGTATAGCGAGTATTTATCATTGGCGGTTTAATTCAAATATTTCGCAACTCGTGTCGTAAATTTTTGGCCCACGTAATAAAAATAGAATGAAAATTTTACTTTGATTGTCGCACCCTATTCGATTTCCTTTTTTTACTGTACAACTAAAACAAGTAGAAAAATAAATAAAAACAGCCCTCTTGGAAATATCAGTTTTGGTTTAGTGAAAAAGTACAGAATAATGGAAACCTGTGCTGTATACGCGAAGAAAAGAGCTGCGGAATATCGCGAAGTACGCGGTTTTCTCTCTTTTCTTTCAACTCGCTTTTTACAGTAGATAAATAATATTCTAACCGAAATAAATTTTTTCGCTGCTTTGCGAGTAGAAAAACGGTATTCTAATATTTTTATTCGATTTGAACTGAAAACACGATTCATTTGACGTTTAGTAAGGAAGAAAATAACGAAGACCTTCGGGCCTTGAATTGAATACACGCGTACCACGTACTCTTTATACTGAATAGCGGTGTTTTTAGATTTTTTTTTTGTTCGCAAAAGGCCCCGTATACTTATCTGAAAGATGGTTTTTAAGCACGATGAAATTTCCACGCGAACGTTTTTTTTTTCTCTCTCTCTCGTATTTTATACACATGTTTTTCATAACCTATTGTTCGAAGATATCTCGCGCCTTAAATGCATCTCACTTTTCTTACACAAATGAATTATCCATCTGAGAAAATGCTCCGCTCTGTCATTAAATACTTAATTAAATTTTTTTTCTCCTCTCGCAATTATGCCGACCATACCTATTGGCATTTAAACGAGAAAGTCAGGAAATGAGCACTTGAACTTCGTAAACGTATTATGAAGGGACTCGACTAGCTTCCTTATTCTCGACTTTTTCCTCTTCTATAGTACTCGTATAATAAAATCAGTTTAATATAAAAATCCTATCGTCGTTTTTTACACCCGCACACCCGCGTCTGTTTTACAAGTGGTTGTAATTTTTTGTGTTCGAATTGTGAGCCTCTTGATGACGTTATTTGTAGAAGGGTAAATTGCTTGCACGCGCCTATCTATCAGTTCCATTAAGTATTTTTGCGTGTTGGAGTTCTCTCTTCATCTCTCTGTTCTATTTCTTTTTCACGTATCGTATGTCTGTAAGGTTGGCTTTCGTTTTCTTCCGTTTCAAAGCTGTCTTTCGAGTCAGTAGTGATCAAGAATGTGAAGAGGTTTCTTTTAAGTATTGTAAAGGAGGTTCAGAAATTTAATTCGTGTTGAGTGTTTTGTTTAGAAAACGTGTATAAATCGAAATACACAGGTAATTTTATTTCTCTTGATCGCGAAAATTGACAAATTCTTTTCGAGAAAAAAAGTCAATGAAAATCGTTTCGAATTTGTAATTGTTTTTTGAAGTTCGAACAGGTCGAATAACCTCTCTTCACCTGGGTTGCTTTTTGCTTTTAAAAAAGGGATTTTTGTAGTATTATTTTGGGGGGGGGGGTTGATAATTTTGAGGAAAATTTGGCGTTCGCAACTTAAGTAACCAGGTTTCAATTTACGAATTGTTTGCAACTTCTAGCAAAAAAATTTAGTTGCTTTTGTAAAATGTTGTGAAATGAAAAATTTATTATTTTGTTGAAATTTACCATAATGATAAAAAATGTTTTAATCCAACGCCTCCAAACACCTTCCATTGGTCCGCCCCTAAAAATCCTAAAAATTGAAAAAATCATGTGACACGTGACTTATTAGGTTTTTGGAAGGACTAAACATAAATATAGACAAATTCTTTCCTGATCCGGCCCCTCCAACCCCATCGTAGTTATTTTTTTTGCCTTAAATACCGCGTGAATTTTCTATTGATTGAATATTTTATGGAGGTTTTGGAAGAAAATTCATAAATAATCATCGGCTCATTCAAAATTGATGATTTTATACTTTTTGAAAACCCGAAAGTTCAAAGAATTCAAAAATTGAGGTACATTGAAGAAAAACCGAAGCTATAAACCCTTTTTGGGGCATTGAGAGGGGGGGGGGGGTGGAAAAAATGGAAATTCTGGTCAAAACTTCCGGGGTGAATAGCAGGTTTTTGAGAACATACTTACGTATTTTTGTTTTTTTTACAGATTCCGAATCTCCACTCTCTCCCCTGTCTAACAATGCCTCACACTTTATGTCCCGGGGCGTTTGAAGCTCCAAAATATAAATTTTGGAAAATTCAATAGGTAGGTACTATAGGTAGCATGCCAATAATTTCGAAATATTTCCCTTTGGTACTTATTTATGGTAATCTTCGCCGCTATGAAACTTGGCTCAAAACTAATTTCACAGTTTGAAAGGGCAACCAAAGCTGATTCAAAAACTTTCATAAAATTTTTCAAAAGTCCAAAGTTGAACTTTCATTGAAAGTTCAAATTTCAAAATGGCGCCGTAAGTGCGAGCTATGATTCAAAATTACGCAAAAAATCCCCACAGATGTAACTTTTTATGTTGTTTCGGAATATATTGTTTTCAAAATGGGCACTTTCACCTGGGGGGGGGGGGAAATTGCCCCCCTCAAATTTGGGTTCAAAATTCAAAAAAAGTATGGGCGTGTACTATATCAACTGTTATGTTTATGGAGGTGCTAAACACGAATATGACCTTGGTTTTTCGATTGCGCTTCATCTGAAGCCCCCACAGCACCCCCTCCCCTCGAAAGGGTCAAATTCCAAAAAAATGGTTTGTGTAATGCGATACATGAAATAGCACGTTTTTGGAGGTGGTGAACACGAATATGACCTAGGGTTTTCGATTGCGCTTCGTCTGAAGCCCACAGCACCCCCTCCCCTCGAAAGGGTCAAATTCCAAAAAAAATGGTTTGGATAACGCGATGTATAAAATGGCACGTTTTTGGAGGTGCTGAACACGAATATCAGATTTGTTTATAGATTGGACGTCATCTAAAGCCCCCAGTGTCCCATTTTATTTTTATTCAAAATTTGACTCAAGGGGTGGGGAGCATGGGATCTCAAATGAGTCCCAATCAAAAAACGAAGGTCATATTCGTGTTCAGCACTTCCAAAAACGTGCTATTTCATGTGCGTAACACAGCCCATTTTTTTTTTGGAATTTGACCCTTACGAGGGGAGGGGGTGCTGGGGGCTTCAAATGAAGCTCAATCGAAAAACCAAGGTCATATTCGTGTTCAACACCTCTGAAAACATGACAGTTGATATACTACACGATCATACTTTCTTTGAATTTTGGACCCAAATTTGAGGGGGGCAATTCCCCCCCCCCAGTTGAAAGTGCCCATTCTGAAAACAATATATTACGAAACAGCATAAAAAGTTACATCTATGGTGATTTTTTGAGTAACTTTGAATCATAGCTCACACTTACGGCGCCATTTTGAAATTTGAACTTTTATAAAATTTTTATGAACTTTTACATGAACGTTTTTGAATTAAATTTGGATGCCATTTTGAACTGTGAAATTATTTTCGAGTCAGTAAGTTTTCTAGCGAAAAAGTTATGAGCCCTCGAAGTGGAATACTTCAGGAAATTGCTAAAGCAAAATAAAACCTCCCCACTGGGCCCTCGAGAGGGCTGGGGGGGATTATTGGCGTTTTTTTTCAAGTAGTTGGGTGGGTAGGTTATGTGAAAAAAATTTGAACAAAATCGACAGACATGGGGTCAAAATATGGGTCAAATTGAGATGGAATGACCCCTGGACGAGTATACTCGTCATTGGTACAAAGGGCCATGTACTAGTTGGACGAGTATACTCGTCCGCGGTACCGAATGGGTTAATTATTAATTAATTAATTATAGAATTTTGCATAATTAATCACAATTTATCAACTTACTCATTTTTTTATTCTCTTTATTAATACTCGTATCATGAAAATTTGTTCTCACCTAAAACAAAAAAAACAACAACAAAATCAATTATGTGAAAAGAAAAAAAATCTGGAGCTGTAAGAAAAATTTGAAATTGACTTGAACCGAGAGGTTTTAATCAATGAACTTGACAAATAGTGGCAATAACAATTTTTTCAGTCTCTTCTCCACAAATTGAAAAAAATATTTAGGTACTTTTGGAAATTCATAGTTTCTGCGTCAAAATTCTTCCAAACATTCCTCCTTCAAAAGAAAACGCCTACCTTGATTCTTCAAGCAATGTTGTTCTTCAAGAGATGTAGTTAGTAGTTACACAGAATTGCGGAGGGTTGAAAAAAGTTTTAAAAGAGGAAAAACAGATCCGTAAAAATTTTTAAAAATTTCAAATTTCTGTTTCAAATTCATAATTTATCTGAATATGAATCTTTTTTAAAGAGAAAATAAAAACTGAAAGTTATTTGAAAAGGTCTTAGCACCTAAATTGACAATTGAAAAATTGTCTTTGATTTTCATTGCGATTTTTTTTCAATTCTTTGAATTTTGAGGGCTCTGTGCAGCAGGACCAACATTGCTGGGAGATCAGGGATGATGTTGATCAGCATGAAAAGTTGTCCATTATATATTTTTTTCAGAATTTTTGAGAGTCGGAACGACGATATGAAAACTACGTTTTGAAACTTTTCGAGCCAATTTTTCATACGAAAAATAGTGGTAGCACTGATTTTTATGATATCACCAAAAAGCCTTTCAAAACCTCTAACTGTTGGAAAAAGTTCCGTATTGCTAGGTATCGCGGTTATCGAGTAATCCACTGCGAAATTGATGATATCTCAAGTTCACTGAAAACTTTGACACCCCCTAGCAGCCTTTAAAAAAGGGCTAGAAGGTTGTGATGTGCGCCACTTGTCATCCTTTTGGAAAGTCTTTCCACAGGAAAAACTTCGAAAAAATCGCCGACCCACCCCTTACCACTTCTTGGTTGAATTGGCGTAGTGACGAAGAAGCTCAAAAAAGTATAATCTTGAACGAGATCTTGCCGGATAGTATTCTGAAATTGTTCACGACAATCGACTGATTACTCCAAATTGAAACAAAAATAATGCAAATGCCTTAAAAGGCTGCTGCATTTACAACGGCGAAACACGATAAAAATCGGGCAATGGAAATCTCATAGGAATATATCAAGTTTTTATAAAAATTAGCTAAAATAGCGGTAAAAAGAATGGAAAATCGTAAAATGAAAAAATCTCTATAGGCATGGTGAATTTCTCAGTTCTCACCCTCACTCAATTCAATTACCTATTGATAGTAAAATGAAACTTTCAGATGAACTACTTCTATTCTAGTTGGAATCTTCAGGGAGAAGAAAAATCCAAAAAGTAAGTAGGTAACGAGAATTAATTAAAATAAATCTTCATTTTCGACGCAAATACGTACTCCAGGGTTAAAATTCATCTTCGAAGTTGAGTATAAATTAAAAATCAAGTCTCGTTAGATAAATATAACATCATTGTTAAACATTCACTCGAATTATTCAGCGTGAATTTTACTTAGAAAGTTGACTTAGGTATGCATAGTAGTGCTACATGGTACATAGTTAAAACGACGATATCTGCCAGGTCTTTAGTGTAACTACGATAAAAATTAAACCACTCGGAAAAAAATGTTCGTTTGGGCTACACAAAAGTACACATAAAAGGAATGCAATTTTTTTTCTTCCAGACTTGACGTTTTCTTTAGAATAGGAGGTAAAGGAAAAAAAATAAATAAAAAATAAGATTCGCTGTGCGAATACGTCTAGCTAAGATTTTTACGAAATCCGAGTCCGTTTAATTTATCCTTTGCTGGGTACTATTTTCTAAGTTGAACGTATTTCTTATTTACTTATACAAGCAGGTTTTATTTTTCTTGTTACCGGCGAATGGTCAATTTCGTTATCTAAAGTGGAACGGTCGACGATTTCTAGTCCTTTCGTAGTTAAACTTTCTTTGCTTATAAACTTTGAAATTTAGATTAACTTTTAGTTGTTTAATTAGTCCAAAGTTGGTACGCGTTTGTTGTAAAATCCTACCCTATAACGGTTGTCTTTTTGGATGGGCGAGTTATATCCAACGCCGGCAGCTCGGTATACCTACCGTTTAATTTGAAACGGTAATTTATAGAAAAATAACCTTTTTTTTTTTTTTTTTTTTTTTTTTGGTTATATCTTATTCACGTTTGACCAAACCTTCGCTCTCGCGTGTACCACCTGTGTATATGCATACCTTTAGTCTACCTCTACCTATAATATAATCTGGCCCAATAAAAGAATTTTACATGCGGTAACTCGACCTGGTAATGCTAATTTAACCCACTACGTAGTTTTTTTTCTCTCTCTCACTGTTTTGGAAAAAACCAGGGGTTTTAATTTCGCTGCGTTGTGCGTATGTGTATATATACTTTTATTAACCGAAATTTAATAACATTATGATAACGAAGTCGCAGCAAAGCGAACCAGAAAACGGGATATTGTTGACGGAAATAACGGTATAAATCAGTAGATAACCGCTGAAACAGCATTGCTACGGAGGATTATTGCAAATCCCATAAGGCTCTCGGTATACCTAACCTACTACAAAACATTACCTATACTCTGGTGCACAGTTTAACGTACGAGTGTATGTATACAAAAACATTGACTCGTTGTGCGGTGAATTCAAAGCCAGAGCAACGGCGGCCACATCGTGCGCATAACTGCATGTTAATAATCGCAATAAGCTTTTACGTACGAGTATATAAGCAGATTACCACCTCGAAGTGACAAAAGCACACTTTGCCTTTTCATACCGGCGCGTATTTAATTGCGGTCAACTTATGTGTAGCGTGTATAGTGAATTTTTCCATCTTGTAAAGGTCGTCTTGCTTTGATTGATGGGAATGAATGGGATTACGTCGATCTATGCTACCGCCGTCAAAATCAAAGGCCACTTTTAGGGTTTCACTAAACGGTTGAAAATTTGTAATTCAGAGCCTACCTCAGAGTATGATTTTTAATTTTACAATGGAGACTTAGACTCATATTAGTACAAGACTCGAAGTCTTTCCTAATTGCGAAGACTCGATATTTATAACTCAGAGTCGTAATTTTGAAAGACTCGCTTCTTTTCTAAGAACTCCAAGTCTCAATTCTCAGCGACTCGCTTTACCTCTCAATCAATTTTCAGAAATTATTTTGGATTTTAATTGAGTAAAAGTTGAACTATGAACTATTTTTTTGAATGTGGGGGAGGGGTGAAATAGGTAAATGATTTTACTGAATTAAAATTGTTTATTAGTCAGGGGACCCGCATAAGGATCTACTAACCCCCCACCCCCCGTAGATCCTCCAGGACAACTTTTTTCTTAAAGGGGAAGTTCTACGAACCATTTCTAGGCCTTGTCCTTAAAAAAAAAGTGGCCCAACTTACAAAATGGCGGCCATTTTGATGACAGGTCAGCTGAAATCGTACATTTGGCGTTTCAACATAGGACTTTCACGAAATGTTTTGAACCGTACAACGGTAGATCGAAAGAGCAAGCAAAAATTTATCAACTGTCAATATTTCAAGTGCTCACGTGCCTTTTTCGATTTTTTGTGAATTTTTAAAAATCAAATGTAGGACAAAAATGAGGGAAAAAATCAAAATCTTATCAAATTGACCTAGAAAGCCGAAGTTTGGGATATACTCTATTTTCGACCTGCCAAATCGATTGGAAACTGTTTCAAACCGTTTTGAACAATTTTGGAGCCTCCAGCAGATTTTTGAAACTCGAAATTCCCACAAAATTTCATCAAATGGAGTTGGAAAGCTGAAATTCATTCTGCAAACTAATTTCAACTCGCTACGAAGTCGACTGCAGGTGGATTTAAAGTTGTTTTGGAGCCTCCAGCGACTCTTTGAAAATTACGGGAGGCTTCAATAGATTTTTGAAACTTATTTCCCTAAAAATTCATCAAATGGAGTTGGAAAGCTGAAATTCATTCTGCAAACTAATTTCAACTCGCTACGAAGTTGACTGCAGGTGGATTTAAAGTTGTTTTGGAGCCTCCAGCGACTCTTTGAAAATTACGGGAGGCTTCAATAGATTTTTGAAACTTGAAATTTCCCTAAAAATTCATCAAATGGAGTTGGAAAGCTGAAATTCATTCTGCAAACTAATTTCAACTCGCTACGAAGTTGACTGCAGGTGGATTTAAAGTTGTTTTGGAGCCTCCAGCGACTTTTTGAAAATTACGGGAGGCTCCAATAGATTTTTGAAACTTGTAATTTCCCTAAAAATTCATCAAATGGAGATGGAAAGCCGAAATTTACTCTGCGCTCTAATTTTAACACCCTATGAAGACGTCTTCAGGTGGGTTCAAGTCATTTTGGAGCCTCCGGCAAATTTTTGAAAATTACTGGAGTCTCCAGCTGATTTCTGAAACTTGGAATTTTCATAACATTTTACCAAATGGAGTTGGCAAGCTGAAATTTACTTCGCAAACTAATTTCAATACAATATGAAGTCGATTACATGGTGGTTTCAAATGGTTTTGATGCTTCCAGCTACTTTGTGGAAATTTCAATTTTCCAAAAAACGCCATATGACCTTTCAAAAAGTCGCTGGAGGCTCCAAAACGACTTGAAATCCACCAGCAGTCGACTTCGTAGCGTATTGAAATTAGTTTGCAGAATAAATTCCAGCTTTCCAACTCCATTTTGATGAAATTTTGTGGGAATTTCAAGTTTAAAAAATCTGCTGGAGGCTCCAGAACTGCTCAAAACGGGTTGAAACCGTTTCCAATCGATTTGGCATGACGAAAATAGGGTATTCATCACAAATTTCAGCTTTCTAGATCAATTCGGTAAAATTTTGAAAATTCTTCGAATCCCATTTTTCCAAATTCACAAAATTAAACAAAAAATTTTAAAACTTTTTTTCAATTCCAGGAGAAAATAATTGGATGTGATGCGATCTGGTCAAATCTACTCCGATCAAAACTGAAATCTAACCAGATTTCGCTCAAAATTAAAAATCTACTGGAGGCTCCAGTAATTTTCAAAAATTCGCTGGAGGCTCCAAAATGACTCTAAATCTACCTGAAGTTGTCTTCAGAGAGTGTTAAAATTGGAGTGAAGAGTAAATTTCGACTTTCCATTTCCATTTGGTGAAATTGGTTTCAGAAATGTACTGGAGGCTCCAGTAACTTTCAAGATATCGCTGGAGGCTCCAAAATGACTTGAATCCACCTGAAGTCGTCTTCAGAGAGTGTTAAAATTGGAACGCAGAGTAAATTTCAGCTTTTCATCTCCATTTTTAATGAACTTTTGGGGAAATTTTAAGTTTCAAAAATCTATTGGAAGCTCCAGTAATCTTCAAAAAGTCGCTGGAGACTCCAAAACGACTTGAAATCCATCCGCAGTCGACTTCGTTGCGTATTGAAATTAGTTTGCTGAATGAATTTCAACTTTCCAGCTCCATTTGATGAAATTTTGTGGGAATTTCGAGTTTCAAAAATCTGCTGGAGGCTCCAAAACTGTTCAAAACGGTTTGAAACTGTTTCCAATCGATTTGGCAGGTCGAAAATAGAGTATATCCCAAATTTCAGCTTTCTAGATCAATCTGGTAAAATTTTGATTTTTTCCCTCATTTGGGCCTAAATTTAAATTTCAAAAATTTACCGAAAATCGAGAAAGACACTTGAGCATTTGAAATTTTGACAGTTGATAAATTTTTGCCTGCTCTTTCGATCTACTTTTGTACGGTTTAAAAAATTTCGTGCAAATCCTATGTTTCGAACGCAAAATCTGCGATTTCGGCTGACCTGTCAATTAAAATGGCTGCCATTTTGTAAGTAGGGCCACTTTTTTTTGAGGACATGCAATGGCTAGAAATGTTCCACTCTCTTCCTACGAGGAGGAACCTACAGAATTTTTTTTGACATACCTAAATCAATTTACGTGATTCCAAAAGCAGCTACGAGTGATTTGACATAAACATAGCCCTTTTAAAGAAATCGAGAGAATTTTCAATTTCCTATTTCTCTGATTACGTGTAAATCGAATCATTTTCAATCTATTTTATTCATAGTTACAATTAATTAAAAATGATCATGTGGCTAGTTGTTTTTACAAATTCATGAATATTGATTTTGAATATTTCAATGCTTTCCCTCAAGTGAAAATTTATACCTAGTTCAAACTTACGAGAATAAGTATTTTTCAAAAACAAAATGTAATATTCATAACATATTACTATCTTTTACGAGTAGAATAAAGCAACACGTGTCAGCAAAATGAGCCAAATTGATGGAAATTTTCTACTCGTAGTTTCGCAATTTGCACGATTGTAATGGGGAAGATATTAAAGTTGTTCGAATACTATAACGTCGAAAAAGAAAATAATAAGTATCACAGTGAAAGAAGGAATTACGAGTATTCAACACGACGCTTTACGATGGCAACGATACAATAACATACATGCCATAGTATTATACTTATTGTATTGAAGATCATAGAGCATTAGTAATTAAAAGCATATTATGGTAATAAGGTTAATATTGTAGCTGAAATTTATGACTATACTAACACGCATGTATTACGTACACTAGAGTAAACTAGCGAGGTGATATTTAGATTAATTGAAACCACCTAGACTGTCAAAAGATTAATCTTCTCGATAGAGGATAACCTACCTATGTACTTTGCTCTCACTTCCTCCCCTTCTTGAAAGTAACTACGAGAAAGGTAGGCAACCAGACATACATATAAAAGTACACACAGTAGATATACACTCAGGCACCTACCACTTGGAAAAATACACCATCGTCGCCGTGCACTGCACCGTACCGCAAGGATTTAGTGTATGTAAAGGAAACCAAAAGTAATATCATTTATCATAGCGAAGCACGTCGCTCGCTAGCATTTTCGTTCATGATGACGAGAGACATACCTCTCTACTTTTACCTAGCTGTACCTACACAGTTGAAATAGATACGCATTTGCAAACAAAAATGAATGAACGATGAGGCCAGACATAAAGGAAAGCTTGAGTCGAAAACCATTTGCTAAATTGAGTTTAATTTCAAACATCTCTCGCGTACGACCGCCGCGCCGCACCTGTGCGTTATTCAGCATCACGAAGATTCTGTTGTCTCGTATACCTACTGAACCTAAACCTACCTACCTATAGTCGTCGTAGTCTCGCAGAATATTTATATGCGATAGAGTAAACGTACATATAAGAGTACGTTACGTCAACGAGATCAGGCGAAATTTTAAATACCCATCGTGTGTTTACCAAACAAAAGAATTTAAATTTCGACGCACAGTTTTGTTGATCGACATATCACGTTGAACTGTGTCAGGGATATCATTGGCTGGAGTGGATGGCGTATATATGTACCCGAGACTACACGAGAGAGTCGAGAGTATATACATTATGGAAAAGAACGGGTATAAGCCGGCTGTAACGCCAAGCTTCGGTGAGCAAATATAAGCGAATTTGATTCGAAGCACGAATTTGATTTAGCACATCCGCACACAGCAGCTTCTTTTCGGCGAAAATTTTTACGCCGTTGTTCGCACTTTTTATATCTGATTTCGTTTAAATATCTTGCGGATGACTTGAGGGGGTACACCCAAGTTTTTCATTTTGTTCGCACGAAATACCAAGAAAAGAAATGTCACATTCATCATGTTCTGTATTATTCATCTCGTCCGTTGTTTATAATTCACGTGTGCGTCGCAGGATTACACAGGATTTCGGTATTATACGTTTAGAATTTTTCAATAGCTACCTATATTATTAGAATGCCAAGAACGAGATGTTTATGGTTAGATGTGTGTACTAGACTGTGTGTAGGTGTGGTAATGAATTTTCGAATAATGATTTTATGTTTTCTGGGAGTATTCATTTGAACGGATGGAAGAAAATTGGCAATTTTTTTTCTCCATTTTACACCGAGGGTGTCTCAGTCGTTGGTAAAATTTTTGATTTGGATGCAATAAAATCAAAAGATCGTTCGAAAATATATCATTAAGACAGCTAATTTCAGTTGTGGTATTTTGTTTTAAGATTTTTGAAGAATTTTTGAAAATTTGAATTCGGCTCATTTTTCATCATCTTTATTAAGTTGAAGTGGGAAACTGAAATTTAGCTTATACAGTCTGTTTTTGAGCTTCAGAATCATTTGATGGTGGTTTGAACCGTCCTAAAGCTTATCAATTTTTAAAGTTTGCATGGCCTCTAAATTACAAAATTTCAAATTGAATTTTGGAGCTTGCATGGCCTCCAAATAACAAAATTTTAAATTGATTTTTGGAGTTTGCATACCTCCAAATTTTGCTTGAAACACACTTGAAAATTTTTTTAGAAGCCCATCAAGTGAAAAAAATGAAAAAATTGCACAAATAATCAGGAAAATGAAAAAACTAAAAATATATCTACTTGCCTACAAATTTAAAAGAATTTCCTCACAGTTTCAAGTTATTCATTTTTTTATTTTTTTTTTGGGGGGGGGAGGTATTTTTCTGTGGTAAAAATGTGAAAAATAAGTCATGAAAAAGTCAGGATTTTTTTTCTGGGAGTTTTGTTATACACCCTGTTTTTGGAACTTGCATGGCCTGCAGATTACAAAATTTTAATTTGCATTTTGAAGCTTGCATTTACTCCAAATTATTAACAATCGAATGAATTTTTGCATGGTCTCAAAACTATGAAAAATCTAATCTTTGTTTGAAGATTGCATAGCCTCCAAATTACAAGATTTCAATTTGAAGTTTGGAGCTTTGGGAAGCCAGATAAGTGGACAAACAACCTTGAGAGACTTGACAGGCAGACCGACGACCTTGAAAAGTAATACTGACTAGCCAATGACCTTATGAGAGACTAGTCACTCAGTCAGACGACCTCAGGAGGCTAGACAAGTAGGTCAGTGAACTACAGACGCTAGATAGGTAGACAGACGACTTTGAGAAGCTAGACAGGCACCCAGACAACTTTGAGAGGCTAGACAGATAGGTCAGTGCCCTTTGAAATGCCCAACAGGTGGACAGACAACCTTGAGAGGCTAGACAGGTAGGTCAATGATCTTAATAAGCCTGGCAGAAAGACAGGCGACCTTCAAATTCCGTACACACGGGTCAATGACCTTGAGAGGTCAGTCAGGGGTGGACGACCATGAGAAAACGAGACAATCACGATGAGAACCTTGAAAGGCTAGACGGGTGGATCTGTGATCTTGAGATAACCGACAGACAGACGATCTTGAGAGGTCACCCATTGGGGGGGGGGATAAATAACCTTGAGAGGTCAAACATTGACGTTAATGACCCTAGGAGGTCAGATAGTAAGACAGACACGACCTTACGAGGCTAGACAGGTTGGCTAGTAACTTTGAGATTCCAGACACAAAGGGCAACGACCTTAATGAACCAGACAGACGATTCTGGGAAGCCTGACAGGCGGGTTAATGACCTTCAGAGAACAAACAGGATGAAGACCGACAAGCTCTGGAGGACAGTCAACTAGGTCAGTGACCTTGAGAGGTCAAATACGTCGATGGGTCAATCCTTATGTAGCCAGACATACAGAGAGGCAGGCAGACAGGCAGGCAGGCAAACCCGGCTTGAGAGGCTAAACTGGTTGTTTGGTTACCTTGAGAGCCCAGACAGATAAGCCAATGACCTTGGTGGGCCCAACAGGCAGGCCATTGATCTTCAGAGACCAGACAGGTGTGATTTCATGATTCCAGATCTGATTGTACCAATGTGCCTGCTCACAGAAGTGTATGGCATAAAATCCTATTCAAATCCAGTGGATCAAAAATTTTGAAAAAGGTACCCAGACGTGCTTTATTTGAAGAATATATACAGGGTGATTCGGATAAGACCTGAAAAATTAAAACCACATATTCTACTCGTCGAATTGAGAAAAAATTTCTTTTGCAAAAATTTTGTAAAACCAACCCTTAATGAGATATTTGCAATTAAAGTTGTGTAAAATATGGCAACACCGCATTTACATTTCGCCTATGTGTTACGCATTGTTACTTAGCTCAAATCAGAGTGTTATCAAAAAATGTTCCTGATTTGAAGTGCAATCATTTGCCAACCAGCAATTTCTATAGTTTTTGGAAATTTGCGATGTTGCCAAAGTGAGCATATTGGTTCAGATAAATCATATTTTATTGAGGAATAGAATTTTTTTTTTTCAAAAAAGGTATTGAAAATAGGAAATTGAATCCAGAAAACTTTCAAAGTCATTAGTTTACAAAAAATTAGAGAGTTTGTCAATATTGAAAAATTTGATTATTCAGCATCCAGTGGACCAAAAAAGAGAAAATAAAGTTTAATGAGTGTTGAATGAGAAGTACTACCGCATTAATTAATATCTAAAATCCAAAATAATTTAATTTCACTTTAAGTTTTAATTGTTTTTCATGTCAGAAAACACATTTTTCTGACATGAAAAACACCAAGTTATGGACCAAAACAGAAAACAATGATACTCTACATTTCTGAGACCTCACTTCACTTTTTCCACCACCTACCCCCCAAAAATTTTCAATAGAGACGCCGAAATGGCCAATTTTAAGAAAACAGCTGGCCCCCTTTAAAGGTCAATAAGTCCAAAATAAAGAGGTTATGGTCCATAGTGTATATGTACATATAAGATTTTTTACTCTTATTCATGAGTAGAATACTTGGTTTTAATTTTTCAGGTCTTATCCAAATCACCCTGTATATATTTTTTTATGAAGAAAAATTTTGAAAAGATTCCCATTCGGTTTAAAAAAGATTTTTTTGGGGGAAGGAGGACAAATTTTAATATTTTTTTTTAATGCACTGAGGCTTATTTGCATCAGTTTCTTGAGAGAGGGAATAAATGAATGAATGAATAAATCGCAAGTGTCATCTTAGGTTTTCAGAAGAGAAGCAATAAGAAACTCTGTTGCTCTGATTATCATTCCCAATCAGATTCTCAATTTGAAAGTTTATTATATTTTTGACTTTCAAGAGCTTTTAAAAAATTTCAGTCAGCAAATTTTCCCACAAAAATGTTTTCTTGCCAGCGTAAGTCAATTTGAAAATATGTACAAATATTCGGTCATTGAACTTAATATCGATGAAAAATTCAATGTAGAAATAATGCTCTCATTCGCAGAGAAATTCAAATCGAATAATGCGACTACTCTAAATATTATTGAATTTTACACACGAACTCGGTGAATATTCAAACTGAACTTCATATCTGGTTGAACTTTTGTTGGCGTATTTAGCTTAACGTGAAAATTGTGTTAGGTAGTTTGCAAAGAAGATATTACTCTAACAGGAAATATTCGCGTATCATTTTTCAAAACGTGTTAACGCGTTTCGGGTACTTACGTGCGAGATAAGCGCACATTAGAAAATCGGAAATCGTAAAAGAAAATAAAAATAACGCAGGTGCGCACGACATTACGATAAGTACAGTTTATATAAAATTCAAGTATATTGGTGTTTTTTTCTCGTATATATACCTACCTACCTATATGCAATTTCCATTATACACCTACCCATCTATGTATGTGTATTGTGTATTGTGTAGCATCGTTTTTATATGTATGGCACAAGCCTATAGTAGATGTTCTAGCTCTTTCAGGCGAATCGAAGTTTGCAACAAAAAAAAAAAAAAATTCATCAAGTTATACAATTAAAAAGGATTGCCGGGATACAAATAAGTACGCTACACAGTTGTGAAAGATAAACGATTCATATTATTTTACCGAGTACTTTAAACTTATACTTAGCAAGTAGATTTAGTAAAGTTTAACTTTTAAAGCAGCCAGTGAAGTCAATTTTTACGAGCGTAGTTTGTAAACCTACTACGAGTACCTACTGCAGAAAATTGTAAGTGGCGTACTCGCAAATTTATTTTATTACCGTAGTATGTAGTAGGTAGTACCTGCATTTATATAAGAATGTGTTCTAGCCAGTCGCGAGCTTTCATATATATTTCAAATAATACGCGATAAATATGGTCGTAATGTACCGAAAGCTCGACTACCTACACAAAAGATGATTATTAAAATTTCGAGGCATTTTTGCGGAAAGAGTTTTTTACTCGCGTTTAACTTCGAATTGTGTATAGTTAATTTAAAACAACGCCACAGCGATCGTATCGTTATTTATATAGTTGAAAATGAAAAATTAATTCAACAATCGGAAACAAGCCCGCACGACAGTTAATTTTAATCGCGCTTCGGCCTAATATCATCGCGAACGTGTACTTAATATGTAAATCAGGCCAATCGTATTGATTAAAATTAAATATAAATTACGAGAAAACGCGTGCATCGTGCAATAATGATAAACACCAAAAGCGGAAAATATTAATAGCCATGTTAAATTACCAAATCTCTGATCCAGCCTTATCATTATCGTTCGTCAATGTCCCTCGGTTTCAAAAACAACACCCATCTAAAAAAGCTCTATCCGGTTTACCCTGTCATCGAAAGCTTATATTAGGTAATAAATCGTATTCCAAAATATGTAGGTATATGTCGTCGTATCCGAGGATAGAAAATTTTGCCAAATTTATACCTCTGTAACCGCCATATTAATGTACCTGTACTTTGTACGTACCTACCTACTAAATACTTTATAGAGGTACATACATATGAGATCGAGAAAGAGGTACTTGATGTAAATAGGATGTTAACTTTGCTTTTGCCTTGTGTGCTGCCATTCTTGTGTCAATATTTAACATATGGCAACAGAGCCACTTGTATGTTAATATCTCGCATCAAAATGAAATAAATCTAGTAGACCTAGACGTAATATTACATTAGTAATTATTAACTAACGTCGAACCATATTAAAAGGTTATACCTATATTTTGTCTGTTTCCACCAGGTTTGCTGTAAATGTCAACGTTGATCACATCAAGTTAATTTTATTAGAAATGGCCCTTTCATCGTGCTTCATCGCTCTTCATGAACTTCAGTCCTATACCGGTAAGAAATTTTTTCACTTTATTTCTCTTTGCTGTGGAAATTACCCAGCATGTTAACGATAATGGAGTAGCCTTTGCTCCTTTAGTCGAGATACCCGAGCTAAACCTTTTTATAAGCAGGTACTTTACTGGGTGGAATTTTCTGATCTCAAAGTGAATGATTACTTTACCAAGGTTTAATCTACTGGGAAATGTTGATGTTGCGGAGTGGAGTACGTACTTTGCTGACTTGAAAATCAGATTTTAGTTTACTAATTTTTGATATATTTTTTTTAGTTAAAAAAAAAACACACGAATATCGTAAATTGAATGAAAATTTGGCAAGGAAAGTGGTAAAAGTTATTATTGGAACATTGCTGGAAGCACAGCTTAATTTTGGATCTTGAGAGAAAATTCAAAAAATTGAGAATAATATGATAAAATGGCCTATTTCTCTTTTTCTTTCCTTTCCCTTCCCCTTCTCAAAAAAATGCTTCAACAGTAGGTGTCAATGATATTTTTAAAATAAAAGTTCTCGAAAGTATAGGTTTTTCCCCCCGAGTTTTATTAATTTATAATATTCTTCATAGGTATTATTTTCAGCTGCTCGAAAATTTATTTTATGATTTTTGATGAATTTTAAGCAATTTGAAAATCAGAATTCTTAGTTGAATTCACAGTACAAAATGTGAAACTTTCCTCCCCCTAAATACGTATCTATTATTGACTTCTCAAAGCCAGATGTCATCATTTTCAATCGATTTGGAACATCGGGAAGGATTTTGGTTTTCTCCAAAAAATATTTTGTATTGCTTATCCAAACTTTTAAAAAAATCAAACTCTCATAACCAAAATTTCAGCTGCTCGAAATTTTTTTCCTGATTTTTGATGAATTTTTTGCAATTTGTTAAATTCACAGTAAAAAATTTGAAACTTTTACCCCAAATATTGCTGACTTCTCCCAACCAAATGTCATCATTTTCAATCGATCTGAAACTTCTGGAAGGATTTTGATTCTCTCCATAAAATATTTTGTGTTGCCTATTCAAACTTTGAAAAAAAAATCATGGTCACTTCAGATATCCTGCTGGATTTTCTCTATTTCTATCCAATCTGGATGTCTCCAGTAAATTTTTTTTTCTCAAAATAATATTTTTTAGAGTTTTAAACCTAACTGAAAATTTTTACTTGAAATATCCAGTTTGATTTTTATCGTTTTCAGAGATGTGGTGCTGTGTCTTTAACAAAATTTCTATGGATTCTTCTCAAAATATTTCAATATTTTGATTTTTGAATCTGACCATGAAATCATTATATTTGCGTTATCCAGATGGAGTTTATCATATTTTTCATCTGATCTTGAGTGCTCCTGTAAGATTCCGATTTTTCCTTAAAAATAGATACATATTTCGACTTTTTTAAAAATCTCGATTCTGATCAAAAAATTGTACAAGAGGTACCTCTGTTGGATTTTCATCATTCCTATCCTATCTGGTATCTCCGGAAAAATTTCTGTTTTATCTTCAATTTATTTCGCTTAAAAAAAATGGAATCTGTCCAAAAAAGTCATATTTGAGGTGTACATATTGTAGTTGGGTTTTCATTATTTTCATCCGATCTGGATTCTTTAACAAGATTTCGATTTTCTCTATAAAATATTTTGAATTTTTTAAATATCAAAACTGACCAAAAAATTATATTCTAGCTATTCAGCTCCGTAGTTTATTTATGTGAGATTTTTTCGAGTTCAACCCTCCTAAAATATGAAATAAAACTTACCAAAATGGTATTTTTTTTGTTTTTTTTATCTAAGCAATTTTTTTCTAAAAATGTTTGCTTTTGCTGTTTTACAGAAAATTACCTTAAATTTTGATTTTTCATGTTTTAAAATAACTGAATTCTTAGTTGCTCATTTCGATTTAGCTGCTTGTAGTAGGGTTTTAAAAATTTATTAAAAAAAATATTGAAATGTAACACTTGAAGATTTTTTTAGATTTATTTAAACTTAGGAAGTTTTATTTCCAGAAATCGATTTTTATTACAATTATTCTGAGTAAGTATTCTTTAAAAATATTATTACATTTTTTTATTCAAGGAAATTGTATTTTTTGAATGGAGAACAGCAAGTTCTCGATTTTTGAAAATTCTTCAAAAATTAAAGAAGGTTTTTCAGAAGCAATACGAGGCCCTGATGCAATAATTTTGCATATCCCACGTCTCATATTTTATCAGAGTGGGCGTTACTGTTCATTTTTCTTCATTTCGACATCTCACTCCACAGAAAATTATGATCACTGCGAAATGCTTTCTTTGGAAGTGTGGAACCTCTAGATCACTCATCGTCATCATTTCACTCAACTATGAAGAATTCAAGGGTAGCTCTCCAAAAATTTCAACTGTTCAGTTGAAAAATTGAGAGTTTTAGATGGGTTTGAATTTTCCGAAATGGTTCGAAAATGATCTGATTAGTGAGGGAAAAATCAAATGGCCATTTATTAGGTGAGGAGTAATGAGTATTCTAGGAAAAAACGTCGTTTTTGGTGATATTATACGTAGTTAGGTTATTCGGGCCATTATTTCAGAAGGGAATTAGGTATTTTGAGGGCTCAAATTTTTCAAAAAAACTATGACATACTGAAAACAGCTACTTGAGACTGGACAGATGTAACGTATTGTGGAGATCTCCTGTTCAAATTCAAAACTGAAGATAGGTTGGCTTCTGATATCCCCAAATTTTAAAGCTCATTTACTTACTTTCCAATCGTTTTTTTTCGAGATATTGTAATTTTTTTTGCTGAAAAATTTGTCCCCAAAAATGATTTTTTTCTCACTCAGAGCAGCAGTGATCTGAAAATGCGATGAGATTTTTGAGGTACTTTGCGCGAAAAATTTAAAAATGATGAGTGTTTCTAGTAAATTTTTCAAGGCTCTAAAAATGAAGTTTTTTTGGGTCAGGGCAAAAAAGAAGATATTTCCGGACTTTTTGAGATATATTTTTGAGTGACAAGAAGCTCCAAATTCTCATTGAAAAATTTTTAAATTTGAATTTTTCAAAAAATTTTACAAGTCCAGCAATCCAGGCTTAATGAATTTCATCATTTCACCTCAGACTTTTCATTTTTCGAGCTGTTCAAGCAGAAATCGAGATCTAGGGCAAATAACCCTTTTTGCTCTTCTCTACGATCTAGTTTCAGAAATATTCTAAGAATTAGACAACATACAGTCAAAAAATTCAACTTTGACAGCTGCACCTTTTTCTTTAGGCAATTGGATTTTTCATCCAGAATGTGGAAGCTTGGTTTGAATTTAAAGATAGGTACAAGTAGGTAACTTCAAAATATATTGCTTTTTTAATGACTTGGTTAGAAATGTTTCATTTGACCTGATTTATTCTTTACCTATTCAAAGTTATGCATCTCATATTTTTATTTATTAATTTTACCAACAATTTTGTTATTTTCGAAACCTTTAGAGCTCTGCGTTCTGCGAATTCTAAATTTTTATGCTTAGATAATGAGAAATTTTGATTTGGTGTGCGAGGATTGGAGTGGAATTTTTTCAAAATTCACATTTTAAATAGTTAAACCTCCGCTCCTGTCCCATGCGAAAAGCCCCGGTTCAGAAATCCCTGCAAATGTACTCATAATAATTCACTCCGAACAAAGATTCAATTAGCTAATTTTCTTTCTATCCACCCAATAAGTAATAATGTATGTATTAACGATAAACAACGTCAACAAGGCGAATTATTTCATCAAAGCTCGACACAGCTCCAGTGTTGTATTTACATCAGATAAGAAGTCGTTTTGTGATAAAAACATGGCCACCATTACGTTAATCATCCGAGTAAAATACTCGTCAACGATGATGATGCAGGCAAAAGAAGAGACGAAAAAAAAACAAGATACATCGTACCGATAAAGAGCTCAGACGTTAATCCAGAACGTTAGAAGAAAACTACGTCATTTTCAGATCACCTAATTACCGTCGTCGTCGTCGTCGTCGTCGCTGGCGGTGTCAAAAAATGGTGTTTTATCAGTTCGATTGAAGATGCCATCTCTGCGATGTACACAGCTCACAGCAACCAACCGTCGTCGTCGCACCGATGCAAACAAAAAGGAAGGAAAAAATCCATCTCCATTAAATACAATTTCCGGCGGCGGCTGGTGCGTTTCTTTTCACCGCACGATGAGGTGCCTTTCCCTCTCACTCTGTCTACTCGATCGACGACGTTTATTATTTCTTAATTAAGAAAATGCACTCTACAACAACGAAGCGCCAATTATCAGACAATTTATGATAATTAACGAACAAGAGTCAATCTGTAAATTGAATAATGTTAATTAATCAAGGTGACGATGACGATGATTTTCACCCTTCCTTCACCTCTCTATAAACCTACAATTTTGCACCAGTCGAGCTTCAAATTTACCTACGTCGTCGTGTTTAGATATTAAACTACTTTCGAATCTATGTATATTCGCAAACAGTTACGAGGCGTATTTTCTCATCTTTTTTTCACTTCTTTCGTTGTTTTCGTCGACGACATCGACATCGTGCCCCCGAAAAACGAACGTAATCTTAATTAGACTAAGTTGCAGATACACGAAGTTCATCGCGGATGCTGTACCCTACAGGATAGGTATTTTTTTCGCCCTCGCATCAGACGACAGTATACGAATTCATTAACCGATGGCAAAATCGAATTATAAATACAGACGAGTATATCCACTATATATATAAATGAAACCTTGCGCTTGAATTCTTCGATATCCGTCGTCGCGTCGAGTTCGAGTTCGAGTTCCAAGCAAGCGTATAATTTTCCAAAATCAACCATTGGAAAATTCCTAACAATCGGGGCATTACCTTAAATTTGTCATTTATACGAAGCAAGTGTTTTATTTCCCACATGTCGATTTTTTTTTATTTATTTATTTGATTAAATCTCTATACTCTCGTTTTTATGCTACTATACGACGAGAGAGAAAGAGCTTTTGTACGTATACGAGTATATAGTATAAAAACCAATCGAGTTGTTTTCTTCAAAATAGTTCCGTTCCTCTAACCATTGTGACCGTTAACTCGAATAAATTTATATTTATTTAACGAAATAAAAGAAATGCGAATAATGCGGCGAACTGCTGCAACGATTGTATTTTTCTAAAATTTAATACGTTCCATTTATCATTTCGCAATCATAAGATGTATTTATATACGTTCGGCTATTAATCAATATCTATCTTTTGTACGGTGGAAAAATTCGCAAATGCTGACTTTCCAAAAGAAGCGGAACAAATATCGAGAAAAAACTCGTACTCGAATCGAAAAATGTCGTTAATTTTTATTACTTACACTAATAATATAGTGATATTCAAGTGTTTGATAACATCATAGGTACAAGTACGTGGCACACATTGCGCTTTTTTTTTTGTTGAACTTTTCAATACATTTTTTGAAAGCTTATATCAAATAAAAAAATGTTCCGCTGCAAATACTCTCTTATAAAAGCACGAAAATCATTCGAAAAATCTCAATCCTTAGAATCGTTTTGAACGCGATAAACTTACTGAGAAAAAAGTACGTGCAGGAGCATAATCACATCGCCATATTCATTCCAGACTATCGTAGCAAATGCTTTATCGTTATGTACGTTTGTTCGTAATGGTTTGGTAAATATAAATTATGAAAATCGTGCCTCGAAAATACAAAAAAAAAAATAAGAAAAGAAATCCCCCTCCCAGCAGAGTATTCGAGTGCCAACGCCTAATAAATATTATGGCCGTAATATTTCATTCAAAATCCTTCTTTGAACTACTTTTATAATTTTTATAAAAACTTTCAAAAAAATGGTAACGCGCCACGAAGGGTTGAAATTAAAAATAATTCTTTTTTGATCAACTTTGCGCCGTTTTAGTTTTTCCTCGTTGCGGGAAAAGTGATGAGAAAAGAAGGAAATAAAAGAAAAAGAAACAGTTATGGAGTCAAGAGTCCGAAAAAAAATTATTTAAAATATGATGAGCGTTTTTATTACTTACTGCTCGGAGTTTGAAAAAAAAAAAAGAATAAGAAAAATAGAACGAGGAATCTGAGAGCGATAAAATAAAAAGTTGTATATTTAGGAGAACAGGGAAGGAGGGAAGTATTTTAACTCGTATTTGCACGTTTGTTTAGGAATAATTTGAAAAATTTTGAGATGCTTTTAAAACAATCATTTCTATCCATTCTATTTTTGACGAAAGCTTTTAAAGTTTTGGGCGAATCTGCATTAAGAAAATCATTTGTGAAAGTCAATAGCCATTTATTGACTTGCGATTATTTTGACTGGTTTTTGATTTTGTGAGCTGAAGCTGGCACTGAGAAAATGAAGTATTTTTCAATCACATAATTACATGCTCAATAAGGAAACCTCTTGAGGTGTCTGGTTCCGATTTTAATGAGCTTGCGATTTTCGAAAAGGGCATGGTCTGAAATCCTCATAACCAAAATTTTAGCTGCCTAAATTAATTTTTTAATTCTTGATGAATTTTTAAAAATTCAAAAGTAAAATTTTCGGCAATTTGTGTTTTACCGACTTTGCCGTGAAACGGAAAAGTAAGGTATTGTATTTGTCATGATGGTTGAGGATTTGGGTGGGGGTGGGTTTTCTTGACGTTTTGGAGTGTGCTGATCACGATAAGACGTATGGCGGAAAACGAGATAAGTTTACATATATATATGTTCACGACAGCACACTTATGAACCCACGTATGGGTTAATCTTGCATAAGAAGTGAACCAGTAGGTTTACCAGCCTGGCTCACTTCGTAAAGGCTAAAGTTACATAACAAGTGAGCCACCTGTTTCAAACTAGTTTTGTCAAAGTTAGCTGCGCGCACCAAATGTTTCTCAGAGATGTTCGCTAGATGTAGTACTAACATGAGGCCTATAGAATAGGAAGTACTGGTCGGCATACCCAAAGCCCTGTTGAAATTGGGTATGCACGATGATAAATTTGACTAATGATTTTTCTGCATTTTATTGCTCTATGGGAATACTGTTGATACCAAAAATTTTGATGTGGTTCAGACTTTTTGACAACCAAGCAATTTTCACAAAATTCAATATAGTTCAAAAAATTTTAAAATTTTTTTGAAAAAATTGTCTCCAAAAATTTTTTATTCTGTTTCTTGATACAGATAAATTATATATTTCGATGACTGTGCAATTAGAATTTCGATTAGTTAATTAGAACAGAAATTGAAAATAATTTTAAAAATTTTGAAATTTTGAAAAATTGGGTCATAAGCCTGCCGCGATGCCTATATATTTATATATTTATATATAGGTAGATTTAAACTTAGTCATTGTGGTGCCCGTTTTAAGTATACGTAGTCATTGTGGTGCCCGGTTTTGGGCTTGTGGCGCCCAAATCGGGCACCACAAGGTCTTTTTATATAAAACGATGTAGAATTTGATGAAATGCACTCTAAGGTGAAAAAAAAAATTTGAGGCAGGCACCACAAGTACCAAGTTTATATAACGGGCACCACTATGACTAAAAACCTTAAAAAAAATAAACTGCTCTAAAACACCTTTATCATACATTATATATGATCCTCTATGTACGCGGGCACCACAATTACCATAAAAGACCCGGGCACCACAAGGTACTAGGTACGTGTATTCATATATCAATTTATGTATAAATTTGTGTCACGCTGAACTCAAAAGCTCCGAACTTTAAGTCGAAACTGATGATGGCAAAATATTGCTTTGATACTGAACTAGAGAAATTTTTAATTTGGTCGAAATCGATTCAGCCGTTTACGAGATATGAACGTTTAAGTGTGTTTCAACGTTATGGATAAGCAGAAATTTGTGTAAACCCTTATATCTCGCAAACGGCTCACCCCCAACAAACAGATGGGGTGGTTAGGGTGTGTAGGTTGCAGATTGGTGCGCCGGAGGTCGGGTGTTCGAATCCCGCGCGAGTCAAGAGGAGAAAATTTTTTGTTGATTTTTTTGTTAATTTTTTGTTAATTTTATCCGTCCAAAATTTTTTTGCCATAAAAAATCAAAATTTTTCAAAAATTTCTAGTGTAATTTTTGTTTCAACAAAAAACATCTAAGTTTTTGGTAAATAGCCAGTAAATTTTGATAATCTTTTTTTTTTGGTGAATTAATAGTAATTTTTAGTAAATAAAATGATTAGTTATTTTTGGTGAATTACTCGTAATTAAAGTTGGTCGAAAATTTTGGTACATTGCTTGAGTAATTTTTGTTTTGGTAAATTAATGGCGTAATTTTTATCCATCAAAAATACTTTTAAAAAGCAAAATTACCGCCAACCAAAAAAAAAAAAAAAAAAAACTTGCAAAAGGAATTGTCAACAAAAATCTGTTCATTAAGTAACTTTAATGAAAAAATTCATGATATCAAAACATCGCCAAGCAATTTTCATTCAGCAGTTGTGATCAGGAATTGATATGGAATTTCAAATTAATTTGGTACTTACTGAAATAAAATATCCATAAGTTTGAGAACTGAATTGAAAAACCGGACCGATAAATTCCGCCGGCGCTTGGCCCGGTTTTTCAATTCAGTTCTCAAACTTATGGATATTTTATTTCAGTAAGTACCAAATTAATTTGAAATTCCATATCAATTCCTGATCACAACTGCTGAATGAAAATTGCTTGGCGATGTTTTGATATCATGAATTTTTTCATTAAAGTTACTTAATGAACAGATTTTTGTTGACAATTCCTTTTGCAAGTTTTTTTTTTTTTTTTTTTTGGTTGGCGGTAATTTTGCTTTTTAAAAGTATTTTTGATGGATATCACGACTTTTTTTTTTTTTTTAATGTGTACATATTGTAAATTGTACTCCAAGAAGTTTAGAATATCAGATTTTTGTTGACAATTCTTTTTGTTTTTTTGTAAGTTTTTTTTTTTGGTTGGCGGAATTTTTGCTTTTTAAAAGTATTTTCGATTGATATCACGACTTTTTTTTTTTTTTAATAATGTACATTATCATAAATTATTTTTTTAAAATAATGTACATTATCATAAATTATTAATGGGAATTCGGGTACACTCCAAGAATTTTAGAATATTTTGTTAATTAAATCACAAAGTTTCTCACTAGAAGAACACTACCGAACCGATATGAGTCAAATTTCGTACATTGATTTAAATTAGGGTATTATTTCAAAATATAACGTTGGTTATTTAAAAAAATCATTTTTGACTCCCTTTTTCACAATTTTAAAATTGCTTTCCCCCATAAAACCCCCCAAAATTGAAAATTTCTCGTTTTACCGTAGAAAAGGGTCATCTACATTATATTCGGTATCATTTTGCAAAATTTCCAGCAAATCGGTTCATTTGGAGAAGCTGTAGCCTTGTCAACGGAAATTTAAGCATCAAATTTCATGAATATTTTCATTTTTCACTCTCAATCACCCTAAAAATAAAAATTGTTTGCTGTACCATAAAAAAGGGTCATCTGCATCATATTTAATACTACTGTGCAAAATTTCAAGCAAATCGGTTCAATTGGAGGAGCTGTAGGCTTGTCAACAGAAATTTTCATGAATTTTCATGCTGAAATTTCCGTTGACAAGGCTACAGCCTCTCTTAATGAACCGATTTGCTTGAGATTTTGCACATTGATAGTGAATATGATGTAGATGACCCTTTTTTATGGTACAGCAAACAATTTTTATTTTTTGCGTGGTTTAGAATGAAAAATGGAAATAGTCATCACGAAATTTCATGCTTAAATTTCCGTTGACAAGGCTACAGCCTTTCCAAATGAACCGATTTGCTTGAAATTTTGCACAGTGATGGCGAATATAATGTAGATGACCCTTTTCTACGGTACCGCGAAAAATTTTCATTTTGGGGGTGTTTTAGGGGGGAAAGAAATTCTAAAATTAAGAAAAAGGGGGTCAAAAATAATTTTTTTTCAAAACTGACGTTGTATCTAGAAATAACTCATTAATTTACACCAGTGTACGAAATTTGACTTGAATTGGTTCAGTAGTTTTCTCTTGACACGAAGATTAGTGATTTCAAAAATTACCCCAAAATGCTAACTTTGGTTATTTCAATCTACATCATTTTTTACCGTAGAAAGTTTGTAAGTATACCAAATTAAAGCTCTCGTTGATGTCAACAACATATCAAAAAATCAGATTCGTGCGTTTTTTTATTCGCGAGAAATTCATCATCGAAAATACGCTTAGTTGTTCAGGGAATGTAAGCAGTAAGTGGCCGGACTGTCATCGCGTTTGGTATTATCGTTTTTGGTTTTTTTTTTGTGTTCGTTTTTTTTTTGTGTTCGTTTTTTTTTCTTGCTTGGCGGGGCAGTCCGACCGGACTGCTTGATTGGTAAATTGGTATTCCAATTATTAAATTTTCGTAAATTGCTGGGGTTATTTTTGGTAAATTGGTAAAGTTTGGTAAATTGCTGGGGTAATTTTTGGTAAATTGGAAAATTGGTAAATTAGTGGGTAATGTCTGGTAAATGTTAGTAAATTGATAGAATGATAGGGTAATTTTTGGTAAATTCATAAAAAAATGTTGGTAAATTGGTAAATTTTGGTAAATAGGTAAATTTTGGTAAATTGGTAAATTTCGGTAAATCGGTAAATTTAGGTAAATTGGTAAATTTTGGTTAATTGGTAAATTTCAGTAAATAGGTAAATTTTGGTAAATAGGTAAATAGGTAAATTTCAGTAAATAGGTAAATTTTGGTAAATCAGGAAATTTTGGTAAATTGGTAAATTTCGGTTAATCGGTAAATTTCGGTAAATTGGTAAATTTTGGTAAATAGGTAAATTTCAGTAAATAGGTAAATTTCGGTAAATAGGTAAATTTTGGTAAATTGGTAGATTTTGGTAAATGGGTAAATTTTGGTAATAATTTTGTTTTTTGTCAACAATTTTCCTGATATATTATTCCACTTGTAATATGACGGTTACGTCTTCATAAGTACGCTAATTTTTATTTGAAAATCAATTTCATAAAAGTGTAATATGATGGCTACTTATGATTGACTATTTTATTTTGTCGATGTTTTCGACTTTTCGTATTCATTAAATCGGTAAATTTGGGTACTTCCGCGCATTTTGATAAATTGGTAAATTTTTAAGTAATGTCTGGTAAATTACTGAGATAAATGTTGGTAAATTACTGGGGTATATTTAGAGCAAAGTCGGTTGATCTTGCGAACTGCGCAAGATGTTTTTTTTTTTTTTTTTTTTTTTTAATATAATGATGACAATTAGTCCTGAAAATCTCTCGAGCTAAATTTCACTGTTTTCGATCATTCTGGAGGCTCCAGCACGATTTTCAATTCCTCCTGAAGACGTGGAAATTAATTTAGGCAGTTTAAAATCGAGTTGTGGCTTATTCTCGACCTATTTTGACGAGTTCATCCACATTTGGGGTGATTTCCAAGTGGAGATCTAAAGGGTGTTTTTTGACAAGCATTTTCCAATCGTCTTCAAGTCCCAACTCTTATTTTCAGCAGCCCAAATTAATTTCCTCGCTGCCTGAAAGAATTTTAAAATTCTGGAAAAAATCGAAAATTACGCGGAGGTTCCAGAATTGCTCAAAATGGTGAAATTCGGATTCGAGGGGTTGGCATTAGACAAGATACAGTAATTCGTGCAAATTTCAAAAATTTTCCTATACGAGCAGAAAATATTGGAAGTTTTGATTCATTTTCTTCATAATCATAAGTCTTAGGTGAATAAATTTTGATTAAAAACGCACCAAAAGTTCCCAAGTAGGTACAAATCGCACCAAATGTGGTCATTGAATTGAGCCAAGAATAAGTCACAACTCAATTTTCAGCTGCCCAAATTTATAGTTTCCACGGTTTCTAAAGAAATCGAAGTATTCGTTGGAGGCTTCAGCATTGCTGGAAATGGTGAAATTTGGATTCTGGGGAGAGGGGAGGGGGAATGTAGACGAGATACAGACGTTCCACGTTATTTACCAGGTCATCAAAGTCATCCTTTTGATAAAACTTGAACGCTATTACTAAAAATTAATTAAATATTTTCAAAATTGAATGAGAATTTGTCAAAATTACAGAAATAGTCATAAAAATTACTGTGAATTGACCTTTCAGTTACTAAAAAAAAATTGGCGTAATTCACCAAAATTTTGTGAAAATGCTTGCAAATTTGTTAAAATGCCATAAAAATTGTTTAAATTTGCTAAATCGTAATCAAAATGGTATAGTGAAAAAAATTACAAAAACGGTAAAATTTCATCATACAGTAGAAATAACTTGAAGTTACCAAAAATTCATAGAATTTCAGTGATAATAGTGTCATCAAAAGCTATGAAAAAGTGGAACATCCTGAAGTGAGGGAATTTTTTCATAATTTTTCCAGTGACCAGTGCTAAAAATTTTATGAAAATCATCCATCAAAGTTGAATTTGAAACCTAACATACTTAATTTCTAAAAAAGGCAGTCCAAAAATGAAAATTTTGTCATCCAAAAGTCATCAAAAGCTTATCGTTTTTCATTTTTTTCGATTTTGCAGACACCTTGCATTCGAGCGAAAAAATTTACACGAAATCTTCGCTTGGAAATCGAGCTTCAGCTACCCAAATTAATTTCTAGGCCTTCTGGAGAAATTGAAAATTGTGCTGGAGGCTCCAGAATTATTGGAAACAGTGAGATTCGGTTTGAGGAGTTGATATTCGTTACAGAACTTAATTGTCATCATTTTTATTGCACGAATATAAATATTTTTTCAAAAATAGTCTGATTAAATGTTGAAAAATTTGATAAAAAAGTTGACAAATCGATTTGTGTATCTGAAATATTGGTTCTAGAGGGTTTCAAGCTGCTGTTTTCAAAAAATTGGGGTCCCAGACACCTCAAGAGGTTCTCTTGCAAATGAATGATTTTTTTTCTCCAACTGTGCTTATTGTTATACTCGTATGTACTAAAATGAACTACGAACTGTATTAAAAAATTAGACATACGTGTTCATGCCTCTCCTAGAAACTTGGACAATGGTCTTTCGATATTATATGCACAAATATACTGACACACTTATCCATCCCTGTCAACGAGACGAAAAAAAAACCTAAAAAAATACGTAACATGCATATGTTCATATACTATACCTACTCCATACAGCTGTCAAACACATTTTAAAGTCGCAAAAATCAATTTAAAATTTTTTAATTAATTAGCTTATCCGTTTTAATGAAAAAAAAATCTCTCTGTGTAATTATTAAAAGTTGAAAACTAATGCGTTAAATGTCAAGCTTAACTATACGCCCTAAATCCATTGTAATCTCGTTATTATAAATTAACGCAGCAGGTAGTTGTCACCACGTATTAGATTGATAGTTTTGGTATATTCGTTTAAAAGCTGTTAACGATGATGGAGAATTCTCTTCTTCATTTAGACTCGCGCGTAAAGTTTAATAAGTTCGCGTGCTTCGGCGAGGCTTTTAATTAAACCGTTTAATTACATAGAAAAAATCCGATATTTAACTATGTATGTACTAGTAGTAAGAGGTTACCGAATGAGCATTATACTACGATAGAGATACGTTATCGTGCTGTGCTGGCGAATAATGCTGAATTATTGCTATAATACTTCCGCCTTCAATTGTACTATTTACATATCGTAAAGTATACGTAGAGCTTTTAAAGTTGTACCTGTGTGGCCTTTAAATCATTTTCCTTCATTTTTTTACTTATTCGAGTATACGAACGTACCTACCTACGTATGTGTATATTTGAGGCTATTTGGGATTTGGCGATGTGCTATACGTTGGATTTAATTTATACGACCGCGATCTTTTATGCAGGATTTGAACCGGAGGTATTTATGAATCGAAGGATTGCTCTGATTTATGTACCTGAGGAGTTGAGAAGAAATAAAAGGTGTTATCGATCGCAAAAGAGGATTTCAAATTTTAAAAAAATTGATGTCTGACCTTTGAATTGGCTTTCATCATATTGAGATAGAAATTATTTTCTGCGGCGGGTGGGGGAGGACGGAGATGCTCTTCTCGAGAGGGTATTCTCAGGTGAACTGTCCCCTTTCGCGGATTTTTGAAATTTTGATTTAACAGTGTTCGAAACCTCTGAAAAAGTTGCAGACCTGGACATTTTTCCCCCACTCTACCCCTCTTGTCCACACTGACGAAAAAACTTTTTTTGGGGGGAAAATCACACTTCAAGGAGTTTTGAATTTAAAATGTTAATTTTACCCAAAATATATAGAGGGAGGGGGGCAAAAGTCACCTGGCAAATTTGCAAAGTTTGAAAAAAAAATTTCCAAAATTCAACTTTTATTCAATTAGAACGCGAAAATGTTTAGTGTAAGCGCTCAAAATGGTCACCACTGACCCTAATACACTTTAAATAATGTTTTTCGACGGATTTGACAATAGGAGTGAGTATCATGTGGTCTTCATATCAAAATGAAACACTACAGAAAAATGGAATTTGCGCATTTCACAAAATTTTAGTTTTTTGAGAAAAACTCAAAAACTAAGCATTTTAGAAAAAATCTAAGGACATTATGTCGATTGGAAATTTAATTCTCTACAATTTTCCTCGACTTCATTTTTCCGTAGAATGTTTTTTTCCGCCTCCAGATCACTTTTAATGAAACCAAACAACTCAAAATTTTTTCCAAACATTGAAATTTTTCCTTTTTAAGAACTCATTTTTCCAAGAAATCTCATTTAAACACGAAAAACGCAACAAAAAGCACTGATATTACAATACAATAAACAAGTTCCCAACCAGTCGCGTTGCTAGGCAACATGGTGTTAAGCGAAGAAGCGAAGCCACAGCAGTAAAACTGACGCATGCGCCGTTTGCATCGCCGCCAGCTGACTTTTGCCCCCCCCCTGTACATGAAGCATGAGTCTATCCACATGCATTTTTTCGACAGTTTTTGCACCCCCCCCCCTCCTTATGAAGAAGGGGGGAGATATTCACAAAAGAAAACTTGCAATCGAAATATTTCATTTTTTTCAAAGAGGTCAAAATCAACATTGGAACTCAAGAAATTGAAAATGTAAATCAATTCAGATACCTTGGAGCGCTGATAAATAATGATGGTAGAGATCATAAAGAAATTAAATCACAAATTGGAATGGCAAAAAGCGCCTTTAACGACCTAGCCAATGTGCTGGGAAATCAAACGATGAGTCTAGCTCTCAGAAAGAGAATTATGCGATGCTACGTATGGACCATTCTCCATTCTGAAGTATTCCTGTGAAACATGGACCATGAGTGCAGAATGCGAGAAGAAAATATATGCTTTTGAGATGTGGTGCTATCGAAGGCTACTATGGATCTCATGGAAGGACTTCATTACCAACCAGGAAGTATTAGCAAGAATAGGAGAGGAGCAGAAAGTCGTAGTAGAAGATATAAAGAATAGAAAGCTTAAGTATTTAGCTCATAAAATACGAGAAAACTGTATTTTCATGCTAGTGGTACAGGGGAAAATTCAAGGAAGAACGACAAGAGGGAGGAAACGATCGGAGATGTTAACAACAAACTCACCAGCCAACTCTCCCTGTAAGACCCTGAAAGAAAGTAGAAACTATTAGATACGCTAGAAACTGGCTGATATACTTAGATGGAAGTATACGCTATCTCCTGTAAAGGAGTGCGACCACGACGACGACGATTTAAAATTAATCGCAATTTGCGACATTCCCAACAAGAAACGAAGTATTTTACTTAAAAATTTACTTCAATTGAAATTTGAAATTAAGTTCTAAAGGGTGCAATTTTTTAATGGGTCTCATTAATATACCAGTTTTGACTTTAATGTTTGCTGAATGAATATTTCCATCACTGCTAATATGAAGCTGATCAACTATGCCTAATCCCCATTTTCCTTTCAAAATGTCCTCTTCTATTAATAGGGCTGTAAGGTAATTTATGTCTGTAAATTACGGCGGTATTTTACCAAAAGTTCATTACCGTAATTTACTAAAAAGCGAAATTGAACAACTTTCCTTCATAAATTTCCAAATTTCCACAAAAATTAATGGTTTGAAAGTTACCAAAGACTTTCCCTATAAATTTCCAAAAAATTTCCATGGAAAATTTCCTATAATCTCCAATAACATCAAACTGATGAAAATTTACATCAGGGGCAGGTCAGAAGTTCAAAACTTTGAAGTCAAACTACAAATAACTGTTCATATCCAAATTGGTAAAATACCGTAATTTACTGTAGGCCTATTATTTTACCAGCGAATAAATTACGGTAATTCAACAGCCCTGGTAATCTTTATAGGGCAAAACGCCCTGACGTCACAAGGTGTATAAATGGTGGTATCTCTTGATTCCCCTTACATATTGTAGGCTACATGCTAGTGATTGTACTGATTGTTTGTCCACTTTGCATTTTGATATGCCAAAACTTTCAAACCATCTCGAGGATCCCATTATTTTATGGCTCTAAATTGTAGAGGATTTTGTCCTCATTCCAAAGGTACTAAATTTTTTGAAATCCGCAAAAGTCTTCCTTGAGGAAATTGACTTAAGGAGCAGAAAAATGCGGCAAAATTCAACTCATTGTTCTATCAGCTTTGCACTTTGCGGTGGCAGAACTTTTAAACCATCTCGAGGACCCCATTATTTTATGGCTCTAAATTGTAGAGAAATTTGTCCCCTTTCCAACGGTAATAAATTTTTTGAAATCCTCAAAGGTCTTCCTTGAGAAAATTGACTTAACGAGCCGAAAAATGAAGCCAATTCAACATATTTTTCTGTACACTTTGAACTTTGAGGCGACAGAGCTTTGAAACCATCTCGAGGACCCCATTTTTTTATGGCTCTAAATTGTAGAGAAATTTGTCCTCTTTCCAACGGTACTACATTTTTTGAAATCCGCAAAGGCCTTCCTCGAGAAAAGTGACGTGACGAGCTGAAATGTAGAAGTAAACGGCATTGTTTACAGCTAGACTTGTAAGGTTTAGCCTACAAAACCAAGGGTTCAAGTATGCAACCTGAAATTCGCGTTTTGCCCTATACCAAATAGGCCAAAACAATTGTAAAACCCTTTTAGATGAATTCCAAAGGTTTGCTAATTCGGATCTTATATTAACAACATCCAATTCATTATTGACTGAAATACGACTCCGATTACAAATAAAATGAGCTGGAGTGATGACATCTTTGAAATCACCAGAAACATATGTGAGCGGCCTTGAGTTTAATACATTTTTGATTTCTTTTAACGTTGTTCTCAAGTTTTTCAAAATTAATCATGCCAGAGACTGATTTTTTGATGCATATCTTCACTGACAAAATCAAACGTTTGTAAACAGAACACTTCCCATCCAGGGAGCATTTTCAAGAATAAACTTCCATTCGATATTATTTTCGAGTAGGAAGGAAACAAATTCGTTGTAGCCAAATATATTTAACCGTCGAAATATTTTATTTTTATTTAAAATTAATCGCAATTCGCGACAGGGAGGTTGATTCACATGCAAACAGCACCTACCTATATTGTCATCCTTTTTCAGACTCAAAATTGGGTGGGGAGGTGCTCATGGACCCAAAATGAGCGTTTTGGATAATTGTTACATTTTCTGCAATTTTTCAAGGTTCACGTGCAAAATTTTAGAACTTTATCACGAGTATTTTTTTGGAGGGGGGAGGGGGTGTAGTGCTATGACTTGAAAAACATATTTTAAAGAGTTTCTTGAGTTTTTGAAAATGACTCACTTGGTGAAAAAAATGGAAAAATTTTCTACTAAAATTTTGAACGAACAAAAATCAAAAATTTAAAGGGTATTGAAGCTTTTAAATTCGGCGTAGTGAGAAAGGATAATCTCTTTCCAACTTGAGAAATTTTCACTACTAGACTATTCATGCAGAAAATTCCATATCAGTCTCAGATGTTGATTCTTGTTGAAATTTTCCAAAATCTTCAATAGATATCGAAAGTTTACGTATCGTAAATGGACGACGCTACAGAGAACTTCAGACGTGTATGTAATCTTATTACATTTAAGAATCTGTTAAAAGACATATTTCGTTTTTGAAAACGGCGATTTTTTTCCACCTGCGTTGAGTAAAAAGGGTCAGGTTGTCCATTCAACCTCATAAACATCCATTTTTATGGCTTCTAACTCGAATGTGAAAAAGGGCCCATAACTATTTTCCGATACAATAGCCCATAAACGATTTTATTTTCGTGCGTTATTTTTTTTAAGGGCGAAATTCTAAAACATCGAATAACCTTTCACTGTTCATTCAATTTTTATGTTAAGTACGTGCACAGGGTGAAAAAGCTGGCTTTTTTTGGTCTTTTGTTTACAAAGCGGCGAAATACAATTTTTCGTCGGGCGATGTACTACTACGCCGCCTAGACGTTGGCGCGGCGGCCGTTCTTTCGCCAATATACGTATACGAGAAAGAGTACACCAAAAGCAAACGAATAAAGGCTTGGGGCTTCGAATGGATGTTGGTTGTGCTTTTTTGAGAAATGTTTTTCAAGATTGTTTTATACGTGTACTATATACCATATACCTACCTACCTACGGTTTGCCAGCATAATTTCCAACGAGTATTTCAAATTAAAAATAACCTCTATACGTTTTTTTCCCACTTCTATTCGTATTTGGCGCCTTTAATGTTAATTTTATCGCGTGTATAAAGGCAAAAAGGTAAGAGAATTTTTTGCTTACGGCTCGATGGTCGATGAACCTGAGTTTTTTTTCACTCTTTGTCCGGTATGGATATTAAAAAACGTGTCGTTATATGCTAAACAGCTCGAGAAATATTGTACGAAAAATTGCGAATCGAGGTTAGCGAGTCTGGGACGTGATTTTTCTCATTACAATTTACATAGGTAGAGGTACCCTATTTACTCCTCGATGCCGTCTGTGTGCAGGTTGAGATTTTAAAAGTACATAAATATATTGTGAAACCTATTATGTGTACCTAGGTACCTAACCTACCGGTATGTAACGGGATGGAGGTACGTGTTTTGATAAAATTTGGTTTTTGTGCTTTTAAAATATATGTACCAAGTACGCCTACGTGCGCAACTTTTTTTTGTTGACCGAATCGTATTTTTATAAAATTATGTTTTTTTGAAACTTGTGTACGTATTTTAAGGAAAGGTATTATAAAAAACATGGAAATGGTTTTTTTTTTGATTCTTTTTGTATATTTTTTCTGAATAATTTCTTTCATGTCGTAATATTTTTGTTTTCGTTTCTTGAAAAAACAAACGAATGAATGAATGAAAAATATATACTTATAAACGAGGCAACACTGCTCTGAAAATGAATTTTGCTCAAATGATATATATTAAAATTTTTCTCCAACTACAATTTTGTTTTTACAACTTCGAACTGCAGTGACGAAAAATTGATTTCAAAGTGGAGAGGAGGGGGGGGGGGGTGAATCTATTGTTTTGTAGTTTTTTAAATCGTGTACACGTATCATGAGCTAGTTTTCAAGGAAGTGCGCTAGAATTGCATTGCATCAAGTTACCTGTCACAATTCACATCTCTGATTAATCTCATCGTTAGGTAAGTGTACTAAAAAATATAACAAATCTTTAAAAATAATGATAAAGAGTAGGTAAGTATCAAATTATAGATTTATGGAGGTCTCTATGACTCTAATTTTTGAGAACTGTTTGACTTTGAAATAAAAATAGAACCTCACAGAGGTCCTGAGGAAAATTTAGCTTAAAATTTTGAGATGCAATGTGAATAATTGTATAAAAATACTTACCCATAGATTAAGGGGGGCCGGGGGGCTGATTATTCGTGTTCTAAAAACTGTTTTTTAAATTTTTTTATTCAACGTTCGTTCGATTCTTTTCGAATTTTAATATTTTGAAATTTTTCACCGTTCCCCTTCCCTTCTTACTATCTCTTTTTGGAGTCTCTTTCTAAAAATATTCAAAAAATTAATGTAAGTGACGAATAATGGAAATTCAAGTATGGTCACCTGAATTCAAAAAATTCAAAATCCTCATTTTTTTCAAAACAGAGAAAGAAGTGGATACTATAGCATTGAATTTTTTCCGAAATTGGGGGGGAAAGGGTTAAAAAAAATGTATATGATGTTTTAAAGTAAGGTACCCACATTTTGGTGTACCTTATTTTGCAAGGCTGAATTTTCCACCTCCCATCCCCCACCCCTAAAGTTGTAACATGATTCTCTATTTTTCATTTTCCCTCTACCTGCACAAAATGTGGTGCCAATAGCCCCCTCCCCCACCACCAGTTGAAAATGGTAAAAAAAAACAAAAAAACAAAAAATAAGTTCAACTTACTGAAACTCTTTATTTCTGTATCAGAATTTTTCTAAAATATTAAAAAAACTTTTGTTTGACTTCCGAATGATATTGGCTCTCTTGTATGGAGACCCTTAAATTCGAGAAAAATAAAAAAAATATGAAAAATTTATGTCTGTAGAAATTTTTTGAAAATCTTTCATTTGTGTGCCAACTCTTTCTGAATAAGTATTTTTTCAAGAAAAGCTTTCCGATTTCCCAAATAATGTTTGTTCCCAAAGTCGAAAAAATCTACAAAAAAATGAGAAATTGATACGTGGGTAATTCTCAGAAAAAGGTAAAATTCGTGTACATGGCAAATTTCTCAACGGTTTTAGCATGAATTTTTTTTTTTTTTTTTGGTCCATTCAAGAATGACCCCGCACACATTTCACACATGGTATTGAGGTTTTTAGACCCTCCTTTCATTGGTGTACATTTGATTTTATACCCCAAATGTCCTTCGACTTGGCTGTCACACATCATGTTTTTGAAAATGAATGTTATAAAGTGTCATGAACTTCATTTTTTTTGGAAAAATTGACACATTCTCATTATCATAGAACATGAAGGTCTCTTATTGTGCAAATTGCAATTGCAATAAGTCTATAGGAAGCTCACAATTCACATTTGAAAACTGTCACACACTTTTTGCGCAAATTTTAGAGCAATTTTCAATTATTTTTGGTAGTTTCCCAATCCAACATTTTTTTCTGGTGAGTGGCTGCACTGGTTCACTGTTCTCATAGAAATGTTACCCCGCACCGTTCTTTTTAAAAACTACATTACAGCTCGTTCTGATCGTACTTATCTGTGAAGTTTTGATATTTCGCAAAATCTGTGTCCTTCGGCTTGGTGTTTTCATTTACGCCAATGAACCCCCCAAAACCAATAATTGAGCACGGGAAGTTATTCTACATGATAAGTACACATTTATTACGTGTTAAAAATCGAATAATGTCCAGTAGGTAAGGCTAGAAACGAAAAAACGTTGAGATTGTCCTTCGACTTGTCCAGCGCCAATTTGTCCTTCGACTTGGCCAAATTTCAGACAGCTGTACTTTTATCGCGCTAGTCGGCATATTACACGATAATACAAGCAAAATTTTACATTTTCTCCCTCCCCACACTTCACCTCTACCCCTACCAAAAACATAAGTCCAGATTCGAACTCTGCGGCCTGAAAAACATAAATCGACATATTACACGATAATATAAGCAAAATTTGACATTTTCCCCCTCCCCACGCCTCACCCTCCACCTCTACAAAAAAAATAACTCCAGATTCGAATTCTACGACCTTGAAAACATGTCAATCGACATATTACACATCGATGAGGGTCGAATTCTAATTATCGCCGTTTTAGGGGGGCCGGGGTCCACAGTGGGGGGGATTGAATTGAGGCCAACACTAGAAAAGGGATCTGGGACACATATACAAATGATTCCCACTTGAAATTTTCCAAAAAAATTATTTTCGTTTTTCAAAATTATGCAAATCAAAATCGACCCTTTTTCTGAGAATTACCCACATAGCTGTACAAATTTTTTGAAAATAGTTTCGTTTCTGAGCAAATAGTACTTTTGGATATCCACATTCAAGAAAAAACTTCCTTGGTCCTTCAAATTATGTAGGTAAATCTTTTTATACTTATTTTATACAGTTTTTCAAATTTCTTTTGCAGCCTTAGATAGGTTATTTTTTTGAAAGAATAAGATTTCTAAATTTTTTTGGAAAAAAATTATATTTTTAGTTCAGGAGAAATCATTTTATCCCTATTGATTTGAACTCAGAATCTTGTAAATCGATGTAATTTTTTTCAAATGAATTTTTGGTTCAAGTCTCGAGATCTCTCAGAAATCACTATTTTGTTGTTTTATGAAGATTTTCGAGGCCTTTATTTTTCCAAAAATGATCCATTCAGATCCCACATTTATTTGAACTTTGAAGAAATCAATCAATTTGAGTCAAACTAGATTGATAAAGTTGAAATTTTCGGTGTGAGACAAAACTTATCAAAAAATTTTATAATGCTCAAATGATTTCTTGCTCAAGAGTTGGTCAAAAAGCCACCTTGATTTTCTTAATACCGCAGATATTTTTTAAAAGTGGGGGTAGAGGTCGACTTTGATATTGTACATATCTTTTTTTTTTATGATAAATTACTTGTGATTTTAGGACGATCTTTTTTCCAAATATGGAAAGAGTAATTTGATGAAATTAATCCCTTGACGGAATGGACAAATTTTTAAAAATGATGTCGTGCAGGACGATTAATTAAACAATTTTTATAAGAATTTTTTCAAAAAAAAAGTTGGGTCAGGTAAAACAAAAATTGAGAAATTGAAGACACTGGAGCTAATTTTATTATCACTTATCAGCTACGTATATTCTGACAATCACTACCAAGTACCAAGTGCTCTTTCGATTTTTTTTTTTGGCTACCAAGAAAAAGCATTTCACTTGCGAAGTTGCATTCAAAGAACTGTACATATAATTATGAGTTTTTGATTTGAAAAAAATTTTACCTCAAATTTGAGGTCAAGAAAAAAGTTTGTTGAAAAACTGCCATTCTTGAAAATATGGACTATGGATCCATTGTTTACAATACTGCTTCAAAAACACCTAATGAAATTAACTCCAATCACCAACCATGCATTAAGGTTATCACTAGGAGCGTTCCGAACCAGCCCAATAACCAGACTTACTGAGGATTCTGGAATTACTTCTCTACAGGAAAGAAGAAACTATTTAGCTCTAAAACAGTATGTCAAAATCGCCAAAAATACTAGTCATATAAATCATTTCAAGACATTCCACTCTCATCTTCAACATAAATATGGCGCATACAAACCATTTGGATACACAACAAAGGAGCTTATAGTTTCATTGGGACTTGATCCACTCAACATACCCCAGATTGAAAGCTATTATAAGCAGTATCAATTTATTATACCGAAGAAAAATACTTCCTACAGATCAAATAGAAGAGAAGAGGTGATTCTGGCCAGAATTCGAATTGGACATACTACATTGACACACAGATCACTTTTTACTGAAAAATCCCTCAAAAAATGTGACACTTGTAATGTGAATGTGACAATCCAACACATCTTAGAATCATGTAAAGTATATGAGAAAATTAGAAACGAAACACTTGGGGTAAATTTTAAATACATACAAGTACATGAAGATAAAGAAGAAATGTGTGTAAAGTTGTTCTTGTTCCTAATTCGTGCAGGGATTTATGACTTGTTATAATTTATTCGTTTTGATTTGTTGAATTTTGAATTTTGTTGATCTTTGGTATTATTTTTGTTGAATTTTTGTTATATATTTATGAATTTTGCTATATTTTTGTTGAGACTATTTTGTTGTTATATTTCTATTATTTGTTAATTTAATTTCTGTTGTTGGATTGTTGACGTTAAAGGCCAAGATGCCGGACGTCATAAAATAAAACTTTTTGATGATGATGATGAAATCTTGACATGGGTGAAAGTGTCAATTTTTCTGGACAATGGTTAACATATTTTTATCTTTTGGATTTCTTACCTTTGCAAAACTGTCTTGATAAATTGAATGAACGATATGAGACTTCACATTCCCACGATTTAAAATTATTTTTGTACAGATACGTTTGTTTTATTTCGATGATATAGGTCCTTATTTTAATAATGAATCGATCGTCAAATAAAACCCCAAATCACTGTGTGTGGCTCGCTCGCTTACCTGAAAACAAACAAGAAAAAAATAGGCGCTATATTAAAAATAATAATAATAAGCAGTGAGAGTGAAAAAAAGCCACAATAAAACACGTTAGCTACTCGCGAGTATTTTTTTTTTCTTTTCAAGTTTACGTGACATCGGAAAAATAGAAAACATAGTATTTTCTCATCACTACGAAAGAATGACTATTACTCAAATATTCATGTAACGAAAATTGAATAATAAATTTTTAAAAGCTCTTTTACTATGTGACGCCATATACCGTATATATCTTAAACATATAGAAGAAATACAAGTCAATCACTTCCTTTATTCTCTCTCTCTTTTTTTTTTACCTTTTCACGTGCTCGTAGGTTTATTGCTTCGATTTATTTATACACTTACGTATACCTTGTCAATAGAAATAACACGCGTTGAAGAAAAAAAAAGTTCTAAAAACCGTCTTACTACAATATACTCTTATAGGTTCGATACACTTGACAGTACAAAGGTATTTGACCCCGGAGATGAGTTTTGGAAATTTAAATTAAATCAAGAGGTTTGTTTATTTTAGCGGAAAAAATACTCTTATATTCATTGCTCGATTACGTAGTACTTATTGTTTTGATTATTGTAATGCTCGAGAAATGTACACCCCGTGGCGAAGATTCAATTACCAAGCAAGTTTGTTTGCCTCTTGTAATCCGAGTTCTCGTTGCTAATGCAACACGAAGGTTTTTCCAGACTTTAAGGGAGAAAAAATCCAAATCTCTGAAGAATTCGCTCGTCGTAATATTACATTACGAAAGCAAAGTCAATAAAATAATCCGCGATGAAAAAAAGAAAAAGAAAACAGATTAGATTGATTACAAGTAGATTTTATATTTAGCGATTTAAAAGTACTTATACGTACATGAAAGTGAAAATTTCTTTGTGAGAATTTTATTAAATGAGATGAGGGTGTCGTGTTGTGAGAAAAGAAATTTTTAATTCGAATTAATGAAATTTTTCATACATTGAGATGTGTTTTTTAAACATTGAAATTTGATCCGATTCCAAATAACATTTTTATAGGATTAATAACACTCGTTGTTTTACATACCGAACACGAGTCGAGTGCTTACCTATTATAGGAAAAAAAATGAAGTGATTTATAAAAGACTAAACAACGCATAAATTTAACCCTCTTCCCCTTACTTATCCCCTATCCATAAGGCTTCTACGTCTTTGGTTGAAATTTAAATATAGTTGTGTATTAGGTAGTTTGAACCTTTAAAAAGAAATTCATTGCCTTTTTATAAATAGATTACGTAACGCGCAGCTGAACTTGGTCGCTAGAGGTTATTATCAATTAAAAATAATTTTTACGAGTTAAAAGATTATATTTTGTAAAGTTCGGTGAATTTCGTCGTTCGAGAATTACTCCATTAAAAGAGCAAAAAGATTTACAAAAATATCACGACGAATTTTTCTTATAGCACGTTTTTACCCCGGCTGCGCGTCTTTGTATAATACTTACGTAGTACTTTACTTATACTCTGCTGCTGCTGTATTTATCGAGGGGATTTTAATTACCTTTGTGTTCGACTTTCACGCGCTACGGTTGCTCGTAAAAACTTGTTTAGCTTAGAAAGTCTTCCAAGTTGGAGTATTAAATTGTAATCTATATTCATATGTACGATAATGTGGTTTTAAAAATACCGCAAATCGCGATTAAATAGTATATTCGAGGTGAAGGGAGCAGAGGGTGGAGGGGTTGTTGACTTTTTTCTAATAACTTTGTTTGGGTATACGAAAGTGCAGGTCATTTGGTGAGTTTGAAAACGTGTAGAAAATTTTGTTTGAAAAATACCTAAATTTTTGCTTCAGAAGGTATAAGGTATAAGATTTACATTTTCAATAAAAAAATGTCTTGGAAATGAAAAAAAAATGAACAATGACATTTTCTTCCATTAAGAAATCGTTCTTGAAGGCAGATTTTTACATTTTTCATTTTTATTTTGTTCACAGCAGGGCCATTCCTCGCTAATTCGACCAAGAAGTGGTGAGGGGGGGGTCGACGATTTTTTTGAAATTTTTTCTGTTGGAAGATCTTTTGAAGGGATGACCAATGGTGCAAATCGCAGCCCTCTAGCCTATTTTTAAATGAACTCATTACAAAAAAATCAAAATTCGAAAAGAATCAAAAAATAAAAACGAATTTTAATTTTATTACTATGAGTGTAATTTTATCAACTTTTTCATGAAATACCTCAGAAAAAGGTCAAAATAAGACAACTGGTTAAATTTAAAGTTTTTTTGATGTTTGGAATTGAAAATTGAATTTTTTTAGAATTTTGATTTTTTGTGGTGAGTTTACTTCATTTTCATTGATCTCGTAAAATATCCACCAATATTTATATCTTTTTATGGAAATATGAAGAGGAGAATAAAAGGGTGTGATATTTTCAAGAATTTGCAATTTTTCACAAAATTTGCAAATTTTGAAAGCTCATTATCTCAAAATTGGTTAAAATTTGAGAAAATCGGTTATAGAAGAGGGTAAGGGGTTGAAGAGAATACGAGTAGATGACAGATTCAAAAAGGCTGTAGTCATTTTAAAAATTTGAAAAAAATGCATTTCGAACTTTTTTTCTTATAGTACTTCCAAATTTTTTTGAAGATTTTTTTTCTACTTTGTTGACCTCCAAAATAGATTTAGGAACTTTGAGAATGACCCCCACAATCCCAGTTATACATTCAAAAATTCTGGAAAAATCAAAAATTGTGCTGGAGACTGGAATATGGCCGGATTTGATGAAATTGGAAGGAGGCTGGTTTTAGAAAAGGGACAGGACGGTCATTTGTGCAGAAATACGCTGTTCAAAAAATACACTCGAGATATATGCCAGAAAATCTCACCAAACAAAGATAAGCCTGGGTCATTCCATGTCAATTCGACCAAGAAGTAGTTGGGGGGGGGGGTCGGAGATTTCTCTGTAATTTTTCCTGCGGAAAGACCTTTCGAAGGTGTGACCAATGTCGCAAATTGCAGCCCTCTAGCCCATTTTAAAGGCTGTATTAAAGTTTTCAGTGAACTTGAAATATAATCCATTTCAGCAGTGGATTACTCGATAACCGCGATACCTACCAAAATGGAACTTTTTCCAGTAGTTAGGGGTTTTGAAAGACTTTTTGGTGGTATCACAAAAATCAGTGTTGCACACTTTTTTTCGTACGAAAAATTAGCTCGAAAAGTTTTAAGACGTAGTTTTCATGAATCGTCCCGACTCTCAAAAATTCTGAAAAAAATTTATTATGGACAACTTTTCATGCTGAACAACATATTGAAATATTGGAATGGAATTATTTCGTGAAGTCGATTTAAAAAAATTGAAAGCTTGCGAAAAAATTCGATTTTTTGATTTAAAACATGAAAGAAAGTTTTGACCGGTGAAGTTGACCTATTTGACCCCTTTGACCCCTATTTTTACGAATCCGTTAAAAAAGTTGAAATAAACTCTTTCACTTGATGAAATAAACTCTTCACAAAAAATCAAAATTTAAAAAATGAACGAATTTTATGCTATGAATGCGATTTTTTTCAACTTTTTGATAAAATATGTCAGAAAGAGGTCAAAATAAGACAATTGAATAAATTTAAACTTTTTTTGATGTTTGAATTGAAAATTGAAGTTTCTTGAATTTTGATTTTTTTGTGAGGAGTTTGTCTTTATTTCAAATAGAGTGAAAGGGGTTTTTTCAACTTTTTCAATGGATACATAAAAATGGGGGTCAAATGGGTCAACTTCGTCACTCAAAACTTTTTTCATGTTTTCAAAAATCGCATTTTTTTTCAAACTTTCAATTTTTTAAGTTCAAAACTACGTTTTGAAACTTTTCGAGCTAATTTTTCGTTCTAAAAAAAGTGGCAACACTGATTTTTATGATATCACCAAAAAACCTTTTACCAAAAACCCCTAACTATTGGAAAAAGTTCCATTTTGGTAGGTATCGCGATTATCGAGTAATCCACCGCTGAAATTTTTTTTTTTTTTTTTTTTTTTTTTTAATTTATTTAACCACGCCGTGTACAGCCGTTTGGCTAGAGACGTGGAGACATGATATTTCAAGTTCACTGAAAACTTTGACATCCCCTAGGAGCCGTTAAAAAAGAGCTAGAGGGCTGAAATTTGCGACATTGGTCATCCCTTTAAAAAGTCTTGTTACAGGAGAAATTTCAAAAAAATCGCCGACCGCACCTTACCACTTCTTGGTCGAATGGACATGGAATGGCCCTCTTGTTGATTAGGTCATAAGTCGGAACTTGATTTTCAAGACGTGTTCAAATCAATTTTCTCGCCTTCTGGACAAATCTTGAAAAAACATTTACCTCACCCGCTATACGAAAACCTACTTCGAGAATTGTTTTTTCCTACGAGTTATTACGATGAACAATTAATCTGGAGAGCACTTTTCCATTCTCAGTTTTTAATCTCTTACTATCAAGGAAATAATACAAATTGAAATAATGGGATAAATACAAGTATTAAGAATGAGAACTTTTAATGAGCATAACATTGTCCCTGCAGCTTGAAGCTCAAGCAAGCGTGTTAGCTTGTATTCCTTTATACTTAGTTATAGTTGATAATGTTTGCTTGGTTAACAGGTAGAAAAACTTATTTTTACTCGAAAGCATCTTGTACAGCTCGATCGATTTTCTTAGTAAATATGTTCTTCATTAAATTTCGATACTGTACAGAATACTTTCGATAACTACTTATTGTTTAGAGGTTTTGGTAAAATGTTGAGCATCATTGAGGAAGAAAATAAAAGCGGTAATTCGTGTAGTAGCAATACACGTTGCTGCAGATTCAAACTTAAAGCATGGAATAGAACGTACCTAGTACGAGTAGGTAGGTTGTTTTTATTTCTCGCAGCAGTTAACAAGCTTTTTCCGCGACGATGATGAGTTACGGGATTTGATTGCTGCTAAAAGTTTATCCAATTTTATTGCGACCGACTTTTTTGAACGAATGAAAGGAAAAAAGCGAACAACGAATCGAGAGAAAACAATTGCTCTTTTTCGAAGTAAGGTATATTAGCAATGTGCGAATGCGCACGAAGAGGAAAAAAATACGTAAAAAAGCCGAATTAAAGAAATTAACAGTTTTTTCACGTTTTTGTTACACTTGCAAACTTTTTTTTTCTTTCGGTTTTTTTTACGTGTAATTGACACGATATTTTTCAATTACGAGATAAAAAATTATTCTAGCCGTTTTCCTTTTATTGTATACGGGCGCGAGAGACGCCTTTTAAACGAGCACGTTTAGCCATCATAGTGTTTTTAAGTGCGCCGAATAATCGAATAATTTAACTCGCTTAATTAGTACTATTTTTACGTGATTGTTTTTTTACTTCCCGGTGCTGTGTACTGTGTACCCTCTATATTAGAGCTGTAGTTACTACGAGTGATTAGTGGCGTTCGTTCTGAGGGAAGCATTCACTTATCAGAAATTGCCATCGTAGGGGTTTTTTGTTTTCCGCTTCGAATATTTTTCAACGCGAAATTTGCAATTTTTGCCGCACAAGTTGCACTGTGCGGTTTGTTTAGTTAGCGAATCGGGTCAAGTATTCGTACAGTGAAGCGTGTTTTAGATTGGGTTTGCACCTACCTTTTTGCCTTACATATGTAGGTATTGTGCATTTTTTTTTATATCGCTGATTGGGATTTTTTTTTTGAGTGTTGTAAGAGCACTACAAATGCATTGATCAAAAATTTCAAAAAGGTGGTAAAATAAGTTGACATAGAAATTTAAAAAAAAATAAAAAGCTCCAATTCTTGAGACAAAACCCGTATAGAGGTTTCTTAAGAGGGGGGGGGAGGGGGTTGACTGAAAATTTACCGACTGATGTAGGAAAAAAACCACTCACGCATTTAACGTGAGAAGACTAACTTTTCTTCAAATAAGAATCTTTTACGAACGAATTGATTCACTTTTTTTGTAACATATTTTATACAACAATTGATCTGTTTACAATCGAATCGAATCATTTAACGAACGATTGGCGATCAAATAAATTGATTGATTTCTTGGTGAATCATATTCGCAAACGGATCAATTAATTTATGATTGATTCGGTTTTTCTGAAACTATTGTATAGAAATTGATCTCTTTTCAAGCGAAGTGAATCAAATCGAATCGAATCATGCGCAACCGATTGGCGATTTGAACAAACTGATTGATTTATAGGTGAATTATTCGCGAACGAATTGATTCGTACAAGTGACTCGTTCGCGAAAAAATCGATCCATTTACTCAATTTTTGATGAATCATTCGCGAACGAATTGAATAATTTTTAGTGAATCATTCGCGAACGAATTGAATTGTATAAGTGATTCGTTCGCGAACGAATCGATTCATTTACTAAATTTTTGATGAATCATTCGCGAACGAATTGATTTGTACAAGTGACTCGTTCGCGAACGAATCGATTCCTTTACTCAATTTTTGATGAACCATTCGCGAACGAATTGAATAATTTTTAGTGAATCATTCGCGAACGAATTGATTCGTATAAGTGACTCGTTCGCGAACAAATCGATTCATTTACTCAATTTTCGATGAATCATTCGCGAACGAATTGATATGTACTATAAGTTACTCGTTCGCGAACAAATCGATCCATTTACTCAATTTTTGATGAATCATTCGCGAACGAATTGAATAATTTTTAGTGAATCATTCGCGAACGAATTGATTCGTATAAGTGATTCGTTCGCGAACGAGTCGATTCATTTACTAAATTTTTGATGAATCATTGCGAACAAATTGATTTGTACAAGTGACTCGTTCGCGAACAAATCGATTCATTTACTCAATTTTTGTTGAATCGTTCACGAACGAATTGAATTATTCTTGGTGAATCATTCGCGAACGAATTGATTCGTATAAGTGATTCGTTCGCGAACGAGTCGATTCGTGTAAGTGATTCGTTCGCGAACGAGTCGATTCATTTACTAAATTTTTGATGAATCATTCGCGAACGAATTGATTCGTACAAGTGACTCGTTTGCGAACAAATCGATTTATTTACTCAATTTTTGATGAGTCATTCGCGAACGAATTGAATAATTTTCAGTGAATCATTCGCGAACGAATCGATTCATTTACTCAATTTTTGTTGAATCGTTCACGAGCGAATTGAATTATTCTTGGTGAATCATTCGCGAACGAATTGATTCATAACTTAAAGAATTGATCAATTCGTTGGCAAATGGTTCTTTCAAAAAATTGATCAATTCGTTCATGAATGATTCACTAAAAATAAAGGGTCGTATCAGTACTTTGTAGGAATCGTGCAGGCCTAGTGAGATTTCAAATTTCATCAAAATCGGTTCAGACATTTTCTGAGTTTTAAAAAATGTTGTCGCTCTATAAACTTGGAAGCTTTGAGCTTTTGGAACTTTATAATGATGTTGAAATGTTCGGCTATGGGCCTAGTTGTGAAATTTCAAATTTGATCAAAATCGGTTCAACCGTTCCTGAGAAATTCAATTTTTAATGAATTTTGTGCAAAGTCATCCCATGAAAATTTCCAAAATTAAAAGTTCCAATTTCAAAATGATGCAGTAAGTGGGAGTTACCATTTAGCATTTTGAAAAAATTTCCATAAATGTACCATTTGATGCTTTTTCGAAATATCAATTTCCGAGGTGGGATTTTTTAATGAAGAGGGAGCACGTACCCCCTCCCCAAATTTGGGCAAAACTTTAAAAAAAAAATCTGGGGCATGTGACATATTGAATTATATGTTTCTGGAGACGCTGAACACGAATGTGACGCCAGATTTTTGATTAGACCCCATCCACGGCCCCCAGCACCTCCCTAAATGGGGGTAAAAGTTCAAAAAAGTGTTTCTTTCGTGCGGCACATGAAATAGTATGTTTTTGGAGACGCATGAACACGAATATGACGTCAGATTTTTCATTGGACCAAATGAAACAAATTTTTGGAACTTTCACCTCATTTAGGGAGGTACTGGGGCGGCCGTGGATGGGGCCCAATCAAAGTTATGACATCATATTCGTGTTCACTGGATTAAAATCTTCATAATTCCATTTTTAAAGAAGTCAGAATAATCATAATTCTCACATACACGTCTCGTTGAATAATGGTAAAGCAAGTGTACGCATAATTATATCAACGACATCTTTTTCAATCAGCTTCATCAAATAAGTAAAATTTTCCCTACGTTAAATACTTACATAAAATCCAGCATCGCTCGAATAGTAAAACGTTGCTAAAACTTTGAAAAACCACAACCATACATCTTTGGTACTGCACGTGGTACACATTGATGTAAAATTACACCACAATATAATAGCTTTTGTCGATGATTACCGATGTAAATGACGTTATTAAACGCGATGTAAAATTAAAACCAACGCACTCGATCAAACCGCAAGCACATACCTTCATCATCGTGTCGACGATAAAAAAAAAATTCATTGCGAGAATGAAATCGACGAGTTTAAAATTAAGTGAGGAAAATAGACACTCGTACGTGCAATTTTACAGCTCATCCTGGCGTAACTCAAGCTTCAGAAAAAAAAAACCTACACACCGCGAATCGAATTTTTTCACATAAACGAAAAACACCATCCCCTATCGGCTGGAATTGGTATAAAAGGTACAGCTGTGTTTATTTATTGAGATTGCGGTTCGTTTTCGAGCATTTTCAAGATAGAAAAAAAAAGAAGAGTTGCAAGATGCAAGGTTCCAATAAGGCGGATAAATATTATGGATATTAAAAGCTCGCCATAAAATAGGCGTGCGAGAAATTGCGTTAAATTTTAAAAACCTTTAGCGAGACATCCCAGACAAGGCTGCTGGATGGAGGACTCTGTAGAGCAAAAAAATGCCACGTTGTCGGCTTGTAAAAAAGCCTACGAGAGGCGCGAGGTTGTTGGAAAACAACTACTAGGTACAGGAATGTGAAGAATAAGAAAATTTAGTTTCGCCATTTCCATTTGCGAAGTAGATTTCATTTGGATAAATTCCAAACAATGCTAACATATTCACTTTCTCCATTCCGTCTGCATTATGTTATCTAACCGTTGTTTTTCCGCGTGTTTTCAAAAAAGGGTACAGCATTTTACAGTGGCCTGTGCCATGCCGCCGCTCGGCCGCGCTATAAATAATATGCTGGAAATGAGATTTAATAATTTAATGTTTTCGTTAGTTCGCTCTCGTCCTTTGTATAGGCGAAAATCCGACTGCATTTTCTCGATGTGTAAAGGTTTTCCTCTTCTCGTCAACTATGCCCAAGTTTCCATTGACTAATTGACTCGTCGTCGTAGCTGTTGTAGTTGTTGTTGTTATCGATGTCGATGGAGAAAATTTTGCTCGTTCTTCTCCTCATTTGGTTTGTGTAGTACATACAACGGAATCGCGAGAGCCTTTTTAAAAGGCGTCTCATTTTCCTTATACCAGTCACGTCGAATGGAATATATTTTTTCATTGTTGGCCATTTAGCGAACGTTGATCGGATTCTTGATACCAAAATTCCTCCCTCATATCCTCGCTCCTCAGCCTCTCACTCGTCCCCTCTTTCGATAGGTTCGCGTTAAAATGTCAGCATTATTTTTTACGACACGGCCGACGTTCGGTTGACTCTCTTTCTCTCGCTTTTTTTGCTGCCTTTTTCCGACCCCTGGTATAAACTTTTATCAGAATTAAATGTGATGGAGGAATGTCGTAATTGATATAAATGGAGGTGCACCCTTGTTATGAAAATACCGATACGAATTTTGATATTTTTGCAAATTGTCCGAACGGATACCGCGTGCGAGTTACCTATTCGACGATGTTGAAAACTTGGGAAAAATTCTATCGAGATTTTGATATTGTGTCATCCATGTAAAAAGTAACTTTAATAATTATTGATAACCCAAAAAAGTTCGAAAAAATGACCAAAAAAGTAACAAAATGGAGCAAAACATTTCAATGCAGAAAAAAAATCACAAAAGAAAAACAGAATATTAATTGTAATAATATTTTGAAAATTTCAACAAAAAGGGACTTTTGGTAATTTTTGATGAAAAATTGTGATTTTTTAATAATTTTTGGAAAATCGCCTTTTTGGCAATTATTGGCTAAAAACGATTGTTTTTTGGTTATTTCTGGCCAAAAAGCGAGACTTTTGGTTGGATTAGGTATTTTTGGAAAAAAGTGACTCTTCAGGAATTTTGATAAGAAAACTAGCAAAACTCATAATTTTAGCAAAAAGCAGAACTTTTTTTGGAAATGATTGACAAACTGTTTTTTTGCAATTTTTGTCGAAAAAAGGTGACATTTTTACAATTTTCTATTGGAAAAAGAGAATTTTGGTAATTTTTGACAGTTTTTGGTATGAAAGTCAGACTTTTTTAATTTTTCTAAAAAGTGAGAATTTTCATCAATTTGACCATTTTGGCATGAAGTAGAGTAAGAAGTGGGCTTTTTTGGAAGTTATTGCGGAGGAATTTTTGTGGAGAAAGCAAGACTCTTTTTCATCACTTTCTGGTATCTAATTATTACCAAAAAATGATACTTTTTCACAGTTTTTGTTGAAAAAGCAAGACTTTTGGTTAGATTATTTATGGAAAAAAGTGAAACTCTTCAGGAATTTTGCTAAAAAAAAAAAAGAATTTTTGCCAAAAAGTACACAAGGAAGTGTATGAGCCCAATATTATATCTTCTCTACACAGGTGACATCCCTTTGACAAGCGACTTCACAATGGTGACATTTGCTTTGCTGACAACACTGCAATTACCACAGAAGATTTTGATCCAGATGTTGCAATGGACAAAGGTGTCAAACTTGAAGAATCAAAATCAATAGGTAGTGAAAAATCGAGCTACGTTCTTTTTACCAGAAGAAAAGTTGAAATAACTCGCTCACTAATGTTTGATAACAATGAAATACTTTGAACAAACATCATCAAATATCTGGGACTACACCTTGACAAAGTACTATCAACTAACAATACTGGCAACTCCATTTAAAATACATTGAGCGTTTTTGTCAAGACAATAGAGCAATCTGAACAGCCTGGGTTAAAACTAACTCTTATCAAAAATGCGCTGATTGGTTAGTTTACTCATATAGGTGGTTTGAATCTCGCAGACATGCGAGATTCAAATAAGGAAATCAGATGCTTGTGTTAACATTTAGTTTCATCCCAGGCCACTAGGAGGATAAACAGTCCCAGACCCACCCACCGAGTTACCGAGAAAATCTCGGTGGACTGCGACATATTTGGGCCGATTAGGTAAAAACTGGGCCACTTTAAAAATTTCTGAATGAGTTTTTATGCTCAGTGTCCTATGTACACTTTAAAAAATAGGAGAAAAAAATTTGGCTGATTAATTGAGGAGCCCAAAATCAGGGCCGTTAAAGTGGGATATCTCGATATCTCAGTGGGCCACATCAGCCACATGCTCTTGGGCCCGGCCCTGAGGATAAAACACTATTTTTCAATGGAGCTGCCAGTATTGTCAGTTGATAGTATTTGACCTATATAACCATCTCCCATGGAGAGATCATATTCTGAAGAAGAGAACTCAACTCGACAAAAAACTCAAATCACTTTATTGGCTTCTTGGAACTAATATTGCTGAACCAACAAAACAAGATCTCAATATACATGTCTATTGTCTATTCAAACCATCGACCTTTTATTCTCCTCATCTAGACCATTATTCCAATGGTACATTTTGATGCAAACCTCCCAAATTGAGCTTGTAAAGAATGCCTCTGTGCATTGTGCAAACTTGTCTCTTACCTTACCCTGTGTACAATCAGATTTGAAAGTTATCATCCTCCACACAAGATTATGCACAGGGTTGGGTGACCACACGTTCAAAGTGCCATTGCATTCTTTGAAAACTCGATTTGGAGGTTTGTATCAAATATTCACGTGATTTCCAATTGGAATAGCGGTTCAGATAAGGAATAAAAGGTCGATGATTCAAACCAATTTGGTCATATGGTATTGAACTAGGGGTTTGGCTAGTGAATCCAATATCCTGATTATCAAAAGATTCCAGAATAAAATTCTAAGAAAACTTATAAACGGGCAGTGGTAAGTATGTGAAGAACAACACAATTCTTAAAGATTTGGAAATATGTACCTAAGGTTAGTGTGAAATCGATGATATCCATAAGAAGTAACATCTATCAAGAAAGAATTTCTAACCACAACAATGTATTGGTAAAAAATCTTTTGAATTGTGATGAAGAAACATACTGTCTGAGTAGATGTCACAATGTCACATATTGGACCTACCAGCGAGATTTCAATCTTAATCGCGCAAGCTACATAAATGTTACTTTTTGTTCCTTCAATAAATAAATAAATAAATAAATTAATAAAAAGCAAGACTTTACAATTTTAGCAAAAAGCAGCACTTTTTTTTTAGCAGTGATTGGCAAACAGTTTTTTTCACAATTTTTGTCAAAAAAAGACTTTTTCAAAACTTTTAGGTAAAAAAAATCAAGAATCTTGGTAATTTTTGGCAGTTTTTGTAATAGCAGCTTTTTTCAATTTTTCTAAAAAGTGAGAATTTATATGAATGTTTTACATAAAGCAAGATTTTGACAATTTTAGTCGAATGTAGAATTTTTTGGAAACCATTGGCCAGCAGTTTTTGTCGAAAAAAAGGGAGATTCTTTCGCATCACTTTCTGGTATTTAATTATTGCTAAAAAAATTGTACTTTTTTGCAATTTTTGTCAAAAAAGTGAGACTTTTTGGCATCTTTTGGCAAACAAGTTAGACTTTTGCATACTTTTGAAAAAAAACAAGTCTATTTGGATGCGAAAAAGTGACAATTCTTGGCAAGAAACTCTTTTCAATGAATTGACTTTCAAAATTGGATATTGACATGGGTGGGGATTGGAATTAAGAAAAAGTCAAAGGCAATGAGTTCAAATATTTACTGATTTTTCCGATCCCACCCTTTCGATCTCTCAGTCTCCTCATCTTCAGTGAGACATTTCAGTTACCTCCTCTCCCTCTCTTTTCCTCTCAAATTAAAAAAAAAAACAACACAGAAATTGATAAAATGTGATGGGAATGAATTCAAAATGGATTCGTATAACCTTTTTTCATTATTTGAAAACTTTGAGTTCTATGCAGACGCCCGCGCCCTTTGCCTTACAGTTTTAGAAGAAAAATGGCTATAAACCTAAAAGTGAACTTTTGAATTTTGGAATTTCAGCCTTGTGAAAAATTTTAGGAACCTTTTCATCATTTGCCAAATTTTGACTCAAATCATAAAGTAAACGATTTTTTTTTTCAGTCCCAGAAAATAATTTCAAATTCAAAATACTTCATAACATTGAAATTTTATTCTCAAGAAAATCTCAACCAAGCACCTCAAATTTTTTTCTAAAACTCTGCAGTTGGCAGTGGCATAACAATCCATTAAATAAATTTTCATTCGCACTATCAAATCAACCCAGCAGCAAAAAGTCATAGAATAAGTCAAATTCCAAGCTCGTAAAACAAATACAACTTGTATCATAACTCCGAATACAAGCAAAAAATCTCCAACTTGACGCCCTGTTATGGTTTTATCACGAAAAAATTTTCAAATTCTACAACTTTCACAATAAGTTTTGTTTTGTGCTGTTAAATTTCGCACCCGATCTATTAACTACCCTATATATCTTTTTTATCAGCGAGAAGACCTGCAGTACGATGCATTATGGGAATAAAACTATGGCCAAGTTGATTTCGAAATAATATCATGGCTGCCAATAAAATCATTTCGTTTTCAAGTTACGAAAAATTTTTCAAAATTTAAATGTTTTTCTTTTTTTTCTTTTTCAAGAAACATATATTTTTATTATTTTATTACGTAGAAACGATAAATTCGCGTATTGATGTATTTTTTTTCGGCTCTGTGTGGCCTGTGGCGGCTTCTTTGTTGTGTTTGATTCGAATTGAAATTTACGATTTATTAATATACACACGCGGGTATTCATTTTTAATATTACTTTCAGTGTCAGAACTGTTGCCAAGTCTCACAGCAGTAAAAATTACCCAACGAGGCATTTTTTCCCCTCGCCTTTTTCAATTTCATTAGTCGCCTATTGAATTCCAAAACCGATATATGGGTTAAGACTTAAGAGGCGCCATCACCGTTGTGATTTTTCGCTGCATTAATACATATTTGCTCGCTTTCGGTGTATGTGGAGTTGTGGACTATCGAGCTTTTCGAATTATAATATTCGTCGATTACTGCGTCATTTTCGAAGCTCGTTGCACAGCAGGGTAGTGGTATTATTCCTTTTTATAACCGCGTTCCTATGTACACTGTATCTAATAGTTTGGATAGAGTGTATGTACTATGCTTCGATGTAGGTGAACGAATTCTACTCATCGATACGCTGGTAACTAGTAATTGGTAATGAATAGCTCGTTTTCGATAATTGACCGTGCGATTGTTTAGCTATCGTGGTGTACTATACACAAGTACACGAGATGGCTCGAGAGTAAAACTTAATCGTCCTTTTCGAATAAGTACACACTACACACGTAATAGTGTACTACATATGTACAACTGTGCTAACTAGAACATTAACGCGAACATAATTAATGGCATTTTTGATTGATGACTAATAATCTTATAAGGTTTGACCTCATTTCACGCTCATCGCAGTGCGAACAATAAATAGCTTAATTTTTCAACCGTATAATTTCACCATGGGCTGGACCGAAAATCGCATTGCCGTCTCTTCTGTGTGCGATGCAGATGGAATTTAAATTGTCGTAATTGTTGTGTATATCATTTGCTTTGGGTTGTACGTACAAATGTTGTTAAGATTTATTCACGGTGAAGATGGTAGGTCTAGGTAGTTAGGCTATAGGTAGATGGATAGATACGAGTTCAACTGGAAATGGCTGCACACGAATGGTGATGATTAACTACTCGTATGTAATGAAAGAAATGACATCCTGAAAGATATTTTATGAAAAAAATTCAATTTGTTTAAACATATGCGTACAACGAGATGATTAGTTATTTGCACAAGAATAATTCGTATCAGTCTTGTACATAAGTATAACGAATTGAGATTCGACTTTTCTCTTCTCTTTATTCAAAATAGGTACCATATAGGGTAATGTACAGTTGTCTTGATTTCCAGGAAATGAAATGATTAAAAAAGCTTGATCATGAAAATGACATTAATACCTTCATACGTATGAACTCTACAAGATTTTTCCAGTTTTCAAAAGTCTGGCAAAATGTCAAAAAGTCATTTTTGAGAGTTGAACATATACCTAATCTTATAAATATGTATTGAGATTTCCAAGATAATTTCCGTGTAATTCCAAGTGTCAAAAATTGACCATTAATTTTTTTTTAAAGTCCGACATCGGATATGTTGAGCAGTTTCACGTGATGCTGACTGTTGAAAATTTAAAAACAAATCAGTTGATTTTATGACATCATGCCATACTTTTATTACAGAGACGAAACAAAGAGGGTTGGGAAAGGATGCGGTGGGGGGGGGGGGTGAAAAAGTCGGCGAATTGCGGAATTCACCGAAATTCGACCAAGTCAATAATTTAAAAAAATTTTAGTCTTGATGAAGAAACTTTTTTGTCGACTTCCTCGGAACTTGAATTGAAAATTTTTGAAATCTTTTCCGCTTGCTTCGCTCGGTCTAAATACAGTTTTAATGTCAAATGTAAAAAAATTGACTTTTTGTAAGAAAATGTTAGGTAATTTACTGGGTTGTTGAATTATAAATTTTCGAAAACTTCAGATTTCACTTTCATCAGGTCTTTTAATAGTTTTTTTTTTCAAAATCAAATTTTCTAAAAATGTTCAAATCCAAAAATGAACTCCTCGCACATTGAAAAAAAAATGTTGTTTTTTTACTTCTCGAAATATTTCGAGTACTTTTTCCCTCACTTCGTTCGAGCCTTTTTGTTTTTCTTTTTCAAAACTTGAATTTCTAAAAAAGAACCGTTCAAATTCTGAAACTTTGAAGCCAAAAAAATCAACTTCCTCTTACCACAAGATATTGTTCTTATTCACCTATCAAAACACGAAGCGGCGAAAATTCGAAAAATGCTTAGAATAGGAAAGTTTCAAAAAGTTGATTATGAATATATGTAAGTTTTTTCTTTCCCTTTCTGCGATTTCAAACACTTTTCTTTTATTTTTCTTGCATGCCGAAATGAATGAATTGAGGTACTTCAAAATAGTCAAAAAAAATTCCAATTTCAAAATGCTGTAAAACTGCCAAGTTTACTTTTTTTCAAAATGTTATAAATTTATATCAAAATATAGACATTTTTGAGTATAAAAATCGTTGAATTCATTTTGTCAAAATTGCAAAATTTGCTTCATTTATCTCCCTCCCCTCCCAAAATTGGCGGTGCCAAAGCTTTTTTCATTTTTTTCAAAAGTGCGAGAGAATTGTCAAAATCACTCAACCTTTAAAAAGGTTCGTACTTGATTGAATTGAAATCCAGAATCAGGAATTTTTGTGATTTTCGATAGAGTACTTTTTTCGTCTTTGAGAAATGCAATACAACATTGCAAAATTTACTGCATTTATTTCCCTCCCCTCCCAAAATTGTTGATGCCAAAACTTCTGAAACAATAAACGAATAATGAAATTTTTTCGAAAATATTTTGATTTCACCCTGTTTATTACAAAAAAAACTCAATTTTTTGGAATTTTTGAGGTAAAAAGTTTTTGTTTAAAAAAACCCATTCAAGATCATTTGAAAATATCACATGCCCGGAGTAGGTATACTGTGACATGTAAAGAAAAATATCCACATAAAAGGGATCCAACCATCCAGAAAATTCAGTTCAGCATCTTAAAAAACGAAATTGATATAATGTTGAATATTTAAAAATTTAAGGTTTTGCAGCCCCTCCTCTTTAATGGATTATTTCGAGATTAAGGGGAATATGAATGCCAAAATCGACTTCAGTGACGACCTAAAAAACCCCATATCCGAAATTTTACGGATTTACATAAGTAATAATTATTATATCAATTAGAAAAATTGCCTTCTCGTCTTTTATTTCATATTAAAAAACTCTGATTTTTATCCGGCAAAATTAATATTTTTTTCCTCATACGTATCAGCTGGAAAATTTTTGATTGACCCCCCCCCCCTACCCTAAAGAACGCTTAGTTTTGCCCCTGATCTTATAAACAAGGATAATTTTTGTTAATTTTCCGGTATTTAGGGTATAAAAACTGTTGAACTCTTTATTATTAAGTATTTCTCATTAAAAACTTTGAAAAAAATTGATCAATTTTATATGATACTATATTACTATATTACAATATTTCGTGTGACTTATGATAATTTTTTTAAAAAAGTGCGATAAATTCTTGGAATTACGCGAGATTTTCAAAAACGTTGAAAATATTGACCAATTTCTGATATTTTCATACCATATCAATTTTTAAAACTTTTTTCGGAGAGGAGCCTTTACACCAATTTATTTTGAAAAAAATTCAGTACGAGCCCTGTTCTTGTAATAATATTTTCATTAAAAATACTTCCTGTTTTTTTTTCTTCAAATTTTCAAAAAGTATCCCTAAAATTTGGTAAGATTTTAAAAATCAGGCTTTCACTAAAAGCTCAATTTTTGGCGAATATTTTTGAAAATGACTCAGTTACCTTCAGAATGCAACAAACACGTTTTCTCCCAGTTGTTTCAATTAACCCCGAGCAACTGAATTCCAAATTTGTGCATGATGACTAGAAATTTCAAGTGCTGAAAAAAACCACCTCACCTTCCCCAAGGGAGGTTCGTGAGCAAATGAGGGATTTTTCTTTTTCCTAATGTGCATGAGCAACCTAGAAAAAAAATTCGAGCAAATTCGTAGTACCTTCCAGCACAATTTTAAAAACCTTCTCACGCATAGCTTTATAATTTTAGCTGCCTAAATTTATATTCACTGGGTACAAGTTATTGAAAGGGATGGAGTAGATAGGTCAACTCAAGAATGAAAGCTCGAAACATAAAATAAACTCTTATCCATTGTTGTTTTTTCTGTTTCAGGTAAGAAACTATTTTCTGTGTTGAAGTTATACTCTTACTCTTGTGAAAAGAGTGAGGAGAGTTCTCAGAATTCATCTAAAAGAACTAGTAAGTTATTTAATTACTCTGTTTTCAAGTGAAAATATTCTCCTCATTGATAAATCAAAACAATTATATACTATTTTCGCATCATTCCAATTTTTTTATCCCCTGTGCTCTTCTAAACCTCAAATCTCTCATTTACTTATTTAATACCAACCATAAACCCAGTGAAAAACTCAACATACCTAATACAATGCCAACGACCCAATAATACCTTCCCTGTACGAAAACCGAACAAAATTTTCCATCGCAATCCCTTATTATTATCTTTTGCTTACACCGAGACACCGAGAAGAGCAACATAAAACCACGTGAAATTATATTCCAAAGCTACAAATACCACTCGACCATTTTATTGATACAAAGAAGCTAGTCGCAGTCCGGCTCTAGCAATAATTCCATCTCTTGCAAAACAAATATTTACCAATAAAGGAGGCGACAGCGCAAAGAGACGTGTCATTACAAGCGAAAGAATTTCCACGGTGTGAACATTTTCAAGCTAAACAAAAATCAGATAAAGGCGAGTTCCAGTTCGTTTTTCAACTAATGGAACAGCACAGTGTAGGTCTAGGTACCTATACCAGTTGTTCGACATACGAGAAAAATAAAATAAGACAGACGAAATGCCGGCGCAAAAAAAAGGAGAGAAGTTACCTACACCCCCTCCCTCCGTCTCTGTCGTCGAACAAATCCTGTACGTATAAAAATTGAGCCGTATTAATTCTCATACAACGAAACCCCTGAACCAAATCTAAGTGGCCTATGGCGCGAGCTAATAAAGAAAAAACGTTCCGACAAAATTACCTAATAGAAATAACGCGTCGAGTTTAAATTTTTGTAAGATAGTAGGCTGCTCCTACACACAGTAGATACTAAAAGACGATGAAGAAAAAAACGAAACAAAAAAAAATAGAAAAACGGATTTCATCTTGATGGCTTTGTAAAATGTGTAAAAAGAGTGTTCGTGCGCCGAACACTCAAATAATCACGTAATCAAAGGGGTTACTAAAATTAGAAATTTTTTTTTCTTCGACGACGACTACGGTAACATTTGGTAAATTAAAAAAAAAAGAAAAAGGAAAAAAACCAGCCAGTACAAATTACGCACCACTCACGAAAACGTTGAACGTTGGTAAAATGTAAATCGACGAACCGTTTCAAATGGAATTAACAAGATTACGATACCCGAAATTTTTGCGGAAAAGGCTCGTCTTCGATGGTATATTGTATATCGTCGGCAGACGACTCAACTCTAGTACCTAAAAACTTTCGTCTGATGGTACGGCAAGAAAGCACGCAGCAGCTAATAAGAATTCTATGAATTAAGCTAAAAATTCCCTACCATAACGTAAACATTTCACTACTCGTTGTATATTTAATTTTACAAAATATCAAGAGGGAAAAACCAAGCAAGCCAAAAGGATTGAATTCTGTAAAAGTATGAATAAAATATTACACTTTGCTTAATTAGGATAGAATTGGTTGTTTTGATATTCGAGAAAGAAAAAAAAAAAAAAAAAGAAAAGGGGGAAAAATACCATCGTAAAAAAAGCACCACGAGCTGGCGAAATTACCATTTCGAATCTATTATGCTTTTCTTTCATTTCGAGCGGTTCTCTCATTTCAAGATAATGAAATTAACCGACGTTGTGTGAACTGCTAACTCGAGTACCCGAAAATGCTTTCTATTCGTTGAATTAGAAATTCCAACATTATGTTATCGACTACTTAACCTGTCACTTGCCAAAATCTTGAGAAGGCGTTCCGATGAGAATAATTCTAATTTGTCAGCTGACCTGAGAATAAAAAACAAGGTGTTCGTAAAAGCTACTATATACAGCTACCACAAACTCGATGTCTGGTTGATTTCAATCTTGACGGCTGAAATTCCCAAAATGCTTGCGAAACCGGCGTTGTCAGATTTTCGGGATTTTCTTAAAGATGTAGGTTTACGAGAATATGTATCCCTAGTTCTCAAATTACGTAGTTTAAATTTCAAAATTATACCGCATCGGGTTAAAAAAAAAATGAAAAAAAAAGTTTTTAGTGAATTGGAGACTCTCCAGTCTCCAATTAATTGAGATTTTTTTCCCTTCGTCATTTCAATAAGTTCTTCCCCACAATTCAATATTGAATGGACAGTTGATGCTCAACTTTTCTTAGACGGAGCTCACCTGCCTAGATCAAAGGTATACGAATTTTAAGTATTTCTGAACCCCCGCCCACCCCTTCCCCCAAAAAACAAACGCATAAGGATATATCCCAACCTACATAAAATTTTTTAAGCCGGATAAAGTGAAGTCAAGAGAGCATTCAACAATACAAATTTTAGAATCTAAAGAACATTCTTCGATTTTTTGCACATTTTTGAAAATGAAATTTGCTACAAGAATGGAAAAATGGGTGTAAATTCGGGTCTCCCAAAAGTTCTGAATCATGGATACGTTTTTTACTCAGGTTGACTAAATGTTGCAATTATTTTAAATTGAAAAAAAAATACTGACGAAATATCAGAAAGTCATTACCAAAAGTTTTATAATTTCAGTGATCCCTCCCCCCCTCGAGTCTGGCAAATTAGCCGGGGGTCTGTGGAGTGGTAGTTCTCAGGAATTATTCAGGGGGTCACCCCTGCTAATTTTTCATCATAAAAGCTTGGGTAGCCAAAAATGTTTTTTTCTTCAAATATATGATGATAATTTGCCTTCACTTTGCCAGAAACTCAAGAAAATATTTTTTACCAAGTTTTCGAAAGTCAATCTCACACCTCTCAATTGAAGTTTTTAAAAGTCTGACGTGATGTCAGAAAGTTAACTAAATTTCGAAACTCCCCCCCCCCCCCCCTCAAAAAACATATCCATGTCAAAATCAAAATTTCACCAAAGTGATTAAGAAACCTGCAATTTCTTCTGTACACTATTTTCGACTCCCCTACCCCTCACTCGATAAGTAACTGTTTCAAGCCATTTTGAGCAATTCCGAAGTATCCAGCAGATTTTTGAGAGTTGAAATTCCCACATAATTTACCGAATGAAGCTGGATAGTTATAAAATTTATGGTTTCCAGCGGTTTCGGAGTCTCCGGCCATATTTTGGAGAATCCAGATTTTCAAAAAATACTTACCTCAGAAACTGCACAGTCATTAAAAATGTAGGTATTCATTTATTTGAAATATGGAATTTTCAGAAGAGGGCTGGAGGGCTATAAAACTGTTTGAAACCACTTTTAATTGACTGAGTATGTTGAAATTAGGGTTTCAAACTACGTAAATGTTGGCTTTACGCTTTACAGCATCGGTAGGACTGTTTCTGTGGAAATTTCAACTTGAAAAAGTGTTCTTGAGACTCCAGAATTATCCAAAACGGTTTAACATCAGCTCCAATTCAATTCAAGAGAGGTGGAGGGGGGTTGAAAATGTGATGCAAAGAATTTTCAACTTTCTGGGTCAATTCGATAAAAAATTGATTTTTTTCAATTTTTTTAAACTCAAATTTGATTTTTGAAAATTCATCAAAAGTCGAAAAACTGTCTTCAGAACCTGAAATTTTGACCGGTGAAAGTTACCAAAAATTCATGAAAAATCAAAAAATGACCAAAGATGAGAAAATTCTCAAAATTCGCGTAAAATTTTGTATGAATTGCTTAGTTTATTGAAAATTGGGCTAAAATGAATCTTGTGTTCTGAAATGTTGAAGTCACTTCCCAGTTATTGAAAGTTGTCATAAAATGATAAAAAAAATGAAATGATAAAAAAAACAGTGGGGTTTTATTTGAATAGAGTGTTTAGGAAAATGCTTCAAAATTGGTTAAAATGTCAAAAAAAGTAAAATTGACTAAAAATTGGTGAAAAATCACAAAAATTGAGCAAATAATTGCAAAAATGATACAATATTGAGCAGGTATCGTAGCGGGTCTTTTTTAAAGTAACTTCGTCACTTTTTTCACAAAAGGCACTTTTGGTTACTTTTTTTCCAAAAAAGTGAGACTTTTAAAATTTTTTTTAAATAAAAAAAAAAATTGTTTTTCATCCAAAGTATCTTTTTTTTACTCATTTTCAAACGATTTTATGCGACTTTTCTTCATTAAACAATTTCAGAATTTGAAAAACACAAATTTTTACTTTTCGAAACACCAATTTTCAAAAGCTTTTGCCCTCGCCTTTTTCAAAATCAAGATGGAATTTTTTTTTTAAATCAAGTTTTTTAAAGCCAAAAAATGAACCGCTTTGACCTGTTCTGTTTTCATTTTCAAAATCGACTTTCTCCAAAATAACATCATACAAATTCGTAAGATTTTCAGGTGAGATAAGTAATTTAATTTGTGAATCGAGATAGGCTACATGTCTATCAAATATTTACTTGACAACTGAAAATTTACTCATCGGATTCCGGATTTTGAGTCAATAAATTTCTGACTTTTAATGAAAAATGCAAAAAAAAGACTTCAATTGTTTTACGTTTTCAAAAAAAAAAAAAAAATGAAAATTTCACAATTAAAGTTGTTTAAACTTTTTTTTTTTAGTTAATGTGTTCACTGAAAATGTTTTTGAAAAGAATTTACCCCCCCCCCCCTTTCAAACAAAACCTGATTTCGGACACACTATAATTTCACTACACCAAAATTTACTGCATTTTCCCCCTAATAATACTCAATATTGACAATAATCGCCATAAGTACCTATTTCATTCATCTATACAGAATTTTGCTTCACTCTTACAAGATGCACTACTGCAAATCATGCCGCACTCTTTCCTCTCCTACTAGGTATCCTATGCCTAACCCACCTCGACAATCATTACCAAATCCAGAAAAATAAAGCCTCTAACGAACACGCGACCTAATTTCATCTCATTCTCTTCTCGTCCTTATCTGATTAAAAATCGTAGAACAAAAAAAAAATGCTCGCCGAGTTTTGTAAACTTGCAGTAGGAATTTATCTTTGAAAAGTACGTGTGGCTTTTATCGTTTCGTTCATTCGGTAAAGTATACACGAAAGAAAGGCAAATGTACACTTTTTTCGGTATGTTTGAAGTTTTAAGTAAACAATGTTAAGTTGTTCGATAAATTTAGTTTCGTCTTGTAGCTGACAGTTCGGTTTTCTCTATGGGTGGTGCTCGACGTATATTTCATTTTTACTTCAGAATACTATAAGTATAGGTATACCGTAGTAGGTACTAGGTACTTTGAAAAATTCATCATTTATCGAGCAGAACAACGCGCGACGAGTTTCCACGAAGCACCAGCACCAGCACTAATAGTACCTCCATTCCGATGATATTCCAAAATAAATTTTCTTATCTGTGTAAAGCCCTACGAATGTAATTAATGTACCGAAAAACGTAGCTAACGCCATTATTCCAGGCATGTTGAAACTAGCTGTTGGGAAAGCTAACTTTTCAAGAAAGTTTGCGGTCAAAGTTTTACTTTTTCGATACGTAAGGTGGTTTCTTTTTCTCTACGCCAAAGTTTAATGAAAAAATAGTAATTTTATATGATTTTCGTTTAAATTCCATCGAGAGCTTATCTTCGCTTTACCTAACTTAATTAAGTATAAGTAATTATTGCTAAAATTGAAACATTATTTACTCTGTTAGGATTTTACATAGATGTAGTAAAAAAGATCGATGATTTTTTTAAGCTCAAATCAGACTAAATGAGTCTATTTTCAAAATGGATCAAAATGGTTAATTTCAATGGAGAATTCACTCGATGTATTTTGAATGTTGGGGGGGGGGGGGCTTCTTTCATAATTAATAGAAACAAGCATGAATCAGAAATAGTTGGCATTGCTATTGGAAACTCTCATCACTTCATCAGGGATACTCATCGCAGATGAAATCATTCCATCGTCTCATTTCAGCAGAAGAAAGTTGACAAATAATTTTTATTTAAAGAAGCCCAACATCTGCTCGAGTTTTTCTTTCGATTTAACATTACTTTTGCATCATACTGTACCACATCTTGCAAATTTATACGTCATCAAAGCCCATACTAATACATACGATACGAGCATGCACCTTTGCATTTAAGCATACGTACTTCACAATCGTAAAAACATAAATAGAAAATAGGTACCTAAGGAACGTACGTATATTCTTTAGAGGAAAAGAATTTTTAATAAAGTACATAGGTATGTAAGTAGGTTGACGTTGCAAGAGAACACAGCGGGCGTTTTTGACAGAATTTTCGCTTTTTTCTGTGTATTTTTTTTTTTATTAATTTCGAGAAAGAAAAAAGCTGCAGCTCGTGTAGATACTCGACTCGTAATCGAGCTCGTTTCCTGAATACTACAGCGACGTTTAATTTAATTTCGCGATTGTAATCGTTCATGTTGTTATGACTGCTTTGCTCCTATACTTACCTACTTTTATTTCAAAGCAGAAAATAGAGTTTTTTTTTTTCTGAAGAGAAGAAAGTGTGTAATACGAATAAATGAGTCGAGAAATACACAGAAGAGTGACCGATTACATCTGCTTCGAGTTCATAATACACATAAAATAGCTTTAGCAATGAGGCGGGAAATTATTTCACGGTTTACATGTGTAATAAAACGCTAAGAGGGAGATTTTTTTCCATTAGGTAAGTTACAATATGGCCACAGAGCAGAGCCGGAGGTTGAATATGTATACACGTTAAGCTGCTCGAAAACTTTATGTAATCCGAATTAATATATAGAAATGGTAAATATCCTTTCAGGTGTATGTATTTTGAATACGATGTGTTTTAATTCACTCCCCAATCTTCTCGCTCCAGGCTTTTTCTAGCATTCGTGGTGTATGAGGCAAAGGCTTAAACAGCACACTCTCACGCCACACACCGGAATTTTACACGAAATCGTTAATTCTGTACGTTTTCGATGCCGGTTTCTCTTCCTCTCTATCGCATTCTGTACGCCGCACAAACCGCCGGCAAAACCTCTATATACCTCTCACTGCGTAAAGCTAAGAAAAGTACAAGTTTTTAAAACCGTGCGAAAGTTTACGCCACCCCGTACGTTTCTTGATCTTATGGCTTCTCGAGCCCATGTACCTACCTAGCTATAGCAGTTTAACTAATATACCCGCAGACGAGCGACGATTTGTGATTATAGCGAAATTTTCGAGGATTATTTGTTACAGTACGTCATAACCGAACGATTTAAATTTGTAAATTAGGGCTTCAACTGCGCTTTTATAAATGAGAATAATTTCGCCAACTTCTCTCCGGCGGCTATAGCTGATAAATATTTTTCATTTAGTTAACTACCCGGCCATTTTGAATTGTTGAAAGTTTTAATTTCGTGTTTTTTTTCTGCCTTCAAAATTTTAATCTTTACCTTCTTTCTGTGTTGGTTTTTTTTGGTCGTTTTGTGTTGAGGAGAGGGGGAGGAGGGGGAGGAGGAAATCTCGGCTTTTAAATTACCGTTTTGCTTGGTCGAGATTGTATTGCGCGAATGTTGACGTTGACGAGTTGTAAATTTCATGATCTACGCAATTTACAAAAAAAAAAATTCTCAATACTCGAGATATTTCATCAATTTCTGGTAATTAGTGTGCGTAGCACACTATTGGTTTCGCTTTGAGAAATGAAATTTCATTTACAATGAATGTTCTCTTAAGCTATCCAACCGTTTTTTGTACCTATTGGACACCATTTGAGAATCATTAAGGCGGAGGGAATAGATTAATTTTCATTCAATTCGGATGGGTAATTGCTGAGTAATTGCAATTTTAGTTCATTATTTTAATGCATAAATTCCTAAAAAATGGTAAAGGGGACTTGCAAAACACCTGCCGCTCATTGTACCCTGCTATACCCCCAGTCTATTCCATCACCAGCTGTGTTTCATTGTACCCTGTTACACCCCCGGTCAGTTAGCTGTAAATTCCAAGTGTGATGGTTTGGTGGGGCGTTTACCAAACAAATATATTATTTTAATGCCCTAACCCTCCTAGTGAATTCGTGGCTGAGTGGTTAGGGCATGTACGTAGGTATAGGAAATTTAGGGACCCATGTTCGAATCCCCGTGAGGTAGGTAAGTAGGTATAAGGTGACGGATTTTTAGTAGGAAATATTGGATAGGTAAATGCTTTGGAGTTACCTATGTAGTACATGATAATGGGGCAAAAATAATGCTGAAATTGAGTTAAGAAATATGATATCATTTGCCAACTGAAAATTCATTTCATTAATTTTTTGTCTACCTATAGCCATAAGTATAGTAAGAATTACCTTGACATGAATAATTTTTAACTTTTTACTTATAATATAAAAATTACTTCAAAATGAGTAATTAAACTAATTTTTGTACAATTGGTTTATGTAATTTTTATTATCATGATTTTTAGTAAAAATTATTAAAACAAAATGATTTTTACTATTGGTACCTATAGCAAAATTTATTAAAATGATAATTTTTACTATACGATTACAGTAAAAATTATTGAATAGGACCTGGTACTTGATTGTGCTAAATACCTACCAGTATTTAGTTAAATTTTTTTGTAAAAATTACCCATATTTTTTTCGTGTAATTTAGAGGCAATGCTAATTCTTAACATATTTTATAAGATTTAATTCTTAATTTAGAATAAAACGCAAGTTCTGAAAATTGGTTTGAAAATTTATAAATTTGAAGACAATGGAAATTCTAAAAAAAAATAATATGAAAATTTGTATTTAGAGATGCTGAGAATTCCAAAAATTGATTAAAAGTTCTGTAAGTTGCAGATAATGTGAACTTGAAAATTATATGAAATAAGTATTGTAATATGTATTTATGAAGAAGATGAGAATTCTGAAAAATTGGAGGCAATGTGAATTCCAAAAATTGAGTAAATGTTTTACAATTTGTGGACAATATGAACTTGAAAATTGAATTTGAAATTTTTTAATTTAAAGACAATAAGAATTCTGAAAAATTATTCAAAATTTGACTATTTAGAGGCAATGTGAATTCTAAAAATTGATTGCAAATTTCCTAACTCGGCAGCAATGCAAAATTCTGAAAATTTATTGAAAACTTAATGAAATTGTAGCGATGGGGAATTCGGGAAATTGATTTGAAATTTTGTAAATTTTAAAACAATGCAAACTATGAAAAACAACTAGAAATTTCTTAATTTAGAAGCAATACAAGCTTATAAATTATTCTGAAATACCTATTGTAATTTGGAAAATATGAAAACACTGAAAAACAATTATTATTTTGAAGCAGTGAGAGTTTGAAAAATTCTCATCACTGTGACATGGTTGATTCACTTATGTACTACCTAGATGTAATAACGGTTATAGCTGTAGAAAAGGCAGCTAGCTACGCACACTTTGCAGTAGCTGTCTAGTTTTTAATTGTTTTCAATTTTTGGGTTTTTATTTTATTTTTTTTAGGCAACTTGGGAAATTTTTCTCAAATTATGGGACACTTATATTATTTCCAAGTTTTGATCGTTTCTAGATGTTTTTGTGTCGTTCCAACAAGTTTGAATAATGTTTTTCTGAAATTCTTGCAAAATTTTCATCAATTTACGAGTATGATACTTTACGTGATTTTCCCGCAATTTTATTTCATTTCAAAAATATTTGATCGATTTTTCCTGATTTTCAACTATTTTTTCTCAATTAGGCATCGTAGCTAAATTTTTCTGAAAAAAAGTAACTGTAGTGACTTTTAGCAGTGAAAAAAGTAACCGAAAAAGTGACCATTTTTTTTATTCCAGCGTTCAAGAGGGCAAAAATCGAAAAATTAAGAGTAAAAAACGTTCAATAAGAAATCGGTATACTGTTCAATTAAATCACGAACCGACATAATACATAAGTAAGGTTAATAATCAGGTAAGTAAGTATAGATTTTTGCATAATTAATCACAAATTATCAACTTACTCATTTTTTTACTCTCGTTATTCATTTTTATCATGAAAATTTGTTCTCACCTGAAACAAAAAAACAACAACATAATTAATTGTGTAAAACGAAAAAAATCTGGAGCTGTAAGAAAGATTTGAAATTGGCTTGAACCGAGAGATTTTGATCAATGAACTTGGCAAATACATACCTATAATGCGTAGATCTGTGAAAATTTTCAAAAATTTCAAATTTATGTTTCAAATTTATAATTTTTCTGAATGACCCTTTCTTGAAGAGAAAACGAAAACTAAAAGTTATTTCAAAAGGTCTTAGCACCTAAATTGACAATTGAATTTCTTTTTATCTAGATACTGATTTTTATTGCGATTTTTTTTCAATTTCTTGAATTTTGGAGGCTCTGCATGTGCAGCAAGACCATAATTGCTGGGGGAGCAGGGATGATGTTTTCGCGGAGAGGGAGTTATGTATTTGGAAATTACGTTCTGCCTTTTTCTTTCAACATGTAAGAAAAACGAGGATTCGGTATTTTTTTCATGAGGTTTCACAAAATCTTCACTTGAAAAAAATGGAACTTTGGAAATAGTAACTTATCCTTTACAATGTATACATACAGAACTCTGAACACAGTTTCTCTCCCTCCCTCCCTCCCTCCCTCCCTCCCCGTTCTCCTCATAAAAGCTATAATCCGAAAAAAACCACAACGAAAAATTTTCTCATCTAGAAATGATACGATATGTACCTCTACTGTACTTATGTTGCATTATAGATACCTATTCATTTATTTCGCTGTTCTTTTAACACTCTTACTCCAGAATCTCTCGATACGGATTGTATAATTATGCTAAACACGCCCTTTTTGAAAAAAGTTTAAAAAGTAAATATGTATTCGTGGAGTTCCGTGGGAGTTCTAAAAACAAATCGCTGCAACAGGCTCGAGGTCTCATTTTTTCTAACGTCTAGATATGTAGATCTATCCTGACAGTAGATCCTAACAAAGAGCATTTGAAAGTGTAACGGGTTTCGGCAGTTAGAGCTGGTGCATGGTGTTCGTTATTTCCAAGATGCAGCCAGAACCGCCCATTTTTGACCACGATGCATTTCTTCTCTATTTCGCGTGTACCATCGTCGTCTCCTCGTTGTCGCTATCTCTGCGACTGCGAGGATATTCGCATATGTTCGTAGGTATACAAAAGTCTTTTGGTGATTCAAAATCAACGAGTAGTTGTGTGTGCGTTCGTTTAAGACCATCCCTAACATCGAGGTTCTTTTCCTTGGCAGCGAGTTGGTAAGTAAATTTACTCGTACTTTGAATTAAGCTGCACTATATCGTATGTACTTGTACTTGTATAACTTATTATGCATTGTAAGGCAGATTACCTCGCCTTACGGGCGTAAAAGAGAAATCTTCAGGCGAATTAACAAAAATAATTCGACGTGCTTAATCCAGGCCAGAAAAATTTGTGTCATTTGTTTCCCTTTCCCCCTCTAAAAATCACAAAATTATTGTTTATTTTTCACCACGAATGTATAAGTAGGTATTAAGAGGGAGTTTAAAAAAATTACTTCAAATTTCGACTTTTTTTCTTGTTTTGTCTCTTTCTTGGAAGAATTTTGGCTACGCAAATGACCCAGATGATTCTCAAAGTTGCAATAACCCAGTCGCATTTTTGGGCCATTTTCGGGCAATTTTTCAAAAAATTTTGGGTCCAAAAAATACCATATGAACCCTAAGCCTTTTTGACGCTCGATATTTGATGCGAATCTGTTTTAGGCATAGGTATTTTTTCAGGGTATCTAATAAGTAGTAAAAGTAGTGAAAAAGTTGTGATTTTAAAAATGTACAATGAATGTGAAAAAAGTAGTGAATTTAGTCAACAAAAAAAAATAGCGAATAAATGAAAAAATTAAAGTACGTTTTTTTTTTTTATGATCATTTGTTGTGTTCATTTGTGTTGTTTTTTTAAAAATAATTTTAATTAAAATTAATTCCAATTTCAATTTTTTTTTGAAAATGTTCGTTTAATTTTTTTGTGTTGGAGGGAAGGGGTCGAGTAGAGAGCTTTCCGAAAATTTGGTTGAAAAAAAAAAGAGAAAAAAGTAATGAAAAAGTAGTGATTTTTTCAAAAAAAAATTCGTTAGATATCATGTTTTTCAATTTTTTGGTGGAAATTTGTCAAAAATCTTTGTTTTGACCCTTTTTGACTCCTGCAAGACCCGTAGTTTCGCAATTGGGCACCTAAAAATTTTGTGGTGGACTACTGTAGGGGGTCTTTTTGAATAAAGTTTAGTGTGGGTGACTGAAAATTCAGTTTCTTTACTTTTTTTTGGATTCCCATGTAAAAAGGTCTCAAAAATTTGAAAATTGTTTCCCTCTCCTCATTTTTTCAGTACATATTTTGACAAGACGAAACCGATCATATGACTGTAGGTAGGTACTTCAATAGGTACCTGTAGCAAAAAAACTTCATAGGTTTTCGGCTATTTTTCTCAATGTTTCTCAATTGGCAATATTGGCCACAAAATTGGCACCACATGCGTTCCGAAATATCTCATCAATTTTTAGAAATCGCATCTTTCAAACTTTGGCAAAATAATACGAAATATTTGCGAAGAAAAAAATGTTCAAAACACGAATTTATCCAAAAATAAGCGATTTTCAAATTTTCAAACATCGCAGTAATGTATAGTTAACACTGAAAGTGGCATTGAATTTTGAAGGCACCAGCATAGATCTAAGCAAATCTCAAATACAGGTTGGGTAGCAACAGGAGCTGAAAATCCATGATTTTTTTGAAAATACTCCCTCTTTGAGTAACTATATCTCCCTTCCAAGGGAACCTCCAGAAGTGAAATTTTTTCTGGGTGGCTTTAATCTTGAAATTAAAGTCTTTGATTTGTCTACTTCTTCGTGGATACATTTTTTATATGTTAGTTTCCAAGTTTTCAATGCGAAAAATTACACTCTAGGTATACCCAGTATGACAAAAATTTCAATTTACAGATTATTCAAGATGACCACTGATCAAAGACATGAGAGAAATAATCCCGATGAGAGCTACGGAGATTGTTATGTGTACCTGTATGATGTACCAAGCTTGCAAGAAATAGCGTCTCATGAAGTAGTTCGAGAAATATGGCACATCAATCTATCAACATATCATCCTATGAAAGATAAAGAAACGAATGTCATCCCTTGTAGTGAATTCCTCGAGTACTGTGACGAATATGGATGCCAACAACAGCAGGCAAAAGAGATGATAATGTATTTGAAAGTTCCTCATTGTGTTGAGGAAATGCTCAAAAATTCCCTCAAAGCGTTTTGTGCACAGATTAGACATTGGGTTGGGCATCTTCTGCGAATAGTATTTCGCCACGTATATCTGAGGGGAAGCCACGAAATTCAGGGCATTGATCCAAAATGGTGTATTTGGTCAATATATGATGAAATAGACTACGAGAAAAGCGCGAGAAAAATTCTAGAGATCGGCAGTTTGACTAATTTGCAGAAATTTCTCATCATGTGCGAATATTGCATGGAAGATGAGATCAAAAAGTTTTCGTTGGACTTGTTGCCATCTGAATTCATCGAGAAAGTGGACTTCTACACTCATCGTTCCAATTTCTATTGGATTTGTTTCCTTAAAAATGAACTTCACAGAATGCCAGTTGAAAATCCTCTTTTTGCAGATCTCAGCGAGCATCAGATGATATATTCTAATGGTGTGTCCGGGAATACATTTTTCTGGTATCGCTTAAGTAACGATGATCAAGTACAAATAGCAACTGATTGGATTCGTAAAGGACTGGTGAGGGACTTCACTTTTTTAAAACAAATCCTTTCGGTAATGTCGTGGTATCAGCAACAACGTTTATTGTCTGAATTGTCCGACATGTCTGACAAAATCATTATTCGTTTTGCTGTGCGTTCATCGCGAATTGCACTCTGGATGTGGAAATACTTCAAAGATGAGATGGCTGTAGAACAATTTCGCAAGTTCTTTTGTGATCTGATATGCAGTGGAACATCAACGTCTACATTGCTTGAGATTTGGAAAACCGCTTCTGATCAACAGAGAAATTATTTCAATTTGAACATGTCCGAAGAGTTCATTTATAGTTACATTCAAGCTAAAGTTTTCATGTTTGGTTCATTGGAGGCTGGAATTTTGAGAACGAGAAGAAACTTGATGTTGCAAAAACCGACCCAAGATGTTATGCCATGGCACAATCCGTATTTGCTGAACAACATAGTGGATGGTCGTTCACCATGTTCTGAAGACCAATTGACGTTTATGAAATTAGCTATTGATTCTTTCAGATTTGTAAGACATTTAAAACGTATATTTTATCAACGAAATCTTGAAATGTTTGACAACGAATTGAAAGCTTACTTTTTGCAAGATGTTAATGCTGCCCGCGAGTACAAACAATTATTCCTATTTCAGGTAGACAGGAGTTTTATTGATGAACTGCGCCTAATTACAAATGTAAATTTGTGGGACGAATTTTGTAATTTTATTGAGGAAGCTTTCGAAAATGATGAAGCAGGAGCATTGAAAGTGAAACGAAGATTCATATCTAGTATAGCCTTTTTTACTCTCTGGAGTAGACTAATCGATCCACAATGTTACTTTGATCTCCGTCGTGGTTTTGATGATTTAACGAATATCGTTGAAACGGTGTTTGGAAACAAGACACTGATCGTCATAAAACATGATTTTTCTATTTTTTTTCGTGATTTAAAGATGTTATGCTCTTTCGTGAATTTTGATGAAAAGTTCAACTCGAAGTTTGAGCTGTGGAGTTCAGTGGTTTGGGACGATGAAGTAAATGATTGCGATAGTGATTCAAATGTACATGTTTTCAGTGATGGTGACGATGAGGATACTGATGATGAGGATGAAGATGGAGAGGTTAGGGTTTTGGGCGAAAACGAAAATAACGAGATTTTGAATGAAGACGAAATGTGTATGAAGAGGATAGGAGTTTGGGTAAAAATGAAAATGACAGGATTTTGGACGAAGACGAAAATACTGAATGTGGCGGGACTGATATCGATGTATTTAATTTTTAAATATCTACGTAGGTAGGTATACTGGTTAGTAATAAGTATGCTTTGTAATCTGAAATTATTAAGATTATACTTCAAATAATCATGAAATTATAAATAAGGATTTATATTCTTTCAATTTACGTACTATAGGTAATTACAATTACCTATCTAGGATCGATCATAAATGAAGAATTTTCTATTCTAATAAATATGTGATAAGTACGACTATAATTTTCAATATGTAATACCTGCTGTGCTGTACATTTTATAATATGATAATCGGAAATCCTCTAGATTAGTTTTTCTATCAAGAATAAAATAAGAATTGAACATTTCGATTGATGTAAGCAATAGTAAGCATAAGTGTGATTAATTATTAGACTATCAGTTTTCATCAATTTTTTTCTTTAAATGAGTTTTTCTCAAAATCTTGTTTTTCAATCCTTCAACTTCAAGAAATGAAAAAAGGTGGGAAAAAATGAGCTAGGAGGCTGGGATTGGTCTCATTCGACTCGGTATGATGTCTAGTTTTCAAAATGAAAAATCCGACTTGTGGTCCCTTTTGTCAGAACAGGTCACATAGGTTTAGATAGGGAATTGCTGGGGAAACGAATTTTATTCCACTTATAGAGGTTTTTCACTTACATGAGTTCCACTTATCCAAGTTTGACTGTATTTGGGAATTACGTGCTGCATTTTTCTTTCGACATGTAAGAAAAACGGGGATTTGGTATTTTTTTTCATGAGGTCTCACAAAATCGTCACTTAGAAAAAATGGAACTTTGGAAATAACTTATCCTTTACAATGTATACTTACAGAACTCTGAACACAGTTTCTCTGTAATTTTAGCTTCTTCCCTCCCTCCCCCCTCCCTCCTCGTTCTCCTCATAAGAGCTACAATTCGAAAAAACCACAACGAAAAATTTTCTCATCTAGAAATTATATACGATATGTACCTCTACTGTACCTTACTCCAGAATCTCTCAATACGGATTGTAATTATGCTAAACACGCCCTTTTTGAAAGAAGTTTCAAAAGTAAATAGTCGTGGAGTTCCGTGGGAGATCTGAAAACAACTCGCTGCAACAGGCTCGAGGTCTCATTTTTTCTAACGTCTAGATAGATCTATCCCTGACAGTAGCTCCTAACAAAGAGCATTTGGAAGTGTAACGGGTTTTGCAGTTAGAGCTGAAACATGGTCTACGTTATTTCCAAGATGTAGTCAGAACCGCCCATTTTTGACCAAGAAGCATTTCTTCTCTATTTTGCGTGTACCAGGCAAAAATTTATCAACTGTCGAAATTTCAAGTGCTAAAGTGCTTTTTACGATTTTTGGCGAATTTTTGAAAATCAAATTTATTAGGCCGAAATGAGGGAAAGAATCAAAATTTTACCAAATTAACCTAGAAAGTTGAAATTTGGGATATACCCTATTTTCGACCTGCCGAATCGACTGGAAACTGTTTCAAACCGTTTTGAGCAGTTCTGGAGCCTCTAGTAGATTTTTGAAAATTGAAATTTCCACAAAATTTCATAAAATGGAGTTGGAAAGCCGAAATTAATTCTGCAAACTGATTTCAATACTCTGTGAAGTCAACTGCAGGTAAATTTCAAGTCGTTTTGGAGCCTCTAGTAGATTTTTGAAAATTGAAATTTCCACAAAATTTCATCAAATGGAGTTGGAAAGCCGAAATTAATTCTGCAAACTAATTTCAAGTCGTTTTGGAGCGTCCAGGGATTTTTTGAAAATTACATACTGGAGCCTCCAGTAGATTTTTGAAACTTATTTCATCAAATGGGGTTAGCTACTTCTTGAAAATTTCTATTCTCCTGAAAACGTCGTGACACCTTTCAAAAAGTCACCGGAGGCTCCAAAATTACTTGAACCCACCTGAAGACGACTTCAGAGGGTGTTAAAATTGGAGTGTATAGTTCATTTCAGCTTTCCATCTTCATTTTGATGAAATTTTGGGGAAATTTCAAATTTCAAAAATTCACTAGAGGCTCCAGTAATTTTCAAAAAATCGCTGGAGGCTCTAAAACTAAAACGACTCGAAATTTACCTGCAGTTGACTTCACAGAATATTGAAATCAGTTTGCAGAATTAATTTCGGCTTTCCAACTCCATTTGATGAAATTTTGTGGAAATTTCGAGTTTCGAAAATCTGCTGGAGGCTCCAGAACTGCTCAAAACGGTTTGAAACAGTTTCCAGTCGATTCGGCAGGTCGAAAATAGGGTATATCCCAAATTTCAACTTTCTAGGTTAATTTGGTAAAATTTTGATTTTTTTCTCACATTTTGGCCAAAATTTGATTTTTGAAAATTCACCAAAAATCGAAAAAGGCACTTTAGCACTTGAAATTTTGACAGGTGATGAATTTTTGTCTGCTCTTTCGATCTACCGTTGTACGGGTTGAAAAATGTCATGATAGTCCTATGTTGGAACGCAGAATCTGCGATTTCGGCTGACCTGTCAATCAAAATGGCCGCCATTTTGTAAGTAGGGCCACTTTTTTTTTGAGGACAAGGACTAGAAATGTTCCTTAGCACTCCCCTCTTAAGAAAAGGATCGGCGGGGGGGGGGGGGTACAAGTGATCCTTATGCGGGCCCCCCGACTAATTAGGTACCTATTCAAATTCTAAAATTTTAAAAACCAAAAAATGAGCTCGTTTTTTTAGGCATCTTGAAATAAATATTTTCAAAAGCTCTCGAATCAATTTAAAGAGAAACTTATGAAAAAATTATCCTCCCTCCCTCGACCAACTTCTTCTTTAAATTAAAGTATGGTGTAAGTAGGTACGTATAAAAAATTGAAAAAAAATGATCTGGGAAACCTAGAAAAGTCAGGGAAAATGACTAGCCAAAAGTAATGGACATCCTGTTTATTTTTTTGTGTGTGTGTTGTGTGAGAAGGGGGGAGGGTTGAGTGGAGAGATTTCCAAAAATTTGATAAAAGTAGTGATTTTTTCAAAAAAAAATCCGTTTGATACCATGCTATAGGTAGGTACTTTAATAGGTACCTGTAGCGAAAAAACTTCATAAGTTTTCAGCTATTTTTCTACATTTTTCTCGACTGGCAATAATGGCTAAAAAAATTAGCATCACATGCGTTTCGAAATACTTATCTCATCAATTTTTGGAATCGCATCTTTCAAACTTTGGCAAAATTAATACCAAGTATTTGCGAAGAAAAAAATTTTCAAAACACGAATTTATCCAAAAATAAGCGATTTGCAAATTTTCAAACACTCAGTATAACCATAAAAGTGGTCTTGACACTGGCCATTTTTCTCAAAACAGGTTGGGTAGCAACAGGAGCTAAAAAACCATGATTTTTTTGAAAATACTCCCTCTTTGAGTAACTACCTATATCTTTCTTCCAAGGGAACCTCCAGAAGTTAATTTTTTTCTGAGTGGCTTTAATATTAAAAAGTAAAGTCTTTGATGAACTTGTGTCAAAATTTGTCTAGTTCTTCTTAGGTATATCTTTTATATGATTAGTTTCCAAGTTTTCGAAGTGAAAAATTACACACTAGGGTGTCCAGTATGACAAAATATTTCAATTTACAGATTATTCAAGATGACCACTGATCAAAGACATGAAAGAAATAATCCTGATGAGAGCTACGGAGATCGTTATGTATACCTGTATGATGTACCAAGCTTGCAAGAAATAGCGTCTCATGAAGTAGTTCGAGAAATATGGCACATCAATCTATCAACATATCACCCTATGAAAGCTGAAAAAACGAATAATGTCATCCCTTGTAGTGAATTCCTCGAGTACTGTGACGAATATGGATGCCAACAACAGCAGGCAAAAGAGATGATAATGTGTTTGAAAGTTCCTCATTGTGTTGAGGAAATGCTCAAAAATTTCCTCAAAGCGTTTTGTGCACAGATTAGACATTGGGTTGGGCATCTTCTGCGAATAGTATTTCGCCACGAATATCTGAGGGGAAGCCACGAAATTCAGGGCATTGATCCAAAATGGTGTATTTGGTCAATGTATGGTGAAATCGACTACAAGAAAAGCGCGAGAAAAATTCTAGAGATCGGCAGTTTGACTAATTTGCAGAAATTTCTCATCATGTGTGAATATTGCATGGAAGATGAGATCAAAAAGTTTTCGTTGGACTTGCTGCCATCTGAATTCATCGAAAAAGTGGACTTCTACACTCATTGTTACAGTTTCTATTGGATTTGTTTTCTTAAAAATGAGCTTCACAGAATGCCAGTTGAAAATCCTCTTCTTGCAGATCTCAATGAGAATATGATGATAAATTCTAACGGTGGGTTCAGCAATATATTCTTCTGGAATCGCTTAAATAACAATGATCAAGTACAAATAGCTACAGGTAGGATTCGTCGAGGACTTTGTGGGAACTCTGCTATTTTTAAACGAATCCTTTCGGCAATGTCGTGGTATCAGCAACAACGTTTGTTGTCTGAATTGTCCGACATGTCTGACAAAATCATTATTCGTTTTGCCGTGCGTTCATCGCGAATTGCACTCTGGATGTGGAAATACTTCAAAGATGAGATGGCTGTAGAACAATTTCGCAAGTTCTTTTGCGATCTGATATGCAGTGTAACATCGAAGTTTACATTGGTTGAGATTTGGGAGGCCGCTTCTGATCAGCAGAGAAATTATTTCAATTTGAACATGTCCGAAGAGTTCATTAATAGTTACATTGAAGCTAAACCATTCATGTTCAGTTCGCTGGAGGCAGGAATTTTGAGAACGAGAAGAAACTTGATGTTGCAAAAAACGACCCAAGACATTATGCCATGGAACGATCCATATTTGCTGAACAACGTAGTGGATGGTCGATCACCATGTTCTGAAGATCAATTGACATTTATGAAATTAGCTATTGATTCTTTCAGATTTGTAATACATTTACATAGTATATTTTACTATCGAAAGCTCGAAACGTTTGACGACGAATTGAAAGCTTACTTTTTGCACGATGTTAATGCTGCTCGTGAATACAAACAATTGTTCCTATTTCAGGTAGACAGGAGTTTTATTGATAAGCTCCGCCTAATTACGAATGTAAATTTGTGGGACGAATTTTGTTATTTTATTGAGGAAGCTTTCGAAAATGATGAAGCAGGAGCATTGAAAGTGAAACGAAGATTCATATCTAGCATAGCCTTCTTTACTCTCTGGAGTAGACTAATTGATCCACAATGTTACTTTGATCTCCGTCGTGGTTTTGATGATCTAGAAAACATCGTTGAAACGGTGTTTGGAAACAAGACACTAACCAAAATAAAACATGATTTTTCTAATTTCTTTCGTGATTTGAAGTTGACATGTTCTTTCGTGAATTTTGATGAAAAGTTCAACTTGGAGTTTGAGCAGTGGAGTTCAGTGGTTTGGGACGATGAATTAAATGATTGCGATAGTGATTCAAATTTACATGTTTTCAGTGATGGTGAGGATGAGGATACTGAGGATGAGGATGAAGAGGATGAGGATGGAGAGGATAGGATTTTGGGCGAAAACGAAGATAACAGGATTTTGAATGAAGACGAAATGTATATGAAGAGGATAGGAGTTTGGGTAAAAATGAAAATGACAGGATTTTGGACGAAGACGAAAATACTGAATGTGGCGGGACTGATATCGATGTATTTAATTTTTAAATATCTACGTAGGTAGGTATACTGGTTAGTAATAAGTATGCTTTGTAATCCGAAATTATTAAGATTATATTTCAAATAATCCTGAAATTATAAATAGGATTTATATTGTTTCAATATGTATTATAGGTAATTACCTATCTAGGATCGATCATAAATGAAGAATTTTCTATTCTAATACATAAATATGTGATAAGTACGACTATAATTTTCAATATGTAATACCTGCTGTGCTGTACATTTTATAATATGATAATCGGAAATCATCTAGATTAGTTTTTCTATCAAGAATAAATAAGAATTGAACATTTCGATTGATGTAAGCATAAGTGTGATTAATTATTTTCATGAAATAAAATATGTTCTTAACTTGCAATTTCAATTTCTCTCTTTCATGGTGTTGACGAATTATTGAATAGTCACGTAGGTAGGTGTACAAAAGTAGATCGAAAGAGCAGGCAACAATTTATCAACTGTCAAAATTTCAAGTACTCAAATGCCTTGTTCGATTTTTGGTGAAGTTTTTAAAATCAAATTGAAGCCAAAAATGAAGAAAAAATCGAAATTTTACCAAATTGACCAAGAAAGCTGAAATTTGGGATATATCCTGTTTTCGACACGCCAAATCGATTGGAAACTGTTTCACGCCGTTTTGAGCTGTTCTGGAGCCTCCAGCAGATTTTTGAAACTCAAAATTCCCACAAAATTTCATCAAATGGAGTTGGAAAGCCGAAATTCATTCTGCAAACTAATTTCAATACGCTACGAAGTCGACTGCAAGTAGATTTCAAGTCATTTTGGAGCCTCCAGCGACTTTTTGAAAATTACTGGAGCCTCCAGAAGATTTTTGAAACTCGAAACAAACCCAAAATTTCATCAAATGGAGATGGAAAGACGAAATTCATTCTGCAAACTAATTTCGGTACGCTACGAAGTTGACTGGACAGGATTTCAAGTCGTATGGAGCCTCCAGCGATTTTTTGATAATTACTGGAGCCTCCGGCAGATTTTATTCAAACATGAAATTTCCCAAAATTTCATCAAATTGATATGAAAGCCGAAATTCATTCTACAAACTAATTTCAATACGCTACGAAGTCGACTGCTGGTGGGTTTAAAGTCGTTTTGGAGCCTGGTGTGACCTTTTTGAAAGGTTGTATGGCGTTTTTAGAAAAATTGAAATTTCCAAAAAGTAGCTGGAAGTTTCAAAACCTTTTGAGTAAATTTCAGCTTGCTACATACGAGTAACTCCATTTGATAAAATGTTGTGGGAATTTCAAGTTTCAAAAATCTGGTGAAGACTTTAAGTAATTTTCAAAAAGTCGCTGGAGGCTCCAAAATGACTTGAAATTATTAAAATTAGTTCGCAGAATGAATTTCGGCTTTCCATCTCCATTTGATGAAATTTTGGGGAATTTCGAGTTTCAGAAATCTTCTGGAGGCTCCAGAACTGCTCAAAACGGTTTGAAACACTTTCCAATCGATTTGGCGTGTAGAAAATAGGGTATATCCCAAATTTCAGCTTTCTTGGTCAATTTGGTAAAATTTTGATTCTTTCCCTCATTTCGGCCTAATAAATTTGATTTTCAAAAATTCGCCAAAAATCGTAAAAAGCACTTTAGCACTTGAAATTTTGACAGTTGATAAATTTTTGCCTGATCTGTCGATCTACCTCTGTAGTGTTTGAAAAAATTCGTGCAAGTCGTATGTTGGATCGCAAAATTTGCGATTTTTCCTGACTTGTCAATCAAAATGGCCGCCATTTTGTAAGTAGAGACACTTTTTTTTTGAGGACAAGGGCTAGAAATGTTCCTTAGGACTCCCCCTCTTGTGTACAGAAAAATGTGTCCACTCGATAACTCGAGTAGGTCATAATGCTTGGGTTAAATTTATTCGAGGAAATAATCATTCGGGTTGGTGAAAGTTAAAGATATTTGTAGATTCGAGGCATTGTCCCAGAATTTAAAAATTATTATTTTTTATCTGACCCTCCCCTCCTCAAATCCATTTTTACCAAGTACATCTAGAACCTCCCCCCCCCCATGGCGTTTCTTCAGCATATTGCAATCGCTGCAGAAATCATTGCATCTATTAAATGTTATTATCAGAGGCTCCAGATCAGCTCTAAAACGGTCGCAGTTAATTCTAAAGAAAAAAGGAGGCCGACCTCGTGGGTTAGAGAAGCTTTCCGGTATAACTGTAAAGTAAAAACAGGTCTACGAACTTACCCATTTCAATGAACTTGCTTTTCCCAAATAATGGATACTCTACATTTTATACATTTCTTTATTAACTAGCCAGATCTTTGCGACCATTGTCATCATTTTCAACACGACTCATAACACTACTCTCCTGCGAGCTCTTTTTAATGAGAATTTTAATTTGCAAAATTTTCCAAGAAAAAAGAAACGAAACATCACTACTGCGAGCTTATCCCTTGAAAGATTTTTTTTTTAATAAAAAAAATTTCACATCCTATTGAAATTCTTCGCGTTTATAAAGCTTTATTAAATTAACAATTTTTTTTTCAGCTGAACAAAAAAAAAGACCATGTAATCCTACGATACGACAGCGAGGTGCTTTTATGAAATTATTACTATATGCAAATGGCAAAATCTCATTCGCGCTGTTATTAAATTTTTTCCCATGTGTTGTTCTGCTCGAAATTCGTGTCTTGAGGATTTCGTTTCGTTCGAGTATTGTTTTCGGACTTTATGAATGGATTTTTGAATTCGATTTTTTTTACGGTTGATGGGACATTTTACAAAGATTACACGTGTAATGGTTTATTTTCATTTATTTTTTGATAAGGTGAATTGAAAAAGGTTGTGTAAATCGATTAGGGGTTTTATTAAAAAATAACTTTCAAGTTCAATCTTCTTTTATTTTTTTATATTTTCGAAGAGTATTTTTTAAATGAATTGTCGAGTATCTGGAATAATTTTTCAATCATTTTTTCACCAAAGTGCTTGTGAACAGCAGGTACTTATATACTGATTGACATCTTACTCTGCGAAACAAAGTCCTCAGTTTAAAAAATTCCAATTTTTTTCTATCAAAACTACCAGAGATCGAACTACTTAAATTCACCCATATCTCAAATCGAACTTCAAAATTGTGTGGCCCATTTTAGGACTGGTTATTGCTTCAACACTCATCGATGATTATGTGATGGAAAAATTGGAATAAATCACGCAGAACACACAGTAAATTAATACATCGCTAAGAAACTCCGTGCCAAAAATAAGCCCCACATTAGAGTAAATGGCGAAATTAATCCATCAAAAATATGAAAACGGTGCGTATTTAAATCTACGTAAAACTGATTTAACGCTCCCGTGCTTCGAGACCGAAGCAAAGCCTTCGAATAGTTTTTAAATCTTCCAAACTCGCGCCTTTTTCGCTTGTTCATAGCGCGAGATTATGTTTTACGTGCGTAAGCATTTAATGCTTTCAGTGTAGAAAAAAATAAATAAAAATAAAAACACACCTTTCGGTCTTCGTTCTCTTCGGTAACGTTACATTGTTATTTATTCGAACGAATCGCCTTTAATATAAGGGAAATTTTTCGAAAATAATGTTGATATTGATTAAGCCATTCTGGATGGATTTTTTGTCGCTTTTTTCCTCCGTTCGTTCCTTTGCCGAAATGATCAAAAGTGACAGCAAAATTAGCGAATTCTTCGTTGGAGTATTCCTAAATTTGTTTATCCTTTCGTAAAGCAAAGTGTCAGATTAAGTTATTTATTCTAATTTGTTTAAGAATTTTTTTCGTAAGTATTTTTTTTTTTGCAGCCCATGTGAAAATTTAACCTTATAATATTATCGTCTAAAAAGTCGAGCTATTCAATTTGCCTCTTGCTACATTGAACATTTGTTGTATAAAATCAGGCCTTTACAGATGATGAATTGCAACACAACGTGGGTGTAAGTTCTATGTAGGTATAACAACGTTGAATTTGAGCGACAATATTTTACTCTAGGCCTACGTCGAAAAAAAATAGACGACTATTCGCTGATTTTTTTTTGTATTTTATAATCAATAATTAAAATTTTCTTTTCATGTTTACATTGTGAATAGAGGAGAAATTTCTTCTTTTCGTTCCATTTTTTTTCTATACACGTTGTTTGCATTTAAAATTGATTATCCTCGAAGAATAAAAATAACAAGTATTATCGAGAGTACTCGGCTGAGAAAAAAGTGTAAACGTTGTTTCATCCTTCCAATAACTATAAAGCTTTTTTCAGTTTTTTCGTTTTTTTCATTTTTTTGCAGCGTTATTGAAAAAGTAAAAAATAAATACTGTTTCAACTTGGAAGCATGATGAAGAACGCGTAAGTTTCAATAAGTTGTGCTATATACAAAAAGAACCTGTAGTACCCACTTCATCGTTGCTTCGTAGTCGTCGCTTTTGCACGATAATTTTCATGGTAATTAGCATTCGCCAAAGTTCATTTTAATTTTATATTTTTGTTGTTTATTTTTCAAAGAAGAAAATTCTATTTGAAAAATATTGCCATTGCGGGAAGAAAACTCGCGAAAATTATCAAATATAATCGATGATTTTGCAAAAGAGGAAATACATTTGCATATTTTATTTTCATTACTTAGTCAAATTATGCGTATGAAGGTATAAAATTTTTTAACCCTAAGGAACTCTCTAATAATTATTATTTCGAGTAGGCTTAAAATTTATTCACGATGAGTACCTAAACGTAATAAATTGTCGAACAACGAATATTTACTTGAAATCGATTTAGAAGACGACTTTTTATCATTTGAATTTTTTTTCTTTTTTCTGTCCTCTTGTTGTTCGTGACCTTGATGATATTTCAAAGTGAAATTCATTTGGAAAAGTGTTTGAGAATTTATAATTTTATTCAACAGTAAAATAACAGAAGGACCTTTGAGGTGGAAGTGTGTAAAAAAAGTGGAGAGTTGAAGCAAAAATGATGAAAATTAGTCACGTTTGTCTGACGTTCGATCGAATCCATTTTTTTTTTTTTTTTTTAATTGTTGGAGAAAACCCTGAATTTCGACGGACCTGCATCGATAGGAACAGATTTGGAAAATTGTTCCCACATTTAATTTGAGTTTTCAGCGCTGACCAAAATTTCATTCAGGGTAGCTATTCCTCAAATTTCGGTAAGCGTGATAAGCCAGTTATGATGGTTAAGTTCCGCAAATAACGTGCGGTATTTTTTTTTACTATCACCGTACTTCGTCTATCACCACGCGTAACGTTGGACATTAACTGATGAGTAGCCACAAGTTTTCGGAATAATGGAATGGGCACTACTCGCACCGTCATAAACTATTTTCATATTTTTAAATTGAACTAACATTTTTAATCCGTATTTTGTATTTTCATCATTTGCTAATACTTTAGGTGCCATAGCAAAATTACATTTTAATCAAAATAGTTGAAAACTCGCAATTAAAACAAAATGAAGCAATAAAGAAACTTCATTTACCTACATCTCCAAGACTGCAACCATTAGTTTTTTGTCTGTTTTTTAGCTTAACTTTGGAGTTAACGTAAGTAAGTTACCGACATGTTACCGATCCGTAACTGTGGTTAACTGCGTTTGTTAACCGTTTTGAAACTCTTATAACTCGCTTATCACGCATACCGAAATTTCAGGAATAGCTACCCAGATCATTTTAAATGCACTTTCCCCGTGAGGCCTGAATAATAAATTCAGAAATCCACTTGGAGCAGTGTTGCCAACCCCTTCCAACAAAAATTCTTGGAAATCATCCCTGAACAATTTTGAGATTATTGTAATTTTTTGTCATATTGTGTATCGTTGGAAAGGGAATTTCAAATGTTTTTTAATGAGCTTGAAAAGAGTACAATCTATCGAATTTTGGAGTTTTGTTCCAAAATTTCGAAATAAGGTATGGATGCATTTTTCTTAAATTATTTGATCTTTATATAAAGAATGAAACCTTTCTGCAACTTTGCTAGGAATAACGAGTGGAAAAATTGGTCTTTCTACTTTTCATTTGAGTTGAAAACTTTTTTGGAAATTTTTGGTGATTATCTACAAATTTTATCCAAATTTAGGAAATTTTTCAAATTTTTGAAGAAAGGCAAAAATTCTTGAAATTTTCTTGAGATTTCTTGAGATCTTGAGACTATTTTTAAGACGAATGAAAAATCTTGCAATCTCAAAATAAATCTTGGGGGTTGACGACACTGACTTGGAGGTTTTAGGGTGCCTTAAACCCGTCCTCATACAGTTTGAAAGGTTGAAAACGGGATGTAAACTCAAACATCAGCTTTCTACCTGTACTTAACTCTCACGAGTCTAATTTCGCCATTTCCAACTATTCCGGAGGCTTCAGTACGATTCTCGATTTCTCCAGAATTTTTAAAATTCCTTCAGAAGGTACGAGAAAATTAATTTGGACAGTTAACAATCAAATTGTACACGCTTATTTTCGACCTGCTTATCAAATTTTCCTATACATTTGCGGCCATTGGCATTTTTTCACTAGCAATTTGATTCCTTACCGAGCAATGTACCTACGTTTGCAAAAAAATCATTTTTGAGGTGTCTATTCTTGGAAATTAGGCCAAATGTAAGCAAATAATTTGTTAATTAGGTCAAGAATAAGACACAACTCGATTCTCAGCTGCGCTAAAATTAATTTCCACGCTTTCTGAAGATATTCAAAAATTATGAAAAACTTGAAAATCGTACTGGAAACAACAGAATGGTCAAAAATTGTGAAAATCGATTCAAGAGAGTTGATCTGACAAGGGAAACTCTTGAGGTGTCACACTCCGATTTGAACTGGACCGCGATTTTTGGAAAAAGCATAGTCTAAAACCCCAAAAACCAAATTTTCAGCTGCCCAAGTTCATTTTTCGATTTTTGGCGAATTTTTGAAAATTCATATTGACTGTTTTGGGCGATTTATGCTTTTTTTTTAAAAAAAGTACGTACAATGATCAGTAAAAATGGTCAAAATGAGTCCCAAAACTAAAAATAATTACCCAAATCCAAATTTCACCATTTCCAGCCATTCTGGAGCCTCCAGCGCGATTTTTCAATTTCTCTAGAATTTTAAATTTGCTCCAGAAGGCGTGAATATGCAGTTAGGCAGCTAAAAATCGAGTTGTATATTTCACTCGACCTGTTAACGAATTTATCCACATTTGAGCCGATTTTGAGAGTGACACCTCAAAAGTGGTTTTTTGACCAGCTTTTTTCAAAATTAAAAAAACAAAAAAATCAAAAAATAACCGTTTGTGAGGAAATTTTCGAAATTCACGTGAATCGCTGTATTTCTTCAAGAACTAACCCTCGGAGCGCAAATTCTACCATTTCCAGCCGTTTTGGAGCGAGAGTGACACCTCAAAAAACCACTCTTGAGGTGTCACTCTCAAAATCCGCTCAAATGTGGATAAATTCGTTAAACTGGTCGAGTGTAATATACAACTCGATTTTTAGCTGCCCAACTGCATATTCACGCCTTTTGAAGCAAATTCAAAATTCTGGAGAAATTGAAAAATCGCACTGGAGGCTCCAGAATGGCTGGAAATTGTAAAATTTTGATTTGGGGGGTTAGTTACGAACAAAATACAGCGATTCACGTGAATTTCGAAAATTTCCACACAAACGGAAAACTTTTGATTTTTTGGATTTTTTAATTTTGAAAAAAGCTGGTCAAAAAACCACTTTTGAGGTGTCACTCTCAAAATCGGCTCAGATGTGGATAAACTCGTTAAACAGGTCGAGTGTAATATACAACTCGATTTTTAGCTGCCCAACTGCATATTCACGCCTTCTGGAGCAAATTCAAAATTCTGGAGAAATTGAAAAATCGCGCTGGAGGCTCCAGAATCGCTGGAAATGGTGAAATTTGGATTTGGATAATTAACATTAGTTTTGGGACTTATTTTGACCATTTTTACTGATCATTGTACGTACTTTTTTTTAAAAAAAAAGCATAAATCGCCAAAAACAGTCAATTTTGAATTTTCTAAAATTCGCCAAAAATCGAAAAATGAACTTGGGCAGCTTAAAATTTGGTTTTGGGGGGTTTAGACTATGCTCTTTCCAAAAATAATGATTCCGTTCGAATCGGAGTGTGACACCTCAAGAGGTTCCCTGGTTAGTCTTTTCCCCCGAACTTTTGAATCAAAATCACACCCTATCTGTTCTTTGGCTCTTAGGTATCATCCTCAAATACATCCATAATAATAATAATAAAAAAAAAACAACAAGCAAACATTTAATTTATTATAATTATTTTGATACGTTCAAATCGAGGGTTCAAAATTTCCTTCCATCCATATTTTGTTCAAAATTTGAAAAAAAAAATTGAAATCGCTTTTACTCGTATTTGTCATCGAATGAAGGGTGTCCTCTGCTTCAGTTCCTATTCGAGTCTTTTCCGAGTACAGAATAAAGCAAAACCGAGAGAGAGGAAATTCGAGTGGTATCGGTGGTACGAATCGCGTTGGCGAAAGATGAGAAAAAACAAACAATAACGACGTTTTCCATCAAAACGATGCAATTTCACTAGTTCAGCTGACCATTGCGAATCACACAGATAAAACTGAAAAAAAACGAATGAACTCGACTCAAGAATGTAGTACGTACATTGTACATCTACCTACATTTGAAATCGAATGACAAATACCTCTTTTAACGTGTGCTATAGACGAGCCTGAATAGAAATAGTTAGGCAAAACTTAGTACATAAATTCAATGAGCCCATTTCAAGGTTAAAATCTATGGTGGGAAACTCGAGTGATTATGACAATAGGTAATACCTACCTATTTCTCAGTATGTTTTTGCCACTCGATTAAGAACGTGCGTTCGTATTTTTTCTGTAATTTTTTATCTTTAAATTTACCAGTCATTACATGACTGAATTCGAGTATTTTGTTTAAAATTGAACTTATTAAAATGATATAATTTCTCCGGTAACGCGAGTGTTATTTTGTGTTGCTATGAATTTATTTCACTAATTAATTGGACATCAATTCTAATGGAGTAAGTTTCCTGGTCGAGTTACCGGCAGGGCTGAGGTAAATCCTCTAGCCAATATGTTGGTCAGCATTTAGGTTCTTATTTCAAAGTATAGGGCTACGATATAATCTATGAATAGATTCAGTCCAACTACGATTGATATGGTCAAGGTAATGATTAGGTTAATGGTAAAGTAGTTAGAATTCATCTGAATAATCTAGGTAAGGATTTAATACAGTGATTCAATCTGAATAATCTAGGTATAGATTTAGTAGATTTCCAACTATTTCGACTTGCTTGCAATGTCTAGAAATGTATGTAAATTCAATTTACTTTTCGAGTTTATTTTCACACTGGGATACGTTCCAACTAAGATTGTGTATGATGTAGGTTCTACCTACCTTGTAAATAAAATCCCTTTCTTTCGATTGAGTATTGGTTGAAACATATCTTCGTGTATTTGAATTAAAATAGAGCATTTTTGTATTATGTGGTTAGGTAGGTTTGTCTTATCCTAATCCAAACCCATCCCAATATTTCCTAATCATAAAATTTCCTAATACCTATCTTCTCATTATTTGTTCCTAGTTCTAAAATTCTCTCTTATTCCTAATTCCTACACCACATAATATAAAAATTGGCGCCCAACGTGGGGCTAGGGCTTAATGAGTTTAGGTATTAATTATTCAAAATTCATCTTCAGAAAATTTCGTGTCAAAATTCCACTTTACACATGTGTTTTATGTTGGACACGAAGATTTCTTTCAATCAATAAAATATGGCCGTTAGAATAGTAACTCGAGCGCGTTATCTATTGTGCTATGCTTTCGCCTGATGAGAAGTACGGTCCGCCTGTGAGTAGGTATCGAATAGGTAGTAGGTACCTACTTCACTTAGGGAACAGTTTGTTAGAAAGCATATTTTAAATACACGAAGAAACCAGCTTCGAATTGTACTAGTCGTTCTGGTATAGTACATGTAATGAAATGTACCACCATCAACGAGATAACGACATCGAGTAATTGCATCAAGACCTCCGAGTACCAGAAAAATGATCGAGTATTTTTAACATATAATAAAACATGTTGCAACTAGTTTTACGAATGGTACTATGTAAAGCTTCGGCTAGGATAGGTTTTTGATAAAGGCCGCTAAATTTCCTTCCCCCTTTCCCGCATATGTCTGGATATCCACATATTCAGCTTATGCCTTTAGAATTAAGATGCATGTTTTTCTAAGAAAATTAATAAAAAATACAAAAAGATATGTGTTTGTGTTAGTGTAGAAGAATCGGCATCGGGCTGAACAAAATTTCTAGGAAACGTTCGTCGTAGTTTCTAGCTATTGTATTAATTTTGTAAATCGCCATTTTGTTATTCTCTTATCTTTCTAGTCGAGTCTTCGATCGCAATCTGAAACGCATTCGGTTTGAGTATTATCTTTTCCTTCGTACTGTAAACATCTCTCGAGTAGTTTGCGTTTTGCGTATGGTTTTTTAGTGCGGTATTTTTACTTTTTGCTAAAATTGCTTTGATTATTGCGATCGTATTTTTATTCGAGCTTTCTATTTAATGATTTAATAAACTTTCGTATGTGAAGTGAAGTTCGAAAGATTCGCGAGCTTGTCGTATTTCGAGTATTTTGATGTTCCAGCCGAATACGAGCTGATTAGTATATTGGAATATTATCTCGTTTGTTTATTTTCGATTATGGCTTCCTTTGAGGTAAAATTAGATCTAGTTATTTTGTTTACCATTATTTTGATTCTTCTTATATGTATTGTGTTTCGTTTTGAAAATATTTGATATGCCAAAATTGGTTGTAATTACGCAACCTGGCGCCTGCGTGGGTATGTACTCTTCTTTGGTTTTCTCATGCATAATCAAGTGTTTTCAAACGATTTAGTGTTAGTTGTGTTACTTGTGAGATCATTACCTTGGTCTGTAGGGAATCTAGGGATCCTTAGTTAGGGATTTTTTAGATAGTTAGGGACCATAATGCTGACTCAACATTGCCATATGGTAACTCGAGTGTTTAATAATCAAGCTTATTCAACAGTGAATAATTCAAACAAACCTGATATTGAACTCAACGAGTCATCTGCGAGTGCTCATTTTCACGATCCAGCTGTTATCAGTTTTATCGATAGCAGTAATATTGCACTCGAAATTTCTCTCGACGATTTGAACGAACTCGAAAATCCAGATCAAGAAGCTGACGATTCGATTGACCACGAGTTAAGCGGTATTCGAGATCGATTGAACGAGACATCACGACAATTCGACAATTTCGATTCTGATTCATCTTCTTCACTCGAGTTAGATCCAGAAGAGAAAAAGGAGCGTCGACGAGCGAAATTATTTCGACCAACGCCTCTCTATTATTTACGATCACCTCGATTTCCAGAAGGTTTCTTTAAGGAATCCCGTTTTCGTGATAAAGTTCCTAAGACATTCGATTCAACTGACGACGACGTTGCTGGTATAAAAGTAGAAATACCAATCGAAGAAGTTGACGTATTCGACGAAGACGAAAACCAACCTATACCTACAATGTCGTTCACTCAAGAAGATTATGAACGATTATTGGCCGAGAATGCGGCGATTAAAAAGAAAAACGAAGAGCTACAAACAAAAGTCACCAAGCGTATGTCTCTCGCTAACACGACTGCTGCTTCCACGTCAGATGGAACTGGTCCAGGTCCTAGCGGAGTATCTGCAGCGTTGCTAATGGATGTTATAGAGATAAATAATGAAACGTTATCGGAAAATATTGCCAAGCAATTTGCGATTCATTCGAGACAAAGTCGTGGTGGAGGCGACGGAAGTCGTGATTTTGTTCCTCAACCATCATGTTTAACCATTCCACAACGACATTTTCATTTAAAAGCAAAAAATGAACAGTTAGTTTTTCCAATTGAAGACTGTCGATCACTATTGGTCATTTCACCTGTCCAATTCTCGAGTACTGACAACACTGGCAGTAAAAAGAATGTAAAACAAATCTGCGAAGGAGCTCGAGTTACGAAATGGAAAGCTGGTGATGATTACCGAACAGTCGAAGAATTTCTCATCGAATTCGAGAACGAAATCCGTCAATTGGTCAAAACTAATCAAGAATATAACCTTTGTCTTGATTATTTTCTCGAACATACCGATCTGATCAATTATAAAAAAGCGTTACAGATCGACGAACCGTGGCATTTAAACGCAATAAAATTAGTTAAGCAATTTTCCACTATCATGAATCACCAACTCGATATCGAAGAATTTAAAAAAGAAGTGAAAAACGAACATCAGAGTGTGGTTGATTTCTGTACTTTTTGGCTGAGAAGAATGCGATGGAATACTTCGGTTACACCAAAATGGGTTGCACAAGTATTGACCGAAAAAATTGGTAAAGAATATCGCGAAATTTTCAAAGAAACCGAGCCAACTGATACGATCGAAGAAATTATCGAAGCGATTACTGAAATGGAAAATTCTGGAACATCGAATAAAAGAAGCGTCAATGCTAAATCGTATTATAACCAAGTTGCGAAACCATTGATAGATAAAGTAAAATCATCTTCATCATCAAAATCATCATCAAATTCGAAATCAGATTCCAACTCGAGTAAAAGCAACAGTTCCGGTGAAAATCGATCGAACGCTCCTCCGAAGAAAGAAAATCCTTTCACAAAATTCGATAAAGGTCAAATCCTGAAACGTTTTGATCGAAATGGAAGAGCTCAATTTACTAAAGTGGCGAGTGCAAATGAGATTAATTTCGATGAACCTGGTCTCACCGTTCACTATGTGGATATGAACCATAACCTTCAACCATATGATCGAAAAAATCCACCGAATTTTGAGGAATTTTCTGTTTGCGATATTTCCATTTCACTCGAAGATTTAAACTTGAATTAGGTAATACCGAAGGTCGCAGTATTACCTCTAATTCAGACCAGCCGACCTTTGAAGCTGCTATAGTACACAACAAAGAAGCTCCAGTAATACCTCCAGTCGTACCTAATATTCCGAATAAAGAAAAGATGTATCTTTTCTGTGATGGAATTGCATATATTGGAAGTAACGTCATGTATAAATTTCTAAGATATCACGAATTTAAGAATATCGCCGATCATGCCGAATACTCATTAGTTAGTGATAAATTGACGGCAAAAAAGGTGAATCAATTATTAGAAGAAAACACCTTTGACATACCTTTTGGTACTGAACATGCGTTAATCCATCTTGGACTTCAAGAATCAATGTTCAAGAATTTTGATAGCTCTCAGTTTCAAAATGAATTGAAAAAATTAGTCGTTACGCTACGAGATATTTATCGAATTAAAAATATCGTATTTGCGTTGATAGCTCCTGTGAATTTTCCCAATATAAGTCTTGATTATTGGAAGAATCTCGAAGAAGTGAATGAGAAGATTTATTTCACTGCAACGAAGCAAGACAATTGTCTTTTTTGGAATGCATTCTCTCCATTTGTGAAACGCAATGAGCTTGTACCAACTGAAAAGAAATGGTTCAAATATACGTCAGATGGTGCTATTCTTTACGATATCAAAAAAGAATTCTACAAGCCTAATGGTGCATCACCCGGATCGAAACCAGATTACGCAAGTTGGGAAATCTTCAATTTGAACAAATTGGACTACGAGCTGTGCAGTTTCTTCAAGAAATACTGCGGAGTTAACATTTTTAAAACACAACCTTATAAAGATTCGAAGAAAGACGAGAAACTCGATAGCATGTACGGTAAAACCGATGAACCAGTTGTATTCAATCTCAACCATAGTATTCTCGATGTACTCGATCCAGTCGATATTGAATACTCGAATAAAGACGTGTCGCCGAAAATAAAAGTTCAATTTGGTAAAATTGACGTCGACGCATTAATTGACAATGGATGCTCTCATGTACTTATGAATGAGAGTGTATACGAGCGAATCGTTGCAGCTTACCCTGAACTGAAGAAAAGCGAAGTTAAAGCTGACGGTATGGGTCAAAAGTTTTCGCTAGCTGCTACCAAAGCTCATCCAAAAATCACGAAAATGGCTTACGTACCGATGAGTTTTCCAACACAAAAACCTAACAAAAGTGTGTTCAATATTCAAGCATTTATCGTCAAAGACCTGAATACATCGTTGATTTTGGGACGTAATTTAATGAGATCATTCGAGTTAGTAATTCACATGTCAAAGAATTACATCGAGCTTACCGATCCAACGATAACAGCTCTCCAGAATAAAACATTCAAGATTCATTATAACGATTCAGAAAAAAACGCGATGAATTTCGAGTTACTAAAGGATCCGAAACAATATCCTTTACAAGAAGTCCAGTATATCACGTCTACAAAACCTGAAGAGATATTTTCGATCAGTGAGAATCCCTCCTATGTCATCTGTACCGAGCTGCTGTATAAAATAGAAGAAGCTGTCGAGGGTACAGAACTCACGAGTAAAAATAAAGGTACGTTAAGAAAACACATACATAATAATTATGAAACTTTTGAGAACAGAATCGGTTTGTGTAACTGTTACGAACATAGATTCGCTTTCGTAGGTAACGAACTTCCCCCTCCACATAAAGTATGGTGTAAATCTCGACCTATTCCCCATCGCTACGAAGACGGTGTCCATGAAATTATAAGAAAATGGAAAAAAGAAGGAAAAGTGGTTGAAAGACAATCACCTTATAAGTTAGGTCTCGTCTATGTAGATAAAGGAGGTGGAAAAGTTCGTATATGTTTGGATGGAAGACCATTAAATGAATACATTCTCAGACACTCGACTGAACCGCCAAATATTAACAACATGCGGATGAAGTTTAAGGACATGAAGTATTTTTCGATCTTTGACTTCAATAATGGTTTCCTCCAAATAAAATTAGCTGAGGATCAACAATGCGTTCTATCATTCAACATCGATGGTATTCCTCTCGTTATGACGGTTGTAGGTTTCGGTACCGAAGATAGTTTGGCTGCTTTTGTTTATGCTCTTAGATTGGTGTTACGTGGTTGTGAAGATTTCACCGGTGTGTACGTCGATGACGTCATTATCTACTCGAAAACTATCGAAGAACACCTCGAACATATTCGTATTTTCCTCGAAAAGGTGAAAGCGGCTGGAATGACACTCAATCTTCGGAAAACCCAATGGTGTAAAACTCGAATAAAATACCTCGGAATGATATTCTCCGATGAGGGTGTCCAAGTGGATCCCGAAAAGATTGAGCCAATCTTAAATTTCGAATTGCCAAAAGACGTAAAGAGCCTCCAGCAATTTCTCGGTATGTTTCAGTACTACCGAGAATATATGGCTAGAATCAGCGTGCTGTGTGCTCCTCTCTACGAATTGACTACGGTTGGAAAAGGTGCAATAGTATGGACAGAAGAAAATATCAAACATTTCGAATTGCTTAAAAAAGAACTTGCAAATGAAACACTATTGACCTATCCTGACTTCAAAAAGCCATTTTACATTTACACCGACGCTTCTACGAAAGCTATCGCTGGTGTAGTAATGCAACCGAGTCGCAAGAACGATAAAGACCTTATGATGCCAATTGCATTTACTTCTCGAGTGTTAAAAGGCTACGAAAAATCCTATTCCATAATGGAACTCGAACTTTTGGCAATTATCCATCTTCTCGCCAAAAATTACTATCTTTTGGCCGGAAATAAAGTTCATTTATACACTGATAATATTGCGGTGACATACCTGAAGAAAAATGAACTTTTGCCTAATCGGATCATGAAATGGTTGCTGTATTTAGACAACTTCAGAATAGATATTCAACATATCGCTGGAGCTGATAACTCTATTGCAGATTTTTTGTCTAGGTATACTTTCAACATTACCGAAAACGACAAAAATTTCACCATTTTTCTGTTCGATTACAAAACACCAAAGTGTTTATTTACCGAATTTCGACGACTTCGATCAATCCAGAATAATGATGAAATAGTACAAGCATGTATCAAGAAATACCCTGAACGTACTCGAGTTGATAAAAAATTGAACTTGGTTATTTATCAGAATCACAATGATCAAGAATGGCGAATATTTATTCCAAAAAGTTTACAACGAGAAATAATTCAGCACTATCATTATGAATACGGTCATGTTGGAATTACTCGATTGATTCGCATTATACGAAGACATTTTGATTGGCCTGGTTTAACAACGCAAGTTTGCCAATTTGTGAATGATTGTATCTCATGCCAAATTTCAATGAGATCAACAACTCGATTGTATGGTCCAATCCAAACACTCGCTTCTGAACGTTTCAACGAGATTTTGTGTTTGGATAATTTTGGACCAATTCCAAGTAGTACAGCTGGCGTCGATACTGTGTTCGTGATTGAAGATCATTTTACCAAATTCGTCAAATTATACCCATTAAAAGTCGTGACTTCAGCAAATATACTCGAACGTATGATTCTTTGGATTAACGAGTTTGGATTACCGAAAATAGTACTCAGCGATAATGGTCCACAATTTTCCTCTCGGTATTGGAGAAAATTTTGGCTAAAAAGAGGAGTTCAAATTCGGTATACATCAAGGTATACTCCGAATAGTAACCCTGCCGAAAGAATAATGAGCACTATTGGTTCGAGTATGAGAAAGTATATCGCTGATAAACAAAAATCATGGTGTCGTATTTTACCAGATATCGAGCGTAAATTGAATTATACCGAAAGCACTGTAACAGGTTGCATTCCCTATGAAGCAGTACGTAAACGATTAGTACCCGATTCATTAGTCGATATAATTAAACAACGAAAATTACCACTCGATATCAACCAGCGAATACTCGAAAACCAGAAAAAGAATCATGAACGTCGACAAGCCTATTTCCATAAAGTTCATAAACCTGTGATATTGGATATTGGTGAACGAGTGTTTGTAAAAAATAGACCAGTATCATCGAAAGAGAAAGGAGTAGCTGCGAAACTATCACACCAATGGAAAGGCCCATATAAAGTCATCACAAAGCCTTTCATCAACGTTTACGAACTCGAAGATGAAAAAAATCCAGGATATATTATTCGAGAAAATATCCGTCATCTTCGTAAATACAATCCAGCCACCGATGACACTGTTCAACCGCTGATAGAATAGGAGCCTTTGTCTACTCGTCTAAGCCTTCTATGTCTGTCTCTCTTTTATTTTCTAATTTATTTTTAGTTATAATTCTTTCATAGCATGTAAAAAGTTTAAAGCCTCTCTTAGAATTACTCTAATCTATTTTCGTGTATGGTTTTAAAATGTTCACAGAATGATTTGTACGTGACCTGTCGCCAGAGCCACATACACCCGATCATTAACTCGAGTCCTGAGAATTTAAAGAAAACGTTCTCAGCTGAAGATCTCGACACTCGAGTATTCGTAATACGAAACGATCAGGAAGACACTCTTACGATCAAGAAACAAAACGTCAGATGCCCTATTGCCGAGATCATCGAGATTTCCGTTTCCGCACTCGATTTACCCGCATCTTTATCTCGACACATCATGGAAGCTGAAATTCAACGTGTGGAATTGTATATTCGAGAGTACCTACTAGCCATCTTCACCGCCGATCGCCTATCTCCTTGCAAAAGGTGCCTCATTCCGAAGGAGACACCGAATATATGCGATTTACCATCTCTAATCGCTGTCGAGATCGAAGGCCTAACCGAATTTCTATTTGAGCAAATGGAGACTCTCTATCGACCAATACCGCCCGCTCCTCCGACACCGATTCAGCGACTGAACGTGACTGCACATATTCGTCGAGCGTTTTCCGAGAACGATTTAGTTCTGCCGCCTTCTGTTTTTTCATTTGATCGCGTAGAAAAACAGCCCAAAGAAATTGTATCGAACTCGAGCGAACCGGCGATTGACCTAACACAAGATGAAGAACCGATCAACATCTCCGATAGTGGTAGTGATGACGTATTCGAAAACAACATCGATCTACTTAACCGAACAAACCGTCAGTTATCGATTTCTTCCTTCGACGACGCCGCCCGACTAACTCATTCCACCGAATTCGAACAATTATCTGTATCGCTTACTCGATTGCAAGCTCCTCTCAAGAGTGCACTGAAGAGCCCAGACGAAGGTCTACCACCGGCGAAGAAATTGAGCTACACTGAGGAAGACAGTACCGGTGAAAAGAAAACCGTTGGTTTTCGGTTTCCTGAGCCAAAGACATTTAAAATTCAACAACCGAAACCCAACGAAGCTGATCCATCAGTAGAGAGTATTTTAGCAACTCTCCGTCAGAACTCTCTTATGGCTGATCTCAACCTACTCGATCTTATTCCACCGCAAAATCGACCATCGACGTTATCTCTCGGTGAAAACGACTCGAGTTCTACGTCAACTTCAGCTGATGTCACCTCTGCCACTATTAAGAGTGATGTCGCTAATCTGAGTTCAACGTTTGCTCCATCAGCAACGGCAACTCAATCCATCGACGAGTCGATGCAGGTCAATAATGTTACCGACAATAATGCCGAAGAATCGGTACAAACAGCTCCATTAGCTGATAAAAATGAACTAGCTGCTCAAGCCGCCGCTGCTGCTGTTCCCGTCGCTGCTGTGGTTCCCGTCGTTCTTCCACCACCACAACCAGCATATGTCACGGCCAAGTTTCCTCGACTGAACTACGCTGAAATCGATGGAATTCAAATTTTCACACCAGAGTTGATAGGCGACGATGAGATTCCTGAATGCAACCTCCGACCATACGTTCCGCAACAATGGCCTGATAGTTATCAGCCATATGAATTCGAGTGGGATCCTTCGGACCGAGTTTTCGAACATCTAGCGATTGACCTATGGGAAGCACTGATACGAGGAACGTATGTCCATTTTAAGATTGTGACTCCCAGATTCGAGTATTATGACAAAAGGCAGTCATTCGAATGGCCAAGAATTGAAATCGAGGCCACTATTTGGCGTAACCATCTGAATCTGGTCCGCTCGACTTATCGTGATGAGGTTTACCCACATGAGCATGTTTTCCATCCCAGATGGTCATACCAGAATCAGACCAACATGAAGCACCTCGTCACTGTTCTGGGGAAAATAGCTAACGATTATGTCGAAATAATCATCGATCCTACGCTTCAAGTATCGTTGATTAACACCGCTGCACTCGAGTTTTTCGACAAGAGTGTCTCTTTCGAGTTTGAAGTCCTTCGCCATCCTAAGGTTATTTACGTACCTTGGAAGGATGATTTCCGGTTAGTAGTACGACGAAAGGTCAATGTACCACTAAGATTGACTCCCGGTATTGAACGTAACAAGAATGATGTTCATTGGTTCCCGTGTTATGTCGCTAATTTCAAGACTACGAAGAAAGTAGAAGCGCATCACGGTACAGTAATCTTAGGCGTACGAGACATCGGTCCGTTGATTAAAAGTTATGATCCTGTCGCTGTTTCAATCAATCTTCGAGGACCACCGGGAATCCCCTATTCGAGAACGGTCAGGTGTAAAGAAAAGGTGCCACGAGTTCGAATGATTGGTCTTCTCAGAAGCCTTCGAGCGATGGATCGGTTTAGAGTACGAGATAACTTCTATCCGGTAGAAGAATATCTTATTAAAAAGAAGAAATAAGATTCGATTTCAAAATTTTTTCCTTTTTGTAAATTTTTGGTTTTTTTCTTTTGTATTTTCCGTTTCGAGTTATTACGTTATCATTGTGAATCTTATTGTATTGTAATTTCATTTTTCGTTTTTGGATAGTGTGTTTTCTGGCGATAGTCGTTCTCATGTTATTCTTTTTGTTATTGTTTTTTCTTTGTTTTTTACATTTTCATTGTTAATCATACTCGAGTCTAGATTAGCTGTTTTTTCAATAGTTCTTGTTAATTTTTTCAATAGTTCTTGTTAATTTTTTCAATAGTTTAACGTAATTTTTCAGTCTTGCATTCGAGTTTTCCCTTCCACAGATTTTCTCTTTGGCAGGGGGAGAAATTATGTGCTATAGACGAGCCTGAATAGAAATAGTTAGGCAAAACTTAGTACATAAATTCAATGAGCCCATTTCAAGGTTAAAATCTATGGTGGGAAACTCGAGTGATTATGACAATAGGTAATACCTACCTATTTCTCAGTATGTTTTTGCCACTCGATTAAGAACGTGCGTTCGTATTTTTTCTGTAATTTTTTATCTTTAAATTTACCAGTCATTACATGACTGAATTCGAGTATTTTGTTTAAAATTGAACTTATTAAAATGATATAATTTCTCCGGTAACGCGAGTGTTATTTTGTGTTGCTATGAATTTATTTCACTAATTAATTGGACATCAATTCTAATGGAGTAAGTTTCCTGGTCGAGTTACCGGCAGGGCTGAGGTAAATCCTCTAGCCAATATGTTGGTCAGCATTTAGGTTCTTATTTCAAAGTATAGGGCTACGATATAATCTATGAATAGATTCAGTCCAACTACGATTGATATGGTCAAGGTAATGATTAGGTTAATGGTAAAGTAGTTAGAATTCATCTGAATAATCTAGGTAAGGATTTAATACAGTGATTCAATCTGAATAATCTAGGTATAGATTTAGTAGATTTCCAACTATTTCGACTTGCTTGCAATGTCTAGAAATGTATGTAAATTCAATTTACTTTTCGAGTTTATTTTCACACTGGGATACGTTCCAACTAAGATTGTGTATGATGTAGGTTCTACCTACCTTGTAAATAAAATCCCTTTCTTTCGATTGAGTATTGGTTGAAACATATCTTCGTGTATTTGAATTAAAATAGAGCATTTTTGTATTATGTGGTTAGGTAGGTTTGTCTTATCCTAATCCAAACCCATCCCAATATTTCCTAATCATAAAATTTCCTAATACCTATCTTCTCATTATTTGTTCCTAGTTCTAAAATTCTCTCTTATTCCTAATTCCTACACCACAAACGGCTTCACCTAATCCTACTCTGGTAATTTTTTTGCTTTTTTTTCAAAGACCCAAACACGAGTAAAAGGGATCACTATACAAACGTTTGAAAACTATCCACTGGCCGGAATAAAATTTCACAAAAAAAAAAGAAAAAAATAGAAAGAGGAGAATTTCATACAGAATGAGAAACACGACCAGGCGCTTTCATCCTATTTCAAAAACCCGATGGTATTCTCATTTAGCCGCGGCATATTTTGAAATTCTGTTAAGCGAATTATTCGCCATAAAATAAACATCGCGGAAAAAAAGCACGAGACGTGGTGTTTTTTTTTTCATTCGTAAGCAGTCGAGTCTGGGCGGTACGGTTCGTCCGCCTGTGCTCTCTTATACCTAAAAACCTATTCGCGAACAACATTCGAACGTAATTACTTGTAAAAGAATGTCAAAATAAATCTACGAATGCAAATACTAAAACGCGAGTGAGCTTTTTGTACAATTTTTTTTTTTCGCATTGGTGCGCTTTTTATGGCTATTTTATGCATAACATTCGGAAATAAAACATTGTAGGTAATTACGGTAATAAAATGCGGGAAATAAAGAATTGCGTTTAAAGTTCTCTCCGGCTTGTTATTACATTCATAACGTTATACGTATACGCGATGCGAACGAAAAGTTTTGCCACACAGAATTTTCAAAATGCGCTCCTTTAGAAAAATGACTCGACGAACCTCGTCTCTCTCCTCGTCTTCTCGTCCACCTCATCTCCGACACTTTGTTGTATTCTTTTATTTTTTCGGGGCCGAGCATATTTTACTATTTTTTACTACCATTGTTCTTCGTATATATTATATGGCAGTCGCGAATTCGCCTCATCGTGCGAATATACGAGAAAGCGAGCATCGTCGCAGCGCAAGCACAACTTGGTCCCTTTTGAAAATACGTAGTAAACCCTTCCTTGTACCCTCCTATTCTCCCTGCCCCCGGCAGTGCTCTGTTACACCTACGAGATACGCAACCACACCGCAATAAATTACCATCGTGAAATAATGCGCTGGTAAACGCAATTGACATTTAAAACTTTCAATTTGATAATTGAAGATAAAAACAAACGCCGCCGCGTCGTTCTCGCTCGTACTTTTTATTCGAGAAGTTGCTCGCTACGGCTGCTTTGAATTATGGACTCCGAGGCGAAATATTATACGTAAACTCCTCGTATATACTACAAAGCAAGCAAACCAGCCATATGTGGTGGAATGAGAGACAGAAAGGAACAGCGAAAGGAGCGGAGGAGAGGGGGAGGACGTGCGAGAGCCACATCCTATAGCATGAAATATACTTTCGTATATAATATGCCATAGATGCTGATGTTTATCGGTCAACGCGCGTGGTATAAAATGCTTTACGAATTCGAAATTCTATACCAGTTAACAATATCAACGTTGAGGTTTTCCCTCATATATAACATTTTTCGTCGCGTTTTTTCACCCTGGTCGACCTCCTCTTCCTCATCCAGATCACTTTGCTTCTACGCTATTACACGATTTTTACGTCGAGAACAAATTACAACAGTAGTCTTGTCTTCTTTCTGTTTTATTACCCCCAGATAAAGATGCTCCGCCGTCCCATTTCAAGGACTTTTGAAGAAAGAGAACGCGAAGCGGGAGAGAGGAAAAAAAAAACTTTGCAACTTTTTCTTCAACTTTTCCATCGTTCAAAATTCTACGTGCTCGTATAGCTCTCTCGTAAAAACGCTGCGAATGATAAATTGCGACAAATCGTCATTATTGCGGAGCGAAATTTCAACTTTTCGTTGGCGCTGTACTATATTGCTACTATACTTGTACATGTATACGATAAATGGATAACCGCAGTTTCTCCGTGCGCGAAAATCGCATTCTCTTTGGCGATAAAATAACGTTGGATTCGTTTTCAGCGCCACACCCCACCCCCAGCTCCCTCCCCACCGATCCTTGTAGTCGATATAACATGACGACTTTTTATCATTTTTTGCATTACAAACCCCCCTCCACCCACACCTCTCCAGCCACCGTACGAACTTTTACACCCCTCGTACTCTTTTATTCTTTATCGACGACTCGTTCTTTTGCCACTTTTCTTATCTATGTGCTTGAATCTCGGTATACTGCGATGATTTCGGCGACGAGTTGAGATTTCATAATTGAATTAAAGCAACGGATCTTAGATTAACATTTTATCGCTGAGATAGAAAGAATTTCGCTTTCAATAAATTTCTAAATTAGGAGCTAGAAAGAAGACAAGCTGTACGGAGTGTCTGGCGAAATTACTTGAACTTGAAGCAAATTTATGGCTACTTGCGAAGTTTTACGTTCCCCTTGCGTCGCCTTTGTGTTTTCTGAAATTATTCGATCTTATTTTATTTTATCCTTTGTAAGACATGGTTTGATTTTTGCAAGTTAATTTGGCGGATTTTGTATTTTTTTTTCATGATTTGTGATCAGTTTTGTGTTTCAAGAGTTATGCCTTTTTTAAATTTTTTTAATAACTTGTAGACTATTGGGTGGTTGTTTTTCAATTTTCTTTTCTTGTTGTGAAGTAAATTCGGGGGAAAAGGATGCGGGAACTCGGTATTCGAGGTAGCAGAATTCGAGTATAATTTATTCGGGGAAAAGGTCATTTGGGCTTAAATCCGTTAGAGCGAATGGATTCGAGAAATTGTCCGTGAATTAGTTTAATCATCATGTCAAATTTTTTTCCAATTTTGATCGAACTTTTAAAACATCTCAATCAAAGCTATTTCAACAAACTAAATTCGCTAAAATTGAGTAAATCGGCTTGATTTGGTATTCGTTTGAAGCAGGGTGTTCTAAAGGTCATGAAAGTCATGAAAAGTCATGAAAAAGTCATGAATTTTGTTTGAAACACACCTTGAATTTTTTTTTAAATCCCATAAAATGAAAAAAAATAATGAAATTAAAAATTTGTTCAACAAATTAAAAAAATTAAAAAACTGAAATTAGTACACTAATTTTTGATCCTGTAAAAAATGACAACATCTATTCGATTTTTTTAGCAGTTTCAAGTCATTTTATTTCATTTTTTTTGTGGGGAGGGGGGGAGTGGGGATTTTCTTGTTATAAACATGTGAAAAATAGGTCATGAAAAAGTCATGATTTTTTGTCTGTGAGTTTTGTTAGACACCCTGTAATAAACATCAACATTGGCATCAATCGAAAGGAAATCAAAATTTGCCTAAAATATTCAAAAATCAGTATCTTAGAGTAATTTGGAGAGGATAAAACTGAAATTTTAATGTTTTTTTTTCGACCGTGAAAAAGCCCTTATTTCATGCTGCTCTTCTCTTCAAAATTATCTGGGAGGTTGGAACTCCGCCATCTAAATTTGGAGATTTTCTTTTTTAGGTGAATCAATCATGAACGAATTGATGAATTTTTTGAAAGAACCATTCGTTAACGAATTTATTTAAATTATGAATCAATTCTTTCACGAAGGAGTCACTTATATGTTTCAATTTGTTCGTGAATGATTCACCGAAAGTTAAGTGAATGAATTGATTCGTTCGCGAATGATTCACCAAAAATTGAGTAAACGAATCGATTCGTTCGCAAATGAGTCACTTACACGAATCAATTCGTTCGCGAACGAGTCACCTATACAAATCAATTCGTTCGCGACTGATTCACCAAGAATTATTTAATTCGTTCGTGAATGAGTCACTTACACGAATCAATTCGTTCGCGAACGAGTCACCTATACAAATCAATTCGTTCGCGACTGATTCACCAAGAATTATTTAATTCGTTCGTGAATGAGTCACTTACACGAATCAATTCGTTCGCGAACGAGTCACCTATATGAATCAATTCGTTCGCGACTGATTCACCAAGAATTATTTAATTCGTTCGTGAATGGTTCATCAAAAATTGAGTAAATGAATCGATTCGTTCGCGAATGATTCATTAAGAATTATTTAATTCGTTCGTGAATGATTCACCAAAAATTGAGTAAATTGATCGATTCGTTCATGAACGAGTCACTTATACAACTAAATTCGTTCGAGAATGATTCATTAAAAATTGAGTAAATTAATCGATTCGTTCGCGAATGATTCACTAAGAATTATTTAGTTCGTTCGTGAATCATTCACCAAAAATCGAGTAAATCAATCGATTCGCTCGCGAATGATTCATCAAAAATTGAGTAAATGAATCGATTCGTTCGCGAATGATTCACCTAGAAATCAATCAATTTGTTCAATCGCCAATCGGTTGTGAATGATTCGACTCGATTTGATTCACTTCGCTTGAAAACAGATCAATTTCTATACAATAATTTCACAAAAACCGAATCAAACGGAAATCAATTTGATCCGTTTGCGAATGATACACCAAGAAATCAATCAATTTATTTAATCACCAATCGTTTGTAAATGATTCGATTCGATTGTAAACAGATCAATTGCTGCACAAATATTTCAAAAAAATTGAATCAAATCGTTCGTAAAAGATCTTATTTGAAGAAAAGTCGGTCTTCTCACGCTAAATGCGTGAAAGTTTTCTTTCTACTTCTTTCTACCCCTTTTCAGCTACGAAAAAGTGGTTTTCGCGCATTTTTCATGGTTGTATAATTGCTAGAGGTCTCTCCTACCTCGAAAAAATTTTACCCGGCTGAAATCTAGCACACACTTTCAGAAGGTACCCTAGATATGCTTTTTGAAGCTTCAACCCAAATTGGATTTTTGTCCATTTTTGAAAGGTTTCAAATATTAATTTTCTGGTTTTAAACGAAGTGTTGAGGCCACCCTGCGAAGCGAAAAGTAACTTTGTCCGACTTTTGGCCCTTTTGAGAAAATTGGCAGGGGCATAGAGGAAAATTTAACCTTGCACATGAATTATTTATCAATTTCAATTCATCACAGTTACTTTTTTCCATCCAAATACTGAGAAAAAATTTATACCCTCGTAAAAAAAAATGATATTTCGCGAATTTTCCATCGATTCAATTCTCACCAACTTTTCAACGGCGAAATAGGAATAATAAATGCGATGGAGCGATTCGATTTATCTAATTAATCTATCGTCGAGAACATTAATAAAACGAGTGATAAAACCAGCTAATTTAATTCCTCGTGTATGGGCCAAAAAATGTCAAAAATTTTGCCATCTCACGCAAAATCCTAATCACAAACACATTTCCAAGTTTTCGGCGGCGCACAGCGGCGCAGACGATAAACTATAATATCTACACAGCACACTAACAAGATCACGTGTGTGAGGTGTGTGATGTCACGAACAACTGGGTCAGCCGAAGGGTCTGGGGGATAATCTCTTATCTAATGAATCCTTCGACATTGGCGAAGAAAAACCGTAGAGGGCAAGGGCATGGGCAGGCTATATAACCTAACATCTCGTAACATGCTACCTACGTCGTCGTACTATGTACTATATCCAACGTAATCTCGTCGGTTGGAAAATTTTTCTCAAATTTGAGGTTACATAAGAGAGAATAAAGATTACAAAAGCGGCCATAACGAGCGACCTATTAATCATCTTAACTACACTTTGTAACCTTTTGGAACAAGAGCCGACGATGTTAATTAACCAAGAGAACGCGATTACACGAAAACCTCTTATTGCGAGATGGCTTTTAAAAACGCCCTCGCCACCCTCGTCCTTTTTTAAAGCCAGAGCCGCCGAAAGGGTAGTAAAAAAAAGAAAATATAACTATACTTTTACGCGTACCGAGGCGAAAATCTTATCCGGAACTATTTTTCGCCGGTAAATTAAATAAAAAGAGGGTAGCAAAGCTAGAAAACACTTAACAAATACTACACAATGTTTTTAGCGTCATAAACGAGGATCACGGTGCGCATTGAAATTGTTAATGAAATTGTATAACAAAAACATAAACTACTCTACTCGCAGTCGTCGCAGCGCAAAACATACCAGAGTCGACATCTTTATCGAATTAACACCGCCGCGCCCCCTGCCACTCTCTTCTTCGCCTTCATCCGGCTTTCGATAATAATAACCCGGGTTATTACTCGTTGAAAAAGGAAAAAATTACCTTTTAATTGAATCGCATTATCGATACAGGTTTTTTACTTCCACTCATAATGGCAGATAGGTCTATACGTAATACGTTATCGAGCGTTATACCTATTTTATAATAATAAAATGTGAACAACCTCAGCATCGCGAAACCCCGAATTGTTTTTCTCGACGATGACGATGGCGCTAGGCGCAAGACTCATAACGCTACCGAATTGAAAAAGCCATTTTAAATGCTTTTTATACAGTAGGTAGAGAAGATATAGAGAGTAAAAACGTTGGCTGGCTAGAGCCACGACGATGACGGTGAGAGGGTAGATGTCGCAATTTAAAAAACAAAGGTTAAACGGCAAACAAAATTTAAATTTATGCAAATGGCTTAATACTTTTCAACCAAAATTCACGCTACGATGAGTCTTGTTTATTTTTCATGTTGTGTTATTTTACTCGTGAACGTAATTTAGTTGATTTAACGTGAACGTTTTCTCTACTCTCCAAGAAAATACACTCTTTTATAGTTAAATAGTTCAAAAGAAATATGCTGCTATACGAATAAACGTATTTTATCCACCGTGTACATTGCAGCTATACCCGGCTCGCAGTACGAGAAACAAAAACAAAAAAAAACTCCGCAGAATAATTCCTTCTTAAAGTAATTAACTTGTCGTTACGTTTGGTAATCTTTAAATTAATATCGTTTCGAGACCAGCTCGGTATAATTAATTCGTAGACTATAAAAGGCTTTTGAACGTTTTCAACACGAAGACAACGACGAAGACGACGGACGCACCGATGATGGCGTATAGTCTTTCGGGTACAAACGATCTCTATAGGTACCTATAAAATTGTCACAGATAACGCCGATGACACTTTCTATGACAAGGAGGCGATCCCTCCATCCTTGTGGTTTATTTTTGAACTTCATCGTGGCACTCGAATGGATTGAAATGAGCAGGTGGGGATTGTTTATACAAAAATCTCTGGAGCAAATATCAGCTTCATCCAGATGGAAGATTTTATTTTAATTCCTTTTTATAGATGAATTTTTGAAAAGTAATGTTTGTGGAAAAGACTGGAGAATTTACTGGAGGCTCTAGAATGTCCCAAAACCGGTAGTTTCCCAAGTGGAGAGATGGTTTCCAGGGAATTGTACTCGGTTACTTTTTAAGTAGGTAACCAAGTTACTCAAGTTACTAATAGTAACTTTTAATTACTTTTTTGAAATGTTGGTCATTAAAAGTTACTTTTTCCGAGTTTTTTTTCACAAATTTCCTTTTTTTTTCTTCAAAATTTTATCCATTTGAAATTCTACGAAAAAAAACATTGCTTTTAAGTATTTAAATGGCATCACTGCTTTTTCAGCGTTACGAATTTTATTTTTTCAGTTTTGATGATTTTTCTTTTGAAATGTACTTAGGAATTTTCTAATTTCGACATGTATTATTATTTTTGAATTTCTCGATGGATTTTAGTGGATTTTCTCCTGTTTTGATTGATTTTTACATCTTGAATTTTGGTAGTGATTTTTTTCCAAAATAATTTTTCTATGATTTTGCTCTGAATTTTGATAACGTTTTTCGCCTGAATTTTTGCACGATTTTATCACCTCGAATTCCCGTGATTTTTTCATGAAAATTTTCCCTTGAGCTTTGTGATTTTATTGCTCAAATACGTAGTGGAGATTTTTCCTTATTTCGGTTCGATGTTTTTTTTTGAATTTTGTGAATTTTTTTTTCGCCGATTTAGTGAGTTTTCTTTTGAATTGTTGTAGATTTTTTCCTATTCTGAATTTTCGTGAATTCTCTTTTTTCAAGTTTTTCGATGATTTTCTTGGAATTTCCATTTTTTTCTTTTTTAAAATTTTGGCAAAGTTTCTCCAGTTTTAACAGACTTTTTTGGCTTTGAATTTTCACGATTCTATAGTTTTGTTCTAAATTGTGGTCATTTTTTGCCAAAATTTTGACTGCATTTTTTTTATTTTAACAGTTTTTTTTGAGTTTCGTGCTTTAAAAAAACAAGTAGTGATTTTTTACTCACGTTTTTGTGGGATTATTTTGAGACTTGAGGTTTTATTTTGAATTTTTTTGAGGATTTCTTGATTTTTTTTCAAGTTTTATTCTTTTGAATTCTCAATTAGATTTTATTTTCCAACTTTTCGAAGATTTTTCCCGAATTTTCGTGTTTTTTTTTTGGTATCTAAATTTTTGTGAAGTTTTCGCAATTTCATCGTTAAATTTCGTGATTTTTTTTTCAATTCTTGCGATGTTTTCACTTAAATTTTAGTGTTTTTTACCTTAATTTTTTCGTTGGTGTTTTTCTTGTTTTAATCAAATTTTTATTCTGGAATCCTCGTGATTTTTTTCACTTTTTAAAATTTTGACAAAACTATATTTTTGGTTCATTTTGAATTTCGTTCTTGAGTTTTATTCTCAGGAACTTATGATTTTGATTTTTCAAAAGAAGACCACGAATACTTAGGGTTTTCAACATTATTTTTTGAATATTTTTTCCTCTCCAGATCTTGATCTTTGCTCTGCTTCCTGTTTTGGTCATTTTCTCTCAACTTCAATAATTTTGTCCTTTTTTCCATTTTTTTTGAATGGTGTCAATTTTTGACAGTTTTAATGAAGGATTTTTTCTCTTTTTGAAGCAATGTACATTTTTTTTACCTCTACCTATTCAAATGATTTTCACAAATCACTTTTTTCCCAAATTTGGATTGCAATCTCCCCCCTCCCCTGCCGCCCTTTCCTGTTGATTTTGATTCGTTTCCGTTCTAAAATAATTCTTCTTATTTTATAGATATTATTTTTTTTACAAAATTATTGTTTATTATTTCTCAACACTCGGATAGTTTTTTTTTTCATCAAATCCTCGCTCATGTCAAAATTTCTGCTAACAATTTGGTATTTTTATGTTTGATTTTTTGAAATTATTTTGAATAAAAGATTGAATTTTGTCCCTCCCTGTTTTGGTAGACTTCGCCCTTTTTTGCATTTTGATCTACGAGTAGTTTACTTTCGAAATGTTGATAATTATCTGTTTTGATTTGTTGCTAGTTTTTTTTTTCCAAAAATAATTTTTTTTTCGAATTTTGATGTTTTTTCTGCGTTTTTTGAAAAAACTGCTATCGACATTTTTGTTACGATTTGTTTTCTTTTTTACTTAATCTAAAATAAAATATAATGTTTTGTATGCATTGAAGTTTTTTGATTGCCACTTTTTTACTTTTTTTTTACATTAACATTTTTTTAGTCACTTTTTGGTGAATTTTTCCGGCTTTTTTGGTTACTAAAGTTACTTTTTTTGAAAAAAATTTGGGTACAATCTTGGAGTTTCGAAAATTTTCCAAAAATCTAAAAATTAACTGCAACATCTGAAATTTTGGCTATAGAAATTTTAGGACAGAATCTTTCAACGTAGCTATATAGGTTTTGTTCAAATCTGAAGGGGCCAGTCCAAAAAGTTGACCTTATAAGTAAGTCAATTTTAGACAACTTTTGAATACAAGTGCCCATGAACCCCTATACATTTTTATGAAGTCTGGCAACAATTTCATTTTTGTCACGTTTAGGAGTTCTCAAAATCAAGGTATGTAACATAATTTCAAAATGAAAAGGCAGGACTTTAGCAGGATTTTAGCAGAGCTTTTGGTAGGACATTTTTGCAACAAGTTTTACACTTGTTGCAAAAATACCATCAGAAACCTAAAAAATTAAAATTTTTGCATTTTTGAGATATTTTACGAATGTGTAGACGAACATGTGAAAAAAATCCCCCTCCCCCCGAAAGGAAGGGAGTTGAATGCTTAAAACGGCTCAAATTTTAACCTCGAAGTTTTAAGATTTTTTCACTAAAATTTTTTAGTAGACTTAATTATATTATTTTGAAAAAAAAATGAAGAAATAAACGCAAATCTTTGTCTAAATATCATTGTGAACCCTCATAAACTTTTTATAATGTCAGAATCTTTGAAATCTTTTCAAAAAACGAACTCTCTGCAAAACTTTCTATCCAGCGACTAAATACTGAACGTTTCTCGGAAAAATACAACAAGTACCTACAAGGTCTGAGAAAAGGGGAAATTCATGATAATGTACTGAAATTTAGCTAAATAATTCTCATCATATGGCCATGACTCTCGAGTACGCGACAGATTAAAATTTAGCTCTTGGCACGAGACAGTGTGAGTGTGTAAATCAGAACATAACAGATGTTACATTTACAACAATTCGGTGTACAAGTTTATACAAAAGTAAACACGTAAAAAGAACCAACTTTTGTTAATTTTGTATGTAGTAATTTTAATCGCGACAAACATTACACATCGTATCGGCGAGATAACATTAGCAGTATACGAGCTGGTAACAGTAAATCATATCCTATGCTTATTAGTAATTCATATTATGGTATAAGTTTTTATAATGGTTTTGTCGTATGTAGGCATACCATACGTTATAATTTGCCAAGTATAGGCCTATATTACGTAGGTATAGGTAATGTATGTACATATGTGCACACGAAATACAGGCATATACGAGTAGTTTAAATAGGGAGGTATAGGTTACATGGTACATATGTATAATATTTAGGTTATTTAACTAGGTATTGGATGAAGGACGCGATAATACGCATGCGAATTTGCCTGGATTTTGCATAATTAGCTCCATTAAAGAGGCGTTTGTTTACAGAACGTCTTATAATTCTTCGATTACTGCTAAGAAATTTATTCGAATCCTCATCTTTTCTTTACGAGCGGAACTTTGGTTGTTTGTCGGATTACTTGAGCACGAAGAAGAGCCGATTCGCATTGTTATTTAAATCGTACTCAGGTGGAATAGCTTTATATCCGAATATTTTATACCCACGCATACCCCGTTCGCCTTCGCCCCCTGTGCGGTGAACACAAAGACCGGAAGATATTGCGAATATTGTTCTACATTAGCTGAGCTGTGGTACTGCTGCTGCTCTCCGCGGCTTCACCCTTAGCTCACTCGTGTATTAATGGTCGAAGAAACAACTCTATATTTATCTGATTGTTGTACTCGTAGTATAGTACTTAACTATACTATACCAAACTAGCATAGTCTACGACGAGAAAGTTGTATAGTTTTTCTTTTCTAATGCAAATTTATCATCGTTGTTCGCCACGACGTCAAAAACTTATCGATTATCTGTCTTCGATGAACAAGAAAAACGATCGTATCGTCGAATAGTTTAGAGCAAAAGTTGTGCCAGCCGCGGCAACAGCAACAGCAGCAGTAGCCTCACAGCCAACACAGTGACATACATATTTATGGAACAAAGTATAAAATCTTTCAAAATATTTTATATTTTTTAACATGATAAAACATTCGATTTTTCAATTTAGTAATTTCATTTTTCTTTTTAAATTTTTCATCGTTTTTTCCCCCCTAGCTCTTCAAGATGAGCGTTGAACAGCGTCATCTAACCGCGACAGAATATCAATTTTCGATGGCCATTAGAACGCTCGAGTTGAGCGATATTTTTTAAAGTCTTTTTAAAGCGAAGTGGGCGTCTGAATGAGTACCATTGACTGGTCTTTGACTGTTTCTGCTGTAAGCCAGTTAAATAAAGTGTAGATGTTTGGTTTGTCTTCTGATGGTACTTAGACTTATGTACTCTCTACCGTATACGTTTGCTTAATCCTTTTTATTAGCCTACTGTTTTCAAGATGTTTATTGTCTGGTGAACTTTTCAAGAATATTTTATACTAAAGTTCTTTCGCAAAATAAATATCGCTTCGGAGTCGCGTTGTTTGCGTTTAATTTTTAATTTGTTGGATTGCTTCATGATTTGAATTAAATGTCGGGCAGGATCGTCAAAGATACGAATTTGAGGGAGGTTTCTCAAATGGCAAAAAAAAATTTGTAGGCAGTTCGAATTGTTGAATACTTACAGAAAAATCCAAAAAGCATCTAAAATAACTTTTCAGTCATTTTCAGGCAGAGGCATGCCGAATGGGGAGGGGAAGACAACCCCCACTGTGGTACAGAAAAATGTTGGCAAAAAGTTGGGTAAGTTGGAAAAAATCGAGATTTATAGTCCGGCGTATGACAATAGGAGTAATTGCACCTTCCGCCGATCCTCCGGGACAACTTTTTTCTTAAAGGGGACATCTTAAAGAACCATTTAAAGCAAACTTGCCCAAAAAAAAGTTGGCCTTACTTACAAAATGGCGGCCATTTTGATTGACAGGTCAGCGAAATCGCAGACTTTGCGTTTCAACATAGGAGTTGCACGAAAGTTTTCAAACCTTACAAAAGTAGATCGAAAGATCATGCAAAAATTTATCACCTGTCAAAATTTCAAATGCTAAAGTGCGTTTTTCGATTTTTGGTGAATTTTTGAAAATCCAATTTAGGCCAAAAATGGAGGAAAAAATCAAAATTTTACCAAATTGACCAAGAAAGCTGAAATTTGGGATATACCCCATTTTCGACATGCCAAATCGATTGGAAACGATTTCAACCCGTTTTGAGCAGTTCTGGAGCCTCTAAAAGATTTTTGAAACTCGAAATTCCCACAAAATTCCATTAAGTTGGAGTTGTAAAGCTGAAATGTATTCTGAAAACTAATTTCAATACGCTACGAAGCGCTGCAGGTGAATTTCAAGTCGTTTTGGAACCTCCAGCGACTTTTTGAAAATTCCTGAAGCCTCCAGCAGATTTTTGAAACTTTAAATTTTCACAAAATTTCATCAAATGGAGATGGAAAGCTGAAATTTACTCTACACTCTAATTTTAACACTCTCTGAAGACGACTTCAGGTGGGTTCAAGTCGTTTTAGAGCTTCCAGCGACTTTTTTGAAAATTACTGGAGCCTCCAGTAGATTTTTGAAACTTGAAATTTCCCCTAAATTTCATCAAACTGAGATGGAGAGTCGAAATTCATTCTGCAAACTAATTTCAATGCGCTACGAAGTTGACTGCTGGTGGATTTCAAGTTGTTTTGGAGCCTCCAGCGACTTTTTAAAAGGTTATATGGAGTTTTTTTTGGAAAATTGAAATTTCCTGAAAGTAGCTGGAAGCATCAAAACCATTTGAAACCACCATGTAGTCTGCGAAGTAAATTTCAGATTGCCAACTCCATTTGATAAATTAATGTTGCCGGAATTTAAAGTTCCAAAAATCTACTGAAGGCTCCAGTAATTTTCAAAAAGTCGCTGGAGGCTCCAAAATGACTTGAAATCCACTTGCAGTCAACTTCGTAGCGTATTGAAATTAGTTTGCAGAATGAATTTCGGCTTGCCAACTCCATTTGATGAAATTTTGTGGGAATTTCGAGTATCAAAAATCTGCTGGAGGCTCCAGAACTGCCCAAAACGGGTTGAAACCGTTTCCAATCGATTTGGCGTGTCGAAAATAGGGTATATCCCAAATTTCAGCTTTCTTGGTCAATTTGGTAAAATTTTGATTTTTTCCCTCATTTTTAGCCTAAATTTGAATATTCAAAAATTCACCAAAAATCGAAAAACGCACTTTAGCACTTGAAATTTTGACAGGTGATAAATTTTTGCATGATCTTTCGATCTACCTTTGTAAGGTTTGAAAAATTTCGTGCAAGTCCTATGTTGAAAGTTGAAACGCAATATCTGCGATTTCGGCTGACCTGTCAATCAAAATGACCGCCATTTTGTAAGTAAAGCCAACTTTTTTTTTGGGCAGGTTTGCTTTAAAATGTTCCTTAGGATGTCTCCTTTAAGAAAAAAGTTGTCCCGGAGGTTCGGCGGCGGGGGGGGGTGCAATTACTCCTATTGTCATATGCCGGACTATTAGGTAAAGTTGGGAAGACGTTGTGTGAGCTGGGAAAATCAAAAAATTTTATCAAAAACCATACATTTCTTATTGAGTTATCAATTTTCAAAATCTTAAGCACTCGCTTCACTCGGGGCAGACCATTTTTCTTTTCCTTTCTCGGACCCAAAATTCGAGAGTAGAAAAATCGACTTCTCACATCGAAAATAATGTTGTTTTACTTATTAAAAATTTTCTAAAAAAATCTTAATGCATAATCAAAACTGTCAGAGGGCTATATCACAGGACGTTGCTTATGCTTGAAATTTTGCTTAAGACTTCAAGTGGTCCGTTCATAAACTTCACATAAAATTTAATATGTAAACAAATCACAAATTCGCCAACAGAATTAAATTTTTCACACAAATTGACAAAAATGGCAAGTGGCCGCATATTATTGCTCGTTTGTGAAGTGGCCCTACGATGTCTCAAGCAAAATTGTAAGCATAAGTAACGTTCTGTGATATGGCAAAGAATGTCTTACTTTTGCTAAAATATCCAAGTGTCCTATTTTTCGCAGAAAATTCTGATTTGTGTCAAAATTGATTCTTTTTGAAAATGTAAAAAATTACGCCCAGAAAAAAAACTAAGAATTTGAATTTTCAGGAGCTTTTGCTCTTGCCTCGCTCGAACCTTATTTTTAATTTTTTTTTTTTTTTAACAAGAGTATAAGCGCACACGTTATGAATTGTAGTAATGGTAAGTATAGGCCTTTTTTCACTCATTTTCCTAGAAAATATAAAGGTAGGTAGGCATTTTGAAAATGAGATTTAATACTCCTGAAAGGCTCAGACACTCAACCCACAATTTACATCAAAATTTGAATTTGAAAAAATTAAAGGAAAAAATGAGAAATATCACTTTTTGAATCCAACTTCCCCGAACCCCATCTGGCCTCTCCTTCAACCCTCTCAATAGTCAAAACACTAAAAAATTTCAAATGAAGTACGACGTATCGTTTTTGTCAAGTTTTTGAGGGTGCTGAATTATCCGAACATTCAGCTAGGTATTTTCTCGACACAACCACTCCATACCTCTCCAAACTTCAATTTTGAAAAACTTTTACGGAAATTCAGCATGACATATCGATTTACACCAATTCTTACCCGTTCATTTTTCGTATAGTCGACACCTCGAGCAACTCACCACTCAACCAGACTGGCGATTAAACAAGCTCAGCTCAACAAAATACCGCAAAGCTTTCATACAGGGCACATATCTACGAGGTAAATGAGAAATCGATGTCTTTAACGCTGCCATAAGAGTATAAGTATTACGAGCTAGTATAAAGACAATGATACGATGGTTACTCGTACATATAAGCCGCACATTTGAACGTATAGTCTAGGTCGTCAGCCTTTATGGTGTGTGTGGCATTCACGTGTGTTGAAAATTGTCTAATTTCCAATTTCATTTAACTCGCTAATATCGTTGGCTGCAGAAATCGCCCTATACGCGATTACTATACCATCGTATGAGTACTTTATACAAGAGGAGTAGGTACAGTACCTACATCACATATGAACACGTGTAAAAACATAACCAAGCCAGGTCCATCGTCTTATTACCGTGTATTATGGTATTATTTCGAAGAATACTACGTGTAATTTTTTTTTTTTTTTGATGCTGATGATAATTTTGAATACGAGCCAAGATGATCTGTTATCATCGGTTGATGTGCGGTGGATATAATTTTACGCTCGGGAGACGATTCGACGTTCGTCTTCGATTAGCTTGGTCGTCGTCGCACGACACGTGATGAGTCATTTGGTAATGAACGTCGTAAAATTGCGATGACTTTGAATGACATCTTCTTGCGATGATGCCACACAACAGGCGAGTAGAAGGGATGTTCTTTATTCACGTGTTGACGGCTGTTGGCTGTTGTGTATTACACGGCTCGGGCTCGATATATTTAATAATAAAATCGACGTCGGTACGCGTAAAATATAATGGAATTAAATTGTCACATTCGGTATATTTTAATCATGCGAATATAATGGAACGTTTGCACGTATAAACTAATTAAAGCTTCATTACTGTTCAACGTACATACACAATATATATCGCTCTGTACGCGAGAATTCGAACATCAAACTAATGATGTTTGGTATCAACATGTCTTTCACCCAGCCAACGTATAAAATACGTTTTGCTTATGCAACCATCAACACACCGAAGCTGTAGTTCTATGACGTTTTCAATTTTCTCTATCCACCACCCACCTCCAGCCTTTGTTTTCTTCCTGTCAGCTCATCGTGTTTCGTCTGCTACTCGTACAAACAACAATCTTAGATTATCAACGTGTTTCTTCTCATCGTCTTTAACGCTGCTACATTAAAGGTTCGTTGCACAATTTTCATTTAATTAATAACAAAACTGTTTCGGTGATGTTATGAATTATTGTTTTTACTCGAAAGATGATTACAACTTTTTGAAGAGAGTGTGAGAGAGAGTAATTCGTGTCGTCGTCCTCCATTAGCATAAATTACTACGTAATTCAGCTTCAGCTTCGGCTCGGGCTCAATCCATATAGCCCGGCCATCATCCAGCAAGCGTTGAAAAGTTTTCTATTTCGGTGTGATGTTTCTCACAACTTATATACTACCACGATGCAATCCAGTCCGCGACAGAGAGCTAAATTAATATTATACGAAATAATTAACGCATTTCTCTGTGTATTATTAAAAGCCAGCTCGTCGCTAACGAGATTACACCGAGGTATTACAATAACAAATCCACCGGTAGGTATGCCGAGTAATTTCGCCGGTCCCTCTAAGTATATAATAACGCCCTTATATACCATACTATAAGGTATTATAGATAAGTGACTTTATTGTATACACATACATTGTGTAGAGTATGTGTACATAGTACCCATTTCCAATCTTCTCCATATAAAGCTAAAGCTCAACAGAGTTCGTTATATACCGAAACCCACTCGAGAATATATATTTTTATTGGCGAAAATTTTTTTTCTCTATTACTTTCTGTATCGATATTCCATTTCATTCATAAGTATATCGAGCATATAACAATTTCATCATAAAAATTCTCCTTTGCTTTCTCTGGAAGCTGAGCCTACGACGACAACTACAACTATCGCGAAGTAACTCTGTGAATTTATCGTTAAGGTTTCCTGGTCTTTTTCCTTTTTCCGCTGCTTCCGTCCTCCAGAAACCTTTTTCATGTCAAGACTACTAGCTTTTGATTAGTTGATATTAAATCTCTTCGCAGCGATACCGTCGTCGTCTTTGGTCCACTATGCTATACGTGCTATATATGTATACTCGTCGTAGGCTATGCTATGCTATGCACGAGATACGTATTACGTACCACCTCTATGTATAAGGGCTTTTGTTTACGTTAAATTGTGTAGCATTAAAGGGGACTTAGTTCGGGTTCAAATTTCAATGGCATCTTTGTTGACGGCCTTATGTCATCGATCTCATTTGGTTTCGTGTGATAGCCACCACGTCGTATTTCATCGTCCGCTATATAATAGGGTTACTAAGCGTGCATTTTATCGACAAATGGATTTTTTTCCTTCTTATTTTGTACTCTTAATTAATTTGATCTCTTATACGTAGGGTGAAGTGTTTTGTGGAGTGCGATTTTCAAGCCTAGCGACCGCGTCGAGAGTGGGTGAATTACTAATAATGTGCTTCATTGTGTGGCTTGGGTACGAATTGAAGGAAGAATTTTCACGTGTGTGGGCTTTCAGCTCGATATACAGGAAGTGTAGGAACAAAGCAGAGAAGAAAAATTGCATAAAATGTATCAGATGGAGTGGAAAGAACTTCATCATTAGATTTAAAATTGCAAAAAATCGTAATATTTTACCTTCAGGAATTCCAAACCATCCAGTTATGAACATAATATGGTTGAATTCGTCTTAAAATTTTATGACCCCCCCCCCCTTCCGCCTCTATCGTAACTGAAAACATTTTTTATTAAAAAAAAAGGCTACGTATTAGCTTTTTTCTCAAGTGGACCATTCATTTTTAGTTGAAAGTCGCTTAGAAAAAATTTTACCTTCGAAGGTGCCCTTGAGGGGAGATATGGGTTCTCGAAGAGGGAGCATTTTTCAGAAAAATCGTGTTTTTTTTCGCTCTAGCGTCTATACCCAACCTGTTTTTGGGGAAATGATTGAGTTCCAGAAAATAGAATTTGAGATTCTGCATCAACCTAGGCCATTGCTATCAAAATCCAAGATAACTTTTTGAGCTCTGTTAAGCGATTGCAAATCGCTTATGTTTAGGTAAATCCGTATTTAAAATTTTTTTTCTTCTCAAAAACTTTGCATTAATTATGCCAAAACATCGACGGATTTCGTTTCGAAACTACGGAAATATTTTGGACCACAGTGGTGGCAATTTTTAGTCATTAGGATTATTTTCTTTTTCCATTGTGGATGTTGTCTGTAGACATTTTTTCGGAGATTTGAATAGCCTCCGAGTAAACTTTTCAATTTTTGTCATTTTCTTCAAAAAAAAGTTTCTTAAATTGTGTCATTCCGCAGGTTATGGGCCCCTTTGATCGATATTGAGTTATGGGTTGGGGGGGGGCCTCCGGAGCAATTATATGAGTTGGAGAGAAGCCCAAAAAGTGCAAAAAAAAACTCAAAAAAATCCATAATTGAAAATTTGAAAAGCTCAACTTTTGAGAAAATCGCCTTCAAAGTTTTTTTTCTGAAAAAAGCTGAAATTTCATGTAATCCCAAAACCTTCATACCTAAAATTAAAGATTATTGTTTCTGATGTCAAATATTACTACCCACCTGCAGTAGTGATTTTTTTTACTCAATCTTTTCATGTTTATGAGTATTTCAAGCCTGAAAAACAATGATTAATAAATTAAAATTTTGCATAAAAAATTCAATACTCTGTTCAAAAGCAAAAAAAAAATGATTAAATTACATTTTCTGTCAAAATTCAACTTATAAATAAAAATAAAAATTGTAAAATTTTTTTTTTTTGAATCTCTTTCCCGAGGTGCGATTTGAACCCATACCTCCGGCTTCGCAATCCATCATTAGTGCCACACAGCTAGCGCTGCACCTAGGTAAAGTAAAACATGTTTTTGAATGGTATACATGTTGCCACTGGCGACTAGGTGCAGTATAATTCGGAGGGTATTTTTTTAGAAGTCTTCGGAAATGAATTTACCATGAAAAAAACAAAATCGACCAAATGGGCCCTTCTTGGAAAAACTTTAGTTCCATTTTTCTCCGCTTGGGGCGCACCTGCGGCCTTGATGCTTTAACACGCGATAGTCGGATATGTTCTACATGGAAATCCATCAAAACCTCGATTATCAATTCTCTCGACTTTTTCACTAAAAACACGATTATCTCAATAAATAGAAATGACCAAATGGGCCCATTACCTACGGAATGACACAATTATTATTGTTTTATGTCACCAATTTTTATTCAATTTTATAGATTATTACTTGGTAGAGTCAATATATAGAGGAGAAGGTACAATTATGGACCCAGGTACAAATATGGACCCCCCATGGTTTAGTGTACAACCACTAGCGCTACGATCATGCTGGGTACTAAAAATTATACTAGTAGTGTAGTATTGATGATCCATGTACTTATTTTGGATCCATGCAAACTTGGGTGTCTCTCATCAGCAATTGTTTCTGTTTGCGCATTATTTTCTTCACAATGGAAAATTTTACAAGTTTTTCATTCGATAATTCATCAACTTCAAATAAAGTTTGGAAAAAAAATTATTAGCGAAGTAAGTAGCTTACAATGTGTACTTTCAAAATATACTTTCATATTTGTCTTTACTTTAACTGATTTTCATAATTTTTTACATTTTTCATAAACTGAGCCGATTTTTTGTATGGGTATAAATATGGACCCCTAAATTTTTTTACCTAATTCTGATTCAATATTTTTTAGAATATCGAGAAAAGTGTTATTAACAAAGAAGACAAGTCCAAAGTGTCAAAATGGAACCATGATTTTTTCATTTTTCATAAACTTGGCCAATTTTTTGCATGGGTATAAATATGGACCCCTAAATTTTTTTCATCTAATTTTGATTCAATGGTTTTTAGAATACGGAGAAAAGTGTTATTAATAAAGAAGACAAGTCCAAAGCATCGAAAAAATCTTTAAATAAATTTTTATTGAATTTTCTGAACTTTTTATTCATTTTTTGAGGGGGGTCCATATTTGTACCCGAGTCCATATTTGTACCATTTTATGTCACTTTTCTAAATTTCAAATTTCTCCGTGAGTTTTCAACAAAAAAAATAAATTTTTTACACAATATACTAGAGTCTTTGGCCTTTCGAATGGTATACTCAAAAAACAATTTTGATAATTTTTTCTACCCTTTAAAGCCAAAAAGCTAGAGGGGGTCCATATTTGTACCTTTTCCTCTATATTTTTTTTTTCAATTTTTGCAATTTGACAATTCATACAATTTTTTTGTAGGCATCTTAAAAAGTAAATGTTAGATAATTTCCTCAAATCTTGATGATATACGTATTGCTAGACAGAAATACATACAAATGACCTTAGGAGGCTCAGCAGGTAGATAGACAACTTCAGTCAGACCTGGTCTTCCAAGGTCACCTACTTACCTGGCCTCCCAAGATCATCGACATGCCTGTCAGGCCTTTCAAAATTGTAGACCTGCTCGTCGAACCTCTCGAAGTCATTGGCCTGTCTGTTTAGGCTCCTATGGTCGAGGTCAGTGACCTCGGGTGACCATACAGATGGGCCAATGACCTTTACAGGTGACACAGGCGGATAAACGATCTTCAGAGGCTGGACAGGCATAATCAGTGACCTTATAACTCATGAGATAGGCGCTATGGGAAGCTATACTGACGGGTCAATGACCTCAAGAGGCTAGACAGGCGCTGACAGGTGACTTTGGAAGACTTCATAGGTACTTGGTGACCTTGACAGTCCAGACAAACAAGTTAATGACCTTTAGAAGACAGACAGACGATTTTGGGAAGCCAAACAAGAACGCAGACAACCTTGAGAGGCCAGATTGACATAGATAGACTACCATGCGAGGCTAGACAGGTAGCTCGGTGACCTGAAGAGGCCAGACAGAAGGTCAATGACCTTATGAGGCCAGCCGGCCAGCCAGCCAGCCAGACAGCCAGACAGAAAGACGACCTTGAGAGGCTAGACAGGAATCCATGTTTTGTGAATTTGAGACACTTTTTTCATCATTTATTGAACAATTTTTATGACATTTTATCAATTTGAAAAAAAAATTAAAATCAATTTTCATGTAAACTTGTCAATATTCCTGTAAATTTCTAATTACCAAATTATTTCAAAATTTAATTTAGGATTTTACAGAGTACCCAAATTTGGTTCAATTTTATACAATTTTATGATATTTTATCATTTTTTCCCACCATTTTTCATTAAATTTGGTGTTAATTTTGATACATTTTCTTCTATTAAGGTATCATGTAATTTAATCATTTGGAGCAATCTGTGGAATACATTACAAAATTTCAGCATATTTTTCAATTTTTCGTCACTTCTTAATCGGTTTGTGCCAATTTTCCAGTATTTTTCTTTTTTGCTATTTCATTAAATAAGTATTAAAAAAAATTGTCAATAGTTTTTTACAAAATTATTGCATCGTGAATGATTTTCAGATCATTTGAGATCACTTCCAAGTATGTGAATTTAGAAAATTTTATGCATAATTTGTTAGGATTTTATAGTTTAATTCGAGTGGGTGCCTTTTATCAATTATTTCGTTATTTCGAATGATTGTTTCTTCATGTAAGTTTTTTCCAGTTTTTTAAATTCAATACTTAATTATTCAATATTGATTTTTGAAATTTAATAATATTCGATAATTTTTCGGGAAGGGAGGGGAGAGGAAGTAAAAATGAAGTTAAAACTATATTTCTGCTTTCTATTCCTATCGTAGATCGATTTTATAATATTTTCAGCAGGATATGGTTAAGTACTTTAATTCTGAAAAATTCTCCAAAACATTTAAAATTGAAAGATGGCGTGAAATTTTGAAATGAACTAATTCTGGTCATGGGCTTAAGACCATTTCAATGATCCTGGAGATGATCAATCCTGCATAAAAATTCAACAGAGTTGATCTCTCAGTTCTTTTTGGTGGTAGTAAGCTCAATTGGTTTGGAACCATGAGGAAACTGTAATTCAAAAATTTGAAAAATAAAATGTCTGAAATTGATATCCAGTCTTATTCTCTTGATTAATATCGTTTGAAAACTAATTTTTTTCTCAAAAGTTTGTTTTTTGATACCTATCTTCAGGTTTATCATTCTGTGTCCAGTCTAAAGATTTTCATAGATATCATTTCATGCTCGAATCAAAAACTCTATCAACTTCAAATCGATACCGAAATAATTCGTTCGTGACAATTTTTTATCACCTTGAATACATCATAAACTACATACTACGTAAACGTATTTATTATATCGTACATCTAAACGCCATAAATGCGCCGTAGAAACGTACCTACTACATTGTAGTACCACGCAGATATAATAATATCAGTACTATAGCATCGTTGTAAAAAGGGTTAGTGCTTAATTAAAGTGGACATGTTCGAAGGGTTATTCGTGGAATGTAACTCATACATTTGTGAAATAAAATGAAAATAATTACGAACCGGAGTCTTGTTATACATCTCGTATAACATTTATGTTGTGTATTTTGTACATTATAATTTTGTCTCGTGTTTTTACTCTTGCACGCTTTTTTATTTTTTATGTAGTATGTAGGTACCTGCCATGCCATAATGGATCCTCAAAAAGTGAAAAACGTATTCGTTTGTCGCTGAAAGCGTTCATGCATTAATAACCCAATTTACGTTTATTAAAAATTTCAATTTTTGGACCTATATCTAGGTATGTACTATGTACATGGCTTTTGTACACGTTTTAATTGAACGTATAACCGGAAACACGTATGGAATTTGAGTTCAGCCTACATAATACAGTTGACGGTTTTACGTGGCATGGTCATTTTTTTCATAATTTTTGCTTCAAGGTGTCAACAAAAAATGGTGCTTTTGAAAATTATCAATTTTTAATGCTTTGTGATCTCTGTTTGCTACCTTGAAAGCAGTTTCAGTTTGAATGTTCGCGATTTTTGGGACATCCTGTACTGTGTGTTTCGTTCTTGGTGACTATTGGTTCACCTGGTAGCGCTGCAACCTAAATTACACCGTGTAAATTGATTTGCAGATCTTGAAAATTGAAGGGTCAAGTTGGTTGATTTCTTCAGTTATTATATTCGTGATCATGTTCCATATCTTCTATACAGACGACTTCAACGTCATATTAAATGATTATTTACATCGATTCAGAGTATTCGATGACTGATAAAACGTATCATGGGCTGCCACACACACATGTAGCAAATTATTTATTCAAACGAAACCAGGTAAAATCCACTTAATTGTTCGAGTAAAGAATTTAAATGAAAATCCACTTCGTTGAAAAAAAAACCTATTCCTGAACTAACCACATTTTCATTCAACTTTGTGCAACCATTTCTCATATAGTACCATCGTCGATCTCAAATTCACCACCTCATTCTCACTCTTTCCGTCAAGCTACTGCTTTTTTAACGAAAATTCGTCGACAACCCTGACTACATACGCGAAAGTGGAAACAAAATCTACCCACATTCGAAATAAAATTATCCTCGAATTTATCGTAACACGAACCGAGTTCACAGTTTGGGTATTTTATACGTATCCTTCTTAATATGCTCGTAAAATGGCAACAAATCGACGAACGAATAATCGGAGCTTTTCGACTGATCTATGCGTATGCGTGTATGCGCCATTTTACCCCTCGTACCAGCCTCAGAGAGAGAGAGAGAGAGAGAGAGAGAAAAAAAATACGCCTAATCTGAAAAGATATACTAGCTAAGCAACAACAATACTAAAAAATAAAACGTAAACGAATCGAATACTGCTGAAAACGTTCGAGGGTAAATTTTACAACCGACCTAACCGTCTGCCAAAGAGTAAGTTGTGACGGTTTCGTATAAAAAATTTTAATATTCAGATTTATTCTCTGTGTTGTACGAATATTCCTGCTACAAAGTCATCGTTGGTGTGTAAAATTTTATCCAATACTGCGATGATTTTAACTCGAACGACGCAAAAAACGAAAAAGCAACAAACAATGCTCTTTAGTATGATTCTTTTTTTTTGCATTTGTCAATGGTACTTCTGTATTATGTACAGAAGAGTATTTTCTATCATTTTTTTCGATGTCGAATATCTACGAAAAAATTGCATATTGGTTTGAAGATTTGTTTTTTCCAAATTCATGGGTCATTTGATGAACCATTCGTACTGATTGTGGAATATCTCAATCTCGTACTTACGATTCGATTTGAACTTTTGTACGTACTCGTATAGGTTGTTGGTATTATGGAAAAAATGCATGAGCTGGTACGCTTCCTTACCTGTAAAAAGAATGAAAAAATACAATTAGGGTTGCAATTTGTGATACTACATAGATACGCTTTGTATGCTTTTTTTATTTTTCGAGACTTGATTTGGAAAGGTCACGATATACTATACTTATAATAATGTAGGTAAATCTACGTTATAGTATATGGCACATGTCTCGTTTATGTTCTATGGCTTAACCGTACCTACATGAAAAAATGACATCGCGTTTGTATACATCGAGAATTACTTGTGACAACATAAGTATATCGCGCGACATATTTGAATAAGGAATTTTCATCGTCGTTATATCCATCCAAAAATTATCCACGAATCAATCAACTCTCTTTTTAGAGATATACCTAGATCTACATGGCGCTAACGAATTGTATTTCTGTTCTGGTGTTCTTTATTTTTATTTTTTCAAGCTATACGAATAAATTCGAGATTTTTTTTCGTGTGTATTGTATTAAGATTCATATCTCGACGAAGATAAAATTATGTAGCTTCGTGTATATTTATATGTAGGTAGTTTGAATTTCAAATACACGGTAGGTTACAATACTTAGATTGTTGAGGATGGAGGAGACGAAGGGTGTATTGATTTCGAAGAACGCGGTTTTTCAAGTGCTCTGGTGAGAGGGTTAGCATGATTGGTTTTGAAATTGATCGCAGCAGATAAGGATAAGACGAAATGGTGTAAAATTCTCCTTTAAATATCTACTGATGACTGTGTAATTATTTGAAATACCGGCGTGTTATCGTCTCAAATGTCTAAAGTTCCATTTCAGCGAACGTCGTCGTATCGGAGAGGAGATTTGATTACGAGCCAAAGTATCCAGATCGGAATACACGAAGGGGAGCGGAAGGTGAGAGAGGGTCAGGAGTTGATTATGATTCGTTTTCGAAGCACGCTTTTTAATTAAGTAGCTCGAAAGTTATTTCATAAAGAGAAGTAAACAACGAAGCAAAATGTTTGGAAATGATCGCAAATAAGTATTTATTCGGAGGATGTGGGCGAAATCAAAGTTCGACTGGAGAAAAATGTTTTATTGCGGTTTGTCTTGTGTAAGAAGTGGAAAAGAAACTCAAGTAAGTTATCTGAGTGTAATTTCTCTGAGGGGACGAGGGGAGAAGAATTCAAACCATTACGTCATGTTTTTATGTATGTATGTATGTATGTATGTATGTATACAATTATACATGTATGTACTTACTTTCATATCATCGTATTAAAGCCATCGTCATTGGAAAAACTCAAAAATTTATTTTAGTCAATTTTTTTTTCAAAATGATAATTTTATAAAATCATTTCTTCCCAATTTGGAATCTGGCATGTAAGCTCCCCTTCCATTTTTATCAAATTAAAAAAAAAAAATAGTATGACACTCTCTACCATGCATATTTTTAATTAGACCAATTTTAAATATTTGAATACATTTTTTGTTACAAGCACCCTAAAGCGTCCCTGAAATTGAAAAAAATTCAAGATTCGTGAGAGGCGCTCATTTAGAATTTATGTTTGCTTTCTTGATACGAGGCTTCTAAATCGCATAATAAAGCTCTAAATTTTAAAAAAAAATAAAATAAAAAATTCGAGTGATCAATGGTTTGTTGGGTTTTTAGAAGTGATGATTTTGAATTTTGACTAAGTTTTTTGAGAAGAGTCATTAGATAAACAAGCTTCGAAAATGTTAAAAATTTGAATGTATGACCAATTAATTATGGTTTTTGGAGGTGTTGATTTTGAAGTACTTTTTTGACACAAGGCTCCTGGTCCAAAAAATTGAAAAATTCGAATGATCTCTGATTTGTTGAATTTTTAGAAGTGCTGATTTTGAATTTTAGTTTGCGTTGTAGAAACTATTTTTTTAAACGGAACAATCAACCCTTAAATTTCAAAAAAAGTTGAAAAATTCGAATTATCTATGATTTTCTAAGTTTTTAGGGGTCCTGATCTCGAATTTTCACTAATTTTTTTGATATGAGTCTCCAAAAACGCAACATTTGACTCCAGAATTTTCAAAAAATTGAAAAATTTCAGTGACCTACGGTTTGCTAGGTTTTTAGAGGTCCTGATTTCGAATTTTGACTATTTTTTTTTTTTATTTATAAGAGCTTCCTGGAGCGCACAATTTGACTTCCAAATTAAAAAAAAAATTGATCACTTGATCAGCAATCTATAGCTTGTTGGGGTTTTTAAGGTCTTGATTTCGAATTTTGACAAATTTTTTTGATATGAGCCTTCTAGAGCGATTCTAAAATAATTTCAAAAAAAAAAAAATTGTAAACTTTTAATGACATATGATTTGTCAAGTTTTCAATGCCGCTGATTCCACATTTTTACTCAAACCTCAAAAAACAATTGAGACTTCTCATGAAAAAATTTACAGTTCCTCCTATAATTTCTCTCCTGAAATTTTTGACCCTATAGCATCGATGATCAGACATTTTATTCTTGTTCAGGAAGTTTTTTTTTTTTTAAGTGAAAACGATATCCATAGAAAGGGGAGAAGGGGGAGGGTACTGCAACTCATCAAGAGGCCAACAAATTTCTATCTCCTTGAAAATGATTTTAATACAAATGCCAAGAAAATTTATTTTAAAAATTCCTCCGATTCTAAATAAAATAATTTTCACAGAAAAAAACAAACCTATACAAACGAATACGCTGAATTGGAATTCACACTCGTTTCCTGCGTTGCTTCTTTCTCGAAGTCGAAATTCTACAAACCCTCGGAGAACAGATTACAATTGACAAACACCCTTTTACCAGTCTTTTTAAACGCGAAAATGCCGCAACTCTCGCATGAAAAAATACGTCACCGAAGAGAATTCGTCGTTTGCCAAATTCTTTTCTATTTTCAGGCATTTTATTAAAATAAATTGTCCGCAATGGATAAAAGTCAACCGGGGGAATATTTTTTTGACAGGAATATAATTCGAATTTAATAAACAGAACTTTTATAAAAATCGAGAAAAAATCGTCCCCTCGCGATTGCGAATAAATATTGATACGCTTTTTGCTCTTCGTCATAAATTCGTAAGTAAGCATAGGAAATCAAACGCAGAAGTTGGAAGAATATAGGAGAACACGGTAGAACAATTATCACGTTCGAGGTAGATTAAGATGTTTACCTGAAAGCCTATACTCAGAAATGGTAGCAGAAAAGATAAAAATGTAAGTAGTATTTTGTATAGCTCGATACGAATGTACAAGCTACAAAATTACATAAGTATGTCAATGTAGTACAGCAAAAGTATCTTCTAAAATTTTATGAACATACGTGCGAAATATCTCTCCGAATATATACCTACACCTACCTACATTCGTGTCACATGTCAACGTAGACGGGTCAGATAACTGTCGTCATTCGCTCGGTTTGCCTTTGCCATCATCACCATCTTGCAATATCAGATTAAACCTACGAATCATTTCCCTTTTCATCGACTCTCGGTGCGTGGCAACATGGAAAAGAAAAATTTCACGTGTCATTCGGCGTGCACCGCGTCGACTCGTAGTACGACGATATGTGTGAGTGTGTATCTTCAATTACAACGATGAAAATGCTTTTACACATTTGGTCTGTAGGTGACAGATTGAACATCGCTTTAACACAAATTCAATTTTCAAGCGTGCTGGATATAATCTGGAAAGAAATTTTTTCTTCTCTCCTCTTATATAATAAATACACGTGTAGACTGTAGGTATTTGTATCGAGATTCGTTATTGGAAAATTTTATAACGCGGCTAAACATAGCTGCGGTATTTGTTGCGAAATTGCTTGCAAATACCTACTGTTTCAATGTGGATAAGTCCTTTCTATGGAGTGGAGAGCGAGCAGAGGTCAAGTTGACAGAACAATTTGAAAAAATACATACAAGCTTCTCGAAGAATAAGTTTATGAGAATTTTTCATCGAATTAATAAAATGGATATGTTTTTAAATTAAATGTCATGAGGTAAGAAAATTTGAAAATTGAAGCAATTTCAAACATTGAAAAAAAAAACAAGAGAAAATAAATAACACATTGGTCATAAATGTTGAGTTTGAAAAAAAAAAGATTGACATTTAATGTTTTTGGAAAAATGCAGAAGAACTGATTCAATGTTTTAAAACGTTTTTAAAAAATTGAAAAATTGAAATAAATAAAATGGAAATAAAGTTTGTTTAGTTTTTAGAAAAATTTCTGAAAAAAATCATCTTCTGCAGTTGGAGAAAACCCGAAAAATATATTTTTTTCTATTTCCTTTTTTTCTCGAATTTTTACCCCTGCATTTCCACAGTAGACAGGATCATTGCACTTTAGTACCTATACCTTCATCCCAAGTTTCACGTCAAATGGATAAAAACAGTCTGAAATAACTTGAAATCCTTGAAAACACATTTTTAAAAGTATCCCCCCCGTGCAGATAATGCGCTCAGAAATCATTATTCGGAACTGCTGAAGAAGAAATGGTATAAAAATTAAAACCACCAAATCAAATCATTGAAATATTTATAAAAAAAAAAAAAAACCATAAAATTGAGAATAAAATTTAAATTGGGGGTTGGTACCCTTTCTGAGGCACTTGAGGACTCGATATTGTCTTCAAATCAACGTCTTTTTGAATTCCAGATAAGATGTTTTCTAACATCTAAGGACTTGCGACAGTATGTTCAAACCAACGTTTTCTGAATTTCTAGTAGGTACTTAGCATTTCAGAACAAAATCAAGACCGTAAACAATTTTTTCAATTTGGAGATTTTGCATCATTTTTGGGGCAACTGGGGACTTGGTATTATCTTCAAATTGATGTTTTCGGATTCCATGTAAGATTTCTACGCAAACTCAGCATCGAAAACAAAACACAAAATTTTTATATTTTTTGGGCTTGGCGTTCATTTTGGGGCCTTTAACGGACTAGAAATGATTGTTTTTAATGTCAATGATGTCGGATTACTGGTACCATCTTAATTTATGTACAAAAATTAAAACTGAGAAATAAGTTTCAAAACTTTTAGAATTTAGAAGTTGAAACTCATCTTTATTCGGCGCACATTTTCAAAACACTTCAACTTCTGAAAATCGAGAAAAAAAAATCATAAACATTATATTTTGGATTTTGGTGCCTTTTTCGAAGCATGAAATGAGGCCCAATATTGTGTTCATATCGATGTTTTCAAATTCGCTGGTCCGAATTGGGACCAACATTTTGACAAAAATTTAGGTGTTCAAATTCTTCTAAATTCGGATCTTTTTTGGTGCAATCAAAGGCTTAATTTTAAATCTTTTGTAAAAAGAATCCTTGGATGACTTTCGATGAATCTTGATGACTTTTGGTGAATCTGTCACCAAGAGTGATTAAAACATAGAAAATTCATTTTTCATTATCTGGTGACGTTTTGATGACATATTCACCCAGCAGTGACCATTCATGTGATCAATTTTGTGCCTGGTGACCTTTGGTGAATCTTGGTGACTTTTGGTGAGTCAGCTACCAAGGGTCAACAAAACATAAAAATTCAAATTGCACTGTATGGTGACTTTTTCATGACATATTCACCAAGCAGTGGCCATTTATGTGATCTATTTTGTACCTGGTGACATTTGGTGAGTTTTGGTGAATTTTGGTGAATCTGTCACCAAGAGTCACTAAAAAATAGAAAATTCATATTTCATTGTCTATCGTGAACTTTTCAAGACATAGGTATTCACCAAGCAGTGACCATTTATGTGATCTATTTTGTACCTGGGGACTTTTGGTGAGTCTTAGTAACTTTTGGAGAGTCAGTCACCAGGAGTCACCAAAACATGAAAAATTTATATTTCACTATCTGGTGACTTTTTCATGACATATTCACCAAGCAGTGACCATTTATGTGATTGATTTTTTACCTGATGACTTTTGGTGAATCTTTGTGACTTTGGTGATCTGTCACCAAGAGTCACCAAAACATAGAAAATTCATATTTCATTGTCTGGTGACTTTTTCATGACATATTCTCCAAGCAGTGACCATTTATGTGAACGATTTTGTACCTATCACTTGGTGACTTTTGGTGAATCTTGGTGACTTCTGCTAATTCGATCACCAAGAGTCACCAAAACATGAAAAATTCATATTTCACTGTGTGGTGACTTTTTTATGACATATTCACCAAGCAGTGGCCATTTATGAGATTGATTTTGTACCAAGTTTGTTTTGGTGAATCTTGGTGACTTTGGGTGAGTCAGTCACCATGAGTCACCAAAACATAAAAAATTCATATTTCATCATCTGACGACTTTTTGATGACAGTTTCACCATGGCAGTGATCATTTATGGGATCGATTTTGTACCTCTCGGAATCAATATTTAAGTTAATTTTACAATCAAAAATTCATTTTTTTATTCTTCTCGAGCAGTTTAAAATTGAAACCTCGCTGGAGACTTTGAAAAGACCTGTTTTATGATTTCGCACTCACAATAACAATCACAAGGATTTTAGGACATGCTCTTTTGATCTAGCTTGGTTTCCTTCACATCGAAATATGCTATCTCAGAAGGATCCCTTGGGCCTTGATTAGAATTTTTAAAAATAACTCTTACCTACTCTAATTTTCTGATCCATAACCATTTCCTTCTGAAGTAACTTGAAATTATTTAATTAGAAAAAAAAATCGGTTGGTCAAGTAAGAAAAATCATTTAATCGGAGAACCGTCAATCATGGGTTGGTGAAAAATGAACGTTTCAAATTGCACGTGAAAAATTGCACGTGCGAAATTGCACGTATACAATTGAACGTGTGTGATAATTGCACGCATGTGAAAATAGAACGTTTACAGCGTTCAATTATTACGTTCAACTCTCTGTATTGTTCTAAAAAGGCTAAAAATGAAGTTCACCCCCTATAACTTTGGTCAGTGCACATTGAGCACCCTCTCGACCATTTTAGGGAGTTGTCGCGAAATTCCATGAGTTCAATTTCAAAAGTTTTATCTGCTCATAAATTCCAGAAAAAATGAAAAAAATTCAAGTAACACCGCAAATTTAACTTGCAGACGGTTTCAACCTGTTCAGGCGCCGGTAGCCATATTTCGAAAGTTCAAAAGTTAATTTAGACGGTTTTTATGGAACTTTGTGAAAATCTGAAATTTCCAAAATACAACTGGAGGTTCCAGTTCCAGAACGCCTTGAAACCATCTCCAATTGACTCAGCATGTTGAAGTAAATTTTAGCTTTCCACCTTCTTTGAGCAACATTTTGCAAAAATTTCAACTTTCAAAAATCTGCTGGAGGCTCCAGAACTGTTCAGAACGTTTCGAAAGTGTATTTTGGGTTGGTGAAAATCTCACATTATTAAATCATTTTCAGACGTTAAATTTGCAGACGTTCTATTTTCACATGCGTGCAATTATCACACACGTTCAATTGTATACGTGCAATTTCATACGTGCAATTTGCGGGTCCCCGTCAATCATACAATTCAACTTTTTAAAACCTCAAGTCAATGCTTGGATGTATCATTTTTCAATTTTTTTTGGAAATATGGTGATGAACTTGGCAAGACGTAGGTAGGAAAAATTACAAACTTTTACACTATTGTTCAAGATTACCTCGGGTGGCAGCTCCAAGTTTGAAAAATGTTCAAGTTTTAATTTAGAGTATTCAAATTTTAATCACATCATCTTTAGAAAATAATCATATAGCTAGAAATCAAACTGGACCCCCCCCTTATGCCTACAAGGGATTGGGTGGCCAAAATTTTGAAAAATACAACATGAGTATTAAAATCTTGTTTTTTCAAGAGCCCTGATTCTCGGATGATCGTTTTCTCTAAAAATCAAAATCAAGCCCCCTCCTCCCTCGAGGACTTTGAATACCAAAATTTTGAAAAATCCAATATGGATGTCAAAATTTATGCGTTTTTAGGGGCGCTGATTTTCGTTTTGATTAGGTACTATTTGCCTTAACAATCTCAAAACTGAGCCCCCTGTCACGCATTTGGAGGCCGAAAAGGTTTAAAATTGCATTATGGGAGTAAAAATACAATTTTTCAGGGGTACCTACTGATTCTCATTCTGATGACCATTTGTCCTAAAAATCAAAATTGAGCACTCCACAAGGAATTTGAGAACCAAAATTTTGAAAAATGCAATATTGCTGTCAAAATCTAAACTCCCCAGGTGAGAATTGTTTTCCTCAAATTGATAAATTATTTACTCCATCAAAACTATAGAGCGAGGATTTCCTCGTGTTAATTCTATTACATGGCAAGAAAATGACAATCAGATTAATTACACCAGAATACGCATTAGAAAGAAGTTAGCCGAACAAAACAAAACATCGTATAACCGAATTGATTCCCTCATCGCGATTTTAATTTAATTTCAAACAGACATCATTTGTTTTCAATTTGGTTTTTCGGTAGAGAATCAGTCTACTATATGCGGCAATAATAGGGGAAAAAATTAATTCATTCGAGTCGAAAGTTTTGAAACAGTTCGGGAGTTTCATTAGAAGAAAATCGAATGAAACAGTAGTAATAAAAAGATCTTTCTATTATACTCGTATGATGGTTTCGTCTCGTCGTCTTCGCAGTCGACGAGACCGATTCCCAACGACGACGACGTAGACTGAAAGCTTGAAAAACAAATTTAATTTTAATTGTGTTCTCATTTCGGCGCGTACAAATTCATCATCAGCAGCCGAGTTAAAAAGTAAAATTTAGACCGACGAAAGTTTATGAAAATGGAGGATATTTGATAATGAGAATGTCTTATATAGGGTACAATGTGAAAAAACCCCGAGAAAAAAAAACATAAAAAATTAATTTATACTTCGTAATAACGAGTAAATATTTCTTCGCTGCGACTCCTACAACTTTATGAATTTTCGTTCAGCAGATTGATCGCTGGGGCTGAAAAACGAAGCCATCTCCCACCATCTTGTAATAAGATAAAAAGATTAATTTCATATAAGCTGCGTAATAATAGCATTTCGACAAATAAAGCCTATACTGGAAAAAACCACGTTACGCCATGTTGCCAAATTCACCATTATTGGTATTTGGAACACGTAAGGCCAGAAAATAATAAACTTTGCTAACTTGTTGAAAAGTAAATATCTGCGAGAAATTTTCTTCAAACGTTGCGTTGCTTTGTCGAGTTATTAAAACTTGTTTAATTAGAATTTCATCCTTCATTAAATATTACATTTTGTTGTTATCGACGTTTTTGTTTGAATTATATCGATCGTTCCAGTAACCGCAACACCTAGTTTCAGGGGATAGATACCTACAGTTACAGTTCACTATATACTACAATATAGGTAGGTAGTAAACTAGGTATACCTCACGTGGAATTTTTTTCCACTTTGGAACGATCATCTCGAGACGAAATTTCAATTCCAGGGTCGTAAATCTTGAATTTTTTTACGTCAATTTCGCCGTCGGTTATTTCGTCAAAATTGAAAATAATTTTTATTACAAGAACGAGCTAGAGAATTTTCAAAATTGATTGTGAATTTTTTTCAAACTCGCCCTTCGGAAATTTAATATTAAAACAGACGAAAATTGTCGAATTTTTTTTCACTACGACCTTGAAGGTGAAATTTTCTACTCGAGTTGTTCGTTGATGAAACGTATGTATAGGTATTTACCCCAAGGGATAGAAATTTATTAGATCATTGCTCTCGTAAAATAGCTCAATTTGAAATCAACCCCAGAGACTTGTTCTTTAGTATTCAACGAAAGCAAAATGGCCAAATTAGACGAAAAGTATACGAAAAGCTCGACTCGTAACGAGCTATACCTATCTAACGTATATAAAAGCACCAGGGTTTTTAAAGCAGTTGTTAAAAAAATTGTACCATTCTTTTTTTTCCCGCCAAAAAAGGAAGAAGAAAAAAATTAACGGTAATCTAATTAACACGGTGCCATGTATAAGCCCACAGCGTTCAACTTATCCGTTCTCTAAGGAAATATTATCAAGAAGAGGTTGAAATCTCGAGTCGAAAGTTTTCTTTTAAACGCGTCTATTCTCACCGGGCAGATCTGAGCTACGAGTAGAGGTAAAAGAAGAAAAATGCTCGAAAGTTATTCGCACTGCAGACGAACCAACTAATTGTTCTTTTGATACAAAAGATACCGCATTTGTATGTCGATGAAGCGAAAATTTTCGGACGTTTTACGTTGTGGAATTGGAAATTCGGACTGTGGGAATGATGATGCGGCCCATCGTCGTCGTGCTCTCTAATATATCGACTGACATGATTCGGAGAAAAACTTTACACGGTTCGACGATTTCAAACAAAAAACGGGCGTAAGTCATCACGTAGTACAGAAGTTACTATTACATCGTTCAATAGTTACATTAATCACTTTATATGGTACTGTATGCGTTTGAAGAGCAGGCCGGAAGTGGGTCCGCGTATCGGTGGCAATTGAGACAATATACACAGTGTGTCGAGGTACGTAGTACGTACTAGGTACTCGTTAGAGAGAGCTTCGAAAAAAATACACGAGTACGTATTAAACCGGGTATTTTAAATTATCGTCTGCGAGGTATACATACGTACGTACAACTAACGAGAGAACGAGAGTTTGAAACATCTGCACGAGTTTACTAGAAATTGTCTCCAGATATACAGCGAGAGGTACACCTTTTTAGGCTTGTTACGCACCCTTATACTTAGGTAGTTGGTAGACTGTCGATCGAGTTCGAGGTATACCTATTATACCTAAGCGAATGAAATCCAAGATCCCTGCCAGCACGTGGAATATCTGGAGGCGAATTTGACCGGAAAATAAATCATAATTAGTCGGATTTGCCTCCAGGTATAACCAATGTTTAATTTTTGGCTCGATTCAGAGTGGTTATTACGGAAAGGTATATAGATTGATGTTGGAATTCTATACTTTTCGGCCATCCCGGCCAATTACGAGTAGAAAACTAACTACTGTAACCCTTTTCTGCGCAACGGAAATGACTTCAACGTCGATGAGACGTGTCGTGTGTTCCTATCGTCGTCTCTGTAATCTTTCATCGAGAGAGTATTTTCGATAGGTTTTTTCCCTCGACGTTGGATCAGTTTCTGTAATTTTGCAGGGTGTTTGTGAAATTATGATGAGTTTTTTCTCGTATATGAGTTTGTAAGTGTTTCGTACTCATGCAGAAGCTCCAAAACGACATCGCATTCTTGAAATTGAACATTTTTGAAAAGTATGAAATTTTTTGGACTTTTTGGACCCAGAAATTGAGCAAGGGGGGAGGGGGATTCATCGAAAAACTATCATGTGGTTCTTACTTCAACAAAGAAGGTCTATTATTGGCTGAAAACATCAACCTGAAAGCACATCACCAGGCAAATTTTCAGATACTGTATTTCATTTTTCAAATTTTGAAAAATTACAAAAAAAGTACAAATTTGCTCATTTTTTTATACTTAAGTCAGGAAAAAAACAAAAATTGATCGAACTGAGCTGGCAAGCTGATGTTTGATTTATTCCATATTTTCGCTCTTTCAAATCAGCTGGTGGTGGTTTTAGACTGTTTTGGCGTCTCAAACGGATTTTTATATTTTCCAGTGCTAAAAAAATCCATGATGGAGGCCCAAATGAAATTCAGAGCACCCCACAAAACTTTTGATAATATTATCGTGACTTTTCTAGTTGACTGGGAATTGAATAGAATTTTCAAAAATATGGCTCTGCAAACTCCAACCCATATTTTCGGAAGCGTGCAGAACGAGGAAGGAGGGAGTGGGGTGAGGAGGGGATGGCCCAACCAGTCAAAAAAATGTTGGCAAAAAGTTGAGAATTTTTGGGATGAATTGGATGAGTGAGAAAAAGTTGCGAAACTGCCACCCTCGCTTCTCTTTCCATGCTCTAACCAAAGTTGAAGGGTAGAAAAATTGACTTCTCACATCTACTTGAAATTACCGAAAGGAAGGTCTCTTTATTCCACTCAAAACTGCCAGAAAGTCTCAAACTTTTGCTAAAATATGAAAAAAGTCATTTTTTTTCGTCAAAAATTCGCAACCATGTTTCTGAAGTTTTGTCAAAATTGGTCTTTTTGAAAACATGAAATTTTGTCTTGAAAAAATGAAGAATTCTGGATTTTTGAGAGCTTTTGCCCTCGCTTTGCTCGGTCCTTATTACTTGAAAATGTTATAATTTCCTGAAAATTAAAAATGTTGAAGCCATGAAAATCAACTTTTTGCATTCATAATGATGTTATTTTGCGCTTCAAATAATCAATTTTCCACAGTTTTTGCCCATTTTAAGAATTGAAAAATTAATTTGAGAAATTTTAAAAACAAAATCAAATCAATAGAAAAATTTAAATTTTTTTGTATAAAATAATAATTTTTCAAATTTTAAAATTATTCAACATTTTTGTTCGCAACTCCTCTTCCAAAATTTGTTTGAACCACATATTAGCTAGAAGAATTGGAGGGAGAGGAGGTGGCGAAATCTGAGGTGAGAAGTTGGGAAATTTTCAGTCCTCCTCCCCCCCCCTCAACGACACATCACTTCGTCACGACTCTGCATATTTTGAAAGTATATTTTTTGATTAAAAAAAAAAAATTGTTTAAAAACCACTAAATCAAAAATTGTATCTTCATACCTTGATTTGAAAAAAAAAACAAAAAATAGAAAATTTTTTGAAATTTATTGAAGATGAAAAAAAAAAGAATTCTGCTCCGACCCAAAATTCTGCCCGATGGCATATTTTTGGAAATTTTTTGAATTTTTGTTTATTTGGTTCAAAAATTTTCTGCTTTTGGGGTAGATATCTTCTTTGCAAGGGTCTCTTTCTTTGATCCTAATTGAAGAGCTTTCCATTCTAAAGTGGATGAAGTCATATTTTTTCCCCAATAAATGCGTTTTAAATTTTTGATGCTGAAATTTGTTCTGTTTCCGAAGGTCAGTGCACCTTTCCTTTCTTTGGGCATAAAATAATCGCTCGTAGAGAAATTTACTTTGAAAAATCGATGACTTAACCCACTTTGGAAGTAAAAAATCTCCGTAAAACGTGTACCTATTTTTAAAAAAATGACTTGACCCACTTTGGAATAGAGCTCTTCAATTGTAAGACTTCGAATTTCCGCTGAAACCGCAACACAAATTGCTCATCTCAACATTGAGCTCGGTTTTAGACAAACACAAATTTTTAAAATTTTTCTTCGGTCACTTGGGGGGGGGGGAAGGAGGGGTAAGTAAAGTGTTTTTTTAAAATGAAGTTTTCATTTCAATTTTGAAAAAAAAGGCACAGAGATATACATTATATGTATTTTATCACAGTAAATGAGATTTTGAGTATTTTGAGTTCCTTGAAATCAAAGAATCGCCTTAAGTTTGGCTTGTCTCGTCAAGTTCGAAAAAGATGGATTTTTTTCCAAATCATTGTTGGGAAATGAAATACATATTATGTACTTATAAGCGTAAGACGGCCTCTCCTCCCTCCCTCCGGACGACCATTAAAAAAAATGGGTAAAATAGTGAAACTCTTTTCCTAATATTCTTCTTGGACAAACATCCGTTTTAAGAATATGCTTATGATTCTGGTTAAAATTCATACAGGTACGTTCTAATTCTGTGTTTTCGAATTTTTTCAGGATCTTATTAGAGGTTGATGCCATCAGGAAATTTTTTTGAATTTACATATATGGGTACAATATTTATTGCGATGATGAGTCAAAATCGTCAATAAGAAATAGATACTGTACTTTCTCAACCCTGATTTTGGTTCTCGTTGGCATTCTTCTTTTGATGCTGGATGGGTGAGTGGAGGGGGTAAAGCCTGTTTTCACAAAAAGGAACCGAGATTTTTCAATGAAAGTCGTCTTCAAGATTGAAAAGCTTTTTTGTTAAGGAAGTGTAGATACTGGATGGCGGTAGGAGCCTAATTGCAAATTTTTCCTCTATATTCTTACATGGTACAAAGGTCAGTCAACAAATAAGTTTCCCTCGTTCAGAAAATTAGGAAGGGAAATTAGGAAGGGAAATACCTAGGAACTTGAAATTTTCAGGGAATCTTGATACAACCTTTGAGCACCACTCTGCAAAATTTTATTCGGATCCGTTCAGTAGTTCGTTTATAATGAGAGTTTGAAGATGTGATAGGAGTTTTATAGTGTGTCCGAGGTTCAAGTGGTTCAACGAGGAGTAAAAAAAATTTTTAATTTCGAAAAAAATACGGTAATGGATTTTTACAGATGCCTACTGATCCTCCATGAAGAAAAAATTGTCCTAATTTGAACAATATGTGAGTGGTGCCGAAAATCCAGTGGTGAGCGCACGAGCGTGATAAGTGATCACAGGGTAGGTTGCACAACTAGTGTTTCAAAAACGAACTCAACAGCCAAAATTGATGAAATTATACACAATAATCTTGATATCAGTATCAAAAACATCATATGTGAGCATGATGCTTCATATTTGACTGCCTAAAAAACATTATTGAACTTTGAAAGTCATTTTCAGTACCGCAAAATTTGAATGTGCTGCGTCACAAACAAAATTTCACTGTTCATGTTGCTGCATGTCAAAAGAATAGTCAGAATTTGTGTAAGAATGATGAAAACAAGTTCCTTAACACAATGGTAACCAAAAACAGGGTTGAGTGCATCACTATGCCTCGCAAATTTGGCACAATCCCCATCGTGAAATCAATTCAAGTTTCAACTCGGACCCGCTATACGACTCCTACCACATCTTCAAACTCGCATTATAAACGAACTACTGAACGGATCCGAATAAAATTTTGCAGAGTGGTGCTCAAAGGTTGTATCAAGATTCCCTGAAAATTTCAAGTTCCTAGGTATTTCCCTTCCTAATTTTCTGAACGAGGGAAACTTATTTGTTGACTGACCTTTGTATTTGTATTTATGCTCTACTGACCCATCATCCACTTAGTTTTGCCTATAAAAATGATTGAAAAAGTGCAACCAAGGTTGAGACCAAGGCTAGTCATGCCTGGTTCTACTTTGCCTACATTTTGACCCTATTTATTGGAGTAAAATTCGCCAATTTTCCTAACTTGTATTTCATCAATAGCTGTTTTTTCGCGCTGATTTCCTCTCTATATACTGAATATAATACGAGTTACGTCGTAAAATACGACTGTAGTGTGCGCACATTTGTTGTAGATATAGTGTAACAATGGTAATCGCCGGCACGGCAATCGGTCCACTAAAGGCAAAAGTTACCGCGAAAAATGCTATATTATAAATTACACGTATAAAATTTTTTTTCGGCTACGTTAACGAAAAACCAACTCGGTAACTATCATAAAATCACGTAGCACCTATAAATTACGATAATTTAAAAAGAATCGTTTACGTTACAAAAAAAAATAGGCCTTTGCTCGCGAATAATCGTAAAACGCACGTGTATATAGGCGGAAAAACTAAAATAGTGCCCGATCCATAACGTCACGAACGTAGACAATTCATTTGAGAAAATTAATTCGACGACGCGTGAAATGGTTCCATTTTTTTTCTACTTCTCTAATTTGTACTACGTAGTTTGTATAGGTATACGAGATAAGTATCCTTCTACATGCAAGAGTACAAGTGCACTTGTGTTCTTTTTTTTTTGTCTTACGAGTTGTTGATGGCCTGGTAGTGGTATACGAGTAGTTGAAGTGATTTGCGTACTTATTTGGACTTATGGGAGTCAGACACTTTGGAAAGACCAGAGGTCAACATACGTGTGCCAGTGACGCGTACAGTATTTTATATTCCAACGCGACGCCGACAAAAGACATTATTATACGTATATTATGGTTAATTTGTATTCGCTTAGAACGACTGTCGTGAGACATCGCCGCCGATTCCCAATCTTTTCCCGTTAATTTCTTCGCTATCGTAATACTAATCAGGTTTACGTACAAAAGATCGTGCTGCTAAGGAGAAAGACAGGCAGGGTACTCAACTCATTCAGCCACACTCGATAGTCTCTTGGCGCAAATAAACCAGAATGATGAACGATGAATGTGCTATGTGCCATGAAATCATATCCGAGAAATTAAACGGGGGTTACTCTACTAATTGCTCGTCGTAATTTGACTAGAAAATATGTAATATCCCGGAGTTGATCAAATATGCAAAATGTGTTCCTTCGAGTTACATGCTCTGATAATAACTTTCTGTTTGAAAAATGCGGCTTTTAAGGATCATTGGGGTGTGAGATTTTGAGGGAGAAAGAAAACGTATCGTGATTTGAGGTAGAAAGAAGAGGACAACCGGTGAAAAAAGTTCGTTTTTAGATTGACGAAGTAAAAAGTAGAGAAAAATGTGATTTTTGTGTTTTTTATACAAAAGATCATCAAAAACATAGGTAGGTAGCTGGGTAGTGGGTACACAAAAGTTGAGGGGAAAGATATATGTATTTGCTAAAAACATTAGTGATTGGGCGGATGCTTTAAACGATTTGATAAGAATTACGTTTGTTTCAATTTTCGTAAAAATCGTTAAATTAGTTCTTCTACTTACTAAATACCAACAGCTGAAGACACAGATTTTATCATTTTACTACAAAAATACGTTCTCACCTGAAACAAAAAGAAAAATAAATGATTAATTGATTTTGATTATTCACAATCTAAAATACGTACGTAAGATATCACAATATTAGGCATAATCAGAAGTTGAAACACAAAATTCATAATTTTTATGACCCCCCTCCCCTCTCCTAAAAAGCATACATCGATGAGTGATTATTTTTTGAATTTTCAGTGCAAAAAATTAATTTGAGCAGCTGAAATTTTTACCATGCAAGTAGGTATCAGACTCAGGCGTGGACTGGATCGGTTGGGGGCCTCTGGCGGATGCACCGAATAGGGTCCTTAAAATTTCATCTCCTCCTCCTTGAGTATCTTTCCAGATGTATTTTTTTCTGATTTTTGTTTTTGTATTTTTATTCAATTTTGCAAAAATTAGTTGATCTGATAAGTACATAGAAACAGAAACAAAACTAGCGGTTTTTTGAGGGGGGTGGGAGGGGGCTAAAATACCAATTTTGCAAAATGAAATGACAAGTTTTTCAAGTGAAATGAAAGATGAAATGACAATTTTGTCAATAGACATAATTTGCAATAATGCTCATAAAAATTGTGATTTTTCCTTTTGAATTTATGGACGTTTCAAAAATATAATTTTTGTTGGTTTGAAAAAGAGAAATGAGTTTATTGCACAAACTTTTTCAAACTTTTCAAAAGTAGATCGAAAGATCATGCAAAAATTTATCACCTGTCAAAATTTCAAGAGCTAAAGTGCGTTTTTCGATTTTTGGTGAATTTTTGAAAATCGAATTTATAGTGGAGGCAAATAAGAGAAAATAAAAACATTTTTGGCTACCAAAGATTTTATGATGAAAAATTGTCGAGGGTGGTCCCCTGAATAATCCCTGAGAATTACCACCCCTCCCACAAAATTCCATCAAATTGGAGTTGTAAAGCTGAAATTTATTCTAAAAACTAATTTCAATACGCTACAAAGTACTGCAGGTGAATTTCAAGTCGTTTTGGATCCTCCAGCGACTTTTTGAAAATTCCTGAGGCCTCCAGCAGATTTTTGAAATTTTAAATTTTCACAAAATTTCATCAAATGGAGATGGAAAGCTGAAATTTACTCTGCACTCCAATTTTAACACCCTCTGAAGACGACTTCAGGTGGGTTCAAGTCATTTTAGAGCTTCCAGCGACTTTTTTGAAAATTACTGGAGCCTCCAGTAGATTTTCGATACTCGAAATTTCCACAAAATTTCATCAAATGGAGTTGGAAAGCCTAAATTCATTCTGCAAACTAATTTCAATACGCTACGAAGTCGACTGCAAGTAGATTTCAAGTCATTTTGGAGCCTCCAGCGACTTTTTGAAAATTACTGGAGCCTTCAGTAGATTTTTGAAACTTGAAATTCCTGCAATATTAATTTATCAAATGGAGTTGGCAAGCTGAAATTTACTTCGCAGACTACATGGTGGTTTCAAATGGTTTTGAAGCTTCCAGCTACTTTCAGGAAATTTCAATTTTCCAAAGAAACGCCATATAAAATTTCATAAAGTCACTGGAGGCTTCAAAACGACTTGAAATCCACCAGCAGTCAACTTCGTAGCGTAATTGAAATTAATTTGCAGAATGAATTTCGACTCTCCATCTAAGTTTGATGAAATTTTGGGGAAATTTCAAGTTTCAAAAATCTACTGGAGGCTCCAGTAATTTTCAAAAAAGTCGCTGGAAGCTCTAAAATGACTTGAACCCACCTGAAGTCGTCTTCAGAGGGTGTTAAAATTGGAGTGTAGAGTAAATTTCAGCTTTCCATCTCCATTTGATGAAATTTTGTGAAAATTTAAAGTTTCAATAAAAATCTACTGAAGGCTCCAGTAATTTTCAAAAAAGTCCCTGGAAGCTCTAAAATGACTTGAACCCACCTGAAGTCGTCTTCAGAGGGTGTTAAAATTGGAGTGTAGAGTAAATTTCAGCTTTCCATTTCCATTTGATGAAATTTTGTGAAAATTTAAAGTTTCAATAAAAATCTACTGGAGGCTCCAAAACGACTTGAAATTCACCTGTAGTACTTCGTAGCGTATTGAAATTAGTTTTTAGAATAAATTTCAGCTTTACAACTCCAATTTGATGGAATTTTGTGGGAATTTCGAGTTTCAAAAATCTGCTGGAGGCTCCAGAACTGCTCAAAACGGGTTGAAACCGTTTCCAATTGATTTGGCATGTCGAAAATAGGGTATATCCCAAATTTCAGCTTTCTTGGTCAATTTGGTAAAATTTTGATTTTTCCCCTCATTTTTGGCCTGAATTCGATTTTCAAAAATTCACCAAAAATCGAAAAACGCACTTTAGCTCTTGAAATTTTGACAGGTGATAAATTTTTGCATGATCTGTCGATCTACCTTTGTACTGTTTGAAAAAATTCGTGCAAGTCGTATGTTGGATCGCAAAATTTGCGATTTTTCCTGACCTGTCAATCAAAATGGCCGCCATTTTGTCAATAAGGCCAACTTTTTTTTTGGCAAGTTTGCTTTAAAATGTTTCTTAGGATGTCCCCTTTAAGAAAAAAGTTGTCCCGGAGAATCGACGGGGGGATGCGATTCAAATTTAAAAATTTAAAAAACCAAAAAATAAACTCCTCACATTAAAAAAAAACTTGTTTTTAGACATCTCGAAATGAAAATTTTCAAAAGCTTTCGCCCTCGTTTCGTTCGGACCAATTTGTTTCTCATTTTCAAATAATTTGAAGCCTCCAAAAATTAAAAAAAAATATATAAATCTGCATAAGTCATGTCATAAGAACATTATATCAATTGGCAAAATTGATATTTTCTCCCACATCAATGGACAAATTCTTGTGAAAGTAAACTCATTTTTTCAAAATAAGATATTTTTGCAATCGTCACGTTTCCTCAAGATGATGTCATAGAATTCAAACAATTTATATGAAACAATTTTTTTTTCAATTTCGAAATTTTTCTGAACATCCAGAATCTGTATTTACAGTTTCATTTTTGGCAATCTTCATCATTTTGTGCTTTAAAGAAAATAAACTTTCTGTAATTTCCTACATCGAGTCTGTCCACTTAAAGGATCTAATCCAATGCTTTCAAAGGAACCCCATTCCACAAGTTTGACCTCATTTGACTCACTAAAACAGGTGTCAAGTACAGAAATGTGAAAATTCCAAAGATGAAATCTGATATACATGTGCTGCAAATCGTCTAATTTGATTCTGCCCTCTGTCCCTTTCAAAGTCACATCGACCGCATGAGCCATCATTTTTTTTTTTTACAAAAATTCAACTAAAGATAGACTTGAATAAAACACACAAAAATCAGCTCATGGTTTTCAAATTATTCACTGTCTTTAATATGTATTATTTTCTTTGCATCCAGATGGAAGTTTAATCAAAAAGTAAAATAAAAAAGTGAAAAAGGAACCTACCTACATATCACGGTAACGAAACATAACCTCTTTGTTTCAGGTTATTTTTGACTGCGGTTTTTTTATTTATTTATTCATTATTTAAACAGATCCTCTACCTACACTCGTATTTATACGAATGAACATCCACCTATAGGTTAAATATACAATACGTATTTTTTAGCCGAGGTTTCGTACGCTTTTGAAGCTGTTCTAATAAAGGTTAACCCTACACTTAGCCTTCATGAATTTACAATCTGGATCATAAACCTCTACTGACCAGTGGGAATATCCCAAAGAAAACCACTATAATTAAACCAAAGAGATACGAATTTTCGGCTCTCGTATCGTTTAGCGTTGAATTTAATCATTGAGATTAAACTTTATAGTAGGTAGGTACACGAGGAAGTTCGCATGCTCGCGATGGAATTTCAAAATACAGTAAGTAGGAAGATAAAACAGAAAAAAAAAACGCAAAGAATTCACAAGTATTTTTCATACTCGGCTAATTAAACTACACGAAGATGTATCTTTATGGCACAGACGTAGGTAGGCACGATGCAACCCCTCGAGTGGATTCCCATTCAGGTGGAAAATAATCAGCAAAGGTGACAGATCCTCTCTATAAAACCCACCGTATAAAATTTTTCTCAACGCATCAAGGTGGCAATAAAAGTTTAGGTATAGTTTCGTCTAATCGACACTTCGTAAAAAGCAAAAAAAAGCCTCGGTGACAGGATCAGGTGCTCGGTGAGGGGGGGAGCAACAAAAAGACACAGCACAATCCATCGATGATGAAAGTTTTCGAAAAAGAATTTTAATTAAAATTTCATGCTTCAAGTTGCATTTAGTAATTTAATTTAGCGAAAAGTTGATTCTAAATGTGGTTTTTTTTTAGGGCATAAGAATTAGGGAGTCAGTAGCAAAGACGAATACGCGTCGAGTGAGTGAAGTAACACAAAACACTATTGTTTTGCGGTGGAATCACATAGGCGTGAAAATTTTAAACCCCTTTTTTTCCAAAATGATCGAGAAATTGTAATATGCATGTTTTTAAAATGACTATGGTTTAGAGATGAGAACCCCCCAAACTGAACGAGCGAACTGTTAACCGTGAACTTATTAGGATAGTTTAATGCGTTTGAGAACCCTTGTTATACTTTAGAAAATGAAAACTAAAAATAAGTCGTAAAGTTTTTAGTCATGAAGCGGAACAGTATACGCGCTGTCTAATTAAAATAATAATTTTCTTTTACACTGGAAAACTTTTACAACTTTTTTTTTCAACCCTTTTCGCTTCGTATACGGGGGCTCATTTCGGATTTATTTTTTCATAATGTGTGGATGGTTCATTAATTCGGTAATGGGTTTAAATTAGCTCGAATTTTAATTATTATAACGCCTCTCGTCTCGTCTCCGATGACAATTGCAGAATGCTGAAGCCCCTGAAGGTATTTTTCCACCGAATCTTATTTTATAATCGATATTCGTTGTCGTAAGTATAAAAAAAACCAAGTAAATTAAATTTTAATCGAATTCACGCCGAACATAAGGATAATTGCTACGAGTCTTTTATTTACAAAGCTTATATTATAACTTAATCGTGTTGCGGATATTTGAAAACTGAGTAAAATAGCAACTTTCTTCGTGTTACATTAATCCCAGGGTTTAATTTAATGAAATGCTTACGTATTGTTGGTTGTGTTTAGTATCCGAATTCACCTGCTATATATTTGTAAATAGATTTTTCATTTTGATTGGCTTCGTTTTTAAAAACCGCATCCTTCTCTTGTTCAAGGTACTGTGCGAGTACACAAGGTACAAGAAAGGCTTCATAATGACGAAGTTTTATACCCGCGTAGCTTTCTGGGGAACATTCTATACCGTATTTGGTATCTATATTTAGTATAATACTACGGAATATTTCGACTCGAGAAATTTCCCAATATTAATGACGACAAGCGTATAGTTCTTACAGCATGTCGCGTCGATATTACTCAAATATTCTAGCTATGTTTTAATCTTCTGTATAGTCGAGTACTTATTGTGAGAAAGCCAATCTATACTTGGAAAATATTTTTTAGCTTTTCTTTTCGATTGTAGATCGAGCACTTGTGGGTCTATTTCGATTTCTATAATATACTCACTCTATGTCTACACATATTGTACTATACAAAGATATCCTTACGCATTGAAAAAAGAAATGGAAAATATAATACGTTGAACTTTTTTTTTTCACTCTGTCTAAACTTTCATCTTCAACACGACGAAAGTATTTCTTTTTTCTCAAAAGTCGATAAGACGAACGCGGCCATTTATTGTTAGACTGATACAAAAATGAGATATATTGCTCCAAGTATCGTTCGAATAGACAACACGTACGCAGTCGAGTCTCGGAAAAAGTGCGAATTTTTCCGGGAAAATCGGATTTTCCGTCGTTTTTTTTCGCGCCCCCGGGTGCGGGTTGTGATTCTCTCTGGTTTTGACACACTCTTGCTCAAAAAATCGGACCAAAATTACGGGATTTTTGGCTCATAATGGTTCGGACACGCCTATACTGACGAGCATATCGCGTTTCGTGTGTGTATAACGCTGATGACCTACTTAAAAAATGGCCAACACTGACGTCGAATCTACGGATAATAACGTCACCAACAACTCGTCAAATGAGGGCAAAAAAGGAAGAAATCGGAAGAAAAAAGGGACCCCACCCCCCTCCTTCATTGACAACTACCTAAAAGAGACCAACGATCTCATCAACTCCTGCCTTGAACTGCTGGACCAGTCCAACAACCTGAAAACCAGCATAAAAACAGGTATGAAGGACAATTTCACAAAACTTAAAGAAAATAGCGTTAATTTTGCGAACTCCGTGAAAACTCAGATTAAGGAGGCTGCGGCCAAGCTCGCCGAAAAGGCTGCAGGCAGCCGCACACAGCCTCCAAGCAGCTCTGCACAAAACCAGCTACCCCAGCTAACCTTCTCACATACTCCACTAATACCTCCGAATAGGCCTACTACCTATGCAGCTGTAATTAAAAAACCAGTACAAATGCATCAGCTCAAGCAGCAAAACCCAGAACTGGTACCCAAAACTCCCATCAAACTCAACAATAATACTATGGTCCTAAAGCCCAAAATCACAGGCCAAGATGGATTCCAGCTAGTAAAAACTGCTATCAACCCCTACACTGATGGGGTAACTTTTGCAAAGCCCCTGCCTGGAGGTGGAGTACTTATTGCATGTCAGGACCAGTCAAAACTCAAAAATGTACAGCAAAAGCTGCAGCAAAATCTCACTCCTATCTTGAAAAAGGAAAAAAGAAATCCAGAAATAGTTATCCACCGCCTACCAAAATTATGCACAGCTCAAGAAATTGAGCAAGCAATAGTAAATAGTACTGGCTGCAACCCTCAGTACACCAAAGTTATGAGGTATAGGCATGACGATCCAAACTCTGGAATTTTTGCAACTGCTGTGGTAACCCCCGCGGCATGGCAGCTCTTAGTGAGTACCCATGGGAAGATATTGATAGGGGGAGACAGTTGGGCGGTGTGTCCAGTTGCTAATAACATACCTCTAATCAAATGCACTCAATGCCATCAGTATGGCCATCTTAAAAAATATTGCAGGCTTCCTGTAGCAACTAAGGAAGCTGGAACCTGCTTAAACTGCACTCGAGTGAATCAAAAAAATCCCTCAGCTACCCCCTTGGACACCAAGCATGATACTCACAGTAAAAATTGTACCTCCCTAATTAATCATCTCAACGCAGTTTCTAAAACCATCCAATATGAGTAGAATGGCCTATCAAAAGAAAAACTCAAACACAAAAATAGCTCAGATAAATATAGGTAACAACCAGAAATATCTCTCCACAATAGCTGATGTAATTAAAGATGAAAATATTGACGTGATCGCAATGTCTGAGCCATACACATGTAATAATAAAATTCCTATCTTATCAGACAACTATCGAAGCATATGTAGTGGCAGTGCATGTATGCTTGTTAAAAAAAACATTCCGCTGACACAGACATTCCATAGTGTCGGCGGCATCGTTGAAATTGAAATAGCTGGTGTGACGTATGTCTCTGTATACGCCTCGCCAAATAAGCCCATTAAGAGAATAACACAGGTACTGAAAACCATTGTGCTGAGAAAGCAAAATGATAAACTTATTATGATGGGTGATTTTAATACCTACTCGTCTCTACTTTATTTCTATAGGCACCATGCTATAAGAGAGAGAGATGAATTATTTGATGATTTTATCATATCCTCTAACCTCACCATATTAAATGACGATACACCAACCTTTGTTAGAAGGGAGTATAAATCAATACTGGACTACACAATAGTCTCAGACTACATGATAAGTAGGGTGAGAGACTGGAAAGTAGTACCTACAGCTCCTAGAGATCACCAGCTCATCACCTTTGAAGTTACTATACAACCTACCTACTGTGTGGGAGAAGAAAAATACATCTACGACTACGATATGATAGAGGAGGCAATCCTAGCCAATCCCCTACCAAGTTTGGATCCAGATTGTGGTAGGGAAGAAATAGACCAGTTTATTCAATACTTTGAAGAGCTGGTTAGTAATCTGAAAGATATGGCAAAAATCTCCTCAAAGGACTCTCCTCTTCCTTGGTGGAATAGTGACCTTGAGAAAATTAAGCAATCCAAAAATGACCTTGCTAAATGCCTCCGCTCCATCCCACCTGAGTCAATCCAGTATGAGCTATGCTATGAAGAATATAGAGCTATAGAGCGCAAATATACCTACGAAATAGCAGGAGCCAAGCGCAGAGCTTGGCGAACATTCATAACAACCAACCAGGCATGGGGTAAACCCTACAAGGTACTAAAAATGGCAACAAGTAACAACAGTAGAACAATACCACTACTTCGCAACTCTAATGCAAAAACTGACAATGAAAATGTGAACTTCCTCCTCCACCACCTCTTTCCCCAAGATGGGCACCCCGTAAATACTGCTAACCTGTACCAACACATTAATACAAACAGGGATATCCATAAAATGCTTGGATACCCACTACAACATGATCTTGAAGAGCCTACTGCTGATGAAATTGAGGAAATCATCCGCAATTTGAAAGATGGTAAGGCCCCTGGAGTGGACAATGTTGACAACAAAGTAATGAAAATCATTTTTCTCCATAATAAAGAACAGGTCACCAATCTGTTCACCTCCTGTCTGAAAAGGGCATATTTTCCGACTGCTTGGAGGGTAGCTAAACTAGTTGTCCTCCAAAAACCTGGTAAGGACCCAGATGATCCTGCAGGATATAGGCCTATATGCTTGCTGAAAACCACATCAAAAATACTAGAGAAACTAATATACAAAAGAATTTTTAAATACCTATCTAGTAATGACCTCATTGCTCCTAACCAATATGGATTTCAGCCTGGGCTCTCAACAGACCACGCCCTGGCAAAACTAATAACTGAAATTGAATCTATTCAGGCTAATGGAGACATAGCTATGACTATAAGCTTTGATGTTGCCAAGGCCTTTGATTCCATACCTCATCAAGTGATAATTGATGCACTTATTGATCATGGTATCCATCCAATACTAATCTGGATGCTGGTTGAATATCTAAAAGACAGAACAGTGCAGTACCAGTATAATGGTAAAACATTCAAGGCCAAGGTAACTAAGGGGTGCCCCCAGGGGTCTAACCTGGGCCCCCTTTTATGGATCATCATCTACAATGTAGTACTCAAATTCATGTTTCGGGGCTGCAGGTCAATTGGCTTTGCTGACGACTTGCTTTTTGTATTTGGAGCCAAAAACATCAATACCCTGGAACAGAATGCCAGAACTGCCATCACCCAACTCACTATTATGCTGAGTAAGCTTGGTTTAAGCCTAAATGCTGCAAAAACCCAGGTGATGGTATGTACTAGGAAGCACCACACTGAGCCCATAATAACAGTAAATGGTCAGCTAGTCACTACCTCTAGGGAAATCAAATACCTTGGAGTGATAATTGATCAAAAACTCACCTTTATACCACACTTCACTAACATACACAAGAAATCTCAACTGTCACTCAACATTATAAATAGATTGTTTGGACGCACCTATGGCTATGGTTATGAAGCAAGGAAAATCATGGCGCAGGGGCTGATCAACTCACTCTGGTATTATGGGTCAGCAATCACGCTGCCAGCCCTGAAGTACACATGCGTTCTAGAAAAAATCCGTAAAACTCAGAGAGCAACAAACCTGAAGATTATCTCAGCTTATCGGACAGTGTCTGATACTGCAGCCTCTGTTATTGCTGGGATGCTCCCACTTGACCTGACAATAGCAAAAATGGCCCTTAGAAGAGCTGCTGACATAGGGTATCGCACTCAAGCTCCAAACCTAGACACAGGACCCATTACCTTACTGCACAAAGATTCCAATAGGACCAAGAATGCCTACATAATGCAAAACAGATCATTCTCAAGGCGTCAGCTGGATAATGAACTCACCTCAATGGCATACCAGATGTGGCAGAGCCGCTGGGATCTGGCTACAACTGGAAGAGTCACTTATGAATGGATTCCTGATATAGCTGAGAGAATGGAAGGTAGCTGCGCACATCTCAAACCAAGCTTCTTCCTAACCCAGGCCCTCACAGGCCATGGTTTCTTCGCCGATTACTTGAAGAGATTCAAGATAATAAGGAGTAACCTCTGTGTATGCGGTAATCTACAAAGTCCACAACACCTCATCACTGAATGTACAAATACCCAAATTGCTGAGATCAGGGAACGGTACCCAGTAGAAATGCTTGATGTCACTCCCACCAACTTACAAAATCTGAATCAACTCATCAAAGAACTCTTTCACATCCGGGACTCCATTAAAGTTATAGCTGACAAATCTACCACAGATACTGAGGGAACGTCAGATGTGGATGATCCATCACCTTTAACCACACTATATAGTCTCCAAGAACTACCTCCTACTACCAGTATCACCAGCACACCAATACCAATGCACCTGCAGTCACCATCACCAGTCTCTATACTCCAAACACAACTAACACAAGTACCAGAAACCACCAACAAAAACAACGGAGTAACAAGCTTACCTACCTACTCACCATCAGCACTGAAGCTTGTGCCTAGAACAGTGCTGATAGCTAGCGAGCTACTCAAGAGGAACCAAGAGGTCTGCAGCAGCCCAGTCACACAACATTCAACTGAATCCTGTATTAGTTCGGAGGCCTCACAAGGAGGTGACCAGCATCATTCACCAGGGTTCGAAAACGAATGGCTAGCTGCAAGGAGAAACTTCACAGCAATTAACCTACCCAAATTCAGTCCAATGGTGCAACCTATCAACCCAATCCTGCAGCAAACAGACCACATACTTGGCCCACTTTCTTCACCAACCTCATCCCCTAGGAAGAGAATCATGGTATCCAACTCCCTTTTCCAACATACTACAGCAATGCCACACCCTGAGCACAATGTACTGTATTCTCCTGCCAACACAACTACAACAACATCAACAACTACTGCCCAACATGGCCGTGTCATCCGAAACTGTAAAAGCCCCCCTGCACACAACATTAGCACAACACTGGGAACAGGGAGATATAATATTCCTGTTGTACACTCCAGTCCAGTTGAGGGGCACAGCACATCAATACCAGTGTACAATGGTTGGAACAGCCCAGGCTTTCAACCCTGCAACTTCTCACCGTTAACCCTCACACCAACAGCTCACCAACATAGAATGGACTACACAAGTAGCTTTGAGGTCCAGTGCTCTCCAAATCTGATCCAGGTACCTATCAGCAAGGTGTATCCACCAATCAACTTGAACAAAACATCGCTGAAAGCTAAGCAGGTAGCAGACGCCTTTGAGAGTCACAAAAACAGAATACAGTTCATGCATGGAGGGGTGACTCCAGGCTCTGTAGCTGAGGAAACACCAAAACAAGATCATTCAACTTTCTCCATTGGTGGGAAGCTGGGCATCAAAAAACCTCCATCAAACTACACACCAATGGGACCATATGTAAACCGACACATCTTGGAGGATGTAAACCGACGAATAATATTCCTAAGGACCACCTTCCCCCCAACTCCCAGAAAGAGTAGCACTGAGCTCTCCACTTCTGTGGCATACCAGCACTGGGAAGAGGCCTCAAAGGAGGCTGAACCCAGGAGGATAATCTCAACAGCCCAGAGACAGTTGCTCACTCAAGGAGGCCTGGATCATCCATACTCCCTGATATTCAGTGACCATGTCTACATACCTGCTATGCAATACCTGGTGCTTCGTGGAATCCAAGAGCGCTTCTACGCCCCAGTCAGTGCTGCTAGTGTGGGGGATCTTCTCCCATACGAACAATATCTTGACATGCACGAACCAACACCTCGTGATGTCGAGACCAGACTCATCGCCTCTGCTGCAGAAGCAATGAGGAGAAGAAGCTTGGGAAATATGGCTTTAACAGCAGTTGAGTCCAACGGCCTACTCACGCTGGAGGAAGCCAATGAAGACATATTTCTTCAGGGACCCTCCTTTGCACTGGCACACTGTGTCAGCCAAGACCTCAGAATGTCCGCTGGGATAGCGAGGGACTTTGTCCGCCACTTTGGAGGCAGAGAGATGCTACTGACCCAACCACACAATGTGGGGGAAGTGGCAACTCTAAAGCGGAAAGTCGAAGGAACAGTGAGCCAGGGACATTATATAATATTCTGTGTCGTCACAAAAATCCATTACTACGACAAACCAACATATAAGGACTTCTCCCTTGGCATCCAAAATCTTGCCAGGGAATGTACCAGAAGAAAAATAAAAAAACTCGCTATCCCACGGATTGGATGTGGGCTGGACCAGCTTGACTGGGGCCAGGTACGGCCAATCATCGTAAGAGAGTTCAGGGAGATACCTATCAATATCAAGGTATGTAACTGGACCTCCCCTAACACCCGCTCTAAAACGAATTGATAGCACTTGTAAATAGATTATATAACAATGTAATAAAGTAAATATTCTCCCCAAATATATCTTATTTAATAATTTAATTTAATCTATATAGTACAATGTATGTATATTATTGTAGCACTACCCTAAGCTGAAGGATGGAAGAAACCTATGGTATGTGTCCATTCTCAGCATTCAAAACTACTCCAACGTTATCCACTATGTAAGGTAGGACCGAGTGTTCCCACTTTCACACATCAGAAATAATATCCTTTTGGACAATCCTACTCTAGGAGATCTCTTTCTGAGGTAGTTAAGGGTACAGTGGTGCCCGGAGACCTCCTAGGCCTACCCCAAAATGGGAGACGGGTCGGGGGTCGCTCCAAATCCGCGGAAGGGGGGAATGGGCTACATCCTAGGGTGACCACTCCCTCAACCCCGAAGTGGTGGGAGCGATTCTGGGATACTGCCTAGGAGCTCCGGGCCTTTGGCCTGGTGCTGGGGGGGTGGGTCAGCAGTCCCAACCAAAACTGGGGCCCCCCACTCACTGCGGCTCCAGGACCACTGGGTGGCCGAACCGTCCCCTTCCCCTCCTAGTTTTAAGCAAAATTGAAACACTCCTAATCTTGGCTTAGTTTAAGTTGTACATAGTCTTTATAGCTAAATTTTAGTATTAAGTTTGTAATTTAGTATTAGAATATACATCACCCTCCCCTTAAACTTAAGATTGTACTGGTATTATCTCTGCGGAAGGGGCGGGGCTTAGGCCCCGCCCCCTCACCGCAGGGATAAGTAATTATAAGATGTAAATATTATTCAAAATAAACCCTTTTTTTTAAAAAAAAAAAAAAAAAAAAATTGCTCCAAGATCAGATTCCAGCGAGAACTGAACTGATATGCTTTTAGATTGATGAGAATTTTCGCAACCATGCCACCGAGACGTCAGGAGACGGATTAAAGTTTTTGTTTCATTTTCTCGTGCTCCAGAAAATATCTAAACGTGTATTGAGAATATTTCTTTATTGAAGAATTAAAATTTTTTGGATTTGAAAAATGGAGGAAACATTATAAGTAGAACTGGAAATAGAAAAATATTTTCGTCTTTGTTCGTTTGTGAATTAATAAAATGATAATCATCGAGTTTCGTTCTAAAAAAAACACTCTGGAAGCAAGCTTCTTTTCATTTCCAAACACCTCTCAATTTCAAATTGGCCAAGAAATACTTTTTCAAACACTATTTGGAGCCATTGGATTAGACGGAGGAGGGGGGGGGTGATGTCGACTGATTCGTCGAATCTTTGTCTCATATCAAGGGCTCGTGCCATGTAAAGAGATTCTCTATAGGTAAAGCATCCACCTACTTACTATAATCTCCTCGTACTTGAAATCTAAACTCAGACAAAATTAATTCAAGTCGACAAAATGTCTAATCAGTTCATCTCAATTATTTCGAAGTACATACTACCTATGGATCTCTCGAATAACGTTGATGTACGTATACTTAATTCGATTCGCAATCAAATAGCTGTATCTACCTACGATATTCATTTCGTTACGATACACTAATTGTACCTACGCTTGGGTTTTTGCACAAGATACAAGACGGCGATAAAAGCTTAAGCGAGGTGTAACTTGCTATCTATAGCACATTGACACGAGCTTTCGTGCGACTCTAAACCATGAAGCAATTATATTTCTATCGAAGAAGACACTCTCTCGCTCGCTGGCATGGTATATCTACCGAATTTGTAAAATGAGTTGTAAATCATCGCATCACCGCACACTACACGAAGATCGCTAATAAAAGCATGGTCTATACGTAGTAAGGAGACGTTATCCTTATTACTCTTTACACCTTGTCGAACTCGTACTATACCTATAAGAAGTATAAATCCTCGTCTCACTGCGTGACATTAAGAATGAAAGTAATTTGAGAATCGAGCCGAGAGTAGACCGCCATTAAATACGAGGCATTTACTAGCTAGGCGACAGATCAGACACTGATTAAGGTAACAACTTTTTAGTCGCATTAGTCCGAAAGTAATGAAGCAATTAAACCACCGAAACCAGAGTATCGTTTAGGTTGCAAAATACGAGTACAAACCAAGACTGAGTGAGATCACGCCAAGGTAGATTTTCATTGAAATATCGTCTATGTTAAAGTAAAGGCGCTAATTTGTTGATAATTTAATCGTCGATTTCGATAACCGAAGGACTGAAGGGGTTTAGTTGGTTGAATTGCTGGAGGTTTTTGATAGGTTTATTCGTGTATAGTGAGATTGTCAAGTCAAGAGATGAGGTTATATGGTCAGAAATTGGGATAGCCCAATTAATAAAATTTTAGGATTTTTATGTTCCTGACATCCAATCTTGATGATGAAAAAAAAATTGACCGAACCATTGTTATACTAAATTTTTTTGCCTCGTCGCATTGGAGAAGGTGTCTATAAAAACATATCCAAAATCCGCAGAAATCCGGTCATCTTCTCGCCCTTTTTTGGAGCTTTTTGGGGCGCCCCACCCTCTAAAATGAGTTGGAGTAAACCATCATCATCAAGTTCCAAAAGTTCCAAGTTTCCAAGTTTATCGAGCGACAAAATTTTTTTAAAACATTTTTTAAAACTCATTACCTAAAAAATGGCTGAACCGATTTCGATGAAACTTGAAATCTCTTTAGTTAGGCCTGCACGATTCCTACAAAGTACCAATACGACCCGAAATTTTTGGTGAATCATTCATGAACGAATTGATCAATTTTTTGAAAGAACCATTCGTCAACGAATCGATAAATTCTTTAATTTATGAATCAATTCGTTCGCGAATGATTAACAAAAAATCATTCAATTCGTTCGTGAATGATTCACCAAAAATTGAGTAAATGAATCGATTCGTTCGCGAACGAGTCACTTGTGCGAATCGATTCGTTCGCGAATGAATGTTTTTAAAATAAGTGATTCAATTCGTTCGTATAAAAGATTTTTATTTTACGAAAAGTCGGTCTTCTCGCTAAATGCGTAAGTTTTTTTTGCTCGAGCTCCAATTGTAAAAAAATTCCAAGCAAACACCCATTGGGGACGAAACCTTCTCTTAATTATCAACTTTTGGACAATACAATGGAGACAGTGGTACTTACACAAAAAAAAAATCCAGACAGGAATTAATGGTTTAGTGTATAGGTATGTTGTAGCCAGTTTCAATCGCCAAAAAATTGAAGAAAAGAAGGATTCAAGGGTACTGTGGTGGCCGGAAAATGATTGGACAAATTTGGTCACTTCTGTGGATCTGGAAATATTCCCATTGTAGCCTTAATGGAACAAGTTTTAATGACTTGGAATTGTGAAAGTGATGGTTTAGGTAGTACTTATACATTTTTCAAAGAGAAAATCCGATTTTTTTTTTTGAAAATGACTTGAAAATATTTTCTTGGTTGAACTGGTTACCTATGTACTTATTTGTTTGAACCTGGGAATGATGAGAAACGGAAACCGAATCTGAAATATGTAGGTCTGCATTAAAATGATTAGCGCAGAGCAAAAAAAACGAGAATACTCGTAAATGTCGCATCTAATCCAATTAATTTATCCCCTAGAGAATCAATTGACCTTGAATAAGACATCAGGGTATCTAACAGGTAGTGAAAGTAATGAATTTAGTCAAAAAGGTAGTGAAAAAACAAAAAAATTCACTAATGCGTTCATTTGTACCTTATTGTAGTATGTAGTTGTTGTTGTTGTTTTTTTTCTAATAATTTTGTTTGAAATATTGAAAAAACCGACTAGAGAGTTTTCATAAAATTTGGTTGAAAAATGGTAATGGAAAAAGTGGTGTTTTTATTTAAAAAAAATCGTGTTAGATACATTACTATGATCAACTTCGGGTAATTTTCAATTATTTTGGGAGGAGGGGGGTCAATTTGACAAATTTTACGACTTTTTCTACAGTTTTGATAAATCATCATTCAATTTTGAGAATTTCCTATTGATTCTTAATATTTTTCAAAATAAGACATTTTCTCAAATTTTAGTCATTTTCTGATGGTCTCTTAATTTTTGATATTTTTGAGTAATTTTCACTATCAATTTTACCAGTGTTAAGACACTTTTTTTTTGTGAATATTCATTTCTGGCTCTTTATCAAACGTCGAGATTGTCAGAATTTTTACTTCGGTCTTCGACCATGATTTTTTCATTGTACATGTATCATTGTATCTGAAGAGTGATATTCCAAAACTCGCTTTGTCCATTTTCACAACTTTTCAGGAGAGAGGAAAAACAGTTTCCCTTTAAACGGGTAAATTGGCTTTTTAGGCGAGTTTAGCACTTTATTTGGGTGGACTTATGATGTAAGAGTGTAGGTATACATTTCATCCACTAAATACTGCTGAAAAAAATTTCAATAAAAATGAACAAAGCGCGTTTTGGAACATTATTTTTTTTTAAATTTTTAGTGAATTGGCTATTTAGGTGAGTTTAACACCTCATTTTGGTAGGTTGATGATGTAGGAATGTGAGTTAATACTTCATCTACTAAGTACCACTGCAAACCCAACTTTGATAAAAATGGACAAAGCGAGTTTTGGAATATCACTCTTCATCTGTTGATTGATCAATAATTTTATAACTAAGTAACTACTTAATTCACCTTAATTTTTCTTTGTTTCAGGTGAGTACAAATTCCTTCCAAAAATGATAGAATATGAACTCGCGTATGAGAATAAGTGAATAATTCTATAATCCTTATGAGAGTAGTTACTTAAGTAAGTAACTTTTACACCTGTGTCCTTTTTATTTTCAATGGCAAATCAAACAGAAAATTCTAAAATCACGGAATCTGAAAATCAGCTGAAATAATTGTCCATCAGGTTTGAATTGAAGTGATCTGATTTTCCGAGTACGAATTCCGGAAACAGTAGATCAAATTTTTGAGTTCACAAACGATTTTGATGAATTAAAAAAAAATTAAACTTGGGTCAAAAATGAACAAAAAAATCAAAATTTTACCAAATAGACCTAGAAAACTGAAATTTGGCATGTGTCCTGTTTTCGACCCTCGAAATCGATTGAAAATGGTTTCGAACCATTTTGAGGGGTAGATCGTGGAGCACTCTAGCAGATTCTTGAAAATTGAAATTTCCACAACATTTTACCCCACCCTTTGAGTTGTTGAATTATCGAAAAAATTGATTGAAATTGAGAAATACTTGGTATATTTACTAATTTCATTCCGATTCTATTTTTTTTTTTTGAAAATCCTGTGAAAAATGTCATTTTGTTAATTTCCTTTGTGTCTTGGAAAGGATCGAGTGAAGATATTTCTAAAAATTTGTTTGAAAAAAGGTAGTGATTTTTTTCAAAAAAAATTATGTTAGCTGCTATGGACACGAATATCCTTTTTTTCCCTCCATCTACAGCACATTTTACCGTTCAACTTGATCGTTTAAAGCTGTTTTGTCATTAATATTCCATAAAAATTGTTAAAGTTTGGTCAAAAAATTCAAAAAATGACATTTTTATTTGGTTTGAGTCTGTAAATTTGTACGCAAAGTGAAATATGGAGAAATAAGTGGGGTACTCGTGTTCAGCGTGAAATTCTAATGCTTTTTGACACCATGTTTGCAATTTTTACCGCTACTTATTTTCAGGCGGATGGAGCCCAAAAAGCTCATAAAAAGGGGTGAGGGGATGAGCGGAAATTTCTGCGGATTTTGGATGTGTTTTTGTATAGATACATTGTCCGATACAATGAGCTACGGAAAAACCTTGTGTAACAATTTTTTCTCGGTTCTGGTCTAATTTTAGCTTTAAAATTACATTTTTTTCAAAATATCTAAATGTAAATATTTTCATTTTTTTCTTCCTCGCTGTTTCTCGCGAACTTTGAAGCAGAAAAGTGATCATTTTTCAACCAAAATTGCAGTAATTGCTCAATTCCTGTAATTTTCTGTTGAATTGCTTACTCAACATCAAAAATGTATTGTCGTTTGACGGATTCATTTCTCGTCATTTTTCTATCAATAATTCTTTACGAATGGAAGAGAAAATCGCCCTCTCATACGTAAAATGATGTAAAAATAGAAAATTTCAAAATTTTTTATGCTCTTTGAACCATTATCGTGGTAGGTATATTATTCTCCACTGGACAAAAAATCCTTTCGTTTAAGAAACATCAAAAAATAATGCGGCTATTAATAATTCACATGCATTAAGGGTAAAAATGTAAATCCGCTGTAAACGCGAAAATCGTAAAGAACAAGCCATAAAAATTTTCCATTAAATTTCAAAAGCAAACGAAAAAAAAAAAAGAAAAGAAAATGGTCCATTATATCGATACCTTATTACGATAATATTGGAATTTTCCCATATACTTGCTCAAACTTACACGTAGTAGATACGCAGGAACCGTTGCCAAAATTTTTTTTACGCCGAGAAAACTGTAGGAAAATTTTCGTTAGGCGTTTACGAGAAAGTTATAATTCTCAGATGAGATTTCATCTTCTCAGCAAGAGTTACTTAGTAACTCGATGTGTGTCAATGCTGCTGCAGCAGCGACGGTGGCGGCGACGGCATTTCGTAGACTTAAGAGGTGGCGGAGGTAGGGCGATGAACGAGTTGACAAAACTAAACCATCCATTTCTTCTCGCGTTGCCCTCCTACGTGCTATGGAGCTATGAAATTAGATTCGATATTCGATTTTTTTTCTCCAGTTAAAAGCAGCGTAATCCGCAAAGACGCGTATACTTTGGAGATTTCAGCAGAATTTGCGGCGCGAATGATAATTCCCTGGATGCGGGGGGAGAGGGGGAGAAACACGACATCGTAGATGATACACTACGAATGGAAATATACTGTGTGCGAGTACGAGAGGAAAAAAAAATTGAGTATATACTTATATCTACTGTGCGTATTCAAACGACTGCGTTTAACCGTGTAATAAAACGTTAAATGTTGAAGGTCTTTTTCAAGATGGAGACGCGCGCGAAGAAGCAGTCGGGTATTCATGCGTAATTCATACCGAAAAAGAGAGAGAGAGAAAGAAAAAAAAGGAGAATCTACCAGATTTATATATAAATTTACACTCGGTAGTCTTGGAAAGCGAATGGCAATGGGGGCGAATAACACTTAGAAAAAGTCGTTTTGTCGTATCACCTCAAGGGGTCTGTTGTGTGTCGGTAGTGCTTCTTTTTTTTTTATGCTCTGCGGACCGGCGGCGGCCTTTACCGTAACGACGGTGGTTTTCTTCGTTCTAGGTGGCGTCCGGCACCGCAGGGAATGTTTCCAACAAATTTGACATTCGTATAGTCGTTTTTAAGTTGGCAAAAACGAAACGAAATGGAAAATCAAATTAAAAACACAAACCCGGAAAAGGTTCGGACAAGTTTAATTTAATGTTTTGGGCTAATGAAATGAATTTACTCCCGGGACCACGATGATATATTTCATTTTCAAATGCAGCCGAGTGAATGCGAACATCGCTTACTGTACCCTAATCACACGGGTCATACGGTTAACCATTTAGCGCTTACTCTTGGTACTTAACTACCGGCTTCGTTAAACTTTAAAAGATAATTTTATTTAAGCCAGGTATTAGCTCGAAAATTTTTAGCCATTCGAAAAAATGGCACGTATTGTGTTACAAATTAATTTCCATTTGCACGGAACCTGGATGTAGAGACTAGAGAGTTTGTACAGCAGCAGTGAGCAGAAAGCAGACCCATCGTTCAAATCTAATTATCGTCTCGTATAGTTACGCTTGCCAGGGTATGTGTTTCTTTATCTAGAACGAGGTATCTCGATTGGTCGAGGGTTTTTTTTGGTTGAATTTTCTTTGGAAAAAAGCTGACTGGTTGGGTTTTAGAAATTTTCTGTTTTGGTAACTTCTAATTTGTATTTTTTTTTTTTTTTTTGGTTATTTTAATTGTTTCACTCTCGAAAGTCGAAATGAATAACTTTGCATTTGAAAATTCCACAGAAAAATTCAAATCGAGTAGGGTATGCATTTTGAAAAAAAAAAAAAAAAAAAAAAAAAATACCACAATCCCATGAATTGACATTCTTTCAAAACTTTCGGGGAAGAGAGTTCAAAGCTTCCAAAAAATTTGTTTTGGGGGCATATCTTCCTCCTATGGAACAAATCGGTTCAAATTTGGAATTTTATAGGTCAAAATACGCTACGTACGACAAAAAAAAACATTTTCCCAACAATTTTTTTCTTGCTGATAGCACCCTATCTTTAAACGTTGGGGCACTTGGAGTCCAAATTGGCCCTTCTCTATATTTTTAGGTGCAAGTATTCGTCGACAGCGTTCAATAAAATTTTCTGCAGGGGAGAGTTCGAAAATTCCAAAAATTTGGTTCTTGGGCGTATCTCCTCTTTTTTCCTATGGGACCAAATCGCTTCAAATTTTGGATTTTAAGCCTTATGGTTAAAATACTCGCGGTTTAAAAAAAAAAACATTTTTTCGAATTTTTTTTTGTTGATTTCAGCCCTCTTCTTTGAATTTGAGGCACTTAAAATCAAAATTGGTCCTTGTCTATATTATAATGCGCAAGTTCTCGCCGAGGATGTTGAATAAAATGTACAAGAAGAGAAGGGGTTTCGAAAATTTGAAAAATTTGGTTCTTGGGCACATTTTCTCTCCCCTCCTGTGAGACCAAAATCGTTTCTAATTTCGGATTTGAGGTTAAAATACTCACCTGCAATTAAAAATAGGAGAAAACACGTTTTCCAACCTTTTTTCTGCGGGTTTTCCCAAATTTGGGGCACCTAAAACCAAAGTTGGTCCTACTCTATATACTCTATAATTATTATAAGGCGTATGAACTCGTCGAGGGGGTTGAATAAAAATTGTTCAAGAGAAGGAGGGGTTTCGAAAATCTGAAAAATTTGGTTCTTGGGCACATCTTCTCTCCCCTCTTATGGGATCAAATCGCCATCGGTTCAAATTTTGGATTTGAGGTTAAAATACCAACCTGCGATTAAAAATTAGACAGAAACATTTTTCCAACATTTTTTTCTGGAAACCAAAGTTGGTCCTACTCCATATTATAAGGCGTGAGAACTATTGTTCAGGGAAAGGAGGGGTTTTAAAATTTGAGAAATTTGGTTCTCGGGCACATCTTCTCTCCCCTCCTATGGGACAAAATCGGTTCAAATTTTGGACTTGTGATTAAAATACGATTTATAAAAAAAATATTTTCAAAAATTTTTCATGTTTTTTTTAAACACCCCGTTCTTGAGGGCCCTTGATAATTGGCTGTTTGTTATATTTTTAGGAGCAAGTATCCACTCGTCGAGAGCTTTCGAATAAAAGAAACTAGCTTCTTGGTGTTATAAGAGCGTAATGAAAGTGGGGGAGGGGGATTTTCAAGATTGTGCCTTTAAATAATCGTACGAAATGAGCTGACATATTCAAAAAGAATGAAAAATGATTTTAAAATGTTTCGTAAGCAACTAAGCAACTATAAAAAAATTAATTTTTCTGCCATTTTGTCAGTTTTTTCATTTTTTGAAAGTTCAGAAAACAGTTGAAAATGATTAAATTATTTTGAAGTGTTGAACTGGAGAGTCCATTTTTATTTTTTTTCTTCTTCAAAATTCTGAAAATTTCAACCTCAACTGTAGAAAAACGAGGTTAAAAATTCACTACGATGGTTGAAATTTTTTTCAAGCTTCTTTGTATGTATTAGGTAAATTGTTAAAAATAAAAACATTTTCATCTAACTAAGCTCTTGTTGTAAAAAAAAATGTCGAGATGGAGGGTCCCCTAAAAACCCCTAATGAGGAAAGGATCTTAACTGGTGAGAAAATTTGAACCAGACAAAGCCAAATTCAAAAGGAATGTAAAAATACATCACTAACCAACATTTTAGGTACTAAATTGAATTTTTAAATTTTTGGTAAATTTTTTAAAACCTGCCTTAGAATGGAAAATATTGAAATTTCACCAAATTGGTTTTAAAAAAGCTGAAATATGGCATGTTTATGACCTATTTTCGACCATTTCTTTCACCCCTCTACTTCTAACTGGTTTGAAATGGTTTTGAACCGTTTTGAGCAGTTCTGGAGCCTCCAGTAGATTTTTGAGAGTTTAAAATTCCACAAACTTTTGTTACCTAGTAAAGTTGGGTAACTAAAATTTACTTTATACCCTAATCTGAACAAATGCTAAGTTAATTTAAAATTATTTTAAACCGTTCTGGAGCTTCCAGCTATATGTTAGAAATTTTCATGAAACCTGTTTTAGAAACTGTTCAAATTAACTTATTTAGCTCATAATAAACACAATTATTGATGCTCCTACTTGACTGATTAGTGATTACTCATCATTTTTACAGAATTGGTCTCTGCTGATTCGGAACCGTACATTTCTTCAGCGATATTTTTGCTCGAAAATTTGAAAAATACGAAAAAATTGTGCGTGATTGGTCAAGTGAGTTACAAATACATACATAAGCTCAATTGTGTTTGTTAGTGCAAAATTGGACACATTTTCAGATCATTTTTTCTAAAACTGGAGTTCTCAAAATACACAGTTGAAGGCTCGAGAACTGCTAAAAACCGCCTCTGGTTAATTCAGCTTGACTAATATTTCAGCTATCTTACTTCATGACGAATAGTTACATATTTTTGTGGTTTCAGCTTTCAATAACCTGATGAAGGCTCCAGAATTTCTCAAAACAGTTCTAAACCGGTTCCATTCGATAAAAAAAAACAAACAAAAAAAGACTCATACCAAATTTCAGCTTTCCAGTAAGTCAATTCGGTGAAATAATCGTTTACATTTTTGGCACTTTATTCAAAAAATTCACCAAAAATCTGAAAATGCACTTAGGCAACCAGAACGCCAGCTCTACCAGTTGGGATACCTCCCTTTTTTGATTTTCCATTAACTCTCACAGCAGCATTCATTCCAACATCCCTTGATTTTAATCCAGACCTAGAGGAAGAAAATCCGGCTCAAACAGTACCGCCGCTTGCCATCAAGCAGCCTACGATACTTTTTTGTTATTTTTTTCCCTTCTCCACAATCCCAATTTTATCCTGCTGGGAATTAGCGAGCGCCTATGCTAACAAAATAAAACATCGACTGAGCTGTACTACACGATAGCGATGGGGAGGTACCGAATTTCAAAGATGTTGGTAATTAAAAAAATACCCTCTAACGAGGACCCGTAGTATAGCCAGACCAGACTTCTCGTCTATGGCACAAAAAGAAATACTGAAAAGGCTAAAAAATTACTAAACTCGATGCTTCTATTCAAATTGTTGCATTATACAGAGAATTATCTATACGTTTTTTCTCCACCTCATGCTCTCTCCCTACCGACTATATACTTTTACCTACCGGGTGGACGATGAAAATTATGCCTATCGCAGTTGATTTGGAATTGATAGAGCAGGTCCTAGCATCAGTCTCTAGTTGAAAAAAAAAACTCTACGTTCATTATGGCACCGAGAAATTCCCAAAGTGTATAATTAATGGTTATGGCTGTAAAGCAAATGCAAATGATTATCGATCTGGACAACTTCCGACATAAATAACTTCAAAAACAGGTGGAAAATAAAATACTTAGAATTTTACGCATTTTCCCATATTAACGCCGCAAGCCTCTAGACGCGTGTACGAGACCGCAAAACGCGAATTTTTACCCGACGAATTAAAAAAAAAAGAAGAAAAAAAGTGAAAACTTGAAAAAACAAAAAGGGTTTTTAGGTGTGTATACGATGTACCGATATCGCGTGATTATTTATAGACGTAGCAGATGTCGATTTTTAATGCTCGTTCGCGTTACAGTCGTATCTAAATATTTAAATTGCGCTAGAGGGATTTCGCCCTTCTTTTTTTCCTCCCTCTTCTGTGGGGAACCATTTCTGGATATACGAAAATGCCTACTTACGCGATTCCAATGCACGAAGACGGGTGTAAAATTATGCGAAAATTCTTCCCATAAGACTATACCAAAAAGGATTAGAGAGCTTAATCAATATAGAATATGAAAAAATGTATAAGAAAGCATATAACTTTCGTCTGTATTTGGATCGTTGTAACATTAAACCTTTGTGTTGTGTATCCGGTTACCTACCTACCTACTTATAGTATACTGTAGGTATACATTTTATTTAATTTTTAAAAACTAAAAATGTCTTTTCGTATAACTCATACCCTGAGAATTTTCATCTTTTAATACCTATACAATGCCTACAAAGTTACACGTGTTGGTGTTTCTTAATTTTGAGCTACTTTTTTCCCCCATCTCGTATTTTTTTTCGGCGTTAAAACGTAGTACACGGATCGATGGACCCGTTTTATTCACGATATCCTTTTCACTCGAAAGTCAAACCGACTCATCTTTGTAATTCGATTTGAATAATAAAGTATGGCGAAAACCATTTATTTTCCATGCTGATGACACCAACTCGAAAACCTACTGAGAATAAGGCGACAGAGTGAAAAATTAAATGTAAGGGACTTTGAGAAATATGAATTTGCGAAATGAGAAAAACGCGTTTTCCTATAACAATATTCTTTCATCTGGTCTTTTTACACCCTCTCTCGGCGCGATAAAAAGTGTACCTTTAAGCGAACACCCGACATCGATAAAATAAACAAGTTCGTCGAAACCCTGCTTTGCGTTGTATATGTATCGTCTGTGTGTGTGAAGAAAATGTATACGTATCGTGCTAATCTAAAATGGTTCGTGTGGATTATGCATATCGACGAAAAAATATAGTACAAGGTGTATACAAAGAGGAGAGATGAGTTTTTGAACGTTGTTCGTTTTTTTTTTTCTGGAGCAGCAAAATGTAAGTAAAATAAGCAGATGCGTGACGAAGTGATGTGTTGTGAGGAGAGGGGGGTTTTATCCCAAATTCCCACTCCCCCTCCTCACCACAAATTTTTCCAGCCAATTGGCCAGGTATGTTTTGAACAAATTTTGGAAGGAAAGTTGAAAACAAAAAAATGTTGAAAATTTTCAATTTTCAAAAATGATTGTTTTATACAAAAAATTTGAATTTTTCTATTAATTTGATTGCAAAAGCAGCTGAATAAAAGTGGAAAGATGCATGGATGTGGAAGTGAATAACTTTGCCATACCAATTACTAACAAAGAAGTGAAGTCTACAATCAAATTGTCCAAAAATAGGAAGGCTGCTGGTGTGGATAACATGTACCTATACTGAATATATCAAACACTTCGGACCAAAGGCAATAAATTGGATCCAAAAAGTGTTTAATGCCTGTATATAAACTTCAAGAATGCCAAGACTATGGTGACAGGCACATGTTATTGCATTACAGAAATCAGGCAAAGATGCTAATGACCCAAAGATTTACAGGCCTATCTCCCTGTTGTGTCACCTACACAAGATTTTTGAAAGAGTCATTTTAAATTGCATGGCTGACTGTATAGATGAGGGGCTGATCAGACAGCAGGCTGGATTTAGACCAGGAAAATCATGCACTGGCCAGATATTACACTTAACACAGCACATTGAAGATGGCTTTGAAAAGAAGAAAGTGACTGGAGTAGTATTTGTCAACCTCACAGCAGCTTTTGACACAGTGTGCCACCGACTACTCCAGTATAAGGTGTACCAACTTACAATTGTCACTATGTTGAAGAAAGACAGAAGATTCTATGTGACACTCAATGGTAAAAACAGCACCTGGAGGTAGCGAAAGAACGGATTGCCCCAGGGCAGTGTTTTGTCACCAATTCTCTTCAACATTTACACCAATGACCAACCGATTGGACCAGATACTAACCACTTTCTGTATGCAGATGATCTTGCACTAACTGCCCAACATGATACGTTTGTGGAGGTGGAGGACATACTAAACCAGGCTATAGAAAAACTGGACACTTACTATAAAGATAACCACCTCAAACCAAATCCAACAAAGACAGAGACATGCTCTTTTCATCTCAGAAATCGTGAAGCAACGCGACAATTGAATATTGGATGGGGTGGAACAGGCACTGTGAGGCAACTAAAATGAAAGTTGCAGCCAAAACAAATATAATTCACAAACTAGCAGGCAGCAGTTGAGGAGCTAAGCCCTAAGTTTTGAGAGCATCTGCACTGGCACTGTGCTATTCAGAGGGGGGGGGGGAGTATGCCTGCCCTGTTTGGAGTTGTTCAGCACATACAAGTAAAGTTGATATACCCTTAAACAAGGCATGTAGATTGGTGACAGGGTGCTTAACTGTTTACGCCCAACACCATTGAATAACCTGTATGAGTTGAGTGGAATTGCCCCACCAGCGGTCAGATGTGAAGTTGCATCCATGGTAGAGAAGACAAAGATGCTAAAAAATCCGCTGCATCCTATGTATGGATATGAAGAACTGGCAGAAACCCGCCTCAGATCTAGACACAGTTTCATGAAAACAGTTGAAGAACTAACAGATAACTCCTAGCACAGACAGATAGATGTCTCATATGGAATGCAGGTGTTGAGGGAAGAACTAGGCAGGAAGCCCTACCAAGTGGAGAATATTTGAAATAATTTAAACCTAGGCAAAACTAAATCGAAAGAGGATATAAAAATACATCACAAGCCAAAATTTCAAGCGCTAAAGTGTACTTTTCCATTTTTGGCGGATTTTTGAGAATCCGAAGGCTAAAAATTCAAAAAATCAAAATTGCACCAAATCGCCCTAGAAAGCTGAGATTTTGTATGTGTTCTATTTTCTACTCCTGAAATCGACTGGAAATGGCTTTGAACCATTTTCAGCAGTTCTGGAGCCTCCAGTGAATTTTTTAAAATTAAAATTTCCATATAATTTTACCCAACAAACTTGGAAAGCTGAAATCATCTTCATGCCATAATTTAGACATGCTCAGTCAACATTAGAGACGGTTTTAAATCGTTCTGGAGTATCCAGCCATATTTTAGAAATTCCAGTTTTCTAAAAAAAAATACCCTAAAATTTGTCCAATTCAACTAAAACGCAGAAAAAAAACGACCAGTGCTGTAATCGTGGAAAATTTTTCCATCCTGAATCCTTTTTAAAATTCCACGAGCTCGAAAAATTCCTTTTAAAATTAACAATAAGGCGTTAATAAGTACAAAACTCGGAATAAAATTAAATTTCGCGCCAATTGCGACGCTCTTGGAAGACAATGTGAACTTGAGGTGGTTGGTGCTGGCAAAACCTTGCCTTTCAAACTTTCCAGAGAGACTGAGAGAGGTGGTTAAAGTTAAAAATAAAATTCAAAGCGTGTCGAAATTTTCGCACAATACATGTTACTTTGTACGAGTGTTATTCAAGTGGACGCGTAATGCTATGCAACCAACAGAGTACGAACGAAAAGTTTACACAAAACCACACAACTATACCTACACCAGCAAACGTGTTAAAGTTGTTAATGTCTTCATAACTTTGTTTACTCAACTCGTCCGGACATACTGTACCCGAAAATGCTTAGCGATAACTACTTGTGTGATGAAATATCGTTACTGAGCTAAGATTATTTTACACTGATTCGCTATTTAAATGCTGATACATGTTGACTGTGGAAGAAAAAGCTCCCTGTTGCATATCAAGTATACTGGAAATAACCGCATGGTTCGTGCTTTCATTAAATGCGCGAAAAAATCGATGGGTATTCGGTCTCTGTGGGAGAGGCAGGGAAAGGAGGAGGAGGAGGAGGAGGAGGAATAACGAAAAAATTGTATAAAACTTTAGGAAATGAAATGATACATAAGGTATTGAATTGATGCAAGGATGGTGGTTTTGAAATAGCTTAAGCTACGTCGTTGTAGCCTTTTCTTCTGCTTAATTCCGGTCCTACTCTCATAGGAAGCTTATTCTTCCCTCTGAATTTCGAAATTGGTTATTACCCTGCAGTCTGCAGGTCTCCTTGAAGGTCTGATGATGTTTGGCCAAATAAATTACCTGTGAAACTCAAGTTCTTGAGTGAATGGTTTTTCAATTTTTAAAAAAATTTTATGAAGCCTAGCAAAAAATAGTAGAAAATAATTTTAACGAGGCGTAGAAAAAATTCTAAATTTTCATGTTAATGACCAAATTTTCCTGAAAAGTTGCCATATTATTTGAAAAAAAAAAAAAAAAATGAAAACAGGAACAAATTTCTAACTGTTTACTACGACCTGTCGAGGTCATTTTTACCCCATTAATTTTCTCTTAAGGTCCATACAATTTTTTTTTAAAAATAAGTAATTGAAAATTTTTCAAAACCGTCATGCCCGGATTAATTATTTTTTTGGCCAAAAATTGAAGTATGTATACCTACCTAAATTATGTTTTGGGGTATTTAAGGATTTTGATGTATACTGAGAGGGGGTAAGTTGAGTGCCCAAAAAATTTGAAAATCGATACTTCCTTCATTTTTGAACATTTTTTTAGAACTGGATGAGAGGTTGTATGCCCCAAAGTTTTTGAAAACTACAAAAATTCGCCCAATTCAAGAATCTGATTCATGGATTGAAATATGAAATAGTCTTATTTCGGACATGAAAGATTTGAAATAAGCTGGGGAAGGGAGTTTAAATTTTATCAAATTTTTCCAACATTTTTGGGACGCTGCAAAATTCACTTTCGAACTGAAAAAGCCAACGCGGGAACAAAATGTTTGAAAATGAATAAAATATTGATTTTTCAAATTCTGGGACGTTTCAGACCCCTCGCTCTCCTTAGAAATTGACAACTTGGGGCCGAATTTTCCTTGTTACCAAACATTTTGGAGCATGAACATCTTCTTAAGTGGGTCGTGGTGAAATTTTGGCAAACTGCGACTCTCTTCCTGTTTTTTATTTTGGATGACTAAATTGGGTATGTGTGATCTAAAAATCTAAATTTTTTGATTTTTTGCTCCCACTTCTCTATAAATTAAGAGTCCTTTTTTTTAGTCAAGATTGACTAGAAATATAGGAGCATAATTTGAAGAGGGGTAATTTTCAGGGGTTACGACAGGTAAATATTTACAAATTTTAATGATATGCATATAGCTTAATTAATGAGGTACGTTATTGTAGTTTTTTAAATAAATTTTGAGCAATTGACTTACTTATTTTCTTTCGTTCTTTTACTCATATGACAAAAATATTATTCTTACCTGAAACAAAAACAAAAACAACAAATAAATTAACTGTCAATCAGTTGACTGAATTGTTTAGCATTGATGAGAAAAAATAGTGTATTACAAATACAGGTTTTTGATCTATGAATTTGGCAAAAAGTGGCAGTAAAAATAGTTTTTTTTTGCCTTCTATCTTCCTTTTTTACATGTTTTTAAGAGGGCCCTCGTTTTTTAAAAAAAGTTTGCGAACTTCATTTTTAAAAAATAAAATAGAATCATCCTTGTTAAGAATGAAATGAAAACTTCGTTTCGTTTTTGAAGAGAGTGTGCAAACTTTATTTTTAGAGAGGAAAGTACAAACTTGATTTTGAAAAGAAAATGTACCTTTCATTTTTGAACGAAAAATGGAAATTTTTATTAGAACAAAAGTATTTACACTTTTTTTTAACGGCTCCTGTGAAAAATTTTTCCAAAAAAAACTGCTCCTGAAAGGAAAAAACCTTCTATGCCAAATCGGCGGATTTTTGCACGAGGGGACTTCGATTTTTTTTCAAAATCAGATCATGTGCAGAGGTCATCAAACGATGGCGAATGACGCAAACCGGACATTTTTTGGATTTTTTTTAGCGGAGCTGTGGGGCTTCAAAGTTTTTCAAAATGGCCGAAAATGTAAAAATTCAGTTGCAAATTGTTCCGGTTGTACGCGGTATAGAATTTTGAAATTTTTTTCAAATTGTAGTACTTTGAGAGGGTAACCGATGAATTATTTCGAAATCAATGTTGCCACTTTCAAAAACCTAAAAAAATCGATTTAAAAACTTATAATTTAAATATAACCACGATCTCGACGAGTAAAAATTCTGAAAAATTCTCAGTTTTAGTCCTTTTTATGTAGAAATAACATATCAAAAAATTAGGATGGCATTTTTTTTCATTTTCGAGAAAAAAAAATTACAAATTTGGCACTTATTGCACAAATACCATCAGAAACCCAAAAAATGAAAATTTTTGCATTTTTGAGATATTTTACCAATGTGATGTAGTTCTTGAACCACTGTAAAACTCTCATCTTCAGTTCAAATTCGATTCTTGTCATAGAACTTTAAAACTTCCCTCTTCAATCGCTGGCATTTTAAAAATAATTGAATTTGACCTTTGATTAAAATTTTAGAGGTGGAAGGGGGAAGTCAGGGGTCTTGTGGTGAAATTTCTTTTTAGTTTGAACATGAATAATTAAGTGTCAATGAGCTTGACAGTGGTTCAAAAAATATAATTTTCTATAAATCTGACTATATTACTTTCTTGCAAATATAAATTTTGAAATTACTGGATAGTACACTGCAGCTCTTCTTTTTACCTGATCTGAGCTCTCTTTATTTAAGCAGCTTTTTCTTCTCTGAATTTCGAAAAAATAATAATTTTTTCAAGTTATTTTACTCCTTACATTGAAAAAACCGAGCTAAAAAAAACCAAAAAGTACAGCTTTGTACTTGTACTAGACACTTTGATACCTCATTTCAGCATTATACGAGTTTTAATGAAATTAAAAAATATAAAGCATTATTTAATTATTTCGTCTGCGAATTAAATTACCATTCGCGAAGGAATTTTTTATATTAGCTTTTTGTTTTAAATCGCACCACGTTAAAGCCATTTTTTTGTTAACTGAACCGAAACTATTAAGTATACGGAAGCATCGGGTACAATGTTAATTAATGTAGAAGTATCGAAAAAAAGAACCGAGGAAAAAAAAAGGAGTATACCTTTTGAGTAGAAAGGATTTCCGGTGTGAAGTGAAATTAAAACCATAAAACGGTATAAATAATAGGTAACTCGAACGCGCGGATTTAAGAAGTTCAACACATTAGCACACAGGGCAACGATGAAGTTATCCATAATCGTATCTATTTCGTTGCTTGATGCTTGGTACCTTACCTACATAACATTATTATGTATTTTTTCTCTAAAAAGTAGAAAATCGTCTGGTAAACTTTTTTTCCACATAAACGAGCCTTTTACCATATCCAACTTGGTAAGCTGTAAGCGGCTATAAGGGAAATCCCACGACGATTTTTCTCACAATAGGTTAAAGCTTTTACAGGTGTTTGGGATTGTATGGCACAGGCACAAGCAGAACGATGAGGCCGACGTCGGCGTCGATGAATATTTAAAACATTTACGGTTCAAAAGGACGTTAAAAACGTATTCCCAAATGATTCGAAGGAGTGTAACGAATTGGACGAAGGATGGTTGTATTTTTGTATAATTGCCGTTGATGAATTACCACGCTAATAAGCAGCTTTTGCAAATTCGTACGATGGGGGTTTTTTAGGCCTTTGCTTGGCTTTTTTTTCTACACGAGATGGTAAACTCGAACTCGTTCGTTCATATTTATGTACGTTTGAGCGTTTTAAAATGCATGAGAAAAATTAGGCTACGTGGTGTCGTCGCTGCTCGTCTTTCTCTCTCTCTCACGTTGTTTCTCGATAGGATGAAAATTTACAAGTCATTTGCCACGCGATTCAAATCGCTATAAATATTTTCCTAAGCGTTTTCGGCGTTTTGTCTCATTAGCCATAATGCTGGCAAGGCAACTGGCACCGAGGGAGAACAATCTCCCCTTTCTGAATAAGTTTACGGATTTTCGCGACACGACGACCAAAGACGACTGTATAAATCTGCGAATTTACCAGAAATGCGCATGTTCTGAGATATCTAATTTTCATGCACGAAGAAATAATAAATAGAGATATTTTCTCGATCGTACTTTTTACCATGTATGATGACTCGATGAGGTCAACTTGACGATGTGTGAGTAAGTCTGAGTAAGTAGTCTATATCGTATGGAAATGAGCCGAGCTGTTTTTACCGTTTGATTTAAGTAGTAATTCGACGTTTAAACATTAAGTCCTCGATAAAGCTTTTATGAGTTGGCTTTTCAAAGGTTAAAATATGCATTGCTAGCAGAATATCGAAGAGTCGACTTTTCACTATACAGACAGTAAATGGGTTTAGCTTTCGAGTGGATTTCGGTTCATCATAAAATTTAACAGTAAGATGGTATTTTAATTTTCCAACTCGAAATAGCTACCTACCTACGTTTTTTGAGAAGGAAAAAAAAACGAGAGAGAAAATGGAAAGCTATCTCGGTGTGTTTGGTGTACGGTATAGCCTATCGTATCGTATCGAAAGTAAAACGCGTTAAAAATTCGTATTTTTTGAAATTATACCAGCCACGATGAGTTTCATCTCGAATTGTTTGGAAATTTTTACCCCCTTATAAGAAACGTTTCCATAATTACACGTTATGTACCTTCGCTTTTTACCCGGAGAACATGTCATTAGCGAGAAATAGCCTAATTAAAACAGCTACTACGGGTTCACCTTAAGTACCTACTTGTCTTGCTTTTTTTTTTCTTCTTCTTGTTCGGTTAGGTCTTACGAGAGATGAGACTATGGTAATTACACCAATGGTCGAGCTGATAACTTGAGATCATCTTAATGGGTATTTTCTACTATTTTGCTGTTAACTGATGAAATGAAATTGGCGAAGTACGCGAGTAAATTCGAATTATGGAATATTATTGCTTGTATTTTCATTTCTATGGTTTCTATTCGTGTACCTAATAGTTGCACATATTGAATGGATGGTTTTGTGTGCTCAGGTTTTTTGAACTTGTTGAAGTGAAGAACTGTTGTGTATTTAGCAATTATTATCATTTTTTAATTTATAGGTTGGTTATCGTTTAGTGAATTTATTTTATGCTCCATAACTTCTTTTCCTTTCGTTTTTTTTATGGTGCTTGATTTTTTCAAAATCGACCTTACTTGTGATAGAAAATTTCAAGAAATATCAATTTTTTGTCACGAAAAATCTATTTTAAAGTGAAATGGATTTTTAAAGGTGTCGATTCTGATTCAAATACCTTTTTGACTCCGAGATAAGAACTGAGCCCCCTCCCCTCCCAGAAGAGGTAAATTTTTTTGACATCCATGGTGCATTTTTCATATAATTTTTGGGCCCCAACTCTCCTATGAGAAGTACAGTTTTGGTTTTTTAAAGGCAAATGGTCAAAAATTTTTGCCTCCAATCTTTCTTCTCTGAAAGGCATTAATTTTGATTCTGAGATTGAATGATTTTCAAAATCAGAATCAGAGCCTTCAAAAATTGACACCTAATTGAATACCAGTGTAATTTTTTTCGATGATTTGAAGGTTCTCACCCCCTTCCTCTCCTCTCGGTTCAGACCTAGTTTTTCGAAAACATCGTAAAAAATTAGAAACAGTCATGTTATTTTTAGTAAATTACTGGTAACTTTTGATAAATTACCATAATTTTCTGAAAATCAATAAATTGTGATGTCAACTGTCAAAAATAACTTTCTGACATTTCTTCAGACTCTGAAAATTTGAAAAAAAAGTTCTGTGGAGCTCCTATATAAATGGCATTTTTATAATTGAGTTGGAAGCGAAAAAAAAAATAATACCCATCCATGATTTAGAACTTTTTTTTTACTGAAAAGACTCTATTTCTTTTTTTTAGCAATGAAGCCATTTTTTAAAAAATTTTCGATCCAAAACACTACGATTTATCCCCTTCCTCGTTTTGTTCAAATTTTGAAATAAAAAATTAAAAACCACGTGGCATGTCCTTTGTGATGTTTTTGATTGTGTAAATTTTGAATATCCACTTATTTTTTCCATACTTACAAGTCACTTAAAACTTAGAATAATTTCTCAAATTTCAAAAAAAACTTGAATTTTTTTTATTTGTGAGTTTGTTGAGTAGTTTTTGCTCAAAACACTTATAAAATTGATCAAGCATAAAAATGGTGAAGTAAAATTAACAAAAGAAAAAAAAGTTTGGAATGAATTAAAAATTGATAAAAAGTCAATATTTTATTGTGAATTGCACAAATTGCTCTGAATCTTGACAAAATTGTCAGATAGTACCTATATTATCAATAGAAAAATATAAAAATCAAGGCAAAATCATCAAAAAATTATGTAAAAATTGCCCAAAATAAGTTCTCGAAAATTAATAGTTCTTAATTTTTTTCTGGACCTAATTTTTATATCTTTAAAAACAACCAATTTTGGCAAAAATTTAACATCAAAAATAAACTTATAAAATATCAACAAAGTCGAGTAAAATCGTCCAAAATTTACACAAAAAAATTGACCATATGCAGACAAAAGTTTCGTATAAAATTGCAAAAAAACTTTGAATTAGAATCGTAATGGCGTAGAAATTTTGTAAAAACATTCAAAGTGTAAAGATTGCTCAATTTTGACGAAAAAAATAAATTAATTGATCTCGAAAATTGTTTTCAAAATCTCTACCAGAAATTGACTCTTATTTTGGTTTCCAATCAATCCCAAAATCTTGCAATCAGACAAAAAAAATCATCAAATAAAATTGGGTAAAAATCCTATGGAAATTATGGTTTTTACTGAACAATTTTCTGCTTTCATCGTTTTCTCTTTCACTCAAAAAAAAAAAAAAAAATGGGTATATTGGTTTTAATTTTTAATTTTATGATAGGTCCGCTAATTACTCAAATACCTACGTACTAAACTGGTTCATTTTTTGTATGCCTTTCCAATGAGAGAAGCTGAAATGACTCTGTTATTGGCAAAAATGAACAATCAAATCAACATTTTCTTTTGATTTGGTTGCCAGTTACCGCTGATGTAGCTTCCGCCCAAATTTTTACTAATACTTTAGGAATAAAAATACTCGTAGCTACCTAATCAAAATATTTAACGATAAATCCAAAAAAAAATCCTTTAAATTTTACCGAATTTATGCTCGGATCGTTACGCATATTTAAATAACATCGACGAAAATGCATAATGTACCGTATAAATGTACGTACATCATTTCCGGCCCGATCAATATTATCTTCCAATTGTTAATAAAGTTCACAATTACTTACTTAATTTGAACCGACTGAGATATATAAATAATTGCCAACCTATTGAACCGAGCTAATCACTGATATGATAAGATTGTTATTTCTTTATTTTTCGTCATACATACTCGTACGAGTGCTAAATATGTATTTACCTATAATATCTACCAACTCTATAGTTTCTATTAATTGCTTTGTGTTAAGATAGGTACATCTACATACCTATTATAAAGCAATTAGCACAGAGAGCTTTATTACAGATGATAAGTTCAATAACATCTTTCTCGGTAAGTAGTTAAATTGATAAAATGTAATGAGCATTGAAGAAATATTGCAACGTATTGGTAATGATGCGTTAAGAAATGTTAAAATCGATTTCATTGAGAAACCTCGTATTCTATTTGAAAAATTCCTGATCCAATAATTTATTGATAGTTCAATAGAAAATATCTCCTACGAGTAAAATACCACATTTAAATCTTTAAAGCTTCGTTTTTTTTTTTTTTTTTTTTTTTGTAGAATCTTGAATTATAAAATTGTTTTTCCTTATACCATTAAGTTTTCCAAATCCTAGCTCATAATAAAAATTACATTGACCTCTTCCGAAATTTTCCTCCTACAATTTCTTTCTACAAAAAGTCTTCGAACATCTTACTCTTACACTTCAAATACTCCCACCTACACAAATTCCTGCGTTCGAAAGCAGAAAAATTTTCATTAATTTCATCATTAATAAAAATTACCCTTAATCCAATCATCGTCATCTTGAAACGTGAAGCGAGGGAAAAAAATAATCATCGGCCAAAATTCAAAGTTGACGAAAGTAGTCGTAAATTTTTAAATTAAATAAAGCGACTAAAAGTTTAAAATTACACTACGATCCATTCGAGTAGGATGGTAACTATATAAAGCGTCCTACTATATACTATAGTACTACTATACCATAGTATAAAATAAAAACAAATCACGAACGATATTTCACTATTTAACCCAACTTTATTAAAATTTAAATTGCCAAAAGTCGCGCGAGGAAACGAGAAAACGGTAAATGTGACACTTTTCTAGTTGAAATTTATTACGTCTACATTTTTCGCTAGACGAATTAACCCTAAATGCTTGTTCAGTTTCGATGGCGCTTTTCTTTTCTACCATCACATGGCACACGCATGCTACTCTTTGGTCGTTTATTAACATGGATAGGTTTTTGAGCCGGCGGCGTTTATTTACAATTCTTTTCAAAAGAGGAAGAAGGAAATAAGTAGTGACTTGAAAAAAAGATGCAGGAAGAAAAAGGCTGGTACAAATTTACAAAACAACTCTAGAAAGTATAGTTCTTGATGGATCTCATGCTTTTTAAAGAAGTGAGAGGAGGAACATTATCACAAAATGAGGACAGAATTTCACAAGAGAGAATACCTACCTATTTTTCTGAATTTTTAAAAAAAAGTCGATCCCCTTGGGGTTGATAATTTAAAATAAAACATGCAAAAACGGTGTTTCTTCGTTTTTTGAACAAATTTTTTTGAAAAATGTTTCCTCTCGTTTCGCTAAACAGTAATTTTGCCTTCCTTTTCCTAAAATAATCATACATTATGAAGAATTTCCGGAAAACTGTTCCACAATTTTGACTTTTCATGCCTAAAAATCTGGGGTTTCCCCCTCCCCATTCCTTGGTAAAATCCTGGCTTGGCCACTGAAAATGTCAAAAAATATCCTATTTTAGAATATTTTAAAAATTTGGGAACACTTTGAAGACTTGATTTTTTCGAGGGTGGGGGTGGGGGAGGAGGTAGAGGGAGGTTAATTATGGGTATGTTTGACAACATTGACGCGGTACGAAATTTCATTTTGAGAGTACGAAAAAAGCACGAATTCAGCTTTCTGGATTTTAGTGTAGAAACCCTGAAAAATGAAAACTTCATTTTTGAAAAAGAAAATGAAAACTTGACTTTTTGTTTTTGAAGATAGTAAAATACGGCCTTCATTTTTGAGGGAAAAAAAATGAAAACTTCACATACTTAATATGAGCCAAAAATACACACAAACTTGCTTTTGAAAAAAAAAAAACATTTTTTAACAATCGTTTTGCTGAAATTTTCAAAATTTATATTTTTTAAAAATTATTTTGGTGGGTGTTTGAAAAAATCTAAGCAGAAAAAAAAATTAATTTGGACGATTTGATTGAAATGTTTTTTCTCGATCCACCTCAAAATGTGAGAATATACCAGCATAGAAATCATTGTTTAAATTCAATATTTCAATCAATCAATATTTTATATATTTCTAAAAATGTTACAAAATAACAAAATATCCCCCCTATGCACAATTATGCGAGCGAGGGGCCTCCATGGTAACATTGTTCATGTGAGAAAAAAAATTTAACAGATTGAAGGAGGAGAGAAAAAAGAAAGAGAAACAAACAAAACAAACCAAAAAAATAAAAAATAAATATGTAAATAAGCAAATGAAAGAGTATAAAACAAAACTAAAAATAATGAACACACAGGAAAGTTTAAAAACAAATTCAATTATCATCCTAGAATATAACATGAGTACATCTACAGCAGAATAACAGGACCTCGCATACTATAAGCAAACAGAGGGCAGACTATGACGTAATATTACCCAGTAGTCTGTAAGGTGTTTTCGCTCTCCAGTAACCACCAGACTAGTGCCAGCCAAGAGCCCAAACCTCTATACTCATCACTGCATTAAACAGCTTCTGCAAACACCATGGAGCATGAGCACCAGATCTGTCTCATCAGTACCTAGGTAGGGGAGCAACGGTGTTATCAATTTTTCTCCCCCTCTCATTCACATAAACTCTAAATTTGGACCTATTCCTTTGTATATAGTCAATTGCCTGGACTTGATAGTTTTTGAATGGGTGTGATTTAATACCATGACAAAAAAGGGCGCCAGCACGACAAGCATAGGCACTTTCACACCAGAAAAATCATTACCACAACTAAATTGGAAATTTCCGACAATAAAGAGCTTACCACAACATAAAAGGTACTCCAACTACAAAATAATGCGATGGCTTGGTTTAAATAACACGTACCTAAGTCCAAAATCGTAAATTTTTCAGGAGAGCAAAAAAATGTTTGAAACATTCAGATGTTGTTATTTGCAGTTTTAGATTGCATTATTATATTTTAGGGGTCTTAACGGTATGGCCTGATGATATTTTATAGGTTGATCAATTATAACGTTAAGTAGTTAATTAAAGAGCTTTGAAAGGACATATACAAGGTTTTTAAAGACGACATCCACATTTTCATCATACTTACACAGGACTTACGTGGTTTTTAACGAGGACTTACGAGGTTTTCAAATTTAAATTCTTGTAGTTACGTGGTTTTTATAATAGAAACCTCGTAAGTTGGACTTACGTATTTTTCATTTATTATAGAAACCTCGTATGTCGGACTTACGCGTTTTTCAATCTTACATTTTCGCTGATTACAGCGCTAGGGTGCATTTTCGACTTATGAGGTTTTTATATTCAGATTCCTCGTTTTTTTTTTTACTAAAGAAACCACAATAAAGGCATTTTTGAAAAACCTGGACTTACGTGTTTTTTAAACCAAGCCATCAATGTATCAAACAACGAATTAAAAAATTCACGACATTTTATTACTTTCAACTGCTATATAAGGCAATGCACAACAAAAATTTTCTATCAAAAACAGGCATTTCACCGACAGAAATAAACGTTTAAAAAATATTAAAATGATACCAAAAAAACGAAGTAGGTACCTAGGTATGTAAAAAATTGCTGTTTATAGAAGTAATGTTTTGTGAACTTTGATGGGCGACCCCTCTCCCTCTTTTGACCTCAGGGACGAAGCGAAAGGGAGCTAAGGGGAGACAGTTTGCCCCCCTCTGGTTCTGGGAAAGTAGGAAAAACTTGGGAAATTGTGAGAAATTCAAGAAAGTTAGGAAAATACAAAAATTCCAACAATATTTTAGTTTCAGTTGTCAAAAATTCAAATTTTTTACAATCATGTATTTAGTTACTGTTCATTTGCCGACAAAATCGCCAATCTATCCTCAAAATTCTCATTTTTTCCCTAAGCTTTTGCCCTCGCTTCGCTTAGGCTAATTTGTTTTTTTTTTCTACTGAGTTACAATTTAACTCAAATTTTTTTGAAAGAAACCCTCAGTTGATTATTTGTAAAAATTAGTACAAAATATAATAATGGTAATTGAACTGATAATGTTCTGTTGTGTATGAAATTATTTCGTCGTGAATACTGCTTATCTTGTTATTAAATCGTAGTCGTTCATAAATACTTTATTGTCGGGCCTCATCTGGGGTGGAACTTCATCATTTTTCGTCGTTCATTCATCTTTTATGAACAAAAAAATGCTTGTGGCGATGACGCCCTTTCTCGTTGTTTAAAAAATATTTCCCATTTTTGAATAGGCAGAATTTCTAGTTTTTGAAAATCATTTTTTGTACCTTCCCCCTTTTTTTTTTACCTACAATGCTCCTAACTGCCCATTTTTGTAGAATATGGATAGGTTCTAAGTGACAGTCCGCTGCTCCCCCCCCCCCGATGAACAAGCCATACTGGAGCACAGATTGATAGAGAGCATAATAAATTTTTACCATGTGCTGAGTGCCAAAATGTTGTGCCAGGAAGCGAATCAAATAGTTTAGTTTTCTAAGTTTAGTTTGTAAGTATAAACTCATCTGTTCTTTCCAGATCAATTTGGAATCAATCATTATTCCCCAAAATCTCCCTTTTTTCCATTTTTCGATGAAAAATTATTCAAAAAAATTTTCTTGAGTAGGTATGTAAAAATCAGTCAACGTGAGATAGAAATTGGTCATCATCATGATCATTCTGAACGTAGACACACAAAACAACAAAACGTCTATCGAATACTCTCAGCGCGAGTAATAAATTTGAAACGATCCATCACACGCTAAAGCTACCTAAACTCGAAAAATCCAAACAAAAGATATAGATTATTACAACCTCGTTCATTGCTTAATTGAACAGGAATAAGGCACCTTTTTCAGATAATTTTTCCAAAACTTCGCCTTCGCTAAATGACATAATAGATCATTTACTCGGTGCAGAAGAAAACAAACCAATGTAGGCTGCGAAAGCAACGCAACGCTGGTGAGTACATTGTCGTAAATCCTCCGGCCAGGGCCAATTTTCGCCAAACCCGATGGAACTAACAAGAACGGACTGGTAAATCCTTAAAGGGAAACTTTTTACATAAATAAGCCGAACGAAGACGCACCCCATAGTAATTTTCTTCGGCTTGTTAAAGTGGGGTATATTACTATACATAGTAGACATACGTATAACGCGAAACAGTATGATAGGTATACTTATGTAGTATAAGGCCAGGCTGCGGGTCAGACGAGGTAAGACGAGGCAAAACATCATCAAAACTTGGAAACGCATTTATTCGACTGGAAGAATTGAAATATCAAGTAACATATTGCCGGTTGCATTTTGTAGTTTGTACAAAACCACGTCTTCATCGTCTTCGAAATGCTAGTACACATTTACTCGTACATGTGCAAATCGCACGCCAACCAAAGCGAAACGACATTACCGAACGTTCAATCAAAACTACACGACGATGATGTTCCATAAAGCGCAACCTTTTATGGCACACTCTACCTTATAGTTTATTCGTCGAACTGTGTGGCAAACAGTACCGCGAACATGTTTACTTTCGCGTCAAAAAAGCATCGATTTTACGTTTTTTTTTTCGCTCGTTCGCTCGCTCGATTAAAGGGATAGGCCAACGAAGGGATGAAGAGCCAGTAAGGCCTTTTTAATCGGACAAAAGACAGCGCGGCCACAAAACCCTGTATAGTCTCGGACGCGTTTTTCAAAGCAACCAGGAAAAAATAATCAATCTAGCTACAAAAAAAAAAAAAAAAAGAAAGAAGAATTATTTCCAAAATTGTGACTATTATTAAGGAAGCGAACAGCACAAATCTTGAGCTAGGAAAACCACCGTAGCCAAAGCCACGTACAACTTGGACGGACGGGACGGTGCAAAAAAAAGCTGATTCATTTCCGAAAAGGCACACGAGGCGAAAGGCGAAGGCGATTTTAAAAAAGAATTTTGTACGTTCGTGACTGCACAGAATCGGGTCACTTTATACATCAAAGAGATGGGAATATGTTTTATTGGTGCGATTTTTCTTTTACATTGCGTTCTTTATACATCGCACAATATACACCTATAAGTTTGTGTATTTAAATAAGCTTATTCGTACTGTACCAGATCTGGCGGTAATAATATCTATAAATGTGTGTTTATCTATCCGCGTAATAAGTAAAAAGTAAAGTAAAGATATGGCCTACCTTTTATGTACTGAAAGCAATGTGGCATGGTTGTAAATTTGTAAGCGCATTTAACAATGCACTCGTGCGCGTTATTTATACAAAAAAGAAAAAAAAGAAAAAGAAATACGCTTCAGACCAAAATTAAAATCCAAAATGACGCTATAAGACGAACGTATAAAATTATTTTAAAATATTGTACAGTGGTTTTTTTTCTCTTCTTCATTTTTTTTTTTTTTTTTTTTTTTTTTTTTAATGAGAATTCTACTGCTACACAATATTTTTCGTTTTTAAATCGTCGTCGTCGGTATATTTTTTTGCAAGTTTTTCCACTAGATACGTAGTATAGGTATAGTACAAGATGCTTTTCACCGAAATGTCGTGTTGCTATTTGAAAAAGGAAATTCATCTGCTTGCTGCGCTGTGCTGCCTCAAAGAAATTTAAATTATTGTGAAAGTCTGTTGAAAAGTTGAATTGAAATATAGATATTTTCTCTGTTTAATTTACTCTACTAAAAAGAGCCAAAGAGACGAATTATTTGTCGACGTACAACACTTCAAATAACCTAACGCCTGCTTATCAACTTTTACCCAAACGAGGCGACGAAGAGCGTTTGATGAGTGAAAAACAGTCTAGAGTTGATCAAAAGTCGTATATCACCTCGTGTGCCACCGACTGGGATTGGGTGTTTCGGAAAAATTACGTTTTTTTGAACGCATTAACCACCAGAATACCTTTCTGTAATTTCATATTTTCTTTGATGTGTGGTTAATGCTAGAAAAAGGGTGGCGAAGGGGCTAGATTTCGTCATAACAGATTCGTTTTTATTGTAGGTGCCCGTCTACCTGATGCGCCCGGAAAAGGCGAGAATGAAGCCAAACTATACGTATACCTAATTAGAGCGGATTCCCATTTTGGGAAGCCTTGTAAGAGTTTAATAAGGATAAATAACGAGCTTTGATTATTTTTTCCGAGTTTTCGACCATGAAGTTGATTCAATGTATATTTGTGTTTCAGTTTCCATTCGTTGGAAATTCTTTCAAATTGTTCGGAGATCAAACCAATGCTGATCAAAAACATAAAAATCTCATCTTTTTTTGTCAAAATTCCTCCAAAAGTCTCTAAAAAAATTCAAAACTTATTCAACAAAATACTTGGAAAAACCGCTTGTTTGAGGGTCATCACTGCAGTCAAGGCACTTGGCTCGGATTTTGAGAAAAATTCTCATGATATTATTGAAGGAATAAAAAATTTTACTGCCGGTAAAACTTTTCCTGTCTTCCTCCTCTTGTTATCAGCCTCAATCTCCCCTCCCCCTCATCTACGAATAAGATTATGAACGTGTACAGTGGGATGGATCGCCAAAAAAAGTCGGCCAATTTCGGCCAATTTCAGTAGAGACCTTCATTCTTAGTAGAAATTTACCCACCAATAATTCCAGCTCCGGAGGTGCCTCTGCAGGGGAGATTTGGGCCCTCAAAGAGAAAGAATTGTCGAAAACGTGGTTTTTCGCTTCTGTCGCTACACAACCTGTTTTGAAAGAAATGGTCCAGTTTAAAATGAAAGTATTTGAGATTTTACATCGATTTAAGCAATTATGGTCAAAATCCAGGACCACTTTTGAGCTCTATTGAGCAGTTGAAAATTTGCAAATTGTTTATTTTTGGATTTTGTGTTTTAATTTTTTTTTTTTTGCAAATTATTTCGCATTATTCATATCGAAATAAAACGCAGTGGAGCCAAAATTCTTCGATCGTATTTCCAATTTCAAAAAATCAAGGAAAATAGCCGAAACCTTCCGAATTTTTTTCGATTTTTTAAAATTGGCAAAAATGATCAAATAACTGGCACCACTATAACTTTCAATATTTCAACATGATTTGAGAAATATTCGCCAAGAGAAAATTTTCAAAACACGAATTTTTCCAAAAATAAACGATTTGCAAATTTTCAGTCGCTCATTAGAACCCTTAAAGTGGTCTTGGATTTTAATGACAATGGCATAGATCGACACAGAATCTCAAATACTTTCATTTGAGACTCGACCATTTTTCCCAAACAGGTTGTTTTGCGACAGGAGTGAAAAAACCACAATTTTTTTTAGAAAACCTCCACTCTTCGGGGGCTCAAATCTGCCCTCCAAGGCATCTCCGGAGCAGAAATTTTTTTGGGGCAACTTTCAACTCGAAATGAATTATTTTAACCCTAGATGTAAGCTGTAAATATTTACGATGTATTTTTGAATAAAATCCCTACCACCTAGTGCGAATTCCCCCCCCCCCCCTGTAACAACAAAATAGAGCACAGAAAACATTCTTCAAGTTTCCGCCAACCCATTTCCTTTCTTTTTCGGATTGATATGCAAGCATTATTCATAACATGATGTAACTTTAGTTCAATATTTACTCTTTTTGAAGGGACCATTATCAGATCACTTATGACTCACCCTGCACATTCAGTTCTTCTGAAAGCCAATCTGGACCTGGGCAAAAAATGAGGGCTTCATGAAAATGTTTCACACCTTCTCCCTCCTCTATTTTATTGAGGGTCGTAATAAATGAGTTTTTTACATTCAGTTTCACCCCAATGAGATTTCCTTTATTCAAAAAAGTTTGTTTTACAAATTTCTTCTAAAAAATTGTCAACAAAAAGTTTTCTCAAAAAATGAATTCAATTTTTTTTGGAGAAGTTTTTTATGTACAAGATATGCTCTTTTTAAGGGCAAAATTTAATAGCTTTTGTTTTAAAAATGGAGATCGTGTGATTTCTTAGTATGATTTTTCCATTTCAATACTCAGTCCTCCGACTTTCTGATGGTTAATCTTCGTTGTCATTTCATGTATTTTCTTTTGTGATTTTCGATTCTTTTTTGAAAATTAAAGTTTTTGTTTTCTTATTTTTGATGTGACTAATTTTTATGAATTTACATTGGAAAATTTTACCCTTATTTTCCAAATTTTCACCTGATATCCAATCGTAACAATTTCTATGATACTTCTGTACCATATTAAGAGAAAAAACTACTTTGCTCAAAGGTTACAAAACTCTTCACTATTTTCAAGAAAACAATAAGTAAGTACAAATCCCTAAAGAGCCATTTTTGAGGATATGCACTTTCGCCAAAACTAGGTACTGAAAAGTAGGTACAATACCAAAAAAAAAAAAAGGTTGCCACATGTGTGGAGAAATGCTCTACACTTACTTTGTAAAAATGATCTCATAAAGTTCACCAATTGGCCTGTTCCTCCCTCTCTCTGAAAAAACGTCAAACACCGTCTCAAATTACCACGATTTCTCTCCTCCCCCCTTCTTCTCTGATTACACCCTTTCACAGTACAGAATTCCTGTTCTAAATAACACACTTATACGCAAGCATCTTACATGGCGAAAAAATTCGTTTGCTTTTTCTTCGGCTCATGCGTTCGTTTATTGAAACGTTCAAAAAAAGATCTCGTATAGGAGCATAGAGAACCTCGTTTATTATGAACTTATGGCGTTATATGACTAAACAAATGGCGCATGAAATTAAGTTGGTAGTTTTTTCGACATTTTCACTGCCGGCAGCGGCGGTGGCGCTAATTTATAAAACAAAAGAAAAAGTAAACATTTGTACTATGTAGAAAGAGCCGATCTATGGTACGATACGTATAATTTCGAGTATAAAATAATTTAAAACTTCGCAAACGCGTTTTACAATCGAGTAATTCCATCGTATTGTTGTATAGTACTTAGTGAAGCAGTGACAGAAAATGAGAGAGAGATAGAGTGAGGGAGGAAAAACAAAGAAAAGAATACTCTGGCAAATATATTTCGTGTTTGACGAGTCTGTGGCCTGTGGAGTCTGCCTGTGCATATTATAAAAGAATTAAACTGTTTGATTTTGGTATGCGAATCGAGAGCCTTTGGAATTATGCGGTTTTTATATCATTTTATTTCATTTATATTAAATATTTTCTCATTTCTTTGAAGAATGAAAAAAAAAATATTTACGAATTATGCGATCGTCTAAAGGGTATTTTATCCGTTACGGTTTTTGGTGTACTCTCAGAGGAATCGAGCAGGAGAAATTCTTGTAATATTTCGAAATATGAAATATCCTACGAATACAAAAAAGAATGTGAATTGTTTACAGCCATTTATTCCGATGCGAGAATTCGAATTAATCGTAGATATTTTAAAAGTTTACTAGTTGATAATTTTTTCGTGTTTTTTTTCTTTCTTTTTTTCAGATTTCATGGTGTGAAAAAATATTAAATGCTGCATCGATTTCATTATCAGGTAAAATGCACGTGTGATTTAGACACTATATATAGAGATAGGTACATAGGTAATTATTCTAGTACAAGTATCATTTCCACGAATAATTTTGCAACGAAATTGCACTATCTTTGTTTGTTGGTAAAAAAATTTATAAAAAAATAACCATGAGGTCACTTCGCGATAATTTTGATGATGACTGAGAAATGTACATAGAGTAGACTGTACCAGATGTTTTCTACCAGACTGAATATTACTTATTACAATACGAATTCGGTATAGAAATACCCAGACTGCGGCGAATTTATGACACGGTGCCAAATTGTACCTAAATATGGATTCGCAATTTATGAATTCGTGTCGCGTCGTATTATAAATTAGAGCCCAATTCGACGACCGAATCGTTCGGCTGAAATTTGTTTTTCAATGAAAAATCCATATCGAAGGTATTTAATTTCTCTAACGATAACGATAGTCATCTTCTATGTCGTGGGTTTTACGTATACTTTTATTCTTTTTTTTTATTTTTACGATTATACGATGAAAATGACGATGGGAATTTTATTCGATTTTTTGGGTCGATTTTTGTTTTATATTTTCGTGTATGACGTTTTCGATATAAAAGATGATTAAAATTTTCATTGCCTTTTTTGATATCATTCGAAGAAATGCAAGAGGAAAATTATCACCTACCTACAAATTTTTGCTTACAAGGGTGGTGTATTTTTAGGTTTTGGAAAAATTCTAGTTTTCAATTTTGAAAGTTTAATTCGAGGATTATGTATATTTTCATTATCAACATGGACCAAAAATTAAGTCGGATTCTTCTCTGCATTTTGCTCAATTTTTTTGTACAAGTTTTCTGTGATGGTTGTGTGAAGTATCCATTGTGTAATTTATGTTCTGACCCTGATTAAGAGGGGGAGGGGGTGAGGAGCTCGTACAACCTCGAAGCTGGTTGAACTTGAAGCAAATATGTTTGAAGGATTTCAAAGAGAATTGAAATTATATAGAAAATCAGAAATTTGTGATTATTGAAGTTTGAAAACCTCAAAATTACGTTTTCTGAACGAAAGCTGAACTTTTTATAATAAGAACGAAAGTCGAAAGCTGACTTTTAAAAATTTGAAAATTTATAGAGAAGACAGGTTTCATTTTTCGGCGAACTGATTTTTAAAATAGGATTTTATAACACCCCTTGAGGGGCACAAGAGCCCTAATTTTGATCGAAAGTTTTTGAAAAAATTGATTGAAAATCGTGAGTTTGAATATTGACTCATTCTTTTCGATTCAATTTTTCTAATTTCCCCTCCCTCCTTCCTTTCCTTCCTTTCCTTCCTTCCAAGGATTTTCAAACATGGTCAAAAAAATACTAAAAATTTTTAAATAAGTGCATGTGAGACGAGTCATTTGTTGGGCTTTCGAAGGCGCTAAGTTCAAATGTCCATTTATTTTTTTAGATAGGATCCTAGGATGGATGCCTTTGCAGCTTTTTAATTTGAAAAAAAAAAAAAAAAAAACAGAAAATAATGGAAATGTAAAGTTTATGATGTAACATATCGATTTCTACTTATTTGAGGTCACTGAGTTCGAATATCTATTTATATTTTGGATTTGGGGCCTCATCCAGTGCCCCTTTTCTCCTCGGTCTTTGGCTTTTCAGCGTATGGAAGTGAAGAGACACAAAGATAAATGTATTCTTGGAATTCAAATAATTTTCAGGATTTTTTCTGCGAATTTTTGGTTGTATTTTTTCGTTTTTTTGAAAAAATCCCAGCTTGTGTGGGCAATTTGGGTATAATGTAGTAATTTCGACCCATTACTTGTCACCATCTTAGGGCGTTTTTACACCACTATTCTCTGTTCCTCCCCTTTCCACCTTCTTTGGTGAAGATTAAACTACAGAAATTTTACTTACCTGATCAAAAAAAAAAAAAAAAAAAAAAACGTTTGATTTGGTTGAAGACAACTTTATAATTTTATAGCAGATGTCGTTGGAAATTTTTTTTCGCATTTAGTCCGATGTCAAAGGCTTGATACGGTCCTCTAAAAAAAGTATTTTCAAATTTTACCTTCCTAACTCATTCCAAGCGTCGCGTATTCAATTATTAAATATTTCAAGTGGTAATTTATGTAGTGTTATAAACAAAATTACTATCTAGAGAGAATTTCAATTTCGTCCATGGATAAAATTTGTACGTATTTGACCTCTTTTTCATACATAGCATTTTCTATGATTCGTTGGCAAGATATGTATTCATAATTTGCCTAATTAGTCTATTCAAGGCGCTATTTAGGTGTGAAAAGCACCAAATCTCACGAAATGTTGGCATTAAAGGTAAATAAAATTTGCATTTGACCTTTCAGGTTGCATTTAAAATGATATATTTGCGAAAAATTAGCGCAGGTTTTCCTTCCTTCCTTCCTTCTTTCTTTCGTAAAGGAAAACTCACAAATTATAAACAAATTACATCTTTTGGATTTGAAATTTTTATAAATATAATTTTGATAGAAAACACCTCTCATATGGAAAAAATTCAAGATTGAAAATTGGATAAAACTTTTAGTCAGTTGGATTGGAACAGGAGGAGGGGGAGGGAGTCACATTTTTTCTGGACGGTTTGACTTAATCTTAATCATTTCTAAATTATTACAACTAAAATCCATGTGAAGGTAAAATTTAAAAACCAGAAAAACATGGAAATTTGATGCATGGAAAAAGAAAAAAAAGTAATACATAGTTACATATCAGCTGAAATACAAGATGTCAATTAATTGAAAAAGTAAATGTTAAAATTTGTGAAATTAAAAATCGAGATCAAATACACGATTTAAAAGTTTTAAAAAGTACCTAGTATTCTTACTTACAACTTTTTATCCAAAAACCAAAAACAGATCAATGAATTAAATCGAGGCTGGAATAAAATAACGAAAATTTTAATTCTTTTCCAACATTTGAACCATAAATTATACGTACCTATCGCAGCAGTTTAAATATCAAATAAATTTTAAAAAATATGAATAAAACATCGTAATTGAATAAACGCTTAATAATTCATGAGACAGGATTATATTCTCCCAACTAATTAAAAACTTTTTATTATTTTACCAAATTTCAATACGGAAAAGGGACCTCTTGACCTTGTTGTTTCGAATTTGAAGGAAGCTTCATTTAATGTGAGAGAAGCACGTCAGAAAATCATCGGATTAAATTTTTAGTTATGGAGGCTCATTTTTTTTTGAGGAGTGGAGAGGGGAGGGGTCAAAATTTTAAAATTTTTAGAATTATGCCATAAATTTAAAAAAAAACTGTCTTGTTCTCTTTTTCAAATATTCTTAAGCTTTTACGTAGTAAAAGTTCGACCTCTTTCTACAGTACATATTTCAAATTTTCCCAAAAAGTGCTTTGATCAACAAAAATTTTTGGGTAGGAGTTTTCAAAAATTTTCTTTTGATTTGGGAGTTGATTTTTTTGCTCAAAGTTTAAGCGAATAAAAATTTTAGGACACCTTTTCATCCCACATTCGGGAAAAAATAACTCTTGATGCTTTCAACGTTAATCCAATCGAAGTATAAATTCTTGTAATTTTTTCACGTCACATCAATGCGGAATAAACTTGTAAAAAATGAAAAAAAAAAAAAATCAATTCCTTTCCTCATTCCCTATCACCCTTTATAATAATTGAACCTATGAAAAGATAAGCTATATTACAACAACGTTACGTAATTATCGAGCAGGTGGCATCTACGATTTTATGCATAAAATATTTTCATCGAATAATAATAATTCGTTCTCGACAACGATGACGACGCCAACCTGGTTAAAAATCAATTACAAAAATACGTAGAAATTATGTAAGTATCGATGATGGGGAAATTGAAAAAGCACATGTTTATAGGTATAGTGCGTACGTCTATTTTACCTCTCTACGTGTAGACTTTCCTACATGTAAAATAGCTTTATGAAATATTCAAGTAATAATTTTCCCAATAGAAAACGCGTTTTCGTCGTAGCTCATCGAATACTCAGCCGGCTTTTTAAGTTGGGTATTCGTCGAGTTGACACGCACCTATGAGCATATTCTAATGGTATACTAAATGCGTCCCATCCATATCAGCATTTGAAACCTACCCTCAGTAGTTCACCTACCTACCTACCTATTTTTGTAATTAACGTGAAAATTTATTAGAAAGTTAACCGATTGAATTTGAATTTGAAAATGGAATTTTTTTTATCAAGGGTAAAATTATCATCGACGTAGAACGAGTGATAATTGGGCTTGGGGTGTACGATGGCCATGGCCAGTTACCAGGGATGAAATATTCGAATGGAATTAGTTGTTTGTTATCAGAGAGCAGCTCGAGTAGTATACGAAGGTTGGAAACCGGGCGAATTAATTTTTCGCTGCTATGCTAATTTAGCTTGAAAATTTCATCGTGAGTAGCGTTGAAATTCAATATTTTTAGCTGTTGGGTATAGCTGTGCATCCTCCTGTCTACCTTGCGTAATTTTGTCACAGCAATAGGTACCAGAGTACTACGTGTGGTATCCCTATCCATCCCTTTTATACGATAAGATTTTCAAATTAGCCACGAGGCGTGTTTGTGTCGTGTATGGTTTGGCGTTTCGTCGACGAACCGACGATGAAGGTGTCGAGTGGGATGCAAATTAGTATACAGGTTTTTTTTTGCACGTCAATGATACTTTAAAAAAGGGATTGAGGGTTTAACATTTTACATTTTTTGATATCTACTATAGTCGCACCGGTCTCGATTTCGTAAGGGTAGGTAGGTAGTCGAGTTGCTGAAGCGATGATGAAATGAGATGAAAAATGCTTACGATGGAAAATTATTTTTCTGGGTGAAAATTAAATGATATTTACTGAACAAAAATTACTGGTTTAAATTTTGAACCAAAAAAAATGCCTCGATATTTTTTTTTCGATTTTTCAAAGACGGAAAACACGAAAATCTTACCTTTTTAATCGATGTGTGTTTTTTTTCTCTACGAGAAAAACATGTCGAGTTGCACTTCACATCATTAAACAATACGATTAGAACGATCTCGAACGAAAAAATAAATCAAACGAATCTATGTACGTAAATTGAAAATAAAATGGAAAAGAACACCGAATCCCGGAGACGAAACTCTAACGAAAATTTCGTTTTACTCGCATCCAACGTGGTAACTAAATCAGCGTCCAACTGTGTGCAAAGCGCCCGTTCGGCGACAAGTACGCACCACGATACCGCGTTTTGGAGCATTCAGTGTTGCCATGCTGGCGATCCAGTGTTGAAGGAGTATTCGACGTTGAAAAAATAGTGCTGCGACAGGTTGTACAGGGTGTTTCCCAAGTGATGATCGCCTCATTTAATGTATGTATGTAGTTGGAGGGGGATTTTATCTTGAGTCATTGTAGAGAAAGAGAGAGATATTAAGTAGATACTTGACCATTTGACATCTCGATTGAAGGGTCAGGGTGGGTACTTTGAATTTTATTTGATATTTTTCATCCTTAAAGACTGCTTAACAGGCAGTCCTAAAAGGTAAGTAAGTATAGTTTACGTACCTGCGCTACCTGGAGACTAAGGGTTGAAACAAAAAATTAAAATTGAAACAGTTATTCGAAGAGAAGAATCTAAAATCGTTGTCAAGTGCTTGGAAATTCAATTTTCTAAACATTAAAAAAAATGTTTAAACCAAAAATATAAACTCCTTTTTTTAAAAAAACACAAATTTTCAGAAGCTTTCGATTTTGAAATATTTTGTTTGGAAAAAATACTATCCAAATTTTTTTTTTTGGGTGTTTATAATTGCAAGATTATTAGATTATTACACCCGTGTAGAGAGGGGTTTAGATTTGATTTATTGAAAATTTTAAAGTCAGAATAAAAAAAAAAAAAACGAACTCGCAAAAGAAAACATTGTTTTTACCCCCCCTCCCTCATTCCACCGAAATACGAATTCCTTTTTTTAATAGAAATTATTTTTAAAACACCATTATTGAAGCGGCTGAAAATTCAAAAAAGAAAAATGAGAATTTTTAAAAGCTTTTGATTTTGAAAATATTTTGTTTGAAAAAAATACTATCTAGCCTACCCAAATTCGAAAATTTTGAAGTCAAAATATAAAAATTACCTCACACCAAAAAATTGTTTTTACCTCCCCCCCCTCCTCCTCACCCGAGATACGAATCCTTTTTTTTCGTAATAGAAATTATGTATGAAACATTATTGAAGGTTCTGAAAATTCAAAAAAAAAATTAGAATTTTCAAAAGCAAACATTTTTTTCCAAACTATTTCACTATAAAAACTCATCATTTTATTTTTAAACAAAACTATTTTTTAATCCCCCCCTCCCTTCAAAAAAAACTTATTGTATTTAACTATAGGCGAGTCAGTTAGGAATTTCTGGTGCTGTGCGCCTCCCCCCATAGAAAATAATTATGTACTTCATAAATTTCTGCTATTCCTTACCTACGAGATCGTATTCTTTTTCAATTTTCAGTATTGCTTCGAAAGAATTTTCCATTTTTTTTTTTTTTTTTTTTTTTTTACAACTTTTCAATGTAGGTATTTTCTGTTTTTAATTTTTGTTACCATTATTATTGCAATCATTTAAGTAGCTCTACCAATTTTTATAGAAAGAATTTTTTTTTAATTTTATTATTTGCAGATTTCTTCTGTTTTTTTTTTAAAATTTATTTTTCATTTTTTTGCAATAGAAATAAATAGGCTTGGGGGGCGGAGAGTTGCAGCCCCAAAACAAAACTTGGAAATATCAAAAAATTTCCATTGCCATAAGAACTAAAAAAATGAAAAAAATGGCTACCTTTTTGAATTTTTTTAGGTCAAAATTATCTGAATACAAAATCTATCAAGGTTGCTACATTGAAATTTTTGAATTATATGAAACATTATTGCTTGAAGAGCAAAAAAAGTGATCAAAATTCTTTATTTCAAAAAGTTCAAAATGACGTATGCTTACTTAATAAACATCATTTATTTTGGCCACTGATCAGAATAGTAAAGTGTGAAAACAAGATCAGAATTACGACGAAAATTTGATGAAAATTTGGAAATTTCTCTAAATCTAAAATTCAGCATTTAAGTTTGTACCTCAGTACTTACCTTGTATGTATGTACTATGTACTTATATTAAAACGAAAATTACGTTTTTATATTTTACAAAAACATTTTTTTAAACAATAAAAAAATAATTTAGGTACTTCAATTTTGTTCTCAAAACACAGTGGTGGGGGGGATGAAAATATGAGCTTTGCAATCTCAACTCTCCCTCTCCCCAAGGAAAGAAATACAAGAAAAGGCCTATATCTACCTATAGGTATTATTTTATTGAAATTGGATTGCCTTTACAGTTTTTCAATTTTTTTCTACCGTCTTTATTTGGTAATCACTAGTCAGAATAATATGGGTACGTACGAAATTGTACCAGGGAGATGTGTTAGTTATGATGATAAAGGAGTAGATTTTTTTTTTGCAATTTTTCCCTCTTATTTTTGAGAGCAAAATCTTTCTTTTCGTGTCCAACTTCAAAACGCCTCCATCTTTAGAATGCAAGTAGCAAGTATCATTTTCTCGGTTTCAGCCTCTCGCATCATTCTGGTTTTATCACAAAGTTATGGCATTTGAGAATTTAAAAATTGATGAAAAAAGTTTCCATATTAATCCACCCTATGTGACCCACTTCGAACGTTATAGAACAAGTTGTTGGCTTTAAGGTAACTCATCATTTATGAAACACCCTGTATAATCTGTGACCCGTTTCAAGAGTTAATTGATGTTTTGATAGACAAGGATTTTTTTTTTCAGCCAACGAAAAATTTCGTGAAGCGGAACTAACTCGTTGGTTATTTTTTTTTCAATTCGGTTATCGGAATTCGAAGTTTAGTGGTAAAAGTGGCGATGGCGTTGGTGGTGTGGCCTTAATCCGCAAAATTCGTAGTACATATTAATCATTTTTTGCTGCGTTCGTTCGTGCCTTCTGTAAATTAAATTATACGCTGGAATGATTCAAGTTTTGGTGGAATGCTTAAAGAAAAATGTTTTCATAAGAAGAACGTGGGCTAATAAATCAGATGTGAAATTCGGCCAAACGAGAACGTAGATTGAATCTTTACTGTACGAGTTAAAAAAGATACTATTTTGTTCAGCTGTTGATCATTTTAGATTGGACCGAAGTTATAAATGGGATCAAAAAAAGGCGGATTCGATAGTGAATTTTATTTTTTCTATTTGGAAAGAAATTACGTCAGAATTCGCGTTGATAGAATTGCATAACCTTGTTAACAGCCAGGCGAACCGAATCGCCGTAAATACACTCGGGTTATGCAATTTTATTAACGTCTAATTTTCGACGAAATTCGTTCAATGTTGGAATACCTACTCATGCAGCCATAATAACAACCTACTATGTTACCCTCTCGTTCCCTCGAGATTTTTTTCTTACTCTTTTGTGTTCATTTTTAAAAATTTATGCGAGTATTTTGACTGGAACGTCTTGCCTGTGTAACATATTCGCGAGTATTTTTTCGTTTAAAACTCGAGTTTGTTAAAAAGATTTCCTTCACGGGGGATTTCAAAGCTGTCCAGTTTGTTGTTTGGCTCAGCTCCGAGTTTTACATAGAAAGTTAATGCGGAACTGAGGTGGTTGGCTTCGGTTTCCTATTCTCCAGTATGATCAAAAATCTAATACAGATTTGCAAGAAGAGAAACCAGCCAGAGAGAGGGGAAGACGGGATAAAAGAAAAGAAAATTCAGTCTACATTGTGTAAAGAAAAATACAAGCCGAAGGTTGCTCACAAAATAGGATTCTAGCCAAATGTTTAAATGCTCATGTTCCAATATTTCTTTTTCAAATGAATCGGTGACGTTTGAAGGATTTTTAAACAATGTGCGAATCTTGATAAATTTCACGCGCTGAAATGCGAAGATGTGAATTGAGATTATTATGGTGATGGAAATTTAGTCGTATTTCAGCGAAGGAAGTTTTCCAAAATCGCGGGGTTTTGCACCTTTAAATTGAAAAAATAAAATAAAAATGATAAAATTTTAAAAGTTGAAGGTACATTTTTTTAGTTTTTTCCAACAGGCTACAATGCATTTTCAGCATTACGGTGTACAAAAGCCCTACCTTTCGCTAAAATTGTCATAGTCTACTTTTCATTTTGCTAAAATTCGCAAAAAATCTCACCTTCTGCGAAAATTTTCAAATATGTAGTCTCATTTCTCGTCGTTTAAGTACTACATATTTCGCAAAAAATTCCAAAAAGTTTTCATTTTTTTTCAGAAATTATCCAAAAATTTCGCTATTTTGTCTAAAAATACGTATTCCAAAAAATTTCACTTTTCAACCAAAAAATTGACCAGAAAAAGTCTCCCATTTTCAACAAAAAGAGCCTTTCAGGATTAGACAGTGATATCCGCACTTTCTCTAATTTGAACGAAACGCGCCCAAAATGTTAGTTTTGATGTAAAACCATCCTCAAGAAATTTTTAAGTCGACAATCCCTCCACCCCAACCAGAGAAATGTGCCCGTACGTGCTCAAAATTCAGAATTCTCACTCTCCGGACGGGGTGGTTCAAAATTTTTTCAACTTTCATAGAAAAATAGTCACTATGTGAATTTTTTCAAAAAAAAAAATGTCATATTGGAGGTGTTTTGAGGGAGTTTGAAAATTTCAAAAATTCGTAGAAAAACAAAACGAGGCAGGCCCTCTGCAATTTTTTTTTTTATAAATTTAGTTACACCCTAAGGTATAACATATATTTTTCGTGGAGCTCAAAATTCGGTGCAACATGCTCAAAAAAATCAAAATCTTGCAAAAAAAAAGTGCTATTTCGTTATTTTTTTGCCATGTTTGGACTTTCTAGGTCAAAGCTTGAAAAAAAAATGCTAGCAAAGTACGTAAAAAGGCACGGAACTGACAATTTTCCATTTTTAAGCCTCAAACGTAGGTATAAAAACAAAATAATTCAGTGGCAAACAGAAAGTAAACTATATTTCATCGATTAAAGCATGAAATTTTGCTTGATCAGGGTATCTAAAAGGTAGTGAAAGTAGTGAATTTAATCAAAAAAGTACCTAGTGAAAAATTGAAAAAATTCATTATTGCGTTCATTTGTAAGTATTGTTTTTTTTTATTTTTTTATTTTATAATTTTGATTTAAATTAAAAAATACTTTATGCACAAATTTTCTTCCAATGTTTCAATTTTTTTTGGAAACTTTCCTGTGAAAAATTTGACTTTGTTAATTTTTTTGTATGTGTAGAGGAAAGGGAGTGGTCGAGTGGAGAGATTTCTGAAAATTTAGTTTAAAAAAGTTGATATAGGGCATACTGCCTCCATCGCCTAAAGGGGGATGATTTTGTGAACCCCTTAAACTGATAAGTTTGGGAACGTGTTATTTACGAAGGGTAAAATACTCTAAATAGTTAGCAATTTGTCATCAATTAAATGACAGATTTATGATGACAAGTTAGGTCTTTGTATCGAGCTCGCGACCTCGAGTCGATTATTTAAATAGGGAAAAATGCCGACAAAGATCTTAGCCTTTGGTCACGTGACTATGTTAAAAAACTATATATACAAGTAGTCCGCGGCATTTTCTCCACTTAGTTCCGTTTCCTGCAGTAAGATGGTTCTTCGTCATTTAGTAATAAGTTTTTATTTGTTAACACCTCGCGTGTGAAATTTATTTAATTGATTTAGACAATCAATTGATCCGATGATCAATTGTGTTGGAGTTCTTTTCGGTAGTTTGAGGTGTAACCGGTCACCTGTAAATTATGCGAAGTGTTACGTGAAATCTCGTTTAGTTAAGGTGCCATCGTCGTCCTTAGTATTGGTAGGACCCCAGATAGAGATGGTCAATGTGGACAGTTTTCAGGTAAATGTTAAAGCGCATTTATCATCAAGGTAATTGGCTTATTACTAATTATTGTTATAGGTAGGTGTGTGGAATCGGAGAATTCCATGCCTACCTAATATTTTATCAATGGTGTTTTGCATGACTTCATCGTGTATTTTGTGTATAGGTTTCTTATTTTTCTACTCGTGAGCATTCCCTAAATAGGAGGAATGCTACGAGGAAATTAATTAAGTGCACTCGGTACTAGTTATAAATTATGCTTAATACTTCCTTATGACGGATCGTAGTAGATGTAGGCTACTGATTGGTAGAACCGAAGTCCTATGTATAAATACGTTATAATAAATTCGTTTAAATTGTATTGTAGGTTGTTTTTATTTCAACGTTCAATACATAGATTTTTGCGTAGTTAAGTCAGGTTATTGGTTAGATAGAGAGTCTTGAGCTATCCAGGCAAAATAGGGAAATATTCACCTCCTAAGGTGATATTTCTAAAACTCACTAGCATAGGAAAACAAATAATTCCTCCTCTCCCTCTAACCGAGGTGTCTAGGCCTAACTATGTCAAATGGCGCCCGGATCAGGTGCGATCTCATTTTATGGCACCTGCCATAAAATAGATCGATCGAACTCATTAAAATTGCATTTTTCAAAAATTGAAATTTTCGAAATTTTCATTTTAGAACCCAAAAAGCTCCCTAAGAGCCCTGTTCTAACCTAAATTTATAGTATCTAGGTTCTGTTTGCCAAAAGTTAAAATTTTGAATATTTGAGAATTCAAAATTCAGCCCCATTCAGTGTATTTTTTGAGTGTTTTTTGCATAATTTAGAAGCTATGTCCGAAAAGTGCACTAATTATAATAATATTTTATAGTGATATAAAATAGAGTAAAAATATTATAATTGATTGCCTCAGACCATCCGAGTAAAAAGCAGTCAATTATAATCAAAAATGAATTTTTTGACCTCGTAGGTAATTGTGAAGTATTGGATATAATGAACTTTGGTTGATAAAAGTGATCCTTCTCACGATCGATACATAGTACCTCTTTGAAAGATGCTTTTTCAGTCCAAAGTTTCCAATATTATTGCATTACAGACGAATCAAGGAATTCGAAAAAATAAAATCACTGCTTTCTTGTATTAAATTGTCACACTGTGCCCTGCATATTATTACGTTTTTTGACCAAAAGATACTTCAAAATGTAATAGAAATTGGATGAAATCAGTGAAATAGGTATCTCCGACCTATTCACTGAAGACAATTTTGAAAAAACAGACAGGGGCACCCCCAGTGCAATTTTAACAAGAAAACATCTTAAGTAATAGTAGGTTATTTAAATTATATAGGATAGAATAAAATTAATTAAACTAATCTATAATTAATCTGCATTTTTTCGCGATTTTTTCATTTCTGTATACCATTTACTTCGTAAACTCGTAAATATTAGGCGTAGACTCGAAAATAGGCTTGCTGTGAGGGTGCTGTACCTACCCAAGGTCATCACACTCAACGCACCCCTCTGGAAGCGTAAATATGCGACACATAAATCTGTCAAGTAGGCGTTACATGCATTGAAAAATAACATCATTAATTTAGGACATGTAGCTGTCACAATTTTTCTAGAAAATAGAAAAAATGCGTGTATTTGTAATCGTTAAATAGCGTAATTAATGGCCATCCGCGCAACCCCTCCTGTCCACCCTTCAAATCTTCAAATATGCACGCTTTAAGTCATAAAATAGATACGATGCGGCGAGTGTCAAAGGATTTGTTAAGATATTAGGGTTCCTTACACCAGTGTAAAGATGCGAGAATGACCACATCGACGACAGGGTGTTAACCTTTTTAAATAGGGGAGAAAAGGATATGCGCGCACATCAGAAATAGCTAAGCAACCGATTACATAGCCATTTACTCGCATATTCGAAAAATTAGTCTTTGAAGCATCGTTGTTCCAGTGACAAGTGTTCAGTGACTTCGGATAGGTACCTACCTATCTTCGAGTTTGCGTCTGATTGCCTTTAATTTTTTTTTCAACTACTTGGGTAAGTTTGAAAAAACTGCTTTCATTTCGCGTTTTTATTTTGCTTTGATTTTGAAAAAATGGATTGTGACTTTAGATTCGCATCACCATTTTTCAAAAGAAAACAGCCCAAAGTGGCTATGGCTAATAATCATACTCGGTTTCCGGCCTTTGATCTCACTCATTTCGATGAAGGTCGAATAAAAGAAGATCAAAGGACGCCCTCGCCTCCGCATTCGGATGATGAAACTTCGTACCCTGCTGAAGCCTTTGAAATTCGTAAAAATCCCCTGATAAGTGTCGAAACTTCGCCTTTGTCTGATAAAAGTGAAAAAGAGCCGAATGACTTTCCTGATTTCGAGTTGGTTGAATTCGAAGATTTTTTCTGAGAAAGAAATTAGGAAAAGTGAGACTTTTTTGAATCGGATTAATAAGGAAGAATTGACCAAGGATGAGATTTTGACAGTAGCGCTTGATGAGCTTCTCAAGGATGCTCATCCCGATTCTGAGGAAAAAGCGATTGAAGCTGCGGTCATGATGATGGTAGCAGATATTTCTCTCGAGGAAACTGAGGAAAATTCTGGACTGTATAAAGGAATTAGCGTGATACCTGTTCCCATATTGCAGAGATATACTTTGATCGGAGATGGATTATGTCATTTTTTAATGAGAAGACATATGGTTAAAGGAACTCACTTACCTGAGTATTTGAAAGACCAGATACCACTCAACGAGCTTTACATGAAACTTTTGCCTGTTGAAATTCCGAAAGACGCAAGGGTCATTTTATCAGCTGGTCAATTGGAGTTTAATTATGCCCAAAAACCATACGTGGTTATAGAAAGTCAGCTGAGAAAAGTGATCAATTTGATACTTCAAAAAGGCGCGGAGTTGATTATTTTGCTCTTCCCGATTTATAAACCTAGAAATCCTGAGGAGAAAAATGTTCGAGTTCGAATTACGCGATACTCGGATTTTAAAAAATTATATAACTCTGTGGCCGAGGACCCTAGAGTAATACTTTGGAGGGGTCCAAGTTTGAAGTTTTTGGAATTAGAGAGCAGCAAATTTTTCTCTGAAAAGCACGTCGTTTGTCCCAAATTAGGAGATGACATGGAATTATTACCTATTCGTCACAAATTCCATTACGCACCAATTTTGAGGAGATTTTTTATCAATACTCTCGAGTATAATGATATTAAAAACTCAATGATTGTCGAACTTGAGAGATTTGAGGAACCTCAGTATACGTATGAAGTAAATCCGAGAAAAATAAAAGGAGGCCTGAAGAGATTATTTGACCATAGGTACCGACCATACATTGACCCCGGCTATCCGGAGTCAGAACTTGATTTTTTCGACCTTCCGACAATGATTGTACCTCCCACCATCCAATCAAGCTCAGAAAATGTCGTTAAGCCTGAAGTTCAGGAATTCTGTGAAATTCGAGAAACCATAGAATTGCCTAACAGGAGCGACGTAGAGAGAGGAATGAAACTGTTAAAGGAGAGAATCGATAAGGAATTTGAAAAACACGTCACTTTTATGGAAGAGAAAGAGAAAGCGAAAAGAAAGAAGGAAAAGAATGAAAGATGTTCTGAGATGGAAATAGATCAACTTCCAGGTGTGATCAAGGTTACACTCCCTGACTTAGAGAAAATTCCATTCAAAACCTCTGAGGAAGAAATTGAGGATCCTACCTGCATTATCGATGTTGTGGTAGGAACTGAGAAAATAGGTTTAGAGTTAGACTCAGGAGCGTTTCCCAATCTAATGTCTCGTAAGCTAGTAAATTATTTATGGCTCAGATTTCCAGGCTGGGTTAGCATGAAGGATTTAGATCACAGGATTGAATTTAAGTCCGCCGACGATTCGATAATCAAACCGGCATTGGTGCTCGCGGAGGTGAAACTTTTATTAGGAAAGGATATCGTAAGGGTACCTTTCTATGTGATAGAGGTTGAGACCGACTTATGTATACTCGGAAGGATGTCGATGGATCACTTAAGGATGACCCTAGACATTCATAAGCGAGAGGTACGTTGCAAGCCTGAATATTGCCATAAGATTACGATACCGTTCAGAAAGCCTGAGAAAAAAGAGACAGAGAGACCAGTTAAGCAGGTGAAAATTGAGGAAAATGAGCCAATAGAAAACCCAGATTATCCAATCTTGAGGGGCATTCTCGCGAACGACAATGCAATTTCAGAAAGGTACTCACAAGCTACTTTCGAAGCAGGACGATACAACACTTTCGACAGTGTACCTCCGGTTCCTGAACTTAAAAAACCCGAACCTATCACAATTCCAGAACCACCATTCTTCGAATTTGAAACCCTCCCATATCATATGTGTACACCTTTGAGTACAAACGCGGTACACCACTATGCTCAACAGCTTCTGAATCAATTCCAAGGAGACTCTCCACTCCATAGAGAGGCCACAAGGAAGATCAAGAAGCTCAAAGATGAGCTATTAGGTGGACAACCCGAAGATGTAGTACAGGCATATATACGGACGACGTAATGATAACAATCACGTCATCGACCTAAAAATTCGCGTTTAAAAAATAATTAAATAAAAATTCGCATTCGGTCAAAATTAATTCGATTAATTTTCCTAAGAAAATCAACGTAGATTAAAATACACAAATAGCCAAAATGTCCTACTTGTTCCTTCGAACAAATAGGCATCGAAATAATAAAATCAATAGTCTATTTAAAGTAACGTAAGAAATCCAAAACAATAATACCAAAACAATTTCCAAAATATTCAGACTCAATAGCAATAGAATAATTTTGAAATAACGTAAAGATTTGAGAAAAATCTACCGAATGTGAATAAACTTCGTATTAACGCTAAATAGAAGAGTTAACGTCATTTAAAAACAAAATTTCTGATTAAAATAAAAATTTCCAAAATATGAAATAGTTCAAATAGCAATAGATTAATACCCATCCAACATAATAGGTACTCAAAATATAAAAAACTTCGTCGAAAAGATTGAATTAAGTGGTAATAGGTAATTAATTCTCTCGACACATATAAATTTTAGGTATTTTAAAACTTCTCACACTTTCGAAAATCATACTAAAACATCCTAAAATACGAGTTTTGTTTTCTATACGCTACAATATAAAACTCAACAAATACACGAATATATCACAGGATATACTCGTAAAGTTGAGTGACACTTGCAGCGTATGGTAAACAAATCAGTTAATGGTTTCTGTCACCCACCCTTATAAGCGATGTCATTGCACTGAAGTCGTAAAATGATGTTCGTTAAATAAGGGGAGTGAGAATAAATCAACCCTCGTAACGCGTAAACGAAAACACCCTTTGGTATAACCTTGACATCCGGTTTATAGCATTGCAGCATCTATAGCGTCGCAGCATCGAAGAAATCTCGGCAATCCATCTTGTTTTCGATTTTCTAAATAAAACAGAAAAAATAAGTCGAATTAATAAACTAGATAGGTAGTCGATAAAAAATTAAAAATTACGTTATGCTACGACTAATTAAGTAGGCAAACCGGTTCTAAAACGCGCACGATCCAGTACTAGCTCCCTTTCGTAAATCCGTGACTAGAAATCAACTGATAACAAAATCAAAACAAACCCAGTACTTTTGATAATATCACAGCCTTCTTTTTTGAACTGTTGTTTTTTATAAAATAAAAGTAGTCGAACTGATTTTTGCACATTTAATTTGTGATACGGTGTTACAGAGAACACAATCTAGTACGAGACGATAAAGGTAAGACCACCTAGCGACATCAAGTAAAAATCTTCCCTAGAAACACCCACAGTTCTTACATCATCCGAAGTCGACAGAGTAACAGGACCTAATAGCGAAGCTGTTTTTCTTTGATAACATGTTTCAGACCAAGAAAAATGTCCTCTAAAGACGACATTCCGGCCTCAGCAAGTAATAAAGAAGCAGAGAAGTGGAGGGCATTAGCTGCTTCACTTTGCAAAGAACAGTGCTGTGAGAACGCGGAAGTGCTCGTTCCCGTTCCCGTTCTTTGTTCTCACAATAAAGAACGCCGTTCTTTGTTCCTTATCGCTCCCAAAAATCTAACACCTCGTTCCTGTTCCTAGTTCTTATGCTTCATAAACAGAAGCGTTCCCGTTCCCGTTCCCGTTCTCGTTCTCAATCAAATTTCCAAAATTTACGTTCCTGTGTTCCCGTTCCCGTTCCCAATAGGGTTCTGTGGTACAAGCGAAGCCATTTTTGATGGAAATTTTTTCATTTTCCTCTATTGTACCCAAAAACTACTGAAAATTTGTGGAAAAAGCATATTTTTTCCTATTTTTCAGAGTTTTGGGAGGTAATTTGAGAACCCCGAAAAAACATCTAAGAATGCCAAATTAGCACTCCGTTCCTGTTCCCGTTCTCGTTCTCACTAATTTAATGTTCTCGTTCTTAGTAAGAACGTTCTTCAAGAGGATTTGTGTGATTATCCGTTCGTTCTTTGAAGGAAATTTGAAAAGTTGCGTTCTTTATGCGTTCCCGTTCCCGTTTTCGTTCGTTCTCACAGCACTGGCAAAGAACGCGAGCGACTCAGAACGGAAAATGAACAACTAAGGGCAGAATTAAATGCAATAAGACGTAGAGAGGCGGAGGAAATAATGGCCGCAGTATCCATAATCCAACGACCAGCACAGGTGACTCCTGGCAAACCTACACCTCAGATACCACTCGTGCCAGGTATAATAGAACCTCAGCCAGCGTCAGCCCGGTCACTGGCCCTGCCGCCGTTAATGATTACTCCGGTCCAAGCAACCTTAGGCTAATTCGATCGAGACGCTCAACCGCTGATGTCCGCACAACACCTGCCAGCACTACCCCCAGCGATGCTGGATCCACGGCAATCCACTGACGACACACGCCAGATGATTGAACAGCGCCGAGGGGCAACTACAGTATCAAATAATATTGTAGAACAACCGATATCCAACTGTGGTACGAGAGAGTTGCTGAGTGAGGATTCGGATTCAGATACCAGCTCTACAGCCGCTACTCCTAGAGTGAGTGAGACACAACATACAATCAGCCAGACTGTGACTGACGGGGGCACGAGCTTCGACAATGCTACAGCCCAGGCTATGGACGTCTGTGAGGAGTCGGACCCGCTTACGACACAGAAAGCCTCTAAAAATAAAAAACTCACGAGTGAGCGAAAAAGGGCCTATGATGAGTTCTACCGGCAAGCAGAGGAAACCGTGAAGAATCTCAGATTCGCAGGTAAAAACGACGACGACACCTCTAGGCCTGGCCCACTAACAGACAAAACAAACAATGAAAACACCCCTAAACCGTAAGAAAGTTATAACATAACACTGTGTAATGAGTCTTAGATTAAAGTACCCAGTATCATAAAATAGCTACAACTACCTTATGTATAAATACGAAATACGATATCTGTCAGTTGTTCGACCAGCATCAGTATTGAATATCTTACTATAGAAGAAAACGATCAATTTTTTGTGACAATATTATAAAGCTAAATGACGTTAATCTTTCCCATTTTTGTATAATCATACGGTATATTTTATTTTTATTCGTTACTATATCCTTTTTATACGAACCTATTATTATATGAGATGTAAAACACACAAGACAAATCACATTATACGTTTATTAATATTGGCAAGCCCAAAGTTTTTTCTTTTATGATTCCAGAAAAGATTACCGATCAAAGCGTACAATTCAAAAAATCAGTTTTTGAATTTGATAAAATTTTCCCATAAAACCCAAATGAAAAGAAGACAAGAAGACAACAACGCATGTGCATGAATAATGATAATATTTACTAATCGAGTATTTATTCCTCAAAATGAATAGGGTGAAAAATATTAATAATTCTAATGCTATGTGTTAAACTGTCAACAGTAAATATCAACGTACCTGTGGTAATTGCGATTCATGACCAGCAATTGTGGAATTGTTGTCGAAAATGTGCGCTTATACTCTTCTCTTCTCTTCACATCACTGGATAATCAAGTAAAAACAACTGCAACCAAAGACGAATAACGTAATCGGATAATTCACATTTATAACTGGTATAGATAAGATATACTCTAGAGTATATTTATTAATTAATTTATTTATTATTTATTCAAAATTTTTAACGATGAATGATTGACACCTTCCGTATCAATCCACTTTTTTTTTCTCTTTAAAAATTATGATTGAAATATGTATGTAAGATCCGTCTTTTTCTTTTAAAATTATTTTAAAATGAATGATTGACATCTATATGCCATAATCGAGAAATTTTTTTTATTATTAATTTTTTATTTTAGAATGATTAACATTTACCTGCGATCGTCCATATTGCTCTGTTAGGGAAATCCAAAATTGACTTCGATGGCAGGACTTTGATCATTCCTCCATTCTAATAGCATCACATAGTTTGAAAATTGAGATCTTTTTTCACCACCTAAGAGCAGAATTTTCCAATTTTTTCAATAATTTTTTTTTTTTTGTTGTACTTTTTCTAGATTTTTTTTACGAAAACAGAGTGACATAAAACTTTAGTTTAAACAAAATAACCATATATTACTTATCTGTCTCGCCTTTCGATTTTGATTTTTTGGTTTCTTCTTTTGATTTTGGAATCTTCAAGGTCACTCTGTGAACAGAAAAACAAAATCACGCGAATTAAAATTCTAAAAATGTTGCAGAATCGTGTAAAATTATAGAATAGGAATACTTACTTCTTCTTTACCGGATTCAGTCTTGATCTCTGCAACAAAAAACATATATAAATTTAAAAAATGTAGGTCTTGATAAAAACTTATACTTACGATGACGATACCATAACCTTTTAACGTCTGCTTCTTATAACCTGAAATAAAGAAATTGCTAGAGATGCAAAAAACACTTTCTCTAATTGTACACCTCATTCTCCCACCCTCCGATCCGGCCCTTTTGGCAAATGTTTACTGTAATGAAATTGATTACAGCGAAATCGCCTGCAGATCATCGCGGCAAATTACGGAGGGGCATAGGGTCACTCCCCTCAGATGGGGGGGTGAGTGGCGGGGTTCAGGTGTGCGTTGGAGGCACTCTGCTCTATAGTTTTTTGGAGTCCGTATTTTACCTCGGTGCTCTACCCCGTAGCTAAACCTACGAAGGGGCATATGATATAGGGCATACTGCCTCCATCGCCTAAAGGGGGATGATTTTGTGAACCCCTTAAACTGATAAGTTTGGGAACGTGTTATTTACGAAGGGTAAAATACTCTAAATATGTAGTTAGCAATTTGTCATCAATTAAATGACAGATTTATGATGACAAGTTAGGTCTTTGTATCGAGCTCGCGACCGCGAGTCGATTATTTAAATAGGGAAAAATGCCGACAAAGATCTTAGCCTTTGGTCACGTGACTATGTTAAAAAACTATATATACAAGTAGTCCGCGGCATTTTCTCCACTTAGTTCCGTTTCCTGCAGTAAGATGGTTCTTCGTCATTTAGTAATAAGTTTTTATTTGTTAACACCTCGCGTGTGAAATTTATTTAATTGATTTAGACAATCAATTGATCCGATGATCAATTGTGTTGGAGTTCTTTTCGGTAGTTTGAGGTGTAACCGGTCACCTGTAAATTATGCGAAGTGTTACGTGAAATCTCGTTTAGTTAAGGTGCCATCGTCGTCCTTAGTATTGGTAGGACCCCAGATAGAGATGGTCAATGTGGACAGTTTTCAGGTAAATGTTAAAGCGCATTTATCATCAAGGTAATTGGCTTATTACTAATTATTGTTATAGGTAGGTGTGTGGAATCGGAGAATTCCATGCCTACCTAATATTTTATCAATGGTGTTTTGCATGACTTCATCGTGTATTTTGTGTATAGGTTTCTTATTTTTCTACTCGTGAGCATTCCCTAAATAGGAGGAATGCTACGAGGAAATTAATTAAGTGCACTCGGTACTAGTTATAAATTATGCTTAATACTTCCTTATGACGGATCGTAGTAGATGTAGGCTACCGATTGGTAGAACCGAAGTCCTATGTATAAATACGTTATAATAAATTCGTTTAAATTGTATTGTAGGTTGTTTTTATTTCAACGTTCAATACATAGATTTTTGCGTAGTTAAGTCAGGTTATTGGTTAGATAGAGAGTCTTGAGCTATCCAGGCAAAATAGGGAAATATTCACCTCCTAAGGTGATATTTCTAAAACTCACTAGCATAGGAAAACAAATAATTCCTCCTCTCCCTCTAACCGAGGCGTCTAGGCCTAACTATGTCAAAGTAGTGACTTTTTCAAAAAAAAAAATCCGTTAGATACCGTGAATTCAACTTCCGATAATTTTCAATTATTGGAGTGGGGGGGGCAATTTGATAGATTTTATGACACTTTCTGCAGTTTTGACAAATCATCATTCAATTTTGAGAATATCTGATTGATTCTTGGTATTTTTCAATAATCTAAGCCCTTCAGCAGTCTATGCAGAATTTTACTCAAATTAGACTTTCTCAAATGGTTGTTTTTTGATGGTCCATCAATTTTTTGATATTTTGGAGTATTTTCACAATCAGTGACAATTTTTGTGATACTATTTATTAAACGTCGAGATTGTAAAAATTTTTCCTTTGGTCTTCGACCATTATTATTTCATGTATCGGTTGATTGATAAATAATTTTATAAATAACTAATCCAACTTAATTTTTATTTGTTTCAGGTGAGCACAAATTTCCTTTAAAAAATGATAGAATATGAACTCACGTATGAGAATAAGTAGGTAAGTAATTTTATAATCCGTATGAGAAAAGTTTTACGTAAATCACTTCTGTACACCTACGTACTTTTTATTTTCGAAGGCAAATCAAAAAAAAAATTCTGAAATCAGGGGATTTGAAAATCAGATGAAATAATTGTCCGCCAGGTTTGAATTAAGGTGATCTGATTTTCCGAACAAAAATTTGAAAACAGTAGATCAAATTTTATGTTGATTTTTAATGAATTAAAAAAATATTTAAGTTGGGTCCAAAATGGGAAAAAAAAATCAAAATTTTACCAAATGGGCCAAGAAAGCTGAAATTTGGCGTGTGTCCTGTTTTCGACCCTCTAAATCGATTGGAAACGGTATCCAACAATTATTTTGAGTGGTAGTTCCGGAGCACACTCTATCAGAATTTTGAAAATCGAAATTTCCACAGCATTTTACCCAATTGTGTTATTGAAATGAAATGTATCGAGTACCTATACCTACCCTATTTTTTATATGCTGAGTCGATTTGAGGTGGTTTCAGGCTTTCTGGAGGCTTCGGATGTGTTTTGGAAATTTCAGATTTAATTAAAAACTGATCTAAACACAGTCCAAATTAAAAGCGTCAATTTTTTTCAATATACAGGATGTCTAACAGGTACTTAGTGAAAGCGGTGAAAAAATGCTGAGTTTAAAATTGTGTAGTGAGCGTACTGAAAAAGTAGTGAATTTAGTCAAAAGGTAGTGAAAAACTGAAAAAATTCAAACGCGCAACAAAAACCTTCAAATTATTGAAAAAATTGATTAAAATTAATACTTTGTATACAAATTTTCTTCCAATTTCAATTTTTTTTTGGAAATTTTCCTGTGAAAAATTTGATTTTGTCAATTTTTTTGTGTGTACGTATTGGGGATGGGCCTGTGGAGAGCTTTCTAAAAATTTTGTTTAAGAAGGATAGTGAAAAAATAGTGATTTTTTCAAAAAAAATTCTATTAGATACCATGTTGATGTCCAAGGACGCCAAAACAAAATTTTCAAGCACGGGAGACATTCGCTAAACACCATAGTAGGGGTCTGGTAACGAAGGTGTCAAAGGGAATCAGCCACCTTTTTTCGAACTCTCGCTTTTCAGCCTACAATGTAGTCACAAAATTACAAACTAAAAAGATCCTCGCTTTTCGAAAAAAATTGCTAAGAAATGGAATTACTGTATTTTGCCAATTATTCCCAAAAATCGATAATTTCTGCTAAGATTTTTCAAATTTTCGTCTCTAAATTTTTGGTTCTTCAAAAACTACCCATAAGCCTTGCTTAGAAATAGCTAAAAATTATCCCTTTCTTGCCAATGTTATTGAAGTTACTTTTTCTTGAAGAAATTGAGTACGAGCCCTGCCTCTCTGGGACATTTTTTTTTTTTTTTTGAGACTCGTCAATGAGAGACAAAAAATCAATTGTCGAAGAAGTACATATAATTTAAGTGATAGGCAAAGTCCATGCACCAGATTTTTTTATTTTCCTGAAGAACTATGAAAAATGGTCAGAGGTCGTTTTGGCCATCACTTCTCAAAAACTTTCTCTGTACAGCTTTGTTGGGGGTATTTTTTTCTTGTTCAAAATTGAAATTTACAAAAAATTAATGTTCAAATTTGAAACACACCAAGATCAACAAAATCCACTTCATGAAATTCTGACATAAAAAATAGTGCTGTTGTGTTAAAATACTCGTATTTCTTGAATTTGTATAAATTTTGGAATGTTTTTGCCTGACTTTAAATTGAAAAATGTCACATAAATGTTTGAAAGTAATTCTCTGAATGATACAAGAAGATTCAAATGAAGAGGGGTGGAACAAATCGTTTGGAAATAATTTTTAAATTGCTGTGAAAAATAAGTATTTTTGGTTGAAAGTTCATGTAAGTATCTAATTTTTAAAATGATTCAGTTCGAATATTCATTCATTTTTTTGCATATGACCCACAAATGCCTCTATCTAGTCACCTAATTTTGAAAAAAATCTAAACATTTTTCAAATATAGGTACTGTTGCCCTTTAGTTTTAACCAGTTCTAGGAGGAGTCCATCTTGACCGGAATCGGAGCACATTATTGATGACGTCATAGCTCAACTTCTCGATGTTTATTTTCATGTTTTCATTAAAAGTTTTCATTTATTTATGTGGAAAAGGTCTCTTTTTCTACTTTTTTAGTATAAATAACGAAATACCGAATTATATAAATTTTGATGAGGACTTTTCTGAAGTAAAATTGAATTTCTCATCGAATGGTGTGAACAATTTTTGTTTTCGTGTAGAAATAAAAGACTTTATGAAGGTATTTTCATTCACGGATTATGAGCACATGACTCACATGAGTGTTTCAAAATCAAAATGTTCAGAATTTTATTCTGTTCGAAATGTTTTTTTTTTTACCCAAAGGCTCACTCAGCGTTTATTGTTCAAAATTCATTAAAGCTCCAAGTTGTGAAAACCAGAGATGCGGAGTAAAAATCGAACGTTGAGCTTTAATGAATTCATTGAATTCTGAAAGATAAACACTAAACAGTAGCAGCTTTGGATAAAAAACTATTTTGAACTGGATAAAAATAAAATTCTGAACATTTTTGATTTTGGTATTTTAAAACACTAGTGTTTTCATTGAAAATTTCGAGAAATTTCAATTCAATATATCTACTTACATAATAATTTATCCATGAATGAAAATATATAAAGTCGTTGTTTCTGTAATTCTGCTGGAAAGCAAACCATTCGACGAAAAATGTCATTTTAATTAAGAAAAGTCATCATCGAAATTTACGCAAATTCACTTTATTCCTACCAATAATGATTAATAAAGTCGAAAAACTGAATTTCTCCCATACAATTACCTGTGAAAACTCGGAAAATGATAAATAAACATCGAGAAGTTGAGCTATGACGTCATCAATAAGGTGCTCCGATTCCGGTCAGGATGGACTCCTGTTCTAGGTCACTGAGCTCGAATATTTGTTCATTTTTTGAATTCGACTCGATTTCACTCCAGTTTCTCACTTTATCAGAAAGTTTCATTAAAATTCAATTTAAAAAGGAGTTGGATCAAGAATTATCTACGAAAATTAACAAATAAGTAACCGAATTGGCTAAACTCTTGTTGATATTCTCGTCATAATAAGACGACTACGAGCTAATTAATTACAGAAAACAAACTCATCTTTTTTTTTTTCTGAACAGCCTAGGTACAAAAAATTGAAAATTCGACGTACAGAGCATTTTCGATATCATATTGATACCATCTGTAAACTGTGCCACTCGGCCGGTTAAAATTCGATCCAAATTAAGCCATAATACCTACGTACCTGCAACGTAGTCGATTGGGAATTCGGTCCACGTGGCGGCGACACGAGACTGGGAAAAAAGCAAGCCTCGTCATCGGCGGCGACTGCAACATGGCCGGTGTAATTTTTAATACGTCTCTTCATTGCAAAAGCTTTTAAAACTGGAAAGTCATGTCGTTATTGAAATGATGGAAAAGTTTTTCGCGCCAATACGACACGCACCGGTACCAGATGCGAATGAAAGATGATTTAATTAAATTTATCGATGATGGTGTATTTTGTTCATGTACCCCTTAAGAGGTTTGGAATTTTGAGAATTTTTAATATTATGCTCTTTCCTCCCCTCTCGCTGCTCACGAACAGACACAGACTGGGGTCGGCACGGTTTTCTGTACTAAATTTTCATGTAAGCTTGTAAAATATGGCTTTAAAATTCACTCGAGTCTGTATAATGCGGATTTCTAGTCGGACGATTCTTCCTCTCGCATGTACTCGTATTTCGAGCTGATTGTTATACTCGTAAAGTGAAATTGTAACACGAGTATGAAATTGGGTGATTTTTTTCCACCTCGGTGTCCACCAGTGTAAGTACAAACAGCGTATAAATACCTACTTATGCAGCAGAACAAGAACCAATACATCGTGCATCGTATTCGAATTATTTATCTTCGAGTTGGCGATAATTTCACGATTTATTATGCCCGTTTAGAAGCTCTCCGCGTTCTCATATATACGCGGATTCGTATTCGTCCAGCGAAGCTGTAGTACGTGTGGCGTGGCAGGCTTGATAAATGGCGAATCAACCTTACTAACACGTATTTCGTTTTCTTATACTTACTTTTGCCAGTGAACACATAATCATCATATCAGCAAGGTAAAAGTTAAGCGAAGCTTGTGCTAATGGATGTTTTTAGACCATTATACCGAACCAAACAAGCCAAGAAGGTTTTAGATCTGTTTCGTAGTAATAAATAAAATCAGAAAGGAGCCGTTGTCACACCCTTTTTATTCGGCAAAACGTTGCACTCGCTGGTCTGTAACAAACATTACTACATTTTTTACCAACTTGGCTAATAAATTTCTTTCTCTATTCGCTGGCCCAGTTTAAAGTATTATCCTCCAGACAGCCCACATTTTGTACTTTGTCCATTATTTAAAAGTGTTTTTGATTCTGTTAATATACCAGAAAAAAAGAAAGAAAAAAGGAGAGAAAGAATATACGTGTAGATATTGTTTTTGTCTAGGATACGATGAGACCACTGTGTATAGGAAGATAAAATATGAGTCGTATATTTTTATATTATACAATTATTTGTCATTCGTAATTATCGTCCGAAGTGTTTTAATTTAGGTTTATATTAATTGGATTAGAAAGATATTATCCTTTTTCTTCGGGATTTTTAGCCGGATTTTCCTCGTATAAATCACGAAAGATAAACTATTGCAGTTGGTTATATTTTACGTGCATAGTGAGGGTAGAATTAGAAGAAAGGAGAGGTGTAAATTTATTTTATTTATGTTTCTAATATTTATGGTGAATGATTACTGAAAAAAAATCAACATTTTCAAAAAATCCTCATTATTTGAACAAATATTCTACAAGTTTATAATTTCATAAATTTCAATATACTGTAATTTGTGGATTGTCACTTTGTGTCGCCCAACCAACAAAAACCTCTACATAAATGAAATGTTTGCCCTGAAAAAAAAAACAACAACAACGACACGTTCTCTCACGTTTTAATTATAATTACAAATCGATTGATATTTTCAGCCTTAAACGTCGAAGTATAGCCCTATATGACGAGTAAATAACAAATAAGACGTTTTAATTATTAAACAGATGTCTTGACGCGTGTCTGAAAAACAAATTTTAAATTCGTTTATAAATGTACAAACTTTTCAACCTATTGATCTATCCTACTGCACTTGTTCAATCTCCTTGAATAAATAAGTAGACAATATTAATGAATTTGGATTTACTCGACTCGATGAAATTCCCCTACTTCTTTTCCTTTCTTTGGCTTTTTCAATGCTGAGAATAATTACACGCATGAATAAGGTAGAGGTACCCTGATATGTGTTGTGTGGGTTCAATTTCAGGATCTGTTTTGGTGGGTTGGGTATGTCGTATGTATAAAGCGATACATCCTGTGATGTTCAATTGGTAATGTGGAATTGGAATATTTCGTCGAGTAATTCGATGTTTTCTTAATGACTCGGCATTACAAAAAGGAAGATATCAATAAACGAACGAGTCGGAGTTAATATTATGAAATGGTACTTATCGTACATGCGCTGATGATTTCTTTACTAATTTAATTAATTTTGCTGTCGGTCGTTTCGTTATTTTCGTTTGTAGTCGTTTAAATCAGTGGAAAAATAATATCTGGACAGAAAGTCACACGATTTACAAAATGAATAAATTATTTTAATGTGATTTAAATTGTCTTCGTACAGATTCATCATTTTTTGAGACTTCCTCCCCGCAGCTTGTCACACGAAGTGAATAGATTAGTGGGTTACTGATACCAGTTTTTTAAAAAAAAAAAATATATTTTAACATCTTTTTAAAATAATTTTTGATTTCTGTTTTTTAACATCGTTTTTCTTTGGTATATTTTTCTGAGGACGATATATTAAAAAAATTCTCAATGTTTTAATTTTTCCCAAGAATTAGGAGTACGGTTAGAATTTTTTAAAAATAATTTCACCATGTTGCAAAATGATTTGACCTTACTTCATAACAGTTCCCTTCAAAAATTACCATAATTTTAGCTTCACCTTCAATTCAATTTACTCATTCGATGATAACAGGGTTCTATAAATGCTGATTGGGTTGAAATTATTTGAAAGAGAGAATGGAATCCCTCAAAAATGCTCCTCAGTAAAATATGCAAATTTATTGATTTTAAAGAAAGGGGGAAAATTGCTCTTTTTGAAGTTTTTCTGCATTTCGAATTTTATTCATTTTCACTTTACAAGGGAATTCTAGTGTGCAGTTAACGATTTGGCGATTTTTTTTTCAAGTAAAAAGGCTCCTAGGGCAGTCCACAACAAAATTCGCACTTCTCAGTTACAAAAATATGGGTTTCATAGAAGTCCAGAGGTCTCAAAATTCAACTTTTGACTAGAAAAAAAACGATTCTCAAATATGTAGCTGCCCAATCGCATTTTTTGACCATTTGTGGGAAATTTTCTGAAAATGTGGGGCCCAAAAAAATGTTTTCTCTCATGCAAAGATTCAAAATCGCGCTCAAACTCCAAAAAAATCGACTTTTGACTAGAAAATACGATTTAAAGTTGAAGCTGCCCAATTGCATTTTCGACCGTTTTTGGACATTTTTTTGAAAATAAATTCACCATGGCGACTTTACCAGGATTCACCAAGGAGTCACTGGACACCGAAAAAATTTCAAAGGCTCTGCGAACATTTTCGTGATTTTTTCAACATGAATTCACTTTTAAAAAAGTCGAAAACTTACTTGGTGACTCCTGGTGAATCTGTCACCAGAATTCACCAAGGAGTCACCGAGCACTAAAAAAAATTTTCAAAGGCTCTGAGGACATTTTGGATCATGATTTTTTCAACTTAAATTCACCTTTAAAAAAGTCGAAAACTCACTTGGTGACTTCTGGTGAATCTGTCACCAGGAGTCATCAGGATTCACCAAGGAGTCACTGAACACTAAAAAAAATTTTCAACGACTCTGAGGACCTTCTCGTGATTTTTCACCACAAATTGACCTGAAAAAGAGTAAAAAACTGACTTGGTGAGTTCTGGTGAATCTGTCACCAGAAGTCACCAGGATTCACCAAGGAGTCACCGAGCACTAAAAAAAATTTTCAAAGGCTTTGAGGACATTTTGGATCGTGATTTTTTCAACTTGAATTCACCTTTTAAAAAGTCGAAAATTCATTTGGTGACTTCTGGTGAATCTGTCACCATATGTCACCAGGATTCATCAAGGAGTCACCAGATATTCGAAATCAATTTCCAGGGTCATTAGGACATTCTGGCGTATTTTTCACCAAAAATTCAGCAGGAAAAAAGTCGAAAACTCACCTGACTACTTCTGGTGACACCTGGTGACTTCTGGTGAATTTGTCACCAGAAGTCACCAGGATTCACCAAATAGTCACCAGATATCAGTTGTTCCCAAACTCCAAGAAACTTATTTTCCAAGCCTCATAATAGCATTTTTGAACATTATTCCTAGGAATTTTTCGAAAATTTTGGCCTCATAAAAAAAACTTTTGGATGTACAAACTCAAAATTGCGCCCAAAGAACTCGACTTTTGTCTAGAAAATATGATTTCTAATGTTGCAAAATGCCCATCCACCATTTTTGGGAAATTTTTTGAATCATGAATTTTTAACGCTTTGATATGCATATTTTATAAGCACATTTTTTATTATTTTTTTAAAGCAATGTTGACCGAAAATCGAAGTTTTGAGCGTTTTGGCCTCATTTGAGACCTGTAGTTCTTCTCTTACATATTAAAAAAATAATACTCGTAAATAAAAAAAAGGCCAAATTTCTCGTAAGGTTATCTATTGTTTGTATTCAGCGCTTCCAAAACATGTCAATCCATATGACACATGTCCTATTTACGTAAGGTACCTATTACTTTTTTTCAATAATTTGACTCAAATGTGGAACGGATGTTCATCTGGGGGGGGGGGCATGCAGGGGGTGGTGATACAGATAAAATCCAAAAAATGAAGCCAAATTTGTATTCAGCGGATTTTAAAATTAAAAATTACATTATTTCAACATTTTTCTCTATTTTGCCTCAAAATTGGAAATTGCGTTTTTCCGTTGACTGTGACTCTTTTTCCAGGAACAACATATTTTCCGAGCAAGTTAAAAATTAAAAATTGATTTATTTTGGATCTAAATCGTACTTACTCAGTCAATGGAACAGTTTGGCGCCTTCAAATCTCCATTACATGCAAATCGTATCTGGTATTCCGAACATGTTAATGGAATTGCATAACCAGTTTGCCGTAAATACGCAATTCCATTCTCTGCGCCTCATCAACTTAAATCAAAAAGGAAATCTGGCTTCATTATTTCACACATTCTTTATCCAGTTATCTAACCACTGACATTTGTACCCTAATCCTTCAAGGGGAGGGGAGAGGGGCTGATAATTTGTGCACATTGCAGTTTTTCACATAGCTTCCTAACTAGTGATGTTATGAGCATATGCTCGCTGAGCAAATGCGCGCAATTGCGGGCATATGCGCGCATTTGCGCCCAAAAATTTTGAGCAAATGCGCGAAATTTGCGCAATGAAAAAATCATGTGACATATCAAAATACAGACCAGAGGTCGCTATTGATGAATAAACTAATAAAAACGCTATAAACTCAACTCACCTCCCCCAAAGTCAGAAAATGTTATTATTTGAGCCATTTTTTCTGTATTTCATAACAATTTCTCGGTAAAGAGTGATGAATTTTGGTTTTATTTGATTCCCAACTTTTAAAATATTTGAAAAAGTTGTCCTTCAGAAAGTTCTGCTGTTTTCCCCTTTTTTTCATGATGTCCTGCTTGTTTGACACTTTGTAGCCTACCAGATCACTTTCACTTCTTCTATTTTTGAATCATGAAACAAAATTTGAGACTCTCCCTTCTGAAAAATATTCAAGTATTTTTGGAAGAAAATGGTAAACCTCAAATGAGGATTCCAGGCGATTTTAATAGGGTTCCCCTATTAGTGGAGAAACCTTACAAATTTTTGTACTTCCCATGTTTTATTCTTTCTTATTTTATCTTTTTTTTTTTTTTTTTTTTGAAAATATGAATTTCTAAACATTTTCTGTCAAGTGATGATAAATTTAGGGGAAAGAGGAGAACATCTAAACATCTGAAAACTTTGAATTGAAAAAAAAATCAAAATGCTTTCTGAAGCACCCCCTTTCATTCAAAATATAAAATTTGAGAAATTGTCTTGCTACTGTCTTTTTTACCATTTCTTAACTATGGAACAAAAATTTGAGGGCTCCCCTTTCTGAAAATATTGAAGTAGGTACGAGTATTTTTGGAAGAACTGCTTGTTTTTTCATACTTTGAATCAAAAATTTTTCAATTTCCATTTTATTCTTCCCTTATTTTGGATATTTTAATTTCTAAGAATTTTCACTCAAATGATGATAAATTTGGAAGAAAAGGTCCAAACATGTGAAAATTTCGAATTCAAAAAGAAATCAAAATACTTTCTAAAGCAGTGAAAAAAATCGATTGCAATATTATTGAATCCCTCTCCCTTCCTTTTAAATAAAATATGAGAAATTGTCCTGCTTTTGCCCTATTTTTTCATGCTTTTCCGTTTTTTGAACAACTTTTCTTGTTGAAAATCACAAATAGAAGCAAATAACGTCCATTTGTGGAATTTGCGCGCAAATGCGGGCATATGCGCGCAAATGCTCACCTTGCGCGCAGGCAAATGAATATGCGCGCATTTTAACATCACTATTCCTAACTTTGAAAATTGAAACAGTTTTCCAAAAATTCGTCCAAATTATTCGAATGGTGTTTTTGTCAGAATCGTGAATTTCGAATTTGAAAAAAATTTCATCGTAGGGGTAGGATGGGTGGTGAAGGGGGGGGGGGGTTAAATCAGAATTTTGAGTTATTAAAAGCATTATGATAGGTCGATTTGTATGTTTCGAGGGTCGTAGATTTCAAATTTGACAACATTTTCTCCCGTAGGCATAGGTGGTGGGGGTAAGGTGGAGAATGAATTTGAAATTCAAATCATACAAGCGTATGATATGTCATCTGTATGTTTTGAGAGTCACACGGTGGTCCAGCAGATTTTCTAAAATTGCTGAAATTCAAAAGTGCGAATTGCCATCTTACCCTTTAACCCCTTCAAAAGTGACGAAATCTTCAATTAAAAATTGCTTATTATATACTCGTACAGGGTCTTTGAAAAAGTTGGGTTCAATTTTTCTGTAAGATTAGCGATGAAGGGAGGAGTGGGAGGATTTAAAATGTTTACTGGAGATGGTTTGTTTCTAAAATGAAATAATATTATCGATATTTGTGCCTTCACCAGATATCTGTATCTGGTGAAAAATTTCCGATGGAAAATTCTACTGTTAAGTATTTCGCTGCTGCTGCTGGTGGAGGTTTTCCCCCATTTCTTGTTTATTCAAACCTGGAATTTTTTCGTTCTATTAATTTATACGTACCGGATTCTCGAAGCTTTGGTAATTTACTCGAGCTTTCACGTTTTGTCGTACTTTGCTACATCGATATCACTTTGTAATTCGCTTTTGTGTATTCAGCGAGTAAGGTTTGATTTTTTTTTGTTTTTATATTTCTTCGACACAGTCTAAAGAAACCATTTATGGGGTGTGGTTTCCGGCTCGGTTGTTGTTTCTCTTTTGTATTTTACGTGTTAAGTTTATGAGACGTGGTTTTACGAGTATAGTTGTTGTTTTCGCTTGTAATTTAGATTTAATTTGCGAGACTTGTAGTTCGATTCGCAAGACGACGACGGCGGGCGTTTTTCTATGGAAATGTGTAATCGTCTCCGTATAGCAGAAACGCACCAATGAACGAGTCGTTGTCTCATAAACGACTCGTTAATGGAAAACAAATGACGTCACAACAAAACTTTTTGACCAAAGCGATGGAGGATTTTTTTACAAATCCTCCCGAAGATGTGTTCCCGAAGTCGGATACGAATATTGATAAATCTCTAGATTTCGCTCCATCTTTACCTCAGTATTTGGCAGCGTTGAATAAACACGACAGAGCCAGGGTGGTCTAGTTGATGGAATTCATACATTCGATTCCTCATAAAATTTACCTTCAGAATCAACTCCAGACAATTTTTTTTTAAAATCTATTGCGATACTTTGCGAGGTATTAGTGATTTCTTTTTTCACAAAATCGCTCATGCAGCAAATAGCACATTAGGCGATCTTGAGAAAAAAGAAATTTTTAAAACCTCGCAAATTATCGCAATACATTTTTTAAATTTTTTTTCTGGAGTTGATTCTGAAGGTAAATTTTATGAGGAATCGAATGGCGGTTTGAGGGAAACGATTGGTATTTGCGCTTTCCTTCCACGAGCAGAAGTAGCTTGAAAAACGTAATTTTTTGTGCATTTTTAAAATCTCATTTTTCAAGATTCTTTTGCGAATTTCGCGAGAACAAAATAAGATAGCAAAATTCTGTCAACAGGAGGAGATCCGCAACTAAATTCCGGTCATTTTGGTGTCCCATTTATTGAATTTTGGTTGAAATTGAGAAATCAGCAATAGAAAAACGTGTTTTTTTCACTTTTCTGTAACTCCAAATTTCAGTATTTATGAAAAATGGCGCATTTCGAAAATACTGCTTCATTTTGAAAACCAATGGCCAATCAACATCGGCTGAGGTCCATAGATGTCCATTTCATCGAAATCCATGTTTAATTACTTCCAGATTTACAACTTTATAATTATTTATTACTGAAAAACTGATTTTCTCCTAAATGGTGAAATTTCATTTCACAACTCGAAAATTTTTTTATAAAGTAAATGAATGCTTCCATTGCTTCCAAACCAAAAAAAAGTGTTCCTTGTGGTCAATGATATGGTATAAAAAATTCAAAATGAGTTTATTTGATATTTTCCCCGATAAAACTGCAAAAATCTGTTTATGTAGTCGCGCTAGTCTAATAATTTTCACACCACTGTATGTATGTACTTAGAAATCTGTACAGTGTAATTCACTGATATACGATACTCATGTAAATCATTCAGGTGATGTCTGGGGCGAGTTAGAAATAAAATTTGCTAGTTGAGTGATTTTTTATTTAGCTTTTGAACGATGAGTAACTTTCTTCGTGTATATTTACTACAAAGTACATAAACAAGGGTCATATTAAAAGTCGAGTAATCAAACCGATGTTAAAGTCGTATTTTTTCCCATAAAAATCGCATGGATATGCGCATGATATTTGTTGCGATTTTTATCTGCGACGTTTTACGGTTTCCTTGATTTCTGTGTCTACGACGCGATAATTTTTTAGTCTCTATTGCGAAAATAGGCCGCCGAAATTGTATATTTTTTATTTCAAGCAATAAAAGATTTCTCAAGGCGTGACCTTAGGTACAGGGTGTTCCATCAAGCACTCGCCAATTTGCAAATTTATGAAGCTACTGCTTTCAAAACATATCCTTAGTTCAAATCATTGATATTTTTTCACTCTTTGATCCCTAAAAGTATGTCAAGAATTTGACGAGACACCCTGTACGTTCACGGTATTTTCTCAGCGTTGGTGTCGAGATTGCCTTCATCAACCACTGCCTAAGCTTTGTTTGATTTTTCAGTTAGAATTTTCCATTGCACGTGTGTGCGTTGCGTTGTGCGTTAGTTTTTCTATAAAGAAAACCACCCGAAGCTTATCAGTTTTTAAAGAGGAACACGTATTTATAAATTTCTAGTGTTACGTCAGGATTACGGAGAAAATACTCCGATTATCTAGTGTTGACTTTGGCGAAACTAAGTTTCTGAATTCCGTTTAAATGAAAAGCAAAGCCGACTAGCTTAGATAGCTGGTTTAATTTTCGAAAGAATTGTACCTACGTATATAAAAAGAAAAACTATAAGAGTGTATATACGTGTGTGGTGTGCCTTTTCCTTTGCCTTTGCTTTTGCTTTTGCCTGTGTAGCGTGAATTTGACTTGGAAACACACTATACGAGTATAAGACGCGCCTTCCGCCTACGTGTGTGTATAGTAAGTATATTTTAACGTTTCAGCTTCGCTGCTGTGCTGTGATTTCAAAGTGTGTAGAAGCTGTAAGGAGGTTCCTGGTATAGGTATCCATTTTGTTGCGAAGTTTTTCTTTCACTTGGAGAGAAATTTCACGTGATGGGTTTAACTTATGTAGGTACATACTATGTTTTGATGAAACAGCGATTGTGGCGAGATGGTGGTTAACTGAACTAGGGGGCATATCGGTGTGTTACAGGCTGGAAGTTTGCTTTTGGTAAGATTCATTTAGGTTATCTTCATTTTACTGATTACATTCTGTTTCATGTTTGTATTCAGAATAATTCGACCAAGAAGTGGTGAGGAGGAGGGGGGGGGGTCGACGATTATTTTGACATTTTTCCTGTGGAAAGACTTTTTGAAGGGATGACCAATGGTGCAAATCGCAGCCTTCTAGCTCTTTTTTAAAGGCAGCTAGGGGGTGTAAAAGTTTTCAGTGAACTTGAAATATCATCCATTTCAGCAGTGGATTACTCGATAACCGCGATACCTACCAAAATGAAACTTTTTCCAATTGTTAGGGGTTTTGTAAGGCTTTTTAGTAATATCATAAAAATCAAAATTATCTCGAAAAGTTTCAAAACGTAGTTTTCATATCGTTCCGACTCTCAAAAATTCAGAAAAAAATATATTATGGACAACTTTTCATGCTGAACTATATTAAAAAATTGGAATGGCATTACTTCGTAAATTCGATTTAATAAAATTGAAAGTCTGCGAAAAAATAATATTTTTTGATTTAACATGAAAGAATTTTTTAATTAATGAAGTTGACCCATTTGACACCTATTTTTACGTATCGGTTGAAAAAGTTGAAAAGCCCCTTTCACTCAATGAAATGAACTCTTCACAAAAAATAAAAATTCGAAAAAATTCAATTTTCAACTTCAAACATCGAAAAAAATTTAAATTTTTGTCAATAGGGCGGATTGAACTGAAAAAATGAACGAATTTTACTTTTTTTGCTATGAGTGTAATTTTTATCAACTTTTTCATAAAATACGCCAGAATGTGGTCAAATAAGACAACTGAATAAATTAAAACATTTTTTGATGTTTGGAATTTGAGTCCTTGCACTATAGGCGGTACCTAAGTACTGTAAAACGAATGTTTGAATGTCCCAAGTGTTCTTTACAGGAGATGAGAAGGAAATTGAAATTTGCTGAATGGCCTAGCACTAAAGTATCACATTGATTAAGGAAGTCCTTGTATAACGGAAAGTGATTTTAGCCTTTTATTAACTTGACATTCATTACAATTTCAGAAATTTTGCATGCTCATCTTATACTGAGTGTTTACGTACGTAGGTATAATTTAAATTCAACTGTAAATTATTTAAGTAGATGAAAAATTCCTGAATTTTTCCAACACCAATAGTTAATAATACTTGAAAATTATAGGCGAATAATTTCCTAGCTGCTACGTTTCTTCGTAAAATTCCACAAATAACAAATCATTTCTTCCATAATGAGCATTCCAACAAAATTTCCGAAGTTTTTCGATGATGCAAAATTGTAGTATGACCCGCATCAATTTTATGAATTTGTATCGGATGCTTGAAGTACTGCAAAATAATCAAGGTAAATGACCAGATACCTAATTATTACCTATTCTATACTGAATTCCATAAGGTTTTGAATAGTACTACATAAATACCTTTGATAAGCCATAAGCATCATCGATGTCGAATGGATTCTCCAAACATCTTATTAGAATACCATATGATTCGAGTGATACACGAGAAATTTGATATGTGCGTAATGCTTTGCTTGCAACGTAGATTCTATCGAACAGCACATCCATTGTGTTTTCATTTTTCAGCCCTGATGATAGTAAAGATAGGCATAATTTTTTCTTCGACGGCCAACCAACTGCCTTTTTTATCAATTCAAGAATCTGTGGAAGAATAAATTTTCATTCGTTATGTCGGATAGTGTTGAGGTAGGATTATTTTCCCCTCATCATCCTTATTACTTACTTTTTCTGTCGGAGTTGTTGGTAAAAATACTGACGTTATGAGGGAACAGACTTTGATTTGTATTTCTTCATCGCGGGAATGGTCTTCCCTGGTCTGCGTTCTTTCGATGTATGATGGAGAACATTCTATCAAGTACACGTATCCTTTTTTCCCTCGTTCCTCTAAAATATTGGCCACTTGTAAAGCTATCAATCCACCCAAACTGTGACCAATTAAGCAGAATTCCCGGTTCGAATTGAAATTTTCTAGTATGTACTGTGAATAATAATGGGTTTCGGTAAAATGTATTATCAGCCAATTAGGGAATAATGTATGCTGCGATGATGACTTACTTTGGCAAAATAATCCCGTAATTCCTCGAAGGAATAGTCTGCCACTTCACCAAAATAATACTGAAAGCATATCTTTTGACCTGGTAAATTTTTTGCCAAGAACTGCATTGTAACAGCTAATCCTGTAAATTATATGCTGCGATGTGAGTACATAATGCATGTAAGTATTGTCCAGGTTCTCTCATTTCAATATTTAATTAAGTGTTACAAAATTAGATATGTATTTAATTTAATTCAAACCTTCCACTCCTGGAAACATGAAAATTGTGAGATTTTCATCCAAAACGATTGATTTCTCGATATTGTTTTCATCAAGTGGTATTCGACGAATTGACTTGTTCAGAAGAATTTCCTCCGTAAAAGTTTGCATTTGCGTCTTAATTTTTTCCCCTGTAAAAATTATGTTTTTTTATTTTAAAGCTTTTGGTGATTTTTGACATGTGTGCATGATTATTTCAACTAGGAGGGTCGCCTCAAAAGTAAGTTTCGCTATTTTTTTTTCTCCGGAACTACTGGACCAAACTGGATGAAATTTTGGGGATATTTAAGTTTTGAGTTGCTGGTTACACTGTATTTTTTCAAGTCCGTATGTTGGAGTGATCGCGTGCAATTGGTTCTCAAACATGGAGGTACCCATTTAAACCCATGTTAATTGGCTCAAAGTACCCTTACAAGATACGTTATCCAACGTCTACCTGCAAAAATTTGGTTCAAATTCACGTGGAAATGTGTCTAGTGTATAGACCTAACGTCGTGAATGTCCAAATGGTGCGTTGATGAAAGAAATATTCCTTGAGCGCATCGCGTATGCCTTGAGTGTTGTCAAAATGACATGAAACTGTCGTTGAGGCGGCCTTTTCATGACAAATGACGAATTTTCAGAAGTGTAGGTTCATTGTGACAATTCTTCCAAAATTTTCCTCCATCAACGCATCATTTGGCCATTCACGATGTTAGGTCTACACATTAGACACATTTCCACGTGAATTTGTACCAAATTTTTGCTGGTAGACGTTGGATAACGTATCTTGTAAGGGTACTTAATTTGAGCCAACATGGGTTTAAAAGGGTACCTCCATGTTTGAGAACCAATTGCACGCGATCACTCTAACATACGGACTTGAAAAAATTACAGTGTAACCAGCAACTCAAAACTTAAATATGCCCAAAATTTCATCCAGTTTGATCCAGTAGTTCCGGTGAAAAAAAAAATAGCGAAACTTACTTTTGAGACGACCCTCGATGCAGTGTGCATCTTTTTTCAATGAATGAATGAATGAATGGACGGACGGACTGACGAATAAATAGATGAATGGAAAACTCGATGAGAATGGATGGTAGGAGGATAATTTGGTCTTGTTCATGTACTCAATTGATAATGTACTTTGTTGGTGACACTTGAGATGCACAGGCCATCACAAGAAAAAGCACTCACCTGTAATCATGGTGTTTTCTTTCTCATTTTTCATTTGAAGCAATTTAACGAATGTCATACTTTGCAGGTCTTCCGGACTGAAAATGACATTGAATTCTAGTTCGAGAATTTGTTTAAGTTCTAGCGCTAGTACAGAATCCATTCCTAATTCTGAGAATGTCCACGATTGATTTATAGTTTTAAGGTCTTTAATACCTATAAGATATATTTGTAAATTATGGAATTGAAATAAAAGTAGGATCACTAAAGTGATTTAAATTTTACCTAATACATTTGCTACAGCGCCTGTGATATCAATTTCACTGTGGCGTTTTTCAGCGACCACTATGCTAGTTACAATGGGATAGGATGGCTGTTTCATGAACGTATTTAGAGTGTTCAAACAAGATTTGATTTTTTGTTGTAGCGCTCCACAAACTATGAATACATATGAAGATGGATATGATCAGTGAAATGAAACATCTTAGTTATAAAAACCAAGACCAAGACTTGTAATATCGCATCTTACTAATAATTTCAGACCCCAAGGAGTGTTCTTGAAATTCAGCCACTATACCCACTTCTCCAACTGCTCCCCATTGAATAGCCAAAGAAGGTAGGCCATCTTTGTGTCTGATTTCACATATCCTTTCCATTGCAGAATTAGCATAGGCATAGTTGCTTTGGTTTTGATTACCTAAACCAGAAACAGCGCTGGAAAATACTATAAAATATTTTAAATGCGGGCACATTTTTCTGCTCAGGTTGTCTAAATTCGTGGTCAAGATCGCCTTAGGTCCGTTTGCTAGGCTGAAGTTTTCTTCGGTTTGTTTTACAAATGAATCGTCTTTCAAGATCTACAAATTGGTGGTGATTAGTTAGATGATCCATTCAATCTTTAAACTGGCAGATTTGTGTACGAGTACATTGACGAACACACCGTAATATACTAACCATTGCAAGGTTGAATATTCCCTCTACTGGTCCTAATGTGTTGGCTGTTTGAAGTAAGCTTCTTGCACCTTTTTCATTTGTCACATCTTCTGTGAATATTACAATTTTCACTCCGTATGAACGCCATAATTTAATGCGATAAGTCTGGTAACCGTTTTTGATTCCTGATCGTGAGCTAAGTACAATATTGCGAGCTCCTCTTAAGATCAACCAATCAGCCAGTTCCAATCCTATTCCACCTAAACCGCCTGAAACAAAATTTATTAAGGTAAGGAAAATTTACTAAAATTTCGAATAATTCATAATGTAAGGTACTAAGTGTATGTACGAGTAGGTTTTTCTTTATTGAAATATTGCAAATAAAATTACCTGCATAACACATTTGATACACAGTTTGGGAAGATTACTCACCCACAATAACATATGAGCTATACTTCGAACAATGAACTTGAGGCTTACATTTCCTAGCTATTGGAATAGGTTTGCCGTGATTATCATTCTCTTCATCATTAATTTTTATTAGAACTTTTCCGGTATGTTTTCCAGATGCCATGAATCTGAATAAGTATCAAGTATATTTGAGAAGCATTAAAGAGCTAAACATTTGTTCGGCTCTACTATGCAATAAGTATGTGAAGCAAACAGAGGAGTGCAAAACCGAGATGAGGAGGTGTCTCCCCTCCCTCCAGGTGGAAAAACGTTGGCAAAAAGTTGGAAATTTTTGGATGACTTAAAAGAAGTTGGGAAACTTGGAAATAATTGGGAAGAATTTGTGTGAGTTGAAAAAATTAAAGAATGACGAAAAACCATGCGTTTTTATTTCTTGAATTTATAAATTTTCCAAAGCTTTCACCCTCGCTTCACCCTGGTCAGATCATTTTCCTTTTCAATTCTCTGACCATAAGTTACAGAGTGGAAAAATTGACTTCTCACATCAAAAATAATGTTGTTTTACTTGAAATTTCCCTGAAAAGGAACTTCTTGCATCCATAATGATGTCATTTTGCGGTTTGAGTAATCAATTTTTCACACTAATCATTTTTGGTTGAAAATTGGAAATTATTCAACAATTTTTTTTCAACTCACCTTCCAAAATTTATTCGAACTACGTCTGGAAAATTGGGTGGAAAAATCTGAGGAAGTGTAATGGTAAATCCTACACTTACTCGTTGTTAGCCCTCAGACTACTTATACCATCTGGCTCTGAGGCCTACTAACGACTAAGTCTCACGGTATCAAATACCTAACTCCGTTTTACCATATACCAAATACTCTCATAAATATAACAACGCAATAAATGACCAAAGTGATTTACTCTGAATATTTATTCAAGCACATGAACAAGGTTTATAGTACATGTTGCTACAATGTACAATTACTACCATTCATATAACAACGAAAGATTCTGCTTAAAGGCATGAACGTTCTCCAAGCTAGCGTAAAAGCTCTATCTTGCTCGTTAGAAGAAGATTGGAAAACTGCGAAGCAACTCTGTAACTTACTCTCGGCCGTCAGCTTCCCTGAACCAGTCCACCAGATGGCGTTGCACCTGGTTCAGTGCAGCCTCCGACCTGGGCATCAAATTACCACTGTAGAGTGGTAACATGGAGTCCCAAGTACCCTCTACATAATGCCCCGGCTGGGTATAGCTCGGGGGCCCGTCTGGATACGCAGCCTAAAAGAGGCCTACTCAGCGTCTCGTAGAGTACTTGGGCTCCCCCTGCCCCGCTTCGTATGCCAGATGTGGCCTGCTCGTTATATGGCCCTACATCCCTATCTGGCTACTCTTGCAGAATCTTTTTACATTTTCGCGATCTTAAGATTAACATATCTAAACATTTGTGTTAATAATAATATTACAATCGAATTTTATCACTATGTTAATCTTATACATCATACCATTGTCTGGGCCGGAACTTGGCTGGAACTCTGGAACTTCTTCTTGACTCGAACCCTGTGAAACTACTCAGGTGAGCTACTCGAATAATTCAACTCTTTTCTTTCTCTCTGTTCCAGGTTTTTCACTTGAGTTCAACTCGTTGCTTCACTGCTTCCAGATTCAGGTAACTACTCTTTCATCTACTCATAGTCTACCTCTGAATATTAACACTCTGTTTTTCGCAGGTGCTGAAATTCCAACACGTCTAGACCAGTTCACGCACGCTAACTCCAGCTACTCGGATTGTTTACGCAGCTACTCGTTGATACCTGTCACGGGATGTAATATTTTTACTTCTCTTTTACTGCTTTTACCAAAAAGAACTTTGTACTTTGTTTCTCTTTTTGTTTTTTACAGGTATCTCGCTGGTGTTCAAAGCTACCCATTATTACCATGCCGGTTCAAACACGTTGGTTCGCGAAATGAAAACATCAATGCTCGTTACGTAAGTTTTATTCTATATCACATTTTTCACCTCGTATTCTGGCTACTCTTTCGATGATACAACAATATAAATAAAAAAAAAATTCAATTCTCTTATTTTCTACTCGTTTGCCTAACACAGAAATTATTCCACAGAATTCACGTAAATGGAACACAAATATCACATTGGACGATAAACACAAAAAATCGATTCACTCTTGTTCACTTTCTTGGTACACTACTCTTTATTTGGTATACCTTTCGCAAACAAAACAATTAAACAAAACTAAAAAAAAACATACAAAATTAAACTTAATCAATCCATCTACTTGTAAAATAACATAGAAAAAACCACTGCTTCTCTGGCTTTTCTCTTGGCAAACGAAAACAAAAAAAAACAATTACATTCTCAAAAAATTATAAAAATAACATAATTTACAGTCTTCTCCTCTTCGCTAAATTTGAATAACAATTACACCGTACTCTGTTAATTATCGATGCTACTCGAGAATAATCTAATTTTTACTCTATTTTACAGGTATCGAAGATCTTTACCTTTCGGAAGTGCTGCTGTTGCTATCATCCCAAACAAACGCTCGTCTCGGTATATCTTCTCTTTCGTCCGCGCCATCCATTTTACGTCAATAGCTGTGGCAAATCAACGGCACAACGGTAAGTACAAATGCATTTTTCGTATTTTACTCGTAATCTACTCTATTTATCCTAATTACCTCTGTCTGACTAAAATAAACTTCCAGCTTCTCGAATCGATTTACTGCGATCCAATATGTCTTATTACTGAAAGCATCGACAGGTAATTAATTTTCGTATTATCTTACTTTGTTTGTAGGTACGTGTAAACTACTCGTAGGTACTTCTAATCCAGCTTACCTAATCTCAGCGTCGATAGAATTCTCGTCAAACGAATATTTACCACTCAAACGTCCAACTAATCAGCTGAAACAGGTAATAAACATCTCAATACGCTACTCGTAGTTCATTTTTTAATTACACGTACTTCCAATTAGCACTACGTTCACATATACGATAGTTTACTCTGTGCATTTCGCTTACCTTTTGTAATAAAACAAAACTTCGTCGAAAAATTTCATGCCACCACTTGACCACTATCGTTTTTCCAACTCGTTGAAACAAGACAAAAAACCACGTCGCTTCTCGTATAGCCGGTAGCTTCTTCGGCTGTGTGCAAAAAATACCACACTAAATTAATAATCTTTCACTAATTAAGCATGACGTATCGTGTAACACAATGAAATTAATTGCACACGAGGATAAACAAATTCAACTTACCCAGTCGAAATACACGAGGAGCTACTCTTTTACTGGAATTTTTCTTCTAATCAACACGTTTCGAATTTTTATTCACTTTTCTAACGGAAAAATACAACACGAGCGAATTAAAAACCATATTCAATAGACTTACGCCATTTTGATTTTAGGCTTCTTTGTTAGACCTTACCGAAACAAACATGCAGCAAACTGTTCACTTCTCAAATAAATTACCCGATTTTTTACTTTTTTACGCCAAATTATACGATTTCGCACATACACACGCGTACGTGAGCTTTTACGGTCACCAATTAGCGCAAAATTCACCACGAAAGCACCAAAATTCCAACTTTTACAATTACGCACTTTATTGCAAACTTTCAACAAATATTCACGTTATTACATAACACGCATCAATAATACATCAAAACTGCAACGTCCTTGGCATTACTTTCGTCGTTCGTTGGTTCGTTTCAACCGATCTAGATTTATCAGCTGATGCGTGCGACTCTTTACCACCCCCCGCCTACTCGCTAACGTACAGACTACTCTCTGCTTCGTAACTACAGGTTGCGGGGAGCCGCTCGTTTTCGTTCTCGTTGCGTTCGTTCCATTCTACCCCCCGCCTACTCATTAGTACTACTTCTCTTCATACAGCTCGTATGCTACTCGGATAGAACTTGCTTTTACTTTCGATGGCTTGCTCTTTTTGGTTTTTTAAAACTAGGTTAAAATATTGCTACGAGTAATTTGAATAAAATAAGATTTAAAACTAATAAAAAAAAAAAATTATTTACAGATTAAAATTCAGGCACCAACCAGTACCTCGAATTCCAGCTACTCTTTTTCTCTTTTTATTTCAGGACGTCCTCGTAATTCATGTACAACTCTACGAACATCACACGGTGATGAGATTCTAATTTTTCCAGAGCTATAAAATTTACTGTTTTCTTTTTCCTTCTTTTCGTGCTTGTAGGTGGTACATAATCCGGATCGTCTGACCCAGGTGCTTTTTCACCTGGCTTCAATTTTTTCGTTCTTTTTCTATCTTTATCTTTCTTTTCCGCGTTCGCAAGTATTTCTCCAGCCTTTGTTGTCAAACCAACGGCTTTTTTAATGCACGTAGCAATCTTCTCGTTTTCTTTATCATCTAACTTGCGTCTCGCATGCTTTTTGAGTTTCTGGAATTCTTGCAGTTTCTTTCCTCTCTTTTCCTCAGCTTGTTCTAGCTCTTTCTTTCGCAATTCTCTAGCCAATAGCCTAGCTGCTCTTTCTGCTGCTTGATCATGTATTTTAGAGTCAATGACCTCTTCTTCGACCTCCTCGTCAATTTCTGGCCTTTCTATCTCTTTCGGCGTTACTTTCTCTTTAATTTTTTCAATTAAGGGCCTTGAGTCTGTCTTTGACTTTAATTTCGGATCATTTTTGAGCTTCTCTTGTTGTTCTAAATTCAAATAAATTGTCATTTGCCTAGCATTGACAATTTGCTCATCAGACTCGTTAGCTATGCTTCTTACTCTGTATGCATTATCTCCGACATGCTTCATGACCATGTAAGGCCCAAAACGCTTAGGAAACAATTTTTTCGAGACTCCTTTATCATATGAGCTCTGTCTGTGTTCAGTAAGCATAACTAATTCCCCCTCTTCGTAACAGATAGGGTCTCCCTTAATTTTATAAAACGCTACTTCATCTCTTGATCTTTGTAGCTTTCTCTTTTCTCGAATAAATGAAATTAACGCCTGCTGCTCGGTCATCTCATCAACTCGCAGGTCTACCAACTCTTGTGTATACACCGCCTTACGCGCGAGCTTGTCAGCGGCATGGTTGTTGCGATCAAAGCTTCTCGCAGGTGTATGCTTTAACTCAAATTTCTCAAATTTTTCTTTCAATTCTAAAATTTCTTGAAAAATTTCTCGGTGCACAACTGGTTTTTTACTAGCATTCTTCCAGTTATTGATCTTCCATTTCTCTACATTATAATTTATTGCTGTCGTTAAATAGCATGAATCCGAAAATATTTTTCCTCTTTTTGCACCTAGTTTGAGCATCACTTTCATAGCTTTGCACAGAGCTATCGCCTCGGCCAAATTATTGGTATTCCGGTACCTAGGGTGGTCTACTCTTTCGGATATATTAAATTCTCCAGTAGGAGTCCAAGCCACCCCTATACCTGCTATGGCATCACTGGAACCGTTGTTTGAGCAAGCTCCATCAACGGCTGCCCAGTAATAACCATCTTCGTCACGTATCAGGTTTGAGAGCTCCATAGGCTTTTCCATGAGCGTCTCGGTAGTCACAGATTTAGGATTTTTCTCGATTTGGTCCTGCTGCAGCTTCTTGAGCAGGTACTTAGAATTTAACTTAGCCAATTTGGTTGGCATGTTGGCAGAAAACTCATCTTCGATGCCCCATACCTCATTCGGTTTTATGCCAAATTCAGTAGGGGTATTGTTTATTTCAGACTCTATTTTCTTAACATGCACGTGCCAACCGTGGTGAGTATACTCGTCATTCTCGGGCTCATCGTTCAACTTTGCTCTCAGCCTATCTCCAATTATGCGCATCGTGCGCTCAACCAGAGAAGACTGAGGGTTGTAAGTTGTAGTATGGCCTATTTTTATACCATTCGCGGTGAGCATCTCGTTCCACGCCTCACTCCTAAATTGGCTGCCATTGTCTGTAATTACTTTGTGAACTTTGTGGCCCAGCTTCTCTATATCATTGAGCACAGTTTCCATCGCATGCACTACTGTCTCAGCTGGAATTGACTCCAGTGGAATAATCCACACTTTCGACGTAAATACGCACTTTGCGACAAACATATACTTAGGCTCTCCGTACTCGTTCGCTATTGGTCCACACAGGTCCGCAGAAATGACATCCGCTATGTTAAACGCTTCTATTTGTGAAAATTGCAAGCGCTTCTTCTCGCTATAACCTTTGGTCTTTCTACAAGTGATGCACTCGCTCGTAATAATTCGTGTAGTTTTCACAATATTTGGTGAATAATATAATCGTTTAAAGACCGCTTCTAGTTTATGCGCTCCAATATGGCCATACATCTCGTGCAAGTAAAAAATGGTATCCCTGAACAACTCGTCAGGCATCACTGGAATTCTTGAGCCATCTTTGAATTTTCTGAATAGCAATTCTTTGTCTTTCTCTTTGATCACTGCATATTTAGCTTGCATTCTTCTCTTTGATTCTAACTGTTTTGCAGTCATGTCAAGCTCTGAGGCGTTCAGTTTGCGCACTATTTTAGTACACATCCTATCACGACTCTGGAAGATGTCCAAGCGTCTCAGGTGATCCAAGACTTCATCTTTTACCAATTCTACAAATGACACATCTAATGGCACCATGTTTGTCCAATTTGTATCGTAAACTGTCAACTCAGGCGCCTGAATTCCGTACCATTGACCTCTTACTTTATGTTTCAAATCATACACGAGGTCGTAACAATTCAACTCTGTGATCCAGCCAGCCGCTTTTCTATGCACCTTAGCCAGAGTTGTAAACTTGTGCACGACTGACTGGAGGTCACCTCTCACGTGTATCCGCCTACCATGGAGCCAAAGCTGGAGCTTATTTATTACTCTTACTAAAGCGAACATTTCGCGCTCAATTAACGTATAATTTTGCTGATGTTGTTTAAACGCGCTACTCACGAACATTACTACTTTGTCTTCACCTTTGATGTTTTGGTATAAGACTCCATTGAGCGAATGCTCAGTAGACACTGTATCTAGGTATAAATCTTCTCCGTCAACTGGTGACATAAGCTCAAACTCTTTCGTAAATTCCACTGTGAGCTTCTCTACTGCTTCCTCTTGAGCGGTGCCCCATACAAATGGCACGCCTTTCCGAGTTAAATCATAGAGTGGCTTCACAATATCTTGATAATTAGGGATGAAGCGACTATATATACCAGTTAACCCTATTAAGGTTAAAACATCTCTTACGTTACCTAATTTAACTTTACCAGTTCTCTTTAACGTCTTCTTTTGTATATACTCTAAATAACCCTCAATTTTCTTACTCTGTTTTTTTATGCTTCTAGTTGAAATATTGAAGCCAAGATGGTCGGTGGAACTGGCAAAGAATTTACACTTGTTCGGGTTAAGTTTGAGCCCATGCTCACGCAACAACTCAAGTACTTTTTTCAACAGCCTCAGCATCTCTGAGAAGGTGAGTGACCTTAGCAACAAATCATCCACGTATTTCGTAACTCCAGGCATATCCGGTATTACTTCATTAATTACTTTTACAAATTCCGCAGATGAAATTTTCAAGCCATACGGGAGTCTTATCATTTGGTAGACTCTACCATCGACCTTGAAACCAGTATACTTGCGCGACTCTGGATCCAGTACCAACTGCCAAAAGGCTGTCGTGAAATCTAACGTTGTGAAGAAACGGGCTTCTCCATCTGAGGTAATTATTCTATCTAAGAGGCCCGCCTCGTTGTAATTAGTTTGTAATATCGGGTTCAACTCTACTGGATTTAAACACAGTCTTACGCTTCCGTCTTTTTTCTCATTGGGTACTAATGGATTTATGTAAGTCGTATCAGACGGCTCTGCTACCTCTTGCTCAACCATGTCAGCCAAAGCACGTCTAATTTTGTCAAGTTGCTTGTTTGACGGATTGTATTTAGGCCCTACGAAGTTCGGAATTTTGTTAGGATCTACAAACTTCAATTTCACCATAGCTCCTTTGTATTTACCCGGAAATCTACTAAACACATCTCTGAATTTGAGCAGCTCCTCGAGTGCCTCCTCAGACTCCGCTTTCGTAATCCTTCCTTCACGAACTGCTTCACCTAGGTACCTTCTCAGGTTTCTTTCAAAGATTTCAGGCCCATCATCTCTAGGCCTTCCATCCTTTCTAAAAAAACTATGTAAATCAGCTCGTGAAACTATTTCTACTGTCTCTTTTTGGTACTCTTCTTCAAGTTGTATTTGGTTGGTATACATGTCTTCAACTCGATATTCGCTTCTCTTTGCAAATACAACCTCTTCAGCTCTGTGAGTGCCAGGTGGCCTACACGTAGCAGTACCTTTCTTTACGTCTGTTTTTATGTCTAGCTTCTCGATCGATTTCGTGCCAATCAGTAACAACTTGTTGTCACCAGGCATCACAAAAAATGGCACTTTGATCTTATGCTTGCCAAATTTCAATGGCACTACTATTGCCTTTTTCCACGTTCTTACCACTTGGTTGTTAGCCAATCTACACTGAAGTACTCGTTTTAAATAAATAAATTCAATTTTCTCTTTATAATTATTTATTAGATTATTCGCACAAGTTTCTGACATGATATTAGGTGTAGCACCAGAATCTAACTGAGTAAATAAGGTTAAATCCGCGAACCGCAGGGGTACCACACAGGTCTTAGCCTGATCGAAGTTTTCTATCTGGCTTCTCACTAACGGTTCAACAGTGTTTGGATCGGTCCGCTTCTCATCAATGACGTCACTCTCTGGTGTGCTACTCTGATCTGCAGCTGCCTGATTGACTGCGACTTCATGATGATTGGCTGGTGCCCCATCGCTCGATTTCGTTGTTTCTTCATCGCTTGAGGTTTCTTCCATAGGCTGACCTTGCTTATTCTTCCACGCTTTACAGACCATTTTGACTTTTTTCTGCCAATCCGGAGACAGCTTCACTTCCATCTTGGTTAGGTCTTCAATAATTTGAGCTATCGGCCTGCTACTCTCTGGCATTTTCGCTTTTGTTTTTTCAATTGACTCTTTGGTGGTGACTAAATAATCGCCATCCGACTCGGTGACAACTTCAGCAGACAGGTTCGTACTCGTTTCTACGCATAAGTTTTGCGAATTGAACACTGAATTTTTTGGTTTAAACTTATGGTTGTAACATTTTTTCATCTCGAAAAGCAACTCTTTTTCGCCTGCTTCGTTTGGCACGTAGCCACTCGCTTTCTTTTGCAGCCTATTGTCTCTTGGAATGACCTTGCCGGATTTGTCAGGTTGAAACCTCAACCTTCCATCTTCCAACCTGATCAACCTGATAAATACTGCTGCTGGCGACCACCACAGAGTAACGGACTCGTTGTCACAGACTTCTTCAAAAATTCTCCTCCAAGCATAATATCTTTTAGCTGTAACTCCTCGGTCGTTTTTTCCAGCTGGAAAAATCATTGGAAACAAAATTTTAATGTCTTCGACACCTTTCTCTTTTAATGTGCCAACTATTTCACGTAGGAGGCGTCTCATATGGCTATCTCGAATATTGCCATAGTTCAACTCGTATGTGCCAAGAGAGAGAATGACTTTCTTTTTTTCAAATTCTCTTTTTCTAACATGTTCCCTAATGGTTGCCATGGAGCACTTCTTTGCGATTTTTTCAACGTCTTTTTTGCCTTCTTTTTTGGCATCATCTCCGCTACCGTTCTCTTTAGCTTTTGACTCGATAATTCTACTTAAAATTTGAGCGAAAGCGTCGCCAACTAAGTCATATTGCTCGTAGGGGAGATCTGGCTCGGGCGTGGGGGCTGTGGCTTGTTTTGTTAAGCCTGCGTCTGGTCGTCGTTTAAAGACGACGTATCAGACCTTACCGACCCTTCTTCCTCTGATTCCAACGACTCCCCAGGATCTATATCTCTATAATCCCCTTCAGCTTCGTTGGCTGTACCGCCATCTCTAGCCCTACGATCACGATCGCGTCTCTGATCATTATCGCCTTTGTTAGCGCCGCTCTTATTCGCATCAGTGTCACGTTTGCGCGAATCTCCTCTTTTATCGCGATTGTCTCTCGAATCTCGCGCATCTCTATCGTCACGATTGCGCGTATCTCTGGTGTCACGATTGCGCGTGTCTCTATCATCACGATTGCGCGTATCTCGGTCGCGGTTGGTATTGCGATTGTCTCGATTGTCGCGTATCACGAGTGTCTCGGGTGTCAGACCTATTTCTATCATCTCTTCGATCATTAGATCTATAATTATCACGCCTGTTATTCGAATTCGTGCGCCTATCATCGAACGTTACTCTTCCACCATTGTTGTTGTTGGTGTTTCTTTGCCAGTTGTCATTGGCTTGATTCCTACGTCTCGTTTGGTTCTGACCCTGACTCTGATTTTGCGCATTATCCAAAAACTCCTCGTTTTTGGTCATTTCCAGCAAGCGTCTCGCAAACAGCACAATATCGTTGCGCTCCTCAGTTGACACTCTCACTCTCAATAACCTATCAAGTCTCGGATATATCGCGTTTATCATCTGCCACTCGTTAATTTGCACGTTCGAGACCACTCTTAACCAGCGCAACGCTGTATTAGCCATGTCCGTTGATGACGTGTTCGGAAGTGTCAATGTTCTGACATGATTTAAGGCATTCTCTTGGCGCTGCTCGTTCCACATAGTCTGCAAAAACGACTGTCTCAGGGCTGTGTACGATGTCTGCGTGCTGGTGTTTGCATTCCAGGTTTGCGCCGCAGGATGTTCAACCAACTGTTTGAACATGCTTATGTAAATTTCTTCAGTTGCGAACATGCTTTTCATCGCACTTTCAAATTGACGTACAAAAAGGTGCGGCTCGTACTCGTTCTCGGTCGTATACGTTACTTTCAATATTTGCAACGTGTTCAGTTTAGCCGCGCTATTTCCTGCACCATAATTGATATTATCGTTCAGAGGCTCGTACGCGATTCTCAAGCCCAATTCAGCACACTCAGCAGCTCTAAGCAATTCAGCTTCGCTCCTCTGATTTTGCACTTGCACTTGAGGTCTCTCTTGAATGTTATTCATGCGTCCGAGTGACGCGCCTCTGCTTGCAGGTCTATCAAATCGTACATCTTGACTTAAACCCTGAGGTGGTCTAAAAGCAGGTCCTTGCTGCCATCTTTCCGGTACGTCCTGCCACTGAAAATGGTTGTCGAATCCGAATCTACGACCATCCGGTGGCACTGGGTCACTTTGGGGTATATTTGAGCTTTCTTGAGCTTGTGAGCGTGGCCTCCCGCCTCGCGACGCCTCAGCCTGACGCTCGTTCTCAAGATCAACTACTCTTTGATTTAACATACGAATTAAACCAGCATCTCTTTGGCGAGCTTCTCTTTCGACACGTATCTCATTTGCTAATTCCGTGACCGCATCCATTGTCTGTGTTACACGTAGGCCTTCATTGTTAATTTGGTCGCCAATTCTATTTATCAAACCAGTGTGGCAAGTACCCCACATTTCAGCCATTCGGCGCATTCTAGCGGTACTTGCTTCATCTCTTTCGGTGATATTCGCTTGAACTTCTCGGTAAATGCGTTCCAAATCGCCTCGCGTGCGAGATAGGCCACTTTCGATACATTCGGCTCTATGGTTTAAAATATCGCAATTATCACGCAAATTGGACACCTGCGCGTCGACGTACACGTCCAAAGAGGCTTCCGGCTGCCTATTTTCAATTCGTATGAGTTGGTGCTCAACACCAAGCTCAACCGATCTAAAATCGTACCTTCGCGCGGCCACGTTCACGCTTGGACGTGGCATCGTAGCTGCGCCTGTTGTCATGTTGTTTATTTCTCTAATAAATTCCGAGCTTGGGTTTTGAGGTTGCCTAGCAGTGCCTACCGGTTGTTGAGCATTCGCACGCGGGTCTCTGACTGAATAGGGAGGAGGTGCGTTGGGGTCTCTGGGCCTACGATCGGATGGCAAAAAACCACCAAACAACACCTCTTGAGGTCTAGCTCGAGTATTGTCCATTCTCAACTCGCTAAACCTCTGCGCCATTTGCTCTTGAGCTTCAGTTTCGATATCAACACTGACATCTTCGATCGTCACGTTGGAACGTGGTTCACTATTAGCTCTACTCGTTCGAGGGGGGAGGGGGCTAACACGTCTCGACATAGGCCTCGATCCTGCCCCCTGGCTACCGCCAGACACACGTCTTAGCTCGATTTCCTCAACTGTTGTCTCAACGCGAACAGTTTCTCTAGAACTCAAGCTTCTCGGATCACTTGACACGTTCGGTATTGCGCCACTTTGCACATTTTGACCAGTGGCTAAGTTTTCATTACTCGGGATTCGTCTTAAAATATTCGGGTTTGCCGCAATAGCATCTAGTTCGTCCAACAATTGCTGCATAGGGTTAGCATCGATATTCGCATTCGGCACTGGAGGTTCAGACTCGTTTTGCATACCTTGAGCAGGTTCGTTCGTGCTCAAGGCTGCCAGATTCGAAATAGCTTGCTGCATGTTTAGGCTTGCTTGCTCGCCTATTTCTACTCTGTTTTGAGCTACTTCCTCGTCGTCATTTAGCCTAGCCTGTTTCCTAGGGACCTCCGAACTCGTGTTACTGTTCTCGTTCCTGCGCCTCGGAAAGGTATCGTGAATCCTTTGAGTGCAGGCAACCGCAGCATCTCTTGGCTGTCTTTGAGGTATCTGAGACGCCCTAGGACTACTCTGTTGACCACTAGCAGAATTGGACCCTATATTTCGCCTATAGTCTTCTAACGACTCTAAATTGTTCCCAGAACCAGAATTACTCCTGTTCAAAGAACTCGAAGAGCCGCGACCACCTCGGCTACCACGATTAGAACTCATTTTAAAACAACTCTTGTATATAAATCTAATTTATATACGAAAAATCCGGCTTAGCTTACGTCTGCTCGTTCCTGTTTCAGGTTCAAACGTGAACAGAAATCAAGCAGGAAAAATCTTGGACAGGTATGTGATTTTTACACACAATTTTTACACTCGCGGATACGATTCAACGCGAATAACGAAATAAAAATAACGAGATTAAAAGCGAGATAAATACACATACACTAACCTGTCTGCACGCTGGTTCTTGTCCGACCGTTGGTTGAGAGTTGCACGTTTACACAGAACTACTCTTTTAACTACTCGGAAGAAGACCACGCATAAGGCGCCAATGTAATGGTAAATCCTACACTTACTCGTTGTTAGCCCTCAGACTACTTATACCATCTGGCTCTGAGGCCTACTAACGACTAAGTCTCACGGTATCAAATACCTAACTCCGTTTTACCATATACCAAATACTCTCATAAATATAACAACGCAATAAATGACCAAAGTGATTTACTCTGAATATTTATTCAAGCACATGAACAAGGTTTATAGTACATGTTGCTACAATGTACAATTACTACCATTCATATAACAACGAAAGATTCTGCTTAAAGGCATGAACGTTCTCCAAGCTAGCGTAAAAGCTCTATCTTGCTCGTTAGAAGAAGATTGGAAAACTGCGAAGCAACTCTGTAACTTACTCTCGGCCGTCAGCTTCCCTGAACCAGTCCACCAGATGGCGTTGCACCTGGTTCAGTGCAGCCTCCGACCTGGGCATCAAATTACCACTGTAGAGTGGTAACATGGAGTCCCAAGTACCCTCTACAGAAGTTGGTGGGGCCTTAGGTGAAAAGTTGTGAAATCTGGTTTCAACTCTCCCCCCTGATGACGCATAACTTCGTCATGCCTCTGGAAGCAAATGTATGTACTTACCTAAAAGCTGATTCTATATCGTTAGCTTGGAAAATTATCCTCTGTATTGGTTTTATGATTCCTTGTTTGAGAAGCTCTGTAACCTTTTCTTTGATTGCAAGTCTAAGATATCGGTTAGTTTGCATTATCAAGTCCAACTGGATGCTATAAAATGTAATGTTGTTTACGAAATGTCCCAAACCTAATTTGAAAATTTCCAATATAAGTATACATAGGTATGTAATTATTATTTATGATGAAATTACGGAATAGCTCTGTCATGTATATTTTTTAGCACTCACTTAAATCGTGTCTTTCGAGCATATCGTATTTTCCTATCTCTAAAAAGTGTCCGTCGTAAGCCAAGCAGCGTACTGAAGCTTGCATTTTCTCTTCAGCCAAACTATTCAGAACAACATCCACTCCACGTCCGTTTGTCTGCTGCATTATCAACTGCTCAAAGGATGTATCTCTCGAGTTACCGATATGGCTCTCTGGAATCTATGAGTATAACCATCATTACAATCATTGTTCTGTTCGTTTACTTGAAAATGAGCGTGTTTCATACCTGGGGGAATGTTTTTCTTATGAACTGTACTTTTTCAGGAGTGCCAACAGTGGTAAATATCTCACATTTGTAATGAAGACATATGTTGATAGCCGCTTGACCGATTCCGCCACTGCCTGCGTGTATGAGTACTGAAGAGCCTTTTCGTAAATTCATTTTGAAAAAGAAAGCCGTGACCAACTGTAAAAGCATTGTTGTGGTTTGTTATTATGAGAAATATTCACTTAGGTACTTATAAGGGTACTGATCGAACTGACACACTCCAATTTGAACGAAACTAAGCTTAACCAAAACATCAATTTCTAAAGTTGAGTTTTTGATTTTTTTTCAAATTTTCAAAAATTGAAAAATACTTACTTATAAAAGCTGTTTTATGGGTGACTTTTAAACTCTTTCGTGAGGTATAATTTTTTGAGCAAAGTGAACCAATGTGAATAATTCTTTCAATTCAGCTCTCACACAATTGAAACATGGGCTTCCAAAACGCACCAAGTCCATTTTCAATGATTCTGAATAAAGTTGCTGCCCAAAATGGCTGATTTTTTGATATGTCGTACCCAAGGGTCTTGGCTACAACACATCAAGAAATCAACCAATTTGGGCCATTTCTACATTTCCAAATTGTACTTACAAGGGAGCTACCCAAGGTCTGACACGCGGATCGAAAAAATTTTTTCACAGGCGGATAGAGCATCAAAAAATATGTCATGAGCCAAAATTTTAGCTGCTGAAGTTGACAGGGGGAGAAACCACGGGGGTTTGAATATCGAAAAATCACTAAAATATGCAAAAATATGATGAAAAAAGTATAAAAATTGAAATCATTCGGCACCCTGTTCGCTTCAGCAGCTAATTTTTTGGCCACAATCTACCATTGATACATGACGACTTATGGTGGACAAGTCGCCGCGATCTGCGTGTCAGACCTTGGGGGTGAATTTTTCCCCACCCCCTAATTTTGGGCGAAACTTTCGAAAGAAAATCTGGGGCATGTGATATATCAAATTGTATGTTTTTGGTGACGCTGAATACAAATATGACATCAGATTTCTGATTGGACCCCATCCACTGCTCCCAGCGCCTCCCCAAAGGGGGTAAAAGTTCGAAAAAGTGTTTTGTTCGTGCGACACATGAAATAGTATGTTTTTTGTGACGCTGAATACGAATATGGCGTCAGATTTTTGATTGGACAAGTCGCTGCGATCTGTGTGTAACACCTTGAGGATAAATTTTTCACTTATTAAAGAGAATTTAATAAATGGAAAATAAAAATAACGCGCCAGGCACCCTATTTGCTTTGCAGCTATTTTTTTTTACCATGAACCATCGTCGTCGATATATGATGTCCAAGGGTGGACAAGCCGCCTGGATTCGCTTGTGATACCCGAAGGATGATTTTTCACTCGTAAAAAATGAAATCATTTTTATTGATTTTTGGTATACTCACGCATTAACATTATATCGACGGTAGATAATGGTAAAAAAAAAAAGTATATAGAAGGCACTGAACTGGTCGTGTCATTTTGATTTTTGTACCTCTTAAACAAGGTAAAAATATCATCCTTCGGATATTACAAGCGAATCCAGGCAACTTGTCCACCCTTGGACATCATATATCGACGACGATGGTTCATGGTAAAAAAAATAGCTGCAAAGCAAATAGGGTGGCGAGTTATTTCTATTTTCCATTTTTTAAATTATTTTTAATAAGTGAAAAATTTATCCTCAAGGTGTTACACACGGATCGCAGCGACTTGTCCAATCAAAAATCTGACGCCATATTCGTCGTATTCAGCGTCACAAAAAACATACTATTTCATGTGTCGCACGAACAAAACACTTTTTCGAACTTTTACCCCCTTTGGGGAGGCGCTGGGAGCAGTGGATGGGGTCCAATCAGAAATCTGATGTCATATTTGTATTCAGCGTCACCAAAAACATACAATTTGATATATCACATGCCCCAGATTTTCTTTCGAAAGTTTCGCCCAAAATTAGGGGGTGGGGAAAAATTCACCCCCAAGGTCTGACACGCAGATCGCCGCGACTTGTCCACCATAAGTCGTCATGTATCAATGGTAGATCGTGGCCAAAAAATTAGCTGCTGAAGCGAACAGGGTGCCGAATGATTTCAATTTTTATACTTTTTTCATCATATTTTTGCATATTTTAGTGATTTTTCGATATTCAAACCACCGTGGTTTCTCCCCCTGTCAACTTCAGCAGCTAAAATTTTGGCTCATAACATATTTTTTGATGCTCTATCCGCCTGTGAAAAAAATTTTTCGATCCGCGTGTCAGACCTTGGGTAGCTCCCTTGTTAGTACCATGAATTTCTTATCAATATGTTTTTGGACTTGGTGTGTTTTGGAAACACATGCTTCAATTATTATTGTACTCACCGTGGCGTATATGACCGGAATAGTGGCTGCTTCCTCCAGCGACATATGATCTGGTATTTCCCATGTAGTGTCAGGACGTGGCTGAACTGTGGTTGCAATCGCTTCCTTTTCTACAATACCCATCCAACGTGTTCCATTATCATCTTTCCCGGAAAATTCAAAGCCATAGTAACTCTAGAAAGAGTACAATCAACCAATGAATGTTTACCAGTGATGAAGTGATGTGAGATGTTCTCGATGAATTTGTTCGAAAAAATTGTAGGTACCCCTTATTTCAAATTCATCATAATCATAATAAATATTTACTCGTGTTAGTCGGTTATAAGTAGGTAGGTCTTCTGCTGAAATCCTTCCACTTGTTATCATAACATCACGGAAATTCAAACTGCTATAATAAACATGAATGGGATTTTTTTGAAAATTTTCACACCTGCAAAATTGATGCGAAAGAAAACAATGAATTCGCCTAGCTAAAAATAAAAACTGTCACATGGAGAAAGGTTTGTTATACTCTTGTAGATTTGGCGATCTTTCAATCCATTTGAAAGAAGAGAAATCCCCGCGTTCCTCCTGTATGCACAGTGCATTAGTTGTTTCTATTTCGTCAACTTGATCAGTTGTGAAATGACAATAAGCGCCCCACTGTCCATTTTTGTAGACGTTCTGGCATAAATTCTTATCCAGTTGATCTCTGTAGAATAAATGTTCCAACGAAAAATCTTGCACTTTTTTATCCATCGTGTAAACGCATCTGTAAGTTGAAATAAGGAAAAAATTAATCAATTATTGTTTAGTTAGCACAAGTAGGTATTTTGTTAAATGGCTGCGTTAAAATACGATGCTGAAATTTTCATCATCAAGGCTATGAGCAAAATTTCAAATTTTTGTTCAGAGATAGCTATATTTTTTGGAATTTACATTAATCACAGCTTATCTAATCAAATTTTCAGAGATGCAGAGTATAGTTTTTCAGGTCCAAAACAATTAGGAAAGGCAAAACGTGAGAATCTATATACTAAAATTAAGTCGGTTTTTTTGTCACAGCGAGATCTCGGCAACGGCTGAACCGATTTTGATGAACGACCTCTCGATAGAAAGGGGTTAAAGTGTAGATGTGCAGGTTTATGTCGAAAGTTCAAAAAGTTGCACTGAAAGCTCAAAAAAGCTCAAAAATTGATTAAACCATATTCGGTGGGTACACAAAAGTACCTACATTGTACCTTGAAAGATTTCCCCGAAAAAACAGTTTTTGACCAAAAAAATTTCAAAAGTTGATGGTAAAAGCTCAGCAAAAGCTCAAAACTCGATAAAAAGCTCAAAATTGATCATGCAATGTTTGATGGGTACACAGAAGTACCTACATTGTACCTTGAAAGATTTCCCCGAAAAAACAGTTTTTGACCAAAAAAAATTTCAAAAGTTGATGGTAAAATCTCAGCAAAAGCTCAAAACTCGATAAAAAGCTCAAAATTGATCATGCTATGTTTGATGGGTACACAGAAGTACCTACATTGTACCTTGAAAAATTTCCCCGAAAAAACAATTTTTGACCGAAAAAAACTTTCAAAAGTTGATCGTAAAAGCTCAGCAAAAGCTCAAAACTTGATAAAAAGCTCAAAATTGATTATGCTATGTTTGATGGGTACACGAAAGTACCTACATCGTACCGTGAAAGATCTCCTCAAAAGAACAATTTTTGACCGAAAAAACTTTCAAAAGTTTAAGGTAAAAGCTCAGCAAAAGCTCAAAACTTGAAAATATGCAGTATTGACCATATTTGGCTGATTTGACATATGCAATGAAGTACGTATATTGTACCTTGAAAGAGCTTCACAAAAAGACAATTCTTGGTGAAACAAAGTTTGAGAAAGTTTCTGGCCAAAGCTAATCAAAAGCTTGAAAGTTCATAAAATTAAGTTATTTTTTTTACCCGAAATTTGGCCAAACTTTTTACTTGCTGAATGCTGCGTTGTGAATGGCCTAAGGCTTCAAAGTGTATAAATGTGCAGGTTTATGTTGAAAGTTCAAAAAGTTGCTCCCTAAGCTCAAAAAAGTTCAATAATCTATAATGCAATATTGAGTGGATAGACAAAAGTACCTATATTGTACCTTGAAAAATCCCCGCGGAAAAACAGTTTTTTGGCAGAAAAACAACTTTTAAAAGTTATCAGCAAAAGCTAAGCGAAAGCTCAAAACTTTGTGACATGCGATATTTTGATCTATATTTAGCTTACTCTACATAATACAAAGAAGTATATATATTGTACCTTACAAGAGCTTCATAAAAAAGACGAACATGAAGAAAAAAAGCTTACCTACAAAAGTTCCCTGCCGAAGCTGAGTGAAAGCTGGAAAGTTCCGGTCGTGTTGTATTTGATCTAATTCGATGCAAAAATGTACAGATTGTACCTTGGAAGATCTCCGTGAAGAAACAACATCTAACCATAAAAACTTTCAAACATTTTTGAAAAAAATATTTTGGTGATTGCACCTCTGAAGTAAGTTATACCCAAATGGAGTTGAAGAAGTAAAAATGCACATTTTACTTTCGAAAAAATCAAAGAATCTAGCATCCATGCAAGTTTGATAAAATTCAATAGAGAACCACCAACGATAGAAATTCTTGAAAGAAACGTCAATTTCACTCCTTTTAAAGGCATAAAGGGTGATCCGGCGATCTTAAAATTTTAATCGAGGGAGTTTTGGGTCTCAAAGACAAACTTCTACTTAAAAAATGCAAAGGACAGTAATATTATTTTTTAAAAATTTTGAAAATTTTTGCCCTTGCTTCGCGTAAGTCAATTTGCTTTTACTTATCTAACACAATTTGGGCATTTTTCAAAATTCAATTGTCATCAAGAAAAATTAAATATTATTTTGATTGAGGAAACAACGGGAGCTAAGAGCTTCAAAAAAAAGTCCAGTGGGAGCCCCTAAACGTGAATGAACAATGGTCATTCGTAGAAATTTCTTAAATTCTTTTCTCACGTAAGATGCGCATTTTCACTTCTTTGACTCCATTAGAGTAACGTGCTTTAGGGATGCAATCACTAAAATATATATTTTTTTTTTCAGAAATTTTTATTCATGCGCCTTTTTCACGGGTTTTCTCGCCAAAAGCCAAAAATTTCAGACAAATCCCCCTCCCTGAAGGTTCTTATGAAAGATGTCAATTGGCACCATCAACCTGAATTTGAACCAAATTCGTCAATTTTTTCCACGTTTTACATTACTTTTTTTAAAAATTGAATCGTGCTATTTTGGGAACCTCCACCCCCCCCCCTACCTGAAAGTGGTCATCCTGGGGAATTAGACCTGATATGCAGGCTGTTATTGGAAGTCCAAAAAGTTTGGCCAAAAGTTCTAAAAGCTCCAAAAACCATTTCAGCCAATCACAACGCAGCATTCAGCAAAGTTTTTTTGATTCCACGAGATATCACTATAAGTACTCAACCGATTTTCATTAAAGACCTCACAATGCAAAGCATGTGAAGTGTAAATATGCAGGCTATTAATGAAAGTTTGAAAAGTTTGGACAAAAACTCAAAAAGCTTAAGAAGCAATTTTGGCCAATTACAACGCAGCATTTGGCAAGTAGACCATCAGCGTTGGTGGCCAAAGGGTTAAGGCGACGAACGGATTATTGATCTCGAGTTCAATTCCTAATTTTACCCGCTCAAAAAGCTTCATAATTGTTACTTTTATTCATTTTTTATTTCTCAACAACATTTTGGATCTCTTACATTTCTCATATATTTTCAATATTCATATTTCACGCTCTAGGAGAACCGCGCAGTCTGCGCGGTTAAACGGGTTTTCTAGTTACTTTAATAAAATTTCCATTGCTGTTTTTAAAAAATATCTTTTGAGAATCCTTACATTGATAAATGAACTAGGTAATGAAGCTGGTTCTGAATTTTATTAACTACTTCAGTCGATTTTTTGCATACTTAGGTATGATACCAAAAACACACAAAAAGCTTACCTCAGATTCTTTCCTTTTTCTTCTTTTCTTAAGGTATTGAAAAATCCCAGTATTCCATTTTTTGGATCTTTTTCGGCATAAATGATTAGTTTTTCGTTTCGTTCTGGATCAATGGCTGCTAATTCATTCTGAACATTCGATACCCAAACGAACGTATTGCTGGTTATTTCTACAGATTTGTAAACTGATTCATTTTTCACCATCTGTTAAGTTTAATCATTTTCACACTTTCTTAATCGAATATTTAGCGTTTATGTTCAGGTACATCTATTTATTTAATTCACTGATATTTCAGAATTTATTGGTTACTACAACATAATGCATAACGAAACATACTTTGTTCAAGAGTAAAATTCTTTCTGTTTCGTTGATCTTACGACTGAAACAAACGTTGAAGCCTAGTTTTGTGTACGTGTTGAAAGCCTTGGCGGCCAGTTCTTTTGTAATAAGGAATCCATCCTCTTTTAAAGCTCCGTGTATGTTTTCAAGCATCTGAGGAGAAGAAGCCACCAGCGTGTATGTGTATCGAAACAATAATTTTTAATTGGCACAATTTTCAGTTTACGTACGTCCATTTTGTGCAAAATATCCGATAAAACGATTATTGAGCTGCTTTTATCGCTGGGTAATTTTTCATTAGATATGTTAATTTCATTTGGTACTTGAATTTTAGTCATTTGATCTCGGCTAGTCAAAATGGTGACGTTGGGCTGGAAAATATCACCAAGTTTTTATTCAGGAATTGCTTGTCACGTAGAAAACTTATGGTCCTAGTATTTATTAAGTTGATTAAGAATCCAGTAATCTGACTTTATGAAATCATAATTTTAATTTTCACATCATCGCGTAGATACATACTTAATATTATTAATTTGTTTCTTCAATCTTGAGAGTAATGCAAAAAAAAGTAAGTTCAAAACAGATGACCTATAACCATTTTCAATTTCTGTTTTGTGATTCTGGGGTCCCAAATGTGATTTTTTTTTAAATTTTGAAAATAAGGAACAAGTTGTCCGTAGCAAAGAAAGGGAAAGGTTTTTAAACATTTGATTTCGAGAGGCCTAAAAATGATGGATTTTTTTTTGAAAATTTGTACTTTTTATGCAAGTAGTTTATTTTTTGGCATTTGAAATTTTAGTAGGTACCTATTTTAAAAGATTTTTTTAGGATGTTGATTTTGAACAAGAAAAGAGAACTGGCACAAGTGAGGGCGACAGCTTCTGAAAATTTGTGTTTTGTGCGACATGAAAACGATTGATAACACGTATTTTTATGCGAGACATTTAGGTATTTCACTTTATTTGTGTTTTGAAAAGTAAAAGAATAGGGTTTTCTTTTATCACATGCCCTTTTTTTGCCCGTACCTCCAGAAAGCGTGGGCCCAGTGCGAACTGCTCCCTCTCGAGGGTCCTAAGTGATTCCTTTTTTATATCACCAATTTAGGTATTACATTTTTGTTTAATTTGTACCTGTATTGTTGGTAAGCTGTTCAATGACTTCCAAACTGATGATGACATTATGCTGGCCTCGAAATCATGATCGTGATCAACTAATTCATATGTTTTCACTTGGATTTCCAATGTGTTTGCAAGCACAATATAGGTGCAAGTATGAATCGCCAGATCCAAGTCCATTAACTAATAAAAATCGTTTTTTTTTTGCGTAAATCATTACGTTCTAAATTATGTAAGGCTAATTGCAGTTAGGTGCGTACTAATTTCTAACCTCATCATTAATGTAAGGTACAAAGTGGTATTTTTCCAAAACTGGCTCGGCCAGATTTTTTTGACGAATGATGGCTTTAGAGCAGCAATCAATAATCTGGATGCCTCCAGAACTCACCAGACGATGTTTAGGATAGAAATGAACGGGAAATCCTGCGGTATATATTCGTAAATTGAGTAGGCACGTACAAATTTAATTACACAAAGGCGTAGGTACTATTCGAAAACGCTTACGTGGACCATCTTTGTCTAGTAATTCTTTTTGTTGGAAATGTTTCTCAAAATCAATAACGATTTTACGTACAAATGTAGGTATGAGAAGTTCGCGAGTATCGATACTCAGTAATTGTATTTGGGCCATATTGTCCATGAAGGTAACGAAATTATCATTCCAGAAAACCTCGCCATAAGTACCTAAAATGTGAATTGAATGTAAGTGAATGTAGTATATCTACATTCTACATACCTATGTAACAATACAATTTCTAATTGTTTTTTTTTTTTTTTTGGTTTGAAAAATCAAAGGCTATACTGTATACACTTACCTTCATGATTCACTCGAGCAACTTGTCTAAATAATCCTTTGTATTGGTATCCCCTTAATCTCAATTCCTTATAAAAATCATTAGAATTCAAAAATGAGCCATCAAACTTTGAAATGGTATCGTTAACTGGCGGCACATTCATCGTTTCTTTATCGACATTTTCAAGTACTCGTATCGTGCCGGAAACTAGAACTTGACCATTTTCGGTTACATTGAAGTATTTATCACCGGCAGTAATTGATACCAGTAATTTCAGTTTATCTAAAATGAAATGTTTTGCTGAATTAGATAACCATGCGACTTGGGTATTCAACACAATTTATTAGGTATTTTAAATATGTAGAATGATTCTGGTGAACCTTTTTCCGGAACAATGGCAACTCGCTGAAAACGAACGTTTTCGAGAACTACAGGCATCCTTGTATTTTTCTTGCTTCTAATGTGACTTAACGCTTCTACGACCAACCACTGGAAAAATGAGAAGATTGGGTAGGTAAAGTATGTTGTATCGTAAAAATAATAAATAGGCTACGCGGTCCAGTGTCGGACCTATCAATCACACTCACCAAGTAGCCCATACCAGGGTATAAATTCCTCCCATCGATGACGTGGTCTTTTATAAATTTATATTTATCAGTCGTTGTTCTGATATCATATACTCGCTCAACGCAGTGATCATTTTCAAGTTTTCCAACTGACCATTGTTCATCGTGCTGCCATTTAATTAACGATGAAATTGTTGGAGTTGATCTACTAACTGGAAATTCAACTGGTGGGTATAAAGCACTCAACTTTGGAACGCATCCAGCTTCATACATTCTGTTAAATGCACTCATATTAATATGTAGTCTTAGCATGCGGTTGAAGCAATGCAGTCTATGTCAGTGAAGTATCTACTTAAATGTTACTAAACAAGGACCTACAAAGGCGATTTTGAACGGAACCGTGATTTTGCCAAGAACATGGGCATAAAACCTTGTTGGTAAAATTTCAGTTGCCCGAATTGATTTTTCGATTGTGGTCCCATTCAAATTGAAAGTGGGAATTTCGAGAGACTATCTAGTAAGTTTGGAAATTCTAATTTTTCAAAACTAGGAAGTCCTTTAAAATACGGATATGAACATATGTAGGTAATTTGTGTTTAACTTCCTTTATAGTCCGGCATATGACAATAGGAGTAATTGCACCACCCCGCCGATCCTCCGGGACAACATTTTTCTTAAAGGGGACATCCTACGGAACATTTTAATGCAAAGTTGCCAAAAAAAAGTTGGCCTTACATTCAAAATGGCGGCCATTTTGATTGACAAGTCAGCCGAAATCGCAGATTTTGCGTTTTAACATAGGACTTGCACAAACTTTTTCAAACTTTACAAAGGTAGATCGAAAGATCATGCAAAAATTTATCACCTGTCCAAAGTTCAAGTGCTAAAGTGCGTTTTTCGATTTTTGGTTAATTTTTGAAAATCGAATTTAGGCTAAAAATGAGGGAAAAAAATCAAAATTTTACCAAATTGACCAAGAAAGCTGAAATTTGGGATATACCCTATTTTCGACATGCCAAATCGATTGGAAACGGTTTCAATCCGTTTTGAGCAGTTCTGGAGCCTCCAGCAGATTTTTGAAACTCGAAATTCCCGCAAAATTCCATCAAATTGGAGTTGTAAAGCTAAAATTCATTCTAAAAAGTAGTTTCAATACGCTACGAAGTAATGCAGGTGAATTTCAAGTCGTTTTGGAGGCTCCAGCGACTTTTTGAAAATTCCTGAAACCTTCATCAGATTTTTGAATCTTTTAAATTTTCACAAAATTTCATCAAATGGAGATGGAAAGCTGAAATTTACTCTACACTCCAATTTTAACACTCTCAGAAGACGACTTTAGGTGGGTTCAAGTAATTTTAGGGCCTCCAGCGATTTTTTTTGAAAATTACTGGAGCCTCTAGCAGATTTTTGGAACTTTAAATTTTCACAAAATTTCATCAAATGGAGATGGAAAGCTGAAATTTACTCCACACTCCAATTTTAAAACCCTCTGAAGACGACTTCAGGTGGGTTCAAGTCATTTTAGGGCCTCCAGCGACTTTTTTGAAAATTACTGGAGCCTCCAGTAGATTTTCGAAATTTGAAATTTCCCCAACATTAATTTATCAAAATGGAGTTGGCAAGCTGAAATTTACTTCGCAGACTACATGGTGGTTTCAAATGGTTTTCAAGCTTCCAGCAACTTTTAGGAAATTTCAATTTTCCAAAAAAACGTCATACAACCTTTCAAAAAGTTGCTGGAGGCTCCAAAAAGACTTGAAATTCACCAGCAGTCAACTTCGTAGCGTATTGAAATTAGTGAGCAGAACGAATTTCGACCCTCCATCTTGGTTTGATAACATTTTGGGGAAATTTCAAGTTTCAAAAATCTACTGGAGGCTCCAATAATTTTCAAAAAAGTCGTTGAAGGCTCTAAAATGACTTGAAATCCACCAGAAGTCGTTTTCAGAGGGTGTTAAAATTGGAGTGTAGAGTAAATGTCAGCTTTCCATCTCTATTTGATGAAATTTTGTGAAAATTTAAAGTTTCAAAAATCTGCTGGAGGCTTCAGGAATTTTCAAAAAGTCGCTGGAGGCTCCAAAACAACTTGAAATTCACCTGCAGTACTTCGTAGCGTATTGAGGCTAGTTTTTAGAATGAATTTTAGCTTTACAACTCCAATTTGATGGAATTTTGTGGGAATTTTGAGTTTCAAAAATCTGCTGGAGGCTCCAGAACTGCTCAAAACGAGTTGAAACCGCTTCCAATCGATTTGGCATGTCGAAAATAGGGTAGGTATGTCCCAAATTTCAGCTTTCTTGGTCAATTTGGTAAAATTTTGATTTTTTCCTCATTTTTGGCCTAAATTCGATTTTCAAAAATTCACCAAAAATCGAAAAACGCACTTTAGCACTTGAAATTTGGACAGGTGATAAATTTTTGCATGATCTTTCGATCTACCTTTGTAAAGTTTGAAAAAGTTTGTGTAAGTCTTATGTTATAACGCAAAGTCTGCGATTTCGGCTGACCTGTCAATCAAAATGGCCGCCATTTTGAATGTAAGGCCAACTTTTTTTTTGGCAACTTTGCATTAGAATGTTCCTTAGGATGTCCCCTTTAAGAAAAATGTTGTCCCGGAGAATCGGCGGGGGGGGGGGGTGCAATTACTCCTATTGTCATATGCCGGACTATTACAAAATTTATTGTGGCTTGTGAAAATATTCACTTACCGCCCCAACGAGTTCAAAAAGAATTCAACTCCATTTTTGTTGTTTTTTAGTGTTAAGGGTATATTTGTTACAGTTTCAGGTAACGAACGTTTCAGCACAGCTTGCAATAATCCATGAGGAGCTATTTCTATAGTTATAGCGTTGCTAGGTATGTGACGACAACCTTCTTCAAAAAGTACAGGGCTGAGTAAGTTATTTGTGTGATACTCTGCCGAAGAATATTTCACTTGATCTGTGTCCCATTTGTGTTCAGGAGCCGATGTACATATCCATTTTTTTGAACGCAATTTTGGTTCTGACACAACCTGATAAATATCAATTTTTGTGTTTGAAAAGGTATTGCAGGTGGATTACAATACATATTAGAACAAAATGAAATGAAGTTTTCGAATTATGGGCTTACTTCATTGTTCAGTAATGATAATAATTTAGGACCCAGCGGTGTAATGTAGCGACTGTGATATGCTATGTTTGATGTGTTCACTGGTCGAACAAATATGTTTTTTTCTTTCAAAGTTTCGATGAATTGTTTCACTTTCGGTGTCGGGCCAGATATTGTGCAGCTTGTCGGACTATTGTGACAAGCGATTTCAATTTCACTTGTGACAAGCTCCTTCAGTGTCTCGTAACTCGCACCTGTGAGGTACATGAGGCGATTAGTATTTATTAATTTTCAGCCAAAATTATCGAATGATATTGCAAACACTTACCAACAGCAGCCATCGTTCCATGAATCAATTCAGTTTCCACTGAAACTAAACCACGATAATACGCGGCAAGAATCATTTGTTCAGATGTAAGACATCCGTCAGCATATGCACACCCCAATTCTCCTACTGAGTGACCTATTATTCCATCCGGCTCTATTCCGATCGCTTGCAAAACATCAACCAAAGCTATCTGTTGGCCAAAGTAACTCATCATAATTCTATGCGAGATTTTATGTCAGGATGAAAAAATTCGACTTTGATTGCTAAGTACTTGAACAGCTGCTATTCCAACGAATGAATTCAAAATGTTGTCGAATATTTTAGGATCTTCGTCAGTGATTATTTTAATCAAATCGATTTGTTTTGATTGCAGTATCTGATGACTTTTTTCGATCGATTCGGCAAATATAGGAATGCTCATCAGTGATTTAGCCATTCCGGACCATTGGGAACCCATGCCGGTAAAGACAAACCATACAGATCGCTTCTCGCCTGAAAAAGACTGGAAAGTTTTTATTGATCAGTGTCAAAAGGATTGTTCTTCATTTTTGTGGAATTACCACTAACCCTTTGGAGGTTTCCTAGATTTCCATACTATGGCGAAATCACAAAAAAAATTCACCTTCAAGGAGAAGTCATTTCTGAAAATGATGGGGCTAACTGACGATGAGAACATCTTCACTTTAAAACGGGAGACGTAGCATAGAACTTTCTGTCATTTTCAAAAAAAAGAACTATTTTACCACTTAATCAGATGTTGGAATATGAAGATGAACATGAAGGGATTTAGTAGAATTAGTAAACAGAGGTAAAAATTCATCTGCAAATTCAGTCCATCAATTTCGTTTATGTTATGGATTTATGATTTTGTTTATGATTTCCCAGATTTCCCTCTATGATCACTGATCAGCATCTTCATATTCCACCATCTGATTCAGTGATAAAATATTTCTTTTTTCCGATATTAAAGGTCTATGCTACATCTCCCGCATCAAAGCAAAATCATTTGAAGAGTGATATTCAAAACTGGCTTTGTCAATTTTCACAACTTTTCAGGAAAAAGAAACACAGTTTCCGTTTAAACGGGTAAATTGGCTTTTCAGGCGAGTTTAACACTTCATTTTGGTGGATTTATGATGTAGGAGTGTAGGTATACACTTCATCCACCAGATACTGCTGGAAAAAAATTCAATAAAAATGGACAAAAGCGCGTTTTGGAACATTATTTTTTTTTTAATTTTTAGTGAATTGGCTATTTAGGTAAGTGAGTTTAACACCTCATTTTGATAGGTTGATGATGTAGGAATGTGAGTTCTAATTCATCTTCCAGGTACCGCTGAAAAACGCACTTCGATAAAAATGGACAAAGCTAGTTTTGGAATATCACTCTTCATTTGTATGATTAGTTACCCCCCCCCCCCCTTAACTACAAAGTTCTCAATTTCGTCAACTTTTGTGTGATATTTCGGTCCGATTTCTGACAAAATTTTGAGACTTGATAAAAAATACTCTCTGAGGGCCTAGCCAAGGTATTTCTTTCACTTTTTTACCACCGTTATTCATCGCCACTTTTTGACTAATGTCTTTCACTCATGTTGTTGAATTATTTTTGAAAAAAATATCCAATTTGTATTATTTTGTTTTGTTGGAAATGAAGGATTTGAAGTTTTTCAAAACTTTCATTTTCCTAAATAATTTTTCTTTGAAAGCTCAACTTTTTTGTGATTTGGCCAATTGGACGATGTTGTACACTATTACACTCTTCAAAGCAATTTGTTTCGCCAACATGGAAACCTAGAGAACCTCTAAATGGTCCACATTTTTTCCCATCGGGTTTTTTGGGTGACATTGAGAAGAGTGAAATGAAAAAACCAACCATACACTTTCTGTTTATAAGTCATAAAATAAAATTGAATATGTACGAGTACTGTCATATCCGCATGGAGCGAAGTAGGTAAGTAGGTATAGCGATACAATAAGATTAATTAAAATCTAGGCTATATTACTCAAGTATTTAATCGCAAGCATTTAGACTAATTTTCTTACCGTTTTGGATTTTATATGATTTTTGTTTTTGTGCAGAATGATGAATCCTCTTTGATTATGACCACGTATTTCATCGCTGAAAATTTCATGCAACAATGCCACATACTCTTCGTCTTGAAAATGTTTTTCAATCTAATAATTTTAAGTAAATCAGAGGAACATTTTGATAAAATATCCAATACGGATGTATATTATGTGCTTAAATATGTACGTCATACGTAAGAGGGTGGATCGCGAAAAAAAAAAATCGGCGGATTTTCACCAATAAATTCAACAGAAATTTTCATTTTGAGTTAAGAGGTACCCACACAAATTTTTATAATACCAGAGATGCCCGTGGAGGGGAGATCTTAGCATTTCGGGGCAATTTTTGATATCACAAATGTTTGTGTCAAGAGAAAACTATTGAACCGATATGAGTCCAATTTTGTACAGTGATAAATTAGCGTGTTATTTCGAAATAATGTAAGTACATAATTATAATGATGTTTTTCAACAAAAAAAATTATTTTTCACCCCCTAAGCTTAATTAAGACAAAAAAAGAATTAAATTCAACGAATAGTTGAATAATCCTGCGAATAATGCCGTACTTGCAAACATTTCTTGACCTACCCAGATAAAACGGACAAACACATTTTTCAATGCACTAAAATATCTCAAAAATGCAAAAATTTTCATTTTTTAGGTTTCTGATGGTATTTTTGCAATAAGTGCCAAACTTGTAATTTTTTTTTTTTTTGAAAATGAAAAAAAAAACGTCAGTCCAATTTTTTGATATGTTATTCTACATGAAAAGGACTAAAACTGAGAATTTTTTCAGAATTTTTACTCATGGACATTACGGTTATATTTAAATTACAAGCTTTAAAATTATTTTTTTAGGTTTTTGAAAGTGGTAACACTAATTTTAATGTGCTACAATTTGAAAAAAAAGTTCAAAATTCTATACCACGTACAACCGGAAGAGTTTTCAACTGAAATTTTCCATTTTTGGTAATTTTGATAGACTTTAAAACTTCACAGCTCCGCCAAAAAAAATCGAAAAAATGTTCGGTTTGCGTCATTCGTCGTCGTTTGATGACCTCCAAACATGATCTGATTTTGAAAAAAAATCGAAGACCACTCGTGCAAAAATCCGCCGATTTGGCGTGGACAATGACCCGAAAGTATGTATTTCGCATCAATTATGCCAAAATACTAATCTCGGAATCATTCCATATACTACTTAATTGAAGATTCTACATTACGTCGTTGAAAATACAGTCGACTGCTTCTTCTGTGCGCCCAGAAACGGTTAGTATCCGTGGTATGTGTTCTTTTTCGGATTTGATGGATTGTTTAATTTTATTGTGAGGTGACAACAAAATGTGACCATTAGCGCCACCTATTCCGAATGAATTTAAAGCAAAGTAACGTCCTTCCAAAGGTGTTGGTTCAGTTACAACCTAAGTGAAAATAAAGTCAACAAGAGTGTCGATTAAGTGCATTTCAGTATTTCATCATTTTGGATGTAGTTATATGTATTGGTGTGTACCTACTTGCAACTGTCCGTTAATTAAACCTTTAATATTCGGATTTGGGCACGTGAAATTCAGATTTCCAGGAATGACACCACTTTCAAAAGCTACGATTAATTTAGCAATGCTGCATAAAGCAGAAGCTCCTTCCGCATGGCCCATGTTTGACTTGACCGATCCGATTTTCAATGGGGCTTCACGTCCTTGACAGAAAAACTCTGCAATCGATGCCCCTTCCACAATATCTCCTACCTAAACAAGTATTGATGAAATATTCTGCCTAGTGAGTAAAAAATTATAAGTATGTAGGTACTTGATTTATGATCTCATTTCTCGCGTACCAAACATGATATTTAAACGTTTTACCTTCAGCCCAGCTTTTGACCATTTTTTTTTTTTTTTGCATTTCGCCCGTATTTTTTACCTACGTACAAAGAATATGGCTGTGCATTGTAAGAATACCTGTGTTCCTGTACCGTGAGTTTCTACATATGAAATGGATCTCGGATTGATGTTAATCGTTTCATAGAATTGTTCATACAGTTCTTTTTGTTGACTGATTGAAGGGTGCATGATACCATCTGCTTTGTACCCTTCGCAACTGATTAACGAATGAATGACGTTTGCGTAGATTCTTTTGGCGTATTTTCTTTTCTGTATAAACATGGCAATGGCAGCTTCGCTTCTATTGTATCCATCAGCTAAAACATCACCACATTAGCGGAAATACGACCATAGGGAATTATTATATAGGTACCTATCGCATACATTACCATGTTTGTAAGTTAGGTACCTACCAAAAACTTACCCTTAGCATCAAAAGGTGAAGAAACCGTTCTACTATGGATGATCGACGATGATAAATTTCCGTCTTCGTCGGAAAAGCTAAAATTAGCCGAACACACAATCGCTCCTTCGCATTGGCTACTTTGAATGTATTTAATGGCCATGTCTAGAGCGTACGCCGATGACGAACATGCTGTATTCACACTGCAGCTAGGTCCTGGTGCAAACATACAAATTAAATCAAAATGTTGATTTGAATCTTAAGATCGCGTTTCTTGTGCGTGCCTAATATTCCGGTATTACATATATTTTATTACCGCGTAAGTCCAAATGATACGATATTCTGTTAGCACACATGAAAATGTTTGATAAGGAATTTCCATCGTATTGTTCCACAATCACATCATGAGCTGGATCATTATCGGAACTAGTTTCCCATAGACCACAAACAACAGCTATGTTTTTACCTTTTATTTGTTGCAAATTGTAACCTTGGGAGAAAATTTCAGAATTCAATTTATAAATTTTGTGCGATTGCTTCGATAGCTCTTATTTAATTATGAAGATGACAGTACCTGCATCCAGTACAGCTTCGAATGCTTTTTCATGCAGAAGTCTCGTAGCAATGAGCGTTGCTTCGGCCTGAGGATGATTCATGTGGAAGAAAGTATAATCAAAACGATCGATTGTCTTAATCAATCCTTTCACTGTTGCTGTTTATGCGCGTCACCGTGAGGAAATAAAACAAATGTTTTCAGATCTTTTCACCCGTGTTATAGTAATTAATAATAGCCTATGTTATAACTTACTGCCACCAGGTATGTCAATTTCTGAGAACATGTCTTTCCCTTTCAATAAGTTCTCTTTGAATTCTTCAAAATTGTCGCTGTTTGGAAATGCTCCTGAAATTCCAGTGATCACAATGTCGTCATCGTGATAATTTTCGTTTTGGGTCGCCATCGATGTTGGTATTTCCTATTTGTGAAGAAAAAAAATCGGGTTTTTGACAAACACGTGGTAGTGCAACAATGCATATAGAGCTTTGAAACAAGATTATTCCGTTTTTATATCAAAAAATAAGTTGTAATAATTCAATATGACGATGGAGGTGGCCTCACTGAATGACGCACATAGCATACCAATTGGCGCATTATTTAATCTAAATCGCAATTTAAAATGTACAGTAATCAAGGTTTTTGTTCATTTGAATGAATTATTTGCAATTTTGCGAACTTTTCAACGTATGACTTTCTGTTTTATGAATATTAAAGAGATGTTTAATTATTAACAATGTATACCTTCAAAATGTAAATTTGTTTGAGTATAATTTCCTGGAATAATATAACAATTCTCGCGTCATCCTCATATCCGTTGTCGCACAAGGTATCCCAACGGGTAGAAATATTTTCACAGAAACATTTTTCAAACGTAAACAGCATGTCAATTCGCAAAATCCAATTAAAACGCGAACACCTCTTCAATGCTAGCCATAATTATTTTAAGTGCTGAAGTGAATTTTTGGGTGAATTTTTAAAAATCAATGGGTATTTTCCATTGAGATAGGCAAAATGTCCTCAACCTCGGATTTTGATAAAACTCACAGGGTAAGGTTTAGTACCCCCCAAAAAATAATTTTGGGCCTATAGCCCACCACCCCCACTCAGGGGGCCAAAAAACACTTTTTTCAGGGGGAAAATTCTGCATCAGTGCGTGTTTGAGATAACTTTTTTCTGTGAACGAATATAGTTAGAGGATGCCTGAAAAGTGCATATTTGAGATTCAGAGTCAATCTATCATGCTATTGCCGTCAAAATTCAAGGCCACCTTTAGGGTTCCACTGAGTAATTGAAAATTTGCAAATTGTTTATTTTTGGGTTAGTTGGTGATTTGAAAATATTTTTTTCGCAAATGTTTTGCAATAATGACGAAAAAATATTGAAAGATATCATTTCTGAAGCTGAGTAAATATTTTGGAACGCAGGGATGCCAATATTTTAGATATCAAAAAATTCCTAAATTATTGGCGATTGTTCGAAATTGGCAATAACGATTAAAAATAATAGCATAGATCGACGCAAATCTCAAATACTTTCTTTTGGGGTTGTGCCATAGGGACTCTATATGTATATTTTGGGTGAATTCAGAATTTTTTATTCAAAACTCGTTGAAGCATACCCATCTCAAAACTCATCACAGAAATAGGCATCCACCACTCTGCAAGAAAGGAGAAACTACCTTGCTCCAAAATACTATCTCATGATTGCCATGAACCCACACCACCTGAATTACTTCAAGATTTTTCATTCAAGCCTTGAAAACCAATACTCTACCTACAAACCTTTTGGAAATCACACTAGAGAACTGCTTGCCACCTACAATATTGATTCTACCAACTTGATTGTTATCAAAGAAAAAAACTTAATCATACAAAAACCTTATACCAGCAAATACAGTCACCTCATATCGCTTAAGCAGGAGAGAAAAAGTAATTTTAGGTAGAAAGAATCCGCATAGGCCACACCACATTTACACACAGCTCACTCTTCTCAGAAAAAATGTCCAACTTGTGATTTAGATGTAACCATTCAACATACTCAATACTGGACTCATGCATACTATACAAATCAAATTTAGAAAATATATAGGCAGTGACTTTAAATATGTTCATCTGAAAGCTGATGATGAAAATCTGTGCCAAAAATTGTTCATTTTTATGAAAGTGTCTAACTTACTTACCTATTTCAATGATATTTAAACACATAATTTTTTCTTAGTGGTTTTTCTCAAATTTTTTCAATGCTATTTTTCTTTTGCATGTTACCTATAACTTATATTTCCTATTTATTTTTCATGTTATACTTACAGTATTTTGTTGTTAAGTATATTGTTGAATGTATTTGTAATCATCTGTGCAAAATGAACTAATATTTGTAAGCTGTGTCAAAACAGCAGAAGCAAAAAAGCCTAAGTAGCTGGGCGTCTTTAAATAAAAAATAATTCATTCATCATTCATTTTTTTCCCTTTCGCTATTTTGATTGAGAGAGGTGTGGTGGGGGAAACTACAATTGCGCGGTATAAATGAATTTTAATTACACATTTTGGGGTAAAATTCCATGCTGAACAATTTTAGTTCTCTTCCATTTCCGTCATTTATTTGTCCATAATTTTAGGGGAAAACGTAGAAAACGTCGTTTTTTGAGCTTTTGAGCTTGACCCACCACTCTAATTGGCTGTGCGATGATTTCTATAGAAAATAAACCTAAAGATACAAATAGGTTGGTACATATTTGACGAAAAAATTGTTTTGGTATGTTTTTTCGGTCCGGAGTAATGTCGATTTAAAGTAAGTTGTAATTCTAAATCGATAGAATATGGGTTTCAGATGTACTGTAACCTTCGACTATAATTAGGAAATTCTAGATTTTTAGAATTAAAAGTTTGAAAAAATCACGGTTACCGTACAAAAAATTCATCTGTCAGACTATGTCATATGTATTTTTGATGCGATAAATCGACTTCTGGGGGTGGTTATTTAAGTAGTTTTGAACATTGATCCATGGTATTGGGGATAGAAAGGTCATAAAATTACGAAAACACTCTTAATGTAATCATGCTTTTGAAGAGAGCATGGTATGAAACCTCTATAATAACTAAAATTTCAGCTGCCGACATTGATTATTAGATTTTGGCGAATTTTTGAAAATTGCTATTAATTCCTCCGGACTAAATTTAGCCATTTCTGGTCATTATGATGCCTCCAGCACGATTTTGATTTCTCCAGAATTTTTTAATTTCTGCGGAAAGCATGCAAATTAAATCGAACTGATAGAAAATCGAGTTATGGCTTATATTCTCGATTTCTTTAACTGCCAATTACTTACACCTAGTAAATCCACATTTGGGAAGGTTTGTGGGTGAACACCTCAAGTACGTTTTCTTTTACCCCAATATTTATAAGAAAAAAATTCCAAAAAATCAAAACTGTTGTATGAGTACTGAGTAAATTTGTACGAACTACTGTATTTTGTTTGTAAACCTGTTTCTAAAAATTGCGGTCCTCTTCAAGCTGGAAGCGGACACCTCGAGAAGTTCCTTTGTTATAGCAGTGTTGCAATATTATTATAACGGTTCTTTGGGACCAGCAAGTATTGAATAGAATGTTTGAATGCCCCGATTTTTTTTTATTTTTATTTTTTTACATTCGATGAAAATAAAGTTAAAAACTACATACAAATACAAGCTCGAGAGTAGCGCTAGAGCAGGTAATTTCATATTTTAAAAATTGGTTAAATAACGGAAGACGCGTTTAGGCGAATAATTTCCTGCTACTGTTGCTTCATAAAATTCCACAAATAAAACTGTTTTTTTCTTCCATGATGAGCATTCCAACAAAATTTCAGAAGTTTTTGGATGATGCAAAATTGTGGTGTCACCTGCACTAATTTTATGAACTTGTATCGGTTGCTTGAAGTACTGCAAAATAAACGAGGAAAATGACTAGATAATTATCTTTAAATGAATATACGAGTGCACTATAATTCCTGGAGGTTTTGAATCAGCATGTACAGACTGAAAAATAAGAAGGTTTGTAAATACATATGTAGTTACCTCTGATAAGCCGTAAGCGTCATCCGTGTCGAGTGGATTCTCCTGCACACATCTTATTAGAATACCATATGACTCTAGTGATACTCGAGAAATTTGGTAAGTGTGTAATGCTTTAGTTACATTGTGAATTCTGTCGAGCAGCGCATCCACTTTTCAGCCCTGATGATAGTAAAGATAAGTAAGCATAATTTTTTTTTCGAAGGCCAACCAACTGTCTTTTTTACCAATTCAAGAATCTGTGGAAGATTAAATTTTCATTGGTTATGCCAGATAGTGTAAGATTATTTTCTCCTCACATCATCCTCATTACTTACTTCTCGAAAATACTCATAATTCAATTATGCTTTTGAAGAGAACGTGGTACAAATTTCAGCTGTCTACATTGATTTTTAGATTTTGGCGAATTTTCGAAAATGAATATCAATTCCTCCGGATTGAATTTGATCATATCTGATCAAATAAATTCACTTGTACGAGTATTTATTTGTTTTTCATCATGAAATTCATGAAATGGAATGGATAATCCGCCGATTAATTAAAAAATTAATGTTACTTGCGGTTGCTTGAATCAAATAAACTAGCAGCGTGTAAACCCCGCTTAGAAACTCTTTTCGTCTTCAGACCTAGAGCGATCTACTGAGCGGAATTAGATGAAATTTGAAATAATACTTTGAAACTTTTGGAATACGTCATTAGTTGTAGAAAAAATAACGATTGAAAAAGTGTCCTAATTTTTACGATTTTCAATGTCAGTTTTTTCATAGACTACTCAATTAATTAGAAAACCCATCTGACATTTTCTTCTAAATTCTTCATAGTATCTATATATGTATTATATTTCAAATTTCATTGATTTTCGTTGGGTAGATCTCGAGATCTGAACACTCGAAAATCAGGCGGATTTGGTACGCAATCGTGTATGCGGAATCGGCCCTTAAAAATTCGAGATTTTTTTTACACTCGATGGAGAAGAAAAGTGAAATTTACTGAGTGCCCGAAAATGGCACTAAATTAGGTAGGTACCTATTTGTACATATTTTAAAATTGATCAAGGAGGTCCTTGTTCATTGAACTCGTATAACGGAAAACAATTTTAGGCTTTTATTAACTTGATGTTTTATTACAATCACAGAAATTTTGTATGTTCACCTTATATGTTTGTACTTGGCGCTTATACCTGTAGGTATTTAAGGATAATTTTTTTTACAACTACCAATTTCCAAAAATCCAACAGTAAATTTGAGAAGGTGATAATTTAAGTTCCTGAATGTTCGCACTCAAATCATTAACAATACTTAATAGATATGTAATTATAGGTGAATAATTTCCTGCTGCAGTTCCTTCATAAAATTTCACAAATAACTGGTCATTTCTTCCAAAATGAGCTTTCCAACAAAATTTCTGAAGTTTTTGAATGATGCAAGATTGTAGTGTGACCTGCATCAATTTTATGAATTTGTATCGGATGCTTGAAGTACTGCAAAATAAACGAGGAAAATGACTATGATAAAAGTATCTTCAAATTAATATCTACCTATACTGAAAATTCTAGAAGGTTTTTAATGGCCATGTATAGACTATAAGCGGTACTGAAACATTAAACCAATTAACAGATGAAAAATAAGTACATAATGTAAATATACCCCTGATAAGCCGTAAGCGTCATCGGTGTCGAGTGGATTCTCCACACATCTCATTAGAATACCATATGATTCAAGTGATACTTGAGAGGTTTGATAATTGAGTAATGCTTTGGTTGCAATGTAAATTCTATCGAGCAGCGCATACACAACGTTTTCATTTTTTAGCCCTGATGATAGTAAAGATGGACATAATTTTTTCTTCGCCGGCCAACCAATTGTCTTTTTTATCGATTCAAGAATCTGTGGAAGGTTAAATTATCATTCATTATGCCCCAACTTCATTATTTTCAACCCGAACACAAATATGCGGTTGCTTAGTGTTATTTATCCCTCATCATCCTTATTATGTACTTACTTCTTCTGTTGGGGTTTTTGGTAAAAATACTGACGTCATGAGGGAACAGACTTTGATTTGTATTTCTTCATCACAGGAATGGTCTTCCCTGGTTTGCATTCTTTGATAATATGTCGGAGAAGATTCTATCAAGTACACGTATCCTTTTTTCCCCCGTTTTTCTAAAATATTGGCCACTTCTAAAGCTATCAATCCACCTACACTGTGACCAATTAGGCAGAACTCTTGGTTCAAATTGAAATTTTCTAAAATGTATTGTGAATAATAATGGGTTTTGGTGAAATTTATGATCATTGAATTAGGAAGGAATAACGTATGCTGTGATGTTGACTTACTTTGGCAAAATAATCGCGTAATTCCTCAAAGGTATAGTCTGCCACTTCACCAAAATAATACTGAAAGCATATCACTTGACCAGGTAAATTCTTTGCCAAGGACTGCATTGTAACAGCTAATCCTGTGAATTATTATACTGCGATGTGAGTACATAATATGTATACGTATAAGTAAGTATTGTCCAGGTTTTCTCATTCCAATAAATTTGGTAGGTAGGTAGGTAGGTAGGTAGGTGTGTATTTAATTCAATTCAAACCTTCCGCTCCTGGAAACATGAAAATTGTGGGATTTTCATCGAAAACGATTGATTTTTCAATATTGTTTTCATCGAGTGGTATTCGACGAATTGGCTTGTTGAGAAGAATTTCCTCCATAAAAGTTTGCATTTGGGTCTTGATTTTTTCACCTGTAAAAGTTGTGTTTTTAAAAAAGATTTTGGTGATGTTTGGCATGTGTGCATGATTATTTCAACTAAGCATGCAGTGTGCACCTTTTTTAAAACCTTTTTCATAATAAAGAAATGAATGAATGAATGAACGGAAAAATGGATGAATGGATAGCTTTGACAAGAATGGATGTTGGGAGGATAATTTTATCTTGTTCATATACCTAATTGTACTTTGTGGTGACACTTGAGGTCCATAGGTCATCACCAAGTAAATCAGTTACCTGTAATCATTGAGTTTTCTTTCTCCTTTTTCATTTGAAGCAATTTAACGAATGTCATAGTTTGCAGGTCTTCCGGACTGAAAATGACATTGAATTCCAGTTCGAGAATTTGTTTAAGCTCTAGGGCTAGGACAGAATCCATACCCAATTCCGAGAATGTCCACGATTGATTTATAGTTTTGAGATCTTTAATACCTATGAGATATATTTGGAAATTATGGAATTGAAATTAAGGTAGGATCACTGAAGCAATTTGAATGTTACCTAATACATTTGCTACAGCGCCTGTGATATCAATTTCACTGTGGCGTTTTTCAGCGACCACTATGCTAGTTACAATGGGTTGAGATGGCTGTTTCATGAATGTATTCAGAGTGTTCAAACAAGATTTGATTTTTTGTTGTAGTGCTCCACAAACTATAGATTGGTACATATGAAGATCGACATGGTCAGTGACATGAAAGTTATGGTTATAAAAGTCCATGACTTGTAATACCACATCTTACTAATAATTTCAGACCCCAAGGCCTGTTCTTGAAATTCAGCCACTATACCCACATCTCCAACAGCTCCCCATTGAATAGCCAATGAAGGTAGACCATCTTTGTGTCTGATTTCACATATTCTTTCCATTGCAGAATTAGCATAGGCATAGTTGCTTTGGTTTTGATTACCTAAACCAGAAACAGCACTGGAAAATACAATAAAATATTTCAAATGCTGGCACATTTTTCTGCTCAGGTTGTCCAAATGCATGGTTAAGACCGCCTTAGGTCCGTTTGCTAGGCTGAAGTTTTCTTCGGTTTGTTTCATGAATGGATCGTCTTTCAGGATCTGCACATCAGTGATTAGTTAGATGATCTATTCAATTCTTTGAACTTATAGATAACTTACATCCATGAACTTGGTATATTTACCATTGCAAGGTTGAATATTCCCTCTACTGGTCCTAATGTGTTGGCTGTTTGAAGTAAATTGCTTGCACCTTTTTCGTTTGTCACATCTTCTGTGAATATTACAATTTTCACTCCGTATGAACGCCATAATTTAATGCGATAAGCCTGGTAGCCGTTTTTGATTCCTGATCGTGAGCTTAGTACAATATTGCGAGCACCTCTCAAGATCAACCAATCAGCCAGTTCCATTCCTATTCCACCTAAACCTCCTAAAAATACACATTAGGTGGGTAAAGAAAATTAACATCAAAACTGAGAATTTTTTACTAGGTTTAAGTACAATTTGCACGAGTGAAAATTTTTCTTTGTAAAGTATTGAAGTATTTCATTATTACAATCACATAGGCTAATTAATCTGATACACACTTTGCGAAGATTACTCACCCACAATAACATATGAGCTGTACTTCGAACAATGAACTTGAGGCTTACATTTCCTAGATTTTAGAATAGGTTTGACTTTATAATCATTCTCTTCATCATTGATTTTTATTAGAACTTTTCCTGTATGTTTTCCAGATGCCATGAATCTGAATATCAAGTACATTTTGAGAAGCATTAAGAAGCTGAATATTACATATTTGCTCAGCTCTACTATGCAATAAGTATTTGAAGCAAACAGAGGCGTGCCGAACGAGAGGAGATGTCTCCCCTCCCCCTCTCACAGATGGAAATATGTTGGCAAAAAGGTTGGAAATTCTTGGGATAGTTGGATGAATTGGTAAAAGTTGGAAAACTTTGGAATAGTTGAGAGAAATTTGTGTAAGTTGGAATAATTGAAGAATGACAAAAAACCATAGGTTTTTACTGCTTGAATTACAAATTTTCCGAAGTTTTTGCCTTCGCTTCACTCTGGCCAGATCATATTCCTTTTCAATTCTCTGACCATAAGTTTGAGAGTAGAAAAATTGACATCTCACATCAAAAATAATGTTGTTTTACTAGAAATTTCCCCAAAAAAGGAACTTCTTGCATATATATATAATGATGTTATTTAGCGCTTTGAATAATCAATTCTTCACACTAAAATTAAAAATTATTCAACATTATTTTCTGTTTTCAATCCCCCTTCCAAAATTTGTTTGATCTAAATCTGGTCAATAATTGGGTGGAAGAATCTGAGGAGGTGGGTGAGGAGTGTAAGATGAAAAGTTATGAAAATCTGGTTTATAAAGTTGGGAAAATTTCAGTGTCACTCTCCGCCCCCCCCAATCAAGCCTCTGGAAGCAAATGTACCTAAAAGCCGATTCTACTTCGTCAGCTTGGAAAATTGTCCTCTGTATTGGTTTTATGACTCCTTGTTTGAGAAGCTCTGTAACCTTTTCTTTTACTGCAAGTGTGAGGTGTCGGTTAGTTTTCATTATCAAGCCCAACTGTATGCTATGAAATGAAATGTTGTTTACGAAATGTCCCAAACCTAATTTGAAAATTTCCAATATAAGTACCTACACGTAATTACTTATTATGAAATTACAGAAATAGCTGCAGTGTCCTGCATGTTTTTTAGCACTCACTTAAATCGTGTCTTTCGAGCATATCGTATCTCCCAATCTCTAAAAAATGTCCGTCGTAAGCCAAGCAACGTACTGAAGCTTGCATTTTCTCTTCAGCCAAACTATTCAGAACTACATCAACCCCACGTCCCTTTGTCTGCTCCATTATCAGCTGCTCAAAGGATGTATCTCTCGAGTTACCTATGTGGCTCTCTGGAATCTACGAATGTTACAGATGAAAAGTATGGGACCATAATTACAATCACTGTTCTGTTTGTTTACTTGAAAATTAGCGAATTTCGTACTTGAGGGAATGTTTTTCTTATAAACTGTACTTTTTCGGCAGTACCAACAGTGGTAAATATCTCACATTCGTAATGAAGACATATATTGATAGCCGCTTGTCCGATCCCACCACTGCCTGCATGAATGAGTACTGAACAGCTTTTTTGTAAATTCATTTTGAAAAAGAAAGCCGTGACCACCTGTAAAAGCATTGACGTGTGGTTAGTTATTTATTATGAGAAAGATTCACTCATAAGGGAACTGTTCGAACTCACACTCTCCGATTTCAATGAAACCTAGATACACTAAAAGAGCATGTCTTAAAACCTCCTAACCAAAATTTTAGGTTCTAAAGTTAATTTTTCAATTTTTGTGAAATGTTCAAAAATTTAAAAATACTCAAAAAAGCTGTTTTATGGCTGATTTTCAAACTCTTTCGTGAGAGGTTGGTAACTGTTTTGAGCAAATCGAACCAATGTGAATAATTCTTTCAATTCAAGACTCACTCATGTACAATGTACTCACTGTGGCATATAAGACCGGAATAGTGGCTGCTTCCTCCAGCGACATATGATCTGGTATTTCCCACGTACTGTCAGGACGTGGCTGAACTGTGGTTGCAATTGCCTCATTGTCTATAGTACCCATCCAACGTGTTCCATTATCATCTTTCCCGGAATATTCAAAACCATAGTGACTCTAGAAAGGGTGCAATCAGCCGATGAACGTTCACTAGATTATAATATGTGACCGTGCATATTAAAACAGACCTTAAGCCAAAAAACTGTTTTTGAGAAAAATGGGTTTAAAGTTTTTGGATTATTTTTTTGCGCGGGGGGCTCCGCGGCTACCCGCGTAACATTCGGGTTGTCCTGGTGGTGGCAGAGATTCCAAAGTTGCTAACAATTATTGTTTTACTGTGTAAGTTGAAACCAACCTAACAGAAAAAAGTTTTTATGCATGAAAATGTTGTGCAAGTTAAAAGCGACCTAACGGAAAAACGTCAATGTTTTGCAAACGCAGCTAACAAACATGCATGTTTAAGGTACTAAACATGCTCCATTGTTCTTGAGACCAACTTTTTTGAAAAATTCTGCATTTTTTACATAATAATCCGTATTTAACTCAAAAGTGAAAAAAAAGTCGTAAGGTCTGTTTTAATATGCACGGTCACATATACTTAGGTACCTCTATCGAACATATAAGTTGATAGAAATTCTTTCCAAGTAACTAAGCTATTTTTTTTTTTTTTTTTTATTAAAGCGACGTGACAAGCTTGCACATAATTTGTCGTTGGGGAGCCAAATTCAACTAAATGTGGGTTGAGAGGCGAGATTTAATTTGCATCAAGTTTTCGACCATTACGAGTAGTTTTGGAGCACCTATGTACTGAAGTTTTGTAGTTCTCAATTTTGGAAAGAAATTGTCATAAAGGAGCTCCAAATAAAGTTCAACATCTCTAGCGTTCGTGAAACAATTTTTAAAACTTGTTTTCACCAATACAAATTCAAAATTTTCTCCATGTAGACTATAGGATTTCGATTTTTCAAATTGAAAATTCCTTGTTTGCGGACGAGTCAGCGTGAAAAATTTAAATTTGTTTCAAACACTAAGTATTTTTAACCTCTATAAAATCGACTTGTGGTAGGCAGGTATTATGAATTTGAACCTGCAGAAAGAAAAGCTGATTCTGAAACGTAGTGTCGAAGTCATTCAAAACGATCTCAAAGTCGGCTTATCCGCGAGTTTATTGGTGTTGAATTTCATGTCAAGTTTTTTTTATGACAGCTTTTCCAAAGCTATCTAGAAAATGAATAAAAAAATTTGGCTTGAAATCACGACCAATTTGACTTCGGACCTCAATCACATTCTCCAAACATCGAAAGATAGTAAGTTTCAGTGCTTTGTACAAAAATGTAGCCTGGTCTTTGTTTATTTTATTTTTTTTTGTACGCTGTTTCCATTAGGTACATATTTTTATGTCCTAACCCAAAATTTATCTGCAAGTTGAGATGTTATCGATGATTTGTTCGAAAAAATAGTGCCTTATTTCATATTTATCATAATAGGTAGGTAGAGGTACTTACTCGTCTTAGTCGGTGGTAACTAGGTAGGTCCTCTGCTGACATTCTTCCGCTTGTTATCATAACATCACGGAAATTCAAACTGCTGTAATATACATGAATGGTATTTTTTTGAGAATTTTCAAATCTGCAAAATTAAAACGAAAGAAAACAATGAATTCGTTTGACTAAAAATAAAAGCTGTCACATGGAGAAAGGTTTGTTATACTCTTGTAGATTTGGCGATATTTCAATCCATTTGAAGGATGAGAAATCTCCGCGTTCTTCTTGTATGTTCTGTGCATGAGTGGTTTCTATTTCGTCAACTGGATCAGTTATAAAATGGCAATAAGCGCCCCACTGACTATTTTTGTAGACATTCTGGCATAAATTCTTATCCAGTTGATCTCTGTAAAATGAATGTTCCAACGAAAAATCTTGCACTTTTTTATCCATCGTGTAAACGCATCTATAAGTTGAAATAAGGACAAAATAAATCAATAATTATTGTTTACTTAGTACATACCAGTGTTTTGTTTTTGCATTGAAAAAAATTATTCCATCCGATCAAATTTATGCAGCTCTGTAGATAATTTTGTAAATGGTTGCATTAAAATACGATTCTAAAATTTTCATCATCAGCGAAAATTTCCGATTTCTATCGATGTTTTGCATACCTACTTACTTACCAAAAATACACAAAAAGCTTACCTCAGATTCTTTCCTTTTTCCTCTTTTCTTAAGGTATTGAAAAATCCCAGTATTCCATTTTTTGGATCTTTTTCGGCATAAATGACCAGTTTTTCGTTTCGTCCGGGATCAATGGCTGCTAATTCATTTTGGACATTTGTAACCCAACCGAACGTATTGCTGGTTATTTCTACAGCTTTGTAAACTGATTCATTTTTCACCATCTGTTAATTTTAATCATTTTCACTCTTTGTTAATGGAATATTAGCGTTCATGTTCGATACATCTATTTATTTAATTCGCTGATATTTCAGAATTCATTGATTGCTACAACATAATGCATAACGAAACATAGATTAGGTACCTTATTCAAGAGTAAAATTCTTTCTGTTTCGTTGATCTTACGACTGAAGCAAACGTTGAACCCTATTTTTTTGTACGTGTTGAAATCCTTATCGGCCGGTTCTTTTGTAATAAGGAATCCATCTTCTTTTAAGGCTCCGTGTATATTTTCAAGCATCTGTGGAGAAGAAGCCACCAGCGTGTAGGTATGTGTGTAACAAAATAATTTTCAACTTGCAAAATTTTCAGTTTACGTACATCCATTTTGTGCGATATATTCGATAAAATAATTATCGAGCTGCTTTTATCGTTGGGTAATTTTTCAGTCGATATGTTAATTTCATTTGGTACTTGAATTTCAGTCATTTGATCACGGCTAGTCAAAATTGTGACGTTGGGCTGGAAAATTACTAATTTTATATTTAGGAATTGCTTGTCACATGGAAAACTTATAGCCCAGGCAAATAGCAGAAAAAAATGGGCGAACCCAAACATAATTGCAAACAAAGGTTTTTTTGGAGAATATTGTCTAGGGTGGTGTGCTGAACAACATACTAAAAGTCCCCGCCCCTACCCCACGAGCTAACCCCTCTACAGTGGATCAAAGCCCCCCAAAATCAGTTTTTCATCAAGAACTCCTGAAATATTGAATTTTGAGTAAAATGAGCCCAGTGATTATTTCATCTCCTCCTCAATACCTATCAAATGAGCTATCGATCAACTCCCTAGCCTCAAGGGGGGGTGGCGCTACGACCCCTCAAAGTGATGTGATTTCAATAATTTTACATTTTATGATTTGGGACTTGTAACCTGTTCTAATTGATAAAATGAAGTCAAACTTGGGGAATGGGAATCTTTTGGGAGCTAGAGTTGATCTCTGGAGTGGAGGGGGGGGGTCAAAGTTGAAAATTACAGAAAGGTCATTTTTTGGAGGGTCATAACATGACCCTAAATGGATGAAAAAGGTCCAAAATCATTCATCGGACAGTATCTTATCTGTGATCAACATATCCAAATTTCAGCTTCCTAGGTCATCCACACCCCATTTAAAGCGGAATTAAGCTAAAAATCCCCTTATTTTGCCACTATTTTTGGTTTTTTCCATCTTAAATGGAGTGGGGATGACCTAGGAAGCTAAAATTTGGATATGTTGATCACAGATAGGGTACTGTCCGATGGTATGATTTTGGGCCCTTTTCATCCATTTGGGGTCATGTTATGCCCCTCCAAAAAAATGACCTTTCTGTAATTTCAACTTTGACCCCCCCCCCCTCCACTCCAGAGATAAACTCTAGCTCCCAAAAGAATCCCATTCCCCAAGTTTGACTTCATTTTATCAATTAGAACAGGTTACAAGTCCCAAATCATAAAATGTAAAATAATTGAAATCACATCACTTTGAGGGGTCGTAACGCCACCCCCCTTGAGGCTAGGGAGTTGGTCGATAGCTCATTTGATAGGTATTGAGGAGGAGATGAAATAATCACTGGGCTCATTTTACTCAAAATTCAATATTTCAGGAGTTCTTGATGAAACACTGATTTTGGGGGGCTTTGATCCACTGTGGGGGGGGGGGGGTTAGCTCGTGGGGTAGGGGCGGGGACTTTTAGTATGTTATTCAGCACACCACCCTAGACAATATTCACTGAAACATAATATCTAGTAACTATATTTATTAGGTTGATTAAGAATACAGTGATCTGACATGAAGTCACAGTTTTAATCTCACATCATCGTAAATATTTATATTTTTAAAATCTGTTTCTTAATTCTTGAGAGGAATGCGAAAAAAGAGTTGAGTTCAAAACAGATTGTTGATTTTAGTGGTGCGATCTTTGTAGCCACTCCAAAACCATGTTTTATCACCTATTTCGAATTAAGTAGGTACCTATTTTAATACCTGTGTGGTTTTTTTCGGATATTCTTGTTGTTATTTTCTAATGGAATAAAATGATCGAATAATGGTTTGTTAATTACTGTGTTATTTTTTCTGTTAAAATTTTTTTTCCATTTTAAAACAAGAAAAAAGTTGGCCAGAGTCAAGCATAGAAAAGGTAATTGAAAATTTGATTTCGAGAGGTATAAAAACGATAGGTACTTTTTATTCAAGAGGTTTATTTTTTCACTTGAAAACTTTTTTTTTCAGAAATTTTAATTTTGAAAAAGAAAAAGGAAACAAATTTTAGCGTTGCGAGGGCAAAAGCTTTTGACAATTTGTGTTTTGAGAAGTGAAAGAACAGGTTTTTCTTTCATCACAGGCCCTGAAAACAGCCATCTTTGCCCCCTTCTCGACGACCTTGAATGATTTATCCACCTTCTCCTGCTTCACTCGTATTTTTCTTGTTGGTGGGATGTTGACGTATCTCTACCTATCTCTTCTTTATATCGCCAACTTAAGTATTGCATTTTTGTAAAAGCTGTACCTGTATTGTTGGTAAACTGTTCAGTGACTTCCATACTGCTGATGACATTATGCTGCCTTTGGAATGATTATCGTGATCAACTAATTCATATGTCTTCACTTGAATTTCCAATATGTTTGCAAATGCAATATACGTGCAAGTATGAATCGCCAGACTCAACTCCATTATCTAATGAAAATCGGTTTTTGCGTAAATCATTACGTTCTAAATCATGTAGGGCTCATTGCAGTTAGATTCGTACTAGTTGCTAACCTCATCATTAATGTAAGGTACAAAGTCGTATTTTTCTAAAACCGGCTCGGCTAGATTTTTCTGACGACTGATGGCTTTGAAGCACCAATCAATCATCTGGATACCTCCACAGCTCACTAGACGATGCCTGGGATAAAAATGAACGGGAATTCCTGCGGTAGAATATTCGCCAATTGAGTAGGTGCATAAAAATTTAATTGCTCGAAGGAGTAAGTATCTACTACTCGAAAAACGCTTACGCGGCTCATCTTTGTCTGATAACTGTACTTGTTGGTAATGTTTTTCGAAATCGATAACGATTTTACGAACGAACGTTGGTATGAGAAGTTCGCGAGTATCCATACTGAGTATCTGCAGTTGGGCCATATTATCCATGAAGGTAACGAAATTATCATTCCACAATATCTCGCCATAAGTTCCTAAAATATGAATTTTAATAATGTAGGTAGGTTAATGTATCTATACCAATGTTACAATACAATTGCAATAATTTTTTTTGGGTGGGTGGGTGGGTGGGTGGGGGGGGGTTGAATCAAAGACTATGCAGTATGCACTCACCTTCATAATTCACTCGATCAACTTGTCTGAATGACCCTTTGTATTGGTATCCTCTTAGCCTCAATTCTTTATAGAAATCATTAGCATTCAAAAACGAGTAATCAAACTTTGAAATGGAGCTATCAACTGGCGGCACATTCATCATTTCTTTATCAACATTTTCAAGTACTCGTATTGTGCCCGAAACCAGAACTTGACCATTTTCTGTTACATTGAAGTATTTATCACCGGCAGTAATTGATACCAGTAATTTCAGTTTATCTAAAATGAGGTATTCTGCTGCGTTAGATAACGTGCGACGTAGGTATTCAACACAACTTAGATATTAATTAAATGATTCTGGCGAACCTTTTTCCGGAACGATGGCAACTCGCTCAAAACGAACGTTTTCAAAAACTACAGGCATCTTTGTATTTTTCTTGTTTCTAATGTGACTTACCGCTTCTATGACCAACCACTGGAAAAGTGGGATTATTGGGTAGGTACGTTGTATGGTAAAAATAAGAAATACGTACGGTTCAGTGTCGGACCTATCAAGCACACTTACCAAGTAGCCCATACCAGGGTATAAATTCCTTCCATCGATGACATGGTCTTTTATAAATTTATATTTATCATTCGTTGTTCTGATATCATATACTCGCTCAACGCAGTGATCTTTTTCTAGTTTTCCAACTGACCACTGTTCATCGTGCTGCCATTTAATTAACGATGAGATTGTTGGAGTCGATCTACTAACTGGAAATTCCACTGGTGGGTATAAAGCACTCAACTTTGGAACGCATCCAGCTTCATACATTCTGTCAAGTTTACTCATATTAATACCTCGATTGGTTCTTTAGTAGGAAGCACCTAACCACTAATTTAAAAGTGAAATAGACTACATGCTAACTCCTTTAAACTCGAAAAATACCACAAATTTTGAGGTTATTTATAATTTCCCCTACAATTCTGATCATAGAGTAATATCATGCACTCTGGCTGTTCAAAACTCAAATTATCTCCAAACCCCTCAAAAATCCCATAAAACTGTAACCAATAAACGTTGTGGAAGACCCTCAGAGGAAAATAAGCATGCATACCAAAATGAACTAAACATAAGTCTCAGTGAAATAGATTGGGATGGGGAGATAGATTACATAGATGAACTCATAGAGAAAGCCTTAATAAAGGCCGATGAAAACACACAAATAAAAAACGAAACAATAAAATCCCAACAAATTACCAGAAGGTATAAAAATCTTGATTCAGGAAAGAGAAAAACTAAAACTTAAGAAACATAAAACAACAAAAACAAAAATAGAAAGAATAAAATCAGAGTTGAGGATTTTCAATAAAGGAAAAAAACGAAAATTACATTTTAGAAATTATGGAATCTACCAAAAACTTGAAACAGTTTAAAAAAAAAAACAATGTCTGGGAAAAATTTACACACCTTACCTCTCTGATGAAAGGAATAATAGAATTTGTGATAGAAACAAAATTAATGAACATGCAACTCAATTCTATTCAAAAATATACGAAGACAAAAATTATTTGAATCTATCAGGAAATGCACTAGGAATAGAGTTTTCGGAGCCTGAAATTTTATCTAGAGAAGTGGAGTGGGCTATAAAAAATTTGAAAAACAACAAATCTCTGGGCCCAGACAAAATTACCAATGAATGCTTTAAAATAGGTGAGGAAATTGTTATAAAAGTGTCGACCAAATTCTTTAATAAAATCTTGAAAGAACAAAAGATACCCAAAGATTGGAAATATTCAGATATCATTTCAATCTTTAAAACAGGAGAAAGGGACAAAATTAACAATTACAGACCTATTTCTTTAAGTTCTAATATTTTTAAAATCTTCTTAAAAATTCTAGAGAGGAGACTTTGACATTTTTTATATCAACCTAGAGAACAGGCTCAGACTGGTTTTCGCTTGGGGTTTTTCACAATAGATCATCTTTAGGTCCTAAACCAATTAATAGAAAAATGTAAGGAATATCAAATAGAACTCCACCTAGCCTTCATAGATTTCACTAAAGCCTTTGACTTGTTAAAACATGAATTTCTGCTATTGACCTTGGAGAGATAGGGGGTCCCTCCCTTCTTTGTTGGGATCATAAGAGAACTATACACAAAGTTGAAAGGAAGAATAATTACAGACGTATCTGGAGAACTTTTTCCGGGGATCCCTTGTCACCCCTGATGTTCAATAGCAGTTTGGAGGAGGTGTTCAGAGATCTGGGATGGGAAAAGAGGGGTCTAAAAATTAATGGGGAGTACTTGAGCAACCTGAGATTTGCAGATGATGCAACACTGGTAGCAGGGACAAAACAGGAGCTTGAAAAAATGATAGCAGAACTAAATGAAAGGGGGAAAACGCGGGGTTGACAATGAATTTATCAAAAACAAAATTACTTAACAATGTGGGTGAAAGCTACGACATAACCATTATTGGGAAAAAAATTAAAACTGGAAAGATCCATGCTAAATTTTAAAAAAGGAGATCGGATTAGAATCAAAACAATTAAAATGAAATTGAAAAATAATCGGAATGCAGCCAAACTGATAAAATTAAAAAAATTGGGGTGGGGGGGGTCACGTGGCTAGATTAAGGGACAACAGGTGGACACAAAAAGTCACTTTCTGGTTCAATACGGGGACAAGAAGACAAGGGAAACAGAGGGCTAGGTGGAGGGACGACTTTAGGAAACTACTGACCCATCACGATTTTCAAAAGATCGCCCAGAACAGGAAAGAATGGTGCAGGCTGGGGGAGGATTTTGCCCCATCTTAGGGCCACGAGTGCTATCTATAAATTGTTGTATTTGTAACACTTGTACATACAATAAAGCTTGATTTGATTTGAGAATTCTAATTTTTCAAAATTCTGCCTTCGCAAAATTTTTGTGAGAAGTAAAAGATATGGACTTACCGCCCCAACGAGTTCAAGAGAAACTCAACTCCATTTTTGTTGTTTTTTAGTGTTAAGGGTATATTTGTTACAGTTTCAGGTAACGAACGTTTCAGCACAGCTTGCAATAATCCGTGAGGGGCTATTTCAATAGTTATAGCGTTTCTGGGTATGTGACGACAACCTTCTTCAAAAAGAACAGGACTGAGTAAATTATTTGTGTGATACTCTGCCGAAGAATATTTCACTTGATCTGTGTCCCATTTGTGTTCAGGAGCCGATGTACATATCCATTTTTTTGAACGCAATTTTGGTTCCGATACAACCTGATAAATTTATAATTGCGTTTGAAATTTTACAAGGTGCTGAAGTTGTCGAATTATAGGCTTACATACTTCGTTGTTTAGTAACAGTGATAATTTCTGGCCCAGCGGTGTAATGTAGCGACTGTGATATGCTATGTTTGATGAGTTCACTGGTCTGACAAAAATGTTTTTTTCTTTCAAAGTTTCGATGAATTGTTCCACTTCTGGTGTAGGGCCAGATATTGTGCAGCTTGTCGGACCATTGTGACAAGCAATGTCAATTTCACTTGTGACGAGCTCCTTCAGTGTTTCGTAACTCGCACCTGTGAGGCCATGTGATGATTAGTAATTTTTAGCCAAAATTATCGAATGATATTAATGTACACTTACCAACAGCAGCCATCATGCCGTGAATCAATTTAGTTTCTACTGAGACTAAACCACGATAATAAGCGGCAAGAATCATTTGTGCAGATGTAAAACATCCATCAGCATATGCACACCCCAATTCTCCTACCGAATGACCTATTATTCCATCAGGTCGTATTCCAATCGCTTGCAAAACGTCAACCAAAGCTATCTGTTGGCCAAAGCAACTCGATCATAATTCTATGCGAGATTTTATGTCAAGATAAAAAAATTCGAGTTTGATTGCTAAGTAGGTACTTGAACAGCTGCTATTCCAACGAATGAATTCAAAACATTGTCGAATATTTTAGGATCATCGTCAGTGATTATTTTAATCAAATCGATCTGTTTTGATTGCATTATCTGATGACTTTTTTTGATCGATTCGGCAAATATAGGTATGCTCATCAATGATTTAGCCATTCCGGACCATTGGGAACCCATACCGGCAAAGACAAACCATATAGGTCGCTTCTCGCCAGAAAAATACTGAAAAGTTTTTATTGGTCTGTGTCAAAAGGATTGTTCTCCATTTTTGTGAAATAACCATCAACCTTTTAGAGCTTATCTAGGTTTCCATGTTGTGTAAACAAACTGATTTGGACAGTTTATGATGGGGTGCCATCCAATTTGTTTCGCCAACATGGAAACCTTGAGAACCCGTGAGAAGAGAGAAATGAAAACATTAACCATGTACTCTCTGTTTACAAGTTATAAAATTCAGCATTTTGACTAATTTTCTTACCGTTTTGGATTTTGTATGATCTTTGTTTTCGTGCAGAATGATGAATCCTCTTTGATGATGACCACGTATTTCATCGCTGAAAATTTCGTGCAACAAAGCCACATACTCTTCGTCTTGAAAATGTTTTTCAATCTTAACAATTTTAAGTAAATTAGTGGAACATTTTGGATTATAAAGTGCATAATGTATGTACGGATGCAGGTACATGTATATATAGGGTGGATCGCGAAAAAAAAAAGTCGGCGGAGTTTCACCAAATTCTACAGAAATCTTCATTTTGAGTTGAAAATTACCCATACAAAATTTTAGTATCAGATATTCCCGTGGAGGGGAGATTTGGACCTTCAAAGACGGAGCTTGAAAGTATTTGAAATCCTGCATCGCTCTACGGCATCCATGCCTGTTGAAATCCTATACCACTTTTAGGGTTCTACTGAGAGGTTGAAAATTCGCCGATGGCAATTTTTTTTTTTTTGGATAAATTCCTGGTTCGAAATTTTTTTTCGGCAAATACATACGTTATGACATAACGTATTTACCAAAATACTGATCGGAATCATTCCTGAAACTGGGAAAATATTTTGGAACGCAACAGTTCCAATTTTTAATTGTTCTTGTTAATTTAAAAAAATTGAAAAAAAACGTTCAAAAACTCCACCCTTTAGTACATTTATCTACTAGGTACTTAATCGAAGATTCTATATTACGTCGTTGAAAATGGAGTCGACTGCTTCTTCTGTGCGCCCAGAAACGGTTAGTATTTTTGGTATTTGTACTTTTTCGAATTGACTGGATTGTTTAATTTTATTGTGAGGTGACAACAAAATGTGGCTATTAGCGCCACCTATTCCGAATGAATTTAACGCAAAGTAATGCCCTTCTAAAGGTGTTGGTTCTGTAACAATCTAAGTGAAAATAAAGTCAACAAGATTGTCGATTGAGTGCATTTATGTATTTCACAATTATTGAATTGATATTGTTATTTAATGTATGTATGTACCTGCAGCCGTCCATTAAGTAAACCTTTAATATTCGGATTTGGGCATGTGAAATTCAGATTACTAGGAATGGTACCAGTTTCAAAAGCTACGATTAATTTAGCAATGCTGCATAAAGCAGAAGCTCCTTCTGCATGGCCCAATTGGCCCATGTTTGATTTGACCGATCCGATTTTTAATGGTGCTTCGCGTCCTTGACAGAAAAACTCTTCAATCGATGCCCCTTCTACAATATCTCCTACCTAAACAAGCATTAGTGAAATATTCTGTCTGGTTGGGGAGATCGCATAAGGATCTATTGTACGCACCCGTCGATCCTCCGGGACAACTTTTTTCTTAAAAGGGGAGTCTTAAGGAATATTTCTAGCCCTTATCCTAAAAAAAATGTGTCCCTTTAGGCCAAAAATGAGGGGAAAAAATCAAAATTTTACCAAATTGACGAAGAAAGTTGAAATTTGGGATAAACCCTATTTTCGACCTGCCAAATCGATTGGAAACTGTTTCAAACCGTTTTGAGCAGTTTTTGAGCCTCCAGCAGATTTTTAAAACTCGAAATTCCCACAAAGTTTCATCAAATGGAGTTGGAAAGCCGAAATTCATTCCGCAAACTAATTTCAATACGCTACGAAGTCAACTGCAGGTGGATTTTAAGTCGTTTTAGAGCCTACAGCGACTTTTGGAAACTTACTGGAACCTCCAGTAAATTTTTGAAACTTGGAATTTCCCCAAAATTTCATTAAACGGAGATGGGAAGGCGAAATTTACTCTGCAATCCAATTTTAACACCCTCTGAAGACGACTTCAGATGGGTTCAAGTCATTTTGGCGCCTCCATGCGACTTTTTGAAAGGTTATATATGGCGTTTTTTGGAAAATTGAAATTCCCAAAAGAGTAGCTGGAAGCTTCAAAACCATTTGAAACCACCATGCAGTCCATTTCGAGGCGTATTGAAGTTTTCGGCTTTCCATCTCCGTTTATTTTCAAGTTTAAAAAATCTGACGGAGAGCGGAGACTCAAGTAATTTTCAAAAAGTCACCGGAGGCTCTGAAATGACTAGAACCCTCCTGAAGTCGTCTGAAGGTGTTGAAATTGGATTGCAGAATAAATTTCGGCTTTCTATCTCCATTTGATGACATTTTTGTAGGAATTTCGAGTTTCAAAAATCTGCTGGAAGCTCCAGAACTGCTCAAAACGGTTCCAATCGATTTGGCGGGTCGAAAATACGGTGTATCCCAAATTTTACCTTTCTAGGTCAATTTGGTGAAATTTTGATTTTTTCCCACAATTTTGACCTGCAAAATTTGATTTTTGAAAATTTACCAAAAATCGAAAAAGGCACTTTACCACTTGAAATTTTTACAGGTGATGAATTTTTGCCTGCTCTTTCCATCTTCCTTTGTACGGTTAAACAAATTTCGTTCAAGTCCTATGTTGGAACGCAAAATCTGCTATTTCGGCTGACCTGTCAATCAAAATGACCGATTGGCCGCCATTTTGTAAGTAGGATCATTTTTTTTTTTAGGACAAGAGCTAGAAATGTTCCTTAGGACTCCCTCTTTGAGAAAAAAGTTGTCCCGGAGGATCAGCGAGGGGTGCAATAGATCCTTATGCGGGCCTCTAACTATATATCTAATGAGTAAAAAATGATATGTACCTTATGGGACCTAGGTACTTGATTTATGATTTCTCACGTACCTTGCCTTCCAGCTTTTGACCATTTTTTTTTCAATTAAGCCCTTATTGCTTACCCAAAAAGAATGTGGCAATGTATTTTAAGAATACCTGTGTTCCTGTACCGTGAGCTTCTATATATGAGATGCATCTCGGATCGATGTTAATCGTTTCATAGAATTGTTCATACAGTTCTCTTTGTTGACTGATTGAAGGGTGCGTGATACCATCTGCTTTGTACCCCTCGCAATTTATTAACGAATGAATGACGTTTGCGTAGATTCTTTTGGCGTATTTTCTTTTCTGTAAAAACATGGCAATCGCAGCTTCGCTTCTATTATATCCATCAGCTGAAACATTACCATATTAGCGGAAATGCGCGAACATACTGAATTTTCATAGACCGAATGGCGAATACCATGTTTGCGAGTTATCAACTACTTACTTACCCTTTGCGTCAAAAGGTGAAGAAATCGTTCTACTATGGATGACCGACGATGATAAATTTCCGTCGTCGTCGGAAAAGCTAAAATTAGCCGAACACACAATCGCTCCTTCGCATTGGTTACTTTGAATGTATTTAATGGCCATGTCTAAAGCGTACGCCGATGACGAACATGCTGTATTCACACAGCAACTAGGTCCTGTTGCAAACATACAAATTCAATCAAAGTAAGTATTGATTGGAATGTATAAAGATTGCTTCTTGTGCATGCCTAATATTGGTGTACAATGTACATATTTTATTACCGTGTACGTCCAAATGATACGATATTCTGTTAGCACACATGAAAATGTGTGCTAAGGAATTTCCATCGTGTTGTTCCACAATGACATCATGAGCTGGATCATTTTCGGAACTCATTTCCCATAGACCGCAAATAATAGCTATTTTTTTACCTTTTATTTGTTGCAAATTGTAACCTTGGGAAAATTTCAGAATTTATAAATTTTGTGCGATTGCGTCGATAGCTCTTAGTTAATATGAAGATGGCAGGTACCCGCATCCAGTACAGCTTCGAATGCTTTTTCATGCAAAAGTCTCGTAGCAATGAGCGCTCCTTCGGCCTGGGGATGATTCATGTGGAAGAAAGTATAATCAAAACGATCGATTGTCTTAATCAATCCTTTCACTGTTGCTGTTGCGCGTCATCATGAGGAAACAGAACAAATGTTTTCAGAAATTTTCACCCGTGTTATAATTACCTAATAATATAGCCTATTTATGTTATAACTTACTGCCACCAGGTATGTCAACTTCTGAGATCATGTCTTTCCCTTTCAATAAGTTCTGTTTGAATTCTTCAAAATTGTCGCTGTTTGGAAATGCTCCTGAAATTCCAGTGATCACAATGTCGTCATCGTGATAATTTTCGTTTTGGGTCGCCATCGATGTTGGTATTTTCTATTTGTGAAGAAAAAAAATCGGATTTTTGACAAACACGCGGTAGTGCAACAATGTATAGAGCTTTGAAACAAGATTATTCCGTTTTTATATCAGAAAATAAGTTGCAATAATCCAATATGACGATGGAGGTGGCCTCATTAAATGACGCACATAACATACCAATTGACGCATTATTTACTCTAAATCGCAATTTAAAATGTACAGTAATCGAGGTTTTGGTTCCTTTAAATGAATTATTTGCTATTTTGAGCCTCTTCTTTATGAATAATAAAGAGATGTTTAATTATTAACAATGTATGCCGCTTTCAAAATGTAAATATGGTTGAGTAATTTCTTGGAATAATAACGATTCTCACGTCATCCTCATAAACGTTGTCGAACAAGGTATCCCAACCGGCAGAAACATTTTCGCAGAAACATTTTTCAAACGTAAATAGCATGTCAATTCGCGAAATCAAATTAGAACGCGAACATCTCTTCAACGCTAGCCATAACTATTTTTAGTGCAATTTTTTTTAAACTAAAATTGTCAAGCCGTATCAAAGTGTTTTTTAAAGGTGAGTACGTCAAAAGAAGCGGAAATCTATCTATTTTCATTTGCCACTGTTGAATAATATTTTTTTTTAAATTTGACAAAAGCACCAGTAACACTTTTGTCGAGGTACCTCGATTGGCGGAATTACTCTAACTTGGCAGGTAATTACACCACAATTTTTTTTTTTTAAAGTCCCAAAATTCCTGAAAAATGGTGCGTAATTGCCTAAAAACTCGAAAACGGGTCAATTTGGGAGGTCAATGATGTACTATGTGCAAAATTTCAGCTTTCCCCAACAAGATTGGGTGTAATTTTGTATGGTCATAGTTGTAATTTTTAAAATTTTGCTGTAGGCTTCAGAACTGCTCGCAATGGCTGGAAACCACTTCCAATAGATTTGTGAGGCTAAGAAACATCTACTTTTCGTCTTTTTGGTGCAAAAATTTGATTTTCGAAAACCCCCATAAAAATAACCCATCAAAAATGATGTGGCGTTATTACCCACCATGGTATTATTTTTTAAATTAATAAATTCAAGCAGAATAATGTTGGTTGAAATTTATTTTAACAACATATTCGGAATCGGTATTAAATGTCGAAACAGATGTTGTATCAAAAACAGTATTTACATTCTCCAATCCTTTTCAAATTACTTTTTTTCAAAACAAATTTCTTGAAAAAATGGAAAAAATTTGAGAGTGAAATTCAAATTGGCAATTTTTCTAAAAAGGCCTCCCACACTGTAACACCCACATTATTGGCGAAGTTCTGTAATGTAAAAATATATTTCAGAAGAATGATCTTGTGGAAATATACAGTATTTTTCGAGAGCCAGCCGCTCGCCTGCGCATAGGGGTGTCGTCAAATTGTGTTGTACCTAAGATGTATTGTACCAATAATGTTGAATAAATTTATTTATTTATTATTTATTTATAATTACCCAACCAGAGTATTTACCAGCTGGTACCTTATTAGGAATATTCTGTTTAATAGGATAGTTATGCTCTTAAGATAGTCAAAACATTTTTTGAATGCTTTATGTACTGCGCATGGCAGGTTGGTGTCATCACGCAGTGGAGCAATCAATGGGGTGCAACATTGTACAGGGTGCCCAGAAATATCGAGTACCCCTCAAAAAGTTTTCTACTAAAATACTTTGGTTGATCACAGTGAATGATAATAATGATAGCACATGATTGGTTGTTGGACTGGAGAGATAACATTCCACCAATCATATGCATCTATTTCACATTGCCAACCTATATTTTTAATGAAAAACTTTCTTTGGGGTACTTGATATTTCTGGGCACCCTGTACAGTGTTTTAAGGGCAGGGCTGTTGAATTACCGTAATTTATTCCCTGGTAAAATACGGTATTTTACGGTATTTATGGTATTTTACCATTTTGGATTATGAATAAGCATTATTTGTAGTCAGGGCTGTTAAATTACCGTAATTTATTCGCTGGTAAAATACGGAGGTAAAATACAGTAAAATACGGTATTTTACAGTATTTATGGTATTTTACCATTTTGGATTATGAAGAATTATTTGTAATTCGACTTCGAAGTCCTGAACTTCTGACCTGCCTCTGAAGTAAATTTTCACCTGTTTTAGGTGTCATTAGAGATTATAGGAAATTTTCCATGGACATTTTTTGGAAATTTATGGGGAAAATTTTTGGTAACTTTGAAGGAAAGATGGAAAAAAAGTGTTCAATTTGGCTTTTAGGTAAATTATGGTAAAATACGGTAATAAACTTTTGGTAAAATACGGTAAAATACCGCCGTAATTTACCAAAATAAATTACCTTATAGCCCTGTTTAAGGGACATAATCCCATTAATTGTGCATTTCTTTTATATTGTGTTTATTGTGTATTAATCTCAATAAGAGATAATAAGAAGTGCTTATATTGTTTAACTATTATATTCGCGGTAACCAGATCATTTGGGGTAAGTGCCCTTCGGGCTTGTAATATCATCATCTATGATCATAATTAGTCCATAATCCATGAGGCAAAAAGTGTTCACCTACCGAACTTTTTTTGGGGACAAAAAATTTACTTTGCATAACGTCAGTACCACTTGGGCATTCACAAAAATGACAAAAAAAATTTTTTTTGGTTGCACGTAGGGTGGGGGGAGGTCAAAAAGGGGTATTTTTTGATCTAGAAGGGGGACAAAAAATTCGACCGGGGATTGATAGGCTGGTATCTTGGGATGCTGAAAATACAAAATTTTCTGTCGGCCTCCTGCACAATCAAAAGTTATGAAACCCTAAACGCAATTTTTGCCCATTTTTTGAGCTTTTCCCGCCCTAGTTCCTGTTGTATGTGGAGGGGACAATTTTTTCTCGAATGTCCCGTTAGACCACACATTTACCTCTCCAAAATCATCACATTCACGAAACTCGACCGGCACATTTCGTCGCAATTAATTTTCAAAGTTGGGTAAGTACAACTTTTCATCAAATGCCAACTTCGCATTTTTTTTTTCAAAAGTAGCCGTGTGACCTATCAAAATGGGTTAAAATTTCGCGCTGAACCCAAAAATATCAACAGTTTTCGTATTAGCCCCCTTCCTGCACTAACCTCCCAAAAACCTGAAAATTTTTTGATTTAGAGTAAATTATACTGCTTTATGTAAATAGATGGCTTCTACTTAGCTTCTTTCTGCGACCTTACCGAGTATGTTGTAGAAACCATAAGAGCTATCCCCACAAAAAAATTTCAACCTCCCCCCCTCGTATTTACCCCTCAAAATGAAGTAACTTATTTTATGCGTTTTTAACGATGAAGATTGCACGTTTTTTGGATGTATTTTTGACTTCTAAACATCATATATTTTTATGAAATTGTTGCTTTGGTGCGTCATGGTGAAAAATGGAAAAAACGTGTCGTAGGGAGAGGGGGGAGGTCAAATGAGAATTTTGGGGGAAATAAGTGTTCGTAAGTAGGGTGTTGTTTTCGCATGATTCGATACCGCTGAGTACGAATATGACGTCAGATTTTCTGCTTCACTCATCTAACCCCCTCCGATTTCCAGAGCCTTCAGACCCCACTTCAACTGCGTCAGTTTTCGTTTTACACTCACACAGCCTCTCCTGAGCCTCAGTCCCTCACCATCTATTCTTGAAATACCAATCAGGGTATAATAATTATAACAACTAACAAATTTTTTCAAAAGTTAGGTAGGTACTTACATAGAAAGTTTTTCATTAAAAATATAGGTTGGCAACGTGAAATAGATGCATATGATTGGTGGAATGTTATCTCTCCAGTCCAACAACCAATCATGTGCTATCATTATTATCATTCACTGTGTCCAACCAAAGTATTTTACTTGAAAACTTTTTTTAGGGGTACTTGATATTTCTGGGCACCCTGTATGTTGTACCTAGTTTTGAAAAGAATTTGGTAAAAACTGTAAATCTGAAATTTCAGAAATTTCACAAAATTTGGAGTTCAATGCGAAAAAGTAGGTATACCTACTATAAATCGTATACCTAATGTTTGAATGTCCTGGTTTTTTTTTTTTAGGAGTCGATGAAAACAAAGTTGAAATTCACTACATACAAAATATACAGCTCGAGAATAGCGCTGAAGTAGGTATTTTTATATTTTAAAAATTGATTAAATAACGGAAGACAATTTTAGGCTTTTATTAACTTGACATTTGATACAATTTCAGAAATTTTATATGTTCACTTCATATTAAGTGTTTAGGTACCTACTTAAGCATAATTTTTTTTAACAACTGCCAATTTCTGAAAATCCAGCAGGAAATTTGAGTATGTAGGTAAAAATTGGAGTTCCCGATTTTTTTTTACGCAAATTGTCAACAATAATCAATATGTATATTATATGCGAAAAATTTTCTGCTACTGTAGCTTCATAAAATTCCACAAATAACTGGTCACTTCTTCCATGATGAACATTCCAACAAAATTTCCGAAGTTTTTGGATGATGCAAAATTGTGGTGTGACCTGCACTAATTTTATGAACTTGTATCGGTTGCTTGAAGTACTGCAAAATAAACGAGGAAAATGACTAGATAATTATCTTTAAATGCATACACGAGTATACTAAAATTCCAGGAGGTTTTGAATCAGCTTGCATAGACTATTTAAGTCGAAACCGAAACGTTAAACACGTTTAACGATTAAAAATAAGTTTTGTAGGTAAATACATACCTCTGATAAGCCATACGCGTCATCCGTGTCAAGTGGATTCTCCAGGCATCTTATTAGAATACCATATGACTCTAATGATACTCGAGGAATTTGGTAAGTGCGTAATGCTTTGGTTACATTGTAAATTCTGTCGAGCAGCGCATCCACGGCGTTTTCATTTTTCAGCCCTGATGATAGTAAAGATAAGCATAATTTTTTCTTCAACGGCCAACCGACCGTCTTTTCTATCAATCCAATGAACTGTGAGAGGTAAAATTTTCATTCGTTATGCCATATTGTGTAGGATTGTTTTCCCCTCATCCCCCTTATTACTTACTTCTTCTCTTGGAGTTGTTGGTAAAAATACTGACATTGTAAGGGAACAGACTTTGATTTGCATCTCTTCATCATAGAAACCGTCTTCTCTAGTTTGCTTTTTTTGAAAGTATGTCGGAGAAGATTCTATCAAGTACACATATCCTTTTTTCCCCTGTTGTTCTAAAATATTGGCCACTTCTACAGCTATCAATCCACCCAAACTGTGACCAATTAGGTAGAACTCTTGGTTCAAATTGAAATTTTCTAGTATGTACTGTGAATAGTAATAGGTAGGTATCGGTTAAATTTATGATCATTGAATTAGGAAGGAATAACGTATGTTGTGATGTTGATTTACTTTGGCAAAATAATCGCGTAATTCCTCAAAGGAATAGTCTGCCACTTCACCAAAATAGTACTGAAAGCATATCACTTGACCAGGTAAATGTTTTGCCAATGACTGCATTGTAACAGCTAATCCTGTAATCATTTACTCCGATGCATAAGTATTTTCCAGTTTTTCTCGTTGTAAGTATGTAATATTTAACTCATTAACTCAATGTGACAAAATTAAATACGTATTTGATCGAATGCAAACCTTCGACTCCTGGAAACATGAAAATTGTGGGATTTTCATCGAAAACGATACATTTTTCAATATTGTTCTCATCGATTGGTATTCGACGAATTGACTTGTTCAGAAAAATTTCCTCCACAAAAGTTTGCATTTGCGTTTTAATTTTTTTCCCTGTAAAAATCATGTTTTTTAAAGCTTTTGCCGACATCTGACATATAGCTACATAGGTATATGCATGATATGTATCCGTCATGCATTTTGCAACTTTTATCAAACTCTTTTTAGGAATAGAAAAATGAATGAATGAATGAATGAATAGTTGGACGGATGGATAAATGGATATAGCTTGATGAGAATGGATGGTAGGAGAATAGATACAAGTAATTCGGCCTTTTTCATGTAATTGTGCTTCCTGAAAATATTTGAGATCCAAAGGTCATCACCAATAAAGCAGTTACCTACCTGTAATCATTGAGTTATCTTTCTGCTTTTTCATTTGAAGTAATTTAATGAATGTCATGGTTTGTAGCTCTTCCGGACTGAAAATGACATTGAATTCCATTTCGAGAGTTTATTTAAGTTCCAGGGCTAGTACAGAATCCATACCTAATTCTGAGAATGTCCACGACTGATTTATAGTATTGAGGTCTTTAATACCTATGAGATACATATATTTGTAAATTGGCGTAGAAGGTATTTTGATGTCTACAAGGAATCAAAATTGAAATAGAATCACTGAAGTAATTTAGATTTTACCCAATATATTTGCTACGGCGCCGGTGATATCAATTTCACTGTGACGTTTTTCAGCAACCACTACACTGGTTACAATGGGATGGGATTGCTGTTTCATGAACATATTCAGTGTGTTCAAACAAGATTTGATTTTTTGTTGAAGAGCTCCACAAACTGCGTGTGAAGTAGATAGATAATATGATTAGTTAAATGAAAATTATGTTGATAAAATTCACAGCTTGTAATACCACATCTTACTAATAAGTTCAGACCCCGAGGTGTGTTCTTGAAATTCAGCTACTCTACCCACATCTCCAACAGCTCCCCATTGAATAGCCAGAGAAGGTAGGCCATCTTTGTGTCTGATTTCACATATTCTTTCCATCGCAGAATTAGCATAGGCATAGTTGCTTTGGTTTTGATTACCTAAACCAGAAACAGCACTGGAAAATACAATAAAATATTTTAAATTCGGGCACATTTTTCTGCTAAGGTTGTCCAAGTGTGTGGTCAAGATCGCCTTAGGTCCGTTTGCTAGGCTGAAGTTTTCTTCGGTTTGTTTCATGAATGGATCGTCTTTCAGGATCTGCACATCATTGATTAGTTAGATGATCTATTCAATTCTTTGAACTGATAGATAACTTACATAAATGAACTTGATTATACTTACCATTGCAAGGTTGAATATTCCCTCTACTGGTCCTAATGTATTGGCTGTTTGAAGTAAATTTCTTGTACCTTCTTCATTTGTCACATCTTCTGTGAATATTACAATTTTCACTCCGTATGAACGCCATAATTTAATGCGATAAGTCTGATAACCGTTTTTGATTCCTGATCGTGAGCTTAGTGCAATATTGCGAGCACCTCTCAAGATCAACCAATCAGCCAGTTCCATTCCTATTCCACCCAAACCTCCTGAAAATACATCATCAGGTGGGTAAGGAAAATTTACATCAAAACTGAGCATTATTGAAAACAATTTGTACAAGTGTAGATTATAAAACATTGAACTATTACAAATCACATAATAAATTTGATACACGCTTCGCAAAGATTACTCACCCACAATAACGTATGAACTGCACTTCGAACAATGAACTTGAGGCTTACATTTCATAGCTATTGGAATAGGTTTACCTTTCTGGTCATTTTGCTCGTCATTAATTTTTATTAGAATTTTTCCAGTATGTTTTCCAGTTGCCATGAATCTGAAATATCAAGTATATTTGGAAAGCATTAAGGAGCTGAATATTTGCTCAGCTTTACTACGCAATAAAGTACGTGGAGCAAACAGAGATATGCCAAACGGGATGAAATGGGAGAAGGCTCTGCTTTTTTTCACAAAAAAATGTTTAGCAAAAAGTTGGGAATTTTTGGGCTAAATTGGGTGAATTAGAAAAATCTGGTGGAAAGGGGGCAAATTTGAGATAAAAAGATGCGAAAATCTGGCGAACAAAGTTGGGGAAAATTCAAGAGCCCCCCTCCCATACGACTCATGAGAGCTTTTGCTCTCGCTTTGCTCGAGTCCTATTTCTATCTTTGAAAATACATACCTACATATTGAAATTTCCTGAAAACTCAATTGAAAAAAATCAAAATTCGAGAAGATTCAAAAAATGAACGAATTTTAATTTTTTGCTATTGGTGTAATTTTATCAACTTTTTCTTGAAATACGTCAAAAAGAGGTCAAAATAAGACAACTGAATTTTAATTTTTTTCATGTTTGGAATTGAAAATAGGATTTTTTCGAATTTTGTTTTTTTGTGGCGAGTTTATTTCATCAAGTGAAAGGGTTTTTTAAACTTTTTCAACGGATACGGAAAAATAGGGGTCAAATGGGTCAACTTTACCAATTAAAACTTTTTTTTCATGTTTAAAATAAAAAAATCGCATTTTTCTCAAACTTTCAATTTTTTTAAATCGACTCAACTAAATAACGTCATCTTAATTTTTTAATATGTTGTTCAACATGAAAAATTTAATCGATATAAAAACTACGTTTTGAACCTTTTCGAGCTAATTTTTCGTACGAAAAAAAAGTGGCAACACTGGTTTTTATGATATCACCAATAAGCCTTTCAAAACCCTCAACTATTAGAAAAAATTCCATTTTGGTAGGTATCGCGGGTATCGAGTAATCCACTGCTGAAATGGACGATATTTCAAGTTCACTAAAAACTTTGACACCCCCTAGCAGCCTTTTGCACTCTAGGGTTTTTCTTCAAAAGGTCCGTCCACAAGAAAAATTTCCAAAAAATTCCCCCTCCCTGCTTACTACTTTATGGCCGAACTGACGTGGAATGACCCTCGGGCCTTTGTTCCTACTTTTGAGCATAATACATTATAATTTCCTAAAAATATTGTTATACCTAATTTTAAAATGATAAGGTTATGAAAATTAACTCTTTTTGCAATTGCATCCATAATGATGTTATTTTACATTTCGAATAATTGATTTTCACAGTTTTTGGATATTCATTCCACTGCACAATTTTCCAAAAAAATTTTAAAAAGAAATTTATTCATTTTTGAAAATTGATTTAACATTTTTGTTTCCAACTCTTCTCCCAAAATTTATTTGAAACACATTTGGCCAACTTGTCTGGAAAAATCTGTGGAGAGGGGCACAACGGCGGTAAAAGTTGAGAAAATTTTAGTGTCACCCTCAGCCCTCCCACCACCTAATTACACATCACTTCGTCATGCCTCTGGAAGAAAATGTACCTAAAAGCTGATTCTATTTCGTCAGCTTGGAAAATTGTCCTCTGTATTGGTTTTATGATTCCTTGATTGAGTAACTCTGAAACCTTTTCTTTCATTGCAAGTGTGAGATATCTGTTAGTTAGCATCATCAAGTCCAACTGTATGCTATGAAATGAAATGTTGTTCACAAAATGTCCCAAACCTAAATTGAAAATTTCCAATCTAAATATCTACATATACATACTTGGTAAGAATAAAATTACGTAATAGCTCTGTCATGCATATTTTTTAGCGCTCACTTAAATCGTGTCTTTCGAGCATATCGTATTTCCCTATCTCCAAAAAATGTCCGTCGTAAGCCAAGCAACGTACTGAAGCTTGCATTTTCTCTTCAGCCAAACTGTTCAGAATTACATCCACTCCACGTCCGTTTGTCTGCTGAATTATCAACTGCTCAAAGGATGTATCTCTCGAGTTACCTATATGGCTCTCTGGAATCTACGAGTATTGCAGATGAAAAGTATGGAACCATCATTACCTACTATCATTGTTCTGTTTGTTTACTTGAAAATGATCGTATTTCATACTTGAGGGAATGTTTTTCTAATAAACTGTACTTTTTCGGGAGTGCCAACAGTGGTAAATATCTCACATTTGTAATGAAGACATATGTTGATAGCAGCTTGACCAATACCACCACTGCCTGAATGGATGAGTACTGAACAGCCTTTTTGTAAATTCATTTTGAAAAAGAAAGCTATGACCACCTGTAAAAGCATGCTCGAACTGACACTCTTCGATTTGAACGAAACCAAACTAGATTGAAAGAATACTTATGTCCTCAAGTTCCCCTAACAAAAATTTCAGCTTCTCAAGTTCATTTCAGGATTTTTGACGAATTTTTGAAAATTGAAAAACACTCAAAAAAGCTGTTTTATGGGCGACTCTTGAACTCTTACATGAGTGATAATTTTTTTGAGTAAAGCGTACCAATGTGAATAATTCTTTCAATTTAGCTCTTACACAATATGTACTCTAGGGTGGTCCTTATTTTATCGAAGTTGGAATTTTTTTGCTCCCACCCCCCAAAGTTGTTCCATTTGATGAAAAAATGAATCCTACGAAGTTTCAACTCCCTATGTAAAAAAAAAGTGGTGCCGAATGCCCCCCAATTTTTCAAAAAATTGAAAAATAGAAAATGATGCAATTTTTTTAATTTTTTGATTGTTTTCAATCTATTGCACCCCCATATTCCCCCTTTGAACCAAAACAGCCCCCAGAAATTTTTTATCCCCTCCCCTGTGAGAAAACAGTAATTTGCTATTTTGCCATACCTAGGTATTGGGGTGGAGTGGAAAAATTTATAATCTCAATTTCGCTGAAATTGAAGTATGTTGGAGATTGTGAGTTGAAATGACCCTGAGAAAATTTTCAGCCCCCCACGTGCCCCTGCGGTGGAACTGTGGCCCCCAAAGTAGGGCCATTTTGAGGGAAAATCCTGTTTTTTGAATTTAAAAGTACCAATACCCATTTTTTCCGAAAACAAGTAGCATTCAAAAGGTGCGATTTGAGATGATGAATCGAATGGCGTAATCGATTTTTTGATTTGACCCCCGCTAACCCCTCCAAAAAACGCTTGAAAAGTCGCGAATCGGCGGTTTTTTGCTATTTTAATTGAAAAAATACAGTCGATCTTGACTTTTAACGTGATTTTATGACTGTTTATTACTTTTCACATTGAAACACATGAATTTAGCTCGTATTCCAATTTCCACTTCTCCCCCTTTCCTGAAGGCGCCCCTGCCTCACATTCAAAACTTCCCTACCACCTTGAATTCCAACAAGAAAAATCATAGAATAAAAGTTGTTTCTCGGAGAATTTTCTAAATTTTGGTTCTTACAAAAATTTTATTTGGCGCTACCCCTGGGCCCCAGATTCCCAAAAACAATTTCCAAAAAAAAGTCCAAAAAATAATGTTTTTTTCATTTTTCATTTTAAGCTGCCATAAAATTTTTCCTTTGGTCAAAATTTCCAAGACGATTTCCTCTTATTTGCCAGAATTGTCTAAAATTCTCACTTGATTTGCGAAAATTCTAAAAAATCCTGCTTTTCTGACAGAACATCTATAAAATTTGACCCTTGGTCAAGATTCTTGTTCTTTTGCCAGAATCGTAAAAAAATGTCACTCAATGTTAAAATTGCTAAAAAAAATCCTGCTTTTTTAGCAAAAGTGCCATAAAATATGTTATTTTTTTTAAGAGACACAATTTCTTTTGCCAAAATTATGTGCCTTCAAAAAAAAGTTGTAATTTGTTCCCAAAAATGAAACAATGTGCTTATTTTTTTTATTTTCAAATTTTTCTTCCGTATTTTCTCAGAATTTTGTTTTTCTGCAATTTTTTCCACTTGTCTCTGAAAATGAGGATTGTGGACCTGAAAAATTCCAACTTGAATGAATTGTAATCCCCTTTTTTACCCGCCTTTCTTCTCTAACTAAAAAAATATTTGAAAAAAGATCTCTTCTACTTTTTAAAATTCAATTAAAATAGTAAAAAACCGCCGATTCGCGACTTTTCAAGCGTTTTTTGGAGGGGTTAGCGGGGGTCAAATCAAAAAATCGATTACGCCATTCGATTCATCATCTCAAATCGCACCTTTTGAATGCTACTTGTTTTCGGAAAAAATGGGTATTGGTACTTTTAAATTCAAAAAACAGGATTTTCCCTCAAAATGGCCCTACTTTGGGGGCCACAGTTCCACCGCAGGGGCACGTGGGGGGCTGAAAATTTTCTCAGGGTCATTTCAACTCACAATCTCCAACATACTTCAATTTCAGCGAAATTGAGATTATAAATTTTTCCACTCCACCCCAATACCTAGGTATGGCAAAATAGCAAATTACTGTTTTCTCACAGGGGAGGGGATAAAAAATTTCTGGGGGCTGTTTTGGTTCAAAGGGGGAATATGGGGGTGCAATAGATTGAAAACAATCAAAAAATTAAAAAAATTGCATCATTTTCTATTTTTCAATTTTTTGAAAAATTGGGGGGCATTCGGCACCACTTTTTTTTTACATAGGGGGTTGAAACTTCGTAGGATTCATTTTTTCATCAAATGGAACAACTTTGGGGGGTGGGAGCAAAAAAATTCCAACTTCGATAAAATAAGGACCACCCTAATGTACTCACTGTGGCGTATATGACCGGAATAGTAGCTGCTTCTTCCAGCGACATATGATCTGGTACTTTCCACGTCGTGTCAGGAAGTGGCCGAACTGTGGTTGCAATCGCCTCATTTTCTACAATACCCATCCAACGTGTCCCATTTTCATCTTTGCCCGAAAATTCAAAACCATGGTGACTCTAGAAAGGGTACAATCAATCAACGAATGTTAACATTAGATTATACAACTAGATAATAGGTAACCTACATATCTATAATTTGATAGGAATTGTTTCGAAATAACTAAGCTGGATTTTTTTTTGTTAGAGGGACGCAACGAGCTCGCGCATATTTGTCCATTGTGGAGCGAAATTAGACCAAATGTTATGAAGCCTCTAATGAAGTTCGTAGTTCTCAGAAGCAAAGAATAAAAATCAACGTCTCTAGCGCCCTTGAAAAATTTCAAAAACTTGTTTTCACTAATACAATTTCAAAATTTTCTCCATGTCGACTAAGTATATGTAGTCTATGTATTTTTTTAAAATTATAAATTCCTTGTTTACGAACGAATTTGCGTAAAAATTAAATTTATTTCAAACACTATTTTTGACCTCTAAAATCGACTTGTTGTAGGTAGGTATGAATCTGAACCTGCAGAAGGAGAAACTGACTCTCAAAAGTGGTTCCCAAGTCAACCTAAAAGATCTCAAAGTCGGTTTATCCGAGTTTAATGGTGTTGTATTTCGTATCAAATGTTTTTATGGCAGTTTTTCCAAAGCTTGCAGGAAAATGAAAAAATCCGTAGGTTGAGATGTTATTGAAAAATGTTTATTTGTACCTCATAATTATATCATATTTATCATGAGATATTTACTTGAGTTAGTCGGCTGTAAGTGGATATGTCTTCTGCTGAAATCCTTCCACTTGTTATCATAACATCGCGGAAATTCAAACTGCTGTAATACACATGAATTGAATTTTCTTGAAAATTTTCACACCTGCAAAATTAAAGCGGAAGAAAACAATGAGTTTGTCTGACTAAAAATAAAAGCTGTCACATGGAGAAAGGTTTGTTATACTCTTGTAGGTTTGGTAATCTTTCAATCCATTTGAAGGATGAGAAATCCCCGCGTTCCTCTTGTATACACAGTGCATGAGTTGTTTCTATTTCGTCAACTTGATCAGTTGTAAAATGGCAATACGCACCCCATTGGCCATTTTTGTAGACATTCTGGCATAAATTCTTATCCAGTTGATCTCTGTAGAATGAATGTTTCAACGAAAAATCTTGCACTGTTTTATCCATCGTGTAAACGCATCTGTAAATTGAATTGCTCTTTTTAAAAATGATCTTTTGAATTTCCTACCACTGAAAAATGAACTAACGAAGCTGTTTCTGAATTTTAACGATTTTAATATTCACAATAAGCGTACCTGAGATTCTTTCCTTTTTCCTCTCTTCTTAAAGTATTGAAAAATCCCAGTATTCCATTTGTTGGGTCTTTTTCGGCATAAATGACCAATTTTTCGTTTCGTCCAGTATCAATGGATGCTAATTCATTCTGAACATTTGATATCCAAACAAACGTATTGCTGGTTATTTCTACAGCCTTATAAAGTGATTCGTCTTTCACCATCTGTAAATTTTATTCATTTTCACTCTTTACGAATCGAATATTTTAATTCACTAATGCATTGATTACTACAAGAAAATGCATAGGTAACGAAACATACTTTGTTCAAGAGTAAAATTCTTTCCGTTTCGTTGATCTTACGACTGAAGCAAACGTTGAACCCTAGTTTTTTGTAGGTGCTGAAAGCCTTAACAGCTGGTTCTTTCGTAATGAGAAATCCATCTTCCTTCAAGGCTCCGTGTATGTTTTCAAGCATCTGAGGAGAAGAAGCCACCAAAATGTAGGTATAGGTAGGTATGTATGTAACAAAATAATTTTCAACTCGCACAATTTTCAATTTACGTACGTCCATTTTGTGTGAAATATTCGATAAAATAATTATCGAGCTGCTTTTATCATTGGTTAACTTTTCATTCGATATGTTAATTTCATTTGGTACTTGAATTTCAGTCATTTGATCACGGCTAGTCAGAATGGTGATACGTTGGGCTGGAAAATTAATAACTTTTTATTTAGGCTTTGCTTGTCACATGGAAAATTTATGGTACTTACTACTACTATGTATGTACCTATTTAATGCAATACTTATGTAGATCAATTAATAATCCAATGATCTGACTTATGAAGTTATAATTTTAATTTTCACTTTTGTTTCTTAAATCTTGAGAGAAATTCAAAAAAAGAGTGAGTTCAAACAGATGATTTATAAAGAGAAGCAAGGGAACGGTTTTTGTAAATTTCAAGTCAAAGAGGCCTGATTTTTTTTTAGAAAGTTGATTTTGAATGAGAAAAGAGAACCGGTCTGAGTGAGGGTGACAGCTCTTGCCAATTTGTATTTCGAGAGGCATAAAAACGATACTTTTTATGCAAGAAAATTTGATTTTTTTTTTTAGAAATTGTAATCTTGAAAAAGAAAAGGAAACAAACCCTAGCTGAAAACTGCCATCTTTGCTCCCTTCTCGATGGCCTTGAGTTATGTACCAGTCTTCTCCTGCTTTACTCATATTATTCAAGGCAGTGGGATGTTTAGCATACTTATCCCTTCTTTATATCACCAACTTTGGTATTGCAGTTTTAAAAAAGTTGTACCTGTATTGTTGGTAAACTGTTCAGTGACTTCCATATTGCAGATGACATTATGCTGCCTTTGGAATGATGATCGTGATCAACTAATTCATATGTCTTTACTTGAATTTCCAATGTGTTTGCAAGTACAATATAGGTGCAAGTATGAATCGCCAGGCTCAAGTCCATTATCTAATGAAAATTATTTTTCTTGTAAATCACTACGATCTTGATAATGTAGGACTAATTGCAGTTAGATTCGTACTAATTTCTTACTTCGTCATTAATGTAAGGTACAAAGTGGTATTTTTCCAAAACTGGATCGGCCAAATTTTTTTGACGAATGATGGCTTTAAAACACCAATCAATCATCTGGATACCTCCAGAACTCACCAAACGATGCTTGGGATAAAAATGAACGGGAAATCCTGCGGTACATATTCGCCAATTGAGTAGGTACATAAGTACTTTGATTAATCAAAGAAGTAGATAGGTACTATATACTTGAAAAATTCTTACGAGGATCATGTTTGTCTAATAATTCTTTTTGTTGAAAATGTTTCTCAAAATCAATAACGATTTTACGTACAAATGTTGGTATGAGAAGTTCGCGAGTATCGACACTCAGTAATTGTATTTGGGCCATATTGTCCATGAAGGTAACAAAATTATCATTCCAGAGTACCTCGCCATAAGTTCCTAAAATGTGAATTAAATTCACGATTTTAATTTGTTTTTTTTGGGTTTGAAAAATCAAGAGCTATACACTTACCTTCATTATTTACTCGAGCAACTTGTCTGAATAACCCTTTGTATTGGTATCCTCTTAACCTCAATTCCTTATAGAAATCATTAGAATTCAAAAATGAGTCATCAGACTTTGAATTGGTGTTATTAATTGGCGATACATTCATCGTTTCTTTATCGACATTTTCGAGTACTCGTATTGTGCCCGAAGCTAGAACTTGGCCATTTTCTGTTACACTGAAGTATTTATTACCGGCAGTGATTGATACCAGTAGTTTCAGTTTATCTAAAATTGAAGTGTTTTGCTGCATTAGATAACCTGCGACGTAGGTACAGGTATTCAACCCAATTTATTTTTCAATGATTCTGGCGAACCTTTTTCCGGAACGATGATGGCTCGCTCAAAACGAACGTTTTCAAAAACTACAGGCATCCTTTTATTTTTCTTGTTTCCGGTGTGACTTACCATTTCGGCGACCAACCACTGGAAAAATGGGATAATTGTGTAGGTAACTTACGCGGTTCAGTTCAGTGTCAGTAACACCTATCAATCACACATACCAAGTAGCCTATTCCAGGGTATAAATTTCTTCCATCGATGACATGGTCTTTTATGAATTTATATTTATCATTCGTTGTTTTGATATCATATACTCGCTCAACGCAGTGATCATTTTCAAGTTTTCCAACTGACCACTGTTCATCGTGCTGCCATTTAATTAACGATGAAATTGTTGGAGTCGATCTACTAACGGGAAATTCCACTGTAGGGTATAAGGCACTCAACTTTGGAACGCAACCAGCTTCATACATTCTGTTATAAGTAAATATACTCACATTAATACGTACCTAGTACCTACTTATGAATAGTCTTATTAGCTTGAGGTTGAAGAAATGCAATCTATGTGTACCTATTGCTACGTTTCAAGTGGTTTTGAAAGTTTCCAGCTACTTTTTGGAAATTTCAATTTTCCTAAAAACGCCACGAAACCTTTCAAAAGTCGCTTGAGGCTCTAAAACGACTTGAAATCCACCTGCAGTCGACTTCGTAGCGTATTGAAATTAGTTTGCAGAATAAATTTTTGGATTTCCAGCTCCATTTGATGAAATTTTGAGGAAATTTCGAGTTTCAAAAATCTACTGGAGGCTCCAGAACTGCTCAAAACGAGTTGAAACAGTTTCCAATCGATTTGGCGAGTAGAGAATGAGGTATATCCCAAATTTCAGCTCTCTAGGTCAATTTGGTGAAATTTTGATTTTTTCGCACGTTTTTGACCAAAATTTGATTTTTGAAAATTCACCAAAAATCGAAAAAGGCACTTCAGCACTTGAAATTTTAACAGATGTTGAATTTTTGCCTGCTGTTTTAATCTACCTTTATACGGTTTAAACGATTTCGTGCAAGTCCTATGTTGAAACCCAAATTCTGCAATTTCGGCTGACGTGTAATCAAAATGGCCGCCATTTTGTAAGTAGAGCCACTTTTTTGAGGATAAGGGCTAGAAATGTTCCTTAGGACTCCCCCTTTAAGAAAAAAGTTGTCCCGGAGGATCTACTGGGGTTGCAATAGATCCTTATGTGGGCCCTCCGACTATCAGTCAACATTACCTTCCCTTTGCAAAATTTTTGTGAGAAGTTGAATTTCTCATTTGTGGCTCGTGAAAATTTGCACTTACCGCCCCAACGAGTTCAAGAGAAACTCAACTCCATTTTTGTTGTTTTTTAGCGTTAATGGTATATTTGTTACAGTTTCAGGTAACGAACGTTTCAGCACAGCTTGCAATAATCCGTGAGGGGCTATTTCTATAGTTATAGCGTCGCTAGGTATGTGACGACAACCTTCTTCAAAAAGTACAGGGCTAAGTAAATTATTTGTGTAATACTCTCCCGAAGAATATTTCACTTGATCTTTGTCCCATTTGTGTTCAGGAGCCGATGTACATATCCATTTTTTTGAACGCAATTTTGGTTTTGGCACAACCTGATGAATAAGTATCAATTATTGCATTTGAAATATTGCAAAAGGTGCATTAAAATATTAGAACGTATGAAGTTTTCGAATTATAAGCTTACTTCATTGTTTAGTAACGATAATAATTTGGGACCGAGCGGTGTAATGTAGCGACTGTGATATGGTATGTTTGATGTGTTCACTGATCGAACAAATACGTTTTTTTCTTTCAAAGTTTCGATGAATTGTTCCACTTTTGGTGTCGGGCCAGATATTGTGCAGCTTGTCGGACCATTGTGACAAGAGATGTCAATTTCACTTGTGACGAGCTCCTTCAGGGTTTCGTAACTCGCACCTGTGAGGCACATGGGGAGATTAGTAATTTTTAGTCAAAATTATTTAATGATTTTACATACACTTACCAACAACTGCCATCGTGCCATGAATCAATTCAGTTTCTACTGAAACTAAACCACGATAATAAGCGGCAAGAATCATTTGTTCAGATGTAAAACATCCGTCAGCATATGCACACCCCAATTCTCCTACCGAATGACCTATTAGTCCATCAGGTCGTATTCCAATCGCTTGCAAAACGTCAACCAAAGCTATCTGTTGGCCAAAGTAACTCATCATAATTTTAGACCAGATTTTATGTTGGGATAAAATAATTCAAGTTTGATTGCCAAGTAGGTACTTGAACTGCTGCTATTCCAACGAATGAATTTAAAACATTGTCGAATATTTTAGGATCTTCGTCAGTGATTATTTTAATCAAATCGATCTGTTTTGATTGCATTATCTGATGACTTTTTTTGATCGATTCGGCAAATATAGGTATGTTCATTAGTGATTTAGCCATTCCGGACCATTGGGAACCCATGCCGGTAAAGACAAACCATACAGGTCGCTTCTCGCCTGAAAAAGACTGAAAAGTTTTTATTGATCAGTGTCATAATAGATTATTTTCCATTTTTTGTGAAATAACCATCAATTTTCCATTTCGGATTTTTTAGGTGACATGAGAAGAGAGAAATGATATAGCGAACTACACTTCGTTTCTGAGCAATAAAATAATACAATGTCATATCCCGATATCAGCATCATTGAAATCATTATAGGTTAAGTATAGGTACACCCAATGCATTTTGACTGATTTTCTTACCGCTTTGGATTTTATATGATCTTTGCTCTTTGATGATGTCCACGAATTTCATCGCTAAAAATTTCATGCAATAAAGCCACATACTCTTCGTCTTGAAAATGTTTCTCAATCTAACGATAGAGTAAATTAGAGGAACATTTTGGATTATAGTTTACTGTACGATGAGTGGTACGTAATGTAGGTATATTGTATGCCTAAATACATTGTAGGGTGGATTGCAAAAAAAAAGTTGGCGAATTTTGATCAAATTCAGCATAAATTTTCATTTTTAGTTTAAAGTTACCCTACAAAAATTTCAGCTCCGGAGATGCCTCTGAAGGGGTGATTAGAGTCCCCCAAATAGGGGAAATTTTCGAAAAAATTGTGGCTTTTTCGCTCTTGTTGCTGCACAACCTGTAAAATTTTGAAGTTATGGCGAAACCTCTAAAAAATTTTCAATTGGTGTGAAACTCCACCCCAGAACATATTACTACTCAGTACTCAGTCTAAAATTCTACATTACGTCATTGAAAATGCAATCGACTGCTTCTCCTGTGCGCCCAGAAACAGTTAGTATTCGTGGTATGTGTTGTTTTTCGGATTTGATGGATTGTTTAATTTTATTGTGAGGTGACAACAAAATGTGGCCATTAGCCCCACCTAATCCGAATGAGTTTAAAGCGAAGTAATGTCCTTCTAAAGGTGTTGGTTCTGTAACAATCTAAGTGAAAATAAAGTCAACAACATTGTCGATTGAGTGCATATTTACTGTATTTCATAATTATTAATGTTGTTATGTATGATGTACCTGCAGTTGTCCATTTAGTAAACCTTTAATGTTTGGATTTGGACTCTTGAAGTGTTGATTTGCTGGAATAATTCCACTTTCAAAAGCCACGATTAATTTAGCAATGCCACATAAACCAGCAGCTGACTCTGTGTGGCCTATGTTCGATTTGACCGATCCAATTTTCAATGGGGCTTCACGTCCTTGACAGAAAAACTCTGCAATCGACGTCCCTTCCACAGCATCTCCTACCTACACAAGTATTAGGTAGTGAAATATTCTGTCAAGTCTGTAAACAATTGTACCTGTAACTTTCGAAATTGAGCTATTTTGGGTCAAATTCTGAAATTTTACTTCGTTTAAAACCGCGAAAACGTGATTTTAACGTTTTTTTGAAGAGTACTTAAGTACCTATAGGTAAGTTCATCTCAAAATTTGACTCAAAATAGCTCAATTTTGAAAGTTAGAGGAAAAATCAAATGAAAAATTATCCAGCACTTGCTAGTGTGTTTCAAATGTAAATTCTTCAATTTATTTCAAAAAATATGCATAAACGCCTTTTTTAGGGGTGCCTAAAGTTGGGGGCTCTAAAAAAGGGATTTGTTTAGCAACAGCGGAAAATTTTATTGAGTTCAAAATTTGGTAGGATGGAGTCTCTAAAATTCTTTTTGTACTTTGGGAAACCCTCCGAGCCCAAAAATAGTCATTTTGGGTTAACTTGTGATATACTACCATGCCTAGGTACTTATCCGGAATAATATGGAGAGTCAAGGTTGGTAACACTGGTACATCTTCCAGCTACAGGTATCTCATACCTGGATGCTGGGAGATGTATCATTAGTACTAAAGGTTGAGTCGACGCATCCTCTTGTATTCATGTAAATGTGTTAATAGAATCGGTTAAATAGTTGAGGAGGTGGATAGCAAAACGCAATAACTCCATTTTTGGTTTTTTTGGGAAATTAGGAAAAATTGTCAGGAGGGGAAGGGTGGGGGGTCGAGTTCCGAAATTGGTGTCAAATGAAAGGGGAAGGTGCCACAAATGAAATTTCCACTCAATTTCAAAATTTCGGTCACCTGGGTAAGCACAGTGAGGAAAAGAAAAAAAAGTTATTGCGTTTTGAACGCAAAATTTTTTTTTTGGTGTTTTTCTGCAAAAAAACGTATTTTTTATTTGAAAAAATTGATGTTTAATCGAGAATTTTCGATAAAAAACAATTGAAAAAATGGAATGTGAAATTCAAACAATTCCTGTGTGTGATATGGCATTCAGAGAGTGGCAACGAAAGCACCACTTTTTTAAGTAACTCCTACCCAACGATTTTCAGTACCCACCCGATGAAACAAAACAGTGTTACCACATCTGCGCAACTGAAATGTATAAAAAGTAGTGGAGTTATTGCGTTTTGCAAACAAAATCTCATTTTTCAATGCATTTAGCTCTAAAATCAGACTTGTTTTCCTCGATTGCGCTATGATATTCAACTGATGGACAAAATCTGACACCGGGAATGGATTCCCCGTTAAATTTTACATAAGGATAGATATCAAACTCAATTTTTGTAATTTTGGAGTTATTGCGTTTTGCTATCCACCTCCTCAGTTAATGTTGGGAGTTCAGTCTCTTTATTCCTTCATTGGTAAACGTGAGCTATATAATTTGTTCATTGTTAATAGAAGTGTTGATCGTAATAGTTCAAAGTTATTATTTTAGTGTTAATTAAGTGCAAAGTTCGAATTAGTATAATTGTGAATTTGTATCAAGAAGAATACATTGAGTTCGTAAGTAACTGTGTTAATCATTGACTTCCGTAACTTTATGTGTTTATGTTGAGTGACATACGTTCTTAGGTTTACACCCAGAGCTAGCTTGGCTTGCATCAGTCTCATTATTGTGTTTATTGTAGGATTACTCCAGTGAGTATATCCTCGATCTACTTCGATAGTTAGATAGGTCAATTCGCCACAAATTACCATTATCTACCCTAAGGATTTATCTCTCTCACATTGGCGCCTAAACGTGCAAAAGTAGAATTAATCAGAATAAACTTTCACCTCATAGAAGGTTGAAAAATTACAAATCTGTATTTCAATAAATAAATATTCACACAAAAACGTGTATTTTTTACTCACGAAACGAACCATCTATACCTGGTGGAAACGTAACGGTAAAAATCTACCTGCAACGTGGTGTAGTAGACCTCCTCTACCCCGCCACCACCCTAGAAGCGCCAGAACTACACTCGCACCTGCAACAAGGAAGCGACAGTAAATAGCCTTTCCAGGTAAAGCTTAACGGTATTTTAACCACCTATTCATACTTCGCATAGCCATATACATCGTTCACGAGTATAAAAAATGGAAAACGGAAGTAGACTTACAAGAAGCACTGCTAACCAAGCATGTGTATGCAATCCGCTACCCCATAAAGAGGGATGCGTTTTCAACCCAGTTCTAATTAAAAAAGTAAATACAAAAACTCATAAAACTCAAGTTGTACCAGGCTCAGAATCATCCTATATGGACGGACTATATTCGAGCGAAGATGAGGCTAGTGTAATAGATAACACAGTCATAGCATCAAAGTACAATTCGAGACAACGCAAAATAATAGAACTACCTTACCAATCCCAAACCCAAAGACCAGTCATGCCCAATGACATGAATGACCAAATAAGCCACGGTCTATTCAAACAAACATGGGACTGGCAAGACGAGTTTCAAAAAGAAATAAATTCCAAACACGCAGCTCACGACACAGCTATCCAAAATCTTAACATAGACGTAGAGGACCTTAACAAAGGATTCCAAGCCCAAAACAACATTTTAGCCGATATGGCACAAATAAATGAAAACTGGGCAAAAAACATAGAAAACCACGTAAAAGCCTATGAACCCCAAATTGCTGACAACAGAAAGAAAGCTGCGAAAGCCCTAGAAGTAGCTACAGCCACAAAAACGGAACTAATACAAGTAAAACAAAATATGGCACTGGCGATGAATGACTGCAAAAAATTAGCAGACGATTATTACACAAACCGCACTTCATGCGGAGGTACAAATAGAGTCCCAGTCATGCAGGCAAGGGCAATTTCAATTGAGGCATCAGCAATAAAAAATGCAGGTATATTCTATAACGAAACGAAATGTCATTTTCCCCATGATTTTCTCAACGAATTTGAAAAATATTTTAAAAATGGAATAGTTGACGACGACTATAAAATCATAGCATTTAAAGGAGTCGTAATGTCAAAAGACTGCGAGGACTGGAAAAGCACAATAGTAGAAGCTGAAACATTCGAAGAAGTGAAGCAAAGCTTCTTAGATTATTATTGGAACAGCGACTATCAAAGAAGAACGTGGAATAAATGTGAAAACGAATTCCTACGAGCAAAAAACCTGAAAGATCTGACGACAAAGCTAAAACGTTGGGCCAAACAACTATCGTATGTGAAAAACAGAAGTGATGAAGAAGTTATAAACTTACTCCTTGCAAAAATTGATTTCTCTTACATACCATTCCTCAAACAAGATGGCCAAACAATCAGCGAATTCATCGCAAAATGTAACAACTTAGCTCGATATCAAATCGATGGACCAAAACAACCAAAAATAACGATAGACGATAACTCAAAACACTACAACTACGGCTCACCCCCCAGTCCCACCACTCAAAAAACCTTCCCGAGCAAAAAATCTAAAGCAAAAGCAGAAATTCAAGAAGCTCTAGCGAAAGCGTTAGCACTACAGGCCAAACTTGGCAAAAAACCCAAAGATAAATACAATAAATATCAATCTCAGAAACAAAACTCTGAAACACAAAAAGAACCACCTAAAAACATTCAAGGTGAGAAAAATAAAAACTCTGAAAAAGGTGAAGAAAACAAATACAAAACATTTAAGTTAAAAAACTCATCGCAAAATATCCCTGTACAACAAATATTTAAGGACCCTATAACTGGCAAAGAATATGGACCAGAAGACGGTGACGAAATTTCTGAGGAAGAAATCAAAATTACCGAAGAAGAAAAAACTCCAATTGACGTAGCAGCCATAATAGCCACTCTTGCTCAAACACTGAGCAAAATGAGCGATTCTGAGGAGTCACAGGGAAACGAGAGCAGCTAGACACGGACGAGGCAGTGTCTAGTAATCAAACAGACCTCGAAAAAACCATTTTCACTGAATTTATATGGGTAGGGGACGGACTCGTTCATTTTATGAAAAGAGGCGATATAGTCTTCCCAAATACCCAAAAACCCTACTTAAGAGACCAGATCCCACTGGAACACCTGTTCACAGTCATAAATGAAGAAGAAGAATTTCCAGAAAATGGAAAATACATTTTATCTCTAGCCCAGCTCGAAATGAATTTCTCTAAAAAACCATTCTTAGTTATTCAAGAACTGATAGTGCGAATCCTCGAATTATTATTCAAGAAAAAGGCATGCCTAATAATATTATTATTTCCACTGGTAAAACCCAGAGTAAAACTCAATGATGAAAATGACATAAACTACGAAAAACAAGTAGGAATAGGACGCTACATACACTTTCGCAACATGTTCTACAAATTCGCTGAAGATCCTAGAATCATAATTTGACAAGAACCCTCATTTCTATACCTACTAATGGAGGAAACCGAAAATGAGGCAGGAAATCGGTACATGAGACCTATGACAGGTGAACACAAAAACATTTTAGCAGACGAATCAAAATTCCACTACGCCAAAGATCTAAAACGATACTTTCCAGCAATCTCAACATATAGGGAAACCTACGACACAATGTGTCGAGGCATCAAGGAATTGTTAGAGGATCGTGAGAAAAAACTAAAAAATAAAATAGCAAGTGGAAATAACAGGGAAAACAACACGAAATTGAAGAGATTAGTTGATGTTAAAAAGATCGACGAAAAAATCTCTAACAACAAAGAAAACCTAGATCTAAAAAGTTTAGACGACTTAAATAACGAAACGCTAAAACAAGGTGATAAAAATGTACAAAATAAAGGTATATTTATAAAAAATAAAACCTACGAATCGGCGAGAGCAGGAAAACTATCAAAAATAATGCATGTAGAAAAACCTAAACGCACTGAATTAAAAACATTTTCGAGATTGAGCCCAGAATCTATGACAACTGAAGAATTTATAGAAAATAATACAAGCGTTGAGGCCATAGATGCCATAAACAACACAAAACTAATCAAAGAAAAAGACATGAGTCCACAAGCCAGAGAATACTTAGTATCTCAAAAAACGGAAGACTCATCCAGCATAATTCCAATTCAGATCGATTGCACGCCAATGACACTACAATTAGACTCAGGAGCGTTACCAAACGTAATATCTCATCAGGTACTCGAGTATATAACTCGCAATACCAAAGGATGGGTAAAATACGTACTATTAGAAAATCCAATGATGCTACGGATGGCAAATCACGCCATCGTAAGATGCACACATGTCGCCGAAATAAAACTATGGTTAGGCAAACAATTAGTAAAAACACCATTCTACATAATGCCAGCTGAAGGTAGAACATTCATCTTAGGCAGAGTAGCAATGCGCAAGTTAAAAATGCGACTACATTTCGACGAAAATAGAGCATTAATAATAAAACCTGGCGACAAAGAACAATACATAAACTTCATGGACCCAGAAACATACCCAAACATAATGGGATGTTATAAAGTGGCTCCAGTCCAAAGAATCGAACATGTCGAGAGGTACACGCATACCCTTGTACATCAAATTGGACGAAAATCAGAAACAATTGAACAAAAAATCATTAATACAGAAGATCAAGAAAAGTCACTCAAAATTCTAAAAAAGAGATTAAAAGAGGACTTAGACGATGCCGTCAAGGAAGGGAGAATTACTCAGGAAGAAGCACAGCTGGGGCACTTGAAAATCCAGGAATACCAGGACATTTTCAGTTTAAACCCAGGTGAATATAAAGGCGAACCAGTCAAATTCTCATTTAAACCTGGTGACGGCCACCTAAAGAAATTCCGCGGTGAAAAATTTAGACCATCGAAAAAACTTAATCCCGCACTTAGACAAGCCATTAAGAAAATGTTAGCGCTAGGCATTATTCGCCCATCACGTTCGACTTATATCAACACATTAGCGCCAGTCATCAAGAAGAATGGAGACATTCGACTTTGTCTGGTGGCTGATGAATTGAATAGTTTTTTAGAAAGGGTGCTGACAGAACCAGCCACAATGGACAGTGTTATTTTCGACAAACACCAAGAAGACTATACCTTGTACGATAAAGAAATGATGGCCTTGGTAGGATGCATTAAAAAACTACAAATGTATCGAACCTGAAACCTATTAAAGATGAATTCACAAAATTAGCTCAAACACATCGCAAAGCAGCTAAATGGGTCACTACCTTAAATAGTTTTGATCTAATTTATGATATGAAATTATCAAACAAATCGCTATACGACGTAAAGGCTCGTGAATTAGTAATACAAACTATAAACATGGAACAAAGCCCAGAAGTGATATTCAACTACTTCCTTAGAGTAAACATTTTAGCTTCTCTCGACTTACAGCCTATAGAAATGGACTCCCATTTTATTACAACACAAATCCCTTGCATTGACGTTAATTTTATCCAGGAACACACTCCAATATTACTAAAATACTTGGAAGATATAGCCGATTTTCAAAAGAATGACTTACAATGTCAAAAGAGTTTCGAAATTTTAGAGAAAAAGGTCCCGGCTAATGATAAGAAAACCCAAGATAGGCAGAATAGGAAAAAACAAGTATTCACTATTAAAAAAGATAGAAAGCAGCGTAAAGTATTGTATAAAATACTGGACGATGGATCTAAAGTACCGTACTTGCCTAATAGGCTATTTTACGACACAATCGACTACTTACATTGTGCGTACGGTCATACAGGAGCGGCTCGATTGGATGTAATATTCAAGCAAATGTATTATCATCCAAGCTCGCTAGCCTATATACAAGAAATAACTGGGGCATGCATAGTATGTAAAGTTAACAAAAACTATGCAATGCATAAAGTGCTGGAATACGCACAGATAGAAGCCTACGCCATCGGCGAGGTATTATCAGTCGACATATATGGTCCCATACCCGCATTAAAAAATGAGGCTAAATATGTATTGGTAGCGAAGGATATCTTCTCAGGGAAAGTATGGCTGCGCACAATGCATCAAATCAAAAAGAAAACCGTTTGTAACGCCATGCAAACCATTTTAGATGACATAAAAAATAAAGGCGTACAAATAAAGAAAATAATAACTGACAACGGTTCTCAATTTATATCGGATTCGTGGTACAATTTACTCGCATATTAACAAACCCCACCCCGTTAGACTGCACATTTCTTGAAACCATGTTCAAATTCGTTCTTTTTTCAAAAACATTCTTATCAACCACTTTGACGTCTTTGACTTGCCAATTTGCATTCTCCATTCAACAACATCAACATCAGAGTAGAAAACTCTGCAAATCTACAATACAAATACTAGTTTCTCATCTCGACATTGATTATTTCAATTTTCAATTAGGAAAACAGTGATATAAATACATAAATTGATCAATGATCATTTTGATCCCGGTTTTTAGGAAATTAAAATTTCATTGTTTTCTTTCGTTGGATTAGTAAACACTCTAAACAGTCGTAGAAAAATGTCGTTACCTTATACCTTTCTGAAATGAATAGTGAACAGTTAGTTGTATTTGTATTACGTATATTTGTAGCTGTATCTTACTATATGGCATTCTTATTGAAATAATACCGAAGTGGGAAGTGCTTCAAAGTACGTACTAACTACTACGTACTTATGTATGTTCCTCTCAATGTAAGCATTTTTAAATTCACTATGTATGTATTGCAATCTTTCAAAAATCAAAAATGAATTGAGAAAGCAAGAATCATGACAGTAAGTAACAGAAGACTGAATTGAAAATGTTTGCATTGAGGAACATTCTTGTTTTGAACTTCGAAGTAACTTCAGTATTCCATAAGAATGCCGTAGGTATGATGTAGCTACAAATATACATATGTTCACTGTGCAGTACATTTTAGAAAATGTCTAAATTAATTAATTTTTTATTCATTTCTATAATAATTTATTAGAGCAGAAAAATGCAGAAATGATAGAAATATTATTTTCATAATTCATTTTACAAGTCCCAAGTGTTTATCAGTTTGTTTACTTTTAGAATCTGAATCAAATCAACGTTCGTTCACGAGATGCAGTCTAACGGGGTGGGGTTTGTTAATATGCAATTTACTCGAAGGTAGAAAAATTAAGGTAGCGCATACCACCGCCTACAACCCCCAATCATCCTCAGTAGAACGCACAATGAGATGCATTGGCGATAAATTACGAGTAAAACTCAATAAAAACTACCAACCCAATCAATCTCACTTAAAATGGAAAACATTTATTGAGGAGATTGAAAATGAATTAAATAACACCCCTACTTCTTTCAAATTTAAGCCAAATGAGGCATGGGGCATCCCCGATAAGGTATGCCCAAAAATGCCTCATAAATCAGTAATCTTCAATTTCAAACACGAATTAATAAAACTACGAGAACGCCTAATTAAAGAAGAAGTAGCCTCTATTACATCAGAAGAATGTAAAAAAATTAAACTAGAACCTAAAACAGACTTAGTATTTGATACTGATAATTATGCCAGAGTTACCGCAGACGGTGCATGCTCAAAAAACGGCGATCCACAGGCAATAGCAGGCATAGGTATATGCTTTGCGCCGGATTCACCGCATAACATATCAGAAAGAATTACGCATGAACAATTCCAAGCCTCAAATAACCTAGCTGAATTACAAGCCATAATTACAGCCTTAGAAATATTAAAATCAAATGAGGTGAAAAAAGTAAGATTACTTTCAGACTCTAACTACGTCATAAAGGCTTTACTAAACACAGTATCCATTTGGCAAGCGAACCAATGGAAAAATTCAAGAAAAAAGCCAGTACATCATCGAATCTTATTTGAGCGAATCATTGAATTGTGCAAAGAATTCGACGATGTACAATTCCTACACGTATACACGAGAAAATACGAACACACAAATATTATAGCTGACCATTTGGCCAAAAAAGCGGTATATACGTTAGAACACACTAAAATAAAGATTGAAGAAATGGATGAAAAACAGGTCATAGAAACCTTCATTAGAGAAAAAAGATACCTAAAAAGGATCGAAGATGAATACCTTTTCAATAAAACTCATCCAAGTCCAACTTTACTCGAACCTGGTGATTTAGTACTGATGACTAATCACAAACAGTCAAGTTTCGAAAAACGCACCAGCGCTAAATTATACCAAAAAAAGACAGGGCCTTTCACGGTTATAAAGAGAGCTGGTCATAATAGTTATTTATTAGCACCCACAGATGGTAGCTTGACAAATAGAATTTCAAATGCCAGACAATTAACCCGTTTCATGTCCAAAGAGACACTACATAAATTAGAGACAGATGAATGTCTTATATCGGAACTGGACAATAAGAAAGTGGAAGAAAAAATTCGAGAATTCCTAAACACCCACTATGATCAAGATAACAAAGAGTCCAGCGACGAAGAAGACAATTCAACCCCTGCAGAGAGTGCACAACCGAGATTAGACGCGAGTAAAAAAGAGATAGCGAAGGCGGAACATTTAGTACGTCAAAAGGCAAACGAGGCACGTGCCATAAGAGCACGCAATCGCAAAACCAGACAGCCACTGACCACCAAAACTACCCCTAATCTCACAGCATCCGAAGGACAACCCAAACAAACAGGTATAGACGAGACACCTGTAAAAAGGAAAAGAGGTAGACCGCCAAAGGAAAACGATAACAAAAACGACCCTAATCCTAACCCTACCTCAAACAATAATGAACCTACAAAATCAATACCTGTCAAAACAAATGAAACAATTAACAAAACAAAGTCTAATCCTAATGAGACACCGTCAACTTCAAAAGGGGCACCTGACGTAACGAATAACGAAAAAGGGCCCAAAAAGAAGGGGAGACCCCCAAAAAATGCCAAAACTAATAGCGAAAAAGATAAAAATAAGGGAAACAATACTCAAATAGAAACAAAAGCTCAGCAGAAAAAATCAGCACGATTACTAGCCAAGCAACTACGTATGGGCAGTGATATTCAGTCTATAGGGTGCAACTCAGTTGAATACCAAGACATCGAATTCACAGAGCCCTACGACAGATATTTTTGCGACGATCAGATTGATGACTACAAACTGCTAGACGATATAATAACACCCCTATGTCATATGACCATAGAATTAACACCCAAATTGGAAGAAGATCTAGGATACGTTTATTTGGAAAACCCCGAAGTAGAATTTCAAGCCCCCGCGGCCCCCCAAGGCACATGGTCAAACGAACCAAAAACAGAATACTATGTCGACATTCAGGTACACCAAGTACGCCCAGACCCTATGAGGGGTACAGTGGATGGAGTAATACAAGAAGAAAGACACACGAGATTACTAGTCAATCCATCAGCATACATACAAGACCCATACTTCAAACCTAACAATAACAATAGCAATATGCCTATAATGGCTAGAGGTTTACGCAGACTAATGCGTATACTAGGATCTAAAAAACATAAATAAATAACTCACCGGTCATCGTTATCCAATTAAATATGCTATCAAGTATCAATCACCAATTAACCATCGCAACCACCCGTACAAGCGAACTAATTACACTACCGATTAAGCGAGCAATTTACACAAAGATAAAAGATTAAAAAACCAAACGCCCGCAACCGCAATCACAAACTATTAAGAACCAAGTAATTAGTACCAAAATGACCGGAAACGAACCACGAACGCGTAGGAAATGATTTAAAAACAATAAAACGCGAAATTAATTAATGATCACCGAAATAAAGTTCAAAGCAACTAAATTAATCGAATCAAAACACAGCCATCTTCAAGACTAAATTGATAAACAAATAGAACGATAACAGTAACGATCGATACGGTCGATACGGTACCAATACGGTATCCGATTAGTCTAATTAGATAGGCAATAAAAAATCAAATTTTTTCAAACAAAAAACGCGAACAAAGTTCGATTTACACAAGCATCAAAACGCACATGGGTAATATTACCTAATAAAACACGTCGCGATTGTAACGAGCAATTACACTGCGAATAAAACGCGACAGGTAAATTGTTCAGGTAGGATGACGCCATGTGCACGGGCGGAGGTGTACACCATTCCTCACCTAAAAGCACATGGCGCCATCAGAAGTGCCTTTGGCAATTAGCTCCAAGCCTAATCAGCTGACAAAATTTCATCACACAGTCAATCGAATTATTTTCAAAGCAATTTTTAGGTGTTTTATATTGCATTTAATTATTTAATTTGAAGCATCTTTCCTTTCTTTGCGCGAAATAAATTATTTCAGTTCTTATATTTCGAAGCGTTAGTGTTTTCAAGCCTGTTAAGTGAAACGAAAGTCCAAAGTGACTAATAATACAAAAATTACTTCACATCCTAATCTCATCGATACAATGGAGTAAGTAACATGAGCTACGATCTTAAGATCTAGCATATTTATGTACTATCAATAAATTAAATTAGAAATATGACTCGATACTGCTTAAGAGTGAACCCCCATATTCCTCAAAGAAAGCAATCGTAGTCAATTCAAATGCACCACATAATTAGTATAAAATTACCACTCATATCCCCAAATGATGTATTTCTGAGCAGAAGAAATTCTCTCAAATGAAAACATCAAAAACAAAAGACTAATAGGCAGGGTTGGGTATCTACGCGTAGAATAACCTATTCTACATTTTGGTGTAGAATGCGTAAAATTTGATGTAGAATGTGTAAAATGCGTAGAATAGGCGTAGAATGTGTAGAATGCGTAGAATACGATGTAAAATGCGTAGAATGCGACAAAATCACCCATCTGAAAGCCAAAAATATTGTTTATTTATCAAAAATGTGATTTGAAAAATGAAAGTTCAACTATTTTGCTCAGCAAATTAAATTGGAAATGTGAATTTGGAATTTCTTCTTTTTGATTATGTAACCTGATTATAAAATAAATGATGGAAAAAATGAAAAAATAAAGTTTTTCGAGCAAAAAAATTGTCTGCAGATTTACCTATTCTACGCATATTCTACGCATTCTACACATTCTACGCATTCTACGCATTTTACATTCTTTCCAGGCTATTCTACATGTGCTATTCTACGGGTAGAATGTCCATGTATTCTACATGGTGTATTCTACGGCACAACCCTGCTAATAGGCAAACATACTATGTTCTTTTGTTTCAGAATCGGCTTCAAGATGATCGAATTACGACCGCACGGGTTGAACGTGGTAAAATTCACCCTGATTCAAGAAACCGATATTATCATTGGAACACTAAGATTGGTCGTCGTAACCACCGGAAGCGGTGAAAAGAAGATCCGACTGATGTCGGATCTCTTTTTACAGCTTGTACGAGCAGCATTTGACTAACCTATAAAAAAAAAAAAAACCAGGGAAAGCTCAACGGAAAACTATAGTACAAATAATGGGAAGAAGATCCCAGTGATTTCGTAAAACTTGAGCATTTTCATACCGTGTAATTTCCTATGCATTCCTAATCATGTTTTTATTAATAGAAATATTGTTAGACTTCTATTTCATTTTATCATTTCAACTTGTCACGCATATAATGAACAAGTAATCTACAAAATATGTAATATTGGAGACCGCCATCGCAGATTCACGAGCTGCATGGTAAAGGTAAGTAAGTGGTCTCCTACTCGTAACGCTATACAACGCGGTGAATCTAAATGAACTACACAACGGATATTTTTCATAGTCAATCGTAAGCACGTTAGGAGAATGGCATTAGCGATAAAATGAGAACGAAAAGCTAACGGCCAGCGCGTCAAAAGCTTTCAATAAAATAATAATACATAAAATTCTCATCTAAGCAAGCTAGAAAACAATCAAATGGCTAGCACTTATTTCATCAAACATATCTCCAACGTAAAGCGTACGCATCAGGCAAGGTAACTAGAATACCAGCTAACACATTCACTGCAAATAACCTTCCAGATATCCAGCGACTAGCCATAATACAGCGAGCATAAAAGTTATCTAGCGATCGATGACGCAAAACAATCTTCATAACAACACAGCTGCTAAAATGCAAGACACGCTCAAGAACTTACTCAGACTGATATTCTTCGTACATAGATGCTCAAACGCATAACACCCTCTAGAGTACACTTAGTATCATTCCTACTCGACTAACGATCAAAGCATCGAACAAAAATGTGGAAATAAAAAGAAACAAAATACAATCAGCTATTATTCATAAAATACTACATACAAAGGAGATTACACTAATAATATATATGCTCCATAAATAACACCTAAAACTACAATGCTGAAACGAGCAAACACCTACCGGAACCCAGCAAGTGCTTCGAACGGTCATAGAATCGAAAAGCCACTTCTGAGCACCGAAAGAGTAAGAGCTACACATACACACAGGAATGCAAAAACAATCGAACCTCTCAGCGCAGATAATCGAAAAATCTCTCTCTCTACTTGTCACTTGTCACTAGCAAAAAATAAGCACGCGACGAATGCCGAGCAGGGAGAGAAAGAAACTGAGTAAATAATCACACGATACTAACCTACGAAATTGAAAAATATCTAACTACCTAACTACTACAAAACGTACATAAGTAAAAGGTGAAGACAAAACACAATACACCAGTGATGAATATTACAGGTTAAGAAAAGCTTAAGAATAAGTGATCACTAATACTAAAAAGCAATGAGCGGTGACGTACAATGAGGTTATTAGATGAATAAGCTCCGTGCTAAATCTCCATTCGCACGGTCATAAACAAGCCAAATGAAGATCTAGCACAAAGATCAACATCTTATAAAAACTCAAAAGACTCACTGCAGCAATCAAAGTACCGGAGAAGTCAACTCCGACGAAGCAATATAAGCTAACACAGGAACCAACGCTTATCATTACAAATTAGCGCAAAATAACCAAACCAAGTGATTAACCTGAAAACAAATACACATTAGTAATCTAAAAATGATTAGCTACAATTAAAATAAATAATAAAATACACTAATACTTCACCAAATATCTCCATATGTCCCAGACAACGCCATTGAATATTGATAACAGCCAAAACTGTTTATCATCAAAGGCACAGACAAAAATCAGGAAACAAACCGGATACACCACCTACAACATTGTTTACGCACTTCTCACCCTAGAGGGCGATGCGAAAGACGACGGAAGAGGGGTGAAACCGGCAAAACATGAAGCACAGTAAAAGCTTAACACAAATGTTGTCAACATTATATGTTTTGCAGTACACTAGTGCGTTCAAAGTTTTACTTTCTCGTTTCTTTAAAGTACAACACGTGTTAGTGTTAGAAAAACTATCATTTCTTTTCGCGTTAAAAATAAAAACTTTTTTGCGTAAGTGCTACCTTTATTACAAAGCATTACCGTAATAATCAACTATCACCCAACTTCAACGTAAGTAATATAGAAATATTTACCTAGATAAGAATAGTATAGGGACTCGCACATAACAATCTGAACTAAACATGGTACTGACAAATGTGAAAATTCTGTTTCCATTTAGATGTCAAACCAAATAGTTTGCGAAGCTTGCAAGAAATCATTACACGAAATCGTCGATGTCACTGTAGATCCCAACGGGGAAATATGCACTTTTCCTTGTCACCATATCTACCATAGCGCGTGCGTAGAGGAACTCGGTAAATCAAAAATCGACGGCAAATTCAAATGCAAGAAGGAGAATTGTGCTAAAATGCCCACCGGTAAAAGCGTGATTAAGCTGCAAGCTACAAGAAGAATGATCCAACCAAAAGAGTCCGAGACAATTGAGATACTCAATGCTAAACTACAAACAGCGGAAGAGGAGTGCCAACGCATACGAAACGAATCAATCATTAATATAGCGAAAGCCGAAGAAGCTGCGGAAAATGCCAAACGCGAACTGAAGCTAGTACAGGCGAAATTTGACGAATTAAAAAGTCTACGCGACAAATTTACCAACGCCGTCGATAAAGGTTTTCAACAACAACATGCCATAGATCCGCCTCAGCCCAAAGTGGCCAATGATGAAAAACAAGTTAGGCAATCTCGTTATTCTCAATACAAAGACATGAACGCTCGTGGCAATGTTTCCAGAGAGCAATCAAACGAGAGCTGGTCAGCAACAAATGAATTTGGTCGCAGATCTAGCATGCCATTTGGACAATCTGATGAACGTAACCGATCACCACTGGTAACAGCACAAAATGCACTAGCGCAAGCGGAATGGAACCGTCATCGTACGTATTCCGAACGTCTAAGCACCGGCTCCAATGACATCGCTACTCATACCAACAAAAAAGCGGCCGAAGAAACAAAAATCACATGTTTTAGTGACCCGAAATATAAAAAGCGTTTCGCCGAACGGTATAATACATCTCCTCACTTCCTAGAACCTTTTTTCCCATTGAATAACTATCCTGAAAATTTCATGGTAGCAGGAGGAGTAGAAAAGAACAACAAGGATTCGTGCGTCATTTTCGCTTATACCACGTGGATAATCGGTGATATACATGCATACAACATCGCAAAATATCTAATCGGCAAAAAACCCTTTTACTACAAACTAAATGCTGATTACTATCAGATCGGATTGACAGTCGAAAAGTTAGCAAAACTGGTGGCTAAATGCGACAAGCTACCGAGACGCATAATGTTATCGATAGGAAGTACAGACATTCACCTCGGTACCACGACAGAAGCATTCAAAGATAACATGAAAAAAATACTTCAATCATTCGAAAAATGTGGAGTACAGATGGTATTCTTACTACCACCAATACTATACCGAGGTGAAAGCCAGGTCAACAGAGAACAAATAATCGATGCTTTAAATGAGAACTGGGGTGAAGTAGGCAATCTCCATTTTTGGAGAATGCCACGCTACCTTGACATCCTCACACACGTCCAACCTACGATTGTTGAACTAGGACCAATATATGAAGCTGGATTGTACTTTCCTGTCATCGAAGACATCAGAAAAGAATTTATACCGGTAGTAAAAGGAGAAAAAAGAACAATAGGCACGAGGCTTCGTTTACCCGCTCCGCTACCTCCAAGAATACCCACCCAAATAAATACGGCCACAGAGCCTACAAACACGGCCACAGCGCCTACAAACACGGTAGCAACAGCAACAGCGACTCCAGTCACACCGATGGACACATCAGAGCCTAGCACGACCCAAGGTACGTCACAAATAACCCCTGAAGGCATCGTGAAAATTATACAATCTTACGGCGATCAAATGGCAGCTATTTATCAACAGATCGAAGAACTCAAAAAGAGCACCGCGGCTAGACTACCACCATTATCTGACTCAGCGATCATTACTCATTCGCCGCAAAAACCAGCGGCAAATGTGGGTGTTTGTACAAACACACCACCGCCGACTGGGAACGTACAGCAGACGTTCACACCCGTAACAACCACAATCGGCAACCAATCAGCTCCAGAGGAACGTTCGCTAGCCTTCAGCCAATTCAACTTCGATAAACCAACGTTACCGCTAACTCGATGCGACGCTACAGCCGACAGCTCATCACCGAAGAAGAAGTCAGCGAAATCGCCGAGCAACAAATCCACCCCAGAGAAAGGCAGCGGCAGGTCGAAATCTCAAACTGGCTATCGTCGTAAATCCTCGCTATCCGAAGATAAACTCGTACAGCGAGATGAAAATGACCAACAACCAATGGCAAACACATCCGCCAATGATACATCCGTCGAAACAGACCAATGGCACAACGATAAGCCATATGGCGCAGAAGATGAATCCCTCATAACCGAAGAACAAGAGAAAAAATTGCTTGGCCAAGATGATCCAATGGGACAACAGCAGTAATTGATCGAAATCGCTATCGAATATCACCATCGCAACAGCGCGCAGCACCTACGTAACGTACACGATTTGTAATCACATTTACGCAGAGTTGGCGCGATTCGAATCGCGTGAAAGAATCGAGAAAGAATCCGATTCTCACGATTCGAATCGGATTCGAATCGCGGTTCCCCAAGTCAAAAGAATCGGGAAATGCAGGAATTCGATTCCCTTTTATAGAGAATCGCACCGCCTCGATTCCCTGCGATTCCTTGCAGATGTTTTTCACATGTTAAAACAGTGAAATGTACTGTTTTTAATGACTTTTAAGTGATGCATTTGCATTTTGTAGTTCGGGACTGATGACATTGTTTTAAAAGTTAGCTGTTGTGTGAAAATATCGCGAATCATCGATTCTATACAGTGAAGGAATCGCGCAACGTAAGAATCGGATTCTCTTTAATGGAGAATCGCGCCTTCTGGATTCCCTGCAATTCCCTGCTCACAGCAACAAACGAAAGAATAGAACATGCAAAATGAGCATATACCAAGTTGGGGAAATTACTCATTTCATTTCAGATTTATTTGTGAAGTCCTGAAGTTGAGAAAAATTAGTATTTGGGAATCGGAATCGGAGGGAATCGAGAACCGCTAAAGAATCGGATTCAGAACCGGATTCGCTTTGTGAAAGAATCGAGACTGGAGAATCGCGATTCTCCCAAGTATGAGAATCGTAATTCAGGAATCCGATTCTGACGAACCAAGGAATCGCGCCAACTCTGCATTTACGCATGTATAAATAATCTTTTTTTTTTTTTTTTTTGTTGTTGTAATTGTCGATGTTTACGCATAACAGTATATATTTTTTATTGTTTTTTCTCTCTAATTATATCCCTAATAGATTTAGAAATTCTCATTTCTGTTCATTTTTTTGTGTGTGTGCTCTGTGCGCAGTATTTTTATTATTTTACATCGATAATCAGAAGAAACTATCTGTACCAGTCTCAATATTTTATTTTTATGTTTTATTCTATGAGTATTATTTTTATACCATTTTAATTCTAATCCCTAGTGGACATTTACTCCATTTTTTGTATTTTATTAGATAACAATTTTAATTATAATCTAGCGACACATATATTCTTGTTACGAGTCACAACTACAGATACGATTATAATACGTATTTACAATAGAAATTGTCAACATTTATGCAATAGTTAAAACCTACTCCCAAATAAGCTAATTCATGCAAACCTTATATTTCTTCTTTATTTTTGTCACTCACCTACAAAGTCCATTTGAGATCGAACATATGATCCAAAGAGGACGAAAATTATAGTGTACCCATAGACTTGACCTCCATTACCATTTCGAACCTGTCAGAAAAATCGTGTGACACTCATAGATACTCAGAACAGCTGGCATTTGCTGCACATGGAGAAATCAATGGGTAGTGGATACAATGAAAGCTCAGTATCACGAGGTCAGTATGATATAATCAAAATTGACGATATTCTTTACTTCCTCTCCGTCATTCTTCCGTGAAACGTACGGGGGGCAGTAGAGATATCCATTTCGGATAGGTACAGTAGGGAAAAAGGTGTATACATGACCGTATGTTTCTCTGTAGGGAATGCCTAAGGGTAAACCCACGGGGGGCATATGTGATATACTACCATGCCTAGGTACTTATCCGGAATAATATGGAGAGTCAAGGTTGGTAACACTGGTACATCTTCCAGCTACAGGTATCTCATACCTGGATGCTGGGAGATGTATCATTAGTACTAAAGGTTGAGTCGACGCATCCTCTTGTATTCATGTAAATGTGTTAATAGAATCGGTTAAATAGTTAATGTTGGGAGTTCAGTCTCTTTATTCCTTCATTGGTAAACGTGAGCTATATAATTTGTTCATTGTTAATAGTTAAAGTGTTGATCGTAATAGTTCAAAGTTATTATTTTAGTGTTAATTAAGTGCAAAGTTCGAATTAGTATAATTGTGAATTTGTATCAAGAAGAATACATTGAGTTTGTAAGTAACTGTGTTAATCATTGACTTCCGTAACTTTATGTGTTTATGTTGAGTGACATACGTTCTTAGGTTTACACCCAGAGCTAGCTTGGCTTGCATCAGTCTCATTATTGTGTTTATTGTAGGATTACTCCAGTGAGTATATCCTCGATCTACTTCGATAGTTAGATAGGTCAATTCGCCACAAATTACCATTATCTACCCTAAGGATTTATCTCTCTCACAAACTTAACCACGTATTCGTATTTTAGATAGGTATTTATTACAATATTTCAAAAGTGGTGTAGGTAGTCGATAACTATCTGGAGCCAAAAAATGGTCATTCGGAACTCCTCCTTACTACAAAGTTTTTTTTTTTTTACTTGAAAAGGGGGTTATGTAGAACATTATTAATGTAAAAATTGAATATTTTTAAAAAAATTTCCCCAATTTTTATTCAATTTTTGTGATTTTTTCAGCTTTGAGAGACTCCTTACTAGGGAGGGAGGGTCAGTATGTTTTGAAGCAAGTCTCTGAATAATGGTTCTCGACTTACAGAAGGTTGAAGTTTCCAACCAACATGGAAAAAAGTTTTTCTTCAAGCGAGCATGACTTCGCCCCTTCAATCCAAAAGCTAGGCATATTTACATACTTGTGCTCAGCATGAGTTGCCTACTTACCCGGTGGAAGGAAATAGGTCACTTGCAGCTTTTGTCTTTATTTTTTTCATTTTCATCCCCATTGCTTATACCCAGGAAGAATGTGGTTTATGTATTGTAAGAATACCTGTGTTCCTGTACCGTGAGCTTCTACATATGAGATGGATCTCGGATCTACGTTGATCGTTTTATAAAACTGTTCGTATAGATTTTTTTGTTGACTGATTGACGGGTGCATGATACCATCTGTTTTGTACCCTTCGGAATTAGTTAACGAGTGAATGACATTTGCGTAGATTCTTTTGGCGTATTTTCTTTTTTGTATAAACATGGCAACCACTGCTTCGCCTCTATTGTATCCATTAGCTAAAAACCCACCATGAGCGAAAATACGTGACCATATAGTGAGTTTTCGTAGACCGAGTAGTGTTTGCAAGTTACCAAAAACTTACAGTTTGCATCAAAAGGCGAAGAAATCACTCTACTATGGATCATCGACGATGTTGGATTGTCGTAGTCGTCGGCAAAACTAAAATTGGCCGAACACACGATCGCTCCTTCGCATTGGTCACTTTGAATGTATTTAATAGCCATGTCTAAAGCGTACACCGATGACGAACATGCTGTATTCACACTGCAACTTGGCCCTATAGCAAAGATACAAATTCAATCAAACTGTTGATTGGAATATAAATGTTGTTTCTTCTACGTGCCTAATATTGGTATATTTTATTACCGTGTAGATCCAAATAATGCGATAATTTGTTAGCACACATGAAAATTCCAGAAACAGAATATCCATCGTATTTTCCCTCGTGAAAGTCATAAGCTGGATCACTGTCTGAACTAGTTTCCCATAGACCACAAACAACAGCTATGTTTTTACCTTTTATTTGTTGCAAATTGTAACCTTGGGAAAATTTCAGAATTTCAATTATAAATTTTGTACGATTGATTCGATAGGTGGGTAGTGGTTAATATGAAGATGGTAGGTACCCGCATCAAGTACAGCTTCGAATGCTTTTTCATGCAGAAGTCTCGTAGCAATAAGCGTTCCTTCGGCCTGAGGATGATTCATGTTAAAGAAAGTATGATCAAAACGATCGATTGTTTTAATCGAACCTTTCACTGTTGCTGTTTATCCACGTCATAAGGAAATAGAACAATGGGTTTCAGAAATTTTCACCCGTGTTATAAATTAATAATAGCCTATGTTATAACTTACTGCCACTAGGAATGTCAACTTTTGAGAACATATTTTTCCCTTTCAATATGTTCTCCTTAAATTCTTCGAAATTTTCGCTGTTAGGAAATGCTCCTGAAATACCAGTGATCACAATGTCGTCATCGTGGTAATCTGCGCTTTGCGTCGCCATCGTTAAATTGGTTGGTATTCCTTTTTTATGAAGAGAAAAAATCGGATTGATTATAAACTCGCGAAAGTGCAACAATGCAATGAACTTAAAATAAATCTATTTTTATATCAAAAAATAAATTTGGACAATTCAATTTGGTGGCCTCGTTATCGTAATGAAAAATTACGAACATTGTATAGGTAATAATCCTTATTGAATATTAAATAGGTATACCTAGGTGTCCAATTATTTACAATGTACACCTTAAAAATGTAAATTTGTTTGAGCCATTTCTTAGAATAATAGATAAAATCTCTCAACTTTCCGTTTTTATATCAATAAATAAGTTGGAACGCTTCAATATGACAATAAAGGTGACCTCTTTAAATGACACTCGTGTAATCGTGCATTATTTAAATCTAAATCGTAATTTTAAAATGCATAATAATCAAGGTTTTTGACCATTTAAATGAATTCGCAAACTTTTCAACGTATTTGTTTCTTCTACATATGTACGAGTACCTATATGAATATTAAATAGATGTATAATTATATTATTACAATGTATATCTTGAAAATGTAAATTAGTTTGAGTAATTTATTAGTACCTTTCATATTTGTTGACAAACAAGGTATCCTAACCGGCAAAAACATTTTCGAACATAACTTAGGTATGTCAAATCACAAAATCAAATCAGCATGCAAAAATCAACACCCGCCGAAATGTCAGGTGCCTGAAGTGCCTTTTAAAATTTTTGGCGAATTTAAAAAAATCAAATTTGGGACAAAAATTTGAAAAAATTTAAACGTGAAAGCTGAAATTTTATGTGTCCGTGTATCTTTTTGTTCGACCTCTGCGAATTGATTAGAAACAATGTTGAACTGTTACGAGCAATTTTGGAGCTTCCAGAAGATTTTTGAGAATTTGACTTTCTTCAAAATTTCATCAAGTAGATAATAACGTACTTTGTACATCTCTTTATATCACAAATTCAGCATGTCGATAGAATATGGTTTCCAGCTGTTCTGGAACCTACAGCTATAGTTAGGAAATTCTAGATCTTTAGGTAAGAAGTACAAGTACCTAATTGAAAGTTTGAAAAAAATCACTGATGACAAAAAATCTAAGAGTCAGATTATGACGTCTTTTTAACACGATGAATCGACTTCTGGAGGTGGTTATTTAAACAGTTTTGGAGCCTCCAGTAACTTTTTGAAACTCTCACTTTTTGAACAAAAAGTTTTGAAATTTCGATGTTCTCATGCAAGTAATGAATACAGTGTAGTATTCTTGTAGCATAAGGTATGAATAATTTTAAAAAAATGTCTTTCTGATGTAAATTTTCATATCTATAGGGTCATTCCACGTCAATTAGACCAAAAAGTGGTAGGGGGGTTCGACAATTTTTTTGAAATTTTTCCTGTGGAAAGACCTTCCGAAGGGATGACCAATGGCGCAAATCGCAGCCCTCTAGCCCATTTTCGAAGGCAACCAGGGGGTGTCAAAGTTTTCAATGAACCTAAAATATCATCCATTTCAGCAATGGATTACTCGATAACCGCAATACCTACCAAAATGGAACATTTTCCCATAGTTAGGGGTTTTGAAAAGCTTTTTGATGATATAATAAAAATCAGTGTTGCCACTTTTTTTCGTACAAAAAATTAGCTCAAAAAGTTTCAAAACGTAGTTTTCATATCGTTCCGACTCTCAAAAATTCTGAAAAAAAAAAAAAAATATATTATGAACAACTTTTTATGCTGAACAAAATTTAAAAAAATTGAGATGGTACCATGTTGCAAAGTTGATTTTAAAAAATTGTAAGTTTGCGAAAAAAATGCGATTTTTTGATTTAAAACATGAAAACAAATTTTGATAGGCAAAGTTGACCCATTTGACTTTTATTTTTGTTGAAAAAGTTGATCACAAAAGCTGATTATTTCGAAAATTAAAGAATTTTGGTAAACATGCTTAAGGTTATTGAAAGAGAACCCCACGACACAATTTTAGCACAGTTTCGAAAAAAAAATATTCATGTGCGCCGGCGCTGTCGCTGCCTAAACAAGTGGGACTTGGACCCTTTCTGCACTCAATGGCCAAAATTTCTCTTGAAATTGCTCGGGCGCGAATGGGGCTTGATTCTACATATAAGTTACATCACTTAGACTGCTATCTCGTTTAAATTAACCAAAAACTCCTTGAGGTGTAAAACTTTTTGCCGAAGTTGTTAATTTTTTCATTTTTTTTCAGTATAGAGATGAACTCGAATTTCAAAAAATGGTCTTCTCGAAAATGTTACCTAGTTATTTATCAATGAATTCAAAAAATTTAACAAAAAAGTCTTCAATGCGGACCCGGCCCATTTCTGCTCCCAAATGCCACCTTCATATTCGTGTTCGGGGTATTCGAGTTTTATGAAAACGACACCATTATTATGAAAATAGCTCAACTTTTAATATTGTAAAAATTGAGGTGGGGCAAAGGCACTGGAAGGGGATGGATGAGAGTAGAGCACAATTGGACTTCATATTCGTGTTCGGGGTGTTCGATTCATATGGAAACGACAGCATTATTACGAAAGTAGCTCAACTTTTCATGTAGTAAAAATTGAGATGGGGGCAGAGCACCGGAGGGGTGTGGAAGAGAGTAGCATAAAATTGGACATCATATTCGTGTTCGGGGTATTCGAGTCTTATGAAAACGACACCAAAACTTTCTTGAGGAAGGTGCTCAATGGTACCCACCTTCCATGGAAATGTCAACCCTGAAGCTCTCGGGGGCAAATTCACCATACTTATCCACCTACAGCCTTTTTGACCACCACGAACAATTGCTGAGTACATATATATAATAATTATCTACTTTGAAGACGCTGTAGAGGGAGATAAACATGTTTGTTGAGCACATATCATAGTGAACTTCTCAAATAGATAATTTGTATAGCACTTCGGTGTCAGCTGATCTCTTGGTACATACAGTGCAACGACTTCCAAGCTCTCCCAGTCTCCCTTTAGCGTACCCAGTATCGTGAATGTAGACTCTCAACGCCATTCCTCGGGCTACTCCGCGGGTAGACTAACTTGACGGTAATTTTATTATCACAACATGATCTCCGCAGTTGGCTACAGATGCAATGGAGTGCATATAACGTCGAAGATGTAAACTGACGAGGGCTATTTTTGCACGAGCTCCTCAATTATTCCTCTACCTCAGACGACTTGGTCCTGGTACATTTGTATCTGACTGAACCACACTCAAACAGAACAAATTCACAACTACATAGCTTTGAGCCTTATCCTTTTTTATAAAACTTGAGGCGAGAAGTATCATAAATAATATTGTGTACATCATTTTAAGCCAAATTAAATCATTCTTTATTCATATTTGAAGGTGCTTAAATCACATACATATTCAGTACTTGAATGAGGCTTAAATAATAAGTAGTAAATTTTTACTAAGCACTGTCGATTTCTAAAAATCCAACAGTCCATTTGAGTAGGTGATAATTTGAGTTCCAGAATTATTATTCTCATGCAAATTGTGTAACAATATTCAATAATATTGTAGGCGAATAATTTCTTACTACGATTCTCTCATAAAAGTCCGCAAATAATTGCTGGTCAATTCTTCCATAATGAGCATTCCAACAAAATTTCCAAAGTTTTTGGATGATGCAAAATTGTAGTGTGACCAGCATCAATTTTATGAATTTGTATGGGATGCTTGAAGTACTGCAATGTAAACGAAAAAAATGATCTACAAAATATGAATAGGTACGTATGCTGAAATTCTAGAACGTTTTGAATCAGCATGTACATATATAGCCTATATACCAACGCATTATGAGCAGAAACTGAAATGTTAAAACCATTCACTCACAAAAAATAAAGCATGTGCAATTGTACATAGTTAGGCAAGTAAATACCTCTGAGAAGCCATAAGCGTTATCAGTGTCAAGTGGATTCTCCACACATCGTATTAGAATACCATATGATTTAAGTGATACTCGAGAAATTTGGTAAGTGCGTAATGCTTTGGTTGCATTGTAAATTCTGTCGAGCAGCACATCCAGTGCGTTTTTATTTTTCATTCCTGATGATAGTAAAGATAGGCATAATTTTTTCTTCAACGGCCAACCAATTGTCTTTTTTATCAATCCAATGAACTGTAGGAGGTAAAATTTTCATTCGTTATGTGATATTGTGTAGGTTTATTTTTCCCTCATCCTCTTTATTACTTACTTCTTCTCTTGGAGTTGTTGGTAAAAATACTGACATTGTAAGGGAACAGACTCTGATTTGCATCTCTTCATCATAGAAATTGTCTTCTCTAGTTTGCCTTTTTTGGAAATATGTCGGAGAAGATTCTATCAAGTACACATATCCTTTTTTCCCCTGTTCTTCTAAAATGTTGGCCGCTTCTAAAGCTATCAATCCACCCAAACTGTGACCAATTAAGCAGAATTCCCGGTTCGAATTGAAATTTTCTAGTATGTACTGTGAATACATACGAGTAATGTACAAATCGGTCAAATTTATTATTCGCTAATTATAGCGAATAACATATGTACTATGTTGTGATGTTGACTTACTTTGGCAAAGTAATCGCGTAATTCCTCAAATGAATAGTCTGCCACTTCACCAAAATAGTATTGAAAGCATATCACTTGACCAGGTAAATTTTTTGCCAATGACTGCATTGTAACAGCTAATCCTGTAATGATTATAATGTATACTGTGATGTGTAATTGTATAGTATTTTCTTTGGTTCACTTCATACTCATTATAATATTTAATTCAATGTGACACGTTTGTTTAGATTATGTATCGTATATTTTGATTAATGCAAACCTTCAACTCCTGGAAACATGAAAATAGTGGGATATTTTTCGATGTTGTTTTCATCAACTGGTATTCTACAAATTGACTTGTTCAGAAAAATTTCCTCCATAAAGGTTTGCATTTGAGTTTTAATTTTTTCTCCTGTAAAAGCCATGTGTTTTTTTAAAAGTGATTATTCTGAAAATGAGGAGTTCAGGGTATGTGGATTATATTATTCAATTATACTGTGCGCGCCATATTGAAACCTTCATAATAGAGGAATGAATGAATGAATGAATGAATGAATGAATGAATGAATTAATGAATGTATATACCACCTCGAACGGTTATACATATGACTGGATGTATGGATGGACACTGGACAGACAGATGGAGAGATAAATGGATGGCTTGATGAGAATGCATTGTATATGTATGAGGGAGATCCGCAAGCCATCACCTGGAGAAACAGTTACCTGTAATAATTGTGTTTTCTTTCTCCTTTTTCATTTGATATAATTTAGCAAATGTCATAGTTTGTAGGTCTTCTGGGCTGAAAATGGCATTGAATTCCAATTCGAGAATTTGTTTCAATTCCAGAGCTAGTACAGAATCCATACCTAATTCTGAGAATGTCCATGATTGATTTATAGCTTTGAGGTCTTTAATGCCTATAAGATATGTTTGTGAATTAGCATTGTAGGTATTTTAATATCTACATGGAATCTAAATTTAAATAGGATTGCTTTAGTGATTTGGATTTTACCCAATACATTTGCCACGGCGCCTGCGATATTAATTTCACTGTGACGTTTTTCAGCAACCACAATGCTAGTTACAATGGGATGGGATGTCTGTTTCATGAACATATTTAGTGTGTTCAAACATGATTTCATTTTTTGTTGTAATGCTCCACAAACTACATACGTATAAAGAAGATGGATATCATCAGTCTCATGAAAATGATTATAAAAATCATGACTGTAATATGTATGTACTAATTCCACATCTTACTGATAATTTCAGACCCCAAGGAGTGTTCTTGAAATTCAGCTACTATACCCACATCTCCAACTGCTCCCCATTGAATAGCCAAAGAAGGTAGACTATCTTTGTGTCTGATTTCACAAATCCTCTCCATTGCAGAATTAGCATAGGCATAGTTGCTTTGGTTTTGATTACCTAAACCAGAAACAGCACTGGAAAATACAATAAAATATTTCAAATATGGGCACATTTTTCTGCTCAGGTTGTCCAAATGCATAGTCAAGATCGCCTTAGGTCCGTTTGTTATGCTGAAGTTTTCTTTGGATTGTTTTACAAATGGATCATCTTTCAGGATCTACAAATTGGTGACTAGTTGGATGATCTGTTCATTCCTTAAACTGATAGATAACTTACACCGATGAACTTGATGTATTTTTACCATTGCAAGGTTGAATATTCCCTCTACTGGTCCTAATGTGTTAGCTGTTTGAAGTAAATTTCTTACACCTTTTTCATTTGTCACATCTTCTGTGAATGTTACAATTTTCACTCCGTATGATCTCCATAATTTGATACGGTATGACTGGTAACCGTTTTTAATTCCTGATCGTGAGCTTAGTATAATATTGCGAGCACCTCTCAAAATCAACCAATCAGCCAGTTCCATTCCTATTCCACCTAAACCTCCTGAAAGTACACATTCAGTAAGGAAAATTTATTACAATTTCGAATCATTCATAATGTATTAAGTGTAAAATTTTCTTTATTGAAATACATATTGCAAATTAAATTAAAGTTTACTTACTTAAAATAAATTTGATTCACACTTTGGAAAGATTACTTACCCTCAATAACGTATGAGCTATACTTCGAGCAGTGAACTTGAGGCTTACATTTCCTAGCTATTGGAATAGGTTTGCCTTTCTGGTCATTTTCTTCATCATTAATTTTTATTAGAACTTTTCCAGTATGCTTCCCAGTTGCCATAAATCTGAATATCAAGTACATTTGCGAAGTATTAAGGAGCTGAATATTTGCTCAACTTGACTATGCAACAAATTATGCGAAACAAACAGAGGCTTGTCGAATTGTGTGAGATGGGGGGTGGGGCACAGAAAAAAATTAACAAAAAGTTGGTAATTTTTTGCCTAAATTAATGAATTAGAAAAAGTTTGAAAATTGGGGGAACTCGGGAAGAAATTGTGTAAAAAGCATAAGCTTTTTAAATTCTTAAATTATACATTTTCTAAAGTTTTCACCATTGCTTTGCTCTGGCCAGGTCATTTTTCTCTTAAATTCTCTGATTATGTTCGGAAGTAGAATTTTTTTTTGATATTTTCTATTTCCGACTCCCCTTCCAAAATTTCTTCTGACCACAGCTGGCCGATTGCGCGGAAATATGGAGGAGGAGAGGGTGATTGTGGGTTGAATAGTGCGAAAATCGGGCAAAAAAGTTGTAACAATTTCAGTGTCACCCCCTCCCTGCTACAATAAGACATCACTTTGTCATGCCTACGGAAGCAAATGTACCTGAAAGCTGACTCTATTTCATCAGCTTGGAAAACTGTCCTCTGTATTGGTTTTATGATTCCTTGATTGAGAAATTCTGTAACCTTTTCTTTGATTGCAAGTGTGAGATATCTGTTAGTTCGCATTATCAGGTCCAACTGTATGCTATGAAATGAGATGTTGTTCACGAAATGTCCCAAACCTAAATTGAAAATTTCCAGTCTAAATATCTGCATGTAGTATGATGAAATTACGTAATATGTAGCTCTGTCATGTATATTTTTTAGCGCTCACTTAAATCGTGTCTTTCGAGCATATCGTATTTCCCTATCTCTAAAAAGTGCCCGTCGTAAGCCAAGCAACGTACTGAAGCTTGCATTTTCTCTTCAGCCAAACTGTTCAGAACTACATCTACTCCACGTCCGTTTGTCTGCTGAATTATCAACTGCTCAAAGGATGTATCTCTCGAGTTACCTATGTGACTTTCCGGAATCTACGAGTATAACCATCATTTCAATCATTGTTCTGTTTGTTTACTTGAAAATGAGTCTATTTCATACCTGAGGGAATGTTTTTCTTATAAACTGTACTTTTTCGGGAGTACCAACAGTGGTAAATATCTCACATTTGTAATGAAGGCATATGTTGATAGCAGCTTGACCAATACCACCACTGCCTGCATGGATAAGTACTGAGCAGCCTTTTTGTAAACTCATTTTGAAAAAGAAAGCTATGACCACCTGTTAAATCAAACCAATCTAGATTGAAAGTATATGTCCTCAAATTCCCCTACCAAAAATTTCAGCTTCTTAAGTTCATTTCTGGATTTTTGACGAATTTTTGAAAACAGAAAAACACTCGAGAAAGTTGTTTTATGGGCGTCTCTTTAATACTCTTCTTTTATGATAGATCATTTTTTTGAGCAAGTGAACCAATTCTTCAATTCAACTCTCACACATTACGAACTAGTAGCCTACATAGTTTTGGACTCTGCTGCCTTCTGGAGCCTCCAGCGATTTATCAATTTGTTTTCCAAAAATTTCAATTTTAGAACGTACAATATTGTTGCTTATTGCAAGTACCCTCTCAACCGTTTTATGCGGTTATCGTGAAATTCCAGGAGTGTGATTTCAAAAGTGAATTTTTGACCCATTTTGTAAATTCCAAAAAAAGTGGGAAAAAACAGATCTCCCATGAAGGTAAGTTATATCATAAGCGACTTGAGAATAAAACTCTGAAGTAGATGGAAATGGCTTTGCTCCCAGCAATTAGCTATTATGTACTCACTGTGGCGTATATGACAGGAATGGTAGCTGCTTCTTCTAGCGTCATATGGTCTGGTATTTTCCACGTCGTTTCGGGACGTGATTGAACTGTGGTTGCAATCGCTTCCTTTTCTACAATACCCATCCAACGTGTTCCATTATCATCTTTCCCGGAAAATTCAAAACCATAATGACTCTAGAAAGGGTATAATCAACCAATGAATGTTTAACCTACCTATAAGTTGTTAGGACTTGATTCCAAGTAAGTGAGCTGATTTTTTTTTTATTAAAGCGACGCGATCAGCTTGCGCATAATTTGTCGATGGGGAACAAAATTCGACCAAATGTGGATTGAGAGCTAAGATTTAATTTCTTTGCTTACAAAAGAGTCAGTGTGAAAAAATTAAATTTGTTTTAAAAACTGTTTTTGACCTCTAAAATCGACTGGTGGTGGGTATAGGTACGAATTTGAACCAGCAGAAAGTGAAAAGTGGTTTCTAAGACAATCTAAAAGATCTCAAACTCGGTTTATCCGAGTTTATTGGTGTTGCATTTCATGTCAAGTCTTTTTATGGCAGTTTTTCCAAAGCTTAGGTACTAGACAGCGAAGGAAAAAAATGCTGAAAAGTGCGAAATGGCTGACCTCAACCTCATTCTCCAAACATTGTCAGTGCTAGAAATTTAGGCTAGTTTTTTTTGGGTGCAGTTTTTCTACATATTATCTTTATGTCCGATCAAAAAATGTATCTACAGGTTGAGATATTCTCCATGATCTGTTTGGAAAAATTGTACCTACCCTATTTCAATTTCTTATTTATCATAGGTAAGAGATGTTTACTCGTGTTAGTCGGTTGTAAGTAGGTAAGTCTTCTGCGGAAATTCTTCCACTTGTTATCATAACATCACGGAAATTCAAACTGCTGTAATATACGTAAATGTGATTTTTTTGAAAATTTTCAAACCTGCAAAATTAGTGCGAAAGAAAGCAATAAATTCGTTTGACTAAAAATGAAAGCTGTCGTCGCATGGAAAAAGGTTCGTTTATATCGTACTCCTGTAGATTTGGCGATCTTTCAATCCATTTGAAGGACGAGAAATCTCCGCGTTCCTCTTGTACGCACAGTGCATGAGTTGTTTCTATCTCGTCAACTTGATCAGTTGTAATATGGCAATAAACGCCCCACTGTCCATTTTTGTAGACGTTCTGGCATAAATTCGTATCCAGTTGGTCTCTATAGAATGAATGTTCCAACGAAAAATCTTGTACTTTTTCATCCATCGTGTAAACGCATCTACAAAATTGAAATGATGAGGAAAAAATAAAACAATTAGCGCTTGCTTAATCTTTTGCAAAGATCTTTCGAATCATAACATTGAATAATGAACAAATGAAGCTGTTTCTGATTTACAACGAATTTAATCGATTTTGTACTGTATATAGAGGTACCAAAAATACACAATAAGCTACCTCAGATTCTTTCCTTTTTCCTCTTTTCTCAAGGTATTGAAAAATCCCAGTATTCCATTTCTTGGATCTTTTTCGGCATAAATGACCAGTTTTTCGTTTCGTCCTGGATCAACGGCTGCTAATTCATTCTGAACATTTGATACCCAAACGAACGTATTGCTGGTTACTTCTACAGTTTTGTAAACTGATTCATTTCTCACCACCTGTTAAGTTTAATTATTTTCACACTTTGTTATTGGAATTATTTAATTTACTGATATTTCAGAATGCATTGGTTATTTGATTAGGTACTACAACAAAACGCATGACGAAACATAGGTACCTTATTCAAGAGCAAAATTCTTTCTGTTTCGTTGATTTTACGACTGAAGCAAACGTTGAACCCTAGTTTTTTGTATGTGTTGAAAGCCTTGGCGGCCGGTTCTCTTGTAATCAGGAATCCATCCTCTTTTAAAGCTCCGTGTATGCTTTCAATCATCTGGGGAGAAGAAGCCATACCAGCGTGTATGTGTTAAGAAATAATTTTTAATTCGCGCAATTTTCAGTTTACGTACGTCCATTTTGTGCGATATGTCGGATAAAACGATTATTGAGCTGCTTTTATCGTTAGGTAATTTTTCATTCGACACGTTGATTTCATTTGGTACTTGAATTTCAGTCACTTGATCCCGGCTAGTGAAAATGGTGACGTTGGGCTGGAAAATTGCCAACTTTTTATTTAGGCATTGCACTTCATGTATAGAAAACTCATGCTACTATGTAGACACCTATTTATGCAATCTACATGTGTGTTAATTAGGAAATCAGTTGATGACTTGTGGAGTCATAATCTTAATTTTTACATTATCGTGAATATCTTTGTTTCTCAAATCTGAAGAGAAATTCAAACAAACAGTCTAGTGGTATAAAAACGATACTTTTTATGCAAATTTTTTTTTTAGAAATTTTAATTTTGAAAAAGAAAAGAAAACAAACCCCAGTGTTGCTCGGGCAAAAGCTTTTGATAATTTGTGTTTTGAGAACTGAAAGAAGAGGTTTTTCTTTTATCACCGGCCCAGAAAACTGCCATCTGTGCCCTGAATGATTTACGTATCCGTCTTCTCCTGCTTTACCTACTCATATTTTTACAGATGGTGGGATGTTAGGTGTACGTATCTACCTCTTCTTTATATCACCAACTTTATTAGTATTGCATTTTTGAAAAAGTTGTACCTGTATTGTTGGTAAACTGTTCAGTGACTTCCACATTGATAATGACATTATGCTGCTTTCGGAATCGTGATTATGATCAACTAATTCATATGTTTTCACTTGAATTTCCAATGTGTTTTCGAGTATTAACTTTGATCCCCCCCTGAAAAAAAACATCTTTTCGCTATTATGAGTAAGGAAGGTGGGGTGGGTGAAATTTTTTTGGCTCCAACATTTTTTCAAATGTACCCAACAATGTTTCATCAAAATTTCAAAAATCCTAGGACTGGGGAATTTCACCTATTTTACCCAGGAATGCCCTTTTCAGCTATTTTGATACATATAAGCAGAAATATTTCTGCGCGCGTACTTGGTTTCACGATCGTGAGGTATACATGAATTTTTAATTACACATTCTGAGGTAAAATTTCACGCTGAACAGTTTTAGTGTTCAATTTCATGCATATCCCAGCATAGTTAGGCAATAAAATTAACGCTGGGTAGACAAATTAAATCAAAGGTTTTTCGTTACATCATTGAAAATGCAATCGATAGCTTCTTCAGTGCGCCCAGAAACAGTCAATATTCGTGGTATATCATCTTCACATTTTGATTTTGCGGATTGTTTAATTTTATTATGAGGTGACAGTAAGAGGTGACCGTTTGCACCGCCTATTCCGAAAGAATTTATTGCGAAATATCTTCCATCTGCAGGCGTTGGTACTGTAACAATCTTGAAAATGCACATACATAATTTTAATGTAGGTACTATACAGTCAACTGATTGAATACCATGAGTTGAATGTTATCTAAGTACGAGGATGTACCTGAAGCTGACCATTAAGTAAACCTTTGATGCTTGGATTTGGGCTTGTGAAGTGCTGGTTTGCAGGAATAATTCCACTTTCAAAGGCTGCAATTAATTTAGTAATACCACATAAAGCAGCAGCTGACTCTGTATGTCCTATATTTGATTTGACCGATCCAAGTTTCAGTGGAGTTTCACGTCCTTGGCAAAAGAACTCTGCAATTGATGTGCCTTCTACAACATCCCCTACCTGAAAAAATATCAGTTTAATAGGATGAACACTATCCCTACCTCACCTGACCACCACTCCCTCAAATGTTGAATCGCAGCGAAGTAACTTAGGCAATTTTACTGATAGGAGGACGTACCTGTGTTCCAGTACCATGTGCTTCTATATACGAGATTGATCTCGGATCGATGTTTATCGTTTTGTAGAATTTTTCATAAAGTTTTTTTTGTTGCGTGATTGAAGGGTGCGCGATGCCTTCAGCTTTGTATCCGTCGCAATTGGTTGTCAAATGAATGACGTTGGCATAGATTCTTCTAGCGTATTTTCTTTTTTGTAGAAACATTACTACCACAGCTTCGCTTCTGATGTATCCTCCAGCTAAAATACCTCAAGTAATGAACGATCCAAGTGATAGTTGTGAATTAATACCTATTCTAAATGAGGTAGGTGGGCACCTTGTGCATCAAAAGGTGAGGAAATTTTTGTGCTATGAATTATTGCAGAATTCTTTGTCATTCCTCCGTCACCAAAAATGAAATTCACAGAACCCACAATCGCTCCTTCACAGTGATCATTTTGGATGTACTTGATCGCCATATCCAAAGCGTACATAGATGACGAGCATGCTGTATTCACACTACAACTAGGTCCTATTTCGGAGTTACCAAGAGAACATTTTAGTTTTAAATTTTTTTCCCCAGAAAATTTTCAGAGTGAGGCCAATAGTGTGCTACCCACACTAAAAAAAGTTGTACCTTAATAGTCTATGTAGATAAGTAGGTAGTCAGTATATGTATGTATGTAATTTATTACCATGTAGATCCAACCAACTTGAAATTCTGTTAGCACACATATATTGACCCGTACCAACAGATCCGGTGAACCTTTCTTCCACTGCTTCGAAGGCTGGATCATTTTCGGTACTAGCGTCCCATATTCCGCAAACAACAGCAATATTTTTACCTTTTATTTTTTGCAAATTGTAACCTTTGAACAAAGTGTTCAAAGTTTTATTTGTATTTTTATCGCATCACATTGATAGAAGGTGGGTTAAGTACACCCCATTATCATCCGTGAGACATTTACCTGCGTCCAACACAGCTTCAAATGTTTTTTCAAGTAGAAGTCTCGATCCGATGATCACTCCTTCGGCGTCGTGACGATTTATGTGAAAGAAAGTATGATCAAAACGATCGATTGTTTTCAGCACACCATTGATATGAGCTGTTTTGTCCAGGTAATAAGCATTTACATACTTAGGTAACAAATTTTTTTAGCCAGTACCATATCTACTACACAGTAAGTTTGTTCTTCCATTTTTTTTAATTGCAAAATTAGAGGTGTTAACAAAAGTCTAATGGTCTTGAATGAACCTACTGAAAATTTCATATCATTTTTTGAAAAATACTAGATTCTTTTTTTCAATATTTGTTTTTCTTTTTTTTTTCATGAAGTTAGTTATAGTTTTTGGAGGTGATTAAAAATTTGATTTTCAATTTAAGTAAAAAATGTTTTTGCTGTAATTCTAAGTAGGATTTTTTTTTATTTCACAATACATACATTTTTTGTGGTGTTTGTGTTGTTTTCAAATGATTTTTTTTCAGTCACTTTAAATGGGTTTTTTGTGGTAATTTTGAATTAATTTTTGTCATGGTGGCTTGAAATAGGTACACTTCCATAAGGTAGGCCTGGTAGGCACTAAATTAAAAAATCGAAATTTCCTTTTTATGCAATTTGTACGGTAGGTGCTCTAAGAATAGTAGGTATAGTTTTTATTTTTAGATGTTTAATATTTGCCCCCACCTCATCCTAAAGTTGTTCATATCACTTGAGGAAAAAAAATTAATTCTCTTAATTGAAAATAAAATTCAGAATTATTGTGATTAGGTACCTATCTAGGTATCGTATGTGTAATTGTGTACGTACTCGTATAATTCATTTCTTTACTTACTTTCTCCATATTTATCGCTGGTTGAAAACATATTTTCTCCTTTTAATAAATTCTCCTTGAATTCTTCGAAGTTGTCGCTGTTTGGAAATGCTCCTGAAATTCCAGAAATCACGATATCATCCTCGTGGTAACTTTCGCGTGGCGTCGCCATGGTTTTTGTGTGTTCGCAATGACAATTTTTAAACAAATGAATAGCCAGAGTAGTGTCTCAACTTATGTGTACTGCTTATTGGGCAAATTAATACAATGGATTTAAGCTGTGGAATGTTTATAGTTTATTTAAAACTACCTTCAAAAAAATTATTAGGCAGGGGGAAGGAAATTAGTAATGTGTCTACTACTTATTATAATATTATTCGTTTACTTTTTTATATGAATAATATTCCAAGTAGGTACCCATATTAAGGCACGTTAAATTTATATGTACATGCCTATTATAGTACCTAAATACCTACTTTAGTAATTAGAATAATGATTTCTGAAATACCTATAGAGCTCTTTTATAAATAGTCAAGTGAATACAAAGTCGCGAGCTGTCTGCTGTCATGGTTAACAAATCGCCTAATAGTCTTTGTAAAGTCTTAGATCATCGGCCAATGTAAAGACATAGAAAGATAATAAACACCTAAGTAAAAGTTTTAAGTTAAGCACTTACTATATACCTATGCTCTGATAATATAATGCACCGGATAGCTATATTACACTGATTGAGACCTAAGCTTCACACAAATCCGTCTATGATCTGTCCGAGGACCTATCATAGGGGTGTATTAGCACCTAATTAGGGGTCATGACTCTAATAATTCACCTATCTACATTTATTCATTTAGCGCCTAAATAAATAAATTAGAAGAATAACAACACCTAGTTAGATACTCCGTGTATTCGATGTAATTGTAATACACACCTTATAATTACACCATAAATAGTTGGTAAAGCTAACTATTTATATCTTAATAATAACAGGTAAATAAATTCATTTTAACATATTAATTATGGAAGAAGTTGAATACTTACGACCATTGTTGGTGTTATTGTAAACGCGGCGAGAACTTTACCTTAGCAAGAGTAGATAAAGATACGCGAAATGCGATGATAATAATGATTGTTTTAAAACCGATTGGTAGTGTATGACGATTAACCGATAAAAGGTTTAAGAATATTTAATCTAATGAATATTCTTTAAATTGACGAAAAGTACACTTTAACAAATGTCGTGCTGGGTTAACCGGATAATACCCACGCGACTGGACTGATATTAGAGAGGAGTTTCGGCTTCCTTGTTTCTAATAAGAGTGGCGAGAGCTACCGATTCTCCGAGGCTCGATGCTGGCATCTCGCTAAGTCGGAGGGGAAGTTTCTCCCACTGGTCTAAGTAGGGACATCTTCTTTTAGGAGTAATCTTACACATAGACGCGGAGAGATATATGATATGTGGCAACACCTAAGCGTTGCAAGGCATAAGTCCCCTCACATATGCCCCCTTCCTTGGTTCACTCAAGGGATGCAGAACCGTAGGGGGAAGCACGGACTCCAAAGAATCCTGAGGAGAATATGCCTTGGAACCCTAGGTGCCATAAAATATCATCGGGATACCCTCTGCCCCTCCGTACTTTCCACTGCAGGTGAGCAGAAGAATACGGACAAAATCAAAGTCTCAACTACTCACCTTCCTACACCTCAAATAGAGCGAGCATGGTTTAACAAAGATATATCCAAGTCCTACCATTCGAATCACTCGTGAAGGTCAAAGAAAGGTGGTTAATTGGGTCTGAAAGATCAATGAACGTTCTGCGAGGTCAATAGCTGTCCTAGTGCAAGCGACTAGCTGGCTAAGGGCCTGCAGGAGCGTCCATTGAAGTCAAGATTTAAAAAGTGGAGCAGAGTTTTCAAAAGTGTTTTAGAAAATATTTACTCTTTGTCCACTCACCCCTAATTCATATCAGTGCAACACCAATGATTCACTGTCAGAGACATTGAATACATTAAATGCCATACTGAGTCCGAAAAGGAATGAAGTGGAGTAAATATTCTAGACATGATCAGACTGCGTCTAAGTGCAAAGAAAAAAGAAACAAGCTGTGGCGTTGGCTGTTTTTTATACGCGTTTTGGCAGCTTGAGAAAAGAGGATGAGACCTAAGAAGAAATCGAAGTATTAGATCTTAAAAAAAATCGTAGAAATGTAGAAACTAAGTACGCCTTGGAATACAAAGAAAATGGAATTCAGACTTTTGATTGAAGTATTATTCTTGAGAATATTGATTTGCTCAAGTCTGAAGGTTTTAGGAAAACATGTGCAAAGGAAGGAGAAGGAAAATTGGCTCAAATTAGACAAATCGAGGATGATAATAATTTTTTGGGATGTCGTGTGGGTATTGGAGTTCGAATATGTCCATTATTTGGAATCTTTTCCTTCACATTTTGATGACCTATTGTCGCACTTATGAGAAAATCTATAATAACTTCATTTGTCAAATCTTTATACTACAAGTGAGTCTTGTGAGAGATAGTCATTGATCCTAATTCAAAATAAGAATGTCAGAAATGACTGAAAGCGAAAATGTCAGAAGATGAGTACTAATTTAACCAAAACACATTTGTTACAATGAGCAACAATGCCAATGCATTAAAGTTGGCTGCTGTTCATTGGTAACATGAAAATTTGGAAAAATTGTCCTAGAGGATGAAAATTCTCGACGGAATGTGATGACAAAGAAAGAATATCTCACCAATTGCCATTGTCCTTCAATGCAAAAAAGATTTAAGACATGACAAGTTGGTTTGAAAAAATTACGAACTCTGTCAAAACAGACCGTGAGCTCGAAACTGACATAGAAGACCTATAAAAGATGACTGACAAAATGATTGAGAAATTCAAAAGAATTGGATCGTGAATTATTTATGATACTGAATGATAAAAGAGTATCAAACGTTTCGAAATCATTCGAAAGAATGCTATTTCAACACCTGATTAAGAAGACTACTATAGAATTTCGATATGATTCAAATTCTCAAAGGAAATTTTATCAAAATATTTAATTTTGAACTATTTTAAACTTTTATATAAATTTAGAACATATTTTGACTATACGGATATAGTACTTTTAATTAATCGAAAGTTAGTGATAAATTAAATTGGAATTCTTGTGACAATTTAGAAAATGTTTTGACTATAAAGATATAGTATTTTATTCGATCCGAACGTTACGAGGAAGAATGTAAGTTTATTGAAATTAATTGAAGAGATAAGTTTTCGAAAAGAGATGCTAGAAGCTTTAGTGATCGTAAAAGTAGAAGATTTTGGATTAGTTTGTTTAGTTCATGGGTGTAATTATGCAGTAATAGTGTGTTAGTTTTTTTTTTTTTTTGAATTGTAATCAAAGGTAATTTAGATTTGTTTTGACCTTATGTAGTTTTTTAATTTTTTATGTTTTGAAGGTCATAGAGTTCGAAAGAGGAATTTTGAGGGTGGTACAATTTTGTACATCTTTTGTATTTTTATACTTTATAAAAAATTTTAAGATTTTTGACGATTTTTTGGTTTTTTGAAGAAGTTCCAATGAGAATTCTACTCATCTCGAAATCTATCCTAATCTGTTGTTTTCGATTTACTGAAGTTTGACAATGAGGGCTTTGATTTCTGATGGAACCTGATCTAACTTTCCCTGACAGCAATAGTGTACTTAAGTGCCAATTGTTGTAAAATAATTAGGATGACTAAAAAAAAATTATATGTAGGGCATACGCGAAAATTACGATTACTAAACAGATTTTAAAGTCCAAAAGTGGTCATCCTTTGATTAAATAGAGTTTACGTTACGTTAAGTTGAATGGAAAAATAAAAGATAAAAGTGAAAAGTAAAAAGGATTTAGAAAAAATAGAGTGAAATTCTAATCAAATGGTCGTAAGTAAACGTAAAGCAGGAAATATACAAAGCATGCATACACAACATATCACAGATGCAATAAAAATGCATAGAAATATCACAACATGAACAAATGCAAAAATATCACATATGAAATACGTAAGGAATGCGTATTAGAGGAATAAATACAAAATTTACATAGGGGTATCATTATTTTCAACACGTTTATAACCTAATCTAAACACGATTGTATATACAGGAGTGATTCTTAATTCTAGAACTATGTACATTCATTTTTTGTTTTCGTTCTACTTTTAACTATTGAAAAAAGTTTTGAATCTTAACACATCGGTAACAAAGAAGATTTTTCATGTTTTTACTTTTTGAGTACATAAGTTGTTATCTTAACGAGTAAATGTTTTTTGAAAACTAAAAATATAACTAAAAATAACGAATTCTAAAATTAAACAGAACATACGAAAAAATGAGCAAAGCTGTTTTTTAAGTAGGTTATCTTACTACATAATGCATATACATAAGTGGATACATATAGATAAATAGAAAAATTTACAAAAACTAGTACCATTGGTTTCGTCGTCGAAGGACTGATAAAGTTAACAAATATGGGAATAGATTTTTGTACATTTTTCAAAATTTTGATTAAAATTAGTTTTGTTGTAAAAATGGGGAAATAGATAACGATTATACCTAACAGTATTTAGTATTTCAATAAAGTTACACACAATTAAAATTAGACTGAGAAATAGAATATTCTTAAAACTACATTACTTTTCATCTACATTTTGATTCGATATTTACGTTGAAAAATTTAAAATTTACAATTCGAAAAAATACAGGGAAGAAAATTAAAATATACCTTTAAAAGAGACTTATCCTAACAAACGAGTATTTACTAAAATAATGGAGGCAGAAAATAAAAATCTTTTGTCTGTAGTTTTTGCAAAGTTATAATTATGAAAAAAGGTCGTTGATTTCATGTTAATTTCAAGCGATATTAAAAAAAAATGTCTTGTACCATTTTTCGAAGCGTATATAAAAAAGAAAGATTGTTTCCTTTCTTCAGAATAAGAATAAAAATAGCCTAAATTGAAATTTTCATTAAAAAATAATTCTACAAAATAATTCAAGAAACTTAATTAGATATTTAAGCGCTCGAAATGCGAATGGAAAAAAGTTTAACTTCTAATGCTAAAAATAAGAGTCGTTTTTCACGAATTAAAATTAATAAAAAAGTGATTATCGATAACGTTTCGATTTCTGGTTACAATCAGCTACTTGTTGAGAATTCAAGCTTTTCAAATGTTCCTTGGAACTTGGACATGGCTTAAAAGCTCGGAGCTACGCTGTCAACAACATTGGGATTGATAAGGTATTTTCCACGTTCTCCCGGTAACCAATTAGCTTTAGAAATCGAAAATTGAATTAATAGATATGAAACTTACGGTGCTAATCTAAAAAATATTTGCTCTAACATGCAATATAGCTTAACTAAAATTAGATGTACTCAAATATTACGTAATAAAATAGAATAAAATAAAAAATAAAAAGGGAGGGGAGGGGGGTCTATCTTGTCCCTATTCATGCAAGAAAATGAATCGAACTGATACACCCAGAATTCTAGTGAACTTTCCAGAAAAAGACCAATTTCTAATATACACCCTGCGGTGTCCTGCAACGAAAAAGCATCAAAATCGAGAAAAATTCGAATTTGATCAGAAATCCAAAAATAGGTCCCTATACGTGAAAGTTTTTTCTACTATACGTTCGTAAACGTCCTTCAACGAAAAGTTAGTTCCAACAAAGGGAGTTTTTGAAAATCTGACTAAAGGGGAAAGGCTTGGCCCAATTTTAAAATTCATGCACGAAACATGAAGATCAAAATCAAGCAAAAGGAGTTTTATTTCAAAGATTCATTTAATGGCTATTTTCCCTGACTCAACACTCAATGACCTGCAACGAAAATTGCGTCATTTTCTAATATTCATCGAGTGTGAAAATTCAAGGAAAATTTTCAAAAAGGAATCAACGAATTATTAGCTATTTCATTTTTTCCAAAAATGCACAGGGTGCCCTTTTTGATTGAAAAAATGAAATGAGCTCTAATCATGAGGGCGATACTCACGAAGCTTCTCCCAAATTTCTACATGCACTAAAATGTAGATTTTTGGGAGAATGTCAAATCCGGGTGGTTGCAGCTGCAACGAGTCGATCTATGATGTTTCTGGTGTGAACTCGTCTGACATTGGTTCGTCATCTTCGTCGATCGGGGAACAGACACGATGGTGTACATCTTCCAATAATTCCATCTCAGCATCGATGCATGCAACCCAAGATGATGGTTCGGTTGGCGATGTTGGGTTTTCAATGTCCATTGCTATCGACTCGTCGGGCTGTTGCTGGTCTATAGATGGAGCAGCAGGCACCGGAGAAAGCGAGGCCTCGGCAGAGTTTCGTCGCGAATCTGCTTCGTTACTCTCCGAAGCTGGAGACGATAAGTACGTGAGAAGGGGTGAATTGGCGTTCTCTTCTGCAAGTATCTCATTAGCTATACGTTGCAGAAGTTCCACATTCATCTCTTCACCGCGTGCTGTCGCCTCTTCTCGCTTATTGACCATCCGTAAACGGCGAGAGGTTCTCAAAAGTTCAATATCTACTTGATCCATGGTAGCCTCTCGTTCGTTACGCGAAGCCAATTTCTCTAGTGCGCTGCTCATAACTCGATCTAGAAGCAATAAATCAACATTTGCCGAGTCTTCGGCGGTTAGCGACACATTATTACGAGATAAATTTTCCTGAATTTGTACGTCATCGGACTGTTGAGTTTCATCGAAAAGGTTCAAGTTATTTATCATGATGTCACTCACCAAGGTGGAGTCATCGTTTTTTCGATTGAAATTCGACCTCCTCAGCACTTTTTCAGGAATAAGATTAAAATGCATTGTCATTTTTCTGATCACCGAGACGTATACTTGCGGATCGTAAAAGATGCCTAACTCATCTTTATATACCGGATGACCAGAAAGATCGTTGAAGAATTTGCAAAGGTAGTGGGGATCATCTGCAAGCATTTGAGGCCAGTCTGTTGAAATCGACACAACTGGTAACATAAACCGCTCAATGACTCCTTTGGCTGCCAACAGCCCATGGAGGTTATCCAATCTCTCTGCGAAAATCTTCGGATCAGTCTTTATACAGCTATCGTACGTACCTATTGCCACCATTACACGAGAAGGTAAACAGTCGAATTCCGATAGGTTTTCTATCAGGGACTCGACTGTTAAATCCCTTCCGTATAATCCTTGATCGAGGGTGTCTGCAAACTTCTTACCCTGCAAAAGCCTCTCCGCTGTCCCTGTCGGGTGTCCGTCGCCAAGGAGGAGTATATCGTCGATGAAAATTACCGCCGGCATATCTCCTGACTTGGCCACGTACGCCGCAACAGTGCAATACAAAGGATAGGAATTAATAGGGTAAAAAGGTGCAAGCACCTCGGCTGGCTTATCAAATCGCTTCTGAAAGAGGGTACAGCTCCTATCGAGTCTCGTATTGGTGTTTCCCAGCTTCACAACTTGGTCCTGTACAAGCGGAGAGCGATTCACCTCTTTTGCCTTCTTGTTCCCCTGTGATTTTTGAGTCTCCTTCAAGACGTTCACAGTCGAACAAGAAGGCAAACTTGCAACCCCTTCAGTTGTTGGCACTGGGCAGTTATTTCCCTGAGAGCCAGGCAAAGGTTGACTTGCCATCAAATCGTGTTCTTTGCCTGTTCCCAGGGAAGGTTGACCAGTAACAACAAGCTGAGGGGTGGGCACGAGCGGAAAGTCGGTCATAAAGCTCGGAAGCTGTTGCTTTCGACGCGGAAAAGATTTTTTACGTCTTTCCTGCGTGAGGTCAACAACCCCCGGCAATACAACCGGCTCGACAATCTCGATGTCGTCACTCGAGGAGCTGCCCTTACTCTCAGCCTGAACTACGTCCCTATTTTCGTCCATATCAGTAACCGAGTCCCTATCTACCCTTCTCAAAGAGACAACGGGTTGCTCAATGCCGATGCTGGGCAGCATTTCGGTAAATTGAGTCATCGCAATTGCGTCTATTTTGCCCCTCAACACAGAGTCGTAACTGGCCTTCAGTGTACGATACAGCATTTGCTGGGTGCTGTGTTGATTGGTCAAAATGCGCAATTGCTCCTCAGCCGAATTACATCGATTGGTCAATCGCTGATTCGCTGCCTGCAATTCCGCTCTCTCGTTCGGCGTCACTGGAATCACAGGATCCCTCTGCCTCTGAGGTAGCGGAATGCGGGCAGATTTCGTCGAAACACGCAATCGATGATATTCGTTGCCCTTTATCTTTATCGAGCAACCTGTCGCTCGGCACTGCAAAACCGTTTCCTTTTTTGAGTTGGTGTCGATACTGGAGTCGTGTGCAACACGTAAACAATTATAATGATAAACGTGCCTGCACCGACTGGTAACAACTGGATAATCATCCTTCTTTTTCGTATTTGGATGGGCTTTCTTTAACACGTCTTCTTTACAAATTTCGCATATAATTATCTCGTATTCCATTTTTACACGGTGTAGAATGAAAAATACGAGAAATTATGAAGAATTAACTATATAAAAAAAAATTATCAAAAATAGAGCAAATTACGTTAAGATAGAGAAAAGAAAAATTTTAAGATAGAGAAAAAGAAGACATAAAAGATTTCGTAGGAGTTGAAGATATTAAATAAAAAGGAAATAAAACAGAGAAGTACGAAAACTACGAGGGAAAATTTACGTTAAGATAGATAAAAAATGAATAAAAAAATTGAAGAAAGAAGAAGAACAGTTTTCTTAATAATTGAAAATTACGTTAAAGGGAAATAAAAGCAAATCCGAAAATTTGAAGGGAAAAAATTTACGCAAAAAGAGATGTAACTACCGCGAAAAAAGGTTTTACAAATATCAATAGAAGGTCACGAGAGAAATTGTAACATTTTCCAAGAGAAAAAATGCCACGTAAGCCTAAGAAAAAATCAGACGATTAGAACATCGATAGACTGTGACGATTGAGCAAAGAAAGAAAGCTCGACAAGTATGTTACTGAGACAAATTCAAGAAAGACCTAGTCAGTCAAATAGAGAGACGAATAGAAAGACCTATATTTCGACAAAGTTCCTAAAAAAGGCACCTGTTGGAAAAAACACCAAAGCACCAAAAGTGGTATTTTTCACGAAACACGAGATCCTGCTATCTATTCAGAGACAGTACATTAGACACATAAGAAATACGCATATATAATAACAATGCATGAGATATTACTCGTAATATACTCAAAATAACCGGCTATGCCGTACTTACAGTTACCAAAAACGAAAGCTGGCCTTATTTCGGTCAATCAGCCTCCCAACGCACCAAAGTTGGGTTTCTGAGGACCGTTATAAGCCGCCGAAGACACGCAAAAATTAACAAGAATAGCGTAGAAAAAATATACTACTATGTAGATGAGAAGTTTGAATGCTATTGAATGACGATAATTTTTTCTATCTCCAAATGCTCTAAAATCTGCGAGTCGAATACCTCCCCACCTGTATTTCTTGTGATAAATATATTTAATACATCTGATAGTGCTTGAAATACAAGACAGGAGGGGTTTTTTGCTTTGTAGCGAGAACTATGTGGAGACATGAAAAATCTGTAACCTATGCGTATACGAAATGTGATAATAGTTGCTGTGTGAAAATCGCCGATGTTGTGGCTCTATCACAGCAGATAAGGAACGAGAGAGAGAAACAAGACGAAAAATGAACGTGAAATGTCGAAATATTTCTAATGCTATCTCTGTCTAACTGGTTCAAAAATATTCGACATCTCGTATACGTTGCAAAGTTGAGATGGGTAGCTTCGATGATGTGAGAAAGAGAGAGAAAGAAGTATCCAGAAGTGCGTGTGTTGGTTATATTTTATTACTTCATACTATCGTTGAAGAATTAAGAGACATTTCCTCCCGCTGGTAACAGGCATTTTATTGCCCACTTGTGTTGATTGACAAGAAGGCAACAAATGCAAACACAATCTCCCGAATCCGAAATCGTTGCCTTGTATCAAAGGCAAGTTTTTCAAGTTCGAGAGATTTTGTCTAATACCACCGAGAGAATTATCTCGTTAAAGTTAGTTATTTGTTAAGTACCTATATAGGTTGCATACAGGTTGCACTGTGCGTAATGCACTTGTTAAAATGCAACGCTTTGTCGCAGCTGCGTTTTGAAACAATCAATTGACTGTAGCAAAACGCAGCATGCGAGGCAACGTGTGCATCGTGCTTGTTATACTTGTATGTCGTTATCCTACCTTTATACCTATTCGTCATCCATATCGTCCGCTTATTTTGCCTTTGAAGTTTTATAATTATTGTCCCTCACGAATTTGGTATATAGGGCATATGATTGGGGTATTTGAATGAACAATGTAAAAAGGTACGTGAGGGAAATGGAATTGAAAATGGAAGAGGATTCGTGAGAGAAAAATGAGATAGAAAGTGGAAGGGGTTTGCGAATCAATAACTTTTTGGAAAACCGCACTATGTGGGACATATGTAGAGTGGCTATAATGATATAAAACTGACTCGCAATTGATTGAAGGTGAATATTTCTCAGAAATCAATGTTATGGGATAGGAAGGGCATAGTGAGGGAATTATGAAAAAGGATTCACGAGAAAGAATGGAGAAGAGTAGCGAGTTTACTCCGAATATCACAGCAAAATCTTATCAGAATTCGATCTAGAGATAAAAAGGAAAAATGGGACACAGTGAGGAAATGTATTTTGGTCGAATCTGATAAAACTATCGCTGAATCAATTCGCGTAAGGTTGAAAAGAAAATAGAAATAGGAGAATTCTGTACTTGAGAGTATCAGAATTAGTTTTTTGGAAATTTACGAAAAATGAAATTTCAGTATTTTTAGGACATATGGTTGGGAGATTAAGAGAAGAGGAAAAAATGAAGGAAATAATATTGCGAATCAATTCCACGTCAAATAGGGCATATATTGAGAGGTAAAACTTACAGAAATTAATTCGCAATAGGGAGTGAACATGGATTGACTCTGTGCTGTAAAGTATCAGAGTTGGTTAGGTGGAATTTGCAAAAAACTGAAATTCCAAAAGTTGAGGGATTTTGGGGTTGGAAAATATAGGTGAGTCTCAAAATATAATATTTTGAGAAAATGAGAATTTTGCGAAAACTTGAAATTCTCAAAAAAAATACAATTTAAAAAAAATTGTGGGGGGGGGGGGGGGGTAGGTGAGTAATAACATAGGGCATATGGATTGTTAAGCAGCATGAATTTGATTGCACAATAAAGGTGAAAACATTGGCACAAATTCGCGCATGAGGAAACAAAAGATTTGTTTTGTGGACTGCCTACCTACTCCTGAAGTTTGAGAAAATATTGGGAATAATTGGTAAATTTGGGGTCTCTTCTCGTGAATCAGTGCTGTAAACTAGCGAGGGCATAGTGAGGGAAAATTGTACAAAAGGAACTCACAAGAAGAGCTTATTTGGGAAAATTCTGTACTCCAGAACTTGAGGTTTGAGAAGGATTTTGGGAAGAACCAAATGAGGTGGTTTTCTCGTGAGCCAGGGCATATGTTGGGGATGAAGTATAAGGAAAAGAGACTCACGAAAAAATAAGTGAAAAAGAAGTAAAGAAAAAATTAGTAAGAAACTGAAATTTTAAAGTATTTTTCTCGTGACTCAGTGCTATTAAATAGCGAGGGTATATGGTAAGGATAAGATGTTAAGAGAGACTCACGAGAAAATGAAGAAATTCATGAAGGAAAATTTTTCTCGCTTTGCGTGGAGAAAGTGCAATTTGCAAATTTCCATGGGGGTTGGAATTTACGAACAACTGAAATTCCATAAAGTTTTGGGGAAGAGCAAAAAAGAGCTTCTCATTACCAAAGTAATTTCGAAGAACCTTATTAGATGGGGGGGAGAGTTGGACGATATAGCACGCTAAAATTGCTACACATTGATTTTTCACAACAGGAATCGCCAACTAACAAGTGGAACTTAGCAGGCAACTAATCGGAGGAGTTTCGGCTTCCTCTGAATCGTTTATAGGACCACGTTGTTTAATTGAGGGAGAATAAAGTCCAAAGAGATACTAATGGTGTCTGAGAAGAACTTTCAGCCGAATGAAAATAAGATATGAGTGGAAATTATCAGAATTCGATCAGAAAATGGAAAAAAATAATGGAGCATAGTGGGGGACTATAATCCGACCGAATTTGGTAAAGTATGAAAATTTTGGGGAAAAGGGGGTTACGATATGGGGTATGAATTGTCATAATTCGTTGACACATGAAAAGAAAATATTAGGGCAAAGTGGAAATTTATCAGGATTCAATCAGAAACTAGAAAAATATATTGGGACATAGTGAGGGGTGATCTGACTGAATCTGATAAAAGTAGAGAAAATTGGGGAAAAAACAAGAATGAATGGCATATGAAGAAGATTTATGAGGCAAAAACGAGGATGAAAATGAAAACCGGGTACATGAATGGTTGTAGGCGACGTCAGTTATTTTTCCTAGTTCGTAATGTTTTCGTTAAAATGTTAGAGTATGTATCACCTAAAGTTCAAGTTGTCAAATGCCCCTCAATAACGTGATTTTTTACGTCACGTGACTGAAAAGAATTTGATAGTCTTTCTCAAACTGAGTGTACATGATGGAGCATAAAAATCCAAACATGTGCCCACAATTCCAGGAAAACAACCAACTCGAAAAGTAGGTGTACATTTGTTATAGTTAGCGATTTATCTGACTACCTCCTCAAATCCAATATATGCACATGATTACGAAAACCTTGTCGCAGTATGGAGGGTTGAAAAGATATTCAGATAAATCTGAGGTTGCATATAACTGGTAGGTGATTGCGCTCCATACTTCAAGAATGTTTTGAATTTTGGATACGCCTTCACACCACCAGGTATGCAATCTCTTGTCCTAGTTATGCGTTATTCAGTTATTTAGTTATTTTGTCAAGTTTTGAGAATTCAGCCTTTGCGTCGCAAAATCTTGCACAGGGTTGCCCCAGTTTAAGACATGCGAGTACAAAAACCGCTTCTCTTAGTTATGTTATTTTTCAATGAGCTATTTTTTCAGTGAACAGGTGTGTGTAAAGCACCTCTGTCCGCATTCAAAATAGGTTCATTTTAAGTTCGTTAATATTGTTCGTTAAGAGGCGTACGTTATCGTAAGTTATAGTTAGTTAAAATGTCACACACTTCATGGAAATTCTGTCTGAAATTTGAGACGCATTTGCCCCAGTTAGGGGGAAGAGACTTCTTCAAAGAAAGATTAATTGGGATTAAAGAGCTTTTTAGGTTTCTAATCTGTCTAATTCTCACGGCTTCGCCTGATTATACGTGACTTAAACTCATGTTTAGAGCGTTTATGTCTTCTTTTTGAAGACTTGGACTTAGTAGAGGGAACATCTTTTTGAACAAATTTGAGTTCTACCTGTTTCACTTTCTCAGAATGTGATGTAGAAAGTAACGATTTATTTGGCTCACGGATCGTATTTGAGCCTAAATCTTTATCATTAATTTTACCTGAAGATTGAAGATTTTTCGTAGTACCCTTTGAGAGTGTGTTCTTTTTCCAAGAAATTTCCAGCTGGAGAATCTGGATGTATACTGCGATGTAGACTTCCAAATATATGTTCAACGATGGGTAATAGCGTTGGCTAGATGGTATAAACTGGAATCGATTATGCAGCGGAATTACAAGCCTTTGATCATTGACAGTAGGTCTAAGTTCTATTTTGTTGAAATGGATGTATTCTTCTGTTTTCAAGAATAGAAGAGCTGGCTCTCGTCTGAAAACAATTCTCGGATCTACCGCTAAACGAGTGTACATGTTACGAAATAAAATATATCGACCTAAAGACACTGGTTTTTCATGCCGTAACTTTGGCTTGATTAAAGGGAGAAGGAGAATTATTCTCTCAGCCTTTTTGTCATCGATCAAAAAATCTATAATGTACCGCATCTCTTTTTCTACACTGTCAATTGGCCTATTAGAGAAACTTAACTCAAATTGTCCAAAAGAGATGACAAATTTTCTATTTTGCGGAAAAGGAACATGTATGAGTCGATTATATAATTCTGAGAGGCTTATCTGGTCTTGTAGGAATTTTGGTAATATAGGTGGTGGAGTCCTTTCACCTCTACTCAAGAAGTTAGCGACTCCATCCCCTATCCAGATATAATCCTCGAAAATATTTCTTAGGGGGTCCGATATATTGTCAGAAAGTGCCCCTGAACTCTCTAACAATTTTCGTTTCCCGAGTTTGACTCGAAAGTGTCCTGAGGATTTTGAAACTCAGAGGAAATTGAGTTTTCATTCACATTAGCCTTTTCTAATTGTTCAATCGTTTGATTTAAAGACGCTAAATATTCCTCTCGTTCTTGTTGATCGTCTTCCTCATCATCTAATAATGAGACTTCGTTGGTATTGGGATCAATATATACGGCATGCACATTTGCATTTAATTCTCGAGACGGAAATTTAGGTTTAAATTTACGTAATACGATTTCACTCCTATCATTCATATGAAAGGCTGGTTTGGGTTTTTTATTGTCAAATTTGGGAATATTGTCTTGACGACTGTCATTTGAATTTTTCGTCGGAGCAATATTTCTCGTATTTATATTAGAAGCCTGCTTCTCGTTTGATAGAGGGGTAGGCTGCCTAAATGTGAATTTTTTGTTTTGTAGATTGACGAACTGTTTTTGAACTTTTGGTACACTTTGGACCTTGTTTGCATTCCAATCTTGTAAAAGCTGGGCATATGAAGGTACCAAAGGCATCGCTTTGTTCTCGAACACGTTTCGTCTTTCATACACACGATTATTCTGAGTGTTATTGTGACCTTTGAGCACTACAGGGACTTCATTGAGAGGATCTTCCTGTATTGACGCAAGATTAGTCAATTTCAGAAGAAACTCATCCAATGTTTGTCCAGGTTGATGAAGACTTAGACGATATTCTGGTGGTGTTTTCGCAATGATAATGCGGATGAGTTCCTGCTCAGGATTCATACGAAAATGACGGAGACTCTTTATCCAACATTTCATGCGAACAGCCAAATCTTTTATATCAATGGACGTGGAGTACGTCTGGCAAAATGCCTTCCAAGCTTCATTTTGTGCTCGAATGTCCCAATAAAACTCAAGAAATTTTGCCTTAAAATCATTGAAATTAGTTGCTTCGGACGAAAATTCCAAGAATTGGGTTCTATTAGACGTAATAATCACACCTTTCTTTGCTATAATTTTTTGAGATTCAGGCGCGCGAGTGCCTCGAAAATAATCCTCCATTTCGGTAATAAATTGGTGAGGATAATATAACTTATCGTCAGAGAAATAAATACCTGCATTTCGGACTGCACCTGCATCAATATGTACGCTTGCACGTCCTTCGTCTGAATCATTGATGTGATTATTCGAACGTTGTTTTAAAGATTGGATCTCACCACAAATTTGTCGGAATCCTCTGTCTCGAGTTGCTAAGTCGAGTTCAGATTTTTCCTTATACATCGAGTAATTTTAGTTGAAATTTTCAAAATCTGTTTTAGACATGAAATTTTCGTCATAGTCAGCGAATTTGCTTGTATGATTTTCCAAAATACTCGAAGTATGTTCGATGTTTGCGGTGAGAGTATCTTGTAAGTCACTAATCTCTTTTCCTACGCGAGTATCTAAATTGACTACACAATCACTTAGTTTTTCCACTGCAATTTTGTTTGCATTGGCCAAATTGGATACCAAGGTACTCTCCCTTGTAAGGGTTGCATGGTTTTCTTTCACTTGACGTTGGATTGAATCACTCCAATTCCAGGTCTGTGTGAAAACTTCCGCAACTAATTCATCTAATACATCAATGTATTTTTCAGAATTAAAAGGTCTGGGTTGCTTGCTCGCATTCCCTTCCTCACTTACGTCAGGGGTAGTATCTTGGTATTCATCTCCGGAAGTATGAGATGAGCTACCAAGTGACTGTGAAAAATCAATATCGACATTTTTATTTATTTCGCTTACCTCAGGAACTGATGGGGTTTCCGGCTCGGAGGTACGCGATTTCGAACGTGTGCGATTTACAGAATCGAGAAAATTTCCACTTGTTCTACTTCGCGTAATTCTAGGCTCGTTATTCATTATAAAAAGGGACGCGATTTAACCGAAAAATATGACGCGAAAAAACGAATACTGAAAATGAATACTAAGTAATTAGGCGCGAAAGATTTACGTTAAATCGTCGAGGGAATACATCTGATTTAATAACCGCGAGTTTAAGAGAGATGCAGTGTATGAAGCTGCGTTCCCCCTTTTTACTGTAACGGCAAGAAGGTGTACGATGGGTGTACGAGATGTTATTAATGGGTGGAGGTGGGGTATGTGGTAGGCACTGTGAGAATACAAGTATTCATCACGTGTGTGTCACCAAGCATTTAGAAGTCTAAAAATAGATTTCTAAAAAAATGAAACGAAGGTATGAGAGATGGAAAAGAAAAAAAAATGCGTAGATACGATGACTCAATGCCTACCAAAAGAGATAGGTATGAATCATGGATCTGCGACGAGAAATAAAAAAGGTATAAGAGGATGTGAGTCACCTTTACCTGAAGGTGACTTTGAAAAATGGCGTACGTGATATTTTCCACGTGGAAACGTATCACGTGCGACGGAAAAGTAAAGGAAGTGAGTCATTTTGACATTGGGATGACTTTGTGAAAATAGCATACGTGACATGCCCCACGACATTCCAACGTTGACAAAAACAACTTGACATTGAAATGACCATGGGAAAATGGCGTACGTGATTTTCACACGAAGATAAAGATAGGTATGGAGCTATTTTTAGAAAGAAAATGGCTAAATGCCCGTTGAAATACGATGAGATCAGCGGAAATGGGTATAGAAAGAATGTTTGGGGCCTATCTTGGGTGGAATTTTTGCACGTGAATTTTGAAAGATTCGAATTGTGCAATTTATCAAATTGAGGTTTTTTAGAATAACGAACGAGTTTTTCGACGCGAATTTTTCGAAATTGAGTGGATTGGGTAGATGGAAAATTTATGAGGCGAGTTAAAATGAATTTTATGGCCTCGATAAGTATCAGAAACAAAGTTTCTGATTTTAACCTTCAAAATGGAGTCCACTAAGCAATCAATCCTGGCCAAGAAAAATATACTAAGAAGAACCCTATTTATGAAGGAGGATCTTTTCGAAGATCGCCGGAGTTTTATGCAATTAATTGCATATTTTGTGGTTTTTCTGAATTTTAACCTTGAACTGGTCGATACTATACTGTCGAATTCGTGAAGATTTCGACATACAGTATCGATTGCTCAACTCAGACAAAGGGAAAAGTTGTGACAAGAAAGATTGCACATGATTTGCAATCCAGAATATTGGAAATTAACACCTTTCGCAGGCATGCACACACTCGTGAAGGTCATTTTTCAATGAAAAATTACATTTCTTCAGTCGCATATGTGTTCACACCTGGGAAATTTGAATTTTCCAATAATTCTTCGGGATGATAAGGAATAATGTGATTTTTTCGAGTCAACTTGTCGAACTTTAAAAGTGTTTTGCACATTGACTTCGAAAAAATACACAGTCGAGGTGTTAGGATGGAAGAAATAGCTTATAGGATCAAGATAGAAATTATTAGGAAATTTTAGACAAACTGGTCGCGAGATCCTCTACTTAGCACGAATCTGACTATAATTCGCATGTGATGAAATATAGTGCAATTACGAATCTTCGGAAGAACACTGAAAATTCCAGGAATCTCAATTTCTCGTCGATTTTCGTAAACGAATCCTCGAAAAATATTGAGAGTTCCACGGAATTCAATTTTCTCCGTTAATTTTCGTTATAAAGCACATGGTCCCATCACTACTAAAGCTAAATAGGAAACCTGCGAGCTGAGAATAAAAAATAACCAAAAAACCTCTAAGAATGGGAAAATTCGAAAAATGGACCTAGTTACCGGAAATAGGGAAAGATCGGCATTTCCCATAGAATTTCTAGATACGAAATGACGAGCATTATGGGGCCTAAAAATTTCTACGAGTTTTAAATTTTCTGTTAATTTTCTGGGGCGAGAAAATTACCAAAAAAGATGCCGAAAGATGGATTTGTTTAGACGTTCGAATTGCGGTGAATTTACCCAGCTTGGTCTCTGACAAAGCAGATACTGAAATAAATTCACGTCACAATTCGAAAATCTAGACAAATATTTAGATGTTCAAATTCCTCAATCACAACGAATTCGCACTAAAAAGTTCATGTAATGATAAAATTTGAACAACATAAAAATCCAAATGGTAGGCTTTGTTTAAAAATCCGAGTCACGGTAAGTTTACCCAGCATAGTCTCTGACAAGCAGATACTGAAATAAACTTACGTCTTACCAAAAAAGATGCCGAAAGATGGATTTGTTTAGACGTTCGAATTGCGGTGAATTTACCCAGCTTGGTCTCTGACAAAGCAGATACTGAAATAAATTCACGTCACAATTCGAAAATCTAGACAAATATTTAGATGTTCAAATTCCTCAATCACAACGAATTCGCACTAAAAAGTTCATGTAATGATAAAATTTGAACAACATAAAAATCCAAATGGTAGGCTTTGTTTAAAAATCCGAGTCACGGTAAGTTTACCCAGCATAGTCTCTGACAAGCAGATACTGAAATAAACTTACGTCATGACTCGAAGATTTAAACAAATAAGGAGATACCTAAATTTTCCGATTACAACAAATTTGTATGAAAAATTCATGTAATCAAGAAAATTTTAACATTATGGAGTTCCCTAATTGTGATATTTGTCTAAACGTCCGACTTACGGTGAATTTACCCAGCATGGTCTCTGACATGCAGATACTGAGATAAACTCACGACGCAATTCGGAAATTTAGGCAAATTGAAAATTGTTTGAATTTTCCAGTTACGACGAATTTGCACTAAAAAATTCGTGTAACCAAAAAATTCCAACACTATGTGTTCCCTAATGGTAAGACTTGTTCAAAAGTCCGAATTACGGTGAATTTACCCAGCATAGTCTCTGACAAGGCAGATACTGAAATAAATTCACTCATAATTTCGGAAATTTGAACAACTAAAAAGGCCCTATTTTCAGTCAGAATTCTATCACTGGATTTCGGTATGCATGACGAATACCGACTTCTAGCGCCTGTGGTATTTTTGATATTTTTTGTGGAATTTCGTGTAAAGAAAAACACACAAAAAATACCAAAGTTGCTCAAATTTTTGAGGTTGTCAGAACAATGTGAAATTGACATAACAACTGAAAATATGAACAACACCTGTCGAATTTTAGTATTCACGTGCGCTTCTCGTAAAAAATAGAGAATTTTTCGACGAATACTAAAACTTTGGAGAATTCCGAAAATTCAATTTATTGACGAATTTTCGAAAAAATTCGCCAAGTATCTTGAAATTTTCCGAATTTTTCAGGGATGAAGATCCTACATGAATAGATTCTCGCTATGCGTCAGGCTAGTGAGAAATCTATTCGCTATTTTTGAGCTTAATATTTTCGTCCAATCTTCGCAAAAAAAAAGATTTTTCGAAAATATTAAGGGAGGGTTGAAATCCTGATTATGACGCAAATTTCGAGAAATTTGAGACATAGAGAGGACCACGTCCGGGCGCCAATGTAAAGTCTTAGATCATCGGCCAATGTAAAGACATAGAAAGATAATAAACACCTAAGTAAAAGTTTTAAGTTAAGCACTTACTATATACCTATGCTCTGATAATATAATGCACCGGATAGCTATATTACACTGATTGAGACCTAAGCTTCACACAAATCCATCTATGATCTGTCCGAGGACCTATCATAGGGGTGTATTAGCACCTAATTAGGGGTCATGACTCTAATAATTCACCTATCTACATTTATTCATTTAGCGCCTAAATAAATAAATTAGAAGAATAACAACACCTAGTTAGATACTCCGTGTATTCGATGTAATTGTAATACACACCTTATAATTACACCATAAATAGTTGGTAAAGCTAACTATTTATATCTTAATAATAACAGGTAAATAAATTCATTTTAACATATTAATTATGGAAGAAGTTGAATACTTACGACCATTGTTGGTGTTATTGTAAACGCGGCGAGAACTTTACCTTAGCAAGAGTAGATAAAGATACGCGAAATGCGATGATAATAACGATTGTTTTAAAACCGATTGGTAGTGTATGACGATTAACCGATAAAAGGTTTAAGAATATTTAATCTAATGAATATTCTTTAAATTGACGAAAAGTACACTTTAACAAATGTCGTGCTGGGTTAACCGGATAATACCCACGCGACTGGACTGATATTAGAGAGGAGTTTCGGCTTCCTTGTTTCTAATAAGAGTGGCGAGAGCTACCGATTCTCCGAGGCTCGATGCTGGCATCTCGCTAAGTTGGAGGGGAAGTTTCTCCCACTGGTCTAAGTAGGGACATCTTCTTTTAGGAGTAATCTTACACATAGACGCGGAGAGATATATGATATGTGGCAACACCTAAGCGTTGCAAGGCATAAGTCCCCTCACATCTTGAAGTTGCAAATAGTGGCCTTCGGTTCCTTTAATATTTTAAAAATAGAATCCACGTAGACAAAGTGAGATAAAGAATTTTTTTAACGGATCAGCATTGGGTTACTCCATACGGCGGTGGTGGTGAAAGGACAGTTAATGACGAGTACAATATCGGCTATAGAGGTGGAAAAATGTTTAATAACCCATGTAGTGAAATAAAATGGAATTTAGAAGAGCACCCGAATTAGTTCGATAGGTATTATTCGTGTTTTGTTTTTTGTTTTTTTTTTTTTTTTGTAATCACATCACCAAAGAAAAATATTTCTTTGTAGATTTCTTGATCAAAATTAGTATTTACTAAGTATTTAACTAAATTCATTGAGCAGCGTAGCCTATGCAAATGCATAATAGTGTAGGTACCTACTTAGATAGGTGCTTATTCCACTGACATTTTATGCTTCAAAAGTTATTTTCTAAAAAATATCAAAAAATATTTTTTGATCCAAATAAGGTAGAATAAAATGAAAAATGATAAAATACGGAAAAAACAAATTTTCAAAAACTGCAACCACATTCCAGTGCAATAAGACTAAATGAATGTTTTTGAGCTTGTAAATTACGAATCTGATGTTATTTTTTCAATTTATTAATTATTCTCTGTCTTCTGTTATTTACGCAAAACTTCAATTCTAAAGACATACATGTAGATACATATTATCAAAAACAGATTGTTTTAAAAAAATTACCAGTTAACAAAATTTTAGAGAATTTAATTCACTATCGGACCTACCATCATCAGATTTTCACTGGGACGTATACGGTTCGTTTGGTACCCGTGTGTGAAAAACAAAAATATGAAAAATCTGTTCATTATTATTTCAGTGAGCTTTTGGAAAATGTCAGATTCTTTGTTTTTTTTCAACTACTTGAAGTCCAATGAACACACCAGGAGAAAATACGGGTTCCTACTGCCTGATCATTCTCCACTATCATACATACATACCTATCTTTATAAATGGCTCAAAAGTATTTTAGTGATGCACTTCTGAACTTCCACTAAAAAATTTTTGATCTGCACATTTCTACGTATTTTGCAAATTTTTACCCAAAGTAAAAACTTAAAAAACGGCATTTTAAGGTTTTTTCAATTTTTTTATTCAACTTGTATATTGGGTTAGGAGAAAGTATAGCTAGATACTCATCAAAATATACACTTTGGTGGCAAATTTCTTTGTGTAACCCTTTTCAGTTCGGAGGTACTGTGCACTGTGGTTAAAAGTTTTTTCTTGCCAATTTTACCCCATCACTACGATAAAAAAATTCTGAAATAAATTGTGTCAAAAGGTCCACCTTCCCCCTTACACATTCCGTGTAGTACCTAAATTTCACCTGGAGTAATTATGGATAGATAACATTTTTTCGCCAAAAAAAAGTTTTTTAGTCGTACCATCCAAGGAGGGTGAGGTGTGGATGGGCCCCGTCTTTTGACTTGAAAGATTTAGAGGTATACCCAACAGTAATCCATCATAATTTCCCAAATCTAGGACCAGATGAGGCATTTCACGTCACCTATCTTACCTGATGGGAATACCTACCCTTTTTTTTTAATTCTGAAAAATTATCTTTCAAAAATGACGTAACTTTTTATAGCCTCGTATTTTTAAAATTGAGATCTGATGATGATGGAATTTGCTAAATGTATTGTATCTGCGGTCATCGGTCACTTGGCAATCTTAAGCCACTTCTACAGGCATCGATGATATGTGAATTGAAAATGAATTTATGCATTTTAAAACAATTTTATTCAAAAATTTTCCAACTCCTGTAGTCTATAATGTAGTAAGTAATAATGTACCTATAATTATTACAGAAGTCTATACTTAAATGAACTGCATAATTAAAATTCATCATATCTTTCTATGATTTCAGTCGAGAGCTCATTAATGCAGCTTTAGATTCTGCTTGAATGCTTCAGCATGGTAAGTGACGTGTTTTGTACCTATTTTAAAGATTTAATTTTTTTCTAGCTCAATCAATTTACTGCTTGACTTACTAGCTCAACATTTCAACAACACCGGTCTATTGAAACAAAATTAATGCAGTAAGTACTTGTATTTTTTAGTTCATGAAAAATCTCAAAGGAACTCTTTAGTGTTGTGAAAAAACTACATTAGGTAGGTAAACAGTTTTCTGGAATTTTTTTTTTTTTTTTTTTTAAAAAATCTGCCAGTTGATTATTTTTTCCACAATGGAGATTCCATTAGAATTTCTGAAGTTTTTGCATGATGCAAAATTGTGTTGTGTCCTGCATCAATTTTATAAACTTGCATCGGATTCTTGAAATACTGCGAATTGGACCAGAATGAACATATTTATTAAAACTTAATGAATAAAATCAAACGCTCAGATCAAGAGTTCCAAAAACATTATCTAAGTATGTAGTAATTCGAATGGACTAGGTAGGTATCACTAAAACGTAATCCCCACTTCTGATAAAAAAAAGTACAGTACTCAAATACCTCTGATAAGCCATAAGCATCATCATCATCCAGTGGATTTTTCACACATCTTATCAGAATGCCCGATGATTCGAGTGATACTTGAGGAATTCGGTGATCACGTCCTGCTTTGCACACTGTGTAAATTCTATCAAGCAACAGATTCATCGCATTTCATTTGTCATCCCTGATGGTAGTAATGACAAACATAATTTTTTCTTCGATTGCCAACCATCCAATTTTTTGATCGACTTAATGAACTGTGAAAAAAATTGAGTTACTTATTCATATTATGATCTTGCTCAATACTCACTAGGTACTCAGGGAACATAATTATTTTTCAGTCATCTGCCCAAATGCACTCACTTCTTCCGTCGGTGTTGTGGGTGAAAATGTTGACATAATACTTGAGCATATGTTCATTTCCAATAGTTCATTATTGGAGCACCTTTCTTTTACGTCTTCTCTGGTCGGGAGGTTTACCATATATAATGGAGAAGATTCTATCAAATAGAGGTATCCTCTTTTTCTCTGCTTTTCTAAAATATCAGCCACTTCTAAAGCAAATAGTCCACCCAAACTGTGACCAATTATGCAAAATTCTCTGTCCAAGTTGAAATTTTCCAGCATGTACTGAGAGTGATTATTGAAACAGGTTGATGAAATTATTAATGCGCTTTGTGAATAAATTGTAAAATTGGACCTAGTAAGAAGCTAAATTACTTTGGCAAAATAATCACGTAATTCATTCAAGGTGAAGTCTGCAACTTCACCAAAATGGTACTGGAAACATAGCACTTGCCCTGGTAATGTTTTGGCCAATGATTGCATTGAAACAGCTAATCCTGTTAATGTGTTTTTGTGACAAAATAATGTGTACATAATCAGATATGTTAGATTCATCTGTGATATTTTTACCAAAGTTTACAAATTGGTAGTTAAAATCCATGTTTACCTTCTACTCCAGGAAAAATGAAAGTTGTTGGATGTTCATTGAACACAATTGGCTTTTCAATATCGTTTTCATCGATTGGCAAGCGACGAATGGACTTATTTGCAAGTATTTCATCCATAAAGATTTGCAGTTGTGTTCTAATTTTTTTACCTGTGAAATTTGCGAGTAATGCTGTAGTTTTTACCAAATGAATAAATGTAGGTACTTGGTGAGAAGTGTTAGCAGTGCACCCCGAATTACCTGTTTTCAGTGAATTTTCTTTGTCTTCTTTCATTTGACATAATTTTACAAAGGTCATAGTTCGTAGGTCTTCTACACTGAAAATTACATTGAATTCTAATTCGAGAACTTGTTTCACCTCTATTCCCAAAATCGAATCTGCACCAAGTTCTGGGAATGTCCATAATGGATTTATAGTCTTCAGGTCTTTGATACCTGTGAAGTTCTTTTAATTAGTGGGACATTTCAAAGTTTAGAGCAAGATATGAATTTCAAACACCTCCTATGTATATGCATATTGCATATTCGGAATAATGCAGTTGAGTATGTAGTTCATCTCAAAAAAGTGAAATTTCAGAGGAGAGTGATTTCATTTTTTTAAATTCCCACATGATTCTTTATTTTCTATAAAGTACTTACTTATCCCATTTTTATATATTTTTTGTTTTTTTAATAATAGAAACAAATAAAAAAGTACACTATTTTTGTAACTAAGTAGGTACATATGTAATTTTATCTGAAAAATATTTCAAGACTATTGAAATCCTCCAAAAAAACTCTTCAAAAAAGAATTACACCCCGCCCTCTCCACGGTTCCTAATGAACAACTTGCTCAGTGAACAAGAGGTGAAAATATTTCACTAAGAAAGTGTTATGATACATATAATGGTGGAATCCGCCCTTTTAAGAAAAAATACCTACCACTTCACCAGATGGTATGAGACAAACTATGAAACAGTTTTGGTGCCTAAAGCAAACATCCTCCAGACAAATACCAAGGAGACAGAGAAATACGTAGCAAATATCGGTTGGCTGCACTTCATGAAAACAAAAAATGAGCCAAAAATTTGGGTGCTGACATATCTTCCAGACTCTGGTTAGATTATCAAACTTATTTGAGAGATCTGTCCGCCCCAAATTTTTGGCTCATTTTTTGTTTTCATGAAGTGCAGCCAACCGATATTTGCTACGTATTTCTCTGTCTCCTTGGTATTTGTCTGGAGGATGTTTGCTTTAGGTACCAAAACTGTTTCATAGTTTGTCTCATACCATCTGGTGAAGTGGTAGGTATTTTTTCTTAAAAGGGCGGATTCCACCATTATATGTATCATAACACTTTCTTAGTGAAATATTTTCACCTCTTGTTCACTGAGCAAGTTGTTCATTAGGAACCGTGGAGAGGGCGGGGTGTAATTCTTTTTTGAAGAGTTTTTTTGGAGGATATCAGTATTTTTTTTTGTATGTTGTGATGAAGTGTTTAATTCAATAAATGAAAATAGCATTATTGGAGGCAGGAGCATGCAGAGAGTTGAAAGATTACCGGACATTTTTCATTCAACATGCCTGGAATAAAACTATGTAGAAGGGTTTCAAGGGATGTGGGGGAGGGTGACTGAAAATTTGCCAATCAGTATAAAGAAAAAAAAAATACAATTTTGTCAGTAAAAACTAAAAATTCTGAAAAATTCTCAGTTTTAGTTATTTGCATGCAGAATAACATATTTAAAAAAGTTGGACTGGCATTTTTGTTCATTTTCGAGAAAAAAATTACAAGTTTGGCACTAATTGCAGAAATACCATCAGAACCCTAAAAATTAAAATTTTTGCATTTTTGAGATATTATATCTATCAATGTGTAGCCGAATATTTGAAAAAAATTTCCTTCCCTCGGACTTTATTATCATGCTGAAATTTCCGTCGACAAGGCTACAGCCTCTTCCAATGACCAATTTTCTTGAAATTTTGCAATGTAACAGCAATTATGATGTAAATGACGACCCTTTTCCATGGTACTACAAAAAAATTCTATGGTTTGGGGTTGATGGGTTGAGGGGGAAAGAAATTTTCCAATTAAGAAAAAGGCGGTCAAAAACGATTTTCTTAAAAATGGAATTATATTCCGAAATAACACGCTTATTTACATCAGTGTACACAACTGGACTCATATCGGTTCAATGGCGAAGAACGTATCAAAAATTCAGAGTTAATTTTCCATTATTTTGTTATGGCTGGGAAACTCTACGTTCCACTTGACTCACTTGACCCACCCGTCCGTTCCACTTGAACACTTCATCGGCTAAAGTGGAACAAAAAAAGTTGATTAAAAACAAAAATTCTGGAGCACAAGTTTCTGAACCAAATTTGAAAAATGAGGAGTCATTTTGTAGCCAAAGGATGAGACTACACAACAACAACAAAGTATTTACAGGTTTCTCAAAGTTGAAAAAGGTATAGTCACATTTTGGTGAAGTAAAAATCGTACCATGTGACCCAGTTTCACCACTAGTACGTGTAAAACATTTTATGAATATGGCATTCTTTTCATTTGTTTAAAACGGTGGCAAAATTTTTCCGATAAGTATGTAGTTTGTAGGTATCTATCACTTGCAAAATCATGGCCAGAAAAATAGTATTTCTAGTCAATTCGTTGACAAATTGCGGCATAAGGACATTTTTTTCAAATGTTCGTCTACACATTAGTAAAATTTTTCAAAAATTTCAATTCTTTAGGGTTTTGGTGGTATTTTTGCAATTTTATTAGTACCAAACGTATTATTTTTTCTCAAATATGTGAATATGAAAAAAATGGCAGTCCAATTTTTTGATAATTATTCGATACTTTGAAACGACTAAAACTGAGAATTTTTTCAGAATTTTTACTCGCGGATACCTTGGTTATGTTTAAATTATAAGTTTTTAAATTAATTTTTTTATGTTTTTGAAAGTGGCAACACTAATTTAGACATCATTCGTTGATCAATTTGAAAAAAAGTTGAAAATTCTATAGCACGTACAACCGGAGCAATTTTCAACAGAAATTTTCCATTTCAGACCATTTTGAAAAACTTTGAAGCCCCACAGCTTCGCCGAAAAAAATCGAAAAAATGTCCGGTTTACATAATTCTTCATTGCTTGATGACCTCTAAACATTATCTGATTTTGAAAAAAATCGATGACCATGACCTCTCGTGCAAAAATCCGCCGATTTGGCATGGAATGAGTAATTAGAAGGAGAAGAAAATCCCTATATCAGTCGATAAAATTTTCAGTTGAACCCCCTCCCGCTTCCCAAAAAAACCTATACTCAGGCCCGCATAAATTCCTAAAAATCAAAATTTTTACGGGAATGATAACAAATAGGTACGGTAATTCAAACTATCAAATTTCTACATTTCTTTTGAAGTTTTCAACTAGTTTCAGTGTTTCAGTTTTTGTACCTACTGTAAAGTTCAAAAAAAAAAAAAATCATTTGGGTGTACCGGTGTAGGTAACGAGTAACTTTTATTGAAAAATATTTGGCTACCAAAACGAGGTTTTCTTAAAACTTGTCAATTTTTTATCACTAATGTCATTGTTGCTGTATAGTGGCTGTGATAACAGAATTATGAGTAAGATCGATAAGTTGTAATCGATTAATCGATAATAAATCGATTATTCTAATTGCATTTGGGTATGTTTATGAATAATAATAATAAAATAATGATTCTTAATTGAATTATTAAGGTGAAACAAAAACTGATACAGGTGTACGTATATCAAAAGGCACTTCTACAATCTTCAAAGTACATTTGTACAAAATTTCAGCGTGATTCGTGCCCTATTCAAAGCTGTGGCTTTGTCTAAAGAAACCAAAATGGCGGAAATTTGTATTATAAATTAACTGTTCCTTTAGACAAAGCTACAGCTTTGAATAGGGCACGAATCACGCTGAAATTTTGTACAAATGTACTTTGAAGATTGTAGAAGTGCCTTTTTATATACGTACACCTGTATCACCTTTTGTTTGACCGTAACTTCAATTAATAAACTCGTCATTTTTTCAAAAATTTCCATTTTTCAGCATCTTTCAACGCAGCTCAAAGTTAACATAATTGAGCTAGAAAGCTCAAATTTGGCATGAATATCAAGTTTGTACCAGAGAAGTGCCTTTTGATATTTTGGGTCAATTTTGAAAATTTTTGGGCCCCAAAAAGGGGGGGTGCAGGGTCAATTTTCAAAAAAAAAAACAATTTCTCATCAAGAGTCAGTAATGGGTAACAAAACAAAGCTACATTCCAAATTTCATCGAAATTGGTTCAGCCAATCCTTCTAACTTTGAGTGAGACTGGAAGAACAAAAGATGCCAAAATGACAAAAAAAGGGTTACTTGAAACTTCGCGAATTTTCATCGTACAAAAAAATTCTTATATATTCTGAAAGGTCTTTGAAAAATAAGAAAAAAAGTATCTTTGCGTTTTTTGATTAAACGCATAGTTTCTGAGAAAATTACGTTTGAATATCGCTGAAAAACATTACGAAATACTTACAGAATATATACTCCTCGGACGGTACCACATCCGCCTACGGTTTCGCAAACGCGCATGAAACCGTGGGAGGGCGGGGGGGTGGCAACGCTACCGCGTCGCCTGATGGGTTTTTAATAGGTATACCTAGTTTGAATGTATGAAATTCACACAAAACAAGAGTGTTCTTTTTAGATACTCGTATAAGTCGTATAACGCTCTTAACTCCAAATAACTTAGGTTCGTATTGTTTGAAATTCTGAGTTATTATACCTAACGTTTGCGTTTTTTCAAGATCTAAATAGTTTTCCTAACTCGAAGTGCTATGTTTGGTTGTAGCGTATCATACAAATCCCAAAAATGTGAAAATCAATTTTTTTGAGATGTAACGTTTATATAACTCCTAAACGTGCGATATGAGCAGATTTTACCTAATATATTTGCAACTGCGGTTACAATATCTGTATCAATTCGCTTTTTTTCAGCAACTACCACGCTAGACACAATGAGATGACGAGATTCTATCATGAACATATTGAGTGTCTCCAAACAGGATTTAATTTTTTGTAGCTTTGTTCCACAAACTGTAAATGAGGAAGATGTGTTTGATAATCTGAGAATTAGGTATTGCTTTCATGGAAACCACATCTTGTAAAATCATCTCACTTGTGATTTCGGTTCCTGCCATCTGTTCGGTTAAGTCTGCTACAATACCAACATCCCCAACGGCTCCCCATTGAATTACCAAAGCGGGTAAATTATCTGCATGCCTGATTTCGCATATCCTTTCCATCACAGAATTAGTATAAGCGTAGTTACTCTGGTTTGGGTTACCCAAACCACAAGCAGCACTGGAAAATGCGACGAAGTATTTCAAATGTGGGCACATTTCTCTGCTCAAGTTGTCCAGATGCGTTGTTATGATTGCCTTCGGCTCGTTTGTCAAACGGAAGTTTTCCTCAGTTTGTTTAAGGAATGGATCATCTTTAAGGATCTATGTAAGTACATATTTTATGAAGGATTAGGCTAGTCAAATAATGCTGCTTGCATCTCCAAACAGTCCAAACTGATTGTATTTTATAGCATGCTTACCACTGCGAGATTGAAAATCCCTTCTACTGGCCCTAATGCATTAGCTGTCTGGAGTAAATTCTTTACTCCTGTTTCCTTTGTCACATCTTCTGTGAATATTATTACTTTTACTCCGTATGAACGCCATAATTTGATACGATAAGACTGGTAACCATTTTTGATTCCTGTTCTTGAGCTTAATACAATATTGCGAGCACCTCTCAAGATCAACCAATCAGCGAGCTCCATTCCCATTCCACCTAGACCTCCTGAAAGTATTTAATGGAATTAGTCGATGAGAGTTATTCGTGCACACTTTTTCATAAAAGTCAATTTGCCAAAACGATTAAATTGGAAAATTTTAGTAGGTATGGTAGATATGCAGGGCCGTTGAGGAGGGGAGACAAAGGGGCATGCAATCCTCCACGGCCTCGCGCTTACACACACACACACGCGCCCGCGCGCGCGCGACTTACCTGCAATAACATGGGAGGTATATTTTGGACAATAAACTTGAGGCTGGCACTTCTTGGGTATCAAAGTTGGTTTGCCTTCTATGTCGTTCTCCTCGTCATTCATTTTTATGAGAACTTTGCCCATGTGTTTTCCTGCTGCCATGAATCTGAATAAATTTGAAAGGCGTGTTGATTGAGTAATTGCTTGAGGAGCTGCTCTGTGCTAAAAGTTACCTACCTAAAGGCTGATTCCACTTCGTCGGCTTGGAAAATTGTTCTGTGTATTGGTTTTATTACTCCTTGGTCAAAAAGCTCTACCAACTTATTCCGAATTGCGAGTGCCAGTTGCCTGTTACTTCGCACAACCAAGTCTAATTGTATACTATGAAATGTTATGTTGTTTATGAAATGCTCCAAATCTAATTAGAAATGTTCAATTTTTTGTAATGTGTTTACAAGTGGGTTTGTAGGTAATATTTATGGTAAGTATTATGAAATGAACGATTGGTTCTGTAATGGAAAGTTTTTTTTTTTTTTTGTACCGACCTAATGAATGTTTGTTGAGCATATCATATTTTCCTATCTCTATAAAATGCCCAAACGGGGCCAAGCAACGTACAGAAGCTTGCATTTTTTCCTCAACCAAACTATTCAGAACTACGTCCACTCCACGTCCATTTGTTTGCTGCATTATTAACTGCTCAAAAGATGTGTCTCTCGAGTTACCAATGTGACTCTCTGGAATCTGTTTGAATTTTAATAATCACAATCGCTATAATGTAGGTACTGGATACCTACTTGGCTACTTATAGTTTGTTTGCTCGAAAATAAAAGGTATTTCATACTTGAGGGAATGTTTTTCGTATAAACTGTACTTTTTCGGGTGTGCCGACGGTAGTAAATATCTCACATTCGTGATGAAGACATATGTTGATTGCCGCTTGACCAATTCCACCACTACCTGCGTGTATGAGTACTGAACATCCTTTTTGCAAATTCGCCTTGAAGTAGAAGGCCATGACTACCTGCAAAGTTAAATGAGTTGAATTTTGAGAAACTCTCCACACCTAGGAACAAAACTAATGAAAGATGGAATGGAATTGCATAAAAAATAGTCTTTAGATATTTTCGAGGAAGTCTTTTTTTGTTATTCGTTTTTATCATCTTTCATCAAACTATGTACGAATACCTACAGCCAGGGCCAGGATTGGGCAAACTCTTTTTGAAAAGGAATAAAACCTTGAATCGAACTTTGATATCAGTTATGTAATTACGATAATTTTAATGATGTGGTTCATATGTTTCGATTCCATCGATTTATGAAATAGGTAGTTTAGTTGTAAATTTGTCATTATATGTGTCATCAATTTTAATTTTAATTTTTATACGCAATACTGCCACATTTATTCACTACGTGAAATAAATAATTACTGTGGTGTATATGGCAGGAATGGTGGCTGCTTCTTCCAGCGTCATATAATCTGGTACTTTCCATATCCAGTCAACGGGAGGTCGAACAACGCTTGCTAACGCTTCTTTTTCTACTACACCAATCCAGCGTGTTCCATTACCATCTTTTCCGGAAAATTCAAAACCGTGGTGGCACTAAGGGGATGATCAAAATTTGACGAATGAATAATTACTGAATAAATAATGCTTATGAATAAGTTGTTTCAATTTTAATCAAGTTATACTGGCGTATTTTTTTATTTCAATTTAAAATCTTTGATTTTTTTAAAACAGATGAGTGCATTTATTTGAAAATGAGAAAATCCCACTTTGAGGAAAGGTGTTTGAAAAATCAAAGATTTTCAATTTACATTTTTGAAACTGCAATAGATATAATGATGTAATTCCAATTTATGGTAACCGAGACTTGAATTGATCAAGCTGGTCATTTTGAAAGGAAGCCAAAGATTTCCAAAATGAAGCGATTCAATTTTTAAAAAATTAAAATTATACCTAAAATAGATAACTTTGACGAAGGTCCAAGTTCGGGTTGATTAATGTATCATACACTGTCTGTACGTTTATATATTCTTACCTCCTCTAATCGATTATAGAAAGGCAGATCTTCCACTGAAATTCTCCCACTTGTTAGCATAACATCTCGGAAATTTAGACTACTATAATATACACGAATGGAATTTTGGTGGGGATTTTCTTCTCTGTAATTGATTTGTAAATTCAAAGAGGTCATAAATTTAACCGGTGAAAAAAGGCTAGATGAGATGTGTAAAATTGTGAAAAAATAATTCCATACGTGTCAAGATCTGATCTTTCGATCCATTTGAATGATGAGAAATTACCACGTTCTTCTTGAATACACAGTGCATTTGTTGATTCTATAAAGTTCACTGGTTCAGTCGGCGAATGGCAATACGTACCCCACTGTCCATTCTTGAAAACATTTTGGCATAAATCTTTATCCAGTTGATCTTTATAGAATGAGTGATCCAATGAAAAATCGATCGCTTTGTCGTCCAACGTATAAATACATCTTTGAATCAAGAACAAAAATTGGTCAAGTAATATTTTTGAGTTGTGCAAAAATGGACAATTGTGTTACATATGTATACGTATGTACATATAACAAACCAAATCTAAAATACTCTCCCTTCGTGGGTATAATAAAGCACCTTAATCCAAAAAAAAAAAAAAAACCATGTAAAAATACTTTTAAGTATGTCCATTTTTTTCCAAAATTCTAAAAATTCACTTCACAATATAAATCAAATTTCTTGTTTGAAAAAAAAAACGAGTTCATTGCATTTTGTGCTCCTGCGAGCTCATTGGTAGGCAACCATATTTCAACAAATGTAATATTGGTTACCTATTTACCCGTTTAATCAAACTACATTGGTACCACTCACCTAAGTTTCATTCCTTTTTCTTCTTTTCTTAAAGTATTGAAGAATCCAAGTATTCCATTTTTCGGATCTTTTTCGGCATAAATGATCAATTTCTCGTTCCGTTCCGAGTCGATAGTTGCTAGTTCGTTTTGAATATTTGATACCCAAGTGTACGAGTCACTTTCTAGTTTGGCAGTTTTGTAAGATGATTCATTTTTCACCGACTGTAAATAATGAGTTGACAATCAGGGATTCGAATCATTAGCTTAGTTCAAGATATTCAATTCAAATATACCTGCTTGAGAATTCGAATTTATTGGATCTTTTTGTGAATTATAGGTACTTACTTTATTCAAAAGGAGTATTCTCTCTGTAGCATTGATCTTACGACTGAAGCAAACATTAAATCCCAATTTTTCGTAAGAGTTGATGTCGTTGGTGGCAGATTCTTTCGTGATGATAAATCCATTGTCTTTTAATGCTTGGCGTACATTCTCAAGCATCTGAGAAAAAGAGGTCATCAGCTATTACAAAATTTAATTTCTTAATTTCCCAATTTTCAGCATATGTAAGTAGGTACGTTACGTCAATTTTGTTGCATATATCTGACAAAGCGATCAGCGAGCAGCTTTTATCGTTAGGTAATTTTTCATTCGATACGGTAATTTCTTTTGCCACTTGAATGTCAGCCGTTTGATCAGAGCTTATAAAGATGGTTACATCGGGCTTGAAAATTGAAAAAAATATCACGTTGCAATTACGTACTAAAAATATTACAGCGAAATGTCTACATTTTTGCTCATTTTTTTTCACCGCAGGGCTTGTAGACTCATTGAGCAACTCTCAAACACACATTTCAGCAAGGCTCAATTTTTTCACATGATGCCCCAAAATCCAAAAATGTATGATTGAGCTAGGTATTTTCTGTTTACGTCATATTTCAGCGATACGAATACGTTTTGAGAGCCCATTTTGACATGAGTGAGACCAAAATGTATTCTTTATGCCTTTTTAGGTCAAAAAATACTCAAAAATTTCAATACGCTCAAGATAGGCAGCTGCAACCTTAGAGATCTCCTCCGTATTTAAGACATTAGGGTGGATCGCTGAAAAGAAATGTCGGAATTTCGGCCAAATTCAGTAAAGACTTTGATTTTTAGTTGATTCTTTCAGAAAAATTCCGGAGGTGGCCCTGGAGGAGAGATACAACCCACAAAGAGGGGGTATTTGTGAAAAAATCGTATTTTTTCGGGGGAAAATAGCCCAGATCCGAATAAATTCAAGACCTTTTTTTAGGATTTTACTAAACGGTTAAAACGCAATTTTTGGCCAATTTTAGATAATTCACGATCTCACACAACCCTCAATTTTATATTTGAGCCGTTGCATTTTTTTTACAGTCTCTCTATGCGCTTCCATGCTCCAATAAAAAATGAGCAAAATTGGTGACTAAAGACTTTCTTTTAGAAAGTTATACCTGGATCATCGGTAAACTATTCAGTGAATTCCAGATTATAGATGATATAGTTTCAATTTCAGAATCGTGGTCGTGGCTAAGTAATTCGCAGGTTTTTACTTGATATTCCAGTGTGTTTGTGAGTACAATGTAGGTGCACTTTCTATATAATTCATGATCTATTACCTAAGCAAATTATTCGGTTTGATTGAAGTTGATTTCCAACCTCGTCGTTGATATAGGGTATAAATTGATATTTTTGCAGAACTGGCTCAGCTAGATTTTTTTGGCGAGTAATAGTTTTACAACTCCACCCAACCATCTGAATACCTCCGGAACTCACTAGACGATGTTCCGGCGAAAAATGAACAGGCAACTCTGCAGTGCATATTTATGATTTGAGTAGGCATACATAATATTTTGTGGATGAAAATTGTATTAGAAAAGTAATTGTAGGACAACACTTACTAGGCTTGTCTTTATCTAGTAACTCTATTTGTTGGAAATGTTTCACGAAGTCAATAACGATTTTACGTACAAACGTTGGTATGAGAAGTTCACGAGTATCAACATGCAGTATTTGTATTTGAGCCATGTTATCCATAAAAACTGGGAAGTTATCATTCCAAAATATCTCGCCATAAGTACCTGAAATATGAATGGAATATAAACAAGAATAAGTAGGTAGGTAACCCTAGTGTATTGTGATAGGTAATGACTGGTGCATTTTTTAAAATATCTACAATTGAAGAGCTCTATTCCAAAGTGGGTCAAGTCATTTTTTTCACCAAAAAATGCGTTTAAAATTTTTGTTGCTAAAATTTGTTCTGCTTCGAAAGGTCGGGGCACATTTCCTTTCTTTGGACATAGAACAATATGACTTAACTCACTTTTGAAGTAAAAATCTCCGTAAAAAACGTGCATTTTTTTAAAATGACTTAACCCACTTTGGAATAGAGCTCTTCAATTGTACATAGTGGGATGGAACGCCACACCTTTGTATACCTACCTTCATAATTCACTCCAGCAACTTGTTTGAATAACCCTTTATAATGGTATCCTCTTAACCTTAATTCTTTATAAAAATCATCAGTACTCAAGTTTACATCATTAGAATTGGAATCATCATTGTGAACGGGTACGTTTAACGTTTCTTTATCAGCATTCTCGAGAATTCTCACTGTCCCTGAAGCTAGAATTTGGCCGTTCTCCGTTACATTAAAGTGTTTATTACCGGCGGCAATTGTTACTAGTAATCTCAGATGTCCTGAAATTAAGCATTTAATTTCATTGCATTAGATGCTCTGTACTGTAAATTTCGCGCTGCTTATTGCAGTTGATGTAGGTATGGAATGGTCTGCCGAACCTTTCTGAGGAACGATTGTTGCTCGTTCAAAACGAACGTTCTCCAAAACTAACGGTGTCTTCAAATTTCTCTTATTTCTCATTCGAGTTACAGTTTCTATAACTAACCACTGCAATGAATTTAGAGAAGTTATTTACTTCTATATGTGTAATAAACATTCAAAGAACTTGGAGAGCGTATCAGACGAATACAAACCAAGTAACCTAAACCGGGATATAAATTCCTTCCATCTATAACGTGGTCTTTTACGAATTTGTATTGATCATCTATTGTTCTGATTTTGAATTCTCGCTCGAAACACAACTCATTTTTGAGTTTTCCAACCGGCCATTGTTCATCATGCTGCCATTTAATTAGCGAAGATATTGTTGGGGTTGCTCTACTAACTGGAAATTCCACGGGTGGATATAAGACACTCAACTTTGGAACACATCCAGCCTCGTACATTCTATAACATATGAGAATGCTGAATTGGTACATGCTAATTTCGTCTCCTTTTCATGTGTTTTCAAAGCTCAAAAAAAAACTGAGCGGTTCAAAAATTTTCCTCTCAGAGGAATAAATCACAACTCGCCAAGGCCAATTTCTATATAGCTTAAAATTTTGGGCAACCCTCCTGAGAAAAGAGAGGTTAGGGGTGGGTGCCGGAACAAGAGAAGCATCAATGATTGCATTTATTTTTCTCTCTTCAATCTTTTGTCTATATTTCTCCAGTACCTCAATACACAAGAAGGAGATCAACATAAGTATGTTTGTTCATCCGGATCGGGTGCAGGCGGGGAAAAGCACCTCGGTAGACAGGCTAAACTAAACACCTAGGATTTCTTATGCATAAAAATATGTACTCACCGGCCTAACGAGTTCAAAAAAAACTCAACTCCGTTTTCGTGGTTTTTGAGTGTGAGTGGTATATTTGTCACAGTTTTGGGTAACGAACGTTTCAGTACAGCTTGTAATAAACCGTGAGGAGCTATTTCTATGGTTATGGCGTTGCTAGGTATATGACGACAGCCTTCTTCAAATAATACGGGGTTAAGTATATTATTCGTGTGGTAATCGGCTGAAGAATATTTTACTTGATCCATCTCCCATTCGGATTCTGGAGCTGATGTACATATCCACTTTTCTGAACGAAGTTTTGGTTCGGTTATTACCTGGTAAAAATTGGTTATCGGATTGGAAAATTTGCAAAGTGTTGGGGTGGCTGCTTATAAGATGAGAGTCGGAGGTCTTAAACGTTCCTAAATTTTACTCTTACTTCGTTTTGTAACAATGTCAATGTTTTTTGGCCTAGCGGGGTAATATAGCGACTGTGGTATGCGATGTTTGATGTGTTCACTGCTCGCACAAATATTCCTTTTTCTTCCAATGTCTTGATAAATTGTTCCACATTTGGTGTAGGGCCAGATATTGTGCAGCTTGTCGGGCCATTGTGGCAAGCGATATCGATTTCATTGGTGATCATCTCCTTCAGTGTTTCGTAACCCACTCCTGTGTAACGCATGTATTGAGATTTATGCTTTATTTTACCTTTTTTTTCCTACTAATACTTGGCCAACTATTCAACAATATCGAGTACTTGCCTACAGCAGCCATTGTGCCGTGAATCAATTCGATCTCGATTGAAACTAAACCACGATAATAAGCTGCCAGAATCATTTGCTCGGCTGTGAAACATCCATCAGCATATGCGCAGCCCAATTCACCGAGTGAATGACCTATTATTCCATCAGGCTGTATTCCAATCGCTTGCAAAATATCAACCAAAGCTATCTGTAGGTGCCAAAGTAGCTCATCATAATTTTATACCTATGATATTTTGTGTCAGGATAAAAAAAATTGAGTTCAATTGCTAAGTACGTACTTGAATTGCTGCTATTCCAACGAATGAATTCAAAATATTGTCGAATATTTCAGGATCATCGTCTGTGATTATTTTAATCAAATCGATTTGTTTTGATTGCATCATCTGATGACTTTTTCGGATCGATTCCGCAAATATTGGTATGTTCATCAGTGATTTAGCCATCCCGGACTATTGGGAACCCATACCGGTAAATACAAACCATACAGGTCGCTTATCCCCTGGAAACAACTAAACCGTACCAATTCATTTAAAATGCGACCATTGCATCTTTGTATTTCTAAGAAAGTGTTCATTATTCCTATTGATTAAAAAACAGAGAAAAAACTTGTGGCTTGATTTGATATCACTGCTGAAGCATGTATTACGATAATTCCCCTTTTCTTATAACACGTATTTTTAAAAATTCGAAACGTCATCTATCAGTCTCGGAAGAAAACAAAAACTTTCAACAATTATTCCTACGCTTTTATCTGTTTTATTTTCTTGTTTTTATTTGTTTAAAAGCTTTCTGAGAAATTGTTTGCTGAAAAAATTAGAATCTATTGTACTCGTATCTCACAATCCTAGTGTCTGATGAATATGCAACCTCCATAACAAGATGTAACTTTAGTTCCATTCTTAACCTTTTGAAGGAACCAGATCAACTCAGGTCTATCTACACGTAATTAATAATTATTTTACCTACACCTATATGCATGCAACTGTAATATTTTCTTACCGTTTTGGATTTTACGTGATCTTTGTTCTCATGCAAAATAATGTGTCCTCTTTGAAGATGACCGCTTATATCATCGCTAAAAATTTCATGTAACAGAGCCACATATTCTTCATCTTGGTAATTTTTTTCAATCTGTCGAATGAATAATTTGAAGAAAACAAGTAAAATTGAAATATTTTGAGCTGATAAACATCCATCTGAGTTCTTTTTTTTTTACAAAAAAATGTTTTGATTACATCGTTGAAAATGCAATCGATAGCCTCTTCGTTACGTCCAGACACGGTCAGCATTTTTGGTATAACTTCATTTATATATTTAGTGGGTTGTTTAATTTTATTGTGAGGCGCCACCCGGGAAAAAATGTTCAGATCAAATTTGATCAAAGTAGGTCAATTTTAATGAAAATCTTGATACAGTTTGATAAAAGTTGATCAATATTGATTAAAATCTTGGTATAGTTGTATGAAAGTTCATCAAACTAGATCAAATTATATTAAGGTAGATAGACTAGTCTCACCCTTGTTTGATCAATTTAGATCAAGTTTGATATTGCGACTTACCTGATTTGATCAATTTAGATCAAGTTTAATATACCTATTTCAATCAAACTTATTGAGCTTGATCAAATCTTATGCAATTTTATCAACCTTTATCAAGTTGTATCAAGAAAGATACACTGGCCCTAGCGTTGTTTGATCAATTTAGATCTTGTTTGATCAAGTTATATCGAATATGATATGAGTGATTTGACCAACCTTATCATGTTTGATCAAATGTTATGAAATTTGACCAACCTAGATTAGGTTATATCAAGGAATATACACTGCTCATAGAGGTTTTTGATCAATTTAGATCAAAAGAGATATCCTTATGTCAATCATGTTACCTAATTTGATCAAATTATATGAAATGTTTCAACCAACCTTATCAAGTTAGATCAAACAACGTTCAGATTTTTGCATGCACCTGATATAACTTGATCTAATTTGATAAAAAAATTTCAAATTATGCCAACTTTTTGATCAATATTGATCGAATTTAATCAAACTACGTAAAGACTTTAATCAATGTTAATCTACTTTGATCAAAACATTTTTTTCTTTCAATTTTCACAAATAAAAAAAGAAGGAAAAAAGGGGGAAAAGTTGTATTGAGTATGTGGATGGGTTATGCATTCAATTCATGTGTCAGGCCCAATAATTATGCAGTGATACAGTTTCCAAAAATATTTTCATTTCATTTTGTTCCCAAAAAAATACTATCACATTCAGTATCAATAAAAATGCATAATTCACATTTGAAAAAATGTTCTGAAGTTGATGAATTAAGCAAATTTTTGAAAATCGTTGAAATCTGCTCTTGTATGATAAGCAATAGGTGAATTTTTCTAAGTCCAGACCTATCAAAGGAGAATATATACTCCTAATGTCCCTCAACTCACAAGGAACGGGGTAGCCTAATGGTTAAGGACATGGTCTGGAATGTGAGAGGTCATAGGATCGATCCCATCTCCGGACACGAAATTTTTGAAAATTTTTCCCCTACTTTTAAATAAAAAATTGCAACCAACATCTCATATCGCACCTCGGGAGTAATAAGGTCACATCTCAAAAAAAATTGATTTTGATGTTTTTGCATTTTTGGGGTTTGTATGACCCCCCCCCCTCAACCAAAAATAACACTTTGAGTTGGATACATTATCTAGATCTTGTAAAAAACGCAAATGGCCCAACTCAAAATCTCAACAACATCGCAAGTTGTTTGGAGTTATAAGGTCACATCTCAAAAAACTCCACCTTTTTTGAGCAAATTTTGTACATATAAAGTGTTAACAAACAGTTTTGATTGTTTTGAATGTTTGCCAGTTAGAAATAGTCATAAGGAGTGCATTTTTTATTAGTTTGTACCAAATGGAAAATTTTTTTTAAATTGATCACTTTTCAGAAAAATGAATTTGCGCATATCATGAAATTTTAGTTTTTTGAGAAAAACTCAAAAACTAAGCACTCTAGAAAAAAACCAACGGCATTATGTCGATTGGAAATTTAATTCTCTACAACTTTGCTTTCATGAAATTTTTTTTGGACGCTTCCTTTCGCCTCCACATCAACTTTAATGAAATGTTATAACTCAAAATGTTTTCCAAACATTGAAATATTTCCTCTTTAAGATTTTATTTTTCAAAGTGTTCTTATGCTAAATGAAGGTAGGATACCAGATGTTCAAAATGAGGTGCTATTCATTCCTCACAATTAATTATAAGTTGATAAAAATAATGAATCAAGTTTTAAAAAAAAAGAAAATCACTCTCCTGTAAAATTTCACTTTTTTGAGATGTGACCTTATTACTCCCGAGGTGCGATATTATGCGAGGCTTACATTTTTGCAGTAATTTAAGCAATTTTACTAGTAAATATGGCTATTTTTAAAAATCTGCATTACATTTGATCTAACTTGATCAAAGTTGATACAGGTGATCTAATTACATCAAAAAAATGCCTCGATCAAAATAGATCTTATTATATCAATTTTGATACAAACTAATTAACATTGATCTATTTTGATAGAGACATTTTTTTGATCAAATTAGATCACCTGTTTTTGATCAAATTTGGTCTAAACATTTTTTCCCGGGCAGTAACAGATGAAAGTTTGCACCACCTATTCCGAAAGAATTTAAAGCGAAATATTTTCCTTCCACGGGTGTTGGCTCTGTAACAACCTTGAAAATGGAAATAAAGCTCACAAAACTGTTGAATGATTGAATGCTAATGATATTGCATATTCATGATAGGGTTCGGGGAAAATTTTGATGCTACATAGAAACAGTTCCCACAACACTTGATCCGGCTTCATTGCAATTTTATCGTGATGTGAACATCTTTCCTTGCTATGGTATCGAAGTCGAAGTTTTCAACAAAAGAAATTAAATGCTGCGTTTTCAGGCATTAAATTTTCATTTGCTGGTCCTTTTAACTTCTTTAGGGCGTTAAAAGGTGTGAAGTAGCTCCTACATCTTACTGGATATCGTTTGAATTCATATTCGAATTCGAACTCTTTTTTTGATGGTGCTTCAAAAGTACAAGGTACCATAACATAGGTAAATACTCAAAACAGCTGAAAAAGAATCGAACTCCTTAAAAATGGGTGGTTGATTTCGATTTTGATTGTTTTCTAAAAATAGTTTCAAAACCGTTGGGTTTGAACTCTCTTCAAAATGAATCGAATCGGCTGCTGAAGAGTTGATTCATTTTTAAAAAGAGTTTACCCTACCTCGATTGAATGGCACATATTTATGTAATGTAGGTAGGTACCTGTAGCTGGCCATTGAGTAAACCCTTAACGTTTGGATTCGGGCTCGTAAAATGCTCATTTGGCGGAATAATTCCACTTTCGAAAGCCACAAGTAATTTTGCAATACCGCATAAGGTAGCAACTGACTCTGTATGGCCTATATTCGATTTAACCGATCCGAGTTTCAGTGGAGTCTCGCGTCCTTGACAAAAAAACTCTGCAATCGATGTGCCTTCTACAACATCTCCTACCTGAAGAAAAAATATACCTATTCAATTATTGAATCAGCATTGAACTCAGCGATACAACCCTAGTCAATGGGATAGTAAGTATACAAAAGCACTTTTTGAAAATATTTTAAAGTGTTTTTTACTCGTGTTGTTGGATTATTTTTGAAAAAATTGCCAATTTATATTCATTTGTTTTGTTGGAAATTAAGGATTTGAGCTTTTTCAAAACTTTCGTTTTCCAACATGATTTTTCTTTGTCAGCTCAATATTTTTGTGATTTGGTCAATTGGGCAGAGTACTCAATTACACCCATTAAAGCAATTTATTTCCCCCAACATGGGAACCTAGAGAACCTCCAAACGGTTATGGTGTTCTGGAGTCTCTAACAGCTTTTTATATTATCCAAATTTCATGTGCTGATCCGTGTCCAAAGTCCAAAGTTTGAATTTCTTTCGATCCCATGATTCGAAAGGTTGAAAGTAGGATATACATCAAAGGTGGTGGTTCCAAAATTTTCCAAATATCAAAACCCCTCAGTTTTTGCCCCCCCCCCCATAGTCGAAAACAGAAAAATCACCTCGCGGTATTTTACGCTAAAAAAGTTTTGAAAATGATTTACTCAACAGTGATTCCTAACATTATTTTTTTCCCGCAACTTTGGGAACCACTGGAGCCCAAAAAATGGCCATTTTGGGTTAACTAACCACGGATTCGTATTTGGGACGTTAATTACATTATTTTAAGTAAGAGTGGTGGAGTCGATAACTGTCCGGCTCTCAAAAAAGGCCTTATCGCACCTCCTTTCAGCCTTTAACGTCACTTTGATTTAGTTTTGATATTTTTTACACATTAAGAATTTGCCAAAATTCGAGAAATGAATTTCATCAGGCACGTGAATATCACCATGAGACACGCTAAAATATGATTTATAGGTGTACCTTATTTTTAGTGTTTCGACTGGAACAATTGATAATTCTTTATTTTATGATAGGTATACCTATATACATAGAAATATGCGCAATCGAAGGTTTGCAAAACAGTAGGGTGGGTTTATGACCTAGGACGAGTCTAATCTGAGATTGTGAGCAAAAGTGCGTATACCTGTGTTCCTGTACCATGCGCTTCTATGTACGAGATGGAGCTGGGGTCGATGTTGATCATTTTATAGAATTGTTCGTAAAGCTGTTTTTGTTGACTGATTGAAGGATGCAAGATACCTTTTGCGTTGAAACCGTCACAATTGCTTGTCGAATGAATGATATCGGCATAAATTCTTTTAGCATATTTCCTTTTTTGAATAAACATAGAGACTACAGCTTCGCTTCGAATGTATCCGCCAGCTGCAATTGCACCATTGATCGAATGGTATTATTAGGCGGGTACGTATTTTTGAGTCAGCCGCCAAAGTACTTATAGGCACTAAAAACCTACCTCGCGCATCGAAAGGCGAAGAAATCTCTGTAGAGTGAATGAATGATGACAATGGGTTTTGGCTGCCTGCCGTCGGTAAAACAGAAATTTGCCGAACACACAATTGCTCCTTCACATTGTTCATTTTGAATATACCTAATGGCAATGTCCAAAGCGTATCCAGATGACGAACACGCTGCATTCACATTACAACTAGGTCCTGTTACAGAATTATTGTAGGTACAAATTTAGTGGGGGGTTATTTGTGTGAAAAAGAAAGTAAACCCAATTACTTTATACCACTTTGTAGATCAAATGCATGTGATATTCTGTTAGCACACATGAACTGGCTCGCACCAAGGACACTGTCGTATAATCCGTTCGTCTGAATAGCCGCTGGATCACCATCGGTACTGCCTTCCCACAATGCACTAACTACAGCTATGCGTTTACCTTTTATTTGTTGCAAGTTGTAACCTTTAGAAAGGAAATTTTAAAACTTACTTATTTATTACTTTCATCACTTGAATAATAAAATAGGTCTCATTGACTCACCTGCGTCCAATATAGCTTCGAATGTTTTTTCAAGCAGAATTCTCAGACCAATAATCATTCTTTGGGCTAGCTCATAATTTATGTGAAAAAAATTATAATCAAAACGATCGATTGATTTCACCATACCTCTGATTATAGCTGTTCATCAAGATATTATGGTTTCAAATGAAAGGTTTTATACATTTAGTAATTTTCAACAATTAATTCTTCGGAGAAATATGCGATCCCGAACCAGTAGAAACCAGTTTTGGAAAAATGGCGTGTAATCGGTCGAGTGGGCCACTAAGAAGCACCAATCGGGCTTAAAAGTAGAGATACTTTATAGGTAAGTATGTGCTAAAGTTAATTTGCACGATTTTTATGGTACTTTTCAAAAATTTGGAATTCATAGGAAAGATTCAGAATGACCTGAAACCTTCTCTGCTTGATTCAGCGAATGACAGTATGAAATACATTTTAGGTTTCCTATTTCATTGAGCAAAAGAACATTCTGAAGGCTCCATGAACTACTCAATATGGTTCGAAATCGTTCTCAACCGATTTAAAAGCTCAAAAATAGGATAGCGGTAGCGGATAAATATATTTACTCACAAAATTTCAGCTTTTTAGTTCAATTTCATAAAATTTCGATTATTTTTCACATTTTTAGCCCCTACACTGGATTTGCAACAATTCTCCAAAGTTCGAAAAAATGCACTTTAGCTCAGCATGTGATGTGTTTTTTTCGATTTTGCTATTTTCAATTCAAAAATTTATCTGTTGGTTGGGATACCTATCTTGTGATGAATGTTATGGAATGGAGTCATATTACCTACTCGAATGCTTTGAACATACTTCATTTACAGTCAAAAACGATTACGAACCAACTTTTAAAGGGGGGAGGGAGGGTATGTCGATTGTAAAAATAGCGATTGGAAATTTTGAGAATGCCAATTGATAACTTTTTTCACGATAAAACTTTTCCAAATTGGGTGTCTGAGGGCTTTCTGAAAAAATGTTGAATAAATAATTTACTGGAAGGTAATAAAAAAAAAATCAAAAACTTTTCCAGTGGGAATTTTTAAAATTCAGTCGGAATTTCATTTCAAGTTTTGAATTACGCAGTTTGTTGGAAAAAAGCGTCAAAACTCAACAATTACTCTTTCACAACATGGTTGATCGGGGTGAAATTTCGCAAATTCTTACTGAGAAACGATTGAAGGTAACACCCCCCTTACCCCACCTGGTACACTGGCTCTATTTAAAGTACATAAATACGAGATAGGTAATTAGGTGTGCATGATTTTGTTCTACTCTTACTTACTATCGCCGTTTATGTCCACTTTTGAATACATATCTTTTCTTTGCAATAAATTTTCCTTGAATTCTTCAAAGTTTTCGCTGTTTGGAAACACTCCTGAAATTCCAGAAATCACAATGTCATCCTCGTGGTAATTATCACCTGGCATGGTCATCGTAAACAGATGTTGTTATTCGAAGTTGAAAAATGAACTCGATTACAAATTCTTTGATACGTTGACTATAGCAGTGAAAAAAATATAAGGTGAATTTAAATTCTGCGCCTCTTTTTATACATGCGTAAGTTGCAAACTTTGTTATATCATATAAATTACATTTAATTGATATCCCTATTATGTAAAGTGAACACTTGCAGTATGCAAATATGAACGAATAGGTAGAGAGAAGGCCAACGAACCAAAACAAGGCATATGTAAAACGATGCCTTGCTAGGTTCGTGACTAGAGGCGAGAAAATAAAAATCATAACAATAAACCAACATGTTAATTGTTAAGCCTAAAGTAGCCATATAAATATAAGCTATTTTCTAGCTTAAGGGATCATTTTGTATACCAAGTTTAATCACGACTAAACTTGGTATACAAAATGATCCCTTAAGCTAGAAAATAGCTTATATTTATATGGCTACTTTAGGCTTAACAATTAACATGTTGGTTTATTGTTATGATTTTTATTTTCTCGCCTCTAGTCACGAACCTAGCAAGGCATCGTTTTACATATGCCTTGTTTTGGTTCGTTGGCCTTCTCTCTACCTATTCGTTCATATTTGCATACTGCAACACTTATTGTACCTAACCATTTTAGGCTATTTTGTGTGCTATTAAATGAATAAATTTTTGCAAACAAACGTAATTAGCACGCATGAATTCCTTTTAATTAATATACTTTGGTACCTACCTATTAAAGAGAATAGAGAGTTATTATACATACAACATAATATCGTATGATTTTTGGCTTTTGTGCAATTACCTAAGTCCAAGCAACCTATGAATGTATTCTTTATGCATATTATATTAATAGGCACCTACATAAGTACGTTATTCCAGGATTTTTGGAAAAATATCTTTAAAATGTAAATTTGCTAAAGCGATTTAAATTCTACTTTGTAGTCATGGAGTTCATTTTACATTAAATTTAAACTTATGTTTCCCAAAACTGAAAAATTTTAATCAAAAAGCCGTATTAGGGATACCTAGTTATTCTTAATTAGAGGTTTTCTGATTTTCGAGTAGAAAAATGTATTCGAATGTTTAAAAAAAAACCTGGTCATTATACATAGAAGAAAAATGTGCTATGTACAATTAAAATGAATTTTATTTCAAATTATTTGCAATTATGTTGTCCACTACATATACACAATACACATAGGTAACCATCGGCATTTGTTAAAAAATTAATACCTATTTTTTTCTTCTAGTCCCTGATAAACTGAACTGACTTACTACCCCTGGGTTGACGTTTTATGATGATAATGAAGAAAAAATATATTTGCAGCGCATGAAAGAATGGTAACATCTTAAAGAAAAAAATATCAATCATGTCCCCTCAAAAAAAGAAAAAAACGATAGGTACCTACTTACTTGAATTTCCATAGGGAGGAGGAAAATATGTATAAGTAGGTATTGCATTGATTTTTTTTTCAATAATGTAGGTCCATTGCGCATATATGTATTTCTACCAATTTCGAAAACCACTTGAAAAGAATAACTGTAGTTGGGTTCAAAACTTCACCTGCTCAAATTGTTTTTTTTATGGGGGGGGGGGATTACTGAAATTTCATAAATTGCAATCTTCAAAAATTTGTGTATGTTTCTAGGTTTTATTTTGAACAAACTTTTTCGGTGGAAATGATGGAAAAAAAGTTCTAACACTAATATACGTATTGTAGGTACATAGATTTCTCCGAGGCTTCGAAAATTCTATGCTTTCCAGTCATTCAGAAATCTTCAGCGATCGCAGTTCTCTTTTTTGCCAGATTTTTTGAATATCTTGAGAAGACGTAGAAATTGATTTGAGCAATTAAAAATCGATTCCTGGCTATTATGCGTGTTTTTAACCAAGATACAGGGTGGCCCAGAAAAACCTTTCACATTTGTTTTGCTCACTACTCCGAGAAAAAAACACATAGAGAAATGATTAAAAAACCAAAATAAAGTAGAAACATGCCAGTTACAGACCATATATTCAATTCAACTTTACAAGTCCCCATTTGAAAATTTTGCCATTAAGATGTTTTCCACCTTTTTCACACATTTGACCTGACATTTTTTTGAATTATTGAACACGTTCGTCAAAATTTCTTGACTGATGAGGGCGCATTCACGAATAATATTGTTCTGGAGGTCGTTTAGGGTCCCTGGTTCAATTTTATGCACGTAGGATTTGAGTAAGCCCCATAAAAAGAAGTCACAATCACATTAAACCTGATGATCCAGGCAGCCAGTGATTTTCAGCGTTGCGTGAGATTTTTCGGCAAGGGAAATGTTTACAATCGTTTCACCAGCTGATCAACGTGTTGTATCGTCTTGTTATAACCAGGGAGCCTTTTTGGAACGAGAACCTTCGCAAACATCCCGCAATCTGATCTCCATTCCCCGTTCCCTCGATTACTTATGGTCCCAAAAACCGGTATTGAAGCCACGCCCATCCAGAAAAGTCAACTTAGCGGAGTGGTAAACGCGGTTTCATGTAGCCAAGGCATGCTAAATTATGTTCTGATGCAAGTTTGTCTTTGGGGTGAAGTGGATGCATGTGCAGAGTGCTTTTTTGCAAAGGCATCTTACCAAAATAATGACTGCATTAATGTATGCATCATCATTTTGGTAAAACACCTTTATGATGAAAGCGAGCTGCACAATCATCCACTTCTCTACAACGAAAAACACACACTGCAACATAATTCGGCATCCATTGGCTACCTGAAGCTGTGTTTACCATTCCCCTAACCCTTACAGGACACAAATAAGTGGCTACCAAAGTGTGAAAGGTTTTTCTGGGCCACCCTGTATATGCCTATAGATAAATGATAAAATGAGCGCATTCAAAGTGTCCGTTTTGAAATTATCCCAATTAATTTCATGCCTTTTGCAAAAATTCAAAAATTTTGATGAAATCGAAAATTGCACTGGAAACTTTGCAATAGCTGGAGATCATGGATTCCGATTAGAAAGAGTTGATACATATTAGCTGTAGGTATAACTGGTTTCCAACGTTAGTTGGCCAATAATGCATGTATAGGATGTTCAAATGTTTGCCAAAAATAGATAAATCAATTTTTGAAAACGAAATTTTGGGTATGGGGCAAGGGTGAGTTGGTGCGTTGATTCCTAAAACACGAAAAAGGGTTGAATTGATTTCCATCGTGATTCTACTCATGTACGGTCGAATTCTCAAATCAAGTTTTCGAGACTCGATTATACTAGAATGATGATTTTTTCGATAATATGGGTATCTACTACCTACATCGGTAATAAAAATAAACCCTGAATTTTTAAATGCTTATAGGAATATTTTAAACATGGAAAAATCAAAATTGCGCAGTGGACTCCAGCCTTACGTGTTTTATTTAACATCAAAGTACCTACACTTTCAAAAAAAAATAAAAAATTATTCAACTCGATTAAATTAAATATACCTACCTATTAATCTAGGTACTTAAAATTATGAATTCGTATATGGCCATATACATTGTGTACATAGGTATAAAAAAGAATATTCATCAACCCATTGCATGAAAATATATTCACAAAATTATAATTGTGCAAAAAAAACGCGTTCCAAGTTTTTTTTTTTCACGTATCCGGTCAACATGAGTCATATTCCTTTCTTCCATCCAAAATTCCAGGAACGCAACTGCTCCTTCGTCTATCATGTCCTCTAGTCAACAAGACGCATTTTAAAATTGTGCGCTTATTCGCATGTTTTACGAGCAATATTATTTTTATAGTTATTCGAGTTGCTGTTACGCTACACCGATTCTCAAGAGAAGAGAAAGATAGCTCAAGTGTTCTATCAGTCATGGATGAATCTTTTAACGCGAACTATTTCTTTCAAAAGCTACTGATGGTGTATCGTAGCGAACAGATGTTTACTTATTTGTACAGTTTACCTATTCTGATCAGTGTTTATTGTTACATTCGTCACAGAATTAAACATCGACGGTTGGAAAAAATCATTAGTCAGTTTGATGGGCCTACAGGATTGCCTTTTTTTGGGAATGCACTACAGTTTTCCGGATCTATCAAAGGTAGGTCTAGATACATAGATAAGAAATGAACTTTAAAAAATCTGGTCCTCACTGTATAGATGAAAAAAACTCTAGTGTGATTTCGTTCATTGTTCGAATGTATAATTAAGTTTGATGAGAAAATCTAAAATGAGAAATAACCGCAAAGTAAGTACAAAATAATACGGTTAGAAAATTTATTGTTTCAGTTCTTCACATCAAAGATAGGTGTAACCGTTCTAAACAAATTCAAAATCGAAAATCCCTACGATCTTACACCTATTGACTTTTTATAAGTAAATGACCTTTCATTCAGTCCTCACTAGTGTAATGAATCTTACGTAAAAGAATAAATCCCTTTAAAAATTGCAATTACGATTTTCGAAATGTTTTGAGCTAATACTTAAAATATTTTGGTCCAAAAATATTCAATATGATCCAGGGTTGAAGGCTTCTCGTTTGAATGTCACTTTCTTGAATAAAAAACTACTAAGTATATTATCTGCCTAGGAACTATTAGATCTGCACTTACTACATTTCAAACGGAAATGAATGCGCATCGAATTCAAAAATGTCATACCTATACCTACACTGGCCATTGTGATAAAAAAATTAAATTTTAAAAAGATTATCATACTGTAGCTCACCTATCACATAGGTAACTAATACTACAACATGAATATATTATTTTCTCATAGATGCTTTGAATGCGTTTTTAAAACTCATGACAAAACCTACAAAAGTTCATTTAAAATATGGATACTTCACAAACCAATCATTTGCATCACCAATCCAGAGGATTTTCAGGTAGGTATTTTAATTGAAAAACTCACATTTCCGTAAAGTGCCTATAGTTCTCATACATATTCCTAAATATTTAATTCAACTATGCAATCCCTTCAGAGAGTAGCATTCGAAATTTTAGAAAAAGATGAACGTTATAAATTCTTTGAAGAAGCATTTGGTTATTCAATATTCACAGCTGAAGGTAAATAGAATATATGAAAAATTGTTTAACTTCTTATTAATTTTCAAATCGAATTGAGAGGTACCTAACTCGAACAAATCATTAACGCTTTGACTTTACAGTGGAAAAATGGAAGAAAAATCGACGCATTCTGAGTCCAGCTTTTAATCCTAATATCTTATTTGAATATTTTTTGCAAATATTTAACCAACAAAACATCACACTGATTAATGAACTGAAAAAAGAAGTTGGTACTGGACAACACTTCGAGATACATTCGTATCTCAACCACACATCAGTGAGGACGATTTTAGGTAAGTAGGTATTTAAATGTATAAATGGCAAAAAATCGAAATTCTCGTCCCTCCCAATGCTTCGTCATTAATTTTTTATATTTAGAAGCCGCAGTGGGTTATAAAGTTGGCAACGATACCGCGGAGGTAGTAAAATTTGAAAACGCTGTTACAAAGTAAAGTACCTACTTACTATCTACATTTAAACACCAACATTCGTCTTATAAATTGCAAAATTTGAAATCACAAGAGTCTACTTTTTTCTATTCATTTTGTAGAACGTTGCAATTGTTGGTTCTACGAGGTGCTAAGCCCTGGTTGATGTCTTCGCTCATTTTCACAATTTATCGATATTTGATGGGTTATGGAAACGTATTTAAAAACTTGAGAGAGCTCCCATTAAAAGTAAATATCAACTACCAGGAATAACCTCTCGATCACTCAGTCGCTCAAATCTCAGTTGTATATTAATATTTGAATTTACGACGTTTTTTTGTATGGGTCCCTTTGCTCTGAAAAAAATAGTGAAAAAAATCAATGACTGCGTATTCGAGAGGTTCTCTTGCCAAAGTAACACCTATGTACTACACCAAGTGCGAATTTAACATTCGGTCAAGAACTAATTTTAGTCATAATTTAGGCACTGAAGAAGCAACGAGAGCTGTTTTATCAACTCAAAAGTGAAAATAACGTGAGTACCGAACAAGGTAAGTCGAGTTTGGAATTTGAAAAATTTGATTAGAATACATAATAGTCTGATAATTCACAAAATCAGAGTGGAGGAAAGGGGAGAAGGCAAAACATTAAAATGCAGAATATTAAAACATTCAAAATCAAAATAGGGTTAGGCATTTTTTGTTTTCACAGTAAAATATTAATATTCATGAGGAAAAAATTTTAATTGAACCTCGCATGAATTACAATTTTTTGAACTAATCATGTACTTACGTAATTCTTTTGGCAGAACAAACAATGAGAACTTTCATAGGAATCTTACTGAATGCTCACGAAGTAGGAAATCATTTTACAGACAAAGACCTAACAAGTGAAGTGCTTAACATCATTTTTGCAGTAAGTGTGTATCAAACAGAAAGAGGCATCTCTTTTGTAGGATTTTCATGTATGATAGGCTATAAAAATTTGGATGACTCGCGGAATTTTAATAGAATTTGTTGAATACTCTCAATAATTTGAGTTTAAAGTCACTCGAAAAAGGTTTTAGCCACAGAGATGTACTTGGATGAAAATTTGAAACCCTCAATGAGATAGAATTTTCTAAAAAATTGTGGTTATTCTACTCGTACTTTGGTCCTCACCTAACCTATTTTGGAAAAAATTACCAGTTTCCATAATACGAGTGACAATAGTAAGCCAAAAAGTCTGACATAAAATGTCGAGAATTCATCACAATTTTTCCCAAGTTCTTAAAAGTAAGACAATGCATTGTAAAATTTTCAATTTTTTAAAAATGTTTTCAAAAGTCTAACAAAATATTACGAATTTGAAGATGACTTTTTTCAATTTTTCAGAATTCTGACGTAAGTATATAATGCCGAGAGAATTCTTTGTGATTTTTTCTCACAAGTTTTTAAAAGTGTGACATGATATGAATAATTTTTTTCAAACGTCAGCGTGGCGCAGATCAACGTTGCACTTGGGACTTGGGTATTCCCGGGTAAAATAGGTGAAATGCCCCTGTCCTCGGATTTTTAACATTTTGACCACTAAAATCAAAATCTACTCACATATTTTTGTTTTCGCGATGATCCTCTCTAATGTACATATGTACATCTACATAGATAGGTACCTACTACATAGACACAGCTCCATTGAGGAGTTCGAGAATTCACTGTTTTGTCAATGTTCCAGGGCAGTGAGACGACTGCAATGACAAACTGTTTTTGTTTGCTGTTGCTTGCAATACGACAAGACATACAAGTGATTCTTTTCAACATTTACTAAAACAATACTTACCTACGTAAACTAACGGCTCGTATTTTACCGGATAATTATTCATTACAGGATAAAGTTTATCAAGAAATGTATCAAGTATTTGGAGACAGCGATCGTTTACCAGAAGCTGAAGATTTAACTAAACTATCATACTTGGAACAATGCATAAAAGAAACTCTTCGAAAATATCCGATAGTTCCAATTGTGGGTCGTTGTCCAAAACGTGATATAGCCATCAGCAGTAAGTTTGCACAGCGTCATTTTTCCCGTACCTATAGTTATGAAATTAGCCAAGAATTGAAATTTTCATTTACTCGCAGATGGAAAAATTATTCCGGCAGGGTGTACGGTGGTGTTGAGCATTTATGGAATTCATCATAATCCTGATTTATATTCTAATCCAGAAATTTGGGATCCTAATAATTTCAGTCCTGAAAAGATGGCCAGTCGTCCCAAGTCGAGCTTTGTGGCATTTAGCACTGGACCACGAGATTGCTTAGGTGATTAAAAAATGATCAACGTTGCCTTTATCAAACCATCAATATGATGATCTGAGTGTGTATCATCGAATAGGTTACAAATATGGAATGTTGTCCATGAAAGCACAACTTTGCCTATTGATACGAAACTTCAGAATTACCACCAATTTCAAAATGCGAGACATCGAACTGGACATTGGACCGTCAATGAAAAGCGCCAATGGTTATCCAATCAAGTTGCAATATAGGCAAAAGGAATCCATATTTTGATAAGTTATACCTATGTAGATGTACGTATATTGATATTTAATAAAAATTTAAAAGTTATTATTATAAACATTTTTTTAAAAAAAAATACCGACAGTTAATTTTGTAAACTTGAATCAGAACAGAACCTCGGCTTCGATTAGAGTTACGAGTTTCAACAGAAACGCCAATTTTTGGACATTTTTTAGAGCATTCATTTATTTATTTATTTATTTGCAGTAAATTTGATAGAAATATGATTTCTAACACACATTTCTTGCCTAATGTGAATTTCCTCATTTTCAACCCACCGACTGGTCATGACGTAAGAATTTTTCACTTGAAACTTTATCCTTATCGTTAATAGGCTACATAGATTAGGTACCTACTTTGGTTTAAAATGTATACCAAATTCTTCGAAGTACGTGCTTTATTTCCAGTTGGTTTGTAGCTTCTACGCGCGAGTTCATACGATTATGGAGGTACGATAGAACTTTAACTTGTGTGCATTTTTTTCTTGCAACAAATTGAAGGCAAATTTTTTCGGAATGAGTTTACTAAAAAAAAGTCTTGAAGTAAATCTGTCATCCTCCGATTTGAGCAAAACCAAGTTGTATCAAAATTGGGTACATATAATGTCCTAAAACCCATGTATTTAAAGTTTTAGGCTACCTATTAGGTAAGTCCATTTTGATTTTCCAATAGTATATTGTCTGATTACAAAAAAACCTTGAAAAATAGCTCAACAACATTGCCAATTGAAACAAAAAGAATTGTATTTTTTAGTTTACACAAGATCTCAAAGCTACTTCTTGGTTTTATGATAATAATACTTAAGTGAATGGTTTTTTGCAAGATTATTTTTTTTGAAAAATCCATCAGTTGCTTATTTTTTCCACAATGGTGATTCCATCAGAATTTCTGAAGTTTTCGCATGATGCAAAATTGTGTTATGTCCTGTATCAATTTTAAAAACTTGAATCGGATTCTTGAAGTACTGCAAAATGAACCAGAATGAACACTAATCAAAACTTAATGAATTAAATTAAACGCTATATACACCAAGACATCTAAAAATTTTATCTACTGATTCGAATGGACTAGGTAAGTATGTATAACTGAAACGTAATCCCCACTTCTGATAAAAAAAAAGTATGTACTCAAATACCTCTGATAATCCATAAGCATCATCATCATCCAGTGGATTTTCCACACATCTTATCAGAATGCCCGATGATTCGAGTGATACTTGAGGAATTCGGTGATCACGTACTGCTTTACCCACTGTGTAAATTCTATCAAGCAACAGATTCATCGCGTTTTCATTTGTCATCCCTGATGGTAGTAATGACAAACATAGTTTTTTCTTCGATTGCCAACCATCCAATTTTTTAATAGATTTAGTGAACTACGAAAAGGATTGAGTTACTCATATGATTTTGCTCAATATACCTACTAACTATAAGAGAACATTATTATTTTTCAGTCATCTTCCCAAATGCACTCACTTCTTCTGTTGGTGTTGTGGGTGAAAACGTTGACACCATACTTGAGCATATATTCATTTCCAATAGTTCGTTGTTGGAATACCTTTCTTTTACCTCTTTCCTCGTCTGGAGATTTACCAGATATAATGGAGAACATTCTATCAAGTAGAGATATCCTCTTTTTCCCTCCTTTTCTAAAATATCAGCCACTTCTAAAGCCAATAATCCACCCAGACTGTGACCAATTATGCAAAACTCCCTGTCCGAGTTGAAATTTTCCAGTATGTACTGCGAGTGATTATTGAAACAGGTTGATGAAATTATTAATGCATTGTGAATAAATTGCGAAATTGAACCTAGTATTAAGAAGCTAAATTACTTTGGCAAAATAATCGCGTAATTCTTTCAACGTGAAGTCTGCAACTTCGCCAAAGTGGTACTGGAAACACAGCACTTGTCCTGGTAATGTTTTAGCCAATGATTGCATTGTAACAGCTAATCCTGTTGATTTGTTTTTGTGACACATACATCATCAGATACGTTAGATTCCTCTGTGATATATTTTCCAAAGTTTACAAATAGGTAGTTATGTAAAATCCATTTTTACCTTCTACTCCAGGAAAAATAAAAGTCGTTGGATGTTCGTTGAAAACAATTGGCTTTTCAATATCGTTTTCATCGATGGGCAAGCGACGAATGGACTTATTTGCAAGTATTTCATCCATAAAGATTTGCAGTTGTGTTCTAATTTTTTTACCTGTGAAATTTTCGAGTAATGATGTAGTTTTTACCAAATGAATAAATGCGGGTACTTGGTGAGAAGTGTTAGCAGAGCATCCCGAATTACCTGTTTTCAGTGAATTTTCTTTTTCTTCTTTCATTTGATGTAATTTTACAAAGGTCATAGTTCGTAGTTCTTCTACACTGAAAATTACATTGAATTCTGATTCGAGAATTTGTTTTACCTCCACTCCCACAATAGAATCCATGCCAAGTTCTGGGAACGTCCATGATTGATTTATAGTCTTCAGGTCTTTGATACCTGTGAGGTTCTTTTAGTTAGTGGGGCATTTCAATAGTTTAGAGCAATACGAGTAGTCCGAGTACATATGAATTCCAAGCATCTCCTAGGCATATTGCATTTTCGGAGAAATAAGGTTAGGTATTACATCTCAGAAAAAGTGAAATTTTAAAGGACAGTGTTTGGTTGCAGGGTGTCATAAAAATCACAAAAATGTGAAAATCAATTTTTTTGAGATGTAACGTTTATAACTCCAAAAGTGTGATATGAGCAGATTTTACCTAATATATTTGCTACTGCACTTATAATATCAGCATCAGTTCTCTTTTTTTCAGCTACTACCACACTAGATACAATGGGATGACGAGACTCTTTCATGAACACATTGAGTGTCTCCAAACAGGATTTAATTTTTTGTAGCTTTGTTCCACAAACTGTAAATGAGGAAAATGTGTTTGATAATTTGATAATTATGGGTATTGGTTTCATGGAAACCATATCTTGTAAAATCATCTCACTTGTGATTTCGGTTCCTGCCATCTGTTCGGTTAAGTCTGCTACAATACCAACATCCCCAACGGCTCCCCATTGAATTACCAAAGCGGGTAGATTATCTGCATGTCTGATTTCACATATCCTTTCCATCACAGAATTGGCGTAAGCGTAGTTACTCTGGTTTTGGTTACCCAAACCACAAGCGGCACTGGAAAATGCGACGAAGTATTTCAAATGCGGGCACATTTTTCTGCTCAAGTTGTCCAAATGCTTTGTTATGATTGCCTTCGACTCGTTTGTCAAACGGAAGCTTTCCTCAGTTTGTTTAACAAATGGATCATCTTTAAGGATCTATGTAAATGTATTTTGTGAAGGATTAAGCTATAGTTAAATGAGCTGTTGAATCTCCAAACAATTCAAACTGATTTATATCTTAGCATGCTTACCACTGCGAGATTGAAAATCCCTTCTACTGGTCCTAATGTATTGGCTGTTTGTAGTAAATTCTTTACCCCTGTTTCTTTTGTCACATCTTCTGTGAATATTATTACTTTTACTCCGTATGAACGCCATAATTTAATTCGATATGACTGGTAACCATTTTTGATTCCTGTTCTTGAGCTTAATACAATATTGCGAGCACCTCTCACGATCAACCAATCAGCCAGCTCCATTCCCATTCCACCTAGACCTCCTGAAAGTATCTAATAATTAGTCGATGAGGCCGTTATTCGTGCACACTTTTTCAAGAAAGTCAATTTGTCAAAACGATGAAATTGGAAAATTTCTGTGTGGGTAATATGCAGGGCAATGAGAGGGGGCAAAGGGGGTGGTTTGCCCCCGGGCTTGCGCTTTCTGAGAGCCTGGCAAAAGAAGGACTTGTGATGAAAGAAACCCCTGTTTTTTTTTACTTCTCAAAACACAAAATTTTCGAAAATTTTTGCCCTTGCTTCACTTTGGCTTCTTTTTTTTCTAGGCACATTATTACATTTCTAAAAAAAATATCATTCAACTTCCAAAGTTTTAAAGCGAAAAAATAGACTTCTCGCATGAAAAGTATCATCATTGGTATGCCTCTCAAAATTCAAATTTTCAAGAGATTTTGCCCTCACTTGGGCCTGTTTTCTTTTCTTTTTCAAAATTGACCTCCTAAAAGAAATTCCAAAATTTTGAAAGCCAAAAAAACTCCATGCACAAAAAAACATCGTTTTCAGACCTCTCAAAATGAAATTTTCAATAATTTTCAGCCTTGTTTTGATTTTGTTTCTTGTTTTATAATGAAAGAATTCACATTTGAGCCTCCAAAAGTCGAAACAGAAAATGAAAATGTTTATAAGTCATAAATGAATATGATATCAATCGACAAATTTTCAGTCGAACTCCCCCCCTCTTTCCCCTTCAAAAAAGTCTATATGTATACATATGTTTCGTCCGGGCGTGCATTGGTTGATTGTGCACCCCCCCCCACACACACACACACACACACACACACACACACAAAGATGACTTACCTGCAATAACATAAGCGTTATGCTTTGGACAATAAACTTGAGGCTGGCATTTCTTGGGTATCAAAGTTGGTTTGCCTTCTATGTCGTTCTCCTCGTCATTCATTTGTATTAGAACTTTGCCTATGTGTTTTCCTGCTGCCATGAACCTGAATAAATTTGAAAGGCGTGTTGATTAATCGCTTGAGGAGCTGCTCTGTGCTAAAAGTTACCTATGGTACCTAAAGGCGGATTCCACTTCGTCGGCTTGGAAAATTGTTCTGTGTATTGGTTTTATTATTCCTTGGTCAAATAGCTCTAACATCTTATTCCGAATTGCGAGTGCCAGTTGCCTGTTACTTCGCACAACCAAGTCTAATTGTATACTATGAAATGTTATGTTGTTTATGAAATGCTCCAAATCTAATTGAAAAATTTGGTAGGTAATATTTTTAGTATATGAAATGAACGATTGGTTCTGTAATGAATAAGTATTTTTTTCTGTACCGACCTAAAGTATGTTTGTTGAGCATATCATATTTTCCTATCTCTATAAAATGCCCAAACGGAGCCAAGCAACGTACAGAAGCTTGCATTTTTTCCTCAATCAAACTATTCAGAACTACGTCCACTCCACGTCCATTTGTCTGCTGCATTATTAACTGCTCAAAAGATGTATCTCTGGAGTTACCAATGTGACTCTCTGGAATCTGTATGAATTTTTACACGTATGATTACAATTTTCTATAATATAGGTAGGGACCTGGGACCTATTGTTTTTTTTTAAATTGAAAATAAACGAATTTCATACTTGAGGAAATGTTTTTCGTATGAACTGTACTTTTTCAGGTGTGCCAACAGTAGTAAATATTTCACATTCGTGATGAAGACATATGTTAATGGCCGCTTGGCCAATTCCACCACTACCTGAGTGTATTAGTACTGAACATCCTTTGCGCAAATTCGCCTTAAAGTAGAAGGCCATGACTACCTGCAAAGTTAAATGAGTTGAATTGTGAGAAATTCTCTGCATCTAGGAATAAAGCCAATGAATGATTAAATAAAATTGCATAAAAAACAGTCTTTGGGTATTTTTGGGAGGAGTCTTTTCTTGTTATTATTTTCACCCTCGTCATCAAACTATGTGAATACACCCAGGGTTGGGCAAACTCTTTTTGAAAAAGAATCTAACCTCGAAGCTTTTTTTCTGGGGGGGACTCGGAAAAGTTTGAAATTATCAAAAAATTTCCACAAAAACTAAAAAAATGAACGAATTTGAAAAAAATGAAAAAATGAAAAAATGAATAAATTTTGGTAACTTTTTTTAAAAAAATGTTGAATTATTGGAATAGTAAAGTGCGAAAACGAGATTAGAATTACGATGAAAATTCGTAAATCTAAAATTTAGCATTCAAGTTTGTACCTCAGTAGTTATCTTGCACGTCAAGGAGCCCGCTCAAGAATTATTGCACCCCCCCCCCGTCGATCTTCTGGGACAACTTTTTTCTTAAAGGGGGAGTCCTGAGGAACATTTCTAGCCCTTGTACTAAAAAAAAGTGGCCCTACTTACGAAATGGCGGACATTTTGAGATCAGCCGAAATCGCAGATTTTGCGTTCCAACATAGGCCTTGCACGAAATTTTTTAAACCTTACAAAGGTAGATCGAAATATCAGGCAACAATTCAAGTGCTAAAGTGCATTTTTTGATTTTTGGTGAATTTTTGAAAATCAAATTCAGGACAAAAATGAAGGGAAAAATCAAAATTTTACCTAATTGACCAAGAAAGCTGAAATTCGGGATATACCCTATTTTCGACATGCCAAATCGATTGGAAACTATTTCAAACCGTTTTGAGCAGTTTTGGAGTCTCCAGAAAATTTTTGAAACTCGAAATTTCCACAAAATTTCATCAAAATGGAGTTGGAAAGCAGAAATTTATTCTGTAAACTAATTTCAATGCACTACGAAATTTTTACAAAATTTCATCAAATGGAGATGGAAAGCTGAAATTTACTCTACACTCCAATTTTAACACTCTCTGAAGACGACTTCAGGTGGGTTCAAGTCATTTTGGAACCTCCAGCGACTTTTTGAAAATTACTGGAGGCTCCAGCAGATTTTTCAAACTTTAAATTTTTACAAAATTTCATCAATGGAGATGGAAAGCTGAAATTTATTTCGCAGACTAATTTCAATGCGACATGAAGTCGACTACATGGTGGTTTGAAAAGGTTTTGAAGCTTCCAGCTACTTTTTGGAAATTTCAATTTTCCAAAAAACTCCATACGACCTTTCAAAAAGTCGCAGGAGGCTCCAAAACGACTTGAAATCCACCAGCAGTCGACTTCGTAGCGTATTGAAATTAGTTTGCGGAATTAATTTCAGCTTTCCATCTCCATTTGATGAAATTTTGTAAAAATTTAAAGTTTGAAACTTCGATTTTTTTCTCTCAAAAATTCAAATTATGTACAGTGGCCGGAGGGGGGGTGGTATGAAAATTAGGGGCTTGCAACTTCGATTCTGCGTCCCCCTCAGAAAAGAAATGCAAAAAAAGGCCTGCAGTGAGTTAAGTAATCAGTTATCACAATAATTTTAATATGTAGTATGGTTCGTATGTTTCGATTGCATCGATTTTTTAAATCGTCTAGTTGTGAATTTGTCGTTATGTGTCATCAATTTCAATTTCAATTTTTATGTGCAATACTGCAACATTTATTCACTCCGTGAAATAATTACCGTGGTGTATATGGCAGGAATGGTGGCTGCTTCTTCTAGCGTCATATAATCCGGTATTTTCCATATCCAGTCAACGAGAGGTTGAACAACGCTCGCTATCGCTTCTTTTCCTACAACACCCATCCAGCGTGTGCCATTGCCATCTTTTCCGGAAAATTCAAAACCGTGGTGACACTAAGGGGATAATCAAGATTTAACGAATGAATGTTTCCAGAATAATAATGCATATGGATAAATTGTTTTAATCAAGTTACTAATGTATTTTTTTTTTCAATTTAAAATCTTTAACATTTTTCCAAACCACGTGAATAAGTATTTTTTTTTTTAATAGAGAAAATTACACTTTAAGCCTTGAGGAAAAATTTATTTGAAACTGCAATAAAATAATAGGAAGTGTAAATCAAATTCATGTTAATATATAGACTTGAATTTTGGTCAGGTTGGTAATTTTGAATGGGAGACAAGGATTTCCAAAATGAAGCGATTCAATTTTGTTAAAATGAAAATTATAAAATAGAAAACGTTGACGAAGGTTCCAAAATTAGGTTGATGGTGTAGGGTGTCTCTTATGCTATATTGCGAGAGAAAAGGTTTTCGACCGTTTTGTAAAGAAAAAATTGTAAAAGAATCAGTTTTCCATTTTTGAAGGTCTCCCATCCATACACATAAATAACTTTGAAGAATTACATTTTTTTTTTTATATGAATGTAATTGTATAGGTCAGATACCTAATACTTTATTATTATTTTCAAGATTGCATCTCCGAAGGAACTCATCTACCAAAAATACGATTGAAAAACTAAAAATGCATGTTTTGCCAAAAGAATACGGTTGAAAAAAATTCCCAAAAATTTCCACGAATAATCCATCCTGCAAGTTTGACGGTTGCCAACTTTCAATGATGGCAATTTTCAATTAGGTATTGAAATTTGCAGTTTCACCGGTGTTGGTTATCACACACTGTCTGTACGTTTAGATATTCTTACCTCCTCTAATCGATTATAGAAAGGCAGATCTTCCGCTGAAATTCTTCCACTTGCCATCATAACATCTCGGAAATTTAAACTACTATAATATACACGAATGGAATTTTGGTGAGGATTTTCATCTCTGTAATTGATTTGTAAATTCAAAGAGGTCACAAATTAACCCGGTGAAAAAAGGCTAGGTGTGTAAAATTGTGAAAAAATGATTCCATACGTGTCGAGGTTTGATCTTTCGATCCATTTGAATGATGAGAAATTACCACGTTCTTCTTGTATACACAGTGCATTTGTTGTTTCCATAAGGTTTACTGGTTCAGCCTGCCAATGGCAATATGTACCCCACTGTCCATTCTTGAAAACATTTTGGCATAAACCTTTATCCAGTTGATCTTTATAGAATGAATGATCCAATGAGAAATCGATCGCTTTGTCGTCCATCGCATAAATACATCTTTGAGTTGAGGACAGAAAATCAATTACTCGTAGTATATACATACTTACCAACTTTTTAAACAATGTTAATCAATTTTGCGCTTGTGTTAAAAAAAATAAATAAATAAGTTCATTGCATCTTGTGCTCCTGGGAACTCATTGATATGCAACCATATTTCAACAAATGTAACATTGGTTACCTATTTACTAGTTTAACCAAACCACATTGGAACCACTCACCTTAGATTCATTCCTTTTTCTTCTTTTCTTAAGGTATTGAAGAATCCTAGTATTCCATTTTTCGGATCTTTTTCGGCATAAATGATCAATTTCTCGTTCCGTTCCAAGTCGATAGTTGCTAGTTCATTTTGAACATTTGATACCCAAGTGTACGAGTCACTCTCTACTTTAGCAGTTTTGTAAGATGATTCATTTTTCACCGACTGTAAATGAATCGACAATCAGGGATTCGAATCATTAGCTTAGTTCAAAAGATATAAATAGTTCAAGTATACCCAGTTGAGAATTCGAATTTTATTGCTTTTTTTTGTATACATATAATAGGTACCTACTTTATTCAAGAGGAGTATTCTCTCTGTAGTGTTGATCTTACGACTAAAGCAAACATTAAATCCCAATTTTTCGTATGAGTTGATATCTTTGGTGACAGGTTCTTTTGTGATGATAAATCCATTGTCTTTTAATGCTTGGCGTACATTCTCAAGAATCTGAGAAAAAGAGGCATCAGCTATTATTAAATTGAATTTTGAACTTCTTAATTTCCAGCATACGTACGTCAATTTTGCTGCATATATCTGACAAAGCGATCAGCGAGCAGCTTTTATCGTTAGGTAATTTTTCATTCGATACGGTAATTTCTTTTGGCACTTGAATGTCAGCCGTTTGATCAGAGCTCATTAAGATGGTTACATCGGGCTTGAAAATTGAAAAAATATCACATTGCAATTACGTACCACAGGTTTCCAAAAATACGACAGCGAAATGTCTGCACTTTTGCTCATTTTTTTCTCCGCAGGGCTTGTAGACTCATTGGGCAAATCTCAAACACACATTTCAGCAAGGTTCAATTTTTTCATATGATGCCTCAAAGTCCAAAAATGTATGATTGAGTCAGGTATTTTCTGTTTAAAGGTAAGGGTACCAATGATTGACCCCCTAGTTTATTTTTTGAAGTTCTCGGAGCCAAATTGAGCTGGAAATGTCGGTGCTGGCTTAAACGATAGCTTGACTAGTCTACTTCAACATCCCAAAGCCCCAAGACCCAACATTTTCATTTAGGTACTATCTTTTTTTACATTTTCTGAAAAAGTTCAAAAATTCAAACAAAAAAAAAGTGACCCAATGATTGACTCCCTAAAAAAACATGTTAAAAATAAGTAAAAAAAAACACCGAAATCAAAGTCTGAAGGCGTTGAAACAAATATTTATTACTTAATACCTGAATATAAAGTGTTTAGAACATTTTTACAAATATGAAAATTGGTCACTCACCAAAAAAAAAAGTGACCCCAATATCGACCCCCTCAAAAAACGTGTTAAAAAATTTTAAAATGAGTGAAAAACACCAAAATCAAAGTCTGAAGACATTAAAACAGATTTATTACTTGACGTATCAACATAAAAGTACCATAGAACATTTTACAGGAAACTTCGGCCCATTTCGGTTTATCTTTTGGCATGTCTGTAGCAAAAAACAAAGTCTTGAAATTGCCAAAACAATGGGGGGTCGAATTTAGGACACTTCATAAAAGCAACTTTGACCAGAAATTTGAAAACTCACCGTTGAAATTATCCAAAAAGTAAATAGCACTAATTATTCGTTCAAGTGTCCGCTTTAAATAAAAATTAACACGAAATTTATCCGCCAAAAACTATTTTCACAAGCTCACTTCGAACAAAATTTAAAATTTAATGTTGACTTTCTCATTTTCGTTTTTTGCTTGTAATTTTTCGATCACCATTTGTTTTTACAGCGGTGATTTTGGTCTCATTCGTTTTTTCTCTGAAAAAGGAATAAGAAAAATGTCTTTCCAAAAAGTTTGTGGCAATATCAGGCGAAATAGAGTGGGGTCGAATTTAGGGAGGGGGTCGATCATTGGTACTATTACCCTTAGGTCATATTTGGGAGCCTCTTTTGACACGAGTGAGACGAAAAGTATTTTTTATGCTTTTTTGTCAAAAAAATATTCAAAAATTTCAAAAGGTGTGAGAGGGCAGCTGCAACCTAAGAGATCTTCTAGATGTGATCCACAAAGAGGGAGAATTTTTGAAAAAAATCGTCGTTTTTTGCCATAGTCTTTATACCCAATCGGTTTTGAGGAAAATAGCTCAGATCCGAAAAAATCCAAGAAATTTTTTTAGGATTTTACTGAACGGTAAAAACGCAATTTTTAGCCAATTTTAGAAGATTCACGTTCTCACACAACCCTCAATATTTGACCCGTTGGCATTTTTTTTTGCAGTCTCTCTACATGCTTCCATGCTCCAGTAAAAAATTAGCAAAATTGATGACCAAGAAGTTTTTTTTTTGAACTTGTATTCGTACTTGGATCATCGGTAGACTATTCAGTGAATTCCAGATTATGGATGACATAGTTTCGATTTCAGAATCGTGGTCATGGCCAAGTAATTCGCAGGTTTTTACTTGAATTTCCGACATGTTTGTGAGTGCAATGTAGGTGCACGCGTGGACTGCCAGATTTAATTCCATTTCCTTGTGAAAATAATTTTCTATATAATTCATGATCTATTACCTAAGCAAATTATTCGGTTTAATTGAAGTTAATTTTCAACCTCGTCGTTGATATAGGGTACAAATTGATATTTTTGCAGAACTGGTTCAGCTAGATTTTTTTGACGAGTAATAGTCTTACAACTCCACCCAACCATCTGAATACCTCCGGAACTCACTAGACGATGTTCCGGCGAAAAATGAACAGGCAACTCTGCAGTACACATTTGACATTGGAGTAGGCAAAGATATTTTGTAGATGAAAATTTTATTAGAAAAGTAATAGTAGGATATCACTTACTAGGCTTGTCCTTGTCTAGTAACTCTATTTGTTGGAAATGTTTCTGGAAGTCGATAACGATTTTACGTACAAACGTTGGTATGAGAAGTTCACGAGTATCAAGACGCAATATTTGTATTTGAGCCATGTTATCCATAAAAACTGGAAAGTTATCATCCCAAAATATCTCGCCATAAGTACCTGAAATATAAATTGAATATAAACAAGAATAAGTAGGTACACCTATACTGTTATAGGTAGGACTGGTGTATTTTTAAAAATCTGTACATATAGGTGGGATGGAACACCACACTCTTGGTATACCTACCTTCATAATTCACTCCAGCAACTTGTTTGAATAACCCTTTATAATGATATCCTCTTAGCCTTAATTCTTTATAAAAATCATTAGTACTCAAGTTTACATCATTATTGGAATCAGTATTGTGAATGGGTACGTTTAATGTTTCTTTATAAACATTCTCGAGAATTCTGACTGTCCCTGAAGCTAGAATTTGGCCGTTCTCCGTTACATTAAAGTGTTTATTACCGGCGGTAATTGATACTAGTAATTTCAGTTGTCCTGAAATCAAGCATTTAATTTCATTGCATTAGATACACTGTGCTGGAAATTTCGTGCTATTTATTGCAGTTGATATGGAACGGTCTGCCGAACCTTTCTGAGGAACAATTGTTGCTCGTTCAAAACGAACGTTCTCCAATACTACCGACGTCTTCAAATTTTTCTTATCTCTTATTTTAGTTACTGTTTCTACGACTAACCACTGCAATGAATTTAGAGAAATAAATTATTTACTCATAACTTGTAATAACATTCGAAGAACTTGGAGAGTGTGTCAGACGAATACAAACCAGGTAACCTAAACCGGGATATAAATTCCTTCCATCTATAACGTGGTCTTTTACAAATTTGTATTCATCCTCTATTGTTCTGATATTGAATTCTCGCTCGATACATAATTCATTTTTGAGTTTTCCAACCGGCCATTGTTCATCATGCTGCCATTTAATTAGCGAAGAAATTGTCGGAGTTGCTCTGCTAACTGGAAATTCCACAGGTGGATATAACGCACTCAACTTTGGAACACATCCAGCCTCGTACATTCTATACGTAACATACGAGTAAACTGAATAATAGATTTTTCTTCATTTTATGTTTTTTCAAAGCTAAAAAAAAAAATGATTGGTGGTTCAAAAATTTTCCTCTCAAAGGAATAAATCACAACTCGCCAAGGCCAACTTCAATTTATCTGAAAATTGGGCAACTTCAAGGGCGTATTCAGGGGGGTGATTTGGGGTAGAATCACTCCCCAGGGCCAAAAAATCCTTAGGTCAATATAATTTCCTACGATTTCTTGCATTGAATCACAGGAAAAAAATCATGTTGTTTTATGTTTCTAGGGAGATAATTTGCTACAAACTTCAAAATTCATTGAAAATCACATTATCTCCCTAGGTACCATAGTTGCATAATCTATGTACTAATTGAAGGGTTCCTTTCCAAGTCGGCCTAAGTCCATTTTTTTCGTTTCGAGAAAAACACAAATAAGTGTTTTTCTCGCCCTTCCGCTTCAATAATAAATGATGTGATTATATGGTTGTAAAGCTTGATCTTTCTGCTTTAAAGTACCGTATTGGTATTTTTTTAATTTTGCGTATTTTCAGCTCCAGAGCGCGTCAAACAGACAGAAAAAGTGGACTTAGGCCCATTTGGAATTATCTGATGTTAAAAATTTCGAAAAAGAGCTGAAAAACGCGTTTTTTCAAAAAAAATTCACGAATCATTAATTTAATACATTTCTGAAACAATTTCATTCGAAGCACCTTCAAATTTCGTCTCTCGAAAATCGTTGAAAAACTTGAAAAAAAAAACGGCACAACCGCACTTGTATACAAATACTCGTAAAAAATGGATTTAGGCCACTTTGGAATAATCAGCTGTTTTTTCGAGCCGGCAAAACAGCGCTCCTGAGCGAAAAAAGTAACGCCAGGTGTTGGGACAAGGTGATAAAGGTGTTAACCGACCTGTACCAGCAGATGGCGCTGCTAACTCAAAAATGATAAAAATGGACTTAGGCCGACTTTGAAAGGAACCCTTCAATTATTTTTGTTTCTTGAATTATGAATTTCCAATGCTTTTGTTTGCTTTCCTTTTTTGAAATTGAAATTTATGGAAGCATATTTTTCGTTATTTTTTTTTTTTCATTTAATGAGCCATATACAGCAACTTATCGGCTAGAGGCTTGTATTTACGAGTGAAAAGCTTAAAATTAGGTTATACAGGAAATAAAGATAAGTATGTACATACAATTTTAAATTTTTTTATCTAATTTTGTTGAGATTAGAAATTTAATAACTTCGTCTGTGTGAGAAGGGTTGTCAGAGAGGAGGACCTGTAAGTTGGTTAGAACTTAGGTGTCTGGAGCGTTCATTCTGGTAGGAAGGGCAGTCTATTAGTAAATGAGCAATGTTTAGGGGGATGTTGTTGCATTCTGGGCATAACGGAGGAGGCTGTTTGAGGAATATGAATTGGTGAGTGAGAAGGGAGTGGCCAGTCCTGAGTTGGGTGAGAAGAACCTCAGATTTACGTTGATGTTGCTCAGAAGTTTTCCATAAAGATGTGGTGTTTTTGATGCTTTTGAGTTTAATTGAACTTGGGACCTGAGACCATGAAGATTGAAATACTTCATGCATTAGTGTTTTGGAATGGAGTTTCAAATCAGATAGAGGGATTGGTATGTTGGCAAGGGGGAGGTGGAGGTGTGCCTGTTTAGCTGTTTTGTCTACTAGCTCATTTCCTTGAATCTGGGAGTGTGAAGGTATCCAACATAGTATGGGTGTGTTATTTTGGAAGAGGTGATATAGGATATGAGTACTTTAGAGTCAAACCCAGAATTTTCAAAAATGAGGTTATGATCGTTTTGGGTACAGTTAGTAGGTACGCATCGATTGCCATTCTCCGTTTTTACCTATCTGACACAATGACGCAGTCAGGGGGGTCCAAAGTACCAGGTCAGAGTCAAATTCCGAAAAATGTCCAAAATTTTCAAAAATGAGATTATGGTCGTTTTGGGTACAGTTAGTAGGTACGCATCAATTGCCATTCAACATTTTACCCCATTCGATACCATGATGGTTAGGGGGTCCAAAGTACCGGGTTCGAGTCAAACTTTGAAAAAAATACTTCAAAAAAATTTTTTTTTTTATTCTAGTCGACTATAAACAACCTTGAGATACTTTCAACAGACTTGAATCTAGAATTATCCCTCATTTTATTATGCATTTTCGTGTATTTTCGATATTTTTTACAGACTTGGAGTCAAAACCAGAATTCTCCAAAATGGTATCGTGAATTACTGCTATGGAAAGACTTGAAAAAAATTTTTTTTTTGTTAATTCGATTGTTACCTGAAGCACTATATATAGGCGAGATCAGAAACCTGCTACTACTGATTCCCACCTTTCATCAGTTTTTTGCGTTTTTCTCAAAATGGTGAAAAGTGGAGAATTCTGGGTTTGACTCTAAGGTACTCATATGAATATTTTGACCTATAGTTTTTTATTGATAAAAGAGCAGATAAAGAGTCAGTAAAAATTATGACATTATTTATAGAAAAATCAAGGGAATATGAAATTGCAGATTTAATTGCATACTTATAGTTCAGCAGTAAGGATAGTGCAAAGGGAGGGGAGAGCAATGGGGATAGATACATCGCCATGAATGATTGCACATCTAGTGAATTGTTGAGTTTTTGAACCATCAGTATATATATGACTGAATTCTTCATACTTGTTAAGAAGGAGAAGAAAATGTCTTTTGAGTATGATTTTTGTTAAATTCTGTCAAGGATAGGTCAATAATAGGGTTAAAAGATTGCCAAGGTGGGATAGGGTTTACTAACAAGTGGTGTATTTTAATGATATTTTCTTCAATTTGTTGGAGAAAAGATTGGAATTTTACAGATAGCGAATGTATAGGAATTATATATTCCAACTTTAAGTTGAAGTCAGGGTTTGATTTTATGCTCAAGTATGTTGATGTGGAAATATATTGTCTACGTATGTCAAGTGGGCATTCAGAAGCATCATTAAGAAGGCTTACAGTGGGGGTAGTTCTAAAGGCTCCAGTGGAAATTCGGACAGCTGTATTTTGAATAGTGTTTAGCCTGCATAGGCGACTATCAGGGGCATAAGTATAGACAGAACATCCATAATCTAAAACTGGTCTGATGAGTGTGCGGTATAGTTTGAGTAAGGTATGACGATCAGAACCATAAGAAGTGTGTGAAAGTTTCTTGAGCAGATTCATTTTTTTGAAGCATTTGGATCTGATTTCTTCTATATGAGAGGACCAGGAGAGGTTATTGTCAAAGATGATACCCAAATATTTAACAGAGGGAAGGGTTGGAATTGGAGTATTATTGAAGTGTATGTTTATTTCATGGGCACATTTATTTCGTTTGCAAATATGAAGGGCAGCAGATTTAGATTGAGAAAATTTCAAACCATTTTGTTGTGACCATGATAGCAGCTTTATAAGGGAGAAAAAGTGCTCCTTTTGCTCCAGCCTTCCTGATCATTATTGGAATTGAGATAGGTACTGGGATTTTTCTCCCTCAGAACGAAAAATATGTTATCCAACTCAGGAGTAAAAATGATTTCCGACAATTTTGAATTATTTTCCTCGCGACGCTTAGGCAATAAACCTCGAAAATCGTCAAAAATCATTATCGCTTCCTAGTTGAGCAAACTACTAATTCAAGTCTGAGGACGTGAGGAGTGTCAAGTTAAATCCAGAAAAATCAATTTTACAATCAAAAATGTAGTAGATATTTTTTACTCTTTGGATTGACAAATTTCCAACATTTTACCCTCGCTTCGCTCGTGTTTATCTGAATTTCATTATAAATAGGTATATAAACAATTTACTGGATAAATTTCAAAAACCTCACTCTGATCGACACGTTTTTCAATCTGAAATTCAGCATGAAAATGTCTGAAATGTGCCTACTATTGAAATTGTTATACATATGAGCCCATTGGGAATTTTGTGATTTTTGTCCCCTACTTATGAGTCATTCATCACCCCCCAGGAGGAAGAGAGATGCTAGGAGATGATTCACACCTTTTCGGAGCCTCCAAGTGAATGTGAGGGGTTCTCGTTCCTGCAACCCCCTCCCCCACCACTTCCTAGTTCCTCAAACACCTTGAGAAGAAAAGCAGCACAAACGAATGCCATGTTTGGTCATCCGGATCAGGTGGAGGCGGGGAAGAGCACCTCAGTAGACAGGCAAAACACCTAGTGCTAGGAAGTTGGATTTCTTATGTATAAAAAATATGTACTCACCGGCCTATTGAATTCAATAAAAACTCAACTCCGTTTTCGTGGTTTTTGAGTGTCAGTGGTATATTTGTCACGGTTTTGGGTAACGAACGTTTCAGTACAGCTTGTAATAAACCGTGAGGAGCGATTTCTATGGTTATGGCGTTGCTAGGTATATGACGACAACCTTCTTCAAATAATACGGAGTTAAGTATATTATTCGTGTGGTAATCGGCTGAAGAATATTTTACTTGATCCATCCCCCATTCGGATTCTGGAGCTGATGTACATATCCACTTTTCTGAACGAAGTTTTGGTTCGGTTATTACCTGGTAAAAATTGGTTATTGGATTAGAAAAATTGTTAAGTGTTGAGGTGGCTACTTAGAAGATAAGAGTCGAAGGTCTTAAACGTTCCTAAATTTTTACTCTTACTTCGTTTTGTAACAATGTCAATGTTTTTTGGCCTAGCGGAGTAATATAGCGACTGTGGTATGCGATGTTTGATGTGTTCACTGATCGCACAAATATCTCTTTTTCTTCCAATGTTTTGATAAATTGTTCCACATTTGGTGTAGGGCCAGATATTGTGCAACTTGTCGGGCCATTGTGGCAAGCGATATCGATTTCATTGGTGATCATCTCCTTCAGTTTTTCGTAACCCACTCCTGTGCAACGCGTGTATTGAAATTTATGCTTTATTTTACTGTTTTTTTTTCTTCTAATACTTGGCCAATTATTCAACAATATCGAGTACTTGCCTACAGCAGCCATTGTGCCGTGAATCAATTCGGTCTCGACTGAAACTAAACCACGATAATAAGCTGCGAGAAGCGTTTGCTCAGCTGTGAAACATCCATCAGCATATGCGCAGCCCAATTCACCGAGTGAATGACCTATTATTCCATCAGGATGTATTCCAATCGCTTGCAAAATATCAACCAAAGCTATCTGTAGGCCAAAGTAGCTCATCATAATTTTATACCTATGATATTTTATGTCAGGATAAAAAACATTGAGTTCGATTGCGCTATATGTATTTACTTGAATTGCTGCTATTCCAACGAATGAGTTCAAAATATTGTCGAATATTTCTGGATCATCGTCTGTGATTATTTTAATCAAATCGATCTGTTTTGATTGCATTATCTGATGACTTTTTTTGATCGATTCGGCAAATATTGGTATGTTCATCAGTGATTTAGCCATTCCGGACCATTGGGAACCCATACCGGTAAATACAAACCATACAGGTCGCTTCTCGCCTGAAAAAGACTGAAGAGTACCCATTTATTTAATTCACTGTTGGCGTTTTTTTTTTATTTTTGAAAATTTGTTTTTTTTTCACTTATTTGGGGAGAGAACTTGCAGCTGATTGGTCAAAAATTTACTTTTAAACTCAGACTTCTGAAATGAGAGCTTAGGAAATTCATTTTTGGCTCTTTCAGAGCGATTCGAAATTTCCGTTCACTTTTCTCAAAAAAATTATATTTTATGAAAGTGCATAGGTACCTACTCATAAAGCTCTCACGATTTGCCCATGAATTAATTGAGTTGCTTACTGTTTGGGATTTTATGTGTTCTTTGTTCTCATCCAAAATTATGAATCCTCTTTGAAGATGACCGCTTATATCATCGCTAAAAATCTCATGTAACAGAGCTACATATTCTTCATCTTGGTAATTTTTCTCAAACTAACAAATAAGCAAATTAAAAAAATTATGATTATTTTTTCTCGAAAAACTGCTGTAGGTAGATATTTTTACGTTACCCACATCATTGAAAATGCAATCGATAGCCTCTTCGTTACGTCCAGACACGGTCAGCATTTTTGGTATATCTTCATTCATAGATTTAGTGGGCTGTTTAATTTTATCATGACGTGCCAGTAATAGATGAAAGTTTGCACCACCTACTCCGAAAGAATTTAAAGCGAAATACTTTCCTTCTACGGGCGTTGGCTCTGTAACAAGCTTGAGAATGGAAATACAAGTAAAGTTCGCAATACGGTTGAATGTGTGAATTCTTATAATACTTATTGCATATTCTTGGTAGGGTTGGGTAAAGGGTGCTTCAAAAGTACAAAGAGCCATGTTAGGTATTGGTGAATACTATACGTATTTAAAAATTGGGCAAGAGCAAAAAAGTTGAAAAAGAATCGAACTCTTTAAAACGGGACCTTGATTTAGATTTAGATTGTTTTCTTAAATTGGTTTCAAAACAGTTGGGTTGGAACTCTTCTACAAAATGAATCGAATCGACTGAAGAGTTGATTCATTTTCAAAAATAGCTTGCCCAACCTTGATTAAATGGCACATGTTTATGTAATGTAGGTATAGGTACCTGTAGCTGGCCATTGAGTAAACCCTTAACGTTTGGATTCGGGCTCGTGAAATGCTCATTTGGCGGAATAATTCCACTTTCGAAAGCCACTAGTAATTTTGCAATACCGCATAAGGCAGCAACTGACTCTGTATGGCCTATATTCGATTTAACCGATCCGAATTTCAGTGGAGTCTCGCGTCCTTGACAAAAAAACTCTGCAATCGAGGTGCCTTCTACAAAATCTCCTACCTGCAGAAAAAATAAAATATTCAGTTATTAAATTAGCATTGAACTTAGCGATACAGTCAATGGGATAGCGTACAAAAGCACTTTTTGAAAATATGTATTTTTAAATTAATTTAACTCGAGCGTTGTTCAATTTTTTTGAAAAACATTTCCAATTTATATTCATTTGTTTTGTTAAAAATGAAGGATTTGAGCTTTTTCAAAACTTTCATTTTCCAAGATGATTTTTCTTTGTTAGCTCAACTTTTTTGTGATTTGGTCAATTGGGCAATTTGTTTCCCCAATATGGGAACCTAGAGAACCTCCAAAGGGTTATGGTGTTCTGGAGCCTCCAACAGATTTTTAGATTACTATTCCAAATTTCATGTGCTGATCCTTGTCCAAAGTCCAAAACTTGAATTTAATTTCAATCCCATTTACAACATATTTTTTTTTTTTTTTTTTTGAAACTGAAAAATTCAAAAATGTTTAATGGTCGATTCAGAAGGTTGAAAGTAAGATCCACATCAAAAGGGGAGTCGCGATGAGGCCATTTTTTGGGCCCGGACAGTTATCGACTCGATCACTCTTAAAATGTTGTAATAAATGTTCCAAATCTGAATCCGCTGCTAGTTGGTTCAGAATGATCATTTTTTGGGCTCCAGGGGTTCTCAAAATTGCGAATACAAAATAATTTTAGGAACCACTGAGTATTATTTTCAATAACTTTTTAGCGTAAAATATCTGTTTGAATCCAACAAACGTTATGCGAGGTGATTTTTCTGTTTTCGACTCTCGGAGGCAAAAATGGAAGGAGGGTTGATTTTTGGAAAATTTTGGAACCACCATTTTGAACCTACCCCTTTGAACCCGGCTAAAATGCTTTTTACAGTTCATTAGCATCTGAAAGACCTCCATCCTACCAAATTTTGAGCTCAATAAAATTTTTCGCTGGTACTCAAAAATCCAATTTTCCAATTTTTTGTAATTTCGATATTTTGGGACCCCCTGGAAAACTAAAAACCTGTGATTTCCACCAAATGTAATGTTTTGAGGTACATATATTTTCAATGATCTGAATGAATAAGATTAATAAAGTTTCCTATATAGTCGTAATTTTGAATCCTTTGTTGAGAGCCCCCCCATTTTAGGCACTCCTAAAAAAGGCGTTCATGCAAATTTTTTTCAAAAAAATTCAAGAATTTACATTCAAAGTACACTAGCAAGTGCTCGATAATTTTTCATTTGATTTTTTGGAAAAAATTGCATAAACGCCTTTTTATAGGGGTGTCTAAAATGGGAGGCTCTAAAAAAGGGTTCGCAATTACGAATATATGGGAAACTTGATTACACTTATTCATCCAGATCTTTGAATATATGTGTCATTCCGTAGGTAAAGGGCCCATTTGGTCGCTTCTATTTATTGAGATAATCGTGTTTTTTTGTGAAAAAGTTGAAAGAATCGATAATCAAGGTTTTGATAGATTTCGATGTAGAACATATCCGACTATCGCGTGTTAAAGTATCAAGGCTGCAGGTGCGCCCCAAGCAGAGAAAAACAGAACTTAAATTTTTCTAAGAAGGGCCCATTTGGTCGATTTTGTATTTTTTGCCGTACCCTCCGAATTATACTGCACCTAGTCACCAGTGGTAACATGTATACCACTCAAAAACGCGATTTTGCTAGCTGCAGCGGTAGCCAAGTGGCATCAGCTATGGATTACTGAACCAGAGGTCTGAGTCCAAATCTCACGTCCAGTAGAAATTTTTGAAAAAAAAATTTTTACGATTTTTATTTTTACAAGTTGAATTTTGACAGAAAATGTAATTTAATCATTTTTTTCTGCTTTTGAACAGAGTAGGTAATGAATTTTTATGTGAAATTGTAATTCATTAAATCATTATTTTTCAGGCTTAAAATGTTCTAAACATGAAAAGATTGAGTAAAAAAAATTGTTATTGCAGGTGGGTAGTAATATTTGACATCAGAAACAATAATCTTCAATTTTAGGTATGAAGGTTTTGGGATTATATGAAATTTCAGCTTTTTTCAGAAAAAAAACTTTGAAGGCGATTTTCTCAAAAGTTGAGTTTTTCAAATTTTTAGTTCTGGATTTTTTTGGAGGTTTTTTTTGCACTTTTTGGGCTTCTATCCAGCTCATATGATTGCTCCGGAGGTCTACTTCACCCCCCCCCCCCACCTATAACTCAATATCGACCAAATGGGCCCATTACCTGCGGAATGACACATATATGTACGTGCATCTAATAAGGTCCCACATTGTCGGTATGGAGTTATGAGCAGGGTGGTATACTAGACAAAATTTCTAGTCGAATGAGACTTCGCGGAGCCTTCCAAGTCCAAATCTCGCTGATATATGTGACTTTGAAGTTGAAATTTCAAAAAAACACATTTTGAGAAAAACAAGCTTAAAGTTTTTGCAAAAATTTTCCTCATTTAGATCGCTTTTTTACCATTTTAACACAAAAAACGCAACAATATAGCATCGATCATGATAAACAGCTGTCTCTTACATCCAACCAGTCATGTTGCTAGGCAACGTAGTGCAAAGCGAAGCTAGAGTGGTAACACTGGCACCTGTGCGAGTATTAGACTGGCTGCGCGACGGCAGGAAGGGAGTGTACACCCAATTGACAACGAAAAACGCGATCCGCTAGCGAAAACGCTGGCGGATAGCTAGTTTGTCCTAAAAAGTCGCTAGCGTTTTCGCTTTTTGCCATTAAAAACGCTATCTGGAACTCTTTTCACATGGCGGAAATGACAGCAGATAGCAAAACCGCTACAAACAGTTTTTATCACAGAGCATTTTTGAGGGCAAAAAGCAAAACCGCTGGCGTTTTTGAGAGCGAAAAGCGAAAACGCTATTTCAGGTATTAATTTACTTCAGCATTTCGCGTTTTCGCTAGCATTTTTGTGATACATGTTAGAATTTGGAATAGTTTAGCTACGAAAACATCTTTTAACATTTTGCTGTTGAATTTTTCGCGAAAAGGAACTTGAATTAAATAATTAATTCTAAAATGGATTTCAATTTAGAAGGTTGAAAAACATTTATTTTGATGCTTCATTCGACAAAGTTGAAAAATTTCATTTTTTTTTCATCTCCCTCCCTGAAAAATTTCATTTTTTCTCCATCTCCCTCCCTGAAGATTGAGTCTTTAGTTTGGGATTAGTGTTGTATCCGATTATAATCAATTATGAAAATAATTGATCAATCAAGGTGAAATATAATGTAAATGCGATTATTTTTTTCCTGATAATTGAGGATGAATTATACATCAAATAATCGCATGTTCAGTTTTTTTGGCATAATTTTTCAATAATTTGAATACGTTTTCTGCAAAAAGTTGGATTTTTAAGTATGAAAAATCAAAATGAGAGGTACTTTTTGAAAAAGATTTCGTTATTTTATGAAAATGAAGGTAAAATTGAAAATTTTGTAGAAAAATGGGTCCAAAATACAAAAAAAACGTTGTATTTTTGCATGATTTATTCCAAATTCGATTGTAATCGATTATTTTTGAACGATTAATTCAGACAGCAATTATTTTTTTGTCGATTAATTTTTTTGCGATTATTTTAAATAATCGCATTTGATACAACACTATTTGGGATAAAAATAAAATACAGTTTTCTGACTTAAAAAATCCAAGGAATTAGCTGATAATGTGAATTTCCAAGCTCTATCCTTTTTTTAGTGAGGATTGTGTGTGCCTTTAATTTTCAAGTGAAACTGTTGTCCATTTATTACACTTTTTTGGGACTAAAATTTAAAGATTGTTTTTGACTCAAAAATCCCTGAAAATTTGACTGCTATGTACCCCAAATTGCTTGTCTTAAAGTACATATCTTTTTTTTAGTGTGAAGCACTTTCAGTTTCAGAAACCCATGAAACAGCATGTTTTTCTTTTTTCTGGAAATGTTTCACAAATGACCAATTTCTTTTTTAAAAAAATATTTCACTGTCATAAACATATCACATACTGTTCAAACACATCTCAAAAAATTAGAAAAATTATTGGCTACAGATACATATATTTGAGTGGATAAATTTCTCAAAATTGATCAAAAAAAATTACCTCCCTGAACGAGGATCGATTGCCATATATGCTTAATTTAATACCAATTTCTAAACCTGCAGTAGTGGTGTACTCCTGTAAATGAAGTTAACAAACATCCCTTTCATCAGTACCAGATACGCGGGGTAGGAGGAGATCAGCAAGAACCAAAGACATCCCAGAGAAAGTAGAGAAGAAAACCAGTTCCATCACTCATTCACTATGTTGGAGTGTAAGGGGGAGATAATGACTTTTCTGTGCAACTACAACATACTACCTACCTAGGCGCCTACCCTACACATTCATATTTCTGTTAATTGTGGTTGTAGTTTTGTCACAAAAGGAATCTTTTTCTTTTGTTTGGTTACTTGTTCCAGCTACGCATTACCCCCTACAGTGAATAGCATACCTTGTAGAGCGGATTCGCTATTCGCCAGCGAAAATGCTATAGCGAAGTGGTCCTAAAAAGTCGCTAGCGAAAACGCTCTCATATTTTGTCACTAGGGCAGTGTTCACATTTCATTTCGTGGAATACGGATGGAAGGTCGAAGCGACTTGCGGTTTGCAGCATTTGAAAGAGCAGGGTTGACTCTATCAGAAACGTACCGTTTGACTTTCCTATGTAAAAACTTCTATAACTCCGAAACTAAAACCGACAAAGTGGGACCTTCTTAGATGGACGTACACAATGTACCTACCTCAAAACGTTACGTTTGGCGCAAATCGCAGGTTTCTAGTTTTCCAGGGGTTCCCAAAATATCGAAATTACGAAAAATATGGAAAATTGGATTGGATTTTTGAGTACTAGCGAATTATTTTATTGAGCTCAAAATTTGATAGATACTAACAAACTGTAAAAAACATTTTAGCGGGGTTCAATGGGGTAGGTTCAAAAATGGTGGTTCCAAAATATTCCAAAAATCAACCCCCCCCCCCATTTTTGGGCCGAGAGTCGAAAACAGAAAAATCACCTCGCATAACGTTTATCGACTTCAAACAAATATTTTACGCTAAAAAAGGTTTTGAAAATAATACTCAGTGGTTCCTAAAATTATTTTTTATTCGCAACTTTCGGAACCCCTGAAGCCCAAAAATGACAATTTAGGATACCTAACCACGGATTCGTTTTTGGGACATTCATTACAACATTTTAAGATTGGTCTCGTCGATGTTCGATTCAGTTTTGATATTTTTTACATTTTTTAAGAATTTGCCAAAATTTGAGAAATAATGAATTATAGCAGGCACGTGAATATATTATCTCCATGAGAAACGCCAAAATTTGGTTTATAGGAACCTTATTTTTAGCATTTCGACTGGAACAACTAATAACTTTTTATAATCTGAGATTATGAGCAAAAGTGCGTATACCTACCTGTGTTCCTGTACCATGAGCTTCTATGTACGAGATGGAGCTGGGGTCGATGTTGATCATTTTGTAAAAGTCTTCGTAAAGCTGTTTTTGTTGACTGATTGAAGGATGCATCATACCTTCTTGCTTGAAACCGTCACAATTGGTTGTCGAATGAATGATATCGGCATAAATTCTTTTAGCATATTTTCTTTTTTGAATAAACATGGAGACTACAGCTTCGCTTCTAATGTATCCACCAGCTGCAATTGCACGATTGATCAAATGGTGTTATTAGGTAGATAGGTACGTATTTTTGAGTTAGCCGCCAAAGTACCTACATATACTAAAAACGACCTACCTCGCGCATCGAAAGGCGAAGAAATCTCTGTACGCTTAGAGTGAATAAATGATGACACCTGGCTTTGGCCGCTTTCGGTAAAGCAGAAATTTGCCGAACACACGATTGCTCCTTCACATTGTTCATTTTGAATGTACCTAATGGCCGTATCCAAAGCGTATCCAGATGACGAACACGCTGTATTCACATTACAACTAGGTCCTGTTACAGAATTATTGTAGGTACAAATTTAATGGTGTCGCTTGTGTGAAAAAGAAAGTATCTCCAATTACTTTATACTACCTTGTAGATCAAACGTATGTGATATTCTGTTGGCACACATGAACTGGCCCGCACCAAGGGCACTGTCGTACATTGCGTTCGGCTGAATAGCCGGATCACCATCGGTACTGCCTTCCCATAATGCACTAACTACAGCTATGCGTTTACCTTTTATTTGTTGCAAATTGTAACCTTTGGAAAGGAAATTTTAAAACTTATATTTGTTACTTTCATCGATTGAATAATAAATAAGGCTCATTGACTCACCTGCGTCCAATATAGCTTCGAATGTTTTTTCAAGCAGAATTCTCAGACCAACCATCATTCCAAGGGATAGGTTATAAGTTATGTGAAAAAAAGCATAATCAAACCGATCGATTGATTTCACAGTACCTCTGATTGTAGCTGTTCATCAAGATACAAATATTATGGTTTCAAATGAAAGGTTTTCTATCAATTTTCAAATATGTGTAATTGTGTATATTAGCTAAAGACTGGAATGCTTCAGAACGAACTAAAACCACCTCTATTAATCGACTCAGCGAATTAGAGCATAAATTAAATTTTAGCTTTCCTATTTTTCATTAAGTGAGTAAAGTTTTTGTGGATAATACAACTTCAAAGAATATGTTGGAGGTTCCAGAACTACTCAATACGGATCGAAATCGTTCTCAACCGATTCAAGGGCTCAAAAATAGGAGAGCCGATAGGTACTTATCAAATTTCAGCTTTTTAGTTCAATTTCATAAAATTTTGATTTTTTTCACATTTTTAGCCCCTTCACAGAATTTGCAACAATTCTCAAAAATTCGAAAAATGCACTTCAGCCCTTAAAATTTCAGCGTGTGATGTATTTTTGTACGTTTTTTCGATTTTGCTATTTTTTATTCAAAAATGTATCTGTCGTTTGGGATATATCTACCTTGTGAAGAATGCAATGCAATGGAATCATATGTATTACTCGAACGCAATGAATATATTTCATTTACAGTCAAAGACGATTACGAACTAACTTATAAGGGGGAGGGGGTGATGTGGATGGTAAAAATAGCGACTGGAAATTTTGAGAATGCCGACTGGTAACTTTTTTCGCGATAAAACTTTGCCAAATTGGGTGTCTGAGGGCTTTCTGAAAATATTTTGAATAAATAATTTACAGGTAGGTAATTTATGAAAAAAAAATCAAAAATTTTTCTAACTTAGTTGGTATTTTTATAATTCAGTGGGAATTTCATTTCAAGTTTTGAATTACCTACGCAGTTTGTTGAAAAAAAGGGTGAAATCTTGCAAATGCTGACTGAAAAACGATGGGAGGAAAAAACACCCTCCCCCACCACACAAACCGTCGTACTGGCTCATTTTAAAGTACATACAAGATATAGGTAGGTGTGCATGATTTTGTTCTACTCTTTACTTACTATCGCCGTTTATGTCGACTTTTGAATACATATCTCTCCTTTTCAATAAATTTTCCTTGAATTCTTCGAAGTTTTCGCTGTTTGGAAACAGTCCTGAAATTCCAGTAATCACAATGTCATCCTCGTGGTAATTGTCACTTTGCATCGTCATCGTATCTAAGCAGATGCTGTTATTCGTAGAGAAAAAATGAAACTGGATTACGAACACTTAAATAGGTACATTGACTGTAGCAGTGAAAAAAATGCGGTGAATTTAAATTCTGCCCGTATTTTTATAGATGCTTAAGTCGCAAACTTTTGTTATCGTATGAGTATAAATTACATTCAATTGATATGCCTATTATGTAAAGTATAGAGTTGTTATAGCTAATGATTTTAGGTTTTTGTGCATGCAATTGAATGAATAAATTATTGCAAATGTTGTTAGGTATCACGCTTGAATTCCTTTTAATTAATATAGGTACCTGCCTATTAAATAGAATAGAGAGTTATTATAGTAACTTATGATTTTTGGCTTTTGTGCAATTAGGTACGAAAGTTCAAGCAACCTATGAATGCATTCTTTATGCATATACTTATTAATACGTGAGTTATACCTTGCGATTTTTGAGAAAAAGGTATACTTAAATACAAATCTTCTGCTTACAATGGCGAGTTGACTTTCCTCTAAATTTAATTTTATGAACTGATAACCTTCACTTTGGCTCAACAAAACTGTCAATTGAAATAAAAATGATTGTATTTTTTAGTTTACAGGAGACAGGAGATCTCAAAGGTATGTACTTCTTGGTTTTATGATAATACTACAAGTGTGTAGGTAAATGCTTTTTTTGCAAGAAAAAAATCTACCAGTTGCTTATTTTTTCCACAATGCCCGTGAATTCTTCAAAGTTTTTGCTGTTTGGAAATACCTACTCTAGAAATTACAGCTGAGATCACAACGTCATCTTCGTGGTATATTTCGCTTTGCGTCGTCACCTTTGATAGGTTTCCACATTTTACGAGGAATAAATAATTGACTCTTTAAGTAATTGTAAGACGTAGCTGCACATCACTGTGATGAATTTATTTAGAATCAATGTTCTGATATATTTAAGCTGATGATGGAAATTTGCGAATTATAAGGTTATATATCATTTGTTTTGTTATTATGTGTGTGTAGGTATAGGTACTTATGTGCATTCACATTTCATTATGCATCATAATTAAAAGCAACAATTATTGTAATGAATTAGGCGTTTGTGCAATTAGGTATAGTGGAACACTAATTTTGTACTTGAACTATGCAGCCTGCGAATATGTTTTTTATGAATATTAATAACTCCCCAAGCCGTTGACAAAATTTCTTGAAAATGCAAATTAATTAGAACGATTTTTTAATTGAAATTTTATTACCAGCGTCTAGACTGTCTAATCGTCTTGATAATTGAAATCACCTGGTATAGGTGTCTGGTGTAGTACGAGTAGTTTTTAGCTTTTAGGAGTAGGTATAGGTATAGAACGATCTCTGTCCGTGTCTATCGTGTCTATGTGATGACTCACGCCCCCCCCCCATAGTGGCATACCCATCTATGCCCTCATAGAAAATCACTACTAGCGTCATTACCGGCGGAAAAACGTTTATCAATATTGAATTAGTTTTTTTATAAAGGTGTATCAAATGTGTAGATAAGTATACAATTGTATACAGTTTTATACATTCATAATTACAGATTTTGATAAAAAGAAAAGTACGTACTTAAATGCTCTGATAAAATTGTATAAAAAAATTTTCAGTTATTGATATTTTGCAAGAATTTTATAAATGTTTATAAAATTGTTTGAAACTGATCACATTTGTATCTGATTGTAAATAACTTTGAAAAAAAAACACATCAATTTCTGTTTCCATATTGAAAAAAAGGGAACTTCGAATTCATAAGTACCTAATAATATAGCCCAGTCAAATACCGGGAAAAAATGGGTGAACCCGGACATAATTGGGATCAAAGGTTTTTTTTTTGCGAATATTGTCTAGGATGGTGTAGTGAACAACATACTAAAAGCCCCCGCCCCTACCCCTAGAGCTAATCCCCCACAGTGAATCAAAGCCCCCCAAAATCCTTTTTTTGTCAAAAAATTACTTTTGAGTAAAATGAGGACTGATTATTTAATCTCTCCTCAAATACCTATCAAATGAGCTATCAACCAACTCCTTAGCCCCAAGGGGGGCGCTACGACCCCTCAAAGTGATGTGATTTCAATAAGTTCACATTTCATGACTTTGGGACTTGAAACCTGTGCTAATCGATCAAATAAAGCCAAACTTGGGGAATGAGATTATTTTGGGACCTAAAGTCGACCCCTAGGGTGGGGGAGGGTCAAATTCGAAAATTACAGTAAGGTCATTTTTTTGGAGGGCCATAACATGGTCCCAAATGAATGAAAATGGTCCAAAATCATATCATTGGTCAGTACTTCCATTGTGATTAACATATCCAAATTTCAGCTTCCTAGGTCATCCCCACTTCTTTAAAGGAGGAAAAAACCGAAAATAGGGATAAAATGAGGGGGTTTCCACCTTAATTCCGCCTTAAATGAGGTGGGAATGACCTAGGAAGCTGAAATTTGGATATGTTGATCACAATTGGTAGCCGCAGATTGTTGACTCACCTCAATTTTGCCTGCCTGCCGCGTTTGCTTGATTTGACTACTCCAGATTTTTTTTTAAAGGGAGGCATCTCAAAAGCCACATTCATGACACATGTCCACAAGATTTAGAAGGCCAAAACAGTCAGATTTCTGAAGAAATTTCAAAAATTTTGCGAAAAAAACTTGAAAAAGAGTTTGAAATTTTACAAAAAAACTGAAAAAATGCGTTGTTTAAAATTCCAGTCACCTGATCGATATTGTGTTCCGCAAATAAGCGTAAACATATTTGTCATGTCTCTACTTTTAAATGATAGTTCATTTAAACTTTTTTGTTGATTGCTCTTTGAGTATTTTAGGAAATAAAAGCATCAGTCTTCTCTGGGTCACCCTGTATATACGTAGGTACACCAAAAACAAAATATGTACCAGACAACTTTCAATCAATTTGCACCTTTTACAGCACAAACACTTATTGAATTAGTTTTTTATAAATGATTTTGATAAAAAGAACTAAAAAAGAGTAAGTATCTAATTTACTTTCATAAAATTGCGCATGCCTTAGAAGAAATATTATTTCTATACAAGTAACGAGTATGTGTAGTGATTCGAGTTGCATTTTTATTTACTCATTCATTTATTTATTTTATTCTATGAGCCATAATCAACGATTTGGGCTAGGTTAGAATTAAAGGTACAATGTAACATGTTTTTATTTCAAAGATTTTATTATTTTCTTGTTTAACTAAGTACATAGTTCAGTTTATACATACATACATTCAATTTACTACCTACTTCACTTGGCTCAACAACACTGCCAATGAAACAAAAAGAATTGTATTTTTCAGTTTACAGAAGATCACAAAGGTAATACTTCTTGGTTTTATAATAATACTACATAAGTGAAATTTTTTTTTTTTTTGAAAAAATCCGTCAGTTGCTTATTTTTTTCCACAATGGAGATTCCATTAGAATTTCCGAAGTCTTCGCATGATGCAAAATTGTGCTGTGCCCAGCATTAATTTTATAAACTTGCATCGGATTCTTGAAGTACTGCAAAATGAACCAGAATGAACATTTGTATCAAAACTTGATGAATAAAATCAAACACCATAAGACTAAGCGTTCTAAAAATTTTATCTACCAATTTATATGGAATAGTAGCTATAGGTATAACTAAAACATAGGTAATCCCCACTTCTGATTTTTAAAAATGTATGTACTCAAATACCTCTGATAAGCCATAAGCATCATCATCATCCAGCGTATTTTCCACGCATCTTATCAGAATGCCTGATGATTCGAGTGATACTTGAGGAATTTGGTGATTAAGTATTTCTTTGCTCACTGTAATAATTCTATCAAGCAACAGGTTCATTGAGTTTTCATTTGTCATCCCTGATGGTAGTAATGACAAACATAGTTTTTTCTTTGATTGCCAACCTTCCAGTTTTTTGATCGATTTAGTGAACTGTGAAAAAAATTGAATTACTGGTATGATCTTGCTTAATATTCAGAGAACATGATTATTTTTCAGCCATCGAATGAATGCACTCACTTCTTCTATGGGTGTAGTGGGTGAAAACATTGACACTATACTTGAGCATACATTCATTTCCAATTGTTCATTGTTGGAATACCTTTCTTTCATGTCTTCTCTGGTCTGGAGTTTTACCAGATACAATGGAGAACAATCTATCAAGTACAGATATCCTCTTTTTCCCTGCTTCTCTAATATATCAACCGCTTCTAAGGCAATATATCCACCCAAACTGTGACCAATTATACAAAACTCCTTGTCCAAGTTGAAATTTTCCAGTATGTACTGCGAGTGATATATTGAAACAGGTTGCGGAAATTATTCATGCATCGCAAGTTAATTGTAAGTTGAACTTGGTGAGAAGTTTACTTACTTTGACAAAATAATCGCGTAATTCTTTCAATGTGAAGTCTGCAACTTCGCCAAAGTGGTACTGGAAACACAGCACTTGTCCTGGTAATGTTTTGGCCAATGATTGCATCGTAACAGCTAATCCTGTTAATTTGTTTTTATGACACATGCATTATCAGATAGGATTTCTCATATTGTGAAATGTTCTCCAAAGTTTACAAATACTTAGGTATCTAGTAGTTCAAATCCATTTTTACCTTCGAATCCGGGAAAAATGAAAGTCGTTGGATATTCATTGAAAACAATTGACTTTTCAATATCGTTTTCATCGATTGGCAAGCGACGAATTGGCTTATTTGCAAGTATTTCATCCATAAAGATTTCAATTTGTGTTTTCATTTTTTTACCTATGAAGATCATGAATAATGATGATATAGTTTTTAATTTCATAATGAGTAGTTTCCTAGGCAGTTTTGTGGTTAGAAAATACGTCTTTAACGCATCTATCTAAACAAGCGCGGAAAATGACTGCCTGTTTTCCGCGCTTGTTTACAAATTCTAAATTGACAATTTTTTAAAATTTCAGCATTTATTTTCCTCTCATATGAAATTAAAATAGTATACACCACAGGATTGGATAGTAATGCGATTAACTCGTGCGATGAAAGTCGCTCAGCTTTGTCTCACTCCTCAAACTTCTCATTCGTTAATCGCATACCTTACTTTCCGCTCCTGTCACATAATATACTTAGGCTACCTACTATTACCAAATAATAGATGTATCTACTACGTGAGATGTGTTGGTAGTGCACTGAATTAAGTACCTGTTTTCAAGGAATTCTCTTTTTTTTCTTTCATTTGATGCAATTTGACAAAGGTCATTGTTTGTAGGTCTTCTGGGCTAAAAATAACATTGAATTCTGATTCAAGGATTTGTTTTAGCTCCATTCCCAAAATGGAATCCATGCCAAGTTCTGGGAAAGTCCATAATTGATTTACAGTCTTCAGGTCTTTGATACCTGTGATGTTTTTTTATAATTAGTGGGACATTTCAAAGTGTAAAGCAAGATATGTAGGTACAAAACATCTAATCTCCTATACATACATACTTTTCTTGATATCTCAGCATTGGAGTGATAAGCTCATGTATATGGTATGAGTAGGTACATACATTTTAAAGAAGTGAAATTTTACAGGAGAAGGATTTTCTTTTTTTTTTTATAGGTACTTATTGATTTATTATTCTCATGAATAGTACCTACCTCATTTTAAAGATTTCATATCATAGCCTATGTACTTACATTACACCTATCTCTGTTTAGCATAAGAATACCCTAATAATAAGTGTTTATAAAGAGGGAACATTGCAATGTTTGGAAAACATTTCAAGTTGTAACATTTCATTAAAATCAATCTGGAGGTTGTAGCTCCCTATGAAAAAATTACATCTGAGCAAAGTTGTAGAGAATTGAATTTCCAATCGCAATAGTGTCATTGTTTTTTTTTCTAGAATGCATAGTTTAAAAAAAAACTGAAATCTTACAATAAGTAGAAGTATGATACAGTAAATGTGGCCCGCACCACCGGAGTGGAGGAAGGGTAATTACTTATAGGAAGGGGACTATAGTTTACGTGAACTAACGCACCTCGGACTGGTCCAACGGTTAATCTGTCATCTGTCTAGTTTGCCAATGTACGTTCGTCATTGAGGTTGATTCGTAGGTAACTGGGAATGTTAATGGGTACCAAATTTATAGTTTATGTTAATTCGATCGGTTGTTACTTAAGGTAATATCCATTTCACGAATTTGTGGATTGTACTGTTTTATATGTTGTGGGTTGATGCATATATTAATTCGTTAATTACAAAAGGTTTCATCTGAAATAGGTATTGAAGCTAATCGTCGCGAGCTGAGTATTAGATAGGGTACCTATTTGAAGTCGTTTGGAGACAAAATTAAGTCAATCTCTTGGGATAACTCGCCTTAATTTCCCTTCTCAAGTAGGTACCTATACCTAATTGTGCGAATTCCATTTTTTTTAAAAAGAAACCCCATTTCGGATTTTAGTGTACCCAACTGAAAGTGCTACTTTTTGATCGCAGGGAATCATACAAACCCCAAAAATGCAAAAATGTCAAGATCAATTATCTTGAGTTGTGACCTTATTACTCCAAATGTGAGATGTGAGCAAAATTTACCTAATACATTGGCTACTGCGCTTATAATATCGGCGTCAGTTCGCTTTTTTTCAGCAACCACCATACTAGTTACAATGGGGTGACGAGAGCCTTTCATGAACATATTGAGTGTCTCCAAACAAGACTTAATTTTTTGTAGCCGTGTTCCACAAACTATAAATGAGGAGAATATGTTTGATAGTTTGAGAATTAAGTATTGGTTTACAGCAAACCACATCTTGTAAAATCATTTCACTTGTAATTTCAGTTCCTGCAGCCTGTTCAGTGAAGTCTGCTACTATACCAACGTCTCCGACGGCTCCCCATTGAATTACCAAAGCGGGTAGATTATCTGCATGTCTGATTTCACATATCCTTTCCATCACAGAATTGGTATAAGCGTAGTTACTCTGGTTTTGGTTACTCAAACCACAAGCGGCACTGGAAAATGCGACGAAGTATTTCAAATGCGGGCACATTTTTCTGCTTAAGTTGTCGAGATGCGTTGATATGATTGCCTTCGGCTCGTTTGTCAAACGGAAGTTTTCCTCGGTTTGTTGAACGAATGGATCATCTTTAAGGATCTACGAAGGTATTTATGGAGCATTAGTGAAATGAGCTGTTCAATCTCCGAACATCAGTACAAACTGATTTACCTACATTCCAGCGATTTGAGAGGGGTCAAAATAGTATGCTTACCACTGCGAGATTGAAAATCCCTTCTACTGGCCCTAATGTATTAGCTGTTTGAAGTAAATTCTTTACTCCTATTTCTTTTGTCACATCTCCAGTGAATATTATCACTTTTACTCCGTACGAACGCCATAATTTTATACGATACGACTGGTAACCATTTTTGATTCCTGTTCTTGAGCTTAATACAATATTGCGAGCACCTCTCAAGATCAACCAATCAGCCAGCTCCATTCCCATTCCACCTAAGCCTCCTGAAGATATCCAATAGTTAGTCGATGTGGGTTATTCTTGCACACTTTTATTAAAAAGGGAAACTTGTCAAGAGAACGAAATGGGGAATTTCCAGTGCGGGTAATATTAAATTAGCAGGGATGCATAAGATTTGTATTGATTCCAATCTTCAATCCCCCCCCCCCCTTCGCCACAAAGATGACTTACCTGCAATAACATAAGAGTTAAGTTTTGGACAAAAAACTTGAGGCTTGCATTTCTTAGGTATCAAAGTTGGTTTGCCTTCTATGTCGTTCTCCTCATCATTCATTTTTATTAGAACTTTTCCCATGTGTTTTCCAGATGCCATGAATCTAAATAAATTTAAAAGGTTTATTGATTAATTGCTTCAACTGCTCTATGCTAGAAGTAAGAGGAAATTAGCCTATAAGTACCTGAAAGCTGATTCCACTTTGTCGGCTTGGAAGATTATTCTGTGTATTGGTTTTATTACTCCTTGATCCAGAAGCTCTGTAAACTTATTTCGAATTGCGAGTGCCTGTTGCCTGTTATTCCGCATAACCAAATCTAATTGTATGCTTTGAAATGATACATTGTTGATGAAATGCTCCAAATCTAATTTAAAATTTTTGATTTGTTGTTATGTGTTTACAAGTAAGTGGGTAAATAATATTTTTAGTAAATGAAATAAACGATTGGTTCTGTAGTGGATAGGTATTTTTTTCGTACTGACCTAAAGTATGTTTGTTGAGCATGTCATATTTTCCTATTTCTATAAAATGCCCAGACGGAGCCAAGCAACGTACAGAAGCTTGCATTTTTTCCTCAACCAAACTATTCAGAACTACGTCCACTCCACGGCCATTTGTCTGCTGCATTATCAACTGCTCAAAAGATGTATCTCTCGAGTTACCAATGTGACTCTCTGGAATCTGCATGAATTTTACATGTACGATTACAATCGCTACCAGCTACAATGTAGGTACGAGTACCTACTTATCGTTTGTTTGTTTGAAAATAAACGAATTTCATACTTGAGGGAATGTTTTTCGTATAAACTGTACTTTTTCAGGTGTACCGACAGTAGTAAATATTTCACATTCGTGATGAAGACAAATGTTAATGGCCGCTTGACCAATTCCACCACTACCTGAGTGTATGAGTACTGAACATCCTTTTTGCAAATTCATCTTCAAGTAGAAAGCCATAACTACCTGCAAAGTTAAATGAGTTAAATTCTGAGAAATTCTTCGCATCCGGGAATAAAACTAACGAAAGATGAAATGAAATTGCATGAAAAAAAATTCAATGGCGTGGTCTATCTTCATATGTTTTGATTCCATCAATTTTTCAAATCGTTCAATTGTGGATTTTTCATTATGTATCATCAATTTTAATTTTAAAGCACAATCCTCCAACAATTATTCAGTCCGTGAAATACAAATATGTAATTACTGTAATGTATATGGCAGGAATGGTGGCTGCTTCTTCTAGCGTCATATGATCCGGTATTTTCCATGTCCAGTCAACGAGAGGTCGAACAACGCTTGCTAACGCTTCTTTTTCTACAATACCCATCCAGCGTGTTCCATTGCCATCTTTTCCGGAAAATTCAAAACCGTGCTGACACTATAGGGGGTTGATAAAAATTTAACAAATGAATTGAGGGCGTCTCTTATGCCAAGTATGTATAGGTAGGTATTGCTAGAGAAAAAATGTTCAACCAAATTTTTGACCGATTTGGAAAGGAAAAGTTGTAAGATAAACCCACCAAAAATAATGTTTAAAAACTAAAAGTGCTTGTTTTGCCAAGAGAATACGTTTGAAAAAATTTTCATATAAATAATCCACCTGGGATGTTTGAGGGTTGTAAGATTTCAAAGATGGCAATTCTCAATTGAAATTGCAATTTTGCTGGTTTTGAAAAGATGAGGGCCAAGGGAAGTGGAGGGATTATTGTTCCTATAGATGATGACGAAATAAAGATCACTTTTACTATAAAAACACTATATTTATTATGAGAACTGCGACGGCCGTTTCGGTACAACACGTACCATCTTCAAGGCATGAGAACAGACTGATAAATTATTACATAATATTTATCAGTCTGTTCTCATGCCTTGAAGATGGTACGTGTTGTACCGAAACGGCCGTCGCAGTTCTCATAATAAATATAGTGTTTTTATAGTAATAGTGATCTTTATTTCGTCATTATGCAAAGCACTAAAAGTGATAACCTCCTTAACACATCCTATAGATGAATTAATGTACCATACACTATCTGTGCATTTGGATATTCTTACCTCCTCTAATCGATTATAGAAAGGCAGATCTTCCGCTGAAATTCTCCCGCTTACTATCATAACGTCTCGGAAATTCAGGCTACTATAATATACATGAATGTGTTCATCTCTGTAATTGATTTGTTAAATCAAAGCGGTCACAAATTTACCCATTGAGAAAAAGCTAGGTGAGTAAAATTATAAAAAGATAATTCCATACGTGTCGAGGTTTGATTTTTCGATCCATTTGAATGAGGAGAAATTACCACGTTCTTCTTGTATACACAGTGAATTTGTTGTTTCTACTAGATTCACTGGTTCATTCTGCAAATGGCAATATGTACCCCACTGCCCATTCTTGAAAACATTTTGGCATAAATCTTTATCCAATTGATCTTTATAGAATGAGTGATCCAATGAAAAATCGATCGCTTTATCGTCCATCGTATAAATACATCTTTGGATTGAGAACAAAAATTTGTCAAGTAATATTTTGTGTGATGCAAAAATTATCAACTGTGTTACATACATTTTATACCTATGTGAAAAATATTTCCTCTTTCATTTTTCTCGAAAATTTTAAAAATTCACCTCACAATAGAATTTAAGTGAGATCGAATGGTGTATTTTTTAAATCGTACACTGAAAGAAATAAACAGTAATAGTTACATTAAAACGATGCACTCAGTGCATTAAAACGCGGTAATTTTGGTATAGAAATGAAACGCATTAATCAGTACACATTTAGAGAAGTAACTATTACACAGAAGTGCAGTAACCATTCCATCGTTTTTATTCAACAGTATTTAAAAAGTGGGGTTAGGTATTATCAATTTCAAGTTTCTCCGCACATTTAAGTGATTTTACTACAACGAATTTTTCAAGACCTAATTTCCCTACGAAAATTTTCCTACCTAACCGGGATTCGAACCTTCGACCTCTCGTTCTAACTGCCTAAACTTAACGACATGGCCATGAGTAGAATGTTTGATTCAGGCCCTCGAAGTATTTATAAGTTTTTCACTGTTTGGGAATGTTTACCACTGACGATGTACTCAGTACATCGTTTACTGTATTCAGTACATCACTACATGGTTCTGTCATATGTTTAAGGAATGTAATCATTGCTTACCATACGATGTAATTATTACCCACCAAATGATGTTTTGAGTACCATGTCTGCAGGACTGAGTCCCCAAAGAAATGTAATGAAAACATAGAAATGAATTTTGGAAGGTGATGCAATAAATCCATCCTGGCAATGTACTCATTCCATTATTTGATGCATTCTGTGATTTGAACTATGTAATCATTACATCAAAATGAGGTAATTTGAAAATTACTGTACTGTGCAGTAACCATTGCATCAATTTCGGGACTGAATACAGCGTTTTGAAAATCATTTCTTTCAGTGTAGTTATACCTACTTATAAAAACTTTGATTTTTTTGTGACAGAGTTGCAGTAAATTTTTATGTCTGATTATTTTTTTATTCTTCAAAAAAATGTCTGCAAAACGTTTGTTTTTCAATTCATTACCTACGCAGATCTGCAAAGGGTATCACAGTATTGATACGTAGGTTGAGAGGAATTCTTGTTAATGTTTCTTATACATATGTACCTACTAATCAACTTTTTAACTTTAAAAAACTAGCTCATTGCTTCTTGTCCTCCTGCGAACTCTTTAATATGCAACCACGCATCCAACAATGTAATATGGTTACTTATTTACCCGTTTAAGGAAACCAAACCCCAATGGTACCACTCACCTCAGATCCATTCCCTTTTCTTCTTTTCTTAATGTATTGAAGAATCCTAGTATTCCATTTTTAGGATCTTTTTCAGCATAAATGATCAATTTTTCGTTCCTTTCCGAGTCAATAGTTGCTAGTTTACTTTGAATATTTGATACCCAAGTGTACGAGTCACTCTGTACTTTAACAGTTTTGTAAGATGATTCATTTTTCACCGACTGTTAACAAATCAACAATCAGGGAATTGAATCATTAGCTTAGCTCAAGATATTCAGTTCAAATTTACCTACTTAAAATTACCAATTTATTGCTTCTTTTCGTACCTTACCTAAACCTAATATACGTACTTTATTTAAGAGGAGCATTCTCTCCGTAGCGTTGATCTTACGACTGAAGCAAACGTTAAATCCCAATTTTTCGTATGAGTTGATGTCCTTGGTGACAGGTTCTTTCGTGATAATAAATCCATTATCTTTTAATGCTTGACGTACATTTTCAAGTATCTGAGAGAAGAAGTAAGCAGCTGCCTATTATTAAATTAAATTAAGTTCCTAATTTCCAGCATACATACGTCAATTTTGTTGCTTATATTTGATGAAGCGATCAACAAGCAGCTTTTATCATTAGGCAATTTTTCATTCGTTACGGTAATTTCATTTGGCAATTGAATGTCGGCCATTTGATCAGAGCTCATTGAAATTGTTACGTTGGGCTTGAAAATTGACAAAAATATCATGTTGCATTTACCATATAGGTTGCCAAAAATATGACAGCGAACCGTCTGTACTTGAAAGGGAACCTTTCAGGTACTCAGTAGTCGATTTTGCTCATTTTTCTACCAGAGCTTGGTGACTCATTGAGTAGATGAGTACCTACTTAGAGATATTTCACGAAATGTCCCAAAATCCAAAAATTAATACCTACTTGAGCTAGGAATTTTCTTTTCAGGTCATATTTCAACTACGAACGCGTTTTGGGAGCCTCTTTTGACATGAGTGAGACAAAATGTATTTTTAATGCTTTTTTGTCAAAAAATTGGCTGAAAGAGCAGCTGCAACCCTAAAGATCTCTTAGGCATTTAAGAGATATTAGGATAACTCGCGGAAGAGAAATGTTGGAGTTTTTGGTGAAATTTAGTAGAGACCTACATTTTAGTTGAGTCACTCGGAAAAATTTCTACTCCGGAGGTGTCCCCGGAGGAGAGATATGATCCGCAAAGAGGAGGCATTTTTGAAGTCATAGTTTTTTCGCTGTAGCCTCTACCCAACCTGTTTTGGGGAAAATAACCTAGATCCGAAAAAATCCAGGACTTTTTTTTAGGGTTTTACTACGGTTACGACGCAATTTTTGGTCAATTTTAGATGATTCACAATCTCACACAACCCTCAATTTTATATTTGAGCCGTTGAAATTTTTTCAGCAGCCTCTTTATGCGCTTCCATGCTCTAGTAAAGAATGAGCAAGAGACTGAGGACTTTATTTTAAAAAGTTGTATCTACCTGAATCATCGGTAAACTATTCAGTGAATTCCAGATTATAGACGACATAGTTTCGATTTTAAAATCGTGGTCATGGCTAAGTAATTCGTAGGTTTTTACTTGAATTTCCAATGTGTTTGTGAGTGCAATGTAGGTGCACGTGTGGACTGCCAAATTTAATTCCATTTCCTTGTGAAAATAACTTTCTATATAATTCATGATCTACATATTATATGTACCTAAGCAAATTATCTAGTTTGATCACACTTAATTTCCAACCTCGTCGTTGATATAGGGTAAAAATTGATATTTTTGCAGAACTGGTTCAGCTAGATTTTTTTGACGAGTAATAGTTTTACAACTCCACCCAATCATTTGAATACCTCCGGAACACACTAGACGATGTTTCGGAAAAAAATGAACAGGCAACTCTGCGGTACACATTTGACATTGGAGTAGGCATAGATATTTTGTAGATGAAAATGTTATTAGAAAAGTAATGATAGTACAACACTTACTAGGCTTGTCTTTGTCTAGTAACTCTATTTGTTGGAAATGTTTCTCGAAGTCGATAACGATTTTACGTACAAACGTTGGTATGAGAAGTTCACGAGTATCAAGACGCAGTATTTGTATTTGAGCCATGTTATCCATATAAACCGGAAAGTTATCATTCCAAAATATCTCGCCATAAGTGCCTGAAATATGAATTGAATATGAACTAGACTCGTAAGTATATGGGTAGGATGAAACATTACACTCGGTATACCTACCTTCATAATTCACTCCAGCAACCTGTTTGAATAACCCTTTATAATGGTATCCTCGTAACCTTAATTCTTTGTAAAAATCATTAGTACTCAAGTTTAGCTCATCAGAATTTAAATCAGTATTGTGAACGGGTACGTTTAATGTTTCTTTATCAGCATTCTCGAGAATTCTTACTGTCCCTGAAGCTAGAATTTGGCCGTTCTCCGTTACATTAAAGTGTTTATTACCGGCGGTAATTGTTACCAGTAATTTCAGCACACCTGAAATTAAGCATTTCATTGCATTAGATGCTCTGTGCTGTACATTTCGCGCTATCTATTGCAGTTGATATGTGAAATGGTCTGCTGAACCTTTCTGAGGAACAATTGTCGCTTGTTCAAAACGAATGTTCTCAAAAACTACTGGTGCCCTCGTATTTTTCTTTTTTCTTATTTGAGTTACAGTTTCCACGACTAACCACTGCAATGCATTTAGAAAAATTATTTATGACATTCGAAACATTCGGAGAGCTTGTCAGACGAGTAGAGTACAAAGTTACAAACCAAGTAACCTAAACCGGGATATAAATTCCTTCCATCTATAACGTGGTCTTTTACAAATTTGTATTCATCATCCATTGTTCTAATGTTGAATTCTCGCTCGGTACACAAATCATTTTTGAGTTTTCCAATTGACCATTGTTCATCATGCTGCCATTTAATTAGCGAAGAAATTGTTGGAGTTGCTCTACTAACTGGAAATTCCACAGGTGGATATAACACACTCAAGTTTGGAACACATCCAGCCTCGTACATTCTATAAGTAGGTAACATACGAGTAAACTGAATAATAATTTTTTTATTTTTTTCATGTTTTTTCAAAGCTAAAAAAAATGTGAGCGGTTCAAAAATTTTCCTAACGAAGGAATTCCTACAAATCACGACGATTCACCATGAATTTTTGAACAGCTCTCCTGAGAGGAGAGATGGCTAGGGGATTATGGGTGTCAACACACAGCAGCACATATTATGAAGCCCCAAAAGGATCGCATTTATTTTCCTCTTTTCAATCTTTCCTCCGTAACTCCCATTGTCCCTTTTCAAAATTCATTTCTCCAGCCATCCCCTCCCAAATATGTAGTACCTCAATACTACAAGAACTGGATCACAACAAAGTGATTTACACCATTCTGAACCTTCAAAGCGAAAGTGGGGGTTTTTCGTTTCTACAGCTCTCAAAGTTCTCTCCAACACCTTGGGAAGGGCAGCAGCACAAACGAAATGATTTTCAGCGCCAACCTACACAAACTTAGCAAAAACGATTGACACCATTCCCAACAATTCAGGTGGAAGTGCCCCCGCCCTTTTAAAAATAGTTCTCTCAAATATACCGGGACGAGGATCAGCGGAAAATGCGAATGTCGTAAATATTTGGTCAATCGGATCGGGCGGGGGCGAAAAAAAACACTTCAGTAGGCAAGTTGGATTTCTTTCTTATTTATGTATAAATGTACTCACCGGCCTAACGAGTTAAAAAAAAACTCAACTCCGTTTTCGTGGTTTTTGAGTGTTAGTGGTATATTTGTCACCGTTTTGGGTAACGAACGTTTTAGTACAGCTTGTAATAAACCGTGGGGAGCTATTTCTATAGTTATGGCGTTGCCAGGTATATGACGACAACCCTCTTCAAAGAATACTGGGTTCAGTAAATTATTTGTGTGGTAATCAGCCGAAGAATATTTTACTTGATCCATCTCCCATTCGTATTCTGGAGCTGATGTACATATCCATTTTTCTGAACGAAGTTTCGGTTCGAGTATAACCTGATGATTAGATTTAGATAGGTATCAGTGGCAGGATTTAGAATATTTCTAGATACATCAGCATCACAATTTTGGAAATAAAATCTCCGAAGTTTCTTAATATTAATATCGGTTCACACCCAAAATCCCGAATCCGATATCCCGAATGGATATTTCCCGACGAATAAGATATTTCCCGAATACTATTTTCCCGAATCCGTTTTCCCGAGGCCCAAAATCCCGAACCCAAAATCCCGAATGACCACTTTCCCGAATGTCTTTATCCCGAATTTTAAAATCCCGAATATATTAATTTTCTATGGAAAATGTGTTTACCACGGTCATGCATGTAATACTCGAAATGAAGGTATCACAAATGGTAATAGACGGGTATGTCTACCACCGCTCAAAGCCAGATCAGAGTAACAATAGAATATATTGGGATTGCTGCTTACGTTAGTCCGATCAAAACAATGTAGAGCTCGATGTATCACCAACTTCTTTGACGAAGGCAGAAATATAGTTGAAGCATATGTTTCCAAACATGCACCAAAGTCCAAAAAAATATTGATACGAAATTCATGGTACTTAGTACAGTTTGGAAACGTAGAAATGATACAAATTGGCTGTTTTTTTGATATGTTATAGCCAAGACTCTTGGACACAATATATCAAAATATCAGCCATTTTGGGCTGCGACTTCATGCTAGATAGCGTTGCAACCTCCGAAACCTTGAAAATGGACTTAGTGCAGTTTGGAAACATGCTTCAGTTGTATTAAAAGGACCTGAGCAATCTGTCCACATGCACCTCAGAACTTTGGCTCATAACATTGTTCTTTGAAATTTTTTGTCATACTCATACCACAACATACAGTATTTTTGAATTTAAAAAATTCAATTTTTTAAAAGAAAATTTTTTCGGGATTCGGGAAACAAAGGATTCGGGATTACGGCATTTGGGAAAACGACTTCGGGATAATGGTATTCGGGAAATATCCCATTCGGGAAATGTCCATTCGGGATTTCGGATTCGGGAAAATGACCGTGAATCATTAATATCATAATCTTACTTCGTTTCGTAACAATGTTAATAGTTTCTGGCTCAGTGGAGTAATATAGCGGCTATGGTATGCGATGTTGGATGTATTCACTGGTCGTACAAATATGTCCTTTTCTTTTAAAGCTTCGATAAATCGTTCCATGTTTGGTGTAGGACCAGATATGGTGCAGCTTGTCGGACCATTGTGGCAAGCAATATCGATTTCAGTGGTGATTAGTTCCTTCAGGGTTTCGTAACCTACCCCTAAATGACACATAGGTATGTGGGTTTACTTTTTTGTTCTGTTTTGCTGGTCTTAACTTTAATTTCGGGAAACACTGAACTTGGTAGGTACCTCAGAGTTCTTCTGTCCCCTTTTAAAGAAAAAAGCTCCCTGGTTTTCTAAGCTAACTATTTTTGTTTCCTAGTAACCATGAAGCCCTCAGCAACGTTGGAAAAAAAATTTTAAAAATGGAATAAGTAATATAAATTCGGTTTCTTAAAATACTCAGTTGAATGGCATTTTTGTATCGCAAACAATTCAGTTGACTTTTTGTAGGTACATATAAGCACTACTTGGATCTAAAATGTAGGAAAATGCGCATTTTTGGATTTTAAGTTTCAAGTACAAGACGGTGAAGTAAAGCTTCGTAAAATTTTCAAAATGGTTTGGGCGTAAAAAATTATTCTAAAGGAACCTTTGCTGCCCATGATCTATAAACTGAGTTAAAATTTCGCGATACTTTCAAATTATCGACGAAAATGTTTTTTGAACAATTCTGAAGAAACTTGAGCAATTGAGTCGATATGTATCTATTAATTTTAGGGGTTTTTGAAAAAGTACATAAAAATGGTAGTCTTTCAAAATGAGTTAAAATTTTGTGTGGAATATAAATACATATTTTGACAATTTTTTTGAGAATTTCTAAATATTTTGGAGCTCAAAATTGGGTCATTTGAAAAAGTTTCATGCAACCTATGTATTAAAATGTGTTAATAAAGAATTAGGAGAATTCAAATTTTTCAACAAAAATGTTTTTACGCATTTTTGAAGAATTTTTGAGCTAAAATTGGGTTATTATTTTTTAGAATTTTTGAAAAAGTGTGGAAATTTACATTTTTTTTTTTTTTGAATATCCTAGAAGAATTTAATCCAATTTTCTTTGTGGGGGGGGGGGATAGCCACACCGGTACCCGGTTGGCAAATGGGTGTTCTTTGGACGGTTAGTATAAGTTTCAATGTGTGCGTCAATATGACTACCGACTACCTAAATGTGACTGCTAAAACGAAACTAATGTAACTTGATCAATTTTGATTATTTTTATCCCAAAAATCTCAGCTAATTTTTACGCTTAACTCACCAACAGCAGCCATCGTGCCATGAATCAATTCGGTTTGTACTGAGACCAAACCACGGTAATAAGCTGCAAGAATCATTTGCTCAGCTGTAAAACATCCATCAGCATATGCACAACCCAATTCACCCACTGAATGACCTATTATTCCATCAGGCCGTATTCCAATCGCTTGTAAAACATCAACCAAAGCTATCTGTTGATCAAATTATTTCGTTATTACCTCATTCAAAGTTTTGTGGGATGAAAAATGCTGATGTCGGACACATGAGTAGGGAGGACATACCTGAACAGCAGCTATCCCTACGAACGAATTTAAAATATTGTCGAATATTTTAGGATCGTCGTCTGTGATTATTTTGATCAAATCTATTTGTTTTGATTGCAATGTCTGATGACTTTTTCGAATCGATTCGGCAAATATAGGTATGCTCATCAATGATTTCGCCATTCCGGACCATTGGGAACCCATACCCGCGAAGACAAACCATATAGGCCGTTTATCCCCTGAAAACAGCTGAACAGTGCCAATTTATTTAAAACGCGACCATTACTCTTTGTATTTGTAAGCAAATATTTATTTTAATTGATTGAGAATCAATTCCGTATCCAAGTGTAACGCTTTCAGCAGTTCAATTAAGATTTTTCATTCGCTGAAAAATCATTATCTATTGTAGGTATCTTACAATCCTAGTACCTGATTTTTGTAACTTTGATTCTATGCTTAACCTTTTGAAGGAACGAGGCCACTCAGAATTCAGTCCACCAGCGAGTAATTACATATGTTACCTATACCAATACAACTGCATTATTTTCTTACCGTTTTAGATTTTACATGATCTTTGTTCTCATGCAAAATGATATATCCTCTTTGAAGATGACCGCTTATATCATCGCTAAAAATTCCATGTAACAGGGCCACATATTCTCTATCCTGGTAATTTTTTTCAATCTGTCGAAGGAGTAATTTAATAAACATTCATTTTGAGTAGGTATTTTTTTCTTTTTATCAAAAAATTTCTACGTTACATCGTTGAAAATACAATCGATAGCTTCTTCGGTGCGTCCAGAAACGGTCAGCATTTTTGGTATATCTTCACTTGTAGATTTAGTAGGCTGTTTAATTTTATCGTGAGGCGCCAATAGCAGATGAACGTTTGCGCCACCGATTCCGAAAGAATTTAAAGCAAAATATTTTCCTTCTAGGGGTGTTGGCTCTGTAACAAGCTTGAAAATGGAAATAAAGTTCACAAAACTGTTGAAAAAGAATCGAACTCCGTAAAAAGAAGTTATTGTAGATTCAGATTTTGATTGTTTTCTATAAAGAGTTTCAAAATAGTTGGATTGGAGCACTCTCTTCAAAATTAATCGACTCGGCTAAAGAGTTGATTCATTTTCAAGTGGCACATACATATTTATGTAATGTAGGTAGGTAGAGGTACCTGTAGCTGGCCATTGAGTAAACCCTTAACGTTTGGATTCGGGCTCGTGAAATGCTCATTTGGCGGAATAATTCCACTTTCGAAAGCCACAATTAATTTAGCAACACCGCATAATGCAGCAACGGACTCTGTATGGCCTATATTCGATTTAACCGATCCGAGTTTCAGTGGAGTCTCGCGTCCTTGACAAAAAAATTCGGCAATCGATGTGCCTTCTACAACATCTCCTACCTGAAGAAAAAATAAATTATGTACATTCAATTAATACATTAGTGTTGAACTGAAATTTTCTTCTCAATTTTTGTGGAATTTTTGAATTTTGCATATCTATGTAGGTATACCTAACAAAAATCAAAAATTTATCAAACTATAGCGTAAAATGCTGAAATTTAGTTTGAAGTTGAAGTTAATGTCTTCGTAACACTTTCAATCCCTTTTGGCACTTATTCTTTGAATCAGTTTGCGCAGATTTAAATCCAACATTTTCTCCAGCAATAATTATTTTTGAACAAAAAAAAAACAGAAAGAACAAAAAAGGAAAAATTCTTCAAACGAGTAGGTATAAAAAGGCTTGAATTCGTTTTGTACCGTGCTTTGAACTTTCGGAGCGAAATAAGTAATGGTTTTAAGGTGTTTTGGAGCCTCCTGCATATTTTTAGAGTATCACAGTTTTTGGAAATTTCAGCACCTACAAATTTTCTAAAATGCGCGTTGCTGATTCTTGTCCAAAGTCCAAAGTTTAAATTTCATTTCGATCCCATTTATTGCGACATTTTTCTTTTTTGTTGAAAACTGCAGAGTTCAAAAATCCGAAATCCGCTGAAAGTTTTGAGATGTTGACCAAATTTGAAATTTTAAAAATACGCCAAAAATCGAGAAATTAATTTTAGCAAGGTCGTTGTCGTCTATTTCCATGAAAAACGCTAAAATTTCATTTTCAGCGTTTCGACTAGAACAATTATGTGTTGGTTCTTTATTTACCTATGTTAGAAATATGCATAATCGCAAGGTCAGTAAATTTATGGGGTATGTTTATGACGTAGGACGAGTCCAATTAGAGATTATGCGCAATAATGCGCGAATATTATCAAATTTTCGGGAACATTCTCAATTTTCATGCGCGCATTTCAACATTTTTACTTATATATTTTATAAGTGTCACTTTTACCGAAATTTTTGTTGTTAGTACATATTAGTATATCTACCTGTGTTCCTGTACCATGCGCTTCTATGTACGAGATGGAGCTGGGGTCGATGTTGATCATTTTGTAAAAGTCTTCGTAAAGCTGTTTTTGTTGACTGATTGAAGGATGCAACATACCTTCTGCTTTGAAACCGTCACAATTAGTTGTCGAATGAATGATTTCGGCATAAATCCTTTTGGCATATTTTCTTTTTTGAATAAACATGGAGACTACAGCTTCGCTTTTAATGTATCCACCAGCTGCAATTGCACCATTGATCGAATGGTGTTACGAGTGCGTACGTATTTTTTGAGTTGACCGCGAAAGTTCTAAAAACCTACCTCGCGCATCGAAAGGTGAAGAAATCTCTGTAGAGTGAATAAGTGATGTCGTAGCGTTTTTGTCGTACTCGATAAAACAGAAATTTGCCGAACACACGATTGCTCCTTCACATTGTTCAGTTTGAATGTGCCTAATGGCCGTGTCTAAAGCATAACCAGATGACGAACACGACGTATTCACATTACAACTAGGTCCTGTTACAGAATATAGGTAAAAATTTAATGGTGCTGTTTGTGTGAAAAAAAAGTATCGCCAAGTACTTCATACTACCTCGTAGATCGAACGCATGTGATATTTTGTTGGCACACATGAAATGACCCGTGCCAAGGACACCGATGTATTTTTCGGAAGTCGTCTGAAAAGCCGGATCACCATTGGTACTACCTTCCCATATTGCACTAACAACTGCTATACGTTTACCTTTTATTTTTTGTAAATTGTAACCTTTGGCAATGAAATTTCAAAACTTTATTTATCATTTTCATCACTTGAATAAAATAATTATACCTATTTGCTATTAATAAAATAGGACTTATTGACTCACCTGCGTCCAATATAGCTTCAAATGTTTTTTCAAGCAGAATTCTCAGACTGATAATCGTTCCTTCTGCTTGTTCGCGATTTGCGTGAAAAAAAGCATGATCAAAACGATCGATTGATTTCACCACACCTCTGATTGTAGCTGTTTATCAAGATACATAAATTGTGATTTCAAATGAAAGGTTTATTCTACCAATTTTCAAATAGGTGTATAGGTAAACTATATTATAAAGGCTTGCATGCTTTAGAACGAACTAAAACCGCCTCCATCGACCCAGCGAATTAGAGCATGAAGTAAATTTTAGGTATAGCTTTGATATGAGGAAATATGCCTTCATCACGTAAGGGATGATTAATAAAAGCATCGCCGTAGTGATGAGTATAAGAAGCATCGCCGTAGCGAGGATTAAAATAACAACTCCCAAAGACTGCGCAAGTCTGGTAATGTGAGAACTTCTTCTAATACATTTTGATGACAATTCAATGTCATCAATAGCCGCGCATCGAACGATGCACCTACGACTATAAATTGAGCAACACAGCCACGAGCCGAACTAGTTGCAGTTGTTGTATTTTCGGGCAAGTTGCATGCCCAATTAAGCTGCATCTCCTACTCGGTGGTCGCAAGACTACCGAGTAGTCACATCTAACATGATTTGAATTTAATTAGATCTCGTATTCGGCGAACGCGCGAGCCGGTTCTTGGTCTCAAAGTGTATTTATGTAAGTTAGAAGCGGATGAGTTCCCTCTACAAGGACACTCATCTCCTATTTTTTCCGATCTCGCCCACTTCTATAGTGGTTAATATTATTTCGCTCCGTGATTAAAATTATCGATCGTAATTCTTCACGTTCTCTATTGGGTATGTTTCCCATCCTGCCGGCCATCGGAACATACTTCTCGTCTGGAAAAGCACCCTCAGTAAAAACAACCAACCCCTGCCGACCATGTCTAGTATTAGGGACATACCGAAGAGGCAGGAAATATGGACAGTTTGTGAACCTGGTGAGAAAGTCACCTGCATTAATAACACATTTTCTAGGAAATGTGTACAGTTTCAATGGGTAAGCAATTACCACCCTCATTATCTATTAACGAATATTAATTATTACATAATATGCCAACTCGAGTCTAAGGTAGTAAAATCATTTTATACTCGATTAACCGATAGAATATGTATCTTTAATCATGTTTCCGAGCAACAATAAATCATATTATCTTGTATGTATGCTTTTGATTGGTGATTGGAAATTATTTCTGTGAAAAGTGAGTAGTATGACTGAGACCTCTCCGATATATTGAGCTAACCTGGCGAGGCAAATATTCACTACCTTAGGGAATATTTCTAAACTTCAGTACGTAGGTAGAAATTCTGATAAAATCTATCTATCTCATTCACTCTTAATCTCACTATATCATATTGGCGCCTAACTTCCGCGTAATTCTCATGAAAATTGTAAAATTTTCAATCCGACTTACTAAAAAACCCACCCTTGAAAATTCAAAATTTTCAAAATCGTCAAACTTTTCAATTTTTTTTAAATTTTGTCAAACTCGAATTCCAAATGGTTCTCCTAAAGAACACAATTCGAGTGAAAAAACCATAATTCCAAAATATTCAATGTCAAAAATTCTAGACTCTTTGACAGAATTTTTTTTTCAAAACATGATTTCCCAAGATATGTTGCATGTCAAAATTGACTAATCACTTAGTCTGGCGCCTGACGTGGATGAACCTCTCTAGAAAAACTCATACATGCCACGTATCTTCGAAAATTCATAAACTAAAAAATTTAAATTTACCAAAAAATTAATTTTTGAACTTTCTTGAATCCAAAAAGCTCAAAAAACGAGCATAATTCAAGCTAAAAATTACGTTTTGAATTAATCTAAATTATAACCTTCCAAAATTTTTGATTTTTTTTTGATTTTTTTTCCATTTTGATTTTTTTTTTAAATTCTTATACCCCATCAAAATTGCGTTTTTTACCTCAAAGTCTCGTAGGTAGATATGCAGGCAAAATTATAGCTCATATTTCAGTAAGAAAAGTCTCAGTGAGTACAGCTTACTAACACTATACTAGAATAATGTAGTATATTTAGAATGTACATAAAATGAATTTTTTCAAACACTCTTTCGTGTATAAATTGCGAATAGGGGCAGGAAAAAATTCTAAAATACTATTCGATTCATAATTCTTAGAAATACAAGTCCGAGTCAAAATAATTTAATTTTGTTAAAAAATTAAACTTACGTAAAATTTTGGCTTCGTAAAAAATTAATCTCTGACTTACATGATGGGTAGGGGATCGCAGCTATATTGTGCCAATCGAGAAAAAACTCCTCATGAGCAAGGTGTAAAACCTGACTAGCCTCAAGGGAGATAATTATCTCGAAAATCACGGTAGAATTGTGGTACCCTGGTTACTGTGTATTTTCAGAGCAAAATAAAATTTTGATAATACAAAAATTGCTAGTCTCTCACTTACGTGGTGAGTAGGGGATCGCAGCTATACTGTGCCAATTGAGAAAAAACTCCTTAATGAGCAAGGCAAAAGCCTGACTAGCCTCAAAGGAGATAATTATCTCAAGAATCACAGTAGAATTGTGCTACCTTATTCATCATGTACTTTTGGAAAATTCCAAAATATAAAATTCTGAAATATTTGACTCATGATCTGTACTCTCATGACCTTTCGTGAAAATCATTTTACTCACAGAGAATCATGGGACTCCCCGTGAGCGATTGGTAAGCTTGTCTCCTAAAGTGAGTAATTTATCATCATGAAAGTCCATGCTTAATACAGATCAGAGTTGGATAATTTAATCAATTTTCTTGTGGTATAGTTTGCAATAATATGGACTCTCATGAAAATCATTTAACTCACAGAGAATCATGGGACTCCCCGTGAGCGATTGGTAAGCTTGTCTCCTAAAGTGAGTTCTTTATCATCATGAGAATCTTTCGTTTTTCCTTCATTGGAAAAACTAGAAAATTGCCCACAAATACCGAATACATGAAATGCTTAAATTTTCACTAAATAATGTAAAAATTTGAAAAACGTCTATAAATTAGAACAAAAATAGAACAAATTTTTTCAAACACTCTCAAATGCAAAAATTTAGAATAGGAACTAGGAAAAAATTCTAATAATACCATTTTTGACTCGCGATTCTTAACAGTACAAGTCCGAATCGAAATAGTTTAAATACTTTTAAAATCAGTTCAATTGCTTCTTAACCTAGCTAACCTCTTTGTGGTGTATTTTCGGACATTTCTGTGAAAATTACGAAGATGAAAATCTGAAAATACAACACAAACAAGGCAGAAATTCTTCCGAGGTTAATTTTGTTCCAAATGGAACAGATTACCCATCTGATGAATTCGGACCTAAAATCAGGGCAAAATTGCCGTTTTTTGTCAAGTTCGAAGATGAAAATCGGACAATTTGACAGGAAAATGCAAAACTACCCTCAAAATGCAAAGCATAAAACTTTGATCTTTTTATGCTCATAATTAAAATGTTCAAAATTCCGAAAACGAGTGTAGTTAGGTTGAGAAAAAATTCACTCAAACTCATTCCTCCCCTATGGAGCACAATGACAACTTGAGTGAGGCCACCCAGTTTCAAAATCATGAAAATGTCTCATTTTGATGAAAATTTTTTGGCCATTCTAACCTAGTTATTTTCTATGTACCTAGTAATATTTTAACAATTTGGTGCATGGGTAAAATAAGCAGTTCAGCTCATTTTATTCAAGTAGGTACCTAGGAACGAATTTATTTCTTGTTTTTACAGACGAAAATCTGTAGAAAGATGGAATAAATTCAGCCTGTAAATAGTTCATTGAATTTTCTCTTTGTAAAAATCTTTCTCAAGTTACCAGTGAGAAAATGATCAAATACCTATCAGGAATTGGGCCATTTGATCAAATTCCACACTGGTTACATTTCTCTATAAAAATGCATCTCTCTAACCACCCCATTTTGCATCTGTGTAAGTTCAAAATCTCAAAAATCTAGTCCAAAAAAGATCGTTGCAAGACTTGAAATCTCCGATGAAAATTTCTTAAAACCATAAGATAAAAAATACCAAGTTTTCAGTTAAGAAAAGAGCGCGATCTGTTTCCATATAAAAATCACCCCCATAGAGAATCTTCTTTGTATCCAGCTCATATAGCTGCACACACGTGCCATAGTCAAACAGGATGCCTATAAAAACATCCGAGCCGAAAGATTCCCACGAAATCATAGCGCCAGTAGATATGTAAATTAATTAACATACAAACAACTTGAGTATTTTGGTTAAATGCGTTGACATTTATTGCTTAGCAATAAAAACGTCACTTTCTGGTTACTTTATTACACCTATCTGCCGCATATACAAAATCGTCTCGGATACCTGAGAACGCCCAATTAGTAAAATAGAACTGCTTCCGTTTAATCACATTATTACACCTATTTGCTGCAGTGTAATAAAAATGTCACCATTTAATTTCTATCTCGTGACAAAGTAATTGGGTACAAGGCACATAGATGCTCAGCAACAAATACGTAAAAGACTACTGTATTAAGCATAGGTACATAAGGGCTTAGACTTTTATTTCGTCGCATGTAAAAACTAACAATAATAATAGCTCCCAATTAATTGATTAAACATGTTAATGTTTTTTGCTTTTCTGTGGTGGCCACATAGGAAACTGGAGAATATTAACACGCAATATTTCAATACTTAGCTTGACATTTTGACAGTTTTTTACAATTTATTACCAATCAATAGTTTCCTAACACTTTTATTGCTTAATCTTCTCATACTTTCGAGTATGGGAAAACAAAAATGTAAATAGTCACAATAGTTAAACGCTCCGATTAATTATATATAATTCCTTAATTCAAGTCATCAATATGTCAGCTTTTGACAATTTTTGACAATTTATTTACCATTCAATAGTTTTTTGACGTTTTTATTACTTAATTTCCTTATACTTTCGAGTGTGGGAAAATGAAAATGTAAACATTCACAGTAGCTAAAAACTCCGATTAATTTTCTACAATTATTTAATTCAAGTCATTAATCTGTCAGTTTTATTTGTTTTATGCCTACTAAAAATTAACAATACTAATAGCTATGCACCTCTTAAAGGTAGCATATTAATGTTTTCTGTTTTTCTGTACTGATCACATAGGAAATTAGGGAACATCAATACCAATTATTCAACTATTTTACTTGACATTTTGGCAGTTTTTGACAATTTATTGCCTTCCAATAATTTTCTGACATTTTTATTGTTTAATTTTCTTGTACTTTTAAGTATAAGAAAACGAAAACATACGTATCCACAATAGTTAAAAGCTCCGATTAATTATCTATAATTCTTTAATTCAAGTCATTAATATGTCAGCTTTTGACAGTTTTTGACAATTTATTACCATTCAATAGTTTTCTGACGTAATTTTCTCATACTCTCGAGTGTGGGAAAACAAAAATGTAAATAATCACAGTAGCTAAATACTCCGATTAATTTTCTCAAAACTCATAAATTCAAGTCATTAATCTGTCAGCCTTATTGTTCTATGCTTATGCACATGCTAACAACCCTTAAAATACTCCAAGTAATTTCCCAAAGTCATTAATTCTGTCAGTTTTATTTTGTTATTTACAAATAAGAACCAAATAAAAACGCTTATACTAACAATAGACAAATAGTTCAATTCATTGTTGTGCATTTAATTGACATTTTTCCCATACTTTTTGACAGATTTATCTATCCTGCAGTAAAGCAAACCCACATATTCACAATACTTTTATACCAATAAATTGCAGGTACCAGGCACTAATTGATAGGATTTCCGGCGAAAAATGTCACATTTTGGCAGTTTTATTGATTGAAAATAGAAAGGATCCAATGTAAAACAATGTGCCATATGAGCAAAAGCCATAAATTTGAACTTAAAATAGACTTTTATAACCCAGAAGCGGAGAAATCTAGCGTGAGAAAGCACCTAGAGCTCAATTCTCATCAAAATTCGTGGGAAAATTATTACAATGGAGTTCCCACCAAATCTCTACAATTTCCACCTCTCTTTTGCCGAATTGAGTAGCCAAGCTCACTATATAAGCTCTTACCATCTGAGCATTTTCATTAGTTTCGATAGTACTTTTGCGCGCATCAGACCTCCGCATCAGACCTCCGTCTTGCACTTCGAGATTCTATGAACACTCCTCCAGCTTTGAATACACGCAGTAGGGTGAGTAAAAAATCTTCTAAATTTTTCGAATTTCGTAAACGTAATCGGAAATCGGGTTTAAATAGTATCAGTGAAATGGAACAAGAAAATAGCCACGGTTCTGTTCACTCCTTCTTTAGTGATCATTCTCAGGCAAACAAAGAGCCTGTATATGAGGATATGGACCAGCAAACGCCAAGTGACGAAGGGATAGGTACTCAACAGTACTCTCGCCCCTTTGAACCAGAGCTTTTTAAGGATACCACTAACGAAAACGTATACGCAATTTTTCTAAAAACTTGGGACTGGAATGAAGAAATTCAGTCTGAAGTAAAAAAGAATTTTGAAAAACAAAAAGATAAAATTGAAAATGCAACAAAGGTAGCATGCGAGGCAAAGGGAATTGGAATTTATGTCAACTCTAAGCTTTCTGATCTTGCGACCCAAGCTCATAATAACTTGAAAGAAGCCGGAGCATGGGTCGATGAGTTGAAAGAAAAATTAAGATCTACTCGCATTGCTCTGATTGAGACAAATTCTATGACAAAAGAGAACACTTCGGAACTGCAGAAAATTTCTGAGACAATTAACAAAATTTGTCAAGAAACTAAAAAACGTGACGAGGGTTGTGCTCATTTTGTCGAAGAAATCAATAACATCAAAGAAAAACTCCGACGTACTTCATTGGGTGGTGGTTCAAAATTCAAATCTCTCGCGATTGATGCTGGATCCATAAAAAATGCAGGAATTATATTCACAGACGATCAACTGCATTTTCCGCATGAATTTTTGGATGAATTTGATGCGTATTTTTCAGAAACAAATGCAGCTGAAAGGCACAAGATTTTGGCATTTAAGGGAGTGATTGATACGAAAACTCGCAAATCATTTCTCGAGACTGTACGAAACGTACAAAATTACCGCGAATTAAAAAATAAATTTCTGGACTTTTACTGGGATCGCAGAGCTCAGAATGAAGCAATGAAAGCTTGCAGATATGACTTTGCGTATGCGGAGGACCTTAAAGATATGGCGAATAAAATGGCCAGATGGGCCAAATCACTCCGAAACCATCGTCATAGAAGTGAGGACGAAATCATTGATATCCTCATAGGCAAAACCCCAGAAAGTCACCAACCCAGCCTAAGAGAAGAAGGACAGACAATGGACCAATTCTTAGAAAAATTGGCCAATTTATCAAAAATGCAACATGATCCAGAGAATGAAGTACCAATCATGTTTCGACGAAATTATAAACGTAAATTCAATGACCCTCCTGTACCCGCGCCTGCTAACAATCCGCGATACACGAACAAGGGCACACCATCAAATGAGCAATTACTGGCAATTTATAATCTAATCTCGCAGAAGGTGATTCCGAAAAATTTCAATGAAAACACCACGAACAATTACCAGCCTGCTCAAAATGAAAAATCACCTACGCGTTATCCCCCAAGTTCGTCGAATCTTCCTGCAACAACTTATCCCCCAAGGGATAAGCCAGAACAGAAAACTATACTTCAAAACCCGAATCAAGTGAAAAACCCGAATATGACTATGTCAAATCCAACATCCAAGCCATTTGGTATCGATAAAAATGGCAATTTGACAATAAACAGATTTAAACCGAAAATGCAATCTAACGCACCTGCAGCTGCCGTACAAGCAGTAGAATTTGATCAAGATTTGGATGAATATGTTGTAGACCAACCACCCCCAGACGATTTAACTGATCAGGTGGCAACATGCAACATGTTAAATACAATCTTTGCAGATGCGCCAGAAGAGTTAGATTTGCAAACAATTACGGCTGCCTTGCAATTAATGACGACCACGCCCTCTGACGAAGAGGAAAATTCTGCATCGGGAAACGAAAGCCACTAGGTAGCCAAGGGGCAACTCCTAGTGCCTTTAGAGCCCCCCCAGAATCAACTATAGAAAAATATACTTTCGTCGGCGATGGTTTAAGCCATTACATAAGGCGCGGCGAGACAACGTTATCAGACGATTTACCTGAATATTTACGTGACCAATTAGCACTTGAAGAATTACACCTTAGGCTGAAGAGAGCTAAGTTCCCTAAAAATTCACACTTTATAGTTTCTGCAGGACAATTGGAATTTAATTTTTCGCGTAAACCTTACCATGTCATTGAAACACAACTACACAGTATCATCGACTCACTACTCGACAAGGGTGCACAAAGCATAATTCTATTATTTCCTCTGATGAAACCACGTGTACCAGGAGAATTCGAAATAAAACTAGCACGTTATATTGACTTTAAGAACATATACGTACGTGTAGCCAACAATCCTAAAGTAAAATTCTTACGTACACCAGCTATGAGCTTTTTGGAAACAGAAATCATTCATAGCCAGGGCAAACAATACACCAGACCCAAAGTTGGTGCACGCAAAGAATTGTTGCCAATAGATCAGAAATTCCACTATGTCCCTTCACTAAAACGATATTTTCCTTCAATCACAGAGTACCATGATATCCGCAAAATACTTATTTCCGAAATAGCACGAATCGAATCATTCAAAGAAAGAATGGCGGCACTTCCTACTTATGCAGAAGTAGAATACCTGGGAAGTGACACCACCGAAACTACAACCACAATAGAAGCCCCAATCGGTCAAGTTTCAACGCTTAAAAATCCAAATTTACGCAATAGACTCAAACCAGAAAGAAAAATTAAAAACGCAATCCATAATCTCTTCAACGATCCTGCAATCCTATCAGATTCTCCTACAATTATGAGTTTGGGCGAGTTATTAGTCACAAAAATCAATGAACAACGATTTCATAAAATAGTCAACCAAAACTCAAAGAAAAAACAGAATATCAAGTTCATCGATGCGATAGATAACACTTCACTCAATAACGACGAGCCTGACCCAGCCACTTCTTCGCAACTGGTGACTCAAAAAACTAATGACCCAGCGTGTGTCGTACCAGTCATCATTGGTGCGAGAAAAGTTGCGTTACAGCTCGATACAGGGGCACTTCCTAATGTACTTTCTCGTTTAATGATCAAAACATTCCTGGAAGAGGCTCCAAATTGGATGAAGTTTATCAAACTCAAAAAACAAGTCCAACTTAGATTGGCTAATAATTCACTCATTCCATCCGCCAATTATATTGTGGAACTAAAAATGATACTTGGAAATGAAATAATAAAGGTACCATTCTACATCATTGATGCACCAGGTCAGACATTTATTATGGGTAGAATAACAATGGACTATTTGAAAATGAAGTTGAATGTCCCTAAACGACTCATAAAATGTAGACCAGAATTTTGTGAAAAATTCACAATACCGTTCATGCACACTGATGAATTCCAAAGTGCATTGACGGTATTCTCGTTGGTGGCTAATGAACAAGAATATGAAACATTTTCCGAGGATATGTCAGATACCTACTATACCATCACTGAACAAGAAATTTTTGAAGAGCGTAGATTGGCTCAACGTACTTTTAAAGAGAATTTACGAGCTGATCTAAACATGGCTGTTGAAAATGGATCAATCACATTACAACAAGCGATCCGCGGGTTCGACAGACTACAGCATTTTGCCGATATTTTTGACCTCAACCCTGGTAGATACACTGGTGAACAGGTGAAATTCACGTTTCAAGAAGGAAATGAACACCTGAAACCATGGAGAGGAGAAAAATTTCGACCCAGTAAAAAATTATTGCCTGCCTTACGCAAAGCAATAAATAAAATGCTCGCTCTTGGCATAATTCAATATTCACACTCATGCTATATAAACACCTTAGCACCTGTAGTTAAGAAAAATGGAGATATTCGTTTATGTCTCGACGCTGATGAACTCAATAAATTCTTAGTCAATGTCCTAACTGAGCCAAATACGATTGCAAGCATGCTCTATGACAATGCTGGCGACAAGTTCTTTTGCACCCTCGACTTCACGGCAGGCTTTTGGCAGCTAATACTTGACCCAAAATCACGACAATTTACCGCCTTCCAAGTTGAAGGGCAAGTGTTCGAATTCATCAGCCTACCATATGGCTTGAAGATTTCATCAGGCGAATTCGTACTCATGATTAACCAAGTCATCCCCAACGAAGACGGAATTACAAAATACGTCGACGACATAAAAATATCAGGAACAACTTTTGAGGAAACTATCAAAAGACTCGAAAAAGTTTTTCGATTAATTAGAGAGCACGGTTTGAAGCTAAATCCAACAAAGACTCAATTTTTCAGAAATTGCGCTGATCATCTTGGTTTTGTAATTTCCGATAAAGGAATTGGAAAACAAAGTGAAAAAATTAGAAAATTAGAGGAATTTGAAAAGAAACACACTAAACGAGGAAAATTCTCTTTATCCAAAAAGAACGATATCTTGGCTTTAGTTGGCAACACGGGCCTCTATAGGGACTTCATTCCTGAATATTCACAAATTGTAAATCCCATCTACCATCTTACGAAAGGTGACGTACCTGTTGAGTGGACAGAAAAACAACAAAGAGCCTTTGAGACCCTGAAAGCTGAATTCAAGAAGGATTTTAAACTACAACAAGCTCCAAAGGAAGGTGATCTGTTCTTAGACACTCAACTCTCTGATGACTCGATGAACGGAGTTCTATTTTATATGGTTGAGAATGACAAACGAATCATCATGTTCATCTCGATAGCATTTAAAGAGCAGCAGAAAAACTTCACCTTGTTTGACCGAGAAATTATGTGTTTGGTAAAATGTGTTCAGAAACTCCAAATGTGGTTACATGGACGACGAGTCCATGTGAGATCGAACCTTTTACCAATTATCAATCGATTTAGAGAAATTGCTCAAACCCACCGAAAGGCGGCTCACTGGGTAACCGTGTTAAATTGCTACGACATTATCTATGATATGAACTTTTCTAACAAGACCCTTTACAAAATAAAGGCACCTGAGCTAGAAGTCCACAATGTTGAAATTCCAGATGACTCAGATCCAACAGAGCTGGAACCATTCGAACCTCAAACTGAGCCATCGGAACCTTATTCACAAGAATTTGAGACAGGAATTGCACCCTTGGAAGTCAAATTTCTTGCTGAAAACATTCCTGAACTTCATAAACGTCTCAGAAACATTTCATCATACCAACAGACATGCGACAAGCAAAGCATTAAGAATCAGAAAGTGTAGATATTTTCAAACCCCATAACCCCTTCTGTCACTCTACAGTGGTATGTATACTCGTATAGCTACAAAACTACGATCTAAATCGCTTGGAAGTACACTGAAAATACCTCATCATATGTCCTTGTGCATTTCCAAGCAATAATGCTCCGAGTAGTATAAACTCAAAAATACGCAACCCAAACTGTTTGGGAGTATACAGAAATTACCCCATCATATGTCCTTGCGTACTCCCAAGTAATCAGTATACAAAATTATCTTATCACATGTCCTCTTATATTCCCCAACAAATACATATCCCTTTTAATGTAACGCTTAGAATCACATTTGATTAATAATTCATTTTTTTTGTCTTCAGTGCATTTTATACACGTAAGCATTCTAAAATACAGACGAAGAACGATATGTCCAACTCGTAATTCGCACCCTTGGTAAAAATAGACACATAACAGGTAGACGAAACCGGAACCCCACTGTGCCATGTACGAATACAAACATCAACAACAAGTCTTCACATCCTAAGTTCGTTACTCCAGCGACACAGTAAGCAAGTGTGTCATTGACCCTGCTACATCTCGTCAACACAGAGCGTAGACACCCGCATATACCAGCTGGAGAAGAATGTGTAAACAAACCCGAATAAATACGTACACACATTGGTCCGATATTCGCCACCAGATGATTTGGGAAAGGAATACGCTTAACAAGTAACTTGCACACGATTCACGAGTATTCCCCATAGTCATTTTTTTTCCCCTACTCATGCAGTTATTTCCGTTTCATAAAAAGACAAATTCGAATACTCGTAAGTATACCTACCGAGATCTAGGTCTTGGCATAATACCTATAATTTTTCCCAAATTTATACACACATAGTACCATCAATCTGTATACTACGCCATCGTTCAGTACACTGAAAGATGCATTTTCACACACCATTCAAAAATCATCCTTTATCCAATTAAAAATCCTATACTCGTAATCGTAGGCATAATATATGTTTAATTAACACATTACTATGCGCATTTACAGTTCAACAACAGCAACAGCCCATACGTAAGAATACATATAACGTGTTTAATTTTTCTGTTATAGACAATAGTCAAACGACGAGATTTAAATATTATGCTACTGTAGGATGCAAAGCCACAAACCCCCCTAAGAAACCCGAAATAATCATCGATACATTGTGGATAATTAAATGGTTCCCAGCGCAACACAGAGGACTCAGTAAATGATGCGAGTTATGTGACAGTTATGGGCAACTAGAAACACTGCTGCTTACTACCTCATTAAGATACTACGTAAGGTACAAAATTCGAGCAAGGCCAGCAGCAATAGAAACAAAATAATTGCCGGCAATGCAAGTAATAAGCCTGCATTACTCCGACGATTCATAGCAATCTCTATGAATTCGCTACTCTGAAAAACTGAACTGTATGCAAATTTTCTCGACTCGTCTGGCGATTCATTTTAGTATAGTCAGCATTTTTTGAAAATTTCATTCATAAGTCCAGACGAAGTGCTACCACTTCTAGAGAGACCATTCGGTAACCAGTCTAAGGCCATAAACACGTCAACGTACGAGGACATAACTGTCATTCAAATCACTTATTTTTTTTTCTCTATCGCCTATTTGAGCATTTTATTTTTGATAATTACCTCGCCTTCTTATCGATTCTCACGCACAAGTGCTCATTACGGTCACATACACCTAAAATTTATGGACCCAGAGGTGGGAATAATTTTTTCAATCTAATCTGTATCAACTAAACAGTTGGTAAAATCAAAATAAAAGCGCTACCTTTTTTCGAATCGAACCTTATTATATGTAGTGCTGGGCTCCACGCAACATCTCTTAACTTAGCTGTGGTAAGTTTTCGACTTTGCTTTACCTATTCGTTTCCGAGTTTTGCTTTTCCAATACAACTTGATCTGGTTGACTTATATTTGAGTAAGTCAATTGGATCTTTTTTGCATCGATTTCGCGATTGATCATTTGTGTCTTTGTACCAAACTGCTGTGTTTGATTATTTTTCCAAATCCGTCTCAAAAATCTCGTTATTCAATTACAGACGTCGACAAAAGCCCCATTAGATCACTCTTCGATCGATTTTTCCCGATTTTTTGTTGGTCATCTTTCATTTCAATAGAATTTCCCTATTAATCGCAATTTTTTAGTGAAAAATGTCGATAACCATCTTCCAGATTTTCGAATGATTTCAATTTAATTCGTCTAGAATATTCCCCAAAATTTAGTCAATTTTTTGGAGATAACTTCCCTAACTTTTTTCGATTTTATCATCATTTCAATTTCCCCTCACGATTATGTCGTACTGCGAGATAATCTGTGACCAATGCAAGCTATCCTTGGCCTTGCCAGGACCATTTGCAAGAGCCATTCATGACGATATCTACATAACGGCGTGTCGTCACCTTTTTCATTTTGGGTGCCTATACCGATTGTATATACACTCCACCATGAGAACAGAACAAGGTGCACCATGTGTCCCATGTCCCCATCTGTCATGTAACCAATTGATCCTAGGATCCGATTCTTTCTTTGTTGACCAATCTCTACGAATATTCGAAGTGCTCAATACCGACTCTAGAGTCCAGTCTCTAGTGAATCAACTAGCATTACAACGAGATTACGTTACACGTATTGAGATGGTATTGGTCAATGACAATATTACCCTAACAAGTCAGGTGGAAGATTATCGAAAGGAATACGCCAAATTGACGACGCAGTATAATAGGCTCCTAGATCATCAGATAGGAAACCTATTCGCAAATCTACGTCCGAGAATGAATTCATCTACCGAGTCCCAACCTTCCTCCTCTCAAATGGAACCCGTCTTGCCACAACCTTCGATTTCCAACTCAGGATCTCCTTCACCCTCGTGGCGACGAGTCCAACAATCATCACGATCCGCCTTTGCGAAACCACAAAATCTTTCTTGTGGCTCTGCACCAGTTCAAAGACCGGAGCCTGTAGAGACCCCGATCCCAACGATTATCAATCCTCAAAATCAAAATATCCAAAATAACCCAGTGACCCAGCCCATAATATCGCAACTCGATTGCATAAATATGAACGAGCCGATTCCATCAACCTCGTCTGACAGCTCTAGGGCTCCAGACTCCGAAGTTGGCAATATTTCAGACCACGTAGCTGCTACGAGGTTAAGATCAAAAATTCCCCCGCCAAAACCGAAAAAGGGCACATCTGCGGACAAAAACCTTTTTCGTAAAAATTATAAAGCACGGTTCGGCTCCGATTCAGCCGAGTTAAAACCCTTTTATCCCATTAATTCCTACCCGCACGGCTTTACTGCCGCGGGATATGAAATTTTGGAAGATACATACAACGTCGCATTTTTCGCATACAATATCTTAATCATGGGGGATGGACACGCCAACGGTATTGCAAAATACCTAGGTGTGTCTAAACCCTATGAAAACCTGATTGATAATAAAATGTACCGTAGAGACATGCTGGCGTCCGGACTGCTCTCATACCTCGGGACGTTTAAAGAACTTCCAAAGAGAATAATGATTTCAATTGGAAATTTTGATGTGGAACGAAACACGTCATATGAACACTTCTTTTATGCATTCCAAGCAATCTGTCTGTTGTTGAAAAAATTACAAGTTCAACAACTCATAATCCTCCCCCTCATACCACATGAGGATATCAACCAAACGACTTTCTCAGAAATCAACCGAGCCCTAAATTTTGATTGGGAACGGACCCTCGGAGGAAGGGTTTTCCACACCTCAGATATATTCGAAGAACTCCACAGAAACAGGGCTGGAATGGACCGAAAAGGTCCCTTCTACCCATCTAACTTATATGCCAATATAATCCCGACAATGCGAGACAAATTCATCCCTGAGGTATTACGAAAGCAAACAATAATCCTAAATCCTAGGCCCCCTACACCTGACGTAGATATTTCGTCAGAATACACTCCTCAATTACTACCACTTGATTTAAAAATCCCTAGGATTTGCTTGACCCCTGTAAGGATAGCTCCCCGTTCAACCACTAATCCTTCCACACCCTCAACCTCTTCTCACCCAAATACGACAAAGGCAGTAGCAGTACAAAGCACACAAACTTCCTCCGACGAAAACAGTAATCTCGGAAAGATGGGTAAACTGCGTCGCCTAGAACGTCGAAAAAATGACGATAACGACAGCTCAGTTCGACATGTACGCCGACGCACCGATCGAATCGTGCGTATGGTAGAAGCAGCCATAGAACAGGCAGAACGAGTCAGCTTGCCGTCGATTAATTTGTCACGCGAGCGCGCGACACTGCTTTATTCTGATTCTAGATACTCCAATAACGATCAACGGGTACCATCGCAAGATGAAGAGATAAGTGACACGGAAGCCGATGAATAAAAACGACTACCTTAGCCGAAACCAGTAGAGCTCTGGATCACTGGAAGTGCCTAATAAAAGTGAAATTGAATCTTCCCTGTACATAATTAATCATTTATTTTTTTTAATCTAACCCTAGAGTTAAGTATAAAAATAAAGCATGACTAACTTTTCAGACCCCCATCTATACACAAGATACAATAAGTAAGTATTTTTCGAAAAACACACTAATAGTTTGTTTCCCCACAGAATTATTATGACTCAACAAAAACGCAGTCCTGAGTAATGATCCATATTAAATGACGATGTCGAGAGATTTCATAACTTGAAAAGCTGAGATTCGTTGATAATAATACTGTTGGCGACTAAACGACCACATCTTCCCATCACAAAATATCCGTAATTCTTCAACAATTAATTTTTTACAAATCCACATTATTCAATAGTTCAGATTTTGTATTCTACACTCATATATGTTATATGCATCTCTATTCAATTTTTGCATCAATAGTTCTACTCTTATGCACGTATTGTTTTTTCATGCTATGTATAGATATTACTCACTTAAAATTAAGCAAAATTCTAGAATTAAGCAAAATTTTTTTTTTGATACTATTACGCAATCTTTTCAGACCATTTTTTTACATTCAGTCTCCCTTTTCAATAATACTAGAACCATATTTTTCTGCACTTATTTTTATGCAATACATTATGCTCTTAAAATTAGATAAAAATTTTAGAATTACGCAAAATTTTAGAATTAAGCTAAATTCTTTGAAACTGTATGCATTCTCTAGAGAATAGGAAGGTAAGACTACAACACATTCGCAAACTTTTGAACTTTTTCAATTTTTCTTCCATTTTGATGGGGGTATGAATTCAAAAATGGGGAAACAAAAACTTAAAAGCTGCGATATGACCACTATAAAAAATAAAAGAAGCTGGCTTTTCGTAATTATCATATTCGCAAGAACGTTTATTAAATTTATAGGCCAAATTAACATAATGCTACTTGATGACCAAGAACCACTCTTGTTGGCAGAGTACATACTTCGCGTATCTATTCCATCTAAATTGATAAGGAAAATCTTCGCATCGAACCCATTAGGAAACATTTGGCTACAAAAAACAGAAGGGCCGTTTTAAAACTCAAAAATTTTAGAATTTTCTTACTATTCTCACAAAAAACATTACCATTTTCGATCCTGTTGATTGACACTGCGGTCTCTGATCATCAAGCAATTGGTGTCTTTGATTGCGGGGAAAAAACTCAATGGCATTTTTATTCAAAATTCCCACCCTCCGACCCATCTTGTGAAAACCTGTCACCTCAAAATAGTCTGCAGATCAACGCAGCAAAGTACGGAGGGGCAGGGGTGGCGCATCCTCCCTTGTTTGGAAGGGAGGGGAGAGCGGGGTACGGCATATTTTTCCTCTTATTTTTTGTGATCCGTGCTTCCCCCCGTGACCTGCTGTAAAGGGGTCAACCCCCGGAAGGGCATATGATATGAGGAAATATGCCTTCATCACGTAAGGGATGATTAATAAAAGCATCGCCGTAGTGATGAGTATAAGAAGCATCGCCGTAGCGAGGATTAAAATAACAACTCCCAAAGACTGCGCAAGTCTGGTAATGTGAGAACTTCTTCTAATACATTTTGATGACAATTCAATGTCATCAATAGCCGCGCATCGAACGATGCACCTACGACTATAAATTGAGCAACACAGCCACGAGCCGAACTAGTTGCAGTTGTTGTATTTTCGGGCAAGTTGCATGCCCAATTAAGCTGCATCTCCTACTCGGTGGTCGCAAGACTACCGAGTAGTCACATCTAACATGATTTGAATTTAATTAGATCTCGTATTCGGCGAACGCGCGAGCCGGTTCTTGGTCTCAAAGTGTATTTATGTAAGTTAGAAGCGGATGAGTTCCCTCTACAAGGACACTCATCTCCTATTTTTTCCGATCTCGCCCACTTCTATAGTGGTTAATATTATTTCGCTCCGTGATTAAAATTATCGATCGTAATTCTTCACGTTCTCTATTGGGTATGTTTCCCATCCTGCCGGCCATCGGAACATACTTCTCGTCTGGAAAAGCACCCTCAGTAAAAACAACCAACCCCTGCCGACCATGTCTAGTATTAGGGACATACCGAAGAGGCAGGAAATATGGACAGTTTGTGAACCTGGTGAGAAAGTCACCTGCATTAATAACACATTTTCTAGGAAATGTGTACAGTTTCAATGGGTAAGCAATTACCACCCTCATTATCTATTAACGAATATTAATTATTACATAATATGCCAACTCGAGTCTAAGGTAGTAAAATCATTTTATACTCGATTAACCGATAGAATATGTATCTTTAATCATGTTTCCGAGCAACAATAAATCATATTATCTTGTATGTATGCTTTTGATTGGTGATTGGAAATTATTTCTGTGAAAAGTGAGTAGTATGACTGAGACCTCTCCGATATATTGAGCTAACCTGGCGAGGCAAATATTCACTACCTTAGGGAATATTTCTAAACTTCAGTACGTAGGTAGAAATTCTGATAAAATCTATCTATCTCATTCACTCTTAATCTCACTATATCAGCTTTTCTATTTTTCATTAAGTAAAATTTTTGTGGAAAGTTCATTTTTGAAGAATATGCTGGAGGCTCCAAAACTACTCAAAACGATTCGAAATCGTTCTCAATCGATTTAAGGGCTCAAAAATAGGATGGATAAGTACTTGAGTACCTACCAATTTTCAGTTTTTCGGTTCCATTTAATACACGGGAAAAAAAAAGTATGGATAATTTTTACTATTTCATACAGTAACCGGATCCCATTCAAAAATATTGTGATTTTTACTATGAGAATAGTAAATTTTACTATGAGATTAGTAAATTTTACTATGAGAGTAATAAATTTTTACCTAATTCTAGATAAAATGTATTTTTTGGCTGAGTAAAAATCACTATTATTTTTGAATGGGATCCGGTTACTGTACTGAAATAGTAATTTTTATTAATTTTTTTTCCGTGTAAAGTTTTGATTTTTTTCACATTTTTGGCCGACTCTTAATTGATTTTCAACAGTTCACCAAAATTCGAAAAATGCACTTTACGGCCATTCCATATTGTCAATTTGACCAAAAAAAAAATGCGATTTTGAAAGTCATGTCTTTCGATTTCGCTCAAATTTTTTTTACAATGTCTACCCACCCAACAAGTAAGAAACCTGCAATCAGTTTGGTCCCAGCCCCTACAGGGGCGGCTGGGGGGCTTCAATTATTTTTGCATTGTCTCGAGGTAGATACTCAACTTCAGCAGCGCATGCTTTCAAAGCTATGATACTTTGATTAAAACTGATTTCACAGTTCAAAAAGGCATTGCATTTTGAACTTTGTAAGTACCTATTTAGAAATTTTCAAAAGTTGAAAGTTGAACTTTCAAATTGGAAAGTCGAAATTTCAAAATGGCGCTGTAAATGGGAGTTACCATTTAAAATTCTGAACAAATTTCCATAGATGTACCTTATGATGTTTTTTCGAAATATTCAATTCTCAAGATGGGATGTTTTAACGGTAAGGGAGCGCCCCTACCTTAAATTTGGGCAAAACTTTCAAAAAAACATCTGGGGCATGTGATATCTCAAATTGTATGTTTTTGTTTACGCTGAACACGAATATGATGTCAGATTTTTTATTGGGCCCCATACACGGCCTCCCGCACCTCACCAAATGGGGTAAAATTTTGAAAAAATGTTTTTTTTTGTGCGACACTCGAAATAATATGTTTTTGGTGACTCTGAACACGAATATGACGTCAGATTTTTTATTGGACTCCATCCACAGCCCACAACACAAATGAAAAAATTGTTTAGGACTTTTACCTATGGGGGAGGTTCTGGGGGCCGGCCATGGGTTAGGTCAATTTGAAAAACTAAGGCTATATTCGTGTTCAGCGATATCAAAACCATACTATTTCATGTGTCACACAAATGAAAACATTTTTTGACTTTTACCTCCTTTGGGGAGATGCTGGGGGTCGTGGATGGGGAGTGTTCACCGTCACCAAAAACATACTTTTTTATGTGTTACACTAACAAATTTTTTTTTGATAGTTTTGCTCAAATTGGGGCGAGAGGGTGCTCCCTCTCCATTGAAAGACCCCCTCTCAAAAATTGAAATAAGATAGATGTATGGAAATTTTTTCAGAACTTCAAATGGTAGCTGCCACTTGCAGCGCCATTTTGAAATTTAAATTTTTGAAAATTTCAAAATAGGTACTTAAAAAGTTTAAAACGCAATGCCCTTTCGAAATGTGAAATCAGTTTTGATCAAAATATTATAGCTTTGGAGGTATATGCGCTGCCGAAGTTGAGTAGGTACCTACCTCGAGACAATGGGAATATAATTGAAGCCCTTTTAGAGAAATCATTTGAGAAGGAAAACAAATATGCACGTGTCTGGCCCTGCCCAAGCGAAGCGAGAAGAACAATTTTTGGAATTTTCCAGTTGGTATTTTAAAATTTAGTCGGAATTTCATTTAATGTCTAAATTACGCATTTTGTTAGAAAAAAGCGGAAAAATTCAACAACTTCCTCTCCAAAATTTGGGCAACTTGAGAAACGACGGGAGGTGACAACCTCCGCCCCACACCACCCTTCGGACTGGCTGATTTTATAGTAAGAGATAAGGTATGCATGATTTTGTTCTACTCTTTACTTACTATCGCCGTTTATGTCGACTTTTGAATACATATCTCTCCTTTTCAATAAATTTTCCTTGAATTCTTCGAAGTTTTCGCTGTTTGGAAACAGTCCTGAAATTCCAGTAATCACAATGTCATCCTCGTGGTAATTGTCACTTTGCATCGTCATCGTAAGCAGATATTGTTATTCGAAGAGAAAAAATGAACTCGATTACGAACACTTAGGTAATATGTACCTACATTGACTGTAGCAGTGAAAAAAATTTGGGGAATTTGAATTCTGCACCTATTTTTATAATGCTTAGGTCGCAAACTTTGTTATCATATAAATTGCATTTAATTAATATCCCTATTAAGTAAAACAAAGAGTTATTATGCCTAATGATTTTCGGCTTTTGTGCATACATTGTATCATGCATAACTTACATTTAATTAATATATAGGTAGGTACATATTGAATAAAATAGAATTATGAATGTATTCTTTATGCATACGTAAGTGAGTAATTCTACTACTTTCTGATGCGCAAAACGTAGGTATTTTTAAAAATGTAGATTTGCGAAAACGATTTCTTGAATTCAAATTTTGTATTTAAGGTTGGTGCGCTGAGCACGGTCACCTCAATTTTAGGACAATTTTTAATCTATTCTATATTCATGAAAATGTTCAACAAACATGCTGAAAGTAATTACAAACCTACATAAGTACCTACTTTGTAGTAGAGTTGATTTCCTCTAAATTTAATTTTATGTTTCCCAAAATTGAAAAATGTTATTCAAAAGGCCATAGGTATTATAACAACATCACCTAGTTCCTAATGAGAGCACTTCTAATTTTCGAAGAGAATAAAAATGTATTTAAGTATTCAAAAAACTGATCATTCTTGAAGAAAAGTGTGCAACAATTGAATTTATTTGCAATTATGTTTTCTCTACTATAGGTACACAAACACATCTAACTATCGGCATTAGTTAAATAATTGTCTTCCAGCCCCTGACAAACTGAACTGGTCTACTGGCCTTGCGTTGATGTTTAATGATGATAATGAGAAAAAAATATACTTATGTTAGTTATGTATTTGCAGCTCATGAAAGCATGATAATATCTCGAAGAAAAAAATAAATATGTCTCCTCAAAAACATCTTGATATGTACTTTGTTGAATTTCCAACCTTTAAGAAGAGGAGGAAAATATATGCATTGATTTTTTACCACCCCCCTCCCCAGAACATTTCTTGAACTTTCTTTTAATCTAATAAAGCTAGAGAAAAATTGAAAAGCTTGTTGAAATCAGCTACACATTCCTCAGCATTTACAAAAGCTCCAATTTAATTAGTTTGGTCGAAAAAAATTATCAATCTAAAAAAAAAAGAGCTCGCTGTTTTTTTACCCCATCTTCTAATTTTTAAAGCCATACATTCAAATATTTCCCCGAAAATTAATAAAATTGATGCAACACCTTTAAACGGTCGTCAGCGAGCTGAAATTCTGAAAATAGAGGGATGAAAAAATTAGAGAACGAAAATTAAAATGGGTGTTCTATTTTTTTCCCCGGGTAAAAAAAAAGAAAACTGGGCTTTTGAATAATTCCCTGTCTTTTACTCTTTTTAAAATTTTTAGCGAATAATTTTAATGAAAAATAATTAGCTTTTCAAATTGACCATAGTGTGTGGAATTTTGCGATATGTGCTCAGAAACTCATTTCGATGTAAACTAGTGCGTCCAATACTTAAAATCACAAAACATTTTTTTAAAATTTTGTTTTGAAAATCGACTATAATTCATCTCAAATTATTTAAAGTCTCCTGAACCATGAACACTGAATGACAAATGTAGTTTTTCAATGGCATTTTGTGCCGAGAGATGCACAAAAACATGTTAATATGGTTTTCAAATCGATTGAAGACTTTTGTGGCTTATTTTTCACAAAATTTTTGGAGGGTAAAAAAACTGGGCTGTTCGGCAGATAGGGATACATACAGAGGAATCGTCTGGAAGGCAACTTCATAGGATGGAGGAAGGGAGGGAACGCCGATAGATTATGCCGAAGATCGAGTGCCTACTTTGTATTTCTACTTATTTCAAAAATCACTAAATTCATAGATTAAAGAGTAAAAATCAATGGTTATTGGTAATTTTTATTATTTAAATTAAGCCAACAACACAGTCAATTAAAACAAAAATAATTGTTCTTCATCTTATTTAGCTTACAGGAAATATCAAATGTAATAGATTTTTAGTCTCAAGATGAATCTACATAGGGGAATACCTATAAATATATTTCTTTTTGGTATGATTTTTTTTTTGGAAAAAATCCATCAGTTGCTTATTTTTTCAACAATGGTGATTCCATTAAAATTTCTGAGGTTTTCGGATGATGCAAGATGGCGGTGTGTCCAGCATCAATTTTATAAATTTGCATCCGATTCTTGAAGTACTGCAGAGTTAACCAGAAATTAACATATCGCAATCTAATGAGTATGTAAACTCAAGTACAAGTATTCTAAAAATGTTTACTATGAATGGGTTAGGTATAGGTACAACTGAAACGTAAGTAAATCCCATTGCTTGGTAATAAATAAATAAATTGGTACATAAATAAATAAATTAAAATATCATTATCCAGTAGATTTTCCACACATTCTTATCAGGATGCCTGATAATTCGAGTAATACCTACTTGAGGAATTCGGTGGTTGCGTAATTCTTTGCCAATTGTGAAAACTCTATCAAGCAACAGATTCATTGTGTTTTCATTTATCATCCTTGATGGTAGTAATGACAAACATAGTTTTTTCTTCGATTGCCGACCTTCCACTTTTTTGATTGATTCAGTTACCTAACTGCAAAAAGATAAGAGTTGCTCAAAGAAGGGAATTATATTTTTCAGTCATTGGCTAAATGCACTCACTCGTTCTATCGGTGTTTTAGGTGAACATAATTATTGACATCGCCATTGAGCAGATTTTTATTTGTAAATTTTCATCATTGGAATACGTTTCTTTTATGTCTTCCCTAGTCTGCATTTTCACCATATACGACGGAGAAAATTCTATCAAGTAGAAATATCCTCTATTCCCCTGCTTTTCTAAAGTATCAATCATTTTGATACTTGATAGTGTATGAAATTGACGATAAAGCAAAACTTCTGAAAGCTCCACTTCCCTTTAAAATCACCCGATTGGATTAGAATTTTCGAAACATAATAAATTAAATATGCATTTCAACTCGCAAATTCATTTATTGAGACCAGCTTTTATTTTTTTTAAATTTTTGGGCCCAAAATATGTAGTTGAGAAGTGAAGGGGCAAATTTCATAATTTTTAAAATCGTATTCTAAAAATTGGGAACACTCGACGGATGGAATCCAGATGTGAAATTTCATCGAAATCGGTTCAGTAGTTTTTTTAGTTCTTAGCCCTTTCAGAGATCGACAAAAATTTTATGAAAATTACTAAATTCCGCTGAATTTTTATTGCAGGAAACTAATACGCATTTAAATTTTGATCAATCGTTTAATGATTTCAGATTTTCTTCGAATTAGGTAGGTACCTACTTGTATATCATAAATATCAGAGATTTGGCTGGAATTTCATGTCGCGGTGAGTCAATGTTTCATCTTTTACTATTAGAATAGTTCATCATCCAATTGTCAGCCTCTTGTGCCTCTTATTCGTATAGATAACTAACGTATGAAGTACTACGAACTATCAATGGTCGATCGTGTTTTATGAAATTCAAACTTCATCGAATTTTGAAATCTATATTTTTTTAATGAAAAAAAGCTTAAGTATAATATGTACTAGGTACCTAGGTAGGTACATTTAATTTCTATTATCGAGGTAAGTATGGTAACGTATCCGAATACTGCTCCTACTGCCTATACTCCAACTTGATGGGATAACCATTGGCGCTTCTCAACATAGGTCCAACGTCCAGCTCGATGTCTTGCATTTTGAAATCGGTAGTAATTCTAAAGTTTCGTATCAATAGGCAAATTTGTGCTTTCATAGACAACATCCCATATTTGTAACCTATTTAAAGATACTCAAGTTAATGGTTAGATAGTTATGATAAAAATGAGGCAGTTTTTATTTTTTATAATCACCTACCTATACAATCTCGGGGACCTGAGCTAAATGCCACAAAGCTCGACTTATGCCGACTGGCGATTTTTTCCGGACTGAAATTAGTAGGATCCCAGATTTCTGGATTGGAATATATTTCAGGATTATGATGAACTCCATAAATACTCAACACCACCGAACAACCTGCCGGAATAATTTTCCCATCTGCGAGTAGGTAATTAAAGTTATATTTATCCGGTTAGAATTTCAATTTTTGGCTAATAATAGTTCCGAGACAATGAAACTCTTGCTAACTTACTGCTAATTGGTATATCGTGTTTTGAACATCGAGCAATCAGTATAATTGGCGGATATTTTCGAAGGGTTTCTCTAATGCATTGCTCCAAATATGATAATTTGTTCAAGTCTTCAGCTTCTGGTAAACGGTCGCTGTCTCCAAATACTTGGCGTATTTCTTCGTAAACTTTATCCTGAAATGAAAAATTATTCGGTAAAATACGAGTCGTTGATTTACTTCGTATAAATTTCAAGTGTAAAAAAATGAATCACTTGTATGTCTTGACGTATAGCGAGCATTAGCAAACAAAAGCAGATTGTGAAAGATTTCGCATCATAGCCCTGAAACATTATAGAAAAAAACAGTTACTTCTTTAATTTTCCCTGTGTGCTTATTTACTTGCATTAGGGAGGATTCAAAAAAGGACACATCTTGGATTTTGACTAAAACTGGGGAGGAAGTTTACGTTTGAGTGGAAAACCACCAAACTAGGGAGCTAAAAATTTTTCTTGTTTGCCCCTCACTCAGGATGTCTGTTTTTTTTTCATTCCCTCGCAAAAAAAATCTGGAGGATTTTTGTCAAATTTGGTGAAGAGTGAAGACCTTTTGGAATTAGCAATAAAATCGGAAGTTCTTCTAGAGTAAGCGTCTACTCAAGTACAAGTACTTAATACTTACCGCAAAAATAATGTTTATCACTTCGTTCACCATGTCTTCGTCTGTGAAATGATTTCCTTCTTCGTGAGCATTCAGTAAATTACTAATGAAATTTCGCATTGTTTTTTCTGGTAAAAAAAAAAAAAACCATACGACCCATTAAGAATTGCCTGTGCTATTTTTCATATACCTACCTAATTAGGTAGTCAAAAAATGGGAGGAAAGGGGAAGGAAAAGAAAGGAAGCGAAAAGAAGTTTTGGAACTGAAAACGTAAACTTAGGGATCCTCCAAAAGGTTGAAAATTTTCTAAAAGTTGTAATATTCATTATTTTTCTTACGGAGTGGGGGAGGGAAAAATGAAATTTGACGTTGTTTTTAAATAACATGATAATTTCGAGATCTGAGAGTGAGTAGGTACAACATTATTTTAAAAATTTGAACTAAAATAGTAGGTTGCTATATAAATGCATATTATCATTTGAGGATATTTGAGAAGTGAATTACCTACCTAAGTAAGTTGGGTATGATGTTTTCAGATACTAATTTATTCCTTGATTTCAATTGAAGTTATATTAAATTACAAGGTTCAAAAATTTTAATATTTCCCCATGAATATTAATTAGGTTTTACAACTGCTGAAAAAGAATAAAAAATAATAATGTCTTTCAATTCCTCCTCTTCCCTAAAAAAAAAACAAAAAATTTTTTAAACCTTTATGTATGCTGACTGATTTTCTCAATTACATATCGGAGGCTCACATAAGGATCTATCCTCCCCCCCTTCAGTTGATCCTCCGTGGAAATTTTTTTCTTAAAGGGGTCCTAAGGAACGTTTATAGCCCTTGTACTCAAAAAAGTGTCCCTACTGACAAAAATATGGCTATTTTGGTTACTTCTTGTAAGTATAAAAATCAACATTATTGTCTCATTTTTACGCTTGAACGATGCAACCTGCTCGTATGCGATCCAAATTAATTTTCACTGCAGAATTGAAATTTTGGATCAATTCTGATATCCAGGCCTCAGAGAGGAAGTTAGTACCAGACTGAAATTCGGTGGAAACGGGATGAAAGTCGAGTGTGGTGTCGAAATCACGATATTTTGTGGTGAAAATTACGATTTTGACGTTGATTTAGTTGTTCAATCCTCAAAGACTTCAAAGAGGTGGGTGGTAATAAATTCAAATCTTGGGAAAATGTTGGAAAGATCGAGTGTGCTGTTGAAATCTAGGTTTCTACGAGTGAAAAACACGATTTTGAGGTTCATTAGTTGTTCAATCCTTGAAAACTCTAAATGGTAAATCGGATGCAGTCGGAGTGCTCACGTAGAGGTTGCTATTGCATCCCTTCCCCTCCGCCGATCTTTCCGACTTTTTTTCAAGGGGGAGACCTTGGGAACGAAAATGGCAGTCATGTTGATTGATCTTCGGTTTTAAAATCAACTATGACTTTCAGATATCAAATCTAACTGTCAAGAACTTGAAAAAAAATTAATAAAGCTAAAATTATAAAATCTCAGAAAATTAAGGGATAAACACGTATACATGATTTAAAATTTTTCTCGAAGAGGAGACTTTGCATCCATTTTTATTTTCAGAAATTTGCATCTTCCCCTTCGAGAAAAAAGTTGCCACGGAGGATCGACAGGAGGGGTGCAATAGATCCTTATGTGGGCCCCCGACTAGGTATACTAGACGAAGTATTTTTGAAGTTCAACTCTTCATAATTATTTATAGCAGTGTTGTAGATACGAGTACTCGAAGAAGAAATCCCAAACCCCACTTACCTTGTTCGGTACTCACGTTGGTTTCACTTTTTAATCGATGAAGCAGCTCTCGTTGTCTTTTCAGCGCCTAAATTATGACGGATATTAAGTCTGGATTCAAGTGGTATGAAATCCCTATAATTATTACGAGTACATTAAGTTAAGGAAGGAACCTCTCGGATACCCTGCAGTCATCGATTTTGTTCGTCTTTTTTTTATCTGAGAAAAGAAACCCATAGAAGAGCTCTTGAAACATTTTAGCTGTTCAAAAAAAAAAATGAAAAGCCCCAGAAACTTCTGAATTTTCTGACGTACATTTATGTACCTACTTACTTGGTTCGGAAATTGCACAAATTGAAGAATGGAGAGACAATTTCAGTACGAATGAGGTTATCAACAGGTTTTTTTTCAATAAAATCTTCAAGCTGTCACGTAATGTACTATTGAAATGATTTTTTAACAGTTTGTCCTCTTCCTCCCCCCCCCAAATCTCACGTCTCTCGCTGAGTAATCGAGAGGTTATTCGTTGAAATATTTACTTACTTTTAAGGGGAGCTCTCTCAAGGTTTTGAATACGTTTTCATAGCCCATCAAGTAACAATAAGTTTTGAACATGAACGAAGGCATCAACCAGGGCTTATGGCATCTTAGAAGCAACAATTGCAATGTTCTATAAAAGTGATGAAAGTACATATGGGTAGAATCCGTGATTTCAAATTTCCAACTGATAAAAGGAAAGTACTTATGCAGCTTTTTAAGTAAATAGGTAAGCATTACTTCGAAAGAGCGTCTTCAAATTTTATCATCTCCGTGGTATCGTCGCCTACTTTATAACCCATTGCGCTTTCTAAAAGTGAAAAATTATCTATTACCTATCAATTAACTGACCATTGTCACAGGAATTTTTGATTTTTATTACCTTCTTTTAGTAGGTAGAGGTAAGTACTTCCTTACCTAAAATTGTCTTTAATGTCGTCTGTCTGATATAAGGGAGCATTTCGAAATGTTCTCCAGTACCAACTTCTTTTTTCAGTTCGTTAATTAGAGTGACATTTTGTTGGTTGAATATTTGCAAAAAATATTCAAGTAGAATATTTGGATTAAGAGCTGGACTAAAAATGCGTCGAGTTTTCTTCCATCTTTCCCCTGTAAAGTTAATGTATTTGTAGGTAAATTAATTTAGTTGTTTGAGTATGACTTCTCTTGAAACCAATTTGTTATAGAAATAATAGGTAAGTATATTATGTAGGATTGCAGGTATAAAAAAGTTGAAGAATTTTTAAAAATCGATATTTAATTACCTTTAGCGGTGAATATTGTATCACCTATTATTTCTTCGAAGAATTTATGATGACTGTCTTTTTCCAAAATTTCAATTGCTGCTATCTGAAATAATCGAATAGTTGAACTACATATAAGTGGATGATCTGCAGCTATACTACAAATAGGTACGTTAGGGAAATGTAATTGTAAATGTGTTTTGTAGATGAAATAACTTACCCGAAAATCCTCTGGATCGGTGAGGAATATGACTGGTTTGTGAAATACCCACATTTTAAATGAGCTGTTATAGGTGGTCATGACCTTTAACAGAGCTTGCAAAGCATCTATGAGAATAATTATTCAGTTTATAGCATTTGTGTGTTTTTTCATTGGAACCTTTGTAATATTTTATGCTGTATTGTAATGGTGAGTGAAGAGATATTTTAGGTGCACATTTTATTCTTTATAAGTACCTACCTACGTTTGATAATAGTAGGATCGTCGTTGACTTGTTTTGGAAAATGGGGGGGGGGGAGATTTGATGAAATATTTTATATTCGTGCAAATTATTGTTATTTCTCACCTTTAGTAGATCCAGTAAACTGCAGCACACTCCCAAAGAAAGGCAATCCTTTAGGTCCATCGAACTGACTAGTGATTTTTTCCAACTGTCGACGTTTAGTTCTGTAACGGATATAACTATGAAGAATGATGAGAATAGTTGTAGTGTATAAATAAATAAACGTCTGTTCGCTGCGAAACAGCATCGAGAACTTTTGAAAGAGACAATTAGCGTTGAAGGATTGATCCATGATCATTGATCAATAAAGCACCGACTCTTAGGTAGGTACGTGTTTTTTCTCCTAAGAATTCGTGTAGGTAGCGTAAAAATCAACTCGAACAACCAAGTGAAAAATAATGTTGCTCGCAGTTAGTAAGTAAAGTACATAAAGTAAAAAATAGGTATATCCTGCTGGCGTGACATCATATATTTTGCATAATTAAAATATTCTGCAATTATTATATTTTTTCGTACAAAGTACCTATGAATAATATAAACGTTATGCATATTTTCAAGTAAAGATACAGTTGTACAGGTGTTTAGAATTAGATAAGTAATTGAATTGGGATGTGCACTTTTTTTTATGTCAGGTTGGTACTAATGGTAAATAAATATGTAACGAATTTTTCAAGAAAAATTTCATCCTTAATGTGAATCGATCAATTTGGTTTCAAAATTTTGGTCGAATTCCCGGAAGTAGGAAAGTCATTGTATGTACAAGTCAACTCGTATCATAAACTTTCAGCAGAGGTCGCATGGTTTAAAAATTTCGGTACGAGGACAAACGATCTGCAGTCAATTTATTGTTGTGGGTAGAATGTGATTCACTGGTCGAGATATACATGTGTAAATACGTACACCAAAAACAAATGTATGTACAAGACAACTTTGACTGACAAGTTCTCAGTATTTTATTCACCTATGGAAAAAAATTTCTATGCAGTTCAAGTTTCTTTGTAATATCACAACCTTCTTAAAATTCAAATTGGTTCAATTTCCCTTTATAATTTAGCCCAAAAATCTCGCTACCTAGGTACTTTTTATGACACACAAATTTATTATACATACCTATGTATGTGTTATCTATGATTTCATCTCCACCACTAGTGCAGAAATGCCAATTTTTGCATCTCCTTTGAAGCACATTTTGAGTTTTGTGTCTGATGGTCAATAACCTTTTAGAGGTTCTCTGGGATGTGTACTAAATAAAAATGATTTTCTCTTTTTTATTTATGTAGGTACCTATATTTTTTTTACCAGTACTTACTGCTTACCCCATGTTACCTGCAGTCTGCAACTTATTGTTCAATTTTCAACTTTTTTTTCCTTCTTCAAAGAATCTTTAAAAATACTTATTTTTTGAATTTTTTGCAGGTAAAATTTTTTTTACCCGACATAAGTATGAAACTTTTGTCTGAAAAATTGGGTGTGGAAACGGCCAAGAATGAAATTTTTGAACAAAAATTGCAATTTTATTTATTTTGGTGAGGTTGGTCACAGGATAGCGATTTGAAAATCTTATCCCAGTAGTTTTGAACCAGAAAGTAACAACTTCCACTACTTCCAGTTCCACCAGTTATTAATTTCAAAATCCTGAGAAAGGACCATTTTACTTATTTAATCATTAAATTTTTGAGTAATGTGATTTTGAAAGTTTATTTGACCAATTTTGAATCGGTACATATATATATTTGAATATGAATGTAATCATTTTCTCAATGATTTCAGATTCTTTAGAAGATTTCAAAAACCAGTCAAGTATTTTGAGCAGTCGTGAATTACCTACCTTATGCTTGTAGCATATTTCATCACGGTGAGTCAGTATTCATTACCTATCAAAAGTATTTGGATTATTTCAACCTAATTATGCATGATGTTAATTTACAAGTAATTTGAGATTAGTCTGTTTTTCTTGAATGGCTCATTAGGTAGGTATGTATACAATATTTTTGAGAGTAAAAAAGCTATTTTTCAAACATTTTATCATTCAAAATGTATTTGACCATACATACAATAGAATAAATACTTTTGTGAATAAAATTACCCTTACTCATATTACACAACTTATAGTTACATTACTTATCCACTGAATATGTATACCCAACGGAAAAGCTATGGAGACTTGGATTCTGGATCCATTCAATATGAAATTCAATTTAAGTTATTGAAAATTTTGAAACAGCATGGCATCAACTCCTTTATCTTGATTTGAATTCATCTGTGTAGAATTTATCCCAGATTTATCTTCTAAAAATTACCTATTTATCTACTTAATTGAGACGCTTTGATCAGTTATCAAAATTTCATGATTTTCTGCTGGGTCAATTTCGTTTTTAAAAACTAAAGAATCCTCCAAAGTACCAAAGTCTTGCAAGAATCAAAGAAATACACTGTCTAGTGCGAGGAGGTGGAAGAAACTCCAACATGTAGGTGGAATTGGAAGGACGGTTGCTTTTTAAAGATTCTGGATTTCTTGGAAAAATTCATCAACTGGTCACTTCTTCCATAATGGTGACTCCATCAAAATTTCTGAAGTTTTTGCATGATTCAAAATTGTATTGTGGCCAGCATCATCAATTTTATGTATTTGAATAGGATTTTTGAAATACTAAAAAATAACAAAGAAAAAAAAATTATCAGATTCAGATAAATACCTACCCGAGTATAAAGATTTCAGAGCATTTTAATATCATATCTGCGAACGAAAGCTAAAACCAAAATCGCATTTATTTTATTTTGAAAATGTAAGCTTTTGAAATACCTGTGATAATCCGTAAGCGTCGTCAGCATCAAGCGGGTCCTTCACGCATCTTATCAGAATACCAGATGATTCGAGTGATACTTGAGGAATTTTGCAATCTCTGAGTGCTATGCTCGCAAAGTAAATTTTGTCTAGCAGCAGATCCATTGCGTTTTCATTTTCCAATTCTGTTGATAGTAATTTTAAACATAGCTTTTTCTTTGAAGCCCAACTATCCGTATTTTTCAGTGATTGAGTATACTGTAAACAGGTCGATTTATTCATCATTTTGAACAAAAGAATTATTTTTTGCCATCATCTTTGGTACTCACATGTTCTATTGGCATCGTTGGAAAAAATGTTGACACCATAGTTGAGCAGACTTTGATTTGTATTTGTTCATCGCTGGAATAATCTTCTTTTACCACATCTCTATCCTGGAGTTTTTGAAAATATTCCGGAGAACATTCTATCAAGTATAGATATCCTCTTTTTCCCTGTTTTTCTAAAATATGAGCCACTTCTAAAGCCAAGCACCCACCCACACTGTGACCAATTAAGCAAAACTCTCCGTTCAAGTTGAAATTTTCCAATATGTACTGCATTTGTAATCAATAAAACAGGTGGTGAAATTTATCTCTAGTGAATTCTCAAGAAAAATTACTGGGAAATGGACTTACTTTAGCGAAATGATCTCTCAATTCCGCAACGGAAAAATCTGCAACTTCTGCAAAATAGTACTGGAAACACAGTACTTGCCCTGGCAAATTTTTGGCTAATGATTGCATAGTAACCGCTAATCCTATTATTGGACCATGTTGTAATTTGTATAATCATCATCGTCATCATTATAATTATTATGTACATAATTTATAAGTAAGTAACATGCTAATGAATGACGTACAATAAATTATAAATGAGGAAATAAAAAATAGGAAAGTGACAAATTAAATTCGTACCATCAACTCCTGGAAATATGAAAGTAGTTGGGTTTTCATCAAAAACTATTGGTCTTTCAATATGGTTTTCATCTATTGGTATCCGACGAATTGCTTTATTTAGAAGTACTTCTTCCATAAAAATTTGAATTTGTGTTTTCATTTTTTTACCTGTGATGATTAGATGCATTTTTTACAAGTTAAATTAGTTGAAAATGTATAATCCTGTTCTACAATTTTTTTTAAATTTTTCACATGCAATATTTTTTTATTTAAAACAACTTAGTATTTCAAGATCAAGCCATATCAGTAGAATTTATGCCCCTTTATGTTTTAAATCCTATAAACAAAAGTACAGCTACCTATTGCTATGCCCCTTTATGTCTCTTTTTGAAAAAAAAATATGGGAAACATTCCTCACAACACAGGTACCTACGTAGTTCAAATCAAAAAAATTCCTAAGTTGAATTTTTAGAGAAAATGTTTCAAATACCAGTTTTTGATGCAGTTTCTTTTTCTTCTTTCATTTGGTGCAGTTTAACAAAAGTCATAGTTCGTAGGTCTTCTGGAGTGAATATGACATTGAATTCTGATTCCAAGATTTGTTTCAGCTCCATTCCTAGAATAGAATCCATACCCAGCTCTGGAAATGTCCATGATTGATTTATGGTTTTAAGGTCCTTAATTCCTGCAGTGGGTTCATAATTAGACCAGTTTTTCAGTGTTAAGGATTAGAAGTATTAAAACAGAATATCAGTGGTTTATGTTTTACCCAATACATTTGCTACTGCACTTATTATGTCAATACCATCGAAACGATTCTTTTCAGCTACTACCATACTGCTTAAAATGGGATGAGAGGATTGTTTCATGAACATATTCAACGTTTGCAAGCATGATTTTATTGTTTGTAGCAGAGCTCCGCAAACTGTGAATAATACAAGGATATTTGATAAGTTGAAATTTAATAGGTACTGATTTCACAAAATCTAAAATTTGCGCAATAGGTACATGTGATTTCTGTTCCTGAGATTTGTTCTTGAAATTCGGTTAATGTACCAACATCTCCAACAGCTCCCCATTGAATTACCAGAGAGGGTAGATTATCGCGGTGTCTAATTTCACATATCCTTTCCATTGCAGAATTGGCATAAGAGTAACTGCTTTGATATGGATTGCCCAGACCACAAGCTACACTGGAAAATACTACAAAATGTTTTAAGTCTGGACACATTTTTCTGCTTAGATTGTCCAAGTGCATCGTTATGACTGCCTTTGGAGCATACGCCAAATTGAAGTTTTCTTCAGTTTGTTCAACAAAAGGACCATCTTTGAGAACCTAAGTATACATTTTAGGAGTCAAATGAAAAAGGCACCCATAATTTCTGAACAAATTGAGGCGCTCAATTCTTTGAAGTGGACTGCTGTGGTGTTCTTACCATTCCGAGGTTGAATATCCCTTCTACTGGCCCTAATTCGTTAGCTGCTCGAAGTAAATTTTCTGCACCTGCTTCTTTTATCACATCTTCAGTGAATATTATAATTTTTGCTCCGTATGATCGCCATAATTGTATGCGATAAGACTGGTAACCATCTTTAATTCCTGTTCGTGAACTTAATACAATATTGCGAGCACCTTTCAGGATTAACCAATCAACCAGCTCCATGCCCATTCCTCCTAGACCTCCTGAAAAGACACAGTGAGTGAGGGTGAGAATAATAGTGTATAGTATGTCACCATGTCACTTTGCCCCTAAGAAAATTGATAAGTACCTATTATTTTTAGTGAGTGATTTTTACTGTTTCGGTTGTAAAAATTTAATAAATTTAAAAACCTATGAAATTTCAAAATTTTGTGACTTTCATGATCACAAAAATGAAAAAAACTTTAAATAGGTAGGTCTATGGAATGTAATATGCAGAATGGTCTATTCTAGTGACATTACATAGGTATTGCAAGTGTACCCAGCACGCTATTGGTTCAAAGATCATTCTTAAAATCTTTTAGAGCAGAAAGTTGCTTGACCTTTTATAAATGCAATTTTATATTATTGAATTAATGAAACACCCGGCATTCAGTCAACATAAGCAAAACACATATCCGTGACTTGAAACCATCCTTGATGAGAAGACTTCATGGTGAAATTCCCAAATGGCAAATTTTGTCACCTTGAGGGATTTTTTCTGGATTAATTCACCTTGGCGGCCAGCCATACTTGGATGAAACTCATTGGCTTCAAAATTTCATCACTTGAAAGTAGAGAAAATTTTGCACTTATGGCACACCTTTATTCATTTTTAAAAATTTTATCAAATTATTGTGCGCAAAATTTTGTCTTCCAAATTGCAATTTTTGCCCGAATGTGGCCACTTTGAATTTGTAAAAAATTAAACGTGACCACTTAAGTAAATGTGCGCTAAACATAAAGAATAAAATTTTAACAAATCTCTTTGAACAGATCTGGAGCCTTCAAGGAGTGCTTCAAAGACATGAAAATAACTGAGTTTCATGCAGTAGTAGTAAGTATGTATCTGAGCTATTTTAATCAACTGACCTACAATGACATAGGCGCTGTATTCTTGGCAGAGAACCTGTGGCTCACATTTCCTGAATATTGATGTTGGTTTTCCTTCAAGTTCGTTCTCTTCATTATTCATTTTTATCAGAACTTTCCCTATATGCTTTCCAGCTGCCATGAATCTGAACGAGTACATTTGAAAAGCAATGAAAAACATGTGGAACACTTGACTACTTTTATGTAACTACCTATAGCTATTAAGTAATGGGTAGGTAAATATGTAGGTAGGTATGGGTGGAGCGCGTGAGAAGTAAATCATACCTATAAGCTGATTCCACTTCATCGGCTTGAAAAACTGTTCTATGTAATGGTTTTACTACTCCTTGATCAAGAAGTTCTGATAGCTTATTCCGTAATGCAATTTTGAGGTGTGAGTCGCCTCTATCACCCAAGTCCATCTGAATGCTATGAAACGAGATGTCGTTTAAGAAATGTTCCAAATCTACATTGAAATTTCCGTTTTTAGAAGAAATTTTGAGTGCAAATGCTTTTATTGATATATTTTTTGAACTTGCTCAAAGTTTGTTTTTCAAGCATGTCGTATTTTCCTATCTCTATGAAATGTCCAGCATAAGCTAAACAACGAACAGAAGCTTGCATTTTTTCACCAATCAAACTATTAAGAACTACGTCCACTCCGCGTCCATTTGTCTGCTGTATTATTAATTGTTCAAATGATGTATCTCTCGAATTACCAATATGGCTCTCTGGAATCTACATAGGTACATTAGATACATGTTGAGGAGAAGAATAATCTGATCATTGATCAGGTACAATTACAATCTAATTGATGCATATATGTTTTACTCTTGGAACACAATTTCATACCTGAGGGAATGTTTCTCTTATAAACTGTACTTTTTCAGGAGTCCCGACTGTTGTAAATATTTCACATTCGTAATGAAGACATATGTTGATGGCTGCTTGACCAATTCCGCCGCTACCTGCGTGTATGAGCACGGAGCATCCCCTTCTTAAATTCATTTTGAAAAAGAAGGCTATAATTACCTACCCAAAAGCATGGTTTCAAATGAGAGATTAGTCATACTTCAGAATGAAACTACATCCTCTCACATCTTGAAATTTGATATAATAATAATTACTGTAAGGTATACGGTAGGAATGGTAGCTCCTTCTTCTAAAGTCAAATAGTCTGGTATTTTCCAAGTCATGTAATGATGTGGTTGAACAGTGGTTGCGATTGCTTCTTTTTCTATGATACCCATCCAGCGTGTTCCATGGTTATCTTTGCCGGAAAATTCGAAGCCATGATGGCACTACATGGGATAAGTAATATTAAACCAATGGAATTGTTTAACAAATTATTACTCAAATTTCGGACGATTCCATTTAGCAGTCTGATTCCATTTTTGACCATATTTTTCTCAATTTGTTGGTAATTTTGAGCCCAAAAATTTTATAATTTTAGTTCGACAGACAAGAAACCACGATTTTTTCGAAAATGCCTCGTCTTTGAGGGCCCATATCTCTCCTCTAGAGGCATCTCTGGAGCTAAACATTTTTCTGTGTAACCTATAGCTCAAAATTAAGGTCTCTGCTCAATTTTTTTGGGTGACCCACGGGAATGTGCATTATTCTTATAGGTAGATAAGGATGATTATTTACGTACATCAGATAATCGACTATACAGAGGAAGGTCTTCTGCAGAAATTCTGCCACTTGTTATCATAATATCTCGGAAATTCAAACTACTATAATATACATAAATGGAGTTTGGCTCAAAATTTTCGTGTCTGCAAATTCAAAAAGAAAAATTAGTTACTATGATTTTATCCAATTGAGTGGGGAAACATGGAAAGTTGGCACTCATAAAAAAATTCATTACGGATGTGGAGGGGATCTTTCGATCCATTTAAATGATGATAGATTGCCGCGTTCTTTTTGTACACAAAGTACATTAGATGCTTCTGTATCGTCAACTTGGTCTATTTGCAAATAGCAATAAGCACCCCACTGTCCATTTTTGAGAACATTTTCACATAAGTTCTTATCCAGTTGAACTGTATAGAATGGGTGATCCAAAGAAAAATCCGTCGTGTTTTCATCCATCACATAAATACATCTTCGAGTGGAAACACGTGAAAATCAATTAATAAATTTTTCATAAGATCTGAGAGGGTAGGTAGATGAAGAAAGAAATTGACCACTATGTATCCAAAAAACATACCTACCTTACGTTAATTCCCTTTTGTTCTCTTCTCAAAGTATTGAATAATCCTAAGATTCCATTTTTCTGATCTTTTTCGGCGTACATGACTAATTTATCGTTTTGTTCAAGGTTAATGGCTGCCAATTCGTTTTGAACATTCGGTACCCAAGTGAACGAATCGCTCTCTACTTTAACAGTTTTGTAGGATGATTCACTTTTCACCAACTGTAAATTACAAAAAAAAAATCTGATGCTACGCATCACAAACTTTCCGAACATAAAGTAGGTATTGAAAAATCGTAAAAATGAGAAACACCCACCCCGCCATGGCGATGCGGCGTATTCATAAAATAATCACTTTAAAATACATAAAGCGTAACTAATTCGGACCGCGCCTTATGAGTTTCTACTGCAGGTGAACTAAAAGGAGACAAAACATGTGTGATGTTTACCACGTAAAGACTAATAGTAAGCCTTGACAAATGTTGGGGTTGCCTATACGTTCATTTTTCGCATTTAAAGGCTCATAAAATTTTTTCTATGGCACTTACAAACTCCAAATTCTTACTGTGCCGTCTTTACCATACTTCCGACCATCTGTGCAAATTTCAATGAGATATCATCATTAGGTCGCTTTTTATCGCGTGTACAGACATTTTTTGACACATACATACATACATACATACATACATACATACATACACACATACATACATACATACATGCATACATACATACATCATCTCAAAATTGCTCAAAACAATCTTGTGTGAAGTCGAAATTCAAAAAGGAGTGTAAATTCCAAAGTTCATTTTCCGGCCGAAAACAATACTTTCCTATACATCGCTTCGCGCTGTTCGGAAAGTAAAAATATATCTATACCTGCAGTTATTGAATAGGTAATGAATGATATCAGTATGTTTGCTTTAAATATTGAATTTTTAAATTATATTCAACGCAACATTAACTACCACATATTGCACGATAATACATACTTTATTCAGGAGTATAATTCTCTCCGAAGCATTTATCTTACGGCTAAAGCAAACATTGAAGTTCAACTTTTCGTATGTATTGATGTCATTAATTATAGGTTCTCTTGTGATGATGAATCCATTGTCTTTTAATGCCTCGCGTATATCTTCAAGCATCTAGGTTGGGAAAAAGCTATCTGTTAGTAAGTACATATACTTACTATACGTACCTATTGAAGAATAATTTGTAATGCTTATGATTTTCAGTTTACTGACGTCAATTTTATCGCATATATTTGATAATGCAATTAACGTGCTGCTTTTATCTTTGGGTAATTTTTCTTCCGATATGGTTATTTCATTTGGCATTTCAATTTCCGTCATTTGATCAGAGCTCTTCAAGATGGCGACATTGGGCTTGAAAAGAAATACATTATGGTTTCAGTAGTACGTACTTAGTTATTGCGCGTTATATTACTGTGCTTCAAAATTTGATGCAACTGAATAGGAAAATTGGTTTGATTGTGTGGTAGGGCTGCAATAGTTTACCTTGAAACGTTCTAGCTCTCATGAATTATTTGTAAGTTTTCTGTGCCTTTGAGAAATTGGTTCAGAAATTGTGTGTTTATTAATTAATTTTTTTTTAAATTTTTAGTGTTAAATTCTAATGTTTTTTTTTTTTTTTTTTTTTTTTTTTTGAATGATGACAAATGAATTTTTTCATGATCTCAATTCTCAAGTGCATTTTTCGAGGCGATAGAATGAAATTATTCACTTATTCAGTGATGATTTAGTTTGGATTTTTTTGTGATTTACCTATTATCAAATGCATTTTTGTAGTACCTACCTGCATTCAATAATCTTTTTTTGATGATTTTTTGAACTTGCTACGCACACTTTGCGAAGTTGTGTGGTTTTTTTTAAAATCATCATTAAGTGTGGTTTTGTTTTTTTTTTTTTTAAATTATTATTAAGAGCTCTAACTCTCAGTACCCTCAGTGGAGTGCTGCATACGAGTATCTACTTCTCCACCCGATAGGTATTTTTGTGTTCTAATGCTTAATGCCAAAAGCATACTAAGGACTTCTTCATTCTATCGTTCAAATTCTTTTGATACTAAAAAACTGTACCTACCTGACCCAACAACGAATTCATCAGTGATTTCAAAATTATAGGTGACATCATTTCAACATCAGGATCATGGTCAGTATCGAGTAACTCGTATGTGTTTACTTGCATTTCTAATGTATTGGCTAACGCAATGTTGATACATGTTTCTACTGCCAGATTTAGTTTCATTTCCTTTTTAAAGTAATTTTCGGCGTTACATTTTTGTGACATTACAATACAAATGTATTAAGGTAGCTAACTGATTTGTAAACCTCATCGTTGATGTAGGGCACAAATTGGTATTTCTGCAGAAGTGGTTCGGCTAGATTTTTCTTACGAATGGCACCTTTAACACTCCAACCAATCATTTGGATACCTCCAGAGCACACTAGACGATGTCTTGGATAAACATGTACGGGGAATTCTGCGATATTGTGTATTAAATACGTAATTAAACTGGTACCTACGAATTTAACTGAAAAGGTGATGATTGAAGAAAACTTACGCGGTTTCTCTTTGTCTAATAGCTCCGTTTGTTGCATATGTTTCTCAAAGTCGATGACGATTTTACGCATGAATGTTGGAATCAGAAGTTCGCGAGTATCGAGAGCCAGTATTTGTATTTGGGCCATATTGTCCATAAAAGTTAAGAAATTATCATTCCACCATACCTCGCCATAAGTACCTGAGACATGAATTTAACATGGAAGTGAATTATGAGGCAAGTTCCGATTTTTTCTACGTGACTTGAAACTAACAAGGGAACTACATACCTGAACCGGCAGAAACAAAAATGAACGAATCAAAGCTAGATCGAAAGGGGACCACCTCAGGACCCAAAATCCAAAATTTCAAGTGCTGAAGTTAATTTCTCGATTTTTGGTGAATTTTTGAAAATTGAAAAATCCAAAAAATTATCAACTACATACTACCAAAAATAGAAAATATTGGTGAAAATTGAAATTTTTTCGGGAAGTAGTTCAGATGGCATCCTGAACTCATTTACAACTATCGAAATTCGTAAAACCTCAATTCCAGTCATTCTGGAGCCTCCGGCGATTTTTTATCATTTCTCCAGAATTTTGAAATTGCTGTGGAACGGCTAAAAATCAACTTCAGCACAAATCACTTTTTTTGGGGCCTATGTGGGCTGTCTTTAATCATTTTTTCCGGTTGTCGCGAAAATCGGCGTCTGCCGGTTCAGATGTGTATTTTTGCCCATTGACTTGTGCAATGAATAAACTGCAAAATTTGAAAATGTCAATATTCCATCTTTTGTAATGCTACCTATCCTGATTCGAACTCCAACACGTGGTTTTTTCCAAAGAAAGTGCATATGTGCCTACTTGGTACTGCACATGTACAAGTCAGTGGGCAAAATACACATCTGAACCGGCAGACGCCGATTTTCGCGACAACCGCAAAAAATGATTAAAGACAGCCCACATAGGCCCCAAAAGAAGTGATTTGTGCTGAAGTTGATTTTTAGCCGTTCCACAGCAATTTCTGGAGAAATGATAAAAAATCGCTGGAGGCTCCAGAATGACTCGAATTGAGGTTTTACGAATTTCGATAGTTGTAAATGAGTTCAGGATTCCATCTGAACTACTTCCCGAAAAAATTTCAATTTTCATCAATATTTTCTATTTTTGGTAGTATGTAGTTGATAATTTTTTGGATTTTTCAATTTTCAAAAATTCACCAAAAATCGAGAAATCAACTTCAGCACTTGAAATTTTGGATTTTGGGTCCTGAGGTGGTCCCCTTTCGATCTAGCTTTGATTCGTATACAAATAGGTACCTGTATAATGCACCCGAGCCACTTGTTTGAATGACCCTTTGTATTGGTAGCCTCTTAATCTAAGTTCCTTATAGAAATCATTAGTATTCAAGTATATGTCATCACAATCTGAAACAGTGACATCATCCTGTTTCACATCTATCATCTCTTTATCGACATTTTCGGGTAGTCGTACTGTCCCCGAGGCTAGAATTTGACCATTCTCTGAGACTTCAAAATGTTTTCTAACTGGAGTAATTGTAACCAGAAATTTCACAACACCTGAAATCATGCATTAGATAAATTTGGTCGTACTTATTTCATGCACACTCTATTATGATTTTATGGATATAAACAATCTGCTGAACCTTTTTGAGGAATTATTGTTGCCCTTTCAAAACGAACATTTTCAAAAACTACTGGCATTCTGGAATTTTCTCCGTGTTTCTTACGGCTGACCATTTCTACGACTAACCACTGAAAAATTCGAATAATCATGCTATAATGTGAAAAAAATATTTTTCCATGTTGAGGTTATCAATGAAACTGACCAGGTAACCTAAGCCCGGATATAAATTCCTTCCATCGATAATGTGGTCTTTTAAAAATTTATATTCAACATCAGTTGATCTGATAATAAATTCTCGCTGAGTACGGAAATCTTTTTCGAGCTTTCCAACTGACCATTGTTCATCATGTTGCCATTTAATTAGCGACGCAATTGTTGGAGTTGACTTACTGACAGGGAATTCTACTGGTGGATACAAAACATTCAATTTCGGAACGCATCCGGCCTCGTACATTCTGTTGGAAATACGTATCTATAAGCAGGGATGAAAGTAAGAGTGGTGAGCCGGTGAAGCCCCCCCCCCCCAGGATAAGTGATCAAATTTTGAAAAAGTGGAAAAATTTCGGCATATTGGGCAAATTTTGATGAAGCTGGTGGCAAGTTTCTGAAAAGTCGACGAATCTTGATAAAGCTGGCAAATTTCGACAAAGTCGACGAATTTTGAACATTTTTAGACTTGATGGATACGCTTTTTTGCCGACTTTTTTGAAACTTGAATTATATTTATGGAAGCTTTTGTCCGTTTTCCTGGTTCTGATCGACTTTCTGCATATGGAGAATGTCAGTTCTCAGTAGGTATAGCTACCTACATACCGGCTTATTTAACTTTCAAAAATGCAAAACGTGCAGAAATTGAATTCATGTTTTTGAACAGTTGGATGTAATAAATTAATGCTTTGCGGAAGTACTTACCGACCCAACGAGTTTAAAAGAAACTCAACTCCGTTTTCGTGGTTCTTTAACGTTAGTGGAATATTTGTTACAGTTGTGGGTAACGAACGTTTCAACACTGCTTGTAATAATCCGTGAGGAGCTATTTCTATGGTTATAGCATTGCTGGGTATATGGCGACAGCCTTCTTCAAATAATACAGGCTTGAGTAAATTATTTGTGAAGTACTCTGCTGAAGAATACTTCGCTTGATCCATATCCCATTCGTGTTCAGGAGCAGATGTACATATCCATTTTTCTGAACGAAGTTTTCGTTCGGTTATGACCTGGTATTATAAATCATTGGATTTTAATGTTGCAATCTGAGCTAAAATTAGAATTGAAGTTCTTCCAAGTGCCTAAATGATGGTCTTACTTACCTCGTTTTGTAGTAATGATAATAATTTTTGGCCCAGAGGTTCAATGAAACGACTGTGATATGCGATATTTGATGTGTTCACTGGTTTAACAAATATGTCTTTTTCTTTTAAAATTTGGATGAACTGTTCAACATTTGGTGTAGGACCAGATATTGTGTAGCTTGTATGACCATTGTGACAAGCAATATCGATATCGATATCGTTGGTGATCAGCTCTTTTAGTGTTTCATAACTTGCCCCTGTAAGTATGACGCATTTGCAATAAGGTTTGTGATTTACAAAATTATTTTCTTAATTTCTTTGGTTTTGTTGAAACTTCTAATTAGGTGTCAGTTAAGTAAGAGTAATGAGCAATATTCAGTACATCTTACCAACAGCAGCCATTGTGCCATGAATCAGTTCGGTTTCTATTGAAACCAAACCACGATAATAAGCGGCAAGAATGGTTTGTTCTGCTGTCAAACATCCATCAGCGTATGCACAGCCTACTTCTCCTGCCGAATGGCCTATTATTCCATCAGGCTGTATTCCAATCGCTTGCAAAATATCAACCAAAGCTACCTGATGGCCAAAGTACGTAGGTACCACACATTATACACTTTTTCGTATGTATATATTTTTTCAATTTTTTAAATTCATATTACAAATACATAGAACCTACTTGAATAGCTGCTATTCCAACTAGTGAATTTAAAATATTGTCGAATATTTTAGGATCATCATCTGTGATTATTCTGATTAAATCGATTTGTTTTAATTGCAATATCTGATGACTTTTTCGAATAGATTCGGAAAAAATGGGTATCGTCATCAACGATTTCGCCATTGCGGGCCATTGACAACCCATACCACTAAAGACAAACCATACAGGCCGTTTATCACCTGGAAAAAACTAATGAAATTGATTTCATCAGATTTGCAGTCATATTCTCTTTGTTTTTTATTTTATTTTTTAATTTGGCACAAAACAAACAAGGTAGGTACTAGGTAGGTATGAATTTAAAATGCTTTCAAAACGAATGAAAAATATTATTTTTTCCCTCGAGTAGGTAGGTACATACGTATCAATGGTGATGTGAAAAATTTTTTAGAGAGATGAGGCCTGGATTTTATCATCATGGAGGTGGTTTATAAATCAATTTGTAAGTGTTCCATAAAAAATTTGAGCACCTCAGGTGAAAGGGGATTGAACTAGGGGCTCTCAGAGTTATGTCATTTTCATAAAATAATTTTCACAATTAATCCCATAAAACGTTGCGTAGGAAAATGAACATCCTTTGAAAGTATGTAATTTGAGTTTATGCATATAGGTAAAAATCAAAGGCTACTTTTAACATGGAAATGGAGGGTAGAGAAGTTGCAGATCGATTGAAAAATTTGGAAATTTCGTCATTTTCATAATTCAATTTTTTTTTCATCTTCCAGAACATAGCAGAAGTGTTTGATACAAAGATTTTCCATGACAGCTAAGGGTCTTCAAAGTATACTAATTTTTCTAAAACGCATTTCCTTTGTTTTCCCTTACCCAATGTCAAGTACAAAATATCACCAAGTTTCGATTGTTTTGTGGGATACCCCAAGGCTGGCAAATTTCATATTCTTGGACCAAAGACGACAAAGTCAGGTGTCTTCAAAGTATGACAACTTCTGTTTTGAAATAAGAACACCCACACTCATTTCCTTGCAATTTCCTCAATATAATTTCAAGTTGGTAAAAATTTTCACCAAGGTTACTTTACTATGAAGGTGTTCCTAGCAGATCAAAGATTTCAAAGTCAATGGCGGTACAGTTAGAAATGATCTATCTAAATCTAGTAAGTATATGAAATTACCATCCAATCCACCTATTGACAAAAGACATTATGGGTTTGTGCATACATGCGATTGTTAAAAATTAGGTACTTATGGTTACTGAATGATTTGCTTACTGTTTTGGATTTTACATGATCTTTCTTCTCATGCAAAATAATGAATCCTCTTTGAAGGTGACCGCTTATGTCATCGCTAAAAACTTGGTGTAATAAAGCCACATATTCTTCATCATGATAATTCTTTTCAATCTAAGGAGTTGGTAGGTATAAGGTTAGTCGAAAAAAAATGATGAAATATATACCTATACTTAATGATGTAATAAGTGCCTAATGAGTACTCGATGACTAACAATTTTACTGTAATTTTATAATTACTTCTAACTTGGACTGAAACCTTGAATTGTGGTGTGTGTTGGAATTAGCTAAATTTTATTGCAATGAACATTGTACAGTTTTTTGCATTATTTCGAGTTTACCCCTTGAATAACCTACGGGCTCCAGCTTAGTTAGCTTTTGACAAACCAAGGTACCTACAGTCGTACATATAAGTGATCCTATATATTTCGATTGGGCAACACTTACGACATTTAATTCAATGAGCCCTTTCAAGGTTAAAATCGAGAGTGGGAAAATGGAAGTTTTATGATGCTAGGTTGTGTATATTTCGAGTAAGTATGTAATACGGACGTACGTTCGATTGATTTTTCTACCTTTTTATTTTTTCCATGTCATTTCATGTAATGTAATTTTTCGAATAATTTGAACTCTAATTAAAATGATTTGAATTCGATTCGCGAGTGTTATTAATTTGCATCAATGAATTCCATTTAATACGTTCGAGTATGGTAATGAATATGGAGTAAGACTTTTTAACTAGTGCACCAGCTTGGGGTAAGGCAAATGCCTCAATAACCCATAGCAATGGTCTGTGTTTAGAGTCTTGCTTTAGGAAGTTAGTTCAAATATAGTCTAGGTAAAAGACTGCGAATAAAATTTACAAAAACTAGCCAAGGTAATGGTTTAGGTTGAAGTTTTAAATCAAATAGTTCATGTAAGAACTTTCAAACTACCTAACTTATAATTTATTTGATCAATGTAATTATCTAACCGCCTTTATTTTCCAACTTATTTAATATTGAATCTTCAAATAGGATCGTAATAATTTACATTTCGATGATCGTGAATGGGATACATTCCCAACTATACGCTTTTAGCGTGGATAGGCTCTGCCTATCACACTTGTAAATAAATATCTCCCTTCATCTTCGATAATATTTCGAAACCTATTTTCAGATCATTATGAGCATTATTTTTATGTAGGTAGATAGGTTACTATTTATTTCCTATTGAACCTCTCCTAACATTCCTTTACGTAGTTTACGTGTCATTTTTCCTTACCTATACTTTCCATGTCATTCTCTAGTGAAAAATTCCCCTCAATTCCTAATACCTATACTACACTACTTATTCTAATGTAAACGAATTTTTATCGAGTTAAAATAGTAACAGGTGGGTTAACATTACATCGTTGAAAATGCAATCGATAGCGTCTTCTGTGCGTCCAGAAACGGTCAGCATCCATGGTATACCTTCTTTATGCGATTTAGTGGGCTGTTTAATTTTATTGTGTGGTGTCAATAAAAGATGTCCATTAGCGCCACCTATTCCAAAAGAATTCAATGCGAAATATTTTCCTTCTACGGGTGTTGGTTCTGTAACAACCTTGAAAATGGAAAAAAAATTTGCGATACAGTCTATAGATTGAGAGAATTAGTACTCTCTAAATTTGAAACAGTTAATTTCACTGCTTAGCAGTCACGACATTTTGCCTTTTTAAAGCAGTAGTTTTTTTTACTGCAAAACAGTGAAAAATTACTGAATTGGTCAGTAAAAAATCATTTTGACTGACCAATTCAGTAATTTTTCACTGTTTTGCAATAAAAAAAACTACTGCTTTAAAAAGGCAAAATGCCGTGACTGCTAAGCAGTGAAATTTGACTGCTTTAAATTTAGAGAGTAGGTATCGCATTTTGATGATATTATGTGCCTACCTGTAGCTGGCCGTTAATTAAACCTTTGATATTTGGATTTGGACTTGTGAAATGGGAATTTGCAGGAATAATTCCACTTTCAAAGGCTACGATTAATTTAGCAATGCTGCACAAAGCAGCAGCAGCCTCAGTATGACCTATATTCGATTTAACGGATCCGACTTTCAACGGAGTTTCACGTCCTTGGCAGAAAAAGTCTGCAATTGATGTTCCTTCTACAACATCACCTACCTGACAAATAATAACAGACACGGAATCTTTTTGCAAAAATTATTTTTTCGAAAGTACCTACAATTTTTTCTTGAACCCTTTTTTTCACCGTTCTTCTTTCCAACTCTCAGAAAAAATTTGGTGAATTTATTGGATTATTAACAATAATTAGGTAGGTACACCAGAATATGTGAATACAGAATTGCTATGTTATGTGTATCTACCTGTGTTCCTGTGCAATGAGCTTCTATGTATGAAATGGATCTCGGATCAATGTTGACCGTTTTGTAAAATTGTTCGTATAGTTCTTTTTGTTGGGTGATTGAAGGGTGCATGATACCTTCTGCTTTGAATCCGTCGCAATTTGTTGCCAAATGAACGATGTTGGCGTAGACTCTTCTGGCGTACTTTCTTTTTTGTATGAAAATCACAACCACAGCGTCGCTTCTGATGTATCCACCAGCTAAAAGGCGGTGATTAACGAAATGACACGACCAAGTTATATTTTCAGAGGTCAACTAGGGTTACGAGTCCACAAACACCTACCTTGCGCATCGAAAGGTGATGAGATTGTCTTTGTGCTATGAAGCACCGGAGTAGTAAAACTTTCTCCGCCACAGAAGATGAAATTAGCTGAATTAACGATTGCCCCTTCGCATTGCCCATTCTGAATGTATTTAATGGCCATGTCCAAAGCGTACATGGACGATGAACATGCTGTATTCACAACGAAACTTGGTCCTGTTTCAGAAGTACGAATTTCACCGGATTGTTTTCATGAGAGGAAAAAAAAATTTTCCATTATGCGCAGCGATGTAGTACAATGTATTTTATTACCGTGCAGATCCAACCAATTTGAGATTCTGTTCGCACACATAAAATGAGCTGTACCAATGATGCCATCATATTTTTCGACGGATGCGTCAAACGCTGGGTCATTTTCGGAACTAGATTCCCATATTCCGCCAACTACAGCTATATTTTTACCTTTTATTTGTTGCAAATTGTAACCTTTGGATAGATAAGAAAATTTGAAATTTGCATTTCTCTGCATTTTACTATGTACCTATACTAAAGTTGACTATGAAAATTTTGTAGTTACTAGGTACAGCTGACTATGAAAATTTTCATATTTACTATACCAAGTTGACTACAACTTACTATGTTAACCACAAAAATCCATCGTAGTAACTATAGTTGACTATGAAAATTTTCGTAGTTACTACAGTTGACTACGACTCACTATAGTTGACTACAAAAATTTGCATAGTAACTATTGTTGACTTCAGTCAACCATAGTATTTTACCGTACGGGTAGGTACTCTCTAAATTTGAAGCAGTCATAATTTCACTGCTTAGCAGTCACGACATTTTGCCTTTTTAAAAGCAGTGGTTTTTAACTGCAAAACAGTGAAAATGTACTGAATTGATCAGTAAAAAATCATTTTGACTGGCCAATTCAGTAGATTTTCTACTGTTTTGCAGTAAAAAACCACTGCTTTCAGAAAGGCAAAATGTCGTGACTGCTAAGCAGTGAAATTTGACTGTTTCAAATTTAGAGAGTATCGATAATATTTATAATCCCTTGAATATGTACCTGCATCTAAGACCGCTTCGAATGTTTTCTCCAGTAGAATTCTTGAACCAATAAGCATTCCTTCGGCATTATGATGATTTAGGTGAAAGAATGAATGATCGAAACGATCAATTGTTTTCACCTCACCTTTTACTATACCTGTTAATAAAGTTCATAAGCATACAAAAAAAAAGGTATCTCATGAACTGGAAATTTTCAATTTTATAGCATTTCTTCAACGTTTTTTCGGGTCGCTCTTGAGGGGCCAAAAATGAACTTTAGAACGTATAGCATTGGGCCAGTGCTTATTTGGACACCATTTCGACCGTTTTAGGTCACCGCGAAATTCCAAGAACGTGAGTTTAAATCAAAAGAAAATTTTTAGTCAATTTGTGAATTCCAGTTGAAGTGAAAAAAATCAAATTCCTTTAGTCAATTTAAGTCTTGTGTCAAATGACTTTTCAGTAAATAATATAATTGCAAAGCTGTGCCATTGTTCTTCAGTTTTAATTGCTCATTTAATAAAATTCTACTCTACATAGATAAGTATTTTTTTTAAGAGGAAGTTATAGGTAGGTAGTAGGTACCTACCTATACATGTACTCTCATGCTGCCTTTAGTAATGCAGTGAAATCGAAACTGGAATTAAGATTCTTATTCTCAATAAGTATTAAAGTTTGGTTCTAACTTACTGCCATCGTATGTGTCGACTGTTGAAAACATATCTTTCCCTTTTAATAAGTTTTCCTTGAATTCTTCAAAGTTCTCGCTGTCTGGAAAGGTTCCTGAAATTCCAGATATCACGATGTCATCATCGTAGTAATTCTCGATTTGCGACATCGTCTAAAGTATGTACTTATTCTCAGTCGGCGAAGATTAAATAAAAATCGGATAACCGAATACGCGTACTGAATCGTGCTACACTGCTGTGAATTCAAAATTTTCTGTTTTCATACGAGATTAAAAAAAAAAAAAAAAAAAAATAGACCAGAATTTATATTACCTACCCATATCATTTACATTGTTTTCATGCGTATTTGCATAGGTACACAATTATTTGAGTGTTGCTTTATCACCAAAAAACAGGTAAGTAGTGAATATTTAATTATTTAAGATTTTGAGTGGACAGGTAGGTATTAAAAATAATTACATGAATAGGTATTTACATTGTTGAGAGTGGTAGTCTGAAAAAAAAAATGTCTCTTTATGAACATTAATTAATTACTGTCTACTTATTGACAAAGCTGAAGTCCTAAAAAATGTAAATTTATTTGAAATTTCGCTTTTAATAATTATACGTAGGTATGTACTTGGGCAGCTGGTCTAATCCTTCTAAGAATAAGTATATGTATAAAAAATGGCATCCGCAATCTAACGAGACGTGTATTAACATAGTACTATGTTTGTAGTGGTGAGCCTTACATTCAAGCATGTTAGCCTGTTAGAGCTGACGTCACAATGTAAAGCACTGATTTTTTTTGTTTTCATAAAGGAAGAAAAAAAAATGTAAGGAAAGTAAAATTCTCTAATGGAAGGTAGGTACCATTGAGCAGGGCTGGTGAACGAAACGATTGTTTCGTTCTGTTCTGTTCAGGAACGCTAACTTTTCAAGAATGAATGATTCGTTCTGGTATTTTGTTTATGGTCAAGAGACATTTATTGTTCTGTTCTGGTTTTGTTCAGGTTTATTTTTTCGATTTTGTTCTGTTCTGGTTTTTGTTCAAGTTCATTTTGTTCAAGTTCGTTTTGTTCTGTTCTGTTCTCGTGTTCTGTACTGTTCTGTTCTGTTCAAGTTGGATTTTTTTCACTTTTTTCATTCATTTTGTTATTCTGCTTTGTCGGTTTGTTCTTTATTTTTCAAAAAAATAATCACAGATACATATTTGAATAAATTTTCAATATTTTTGATTTTTTGATTTCTTTTCTTGCTTTCACAGAATCACAAAATAGACCCTTTATTTAAGTATAAAATGAAAAACAAATGAACCAATCAAAATATAGGTAGGTGGGTAAAAATGAAAATTTAACAAAAAGATAGAGTTAGAGAAACGAAGTAATAAAATTGCATGCAAAATGATTCAAATGTAGGCAAATTGAATTCAAAAATTGAAAAAAAAAAAGTGGCAGACTAAATCACAAAAACACAACAATAATAAGTAATGTGTGACTGTGAAAAATTAACAAACAATACGTACCTACCTAAATAAAAATTGAAAAAATGGAATTCAATCAAAAATCAACATACCTAGTTGAAATTTGAAAAACACAATAATGTTCTGTTCTGTTCTGTTCTGTTCACGAACATCAAATCATATTGTTCTGTTCTGGTTTTGTTTAAGTGTAATTTCCTTCCGATTTTTTCTGTTCTGGTTTTGTTTATTTGTTTAGACCATTGAATCGTTCTGTTCAGTTAGCGTTCATTTGTTCAGAGCACGATATCGTTCTGTTCGGGTAACGTTCAGAAAATTTGAAAATTTTATTGTTTATCGTTCTGTTCATAGTGTTCTGTTCTGTTCTGTTCACCAGCCCTGCCATTGAGAAACTTCCGCGTGGAAAGTTTCAGATCCACACCCCTTCCCCTTTTTTGGGGAACACCACTTTTCTGAAACTTCAATAACACGTTTCTCAGACCCATTTCAACAGATTTTGAAAATTTTTCAGTACGTTATGTATATCTTTATAAGGTTTCCCCACAAAAATTTTCAACCCTCTCCCCTCATTATTTAACCCTCAAGATGGCGTTTTTTTCATTTTTTTATGCATATTAAGAATCAAGATTGCGAGGTACAGTTTTAGAAACGCGTTTTTTGGATGTAATTTTGACCCCCAAACGTCATGTACTTTTTTCGACATTTTTTCAATGGTGCGGCGTGCTGAAAAGTTGGAAAAATGTGTCTTAGTGGGGGGGGGGGGTGAAATGGGAATTTTGGCAAATATAAATATCAATGAGTAGGGTGTCGTTTCCGTATGATTCGGTACCGCTGGGCACGAATATGACGTCAGATTTTGTTTTACACTCACACAGCCCCTCCGGAGCCCTAAGCCCCCCTCAATTTTTAATATTTGAAAAATGAACTTAGGTACTTTGATTTCATCATCACTTGACAGAAAATTTTTAGAAATTCATATTTTTAAAAAAAATGATAAGAAGAAAAAAAAGAATAAATGGGAAGTACAAAAATTGTTATTTAAAATATGAAAAAACAAATCATTTCCTCTTAAAAATAGGTACTTCAATATTTTTCAGAAGGGAGTGTCTCAAATTTTGTTTCATGATTAAAAAAATAGAAGAAGTTAGTAGACTACAAAGTGTCAAACAAACAGGACGTCATGTAAAAAAGAGGAAAACAGCAGAACTTTCTGGAGTGAAGGACAACTTTTTCAAATATTTTAAACGTTGGGAATCAAATGAAACCAAAATTCATCACTTTTCAGTCTTTACCGAGAAATTGTTATGGACTAAAATTAAAAACGGCTCAAATCATTTCATTTTCTGACTTCGAGGAGGTGAGTTGAGTTGATGTAGCTTTTTTATCAGTTTATTCATTAATAGCGACCTCTGGCGTGTATTTTGATATGTCACATGCTTTTTTCTTCACGCATATTTCGCGAATTTGCTCGGTGAGCATAATATGCTCATAACATCACTAAGGCTGATGGCTTCCCAGAGGCTATGTGAGTGTAGCAGAAAATCTGACGTCATTTTCGTGCTCAGCGGTATCGAATCATAAGAAAACGAGACTAAAATCATCAAAGTAAGTTTATTTTTCAAATATTAAAAATTGAGGGGGGCTTAGGGCTCCGGAGGGGCTGTGTGAGTGTAAAACAAAATCTGACGTCATATTCGTGCCCAGCGGTACCGAATCATACGGAAACGACACCCTACTCATTGATATTTATATTTGCCAAAATTCCCATTTCACCCCCCCCCCCCCCCACTAAGACACATTTTTCCAACTTTTCAGCACGCCGCACCATTGAAAAAATGTCGAAAAAAGTACATGACGTTTGGGGGTCAAAATTACATCCAAAAAACGCGTTTCTAAAACTGTACCTCGCAATCTTGATTCTTGATATGCATAAAAAAATGAAAAAAACACCATCTTGAGGGTTAAATAATGAGGGGAGGGGGTTGAAAATTTTTGTGGGGATACCTAATAAAGATATACATAACGTACTGAAAATTTTTCAAAATCTGTTGAAAGGGGGCTGAGAAACGTGTTATTTAAAAAAAATACAATTTAAACGAAATTTTGAGTGAGAACATAGGTGTTTGAGGAAAGGAAAATAATCTACGTAAAATTCTCTACGAAATGGAGCAGCTTAAAATGTTATCCATGAGATAGAAAAAAAGTTATAGAAACTAAAATTTGTAAGACTCTTGGAAAAAATTGTTTTTCGTATTTAAAATAAGTACATATCTACCTACAAAATTACTCGAAATGTTGAATAAGGACATACGTGTTTGGGGTATGGAAGACGATCAAGGTTAAGTTCTGTACAAGATAGAGTAAGTTAGAAAGTTATCAGTGCAATAGAAAACAAGATTTTAAAGCTCAAGTACCAAAAAATATGAAATATCAATTTTTTCCAGAAGTTTTCTTCTATCACGCAGATAGGAATGGCTGACGGGTCATGAGGGGGGTTTGGGGGGCGGAGCCCCCCCCCAAGCGAAGTTCCGAGGGCGCAGCCCGAGGAACGAGTCGGGGGTTGGGCCGCGAAGCGGCCAGGGGGCGGAGCCCCCTAGTTTATTGAAAATTTTGAAATAGTATCTCATCAGCTCCTTTATGTCGATCTGATTGAACTGTGCAGACTTCATATCAGATTGAAGTTTTAAAGTTATATTCTGGATTTCTTGGAAAAGTTCTTAAACTGGTCACTTCTTCCATAATGGTGATTCCATCAAAATTTCTGAAGTTTTTACATGATGCAAAATTGTATTGTGGCCAGTATCATCAATTTTATGGATTTGAATAGGATTTCTGAAATACTAAAAAATAACAAAGAAAGAAGAATTAATTAAATTCGTCGGATTCAGATAAATACATACTTACCTAAGCATATTTTAAAGTCATATCTGTGAGTGAAAACTAAAACCAAATCTTAGTTTTTTTTATATATTTAAAATATTGTAAGATTTTGAAATAGGTACCTACCTGTGATAATCCATAACCTTCATCACCATCAAGCGGGTCCTTTACACATCTTATCAGAATACCCGATGATTCGAGTAATAATTGAGGAATTTTGTGATCACGGGCTGTTTTACTCGCAAAGTAAATTTTGTCGAGCAGCAGATCCATCGCATTTTCATTTGTCAATCCTGTTGATAGTAATTTTAAACATAGCTTTTTCTTTGATTGCCAACTATCTGCATTTTTCATCAATTGAGTATACTGTTAACAGTTTAATTTATGCATTATTTCGTACAAAAGGATAATTTTTTTGTCATTAACTGAGGTACTCACTTCTTCCATAGGCATTGTTGGAAAAAATATTGACTCCATAGTTGAGCAGACTTTGATTTGTATTTGTTCATCGCTAGAATAATCTTCTTTTATCACATCTCTAACCTGAAGTTTTTGTAAATACGCCGGAGAACATTCTATCAAGTACAAATATCCTCTTTTCGCCTGTTTTTCTAAAATATGAGCCACTTCTAAAGCCAAGAATCCACCCAAACTGTGACCAATTTGAATTGTCAAGTTGAACTTTCTGGGAAATGGACTTACTTACTTTAGCAAAATAATCACTCAATTATGTGAAGGAATAATCTGCAACTTCTCCAAAATAGTACTAGAAGCAAAATACTTGCCCTGGTAAATTTTTGGCTAATGATTCCATAGTAACTGATCCTGGTAAGAGAACATTCGTAAATTTGTATCACCATCATAAGTAGGTATTTTGTACTTAAGCAAGTGTTTCTAATTATTTTATCCGATTACTTATAGGTACAAACACATGCCTTCTTATGAATTACATACATTGAATGACCAAATAAAAATACGTAGGTATCGGATTTAATTCATACAAGTACCTACCATCAACTCCTGGAAATATGAATGTAGTTGGGTTTTCGTCAAAAACCATTGGTCTTTCAGTATGGTTCTCATCCATTGGTATCCGACAAATTGTTTTATTCAGACGTATTTCTTCCATAAAAGTTTGAAATTGTGTTTTTATTTTTTTACCTGCAACAATTAGATATATTTTTTTATTGGAGTTGAATTTATCGAAAAATGAATATTTGGCTAATTTAGTACTTAGTTAATTTGAGTTTAATAAACGTAATGACTGAAAATATACCGCACACAACATCCCACAAACACAACTCGAGTCACAATAGAAAAAAAATGATGAGATACAAATACCTACGCAACTTACGAGTTGAAAAGTCACCCTTTTGAAAAAAATTAAGCAAAAAAATGAAAAATTAGTGTTTTGCAACAACTTGAATTCAATGAAAATCGATTATCATGATGATACATGTACCTAATGAAAAATTGTCTCATTCTAAATACTTATTATAATTGGTTGAAAGTTTTTTTATTTTTGCCTTGGATTTGGTCTCGTCTCATTTCTCTCCCCTCCACTATTTTTAAAGACCATTTTTACTACAAAAAATCAATTTTTTTCAAAATCCAAATGGACTAAGTACATTTTTTCACTCCTGAATAAGAATTTAGTTCGTCTTTAAATTCTTTGAAAATTTTTGACTTGTCTGGTTCTTTCCATGATGGTCTTCGCAATTATTTTTTTATTTAGGTATAACAGTTGGATTTTCAAGACCAAACTACAACAGTAAAATGTATGACACTTTTTGTTTCAAATTCTTGAGACAAAATGAATGCAATGCCCCTTCTATGTTTCTTTCTCAAAAAATGACAAAAATTTGCTCAAAACCCAGGTACCTAGCTAAATGTTTTAAAAATACCGGTTTTCGATGCGGTTTCTTTTTCAGCTTTCATTTGATGCAATTTAACAATGGTCATAGTTCGTAGATCTTCTGGAGTGAATATGACATTGAATTCTGATTCGAGGATTTGCTTCAGCTCCATTCCCAGAATAGAATCCATGCCCAGTTCTGGAAATGTCCACGATTGATTTATAGTTTTGAGGTCCTTGATTCCTGCATAGTGGATTTGTAATTAGTCCAGTTTTTCTGTGTTTAGCATTGGGATTGAATATTAGTGGTTTATATTTTACCCAATATATTTTCTACTGCACTTGTTATATCATTACCATAATAACGATTCTTTTCAGCTATTACTATACTACATAAAATGGGATGAGAGGACTGTTTCATGAACATATTTAACGTTTGCAAGCATGATTTTATTTTTGTTAGCAGTGCTCCGCAAACTGTGAATAAGACAAGCCATAGGCGATAAATTGAGATTCAGTATTGATTTTACAAAACCTGAAATATGTGCAATACTTGTAATTTCTGTGCCTGGGATTTGTTCTTGAAATTCGGCTACCGTACCAACATCTCCAACAGCAACAGCTCCCCATTGAATAGCTAAAGATGGTAGATTATCAGCATGTCTAATTTCACATATTCTTTCCATTGCAGAGTTAATAGACCTCTCAAAATCAAATTTTTCAATAATTTTCACCCTTGCTTCGCTCGGGCAAATTTGGTCTTCATTTTAAAATAAAAAAATTCACATTTGGCCGGAAAATCCGAAATAGAAAATGAAAATTTTCACTAGTCATATACGTATATATGATCAGTCGATAAAACTGGTATTTTCCCCCATATCAGTATGCAAATTTTCATTCGAACCCCCTCCCCCTCTCAAAAAATCTATGTAAATTTTTCTCCTGGAAATGAGCCAAATTACTCAAAAATTGTTGCAATCGATTTGAGAGTTCGATTTTAGTATACTTACTTACAAACTAACTTTTAGATTTTTTTCGTGGTTTGCCATCTTTTCAAATTTCAACCAAATCGGAGGTGAAGAGTTTATAAGGTTCCCCTATAAGGTAAGTCTCAAGTTTGTAATTTAATTGTTTTTAATGAGTCAATTTTTTTGAAGGGGTTGGGAAAAAATGACGTTTAGTTGTTTCGGGCTCACTTTGCCTCTCGACGACTCAGTGCAATATAGACGTATTTTTCCTGAAAGAAAATTCACCTGGGAAGAAAAATATTCAGTCGAGGCAAAAGCTTGTACTTATTCAAAAATTGTCAATATTACGAGAGTGCTGGTTTATGGATGAGGAAGTTTTATGACAATAGAACACGGTTGTTTATTTCGAAAGAGGCTCGTATAGTTTAAAAAGCACAACGCATTTAAATTAATTTACCCGTTTGATAAGCGATATAAAAGGAAAAGTTTACGTTCGAATTATCCCAACGGGATATTTAAAATTCGGCCGACAAGCTCATTGTTGCGCGATTCTTTTTAACGCGTTTTCAACACAACATGGTATGTTCTTGTCTGATATACGTAAGCGCCGCAACTTTAATTATAAACAAACTTTAGGTCTAAGTTCACTCTCTCGAAGTATTAGACTTGGCTGGCTATAGTAAGAAGTTTTCGCATCTCAACAACGTCTCGTAGGTAGGTAGGTAGGTAAGTAAAACACCTCTGTTTTAAAATTGAATCCAGATATACCCAACTACTCGTATTTAAGGTTAACACTACCGAGAAGTGCGAATTTTTTGTGCTGGCTGAGCATGAGATGAAAATATACATCAAAAACGCGAACAACTCGAGAAACCCAGCTAAGCAATTGTTTATCAACACTGTTCGAACTCGAATTGAGAAACAGCCAGAGCGTGAAATCGGTTTTCTATAATATTCAGCATTTTTTTTCTCGCCTCGCCCTTTCTAGTCGATTAAGAATTTATAAGACGAGAGACGAGGTTGTTTGCGCAGTAAAGAAAAAGATTAAAGATGAGTTGTACACCTATGTAAGCCGAGTATGTGTTTCGTTTAGTAAATTGCGTTTCATAACGATTTTAAATTACCTTTTGGGTATATGCAACTTGCTCTCTTTTTTTCTTTTTCTCTGTCTCGGTTTTTTTTCTCTCTTGATGGTTTCATTTTCACGCGTTATAGGTCCCCTACTATATCGTACTCGTATACTTATACCGTAGAATATCGCGTGTTAGGAAACGTAATGTCAACAATGGGATGCTCTCAAATCCTCCAAGACCCAATTGCTGTTTCATATTCAGTTCAGATAAAAGGTGTGATTGCGCTTCTGGAAAGTTAATCAACTGGAAAGACCATTCGACGTGCATCTGTTAACAATTTTATAAACATTACCGGCGTATGTTGGAATTCAAATATTTCCAATTCAGGGTTCTGGTTTATTATACGGTTATGGGTTGTAATTTGCAAAGCGATGTGAAATACCCACGATGAAATGCACATAGGTATGTAACTATACTAATGACTGTATTTTAATAATGATATTTATATGATAATTATATGAGGAATCTCAAAAATTGGCGAATATTTCTTTGAAAAATTGGCGGAGGGCGGGAGGGGAAATTAATAAAACCCCCAAAAAAACAACACGTGCATTTTATTTGATTTTATGTACAAATTAGTGATCCTAACCTAAAATACTGCAAAATTGCAGAGAATGAATTAGTTACGATTAAATTTTTTTATGGTAGGTAATGGAAAATTACAGAATTTAATTAACATAATAATAGACAATATGATGGAAAATTTCCAGACTAAATTAATGCTAAAATTTTGTAAAACATTGTAAATACGTATCGTGCCAAATAATATAAATAAAATTGTCTAAAATTACACAAATTTGTGTTTGGGTTGAAAATGGGCTTAATCAATGGCTTAGACCCTAAAATAAAAAAAAAGAGATGGGTTTTTTCAATTTGAGTTTTTTAAATGACCAATGTTGCTAAAATGGTCGTTTTTGCCCGGCTTAAAAAAAATTCACAGCGACATCTGTATGTATATTGTTTTGCGAAAAAAACAAGGGCATTTTCAGATTCTACAAAAATTTTTAAGTAAACTAATTTCCCCGATTTAAGATTTTCAAAGTTCCAAGCACATATACTTATGGAAGATTTTGGTTTTTAGTACATATTTTGAATGCGGGAAAAAATAGGTTCATGTTGGCATATTTTTTGACTTGTATTAATAAAATATGATTTTACAGCACATATAAGTACTGTAAGTGATTTCATCTCACCCCAGGGGGCTGGAGCCTCAAGCTATATGATTTGATGGGTAAACAGGTAGTTTTGTGAGCTTTGTACCTAGGTACTAATTTCCATCTTTGTATACAGGTGAAGGTTCTGAACATGAATGTTATGGAATTTTTTTCCCATTTCAAAGCACTGAATTATTCGTAAACATTGTGAAATTAATGCAGCCACGCGAATAAAATTTAAGTTCAAATTGCCAAAAATGACCTTGTTTTTTTTTTGCAAAACAATACCTACGGATGTCGTTATGAATTTTTTAGGTAGGGCAAAAACGGTAATTTTCGTAGCTTTGACTACGCCTAAAATTTGCGAGAAAAACTGCAAAATTTCCTTGAAAATAGTAAAAAATGAAGTGATAGTTTCCTGAAAAGAAAAATCTTGAAAATTAAAAAATAATGACATTTACTCGAAAAAAAAACTCTTTAGCCTAGTTCACAAACAAAAACGTAAAACATAAGACATAAGAAAACGTTCTCTGATTGGCTAGTTCTTATGTTTTGACATAAGATTCCCATCCTTATGGGTAATTTTTACGTTAAACATAAGAACTAGCCAATCAGAGAACATTTCCTTATGTGTTATTTCTTGTGAGGAGCAGGAATGCCTTAACCGCGTATCGTGGGTATTCCTATACCCACTATACTCGCGGGTATTAATGTATCTTTTCGTTATACTGGTTTTTCTATGAAAAACCAGTACATGATATTTTCATGTATTGTTCTACTGTGGTGTGTGTGTGTGTGTGTAAGTCTTGACGTCAGTCAAGGACTTTTCCGATTTCGCATAGGGCTCGTCTCTAGGCGAACCGCACTCGATTCTCACTTGATCTTTTACGTCTGGCCAGGGTAGAACTTCTCGTCACCAAAACGATTGTTCATATCGTTCAATGGGTTACACAGTATCCTTCTTGCACTTTATTCTAAGTATTACCCGCTTGTTCGGTGTGAATTTGTATGTCTTTTAAACGTAATGTAAATCGTGAGATACATCGTCTCGTTATATCGTTTTTATGGTATTTTGGATCACGTCCCATAATCCGGATCTTGGGGCTGTGATCTAGTTTCAAAATGTATTCCTCAGACTTAACAGAATTATCGATCGGACCTAGTATTGGTGAGTCCATTGGAGAGATAATTTAAAGTGAATAGTTCTGGGTAAGTAATGAAAAAAGCTTACTCGTAGAGTCTGGCACTCTGCTGTGGTTAACTCCTTTTGTTAATTAATCATAATTAATATTACGACTAACTAATAGTGAGTAGACATAATTATACCGTGTCTATGTTCATAACTATATTATTTCCTTAATTGACAACTAAGTATCTACGTGTTGTCAGATGTTGCTTATTTTACCGCATACTCGAATATTTGTTCATTCGAGATGTATTTCTATGTAAATCCTCTTTTGGCTACTGTGATTTACATATTTTACATGTATAGTTGTATAATTACAATATAGGCGAGTTATACATGTTCTTTCGAGTTTTATTTAATGGTACGTAAAGCTCAACTTTTATAAATGATAGTGAATCGCTAATAGAAAGAGCCTGCCTCCAGAGCTAGTTAGGTATCAGGCAATTATTCCCTTCCCAGGGAATAATTATTTGATTCCCTTTTTATGAGCCGCTAGACAAAACTTCTTACCGTCAAAAGTAATTAGTTACTTTCTACCACTGCTATCTATTACTAACTTCCCTATATCATTTATTGGCGTCCAACTTTGGGGGCTTATTCTTTGATGTACGTAGTTATGGTGCACGAAAATTATCGGATATTTTCTGACTGATATAGAGGACCTCGAGTGACGGCGTCTATGGGTCAGAAAACCTCTACGTTTCGCATCATCATATTTACCCGTACAACAATGACCATGCTAATTTCGATGTGAATGTCGACCCATCCACATCCGTCACTTTTGGATGCCACATGTCGATGTGAATTTCGACCCTGTGTCGAGCTAATTGTTGATGTAATTGTCGACTGATGTTGATCTGCATTCGTGTCGACAATTGGCTCGACACAGGGTCGAAATTCACATCGACATGAGGCATCCAAAAGTGACGGATGTGGATGGATCGACATTCACATCGAAATTTATGTCGACCTCCGACTTTGTAAAATTATAAAATTTGAGTTTATAAAAATTTATTATTTTTTTTCCAAAAATGATTTCCTCTGATGTGGCTATTGCTCGTGCTGAAAACAGCATCGATGCAAAGACCACTTCCGAAGAAGTACAGACGAAAAGTCTGTATAATCGAACAGTCGAAAAGAAATTTCTTATATCATAGACGGTGCAATACTTTATCTGCGAGTACTAAACTAATCCATTTTTCATGTCGACATGTCGATGTTAATGTTGATGTGAAATTCGACATCAACAAATACATCCACAATATCAACATCATATCATCTACAACTCAAAACTGTGGAAAAGTGAATAATTTCGTCAATGCCCTAAAAAATTTGTTTTCCTCATTGAACAAGACCATATTTTTGAATGTTTACTAAACTTTTAAACACCAAAACAGAAATTTCAATTCTGAAAAATTGGTCGACATAGTTGTAGATGTAAATTTCGAGCATCGAATTTTACATCTACATGTCGATCTGGCATGTAGAGGTATCAGAAATAATGAGAAAATTTCGAAAATTTTCATTTATTTGGCTTTTGTACGGACAGAAGATTCCTACTAAATAATTAATTGATCACTTTTCCATCATCAAGTTGGAAAAAACGTAGTCGATGTAAATGTCGACGTCGACAATTGTTGTGCGGGTACGGAGATTGGAGATAAGTCTCGAAAAAGAATTCACTAATAATTCCTTTTCTTCAAATTTTTTTGTAAAATTTGAAATTGCCTAAATTCGGGGATTTATTCTTAAACGCACGTAATATGATGCACGAAAATTATCGGATATTTTCTGGCTGATATAGAAGACCTCTATTGACGGCATCTATGGGTCAGAAAACCTCTATGTTTCGAATCATCGTATTTACGTGAGTCCAAAGATAAATCAAAAATACGAATTTGCCTAACTTTCAATGAATTTTTTCATACTTTTGAAAATTGAAGTCGTTCATAAATACCAAAAAGCTGCCTATAAGCACTATTTGTGACGAACTTTTGAATTTTCTGCCGAATTTGAGATTTATTCCTCAAATCTTGGCACCCATAAATTTCAATCTTTATAATTCCATCTAAATATTGAACGGAAAAAGCTAAGAACAAAGCATAGTTCAAATCTAAATTTACGCTTTTCTTATAATTTAAGCTAAATTGTCGAGTGTAAAATGGTTCGGTGAAATGTACTCTTTTTCTTAATATTATGCTCTTCTCACCTCTCGGATTTCTTTTGAAAGACGAAAGTGAGAAATTCTCGTGAAAAACTATTGCTATCGAATTAACGATGTGTGAAATAATCACGATTCGAGTTGTGTCCAATTGAGATTAGACCCTATCTGTGAGCAAGGCCTTGAGTCTGACAAGTATCACAGTGGGGTGGTCATCTCTAAACACAGGAGAATTGTGAGGATACATACCACTTCAAATTTGAGAAACAATGGAAATTCACTGGATTACGAAAACTGGAATAAATTGAGTAATTTTATCGACCCATTTATACTCGAAAACGAGTCATGGTAAGTTCTTTTTCTCTCTTCAAACAGAGAAAATTAACTGTCAAAATCGACTCATGTTTGTTCTTCCTAGTCATGTTAGATGTAGAATATCTAAAATTAAGTTTTTTCAAAAATAGATACCAAATATTTCGAGACGAGATTTGATTTATTTTCAAAGTCACGAAATATTTCAAATCTATACCTTGAAATTATCATGGCCAACAATTTTTTGATTAGAGAAAAATTCTTGCTGGGTAATTTCACAAAATTTTAACCCGTTAAGTTAAGAAAATTCACCAAATATGGAATGGGTTGAGATTTCGTAACTGAGGAACGGAAGTTCAGCTCGTTTCATAATTAGAGAATAATTATTTTGAAGATCATTTTGGTTTCGTAAAAAATGATACTCTCAAACTAATTTATCGTAGAATTAGATATAATGACCATACCCACAGAGTAAAAGAATCTCGTAATTCAAAAAGTGAGATTTCTGAACACTCGGTGATAACTTTGAATTCGCCTTGAGGATCATTTTGGTTTCGTAAAAAATGATACTATCAGAAGAATTCAAAGTAGAAGTGTATCTAAAAACGCTTTATATTCTAAGTCTCAAAATTAAGGTTTCTCATTTTTGGATTTTTTTTTTTTACAAATAATCAGAAAATTAGAAAATGATGAAACACTAAAATGTGGCATTGTTCAAAAATCTGTTTCGAATACTTTGAGACGAATTTGAACAATACCAAGTCACGTTCCTTATATTATAAATTAGAGATAAGTCTCTCTTCTGAAACGCATTTAGTCAAAATTTCAAAATTCAGAATTCTGAAAATGAAAATTTTTTCGTATCTCTGTAATACTTGGCAGAGAATTATGAAAAACGAGGTGGTTTAGGCTAGAAAAGACCACGTTTTCGATCATTTTTTTCGTCCTCACAGACGACACAAGCGATCTTAGAGGTGACTTTAAGCCTAAAATTTCAAGGATAGACACGACGCCATCTTTCCACACGAGTTTGGAAATGTCATCCTGACCATCTAGAATCATCTCTAGGCTCTTTTGTCAAAGAGAGCCGACAATATGATGCAATTTTTTACGATTTTTCTTCACTTGAAGTAAGAAGAGAGACACACTATTTTTAGACTAGATATGGCTTGACAATTTTTCGTCCCATATGCTTGGGTATAATAAAAATTAGTAATTAAGCCAAAAAATATGTACTTGACACTGATACTAGTTTTTCAAGGTCCGGTCAGTAATTAGTGCTCCCAGTAAAAATCAAAGCAAGCATAGAAATCTCCGCTTTTCTGGAAATTACAAGCGGCGAAACTGACCAATCTCAAAGAAAAACCATTACCTATGTCAACCGCATATACGTTGGGTGTAATAAAATTATTCTTCTTCTCTCTCGTTTTGTTCAGACAAAACCATGATTCCTAATCTCGTAACAATACACTCAGCGCCATACCACCGCTTACCCCTACCTTCCACCCATTATATTCTTTTGTTCCATGCCGAAAAAATTATACTAATCACTTTTGTCAAAGCATAGGTAAAGATGTCAAACAGCATGCCGCCAGGAGATGCTACAGTTCTCTAGGTAAAAATTACGTAAAACTGCTAATATTTTTACGAGCAGGTACACGAAGACGAGAACAACCGCCGACCTAGCAAGGCCATGCAATTCGCGAACTTTTCATGGTCAAGTTCATCGTTAAAATCTGGCCCACTGACACAGTCACGATGCCGACATCGTCCTGCATTGAACTGGTGACATAAAATCGCACTAGTTAGTCAAGGACACCTGCACCATCGTTTCGATTCCTTGGTCAAGTTCAGCTTCCAGTTCGATACGAAAATCATTCTGTACTTTGATCTAGAGCTCTTCGGATCTCTTCAGTCTTTTTTCTCTCGACTCGAGTATATGAATACTCCTCCGGCATTCAACACTAGAAGTAGGGTAAGTCAGTCGCAAATTTTACCGGCTTTGAACTTTGATAAATTACTTCAAAGTCTCCCTTGCAATAATTCTCTCGCGAATATGGATAAATCTACTAAGATTATTGATTCGGACACTTCATCATTTAGTGATCATTCTCGTATCATAGATAAAGAAAATTCATCCGATGATGAAAATGCTTTTATTTTTGTAACCGATGAAGGTATCGGTACTCAAACCATTATTCCGCCTTTTGATTATGATAAATTGCGCGATACTACTGACGACGAAGTCTATAAAATTTTTCGAAAAACTTGGAAGTGGAATGAAAATATCCACAAAGAAGTTCGTAAAAATCACGCCGAGCTTAAAGAAGAAATTTCGAAAAACGCGACTATGACTTCGGAAAATAAAAACGATGTTGATAATTTGAAAAAGAAAATTTCGGATATTAAAACTTCGAATGATGCGAATAATCAAACCTCTACGATGCGTTATACCGAATTAATCTCAAAGTTTAATGATACGCAAATTACCATCGACGACGCGCATGAAAAAATCTTCGAAAATAAAATGGATATAAAATCGATTTCGGATTCGTTAAATAAAATCGAAAATGATAATTCGATTCGTGACGAAGGTAGCAATAATTTAGTAAACGAAGTTAACGTGCTAAAACGAGCTATTCGTCATCCAATTACGGCACCTGCGAAAGCTAAATCTTTGGCAATCGATGCAGGATCTGTAAAAAATGCAGGAATTGCATTTGCTGATGAGCAATTGCATTTTCCTCACGAATTCCTCCAAGAATTCGATGACTACTTTGCTGAAACGAATGCTCTCGAAAAACATAAAATTTTCGCGTTTAAAGGTGTCATCACCACAAAAGATCGTAAAGCTTTTTTAGAAACGGTTCGCAATGTTAATAATTATCGTGAATTGAAGCAGAAGTTCCTTGATTTCTATTGGGATCGTCGTGCTCAAAACGAAGCCATGAAATTCTGCCGATATGACTTTGTCATTTCTGAAAATGTCAAAGACATGGCAAATCAAATGACTCCTTGGGCTAGATCACTAAAACATCATCGTCATGGTAATGACGAAGAAATCATAGAAATTCTACTCGGAAAAGCTCCTGAGCAATATCAATGGATGTTGTCCGATGACAATCAAACTTTGGATCAATTTATTTCGAAACTTAATAAATTATCTCGTATGCAACGCGATCCGGATAACGAAGTTCCGATTGTTTTTCGTAGAAATCAAAAACGCTTCGACGATTATACCGCTAAAGCTCCTTCGAAACCGAGATATACTTCCACGCAAGCACTGGACAATAATCAGTTGCAGTCGTTACTCGAAACTATTGCTAAAAAACTTAAACCCACCGCGACAAATTCGAATTCTAATCGTGGTACCTATCAGGGTAATAATAACGCTACGCCAAATTCGAGTTATAATCGTAATAATTATCAAACTACCAATAATAATAATTCGCAATCCGTGAATAAGAATTCGAATATGTATCCACAAAAAGACAAGTCTGAATCGAAATCTACATCTCAAAATCCTACTCAAACATCCAAAAATACGTCAAATTCTACTCCAACTACGTATGCGAAACCTTTTGATGTTGATAAAGGTGGTAATCTCGTAATGAAAAGATTTATTCCGAAAACACCATTCGCCAGCATTCCCCTTCCTGTCAAAACCATTCAAGTTGACGAAGAGGATGATGACGACGTGATTATTCAAACCTCTCGAGAAGATTCCACCAACTTAACTGCTGTTTGCAATATGCTCAACACTCTTTTCGAAAATTCCGACGAAATTGATTCTCAACAAATCACAGCCGCGGTTCAAATGCTTACGACGAAAGTCACAGACTCTACCACCGAAGATGAATCGTCTTCGGGAAACGAGAGTCACTAGGCAGCCGAGGGGCACCTCCTAGTGTTACGAACGCCCCTATTGAACCCCCATTAGATAGATATATATGGATAGGCGATGGAATTTCCCATTTTATGGCTCGCGGTGAAGTGGCCTTTGCAACGCAACTTCCTCGTTATCTACGCGATCAAATAGCTCTCGAAGACCTGCAATATCAAATTTCCATCTCGAAATTTCCAAAAAACGCAGATTTCATACTTTCCGCTGCCCAGCTAGAGCTTAATTATTCGAAGAAACCCTATCGTATAATAGAACGACAACTTCGCGCAGTTATAGTAACTTTACTTGAAAAAGAGCCAAACAGCATAATTTTACTCTTTCCTTTGATTAAACCGAGAACTCCAGGTGACCCTGAGGTGCGCCTACATCGATACATTGATTTTAAGAACATCTTCTTAAGAATCGCCACTCACGACAAGATAATGCTATGGCGCAACCCATCAATGAAATTTTTAGAAACAGAACAAGCACAGAATCATAATAAACCGTTTATAAGACCAAAAATTGGTCCAAAAACCGAATTAATTCCTCTCGTGCACAAATTTCATTTCATCCCTGGACTCAAACGCTATTTTCCTTCCATCACAGAATATCGAGATGTTCGTAACGCATTAATTTCATCCATTCGTACACTTGATAGGCTAAATGAAGAAAACTTAAAACTACAGAATGTTGACATAAATCCGGAATTGAGAATTGGATCTTCCGAAAATGAAAAATTAGAAGACGATCCTCAAGTAACAAAAATAATAATTCCATCTGTTTTTGCTGCAAAAGAAATCCAAACTGACGATATTTTATCCGAAAATACAACTCTAGATTGCGACTTTGGCAATCTATTACTCGCTAAAATAAACGATCATCAATATCAATCAAAATCTGCTACTTCGAAAGCTCACAAGTTTGGAAAAAGAAACGAAATCGGTTATATTGACGTGATTGATAATATACCTATCGATTTAGAAGAACCAGATCTGTCAACAGCCTCCCAATTAATTTCAGAAAAAACCAATGACCCTGCCTGCGTCATTCCTGTTATCATAGGTGCTCGCAAAGTTGCATTGCAACTGGATTCAGGGGCACTTCCAAACGTTTTAACTCGACAAATAATTAAGACCTTTTTAGAAGAAGCGCCTAGTTGGATAAAATTTATAAAAATCACGAAAAATATTCAACTGAAATTAGCTGACAACTCGCTAATTCGTGCGGCGACACATATTGTCGAAATTCAAATGATCCTAGGTACAGAGGAAATTAAAGTTCCTTTTTACATACTCGACGCACCAGGTCAAACGTTTATCATGGGTCGCGTATCCATGGATTACTTAAAAATATCACTGAACGTGCATAAGCGAATGGCGAAATGTCAACCTCCATTTTGCGATAAATTTTACATTCCCTTTATGCATCCTGAAGAATTCCAGAATACTCTGACTGTTTTCTCTCTTGTTTTAAATATTGAAGAAGATGAACAACTTTACAATGACATCTCCGATGACATGTCAGAAACAACCTACAGTGCTGAAGAACAAGAAATTTTCGAAGAACGACGATTCGCACGCAGCACTTTTATCCAAAATTTACATAACGATCTAAGAGAAACAGCAGAGAATGGATTAATTACACCTGAGCAAGCGAATGCAGGATTCGATCGTCTGAGCATATTCGAAGACATTTTTGACTTAAACCCAGGTAGATATACAGGCGAACGTGTAAACTTCAATTTTGAAGGAGAAGAACACCTTCAACCTTGGAGAGGTGAAAAATTTCGTCCAAGTAAGAAACTTCTACCAGCCTTACGAAAAGCTATAAATAAAATGCTCGCGCTCGGTATTATTCGTTACTCGCATTCGTGCTATATAAATACATTAGCTCCTGTAGTCAAAAAGAATGGTGATATTCGCCTTTGCCTTGATGCAGATGAGCTCAATAAATACCTAATTAATGTCCTAACCGAACCGAATACTATTGCAAGCATGTTGTATGACAATGCTGGTGACAAGTTCTTTTGTACACTTGACTTTACTGCTGGATTTTGGCAACTCGTTCTCTCATTGGAATCGAGAAAATTTACTGCCTTCCAAGTTGAAGGTCAAGTGTATGAATTTACTAGATTGCCATATGGTCTCAAAATCTCATCAGGAGAGTTTGTCCATATGATCAATCAAGTCATTCCGAATGAAGACGGTATTACCAAATACGTAGATGACGTAAAAATTTCTGGTATCACTTTTGAAGAAACTCTTGCCCGTTTAGAGAAAGTATTCACTCTCATCAGAAATCATTGGTTTAAAATTAAATCCTACAAAAACGCAATTTTTTAAGAATCGTGCTGACCACCTTGGTTTCATTATTTCGAGCTAAGGAATAGGCAAACAAAGTGAAAAAATTAAAAAATTAGATGAGTTTGAGAAAAAACACACAAAACGAGGTAAATTTTCGATTAACAATAAAAATGACATTTTAGCTCTAATTGGTAATACTGGACTTTATCGTGATTTTATTCCTGAATATTCGCAAATCGTTAATCCTATTTACCATCTTACTAAAGGTGATGTTCCTGTAGAGTGGACTGAAGTCCAACAGAATGCTTTCGAAAAATTGAAATCTGAATTTCGAAAAGACTTCAAACTTCAACAAGCTCCCAAAACTGGAGACTTATATCTCGATACGAAAATATCCGATCACGCAATGAATGGAGTTCTATTCTACATGGAAGGTGATGAAAAACGGATAATTTTGTTCGTATCCATAGCCTTCAAAGAACACCAAACAAACTTTACTCTTTTCGATCGAGAGACAATGTGTCTCGTAAAATGCGTACAAAAGCTTCAAATGTGGCTCCATGGACGCCGCATTCACGTTAGATCCAATCTTCTACCTATAATTAATCGCTTTCGAGAAATCGCGCAAACACATCGAAAAGCTGCACATTGGATCACTATCTTAAATTGCTACGACCTGATTTACGACATGACCCATTCTAATAATGCTTTATACCGTATAAAAGCTCCTGAACTTGAGATCAGCTATCTTGGTCATCTTAGAACAGAAGCTACTGAGCAAATTGAACAAGATTCCTTGTCCGACTCAGATAATATTTCGTCTGAGAAAGAGGAAATCGAATTCGAAACCGCTATTGAACCTTACGAGTTGAAATTTTTGACTGAAAATATACCTACACTTCATCAACGTCTCAGAGATATTTCGTCATTTCAAAAAGACGACGAGATGTGCAAACGCCTCGTAGAAATCCTTGAGGAACGTGTTCCACCGAACAATAAGAAGCAACGTGACATTCAAAAAATTAAGCTCACGAAATTCCAAATTATAAAGAATGCTATAGGTGAAAAAATCCTATATAGAAAACTCGAAAATGGTTCAAAAGTACCTTGCCTACCTAATGTTTTATTTTTCGATACGGTTGATTATCTCCACTGTGCATATGGACACATAGGAGCAGCAAAGCTTGACGTAATTTTTCGACGCATTTATTACCACAACAACTCGCTCGCGTACATCCGCGATATTTGTAATATGTGTATCATTTGTAAAGTAAATAAAAATTACGCGACGCACAAAACACTCGAATATGCACAAATCGAAGCATATTCTCTTGCCGATGTCTTATCTGTTGACCTGTTTGGGCCTTTACCAGCGCTCAAAAATGACCCTAAATATCTTTTAGTAGTAAAGTATGTATTTTCTAACCGTACATGGCTTCGAACCCTCTTTAATATTAAGAAGAGGTCAGTTTGTCAACAGATGCAAACTGTAATTCTCGATATCGAAAGCCACAAGGTCAAAATCAAAAAGGTCATCACAGATAATGGCACTCAATTTATTTCAAACGCTTGGCATGATTTACTTGATTCATTTCAAATTCAAACTGCTCATACGAATGCCTACAATCCACAATCCTCATCCGTTGAACGAACGATGAGATGTATAGGTGATAAACTTCGAGTAAAAATAAATAAAACTTACAATCCGTCTCGTTCGCATCGCGATTGGCAAGATCTCATAATCGAAATAGAGAACGAGCTTAATAATTCTCCAACATCATTTGGTTTTAAGCCTAATGAGGCCTGGGGCATCGCAGATACTATTAGTTTGCAGCTCCCTCATGAAAGCTCAAAGTTCAATTTCGAGAAGGAACTTACAAAAATTCAAGAAAAAATGTTAAAACGCGATTTACCATCGGTTACTTCTGCAAGATGCCTGGAAGAGAAATTTAATCCAGACATTGACCTCGTAATTGACACTGACGGTTACGCTCGAGTCACCGCCGATGGTGCTTGTTCCAAAAATGGAGACGCGAACGCAATTGCGGGTATAGGTATTTGCTTTGCACCGGATTCAGTTTTGAATATTTCAGAACGTATCACTCATGATAAATATCCAAGTTCTAATAATCTCGCCGAATTGGTTGCGATTCGAGTTGCTCTTGAGATACTTCGAGCAAACGAGATTAAAAAAGTTAAGCTGCTTAGCGACTCGAATTACGCGATTAAAGCTTTGACTAATACATGTTCATTTTGGCAAACCAACAATTGGAAAAACTCGCGTAATAAACCTGTACATCACGAAGATCTATTCAAAGAAATTTTAAAGCTCTGTAAAAAATTCGACAAAGTTGAATTTATTCATGTATTCGCAAGAAAACATGAATTTACGAATATCATTGCGGACTCTTTAGCCAAAAAAGCGGTCTATACTATTGAACATACTGAAACAAGAATTAATGAAATGACACCTCGCCAAGTAATTGAAACTTTCATCCGCGAAAAACGTAGACTCAAAAGAATTGAAGACGAATATGCCTTCAATAAATGTCATCCTGATCCTACCTTTTTCAAACAAGGCGACTGGGTACTTATGGCAAATCACCGCCAATCATCCTATGCAAAACGTACTTCTGGAAAACTTTACCAGAAAAAGACAGGACCTTTTATTGTAGTTCAACGAAATGGCCACAATTGCTATCTTTTGAAATCTACCGATGACTCAGACATCGATCGTGTCGCCAACATTCGCCAACTTACCCTCTTCATCACGAAAGAAAACCTTGAGAAATTAAAAACAGAATCGTGTCTAAAATCCAGCCTCGATCTCAGGTCACTTGAGCAACGAATTAAAAAATTCCTCACCGACTATCAAAATGAAGAATATGAAGAAGAGAGTGAGGAAGAAGTACAAGACTCAGACTCTGATTACGATAATCCTCCAGAAATCGTCATAAGTAGAAAAGATTTCAAACGTGCATCGCAAGTTGTGCTGAAAGAAGTCGTCGAAACAGCTCGTAATCGACGCAGTAATGTTCGAAACGAGCGTGAAAAGCAAACAACCTTGGACAAACGACTTCCAGGAGGATCCACTTTATTCCAACCCTCAGCCTCGACTTCGAGTGGGGCATCCGAATCACATCAAACCCTTCCAAAGAGAAGAGGTAGACCTCGAAAAAATCAGACAGAATCAGAATCTCAAAATTCTCAAAATAATCTCGACCTTAATCCAGATAATCCTACTGAGACTAACGATTCAGTCATCTCTCAAGATATACCCGAACCTGACTCTCAAAATTCTACAACATCTCAGAATTCAATGTTTGATTCTGGATACATTGACTCTCAACCAGATTCTCAACAGCTTATTGTCATAAAACGTACAACTCGATCGCAAGCAAAACGCTCTACTTCCTTACCTTCGGAAACACGTGCAGATCGAATTACGACGAGGCAAATGCGTTCAAGCTTCGACACAGGGAAAAAACAGCTCGAGTTAAAATTTATAAACTACGTTTCCGACGACGACCAAGAACCTTATGCGAGATTTTATGACATGACTCCCGATGAAAAATCAGACGATGAGGACTATACCCCTCAATAAATAGACAAGAGTACTTGGATAATAATTTTCAGATACATATGCCTTGTGTCCAAGTATTCTTTATTTATTAACCATCAAAAACCAGATAGCTAAATTATTCAGATGCTTAATTAAAATACATATCCCCTACATCTGGGCGATTTAACTCCTTCTTCAATATCACTACATCTGAATGCTTACTCTAAAACATCTATATCTATGAATCAGCTTACAAAATTCATCTATTTTGTTCACTATACGAATGACCTATGCGGAAATAGGCCATATGATAATTGTCTACTTTAAATATAATTCACTTCCCAATGCTGAACAAATTGCCATGGTATTTTTTCACATTTTTTCTATATCGGAAAAAATCACCTAGCTTGTAATACTTGCGAGCTACGATTATTCAAATGAAAATACCATCTCATTTGTGTAATATTTAGCACGATAAAGCGAGGTTACACCCTCGCCATATGTTACGAAAAAGACTTGTTGCGTCTATATAAATTAACCACATAGGTAAACAACCCCTATGTAAACAGTAGCCGTGATTACTCGACGCGATGACTTTTACGACCTTAAACCCGTTGCTACGATCACGAAGACAGATATGCTGCGCGGTCCTTTTCAAACACCTTTTACCGCCTGTACCTGTCCATTCACCAACGAAAAATACTACGCGACGGTAAGTACCGTGTATGTACACTGTATGTCGCGTAATGCCTTGGTAATATTTCGCCGAGATGATATGTAAATAGTCAACCATTATATTTTACAAGCTATGTACTCTATCCCTCAATCCCTCAAATAATGACATTTTCGTTCGATTCATTCTCTGCCAAATATTATCCAGCAGTAACTTAATCCAATTTTCATTCCTTTTCGTATTTCAAACCCCCATATTTTGTACTACTTACTGTACACAGAGATGATTGTCGCGAAAGCTACCTTCTTCAGTACACATACTCATTTATACTTTGTGCTTTGCCAAAACAACTTTATACTTCCAAAACTAGATTTTGTTGCCTACATGAGATCGTATTCATCGTATGTATTGGTATTTCATTGTTTTCACGCGATGTTTATTAACCAATACAACGACAAATCTCGTCAATCCTCTGGTAATCATTAGCCAAAAGAACCTTGAGCGACGAAACTACGACTTACGCATACATACGCATCGCGGTCTCCTATTACAAAGTTGTTAATCACTACTTCGCGCTTCAACTAACCTTTTTGCCCAAAATTTACGAATGTAAACACATTCGACACGCTCGTAAAAAGCGCTGATACAGGCATAGGCCTACCTCGCGATACCTTCCACGAGCGATTTATATGACATTTGTCAACTACGCGAATGAAAATAATACGATGAATTAACAATTCGCCCACGTATTATGCAGTTTTCAGTACCATTAATGAATGCAATTTTCTCCACGATACCTCTGCTATGTTTCACTTGAAATTTTTCTGCAAATTAATCATTTTTTCGATTAATTTACCTCGTCGAGATGATAACATCCAGACGAACGTTGCCAGTTCTCTAAAATTCCTTATTTTAGAAGGAGGCGGCGTAGCTATTAAAAACTCGAAAACATATTTCTTTCTCTCTCGCACATTTATTTCTCTCTTTCTTCTCATAAAAATCACGACGATTTTTTCGAAATACCCTTTCGCTCTTCTTCCTTAAAGCACACCAGCGTCCGTTTTCGACATTGGTCGCTTGAAATTTTATGTGCTAAAGGTGGGGACATTTTTTCGATCCTCTGTATTTCTTCGTCTATAAAATTAAGACGGAGCAATTCCAATCGTCAACCACAGCTTATTATGTGCGACGACGAGTTCCAGTAAAGAGGTATCCTGGTAAGCATTCAACGACTTTTTTACCCGAATCTCGCGATCATCATATTTTCTGCTTTATATATGTACTTTTGAAACCTTGAGTGTGACTTTTATTACGTACATAATTTAACACACTACCAAATTGCGAATTTTTTCTCGTAACCGCGTAAATGATGTCGATTTCCTATCGTGAAATTCTTTGTGAAGCCTGTGATAGGTCCCTGGCTTTACCAGGCATCGATCCTCCTCCGATAGGTGACTTTTTAGTTATCACCATCTGTCATCATCTTTTTCATCATTCCTGCCTGGTCACGTATTATCGTAATTCTCGTCAGATTGACGAAAATGGTAATCGAATTTTCCAATGTCCAGCAGAAGACTGCCATCGTCCCTTAAATTCGAATGGATACTACCGTATCAATCATCGTACTCGATTATTCCGAGTACAAACCGTTATCGACGCTCATATTTCACAATTATCGAGCCAGATAACAGCCCAACACGATTATTTGACTAGACTGGAAAATACCTTTATTCGTGAAAATGCGATTCTTCGGAATCAAGCTGAGCATTTTCAGAGAGAGTATGCGACGCTCTTCGCTCGATATAACAGTGTAATGGAACCCCATCATGGGAACCATTTGTCCACCTTCCGACCTCCGCTTCAAAGCTCGATATGCTCGAGTTCGCAACCAAGGATGCCTGCACCTTTTCCGCAGCCAACCTTTAGTCCTTCAATTCCTTCTACTTCGGGCATAACCTCAAATACGTCTTATTTGAGCATGCGCCCACCTGCTTACGAGCATCCACCTCCTTATTCAAGGATACCCCCTAATGCCGAATATTATCCGAATCAACCCCGAATGAACCGCGTACCTACTTCAATGGTACCTCCGATTATTCGACCCGAGCCGCCTAGAACTCCGGTTCCAGCTCCGGCTTCGATTCGCAATGTACCTCCAACTCCTTCTTCCCATTCGGCTTCTGTTATTGTTTCAAACCCTCCAGTTTCGGTACCTGCTCCAGCTCCTACTCAGACTGGAAGTACACCGAAAAGACCACATAGTGCAATTTCTACTGACAATTCTTCGGTGAAGATTTCCCCTCCACCACCTCCGCCATCAGTAGCTCAAAATCAGCCGAGTACTTCTACTTATCCGAATCCTACTCAACCGGCAAAACGCCCGCGAGGACGTCCGCCTAAGAGAAGGACTTTTGCGAATAAAAGCGCCCATCATCGTCGATATCTCCGACGATTTGGCACTAACGCACATGAATTACACCCTTATTACCCGATTGACTCGTATCCTCACTACTTTACGGCGGTAGGATATGAGCTTGACATCGATACCTATATCATAGCCTACTTTGCGTATAACATCCTCTTGATGGGGGATGGACACGCTGAAGGATTGGCTAGATACTTGAGTAATAGTCGAGTGTATGAGAGTCGTTTAGATACGGACTTATACAGACGAGACTTATACTTGGCTGAACTTCTCCAATACATAATGACCTTTGAGCATCTACCTAGACGAATTATGTTGTCAATAGGCAATTTTGACGTCTATAAAGGTACAACTTATGAAATTTTTTATCGAGATTTCAAACTTCTGATGGAACTTTTTAAGAATCTAGGCGTTCGAGAAGTCATCCTTTTACCTCTCATTCCCCAACCCTCGAACCATCGCACCCCTTATACAGTAATTTCCGAAATTCTGTCCCTTAACTGGGCTGGTGTTTTAGAAGGCACCATTACCCGAATTCCTGAAGATTTTATGACCATACACGAACAACGTAGTGGATGTAATGAATTAGGTCCTTTTTTCCCCACTCATTACTACCATGAAACGGCTCGTCTCATCCGACGACGTTTTATTCCCCCTATTGTTCGTAGGGCCCAGGCTAACATTGATTCCGACTCCGAAGATGACAATCCTCCTCCTCCTGCTGTTGCTCCTATTACACCTCCTCAATCGACTCGCTCAAATGAATCGAATAATAATAATACTAATGAGAACTCTTCTGAGCTACAGAGACTCCTAGAAGCACAGCCATCAACGTCACGAGCAGCCCTAATGGCTGATAAACGTCCAGAAAAAACCGCCGATGACTATCGTCATGTGGGTAAGATCGGAAAGATCAGACGTAACTCACAAGAACCCATGATGATCGACGTAGAGGATCCTGAGGCGAGAGCAGAGCTATTTCGTACCATCATGCACAAAGCTCTGCATAAGGAACAAACTACTCCCGGCACTGTGCCTACGCTCAACGAAATATCACAACGTCAGGTTCGAAGTTTAAACCTTTTTACAATTAATATTTCTCAACCCTCCACATCTAGAAACGCAGCTACAACACGTTCTGCGACATGGCGAGAGGAAATTTCCGACGAAGAGGCAGCACAGGATGCGATCACTGAGGCAATTGAAGTCCTCACGAATACGACCATTCATGATCCTGCACCTCCGGAAAATGAGGAGTAAAGTATAGAAGTATCGCTGAAAGGCAAAATTGTTCAAATTTCGCTTAGCTTGTAACTTGTATATGGTTGTACATTTGCGTGTATTTTGTTTAATTATTTTCATTTCAGGAATCATTAATTTTTTTTTTTCTTCGCTATTTTTGCATGATTCCCCTTATTCTTAGGTTATTTTTTACTTTTTTCTAATGCTCTTTTTGTTTGCTGTACGAGAAATAGCTACACCATACTCGACGATATGAAATGTCCAGCGCTTAACGATTCGAACGATACTCTCCATAGAGTGATAATATTAACGACGATTCGAAATAACACCATCGTTCTGCTGCTACGTCTCATTATTTCTTTGCATTTCTGATTTTATTTCATGTACTGTATATGCGTGTATGTATGTTCTTTTTCTGTTTTCCACAGCATTCTATATTTGAGGAGCTTGGTGACAAAGTTAGACAAACGCCACGGAGGGCGCATACAGAAAGGGACCTAACGACCAAAAAAAAAAAAAAAAAAAAGTTCTCCGAAATTGTTGTAGGAGCTCTGTAAAGGGTTCCTACAACAATTTCGGAGAACTTTTTTTTTGGTCGTTAGGTCCCTTTCCGTATGCGCCCTCCGTGGCGTTTGTCTAACTTTGTCACCAAGCTCCTCATTTTATAAGTTAATCTAGAATTATGCTTACGGTTAAACATATGCCTATTACAAGTTGTGAACCCCAAAGCCACTAGAATATAAGCTAAATTTCAAATATTGTTAAAACTTTGGCTCAAAAACTTAGATTTAGTCCAAATTTCTTGCCACCAGGGTGACGTAAAGCTTCTTGATCATGTACACATATTTTTAAATGCTTTTTAAAATTCTTTCTTTTTCTATTAGTCCCCTTCAAATCGTCACACCTGATACAGGTTATTATTTTTTTTTTTTTTTTACAAAATAGTCCCATTAAAGCAAGATGACGTTAAAACAAATTTATAAGTTCACAAAAAGACTCCGGATTCTTGGAAAATCGTCATACTTGTGTTTGAGAAATTCTCACAAAAAACAAAAAATCAAAAATTAGACATATTCTTAGACATCGAACAAGCGAGAAATTTTATTAATCAAGAATCTACCAAAGGCCAAAGATTACTTACTTGCATAACTACAATTCGACTTTAATTCGTCGAATTCTTCTCAGCTACAGAGATTAGATTCCTTTTTGACTGCTTCGTTACTGATATCTTTACGATATTGGTTGGATTTTTTCGCGGTACTTTTAACTTGTTTTTTGACTTCAGATGATTCGGTACCTTTTATTGTTGCTATAAATTTCTGCTGAGGCGACTGTAAAATCTTTCGCCTACTTCATCAATGGTCAGCGAATCTAGCAAGTCGTCCAAAACGCACAAACTGGATTTTGCTTCCATTTTTATCGTATTTTGCGTTGTTCATTGCTGAACGTTTTCTCCGCGAAAAATTTCATAATCTTTTCTTATACTTCTTTTTCCTTTCTGCGACCAAAATTTCAATATACTTTATTATATGGACAGAAGACGTACTTCAAAAATTCTTCGTCTTTTTTCACGAATTCGCCATCCGGCACTGATTTTTCCAGTTCAGATAAAAGGCGCAGATAAGGTTAAGAAGCACTTTTTCAGTTCTTCGTCATTCATTTCTAAGAATCTAAATGACATTTTTTCATAATTACCCGTCGTTGCGATCAATCAAAATATTCTTCGATCACAGACGGAGACTTCGATGATGATTTCATTTCATCATCAATTACTACGATTTTCAAATTTCGTTGTCTTCATCATATTCATCACGATGAAGTGTTATGCAACTGATGCAAATCAGTCGTCAGTCATGCATTTGGCGCATTTATGACCCCTTATGAGAATCATTAATATTCTTTAATTTAACTGAGAAACCTTTTCTTCTTCTTCAATAATAAATGAATAAAAAAAAATATTGACAAAAGAATAAAATACGAGTTAGAATTTTCAAAAGATACAAAAAAACAAAAGAAAACATTGAATTTACGTTTTAAATACTTGACAACCGTTTAAAAATATTAGGAATTTGGAATGGATTTGCGTTTTAGATTCTCGCAATTCGCCTCTCATTTTCGAAAAATATCCTTCTTCGTCAATTAAATCCAATAGGTTCCACATTTTTTGGAAAAAATGAAAATATGACGAATGAATAACGTAAGGACATCCGAACCCTTTTAGAATTTTTACATATGCTGGTTCGTTTAATTTTCCGAACAGAAAAGATTAAAGTTAAAGTTGTCAAGAATTCGTAAACTCGAAAAGAATAAAATAAGAAAGAAAAAATTGAAAATTTTAACGTAAAAATAAAAGAAAAATTAACTCTCTCTCTGCATTTTCTGAGAAGAAAGCTCATGCTTAGATGGAAACAAATTTGGCTAATTCCAGATGGAGCTTTGTGAAAATGTAAACATTATTATTAAAAAATGAAAAGAAGAAGAAAATCCTTTTCTCTTAAATATGCTTTAAAAATCAAACACACACAAAAGATTGCTTACTTTGCTCGTATACATGATACAAAGGCGCTCATTCACATTTGAAATATTTACGTAAACTTCTATTTTCTTTTTCCATGTGCCTTCGTAAATTCGTTCCGTCCTTTTGACCGTTTTCTTGACTCGGTTCTAACTCAAATGTTAGATTAGTGTATTCTGCTACACGTGCTTAGGAATCCACATAAAATTTACTTGAATTCTGGATTCATTATCGCTTTCATTTTATTATTCAGATCGTTCTGATTGCGACGCAATTTTTTGTTGTAATTCGCTTACTGTGCAATTTGCATAATTTTTAAATCTTTAGTTTTTTGATTAACGTAATTGATTACTGCAGTCATGCATAAAATTTTGAAGAAGCTGGTGTAACGGATGCTTCGAGATGAACTCGCAAAAGTCAGGCATAAATCGCTTGTACCTTTTTGCTGTGCCAGATCACATCCCAAGTATTCCTTCATTGTGTTTACTTTATGTTTGGATGTTGATTTCGATGCTGGTTCACGTTTAATGTTGCTATCGTCTTCTTCTAGGCAACCTTTATCTTTATTTGACCTTTTAATTCACTGCAGTATTCAAAAATATTTACATTGTTATAATTTTATGGATTTTATGAATTTTTTCGTGTGCCTTTGAGCCACTTTTTTCTTTTTTCCGTCACTGACGAAGACAAAAATGACACTTTTATTTGCTTACTTAAAAGACGCCTTTGAGCGCACAGCCTTTCTTTTATTACCTTTAATTAGTAGCCTTCTCTCTTTTTCGACCCTGTTAGTGTTGCTGTCGTTGCTGTAGCATTTTATTATCATTCTCAGTGGTAAATTATTCACTGATTTGCTCACTCAACCCTTACTGTTGCAGTGATTATGCCAACAACTTTCAGCACACTTTGTAATTGCCTGCCTTTTTGTTCTCTTTTTTGGACTTTCTTTTTTGCGTCACCTCAAAAACGCCCGTAGCCATCGCTGCAGACTAGGGAGGGGCAGGTGGTATCCCTCAGTGGATACAGATAGGACAGGGGAGCAGAGGGGGGTTTTAGTTAGGCATTCCACTCTCATTCCTTTTTCCTCTTCCTTTTCCATACTCTCCCCCGATGGCTTGGCTCATTGAGCGAGACTATGGGGGGCATATGTGAGGAGCAGGAATGCCTTAACCGCGTATCGTGGGTATTCCTATACCCACTATACTCGCGGGTATTAATGTATCTTTTCGTTATACTGGTTTTTCTATGAAAAACCAGTACATGATATTTTCATGTATTGTTCTACTGTGGTGTGTGTGTGTGTGTAAGTCTTGACGTCAGTCAAGGACTTTTCCGATTTCGCATAGGGCTCGTCTCTAGGCGAACCGCACTCGATTCTCACTTGATCTTTTACGTCTGGCCAGGGTAGAACTTCTCGTCACCAAAACGATTGTTCATATCGTTCAATGGGTTACACAGTATCCTTCTTGCACTTTATTCTAAGTATTACCCGCTTGTTCGGTGTGAATTTGTATGTCTTTTAAACGTAATGTAAATCGTGAGATACATCGTCTCGTTATATCGTTTTTATGGTATTTTGGATCACGTCCCATAATCCGGATCTTGGGGCTGTGATCTAGTTTCAAAATGTATTCCTCAGACTTAACAGAATTATCGATCGGACCTAGTATTGGTGAGTCCATTGGAGAGATAATTTAAAGTGAATAGTTCTGGGTAAGTAATGAAAAAAGCTTACTCGTAGAGTCTGGCACTCTGCTGTGGTTAACTCCTTTTGTTAATTAATCATAATTAATATTACGACTAACTAATAGTGAGTAGACATAATTATACCGTGTCTATGTTCATAACTATATTATTTCCTTAATTGACAACTAAGTATCTACGTGTTGTCAGATGTTGCTTATTTTACCGCATACTCGAATATTTGTTCATTCGAGATGTATTTCTATGTAAATCCTCTTTTGGCTACTGTGATTTACATATTTTACATGTATAGTTGTATAATTACAATATAGGCGAGTTATACATGTTCTTTCGAGTTTTATTTAATGGTACGTAAAGCTCAACTTTTATAAATGATAGTGAATCGCTAATAGAAAGAGCCTGCCTCCAGAGCTAGTTAGGTATCAGGCAATTATTCCCTTCCCAGGGAATAATTATTTGATTCCCTTTTTATGAGCCGCTAGACAAAACTTCTTACCGTCAAAAGTAATTAGTTACTTTCTACCACTGCTATCTATTACTAACTTCCCTATATCATTCTTATGTTTTTGTTTGTGAACTAGGCTTTTTGGAGTATAAGTACACAGTTAGTGGGGAAGAACACTGTCGTTTAACTACTGTTCGGGACCTGGGTATAAACCTTGATGTGGGACTTACTTTCAAGTATCACACTAACATTGTGATAGCAAAGGCAAGGAGGATTGGAGGATGGCCTATTTTGTTGTCAGAAACTCAGTGCACTTTAAGAGAATAAGGCAATAAGCACACTCAAAGTCCTATACTTCTCCTTCATCAGGTCAATTCTGGAGTTTGGTGTACTAGTTTGGTTCCCTCATACTAAAAAATTTATAAAAGAGCTTGAAAAAATTCAAACTAGATTTTTGAAATACCTATATCTAAAGACTTTTGAGTATTGGAAGGGTTTGAAGTGGATCCATTGGAAAAAAGAAGAGAAATAATTGCATTAATGTTTCTATTGAAGAGTGATATTCCAAAACTCGCTTTGTCCATTTTCACAACTTTTCAGGAGAGAGGAAAAACAGTTTCCCTTTAAACGGGTAAATTGGCTTTTTAGGTGAGTTTAGCACTTTATTTGGGTGGATTTATGATGTAGAAGTGTAGGTATACATTTCATCCACTAAATACTGCTGAAAAAAATTTCAATAAATATGGAAAAAAGCGCGTTTTGAAACATTATTTTTTTTTAAATTTTTAGTGAATTGACTATTTAGGTGAGTTTAACACCTCATTTTGGTAGGTTGATGATGTAGGAATGTGAGTTAATACTTCATCTACCAGGTACCACTGAAAACCCAACTTTGATAAAAATGGACAAAGCGAGTTTTGGAATATCACTCTTCAATGATCTCATCCACTGCAACATAAATGATAGTAACCTTTTGGGAAAAATCAATTTCTGGGCCCCAAAAATCCACTCCAGGCAGAAAAAAAATATTCTCCTTAAACAGTTACAACACATTCAGGATGAAGGTATCTCTGACGCTTTCCTCTGTAGGTGTGCAGATGCTGATATTTTTAGTATGGGTAGATCTGCTTTCAGGCGTGCGGTGAGGATGGCATGGGAGTAGGAGTGGGGGTGCAATGGGAGCTGTTTGTGAACCATTTCATAATCTGTATCTTTTCCTTTGGTTTTATATGTTTTTTTTTGTTTTTTTATTTTTTTTATAAGTATTTCTTCTGTTTGGTGTTATACCTTTTTACTTATTTCTTACCTTCTCTTTTATATAGGAAGAACTAGGCCTACATTTGTAGATATTTCTTTTGTTTTTTTTTCTCCTTTTTGCTCGCTTTTGTATTTTTGTATTTCTCAAACTTGTTTCTCTGGAGCAAATCATAGTCTTATCTCTTTAATTATAAATGGTCTCTCCTGTAATTGGCTTTAGCTGTTGGAGAGACCTAAATTGTAAAAATAAAATAAAATAAAATAAAATAGAATAAAAATTACTTACATAGATGAGAATAATCAACACTAGAATAGTTGGAAAAGTCAGAAAAAAATATGAAAATCATGGCAGCTGAACGATGAAAAAATGCAAAAATTCTTTTTAAAAATGTACCTATCACTTGTGTATAATTTGAAAAAATTCGAGTGAAAATCATCGAAAACAAATTTTAGAAAAAAATCAGAAACCTTTTTCAAGAAATGCTGGAAAGTTATGAGAAATCGGCCAAAATGAACAAAAAGTTGGAAGAAATTGGCTGAAGATTCGTTGAATATATCTATAGGTAAATATTTATCAGGACGAATCGCGAAGAAAAAAGTTGGTGGAATTTGACCAAATTCAGCAGATATTGTCATTCTGAGTCGAAAGTTACCCACAAAAAATTTTAGCTCGGAATTGCCCCTGGAGGGGAAATTTGGGTCTTCGAAAAGAGGGAATTTACGAAAAAATCGTGGTTTTTTCGCTCCTGTCGCTACACAACCTGTTTTGGAAAAATGGTATAGTCCTAAATGAAAGTATTTAAGATTCCGCGTCGATCTATGCTATATTGTTCTCGAAATTCAAGACCACTTTTAGAGTTTTGCTGAGCAGTTGCTGGAAATTTGCAAATGCTGATTTTTAAATAAACTTGTGTTTTAAAAATTATTGTTTGGCAAATACATATTTTGTATTAATTTTGCCAAAATATTGAAAAATAATTATCTTTCCTGAAAGTGAGGAAATATTTTGGAACGCAATGGTGCCAATTTTTTGAAAATTTTTTCCAATTACAAAACTTGAAATTGATTCTTGGAATCTTCATGGTTTTGAAATTACAAAATTTTAATTTGCATTTTGGAGCTTTGAAAAATCAGACAGGCACATAGACGACCTTAAGAGTCTTGACAGATAAGTCGATGACTTTATGAGGTCAGACGACTAGACAGACCACCTTGAAAGGCCAAACAGATGGGTCAATGACCTTATGAAGCTAAATAGAAAAACAGATGATTTTGAGAAGCCAGGAAGACGGGTCGATGACCTTAAGAGGCCAGACAGGCGACAGACAGATGACCTTGGGAAACTAGATAGATGGGTCGATGACTTTAAGATGCAGGATAGGCAAGCAGATGACCTTGGGAGGCCAGACAGATGAGTCAATGACTTCAAGATTCCAGACAGGCAGACAGACAGATGACCTTGGGAAACCAGATGGATGGGTCGATGACCTTAGGGTGCCATATATGCACCTTGAGAGGCCAGATGGCCAGGTCAATGACCTTATGAGGCAAACATGCAGGCAGGTGATCTTGGGAGGCCAGACGGACAGGTCATGCACTGACTTAAAGATGCTATAGACAGTCAGGCAGACGGGTTAATGACTACATGATGCCAGACAGGAAGACAGACGACCTTGGGAGGTCAGACGGACGGGCAGTAACCTTTTGAGGCCAGATATGTGGGTCAATGACCTTGAAATGTAAAATAGGCAGACAGAGGATGCTCACCAGATTGAAATCATTCGATGCATTTTAGTGGCCTTATTTGACAGATTACTTACGCAGTATTTTCAGATTTTCATCTTACTTTGATAAAATTTCGTGTGATTTGCACTTTCCAGAAAATTTCTAGATGCTCCAGAACTGCCAAAAAGGGCTCTGAACGGTTTCAATCCGCTTTTGATGGAGGTATCGCCGGTAAAAGACATCAACAAATTCAATATTCATCATTTCTCATCGATGGATTTTTTTTCTCAATAAATTATGTATGTATGAATCATCAACAGATTATACCACTGGAGACCACGACAGTATAAAATTTCAAACTTTGATTGGAAAAACTAGCAAAAAAAATGTAACCTTTAACTTTAACCCAGCAGGTGTGATGGTGTCGTAAACATTAAAATCCGATTAACAAGCGTTAAAGTGTAAAATTGAAGCCTCTATCTGTAAACGTTATGAAAAAATTAAACGTTTACTCGAGGCCATAGGTAGGTATACTTGAAAATGGTAAAAACAAAATACATTAGTCAATTATTATCTACGGTATGTGTAAGTTGGCTAGTCACTTACGCCTACCCTAGTGATTTTTTTCGCTGCGACGCTCGTTATGGAAATCTCATTTGAATTTAATTTCATGGTTTAAGAGTCACCACCCTCCCTGTTTCATAAAACTACCAGTATCAACACGCTGGTATTTTACGAAATTTTAAATCCTATTACAGACCTAATCAAAATCCCTATAACGGGTAGGGTGAGATGAAAATTCTCTCTTGCTTGCTTCATCATTCGAAGCCTAAATGTATATAGGTAGGTAAAGTAAATGTTCATAGACATAGTGTACTACATATATCATAAACGATGACGACGATCGGTTCGGATTTCGCTTCATCGTCGTTACACACGCAGCCATTTTACGCGATATTTTTGGCTTTCTTTTATACATTTTATGATACCTTTAACGACCGTAATATATGTGAAGTATATGTATAAGAAGATGCTACCCGTTCTCTTCTTATTCGCCTATTATACCCTCGCTTTGCCTAAGTCTTGTTGACTTGAAAAGTAAATGGCGGAAATTTTGGCTTTAATTCAGAACTCATCGAGTTGGAAAATGAATTCTAAAAAGAAACTTAACAACATTTTTTATTATACGTTTATGGTCGTCGTCGAAGCTGATAGTTTTTCTAGGTGCGCGTTGCAAACATTCAAACTAGTTTTGGCAATAATCACTAAAAACAGGAAATATATAACGACCTCGGGCCGGATAATTTCTCCATATTAGTTTACTCCCGGTGACGTTTTTAAAGCATAAAGTTATGATAAACGTTTAATATAATTTCGATACAGATTTCAGTCTGCCAGGGTAAAGGTATCTAGACCAAATGAAAATATATTTTATGACGATTTTACTTCATTTTGGTCTCCTCTCCATCTCCCATTCACCCAATTTCTATTCAACGATTCGCTTATATTATCGTATCCATAGCCTATGATTTCAAATTAACATGCTTGAATTTTTCATTTGCCATTCTTTATTTTCAAATGACTAAATAATCAGCTGAGAAAATGTTCAATTAGATCACCACGTACCAATTTTTGTACCCAGTAATTGGAAAATGCGGATGAGAGCTGGATTTTTGTTCATCAACGTATTTACGGCGAATCGAGTATGCAACTTAATTAACATACATACATGATCAAGGGTATTTTTTTCCTGAGGAATGGAATAGTTTACTGGAAAAAGTACAAGATTTGGTTCGTTTACGAATTTTGATCTTTGAACCCAATGAAGTAAAAATTATTTCCCTCCTGTCTCATATTTTTAGGTAAGCACCTAACGAGAAAACACAAATTTCATCTTTTCGATTGAAGGTATTTATGAGACGTCACGTTCTTTTCGTAACTGCAAACACGCGCTGCTGGATGAAATTTAGAATTTTGACACAATCACACATAGCGAAAAGGAATTTACATAGTTTATGTGCCTATTCGTACTCTCGTACCTGTGCATATCTAGATATACTCGTAAGCTCCGCATGCGTTAGTAAACACAAGCACAGTAATGACAGCGAGAACAACTCGACTGGAAACATCGTCGTCGTATAGCAATGATTACTATACCTCGAAATTTTGCCAGAGTATCGAAAATCTTCGCCATTCATTCGTAGGTACCTACCGTTAGCCCGGTGTAAAATGTAGGTACAAAATTAGAGGAATGGTAATTTGGAAATGGTCTGAATTTGTAACTTTCGATATTAATTTCACCGGAGAAAGATATCTATCGGACGATTTATGGAATTTTTATTTAATTCGATTCTCTTCGGTGTCTGTTTGTGTGTCTCCTTCTAATTTTCTCTTTGTATTTTATGGAGTTGATCGAATGTTTAATAGGTATGGGCTTTTCATTATAATTAAACTTCAACGGCGAGTTTCGAATATCAAATTCGGAATAAGGTATAACAAATTGAATCTGAAATAATTATAAGCTCTTTTTGTACGAGTTAAGGTAGGTAATGAAAACTGACGTGAGATGAAATCGTAACTTGGCGATGTGAAATTGTTGTTATTTTATCGTAAAAATTTGTGTTGGTAGGTATAACTTTTCTGGCTTGGTTTTCCTCGCCAGAATCATAGTTTTTATCAGGGGAAAAAAATTAAGATTGCAAAAATGCTGAGAAGCTCCTTTGAAAAAACAATTTCGAAAATGATTTTTTTTGTTTTAATAATTTTTAATATGAATAAACTCTCTCCTTATTTTTAATGCTTTTATTTCACCCACAAGAATTTTGTATTTCAATTTCATTTTGTTTCTTTTGGTTTCTTCTGAGAGGAATAAAGGGGGGAAAGGTTTTAGAAAATAAGAAAAAGTCGTAGCAGAGAGTCTTCAAAAATATTTATAACAGTGCAATGATCACTTTGGAGGACCTACAGGCTGTTCTAAAGGTGATGTAACACATAAAATTGGTAAAAATAGCTTGAAAATGCACTTTTTTTGACCGCAGAGAGGGTTAAATTGGGTTGGAAGGTGTAAACCTACACAAGGCATTTCGGTCACATCCTCTCATTGTACTGTAAGAATTTGAACCCTCTAGCTTAATTTGGAGGGTCTGCAGGCTTTCCTAAACGTTAAAAATCACGTATAAAATAGCACAAAAATGTACTTTTTTAACCTTGGAAGAGGGTCAAATTGGATTAGAAGGTTAAAACCTGCACAAGACACTTCAGACACATCTTCTGACTGTACTCTGAAAATGTGGACCCATCAGGTCAATTTGGAGGGGCTTCCGGCTCTCCTAACTGTCGAAATTATGGGAAAACATGCAATATAGGAGGAAATCCACTTTTTTGACCCTGGAGAAGGGGTCAAATGGGGTTGGAAGGTAGAAACATGCAAAAGGCACTTCAGGTACATCCTCCCATTGTACTGTGAAAATTTGGACCCTCCAGATCAATTTGGAGGGGCTGTATAGGCAATAGGCATTCCTAAACTTCGAAAAACAATGTAAAATAATATGAAAAACCACCTTTTTGACCCTGGAGAGAGGTCAAATAAGGTTGGAAGGTTGAAACCTGCAATCAGTTCTCATGGGACACCCTCCCATTGTATGCTGAAAATTTGGACTCCCCTAGATCAATTTTGTAGGTGAGGGGTCAAAAATTGGGGTAAAATGTGGTTTTTCCCATCTTAAATGAGGTAAGAATGACCTAGAAAACTGAAATTTTGATATGTTGATAACAATGAAGGTACTGACCAATGGTATGATTTTTGACCCCTTTTGTTTATTTGGGACCACGGACCATATTATGCCCCTCCAAAAAAATGACCTTTCTGTAATTTTCAACTTTGACCCTCCCCACTGCAGGGATCAATTCCAGCTTCCAAAAGAACACCATGTCTCAAGTTTGACCTTATTTGATCAATCGGAACAGGTTCCAGGTCATAAATTGTAAAAATCACCAACATGTAACGTAGCCCAGAAATCTACTTTTTTTGATCCTAGCAAGGGGTCAAATTGGATTGGAAGGTTGAAACCTTGAAACCTGCAAAAGGCACTTCAGGCACATTCTCTGACTGTACTCTAAAAATTTGAACCCTGTAGGTCAATTTGGAGGGTCTGCAGGCTTTCCTAAACATCGAAAAACATGTAACATAGCCCAGAAATCCACTTTTTTGTTCCAGGAAAGGGATCAAATGGGGCTGAAAGGTTTTAACCAGCAAAACGCACTCAAGTGGCACCCTCCAGTTGTATTATGAAAATTTGGGTCCTCTAGGCCAATTTTAGGGGTGGAGGGATCAATAATTATTATGGGTAAAATACGATTTTTTCCATCTTAATTCCACCTTAAATGGGATGGGGTGACCTAGGAAGCTGAAATTGGATATATTGATCGCACGCCCCTTTTTATCCATTAATAGCCAAAATATGCCCCTTTTTATCCATTGATAGCCAAAATATGTCCCTCCAAAAAATGACCTTTCTGTAATTTTCAACTTTGACCCTCCCTAAGTACTCCAGGGGTCAAATATGATTTTTGAGAAAATCCTATTCCCTAATGTTTGACTCTATTCGATCAATTAGAACAGGTTCCAAGTCATAAAATGTTGGGCTGGAATTTATAAATTGATAATACCTGTCGAGCCTACTGCAATATATAGCCATCATTTTTTACAAAAATTTGGCTAAAAATCATATTTTTCACGAATATTTGTTCTCCATGCCGAAAAAAATGAGTTGAAAGTGAGTAAAAGTGAAAATTAATTGTGGTTTTTATGGAGGAGGGAGTGAAAAAGCCTCAAGGTGACTGACCTACCCATCTAGCCTCTCGTGGTCGTGTGTCAGCCTGTCTGGGGACTCTCGAGGTTGTCTGGCTTCTTAAGGTTATTGACCTAAGAACAATGACCCGTCCGTAAGGTATTCCAAGGCCGTCTGTCTGTCTGTCTGGCCTCTTAAAAGTCATTGATCCTCCAGTATGTTTCCCACAATAGTCGTCTATCCGCCTGCCTGGCGTATAAAGTTCATTGACCTACCTGTCTAGCTGCTCATGATGGTCCATCTGCCACTGCCTGTCTGGCTTCTCAAAATTATTGACAAGGTCACTGACTTGACTGTCTAGCCTCTTAAGGCCATCTCTCTGAATGTGTGGTATCTCAAGGTCATTGACTGATCAGCATGATTTCCCAATGTTGTCTGCCCGCTTGTCTGGGCTCTCAAAGTAATTAGGTAACTGACTCGTCGTCTGACTGTCCTCTTAAGGTCACTGACCTACTTGCACAGGATTGGAGTTTTTAAAAATAGGAAAAGTGAAAATCCACTGAAGGCTCAAAAATGATTCGAAACCATTAGCAATTGTCTTGAAAGGTCCAAAATAAAGTAAACTCCAAATTAATTTAGCTTTCTTCTTCAATTTGACCAAATTTTAAATTTTTTCAATAAGAAAAAAGCTTAAAAATTTTTTTTTTTAATTTTGAAAAATCAGAAAATGAAATTTAGCATTTCAAATTTTACTTGTACTGCATTTTTGAATGGTCCTTTGATTTTTCTGTGTACAGTCTATAAATTTTTCTGGTGATTTCTCGATGGGAATACCTCCCTTGTGAGACATTAGCACATGAAATTTTTGTATCCCATATCTGGCTAAGTTCTTTAAGAAGTCTGACAGTCGTTTGATGAAACAGACAGGGACACCCTATACACGCATCTCTTACACGATATTCATTCTCTCAGAATGACTGAACATGTGGTGCAAAAATCGCCTCTTCTTATATATACGCGTTAAATCACCTATCTGCTTCATTTAGTACTTTACACGTAAGTATACTTCTTTTCTCGACAGATCTGTTAACGCGAATGTCTGGCTGGGCTATACATATAGGATATCTTCTCCACTCTTTCCCACCCTCCTCACCTCGCTCAATCCGTCTTTCTCTCTATGTACCTTTGCAACGCTGCGAGCACTTTTTTCCAAATAAATTCCATCAGATAAATTGCAAAACTGGAATAAAATCAACAGACTGAAAACACTTTATTATATTACGTTAGCGCTACGCCGATACAGCTTATGAATCTTATCCTCGCCCTAAACTAGAACCATACACAACGTGAGGTGGAGTGGGGTGTAGTGTGATGAAAAAATATGGCGACCTCATTTGATGAAATGAAAGCTTGATAGTTTGATTTCGATACGCGCCCAGACGACGTTTTCGCATTATTTTTTCCATCAGAAAGCACGTTTAATACCGCCGAAAGTTCAACTTACACACCATTGAAAGGTATACGTCGACTATTTATATGCGTTGAAGGCTGCGATTTTTATTAATGCGCCCAGTCGAGTGATTTTTTACACGGCGTGATTCTCGCACATCATCGACTATAGGCATTTTCCACGTATACTCGCATTTATAAGCATTATAAGCATACGAGCAATGAAAACCAATAAGTTAAAGTACATTTGGCCGAATTAATTTCGTACATTTTATATCTACAATCCACAAGGTAGGTATACGGTTGCTTAAATCATCGCTATTTTTCATTTTAGTGCGTCTTGTTTCTCAAGACGTGGGTGAGGATTGGTAAAATCAATTTAGAAATAATATGGATGATTGAAAAATTATATTTTAGGAAGGATTAACTGAGCATTTGAGACATATTGTAGATGTTGCCTAAATTTCTCGATCAAGAAATACTTCACATTTGTATGACATGAGCTTCTTCGACACCCTGTACCATTCATCAATTACCAGGTTAATCCGTTTTCGTAGCTTTTCACTCGTACAAAAGGTGCAGTGTAATTCTTTCACCATTCCCGAACGTTTTCTCATATGATTTGAACATTAGACGCGAGCAAAAGCAAAAACTATACCAAACTATCTTGATACTTTTTCCAAACTCGTAGACAAATTTAATTGTAAACTTCGAATATACGATGCGATAGCGAATTTTTACATTACGCTAAATATTCTGCGCAAAGTTTTCTCCTTCATAACTTTTGTCTTGCACAAATTTATGTGTAGCGAAGACATTACGACGACGGTTACTTTCAAAACATGAACTCAACTGCCAAAGTACTAATCTTTTTTCAGCTCGTATGTCTTTCATATAGGTACATTGTCAGCTGATGTGAACTGAAACGACTACATTTTAACGTATTATACGTACACAAGGTTTACGGGTAATTTTCAACCGAGTTTACCCAAGTATTTTTTTTTTTTCAGCTTTTTAAAAAGGCGAAAATATCTCTACCTACACGAGCGACGAATTTGCAGCAGAATTTATCAAAATTTAGCCATGAAATGTCAACCAAGTTTTTCAAAAGATCGTATCTAACGTGTTCAGGCGCGAAGAAAAAAGGACCGTGAAAAATTCAAAATTAAGAAAACTTTTGAGATATGTTTTAAACGATGAAGAAGGGTACTGAAGGGTGAGACGTAAGGTAGGCAAATCTTCCCTCGTCGACAGGCTCGAATTCAAAACTAACCGCTGAAAGTTGATCTCAGTGGTCTAGAAACTCGAAGGTAAATTTTTTAAATGTTCGTTCCCATTTGGCCCAGTTAGTGGTGCCAAAAATATGTTTTCAGTACATATAAAATTTTTCATGTTGCCAATTTTCTGTAAATTTTTTTTGTATTATTGCGAGAATGATGGATCTTGCAAATAAGGAAACTTTGAAATTTGTACTCTCCAATTTGAACAAAATCGAGTTTTTCTTTCTTTTCTAAAAAAAAAAAAAAAATCAAATTATTTCCCAAAAATCGAAAAATTAACTTGAGCATCTGAAAATAGGTGAATGTGGACTTTTGAGATCCCTTTCCAACTTTCCAAGTTCCATTATCGAAATTATCATGTCAGGGGGATCCCTTGTATTTTTTATACGTTTATCAACAAACTGATTTTCAAAATTGAATTCAGATATCCTAAAGAGAGGCACAAAGGCCAGAAATTTTGGTCAAAATTCCAAATATTTCTGAATAAAATTAAGCGGCATATCGATTGTCTCTTGTTCGAAGGTCAAAAATAGCAACCAAAAAAAAAATGAAAAATAACTTTTAGTAGTGTCGTTCATATGTAGGTAAGGTTTCAAGGGTGCTAAGTTTAAATATCATTTCTGATTTCTGAACATAAATTTAGTTGAGTTTTCAAATTTCAATTACCTACTGATTTCAAATTTCAAAATTTATCGTTTTTGAGTCCCTTCCTCCCCACTTTAGGATTTGATCTCTGTTCAACAAATTTCGAAATATGAGTCTTCAAAGTGTGTCAATTTCTCATAAAATCACGAATTCGTGAACATTACGAACGACCCCCTCCTCCCCCCTTCAACCATAAGAGAGGATTGGAATGAATTGAATTGTTATTTTACTGGACTATCAGAAGGAACTCCGTATGATCGGAATGTCTCACATCAATTTTCGTTCGAGTTGGTAAGAATGAGGTTCTTAACCACTTGAGTATCAAGTGTAGGTATGTTTATGTAAGGATCATGGCATGGCATGACAGTCGTTAAATTCTTAATCTCCCACGAATAATGTCACGCCAAACCTTCGAGGCTTCAGTTTGTGGTAAACCGTTATAGTAATAGTAATAGGGTAACAATTCACACCTATACCGAAACATACAAATTATATCGAGGCAAAAAGAAAAGAAAAGAATTCCTCGACTTAAACAGGCTTATTGTACAGGTGCTGAATCATTTTAAAAAACACGAACAGGTTAAAAAATAATAATAATAAACTCGAAGCTTTCTTTGTTCGAGATTGGAAGACTCGAACGTATCGTCAAAGAAAAAAATAAAGGGTGAAAAAAGCACGGATATAAGAGGAAATTGAGGAAAATGTAGGTTATAAGTACAATACGAACATGTCATTTAAACAAACAACACACAGTCAGCAGCTCTCTCTACAATGTAGTATATATAAAGGTACCTAATAACGGAATTCATTATCAATATATAGTAGCAGCCGGTAACGTTCTCTCGACACGAGGGTTGCGCCAGGCAAAGCTTTCAATGTGATTGATTCCATTTTCCACGACAGGCCAATGATTACGGTCGCGTATAACGTTTATAAAGAAAGTGCTGGTTGAGCTACGTTACATATACGCAACCATTCGGTAAGTATACGAGTATACGAGAAGGTGGGCAGGAAAAGCCACTTATTTCTGACTTTTCTGCATCTCTCTTTCACTTTTGTATTCGACGTTGCTCGTTTTACGTATAGTTCAAAAAACGTCACCGGAGTAGTCGTCTTGGTGTGTTTTAAGGTTGGAATTTTTCCACCTTGTGTTACGAGTAGATGATGACGTTGTCATTCGAGTAGGTACGTAATGTTGTAGTCGACCCTGCGTTTACCAACACGTGTCATTTCACGTAAATTAACACGCGGTTCTCGTACATCGTACGAATTGTGTTTTTACGCTTGAGATTTGCAGAAATTATACAGGGTGTCCTGTCCTATTAGAAGGTTGTCATATGTTTTGGATTTGGGTGTAGTGTAACTAAGTTTATGCCAGAAAAAAAAGTCGTTGAATGAAGAGGATGCTTATCTTGAGGTTTGTAAGGATACCTAATGGTTTGAAAAAATTCAAAAGAATGTAATAATTTAGTACCTGAAAGACAACTTTAAAATGAACAAAAAAAACTTGCACGATTGAAATATCGCATATTTTCAGTTTATTACGATCATAAAACAATTTCAATGGGTAACATTTTGTGGAGAGACTCAAACTTTCAAAACTTGACTAGAGGCTCCAGAACTGCTCAAAACGGTTCGAAACCGTTTCCAATCGATTCAAGGAGTAGAAAATAGGATATACACAAAATTTCAGCTTTCTTGGCCAATTTGTTAAAATTTTAATTTCTTTCATTTTTGGTCGTACGAGTAATTATGTATTTTCAAAAATCCAGCAAAATATCGAAAAATTCCTGAAATTTTGTCCAACTATATATTTTGTTGCAGGTTCAAAGTTTTCAGCCCCCTAAAAAACTAAAAAAAATGGAGGGGAAAAAATTTCAAAAAATTACTGAACCTGTGAAAACTTCAAAATTTTTCATCAGTCCTCCCCCTCCCCTCCAAAAAGCAAAACTTCGAATTTTTGATGTTTAGGGATCGAGCAATTTTTCTGTAAGAGGAGGAGATGAGAGGTCAAAAATTTAGTATATGGAGAGTGTTTACATCAAGGGTGACGTTTTGGACCACTTTCGACTCATTAGGTATGTGGATCAAAGGCCATTTCACCCATCTCATAGGGGAAGGCATTTTTAGCCACATTGGTTCAAAATATTCATCTATCGTTTGGGATACTTTACCCCCTTTGCAAGCATAATTAGCCTATACTCTTTTCCTCGATCTCCCACCACATTTAATGTCTCAGTCAAGATTCAAAACTTTGTATTTTTTTCAACTTTTGGCCAAAAATATTCCATTTTTTCGTTCAAGTTTCAGAAGTGGATTTGGAAAGAAATTACACTCTCGTGTGTTTCCTCTTGTATCGCTTTTCTCTGGAAAAAAGAAGTAAAAATAGAAAGAAATTATAATTGAAATATGCCACATTTTTAAGTAGAAATGTCTCAAAAAAAATCCATTTTTTGGTCGAGTGTTTTCTTGACTTGCGTTCTTCTTAGGGTGGATTGTCCCCCCCCCCCCCCCATTGACAGATTTTAGCCAAATTCAGCAGAGACCTTCATTTAGAGTTGAAAGTTATGTACTCAGGAAAATGTTTTAGCTTCGGAGGTGTCTCTGGAGGAGAGATATGAGCCCTCAAAGACGAGACATTTTCAAAAAAATCGTGGTTTTTTTTTCTGCAAAAAATAACCTAGTTTCAAATGAATGTATTTGAGATTCAGCTTGGATTTCTACAATCAATCGACAAATCGTGCATCGAATTACGTCCTGACACAGGTTTGTTGTATATTTAGTAGGCACCTACCTATGTGCTTTTCGAGGTTTAGAGTTCACATTCAGGAGAATAAATCATCATCTTATAGGCACCGAAGAAAGTTCAAATTCAATGCCTTTCGATCTATGCTATTCATCGTCAAAATCCAAGGCCTTTTTCAGAGTTCTACTGAGCGATTGAAAATTTGCAAATGGATTATTTTTGGATAAATTCGTGATTTGAAAATTTTTTTCTCGCTAATATTCTCATTAATTAAGCCAAAATCTTGAAAGATATCATTCCTGACACTGGGGAAGTATTTTAGAACGCAGTAATGTCAATTTTGGATCATTATTGTCAATTTTAAAAATCGAAAACAGTAAGTAGGTACCTCAAAAAACTCGTGAAATTTTTTAGATTTCTTGAAGTTGGCAATCATGACCAAAAAATTGGCAGCACTGAGCTGTGTTCCAAGTAGTTGAATAATTTTCGTAGTGGGCACACTTACGAGAAAAAAATAAACTTGAACAAAAATTTTTGGCAAATTTTGAAAATCAAAATTGACAATTTTCGAAGATTGGTGCTTTTAAAAGAATAATAAATCCATCCAGTAAAAATGATGAAAATTAATTCTGAAACAAATACATATCAACTCTCTCGAACCGAATTCAACCATTTTTGGTCATTCTGGAGCCTCCAGCGCGATTTCGATTCCTTCAATATTTTGAAAATTCCTCAGAATTCGTTAAAATCAATTTGGCCTGCTAAAAATCGACTTGTGTCTAATTTTCGATCTGTTTGAAGGATTTATCCACATTCGATTCAACTTTCAAGTAGGCACCTCGAATGCATTTTTATGATCAGAATAGGTAGGTACCTATTTATGGATAAATACTAAAAATCAAAAAATTTCTGTTGATAGGGTTTCTGAAATTTTCACAAATGGCTGTATCTTGCCTGGAACCAATCTTTCGGATCCAAACTCCACCATTTCGAATCATTCTGGAACTTCCACTGTAATTTTTGATTCCTCGAAGTTTTAAAATCTCCCCTGAAGGCTTGGAAATTAATTTTGGGCTGCTCCAAATTCTGTTGGAAACAGGCAAATATGAAAATTTTTCAACAAAGATGGCAATTTCACCCCATTAAATGATAATGAAGTTAAAGCCAGGGGTGAGGAAGGGGTATACAAAATGTTACCACAGGGCTTTCAGAAATTAAGCAACGACTTTTACAGGTTAGTTTCAAAATCTGTGAAAATGGCCAAATTACCTTAGCAATTTTGATCAAAAATTGTAAATGAATTTTAAAAATTGCCGAGGGGTTCACTTTTCAAAGTAAATTTAAAGCAAGTTGAACAGCATGAAAAAAAGAATGATGGGCAGATTTAAAATTTCTGAAACTAGAAGACATCCTATTTGGGATTTATTGCCTTCAGTTTTTGAGAACAATTTTAAGGCCAATCTTGGTTGACAGATCTTGACCAGATGATCTAGCCTGAATTTTCATGAGATTTCACTTTTTTCGAAGAAAAATATCACTCTGGCTGGCTTATTTGAGGCTTAGACCCCTTCCCTTCCCCCTTCCAAGGAGTTTTGTTGCATTGAATATGAGCGTCACAAATACATGAGCAGTAACCCAATTACCAGACCTATTTCTGAACCCCTTTCATATCGTAGCTTCGAATCTCTTTTCAAGATCTCATCTTCGATTAAAGAACGACCTTTTGAAAAAAAAAAAAAAAGATGAAACAATATTCAGGCTTGTTCATTTATTGTTACTCTCTTTTTAACACACTCATTGCCACTTCGTCGTATAAAATGATGAATATAAGAGAATTCTATAGGCTTACCATACGCTTACTCCTTTATTATCCTAGATGTTCATTTTATACTGTGTAGTATACGTTACATACGAATAAGTATGTTTAGACTATCACGATAAGACGAAGTCGGAGCATGAAATTTATAATTTTAACAAGAGTTAACTCAAGTAAATGCACTCGTTGAAGAATTCGCGAAAAAGGCCAACTTTTCCGATGCGATATATGCTACTCGTATGTACGTTGGTGGAAGTGGAAAATTCATCGTGTGAGAAAGTTCATGTGTGTCTATAACATAACGTACCATATAGTCTACCTACATTACATTTATACATACTTTATATGTACTCCGTACAATATAATTATACTTTTTAATTACATCGAGAGAGAGAAAGAGAATACTTTACGAATAAAAGTTTATGGTTTATTCGTCGTGTAGTAAAAAGTATATCTCTACAATACACGATGCGTAAAACATTACATTACGTATTAAGTAAATGCCACGCTATGCACGCCAAGACGCTGAGACATTTCCGAAAGAAGAAATTTCATATTATGTATTGTGTTAAAATTCAGAAAATATACGAGAATATACCATTGAATTCGATAGAAAAAAGCAAAACTTCAAATATTATTTTTTTACCGGTTACTCGTTAACATAAAACGCCCGTTTTTGAGAGAAAGACGACTATGTCGAGGTTGAAATATTAATTATTAATATTTCGCGTAAAAGCGACCGTTGTATTAAGTATAAAAAATAATGTTCTTTTAAGTACGACAAAAAAAAAGAAAATACCCTTCTGAACACAGTAAAGGTATAAAATAAATCACCGGTGTACCCGCAGGAACGTTGAAAATAGAAAAATCTCGATGTTAAAGGAGAGAGGTACGAGTAAAAAAAGAAAGCGAAGTTTAAATAAGATCGAAAGCGTGGAAAAAATCTTAAGAATTGTTTTCGATGGAAAGTATAAAGAAAAGCGAGATGTCTTTTAAATGCAATCATAAAAAGGAGACAGCATTTTAGTCCGCTCAAAGGACCAAAAATTACGAAAAAAGGGCTTTGGTGTTGGTACATATAAAATATTGTGATGTCTCGTGCTGTGTGATGATCTACTTTTTCGCCTGCACACTTGAGGGGGGGGGTTCGTTTCATTCTATTGGTGTTATATGCAGATGGGTGAACGATATGTGCGTGAATATAGCTGATTTTAACCGTAAGCTCTTACGTTTTGAATTATAATAAACGAGAAAAATATTGTAATTTTACATCGCATGTTTGACAATTGAAATAAAAAAGGAAGGATTCCATTTATTATGACGAGATATTGCAAGTTCCCTCAAATCGTGTCAATCGATAAAGACAGTTTTTCAAATGATTTCGCTTGTATCAAGGATTTGTTGCGAAATGCAAAATTTAAACATAATAATAACAAAACATGGAGAAAAAATATTCACATTATTGTAAAGTAAACAAAAATATTGTAAAAACTGCAAAAAATTAATATATTAGGTAATACAATTCACATGTAATATTTTACTAAGCAGCCCAAGCTCTCAAATTAAATACCGAAGTGATATCTGAACATGGTATTAGTGGATTTGACCTAGAAAAAAAAATAATAAGTTGAACTTCCACTGTCAAAATCTATGAAGTTTGGTCGAAAAAAAAGAATTATTTTATATGAACTACAACTTACTGAGAATCAAACCTATGAAAACCGCTAGGTTGAGCGAATTGTAAATTATCACTGGCTAAGCAAAGTAGCATCGAGTATGTAAATTTTCTTATACTGTTTAATTGCTCTGCATTAAAAAAAAAAAAAAAAAAAAAGTTGAAAATATTATTGCTCTAATTAGGTGTACTCGTAGGTATGCCAAGTGAAACATACCTAAAGTAAATGCACCAGGATGTCCACCGAATTCGTAATAAAATCGGTCAGCGAATTTGTATCTGAAAAATGCTTCTGCTATGACGCAATGAAACGAAGGACTTGTCAGCGTACCTGGTGCTCTTTTTTCTAGTAATCCGCCTACTAAATAATCTATGTCGTGGACACTGGAATAAATGGTGGATAATCTTTGGATTTTCTGGAAAAATTAAAATTTATTTGAATAAAGTTAAGTGGTAAAAATTTATTGGAGACCTTTATTTTGATTTGAAAAAATCACCCTGAAAAAAATTTCTGCCTAGGAGATGTCTTCTGAGGGGTGACAGGGAGGTGAAATTTTTGATGAAAATCTCGGTTTTTGGGATTTAGATCCTACCCAATCTATTTTGGAAAAAATGGCTCAAGTCCCCAACGATAGAATTTGAGAAAAAATTCATTAATTTTTTGAATATTTGAAGTTGGCAAAAGGGGTTAAAAAATTGATTTCACTGAAATTCAAAATATTATCCCAGTTTCGAAAATGATATCTTTCGATGTTTTGGCATAATTAATGTGAAGGCAATAGAATTTCAAAACACAAATTTACCCTGAAATTAGAAATTTGAAAATTTTCAATTGGTCTTTGGTTTTGATTGCAATAGCCTAGGTCGACACAGAATCTCAAAAGTATGTTTTGGAACGCAAAAACAATTCAAGTTGGAATTAGAGCGAGAAAATTGTGATTTTTTCGGAATTTCCCCTCTCCTCCCCCCCTCTGAGGGTTCATATGTTCCCTCCAAAAACACCTCCGGGGCTAAAATAATTCTTGGTGACTTTTAACTGAAAACGAGAGTCTCCACTAAATTTGGTCAAAATCCTTCGATATTTTCTTTTTCACGATCTATCGTGGTGTTAATGCTCCTTCAATTTGTTATTAGGCAACTTATTACATATACGAGTACTTTATGTTAACATTATCATTATGTAATATTCCTGACTGAAAAAATTCAAAGAGCATCCAAAAATACACTATACCGAGGCAGATTTCAGAGTTGAATAATTTTATTTTTCGATTTTTGAAGAAATTGTTGAATATTAATTTCAAATGGTTTATTTTTCATGAAAAAAACCAAATTCGGTTGAAATTGATGTGGAAAGCTAAAACTTGCTTTTTGGCTTATTTTTGATCTTCAAAATTGATTAGTGGTGGTTTTGAACTTTTTCAGGGCTACTTGCAGATTTTTAGATCCGAAATGATTTGTTTGGTAATTGAATCATTTGAATACAAAATATGAAAAAAAAAGTTGTATAAGTATGCGGATGCAGTTTAATTAAAAAATATAGGTATGTATTGAAAGAAATGGCGAACAAAATACAAATTTGGTTAAAAATTCAAACTACTTACTTCGTCTTCCATCACATCTCTTAAATCTTCAAAACTATTTACAGGTGATAACCCACATAGAAGCCTCATAGTGCTGTATGGAGGTATTCCGAAATCTCTTCCTCTGTTTATATCCATACTGAGTAAATCAACTCCAAATGGACCATTAAATCTGAATAAAAAATTTGTAATCTGAAACAAAACACGAAAATTTCCTTTACATGTAGTTATACATAAATTATAATTTAGTAATTTTCTTATCATTTCGGGATTGATTTTAAATTTGGTTTGTAGGTACTTCAAAACAAGTCAATTTTCTTAAAAATTATTACTCATTGAGGTAATAAGTGAAAAAAACAATCAATTAGGGCATGATTATATAAAACCGTAAAATGTACCTCGCTACTGAAAAAAATATCTTGCTGGTGCTGTGGCTGTGAAATCAAACCACGTAAAAAATTATCAAAATTTCCCGGAGCCTGAATAATACCCGGTCTGTTGGCCCATTCGCTGAGGCTTATTTGATTCACTAGGGTTCGATTTTCGCTCACCAAGCTGAAAAAAAATGCATTCAATGATTAAGCTGAAACTATTGTAAGTTTTTAAAACCAGTTGTTCGATGTGTCAGTACCTGATTGATCCTTGAATGGTGCTATGATATGAACGAAATGCAGCTGCCACAAATTCACTGAGCGATGATGGATTCATATTGGGGTTATATCCGTTTGCGTATCCAGAGCCAGTTCTTAAAGGTACCAAGTTATTGTTCCTTACGTATGAAGGACCTATTTGCGAGAACAGAAAGACGAAAATTCAGTAGGTAGGTAAATAGCGAAAAACTTCATAAATTTCGTACATGTCAAGTTGGACTCATATTAGTTAAAGTCGAATATTTTTAAAATATAATGATTAAATGATTAAGAAAGTGATCACTGATCAGGTTATTGAAAAGTGAAAAAATTCTATCAAATGTGATGACAAAAAACCGAGTTGACCTTTGCCATTTTTAAAAGGACTTTTTTTTCAAAACGTTTCGTTATACCTATTTTTACAAGGGAACTTCTTTGGTCACTCATGAATCACGTATCAGAGCATTGAGACTCTCAATGTCTTTCTCAAAAAAAAAACTCAGATTTCCAAACAATAAATTGAGGGTTTAGCAAAAATTTTTTCAACTTTTCATAATAATATGTAGTTCAAAAATTACGCATATCGCATATCCATGCCTAATATCGATTAAAAAAATCTAAAATCTCGTTTTTTTCGGGAAGTCTCAAAATTGAGTTACAATCGCGTTTAAAATCCCGAATTTTGACCCTACGTGTGGGGATAATACAACATAATATTTCTGAGTGCTCAATTTATTCGAAATAAATCCCGAAAAATTGCGAAATGTGGTTCGGATTTTTTTTTGTAGGTCTTTTGCTAACTTATCAACACGTTGCAAAGACCACTTTCAACATGAGGGGGAAAAACTTTCTCAAGAATAATTTTTTGTTCAAGAATTCCTCAAAATTTCAAAATGTGTGATTGGATATAATTGTGGGCATCTTTTTCTAAAACATATTCTAACCATCAATTGGTTGTAGGATCTTTTTTTGATATAGATAAACTTGAACAAAATTTTTTTCAAGAGATTCAAATTTTGGAAAAAATTTTGAAATTTTCTCAAACAATTTTTCGAATAACTTCATTAATGTTTCAATAAAAACTCACAGATTTCTCTTGAAAATGAATTTTACAGATTGAATAAGTCTATCAGAATTACTCTTAGTTTAGTTTACCTTCTCTGGTGAAAAAAGAGAAATCAGGGACAGACTCCATAACGGACTGGTAGTCAAGACATACATGACGCAGTTGCTGATGGAGCACAAGGACATAGGCAAGTACCTATTAGAAAAGCCCAAGAAGAGGGACTCCCCTACCTGCTTGAGATGCGATACTGGAGAAGCCGAAGATACTCCTCACATTGTGTGGAGATGTCCGAGACACAACGAAGCTTGAGACTGGCTCAAGCAGGCCCTGATGTTACACAAATGGCCCTGTGAACTGCCCGACTTGCTCAGCCAGGGAGTTAAACCATTTTCAGTCTTTACTAGCGAAGCGTTCACTATGAAGACACACCAGTAAAGCAAAAGCGATGTTGCATGATCAAGTATTCGAATGCAGCAGGAGCTAGCTAGTAGTGAGATCTGGTCTATCAAGGACACATAGTGTCTATAAGTGCATGGGCCAGGCACACTACCCCTGACTTGCAAAATCAGGGCTGCATACCGATAAACATAAACATAAACGGTATTGGTATTTAGCATACAGTTCCCAAAATGGTATTGGTATTTCAGTATTCTCCAATACAGATATCAAATTTTGGTATTTTGGTATTCGTTACCTTAATGCCAAATCCGAGTATGTCCATACAAAAAAAGTACGATTTTACTCATCACTGATAAGGTTCGGATATGCTCGGAAGGGGAAGGGTTCGTTGAGTTCTGATTGAACATCGGTCAGCTTCGTGCATCTTCGGTGGTGCATTTTAACTGTACTCAGATGCAAATTTTTCAATTCAGGGCTTCCCAGAGTCTTATCAGTGAAGCAAAATGACGATGTTTTTTTGGATGGACATACTCGGATTTGGCATAAAGGTAACGAATTGGTATTTTATTATGTTGTGGATTTTTTTTTGGTATCTGGTATTGGTATTGGTAATTGTACCAATATAATACCAAATAAAAAGTGTATTTTTAGGCCAGAATTAACAAAGTTTTTCGAATTTTTTTTAGAAATTACACTTTTTTAGTTTTTTCTATTTAAACACCTCAATTTGCGAGTTCAAGGTTCATCATTATCACTTACAAGCTTTTCAATATGAGTAATTTATTAGTTATTTTATTTATAATTTTGTAATCAATCAAAAAATTCAAAATACCACAAAATACCAATACCAAAATGTACCATTGAAAATTATTTTGGTATTAATACCGTTTCAAAAACTTTATCGGTATTTTGTAAATTGGTACTTCATCTGTCTGTTAATTGGTATTGGTAAAACAGCTTTCGTAAATTTTTTCAAAATTTGCCGGTATTACCGATATTGGTATTTTGGTACTTATATTGGTATGCAGCCCTGTGCAAAATCATTGTACTATTGAAGAAGAACCCAGCAGCAAAGCGGATGAAGAGGAAGCCGAGCTTGTAGAAACACCTAACCAGCCAGAAACCACCAAACCAGTCAACTACCAAACCAATCAATTACTGATCCAGTCAACCCAAACTAGTCAACCACCAAACCAGTCAAAAACACCAAACCAGTCAAACCATCACCATCAAAGCAGATCCAAGCAGCAAAGTGGATGGAGAGGAAACCGAGCTGCTAACCACTGGACAGAAGTTACCTTTTAGTTTTAAGTTATGAGAAGATTGTTAATTTTGTTCAAATGTTAGATATAATTTAAGTTGTAAATAGACAACTGGCGATGATCTATAGTTAACGATTGAAAATAAAACAAGGTGCGTTACCATAGTGAGCCATCAAAAAAAAAAAAAAAAAGGTAATTTCTTGGCTTTTAAAATTTTAGAATTTGAAAGATTTTTTTTAGGATGATAATTTTGAAAAATTAGAGAGAACTGGCCCAATTTACTGTAAAAGCTCCTGGTGCATATCTCGAGAGGCATAAAATCGATACTTTTCATGCAAGAAGTTTATTTTTTCACTTTAAAACTTTATAAGCTGAATGATATTTTTTTTTCAAGTTTCAATTTTGAGAAAAGCTTTCGAAAATTTGTGTTTTGAGAAGTAGGAAAAAACAGGTTTTTCTTTCATATCAAGCCCTTCTGTTGCCAGGTCCAAAAAAAAGTGCGGGCCCGGAGCGAACTGCCCTCTTCACCACCCCCACCCCCCCCCCCCTTCTCAACGGTCCTGAATATCACATGGTCGATCTTTTTGTTGAAATTTCCGACTTTAAACCATTATTAAGAAGACTGCAATATTGATACCTAATTATTTTCTTAGATTTTGAAACCTCCACATGCCCTCTTTAATGATATATTCGTTTTTGCAGATGCTTTTACAAATTTTAATTCTGTTAGTAACACGATATAGGAAGCATATTTCAGGAAATCACCACGACGCGACATAATACGAGATAAAAATAAAAAAATTAAACACCCTCGAATCATCTCTGCAAGAGGGAAAAAATCCAAAATTACAAACCATTTCAGACGACTTTCGAATACGTTGAGATTATTTTACTAGAAATATACGTTAACGACATCTACGTGACTCGACTCGAAAAAAAAGCACGGTTCTGAAGCCGGGTAAATTTTTGCAAACCCCTTTACCTCTACCTACACGTAGGTAGGTATTTCGTTGGCGAATATTATTCGGGCGGACAATTGCAAATCCCTAATGCCTTTTATACTAAGAATATATTTAGCTAGAGTTACGCAGTTTTCCTTTTGTATAAAATGGAACCTTGCTAAGATTCTCACCATTACAGCCGCAAATAAACAAACGACGAGCCAGAGAGAGAAAAAAAGAGGTAATAAATTAACCGTATATAAATCAAAAGAGTGAAAAAAAAATGGATAACAAACGGATCAAAATATACAAAAACAAAGCATTAAAAAAAATTCAACATATAATTAAATTCGCCGCAGCAGTGAATTGCGACTCGAGCTCGCGGTTCCGCCAAACGGGAGGAAAAAAGCCAACGAATTTTTGTTTCTCGGGTTAAATTACCTTAACCGCGGTATAGCGTCTCTCTGGTTGTAGATTTTCTTCTTTTCACGGTTGGAATTTTTTGTTTCTTTTCACGTGTTTGGAATGTGAGAGAATTTAGGGATGAGGAAAAACAACGTGTGCTGGATTTAGGAGGGTGCGTAAACGACCCATGTTTCAAATGTATAGGTGAAGTGAAATCGTGAGTCGAGCAAATACTTATTCAAATTTGACCCTCGCTGTAAACGTATGGATAAAATACTATGATCTTGAGGTGACATGAATCTGTGTGTTTGCTCGTATTCGTAGGTCTAGGTATAAGTACGAGTATATGAGATTTACGTAGCGTACTCGTCGTAGTATGTTGAACTTGATGATATAATTGTTATCTTTCAAGATGATACGTTCACCTTGAAATAATTATTTTATCAGACGTATGAATTAATTCCATGTACGCGAAGGGAACTTCTCTCTTATTCAACTCGTATAGCTTTGGTACTTTTCATTTCCACGTTCGTGGTATTCATCTCCATATATTCCTATCCTACGTATAGAGTCTCGTACTTGTATTTTCACTTAACACAGGTGTACGGTTTAATCTTAATGGCATTATCTTGTATCTGTGAAATGTTACACGATGTAACCTTTTTTCACTCCTCTGTCTCCTGTTTTGATGTTGCGGTGTCGCCTTCACTCGTCATTCTTTTGAATACAGTACCGAAAAGTCTACTAAATATGAAGACAAAACGACATTTTACGTTTCAATTAACCAACTAACTCGATGAGTAGGTATTTGCGCACGTTCATTGTATTCGATGAATTTCATCTTAAAATTTATGTAGATATAGGTGGGTACCTTTTAGATACGCGTTTTTAAAGTATAATCGTTCAAGGATACAGGTATTCTTGAAAATTCTTATACATGGAGACGTATCGTATAGACTTTTATTTAAGGTCGAGGTCGCATTAGGCAAATTGGTATTCTTTATTGTCAGAATTCGGACGCGAAGATGAGCGAAAATAAACAGTTTGTAGAGACACAATGGGTTTAGTCCGAAACATGTCGAAATATCGATGCAAATTTCTGGTAATTTTTGTATATTAATTAATGTATGTACCTATGAGATGAACGTGATGTGTCGATTGTTGAAGTTTGAGGAAGATTTGTGCGCGTAGGTAGGTTTTCATCGCCTTCTCGAAGGTTTTGTCACCTTAGATATCCTTGATCTTTTGGTAGATTTTTTTTTTAATCGAGCGAAAGTAGAACTTAATTGTAGGAATTAAATTATATAGCTTTGATCGACGAAGTAAAATATGGGGTTTTTGGAAGGTTCGATGGTTGATTTTACAAGTATCTGTGTGTGGCTTATATGTACTTAAACGGGTCAAGTTCGGGATGTACATAGGAATACGAGTAGGTTGAGAGGAAATGTCTTCGGTGGTGTTGAGTTTCTCGAGTTTGGTGTGATGAATTTATGGGATGTGTTGTTGACGGAATGACATAAAAGTCTTTGAGGTGTTGGACGACAATGTTGTAGTGAAAGAAAAGGAAATAGAAGAAAGGCTGAGGACAGAGGAAGATTGAAATAAAGTACATACTTTTACAACAAATTATAACCTTTGTAATGTACTTGGTATGATTTTTAGGTGATTTGTAATAAGTAGTAAGAGGAAACATATTTCATTTGCTGAACAATGTACCTACATTTCAATGATTTTTCTCTTTTCCATCTTTTTTTTCAATGTTTAAAGTAGGCAAATGTTTGTTTAAAAATGGTAGGCATCTAACTGGCGATATTTTGCACAATTCAAATATCAACTAAAGGTAGGTAGATATAATGTTTAACGACAGTTGGAAAAAAAATCAAAAGTGATTCAAATGACAATAATTATAATTATGATGATGACGAATAAAACAATCTAGGTATAAGACTGTGATTTTATCAAAATTAAAATTTCTGAACAAATTGTGTTTGATTGAAAACTCTCGAAACCAAAATTTAGATTTTTTTGAAAGATAATCTTATTGATATTTTCAGTTTTTTTTTGGGAGATAAGTATTTATGCAGAGAAAAAATGAAAATTAATGTCCAATATGGTTTTTAAAAATCCACTTGAAAGGTTTATCTGGAATTTACTGCAATCATGAATTTTCATGAAGTTCTTCCAAGTACGTATGTATATAGGTTAGAGCCTAGATATGCAAAAGATTAAAGTAGGAAAACTTGACCATTTTCTGGAAAAATGATTCAATTTTTGGGAAATTGTTCGTTCAATTTTCGGAAAGATTGTTCATTCATTTCTTTAAAAAATTGTTCAAATTTTGAAAAAAAAAAATGATTGATTTTTAAAAACATTGTTCAATTTTATTTTTGGAAAAATTAGTAAATTTTTGAAGAAATTATTTGCAATCTTAGGGAGAATAAATTGTGAAATTTTAGAAAAAAATGTCCACATTTTTTTGAAAAATTGCTACCTGAATTTAGAAGTTGAAAAACTTGAAATTTGAAAAAAAAACAGGAAGTATGATTTTTAAAGACGTTTGAAGCTATGAATTTTTCGTGATTAAGATTTGCAAAACCATGGGAAGGGGGCAAAGCCCCAAAATTTTGGTCAAAATGTGAAAAAATGTCAAATATTGTGTGACATATTGTTTCAAACGTTTTTTTTAGAGCGTTGAGCAAGAATGCACTTCATTTTTTTTATTCAACCCCCTCCCCCCTCTCATTGGCCACCTCTCCACTCCTTAAAATTGAAAAAAATCTTGCAAAGTAAGTTCATATAGGTTGAGGTATTAGGTTTGTTAGAGGGCTAAATACGAATATGAACTCATTTTTTGGATTCATAGCCTCTCCAACACGCCTTAATTGATCCCCAAAATTTCCTTGAAATCTAAAAAACCGTGTGACATTTGATTTATTCGGTTTTTGAAAACGCTGAATTCGAATTTATCAGATTGTTTTCCTTATTTGGTGCCCTCGAAAAAAAAAGTGCAGAACAATTCTCTCTGCGAAAAACATTTTGACCAAAAACAACAATTTAAATCACATTTTAAATGCGATAGTGAATTTTTTGTGAATTTTAAAAAACGATTTTGGACTCTGAAAGTTTTTTGCAGGAGGGGGGAAGAGTATCCCATTTCTAAAAACAAAATAAAACAACCTTCCTTAGAAGTAAGGCAGCTCAAGAGTTTTCCTTGCGGAAAAATTCCCAAAAAAAAGAGGCAATAAAAATTGTGGAATCGATTTTTGGGTATTATTGGTTTCCATGAACTTGAGCACTATTTTTGTCCTTTTTTTTTCATTATTTTCACGAAAGAAGTGGAAAATTGGCAAAGAGAAAGCGAACCAGGATTCTGGTACAATTCCGATTCCTCGAATCCATTATCCCGAATCCGATTTTTCAAAACCCATTTCCTCGAATCCATTTTATGAAGGTATAGCTTTTCCTTTCAAAATAAGAAACTTGTCTGATTTTTAAAAATTTCAGGTACTCGATCCAAATGTATCAAAATTGTGTGTTTTTAGAAGTTTTCCAGGTGTTGAGAATATCAGAAATTTTCCAAAAAAGGACATGTAACCGTAGCTTGATTTTTGCCTCATAATTTTATTAAACCTTTTAAAATAAAAAATATTTTTTCAGAACCAAAAAAAGGTGCAATTTTCTATGATTTCTTTACCTTTTGAATTAAAGGCCAAAGAAAAGAAGGCTCGGTTGCGATTTTTGAACTTTTTGGACTTTTTTACATCCAGACATCACATTCCTCTCATTTCAAAAAAAAAAAAAAAAAAGTCAGTCGAATCAAAAAATTGACTTTATCCGGAGAATTTTGATCAGATCTAATTAAATTTGAACAAATTCTATGAAATCTGGTTAGATTGCAGTTTTGATCGGACTCAGATTATTTTTCCCTGCAATATTATTGAAAAAAAGTTTTGAAATTTTTCATCTTTTGTGAATTTGAGGAGATGGTATTCGAGGAAACGAGATTGGGGGAATTGAGTATTGGGGAATTTGGTATTAGGGAAAATATCCGTTCGTGATATTAAATTCGGGCGAATCCGTGAACCGCAAACCTTCAAAAATGATGAAATTACATTTTGAAATGAAAAATTTAGAAACGAGTTGAAGAAACCTCAAATTGGAGTCAATTACTCTTCTCTTCTTCTCTCTTTTCTACTTATTTGGATATTACTTACCTAAAATCAAATTCACTAACAATAAGTTAAATGAGAAAATCCCTCCTTCCTCCCTTTCTTCCTTCCCCTCACCCACAGTAATGGATAAAATTTTGGAGCTCATTGAATTTGTACCTTCAGCAAGAGCAAGCTGAGTATTGATGTTATAATTTTTTCGTATCTACGTAGATTTAGTGTATTTGCTCATGGTGACCTAGAATAGCTTCTGCCATGTCAATTTTAAAATGCATTTTTAGCCAAATTTTTGTAAAAAATGGGCTATTTGCGGTAGGGCAGTCATTTTATTTATAAGTTTCAGTCCAATGGTGATTTTCACGTTTTATGACCTGGAGCCTGTTCTAATTGATCAAATAAAGTCAAACTTGGGAAATGGGCTTCTCTTGGGAGCTAAAATTGACCCCTGCAGTTTGGAGAGTCAAAGTTGAAAATTACAGAAAGGTCATTTTTTTGGAGAAGCATAACTTGACCCCAAATCAATGAAAATGGCCCAAATTCATACCATTGATGAGTATCGCCATTGTAAACAACATATCCAAATTTCAACTTCCTAGGTTATCCTCTCACCCCATGTAAGGTGGAAAAAACCACATTTGACCTCTATTTTTGACCCCCTCGCCCCTTAAATTGACCTAGGGGGTCCAAATTTTCAGCATACAGTGAAAAGATGCCGCTTAAGTGCTTTGTGCAGGATTCAACCTTCCAACCCTATTTGACCCTTCTCCAGGGTCAAAAAAGTGGATTTCTGCGTGTTTTTTGACGTTTAGCCAAACCTACAGCCCCTCCAAATTGACTCAGAGCCAGTTGCACCATATTGGTTCAAGTTAAGGTTTAGCTAATCCAAGTTTAACTCTGAACCAAGGTTTAACATTTGTAGTGTTGCACATCAATGGTTCAGGTTTAGCTTTACTAAACCAAAGTTAAAACGTCATTCATTCGAAAACTGAAATAAATTCTTATGTTTTTGTCTGTGTGGTGTTCATAGGCGTGACTGCAGGGCATGCCAGGCATGTTCTGGCACTGCCTACTTTTTCCAGTTTCTTTTTCAATTATCATTTCTCAATAAAAAAAAATACTATTCATTTTTCACTTTAACAAAAAGTAAAATTCAAAATTTTCAATTTATCAAAGAAAAATTTTAAAAGTAATTTCATTATGCTTAGAAACAGTATCGCCAGTGTTGAATTCAATTTTGCTGACTAGTGTAGTCAATCTCTCCAAGATCCTGATTCAAATCTCAGCACAGCATATAATAATGTAAAACTCCTCTGAAGTGCACTACTTAAACTGAGAAACGAAGATGACCCAAATGATGTCGATAGTTTTCTAAATAAATTTCGATTGGTTGTCCAAACATGTGAAAGCCTTGGTATTGAAATCCCAGAAATGCATACAAATACGAGGCGTGTATCCAAAAAAATCGATGAAAATCCAGAAAATCAATTCTTATATGAAAGTAAAGAACAGGAAATGAGAATTTGCACATATTACCCTTATTTCTTAGATTCTCTAATATCCAGAATAGATAACCGCTTTTCTCAAGAAACAAATAATATTATATTTTCTAAGGAGAACTTATTTCGCTGGACTATAACTTCCTGGAGCTGAATTAGCCTCACCTACACTAAAGAGTTGAAAATTCACCTGCCAAACTTGTGAGCCAGAAAAAGAGTTCAAGATACCTTGTGGACAACTGGATCAAATAGATCAAATGGATGAGTGAATTTAACAGAAGTGCTACTTTTTCAACCTTTAATACGTTATTACAAGGATTTACAGTTATTCAGGTGACTAGTTGCTCATGTGAGCGTGAGCGATGTTTTTGTAAGCTCACTCGTGTAAAATCAAAATTACGTGTTAGGATGTCACAAGAAAGGCTTGATAATTTGATGCTGCCATATGTAGAACAAGATTTAGCCAAAAATGTGAATGTGAAGTCCGTCATCGCTGATTTTAAAAATAAAAAAGATCGCAAAATAAAACTTTAAATAATAAATTTTGATTAAATTTCAAGTACCTATTTTTTTTCTTAATTGTTTTAATGTTTTGAATGTGTTATTTTTCAAATAAGTAATTATATTTTTGATTGTACTTTCATGAATATTGACGTTTTAGAACTTGTGAGAACATTGAATATCCCTCCCCCGTCTCCCACACATCATCTTGGCACTACCTCCAGAAAAGCTCCAGTCACGTCTATGGTGGTGTTGATAATGTTGTGATTTTACTGATAAAAATGAACGCGAATGATTAAAATTTCAATTTCAATTACCTAGTTTCCCTGATTTTTTTTCTTATAAAATAGCATTTAAAGAATTTAAATTCCAATAATGTGGATTTACTACAATTTATATCACAATAATGATACCAACAAAGAGTTTAATAATAATAAATTTTGATTAATGCCAAGTTCTGGATAGTGGATTGAAGGTACAATAATCCGAAGAATTAAATTCATAAGTTCACAACAGTAACGTATCATAGTGTTCATCTCAATAATGTAAACGGAGCTGAATATTCAAACATTACGAAAAGAAAATCATTCTTTTATGTCAATCTCATTATTGAAATGTAATCGTAATTTGATGGTTTAGTTTATGTTTATTTTGATAAAAAGTAAAACCAAAATTGTTTGAAACGTAAACTACACATAAAAATTGAAATAAACGCCACTATGTGGAGATAATATCACGCAAAAACAAGCATTCGACGTGGTTTAACTTTCAGATGCTGGGTTAACCATAGAAATTTGGGAGGTTAAAGTTAAATTTGGTTTAAGGCTTAACTTAGCATTGTGCAACATTACTTTTTTCATGAGGGTTCAAATTTTCACAGTACGTTGGGAGGATGTACCCGGAGTGCCTTTTGCAAGTTTCAACCTTCCAACCCTATTTGACCCTCGTCCAGAGTCAAAAACGTGGATTTTTTTGCTATTTTACGTGTTTTTCAATTTTTCAGACAGCCTGTAGCCCCTCCAAATTGACCTAGAGCGTCCAAATTTTCACAGTACATTGGGAAGATGTACCACAAGTGCCTTTTGCTGGTTTAAGCCTTCCAAACCCATTTGACCCCTCTCCAGGGCGAGAAAAGTGGATTTTTCAGCTATTTTCAAGTTTTTTTTTTTCAACTTTTAGAACACCCTGTAGCTCCTACAAATGTCTACAGAGGGTCCAAATTTTTTGAGGTGTGTTTTAAGATACATTTTTTGGTGATTAATTTCAATTTTTTTTTTTCAATTTAGGTACCTTATAATTTTTTTGTGATAATTGATTTGTTTGGATCATAAATTTTTTCATGGTCATTTCGACTATATTTTTTTTTTTTGTGTAATTTTGACTAGAGTTTTTAATTTAGGTAATTTCGAATGTTATTTTCTTGTGATTTCAAATTTTTTTGGGAAAAAAATAATGTTTTTGTGTTTGATTTCAAATGAGAGTTTTTTGTAATGCATTTATAATTTGGAATTCTTTTCAGATTTCAAATACTTTTTTTGTGGTAATTTTTGATGGATTTTTTCTATTTTTAAAAATCTTTTTGTTTTTGATCTTAAATTTTATTCTTTTAATTCAATTTAAAAATTTTTCGAAATTTCAAAAAAAAATTTCCTGGCGATTTTTTTTTACTAATTTTGGATTTGAATGAGTTTTTAATGTTGAATTCTATTTGTAGGCAGCTAATTCATTTTTTGAGTTTATTAGAGGAGAAGGTACAATTATGGACCCAGGTACAAATATGGACCCCCCATGGTTTAGAGTACAACCACTAGCGCTACGGTCATGCTGGGTACCAAAAATTATACTAGTAATGTAGTATCGATGATCCATGTACTTATTTCGGATCCATGCAAACTTGGGTGTCTCTCATCAGCAATTGTTTTTCTTTGCGCATTATTTTCTTGCCAATGGAAAATTTTACAAGTTTTTCATTCGGTAATTCATCAACTTCAAATAAAGTTTGGAAAAAAAATTATTAGCGAAGTAAGTAGCTTACAGTGTGTACTTTCAAAATATACTTTCATATTTGTCTGTACTTCAACTGATTTTCATAATTTTTTTCATTTTTCATAAACTGCGTCGATTTTTTTCATGGGTATAAATATGGACCCCCAAATTTTTTTACCTAATTTTGATTCAATATTTTTTAGAATGTCGAGAAAAGTGTTATTAACAAAGAAGACAAGTCCAAAGTGTCGAAAATGGACCATGATTTTTTCATTTTTCAAAAACTTAGCCATTTTTTTGCATGGGTATAAATATGGACCCCTAATCTTTTTTTCATTCAATTTTGATTCAATGGTTTTTAGAATACCGAGAAACGTAATATTAATAAAGAAGACAAGTCCAAAGCATCAAAAAACATCTTCAAATAAATTTTTGTTCAATTTTCTGAAATTTTTATTCATTTTTTTGAGGGGTCCATATTTGTACCCAAGACCATATTTGTACCATTTTATGTCACTTTTCTAAATTTCAAATTTCTCCGTGAGTTTTCAACCAAAAAATTTTTTTCTAACACAATATACTAGAGTCTTTGGCCTTTCGAATGGTATATTCGAAAAAAAAATTGATAATTTTTTCTACCCTTTAAAGCCAAAAAGCTAGAGGGGGTCCATATTTGTACCTTCTCCTCTACATACAATTTGACATTTCGAATTAAAAGTCGAGCTAATGATGGGGGGGGGGGATCTCAGAGGATTTGGAAAACTAAAAAAATGTGAACCATTTTGTAAAAAAAAAAATAATAGAAAAAGAAAAGGTGATAATATGGAGACCCATTTAATGCATCTTTCTCTATATGGAGGAACGAAGATGACTTTCGCTGTTCTCTTTCTGCGCTAAATACCTCTGAAGTTTTAGCACTTTGTAGAAAATGGCACTCGTTCAGTCCAACCCATAAATCTCTAAATTGGCCAACTCATTACAACCTCTCATTAACTTACGTTCTTGTTCTTGCTACTTAAGTGTACCTTATTTACACCGACTTATAAGTTACACGTACGTAAATACAAAATAATAAGTAAATAACAAAAAGTAAACAAACCTACCTAACAATACAGGTAAATATTCATTATAGGTTACATGCTGCAGTACGGCGATAACAATACGTCTAGCTTCTTGAAAAAGAATCTCATCGGACCAGTTGGGATTCAGACGACTTAATTCGGTAGCCAGTAAATTATGCAACCTCATGAACATTACTTGGGAAACCGCAATTTCCGTGTTCTGATTTACTCTGCCATCTCCTGCGAGGGGTAAAAAAAAAAGAAGAATATTTGAATTATTAATAACACCACCGCCCCTCTACGCGGACGAGCCGCGATACAAACGGTCGTTAATTTCTACTATACAAACGCCTATCGATTATCGCACGTCGCGCGTAAACGAAAAACGAGGCAGGATGAAGAGGGGGGAGGCGGGAGGTGCAAAAAATTATATAGTCTTTGGGAAAACGTCTCTTTAATCGCAATTAAATCTAAAGTAATAAATTATACTCGGTCCGGGTCTCGTAGGAAACGTACTTTATGCCATTTTTACCCTTGCACCCCCCGCCCTTAAACTCCCACGTCTGCTTACGCAGCTAAGACTAATTTTATGGCTTTTTCTCTGTGTATTTTACTTACCGGCTACGTAGCAAACTTCGGAGTCGTTGGGTACATTGCAGACTTGCGTCGGTCTTTGCGTATTCATTAAGAAAGCTCTGCCGTCTTGGGTTATCTGCGATTTTAATAAGCCACCTCGGAATAGTCGTAGCGAATTCGACGTGTCTTTGGTCGAGCTATAGATAACTGATCCGTCGAGAAAATGCGAAACGCCTGAAACCTTTGAGAAAGAATTACTATACTCTTGTGTTTGGTTTTTCGCCATTTTCTTATGTCTGTGTCTTGTTTTTTGATGTGTGTGTTTAATAGTGTCAAATTCGTTATCAATTCGTGTCCTCCAGCTTACTTGTTGAACTGGAATTAATCTGCATCCGAAATCCTCCGAGGTACTGGCACGTCTCTGGTCTAAACACGTTTTCCTAAATCTAGAATAGAAAGGATCACTTGACGGAACCGCTATAGGCAAACATACCGGAGGAAGATTTCGCGGAGGAATTAAACTTCCGTCTGCAGCACAGCACGCTGGTCCTGAATGTGAGATAAAACGTATTTAATTCAGCCAACACAAGAACGTGTAAAGTGTAAACGTGATAAAGCGAGCTGTTGTTGTTAAATATTATACTATCCCAAATACTAAGTAGATAGTATAATATTTCGATGAAGAGGAAAAAATATTATTCATTTTTTAGAAAATTTAAAACGTGAATCATCTGCTATGCTTTCTGTCTACCGCACCACCACCACGATGCCTCTGAGGAGAGAGAGAAAAAAAATAAGAAGAAGAATCGCGTTTTTATGAATAGGCTTATTTAAGCAATTTCGCCAAATTAAATTCGTTGCTAACTTCTTAAAAAACACGATAAACGCCAAATGATCGACTTGAATGGTGTATTGATTATGTGCGTAGATGGTAGCCTTCGTCGCGCCTTACAGTTCCTTCTCTCTACAACTTATAGTGTTTCGTCGAAGGGTAAAATTTATTCAAAAATATTTATAATTTTCAATATAAAATGATGAAATATTTTTCAAACGGCACCATAGATAGGGAGATACTAATTTTCTTCGTTTTTTCCCTTTTTGCTGTTGTATGGCTCGTGCTGTGACTATACGAATACCGAACGTGGAGAGAGTTCTATTTTTAGGCATGAAATTAGTCGTATATTTTATCAAATATAACGACTTATTGTGAAAACATCGAAGATGATGGAATGAAGGGAGAATCCGGCGTTTTCGGTTTTAATTGATGGGGTATTCTTTGCAATTGCCTAACTTGGGCCAGTGCGAGCTGAATTTTTTTTTTTTTGAGTGGTGGAATTAATTTGGAGTACCTAGTTTCCATTGATAGTATATTGGCATGTACTCGTTAAATAAGCCCTTTGTTATTTTTACTCGTTCAAAATGAATCATTTTCAATTATTTTGATCAAGTCCCGAAATCATAATTTTCAAAAATTTAATATGATGTAGGTAATTAAGTGAAAATAAAATCAGGTTGGAATTTTTATTTTCGTTTTTTTTCTTTTAAAATAATTTTTAACCGAGTTAATAATAACTTTTAACTTTCTGGAAAAAGGTTTTGCAAAATTCAGATTGATCATGCTCCTTGAAAAATCAAAATAGGCAACTTATTATGGACAATACAAGCTCAAAAATCCATCAACCAAAATGTGAGGAAGTCGTCAAATTCTTTAACCTGTACAAATATGTATAGGTAACATTGTAACGTTTTCCAATGAAACTCTTCAATCAATGTTGCCTCTTTTGTGTTTCCATTCGGAGGGTCACATCTCGTATTAGATATTGTATATTTTTTCTTCAATCATTCTGTACGTGACAAAGTATTAAAACACGTCTCAGGGTAAATGACTGCATGTCAAGAATTTTGAGTTTACTTCTGTATTTTTACACGAGCTTGAAACCTAAAATTTCCACTAGTTTTTTGAAATGGGTGTATTATATGCTTATAAGACGCTAAAATATTTGCAACTAGTTTCTTCGTGCTTAAAAGCATTACATACCTACGTAAGCTTACCTTTAGAATACATTTGAAGAGTGATATTCCAAAACATCGCTTTGTCCATTATCACAACTTTTCAGGAGAGAGGAAAAACAGTTTCCCTTTAAACGGGTAAATTGGCTTTTTAGGCGAGTTTAGCACTTTATTTGGGTGGATTTATGATGTAGGAGTGTAGGTAATAGGTATACACTTCATCCACTAAATACTGCTGAAAAAAAATTCAATAAAAATGGACAAAGCGCGTTTTGGAACATTATTTTTTTTTAATTTTTAGTGAATTGGCTATTTAGGTGAGTTTAACACCTCATTTTGGTAGGTTGATGATGTAGGAATGTGAGTTAATACTTCATCTACCAGGTACCACTGAAAACCCAACTTTGATAAAAATGGACAAAGCGAGTTTTGGAATATCACTCTTCATTTAAAAGACCTACCTACCCCATTTCCATGCTCATTCAGTATGGTACTTTCGATTTCAGTCAAATATCATTCTCCTTGACGAAATAATTGATGGAAATATAGTAGAGAGGGGAGGAGAGAAGGAAGCTTTCCCTCTCAAAATTGGTGAAATGAAACTTCGTTGCAAAAATTTTCTGAGAACATTTTTTTGTATAAAATTTGGTTTTTTGAGAAAAGAATTGAATTTCTAAATTACCTATTAATTAAAAATTAGATAGGTACTTTTAAAAATGATGGAAGATCTTGCTAAGATGTTAAATCAATACTTGTGCTATTTTAGATAAATAATTGATACTTTGTCTAATGAACAAATGAGCTCATTGTAAGTATCTTTTAAGGCTTTTGAACCATTAATTTTTGAATATGACCTCCCAGCAATCAAAAAGTTGTGACCCAGACTCCATCCTCTTGAAAAATTGCGATGGAGTTATATTATTTGATCAAGTGTATCTTTTTTGTACTTTTTTTGGTGAAATTTTCCCTTCCCTCTCCAATGCTAAAAATGTATTTTTATTCATACACATAAAATGATATGTTTGTTTTTTTCCTTTTCTGAAACAATTTTTCTGTTTTCTAATTTTTTTCATTTATTTTTTTACAGTATATTTACAGTGTTTTTTGAGCCCTTTTCTAACGAAAAAATTGTTAGTTTTTCCAACTTCCACAAAATGTAGATGTTGTATAGAATGCAATCATCCTTTCAGCAATTTTTTTACAGTATTTTTTATTTGGTTCTTACATTTTCTTGGATTTTCTAAGATATATTTTTTCATTTTTGTGAGCGATTCTTTGAATAAACCTCACTATTGTGTTTAAAGAAAGCATCATGATGCCAGGAGGCCTATTTTCAAGTTTTTTGATCATTTTTTACAAATTTTTTTTCAAAATGGCTGCCAAGCAATGGACCCAGAAACATGATTGCAAAAAATCTAATACAAGTGCCCAAATTTCCTTTCGGAAAAATGAAGCCCCCCCCCCCAAAAAAAATACGGAAGTGAATAAATTTTACTTTGAAAAAATAATTTATCTAAAAAATGTTTTGATTTAGGTGATCAGAAACCTGGTTTAAATTTTGCTTCAAATTTTAAGAAAATTATGTTCATATTTTTAAAAAAAATTGTATGGAACCTGTTGATTTTATTTCTAACGAAAGAGGATCTCCAAATGCAACCTGCTGAGTTTTTTTTTTTTGGGTGGGGTGTTTTTAATTACGTCTGTCTATTTTTGGAATTTTTTTTTAAAAAACGTCAAATTTGACTCATTTCTCACGAAAAAAAATCTACATTTATACAAATTAACGTGAAAAGCTGAAAATTAATTTGCACCATATTTTTGACCTCATCAGTCGATTGGTGATAGTTTCGAGCCGTTCTAGAGCATCCAGCAAATTTCCAGGTTCTCCAGTTTTTTATAAATATATGACCCAAATTGAATTCAAAATCTATACTTGAACTTGGATTTACTTAACCGTCTACTTTTCTGACCGTTTGGATCTATTTTGGCAAATATTCTCAAAATTTGTCTGTGACGTGACGGTTCAAATCCAAAATTTTCTCCAGTGATTATTATTTTCGAAATGAAAAATGGTTTACCCATAATATTTGTACTTAGATAATAAAATGTTATTTTGACTATATTTTTAGAATTTTTTTTAAAACTCTGAAAATTCAAAAATCCACTGAAGGCTCTAGAATGGCTCAAAATCATCACCAATTTACTTGCAGCAAGTCAAAAATAGGACAAAAACCTTTCAGCTTTTTTCGTTGAATTAAACTTTTGAATTTTTTCTAAAAAATGGCAGATATTTTAAAAAGCAGTCAGGAATAAAATTAGTCAAAAATCGATAAATATGACCTCGAGATCAGAATTCCGAAATAAGCTTTTATTCAGATCAAAGAAATTCAAATCGATTACTGCTTTTGTTTTTGTTGTTGTTTTTTTTCACATTTTCCTACACTCATTTAATGACATTTTTTGATAACCTATACATTTTGTAAATTAAAATTTCTGGTCATTTTAATTTCTCAAAAGATTAATCCGGACAAGCATTCCTTCTCCCTTCTCCCCCTCTCCTTGAAAATTAATTCGTGAAAAAATGTATCAAATTTCCTGCCTTAAAGCAACAATAATTCATTGACCTATCGGCTATTTTATTTAGTCAAAAAAAATCATACCAGAATACAGCTACCTATTTCAATAGTTTTTGCAAGTTGAACTCCTGTAAGATTGAACTTCGTTCTCAGGGGACCTTACAAAAATTAATGAGTACTTATATGGGGCGAATTTCTTCCCCCCACCCTCCTCCTACTCCTCTCTATAGTTCCGGGAACAATATTTTGGCGAAACCAAACATTTTCATAGCTTTTGGTCAATTTATTGCAAGAAAAACATTTTTTAGATGGATTTTTTCAAAAGGTATTTTTGAACGAAATCCAATTGTTTTATGTACAATGTGACAATTCAGACATGGACTTTTTTGGCAGGAACTCATCCAAAAAAATATCCTTTGGTCTAAAGAATTAAATCCTGGATCCTAGTCTGTCATGATAAATGCGCTTTCAACTTGATAGTTCATCTCATGTTGTCCTCGATGAAGAAACTTGACAGTGAAAATAACACGAGACTTCCGACTCAAAGGCATAAAACCGCAAACTTTGCATAAATATAATATGCATATTTTGCACCTCTCATGCCACAACAATGGTTCAATGGTCGAAGACACAGACATAGCAGTGGTGGTGATGGTGATGGGAAGACTAGCGAAGCGTGCTCGTATGGTTAAAATACCGAATTAATAACTAACACCTTTTTTTACTGAAAGAAAGGTTACATCGTGCGCTATAATCTGTCCCCATTCCATGACGGCGAGCGTGTGCTTAAAATCAAAAACATCTGTTTCTGGAAATAGAACGGTGTGTATTAATCTAGGACTTGGTAACCAATTTCCATTTTGAGCCAGTCTTACTTGACTAAATCCTGTAAAACGGTATATTACGAATAGGTATTAGAGGTATAGTCTGCTATGTATGTACCTACCTATAAAGTAACGATAGCACCCAGAAAAGGGTAATTATCAGTTCTCCAAAGTATGAAACAAGTGTCACCATTTTATTAATGGGGTTTTCTTCTCTCTTTCGAGTATATACTATACGGATTTATACGTATACGACAACAATAGAAGGCGTAAAAAAAATTCCAGTATAAAAGACGTCGCGTCGTAGTAACGTTATAGCGTAGTATCTACGTAGTATTTTTTTTTTTTTTTCGAGAAAAAAAAGCTTTTTCCGAGATGACATATGAATGGGTGATAGATTAGCATTGTAGATGATAGTTAATGATTTCAGTTTTCGCAAGGTCTTTTTGTGGTAGTTTTTGATTTATTACGAAATCTCGATTGTGTGTTAATTTCGTCGCATAACTCGAATAAGTATCAGATACGTATGCAGTTGTTGTTTTCTGCACATATCGTATAGTATACATATAATGTATAATGATATACTCCATACCCATACATATGCTATATTTGTGCTGGAAGGTGAGATAATATGTCGTTAAGGTTGTACATATCCGTTCATATATGCTCACATACTGAAGTACATACATACCTACGGTATAGGTAAATAAATACTACGTACCTACCTATACGAGTAGATAGAGGTACACGACACGTTATTAGTATACTCGAAAGAGAGAAGATGGTCTCGTTTACGCGAATTATGAATTATACCAACTGTCTGCGTACGATGCCGGAAGCAATCGAACGTAAGCTGTGTTTGGGATACCCCAATTGGGCACTTGTAAGTTATTGCATAAACCTTCGATAGTTCTGTATTTATCGAAAGCATTGCACGGAAATTTTGGTAAACATATGTCGGCTGTGTTTTGCTCCGCTATTGATAGCATGACGTCTGGAAATAATGTATTTGGATCTGAAACAGATTAATAAATGATGTGTTGTTATAAGCGTGCTGGGATGAGTCATCTCAAAAGGGAATATATTCATGCACGATGCAATTGAACTTTGGAGGGGAGGGGTATTTTAAATTTTGATTGGGTTGTTATAGTAGTTTTTTGGTCATTTTTCGATTTTTCGCTTGACTCAATTTCAGTGGCGAGCTTTTTTTTGTGAATTTTTGACTTTCTGTAGATCTTCTGGATCTTCTGAAGGTAAAAATTGAGTTACACGTACTTTTTAAAAAAAATTGGAAATTCAGTTTTTAGGCCTTTTTGAAAAATTTATTACCCCTACACCTTAAAGTTCTTAATTTTTCGATCGGATGGTTGAAATTTTATTGTGAACTATCGCATGAGAGCTCTAATGCTCTAGTGAAAAAACAAAATTTCTCGAATCAGCCAAGTTAAGAACCTTCAGATCGCATTCCGGGGAGGATGTTTGCCTTTGCATTTCATTCTAGTAGTTGAATGAGATGCAATCTGTTGGATAAAATAGGAATTAAAAATCGTTGACAGCTCAGAAACGCTCTCTTTTTATACCTATGTAGATTTTTAAAGATGGGTGTATTCCTAAATTAAAATTTCAGACATAAAACATGCAAAGTAGAAATTAAAAACAACATTTTATTTTTTTCAATTTCTTGAATTTTAAAAAAAAGTCCAATTTATCCAAAATGATTTATTTTTTCGTTTACCTAGCAGGGCCGTATTTACGCACAGGCAACCTAGGCAGTTGCCTAGGGCGGCAGATTTTCAGGGGCGGCAAATTCTGAAGAGCTTTCATGGCAATTTTTGGGATTTTTCTAACTTGTAAATCGATTTTCAACAAAAATTACAAAAAAGTCGCGAAAATCGTCACGAATTTAAATTTTTTTAAATTCTTGTACTATTAGGTGTTCAATAGTAGTGCTACTGCTAAATTGGTATTTTGAATAATCATGAAAAATCAAAATTTCAAAAGCTTTCGCCCTCGCTTCGCTCGGGCATATAATTTTTCTTTTCTCTAAACAAAAGTTGAGTCTTGAGGGTAGAAAAATTGACCTCTCAGATCAAAAATGATGTTTTTTCACTTCTGAGGGATTGTGAATTTTGGTCTTTTGAGTGCTTTCGACCTCGCTTCGTTCAGACCATTTATGCGTGTTTCCAGAAATACCTACCTATTGGAATTTTATGGAAACAATTGTTAGATTTCTGGAGGAGCAGGGTTGTTGAGAGGGCGTCAAAAAGGACAGTTTGCCCCGGATGTGCTCATTCTAGAGGGCCCGATCAAAGAAGAGCCCTGTTTATTGTTCTTATAGGTATGTTGATAAAAGTATGGGGGGGGGGGTACTTGATTTTTTTTGAAAGGGCGGAAAATTTCAATTCTGCCTAGGAGCGTAAAGAGGCTTAATCCAGCCCTGTTACCTAGGTATTCTAAATGATTCCTTTTTCACGAAAAAAATTTCCTCTGCCCTCAAAGCTATTTTGGAGCTTTTGAATATCTAGAGAGGCCCCTAAAATTGGGAAAGATGAAAAAAAAATAGAATACTCACCTTATTCCTAAATCAAAAACGCGATAAACATTTTTTTGAAAATTTTCAATTTCCATGTCAGATAAGTTAGGTATCTAAAAATAGCCCATTTTTCATGAAAACCCCCTTCCACAAACAACTAATAAATGTTGGTCCTCTTGTATTAAGCTTGGGGTGGGATTTATCGGCACGACAGTTTAGGGTGTTTCAACGACGAAAATAGGTGGTTTTCACGACGAAGTAATATAATGCCCGGCCATATAAGAATTGAACGACAAAAAAAAAGTTGAACGACGAAATAATCTAATTCAGCGACCATATAAGAATTGAACGACAATATAAAAAAGTCAGCGACGGAAAATAAAAAGTAGCCCCACGGCAGTCAACGACAGGTTTAAAAAAAGTACACGACAGATTAAAAAAAATTCACGACATTTTTGTACATCAATTTCACGTCCGTCTCGAGTCTCTGGGATCCCAAGTACAATCCGAGTATTCATTCAAATTCAGTCAAAAATCCTCGAATTCGGAAAATTGTCATGATTTTTAAAATTTGGGTTACATGAAGCCCCCTCCTCTGAAAAAGGGTTCACACGCGCGGAGTCAAAATTATTCTTCGGGGCTAGCTTCGCTTACTCATAGGATCTAAGAAGTCAATGTGATGATCAAACGCATTAAAATACCATTTTCAAAATTTTGGAGCATTTAACCCTTCTCCTTCTCTCGCTCATTAGTCTGTCCCAAGTTCTTCGGATCCCAAAAATTAAATTTGTGTACTTTTCTGTCAAAAAAATTGTCGAATTCGGCAAACTTTAATAAATGAAAAAAGCTTAGAACACATGAACCCCCCTCCTCCCCCAAAGCTTCTTATTTTTTGGAGATTATGAATTAATCTAGCTACTGGGAGGTATCTTACCTCCCTTCTTTCCTTCCGTAAGTGCCTCTTAAGTGTTTTGTGTCTCATTTATCTCGTAAAATTCAAAGGTTATTCTACAAGTACTATTGTCGGGAATTCTTTTTTTTCGGCGTGCAAATTGAATATCTCTGTCGTTACACTAGCCGTCGTTCAAAAACCTATTAAATTCGTCGTTCAAATCACTTATGCCGTCGTGCATTTATGGCTGTCGTGCAAACACCCTATTTCGTCGTTGAACTTTGCTGTCGTTCAATATATTTTTCTGTCGTGCCATTATATATTTCCCTTAAGCTTGCCTCCCCCCTCCCTCAGAAAAAATAGAACAAATGAAAAATTGAATTTGAAAAAAATCACTCCGTGTTTCGTGAAGTTGAAATAATTAAGAAAAATGTATAGGTATGCTCCTTCAAACGTGGATTACAATTAATAAAATGTTACCAACTTATTTCTTTTGGGATTTTTTTTTAAACTGTGGAACTTCAAATAGGAGAACCAACATTCCTTTGTGCATCGAAGGAAATTTTTTTTGAAAAGGGGGCTGTTTTAAAAGAGTTTTGGCTATGATACGAAAAATTTTCAGAATCTTTCTATATATTATAGGTTTTTTTTAAAAATTTTTAGGGAGAGCTTTATGCAAGAAGGCCAGTTATTGGGGGGAGGGGGAGTCGAGAAAAGTTTATTTCTGAAAAGGAGGATTATTTGTGAGGGTTCTGGCCAGAAATTAAAATTCTTCCAATAACTTTTTCGTGCTTCAATCCTTCATTTTAATTTTTTTAACGTGTTTTCCAATTTACGAAAGCCCTTTACATGAGAACCAATACATAGATATGTCGCTTGGAAGACCGAGGAAGGTTTTTACTAGAAAAAAAGTGATAAGTATGTGGAAAAATTATGACTCAGAGTCTCAGAAGTCAGATATTTTTCCAATTTTTTTCATGTTTGAGGGTTTCATATTAGGTATGTTTACAAGTGAACCGAAATAAGTTCATGAAACGAGGAAGGTTTTTTCTAGTTAGATATTGTGACGCTACCGGAAGGGAGTTATTTAACAAAATTCTGATGCGAAAATTAGTGTTTCATCTGTCAGTTTTTTCAGCTTAAAAGTTTGCAATGAAAATTGGAACATGAAAATTTTAAGGAAGGTAAGTATCTCAATTGGAAAAAACATTTTTGGCTCAGTGGGAGGAAAACCAGAAAAACAATAAAAATAGTTATAGGTGCCATTAAGTACATAGAATCCCAAGTGCTGAATTGAATTTTTTGATTTTTGGGCGGATTTTTTATGTAAGTATGTAATTCCAAAATCCCCTTTCCATGAAAAAAATGGTAATAATTAAATTATCTAATGCAATTAAGTAATTTGTAAAGCGTGATACAAATTTACTCATCAAAAATTCAAAAAGTTTGTATAATTTGGCTGGGAGTAGATACCAAGAAAGGTTACTATAGAAACCAATGTGTATTTTGAATTGAATAAAAGTTGATTTTGAATTTGAACTTTTAAAGTAATCAGTTTCCAATTCTAAAACCTACTTTCGGTCTTACAAATCAATTTGTGTTGGTTTCAAGCCTTTCAGAGCATCCAGCGAACTTTGAAATTTTCCAATTTTTGATACGTACGTAAATTACGTTAAAACATTAAAAAGAAATTTGAAAATTTGCGCCTGAATCGATTGAAGGGGTCACTAGAATATCTCGTGTGAATTTTGTAAGTGCTGAATAATAAACCTTTACTAGCTCCCTTCTCTGTCTTTCCTTGCACAAAACGATAGATATAAATTTCTCAGAAATGAATGTCGCATTTCTTGAGCAGTGTGAAAACAACACCTTATATTCTCACCGTCTATAGTAGGTACATACCTACCCAGCACTGGATATAAAACAATCATAGTAATTATGTACGCCCCAGTACATATAATAAAACGAAAAAATTGCTGTAAGCGAATCCGGCATTCCGGCAAAACATTTGTCATGTTATAAAAAATGCAAATTTTAACACGTCATGATAATATTTTTCAACCCATCCCATGAGTGATTTCATTCTTTAATTTTGTAAGCTTACTCGTGCTACAATTTCTCCTTTTTCCTTTCCCTCCTTTTCTCTTTCTTTTCCCGATTAAAATCAATAAATCGTGTCCAATTGTCCATAGTATTGAAAGTTGCTCAAATTTTCTATTGGGTATAGGTACTTTTCTACCTAACTAGTACTTAGCTAATACCTATATATTGTATGTATTCGAATATTCGTGTTTAATTTCTACTGATTTTTTATGATGTAATTTTAGATTTTTTGCGAGTAAACTACGTAGGTACAGTTCTGAATAAGAATGTCTAATGAGCATAGGTGCCTCTTTTTTTTTATTTGCAGAAAAACAAAACAGAAGGCCGGAATTGGCGAAGAAAACGATTCTCGTGAGTAATATTTATGTTGTGCATATTTAAGTAGGTACATACCTAATTTAGAGTATACTTCACTACCTATCATAAATAATTCTATGGATAAGTAGGTAACTCCAACTTCATCGAATGATCCATTTCTCAGAATTATTTAGGAAGGGCGGGGGGAGGAGGAATCAAATACTTCATAATCATGAAATTTTTTTTTAAATACTTGAAATTAAATCCTGAAATATTTCATTTCCAATTTCGCAGCTTTTGAAATCCATTTCTTGAACTTTGAGAATTTAAAAAAAAAAATTGTGTAGAAAATAAAGGATTTTAATGCTGCAATTTTTAAATTTATCATGAACCTGTGGATTGTATTTTTTTGAATTTCCAACTACTCTGAAGAAGCTTCCAGTCGAAAATCAGTTTGCTTCAGAGCTTTCATTATTATTCAGAATTAGTGAACATTATATTCAGACACCCAAATATCAATTTGATTGTACTCGTATTTCTGAGTGGTTTCAATTGGAATATGTCCAATTTCAGCGGATTTCGGATGCAAATTTCCAGTTAGATAATACATGAATTTTCAATTCGAGATTCCAAAATCGTGAAAATTGTACCTACATTAATTTATTTTTATCCAATTTCTTATAATTTCCCATGGAGCTGATTTGAAGCAAAGCCTCGTGGAGAGGGTGCAAAAAGGGCAGTTTGCCTCGTTTCCACGCTTTCTGAAAGGCCTGGCAAAAAAAAGACCTGTGATGGAAGAAACTCCCGTTTTTTTACTTCTCAAAACACACATTGTCGAAAAAACATAAACTCTCGTATGAATAAAAGTATTGTTTTTATGCCTCTAGAAGTAGGTACACAAATTTTCACAAGCTTCTCCCCTCACTTGAGCCTGTTCTATTTTTCCCCCAAAATTTACATCCTTAAAAAAATTCTTGAAATTCTAAAATTTGAAAAGCCAAAAAGTAAACTCTGCATAAAAAAACATCGGTTTTAGTTCTCTCAAAATACCAAATATTTTTCAAAAGTTTTCGCCCTCACTTCGCTATAGGGCCAATTTGTTTCTGGTCATAAAATTGAAGAATTCCCATGTGGGCCCCCAGAAATCGAAAACAAAAAATGAAAATGTTTATAAGTCATTAGAATATGATATCATTCGGCAAAATTAGTATTTTTTCCATAATATATCAGTCACCAAATTTTCAGTCAAATTCCCTCCCCTCCCCCACCCTCTCTCAAAAAACCTATTGTAGTTTAATCCCAAAAATGGAGCCAAATTATATTTGCCTCGGGTCTGAATTGGTTCTCGCAGGCTCTAATTTGAAGTTGAGATCAAATCAAAATTTTTATTCCAGAAGTTAGAATTTGAAATTCTTTAGGTTACCAACCCATATGATTTCATTCTGATTTCATTCTGATGGTTTCAAAATATTCGGAGATCGATCATATCAAATAATGAAGAAAATTTCAATATTTACGTTTTTATTCTTTTTTTGTAATTTTTAAATTTATAAAAATTGGCCTGAAACCAAAAAATCTCCTGAGATTGGTTTGATCTTTCAAAATTGAGCAATTTGAAATTTCTGGGGAAAATTGAATAACGTGATTAGCCAGAGCTTTCTTTCGCTTGAAAAAAATAATGTAAATAAGTATTACATATTAAAAATAAGTTTGAAATTTATTTCATCAAAATAGTAAGTTCTTGAAATATTTTCAAACATAGGTAGTAGAAATAAACTTCAGCATGAAAAATGTTGGTAATGAGAGTTTTAGGAATTGTTTTTTTTAATCCAGCTTGATCTCATATTCAAATCCTTATCTGCCAATTCAAATGGTTCTTTCGGTAAATTTTTCAAACGTGTGTCTGAGGTTGAGGTCTTAAGTAAATTTTTTGAGATAACGAATTTTTTTCGCAAAAATATCTAAGTAGATATTTTTAACCTTAAGAATGCATTCCTCGGACCGAAAAAAATTTCTTCCTAAAACAACACACATAATTTCCATTAGCTCTGTTTTCCTTCCATCATTCCAAGAAATATTGACACTCTTGTCAACGAACCAACATCACATTCAGCCCCTCTACCCCACCTCCACTCCGTCCATCTCTCGCAGTCACATATTTATATTAAGTATTAATTAATATTCAATCTCAATCGCAATCGTCATTTGCTTTTCCATTAACGCACGTTGCACCTTGTTGATTATAAATTTTTTCAAAAACATTACCGCACGTACCTGCACTTGCCTTCCTATCGTACGGTAATCTACATTGACATACTTTTTTTCACTCTCTTTATAATTGTACCTACTACAAATGGTGGGCAGGTATGGGTAATGTCTTCTGTAAAGTCACATTACGACCGTAGTAATGAGGCTTACATAACCCCAAATCGAATATAGTAAATTTGTACGACGAAAAAATTTTTAATGCTTTGATCATCCTTGTCCTTGTATATGTTTATTTAGGCTTAACAATAGGTATTGCAATCCTTTTAGTCATATACTACGAGTATATAGAGGTTGACGATACTTTAAGATACTAAAATAGCAAATAGGCTTCAGGTACCTATATATGTACTTTTTGTTCAAAAAGAACCATAGCGAAATGGCAAAGTTTTCTCAAGTTTTGTTGTTCGTTGGTGTGTTTTTTTCTTTATTGTGTACGAGTTTGGATTAGGCTGGGTTCTTTTACTTACGTGTATTTTATTTATTTATATTTTTTTTTGCACGAGCTTCGTGACATTGTATGTATGTAGGTACGTACGAGTAGTACATTTTGAATAATTTTATGGGTTGCTCGTATGAAAGTTTTTCTTGCTTCGATAATGACCATATATTGTGTACGTAGCATTGTAAAATTTAATCTGTGCATCTCGCGTAATGAGCTATACAATATACACATGTCCATTATTATGAAATTACTCACTAGAATGCAGTGATCTCTTGCTTCTTCGAGTATTGACGGCGTTTAGACTCTGTAATGAAAAACAAAATCGATTTATTTAGTCGTTTCGATGATGGATCGTAAAAAAACCTAATCAATATGTCAGATATAACTACAGGTCTATACGTGTGAATGACTTGTTTATAGTGGTGAAAATAATAATGAAATGAAAAGTTAACGTTATTATTATGCGATTCGATAATGACAGAGTTCGTTTTTTATCTGGGCATATTAACTTTCAACTACGGGTATACTGGCACACTTCCTCGGAATAGGGGTTTTTCCCAACTAGGTCGATGGTCAGTGTTACGTATTTGCGATATGTCTCGCCAGTCAGCTCGCTGTTGGTGTTGCTATAGTAATTGAATACGAATTATGGATACTGCAAGTATGTACCTATGAGGTACTCAGAAGTAGAGATATTTTACGTGGACTCGCGTCTAGTATGTTTGTACCTAGACCTAGAGCGTCTATTAATGTATACGTCTGGCTCTAACTTATTATAGGTAGAGGTACAACTGCAGCTAAGTGAGAGTACTCGTATACGTCAGATGAGTGAAAGACCTACTTCGATGTGCATAATATAGGTACCTAATACAGTTTACTACAAATAAGAGAGCAAATAGGTATGTATATAAGGTATTATCACACAGGTACGAGTACATAGGGGTATTCCCCAATTACGTTTGTATTATTGCTGCAGCATATAAATAAAGATAATCGCTGTTCCGCCATCTTTTTCATCTTCTCGCCTACACATCGAGGGTCATTTTTAGCACGAATAAACGTGTTTATTTAATTTTTGTGTTTTGTATTTTTTTTTGCTTTTTTTGTTAAATTTAAATCTGACAAGCCGAGTGAAAAAATTAGCTACCGTGCTTTTTTCACTATTTTCGTTCCGGTTAAATCTCCGGAGTATGGTTAAAAAATAATCTGATTGTACGTTCTGTATGAAAATTTCGTGCTCTATGTACAAAGATGCTCGGAATGAGATTTTTTTTTTACTTTTGCTTTCTTTGAAAAATGATTCGAACGAGGATTGTACGTAGCAGCAGTTGTAGCTGGGTAGAATTAGGTACTATTTGAGACGATGTTGTTTTTTTTTTCATTTTTTTGGTTAGAAAAGAAATTTCTTGTAAATTAAAATATTAGACGGCGGTGTTTTGGATTTTACTGGAAATTAGACGTAAAATGTGTTGGTTTTTTTTAGAGAGAGAGTGTAGAAGGTTGAATTTTAATTTAAATATATATTTTTTTTGGTATCGTTCTCTTTCTTCGTAGAGCATTTAAAGAATTTAGAGGAAGGAAGAGCACATTCAAATTTTTTGTTCGTGGTCAATGTGTTACGACTACGTAAGTCGTTTTCAGGACCGTCGAAGAACCGAAAGGTAGCCCGAAGCAAATCTTGTTCCATCCCTTTATGTACTAAAAATCCAATCGTGGGAAAATTCTTAAAATTTGATCAATCATATTTTGTACATAATGTTTAAAAACAACATAAAAATTGATGCTTTTCAATACATGTTTTCAGTTCAATATTTCTAGATATTCATAATTCACGTTCGAGGTACCTGTCTGAGGTCCTTCATTTTTTGAACCCTTCAAGAAATCGAGGTCAAGAGTTAACTGTCCAGTTATTCACCCCCCCTCCCTGTGGTTTTGGTTAGTTTTGAGTAGGTATAGTAACTAATCAAGTGGACCCCCCCCCCATAAGACTTCGTGCATCCCTTGTGCTTATAGAGATTATTACTTCTACTCCGTATTGTGTTTCAAAAATTTGTCCAAGAAGTGAATTGAAGGAGCAACGGCTTAATACATATTATGTAACATGGTAGCGCATTTTCAAAATTGAAGGAGCTGGCTGAGGGAAATTTTCAAAGAGGTTAACCACAAATTTCAACAATTTTACTGCTGTTATCTTGTTCAATTTTGAGAATAGGCCATTTTGTTATAGTTAGAACTATACATAATAAAAAAAGTTGAAATTATCATTATTTAATTATCCTCGTGCATGTTTTTATTCTTTTTTTTGAAATATCAGCGAGAATTCTGATTCAATCTTCCATTAAATTTTAGTTTGATTTTCTGAAATATTTTCCCATAAATGTCAACAAAAAGTCATGATCATGCATTTAATTTTTATTCTTATCAAATACTTAGTTGTTGATGACATTTCAAGTAATTTTTATAATTGCTTAGCTACTTGATTTGCGAATTTGATTGATACGAGGAAAAAGTTGTGGGAAAAATGTGTTTCTTTTCAAGTTTAAATAGTTGTCGCAAATTTTCTAAATTTAAAGTTTATTTTATGCGGAAACCAACATTCTTCAAATTTGGTTTTAGGGTGTGAAAAAAGTTCTCGGTGTTGACCCAATTTTTTTACTTCACTGGATTTTACCTTGTTTTTTTCAAAGTTATGAATGTATTATGAAGATTTAACCGAGGGAAAAAATGTCACTCACTTACCTACTGATCATATTAATTCGTGTTTTGAAAAATTTATTTGATAAAGTGCAAAATCTTGATCAGGGGTGTCAAATGCTGATCAACCTCCTCGATTGACTTCTGAACAATTGGTAAACTGATCAAGATTTTGGCACTTCTCTTTACTTATAACATTTTCAAAAAAAATTGTGTGTGAAAAATAGTTTATTTCAAGGACAAAATGTTGAATCAAAACAAAAAGTTCAATGTCTCGAATTTTTGGAAATTCAAATTTGAAGTACCTATCTAGAGCATCAAAACTCAAACCAATGGAGATAGAAAGCTGAAATTTGTTCTCACGTAATTTTTGACCTCCTTCCCCATCCTGAATTGATTAATGTTCTCATCGAACCGGTCCCAAATTCTCAAAATGAGTGAGATTTTTCAGTTTTCAAAGAAATTGCGAAGGAGCTCAAATAAAACTGAACAACTACATACCCGAATTTTGAACTTTTGGACAAATTTTTTTCTGGAAATTTTGGTCAACATAAATTTTGGTCAGCATTTTTTCGAAATTTAAGCCAGAATTATTGGAAATTTTAGCCAAAATTGTTGGAAATTTCGGTCAAAATAATTTAAAATCTTGACCATGATATGATCAGAATTTTTTTAAAAAACTCAGCCAGCATTTTTTAAAATTTTGGTAGCATTTTTTTAAAACCTTGGCCAATTTTTTAAAAACTTGATTTGCCAAAGGTTCAATAACGTTTGAAACTACAACAAATCCTTTTGAGAGGAAATGGTAGATAGAACTTTTCCAAAACATTCGGAATTTCTTGAAATTTTAGACAAAGTTTTTCTTGAAATGTCAGCCAGAATTTCTAGAAATTTTGGTCGACATTTTTTGAAATCTTGGTTATGGTTTTTTTGATATCTGAGCTAGAATTTTTGGAAGATTTGAGCTAGAACATTTGGAAATTTGAGCCAGAACTTTTGGACATTTTTTGAAACTTTTTGGTCCGAATTTTCTGAAGCTTTGATTGGAGTTCTTATTATTTGTTTGTTTGTGGGGGGGGGGGGGTTGTAATTGCATGATTATTACACCAGTCGTGTGCGAGTTTATATCAAGTTGGTTAGATTGAGTTTGTTTATTAGATATATGCATTTTTTAATTTCAAAATGGTTGTCTGGTATGAATATCGGGGGCATTCGTCTATTTGTATGGGTAGTCTGTCCTGGTGTAGAAATTCTGAGTAGAAGAATTGACATATGGGTTTTAAGGCTCTTTCATAGAGGTTCTCAAAGTTTTAGCAACAACTTTTGCAGCATTTTTGAAAATTTTGGTAAACATTTTTTGAAATCTTTGCCAATTTTTCAAAAATTAAAAAATCTCAAAACTCTCTAAAGGTTTAATAAAGTTTTGAAACCACCGCAAATCGTTTTAAGAGAAAAAGTAGAACTTTTTAATGCATCCGGAATTTTTCAAAATTTTAGAAAAAGTTTTCCTGGAAATTTCGGTCAACATTTTTTTTGATATCTCAGCGAGAATTTTTAGAAATTTGAGCTAGAAATTTTGTGAATTTTTTGAATTTTTGGTCCACATTTTCTGAAGTTTTGATAATAATTTTTGAAAATTTTGGTCAAGATTTTTGCAAGTTTTAACCGCAACTTTTGAAAATTCTAGCTCAACTGCAACTTTTTAGGAATTTTGGTCAAAATACGTAGTCTAGGTATCTATTTTGAAATTTTGGTCATGAGTTTTCAAAATTTTGATCCAAATTTTTCTGAATATGCAGCTGAGATTTTTTTTGAGAATTTGGTCAAATATTTTATTTAAATTTTTTGAAAACCTTAGACAGCGTTTTTAATGTTTTTGTGGACATTTTTTGAAATTTTTATCAGTTTTTTTTGGAAATTTTAATCAAAATTTTTTGAATTATTTTTGCCAAAATTTTTGGAAGTTTAGAACATGAAAAAATAGTATGAGAGGAGAGCTGTGTAGGTAATACATATCGAGTTCTAAGCCTTTTTTTCTTTGTGTAAAGATTTAAAAACACGACGCTTGGGCACTCTGGACTGAATTCTTCTCTGAATTTTTACATCCCGGTGAAGTTTTCAAAAAGAAATTGTACGTTGATTCTACAAAATTTCACGCTCAAACCTTGAATTTTCAATATGTTTGATTGTAAGTTTGCTCATTTTGACGGAAGATTGCTTCTTCGTCTTCCAATTTTCAGCTATGTACATCTGACATCGAATTTTCTCTATATTTTTTGGGCGTGACACTTGTTTGTATGTACTTCCGCACCATTATACACCTGATTTGATTGATCGCCAGTTCTTTCAAATTTGTTTTAAAAAAATTGTGTAGCAGAATCAGACTCGAGTCAATCATTGTCCCAATTCTTATTTGAGATTTTTTTGTTGTAATTTTTAATAAATCCATTGAAAGTTTTCTTTAGAGGACGTATGCACTTTGTGAAAACTTTCCTCTTTATATGATTCTCAAAAAAAAAAATATATAGGTAACCGGTTCTTTTGAAAAACAAAAAAAAATCAGAAAAATTTTTAAAATTAGCAAGAAATTTAGTAAATAAAAAACACGCACAGAATCATTGAGCTTGTAAAATAAGGTACTATCAAAACTTTCCAAAAAAAAAAAAAAAACGTCAAAACTAGGCCACTCGATATTCAATCACCAAAAAAAATCAATCAACGATCATCCACAAATACCGATTCGATCAAATCAGATAACGAAAAATTTACGCAAAAAAAAATTATTGCAAACTCACCTGCGACGAGCAGCATAATACGGAATCGCGAACCAGCACAAAAACCGTTACAAAAACACCACATAAAATTATTTTAAACATGGTACGCGAACTACACACAAGTTTACATGGCGTTGGAAAATCAAAACAGTCCCTCGAGAGCAAACGGTAAACTAATAATATCGAATCGCTTATGTTTCATTATCATATAGTCCATTTAAGTATGATTCACGCGTTCACTATTTTAGTCGGTAGCGAAATGAGATAATTGTTTTGTGCGAAAGCAACAAGAAAGATGTACCGAGGCATATGAAGGAAAAAAGTCAGTTTAATTAAAGTCATTTTCAAAAGTTCTGACATTGACCACAAGTCACGTCTCGACGCAGAATCATTAGTCCACTTTTATTATTGAAATCGCATTTCTCGCATAATTAGCAGTTCATGAAACACTAGCCTCGTTTTTTTTTTTCACCTCTTCTTCTTTACTTCGCGTATATTTCTCTACATATATCGCATTTTAACTCGTGAAGGTTTTCAAAACTACAATGTAATATGAACATTTTAATATGTAAAATCACTTTATGACAACCGGTTTCGTTTGTATGTATATGAATTAACATGTTATGGATGCGGTATTGTATTTTTTTAAAACTATTATTCTCCCCCACTGCAGGCGACTGTTGCACCTACCACCAGTCCACACTTCACATAGGCCGTTTGCATCGAATGGAAATGGAAATACAGACGCGGAAATATGAAAAATTACCTACCTCTCTAATAACTTATATCGTACTTGATGGCGCGATGAAAGATGGAGTTTTTTTTTTTACCTGACCGTCTCGCTGTATTGTATTTTTTTTTTTTTCGAGTTATTATATTTTCGCGCCTGCATAAGTCTTATTATCGTTTATAAAAAGGGAATGAATTGGGAAATGATAATAACTTATACTCTTTCTAATGAGCGACGATAAAAAAAAGTGTAATTTTACTGTCGAAATTCCTGTATCCAATCATTACGAAGTTAATTGCTTTTTTTGCGGATGCTGTAACTTGGTATAACTTGGGAATTCCAGAAAGTGACAGTCTTCGATGTATCGATGCGATTAAAGGAAAAGTACGGTAAACTTACTGACCTGATGTTTCCTAAGTAAGAAGAGTACCTACCTGAGCTGATTTTATGATTTTCATCCGTGATATTGAAAGCTGTGGGTGGATGGGAGGGGGAGGGGGGAAGTGTTGTCTCAAAATTTTGATCGTGAATGAAAATAACTAATCCAACAAAGCCCATAGGTGTTTTATTGCGTGTTATCGCGTGATGAAATTTTACGAATTTTTGTCGAAATGTAAGTGCAATTAAAATTTTTCTGACTAATAAATAGTAATCACATAGGTAGTGAGAAATTACTCATAATTTTACATCGAAAAAATTCGACAGAATTCGAAATAATATTGGTATTAGATCAGAATTTGGCCATGACCTCCTTATATAGGAGATGATCAGTGATCACGAATCATATCCGTTCGTATTTATTTCTACATCCTTATTTATATGTATAGGGTGTCCGAAGAGTGAGTCACCAAATTGATATTGCTATTAAAAAAAAAAAAAAAAAAAAAAATGAAAAAGTTTGATTAGAAAATTACTGCTAAACAAAGTTTTAAAAAATATAAATTCTTAAAATTTAGAAATTTGGGCTCTGAGGTTTGGTTTTGAACTTTTGATTTCAAAATGTAACGGTTGTGTCATCAGAAATTTTTCTGCATTTTCAGTTTGGCCTCTTAACTTCTCGAACACCCTGTGTATAATCGTCAGAAAAAGAAATAGCATGGCTGAAACTTGGGTTAAAAATTTCAAAAAATTTTGTGTGCCCCGACGATGGTGCGAAAAAAATTAATCTGTACAAATACAAATTTTATTTATTTTTTCATCAAATTCACAATCACCAATTAGGAGTGAAGGGAGGGTGGGAAGAGGTACGTTCCTCAATTTTGAAAATATACATTTTAGATAAGAAAACATAAGAAGTCAAAATGACGCCATTGAACCAGTCATGCCCAAATTTTTCTTAATTTGCCAAATTCATTTTCTAATTACGAACTTTTGCTGAGTTTTGATTACTTAAAGCTCTTTATTTTAATTGATTTTAGTACGTACATAATTTTTTTGTATTTCTATGCCAATTTTAGTAATTTTCTGACAATTTCAAACAATTGTGTTGATAATTTTGTTCAATTTTTGCTTTCAACAAATTTTGGGGCATGGGGCTTAACTTTTCAACTTTCGTTTTCCTTAAAAATATCACACAATTTTTGTAAAAAAATTTCAATAGGTACCTAAATTTTTTTCAACCTTGATCATTATTTTTTATGCTTCTGTTGTTGATTTTTAAACAGTTTGTCGATATTTTGTGGCTTTTTCACAATATTTCATGAATTTTTACCTTGTTTTCTGATTTTTATGCCAACTGCCAACGTTTCTTTGATTATGAAAAATTTTGGTTTCTCTATAGATCATTTTACAATGATACGTATTTTTTCAAATCATCTTCATTTTTCAGTCATTTTTTTTGAGAAATTTCACAAATTTTTCAAGCAATTTCAAGTTTGTTTGCTATTTATTGCAAAGCCAAACGTTGGCGTTATTTTGCAATTTTTTTCTTAATTTTCGCCAGTTTTTGAATTAATTATTTATTTTGATTTAGATTTTTGGAAGTTTTTGGTGTTTAAAGCAATTTGAACATTTTTTGCAATATTTTATGGAATGTTGAATTTTGATCTTGGCAATTATCATACACTATTTTCTTCAATTTTTATTTCAGTTTTGCCAATTTACTTTTCCTGTCCATTTTCAACTACCTATTTTTATTTGTGCGTGTGTGGTTTTTTTTCTTTTTAAATTAGTAGTCGATTCTGTATACTTGTTTTTTCATTTTCTGCAACTTTTAGTTTTTACATACCTAACTTAAGCCAGTTTTTCATAAATTTTATGAGATTTTTGCATTTTTCACGCAAAGTGATCAATTTTTTTCAATTTTATTATTTTTTTGTATGTTGAGAAATTTTTATACCAATTTTATAAATTTAAAGTTCGACTAATTTCGAGTAATTTTTGCAAAATTTTTAGTATATTTTCTTGTTTTTTTTAACATTTAAAAAAATATTTTATGTATTTACCTGAATTATGTGATGTAATTTTTTTCTGTTTTAATCAGTTTCTCTAGTATTTTGAGGAATTTTTGCTAAATCCTACGCAATCTTGATCATTTATCAATTTTTACTCAATTTTTTCATTCGAATGTCACAGATTTTCTGCTAATGTCAAGCTATTGTTGCAAATTTATTTCAAAATTTTTAGCAATATTTTCTTGTTTTTCTACATTTAAAAATTTGTCAGCATAAATTTTGCTGCTTTTCATTTTTTTTTTATTTTAAGCAGTTTCCATGATTACTTAATTTTTGCTTAATTTCTCGTTGAAGTTAAGTTTCGTGACAACTTTGTCAATATCTTTTTATCGATTTGAATATATTTTTGCATCGCTTTGTGGAAACTTGATGATTTTTTTTTTTTGGATTTTTCTCAATTTTCAAGCACATCTTGGTAGGTATTGGTAATCTTTCTAACATTTCCCTAATTTACAATAATTTTTGTGTTTTGGTTGATTTTTCACAAATTTTACAGAAAAATTTAGTGAAGAATGCGATTTTTGGAAATTTTTTGTTCAGATTTAGGTGCTTATATCAAAAGTTAGCATCTCCAATCCTTCTGGTAAATACAAATATAGGGATTTGACAAGACAACTGTCGCGCTCTAGGAAATGGTAGTCAAAAACACCGGAACTAACGAAAGGTCCCGTTGTTATCAGCAATTTTCAACAATTTTCCTTCAATTTTCACAACATTACATTCCAATGTTTATACTGGGACCTTTCATCAGCCAATCATAAACAAGGCGACACTAGCGCGGCGCACCTCTATCAAGTTCCTATATTGAGTGTCCGCATTTTGGGAGTTGATTTGCACGAAAAAAGTTCAAAAAAGAAAGCTTGCTTAAGTATTTATTTTTCAAATTTTTGAGTTTATTTTATTGTAACATTTCAACGTTTTTTGTGCTTAAAAAATGGAACTTATACTCTGGAAGATTGAACTTTCAATGTTTAAATTTTTACATAATTAAGCTGAGTACTTACCTATTTAAGTTCGATTTTCTTTTGACCTGAGCTCACCTGAACTCGAGACATGAACCTTTAAAAGTTTGATAATTTTCTTGAAGCCTCAGTAAAGTAAAAAAATCCCCTCCCTCCTCCCACCTTCTGTATTCGGCCGAAAATTGTGGCCCATATTTCGTTATACCATTCAGGTAAACCTGTAAAAAAAAAGTTGAATGAAATTAGAAAACCCAATGTACTTCTTTTTTGGTTCGAATTGATGTAGAGTGGGCGCCTTAGCAAATAAGGATAATTTTCAAATGTCCTAGACCTGCCTGAAAGTACTGTAACGAATGAAACATAGCAGTATTGTAATTTCTATTTATGTACTTATCAATGGTAAACTATCAAAGAACCTTATAAATATAGTAGGTAGATAGTTGCAATGAATTTATTCATATCGTTTCTCTGTCTCTTGGAATATATTTTCTTTTAAAAGAAATTCATCACGTGCTGAAAATTACAAGATCACATCGAAATATTCCAACGAATACCTATCGAATTATAATACGTATTATACGATGAATGTATTTTGGCCATTTTTCCCTACTGCCCTCCCCTTCTCCCACTCTTGAAAAATTGTCATTTGTATGTTGACCAGAGAAATGAATAAGATGATATCATATCAGCTCGATTAATTCTCGACCTTGATCTTTTGGGATTTGGATCAATTTTTCAAAGCCAGAGTTGCTTTCTCAGGTTCTATGGTGGACTTTGAGCAGGGGGGGGGGGTGTTTCTATATACCTCGAATGTCTTTAATCATGATATAGGAAGGCTTTTCTGTGAATATAAGCCTTGGGGGAGGGGTAGTCTTGCTCGAGAATATTGATAAAAATCAGACTAAATATTAATAATCATTTTTTTCCCATCACAAATTTTCAGCAGAACTTTTTTAGTCGAGAATTTTGATTTATAAATTGTCGAAAAATTGGTCCATAATCTGAACAGATGACTATAGGCAACCAATTCACTTAGAACAACCAAGAAATGCTGTATTTATCGGTACCTAAACCTATTTCTATAGTGTCCTAGACTTGCCTTATATATCTCAGCTACCTCCGCTTACAGCTGTGAAATGTAAAACCAACCAACAAATCGCATCAATGAACTTCATTGATTAAAGAATGAAGAAGAGGAGTGAAAAAACCTTACACGGAATACGCGGCAGGTTATCTCGGGTACACGCGTTTATTAATATTAATAATGCGGTGCGCGAGAAGTTTTAAATAACCAACGTTGAAATTTAGCCGGCTCGCGATGATTTATAGATTGATGAATCGTGTCCGACCCTCGAGATTTATACCTGCAATAAATATTTCTCGATAACGCGTGTTCTTCGTGTCTAGCCCTATTTGCAGTAGTTTTGCATGAGTTATTAAGTACATACGTTTAAGTTTGATATGGCATTCGAATATTTGATATAAATCATGGTCAATGCTCAATGATTTGTTACCCAATTCATCGCGCGGAGGAGCTATAGAGAAGAGATAGAGATAGTATAACGGTCTTGTTTCGTGTAGTATGTGGATGATGTACCTGTGCTCGCCTATAGGTACATGCTAAGCATAAGAAAATATCGCATCTTTTCAAGTTCATCCGCACTTTGGTGAGATGATTCGCGGTGGACTTGGCGTCTAATTTACAGCATGTCTAGAAAGTTTTGCTGGAATTTTTTTTGACCAAGATGGTGGTTGCGAAATGGTTTGATTATTGTTAGATATTTTTTTATGGTTCTGTTTTTAATGGTCGTATTGAAAAAAAAATTATGGTCCGTGTACAGGGTGTCCCAAAAGTGACGAAACTTGATTTTTTTGTTGGAGATCATACACAACAAAAGAAAAGGCTTTCAATCGAAGGGATAGATAGCTAAATTATGAAAAAATTACCAGTAATTTTACCTACAAATTACCAACAATATACTAAAAAAATGACGAATAATTTACCAAAAATTACTAATAAGGCACTAGAATTCCTTCGGAACAAACCACACGTTACTATAAATTCACCTTATACATACGTGTTACAAACCAGTAAATTACCAAAAATTACAAATAAGTTACCAAAAAACCAAAAATTACCAGAAATTTGGAGGAAAACAAAAATTACCAGCAATTTACCAAAAATTACCAGTAATTTACCAAAAAGTTGGAAATTACCTGTAATTTATCAACAAAGTTAGAAATTACCTGTAATTTATCAACAAAGTTAGAAATTACCTGTAATTTACAAAAAAAATGAAAATTACCTGTAATTTACCAAAACGTTGGAAATTACCTGTAATTTACCAAAAAGTTGGAAATTACTTGTAATTTGCCAAAAAGTTGGAAATTACCTGTAATTGTAATTTACCAAAAAGTGGGAAATTACCTGTAATTTACCAAAAATTGAAAATTACCAGTAATTTACCAAAAAAAAATCAAAATCCATCAGTAATTTACCAAAAACAAAAAATAAAAAAATAAAAATTACTGGTAATTTACCAAAAATTGAAAATACCAGTAATTTACCAAAAATTCAAAAATTACTAGTAATTGACCAAAAATTACCAGTAGTTTACCGTAAATGAACAGTAATTTACCTAAAATGACTAGTAATTTATCGAAAATGACTCACAATTTACCGAAAATTACCAAAAAGGTATCAAAGATGACCGGTAATTTACCAAAAATTACTGGCTAGTAATCCTCTAAAAATTGCCAGTAATTTAGCAGAAATTTCCATTACGAAAGATTACCAATACCTATACCTACCTAATTCATGAAAGATTACCTTCCTCTCAAAAGAGACCACTTTTCGACTCTGGATACCATAGCTCTGACTAAAATTTATTCAAAAACCGATTTTTTCTAAATTTTATCATAATTTAGGTAAAATTTATTTTCCTTTGAAAAATTTTGAGATTAAAAAAAATCACATTTCATGACTTTTGGAACACCTTGTAGGGAATCTAGAAATTATTCACATTACCATTTCAAACGTTTCTTTAACGAAGTTCAACACTGGTCAAATTATTTCGCAACTATCAATAATAATGTTTAATGGGAAATAGTCGTCAAAACTTTTCGAAACAAGGTGTACCTATGCCCATTATCTTCGTATTTGAAAAACGAAATTCGTTCAACGTCGAACACTCACTCTGTATGTAGATATTTTCTTCTTATAAATTTTAATTTGCTAAATTAGCGTGATTTGCGACGACGTGCGACGACTGAAATTTTAAAAATTCAAATGAACTTTAAAAAACCCAACCAAGCTGAGCCGTTCAATTTGAATGGATTCAACTTTGCCCTTGTATTTACCCTTCTATTTTCTTTTTTTTCCTTCTTCTTCGAGAACTCAAAGTTGAATTTTAAAAATGTTCTTGAATGAATCAATCTTATCTCGGTTTTGAGTTAGCCTATTTGACGAAACGATATTTTAATGGCAGGTGACTGCGATTTTTTTCCCCCTGTTTTGTGGAGTTTTTCGCTGTGTGACTGATGAAATAATGCGTGTTTTGCGGTATATTGGAATATGATCTATTGTAAGATAGCGTGTTCGAATCGTATTAGGTAGATGTGACTAAGATGAAGCGAGGCGAGGACAAAATTTCAATTTTTAAATCCATTATAAATATGCTATAGATAGGTATCTGTTTAGCTCATCGTGTATAGTTATGTGTACTTTACTTGTTTGCTTGCTGTACGTAAGTAAAGGAGGTATATGGTTAGTTTGAATTATTATAAAAAAAAATTACTTACAAGAATTAGCAAAAGGTGAGCTAACAATAAAGTAAGTAATGGCTTTTAAAAATGAATATTACGAAGAATTGCATATTAATGTGTGTAAGTTTATTAAGTACGTCTTGTTTTTCTAAAAGTGATTGAGAGATTCTTCTCCGAAATTCGTGACTATATTTTCGGTGCATCAATTATGTCATCAATGATTCAAAGAATGTCTTGCTAGATAGCAGGAAACATAAGGTATTATTATATAAGAAGTGATGATGGTGTGAAAAAATGATGATTTTTCAATTTGTGGGCGTGCGAGCGTTAAAGTGGTTGTGAAAAATGATGTTTTTTTGTTTTTGTTTTTTATCGAAGGTCGTGTAAAAATAAAAATTTGAAAGTATCTACATACGATAGGTATGACTGAGTTCAAAACTATTTTTTGAAGTGCAAATGAATCTGTTGCGACGAAAATTACCTACGATGTAAATTGGTTTACTGAAAAATAAAGTAAAAATTTTCCTAACCTTGTACGGGTTTGCTTTGGTCATTTCTACACGTGTTCTCGATGACCTCAACAAGGTACATACTAAAAATTGTACGAATTAGGTACCTATCTACATATTTTCAGCCGTTGGTTCGGTTTTGTTTTTCGAATTCAAAAAAACAGGATAATTTAAATAAAATTGGAAAAATTCGTAAACTGATTAAAGCATTCATTTTAGTGGGAAAAAGGTTACTTTGAAATTTAAAAATTATTATGATTCGCAAGAACGAAGATTTAAAAAAATTATAGGTAGGTATATTTAATTGAAAAAAAAACACGCATTGAAGAATTTAAGACCATACCTAATATTTTAAAATTGAGTCTTGTGCATATATTTATGAAAAAATTAAATTGAAGTCTCCCTAATTTGGTTAAAAATTTGATGAAAAATGGTGAGATGCATTTGGGAAAAATCAGTGAAAAATCAATGATAAATCACTGGAAAATTGGTGAAAGAATAAATTGCTACAAACTACGAGGAAATCAATAGAAATTTAATTAAATCGCTAGAGAATTGATGGAAGGAATTACTGGACCGCAGGGTGATCAAAAATGCCTTAAAAATATCTCGAAAATTAATTTGAAAAATGACTAGAAAATTAGTAAAAAAAAAAAAAAAATCAGTAGAAAAAAACTACAAAACCATTACTACTGAGAAAACAAATCGATCGTCGGAAAATCAAAATTAGAAAATAATTAGATACTCAATGATGAGGGGGAAATCAATACAAAATTGTTTTGAAAAATGATTCAAAAATTATTTTTTTGAAATCACTGGGAAAAAATCAGCAAAAAAATGGCAGAAAATTATTTGGAAAAAGTCGCTATGAAATCAATGATGAATCACTGAAAAATGGTGAAAAAAATTGTTAGAAAATTACGAGGAAAAAAAGGTTTATGAGGCAACTTGAATAACGTGTATGTCTCATAATTTGCCTACCGTGTTAGTAACAGGGACAAGAATACCAATAATGCCATGAAAATTACGTGTAGTCCGGCATATGACATAAATATGAAGTAATTGCGCCCCATTTAAATGTTTTCAAGAAACGAAATTCACAGTGAATTCTAAGAATTCTTACAAACATTAGAGATTTTAATTACCTCGAAACAAGAGTTAATTTTTTTTTACAAAACATGGTACCTATTGAATCTTATGAAGCTAGAATTCTGAAATTTATGCCAACGGTTCCTCAAACATTTGGCTAATGAATGGCACCACAAATGAAAAATTTTTCTGATTTAGTTTTCGAGATATTGACCGAATACTAAAAAAAGTCAAATACTCAATTTTGGGCACATGCCTTTCCAAGATTACACATTCGACTTGCCCAAAAGATTCGTTTATTAGCCTTATTAGGTACCATTTCTTTCAGTTTCATCAAATTATTATAAATAAAAATTGCAAAAGTAATCATCAAACTTCGTTAACAGTTTCGAAAATAGAGAAGTGTATTGTAATATAAACTGGATGAATCCACTGCTGCGCAATCTTGAGATGAATTTCTTGACAAAGTCGTCTCAGTTCTCAAAACCTGTCGAAAAACTCATTCACATCATGTACATCGAAATTACATACTAGGTGGATTAAATATCGATTCTTTTTTTGACGATGTGTTGTTTTACCATCAGGTTGGCAGTCAAAGGATAAGGGTATTTTCTGCATTTTTCGTTTGTTTTGCTTCATCTTCTTGTTTAAGCGCTGTTTCCTGTTGTGTTGTGGAGAAGTCACATTTTCAGGCTTGAGGCATTTCGTTATAAAGTCGATAGAACCAGGCAAATATCTCTCTAATTTATCGCTTTGATTACAGTCGATAGCGTCATTCAAATATGTTTCTAAAGATTTCAATAACTCCTCAATGGCTCCTGCATTTTTTTGAAGCGCATGAGAACGCTGATGGCGAACTGCAATTAACGTATTAATTATTCCTTCTACTTCAGCTGGTACACGTTTTGCATTAAAATGTGCATCATAAGGCAACGTTGAAGGTAACACAGCTGCCCATCTCGATTTTGGTCGATTATTTTTCACGAAGAACTCGCAGCATTCGTCTAACATTCTGATGGATTGATCTAATTTCAGATGCCACAATGAACACTGAAACAGAACAATAAAACCTACTGTGAGGTTGTGTTTGAAAAATTAGGTAGGTACATTTAAATAATAATTATATTATAACTATTGTTACCCACTAACCACCCGCTTTATATTTATAATTACACTGGAAATACCAAAACACCACCTTCTTACTGGAATCTCCATTGTTTTTGAAAACACATTCCTCCCCCTGCCAATAACTGGAACGTAACTGAAATTCTGATCATGAATAACCGTAATGGAGTGGAAGAGTTTTACCTTGGTTTTACAGTACCTATCAAGTATTAGGTTTGGTAAAGTTATCGACGAAAAGCTAATGTTTATTGCAAATAATTTTCTAATTTCTCGATTTTTTCCACGGCAAACAAATCTCAAGGGTTCATATGTGAGGGAAAAACATTTAAAAAGATGGCCACAATGCCACATAGCCAATTTACCTTAATTTCCTGTTCCAGCTTGGCATGATCTTCTTTCAGCTTGGCTTGAAGATCTTTCAGCATGACATTTTGATCTTCTTTCAGCTTGGCTTGAAGATCTTTCAGCATGGCATTTAGATCTTCTTTCTGCTTGGCATATTCATCTTTCAGCTTGGTTTCTAAAATATCGTTTATCTTTTTCGTCAATGTTCTATTAAAACTGTTCGTCAAGTTCGTATCCTTTAATACCTATGGAGAGGTACATAATATTGTTTAACATTTCATTCCAGTTACAGCTTCACACAGTGGGATGGCGTAGCCACATACGCGTTTTGCGAGTTCGCGCCCCCCCCCCCACCTGAAATGTTCTGTTAGATGCTCAAAAATTGTAATTTTTCCTCGCTTCGCTCGAGCAATAATTCTATCTTTTTTATAAAATTGTTTTTGTATTTGGGCAAGTTCTGAAAAAACACGCCAATTTTCAGTTTTCCTCAAATTCTTAAACTTAAACGCCCCCCTCCCCTTCCGACTTGATCCTGGCTACGCATCTGGCTTCACATATACGTAATAATGCTATCTCTCTAAATTTGAAACAGTCAAATTTCACTGCTTAGCAGTCACTACATTTTTCCTTTTTGAAAGCAGTAGTTTTTTACTGCAAAACAGTAGAAAACTACTGCTTTTAAAAAGGCAAAATGTCGTGACTGCTAAGCAGTGAAATTTGACTGTTACAAATTTAGAGAGTATAAGTAGATATAGGTATCTACTATAAGTACTTACATCGTCATCGATCACAGTAGATGCCTGCATTTCATCAAACGTGACTAATATAACAATTGAGATCTGAAATTAAATAAACGAAATAATAAATTGAAAGCAAAATAACTTCACATTTACACCAGCCTCCCCCTCTCATCGACCAAACAATTTGGTAAAACAAAACATTCAAACGATTTCGTCATTTCCATATTAATAAGTTATTGTTTTTTAATTAGCGAAATAATATAACGGTAATTTTTTCAATTTTAAAATACCTACATATTAGGGTATCCATTATTGTCAATTTCTAAATTATGACTACTTCATTTCATCTTCTTTTACGATTATTATGATCAAAGAAACAAAATGTCATTACGAAAATTCAGATTAGATAGGCGCCGAGAAGATTACTTTCAAAAAAAAAAAAACATAACCGTATAATAGCTAAATAAAATAATTTTACAAACACCCAGTAGGTAGGTAGGACTAGGTACCTAGATACAATTTTATTGATACATACCTGGATGAAAATTATTCTCCTCATTTTTGAAGATACATTGAGAGAACTATTCAGTAAAAATTGATGTAAAATTTAGTAAAGTTGCCCCCTGATTACCTTTTTTGTAAAATTTACTGAATTTTATCATATAGGTACGTAAGTACATGTTACTGACAAATGTTGTAGAAAAAGTACTTTTTACTAGGTACATTTTTTAGTAGTAGGTATGTACCTACTATGAAATGTTGTAAATACTACAAAAAAATGCCCAGGGGTCTCCTTTACTAAATTTTCCAGTAATGTTTTCTAAAGTGATTTTTCTCAACGTGCACAGGACAGAAAACCTTTCATCAGCTGCAAAGAATACCAACAAAAAAGTTATCAATCAAATGATATACTTAGTTTTTAAAAAGTTTAATTTACAAGTATGACCACCAATAATTTCGAAATACAGGCCTAATTTCATCTTATCACAGAATAACCTCTAGAAAGATAAACTTAAAATGTTGATTACCTAGATTCTTTAGTTAGGTACTTGAATTTTGTATGGAAGAAGTTTTTTTTTTGTAAAACATTTGATACCTAATAGCTAACGATTGATTTTGAATTAAAAAAAATTAAGTTACAATTTTTTAAATATGATTTTACTTTTATACCTCTTACCTTTCGTATAGGTGTAGTTATTTATTTAAAAAGATTTCAACTCAAAAAACGTTGGGCTTGGGCACATATTGGAAATCCGTAAGCTTTACAGCGACTCGTTCTTTTTTATACTGTGACTTTGAAATTTCACCAACACTGTGTGACCTTCCTACTTATCCTGTATATTACGTCGACAGCTCTTTTCATTTTCAAATTTTAAATTGATAGAGATAGATCTACCTACGAACGCTGTATTAAATTGAAGTTTCTATTTGTTTCGCAACTTTCAAACTTTCACCAAGTGTCAAAAGAAACTACGATGATTTATACGTAGATTTTCTAACTTTATTACACACTAGGTTATTTATTTTAACAGATATTCAATACCTTCGCAGTCAATTGTTGAAACCAATTTGAGTGGCAATAAAATTCATCAGTCTTTTGTTTTAAAACCTTTGTAAATTTTCTTCGCTATATACTCCTTGCCTATTTATTTAGATTTTAGTCGCTGAAACGTGCTTTCTATACCTACCTACTTGAGCTTAATAGTTTTGGTTTTGGATGCTGAGAAAAACAAAAATTGTTGAATTAGGTGCAAAATAAATACAGTAACTCGTAGGTACATTTTTATATATGTAGATAGATGGATTTATTTTACGAGCAGTATTTTTTTGTTTTTTTGTTTTTTTATTTGAAGGAGGGGCTATACTGAATTTAACCGTAAACTTAAACTTAACCCTAGAAGTTAAACAAAGGCAAATTTTAGGTTAACGGACGGTAAATTCAGTATAAACCAAGCTAAAGTATAAGTTAAGGGAATAAGTATCCCCTTAAATTCAGTATAGCCCATCCTTCATGATTCCTTCAACTTGAATAATTGGTAACTCGACATTCGAACCATAAAGAATAGTAATTAATAATGTCACTCAAGTACCTACCTACTTATAATTTTTAATTTGCAATGACATTGTTGTAAAGTGAAAAAATTCAGCATAAAATGAAGTACTTTGCGTTTTGCGGTCATTACTATAGCAATGTTTATAATAATGGTGATTAAAAATAATATAAATTACTATTTAATTGAAATTAATTATAATTACCGAGCGTTTGTTGGGTGTTTGAATTATTTTATTAGAAAATTGAAAATTAGAGAAACATTATGCGCATGCGCACTCTACAATAACAAACGAACGACAACCACGTATTGTGTTATCAGCTGTTATCTAGTGTAACACTTGTGTGAGTTGTAATAAAATGATTCGTTCGATCGGTTAACATTTGTGATTGCGATTAATCAACTTTCACGTGTTTTTAATACTCCATCAACTTATCTAAATTTTTCTAGCTAGTTTATATCCTATGTTAAATCACTCAATTTAAGTCAAATTCAATTCGAAATTCGCGATCAACTAGTGTCAAATTTGGTGGCCAATGAACCCCTGATTCGTTCATTTCGAAGACCTTATTGATTCACTGAAGCTTGACCACAAGAGATAAGATGATAGTGCGTCGGAAGAATAATGGTATTTTTGATATAAATTAATTATTCGTTACAAATTTATTGTAGTCTGGTTTATTTCGCATCGTTACGTAACAGAACAAAATAATTACTAGTTATCTTCCTTTTTTATACAACCTTGAAAACGACCGTCTGCAATGAATAGTCCAAAATACTTGGTGTGTTTCGTGTTATTCTCAAGTTTAACTCTACTCGCCGCTAAGAAATTTCCAAAAGAAGAGGAGAAGCCGGCTTGGGCCAAGAAAGATATCAGAGATTATTCTGAAGCCGATCTCGAACGTTTATTAGATCAATGGGAGGTTCGTATGTACATATTTTCATTTGTTATCTCAAGTGCATTAGTACCTTATCTTATGGTGACTGATTAAAAGTAAATAGAACTGAACGTGTGATATTATGTGTTATAGGAAGACGAAGAACCTTTAGAACCTGACGAGTTACCGGAACATTTAAGACCTCAGCCGCAAATTGATCTCAATAATGTACGTAATGGGTTTAATACTACGAGTAATTTATTAGAGTTAGTTCGAACAGCACTGATTTGCTTATTTTATAGATTAAAAACACTGATCCCGAAGAGTTGATGAAATTATCTAAAAAAGGTAGAACGTTGATGACCTTCGTTAAAGTATCCGGTAAACCTACGAAAGACGAAACCGAAGAATTAACTAAATTGTGGCAAACTAGTCTGTGGAATAATCACATCCAAGCTGAAAGGTTCGGTAATTCGTTCGTATGTATTAGAATTACTCGAGTAAGATTTACTAACGTCGTATAATTCTGTACAGATATTTGATCGAAGACGATCGAGCCATATTTATGTACAAAGATGGATCTCAAGCTTGGACAGCCAAGGATTATTTAATCGAACAAGAACGCTGTGATACGGTAACAATCGATAGCAAAGTTTTCGAAGGAAAATACAGAAAAGTACGTTCATTATCATCGTCTGACATCTATTCTTATTACTTTAATTTAACCGATTCGTATCATTTTTCGCAGGGTTCTCCAACTCGATCTGAATTATAATCACGATGAACAACGTACGAAGCAAATTACTCTACGTCATCTCCTACGTGGACGTATTGGCGGTCAGCTTAATTATTCCATTATTTAATCAACATCTGCAATCGATGGGTATATCGAATGTTAAAATCGGACTCCTCGGATCCATCTATTCAGCCGTTCAATTCTTCGCTAGTCCAATCATCGGCCATACCAGCGATGTCTACGGTAGCAAAAGAGTATTAATCGTTACACTCCTTACGTGTTCCATATGTTACCCTATTATGGGTCAAGCTACCACTTTCATCGCCATGTTAACTATAAGACCAATCATCGGATTCGCTAAACATACTCAATTATTATGTAAAAACTATATTCAAGAAAGTACCGACGACGAAAAAGAGCATTTTCGTATATTCGGCAACTTGAACGGATTCACTTCACTAGGCTACATTATAGGACCGGTCATATCAGGCTACCTGATCAATACCGAAAACGGTTACTCGAATATGTGCTGCGTTACCGGAATATTATTCGCTGTCAATGCTCTAATTTCGTATTTCCTTCAGATTAAATCGAAAAAGAAACCGAGTCAACGTCGAAGCACTAATTTCATTACCAGTTTTAAGCATATACCTTGGGCTACGTGTTGGGATCTATTTCTACTCAAGTGTTTGGCTGTATTTGCTATGTTTTCCTTCTATCTTAATTACCATACTGCTATGACGACTCGATTTGGCACAACGTCAGTTCAAAACGGATATTCGTTATCTTTACAAGGACTAGTTCGAGCTTTGGCTGCGTTCTTTATCCATAAGATATTCGAGTTGTTTCCTAATCATCTGAATACATCGCATAGGATGCGAATCATTTACGGTATCTTGATCGTCACATTTTCGGCGTTGTATTTATCCAGCTCGTTTTACCTATTTTTAGTATTCTTGGTACCGTTGAACGTATGCTTGTGTTTTATCAGAATCGTCAATCATGACGCTTTGGTTGAACGAATCAAAGATCATCAGAAAGGAATTATTCTCGGAGCATTTAATAATGTCACAGCTGTGTGTAGATTTATCCTTCCGTTATGTTCGGGGTATATTGTCGACGTATTCGGTTACGATGGATCGTATCTGATTTCTATTCTGTCTCTGGTAGTCGGTCTTATAGTCATAAGCATGTACAGTGTTCGGCAGAAAGTCGATTAACTTAATTAATGTAATTTTAGTTCGTAATTTTTTTTATTTTATGAATTTCAGTTACCAATTTGTATATTTTAGCCACGTTATTCTCATTCCAATTGCTCAAAAGATAGGGATCGTTGAATCGGAAGTATGTTATCTTTCGAAAGTGATAATACAATGTAATACGAATTCATCGACGGTGACGTAATCGGTGAATTATTTGATATTTTTTAAAGCCTTTTGTACGATTGTATCCTTTTTCAGACTAGTGATCTATTGAAAAAATATTTGTACGGTAGAAGTGAGGAGAATCTCTTTCTCAAGTTGATGAGGTGTCCGTCAATTACGTATTATTTTTTGTAGCATTACTCGTGATATTTTTTATTTTGTTTATATGTTTATGAAATGTATGTACGATTTGTAAATATAATTTCGTTTGATATTATCTCGTAGTTTTAAAATTTTTAGCTCAAAACGTGTAATTTGTTTTGTCATTTTTTCCGCCAGATAATGAGAATTGTTGAATGTGACGTCGGAAAATTTTTAAATTACAATTTCGCGTCGACTTAATGTTATTTTTGATGATTTACAGTGTTGTGTTTTTGCACATAACCGTATGCTTGTACAGGAATTGCCAGCTGATGAACTTTGGCGATTTTTGAAAGTTCAAGAGCACAAAATTTCAATATTAATTGATATTAAAAAAAATTTTTTTTGAAAATTATGAGCATTAAACCGACACAGATCCCACAATCAGTTGGTAAATATTGACGAAATGGGTAATCCACTTTTGAATCTGATTCAAGTAAATTAAATGTTTTCTTTATTTGTCCAATTTAGATATGTTTCAAAAAATACTTTGAAAATGACAATATTGGATAATTACAAATATTTCACAATTATTCACCTCGTTTGACAAAAAAATGAAAAATCAGTTTAACTTCTACTTTTTTTTTATTGAAATGGGAAATTTAAGTCCATAAAATCAACAACAAATGATTATTTGCACAATGAAATGATAACATTGAAAAAAATTGAGATTGTGATATTTTTCTGATTCAAAAAAATATAATTGTGCTCACTGTTGTTTTTTTTTTTTTTGAGGTTTTAAAATAAAATTCTGATTTTTAGAAATTCAACGTGGAATTTTGGTGGATATCAAAGATACCTATCAGTTTGAAATGTTGAATTGTTGTGTGAGTGAGTAAATTTAAGAAAAAAAAATTATTGAAACTTGAAAGTGAGATAATAAATTAAATATGACTTTTTTTAACCTACTTATTCATCAATTTTTTTCTCTCTTTTTCCTTTCATTGAAAATGTTACAATTTTTTTTTTTTCTGCAAAATGAACTCTCGAAACTCGAATAATTTATTATTGTATATAAGACATTATGGATTTAAAAATTTTCCAATTAAATTTCTCTATAAATATTTAAAAATACATGAAATCAATTTGAATTAAATTTTCATTAAATGGTAACTATAAATACGTTAATTAAAGTACATGAAAATATCTCTACAAAAATACTAAGTAAAAAAAAAAATTATCACATTACACATTTACGTATCAACTACATACGAGTACTTCTTATACTTAGCCATCAGTCTTTCAATTAACCTTAGTTTTTTTGGATTTACCGAACACTGCTCTAGCTAAAGATTTAACTAGTTTTCTTATTAAATAAAAGCTAACAAATAACGCACCTAGTACAAATGCTATCACATCGAGTAATAAATATTGGTACCATTCGAGGTGTGTTGCAGCTGTTTTGAGATGATGGGCTCCCTTATGTCTTAATACGTATTCGGTCCAAAAAACAGCATTATCTGTGGGTGACATTGGTCGATCGCGAAACACTGACGATAATTTTTTAGCATTTTCATGGTACCTAGATAATGGAATCAAAATTAAATTAATATCTAATCATGGTTATGTGTATTATCAGTCAATGTTGGTAAGGTTATTTTGTGGTTTTAGAATAATTGATCATGCCATGAGTAACCTTGTGAAATTTAATTATTATAAAATATTATTAAGTACTTTTTTTTTAATTTTACCTACCTTTTATTATTCAATACAGTTTTAATTTTCTCTAAAACGTGTTCAGCTGTGATGTCGTTATACCATAAGAGTTCTCCGGCTCCAGCAGCCTGGATGGTTTTTATATTCATTTTTTGATCACCGTAAAATGGAATTCCGATGATTGGAACTCCTTCAAAAACTGCCTCGTTTAGACCTAAAGCTCCTCCGTGACTGATGAATAATTTGATATTAGGATGAGCTGTAAAATTATAAACAAAATACTTATACAATAATTCAATTTTAATAATTTTAATAACCATGAAGTGACGTGATGTTGAAATGAAAAGAAATAAGTAGATTTGTGTTGTGTTTTTTTTCAAACTTACCCAAAATATCTCTTTGGGGCATCCATTTTTTTATCATGACGTTATCTGGTTTATTAGGCAACGTTTCGTTTTCCCATTTCCATAAAACTCGCTGAGGTAATTGACGAAAAGCGTCCTCAAAAGCTTGTCTAATGTGAACTGGCATTGTTTTTGCTTTCAATAAGGATCCCAGGCAAAAGTATATTACTCCGTGGGTGGACTCGTTGATGAATTTTTCGATATCCTGCGAATCATGAGAGGGCTCATATTAGTTTGAAAAATATGCTTAAATGCCCAATTCTTTCTTTTCAATTGAAATTTTTTATTTTTATCTAGAAAGTTTTTTTGCATTAATTACGTCATTTTAATGATATTTCAGCGAATTTTTCTTGATTTTTTTTTCTTACTATGTGCTATTGTTTTATCGGATTTCGAGTAATTATTTTGAGTGGTTTTGTTCATTTTTTAAACAAATTTTTGCAAAAATTTCCGGATTTTCTGCATCAGTCTGATGACTTTTCGTAATTTTGATTAATACATGTATGAAAATTTTGCTGAAATTTTGTGCAAACTCTACCTATCTGTTTTAAAATTATTGAATGAAAATGTAAAAAATCTTTTAAACATCAAAAATTTGGAAACGCCTGATAGATTGGATCGACGCTGGAAAAATTGTTAAAATTACAGAAAATTGGCAAAAACTGATGAAATTTTCCAAAAATTGCACTCACTACACCAAAATTCCTCAAATTACCAAAACATAAAATATTTAAAAATTGAGAAAAATTTAATAAAGCATCATTATCTAGGTATTAATAGTGCAGTAGCCTATCTATTGCAAAAAAAATTCCGAAATTCGCGAAAAATCATTTCAAATCAATAAAAATGGGGTAAAAATTTGACAAATAAAACGAAAATTTGCAAAAAATTTGGTTAAAATTTTGTAATATCATCAACAGAAAACAAAAATTGTTAAAAGCAAAAAAGAAATTTTGAAAATTACGTGTCAATTGATTTTTGGGGATTCAAATTCATCGATTTTCGATCAGGATCGATTTTAAATAAAAATTCTGTTTTTGAGGTTGAAATTTATTTTCCATATTTTTATAAAAAATTTTGCTAAATTAATTTTAAAATCATAATGAAATAAAAAATTCAAAAATATTGTAGGTGCATACCTATGTGCCTAAAATTTGCAAAAAAATATCAATTATACCTACTCAAAAATTAACAGAGCAAGCTAAAACAGAAAATCTTTGCAATTGAAATGAAAATTGAAATTCATTTCACAAAAATAAGATAATTTTAGAATTATTGAAAAAAAAATGGAAAAGTAAATACTTAATAGTTTTTGGAACAAAAAATTGGATAGGTAAATAATCAGAAAACAACAAGTTAAAATTTTTGAATTAAAAAAATGGAAAAATTAAATTGGGCACTTATTTTATCACCTACCCACATTTGGCTGACTAAAATACGTATAAATTGAAGCAACTACTCAACTTTTGTTCAAAAAAATGAATAATTTTAGACACCAGCAGAAAAAAATAGAAAAAATGGTTTTTTTATACCAACCTCCGAAAATTTGAGATTCTCAGATTAATATTCAATTTCATCTTACAAAATAATGCATTAAAATGTTGACAGATGAACTCCTCATTTTTTTTTCTTTTTTCGTTTTTTCAATCACTAATTTTTCTTAATGTTACCTAGGTACTTTTGTCATTTTATTTTTTCCAAAATCATGTTGAATTTTATAAGGTATTTTCAAAGTGATTTACCTATGTATCCTCTCCATCTCCTAATTTGTTGTAATTTTTTTATTTAAAAAAAAATCACAAATTATTTTGTTTCAATAATATCTGTGTAATTTTTTTTCTAATTTATTTTTAATTTTAAAAAATGATTTGATTTTGAATGGGAGTAAAGTCTCCTCTTCAAGAAAAGTTTTCGATCACGGATATGTTTTTTCACTTTTTTGCTAAAAAAATGAAGCTATTTCTGTAATATAAGGCAGAAAAAAAAACATTTGATTCGAGATCTTTTTCTTCAAAGAAAATTTTTTATCCGACTTTTTAAAAAAAGTAAAAAATTAAATCGGAATTTTAACGCACTTCGATAATTTATTTTATACTTCGCACCAATCTTACCTTAGGCAAAGGGGCAGCATCTTCAATATGTATCCCTCCCACTTCGACCACGCTGGGCACCAAAGGTCTAGGCGAGTTCATACTAAAATGACTAAACGACAATATCATGCTGGTATTCTTGGCGATCTCTTGGACCGGAGGAATCCCAGATCCCAGATACTTCCTCACCAACTCGTTCGTCTTCGGTTCCCAAATAAACTTATGGCAAATTCTCGACATCACGTACGTCGCCACATTATAAAGTCTTTGGTAAAATGTCGAATGATATTCCAGTAAAACATCGCTGAATTGAAACTGTATGAAGGACGGATTATCGATATTTCCAACTCGATCCGAATACCAAGGTAGGATCGGTAACGAAGAAAATAACACCAGAGGTAAATCCAATATGTATGCGAATGGTATCAGGGCATCGCTGCAGAATGCTTCGGTGATCAAAAGGTCGTATTTTTCTTTAGTCTTGAGTAAATCCTGTATCGGATTACAGGCTAAAATAGGCTCGTGTAGTTCTGGAACCACTTGCAGAAAGTTTATCAAGTGGAAAGCTGTCTTGTATTCGGTAGATGCGAATCCTACGTCGAATAAGATATCTGGTATGTGCAGACAGTGGCTGGAATCGATCTCGTGGTAATTGGTGATATTTTTATTCTTCGGGAACGATGTCATTACCGTTACATCGTGACCACGTTTGGCTAGTTCTACAAATAGAGCGTCGAATGCTATGAAATGGCTTTTCAGGGGGTATGGAAATAAAGCCAAGATGCGGGATCCTTCGCAGAAGTTTAGATTTACGGGCAGTAGCAACAACAACGCTGATAACAGCAACATATTTTGTGACTCTGGAATACAAGAATGAAATATGTAGGTATAGGTACGTAAACGTAATAAAGTTTGAGTAAGATTGAAATTGTCGCGAGTTGTTTTGCTTTTTCACGGATTGATAAATTTTCCACGCTGATTATGCAATACGAATTGAATTTTTATTCGCTAAAATACGAATAATTACCTACGCAAGTACCACATGCGTTTATTTTATCGTCGAATGACTGAAAACTTGAACCAAAGCCAAACCAAGCATCCCAAAATAATCGTCAAATAAACGTACCTACTTAGGTACTTATCAAGTGGGTACTTAAGACTTACTTTATTTGTAGCTACTGTGATCCTTTACGTATGTTTTCATCGGACACCAAACAATTCAAAAAAAGCACCGACATTCGCGATACGTTTATTACGATTAGAATTAGTTCAAATAAGGAAGGAAGTATTTGTACGGTACAAAGTTTTATAACTACACTGGTTAGTAATCATGTCGCATGGTAGTACTTGTTTTTTTATATTTTCTCCTTCTTCACTAGTAGGCACACATCTATCAACGAGTTATGTTCTATCAGGTACGATTAGCGAGTACTACATTATATTAGTTTACTATTGAAATTGATATATTCGAATACGTACCTCTACCTACCTAACTATACGAAGATCTATAGCGCGAAAATTATCTATTTACTTGGTCAAGAAGTGTAACCGGTTTACAAATTCATTTTAAAACATTGGATGTTAATGATTCGTCGCGGTAGCGTAGTAAAATCAGTGTGATGATAATTTTTTTTGAAATCTATTCTCTCTCGTATGTTCGTTCGCGAGTTACGGCTGTTTAGGTAGGTATCGTAATCAACGAACGCGCAAACGAGACGATTATTATTTTCGAATTTGAACTTCGACCTTGGGTAATAAAGGACAATAATTCAACGATATATTTGTAGATACGGCGTCCCAGTTTTCTTTATGTTCAATTTTTGTTATCATTGTTTCAGTTTATTGCTTTTTCTCGCGAAGTTTTATCGTAATAGGTAATTATTAGATAATAGGTATTATATTTGTACGTTGATATGTACCTATTCTATGAAAAATTAAAATTTCAGAAATTTCTTTCTTGAAGTTAAAAATTGTAAAAATTGGTATTTTCAAAAAAAATCATTTCTGGGTCATTCCGCGTCAATTCGACCAAAAAGTGGTAAGGGGGGGTCGCAGATTTTTTGAAATTTTTCCTGTGGAAAGACCTTCCGAAGAGATGACCAATGGCGCAAATCGCAGCCCTATAGCTCTTTTTCAAAGGCTGTTAGGGGGTGCCAAAGTGTTCAGTGAACTTGAAATATCATCCATTTCAGCAGTGGATTACTCTATAACCGTGATACCTACCAAAATGGAACTTTTTCCAATATTTAGGGGCTGTGAAAGGCTTTTTGATGATATCATAAAAATCAGTGTTGCCACTTTTTTTCGTATGAAAAATTAGCTCAAAAAGTTTTAAAACGTAATTTTCATATTGTTCCGATTCTCAAAAATTCTGAAAAAAATATATTATGGACAACTTTTTATGCTGAACAACATATTAAAAAATTGGGATGGCATTATGACGTAAAGTCGATTTAAAAAAATTGAAAGTTTGCGGGAAAAAATGCGATTTCTTAAAACATGAAAAAAAGTTTTGACTGGTGAAGTTGACCCATTTGACATTTGACCCCAATTTTTACACATCCGTTGAAAAAGTTGATGAAACCCCTTTCACTCGATAAAATAAACTCATTACAAAAAAATTAAAATTCGAAAAAATAAAAAAAATAAACGAATTTTAATTTTTTTGCCATGAGTGTGATTTTCATCAACTTTTTCATGAAATAAGTAAGTCAGAAAGTGGTCAAAATAAGACAACTGAATGAATTTAAACTTTTTTTGATGTTTGGAATTAAAAATTGAATTGTTTCAAATTTTGATTTTTTTGTAATGAGTTTATTTCATTGAGTGAAGGGGCTTTTTCAACTTTTTCAACGAATACGTAAAAATAGGGATCAAATGGGTCAACTTCACCAGTCAAAACTTTTTTTCATGTTTTAAATTAAAAAATCGCATTTTTTCACAAACTTTCAATTTTTTAAAATTGACTTCACGACATAATGCCATCCCAATTTTTCAATATGTTGTTCAACATAAAAAGTTGTCCATAATATATTTTTTTCAGAATTTTTGAGACTCAAAACGATATAAAAACTACGTTTTGAAACTTTTCGAGCTAATTTTTCGTACGAAAAAAGTGGCAACACTGATTTTTATGATATCACCAAAAAGCCTTTCAGAACCCCCTAACTATTGGAAAAAGTTCCATTTTGGTAGGTATCGCGGTTATCGAATAATTCACTGGTGAAATGATGAATGCTATTTCAAGTTCACTGAAAACTTTGACACCCCCTAGCAGTCTTTGAAAAAGGGCTAGAGGGCTGCGATTTGCGCCATAGGCCATCCCTTCAAAAGATCTTTCCACAGAAAAAATTTCAAAAAAATCGCCGATCCCCCCCCTCCCACTATTTCTTGGATGCATTGACGTGGAATTACCCAAGTCGCTTTTTTGTTTTACCTCTTTAAAATTGAAGGAACTCAGTGATTGAAATTTTCAAAGTTATTTTGCTCCTAAAGTGAATCATGAACATGAATTTTCTTGTAGAACATTCAAAGTTGTGCTAGTCAAGTTGAATTTATTTTGCCTAAATTAAATACGTTCGAATTCTTAAAAATTGTAAAATTCACATTTTTCAAGTGAGCTCTCAAGTTTTAAAAATTCTGTAGCGCCTTTAATTTTGAGTTAAATTATGTATGTATTAGATGCTTAAATGGTTCAATTTGTTGACTTTCAACTTGCTATTTTTTCCTCCGATATTATTTTTGTTTTGAAAATGAAATTTAAAAAAAACAGCAACAACAACAACAATTATGCTGTGGAAATTAATTGGTCTTTTTGAATCATTGCCCAAGATTTTTTCTTATTTTTTCAACGAAATATTACATAAATTTTCTCAAAAAACCAAAATTTGTTTGGTCTGAGGCATAAAAAATGTCTAAAAAAAATCGATATTTTTTTTTTACTTCTCCTCAGAATTTTTATTGACTTCATTTTGACCAAATTCAACAGAGTCCTTCATTTTGAGTTCAAAGTTACCCATAAAAATTGTTTAGCCCCCAAAGTGTCCTTGAAGGGACGATATCCATATGAGTTCTCGAAGAGGGGGCATAATATTTGTTTAGCTCTAGCCCCTACCCAACCTGATTTGAGAAAAATTTCCCACCATCAAAATATTGAATTTGAGATTCTGCGTCCCTAGCTGTCATTTGTATCAAAATCCAAGATCACCTTTGAGCGGTTGAAAATTTGCAAATTGTTCATTTTTGGGAAAGGAATTCGTGTTTTGAACATTTTTTTCTTCGCCAGTATTTCGCATTAATTATGCCAAAATATTGAAAGATAATCATTCCTGAAACTAAGGAAATATTTTGGAACCCAGTGGTGCCAATTTTTTTGGATCATTATTTCCAGTTTCAAAAACCCGAAAATATTTCATAAGTTTTTGGCTATTTTTATCGAATTTTTTAAATAAGAAATAATGATCAAAAAATTGGCACCATACGTGGTTTCCAAAATATTTCACTAATTTGAGGAATATAGTATCTTTCAATATTTTAGCATAATCAACGAATTTATCCAAAAATAAGCGATTTGCAAATTTTCAACCTGATCGACGTATAGAATATCGAACTTTCAAATCAAGACGAATGTCTTTGCTGGATTAGCTACCTATAATGTCAAAATCCGTCAACTTTTTGTCTCGATCTACCCTACTAAGCATAAGTAGGCATTTAATGGATGGATTTTGAAAATTTTCATTGGGCTGGGAAAGGTGGGTCAAACCACAAAGTTGGACTGATTTTTTTCCTTTTCAACTGACAAAAGAGCTGCTCTTGAGGTACCCGCTTCTGACTTGAAGAAGACCAATATTTTTGTAGAGAGATGGTCTGAAACTATTGGTAACAAAATTTCAACTCCTCGAGTAAATAAATTCAAAATTTGCCATTCTCGGTGATTTGTGCTTCTTTTTTTAAAAAAATAATAGTTTATTTTTTTATTCAGTAAAAAAGCGCGATTTTTTATTCCTCCAGAAGGCGTGGAAATTTAATTTGGACAGCTGAAAATCGAGTTATGGGTTATCCTTAACCTACAAGTATTTAAGGAGTTTATAAATCCATATATATTTGATCCCATTTTCAGACAGACATCTCAAAGTGTATTTCTATGACCAGGCTGCCCCAACCCGGTGCTCATCTCTCTCGCCTGGATGAGCATAATACATTATTTTATTGTTGTACGAGTAATTTCAATTTTTTGACAATTTTGGGAGAGGGAGTTTAAAATTTCTGAAAATTTTGATTTTGGGACTATATTGGCTTCTATGAAGCCAAATTGGTTTAAATTGAGAATTTGGCTTATAATACATAAAAAAATCAAATTTTTCATGTTGATTTTTGGACCCCTTTTCTCAAATTTGGGACCCTTTTAAAAGAAAAATTGACCCTTTGCTATAATTTTCCTGTAAAGTAATCGATGAGAGCTTTTGATTTTTTAAAATAATTTTCTAGCTTTTATACTTACCTGCAAAAAAAAAGGTTTTTTAACATTTTTTTCAGACTTCGATTTGTAATTTTGTAATTTTTTTTGTGACATACAGGTACTTATTCAAGCGTCAAAGACTCAAAAAAGACATTTAAAAAAATTATCAAAATCGGTCCAGTGAGAGAAGCTGGCGAACTGTCCTCAGCTGACACCAAGTTTTTTTCATAATTCTTGCAATTTTTTTAATAACGATTGGAGATGATTTCCAGTGAAAAATCCAAAATTATGCTGTAGCTTATGGAATGACCAGAAACGGTGAAATTCGGTTCAGAGAGTTGGAATTAGTTTCAGGACTAATTTCCATTAGTTTTACTAAATAAATATGTATTTTTTTGAAAAAAAAAAGTTTAGATCGTCAAAAATACTTGGTTAATTTTTAATTTTCAAAAATTTGCTAAAAATCAACTTGAACTGCTGAGATTGGTTATGGGTATTACAGACCGTGCTCGTTATAAAAATCGTGGTCTCGTTCATGGGTAAGTAAGCACACCAAAATTTGGAAAAATCGAAAAATTCCAACGAGTATGAAATTAAATAGGTACCCACAAAAATAAAATTAAAGCTCTACTTACTCAACAGATCTGCATTAAAAAGAAAAAAAAACTCAACATTGAAATTCAAATCATGTTATGTTAGTAAGTATTTTTTTGATTTTTTCTTCAAATTGAAAAATTGAATTTTTTCATTGATAAAACTTCAAGATGATTACTTATTTATACAAATAGGTGCCCCAAAACTCAGTTGTTCTCAAACTTGAGAAGTCTGCATTTTAACCAACCTTGTAGGTATCGCTAAATTTTAGCAAAAAATGTAACACTAGATTAGAAATTCATGTTTATTTTTTCAGTTTTCAAACGTTTTTGATAAGGTGTCGCAAATGAATCAATGAAATCTGACCTACGCTTTCGACCAAGTCGAACCTAGACATTTTAAAATTGGACACGAATCGAAACAATTACCTACCTTTTTTTTCTCGCAGTACACAAAACATATTAAGAGTATTTGAGCAAAGAATAGAACTGTACCTATTACGGTGCGATAATCTCTTTACTCGTTTCTGTTTCAAATAATATAATGAATGATTTTAGAATCTAGCCGGAGACTAATTTTATTGGAGTATTCCTGTACGCGCGTAGTTTTCGCAACCTGGAGCGGCGAGTATTACGAACAACTCGGTGATCCACGCTGCGAAAAAGAAATACTCCTTGTGAGTAATCCATTAGTCCGGAGTGATTGTAAAAAAATTCACTACTTTTGATCAAAATGTGTTTGGTGTACCTAACTTATGTAAGTCAGATGATGGTAATTTATAAATAGGTAGTCTACTGTTGTGGGTAAATGTTAATGAACTTGGGTGGCGTGGCCGTTCATCATGTTTCTTCTCCTTTGTAATCTGCTCTGGTACATTGTTTTCTTCGCACGAGAACATTTGTAGTATAATCTTCTAACCATGAAGTAAGCTAATGCGTAAAATGCCAAGATATCCAGAAGTAGGTATTGGTACCAAGGCATTTGGACTGTGACTGGTTTCAGGTGAGCGGCTCCTTTATGTCTGATTACGTATTCGGTCCAGTAAACTGCGGTGTCCATTGCTGACAATGCTCGATCTCGGTAAATAGCTGACAGTTTCTTTGCGTTGTCTTTGTACCTGAGGGGAAGGTAAGGTTAGGAAATGGTCTAAAATATTGATCAGGTGTATTATGGGTAAGTCTAGGTACGTACTTGTTATCGTTGAGGACTTGATTAATTTTGAATAAAACTACTTCCGGGGTGATATCTGGATATTCCAACATTTCTCCAGCGCCAGATTCTTGAACTGAATGTATGTTTAGGGTTTGATCGACCCAAAAAGGGATGCCCAAGATTGGTACTCCTTCGTAGACAGCTTCGTTCAAACCTAGGGCTCCCCCGTGGGCGATAAATAATTTCACTTTTGGGTGAGCTGGAAACAGAAAATTAAAAAATATGCTAATAATTCTGTTCTGAATGTACACATTGTGTATGGAGGAGAGGGCTTTAAATTAATGCATAGTTCATGGCAGACGAAATTCTAGTTCTTGTTAATGATTGGAAATCCGCCTAATATTGGCAACGTTGCACTTCTGATTGGACTTAAAAATGAACGAATGTGTGGGTAATTTTTGGGCATATTGTAGATGGAGATCAAATTAATTTTTATCTGAAGGTGGCAGCTTTGAATACTGAATAGTCATTAGTACCTAGGTACCTATAATTTAAAATCTAATATTGGCAACATCGCACTCCTGATTGAGTTCAAAAATGAACGAATGTGTGGGTAATTTTTGGGCATAGGTACTGCAGATGGAGATCAAGTTTATCTTCAACTGAAGGCGGCAGCTTTAAATCGCTGTTAGTACTTCTACTTACCTAATTGAAAATCTAATATTGGCAACATCGCACTCCTGATTGAGTTCAAAAATGAACGAATGTGTGAGTAATTTTTGGGCATAGGCCTACTACAAATGTAGATCAAGTTTATCTTTATCTGAAGGCGGCAGCTTTAAATAGTCGTTAGTACCCAATTGAAAATCTAATATTGGCAACATTGCATCCCTGATTGAGTTCAAAAATGAACGATTCTATCGGTAATTTTTGGACACATTGTAAATTCAATTCAAATACTTATCTGAATCTGTGTCTGAAATAGGGAGCTTTATATAAATTAGTGTTTCGTTCGTCGCAAATGAGCTACTAGTTGTGAACACTTGTAACAAAAAATCTAATATTGGCAACGTTGCATCTTGCATTCTTAAATGGATTCAAAACTGAACAAAGGTATTGGTAATTTTTGAACATACTGTAGGTGGCGATTCGATTTACCTATGTCTGAAGGAGGGAGCATCAAATGTTTGTTAATAATTTAAAATGTAATACTGACAACGTCGCATTGCTGATTGCTGATTGAACTCAAAAATGAATAAGGGGGTAATTTTTGATCATACTGTTGGTGGAGATTAAAATATATTGGCAAATGATGAACCCTTAAAAAATTATTTTGGTGTCAGGAATGACATAGAAAAATATGCAAAATTCTAAAAAAATGAACTCCAACCAAGTAATTTGTAGAGAACCTAGTGTTGGCAACGTTGCATCATAAAAATGGACAGGAAATGGTGTAAAAACAAGAAAACTCGTGGTTTATTTGCATAAGCTATAAAAATGCATGAATGCTAATGAAGCAAACTACTTTTTTTTTGAAAAAATTCTTGTCTGCATCAAATAATGGCAACGCCGCATCGTAAAAAAATTATTGCAAGTAATCGCACCAAAAAATTTCCTTCGTTCGAATTTCCTGTTTAAATATCTTACGCATTTCCTACTCGAGAGTAACCGCGTTAATAATCTCTCATCATGAAAGATGTACTTGAAGTACATATTATTCATACTACTCGTAGATACAATTATTAGCGTCTTTCATATGATTATTTCGTCCTTAGACTTGACAGCGTGTTTTCATCTGCTGCATATACCTCTCTGTTTCTGCCTACCTACCTATCTATGTAGTTGAACTTGATTTAAATATACATTATGTAAATATCGAACTACTGCACTGATTTTATGTTCCGCTCAATTGCGAATGGATGGTCGGCGATAGTCGATTTTTATCATCCAGAGGTGGTTTTCCTATCACTATCATTTCGCTATATGGAGTATTATGGAGGAATTACCTATACCTAGGTAGGAAACACGTGACCTTAACGTGCATATACATTATAATACACATATGTGTTGAACGTTCAACTATACCTAATGTAAGATTACTGTTATCTATCACTTTCATGTCGTGACGTAAGTTCCTGTTAACGGCCGTCTGCGCTTCGTTTTACTATTTTGATAATTAACATTGAATTTTGCACGTTCAGCGAAACCGAAAGTGTACCAAGTAGGTAGGTAGTGGATACCTTGAAACGTGGACGATTTTCAGGGGTATGGAATTAGCGCAGGAGGGATTTTTTTTTGTAAATTGAGGTCAAGAGGTGTATGTGGGTTTAGTTATTGCCTTTGATTTTTTCCAATTCCAAAATTGGATCGAGTGGCCTTTGAAGTTAGAAGGGAAGTGGTCTGATGTGATGAAGTGATATAATTTCAATGGATTTTCATTCGATTGATAAAAAAGAGGTACCTAAAAATTGAGTCCTATGAGAAGGGAAGTGGAAAATTGGAAAATTAATAATCATAAAATAATTACGAGTTCAAATTTTTATGTTTTATAAGATTTTAAATTTTCCAAATGGAAAATTTACCAAAATTTGAAAAATATAGTGCTGCATTTGGAATTTTGCTTGGTGATGCACTTTTAGAATTTTCTTATATTGATCCAAAATTTTTTGAGCATCAGAGTGTCTCCATTTTATGGAATTTGATGAAATGAATCAACAATTAAATCAAAATTTGATTGATTCTGGAGATGTAATAAGTACATACCTATGATTGATTTTTTTTTCGAAAATTACTCCCCCTCCTGCTCAAAGGCAAATATATGTACCAGTAGGTACCTATATGACTAACTTTACCCAAAAAAATGATCATTTCTCAAAAATAAATCAATCATGAAAAATATTATTTAGAATTTCTGTTTTCATCGACGTTGACAATTTAAAAAAAAAAAAAAAGAAGAAGAAGAAGAAAGTATGAGGATAAATCAGAAAATTTGAAACTGGCAAACCTAAACTTCGTGCAATTTTTTCATCAGTTTAAGAAACACTACAATAAAATTATCTAGTACGCTTGAGTGCCATATGAAGAGTAATTGAACTTTACCAGGCTCAGATCGGGTCAGTGGCTCAAATGAGGGAAAAGTAAAGCAGAAAAAATCTACAGAGTTCTTTCTAATTATCTCCCAAAACGTTTTCCGATTCTCGATTTCATCGTCGTTTTGTTAGCTTATTTTTTTTTTCATTATGTTTTACTTTTTTTTACATTTTTTTCATTTTATAGAAATGTTTACCTACCAAAATTTCAGGGGCATAAGTGCATTATTTTTTTGATTTTTTTGTAAATTTTTGAAAATCAAAGTGCCAAAATGCGAAAAAAGTCAAAATTTCGTCATATTGACTTACAAAGTTGATTGGGTTTGTACTCTATTTTTGGCCTTCGAATTGATTGTAAAAATGATTTCGGATCGTTTTGAGCAGTCTTAGAGCCTTCAACGGATTTTTGAAAGGAAGTTGAAATTTCTTACAAAATTTTATCCAATGGAGTTGAAAAATTAACGTTTGCTTTCAACTACTAATTTCAACACTGTGGGTCGATTTTAGATGGTTTCAAACCGTTTCTAGAGCCTCCTGCAGCCATGTTTTGTAAATTGCGGATTTTCAAAGTACTTTGAGTCAAAATTTCAGCAAAAAAAAAATATTTGAGAATAAGCTAATAAAATTGGAGCAGGTGACGTATCAGAATTTCAGCTTTTTACCTCTATTTTAACCTAAATATCTTTTCCAATTTTATTGGATGAAATTCTATGGGAATTCAAGCTTTTAAAAATCTACAGGATACTCCAGAGACTAGAGCAGCTCAAAACGGTTCGAAACCATTTGCAATGATTTTGAAGGTTTGAAAATAGGACTGACATGTTTTTGGAGATGTTGAACACGAACAATGGCCTCAGTTTTCCGATTGATTCCCTCTAAGGTTTCTACCACTGCCTTCCCCGAGTACCTAGTACCTAAAGTCAAAATTCACGAAAGAGAAATATGACCAATTTTTTAAAAATTAGCCCCCCCTCCTCTTTGGGATTGAAGTTTAAACAAGTTATCCATTTAAGTATTAGGTATGGTTTATGACCTCGTAAAATGGTACCTTTTTATCATTTTCGACCGAATTTCAAAAGTATTTTTTAGCAACTTTTCTGTCTTTGGATGAGCCCATATCAAAGATGTTGTTTTTTGAAAAATAAATCATTGTAGGCAGGGATTTTTTGTGGGGGGGACGCGGAGGGACGCTGTCTTCCCAAAGGAAAGTTTGAAAATATCGAAAAATTACCATCAACTCTAAAGAAATGAAGACATTTTTTTTTTAAATTAGTAACTTTTCCAAAAAATTGAAATTTTTCTATTAGGTCAAAATTGAAGGTTGCCACATAACTGCTCTACTCCTATATCTGAAATTTAGCCTCTAAGTTTGTACCTTAGTAGGTAGGTACCTACTATACTTACCTTGTGCTTAAATTAAATAGAAAATTACTTTTTTATATTTCCAAAAATATTTTTTTAAACAATAAAAAATAATTTATGAATGTACTTTGACTTTTTTCTTAACACATAGTGGCAGGGAGAGGAGGGTATGAAAATTAGGGACTTGCAACTTCAATGCAGCGCCCCCCTCCCCAGGAAGAAAATACAAAAATGCCTGTTTGTATGATATACCTAATTTATGAACTATTTGTATTTTGGAAAATTCAAAACCCAATAGAAACCCTCAAATTTTCGAATGAATTACCAATTTCTTTTACTTGTGGACCACTCAATACAGACGTTGTTCTCCTCTATATTTGTGAGGATTTTTTTCAGTTTTTTTTTTTTTTTTTTTTGCTTCCACGTCTTAAAATTGTTGTTTTCCTTTAAATTCATGGAAAATTGTAGCTCTTAAAATCGTACATACTCACAACCCCCTCCAATTTTTTTTTTAATTTTAAATTTGTACCCAGAATTGAAACCGCTTTAAATATCTATGGTACCCATTTTTATGATGAAATAGAAGAAAGTTTTGAAGAATTCTAAACGTCTATGTTAGAATTCCTCTGAATAACCCTATTTTCAAGGAGAATATTCTTCTTCAACTAGTTGTTTGAGCAGTTTTGTCCCATTGTAATTCCCTTTTCAAAATCAAAACAAATTTTATGTGTAGGAAAACAAAGAATAATTAAGTATTCTCTTATAAAATGCATATGTTACGAAAAACATTGTTTGGATTTGGAAAACGGGAGGGGGGTTGAAAGTGGGATTAATAAAGAAATTGTAGCGCAGAGGTAGGCTACATACGAGGTTTGACAATTTGAAAACGAGACTTTTGCCATTGCGCGAGTTGTAGTTACATTAGAGCAACGGACGAGGTCTCATTTGAAAAAGGAGTGGATTTTCTATTACTGTACAAAATTTCAAGTTGATTGAATGATTTTTGCGTGTTTTACAGCTGCTTGAAGTGAACATCCTCCTTAGAGTCGGTCGTGAAACTTTGAGGAAGTCTTGAGGAGGGTCTTTGATTCAGGGAGAGGCGACTGTGAATTAGAGGAGTGGTGGAAGTCCAAAAAAGTCAAAAATGATGTTTAAAAGAGATAAGGAACTGTGGGAGGAAGCTCACTCAATCAAAACCTCACAAAAAGTAGGTCATGGGGAAATCGTTTCCTAATGGTTGTGAGGAAACGCCCTCTGAAGTGAGTGTAAAATAATTTTTGGAGGAGATTGACCTCAAATATCTTCAGCGTAGTCATCCTTCAACAGAATGACCCACAATTATTCTCCAAAACGCCCTTCAAAAATCTGCCTTATTCAGAGGCAGCTTCCTCAAAATTTGAGTGGAGGCTCTTCAGTCATGCTCAATAATGAAATGAATTTTGATTTTCAGGTAAAAACTTTCTGAGAACGAAGTAAAGGTTACTAGGAATTGAATCTGGGGATTAGAAATGCTGAGGAGGCACTGAGATGTCTTGAGGAGGCAAAAATTCCTTCAAGAAAAAATTTGCAACACTCATTTTCACGACGAGGGTAAAAAAGTTGCCAACTTTGATAGGCTGTAAAACAAGCAAAAATCATCCAATCAACTTGAAATTTTGTACAGTAATAGAAAATTCACTCCTTTTTCAAATGAGACCTCGTCCGTTGTTCTAATGTAACTACAACTCGCGCAATAGCAAAAGTCTCGTTTTCAAATTCTAACACCTCGTACTTACCTATAGAAACATTTTTGAAAAACTTGGATCTACTCGTTTAAACTTTGTAAGGCTTTGTACGAAGAGACCAAAGTTATACTATGAGGGAGTGAGGAAAGGTTTTTTCTGGAAAAGAGTTCATTTAGAAGGATTCTGAGGGGGGGATTAAAAGCTGAAAGAAAATCAGTCAACTGTTTTTATTCTTTGAATTTTTACATGTTCGGGGCGAAGAAAAGTTTAGGGGACCTAAATTACTTGGGGGACTACTTGAGAGGCCGATCGACAGCTTGAGGGAGAATTATTTCTGGGAAAAGAAATGTTTGAAATAAATCTGAAATTGAAATTTGAAAATTATTTACCTTCCTATCAACATTTTTTTCGTTTTTTTTTTTTTTTAATTTTATTGAGTTCCTGGAACCATTATTATTGGATTTGAGGAAAATTTAAGAATAAAATAGGTACCATTTTCTCGTATACAAAACATTTTTTGAGACAGTAAGTAGAATGAGAGCAGAAAAAAATCTAAATTTGCTTTTGGGCAATTCTGATATCAATTGGCACTTGGCACTTACCCAAGATATCCCTTTGAGGCATCCATTTGCGTATCATGACATTATCAGGTTTACCAGGCAAGTCATCCTCTTCGTATTTCCATAGCACCCTTTGGGGTATCTTCGAGAAAGCATAAATGAACGCGTTACGTTTCTCAACCGGCATTGTCTTTGCTTGCAGTAGAGAGCCAAGGCAGAAATAAATCACACCGTGCTCGGCCTCGTCCATGAACTTTTGAATGTCCTATCACATGCAATATATAGGTACACGTTGGTAATTAATGCATTTATGTATTAACTCGTTATTTCCATATTTACAAAATACCGTTTCGCTGATCCCAGCCACTAAGTATATAGCCAGTAATGGACTTACCGGAGGCAAAGGAGACGGTTCTTTGATCTGTATCCCACCCACTTCAACGACACCGGGAACCATCGGCCTGGGCGAGTTGATACTGTAATGGCTGAAGGTAAATATTAAACTAGTGTTTTTTGAGATCTCTTCCAAATCGGGCGTGTCTTCTCCGAAATGCTTGCGGACGATTTTATTGGTTTTGAATTCCGATAAAAGTTTATATTTTAGTCTGGATAGTACGTAAGCGTAAGTATTGTACAGTCTTTGAAAGAAGCTCGAACCCATCGTATCGAGTGGTTTGTCGTTATAGCTGAACGATATATAGGATGGGTTATCCGGTATACCGACTCGGTCCGAAGCCCAGGTCAGCAAAGGCGTCGAACAAAATGATATAAAGGGTATTTTGAACTGATGCACGTACGCCAGCATCGCATCTGAGGAGAAGATCTCGGTGATGATGAGATCGTAAGTGTCATTGGTGTTCATCAGGTTGGCCATCGGTTCGCATTTCAGTATGTCATCGTAGGCTTCGACGTACGAGAAGAGATCTCGCAGCAGGGATGAATGATAGGAGAAAGCTCGCTCTAGTTCGAATCGTATCGATGGCAGTTCGAAGCACGAGCTGACGTCAACGTCGCTGTAATTCTGTACTGGTACTTTCTTCGGAAACGTGTTGACTACGGTTACGTTATGGCCTCGTTTAGCTAATTCTACGAGTAAAGCGTCGAACATGATGAAATGACTTTTCAAAGGGTATGGAAACAATGCCAAGATGTTAGCGCTGGTGGTTTGTTCAACGTTTAAAGCAATTATTGCGAGCATAGTCAGCATCAAAATACGCATTTTTCATGTGCGATTCGCCTGCACCTAAACAAACTAAATGTACGAAAATGGTATTAGAATATTGGTTTATCGTGTGTTGTAAAATATTCATTAATTAAGTAATATTTCAAATAACGCACTATTTATACCTTCGTCATCATAAAAAAATACTCATTATTAAACGAAGTTTATTTAAAAACGTTTTGTAAAATAGGTTCACCTCATTTCATTATAGGTAGGTACGCGAGCGTTCGGGAAAAATACCTACTAAAAACTAAACCATAGGTACCTATATCCGAAAAGCCAAACACACCGAGCAAGCTCGCTTATCGCCTTGAAAATATTGTCATTGACCATTCGATTATTGGAAACATTTTCTTTCAAGTATGGACTATGGTGGGTGTGAAAATATCAGGGGAAAAGAAACGACTATTTCATGTTATCAACTCGGCTGAAATTATGACCATGTTTCAAGCTAACATTGTCCCGCTTTCTTGAAATCACTCATATTGAACCATTCCGCACCGGAAGTCTGACCTTCAAAGCTTTTTGGCGGGTTCGAAAAGATATGGAAATTTCAGAATGCTGATGCCGCACCAGGAGGAAAGGGGGAGGGTGAAAATGTCGGTCGAGTCAAATTGGCAACGTTGTGTGAAAGGTTATGGCTTGAATGGTGGACGATTCGACCCTGTTTTTTTTTTTCAAGCAAAATAGGTATGTGAAAGAAAAAGAAAATCCAAGGGTGAAGAGTGAGGCGTTACAAAGTTTTACCATCGATAAGAAAAATGGACAGGGGAGAATCAGAAAATAAATATATATCTATTTGTGCTCGATATGTGACCATTAGGAACAATGTCAAGATCAATTTTGTAAGTACATATTTGGTATTGAGAATTGAAATTGCATCATTTTCAAAAATTGAAGGTTTGAGTAGTTTTTAAAGGGCATGATCTTGAAAAATACCACAATTCTGCTTCTTAAAGAGGCTGGATTTTTAATTGAATTACCGACTGAAAATTAAAATTCTGTGAGGATTATTCAAAATTGAAATATTCAACGATTTTATTGATTTTGAGACGAATTTTGATGGCTCGATTGATTTATTGTGTTAATACAGCCAAAATTTGAAAACCTTCACAAATTGGAAAAAATTCAGTTCTAAATATGGTCTCTTTCCAGAGAAAGACCTAAAAATTCCATGTTTTCAATGATCATCTTGACTGTTCGGAATTTTAGCTAATTTGAAGACTTTTTCTCATCTAGGTAAGATATAGATACTTAATATTAGGAGGAGAGGGGAGGAGGGTGATCAAAATTTTCTACTAAATTTCCTATTTTTACGCTGTAGAACTGAACTTCACATTTCAAGTGTTTTTTTCTTAATACCCACCCTAAAAAAATTAGGTACCTACAAATTTGCACATTTTTCTTGAATTTTTTGTAACCTTAAATTCTTTAATGGGCATTTTCTACTAAAAGATACCAGCTAGGTACATACATAAATATTAAATAGGTTCAATTGAAAAATGTTAAAATTCTGAATGGTATTTTTTGAATGAAACTTTTCCCTATTCTAATAGAATGGAAGAGGGAAAAGATTCCTGACACTATTTTTTTTTTTTTTTTTTTTTTATCATCAAGAAGATAACACTAGAGTAGTCTGGGGTCTGGGAAAATTCATTTATTCGCTCTATGAAAATTAAAAGAATGTAGCTATGAACCTACTTTTCAGCTGCCCAAATAAGTTTTTACCTTTTCAGTGGAGATTTTAAAGTTATGTGTGAAATGTAAAAGCAGAATTTAAAAGCAACAGAACATTGAGAAAAAATGCTAAAAATTGTATCGGTTTGAGGGCTCATGATCTTCCATAAGTTTTCTTCTATTTTACGTAATTTTTTGGAAATAGAAAAACTCATACATAGGTACGTAGGTACTTATTAAAAAGAAGTTTGCCAACTTCAATTTTTTCCCCCAAGAATGTGTGGATTTTTTTTTATTGCATGCAGAAATTGGCAATGCTGTGGCTTCTCTTACTTACTTGAGGAGAAGTGTTTCGACTGACGTTTCACTGATCCAAATTTTAGGTGCTGAATTTCATTTTTTGATTATTGATCAATTTTTATAAATTCAAAAATATTTATCTATTGTTTATTTTCCATGAAAAATATCAAGATTTCATAAAATTAAAGTAGAAAGCTGAAATGCGATTCTAGTCCTATCCCCTTTGGAACCCTCCCGCAAATTTTTAGATTTTTGAATTTTTAGAACAATTGATGATAAAGGCCAAAATGAAATTCAACATTTTTACAGCTAAATAAAAACCTGCACAAATCTGCTGGAAGCTCTATAGAAGAGCTCGAAACCCTCATCACTCATGCAATTAATGGAGAGGTCAAAAATGAATATGATCTGCATCAAATATCAATATTCCACCTTGATTTGATCAAATTTTGAGTTTTCCATCAAAATTAGGTTAAATTTTGAAATATTTAAAAATTTACCTACTAAAAATTTTAAAATGAATCACCATATCTAAAATTTAGTTGTACGGGTGTACTTTTTACATTCTTTCGATTTTTTTGTCCGGTCCAAAAAAATTTTGGCTATCTAATTGCCGTATCCGTTTGTTTTGAGAGGGGGAGGGGGTGGCCAGAAAATGTTTGCCTGGAGTGGAAAATACTTGAATATGGCTCTGATTTCAACTTGTTCCCTCTTCCTCTAAAAAAGGCAACGATGTGAAATTTATTGCACAAAAAATTTAAAATCAGAAGTACATCAGTTTAGTTTTAATGCTACATATAATTAGAGTTTTGAACTAGAAAAAATTCTGTAAACATTTTTTTCTAGGTGGAATTTTGATAATTTTTAGCAAATCACTTTCCATGACGTCAATTTGAAATTACTGTTGAATTTAAGAGGAAATTCGAAATCAAAAATATCCTATCCTTCAAAGTGAAGCTTCCTCCGCCCCCCCCCCCCCCCCCGAATCTAATTCAACCGCTTTCACGCCGCTCCAAAGCCTTCCATATACTGATAATATAGATAAAAACGTCTTCTGGTATGATTCCTCCATGTTGGAGAAAAAACTTCTTCTGGAAATGAATCTGTCAAAGAATGTTGAAAAGAGCATCAAAAATTGAAAATATGGAAGTAAGTTCTAATTTTCATCATTATTATTTTCTTATCAGACATTTCTTCCGAAAAACATTCACCACTTCCTATCTCTATGAAAAACGAAGGAGATGTAGAAATTTCATGAAGTAGGTAAGTATAGGTACATTTATTTCATATCAGAAAATCTCAGATGTAAAAAAAAGTCTTCAGATTTGAAGTTAAAATTGGAAACCTCCCCAGTAATTTTCCGTTGACAGCAATGAAATTTCAAAATTGTGAACAAACTTTCCATTTGGAAAATTGAAAATTTTCAAGGTCACTCATCTCTTTCAAGAAACGAACTCAGGCATTGCAGCTGGTGAGACGAAATTTTTTCGAAGTTGATGCATAAGGAACATCTCAATGATGCTAAACATTTGGTGAAAATTGCTTGCGATGTCTTCTGAAATATTATTTATTTCCCCAGACAAGAAAGGGGGGATGATAGGTAAAAAATTGATGAGTAAGCATTGCTTCAAGGCTGATTTTTTTTTAATCATAAGAAGAGAATCAAAAGATGAACTAGATTATTGATAAAATGATTATTTGTATCCTTTTATTCCCACTCAAGTTAGGTTAGGGCCACATAGGCGATAACAATATTTTAAAATAGACCTTGTTATACACGAGGATTATCATTTGGTGGAAATTTTTGATTTTCTATGGGCCACATCGCCACAAGCATCTATAACGTACCTTCAAGGTATCCTACTCATATTAGTTGAGGTTGTTTGTTCAATGTCCTGATAGAAGAAAATAGAGATCAGCACAACTTAATTCCAAATAGTGATGAGCTGGTTTGCTTCTCGGACGAATGATTCGCAGAAAAACCTTCCACCGGTGCTCAGTGCTCAATTATTCCTGGTTTGATACTATATATGTACTTTTTCAGTCCTCGCTGCTCGATAAAAAATTCGAATACCTACTTAGATATGAATAAGTTTCATCATGGACTGATACTTCAGTCAAGATGAAGATTTTAAAGCAATCTTTATGGTCAAATCCCTAATAGGCTATTTCTTTTGGAGAATATGATATGTACTATTACCCAAACCAGAAACGAAGTACTTTTACCTACCCAACCAAACTATCTGTTACCTACTTGAACATGAGTTTTAAAAATTGATAACTAACCGTTCGTGTCCAATATCCAATAATGCCAAGTAAACGTCCTATCAAATCTGGAAATAATACTGTTCGTAATTCTTCTGATCGCCAATAAAACCATTTAACACTTTTTCAAATAAAATCGATATAATTTATATTTACAGTGCACTTAATTTGTATTAAACTTATCGAATCACAGAAATATCACTTTTTGCTTGTTGTATTTTCACCAATTAAAAATTTTAAAAATAAATTAAATTACGTTAAAATAACTACGAATAACGCAACGGTGCTGGCGAAAAATAAATGATTTTTTTTCTATACAAAAGAGCACTTGAAATGGAAAACTAATAAACCGTATTAATTATTGGACATTACCAACGTAATAGAAGTGACAGAAAAGGAAACCATATTCAGAACTTTTTCCTTTCAGCGTTAACTTTCTTCGTTTAAAGAAAAAAAAAAAAGTACCCAAACTGATAATAATTATTGGTCATCGTCGACGTGTGCGTGGTAAACGTCACTATTGGCTGGTTTCAAGGATTAGATAACCAGGCGTTATAGGTTGGAAATCGAAAAATGATACCGAAGTAAATAAAACAATGCGTGGTGTTTGCTGGATTCACCAGCAGAAATAAGAAATAATGATGAAATGTTACCCATTGTTTTGAAATTATGATTTTGAAAAAAATAATACGTTTTTGTCCAACGCAAAACTTCAATATGCAATCTGTATAAGAAATAATAGCCTAGAGATAGGTACGGTATATGAAAAGTACACGTATAAAGAGTGCCAGTAAAAATCGTAAAATAGCTAAATTATCGACGTGAACGTAGGTACATACTCGCGAGGTGTTTTGTGTTCGGTGATAAATGTATCAACAAAACTTCATTTTTATCGCATCGATCAATGTACTCAAATTGTACAAATGTTTGGAAACCACATTTTTTTCCTTTTTCGAATCGACGATAAGCCGAGGTCGAACCAGTGATAGACATTTTTACAACGTGAAGTAGACACCTAGGATTAGACTCGAAAAGGGAAATTCTCCTCCCCTCCCCTCCTCCAAAAAATACCTCACGGTAAAAAAAGAGGGCTTAAAAAAGAACACGTGAGGAAGGCTCGTCACTTTTCATGAAAATTCTCATTTCAAGATATGTATTTCTTTCCAAAAAATCTACAAGGTAGGTACCTAATTTAAAAAAATAAAAAAAAAAACAGAAAGTCAATTTTTAAATCCGGGTATTTAAAAAAAAATAAAAAAAAGAACTCCTGAAATTTTCTATACCTACCTTATCATAATTCTGGTGTTGAAAAAAAAATAAATGATACCAAAATTCATCAATTTTCGAAATAATACCTACTTCTAATCTCGTTTTCAAAACAGAGCTAAAATGACTAGGAAAAAAAATGAAAGAAACGAGATTTCAAAAAATAAATTCAATCGTACTACTCCTACCTTATCTATTGGTATTTTTTAACATTTTTCTTTCTAGAGTCAGAAGATGGTATCGGATTGAAAAATGATAAGAATTTCTTCATAACGTAGTACGCCAAAAATATTCCACCAAAGATGACAAGAAGAAGAAAAGCGATAACGTCTAGAAGTAAGTATTGATAATAATGTAAATCTGCAACAGCTGAGCGTAAATGAGGAGCTCCCTTATGCCGTATCACGTATTCGATCCAGTAAATCGCAGTATCCATTGCAGACATAGGTCTATCTTTAAATATTTCTGATACTTTTTTCATATTAATCGAGTATCTGTGAATAAATAAAAAAACTCATCAGTCAACTTAAAATTGTTTATAAGTCTGCTCTGAAGAAATTGTTCAAACTTACTCTGGCTGTAAGACTTGCTTAATTTTAGCAAGAACTGTGTCGTTATCAATATCTGTGTAGTGGAGGATTTCAGCTACTCCTTGGGATTGTAATGCGTGTAAATTGGTCGTTTGATCAGAATACATCGGTATGCCTAGAACAGGAACTTTCTCGTAGATGGCTTCGTTTAAACCCAGAGCTCCGCCATGGCCTATGAAAAGTTTCACTTTTGGATGGGCTGAAAAATGGGAATATTTTTTATCAAATTAGGTATGATTTTACTTTTATGACAACGATGAATTTTTTCATGTAAGATGGCCGAGTTCATATTTTCCAAAAATTTTGATTTGAATATGAATCAAGGTAGGTAAGGTCATAGGTACCTATTTTATTTGCTTACCCAATATATCTCTCTGTGGCAACCACGACTTGACGAGAATCTTATTAGATTCGTGTGGAAAGTGACTTTTTCCCCACTTCCATATGACTCTTTGAGGTACTTTGGCGAACGCGTTGAAGAATGCAATTCGTTTATGATCAGGGAAAGTGTCCATCCTAAGCAAAGATCCCATACTAAAGTAAATAACTCCGTGTTCGGATTCGTCGATGAATTTTTGAATATCCTGTAATCAAAATGAACACGAGTGACGTTAATTCAACCTCTCGTGACTTGAGATTATCACAAGATGGTGGTAGCTGGAGCTGCCTAGTCGCAGATTTTGGGTTTTTGGACTTTTTTTTTTTTTTTGAACATTTGAGTCCCTATTTTTTTTGCTCATTTCGTTGAGGAGTTTTTTTTTGAAAAAACTTTGATATGCTTATAAAGGAATTTTGTTGAACTCGTCACACTCTTCGGTTTGAACAAAATCAGGCTAATCCGAGAGAGCATGTCCTAAAACGTCCGTTACCTTAATTTCAGATTTTTTCAAGTTCATTTTGACGAAATTTTGAAAATTAAAAAAAATAACAAAAGGCTGTTTAAGGGTGATTTTGAAACTTTTACATATCAACAACTAGTAGTTTTGAGGTAAGTTTGAAGCTTCCGCCGATTTTTCAATTTTCTCCAGGAAGCTGGTTATTGTGAAATCTCAGGAGTCATGTAAGTTCAAAAGTGAATTTTTGACCAATTTGTGAACTTTAGAAAAAAGAAAACAATTAATTATGAGGTCGAGATTTTTGGAATTTCTGAAAAAGTCTCATGGGACTTGTCAAATTGGGCTAATGGGTTGAAATTTTTTCAAAAAATCAACAATTCACATCAATTTTTTTCAGCTTGTAGCGTTAAATTCGGTTGATTTTTGGAATCTTAAAATTTCAGAGAAATGCAAATGATAATTTTAGAGGTCATGATTTTTGGGATTCATGAAAAAATGTTGCATGAACTTTCAAAATGAGTTAAAATTCTGGAAGGAATTCAAAAACTTCTATCAACATTTTTTTTAGCAGTTTTGAAGAAATTTTAAGCCAAAATCATATCATGGTTTTTGATGAAATGGCGTTTGCTCATCAAAATGGATTAAAATCAAAAATTTCTATCAATTTTTTTGAGTAATTATGGAAGAATTTTGAAGCTAAAGCTAAAATTGGTGACGATTTTCGAGGTTTTTGAAAAAAATGCCATGCAACTTTTCAAAAAGGGTTATAATTTTAGAAGAATACTGAAATTTTCTATCAACAGTTTTTAGCAGTTTTAAAAAATTTCAAATTACATCATGATTTTTGACATTTTTGAAAAACTGCAATGAAATGAAACCTATCAAAATGGTTCACAAAATGACAGTAAAAAATCAAACTTTGATTTCAAAACTTTTTTTAAGCAGTTTTGAAGAATTTTGAGCCCTAAACTTGGTAGGTACTTGTATATTTTTAGGATTTTCGGAAAGGGTGTCACGTGACCATCCAAATGGTTTAAAATTTTGGAAAAACATCAAAAATTTCAATCAAACAATTTTTTGAGCAATTTTAAAACATGTTGAGCCTGAAATCAGTCATGATTTTCAAAGTTTTTAAAAGAGCTGGGGATCAAACGATTTTTTAAAATGGACTAAAATTTTGGAAGAAAATAAAAAACTCCTGTCAACACTTTTTTTTTGAGAGTTTCGAAGAATTTTGAGGCCAAAATGAGATCATGATTTTCAGTATTTCGGAAAAAATGTCATGTGACCTATCAAAACGGTTTGAAATCTCAGCTGAAAACTAGAACTTTCTATCAAAATCTTTTTGAGAAATTTTATAACATTCTGAGCCTAAAATTATTCAAGGTTTTTTGGGATTTTTGGGAAAGTGCCCTTCAACTTAACAAAATGGGTTGGAATTTCAGCAGAAAGTCAAGATTTTCTTTCAATACCTATACTCTTTTAAAGAAGTATTGAAAAATTTTAAGGCTTTTTAATGAGATTATGATTTTTGGGATTTTTGAAAAAAGGTCCTGTAACCTATCAAAATGTACTGAAATTTCAGCAGAAATTCAAAAGTGCCTATCAATACTTTTCTGAGCAGTTTTGAAAAAATTTGAGCTCGAAACTTGAGTTGTGATTTTTGAGATTTTCGGGGGAAAAGTACATAATAATATGACCCATCAAAGTCACAAAGTGGGTTAAAATTTCAGTAGAAAATCAGAAATTCCTATCAAAACTTTTTTTGAATGTCCTCATGGTCTTTGAAAATTTTTTCGAACGTCTGGTTATCCTTGGAGAAAACGCCACTGTAATGTCCTCATGGCCTTTGAAATTTTTTTTGAATGTCTGGTGAGTCCTTGATGAATTCTGGTGACTTTTTGGTGACAAATTCACCAGAAGTCACCAAGTGGGTTTGATGTCTTTTTTATGGTGAATTGTTGGTGTGAAAACCACCCTCACGTCCGTATGACCTTTGAAAATGATTTTGAACGTCTGTCTGGTGGCTCCTCGGTTAATTGGTGACTTCTTGGTGACAGATTCGCCAGAAGTCACCAAGTGGCAGTTTAACTTTTTTCAGATGAATTTATGATGAAAAAATCACCAGAATGTCCTCATGACCTTTGAAAAATATTTTGAATGTCTGGTGAGTTCTATTGGTGAATTCCAGCGACTTTTTGGTGACAGATTCGCCAGAAGTCACCAAAAAGGGTTTATTGTCTTTTTTATGGCGAATTGTTGGTGAAAATATCACGAGAATGTCCTTATGGCCTTTGAAAATTTTTTGAATGTCTGGTGACTTCTTGTTGAATTCTGGTGACTTTTTGGTAAATTCTGGTGACTTCTTGGTGGCAGATTCACCCGAAGTCACCAAGTGGGTTTTTTGTATTTTTTATGGTGAATTGATGAATTTCCTCTTGAAATTGGGGGGGGGGATGCACGACTATAAAATTCGACTGTTCTCTCTAATGAAATTTTCAAGAAGATTCTCCAAAACGCAAACATGCAAAAATCAAAAACTTCTTACCTCGGGTAACGGTTTTGCTGGTCTTATCTGCACGCCACCGATTTCGATAACATTTGGTAACAGTGGAACGGGTCCATTGAAGCTAAAATGCGAGAACGACAGAATCAAACTGGTATTCTTAGCGATTTCGCTGAGCGGTATCTTGTTATTGAAATATTTTCTGGCCATTTTCTCATTCTGCAGGTTAGTTTCGTAATGTTTGTATGCACCGTAAAAGCTATACACCGTGTTCCAAAATCGTTGACTAAATGTTGGATTTTTCTGATCCATCGGGTAATCAGTGAATGGAAGGCTTATGTAACTCGGATTCCAAGGATTGCCTATCCTTTCAGCGGCCCAAGGAAACAGCGGGTTCATCACAAAAGCCATATGAGGTGCTTTGAATTTATCCGTCAATGCGAGCATCACGTCCGTATGAAAGATCTCAGTTATGATTAAATCGAACGATTGATCGGATCGTAACAGCTGCTGTACACTTTCGCATGCGATCAGGGGTTCGAAAAATGCAGCCAATTCGAACAAAATTCCTAGTCCGTGAATAGTGTTGAATTCTTTGTACGCTTCGTCCATAGAGAAAACATCGTCTGGTAATTGATCACAAGCACTTACATCGATATCGGTAAAATTACCCATAGGGCGAGATTTTGGAAACGCGTTAACTACCGTTACATTATGTCCACGTTTGGCCAATTCCGTCATTACCGAATCTATCACGATGTAGTGACTTTTGAATTTGGCTGGAAAAAGTCCCAGAATATTGGCACATAACGATGATGACGAGAATAGCAACAACAATATTACGTATCGCGTGCACTTGTACATTTCGATCGCGTCGTTGCCTCAAGCAGTTTTTTATTAAACTGGGCTCAAATGAATTGAAAAATTTTAAATGATTGCGAATTGTTAAATTTAAAGTGTTAATAACATTCAAGGTTAAGGTTGTTTTCGTTAACTTATGGTCTATTTTCAATTTTTTTAGTAGTAATTAAACATCATAAACGTCCGCGTAAAAGATAAACCTTACGTGAGATAAGCACTGATAAGGTTTTTACAGATACTTTTTCAGCAGTATGCATTAAGATTTTCTAAAACCGCAATGAGTTGACCTTCTGCCACATATTTGTTTAACTTCTCATTTAAGTACCCATAAATTTTGCGAAGTATTCTTGTTTTCATTTTTTTTCTAAATTGCAACTTTTTCCTCTTGAAGGATTTTTTTCAGATTGATTGGGCTTTAGAAAGAATGGCCGGGAGGGGGGGAAGGGCTGAGCATCGTCATTCATATGATTTAATTTTTACCCTGTGAGTTTTTAACTAATTTTATGAAACCTTCCTCATTTTTTCTAATTGGAAGGTCTTGGCATTGATCAATTTTAGGAGGAGATTTGAAATTTGGTCTAGGTTCGTGTTTTAAACATTCTACTTCCGAATGGATTTTTAAAAAATCATAAATTTTTCTAAAGGCTCCAGAAAGGCCCACCTAAGTGGTCCTAATTAAACCAAAAAAGGTTTTAAAAAATAGGATATTGACTAAATTTCAGCTTCCTGTTTTGATTAGGTAACCTAATTGCCTGTATTCGAAATCTTTGAAATAAAAATGTGAAAAAATTAAATCACAATCGTACATTACTGACCTACTTATTTTTTTTCGATTTCTGTTTTTTAGAATCAGAAGACGGTTTTCGAGTGAAACAGGAAAAGAATTTCTTCAAAACGTAATACGTCAAGAATATCCCACCAAAAATAACAGTCAATAGGAACGCAATTACGTCTAAAAGTAAGTATTGATAAAGGGGTAAATGCACAGCAGCTGTACGTAAATGATGAGCTCCATTATGTCGTATGACGTATTCGATCCAGTACACTGCAGTATCCATCGCAGACATTGGTCTATCTTTATATATTTCGGATACTTTTTTCATATTTATCGAATACCTGTGAACAAGAGAGTCGTAATGAAATACTCACTCGTATTTTGGTGAACTTGAGGAGTCATTTTTGAAAGAGGTAGATTGACTTACTCAGGTTGTAAGACTTGTCTGATTTTAGCAAGTACTGTATCGTTATTGATATCTGTATACTGGAGGATTTCAGCTGCTCCGTAAGCTTGCAATACTCTCAGATTTGTGGTTTGATCGGCAAATATTGGAATGCCCAGAATTGGAACTCCCTCGTAGACGGCTTCGTTTAAACCCAGAGCTCCGCCGTGGCCTATGAATAGTTTCACTTTCGGATGAGCTGTAAAATGAAAATCATCCTGTATTAATTATATACATACGTAGTAGGTGGAGAATATACCTCCTTTTATTTCATAGCTTAGCCAACATTTTGAAAAGTTATGCTTGAATCGATCGAAAAGACAGACAATCCAAGTTATTAAAAATTGAAATTCTATTTTTAATTTTTTTTTCAAACACTAAAAAATTTTTAAATCTTCAGAAAGCTTCTGAGCAGCTGAAAATTATTACCTACCTACCAATTGATTTATGCGGTTGAAAATAAGAGTACAAACTGTATTTTAGATTTCTACCTCAATTTGATCAATTTTTTTTTACCTATTTTGTTTTGATTTCTAGAAAAGTGGGCAAGCTTGGATTTGCGAAAATTTACTGATATTATATCTTTCGTTGAGCAATTTGTTTCAAAATTTTCTTTCATAGTACCGTCATTTTATCAAAATTTTTAGTCAACCCTCGGAAAAATTAGGGGAAAGCTGAATTGCACATCATTTGTTCAGATTGGTCTCTAAAACAACCCATCAAAAGTTGCACCCCGCAACTTGCCGGCTACCCTCGCAAGAGGTCAACAGGTTTTTCGGCTGTATCGCCAACATGAAGGATCCGAGAGGGAGAGGAAAAATGTTCTAACAGAAATTGTTCAACGCTAAATTTACAACCAGCATGACCAGTTCAGCTTTTCCCAAAATGGCGATTTCACCCTTACTAAGGAGGGCGTAAAGTTGTCAATTTTATGAAAATTGTTTTTAAAAATGAAAATCGGCAATTTAAAACGTGAACTCGATTTACTGTAGACCCGAAAATATTTTGACCAAAGTTGCACACTGCAACTTGTCTGTCACCCTCGCAAGAGGTCATTAACCTCTGTCAACCCATGTTTTTCGGCTATATCGCCGAAATTAAGGGTCGGAGATACTTAAGTGATTGAACTAAAATTTGACCCAGAAGGATGAAATTTGGGATTTATGTTATTTTCAACCTGCTAAATCGATTAGAAACTGTTTCAAACCATTTTGAGCAGTTCTGGAGCCTCCAGCAGATTTTTGAAACTTGGAATTTCCACAAAATTTCATCAAAAGCAGTTGGAAAGCTAAAATTTATTCCGTAAACTAATTTCAACACGCTGCACGCTGGGGAGTCAACTGCAAGTAGATTTCAAGTTTTTTTGGAGCCTCCAGTGACTTTTTGCAAATTACTGGAGCCTCCAGCAGATATTTCAATGGTCGAAATTTTCATAAAAATTTACCAAACACGAGTTGGAAATCCAAAATTCACTCTGTACTCCAATTTTAATACGCTATCAAGTCGACTACAGGTTGGTTCAAGTCATTTTGGAGCCTCCAGCGACTTTTCGAAAATTCCTAGAGCCTCCGACAGATTTTAGAAACTTAAAATTCATAAAAAGCAGTTGGAAAGCTAAAATTCACTTTGTAAACTTAACTTGTAAGTACCAAAAATTCTGTATAAGTCGCCATAAAATTACCAGGTAGGTACGTATTTACTAGCTAATAAAATTTACTGGTAATTTACCGAAAATTCCTTGTAACTACAAATAGCCAGAAATTACCAGTAATTAAGGTATCAAAAATTATCAGGTATTTTATTTATCGTTGATTTACCAAAAAAATCTTTGTAAGTTACCTAAAATTACGTTACCTAATAGTAATTTACCAATAAAATTCATTAGTAATTTAACAAAAAAAAATTCCCAACGACTTATAAAAAATGTTTAGTATTTACCAGTAATTTACCAAAAATAACTGGTAGGTACCTAATTCACAACAAATTTTGACAAATTATCAAAAATCTCAACCTTGCTGTAAGTACCTAATTTATTAAAAATTACCAATCATTTTCCAAAAATTACCACCTGTAAATTACCAAAAATTACCCGTTATTTACCAATGAAGTTCATCAATTTTTTACAAAAAATTTCTGAAAAATGTGGTAAGTAAAGGGCCAATTTTGATTTTAAGGGCCCAAGTTTTGGAGGAAAAACATAAAATCAGCATACAATTTTTTTGAAAAAAAAAAAGTTTTTTATTCTTAACTTTTAACTTTAAATAGAAAATTAAAATTCTGAACTGCTTTGATAACATTGGAGCTGAGATATGCCCCACAACCAATTTTTTGGAATTTTTACACCCCCTCTCTCAAATTTTTTTCTTCAAGAATTGGAATACAACCATAAAATATTTTAGTATAGCAACCATTTGAACCGTTTGGCTCCCATTGAGGGGGAGGTATTTGATAATACCAAAAATATTATGTCATCTTGACATTCTTAAGTATATTCCAAGTGTAAGATTTCAATTTTGAAAAAACGTACGGTTTTTAGAACCTAATTGTAAGGTAGGTAGAGGTACCAAAAAATTTCCTTGAATTTACCAACAATTACAAATAAATGGCTAATTTATCAACCAAAAAAAAAAATACCGTTTTAGCCCTAGTTAACTAAAAAATGTACAACAATATTCATCAAAAAAAAATGTTCTTAAACAATCTCGTTGATATAATAACTTTTAGGAAAGTACAAAACTTTTCCATATTTTCAAAAGTCATTTGGTGAGAAACATATTCCAGTTTTCTACCTGTCTTATGAATTACCTACGATACCTCACCTAGTACGTTAAAATAATGAAAGCACCACTTCAGTAAGCTCATAGAATTAATTTCCCCTTTCTATTCTAAAGACCTCCAATAAGCATTCATGCATTATAGTTCTGTTTGGATTGCCTAATTTCCAGACCAAATATTCAGAACCTCAAACATGAACAGGTACCTATACCTATTCAACATGATTTATTCATTATCTCATACTCACCCAGTATATCTCGTTGAGGCATCCATTTAGCGGTGAAAATTCGATCGGTTTTTCCTGGCAGATGCCCGTCCCATTTCCATATAACTCTCTGAGGCAGTTTGCTAAAAGCTCTGATTAAAGCAGCTAGTTTTGATTCCGGCATATTTTCAAGTTTTAGTAGAGATCCCATACAAAAGTATATAATTCCGTGCTCGGACTCGTCGATAAACTTTTGAAAATCCTGATAAGCATACATATGTAACGTACAAATTAAATCAGGGCCATAAGGTGTAGGTATAGCCTAATAAGTACCTACATTACTGTACTTTCAATGCTTCGGCACTTATACCCACCTTAGGTAAAGGTTTCGCCTTCTGGATTTGTACTCCAGCTACTTCGATAACTCCTGGAACCAGAGCAATGGGAGCATTAAGACTGAAATGCGAAAACGATAATATTAAACTCGTATTCTTGGCTATTTCTTCGAGTGGTGGTAAATCAGAACCGAGAGCTTTTCTGGTCAATGCTTCGGCACTATAGGAATAATAAAAATACGTCGTTTCGGCCAACACGTAACAAATAGTATTGTACAGTCTTTGATAGAACGTCGGATGGAATCTATCAAAAGCTTCATCCGTATGAGGGTATGGAATATAAGAAGGATTACTTGGATTACCCATACGATCAGCTCCCCATGGGTAAATGGGGCCAGCACAGAACGCGATATGAGGTGCTTTGAACTTATCCACCAATCCCAAAGTCACATCGCCGTTAAATAATTCAGTGATGATCAAATCGAAGGAATTGTCCTCGTTTAGAAATCGTTTCATCGATTCGCATCCGAACATGGTACCGGCTTCGAACATCCGGACGCCTTCTGAAACCATTAGATTGATTTGGGAGAAAGGATTATGGAACTGGTACGAGACATCTATATCGAATAAATCTGCCACATCGGAGCACTCCTGTACATCTATGTCGGTGAAGTTGATCTGTGGTGAGTTTTTTGGGAACGCGTTGATCACTGTTACGTTATGTCCTCGTCTAGCCAATTCCGTCATAATGGATTGAAACATGATGTAATGACTTTTTATTCCGAATGGAAACACACCGAGAATATTTGAACATCGCGATTCGATCACTAGCACTGATAATAATGCCGCGAACACGACGAACGTCCGTTTCACTACCGAGTACATTATGATACTACCTAATTAACTATAGAAATGAATTGAATGAATGAATGAAAAACCAGCCGAAAGCGAACTGAGCATCGTGGAGATAGTTGTTCATTTAAAAATAAACATGTGGTTAGAGAATGTGTAAGTAGATTGTTACTGCGTAATTTACAAAGTGTGTGTGATGTGTAGTGGGACAAGGTAAAAAAGAATGCGATTTAGGTACTATTAGTTGTACCATGGATTCTCGTAGTCAGAATACGGATAGGTAAGTGATAACGATTAGTCGATGATGTAATCAATTTTCTTAATTGGTTCTGCGTTGTGTTCGCGATTTTATTTGCAGATTATTTTCACAATGTTTTAACGTGATAAATGATAATATATTTGTAAAATATAGTAGGTAAGTACCTACTTAACTACCTGGGTATAAATTTTACCTACAATATTTGAACAATTTGAATATTTTCTTGTGACACACGTTTTAAAAATTAAAACGCTGAGGCTCCCAGCAACCCTTTTTCAAAGTTCGAAAAATTATTTTCTTTCGAGTGGCTTCCACAGACCGAATTGAGTTAAAACTTGGTAGGTAGATAAGGCCAAGAAACCAAAAGCGATAGTGCCATTCAAAGTCTAAATTTCAAGTAGGTAGGTAATTCGACAAAATGGAACATTCTTCAAAATTTATGTTCCTCCTTGACCAATTAGGTATCTCCACAAAAATTTACTCAAGAGTGGATCGCGAAAATCGATACATCGTTGCGATTTGAAAAACCCAGCAGAAACTTTCATTTCAAGTTGAAAGTCGTCCAAAAAAATGTTTGCCTCACAGATGTCTCTGTAGGAAAGTCAGGGGGTCTCAAAAAAAGAAGAACCTACTGTTTTTTTTCTAGTAATTATCAGGGCCGTCGAGTCCCACGTGAACCTGAGGAAAATATAATTTGGCCCTATTTCTGGGGATGAAACCGTGGAGGGGTTTTCGAGAGGAGGAGGGGGAGAAGCGTTCAACTGGAAATTTGCTGACTGATATAGCGGGAAAATACCAATTTTGGCGATTGATATCATATTCATATGATTCATAAAAATTTCCTCTTCTGTTTTGGATTTTTGGGGGCACAAATGCGATTTTTTTAAATTTTAAAACAAGAAACAAATTGACCCTGAGCGAAGTAAGGGTGGCAGTTTTTGTAAATTTGATTTCGAGAGGCCTAAAAACGATGTTTTTTTTTCAGAAAGTTGATCTCGAAAAAAACGGGGATAAGCCCTAGCGATGCGAGGGCGAAAACTGTTGAAAATTTGTAATTTTTAGAGAACTAAAAACTATTTTTATTGTGCAAGGGGTTTATATTTTGACAATTAGAATTTTATAATTTGAAATTTGAAAGACTTTTTTTCGGGTACGAAACTAAGCATTTTGGGGGGAGGGGGGTGGTTGACTAAAAATTTGCCGACTGATAGATATTACAAAAAAATACCGATTTTGCCGATTAAAACAGCGAGATTTTTCCTCCTATATCACTTTTACAGTTCTACAAAACGGTTGAAAATTTACAAATTGCTCATTTTTAAGAAGATTCATGTTTTAAAAATATTTCCTTTTCGAATACTACGCCTAAATTATGTCAAAACATTGAAAGATATCATTTCTGGAACCGAAGAAATATTTTGGAGTACTTATCTGTGGAGCCAATTTTTTAATCGTTATTGCCATTCTCTTTTCTTCCTCATGTTCAAAATATTTTTCAGTGATTCACTGATGAAGTTTTCTTCTTGCTCTTTTTTTTCAATTAAAACGTTTTTGGAATTTTGATTTAACATTGTTGGGTAGGTACCTCTCATACCTCTGAAAAAAATTTTGGACACAAAAAAATTCCCTATTCCGCCCTTCTTGCTCACAATGACTAAAAAACTTGTTTTACATACTTACTTTAATGAGTTTGAATGAAAAATGTTGATGCCACCCAAAATAATATAGGTATAGAAGAGACGCGAGTCTCGCCACATGAATTTTTTCAAAATTTTTTGGCCTCCAGGAGGGAGATATTGACTAAAAAAAATTAGAAACCGCTACATCTTCAAACCTAATTCCGGTAAGTACACAATTTTTTTCTTCTAAAATGCGTTTAGATGAGTTGTAGGTAGGTACTACTTTTGGAAATTTTTTCAAATTTTTCCTTCAGGTGAGTCATCTTTAAAAAATTGTCTCTCAAAAATGTGTTTTTTGGGTCATGGCATCGCCAAAAAAAACGTTACTTCCGGAAATTTAAATCACGCCGAAGGCTCCAAAATGTTCTAAAAGCGATTGAGTAGGCCAGTTAATGTTTTACTACAATTTTTTTTTATTTTTTTGCAAAAAGCCAAAAATCTTGACTTAGCTCTCTTTCTTTTAGGTATAGGTACTTGTGGTTCCAATCAGAAAATCAATTCACACATTTTGTATAAAATTAATTTTCAGCCAGCGCCCATTCACGGGGTGTGAGGAGAGGGGAGAAGGAGTAATTGTGGCTTAATTTTAAAAAAATAGAATACCTACTTCACTAAATTTTACTATTGCTGGATGGTAAGGTAGGCACCGTCTGGGGACAAAATTAGGGGAAAATAAAAAAATAAAAAACAAGAACAATACTTAAATACTTATACAGGTAGGTAATTCAAATTTCGCATTATTTTAATCATTGTATGTATATAATAAGGTAGCTAGTTAATTAATCATTTTACAAGAATGTGTATCATTTTTGTGAGCGGTATAATTCTTCATTTTGCACATATCCTTGAATCCTAATGAACGGAATACATGTAATGAAGCAAAATTATCATCTTCGATAAAACCACAAGGTAATATATCCTTTTCAGCAAGTCTCTTCGCAATATATTTCAGTAATAGTTTGGCATATCCTTTATTTTGGGCACTTTTCACAGTTTGCAAAGCTCCCAGAAAGCCAGTATGCGATCTGATGCATCTACTTAACAGCTCGCCTGATGTTTTACAGAATACTCCGTAAGCCGCTTCGTTGTTATAACGTATGCTGTATTTTAAGGCGTCGACGCTATAGTCGTATTTCAGTCCCCATAAATTATGAATTTCATTGGCGTGTTGATCGTTTAATGGTGCAAATTCAACTCGATCAGGGCATCTGTTATACAAAGATTGAATGTAAAACAAAGTTTGCAAAATTATCTCTCTCTCCCCCCCCCCATCCCATGCAAATTACACATGGTAGTTTTTTTTTCATAAGTATGAAAGTAATACGCTTACGTTACTTCAAGCTTCAAAGCATCCTCTTTAGGTAACGAGACAATGGTGAGAAGAAAGGACTCCATTTCTATGCCATAGTCGGATATCAGCTTTTCAGCAATTTGAGTATGTTTGCCGACAATTCCTTCGAATCGTGTCACATTTGACCAATGTATTGGTACTTTTTGCAGGGATATTTCTAAATCATTGCTATAATTATCGAATGCGTAGAAAGTAGCTGATATTCCGTTACAACCCTGTGGAAGAAATGGACATAGAGTTTCAAATTATCGAGAGAAAAATGTTAATGTGAAGGTAGGTATATGGAGATGTTTCTGGATTGAAAAGGTTACTAAACTTACTGATTTTAGAATTCCAACGAACACGCCAGTTTTCATGCTGCTTTCGGTGTACAACAAGGATATTTCCAATTGGTCATTTTTTTGCTTCCATTTGTTACAAGTTTCGATGTAGTTTATTGCCTGAAAAATTCACAGTTGGTTACCTATTTTATATCTGAAATTATGTAGTTACCTTCCTATAACAATATAAGTAGGTACGTAGATTGATCTGGCTACTCTATAAAATGAATTAAAGCAGGATTCCCAGATGAAACATCGAGGGTTGAAAAATGAATTCTATGTAGGTATTTTTCAATATTTAAATAACTCTATGTATAAAAATAGATACTACCTTCGAGTAATAAAAATGTCAACTTACAAACAATGAATAAGGTAGTTCTTTTTTAAGGACTTGGAGGAAATTAGAGACTTCCTCAGCGGGTATATCAATCAGCATTTTGACTTTGGTAAATATTTCCTGAAACAAGAAAAAAAAATCTGAAACTCTGATCGAAATTTTTCTCGTACAGCTCTGAAAAAAAAATGATAAAAACGACTCGGGCGTATTTTTTTCTTCAATTTAGGTATATTTTTCGATAAAGTGTGATGCATCCTTTTTTGCTTCCGAAAAAATATTTTTCATTTTGAAAAGTTCAATAAAATTATGAGGCAGAAATCAAGCCATGACTCCACGCCCTTTTTTGGAAAATTTTTGATATTCTCAACGCCTGGAAACCATCTAAAAACACATCAATGGAAAAAATTTTCATGCATTCATTCACAAAGTAGGTTCTTAATCCACTCATAAGTTGAAAAATTTTTCGAGTTTTTGGATCAAGTACCTGGAATTTCTAAAAATCAGACAAGTTTCAGTGCTTGGCAGTAATCCTTGGATTTGATCCATATCTCCATACTCCATCAGAAAAGCAATACTTGATCATTTCGACTCCACCCCCTCCCCGCTCTCAATATGAAAATGGAACTAGCCCCTCTCCCCCTCCCAAAAAAATTGGATACTAGATATTAAATCAGTTGTCAGTATACGACTTGACGAGTTGGGCTAGCCAACAATTTTATTGGTGGATCAAAGGAAGTTTTTTTAAATTGAAAATGAGGTACCTATTTGAATTCTTCTACAGAAACTAAGTATAAAATTTTTAAAATATCTAGATGGGTATTTTATTTTATTTTTAAATTTCATTTCTCAACTTCGGGAGCCTCTGTATAAATTAACCAGCATTATGTGGGAAGGGTTGGAAGAGGAGGAAATCGATGTATTACATTTTGGATGAAGTTTCGTCTTGAAAAAAGAATTATTTGGGAAAATTCTGGCGTAGAAACAAAGATTTTCAATATGTACCGGGAACCCTATCAATTTTTTTTTGCATGTTTTGATTTTTTTTTCAACTTGGGAAGAAGGCTCCCTTTATGATTTCTTCAGTTAAAAAAATGAAAAATAGTTAATTGCTTTCCCATCCTGAAGTACCTAACAACTTTATTAAGACGTGGGTGGAAAGTGAAAATCCTGAAAGTGTGAAATAAGAAACACTTTGGTAAATATACTTACGATTTTTTCAATGTGAAGTTTATTATAATAATTTTCATCAACTTTTTTAGGTAATTTTGAATTTAAAATCACGGAACCAAATCAGCAAATTCGACTGGTACTTAAAATTTCATATAATAGTATAGATTGCACCGACACGACAGTATTACGTTAAGTGTTCATCAAAGAACCGAAAAAATTATTAGAATACACACCCCTTGATGTAGGTATAAGTATGTGTAGCAAAGTAATCTCAAAAATCTTCCAACAACTATTAATAAGGAATAACGAAGTACCTACCTATACGAAAACTAAGTATAAAACAAACAATTATTATAATTATCTATTCGTAATCTCTCTGTGAAGCATTTCGATCATGAACATATCAGTTAGCATTTCACAAGTGTCAAAAAAACAGTTGATTACGTAATACTTAATTCGGTAGGTAGGTAGTGTATAAATGGGTACTATTGTAATGGATACTCGTACAGCTTAACTTTGATAGACTTAACTCCATAGGCGGCGAAAATGCCCGTGCTCAAGTGCTCGAGCACCACTTGAAATTTTTCCAAACATCACTTGGGAAAATCACTAGAAAAACACTCATTTTGTACCTACCTACCAATTTTGAAAAGGTGAACCTTATTTCAAGGATTTCCAATTTTCCAGCCAATGGCCATTAGTTATGTAATAGCTATCGGTTTGAGCTAGATTTTTTCAATGGCTAGAATAATACTGGCTATTATAGCTAGAAATTTTTCATTAAGCTAGTTATTGGCTGGATATTGGCAAATTTCTAGCTAAGTGAGTGACCCCTGAAAACGCTCGTACTAACAAAATCCTGAAATTCTCCCAACTTTTTACTCCCCCCCCCCAGATTTGTTCAACTAATTGATTGGTCAGATGTGAAATATGACTCCTGTTACATTTCTACTGTGAAGTACCTATATGTACTCGTTGAGAACTTTCAATTTTAAACATATCACCTTTATTATAGGCTACCTACGAGTATTAAAATTACGTAATCGGTATTAGTTTATCTTTAAAATAATTGTTTATCATGTCTTGTACTTATCACAACCGCAGAGAGCTTGAAAATTGGTAGGTACTGTACTTATTGTACCTAGTAAATAAGCGCAAATTAATTTTTTTTATTCGTTATCTCCCATTAGTGTTACGAATTACCCGAGGATAATCTCGTTAAATCGCAAATTGAGCGATTTGAACTTGCAGTTTTGCGGTCAAAAACTGTGCTCCGCGATCCGTGAATTGGGTGATTTGAGATTTTTTTGTATTCTTTATGTTTTTGATGCTTTTTACGGTATTTTTTTTGCATTTTGAACATACTCATCATTAAAATTTTTGCCCTCGCTTCGCTCAAGCTGAATAGGTACCTTTCTTCTGTTCCTAAAATGGATCTTTATGATCATATTTATGAACAATCAGGTACTTGAAAAATTGCTTGACCAAGTATAGTGAATTTTTCTCGAGTAAATTAATGAAAATCTTATACATTTATTTTTGAAATAATGATAAATCAATACTCAAGGACTCAATTTCTCAGTTTAATTTTCAAAAATTCAATATAGATAGGTAGCCTTGAAAAATTTCTTCAAAATTCACTTGACCAAGCAAAATACCTACTAACTATAAACGTGTCGTCTCCAGTTGAGTCAGTTGAGTTGGTTCGACTGAAATTTTGACAATCTAACACTCTAATTTCTTTATTGGACAATTTGAAACCCCCAAATTCGTGACTTGGCAACTCAAAAAAATGATGTTGGGAAGATTTTGGGCGATTTCAGGTGGAAAATGACACGATTCCTGCGTTTACTTATTACTTAAGTGATAAGTAAACGCAGGTGATGGAAGCTTTGTATTGAAACAATACTCAAACGCACATTTTTTCGATTGTCATTCAATTTTTCAATTTTTCAATTTTGACTGAGAATTTTTTTTCCATTTCACTTAAGTATATAAAAATATCAAACCCTCTTATTCTTGGACACCCTATATTCAGAATACAGCTGGTGTTCGTATTCATAACCTCACATTTTCAGCAGAGATTTTTTGAAAAAAACTGTGAACTTTGAGAAGGGATTGTGCCTAAAATATCAAACCGATTTTTGTGGGGTTAGTTTTATTTTCTTGGGAAACGTTCAAAAGCGCGGGTATCAAGTCGAGATATTTTTGATTTAGGCCATTTATAGCGGCTGCTATTTAGGAATTGAATGGATATTAAGTAGGTACAACTGAGTAGTAAGTAGGTACTTTAGGTACTACGAGTATATTTCAAGTTACATTTTTATTATTTCTTTCTCCTCGTCAACTATGTAATAAGTATAGTTGGTTACAATAATTTTTTAGAAACTCAAGTACTCGTATAAGAGAGATAAGAATTGACCTATCTGTTAATTGAAGTACTTTTACTTCATATGTTTTCCGCACTACAATGAGTCATTCGAAGGTTCCCACACTACAGATTCTTAGTATGTAGATGTACATCTACCTACGTGTGAATAATCACGTTTTGCTGTATGTTTAATGCGAATACAGTCATATTTTATCTTTTCAGAGCAACGGAGATTTGACAATTGGTGCATATCAGTTTAGGGCAGTCTCTGATACAGTGTAGATGTACCTATAACTGAGAACTATCGCGAACCGGTTTCAAAACATCGTTATCTACTGCTGAAGATTAAGGTATACTAATTTGTTTCTGTGTGATTTACATTCTGTAATTGAGTTAGGTAAGTTGATTAAAATTACCATAAGATCTGTGTACTTAGGTACTTAATACTTATTTCGTTAATTCATAAATTTACCAACTACATATATGTAGGTACTCATTTTTTTTTTTCAGAAAATAACGCGCAAGTACTTATCAATCAATGCAAAATGCTGATTGATATACCTGTCGAAGAAATTTCAAATTTCCTTCATGTTTTAAAAAAGGAACTGCCGCAGTCATTGTTTGTAAGTACATACCTACATTCATACTTACATTACAATATATAGGTATTCGCATTTTTCAATCTCATTAAATATTTTAGAGACCATCAATAAATAAATAGAACTGAGTGGGGAATCGATAGAGAATCCCAAAATACACAAACAGTCAACATTTCAGTTGCTGAAATTCATTTTTAAATTTTTGTCGAATTTTTGAAAATTTAAATTTGCACAAAAAAAGAGGAAAAAAACAAAATTTTTTACGAAAATGGCCTAGAAATCAGAAATTTGGTTTATGGCCTATTTTCGACCTCTCGAGTCGATTGGTGATGGTTCGCTGAATTTAATTTTCACCCTGCTTAAAGCGTTTTTTTTTATTTTATTTTATTTTATTTTTTTTTGAAAACTGCAGAATATGAAAAAATCTTGATTTTTCCCTATTTTTATCCCAAATTTAAAGATTCAAAAATTCACCAAAAATCGACAAAATGAATTTCAGCGCCTAGGTATATTTTATTAGTTCAGATGTCCGATTTTTTTTATCCATTTTATAAATTTTTCAGGCAATCAACTTTATCGAAACTTGCAATAAATGGAAGCAAAAAAATGACCAATTACAAATCTCCTTGTTGTATACTGAACGCAGCATGGAATCCGGTGTGTTTATTGGAATCATGAGATCAGTTAGTAAGCTTTGTACACTTGCCCTTGTAATCTCAAATCTGTCTCTGTACTAGCAATAAGTAAGCATGTACTTATTTTGTCCCTCAGTTAATCGAACTTTTTCTTTTATATCTTTATGCAGGGTTGCAACGGAATATTAGTTACTTTCTATGCATTCGATAGTCACGAAAATGATCTGGAAACATCTCTAAAGCATGCACCAGTGGATTGGAAAAATGTGACCGCGTTTGAATGTATTATCGAAAAACACATACCCACAGTTGAAAAGCTGATATCTGATCAATGTGTAAAAATGCGTTTTTATCCACTCACTATGGTCTCAATGCCCAAAGAGGATGCTTTAAAACTTGAAATAATGTAAGTATTTGAAAAAATTGAGTGCACAGTACCTACTTCTTTTAGACTTTTTCTAAATACGAGATACCTACTTAATTTGATCTCATTATGTACATATGAACTTAATCTGCATTTAATCTTGTGACAGATGCCCAGATGAAGTTGAATTGGCACCATTAAGAGAACAACATATTGATGAAATTTATAAAGTATGGCTTATGAAGGATACATTCCACATCGACACCTTGAGAAATAGCCTACGTTATAACGACGAAGCAGCATATGGAGTATTCTGCAAAACCTCAGGCGAACTACTAACTAGATGTCTCAGATCCCATTCTGGTTTCTTGATAGCTTTACAAACAGTGGAAAAGGCCCATAATAAAGGATATGCTAGACTGTTACTGAAATATGTCGCTAAGAATATGGCTGAAAGGGATATATTACCTTGTAGTTATACGGCTGATTTTAATCAAACTGCGTTGCACGTGTTTCAATCAACAGGATATAAGGAGATGTGCAAAATGAGAAATTATTGTTTAGCAGAATATTATACATGAAAATATATACCTATTCTGAATGTAGTAGCATTGCGCAAATCATGTATTAATTGAATAAGTATACAATGTAATGCATTTAAAGGGTTTTTTTCATGTTTCTAGGTACGCAATTGAAGCAAACCAAGGAAATAAATAAATAACCACAACGTATTTTCGAATATTTAATTTTTTGGTACAACCGATTTTGTTAAAAAAGACAAAATACTGTAAACAAAGGAAACTACATAATTATTCGTTAATGATAATAAATTATGATCGGAGTGATGAAAAAACAATTCATAACGTTGCTTCAAACACAACAAAAATATTATTCAAAAAATTAATCATAATCACATCTTACAACAAAAACATTTTTTTTTCGGTTTCCAGTATTTTGTTTTTTCCAACAAATGGCGGTATCATTTTTCACTTGGTACAATATAACAAATAAAACTTTTTGTTTAAAAAAAATCGTAATAAAAATTTTAAAAAATGGAAACATAATTAAATTAAAAATAAAAATTACAATAACGCAAGTAAAAATTCGCGTCGTTGAAAAATAAATAAAAATATTGAAATAAAAAACGAAATTATCGCGATATTCATATGTACGTATAAATGAAATACACATCAATAATAAAATAAAATTTAAAAAATGAGTAAAAAAAATGCATGTAAAAAAGTCGCCATACAAATCTCACACAGATAATATAATAAACAAAAAAGGAAGCTAAAATAAAATTAGCTTCAACAGCAGTAATGAAACTGTAGTAAAATTTTGTTCTAATATTAAGTAGAACTTATATTATTATCAAATCAATAGTACAAAATTCACGTTTTTTTAAAAAACCAATCAATAATGCGAATGCATCATTAGAATCTACCTACATACCTAGTGATTGGTTTTTTTTTCTTCAAAAAGCAATTTGAAAGAACACTAAGTTGATTTTTTGGTCAAATCAATATTTATCACAAGCGTAGGAGTAAAAAAAAAAAGAATAATTCTATGTACAAATTATTAAAATTAAGTACACATAAAATATCGTGAGAAATTCACGATATTAAATTGAAAATAAATAAAATCTAAAAGTCTTTAGTACCAGCAATTTTGACTCAATAAAACTGATTGAACAATTTAGTATTTCAGAACGTTCAAACGAGCCAGAATTGCTGACTTAATGAAAAAATTATTACTAATAAAATAAACTAAAGCTGATTCGATTAATATTTTACGTCGTTGTACATTCGTAATTTAGTACCTACTCTAATTTTGGAACAATATTTCTCGAAAAGAAAACATCTCTAATCAATAAATTCATTTCTATAATCTAATAATACTTTTTAAAAGGTGGACACTACTTTAAAAAAGAAAAAAAAATTGAAAAAAAACGAAAAAAAAAGAAAAAACAAAACAAAAAACTTATCAAAAGCTTAAGTATATAAAAATGATTAAATATAAAATATGAGCACGAAGGTAATCATAAAAATATACAAATTAAAAAAAAAATCAATAAAATGACTTCAAATTGTATTTATACACTATCTTCATCAATGGTCACTTTCGCTGTCGCTTTTATCTAAAAATATTAATACAATTCAAATTAGAAAAAAATTGAAACCGAGTTTCTAGAAAATGACCAAATATTTACCTTTTTTTCCTGGGTAAGCGTGACGTTTCAATCGATCGTATAGATCATCTTTATTACCATAAATACTGGCGACACTGTTATTCATTTTTCCGCTATGCAGCGTTTCTGAAACGAAATTCAAACGAAATGAGATTCTCCACACGTACAAAATATTTCTTTCATTAAACCAGGCACTACCAACCTTTCATATAAGTTTCATTATAATAATTAGGCATTTCCCAGCCATCCTCTTCGTCATCGTAATAATGAGCATAAGTTGAATGGTGAGACGGAGCAATGGATTCGGCATAAGGAGCAGCTCCGTAATAGAAATTGACTTGAGAACCAGTTTGATCGTTCGTCTGAGCGATTAATTTCTTCGGTTCTTTTCTAGGCTCAGATCTGGAATTTCGAAGAAAAAAAATTAATACATCGTTAAAGTCCTTCGAGGACGCTTTCTCAATAACTCGAGTATATGAATAGGTACCTTGCACAAATCATCCATACAAACAGGGCGATAATAATTAAAAATATGACTATAGCGGCGATGCCTCCGGCTATATAAGCGAAATCTGATTTATCTTCGCAATGAGTACCGATGAAAGATCCAACGCATCGGCAGCTCGGATTTCCTCGAATGTCCTTAACGCAAGTACCCTTATTTTCGCAAAAACCTTCGCATAAATCGTTGCAGTAAGTGCCAGTACCGTTGAAACCGGGTTTACATTCGCACTTGAACTCGCTGGTATCAGGTATGAGCAAACAATGAGCGTTTTTATCACAGTGGATTTCTGATGATCTGGTTTCGCAAGGATTCCAGCAATCTGATTTATTAGTTGATGAGATTCCTTTGGTACTGGTATTTGGAGGACATGGTACACAACTGGTTTGTTGAGCGTTTGGTTGATACGTTCCTTTTTTACATGGTACGCAAGAGTTTAGAGTGCCGTTCAAGAAGGTACCTGAGAATATACAAAAAAAAAGAATGAATATTTTGCAAATACAAAAGCACAATACATTCTTTATGATTTTATCGATATTTACCAGGAGTACAGATAGGTAATGAACATTCTTCAACGGTGTTAGCTCCAGTTTTAGGTGTAGTCCTGCCAACAGGACAGCTTTGACAAGCTGATTCAACACCTTGGGTTCTATAAGTTCCTCTAGGACAAGGTTCGCAATCGCCTTGTAAGGCCAATTGCATACCACTGGCACATTCGTCTCTACATTCCTGCGTAAAAATATTTGCATTAATATTAGTGAATTTCAAATTCAGATACGAGATTATTTCTCAATTTGAGCTCATTACTTCTTGCGAAACAGCTTCGGTTGTTCTGGTTGTTTTACCCAATCCACAGAGTAGACATTTGAAACTGCCTTCGTTTGGTTGGAAGAATCCATGTCCACAGCTGCGGCATAATCCAGCCTCATCGTCGTAATATTTACCAGGAGGACAGCGTTCTAAAACAAGAATCATTTTTTTATTGTAACAAACAATGCATAGGTATGGTGCCAGGTAGGTTATGAATTTATAGAACGATTTCCTTACCTTTACATTGAGAAGCGCTGCGAGCTCCGATATCAATGGTAACTCCAGGTCGGCCAGCAATTGTTGGACAAACCGTACATTGCATTTGACCTGTTTCACTTTGGTATGTACCGGTGGGACAAGGTATACATTTCTCTTCATCTTTATCGTAATATGTTCCGACAGAACAGGGCACTGAAAAGAAATAAAATCATAGCTGAGTATACGGATTTTTACCAAAATTTTAAAAAAAATACTCGGTGGAAAGGGGAGGGAAACTTACCACAATCAGGAGCCATCACAATTTCACCGGCAGGACAAGCGTAATCTGAGTCTAAGGTTAACGATGCTGGATCTGGTACTGTGTTTGGTAATATGTCGTGTACGTCGAATTGATCTTCTTCTAGAATTAATTTTTCCAGTAAAGTTTGTACACTGGAACGCTGATTCGAATTCAAATTCAGAACAGGATCGCTGTAAAAAGCAGAACGAGTTTAGTGCTTTAATTCATAACGAAAATATTTACGAAACGAAAACGCAGAGCATATAGATACAGTTTTACATGGTAAATGCTAAAGCAAATTAATAAGTATGGTTATTTGATTATTCATTTGTAATTGGATGATATGTAAAAAGCTTCAGAAAAAGATTAGAAATTCAAAGCTAAGTTCACAATACTACAATAAGTTAACTACATTTTGTTATAGAGAGAAGTCCACTCGAGTTTTATTATTGTTTGGGTACAGCACAAGTACTTTCATGCCATATTTATTCACAAATTAAACAACTTCTACAAAAACAATTATTGAGCATTTCTGAAAAATTCCTAGTGTAAAATTGGATTATTATTTTAGAGATTTTTGAAAAAGCGCAGTGCAACTTATCAAAAATTAGGTATGCTTATTTCAACATACCAACGAAAACGTTTTTTGAACAATTTTAAAGAATTCTGAGGCCAAAATTGGGCATGATTTCTCAGACTTTTAAAAAATGATCAAAAGATGTCAAAATTTTTTAAAGCATTTTATGAACATTTTTGAAGAATTTTCATGCCAAAATTTGACCTTTTTTAAGGGTTTTTGAAAAAAAAAGTGTCGTGAGAATTTCTGGTTGAAAACTTGAGTATTTTTTTGTAATTATAACCTATCAAAAGTGAGTTGAATTTTTGCGAAAAATTTCAAAATTTCAACAAAAACGTTTTCAAAGCACTTTTTGAAGAACTTATTTCAACTCACAATTGGGCAATGAATTCACCGATTTCTGGGAAATGTGTCTTGTGAAGTTGTGACTGTCAAAGTAGTTCAAAATTTCGACAGAAAATCAAAATTTTCTATCAAAATTTTTTTCAGCATTTTTGAAGAATTTCAAGACTGAAATTCGTCCTGATTTTTAGGGTTTTCAAAAAAGTATAAATCGACCATTCAAAATGATTTGATTTGGCAATAAATTCCAAAATTTGTCATGATATTCCTGTATTTCTGAAAAGGGTGTCATGCGACCTATCAAAAGAGGTCACAATTGCGACCGAAATTCAAAATTTTCTAATAAAACTTTTTTGAGCATTATTGAAAACATTTGAGTCTATGTCATGATTTTTAGGATTTCTGAAAAATGTATCAAGCAGCCAATAAAAATGAGTCAAAATTTCTGCAGAAACTCGAAAATTTCTATCGAATCTTTTTTTGAACATTTTTGAAGAATTTCAAGTCGGAAATTTGTCATTATTTTCAGGATTTTTGAAAAACGATGTAATGAGACCTATCAAAATAGGTAGGTATGTTGAAATTTTGACTAAAAATCAAAAACTGGATTTTGATTTTTGGAATTTTTGAAAAAATGTCACGAGTATTTTGAATCATTTTTTTGTTTGGTTCCAAGTCTACAGAAATTCTTTATTGATTTTTCAAAAATATTCCAATGCATAACTGTTTAAATAGCTACTAACATAAGCTAAAATTTTTCAAAAATACTCAAAAAAGTATTTTCAAAAAAAATTGTGACAAATTTAAGGCTCAAAATTCTTCAAAACCACACAAAAAAAATGTTGATAGAAATATTTTATTTTTACCAAGGTTTTATAACCCATCTTGATGAGTTGCATATCGCTTTTTTTTAAAAATCCTGAAAAATATGTCCCAATTTTGGGCTTAAAATCATCCAAAAAATGATCAAAAAATATGTACTTACTTACTAGTTACTTGTGAAAATAATTCGAATTTTTTGCAAAATTTTAATCCTTTTAATAGATTGCATGATATTTTTTCAAAAATTCCCAAAGTCATAACCCAATTTTTGGCTCAAAAATTCTTCAAAACTGCTCAAAAATGATTTTTGTTGAAGTATTCGAGTTCCTCGCGAAATTCCAACACATTTTGATAGGTCGCAAGGACACTTTTGAATAATTTTACAACAGTTCATTTTCACTCAAAATTGGAGGGGGAGGGGGTGCGACTTTTGAATTTGACTGCATCTGACTGTAAGAGCCATTTTTGGCGAAATTTGATCCAATGGACGTGGAACGAACTCATTCATGTTGTGGATATGATTTTTTTATGACGATGACGTAACCATTTTTGTGCTAAATTTGCCTAAAAATCACACTTGAGTTGAGGGTACCAGAGCGAGCCCAATAATTATGTAACTGACCAACTGAAGTAAAAATACATGTATGGAGTGTGGGGAGTGTCCAGTACTGTCCTAAATTTATTGGGGGGGGGGGTCCGAATCATTTTAAAAATGGGGGTTTTGGAGCTCCACCCTATATAGTGCAACTGCAATAATCCAAAATAAACCCTTTTTTTACGTTTTAGACCCATATCTACAAACAGACAAGTGAATTTTTTAGACTACAAAAATGCAACCCAAAATTCGATCTCTAGAACATTTTTCGACACTTCGACAGTTCGTAACTTGAGTGTATTTCACATAATCCCCCCCCCCCCCCTTGAAAACTAATATGTAACGTGGATTGATATCATCTTAAGAATGAAAATATTACTCTTGCTTCTGCCATACGGATTATTAGCGTTATTGGATGTTAAAGTCATTACAATGTTAAAAGTACATAGAGATGGGCAAGCAAGATTTCAGAGATTTAGATAAATCTACGCTGTTTGTTAGTACAAGGGCATTCGATTCGATTTTTTCAACCTGACTTACTTCATTGCGGGGAAAGATATATGGATACCATAAGTATCACCAGTTTGACGTTTTTCCCTATAAAATAGATTTTTAAAAATTTCAAATTATATAACTATAGTGCAACATACTGGAAATGAGTGATTAATTGGTTTAAATATTCGCAATACATACCTTCGGACTGGTAACGAAGTTGAAACTTGGTAAGATTGTCCAGAGTCGATGGCAGATCGTGTTGAACGGTGTTCACATTTCACTTCGATGTTCAAATCTTTACATTCTCTGGTACCTGAACATTCGATTATACGATAATTAATCATTAATATTGGTGCAAAATAATTATATCGAATATGGTACCAAAAAAAAAAAAACTGAATAAATGATTAATTTACCTTTCAGCGAATAAGAACAGAAGTTCCATTCCCTATTTAGAGCATTGATCGCAGCTCGAACTTTCTGCCTTAGAACACCTTGTCCAGCATCATTACATAATACTGACGTAGGGAACTTCATACCAACCTTGAATACCCTTTGGGCAGGTTTCGATTCTAAATGACATTTTTTTAAAAATAATTAATTAAAAAAATTTCTAAAATAGATAAAAACATTCTAGGAGGTTGAAAAATCTCAAAAACTTACGAGAACAAGCAGGATACACCAGAGGCAAATTAGGATTGGTGGTAGGACGCCAGAATCCTTCGGCTCCGCACGTATAGAATTTAGGAACTTGTTCGGAGAAGCTTAATCCAACGTTACATTTAATATCGCAAACCTTGAATTGACCACCATATCCCCAGTCTTTGCAGTTTTGCGTACCCCCAATAGGATCAGCCAAAGGTGGACAGAATTCAGCCAATACGTAAATTTTGAAAGAGCACGTTGCTGTATTTCCTAATGCGTCGAATGCCACATAAACGACGTGATAATTTCCCCACATTAGTATCTGGCCCGGATGATGGCCACTTTTTTCTTCGATTCTGACTACACCGACGTTGTCGCTGAATTTTGGCTCGTCCCAAACCACAATAGCAGAGCCATTCTTGGTAATAACCCACAGATCGCCTGGGCAGTATTCAACTTTGGGTGGTATCTGCGAATTTTCAGGAAATGTTGGGTATGAATTCTTCAAGAATAATGATCAATTTGAATAAGTGTGAAGTTTAATTACCTTATCTTGAATCATTTGGTCGCACTGAGGTCCGGTATAACCAGCAGGACAGATATGTTGACTGCATTGTGATGGAACAATTCGTTCTACTCCTCCTTGAATGTCATCGTATCCTGCCCACGTTAATACTAATCCTGGATATAATACTGGTTCTGTTCTGCAATCTCTCACCTGAAAAAAAAATGACTATCAGAACACCAAATCTAGGCTACTACAAGATTATAATATTTTCATAGGAAATATTACATACTTGTTTTTGAATTTCATTGGTGAAATCAAGAGCTCTGCCCCAAATTTGAACTTTGCTCAAATGACCTTCGAAACCTAATTCTGTATACGATTTTACACTGTCTGGCTGCGGTTTTCCCAACACAACCCAACCACTGAATAGAAAATTGAACAAATTAATTAGTCAAGTATTCAAAAACATCCAGATTGTACCTCATGTAGAGATGAATAAATAGGTAGGTACGTACAATTCAGGTAATTTCTTTCCTGTTCCATATCCTTCTGTTTTACTAGCAATCAAACCTTCTGTAATCAATGTCAATACACCTTGATGCCAGACGATAGCTACATGATGCCATTGACCATCATTGATAGTTGCATATTCGTGGAATCCTAAGAAAACATCTTGGATTTCAGGGAATAGAGAGACTTGAACTCCACTGGAATGAGCTTGCACCAAAACGCGACGATTGTTGACAAGATGACCAGTTCTGAGAAAACAGATTCACTTCGAATGAGCAATTCCTTTTCAAAATTCTGAATTTGCAAATTCCTGGTACTTACCCAACATTATAGAGTGTGAAGAAAATGCCATCTTCATCGCGACGAGAGAACTGAACCCACATGGCAATGGTTAAACTCTGCCTATTTCCTTCAAATCTGAAGGGCACCGATAAAGCAACAGAACTATAGTCGGCTTCAGGGAAACTCAAATCATAATCGACTTGAATTGCTGTAAAATGCATAAATTTATAGAAACACAATAGGAATCAATTTGCAAACAAAATTTTTGACACCAACGTTTTCGGCAGTCTTCGCCAGTCAAATTGAAAGGACATTGGCAGTAGAATTTGTCAGTTAAATCGATACAAGTGGCAGTAGGAGGACACGAGTTTTCTTTACAGTCGATAATATCTTCTTCGCAGTTCTTGCCGGTGAATCCAGCTGGACATATGCAGTTGTAACCAGCACCGTTGTCAACACAAGTAGCTCCATTTTGACAAACGTTAGCTTGACAAGCATCGAATTCGTATTGACAACCGACTCCGGCGTAGTCAGAAGAGCAGGTACAGTTGAGGCCTGAACCAAAATCTTGGCATTTGCCTCCATGCATACAGGGATTTCCAATACACCGTTCGGGAGCTGTTTCACATTGTTTGCCATCAGTTCCAGAAGGACATCTGCAATGTGGAACAAACAATAATGTATCTATCGTGTTTTCTTCCATCTTCTTTTTCAATCCCCAGACTAAAGTATGTATTTTTAATACTTACACACAGAAGTAATCTTGGAATAGATTAATACAACGAGCATCATTGAGACATGGCTTGCTTTGACATGAACTAATGTCTATTTCACAGTTGCCTCCTGTCCATCCAGGTGGGCACTTGCAAGTGTATTTATTCACTTCGTCGACACATTTACCATTATTCATGCAAGGTTTGGAAGAACAATCGTCGATATTTTCCTGTAATCAGAATTATTCATTTCAACATCCTCTTTTGAATTCTGAGATCATGAAAGAATGGAATTACATACATCGCAGAGTTCTCCACTATATCCAGGATGGCACACACATTTGAATTTATTATCTAAATCTAAACATCTCTCTGTACCTTCTGGACTGCATGGATCGCTCAAACATTCATCGATTTCAGCCTCACATTGTATACCTGTGGGACAGAAGTTATTCCAATTTTAGTTTTCAAGATTTCAGACCCAAGTTGCAAGTGCTTTTGATTAAACAATACTATACATACCAACAAATCCTGGTCTGCAACTACATACAAAACCATCCAACATATCGAGACAAGATCCTCCATTTTGACAAGGATGTGAAGCACAGTCATTGATCAAATGTTGGCATCTCTTTCCAGTATAGTATACGTCACATGTGCATTTGAAATCATTCACCAAATCGGTACATTCGCCTCCATTCATGCAAGGATTATTTTCACATTCGTCAATATTTATTTCGCAGTTTGGTCCTAAAATTCAAAATGACAAATCCAGTATATCATCTGCAGCATAAGTATGGTAGTTGTTCAGCTTGACATATTGTACAAACCTGTCCAGCCAGGATGACAAACACATTGTCTGGCAAAGAGTTTATCAACACATACGCCATTTTCGCAAGGACTTTCAGCACATAAATCGATTTTCACTTCGCATCGTTTACCAGTAAACCCAGGAGGACATGTGCACTTGTAATCATTAACTAAATCTGTACACAGAGCTCCCAATAGACAAGGACGTTCGGCACAATCATCTGTTAAATTTCAATTGCCAAAATTACAAATCAATTTCAAAGAGGAAGAAATTGGTATGAAGGGAGAGGGGGAATATTCTAACCGATATTTTCGTCGCAATGTTGTCCTTCCCATCCTGCAGGACAGTCACACTTGTATCTTCCTTGCTTTAGAGCGATACATTTGGCTTCATTTTTACAAGGATTTCCATTAGCTGTACAAGGATTCACCTGCATTCAAACAAACCAATGTCAAGAAATTATTAACTGGACAAAGTTGACTGTTTTATATGTAGTTTGATGTAATTACCGTCAAATCACAATTCTCTCCTGTGTATCCATTTCTGCATAAACAGGTGAAATTTCCAACTCCTGGTTCATCTTTACACATGGCTCTCTGGGGGCATGTGTCATTTCGACAGTCAGATTTTTCTTCTTGACAGTTAATACCGCTGTATCCATTTTTACATTGACATCTGTATCCTTGAGGTAAATCAATACATAAACCACCGTTGTAACAAGGTTGAGAGGCACATTCATCGATATCAATTTCGCAACGTCTTCCTGAAAATCCAGCTGGGCAGAAACATTGTGGTGTATGACCTGAAATATTGTGAGTTAGTATTAGTAACGCTGTACTGTATATTTTTCAGCTTTATGGATCACATTAGACAGTCAAAAAAATTCTCAGTAGCAGATTATTGGATCTGACCAAATCCTGAAATTTCCTGGATCCAATTCAACCTGATCAGATGTAACCAAATCGGATCAGATTCAGATCTGGTCTAATAAAAGTTCTGATTGAATTAGATCTAATCAGATCCAATCATTTTCCCCTTTGATAAGCATAAAAGCATGAGATATTTACCCATTGGAACACAAAGTCCTCCATGTAAACACGAATTCTCAGTACAGACAACGTTTTGACACTCTTCTCGTCCAGCAGACGCGGGTCCTTTGGTTCTCATACTGGAAGGACATTCCAGGCAGATAGTTTGACCACTCAATGGCTGATAGAAATTACTCGGACAAGGAACACAAGGTGCCAATCCAGTTTCCGAATAATGACCAGGAGGACATTTAGCTAAAAAAAAATAAAAAAATAAAATTGTAAAATAATACCCTTCGAGATTCCACCATTAACTCATGAGAAAAATCTTACCTCTACAGAGTTCTTTACTAGGGGCAGCTGGTTGATAGGTAAATGCATTGGGAGGACATGGGTGACATTCTTTGAATCCACCTAACGGAGGTTCCGAAGTGTAACTGTTTCGTGGACATTCTAAGCAAGGAACAAGCCCAGTTGGAGAGTATGTACCATAACCGCAGACAGGAATACATTCGGAAAGACTCTTCGATCCTAAAATTGATATAGAAACAAAATATGAAAAAATTTCAAACGAATTATTCTTTGAGGTTTCGAAAAAAAGGGACAGTACCCTCTTCTCTGGTATAAGTTCCTTGTGGACAACGCAGACAACTTCCTTGACGATCTCTATCTTGATAAAATCCACGAGGACATAACGTACAAGATTTCTGATTCAAACCAGCAGAAGTACCAGCAGGGCAATGTACTATTTCAAAATTTCAAATCAGTTTTTAAAAAATCAGCTACGCGTACTCAAATAGTTTAAAATGTAACCTTGACGAATAACTTACAGCATCTTGGCACTTGATTGGGATCCATGTTTAATACTTCGCCGACATTACAAGAGAAGCCACGAGCGATAGTGGAACGTAAAGCTTTCAAAGGAGGACATTGATTTCCAATACCAGATACATTCAGTAAAGGTTCAATGGCAGCACTGGCATGAGGAACGCTCAAATCAAAGATGAGGTTCAAAGTTGATCCACATAAGTCGTACAGTTGAGGTTGCCTTACCGCTGGTAAGACTCCCAAAATGTAATCGATCTGAAAGAGAAACAATAATGTTAGGTCTTCCATGGTTTTTGAGCTTACAAAAAAAAATTCCAAAAATAACCTCCTGCGAATTCAAGGCAATGCGATTTTTCGAAAGAGCCTTTGGCTCGATTTTCAGGCGGTTACCTCGAGTGTTTTTTTGATCAAAATATTAATATGGGGAAAAAATTTTAAAAAAATTTCTGTTCACAGGGAAATTTTTGAAATTTGCACAAATTGCAGTGTTTTGTCTGAAACTCCTCCCCTAAATAAAATTTTTATTGTTTCAAGCTATTCTAAAGCCTCCAACGTGATTTTCGATTTTTCCAAAATTTTAAAATTTCTTCAGATGGAGTGAAAATTGATTTGGAGTGCCAAAAATCGATTTGTGCCTTATTCTCGACCTATTCAGCGAGTTTTTCTGCATTTCAGTCGATTTCAAGGCAGACATCTCTCGTGGTTTTTTGACCAGCATAAGGAAAAATTTCAAAAAATCAATTTTCTGTTTGCAGAGAAGTTTTTCAAATTTTCAAGAATTGCTGTGCTTTGTTTAAAACCACCAGCCCTTGAATCTGAATTTAATGATTTCGAGGTATTCTGGAGCCTCCTTCTAACGAGTTTCATCACATTTTGATTTGGTTGCAAGGCAGAAATCTCTAGTAAATTTTTCTGAAGAGCATAAAAAAAAAATTCAAAAAATCAAACATTTTCTGTTAGCAGAGAATTTTTTTGTATCAAAACAACCAACTAAATCTGAATTTCACAATTTTAATCCATTTTGAGGTTTCCGGATTGATTTTCGATTCCTCCAAAAATTTTAATTTTCCTTAAAAGGCTAAGAGATTAATTTGGGCAGCTAAAATTCGAGTTGTGAAAGATTTCCTCGTTGGAGTTTTTTCAATCATTTTTCACTCACTTGAACTACGTTATCATCAAGAAGAGATGGTTTGGAATCCAAAAATGACACGTTCATGTTGATATTGACAGCCGAACATCTCTGAGTCAACACATTATTCAACACTTCGTGATATTGGCTCATTAAATCGACATAATGTCTCAAACACGAGGAACCAACAGCACCATTTGCACGGTAAGTTATGCTGGGAACGAAATGGTATTCAGCTTGTTGAGTATCTGCGTGAGAAAAATTTAAAATTAAATCCTTTCCATGCACGGTTAACGCAGCTCTCATGAATAAGAATAACATACCTTCAGAAACACAATCCGGTACCACTGATGAAGGAGACCACAAATTCTTCTGCTCGCAAGTGAAAGTTTTGGATGACTCGCCATCAGTAAATCTAAAATTACATCCAATTATTATAACAAAATTACGACTCCAGAACACAGAAAATCCTAAAGCAACACTTACCTAAATCCTTTATTACAGGCTGCAATACATTGCAATTCTTTATCACCGGGGAAGCAGTTCAAAGCACCATTTGTAGGAGGTGTCAATTCCCAATCAACACAAGATGTGGCTTGAACCGAAACCTAAAAACAAAATTTGAACATTTTATATAAAAAATAACCACAAAAGGCTTAGGGGAGATTTTTAAAACAAATCAGACTCTTTGCACATACTTGGAAATAACACGTGGCTTTGTTTCCAAATTTATCCATAGCAGTAACAGTAACATTTTCAAAATCACCGATTCGAATAGTCGATCGTTCGGGACTATAGGTAATAAATACTTCGCCGGAAGCGTCGCTAACATTAATTCTACTTCTGGTTTCAGTGAAGTTCACATCGTAGCTGTCTTGTTTGTCGACTAATTCGATAACGTAACTTTGAGGACAGTTGAGTTGAGGAGGTGTTTCATCTACAAGAAATAGAATTGTATGATTTCAAGTAAAATTCTATCGGCATAGCCAAGTTTTTTGAGAGAATATCTTTACTCACCAACAACAGTTATATTAAATTCGCAAATGGCGACATTTCCATCGAAATCGAAAGCGGTGTATTTGACAACCATGTCGTGGAAAGTAACATGTGGTATTTTGAAGGATTGAGGTTTGATATCCAAACGAGCGATACCGCCACTATTATCAATTGCTGTCGGTTCGGTCATATTGACTGGTTCGATTCCTCGAGGACCTTTTCTAACAATGACTGGTTGTTGAGGACAATCTTGGAACACTGGAGCTTCGTTATCTGTGGTTGAAACGATAAAATAAATGTAAAATGTGATCCTGAAATTGTTCCCAAAATATTACCGATTATTATACTAACCAACACAAGGCGAATATCCGTAATCGTAACCCAATAATGGGACACGTTCGGGTTTAGGATCTTCACAACCCATAAGTTCGAATTTCAAACAAGCGTTATCCATATAGCTGACAATTCCTGCGTGAGAGAAAAATTACAAATTTGTTTATAATGGTCGAATACGAATTAATACCTGCGTATTAAAAAAAGAAAAAATATATTTACCAAGAATGACGAATCGAGCTTGGACGTATTTTGGTAACGTGATCATTGCGAGTTCTCCATAATTACCAGGATCTCTCATGGTCAAGTTGAAGTTGGGGAAGTAAACGACGAAGTTTTCGTTTTCAGCTTGTTTGTAGAAGAATCTAATTTCTGTTGGACGTCCTACTATATCATTGGTAACTACTCCTTTGACTAAAATAGCCTGTCAACATAATAATCAGAATATTAATATCTATGCGAAAATAAGAAAACGACCACACGAATGATTTGTACGTACTTTAATTCGATAAACATGGCCTAAATCTACACTAACGTATGTGAAAGCTTCTTGCTTTCCGCACCATCCAGTAACAGAATTCAGTCTTATATTTCTGGCTTCATAATTCGGTCTGAAATTTAAAAAATAAAATAAATAAACAAAATAATGAAAAAATTTTTACCAACATACTACACCGAATTATTTAGAAATTACCTTTCCGAGGTAGCATTGATAGCAGAATCCGGTATCCTGCCAGAAGTGATACCAAGAGGTTTGATAACTTTACATTCGGGTTCTCGAATACAAGTTATAGGTCTCGGATTAATCAAAATATAGCCCGGTTTGCTACAACCAAATTGAACTTCTGATCCCTGCAATCATCAAAATAATCATATCGATGAGTCACCTGCATTTGAACATCATTTTTGCACAAATAAACATCTCGATGTATTACCTGCTCGTAACTATCAGCCGACTGAAAACCATCGACAGGTCTGCCAGGATCTTCACAAACTGGTCCCTCGCATCTCAAATCTCCGAAATCCCAAATACCATTCGCATCGCAACGAACTACATTATCATTTCTTTCAGTCTGACCAGCCAATCTAAAAGTATCTTGACATCCGAAAAAGAACGAAGAAAAATATTTGGTGCTCTTCAAGTCTCCGTATACAGCACCAGGAGTCGGCAAAGGAGGGCCACAATCGATTTTTTGACATGCTGGTAATGCACCAGAAAGCCAGTATTCGGGTAAACCCTGCAAAAATACGCCAATATGTGAGTTTATCTGCAGGGAAGCTAAATCTCATGTATTTCGATAAGAATTACGTACTGGTTTCGGATCGTAGACACATTGTCTGCTTCCAGACATAGCTGTGCTTCGCAATTTCCTTCCAGTACCGTTACATTTCAAAGTGACGTTTTCTTTAAACGATACCAAGACTGTGTCTGGATTCGATCTTAAGACTACCAAGCCTTCTGATTTATCATCCGGTAAAGAAACGCATTTAGCATCTGTAATTTGAGAAAAATCACATCGTGGTTAGTTTTGAATTTAAAAATTGAAGAAAACGAAAAAAGATCACACTTACGTTGGCACTGAGGAACTGTTCCATTCCAAGCTCCAGTAGAGGTACACATTAAGGAAGAAGGACCATGCATTATATAGCCGAAGTTACATTGGAAATTGACTAGATCACCGAAATGGTATAAATCCTAGAAAAAAGAAATTATTTTTGAAACGGATCATTAAATTTTTTAACCAAATACGAATCAAATTTCATAATCTCCAGCTGATCTAGAGTCTCATCATTACCTTAGTTGAAAGAATTTTTCCATGTTCTGGGGTTTCTAATTTCGGACACATTACAGGAACACAAGTTTTATTTAATTGATAAACGTCACCGTCGCGATTTCCATCTTCAGAATCATCAACGAAGAAACCTGCGGTTCCATTTCTAGTGTATAACTCGTAGCCGACGTTGCAAGCGCACGAGAAGTTTCCAGGACTGGAAATTTCCGATGAATTAATTGATTGGAAAAGGAATTATTTATTTAACTAGTTGATTGCACAATTTACCTGTTACTACACTTTTGATCACATCCTCCGTTACGTGTGGCACATTCATTTATATCCATACATTCTAGTTTTGTGCATCCCATAATTTCGAGTCGAATGCAAGGAGCACCAGCGAAATCCTGCGATCAAAATCAAAAATTCATAATACGTTCGAATAATTTACTTTTCATAAATTCCAATAAATGTCAAGATTATTACTTGAATTCTGAATTTGATGTATTGAGTTTCGATAGGTATGGGTAAATTTAAAATCGATAAAGTTGGTTCAAGTATCCTGAATTCGACTGGAGTACCATCAGGATTCGTGTAATCTTTGAAAACGTCGGTTAAATTGTTCGAATACTGAAAAAAAATTGGAAAAATTGTCAGTACATAATACTTATAATTAGGAAAAAAGTATTTAAAATAGAAATAATGATACATACTTGAATTCTAATCGCTGTTGTGAAAGCAAATTTGCTCGCAGCTCTTAAAACACCTTGAGTTCTGAAACCTCGAACAATCGTAGGTGCTTTCAAATCAAACATAACCCAGTTTGATCCAGGTTCAGGATTTGCACCACACCAACCACGCATACTGCTGAGACGAACAGTCTGTAAAAAAATCATAAATCGTTATAATGCATAAATAAATATACATATTGGAAAAATTCAAAATGAAATGGCGTTTTCGAACTCACTTCCTTGGTAAATCCTTGTTCGGAACTAGAAACGGTGATGGAATCATCCGGAATACCACCAGATATCAAACCCAAGTCACCAATCGGTCTGCATTCCAAATTCGGAGCAAATCCACCTCGACATTTACAGTAAAATCCACCACTGGTATTGATACAATCGGTAGAGGCCGAGTCGCATTGGCTGGTGGCGCATTCGTTCACATCTGTAAGACAAATGATACAAATGAAATATTTCCACATCGATGTTATGAAAATTATTTACTTTAGAGTTCATAGAACAACTGTTACAATACCTTCGCATTTAGGTACATTCAAGAATTTCTGATTAGGTCCGCATTTTATGATGGATGATCCTCCGGTAAGCTTGAAGCCCCTCTGACACTGGACTCTGGCTTCGTCACCGAAAAGATACTGTCTCGTTGAATCAATAATGAAACCGTTGTTAATTTCTGGTAATTTGGGACATTCGGCTCCTGCATAAACAAAATCATTCAGTCATATCGAAATTCTATCAACGCACTAGAAATGATCAAGTTCGAAAATAATATCACACTTACGAGTACATGTTGGTACAGCACTGGACCATGTGCCATTGCTCATACATAACACAACAGGTGCGCCATTACGAACGTATCCTGGTTCGCATTCAAATCGTACAATAGTACCGTAGCTACGTCCACCTCCGTTCAAAATAGTGGTGTTCGAATGTGGTGTTTCCATTAAAGGAGGGCATTGCGAAGCTAAACAAACATGATATCGTATTATAAAATCGTTACCGATTACTGGAATAAGTTTGAGAATTTCAGAGACACGTACCTTGACAGGATGGCAATCTTTCCCATTTTCCATCAGCCAAACAAGTGATTTTCTCACTGCGTTGACCTGATGAAAAACCGAATCCAGCGTAACACTGATAATAAGCGACACCTTTGTAAGTAACATTAGTAGCTCCGATAGAAAATCCGTTGTCGATTTGTGGAACTGGACCGCAGTAAACCTCTGTAAAATTTTAAAACGACGATAGTTATATTATTATTAAAATGGGTAGGAAAGAAAGTAAAGTACATGGGCATTAAAAGCGAATCAATAAAATTTATAAGGCTTCGATTTCGCTTCTATTTAAGCAATAATATTTTCAGAGGTAGCATTCAATTTTTTCTAGAAAGGTTACTCACACAAAAAAAAATTGAAATGTAACCAAAACGCGAGCAAACATTTTAATGTAGGTAGGAAAAAATTACAAAAAAAAAAAAAAAAAAAAAAACAGAATGAAAAATATGTTTTTAATTTTGAAAAGTTGAACAATTTGACAAAAATTTCGTAATAAAGCATTAGGCTGAAAACCGAAAATTTTTGTCATTTTTTATCAAAAAGCAAGACTTTGACAATTTTAGTTAAAAGCACGTCTTTTCGGCAATTATTGGAAAATGTTGCAAAAAAACAACAAATTTTAGCAATTTGGCTAAAAAGTAAGATTTTATGTCAATTTTTGGACAAAAACCAAGACTTTGACAATTTTCCAGCAGGCAATTTATTGCTAAACAGAATATTTTTTATTTGACTAAAAAGCGAGAATTTCTATATCAATTTTTGAAAAAAAAGAATGTTTGACAAAAACAGCAAACAGCAGGCCTTTTTGCCAATTATTGATTTCCAAACAGAATATTCTTTTGCAATTTTTGTCGAAAAAGATAGACTTTTTTGCCACTTTTTGGTTTAAAAACAAAAATTCTGATAATTTTTGGCATTTTTTAGTAAAAAGCAAAAATTTTATTTCCCTAAAAAGGCGAGAATTTCAAAGCAAGTATTTTAGACAATTATTGGAAAAAATTTTTAAAAACGCGTTTTTGCAATTTTTGCCAATAAAGCGACACTTTTAGACAATTTTTGGGAAAAACTGACTACTCTTGGAATTTTTTGCAAAAACAACCAGAAATTTTTGACAAATTTTTGAAAAAGCGACAATTATTGCCAAAAATCAAGACACATAATTTTAGCAAAAAAAGGCACTGGACTTTTAAGGACCTATTACCAAAAAAATTGCATTTTTTCGCAATTTTTTCCGAGAAAACGAAATTTTTTTGTAGTATTTTTATGAAAAACAAAACTTTTCGGTAATTTTTGGCAAAAAAACAAAGCTTTTCAGTAATTTCTGGGAAAAAGTGGCATTTTTCAACAAGTTTGCTAAAATTCACTATTCTTAAAATTTTTTCCAAAAAAAAGGACTAGAAATATTTGCCAATTTTGAAAAAGCGAGAATTATTGTCGAAAAGCAATACAAAATTTTAGCAAAAAAGATAACTGGACTTCTTGGGAACTATTGCCAAAAAAATTGCATTTTTTGGCAATTTTTTCTCAATAGCGAAATTATTTTTTTGATAAATATTTTGGTGAAAAACAAATGGTAATTTTTGGCAAAAAAGCAGAGCTTTTGAATAATTTTTGGCAAAAAAGCTGAGCTTTTGAGTATTTTTTGTGGCAAAAAGTGGTATTTTTCAACAAGTTAGCCAAAAAGCGAGATCGTTTGCCAATTTTCGGCGAGAAGCAAAACTTCATCAATTTAGCAAAAAGCTGGACTTTTTTTTTAGCAATTATCTATTGCAAAAAAATGATACTTTTTCACAATTGATGTGGAAAAAATCACATTTGAGAAAAATTAAAATTTTTAGCAAGAAACGAGACTATTCAGCAAATGAGATTTTTTTGGTTCATTTATTCAACATTTTTTGGAATTTACAAATTGGCCAAAAATTCACTTTTGAACTGGAACCCCTGGAATTTTGCGATAACCTCTTACAATGATCAAGAAGGTGCCCAAAATTCACCAACCAAAGTTGTAGGTGCCAAAGTTCATTTTTGGCCTTTTCAGAGTGACATGAAGTTCTCGAAGAAAATTTTAAAATCGTCTTTTGGACAGTTTTTCAAAAATTGGCCAAAAATCTAAAAAATGAGCTTCAGCGTTTGAAATTCTGAACATCCTCTTTCGATCTAGCTTACTTTCGTTCAAATCAGAGAGATCTAGTCTAAAGTTCTCTCGTAAGAACTTTCAGCATCTCTAATTTCATCGAAACCAAAAAATTTCAATCCACTAAACGTGATTTTCGAAAACATGACATAATTTTTACCTTGACATCTCGGAATATAAGTCTCAGACCAGTTACCACCCATTTGACATTCGGTAACAATTTTCGATTTTCCAGTCGCAAATTCTTGGCCAACAGAACAGGTGTAGGTCACAACGGTGCCAAAAGCGGTATCTCTGTTCGAAGCCAAAGCTCCCTCTCCAGATCGTAAAACTGGGCAATCTATCAACACAAATAATCAATTCATTATCGTCTATTCTACGAGCAACAATAAATTTCAACTCGATTTAAAAACCTCGATGTAATTCCTACCTGCTGAAAAAGTAGCATGCCAGCCTTTTCCGCTATGTAACGCGTCTGTAATAAATCGTACGAGCATTTCACCGCTAGAAGCAGTAACAGTGATTTTCGGCGCGGCATTTCCGGTGAATCCTTCATTAGGATGCAGACGTAATCCACTGGTACTTCCTCCGTCGTAAATTTGCACCATGTCCGATCCGTGAACACTCATTGAATCGAATTTCAACGAAAGTGGTCCCGAAGTTGGGTTCTTGATTCGAATCAGGCAGTCTAAATTGCTCGGATAATTAGATAAACCGAAAGCTGGAGAAGACAGGGTTCCGTTGACTTCGGTTATCGTTGCTCTGCAACCTGTTGCATGCGTAAAATATCTTTCGTTAGTTAATCAAACAATTTATTTCACAAATTTTGGTGTATTCGATCATCGATGAAGTGAAATTGATGTTACCTTGAGAGTACTTGATTTTGAAACCTTTTTGAGATTCGCCCAAGCTAGTTTTAAAGTACATGTACAACTCGTTACCGGTCGACATTACAATTCTAGGATTAGTTTTCTTGCTTCCGGTTAAAGTTTGTAAGAGCGGACTTTTCGGATGACTTCCATCTCTGACAAGAATGTAGTCGCGTTCGTGAACTAAATTAATATCTTCGATCTGTTTGAAAATGTCAAAATTTGCAATTAAATTTCATCGCATGAAATATTTTTTTACAAAACAAAAATCGAAACTCACTTCCAACGTGATAATTCTTCCAGGTTGAGCTGATATCGTATACAAACATTCTAATCCACCAGGATAATTTTGTGGGTAACCAGGAGAAGTTAACGTTTGAGGTTGAGTAGTAGCTCTTAAATTTCCTCCACATGTTTGAGGTTCGGTTTTCCAAGAAGCTCTGTAAATAACACAAAGATATCGAGATAAGGATCTCGGATCTCACACCAAACTCTTCAGGTTTCCTGTGCACGAACTATTATAAACGTACCTAAAACCTTTCCGTTCTACTGATGCATCCGAGCTGAATTTAACAATCATGAAATTAGAAGCGGAAACGAAGCGTTTATTGCTAAGATCCAATTTTCCTGATAATGTTGCCAAGTTGACAGCTTTATCTTCGGTCCGGCCACCGACCAAAATCTGTACCGTATCGAAGGATTTTTCTGTTTCGAATTCTTGGAACTGGAACATAAATTCGTCGAGTTTATAACAACGTTTTAACGTTGAATAAATCTATTCGTGGGTTCGATAATCACCTGGAGGAAGATGTTATGCCCTTGAGGTCCTTCCAAAGTCCATTTACAATTTGAAAGAGATTCGTATTTATGAGGATAGTTGGACGATTCCAAAACATCGCCACTACTAGCCATGTAGTAATGGCATAAAGATGGACAGTCCAGTTCATCCGACCAATCTCCGCAGTCATTTTGTTTATCACATTTGAATTCCGAATTGATACATTTTCCATTCGAGCAATGAAACGAGCCTGCAAATTGATAAAGTAGGGGTAAAATTAAACGGATGAATGACTAGTTAGTACATACATAGTCATATACTAATAAAAATATTATTACCAGTCGGACAAGCTGAAGTTCTGCAAAGAAATGGTAATAACGTTTCACAAGTTTGCAACTGCCATGACTGAGCTTCATCGTGTAAATTCACATCTACACATTCTCCCGATGCAGAATCCGGTTGCGATAACGACCAAAAACCTGAATGAATGAGATATATCAACTAATTAGCATACTCTGGTTCGTTTAAAAAATTATTTTACGTGTGTATGAACTAAGTTCCTTCTTCTCTTGTGAGATGATGAGTGAACGTTATGGAATGTGAATATTATCTACATTGTATGTACGAAGGAGATGCATTTTTTTTTCTTACCTGAATACTGCGAAACTAATATACCGCCGGCGGATTCGAGTGTATTAGTTCTGAGATCATCTAGTGACATCAATCCCAACCAATAATTTTGACCTTTTCTCTCCGCAGGTCCCAGATTTCGGGTAACAAAATTCGCAGTGTAATTATTTTCTGCATATGACTCGATTAATACTAAATCACTACCATATCTGAAACATAAATGAGAAATAATTTAGAGTTAGACACAGGGATTTCCAGCCAGCCAATAGCTAAAAGCCAAAAGCCAATAGCTGATGCAAGCTAATGGTATTTAAGCCAATAGCCAAAAGCTGGCTTAATGAAAAATTGCCAGCCAATAGCTAATAGCCAAAAGCTAATAAACTTGGGAGTAATTTTCAAATTTTTCAATTTTTTAAAATTTTTTTCTCAGATTTTATTTTTTTTTCACTCGTGACTCGCGTCTTACACTCACTGACACCACAGAAATGAAAATTGTCCTTATAATAATCGTCTACACGTCATAACGAGTCGTGTATTACGAGGGGTCACATGTATTTTTGTTTTTGTAAGCCAAAAGCCAGCCAATCGCCAGCCAATGAAATTTTGCCAGCCAATAGCCAGCTTTATTTAAGCTAATGAAAATCAAGCTAAAAGCTGATAGCCAAAAGCTAATCGATGATTGGCTGGAAATCCCTGGTTAGACACGATTTACAGGGATTTACACCGAAAAGTAAAGTACTGATAAGAGGGTGTTTTTATTTACATACGAGAATTTCAAGGACAGTATGAGGAGAGAGGAGAAGCGCGCGCAAGATTTTCAAAGCACATGGCAATAATGCACGTGTCAGTTTTACAAGTCGGGTAGGTCAGGTTTTCAGATACCAAAATTTTGACTAGGTACTTCAAGATCGATTAAAGTTTTGAAGATTTGAAGCTCATGTGCTTTATTCGATTCAGAATTTTTTCGAGTTTTCAAAATTAATTTTTCTACGATGATTTTAAATGAATTTTTGAGGTAATTTCGAATGGATTTTTCTGGTGGTGCCTTGAAAGTTGAAATGAATTTTTTCGTGCTGATTTAGAATAATAAACGATTTCAGAAGAATTTTTTCAGGGCTAATTCGGATTAAATTTTTTAGGGTCAATTTAAAATCAACTTTTTAGAGGTGTTTCATTTATTTATGGCCAGAATTTATTTTTTTTGAATTCAGGTTAGGTAGAACTCATTCGAAATGCCATCGAAAAATAATTTTTTTTTGAGGTTACTCGGAATTTCATTTTTGATTCACTGTAGAAATTTTTGTGTGGTAGTATCGAATGTATATTTTTCACGTTGATGTCAATACCTATACCTAATCTACGTACCTACCGTAGTTTGGGGTAATATCGGCCTCCTGGGTTAATATCGGCCACTCTCATTTACGTTTGAATTTATTCCACTACCACTCCTAGTGATGATCAAAAGTACTAAAATATGGTATCATTGGAAAGAGAAAACTCAGGGCTATCGATTCGTGTAATTACAAAGCCTGTAGAAGTAACTGGGGAGGTTTCCGGTATCAGTGAACAAAAATGCGAAAAAAAGAGAAAATTTTTTGTCTGCAAAACTCTTTCTCGATCATAATGAAGATATAGAAATACAGTAAAACTGATTGCAGAAATGGATTCCTTGTGTTTTTTAGCATCTAGTTACGAAAAAAAAATGGCCAAAAGATTAATTTGCGAGAGAGTAGGGCACATTTTATTGAAAAAAGGCTGTGATTTTGCTGTCAAAAAAGTTGATATTTTCACTGTTATCAACGCTATTCTGCCAAAATTATGTCGAAATGAATTTAAAATTGTGAGTGGTGATGTTTTAGAAACACAATCTAGTATAAAAAGTAAGTCTGAAGATAAGAAATGCAAAATTGGGCCCACCATAAGTAATTTTTGAAATTTTGAGCAATGACAGCGCCGATACAGTAGAAATATCCAATATTATCTTTTGCACTCGACCAATTTTGGGGAGATGGACCAATAAACGCCTAAAATGGACTGCTTTTCAATTTCTAACAGTAAATGAAAAATTTGAGAAATTTTAAACTGATTTTTTATGGGAAATTTTTAAGGTGGCCGATATTAGCCAAACTGCTGGCTAATATCGGCCACCTTTTGAGAAGCCATAAATCAAAAACATATAATCCAAATCCAATTTTGCACACATTAATCGATAGCAGAAGGTTCAAGCCTTCAAGGTACCTTCATTTCAAATTTCAACCCCCCAAGTCTCCCCATTGTGGAGACGCATTGAAAAAACCTCCAAAACCCGGCCGATATTACCCCAAACTACGGTATCTACTGGTGTTGATCGTAGGGGGAAACGTGTCAAAAAAATGTTAACCAAATTCAGTGGAAACTTCATTTCGATTTGGAAGTTACTCGCAGAACATTCTTTAGCTCCTGAGGCTTCCCTGAAGAGAAGATATGGGTCCCCAAAGAGGCCACCTTTTCGAAAAAATTGTGTTTTTTTAATCAAGGTCCTACTCAACCAGCTTCGGAAAAATGACCCAGTTCCAAAAGATAGTATTTGGGGTTCTGTGTTGACCCAGGCCATTGCCATCAAAATCAAAGACCTGGTTTGGGGTTCGACTGAGTAGTTGAAAATTTATAAATTGTTTATTTTTGGGTGGAATTGTGTTTTGCAAATTTTTTCTTCTCGAAAGATATCATTTCTGGCACAGGGAAAATATTTTGCGACGCAGTGGTACCAATGGTTTGGTCATTATTGCTCATTTCAAGCCACCAAAAAATTTGATAGGTTGCTATTTTTCATAATTTTTTAAAATTTGCAATAATAACCCAAAAATTGGCACCACTGGGTTCCGAAATATTTCTCCAGTTTTAGAACTGATAGCTTTCGATCTTTTGGATTAGTAGTTAGTTAGGTAATGCGAAATTTTGATAAATTTTTTTTTTCAAAATATGAATTCACCCAAAAATACTTCAATTGCGAATTTTCATCCGCTCAGAAGAACCTCAATAGCAGAGCTCGTACTCGATTTCCGCTCCCTCTCCCCCCAAAAAAAGTAACTTTTGCAATCTAAAAAGTCCGAAACAGTAATTAAAAACTCTATAAAACGGGTACACAACATTTTAAAGCAGAAAAAATGGGTTTTCAATGAAATGTAATGAAAAAAAACCAAAACAAAACGTTCCAATTAAAATCTGATAATTAACTCGATCAGTATTTTGACAATTGTAGCAATAAGCAAAACTTTTTGACAATTAATATAAGCAAAAAAGTGATACATTTTTACAATTATTTTTGTCAAAAAAAAATGAGTCTACATACATATTTTGCAACATTGGGGGAAAGGCGAAATTTTTTGGACATTTTTTATGAAATAATCAAACCGTCCAAGATTTTTTTCAGAAAACCGAAGTTTTCTGACAAATTTTTATTTTAAAAAAAATAATAAAAAGAAAACGAAATTTTAAGGCAATTCTGAAAAATGACAAGACTTTTCAAACTGTTCAAGATTTTTCGCAAAAAACTAAAATTTATTAACAAATTTTTATTAAACAAAAAAAAACGAGATTTTAGGCAATTTTGAAAAATGACAAGACGCGAGACTGGCAATTTTAGCAAAGACAAATCATCTTTTTAACAAATTTTGGCAAAATAACAAAACTTTTCAGGATTTATGGATTTTTTTTTGCAATTTTAAGTAAGTACCTACATAAATAGCGAGACTTTTCAAAAAATTTGGTAAAAACGAGAATTTTCTCATTTTTTCTGAAAATGAAGCAGGACTTTCAGGCATTTTAGACTACTGAAAAGTAATGCTTTTTCGTAATTTTTGTACTTGAGTGAAGTGAGATTTTTTAATCAATTTTTTTAACAAATAAGATTTTCAAGTAGTTTTTTTTGCAAAAAAGTGAGAATTTTTTGGAATTTTCCACCAAAAAGACGACAATTTTTGGCAAGAAACAAGACTTTTTGGCAGATTTGACGAGAAACGAAATTTTTTGCAATTTTTGGCAGAAAGCGAGGAGGCGAAGACAATTAGTAAGTACGAGCCCTGCTAAAAATGGTCTTGGATTTTGATGGCAATGGCCTAGGTTGTCGCAGAATTTCCTATTTGTCCCAGAACAGGTTGAGTAGAGTCTAGAGCGAAAAAACTATGATTCTTTTCAAAAATGTCTCCTCTTTGTGGAACCATAATTACCTCTTTTCCAGGGGGCAGGGCACCACCGAAGCTAAAAGTTTTTTTGAGTGATTTTCAATTCAAAATGAAGGTCTCCATTGAATTTGATCAGAGTTCTCACACATCTTTATTTTTAATATACCTACCTAAGTATTAATGAAGTATACAAGTAGAATGAATTTTGAACTTACCTATTACAAAGTTGAGCTGCACTCTCCCACGAATGCCTTATACTAAAAAATTTGTAACAGTGTAAGCCTTTTAGTTCCCATCCTGAAAAACAACACAAAACAAAATTGAAATTAGTTTATTAATTTATATAGGTATTATAGGTAGTCATTGATATCGTATAATAATAGGTATAGGTATGGGAATAAATTAATTGTAACAAAAGCTCAACTAAGTATACACATCAAAATTATGTACTTTCGTCATCAAGGACATGGCAATTTAAGAAACCGAAAATATTGTGAAATCTTCAAAGTTCAAACGGTGCATTAAAGATTACTTCATTTTTAATTGAAAATTTCTATCAGTTTCCTTTCTACATGGAAATAAGGAATATTAGGTACCTAGATATCTACTTAGTGAAAATACAGCGATAATGAAACCGACTAAAAAAAAGAAATATGCACATTCGTAGATGCCTGGGTAAGACAGACGTATACAATTCAATTCAAATTTCACTACACGAGTGCTAGAAATAAAAATGAAGTAGATGCCTATATAATTTTTCCATTCAACGTGTCGTCCATAATGATAGTTAAATCATCACCTCTGGAGATGGCTTTCTTCTCGATGGAACAGTTATTTGCATATTTACCGCTTTTCGGCCAAGAAAAACGTGTAATTAAATTCCCATAAAGGACAAATTACCGAATACTCGAATTGTATGGTAAATTGGTTAATATGCGTATACCTACAATCTACATTTGGTATGCAAAATGATATCTTAAGTGCCGAAGGAACCGTATACCTAGGTACCTACGTGTTGGAAAGAACAATTGTTCTTCAACATCGAGAAAATCATTAACGCATGCAAAACACCTGGCACAAAAATTACGCGTATTTGCCTATTTCAAGTTCACATGATTTGTTTGAAATTTGCTTTCTGTTAGAAAGTTTCTTTTTGGAATCGTATTCGAAGACGTACAGAGTGTCCCATCAAATTGAAATGAACAGGATGCCAATCTACGAGTCTAGACATTTGTATAGACAGTGGTTTTGATCATTTATACCGATCTTCACTAACTTTTAGCCCTTCCAAGATGTTTTGAAAAATTACGGGGGGGTACCAGAATGGTACAAAAATAGTAGTGGTTGGCATTTGAGAGTTGAAATTGAAGGATTTATTCACATCGGTTCAACTTTGTTCAAAAAATTCATCATCCTTTAAAAAAATTTAAAAATTGCTCTTGAACAGTTTTTTTTAAATTTTTTAAATTTTGAAAAATTCCTCAAAAATTTAAAAATTAACTTAGGCACCTGAACTTTTGGATACAGAGATTTTGAGACATGCACTTTCGATCTAACTCGGTTTCGTTCAATTTGATAAATGCAAGTTCAAAAGGTACCCTTGTCAGCAATTTTTCTGAGAAAGATTATGGTTTTATACGTAACAAAAAATGCAAAGCCTCTCCAGTACTTTTTATTCTTAGCTCAACTCTGCCACATGCACAATCTTGTCAGCAGTTTCATCTTTCACAGAACCAGTTAAATCAAACAACAAACAACAAAAAATATCGAAATAATATTGATGGACAATTTTTTCCTCAACTTCTCCTACCCCTCCCTATTTTCAACAAGGAAATGCACCTCAAAATACATGTTTAGGTACTGCATCCCTTAAAGTTTTACTGACAGGAAAGGACACCTTGTATAATAAAATACGAAGAAAAAACCAGACACAAAATTATTATAGGCATCGTTATTATTTTTCAAAACTTGGCACCATCACTTACTTGGCGAATTTCACAAAGAATAGGTAATTTTTCTAAGTACATGCACCATATCTGAAACACTTTTGGCAAAATTTTGCACGCCATTTTTCGTATACCTACGCCAAAGATCTATACGATGTGATCGAGTTGAAAGCGCTTTCTACCGTAAATGGCATCAACTTGGCTGTATAACTACAGGTCATTGCGCTAGATGGATTCCACTTATTTTCGCATCTCCTCTATAAATTAGGCCAGTCACTTTTTCACGTGGAATTTATGTAATAGAATACATATATAAAAGCGTGAAACTACGAGTTGGTCGCAATTTTAACCTCGTAGACATGCGTGTAGTATGAGTTTAAAACTGCATAACATTTCAATACTTGATCTTTTATTTACTTATTTTGTTTTGTACCTACAAAATGTTCCTTTTTTTTACAATTGTTAGAAAGAAATTTCTAATTGGTTTGTCAAGTAAATAGGTACTATGAGTTTCTCTCGAGTTGTGTTTTTTTTTTTTTTTTTTTCGTTGTCGTCGTTGTTGTTTATGCTATTCTATTATACGAGTACCTATCTCCCATTAATTCTGTACTTACACTTTATTGAAAAAATTCAAGAGTAATTTCAAGGTACATTTGTGATCTGATACATTTACACGATATTGGACTAGGTAGATTTGACCCTATAGGTAAGTAGGTAGTCATCAGGTCAATAACGAGAAAATCATGCAATAAATTTTGTAGGTATAAAGGTACGTATGGAAGTCATCCAAAATTTAAATGTCCGGTTTCAGATTCGCACGTTTTTCCCCGAAATCTAAGTAGAACAATCTTAGGTACTTGAAAATGCGAAAACGTAGGTATTATTCTTAATGGCTACAGCAACGCGTGCCAATGCGGACTTCAGGTAGCTGTCGTTTCAAGAACCGAGATGCGATGAAGAGTCGTCTTCAAAATGGAAAAACCTGTTGAGATAGGTAGGATATAATTCTGAAGATCTGCGCACCTTCGAGATGCTGCTGCTGCACTCGTAAAAATCTGTGGTTATAAGATGTAATGGTATTTGATTGCAAAACTTCTCGGTAAAAGGTAGTTCAATCCTCGCATACCCAATGGCCAATGAGATATCGAATTCAAAAAATTATAGGTAGGGTACCAATTGAGATCAGGTGCGTGTGCAAATTAATTTTTAATACTTCGAATTAACGAGCCTTTTTCTCTTCCGTAATTTGGTAGCGTCTTTAAAAGATGAGTACCTAACTTAATTGATTTAATTTCATTTTTTATTGGCTATAAATCATGTTATTTTTTTAATAAAGTATTGACGTTAATTATGAGATCAATTTCAACACTATAGGTATTTACCAATCGATAGCCAAATACAGTCAATATAATATTTACTCGTACCTACTCGTAAGATGAATATCAATGTGCAAGTGTCTTCTGATCGTTACTCTCACAAGGGAATATTTTGAACTCCACTCTCCGATTTGAACTAAACCCAGCTAGATCGAAAGAGCATGTCCTAACCCTCCCCCCACCGAAATTTGAGAAGCTAAAGTTCATTTTTGTGTTTTTGGCGAGAGTAGTTTCGAGCCACTTCGAAGTCTCCAGCATTATTTTTAATCTTCTAGAACTTTAGCCCATTAGGCATCTCTCGACCATTTTGCATATGGTTATTGCAACAGCAGCGTGAGTTCAAACGTGAATTTTTGACCAGCAATTTGGAATTTTTGGAGAAATATGAAAACTTGATTGAGGCTTCAAAAAGGTCAAATTGAGATTTGGTAGGCACTCTAAAAAATATGTATGTAGTATGTACCTTGTCGAAAAAATTGCTCATTATATCCTGTTTTAAAAATTTGATCGTTTTATTTCATCTGGAATTTTTGAATTGGTCAAACATTTTTTTAAAGGTCACACCACTGGAATTTCACGACAACCACATAAGACGGTTGAGAGGGTGCCCAAGCTTAATAAGCTCAGATCAATGATATCGATGTCAAAGTTCAATCTAGACCCTTCCAAAGCGATTTTAAACTTCCGGAGACAATCAAAAAATCGCTGAGAAGGCTTCAGAATGACCCAAGACAGTAGTTATTGATACCTGTATGGGAGTTTATTGAAAAAAATTATTAACATTGGCTCACTTTGCTCAAAATATTTATGTTTCATGAATTTGTACCTAGTTGAGAAATTGCCTTTGAAAAAGTTTTTTTTCTTAATTTTTTACCTAAATTCTTAAAAATTTGTCAAAAATCAAAAAACTGAGCTCACGCGTCTGGAATTCTGATTACCGAAGGTTTTAGGACGTGCCCTTTCGATCTAGCTTGGTTTCGTTCAAGCAGAGCACACACTCATTTTTTTCAAAACACATCAACTTTGGTACCTAACCGAAAAAGTTTTTAAAAGGAACCAAAAAAATGGTAAAACATTAAATATTTTAATGCAAAAAAATTACTAAAAAAAACAGGACTTTTCGTTTATAATTAAATAAACTTGAAAATGGAATTCTATAGAAACTCGTACAATTTTAGCAGAAAAAAGAACTTTTTGGCAATTAATGCAAAAAAAAGATACTTTGTTGTCATTTTTGTCAAAAAATTAATTTTGCAACATTTTGATTAAAAAAGCAAGATTTGTTTGGTAATTTTGATCAACAATAGTGAGAATCTCTCAATTCCCTGTGAAGAGACGACGACAATTGTTGGGGGAAAAAAGCCTTTTTGGATTTTTTTGTAAAAAAACAACATTTTTTTGTAGCAATTTTTGGCAAAAAAACTAGCAGAAAACGTAACTTCAATAATAATTTTGGCAAAAGGCAGGGCTTTTTAGCAATTTTTGGCAATTTGGCAAAAAAAGCGAAAGTTTTTGGCAATTTTACTAAAATGCGAGAATTTTGTACAATTTTTGCAAAAAGCATGACGTTTATTGGGAAAATATAGGCAAAAAGTGGTACTTTTTGTAAAAAATCGAGACTTTTGAGTTATTTTTTTTGGAGGGGGATCAGACATACGTCACATCAATATTTGCTAAGTATAAAGAAAAACTTTGACAATTTGGAAATTTTTGGAAAAGAGTGAGATTTTTTTAGAAACTTTGCTACAAGCGTCATTTTGTCAATTTTTTGCAAAAAGCAATAATTGTACGATTTCAGCAATAAAAAGCAAGAATTTTTTAGATTGGCAAAAATGTAATAGGTACCTACTTTTTCGCAATTTTGACAATTTTTGATAATTTTGGTCAAAAAAGTGACAACTTTTGGGGATTTTTTGCGGAATATTGAGACCTTCTAGACTTTTTTGGAAAAGAAAAAAAAGCGTTTACTTTTAAATATTAGATAATCACTGTTGATATTTTGAACATTTTTTCTTGTTTTCTTCACAAACTACGTAGATCCGAGATTTAGGGGAAATTTTTTTTTTTTAAGTAACCAAAATTTACTGTACCTAACTTGTTTACATCGTAAATAGAGTGGTTGGCTCTACCTACCTAAATTAGAACAGATTCAAAATCCAAGACCACCTCAGGGTTCAACTGAGCAATGGAAAAGTATTTTTACTGTGATCAATCAAAATTTCAGTACCCCCATTCTAAGGCCAATTTCTTTATTATTGAAGATGAAAAAAACTTGATGATTTACCTGCCATTTTTTCCCCTCCCTCTTATCAGAATTACATTGACAGTTCAAATTTGGCCCATTATGTATTGATTAAGTTCACGAGCTTCAACCATCTAAACATATTTGACCCATCTCCAGGGGTCCAAAAAGTTAATTTTTAAGCTAATTTTTGGGCTTTCGACCTCTAAACCAGCCCGAAGCCCCGCTTAATTGACCTAGTAGGAGGTCACAATTTGTCCCATAGAATGGGGAGGCGCCACAGAAGTGTCCTCTACACATCTAACCTGATAATCGTATTTGATCCTTTTCCAGGTTCGATGAAGTCAATTTTTGAGCGATTATTTTTGTTTGCATTTTTTGACCTTTAAATCAAAACACAGTCCCTTCAAATTGACCTAGGAAATCCAAATTTTTCACGTGGAATGAAAATGTGTCTCAAAAGTCAAAAGTGCCCATGGATTTTTACCCACCAACCTTAGTTCCCCTAGTTCACATCTTTTCACAGGGTCGAAAAAATTCATTTTTTTAGTCACTTTTTGTCTTAAAATTGACATACGAGGTCAAAACTTGGCAGGTTTCAATGAGTAGATGTCATGGTAGTGCTTTTTGGGGGTAAATTCGTGTTTCGAAAATTTTTCATGCTCAAATATTTCGCCTTAATTATGCTTAAACAACAAAAGGCACAATTTCTGAAACTGACTAAATATTTTGCAACGCAGTGGTACCAATTTTTTTGGAGTGATTATTGCCAATTCCAAAAAATTGAGAAATATAGCCAAAACTTTCCTATCAATTTAAGTGCACCTTAATACAATCAAAATAATCAATAAGGAAAAAGATCCAGCATCATTCCATAAACCTCGACGAATGATAATAAAAGATTATTGGGTAAGTTAGGTTTCTCGTTAGATAACAAAAGGTATGGTGTATAAACAAGACAAAAAAATCACCTTTGGCCTTACATATCAGTTTTAATACCTTGAACACGCCTTCGCGTATTTACTTTTTCTTCGCATAAAACTACACTTAGGTATAGGCTAATAGGTATACGATACATTGCAAATGCATTTGTAATTTTGTATATATTTTCACAATAATTACTTACCCACTGGACAGGTAAATAAGTTATTTTGTGGAATCTGAAAACAAATAAAAAAAAAACATTAGATACGTAATCGATAAAAATCGTAAAACTTGGAGAAAAATCACGATAGATTTACGAGTATCACCTACCTAGGTACATATATATGTAAGGTATTTATTTACCTAATTAAATGCAATTAAATTAAACGATGATCGAATTTGTATAATATAAGAATGTGCTATTTAAATAAAAAAAATTATGTAAGCGTGATAAAAATCCAATTTTTTCTACAAATATGTTAGAATTTTACGGTTCAAATTGTACCAAAGGGAATACCTATAAGTACTTCTAAGTATAGGTGCATCTAGGAAAGAAGAAAGGGAACACCTTACCTAGAAATCTCATTTTCTAATTACGTTTCAATATTCATTATCACGGTTTGAAAAAAATACGAGAAAAACGTGTTAACAGAGAGTAGGTACTTTTGTTTCACACCTGAGTCCACCCACCATATTACAAGCCGGTTCTCTTTTCGTATTTCCGTCGCGGTCGCGCTGTGTCTCTGTCCCTTCTTTACTATAACCACAGTCCACAAACACATACGAGAATACACATACCTGAAATTCCTTTTATTATAGGATATCTATCGGGTTAACCTGAATAGAGGGGTATCCTTCGTCTATCGTATTATCATGTAAATTCGTCAGAGTATTCGTTTCATTACGCTTGCATTGTCGCAATAATAAACGCTTCCTTTTCCTATCTTTCTTCTTTCGGACCCACAGCAGGTCATAAGAATTCTGAATGCAATATATAGGCTACATCCACTCCAGTCCATAGAGTACGAATTAACTCGTCGCAAAGTGATACGCACCGGCACAGACAGACACATGCGCCCTCATTAGATACTGTTCTGTTATATGTATCTTATTCTACTGATCGCTCAATTATTTCATTTCAATTTACCTACCTAGTCGTAGGTATGTAGATGTATACTATTCTACGAAAAACGTGTTAATGTTATGCATATCTATAGTTCTCTATAGCTGTTTATATACCCGGTTTGCCGTTTGCGGTACCCTGCCTAACCAGTACCCACCTATGCGTTTTTTATCTCGCTGCACGAACGAATTTGCCCGTATCAAATACGAGTAAGTAGATGAGGACGCGTAACTCTTTATGCCGGCCTAGGCAATTTAATTTGTTCGAGCACGTAATTTTTAAGTAACGTACGACTAACCAAAAGTACAGTATACCACATTGCATTTTGCTTCAAGTTTATTAAAATATCACGCACAAACGTAATATAGTCCAGTGACTTATAAAATACGAGTACAGTAATGAACGTAACACAAGTAATCGTGGTGCAGTCTACAGAGTAATAGAATAGGTAGTAGGTAAGCAGTGAGCACCTAATAAGTACATATTCAGACCTACATCTGGTGTCCAGATCATAAAATCATTGAAAAAGTGTTTATACTCTTCTACTCGTACCAGCTCAAATTATAATCACAAATTTCTTTTGAGAAAAAAATCTTCAGATTTGGAATTTAGATTTTGAAAAATTGGCCGAAAAAATGCAACATTCCAGTGAAGCTTCTCATTGAAGCGCCAAAGATTGTATTATTTTTCGACCCCTCCCCCCGCCCACTTCAACTCACGTCTCACCAGAGAATTCATAGAAATTTGTCTTCACTACTGACCTCACATTGCTCCTTTAATATTTCAAAATTTGTAAGCGGTTTTATAAAGTGTCCGAAGGCAAAATTATGATTTTCCCAAATTTTTTTGAGTGGGGCTGAGGTTGCAAGTCCAAAAAATTCTCTCACGTGAGCAATGTGAAACATCAAATGAAAATGTATTTTTGGGGTCGTCGAATTCGATTATGATGGTATCTTTTGAACTGGGGTTAGGAACCTATCTACAAAAATTTCGAATTACCTAATTATAAAATCACTATTTTTGAACTTACATAGGAAATCGAAAGCGCAAAATGAACCAAATTTTAACATCTGAATATCATTTTTCGATTTTTGGAAAATTTTTAAAAATTCTAAGACTTGGGTTTCACAAAAAAAAAAAAAAAAAAAACCTCAACAATAATCAGAAAAAAACTGAAATTGGGATCCTTTTGCATTTTTGACTTTCCAAATCAATTAGTGGTGGAGCTGTTTCAAGGTCTTCGGCGGATTTTCAATTTTTCAGTTTTCAAAAAATCTCATAATAAGGGCTCAAATGAGGTTAAGCTTCCATAAAATTGAATTCAGCATTTTTATTATCTCCCTCAAAATGATTTAGGACCCTAGGAAAACCATTTCTGCTAATTCAAATTACATAATTTATATTTTAGTGATATTTTTCGAAAACTTGGACAGTCTAAAAATTTGCTAGAGGCTCCAGAGCGAGTCAAAACCATCACAATTCAATTCTGGAGATCGAAACACGAAGATACATAAATCAAGTTTCAGTCTTCTATTTCGAATTGATTAATTTTAAATAGGATATACTCGCATAGGGCTACATTTGTTTTAATGTTCCAAAAATTAAAAAATAGAATTCCATTTCAGGAAATAATTTTGTTTGATGATTGATTTTTGGATGGTCTTTTGATTTTTCATCGTCATGTTCAAAAAAATTTTCTGCTAGTGAGGATGCACTTCAATCACATTTAACCCTAGAAGTAAAAAAAAACTCAAAAATTACCAAAAATCCTCATCTTGATAATACTTAATTTGATAGGTAAAAATTTCCAATCCGTAACAAGACTATCTAGTGCGATTTTTCTCGTTTACAATCTGTCCAGGGGTACTCAAAAAACCACAATTTGGAAAAAAATTTCATATGCGTTTGAAAAGATGAAAAAAAATTCTCATCTCGAAAAATCCTTCAAACCAAATTTTGGGCTAATGTACGTACTAAGTAGGGTCATTCCATCTCAATTCGACCAACGTTTTTGAGTCATGTCCTTCGATTTCGCTCAAATTTTATTTTTACAATGTCTACCCACCCAGTAAGTAAGAAACGCGCAATCAGTTTGGTCCCAGCCTCTTCAGTGAGAGAGGGGGGGGGGCTACAATTATTTTCACATTGTCTCGAAGTACTCAACTTCAGCAGCACATACCTCCAAAGCTATAATACTTTGATCAAAACTGATTTCACAGTTTGAAAGGGCATTGCATTTTAAACTTCTAGGTAGGTATTTTGAAATTTTCAAAAGTTGAAAGTTGAACTTTCAAATTGAAAATTCAAATTTCAAAATGGTGCTGTAAGTGGAAGCTACCATTTAAAATTTTGAAAAAATTTCAACAGATGTACCTACTTTTTTATGCTATTTTGAAATATTTAATTTTCGAGATGAGATCTCTCAATGGAGAAGGAGCACCTCCTCCCCCAAATTTGGGCAAAACTTTCAAAAAAAATCTGGGGCATGTGATATATCGAATTGTATCTTGTAGGTACCATATAATACCTAATTGATTTTTTTTCGATAAATCAAGATTTTGAGCTCGAACTGGGGGGGGGGGGGGGTGTAACAGCTCCCAAATCACAATTTCTCCGGAATTTAAATTTTGACAAGATGAAAAAATTAAGTGCCAACAATTTTATCATTGGTCATGCTTACTAGATACCTAAGATTCTTCTCCCCCCCCCAGAATTTGTCTCTACATTTAATTTCTCACATTCTTATTTCATCTACCGCCGAAAAAAATCATTGCTCAAAATATCAAAATGTTTCCAAATTACACCCCTGTATAAGGTCATATACAAGTTTTAAAAACCTACATTAAAAAATTATACTCGTAGCACTCATTCGTCATCACTTTGAAAGTATACGTGCATTCTTTTTCCTCGAAAGGTAAATGTAGAATCCTTCCTTATTCGTATCACACTTCATTTCAATCCACCACTTACCTAATTCGGAAATTAGCGTACAAAATAATTCGATACACACAATGTCACGAGCAATGACACGAAAAATCAACCCACGATTCCATTGTAGGTAATTATACCTATAAGAACGTATAGTTCATATCTATACACTTACTAATTAAGTATAGAGAAAAAACAATGATCGAGGCGGTCACAAATCATAATTTCTCTTTTAATCTACAAAATATTAAAATAAGCGCATCGACATCGCTATTAATTCGCTCTTCATGACACACATGAATGGACAAGTTCACCATAAGCCATTGAACGGAGACAGACCTACGTATATTTCAGCTCATAGAGGAGGTTCAACGTGCGGTATTTAAAATATTTATTAGATATACCTACCAAGAGTATAGGTATCGTCTGAGCGATATGATGATTCATAATGATAATTTTGTATACATTTATAACGATTTATGTTTGACATACTTGTTCATTCATACGTCATCTGTAGCCATATAATGTTCGATGTAGGTATGTATGTATGTATGTGAAAGTGTTCCACTTCTTGTTCTTTTACGACATTTGTAGAAAATTTGGCGAAGAAGAAAAAAAAATGGAAAAAAGTAAAAATGGTAAATAAATTATTTTATACATTGAATTGTGCGAATATTTGATATGCTCGTTCAGTACTCTATTATCGAAGGCGAAAGTGTAAATAAATGGCGGATTTAGTTATAAAAAGAATAATATCGGTCGTTTTACTTTTTTCCGTAGTTTTTGAAATCAGTCTTTTATTCTTTTTTTTTTTATTATTTTACGTGAAAAGATTCTTTTTAAAAAAAGGATTTTGAATTAATATAAAATTACTGCTGCGAGCTAATTTTCAACACATTTATTATTTATGCTCGGTAAGAAGGAAATCTTCGAGAGATAGGTAGGTACCTAGAATGGGTCAAAGATACCTAGTGCTTGATTTTTTTCCGCAACTATCCTATATCCTCGTGAGTATATTTTCATAAAAATTATTACTATGCGTGTACTATGTAATAATCCGGGTGTAATTTTGAATGAATTTTTGAGAAAAATATGCACATATTTAAAATTAAAATACACGCAATGAGTATCTAAATAGTGATGCTGAGTATGTACGTATGTATTTTTGCAACTAGTCATTAAAATAACATTACTTTACTCATTTTAAACAGCCCGAACAGCCGTAGCCTTTATTTGAATACTAGATACAGTAGCTAAGTACATACATTATTATGCCTAATAGGTACCCAGTAGATGATAAACAAAAGTGTGAAGTAATGGTCTACAGCATTGTACGATTCATTTGCAAGTACCTAGGTAATTAGGTAGGTATAGCGGTAGATTGGATTGGTAACCAATGACTGAATAGATAATCGAAAAAATTGTGGTTAAAATGATTTAAATATGGAAAATTCGATTAATTAGATTCAACTTTTTCAATTCTTTTCGGCTCTTGTGTTTGATCATGATCAATGATTATTAATCGCACACACTGCAAGTAAAGGACTCTATAATTGTAACAGAGTCATTGAAAATTCGTCGATACATTTAAAATGAAGCATTATTCGACTTATCTTTGTGTGTCACTGGTCACTGATGCAGGTCTGTATCAGTTGTAAAATAGGTAATTTACTTCACACGTTGGAAAAGCCATTAATAATGTTTCGTAATAGCTGTATAGGTACAATACAAAGTTCATACCCTCTATTGTTCAACACTGAACTCCAGAAATTTCAATAGTAATAATTTTGCTGGTATTCAATCAATTTCAAAATTTTGAAATAGGTACCTAATACCTATTTATGGATTTTCTAGGTGTAGACAAATGTTCCCAGGCTTTTTAGAATCGCCTCAAAAAAAATTGTTTCATTTTTACCAAAACAAAATAAACAATTTGCAAGAAATTCTATTTTTTTTTATTTTTTTTTTTTATCAGAACTACCTACCTAGAAAAGTCTGATTCTTGGCAGGGTAATCAGAATGCTGGTTCCTTTCAAAATAGCCAAAAAGTTTTGTGTTTCGCCAAAATTGCAGAAAAGGCATTTTTTTGGACAAGATATCCACGAAATATTCCTTTTTTGTCACAGATAATGTTGTTTTTTTCATCAGAACTGTAAAAATTATTTTTCGTCGAAATTTAAAAAAGTTATCGTTAATATTAAATGAAAACACTTTTGTAAAAATTTCCAAAAAAATCAAAATTACCAAAAAATCTTGTTTGTTTGCCAAAATTTTGAAAAAAAAAACATTATTTAATCAAAATTTTCACATTAAAAAATCATACATTTTGCCAAAATCTCACAAAAATCTGTTTTATTATTTGCCTATGAAAGAGAAAGAATTATTGAATTTGTTTCTTTATCGCAAATGGCCTTTTTTCGTTTTTTTTTTTTTTTTTTTTTTGTTAGTGTTTTTACCTATGTAAGCTATTTTTTATCGAAACTATTCTGTAAAATCAACTTTTTCAAAATCAAAATTACCAAAAAGTCTTTACGAAAATTTTTTTTTCAGACAGAGAAAATAATACTTTTTTGCCAAAATCTCACAATTATTTTTTTAGCCCTTATTTGTCTAAAAGAGAAAGAATAAAAGTCATTAGGAAAAAACTTTTATATTCAGTCAAAATTTTCAGATAGAGAAAATCATACATTTTTGTCAAAATCTCACACATTTCTTTTTTGTAGTCTTTATTTGTCTAAAGGAGAATAAAGTAAGTAGGTATTCCTTTTTTCATTTGTTTTTTTTTGGGGGGAGGGGGGTTAGTCTGTTTACGTAAACAACAATTTCTGTTATCGAAATTGACAACATTTTTTTGCAAACATTAAAAATATTTTTATGAAATTTGCAAAATAAACATTTTTAAAATCAAAATCACCAAAAAGTCATGCCTGTTTGCCAAAATTCTAGAAAGAATTTTTTTTATGTATATTTAGTCAAAATTTTCAGGTTGAAAAAATGATACTTTTTTGCCATAATTTCAAAAAGATCTGTTTTTTTTCTCGTTGATCTAATTTACTTGAGGGGTTTCCTTTTGGTTTGTCAAAATTTCCTGAAAGTTTCATTTTGTGACTAAAATTACAATAAATTCTTTCATTTGGAAATTATATTTTTGGGGAAAATTCATATGGGTGGGGGAATGGTCATTCAGGGAATATTAATTCCGGAAATGGAATTTGAGAATTCTGTAGTTGGTAAAAAAAAGGTTTGAGAAAAATGTATGTGGGAAAATTGTCATTTGGGGTTTGGGGTAAAAAGGGATAGTCAAGGATTGTCCCAGAATCCCATAATCCTCATTTCACAATAAAAATTTTTTGATTCTTGACGATTTTAAAATTAAATAACTACCTGGCTTTTCGTTAACCTGACTTTTGGTAAAATTTAGGTGCTATTTTTGTCGATGCGATTTATTCTAGAATTTTTGAATTTCTCCAGAAGGCATGAGTAATTTGGACTGTTAGAAATCGACGTTTGGCTTATTTTCCAGTCATCATTAAAAATACCTGTTCTGGTCAAAGAACACACTTCAAGTGTCCGGCTGGAAGTTTGGCCAAAGTGACTAAACTCGTTGAATAGGTCGAGAATACGTAATCAATTCGATTATTAACAACCCACATTGATTTTTTCGCCTTCTATCGTTTGGAGGGCTCAGAATGATTCGAAATAATGAATTTCAGATTCAAAGCTTAATTTTAGACATTCGTGCAAATTTCAAAAACTCACAGAATAGAAAAATTTTCGTTTTTTTGAATTTTTTCCTCGTATAGTGGGTAAAAAACACACTCGAGTAGACTCTATCAAAACGATTTTTAGCTATATCCAATTGACTTCCACGTAGAGATGTGCAGTCTGAAAAGTGAAAAGTACTTTTTTTTCAATGAAAAGTTGAAAAGAAAAGTTCCTATTTTTCATTCCACTTTTCAGTTTTCACTAAAAAAAAAGCGAGTGACCAATCAATTTACTCATCACTCATCAGAGAACACTGACCTCATTGATGAAGTCAAATATCAAGTTTCACTCTCTCCACTCCTCCACCTTCGCAATTCAGCACCCATATATGGGCGCTGAATCGCATTTTGATATTTTTCACAACATTTTTTTCAAAACAGAAAAACCCAAAAATGTTAGAAGCTCTAGAAAGGCTCAAAATTACCACTTTTCGATCAAGCAGGTGAAAAAATATGATTTTGTTTTTTTTGTGTGTTTTAGATAGGCAGAAAATACATCAATTGGAAGCGTTAACAGAGAGCTTTAAAATGAGGCTCACACGATTTACTTTTCACACTTTTCAATGAACTTTTCTTTTTCATTTCACCAAAATTACTTTTCTGAAAAGTGCACATCTCTACTTCCACGTCTTCTAGAGAAATTCAATTCATGGAGAAATCAAAAATTGCCCTAAGGATGAGTTCCAGAATGACCGGTATAATGGTCCGTCAGAAAAATCTTTCGCTCATCTTTAAAAATTACCTACACCAGAAACTCCCTGTTTTCATCATACCTCAGCTCATGCATCGTCGTTTCCTTATTGTAAGATTCATATTATGCGTAATTTAATTATTTATTTTATAAAAACATTTCCTCGCAATAAGCCCGAGCAGACGGCAGACTAATTAAATACAAATTCACGAACGACGTACGTGTGAAATTAATTTTTAAAATATCAATATCTATACCTACAACAGTATGAGCCGTTTAATGATTTTTCTGCAGCAGATCTTCGCATGTAGGTAGCTGGTACATAATTACAAGAACACTTTTAAACATTTGAAGGTGATGTTTTCACTCGCAGGTAATTCGACGACACCCCCCCCCCTCTCCCAAATGTTACTTACTCGCATGTCTCTATACGGGAGATAAATTTATTTAATTGATATTTATTATTTACCTATTATGTTCCGTAGATTAAACTTATGATATGTAAGTAACCAAAATGATAAAAATTTATCAGAATTTTATTCATTCAAAGTATAAGTAATCTATACCTATCTAATAAAAAAAAAATCCTATGGGAATTGACTGGTTACAATTCCCATGTGCATGATCCCTGATTAGGTACCTGATTACATGAGTTCTCATCTTGATTGAGATTATACGATTACTTCATATTAATTACACATTGTACAATGCGGTGACCTGCCTTAAAATATTAACCCATGTGAACTCATCATTGTATTTATAATAAACCTATTCGGAGAGTGAAGGTATCGTAAAAATTGATCTATTCGGCTTTCTTTTCAACTAATCATATAAACGATCATATCACAATATCACTTCGTGTCATGCAAATACATACAACGTGTGGCGTGGGCCTATATATTTTATTTTTATACGCCGATTCGAGGTCATTACCAAAACAAAACATCTTCCGAATCGAGAAAAAGTGAAATGAAAATGTTCGAAATACAAAGAAACGCGAAATTGTTTCAGGAAAGAAAACAGTAATCTCTGTGAATTCTTAAAACGAACGTGTGCGATTCAATGTAAAGAGTTCACGAACTAATAACGAGGTCAAAAAACGGTCAAGGTGTCGTGACAACTTCCAGTCATTATGTATTTATTTTTTACCTAGGTAAGTTTTCTTGTGCAAAAAATATCACCATCGGTTTTTTTTTTTGCAAATACGTGAATTATCAATTTCTCGTCTAGAGAAGAGAATATTGTAGGTATTTTCTATTCTTTCCTTTTGTATTTAAATAGTAGGTAAGGTATATGAATAAAATGATGATTCTTAATCTTACCTGTGATAAACATTGTGAAATGTGTGCGACTAGCAGGACCAGCAAGGCCGGCGCGTGTCGTCGAAGGAGCATTCCACAGAGCTCCTATGGCACCTAGAAACAGAAAAAAGGAAAAAAATTGATTAATATCTGCACGATGCTGGGTTCAAAAATTAATTGAAAATTAATAATCTCAACTGCACGAGTAATGAATGTTTGTATTTTCCAGTAAATGCTCGGTTTAAGGATTTGGAATCATTAGACGAGTCTATCTTGCACCCTCCCCCTTTTCGAACCTTCGATCTCAGCAAAATTATAAGAATCTTCGATTTTACCCTGCTTACTCATAATTGGCTACATTTTTCCAAATTAGAAAATAATTACACGAGTAGGAGATAATCGAAGATTTCTAATTTCGCTGAAATTGAAATTTATGATACATTTCATGTTGAAATTGAGTCTGAATATGAATTTTAGCTCTGTAGGGTCATGTGGTGGGGTGTTCCAAAATTTGTTTGATTCAGTAGTGGTGATTTTGATGATCATTTATAGAATTCAATTTTCAATTTAGTAAAGAATTTTCTGTGGTGATTTCAAATGTTTTTTCTCACGATTTCAAATCAATTTCTTTGCAAAAAAAAAGTGAATGTTATAATCTCAATCTAGTAATTAAAAACACCCCCCCCCCCAAAAAAAAAGAGTTTATTAGAATTAAATTTAATAAAAATGTTGGTAGTGATATAAAATTATAACACTTATAACTAATGAATTTAACTCAGTACGATCAACAATTTGACTTATTTAGAATGAACAAATTTATATAGATCACGTTAACAACCGAATGCTTACAGAGAATGAACTCTTTTTACTATGACCACATTAACTGTTACTATTAACACATTCACAATTGAGGACTTAAGAAGTGTCGACCCAACCTAAGCACTGATGGTACATCTTCCAGCATCCCGGTATGAGATACCTGGAAGCTGGTAGATGTCCCAGTGTTACCAACGTTGACTCTCCGTATTACTCCGGATAAGTACATAGGCATGGTAGTATATCACAATTTGTAATATGGATTCTTTTTATCATTTTTTTTTTTTTTTTTTTTTTTTTAGTAAATTTCCCAGTGGTAATTTTAAATTTTACCCATTTAGAAATTTAGTTCAATTTTTTTACGAATTCAAATGAATTTTTTTGAGATTTAGTAATGTTCTTGTTTTTGCCAATTTTAGATTGTTTTTTTTTCGCTATCAATATTTTAAATTGAGCTGAACACACTGTTACAGCTGGCGCAGCTGTCTAGTTTTTGAATTTACCTTGCAATCGTCAAAATATCATGACAATGGTCTAGCTGAGGAAAAGGAAGACCTCAAGGTAACACTGTTGAAATTATATAACGATTTGATAACATGTTCTGTGTGTAAAATGCAATTCCATAAACCATATCGGTAAGTATGGTTTAAATCAGGGTCAAGCAAGGGCATGGTTGTTAAAATAGAAAGCTTATTCTCCCTCTCTATTAAAAAAAAAAAAAAAAAAAAAAACGATCATTTTGAACTACCTACATATAAATTTTAAAATTTACGAGAAAAGTTGTAACAGATGAAAAAAATTTCAAAATGAAAAAAAAACGAAGCGTGAAAAATCGTATAGCCTAAAATTAGATCATCAACTCGACAATCTGGTAATCATACATTTTCAAGCAATCGAGAACTTATTCAATTCAAGCCATCTTATTACGAAATAATTCGGTAAAGATTAATTTGCGAATCACGACTTTAAATTTAAGTATAAGTGCACTTGTTAAATTTAAACATGACGGCGATCATTCATCTCCATTCTCCAAACCGTCGTCGCTGTTTCGCAACACCGCTCATTCACCAGTTCCCAAACACCGAACAGTTATGTCAATATGAGAACGTAATTTGAAAAATCTCAGCCTAATTCGTTTGAAAAAAATTGCATTCGACTTGTCATCTTAATACGAACTCGTTACAATCTTGAGAATAACTCAAAATAAGCTCTAGAGGTCTATAGGTACATCAACAATAGTCAATAATGTACTTATATAGGTAGGCAGACGTTCATTTGTACACACGATATTAAGTCAAATTTTTGATAAATTCACATTTCACTGTATAAAAACCGATTATACAGTCGTCGTACTCAAGGAGTAATAAATCATTCGTTAAATTTGTTATGCTTGAAGAAATTACTACAATCGTATAAATTCGCCTCGAAAACGTTTCGAAGAGATATATACATAGGTAAGGTACTGGAGTATTAGCAAATACATAATATAGATAATAAGTTACATAATGAAATAATGGACAATATCCTTAATTATACTTTAAAGGACGGTCATAATATTGACTCAGATGAGCGCATCGCCTTCTAAATTAAGGTAAATATAAAGTACCTACTCGTACAATTTGTTAATAGGCTTCTAAATTTTTTCATTTTTACAAAAACAATGGTATTTATTCTCTTCAATTTATGGTTGGTAATTTGTTGAATCTATACAGGTGCTTGGTCTTGATGAGTGGGTACATTATTTAATACAGGCAACGTTACTTTACTGTTTACTTTATACAAGGTGTCTATTATCGGAAGTTTGTCGTATTTTTAATTCAACCAGATCCTACAACCCTACAATAATAGATAGAACAGAAAGTCGTCAGGACTTGAAGGGACAGCATTTTAAACAATTTTATGGCAATAATTTCAATTATTTTCAAATTTAAGACAATTTATATGAGACAAGCGTTTGATGAAACACCCTGTATAACGTAGTATAACACAAGATGAGCAGGTTAAATACTCGGAAGGTATGTTACTTTTTAACGCTTCATGATTTCACCTTAAAATAATGCTGGCCAAAGCCATCAACCAAGTACACATATTTCTCCTCTGTAATCATCTACACATTTTCTCTCTATTCTCACACAACTACGATCAACTCAACAGAATTAAAATTCTAATCACCAATCAACATCAACTACGGATGAATCAGATTCAGAAAACGGGGATGTTTCTTCTAAAGCTTTTGCCTTTTGTAGTGTTTTTCAACAGACTGTAAGTAATGCAAAATAGTCAAAGTCTATCTTTCTGCCAAAAATAGCTAAAAATCTCACCTTTTGTCAATTTCCCCTTCGTAAAAATTATACCAAAAAATCCCGCTTTTTTACCAAAAAAACTGATTTCTCCTATTTTCAACGAAGACTTCGAAAAAGTACCATTTTTTGACCAATGATTGCCAAAAAATAGTGCTTTTCCCCAAAAATCCGCAGTCTTGCTGTTTGCTAAAAATTGTCAAAATTCAAGGTTTTTTGCAAAAAAATCTGAAAAGTTTTATTTTTTTCCAAAAGTTGACAAAAAGTTTTCTCTATTGTTGAAAATATGTACTAGCTTTTTCGTAATCGAAAAGTCTCGATTTTTTACGTAAATTGCCATAAGTCGCAAAATGAAAAATCTTATTTTTCGAAAAAAATTGTGAAAAAATGTACCCAATTTCTTATTTATAAAAATTTCTGATTTTTACTAAAATTATCAAATTTTTATTTAAAAATTTTTCTTCTTCAAAATTATTTAAATGCCCGGCTTACAAGGGAACCTCTTGAGGTGTCACGCTCCGATTTGAACGGGACCGCGATTTTTGGAAAAAGCATAGTCTAAAACCCCCAAAACCAAATTTTCAGCTGCCCAAGTTCATTTTTCGATTTTTGGCGAATTTTTGAAAATTCAAAATTGACTGTTTTTGGCGATTTATCCTTTTTTCAAAAAAAGTACGTACTTGATCAATAAAAATGGTCAAAATAAGTCCCAAAACTAATATTAATAACCGAAATCCAAATTTCACAATTACCAGCCATTCTGGAGCCTCCAGCGCGATTTTTCAATTCCTCCAGAATTTTGAATTTGCTCGAGAGGGCGTGAATATGAAGTTGGGGGCAGCTAAAAATCGAGTTGTATATTACACTCAACCTCTTTAACGAGTTTATCCACATTTGAGCCGATTTTGAGAGTGACACCTCAAATGTGGCTTTTTGACTAGCTTTTTTCAAAATTAAAAAATCAAAAAAATCAAAAGTTTCCCGTTTGTGTGGAAATTTTTGATATTCATGCGAATCGCTGTATTTTGTCCAAAACTAACCTCCCAAATCCAAATTTCACAATTTCCAGCCATTCTGGAACCTCCAGCGCGATTTTTCAATTTCTCCAGAATTTTGAATTTGCTCCAGAAGGCGTGAATATGCAGTTGGTCAGCTAAAAATCGAGTTGTGTATTATACTCGACCCGTTTAACAAGTTTATCTACATTTGAGTCGATTTTGGGAGTGACACCTCAAGAGTGGTTTTTTGACAAGCTTTTTTCAAAATTAAAAAATCCAAAAAATCAAAAGATGACCGTTTGTGAGGAAATTTTTGAAATTTGCGCGAATCGCTGTATTTCTTCAAGAACTAACCTCCGGAGCGCAAATTCTACTATTTTCAGCCGTTTTGGAGTGAGAGTGACACCTCAAAAAACCACTTTTGAATGTGACACCTCAAGAGGTTCCCTTGTTAGGTATTTGTCAGAAATTGTCAATTTCTTCTTGCCAATAATTCTCAGAAAAGTTCTTCTTTTTGCTAAAATTGTCATAATTCTACTTTTTGCTAAAAATTAATTTTCAAAAGTCAAAACTAAAATATTCAAAAACTCATCATTGAAATTCTAAAATTTTGGATCAAAAGAAATTATGTAGGTAAACAATTTTTTTTCAAACATTGTTTATTTACCTCTCGAACCCCGAATTTTTGAAAGCTTTTGTCCTTGCTTCGGGCCAATTCTCATCTCTAAACTATAAAAAAATCCCAGTTTGAAGCTTCCATAAATTCAAAAATAAAAATAAAAATTTAGTAAGTAATATAATCTGGATTATTAATCGATCAGAACTCCGTAACGAATGAAACAGATCTTCAAAATCTCATCGATACTACAATTAAAACTTCACGTCGATTGAAAGCTCTTGGCAAACCTGAATAAGAGCATACCTCCCATTACCCATCGTGATGTTCTTACATGGCAAACAAATATTTCCAAAATTGGTTATTATTATACCAGATCTGAAGAATTATAAAACACTTAGTCATTTATGTAAGGTTGGGTGATAAACAGATGTCAGTTGACATTTACTTTCTATAGAAAGGTTGTCCAGATTGCCATATTCGACATGCTGTTTCATCCAGGTACCTACTCATTTCGGTACGATTCACGTTAAATTCAATTTTACAAGTCATCTCTTCTCAATAGCAAACTGTTTTTTGTAAAGAATATCAACGAGAATTCTCGTAAAAATCGTAAAAAAAATGTCGCAGTTTTTTCTCACTAGATAGGTATATTTTATCTAAGTTTATAACAGTCTCATTTTTTTGTGAGCCGGAATTTCTGAATAGAAGTTGAAGTTGACATACTTCCGCAATCATTACGTAAGTATAGGCATAAACGAAAAGAAAAAAAAATCGTTTAATAGAGGCCTTATTTTGAAAACTTCTGATTGAATTCATCGTAGTATAGGTTAGGTGCCTGTACTCAAAAAAAGAAACACCTTATGAGACACGACATTCAATGCGATAAGTCTTGAGTAAGCTTGTGTTAGAATTCGTTTAATTAAGCTCACCATACGAGAAATACAGGCTACTATAAGGTTGCCTACTTGGATTGAAATTAAATCACGAAAATTTTATACAGAAAAATAAAACAGATGCGCTTATTAAGATTAACATATAAGTAGCTACCTAACGTAAGTCGGTATAGAACAGATGAACTCATTTTAACAACGTGACTGCATAAAATGCATACAACACTATAGCTAGGTAACGAAAATGTATAAAAGATACAACATAATTGAAAAAGAATAAAAAAAAACATAAGAGTATTATGTAATTTAAAACGATTACGTTATTATAAGATGTGTCTGAATTTGGATCAGAAAAGGTGCCTTAAATTTATTTTTCTTTTCATAACAACCGCAATTTAAAAAATAAAAGGAAGGAATCAAAAACTAAAGGAAAAAATTAGATATGTACAATGATACACTCGTAAAATTATAGGCTCATTTGCCATCAGTTTTTAGTTATATTCATCATTCGTGGCGTATACCTACAATAAGCAATATGTCTTGTCAAAAACTAATATGTACCTATCTGCCGCTCTATATTAGAATTATTAGAATGTTATAATTTCATCATTTAGTATTAGGATGGAAGGAGGAGGTGGCCATCAGTTAAATTACTATGTACTTATTGTAAAAAGTTAGTATTTATATTGTAGTTTTTTGTAACGAGCTTCAATATAGGTAGTTGTACGTGAACGGATTTCACATGAATGAGTAGGTTACATTACATGCACAAAAAATATAAGTAGATATTAGTTAGAAATGAAGAAAAAGGAAGGGGACGAATTAAAGTAGTTATATCATGTTATAATATAAATATAACCTAAGCAGTATACCTAGATGTAAGTTTAAATATTGAATCAGTTTCATACGTTTTAAAAAATCCAGTTTTGTAATCCTTGAACTTGTAATTACAAAAGATGAGACACATAATTTCATTTTACGTGTGTAACTCTTAACTCTCGACTTGTTGGAAAGGTTTATCCACATTCGAGCCGATATCCAAGAATGTTTTTTTCAATTTGAATACATATTACCTACGTATTAAGAGAAAAATTCAAAAAACTCGACATTTTTCTATTCGCGTGGAGAAATTTTGAAATTCTGGAGAAATAGAGAATCGCGCTGGAGACACCAGAACGGATCAGAATAGCGAAATTTTCAAATTTCAAACATTTCTCTTCGAACAGAAACTTTTGATTTTTTTAAAATTTTCTTCTAATGAAAAATAGGTAACTGAGTACGAGACTAGAAACGTTCTCAAACTGAAAAAAGTTAGGAATTCATACTAAATTCTCAGAAGACTTTCATTTGAGTTTAAAAACACTCTTGGAAAATTTTTTAGTTACGGAGGTGCCCTTGGAGGGGAGATATGGGTTCTCAAAGAAGGGGTATTTTCGAAAAAATATAGATTTTTCACTCTAGACCCTACCTAACCTTTGTGTTTTAAAAAAATTTTCTTCTTATTAAATATTGCACATTAAATGAATATATCATTCTTAAAACCGGACGAATATTTTGGAACTCATGGGGCCAATTTTTTGGTCATTACTGTCAATTTAAATATTACTTCTCGAACTGGGAAATATTTCAAAATGCAGTGACTAGTGATGCTTATTTGATTCTTTTGATTTTTTTCCCATAGGAAGCCACAAAACACGATTCTTACCTGCTCAAATTAATTTCCACGTCTTGTGGAAAAATTTTTAAAGTTCTGGAAAAATGAAAAATCACACCAGAGGCTTCAGAATGGCTTGAAAGAATGAAATGCGGATTGGAAGAAGGTGGTGGTCCCAGACAAGATACATACAACCATTTGAACAAATTTTAAAAATTCACCTTCGAACAGAAAAATTATGATTTTTTCCATAATGGTGGTCATATAAAAGTACTGGATGTGTCCACCTGAAAATCGGCTTAAACGTGGATAAATCTATAAAACAACTCTAACACTTCCACGCTTTCTAGAGAAATTTTTAAATTCTAGAGCGGTTCCAAATTGTGAAGTTTGGATGGGGGGGGGGTTGGTTTTAAACAAGATACAGCCATTCGTACAAATTTGAAAAATTTTCCAAACGAACAGAAAATTTTGGTTCTTTCTATTTTAGTCAAAAAAACATACTTGCAGAGAATTGTTCGCCTGGAAAATGGCTCAAATGTGGATAAACCCTTTCAACAAGATAAGAATAAGTCACAACTCAATTTTTAGCTGCCCACATTAATTTTCATGTATTCTGGAGAAATCAAGAATTGCCTAAGAGGCTCCAGAATGACCAAAAATGGCGAAATTCGGTTCAGGGAAGTTGATAATAATATAGTTTCTGGACTAATTTTCATCATTTTTAACTGAATACTCGAGTATGCATTTAAAAGGGGAAAAACTTACCAAAGAAGTAAATTTCTGAAAATGCTTAATTTTGAATAATTCAAAACGAAAATCAACCCCTTTCACACACTCGATGAAATGAACTTGACACAAAAAACCAAAATTCGAAAATATTCAAAAAATTAACGAATTTTAATTTTTTTTGCCATCAGTGTCATTTTTATCAATTTTTTCATGAAATACGTTAGGAAAAGGTCAAAATAAGACAACTGAATAAATTTTAACTTTTTTTGATGTTTGGAATTAAAAATTGAAAATTTTCGAATTTTGATTTTTTTGTGATGAGTTCATTTCATTGCAAGAAAGGGGGGTTTCAACTTTTTTAATGGATATGTAAAAATAGGGGTCAAATGGGTCAACTTCACCAATCAAAATTTTTTTTCATGTTTTAAATCAAAAAATCGCATTTTTTCGCAAACATTCACTTCTTTTAAATCGACTTCACGACATAATGCCATCCTAATTTTTTAATATGTTGTTCAGCATTGAAAGTTGTCCATAATATATTTTTTTCAGAATTTTTGAGAGTCGGAACGATATGAAAACTACGTTTTGAAACTTTTCGAGCTAATTTTTCGTACGAAAAAAAGTGGCAACACTGATTTTTATGATATCACCAAAAATAAGCCTTTCAAAACCCCTAACTATTGGAAAAAGTTCCATTTTGGTAAGTATCGCGATTATCGAGTAATCCACTGCTGAAATGGATGATAATTCAAGTTCACTGAAAACTTTAATTGACACCCCCTAGCAGCCTTTAAAAAAGGCTAGAGGGCTGCGATTTGCGCCATTGGTCATCCCTTCGGAAGGTCTTTCCACAAGAAAATTTTCAAAAAAATCATCGACCCCCCCCCCCTTACCACTTCTTGGTCGAATTGTCGTGGAATGACCTTGTAGCTAAGATGTGGCTAGAAATAATGCACGTATCAATAGATTTTTCGGACTGTTTTTAAAAATTCAAACCTTTAAAAGTTTATAAATTACAGTTACCTTATAAATCGTTATAAGTGCGTATATCTACCAGTAAAATGAAAAGCGGAAACCTCAAATAAAAAAACAAATCCTAGCATAACTATGTATAGGTAATTATTCCATACAGAAAATGACGATAAAAAACTCACAGCGAAAAAAAAAATGAAACAATCATCATCAGACAGATTATTTTTTATTTTCACTTAACGTGCACTATGAAACCAGAGTCTATTAATAATTTTTTTTCAAAGAAGAACTAAAGAATTTGCTTATTTTTCCAGACAATACAACGACCAGAATAATGACTACCTACACGCGGTCGTAAAAACTTGGAAAAAAACTACCTCTCAAAAGAACCGCTAAAATAGTAAAAATGTAACAATAAGTTCGCCGATAGGATTAGCTTCTTTGAAGTGTACTCTAAGCGCCATACAAAGTTTCTTGACAATGAATTGAAAAGTACGTTCCGATAACCTATGATCACGTCTTTTCAAGGTCGCCGATTTTTTTCACTTTGCATTTTTCTTGTAAATTATCAGAAGTTAACATGGAGCACGTTTGTTGTATGTACTATTCTCTTATAACTAGTAGCCTACCATGCCAATCTCATAGTACCTATGTTTAAGTAGGTAGCTCATACATTTCTCTCTATCCTTTCGTGTTTCATTTCATTGCAATATAGTACGTGTGGTGTGGATGTTGTAGGTATAATTTTTTCTGGCGCTGAAGAAAAACACGAGTGAAAATACATCGTATCAAAATGTATTATCAAGGCTAAAAAAAAAAAACAGGCGAAATGGAAAAGTGACTAGAGTGCGTACCGCGTAGTTTGGTAAGTGATTTATACCTACTCGAGTAATATAGGTAATGTAGGCCAGAAAAAAAGTATACCCATGTACTTGGGAAGTTGTAAAGTGTATAATTTTTAATACACTCTCGTTAGAGATAGAGTTTGTCAATAAGCAAGGTATTAAATCAACACATTGAAATGAAACTGATCTAGAATTTGATTCCATGAACTTACGCAATTCGTTCATATACTTATTTACGTAGGAATAAATTTCAACCTGTAAAGTGGTCGCTACTTGACCAATTTCATAATAATAAGTATATCAGCTATACATACTCGTATGAAGAAGGAGAGTTTCCAGATTAGTTGGTCATACTCATACGAGTATGAAATAGAATATGCGGAAATTTACAATATTATATTGTAAATAAATGCACTCGAGTCGGATAATTTGGTGGGAACTGGAATCACCTACATCACAGACGTACTGAGTATGAGGTGATTATACACATAGGTACCTATATCGTATGGTGTACCTTTACTTATGTTCTCGATGAACTGTAGCAAACAAGACGAGTCATAATAATTGTTTGCACAAAAGCGAGCATAGGTATTATTTCAATGGAAGAAAACGACAGTCTGAGAAAAATACAATCCAATTATTTCAAAATTTTGAAATATAATGCAAGTAAAAATTCCCTGTTCTCATACCTTATTTCTATAAATACACCTGCGATGAAAATGAGATTTCGTTACGTTTCAACTTACGATATCGATATTGCATTTTAGAACGTTGAAAGAAAAATTACTTACTAAGTGTACTTAATGTACAAAAAATGAGCAAATTGAAAAGTGAAGCTAAAAATATGAAATCGTTAAAAAAAAATATGAGACGAGGAAATGAACACGGTTTGCACCAGAGATGGAAAAACTAATTGAATAAAGGTTTAGTTTTCAGTACTTTTGGAAAATTTCGTCTTGATTTATAGCTACTTCTGGTAATTTTTAGCGATTTCAATGAATTTTTTCAAAAGTATTTCATAATAAGTATCATTACCTACACGTTTTAAACGTAAAAATTAAATGTCCTCCTGGCCTTCTATCCAAACTTTTCGTTACACTGACTTTTGAAAAAAAAATCGTTAGATTTTTTGAAATTATGCCAAACTTTTAAAAACTTGAAAGAAACTCGATCAATTTTTAGAGACGAATTGATTTTTGAAAACGGAGAAAAATCGTTGGTTTTCTGACGTTATGCCAGCCTTTAAAAAACTTGGAAGAAAACTGATCAATCGGTGAGAGATTGACTTCAAAAAACTTTGAAAAAAAAATTGTTGACTTTCTGAAATTATGACAGATTTTTTGATGGGAAAAATCAAAAAATTATCAACATTTTACCTATCCATGGTATCTCAAGATTTTTTTTTTGGAAAAATCACTACCTTTTTACTACCCCTTTTCAACCAAATTTTCAGAGAGCTCGCCACTCGATCCCTCCCTCCCCACATACACAAAAAAATGAAAGGGTGTCCATTATTTTTGGCAAGTCATTTTCCCTAATTTTTTCAGGTTTTACAGGCAATTTTTCTTCTTACCACATACTTTAATTCAAAGAAAAAATTGCTGTATGGGATGGGGTAATTTTTTTTATAAGTTTCTCTTCAAACAGAGTTGTTTTGGCTTTTAAAATTTTAGAATTTGAATGATGTTTTTTAAACGATATTTTTTTGTGAGAAGTTTATTTTTTGGCTTTGAAACTTGATTTCTTAAAAGGAATTTCCATCTTGATTTTGAAAAAGAAAAGAAAACAAGTCCGAGCTAAGCGAGGGCAAAAGCTTTCAAAAATTTGTGTCTCGAGAAGTAAAAAATAACAGGCCCATATCCAAAATTTGCAATTGATCATTTTTTAAAAATTCCACGGATTTTTCATGAAAATTACGAAATTCTTCGACTTTTCCAGACCGACCAAATTCCCTGACTTTTTCAGGTTTTCTAAGAGAATGGACACCCTGATCAACAAAGTCAAATTTTTCACAAGAAAATTTTCAAAAAAATTGAAATTGGAAGAAAAATTGTACCGGTTAGGTACAAAGTATTTTTTCATTTCAATCAAAATTATTTAAAAAAAAACAGAATTCACTACTTTTTTATTACTTTCACTACCCATTTTTAAAATCACTACTTCTTTACTACTTTGACTACTGCTATCAAACTTTCAAAAATGTCTCTGATACTCGTATTTTATCAGACTTTTTCAAATTTGGAATTCTGAAAATGAGTTACCTAACTTGAAGCAAAAAGCATATCCATTGATTCAAAACTCTACTTAGAGAAGAGACTTTACATCCATTTTTTAATGAATTTTTGTCAAGTGTTAGTTTTACTACTTAATTTTCAGTGATTTTAATGTATTTTGATGTGTTTTTTAGATCTTTTAAACACGTTTTTTAATTTTTTTCACGAATTTTTGATAAATTGTACAAAATTTTTACCCTTTTACGATGATTTTCATCAATTTTATCGATTTAATTTTTTTTGAGAGTTTTTAGATCAATATTTGTCACAAAATTGAACAATATCTATTGATTACAAATTTTTGAGAGAAAATTTTTTTTAAAAACCCATATTTTTCTTTTATACTTATAGGTAGTTTTAGGATTTTGTTTATTTTCTTTATTTGAAATTATCCTCACTTCAACCTTTTAGGTTATTTCGTGAGTTCAAAAATACATAATTTAAACTATAAATTTATACAATTTTGTTTTTAAAAGATGTTAGAGGCATTTTAATAGAAGTTTCAGTGTAGATTTGACTTTTTGTTCAGAACAATCGATTCTTTGGGGTTTCTTGGTTTAGGTTATTGATTTTCAACACCTATGTTTGAGCCAGGGCTCACATTTTCCTCTTCAGAAACACCTACGAGGTACTCGTATGAGTTTTTTCGGGATAACTTTCAACTTATAATGAAGGTGCCTACCTATAATTTCGTTATAAAATCTTCCGACAATTTTTACAGGAAATAATTTTTGGGAAATTTGTCCATTTTATGGAGTTGGCTAAAAAATTGTCCAAATTTTTGCAAAATGTCAAAGAAGTTTCAAAAAAATAGGCTCTATATTCAGAGTCGTGAAAAAAATTAAAAAACTCACAATGGAAGTACGTACCTATTTCAACTGGCACAAAAATTTCTGAACCGTACAAAGGAGAATCAAAGGAGGGACTCCAAATAACACCACCTTTAAAAATTTGAAATTTCAGTGGCGAAAATTACTCGATTTCAATTTTTGACGAATTTTTAAAAATTCAAGTTCAGCCCATTTTCACGAAAAAAATCAAAATTTTATAAAATTGACGTCGGGGTCGATCATTGATTGAAAAAGTCGCAAATATGGCAAATCAGAGTTTATAGACACTGAATTTCATCTCCAATCCATTTTATAGCATTTTTTTTTTTTTCAGAACTGCAGATTATGAAAATCCACTGGAGGTTTCAGAACGGTTCAAAACCATCACAAATCGACTCGGAAAATTAAAAATAAGACATAAACCAAATTTCAGACTTATTATGATAATTTTGTCGAAATTTTGATTTTTTGTGAGAAATGAGAACTAAAATTCACCAAAAGTCCAAAAATAGATGTCAGCACTTGAAGTTTTTTTCTGGGGGTGTATTCTGAGATCTTATTTCAATTATGTACTTCTAGTTCCAGTCCCGTTCAGAAATTTTTGTGCCTGGTTGGTACACTTCTTTTTTCAGCGTTTCAGTGTCCGATTTTTCATCCCTATTTATCTTATTACTTATCAGATTTGGAAACATTAAACCTTTAAATTGCAAACAATTTCATCACATTCGTAATTTTTATACTTCATTTTCATTTACATTCAACTTTACAGCATTACACGATTTTTCCAAACGAATCGATTCAATTTTTCACTGTATTTTTGTACCTACAACATTCTTTTTTTAATCCCTCAATCTTGAAAAAAAATCAACATTCACACAGACATGTGTAATCTAATTTCGGAACGTTTGTAGAATAAGGTATTTGTAGGTGTAGGTAGCTTGATACATATCGTTATGCTACTCAAGTATACGTACTGCTACATACAGGTAAGAAACCGGATGACACCTACGGAAATTAATCCCTGGCGCCAGTTCTTCTTTGCGTCCGTTTCGTACAATAACCACACTCGGAATTACTCCAGCTACCTTCGTAGGTACCTCTAATGCAACCGAAAATTAAAAGGTGATATGATATAACTAGCACGAGCACCTTAATTACCTGCTACCAAAAATGATAGAGCCGCTACATTCTTCTTACAAAAATTTCAACTCGAATTACACTCGCAAGTGCTCGTATTATATCCTTGAATAAAATCTAGACATCGTGAGCTAGCCCCCTCTTTCAGTTCAGATAGGTAAGTGTATTACGAAGATAAAGTTGAATTTAAATTCAACATTACCCACGTTTAATACAGAAAAGTTGGAATACATTGCGGTTATTTGCATAGATCGTTTTTTCTGTTACACAACGAGAAGTACGTAAATTTAAACGAGAAGATAGAATTTGAATCAGAATCATCGTTCCAGCAAAGTTGGTTGTACCATTTTTATCATACCATACGTATGTGTAACAAGTTCAAAAACCGCAACAGTCAATTATACAAAATGTAGGAATAGCTAAGTTATTATAACCATGCACCAACAACTTTATAGTCAGGTAATTCACATCATAGTTTTCGTATACTTAATATACCTACAATCACATCGCGATAGTAGGTCTATAGGTAAGTATTGCTATCATGCGAATGAGAAATAATGGCCTAATAAATAAATAATGATAAAAAAATCAAAAGTAGGCATAAAAAAATAGGTAGGTAATGATAAAGGCTGAAAAACTTACATGCCTATATAAAAAATGCATCAATTTATATTACTCATTTTTTCAAATTAACAATGTAATCTGTTCATTATCGTGGGCAGTAGTCGTTCCGAGCTTGAAATAATGAAATAACAGAGGGAAAAAATTGACGGTCTACTGCATACGAATCATACTCGTACATAAGCAAACTCATACCATCCAACCATCTTCATGATAAACATTACCCGATAGTGAATATACGAAGACCGCATACCGTTCGATGTCCTATATTTCGGTGTCTTGCTTCGTCTTCATCGTCTTCCTCATCATCATGAATGTGCAACGAAACCGGCACCAAACCGAACGTTATATTCGCTAACAACAACAACACCAACAGTTTTTCATAATGTTCATTTCACACAAGTTCATTTGACGTATTTTTCATTCCAATCAATTCTCATATTCGTCCAACTACGTATGTATGTACCTAAGGTAGGTACCTAGTAAGAAAAACATCTCTTTCAATTTTATGTAGGTATACTCGCAATGACCCTCATCTTATATCCGAGACACACATTCTTTTAGCAAAACTTCATCACCTATCACTATTACCGGTATCTGGCCATCTCAAATACATCAATGTAGACAGTAGATCTGCCAATTACTCATTCAGTCATTCTGTATACTACTCGTACCTAACCCAATTGTGCGAAATTCTCTCAAAAATGGACACAAACCTTAATAAACTTTTTTCCGCACTTGAAAACAATCCAAGACAAATTGATCAATTAGGTACCTAGATAATCATAAATAAAGCAACAAAATGATAAAAACCCCGAGCACACTTCTCCAAGAGATGAGGTACGTTTCCATCAAGAAAAATATAGTAAACATTACCAACTATGTACGTAGTATTTATAAACGGATGGATCATTGCCCTACATTTACGTCTCGACTACTACGCTACGTTAAATGAAACTGACACTAAATACAAGTCATTAAATAGAATACCAGACAAAATACTTCTATTTCCCAGAAGGATGTTCGTGGTTTATTAACATTACAAAAAATCGAGTAAATTTTTTGTTTCATTCATTTCTCTATAGGTAGGTACAGGTAGACTACGTGGTAAATATTTGCGATTTATCGTCCATAAAACTATGTACTTATTGCGAAACAAAAAAATCAATATCGCTTCCTCATCGTACTTGTAGTGGGCACATGTTTTTTTGCCAAGAAGCGAATGTTCGTAATATACCTTTCTTTTAACCTTGGATCTCTTCTATGTTCTAGTTTATTGTAAATTATGAACCACATAGCGATCGTACGGATCAAGGTTATAATCAGACTTTATTTCAGACATACTCATTCCACAAATTACTTTTACCATGCTTTATACCGATCTATTGTTGGTATTGAATAACTCGCAGACTCCCTTATGTCGACGAAATTTAATTTTTCGATGGTGTTATGGGTTCTGGTATCTTGTATAAACCTACGTACCTAGGTATCAGGTTCTTTGTTGAAAACGAAATTAACGCAGGCGTTCAAATATCCCCTGGAATAGTATTGGACTTGGTGTCTGTGTGGTGGTTTTTTTTTGGAGGTACATTGGGCGAAATCATTTAAATAATTTAAATAATTAAACTCAACAGAGAGCCGAGAGGAATAAAACGAACACCACTCCGATTTTTTTCAAAGTAGTCTCCCACAGAAAATTACAAAAAATTCATTCAAAAATGAGGAGAGAATCGAGGGAATCAATTAGTGGGTACACTTGAAAAAATGAGGTGGGAATCAATTCGTACACTTTTTTCGTTTTGGGAATCAACCCACCAACTCCCTAACAGCCTTTATGGTAGAAACAAGGAATACAAAAGTTGTAACTCAATTGAAGGATGGGGGGGGGGTAAAGATAAGGAATAAAATTTCAACAAAAGTGATGTTCTAAAATCTCACAGCAGGTAGTAGGTAAAAATTCGTATTTAAATAAAATCTCCATGAAATTTATTTCGCAATAAATTTTATATAAATTCATGAAATAGTCAGGTTTTTGAACAGGGTGGGTCAGGTTGTAAAAATAGGTATCTTATGCATCAACATCAACGTTATTGTTATCTTACCATTGATCAATTCTAAAACAAATTAATCGTGAGCATGTTTTTTTGTAGAAAGAGACCAATATTCCATCACAAATGGGTCATAAAAATTTTGAAATGTTCAAATGCTAATTTCGTCTATAAGGGTACGGGTACCAATTATCGACCCCCTAGTTTATTATTTGAATTTCTCGGAACCAAATTGAGCTGGAAATGTCGATGATGGCTTAAACGATAGCTTGACATGTCTACTTCAACATCCCAAAGCACAAAGACCCAACATTTTCATTTACTATCTTTTTTTTACATTTTCCGAAAAAGTTCAAAAATTCAACAAAAAAAGTGGCCCAAATATTGACTCCCTAAAAAAACGTGTTACAAATGAGTAAAAAAACACCGAAATCAAAGTCTGAAGGTGTTAAAACAAATATTTATTACAGTAGTCCTCGCTTAATGGAGTCGGTTTGGGCCGAGGTACTTTTAATTCTATGTATTAACCAGGATATTCTAATAAGCGGTCCAATAAAAAAACAGAAAAAATTTTGAAATATATATCCTATATCTTTGCTTATAGCATTATAACCTCGTGTTACAAACATCCTACTCGTACTTGGGCTTTCCCCTGGTCATAAATAAGCTTGGATTTCCTTCAGCATAGTTTCCATCATTTTCACAAACAAATTTCCTATTTCTACTCGTACTTATTTATTAGAATCGAGTTGGGACCCGGTATGTTTCATTCTACATATAAACCAGAGAAAGCTGAAGGATAAAAACACACAAATATCCAAATTCTGTTGAAATTTCATCACTTTTTGATGTTTTTAGGAGTCTATTTTAGTACTTTTTTGGTTGTTTAGTTAGGTACATTTAGTCTTTTAATATGTTTTGAGCACTTTTTTGGACAATTTTTATGAAATTTTACAAAAATTTCAATACCTATATTTTTTGCCAATTTTTACTCATTACAAAATAATCTTCATTTTGTGTTTTTGTGTCATCTTAACATGTTTAAAACATGTCTTTTTCATCCACTTTTTGTTAAATTTTGTTGAATTTCCATGATTTTCTCCAACTTTTGAAGATTAATCAATTCTATTAACCGAACTCAATGCTCTTTTTCACTACAATAAGCGATGAAATTTACATGTAAGAAGATGCAAGCGTTCTACCCCAACCCATTTTGATTCCATTATCCAGATTATTCTATTAACTGCGACTACATTAAGCGGGGACTACTGTACTTAATACCTACCAGAATAAAGTACGAAGGATAGTCAATATGTAAGTTTCACATGGCTGAAAAATTATGAATGCGTGGACATTTTTTGACCAAAATTGGAGGAAATCTCGTAGTTCAAACATTCGACCAGATCTGACAAAATTTATTTTGCATTTGGGTGCGTTGTTCGTATTTTACAGCGTGATCATACTGATAAAAAAATGGGTGCCATTTATCGGCACGACAGATTAAATCATTCGAACGACAGAAAAAAAGTGTTTTGCACGACAGATGCTAACGTCCCAAAACCACTTTTTTAACGACGGAAACAGTTTTCAACAATCGCACGACAACAAAAATTGAAGTGCACGCCAAGAAAATCAAATGAACGCCAGTGTATGCCCGACAAATAGAATGAAATGCATCGACGACTTTAGGAAATGAACGACGACATAATGATAATAGCGACGAATTTATTCACAAAATCACAGGCTATAGGTGGATAAGTATGGTGAATTTGCCCTCAAGAGCTTCAGGGTTGATATTTGCATGGAAGGTGGGTACTCTTGAGCACCTTCCGTCAGGTAAGTTTCAGACCCCCAGACCCTCCCCCGTTTTTGAGAAACCCCCCGTTTCTGAAATTACAATAAAAAAAATTTCTCAGCCCCATGTGAACCGATTTTTTCAATTTTTTGGCATGTTGTAAACATCCATACTCTCTAAATTTGAAACAGTCAATTTCACTGCTTAGCAGTCACGACATTTTGCCTTTTTAAAGCAGTAGTTTTTTTTACTGCTTTAAAAAGGCAAAATGTCGTGACTGCTAAGCAGTGAAATTTGACTGCTTTAAATTTAGAGAGTAAGAGGTATCCCCACAAAAAATTTCAATTCCCTCCCCCCATATTTTCCCCTCAAAATGGCGTTTTTTAGTTTTGTTTGCCTGTTTTAGCAATGATCATGATTCAGCACAAAAATGCGAATAGCATTTTTAAGTGTGTTTTTAACCCCTAAAAAACATAAATTTTTTTCAAAAAAAAATTTTTGGTGGGCCGTGGTCAAAAATTGAAAAAACCAACAGAGGGGGGTTAAAAATGGATTCTGGTGTAAATTATTGTTTTTGGTAAACGAGGTATCGTTTCCATATGAATGGAACCCCCCGAACACGAATATGGCGTCCAATTTCATGTTACCCTCATCCACACCCCTCCAGTGCCCCTGCCCCACTTCAATTTTTACTATAAATTAAGAATTGAGCTATTTTCATTCATAATGTTGGTGTCGTTTCCATATGAAACGAACACCCCCGAAAACGAATATAAAGTGCAATTTTATGCTACCCGCATCCACACCCTTCCAGTGCCTCTGCCCCCAACTCAATTTTCACTATATTGAAAGTTCAGATATTTTCATAATGTTGGTGTCGTTTCCATATGACTCGAACACCCCGAACACGAATATGAAGTCCAATTTAGGTAATGTTATACGTAGTTCAATGTATGTGTACTGAGCAGGTACCTACATCACCAAAACTTCGGATATAACTATTCAACAAAGACATGAATGAAACGAAAATGATAAGATATCACTTATTGAAACAAGCGTACCATTCATTATTCACAAATACTGCTCCATTCATGTTCACTACCTAATTCAAACAAGAGGACAAAAATTTGGGGTATCGGGCAATTGAAATAATTTCGTCGGGCTTTCCCATGTTCGTCGTGCATTCCCTTTTTCATGGCGTGAATTTTCTATGCTAGTCGTTCAAGGTCTGTCGTTCAATGCTGTCGTTTTAATGACCAAAACTGTCGTTAAATCCCTGTCGTTCAAAAACACGATTTCGTCGTGGGATTTTTCTGTCGTGCAATTCACTTTTTCTGTCGTTCAATTAAAGTTTTCCCTAAAAAAATTATGTCCAAAAATTATGTATTAGAAAAAATTAATTTTCCAAGCTAACAAAAGAAAAATTCATCGGAAAATTGATTGAGAATTGCTCAAGACATGAACAATTTACAGCGCCAAATAACGTCCTAACTTGAAATAACATTAGTATGATATGTTTTGAGTAATTCTTGTTAAATTTTAGTCATACCTAATTACAACTGAAAGAAAATTTTTTTTTGACCAAATACCACATTTGGACGGAATTTTTTTATCAGTAATTTACTAATCACGCTGTAAAATACGAACAACACACCCAAAAGCAAAATAAATTTTGTCAGATCTGGTCAAATGTTTGAACTACAATATTTCCTCCAATTTTGGTCACAAAATGTCAACGTGTTCATAATTTTTCAGCCATGTGAAACTTACATGTTGACTATCCCTCGTATTAAGAACATTTTTACAAGTTATGAAAACTGGTCACTTTACCAAAAAAAAAGTGACCCTTATATCGACCCCTCAAAAAATGTGTTGAAATAAAAATGAGTAAAAACCCCCAAAATCAAAGTCTGAAGACGTTAGAACAGATATTTATTACTTGACAATATATCAACATAAAAGTGCCTTAGAACATTTTACTGGAAACTTCGACCCGTTTCGTACAATTTTGGTTTATCTTTTGGCATGTCTGTACTCTATAGCAAAAAACAAAAGTCTGGAAATTGCCAAAACATGGGCGGTCAAATTTAGGGCACTTCATAAAAGTAACTTTGACCAGAAATTTGAAAACTCACCGTTGAAATTATCCAAAAAGTAAGTAATTAGCACTAATTATTCATTCAAGCGTCAGCTTTAAATACAAATTAACACGAAATTTTTCCGCCAAAAACTATTTTTACAAGCTCACTTTAAACAAAATTTAAAATTTAATGCTGACTTCCTGATTCTCGTTTTTTGCTAGTCATTTCTCACCATTTGGCTTTAAAGCGGTGATTTTGGTCTCATTCGCTTTTTTCTGTGAAAAAGGAATAATAAGAAAAATGTCTTTCCAAAAATTTTGTGGCATTATCAGGCGAGTTAGAGGGGAGGTCGGATTTAGGGGGAGGGGTCGATATTTGGTACCCTTACCCTTACTTCTTAATGTTATTTCTCCTATTGTTAAATTTTGAAAATTCAACTTCGCACTTTGTAGGTCATAAATCGATAAATGTTACCTGTTTTTTTTCTTGATGCCCCCCCCCCCCATATTCCAACACAATGGGTCATAACTAGGGAAGAAGAACATATTCTTTAGCATATTTTTTTCTGTGCCATTAGGTATAGGGAATATCAAACAGATCTTTGCGAATCAAGAGATTTCAAGTCGATTGAGCCAATGTTATTTTGCATATTTTAGCATATTTCGACTAAAAATGGTCAATTTAGCATATTTTCACCTGTTTTAGCGCATATCTCAGCATATTTAGCCAATTTTCTCAGTTTTTCCCTATTTTTAGGGAATATTTTCAAAAATCTTCGAAATTTGCTTTTTTTGTAATTTTTTGAAAACAAAACTTTTTGAAAACAAAATTTTTTGAACACAAATTTTTATTTTTTTCTTATAAAACTTTGAATTTTTTATCCTTTCCTTGCAAATACCTCCTTGAATTTTCACTTAATCAAATTATCGAGGTTACCATTGAATTCGGTTTGTTTTTCCCTGTAAAATGATACCCATATTGTGCAGAAAATGATGGGAATATTTTGGCATATTTTGACTTTTTAGGGAATTTTTTTGCATATTTTCGACAAAATTAGCGCATAAAATATGCGCATATTTTCAGTTTTTTGGAGCATATATTCTTCTTCCCTAGTCATAACAATTTTAAAACTTCATCAATATCTAGGATTATCTTTCATATTGTTTAATTTTGAAAATTCAACTTTACCCTTATGAGCCATAAATCAATAAAAGTGACGTCGGCTTTCTTTTTTGATATGGCTTTTTTCTCCTTTTTTGGTCTTTTATTGGTAAAAATGTTTGCAATTAATTGTACGAGTAATTACTCAAGAAGCTACTTGAATAACCACAATTTTGAAGAAAATTGGTTCACTCTCCTAAAAGAACATTCAAACAAAAGAATTTTTCAACGTACATACAATGATTTCTTCAATTTTTTGGCTCAAATTTTTCTCTTCTGTATTTGTTAATAAAAAAAATGAAAATTGCTGGAATTTGATATGAATTTATTGAGAATGGAGATGGCAGAGACAGAAGGTATACGTAATCCTCAAATCAATCAAAACATGTCCACTTTTATCACTTTTTTGCCTTTTTGGCGGGAACGAAACGAAACGAAATAACTTTTATGAATACATAATGAAACAGCAGAACAAAATGGCTTACCTAGCTCAAAGAGCGAAATGAAACGGAACGAAACGTTTTCATTTTGTAGCTAACAGCCCTGATGCAGACCAAAAATATTGTGCCACTAACACTAAAAATACAAAGCTTACAATGTACCTACATAGTTATTTGAAGGCTCTAAAACAACTCAAATTCGGCATAAAAATCAAATGAATTGAAAAAAAAATCATTTCTCACAGAATAAATCTACTGTATGTACTTTTTAGAGGTAAAATTGGGTTTGCAGTCGATAATTTTCATCTCAAGTCTCTTACCACTTCTACATTTTCCTTTATTGTTACACTTGTTCATGCCCTTTCAGTATAGGTAGGTACACCTAACTCACAATGGATCTTATCCAAAACACGTGAATATTAAATCTTTAGAACTGAGATTGCGAACCGAGTGGCGATCTATAAAGCAAATCAATGAACCCCCCGAAGGCAACATGTTTCGACAGCCATATTTACATATCACAATGTGTGCTCTAATTGAAATTACATTGTCACGCAACGCCTGGGGAAAATTGGTAGCGATCTATGAAAATTACGCGTGCCTCATACATCAATTGATGAATACAAACAATATCATAATTTTTATTGACATAGCGATAGCGTAGGTCTATCTCTCTATAATAGGTATGGTAAGGTATCCACTATCCACAGGTACCACGTAGTCAATTTCATGCTTCCATAAAGTATTCCAATAGATCTCAAAGTTTCGACACTTGTTTTAAAATATAAAATTATCAAAATGTATTCAAATTTTTTCGTACTTTCGTAACGTGTAGTCGTAGTTTGCAAAATGAAAAAAAAAATACTTTCATTGCGGAAGTATAGGTATAGGTAAAACATTCGAATATGTAAATTAATTTACACCACAACGAGATAAAATTTAGCTACACAGAGGAAATGATAACCATGGATACGAACATTGTATGTACTCGTATTATCGTTGTTCAGGTAGGTTGGTATAATAATAGATAAATCAATACACGATCACGATTCTTTCCCTCCAACTAATCAGATTTCAGACAATTAATATAAACTTTACAAAGTACCGGTACCTAACCTAATACGAGCAAGGTTAATCCACAATAAAATTAAATGGCTATATTTTTCGACATTTTACACCCTGTAAAATTAACTCGACGAAGTGCTTTAGATAAGCGCACGCGGTCCATGATCGGTCGAAAATCTTATACGAGTACCTATCTAAGGTTATGGTAAAAATCACGCCTATAATCACCTTGACTATTAATGACGTAATAAATTCAACAACTGGTTAATGGTGGTTAACCGTTTTGATATGTAGGAATTTGAAAAGCCATCATCGAGATGCGTAACGATTTCGGTTTAAAATTCGCTTCCGGCTAGAGCGGCTAACACGATGCAAGCGCAAGCTGTCTAGAGGAATGACACATACACTGCGGAACACCCCGTGTACATCCGTGCGAGCTATCTTACATATTGAGGTCCGTGAACGCAAACGTTAAATAACTTTCTCGATGCTTCATCTTCGTGATAGATTTCTCTCGATGACCTGTACCCGGGTATACGTACGGTTCCTCTGCTCTTTGGTTTCCCCTTCGCGATCGCTAGCCGGCTGCTGCGCGGCGGCGTTAATCTCATCGTAGATTGTATTCCCTCACCTTCGCGAGAGCGGTTTCACGCGAGCACTTGCTGATCAGAATGGTAATTTCAATTGCGAGCTTTGACACATCAATCATCGCCGAGTCCGACGATCGATTGGGGGACATTGATCCGAACTACAGTGATGAGAACATTGAGACGTCTGAGATATATCTGTATTTTGGCATCGAACTAAATGAGATATCGAGATATTTCGATCAATTTTTCCACCTAATTATGTGGTGCTTTTTAATAGATGCTTGGTCCAGCAATCAACAACGAAAAAACGTTCAAAAGTTCTGGTTAGTTGTGGATCCGAACGAAACGTCGTCTAAGAGAGTGCACTCGAAGAGGTACCATGTGATCTGTATTATGTAGATATTTCTGAAACCACGCAGTGGGAAACGGAAGAGACCAACATGGCAAAACGATTGGAAACTGTTTCAAACCGTTTTGAGCAGTTCTGGAGCCTCCAGCAGATTTTTGGAACTCGAAATTCCCACAAATTTCATCAAATGGAGTTGGATAGCCGAAATTTACTCTGCAAACTAATTTCAATACGCTACGAAGTCAACTGCAGAGGGATTTCGAGTCGTTTTGGAGCCTCCAGCGATTTTTTGAAAATTACTGGAGCCTCCTGTAGATTTTTGAAACTTACGGACATAGAAAGTCAAAATTCATTCTGCAAACTAATTTCAATACGCTACGACGTCGACTGCTGGTTTTCAAGTCGTTTTGGAGCCTCCAGAAGATTTCTGAAACTTTAAATTTTCACAAAATTTCATCAAATGGCGATGGAAAGCTGATATTTACTCTACACTCCAATTTTAACACCCTCTGAATACGACTTCAGGTGGGTTCAAGTCATTTTGGAGCCTCCAGCGACTTTTTGAAAATTACTGGAGCCTCCAGTAGATTTTTGAAACTTGAAATTCCCGCAACATTTTACCAAATGGAGTTGGCAATGGCAAGCTGAAATTTACTTCGCAAACTAATTTCAATACGATATGAAGTCGACTACATGGTGGTTTCAAATGGTTTTGAAGCTTCCAGCTGCTTTGTGGAAATTTCAATTTACCAAAAAACGCCATACGACCTTTCCAAAAGTCGCTGGAGGCTCCAAAACGACTTGAAATACACCAGTAGTCGACTTCGTAGGGTATTGAAATTAGTTTGCAGAATGAATTTCGACTTTCTATCTCCGTTTGATGAAATTTTGAGGAAATTTCAAGTTTCAAAAATCTACTGGAGACTCCTGTAATTTTCAAAAAATCGCTAGAGGCTACAAAACGACTTGAAATCCTCCTGCAGTTGACTTCGTAGCGTATTGAAATTAGTTTGCAGAGTAAATTTCGGCTATCCAACTCCATTTTGATGAAATTTGGGATGGGAATTTCGAGTTCCAAGAATCTGCTCTCTAAATTTGAAACAGTGAAATTTCACTGCTTAGCAGTCACGACATTTTGGCGTCTTAAAAGCAGTAGTTTATTTACTGCAAAACAGGGAAAAATCTACTGAATTGGTCTGTAAAAATCATTTTTACTGATCAATTCAGTAAATTTTTTACTGTTTTGCAGTAAAAAAAACTACTGCTTTTAATAAGCCAAAATGTCGTGACTGCTAAGCAGTGAAATTTCACTGTTTCAAATTTAGAGAGTGCTGGAGGCTCCAGAACTGCTCAAAAAGGTTTGAAACAGTTTCCAATCGATTTGCCATGTCGAAAATAGAGAATATCCCAAATTTAAGCTTTCTTGGTAAATTTGGTAAACTTTTGATTTTTTCCCCTCATTTTTAGCCTAAATTTGATTTTCAAAAATTCACCAAAAATCGAAAAACGCACTTTAGCACTTGAAATTTTGACAGGTGATGAATTTTTGCCTGATCTTTCAATCTACTTTTGTACGGTTTAAAAAATTTCGTGCAAGTCCTATGTTGGAACGCAAAATCTGCGATTTGACCTGTCAATCAAAATGGCCGCCATTTTGTAAGTAGGGCCACTTTTTTTTTAGTACAAGGGCTAGAAATGTTCCTTAGGACTCCCCCTTTAAGAAAAAAGTTGTCCCGGAGGATCGACGGGGGAGGGGGTGGGTGCAATATGTAGATACTTATGCGGGCTCCCCGACTATAGATTTCAAATTAATTATTTTGTAGTAATTTTCAATAGATATTTATATTTTCCTATAGTAATTTTGAATTTATTTTATTTTTTTATTTTATTTAGAACCAGTTTAATATGACTTTTTTCTTGCTAATTCTTGATTTAAAAGAGTTTCCAGACTTCCAGGGTTAAATTCCATTTGTAGGCAGCTAATTGATTTTTTGGAGTTATTCATTACAACAAATGAATTTTTTTGTGTTTTAAAATATTTTTTTTTCATGACGATCTAGAATTAATCTTGCTTCTTGGGTGGGATTATTCATTTCATTTTCATTGTGATTTCAGGTAAATTATTTTGTACTTACTGATTTTTTATAATTTTTTTTTTCAAATTAAGCTACTCACTCTGTTACAACTGCACCTAACGCAGCTGTAGGTATAGCTTTTTTTTAGAAAAATCTATTAATCTGCGTTCTTTTGCAGAACTCCATCATTCCTTTCCTTTCTTTTCCTTTCCCCGCCCTTCCATTCCCTCACCTTGCAACTATTCAAGAGTAAATTGAAAATTAAACTCATAATAAGTATTTTCAAAAATTCAAAAAATCTAAAAAAACGACATGCAGTAAAATTTTTCCATCCCCAGTAGATATTTTAGTTTTTAGTGTGCAAATTAGAAGCTAAGTCTACAAGTAGGTGCAAAATACATACGAGTAATTTCGAAGAACGTCGTTTCTTATTCACTAGTGAAATTATTTTCCAGACACTTACCTGTAACAAAAGAAAAAAATACAAATTAGTAAGAAACTAAATAATGCATTAAATAATCAAATCTTAAAATTAGAATATTTTCTATAATTTTTAAAAAGCACTCTGTAGGAATCAGAGAAAATATTTCATTAAAAAAATAATATTATTAAAAAATGATTCAAAAACAATGAGTCAGTAAGTTGCTTGTTAATTAGATTTTTTCCCCAAAGGTGTACCTATCTATACTGAAATACCATGGTGCTTTTTGGAGGGGGAGGAGAGAGATTGGACTATTGGACTTGATCAGCTGATGGCTCAGTTTGCAGGTGAAAAGTAAAAATGTGCAGGGGTTTCATTGTTTTCTCTTCTTGAGGGTATCAATTTTTTCTTAAGTTCAGGCTCTCTACCTTTAATAAAAATTATTGGTAAGTATGTAATTGATGAATGAAGGCAACAAAATCACTCATGATCAGTCGATTTTTTCAAAATAAAAAATACCCATGTAAATAATTTATCCATGATGTACCTACCTATATTATGCTTCAACATTAAATCTCGGTCCAAGATGATTTATGATTTTATGAATTAGATACCTATGTCAGACTTTAATGAGCATGTAACTTATATGTATTTGACCACTAGGAAAAAGCTGATGATCTTGCCCCTGACCTTCGTGGCAACAAAATCATCTCCCACGGGACAAATAATTCGAAATTTATTGAAAATATCGATACTCAGACGATGTCGATGGTTCCTCGACACCACAAGTACTACACGACGATCACAACGACGTAACACTCCGGAGTCTGTTGAAAGTAGGTCCGACCTTTCTGATATTCCGTAATTACGTTATGCTTATTAAAACACACCATCGTCGTCGTCGTCGTACTCGTAAGTTTCCATATAAATATTTCCTCAGAAATAAGCGTACAAGCGTACGTCGTCGTACGTCTGCGGTAATGCGATATTTTCAACTAACGTTTACGATATTGGCGTTCAACTTAACGGCGATGATTTATCTTCTTGCCAAAAGAGAGTGTAGGTAAGGTAAGTTAAGTACTCGTAAGTATATAAGGTATGAGTATATAAGCATATAGAGTGAAATTTATAAAAGCGAACGCATTCGGGTTCGGCTAACTCATATCGTACGTCCGTACACAACTAGAATTGCAAGTGTAGGTACCTGTATCTATGCTGTGCACTTATGAATAGTCTATCTAGGTATGTATGTGCTATTTCATTTCATATTCTGATGGCAAAATTCATTTTCAACTATCAGCGTTGATTTCCGCCCACATAACGGTTAATTTTCTTTATATAGGAGTAGAACGATTCGTTTATAAAATATATTATAAATAGACTACAGTTACCTTAAATACCATCATATGTACGAGTATATAACTCCATGAAGTTATGCACCAGCACCTATCTTAACACTCGCTCGTATGCTCAAATTATTTAAAGGTCAATACTTGGAGCAGACAAAAATCAAGGTAAAAGATAACGTTTTTTTTTCAATGTCAAACGTTACACCTTTCGATCGCAGCCTAGTATAACTCTAATTGTATTTTTATTTCGAATTCCTCGTCTTAATTAATGTAAATACCCACTCGTATCATCGCAAAGAGTAAACCTATTCTTATCAAAAGCTATAAGAAAATGGTAATATTGTGTTAATGCATCGCTGGTATCAGGTTTTTTCTACGCACAACCCTTTAAAAATCATTTAATGGAACGATACTGTACTTCCATAAATCTACATTCGATTCGATTCGAGTTGCTATATGGAGGAAAAAACGCAATATTGATGATAAAAATTGGAAAAACACCATTAGTCAGATAAAAAGGGAAAAGTCTGGACTCTGGAACGTCTGTGTGTTTGAAATGAATTTCTAATTGGATAGGTAACACTTCCTACGACTTGGAAGATTTATAAAACGATAGAATAAATACCAGGAAAAGTTCTTCGGTTTTTTGTCCATACGTTGTTGTGTCAATTTTAAAGATCAAAATTAGATTAAGATGATTAAAAAGTCATGTACGAGTATCAATCGATGAAATAAAGAATACTATGGATAGAAGGATAGGAACAGTGACCTCAGACGTAATCATAAAATACCTTGCATGTAAAATAAAAGCTCCTATACTGGCTGCAGACAACCAAGAGGATTGGTAGTACAGTGTTACCCATTTGAATTCTCATGAATATCGCTGTCTGAATCTAAAGGTAGGTATCAATAATAATATTGTTACTTGAAATTTTTAAAAATATTTTTATGCTGTGATAATGTTCCAGACAGCAACTCTTCTAGTCTTCTATTAGGAGGGATCGTGAAAAAAGTGATGGAGGATTTTGATCAAGAATGAAGACCTCAATTTCCAATTGAAAATCACTTTGAAAAATTTTAGTTCCGGAAGTGCCCTGGAGGGGAAATATGAGGCTTCGAAATGTGGTTTTTTTCGCTCCAACCCCTGCTCAACCTGTGTTATTCGTGTTTTAAATTTTTTTTGCTCAAAAATATCTCGTAGGTATTAATTGAGCCAAAACATGGAAAGATATCATTTCTGAAGCCAGGGAAATTGTTTGGTCATTATTGCCAATTTCAATTTCAAAAAATCAAGAAAAATGGTCAAAAACTTGATAACTTTTTTTGTTGTTTTTTGAAATTGACAGTAATGACCCTTTTTATGTTCTGGCTAATTTAATGAAAAATAATTTGAGAACCAAACATTTTTCAAAACACGAATTTATCGATTTGTAAAAATTCAACTGCTCAGTAGAACCCTAAAAGTGGTCTTGGGTTTAGATGGAAACGGCTGAAGTTGACGCAAAATCTCCCCTCCAGGGACATCTCCATAGCCAAAATTTTTTCTGAATGATTTTCAACTAGAAACTAAGGTCGCTGCTGAATTTGGACCAAAAAAATGATCCATGGCAAAAATTGAAAATTGAGTACCTTTAGTTTGTAATCTTTGAGAATACTGGCTCGTTTTTTAATCCAATTTTCCTCCCCTCTGAACCTTTTCCTCCCCCACCAGCGCCCTAAAATACGGTCAGAAAACAAAAAAATTGCAAATTTCAAGTGACGCTTTTTCTTAGCTTGGGAGTTCCATTTTCCATTTTTTTGGCTCAATATTCCAATTTTGAAAATGTTCATTAAAAAATTCAATTTAATGAGAACAAATTCATTAGGTACCCATCGACCTAATTGACACGTGTGTTTTTAATTTTTTCCAACCACAAAAGAAAAAAATTAGCTAGGTATGTAATTTTACAGTTGAGACAACTTGGAATATCAACTTTTTGCAATATAGTTTATATGATCGTTGATCACGTTTATGCAAATGATAAAATATAATCTTCGGAGAAAAAAAAAACTAAACTAAACCGGGATGCAACGATTGCGGTTATGCTGATAAGTGATGACTCACGCAAAATAAATGGCAAAAGTAATAGAGGCAGAGATATTAGGATAGGTAGTAAGTATTTCCATTTGGTATCTGAACTAATCCGTTAACTGTAAAAAGAAAAGTAGTTTACCTTGAATTATTTCCATGTCCAGAAAATTAAAATTTTTTTTTTTGACTACGTATGCAAAGATGAAAAAGTCACAATGAATTTTTGCAAGTTGGTGGGTTTGATTTCAAGGTAGGTACCTATTTTGACATATACGAGTAAGAATTTATCTAGCATCACGATATGTTAATTTGTATCTCTGCCAATTACAATCAATACATCAATAATAATAATCGATGAAATATTTACATAAGTATCAACACCGAGTGAATTATTTTTCTAGCAAGACGTGTAACATTTTCGATTTATTGTGACTCGGATTCTCTCACCTACGATATAATAATCGTGGATGTTTAAAAAAAAGAAATTATTTATTGGCTACCTATTGGTTGGAAGATAGGTATATAAAGCATCATCCATACAACCATAATTATTTTTTAATTACAATACGACGGGATAAAACCAGATAGGAACAATCACTGCATTTTCTACTCTCACGAAACCGCATAATGAATTTTCATACTGTCATCCATATATACCTAAGATTTCCATTTCATAAAAAACCCCATGTAGGTATTAGATTCAGGCCATCGAAAAAATATGTCAAATCGATTTTTCAGTGGTCAGTAGGTAATACTAATAACATCAAATTATAATATAAAATCAAAGTGTTACACTGAGTGGGCTATAGAATGGTTATGAAAACCAATAAACACTCCTTTCTTTTCTCGCCATTATAGATACCTTGCATATGGCTATACGTACGATACCTACTCGAGTACTTGAACTTTGTAATGGAAATAATTTGCAATTGCAATGTATCAATAATTAATACTTTATTTTAACAAACTATGTGAATTTCACTTTCCATTAAATATTCCTATAAATACCTCGCCTTGTAATTAAAATTTTTAAAATTATGAAACAGAAACACATCGTGATTTATTGATTGCAAGATGGAAGAAAATATTCGGTCAATGTCTCATGTAGGTATAATCAATAGGTTGGTCTACAGATACATCTACAATAATATTCTACATTCCTCACAATGCAACGTTCTTATTTATAGGTTCAATGAAATATTCAATAGAATAAAATGTACCGTTGCTTGGGCTCGGGCAGTTGGGGGCTATAAGTAATTAAGTAAGCTGATAAATGATATACATTATTATTACCTACCAATAGATGACGAGATACAAGTAGATACGTAGAAGTCATTAAAAAACGATTCGCAACACATATTATCACGGTTTTAAGCTGAAAAGATATGGTCATTGATGTCTCGAGTCGAGATGTGATGACCAACGATTGCAATTTCGTTTGATTTTTTTTTTTTACCACGCTTTGATTGGATCATTTCATGTGTATGGACTTTAACAAAGCGTAGTTATACTTTTTACGTATACCATACATGAATAGAAACCTGTGCGTGAGAATAGCGGTCAAATATTTTCGCAGATTAGGAGCAACACGTAATTACTTGCTAACTGGCGAAGTGATGATATTTTTCGTATTTTTTTACCTATTCTTCTCGTACGATACGGAAATAATGTGTGAAATTCGGAGTAAAACATGGTCTTAAATGTGATGCGAATGATTAAATTTTTCAAAATTACGAAAAATGCTACCTAATACATCTCGCTTCTTCCCCTCCAGAGACGTGACGAAGTGATATGTCGGATTAAGGGGGGGGGGGAGACTGGAATTTTTCTAATTTTTTTCCACCAGATTTTCCCAACTTTTCAACCCCACATCCCCCTCCCTTTACATAGATTTTTTCAGCCAATTGGCTGGATGTGGTTCGAACAAATTTTAGAAAGGAAGTTGGAAACCAAAATGTTGAAATTGTGAAATTATACAAAAAATTTGAATTTTTCTATCGATTTGGTTGTATTTTTTCATTCTTGACAATTTTTAAGAATGCGAAAAATTGATCATTCGAAGCGCAAGATAACATCATTGTATGGATACAAAAAGTTTATTTTCATGGCTTCAACATTTTTAATTTTCAGAATATTATACGTACTAGGCCCGAGGGAACGGAGGGCAAAAGATATCAAAAATTCACAATTCTTCATTTTTTCAAGAAAAAATTTTATGTTTTCAAAAAGAACTAATTTTGGAAAAAATTAGATATTGTTCAAGAACTTTTGACAAAAAATAGGACTTTTTTGGTATTTTAGCAAAAATAGGGAATTTTTGGCAGTTTTAACTGGAATGAAGAGAACTTATTTTAGGAAATTTCAATTAATGTGAGAAGTATATTTTTCTACTCTCTAACTTGTGGTCAGGAAAGCTTCTGAAAATTTATAATTCAAGAGGTAATAAAATCCATGGTTATTGGGAATTCTTTGATTTTTCCAAATCGGACAAATTCTCACCAATTATTCTCAAGTTTCTCAATTTTTTCCAATTCATCCAGTTTATCCCAAAAATTACCTTCTTTTTGTCAAGGTTTTTCTGCCTGGGGTAAGATTACCCCCCCCCTCCCCGGACCCACAAAAAAGGGGAATAACATTATCACGACAGAAAAAGTGATTTGAACGACAGGACATTCAAATGACAAAATAAGGTGTTGCAACGACAATGGTTAACGACGGAATTCTAATTTATACGACGATGAAAGAAATGTAATCTAAGTCCAAATAGAATTTTGACCTCCTCCCCTCCCCCAAAAAAATGTTACTGCCTCAAAAAATAAAAAATGATTCCTCTCTAAAAAAAAATCCAGAAAAATAACTCATTTTGTTATAAAAAAAAAAACATAAATTTTACGAATGGGAAGTTCTTTATTTTTTGAAAAAACTAATTTTTAAAAGTTGAATCCAAAAAAGTTTTGTTTTCCAAAAAAATAGATTTATTGCAGAAATTGCTAAAAATTGTGAAAAAATTGTAGTTTTTTCAATTGCTAAAATTGTGAAAAAGTTTTTTTTTTGGGTCAAAATTTTTAAAAATTGTCAAAATGTCTTTCTTTTTTTCCAGAATACCAAAAGTTTAAACCACAGTTTCATGTTTAGGGCGTTGAGGAATCAGGGTGTACCTGAAATATACATAAAAATCATTGTGAACTTATACAAGGACCTTGTAGCAAGAATAATGACTGAAAAAGCAGGGGAATACTTCAAAGTTTGCAAAGGTGTGAAGCAAGGAGACCCCTTGTCCTCTTTATTTTTCATATCAGCTCTTGAGGAAGTATTTGGAAACGTAAACTGGGAAGGAAAAGGTTTTAAGATGAATGACAACTTTCTCAGCAATCTACGCTTTGCTGATTACATCATATCGTAGAGAAACTACACATTCAGGGCGTCTAGAAATAAATTTTGAAAAAACCAAATTACTCACAAATACCAGTGAGCAAAACAACATTATGGTTGCTAGTCAAAAAATTGAGATTTCGGAGGAGATTGTATGTCTGGGTCAGTTAATCAGCGCGAAAGGAATTGACACAGGAAGGAAAGTACAGAGAAGGGTGTCCTTAGCATGGACAAAATATTGGTCACTTAAGCACATTTTCGAAGGTCCATTTGATAATTTACAAAAAAGTAGGATCTTCAACGCTTGTATAGAACCAGTATTATCATATGGCTCACAGACCTGGACAGTTGGGACATTAACCAAAAAAACTTCAAATCGCAAAAAATCTACCCAAAATAGGATAGAAAGGTCAATCCTCAACATTAAACTAAAAGATAGAATACAAATAGCCATAATAAAAAGCAAACTAAAATTTAACAAAAACATGGCAAGAGAAATTATTAAACTTAAGAAATGGAGATGGGCTGGACGTACTCGTATATCTATCTAGATCAAACCCAAAACGATGGGCATATCAAACAAGTTTTTGGCAACCTTTTGGTGTGAGAAAAAAGGACGGACAAAAACTCAGATGGAGAGACAACTTTGACCATTTGCTATGGCGCAAACATTTCCACAGACTGGCTCAGGACAGGAGGGAATGGAGTCGGTTGGGGGAGGCCTATGCTCTACTCTAGGGCTGTGAGGGTATTGTACTATGTAAGTAATGGAATGTTTCTATTTTACATCTTTTCTTAATACTTATGTATGTACACATTACTCACAAATATAAAGGCTTATTTTTATAAATGAATTTTCCTTTTTGCAAAAAGCTGCCAAAAATCTTGTTTTTTTTTTAAATTGCCATAAGTTTCCTATTTTTTTAAAAAATTTCGCTTCGTGTTTTTTTGTGAAATTCCAAAAAAAAACTAGCCCAGATTGCTAAAAATTGATAGAAATTCTCTACTTTTTTTTTGCTGAAATTGTGAAAAAGTTTTGTTTTTTTGGGGTCAAAATTTTCAATAATTGTCAAAATGTCTTTCTTTTTTCCAGAATTACCAGATAAATTTTCCTTTTTACAAAACTGCCAACCAAGTCTTGATTTTTTCCAAAAATTCTTCAAGTTTTCTATTTTTTGAATTTTTTTTATGTTTGTGAAATTCCAAAAAAAAAACTAGCCCAGACCGCTAAAAATTGATAGAAAGTTCTCTACTTTTTTTTTTTTTGATAAAATTGTGAATAAGTTTTGTTTTTTTGGTCAAAGCCATCCAGAAAGATCTTGCTTTCAATTAAAACTACCCTAAAAAATCTCATTTTTTTTTTTTGCAAAAATAACTGTTGAAAAATCTTACTTTCAGTTAAAGCGTTAAAACTGCCCAAAAATGCGTTTAAAAACTTTCTGGTGAAATGTTTGATCCTCCAAATTACTCCAATCTCCTCCTGTTGCCCATAAAAGCAAAAAAGCACTTTTTTTTTTGACGTGCTATTTATCAATTTGAAGTCAGATTCAAGTTCAGATATGCTACACTCATGATACCTGCACTTTCTCACAGTACCTATCCACCCTAAAAAAAAAAAATGACGCAATTATACGACCTTTAGTCTCTGCAAACGCAACTGCATCAAAGGTTATTTTTACGCTGACAAAACGCTTTTCGTAATCAAAATCAACGAGTTGTATAAGCCTCGAGATGCGTATTATGTAAAAAGAGAAATAAGCACCTACATTTTAAAAATACCTACTATTCAAATAAGTGTTAACATGCTACGTACGATGTCAATAAAAATCAAATACCTAATCTTCACGTAATAAACGATACCTAGGATAGGCAGGCAAAAAAAAAAGAAGAGGAATTGACACCGGTGATCTCTCTGGGCACATATTTTGGCCCGACAAAACAGTTATAGGCGATATAATACGGTACACGTATTATAGAGGTACGAGTATAGATCGTATAGTACTGTACACTGTACACGTATAGCTGTGCATCGTGTATAAAAATAATAAAAAAATTCAGCATAAACGATGTGCTAAGCTAGGCGGATTTTTTTCTATGGAGAACCGGAATGAGATAATTAATTATTCCGATTGCGAAGGGCGACATTGGAGCCACAAGAGGTTTTTCTTCAGTCGGTATAGGTACAGAACTGTGTGTAGTGTAGAACCAGTAAACGTAAAGAGGAAGACTCGAAGACGCACCAAAGAGAAGATGGAATGAATCGAACAAGTATGGTAGCCGGCAGGAGGCACGTAGTCAAGTTCAACGATCCTCTTTCACCTGTACGACTAATCCGACGCCGGTTCCTCGCGCCTTTTGTAAATTCCAATCCATTTGGTAAATTGATACGTCTGCTTATATACTCCCCCCTACGCCTAGTTTTCGATAAATGCTCATAGGAAATTTTAATTTACCTACTCGAACGTGTTGGAAATTTTAAGTAAGTACGGTAAGTAGAGTACGAATAAAGGTACTTCTACTTACGTTAGAGACTTGACCGGCCATACACGTTTGGAAAACAATGAAATCAAAACAGCCTAATTACTTCTCTATACGGCGCGCGGCGTTGGTATTTTATTTTTCTTTTCTGAAATGCGTTATTTAGTATTAACCATTATAGATACTCTCGTACGTCTTCGTAGTATAAACCGGTTCGTTTAATTTAAAATTGCTATACGAAAGATGACCTCGTCGCGTGATCAAAAAAATCTTACAAGAGCTCATCGCACACAGTATCTATGTTTATGCCTTTTTTCCACCATTATATACGCGTATAAGGAAATTTAATTTATATCTTGTAATCTTTTGTTGGGCTGACCGGTTGCCAAATGGTTTGAAAACGGTGGAATTTTTCCGCGTGTAAGAGATATATTGTGGTGCAGTTCGGAGGCAAGTAAAAGCACTTTATATTTTTCATCGGACGAGATGGGTGGTAATGGAAGCTCAATGAAATAGGTAAAAGTATCCGTATAAAACAAAATGATACGAAAGAGCATTTTATAGCAGAATAAAATAGGTGAGATTGCCTGCTCGGATTTTGAAACTAGCCAGTGGAAGTTTTTCTTTACAGTCTGACACCCCCCCCCCCCCGAGGAAATTTTTAGATCACTGTCTCTGATACTTACAAATTCAACCAAAAATTTCTATCATTGGGAGTTTAAAATTTTTTGAACTTGCAGGGATGTTAAGACACTTTTAAGGGTTATTTATGGCAATTTTTGAAAAAAATTTCAAACGTATGTTCTTGGAAAAGCACGCATTTTTAGCATTTCAACGATATTTTTGGTAAGTTCTTTCAGGTTTCAGAGGTGCAATTATTGAAAAATGTATAATTTTTCAGACTTTTTTTAAAATAAAAGTTAAAGACCTTCGAAAATGCGAAAAAAAGAATTTTTCACGGTTTTTCCCGCTCAAAGTGGTCAATTCTAGTCGACATTTTTTCCCGCAATATTATACCTAATAAAAGAAACCAACCACTACCAACCCGAATTTAGACCAAAGTCAATTTTCTCATGTTTTAGGATTTTTACCACGGATCGTAAATCACGCCATTTTGGGAACCACTGACCCCTCCTACCGTTTAGGTGCTTCTCGAGACCAGAGAGTTCAAGTCTTATACATATCAGATCGAAAGACATCATACCTATATATTGCATATTTACAGAGAAATTAAAAATATGTATTCGTTATTTTTTACCCACGATGAGAAAATTTTTCCAAATTGAAGAAAAAACTTACTTTGACGAAAATTAAAAAAGAATGACTTGCACAATAAAACGCAGTTAAATTTCAAAGTCACGACCCCTTCAATTTTGAGAAAAAACGACTTTCAAAAATGACTTTGCAACCTCCCAAAATGGTTCAAGATTTTGAGAAAAGTTTCAATGTTTCCACGAAAACGATTATTAGAAAATTATCGAAGAATTTTCAGCATCAAAAATTGAGTCATGATTTTCGAGATTTTTCAAAAAGGTGCCATGTGCGACTCATCAAAATTGGTTCAGATTTCGTAAGAAATTCAATCCGAGAAAATTATTTTTGAACATGTATGAAGAATTTTAAGCTGGGACTGAGTCTAATCTAACAATATCAAATTGGATTCAGATTTGGTAAAAAATTCCAAAACTTCTACGAACATTTTTTAAAAACATTTTAGAAGGATTTTGAGCCCAAAATTTGGTCATGATTTTTTTTTTTAAAGGGTCAAGCAAACCACCAGTTAAAATTCTGCGAGCAATCCAAATATTTACACGAAAATGTTTCTGAAGAATTTTGAGCCCAAATAAATTGAGTTATGATTTTCAGGGATATTCAAAGAAGTATCATACAACTTGTCAAAACGGACCAAAATTGTGACATAAAATCAAAAATTTCCTTCAGAACTTCTTTTTGAGCAATTTTTTGAAGAGTTTTGAACTTGAAACTGGATATGATTTTCGATGTTTTTGAAAAAAAAAATGAAGTCATACAACTCATCAAAGTGAGTTAAAATATCGGGGAAAAAATCAAAAATTGAGATCAAAACTTTATTTATGGGCAGTTTGAATAATTTTTGAGTTCAAACGAGAGTCATGATATCACAGATTTTCGAAAAAAAAAACACAAATTTCTATCAGAACTGTTTTTTGGAGAATTTTTGAAAAACTGCGGATTTAAGTTCAGTTGATTTTGGAAACTATCGAAAAAAGGAAAACCAGCTGCTCGAGCCTCAAAGAATGTTGAAAATTAAATAATTATACAGTGTTGGAATCTTATGAAAATTAATAAACCATTTACACGCCCAGACAAACTTGAAAATGATTTGTAATAAACAATCAAACACAGCCCTTCCTCTTTATGTGACCCATTGAATTTCATTTTTTTCAAATATTCCAAAAATCACAACCTAACTCTGGGCTCAAAATTTTTTTAAATTAGTCAAACCAAGTTTTCATAGGAAATTTTGAATTTTTGTCGAAGATTTACCCATAGGGATGTAATTTCGATGCAGTTTTGGCAAATTTTACTCATACCTATTTCATCAAATTTTGGCGATTTTCAGTGATTTCAATTTTTTTTTTCAAGTTTGAGTATTTTCACATCATTTTGACAAACTTTTCAACACTCTTTCCACATTTTTAATTAATGTTACATTTCTGAGAAGAGCGTTCAAAATATCGTCGAATAAATTTCAACTTTTTAGCTCCTCAAATACTTAGCTTTTTCAATTTTTGGTGAATTTTCTGAAATTGAAAAGCTTTAGGCACCTCCCTACCTACCTACCTATCTGATGGTAAAAGTATGTACAAAATTCTTGAAATTATAAAATTTTGAAATCAAACGGGCGAAGAAATTTTGCTACTATGTTACTCAATGTTACAGAATGTCTTTACTAGGTCGCGAAAGTCGTGAAAAAGTCGCGATTTTTACCAAAAATCCCCAAAAAGTCGCTAAGAATCGCCCCGATTTTAAATTCAATTTTTTATTGAAGTGCTTCTTATTTAATACGTATCTACCTAATATTCATTTCATTGAATAATTATAAATAAAGTTTTCAATTTTTTTCATATTTCTTTAGTTTTTTTGTTAAAAAATGGGAGGGTAACTGAAAAAAAAGTCGCGATTTTTGAATATCAAATTTTTGAGACACCTTGTGTTAGCTTTTCAAATTATTTTGTCAATCTTCCTGAATCTTGCAGTAAAATATCAATTTTTTCTCAGAATTCCAGAAAATTCGTGATTTTTTACTTAAAATTTAGACACTTAGAGTTCTCGTATATACATTTCATGCATCGGAATCGAAATTACCTGCTTAATTTCAAATATTCTATTTAGCTTTATACCTAATAGCTACCTAGCTAATTTATATTCAAGTTTCTGAAGATTGGCCCAACTACCAAAACTTAAAAAGACAATTCGAGCAGCTGAAAATTATCTAAACATCATCTTATCTCACAATCTTCACAAACCTCGAATACATTTCCGCGTAAATTTGCAACAAAAAAGTGTCAGTGGTCCCCTCTCATACCCACATTTTCTCAAAACTATCACCATACAACAAGATGGCAAAATGGCAATAACCTCGGTAGATATAGTATAATATAGGCACAGGTACTAATTAGTTATTGCTCGTGTTAGCCCTGTTAACGTGCCTGAATGCAATACGAAAGAATGTTGGCGAATTCACGTACACTTTAATTATGTTGTTAATTGAAATGCAGATGAGGTTTGATTTTTCCAAACAGATACCACTCGAAGGTATGTTATGTAGAAAGAAAGGCAATGGAGAGATAGACCGAACGAGGCAAGGGGGAAAATAGCACATTCGACGGTGTTTTTCTTCTCCATCGTTCACGACTGTGTTGTGATTTTCGTGTTTTGTTTGTGGTGTGGTGCGGGCTATAAGTCGTAAGGTAAGGTTATTACACGACAACAACGACCAAGAGAGGAGAGGACGATGTTGCGGTGTAAACAATGTGATTTACTGATAAAATGCTCATCAGCGTAGGTAGACGTCGGCGTTGAAATTAACCGCGTAATTGAATTACATAATAAAACATCAAGATGGTCTTTTTGACATCATTGTCTCTGTGCTGTGTCTGTGTTTCACCTTCATCTTGATTTACATTTTATTACACGCGGCATGTGTATTTAAGATGTTGACGAATGGTTGAGACTGCGTTGAGAGTGTATCTAACACGATGTACTGTAACCTATGTTGAACATTGAAAAAAATTAGAAAGAAAAAAGAACGATGTAGTTTGCGTTGGCGTCAACTTATATAGCATACGCTTACCTGCCTCTTTATGTACTACGAGTACATTGGTCGTGGACGAATTGTGTATTATACGTGTACATAAATCTAGAATTTTAATGGTTTCTTCGAGAGCATTCGAGTGAAAATGAATTAAATGGGTGGAATTAAGGTATTCGCAGTTGCGTAATTTAAATCGAGAGAGGACCACGGTGTGGCACGAGGTGAATGAATTGGTCAACGAATCATTACCACTACTACGTGGGCACTGATCGTCAGAAATGATCGAATTTTTCCAACAGGCGCGAAATTTCCTATACAAGCCAGAACGGCGATTTTCTCGCATACCTATTGATTTCTGATTCTGATCCATTAACGTCGTCGCCGGTTCAACTCGACTAACCGCTAATAACAATTACCGAGAAGACTCGATAAACTCGAACTTCGACTTTTTAGACACACCTATGGCTGGCTGTTGGCACGATGGTCAATACCTATACCGTGTTCCTATCCTATATTCTATACCTCTATAGTCATCTACGCGATGGGCTCTCTGCTCTTCTCTTGGAACGTGAAAAACAACGATGCGAGTTCAACGCACAGCAAATTAATATAATTTCTTATTCCGCAACGCGTAACTTGGAATATTTGTCAGTTAGGTATCTTTTAAATTATGCTAAACACGTTGACAGCTGTACGTTGTGTGCAGCGTAAAATCAAAAATCACAGTATAGTGGTGTTGATATATCGATATCTTAAACGATATATCGATATGAGATCCAATATCGACATATCGATATGAAAAATCAATATCGACGATATATCGTATCGTCAAAAATTGAGGAAAAAATGCACGAAAACAGCCAAAAATATGAGTAAAAATTGAAATTAGAAAGAAATTTAAAAATCTATAAAAAAACTTTTTGTCGTACCAAATTTTTTGCAGTTGTTAATTCGCAATTAAACTTAAATGACTGAGTATACAAATGGGAAAAATAGGTACTTTGAAGGCAATATTGAAGATATCGATATATCGTCGATATATCGATATCTGTTGGAAAAATATCGTGATATATCGATATAAAATTTTTCTAAATATCAACATCACTATCACAGTATGGAATAATTATGATATAAATCCCCCTCCACGTTTCTCCCATCTATGCTCAGAAGATGAACCGTGAATAAAGTAACAATCGTTGGGCGTCGTGTACGAGTCTTTCTGACGTGAGTGTTCACTGTTCAGTATTGATGGAAATGGTTCGAATTTGAACAAAAAAAAAAAAAAATCATTTCGCATACCTTACCCAACATTTTTACAGTGTTTTGATAGGCAACATGGGTGACTCTGACTATGGGCAGTTTTACTATTACTCTAGTACGTTAAACCCCAACATTCAATGACTATTGAAAATTAACCGACACGACAATATAAGAAAGAAAAAGATGCGAGCATAATATAATGTAGGTATTTCAATGATAAGTACCGAGACATAAGGGAGTACCGTTACGTGTATTCGCTGCGAGGTACTTTTTCCTAATTTGGAATTTCGGTGGTGGTGAATTAACATACTTTCCGTAGGAAACCGGTTTTTTCACTTTTCTATACGCTACAATTTACCTTCAAAATTCCAAAAATTCAAAATACGTGCGCGTACTTCTATACATAAACGGTTTATCTTATGGTACATATTACCTACCAATAGATATATATGGGCGAGAAAACTTGAGATTCGAGTTGCATGCTCGATCCTCTATCGTAATTATTGGGTATTGGTGAATATAATGCGGTAGCAGAGTAGTTTATAATGAAAATAGAGAAGAATTCATCGGATTTGCTCTTATTATCGGTTGCACCTGTAGGTATATTTAGAGAGGTAAGTAGTGAGTAGATTGTAGATATACCTGATATAACTAACTGGTCACGTTTGCCAGCTTGCAGAATGATTAGTAACAATATGAGTGAGAAGTTTAATGCCAATTTTGGTTCGAATTGGTGTAAAGTATAGGTATCATTGGTTTTTTTTTTTGAAAGTTTCTTCATTTGTAGGCTGTAGAATTATTTTAATGAAAGAGGTCAAAAATGGACGAGTCGTTGTGAAGAAGTAGGCTTCTTAGGATAGATGACCGCTGAGCTAAGTACGTTTTTTTATATTTCAACAGGGTGTCCAACGGTCATGAAAGTCATGAATTTTGGTAGGTGCTCATAAAAGTCATAAAAAGTCATGAAAAAGTCATAAATTTTGAAAAAATTTTAAAATGCCCATAAAATAAAATAAAAATAGAAAATTTGTTCAAAAAATTAGAAAAATGAAAAATGTGAAATACAACCTACTTGCTTACAAATTTTTAAAAAATCTCACAGTTTCAAGTCATTCAATTGGGGGGTGGGGTGAGGGGGTATTTTCATGCGGTAAAAATGTGAAAAACAGGTCATGAAAAAGTCATGAATTTTTTGTGTGGGAGTTTTTTTTAGACATCCTGTTTAAAAGTCGCGCCCATTCCAGTTTCATAGTAAGTACATAAATAAAATGTTGTAGGATTATTCAGGAGTGTTCTTGCAACCTACCAAAATGCGTTGAAATTTTGAGAAAAATTGAAATATTTCAAGAATATATTTTTTGCCAAGTTTTGAAGAATTTTGTGCCCAAAATTGGGTCATGTTTTCCTGGAGTTCTGAAAAAAGGTATCATTTATACAAGAATAGAACCTACAAAAAGTGGTCAAAATTTCGGCATGAAATCAGAAACGTCTATTGAAACTTTTTTTTGAGAAGTTTTGAAGAATTTCAAGTCTCAATTTGTCGTGATTTTTGGGATTTTTGAAATATGTTTCATGTGATCTATCATAAACCACTACATGAGAAGTCGTGAGCTTCCAGAAAAAGATGAAAAATCTGTTGTAAAATTTGGTAAATTTCAACACAAAAATGCATATCTACCTAAAGTTTCATCGAAACCTTTTCTCATTTCTGACCACAGGTAAAATAATTAGAAATCAAAAACAAAATAAATTCACAAAAAATGATTAAAATTCAATCCTAAAGTCACTAAAAATGACCAAAAAATGACGAGTTTTCCAGCAAAATTGACCGACTCTTTGCGAAGAAGTGCTGAAAGCGTGTTAAAATGACGTAAATTATGGTAAAAAACATTTTAAATTTCTGAAAATTACCTACCATAAAAATGATGAAAATCCAGTAAAAAGTCCCTATTTGATACATACATACTTACCTATTTTAAACTTTGTTGAAGCTTATTCTGAACACCAGTAGAAACATTGAACTTATTATAAATCTCCAAAAAATTATGTTATAGTCAAGTTTGCCAAAAATCCATCGAGTAATCCTAAGAACGCGTGAAAATAATGTAAAAAGTAAAAACACTCGAAAAAGCATTAAAATCAATTAACAAAAAATTATTGATTATAAATTTTCTGTAAAATTTGCCAAAAATGCTTGAAAAAAGGTTGAAAATATATCAAGTAAGTATACGAAAAATCACTAAAACAAAAAAAAAGCAATAACATCTCTGAAAATCACCAAAAGGAAATCAGACTCACTAAAACGGTTGAAAATGACATAAAAATACTCGAAAATGATTAAATGTCGATAAAATCTGCACTGATATTTTGATCAATATTGGAGTTAATGAGTAGACTTTTATACTGTTCATCATAAGTCTGACTTTTAAAAACTTAAAAAAAATTCAACGAAACAATAAAATTACGTCAAACTTTAAAAATGGCATTCTGGCATTTTTGTAAAACGAATAAGACCACGCAGAGTGTCCATTTATGACATTTCATCATCAAGTTTAAAGCAAAACATATACCCAATCCATGATTTAAAACTTTCTTTGCGGAGAAAACTTCGCCCCATTCGCCCTACTTTTCTATTACGTACATTTTACTGCTAGAAAAAAAAGACAATACCAGGCTACATTAAAACTGGTTCAAAGGCACTTCAAACTGAGCCTATACAATAACTCCCCACCTGTTTCAGAAACATCAGGGTTGATCTCACCCCTCCCCTCCATAGCCAAAAAAATCAGCGAGTTCTGACCAAAGTCAGCAAAAAGATTCATTTTGATTTGAAAATTATTTGAAAATTTTTTTAGCTTCGAAGGTGCCCTTGGAGGAGAGATATGAGCCCTCAAAGAGAGCATATTTTCGAAAAAATGGCGTTTTTCGCTCTCGGCCCTGCCCAACCTGTTTTGAGAAAAATGGTCCAGTATCAAATGAAAGTATTTGAGGTTCTGCTTCGAACTACTAATATGTACGCCGAAATCCAAGACCACTTTTATAGGATTCTACTGAGCGGTTAAAAATTTTAAAATCGCGTATTTCTGAATTTAGTGTTTTGAAAATTTTTTCTTTGCAAATATTTCGCATCAATGATGCTGAAATTTTAAAAGATATCATTCCTGAAACTTAGGGAAAATTTTGATACCAATTTCTTGGTCATTACTTATTGCCATGCTCCCTTTTTGAGAGTCCATATCTCCCATCCAAGGGCATCTCCGGAGCTGAATTTTTTGGGGGTAATTTTCAACTCGAAATGAAGATGTTTGCAGAATTTGGTCGAAATCCGCTGACTTTTTTCTGCAACCCATCCTACATTAGAACATTACATATCTACTTCTATGAATTATCCATGCACTCACAATTAGATCAAGTATTACCTAGCTATTCAATTTCTATTTTTTAGTGAAAAAAAAAGAAAGGATCATAATACAGAATGTTCTTCCAAAACAAGCAAAAATATATAATTTTTGCTCTCGATCAAATTAATTCCAATTTTACAGCCGATTGCATGTAGAACCAACCTTGCACTTCGTGGTTACGAAGAGATAGATGTAGGTAGACGAAATGTGAACCGCAGTCATTGATTAAAGCATAAAATCTCACGTTCTACAACGCGGTTACTTATGCCATATTTACCATAAAAATCATCCAAGCTCATACTCCTACCTTCTCCACATTCACGCGTCACTGGTATAGCATGATTTTAAATCCATGTTGGCTATATGTATATTGCACATGTATGGAAATTTTTAAACAAACCACATTTTGTAATATACTAGAAAATGATTTCGAAGAAAGTCTTCTGTACCTAACATAAAATATAGGCTCGGGTATTACATATGCCTATATAGCTTATAATGTGTACTCTAACCAATATAGATAATTACTCTAATTCATATCTATGTACTACCTGCCTGTAGTAACTTTAAAAACAATACTGCAAGTCACTCATTCTTAATTGATCTATCAATTAAAATGAGTAAACGTTATTAATTATAAGCACGGAGCAGGTAGATATGATGGTGTTTTAAATTCTCATTTGAAAAATGTATTCGTCTCACATTTTACTTTTACCTTTTACCAACGTATAGGCTAGGTCTAGGAGTATACAGATTACTTAGGTGGATGATTTGTTACATAAAATGTTAAAGGTCAAAAAAATAATTTATCAAACTCATTTGGTGGTAACTTTTTGAAAGCACGTAAAGACGAATGGTCTTAGGTATCAGGATTATTATATGTATTTTTAGAAGGGATCAAATTGATTCAGGTAGTAAGTTAGAGACATGAGTAGTACATTGCTTATTGTAGGTGATAAAAAATAAATCGAATAAAGATTCTAGTGAAAATGAAAATACCCAAAAGAGAATAAAACTTTGGTATTTTCACCAAAAAATTTCAACTTTGAAAAAAAATGGAGAATTAGATTTTAGAAATAATTTGTTGAATTAAATTTGGAACAATTCAGTAGCAAAAATAGAGCAGAATTATGTAGCTAATTAGTAATTACAAAATTTACAAAAAAAAAAAAAAAAAAAAAAAATAGAGAATAAAACTGTAAGAAAATGTCTTCGAAACCAAGTCTACGAAAGCTTCTACATTTTTAACGAGTCAATTCCACATATTTTTCTTCCAAAATCAGATCAACGACCCTTTCCAACTCACACATCTCACCAACCCTGAACCTGAACCCAAACGTCCATGAACACTCGAGTGAAAATTGGTTTTCGACGATTGAAAGTTTAATAAGTAAGTACTTTATCAGATTTCAATGGATCCCTCGCCGTGAGATAATATCAGATTGGAAATGATTTTTTTCACGTCATCAATCAAAACCATATGTGTCGACATTGGATCAAAATCGTAATACGATTGTGCTTGCAAATCGCCATACGACGAGTAGGTAATCGAATACCTTAATAAATTTAATCTTTAAATGTACATTTATTGTTCACTTTCACTCATTAATATACAATTAATCGTCCACATTTCTCGTATGACATATTGTTTTCGAAGAGAAAAAAAATGTATATTTTCAGTTATTCTTTTAACGTAAAAGCGTACGGGGACCGTTGCATAGGTATGAGATATTCGAGCCAGGAAAAAGTATAAATTATTATTTAATCGATTTAATTTAAATGCCTGCATAAAATTCAAGCCGAGTGGTCGATTTCTTTAAAATTATTTTCGACTTTGACGAAGTACTTGGCATATGAGCGATAAAAAATAAATAAATTTTAAATTCGTTGATTGACGTTTTAAATAAATTATTTAAAAAATAATAATAAACGAAGAGAAAACCGTTCGGGTAATTTTCCCAAACATTTTCAGTAATTTCACAAAACCAAAGCTGACCAAAAATATTCAACAAACTCATCGACGAGTTATCAAATATATCTCTAACTGAATTAATTATTATATCAATGACCCGGCCATCGTGACCAAGAATTACTTAATGTTTTCATTATCCAAAATACATAATTGAAAACGTCACAAATAACGGACCGTTATCAGTGAAACATTCAAAACAGCAGTCGACTTGGTCCAGTTATTTTCGAGTAGTTGCACAATAATTTAGGTATAAGAAGGCGCAAAACGTGTCGATGAGTTCTTCAGCTCTACACATTGAACCGTTAAAGACGACTTACCTAATTCTTCTTTAACGGATGTCTATTCAAATGATACCTATCGGTTTCATTAGGTAGTTTGACTATTATTTCTAGACGATAAAATTCTCGATCGAATAAAAAGCTACGTAAAATTTGAAATGTTTCGAGTTACTTATTTTGCAGATTCTATACTTATATGTAATAGAATTGCTATGTTCTCTCGATCCAGCGATTCCACCATATTCAACGGTAACCTTTTTGACGTAATAGGTGCCAATCTATGATCGATAATAAAACCACACCGAAATTAAAACGCGACCTTGGTAATTGATATCTCTACATCGATTATGATTTAATGAATCGATCATCGATTACAGACGAATGAGCAGGTAGGTAGATTTTGAAAGAAATGAAATTTTTCCACATCCATATGAGGCAACTTCCATATACCTGGACTGCAGTACTACATAGCAAGTCCCATTGAGAAAACGTTAAAATATGCCGATTAACTTTCATCACCTTGTTGGGTATTTGCTGCGGAATATACAGTACCTATTTTTTGGCTTTCCAACAGATGGGTATACTATAGGCAGGTATATACGATACTACACTTACGTACGTACACTCGATTGTATAAAAATAGAGAAATTAAGTATCGATGAAATAAAATAACATTACAATGGTAATGCTATAATACAAGTCCATCCAGTAGGTATCTAACTATAAGAATATTGAGAAATCTTGCAAAAAATGAAACGCAAACGTAAAAAAAAAAATATTTTTGTTTGAAATTCTACATAGTCTGAAAATCGAAAATATCTAAAGAGAGAAAAAAAATGTCAAGAACATTTCACGTTTGAAGGTAAACGTTACTTTTTCTATAGACTGTCAGACATCCGGCAAACGATACCAATTTTCATACAAGATACGCAGACCAGACGAATAACTTCTTCGTAGCTGCATATGTGTAGCCGACCATCTTGGAATCTTGACCGATAAACATTCTTGAGATTTATTCGCGATACTGTCGCGGTAAATTCGCGACGGGATGTTTGTAATGGAAAAAATTTACAGCTGCAATGACGTATTCATATGTACAAGCACCTTCTGGTTTCATATTTCATTTTCAAATTACATAATGCTTAGCTAGGTATACCTAGATATGCCAAGTTGGTAAGTACTCTTGAAAGTTTCTGAGTAAACTTTCCTACATCTTAGACCCAAATTATTTTCAGAAGCCGAAGTTGATTTTAACGTTTTATGGAGCGATTTCAGTGAATAATTCAAGAAAAAATTTAAAAAATCACATATTCAAAGGAGGTAAGAAGGCGTATAACGTAAGTATAAAAATAATCAACTACATAGTTGACTTGGTCAAAAATTCAGTTCTGAAGTGGTACTCCTGAAATTTCATGGTAACCACTTCAAACGATCGCGGGAGAGTGTTGAATAAGCATCCGACCAAAGTTATAGGTGCTAAAGTTCATGTTTGGTCCTTCCAGAGCGATTTGAAATTTCAGGAAAAATTTGAAAACTCACTGGAAGTTCCAAAACGGCCAAATTGCATTGTTTCCCAGTCAGGTGATCCTGTAGACACACCAGGCAATATATGTATCTTGTCATAAAAAATGCTCTATAGGTATGTATCTTCATTGAAATTTGATTTTTTTGCATTTTCTGGAACTTACAAAATTGATCAAAACTTTCGAACGTACACTTCACGATAACCACCTAAAATGGTCGAGAGGGCACCCACTGCCCATTGAGCATCAACCAAAAAGTTGAAACCACATGCTGAAGCTCATTTCTGGTCTTTCCTGAGCGATTTTAAATTCCTGGAGAAAAGTGAAAACTCGCTGGAAGTTTCATAGTCCATTGTAATATTCTGGCTAGATTTCATCAGTAGGTATAATTCATCTGCTAACTTTAATCACGTCACTAATAGGTTTAATTCGGTCATCCCCTAATTCAATTAAAACTCTAAATCAAAATATTTACTCACGCTTTCAAAACTCATTAAGCGGTGTAAATTTAAAATCAAACACTTACCCACAATTCTCAAGTCAATTAATGAACAGTAAAAATTTATAGTTGTGGGCTCTTCGATTCCCACAGCCACCCCCGATTCACACAATAATTTAGAGCTTATAAAATTCAAATCTGAAACCTTTATGGCTCCGGGCTCACGTTTTTGCCTCGTGCTTGACTGCTCGCGACCATTTTCAATATGATAAAAACCCAAAATTTGAATAACATTAATATTTCTCATAATAAAATGATGACACTTGCAACAATTTGTACAAGAGCTAATGAGCTCTAATGTCTCCTAGTACTTTTTAAACCCCTTTAAAATAAACCACAAGTACATTCAAAACATTGACATGACTGAGGACATTTACAACTTTTTTATCACTTACTAATTATTCAGAATTGTAACCCTTTTTCATTTGTCGCACACTCACCCTCCAAATTGCAATTTTTAGATGTCATAAATGTCACTTGCTTTTCGAAATTGCGCATCCTTTTTGATCCTTTCCCAAAATGAATTTAAATCAAACTATCTTACCAATTTGACCAATTCAAAGCCCTCCCTCTCAAAAACGAACCAAATTTTATTATAAATACAATTAGGGTGAGTTTACAAATCCTCAGTTGTTTTTAGATCACAAAAATAGATACTTCGAGTTCTATTCAACGCCTTAATGGTTCGTTTTGCGACTACTGAATTTTCTAGTACTTACTTACTTATCAAATTTTCAAGTTCACGGTTTTTATTTATTTTGTTTACTAATTTCCAAGTATCATTTTTTTCGGAGATTCATTGAATTTATTCGCGAATCAATTTATTGGTCAATTATTTTTACTCTCTAGTCAACTGACGTTTTTTATTGTGCAATTTTATAATTTTTCACGAGACCATTTGAGAATTCCGATTTTTGGTTTGCAACCCCATTTATGGCACCAGAGATTTCCTGTCTAATTTTCAACATTGGTAAGTCTCCTTTTTGGAGTTTTATGTATTTATTTAAACTTTAGTTTAATAAGTTTTGCCTTACTTCACCTAAACTTTAATTTCAAATTTTTTCATTTGTGTAAATAAGGATTTAAACATTTTCCAAATTCAACAGTAAATTTAGATTTTTTTATTTAATTAGATCTTTTATTATTTTTACCCAAAATCTTGTAAATTTATATCTAAAATTTATCAAATTAAATTTTTAAACTTAAACTCTCGAATTTTATTGAGTTCAAACTTGAGGAATATAACACCATAAATCCTAAAACTGGCCATTTTCAAAGTGGAAAGGAAGCGTTTATTTGAAGTAATTATTCAATTGGTTGATTTTGTTTTTTAAAAAAAATCGAGAAAAAGTTGAAAAATTGTCATGAAAATAGTCTTCTTGAATTTTCTAACATTCCAAAAATTCACCAAAAATCCAAAAATGAGCTTTCAGTGCCTAAATTCTGGTTTGAGGGGTTAAAAGGCTGCAAGGGGTTTCAAATTTCAAAATTTACGTTAAAAATCAAAAAAAAATTGTTTTTGATTTTCAATGTGTAGAAAACTGGTGGTTAAAATCTGTGATTCTAAATTTTTCCTGCAATTTTCCAATAAAATATGTAGTCAATAACGACCCACCCTCACGAGGAACACTTTTTTTCGATCTCACTTGATGCAGGCTTCCCACCCCCTCCTTCCGGTCTAATCTTATACCTACCTACAAGTACTCGTACAATTTATGCTTCTCTCCACCTTGAAAAATTTCCTCGCTTCATCATTGACTATAATTGTTTTTTCTGTCAAATTACAACGAGTAGAAAAGATTAAACTATAAAACCGGTTTAATGTTCTGTTTTCATCTCAAGTAAAATTTACTCTACTACCTATTTACAATTTTGAAAAGGAATTGTTACACAATCTATGATTATCGATATCGAGTATAGGGTACATCATTTTAAAACTGTTATTTCTTGGAACAATGACGCAGGTAGGCAGAGGCACTAACCACCTTCTGCAGAATTTCGTTGACCTCTTAAATTCTACCAACGAGGTTTCCATCGTAGATTTTCGGACAACAGAACCGTTAATTTAATACCTAAGTAATCAAAACCAATCATTCTGAAAAAAATTATTATTCGTGAATATTTTCTTTCAGATTTTACTTTCTTTTCGTCGCATCGTGACAACAGTAGGTAGCAGGCTATAAAAAAAAGGGAAAATGAAAGAATTCGAGTAAAATAATTTATCATTAACGTGGTCATTTTTGCAAATCGTTTTAAAAGTGAAACATAAACGTCAAAATAAATAATGTACTCGTACCATACCTACGTGATGCATTTTGTAAGAAGAAAAAAAATTCACAAATTTTTTGAAATTGTGTCAAACATAAACGTTGAACCAATAAACATCCTCGTAAATGACTGAGATCAATAAACTAGGCACCTAGAGGAAATTTAAGTGAAAAAAATACCTAAATAAAAGAACTCATTAACTATCTACGAAACATTCCGTAGTTCGTTTTATAATAAAATTAAGAAAAAAAACGACAAATTAATTCTCGCGGCGACGATATTATCTCGATCAGAAAAGTGTAACGGTTAATTCAATATTTACACGTGCATCTTTTGTTCTACGAATCGAAATGTTTTTTTTTTAGCCAACCGAAAAGAGAAATGATTTAAATGCTCATCGATTGATTTATACTTTCCATTGCAGTTGGACAATGATTAATGAAATAGATATGAGTAACGAAGAAAACGTCGGCGAACGTACCAGTACAATTAACCGACTAATTAACATCGATAGGTTTTTTTTACACTTTCTCGATCATGCATATAATTGAGTATTGGCTACGTAGGAAAATTCTAACGGACGAAATTCTCAGCACCAAAGCGACTTCTTAGCTGTATAGACTTGGGCCTACTACTCATTTTGAAAGTGTCTTACGCTATATGACCGCGACACGAAAGTAAAAGAATAAAAAAAAAATCAAAAAGTAGCCGAGAATTACTTAACGGTAAACTGATAGGATTATATTTCTACATCATATCTGATACCTATACCTTGACTGCCTTATTCACCTGTTTAGAATGTAACCTATGGGTTAGTCGGTTATGGAATTTCATTAAATACCGGTAGCTTTACAAATGCATAATGAAAAACATATAGATAGGTACTGAAAAGTCTATACAATTCTGCTTCAGGTATAGCTGGAGCTGCATTATGTGTACCTTTGACTATCGTTATTTTTATTAATCTCTACGTGAATGAAAATTCCGGATACGACCTATGTATACGAGACGAGATGTAGCACTGGCCTAGTAAAACTTCATCATTTTACTTTTACAATATGTGTGTATCACTAATCAATAGTCATGTACTTGACACATTGATTCCAACATTCGAGATATGTACCTCAAAAATAGATATTTACGTTTTATTTTGCGACGATGAAAAAAAATGACAAAATTTTGTATCGGCTCGAATGTTATCAATATGTCGTGTTGATATGCCATTTGTGTGGAAACGTGATTCACTGACGTCTTCGTGTAGTATTTCTTGTATTATTCTCACGCTTCGTCAGTTCAGTTGAACAAGATTCAACCATTTTGTTCCAGTTTTTCACCTTTTGCTAGTAATGTGATTTGCAATTGAAGGCAGATAGATAGGTATATGGTTAAAGGCTGTGTTGTAAATAAACGAACGTTCTGTGCCAGAGAACGTAAATCGTATATTTCACTGTTTCTTTCTACGAAAATGTAACGACGGGGAAGATGTCGTTTTGGAATTCGAACTTGAGTACATTCTCACGGATTTCAAAGGAAATTGTTTGGAAAAAAGGATACGTCAAAATTTTTTCATTTCCCGAAGTTTATTAGTGAGCTGTTGAAACTCTGCGAGATAAGTTCAAAAACAAGCTATCAATCATATCTTTCGAATTATTGAGGAAAAAGTGTTCCAAGAGGTGGGCAGCCGGCAGGTATATGTCTTGGTCCCAAATAAAAGCTTCTGACCAAGCAATGAACCAATTTTGAAATATTGTGTTTTTATTAGGTTTTAAAAAATTGTGCATTGTATCCCAACAATGGTCTGTGAAAGGAGGGAGGGGTATTTCTTTAAAAAATGCACCAATTTTGGACGCACTACCTTCAGATGGACCAATACCTAAATGATTGTCGTTCAAAATAAATATCAAAGACAAAGTCTCTTACAATGGAAGTATCTCAACCAGAACCAAATTTTTTGAATCAAACCAAGGGCAATCAAAAGAGGACCCCGAAATACACCATCGATGAAAATTTAAGTGTCTCATGAGAAAAAAAACACAAAACTTCTTCAAATTAACGTATCAAGCTAAAAATGGGTTTACTGGGTCATTCCAAGTCAATTCTACCAAGAAGTGGTAATGGGGTGGACGATAATTGGAATGGCATTATTTCGTAAAGTCGATTTTAAAAAACTGAAAGTTTTCAAAAAAATGCAAGTTTTGATTGGTGAAGTTGACCCATTTAACCTCTATTTTTACGTATGTGTTGAAAAAGTTGAAAAAAATCCTGTCACTCGATGAAATGAACCTCACCACAAAAAAATCAAAATTCTGAGTGAATTGAAAAAGTAAACGATTTTTAATTTTTTTGCTATGAGTGTAATTCTTATCAACTTTTTCATGAAATACGTCAGAAAGAGGTCAAAATAAGACAACTGAATAAATTTAAACTTTTTTTGATGTTTGGAATTGAAAATTGACTTTTTTTTGAATTTTGATTTTTTTGAAATGAGTTCATTTCATCACATGAAAGGGGTTTTTCAACTTTTTTCAACGGACACGTAAAAATAGGGGTCAAAAGGGTCAACTTCACCAATCAAAACTTTTTTCATGTTTTAAATCAAAAAATCTCATTTTTTCACAAACTTTCAATTCTTTTAAATCGACTTTAGGAAATAATGCCATCCCAATTTTTCAATTTGTTGTTCACCATGAAACGTTGTCCATAATATATTTTTTTCAGAATTTTTGAGAGTCGAAACGATATGAAAACCACGTTTTGAAACTTTTCTAGCTAATTTTTCGTACGAAAAAAAATGGCAACACTGATTTTTATGATATCGCCAAAAAGCCTTTCAAACCCCCTAACTATTGGGAAAAGTTTCATTTTGGTGGGTATCGCGGTTATCGAGTAATCCATTGCTGAAATGGGTGATACTTCAAGTTCACTGAAAACTTTGATACCCCCTAGCAGCCTTTAAAAAGGGGCTAGATTGCTGCGATTTGCGCCATTGGTCATCCCTTCGGAAGTTCTTTCCTAAAGGTAAAATTCCAAAAAAAAATCGCCCACCCCCTTACCACTTCTTCGTCGATCGAATTGACGTGGAATGACCCTACTTTATTTTCGATTTTCTGAGTCGATTGGTGATGGTTTCAAATCATTCTGAACTCTCCAGTGGATTTTCGAACTGTCCATTTTCTGAAAAAAGTACCTACTCTGGGGAAATAGTCCAGTCAAATAGCAGAAAAAAATAGGTGAACCCAAATATTGCGATCAAAGGTTTTTTTGGTGAATATTGTCTAGGGTGGTATGCTGAACAACATACTCAAAGTCCCCGCCCCTATCCCACGAGTAAACCCTCCCACAGTGGATCAAAGCCACCCAAAATCAATTTTTCGTCAAGAGCTCCTGAAATATTGAATTTTGAGTAAAATGAGCTCAGTGATCATTTCATCTCTTCTCCAATACCTATCAAATGAGCTATCGACCAACTCCCTAGCCTCAAGGGGGGTGGCGCTACGACCCCCTAATTACATTTTATAACTTGGGACTTGTAACCTGGTCTAATTGATAAAATGAAGTCAAACTTGGGGAATGGGATTCTTTTGGGAGCTAGAGTTTGCCTCTGGAGTCGGGAGGGTCTAAGTTGAAAATTACAGAAAGGTCATTTTTTTGGAGGGGCATAACATGACCCCAAAAGGATGAAAAGGGTCTAAAATCATACCATCAGACAGTATTCCTATTGTGATCAACATATCCAAATTTCAGCTTCCTAGGTCATCCATACTCCTTTTAAGATGGAAAAACCCGAAAATAGGGGGAAAATAAGGGTATTTTCACCGTAATTCCGCATTAAATGAGATGGGGATGACCTAGGAAGCTGAAATTTGGATATGATGATCACAGCAGATAGGGTACTGTCCGATGGTATGATTTTGTACCCTTTTCATCCTTTTGGGGTCATGTTATGCCCCTCCAAAAAAATGACCTTTCTTTAATTTTTAACTTAGACCCTCCCCACTCCAGAGGTCAACTCTAGCTCCTAAAAGAATCCCATTCCCCAAGTTTGACTTCATTTTATCAATTAGAACAGGTTTGAGGCTAGGGAGTTGGTCGATAGCTCATTTGATAGGTATTGGAGAGGAGATGAAATGATCACTGAGCTCATTTTACTCAAAATTCAATATTTCAGGAGTTCTTGACGAAAAACTGATTTTGGGGGGCTTTGATCCACTGTGGGAGGGGGGGGGGGTTGCTCGTGGGGTAGGGGCGGGGACTTTTAGTATGTTGTTCAGCATACCACCCTAGACAATATTCACCAAAAAACCTTTGATCGCAATAATGTTTGGGTGAAATTGCATTTTGACTGGGCTAAAAATGAAACTCAACTTCTAGGTATAAACTTGGGTTTCTTATTTTTGTGACTCGAAGTGGTTCGAAATGATCACCGATCAACTCAGGAGGTAAAGAATGAGATGACAACCGAATTTCTGGTTACTTTTCTTTTTTTCTCTCAAAAATAATCCCTAGAGAATATTTTAGTTTTGGAGCGGCAAAAAAATATTTTGAAAATATTTGCCTAAGTCGATCGAAGGGATCATAAAGATATTCGCTTAGCCTTAGGTACGTCAAAATGAGCAGAAAATTCATATCTTCCACAGATGTAGGTAAATGGATACAACAATTAAAATTAATCATTTTCCAACAACTAGGTGAAGACGAAATGGAATCATCATTCACATCAGCTTCGCGCGATGTCGAGAACAAAAAATTAGATTTGTGTACCATGATAATTTCAATCAGCTATTTGATCGAGCACGTGCGAAGGAAACAAAATTGTAACACTTTCGTCCATTGAGAAGATAAAAAAAAAATAATACATAAAACCAGTTGCCCATTTTTTTTCTTTACTCCATAATGGATCTGTTATAAAGACTGAACGATGTCATTGCATTAAAGTTCATCAGTGCGTTATCAGTACAGTGTTTACCACCATCACGGTCAGTGAACTATCATGAGCGAGTATATACGACTTAATTTTTCTTTGTATCACATTTTAGCGCCTAGTCGCTGGTACAAGTTTACTTATCTGTAGGCAATTTCCACGCTTCACGGTTTTATATTTTTTTTCACCATTCGCGAATGGTAATGTTTTTCAATGTTCAGGTAACTTATACTCTTGGTCGTGAAATGATTGCGATGCATTAACATCAACCTTGACTAGTTGGCAATTAGGTTAGGTTTTTTAATAGCAAACATTGTCCAACTGACCGGTGACCGGTCAACTTGCGGATAGGTACGTTGTACTCTGGGTAAACGTAAATTTTCAAAAGTACATTATAACAAATTTTCACGTTGTGTATGTAAAGCAAACGGATTACAAAAGGTGGGTAGGTTAGGTATATACGAGTATAGGTATAATAAAAAACCGGGTGTGTCTACATTTTTCTCAAGTCCACATTTTAATTCATTAAAATGATTCCGGATGAAAGCATGTCTTTCGTTGCCAAGTGTAAAGTGTATCTCGACACGTTACACATATTTGCATGTTTACTCAGGCAGGTAGGTTTATATGTACACACAAACGACGAAATACCTTTTTAGTGAAAATATACAAATTTTACTCGAAACATTTTAAAAGTGTGGAAAATATTTCAAATTCGTATATTAAGCATAGCCTAATATATTCCTTTTATCTCATTCATAACTTCCGCAGTTCACTAAAAACAAATTCGTCGCAGGGATTCTGTTTGCATCAAGAACCGAAATATGGAGTAATTTTTTTCTCAAACCAATCTCATCATCGAGTAGGTAGATTTCAATCTATCTTTTTAATACAACAAAGAATGCGAATAGTATGCATATTTCATTACCTTACGTAAAATAACCACCATAAAAATTAGTTCTAACCTCAAGTATTAAGTATTTAGCTATACATACACAAATCGAATCGCCAAACCAAGAGAAGGTACGAATTTACTTCCACAAGATGTAATCATCGATCGATTTGGACGTATCACATAAAACATGAAACACGGTACGAGATCGACGATCGCTCGTGTTGGGAAAAATTAGACCGTATAATTGTTAATATAGCTCTGTAGCAGTTTTTTCACGCGAATTTCAAAAGCAACGTAAAATTATTGCTCAGATTACGACGTTTAATATACTTAGTTTTTACTCGTTGAACGTGAGTGTATAATATTCATACAGTACCTTACCTACGTTGGAGTATATACGAGTAATCGTTTCGATTTGCTGACATCAATCAACCAGGATAGTCTTTCAGAGGCGGTGAAAATTAAGAAAAAAAATACGCTTCAACGTTATCGTATCGATGTTTGATGCAAATTATCCTCGATCAACTGTAGATGATTAATTGCTCGTAAATAATTTAGTTAAATATCACTGGATTATACACAGAAACGGTGCCTAACCAAACAACAGGTATATTTATTCGAGCATGAAGAAATCCTCATCGACAGGAAAACTTCCTTCCAGTTCCAGTTTCCACATTAGTGTGTAATTCTCCGATGATGGAGAACTATGTAAAATTACATCAACTGTCGAATTTTTTTGTCTTACGTCCGATACCTATTTCCTATTTACTTCACTGATACCTACAGGTACATATTAGGTACTTATTAGATATTAATCGATACATATTTTTTTATGATATCAAATTCGTGACTGTGTAAATAAATATTTTTTAAATACTATCAAAATATAGGTACGCAGATAGGTACATATTGTAGTCTGTTTATTGAATTAGTTACGTTTTCATTTCTGGTTTCTTTTTTTTTTCGGAGCTCGATTTCATAGAACCTATTCTACAGTATCTGCCTCCTGAACCTATTCTCAGCCATGGCTCTCAGCGTGGAAAGATCAATTATCTTTTTTTATTAAAATTTTCACTTCATCATCGATAATTCGATAACGAGTTAAATGATGTAAATAGAAGTTCGTTTACTGACAATATTTATTATTATAGGCGTTCATACGGTAAGGTAATGTGATTGCACCGCCGCCGGAGAAAATTGCCGTTACATATAAGACCTGAATTCAAATGTAAAGATGCTGCGTCAGTTATTATTACTGATAACATATGGTCTTGTATAACGTTCATTTGTCAAATACTGAAATACTTATAAGCTTGAGCGATGTTTTTAAAGCAAGGCAATCTTATCAGTAATAACTGGAAAATAGGTAAGGTGCCTATACTCATTCCAATTTTACGAAAAATCTTTTAAATTTTCTTCATTTCAAATTCATTGTGGAATTGATGATACACCCAAACCTACCCATTTGTTTTCAATGTCAAATTGGTTCAGTTTAATTTAATCATTGTATCCAAAAAATGCTCAAAAGTACTCATTTTTCAATACCGAGACTTTTAAAGAAAGGGGTTGGGTTATCAGAAATCCACTGAGAAATTACTCGTACTTTCATAATATCTGAAAATCGAAGATTGGAGTTTTCCTTGAGGCCATCTTTGAAATCTGATCTCAAAAAACCATACCTAAGTATAAAACAAGAACATTTTCGAAGAGCATATCAGGAGTGAAAATTTTGTGAGGATGAAAGATTGGGATTATTTTAATAAAAAAGGTTAGAAATAACAAAAATATACAGGTAGATAAGGTACATATTTTCAATTTATCCAGCATCCAGAGCAGCATACTAGATACATAGAATAACATTCGAATAAAAAACTGAAACAACTTCCCAACAGCTTCTAGAATTTTGAAAACATTTTCATTAAAATCCAAAATTCTAAATGATAACTATTCGTCGAAAATTAAAATTTAATGAACCTTTTTCAAATTTCCGCAAAAATGTTTTATACGATCATAAAAAAGTAAGCAGAGATTAAATTTTTAAGAAATTTTTTCAACATTTTTAGTTGATATGGCGTTGGAATTTTTCTGTTTACAGATTTACAAGGGTAATAATTATGCCAAAATAATTTTCAAAAACTACATTTCTTGGTAAATTTGCTCTCTGTATAGGCAGATAAGAAATTTTATTGATCTTTTTTATCAACAAAATGATAAAATATTTCAACATTGGAGAAAAAATATTTTTTGAAGATTTTTTACAGTAGGTAATTTGGTATCTACTCACAATCTTTAGAAATTATTTTCTCAGAAATTTCAAATAAATCTGTGACCTGTTCTGACAAAAGGTACCATAAGTCGGAAAACGTTTTTGTTACAGTAGAGGCAAAAATGTAAAAATAAGTCAAAATTTTGAAAAATTGTTTTTTCGCGGATTTTGATTGTTTGACATGTGAACTGTCATGTGACACAGCCACAACAGGTAATTTGGCCGAAAAATGTGTTAAAAGCGTATTTTGAAGTTAGTGTCAGTCGAAAATTTGAGCGCTCAAAACTTTTAAAACTATCTGGAGGCGGAACAAAGCATTCTACGGAAAAATTACGTCGAGGAAAATTGTAGAGAATTAAATTTCCAATCGACGTAATGTCATTAGTTTTTCTCTAGGGGGCTTAGTTTTCGATATATTTGCAAAAGAAAGTAAAAATCGAAAAAAAATCAATTTTAAAAAAAATTATTTCTCATTTTATCTTATTTTTTTACGGTTTTATAATGCAAACGTGCTCTTATCGTAAATTTAACTTATTCCATGTTATTCTACGCACTTTCAAGTACCAGAATCCATTTTTTGAAACATTATGGACCTTTTCTCGGAAAACATCACATTATCAGTTTTCATAAATTTTTTTCTTTAAATGCGTTTTACTCAAAATTTTGTTTTTCAATCCTTCAACTTCAAGAAATGAAAAAAGGTGAGAAAAAATGAGCTAGGAGGCTGGGATTGGTCTCATTCGACTCGATATGATGTCTAGTTTTCAAAATGGCCAAAAAATTGAAAATGAAAAATCCGACTTATGGCCCCTATTGTCAGAACAGGTCACAACAGCACTGTTTTGATATCTTGTTCTACATAAAAAGGGCTATTTTCGAAAATTTTTCCAGAATTTTTTTTCCACCTTCATGCTTTCATTTCAATTGCAAGTTTTTAAACTCATTTTTTACATCATCAAAGTGGAAACACTGATGTTGGAATCATGTAAAAATAAAGAATATAGGTAAACCGCAAAGTTGATTAGAACCACCAATACAGGCATTTTAAATTTTCATTTGGATGTAATTTTGAAAACTTCCACATGAATCTCCTCTATGCAAAAAAAAACCTAAGGGACCTCTGCCAACATACAAAATCTGAAAATAATCGGTGACCCACCGTGCAAATTTTGGCTGTTTGGTATGGAATGATCCTGTAATATTTATCGAAAATACTCAAGGTGATCACCAATTAAAAACTGACCAAAGTTAAAGTTATTAGGTGCTCGAGTTTTTTTTGACCCTTTCTAAGTGATTTGAACTTCCAGGAGAAATTCAAAAACCCGCCAGAGGTTCCAAAAAGATCAAAATTGAAATCGTTTTCGAGTAGGGTGATTGTGTAGATACAACAGAAAATACCTTGCCGGAAAAATCATTCGTTATGTACCTTTTTAAAAGTTTTATTTCTTAACTTTGTCTGGAATTTGAGTACAAATTGCACTAAAATTCACTTTTGATCTCACACCCATAAAATTTCTCAGTAACCATCTAAAATAGTCGAGAGGGTGCTCAATAAGCACCGTACAAAGTTGTAAGCACCAAAATTAATTTTTGGATCTTCCAAAGCGATTTGAATTTTTTCTGAAGAAAATTAAAAAAGTCGCCGGAGGCTCCATAATGGCCCAAAACGAATGATCGTTGACGTATGGGAATTGAATATTCAAGGAATTATTCACATAGATTCACTTTGATCAAAAAAATTATATTTTATGAAAAAAAAATTGAAAATCGTCCTTGGAACAGCTTTTTTTTAAATTTTCAAATATACTCGTTAATTTCAATTACGAGCTTTTTAGAACATGCTCTTTCGATCTAGCGTGATTTCGTTGAAGAAATCAGAGACAGTGTGAGTCCTGAAAGTTCCATCAAGAGCAAAATGATTAAAAAAGAAGACATTTTAAGGTAGTTCGGCTTGCTCAATAAATAAAAATTTAGGACTGAAAATGAGCTTTTTAAACGCATATGAGAATACTTACTTACTCATCATCATATTCACATTTATATACCTACTTTGAACAACTTTTTTTTTGAGCTGTGAAAAAATTAATTTTTGGTCTAAAACGTTTTTACAGCTTGCATTAGTATTCTGCGAGTTGAACTTCTCTGAAAAGTATCCACTTTTTACACAATTGAATCGATGAGAACAGAAAGAGGCTAAGTTTTTTCTGTACTTTTCACTATCGCACAATCGAAATTTCGTGAAAACGTCAGAAAAGTGACTTTTTTGGGCCCTGTTTAAATCCTAAAAAAGAAGCCCAATCCAATCGAAACCCATTGAAATTAGAAAATTTTTTGAAAACTGAGTGAAGAAAGGGATCTGATTCATATTTCTTCGAAGGACATTCGGCACAAATGAAATTTTTTTGCTATACTTTAAAAAATTATGTCCTGGAGTCATCTTTTAATAACCAAAAACTGTTTCCCACAGTTCTGTGCACTTCCTGAAAATTGCAAAAATGAGAGTTTGCTCGTTTCTGTTCTCATTGATTCAATTATTGCAACTTTTGGGTGAAAGAAGCATGTGTGTGAATCTGCACATAGCGATGAAAAAAAAATCGATCGAAAGAGGTCGTACCTGGAGTGAAAAATTCTGCCATAACACACTTTTTCAATCGTTTAGGTATAGATTCTACGTTTTTTTTACTCGAAAAATGCCAAAAATGGGTACAAAGATGATAAAATCATAGAGTAATTATTTGCAAAAAAAAATAAAAGAAGATTCAGTCAGAAATGGCGTTTGAAAATTCCACTGCATAATAAAAACACAAAGAAATACCTGGACCTGTATTTTTCATATTACATACAAGAATCGTCAAATTCGTCAAGCCCACAATCCTGTTCAACTGCCCTGCAGATAGTGAGCAGAGTGATCACTGCAGTAACGTTTTATTAATGTATCCAGACCAACTCCGAATTCATCATCACGAAAATTTTGCATATCAACACGTAACACCAGCATTCGTTTTCTCATTAGAGATACATATTCATTTAATAATATAACTCGTTAAATTTCTATGCTCTAGATGTTGAAATGTGGAAGCTGCGTTATGGAACTATAATGATAAGGAAATCCACACGTTAATATACGTATCTTCATCCAACGATTACGAAACAGGTACTTTTTTGTTACCTATCTCACGAGACGAAAGGTCTGTACCCCCACAGGAGAGACAAACGATAGGTATCAAATAAAAGAAGACGATGGACCTGGATGATACTATACGATGAATCGATGGAAGGAAACTCGAATTCGGATTTGCTCTTGCTCTTGTTATTGCTGTAGGTTGAATTACCACCAACTGCGTTATAACGAAGCGTCTTGCAAAGACGTACATAGGATAGGATAGCAGGACACTTAAGAGTTGTGGAAGTAGAATAAAAGACACTATTCACCGGGCGAAAGTTACGAAATACCGGCATCAAAGGAGTATTGAAAAAATTACGAAATATCCCGTCGAGAAAATACAAAACTTGCAGCGGAATTCGTATTAATTTGGCGTAGAAAAACAGTACCTACTCGGATTAAAAGGTAAGTAAGTATACCTACCATCTCTATTAGTATAGATGTGTACCGAGTAAGTATAATTTGATTCTTAACGGGTTTCTTGGTTAAATAGCAAACCGGTATTTGTTTAACTGTTTAGGTGATAGAATAGATAGATTAGGCTTGAACCTTTATAGATACGAAAATGATGTCGTCAAAAATATGCCGTCCAGCTACATCAAGCAGGTATTTTGGTATAGGTAATAACTTCACTCTTCAGACACCGAAACCATCTGACCAGTTGATGATGACTTTTGGTACCTACCTTATACCTATCTGTTTTACTGAATTGGTCTGCAGTGTATCGTGTAGGTATTTTTGATTCATATAAACAATATGTTGTACGTTTGTGTGTGAATGCTTGTATACGTGTAGATGGTTTGATGCCTTCAACATCCTTTCACGAATACGTTAAACATATAAGAAAACAGCAGTCGTACTAACTGTAAGACACGAATGGAGTTTATAACATGATTTCAATACGTCTTTCATGATCAATATGAGAAAAGTAAACCATCAAACTGATTCATCGAACACTCCATGCTAAAAATAATCCAAAGAAGTACTTAAAATTTTACATCAAGGGTAGCTGATCATATCATCTTATGAAGTAAGAGTAAGAGTACCTACATCAGTCATTTTACCTCAACAAAAGAAACATTATCTACTTATTCCTGTAGTCATAAGACTAGGTAGGTACCTCATACTTTAGCACATTCCTCCCCTCTGAAAAGCAACAGGTGCCAAACCAAATAGGTAAATACTCTACAGCTACAGGTACACCCCAAACCCAAACACATAAAGCAATGTAATATAGTAGGTACCATAATCAAACACTTACAGTTTACAGGGGAAAAATCCAAATAACCAACAACACTATAATAAACGCATTGATACGCGAACACAGTCACTGTCACTTCATCCAAAATCTCATTCAATTAAGCAACAAATCGCGCAAAACAAATGAATCAAAAAGCACCAAAATAGTATCGATTAAAACAAAATATTATATATACGGATAAAACACAAAATAAACTTCACAAAACGCGGGCACACACACTCGCGAAAGATGGATTTCGTCTTTGAAAAAAACCGGCTGCAGGTTTTACTACAAGACCGCGTTATACACCTTTCTATTAAGTGGGACCGTAACCGCAACAAAACCTTTCCAACTTCTCGATCCCCCTCTTTTCATCGAACAACTTACATACTACAATGCTGGTACAGGAAGCGGAGCAGAAGGGAATCAAGAAGAAGATCGGGAACTAGCACAGGTAAGATGGAACATCGATTGCATTCATCAGAGGTCTTCCACTTTATATGGTATTCGTTTCACCCGTGATAATTCTCTTTTTTCCGTAAAATTTCTATATACCGCGAACGTTTTCATTCAATAATATAATCGTCTGGTTTGGAGCGACATTTTCTGTACAGTATTTCCTCGCAGATGATGGGTTTGAAAATATCATCATTCTGTATAAATAAATGAAAAATTTTGAGAATCGCAACTACTCAGGTACCTACATGGCGAAAATAATAATATTGAAATGATCATACGCAAAAATTCGTGTCTAGACTAGTTCGCCAAGTTCAACAGCCTCAACTGGTTATTCAAGCATCGGGCGCTGGTCATCGTCATCGTCAATAGCGGAACTAAGAAGTACGAGTATCTAAGAAGAGCCAAACAAAAACTACTGTCCATCCACTTTGAGTGGTCTGCCTAATACCCAAAGTAGGCAACACGAGTTACATTGTTAGTACATATGAAGGGTGCCCTCTTTTCAAGGTACCAATTTGGGTTTTCCCTGTTTACTTTTTAGAAGCCTCATACATGAAATTTTTCATTTTATAAAAGAGATACAAATTAATTCGAGCGTATAGTGATGGAAATAGCTTTCAAAAATTCGTATTCTGGTTCTGATGGGTGAAAACACAATGATTTTTTTATGTGAAGACCGAAGAGTTTGATTTTTCCGGTTTCAAAATTTAGAATTCGAATAGGGCTAATGATTTTTTCGAAAGTCCAAGTTTGAAAAAAAGTAAACTGGCTCGAACGAACTGAGGGCAAAAACGTTCAAAAAGTAAGTTGATAGTTAGGAGTTTTTTTTTTTTTTTTAATGTGAGGAGGAGTTTGATTTTTTTGGTTTTAAAATTTTAGAATTTTAATTATGGTTTTTTTAGAATTAAAATTTTAGAAATTGAATTATGGTTTTTCAGAGATTCAAAGTTTAAAAAATAAAAGCAAACAAGCTAGAACCAACTGAGGACAAAAGCTTTCGAAAATCCGTATTTTAAAACGTGAAAAAAGCAATGTTTTTTTACGTCAGGAGTTTGATTTTTTTGGTTTCAAAATTTCAGAATTTGAATGATGGATTTTTAGAAATTCCAACTTTGAAAAAGGAAAGTAAGCAAACCAGAACGGAGTAAGGGCAAAGGCTGTCGAAAATTTGAGTTTTGAAAAATAAAAAAACGTTTATTTTTCAAGTGAGAAGTTCATTTTCTGATTTAAACGATTTCTGAGTATGAATAATAAGTATATCAGGTATCTATATTTTTCAGAAAGTTTGATTCGGAAAAAAAACCAACAGGCCTGAGCAAAGCAAGGGCCAAAGTTTACAAAAATTTATAATTCAAGAAGTAAATTATCAGGTATTTTTTTTTACAAGAAATCAATTTCTCCACATTTGAAATTTTTGAAAGTGAAGTACCTAAGTATAAGTATGTACTTTAGGACAGACATTTTCCATGTGAAGAAATTCAGAAACCGAAAAAATATTGTAAGTAGGTACCTACGTATTTAGTCCAAGCAAAGTGAGGGCAAACGCTTTCAAAAATGTGTAATTCAAGTTACACAAAAGTTCGCAAAATAACGTCTTTCTCAAGTCTAAAATTTTTTTTAATTTTCTGACGTTGCTTACTTTTTTAATGTTTGACTTTCAGGTTTTATGAGACCGAGAAAATGTAAGAAAGTCATTTTTGAAAAATAAGGATTTTAAAAAAATCTGTCATTATTAAGTACTAGGGCAATTATTTTTATGATATCGCATATTTTTTCCTGCTACACCAGATACCGCATATCGCAATTTTCTTCACGTTTCATGCAATTTCAAGACGAATGGTGAAATTTTATAGCGCATATTTTCGCATATTTTGGGTATAAATGCATAAAAACGCTTATTTTAGTTTAAAAACGTCAAAATTTCGCTTATTTTGAGCTTTTTTCAGGTCGTTAAAGCTTTTTCGAGAAAAAAATGGCAAGAATCAGCCAACAAAATAGGGAAAACAAGAATTTCAAATTTTAAAATCCATAACTGTTCTTCAATCTACACTGCCGAACTCACAGCTATTTTCCACTGTCTCTGTGACATACTCACTTATGAATCAGAAAATAAGTCCTTCTTAATTCAAAGTGATTCCCTCAGCTCACTAACTGCTATCCAAAATCTTTTTTCCGATCACCTTCTAATTCAAAATATTCATAAAACTCTATTTGACTTACAAAATTCAAACTTCTTCATACAGTTTATGTATGTACCCAGCCACGTTGGAATCTTAGGAAATGAAATTGTAGACATTAATGCAAAATCTGCCACCATCCTTTCTCCCCTTATATTTATCACAGCTGACGACCTCAAATCTATCTTCACCCAAAGCACACTTAAGAAATGGCAAAACTTTTGGTCCCTCCAAACCACAAACAAGCTCTTTCAACATAAAAAATTAGTCCATCCTTGGAAAAACCTCTCCCACTTAAACAGACTTGAAGAAATCATTATAACCAGACTGAGAATTGGCCACACAAAAATCACACATAATCACCTCTATGAAAAGGCCCCAAAACCCACATGTCAGTTCTGCCTCTCAGAACTTATATCTGTCCAACACTTACTATTTCAATGTCCCTCCTTACATCAGCACAGACTATCCCTACAAATAGATGAAAGATCCCTATTCATACCAGACGACCCTTCCGAAATTAAAAAATTCTTAGACCTAATTAAAAAACTTGACCTTACCAACTCGATTTAAATCTCATACGACGGGTGTAATAATCAAGTAATTACAAACACCCAAAAAAAAAAAATTTGACATTTTTGATATTGAAAGAAAAACAAAAGAAAACTGAATAATTTAAAACAAAATATGGTTGTAGCGGCATATTTTAAAATATGATCGATTGATCTATGCATTTGTATTGAAAAAAAGTACTCTTATTTGACGTTTCGTTTGCAGCATATTTTGAAGCATGATCTATGATATGATGAATTTTTATTGAAAAAAATTAATATTTGACGTTTCCTTTCTATTTTCTTATGTTTTTTGATATCCCACTGAAAATATAAACATTTTGATACCCATGATGGTGCACTTTTATTGCACTTATTTCAGGTTTTTTCAGGTTTTTAGCGCATATAGATGCTTTTTTTCCAGATTTTTCCAGCATATTATAAGCGCTTTTTTTGGCGTTTTTCGCGCATAAAAATAATTGTCCTATAAGTACATCTATGTCAAAAATTTATGATGAGTAATTCTATCCAAATTCATTCTTAAAAGTCAAACTACGTAGGTATCTTTAGTTTTATAATATTACACACTGCATTTTTTATTACAAATGTCGCAAATGATCGTAAAGTCGAGCAACGTTAAATAAATTCATTAAAAAAAAAATTATTGTAACATTCGATGTTACTTGAAAATAAAATTGGTAACTAATTAAGATTTTTTTTAGTTTTTCAAACAAGTTTAAATATTAGTATTCAGCCTATTCAATAATTTTTTGAAGTTGAGGTTCAGTTGTATAAAGGGAAGAGAGCGTCAGAGGGATCGAATCAAAAAAATAAGTTGATATTTGTATTCAGGGTCTCCAAAAACCTATTAAACCATATGCCACACAATTTTTTTCAAATTTTTGGAAATTTCGGAAGCCAATGGGAAGCGTAGGAGATGTAGAATCGAAAAAACGAGTTGATATTCGTATTCTGCGATCTCTAAACGAATCGATATACCACACAATCTTTTACATTTATTTACATTTTGACCAAAATTTTAGGGCTTTGCACCCAGATGGTTTTGCGAATCCTATCACGAAAAGTACACTGCAGTTGTAATAAACATAAAGTGCATGCTTTCTGGATTTTTTTTCAAATTTAAAAAATAAATACCTAGCTTCAAAATTTGACAAGCTTTTGAAAATACAGCCTTCAAAAAAATCTCAACTTAATTTTTGAAAAAAATTTTCGGAAGTACCTACCTTTTCCGATTTTTAGACCCACAAAGCAAAAATTTAAACTCAACTTTCAAGTCACTCAATAACTTCAAAAGCTCGCAAGAAAAATTCACATCACAACAAAAAATTCTATTTAAAAAATGCAAAACTCAGAAAAAAATGTGGTAAAAAACTGAAGGTGAAAATGGGGTGTGAGTATCGATTAATTTCAGCGTAAAAATTTACACATCATCAGATTTTCAGGATCAAATTCCAAAAATGAAAATTATAAAAGCGATCCGAAATTTAAATTCATGCCTTATCTAAACAAGTCCTGTAGTCTTCTAGAATGAAATTTTTTTCTGCACGAAAATTTTGATGCAGTGTCATAATAGAAATAAAGTTTTTCGAAATTCCGTAAATCCCAAAATGAGAATTTTTCAAAATAGAAAATCCTCACGGCATTTGATGCAATTTAATTTCAAACACCACTGGGCATTACTTTGAATTTATTTTCGAATTCAATCACTCTTTTTTCGATGATTCTTTAAAAGTACCAGGTGCAATATGTAGCATTGATGAATAATTTTTAAAAATTTGCTTCCTCTTCCCCTTAAAAAAGTAAAAATTAATTAAAAAAAGACTACTCTTTAAAAACAGTTTCAAAAGAGTTGAGTTAGAACTCCCTTTGAAATGACTGAAGAGTCGATTCATTGTTAAAAAGAGTCTGCCTCTGCCTACACCTACTCAGCTTAAACCTCAAAATTTAAATTTTCGACACTTCTGCAAGTAAGTACAACTGGTGACAATTTGATCAGTTCATAGTACTCGACTATCGATGAACATTATAGCCTGAATTCATCAAGGTTGGCTGAATTTGCCACTTGGTTTTATTATACCTACATTTCATTTCTCTAAAAATTAATAAAAATATCATGTTTTTTTTTTTTTTTTCAAGAAGCATTTTTTACGCCCATTATTTGATCTTCTACAGTCATTGTGGTTTTGCAAATGGTTTTCAACGACTTTCATTTTCAGAATTTTGTCAAGTTCTACCTATCACCTGTACCTAGCAAGTAACAGCCCACATACTTACTGCTCAGGTAGGTGTATAAAATAAATAAATAAGCACACAATAAAAATAACAAGCAAAAGGCATACCTCCATTCCAATTTCCATTAGATTGGTTGCACTTGTACCTATAGGTACCGTTTTTACCTATGTTATTTATCTATATAGGCACAACCCGCAACCCCTTTTTGTATCATTCATGTAATTTTATACCTGTTGCTTTTTAAACAAGCGATAAAATGTGAGTCATCTTGTATGGCACGTCAACACTGGGGTACATTTATTAAAGGGTGAGAATTGATAAGTAACCCCAAACTCTCTGGAATTCTTTTGTACCTACCATGTAAGATGTTTTGATGCGTCTGGGTCTGGATGTACATATAAAGATACAGGTGAGAGCTATCTTTAATCTTGACCTTGAATTTCGACTACCTGAGTGTCTATGCAGACTCTTTTATTAATCAGATTCAGACCTTTACCACCCCTTACAAGTTACAAATCTAAGGAAAAAAATAATAAATAAAAAAAATGAAAAAAGTGAAACTAGGGGAAGATATAAGTACCTACCTACAGTTAGAAAATACAGCTATTCTATAAGATTATTATTTAAGGACGATGAAAAATATTTTTCAAGTTCTCGAAGCACAGTAATTAAGTACCAAAAGTTGCATGCTTTCTGGAATGTGCATCAATGCTTCCATTTTTTTTTTTTTTTTTTTTTTTGTAGATGGAGTTGGAATGGGTTAAAAAAAATTAAAATAGGTACAGTACCTACAGTACAATATTGTTAACTTCAAAAATATTCTAGGCTACAAACCCATTGAATTTTTTTCATAATAAAATCGCACAGGTTCAACTTTTTTGATGATTCCGTTATTTTTTTGAAAAATTTTCCATTTACCTGCCGATAACTTGTAGATAGATACAGGCAACCAGTTTTCTAATGAATGATGCAATCAAATAAGAATAGTAAGTTTTTATGAGCTAAGTATGTATGTATAGGTAATGGTTGTTGATAAACGATTACGTGAACTTATAAAAGTCGTTAAAAATAAAACGACACAGATGAAATGCTAATTTATATGCATGAAATTGGGATTTAAAATCAAAGCTGAGAGCAGCTTCCAGATACCTGTTTAAGAATTTATACCTCCGTTAATCCAAAACGAACGGAAATATTCACAAATATTATGAATGAGAATGAATGAAGCAATTAACTAAAACTTGCATTTATACTTAGGTAGATACTGAATTTTGTCAACTTTTGTAAATAGATAAGTACCTAGGTCATCTTTTTGTATTTTTTTTGTCAACGTTCATACACTTTATCGTTGAAAAAATAAAACATGAAAAGCAATTTTCTGCTGGTAGTTTCGACTCTTAGAATTATTGGTTCTTCAAAATGAATTTTCATTCAATATAAGAAATAATTACAAACACCTCGATTTGTATTTCCTCCCTATTTTGCAAGGCTTGGTAGGTACAAAGCACGGGCAAATTTAAATACCTACACACTGAATGGAGAAATTTGTTTTGTTATGCATCAAGTTATAAATTTTTCACGGAGATTACGTGCATAAAATATTATAAATGAGGAAGAAATGACTACGATAACAGCTATGACGACGCACGTATACTGGGCACATCCTCTATGAGATGACTCATAAAAGTGAAAATGCCAATGTATGAGCCGCAAACACAAAATGACTGGACGTTGGACGTACCTATAGGTAAGGTAGAGATATTCCCCTAAATATATCAAAGTATAGATTAAAATGCTAAATGAAAATGAAGCAATATTGTCATACATTCTATTCTACATACATTAAAAATTAGGTACTATAAGTTGGATCAAATTAATTTTTGTAATTTTTGAAGAAATATTATCACTTCAAAAATATTGGAAAACGAAATTGTTCATTTTCTTTCTGAAATTTGATGGATTGTTTACCTACAGTTTGTTTAAGAGCTTCCCTTGTGTGCTTCAGAAAAGTTATTTCAGAAATGATATTTAAAAAATTTCATTTCCATTAACGTTATTTATTCAGCTTCATATACAAGTTTCCGAAAAACTGACATAATTTACTATTTTCAAGCACTAAATAAAGATGAAATTTTCTTTCAACCTACGATGCTCTCTTTTTTATATAACGTACCCTCTCACCAGGTAAGTGCCTACTTCAGCATAGGCACAATAGAACTGGAGCTACGTACGTATAACCAAAGTAACAATACTGTAATGAAATATTTGAAATGAGATAACTAGCTGGCCTTGAAAGAGTTCACCACGGATACAGGTAGGTAACTCCCCTAACAGAATTTCACATTGTTCGGCGACACATTTCTAACAGCAATGATTTTTTTCTACGACATTTTGCTCTTCCTACGGTGGTGGCTCTAGACATGTAGGTAGTACACCGATGTACAAAAATTTACTCGGAATCTCTATTCCATTTTATTTTTATTGTATGTAAATTCTAGCTGTCTATGCTACGAAAAACAATACGTCGTTGTCGATTCAGTAGTTAACCCGATCATCTCATGAAGGCAACAGGAAACTGTGAAGACTGAAAGACAATGTTGAAGCAAGAGAGAATGCAGTATGACTCAATGTGGGTTGCATAAGAGAACGATTTTTTTTCAGAACCAACCAAAGTAAGTATAGGTACGAGTTGATGAAACATTTTAGACCAATGAGACTGTAATGCACGTGAATTTGCGTACATCAAAACTAAGATTTTTCTAAATCCGGAAATTTTTTAACGATTTATGAATGATTAAATAATAAACAATACTTGTAGGAAAAACTCATTTGAAAAAATATGGTAAATGGTTAGTAAGTATTTCTTAGTGATATTTCAACCAGATTTTATCAATAACGATTTTGAAATCAAAATTTTAAAATAAGTAAGTAGGTATCTGTTTTGCAGATGCGATTGCGGATAGTGAGATTCGCGATGCCGATCAATTTTTTGTGATTTCAATGAAAATGGATGAGCAATATGAAAATATAACAAATTGCACAAATTAATAATTATGTAATAATAATTATTTGAAGATGGAAAAGAATGACATTGGTAGATGAAAAACATACCTATCGTGGTCCGTAAATCGTAGCTTCAGTGGATGTACTCGTACGTATGTCTATGCACTGTATGTATTCCGGATAGGTGCTATCATATCTTTTGGAACTGGAAACATCTTTCCTAAAACAGATTGAGTAGGGTTAGAACGAAAAAACAAGATTTTTGCAAAAATACGTACCCTCTCTTTGAGGACTCGCATATCCCTTCCAGTAGTAAGTAGGTACCTCCAGAGCTAAAAAAAATTCAGAAAGTCTTTCAACTGAGGATGAAGGTCTCTAGTGAATTTATTAAAAATCTCCCATCATTTATGTCTCACGATCTACCCTCATGTTTGTGTAATTATGTGAATATTGTTGTACATTTGTAATCTCAAATCATTAGTGAAGTTTAAAATGATGCAGTGGTCCCTAACAATATAACGTAGACCACATCTTCTACATCACACTCTGATTCCTAGAATAGTTCACTTAGGCAACTTATATTGCAAGCTATCTACGCAGATTGAACTCAAAGAATACTTACTTTTCATACCTATTTGTTTATTAGGTGATTAAATCTTAATTTTTCAGTTTTATTGTTTTATAAAATTCATTCAAGTTTCCAAATAGAAGCAAATCTAGAACCACTACTCGATAACAAAATCAGAAAATTGCTTAAAATTTCGATTTTTAATGTCCAAAAAATAAAATTCTAGTTTCAACTTTTTTTTGCTTCCGTTCTACATCACAAATAGAAATATAACCCCCTCCGACATGATTTCAGTGTACGCCACTGGTGTTCAGAACGTTAAAATTTTTATTTTTGTCGGAAAAATCACAATTTTTTGTTGGAAAAATGACATGACCCCCCCCCCCCTTGGCTCCTCCCAAATAGCATGACTTCGATCCGCTTCTGGGTGAGAGGAAGTAAAAAATGTAAGCAGTTTTGAAAATTTTATGTTTGGCATCTAAAAAAGATTTTTTAGAAAATGGAAGCAAAATAACTAATTCATAATTGTGAAAACGTAATTTTTCGAGAAAAAAAATTATAGGTATTTTAAAAGCGAAAAATTACTGAAGCCATGAATTTTCAGGCGGAATAATTCTTTTTTTGATGTATGTACTATAAAACTTATCATCTTTGTAATTCCATGATATCTCTGGTAAACCTTGGATTTGGTAAGGAAAATAAAATTGGCCAGGTACAATAATGAGTCCGAGTTCATAAAGTTCCTATTCCTACATTTTAATAGTAAACATGAAGAACCGTGAACTATACAATATTATGGATGCAAAATGTATTTGTACTCGAATTTGTTTGAAATAATTTACCGAACAAATTTCTTTGGGAACGGATGGCAGAAGAGCAGACACTATTAAATCACTCTCAAATATCGATTTATCATCATCGGATGTGTTATTTTCCATCTTCTGCAGACTGAGTAAAAACACAGTGAACGTTTTATTCTAAATTTTTCAAGCATAAAAAATAGTTATACATACTTAATACTTAGGTACGCGAATGAACAAAATTAAGACCAGACTTTCACTTCAAATTTTTTCAAAAAAAATCTATTATGTACCTATAAATTTAATGTTTCAATATTTTACCTACCTCAGTAGCTGAGAAAGTATGCAAATGATCATTGATCAAGCAACACGGGTCACTAAAAAATACTGATTTTCCTCTCATTAATGTGACATGACAGTGAATTTTATCATTTCAAGAAATGTGTTAACACATTATTGCTAGGTACCTACGTACCTACGTACCTGCACCTACCTACATACTTACTGTATTGAAATACATATCTGCGAACGTTTATCAGAATAATTTTGATGATTAAGATAAATAGTCTACTCTACTTATGCGTACTAGCTCTGACCTCTATAATATTTTTGAAGTTTCCTTTCCGCTTTCACTGCAGAAAATCGACTTACTCTCAAGTGTTGAATGTACCTTATTCGTAGATAATTTTGAAATTTTAAGATGAAACAATAAAAATATTAAACCATTATCAAAGATTATGCTTCACGCATAAGTATAAAATCAGTGAGTACCTACCTATGAGTAAAAATTCAAAACACGAGAAACTGATCATCAGACATGTAAAGTTTAAATTTTTGAAAATGTAAAATGTATAGATCACCGCAATATTTTCTTAGTTTTCCTATCTTAAGAAATCAAGTTGCCAAAAATAAATCGGAGCTGTTTTTATTTTTTTGTTTTTTAATTTAAAAACAAATCAATTCTTGTTTTAATGCCTAGCTTGTTTTTTATTCAAAGAAAACTGATCTTATCTACCTGTACCAGTGTACCTACCTATTAAATATTTATACTGAAGTGAATTTGATTGATTTTCGTCTATCGTTATGAACGATGAAAACAAAAATTATGTAGAAGAAGCCAAAACTTGATGCATTTTTTCTTAAACAATTATCAATCTCACCATTACCTTGAAATGCTCAAAAAATCAAAGAAGGGTGATGTATGGTCTAGCTGTAAGACTTTGCCATCACACATTTGAGTATAACTTCGTTCAATTGCTGTGAAGAACTTGCAGCTTTCAAAATAAGCGCGAATAAGTACGACAGGGTGTTAATTATTTGATCACGGTGTACAAAAAAAATCAGAATTTGAGATCGATGATAATAAAATGAAAATACAATATTGTTTTTTTTTTCAATATATTGGTTGTCAACCTTTTTCTATGCAACGAGTACGTACCTACAACAAAATTGCTTTTGTGTATTTGTCTCATTTTCCTGTACAAATATAGGCAACGCAAGTCGAGTAGTAGGTATCTTTTTTTTACGAGGATTTTGCCTTATCAGGATCATGGATTGTGAAAATCCTTCAAATTTCTGATTTATTTTGGAATCCAAAATTAGTTTTTGAAAATCCGGTTGTTTGAACAAACAGATTTGACTTCACTGATGGAAGGATCCTTCCATCAGTGAAGTCAGAAAAAATATGTTTTTATCCTTCAAACAGTCAAACTCTCCCTCCCTGTGTTGAAATTATGCTGTTTTTTCTTCCACGAAGGGATACGAGGGATGAGAAGAATTTTGGCGAAGAACATAATCTAACATTTGACGATGATCATGAAGAAAATCATCGATCCTGATTGATGCATTCAATGTCAATTTCGTAAAGTTTCATTCATGAAAAAACCAAAAAATTATCCAAATTTCAATCTCAGATGCTTACTTAGGTACACCCTCGTTTAAGTTTTTATATCTTCGAGAACTGAGAAGAATCCGAAGTACCTATTAACAAGTATTTTTATTGCAATATTGGGGGTTTCATAATAGGAATGAGCAATGTTGGTGTTCACATTTTACTATTTAAATCGCTCCCAAATACGTATCCAAGCGGTATTTAACGGATTTAGATTACTAATACTTACATACCTAGCTTTGAAATGATCGTCAAAGCGTATTTATTTTTATTTGAGATGTGAGCTTTTCTAGTCAGTCGTCTTTGCTGAAAAAATAATCGCAATTGAATAACAAAGCGAGAAATTATCTACGATGAGACTGAGAGCTTGATTCTAGGAAAATAGAAGCTTTTGCGATCATTTTAATTTTTAGGATAATTATTTTCGATGATAATTTTGTTTTTGTTCAGTAGTAGATCAGCAACAGCAACTATACCGTACCTACTACATTCTTCATTCATACATTTACATATAAGTACATACCTATGTGAACAAAAATTTCAAATCGCTCCCAAATGAACAGTTTCCAACGAATTTTAATCATAAATAGCTTAAAATGATCGCGAAAGCCCCTAATTTTCAAAAATGAAGTGCTCGAAGCTTATTTTCGCTTCATTTTTGAAATATGAGCTTTTTAACCGAGTCAGTCAACTGAACTCTCGTAATGTTGTAAGTTGTATGAAAATGGCCTATAAAATGGGCAATTTCAATTGAATATTTCATCTATAAATATCCGATGAATGATTATAATATTTAGTTCATTTTAAAGCTTGAAGTTTGCAGTTTCAAAACAGTATAAACTTATTTCAAAATACTCCCTAAAAGCAGGAGTAAATCGAATTTCAAAATGTGAATTTTTGGAAAAAACCGTCTGTTATCAGATTAATTTTCCATCTCCCTGAACTGAAGTGAAACTAGTAAAAGCCAAACAACGGACAATCTGCTATCGCTATCTCTTGGATTTCGTTTTTTTTTTCGCCCCTGTAAAACATTTTCGTCAATTTTGTGTGAATTATTTCTTCTACGGCTAATGTAATGTAATTAATTGAAAAAACACAAGCGAAAAAACAGATCAATGAAAATAAAAATTGAAAAATAAATATCTTTACAATGTATCCATTTTAGGAGGGTGAGCGTTGTGAAAGTAGCCATAACCAGTTTGGTAATGGGGTAGTGGTAGCGTAACCGCCCGAACCGCCACTTTCTCACTTTCCTGACTTTCCTTTTGTCGTTTGGTTTGCTCGTTTGTCCGTTACGTAATTCGCGTCTGCTTTCGTATTTTAATTGAAAGTTTGCATAATTTTGCAATAATTTTTCTGTTTTTTTGGTTACAAAGTGTCATTTTATCGTTCGTCAGTAATTTCATTCGTGAGTATACTCAATTTTCATGTAATTCAACTAGTTAACGTACTCAGCCGGCGTACCTCTTTGTCTCGTTTACCGGCCGCCATTTCAGCTGTGCATTGTGTGTGTTCTTGAATGCCATTTTAATTCACTGTGAGTCAAAATAGCTTTTTGAGTACATTCCAATAACTCGCAAAATTGTACGTAATAGTGCGGATATTCAATCCATCTCATTTTAGAAGTACTTAGTAGGTATGTGTTACGTGTTAGATGTGGCGACGCCGCCATTAAGTTGCCCATGGTTCCTTTTTCCTTACACCGAAACGTGTAGAAATTTATAAATTTCATGTTTTCAATGATCCGGCGATGGTTTTTTTCTTACGGTAGAGTAAAATCAGATTCTGCGATGAATTATTGTCGACCGTTATTGTTCGATCGTGTTAATTGGCGGGAAATGGTGGAGAGGAAATTCGGCGTCAGTATGTATCCACTTTTGAAGAGAATTTGAAGTTCAAAATTACAAACAATGCACGTTAGCGTTGTAGGTACTTGTATTATGATATGGATTGTTGAATGGAAATGGAGACATGAAAATGTTGAGAGGTTGAGACAGAAACTACGACTACTAACGACTTGACTGTCGTTTGGACCCAGTATTATTCGTGAATTGTTCATGTTTTTTCGAGTCGTGTTTGCTGATAACTTCGGAATCATTTGTCGAAGTCTTCCTGATCCTGAAGGTAACGCAAATATTTTTCGATTTGATCGCATGTTCTCGTTGTTGCGGTTTTTTCGGTTTTCCGATTTCGTGTTGTTAAACCTTTGTCGCGATAATACAAGTACTCGTATGTACCGTTTTTCAAAAATCGTATCTTGCGAAGGTTTTTCGGTTTCGCGAGTGTTCCTGATTCCTGTTCCTGAAACCTGCACAGCTATGCGTCGTCAGTCTGCGATCCAGCTTACAGTATTGGTGAGTTGTCTATTTTATTTTTTACTTTCAGAGTGATCTCATTTTTTTTTCATTGATTAGTAAAGTATAATTTTGCCATCGTCGGTGTAAAACTCGATAAAATGTGTTTTTTCCTCAAAAAATTGAGGTAACGCGGCTGTAGTCGCCAATATACCTACTTATTCCATGATTTCTGTTTTTTCCATTAAAGCAGAATGTTTTCGTGTAGACGCCCCTACCACGTCCTTACTGTAGGTGGCGAATGAGCGGTGAAATTATCGTCTTCTTGTGTCCTGTCGTCTGGTAAACATTACATTTCGCAAAAAGAAAAAAAATAGCATTACTACGTTGGGTCTTGGTACATACAATTGGGTTGTTCGCTAAAAAAAATTGAAGCATTTCGTCATTTTGAGTTGGAACTCCAAGAAAAATTTAGCTGCGGTGGTGCATCTGGGGAGAGGGGAAGTGGAGATATTAAGATTTATAGAGGGAGAATACTCAAAACAATCGTAGGATTTTCGTTGTTGCTCCCATCCCACTTCCCTAATCCCACATGTTTTGGGAAAAATCGCACAGTCTACAGTCCAAAAAGAAACAATATTTGTGATTTTTTTTGTCCACCTAGCCCATTGTTATCAAAATCGAAGACTACTTTTAGGGTTCTACTGAGCGGTGAAAAATTTACGAGTCGCTTATTTTTGGGTTGGTGAATTCGTGTTGCGAATTTTTTTCCTCTTAGATGTTATGCATCGATTGAGCCAAAACAGCAAAAGATATATTTCTGAAATGAAGGAGATACGCAGAACGTAGTGATATGACAATTTCATAAAGCCAAACAAGTTCGATGAGTTTTTGGCTATTTTAATCGAGTTTTGAAATTGACAATGATCGAAAAATTGTCACCGCTGCGTTCCGAAATATTTTTAATGTTTCAGAAATGACATCTTTCGATGTTTTGGCTTGATAATTACGAAATGTTTGAGAAGAAAAATTTCCAATCGCTCAGAAGATCCTTAAAAGTGGTATTGGATTTTAATCGCAATGGTCTAGGGCAACACAATATCTCAAGTACTTCTTTTTGAAAATGGTCCATGTTTCTCAAAACAAGTTGGGTAGGAGATAGAACCAAAGATCACGATTTTTTTTTCAAATGCCTCCTTTTTGAAGACCCATACCTTTCCCTAGGGTTACCTCCGTCTCTAAAATTCTCTCAATGGTGACTTTTAAACTCGAAATGAAAATCTCCACCGAATTTGGTAAAAATCCTCTTAATTTAAAAACTGAAGTGTCTTCATTTTCAACTGTCATTGTACCTACAAAATAATCTCATTCGTCTTCTGGAAACTCATAGCCATAGCTTATAGCTATCATGTTCATACCTATTGTATCGATGTGTAATTGTGTACTACAATCTCTATCATGTATTATGCGAGCAGTTTTCGACCTCTCTTCGCAGTACGAATTTCTATACTGTTTTGATTCGACGACTTCGCACAAGTTACGCAAGTGGTTTGATCTTGCTTAAAGATCCGAAATAGGCGTTTATGTCTATTAAATTGTTGAACATCTCTAAATAACCTACTCGTAATTCTACTCCACTCGTTTCCAACAGTTTTACGAAATTTTCGACAGCCTAAGACGTATCTACTATTAAAGTGGGTTTTTAAAACAAACTCTGTTGGGAAATTTCTTTTTATGAAAATCATTCAATGGTGAAGTACCTAATACTTTGAGATGTGTTTGAACCGATTTTATTACGAGTACATTTCAAAAATGCTTGCAACGAAAGGTTTGTCAGCTAGTTTAAAATAAGGAGAGTTGTTAATTTCCAATATTTTGAAAATTTTTCGATTTATAGATTTCGATTCCTTCTCAAATTCTAACCCCAATGGGAATGGCTTCTTCTTGGTTACATTATCACTAGATTCTCAGATTTTGTTCTTTTCAATTCTTTTCTCGATTGAATCTCACCAGATCTCACCTTGCTGTCCTTCGAAGTTCGAACATTTTCGGAAGCGGAATTCCTGGAAAGAACAGTCGAGTTTTTCTATCAAATCAACGTCATTTAAACAGAAATTTAACACTTGATTCGATTGCTATTGACGGATGATCCATGCTGTATTGAAACAATCTGTATACCTAATCAGAATCGAAGGGATAGAATACTAATAGTTGATTTCCATTATAGGTAAGGTAAATGCATCGGAATAGTTCCGTGTTTATCGTGTGAGCTCTCCTCGTCTCGGTTAGCCAACCCCCCTCCCCCACAATCTTAGGACGAGTCGTTTTCCACTTTTTTTTTCAAGTTTGATGGAGTTTTGCTATAGCAATTATGGAAAAATAATTTTTCGACAAGACACTAGAGAATTTTCGAATCTTCATGTCAACCTTTAATCTAGAGCACAACAAAGCGACTCTTTTTTCAATTTTTTTACCATGAACTTTGAAATAAATAGCAAAAAAATACAAAGTCTGAAAAATGACCATAAAAGGAACAAATTGAGCAGTAGTTTCACTTTTGAGGGACTGTGAATTACTCGAGCCAAATTAACTTCCATTTCCAAAGATGAATTAGGTATTAACATTTCCTGACAACTATTCTTGAAATTTGAAAATATTATACCTAGCCATAAAAATCACATACGAAAGTCATACTTTTTTCTAAATTGGTTCTGGTAGACACATGTTTGACTTTTGAATCATCAACTTTTCAAAGCTATTGCCCGAGCGCCGGTAGATTGCCAAACCACACTTAAACTTATGTAGTCCTGAACAGAAAGGGCCCTGAACAGGACTATATGGGTGTAAGTGTGGTTCGGCAATGTACCCGAGGGGTAGCGTCAAAGAAAAAGCTTTTTTTGAGAACCTTGGAAAGATAATCCAGAAATGTTGAAAACTGTCACGTACAGTAACTCGTATTAATTTCTATTATTAATTCATTTTTCAATTTGTTCAGTTCTCTTGTCGTCGTTCTTTTCTCTATTCGATAAAATTTATGCACGAATGGTGTTTTACAAGTAGATTTATCAAATGAATTGTATTTACCATCTGAAATCCAAGGTATCTTTCAAAGTGTGTACCTGGTCATAAAAGTCATCCTACTGGCTAGAAATTGAAGATAGTTGCCAAGCCAGAAATAACCCGATTATTCTGAAAATTGATGATGTGTCATACCTAAATACAGGAAGTATCATGAAGATTATTGTTGAATCGACCTACCAGTCGATGGTCACTGAAAGTTACCCTAAATCGGTGTAAAAATGACCGAAATCAAACCAAATTTCGCGAAAATTGCTTGAAAATTTGTTGTAAAGGGTGGAAAATTGTTTATATTGACTGAAATTATTGAAACATGATGAGTATTGAGTATTGTGAAAAGTTACAAAAAATTGATCATAATATCGAAAAAAACGAAGTCTTGAGAAAATCTAATAAATGAAGCATAATGAAAGCTTGAAAGTTACAAAAAATTGATAAAATTGGTAATAGTCAGTGTTGTAAACTCGAAAATCGTGAGAAATCCTCACGTGATGGAATTGTTTCATTATTTTAATTTCATATGATCGGAAAATGAGTAGTTTCCTAGACAGTTTTGTGGTTGGAAAATACGTCTTTAACGCATCTATCAAAACAAGTGCGGAAAGTAGTTATTTTCCTCCCTAGGGAGGAAAGTAACTGTTTTCCGCACATGTTTACAAATTCGAAATTAGCCATTTTTTAAAATTTCAGCATTTATTTTCCTCTCATATGAAATTAAAATAGTATACGCGACAGGATTGGACAGTAACGCGATTAACTTGTGCGATTTAAGTCACTCGGCTTCGCCTCGCTCCTTAAACTTCGCACTCGTTAATCGCATACTTTCCGCTCCTGTCACGTAATATACTATTTCAAGAGAGTAATGCGAAAAATTATATTAAAATCACCCATCAAAGTTGAATTTGAGACCTATGTAATTTGTAATTTTTAAAAGAGTCGTGGAAAAGTAGAAGCTTTCTTTTTTTCATTTTCGTTGACGCCTTGTTAACAGCGAATTATTCTTTTCCAATAATTTCCTGATAAAATTTCTTTCCAAGTACAGAAATTAATTATAAACAAAACTTACAGATTTGCTTCTGTCTCACTGAATTCCCAATTTGTTGTGCACATTTTATCTTGTATTTTGGGCATCAGCATTCTATGGCTCACCTATTGGTTTAAATTTTAAGAAGTTGGTTTGTTGAAAGAATTCACGCTCTCTTCTTGGACAAACTGGAAGACAATGGATTGTCTCCTTTATTTTGCTAATCACAAGAAGCTGTTTTTTTTACGTATGATTTAGGTAGGTAGTTGAGCTTCCTCTAAGGAACTTTTATGGGTGTCCGAGTAGCTCACGATTTTTGATAATCAAAGCTCACGATGTCTAAAATCTGGAAGAGTTGGGGAAATATCACGGAATTTCGTAATTTTCCTCCCAAAATCAATTATGAGCATTATTGTGAAATTTCGCATGGATCGTTCTTTTGCTGTAATTCAAACAAATTTTCATCTTATTTGTTATGAAAAAAATTTCCTTCTTTTCATCCGAGCGTTTAATTTTTTATTCTTACTTTGGTAGATTGAATAATTTTTTTGAAAGAAAATGTTACAGTTTTTGTGATGAATTGTTTTTGTTTTTCAAGAAACTTTTCATTCAACTTTGTTTTGATTATTATTTCACGATGATATATAGTGTTGTTCGTCTTCAGCAGCGTTCAGAGTAAAAGTCAATTTCTTTCTCCAGTCTCAAATCATTGAAGACTGGCTTGAGGAAGATTTTCTGCTAAGGAAGACGAAGCTGCTTATGTGCAGTTGCATGGAGCTGGTCACAAGAAACCAGTTTCTGAATCAAGTAATCCAAGTTAGAGAGTCACCTCATGGTATATCCATTCAAGTCATCTCTCAACTCGGTGTATCGAATTGACCTTCACCGACACCCTCTCAGAACCCTCAACCCCACCCTTCCCACCAACGAAGATGACCTCTGAATCGGAGTGATACCCACTATTCTGCAGACTTCCTCAACTAAGACATGAAAGTTGATTCTCGAGCGAGCATCGACTAAAGAAAGAAGTCATCGTTACTGATGATCAAATCAGAGAAATTGGAATGATTAGGGCATACTTTGCTTTCGCTCTATTCGCTGTTGAAGGCTAATAAAACCACCTATCGATTTGAAATATCGTTTACGTTACAAATACAAAATTCTAACGGAAGCGTAAAAAATTTGGAATTCGGTGTCTGTCGAAAATTGACGTCGAACAAGGGAATTTTTGTGTAAAATCTATTCCCAAAGTGTAAGTAAAACAAGAAGAAATTAAAATTTTTAAACCCCATAGAAAAGTGATATGTGAATTGGAAAATGATGTTTAAATCATGTAAAGATGCCTATTTTGAAGAAAAATGAACTTAATTAGGAATGATTCGAAGGAAAATGAATGAAAGAGCAGAAAAAACAAACAAAATCGACAATAAACGTAAATTTTCCTATTTAGAATGGAATTTCCCAATATTTTTGTAACTTTCAGCTAACTGTGTAATTATTTTGAATTTTAATTTTAATTTTTAAAATTTTATCACGAAAAGGGAACTTTTGCTATCTTGTTTTCACGTTTTTTGGTCTTATTTTTTGTTTTGATTTTCCAAAAATCAAACCATGACGAAATTACGCAATGATATTCCTCCTCTGATCGTGAGCCGTGAAAGTTCCTACTAGTAGAGCCTTAATTAGCCTTCTCTGGGAAGCTTGAATTTCAAGGTATAGAGAGTATGGAGATTAAACTTTCAAACACGAAGCAAAAATATCTCCAAAATTTAGCTTCATAGGTACCTAACCTACCTACATACATATTTTTTGTTGGTAGGTAATTTGTGTGTTTGGACCTTGTAGTCAAGTCAAATGAATTTTTGGTAAATTTCAATTCTCGTTGAATTTTCGCATGTGAATTCTGAAAAATGGCCGTTTCTTCCCACCATATGAACTTGAGAAGCAGAAATTTTGGCGGAAGGGTCTTTATGCTTAATTAGAATACTTGATAGACCAATACTACCATCGGCCGGGGTGGGTGACTTTGAATGGCATCGCTGGGAGAGTGAGAATTGTATATCGAATCGACTGGCTGATGTAAAGGTCGATGTACGATTGGGAAATCGTATTGCTTAGAAATATGTATTTCCGATTCGACGGATTCAACTGGAGGGTGCGTAGTTTCGCTTTACATGTCTCAAGCCAAAGATCGAACTCTCTTCACGATCACTAAAGCTCACCATCCGAACTGGGAGCTTGACCAGATGAATAATTTATTCAGAGGTGGTCGTCGAGAGTTGGCGAATCAACGCGATCCTCGGATCGTACCGATACGCCGCAGATTGGCGCGTATCGCTCCGAGTCCGCCGCCGTCCTTCTTCGATACACGTTCGCCGATCGGCACTGCCACCAGTGGAAGGACGCTGACATTTGACACCAGCAGTGACGACGATGCGTCCGCGGATACGACTTCGGTAACATCAACGACAACAACTTCCACAGCTACAACTACGACAACGACGACATCCGCGACTGCATCGTCCAATGCCATCGTGCAGAGCTTAAGAACTCCGGCTGTTAGGACCGTCAGGTTTACTGATTATTTTCTGAATGGCACTGAAAGCGAGTCGTCAGACGAGGACGACGATTTGTTGAGACTAACCTAGGTTACAGCAGATATTTCCATCATTAGGCGTCAGTTATGTAAGGTGAACGAACTTTTTATTTTTTTTGTATATACCTAAATGCAATAAATCGTACTGCGAAAGACTTCGATGGTATTCGAGAAGCTGAAAGTGGGTAACTTTACATGTAAATTGATTAGTAGGTACCTACTTACTCGCGAATTATCGAAATTACCCAACTTCAAAATGCTGAAATAATTTAGCTGGTAGCAAGTATTTGCTCATGAGGCTTCACCAAGTCGAATTTCAAAGACCCATTTTCTTTTTTTGAAAAAACCCACCCACTAATCAACAATCGTGAGATCCTTCAGCTTGTTTCAGTTTCCACCTTATTCAATTATTCATGTTCATTTCAATAGCGAAACAGTCGACTCGAAGAAGGAATGAAAAATGTATAAATTAATGTGAGGATGTTCAATGAACATTTATTCCCTTCGTCTATAACATCTCTTCTTCGAAATACTGCTTCTGATGTATACTCGATACTGTATTCTGAAGATCTCGCATTGTCAAATCGATTATCTCCTTTGAAGAAACTTTTCACTGTTGGAACGTTTCAAAGCATCTGAGTTGAATGTACCCTACTTTCTCGATATAATACAAAACCGAACAGTAATTTGTCGTCAACTACAATAAATGGTGAAAAGTTGAACGATATAAAGCCATTTCTACAGATTTCAAAATTTTCCCACGAACAGAAAATTTTTGAATTTTTTCCTCACAAATCTGCTTGAAAAAACACGCTTGAGCTGTACATCTGAAAATCGACTCAAATGTGGTTAACCCTTTAAACAGTTCGAGACTAAACCACAACTGAGTTTTTGGATGTCAAATGAATTTTGACGCCTTCCGGATAAATTTTTGAAATTCCGGAGTAATCGAAATCGTGCTAGTCTGTGAAATGGCCGAAAATGGCGAAATTGAATTCAGGGAGTCGATATCAAATTTGGAATTAATTTTCGTCATTTTTACTGAATAAACTCTCATAACAGACTAGTGTGATCAGGTCAGATTAGGAAATTACATCTATACAGACTCGATTAGATCTAATAATTATTTGAGATAGGTATTAGTTCTTTTACAACAATCAACCTCACGTACCAAAAAGTGAACTTTGAAAATATGATGATTGATGACTTGTAGGAGGTATAAGCCGAATAAGCATACATCGTAGTTGAAAAATAATTTTATTCGCTCGAGATAAATTAACATAGACCACTCATTTCTTACGCTGTAGTGTCAGATTTCGTGCACTATTCAGTGACTACTCTCTATCCCTGTTGAGAGATTCGGAATTACCTTCGAAACTGGCGTTGGCTGTATTCAACCCAGGCGATGAACCAAAAGAAGCAGTCGGTGAATGTAAAAATTGCGCCAAGTCGATCGGAGACGAAGGCGAAAACATCAGCAACGGTGAATTGATGATATTAATTTCTCCCATGATGAAATGCGGATACAAAAGTTCCTCGTTGAATATCGGAGTCACCACTGTAGCTCTTGCTCGTCGTCGACGAGGCACATTGCACGCGAGATTCGCATTTCTAGTCGCTAACAGCGGATTTTCCGGGGTCAAATTGCTCAGCAATCTGCGCCGCGTCGCTTCATTATGGGCCGCAGTAATTGTGAAAATTGACCTGTCTTTAGCTTGAGACATAAACTGAAAGACGTGCGAAAATTTAGACGTCTTCGTGGTTCACGTGCAAACAGATGATTTAGTTGCTTAGCAATGTACGAGTATGTACCTAGGTAGTTGTAAGAAATGGTGTGTCGCATTTGCAGAGTGAAGTGAATTTTTGCCATCGTATTGCATTGTTTGATCATCTGGTTAGATTGAAGTTTAAATCAAATTATACACATTTGTTCAGACAGCTGATCAGATCCAATATGGGAGACATGAGTGAATCTAACCAGATCTGATTCGACATGATTATAAAAATCCTGTCTCAAAACCATCATCAATCGATTTGATAAATTGGAAATAGGGTATTAACCGAATTTTAGCCTTCTATCTAGAATCAAGTTCTGACTTTTTTCATGAAAATTTGAACAATCTCAAATTTTTTAAAATTTTCCAAAAATTGAATTCATTGAGTGAAATTTTTTTCATGAAAACTTAGGCGATTTTGAATTTTTAGCAATTCATCAAAAATGCTAAAATTGGCTCTGTGGTGCATTTCTGCTTACTTTTTAGACTTTTTGTTTGATTTTTCTGTCGTTTTAGACTATTTATAAGGTGGCGATAGGGAAAGGGTAGGAATTGAAAAAATCAGAAATGCAGTCTCCCTCTTCTTGTTCAAAAGTCGATCTATAAATTTTCGATTCGTAATTCGTATATGATCAACAAGCTGACCTGCTCTGAATTGCATTTTTTTTTTGGCAATTATTTAGCTCAATTTTTCGACCGATTTTGTTTTTGTTGAAAATATGCAGATTTTGATTCCAAACTCGCTATCGAAGGCAGTGAAATCCTCCCCGTGAAAAATTTGTTGGTTTTTGTAGATACTATAATATTTCCTTTTTCATACCAAAGTTCATACGATTCGACTAGCAGACATCTAAGAATGAGCTCAAAATGTAAAAATCTTCCACATTGTGTATTTTCGAGGCTTTTCTGGAGGTTACGACTTTTGCGATTGATTTTAAATTTCAATATCTAAAAGGAAAGGAAACCAGACATTACGTACAGGGTGCCCAGAAATATCGAGTACCCCTAAAAAAGTTTTCTACTAAAATCATGTGCTATCATTATTATCATTCACTGTGACTACTGTGACCAACCGAAGTATTTTAACCCTTTCGGCTACGAGACAAACTGACGGATAAAATTCGAAGTGCTTTTAACTGAGTAAGGCCGGTTGCTGCCTAGAACTCAAAATTTGCTGGAAATCGCACATTCAGAAAGTATTTATGTCACAAATGGCAATAAACCTTAAAATGACTATTTTTCGATTTATGACACCGAATAGCATTATAAATCAAAATCAAGCCTTCTGAGGCATCTGATATTTCAAGATGAAAATATTGATAACAAGCATTTTTGAAAATAGAAAAAAAGATGAGCTAAAATAAAATAAGTTTGTGTAAAAAAAGAAATTTTTGGAGAAAAACAAGGCATGCGACTTCAGATGGTTATTCAAACTGCAAATGTTTGAAGGTAATTGCTTGTGGGAGGATTAAAATTAATGGAAAAATGTTTGTGTTATAGAGAGCATTTTTCAAAATTTTGAAAACCCATGTCACAATTCAACGCTAATTTTCAATGAAATTCTGAAAAAGATGTACCATTTTCATCTTCTGACACATACATCTCTCTTGAGATAATTTGCTTGGGTGAGTAAGTTGCCTCAGGAGATGACTGGGTAAACTTTTGCAAGCATTTGAATTTTATGATGGATACTGTGTCATAAAGACTGCGCTCAATCAATTCATTATCTGTAAGATGACTTCTAAAAAGTAATTCCAGTAATTCCAAAACATGATATACGTATTTTATTTTTATTATCTCCTTATGACAAATAGACTGAGGACTGTATTATGACACAGTATCTATCATAAAATTCAAATGCTCGCAAAACTTCACCTAGTCATCTTCTGAGGTAACTTACTCACCCAAGCAAATCACCTCAAGAGAGATGTATGTGTCAGAAAATGAAAATGATGTCATACTTTTCAGGTTGAATTGTGACACGAGTTTTCAAAATTTCAAAAAATGCTCTCTATAACACAAAGATTTTTCCATCAATTTTAATCCTCCCACAAGCAATTATCTTCAAACATTTGCAGTTTGAATAACCATCTGAAGTCGCATGCCTTGTTTTTCTTCAAAAATTTCTTTTTTTACACAAACTTATTTTATTTTAGCTCATCTTTTTTTCTATTTTCAAAAATGCTTGTTATCAATATTTTCATCTTGAAATATCAGATGCCTCAGAAGGCTAGATTTTGATTTATAATGCTATTCGGTGTCATAAATCGAAAAATAGTCATTTTAAGGTTTATTGCCGTTTATGACATAAATACTTTCTGAATGTGCGATTTCCAGCAAATTTTGAGTTCTAGGCAGCAACCGGCCTAACTCAGTTAAAAGCACTTCGAATTTTATCCGTCAGTTTGTCTCGTAGCCGAAAGGGTTAATGTAAACTTTCTTAGGGGTACTCGATATTTCTGGGCACCCTGTATGTTGAATTACGAGTATTGTTTAACAACTCCTACTCCTATACGAGTATATTCTGCGAATCGTTGGTGCTTTCGAATTCGTATCGTCATCAGAGCGATAAGACGTCTCCGTCTATACTCGGTAATTGTGTATGTGTGCGTGTATGTTTCAGTTCAACTACATCATACAATGCGTCCGTCGTTGGGGTTGGTTGTAATCACGTCGAGAAGTGCACGATGTCTTTTTGATCGGTTTCTCAGGTATTTTTTCGTCCAATTTTTCAAATTTTTTTTTTTATTGTAATTGTCGTCGCGATTTTGTGGAGTTCGGTTCGCGAATCGTTCGCTAAAAATTTTTCGTGATTTCTCGAGCAGTTCGAGGTGAGATTCGTGTGATATTACTTGAACTAAGACGAATAAGAATGTAGTTCGGTGCCGAAGATGAGTGTCTGATGTCACAGTTTGATTCAATCATAATGGTGAGTCTTTTTTTTCAGTATTGAAGTTGATTAAATGTGAAATTGCTAGTGTAGGTATTTGATGAAGTCGTAATACGAACAAAATAATGTACAAGTTGTGTAGTGTAACTCTAAGTACTTACATTAGTTTTTGTGGCAAATTTTCGCGTTCATTGTGAATTGTCGGCGGCTTTGTTAGTTCTTGTTCGTTTACGTTCAAGTCTGATCTTGGCTCCGGTCTGAATTTTTTACATTCAACTTACCCACGTCTACCTACCTAGCTACCTAATGTGTGTGTATTGTTTTTTTGAATTCTGTCAGCTGTTTGTGTTTTTAAAAATTAGTTACGCCTTTGAATTTCGATTTTCGAATCTGTCATGCGTGTAAACAATTACTATACGGTGCTTTTGCTTCGCGTCTAAATAATTATCCAGGATCCAGGTATTTTTTTTTAGTTTGCGTGGGGTGATTTTTGATCAGTCGTCACTTTTATATGAATTCGTAATTTCGTACCCAATTTCTTCAGAATTTTGTGGGGGGGGGGGGAATGAGAAAGTTGATCCGAAGTTTGAAATATTTCCCATCAATTTCCGTATGAATTATCGATGATTTTCAAATTAGTGATGCAATTTTTCTTGAGTGGATAATTATGGGAGAAATTTTGTTGATCAAGTTTTTGAACATTTTCGAAATTTTGATTATTTGATAATTTCATTCAATGAGAATAATTTTTTGCTCTCGATAATTTTTTTCAAGAACTGTTTTCGAATTATTCGACCTGCTCTTACACCACACCTCAGCACCTTCGTCATTACGCATCCGTCGTCTCGTTAACGTGTACTTTATGTCAACATTTTCTCGACTTTCGTGCCCTTCGTTGATTTTTCGCGTTTGTTCGAAGTTAATGTTTACTGATCGTTCTTGCAAAATCGCGAGTATTTTTCAATCTGGTGTCGTTGTTCGCGAGTTTTTCGAGTAATTCGTTTTTATCAAGTTGTCTTGCTTTTGTCGCGATAAGTGTGTCGTATAGTTTTTTTCAATCGTCTCGCGTGTGCTTCTTCACTCAGGGGTTCCATATTTTCAGTCAACGATCCAGTCAACAGTGTAGGTGAGTTTTTATTTTTCAATTTTCATTATATATTATATTTGTATTTCTTCACTTTTTTGTTTCGTTTCCCCTCTGTAAGGCTTGCTGGTACGTACTACATACCTTTTAATCTCTGCCCTTTTCTGTAAATTTATGTGTTGTGTAACATGCGAATTTTTTTACATTTGAACATGATTTGCCCATTCTAACCTTGTACCCAGCTGAGTAATGTTTCACTGGGCTGCTTGAAAAGTAGCCAAATATGAGCCCAAATTTTTGAGGCAGAAGGCAGAAGAGAAGATGAATTGAAATACGTTATTGAATGGTGATTTTTTGATGAATGTAGACCAAATTCAACGATTAGAACGAAAAAATGTCGATATTTTCATTGTTTTTTTCATTTGGGGGGGGGGGGGGATGGAGCATGTGCCACTTTTTCATCGTGTTGAGCGGTGAGAGATGTCAAATAAGGTGCACGTAAACGATAAGGTTGAACAAAATGCAAAACGGAGCAGACGAGAAAAATCAAGAATACTTGTGAACTTGGACCGAGCATGTCGAAAAACCAGTGCCCATTGCACCCATTGCAAGTCTTTGCTTGGCATTTCTTTTCCCAGAAAAATAACGTACCCTACGAGCAAGTTACGAGTAGGTATAATTTGCTTGCTTTGTTAACGACTGTATTTTCCAGAATTGACAGATAATTCAGCCTTATCTGTGTACAATCGAGCGATTTTGCTATACATAAAGCAATGTAGACGAGTTATCGCATTCAAGACTTTCTCGCTCATCAGTCGTTTTTAGAACATGTTTCATCCCGTTAATACTTGTGTAGTTCGTCATAATTTTTTCATACCCTGCCGTTGGTTTGTACGTCGAGTGAAATTTTACGTTCGATCGATGTATTTTTTTGTCGATTCTTGGGTAATGTTAGAAGTACAGGGTTCCCAGAAATATCGAGCACCCCTAAAAAAGTTTTCTACTAAAATACTTTGGTTGGTAACAGTGAATGATAATAATGAGAGCACATGATTGGTTGTTGGACTGGAGAGATAACATTCCACCAATCATATGCATCTATTTCACGTTGCCAACCTATATTTTTAATGAAAAACTTTCTTTGGGGTGCTCGATATTTCTGGGCACCCTGTATAATTACATGCCTATTTTTTCGTGGATATTTTCGTATTTGATCGGAAATGTAAAAGGATTGCGAAATTGTTCGGTGTCGAATATTTTTTTTGGTTTGATTTCGGTTCCAATAGCGTAAGTAATGGTTTTATTTTTTTGATATTATAATGTGATCAAAAGGATGGCTTTTTCGACGTACTTATTTTATTCCAAGGAACGTTTACCGATTTTTGTGAAGTACAAAGTTAATGGAATGAGGTGAGTTTACCGATTTTTCACTAGTGTTTTTAAAATAATCGTCGCTATGATGTCGATTCGTGAGCATATTTTTATTTGGGTATTTTATTCTCAGAAATTGCCTTAGGTGGTTGTACTATGTCTATGTACTGTTGAATTAATTTGTGGAGAGTTTCGTATAATATTTAATCCTGCGATGGAGAGCGGTGTGTGGGGCCTCGAGCGTGCTCCTGGAAGAATTTTGACCGATAGTTCAAGTTTATAATCTATACATATTTTTGCGATGTTTTTGTGTTGGAGGGAGGTATCATTGGATACGTTGAATAACGTACTTGACTGTAATATTTTTTTTGAAATGTGCCAAGATATCATAAATTTCGAAACCAATTGGCAAATATCTACTGATTTTTTTTTTCAATGCTACGTGTATGTATTGGCCAATTTAATTTAAGCATGGGTTATCCACACGTAATTACCTACATTTTTTTGCTAATTATCATCAATGAGAGGACTTCTAGTTCTTATTTATGGGTAATTCCGCGTCAATTCAACCTAGAAGTGGTAAGGGGGTAGGCAATTTTTTTTTGAAATTTTTCCTGTAGAAAGACCTTCCGAAGGGATGACCAATGGTGCAAATCGCAGCCCTCTAGCTCTTTTTTAAAGGCTGCTAGGGGGGGGGGTGGTCAAAGTTTTCAGTGAACTTGAAATATCACCCATTTCAGCAGTGGATTACTGGATAACCGCGATACCTACCAAAATGGAACTTTTTTCAAGAGCTAGGGGTTTTGAAAGCCTTTTTGGTGATACCTTAAAAATCAGTGTTGCCACTTTTTTTCTTGCGAAAAATTAGCTCGAAACGTTTCAAAAAGTACTTTTCATATCGTTCCGACTCTCAAAAATTCTGAAGAAAATATATAATGTTGAAAAAACATCTTTCACTTGATAAAATGAACGAATTTTAATGTTTTTGCTATGAGTGTGATTTTTATCAACTTTTTCATGAAATACGTCAGAATGGGGCCAAAATAAGACAACCGAATAAATTTAAACTTCTTTTGATGTTTGGAATTGAAAATTGACTTTTTTCAAATTTTGATTTTTTTGTGATGAGGTTATGTATTTCGTCGAGTGAAGGGTTTCTTTCAACTCTTTCGACGGATACGTACAAATAGGGGTCAAATGAATCAACTTCACCAGTCAAAACTTTTTTTCATGGCTTGAATCAGAAAATCGAATTTTTTCGCAAACTTACAATTTTTTTAAATCGACTTTACGACATAATGCCATCTTAATTTTTTAATATGTTGTTCAGCATGGAAAGTTGTCCATAATATATTTTTTTCAAAATTTTTGAGAATCGGAACGATATGAAAGCTACGTTTTGAAACGTTTCGAGCGAATTTTTCGCACGAAAAAAAGTGGCAACACTGCAGATTTTTATGATATCACCAAGAAAGCTTTCGAACCCCCTTACTATTGAAAAAAGTTCCATTTTGGTAGGTATCGAGTAATCCGCTGCAGGAATGTGTGATATTTCAAGTTCACTGAATACTTTGACACCCCCTAGTAGCCTATAAAAAAGGGCTAGAGGGCTGCGATTTGCGCCATTGGTCATCCCTTCGGAAGGTCCCTAATACTTGCGAAATTTTTTGGCCCCAGAAAGCCTCTCGAGTTCTCAAGATGATGTGGAAAATGGCATTCATACGTTTTTCACCACGTTTCAAGTGGATTGTGTTTCTTTAAAACTTCTCCTTAATGGGAGGCTTGTTCATTTTGAAAAATATATGTCAGTTGGGCTGGTTTTTATTCGCACTTGAGTGTATTTTTTTCGTACTCTTAACCCCTCCCCCTCCCAAAGTTATTCAGGTTTTACGGTAGCGTGAATTATGAGATCTCTTGGCTCGATAAATCGATGAGAAGATATCAATTAAAGGAATGAAGATCGAGCCTTTTGATGTTATGGTATCATTTTGTTTCAGAACTGACCCAATGTGGTATTCTGCTTTTTCGGAATTTCGAAAAAAACAACAAATGATCCGACATATCACGTATCAAATGGTTTTCGAGGGTGGAGGGAGGCAATCCCTATGTTAGTCAATGAGAAATGCATATAATAACCTTAAAAGCCTATCTCAAAGTTGGAAGCACTTTAACGGTACTTTTCTAGATTTGCTGGGATGTGTGAATAATTTCATTCGGTTTTGTACGCGATAGTTTGACGGGTTAATTGATTTTCGCTCTCGCCTCTCGCAAATGGTTCAAAAATTTGAATAAGATGAATGTTCTACCATATCGATCGAGTTTCGCTCAAATTATGATGAAAACGCGCCGCGTCGTTACTGCGTATTCATATTGCTTGGCAATCATTTCATTGAAAAAACAGACCAAAAAGACGATTCGATTCGATCACTAGTATTTAAACGCTTCAACTTTCGGATAATGGTTAAAAAACGTAAAAGTCAGTCGATACATTATGGTTGTGAAAGGTGGTAAAGCAGCAAAAAAAGGTGCTCCGCCGGCCAAGAAGGCGCCGCAGGCGAAAGCCAAAGCGCCGCCCAGCATGAAAGATTTTCTGCTCAAAGCTAAAAAAGCGTTCGACTTCAAATGGAAAGAAAATCGTCGTAATACCGCCAAGTTATCGGATTTCGAAATAATACGTACTCTGGGTACCGGGCAATTCGGCAGAGTGTTATTCGTGCGTCATTTGCGAAGCAAAGTCAAACAGTTTTACGCGATGAAGATTCTCGAACGTCAGAAAGTCGTCTCTATGATGCAAACCGAGCATGTGATATACGAAAAAAAAGTCCTGCAATCGATCGATTTCCCGTTCTTGGTCAACTACCGGTATCATTTCAAAGACAACGCGGCTCTGTATTTCGTGCTGGAGTTCATTCCAGGCGGCGAGATGTTCACGAATTTGCAAAAAGTCGGCAAATACCCTGAACCGCAGTCTCGATTTTACGCCGCGCAAGTAGTGTTGTCGTTCGAATACCTACATTTTTTGGGAATCGTGTACCGAGATTTGAAACCGGAGAATTTACTGATCGATGGTGCAGGGTACTTGAAAATCACCGACTTCGGATTCGCCAAAAGAATAGACGACAAGCAAACCATGACGATGTGCGGTACGCCCGAATACCTAGCTCCGGAGGTAATCAAAAACGTCGGATACAGTTACTCGGTAGACTGGTGGGCCTTGGGTATTCTTATATACGAAATGTGCAACGGTAAACCACCATTCGCTTCGGAAGAACCGATGAAAATTTTCGAAAAGATAATGAACGCCAGAGTCAAGTACCCAAATACTTTTAATCCGATTTTGAAAGACGTTTGTAAAAATTTACTCATACCGGATTTTACGAAGAGATTAGGGACGACCAAAGATGGCACCAACGCCGTTAAAATGCACGAATGGTTCAAATCCGTCGATTGGATGAAGCTGTTTGATAGAAAGCTACCCGCGCCGTACATACCGGAGATTAAAAGCATAGAAGATACGAGTAATTTCGAAGAGTACGACGAACAGCCGATATTAGAGTTACCCGAAGAGGTATACTCGGAAGAATTTAAAGATTTTTAAGTAGGCTTATTGTAGATAAATCGTGTTATTTTTGTAGACACGTGCGATTCGTTTTCAATATTATCGTAATTTGGTCGTATCAAACGAAATAATACGCGATTAAACGTTCTCAATTTGTTGTCGAAGACATTTTGGTCTGATGGTAAAACCACAAATATTCGAGAGAGGGTGTGCAAAATTACTCTTGGGATGGGATATTTTCTTTAGAGTCGAATGCGGAATAGTTTCATTTTGCTACAATATTTAACCTAATCACTGCGTTTGTCGTGTCAGCTCTACTCGTCCCGGTTAGCAAACCCCAATCCTAGGACGAGTCGTTTTCCAATTTTTTTTTTTCAAGTTGGATGGAGTTTTGCAAGCAATTATATGGAATAGACAGCCCAACAACGCAACTTTTTAACAACTTCGTTAATTTTTTTCAATTTTTTTATCATAAAATTTGAAATAAAGTTGCAAACAAATACAAAATTTGAAAAATGATCCATACAAAAGTCATACTTTTTGCTAAATTGGTTCTGGTAGACACTTTTTTGAATCATCAACTTTTCAAAGCAAGTGTCCGGGCCTCGGTAGATTGCCAAACCACACTTACACTCATGTAGTCCTGAACAGAAAGGGCCCTGAACAGGACTACATGGGTGTAAAGTGTGGTTCGGCAATGTACCCGAGGGGTAGCGTCAAAGAAGAAAAAGCTCTTATTGAGAACAGTCGTCGGAGTCCAAATTGTTGCATTTCTCCATGATTTTACATTTATTGTCGTTATTTTCTCTATTGGATAGAATTTGATGCAATATGAATTGTACATACTTGCCATTTGAAATCCAAGCTATCTTTCAAAGTGTGTACCTGGTCATAAAAGTCATCATGTTGGCTAGAAATTGAATACTTATAGTTGCCAAGTCAAAAATTACCCGACTATTCTGAAAATTGAATGATGATATGTCATGTCTCAAATGCAGAAAGTATCATAAAGATTATTATTGAATTGACTTACTTACTAGTCGACGGTCACTGAAAGTTACACTAAACCAGTTTGAAAATTTATTGATAAGGCTTGAAAATTGATTATATTGACCAAAAATTATTGAAACATGATTGATGTAAATTGTGAAAAGTTAAGTACGAAAAATTGATCATAATATTGAAATGAAACGGAGTCTTGAAAGAATCTAATGAAACATGATAAAAACTGTGAAATTATATCATTGAGGAGATTGCTTGAAAGTTACAAAAAATTGATGAAATTGGTACCTGAATAGTCATTGTCATAAACTCGAAAATCGTGAAAAATCCTGACGTAATGGAATTGTTTCATTATTTTTCCAAGAGAAAAATGCGAAAAATTTTATTAAAATCACCCATCAAAAGTTGAATTTGAGACGTAATTTTTAAAAGAGTCGTACAAAAGTAGAAACTTTGCTTTTTTCATTTTCGTTGACGCCTTGTTAACAACGAATTAATTTTTTCCGATAATTTCCTGATAAAATTTCTTTCCAGGTACAGAAATTAGATTTTGCTTGTGTCTCATAATTTGTTATGCACATTAATCATGTATTTTGGGCATCAGCATAATTATATAATTCTAAAAAGTGGTTTTGTTAAAAATTTCACTCGCACTTCTTGGCAAAACTGGAAGACATTGTAATGGATTGTCTCTTTTATTTTGTTAATTGTTAATCACAAGAAGCTGTTTTTTTTTTGTTTGTTTTAAACGTACATATGATTCAGTTAAACTTTCTCAAGGAACTTTATGGGATTCCGAGTAGCTCACGATGCCTATAATCTAGAAGAGTTAGGGAAATATCGCGGAATTTCGTCATTCTTCCTCCCAAAATCAAATATGAGCATTGTGAAATAGCGCATGGATTTTCATTTTGTAGTAATTCAAACAAATTTTCATCTTATTTTTTATGAAAAAATTTTCCTTCGTTTCATCCGAGGTTTTACCTATGTGTAGGTATTGCATTGAGTATAATTTTTTTTCTTACTTTCGTAATAGATTGGATAATTTTTTTGGAAGAAAATGTTACCGTTTTTGTGATGAATTGTTTCTGTTTTTCAAGAAACATTTCATTTGACTTTTTGTTTTGATCATTATTTCACGACGAAAGATAGTATTGTTCGTCTTCAGCAGCGTTCAGAGTATAAGTCAATTTCTTTCTCCAGTCACGAAACATTGATGACTGGTTTGAGGAAGATTTTCTACTAAGAAAGATGAAACTGCTTATGTGCAGTTTGGAGTAAGTAGATGATAAATTGTTAAATTTGATTTTCGAGGTGAAAGCATTGCGTGGAGCTGGTCACGAGAAACTGGTTTCTTTTTAGGGAATGTCCTCTCCTGAGATGACAATCGATTAATTTAAGGCAGAAAGTCACCTCATGGTTTTTTTCGATTCAAGTCATCCCTCAACTCGGTGTATAGAATTGACCTTCAACGACACCCTCTCAGAACCCTCAACCCCACCCTTCACCCTCAACGATGATGACCTCTGAATCGAAGTGATACCTACTATTCTGCAGACTTCCTCAACTACGACATAAAAGTTGATCCTCGAGCGAGCATCGACTGAAGATCCTACTACTCTGCAGACTTTCTCAACTGAGAAATTGTTGAATGTGATTTTTGAGGTAAAAACATTGCATGGAGCTGGTCACAAGAAACCATTTAAAAAAAAAAAGGAAATGTCCTCCCCTGAGATAACAATCGAGTAATTTAAAGCAGAAAGTCACCTCATGGTATATCTCCATTCAAGTCATCTCTCTGTATCGCGAATTGACCTTCAACGACAACCTCTCAGAACCCTCAACCCCACCCTTCCCACCAACGAAGATGACCTCTGAATCGGAGTGATACCCACTATTCTGCAGACTTCCTCAACTAAGACATGAAAGTTGATTCTCGAGCGAGCATTGATTGAAGAAAGAAGTCATCGTTACTGATGATCGAATCTGAGAAATTGGAATGATTTGGGCATACTTTGCTTTCACTCTAATCGCTGCTGAAGGCTAATAAAACCACTTATCGATTTGAAATATCGCTTACGTTAGAAATACGAAATTCTAACAAAAGCGTCAAAAAAATTGGAATTTAGTGTCTATCGGAAATTGACGTCGAACAAGAGGGAATTTTTGTGTGAAAACTATTCCTATAGTATTGGTGAAAAAAAAATGAAATTTTCATAGAAAAGTGATAGGTAAATTTGAAAATTATGTTTAAATCATGCTAGATACCTATTTTGGAAAAAAGTGCACTCAATTAGGAATGAATCGAAGGAAAATACATAAATGAAAGTGCAGAAAAAACAAACAAGTCCTACATAGGTACGTACAATAAACGTGAATTTTCCGATTCAGAATGGAATTTTATCAAAAAATGGGAACTTTTGCTATCTTGTGTTTTCACGTTTTTTCGGTCGTATTTTTTGTTTTGATTTCCAAAAATCAAACCATGACGAAATTACGCAATGATATTCCTCCTCTAATCGTAACCCGTGAAAGGTCCTACTACCTAGCTTATTAGTATCGAAATCAAATTTAGAGCAATACTCGCAGATTTGGTTGTGTCTCAATCAAAAATTTTTTGAATTCCTACTTCGTTATGGATATTTTTCATGTAATATTTTGGGTGTCTACTTTTTTCAAATGAAAATTCATGGCTTATTCGTGAATATTTGAAGGTAGATGACGTGTTGATGAGAGCCTTGCGGAGTGCTTCCCTGGTAAACACTTGTTAACGCTCGGACGAATGTCTCGGTGATAGCTAGCTGTTAGGCCGGAATGGTACCCGTAACGCACCTGATTCTCGGAGACTAGTCATAACTTCAGAATATTTTCTCGAGGTATTCTGCAATAATTCATTTTGAAATCGCGCAATTTTTACTTGATTTTTCCGAAGTATTTTCGGAGCTCAAAAATATGTAAATGACCAGTTGAGAGGTGTTCTTGGAGCTGCTGCCCTGGATAATAGCTAGGCGTATTTGTGAAATGCAGGGTGTCTAACAAGTCTATGGTATAGTTGTGTAAATGTTGAAAATTTGATTCGCTCATTTTTAATTGTGTAAATTATTTTTATTTCTTTTAAATTTCTGAGCTTATGCATTCAAATTATTATTCTTTTTGTTTTGGGCGTTAGTTTAAGAGATTGCAGGGGTTTGTTCTGAATATTTTGTTATACACCTTGCATTCGATATAGATGCCTCAGATACCCTCGAAGCATGCTATAGACCAGAATGTAACCGGAACGCGATCGGCTCTCACCTGGTCATCGTTGAGCTGTTGAATAAAGTAATGTGATGCGAATACAGTGGGAAATATAGCACTGAAATTTGTATCTTTTGAAGGCTCGTATATCATACTGTATCCCGTATCGCATAACTCTTTTTGCAGTTCATCATCAGGATTATTAGTATGTATACCTCATTGTACGAGTATGCACAAATTTGTGTGAAATTTAACGTAAACTGAATTGCGCAATTTCAAAAGTGATCTTGTAGTACTCTTGAGTCTTGAGCTATTTTTGAAAAACGCTACGTGAAATTTTGTTTGTCAGTAAAATTAATTTTTTTTACAATTTTATGGATTTGCCATTTCTTAACTTACGGTTTTAATTTCGATAGTGCTGTACAGGGCTCATTTATTGAGGTAAAATGTGAAAAAAGAGATTTCTCAAGACACATGGCGTAGAAACAGATGTTACTTAGTGACTAAATGATGTTCGACATAAGGTTAGCTTTCTTTGAAATGATATTTTGAGAAAATATATTGTAAGGTATAAATAACAAAACAAAAACAAACAATCAGATAGTTACGCAAATTCGGTTGTATTTTAATCATCACTAAATTAGCGATTGACATGGTATTTTTCACCCCACAAACAATCGGTTTTACTACAATTTTTTGTATACCTATATACGTCGCTTTGACACGAAATGACAATAGCAACCAAACTAACATGACAGACGAAATGGAAAAAAAGAAATTGTATCTAAGTATATAATAAATTAAAACTTCTAATGTCAATATGTGATGTACCTAATCGGCAGTAATCGATATAGATTTCATTGAGGTACTTTAAACTTTACATAATTTACGAAAAAGGTAGTCCGTAATGATGAATTTACCATACTGTCACCATGAATCGTATAATAGCGGTTATGAAAAAGGTTTCGGAAACATGACGCTTGCTTAAATTCAGGGAGAAAGCTCCCTTGACCGCACGTACGCATCCTATGTACTAAATTCCCAGAACTCGAAAGGAATATTGGAAAGAGAAATTTGTAACTCGCAATCTCTCGTGCACAGCGCTCATTAACTAGGCCCAAATCTGAAATTCAATCATACGAGTAGGTATATTATGTGGGCAATTGATACGACATCCGTATGTTACTATTGTACTACATATATAGATTGTAATTGTAGGTACTAAAAAGTAGCCCAGTTATTCTGAAGGATTTAAGACGATACATTATTTTTTTCTCCCATCAGCATTAATGATGCCTGTCAATTTCATGTATGTTCAGGGGAGCGGGAGACGACTTTGAATTTTATCCCCTTTTCAAAGTCAATTGCAAGTTAGTTAAAACGCGTTAATATCTCGAAATCCAAAACCAGCTTTTTGCAAAAACGAGTATGGTAGGTGTAGGTACATATTTTAAAATTCAGAACTAGGAGAGTATCAGAGATTCATTACTTTCTTCATGTAGACGAAATTCTTTGATGAAAACCCCACATTACTTTTATGTGTTTTTAAAAATGAAAACTGTTATCATTTTTCAAACACTGTTGGAAGGAAGCTGAATGAAGCTTTGAAAACGTCTACCACTGAACAAGGATAATTGAAACTTTCTTGAATCGAACTGTGGTATCAGTTTTGCGATATTATTACTTTGAATGCCGCTGCTAAGGAGCAGCAAAGGCAGTTGAAATTTCGAAGTCGTCCCCAATGACGATATCGTCAATTTGCTATTTTATGGAGGTATTTATCAATATAAACGCATGTGATGGGCTCATTATTATCTCGTTGCCGTATTCGTATATGTACTTATAGAAAATTGAAAAACCCGCCTAGAGAGACACTTACTCGTATAGTTGCATCCCAACTGCCTGAAGCGAATGCTGTGCCATCTGGAGATACGCGAACTGAGGAAACTCTGTTCTCGTGTCCGAATAACAAACTTACTCGCAGACATTTCAAAGTATCCCATACGTTTATCGTGTAATCGTTGTAACCGGCGAATAACAAACGACCTGCGATCAAGAAATTACTTTTAACATACCTATTAACGTGAGACCCACATTTAGAGTGAATCGAATCGCAAGTACTTGAGGGTCCTTGTTATTTATTTAAAAGCTTCCTGAATTAGTGAAAAATCGCTGCCGAAAATTACCCAAAATGATTGAGTACATGCACATAATGAGAACTATTTTCACTTACCACTGACTGAAAAATCAACTGAATTCGCTCCAAATATGATGCTCTCTTTAGAATAAACAGCCACTTCTTTGTCAGCTCGCAAATCGAACAATCGGCACTGCAATATTAATCGAATTATGAAACCTATGGGTAAAACTTATACACAATGCATTGCAAAAGCTGTCGAAAATTTCGCAAACTTGAGACCAAAATTATTGAATACGTGACTTAGGCAATAGGCATATATGTAAGGCAACAATCGTTTCAAAACTGACAAAATAATTAAATGTGATTAGTAATTTTTGCAATATTCATCCCTGGCATAACCTACGGACGAATCGTGATTTTGATTTCGGTTCGAGTGATGAAAATAAATCTGCAGGTACAGTTTGTCTCTTTATATGTACCTAAGGATTACATAGCAGATACATACCGTAGCATCGTCTGATCCAGTAGCAACAGCATCTCCACTCGGGTGAAATCTTACGCTATTGATGTCCGATTGGTGGCCTTCGAAAGATTGCACATATTGTCCAGTTCGCATATCCCATATAAGAACTGTTTTGTCAGCACTCTGAGAAGAAAAGTAAAATAGTTTTCTCATACGTTGAAACGCATTCTTATTCATTTTATCAGGGGGTCAGATACCTACTTATTAGATGAATTTGATCGTAATACTTACGCCCGAAACAAAAGTATTTCCAGTTTCGGATGGTGCTAGATCAACTGCCATCACGTCGCTGGTATGTCCATGAAATGATTGAAGTAGCTGTCCCGTTTCAACGTCCCACAAGGCAAAAGTTGAATCGCCGCTACCAGTCAGTATCTGTCATCAACATTCAAATTGTATAGGTAATAAAGAAACGTGCGAAATGACGACTTTGCCTACAAATAGGCGCTCAAATTTTTTTCTCACTTGTTGATCGGAGTTTGGGAAAATGCAACACGATACAAAACTCGTATGAGTGCCAACAGTTTTCTTCTTAGCAGAGTCGTCTTCGTGATTTAGCGGATACACTGTCACTTTATTATCCATTCCCCTGCAATAGCAAGAAAAAAATGTGTCACAGTCAAGCCATGTTGGAGTTGAATTTTTGTTGTAAGAGCTTCGTGATGAACAGCGACAAGATTTTGCTCTCGTTTTGCTCAGGCTTGTTTGCCCTTCTTTTATTTCAAACTTGAAATTAATTTTGGAGCCAGAAATTTGACTCCTTACCCAAAAATAACCTCATTGTTTTTGTCCCCTTTGACTTCGAGTACGAATTATTGAAAGCTTTTGCCCTCGCTTCATTAGGGCTTCTGAGCTTTTTTGTTGTTTCAGTACTACATACTCAAATTTGATTAATTTTTAAACCAACAGAACACTCTTCTCGCGTAAAAATATGGTTCTTTTACTTCTCAAAATACGAATTTTTGTAAACTTTTGTTCTCGTTTCGCCCGGGGGGCCTGCGTGTTTTTTTTTCAAAGTTGAAAGTTTGAAAAACTCGTCATTCCAAAACCTAAAATTTTGGAGCTAAAAAATTAACACATCTCCAAAAAGACGTTCAGAGAGCCCAACTAACAAGGTTACTTTTTAGCAACTTGATTACTCTTTTCATTTTTCATTATTGGTTACCATAAAAGTCACTATTTTCGCTGTTTTCAATATTTAACCACAGAATTGGAGGAAAAATTTTGAACTAAGTACAAAATAAAATTGGGAAAATGGCCATAAAAGGTACAAATTGAGCAAAAACAGAAATTGAAATTTCCTTACGCAACCAGGTACATTAAGGTGATCCTTAGATACATGACCAAAAAGAAATCGCGATTTCTTCTGCTGCCAGCCCTCAAAGTGGTAACCTCTGGTGAGAAAATAATTCCATATTTTTTATTTTTCCCATTTTTTAAAAACTCGGGCTGCGGCAGACCTCTCAATTTTCAAAAATTTTTAAAAACGCAACTTCAAAGCAAAATTTTCAAAGTTGGAAAATTTTAAGTTTTTTAACAGTTGAAAAGTTTTTTTTTTGAGTAAAATGAACTCTTATAAGGATATTAACTCCATCCCTAGAAAATTGAGTCAGCCCCCTAGAATAGCTGGAATTCGTATTTTACATTACATTTCAGCTGTTTTAGGGAGTCAGCTTGGTTTTCAATGGAGGGGGCTGAAATCGTCATGAAAGTTCATGTTACTCAAAGGAGACCTTTTAGAGGGAATAGAATTTGAAATTTTACAGTGAATTTGTATTTTATAATATTTTTGAAAATTGAGGGGCCCACCGCAGCCTGAGTTTTTCGAAAATTAAAAAAATGAAAAATGAATAATTATTTTCTCACCAATGGTCACCATTTTAGGGGTTGGGAGGGAGGAAAATTCTAACTGTGAAAATAAGGACCACCTTAAACTACATTCTTATGAAACCATAAAAATCAACTTCTCGTATCATAAAATGATGTTTGACTTTTGGAATCATCAAATTTTTCAAGCTTTTCGGCTTTTCCCCGAGTGCCGACCACACTTCACCCGTGTAGTCCTGTACAGGTCAAGGGCCCCTGGCCAGGACTAGTCGGGTGTGGTAGGGGCGGAAACTCATGAAAAATTGACATTTTTTCTTACTCATAAAAAAAATTAGTCAGTTTGAGTACTTTTTCCTCTAGTTTTTGCTACTTTTTTTTGACTACTTTTCAAGCTAAAACCATTCCTTTAATTAATTTTTTTCGTCTTTTAAGTAATTGGGCTTTCTGAACTTTGTTTTCACCTCTCGAGATACGAATTTTCAAATGTTTCTGACCTCGTTCACTTTGGTCAATTTCTCTCGTATTCAAAGCTTTCAAAAATTCATAAGAAATGATTGAAATTATACTCAAATCTATCAGTCGGCAAAATTGTCAATTGAAGTATCTCTTACTTTACTTTGATGAATCGTTTTTAAATCCCCCCTCCCCCTCAACTTAGAAGACCTCCAGTTTTTTGTTTCAAAATTGAATTATGTACAAGCAGAAAATGTCATTCGTTTTATTCCTTGTGTTTATTTTTATTCTCTCATGAGTAATAATTTGACAAATTTTCCATCAATTTTTTTAAAAATTGGTTTCGATGAAAAAAGTTGTTCATTCGCCCAACTTTACCAGCAAGAACTTTCGTAGGTGATTATAAAACGAATGGGTAACTGAAATGATGAAAGTTATATTTTTGACATCTGACAATGTACTTCCTTGAAGAAGAAATCTTGACCTATTTGAACTTTGAGAACATTCGAAAAGCAGAACCCTCAATGTTCAATTTTGACGAATTCAGTCTACAAGTACCCATATTTGGTATACATAATTTACGAACCCGCACGCGATGAAAGTATTTGAAGGAGCGTAAGCGCAAGCCATAACCCATGTGAACGGCGTAGAGACGGCGAATTCTTTGGTACTCGTGAACGCGTCCCAAACAATTACCTTACCATCCTGTAATTAGTGAAAAATGAATAAGTAACATCGTTGACAACTTTCGACACCTCCATGAGCAAAATACGAATAAGAGGTCTTGGTAGCCAGGGGTTAATTCACGTCACTGAGACGGATTCGTGGAATTATTATGTCATTTTTTCTAAACTTGTCACATAGACGGTATCAAAGTCCCTAGCGATGATAAATAAATAAACATACACCGAACTTCCAAGCATATTCCACAAAGTAGATGAAAAGAAATATAGATAATTCTTACTTGAGACGAAGATAGAATACGTCGTTTATCAACGGACCAATCGCAGCATAATACTTTGGACTGATGGCCCTTCAAATGCCTTCTTGTTTTAACGTTTAGAAAATTCACAAAATCTAATCGTTCCGCAACTGTGGCGACTGAAATCGTACGATAAAAGGTAATTTAAATCGAAATTCACTACGATTTACACGTTTACTCGCCATACACGTAAATGTAGGTAACCTATCGATTATAAAATTCAACTAACGTGTAACGTCGTTCAGTTTCTGACGCTCTTCTTCCAATTTCTGCTTCAACGCGTCCGCTTCCTTGTTCAAAAGTTCGATAGATTCGTTTCCGTTCTCGCTAATTGACATTTCGAAAAAGCTCACGTAGGTAGGCTATTGTTTAAATTTCTAAAACAGCGAAATACTTGGCTCGCACAACACGATGAGAACAAATTATCGGGAAAAAATGTCGAAAGTTCAAGCAGTCGTCACTGTCAGCGTCAACATTTTACTCCTACTCTTGTGTTCTGGGGCTTACGAAAAATCTTAATATGAGCGAAATGATCGATTCATCAAGTGATCACTAACTAAGCATTACAATCTATTAAGTAAAATACACGTATCAGAGATTTTCATTATGTACGTAAACAGCACAGCTAAAGCCAAGCTGAACAATATTTTCAGCTCAGCTGACTCGCATTTGTTTCCACAGGCGCAGAATCTGTACGATTGAAATTTCTGCTTAGAACGTATAAACTTTACGTAGACCTCACGATGTGCTGGAAATGGTGTTTCAACGTCTCCGTTTGCGTTAATAAAATAGTAAGCTGGCTTGGCGTTGCCATGGCAACTTTTTACGCTCTTGTTATTCGACAGCTTTAAAAGCTCTAAAATAAGAACGATTTCATGCCGCTATTTCGAAAAGTTTCCTACGTTTTCACTCTGGAATGACGAAGAGTTGGCAAAATTAATAGATTAACGCTGATATCGTCAAATTTGTCACCTCTTCCTATCCCATCTTTTGAAAAAATTATTCGAGGGAAAAAATGTTCAACTTTTCAATGCAATCATGGTACCTATTAGTAGGTGCGTTCTTTTTACCGTCAACTGTTGGATAATTTTTCAACTAGTTTATGTTTAAAAAATTTAGTTGAAACAGCGACGACGTCACAATTAATAAATTTGACTTGGTTTTCAACAAAACTCCTTTCCAAAAAGAACAAAAAACACTAAACTGTTGACTTTTAGTAGAGTGCTGAACAAAATTCACGAGGTAATACATCAGATAAACATAAACAAACTCCTCAACTGATTCAACTCAACTTTGTAAACTGCTCTGGAGCAGTTTAGAAAGTTGAGTTAAACTGTTTAAATTTTACGTAAAAAGAACGCACTCAACAGAAATCTGTTGAAATCCGTGACGTCATCGTTGTCAACAACTTTTTCAACTGAGTAAAAAGAACGACCAAAACTCAACTTTTCTCAACTTTTCTCAACAGTTGAATAAGTTGAGGTAAAAAGAACGCACCTATTGTTTCAAAAGTAAACCAGTTGGGTGTTTTGCGTTGTCGGAAATCCTTCGCAACATGGTTAATTGGTTATCGTATTACAAGGTTTCTAAGAATGAGAGATTTTTCATCAGAAAAGAGAAAATTCCCTGTTTGAAAATGGGATCAATGAAACACGAGAAAAGCTTTAATTTTGCTTCGAAACAATAACTCAAACGTACTTTTTTTTTGATTGTTATTCAATGTTGTGATTTTAACTCGGAGAATTTTTTTCCCAATGTTGGCTTATCAAAACATTATTAAAATTCTTCATTCTTGGACACCCTTTGTAGGTACTCGTATTTTCGCACACACGTTGGATTAGTTTTCAACAATATCGTAATTGGTGGCATCGAACGAAATACAAATAATACGCGATTGAACGTTAACGTTACCAATGTGTTGTTGAAGACATGTAATTGAAAAATTACCCACCCTAGCTAGTCAGTACCCATTGGTCATTATACTTATGAAAAGTTCCGGTAACAGTTTGTTCCTGCTGGGCATTTGACAGACGACAGTTGATCAGTTGAGCAGGTTGAGCTCTCTGGTACCTGTTCATAAGATGTCGTCGACTCGTCCTATATGATCGGTTTTCGTTTTATGATTCGAGTATTTCGTCTTCATCGTTTTTGCCGGGATACAAATAATTTTCAACTGAAGGTTTTTAGTGTTTTTTAATTCCGTGTAAAATGATATTGATTCGTTTCGAATGATGATTATTTTCAACATATTTGCTGTTATACATCTACGTAGTTGGTCGTTCCGTGAATATGATCTATGTATTTCGAATTTTCGATGGTGCCGTTTGTAGGTTTTTCGTCTACAATGTTCGAGGAGTTCGTAATTAGTAATCGGAAGGTAATGGTGTAATGGTCGCTTTCACTAAATACGTACAAGTAGGTACCTACGTTGTCAACAACAAAAACCACAATCTAACGAAAATTTGTAAAAAAAAAAAATGAAGAGAAAAAAATAACGATACCTAACCAATTGAGTGAGAAAAAATCATTGTAATGTCCAAGCAAAATGAGGGGAGCTAGATGTAAATTTTAAAAAGCATCCGATTCCTTGAGTAATTGACCCAATCCTAAGAAATTTATGTAGCCAATTACATATCGCCATTTGCCGAACATTTTAAATTATTTTTTAAAAAGTATATGATTTTAATACTTTTAATCTTTCCTTCTTGTTAAGTACAAAATTTGACTACCTCGCTTCGCTGTTATGACACTTTGTTTAACAAGAAGTGTAAGAAAGTACCTTGAACAAAATAAGTTGATAGATACTTATAATAAAAACCAAATTTGGAAACTATGTTTGAATTGAAATATTTTTCGAAGTTTCAAGTTTTAAAATGATGGAATTTTTGAAGTTTATAAAGATTTCTTGAAATTAAAGCGGTGGCCAAATTAGGAAATCCAACATTTGCTATTTTTCCATCTATGGCCTCCTGTTAGATTTTACGAGTATGTACCTACATATTTTTCATACAAATTTAATTTTTCGAGTTGCTCAATCCTGCGATGTTCGAAGAGTTTGTAATCAGTAATCGAAGGTAATGGATGTAATGGTCTCTTTCACTAAATTCGAGTACATACATACGTATGTATTATCAACAATAATAATCATAACCTTGGAAAAATTCATGAAAACAAAACAAAAAAACTTACCTTACCAGTTGAATGGCGAAAAAACCACAGGTGACCTAAGAAAAATTGGTGAAAAAAAATGAAACAAAACTATACCTTACCAATTGAGTGGGGAAAAAAGCATTACCCAATACAATGCCATATAAATTGATCTTGTTTTACATCAAAGGGTACTCCGGGGTAAAATATGTAAAATGCCCTCGTCTTCGGATTATTTGCCCCAAAATAGCAATCATAACATTGGAAAAAATCGTGAGAAAAAAAACTTACCTACTTTACCAGTTGAATGGCGAAAAAACCACAGACAACCTAAGAAAAATTAATTGTAACAAAAAACATATCTTACCAATTGAGCGAGGAAAAAGAATTATCCAATAGATGTAATTCATTATTGTTCAATTAGCATCAAAGGGTACTCCGGGATTAAAGAGGTAAAATGTCCTTGTCTTCGGATTATTTGCCCAACATTTTAAATAATTTTGGAAAAAAAGTAGGTACATGTACAATTGTACTTATATGATTTTAATACTTCCAATCACCATAATATAACAAATACCTACTTCTTCACCAAAAATTTCATCTTTCTTTCTTTCTTACTTATTGGTAATTGAATAATGAAACGAAAAATAAAATTCAACTACCTCGCTTCGCTGTTGTGGCACTTTGCTTAACAAGAATTGTAAGAAAGTACCTTGAACAAAAGTTACGTAGATTTTACTGAATAAAAACCAAATTTGGAAACTATGTTTGAATTAAAATATTTTTCGAAGTTCCAAGTTTTAAAAGATGATGAAATTTTTGAAGTTTGATAAAGATTTCTTGAAATTGAAGCGGTGGCCGAATTAGGAAATCTAACATTAGCTATTTTTCCATCTATGGCCTCTTGTTAAATTTTACATATTTTTCATACAAATTCAATTTTGCGTGTTGCTCAATCCTGCGATGTTCGAGGAGTTTGTAATCCGTAATCGAAGGTTATAGTGTAATGGTCTCTTTCACTAAATTCGAGCACATACGATCTAGTACCTACAATTCTATCAGGTAACCTAAGAAAAATTTGTAAAAAAAAAGCAAAAAAAAAACAAAACTATACCTTACCAATTGTATGGGGAGTTCTGTTCCGGATGACTGTCTCAATATTTTTTTTATCTGCTGTCATTAAAATCCTCATTTCCGAATAAAATTTCAAAATTCGTTGAGTACTTATCGCGGAAATACATATTACTAACAATAATCAGCAACTGATAACTTTCACTTGAAAAATATATATATTGCAAATAGCACAAACTTTAAAAAATGATGGTGTAGTACACATCCTTGAAGACTTCAGAAGTATATAAATTATATTTTTATAAAAATAAATAATTTAAATATGTAATATAAATTGAATTAATAATTTTTATTGAATAAATATAAAAAATAAAATTTTAATAATGTAAATACATTTTCCCCCTCTCATTTCGTCTTTGATAGAAAATTCTATGGAGCGCTCCAGGCCAATATAGCGTTTAATCAAAGGTTTATCTATTTCGCCTATTTTCCCCTTATAGGCATATTTTCGAATTAGGTATGTACTTACTTATAAAATCAGTAATCATTCACAACTATGTAATTTTAAAGTAGCGTTTTATTGAGCTTACAATAAGAATTACAGCATTTAGGTACTGCTGCGGATTTATTAATGTACTTGATTGCTATAGGCTGGTTTGAATTACCGTAATACGTGAAATTACAAAATAACTAGTGATCTAACTTCAAAAGGATTTTTTTCCCAAACGAATAAACTTTCTTTTTTCATCGCCCTCTTCTTCTTTCACAAGGTGTCTTTCCTTATGCCTATTAATTTGATTTTGTTTTGTATTTATGTACTTGTTGAATATCTGTTGAGCGGAATAGGTACCTACCTACCTACCTACTCTTGAAAATTTGGAACTGTCATTTCACTGCTTTAACAGTAAGATTTGGTGACATTCTGGGTACTTGAAAACAGTAGTTTTTGACCAGGTTTTCAGGACCTAAATAATTTTCTGAACTGATCACTTAAAAGTGAATTATTTGCTGTATCGATTTGTCAAAAACTTTTTTCATTTTTTCAATATCTCGGGTTCTACTGTACTTGAGAATAAAATTTCAAGATTTTTGCAAAATCGGTCATACATTTTCATTTTCTACAGAAAAAGACTCTTGTGAAACGTTTGGAAATGTCATAGTTTTCGAGTTATAAAATATATGTACATGTTTGCAAGAAAATTGCGGACCAGCATCTACCCCCTGTTATAGTGCCCTAGTTTTTACCAAATATTTGAAACGAATGATTGTGTATTTCGAATCTAGAAAGTCCACTTAATCAGAAAAATACAAAACTGAAAATTATTTATTATTATCTCTGGGTAAATAATATGTAGTTACATTTTAAAGTTGCTAGTGATATCGTGTCCAGCGCAGTAACTAATACCTACGTATGGTAGGTGTACATACAAGCATTACCCAATTACCAATATACGAGTAAATAATGCCATAGCATTCATCAACGTTTATTTTGCATCAATCAAAGGGTACTTACTCCCTGGTAAAATAGTCAAGTCTTCGGATTTTTGAAATTTTGATGAGCTGGTGTACTGAATCTTACTGTATGTGGTTGTCAATTATGCACTAGATATGTTTTTTAAATAATTGATTATGATTAGGGGTGCACGTTCGTATTGCAGCTTATAGGGTCACAGGGCGACTTTGTTAAATTATGCACCCTGTTCGGCTCATTAAAATTTATTGAAGAAATTATAAAAATGTAGCTAATTTTTAGTCAACCCAGTGTCGCAAAGTTACTTACATATTAATTTTGATGTTAGCATTGTTACGCAAATTCAGCAATGAGTCCACAGTATTTCTCTCTTTCAAGTTGTTGTGTGTATTTCAATTTTTATTGATGACGATGAGCTGTATTGAAAATGACGCCAGTTCATACTTCATGCACCTTGCCCCAAGATATAGCCAATTTATCATACAATTGAAAAATCCAGTGTGTGTATCACAGGTTGTAATGACTTCACTTTTCATGCATTCCTGTCTCGAAACGCGATCTTCAATTTCAGCGATGGAGGCAAAATCGAATCGCATAAGACCTGTTTCAATTAACTGGCTAGTGTGATTTCGAAAATACGTATTCGTTTCATGTACTATGCTAAAATAATATTCTCTGGGTGATGCCTCGAACGGGGAGATACCTCTGAAAATGTGCTTGATGGAAAATGGAATTTTTGAAAAAAGAAAAAAAAAGGTTCAGGGAAATGAATATTAGGAATTCATATTGGATGTTGGAAATGTCAACGTGTTTTTTCTGTTTTCTCGAGGTGCTCAATAAACTAGGCTAATATCACAGAAATATTTTCACGATTTTTTGAATGTAAATGAAAATGACCAAGTAAATTGAAAAAAAGCAATACTTTTGAACTACACGATGATCTCGTCTAAAACCGAAAACGAGTCATTTTTTGCTCAAAATGTTTGATTTTTTGAAAGCTTTTCAATGCGTGTTTTTCATGTCCCCCTGCGCAACAGAGAAAATATTTTCTGGGAAATTAAGTATTTTCGATTTAAAAAAAAAAAAAAAAAGGAGATGGAATTTAATTATGAATATATAATATCGTACAAATACAAAACCACATGCTTTTGTGGTAACTAAATTTGCAGTATTGTCAAGTGTATGACCTTTCTTTTTGGCGTATGTATTTGAAATTGTGAGTTGATGTCATTACAAACCTATTTTTTTTGCTCCTCTTTTAAAGTTCAATTCCTTTGGGTTTGTTGGTCTTGCTGTTGATAACTATGACAAAGATGACTGCGTTTCAGATATAGTAGAGCTTTGATGTTGAGTATTTGCGATGGTGTTTGCTCAAAATCATCCCCTGTACCACCAAAAGACGCGTTGCGTCCATTATTTTTGCACTGTATGGTTGATTGCACAAATGCGCGTCCAAGTGGCTAAATAGCCCTCTGTTTAAATATTAAAGGCCGCATAAATGGTGCACTACTCGTTCTCACGTCACATTACACATAATGTAATTACGAGTATACCTACTGAGAACTACAAGTGACGTTGATGAAGTATATTGGTGGTCTGATGTTATTAATGCGATGTTTTCCATTTGTGGTACTCTGAGAACGTCGATCATCTTTTGAGAACTAGTTACCAACGGCAGACCAATGACCTACAAAAGGGAAATTTTCATTCAAAAGATTTCTAAAAAAAAAAATGAAAAAAAAATGATAAACCATAGAGTAAAGATGGCCAGAGCCACATCTTTTTTTAAAGCTTAGTCTGTAAATATTTTGATTGTATCATTGCAGCATGAAAAAATATGCATTGAATACAATAAGGCAGAGAAATGCTTTTTTTCGCGACTGTTGATAAATTTTTTATTTCAAATCAGTACATAATGAGTTCGCAGGAGGATGAATGAAAACACGCGAATGTAAAAAAAAAATATTACCTACTTATTTATTAGTGAAAAATTGAAAAAGAAAAAAAAAACAGCTCAAGATGGCAAAAGCCACACATTTTTGTTGCACTTCGTTGCTAAATCATTTTAAATACCTACCATCCGTAGGGTGCAAAAAAGAGAAAAAATAAAATATTGACAAAAGTAAAATTTGGACAGAGTCTCCTGTGAGTAATTCACGAGAAAACACGTTGACCATTAAATGATTAGTAGATTGTAAAATATTAACTGTTTTGTGCATTTAATATTTTTGGTCCTCGAGATTTAGTACTTCTACTTATCGTTTCACCAGTGAGATCAAAAATAAAAATGTTGGGCCAAAAAACTAAAAAAAAATACTTACACCTATTATAGGTACCTACAAAATTGAATTTGAACAAAATATAAATATATTCTACGTATTTTAATTTTGAAAATTGACTAAATTGTTTAGTTTATAATTATATGTAAAAAATTTAATTGAAAAAAGAAAGATTGGCCCGAGCCACATTATTTTTATCACGAATCAAATTGCGTTCTATTCATTTCTACACCTGACATACATATACATATGAATAAAATAAGGGAGATTGGAAAATCCAGGAAGTTGCACATTATGAACTTTTCATTTATGAGGATAGCCCAGAGAAAAGTTTCTGGCAAAATTTCGCCAAAGTACCTCGTATATTATTAAATAATTTATTCAAAGATTTCCATAATGAGTACTTACATGAACAAATTTATTGTTCCAGTGGTTGGAACTTATCTTTTTTTTCAGTTTGAATGTAATCTATAAGATTTTTTTTTAGACATTTCACGATTCTTGATATAAATTTTTATGACCAAGGACCATTTCAAGTGTCATTCAGTTTTATTTTATTGAATTTTTGGGCTTCTCGTCTGAAATTTGTGGTACCTATTGCTCGAGTCAAATTCTTCACTAATACATACCATTGACTCTAATCACCGATTATGGCGATTCTTCTGTTAGTTTGAAAGTCTGGCACATTCTTTATGACACTTGCCGGGTTCCTTTTTCATTTTATGTTTTCAATTTTTACCAAATGGCCCATTCGAACTTTAAATTTTTAAAACCGGATGCTTCCGAAGAGGAAGGATTTATCACTGCAGACAGTAGACATGTCCAAACGTTTGTTGTAATCAAGTGCATGCAGTTGATTGTATGAACTGAGAATTCTATATGCTCACACCTGCCCAGCTGAAATTAGAAATTCTTACGCTGAATCTGACTATGGTGCATTTCTCTGTCACCTCATAGAACGTTAGCGAAGATTTCGAACAGTTTCTACAATTTTCTGAGGAAAAAAAATGTTTGCATGTCTATGTATAGGTACCTATTGTAGATTGAGTAAACCGTTTTCATACCTGCTTCACCGTTATCAATATCAATGCTGAAATGCGTAACACTGCTCTCCTTGAAATGTTGATTCATTTTGTGATGAATTGAGAATGCCTACTGTACAGAACAATTAGGCACGAGGGGATAAAATTGTTCAAATTCGATTTGAAGATTAGGAGCCTTGCATCAATATCTAGTTTGGGGTACATTTTTGAAAAATGAATAAAAAACTATAATCGATCTAATTTTAATTTGAGTCTAAATTTTTGTGATTTTCATCAAATAAAGCATTATAAAAACCGTAAAATCGTCATTTAAATTGTTTGAAAGTTACCTACAAATTGATAAAATGGGTAATAGTCATTGTCATGAACTTTATATTGTGAAAAACCCTTGAGTGTTGGAATTCATCGCCGTGTGATTGAAATGATTCTCGATGTTTTTCAACGATTGATTTTTTTTTTCTCATTTATTTTCCCACCAAATTATTATTCCTATAGTTTATAATTATCTATTGAAATAAAATTTAGAGCAGTAGGTATATTCGCAGATTTGCTTGTGCATCTAATCAAAAGTTTTTCGAATTCCTACTTCGTTATGGGATATTTTTCATATAAAATACTGTATTTTGGTTGTCTACTTTTTTCAAATGAAAACTCATGCAGCTTATTCGTGAATTTTTGAAGGTAGATGACGTGTTGATGAGAGCCTTGCGGAGTGCTTCCCTGGTAAACACTTGTTAACGCTCGGACGAATGTCTCGGTGATAGCTAGCTGTTAGGCCGGAATGGTACCTGTAACGCACCTGATTCTCGGAGACTAGTCATAACTTCAGAATATTTTCTCGAGGCACTCTGCAATAGTTCATTTTGAAATCGCGCAATTTTGACTTGATTTTTCCGAAGTATTTTCGGAGCTCAAAAATATGTAAATGACTAGTTGAGAGGTGTTCTTGGAGCTGCTGCCCTGGATAATAGCTAGGCGTATTTGTGTATGCAGGGTGTCTAACAAGTCTATGCTAGTTGTGAAAGTGTTGAAAATTTGATTCGCCCATTTTTAATTGTATCAATTATTTTTATTTCTTTTAAATTTCTGAATTTTCATTTCTTTTTGTTTTGGGCGGTGAGTCGAAATATTGTTGAAAGTTTGATAGAATGTGGGATTTTGATCTGAATATTTTGTTATACACCTTGCATTCGATAGATGCCTCAGATACCCTCGAAGCATGCTATAGACCAGAATGTAACCGGAACGCGATCGGCTCTCAATTGGTCATCGTTGAGCTGTTAACAAAGTAATGTGATTCGAATACAGTGGGAAATACAGCACTGAAATTTGTATCTGTTGAAGGCTCGTATATCGTACTGTATCCCGTATCGCATAACTCTGTTTGCAGTTCATCATCATGGTTATTCGTGCATCAGATCATTGTACAAATTTGTGTGAAATTTAACGTAAGCTAAATTGCGCAATTTCAAAAGTGATCTTGTACTCTTGAGCTACTTTTGTAAACACCACGTGAAAGTTTGTTTGTAGACATAGAACCCTAACCCTATTCAAGAGAATAAAAGTTGTTCAGAATCATAAAAGAAGCATTCACCAAAAAGTTCACCCCCTCCCATCTCAATTTTGGAGAGTCCATCCACCTTGTCCGAAAAAACTATCTAGAGAAAATGTTTGACCAAAGTCGTCCCCTGATACCAAGGAATTAAGAAAAATAATTTCAGTCATTATCAAAATTTTGGTTAGAGATCTCTCCCTCTCGACCGTTTTTATAAGTAAATAGTCAATCTAATCTGTGATATTTCCAATCAAAATTCCAATGTGAACGTTTTTCAGTCCGACTAAATTTTACATTTCAGGAAACGTAAAACAGAAACATTTCTCAAATTTTCAATCGAAAAAAACACGAATTCCGTTTGGTTTTTAGCTGCACAGCCCTGCTTTGATTTCGTTTATCTCGTACCTAATTTGAGTCTACTTTTTTCGTTCTGCTTTCAATATTAATGACTTAATGAGTATAGATGTTTATTTCAATTTTTAGAAATAAGGAATGCTTTCGAAGAACAGATGGTAATTTTGAATTGAGTAACTTACTGGAAAATAAGTAGAAGCATAAAAGATGGTGTAAATTTTTGAAATGAGTCATTAAGAACGAAAATGAAAAAAATTCAAATTGAATGAACAAGTGTAATTTTTTCAATGTTCAGTAAGTAGGTATGGCAATATTTTAGTTTTTGGTGGTAGCACATTTATCGAGCAATTGCTTTATCGTTTTTACTACTTTTATGTGGCTTCTGAAAGTGTTTGAGTGGTTCATCTTGAACAGAAAAAATGAAAGATAAAATCGTTGGAAACTGTACGTAGCAAATTTTGAGAAGACTTCGATGATGTTACATTAATTTTTCAAAATTAAATAATTATGTAGCACCGAAATGGAATTACGAATAATGAAAAAACGTGAAAAATGTGTTAAAACGTTTACTTAAAGCCTATTTCTAATTTATTTTTCAAAATCCTAAGACTATATAAGAACAGTAATAAAGATCATAGAAAATGTGATTCACTTACCCACTTACATAGGTACCTACATGTAAAATCTTACTAAAATAGGTGCCAGGGTGCCTACTTGAATCAATAAAAAATTATTGGAAAAAATACTTTTAAAGAGTTTTCATTTTTTGTGTCAAGTCTTAATGAAGCAGTAAAGAAGCATGGCATACCCAAACCACACAAAAATTATTTAATAAATAGGTATTATGTACTTACAATGATAATGGAAAAAAAAAACAAGTTATCTTTCAGGTATTCCATTCTATTCCTCTATACATATTGGTTTAACTATAATTAGTGTGGAGGGCAGTCTCCTCTTCAAAAGTGATACGTATAAGATTAATAAATATTGCAAGAGTTTTCGCCAACGAAGAAATCATTAGCATTGCACCATAATTTGATTAAATGGCGATATTTCCAATAAGAAGCCTCGTCTCTGTTGCCAAATTCCCAAACTCTACGAGGTGGGGGTGATTTCACATCCTTGATGTATTCCAATTTAGTATCACCAAAGTCCCAAACTTGTAACAGATTTCCATCTTCATCCCGGAACAAACCCAAGTGTACTGTTCCAAAACCCCAATTCTGGTCGACAGCTCCATTGGGAAATGCATGTAGATAAATGTCATCTTGACCCTTTTTCCACCACAATTCAATGTCACCATCAGGAGCATTGCGTTTGAAACGTACCTGATAGTCGGCCCCTTGCCAAGTTTGGTCAACAGGGGCTTGAAGACCATCAATGAGAGTTTTATTAATAACACTTGGAAGTGTATAGTCGATTGTTTGAATTGGCGTGATTTGTTGATCGATATGGGGTGAAGTGATGATTTCTGCTTGTGGCTTGAATTCATTATTCTCAATTACATCGGTTAATTTGTTAGACTGAAAATCAATTTGTTGGGTAATTTCATCAAATACTGCGACTACTGTAGGGTATTTTCTGCTGTGAATTTCGTGTTTTGAGGGCTGCATAGTTGTTCTGTACTCTCTGTATATTGACCATTCGGTTAATCCTTCTTTTTGACCAATATTGTTGGAAAATTCTGTAGGTGACTGGTTTGATGTGAAAGCTGCCGATTGCGGTGAGGTATCTTTACTGTTTTCTAGAGAATCGCTATCCAGAAGAGGAATTTTTTCAGATGGTTGAATTTTGATACGAAATTTTTCATATTGGTCAGTGGTTGAAGCAGATTGCGATTCGCTTCTGATGCCTTCAGATATCTTGGAAGGACGCCTTGAGATTTCCAAAACTTGTTCAGTAATCTGCTGCTGTGCACGTCTGATATCCAATGATATGTACTCTGTCTCGAAATTTTCACTCCATAGATCATCCAATGAGACAGTTTCAGTGAAGTTGAATTCTACAGTATTTTCGATTTCTGAGTCAGCATCTAAAATTGAGGATTGGTCAAGTATGAAAGAGGAAATTTGAGTAGATGCTTGGGCTTTTGTAGTAAATAATTGTTCATTTACCAATGCTTTCGATTTTATTTTCGACGTTACTTTCTTCATTTTGTACGCCTCCTTCTAGAATTTTAATATTTTGAAAATATTTACTCATTATTTTCATTTTTTTATATTTTTTCAAATCTGAAAATCAAGTAATCAAAGGAATACCAGTAGTTCTGCTTTCTTCATCTGAACTTGAAACTGATGCTGTTTGAGCAACTGCGAAACAAGAAAATACCGTAAATTCATCTGTATTAATCGAAGATCATTTAACAGTTGGAATTTTTTCAGGAGCAGCTTTACCGAAAATCACGCTCATCAACAGAGTCAAAAATATAGCCACTTTCATCACTTAGCCGCTAATGGCCAATGGGTCATAAACTCAGAATAGCTATGTGGTTTGTGGATGCCTAGAGAAAATGCATAAATCGAGAGCTTAAATAGCTGATGTAAGCAGGAGTATTCGTTGAGTAGACAGATAGCTAAATTTTTGAGATTATTGCCATGAAAATGTGACGTACTTTTATCAATATGTAATATTCTTTATGAAGAAAACACCACTATAAAAAATCTATTGTTAAATGAATAGTGAGAACCGGACTTTTACCGCATATCTATCACAATTTTAACGAAACGGCTGACTAATGAACAGACGATCACAATGCAAGGTGTACTGACGTGTACATGAAATTTTGCAGCTATAATAGATTTGCGTAGTTGCGTTGATCAGGTATTTTTTTTTTCGTGAAACATGAACCGACATCAGGTCTCAATCCAAGTCACCTTGAACTGATCATCATTCGTTTTTCAAATTTTCTGGGGATGTTTTTCACAAAATCTTGATGCTCGAATTATTTCTGACATCGCGAAGAAAAAAATATAAGAACAAATTTTGTTGGAAAAATCAGAAAGAAAGGAGAGAAAAAGCACATGGTGGTGTGTTGATGAGGAAAGTGAAGGGAAGATTCGTTTTAAAAAATGAAAATATAACCCGCAAATTTGAAAATTGATATCAACGTGTCGTTGAATAAACTTGATTTGAAATTCTTCACACGTTTACGAAATGGCAGGAAAATGAAGTAAAACTATTAAAAGTATTAAGTAACTCATATGTACGTACTACGAAAACAATTTGAAGAGAAAAAAACTAAAACGTATTTTTTTTTCTATAATCGTACGTTATATTTTTTAAAACACGTAAAACATAAATTGCCACTAATAGAATCATAAAATGTCATAAACAAATGACTCTATATAGGTATACACGTAATTGGTAGAGTGCTCGAATAAGAGATACGTCATAAAAATAAAATCTACGCTAATTAAAAAGACTAGATCACAAGACATCGATAAAGTAAAGGTTTAAGTATGAAAAAGACCCGCTATTCTGAGATAGGAAAATCAAAATAAAATGACAGAAAGTCAACAAGAATAAATTTTTGATTGCCTTGTTAAATTTATAACTCGTATTCGACACGATTATTGCAAATAAATCACCGTATGATCGTATGATCAGATGGTACATAGTACCAACAAAAAAAGAAGAAAAAACAAAAAATAAAACGAAAAAACAATAAAAATGAGCACCCACACACAAAAAATATGTGAATTATAAAACAAAAGTAGGTAAGGTACGTAATTAAATTAAAAAAGTATCGTTGTTCTTCGTAATGAAATGTTCGGGCATAAAACGGGGTGTTCATCACTCAGAAAAAAATTTCGATTTAAAAAAAGCACTCGACAGGGAAATACGAATATTTTGGTGAAGTTTTCCATCGAGAGAAACATTTAAAATACAGGTACAAGAAAATGAGACGAGGAGCGTAGAAAATAAGGTATTTGTAGTTAATAAAGATTGATCTTTTTGGTTATCACAGTTCGGCACATGTGACACATGGTCAAGGTGAAAGAACATCTGTCGCAGGCACCGTGACCGCAGAGAAATACGACGTTTCGGCGTCTTTCCATGCAAATAGGGCAGCAATGAACTTCTTCGATTTCGGCAATTTTACTCTCCAGGTAACGTAATCTTTCGGCGCTTCTTTGACGCGATTTACCAGGTATGATGCGTCCATCTGCAAACAACATCATTGAAAGGGTATTCGGATGAAGATTGTTTTATTTATAATTGGATTGAGAAATGATCTTACCTCGAGTAACTCTTTTAGAAATGACGGCGCCACATTTGATGCATTTCTTCATCCGCGAGCTGCATTCCTCGCAGGCGATCTTATGCTTGCAAGGTTCCAGTATAACATTATCGTCAGCTAGCTCGGAACAGACGAGGCATTCTACCGGTACTGAGCGAGAATGATCAGGATCGTTTTCTGAATCTTGGTCTTCGGAGTCTGAACGTATCTGACGTAGTTCCAAATCACCGCTGTATTCGCCGGTTTGGTAATCGGAGGATCCTTCGCCTTCCGAACTGTGGCAGTACAATGAGAGTATTATATTAAGAGTTGAAAGTAAATTGATTGGACTATGAGGAAGTATGCGAATTACCTGGTTTCCAGACGAGGCAGTAATTCAGGAATACCTTTTAGAATATCGATTAATTGACTCTTTTTAATCAGGCTCAGGCAAGATTGACCGTTTTTATTAGTTATTGAAATATTGCAACCGTTTTGTAATAAATAGCATATCATGGCGACTAAAAGCAGGTTTTCCGGATTGGTATTGGCTGTTTGTAATTTGTTAGAGATCTGCAAATGAGACTAATTTAGTTGGTTTTTCATTACAGGTATGGTTCGAATAAAAGCATTACACAAAAGAAACATCTTCAAGTGCTATGTTAAGTTGGTGGTGGTTATTGATACTCACGCTGAAAATACTCGGAGCTTCTTCCGGATCAAAATCTACTGCCGGAGTTTGAGATTTTTTATTGGTCAAAGCTAAATGTAACGGGGTGTCTCCGTTTTCATCAATAGCGTTCACTTCTGCTCCCAATTTAACCAGCAGTTCGACAACACTGTAGCGTTTCTGTAATATTGATAATCAAAGTCACAGATTATATGTATGTATGTACTACGTAATTCATTAGCCAAAAGATTGGTTCAAAGTTTAAATCACTGTAGATAGAGGTACCTGAGATGCAGCTAAATGTAAAGGTGTTTGCAAACGATCGTTTCTCAAATTTATATCCGAATGACCTTTAATAATTACGATCTTAGTGACAGCTTTATAACCGTTCAGAGATGATAAGTGGATGGCTGCGAATCCATCATCTTTCTTGACATCTACTAGAGTTTTAGCTTTTTGCAGAAGTTTCTCCATTATGCTGCAATTATTCGGTCATTGTTTAATTGATCGATCTTCTAGAAAGGATTTAGAGTAGTAGGGAAATTCGCTCACCCAGCATGACCTTTCAGAGCACAAGTGTGGAGAACATTGAATCCTTGGTTATTGGTAAGAGTGTAATCGACGTTGCTTTCGTTGCATAATAAATTAACCAAGTCTGTGTCTCCTTTACCGACAGCATCGTGAAGAGCAGTGTCTCCAAATGAATCCTGATGGCATAGAAAATGTTAAAGTCGTGTATTCTAACAACTATTCATCCGAAAACATTCTGAGGAACTTACTTGAAGATTTGGATTGCACTGAAATCTCAAAAGAGTACGAGCACATTGGCGAAATTGTTTGTTAACGGCGATGTGCAATGCTGAGCAAAGATTTTTGTTCACTATATTCACGTTCATGCCATAACTCAGCAAAGTTTCGATTATACTGGGTTGATTGCTGAGAATAGTAAATAAATACAAAGGATTAGTCAAAAGAAGCAAATAGTAAATGAAGGAAGAAAAGGTGGAAATATGAGCCGAAGGGGGGGGGGTCTCAAAAAATGATTTCAATTACCCATAAGTTGCATAGTGCAGAGCGGTATCTCCCTCTGAATCTTGTGTTTCCAAGTTGGCTCCAATCGATAATAAAAATCTAACTAATCTTAGTTGTCCTTCGTGACAAGCAATGTGTAGGCAGGTTCGTTCGTCGCTGACCAAATTATCCTTCAAAACGAATGAAATTATGTCAATTGCTTATTTATGATTTATAAATAGGAAAAAACTCTAGTGTGAAATTTCCGAAGCTTGAGGGTCATTCCACGTCAATTCGACCGAGAAGTGGTAAGGGGGGGGGTCGGCGATTTTTTTGAAATTTTTACTGTGGAAAGACCTCTTGAAGGGATGACCAATGGCGCAGATCGCAGCCCTCTAGCCCTTTTTTGAAGGCTGCTAGGGGGTGTCAAAGTTTTTAGTGAACTTGAGGTTTTTACCAAAATGGAACTTTTTCCAATAGTTGGGCGATTTGAAAAGCTTTTTGGTGATATAAAAATCAGTGTTGCCACTTTTTTTCGTACGAATAATTAGCTCGAAAAGTTTTAAAACGTCATAAAACGTAGTTTTCATATCGTTCCGATTCTCAAAAATTCTGAAAAAAATATAATATGGACAACTTTTTATGCTGAACAACATATTAAAAAATTGGGGTGACATAATGTCGTAAAATCAATTTTAAATAATTGAAAGTTTGCGAAAAAAAATGCGATTTTTTAATTTAAAACACGAATAAAAGTTTTGACCGGTGAAGTTGACCCATTTGACTCCTATTCTTACGTATGTACTCGTTGAAAAAGTTAAAAAAACTTCTACCATTCCATGAAATACCCTCATCACAAAAAAAATCAAAATTTGAAAAAATTCAATTTTCAATTCCAAACATTACAAAAAGTTGAAATTTATTCAGTCGTCTTAAGTTGACCTCTTTCTGACGTATTTTATAAAAAAACTGATAAAAATCACACTCATCGCAGAAAAACTGAAATTCGTTCATTTTTTGAATTTTTTCGAATTTTGATTTTTTTTTGTGATGAGTTTATTTCATCGAGTGAAAGGGGTTTCTTCAACTTTTTCATCAGATGCGTAAAAATAGGGGTTAAATGGGTCAACTTCACCTGTCAAAATTTTTTTCCATGTTTCAAGTCAAAAAATCGCATTTTATCGCAAACTTTCAATTTTTTTTAAATTGACTTCACGACATAATGCCACTCCAATTTTTTAATATGTTGTTCAGCATGAAAAATTGTCCATATTATATTTTTTTCAGAATTTTTGAGGATCGAAACGATATAAAAACTACGTTTTGAAACTTATCGAGCTAATTTCTCGTTCGAAAAAAAGTAGCAACACTGATTTTTATGATATCACCAAAAAGCCTTTCAAAAACACTAACTATTAGGAAAAAACTCCATTTTGGTAGGTATCGTCATCGCGGTTATCGAATAATCCACTGCTGAAATGGATGATATTTCAAGTTCACTGAAAACTTTGACATCCCCTGACAGCCTTTCAAAAAAGGCTAGAGGGCTGCGATTTGCGCCATTGGTCATTCCTTTGGAAGGTCTTTCCACAAGAAAAAATTCAAAAAAAATCGTCGACCCTCCTTGCCACTTCTTGGTCGAATTGACGTGGAATGACCCTTGATTGAAATGTTACAACTTACGCCTGATCTCTTTTTTGAAAAGTACTTGTCGAGAAATTCTAAATTTCCTCGTTCAACTTCGCGAAGAATATGATCAATGGAGGCTTCTTCAGAGGTTTCTAGATCCTGAATCACGCGAGTTATACCGCTAATTGCTCCTTTAAAAATAGTGCAAAGGTTAGTTGTTTCAAGTCGGACTGATGCTTAAGACGTAAAGATTGACAAATAATTACTTTTCAATTCTTCGGAACATTCGTTAATATTGGATGTAGATTCAACATCTGGAATTGGTTCAATGCACAGAGGATTCAAAGTCCACGCTTGATCGTCGATATTTACCCTGAGGTCACCGTCGGAATATATTTTTGTCACGTGTCCTATTTTACCGATATCCTGAAACGCAAAGCAAATTATGTATCGATGATTCGAAGGATAAGTAAAGCTAATTCAAAGCATCAAATAACTAACCCCTTCCATGATATCGAGCCATTCACCGTGACCTCTTTGAAGCTCTTTGACTTTGGCTACGTCGCTAATGATGCGTACTTTATCACCTATTCTGAAACGATTAACTTTGACTAGAGCTTGCGGATGGAATGTCCAACGATTGCTGCAGTTCTCGAATTTAACTCGAACGTCTCCTTTATCGGTGACTCGATGCACGATTCCAACTTTTCCTATATATTGAGTCATTCGAGGATTCCAACCTCCGTGACCTTCTTGTAAGATTTTCAACGTTTCTTCGGGTACATTTACTTTCACTTTTTCACCAGGATTGAAGTTTGTTACATCTTCGGGTACGAGAGATGTCAGGTTGTGGTTTTGACCTGCAGGAAAAATTGAATACATATATCGAGGTTTGACTTGTACAGATGATCTGAATATTGAATAATTTGTAATTGTGAAAATCTATTAACCTAGGACTGGTAAATGATCTATGTAACATGTTCCCCAAGCGGCTGGTTTCACAGCTCGAATATCTACTTTGCCCTTATGGCCAATCCGGTATACGTTATTGATGCCAGTTTTGGTCCAAACTACGTTCGCAACAGATCTATCGGTTTCGTTGTCCCATCCTTTGATTCCAGTTACATTGCCTACGTGTCCTATCACAAAAAATGAGCAGTAGAATCTTTTGTACGAAAGTTGTCGAGCAAATATTTTGTACCTAATCCACCGTCTTGATCTCCCCAATCCCAATTCGGTCCTCGAATAACTTTGGCTCCGATAAAAACACCTTTGATTTCAATTTTACGTGCTGTATCTCGAGGTGGTAAATCAACGCATCTGGAATTAAAATTCGATGAAAAGATTTCTACTTTCGAAACCTTCTTTCAAAAAGCACCCCGAAGATAGGATTTACCTACCCATTGTTCGAACTAGTGTCGTATCTTTTGAACGAATGAGTCAAATCGTGGCAATCGTTCATGTAGCAATTGAAACATAAATCGTAATCGTAACATTGAGCGCATTTGAAACGCATTCCGGTAAAGTCTTGTTTCTTGCAGCCATTGCACATTACGTGAATTTGAGTAACACCTGAAACATATGCACACACATATCGTGGTTCAGTGATAACACATAATGGAAATTCTCAAGCTAAAGATGATCAGAATGTCCAGTTTTACCTATGCTCGCATTATCGAATATTCGTAAATCGTAAGCTCCATCGTATCCTATACGGTAGTTGGTTTTATATCCGACGTCCCAAAATACCACAACTGTCTTATCAGGAGATGTCCTGGTGCCAAATTCGGTAACAGTCCCAACATATCCTTCACCGCCGTCTTGGGCATCCCAATGCCAATCCGGACCTCGGATTACCCGTAATCCTACGTCGCACATCTAATACTTTGGTAATTAACAGCTGGAATTTAATATACAATGCGAGAACGAACAAAGGGTCGAGCTTATGAAAACGCGTAATGAGAAGTGATTTGTGAGGTGTTTCGACGCATTTCGATTGAAATGTAAATACGGAATTCTCGAAAGTACTTTTAGATAACGTGAATGATTAGATTTTTCAATTAATCGCGATTATACGAGTGAGGAGTACACAACCATATTCATTTTAAGTAGTAAGTATATTACGAATTACGATTACGAAAAGTTATCACATTAAAATTAATCAAAACATTAGGTTTGACTGAGGCGAATTTCGAACGGTTGTCGTAAAAACGATGCAGCAAAATGTTACGTTTTGAAAAATTCAAAATTAGGCAATTTTGTTGGATTTTATTTGCTGTGATGGAGATTTTATCCTTATATGATCACTAATTTGTTCTGATCATGGTCCAAATGTTCTTGTTCTTTAAATGAACCGGGAAAAAAGTATTTTCTCTGCTTTTCAATTTTCTGTAACGAATGACTTCGCGTTTAGTCAGATGTTTTGTAGAATGCCACGACAATGTACATACGATTGTATTCACGTAACACGTCGGGTCAAGTTTGAATGGTACAAAAAATTTTGCAATTGTGAAAATTCGTGTTCAATTCGAGATTCTGGCAAAACTTCGATAATTATTTTATTTCCTATTCGTTCACTATTACATGATTATCTTAGAGCTTTGCTTTATGTAATAATAATGAGAAGCACTGCAACAGGCCAATTTTGGTCACATTTTATGCAGGACAGAAGTCAGATTTCAATTTTTTTTTTGATGATTGTGGTCTTAAGTACATTTTTTGTTATGAAAAATGGTCAAATACGAGTAGCCAACTTGAAATTTTTCATTTTTAAAAATTGATTTTATGATAAATGAAGATCAGCAGAACGATGATTCAATTTTTTTTTAAAGAGGCTCGTTTACAAGATATTCTGAGCAAACCTGTAGTGTATATTTCAACTTGAATCAATTGTTAGTGATGAACAAATTGAAATTTTTCAACCAAAAAAAAATTCATTAGGAAGAAATCAAATCAATTGCTGCGAAAAACTAAGCCCCCTACGAAAGAAATGAAGAAAAATAAAATCATACAAAATAAAATTTCCAATCGTAGTGAAGGTTTCTTTTTCTTGAGGTAGGTACCTAGATATTTCGAGCAAAAATTACTACGATCAACTTTATTGAACGATTGAACAATTTTTTCTGGAACGAGCAGGATATTTTCAAGTTGAAAAAACGGTTTGCCCACTCCAAGGACCTTTCAACCAGAAGGGGGGATAGACTTTCAAAAATACTTTTTGCAAAAATGAATAAAATGAGTCGAAACGCTGGCAAAATTCAGCATTTATTTTGAAATAAACTCACAAAATGTCTTTCCCTTGCCACCCTCAATACATCTTTCCAAAACAATAATTTACATCGGCAAAAATTCTCTTGTGTTTTCCCTAAAAGAAAAATTGAATTAGTGTTGTCATCGGGAAAAAAATATAAAAACCTCATTTCAGTCATTTCGTGAGAATCTGGCTCTTTTTTGGAATGCTCTCCAATTTTTCTCTTTTCCTCGGGTTTCTGTTCAAAAATTTGACGTCAAAGGAGAAAAAATGGAATGCAGAAAAGCTGTATAATGAAGAATAAAATCTTCATCGAAAAAAAAAAAAAAAAATCAAGAGAAAATAAAACAAATTGATAATTTGATAAAATGTGTGTTTAGGAAACAGTACAATCGTTCATCAGATTTGAAAAAAAAATTGAATGGAAGATCGAAGAAATGAAATGCTTTAATTTAAAAAAAAATGAAAATAATAATAAAATAAAATCGATTTTTTTCAATTTTGGGATAATGAGTATTGAAAACCTGAATGAGAAGAATAATAAAAAAAAGGAAAATATTTAATTTGTAGCCTAAAAGTGTGTACTTTGCAAATAATTAGACAAATTATGCCACGAAAGTGCATTTCAAAAGCTTCAATCCGAGGAAAATATTTATCAAAGTCACGAATTGGTGAGTAATTATCTTTCATTGCAATGAAATATGTACCACACTATCATTATACCATAATGTCTTTGACCTTTACCTCAAAAGTATTCATGCTATCAGTGTTACGTTATCAATTAACAGAATTTTACACATTCGTGAAATAAATACAACAAAGATGCTATTTGAGTGAATTATATTTATAATAGGTATGAAATTTTATGAGTACAATGATTACATACATTCAAACAACGCTCATCTCTACAAGTGTGTCTATAATGAAGAGAGAAAAAAGAGTAAAAACGCAAATATTTTTAGGTTGATAAATTTAAAATCTGTAAAATGCAAAAAAAAGTGATGTGAAACATTTATAATTTTTTTCTGATATTTTAAAAATCATAACGTAGGGTAAAATTTTTAAAACAGGAAGATTTTGCATATGATTACATTTTCTGAGAGCTATGGAAAACATTTATGGATTTTTTTTTTAGTTAATGTGATAATCAAGTAATTACGTGCAAAGTTTGAACTGAAACTATTTTTCGACTAGAAAAAAAGCAAAATAATATAGATGTAGTTTCGACCACTTCACATAATCAGAAAAAAGTATACAAAATTATTACTTAAATGTAATACAGTTCGAGTCAAAAATGTGGAAATCTGATTCCTAATTCCCTATTGCCTAAAAAATTGTTTTCCAGTAAAAAGAAAAAAGTCTACATCAGAAAAAAAAATGCATGATCGAAACATGAAAGCATTTTATGACAACCATCATTATAATAAAGTACAGAGAGAGAGATACATTCATAAAAGTATAATTCTAAAAAATACAAAAAAGTAAACATGCTCGTTTATTACAATACAATATCTAACATAATTAGTACACGTAAATTTTACCTTAATTTTTCAGAAAAAAAATACTTACATTATGTTGAAACTAAATGTTATGTAATAATCTCGTGGATATTACTGAAACGCGAACAAAGTGAAAATATTAGGTATGTAAGACGTCTTTATCTGGGAAGAAGAAACATTATCAACCTAACAATAATGAAAATAATTCTATAAGTATAGACGATCTTTGGCTCAAAGCATAAAACAAAAACACACATAAACGAAAATATGCAAGTAGATACGAATAAAAATACATGAAGAATAATACCTGTAAAATAATTACCCACCAAATTATAAAAACCTATTTACGATGAAATCGAACACAAAACACAATTAGAACATATGGTGGAAAATATGGTATTACTTTAAACAAAGACTTAGATCACTGCTGAGTGAACAAGCCATATTCCTGAGAGCTTACGTAAGCTCGATACTTAACCAGATACTTACTCTCGAAGAGATGAATCTCAAGTACCAAGTAAAATTTCGATTTTGTAAATACCAAAATCGAAATTTTACTCGTCCGTTCAACTTACTCACACACACGAAAACGAGAAAAGTACTTGTAGGGGTTTACCTGCTACTCCGAGTATACAAGGGTTTTAAAATACCAAAATTTTCGTATGTAGCTGTAAATAAGCACTTTGAAAATTATATTTTAACGAGGTGTCGACGATGGATAAAGACTGATTTTTCAATTTGAAAAAGTATACGCGAGACACCTCGTTATGTAAACAGATGAAGACCAATACGTGTATAATTTCTACTACGTGCTTAAAATAGTAGTACGAAATTATTAGTGATGAAAATGAAAATAATACGTACCTAAAGTTGATAGCCTTTCCAGCCAATAAACGATTACATTCGGCACTGTCTACGAGAGGTAACTTAACGTAAGGTGCTTCGTTTTCCTGGTCTTTGAATTCAAATTGGTATATGCTCGGTTTTAATTTTATATCGCTCAAAGGACCTCGTAAAATCATATAGTGAATGCTCAATGGGACCAGTGTTTTGGTTTTTAATACCAACTGAAAGAATAAATGGATCAGGATTGCAGATCGATCGTTCAGAAGTAGATATGTATCAATTGAGGGTAGAAAAGTTGATCTGATTATCTGATTACCTGATAGAACATTTCACGTTCGCAACTCAAGGTTGGATCACGTTGGCTGTTGTTGATACGAGCTTTTACTACCCATTGATGATCGAAGGCAGAAAATCGAAGAGTTTCGTAGTATAATTTGTGTATGAATTCGTCCGTTCTGTATGGTTTGAATTGTAGATCTATAAATAGGAGTAAAAAATGCGAAATGTGTTTGAAAAATATCTAGTCGAAGGAATCAGTTCTCAATTCTAGTAATTCTTTTTAGGAACTTGAATGGATAGTCGAGCATTTCTTTGTGCTCTAAACCAGTGTTGTGAAAACGAAATGATTTTGTTTTTGTTTTTCGTTTTTGATTGTTAAAAAATGGATTTTCGTTATATCAAGTTTCGTTTGGATTATTTGAAAAAAAACTGTTTTTTTTTTTTCGTTATTTCATTTCTTTTTTTTAGTTGCACTAGTTCCAGTCATCTAAAGATCAATTTTGGCCAAAAAAAAGTATATATTCGTACCTAGGTATCTACTAACAGATTATTTCTTTCTTGAAAAAATCACAATTTTTTTCACCACCTTTTTATGTAGTTTCTTGAACCAAATTTTCGGAAAGCTCTCCACTCGACCCCTCCCTCTCCACACACAAAAAAATTGAGAAAATCACATTTTTGGCAGAAAAATTTTCAAAAAATTGAAATTTGAAGAAAATTTGTGAGAGTTATGTACTTACAAAGGATTTTTTAATTTCAATCAAAATTATAATTATATGTACTTATTTAAAAAAAAGATACAAATGAACAAAATAATGAATTTTCCATTTTTTCACTACCTGGTAAAATGTACCCTTAGAGCATATAGCTACATGCTCTAAGAATGTACCTCTCGTTCCAACCTATTTTTTGTTCTTTTTTTTGACATTTATCATTGCTGCGTAGCCAAGTAGGAAAAAAATAAAAACGAAAAATTTATTTCGTTCAACGTTAAATTTTGTCATAAAAAATGAATAGTTTTCATTAATCGTTATGTTTCATTCAACTACAAAAATGTTGTTGTTTTTCGCTTTTGATAAAATGACGTTTTCATAACTCTGCTCCAAACTTAGATACCTATTCTTAATGATGATGACTTTTCGACGACTAAATTAAGTGCCAAAGTACGAAAATATCTTGAAATTGAACGCAATAATTTATGAGAGATGTACTAGAGAGATAAACGTACCATTAAGAACGATACGTTCGAAAGATAACAAATCGAAGATCGAATCATACAGACGTTTTTCTTCTTGGGCTTTTTTATCGAGAGCATCGAGCACTTCCAACACTTGAACTCCGGTCGAACAAGGAAATTGGCAAGCTTTCTCGTGTTCGGCGAGCTCGTGAAAAGGTCCACGCCAAGGACATCCTATACGACTGTATTGACAGATGGTGATTCTACCCATACAGATGAATGATGAAAAATAGAACGATTATTTCGAGTTGAAAAGCTGAAAATTGATAAGCTCGAGCTTTATTATTGGCGTACCTTTCGCTGCACAATGATTGTTCATGTCGACCAAGAGTATTACGAGGATACTGTTTGCCACAGAACTGACATTCCGAAGGCAACTCGCTGACAGCTTTTTCCACAGCTAGATTACGAGAAGCTGAAGTCTTACTGATATCCACTCGACAGTTGGGACACGTTGCTGTTTCATCTCGTAAACGAGCATCAGCCAACAGATGAGACAGACATCCAGCGCACATCAAATGACCATTCGAACACTGCGAAGTACGATTTAGTTCGAGGTCAGGAATGTGACTCTGATAAAATAAGAAATACTTTAGGTAACAAAGGCTGAACCTGATAAATGGCAGCTAGAGGAAGATCCAAGCAAACTGCGCAGCAAAGAATTCCACCTAAACGATGCTCGAGCTTTTCCCTTTGACATTCTTGCTCTTCGGTCGGATCGCTTAGCTTGATTTTCTTACTACTCGATGGAGAATCGTCCTCTTCTTTGACGGCTGCTTCGTTGGATTCGGTGGCAGACGATGACGGTAATGTTTCAGACATCGTGGACTGCGGTTAAAACAAGATAAATGAGATGTTAGATGTGGAAATATTTGCACGAAAATGAAAATATTTTGATTTTTCACTGATAAGAGTACGTTGTTTCGTGTAGACAGCAACGTAGGTCGTGTTTTTAGGTTGTTATCACGACGCAATAACTTCCTCTTGAAGGTGGCGGTCTCTGGGCGGCGAATGGTGAAATCGTAACTGAACAGCTGATTTTGAATTTCACCTAGACGTCTATCTTCAAAATTGAAAAATTTGGCGCTATTTTATAATTTTTGGATTGGAATTCGGATACACTTTTGGGATACTTGCGAATTTATTGAAAATTAGTCAATTGTTCAACATGGATTTCATAAAAGAATTGAATTGGAAAAAAAAAAGATTGGCACGAGCCACATTATTTTTATCACGAAACAAATTGCGAGTTCTATTCATTTCAACACATGACAAAAATGAATAAAATATGGGAGATGGGAAAATCCAAGAAGTTGCACATTCTGAGCTTTTCATTTGAGGATATTCCAGAGAATAATTTATGGCAAAATTTTGCCAAAGCACCTCTCGTAGAAGTAAAGCCCTAACTAGGGCTCTATAGTACAGGGTGCGGCAGAGTAACCGAACTTTTTAATTTAAATCGCAATTGCCCCATAGAGAAACGAACAACCGGGCATTGAAATGAGAATAAAAGCACAATTTTTTTGGTAAAAAAATTTATTTTGATAGCTCAGTCATTTAAAAAATAAAATCAGTCAAATGATTATCCTTATTTCAGACACATTTACAATGTCTTGCAACAAAATTTTTGTACACTTTCTCCGACATGGTCATTGGAATGATGTCTAATCGAAGTTTTCAACTCCTCTAAATCACGTGGTGTAATTTCATGCACCGTTGTTATATGTTTTAATTGATACGAGTTGATGAAAATGCACAATTTTTGCTGAACCAAACTATTGATCTTTACGAGTACAACATTTTTATGGAATAATTACTTCCATGCGAGATATATCAACGCTCATGTACTACCTATGCTCTAAATGAAAGTATAAGAATGTCATTGTTTGGATACAGCCACTCGCAATATACCTAAGGTTTGAAGACACTTTTCAAGTCTGTCTTGTGTTAAGGTATAATTAACAGACTATTAGACAACTCCTCGATTCTAGCCCTGAGTGCAATCCTCCATAGGAAATAATAAAATCATCCGAGAAACTCAGATAATATTCAACAAGTATTTTCCGGCGATATCTAATAGTAACGACTCAGATGTGCAGCAGTCCTCTCTGATATCCGTAGTTTTTTTTTCAAATCTAAAATTGCATTTTTATAATTCCGCACTCGTTTCTTCAGTCTGTTAAGTCGTTTGCTTAGGATGATGGAATTTCTTTTATATTTCTCTGCTTCATGTTTCGCAATATTAAATGCCCTCTTTGCAGTGGTGGGCGATTGAAAGTGAGACGTTGAAACATCTCCGATGTACCGGAGGAGCCTCTTTCTACATCTCGGTGTGTCTGAAAATTATTATGAATTAGCACATTTTTAAAAACTAATTTGAATTCCATTAGCAGTCTTTAACATACTTGATGCTATCTCAACGTCAGACGAATTAAGAGGGGTAATTTTCCTTTTTTGGGAACTAGAAGCCACCGGTGACTGCATAGTTACTCTGTACAACATAAAATAACCACAATATGACATAAGTTAATGGTTTCCCAATTAGGTTAAATAAATTTATGAGACGCATACTTTTCTGCAGCACCTTCAACATTCGAGTCTGTAACTATCGTCTCCTCAGGACCCTCGTTCACATTTACAAATTCAATATTCATTTCTGCAGGATCTTCAACATTCGAGTCTGTAACTAAAATCTCCTCAGGACCCTCGTAAACATTTACAAATTCAATATCCATTTCTGCAGGACTTTCAACATTCGAGTCTGTAACTATTATCTCCTCAGGTCCCTCGTTAACATTTATATTTGAGTTTTGTTTCGTTGAACTGAAATTCAGTTATTTTAAAAATTGATAAGTTAGTATCTATTCATTCGTAGAAAAGTAATTTTACATACTTAATGAGGAGGCACATCACTAGTATAATGTATAATGCTTACTGATCAAAGATCACTGGCTCAGCTCCCTTCACCAGAATACATATCTGATCACGACGTCTTATTATATTCTCAGGACTGAAGTGGTGAGAACATAATGACGCCGAATTTGTAATTTCATTCTCTTCACATTCACAGAAGTCTATCCATTTTTGGCGTATCATGAGATTATTAGGAAATCTGTCATTAAATAAAATGAATTATTATTTGACTACGAAGATCATTATTAATTTGATTACGTACTTGAAGAAATTATTTGATGGCTGCAACCCCAATGCACTGCATATCTCGCATGTCCGATGTCGCTTATTCTTTTTTTTGTCTGACATTGTAATTATTTTGTATTTATTTCATAATTATCAAGTCAAAATTGAATTGATTTCAAATAATACGAATGAACAGCTGATGTGAGACTGAGAAGTCGAATTGGAGAGAATGTAAATAAACAATAAACAAGGGTTTACCAAATCAAGGTTTATCTTTATCCCGGGAGAGAATGAAGTGTACTTCAAGGAAAGACCATTTTTAGGGGTTTTGCTGGAATTTGAACTCCAACTATGATATTTTCCACAATTTTCCCCCGTTTACAGATACATGTGGCATTTTGGCATCTTGAGATGCAGGTCCAGTATCACCGACTTTGAATCATTACAACTTCATCGTTTCTAAAGTTGACTACTAACTATCACACAGGGTGTTCTGCCACAGAATACATTTTTTTCACTATAATAAGCCACCCACCTCAAGTTTAGGGAGTTCAGATATAAATATTATGTTGGTCCAGTCTTGGCATGGGGAAACAAGATAGGTACATACATACATGTGTATTTATGTTCACTAGAAAATTTTCTTAAATGTTTTGCTTCGCAATTTCAACCTTGTACTACGTAAAAAATGAGATCAATTGAAAACTGTGCTTTTCAGCCTTGAATATAGAATTTTATCGATAATTTTTCTATAGGTGCGATTGACCAGGAATTCAGGAAAGACTGCATGAGACAAAATATCTGAAAAAAAGTATTCAAAAGTTCGTCATTTTTACCATTTTCGTTGAGAATCTCAAAAAAAATATCCCCATCCTGCAACATTCATTCCTTCAATTTAATTGTTTGTGAAGTTATAATATTATTTAAATCCAAAAAAAGCTCCGCAAAAAATTTCTAGGTACCTCTCTGAGATTATAGACAAATTGTAAAAACTGTTGACTGTAATTTTTTTAGAGCTGGTTATCGCTGGCATCCGAGTTCGTGGAAACTGTAATTGGAAACCCGATTTCTATGGGTAGCTTTTTACATAAATTCAAAATTCAGAAAAATTTACTCAAAATTTACTTTAAAAAATGTACGACATTTTTAAATACATATTTTAAATAAATCTCGGAAAGAAAACTTCAAAAAAAAAAAAAAAAAAAAAAGGTTCAACTTCAAAAAATGAATAATAAAATGGAATAATTTCACAGCAAATACGTTACACGGTAAAAGTCTACGTGATATAAAACAAGTTAACAAAATGAAAAAATATCACCAATACATAAAATTTTTGAGTACAAAAGTACTATAATACTAGAGTAAACTTAAACAATAACATATAATAAAGACAGATATCACAAGTTACATTCTGTTTCCCAATTCTGTGTGATGAATTTTTCGAACAGCTGGACAAATTTACCCATAGGACAATACTCTTCGCAATTTGGTAAAATTTTTACATTGATGCGATTCAAAGTATAATCATCGCTGAATAAAATCTACAAAAAAAAAACTTCGAATGTAATAACTTCGATTTTGCGATAAAATAATTCTTAAATAACTTTGAGCTCAGTTTATCAAAAAATAAGATGCAACGCAGTTCAAATTTTCAAATATGTATCAACACACTCTTCAAAATCAAAATTTTTTCTCATTTCGAAGAAACTCACACCAGAGCTAATTTAAAAAAAAAGGGAAAACATCGCAAAACAAAAAATTATGCTACTATTTTCTCATCCGGTAAACACATGTAAGTGTAGCTTATTTAATAATTTCATCATGCAGTTTGAAGTTGGACCACTGTTTTCGATAATTTGATTTGATTTGAATTGCGTATCACTTCACCGATCTAATTTCAATAAATCAATTACCTACTCATTACTGTTTCATTTTAAACTTACCCTGATCAAATGATTATTAGGAGATGAACGATAGACTTCAAAAATGAGAGAAGCTCCGTACGTAGGTACAAAATCTACCGGCAAATTCAACGCAGAAAATAACGAAGTGAGTGAAGAATCGTGACCAGAATAAAAAAAGAATTTGCTGTTACTTGAACGTTCGTAAATTATATCTTGTATACGAGTACTTATATCTTTAATTAGAGGACCTGAAAGAATAATTTACATACGTTGTGAATTAGACTAGAGATATTTAAAAAATCTCGAAGACGTATCTTCATGTAACCGAAGGTTATTTACCAGCTAACAATTGACGCATTTTTGAAGTGTAGGTTAAATAATTAAAACTATCTACGTAGAATTTATCTAATCTGGATTGAAAATCTTCATCAATCCAATCAGGCAACTGCAAGTTCATCGACTTCTGAAAATAAAATAAAATCTTATCAACGTAGTGTTCAATGAAGTATCATAAAAATGCGAAAAATTCATTACTTTTGTACGGACGTAGTCACCGATGTGAAATACATCGTAAGCTGTCGTAACGTTTTCTGGGTGAGTAAAATTGGATAAAAAATTTATCAAGTAGTTAAGATTAGAGTCATTCTTCGTTATCTTGTAAACTTCCAATAATCCTTCGTGATAACTCGGACACTTCTCTTTTTTACCGATTATCTGTAACCGAAAGAATATAATAAATCAATTGTTCGGTAAAAAAAAAAGGTGTCATCAACAAGGCATAAGTAAGGTATAGATTATCGTTGATTCATACGTGAACTTTGTCCGCAGAAGGTGATCGTATTGGTACAGGTTGCCATAACAACTCTTCGTTCCAAATTTGTTGCTCATTCGGAGGATAAAATCCGGCTAAGACCAAAGCACCGCTATGGTAGCATCTATCCACAGCTGTGGCAACCATTTGAACATCTTCTGAAGCTGTATTTCCGTACGGTAGTAAGAAATGCTCGTATCGTTTGCGTAAATGTTTCCCGAGCTGATACATTTGATCTTTACCTGCCTGCAAGTTGAAAATATTATGACAAAAGTCGGAAAAGTTCACGTATACAGTAGAAATACGACAGTTTTCTCACATTGACCAATGCACCAAGTCCTTCGGGCCATAATTTCTGATCAGATTTAGCGTACGGATCGAATTTATAAGTTTTTAACGGAGCTCTCATACCATGTCGAAAGAGCTAGAAACATATGAATTAAGTAAATGAACAGAAGCATACGTATGAATATGGGAATCGTAAATTCAATAATGCTTACCACGATGGTCTTCACCAACTTCGAATTTTCAAGAGACGAATTCGAGATTTGATGAGTCGGTGTGGAAAAGTAACATATTAAAATATATACGCAAATAATTAAATACTGAGGTTTTGACATTATTTAAAAATTGTATTCTGTTCATAGCTTCCGCATAAAAAATATGAAATGGTAGTAGCTAATGCGGAAATATTCGTAAAACTATACAAACTTCATCCCCTATTCTTCCGAAACTCAGACCCAATGGATGAAGTTATTCTCAAAAATCAGCATCTAATTTTCTTCTGAATCTTCTGAACAATGACTAACGATTTTTTAAACGGTAGTTTATAAATGTAAAATGACTTCAAAGTTGGCGATTAAGGTGCAGTGTAAAATGTTAACATTTCATTAATTATGGTAATTCATATCAGCGACGAATGAATTTCAATGACCGACCTCCGACGAGGCGACGATTCACGTAAACATTGATAAGATTTAATGCGCACAATCATGCGCACAAGCAACCTTGATTGAATGAAATTCCCATTACGTCCCCCATTCTTCCTCCGATCCAAATCGGATTCTGAACGAACTGATAAGTCATAACTGAAATGCTTGGGTAAGTATTTATGCAATATGCACATTTTTTTTTTATCATTATGCAAATTTGAGATGGAACTCTGCATTGAGACTTGAAAAATACGTAGGAACTAGGAAGTGGGGAATCGCAGCAGCAGTTTTTGTAAAACTGTAAACCTTTCTGTTGTTTATTTAAATTAAACGTATAGGTACGTAAGTACCTAACTACCTACGTTTATTTTAATTTCTTAAATAATTCCGCTAAATCAAAATCAGAATCAAAACGAAAATGTTGAACAATTCTTTGATAAAATTTTTTTGAATAAGTACATTCATTCAACATGAAAATTTAATTACTTACTTATGCATTGGTATAAGTGCTGGTGCACCTAATAAGTATACGTGCATATCTATAAATCTCACGAAAAAAAATTCTGAAAAATAGATCTGATTCAACAGTAATATGTATTGTATTTCAATTTTCAAACAAAAAAATTGAAAAAAAATAAAACAAATAAGTACATACATATCTACAAAATATTACTTATTACTTTACAACATCACAGCAAGTACATATGTAGTAGATAGATACACATGGACTCATGATTTGTACAAAATTATAATATCAAGAATTCAAGACAAACAAAATCTCACCAACAGCCCAATACCCACAATTTTTGGATCGAATGGTGGTGATAAGGAGATACATAAGTATATGCTAGGTCGAGGTACAAACCTACTAGAGTGGACCGTATTTGACTTTTTTTTTTTGAAAATTGGAGAGTAGATTTGAAAAAGTTGTGGAAGAACCTTAGAAGACAGTGGGAAAAATTTTTAGGTCTTCAACTTTTATCATTACTTTTCTACTGAGAGTTTCAAAGAAGGAGGGTCATTATGGCCATTTTCGTGCCCCTCGCTACTTCGAGACTTGAATGGCCTTTTCTTATAGGGGATGGTCCCTATTATTAATATCGGGATGATATTTTCCCAGGGGAACCCATAGGGGGGCTGTGGGGTGGCCCCAAAGTCGAAAATTTCAAAAAATTTTAGAACCACTGCTCGAAAATGTAAAAAATTAAAAGTAGCGAATATATGTTGCTTTAAGGGTAAGCAATGCAGCACGTAACGCTTTTTTCATTTTTGACCTTTTTGGGGGTTGTGGTGGGGGTATTTCTATTTTTGAAAATTTTGGAGCCCCCTTTTTTGACCGTTCCCGTCGAGCCCCGCTAATGCCCTTTTCATGGTTTGCCAAAATGACTAAATTGAATGAAAGTATCGCATTCGCATATTATATTGGTTAAACACATGTACCTATTTAAGACCATTTCAGCTCGAAGTTTGAAAAAATTGACTTCAGAATTTTTTTCAGGGGTTCTCAAAGTTTGCCACCCCCGAAAGTGATCTGCAAAGATGAAGTCAAAAATTGACTTGAAATAAAAATTCAAGCATGCCAGTCGATTAAGAAGTACATAAAATGCAACATCTTTGCCGCAAACCGGACCTCGATAGCTTTTCATGGTTTCCCAAAATGTGGACCTCAAAAAAAGTCAAAAATTGAATTTTTCGATATGAGCCAAGTTGTCGAGGGGGTTGCAAATGATATCAATTGAACTTACTATTAGTAGCAATAAACCTTGAAAAGGGCATTAGCGGGGCTCGACGGGAACGGTCAAAAAGGGGGGCTCCAAAATTTTCAAAAATAGAAATACCCCCACCACAACCCTCAAAAAGGTCAAAAATGAAAAAAGCGTTACGTGCTGCATTGCTTACCCTTAAAGCAACATATATTCGCTACTTTTAATTTTTTACATTTTCGAGCAGTGGTTCTAAAATTTTTTGACATTTTCGACTTTGGGGCCACCCCACAGCCCCCCTATGGGTTTCCCTGGGAAAATATCACCCGATATTAATAATAGGGACCATCCCCTATAAGAAAAGGCCATTCAAGTCTCGAAGTAGCGAGGGGCACAAAAATGGCCATAATGACCCTCCTTCTTATAATTAATTAATTTACATCGAAAATCAAAAAAAAAATTGAAAAAAAATTATTTTTGTTATAATGATCATACTTATCGCCTTTTTTTTAAAAATCACATCTCCAAATTTGTAGGTACCTATGCCTATACCTATAGAAAATGACCTTCGTTTTGTTTTGTGAACTTTCATGGTCAGATATTTTTTGTCACTTCGTTAGGTAGGCCTATACAGATGATTTTTCATATAAAACTCCTGCCATAATTCAATTCAATTAGGCCTCAAATCAGCTATCTAAAATGCCAAATCTAAATCGACAATTTTGAAGCAACCATTGGATTCAACATCTGTCTAGTATTACAAGGAAAATTATGAATTGATTCAAAGATAGATATGTTCTTAGATATATCACAAGTTACACTCTACTTCCCAATCCTGCGTGATATATTTTTCAATTAACTGCACAAATTTACCCATAGGACAATATTCTTCGCAATCCGGTAAAATCTTCACGTTGATATGATTCAATGTATAATCATGACTGAATAAAATCTGTAAAAAATATTGACTTCTTAATTTCCAATTTCGTAGTTCAGTGCTAGTAGATATATCATATATGTACCTACATACGTACTCGTAAGTATTTATCCTAACTGTAATCTCAAGGTAAATAAGTAATTGAAAGTCAAAAATTCTCTTTTTACATGAAAAACCATACCTACCTAGACCTACCTAATTTGAGCTGAGTTTTATAAGTATATTAAATTACATTTTTAATCAAACAATCATTTTGAAATACCTATCTAGGTACTTCGTACATCGTTTTCCAACTTACTTTAATCAAATAATTATTGGGAGATGATCGATAGACTTCAAATATAAAAGAAGCTCCGTACGTAGGTACAAAATCAGTCTCCATATTCAAACCAGCGAATAACGAAGCGAGTGAAGCATCGTGTCCAGAATAGAAAAAAAATTTACTGTTGTTTGGTCTATTATAAATAGCATCTTGAATACGATTACTTATGTCATTAATTAGAGGTCCTGAAAAAATAATTCATATTGCAAATTAGAACCGAAATGCGAAATAACCTATTTCGAAGCTTACGTACCAGCTAACAAGTGCCGCATTTTCGCATTATAGGTCAAAGAATTAGAACTGTCAACGTAGAATTGATCCAGCCTGTGCAAAAAATCATCACTAATCCAATCTGGTAACTTCAAATTCATTAATTTCTGTAATACAAAGATTGAGAAGGTTAGGTAGGTAGGTACAAAATATGTGTACGTCATTGACAATACATATGTATTTAAAAAAATCTATTAGGTAGGTAGGTAAATGTACCTATACCTTTGTACGAATATAGTCACCGACATGAAATACGTCATAAGCAGACTTAATGTCATCCGAATGAGTGAAATTTGACAAAAAATTGATCAAGTAGTTAAAATTGGTGTCATTTTTCGTTATCTCGTAGACTTCCATTAATTCCTCGTGATATCTGGGGCACTTTTCTTTTTCACCGATTATCTGTAAGTACACGAATAAGCACAATACATCATTATTGTTTACCAAAAAAGCCATCAGCAGGTGTCAATATTAAGGCATTTGTTAATTCTCACGTGCACTTTATCCGCAGAATGGGATCGTATCGATATTGATATGGGTTGTCGTAGGAAATCTTCGTTTCGAATTTGTTCTTGATCTTGAGGATAAAATCCCGAGAGGACAAAAGCACCGCTATGATAACATCTATCTACAGCTGTGGTAACCATTTGTACATCTTTCGATACTGCATTTCTATCTGGTACCAGTAAGTGCTCGTATCGTTCGCATAAACGTTTTCCGAGCTGATACATTTGATCTTTACCTTCCTACAAGTTACAATCATAGTGAAATTGAACAAATTAATACATATACCTACCACAGGACAGGAGTAGGTACGTGGTAGATACGAATGACCTATAATAACTTTAATATAGCCTACCTACTTTGACTAATTCGCCGAATCCTTCAGGCCACAAATTACGATCAAATTCAGCATACGGATCAAATTTAAACTTTCGTAAAGGAGCTCTCATACCATGTCGAAAAAGCTGAGTTAAAAAATGTCCAATAAATATGTACATAATTAGAAGCATGCTGATTACATGTCACAAAAAAATATAAATTGAAAAAAATACTCACCACTATAGCTTTCACCAACTTTAAATTTCCAATAGACGATTCTGAGGCTTGATGATTCGGTTTTAGTTCACAACATACCAAAATGTAGAGGCAAATGATAAAATACCGAGATTTTGACATTTCTGATTGGAAAATTTTATTCCATGCATCGTTTCGCATCAATGAATGAGATACAACTCATCTTGACACTTCACGGATTTCATTCTAGCACTAGATAGGTAGGTATACTAGGTATAAGCTAGAACATTATCAACCCAAGGTGATCCACTTCGGCGTTTCAGGCAGTTTCATCGGTCCGCAATTTACTCTTTAAAATTGATTAGTTAATAGTTCAAATGAATGCAATGACTTTAATGTATACAACCTCCCGTTATGCAAATCACGTGCTGAAATAAACCAGTTGTAAAAGTTCAAAGTTGTACTTTTTGCAACTTTTGATCAATTGGCGGTAGAGCTTTGGAGTACAGGACGTGATGGTAGGAAGATGAAAGAACATTTCGTACATAAAATTGATGTCGTCAAAATTTGCCAACATTAATTTAATCAACCAAATCTATTACTTTATTCAATTTAGTACTTATTCCAGTTCGTTAAGTGTAGAAGAACATGACTCTATACATGAATAATATTACGTAACTTTTATTAGGAACAGAATTTTCAACCCACAATTTATATTCAAGCACCAAGGTATTTACTTATATACGAGTAGGTATGCATAATGCCTATATTCTATACTAAAATATATTATATGTAGGTATAGGTACATATCTAATCAATTAATCATACATATAGGTACCCAATAAGAGTAAAATGTAAAATTATGAATGGTTTGCTGTTTCCAACTTTGCAGCTACCTGCTACATATGATACTGGTTATCTGCAGGTTGTTGTACAGGAAAAGCAACTGAAATAACCTTGAATTATTATATGTAGGTATTCGGGAATCGTGATGCATAAAAAATTTATAGGTGATATGCAAATTACAAATAATTTTTTTATTACCTAACCTGATGAAATAAAATTTGAAAATATTTTTAAAAATGAAAAAAAAAATTACCAATGATAGACCATACTTAATATTAATTTTTAAAGGGTGCAATTTATCGTTACTTTAAAAAAGGGGGTTAGCACGTGACGATAACAGTAGTGGGTTATCACGGTAAACAAGTATTCACGATGAAAAAGAGGATTGCACGATAAAAATTAAGTGTATTTCACAATTAGGTGGTATCCACGATATACTAGGTACGATATATTATGATAGTAAGAACAATAAAAAATAAACAACTTCCACTAGAAGTTTTTGACCGAATGAACGATAAACAAGTGATGTCCACGATAAATAAGGATAAATGAATGACAAAAAGTACAATACCCTACTCGACCTTTTCAAAATATTTACCCCTTTGCACCCCCCTCCCTCCTGGGGCCCCCATTTGAGGTTCGAAACAAAATAACGATAAAAATGAATTCAGCGCCTCAAAATACCCGTGTATCAAAAAGATTGGCGTCAAAATTTGCATTCATTTCTGAAATATGATTTTTGACACCCTAAAAAATGAATCTGTCCCACTGTGTGCCAGCGTTTTCTTTTGTCAATGAAAAATATCGTGTTTATCAATGAAAATTATCGGGCCAACTCCTTTTTCAATGATTGAAAAATGCTGTGCTTACCACCTAAACTACCGTTACTAAATATTTCCCATTTTTAAAGAAATGAAAATTAATTCAAACTGAAACTTTATAATTCCCTGCAGCGCACTAGATATAGGCGTCGATACGAGCGAATAAATTGAATCAATCTAAGTACTTGGATTACCAGAATATGCCTCTTTGCACAAAATTAATTGAAATTTCCTGCAAAGGAACAAGTGTAAAAACTATTTCAAGTTATGCGAAACAAATTTCCCTGAGTATACCTAACAATAAGTAAAAGTAAATGTGCATAGATAATTGCCTACATACAAAAACCATTATCACAAATTACAGATTTTTTTCCAATCCAACGTGAGATATTTTTCGAATATTTGAAAGAATTTACTCGCCGAACAAAATATTTCGCAGTTCTGTAAAACTTTCACATTAATATGCTCCAATGAATAATCGTCACTGAATAAACTCTGCAGCAGACGAAAAATTATTCATACGAGTATTATTCAATTGAAATAAAATCTAAATCTACCTACTGATATGTACATAAATATTATTTTTTTTAAAACTCAAACTTACTCTAATCGAATAAGTACCGTTGAATGATCGATATACTTCAAAAATGAAAGACGATTCATACGTTGGCACAAAATCGTTCTTCATATTGAAATGCTCAAACAAAGCCATGAGGGATAGATCATGCCCAGCGTAAAAATAAAATTTACTGTTATTTGAGTAATCATCCATTACATCTTGTATTCGATCAAGTATATCTTTAATTAGTGGTCCTAGGAATGAATAATTTTAACAAAATATATCAACTCAGGAGTAAATTTTAAATAGGTATGTATTTGCATGCTAACGGTGTTAGGTCTTTTACCTACTATCATCTCCCGTAGTTCAGGGTTATAGATCACACTATTCAATCCATCAAGATGAAATCGATTCAATTTGTCAAGAAAATCGTCACTAGCCCAATTTGGTAGTTTCAGGTTGGAAGATTTCTGAAAAACCGAAGTACCTGCGCGTACAATCTATCGATCTATTCATACTCGTATATCTATCTACATTTATTTACTTAGTAGTCCTAAAAACTTAATTTTATGAGACAAAATACCCATTTGAAGAAAAAAACCTACTATAGGAAAATTCTAGTTCACTTCTTCAGATAGTGTTGTGATAGGTAGGTATTTTAACAAGTTTAATTTATTTACTTTAATCTTCATGTAATCTCCAACTAAAACTAAATCCGAAAAACTCGTGATGTTGTCTGAGTGACTGAAATTCGCTAAAAAATTCATCAGAAAATCGTGGTTAACTTTGGTATCACTTCCATTTCTCATAATTATGTGTAAAGCTTTCTCATATTCTTCATGATAACGAGGGCATTCTTTCTTGTCGCCAAATTTTATCTGCACAATCATGCGTTATGAATTTGAAACAATGTTTTTAAAGTAAATAATTAGGTACTTGAGTCGTTTTTTAAAATGATTTTTGATGTACATATCACGGTAGTTTTTTCATCTATTTTATTATTGTTCAGGGTCATTCCACATCAATCAGACCAAGATGTGGTAGAGGGGTTCGGCGATTTTTTTGAAATTTTTCCTGTGGAAAGACCTTCCGAAGGGATGACTAATGGCACAAATCGCAGCCCTCTAGCCCATTTTTAAAAGCCTCCAGGGGGTGTCAAAGTTTTCAGTGAACCTAAAATATCATCCATTTCAGCAGTGGATTACTCGATAACCGCGATACCTACCAAAATGGAACATTTTTCCGTAGTTAGGGATTTTGAAAGGCTTTTTGGTGATATCATAAAAATCAGTGTTGCCGCTTTTTTCCATAGAAAAAATTTGCTCAAAAAGTTTCGAAACGTAGTTTTTATATCGTTCCGACTCTCAAAAATGCTGAAAAAAATATATTATGAACAACTTTTCATGCTAAACAACATTTATTACAAAATTTGGATGGTAACATGTTGCAAAATGAATTTAAAAAAATTCAAAGTGTGCGAAAAAATGCGATTTTTTGATTTAAAACATGAAAAAAAGTTTTGATAGGTGAAGTTGACCCATTTGACCCCTATTTTTACGTATCTGTTGAAAAAGTTGAAAAAACTCTTTCACTCGATGAAATGAACTCCTCACAAAAAAATCAAAATTTGAAAAGATTCAAAAATTCGTGTGTAGTTTTCACCTTTTTCGCACATTTTTAATAAGATTCAAAAAATGAACGAATTTTTATTTTTTTGTTGTGAGTGTAATTTTTATCATTTTTTTCATGAAATACACCAGAAAGAGGTCAAAATAAGACAACTGAATAAATTTAAACTTTTTTTGATGTTTGAAATTGAAAATTGAATTTTTTCAAATTTTGATTTTTTGAGCAAATTTTTTCTATGGAAAAAAGTGGCAACACTGATTTTTATGATATCACCTAAAGCTCTTTAATATCACCAAAAAGCCTTTCAAAACCCCTAACTACGGAAAAATGTTCCATTTTGGTGAGTATCGCGGTTATCGAGTAATCCACTGCTGAAATGGATGATATTTTAGGTTCACTGAAAACTTTGACACCCCCTGGATGCTTTTAAAAATGGGCTAGAGGGCTACGATTTGCGCCATTGGTCATCCCTTCGGAAGGTCTTTCCAGAGGAAACATTTCAAAAAAATCGCCGAACCCCCTACCACTTCTTGGTCCAATTGACGTGGAATGACCCTTATGTATGTACTTATTACTATTTTTATTTTTTGAAAGAATGCGAATTACAAATAAAGTCTTACATGCACTTTATCCGGAGATGGTGAATGGATCGATATAGGTTGCCATAACAATTCATCATTCCAAATTTGATCTGAATTGGGAGGATAAAATCCAGCCAAGACCAAAGCACCGCTCTGATAGCATCTATCTGAAGCCGTTGTGACCATTTGTACATCTTCTGCGAGTGTGCTTCCATATGGCTTCAAAAGATGTTCGTATCGTTCACGTAAACGCTTTCCAAGCAAGAACATTTGATTTTTACCTTCCTGAAACAGTATTACAAGTTTTATATTTTAGAATTCAGTGTTATATACCTACGCACGAAGAAAGAATCAAAATAGGTATTATTTAGGTAGGTAAATACTACGTCGTAATTGAGAACACAATCATACGTTAACCAATGCATCTAATCCTTCAGGCCATACATTCTGCAGATCACTTTCAGCAAATGGATCGAATTTAAATGATTTTACGGGGGCTCTCATTCCATGTCTGAAAATCTGAAAATTAGTCAGTTGCAACGTCAACACATAAAAAAATACAAAAGTTCATAAAACCGCCGTTACACAGTCAACTAATTGAGAAATACTTACTACAATCGTTTTCATCAATTTCAAATCCCTTGGAAACGAAACTGATATTTCTGCTGAAGGACGAAGTATGCAGAGATTCGTAAAAATTAGGAAATAGAACTGTTCTTTAGACATCGAAAAAAAAAATACTGCGTACCTATTTTCCGTATGTGAAACACAAAAATAAAATAATGTACTTATGGAGGTAGAACTTATTAGCACTTGTGAACTCGGCTCATAAAAATATGATGAAAGTCGGTAAAATTAACTTAGGCGTTTTCACACAGAAGGTACTTACTTTTTTTTTCTTCAAATTATACCTAATATTTTCAAAAACTCAATATAACCTTAACTTTTTCGAATATCAGTTGTAAATAGGTATTTGATAAATGAAAATTGTTGACTTACCTACATAAAAAGTTTTGAACGTAAATCCTCAAAATCAACATTGATAATGAATTTGTGAGTATAGGTAGGTAAATCACTTACAAAAAATTATGATCCACTATCTTAGCACATTTGATTTTACGACTTAATTTTGGCCATAAATTACGATTGATAATTATTTATACGGAACCACCTTATGCTTCACGGTAGGTATCCACTTCATTCAAGGTGACCTTCCACTTTTACTCTTTTGAAGAATTTTTTTCTCGAAGTTTTCGATCTTCTAAGGATATAGGTACCCAGGTATTAGGAACCTCAAATTATTTAAAGAGATTTACTACTTAATTCTATTAACTTATGCAATTATCAAAAATCATTAATTTAAATTTAATACGACCAGCTTAAATTTTAAAAAAGTGCAATATGCAATCATAAAAAAAAATAATGTCGAAAAAATGTTTTACATTTCATTTCTCTGATCTCTGAATAAGGAAATTAGCCAAGTTCGATCTTGTACCACTCATCATTTCTTTATATCATGAACGAAACAAAACCCAAATTACAAATCAATCTTGCTGGCAAAAAATCAATAGGTACCCAAACACAATTTCACAAATAAAACATTTATTAAAAATGATATCAATAGCTAAATAAGAATTGAAAAAAAAATATTGCGAAATGAAAATAGGAAAAAAAACACACAATATACATAGAAAGAAAAAAATACAAACGAATAAATCGAAAAAAATAAAATAAAAACACACAAAAAACAAAAGTGTAGGTAAATAATTAAACATAACAAGCGCTTTCCCAATCTCGTGGTATAAGTGGTCTCACGTATTTCGAGAAATTATCCAACAAGCATGGATTTCCACACTCTGTAATATTAATCGCCGATGGCATTTTGCCATTTTTTGGTAAATAAAATGCCTGCAAAATAATCGCTTTGTCAACACTTTGAACGATATTGAATTCATACCAAAAAGTATACCTATTCGATAAAAAAAAAACAAAATTCTCACTTGTACGACGCTTTGTCCACTAATTAAATGCAATTCTATAATAACAGCTGAGGAAAATTCAGGTTTCATTTTATTGCTGGTAAATTTTTCTCTGTCTAAAATCCTCAATAAGTTTACAATTGGCTGTTCATGAGCAGCGTATAGGAACATTTTTTTGTGCGTCATATTGTTATGTCTGTTCTTCATGTCGGAGTTTATTTTATCGAGTAATACACCTAGGAAAAAACACGCAATAAAATTAGTAGGTATCCGGTTCATCGGATATTTTCGCTCATAGCGCGAAATTTCTCTGAAGGATACAATTGCTAGATCAATCATTCAATCAACACGGTTGAAATTGCAAATTGACACCGTGAGAAAATTAAACCGGAAACTGATTCACATCCGAGTTCTAACTGCTTACCACTGGATAACGTAGTTATCTCTTGATTTTCTGTTTGCACTAATAAACTTAGAATTGCGTATTTATACAGCATGTCAGGGTACACTGACTGAGTCCATTCGGGCAGTGGAAAAGCATTTCGTTCCTGAAATGATGACAAATGTTATACTTATATCGAATCGTATATAAGCGGAGGCACATACCTACCTACGTATGTTTACGATAACATAAAATATCGTATTGCTTACTTGGGCATTGAGTAAATTATACAAGGCTAAAACTGACGACAAATTGCTAAACTCTCGTCCAGTATTTTCGTTCAAATATTCGTACAATTTGGGTAATTTTGTATCTGTTTTTTTTATACCATTCTCAATCTCGTTTATTTTTCTCGTCAGTTGAGGGCAATTGGCAGTCAAGTCGAGCATCTGCGCAATTAATTATAAACAATAGATAAGAAATGATTACATCTATACCGAAATCGATACGTTTACGTACAGTACTTATTAAAATATCGATTCATGTATTACCTTATCAGTTTCACGAGATATTCCTTTGACGGGTATGGGTTGCCATAAAATAGTAGGATTCCATATTTGATACTTATGAGGCGGATATAATCCAGCTAGTAATACTGCAGCACTCATTAAGCACGTATCTGCATTAGGGCTTTGAACTTCTAGGTCAGAAGAAAAATATAATTCTGGTAAAAATCCGGTGTACCTTTCTCTGAAGTATTTTCCCAAACTGAACATATTCTGTTTGCCTTTCTGTTGAGAAAAAAAAAGTGCATTTGATAATATATAAACATACCTAGTCCATAAAAATTCGTCTGGATTCAGATTCATATAATGTATTGCTTACTTTGGTGAGTTCTCCCAAACCAATAATCCATCGACTATCGTTATTATACGGGTCACTGGGGTATGTGAATTTAGGTGACGTTTGACCATGATGAATAATCTAAAAAAAAATATGAGAATTTTTCGATTCAATTAAAACAATTTCACTCGCGAATAAATAGGTAGGTACCTAATAAGATAGTTTAATCCGAAGATAGATGAATATAAAGGTACATAGGTAGGTAGTAGGTACTTACAATACTGACAAGTTTTAGAGTACTGTTTACAGCTAAAGCATCGGTCATAGGTTCATTGCCAAAAGTGATATAGGCGAAGGCGAATATGCCAATGATAATACCGAGGATGACGACCGTAACACAAGTGCCCCTCTTTTGAGAATACACTTCCGTTAGCACAGATTTGGTTTTATTCGAACTTTCATAGCTGTTTATCATCCTGTTGGTACCGTAATTATAAATGAAACAAATATTCATTATACATGAAACGCATCGTACGATAATAGCTAATACACTGAACGTATAATAGCTTACCTACCTATTTGTTAAAAAATACCGCTGGCGAAGTTACACGAATTATACAACATACTCGAGAGCTGTAACGATAAACCATTGACATAAAGAAATTGTCAATTAGTTATACGTACACGATTTAACAAAATTAGTCGAATACGAAGAGTTAAAAGTATATTTACCTGAAGATTGTACGATGTTTAGAACGTCGTCATTACTCGAATTTACATCGCGCAAACGCAGCTATTAAAAGGCCAATACATTACTGGTGCTGTTAAATATTCATTAGGTTTTTCTTCAAGGACTCCGGCTTGGGACTTGGCTCATTTTTAAGTCGCTCAAAGAGGTGAAAACTTCAATGGTTCAGGACGATGAGAGAGCTGAGGCTGTAAAGCGAATTCGTATATTCGACACCGATGACCGCATACGATTAACGTGCGTGCTTGTTTATTTACTACGTTACACTACTCTCTACTGCTGACTGCAACAAGCTTCAAGGTTCGAGAATCGAGATGAACCGAGTATTCAATGTACGTATTCTATTCACGCAAAATACACGTTCATGGTTAACTGAAATATTTAGCTTACCTAACGTGTACATCGGTGTATAAATAATATATGGGTACCTTTTTTATACGAGGAAAGTGCACTATTATTTCGTGACTGTCGAAAAAATCGTTACTGAACAGCTGAACAGTTACTCCCCTTCGCTGTACTTTTCTCCGCACAACTTGGACGCTACTACGCAGTAGCGAAATAAGCTTTTGAGCTTCCAGAACCAGAGTGTCTAGTGGCAAGAAAAAGGCGAGAAATTCGCGTGGGTGGCAAGAAAGTTGGAAAATAGTAGAGAAATTCCTTCTAAAAGCAAGAAAATTTCCAAGAATTCACATCAAAAATCTCTGAAAAATTGAAGTTATCCCACCAAAATCTCAAGTTTTTATTTTGTTAAAATTGATGTTGTTCTACTTTTCGAATTGAAAATATTCCAAAAATTTTGCCCTCGCTTCGCTCGGGCCGTTCAATGTGGTATTTTCAGAAAATTTTAAGAATTCGAAAATTAAATACGAAATTTTTGATTTCCAGGTAATACCCAAACCATTTGAAAAGTGCAAATTTTTCATTTTCTGAACAGAACGACTAACTTTTCAAAAATTTTGATATTTTTGTGCTCCGATGAAAATGTAAAATAAAGCATACGAAATGGTCGTTTTTTCGTTTTTCAAACCTATTTTTTGAGCGAATTTTCGCTCGAGCTGTAATTTTACATTCATTTCAATAAAATGATCATTCATTGTGAAGGGTTTTCTGAAAACAATCTAAAATTTTGATTTTGCGATCTCCTCTCAATCACAAATAGAATACACTCGTACCTAAGCTCTTTCATGGTTTGATCCTGTAATTGTATATGTCACTTCAGCATGTTAAAATTTTGATTTTTGTCGGAAAAATAACAATTTTTTGTTGAAAAAATGACATCATACTCCATTACTCCCCCTTCCCCAAATAACATGACTTTGATCCGCATTCGAGTTCACTTTTTATTTTGTTACTGTTATCAATTTATCATCATAGAATTGAGTCCTGTCCTTCGATTTCGCTCAAAATTTTTTTGCAATATCTACCCACTCAGAAACCCGCAATCGGTTTGGTCCCAGCCCCCTCGGTGGGGGGGGGGCTTCCATTATTTATACATTGTCTCGAGGTACTAAACTTCAGCAGCACATTCCTCCAAAGCTATGATACTTTGATCAAAACTGATTTCACAGTTCAAAAGGGCATTGCATTCTAAACTTTTTGAGCTTTTTGAAATTTTCAAAAGTTGAAAGTATGTCTTTAGATGTACCTTTTGATGCTTTTTCGAAATACTCAATTTTCGAGATGGGATTTTTTGATGGAGGGAGAGCACCCCCCCCCCCAAATTTGGGCGAACCTTTCAAAAAAAATCTGGGGCATGTGATATATCGAATTGTATGTTTTTGGTAACGCTGAATACGAATATGACGTCAGATTTTTGATTGGACCTATCCACGGCTCTCAGCACCTCCCCCAAAGGGGCTAATTTTTAAAAAAAATTCAACGTTTGTTTTTATTACGTTTTTTTATTATCATTTTTTTCATTTGAGAAATGAATTCACTTCTCTGCTTTGAAGAATAAATTACTAAGAAATTTTGTTGGGGGGGGGGGGTTAGAGGGGTTTGCGACGATTATCTATGGGTAATATGAAGAGGGGTAAGAAATTTCATTTTTGGAAGCAAGAAAAAGGCGAGAAATTCGCTTTTTTGATTTTAGTAGACACTCTGACTGAACATGAAATAAAATGAACTACAGATTTTGAAGAGACTATGGTATGACCACAGGGAGTCAAGTTACTTCTCAGCAAAACATGAAATTTTGAAAACTTTTAGCCTTGCTTCGCTCGGGTTTGTTTGCTTTCCTTTTTCAAGTTTGAATTTTTTCTTTTCTTTTCTTTTTTTTTTGAATTGAGGTGTTGAATCATCATTTAAATTCCAAGATTTTGTATCAAAATATAGGTAACCTATTTACACAAAAAAACATCGTTTTCATACCTCTCAAAATACTGAATTTCTAAAGCTTTTGCCCTCGCTTCGCTCGGGCCCGTTAGCTTTTCTTTTTCCAGTTTTAAATTTTCAAAATCAAAGAAAGTCATAATTCAAATTTTATAATTTTGAAGCAAAACATAAATAAGTAATTCATCACACAAACAAACTTCGTTTTTGTACCTCTCGAAATGCTGATTTTCGAGAGCTTTTGCCTTCGCTTCGCTCGGGCCCATTAATGTTTCTTTTTAAATTTTGAATATCATTCGAATACTATCGTTTTTATGCCTTTCGGAGTATTAATTTCCGAAAACTTTTGCCATCACATTGCTCGTGGCCTCGTGCCCGTTTGCTTTTCTTTTTTCATTTTCAATTTTTCAACAAAAAAAATCATCATTACTTATTCGAATTTCAAAATTTTGAAGCAAATAATGTACTTAGTATGTAACTCATCATTATAAACACTCCCCCCCCCCCAAAAAAAAGCACACAAGATGACATAATTTCTCATATTACCCAAAATACCTTCTAATTTTTGAGAGCTTTTGCCCTCGCTTCGCCAGGGCCAGTTTGTTTCTCTTCTCCATAATTAATAATTAATAAATTCCGAACTTGAAGCAGAAATCTCGCCTACTCCCTCCCCCCTCCTTAAAAAATCCATAGTGTTCAAAAACTGTCCAGTTGAAAGTCCTGCTAAAATACCTTCGGCTAAAAACTTGAATGTAAATTTTGAACCTCCCACCTTGAAAAAAATGTTGACCCCCCCCCAACCTCAAAAAATTCCATAAGTGCTCGAAAAATGACCTGCTGAAAGTCCTACTAAAAGTCCTTTTTTTTCATTTTGAAATTTTGTTAGACACCCTGTTATGTCTTGAGTTATTGCAGTGTCAGCATCTTGTATGTATTTCCAAAGAACCATACGTACTGTTTTTTAACACGCTTGATGATTTTAGATTTCTTTTTAGGTGGGTAACCAGCATAAGCGAGTAATAATTCGGTAAAATCTGCTTCGGCGATTTTGCCATTTTCATCAGGATCTTTACGTTGAAACTGAACAAATTAAATTTAATATTCATTCAGTGAAAATACACGCATAGCAAAACAATATAGTGCCTATATACCTAATTTCGTTTATAATCTTACTTCAAGGCTCAAAATTTCACGTTGCAGTTGTCTTGGAAGTACAAAAATTTTTCTATTGTTAGCTTCTTATCTTTATTTTTATCAAAAAAGTACCCTACGTAGACTAGTCAAAGCTGAATTTACGCCCTGTTGTATCATTTCATAAATCCAAATTAAATCCCATGTTCAACGCAACCATAATATTTTTCTAAAAAATTGTTCACTTTAAATGTATTCCCAGTGTTGGCATGATCACGATGTCTGCTACCGATACTGGTTTGTTGTCTGATGAGAGTATTAGCTACCTTTTCAAATTCTTCACAATCCACATCGCCATCTCCGTTTAAATCAAACATACGAAAAGCGATTTCAAAATGCCTCTTAGAAGCTGTAATAAAAATAACAGAGTTGTTATTTGAAACGTTACAATTAACGCCTATACTTGGAACAAAGATACGTACTAGATAATACTGTAAGTAGAAATATGTAATCTGAGAACGATATCAATCCAGAACTTCCAAGCTTGAAAAATATGCTATCCTCATCCAAAGCAAGTTCCAATTTCATGTGCACGTTCTAAAAAAAAAAACCAACATCAAAGTTGAAAATTGCAATCATGGAGCCCCTCAAATTTGGGAAAAATACAAAAAATATTAAAAATTGATGTCTGTAGAAATTTTTTGAAAATTTTTTATTCATGTGCAGAATATTTCTGAAATAAACACCTTTTCAAGAAACCCCTTCCCCCAGTCTCCCAAATCATGTTGGTTACCTATATAAAGCCCCTCAAAGTTGAAAAAAATCAACAAAAAAAAAATGAAAAATTCATATCTATACAAATTGTTTGATAATGTTTCATTTCTGAGCCTTACTTTTAGATAAGCACTTTTTCAAGAAAAGCACCCTTTTGTCAGTTTTGTCCTCCAAATGATGGTGGTCCACTTTTATGAGACCCCCAAAATTGAAGGATATTGAGAAAGATGAAAATTGGTGTCTATAGGTACTCTTAATTAGGTGAAAATTTTTCATCTCTGTGCAGAATGCTTCTAGATAATTCTTTTTTCCAGAAAACCCTTTTTTCAGTCCCCTTTACAATACTCACCACCTACCTACTTAGATGATAGAGATCCACAAAGTTGATTATTTTTTTTTTGAATGGAGGTAAAGTCTCCTCTGCAAAGATAGTTTCAAGTCATGGATATGTTTTTTTGCTTAAACAGGGTGTCTAACAGGTCCTACTGGTCCTATTAGTCCTACTTTTTTTCAAAAGTCCTTTTGGTCCTACTAAAGTCCTAAGGTGCGTTCATGATTGTCTGTAACTAACCGTAATAAAAGTTACGGTCTGTTACGGAAAAGTAAAATACAAGAATTCTCAAGGCGTAGTTCACGTTGTCCGTAACCGTAACTTTTTGTTTTACAGAAAAGAACAAAGAAAATTTCAGAAAAGTAAAAAATATTTTACTTTTCTGTAACAGGCCGTAAGAGTTACGGACAATCATAAACGCACCGCTACTTTTCAACAATTTTATGCAGAAAGTCCTACTTTTTTCAATTAAATCTTTTAAAACTTTCAATTTTTTCCATTTTTTTCAGAATTTTGAGGGCTCATTTGTTGACTTTTTTAGATTTTGAATTGCACATTTTTGAGAGCTTTCGCCCTCGCTTCGCTCGGGCTATTTGCTCTTCTTTTCCCTCATAAAAAACTTATTGTTCTAATTCAAGAAATGTTCAAAGTTTGAATCAGAAAAATAAACTCCTCCCTCCATAAAGAAACTTTTTGTTTTCACTTCTCAAAACATGATTGAATTTTTGCATTCAAATACGCCTCTCGGAATACTGATTTCTGAGAGCTTTTGCCCTCGCTTCGCTCAAGCCCGTTCGTTTTACTTTGTCAGTCTTGGATTTTTCCAAAAAAAATCATAATTCGAATTTCAATAATTTTTCAAAAGCTTTTGCCCTCGCTTCGCTCGAGCCCATTTGACTTTCTTTTTACATTTTCCATTTTTCAAACGAAACCTTAGATCGCACCTATTCTGGTGGAGCCATATTCAAATTTTAAAATTTTGAAGCAAATAATACTTAATATGAAATATTTACAATCAAAATTGAAGAATTCTGGTTAAATTTGATTTTGAGCGAACATGATGTGATGTTCATCAATTTCTAAAACTGATAAGGAGAAAATTAAACGAAAAATTGAATTGAAACATTGTATTTTATGGCGTTTGCCTACGTGTTTAAATAAAATCACAAGGTGTTAGAAGACAAGAAAAGCGAACATTTTTTTACAAAAATTTGGCCAAAAACTTGAATGTAAATTTTTATCCCCCCCCCCTTAAAAAATCCCATAAGTGTCCGAAAAATGACCTGCTGAAAGTCCTGCTAAAAGTCCTACTTAAGTCCTACTTTTTTATTTTGAAATTTTGTTAGACACCCTGTTAAAACTTGAAAATGAAATTTCATTCAACTTATAGGGATTCTTGACGATTTTTTCCAAGTTTTCAAATCTTACATTACAAAATATCAGAACGTCAATAGTTACGTCTTCTGTGAAAATTTGACATACCTAGGTAATTTTATTATACAAAACGTCCGGTTCAATGTTTCTCTAAGTCAAAATTCGTAGGTAAGTAGTGCTTTTCTGATGAAGATCGACCAAATCCAAGGATTAAAATATGTAAGTAAGAAAAAAATGTAATAATATTCATCTTTTTTCATTTTCTGGAGAAGGAGACAAGTTCCAACTTTTCATCATGTAGACAGGTTATAAAATATTTAACAGTATTTGTGATGAAAATGGACCAAATCCAAGGATTATGATGTGAAAAAAAATGAAAAAAATTTCAATTTTTCTGATTTCTTTTATACTTATTTTGAGATGGGGGAGGGGGGAGAGACGTGCTCCCTAGCATCACTCATTTTTACTAACGTGATTGGAGAAATTTTTCTCATGAAACCCGACAACAATTTGGGACATCATTGAATATTTTTTAGTATGTGGGCAATTGGGCATAAATATGAGCTCTCCCCTCTAATCCACTTGTTAGTCTTGGGCGGAGATAGTGGGCTAAAATTGATGTATAGGTTGATTTTACGTAAGTAGGGACTTAACTGAGGTGTTAGAACTAGAAAGTTCACAATTTTAAAAATTTTGCCTGATACTTCGATTTTTTCATATACTTATGGGAAAATTGGGGGGCCCACCGGCACGACTTTTTTTCACCTAGGGGGCTGAAATTAATTTCGATTAATTTCAGTTCAAAGTTCAATAATTTATCTACTGCCCGCCCAGCTGGTTTTTGCAACTTAAAGCTTCGAAAACTTTTGATTGGTAAAAGTTGGAGCTTTCGGGAAAAACTCATTTTAAAGAGGATGAAGTTCTGAATATTTTAATCATTCAAAACACATATGTGCTCATTGAAAATTTTGAGTATTTTTAGTTTAAAGATAACGTACGTAGTATTCAAAAATCAGTAAAATAGAAGTATTCATAAAATCGTTATTTTTACGCGAAATAATGAAAATTTAACGTCAATCGATACAGAATTTTATTGTCTTTAATTTGAGACTACATAAAAGTTCACCCAAACTCGAGTACAATCGAAAAAATTGCATTTTTTACATGAAAAGTCGTATGCATCTATATAGTCCGGCATATGACAATAGGAGTAATTGCACCCCCCCCCCGGCCGATCCTCCGGGACAACTTTTTTCTTAAAGGGGACATCCTAAGGAACATTTTAAAGCAAAGTTGCCAAAAAAAAAGTTGGCCTTACTCACAAAACGGCGGCCATTTTGATTGACAGGTCAGCCGAAATCGCAGATTTTGCGTTTCAACATAAGACTTGCACGAACTTTTTCAAACTTTACAAAGGTAGATAGAAAGATCATGCAAAAATTAATCACCTGTCAAAATTTCAAGTGCTAAAGTGCGTTTTTCGATTTTTGGTGAATTTTTGAAAATCGAATTTAGGCCAAAAATGAGGGGAAAAATCAAAATTTTATCAAATTGACCAAGAAAGCTGAAATTTGGGATATACCCTATTTTCGACATGCCAAATCGATTGGAAACGGTTCCAACCCGTTTTGAGCAATTCTGGAGCCTCCAGCAAATTTTTGAAACTTGAAATTCCCACAAAATTCCATCAAATTGGAGTTGTAAAGCTAAACTTTATTCTAAAAACTAATTTCAATACGCTACGAAGTGCTGCAGGTGAATTTCAAGTCGTTTTGGAGCCTCCAGCGACTTTTTTGAAAATTCCTAAAACCTCCAGCAGATGTTTGAAACTTTAAATTTTCACAAAATTTCATCAAATAGAGATGGAAAGCTGAAAACTCTACACCCCAATTTTAACACACTCTGAAAACGACTTCGTCGACTTCTGGTGGATTTCAAGTCATTTTAGAGTCTCCAACAACTTTTTTGAAAATTACTGGAGCCTCCAGTAGATTTTTGAATCTTGAAATTTCCCCAAAATTTTATCAAACCAAGATGGAGAGTTGAAATTCATTCTGCAAACTAATTTCAATACGCTACGAAGTTGACTGCTGTTGAATTTCAAGTCGTTTTGGAGCCTGCAGCAACTTTTTGAAAGGTTGTATGACGTTTTTTTGGAAAATTGAAATTTCCTAAAAGTGGCTGGAAGCTTCAAAACCCTTTGAAACCACCATGTCGTCTGCGAAGTAAATTTCAGCTTGCCAACTCCATTTGATAAATTAATGTTGGGGAAATTTCAAGTTAAAAAAATCTGCTGGAGGCTCCAGTAATTTTCAAAAAAGTCGCTGGAGGCCCTAAAATTACTTGAACCTACCTGAAGTCGTCTTCAGAGGGTGTTAAAAATGGAGTGTAGGGTAAATTTCAGCTTTCCATCTTCATTTGATGACATTTTGTGAAAATTCAAAGTTTCAAAGATCTGCTGGAGGTTTCAGGAATTTTCAAAAAGTCGCTGGAGGCTCCAAAACGACTTGAAATTCATCTGCAGTACTTCGTAGCGTATTGAAATTAGTTTTTAGAATGAACTTTAGCTTTACAACTCCAATTTGATGGAATTTTGTGGGAATTCCGAGTTTCAAAAATTTGCTGGAGGCTCTAGAGTTGCTCAAAACGGGTTGGAACCGTTTCCAATCGATTTGGCATGTCGTGAATAGGGTATATCCCAAATTTCAGCTTTCTTGGTCAATTTGGTAAAATTTTGATTTTTCCCCCCATTTTTGGCCTAAATTCGATTTTCAAAAATTCACCAAAAATCGAAAAACGCACTTCAGCTTTTGAAATTTTGACAGGTGATAAATTTTTGCATGATCTTTCGATCTACCTTTGTAAAGTCTGTTTGAAAAAGTTCGTGCAAGTCCTATGTTAAAACGCAAAATCAGCGATTTCGGCTGACCTGTCAATCAAAATGGCCGCCATTTTGTAAGTAAGGCCAACTTTTTTTTTGGCAACTTTGCTTTAAAATGTTCCTTAGGATGTCCCCTTTAAGAAAAAAGTTGTCCCGGTGGATCGGCCGGGGGGGGGGGGTGTGCAATTACTCCTATTGTCATATGCCGGACTAATAGTAGCGTCGTCGGCGAAGTTGTCCTCTCTTAGTTGAGGGCGCTAGGGTATGCAGCAATTTTGTAAATGCTCTATCTCATCAAATGCATGTTAAAATTTTGTCCGGGTTTACTCTCGACTCTCGAGTAAACATGAATGGTAACATTTCTTGTAATTTTCGTTAAACCTGATCATAACAGTCTTCGTGCGCAGTAGTGAGTAGATATCGAGGGTGTAGTCGTACTCTTTGCGCTCTGCTCGAGAAAAACGAAAAATAATTGAAAAATAAAAAAAAATACTATGTATTCGAAAAACTTGAATCGCGCGTTTTTACAGCACGAATAAAGGGTAGAAAATAGGTACATACGTAACAGGAAATTGTCTTATTTATATTTTACATTTCAACGACGAACAAAACGAAGCAACCACGTACGAGTATGTACCCAAGTACAATCTGGTAGGTAGGTACTCGTAATAAGTAATCGTAATCGTAATTCTTCTTAAACGATATAGGAGACGCAGGTACGTTCAGCGGGTACGTTCAGTGCAGCGCAGCGCTGATTTTTGTGGCAGCTAAGCCATGTGCCGCATGCCACGTTCAACAAGACGCGTTCTGGATGGGAAATACTTGGGTAACTTTTCCTATGCCTTTGGCTTTACCTTCGCGAAATAATAAACGCATGCCTACGCACACGTATTCCGGCCTTCGAACAAATCGAAACAACACCGAAGCTTTGTCGTTGGTATGAATTCCGCCAGTCGTCATGATGCCGGCCATTACCGCGGTTTGTCTTATATTACCGATGTGAATGGTGGTTTGGAATCCCGGATAGATGGCCGTAGCGTGATACAACACGCTCACTGTAGCCTACGCAATATGCAATACACGATACACAATTATATTTATACGTTTATATACTTATGTACAATGCGCAGTAGTTGCACAAGAGAACTACTGGAGGAAAATTCAAAATTCCACGAAACGTACCTGGAAAAACCACGTTGCAATCAAGTCTTTTCCAAGACTCAGCAACACCATTCCTTTTCGTAGATAGTCGATGGTCTGGTTGAGTTGAAGCGAAGCGCTCTGCGAGGCTTTTACCGATTTGCAAGGAACTTTGTTTCGGTGTATCGAGGTTATTTTCACGTTTTGGTATCTTCCGTCGTCCAACGGACCTATGAACAACAGTCTTGGTTAAACCAAACCTATATCCGTTTCAATACCTACGTTTTGTACGTAGTACGAGTACAAGTAATTAACCTACCGATCATCAATTCCATTCCTTCGCGAATTACTCCTTTGATTAGCAGGCCGCCAACGATCGTTCCCGAATCAGGCACTCTGAACGTTTCGTCGATTTGAAATTCGCACAATTCCTGCAACACGCAAACGCGACGAGCGAACCGTAAAACAAGTAGTTACCAACCATTTGTATACTCGTGCTCGTACTCGAGTAGCGACTTACTTGTTCCAAAAATTCGCGTTCTTTCATGTTGACGCCGGGAGAAAGCAGGTACAGAAATTGCGTCAACAATTCTAGACGTTGGCCGGTTACGTTGGAAACGCAAAATATAGGAACCAACTGTTCGTTGCTTTGGTTAGAACAGGCCGTAATAAGGTCGTCTTCGTTGTCCACCACAAAGATAACCTTACGAGATCCGGCGGCAGTGATGGTGCTCTGCAACTCTTTCAATACGGCGCCCGGCGGCGCCACGTCGATTTTCGTTATCACCACGAAAAAAGGAACTTCCAGTGCCATAGTGAGCGCCAAATGTTCGCGGGTCATGCCTACGATACCCAACACGCTGCTCACAACAAGCATAGCGTGATGAGGAGAATACCCGCTCAGCCCGGCAACCGTCGTTCGCAAGTACTTGCGATGTCCTGCCAAATCCATAAACGTGACCAGTTTCGAAGAATTGGCGCATATCTCGACCGCCGAAACCGCTTCTTTGTAGTTGACCACATCTCCCTGAAAAAACAAATCAATGAATGAATGAATAAATAAATAAATACGAGTAACGAACGAATCGAAAATACCCATGGGCTGACAATCTTTTTCCATTCTCAATTTTCATCTTTCTAGCTCTTATTTTTTTTTAAATTATGAAAACGGAATGATAACTACTCGTAGGTGTAAATCGGGAGCCAGTAAAAACCAAACAAAAATCGAATACTTTTAGTAATTGCAGCTACGATAGTCATTGGGGAAAAAACAAGTATTTCTACTCGGCAGGGATTGTACTCGGTTACTAAAAGTTACTTTTTCCAAGTTGTTTCACAAATTTACTTTTTTTTTCAAAATTTTATCCAAAATTCTTTTTAAAAAGTTTTTATTTAAATGGCATCACTGCTTTTTCAGCGTTACATTTTTTTTTATTTTTTTCAATTTTGATGATTTTTCTTTTGAAATGTACTTAGGGGTTTTCTAATTTCGACAGGTATTATTATTATTTTGAATTTCTCGAGTGGATTTACTCCTGTTTTGATTAATTTTTACATCATTCTTGAATTTTGGTAGTGATTTTTTTCCAAAATGATTAGCCATGATTTTGCTCTGAGTTTTGATGATTTTTTTTCGCCTCAATTTTCATCACCTTGAATTCTCTTGAATTTTTTCATAAAAATTTTCCCTCGAGCTTGTGTGATTTTGTTGCTCAAATAGTCGGGATTTCTCCTTATTTCGGTTCGATGGCTTTTTTGGAATTTTGTGAATTTTTTTCTTCGTCGATTGGTGAGTTTTCTTTTGAATTTTCGCGAGTTCTCTTTTTTGAAGTTTTTCGATGATTTTCTCGGAATTTCCATTTTTTTCTCTTTTCAAATTTTGGCGAAGTTTCTACAGTTTTAACAGACTTTTCAACTTCGAATTTTCACGATTCTATATAAGTAGTTTTGATCTAGATTGTGGTCATGTTTTTGTCTTAATTTTTTTTTATTTTAACAGTTTTTTTTTTGAGTTTTGTACTTTAAAAAAACAAGTGATTTTTTTTGCTCATATTTTTGTGGAATTGTGATTTTTCTTCTTCCAGAAATCATGATTTCCTTTAAATTTTGATCTTTTTTTTTCGAGAAGGGAGGGAAGCTTCTTCAAGATTTGTTGACTTTGTTTTTTTTTTACTTTTTGTAGTATATTTTTCTGCATCTTGAGATCTTTAATTCGTTGATCCCTCTCTCTCTTTGAACAATTTTTTTTTCAAGTTCGAATTATTTTTCTCTGTTAAATCTTGCTAGAAAATTTTCGATGATTTTTCTCTACATTTTTTTGATTAATTTCCGAATTTATAGCTAATTTCAATTCTCGCGAGTTCTCTGTTCTGAATTCTTAATGATTTTTGTCGAACTGAATTTTCGAGAGTTTTCCATTTATTTTTCATCATTTCCATAATGTTGTTTTGAATTTTATTGATTCGTTTTTCTATCTAAATTTTCGTTCTTAATTTCGGCGAAAGGTTTGTTTTGAATTTTCGAGATTTAAAAAAAAAAAATTCTTCTAATTTTGCCCCAAATTTTAGTAATTTTTTCTGCTTACAATTTTGTGGATTTCTTCACGTGATGGTTGTATTTAGAATTTTTTTGAGGATTTCTTGATTTTTATTCAAATTTTATTCTTTTAAATTCTCATAGATTTTATTCACCAATTTTTCGACGATTTTCGCCGAATTTTCGCGTTTTCTTTTGTCTAATTTTTTGTGAAGTTTTCGCAATTTTATCGTTGAATCTCGTGAGTTTTTTTCCCATTCTTGCAATGTTTTTTCTCAAATTTTAGTGCTTTTTACCTCAATTTTTTCGGTGGAGTTTTTCTAGGTATGTACTTCTAATCGAATTTTTATTCTGGAATCCTTGTGATTTTTTTCAAATTTTGACATTTCACTCTTTGAGTTTTATTCTTAGGGACTTATGATTTTGATTTATTAAAATAAGATCACAAAGAGATTTTTCAACATTATTTTTTGATTAATTTTTTTTCTCTCCAGATCTTGATATTTTTGCTGTGCTTTCTGTTTCGGTCATTTTCTCTGAATTTCAATAATTTTGTCACATTTTTTTCATTTTTTATTCGAATCGTGTCAACTTTTGACAGTTTTCATGGAGGATTTTTTTTTCTTTTTGAAGCAAGGAACATTTTTTTTGTATTCGAATTTTTAATAGTATATTACATACCAAGTTCAATAATGTGGGTGATTATAAACGAGTGCGAATTGCAGGACGAGCCGAAGGCGAGGACTGCAATTCGCGTACGAGTTTATAATCACCCACATTTTTTGAACTTGTGTGTGTAATGTATTTTATTCAATACATGCATATAAATATACACAATTATACCATCAATGTTTAGACGTGAAGAAGCGTTTTTATGAGTCGACACGACAACCGAAGTATGCGTAGTGCGTACTCGCAGATAAAGTGTGTAGCCGAAATGATTAAAGGAAAACAAGCTTAGGGCGTGGAGGGAGGGGGAGGTGGTGGATCTCCTGTTTCTGATACAATTTTTTCCCCGTAATAATCGGACTTTGTCACCTTCCGCGTCATCCCAAACAATAGGATTCGAGCAGTGCGGCCACGTAATGAATGTTTATTATTTTCCTAGGACTATAATGTGAACATTATTTTCATTTCATTTAGTCGCTCATAAAAACGCACTTTTCGCGTCTAGTATTGGTGGTATAATTGTGCGTTTATATGCCTGTATTGAATAAAATGATTTTCACAAATCACTTTTTTTCCGAATTTGAATTACAATCTCCCCCCCTCCTCTTCCGACCATTCCAGTTGATTTCAATAAGTTTTCCGTTCTAAAATAATTCTTCTTATTTATGGAATTTTCTTACAAATTATTGTTTATTATTCCATCTCAACAGTCGAATAATTTTTTTTTCATCAAATCCTCGCTCGTGTCAACATTTCTGCTATTTTACTATTGGTATTTTTGTGTTTGATTTTTTGAAATGATTTTGAATAAAAGATTAAATTTCGTTCCTCTCTGTTTCGAAAGACTTCCCCATCTTCTTTCAATTTGGCAATTTTTTCAATAATTTAACACATTTATCGATTGTGTTTCCGGAATCCAATATTTTTTTCCTACTTTCTTTTTGCATTTTGATCTACGAGTAGTTTACTTTCGAAATGTTGATAATTATTATCTGTTTTGAGTTTTTGCTAGTTTTTTTTTTTTTTAAATGGTTTTTATTCGAATTTTGATGTTTTTTTGTGGTTTTTGAAAAAGCTGCTATCGAAATTTTCGTTACTTTTTTTTTTTGTAATCTGAAATAAAATGTAATGTTTTGTATGCATTACTTATAACTCAAGTTTTTTGGTTTCCACCTTTTTTTCAGAATTAAAATTTTTTTGGTTACTTTTATGGTTACTTTTTTTGGCTTTTTTGGTTGCTAAAGTTACTTGTTTTGAGAAAATCGCCCGTTTCCTTTCTTCTCTTCAGCGCGACAAAAAAGCGAAAAGCTTGCGAGCCTGTGAAATTGTCTTTCTTTCTTTCTTTTTTTTCTTTTTTTTTACCTTCGAATTGAATCCCAAAATTTCGTGCGAAATCGAAGATGTTCTTCCAGACTGAACTTCGTGAAGATGTCGAAACATATTCAGACGAGCGTTACCCTTGCCATTGTCCAAGTCGCCGTGAGTAATAACACCGAGAAGAGTAGACTTTCCGGCATCTGCGCCACCCAATACAGCCACTCTGACTTCGATATTCTGCTGGTCATCCGGTATCTGTAGGGCAGTAACGGTATAATTTTACGAGTTACTGTAGAAGAAGCGAATAAAATAGCCGCGAAATGTCATACACCAAGCACCAAGCGCGAGCAGGAGCTGCCCGACTCAATGCGACGAGTCGAGAGTCATTTTCTTCGCATCTTACCTTACGTATGAGAACTTCGATGACTTTTTTATCCTGTTCGACGTGGCGTTCTCTGAGAATTGTCATCGTCGCGTCCAACTGTAAGGCCATTTGCTGCAAAGTCTGCAAGCTGGAATCGATTTCGCTGCACGATAGTCCGGCTAAAATTCCGTTATCGCGTACACCGATCTCGTAGATAGCTTCGCCACGACCCTCTCGTAAGCGCCATTTCATCTGCGAGCAGAGAAAAATAACAAAAGTGAAGCAAAAATCAAACAAAATTACGTAGCTAGGTAGTAGGTAGTAGGTATATGTAGAGTACGAGTACGAGTATGCTCACCTGCGACACAAGACGCTCGAATCTCACATCTGTCGGATTGATCAATTTCAATTTATACTCGACGTTACCCAAAGAAGGTTCCGGAGGTAATCTGACATCTTCGTCATCGACGCTGCCATCGTCTCGATTCCATAATTCCGACGATAAACCCTCGTAATCTACCTTTTGGTATCCGTTGTCGAACAGCATAAGAAACGAGTCCATTAGGTACTTAATGTATTCTGCAATGCATTCCAACACGTTAGTAGATAAGTAGAGGTAGTGCATGAGGTACCTATCACCAAGTACATACTCGTACACTAGAGTCTGCACTCAGCACTCGCTCCTCTTGCATAAAGTGCCAAGTGCTAGCGCCAATACTAAATTATTACCCCTGTAGATACTAGGTAGAGCCTAGAGGTACTAATACTTCCTAATGTGGTACTTTTATTCTATTACTCTACGGCTAAGGGTGAATGGGCACTTTTGTGTAGGTTTGGGGACACGCAAGAAAGCTACAAACGAGAAGTCTCTATTTGAGTGAAAGATGGACTAACACAACATCCGAGAAAATAATCGTAATGATACATATAACACCATTCAGATAGATAGATACGTATTTAAGAGGGGAAAACACGAAAAAACGTACTTTTAAGGCGAGTTGTTTTAAAATTCACGACCCAAAATAATTACAACTTTTCAACCATCACGTACCGTACCATACTCGCGGTGACACTCTTGAAATAAGTTTTTCGAAATATGGAATTTATTTTAAGGCAAACGAATAATGAAAACTGAAAATCAACATCACTATACGAGTATTGCTGTCCAACAAAACCGAGCTATTGTGCCAATTACCTTACGTAGCTGGCAAATTGGCGTGTTTACTTTACTTTACTGCTTATTTACATTCTAGTAAATAAATGGGTACATTAACGTGTACGTAAGTTATTGTTATGGTAGTAAGGTAGACTACAAAATACATAAGTAAAGTAAAGATTGTTTGCCAATGTACTGTACCATAATGGCCAATGGGCAATGGGTAATGGGTATCTAATTCGTAATGTCACAACGACTTCCTACTTACAGATTCTGCTTCTGCTTCTGTATTTGAAGGTGAATATGAAAGCGAACACAAACATTCTACGATTCGAAATTAAGCGTCAAGCTCGAGATTTGCCTGTGAAACAAAAACCAAAATATACGATGCAATACCTACAACACAATACATCACAATCATACAACACAATATTTGGTCTTGGTCAACTGTTAATTTGATCGATAGCTCGATTCTGATGCAATAACGAGTCGTCTTTTTTAATAATTTTATGCAATATGTAACAGCGAATGGGTCACTATACGCGTTGGCGTTGCGCAACACCATCAACTTATGACTTACCATAATATATACCTAATATGATGAAAAAATAGTAAATACTTACTCGTTGCAATACTTGAGAATAACTAACGGTAAGTAGATGATTATTATTACATAATATGACGTAGATATGTGTGATACTGTGTAAAGTGTAACACTTTGGTAACGAAAAAAATTAAATGGAAATGATAATAATTATCGTATCAATCTATCAAATCAAACAGCTGAGACGCGAGACGCAACGCAAGCAAAACAAACGATACACAAACAATTGAGCACTCGCGCATCAGCGCATCGCCACCAGTGTTGCCATCTCGGAAATTTTTATTATGCCAGATGGAGGTAAAAAACTTAAAAAACTATGCTAGATGAGGTTCAATTGGTTCAAATTGAAAGAAAATTATGCCAGATTTTTGAAGCCATCTTTGCTAGGGTATGTTGTATGTTGGTTTTAAAATTTTTCGGCCATTTTCGGTGAAAAATGTGTACTTTTTTCGGCAATAAATAAAATATGCCGAATTATGCTCAGTATTGAAAAAAAAAACGTTTTTTTTAAAAATAAAACAAAAAACACCAAATTCAAGTGTAAAATTTGACCTATTTTAAAAGTAGGTATTTTAAACGTTTTTAAAACACGTTTAAAATAAAAAATCTTGTTTTTTTTAAATGATTGTGTAAATGTGGTTTCAGACTCGGTTTTTTTGATTTTTTCAAGTTCAGACTTTTTTTTTTGGTACTTACTTTTACTTTGTAACTTTGTTTGATTTTTATTGTTCTTGTTTAATCAAAAAATGTAAATAAAATTCAAAAAGTATATTGCCTTTAGGTTTAGGTACCTATGGATTTTGCATAATCTATTTAGTTTATGGATTGTTTACATTTTTTTTTTTTTTTACAAAAAATAATATAAAATAATTTTTTGAAAATCTGGCTGTTTTTTTTACTGGATTGTATGTACCTGAACTGTCTGAACAGATTAAAATTGAAAAACCATAATCTACTGGGGTAGTGGATTATAGGAATGGATTTTAGATTTTACTTTATCAGAAATGAACTGACAATCCAGCTGGAGTTCCTGAATTCGGATTATGGATTCTTGTAAAATCCATTAATTTTTTTTTGTTGATAATTCATAATTCTATGGTCTAGAATTTTGAAATAATTGAAAAAAAACAAAAAAAACGAGGTCTAAAAAAAAAACAAGTTTTAAACAATGAAAACGGTTTTAAATAGAAATCATGTTTTAAACGATTGAGTTTTAAACAACCAACATTGAATTTATGCTAAAAATTATTCCGATCAATTATGCCAGTTTTTTTTTCGTTTTTTTTCGTGTAACCATTCATGAAATAGGCAAAGGAGGCGAGTAATAGGGCAGATACATAGTCTAACAGGTTGTCTACCAGGTAGTGAAAGTAGTGAAAAAGTAGTGATTTTCAGCAATTTTTCTTAAAAGGTAGTGAAAAATGAAAAAAGCGAAAAATCCAATTTTCCACACAAGAAAATTTTTGTAAAAAATGGGTCATTTGTTGACTTTTTTAGAACTTGAATTACATATTTTTGAAAGCTTTTGCCCTCGCTTCGCTCGGGCTATTTGCTCTTCTTTTTCAATTTAAAAAAATTAATTGTTCAAATTCAAGGAATGTTCGAAGTTTCAATCAGAAAAATTCTCCTTTACCTCCACAAAAAAAAACTTTTTTTTTTTTTGCTTCTTGAAACATGAATTTTTGAAAGCTTTCTTGGCCTCGCTTCACTTGGGCTCGTTTGCTTTTTTTCAAGTTTGGATTTTTTTTTTTTTTGGATAATAGTTCAAGTTTTAAAATTTTGAAACAAAAATAATGAACTTCTTCATTCATTACCCAAGAAAACAAGGTTTTTATACCCCTCGAAATTCTAATTTTCGGTAGCCTTTTTAATAAAATTGGTATCTTTTTTCCAAATGTTGTTCAAATTTTCCATTATTTTTTTTAATTTTTCATTTTGAAAAGTTCTTTATTCGGCCCAATTTTATTACAGTAGGTAACAAAAACCTCAGAGGTGAAAATAAAATCAAAAATTGAAATGACAAAATTATATTCTCAACATCCGCTTGCTTGAAAAAAATCTTGAGATGTTTGAAGATATTGGAATAGCGAAAAATTTTAATGTCAAATTTTGCCTCGTCCACCCCCTCCCCCTCTTGAAAAACCCCAAGTGTTTAAAAAATATGTCCTGATAAAGTCCTGATTTTTTATTTTGAAATTTTGTTGCACTTGACACCATGAAAAATCAATGCTAAAAATTTTTTGAAAAAACTTCATCTTTCATATTTGAAAGAATTTTATTCTCGAAATATGTAGTTGATTTGTTAATTTCTCGAGTTCGCTCATTTTAATGGTTATAAAATCATTGAATTGATTTCAATTTGATGAAAACGTGTACTTACTGCTCTGTAAAAAATTACACAGTTCAAACCAAAAAAAAAAAATGAAAAATCGTTTGTGTGGGAGGGGGGGGGGGGTGTAAAATTATTTTGGAAGGTAGTGATTCTTTTTTTTGAAAGGTAGTGAAAAGGTAGTGATTTTCGGCCGAAAAATTCCGGTAGACACCCTGTCTAAAAAATATATGCATTTTCCTCTTTAAATGGTTGAAAAGGACACTTAAAAGACCAAAGTAAATGTAAAATATCAAAATTTCTGTTCTGAGCGCTCAATTCTGAGGTTGAAATTATGCCAGATTATACCGAGTTGAAAATGAATTATGCTGGAAAATTATGCCAGATTTTTTTAATGCCAAACTTAAAATCACTATGCCAGATGAACTTCAAATTGTGTCACCATCGCGGCATAATTATGCCAGATCTGGCATAATTTGAAGTTCTTCGCGTTGTGCGAATCCTTCGTCGACCGTAAATAGTCGAAGTGATTCGACTTAATTGGATGATTCGGTTTGATTTACACGATTTTTTTTTTTTTTTGAAAATCGTGTTGCATGCATTAAATTGACACCGTCATGTGCTGATAGGTTTTTTTTTTGTTGTAAATTCTGGAGCATCAACTGCTTTGTTTTTTTCTGTTCAGTATGAACAAGAATCATATCAAGTGTCATTTAGTTTTACTGAATTTTTGCATGGGATTTTCGCCAGAAATTTGTGGTATTGCTCGAGTCAAATTTTTCACGATTCGTACCTACCTACTTGTGTTCATTCATTCATTGAGACAATTTTCTGAGCTTTTTGTAAGCTTGAAAGATTCGGCATACTCAGGGATCGAAATTTCTCACTTACCCTATGTTGAGTAAAACAGATCATTACAACGTTTTGAATTTGAATCGAGTGTAAAACAATGCGTTAGTCGAAAAGAACGAACTCGAACGAATCAATTTAAATATCTTTATTTCAATAGATATGGAAGAGAAACTTACAAAAGTCAGTATTCCACCATCTGTTCATAATTTCTACACTATACACTATATTACGTATCATGTACAATCGTAATAATTGTTTCAAAATAAATGCAAATTAAAAAAGAAAACACAAATTTAAAAAAAAATCAAAATACATCACGTAGTACTTATTGAGATTCCAAAACCCATAAATATTTCTGTTGACTAAAAGTTTTAATTTAAAAATCGCCCCAAAAAAAAAACAAAATGCGAAAATTTTTATCGCCATTTAAACAATTAAAAAAACAAACGAAATAAAAAAATACAAAACAAAGGGAAACATATTTTAAAAAACGAATCTATGAAAAATATCATACCTACACGCGGGTATAACATTTTTACAAATCTTACGAAATTTATACAATTCAAATGACGTGTAAATAAGTATGTACATTTTCGATTAACATCTTACTTTTTTTTTTTTGATTTTGATGTACTTATAAATTGATGGTTTATTAAAAAAATTTCGGAATCTGAGGGCTCGGATGTTGGGCATTTTTCTCTTTTTATTGAGAAAGAAAGATATATTGCGTGATGTAGTAACAGTAAACGGTCTCCTTATCACATAAAAAATTTGTCTTTTAACGAATTAAATTAAATCATACGCGAGGAACATAATTAATTAAACGAGTTAAATACAACGTAAACGATCACAGATGTTATTTGCTTCGAGTACTTGATGCCAGAAATTTTCTCTGTAGATTTTCGAATGAAATATATGTCGAACCTAATTATACTATTGATGGCACTAGATATCTTACAGTTAAATGTGTAATAGCAAATGAATGTGTGGAGAAAGGGAGTGAATCTACATCCTTCCCTCATGTACATAAGTAAATTCGTTTAATTGACCACATGAAAAAATATCTATAAATTAACGACTTAACACGGAAGCTGAATTTATCATTTATGTTCTATAAAAATCACGACCACGTAAATTATCTAAAATATACACAAATAGGTACACAATTTTAAGCTACACGTTCTAAAATTACACAAAACATTTTTTCATCTTAACCTAATACGCAAATTTTTAGCGATAATGGTATCCAAAATGAAACAAAAAAACACGTAGCCAGAAAAACTCCTCCGAACAGACGAGATCATGCCTTATACATAAATTTGTAAAAAAATTTGTGAATGGGTAAAAAAAAATTAGGCTGGATTTATACCGAGAGTTGCAAAAAATTTTACACATCGTGGAGCATATCGAACAACTAGGAAAAAAATTCATGTATGGTTGAAAAATTTGTATTGGCTTGAAAATTATGTTTTATAACGATGAATAATAGGTAATACAAAAATGAAAAAATTTTGCATGCATTTACACGCACCTAAAAGGCAGACATTTGAATTTTATTACCACGTGAATGACCCTGACACGGAGGAACTTTTACTGTATAGCGTATTTTTTCATTAAAAAATTTTTTTTTTACACATTTGTTTTAAATATCACAGCATTTAAGAAAAAATATTAAATATATAAGAGGCCTTAACAATTAGCTGAAAATCATTAAGTATTAAAGGTATGTGAAAAAAATCTCCGGTCAGCAAGCCGATGTTTCTTCGCCTTCCAGCGTACAAGCAACGTTTTCCAACTTGTGGCTTAGCTGGGTCCCTTTGCAGTACGGATCCAAATCTAGCGACTCGAATATCTGAAAAATTATGTGTTTTGATTGATTAAAGTGTACGTATAGCGCAGATGGAATAATTTATTTTTGGATGAATTGTGCGATTTCAATGGTTGATTTTTCCCACCTTTCATTTTTCAAAAAAAAAATTACTTTCTGTAGTAGCTTATAAGTATCGAAATCAAACTAAGAGCAGTACTCGCAGAATTGCTTGTGCCTCAATCAAAAGTGTTTCGAATTCCTACTTCGTTATGAATAGGTATATATATTTTTTTTGTATTTTGTTGGTAATTTTGAATTATTATGAATGGTTATATTTCGATTTTCGAGCTGGAAAATATGTAAAAGCACAAAAGACGGTGTAAATTTTTGAAATGGGTCATGGAGAACAGAAATGAAAAAATTTCAAATTGGACGATCAAGTGTAATTCTTTTTAAATGTTCAGTAGATGAGGCAGTATTCTGTTTTGTTGGTAGCATTTATCGAGTAATCGCTTTTTCTCGGTTTTTCCAAACTCTTGTTTCCCTGTTTATAGCATAATTTTTATTAGTGGGTGAGTCAGTCGTTTTACCCCCCCCCCCCAAAAACCATTTGCTGCAATTTTGCAGCCCTCCTCCCTTTTTGAGGGGGATTTATATAATGTATCTCTATAGTCCGGCATATGACAATAGGAGTAATTGCACCCCCTCTCCCCCGCCAATCCACCGGGACAACTTTTTTCTTAAAGGGGACATCCTAAGGAACATTTTAAAGCAAACTTGCCAAGAAAAAGTTGGCCTTACTTACAAAATGGCGGCCATTTTGATTGCCAGGTCAGCCGAATTCGCAGATTTTGCGTTTTAACATAGGACTTGCACGAACTTTTTCAAATTTTACAAAGGTAGATCGAAAGATCATGCAAAAATTTATCACCTGTCAAAATTTCAAGTGCTAAAGTGCGTTTTTCGATTTTTGGTGAATTTTTGAAAATCGAATTTAGGTCAAAAATGAGGGAAAAAATCAAAATTTTACCAAATTGACCAAGAAATCTGAAATTTGGGATATACCCTATTTTCGACGTGCCAAATCGATTGGAAACGGTTTCAACCCGTTTTGAGCAGTTCTGGAGCCTCCAGCAGATTTTTGAAACTCGGAATTCTCACAAAATTCCATCAAATGGGACTTGTAAAGCTAAAATGTATTCTAAAAACTAATTTCAATACGCTACAAAGTACTGCAGGTGAATTTCAAGCTGTTTTGAAGCCTCCAGCGACTTTTTGGAAATCCCTGATGCCTCCAGCAGATTTTTGAAACTTTAAATTTTCACAAAATTTCATCAAATGGAGATGGAAAGTTGAAATTCACTCTACACTCCAATTTTAATACCCTCTGAAGACGACTTCAGGTGGGTTCAAGTCATTTTAGGGCCTCCAACGACTTTTTTGAAAATTACTGGCGCCTCCAGTAGATTTTCGAAACTTGAAATTTCCCCAACATTAATTTATCAAATGAAGTTGGCAAGCTGGAATTTACTTCGCAAACTACATGGTGGTTTCAAATGATTTTGAAGCTTCCAGCTACTTTTAGGAAATTTCAATTTTCCAAAAAAAACGTCATACAACCTTTCAAAAAGTTGCTAGAGGCTCCAAAACGACTTGAAATTCACCAGCAGTCAACTTCGTAGCGTATTGAAATTGGTTTGCAGAATTAATTTCAACTCTCCAGTCTCCATCTTGGTTTTATGAAATTTTGGGGAAATTTCAAGTTTCAAAAATGTACTGGAGGCTCCAGTAATTTTCAAAAAAGTCATTGGAGGCTCTAAAATGACTTGAAATCCACCAGAAGTCGTTTTCAGAGGGTGTTAAAATTGGAGTGTAGAGTAAATTTCAGCTTTCCATCTCCATTTTGATGAAATTTTGTGAAAATTTAAAGTTTCAAAAATCTGCTGGAGGCATCAGGAATTTTCGAAAAGTCGCTGGAGGCTTCAAAACGACTTGAAATTCACCTGCAGTACTTCGTAGCGTATTGAAATTAGTTTTTAGAATAAATTTTAGCTTTACAACTCCAACTTGATGGAATTTTACGAGAATTTCGAGTTTCAAAAATCTGCTGGAGGCTCCAGAACTGCTCAAAACGGGTTGAAACCGTTCCCAATCGATTTGGCATGTCGAAAATAGGGTATATCCCAAATTTCAGCTTTCTTGGTCAATTTGGTAAAATTTTGATTTTTTCCCTCATTTTTGGCCTAAATTTGATTTTCAAAAATTCACCGAAAATCGAAAAACGCACTTTAGCACTTGAAATTTTGGCAGGTGATGAATTTTTTCATGATCTTTCGATTTACCCTTGTAAAGTTTGAAAAAGTTCGTGCAAGTCCTATGTTGAAACGCAAAATCTGCGATTTCGGCTGACCAGTCAATCAAAATGGCCGCCATTTTGTAAGTAAGGCCAACTTTTTTTTGGCAAGGTTGCTTTAAAATGTTCCTTTGGATGTCCCCTTTAAGAAAAATGTTGTCCCGGAGGATCGGCGGGGGGGGGGGGGGTGCAATTACTCCTATTGTCATATGCCGGACTAAAATGTTCAGTAGACGTGGCAGTATTCTGTTTTGTTAGTAGCATTTATCGAGTAACTAATTGCTTTTTTTCGGTTTTCCAAACTCTTTTTTCCCTGTTTACAGCCTAATTTTTATTAGTGAGTCAGTCGTTTTACCCCCCCCCCCCCATCCCTCCCAAAAAACCATTTGCTGCAATTTTGCAGCCCTCCTCCCTTTTTGAGGGGAACTGATATGATGTATCTACTAAGAGTATTTTAATGCGTGATGCTTTTTTTTTTCAACTCACCTCGTCGTTATATTTGGAAACATAAATATAAAGCTCCTTTAAGGCGGATATCGTGTGGAAATGCCCAATCTGCGATACGGATAGTTGCTGCATTGCTGAACTCAGCTCTTGATCGGAAACTTGTGGCATAAGTTGAATATCACGATAGAACCTACAACACGAAATGTTATTTTGAGTATCACATTACCTACACCTTGAAAATATTCTTTAGCTAATATGTAATGGTTGACGTCGGTATTTACCTTGCCACCGTATCTCTATATTGTGGAATATCTTTGGCGAAGAGCAATTTATTTGAAGGCGAATCCTTGCCAAGACGATGATCGTTCATCGAACAAGAATCCATGAACGTCTGAGCGATAACAGAGAGGCACGAGTCGACCGTTGGTGTTTTATTAATATCAAATATGAAATCAGGGTTCTTGATGAAATTCACCCAAAATCTCAATGGTAAACTGCAACAAAATAGATTTTCTCGGATTAAGTCTCGGAACAAATTCTACGTACCTAATGGGTACCTACAATGAGATTAGAAATTCGACCAACCTGTTGGATTTCCACGCATGCAGAACCTCCGGATCCATGATATTATGCCTTCTGAAAGCTTCGTCGAATAAATCGAATAACCATTTAACAGCCGGAGGTAGGGCTTCGTTAGCGGTCAATATGGTGCTAAAGAAATCGTCGACGAATTTCTGTATGGTGCCTTTGGTAGAGAGCAACCTCGTAAGGTAGATTTCTGGTATCGCCTTATGCATCCTATCCGATATCTTGGTGCTAAAGTATTGCTGTTCGTCTAGTGGTTTGACCAGATGGTAATAGTGAACGTTGGCGTTCTCGATGCCGCCATTACTGGTTGTGATGATCGGCGATAAAGAATTACTAAAGTAGACGCTGGTACCTGCGTAGAAAACTGAAATACCAAGTGTGTTAGTTTGGTATACTGGTACATTTTTAAGAGCATTTTTGAGTTATTTGCGAACTGAGGATATACTCACAATTATCACAAGGCTGCTTACAATTAGACGTTATATTCTCTTGAGATCTGGCAATTAGTGACATCACAGCCGATTCACGTATACCGTAATGAGACAACGTGTTCAATTTCCTCCATCCGCATAGATTTTTACTGGTGACATCTTCGTCGCGTATAGTAAGATGGCCACCACGACCATGACGCCATTCTATTTCAAAATTATTAAATATTAGTTAATGGTTTGAACTTTGGAGTTGTCTGTGGGAATTTGAATATATAGACAGATAGATAAATACCTAGATCAACTTCGTGAATGGACGGTCTCATCGAAAACGGAGTATTCTTATAAACAGCATCGAGTATTTTAGATTTAACTTGGCTAATTGTATCACAGTCCAACACTTTACATTGGATTTTTTCGTCGACGTCGTCTTGTAAAACGTGCAAAGTCTGCAAAAAAAATAAGATGTCATACGAATGAGAAATCTTTCTGCGCCAGTATCTTGAGTAATGATGCTAGGTACTTCAATTGTTCGAAATTTCGTTCCATCGAGATTGGGCACAAAAATGTGGATTTTCAAGAAAGTTGTCAAAAAATATCAAGTTTTAAAAAAGTTGCCAAAAAATACCAATTTTTGAAAAAGTTGTCAAAAAATCTCAATTTTTAAAGAAGGTTGTCAAAAATTGTCAATATTGAAGAAGTTTGTCAAAAAAAGTGAATTTCTGAAATAGTTGTCAAAAAATCTCAATTTTTAGAAAAGTTGTCAAAAAAAGTCAATTTTGAAAAAGTTGTCAAAAAATATCAAGCTTTGAAAAATTTGTCAAAAAATGTCGATTTTTGAAAAAATTGTCTAAAAATGACAATTTTGAAAAAGTTGTCAAGAAGTTTCAATTTTTGATACGATTATCAAAAAATCACAATTTTTGAAAAAGGTTGTTAAAAAGTGTGAATTTTTGAAAAAGTTGTCAAAAAAGTTCAATTTTTGATACAATTGTCAAAAAATGTCAATTTTTGAAAAAATTGTCAAAAACCCTAAATTTTTGAAAAAAGTTGTCAAAAAAAGTCAATTTTGAAAAAGTTGTCAAAAAGTATCAATTCTTGATACGATTATCAAAAAATCTCAATTTTTGAAAAAGTTGTCTAAAAAGTTCAATTTTTGATATCTACAATTGTCAAAAAATGTCAACTTTTAAAAAGTTGTCAAAAAATCTCAATTTCTGAAAACGTTGTCAAAAAATGTTAATTTTTGAAAAAGTTGTCAAAAAGCACTATAAAAACTACTAAAGTCGAGAAAATTCAAAATTGAAATGAATAATTTCATGCGGAGATGTAGTGAAAATTTGAGATTTTTCAGCCACCTCCCCACCACTCTCAAATATGTATTATAAACCCTCAGAATTTTAAGATTGAAATTTTTTTTATTATGGCGAATGAAAAAAAAAATAGATGTCCTGAACCTGAAGCACTTGATGTTGAAATTAATATTAGAAAAAAATCACATTTTTCTAGTCATCGAAGGCTGTGAAAATCCTTCTGAGGAATGGAAATGGTGAAATGTGACTTGAGGAAAGAAAATAAGTACGAGTAGGTACCTACTCGTATATCAACCAGCATGAAATGTCAATTTTTTTTTTCATTTTTATTCTCGTTTTTTTCACTAGATCTATTTGCCAAACAAAGTCCAACTTTCGTGGAGCGGTGAAATCATTTGTTTTTTTTTTCATGTCAAAAGGAAGTTCTCGAACTAAAGTCAATACTCACCACAACGTTATGCTCGATTTGTTCTCGCAACAGTCTCTCCTCCGATAAAGAGTACCTTGCTTCATGGGTAACCGCATCGACAGGGCCTTTTTCCACTTGGTGTTTGATAGCTTTGTACAATAGAAACAACGATGAGCCAGCGTAATCCTTAAGATATTTGTACATACATAACGCCAGCCAATTGGTTAACATTTTTTCGACGACCGATTCGGTACGTCGTAACATGAGCTGTGGGTGCTTGGAAGCGACAGTTTTGTCGATCAGTCGTAGCAGCAGACAGCGAAGTACATCGGTCGCGTATTCCATTCGACCCATTAGGACGATCATGAGCAGAGAAGCCACGTTTACTCTGTAAAGAAAAATAGAGGAGAAATATTATTAGATTGGAGTATATCGATATTATCTTGATATGAGGTATGGAATTGATTTTTAACTGGAGCTTTATTTTAGCAATGATTTTATTATAATTGTTTGAATATGCATAGTGGTCATTTTTTTGACCTATTTATCACCCCTCCGCCAAAGCTTGAAAAAATTAGATTCAATTTTTTTTCGTAATTTGATGAGGAAAAAATCTGCTGTGAGCTCCAATTTTGGACCAGTTCAGGGGTGGTTTGAATTCGTATCAAGTTTCGTCCGATTTGGTTGATATAAATTACTCAAGAGGGGAGTGAAAAATTGTCTCTCTATGTAAACTCTCAAAAAAACATACCTGTCTCTGATATCGAAGGATTTCTGCGACTCTAGGGTCTCAATAAAGGTCACAATGAAATATTTATTATTAATCAGCTGCTCGAATTGCATCATAGCTGCATCGTAATTGGTCGGTGGACAATTCATCCGCATCTGCAACGTATTGAAAATTGAATAAGAAAACTTAATTTTCATGCACATATATTTTTTTAACTTTTCGTTATTATAATGTTGACATCACATACCTTTGGATCAGTTAAAATGGGATGATCTCGAACACCAGGAAAGAATACCTTCAAAATATATTCGTTATGGTCCAAGGTAGGTATTCCAGATGACTCCAGATCGGCGGTCAAATCAGTCATATCCGTTTGTAGTTCGGCGAATGCTGAAATCCAAATAGTCATCGTTAAGTTTTACCATTCGTGCTCGAAAAAATTAATTCTTCGATTTTTGTACTCGTAGCTTACCTTGTTTGCATTCCAGTCTTACGTTACTCTCCAACGTATCCATTTGTATTTGTATCCGTTTGTATTCTCGTTCAGCTTGAGTAGATTTGCGACGAAAAAATGTTAAAACTATCACGAACACGATAAGTACAGCAATGATTCCGGCCACTATACCGGCCAAAGCTTCTGAAGGGAATGTATAACTGGCTACCATATCGTACTGGATGTATCCCAGTTGGAATCGTAAGCTTCTACCTACTCGAACCTGTTGGTCAAAATATATAAATTAGTCATCTCCAAGTTCCAAAATTACACGAAAGGCTCATTTAATTGTTATCATCATCGAAATTCGTATAACTTACCACCACCATAGGTAATCCGAAAGGTGTCGATTTATCGTAATCGTCGGTTGGAGGAGGCTGCGTTTGAGGAGGTGTACACACCAGCTGAGTGCTCGCCAAAGAAGTAATATTACACGGTATCGTGCCTACGGTAACTAACACGTCGAATTCGTCAACTGCCACGTTCAAATTTTCACCCTGGAATTGTATTTAATCGAGTTAGAAAACCAATCGGTTATCGATCCCACTCCCCCTTCTCCCTTCGACGACCCTATTAATTTACTCACCTCGATTACAAGAGTATCTCCTTTGTACAATTTGATTTCATTAGGGAATCTAAAGAATTTTGGGTCTTCGACGTAAGTGATTTGAGATTGCAGCTCTTTATTATGCTTCTCCAAATCTCGGACGGATTCCACGTTGTCCATGTTGAATCCGATTTTCAAAACTAAATGTTGAAAATCTTCGGTACTGGTTTGAATCGATCTCTTGCGTTTTCTTCGCCTGGAATGTGCCTGCATCGCAGCTTTCACGAAGTCGTAATTGACCGACGGTGAAGGGCATTCCATTTGAGTGGAACTCAATACCAAGCAATCCTGCAATTCGACAATTACACTCAATAACTCATTTCTTGAAATCTCAGATGAGTCTAATAATATTATGGTATTTATGTAGGTACTTACAGTCTTATTAATCGGGAAATGAAAATCGGTGTTCATATAAACGACCATTTCCGGTTTCTGTATCGTATCGAAATTCGTTCCGTGTACAGTTAGCATTCGACCACCGGACACGAAACTGATAAGTGGTTTGATTTCGGCTATTGTTGGATCCATCTTGTACTTGAATGGGTTTCCCATTAAGGTACGATTTGCCCCGTCAATGCGTATCGTCAATGTACGAATGGTTCGAGGAGATATCACCTTTGAAGTTATGCATGTGATTCGAGTACTGGTAGCTTGGGTTGAATTTATGTAACATGGTAACTCGTCCAAGAAAGCAGTTGTATGGCTACCGATGTTCAGATGGTTGCCAGTGATGGCCAGTTGTGTGCCGCCGCTCAATGGTCCGACTGATGGAGTAACTGCGCTCAATATCACATTCTGTAGAGGAAAGAAAGAGAGAATTGTTAAAAAATGGTGTCAATATTCAACTCAATTGGCTAAAAAACAGGTTGTGTAAATTTAAAAATTTGAGTTGTGTGCTTCTTCTGTTTTTTGAAGTTCAATTGTGAATAATTAATTTTTTTTTCAATTCAAAATATTGATTACTTTTTTTGACATTTGGACTTTGGAGGACAAGATGAATGACTTCCAGTTTATGCAGCTCCCTCCCTCGTCATCATTTTAAGTCAGTGGTAATTTCATTCAAGGTGTCTAACAGGCCCCTATTAGTCCTACTACAGTCCTACTTTTCAACAATTTTATCCAAAAGTCCTATTTTAACTTTTTTTTCAATAAGACTTTTTCAAACTTTTAATTTTTTGCCTTTTTCCGGAATTTTGAACAAACTTTGTAAAAATGGCTTATTTGTCTACTTTTTTAGATTTTGAATTTCAGATTATTGAAAGCTCTTGCTCTCGCTTCACTCGGGCTTGTTGTCTTTTCTTTTGCAAGTTTGACTTTTTTTTTTTCTATAATTATCATTCGAATTTTAAAATTTTTAAAAAAAATTATAAACTTCTCCATGTATCACGCTCCAAGAAAACATCGTTTTCACACCCCTCAAAATATCAATTTTCGGGAGCTTTTGCCCTCGCTCTGCTCAGGTCCGTTTGCTTTCTTTTTTTAATTTTAAATTTTCCAAAAAAATCTTTGAATTTTAAAATTTTGAAGCAAAATAACAAACTTTTTATACTTAAGTAACTCATCACACAAAAAAATGTCGTTTTTATACCTCCCTAAATACTGATTTTTGAGAGTTTTGCCCTCGCTTCGCTCGAGTCTGTTTGCTTTTCTTTTCCAAAAATACATAATTTCATTGATTCTTATGCCTCCTAAAATACTAATTTTCAAGAGCTTTTGTCCTCGCTTTGCTCGGGCCCATTTGCTTTTTTTTTGTCATTTTCAATTTTTCAGCAAAAAATAAGCTAACTATTTTCAAAATGTTGAAGCAAATTATGATATGAAATATTTGCAATCGAAATTGAAGAATTCGAGTTGAATTTGATTTTAAGCGAACATGATGTGATATTCATCAATTTTTAAAATTTATAAGGAGAAAATAAAACGAAAAATTGAAGATCAAAAAAGCAAACATTTTTTACAAAAATTCGCCTAAAAACTTGAATGTAAATTTTGAACCCCCCTCTCCCCCTTGAAAAATTCTACAAGTGCTCGAAAAATGACCTGCTGAAAGTCCTACTTTTTCATTTTGAAATTTTGTTAGACACCCTGTTATTGAATGGACAGATGAACATCAAAAATAGAAAATTCATCTCATTTGTTTAGAATTTTAGTTTGCTTTCTTTTGCATCTTTTTTTTTTCAATGGAAATTTTAAAAACATAAGTTTTTGAATTAAAAACTCATTTTTGCATGAACTGTTTACTGTGAAAAATGGTTGATTTCAGATATCAGATATGTAGTTTTATAGCGATCACTTTGAAGTAGTTCTCGCTATAAAAGTATTGTTGTCATGCTTACTTCGTAACTAAAATACACCGAAGACTCCGTGAACCCTGCAGAATTTCCGATCACAATAGGAGCAGTGTGTTTGACAGGTGATGGACCTGTTCTGCAAACAATCCTGACCGAAACCTGGTATTCGACCAAGGCGCAAGGTGATTGGCCAATGACGATTTTGTTTCTGACGTCATCCTCCTTTAATCCCAAATTACTTCCTTCGATGGTAATCAATGTACCTCCTTCGACTGGACCACTCAATGGTTTAATCTGAATTTGAAGCGAAAAAATTGAATCAGTGGACGAAATTTGACCATAAGGCTAGAGAGAAAGATTGGAAAAAAGTCTTACCATATCAATACGTGGTTTTGGACATCCGGTAGTAGAAGTACATAATTCATTGTAAGTGCAAGCGTTATTACACCAGTTACATTGATACTTGGCGTTCCTCGTTATGCATAATGAGCAATCGGCGTGTTCTCTGTGCGATCCAAGAATCTCGCATTTGTACAAAGTGACGTTTATCGTATCCACGTGATGATTATGGTTCCAAATTATGGTGAGGGATGCTTCGAATTCGCCCTTATTGGCTCGATACGAATACTGCAAAGGAAGACGAATAAAATCAATGTAAAAATGTATTCAATTCACGTAATTCATCGAATCCGAAAAAAGGACAGTTCTACTTACCAAAGTCTTCTCACAAACGATCAATTTGCCATCTTCGACTTTTGCCGGAATCATCATTTTGGCGTCGTCCAAGTTGACGATACATTTGAAGCCGGTATGAGCTGGTAAAGGCTGAGGCATGTTTTCCACCTCGAGTACGATGGATTTCGAGACTCCATTTGGTAACAGGATCGGCTCGGATGGTCGTCTAAACCTCGGGCAAGCGTTTCTTCCATGCAGCAATAAACGATTCGGATTCTACAATGAAACAAACGAATAGAAGATATTACCACCATGGCTCGAATATGCCCAATTAGTGTAAATTGGTCGTTCTAAAGAACGGAGCACGTGCCCAGTGTAGTGGCAAATTCGCTTACTTTTTCACCGCTGATGACGTATTCTTGACACGAGGATATATTATGAGAGCATTTATTCTCGTAAACGCACCAATTACACGCCCAATTTGATTTCACGCAATCGAAACACGTCCGATGGGCTGAGCAATCGAAGTAGGCGAAGTTTCTGCTCACAAAATCCTTGTTAGTCTCGGACGATCGGACTGATAATGGCACCAAAACGTGATCGTGTCCTTCGGCGATTTTTGGTCGATTTGATACCGGAGGAGTATTGCACGTTAGTCCGTAAGATGTGACGATCGCGTCGATCGGATCAGCTCCGCCGAACACGCAGCGATATTTTGCTCCGGTGGGTAATTCGGGTAGAGTACGGATGGTTAATTGGACCTGCGAGAAGTAAAATCAAAATTAAATCGGTTCATGGGTAGAAATTTCTTTGAATGGTAGAAAAGATATAGATGAAAGAGGAATGAAATATTAAATTTTGAGCCCTCGACGGAAGGCACGATGCAATGTGTAATTGAAGTTTTGAGCATTCGCACTACCCCCCCCCCCCTTCAAATTAACCCTGAGTATTCTAGTTTCCTGGATTTTATCTGCAATTTTCTCAATTAGATTTCAAAAATATTGAGAGATTTGAAGTAGGTATTGATTGATCAACCAAAGTATGATTTCCAAAAAATAGGCATGAAATCCACTATTTCATTTTTTTAAATGGCTTGGCTGAAAAATAGCAAAAAAGTGACCAAAATTTTGAGAAATGAGAGCAAAGTATAAGTGTATAGGTATTATGTTAGTCGGGGAGCCCGCGTACGGATCTATTGCACCCCCCCCCCCCCGGTCGATCCAAATGCCAAAGTGCCTTTTTCGATTTTTGGTGAATTTTTGAAAATCAAATTTAGGTCAAAAATGAGGGGAAAAATGAAAATTTTACCAAATTGACCAAGAAATTTGGGATATAACCTATTTTCGACACGTCAAATCGATTGGAAACTGTTTCAACCCGTTTTGAGCAGTTCTGAAGCCTTCAGCAGGTTTTTGAAACCCGAAATTTCCCAAAATTTTATCAAATGGAGATGGAAAGCCGAAATTCATTCTGCAAACTAATTTCCATACGCCACGAAGTCGACTGCAGGTAGATTTAAAGTCGTTTTGGAGCATCCAGTGACTTTGTGAAAATTACTGGAGCCTCCAGTAGATTTTTGAAACATGAAATTTCCCAAAATTTCATCAAATGGAGATGGAAAGCCAAAATTCATTCTGCAAACTAATTTCAATAAGCTACGAAGTCGACTGCTGCTTCCAGCGACTTTTTGAAAGGTTACTGCATGGCGTTTTTTGGAAAATTGAAATTTCCAAAAAGTAGCTGGAAGCTTCAAAACCATTTGAAACCACCATGGAGTCGACTTCATATCGTGTTGAAATTAGTTTGCGAAGTAAATTTCAGCTTGCTAACTCCATTTAATAAAATATTGTGGGAATTTCAAGTTTCAAAAATCTGGTGACTCCAGTAATTTTCAAAAAGTCACTGAAGACCCCAAAACGACTTGAAATCCATCTGCAGTCGACTTCGTAGCGTATTGAAGTTAGTTCGCAGAATTAATTTTGGCTTTCCATCTCCATTTGATAAAGTTTTGGGAAATTTCGAGTTTCAAAAATCTGCTGAAGGCTCCAGAACTGCTCAAAACGGGTTGAAACAGTTCCCAATCGATTTGGCGTGTCGAAAATAGGTTATATCCCAAATTTCAGCTTTCTTGGTTAATTTGGTAAAATTTTCATTTTTTCCTTCATTTTTGGCCTAAATTTGATTTTCAAAAATTCACCAAAAATCGAAAAAGGCACTTTAGCACCTGAAATTTTGACAGGTGATGAATTTTTGCCTGATCTTTCGATCTACCACTGTACGGTTTAGAAAATATCGGCTCTACCCAATCACATTGTCTTACATTTTCAATGTTGAACGGTTGATTTTTAATTTTTTTTAAAATGATGATTCTGAAGGATTTTCATGAAAAATATTGATCATTTCCTAAAATTTGGCACTTTTTTTTACACGACAAAATCTTTTGAAAAAAATGACCAAAGTCACTTTTTTTTTGACCATTTTCGCCGAAATAGTGACAAAAGTGACTTGCAAGTGAAATTAGTGACTAAGTCACTTTTTAAGCGACCGAATTTCATGCCTGAAAAATCCAACCTTTCAATGATTGTCGAGTATTCGAGATATTCTGCTCCAAATTCTCATCTTTCATTCATATTTTTTTCCTCAGTAATTTTTTACAAAATCGAATAAATTCGAAAAAAAGGGGGCCATTGCACTACAGATTTTCCTCTTTAGAAACGTTTTAATTTCCCTAAAGTTGAAAAATCGAGATATCCGATTCGTTTCTCGTAAAACATACGAAAAAGTAAGCGAAAAAAAGAACTTTTCGAAGAAACGGCAGTATTGAAGTTGTTCTAACCCCTGCCTCTTGCACCCATAGTATCCGCCCAGACACTCTGACATCTTGGCTGCTATACATTAAATTAAAACTTTGCATTTTAATATCTTATCGTCGAATAAAAATAATATAAAAAAGTTTCCAGACATCGAGTGTACTGTACTCGAAAACTCATCCGTCGTCGTCGACGTATCGCATCGAGCGTATTTTTCGCCGAAATTAAAAAAAAAACTAGAAGGGAGACGACGACGAGATCCTATAGAGAATATCGCATGCATAAAAAATTACGATCCGGGTACTTATTACTTACCGCTGTCTTTTCATTAATCGGTATACGATCTGGTAACACTTGCTCGAAATCTATACATTGTTGACCGGCGCCAAAAGACAACCATCGTGGTAAACTTTGACTAGCTTGTTGACACGCTCCACGTACCGTGCACCTGGGGTAAAAGGAAATTTCAATCATATTTCAGACGTGAAGTAAAATATTAAGTGCATAAAAAATACACTTGGCGAACATACGAGTACATATAAGGCAATAGTGTTTTCTTTCTCTAGAAGTAATTACGTACCTTTTTTCCAACGAACACCATCCACAGTACGGATCTCTGGCTTCTAGGCACGATGAACAATTCGAATAGCTTATACAATGTTCCATGCTGACTTTTAAGACCTGCAATAAATTTAAAAATTTTACTACTTTTTCGATATATTGCCGTGTACTACGGCGTGTATTGTACGTATGTAGATATTATTGTTTAATATTCAGGTAGATAGGTACGTCTCTCGCTCTTTTTCTATTCTCATAATCTTTTTTACTCTCGTACTTCGCAATAATTTATACATTCGCAGTTATTCTTCAATATGGTTTGCGCCGGGTCAAATTTTTTTTAGGGGCAAATGAAACGGAGAAAATGAAAAAAATTATATTTCATGATAGGATGTTGAATGCAGAAGCGAGCCATCGTAAAAATTGAAAACCATCTCTGGGAAATTCTATATGCTTTTTATTGCAGATTTGTCGATAGGATTGAAAGGAGCGCAATCATATTTTTTAAAGAATACCTAACCTATTTTGAAGCTAATACTATTTTTCGTTTTGAGCCCACTTAGCACGTTTTCCAATTTGAGGCAACGAAGCAGCTCAATCTGTGTCTCAGAATATTATCATTATTTTGTACAATCGTGTCGAACTGAGTGGAATTTTTCAATTTTAGAGTTGTTGATTTCGAGTGTGCCAAAAAAATTCTATTGAAACGAATGAAACGATTTGGTCTTCGAGTTGGATGATTCCGAGATTGACCTAAAAAATTTTTGAGCTTACTAAGCAGTTCAAATTGTTTATCAAGAGTCCAGATGTCACAATTCTGAGAATCATGTCGAAATGAATGTATCGTTTCGATATTCGAGTTGATGATTTCCAGTGTGAACGTCATTCGTTTCGAACCCATGGAGGAGCTCAAACTGCGTCACAAGTGTCAGAATTTGTATATTCATGTTGAAATTAGTGTAGCATTTTGTACTTCGTGTTGATAATTTCCAGCTTGATCGTCGCGTCGTTAAAGCCCAACCAGAGTCCAAAAGTATTTAAATTGAGATATTTTTTTTTGGAATGAGTAACGTTTTTTGATCTTTATTTGAGTTGGGAATGGAAGATAGGCCTCGATGTTTGTTTTGAGCTCACTGAGTAATTCGAACTGTGTATCGAAGATCAAGATACATATAATAATTCTGAGATTAATTAAGTTGATGATTTTTGAACCCAGAGAGGAGCTTAAACATGTGTTCCATAAGTCAGGATTTGGATGATCGACATGATCGTGCTGAAATGAGAAGGCCATTCCACGTCAATTCAACCAAGAAGTGGTAAGAGGGGGGGGGTCGTCGATTTTTTTGAAATTTTTCCATTGGAAAGACCTTTTGAAGGGATGACCAATGGCGCAAATCGCAGCCCTCTAGCCCTTTTTCAAAGGCTGCTAGGGGGTGTCAAAGTTTTCAGTGAACTTGAAATATCATCCATTTCAGCAATGGATTACTCGATAACCGCGATCCTTGATTATATAATCAAGGACCGCGATACTTACCTAAATGGAACTATTTCCTATAGTTAGGGATTTTTGAAGGCTTTTGGTGATATCATAAAAATCAGCGTTGCCAATTTTTTTCGTACGAAAAATTAGCGAGAAAAGTTTTAAGACGTAGTTTTCATTTATCGTTTCCGACTCTCAAAAATTCTGAAAAAAATATATCTATTATGGACAACTTTTCATGTTGAACAATATATTTAAAAATTAGGATGGCGTTATTTCGTGAAGTCGATTTAAAAAAATTGAAAGTTTGTGAAAAAAATCCGATTTTTTGATTTAAAACATGAGAAATTTTTTTGATTGGTGAAGTTGACCCATTTGACCCCTATAGAAAAATTTTTTCACTCAATAAAATGAACTCATCACAAAAAAATCAAAATTAAAAAAAAATCAATGTTCAATTCCAAACATCAAAAAAAGTTTAAATCTGTACAGTTGTCTTATTTTGACGTTTTTCTGACGTATTTCATGAAAAAGTTGATAAAAATCACACTCATAGCAAAAAAATTAAAATTCGTTAATTTTTTCAATTTACTCAGAATTTTGATTTTTTGTATGATGAGTTCATTTTATCGAGTGAAAGGGTTTTTTCAATTTTTTCAACGGAAACGTAAGAATAGGGGTCAAATGGGTCAACTTCACCAATCAAAACTTTTTTTCATGTTTTAAATCAAAAAATTTCATTTTTTCGCAAACTTTCAATTTTTTAAAATCGACTTCACGAAATAATGCCATCCCAATTTTTTAATATGTTTGTTCAGCATGAGAAGTTATCCATTATATATTTTTTTCAGAATTTTTGAGAATCGGAACGATATTAAAACTACGTTTTGAAACTTTTCGAGCTAATTTTTCGTACAAAAAAAAGTGGCAACACTGATTTTTATGATATCACCAAAAAGCCTTTCAAAACCCCCAACTAATGGAAAAAGTTCCATTTTGATAATAATCGCGGTTATCGAGTAATCCGCTGCAGAAATGGATGATATTTCAAGTTCACTGAAAACTTTGACACCCCCTAGAAGCCTTTAAAAAAGGACTAGAGGGCTGCGATTTGCGCCTTTGGTCATTCCTTCAAAAGGTCTTTCTACAGGAAGAATTTCAAAAAAATCGTCCGACCCTCCTCACCACTTCTTGGTCGAATTGACGTGGAATGACCCTCATTCTACGCGAAAGTACTATCCTTCGAGATATTCGTACTCGACGTGTTATGTTAGAAACGGAAAGAAAAATTTTTTCGATATGCGTACTCGTAGGTTTTGGCATAACTACGTAGACGAGTTTATTCGATAAGATAATTTTCAGAATGCTTTGTCATGTCTGGTCTTTCCACTTTTAGTGAAAAATGGAGGTTTTGAAGATAACGTTATCGAGATGTTTCGACAGCTTGGTGATTTTATCTATTCCCCTTTGATTGAGTCGTATTTCATTCGTTAACCTGTAAAGATGTACTTATTTTTTCTGCGAATTTTTCGTGTTGTCAGGATAGGTTTTGTACCTTCGTATTGGGATGTCGTGATTTTAAATGTTATGTAATTATACGTAAAATGCCGAAGTTTCGGATTAAAATGATCGAGTTGAATAATTTCGCGAGTGAACGAGTTTAATTGGAGTTTTTTGATAGTCTAATACATATCGATCTGTTCGAGAATTCTCAAGACGATGGCATAAGTGTCTTGCTCCAGGATGCCGACTTGGTAAGAAGATCCTATCCGATGTCAGGAAATAGGTATTTGAGTTGTTATTTTTTGATATACTTAATGTACTCAAGCATGAGTTTAATTCCCTATTTGTAAGTGTTTTTTTGAATTTTTTCGAATTATGTTTTTTTGTGGTGAGTTTTTCTCATCAAGTGAAAGGGTTTTTTCAAGATCGCTTTTTTCGCAAACTTTCAATTTTTTTTCAAATTGACTAGATGAAATAACGTCGCCCAATTTTTCAATATGTTGTTCAGCATGAAAAGTTGTCCATAATATATTTTTTCAGAATTTTTGAGAGTCGGGACGATATGAAAACTACGTTTTGAAACTTTTCGAGCTAATTTTTCGTTCGAAAAAAGTGGCAACGCTGATTTTTATGATATCACCAAAAAGCCTTTCAAAACCCCTAACTATCTCTTCAAAAGATATTGCCACAGGAAAAATTTTGAAAAAAATCGTCAACCCCCCCCCCAACCTTACCACATCTTGGTCGACTTGACGTTGAATGAGCCGAGTGTCACATTTTGATCATTGATTTGATAATTTTTCAAATAACCTCGATTTTTTTTGGGCACACCAAGCTTCAAACGGTCTTCGGATGAAGATGTCAAAATTCAAAAAATCGTGTTGAAATAAAACCAATGTTTTGATGTTGTGATTGTTGATCTCGAAGTTGACCTTTGTTTTCCATTTAGAGTCACCTGTGCTGGTCATTTTGAAAAGAATGTTGTGTGATGATTTCTGAATTCACAATTATTGATGATTTAATGTCCAAAATTGAAAATAAAATTATTTTTGTCGTTTCCAAGATGAGCTAACAGATGGATATTCTCTTCACATTCTAGCCTGCAGCTCTTTTCACACTAGCTGAAGTGTTCTATGAATTTCGTCGGTAAATAATTCATTCATTTTTTTTCTCCTATACTTACCTACTCCTGTGAGATATATCATGCCAATACACTGCGAAAAGCAGCCGAACGAGGGCATGCAGGAGATTACGAAAGGAAAGGAAATCGTATAAATCAAAATTACTCGACTCCGATACCTTTATCGCTGGACCAGGCGGCAAGCGACGAATGCAATCGCCACCGCCACCATCCAGGGTTGTTTGCGGAGATAAACGGAAACGATCTGAGGGAAACTTTAGAGAATGAACGAGTTGAGACAGAAAGTAACAAAGTGTATGCCATCCGTATGCCTAGTATGTACGTAGATAAATGGTATGCGAGAGTAAAAGCAAAAAAAAAAGACACATAGACGCCGCGCGTCGATGAACGGAGACGAGACAGTACACAGGGAGAGAAACTAATGGCACACTAGAGCCTTATTACAGCTGCGAACTGCCAACGTGGACGGCCACTTTTCACGATTTCAGCGCCTGCCGTTGGAATCAATCCGAAGAGACATTGAAATATTCGCGCTATAAATCTCACGCTAGGCTGACTCGATATGGTAACGGGGGCATATAATACACGCCTCTGCCTCGCAGTCGTACAGTACATACATAAGTACTCGTAGAGTATATAGAATGGCAATAGCGCGAATACGAATCTAAATTTTAAATTAGCTTTTGTTTATTATCATCGGCGCGCCGCGAATACGTTTTTGAAATTGTGGACTCGGCGGCAGCCTAGCTATAGAAAGGTGTGAGATAGCGAAGAAGAGGAGGGAGGAGGGATACGAATGCGACCACGACTATCAAAAGTGATGGAAGAATTAGCCTTGGAAGTGGTTGAAATTTCGATGAAGATGATTCGAGGCTCGGAAAAAATGTCGTTTTCGAGATGAATGGCAAGTTTGCTGAGAAACATTGTTGAAATTTTCATGCGATGGGCTTTTGCATCGTAAAATTTTGGCATTTATGGTTATACGCTGCCATCAATCAAACGAGAGTGTGTTTTTTTGTTGTTCTCTTGTGTGGTGGTTTTTATTTGTGAGAAGCAGAATCTCGCTACACGTGGAAAGGATGCTGAAATGAGTTTGAGATGGTTGCAGAGATATTAACAAGTTTGAAGTTCGTTTCGGGACAATGTTTGCCCGACGAAATGTGCTCGTAATTTTGACGATGGGTATACGTCGATTGATTTTTTTGGAATTATCTTTGTCACGACTTCATTTTCCAAAGCAAATTTTTGGGGTCCTACCGGTTCAAAAAGTCGAGACGTTAGCTCTTTCAATTGAAATTATGCATGATTGATATTACGATAGGATTCCAACAGTTTTTGGAAAGTGTTACTTCCAATGAAATGACTCATGTGACGAGTATTCTAGTATTTTGAAAGATAATACGAGAAAAGTATCCATGAGTTGGAAGTTTTTTTTCTCCAAGGGAAAATTTGGTTCATTTCATCGTACATTTATGTGGAGAAATTTAGTATTGAAATTTTGATAGTTCTTATGAGAAGTATCAATTTTCTGTTTCTAAGGGTCAAAAATTATTCTTGATGGGGATTATGGTGATGGACTATGTATTTGTCGAATTTTCATTATGACCACTTAGACGAAAAAAATAGCTCTACAAGTCTAGACGTCTTCTTAAATATCGCCGAACAAAAGAAAACTGAAATAGAGAAAAATGCACATTTTCTCTCTTTTATTTCAGTGCAGTTCCTTCAGTTTTGAAATTACCTTGAGTGTGCAATGGACCTTTTCAGCTGGACATTGAATTTTTCATGAAATAGTAGGTACTTTAATTTTTAATCATCTCAAAATTTGAACCCGTAACAGTCAACTCGAAAAAATATCGATTTTTTTGGGATGGCTGCCAATACTTTATGTGGACACTGTTCCCATTAGGGTGTCGTTTTTTTTGTGAATTTTATTGCTCGTAATGGCTGAATCTATTTTGGCTGAAAAACGATATCCTGATATTTATGCTCAGACGATTTTATTCATACCTGTACCCCAATGATGGGGATTATGGTGAAGAACTACGTATTTGTCGAATTTTCATTACTTGAATGTCGCTGAACTAATTTGAAAAAGAAAAAAAAAACTTAAATTGAGAAAAATGCACATTTTTTTCTCTTTTCTATTTCAGCGGTGCAGCTTCTTCAATTTTGAAAATAACTTGAATGTGCAATGGACTTTTTCAGCTGGAAATTGAATTTTCAAAAAGTAGTAGGTATTTAAATCGTCGCAAAATTCGAACCCGTAACGGTGAACTTGAAAAAAAATGTCGATTTTTTTGTGAGGTCTGCCAATACTTCATGTGAGCACTGTTCCCATTAGGGTGTAATTTTTTTTGCGAATTTTATCGCTCGTAATGGCTGAATCAGTTATTTTGGCTGAAAAACGAGATCCTGATATTTCTGCTCAGAAGATTTATTCATACCTGTGCCCCAATGTCCCTTTTTTTCTCATGGATATGAACATATGATCGCGATAAAACCTTTTTTTTCTTTCCTTGGAAGCCTGAAGTGTATGCATAGGTACTCACTTCACCGAGATGCATTTTTAACCTGCTGGGATTTTTTTGGGAGCTGGGGACTTCGCAAAATTCGGAAAGTTGGCCCTCTTTCCCCATTTTGAAAGTTTCCCCTGCTCCTTACTAAAAATATTCGTGCTTGAAATGCATCGCGGTGGAACAATTTGCCGTTCTATAGGTTTTAAAAGATTTTTTTTTTGAATTTATCATGATGAACAAGAAGAAAAAGCTGTCTTATGTTAATTTCCATCTGAAAAAAGAGGAATTTGGAACTCTGGTTGAAATCAATCTGTTGAGCTAGAATTTTTAATATTTTATTTTTCAGTCTGTGAACCGGCTGAGCTGTTGAAAGTAACAGAATTCAAAGTTTTCAGAGTGAGAGTCACCCTCTATCTGTCTTCTTTTTAGATGGCGAAGTGTATATTCAAAAATTTGTCAGTATTTACCTCGCATCCAATCTTTTTACTTTGCATTTTTCGGAGAATAGGGAAATTCTCATCTGAACGAAGTTGTTCATTTCTAACATATCATAATACCTATTCCTACGTCATAAAGATCTGCGAAGAGTCAAAATAAACTTGCCATTTTTTCTCTCTTTTCTTTCCCTTAATTGTGTTTTTTTTTTTAACAACATGATGAATATTTCTGGATTATAAAAATCAAGTTTTGAAACCAAAAAATGAACTCCTCGAAAAAACATCGTTTTTATGTATCTCGAAATACAAATTTACGAGAGCTTTCGCCCTCGCTTGGGCCTGTTCTGTTTTCTTTGTCAAAATCAACTTCCTTCGAAAAAAATATCATTAAAATTCTGAAATTTTAAAAGCCAAAAAAAACTACTTGTCCTCACATGAAGAAATGCAAATTTTCATAAGTTCTAGCCCTCGCTTCGCTCGGGCCAATTTGTTTCTCGGCATTTTGAAATAAATGAATTTCACATTTTCAGGCCTCCAAAAATCCAAAAAACAGAAGAAAAATTTTCATAAGTCATATGAATATTGTATCAATTGGCCAAAATTGATGCATGTTTTATTTATTTTCAATTTAAAAAGTTAATAATCGAAGTTTAGCTGTTTTTTATATCCAAAGATGTATCCAGTTCGAAGAGAACCTTATGAAATAAAATTACATCCCCCTCCCATCCACTTTAATTAAAGTGTGGGGTAAGCATAGAAAATTTTAAAAAAATGAACGAGTGGACACTGGACACCCTGTATATTTTTTTTACCTTGTATTTTTGGAGAATAAGAGAATTCTCATATGGACAAAATAGTCCATTTCTATCATATAACACCTATTTCTAAGTCCTACAGAGCTGTGAAGAGTCAAAATAAACTTGCCATTTTGCTCCTTTTCTCGCATTTCCTTTCTTGCTTCGTCGCAGGCTTCTCTACATCAGCCATAATATACAACATGTTCCGAAAATCGTCTGCCAAAGTTAAACTGTAGATATTACTCGAGGAGACGAACAAAAAACGTTATTATATGACTGGCTGTCCATCTTGCGAATTGGAGCAGCCACGTGCTTCGCAAAATTAAAAATTTACCAATTTTGAAAAAAATCATCAAAAATAAGAAAATGTTTGAATCTTCAAAATGATGTCCATAACCTACAGTATTTACTCGAGAAGACTAACAAAAAAATTGTTCATGACAAATTGCCCATCTTCAAAATTGAAAGGGGAAACTTGATTCAAAGTTTACAAATTTATTGTGCACTAGACTTTAAAAATTTTAGAATTTTCAAATTATGTTTGTATGTACCTTGAATTTTAAAGACAGGCAATTTGTCATAATATTAACTTTTTTTTGTTAGCCCTTTCAAATAGTATGAGTTATAGTGAAGTCACTTGAATGATCCACCCATTTTCTCATTTTTGCCAAATTTTTCAAAATTGATAAATTTTTGCCCAAAAATGGTGTAACTTTTTCAATTTAGGTACAGATTGTAAAAAAATTGCTCAAATGGCCCAACAAAAAACGTGATCATGACAAATTGACTGTCATTAAAATTGAAGGCACAACACTATTTGAAAATTTTCAAAACTGAGGCGTAATAAAGTAATTGTAAATTTTGAATTAAGTTTGCCCTTCAAATTTGAAGATGGACAACTTCTCATAAAAACTTTTTTTGTTCATCCACTCGAGTTCTATGAGTTATGAGCATCATTTGAATGATTCATGCATTTTCTTCTTTTGATGATTTTTTCCAAAATCGATAAATTGGTTTTGCGAAGCTTGTGACTCCTTCAATTCACTATAATAAGCAACCAGTCATAACATCACTTTTTGTCCGTGTCCTCCAGTGATATCTATACCTAGTTGAATTTTTTTGGCAGACGATTTCCGGAACACCCTGTATGCAAAATTTTTAATTGAAATTCTTCTGTGAATTTTGAAAATATGTATTCTGATACGATCATTGATTCGTAATTTATCTGAAAGCCTTCCAAAAAATCGGTGCCTTGGGCTAAGTACCCCTATTGCCCGTCGTTCTCCACAGTATTATGAGGGGAGAAGCATTCTACTTATCAGAATTTTTCTCTTGTATTTGAAAGTCGATTTCTTAATTTTGAAGGTAGAACATCTCATCGAAAAATTCTTTTCGTTCATATTTTTTTCTGAAATTAAATGCCTCCTTCCATTCTCAACAAATTTTGATAAAACTGAAATTTTTGCTATTTATTACCTACTTCTGAAAGCAAAATGTTGTTTTGATCAGGGATGTACATACATGTACATTTCATAACGGATTCCTTTTTTGTAGCTGCAAACTCAGTAGCTTGAGTTTCTCCATCATACTTAGACTCTACAAACCACATCATCCTATATATTTTTTTTATTCATTATTCATTCGAATCTGAGTTCTGATTCAATTCATCTCATTCTTCTCACTATATACAACAATTCTTAGAAATAATAAGTCACTATGGATAATACAAAGCACACATACCTTGGACGTGGTAAGAACATAAACATATCCTCCAATGGGCGAGAATGTGGTATCCGGTAACACAGCGCTACCACTATCCAGTGTAACTTCTTCGTATTCGATACCTTCCAGAAACGATACCAGTAAAATCTACGCAAATTATCGTATAATATCTCATTAGAATCGAGTAGGTAACAGATCATTACACATACACACGGTGGTGCGACATACGATACCGATAATCTTACTCACCTTTTTCAATATCCCATCCGATGTGCCTAAAAAACTAACCGTGCTTTTCTCCGTAGTAGTAATGGTAACAGAAGTAACTAATTTATTAGTAAAATATATGGCAGCTTCGGTTGATATAGGAACAACGCCGGATATCCTCAGCCCAGCTTCACAAAAATTATAAATGTTGCCCGTTGTCTAGAAGAGAAGAGAGAGAGAAAAAAAAACAAAAAACCATCATGTTAACGGCTACCAAAATAATGGAGAAAAATTACATAATGATAATAATTACCGGAGTACCTGCGTTACAAAAATTACACGCTTCGATGATTCCCTCGTATCTCGCCTCCCCCTCACTCTCTCATTCTATATCTATACGTGCACTCCACCAAAATTAAAACCTGTTAGCGAGGTATTTTATAATTCGTTTACCTTATCTGTTCTCCAGTACTCGTCGCCCAGAGAGACAGAGACGCCTGCTGCGATCGCTGGCTTCTCTCTTAACCAGCTTCACCATCCATCGCGGGACATGGATGAAATGAAAAAAATTACAAATCGCGCCCAACCAACCTGTCTACTTAAGCGTGGAAAAATGATCGCATTAATACGCCTAAACTATCATTTTAAAGGCAATAAAAAAATTAACTAGTACATCAGCTTCGAGTATATATCTATGTACGACGAGTCCGGCTATAGAGAACGAGTAAAAAAAAACCACAAAACACCTTCTACGTACCGCTCTACTCTCTTCTCGTCGTGTTTTTATTTCAATAAAACAAACAAAACTACTCGCACACACACCAGGCACTTGAGTAATAACACGAGGTAAATAGGTAATAAAAATTCTGCTTTTTTCACGTCATTGTACATGTTCCGTAGTACACACACACTTCTCGCGAAGGAAAAAAAAATTCGCATTTGTTTTTTCCTAACACGATGAGCGATTCTAGTACAAGCCTATGAACATGTGTGTGGGATACTCCACATCTCGTAAATTTACTCGGTCGCCTCAGCCATCGCCATTACGAATAAATTTACATGATTTATGGATACACGGAGGCAACCAACAAAAATATTTAATCAAATCACAGCCACCACCAAAGTATCCGATAACAGTGTAAGAGAGAGGAAAAAAAAGAAATACAATCCTCTCGTATAATTCAGTCCATTCTCTCGACTCGATAACAACCTAACGGGCTTTCTTCTTTTGGGATAGCAGAAAAACTGGAAGGAAGAAGACAAGCACTTGTACAACTTACATGAAATTCATGTTGGAAGTTTGTCAAATCTCGCTTCAAAAATTTCCAAAGACTAATAAATTTTCTTATACGTGGTTCTCGTTTCAAGTTCCTTGTTACTTTCGTACGAGTATAGTGTATTCTTTTGGCTCGAATCGAAATTTTTTTTCTCCACAACTGTCTCTTGGCTGTGTACGCCTTCGTGCATTTCTTTCTTGTAATTGTGTAAATATTTATGACGAACGGGATAAGTAGAAAAAAATTATTCAGAAATTATGGACTTTTTAGACACGAATACTTGTTAAAGTAATATGTACCTACATGAATTCCGCACTCGAGTGGTCTTTTTTTTACCTCAGTTTGTGATGTTCTTCCCTTCGACAAATGTGTGAGTAACCTCCTCCAAGTACAAGTTTTCCGTTTTCGAAGAGATACCTACGTATTGTCGTGAACCCTCTGCCTTTTCCTCAGCTAATGTAAAAGTAAATTATACGAAAAGACATAGGCAAGTACGAGCGAAACGTTAAATTGAAAATTACCTTGAAAAAATGACAATTTTCTATTTCGTTTGTTCTTTAATTTAATGCGATAAAAACGTGGATTTTCCCCTCCTTTTACATCTGGGTAATTTTCCATTCTAGAAAATTGCTTTTCCTTTCATTTTTTCAACTGCAAGTCGCTGAGAGAAAAATGGAACGAAAGTGTACGGTTCGAATTTCAACTCGTTGGAATGAGCTTTTTAAGGAATTGAATCGTTCGTGAACGAATACACTATCTGACTGCGGTTAGTGATTTTCTCGGGTGCTTCATACTAAAATAGTTAAAATTGAGGTATTTTTAATTTTATTCAAAAAAGAAAAAAAAAAGTTCGAATCCTTTAGCAGTTTTGACGAAAGTGAGGGTGTTTTTGTAATTTTTTGGAGATTGAACATTTTGACTATTTTGAAACGGAAATTTCATCCTCTGGGATTAACCTCAAAAATGAAAGTTTGCTTACTCAATGTTTTATTTTTGCCTGGGCATTTTCTCCGTAGAGCTGTTTTTCTTTTGTTTTTTTTTTTTTTTTTTACCGAATTTCAATACAAAAATTCTTGACTCATCTGCGCACTTTTTACGGATTTTATCTACATATTAATCAGCGGTTTGTGAGGCTCACCTGAAAAGTTTCGATGTAAAAATCGATTGCAAAGCCTCCTATGAAAAATTGAATCGTTTCATTGGTCGGAATTTGTATGCTCTACAGTTCAGTATCCTTTGACATTTCTCTTTATTCTACGAGCAGATATGTTATGCTGCCTAAATTGCCAGAGGATTAGTTTTTACCCAATTTGTGAAAAATTCCTGCTTTTTCAAAATGGTCTCAGAATTCTTTTAGTATCTATATAGCTATCTACTTCAAAACACTCAATTCCATAAAAATCTCGAAATCAATTTTTCGGGCGAAAACAATGCTATGTTGTCCCAAATTACGGTAACATACCTAAATATGTATTATGTGAAATATCCTTGGTTTTTTTAAAAATCAATGTGGTCGTAGACTTGTTGTAAAAAGGTGAAATCTTCAATACTTAGTGAAAAACTAAGGAAACAGAATCTTTTTTTTTATTATGCTGAATTCAAATTTGAATAAAATAGAAAGCAACCATCCAATCATGCTAGAAGCATGAATTTTCTTGCAATCAGTGAATACGTAAGGTTTGTCAGGAATTTCAGTTTGATTTTTCGATAGATGTATCATTGTATCTAGTATCTACTAATGACGAGTTTTTCTTATTAACAGAAAAATTTCTACTTTAAATGAATTCTGAACTTCGCCCTCCACCAGCACTGAAACATTTGAGATTGCTTTTTTATCAAAATTCTCAAAAATCTTGCTTTTTTCAATCTGGTCAGTTGAGAATTTTCGATCCTTAGGTAATTTTTCAGCTTTTTTTTCTTTTAGTTCTCTTTGAGAATAAAAAAATTTCTGATTTGGATAGATTTTTTGCGGTTCTGCAAAAATTGAAAGATGAAAAATGAAAAATATTGCAATTTTTGATTTTTTATATAATTATAAAACTTTGAAATGAGGCTATTTCGAACTGTCTACTACGAAAGTTCATTTCAATTGAGAATAAATTGAAAAATTTCCAAGTTTTTTTTACGAAAAATCGAAAACTGCAACATTTTTTATTTTCTTTTATCAATTTTGGCAGAACTGCAAAAAAAAATTATCCAAATCAAAATTTTTTAAATTTCAAGAAGAACTGCCTATAACAAAACCCCAAGGTCTGAAAATTCTTAATTGACTAGATTGAAAAAAAACAAGTTTTTTTGAGAATTTTGACAGAAAATCAGTCTCAGATGTTTTAATGCTGGTGGAGGAGGAAGTTCAAAATTGATTTAAAGTCGAAATTTTGCAGTTGCAAGGAAACGTCAAGGATGAAAGTTTACTTACTCAAAGTTTTATTTTTGCCTGATCATTATATTCTGGTTCGCAGATTTGTTAAAACTGAATTTTGAATAGAAAAATTCTTAACTCATCTGTGCGCTTTTTACGGATTTTATTAATCAGTGGTTCAGTAGCGTACATCCTACTTGAACAATTGAACATATGAGTAGTGCATCACTACTATGTACCTCTCTCGACCTCATACTACAGGCTCACTTGAGGCGTTTCGATGTGAAAAGCGATTGCAAAGCCTCTTATGAGAAATTGAATCGTTTCGTTGATCGGAATTTGTATGCTCTATACAGTTCAGTATCTTTTGACAGTTCTCTTCATTCTACGAGCAGATATGTTATCCTGCCTAAATTGCCAAAGAATTAGTGTTTTTAGGTACTGTACCTTATTTGCAAAAAATTCCTGCTTTTTCAAAATAGTCTCAAAATTCTTATATTAGGTACTTATCTACCTCAAAATACCTACCCAAATAAAAAATCGTTGGATCTCAAAAAATTGATTTGATCGTAGATTTGTGGTAATAATGTAAAATCTTTCAAACTTGGAAATGAAAAACTGAGGAATCAGAACTTTTTTTTTTTTATTATGATAAATTCAGTTTGAATGAAGTCGAAAGCAGCCATCCAATCACGTTAGAAGCATAAATTCTCTCGCAATCAGTGAATATTTGCGGTTTATCAAAAATTATGTTCTTCGATTTTACTTTAAATTGTACCTATACTCCCCCCCCCCACCACCTTTGAAACATTTAAGATGATTTTTTGTCAAAATTCCCAGAAAAATTTGCTTATCAGTTTTCTTTTCAATCTAGTCATTTAAGAGTTTTCGATCCTAGATATTTTTTCAGCTTTTTCTTTTTTTAAGTAGTTCTCTATTAAGTCGAAAAATTTTTGACTTAGATACATTTTTTGCGGTTCTGCCAAAATTGAAAGAAAAAAAATGAAAAATGTTGCAATTTTTGATTTTTTATATAAAACTTTGAAATTTTTCCAATTTATTTTCTTCTTTCAAAATTTTGATTTTTGTTCTCCCATTTTTTTCTAGCCCATTTTTATAAACGAAGAACCCAGAAATGAGCTAAAGGCTGTAACTTAGTCGAAAATGATTTCCTTGAAAAAAATAATCGTTCTCAAATGCTTTGAAAACATTCATAATTGAGAATAGGTAGATATACGTACTTCGAACTGTCGACTACGAAAGTTCATTTCGATGGAGAATAAATTGGAAAATTTCCAAGTTTTTTTAAAGAAAAATCGTAAACTGCAACATTTTTTATTATCTTTTATCAATTTTGGCAGAACCGCAAAAAATTCATCCAAGTCAAAATTTTTTAAATTTCAACGAGAACTGCCTAAGCAAAAACTCAAGGTCTGAAAATTCTCAATTGACTAGATTGAAAAAATCAAGTTTTTTTTGAGAATTTTGACATAAAATCAATCTCAGATGTTTCAATGCTGGTGGAGGAGGAAGTTCAAAATTGATTCAAAGTCGAAATCTTGCAGTTGCAAGGAAACGTCAAAAATTAAAGATTACTTACTCAAAGTTTTATTTTTGCCTGAGCATTATATTCTGGTTATTATTAGCGAATTTGTTTACACTGAATTTTGAATAGAAAAATTCTTAACTCATCTGCGCGCTTCTTACAAATTTTATTAATCAGCGGTTCAGTAGCGAACATCTTTGTACTTGAACAATTAAACATATGAGCAGTGCATCATTACTGCCTCCCTCGACCTCATACTACAGGCTCACTTGAGACGTTTCGATGTGAAAAGCGATTGCAAAGCCTCTTATGAGAAATTGAATCGTTTCGTTGATCGGAATTTATATGCTCTATACAGTTCTGTATCTTTTGACAGTTCTCTTTATTCTACGAGCAGATATGTTATGCTGCCTAATTGCTAGAGGATTAGTTTTTAGGTACCTAATTTGCGAAAAATTCCTGCTTTTTCAAAATGGTCTCAAAATTCTTATATTATCTACCTCAAAATACCTACCCTAATAAAAAAAATGATTGGATTTTATAGATTTGTGGTAATAATGTAAAATCTTTCTAACTTGGAAATGAAACAAAAACTGAGGAATCAGAACTTTTTTTTTTATCATGATAAATTCAGTTTGAATGAAGTTGAAAGCAGTCATCCAATCACGTTAGAAGCATAAATTCTCTTGCAATCAGTGAATATGTGCGGTTTATCAAAAATTTCATTGTACTTTTCATTGTGTTTTTCCGACAGAAAAATTTCGACTTTGAAACATTTGAGAAGCTTTTTTGTCAAAATTCCTAGAAAATTTTTCTTATCAATTTTTTTTTTCAATCTAGGCACTTGAGAGTTTTCGATCCTGGATATTTTTTCAGCATTTTCTTTTTTTAGGTAATTCTCTATTAAGTCGAAAATGTTTTGACTTAAATACATTTTTTGCGGTTTTGCCATAATTGAAAGAAATAAAATGAAAAAATGTTGCAATTTTTGATTTTTTATATAAAACTTTGAAATTTTCCAATTTATTTTCTTCTTTCAAAATTTTGATTTTTGTTCTCCAATTTTTTTCTAGCCCATTTTTATAAATGAAGAACCCAGAAATGAGCTAAAGGCTGTAACTTATTCGAAAACGATTTCCCTAGAAAAAATAATCGTTCGAAAATGCTTTGAAAACATTCATATAATTGAGAAGTAGGTAGGTATACTTCGTTGACTACAAAAGTTCATTTTGATTGAGAATAAATTGGAAAATTTCAAAGTTTATACGAAAAATCAAAAATTACATTTTTCATTTTCTTCTAGGTTTCAATTTTGGCAGAACCGCAAAAAATTTATCCAAGTCAAAACTTTTTAAATTTCAAAGAGAACTGCCTAAACGAAACCCCAAGGTCTGAAAATTCTCAATTGACTAGATTGAAAAAAGCAAGTTTTTTTGAGAATTTTGACAGAAAATCAGTCTCAGATGTTCCAATGCTGTTGATGGAGGAGGAAGTTCAAAATTGATTCAAAGTCGAAATCTTGCAGTTGCAAGGAAACGTCAAAAATGAAAGTTTACTTACTCAATGTTTTATTGATATTCATGATATTTGATTTGAACATTCAGCATACGTACTTACATGTACTATCCCTTCAATAAACCTACACTTTCGCGTTCAAATTATTATTGGAATCTTGAAAAAGAAAATTTTGTTCAAGAATCCGTCATAAAATGTTCTTTAAATTGAATCATCACCTAACGAGTTCATTTCAAAGTAATTATTGAGTAAATTGTTTCGATTCTTCGTTCAATTCTCACCAAATTAAATCAATTCGATTTCTTCTCCATTCGAAGCTTTCCAATTAATTACATTAATTGATAGGCAAATCACATTCGCAAGCTACAAAAGCCTCGGATATTTTCCACCGTACACCTCAGGTTCAGGCTGATTTCTGACCCTTTTCAAAGATGCTCGCTCGAATCTCGATACCGCACTAACGTCGTCGCAAATTAGCCACCAACATGCCAACTGTCAGTTTTCATTAATCGCACCCTTTTCGCTAGATCTTTGAAAACTCAACTCTGACACAGTAACAAGCTCCACTACCGGTGGAAAAAAAATTACCACCACTCATCAATAATGTATTAAAAACACTCCATCGCGGCCGCCATTTTAGCTTATGATCGATTTACGTAGGTACTTGGTTCAGTGTGTGCCTCACACTCGCAGCTCAAATGCGTATTGTTCTTGCATACCACGAGGAGCTTTTCCAATAAGCGTACTCATTCTGGGGGAGTTTTTGGGAACGTGTACTTGATTTCGTCGAGAGAAATTCGTCGTCGTTTTTGTACCAGCAACGTTTATACAGAGCCTCTCGACACGACCGGGCTTTTTCATCGCGTATATATCTCTGTCTCACTCGGTCTCGTATATAATAAACCCATACTCCGCACCCTCTAAGACAATAAACACTCGAAAATTTCACCAAACACGACACCCCTAACTCTCGTGTAGGCCGATTATCCATCACACAGCCAATTATATACTCGCAGCTCGCGATACGAACGAAGCAAACTGAAATTCGTCAACTAAATACTTATATAAACCTCAGGACGTCGCCATTATGGTTTCGTAGACTAATCAAAAAAGGCTTAAGTATGTGAATTCGTCTCTTTCGTATGTGTTCGTACATGTACATTGTACAAAGGACCCTTATATACGTAACATACGCGTATGTACGTATTATATAGCTAATAAAAGAACCATAAAGGCCCAAAGAGAAAAGAAAAAATGAAGAAAGCCCCCCCAAACTGGGTCTTTATTGTACAAATGTCTCGTCTTCGTCGTATCCGCGTTGAACGACTAAGGTACATACAAGGTGTCCTATAAAATGAGTTGGGAATCGACTCGATCTCAGTACCTTGATGGTCTTCTCAAATGTTTAATAAATTGGAAGCCAAGTCAGCTTTCTGATCATTTTGTGGTCTTTTTCAGATTCGTATTTAGTAACTGATGGAGAGGGTCAGACCTCAAAATACCCCGAAAATGGCTATAATGGTATAATTTTTTTTAAATTCAAAACTTCTTTCAAAAAGGACACCCTGTATATGTGTTCAGTGATTGCGTGTGTAGGTAATCGTATGCATTTTGCGCTCACTCGCGACAGCTTATTAAGCATTCGTTGATGTAAAACCAACACCCTCCCCCCCTCCCCGTTCACTTATTATTATCATCCCTCATACATGAAAATTCTCCAGCACACAGGCAATCTTTCATTTCACCAAACACACGCAATTCTTCGACTTACACAAAACAAAACCTCATATGCGAACTTCAAAGGGGTAAAAGGCATTAAATACCAAACGTCCCAGTCAATGGTTCGTTGCAAGGCAAAGGGATAGGCAATTTTAGTATTTTCACGAGTACCACACGCGCGTAATGTAAAACATCGTATAGTAGGTAGGTATCTCATTGGATCGTCGTCGTTTGTTACTTAAGTGACTCTTCAACATTATATACCTACCTACTCTTCTTGAAAAAAAAAATACAGAAAAAAACTCTATCTAGTAACTCTTTTCCCTTCTTCATCATTCTCTTATTTCATCTTCACGTATACCTACTTACGAGTATAAGCCTCGCACAAACAATAAAGTCATATAAGATTCACGAAAAACCTCCGTCAACTCGTTCCCTATGTGCTTGTGGACCTGATAAAGTACGCTATTTCAAGAAGAGCAAAAAAGCTAACTAGCTGGGTACCTATTACAAATGAAGCTCGCATTCTTCCTTTGTTTTTTTTTTACGTACGTACAAATCCTCTTTCTAGTATATGGGTATACTCGAGTAACACGCAGGTACAATTTTTTTAATAGCTGCTACATACTTACGATGATGTCTTTTAATGACAAACGCATTAGAAAAGGAAGGAGAAAGAAAGAGAAAAAACTCGAAACTCGCGGAAGAAAATTAAAAATATAATTAGACTGGAGTCGCTGCCGGGAATGTAGAGGCTACTTCAAGTGTAATACGTTCAACGTAGAAAGGTATATCTTTAGCTGGATGTATTTTCACGCTGCTGATCGATTTAGGTATATCTCATCGTATGGCGATGGCGTAGGATACGCGAGGCAATAAATGAAAAACGAGCAGCCGCCATGTATCGTCGCGCTGACATGCGATTATAATTTATTCGGTATCCGAAATATTAATATGATAAAAAATCATATAGCTTATAGAATATGTACAAGGTGATCCGAAAAGTTTGTGGTGATTGGGAATTTGAAAGTTGAAACAAGTACCTATGTGGATGTTCCTTCGTAATGTGATTTTATTTCGTATGCTTACTGGACAATATGCTGTTAGACTGCTTCAAGTTTTTGTCTTGGTGAAATTTTTTGAAAAAATTTGCGATGTTTTTGTTTTGATTTGTTCACTTTTTTATAGCCTTGTAAATTCCGAAAAGAGTATTTTCTTCGTAGATGTGTTTTTACTGGGAGGAATTGCTCTGAAATGTCAGAACTGTCCCTTCAAAGCTCAAGATGGGTATCATTTTTTTGGCCACTGAGATCCAAAATATCACGGAGATTTGAAGAACACCCTGTATAATCATACTTAATTTTTGTGATCGTTTCTGGTTATACCTAAGTACATACATACTTAATATTAAATTCAGTATGACAGAAAATTGATGAAGCATCCGGTAGTCGTGGTATTTGCGCAACGCAAGAGAAAAGAAGAAACTGGAGTTCTTCACTTCGTTGCATCTGGTTTTTAGAAGTTTTTGGAGTCGAAAACCTTGATTTTGAAAATAACTTTAACGCAGAGGAAGTAAGATAAATGCCAGTTAGTTGTCGCTTTGGAAGAGAATTGCATCGAAATTTCTCTAATCGTAAAGCGTAGTGTTCTAAAGTGAACCTCGAATTTTCGAAATGAATGCACATTAGATTTGTTGAAGTCGAAATGATGTTTTAGTGATGAAGGAGTGAAGAAGAAAGGAGTAGAATGTCTTGAGAAACGTATTTTTTGAGAATTTTGGTTGAAGAAGCGTTATTATTTTTTTGGTATTTTGTTTGTTGAGTTTAAGCAACAAAAAAAGAAAATTTACCAGCGCGTCAAAAAAATTTGTAATTGCTAAAGATGGTCTATCAGCGAATGGTTTTTCAGTAGATAATTTGAGGGACTAGTATTCATTGAAATCAAATGCGATAATGAATTGGAATTTTGATTTATTACCTATTAATGAAGAAATAATTTTGAACTTTCGAATTCACGGAAGCTTGATTCGACTTCATTTATTTTAATTTTGAAATTAGAAAAAAAAAACTTCACAAAAATACAATATTCAATGTCAAGTTCCTTCTTTCAAAATAAACCAAAATTTGGTCTAATCAAATGAAATTTAATCATGCAAATTTTTAAGATAAATCAACAGAATATAAAACAAAATACTTGCATAAAAATACACAAATTCTTCAAAAGAATTCATGACTTGTAGTAAATTAAAAAAAATGTCCTTTGATTATTGAAGTATTAAAGATTCAAGACAAAGTACACGTTTTCTAATTGAATTTTAAATACCGAATGGCGAGATTTCGTCAGATTCGGATTAGAAGAAACTTTATCTAATTTCTAGGAGAATTTTTCCTGGAGAGGGTCACATTTTTATCGAATGTGCAGAAGTGCATCGAAGTGCACAGAAGTGCATTTGTGCAAAAGTGCATAGAAGTTCGAATATATACTTAACATTTATTAATTTTTAAAAATTTGGAAACGACGGGAAACATTGTCTTACGGTGAAAAATAGATTTTGAAACGATTAAAAAAATAATTGAATTTTTTAATTTTATGAAAATCACCATTTTTCTATCAAGAATTTAAAAATCAATTTTTGAGATTGTGCTGAATGTGTGAAGCTTCTAATCCTACTTCATGAGGTGTCTAAAGAAAAATTCAAATGCTTAAATCATAAAGTAACGCAACCAATAAGTGCATATAAATGTAAGTACAAAAAACAAAGCAAAGACTGTCCTGCAATCAGCGAATAGCTGATGACTTCTCATTTAATTTCCGGTATAACGATCGTATGTATTTTTTGAAAATATTGAATTTGAGTTCTGTAAAACACCACATTCGGGGAAAGTTGAATTTTTTTGTTTTCTTGAAATAATGAAATAATTTAATTTTGTGGTGTGGTTTGATATTACGAGTAAGAAGCAGTGAAATTGAAATAATTTTTTATATTCTACGCTATGAAGGGAGGTATCCTCATTCGTAAAATCAATTTTTGGACCGTATACGAAGCTAAGTGGAAAGAGAATACAAAAATGAATCACCAGAGATACTTTCATTAGCTGAAATAACATTTCTCGAATTTGGTTAATTTTAAAAAATGAAATTTGATTCAAAAATAGGAAAAAAATCAAAAGTTTACCGAATTCACCTCGAAACCTGAAATGTGACTCATACATTTTTTAACACCCTGTTCGCAATGTATTGAACACCGTTTCGAGTCGTTTTGAGCAGTTCTGAGGTCTCCAGCAGATTTTGGAGAGTTGGCATTTCTGCAAAATAATTTTAGCCAATGAATTTGAAAAACTAAAATTCATTCTATACCGTAATTTCAACATGGTGAGTCGATTAATATAGATGTTGTCATTTAGTCGGCCATCGTATTTTCAAAATTCCAGAATTTTGAAAAATTGACTTCCTCCATGAAAGATGAACTTATGACTCTTATGAGGCTAAAACTAGTTGGAAATTGCTATTTACAGCATGCACGATGGATTGATTGAGGGAGGTTTGTTTAGTCATCAAAAAGCAGAATCTTTCTTGCAGTTAGCAAATAGCTGTGATTTAATCATTTTGAAGATGAATGGTAACGGCGCGCGGCGCGCGTTCATGATTTTAGATTGTTATTTCTCGAAATAATTCACCGCAGCGACTAGCCTTTTGCCCCCCCCCCTCCTCATCTATTAATTATTTTAATATTTGAATCGAAAAATTGTCATTTCTGTGGAAGTGTTGTTTTCTCTTTTTTACATGACACTTCTGGGTATAATATGCATGTTTTTTCGTTTACTTCTTCGATCCAAGCCCTAATAGTATAAGGGTTCTTCGTCTATTGTCACATGAGAAAAGAAGAAACTGGAGTTCTTCAGTTCGCTGAATCTTGTTTTTAAACGTTTTTGGAGTCGAAAACCTTGTTTTTTTAAAATCGCTTGAATACAGAGGAAGTAAAATGAATGCCAGTTAGCTGTCGCTTTGGAAGAGAATTTGTATCGAAATTTCTCTGATCACGAAGCGTAGTGTTCTAGAGTGAAATTCAAATTTTCGAAATGAATGCGTATTAAATTTGAATGATTTTTTAATGGTGAAGGAGTTAAGATGAAAGGAATAGAAAGCCTTGAGATACAGTCCCGCATGAGCAAAACAAAATAGTGGAGCTCAAACTTGGAACTCAATAATTTCAAGAAGTACCGATCTCATGAAATTTATGTAGTCGTAAGACGATGGTTGCGATTTGCTACTGAGATTGAAAGAGATAGACTACTGATTGAACAATGAACAACTGATTTTACCAAACTGTCGGATTTTAATCCTTTCGAGGTTCTCATAGTTTGAGTGAACCCAAATTGAAGATCTGGCGATATCATCATGAAGCATCACTCCAAGATAACAAAACAGAAAAAAGTCATCTCTAGATAATAAAAATTTTCACGTCGTAAAAGAAGAAATTCGAAAAAAAGTTTTTGCTTATTTTTTTGCAACTAGAAAAACACGTAATGGAATGAAAAAAAGTGTGTAAATTATAAAGTAACTGCAACTAAAAATAGAAATCGCCAAATAATTAAAAAACGTGATATAGGTATGCTATGGAATTTCCAGGAGAAAAAATGAATAAAAATGCCATAAAAATTGACAAGCCGTATCTCCTAAAGTCACCAATGCCCAGAGAACGTGGATTGGGGATCTGGTGAAAAATGAATGAAATACCTGAAATGTGTCTGGTACTTTTCGAGGGCAAAACTTTGCTGTGAGGCCTTCAATTTTTTTTTCTCCAATTTTTCCACTTGTTCGTACTACATACATAGCAACTATCATCGATTCATAATCATCCTTTTTTCTTTCTAAATCGAGAAATTTTTGTACAAAATGGTGAAGTTCCTCACGAATATTGAAAACATTTTTATGCGGTTTTTATTTATTTTTTCCGCTGAAAATTTATTAGTAAGTATCGTGTTTTAAAAATATCTGATGATTTTTATTTTTAGTTGCCGTTACTTTATAATTTACATACCTACTCTTTTCATTTCACTACACGTTTTTCTATAGTCGCAATGAGCAAAACTTTTTTCAATTCACTCTTGCGACGTGAAGTTTTTTTTCTGTTTTGTAACCTTAGAGTAATACATAGCTTATGATGAAATTTCCAGATCTTCAATTTGGTTTCACTCAAACTATGACAACCTCGAGTGGTTTAAGCGTTGAAAATTCTGGCCATGGTTATACAATTTCAAATTCAAGTTTGAGTGGAAAACATTTACTTACCTGAACGATTGGTGAAAATTTAGATTTTCATCTGGCTCGCTCTCTGAGACTACTTGAAATGAGTATTTGATGCGGTTTGAAAACAGTTTTTTAATTTTTATGCTTGAATTTTTGTATGCTTTTTTGGAAATTTTTTCATTTTGAAGAGGACTTCTTGGTAATTTCGGTTGAAGAAGCGTGATTATATTTTCTTTTTTGTGCTGTGTTCGATGATTTGAACATTAAAATTCATGGAAGCTTGATTCGACTTCATTTTAACGAAACAAGTATATTTAAATTTTGAAAATAGCAAAGAAAACTTCGTATTAAATACATTAACTAATCTTTAAAAATTTGGAAACGAGGGGAAACTTTGTCGTACGTTTGTCCAGAACACATAAAAGATGGATTTTGTGTAATGATTAAAAAAATCACCGCGGCGTACTTATTTCTAACCAAACAAAAAGAAAGCATTAAATTTAATTTTATAAAAATCACTATTTTTCTATCGATAATTGAAAAATCAATTTTTGAGGTTGTGCTGAATATGTGAAGAATTTAATCCTACTTCATGAGTTGTCTACAGAAGAATTCAAATGCTTAAATCATTAACGAAAATAATAAGTGCATAGGTATGTAATCATAAGTACAAAAAACAAATGCAAAAACTGTCTTGCAATCAGCGAATAGCTAATGACTTCTCATTTCATCTGGACTCTGGATCAAAGGTTTGTGTTTTTTAAAAATATTGAACTTGGAGTTGTGTAAAACACCACATTCGAAAAAAATTGATTTTTTTTCTTGAAATAATGGAATAATTCAATTTTGTGGAGTGGTTTATTTCCTATTAAGCTACCTACCTATACGAGTAAGAAGCAGTGAAATTGAAATAATTTTTTATATTCTGCGCTAACGAGGGAAGTATCCTTATTTATTTGTAAAATTAATTTTTGAACTGTAGGTTTACTAATCTATTAAGTCGAAACAGAATACAAAAATGAATCACCAGAGAAAATTTCATGAGCTGAAATTGCATTTCTCGAATTTTTGTGAATTTTAAAAAACATAATTTGATTCAAAAATAGGAAAAAATCGAAATTTCACCCAGTTGAACTAAAAATCTGAAATTTGACGCATACATTTTCTTAACGCCACGTCCCCAATCTGTTGAAAACCGTTTCGAATCGTTTTGAGCAGTTCTGAGGTCTCCAGCAGATTTTGGAAAGTTGACATTTCTGTAAAATTTCAGCCAATACTTAATGAATTTGAAACACTGAAATGCATTTTAAGTATACCTTTATTTCAACAAGGTGAGTCGATTGTAGATATGTATCATTTAGTCGGTTTAGAGCCTCTCATCAAGTCATCATATTTTTGAAATTCCAGAATTTCAAAAAATTGATTTTAACAGTTGGTATGACATTTTTTGAAATTCTGGAACCTCCTAAATATTCCTATAGAGACTCCAGAATGACTTAAAAGCATCTCTAATTTGCTCAGTATGTTTAAATAAAGTTCTGAGGTAAATTATCGTTTTCCAATTTCTTTACTTGTTGAAAATTTGGCCCCTAGGTAGCTGCTCAAAACGGTTCGAAACTGTTTCTGATCGCTTTGGGATGCCGAAAAAAATGTACCGAAAAAACAAATTTCTGATGTTTAGGTCAGTTGTACCAAATTCTAACTTTTTTTGCATTTTTGGTCTGAAGATTTTCAAATATGTATTTGTAAGAATTTGGAAATGTAGTTGAGCAGCTGAAATGTTTGTTGGCAACGTGTTTACATTTTTGTATGCTCGTTCAATACAACTTTGCTCGGTATGAGAAATTTTCCTTTAGTTGAAATACCCCCCTTAAAAGATGATGGAAGTTTGTTGAATCATCAAAAATCAAAAACTCTCTTGCAATCAATGATAATTTCTTACATCAATTATACCTAATTAAGCTTGCTACTGGTTAGAGTCTTTCTTTTTGTAAGTGCATCCTCAATCCGAGCCCTGGTATAAGGGATCTTTGTCTGTGATTATTTTGTTTGTTTATGCATTCAACCTAATGTAGAAAATATGCAGCTACACCTAACCTAACCCCAAAGCTTTCAAGCTTCGAGAAAACCCCAAATTGTCGTCGATATTATAGATTATGACGTCGCATTTGTAAGGCACACGTTTCCATATGCACTCAAGACGAAAAAAATGAAATGAAATTTCCCTTTTGCGTGTTTCAAGTTGCCGAAATTCATTCTCTATCACCTTGTATCTACGATCGCGATCACAGTAGCACTCTTACATGTAATTTTCATCGTTTAAATCGCACCATCTACACCTCACTCCATCCCATAATGTCATCGGCATTTCCACTATAGACGTATGCTCGTACCTTACATTTTACATACGTACGCGTAGTAGGTGGCTTTAGGTGCCCACCGCATTATCGCTGGTGCTGAAAAGACCAAAAAGAACGGCCGAATGGCGTGAAATATTACACATAAATGGACTTCACACGAGCACATATACACGTCCGGGCCACAATACCCGACACTTATTACAATCTGGAAAATTCCCACCGAATGTAAAACACATATAACAATCAATTCTACAACCGTGACTGTATTTTTTCCATTTTATACATCGCTCGTTCGTCTTTTTTTCTCCCTTCTGCCTGTCTCCATCTCGCTCTCTCGGTCTTTATTTTTTCTCTCGAGCGTCGCGTCGCAGTAGCAGCTCCTCGCAAGTTAGCAGCGTAACAAATGTGAACAACAAGCGCCTTGCTAAAGTGTCTACACGTAATTGAAAACATTATAAATATCACGCCCTCCGACGATTTACACTTCCTCCGGCTGATTTTATCAATTACTTGGTACGTCGACGTTGGACGAATGAAAAGAAAGAGAAAAATTGGCATGGCTGAGATGGTGTTTTAGGCGAATTTTCTTGCGATTGTTTTTTTTCTCGCCATTTTGTGCATTTCTTTCGAGTCTGCTTTGAACCATTTTGGGTTCTGTCTGAAGTAATTTGTGATATTGACCAAAAATGAGAGTGTTTCATTACCTCTTTCTAGTTCCCTCTCACAAGTCAAAACGAAGCTTGATTGATGAAAAATGTGAAAATCTGACCATCCTAGAATCATCACTTATCACTCAGCAATTTCCCATATCCTCAACTCGCACACTTGCTTTCATTATTTTTAAACGCAAATTCGACTCCGAAAAAATGTAATAAATTAAAATAGAAACATAATTTGGTACTCACCCCTGCACTAGGACATTCTCCATTCAGTATTAATCCAGAAATGTACTGCATGTTTCTCGACTTGATGCTTCCGTTGAAGCACATGTGTATATTTTCGTTGAACTTTGCTTCGATTTCGCGCATACTATAAATACAGAGGGCCGATTGAGCTTGAGGCTCGTTCAGTATGCCTTTGCTAGGTGAGAAGCTCGCTGCCAATATCGTATCACCCGGTTTAATGCCCAAACTGTTGGCCAGTTCTTCGCCAGCTTGAGCGATTTTCACATCTTGCACTAGATTGTAATTGGTAACCTTTTCCTTTTCGCCGGATTCTTTGACCAGACATTGCAGAGTAACTTCGGTATAGCTGTCGTAATTGGCGTCATTGATGCATACCCTGGCTAACCTGGTCACATATCCTAGTTCTTCCTGACCTGGCAAATGAGATTGTTTCTGGACAATGACGAAGTACGCGAAATCGCTCGAATTGAACCCGTATACGTATTTGACTAAAAAATGATCTCTGTATTTGACGTCGATCTTGAGCAGAGACTGTTGAGAGAAGGAGATAAGAGCGAAATCCAACGTATCCAGATTACGACTAGAAATGGCCGGTACGTCTTCTCGGTAATCTCCGTTATTGGTGAAGGTGGTACCGACGTACAAGACGTTCGACTGCTTCCACTGGTTGTACTGTTCGGGTCCTATGAAAGCGTAGGTGGACGAGTGGTCATCATTGGCGGCGATGCTGATCGGCACGAATTTGGCCGGAGCCGAGATATTGCTGAGTTGGTATTTTTCGCAAGCGCCCTGGAACAGCGATCCGCAAGCAATCAAGTTATCCAGCTCGGTATACAGCAGCAGGATTTTATTGGTGTTATCCATCAACGAGGTCTCGATTTCGGGCGAATTGCAGCCGCTAGCGTGACACTGGGGACTGTCACGTTTGGGCCCGGTGATCACGCATGCTTCTAGGTTCAACGACGAGTCCAGCTGGATGATTCGATTAACGCCTCCGACGTAAATGCGACCTGTACGTCGATCCAGTTGCAGATGATTGAACTCCTTCAAGTTGTGCACCGAACAGTTACCTCCTTGGCTGGGAAATGTTGGAAAGACGGCGGCGACCGGACCGTCGTTGCTGCCGAGAAGTCCACCGACACCGCTGCCGCCGCGTACTACCCTCCGAAGCAACAATAGTACCACCAGTAATGTGGCCGCCAAACGTACGCCCATTCTATGGTGTGACCCGCAAATATTCCTCCGATCCAGGTTTCAGGAGGTCATCACCGTCGTTCCTGCGGACAGAAGAGGAAGAAGATTGGAATTAATTCGTGCGAAATGGTTTGATATAAGTAGAAATGAGAAGTAGATGCACTGAGAGAACTGTTTAGTAGAAATTACTGTAAAATTTAGTAAAGTGGCCCTCTGGTTAACCTCTTTTTTAAATTTACTACATTTTTCAGTAGTATGTACCATAAAATGTAGTACAAAAAGTAATTTTTACTATGTTTTTCAGTAAGATGTACTATAAAATGTAGTAAATACTACGAAAAGATGACCAGAGGTCTCCCTTACTACAGTTTTTAGTAATGTTTACTAAAGTGATTTTTCTCAGTGTGTGACGTTTTGGTGCAGATACCACACTATTAGCGTCACTAGATTGAGTTCCCTGATGCGTATTTCTTGATTGGAATGGTTCTTTGAGTAACGTAATTATTACAAACGATTTCTCACGTGATTTTAATTATGGTAAATTTATCGATTTTGGTAGAATTTTTGGATAATTCTTCATTTTGTAACAGATTTTCTCATAATTTTGAGATGTTGCAGTTTTTTGAATAGATTTATCTAACTGGCTTTAAGTGCTTCGTGCTACACTGAATTTTGAAAAAATTTCTTGAAGATTTCAGGCGATGGCTTGCTTTTTGAGTAGATGTATGTGAGAGACAATGGTCATACCCCCAAAGTACCTACTTCTAAATGATTTGCTATTTTGAATGTTTGAAATTGTTCTTTTGCAATTGAAAAATAATAGGTTACTTACTCTATTTAACCTAAAATTTGATGTGTATTTTGGAATGTCTTCAGTGTTTAAAATTGTTAAAAACCACTATTTTTCAAATGAAATTGCACAAAATTTTCGACCTCGCTCCGCTCGGGCAATATTTTGGACTTCTCTTCATGTTTCTGAATTTCAAAAAATTCATCAAAATCACGTTACGTTTCATCATTTTTCATCTAAATCTTTCAATTTTTCCAACTTCTTGATGAAAAATAAGTTGAATCAGGAACGAAACTATGGGGAAGGGGGGTGGACCTTTCTTGAAGATTTTAGGCGATGGCTTGGTTTTTGAGTAGATGGATATGGTTGTGGGAGACAGGGGGCATACTTCTAAAGTACTGCAAAATGATTTGCCATTTTGACTATTTGAATTGTTCTTTTGAAATTGAAAAATAATAGGTTACCTACTCTATTTAACTTGAAATTTAATGTGTACTTCTCGCTTTTCCAAGTGTATTGTTTGCCAAATTCGAAAACAAATTTCAAATAGCCAAAAATCCATTTAGATTTGATCCAAAAATGAACCTAAAAATTGTAAATGACTCGACTAGAAAAGAATTTACTCAAAGAGATGTAACTGTGGGCAAATGAACAAATTTTATTGACTGATGTATCTATGTACCTATTACCTTTAAAAGGGTCTGAAAAATATATACGAGTACTTATCGATTAGGTATCAAGCATATAGACTCTTTGGCCAAAATTTCAGCTGCTGAAGTTCATGTGGTGAGGAGAAACGGCCATTTTTCGAATTCACCGATAACTGCACGAGAAAAAACCGTAAAAAATTCTGTTTTATGAACGAATGGCCGGATTGGGCCAATGATGGTATGAGTCGACTTGGTATTCGGCACAGACTGTTTGACCAAAATTTTAGCCCCTGAAGTTCATAAGATGAGCTTAATTTACAATGGCGTTTATAAATCACCAGATGGACAAAAAATTTGATTTCTGATGATATTTCCAGATCCGGCCGACGGTAGTATTAGTCGATTAGATATGAAGCATAGACCCGTCGGCCAAAACTTCAGCTGCTGAGGTTCATGCGGCGGTGGAGTAAAGGTCATTTTTCGAATTTACAGAACAATTATACCATTTATACACAAAACTTCGTACGCTCGTCAAAAATCGAAAAATCAACTTCAACAGCTGAAAATTGAGGGATGGGAATTTTTTGAGATTCTCTTTCCACCAGTCCAAGTTTCATTCAAATCGGAGATTATCGTGTGGGAAGGTTCCCTTGTTAGGTAGATATATGTAGGAGACAATGAGCTTACTTCCAAAGTGCTTCTATAAATGATTTGCTATTTTGAATGTTTGAATTGTTCTTTTGCAATTGAAAAATAATAAGTTACTTACTCTATATTAAACCAAAAATGTAATGCGTATCATATTCGCTAAATTCTGTTGTGTCTATTGATTTAGAGTGAGCAGTAGACTTATAGGAGATTTGAATAGTTGAATGGCTACTTAGGAATACAGGGGTTGGCATAAGTTAGTATTCATATTCAAAAACTGATGCATTCTTTTTAACACCCTGTTGTGTGTAATGAGTAGATGGAAGGTCTTATACGTAGTGCGTTGTGTTCGTGGAAGTCCCACCAACATTTTGGTAATAATAGTTTCATTCCCCACTATGTCACTACAGAAAAAAAAATCATTTTTATTTGAAAAAATTTTCGTTTGTGCAAATCGGAATACTAACTTATGCCGACCCCTGTATTTGTAATCACGTTTTTGAAGTACTGTATAGGTATTCCAAATTCCAAATGTTTCTTTGTTGAATCTCATTCTTCGACTTTGAATGCCGTTCAGAAGTTTTTTGAGACAAAGTTCCTTACTTCCAAGGTGTATTTTACTCAATAATTTGGGACTATAGACTGATTTTGAAAATTTATTTCAATTTTGGAATCCAGTTTCGCGTTAAAAGCCTTACTCGAATAGGTATATCGATTAAATCGGCTTCCACTGGACAGTTTTGTTTTTTCAATAGCCCCACATGAGGTCTTTTGCTGAGAAGAAAATTCTCAGAAATTTTGGACTCTCCTTCTTTAATAGATATTTTTGAATAACTCATGGCTGTTTCATTGCAATTATGTTGGCGATGGAAAATTTCCCATTTTGGTAGAATGGTAATAACGAGAAGGAATTCTCATTTTTTAGCTATGAAGTTACTTATCTTGAGGCATATTTACGATATTTTCCTTTCATTTTTAGCTTATATTATCTTCATAGATTTTTCGCTATTCAAGTTTTCAAGCTTGCTAAACTCTGGTTAAGCGAAAAGCGATAACCCTCGCCTGTGTAGCTAGAATCTGTCAACGCATTCAATTTTTTTGATTTCATTGTCTTAGGTCTAGCAGTTGCAAGAAGCTATGATGAAAAATTTTTGTTCCATAATTCTAAATGTGAATTTTCAGTTTTGGTTGGCGCATGTAGTCAAGTGACTTGATGAGTTTCCTTACCACAGGTCAACCCTCAACCCCTCTTTCATTCACGAAATCCCCGAATTTATCAACAAAAACAGAATTTGCATTTTTATTGAAGAAGAAGAAAATTCAAGTAACAGAATTCATAATTAGTTTCTTGCAATCCTTGGCTCTTGGATCAGTGAAATAACAAAAATCTGAAAGTTTTCAGAATATAGTGCAATTTTTTTTGAAGGTCATCTCTTTTTGCTAAGTCTATCGTTTTCCAAATTTGAAAACAAACTTGAACTGGCGAAAAATTTCATCTAGATGTGATCCAAAAATGAACCTAAAAATTGTAAATGACTCAACTAGAAAAGAGTTTACTCCAAGAGATAAAACTGTGAGCAAATGAACAAATTTTATTGGCTGATGTATCTATTATACCCTTAAAAGGGTCTGAAAAATATTAAATTTCTGAAAACTCAAAAAGTATACTTATGGTAACAATTTTATTCTATTGAAAATTTACAATTTTTTGCTTCAGATGTGGATCATTATCAATTGAAAAAAATTACCTACTTACATAATATTCATTCCATATTCAATCGTTTTCTAAAAATCGTATGTCTTTGAATCGCGTTTCAAAGTGATTGATTCGATAAAAAAAAAACTCGAATGCGAATTATAAGAATTTATAAATCCAGACGATCAATTTCAATTTGAATTTCTCATATTTTGAGAAAGATCTTCACTTGGCTTATTTTTCGGAGTAAGTAAAAAACTTTTCGCGCAAGATTGAAAGTTCGTCGAATCATTCGTTCCCAAATTATTAGATAAATTTTGAATCATTTTTCACACGAATCGTTTGTGAACATTAAAATCGTAGATACTTCGCTTCAAGATCTTTTCTAGGTCCACAATAATTTTTGGGAAAAGAATTTCTCACATGAAGTGTGGTGTTTTCTTTTAATCAAATCGTTCGCGAATGATATCTAAAACTAATATTTGATTATTCTTGAGTCATTACTTGGCTAATTTTTTAGCAAAGAACTTGTTGCATGAATTCCTGAAAGACACCCTATGGATTAGAGCACGCTAAATCATTGAGCTGCGTGAACTACTTTTCCTGATTTTCCTTCTGAGCTTTGATAATGTATTTCTTATGCAATCTCAAAGTTTATCATGCCCATAAGAAACGTGCTAAATTACTCAGAAAAGAGAATTAGCTGAAAACGATTTTTTAATACTAATAAGTACCAGAGGGTTGAGGATGAACGTATTTTTTTTAATGAAATACTGAATTTGGGCTCTTCCCTCATACCTAGTATGGAAAAATTCAAAAAAAATTCCTTACCTAGTTCTCTAGAATTCTCAAACAAATATTCAAATTAGCAGCTTTCGGTATTCATTCAGTAGCCTACAACACGTTGGTTATAATCTTTCCCACGTGATTTTAATTATGGCAAATCTATAGATTTTAATAAATTCTTGGATGATTCTTCCTTTTGTTAAGAGATAATTTTGAGATATTGCAGTTTTTTGAATGGATTTATTTACTGGCTTGGAGTGCTTTGTGTTGCATTGCATTTTGAAAAAATTTTCTTGAAGATTTTAGGCGATCGCTTGCATTTTGAGTACGAGGGTGGTTCACAAAATAAGTTTAACGTGTCAATTATGCAGTGAAGGAGTGGTCAAAAATGAAAAACAAGGTCATTTTCGGAAAATTCAGAGTATTTTCTATGTTTCTAGATAGTCACCTTTGTGCTAAATACAATTTTGATACTGTTAAACTGGCTTAGCAATTTTTAAACCCAAATTTTTTGCGTCCAGTTTTTTTGAAGAAAATTGTGACCCCCTTTGGAAATCTGAGCTGTCCTCTGAAATCACTGGCCTCTGAACGCTTCCATCATCACTAGGGATAGGTGGGGGTGACTACAAGACTAAATAAAGCCTCATCCTTCCCTCGCAAACGATTTAATGAATGAATGAGCGGCATCCAAGCACTGCTGTTTGTGTTTGGTTCTGAGCAGTAGCGCGCTCTCTGTTTTCACATGTTACAGATGGATGTTTCTGACCAACTCCATCTTAACAGCGTAGTCTTCCGACTATTTCTTCGGGGTACATCGTGCATCCTCGTCCATCAGCTGTTTAACGAGTTCTAGCATTCACAGTGTTCGCAGGGTGTGTTGAATGTCTTTGGCGCGCCTCATCAAGCACACTTTAGCGTCGTTTAAGAACGCTTTACGCTATCTCACAACCATTTTGAAGGCTCCTGCAATTTTTACCATAAACTACACATATTGCTTCATAGATTTGAGCCGATGCTAATTTTTTTAGGGTCAAAAATTTTTCACTCCACGCATTGCAAAGTTGGACTGCGGCATTTCCATTGTAAATTGTCATTAAACACGAAGGAAACGACCTACCGCGATGTTCGACACACGAAATTGTTCAGTATACCTGAGAGAATATCCCCCTAAAATTTCGTACCCCTAGCTCTTCAGGGGGCACAGAACGAGCATCGTTAAACTTATTTTTTGAACCACCCTCGTAGATGGATGTGGTTGTGGGAGACAGTGGGCTTACTTCCAAAGTACTTCAAAATGATTTGCCATTTTGACTGTTTGAATATTGTTCTTTCGAAATTGAAAAATAATTGGTTACTTACTCTACCTATTTAACCTAAAATTTAATGTGTTATCTACTTCTCGTGTTAAAGCTTTTTCTATTGGTTTAGAGTGGGCTGTAGACGTCTAGGAGACTTGAATGGTTACTTGGGGTTTTGTAATCACTTTTTTGAACTAGGTATTTCAAATGTTTCTTTTTGGAATCTCATTCTTCGATTTTGAATGTTGTTCAGAAGTTTTTTTGAGACAAATTTCCCCACTTTGAAGCGATTTTCACACAATTATAGAAACTATAGTCTGATTTTGAAAATTTATTTCAATTTTGGAATCCAGTTATTAGTGGTAAAAGGCTACTCGAATAAATTGATGAAATCGGCGTCCACTGAAATTTTTGTTTTCGCAATAGCCTCGCATAAGGTCCTTTGCGGAGAAAAAAATTTCAGAAATTTTGGACTCCCCTTCTCGCTCCTTTAATACTTTTGAACGCATGGCTGTTTCATTGCATCATATTGGCGATGGGAAATTTCCCATTTCGGTAGAATTAATTGTAGGTAACGAGTATTATTTTCATTTTTTAGCTATGAAGTTGCTTATCTTGAGGCGTATTTACGATATTTTCCTTTCATTTTTAGCTTACATCTTCTTCACAGATTTTTCGCTATTCAAGTTTCAAGCTTGCTAAACTCTGGTTAAGCAAAGAGCGACAAACCCTCGCCTGTGTAGAACTAGAATCTGTCGAAGCATTCGATTTTTTCGATTTCAGTGTCTTAAGGCCTGGCAGTTGCAAGAAGCTATGATGAAAAATTTGTTGTTCATGAATTTTTGCTCCATAATTCTAATGTGAACTTTCAGTTTTGGTTGGTGCACGGAGTAAAGCGACTTGAGGAGTTTCTTTGCCACACACTTAACCCAACCTCTCTCTCATTCACAAAACCCTCGAATTTATCAACAAAAACAGAAAATTTGCATTTTCATTGAAGAAAAAAATTCAAATAACAGAATTCATATTACAGTTTCTTTGCAATCTTTGCTAAGTCTATTGTTTTCCAAATTCGAAAACAAATTTCAAATAGCCAAAAATCTATCTAGATTGGATCCAAAAATGAACCTAAAAATTGTAAATGACTCTACTAGAAAATAATTTACTTAATCTAAGAAATGTAACTGTGGACAAATGAACAAATTTTATTGACTAAATGTGTTTAAGAGTATCTGAAAAGTAAACATTTTTGAAAACTCAAAAAGAGTAGGTATACTTCTGGTAACAATTTACCTAATTCTATTGAAAATTGACAATTTTTTGCTTCATGCTTCAATAATGTGGAACATCATTAATTGAAAAAATTACCTACTACGCTTTGTAGCGCTATTTGTAATTTTTTCTCCTTTTGTTAACATCGTGCGAATCTTTGAATTGCGTTTTAAAGTGATTGATTCGAGGAAAAAAAACTCGAATGCGAATTAAGTATAAGAATTCAGAAATCCAGATGAATCAATTTCAATTTGAATTTCTCATATTTTGAGAAATTCTTCGAATCATTCCTTCTCAAAAATAATCAAATTTTAGATCATCTTTCACACGAATCTTTTGTGATCGTTAAAATTATTGGTACGTATTTCGCTTCAAGATCTTTTCTAGATCCACACCAATTTTTTGGGAAAAAAATTCTCGCATAAGAGAGGTGTTTTTTTAAAACCGAATCGTTCGCGAATGATACCTAAACTAATATTTGATTGTTCTTGAGTCATTACTTGGCTAATTTTTTAACAAAAAACTTGTTGCATGAATTCCTGAAAGCATTATGTTATGTTTTCGAGACACCCTATGGATTATAGTGTTGAGCTATGTGAGTTAACTTTTCCTGATTTTCCTGCTGAGCTCTGATAATGGATTTTTTATGCAATCTCAAAGTTTATCAGTGCCATGAAAAAAGTGCTAAATGGCTCTGAAATGAAAATCAGCCGAAAACGATTTTTTAGAATACCAGGGAGTTGAGAATAAACGTATTTTTAAGAATTGAAATACCTACTGAATTTGGGCTCTTTCCGCGTATGTAGTATAGAAAAATTCAAAAACAATTCCTTACCTATCTAGAAGAATCAATTCTTAAAAAAACATTTCTTCTGTATTGCAATACGTAACCTTATGCTGATATTTAAAACTTCGATCATTTTTTTTTTCGTACACGTTCCTCCGAATAATTTGGACAAATACCACCTGGGCAGCTCGATGACCAGTATTACCATACGTAGACTACTGGTATCGTAAAATTATACCTAAGACGTTTCGCTGACCCCATCTCTTCGTATTTTTTTTCAATTTTATTTCTTTTAAACAACAAAACAATTCCACGAGGCAAATCATCTTCTCTCCACCTCTTATTCTTCGCTAACTTTATCACATATATAGGTAGGTAGGACTAGGTGTAGGTACATTACATTACACGGACATACGAGTACAAGAGTACCTGCAATAATTCTTGCCTCGGCGATAAAACAAATGATGGACGGAGAGACACCAGAAAAAAAAACACCGAAAAAGAATATAAAAAGGTGTTATTTTTATTATCTCGGAACGAGTTGCGTCGCGCTGCTCGTTCGTATAAATTACCAATTTTACTATACGAGTCCATCTTGGGTTTTCTGTACTCGCAGCTCAGTATCCCGCTGATGTTGGATTTCCAACCGAATGAAAACAACGTGGGAATAATAGACTTGCTCTATTTCATTCGTCATTAAGGTACCTAAACGTAATAGGTATTTGAGGGAAAAAAATGCTCCCATAAAACATGAAAAAAACACAGGTACAGGTAGCCAAGTGCCTAATGTGTCGTATACAACGAGCTATCTCTTCTAATTATTTTTTAAACGAGCTGTTGCAGATGTGTGTTTACTTCTTTCAGCTTGCTGTACTCGTATGCTATCGAAAATTATAATTTCAATATGAGACTCAGATAGGCGCATATATTTCGATTTGGAATTTAATCGAATGACTGAATACATATTGCAGATAGATACGTATGTTTGTACATATGTACCGACTGGTTTTTCTGAATGTATTGTACCGGATCTGGACACCTATGTATGTACAATGGTCGGACAAAATGCGAGAATAATTACAATTTACAGAAGAGACAAGAGACAGAGTAGCGTAGGTGAAGCTAGGTCGCTATACTCGTTCGTATATTCTGGCGAGTTCGATTATGTTGAAAATTATTCAATTTCCGACACCTCGATATTGACACGGTATTGCAGAAGGGTTACATTACGTTCACTGTTCAGGTAGGCATGACTAATGAGTTATTGTTTGATACAAATATATTGAAAGGAGAACCTACGATGGTGGTTTGTCTTATAAATTGAATAACCCGTTGCGACGTAATTTGACCGTTAATAATTTAATAATCAGGGTACAAGGTGTACGTAGGTATACATCTTGCTGGAGAATATCTATGGTGTACTCACGTCATGCTATTGTCCCGTATCAGCGGTGGACTGAGTTTGAAACAGTGTCGCTTAACGATGAAATACGTACCTCTATTGAATTGCATTTGGAAATTGGTACTCGTGACATTCGAGGTGAAAAAATGCCATAAATTGGTGCAACATTTTTTTAGAGATCTTTTGAATCGTATGGTAAATTGTGTGGGAGTCGCTGTAGGTCGAAGTGAAAATTTGACTATTTTCGAAAGAGTGGCTTGACCTTAAATTCAGATTTTCCCAAACAAGTTTCTGAGATCAATTCATGAATTATAAATTTTTTTAGGGTTGACGAAGCTCACTTTCAGATGAATTGTTGTAGAATGGCATCAAGAAGTGCAATAGAAGTTTTAAATTTTTTGATCGAGTCAAGGATAAAACTGAACGTTTGGGGGGGGGGGGTAACCGAAACTTTGCCGACTGATATGAGAAAAAAATTGTGACTTTTTTTTTGGATAAGACGAAAGAGGAGAAAACAATTCTACCTGCTGACATTATCCATTTCCATATGTAGGTCTTCTTATAGCCTTTCATGGCTTATAAAAAATTTTCGTTTTCCCTGTTCAATTTGTAGAAGCCTTAAACATGGAATTTTTCATTTTGTGAACAAGAGATCAGCTCAAACGTATGTAGCAAGGGCAAAAGCTTTCAAAAATTCATATTTTCATTGGTGAAAACACAATGTTTTTTATGTGAAGAGTTTGATGTTTTCGGTTCAAAAATTTTGGAATTTGAATGATGATTTTTTAGAAGTTTCAAGTTTGAAAAAAGAAACAGGCCCAAACGAACTGAGGGCCAAAAGCTTTCGAAAGTTTAAATTTTTATGAATGAAAAAGCTTTGTTTTTATTTATGCGAGGAATTTGATTTTTTGGTTTACATATAAATTTTAGAATTTGAATGATGATTTTTTAGAAATAAAATTCCAAGTTTGAAAAAAAAATCAGGCAGATCCGAACGAACTGAGGGCAAAAGCTTTCAAAAATTCGAATTTTTATGGGTGAAAAAGTTACGTTGAGGAGTTTGATTTTTTTGGTTTAAAAATTTCAGAATTTGAATGATGGTTTTTTAGAATTTTCAACTTGGGGAAAAAAAAGCAAACAGGCCTGGACGAACTTTCTTGAAACAGTTTTGTCGCTGAATTGATCGTGTCTCTAATATATTTTTTTTGCAAGGCTGCTCAATTTTCAAAAAGAAAAAAATCACAACTCTGTACTAGAATAAGAACGCGTGCAGATTTTATAAAAATGTTCATAATTATTTGAACATTAAATTTTGTTGTATGGTTTTTAAAAAGACATTTCATTGAGAAATGTAAAAAATATGTTGCATTATAGTGCTTAGGTATTCTTTCTAAGAAAAAAAAAATTGATGGAACTATGTTTTCAAATATTTTAGCAATCATCTCTCATCTTCAACCGTGTCTCATCACTGCCTTCAGTTCCTGCAGTTGAAGAAAAATTGATAACTTCCTATTAAAGAGTACATAGTTACGTAACTTCTCGTATAACATACTGTCTTGTTTGATGGTCATTCGAGACGTGAAATTCTAATCCCCTCCCTTCAGAATTCAAAGTATTCATCTGAAATTGTTCAAAATTTACAGTGTCGGGAAGAATTTCGGTCTTGAATGTTAAGGCTCATTTATAATGGTAATAGAAATTCACAAAAAAAATTAATGAAAAAGTTGAATCTATGGTTTTCAATAGGAGAATTTCTATTACAATTATAAATGGTTCTATTGAAAACCACAGATTCAACTTTTTCATTTACTTTTTTTGTGAATTTCCATTACCATTATAAATGAGCCTTTAGTCATAAGTAAACATGAGGGTGGATCGCGTAAAAAATGTGAGAATTTCGACCGAATTCGGTGGAAACCTTTATTTTGAGTTGATGGTCACCCTGTTGTCCGGGAAACTTTTTATCTCAGGATGTGTCCCTGAAGAAGAGAATGAACCTTCATAGATGAGGCATTTATGGAAAAATCGTGTTTTTTTTTGTTCTTGCATCCGCAATTGAAAACCAGAAAATATTTGATGAGTTTTCGATTGTATTTTTTTTTTTTTTTGGTAATTGGTCATATTGATTTAATGGGTGGTACCCCCTTCCGTTATTAATAATTATTTTAGCCGTAGCGAGTTGCGATTTCGTTAATTAATCAATTATTCAAATATTTCTTCTCGACATTTATTATTACATACAATTCGCACTACATATACGAGTACATAAAATTATATTCGAATCACATTCAACTTACATATCTACGATTAAAAACTCATAATACAAATAAAAATAGCAAAATTTTATACTTGAAACGAAGTGCAAATTTCGCATACCTATTACTAGAGCGAGAAGGATGAAAGAATAATAACAATACAAAAATAATGATTAAAAAAAGGAAACAAAAATAAGAACACAGCCTACACTAACACATAGAAAATGTTATATTCTACCTACTGTAAAAAGTACATATTTACATTATTTTTGCACTTCGTTATATAGAGTTTAATTTTACACGACGATGATCATTTTTTAATTGGTAACTTTTACGAAATAATCGTGCATTTTTACAAAGACAGCGAAAAAAATAGGGGGGGGGAGTAAAAAAGAGTATTTTTAGAGTACTATTGAAAATTTTAAAACACTATTAGGTAGAGGTACAGCTGATGTAAATTACTTGATGAACTCTATTTGAATTTGAATTTTTAATTATCACCAATCAGAATGTATTTTTTAAATCTGTGATCATTAATACATCTATACATAAACCGGACCGGAACCTAATGGGTACATTAACAATTCCGTACGACTAGTAAAATAATATTATTAGAGCTAGGATTTTTTAGCGTTATAAAAAAGCAATAAAAATGCACTCTCAAATTGTAAAATGAAAACTGGAACTTTAATTTTTCACTTTTTCTATCCCTGTTTTTTGAAATGATTTTTCACCCAAAAAAGCACTGAAGATGAAGAAAAACACAAAATAAACAAAATTTTGGTCTAGCATTTTAAAGCATTCACTTCCAAAAGAAGCCCTATCAACTTTCACCATTCGCCTCAGAATGGAATGAATCGCAAATGGGTATAGCTATAGAAAAAGCATTATCACAAAAATCCTAGTCCTAATAATTACGATAGGTATAAAATGATTTAACAAACAAGATCTATTCATAAAATTAAAGTTATTGGTACATACTATAACAGGACAGAAGTATTTACAATCATGGGCTATTGTAAGTCTATGTACAAATGAAAACAACATGATAATAGTAGTTTTGGTTTATACTACTTAGGACAGATGGGGGAAAAAAGTGACTTAGAAATACTTCGCAATGGATGCTGCGAATGAAAAAGTAGACTAAAAGTATCACGTAAAATGCACATGTGATGTACTTACTTACATTTCATACATACGCATATCAACCATAAATGCATGAAGTTACCAATCAGAATATTTACAATCTTACGAGTGACTCAAAAATTCGTCTTTAATCAGCGAGATATAATGTATGTATGTACTTTTTCGAAAAAATTATTTTCATTTGTTTTGGAAAGTGAAACCATGTAGAATTTGTGTCTAAAATTGAGGAGACCGGAGGAGTCTCACAGTTTCAAAAATTTTAAAAATACCCAATTTTCAATTTTTTGAGTCTCACTTAATTTTTAAAATGAATTATTACATTTGTCAGTCACGCTTGTGCAGTAAATCAGTCTATCATAAAATTCATAAATGCAGTAGGTCTACAGAACTTGTATTTTAAAAAATTCATAATGATAGATTTGGGGCTAAAATTTTTCTTAAAATGAGATGATTTTTTTGTGCAAGCTAACACCCAATAACATTCTACTTTTTTGGTACCGTTTTGAATAATTTTGACACCTCATACTCTCGAATTTTGAGATATTAATTTCAAAAAATGGGAAAAATTCAAGAACAAAAAAACAGGCTAAAAATTGATAATTTTCAATCATGATGGAATTTTGAGAATACTTGAACAATACTGTATTTCTGAGCTAAGAACTCGCCAAACAAAGGTAGAAAATTTTCAAAAATGAGTTCAGAGTCGAATCAAATTTATACAGTGAGAAGTGGGAAAATGTAGTCCATTTAGATTTTTAAAAAATTCAATTTTGTTAGCAAAAGTGGACTTAATGAGCAGAAATGAAATCCGAGGCGAAATGAAGAAAACTTCAACATCAATAACTACGTGTTTCAAATGCTAAAATTTTTCATTATGCCATCTGTTGTAAAACACCAATTTTTCGAATTTTTGTCCAATTTTTTTCACGAAAAGAGTGACTTTTTGAGCTCCTAATTTACCTAACTCTTGATTTTTTTTTCCATTATAATTCTAGTTATGTTTGTGGAATGCTGTACGATATATTTCCACGAAAAGATAGCAATAAATTACAATTAAGTACACATCAACGAATACAAATTTGATGTCTACTGAATTGTTCAATAAAACTTCCAAAAATTGCGAAAAATTGAAAAAAAAATCCAACAGAAGACGAAAAAAAAGAAGTGATTGAATGATGCGCATGCTAAAAACCAGAAGGAATTTCAATTTTTTTCAAGTCACTGATTTCGTTGCATTATCTGAGAAGAATTTTGTCCCTCGACCCGAAAAAAAATTATTCCCATGATATAGGTATTGGTATTTTGAAAGGTATCTCCAATTTGAGCGGACTGAAACGAGAATGAAATTTTGGAAAATCTGCTATCGTGATCAAGAATAAGGTAAAAACCGAATAAAATTTCAAAGATGACTAGATTACCTACGCGTATCGAGCATTTTTATTCTTTTCAAAAAAATGTATAAAATTACCAAGTAGGTAATATAAAAATGCGACCTGGCAAATCGTTTGTGCTTTTAAAATATGCAACTTTGTGGTGTCAATTGCTAATCGAAAATCAGTTTTTGACCGATTTTTTGATTGATTGATTTTTTTCAATTTTATTTTCACAAGACGTAAGTTCAAAAAATCGGAAATTATTATTTTTTTTGAAAAAAAAATACATAATTGACATCATTAAATTGCAATTTTACGTGCACGAGTATGTACAATAGGTTCGACTGAAACATTCTTTTGACATGATATGTTCAAGTATTTTGTTATTTATGTAGGAAATTAGACACTTGAATGATACGAATAGAAAAAAAAAACTAAACACCCTCCAACGATACTTAAAACATCGTATACTTACTGACGATAGTATACAATTACTCTGATGCTGTTATCGCCATAATTTGATTTGAAATTTCTCGCACGAACTCAAATCCATTCGCTGAATTTGATTTGAAAACGAAATAAATGCAGACTGATACGTCGATTGCACTGCAATTGAATTTGAGAGATCATCACCACGTCGGATCGTAACCATTCCATGCTGCGCTAGGAGTGATAAATACTCTACGTTTTTGATAAAAGAAGCTTATCACTCCTATGTATCCCGTTCTGGGCACACCACTGCGAAAATCATCCATTAATCCGAAAGATTTAGCTATGATTTTTAACGAAGCCTTATCATGATAGACTAGACGAACCGGCCCATCTGTGTATATTTCGCCATTTTTCAAATTCTGAATCGTAGTAACCGGGCTTCTGTACACAACAGCCAAAAAATTGGGATCGTATACGTCCTTCGACAAATAGGTAAGATTCTTCTGAGTGAATTCGGCGTTCTTGTCGTTCAAATAGATGTATTTCAAGTGTTTATCGTAATACATCCCATTACTCACGCCGATCTTACCGAAAGTCCGAGTTCGCGATATTTCCGGCCTGATGCAGCTACGATTCTGACGTTGTTCCGGTCTCCTCATCCAATCGTCCCAATAACTGAGCGGCCATTTGTTGACCAACTCTTGCCATAGCGATTTGGTCAGCATCCAGCCCAATCCGGGGAAGAAATCAGTCCTGTAGAGTAAATTGATAGCGTTCTTGTCAACCAAGTTCAGTTTACCATTATCGTTCCAGGCTGATACGCACCATAACGATTTATCTTTCTGTAGAATGGGCAAAGTGGCGGCGAAATATTCGTAAAAATCGGGCGATATGTCGAGATCGTCTTCGATCACGATAACCGTATCGAACTGGTAGTGATTAAAGGTCAAATTCAAAGCCCACTTGTAATGTCTGGCTATTTTGAAGTATCCTTTGAACTTTCGCTCCTTCGGTGGTACAGGAATATCGCTTTGATCCGGTTGCTGTACGTGGTACACTTGACTTTTATACGATTCGATTACGTTGGATGTTTGCTCGTGTATGCAGTCCTGCGACACGATGATGGGAAACCGTTCTTTGAATTTTCGATATTTGATTAATTGGTCCAAACATCTGGCTACGGTTATACGATTACACGAGAATACTAACACAGCGACGGCGTCTTTATCGTGGGGTATTTTCAATTCCTGATCGGTTTTGTTTTCCGATGTCAATTGCTCGTGCCACGTTTTATTAATTTGCTCGCCGACCACTTGCTTTAATTCGTCGTGGAGTGTTTTATCGTTCAACTGTTCGTCTAAGCGAGCTTCTAGTTCGTTCAATTTGCTGAATATTTTTTTATTCTCTTCGTTCGCGTTGCCCAAACGGATTACGAAGTAGTTGAGGAAACCAACCCATATGATGGTGGAGACGATGAAAATACCGATACATTGATTCTGCCGCATGACCGTTTTCGCATTTGTTTACCATCACAGCATTACTACGGTGGTCCGATTTCTCTTCGGTTTTGAAGACAGTGCTATAAAAATTTTTTCTCAGGATTAGTCTTATATTTCGATTACTTATAGGTACTTAGATAGGTACAAGAGGGCAGGCAGGGTTGTCATTTTACACGACGAATAAGTTATTTTATGTGGAAAAAGGTTTGATTGGCTGCTTACCTGGTAAGAAGTGTGATAATGCACATAAAGTGGATATCGTGCTATCATTAAATTTTTTTAAAAGATTAAATTTTTCAAAATTTCAACTTTTTTGGCGTTTGGAACTTGAGTGAATGAAAAATAGATAAAGTGACCTTGCAACTTATCAAAATGTGTTGAAATTTCGCGAAAAATTCAAATTTTTTCTAGTATACATATATTTTTTATCATTTTTGAAGAATTTTGACTTGGTTGATAAAGTGTCGTGCGAGGATTGCGACCTTTCGAAATGGGTCGAAAGTTGGTGAAGAATTCAAATATTTTTTTGAACATTTTCGGAGAATTTTGAGCTCAAAATTGAGTACCTGATAATTTTTTGAAATTAATTTTCAAGCCAATCAGAACATTTTTTGCAATCATTTTACTTATTCTACCCTGACAACCCTGCAAGTAGGACTAGAGCTATGCTATACGTACAACTAATCGAGCTTGAACTTTATGCATTCGTCGTTATAGTTTTACTTTTTGAATTATACATACGTTAACTTCAACACTCGCACGCAAACACACGTAAACATCCAAGTATGCACTTTACACCGACTCATAATCTATGTACGATTGAATCGAAATAATAATTTCACCACGTCGATATTTAATCGCTTGTTCAGGCGAACGTCATCATCATAGCATACATACACAGACACACTCACTCACAGCTGTCCTTGAAAGTGTAACAGTTTACTCGACCAATATACGTGTCGATATTCTAATTAACGAAAATTCGAATCATATTTTAACCATCATAACATCATCGTGCACTTGGAGAATTCGTCGATCGAGTATTTTAAAAGAGTAGAGACGTGAAGAGGCATTTCTATATGGTTATGGTTGAAGCTGCTTCAATTTATTATTAAAACATGATGAATCAGACGTGCGAAAAGTATTAACCTGGCTGTAAAACCCCCGAATCAGAATCTACACTCACAGCTCAAAAAATCAGGACAAATTTTTTAAAAGCCCATTTGATCTAGGATTTTAAATCTTTGCTTAAAAATCAGATTAAAAACAGACAAAACCACTTTCCCTAATCATGATCTGCGAATAAACGTTTCAATTTGGGAAAAAAATCACAAAAAGCCTCTTTGAGAATTTTGGATATAAAAGTAAGAATTTTGGGCAATTTCTGGCAAAAAAAACAAGACTTTGATACAATTTTTAGGAAAAAATTGAAACTTTCGGAATTGACGAAAAAAACACTTTTTCAGTTAGTTGGCCTTATTTTGAGTAAAGAAGTGAGATTTTTTTTGGCAATTTTCAAGAATAAAGCAAGATTTTTTTCAACAAATACTTTTCCCCTATTTTTTTGTTGAAAAAGTGAGATTTTTTATGTAAAAAAAATTTTTTGTTTGGGAAGTGTTGATTAAAAGCGAGACTTTGACAATTCGAACATGAAAGCCAGGTTTTTTGGCAATTTAGGCATTAAAGTGAGATTTTTCAGCATTCTTTGACAAAAAGCGAGATTTTAATAATACAGTGAAAGGTGGAGCTTTTTTTTTGGAAATTTTTGGAGAAAAATTCAGATTTTTTGGATTTTTTGTTAACAAACGACAATTTTTTTCAGTAATTTTTGATGAAAAAGTGAGACTATTCCACAACTTAAAAAAAAAAGTTACTTCCGGTTTGGGGAATGTTGACAAAAAGCAAGGCTTTGGTCAAATTTTGCTCTTTTTTAAACCCTGAATCGAGACAATTCGAATCCGAAAATTTGTTGGAAGCGGTGACGGGGGGGGGGGTCTCTAATAAAAATGTCGAATAATTTTTGAATATTTCTATCGGTCGAGTCATGGTTTTGGAATTCTTTGAGTTAATTTTCCCATTCTTAGACAATTTTGAATATTTTCACATTCAAAAAGGGTGGAAAAATTTGATAATTTGAAAAAAAAAGTGAAACAGCATTTCATTATTTTTTGATGCGATAAGTTGATTTTCATGATTTCAACGTTCTCAAATTCTAACAATAGTTTCCTGAAAGAAAATTCCATTATTTTCGAAAAACAATGAGAAAGCATTTGAAATTTCTTAATTCTCCAGAAATAAAACAACATTATTTTCGATGTGAAAAATCCAAAATTTAAGCAAATATTTTACGAAGTAGGTACTGTGTTTTGACTGAAAAAAAATTATTCAGTGGCAAAAACTTTCAAAAATTTATAATTGAAAAAAAAATTTTTTTTTGGTTGAAAAATAGTATATTTTGATTTCCCAAATTTTCAACTGAAATTTGTCAGGGGGAATTCAGTTCCCGACTCCCTCTCCCACCCTCGCACCGATTCTGACCCTGAAGCCTGAAATCACTGTTGGGAAAAAAATTTAGTTTTGGCCTTCGTTTTTTAAAAATCTGTGTTTTTTGGTAAATTTTATTGTTTTTTTTTTTCTTCAACTTTTTTTAAAAATTTTAACCGATTTTAGTCATTTTGAAACCAAATTTTAGCAGAATTCATTGGAAAAATTTTGCAATTTGTTTAATTTTAAACGCCAGCCACCGACCATTAAATAGCCGGCTGGCTGAACCATCGGTGGCGTGAAGCTATAGTCCTATACCTATTACTCTATTAGGTACCTACATTTACATCTCAGTAGCATAGTTTCTTTAAAAAAATCTCAAAACGACGATTTCCCAGTACGTTACGATTCAAAAATATAACTCGAATTCTCGCCGAAGAAAATACACAGATTTAGAAAGTACAAACATAGCGGCGAATACATACTCTTATATAACACGAATGCAAGCCGATCGATACAAGTTACGGTAGCAAGCAACGAGTCATCTTCCGTAAAACTACCTATTTTATACTAAACGTATATTATTGAAATAGAAGAAAACCTACCCAGAATTGAGATTAAACCATATCACAATTTGTATCACGACATCTCGGAAAATTATGAAACGTAAACAGCTTTTCTTTGAAAGTACTTCCGAACTGATGGCATCGATAATCCGCATCAACATTTTTCACGCGTCATTCATCTTCCACGTGAATATGTGTAATTGAATGGTTAATTCGAACTGTTTTTAATATTAAATACACAAACGAACAACTTTCCAACATTTCTACGAATAATAAACGTAATGAAAATTATAAAATTTCACTGTAATAGTTTATGGTTATCGTTATCAAGTTATCACTAGATAGCTCGAGATGTGAAAACCTTCCGGATGTCACGCCCATCATGAACGGTCTCTTATGTACCCATTTTATAAACTCGCAAAGTGTCGACTTTTTCGCGAATTTTTTATAATTTTTGCTCAATTTTTTGCTGTTTTTCGTATTCTCAAATTTAATATTCGAATTTGAAGCGATGTTCTCGCAATATTCTGTAAATTTATTCTCGTTTAGAGAAGAAAGTAAATAGCGCTCCAGCAATGTTATTACGAACTAATCTAAAGAGTACCGACGCAGTGTTGCACATCTATGAAACTGTATGGTGTGCAATTGTTTTACCAGGTTTGCCATTATAGAATTTGTATACTTTTATGAAAAAAAAAAAAAAAAAAAAACTGAAAAGCAAAAAGCAAAAACCCTCTTGCAATCAGCGAATAGCTGATGACTTGTTAATAATTAATAAGTCGTAATTATTTGTTTTCTTCTCGTAATTTTACTGTGAAGTACAAAAAATAGGAAATATTGTGCTTGGGAAGCATTTTACTGATTGCTTAGTTTAAATTCAAAATTTAGTTACGTAGGTTCGTAGACGTACGGTAAAGATCTAAAAATACCTACAAAGTTGAGAAAATTTTAAAAAATCTAGTTTTCAAAAACGAAAAATTTAAAATGTCAAATGTAGGTGCGTATTTGGCACAAATAAATGCTATAGACCAACCCTTGAATGTGAATATCAAATGGTAGAAAAAAAATGAAAATAAGCATGATTGTACTCGTATCAAATAATTTTTATTCCCCGACGAAAGTGAGGGTTTAAAAAAGTAGAAAGTAGTCCAGTTTTTCCTTTTTTTTTCGATTTTAGTTTTGAGCCTTTTCACGAGGAAAGGAGAAAACCTTTTTAATAGAAAGAATTTTAAGCTTTCGTGTTTTCAATTTGAGCATAACGCGCGTGGTTTTTTCTATGGGATATAGTCATTTTGGTTTATTGTGAAACACAGCCCTCTTATTAGCCAAATTTTTGTAAAAAAATGGGCTACTTGCTGTAGGCCAGCGGTTTTTAATTTATAAGTTTCAGCACAATGGTGATTTTTACATTTTGTGACCTGGAACCGGTTCTAATCGATCAAATAAAGTCAAACTTGGGGAATGGGGTTCTTTTGGGAGCTAGAATTGACCCCTGCAGTTTGGAGGGTCAAAGTTGAAAATTACAGAAAGGTCATTTTTTTTTTGGAGAAGCATAATTTGGCCCCAAATCGATGAAAATGGTCCAAATTCATACCATCGGTGAGTAACATCATTGTGAACAACATATCCAAATTTCAGCTTCCTAGGTCGTTCCCACCCCATTTAAGGGAGGAAAAAGCTGATTTTTTTCGCGGGGGGGACGAAATATCCCCGCGAACATGCTCAAAGAACATTTTGCTAAATAGAAACCCACACAGTAGGAAAGCATTACCACGGAGCTGTAATTTTATATGTTTGAAAACAGTCATCATGTCACCATTTTATTTGAATGTTTTCAACTTACAAACATCGCCATTGTTTAAAAAGACAACAAAGTTCCTTGTACAAAAATTTGGCTCTTACGTAGCGGCAGACTGCTACGACTTTTTAATTTTTCCTATTGAATGACCACCCTGTCCACTGTCCACAAGCCAGGAAAACTTGAAAAACCCGGAAAAGTCAGGGAATTCGGTCGATCTGGAAAAGTCCGAGAATTTTAGCATTTTCAGCATTTTCTTCTCAAAAGTCAAAGCTCATGGAATTTTGTATAAGGTCACTTCAAACAAATTTTTCCATTTCTCATGATGGAAAAATTTACCACAATTTTTTCGCAGGTAGCTTTTGTCCAAAATTGCCTAATTCCCAAAAAGTCTTGCTTTTTGCAAAAATTGTCGAAGTCTTGCATTTTGTCAACTTTTGAGTTGTAAAAATTATGTTGTTTTTCGCATCCTAAATTCTCACTCTTTTCCAAGTATGGTTCTGATGTGTCGTTTTTTCGCCAGAAATTCCAAAAAAAATTTCTTTTGCTGAAATTGTCAAAAGTTTCGTATTTACTGCCAGAAATCGCAAAAAAAAACTCAATTTTTGGACCAAAGTTGCGAAAAAAAATCGTTTTTTTTTCAATCAAAATGTTGCAAAATACTTGCAATTCAACTTTTTTGGAAAAAAATTGGGAAAGGGCTGTTTTAGCATTAATTGCCAAAATGTCCTGCTTTTTGCTGAAATATTAAACAAGTTTCTATCGAGTTTCATTTTTAGGTTTTGATTGGAAACGAAAAGTTCTGTTTTTTTTTTGGGTGATTTTTTTCTGCATTGAAATGTATTGTCCATGTTTTGTCACTTTTTTAGTTACTTTTTTGAGCTTTTTAAGTTACTGAAGTCACTTTTTTCGGAAAAAATGAGTACGAGCCCGGGAATTTGAAAAAATTATTGATTATAAATTTGAAAAATGCAGGCATCGTAGCGGGTCACTTTTATAGTGACTTAGTCACTTTTTTCACGAAAAGTCACTTTTGGTTACTTTTTTCATCAAAAAGTCACCTTCCAAAAAGTTACGTTTTTGAATTTTTTTTGTTTTTTAAACAAGAAAAAATCGTTTTTCATCCAAATTATCTTTTATTGCTCATTTTCAAAAGATTTTATGGGAATTTCTTTTATTAAACAATTTCAGAATTTTAAAAACACTAATTTTCACTTTTCAAAACATCAATTTTCAAAAGCTTTTGCCCCCGCTTTGCTCGGGCTTGTTTTTTTTTTCTTTTTCAAAATAAAGATAGAATTTTTTTAAAATCAAGTTCTTAAATCAAAAAATGAACTTCTCACAAAAAAACATCGTTTTTAATGGCTTTCAAAATACAAATTTTCAAGAGCTTTCGCTCTCGATCAGGCCTGTCTTTTTTCATTTTCAAAATCAACTTCCTTCTAAAAAAAACATCATTCAAATTCTAAAATTTTAAAAATAAAAAAATTGACTCGTCGTTCTCACATTAAAAAAAAAGATTTTCCGGTGGGGCCAGGCGGGAGAATAAAGTAATAGTTTTTAGGTGAGATATTAAACGTTTTTTTGCTTTTGTTTTTCGATTTTTTGCTCTCCTGAGCGCTGGAATTTAAAAAAAATTGGTCCCTTTTTTGGTCACTTTTTTTAGAAAAATTTGGCTACGATGCCTGAAAATGTTGGTATTAAAAAAAATATTTCTTTATGAAGTACCGAAAGCTTAAAAAAATAATACTGGAAACCCTGGAAAAGTGATGGAAAATCATTTCCGAACAGGGGTGGACACCCTGCGATAAGCTTCTCATTGTTGATTTATAAATATGAGCTTAATACATATCTATTATAAATGCAAGATAATCAGTTACTTAATCATTCATAGCAGCATAAACCCTATTGCAATTGATTATTTTCAATTTGTAGCCAATCAGTGAACAGTATTTCGGAGAGACCAATTCTGTGATTTGGATGCAAGTGTGCATAGAGTTTACATGACGTCATCGCTGCGTATACGCGACATTTTGCCTAATATTTTCTATTTTTTCATCAATAATTTAATTTTGTATTCAACATGTTTTATGTTGAATAGCGAATAGTTTTTTAATTAATAAATAACTTGTCTGTAAATTTCTTGCTTTTGGCTTTAGCTGTAATCAAATTTACGAAAAAAAACTAAAAAGCTCCTATAAATAACAAAAAGCAAAAACCCTTTTGCAATCAGCGAATAGCTGATGGCTTTTTTTAAAATGCTTTTGTATCTGAAAATTTGAAAACCTTCTTCAAAAAACTTATGCCCTGCGTTAGGATTACTTTTCAGCAATTTTGGATTTTTTTTGTGTCTGTGAGCCTGTTGTGTTTTCATCCCTTTTCTAATATTTGAAACCAGTTTACGAGTAATTTTTTTGGATAAATTTGGCATGCATTCGAGAAGTAACCCAATGATTTTTGTAATTTATAGATTTTATAATGACATTTTGCCTCAGATGCTTTATTTTGAAAAAAATGGAACTCTACGATTTTGGAACACGATGGTACATTTTTTTGGAATGTCACAAAATCCATAACATCTTTGAAAAAAACCTACTCACTAAAATTCTCTTTCATTATTAATGCACGAGGTACCTAGTTGTGAAATACCTACGTGCATCGAGTGTACATTTATCGCATATTGGTATGTAATGTATGGTCCATTGGTCCTTTTATTTCCACCGCGTACCTTATCTCTGCTTTATTAGAACCTATTAACCTATGGGTTCATTTTCCCACAGTGGAATTTCGTACCCTAATATGCGCCTTATCGTGAACCTGCCACCATAACTTTTACTCATTCTTATGGGCAATGAGCATGAGCGTGTAGTTGTTTTAAATAAGCGCACGCGTGCCTCCCCTCGCCGCACCTCGAAGAGAGTCTTTGGATATACGTTTTTTTTTTTTATTTTATCTAATACGATTTCGGTTAAAAAATTTCAAACATGCCGCAACCGGTTCATGATTCATTAGGCCTTAAAGCGTTGATATTTTTCGATAATATTCTTCCACTTACATGTACCTACGTACGTATATTTTTAGATATACTTATTGGAATATATCAGTATTACATTCATATATACAGTAAATATGTATGAATGCAATACGTTTATACCCTTTGACTATTTTAATAAAATATTCTCCGCCCTATTTGTGGTGATACGAAATAAACCCCCTTTCATTTCGATGGCATTTGCTATGCTCTAGAAAAGAAAAAAGGAACACCACATTACCATACGGATCGCGATCCAATTTCCAGTCAAATATTTTCTAATATCTTATACCGCGCTTGCTGGATAGATATATATGTATTACGTTTTACTATTTCACATCACGTAAGAAAAAAAATTTCCTTTCCGTCGTCGCGCTATTATAATATATTAAATTTATTACACGCGCGGTGCTGTAGCCGAAGCTATGGCTTGTCCGGTTAAATATATGACCGGGTATAGTCGTCGAATGTACCGCAAAGTCCAGCTCCAGCAGCACATCTTTGATAACGAATAATTCATAACTAGTTGGCAAAAAGTTTTTCATGGGTGTATCGTTTCTTATCTACTGTAGTATTCGATTCGATGTTTTGTGAGCTCGTCAGTAATGAATCAAATTTCGATTTTCGAATTTTCTTTGTTTCTTTGCCTATTTTTTTTCCTGTATGATTTCCATCGAAAGTAAATGGAAAATGGAATTGTGATAAAGTACCTATTCAAATTTCAGTTTTTTTTTGGAAAAGATATTTATTTAATGGAACGATTTTGAAAGTTGATCGAGTGAAATGATATTTTGATATAAGGAAAAAATTCTTCAAATTCGTACTAGCAGCTAAATCTAATACAAACTGGATAAATTCCTCAACTCAATTCGTAATAAAATGAAGTGTCTCTTCTCTGAATAGAATGGGTAAGTTGAAGAATTTCATCAGATGGTCTGAAACACTTTTCAAAATTTTTAACGAAGTTTTCTTACGATTTTTGGACAATCGAAGCAGTTTTTTTTTACCTCGAATCGCATGATTTTAGGCAATTCGAAAATGAAACATTAATAATGTTCTTACCACTGAACACGGGAAGGCTATGTCGTTCAATAGAGGATTAAATTATGTGATATTGTTGGTGAAAGTATCTACTCATCCTATCTATATTCAAAAGAAGAGGAAGCCGGAGCTCCAAAATTGAAAAAAAAAAAATATGATGAATTTCTTCGAAAATTAATCATTTTCATGATGAAATTCTCCTTAATCCCTCCTCCAGCCGTTCAAGAAAAAAATTTTCTCGGTTTCTCAAAACTATGTTGCTCTCTGGTCCTTCTGTAGAATCCTTTGATGTAATAAAAAAAACAGTCAAGAAAACGAGTTCAAGAATATTTTTCAAAATTCTCAGTTTTTTTTTGTGTCAAAGCTCTTTATAACCTCTTTCTTAATAAAAAAAACTTCGCTCGATCTCCCACATACTTAATGTCGGTTCCTCTCTATTGAGGCTCTTGAATCAGAAAACGTGATAGGGTTTTAATTTTTTCAAAATTCTAAATTTCTGCGATATTCCTCTCAACAATCCCTTTTTGAAGTTTAAATTTCCTCGCTACCCCTGCAATATTTTCAGAAACATTTTTCTCGAAGGGAAGAGGTAACGTTTTTCTCAAATTGGGTGTTATTTAAATGCAATTTCAACGTCAAAATAAAATTTCAAGTTTTGGAAAATTTTTTACCCATTTTTTAAATTTTTTTTCAAATTTTTGATCAATTTTAGAGAACTTGTCCTGATGCATCAATATTATTTGTGTGGAACGGAGTGGATTTTCCTTTAAAAGAGAGTTATTGAGAAGAAGGTGCATAAGAATTTTATATTTTTCGTTTTTTTAAAACTTTTTTTTAAATTTATTTTAGGGGCTTCACTTCATTTTTATTGTTTGGGAGAGAGACCTGAAAAACCAAAAAACCCTTTCGGTGGCAGTTGAAAAAATTGCAAACGAACGCAAGAGTAATTTTTATAGCTTCAATAATGCACTTTTCATATTATTATGAGATCCTTTTTAGTGCACGAATGTGCGAGTGGATGGGAAAAAATTACCTACCATCTTTTTTAGCTATTTTTTTTTTTTTTGGTTTGTTTCTCAATTGCAAAAAGCCAAAATCTTTCAAAGTTTATCGATAGTGAGATATCCATTCTGAACTAATTTATAATACTTGACGATACCTTCGTTTTATCCTCAACTTTTTTTCCTTGAAGGATTTCATAGCATGAAGAAGAAAAAAACTTTTTTTGGGTAAAAATTGTTGGTTTATTATGTATGTAAATAGCTTGGCGCAATTCATTTTTTGAGTTTTGGGTAAACTCAATTTTAATCACTTGGTTATTCATTTATTTACTTATTTATTTTTTGTTGAAGAGCCAATCAGAAATCTGTATTTTTATTGAAACCAAATAGTATCCAGGTTTTTGGTATTTTCCATTAATTGTGATGGCAAAACTTTTCTTCTCCTTATAATTTTTCTTTTGAACTCAGATTTTTTTATTGCGGATTTTTTTGCAGCGAACGAGACGTTTCGGACCTTAAGATTAAGTGGTTCTTAAGTAGGATCACTTTTCCTCAAAAATTGTCATGAATTTTGACGAAACATGGATCATATTATTGCAGGGGCCTATGAGGGCTTTTCACAAAAAAATCAACACACACCCCCCCCTCCTCCTCCAACTTTGCAGAAATATTTTTTCCAAAATTGTCGACTTAGGTATATCTTCATGGGTAAGGAGCGATTTGAAAACTTGAATTTGATATTTGAGGGTGAAGGAGAGAGAGGATGTTGATTTTTTTGTGAAAGTGCCACATAAGCCCCTACATGATCCATGTTTCAGTCAGACTGGTTTTAAATGAGACATTCATACTTGACCATATTTGAGGAAAGGTGATCCTACTTGGGAACCACTTTGATCTTAAGGTCTGAAACTTTGACAATCAAAGTACATAACTCGATAGTAACTATACCTACTTACTGCCGGAGTTTCGTCTCGTTCGTTCCTATAAAAACAATCTCACCATACTTACCTTATCCTCCTATGCTCTTTATGCAGTTTAAATTTGAAAAAAAAGCTAAAGCAATGTTTTAATAAGAAGCAAAAACTCTCTTGCAATCAGCTGATTTATTCTTTCTATTTACGATTTATGTATATCTGAATTTTTTTTTCTTGAATAACTAGTTCAATTTGATTTTATAATATCGAGCTTTCTGTCGCATGGGTACAAAAATTTGATTGATTTACCCTTACTTCCCAGGGATTGATGGTTCAAGTGAGTGGTAATATTCTGCAATCTGCAGAGTAAGTCGACGATTTTTTCTGTGACAGTATTTTGTAAATCCTGTAGGTATATTTAATTTTGTGGCGTTACTCTAGAAAAAAGCAATTGATTACATTTTGGAAGATTTCTCCCAAGGGCCAAGATTGATCAGGTTTTCAGGGATTGCTTCCGGAGATTTCATCTAGCATTAGGGTGTTTGATACGCATCAGAAAAATTCCATTTCAATACACCCAAATTCTCGTAAATATATTAAAAGAAATGTATAATTAATCAAAATAAAACTCACCTTGAATTTCATTTTATCAATTCCGAAATAACAGCAAAATATTTTTTCTTTTTTCTCAGACACATTTGTGCATCTGTGTCTCATGAATACATGGTCCGGCAACGTGGCGACCTCGTGGCACGACCTGCACAGCAACAAACAGAAAAAAAACACTATCTTAGCATAATGCTCGTAAAATTTAACGAATTTCGGAAATACTTGTCCCGTCGTCGTCGTAAGCTCGACGTAGCTCGTAGGTACCAGAAAAACACACTGTATTAGTACCTCTATATTACCAATGCTACAAGTACCTAGTAATAGTACCTATATCGAACCGAACCCAAGCATTACCGATCCTCATTCCCAGTTCGGCCATTTACTCGAGATTCGAGGTATTAAATGGCAAGGTCGTAATGCTTATTCGTCGTACGGGTTTACGTTTAGGTGTATGTCACCTGCAGCCACACCTTTATTATCTGGCGTTCGGCTTTCTGGATGATTTTTGGCCGATGAATCGTTTTATTGATGGCGGATTATCGTTCGGTATACCGAGAAAAGACAGTAATAAAATCGCGTATTGAGCTGATTAAAGTCTCGCGCGCCTCGTAAAAAAAGAAAAAAAAATACACACAAACGAACCTTGTTCTTTGGTTAGTAAACTTGCTCATAGACGTACAATTTTCACACCCTCTGATTTCGATGAGTTCGCTTCCTCTTTACGTGGTAAATTTTTATAATTTCTTTCTAGGAAATCTCTTCTGTGTTGGCTTTCCGCGTGCTTCACCTTAAATTACCCACAGAGCCTGAGCGCATAACTAGGTATACGCGGCTATCTTCAGCCAATCTATTTAACGCCACCGCTCTGCTGCCGCAGAACTTTAGATTATGGAAGAACGATAGATGAAGAAAGAGAAAAAAAAACCTGTTGTTCTATACGAGAGTGATATGGTAGCTCGGTGTAAACCCCGCCCCCGCCTCCTTGCTCTCGGTCTGGATCTCGGATCTCGATCAAGAGCAGTGTGTTAAAAACCCATCACTTCGTGTACTCGGTACCCTTTAATTTTCGTCTATCAACGACATCGCCTCGTATAGGCGATGCTGGTGTTGGTGTGTCTGTGTATCTATGCATGCCCATTTAATGGATACCGCACAGCACAAATTACATATTACAGGTACCACAAATCGTTACATCGTTGTTGGGAGGATGGAACCGGGACCCTCTCTTAGCGAAAATCTATATTCTTATTCAATTATCGTCAAACGAGCTACGCAGCCACCTCGGCGAGAACCGTGTGTGGTGTGCCTGCCTTCTCTATAGTACAGCCTGCTAGAGTTGGTGTTGGAGTATTTCGACTTCGCGGGTCAATCACGTCGTCATCGGTGATCAGTTTTTATCGTTAGTTTACTTCAATATGATCTGTGCTGGGAAATTATGCCAAAGTGAAAATGATTTCTGGGGAGGGGGGAGTCAAAGAGGGTCATTTTGAGACCCCAACTAGCCTCCTAGCTTGATTTTTCATGAGGACTCAGTCGTTTAAATTTTTGAAAATGCAAAAATCAAAAAAGGTAAAAAGCTGAAAAAAACAAGTTCATAAGTTTTTCATCTCACTATTGGAAGTAAAATTATTTGAGAACATCGAAAATAGCTTTTTTACCTGAAAATTTTACAAGACCCGAATTTGACATCTGATGCTAAAAAAAAAAAAAAGATGAAATGTGATGAAATTACTGAACTCGTTATTCGATGAAAATTTTGATAAATTCACAGTCAATTTTCTAACAAGAGAGGTACATATATCAACTGACAGAAAAAATTTCGAACTTGACAATACTAGATCGAAAGAACGTGCAAAGAAACACTATTCAAAATTTCAGGCGTTGAAGTGCATTTTTCGATTTTTAATGAATTTTTGAAAATCAAATTTAGGCCCTGAATAGATATACAACAATTCATCAAAAATCGAAAAATGCATTTCAACAGTTGAAATTTTGGATGGTAGTATATTTTTGCACGCTCCTTTGATCTAGCTTGGTCCAGTTCAAAAATTCTCCTCCCACAGTTGGGGTACCTCGTTGGTAAGGAAATGTTAATAATGGACGTCTTGAAGTTTTTGTGACCGTATTGTCCCCCAATGTGAAAAATATTGCCGTATGTAATTGAATTCTACGACCCAAAAAACATATATTTTGATATATCACAAGGCCATATTTGCTGAATTCATAAATACTCCCCTCACGCCCCACCCCCCAAAAAATGAAAATTTTGAAAAATTTCGGTGCCTAAAAATCATTTTAGGCATAGAGCATTCCGTTAAACTGCTTGAAAATAATTTTTAACCCGATTTTGTAGCTTTTTATGAGAATTTAGCCCAAAAACATGAAATTTGTCAAATTTGCTCCCATTTTGACCCAGTCTGGCGGGACTTTGGCGGCACTTGTGGGTCGGCAGACCGATATATTCGGAGTCAGCGTGAAAAATGCTATAATTAGGCACCAATTTTAGCCATCAGTTTTCTCAGCTGAAAGTTCAGAAAAATGTTGAACTTTCGAGCTTTCACTGAGCTTTAAAGCAGCAGCTGCGGATCGGCAGACCAAGTGCTTTCAAAATAGGGGTATGTATACTAACTTTTGAGACCATCCCCAGCTTTCAGTTATTTCGGCCCAATCACAGTGGTATAGCTCTTGGACTAAAAATATTATGTCGATTTCTAAACCCACATTTTCTCAAAGATATTCAAAAAATTCGATTTGAACGATTTTTTTTTTTGGAATTTGAATTCTAAAATAGGTACTTGAATTTGGGTGTGATTTAATACCACGACAAAAAAGGGCGTCAGCACGACAAGCATAGGCACTTTCACGCCAGAAAATTCGTTACCACGACTAAATTGGAAATTCCCGACAATAAAGAGCTTACCCCGACATAAAAGGCACTCCAACGACAAAATAATGTATCAAACGACGAATTAAAAAATTCACGACATTTTATTACTTTCAACTGCTATATAAGGCAATGCACGACAATATTTTTCTGTCAAAAATAGGCATTTCACCGACAGAAATAAATGTTTGAAAAATATAAAAATTACATAAAAAAGTATACATACAAAGAAACGAAGTATCTATTAAAAAAAATTTCTGTTTAGAGTTTATAAAAGTAAAGCTTTTGTTGACTTCGTTGGGCGACCCCTCTTACTTTTTTGACCCAAGGGGATACATTTCGCAACTGCCATACATATCGATGCATACAAGGCCATGCATGACAAAGTTTTTCTGTCAAAAAGAGAAATTTTATCGACAGAAATAAACTTTTAAAAATATTAAAATGATACCAAAAAAACGAAGTAGGTATGTAAAAATTGCTGTTTATAGAAGTAATGTTTTGTGGACTTTGATGGGCGACCCCTCTTCCTCTTTTGACTCAGGGACGAATCGAAGTTTTCCCCTCTAGAAATTCAAGAAAGTTGAAAAAATACAATAATTTCAACTATATTTTAGTTTCAGTTTTCAAAAATTCAAATTTTTTACAATCATGTGTTTAGTTATCTTTCATTTGCCGACAAAATCGCCGATCTTTCCTCAAAATTCTTATTTTTTTCCCTGAGTTTTTGCCTTCGCTTCGCTTAGGCCAATTTAGGTCTCTTCTACCGAGTTTCAATTTCACTCAAATTTTTTAAAAAGAAACTCTCAGTTGATTATTTGTCAAAATTTGTAGAAAATATAATTGTAATTGAACCGATAATGATCTGTCGTGAATAAAATTATTTTGTCGTGAATACTGCTTATCTCTTAATTACATCGTAGTCGTTCATAAACACTTTATTGTCGGGCGTCATTTGGCGTGGAACTTCATCATTTTTCGTCGTTCATTCATCCTTTTTAAACGAAAAAATGCTTGTCGTGATGACGCCCTTTTTCGTCGTGCAAAAAATATTTCCCCCTTAAATTTGATCGAAGTTGATGACTAGAGCTAGGGTTTTTATGCAGAAATATGATGAAAATATGCAATATTTTATGCAGTTTTCTCACCTAAAATATGCAAAAAATGTGCAATAATTTCAGTTTGAGCGAAGTCCACGTGAAAAGGGTTTTTTAAGCTGAATAAAGGGGAAACCGTCAATTCAAAACGAGATGAACGCAGCGATGAAAAAAATCCATATATTTTTAAAACGTTGGCAAAATAAGTCATTTCATAATAGGTATTAAATTCGTCATCTTAAAATCAACCGAATCGAGAAACAAAAGAAAAAATAGAAAATTCAACTAAAAAATTAGCAACTAATCAACTAAGGAAATTGCATGCAATTATCAAATTCATTGTTGAAAATGTCAATTTTTGCAAAAAAATTTATATGTACCTACATAATTATGTAAAAAATTACCAGAAAATGCTGATTTGGTCTGAAATAATATGCAAATTATGCAACATTATATTGGGCTCATTCGTCAGAAAATTTTTTGATTCGTGGACATCTTATCAAATATGCACTTTTTCCGGTCCATAAAAAAATATGCTAAGCATAAAAATCCCAGCTCTTTTGATGATCTTTGCATTTATTTATCTACCTGATTTAATTGTTGTGATGTAGACATTTTTCCTTATGAGCTGTCGAAGTTGTTGAAAAGAAGAGGTTGAAATCTTGTGTTTCGGTTGGAGTAAATATAGATAATAAATTTTTACTCTATGGGCCTTATTGAAAAATTGAGAACATTGAACAACAGTTGGAAACATTTTCAGCTGAAAAAATTTTAAAGCATATTTCCATCAACTTGTACCCATCAGCATATGTAAATTCTGTACTCCAGAGCAAAAAAGATGAAAAGTCCATTTTTTTTCGATTTTTCGATTGTCACTTCACATCATTGGAAAGAGGTTTGCAAGAGCTTTCCAATGATGTAAAAATCTCAAAATCCCGAAAAAATGGACTTCCATCCTTTTTGCTCTGGAGTACTTACTTACAGAATTTGGCTTTGGTAATCAACGTAATGTTTTGGAGAAAATTGGGGAAAATCTTCTGTTTCCAAAATGAGCTATCACTCAAATTCAATTTGGTTTTCAAGCGTCACATTCTAATTTTTCAATCCTACTTATCTCATGAAAATTCTTGAAATTTATCAGTTGAACTGTCTCGGGCACCCTTTAAAAATTGATGCGAGCTTCTTTAACGCTACAAAGAATCAGTTTCATTCATTTTTGAAGCATAAAAATTCAGCATAGGGGTAACGGCCCAATTTTTTTTAACCCTCTAGTTTTTTTACCCCCCCCCCCCCAAGAATTTTCTGAAAAATAAGCAATCCACCAAAGTCATGAATCGATTCGAAAACCATATTAACATGTTTTATGCTTCTTTTGGAACACAATTCCCTTGAAAGGTGCATTTTCCATTCAATGTTCATGGTTCAGGAGACTTTGAAAAATGTGATGTGAGTTTTGGTCGATTTTCTTAACAAAATTTTAAAAAAGTACTGTGTTTTGATTTTAAGGATTGGACGCACTAATTTCCACCAAAATGAGTTCGTGAGTACATCGCTGAATTCTACAGACTCTGGTCTATTAGATGAGCTAGTTATTTTTCACAAAATCGGTTTCTAAAAATTTTTAGAGGGTGTAAAAAATAGGGAATGATTCAAGCCCAGTTTTCTATTTTTTTACCGGGTAAAAAATATAAAAAATCCATATCAATTTTTGTTCTTTAATTTTTTTACCCCCCCCCCTCAATTTTCAGAATTTTTGCTCGCTAACGACCGTTGAAGGGCGTGATATAAATTTTATTCATTTTTGGGGAAGTATTTGAATGTACAGCTCTGAACTTTTGTAATTATTTTGCCCAAAAAACACTTTCTACAGTTGATTACATCAATGTATTGTAAACAATCAACCAAAAAAATTGAATAAATCAATGGTACCCTTCTAATATAGGTTTTCTATGAAAGCAAACAAACCAAAAACGTGTATCAAGTTGAAGACCTTAAGTATAGCAGTAACATGAAAACAGAAAATTGGAGCAGGAATTTTCACAGCAATTTTTCACCACCTACCTATATCCGCAAAAAATTCCCAAAAAATAGTTTCTTGTGAAAAACAAGGCGTTCATCTGGTGGTCCAGGAATTTTAAAGTCCAAAAATACGTGTATTGAATTTTTTTTGTTGAAAATTTGCTCAAATAATCTTTATAAATTCTCATTTTATTTTCAATTATGTTTTCAAGCAATGGATACACTGATGATAACGGAAAGGGCACTTTTTGGCGTGGTTAATTGATAATTTGTTAGGAAACGTTGAATTATGTTGTTACAATTGAAAACACAGCAAAAATTGGGGGGGGGGGTAAAAAAATAGCGAATGGGGGTAAAAAAATTGCGAACTCGTTTTTTTGCAAAAAATATTTTTTTTTGGCGAACCTAATGAAATTAAACTTTTGGAAAACACTGAATCTTGTCAACGAATGTTCGCTGATTTCAATGCGCTTTTCAGTTTTTCTCTAGCTTCATTAGGTCATAAGAAATGTCAAGATTATGTCCTTAGGGGGGTAAAAATGTAGGGCCGTTACCCCTACGCTGATTTTTTAAACATCTTGTGAGTTATAGAAAACGTCAAATAAATGCATTTTTCCTAAGACAACTTGAACTCTTATTTTTACGTAACTTTAATGTGTCGTGTATTCCTAGCCTCGATGGAAGCCGTGATCGTCTAGTGGTTAGGACCTTGCGTTGTGGCCGCAATAACCCAGGTTCGAATCCTGGTCACGGCAACGAGGTGAAAAATTTTTTTTCTCGTTCTTTTACGATTCCTAACCAGAATGTAATTTAATATCTCTGTGTATATTTTATCGGTCTGAAAACCCTTAAAAATGTCGAGGAAAACTCATTTCTCAGAATGGCTAAACACCCTGTATCCCGTACCTACTTCGCTAATACTCGTAATATGGTATTTTCATGAAAAAATTTCGAGATCAAACGGTACAATATGAGAATATTTACATCCACCATACCCCCACGTATGATGCAGCTACTTGAAATCGTGTACTCGATGTTCTCGAATGTACCTATTTATATAATATTATCCGCATACATTTGTATTTTGTATACTGGTCGTATGTACTATGTATACACTTATGGAGTACTGTACCACGCGTATTTGATACCCATATAAAATGCTATTCATACATAACATAACTACCTTACGCCATAAAAACACGTGTTTTTTCTACTGCACTTTATATATTGAGTACTTAAACATACGTAGTAATGTACGTACTCGTACATTGCATATGTTACGGTAAATATTAAATAGTATTCTACCTATGAAGACAATTTATGTTTTTATCGAATACATCAGAGAGGTGGTCATGGACAAACGAAGGTATATTATACACTCGATGAAGACGAAGTGTACAGGAGAGAGAATAAGCGCCTCTCGTATACGTACACAAATACTCGTACAAGCTTCCATGTGCTTAAGAACACATGTAGGTTTGAAAAATTGGCGTTCGAAGAAAACCATATCGCGTAGCACCTACCTCGTTTGCGCTGACCTTTGCTATTTCTGCAGCTTAAACACCTCACCAGCACTATACGTATAGCGCTTTTTTTTTATTCCTACAACAGACGATGAGGTATACCCTTACTTACTCGTGCATCTTTATACCTCTATATTTATCGTATTGTCCGACAAAATGGACATACCAACGTTTACCCACACATACGAGTACGCTCTCTGTACACGTATCTATCTCTGTTGTCATCCTTTAAGCGAACTAATTTTAATAAATTTAAAGCGCGATGTGGCAAATTTGAAAAAAGCTCGCTTCTCGACCTCACGTCCGATAAACTGGTTCGCTTTGGTTTTATTATTATTATTGTTGCGTTGTTGTATGGCATCTTGATCTTTTCTTCTCTCGTCGAGATATATTTATGTGTAAGAGGTACCTACCTACAGTATATAAGGAAGGAAGTATGGTACGGTGTAAAGTATGCGTTATAAGTATACTACAATTGTTGCAGAAGATAGGGAATAATATTCGTGGTTCTTTTTTTCTCTCCCGAGTTGTCTGCTAGATTACCTACGATTCCTCGTCTTATTTTATGCCATGGAAGACATCGTCGTCGTGGTGGTGGAACTGTAGGTTGCATAGGTGGATGTGAGCTAGGTACTGGTACCGGTATTCGTGATTTATGCTTCGTGCTTACGCATAATTCTTTTATCTGCGATGGTACGGTTTTGGTTGCGGACAGCGTGAGTCACAGAGACAGTGAAGTAGCTGCCAGGGCAGCGGGTATGTGTTCACTGTTCGAGTATCTCTGAACAATGTTTTCGATTAAAAATTGTTTTTATATTAGGTTTATAGGTTGAGCCCACCTATTTCTCGTTTGCATACAACATGTATGAGTCCATTTATGCGTAATATTATTATCAAGGTTGGATGAGGGGTCAGGAAGCATGGTTTTTTTGATGAATTATCGATTCAATTTCTTAAGGTCTTAGAGGATACCGAGACTAGAAAGATGCAGCCCAATGATGACGAATAGGATCTGATACAAAAATTCATCAAATTAATCTTATCGAATCATTCTTTGTGAATCATGAAGAACGCAATGTTTGGAGCACTCTCATCTTGAGTAAAAGGCACTTTGTAATGACCAAAAAGCAAAAACCCTCTTGCAGTCAGAGATCACCAGGAAAAAGTGAAACTACGAGTTCAGTATATGAGTTTTATTATTTTTTTTTTTTTTGGTTTTCACTCAAGCTCATCGCGACCTCTTAATTGAGCCCCTGGCTGAATTTCGATTTTGAAAGTTGAAAAAATGGTGACATTGGCGTGGAAATCAGAGTTTCGAGGTCTCTAATGTCAATTTTTCTGTGTAGGTGTTCAATTTTTTCTTTGTCCCCCCAAAAAAAGGTTCCAAAGGAAGAGTTCGGTTTCAAAAATTTCAAAAATTGCGACATTAGTATGGAAATCTAGATTTTTGAGGTAGCTGATTTCAATTAATTCTACCTCAAAACCCAAATCTCCATATCCATATCGGAATTTTTGAAATTTTCAAAATTGAGCCACTGCTTTTCTGATATGGCTCAATTTGGGATCAGGGGTAAAATCAGGCGAAAGATGGAAATTAGCTTATTCTTAAGAAACCCAGATTTCCAAACTGGGATGAGTGGTTTTTCAATTTTTTAAAACTTTGATGAAGTGCAGCAAAACTGAGTAAATTTCAATCAAACTTGTAGGGTCATGTTTTAGTTTACTCTTCAAGTGCTGAAAATTTCAAGTTTCGATTTAAAAAAAAAAAATTACTTACTTCCTACATTAAGCCATACAAAATTGATTTAACTGGACTTCTATTATGTAATCTGGCTTAGACATGTTTTCAGATCAAATCGTAGTATATTAGCCGGAATTTTGACCATTGGAAAATGTTTTACTACTGTCTCCTTGACATAATATGAAGAGGACAATTCAACACCTGATTTACAAAATACCTAATCTTGGATATTAATGGATCATCTAAGCTAAGAAAAATTGTGAATCTGGCAGGGTTGCAGTGATGTCTCAGCGTGAAGATTTTTGTAACTGTTTTGTTTGGATTGAGTTCAAGTTTCCAGGATTTTAGCCAGGAGTTGGTGGTGTTGATACTTTGTTCGAGTTTGTCAATTGCACTGGAGAGATTATTACTTTGGGTGCATAAGCAGGTATCATCTGCAAATTGAAGAATTTTAGCAAGTTGTGATGTCGTTGCAGTAGATGTTGAAAATTGTAGGGCTTAGAACAGCTCCTTGAGGTACACCTCTGAAGATCAAATAAGTAACGAGGTACTTGAGTATTCTGCAATTTTTGTAAGAGACTGGAATGCCATATAGAGTCGTAAGCTTGTTTAATATCGAGAAACGCTGTGGAGGTGTATGGTTTATTTTCGAAACCTTGGTGGATAATTTCAGTAAGACAATGGAGTTGATGTGTTGTTGCTGTATGTTTACGAAAGCCAAACTGAAATGCAATATTTTGAAATATATATTTCTTTGGACCGAGGTAAAAATTTTTAAAATTTCTCAAATCCTGAGCACTTGTTCGGTAGATTGAACATGCACGTCAGCCCTTTGGAGGTTCTTTAGGTTTCCAATTCTACAGCTTGCGTTATTTTTCGTTTTTGTACTGTTGCTGATACACCCATTGTTAACCCTATAAATGTTCTCTAAGTCCGCATGTTGGGGCAACAAATCGCTTTGAAGAGTGTTATCAGGGTACTCTGTTGAATTGACCGAATCACGAATAAAGTTGAGCTTTCAGAGAAACATCATTTTGAAAAATGAAAGTCTCGAAAAAGCTCAAATCTTTCATTTCCAACAAAACAAATGGATATAAATTGGACATTTTTTTCAAAAATAATTCAACAACATTGATAAAAAATATTAGTCAAAAGCACTTTCTGAAAATATTTTTTTTTAATTTATAAGGAAAAAAGGTCGTAGGTACTCGATAGTAAAAAAAAGGTCACCTGGCATTTCCCAAGTTGAGCAAAAATAAAAATTTTTATAAAAGAAATACCTAAAGAGAGGATTTTTCATCAAATCATAAAATCTTGCAGGAAATCAAACCGAAATGACCCAAAATTTGGCGAAATTGCGAGCTTTGTGGTGTTGGTAACTAATGATGAAAACATTTTTGTATTGAATTAGGAGATGTAGGTATGTAGTATACGTTGAGCTTTCTTTTATTTTGGAAAAAAAGAAAAAATTATTTTACCAACTAATCAAATGTTGGAAATATGAAGTTGAACATGAAGATAAGTAGTAAAAATAGTAAACAATACAAATTCATCTGCGAGATCAGTCTATCATTTCGTTTACGCTAAAGATTTGTGTTTCTGTTTGCTATTTGTATTTCTCTCTATGTTCATCTTCATATTGTTCCAACTTCTGAATAAGTGGTAAAATACTTTTTTTCCTCTAATCTTCTGCTTCAAAACAAAAATACCCTATTCGTATTATACTTAAGTTACCCCCCCTCCCCGGCCATTCAAAGCTCTCAATTTCGCCCAAATTTTGTGTCTTATTTCGGCCAGATTTCCGACAAGATTCCATGACTTGATGAAAAATCCTTTATTTGCGGCATAGATTTTTGTTTTTGTTTTTTTTTCATTTTTTGTTCAAAGAAATTTTTTCCATCAAGTTTATACTTTTGCTCAACTTGGAAAATGTCATACAACCTTTTTAAACTATCGTTATTAATTATTATGATTTTTTTTTGTTATTAATTTTTAGAGTTTTTGCGCGAAGCGTGAAAAAACTCTATTGTAACCACTTTTTCATGGTCATCATCATCGTCGTCATCGTCGTCCTCGTGTAGATTTTTAAAATGCTAAGCAATATGCAAAAATAATTAGCTACGTTTATTCGTTTCTAAATTCCGATTTCAATTCAAAACTTCATTGTAGATAATAAATATTGATATGAAAATGAAGATGAAACGGTGAGGAAGTATGTAATAAGCCAAAACTAAAATTGTAGATATAATTTTGGCGGGTACTTTCATTTTTTTTTTCAACAACGAAAAACAAATCGAATCGGTGTAGATTGTAATTTTCCAAAAAAAATATAACGATATTTCATGTAGCAAAATTCCAAAGATTATTTTGAATTTAATTTTATAAAAATCGGGCATCTTTCTAAGTATCTATACAAGAATTGAAAGGGTAAATTCAGAAAAATTAATAATTTTTCAAAATAAAATAAATTACGATATTTCGTGTATGTCTGAGGTGAGATTATATTCATCAAAACCATCAAGATTTGTTGAAGAACTATTCAAAAGCATACAGCATTAGAATTTAGATCACCCAATAAGCAAAAGGTAAATGCAAAAACTCTCTTGCAATCAGCGAATAGCTGATGGCTTGTTTAATAATCTTTTCAAATATTGCTTTTGACTGATATTTTCAATTAATAATTAGTTGTTTTCTTGAAAATCAAGGATTTTGATCTTTTTCAAAATTATTTTTCTTTGAAAGCTCAATTTTTTTGTGATTTATGTTTCCCTAACAAGGAAACCTCGAGAACCTCCAAAGGTTTAATATAAAAAAAAATTGAAAAATGACCCACCCTGTTCCACATTTATGTCACAATTTTAAAAATTTTTAAAATTGAGCTCCTTCTTACCTGAGACTCAATTTGCGATCAGAGAGTAAGATGAAATCAGGTGAAAAAGAATTTGAAATTTTAATTTGTGAATCTCTCCCCCTCCCCCTACAGGTCTCAATAATTTTGTGCTATGGATTTTTCTGTAATGTCAATATTTGAAACATTACGAATAGGTATAGTTGGAAATTAATGAAAATTGTAAAATAGAATGCGTCTAAGAGTAGGAATCCATTTTTGGCGTGGAAAAATTTACTTGCCAAAAAGTCCATTTGAAATTGAATTGAAATAATTCGTCGAAGCTCGCTGTAAAAAATATGTTTACTAGATTTAAAAATATTGGGAGAATTTATGAAACTTGATCGTAATAACGTTCAAATTGATGGAATTTGAAAAAAGTTGAAATTTTATTGCAATCATACCATTGAAATAGGTATTCTAAGTGATACATATGATGGTGGAACTCGTCAAAAAACGTCACAAACGATCGACTTATTGATCAAATAATTTCAAAACATTATGAATGAAAGTTTATGAAACAGCTCCATAAACGTTATTCAAAATGAAAACCTACGTATTTGAAATTTGGTAGAAATTATTCTATAGATCGATCAAACTGTTCTTCTAATCAGTTGAAGCTGAATCATCTTCAGGAATTAGGTATGTGTCCATAATAACTGGAGAATTTCGGGTACAAAGATGTACCATTGAACTTGCGATACCCAAAGTACCTTATAAACAGCACCAGAACACTGACGAGACTATGAAGCAGGGACTTGGAATACAACAGATAGAAAGAGAGAGCTTTTAATAAAACTATAATAAAAGTTAACGTTGTATAAATACATCTCTCCATGGTGTAAAGCAGATGTTAAAGAGGGCTGCGAAATTATCGAATCTCGTACTTACGCCTGAATGCGGTGAAATGGTTTTGTATTCTCGTAATACGTACAGTTTCCAAAGCTACCTGCTACCTTTACTATTATTATTTCGTAATACGAGACCTATACACAGCATTTTTCTGAAAAAAGCTCCTGATAAGGCGCACTCCGTCCTACTCTGTACGTCTATGCACAATCTCTAGCGTTCTTCTTTTCACTCTTTTTCAGCAAGTCATACACACTATAACGTTTTTGTAAATCAATATTAGGCTAAGTTTCGCGCTATACAGCACGATGAAAATGTGAGATACAATGAGTACAGTATAAGAAGAGGTACTACACACACAGAGCATAGTTTTTGGCAACACAATGAGCTTATTGAGAAAAGGGAACAGCACCCTTGTTGTTTTTTTCTCTCTATTCCGCTTCTTTCCACCACTCGTCGTACACTCCATCTTTCGCTTATTTTCTGCTACTATGTGTTGTTTAAATACTTTGTAAACCCTTCGTATTAATCATTTTAATGAACGCGCTTATTCTTCTTCTCTCTGTTCAGAGCTCATTGCTGAACGAAATTGTAAGCAATTTATCGGACGAGCTTTTCTGGTTTTGTTATGCGATTTTTCTTCCACCAATGTGACGGAAAATCCGGCAACCTTCGACGACGACACACGAGCAGCTTATTTTCCGCAACACAAAGAGGAGGCGTAGTACACCAGCGATTGATAGGTCCGAATTGATATACCTACTATATATTAATCCATTAGGAAAACAGCGACAGAGACGACGACGACGAACTGAAGAGAAGTGGTTAAAAAGCTCCGCTTCTTTCACCTCACCCCCTCCCCCTCCCCTCATCTTGCGGTAGATCTCTCAGTGTGTTTTTATGTGTATATAAAGCACCCTAGCGTCGAGAAAAAAATGAACCGTGTATGATATATGAGTATAATTTAGCATCGTTTTCAAGACGGGTAGAGGGACCATTTGCGTATAAAAGCCACCTATTCTACATACAGTAGAAGAGCAAGATATGTATAGTTAATCTTAATAAATTAATCTTTACCGCAATTTAGAATATTCACCTCGATAAGTCAGTTATAGTATATTATACAATGTATATGAAACGTTAGCTTCTCCATTATAATGCCACACTCAGCTTTATATATGTTTATTGTTTGTCTTTTATATACGTATTTATATAACTACCTATATGCTGCTGTAAAGCTACCTATTTCCATACCTATATTACTCGCACATTCATACGACTAGTATAAGCGCCATTCATTCGAACAAAAAGAGATAGACAGCGAGAGTGGCATGGCACACATTTAGTATAGTATAAGGAGACAGAACGAGAGAAAGAGAAGGCTACAACGAGAGGTCTATATGCTTACAAAATTATCGTCTTAATTCAACGAAGAAATTTGTCGAGTAATGCTTCGCTTTTCTAGTAACCTTATACTTATACTGTGTATTTGTTTGTATACTTAATTTGGAAAGACTAAAATGCGGCGAAGCGTTTAATAAAAGATGAGCCGAGTGTTTTTGTATCTACTCTTGATAAAGACGACGAAAACGCCATAAGATACAGCAAAAATCCCCCCCCCTCCTCCTCCCACCACCGTATCAAAATCGTATCTTAATATCGTGAAATTTTTTTTCGTATTTTTCTCCCTGTAAAAGATTTCTGCTCCTTTAATATGTACATTAGGAGGATGGCAATTATGACGTTTGAAATCCGTCTAAATAAATTATTATTTTTTTCAAATACACTCTAAGTAGGTACCATTTCCGTTTCGCCTTCGCTGAGTTTTTTTTTCCTTCGCCGAAAAAAAAAAATAATTTATAATGTATTCGCCATTTATAGAAAACTATGAGGAAGAAAATAAACAGAAGTTTGGCCTATATCGTGTGCTTGTAAGTTGTATTACGACTACTGTTCGATGCCCCAGAAAAATGAGAGATATCACAGAAGGGGGAAAAATATTGTACATCGAAGAAAGAAAACACACAGCTTTGTACGAGTATACCTATACTATATTGATGGCGTATACACGCGCGTGTTTTTATAAAAATAGTATATAAACTCGACTACCTATACTGAAGTCAACTCGTATTTATATTGTACACATACATAGGTATTAGGTACATGCTTACTCGATACATATACCATACCTATAGGTACATTTGACAAGTACATGCGTGACCTATCTTCATTACGAATCACGCGGACACGTATGTTACTACTTAGACATTTCCACAAGCCCCCTCCTACCCCCTTGTACCTTCTTTCCTGGGTCGTATTCTCCAGCGTGTGGAGTTCATTTGTACGAATGTGGGTGCCTCGTACTCTTTTGTAGGTACTAGTTGTGCTTTGTTTAGAAGAGAAGTTGAAATTAAGCTCAGAAGTTCCTATATAGCTTGGGCTGTACCGGATTTCCTGAATGTTGGTATAATCTGAAGTGTTTATTTTAGGAGCATACAGTGCTATGATATTGAAATTTTGTCGTAATTTTGAAAATTAATCATGGGTAATTCTACGTCAATTCGACTAAGAAGTGGTAAGGAGGGTTGGCGATTTGTTTTTGAAATTTTTTCTGTAGAAAGACCTTTTGAAGGGATGACCAATGGTGCAAATCGTAGCCCTCTAGCCCTTTTTTAAAGGCTGCTAGGGGGTGTCAAAGTTTTCAGTGAACTTGAAATATCATCAATTTCAGCAGTGGATTACTCGATAACCGCGATACGTACCAAAATGGAACTTTTTCCAATGGATAGGAGTTTTGAAAGGCTTTTTGGGGGTATCATGAAAATCAGTGTTGCCACTTTTTTTCGTACGAAAAATTAGCTCGAAAAGTTTCAAAACGTAGTTTTAATATCGTTTCGACTCTCAAAAATTCTGAAAAAAATATATTATGAACAACGTTTAATGCTGAACAACATATTAAAAAATTGGGATGGCGTTATTTCGTAAAGTCGATTTAAAAAAATTGAAAGTTTTCGAAAAAATGCGATTTTTTGATTTAAAACATGAAAAAAAGATTTGATTGGTGCAGTTGACCCATTTGACCCCTATTTTTACGTATTAGTTGAAAAAATTGAAAAACCCTTTCCACTCAATAAAACGAACTTATCACAAAAAAAATGAAAATTCAAAAAAATTCAATTTTCAATTCCAAACATCAAAAAAAGTTTAAATCTGTTCAGTTGTCTTATTTTGACCTCTTTCTGACGTATTTCATGAAAAAGTTGATAAAAATTACACTCATTGCAAAAAAATTGAAATTTGTTTATTTTTTTCAATTTACTCAGAATTTTGATTTTTTTTTTGTGATGAGTTAACTCATTTTATCGAATGAAAGGGGTTTTTCAACTTTTTCAACGTTTACGTAAAAATAGGTGTCAAATGGGTCAACTTCACCAATCAAAACTTTTTTTCATGTTTTAAATCAAAAAATCGCATTTTTTCGCAAACTTTCAATTTTTTTAAATCGTCTTTACGAAATAATACCATCCCAATTTTTTAATATGTTGTTCAACATGGAAAATTGTCCATAATATATTTTTTTCAGAATTTTTGAGAGTTGAAACGATATTAAAACTACGTTTTGAAACTTTTCGAGCTAATTTTTCGTACGAAAAAAAGTGGCAACACTGATTTTCATGATACCCCCAAAAAGCCTTTCAAAACTCCTATCCATTGGAAAAAGTTCCATTTTGGTACGTATCGCGGTTATCGAGTAATCCACTGCTGAAATTGATGATATTTCAAGTTCACTGAAAACTTTGACACCCCCTAGAAGCCTTTAAAAAAGGGCTACAGGGCTGCGATTTGCATCATTGGCCATCCCTTCAAAAGGTCATTCCACAGGAGAAATTTCAAAAAAATCACCGACCCTTCTCACCACTTCTTGGTCTAATTGACGTACATAGAATGACCCTCAGTCTACGCAAAAGTACTATCCTTCAAGGTAGGTATTCGTACTCAACGTGTTAGAAACAGAAAGAAAAATTTTCGATTGCGTACTCGTAGGATTTGGCATAACTTGTAGATGAGTTTATTCGATAAGATGATTTTCAAATGCTTTGTCATGTCTGGTCTTTCCACTTTTAGTGAAAAAATGGAGGTTTTGATAACGTTATCGAGATGTTTCGACAGCTTGGTGATTTTATCTATTCCCCTTTGATTGAGTCGTATTTCATTCGTTAACTTGTAAAGATGTATTTTTTCTGCTCGTTTTTTGTTTTGTCAGGATATGTTTTGTACCTTCGTATTGGGATGTCATGATTTTAATGTTATGTAATTGTACGTAAAATGCCGCAGTTCCGAATTAAAATGATCGAGTTGAATAATTTCGCGAGTGGACGAGTTTAATTGGAGTTTTTTAATAGTCCAATATTGATCTGTTCGAGAATCCTCAAGACGATGGCATAAGTGTCTAGCTCCAGGATGCCGACTTGGTAGTGATCAGGAAATCCTATCCGATGTCAGGAAATAGGTATCGAGTTGTTATTTTTTGATATTATGTACTCAAGCATGAGTTTAATTCTCCATTTGTAAGTAACTTATGTAAGTTTTACCCTAAATATCGATCTATTCGATGAATTTATTTTAAATAGTTCATGCGAACTTCCTAATTTGATTTTGTTCTTCGAAATGATCTAGTTTGATCTTAATTGATTCGTTATATTTACTTGCTTTCGTGAATGCTCAATTTTCGTGATTTGGTTCTAAGAACGGTATTACAAAAATATGCATGTAATTATGACAACGTGACGTGTAATTGAGGGTTCCTATTACTCCCTCACTTCCTTCCTGACCTATCCACTTGATTCCTACTTTTCCTCACTCTGGTCGTTATCCAAAATTCCAGGATGAAATTTTGTACGTATTTCTATGCCTCGAATTATACCACAAGGTGCTCAATAAAGCTCTTTCGAGTAAAAATGAAGCGATTTTTCATTTTTTCCGGCTGTTTTTCGAATGTACCGGCCGAACCCTGCTTTATTCTGGCAGAAATCTACATAAGTTGATAACACCCGAGTGATAGGAAATTGAATTCTCTATACAACTTTAATTTCGTGCAATTTTGTCTCATAACGCTTCTTTTTCTATGCTGCATGACTTGAAAGTTGGAAAAACCTTTTTTCTAAAATTAGCGGTCTTATTTTTCGCCGAAATTGTCAAAAATTTTCGCGTTTTTTTTTGCAAAAAATTTCAAAAAAATTTACTTACTTGTCCAAAAGTTTGGCTTTTTCTTCAGTACGTAGTATTATTCTTCATGCATCGGTATAAAGCCTCGCTTTTTGAATAAAAATTACAAAAAATTTGATTTTTATGCCAAAATTACCGAAAAACGGTCAACTTTTGCAAACATTTTCAAGTTTTTTTGCTTTTTGAAAAAATACTTGCGTAGTTTTAAGCAAAATGATACAGGTTTTTGCTTTTTTTTCAAAGAAAGCCTTGCTTTTTTGCCAAAAATCGTAAAAAATTCTCGCTTCTTAACAAAGTTGTTACAAATTGTTAATTTTTTTTTTTTTTTTGAAAAAATGCCACAAATCTCACTAATTTCAAAAATTGTTTAATTGTCTCGCTTTTTTTTTTTTTTGTCAAAAATCGTTAAGAAGCCCTTCGATCCTTTGTTAAAATTTTCAAAGGTTTGCTTTGTTTTCCCAAAAATTGCAAACATTTTCACTTTCTTGCCGAAAATTATCAGAAAGTTCTCAAATACTGTTCGATTTCTTATGCATACTTGATCGGAAAACAAAACATTTGAATTTGTAATGTTCTATTTAGGCGCACGCACAGTTTGTCATTGAGGGATGCGGTTTTCTCTCGAAATTACCTGGTTTAGAAAATAATCAACGGTAATTATTGTAGATTTTTTGTTTTCAAAATGTCCCAATGAATATGCAAAGGAGGATGTATTCTTTTGGCAAAATCTTCAGGTTTTCTGAATGATCTTGTGGTTACTCAGGGCATTTCTAGGAAAACAAAGAAAGTTGTGATGATCTTCGGTAACTGTTATGATTATGAACATATTGAGCATTTAAATGTAATGATGAATGATGGTCGAATTTCCAAAATTCGTGAAATTTCAATGTACCAAAAATCTGGTGCTATTTTTTGACATCTTATTTCTAGGAATTCCGGCTCGAATATCTACGATGAAATTTTTGTAATCCATCGATTTCTATCAGACTGGAATTTGAATCATTATTACTCAAATGAAAAAATTTTAAAAAAAATTAGTTTACCTAATTTACATACCTATGACTGATTTTCTGCAAAAAATGATATTATTGATACAAAGTATCATGCAAAAATCATTATTGTGATTGTAATTTTGTCTTCATTTCTGTTTAGTTTTTCAAATAATAAACAGAATATTAGGTACGGATTTGTAATGGAAAATCCTGTTATCTATTTTCTAAATTGAGAAATGAAAAACTGAGGAATTGGAATAATTTTTGGCAGAATATTACGCTATAAGTTCTCAGTTCAAAGGTGAACACAACCATTCGAAAGCAAAAACTCTCTTGCAATCAGCGAATTGTTTCAAGATTTTGGGGAATTATACGCGTAGACAATTTTGTTGTACCATTACGAAAAGCCTGAATCCCGAAATGGAAATCTTGAAACACATTCCTGTACTGGAGCCATACTCTCGAGTGGACTGAGATGATTCTCGAGTCAATCTTGAACCGTCAGGTAAAGTGGATTTTTTTTAAAGTATTGGAATTATTGCTTCAAGTAAATTTTTAATTCGAGACGAGGTTATCCATAATTATCAACAAACATCTCGATTATTTCTTTTAACGAGTATTATTTTTACCTGGCGAAATTTGCTATAAAATTGAACGAATTGCCACGTCATTTCTCGTCTGCACCTCTTTTTCCCTTCACTCAAAATCAGAATTTTCCCATTCGCGATCATTCTGAAGCCTCCAGCGCAATTTCCAAATTTTTTCAGAATTTAAAATCAACTTGAGCTGCTAAAAATCGAGCTCTGGCTTTTTGCTTTTAGCCCATATTTGCTTTGTGAAAAATAAACACTCAAGGCATACGCACAGAATAGGGTGGGGGGTCGTCCTTGACTTTTTTTTTGGAAAATTAGAAGATGGATTCGATGAAAAGCTTTGGTGAGATCTCCAAAGACTACAGGACAAATTTTGGACCCCCTGATTTAAACCTTCACTTTTCTACCGGGATTTCAAATTTTGAAATCAACATTGGAAAATGAAAAAAAATATAATTTGGTGATAATTAATCATAATGTTATCTACTTAGAAGTACGAACAGGATTTTCGATGTTTTTTTCAATTTTCCGGTGGTTTTTCAGGATTTAAAAAAATAGTACAATTTTAGACCTGTTAAAAATGACCTGAAAAAGTGTTAAAATTTCAAAAACTGTGTTCTCACGTCTAAATGAATAAGGTATAATGTGATCAATTATCCCCAAAAACAATTTTTTTTAAATTTTTATTACAAATTTTAAAATTTTAATCCCCGGTGGTAAATGATGGTTCAAGTCTGAGGTCTGAAATTTGAGGTCCTTCCACATCTTTTTATCGAAGCCCCAAACTGTTCGTTGAACAGGTGGAGATTTGACCTTTTTTTTAAACTGACGGATTCTCGAACTAGAAATTTTATATCAATACGGTATTGAAGAACACTGAAAACTATCCAAAACAACAGCTATGTTTGAAGAATACTGATTGTGATTTCGTGAAGTTGGTAAAACAGCAGAATTGTTTGAATTTTATTTGGATTGTTTCATCATAATCCTTGGCATTTTTGAAAATATAGAAGATCACTTGCTTATTCTGATTCTGGATCTCCACCGTTCTGGTTCTTCACCGTTCTGGTTTTTATAATTTTTTCGGGTAAAATCGTACCTGTGAAAAAAAGCCTGCCATAAAATTCTCATCTCTATACAGTTCTGCAATCAGCGAATTGTTTTAAGATTTTAAGGAATTATGTTTGTTGACTAGGTTTGATGGAAATCTTGAAACCAATTTCTGTACCCTTGGAGCCATACTCTCCAGTGGACTGAGATGATTCTCAATTCAATCTTGAACCCGTCTGCTGAAGTGGATTTTTTTTAAAGTATTGGAATTGCTTCAGAAGAAGTTGTAATTGACTTTAGCAGCTGTAAGTTGAATCTGCTGTCATGGGTTAGATTTTTTAAATCACTTTGGGTGAGTGAATTTTGAATTCGAGGCGGCTCATTTTTGACCTATACGTATAATGATCCTAAACAAACTCCTCGATTTTGTTTTTTTTTTTAACGAGTATTATTTTTACCAGGCGAAAAATTTTGAACGAATCGCCACGTCATTTCTCACCCGAACCGGTTTTCCCTTTACCCAAAATCAGAATTTTACTATTGGCGATCATTATGAAGCCTCCGCTGCAATTTTCAAATTTTTCCAGAATTTTTAAATCAACTGGAGCTGCTAAAAATCGAGCTCTGGCTTTTTGTTTTTAGCCATATTTGCTTTGTGCAAAATACGAATGATCGAAAATTGCAATTCACAAAAAACAAGGCGTATGATTAGAACAGGGTGGGGAGCGTCTTTGACTTTTTTTTTGTGGAAAATTAGGGGATGGATTCGATGAAAAGTTTTGGTAATGGGATCTCAAAAGACTAGACAAATTTTGGGCCCCCTGATTTAAACCGTCACTTTTTTCTACCGCGGTTTCAAATTTTAAAATCAACGTTGAAACTGAAGAAAAATATATTTGGCGATAATTAATCGTAATACGTATTATCTACTTAGAAGTACGAACAGGATTTTCGATTTTTTTTTCAATATTTCTGGTAGTTTTTCAGGATTTGAAAAATAGAACAATTTTAGAAAATAATCTGAAAAATCATTAAAATTTCGAAAACTATGTTCTCACTTCTAAATAAAATAAGTACAAGAATGTGATTAGTCATCCCCAAAAACGATTTTTTTTCAATTTTTATTACAAATTTTAAAATTTTATCCCCAGTGGTAAATTATGGTTCAAGTCTGAGGACTGAAATTTGCAGTCCCTCCGCATCTTTTTTATCGAAGCCCCCCTCTCAATTTTCAAAAAAAAAATCAAAGCTGGCCCCACCTCCACGTGAAACTACCTAACGCTTGTAAAACAGTCGTGTGTGTAAGCCAGAATGAGATTACCAGCTGCTCAAGTGAGTTTTCGCACTTTCTCAAGAAATCCAAAAATCATGAAAAACTCAAAAACTGCACTAGAAGCTCTAGAATTACCGGCAGTGGCGAAATTCGAATCGAAGTTCGTTCACCTCCTAAATACATACTGATCAAAAAACTGCCTTCGAGGTGTTCTCTTGGAAATCGCCCAACTGTGAATGAACTGTTCATTGAACAGCTTGAAATTTTTTTAAAAATTTCTATTTTCAAGTGGCGAAACTATCCAAAACGACTATGTTTGAAGAATACTGATTGTAAAGTTGGTAAAACAGCAGAATTGTTTGAATTTTGTTTGGATTATTTCATCGTACCCTTGACATTTTTGAGAATATAAAAGATTACTTGCTTATGATGTGTAGAAGTGCAGATTACTTCATTTGCTGACGTATGCATGTATTCGGTTTAGAGCATGATCTGTTTTTGGTTTGTCAATTTTCTACCGTCTCAACATTCAATTTGCTCACTGATTGACAAATTTCTTTCATGAATTCTCTGAATGGGTTCAGATTATTTGTGAAGAATTGTAGCTGCCCTAAAACTATCCATGCACCCTAATTTGAGCTCCTTTAATTGAGGTAGATTTTCATCTTAAATTTGCTTCATGTTACATTGTATTTATGTACATACATACGAAAAAAGACCGATTGTTCGAGGGAGGGGGGGGGATTGAAAATTTGGAAAGGAAAAAATCCAAGGCAATTTCTGTTCGTAAAATTTGAAAGACACCCATGAGATGTACAGGCAGGTTAAATTTTGAACATTTTTTATTCTTAAAACGACAAATTTGTTCATGGAGAACATGCACTTTTTTTTTAGAAACATACCTGCCACAAAATTTCCATCTCCATGTACATAGTTTTCATTTTATTGGCTTTCGGGCTTCAGTATTTGTGATTCTGCCCGTCTCACTTGTCGTCGTCGTCGGTCTCGGATGTAATGATAGATGGGATGTCGTATACACCACGTATACTAATAAAAGCGCAAAACGCAATCAATTAATTGCCTTCTGGCCTCCAGAGAGATGGTAGGCCGCCATTAGGTAAACTTTAACTAATATAAAATTGGTCGTCGACTCGTCGTACACGCCGCGATGTATTCGCAAAACACTGACAGGGTGAAGCTTGCAGAAGAGACGAGGGATTTGTAATATAAGCCAATAACATCGATAGTCCGCAGTGTTTTCGCAAACGCTACCACGTCAAACTCCTTGGAATCGTGCCGGGCCTCATTGGCGAGGGGGTTCTCAGCATCTCGTCAAATACCCTTCAAATTAGGGGTTACTCTATCCAGACACGATGTACTACTACCACGCTGCATTGACGCGGAATTTAATTGTTCGTCGTGGCTGGCGAGGCGCGGGCGTCCTGCTTTTCTTGTATGTCGCGGAAGCCGAAAACAACGTAGTCGTCGTTACGGCGTTATCTGCCTCCTGGGACTAGGTTCTTCTTGTATATTCTGCAAACGTTCTGTCTGAATGTATACTCTCTTCACCCCCTTCCTCTCTTATACTCGTTCGTTTAATTCAACATCTCGTCGACGATCAAACGATCGTTTTTATGGTGTATGATTTCCCCCCTTTTATAATGCCTAGCTCGTAACGTAGTCATCAATTCGATGACATAATCGCTAATGTCTCATCCCCTTTCGTATACACTGCACTGTAACTCGATGTAAAATATTTATTATGACTTAGTGATTTTAACTTTATAATTCGCGTTTGCCACCAAAATGCGGGCTGATTCGAATTTCGCGATTAGAATCGAATCTAGGACTATAATGTCATTTACCTTGTTTGGAATTTGGCTATTGAGAGTCGATCTACGAGTAAGTTTGTAATGAAACAGCCCACACGTTGTTGGATGATGGGTTTTCCTTTTCCTAACTTACGCCTTCCTTATACATTTTGGTTGGTTTGGCTTATTTCGAAAGAGAAGAGCCTTTTCATCTTGCAAATGGTAACTTTTTTGCGATAAAAGAAAACCGAATTGGTAATATTATAATTTAAATTCAATACTGGAGGTTATTTGTTTAGGTACCTACGTAAAAACGTAACTTATTGCTTTCAACTCTAGAATGATAGAAAAATTTTCTTTTGAGAAGTTTCCTTACACTTTTTTTTTCGAAAGGAGGAAACGCAAGAAATGATGTTTGGCGTTATGTTTCTCATCATTATCATTTTAAATAAGTATGCTGGATACTTGACTAACTATCACTTTGGTGAAGATGGACTATTTTTTGTAAATTGAATACCTACGCATCAATGTTGTTAACCAAGAGAAACACACTTTCGTGTGATATTTTTGAACAGATAACTTTATTTCGATAAGAGAAATTTTCCTGTTTTGGTACGATTATTTTTGTATCGTGTTTCAAATGCGAGGGAGAGCAGGGGAGATGCGAGATGCGATGAAATTTGCCTATATACCTTCGTATTTTATCCTCTCATGCTGTATGATTTTTTTCATTTGACGAATTTTTATTTGTATGCTTCGTGCTTTTGATGGTTTTTTTTTTTTTGAGTGGACATGAAGTATAGAGGGTGCCCTATCAAATGCTAGCTGTAATTTTCGATTCTTGGTATAATTCGATATTATTCAACTACCTTGAGAAAAGATGAGAGTCGAAACTATTTCTGCCAAAAATGTTCAGTTTTTCAAATAAGTTGAAACCAATGAAAAAGTGAAGGTTGAGCAAAAATAATTTTTTCAATCTGATCGTTTCAAAGTCTTGAAACTTTGATGTCGTGTTGAGCTGATTGACGGTTGCACCAAGCATCTTTCCGTCGTTTTTTTTCACCATCAGTACAACTAGCTCTACCTATGATGTCCAATCCATAAAATCTGCTTTCAAAATGCCCTCTAATGAAGCAATCAAATCCTTATTGGCCTGAACACCTGTTATGAATGGGTTCAGATAAACAAAAGATCTTGTGATAAGGGATAGACCATTCTTTTCCAGAAAAAGCGAATAAAAGCGCGTGTAACGGATTATGAAAATCTCGTTCGCAAGTAAGCTCTAACTGTTGTAAATTTCCGAAAAATCTATTCGGTACTGCAGCTTAACTTTCAACGTCGAAGGAATTTATTGCTAGAATAATTTTTCTTGATGTTTCGTACGTCTCATTTTTATTAACTCCACTCATAACAAATTTCTCGAGAAAATAGCATTCATTCCAACTGGACAGGTACTACAGAAGACAAGCATGAATGTTAAAATTTCATCAGTAATTGTTGAAAAATTAGCTATGTAGAAAACTAAAATCAATAAAGCTTACATTAGAAATAGAAAACCAACCATGGTTTAATATCAAAATTGCATGAGATTAAACCTGTCGGATTTATCACAACTTGCAAAAATATTTTTGAACCAGGCCAAGCTAAATCGAAAAAGCATAAATGAAAATACATCTCCTATCAAAATTGCAGGTTCCAAGGTAGATTTTTCAATTTTTGGTGAATTTTTGAGAATTTGGGCTAAGAATGCGAAAAAAAATCAAAATTTCACCAGATTGAAACAGAAAATTGAAATTTGATATGTGCCATATTTTTCGACCCTCTGAATCAATTGGAAACTGTTTCGAATTGTTTTGAGGAGTTCTAAAGCCTTGAAGTAGTAGTTTTTGAAATTTGAAATTTCCACAAAATTTTATGTATTTTGTGAAATTGGAAACCTGAAACTTATTTCAACATACTGAGACGATTGGAGATGGTTTCAAGCCATTTTAGAGCCGTCAGCCACGTTTTAAAATGTTGGATTTTAAAAGAGTCCCATAAAAGTAATTTCGCTTCAGAAAAATAATCACTTATACATTAGGTACTCGTTATAGGACGGCAAAGTTTATTAAATCGATGAGTTCTTTTTTTTTTTGGTTAGAGCGATTCAACTGTTAACTCAAACTTCATATTTCCGATTCGAGATTCAAAAATACGAGAGTCGTGGGTAGGTAGGTATGTACATACTTTTCAAATTTCAGCTTCCTGAGTCAACATGATGAATTTGTTATTTTTTACATTTTTGCATCAAAATTTTTTTTTTTTTAAATTTACCAAAAACTGAAAGTAAACCTGAGCGCTTGAAATTTTGGCTGGTGATGTATTTTTGTATACTCATTTGTTTTATCTTTGCCCAGTTCAAAAAGATTTCTATGTACCACGAATTTCGGTTCCTTAGCCTTGGGCTTTGAACTTTAAACACCTTCAGTGACTTGAATTCCGTTTTCTTCTCATGCCAAAAAGTAGGGCCGCTGCAGAAGCTTTGCCAACTGAACAACGTTTACATATAGCTTTTCAGTGCAAGTTTTCTGATTAAATGACCGAATTTTCATCGGTGCGTTTTCCAAGCTCACATCAGAGAGGAAACAATCGTATTGCGGAAATCTAGACAAGTGCACTTCTTCTTGGCGCAAACCACAAACTCTACTCAACCTAGCTTTTGAACTAGAATTAAATAATCGTACAAATGTGTATAATAACAAAAAATGAAATTAAACAACAAAATCAGAATAAAAATAAATAATGATGAAATAAAAGAATGGACATGAATAAAAACAAAAATAAAATAAGAATTGAAACTGACAGAGAACAAAACAACAAAAAAGAATAGTGGAAAAGACAACCAAAATATGAGTAAAGAACAAAACGAAAACAAAAACAGGCAAAACCACCTTCATACAAAACTAGGAAATCAATTTTCTGACGTTAAACTTTACTCTACCACGAATATGGACTTTCATAGCAGACTTATTTAAATTATTCCTGTTTTCGGAATAACAGTCTTTTTTAAACCCATTGTTGATATAAGGTGCATTAAATGCTCTCATCCAGATGTTGTACCTGCCTCTCTTCTTATCAGGCCTTCATTTACTTCTAATGTATACCTACTGACATAAATTAGGTAAATTTTTCCAAAATGTGGAATTATCAGTATCATTTAAACACTTCAATAGGTAAACTAATGGATAGGAAATAGAGTAGATGAACAGGATATTAATCTCTGACGAGTTGAAGAGCCTGGATTGCACCCAAGTCTATCACCAGTTGACAAGTCCTTGATCATTTTTTTCTCATCATTACTCGGTTTCATTATAAATTTGTCCCAAGTTTTGGATGATATACTTGACAAAAATGAGAAACATTGACACTTTCTTCAACAGAGTTAATGTTATCTTCCATAGTCAATTTTTAACTAGCCATTTATCAGGAATGATACCTTACCTACGGTCTTGGCTATTTCCATGAACAAGTGAATTGAACACTTACGTTTTTCATTAGTTTGATGAGTGAAAACTTATCTAAATCTCCTAGATTCTCTTCCAAAAAAACCAAAAACATTTCTGAACAAGTACAATAAAAGCTCTCTTACAAAGTAGTCTTATTTCTAAAGTTGAAGGGATTCGCGGAAGTGAAGTTTGAAACTTGTTATATCTTCATTAAGTAATTTCAAAAATGTATAATTTTACAAAATCTTTTTTTTTCTCGTCTCAAAAAATCACTTCATAATTTAATTGACTTTCAATGTTGACAAAATTTCGATTTTGGAAAATTTTGAGAGATTTGTAACAAATTTCAGTATTTTTAAAAAATATAACTAAAATATTTTTAAAAAGCAAAATTTTTCACATGTCTCGTTGAATTTTTAAATACTGAAATTTTGCCAGCTGTGAAGGTGAATTAGCTTGCAGTGTAATTTTTTGAGACGAACAAAAAAATTAATTTGATAACGTAATGGCGTGATGGCGTAAGTATACCTTTGAAATTAAAGAAACGAGATACAATTTAGAACTCTTATTTTTTTCACCCTGCATCGCCTTCAAATTTAAAAATGGATTATTTTATGATAGAGCGTTCTTAGTTAGCCCTGAACAGTTTTTTTTTTTTGAAAAGTGATTCAGAAATTTTTTTTGCGAAATTAGATGTTTAAAGTTTTTGAAAGTAACTTGCAGTTGATTTGCATTCGTGATGGTTAGAGAATTTTGAAATAGCGATGAATTTTATCAGCTATTTTATCCAACTGTTTCTCTTCCCATAAGTTTTTTTCTATTCCAATCATCTTTGTGTACTGTCTCTTGAGGAAGCGCGTCGTGTAATAAAACTACACGTTTCCATGACATTCGAATCTGGAAATCTACAAGTAAAAATTGGCATTTTTTTATCACCAAGAAGTGAAACTGAAAAACCAGAAAAATCAATTTTTGAATTGGTGGTAAATTTTTGAGGGGAGATTATGATGATCATGTCATCGAGAGTCATTGAAGAAACATTTAAAAGCATAAGTAAATAATCGAAGCAGTCATTAGCAAAAGCAAATGCAAAAAATCTCTTGCAATCAGCAAATAAGTTTTCATTAAATTATGCAAATTAAATCTGGAATTACTAATTTATCAAAACGCTCAACATTTACCCAAATTGTGTGTTTGACGCTACTTTCTTAAGACATTCCACTATTGCCCCTGTGGCTTGAAGTTCATACATACATCCTCATATAAACTCAGTGTAAGCTACGTACCTTATAGTTACTGAGTGAAAATCCTTCTTTTTAATTTGAAACACCCTTTATAATAGGTGTTCTTTTTTCCACCAGTGAAATATTCCACCACCTAGATCTAGATCGTAACATAGAGTAAACTTTGAACACGAAGCACAGCATTTCGGTTTGAAAGTTTTTTCTCCGCCTGGGTCTATTATTCTCTTATCTTTACTTCGATAAATTTGTTCCAAGTGTAATTTACCAAGTAGTGCCTGTAGTTGTTGAGTTTTTTTCACCTACATTTTAGTCTGGAAATTACCTACACAGAATGGGTAAATTTTCGCCAATCTCACACTACCTATAAATAATGGTCTTATTATGGTATCATCTACAACTTGGATATTTTGCTAGAAAGCTGAACGCAAATATGTACGTTGACTAAATCGAAAAATGGGACAATGTGTGACCGTGTATACGAGATACTGTCCCTTTTTTTTTGAGGGTATGGAAAGGCAACGACCTGCGAAAAATGGAAAATATCTAGCAGCGTATGTCAGGATGATATACGAAGAAGTGCGGGGTAAACCGAGTGTACGATTTTGTGCATCGTTGAGTAAATATACACATTACACATTCACTCATCTTCCGTTTTTCATCGTTTTTGTGCCCCTCTTATCGTCCTGACTCTGTATGTCATTTGTGTGTGTATACATCGTATGTATATTTATGTTAGCAAATAATTCGCTGTACCGATCAGCCCGGCTCGTTTTTGTATTTTCCGCGTACATAATACATGTAGATGTACCTATTTGTATGTACTTGGAACACCTTGTTGTATACACGTACGTACGTAATGTATAAAGGAAATGAAAATGAGTGTTTTGAAGCTCGTCGACCGGTGCTGGACTTGATAGATACTACAATTTTTTCGCGAGTATGTACAATATATGTACAAAGTACAATGTGGGTCTACCTGCCTTATCTTTGTTTTCTTTCATTCTGCAGATGAATGATATTCAGTCTACTTACTAAAACTTTAAAAATATTCCAGGCTCTATCTCCTAACAGGTTTCATTTATTGCCTTGACATCCGCTTTGCCTTCATCCAATTGTTGAATTTCAAAAATAATTACTTGGTCTGTCAACTACCTACGACAATAGTTCTATTCGTAACTTTTAAAAAAATTCGACCTCCTAACTACTTAATTCGTCTTTGTACATACCTCAACTTTCCTTTTAAGATTTCTTACGTTTATGTGGAATACCATAATAAATGATTCCGAAATTCTAATTAAAATCTACGGCTGGGCACCAATGTTTCCCATTTACCAGCCTTCTTAAATTTTTTTAAAGTCATTCTGACTATTTTACTGTACAGTATTCCGATGAATATTCTTGCGACAGTGTGACGTCAATAAAAAGTGAAATGTTAGATGAGGATAATTAATATCTTGAAATAAAATTGGTGAAATTTACCTGAACAAAAATTATGATACCCAAATGTTTTTTATTCTCTATTTAAGATCTTCATTCTTTCAATGAATAATTTATGAATAGTAAAAACAATCTACATACGTGACCTTTTTGTTATTTCTTCTCTTCATATGTACTATGAAAAAAATTCCCAACTCACCTGAAACAAAAAAACAAAACAAATCGATTTATTAAGGACTCAATAATCGTTCTCTAGACAAATTAATACATTAACAATTCTGAACTCCTCCGTTGGATTTGTTCAAAATATTGATACACAAATGATAATCGACACCATCGATACCACATCGATACATAATGTGCCCCAGACGAAACAATTTTCTTCTTATTATCATTTCGTCGTCGTCTCCGATGTTGAAAATACGATCATCGAAATTGTCGTAAATTTGTCAACATCCGCATACAAAGGGATTTTGTAACTTGACATCCACAACGATGTAAAATGACGATCTTGGAAATGTGTTAGTCGATGACATTTGTTTCGCATATTTTCGCTTTACCCTCCTACGTTTCAAGAGTTGTGTATTTTTTTTTCGACGTCGATACGTTCGTTGCGTAATTTACACGCCAAAAAAATGAAGAAAAGGGGTTGTTTGCGAGTATCAAATGGTTACGTGATTTTTACAAGTGTGTTTTTAGTCTCGTAATAAGATGAAAAGGTGAGATTTGCCAAACAGGCTTGTCTGATGGTGAGTGATATTGATATCACATCAGGCATATGCAATTGAGTGATGAGATGAATTTAGTACAAAATAAATTTGAAAAAATATTTCCTGGGGTATTTTTTACTGACAAAACAAATAAAAGACTATCTCGAAGACCCTAAAGCCAAAATTCGCCGAGAAGTTGAAGTTTGTTGTTTTTCAAAAACCCATAAATGTAAATTTTGTGCCAATCTATAGTGTTCGCCTTTTTAATGTGTGGTTTGCTGTACCTATAATTTTTCTAAATGCCTATTTGTTCTAAAAGTAAATTTTATGCTGATTTCAATGTCGTAATTGGATTTGCGAATCAATTCGAGTAAGTAGGTACTGTTCGAACATTTCGAACATAACAGATTGATGAAAAAAAAAATGTGTGCAACAAAATTCTGTTGAAAAATCTTATTATTAAAAGGGAATCGCCACGTCAATGTAACAGTGAAAATTTCCAAAGAAAAAAAAAATATAAATACAACTTAAGAATAAGAAAGAATCGTAAAAAAATTAATTTCAATAAAATGTAATTCAAAGAATGAAAGAATTTGATATTGATATACTACATATGAAATGTGAATTTTCATCAAAACTTGTGAGTAAAAAAAATTAAATGATGAACAAAGTACACAATTTTTAATAAAAATGTAAAACTGTTCATTTAAAAACAGATGATAAATCAATGATTAAAATTATTCCAAAAAAAAAAATTCAAAGAGTGAACTTATGAAAAATTCAAAAATTTATTAAGATTCAGTTGAAAAAAAATAAAAGTTCATTGGAACTCGTGGTAGGTTTTTTCAAAATATTTTCTTGCAAAATTGCATCGAATTGTTTTAGTTTGTGGGAAAGGAAACGAAGTTCTTGAGTGTGCAAATTAGTGAGCCTGAGAGGTTCTAATGTAAAATTTTTCAAAGCGTTTGTAAATGTATCTGTAAAATTCAGATCGCCGAATGGAATATTTGGAATAATATTTTCAAATTCTGAAGTGGTTTTCGATTCTGCGTAAATTACAGTGTTTTTCTGTGTAGCCCTGACAGTTTGGGTTGAGTTGGATCATATTGTATCTGTCATGGGTTCTGTTTCTTTACAGACTATTGAAATCAAATTAGCAGAGGTGAAATTCCTCCATCTGGCAAAATGTTGAGAAAATTTTCTCGAACTGTCAGTTTCAATATCAAAAGGCATGATTTAAATTTGATTATAAAACAATGATCAAAAAATTTCGCCTGGAAGTGGATATGGTTCGGCAGAATATTACAGTACTTACCTACGAATAATTTATGATGTGAATGCTCTAATTCCGACCACCTGATATGTGACATTCTTAACCATAAATTTTGATCCAAAATTACTCGTACTTGATCAAATCGATTCGAAAAAACCAATTACAGCATTTAAATCAGCACAAAATTCACTTTTAGAACAAATATCTAGAAAAATTGTACAGCAACCACATTGAAAACACGAATACCATAGATTTGCACCAAGCAAAGGAACATTTTAGGTTTTTGAAAAACAACTGTGTTGAATTTCGCCTTTAGGAACTTCAGGATGATCTTATTCGTTTTATCTACGCCAAGAAATATTTTTTCCAAATTTTGCGAACTCATTTTTGGAAAAGAATTGGGGTGGTCGGATTTAAGCATCCAAAAATTGATCATCCTATTTTGAATATGTACTTGTGCCTACTAGAACGGTCAGCAAAATTTAAAAAAAAAATTGAAGGTTGAAATTTTAGGAGGCGAAACTAGGATAGTTGGTCGTCATTATTTGAGCTTTTGTCGACCTCTCTAGGTGAATTTGAGGCCGAGTTATTCAAAAAAACAAACGAGGTGGTTGATAATCGGACACCTTATGGGAAGCTATTCTTTTTTCTCACTGTTTTGAAGTAACATGCATTTAAAAATGATGAGAAAATGAAGACAATGATCAAATAAAATGGTGGAAATGTTGAAAAAACTGAAAAATGAAATTGACAGATTGAAATAGTACTTTACCAAAGTGGAGTATGAAGAACTAAAAAATACAAAGATTTTCTACGTAGGTTTTCGGTGAAAAAACTGGAAAATACTCATCTTACCCTTCAGTTTAAATTGTAAGTCACCCAGAACATTTTTCAACCACAGTATCAGAGGTGTTCCTAAAAAAGAAGTATACTTAAGCCCTTTACCGGAAGGCATTTTTGAAAAAAATCGTAGTTTTATCGCTCTAGCTACTCAATCTGTTTTGGAAAAAATAGTCCAATTCAAAAAGAAAACCAAGACCACACTTCAAGGTTCTTGCTGACAAAGGGAACCTTTACTGCTCGTCAACTACGATTCAGCTAAAAGTCGACTCACTGGATGAACATTTTCAGCCGGCTAAGTTAAATTTTCGTTTTTTCGTGAATTTTTGAAAATGTCGCGACTTTGTATCGCGTTTGTAGGTAATTCAAATTTTCTACAAATAGTAAACGCTGGAAATGAAAATCTGAAAATCACTTAATATGATAAAGTCGACATCAGTAAATCAATCGCCGTCATTTTCATTCTAATCTGGAACCTCCAGCAGAAGTCAGCTTCTCTCCGGCAATTTCAAATCGCTCTAGAAGAGGTCGAAATCAATTTTCTACAGTTGAAAAATGTATGTACAAACTTTATTTCGAATTGAAAATCTCAAATTTGAAAAAAAAATAAATTGTGAATTTTTGCAACAAATTATACTCGGAACTTCTACTTACTTTCTTGAGACGACCTAACCCCCTCCCCCTCCCTCCTTAATCAGATGGCCCACAAAACGTTGTACCGCAGCTGGAACCTTGACCCTTCGTAACGTCGATATTCTATACCTACTAATCGATCAAGATTATCTCGTTAATGAGAAGGATTAATTCGAGTGATCGGTTTTCAGGGGCTAGAAGAAGTTTTGAGTGACGTTGACGAAATTCACGAATTTGGATTATTTTGTATCTTAGTTTATTACGATGCTCTCTGAAGTGATTTCAGATAACTGGAGAAAAGTCAACTTTTGCTGGAGGCTCCAGATCGGCTAAAAAATGATGACAATCGCTTCGTGATGCCAACTTCGGCATACAATCCAATTTTCAGATTTTCATCTCCATATTATTTACTCTTTCTGTGGATAATTGATATGCGATTAGGATCCATTTTGAAAAATTCGCTCATAATCGAAAAATCAATTCGGGTAGCTAAAAATTTGGTTCTGAGGCCTGATTGGCATGATCTTTCAGTGAACTGAATTTCAGCTGGATCGAAATTGACGAGTTGTTGAAGTCCCCATTGCGATTGATTGAAAATTTACAATTGATTTTTTAGGTGAATTTGTTTTTTGAAAACATTTTGTGAAAATATTTGGGAATACAGTGGTGCCAGTTTTTCAGCCACGTTTGTAACAAAAAAAAAAAAGAATTTAATACCAGGAAATACCAAAATGTATAAAACATCAAAAATGTAAATTCACCTAATAAAAAATTCCAAAAGACGAAACAACCAAGATTACTTACTATATCGTGATTCATAATTCGAACGATTCCTTCACAAGTGAGCCACCATTCCACATCGTAAAAAGAATTAAATTTCATCGCGTTAATAAAATTACAGTACACGCACACATCCTCGACCCACCGTGTACGAGATAACCACGTATTAAAAAAACATAATTAGATATCATTCATAACGACATTGATCAATCGCTGCCCGCTCTTCCCGACTAAAATCCAGTTTTCATGCGCCGAAAAAAAAGAATACGATGTAGAAAAAAAAATAACGACGCGCGAATCCGAATCGTTAATTTTCAATTTTCTTATTCGACTGGTTTAGCGAGATAGATTCGAGCTCGGCTTATTACTCTTCTAGTCCGCCCGCCATCTCCTGCGGGGACAACGCCACCAGCACCACCGTAGCCATTCCATTCGCGAGAACGCTTCAAAAGATTTATACGCGTAATAGCGCGAATAAATCGTAAATCATCGAACCCTGCGCGCCCAGAGTGGCAGAGCAGAGGCATCTCTCAGGCACAACAAGACACGTTGGTGGTAACATTTTGTACGGCAAATGCGACGATCCATTAAAAAATATTTAAGAATAATTTGTTGCAACGACACATATACGACCGCGTATAATGTAAAATATGTAAATCCGTTATTCAAATTAACGCTATACGACGACAATGTTATATTGTTGAAATATTTGCGACGACTAACACTCTGCTCCCTGTGAGCCGATGGGTGGATTGGATGCTGCGGAGGGAAAAAATCCACTATATTACTCGTCGATGCTGTTCTACGACGATACTTTGCTCACCACCGTTCTTGCGCCTCTCTTGTCGTATGACTCAAAACTGTACACGGTGATGATGATATTTCTTTTTTCCCACTGTCTTTTCTTTATTACGTTTCCTCTTTTTTTCTGCGAGTTGACGACGACGTCGACTTTTGTTTTAATTTCAGAGAAAGAAAGCTTACCATTTTTTTTGATACGCATCTCGGAGGTTTCGATAGTCCTCTATTGTGTCGTGCTGGGTTGGGAAGAGGGTTGTCGAATCCAAAAAATATACAGATATTCGAATTCGGTGACTTCAAGCTATCATCACCACAATTCCATCCCCAAATGGGGCCCTTAGAAGGGTCTAACTGTAAATCCAACTTCATATTCGTGTTCAGGGTGCTCGATTCATATGAACACGACACCCATATTGTCAACCTTTTTCAGATCCAAAATTAGATGGGGAGGTGCCCATGGCCTCAAAATGAGCTTTTTTCAGGAATTGTTGCATTTTCTGCAGTTTTTCAAGGTTCACGTGCAAAATTTCAGAACTTCATCACGAGTATTTTTTTTTTTTTGGCAGTGCTATGACACAAAAAATATGTACATTTCGAAGAGTTTTTTGAGTTTTTGAAGATGACCTACCTGGAGAAAAAAATTAAAAAAATTCTCAAAAAAGGTATTCATCCGAACATATTTCTAGAAGAAGACAAATTTTGTGTGCTCGAATTAGGTTCGGAGGTGCGGCGGATTCAAATTTTCTTTCGTTTAAATCTCCTCCCCTCTCCCCCAGTGGATGGCCAATAATTTTCAGAAAATTCACGTGGCTTGTCTCATGTATCCTCTACACATTTTTGGTGAATTCAAAAATTTTTGCTCAAAACTCCTTGAAGTACGATATTTTTCCGAAAAAAAACAGAAGTTGGTAAAATCTCCATCCATTGAAAACGCTTTATTTAATGCCAATTTGACAATTTGTTGGAAAAAATTCTGCCAACTAATTGCCAACAGAGGCAATATTTTTGCCAATTACTCTCATTCTCAAAATAACTGTTACATTTTTGAATTTTGAATTTCAAAAATCGAAAATGAAGAGAAGGGTTGTATATTTTGGTTTTTTGACTGCAGAAATGGTACCTTCCCATGGTGTTTCATTTTTCCTGCCTATAACATATTACTAGTTTCCTGATCTACCGGGGGGGGGGGGATTGGGGGTTCGAACCTAAGGTCTCTTGCACCTAAAACCCTACATCTAATCCTACAGCTACCAGTACTACGAGAAGTATATTGGGCATAAAATGAATTCTTATAATTTGCTTGCAGGCTCGTGTTGTTAATTGCTTTGATTTAGGCTATGTAAAAAAAATTTACGAATGTTTTTTGTTGTAAAAAATTCCTTGAAGTGGATTTTTTTTAATTTTAGTAAAACCAAAAATTTTAAATCTATATTCAGAAATTTTGTTAATTCTACTTCAGAAATAAAATAAAAATAAAAAAATCAATTTCAAAAAATTAATATCAATTAAATTGAAATTATTTTTTTTAATTTATTGAATAAATTTGTGAATTGACTTTTTTATTTTCATTAATTTGGAAAAAATTATTTTGTGAAATGAACTTTTAAAAATATCTGAGTTTAGTTTTACTATTTTTGGTTTCACTGGATTTTTTTCCGATTCACATATAGGTACACATTCAAAATTTTTACAATTATTTTGTATTGATTTTTTTAAAAATTGAATTGAAAATATATTTTTAAAATACCTACTTGGTTAAAAAGATAAGTTACGGATACAATTTTAATTGTTTTCAAACAATTTTAAATCTATTACCTATCTTTTTATTTATTTCTTTAGAATAGAGACATATTTTCAGTCATACCTACATAAGTATATCAATTTTTATTATAATTTTTTTACGTTTCAAGGTCAACCAATTCTCAAAAGTTTTTAAATTATAACTTCTGTGGGAAAGGGGGGGGTTCGAAATTTAAGTGGATGCTTGCAGTAATTTTTTTAAAAATTAATGTTCTTAAACATTATTCTGCTTAGGTAGATTTTGTTGATAATTCGGTTCAAAATTCTAAAATAATAAAATCATTTTTGTATTTTTAATTTTTTTTAAAAAAAAGAATTTTTTTGCACAAAAAATTATAGACATAGTAAGAAAAACAATTAACCAAGGTTCACTTCAAAGACAGAAAATACGTTTAAAAAACAGGGCTAGGGCAAATTCTGAAACATCTTACGTAAAGTAGGTACAACTTTACGTAGCAAATTTTTTCCATTCAAACGACGAATATTAGGTAGGTCCATACTGTTATGGCTTATTCTGTATAGCCTATTTATGTTAATAAACACATCGCCTTCAATTTAAAAACCATCTTATGCTGAACTTTGATTCAAGTGTAAGTTCAATGCTTAATATTTCGAATTCATTTCCAAGGGTGAAGAACGTCTGCTATTTTACTTATAATCTCGACTCGATGCCATCTTTCCACGTTGACAAATGAGCAGAGTCAGAGTCAGCTGAGCTACCTTAGCAAAAAATCTTGTGAAAAAAGAACGTGCGTTTTTCACTGAATTTGGGATACGTTCAATTAAGAAATAATTTCTCTAAACGATAATTTTAATTCAAATTACGAATATAACCGTGTATATAATAGATAGGACGATAGGTAGGTACTTAGGTACAACATCATGGGTGAAATTCAAAGCAATTTATTTCACAAATCAATCATAGAAAATGTATAAATTTGAATCAGCTGTCAAACAAATACGTCTTCTGACGATCGTTGATGAGCAAAAATTACGGCGAAAAAATTAATTTACGTAAAAATACGTCGCTTCAAATTGCGTTATTTTGTAGGCAAAAAAAATCCGCATTTTTTGAACGCTTGAAAATCACACTTTTCAAGGTGTAACACGCGTACAAACGTAATACACATGTAGCCCTACATTCATTAAACGTGTCATACAATTTAGTGAAAGTAAATTGAACATTAGAGAAGGTAATATTAGAATACATGAATTTTAGCCCATATCACCACATCCTCCGATAGCTCAGTTGGTAGAGCGGTGGACTGTAGTTGTAAAAACATTGGATATCCATAGGTCGCTGGTTCAAATCCGGCTCGGAGGAATTTTTTGAAATTTTTTTTTTCACTTTTGGTACATGATATAAATTCAAAAATTATCCATTTCGAGAGTAACAAGACACGAACATAAAGCCCGTCGCCAATGCATCTTTTACGCACTATCAAAGCATATGGCAATTTTCTGCTCTTTAAGAATGCTATAAGTACGAAAGTTTATTTTTTATTGAAAGTTCAATTAAAAATAAGTCCAACGTGTATTGTAGGTATTATAAAATTATTTCAGAAGTTTCCAACAGTGGAAAGGTGAATACTAAACTAGTATTATAATAAATTAAATTGTTTCCTTTTTGAAATTGGCGATGACTGTGGAGAACTTTTTTTTGGGGAGGGGGACTTTTTTGGCTAAAAATATTTATTAATCGTACCAACCTATAACCTTTCTTTTTCGTTTTTTTGTTTCAATTTCAGTGATTGCTGTGAATTTAAATTTTTTTTTTTTTTTTTTTTTTTTTACAGAATTTGACTGAGTGTAGTGATTTTTTTTTGAAATTCGAAAAAATGAAATAGGTAACCTACTTTGAAAGAAAAACTATAGTAAAAACTAATAAAATCAATTTAAAAATGTTGAAAAATTCTAATTTTTAATTGGATTCTAAATAAAAATCCATATGATTTTAGTTTAACTTTAAACTTTAAAACCACCAAAATATACTAATTATTTCAATGAAAACCTCCAAATTTTGAGCACTGAAACATACACTAACTTGAATTTAAAAAAAAAAAACAATTAGCATCTGTAATGTCTTGCGCAAGCGCATGATGCTGATGTTTGCAAAAAATTGCCAAAATGTTGACAATATTCTTCTAAGGAACTAAGGAAGTTATTGCCAACATTTTGACAATTTGCCAACCACAGCAAAATGTGCATGCGCAAATAAAATACGTGGCAATGTTTTGACATTTGGGTGGCAATTTTCTTTTATACCTTCATTTTCTATTTCGTAGGTGCCAATTTTATAGGTACTCAAAAATGCCAATGTGGCAGTAAAAACGACAAAAATAATTGCCACTGCGCTAATCGGGATTATAGATAGATGGTTGTTTCAAAAAATTGATCAAATACACTTAAACTCGACTCCGCTAAAGGCTTTTTTTTGGTACATATTTCGACTTGAGTTACGATGTGTAGAAAGGAAAAAGATCAGAGTGACCGTATCGAAAAACGCCATTATTCGAACTCAGCGTCTTCAAGTCAGCTACTTACTCGATGTACAACTTAATTTTTGAAATTTTTTCCAATTTGATGAAAAATGAATGTTGTGGTTCCTTCTTCATGTACAGGGTGGCCAGAAATATCGGGTACCCCTAAAAGTTTTCTAACTAAATACTTCGGTTGGTCACAGTGAATGATAATAATGATAACACATATGATTGGTTGTTGGACTGGAGAGATAACATTCCACCAATCATATGCATCTATTTCACGTTCCAACCGATATTTTTAATGAAAAACTGTCTTAGGGGTACCCGATATTTCTGGCCACCCTGTATATATAAATGTACCTACTCATACATTGGCATGAATTTTGCTGGCTAAAGAAATCGAGACACGCAGAATGGATGCAGAATTACTCGAACAATTTTTCAAGAAAAGTTTCGTTGTCTTTCAGGGTCGTGAAATTGTGAGTAGATCTGTCTGACAAATACCAAATTTTACCCTTATTTAAAATATGAATCATTTCCGAAGTTACAATTTGTAATAAGTGTGTAGAAAAGATTGAACTTCCCACTTTATTTTTTAAATAAAAAAAAATCCGAGTTTCAATGTGGCCAAATAGGCTCGAATAAACAAGCTAAAAATTTCATACCTCCAACTTATAGAGATCTGAGATCCACTCCACTGCTTCCCGATACTTTCAATCAATTTTTTAAATCTTATTTAAGAGTCGGCAGGAATGTAGTTGTTGGTGTGGGTAGGCTTTCTATAGATATCATATTCCAATTTGTTGTCTTTTCTGGTGATTAGGATGTCCAAAAATGGCAGTTGTTGGTTGTTTTCATATTCATAGGTGAACTTGATGGTTGCATATTGTTGGTTTATGGTCTCAAGGAAACCATTTATGTTGAAGTCCTCTGGTACAATGCTGAAGATGTCATCAACATATCTGAACCAAATCTTAGGGAAGTCTTTTTCTATTTCCTTCAGTTTGGTTTACAAGTGGCCCATGAAAATGTCTGCCATGAATGGTGACAAAGGGTTCCCCATTGCTGTTCCTCCTGTTTGTTGATAGAACTTTCCACCATATTGGAAGATGGTTTATTTCATGCATAGTTCTGTGAGGTTCATGAGTTCAGCATTCCTTTCTTGGGAAACTTTCTCTTTTTGGAGCCAGTCTTTCATTATGGCCAAGGTTTCTGGTATGGGTACACTGGTGAATAAGTTGGTGACATCAAAGGAGATGAGTCTATCCGTTGGTGTTATCTGGGTGTTTTTCAGTTTCTCCACTAGTTCTTCATTGTTCCTTATTTGGTATGTGACAGGCTGATTAATGGCTTATTGTAATTTGGTGACAAGTTGTTTGGCAATCTGGTATGTGGGTGTATCTATGTATGTTGGATACTATTGGTCTCATTGGATTGTTGGGTTTGTGGATCTTTGGCAGACAGTATAACTTTGGTATTTTTGGGTTGGAGGGTATTTTGTAATTCTTGTTCTTGATTGCTGTCTTGGTGGTTTTTATCATATTGTTCAGTAGGTTTTTGGTTAGTTCTTTGTAGGGTCCATTCTTCAACAAATCATATGACTTTGTTGTTGTAGTCCTCTTTTTCCATTTAACCTTCAAAAGCTGTGACAATTTGAAAAATTCCATTTAGTGGTTCCAACAATGCCTAGATGTGAATGTTATGGGGGTACCTGAAATTATTTTCAAACAAAGTTTTCTTGTTTTTTAAAACTATTTTTGAAAAAAAGTGAAAATAATCCATCTGTTCGAAAATATTTACTTAAAATTATTGTAGTTTCAGTTTTTTTCATCAACCAATTCGTTTCCAGCAGTTCTGTCCATGAATGTGATGAATCCCGAATATTTGAGTTTAAGGAATTAGGTTCAGATTTTGAGGGATCGGGTTCTGTTTTGGATCAGGTTCATTGAAAAAAATTGGAGTCAGGGATCAGGAGATCTGGTTTGGACCACCATCTCTGTCGTTAACTCTATTCAAAATCGTGCAACCATTTGTGCTGTGAGTACATCCAATCTTGAGACAAGACATGACTAATGAGCTTTCAAATCGTAAACACATGAAAATTACAAGGAGTAAATATGATTTTTTCTATCTTTCTTGCTTTGGTTCAAATTGGAGGGGGCCCGTTCAAAAATGTTTTCTACGAGTGTAGTAAGCTCTGAAATTTTGACAGCTGAAGTACCTAGTGTGATGGCTTCGTATTTACTCACTTATTAATTAAAAAGTTTATATTATTTCAAGTTTACGAGTACTTTGAAAGTACAACGTGGAAGATACGTTTAGTGAGGTTTGTATCTCAACTGATTAATTGAGTAACAAATAAATTGGTCCAATATTTTGGCTGTATTTGTATGGATCTAAGCAGTAGGTCTAGGTACAGTACCTTTGGTGCTTTTGCTGTTGCATTTGCCACGTGAACCATTTAGTTGGTCATACTGACATTTTTTGTCAATGGCTACACAGTATCCTAGACGAGTAGTGTTTTCGATCAGACGAGAACACATTAAAGGCTTGGCCATTCTTGAGATTTACAACTGTGACCATATCTACTGTGCAAGCAAGCACCGTTTGTGTATGATTTATGACTGATTTATCAGCCAGTTGGGGGGGGGCTCATATTTGTAGACCATTTTTCGTCATCACACTAGGTATATCCTGTCATACTTTTTCAATTGAGCTTACAATGGAACCTCTTTATCTTAACGTGTCTGCCTGCCTCCGATTTGAACCCGACCTAAGTAAGATTTTTGGAAAGACTGAAAAAACATGATGTGAACCTCCGCAACCAAAACTTCAGATACCTTTACCTACCCAAATTAATTTTTCTATTTTTGGCGAATTTTTAAAAATTTTAAATCGACGATTTTCGACGAATTATGCCTCCTTTTTTTTGCTGAAAAGAAAAAAAAATTCAGCAAATGTGATGAAAATCGGACCTGAACTCCCTCAAACGATTTTTTTTTTACCATTTTTGGTCAGTCTAGAGCCTCCAATGCAATTTTTAATTTTTTTTCAAATTCGAATATTAGAATTTTTCCAGAAGGCATGGAAACGAACTTGGGCTGCTAAAAACTGAGTTGTAACTTATCCTCTATCTTTTTTAAAAAATTGATGCTGTAATTTATGGGTTTATTTGGCCATATAGGAAAGCAAAGGAAAATAACATCGTCAGTTTTCTTCGCTTAATTATGATTTCGGAGTTCTTAATTATCTTGCACAGACTTGGGAAGTGAAAATTTTCACTCGTGAAGAAAAAATTTGGACCCTTGAATAATTTATATTCGACCAACTTATTTATGTAGATGAGTCTAAGAGAAGCATAGACTATAATAATAACATCAAAAATTAAATGTACTCGTAATAATTTACACAAAATACACGTGAATTAACAAAACTAGGCGCATCTCGCAGAGCATTTATCTTCGCACCTTTGCGTCCTACATTCAGCTCCTCGACGATCGCACTTCTGCGTGCATTCGGAATCTTTAAAGTACTCGCCGCATTTACCACCTCCCTGACCCGTATCTCTGGGATTCGACCCGTTGTTGCATCGTTTGGTACACGTTCGTTTATGACCTTTGACCCGCTTGGTGACTTTTTTCAGATCTTGCAAAGCGCACACCACATCGTCGTCTTCGTGGAGCTTCTCAGTCGCCGATACGACAGCTTTATAGTTGGGATTTTGGCACTTGACGCATTGGTGTTTTTCGTACACGCAGGCGTCGTCGTCATCGATGCCCCAGCAATTATTATGGCTTTTTTCGGGGAAGCATTCGTCTTCGATTTCGTTCTCGCAGCATTCGTCGACCACCTTTAATCGTTCGTTTATGGTGGGACATGGTTTGGTGGGCTTACCTTTGGATCGTGATAGAAACAAGAAGAAGGCAGCTATGCCTGCTGTAGCTAAGATGATACCGATGGCGTACGTGAGGTATTTCTTCTCTTGAGGAGTCAGTTGTCTAGGGAAATACTTTTTCACCAGTTCTTCGGCTCGTTGACGAGGTGAAGTTGCAGGAGGGTAACGATACGTTGACGGATTGGCTTGCAAGACATCCCTTTCTTGGCAGGTATCCTCGTGGTAGTCTTCTTCTTCTTCGTCGTATTCTTGATCTTTTCTACGTTCGGGGATTCGTTTACAATACCAAATACCCGGATTGCTGGAATTACTGCGAGCTGTTCGAGTCGATTTACTTCTGGATAACCTGGAGTTTGTATTTTTAGGTTTTTTGAATCGAAATACGTTCGAAGCAGTTTCCTTAGGTTTGGCTAACGTGTTGAGTTTGGCTGGTTTGAAAAAGTACGTATTGTTCGGATTAGACAGGTCGGGTTCTTCTTTCCTCAGCTTGAAGGGTCGTAGGGCTGGTTCTTCTTCGGTTTGAGGAGTAGATAAAGGCGATCTGAAGTTGACCTCGTCGTCGTTTTGTACTTCGTTAATTTGCACTCCGTCAGATATCGAGTTGGTGGTCACGTAACCGGTATCGAAAAACGATAAAATGTCTCTTTCTTTGACAGCCTTTTTGAACTTGGATTTTTTTCTCGAGAGGGCATTTTGTACATTTTCAGCATCGTTTTTAAACATTTGAAGCGACGTTGTCTTCGTATCAGGTCTGATTAACTCTTTACCAGAGGGTCTCGTTGCTTTGGGCTTTTTACTCGCCGATTGTAGTAAATTATTGGTGTTGCTTAATTGGACGGATTTCAGGAAATCAATTTTATCGCCGGGCTGATGTTCGTGGTGTAATTGTTTTCGAGATGATGGTAGTTTGTTATGATGATATTCATCGCCGTGCACTTTTGATTTACGGTGTGAAGTTATCTCCGGTAATGGCGACGATGATGGTGGGTTTATTTCGTCTGATGACTTTTTTACAGTACTGGAATCGGATTGGATGGCGATTACGTTCGATTTACTTTTACCCCCTAAGAACGACGATAATATCTTGGAGAAGGATTTTTTATGCCCTCGCCGAATTTCGTCTCGATTGTAGCGAGATTCGTGTTCAGGTTCGATCGATGTGCGTTTCTTCTTGGAGTGTTTTTTTGAACGTCTTGATCTGGATGTCGATGTTGGCTGCTGAGTATCTTTTAACGACATTTTCTCTTTATTTTTTTTTTGTAGGCTATTCTTTTCGCTTTCAACTATTTATCCCTTTTCATTGAGCATTTAAGCTACGTAAAATTTCATTCGCCATTGTTGGGCTTGGTTTTCTGCTATTTTTTTCCATTTTAATACGTAATGCTTGGCAATAAAACATCAATGCCCAGTTTGAATGATGCGAATTTCTTTCCAGTTGTCGTCCAATATGAGTGAACCGTTGAGGCTAGATTTTCTATGGTAATGGTTATATTCGCATATTTGAGTATGGGGTTGATTGCAATAAACTGTGGTATTCGTGGAGGAACTTTTCGACCTTCGTTGTCTCTAATTTGAACAGGACTTGGACAAATTCTTGTAATTTCCAGAGTTCCAACTTCAAGTTTAAATTATGGAGTGTGATTTAAAATTTCTAGAGGGATTCGAAAACTCAATGAAGGCTCCAAAAGGTCAAATTGCAATTGTTTTTGAGTCAGGCGATTATTGTCTAACAATATCTTATCAAAGAAATAGAAAAGAAAAAAAAAAAAAAAACGGTCTTCAAGAAACGTAGAACCCTAAGAGGAGTCAAAAAATTCATATTTTTTCGAAATAGTGAAGGAGATGTATGGGAATTTTTTCAAAACATTGTGAAGAGAGGTTGAAATTCTGAAAAACCCAAAAGGAACCACTTGAGCTTCCACCCTCTGATTTCAATAAAAAATAAGCCAGACCGAAGGCATTGTCTTTTTGAACCTTTGTGACCAAAATTTCACAGATCCAAATTTATTTATGAATTTTTGAAAATTCAATAGATTTAAACCTTCTCTTGTAAAAATTTTTTTCTGATTAAAAACAGTGTACCTATTTTTATATGTAGTTGAGAAGAGGTGTTCAGTAAACGGAATCAGTTTGGCAAGTTTGAAGAAATGAATCAAAATAGAAAACCGATCTTGAAATGTAATGAACCTCACTTTTTTAAATTTAAATATAGGCGAACTGGGGTGAAGTTTGAAGTTGAGCTTATTCAAGTCAATTTTAAATTTGAACGGGCCATGAGGTGTGGAATGAAATTTTTCAGTGATGAACTCTTCGATGTTTTTCAGTGCTAAGAATTTTTCAATGTTCTCTAATTTCGATGCTTCGTTGAAATACTCGTTTTTATTCGCACAGTGAAAAAAATCTTCAATGTTTTAGCAATGAAAACTTTTTAGGAAAAAACTTCTTTCAAATTTTTAGTGAAAAATGTTCAATTTGTTATTTAAAATTTTTCAGTGGAAAAAATGTCTTCAATTTTTTAGTAAAAAAAAGCTTCAATTTATAAGTGAAGAAAATTTTTAATTTTTTAGTGAAAAAAGTCTTCAATTTGTAAGTAAAAAAAATCTTTAATTCTTGAGTTGAAAAAAAACTTCAATTTTGTAGTGAAGAAAATCGTCAATTTTTTAGTGAAAAAAATCTTCAATTTTCAAGTGAAAAAAATCTTTAATAAATTCTTCAGTTGAAAAAAAACTTCAATTTTGTAGTGAAGAAAATCTTCAATTTCTTAGTGAAAAAAATCTTCAATTTCTTAGTGAAAAAAATCTTTAATTTTTCATTGAAGAAAATCTTTTTTTAGTGAAAAAATCTTCAATTTTCAAGTGAAAAAAAATCTTTAATTTTCAAGTAAAAAAAAAATGATTTTTTAGCCCGAAGCAATCTATGATTTTTTGGCGAATGAAATCTTCAATTTTTTAGCAAAAAAAAGCTTAAATTTTTGGTGAAAAGAATCTTTCAATTTTCAAGCTTTGAAAATATTTTCAATTTCAGTGGTAAAATTCGTTAAATTTTTGTTGAGGTGTGTATTGTTTAATTTTCAGTGATGAAAGCACTTATTCTTCAAATTTAAATGGTGGCGTTTTTCAATTTTTTTAGTTGTGTAAATTTTTAATACTTCCTTGAAATTATGATGTACCTACGTATTTAATCATTGAAATAAAAAAAACGTCCTTTTCGTAGTGATGAAAATTTTTAAAGGAAGTTAATTCCTTTAAAAAGACTGTTTAATCATTTTGTAAAAAAATCTTCAATTTTTCAATGAAAAAACTAATCAAGTGAAGAAATTATTTTGCTTTTCAATGATCAATTTTTTTGTGATCCAAATTCATCATTTTTTTTTGTGATGAAATTCGCCATCAATGATTTTGCAAAAACCCTCTTGCAATCAGTGAATAAAATTACAGAATTTCACATTATATAACAAGTCTTATGGTGTCTTGTAATTAGACAGTGAACCAAGATCAGAGTGCTTGATATTTCAAAGATTTGGAAACGCAGTCCAAGTTTGAGAAATAAAAAACCCTCTTGCAATCAGTGAATAAAATTATAGAATTTCATATTAAGCAAAACGTTCTGCTGTGCTTTTATGGAGTCTTGGTAATTAGACAGTGAACCAAGATCAGAGTGCTTGATATTTCAAAGATTTGGAAACGCAGGCCAATTTTGAGAAAATCATTTCTTTGAAAAACTGCACACCAAAGTTATGTTGGAATGTTACCTAAAATTTGAGCAGGTTTCTAAAATCGTTCAACTTGAACCGTCTGTCTGCGACGAGTGATGCCTTTGAAATTGGAGTAATATAATTATTTGGTGAATTTTGAATTTAAAGGGGTCATGAGATGTGAAATTGATGAGTAAAATATAGGTTTTTTGTGCTGGAACGAGATCGAATGAAAATATATCGTAGATTAATATGTGATTCGTCATCTTCCCCTGCTGTGATTTTTTTTCAGAACAGTGACTAATGAGTTGGGTTTGCTTAGAAAATTGTCTGCAAAAGTGACGTTGAAGATGTGGCGTGTCAATTTGTAGCATTTTGGATGCCTTTCAATCATTAATATTGTTGTATGAGTAGATGATTCCATCATTTTGATGTTCAAAGATGATTCGAAATTCATTTTTGAACGATTTTATGATGGAATTTTTATTATTGCTCAACATGGTATTTTGTTTTTTTATTATTGATTATGAAAACCTTCACAATTTCTCATTTAATTTCAGCTCAAAAAAATGATGTAGGTAGTACTTTGATCTGTGAATTTCGAGAAATCCCTTGTTACGATTTTTCCCTAGCATTGAAATTTTTCTGTGTTTATGTTTGTATCATTCACGGTTGAGTTTTCAGAGGTGTTGATTTTTGATACGTTCTTTACTTAGAAAGCGAGTGGACTGGAAAATTTTGAATATTTTCTCAAACCAAAATTACTCGATTAAAATGTATTTCGGTAATTTCCTCCCATTTTCTATAAAACTTTCTCTCGCACAAAGTTGGAATTTCCTAAAGCTACCGAGAAGTAAATCGAATTAAAAAATAAATCAATAGCCAATCCTTGGATTGGTTTTCGTGTTTCAATCAAAGCGTCGACTTGTTTTACGAGTTCGATAAATCTCCTCGACAACTTCGCAGGCTGTGGAAATTGCGTATAAATACCGCATAAAAGATTCCACCGAGCGACGAGATGCTCTCTGATTCTTACAGTAAGCGTTATTCCAGGTACCTTCCCCTGACAGTAGAACGTCGACGACGACGCCGGAGGTGCATTGACATCACGAATTACCCTCTTTGATCCTCTGCTCCGATCGACCATCCCTTTAAAACACACTAATCCAGCACTATGCACAGGTCCGACAAATTGTTTTCTATTAACGTCATCGTCGTCGTAGCTGATGTGAGTCGATTCTGCGCGTGTTTAACATATACTACGATGTCGATTGAGAAACTCAAACTTATTCTTGTAGTTTAAATTCTTGTATAGATAAAGATGTAAAAAAGATTAGAAAAGGGGAAAACCAAGCTCGTAATTTAGTTAAATTATGAAAGCACAGTCGTGAAATTGGTTTAATAGAAATTTATGGCCTGGCTTCCTTTTCTTTAGGGCAGAATGGTGTTTATTATTTTCTCAAATATTTCACTTCTCATAGACTCGTCTCGTGTAAATTACCACGAGGCAGGAGGGCGACGAGAGATGGTGCTTTTTTTCAAGAATGTGTACTTACGATTTTTGGAGCATTGGAGGAGTAACTCGAGTAACATCTAATTAGATAATCTAGTTGAATGGATTGAAGGACACTTGAGAAAAATTTTAAGTCCACGTTAGTGGAATTTCTTGGACATACTGTTCGTATAGAAACCTACTTACGAAGTAAGAACTGTACTTAGATCATTTTTTGATACACAAAGTAGAGTCGAAACAGCAAAATCGTGACTGTCAGGCAAAATCTGATGTTCGGAATACCATACATCTCATCTCTTCAAAGACTGGGAAAAATACCACAGAATTGAATCCATTAAGTGATAATCTCATTAAACCAACGAGTAGTGATGCTTTCTTTCTACTCAATGCTTTGGTATTTATGTGATGTGTTCTCACTGTGTATTAGGTCTCATGTTGGCGTCCGCTTGTTGTTGTTGTTGATGTGCTTCTTCATCACCTTATATATTTACGTACAGTTCACTTATTCTTAAACACAAAACCATTTTTCAACAACGACTAAGCAGGCGGCGGCTTCTCTAAATCAATCAACGTATAAATGACGTTATATATTTCGAGAAAAGCTTCTCCTCTCTGGTTATTAGACGTGTGGTAGGTAACCAGAAGAGCAGAAAGTAGCAGCAGATTCGTCTTCATAATGCAAGAAAGTATACGCTCATCGGCGCTCGCAAACGTAGCAGTTTCAAAAGATATGTAGTTCACACTTGAAAATCTTCTCTTTATGTCTTTCGCCTAGCAACTAATAAACATTAAAGTAATGAGAGTACGTATATACAGTCGTCGTATCTCAGTCTCACACGTGTGCACGACGAAGATAGAAAGAGTACGAGACGAACGAGCTCCGCAGTCGAAGAAAAATTAAAGGTCTCGAGCTCCTTAAGCGCGTCAATTTGTGTAATTGAAAATCTAACGCTTTCGACGAGGTAATAATTTACAGAACCGCCAGTTGGGTGTTTTCGTCTTCTTTTTAACACTCGAGAGAGGCGTTCTATGTGGTCATGTGTGGCCTTCACTATCGCATATTCTCGACCAGAGCGAAAATTGTAACGATATTTTTAACGACGATTCGATATTTTTCACGGTGAAAGTTTCTCAAGTACAGGTATTTTTTTTCAGCGGTGGTTGTTGTGTGGATTTTTGTATTTTTTTTTTTTTTTTGGTTGGTGGTGTCTTGTTACTCGCGTCTAGGTATTGATTTAATGTGCTACTTGTTTTTAGCTGTTGTGGCTTCACTATAATTATGCTGCTTCGTGTTGGGAAATTCGATCTTCGTTTTAAATGGTGAAGGGTGAATGCAATTTTGGGGTTGGTGGAATTTTTAATTGCGAGCGAAGTTCGGCTCAAAAATAACGTTATTGAAAAAAATTGATGAATAATTTTTGGGTTGAGATGATTTTCTGACGTTTTATATTTTCAATGCATGGATTGAAATAGTTCTCGAATCTCTGAATTCGAATGATGAGACTCGGAATAAGCTAGTGAAGAGTAGCGAAAAATGTTCTTGAATTTTTTCAACATTTTTGAGGCATTGCCAAAACACTTTCAATAGCTGAAAAAGTTGACACATTTCCATTTTCAAGACATTCGACCCCAATTTTTGATATCCTGAATGTGTTTAGAAAATATTTTTCTATTCTATTTTTAGTGATGAAAAATATTAAATTGCTGGTTGAGGAAAGTTCTCGAATTTTTTATTGAAATTATTATTTCACTAGTCGAGGAAAATTTTCCTTTTTTAAATTTTTTTTTTTTAGCAGAAATGAACAATAATTTTGACCTTTTTCAGTCAAAACATTCTTTAGTGGAAAAAGTTCTTCAATTTTTCATGGAGGACGTAAACTAAGTATTCCATTTGTGGAAAAAATCTTTAATCTATCAGTGCAAAAGTTCTTCAATTTTTTAGTGCAGAAACTCTTCAATGTTTTTCAGTGCTAAGAATTTCTCAACGTTCCTTAATTTTGTGAATAAATGAAAGTTTTTCGATGCTTCGTTGAAATATCAATCTTTATTCACTCAATGAAAAGGTGAAGTTTGAAAATCCTGCAATTTTTTATCAATGAAAACTTGAAAAAAAATAAGTTTTTTTTAGGGAATTGTAGAATATTTTTAGCGAATCAATTTTTTATTTAAAATATTTTCAATTTTCCAGTAGAAAAGTAAAAGTGAAAAAAATCTTCAATTTTCGTGCTCTGAAAATATATTTTTCACTTTCTTACTGCTTAACTGTTAATTACTTGGTTGTAAAAATCGTTGAATTTTTTGCGAAGTGTGTATTGTTTAATTTTCAGTGGTGAAAAAAAATGCATGCCCAAAATTCCAATCTGAAAGAAATCGTCTGATCCCAAACTCCACTCTTGAATCTCTACTGTCTGACCGCAACACTCAAAACCACAGACTCCTTACCTTCCTGAAAGAAATCGATCTGTACAACAAAATCTAATTCCAAATTGTCTCCACGTCTCTAGCCAAAAGGCTGTACACGGCGGCGTGGCTAAATAAATTTAAAAAAAAAAAATACTTACTCCTCAAACTTTAATGATGGTTGTCTTCAGACGATTTCATACTTTTTCAAGGCTTACTTGAAATTATCAGGTAGGTATTTATTCATTTTTTAAAAAATCTTCCTTTTCGTAGTGATCAAAAAATGTTTCAATTTTTTTCTAGTGGAAGTTTATTCTTTTGAAATGACTGTTCAATCATTTTGTGAAAAAAATCTTATATTTGAAGGGCGGTTTTCCAAAAAGCGATAAGTCAAAAATTATGATTTTGAGATAAATGATGTTTTTAGTGCCCATTCCAAGGCGCGATGCACTTGGAGTATACCACCTATCCTGTATGTTGTATTGGATCTACCCCCACACATACGTGTTGGTTTTGTGGTGTAACTCAAGTTTGCAGCGCTTCTGCGGCAGAAAAAGTAAACTGACTTATCGCCTTTTGGAAAAACCATTTTTCACGTTTTCATTTATATGATAGAACCAGTGTTGCAAATCGATGTAAGTCAACTCTAATTCACAATACAAAAGTATATGACCAAAAAAATTGATTACAAAAAATTTTACCTGTATTTTAAACAAAAATTAAGTACCTATTATTACAACACTATAAATTGAAAAAAAAGATTTTTGATTAAAAAAAAATCTTACCACTATTTCGGCAATGAATTTACAAAAAAATAGTATATTACATACCAAGTTCAATAATGTGGGTGATTATAAACGAGTGCGAATTGCAGTCCTCGCCTTCGGCTCGTCCTGCAATTCGCACTCGTTTATAATCACCCACATTTTTTGAACTTGTGTGTGTAATGTATTTTATTCAATACATGCATATAAATATACACAATTATACCATCAATGTTTAGACGTGAAGAAGCGTTTTTATGAGTCGACACGACAACCGAAGTATGCGTAGTGCGTACTTGCAGATAAAGTGTGTAGCCGAAATGATTAAAGGAAAACAAGCTTAGGGCGTGGAGGGAGGGGGAGGTGGTGTATCTCCTGTTTCTGCTACAATTTTTTCCCCGTAATAATCGGACTTTGTCACCTTCCGCGTCATCCCAAACAATAGGATTCGAGCAGTGCGGCCACGTAATGAATGTTTATTATTTTCCTAGGACAATAATGTGAACATTATTTTCGTTTCATTTAGTCGCTCATAAAAACGCACTTTTCGCGTCTAGTATTGGTGGTATAATTGTGCGTTTATATGCCTGTATTGAATAAAAATTTTTATTGAAAAAAAAAATTTTTACCTCCATTTTGGCGATAAAATTGACAAAAATTAAGTATTTATCTACAGCACAATCATTCAAAAAAAAATGTATCTACATTTTGGCAATAAAATAGAAACGAAAATTGAGTACATATTACAGTACTATCTATTAAAAAAACCATATTCGCAGCTCTATTTTGGCTATAAAAGTAACGAAAACGAAGTAATCATGACTTATTGCATTTTGGAAAAACAATTGTAATCCGCAACTTACAGAAAAGCTGGATTGTGCGTAGATAAATAGGTATTTTGGGTAGGTTAGGCATTAAATAGGTGAGATACGACCTATAGAACACAATGGCGTGAAAAACTCAATTTTCAAAAAAATTGACTTATCCACTTTTGGAAAACCGCCCTTCATTTTCAATGAAAAAACTTTTATGAAGTGAAGAAATCATTTTGCTTTTTAATGACAGAAATCCTTTAATTTTTTCATGGTCCAAATTCATCATTGTTTGTGGTTATAGTTCTTTGGATAATTGAGTATCTACCTAAGTATTTAATTTGTGAGAGATATCTTTCAATTTCATATAATTTTTTGGTGTCGAAAATTTGAAACGTTTCATCTTCTGGTGGAAGCGAACTTGAAATTTTGAGAATGGGTTTCACTCTAACCATCTTCCCTCGATCTCAGCGTATTCATGGAGGCCTAGTAAATGCCTATTTAATTGATTACCTATTTGATGGAATTCGCCGTCAATGATTTAAATGCAAAAACACTCTTGCAATCAGTTGATACGAGTAAAATGACAGAATTTCACATTACATTTGGGCAGTTTTTTACATGAGACTCCTAACTCTCTTCCCTCGGTCTTAGCTTATTCATAAACGCCTAGCAAGTATGTAGGTATGTAATGATTGCCTATTTTTGATGAAATTTGCCATCAATGATTTAAATGCAAAAACCCTCTTGCAATCAGTAAATAGAATTACAGAATTTCACATTGTCATTTTATCGCATCAATTTTTGGGAAATGAAAGTTTTTTGATGCTGTGTTGAAATACTAATTTTTATTCATTCAATGAAAAAATCTTCAATTTTTCAATGATGAAAACTGTAGAGGAAAAAAATTATTTTTATTAAGAAAATCTTCAAGTAAGTCCCTTTTTTTTTAGTGATGAAATCGTATCTATACTTTTTTGGTCAAGTTGAAAAATTCTCCAATTATTTATTAAATGCAACCGTTTGATGAAAAAACTTGCAACTTTTTTGAAAGATTTTGAATTTTTAGTGAAAATATTTTCAATTTTGTATTTTAAAAATGTTCAATGTTCCAGTAAAAAAAATCTTCAATTTTTCAGTGGAAATAAATTAAATTTTTCAGTGAAAAAAGTCTTCAATTTCTCAGTGAAAAAAATCTTCAATTCATCAGTGAAAAAAATCTTCAAGTTTCTTTCAGTGAAAAAAATATCTTCAAGTTTCTTTCAGTGAAAAAAATATCTTCAATTTTTTCAGTGAAAAAATCTTCAATTTTTCAATGAAAAAAATCTTTAATTTTTCGGTAAAAAAAAGTCTTCAGTTTTTTAGTGAAAGAAAATCTTGATTTTTTTTGTTGGAAAAATATTTTTTTTTTTGATGAGAAAAATCATTTATTTTTGAGCTAGGTACGAAAACATTTTTGATTTCAGTGGTGAATTTTTTTTAGAAGTGTGTAACGGTGTATTGTTCAATTTTCAGCCATGAAAATACTTACTCTTCAAATTTTAGTGGTGGTTGTCTTTCAATTTTTTTAGTGGTGTAAATTTTCAATGCTCCCTCAAAATTGTCAGAAATCGTCAATTTTGTAGTGATGAACATTTTTCAATTTTTTTCTGGTGGGAGTTTTCAATTTTCTCATGATGGAAGTTTATCAATGTTCTTTTAAAATTACCTACTGTTTAATCATTCTGTGAAAAAACGTTTAATTAGGTAAAGAAATTATTTTGCTTTTCAATGATGATGAGTAATCATTAATTTTTTGTGATCCAAGTTCATCACTTTTTTTGTGGTGTTAGTTTTTTGAATAATTAGGTATCTATGTAGGTACCAAATATTTAATTTGTGAGAAAAATCTTTCAATTTCATATAATTTTTTGGTGTCAAAAACATGAAACGTTTCACGTTCAGGGGGAAGTAAACTTGAAATTTTCAGAATGAGAATCCAACTCTCTTCCCTCGGTCTTAGCTTATTCATGAACTCCCAGCAAATACCTATTTAATGATTGCTTATATGTGATGAAATTCGCCATCAATGATTTAAATACAAAAACCCTCTTGCAATCGGTGAATAAAATTAAGGAATTTCACATAATGCTTTTCTATACTTAGATATAATGTTTTTATGGAGTATTGTAATTAGATACAGTGCATCAAGATTAAAGTGCATGATATTTCAAAGATTTGGTTTAAGAAAATAATTTCTTTGAAAAACTGCACACCAGTCACCAGTGTTATGTTGGAATGTTACCTAAAATTTGAGCAGGTTTCTAAAATCGTTCATCTTTGGCCCTTCTGTGCTCTTCTTGAGAAAGTCCCTTATTCGTCTTCCTCTTCTTATTCATTCAACCTCAAAACCACTTCCGACTTCCCCAATCCTCTCGTTCGTGAAATAAAAAACAGCCCAGATAAAAGGTTAGGTTTACATACCTACAATTCGTTGTTTAAAAACCCACACGACGACACAACAACGATGGAAAAATTTCGCTCATTTTTTACTCCAACGACGACGCAGAATTAGTCGAGGTAAAAAGTAGGGGGAGAGTCAGTGCTTCAGCGAGATTGTATTTGTATCTTTTAATGAAATTAGATCATTTTTTTCACTCGACGTCGGTGTTTCCTTCGTCGAAGAGAAAAACCACTCGGATAATTTCCGCGTGGCGCGCGCCAGGGAAATTGTTTCGAATCTGTGCGCTCGTGCCCTTCTTTCTACGTCTGCGTTTTTATTCATTGGGTGAATTTTTTTATCTCTTTTCATCATAGCTACCGGCGGCGAACGCTTTTCATTTATAATTTCCACAGATTGAAATATAATTAAAACTAGTCGGTAAACAATGACGTTGTTGAGACCGCACACCGTACACTGTACAGCTATCTTGGTCTGTTCTGGGCGCAGAAAAAAAAAGAGAAAAAAAATACGAGGAGTAAACTCAGCTTCGGTGCAATTGAAAAATCCCATTTTGCGCAATCTTTCTTCGTAGTTTTATAATATTTTCCTTTCAAAACAAGCAGCGAAAAGAAACCTTAATGAGTTTGAAAACCCACATGATTAAATTTATACACAAAATACTTGGTACAATTTCCATTCGCCAGGCTGTTAGGTACCTACCTACCTACCTTTTGCGTTTATATTTATACGTTTATAAAAGATGCTGCTCCCCTCAGCCTCAGATATACCTCTATTTTCCATTCTGGGGTTTATGTACCGCTTCTCGACTTTTTTCTACTCGACTTACGTATAAGTATTACACGAACTACATACCTCTACCCGTTTACTCATGCTTTGCTGTGAAAACGAAGCTGTAGAATAAAGTGTGTAGCTTTCTCTCGTTATTTATAGTCGCCGGAGCGAATTATTTTCAAAATTAATTACACCCGCGGAAAGAGCTGCAGCACCGAACTACCGCAAACGAATCGTCGCTAGTCGCGCTTTAAATTGTGTAAGATACGAATAAGTATATATATTATATATTTTAATATTTCGTTCAACATCTACCTACCTACCAAAGTCCTCTTCCTGCCCATCCACCTTCTCATTGCTGGGCGACGTTTTTCGCAAACTTTAGCTAAATATTACATCCATTTTGGAGTTACGTTTGCTTCTCTTATTTCCTTTTCTTCGTTTACCATCGTTTACACCTTTTGCTTATGCGAGCTCCAAACCGATATAATTACACACTTAAGCAGTGTTTACAGAGTACACTCACACCAACTGATACCGCAGCACCGCTCATTTGGTTTATTTACTCGTTTCTATTATATCTTTTTGCTGGCTCGTAATTCATCTCATTTGGTACCCTTACGATGGTTAAACTTTTACAATATTTTAAAAACTGTACAGATCGAGATCTAGGTGAACAGGAAGCCTCTCCTCTTACCCCTTGCCCCTTTTCTGAAGCGTCGGATCATCATTCTGAAATACATATACTGATAGAAATACAGCATGTAGAATGTTTTTTGCGGGCATTTGGTTTTTTCGAATTATTGCTCACCGTAGCTTCATCTTTCGGGCAGATTTTCAATAAAAAGTAACAGCAAAATGCCTCAATTATCAGCAGGTCTCAAAGGAAACCAGAATTTTTTCCGTATTCAATTCAAATTTTAGTTTCAAGTGAACAAAATAGTGATGACTTGAGTTTTGTTTCATTTTTTTGGTCGCTTTAGTTCAACTCGATTTTTTTTCTTTCCAAATTCATTCATTTTTAGGGGGTTAAGCTTCTTCGTTGCAGCCAATCTTGTTTAGAATCTAAGATAATCATTAATCAACGATCAATATTTTTTTAATGGTTAGCTATGGCATTAATTCAGGGTATGTTGAATTCGAATAAGTGACCTGCCCTCTGATTTCATTACGATGAAACATCGAATGTATTTCATTCAAAAATTCGATCAAGCTATGAAAAAGGAAGTGAAAGTTGAAACCTCAACTGTTTGAAGCGTTATGTAAGTTTTAAAGCCACCAATTAAGAGAAAAGCATAAACTCTCTTGCAATCAGCGAATAAAATTACCTACCGAATAATTGGTATCCTGCCACATCGCGTTTGATATTGGCTGATACTCATATTGTTAACCTATTGGAGGTTCTCTTAGTTTCCATGTTGGCTTGTTGGGGAAATAAATTGTTTTGAAGAGTGCCATGGAGTAGTCTGGCCGATTGACCAAATCACAAAAAGTTGAGCTTTCAAAGAAGAACCATTTTGGAAAATGAAAGTTTTGAAAAAATCAAATCCTTCATCATTTCCAACAAAACAAATGAATATATGTACTTATCTACAAGTAAATTGGAAATTAATTATTTCAACTTGAGTAGGTATAAAACATCAGTCAAGAGCACTTTCTTGAAATATTTTTAAAAAATTAATAAGAGAAAAGAGTTGTAATAACAATAGTAAAAAAGGTCATCTGGCTGTTCACAAGTCGAGGAAGAATAAAAACTCGATAAAAGAAAATGCCTTTGACCGAAAAACTGAAAAAAAAAATCTAGCCCGCCAAGAAAGGATTTTTTATCAAGTCATAAATTCTTGTCCGAAATTGGATCGAAATATGAAATTGGAAAACTAAAAATTATTTCAATTTACTGAGTTGATTGAAGGTGGTTTAATGCCAATGGAGTCGTCAGCCATATTTTGGAAATGTTGGATTTTTAAGAGTCCCATGAAAACTGTTCAAATTTTCATACTCTGACAGACATGGTTGAAACTAAGGTTTCTTTTTGGTTTTTTCAATAATAAATGATTCCCGCTTTAAAAAAATAACCACTTACACTTTTACAACAGAAGGTTATCGTAACGTATACATACTACACTACCATATCTTTGATATTGAAGAAGCTAGAAAAAATTTGAACACTTCATTTTCTAATACCGCGTCGCCTTAAATTTTAATCCTTTGGAGGTTCTCTTTGTTCCCGTGTTGGGAAACAAAATTGCTTGGAAGAGTGTAGTAGGGCAACCTGTCCGGCTGTCCAATTGAACAAATCGCAAAAAAGTTGAGCTATTTGAAAAAAGAAATGTTAACTCAAATCCTTTTTCTTCAACGAAATGAATTTTTTCAAAAGTAATTCAACGGTAACTTATAAGTGAAAAACATCAGTGAAAAGCATTTTTTGAAAGAATTTTACAAGAATTAATAAGAAATATAAACGTAATAACAATAGTAAAAAAAAAAGGTCATCTCTGGGCAATTTCCCAAGTTGAGCAAATATGAAAACTTGGTGGAAGGAATGCATTTGAAAAATCCTCTCTTTGAGGCCAAAATTTTTGTTTTCTTCATTTCTTTGGACAAAGGCATTTCTTTCACCTAATTTTTTATTTTTGCTCAACTTGTGAACTGTCAGATGACCTTTTTTACGATCGTTATTACGACTTTTTTTCCCCTCATCAATTATGTAAAATTGTTTTCAAAAAGTGCTTTTGACTAATATTTTTTACTCATGTTGTTGTTGAAAAAAATTTACAATTTATATTTGTTTTGTTGAAAATGAAGAATGTAAGCTTTTTCAAAACTTTGATTTTCCAAAATGATTTTTCTTTGTAAGTTCAACTTTTCTATGATTTGGTCAATTAGGCATGGTACTTGTTTCCCCTACATGGAAACGTAGAGAACCTCCAAAGGGTCAAGTATGTATCGATTCCTTATACTGATGTGTATTATGACCTTATCAAACATATTGTTGACTCTACCTACAGCAAAATTGCTGCCAAAAGCTACCGTTTAAGGTATAGAGGAAGTTATCACGTTTAGTGTTTTGCATTAAATTTGTAGGGAACATGGTCGAAATTTGAATGATATACAGACTCGAATAACAGACGCTGGAGATCGATTTGATGGATTGAAATCTCAAAAAAAGTGTTCATTTAACATATTGTGTATTGTTTGCTGTTACAATTTTGAAATTACAAGAATTTATCAACGATGAATGAAGAACATTGCAGCTCGCAAAAGAAGAGATTCCATTGTCCAAACAGCAGAAAAATTTCAGATCCAAACAAGCCAAAATTTCAAGTCGTACTTGCAGATCTTTTTTGAGCATTTTGAATTCTCGAACAATCGTTTGGAAAATAAATCAACAAGCTGGTGGAAGCTGAAATTTGATGTATCCCATTTTTTGGACTTGATTTCAACATTTTCAAATTCTAGCAAACATTTTTTGAAAATTTTAATCGTTTCGACAATACGAGCGAATTAGAGAGGGCGAAAGCGTTAGCAAGAACTGAAACGGATTTATTTTCGGTGTTGAAAAAATTGCACGATACTTTAAGTGAAACTGAAATCTAATATGAAAATCGTAAAAAATTCAGAAATCATGTTTTACCCCAAATTTTATTTGGCATCCGCCAATTTCTTATGATATATACAGGATCTGAATATTTTGTAATACATATTTTCGAGGTTCAATGCAGTTTTTCTTGGTTGCTCATTAATGAGCCACTGTGTAGATTGAAAACAATTTGAGTTGTTCTGGAGCCTCTTTTTAGAAAATGTTTGGAAATTCGGATACCCTGAAATTGCGCTTGATCAAGTTAGAAAGCTGATGTTTTCTATTTAAAGAAATCATGAAAATCTGTCCAAGTGGACTCGAGCATTTATGAACACTTTCGGTGTTTCGGTGCATGTCAACAATCCAGTTCCGTGCAAATTGATTGACACATTTTTAAAACATGGATTTTAATATTTTCCTTTTCACTTTGAAAGTATGTACGATATCATCGACTGCACTGGGCAGCGGCAAATTTGTTTTCATGTTGAAAAAAGGCGTAATCGATACTTCAGACCCTAAAACAAAAAACTATGAGTTTTTAAAATTTGAGTTGTTTTTGTGGTCAAGAGAGACTGTCAAAGTTGCAAAAGTGACCGTGTTTGCCCTACTTCAAGAGTTTGTAGCGACATCAGTATTGTTTTGCAAAAAAAACAAGGTCATTTTCGGATTCTAGGAATATGACGTTGGTTTTTTTTGAAGCATAATACTGATGTCGCCACAAACTCTTGAAGTAGGGCAAACACGGTCACTTTTGCAACTTTGATAGTCTCTCTTGACCACAAAAACAACTAAAATCGAAAAATCTCACTCTGTTTTTTGTTTTAGGGTCTAAACTATCGATTAAGCCCATTTTCAACCTGAACACAAAAAAAGGGCAAAAAAAGTTGCCTTGTGTAATCAGTAATCAAGGATCAATATTTTTCTGATGGTTAGCTATGACATTAAATTAGGGTGTTGAATTCGAATAAGTGACCTGACTTCTGATTTCATTGCAATGAAAAATCGAATGTACCTATTTTATTCAAAAATTCAATCAAACAATAAAAAAGGAAGTGAAAGTTGAAACCTCCACTGTTTGAAGCGTTAGGTCAGTTTGAAAGCCACGAATTAAAAGAAAGCAAAAACTCTCTTGCAATCAGCGAATACAATTATCTAAAGAATAATAAACTTGTCATCCGACGCTTTTTTGTTTGTGTAGTCGCTGATGCACCTATTGCTAATAATGTTAACCTTTTGTAGGTTCTCTAAGTTCCCATGTTGGGAAAACAAATTGCTTTGAAGAGTGTCATAGGGTATTCTGCCCAATTGACCGATTCACAAAAAAGTTGAGCTTACAAAGAAAAATCATTTTGTAAAATGAAAATTTCAAAAAAGCTCAAATCCTTAATTTCCAACAAAAAAATGATATAAATTGGAATTTTTTTTCAAAAATAATTCAACAACGGAAACCTAGAAACCTAGAGAGGCTCTGAACGGTTGAGTTTGTATCGATTTGTTAACTCTGCTTCTACTAAAATTGCTGCCAAAAGCTACGGTTTAATTTGCGGAGATCATGGTCGAAATTTAAATAGGGATACAGACTCGAATAACTCTTGTATTTCATTCAAAAATTCAATTAAGCAATGAAAATTAAAAATGAAAGTTGAAACTTCAACTGTTTGGAGCGTTAGGTAAGTTTTAAAGACACCAATTGAAAGAAAGCAAAAACTCTCTTGCAATCAGCTAATAAAATTACCTAAAGAATAATTCATCTATTTCATCAAACCAGTTGCCTAGTCGCCGCACTAATACACCTATTGTTAAAAATGTTAACCTTTTAGAGGTTCTACAATCTACAAGTTCCCATGTTGGGAAAACAAATTGCTTTGAAGAGTGTCATAGGGAGAGAACCTACAAACGAAGGGATGAGCTTGTATAAATTCCTTATAGTGGTCAAAATTTGAATAGGGATACAAACTCGAATAACTCACAACACAGTGGGAATCAATTTGATGAATGAAATCTCAATAAAGTGTTAATTCAACATGTTTAACATTTACTATTATTTTGAAATTACTAGAATCCATCAACAATGAATGAAGAGTAGCTCGCTAAAGGAGATATTTACTATCCAAACAGCTGAAATATGTTCGGATCCAAAAAAGCCAAAATTTCAAGTCGTATATATGCAGATAATTTTTGAGCTTTTTGAGTTCTCGAAGAGTCATTTGGGAAATAAATCAACGAGCTGATGAAAGCTGAAATTTGATACGCAGCCCATTTTTGGACTTGGTTTCAACATTTTCAAATTCTAGAAAAAGTTTTTTGAAAATTTTAATCGTTTTGACAATATTCGCACTTGACAGCAAAGTAGTCGCCATCTAGCGATCGAAACAGAACTACAACGAAACTAGGATATAATTTTTCGTTACATGTATTCTTATGGGAGATTTGCAATTTTCAAAAATTAATTAAAAATCGTGTAATTATCGTAGGAGTGTAATTTTTACTTCAAATGAATGTTTAATTCTTCTACTTTTTGAGAAAATTTATTACAATCTCTTAAACATGGTTTTTCTTGCAAAAAAATTGCACCGCATTTACAACGTATTTGCATTGTTTATTGTATCCTGAAATGCTGAAAAACATAGAAAGTGCAAAGCAATTTTTTCACAAGAAAAACAATGTTTAAGAAATTGTAATAAATTTTCTCAAAAAGTAGAAGAATTAAACATTCATTTGATGTAAAAATTACACTCCTACAATAATTACACGATTTTTAATTAATTTTTGAAAATCGCAAATCTCCCATAAGAATACATGTAATGAAAAATGCTATCCTAGTTTCATTGCTCGTAGCAGCGCGTAGCAGCGCTATCTATTGGGACTGTCAACTGCGAATAAGCTAATTAGCGAAGGTATTAAGTATGAAAATCGTGAAAAATTCAGAAATCATGCTTTACCCTAAATGTTATTCGGCATCCGCCATTTTTTCTTTAATATATGTAGGATCGGAATATCTTGTAATATTTTCAATGAAAGCAAATTTGAATTTGAAAATCATATTCAAGTTTCAATGTGGTTTTTCCTAGTTGCTCAGTAATGAGACCCTGTATCAATTGAAAACGTCTTGAGCTGTTCTGAATCCACTTTTTAAAAAATGTTTGGAAATTCCGATACCCAGAAATTTCGCTTGATCTAGTTGGAAAGCTAATAGGTATCATCTGCTGTTAAAATTAAACTTCGCAAATCGATTGGAAGCTGTTTTAAGCTGTCCTGGAATCTCTAGAAACATTTTTTTGAAAATTGTAGGGTCCAGTTTCCTATAAAAAAAAAATTATGAAAATTTGTCCAAGTGGACTCGAGCATTTATGAACATAAGTGTTTTTTACTGTTTATTTAAGGTCTTCATTTTCTTAATGAATTTATGAATGGTAAAAACAATTATTTACATACGTGACTTTTTCGTTATTTCTTTTCTTCATTATTTTATAAGAAAAATTCCAAACTCACCTGAAACAAAAAAACAAAACAAATAGATTAATTGATGTTGCAGAAAAATTTAAAAGGTACACCTGCTTTAAATTACACAAACTCGTTCTCGATACAAATTAATAAATTAACAATTCAGAACGCCTCCGTTGGATTTGTTCCAATCATTGTATACACAAAATGATAATTGATACTGCATCAATGCATGATGCATTCCAGATGAAGCAATGTTCTCCTTATTATCGTCTCGTCGTCATTTCCGATGTTGAAAATATCATCGCCGCTTACAATGGGATTTTGTAACTTGACATCCACAACAACAACGGTGTAAAATGACAAACTTAGAGATGTGTAAGTCGATGACATTTGTTTCACATTTTCGTTTTACCCTTCTGCGTTTTATGAATTAGATTTATTCGCCTCTCTTCGTTATCTGTCTACAAAATCAAATAAAAAATTTTACTGATGAGGATCAAGTAAAAAATTGGCTTGGAATTTTTGCTCAAGAATGTCGTGATTGGTTCAGTGTTCTGCCTGGAAACGTAGGAATTATTTAGAGTAGACATTCGTCATGACTTCAGTGAATATCAAACCAGCTGCTTCAATGTGCGAAGTTGTGATTCTGCCACTTAGTGCTGTCATTTTCACGGTTGGTTGAATTTAATCGATTTAGGGATGTGCATTCAAAGCCTTAAAGGCATTGAAAAAGCGAAAGCTTGCCCTCTTGAAAAATCCCAAGTGTTTAAAAAATGTCCTGTTAAAGTCCAGCTTTTTTATTTTGAAATTTTGTTTGATACCCTGAAACCTACTGCGATCGGGCCGAAATAACTGAAAGCTGGGGCTGGTCTCAAAAGTTAGTTTACATACCCCTATTTTGAAAACGCTCGGTCTGCCGATCCGCAGTTGCTGCTTTAAAGCTCAGCGAAAGCTCGAAAGTTCACAATTTTTCTGAACTTTCGGTCGAGAAACCTGATAGCTCAAATTTGACTGGATCTTAATATAGAATTTTTCGCACTGAATCCAAATAAGATAGGTCTGCCGAACCTCAAGTGCTGCCAAAGCCCCTCCTGACTGGGTCAAAGGAGGAGTATCGACAATTTTCATGTTTTTGGGCTAAATTCTCGTAAAAAGCTGTAAAATGGAGTTGAAAATTTTATTCAAGCAGTTTAACGGAATGCTCTAGGGCTGAAACGATTTTTTAGGAGTCAAAATTTTTGTTTCTTGGAGGGACGAGAGGGGAGTATCAATACGAGTAAATTCACCAAATATGGCCTTGTGATACATCAAAATATATGTTTTTTGGGCCGTAGAATTCAAATATGGCAGTATTTTTCACATTGGAGGTTCCGGCCCAAAAAACATGATTATTTGGATGTATATTTGGTGAATTTTTTTGATAGGTTCTCCTTTTACGCTCCCCCTAAAAAAATGAAAATTTCGAAAAGTTTCGGCGTCTAAAAATCATCTCAGTCCTAGAGCATTCCGTTCAACTGTTTGAAAATAATTTTTAACTCGATTTTTTAGCCCCAAAAACATGAAATTTGCTCAATTTGTTCCCCCTTTGACCCAGTCAGGTGGGGCGTTAGCAGCACTTAAGGGTCATCAGACCTTACCATTCAGTAAACTGCTCAAAAAAACACCACAAAAAAACTAAATTCCGTCTCGGAAAATATTCAAGATGAGTAAACCAATTCTAAAGTAAAAAAAATCTATCGCCGAACGAGGCTCTTTTGATTTACCGCCTTTATTTACATCACATGCCAAGTTTTTTTCTTCATTATTTAACAAAGGCGGAGTTGAAGGATACGTAATAAATGACTTGTTTTATACCAATAAGTATGCCTCACAGTACACGTAGAATGGGCTTTTTGAAATACCTACATATTATACGCATGCATCTTTTCAAAAAGGCGCGCCTTTTCATACATCTCTCTACCTATACCGCTGCTGATGAACGACGTTTGTGTTTTTTATTTTAATTTTTTATTTCGCTCCGTCTAATTAATTAACGACTAGAAGTGACATTTTAAACTGCTGTATAATTATATCTGTTGCTGTTATCGTTGCCTCCGCACGTAGCGTCTCACCTCATCGAGGCTCGATGTGTCTTCTACACGAGCTAATTTTTACGACACAAGACGACAAATTTTTTAGTCGAGTCGTTAACATTACGACGTGTTTAAAAATTCTTCGCGTGATTAATCATTTCGCTACTACCATGCAGTGTGTGTGCGTTTGTGAGTGACTTACTATACAGTGTAGCGCGTTGAGTTTATTAAATTTACTCCGTGTCACGTATAATATACACACACGATAAATTTACAACGTAAATTGCTCCGTATTCGTGTACCTGTCGCCTGCCGTCTCTTAGCATGCTTCCTGTGCGACGTTTGGTGAACGATGAGAGAGAGGAAGAGGAGTAGGGGTGTCGTGAACTGAACGACACAGCGTTGTAGAAACAAGAATCGAATTTGTAATAGAAATAGAGCTTTTTTTTCTTCGTCTTTCGCGAGTGTTTAGTCGATCTTTTCATCTTTGTCGAAAAAAATGGTATCGAGAAAAAAGACAGACGCTATCGCGTATTTTTTCGTCGTCTTCGTCTTCTTCTTTCACCTAGCTCGAAACGTGAAAACACGCCTGTCATTTTGACAAGCACAATATGACACATGAGACCTTACGGTTCGGTGTTTTTTTTTCGTCGCCTTTGGTAAATTTTTTTCCCTGCTGTGTACGCCAAGTCGTAAGTCGTCGTGTAGTGTAAGGCATACGTTTTTAGACGACAATGATCACTGCACAGCCCTCATATGTAGAAAGGAGACGTTTGGGAGCATATGTTATGACTGAGTATAAACATTGAACATGATAGCGAGGTGTTTAAATTTGTCAACAAACACGATGGTAAAATTCATAAAATTATTGCAAGACAACGTCTTCTATCAAAATTGCAAGTTGCAAATTGGATTTTTCGATTTTTGGCGAATTCTTGAGAATTTTTTGGCTGAGAATGCGAAAAAATCAAAATTCCATCAGATTAATACAAAAAACTGAAATTTGATATGCGCCCTATTTTTGACCCCCTCGGAAACAATTGCAAATAGTTTCGAATTGATTTGAAAAGTTCTAAACCCTTTTGTGATATTTGAAATTTTAAATTTCCGTACAAAACTGAAAGTTATCTCAACTTACTGACTCGATTGGAGGTGGTTTAAAGCAATTTGAGAGTCGTCAGCCATATTTTGGAAATGTTGGATTTTAAAGAGTCTGCTGAAAACTGCTAAAATTTTAATACTCTGACATGATTGAAACTGGTTTTTTTTTTGGTTTTTTTCAATAACATGATTTCCGCTTTAGAAAAATAACAACTTACACATTTACGATGGAAAGTTATCGTCACGTAATTTTCGTGTTCATAGATAGTGTAGGTCTACATCATGAAAATTGCATGAGCAGACGTTTTTGTTTCCAATCATAATATTTCATGATGTTGAACTACTCTATCTATGATCGAGGAGGGATAGTGACGTCTTCATGAATGCTTCATCATTATAAAATGCCAGAGACAGCTGCAATTTGACAGTGCGAAGCTTTTCAAAGTGGTAGACAAGCCTATTTCGATACATCTGCAGGAAAACAATCGTACCACTAACCTTTGCAGGATGTAACTATTTGTTGACAAATATCGAGAAAGAATATCGACTTCAGCAGGAATTTCTCAAAACTTTCAAAAGTTCAGAGTTTTGGTTGAACAGCAGTTGAAAGCTTTTTACTGAATCTCAAATCCCCTGAATCCAGTAGTCGTAAGCTAGACACAATCTCATGATTGTAAACGACGACTTCTGCTCGTGCAATTTTCATGATGTAGAACTACATTGGATAATGACCTCTTCATGAATGCTTGAACATTATGAAATGCCAGGGGGGATGCAATTTGACTGTGTAAAGCTTTTCAAAGTGGTAGATAAACCTATTTTAATATTTCTGCAGAAAAACAATCGTACTGCTAACCTTTGTGAGATGTAACTATTTGGTGACAAATATCGAGAAAGAATATCCACGGTGTGATAAACAGATTTTCTGAACTTATGTCCCGTTAAGAGCATTTGTGTTCCTTTCAATTCTTGTTTCTGTCATTTCAAGCCTACTTGATAATATTTCCGTATTATGTACTCTGCGTACTCATGCTCTGTTTTTTCGGTTTTTTTTCGAAACAAGTTTATCAAAGTAAAAAAACGCTCTGGTCCACCATGCACACACCTTTCTTGATTTCATTTTGTGAAAGCTCAACCATCAATATGTTCATCCAAAAATGGAGCATGGGTCCCTGTATTTCATACCAACTTTTATCAATGTTTGCCCCCCAAGAAGGGGCGAGGTGTTCTTTGGAATTATGCTTTCACTCATTCATTACATCTAATGAAACTATATCATTCAGTTCCAAGATTGACACAATCAGGTTTTTTGCTTCCTCGATTTTTGACAATAATCAAATAAATAAGTCTATCATTATCGAGGTGGCTTCAAGGGGCGGGGGCGGGGGTGAACTGTGAGTAAAAGTGATGCTTGTGATGGTCTTATTCAGGAAATTGAAAGCATTTTTTCATAACATCTCAGGATTTGCTTGGGTGTTTAAGGGTTAAAAGAATTGATAAGAAATGAAATCGTAATAACGATAGTAAAAAGAAAGTCATCTGGCAATAGCATTTCCCAAGTTGAGCAAAAATTAAAAAATTTGGTGAAAAGAATGCCTCTAAAAATCCTCTCTTCGAAGCCTAAATTTTTGTTTTCTCATTTCTTGGACAAAGACATTTCTTATTTCTTTCTACGAGTTTTTTATGTCTGCTAAACTTGGGAAATGCCAGATAACCTTTTTTACTATTGTTATTTCGATTTTATTTCTCAATATATTTTTTTAATGTTATCAAAAAGTACTTACGAATAACGTTTTTTACTCATGTTATTGAATTATCTTTTAAAAAAATTTCTAATTTATATTAATTTGTTTTATTGGAAACGAAGGATTTGAGCTTTTTCAAAACTTTCATTTTCCGAACTGAGTTTTCTTTGAAAGCAAATAACTTTTTTGTGATTCGGCCAATTGGTCAGAGTACTCTATTACACTTTTCACAGCAAATTGTTTCCTCAATATGGAAACTTTGAGAATATCCAAAGGATCAAGTGATGCCACATTTTGAAAGTGATTCGACGTTATTTTTTCTTATTGATATTGATCCATCACTTCTGGTGCTGAGAATAATTCGCTCAATTCGGTTTTAGTTTATGAGGCTTCCCATGAAAGCCTCCCAGTTCCTTGCCTTGAAAATACATGAAGATGAAGACCTTCGTTTCATGTTGCAAGTCACTTGGAAATAATGTTTTCCCATGAAGAGGAGGAGTAGGTCTTATGAAAGGATTATCAATTCGTATTACCTACTCGTGGTTTTTTCGTTCTAATTAATAATAAGCTTGCTGTGGAGGGAAATGGTTCAAATGCCTATAGAAGTTATGTAGTTCCTACGTGTTTTGAGATTTTGTGTCAATCTGGGCACTGCTGTCGATATTCAAAATTCGCAAATCGCAATTATTCTGTGACAATTTTTTGTTTTGAAGATTGAAGTTCAGTGGTTCCAATTTTAATGTCATTGTCGTTTTGAAAAATGAAAAAAAAAAATGACCAGAGATCACTGAATTTTTTAGAATTTCCAAAATTAACAGTGATGGTTGAGAAATTTGCAGCATTGTACTTTGAATGATATCATTGATGTTGATGATGTTTTTGCAAAAAAAAAAAAAAAAAAAAAAAAATGCGTTACCCACATTAAGGTGCCAAAGGAAATATTTTCTAAATACTGGTTTCTTAACTTTCGTTTCGTTGAACGACTTTTTGAAATTTCAATTTCTTAGCGGTCGAATTTGTCATCTGTATTTGTAATTAAACGTCTCTCCTACTCCTCCTGAAATAAAGCTGAGAAGCCTCGTCTAAAATAATCCGTAATCATTTTGGTGATTCAAGTTCGTAATCTAATGATCTGATTTCGAAGCTCCATTTATTTGTCTCAGTTTAATTGCAAATGGGGTTTTCAGAATCGTATCTTGTTGAGAGCCGTGAGCCAGACTCTGCAATTTCATTTTTATTTGTGAAGGGATCTTTTACTGAAATATTAATTGCATGATGATCGGGTACTGATGATGCAGTTGGCATGATGAAACTTTTTTCCATTAACGAGTATAATGTTCATTACTGGTTGGAAAATTTTTGAACAAAAAGTAGATATGATATAATTAAAAGGAAAAAAAACGAGTGAGATGTTGAAAAAATTTACCTATAAATTATGATTCTGCAAACTGAGCTGTCATAAGATGATGCTGTATAAGTTAATGTGATTGCCTGATTGGAGTATCGGATAATGTTATTAATTTATTGTCTGGTTTTCCTACTTTGTAGCTAAATTGCCAAAAAGTTTCGCTGTTTTTGTCAAAGATTGCTATTAAGAAGCCCTGCTGTTTGCTGAAGTTATTGCCAAAGTCTTGTTTTGTGCCAAAATTAACAAAAAAATCTAGCCTTTTGTCTAAATTGTCACGAAGTCTCGTTTTTTTTTAGCAAATGATGCAGCGAAAAAGAACTGCATTTACGAGAACCAGAAATGTTCCTTGTGGAAAATTTTCTGACATAAATGTGGTAAAAAATGGGCAGAGTACCCAATTACACTTTTCACAGCAATTTATTTCCCCAATATGGAAACTTGGAGAATCTCAAAAGAGTCAAGTTGATGCCACATTTTTGGAAGTGATAGATCGATGCGTGAGTTTGGAAGCTTTTATCGTCATTTTTTTGTATTGATTCACCATTCCTGGTGCTGAGAATAATTCGTTCCATTCGATGTTATAGTTTATGAGGCTTCCAATGAAAGCCTCCCAGTTCCTTGACGTGAAAATCCTTCTGCAGTTACATCACTGGAAACAAAGGAGGTGGTCGAACCGGCTACAATACTTTCGCTTGATGAAATGATGACCAATACCGATTGGTCTGGAGGGACCGGTCCACATTCATCCCATATTTGGCATTGGCATCATCGACAAATCCCTGAAGAGATTCGATGATCCCATTCTTCGTTTCTTTGATAAGAATGATATTGTTCAGTCTCGACTCCGCAGAGTTCAGCACATGAGAAGAGCTAAACCAAGAACGAGTGAGATGTAGAAAAAATTTACCTATGGTTCTGCTTGCTACTTTTGTTTTGTATTTGAAGAGTTATGTCCGGCTTTTGATTTGGAAATTTTTGTTGAATACCATTAGGAAGCTGAATTATGAATTGAAGAGATTTTCTCGATCATTTCCTGAAAAAAGGATTTCGAAATGGCCCAAGATGAAGTATTTTTTTAAATGAATTTCTCTTGGGAAAAAGTCATTTATTTTACTAGAAAAAAAAGAGATTTTTCAGTTGGAAAAAATGATTTCTGATTCCGTTGCTTATTTGTTTTTAATGTTGGATCACCAAATTTATACTTGATTTTTCAAAGAATTGTTATACTTAAGGGCATCAGAAAACAGTACTCTTATCAAAAATGTTCCTTATTGCTTAATTTTTCTACCTGAAGAGTTACAAATTTTTTCCAATTACTCGATTCATATTCACTTATTTATAGGTGTACACGGATTTGTAACTTTTTTTTTTGGAAATTTCGCAAAATGTGAATTTCATTTACTCATGACTCTGTGAGGATGCAGCGAACAAGAAAATTCACGAGAGCCAGAAATGTTCCTCGTGGAATTTACTGACATACCAATGTGATGAAAAATCTATGTAAATTTACCATAAGAATCGGGCACTGGCGAGTTGTTTTACCAAGATTATTGAAATTTGATTATTTACAAGTTTACACTCACAGTTTCTCAATGAAATCATACAACGAGTCGAAGATCAATAGATGCAAAATTATCGAGTAAATAATATGTAGTTCAAAAGTGCAGGATATCGAAGGGGAGGGAAAATTTTTCTAAATTTTACGAAACCTCTCTTTTGATTGATTTTACCAAGTTCCTTGGCTTTGAGAGTAAAAAGCGTCAAGAATGAAATATCATGGGTATGAGTCAGGTGTAAAATAAGCGTTGAAGTGGTGGATGAAAAATGAAGAAAGAGGATTGAAATTGCTTACTTGATGAATTTTCCTATGGTTACACGATTATGAAAAATATAGTGGTATGTTCTGAATCGTAATTGTAATTGAACAATAATATGCTGAGTTTATCGTTATGGAAATGGAGTTTAAGTACCTATCTAAGCACTTTCGCACTCGTTTGCAATACTAGTTTTCAAATCATTCTCCAATAGACGGGATTTTTTCGATTTTGATTTGATATTGACGTGTTTATATTCGTTTACAATAAACCTGTCTTCACTTGAGATAACAGTGTCCGGTTTAATGCCTGCTCGCTCTTTGTCATGGTGCACCTCAAACTTTTCGTCTAATAAGTAAATGGCTTAAAATTCCTGCGAAATAAAGATGATATTGCATCTCAGTTATAGTTTTTTCTGCGCATTATTGTACACAAAGTCTGTAGAAACACTGTAAAATTAATTAATTGAGAGGTTTCGTACGAATTTAAAAACTTACTCCCTACGTCTGGTTTTCTGCGCTTATGAATTATTGTGAACTTGATAGTTTTTGATCTGTTGTTCTAGAAACCCCAATATTCGTATCAAGTTTTGAAAATTTTGAAAGAACAGGAACTCACATGTGACCTATTCTTAAGGCGGATTTGTATCAATGTGTTTCTCAATTTGATAGTAAACTTCGCGAGAAATATTTTTGTTTCTTGTGAATTTCTGGTTTGATGAGAAATTACCCGAGTTACATACATGTAAATGAAACTCATGATTTGTAGAATTAAAAAAAAAAACAACAAAAAAACAAACAAATAAATAATCCCTTTCCCGACACACTTGACGCGAATCAAAGATTTGAAATTCATTCTTGTGGAAAATTAAGTAAATGATGTTTTTGAAAAGTAGATACTAATTTTTTCATGGAATGATCCTTACGAAGATATGAGCGAAAAGTCCCTTTTTGAAGATTCGTGAAAAATAACTAACTAGCCTTTTTTTTGAATGGGTAGGTCGAAAATTGATTTTTTTCGACTGGACTAACTTCAAAACAATTTTGAATTCAATTAAATGTGAATTCATCGCAATTATCGCCGAAGTCTAGGTGAACTAAAATGCGACATTCATCGCATCTGTATCAACGTTTTTGCTTCTTTGCATCTTTCACTTTCCCGGCTGGCTTGGTATGCTTCATATTAAAATGTTGTTGGTTTATTATGCACATAATGCTCAAATTTTTAAATTAGAACAGAACCAATAAAAAACTGCCTGATGTATAATGAAGATTGAAAAAGGTAGATGTTACTTCAGTTGTCTTAATGGTCAATCGAGTTCAATAAATTGTCAAGAAAAAGGAAATCTCCCTTTTTATCTGTTCACGGTTCCGTTTGTTTGAAAATTTTTCATTTTGACCCATGTGATGGAAAGAATTCCGCACACTTGATGGAAATTTGAGCAATTTTGAAAAATCCATAAACGAGTATTCTTTCGCAAATGTCCCTCTGTGCACTCGTTTTGATGAATTGAAGTGCAGTATGGGAATCGATAATCGCAAAAAAGTGTCAATATTATCGATGTTTGACGACTTTTTGCACTTTTCAACCATTTAAAATTCGATTTCGAAAAAGCCAAAATCAAATTCGTGCTTGAATATCCCACCCGTCTCTATTACACTTTTCATGATCATTTTTATAAAATTTTCTGAATTTCATTTTTTTTTCAGAATGGAACTTATGTATTAAGATCATTGGAATTTTGAAAAATAGGTAACTATTGTCATTTGACAAATTAATTCCAACTTACTGTAAGACCGTGGTACTTTGTCACATGATCGGAATTGTTCGTAGATTCTGTGCAGCTCCAAAAAAAAAGTTGTGCAGTTCGCTTTTTCAAGTTTGAATTTTTTAAAAATCATCATTCAAATTTTAATTCGTCGCATAAGAAAACATCGTTTTCATATCTCTCGGAATACCCAATTTTCGAGAGCTTTCCCCTCGCTTCGCTCGGGCAGCTCTGGCCCGTTTCCCTTTTACTTTCAATTTATAATTTTTCAAAAATATCATAATTTCAATTTCAAATTTTGAAGCAAAACGATAAACTTTTTATAAGTAACTCGTCACACTAAAAAACATCGTTTTTTATTTGCTTTTCTTTTTTAGTTCTAATATTTAGAAAAAATCATTCAAATTCCATTTTTTTATGCTTCTCCGAATACTAATTTTCGAGAGCGTTTGCCCTCGCTTCGCTCGGACTCGTTTTCTTTTTATTTTCACTTTTGAATTTTTCAAAAAAAAATTATCATTCGAATTTCAAAATGTTGAAGCAAAATGATCATCTTCTTAGAAGTAACTCATCAAACAAAAAAATAAACGCTTTTTATAGTTTTGTTTGTCTGTAAGTATATTTCATTCTTCAAAAATTTTAAGTTGGAAATTTCAAGGTGAAAAATCATGAGTTGGAATTTTCATGTTTCCCTGCCCCCCTTTGAAAAATCGCCTCAGAACGGCTCTGTCCAACTAACACCCCCCCCCCCCCTTCCCTCCGAAAAACCCTCGATCGTAATCATGATCGAAAATTACTTCGATTCATTTAAGTTTGTGCAGCTCCAAAATTTATATGTATCGAGAAAGCCCTGTCATGTTGGATTGTTGACTGATTTTTCGACGTGTTTTTCGAGACCGAATTCCACGAATTCTGGGCATTCTGAAGGAAACACGCTCGAATTTTCGGATGAGGAAGCGGGAAAAGGAGGATTACTTCGTCGATTTTTTAATATTGTATTCCTAGCCACTCACTAATAATTGTTATTTTATTCATCCTTTCACCAAGCCTTGACGGGCCTAGTCAATAGTCACTAGGGTGGCCCTTAACTACATGGCAACAAAAAAGTGCGATTTTTACCGCTCCCACTCCCTAAAGTGGTAACCTCTAGTGAGAAAAATAATTCTCTAATTTTTATTTTTTCCATTTTTAAAAAATTCGGGCTGCAGTGGGCCCCTCAATTTTCAAAAATTAAAAAAAATCTAATTCAAAGAAAAATGTTTAATATTTTGAGTTTTATCATCTCTAAAAGATCCCTTTTGTGTGAAATAGACTCTCATGATGGTTGTAGCCCCCTCTCATGAAAACCAAACTGACCCCCTCAGAATAGCTAAAATTTATATCTATTAATATAAAGCTAAATTTTCAAAATTCCAAAATTTTGAGTTCCATCGTCTCTAAAAGGTCCCTTTTGAGTAAAATATACTCTCATGACGATTTTAGCCCCCTCCCACTAATTTTCATAAGATGAATTTCAGCTATTCTGGGGGGGGGGGTCAGCTTGGTTTTCATGGGAGGGGGCTAAAACCGTCATGAGAGTCTATTTTACTCAAATGGGACTTTTTAGAGATGATGGAACTCGAAATTTTGAAATTTTAAACATTTTTCTTCGAATTAGGTTTTTTTTCAAATTTTTAAAAATTGAGGGACCTAAATTTTTTCTAAAACTAATTAGTGATTATATTTTCAAAAATCTCGATCGGATATTTTGAACGTAACGTTATTCATGATCCATTAAAACCATTCAATTTTTTCACCTCTTTCGTCTCCCCCCCCCCCCCCCCACAAAAAATATAAATTCTCTTCTAAACTGGAATTCTCAATTCGATAACCCTAAGTCAAGCTTTACTAATTAATTTCAGTTTCACGTTCGCTCTATCAATTCAATATCATCTCCATTCTCCAGCGAACGAACGAATAAATCTGAAATGAAAAGCTTTTAAGCCAAAACCATCGCAATCGTATAGTTGGCTTTGAGTAAAGAGAATAAGAGAAAAAAACTCAACCAACAAACAAAACAAAAACACGTACACCTACTTTATTGTCGTCTATGAAGAACCCCAGGCTGTGTCGCGAAGACGGACGTAATTATTTTATTCGGCTGCCTCCTGGCGCAGTACTGCGCGACGCGTTCAACCGTCATAAAAACGACTGCCGGTTATAATTTACTTCTTTTTTTTTTTTTTACTTCTCGTATATGCGAACTGGCTCACGTTTTAACGCCAATACCATCTCACCCCTTTTCATACGTACTTATTACGTATTCCAGTCGCATTCTTTAATGTTTTTAAATTAGCAAATACTTTTTCACGCACTGGCCCAGGTTATAACCACCCCCACCCCTCCTTTGCCAGCTGTATCATCTGCGAGTGTGTTGGAAATCTTAGCCAGCTCGAACCTACGTACATTGGCGCGATAACGTGGAAAAAAATGGTAAGAAAAAAGAGAATATAAGGAAAAACTCGAACGACCACAGAAACCCCCTGAAGACTGCCCACCTCGTCGTCGTCGTCGTCTTTTCCCAGCATCAAATCGTTAATGATCCTTATACTACAGACATGACCGGTAGAGGGGTGCGGTGTACACAGTGGCCCAATATGTATGCCTTGTGTTGCTGGTTTTTTTCTTCTCCTTCTTCTTATTTTCCACCAAAAGTCTCTCACTCTACCTACAACCTACGCTACACAACCAATGAAAATTTACTTCTCTCCGGTTGACACTTTTTACTAACGACTTTACAAGCGACCTCATCCTCTATACTTGGCTGTTCTTTCGCAGCCCGCGTTTTCTTGTTTTTTTTTTTTTTTTTCAAGCCTATACTGTGTGCTATAGTGGCAAATCGATAAAAAAAAATACCAAGCCAGGACCGTGTGCTGTATGCGGCAGCCGCGACTTGCGAGCACTGAGCAGCGTAAATTTATATATAGTATAGCTTCTTTATTCGTATAAGAGCCTCGCTTTTACGAGTACCCCATATCCTCTCCCTCTCTGCTCTTTGGAATCTCTCGCAGGCCTAATCCGACACATTTTTACTCTATCGGGAAAACTTTTTTATTCTGTTAAGCGCGAAGTCGAAGGCGAATTCGACTCCTGTATACGGTGTGTTCCATATATTAATGTTGCAATGTCTGCGTGTGTGCAATCAGAGAGGCTATTGTTTGGTGTGAAAATATGGAATCGTGTGTTGGAGTGTTAGTTATGGTGTTATTAGTGGCTCTTGAGTCTTGAAGTTTTTTCCTGAGTTGTACGGGATCGACGAATCGTTCATTGGTTTGGAGTATTGGAGAATGAGGAAGTAAAAGAGTCGAATGTGTGATTCGAAAAATGATCCTGGATCGTGTAAAAATCAAATTATTTAAATTCAACTTTGAATTTATCGATGCTTTATTTTATTGGAGAGTCCCAGACGAATGATGATGGTCTGTAATTGAGCATTCGGATGAACCATTCTAGCTGCTTGAGTTTGATTATTGACAAAATTGCATGAGTATCACGCCAATATTATTTTGGAGGGCATTCGTGACGTCTACGCTGTTTCTTGTGGCGTTAATTTTAGTAAGCAACGTGATGAAGAGTGTGATGGACTAACTTGAGAGGGATGAAATTGTGAAAAGTACTTTTTCTCAATTTTGTAACTACACCCGGTGAAAATTGACCCTGATAGTCTGAAAATTCGATGCTAAAACATTCTGTTTCTGATCTCACTTCAAGTCTTGACTCCTTCTAAGAAAGTGAAATTGCAATTTTGTATAAACAATGGTGCTTTTTGTTATTGGCCAACACTTTTGCGAGATCTAAAATTTTGCAAAATTAAATTTATTATTATAAAATGAAATGAATGAATTTGCTTACTGCAAGGTGTCGTAGAACTGTAGGGTGATCTGTAAATCAGTAGTGATGATTTTTTTTGTTTTATATATCAAATAATAGGTATTTGTAAAAAAATAAACAAATGAAATGAAATAAAAAATTGGGGAAAAAATAAAAGTTTGAATGTTTATCAGTGGAAGACTGCAGGCCGTATCTACAGATGAATTGAATTTCAGAAAAATCAGTAATTCCCGGAAACATCCTTTTCTACTGAGGTTTCGAATTTTCAAACTTACTTACCTTAAAATCAAATTTTTTTGAGATTTTTTTTGGGTGATTGATTAGGTACCTATATGCATTATGTTGGAAGTGGTTGGGTATGTATGAAAATTATTTTTGAATTTTTTTCACCTTTTCGGAGTGTTTTGCATGGCTTGAAAAATTATACGATTTTGGCCCTAAAGAGGTGAAAAAATTCTGAAAACAGTGTTTTCACTTTCCAAGTAAATATAGTAGGTATGTGTAAATGATCAATCATCATCTATAAATTTTTTTCATAAAAACTTGTTCATTTTCAATGTACTGTAAATTTTAAAATTTGAAATTCCGATAAAAAAAAGTGTTATTTCAAGTCAGGGATCCAAAATTTTTCCTGCAGTCTTTCAAGGCTCTCCTGTAACTTTTAACGAACCCCTCTTCAATTTCTCTAAAAAAAAAGTCAAAGCTGGCTCATCGTATTGCTCATAATGCTCCGTCAGTCGTTGATGTTGTTTGGGACTTTGGGTCATTGTGTGAGTAGACACGAACTTGACGGAAAAATATCTTGTTTTCGTAGAGAATTTTTTTTTCTAAAATTATCGTTGAGCTTTCCGATTTGTGCACAAAATATTTCGAAAACAAAGCCTCGTAGAAATTAGAAAATAACAAATCGTACTCGATTGATTGGATTTCAATTCAAAACTTTAAAATTTTGCTTCTTTTCTTTCTTTCTTTTTTTTTTTTTTGGTAGGAACCTCGGGTACCTTTTTTCTGAAAATCGAGTTCTTGTTATGAAATGTTTTAGAAAATCTCTAGTTTTTCCATTTTGTAAAAATGAAATTTTTGAGCCAAAATAAGAATCTCGAAAAAAAAAATCTAGAGACATGAAAATTGTGAAGCATAAAATTCCCTACCAGTAGTGTTGTCGGTTTTTTCACCTTTGAGGCTTTGTATTAAAAGTATTTTGAGCAGAATAATAGCCTACAAAAACTTGTTACAAAAAATATCACGTTATTCTATTTTGAAAAAATAAATTTACCTGACCAAATGAACTGACCAGTCTATTAATAAATGAAATTTAGTGGATATTCAGTGTGTTAAACCGTAATTATTTCGCTCAATATCTCGAAATTCAATGCATTGAACAATTATGTTTTCATGAAAAAAAACGTGAATTTCAAGGTGATATCGAAAGAATGTTTGGAATTTCAATCAGTCATCGTGAAAAGATTGAAAATTGGGGCAGTTTGACTCGCTGAATCCAAATTTTGCGATAAGAAAGTTCCAACTGATAGGGACCCTCTTAGGGCGAAAGTACGTAGGTTCCATCATTTATAAAGTGTTGAAAATTGAGATGAAGGTGAATATTTTGTGTTGAAAATCAATTCAATTTTGGCAAGATCATTTTTTTTAATTCAAAAAAAGGATGGTAAAATTTTTAAAAAAATGATCAAGTAACCTTTCCCTGCCTTTAAACGTAATGAGAGATTATTTTGAAAAAGGGGCTTTGCAGCTCTTTACACATTAATAGAAAGAACCCTAGAGTGCGGTGTAAATTTTTTTTCGAATTTTGTGTTACAAAATTTTGACATACGATTTTGAATGTGCAGTATGTAATATATATGGCTCATTGGCTCAAACCTCAACCCTCGATTACACTAGGAAACGATTTTGAACTTTTTTGTGTGTGTGGGTTGAAAGTAGGCTTAATCGATAAACGTCTAGTACTACTTAATGATTACCTATTTGATGAAATTCGCCGTCAATGATTTAAATGCAAAAACTCTCTTGCAATCAGTAAATCGGTTACCCCATCTTCTATTTCTAACAGAAATTGTGTAATGGATTGGAACCCTGCTTTAAATATCTATCTTGAAAGGATATAGCCAGGGCTTTCTCCTGCAATGCTAATTTTTGGAAAATAATGCTAGGCAACTATTTTGAACTTTTATTTCATGTTTGGGTTGCGAAAATGGGCTTAATCGATAGTGTTGACCCTAAAACAAAAAAACAGGGTGAGTTTTTAAAATTTGAGTTGTTTTAAATGACCTTGGTTTTTTTCGCAAAACAATATACAGATGTCGCTACGAACTCCCGAAGTGGGGCAAAAACGGTCATTTTTGCCACTTTGATCATCTCTCTTGTCCACTAAAACAACTCAAATTGAAAAATCCCACTCTGTTTTTTGTTTTAGGGTCTAAACTATCGATTAAGCCCATTTTCAAACCCGAACATAAATTGGCCGTTGCCTAGTATTATCATACAAATTTTTTTTCAAAGAAACGTATTCATTTTCTATGTAAATTTTGAAATTTGAAACCGCAATAAAAAATTTTTGTTTCAAGGTAGGGATCCAAAATTCGGCCTGCAGTATTTCAAGGCTCTTCTATAACTTTTATCGAACTCCCCTTTAATTTTCCTACAAAAAAAGTCAAAAACAACCCACTCTTTTTGATTTGTCAGTCGGTTATAATGTGTTCTAATTAATCACTAAGCTACTTTCGAACTTGACTGATGAATATCTTGTTTTCATGAAGAAGTTTTTTTTCTAAAATTATTGTTGAGCTTCTTGATTTGTGCACAAAGGAAACTGAAAATTCTTACTTTGTCATCACAAATGGAATCAATTTGTATTCCTCTTTAACTTTTAATGTCAAAGTCAAGCGCCTCTGTAGCATTCTTGAATGTTTGGAGTGTTTTCATCCTTGAACCTCGTTTTATTTCGAAAACAAAGCCCCATAGAAAAAAAAATCATACTCGATTGATAGAACATTTTAATTTAACGTTCTACAATTTTTCTTCTTATCTTTTCTTTTCATTTTTTTTTTTTTTTTTTTTGGTAGAAACCTCTAGTACTTTTTTTGAAAAATCGATTTCTTATTATGAAATATTTTTGAAAATCTCTTTCGAGCCAAAATAAGGATCTCATGAAAAAAATGAAGAGAAACAAAATAGTAAAGCATGAAACTTCCTACCAGTAGTGTTGTCGTTTTTTTTTCGCTAGAGGCGTTTGTTTTTGAAGTATTTCGAGCAGAATTTAGAAACTTGTTACAAAAAATATCACGTTTTTTTTCATCAGAAAAAATAAATTCATGAGCTGACTGATCTAAGTATTTAAAAAGAATTATTCAGTGTGTTGAGCTGATCCGAAATACCTACGCTCTTTTCGTAATTATTTCGCTCAATATCTCAAAATTCAATGCTGAGAACGATTATTTGTTTCATGAAAAAAACGTGAATTTCAAGGTGTTAATAAAAGAATGTTTGGAATTTAAATCAAGTCATTGTGAAAAGATTGAAAATTGGGGCAATTTGACTCGCTTAATCCAAATTTTGCGATAAGAAAGTTCTAACTGAAAGGGACCCTCTTAGGGCGAAAAATATTGGCGAAACACTCGGTTTTCGATCTTTTTTATACATGGATTCTATCATTTAAAAAATGTTGAAAATTGGAATGAATAGACACTAGTATTATTTTGCTAATGCTCCTTTGTGCACTAGTTTTGATGAATTGAAGTGCAGTAAGAAGGATTATCGCTAAAAAAAATGCCAATATTATCGATGTTTTACGACTTTTTACACTTTTCAACCAGGATTTAAAATAATTATATTTCGAAAAAGCCAAAATTGAATTCGTGCTTGAATATCCCACCCATCCCTACTACACTTTCCATGATAATTTTGGTCAAATTTTTTTAATTTCATTTTTTTCAAACAGACATTAGAATGGGAGAAAAAATAGTATCAATTTTGAGAATTTGATCAAAATGATCGTAGAATAAGTATAAGATAATAGTGAGGTTTCGACCCCTCTCTAAGATTGGTTCCTTCAGAATGGGACTTATGATGATTGAATGTTGAAAAACTGGTGTCATTTGACAAATTAATTCCAACTTACTGTAAGACAGCGGTACTTTTTGTGATAAATAATGTTGTTACATGTATATGGTGGTGATCAGCTCATTCTTCTTGGAAGTTAATATTTTTGGCAAGATCAAATTCCAAGTCAGTTTCAAAGGTCAAGAAGGGTGGTAAAAATTCTCCAATTTTTTTTATGGTTAACCTTTCCTCAACTTTGATCCTAATGAGAGATTATTTTGAAAAAAAAGCTTTGCAGCTCTTCACACAATATTAATTTGGAAGATTCCTAGAGTGTGATGTCAATTTTTTTCAAATTTTTGTGTTACAGAATTTTGGCATAAGAATTTCGAATGTGCAGTTTGTATGGCTCATTGGCTCAAACCTTTACTCTTGATTATTGAATCTGTTTCTCGAATTTATATGCGAACAAATCATTAGTGAGGGGCTAACTGATTATATTATTGATTTTAGGGGAAATTAGTACCTATGAAATGATACAGAATACAATTTCACCTACTGATAAGTAATCGATTGAGTGATTGATTTCTTCTAGCACATCTTTTGAAAGATTTTGATTTCTTCAGTTCTCAGGTCATCAGTTTGTTGAATTTTAAAACTCGAACATTCGAGTTCGGGTATTTTTCGTCACTTCGGTGAGAATATTTTTCAATTTAAAAAAAAAAAAAATTACTTACTGAACAATTTTAAAAATGTTAGGATAAAAATTACGATAAGAATGCCATACGAAAGTTGAAATTCTCTGGTAATCATCGATGCATTGATTCATTCACTTTCTGTAAACCAGCAAGTCTTCACTTTATTCATTTTTATATTTCACACAATAACAATGGGGCATGCGAGGTGGCGATACGTAGCAGGATAGTGTAAAATTTATCCACCTTCTTTTATTCAATTTACCTATAGGTTAGGTAAGGTAGGTACTTACGAATGCACTACAGTTTTAGGCGGATATAGCTGTCGTGACGTTTAGTTCACCAGGCTGCCAGACGAGGATGGTAAATGGTTCTGGTGTGGATTTTTGGGACTTACTATCAGACTCACACATACGTATACTATACACATACACGCTATTATGCACGAACCTATAAAGAAACGGAGAAGGAAAAAAAACACCTCGAAACAGACAAGAATTCTTTTCATCTTCGGTATTCGGTCTGAATATTTTACGCGTCTATAAGTTCTCGTTTAAAGTCGTGTTTTCTATTATTTAATATCTTACGGCGGATTAATAATTTGATTTAATTGTTGGCTTCGGTCTGAACGAATCTGTTATATACGAGTATTATCTAGCTCTTTCTCCTCTCTCTCGCAGTACTATATCAGAATGTGTATAGTGCAAAGACACCAAAAAAAAAAAATCTAAACAGGTACTTGAAATTGAAGACTAGGTACCGATGCCCTACAAGTCCACATGCACATGAGAAAGAAAAGGACCATCTCTCTTCATCGTGAACTATTACCATTAGTCACAATCATATATGGGTCCACATACACACTATATGATCGGTGTACGAGTATAGTTAAAGCATTTAAATATTTGAATAGCTGCGTCGTCGTCGTGGTGGAAAATTTTCGGCGGTTTTGTCGCGTCATCGAATACCATGAAAATTTAATGCCGATTTGAATAATCAACGAGATGGTTCGCTGCACGATATTCCAATTTTAGTATTATCCTTAACCACACTATGGTGTGGAATTAGTACATACTTGTTTTATTTTTCATTTCAATTCGAGCCTGAAACGAGCCGAGATAGATTAAAGTTTTGGAAAAAGGGCACGGAGGGGAACTTTTTATATTTCTGTTGTGGAAATTATTATATATGGTAGTTTTTCGTTAGGCTTCAACATTATGTTGCGATGGTTTTTTCCATGTTTTATTTTTTTCTTCTACTCGAAAGGGGAATAGATGATGATAAAAAGGAAAATTTTCCAAGCTTTTTGTATCATAGGATAGTGAACGAAATGTGATCCTATTTCAAGGATGATTTTCAGCTGTGAATTTTTAATACAGCAGGTTTTTCATTTTTCATTATATTTTTAGAATAATTTTTCAAGATTGATTGGAAATTTTTTTCGTCAGTTTTGAGACTGAAACAATGCTCTAAAATTTTGTGTCTCGCCCTTCCTTAGCAATTATTTTTATTCAACGCAATTGAATTAAAAAAAAAAATTAGATTACTTACTTCAGCAATTTTAAAAACGTGAAAATATGAATTCAGTGTAGTTTTTCGCAAACTGTTGAGTGGCACTATCGACTTGATATCGGTAAAGCAATTTCCCTTAAACGTTTACCTCTTATAGTACCAAATAATTACTTAACGGTATATTAGCATGGCAAATTTATCTATAATATACACTCACACACGCCTCGATTACACCTTTCGAAAACCTTTACATGTACCTTTGCTTGCATAGGATACACGATAGGTACATATATTTGCCATCCAACTCATCCCTTCTGCCCCCCCAGACTACTACAAATGTCCATAACATATGCTTCTCCATACACACAACACAATACTATATTATAGGACCTATTTACTCTCCTTCTCATACCCCTATCCTCATGTTATGCTACCCTTGCACCTTACCCTATTGCAATGAGTTCAATAGTAGGTATAATATTACGCTCTACTGACCACGTAACCTTTTCCTGCAACGCACACGGATGCTGACCTGATGTTGGTGATACTTTCGCGCCCAATTTAAATCTTCCTTTCGCGAAATTAATGGCGCAATAAACGTCACCCAACACGTAATCTTGTTGTGGGTAGATGTATCTCTTCGATAGATTAATTAAATGTGAGAATTGATTTTTTTTAATACGATTGAAACTTCGCTTTGAAGTTCACGTTTCTTTTTTTTTGGGGTGGAAGGTGAGGGGGAATTATTCGGCAATTGAGTCATAATAAAGGAAATAGCAAAAACCTTCTTGCAATCACTTAGGTAAGGTGTGCATTTAAAATTTCCGGATGCGCAATAGGGTTTCGCTAATTTATATCTTTATCTGTCCAAAATTATCAAAAATCAAAAACACCATCTCCAACTTCAGAAGATATTTTTTAATCGATTCTGTAAGTTATAGAAAATAAATAAGTACGTTCGCGTTGGTCTGATTTATAAAAAATGAAAACTCTTCTGTGTCTTATTCTTACCACATCGGTGCTTCCATCTCATTTTCTATCTGGTTGACGTTCTTTAATGATCTAGATTCGTCATTTCAATGTAATAATTTATTTGATTGAAATCATTTTTTGTTTTTTTTTTCATTTTCCCCTGTTTTTTTTCTTGATTAAAAATTTTCTAATCATCAAGTTCTTTTGATTTCCATCTTAAATTTCCTGAAAATTGGCACGAAAACCAGAGGAAGAGGTTTCGTGATTTTCAATTTGACATCAGTGAACACGATTTCTTGAAAAATTGTTCAAGTATAGCATATCGATTTTTATTGATCTTGAGGCTCTGAAGTCGAAATATGGGCTCTTTTTTCATTCAAATCTCTCAACACTTCACACAATTGCCCTTCAACACGTCAAGTTGCCAAATTATGAGAATAACCGAGTTGAAAAATCCTCTATTTTTGAGATATAATTTTTCAATGTTCTGTTGCTCCTTCGCCTTTCCCTTGCGAAAGTCATGAAATGTGTGATGTAACCTTATCAATTCACACTAGTTTTTTTGTACGTACGTATATGAAAATTTTGAATATCGAGAGATCATATCCACCTTCGTGTATTATAGCGAAGCGATTCGCGGTGTGCCGAAAACATCACTCAGTTTTTTGCATAAAAATTGAGCATCCTTTTTTTCTTCTTCTTCCATCAACCTTATGAAAAATTTGAAATGAACGCACTCCTGTCTTGAAAATTGAAAGAGAAACTATCTCAATTAGGTAATTCAAACGAATTGGGAAGGAGAGGGGATTTATTGATTGAAAGGTGAGGAAATTGTGATCTGGCTAATTTTTACCCAACTGTGCTCGTAAGTTGAAAAATAGGACATTGGACCTATACTGAAATGTGACCAAATTTTATAGTGACAACTTTTTGCCCTAAACTGAATTGAAGATAGGTATATACCTATTATTTCCGCTCGAAGTTGATAGAAAAAAATTCAACAAATTATAAATTAATCAAGTTTGGATGATGGTAGCTTTTAAATTCCAATTCTGGACAAAAAGTTATTGAGATGAAACCTGTTCATTTTTCAAAACATATTGAAAGATCAAGAAATGAAAAATCAGCTTCATGTTGATATTTTAAAAGCAAACTTGACAGCCAAAGCAACCATTAATCAATATGGTAAAAGCAAATGCAAAAACTATCTTGCAATCAGCGAATAGCTGATGGCTTGTTGCATGTACTTTCTGCAAAAATTGTGAACTAATCTAAATTGTTGCATTGTTGACAGGTCAAAATGAACATCTCTTGTTAAAGAGTCATTGAAACTTATTTGGCCACAATTTTGGTGGATAGAATTTTATTTGTCTAATTTTGTGGTGGATTTCTATTAGGTTTATGTTTTTTCCCTATATCAATCAGTATTGGCGGAAAACGAATGCACGGTGATTTATTTTCGTAAGTGCGATGACCCGTTAACTTAATGAATATTGTATCAAGTATAGGTACTCATAAACGACGTCGTACTAATTGTTGCTAAAAAAGACAATTTACTTTTCGGGCTGGGTTTCACTTTAGTCATACTTTTTTGTGGAATGTTTTTACTTTAAAATTTTATTTGAAAAAAATGATGGCTAGAAAGCAACCAGTAAACAATAAACGAAATTAATTTAGGTGCAAAGAGCAAAAGCAAAAACTCTTGCAATCAGCGATTTCATCACAAATTAATGTCTGTTCTGGTTGGTGTTCTTTAATGATCTAAATTCATGATTTCTCTGTTATACTTACCTAATCATTACTGAATTAAAAATCATTTTTTGGATTTTTTTTCATTTTCCCTCGTTTTTTCTTGTTTCAACATTTTCCCATCATCATCATGTTCTTTTGATTTCCATCCTATACTTCCTGAAGATTGGCACGAAAATCAGAGGAAGAGGATTCGCGTTATTATCGAGCATTACGATTTCTTTTTTCTAGAGGGAAAATTTGGCATCGGTAAGTACAGTATGCTCTCGATAACTCGAAATCCAAGGCGAATGGTCATTCATTCGGCTTATAGAGGTTTTCGAGGTAATCAGTTTTGAGTTATGCAGGTTAGATTTACAAAATGAATGATTTGAGACATATTCAAGTGCATGAAAGATAGAAGTACATATAAGTTGAAATATTCGAGTTATAGAGGTAAACGCCCGACAACGTACGACTTATAGAGGCTTTCTAACTATTTTCGGAAACGTTTAGCTTCGAGTTACGACTGGTTTGTGAAGTCAATTTCGACTTATCCGAGTAAAGGATGGTAGCTTTTAAAATTCCAATTCTGGACAAAAGGTTATTGAGATGAAACCTGTTCATTTTTCAAAACATATAGAAAGATCAAGAATTGAAAAACAGCTTCAGGTTGATATTTTAAAAGCAAACTTAGCAACCGATGCAACCATCAATCAATATGGTAAAAGCAAATGCAAAAACTAATCTTGCAATCAGCGAATAGCTAATGGCTTGTCACTTTTCGAATCATGATACACTTTTGACAATTTCAATCCATAACTAATCCAAATTGTTGCGTTGTTGACAGGTAAAAATGAACAATCTCTTGTTGAAGAGTCATTGAAACTTATTTGGCCTGACTTCTTTTAATAAAAGTATTGAGTCTAGGTACAATGTACATTCTACTTTATAAATTAGGTACCTATACCTATAAAAAAGATCAAGAAATAAAAAATCAGCTCCCAGTTTATATTTAAAAGCAAACTTAGCAACTAATGAACCCATCAACCAATATGGTGAAAGCAAATGCAAAAACTATCTTGCAATCAGTGAATAGCTGATGGCTTGTTCTCATTTATCGCATTCATTTCAAGCATTTTCCCATCATCATGTTCTTTTGATTTCCATCCTATACCTACTTCCTGAAGATTGGCACGAAAACGAGGGGAAGAGGATTCGTGATTATCAAGCATTACAATTTCTTTTTTCTGGAGAGAAAATTCGGCACCAGTAAGTACAATTTCTTGAAAAACTGTTCAACTTTGAGAGGCTTTTTCTTATTATAAAATTGTTCAAAGATGGTTCGCGTGTAGTTTTCGCCTTTTTCGCACATTTTAATTATTAAAAAACACCTGTTTGATAGCAAAACGAGGCTTGATGTGGCGAATACATCAGTTTTTTTGCATATAAATTAAGCAACCTCTTTTTCTTCTTCTATCATCCTTCGAAAAATTTAAAATGGATGTACACTCATTTTGAAAATTGAAGGATAAACTATTTCAATTGGGAAGTTCAAACGAATTCTGAATCTGAACCGTTGTGGGGGGTGGGAGGGGATTTGTTGATCGAGAAGTAAAGAAATTGTGATTGTGACCTTGCTCATTATTTTTTGTCCAACTTGAAAATCGTGAGGGCTACGAACAGATCTTGTAAAAAAAAATCTACTCGTAAGTTGAAAAAAAGACATTAAAACTTCATTTAAATGTGACCGAATTTTATGGCGACAACTTTTTGCCCGAAACTGGAATTTAAGGTATGTATTATTTCCGCTCAAAGTTGATAGGAAAGGAATTCAAAATAAAATTGTAAATCCATCAAGTTTGAATGGTAGCTTTTAAATTCCAATCGTGGATAAAATTTTATTGAGATGAAACTTGCTCTTTTTTCAAAACATTACATTTTACATTTCCTCAGCTACTTGTTTTTTCAAAATTTTGGTAGTGTCTTCAAGTTGCAAAGTGGACAAAAGTACCCCACTAAAATGTATTCAGTTTCAGATGCATCTACCACCCGAGATTAAAAATTGAAAAATGTTTACTGCTTCCAGTTTTCAAAATAAGTGAAATGTTCTTTCAATGTTTTTCTTCTCAATGTTGGCCATTTTTCACGAGATGCTTTTTTGTGAGGGAAACTTTTGAGCCAATTCCTGTTTTGGCCTTGGTTTCTCTGTTTTCATTTTTTATTATAATTTTTTTTCGATTTAATCTTATGTGATGAAAAATTGAACATAATTTTAAAGGGGAAATTATTGAATTGATAAATCATCGCCACTTGCCACTTCTTATGTGCTTAATATTCATGTGGCTAAAGCAGAAAGCAGTAAAAGGTGCTATCGGCGTTGAAAATTGAGAAAATTTTCAAAGTAACCAGAGAGCTCGTGAGCTATAAGGTATGAACAAAGCACAGACTTTCTTGCGATCAGCGAATAGGTGATGGTTTGCTTCTATACCAATCCATAGTATCAATTCTTCGTGTCTCGATATTTATCCTCCATTTGCGTACAAATTTTCAATCAAACACCCTGTTCAGATTTTTTCAAGACCTATCTTATCATAATCAAAACCCAAAGTTTATAGTTATTTTCTTTCAAGCAGCGATGTAAACAATTTGGGATACTTTTGTATACCGTATATACACTTATTCTCATCTCTCAATACACGAAAACCCAAACCCTTCCCCGAAGACTTACGTTTCGTCAAATTTAACCACACTCACGATATACTCGTACACACGACGTTAATACCAAAAAATCCGCCCGTTGGTAAATTTTCTGCGGTATGACACGATGACGATGAAGCAGCGCGAGGGGGAGGGGGTGTTTTTCATCTCATCGCGAGTGTAGAAAAACAATACACCTCTCGCGTCTGCCCATCTTACCCCTTTTAAAGCTTGTAAAGGCTTTATATGTATATGGTAACATTCAACAACCACACACCAAAGCGATATTACCATATAAAACAACTCCGGCGTGTGCGGCGCTGCCTCTGCCTCATCTTTGGTATACGTGGCGCGAAAAAGCCACATCGTTGGTTCGAAATTAACATTTAAAGATACTAATTTAAATGCAAAACCTATGTTGTTTTTCATTTCGTTGTAAATAGCCCTCTTTTTTTCGGGTTGTGTTTTTTTTTTGTGTTTACCTTTTCACAACCTGCTCGCTGTTATAGAGAAGGCGGATGTTTCTCTTTTTCATGCGTTATAAAAGCACACACAGGTAAGATAGGTCGACGGTCAAATATACGACGAGTACACGTTGCGGTTTTTTCCTCTTCCTTCCTTTTTCCTCGGTGGAAAAAATTATTTCTTTTTTCCCCGTTAATATGATGGTGTTGGTTGGTATCTTGACGCCACGATACGACGACGACGAGGCGAAAAACGGAAGTTGAGAACGATGCTACCTATAACTATATTATCTCGGGGTGAAACCGTCCCCTCCCCTTTTCTTCTCCATGACGAGGAAATGATTCTCAATGATACAGCAAATGAACCCGTCCGTCAGCATACAGTCCCTGAGGGGAGAAATGACGTCGACGACGACGCGACGTTCAGCAAAACATACTCTTAACTTGGTTTCCTTTTTATCTTCTTTCACTATAAATATTTTCTACCTTGTTTACGAGAAAAATGCAGTGTGAAAATTGCCCGCATACTTTCATCTATCTATATCTTATCTGTGTGATTCAATTTCGTGGTCTTGTGGAAAGGGGTACCCTGAGGTGTGTTGGAACAGATATTTGTGAGACCAACTTTACAGGGAAAGTCGCGAAAAATGAAGTTGGAAGGGTTTATTTTTGACTTGCAAGCCATCCAGAAGAAATTTTGGTTTCGGAGGTGCCCTTGGAGTAGAGATATGAGTCGTTCAAGAGACTAGTGTTTTGGAAAAATTCGTGGTTTTTCGTTCTAGCTCTTACAGAACCTGTCTGACGAGAAATTGCCCAGTTTCAAAAGATGGAATTTGAGATTCTTCGTAATCCTGGGCAATTGCTCTCAAAATCGAACTATCGAAGACCACTTCCAAGGTTTTCTGAGTGATTGAAAATTAGCAAATCTCTCATTTTTCTAGGTAAATTCGTGTTTTGAATTTTTTTCTAAAATATTTCACACTGATTATGTCAATAAAACATCAAAAGATATTATCATTTAAAAAAACGAGAAAAATTGTTGGAAACTAATTAAAATTTTTCACGTCTTCAAAATTGGCAATAATAGCCAGAAAATTGGCACCACTACATTCCAAAATATTCTTTCAGTTTCAGAAATGATATCTTTCGATGTTTTCACATGATTACCTAATGCCAAATATTTCAGAGGTAAAATATTTTCAAAACACGAATATACTCTAAGAAAAGCCATTTGCAAATTTTTACCCGTACAGGAGAACCTTAAAAATGGTCCTGAATTCTGATGGAAATTTCCTAGGTCGACATGAAGCTCCCAATGCAATCTTTCAGAACTGAGCCATCCTTCCTCCCAAAAAAATGTTGTGTAGAAGTAGAGCAAAAAACTCACTTTTTGAGGACCCATATTTCCCCCACAGGCCACTGCAGAGCTTGGATTTTTTAAAAGTGACTTTCAACTCAGAATGAAGACCCTCTTTGAATTTGGTAAAAATTCATTTAATTTTATTGGCTATTCATCCTGCTTTTTCGTAAATTTTACAAATCTTGCTTTTTGCCAACAATTGGTGAATAGGTTCTAATATTTCTTGAACAAAAACAGCGATCAAGTCTTACTTTTCCGATTTTTCTAAATAGTCGCGCAAATTTTGTACTGGCGAAGATTTTGTCCGTTCCAAAGTGGTCTGAAATTACTCCGAGGTGTAAAATACCGTCAATACTGAAGGTTTTTTTCCAATTTGAAGCTAAAGCTGTCGCTAGAAATGCTCATCCGTCAAATTATGTCTTCCCCCCTCCCAAAAAAATATCACTTTGTACTTTCTTGAAAAAACGTTCAACAGGAGCGCTGCTTTTTAGAAGACCATCTCAGTGACTCCCTGACCCTTCTCCTTTGGAGTTTTGACAAACGTCGTATAAATCTGGAAATCGTATCAAGTAATTTTGATGGAGCCTAGTTCAATTTTTGTTCGGTTTTTAATTAGAACCTTTCTTGTTTCTCCACAATCCATGCAATTTTGAAAAAAAAAATAACAGAAAAGCATATTATAGCACGAATAAATTCAATTGACATTTCCTTGTTTTATTCGAATAATAGCGGAATAATTACGTAGCTAGATTTTGTGCAAATTATTCAACAGCTAGATAATTTGGTAAAAGATTCACCTACTTGAATTAGCAACTTGAATTTAGGTTGTACTATAACTCATGTCATGGCCATATGCAGAGAATGAGCTATCCATCGTATATTTATGGGTCGATTTGTCAAGATAGATTATAAATTCAACAGTACGTACCTGTAACAAAAAATAAAACGAAAAATTAATTAGTTACCAGAACAATAAATTGTTTAGTAATCATAGATCAAATATTTGAATCGAAATGAATGTGCTTTCTTCTGGGTTTGGAGCTCATGCAAGTGTGTTTGGCACTCTTTCTAATCTACATACATTTATGCAAATAAAATTCAAACTAAATTTTTATTTTCGAACCTTCTTAGCAACTTTCAGTCGAACAGATTTTTTTTTCACATTTAATGAGGTTAACAGTGGTTAAATATTTTCAAAAAGTAGCAGTTTCTTGAAAATATCTCAAAATTTGTTACACTTACTACGTTCTAAGACAGCAACAATTTATTCAAATTTTTTCAAAAATTGTTAAAAATTGAGTAAGTTTACTTATAGCGATATTTTTTACTCCTAGTAAGACGAATCAGTCAAATGCACATAGATTTGTACAATTCACAAATTTATGTTTACTTTTGTCCATCACCCGTCAGAACTATAACCCTTTACAGTCTACTTGTAAAACTAATACCAAATACAAATCTCCTTTCTTGATCACGAAACTACACCATATGTCCAGTTTCGAAATTCGCACGTGAACATCTAAACTAAACGATATCCATTCACTCTCACTCGAATCCCTAACTAAACAAAAACATATAAATTCAAACTTGGATGAAATCTCCAAGTACGTGACTAATGCCATTAAACACACCCGCAGCAACTCGCTGTCAGCAATTTGCGAAACAATTATCGGGTCGAGGAAATATTGGGGAGTGTTTTTTTTTTGCAGTTGTAACTTCAATATGTAAGTACCACGTCTATAATGTTCTCTACATGGGCACACATTACGATGCAGATTTAGAAGTAGTATGCATTTTGCAACATTGTATTTTGAACATCGTACGTGCTTCTGACCAACAAATCAGTTGATGTTTCGCGATATCTACCCTACAGACTTACTCGTACGTGTATTATTCCGATAAATATAAACAATCAACGCAACAATTAGTCTGGCTGATGTAAGCGGGCTTAGTAACTAAAATATGTTGGTATATGACTGAGCGAGGCGAGAGTCAGCTGACACAAGAAGATCTTTCTGCGAAACCCAAAAAATGAAAACCTTTAGTAGGTACTTGTACTCGTATGTCATTCTTTGCTGTTCAAATGACTTAATGTAGTTTCAAATTTTTAAATATTTGTACGAATTTTGGTTTCTTCTTCTTACAAAACCATGACCACTGTGGTATGTATGTAAATCATTAAAGCAGGAAGAAGGGTCATTGATCCAAAATGCCGATTTTAGACATTTTCTATCAGGTTTACGAATTATTACTTTTTCACATTCTGCCCTACATTTGGGGAAATCGATGACTTTATTAGCCCCTTGAATTTTGATCAAAATAATGGTCCTACAACTAATAAGTGATCATGGTAATCTTGCTTTCAAAAACGCTATCCAATTGAGCACTATTTCATAATGATCTGAAATAAACACCTACGCTTACTTACTTTACATACTTTTTCTTCTCAACCTGTTTTGAGTGACTCTCTTACCTTTTTAATGCGCAATATTGAATGATTTTCATCTCAGTTAGATTTAGAGCTTCAAAATGGCATCTCAATGCATTCACTCCCTGTCATCATCCCACAAATCATGGCTCAAATGTTTACAAATTTCTTTTCAAAATACTGCAGGCCTTAAAATATTACGCTAAAGTAGTTCATCCTCCTAACCCATGTATGTAAATCCTTACATCTTTTCTTCAGCCCAGAAAACTTGATTTTTGGACATTTTAATCAAATTGGTATCACGATCTTAAAAAACCTGACTTTAGATTCGGATGTTTTCGGTAAACATTAGTCGTGGTAAGGGGTTGATATTGAACTGACTTCTCTATTCTATCAAATGGAAAAACTGTATTAGGTAGGTATATGTAGATTTGGCAGACCACAGCAAACATTTCATTAAAATTTTTGTTTGCGAAAATATTTTCCCATCTAGAGTTGATTACTTAAGAATATTTTGCTCAACATTTAGGTTTGAGCGCTCTCTTTGTAGTCAAGTTTGCAGAATAATAAATAGCCAGTCCAAAGCAAGTATTTCGGCTGCATGGATCATCAAATTCAAAGCTCTGTAAATTTTTTCATGTTTCAAAAGTAGGGATTCTCAAAACAATTTTAAAAAAATTTAATTCAGCTGCCGAACACTTTCTTTGATTTCATAACTTCCTTTCTTGTGCTGTATTTTTCTGACTCAAATTTGGCATTCAGGTTGAGATAATAGTCTTTGCAACTGAGGGATCTTATTATGCATAGCTATCCCATTTTCAAAAACGCTGCCAGAATGAATATTGATTCGCGATGATCTGAAATAAATATTTATGCTTACTTACTTTATAGTTTGGGGATGGCAGTTACTCGTTATTGGTTAATCAAATCAGATTTGCGACATTACACATTAGATGCGTTGCAATAAAAAGCCTTGTGGTGGTCACACCAGGCACGTTTTTTCGCGATCACGTACATAGTATGAATTTTGTCATACTGTCGGCCAAGTGGAGTAATTGGACGATGTAAGGTAATGTATGGTATTGGATGATTTTCACTTTCACCAGGTTCAGTGCTTTGAAAAACCATCCAACTGTTTCATTTTCCTTTATCATCCCACACGGAAAAAAAATTATGGATAATTTTTACTATTTCATACAGTAACCGGATCCCATTCAAAAATATTGTGATTTTTACTATGAGATTAGTAAATTTTATCAAGAGAATAGTAAATTTTACTATGAAGGGTAATAAATTTTACGTAATTCTAGGTAAAATGAATTTTTTTGTCTGAGTAAAAATCACTATTATTTTTGAATTGGATCCGGTTACACTGAAATAGTAATTTTTATTAATTTTTTTTCCGTGCACTTGTTATGTATTTCTGGTTCTTTTAAATTTCATTTTCCTATCTAGGGGTGAAAAGTACTACTTTTCCAACCTCGCGAGAATCGCTCGGATGTAAAAATAAGTACTTTCCACCCTCGTTCAGGAAAAATTACTTCATTAAACTCGGAGAAAAAGTGATTTTGAACTCGTGTGAGTTGTTCTCCTCACTTCGTTCGGGTCACAAACCTCACCCTCGTCAAAAATCATTTTTTCGGCCCTCGTTGTGTAGTATACTATTTCATTTAGGGCTCTAGATATGTTTTTTTTAGATTTTGCAATAAATTCATTAGTCACAATAATCCATTGAATAGGTAGTCCTGGCACTGGCAGGTACAAATACTAGGATTACAGGAATGAAACATTTTTTTGAATTTACTTCCTCAATGTGCTGTATTTCCGACTCAAATTCGGAACTTTGTTAGAAATAAGTAGTCAATGTTCAGAACTGAATAATCTTGGTGTAATCCCACTTTCAAAAACATTAAGTGAATGAATACTTCTGATTCAGACAGCTACCTGATTGCCAAATAGATTCTCTAGACAATTTTTTGAGGAAGTGATTCCCCAGCAAATCATTTCCTTTACTTTATCAGCCCCTTGAATTTTGGTCACAATAATGGTCCTTCAATCAAGTGATCATGGTCAGGGATCGCGGAGCGGAGCGGAGGTGGAGGCCTGGAGGCCCCCGGAGGGTACCCTTTTTTTGCCTTGCTCCGGGAGCAGGAGCCGGAGTAAGAGGTACTTGAAATTTTTTACTGGAGCCGGAGGTGGAGGCGGAGGTACTTACAAAAAAAAACCGGAGCCGGAGCTGGAGCCGGAGGTATTTTTTTTCAAATAGCCGGAGGGGAAGGCTCAAAACCCCCCCTCCTTCACCTCCGGAGGCGGAGCTGGAGGGCAGGAGCCCCCCGGAGGGTACCCTTTTTTGGGCCTTGCTCCGGGAGCCGGAGCCGGAGCAAGAGGTACTTGAAATTTTCAAGTGGAGCCGGAGGTGGAGGTGGAGGTACTCATGAAAAATCTCCGGAGCTGGAGCCGGAGCCGGAGGTATTTTTTTAAAAATTTTGGGAGCCGGAGCAGGAGGTGGAGGCACTAGACCCCCCCCCCCTCCGCGATCCCTGATCATGGTAATCTTGCTTTCAAAAATGCTATCCAAATGAGCACCATTTCATAATGATCTGAAACGAACACCTGTGTTTACTTACTTTACTTTTTTAAACATAGGTACTCTAATATTTTCTAATGTTGGTTCATCCTCCTAGGTGTGGGAAATTTAAGTCATTTTAAGTAAGGGAAATTTGATTCACGAAACGAGCACAATATTCTAGAAATTACCAAGTAATTTACCTGTAGTTTTAAACGATATAGCTTCTGCCTGCTTTTAAATAATAAATCTTCTGGTACAAATAAATCTTCCGGTTCAAATAAATAATAAGGTAACTGTTCTAAATAATAATTATCTTCTATACAAATTGAGTAATTGTCAGGATCAATTACTTCGTCGTCCGGAACCTAAAGGGGAGGCAGGCAGAAAAAGAACACAGGGCCCAATTAGTTTCATTGAAACTAAGTGAGTGTAATTTAGACTAAAAAAGGCAGAGGAATTTAGTGGAAGCGTTTTTAGGGTCCTAAAGCAATTTCTAAATATCCAGAAGGGGGATCTTAACCCAGGGGACCGGAAAAGACCTCGAGTAAATTTGAGTGCACCATGTGCACTACTGGCAAAGTCTAACATTTTCCATTTTACTACACAAATATATTTGAAATAACTCACTGTTGGTTTAGTTGCGTCCAGCTCCATCTCCGGGTCCTTTGGAGTCTCTGGCATTGGAAATTTTGAATAATTGAATAAAAATTGAAAGGTCAAACAAATTTACTAAGAACACACTTGTTGTCAGTTAAGTTGCAAAGGGCAAAATGGCAGAGTTCTAGCTAAGAGGAATAGAAGTATATTGTGGGGGTCTGAGTCATTGCCAAAGAGTATTTTTGGTGGCCATTTTAATAGTTGACCAACTCAGAGGGTGAGTCACCCTTCCAAAGAGGTCACCATCTTTCTGAAATCGAGGGGGAGAAATTACGGGTAATTACCACGTAATTTACCACCTCTGAATTTGGTAAATTTCAAGTGGATCGTCAGTGCAGCCACTTGAAGTCGATTTTTCGACACTAGGAACCTATGTATGTAATTCCGTATGTAATGTATGCTTTCTTTAGCCCAGAAAACTTGATTTTTGGACATTTTCATCGAATTGGTATCATGATGATTTCTAGAGAACCTGGCTTTGAATAACAGGTATACATTAGGCAGACAACAGCATCATTTCGTTGAAATTCTCGATTGTGAAGATATTTTCCCATTTAGAGTGGATTCTACACATACACGAATTAATTTAGCATATTTTGCTCAATATTCATGTTTGAGCACTCTCTTTTTGGTTACCTATGTAGAATAACTGTGGCCAGTCCAAAGCAAAAATTCCATCTGCTGGATTATCAAATTTAAAGTTCTGCAAATTTGTTCATGTTTCCAAAGTAGGGATTCTTGAAGCAATTTTAAAAAAAATTTAATTCAGCTGCAAAACCGCTCCTTTGATTACTTTACTTCCTTTCTTGTGCTGTATTTTTCTGACTTAAATTCGGTATTTAGGTCGAGATCTTTGTAATTGTCTTTGCTATTGAGGGATCTTGCCTATCATATTTTCAAAAACGCTATCCGAATGAATAATATAGGCTATTGATTTGCGGTGACCTGAAATAAATATTTATGCTTACTTACTTTTTTTTTACCTACACAGGGCTTTCTTTAATGAATGTGATGGCGAAACTATTTTTAAAAAGATCTGCAAAATGTGATCCGTGATCCATGATCTTGATCACTTTTTTGGCTTGATTCGTGATCCGTGATCCGGATCAATTTTCGAAATACCGTGGCAACCCTGTATTTATATTGATGAGTTAGTGATTGGCTCTTTGCAACACTTGGCTATTGTTACGAGATTTTCTGCATCTAATACATACTGCAGTATTTAATTTTATACTGCATGAGCATGATACACTTATTCACCTGCAAGTAATTTTTTTATTGTGACTGAGAATCTGTTCTCGCTTTGAATTCGTGTATTTCTCCAAAAATAGGGATTCTCAAACTAATTTTTCAAAAAATGTACCTAATTTAACGGGTGAAACATTTTTTGAATTTACCTACTTCTTAAACGTGCTGTATTTCTGACTCAAATTCTGCATTTTGGTACAACTATTATTCATGCTCACAAATGAATGATCTTGGTGGTATTATACCACTTTCAAAAACACTAACTGAATGAATACTGATTCCTGGTGATCTGAAATGAATATCTACGCTTACTCAGCTACTTTTTTTAAATCAACACCACAGGGTTCATTGTAGGACATTTATAAAAATTCTGGTGTATAATTCCCCGAATCCATTATCCCGGCCGGACATGCCCCCGAACGATTATTTCCCCGAATCCGATTTTTTTAACTTTCCTGGGTTCAGAGCTATGAAATACAATCCAACTGTTTCATTTCCGACTATCATTCTGCTATTCACTCGATGACGACCTCTTTTTTTCCGAATTTCCTGGTCATTTCTTTATCTTCACTGGGTAGAATATGCCTTTACAAGTTCATCTAAACTCTCAAGTTCTTAAAGTCTTTTCCTATTTTTTGAACTTGCATTTGTGCATTATGAATGCACTCGTTCTTCGTTTGCTTCGTCTTCGTCTTCGTCTTGGACATTTACATTTTTTTGAAGAATTTACATTGATTTGAAATCAGAGCACTTTATTTTTAGCTGCCCAAAATAATTTCCACGGGTTTTGGAAAAATTTTAAAATTTTGAATAAACTGAGAGTCGTGCTGGAGGCCCCAGAATAGTCGAAAGGATAGCGTTCATATTAATTTCAGAACCAATTTCCACAATTTTTAAGAAGGGTCACAAAGCTGTTTTCAATTCTCAAATATCAACACCTCATCCACGACCCTACCTACGTGTACGTATACAAAAAAATAAGCAAAGAATGTGACGATTTCTACACAAATTGCCAACCAATGATCAGAAATGGCTCTTTCAGTGAACCAAATTTCAGCTCGGTGTTGACGAGTTTTATAAACGTTCCCTTCTCATTAAAAATTGTGACAATTGGTCCTGTAACTAATTGAACTCTCGTGAACCAATTTCATCCTTTCGACTTCGACCATTCTGGGGCCTCCAGCACAAATTCTCAAATTTCTCCAGAATTTTTATATTTCTCCGAAATGCTTGGAAATTATGTATTTCGGGCAGCTAAAATTCAAATTATGACTTATTCCTAATCTATTATACAAATTTTTCCACACCGAGAATAAAATTTTCTGTACTTTAAATTTTCTACAAAAAAAATGACTGAAAACGATTCGTAGAAAAAAATGGCAAATTTCGCGACACCGAGAATAAAATTTTCTGTACAGTACGTTTTCAACGAAAAATTACTAGTTTAGTCTTCTAAACTTTCCGGGACGGGCATTTTTCTTCTTTGACAGAATTTCCGGATCATGGCTTTTGCTTCCTCTGTCCCGGTAGGACGTTTTACATAATCGGCGTGATGTCCGGAATAGTGACCACGTAGAGTTTTTGCGTTGAGATTAAATAGATATGTGCAATCTTTGAAACAGCATTGCATTGCGGTTTTTTCATGCTTTTCCTCCAGATGGTCGCTTATCGCGAAAGCTGACTTCATTACTTCTCCACAATATACGCATTTTGGCCTAATTTATAATACGTAGCTGCACACTGCGAGTATGTTTTTAAGAATTTTACTAAGTACTTAAGATGCTGTATTTCCAAACCGTATTTGGTATTTTAGTCGAAATATTCATTTTTACAACTGATGGGCAGTATCGCACTTACAAAAACGTTTTCTGAGTAAATACCATTTCTCAATGATCTGAAATAACATCTATGCTTACTTACTGAAGTATACCTACATTCTTTCCTTTTACACATAACGCACTTTGCACGGACCAAAGCTACCTATTGGATTTAGCAAATGAACACTGAACCGTAACAGGAATGGAAACGTAACCAATGAGTGACTACTGGTTGTGTAACAGAAACCGTAACGTAACGTAATAACATGCCAGAAACGTAACTGTAACGTTATGGAAACCGAACTTTCGAGAAATGAACAGACGTTAGGAAAGTGCTAACAAACCGCAGTAACCGTGAAGAAACCAAAACGTAACACTACCGAAACAGAAACGTAACAGAACAGAAACCGTAACGTAATGGAAACCGAAAGAAATTCTTTTGAGAAATAAACAGTCGCTAAGAACGAGCTAAGAAACCGCAGTAATCGTGAACAAACCAAAACGTAACGCTACCGAAACGGAAACGTAACAGAATTGAAATTGTGTACAAAATATTACATGGAAGTAAATTCACGCTTGATTTAAATATCGAATTTGAAACTCGTCGTTGACTTGAATGAAATACACAAAACAAAACAAATTATGCAGAAAGAACAAATAATAGGTAAACGTAAAAGTTTTCAGAAAACTTTTAAACAGCATCGAGAGTTTTGTTTAAATTTTATTTACCCTGTTTACCCTTCTCGTTCTATATTTTACACACGAGGCTGCTAATGTCTGGGAGCAGCGTACTGAAGATCATGTTTACGATGAGGGTAAGTACCTATGATTTGATTTTCAGAATCGAATAGCATTTCGTCTACGATTTCCGTCTGTTCGAGACGAAGAAAGTATTTCAAAGGTTTCACATTTGGTGTTTGTATACTCGTACACGAGCGTCGAGTCGGAAACGAAACAACGCAGACGGTTCGTAGCACTCTGCGACGACGACACGATGGGTATCATTCAATCATTTTCACATTTCACGATCCGTAGTATGCAAATGCTCGAGCGGAAGGACAGTGGCAAAATCCAGAATCATACAGATAAGGTAAAAATAAAAAGCCAATACGACGATAGAGCTTGCCAAAAAACACCATATCCAATTTGATCTAATAGCGTTAGAGTTTTATTCGCACCGAAAATCGTATCGTACACTGGTAAGTACTCGTATATCTTTAGCGAAGCCAATTCGCGTAAAAGTCGCATATCATTTTCATCAGAGATGGATTTCTCGACGTCTCGCGGTCTGCTTCGTCTTCGTCTTTTTATCGCGTCCCAACTACAGCGTAATCTCGCTACCCAAACACACCCATTTTTCAACATCAATCAATCTCAAATTTCAATTCGACGTTAATAAATAACGTTAGAAGGCGACGTGGCGTCTACGTGACAACAACGTGCGAGATCTCTTGCCTCTTCCTCCCCCCTTTACCCCCTGCAATGCCAATAGGCACCTGCTTTTCGTCTTTATTTTGACTCGATGACGATGACGTGGGGAAGATTTTACTTGGCGAGCGCAATGAGCGCAGCAAAACTTCTTTAAAAACTATTAAATAAAGACGTATCGATTCGAAATCGCGTCTTTTATAAGCGAGACGTATAAATTTAAAACTCCCTTCACCCTACCTTCTGTCTGATACGTGTATTCCACCTTGTCATCGGTTTCCTGCTGCTGTAAGCTGTATTCTTTATACGCGAGATATATTTATAGTGTGTAGTATACTCTTAAGTATGGTATGGCAAGGCAAGACGAAGAAGCGAAGAAGAAATGCTGTATACTCATGTACGCTCTTTCGTATCGAAAAATAATACCAAATAAGTGAGAAAACTTTCACACATACAGACAATTACCTCTCCTACGAGCCATCTCATCTCACAATGCAACACATCCCTTGCCACCTTATACACTTTACGATTGGATTGAATTTTCTTCTTGTCGTCTTATATACGAGTAGTAATATTGTGGTGAATGACGCGATAATGCAGTTGCTTTTTCTTTGAACTTTATCTACCACCTCTTGGTTCCTCGTTTCCTCCTCGAGTCGGTTTCCTTATTCCTTTGTGAGGTGTAAGTGAGTTGCAAAGCTCGTCCATTAGAGGTTATCCAATTCATCACATTCGACCGTGACACTCTGCGCCGTCGAGACAAAACTTTATGGTGGTGTTTACTCGTAATATCGTGACGACAAATACGAGTAGAAAACTAGAGAGAGAGAGAGATGAACGAAACTATAAAGCTTAGTTGAACGATGAGGAAATATCTCTTGTGTATTTTTTACGTGCCCAGATGGCATTTTCTTGCTCGAGGAACAAATGGCCACATATTTAATATTATTTCATTAGGTTGAGCTAAATCAAAGAGATCAAGAATGATAAAAATTGCTTACTTGTCATAGACTGTTGAAGTGGGAATCAGTTGAGACTGAGGACGATGCGATGTTGAGCGCAAATTTTATCAATTTTGGTATTTCACGTCTCAAAATTTAGACAATTCGGCATGTTCAATGCATTTCTGTGATGTTTTTTATTTTCTCATTTGGAATTTCCGAAAGAAACAATCCAGCAATGAGCTACACAGGTGGATTTTGTGCCCCAAATTTTTGAAAACTACGAAAATCAACCCAACTCTAGATCTGTAATTGAAATAATTAATATACGTACTCTGATTGTGTTTGAGAGACGAATTCTTGAAAACTTGTGATTCTAATGAGTTGGTGAGAAAATTCTAAAGACGATAATGTCATGAAATAGCCTTGGCAGTGCTCTGATTTTAGGAGCTCTTCAAGTTCATCTGACGTGACATCGTCGGATTTATATTCAACTTCGGGGAACTGGAGTTTAATTGAATCGTATTATTCGATATTAGCAATTTTGAAAGAAAATTCAAACATCATTATCACATCCAAGGTGTCTACCAGGTTATCGAAGTCATCAAAAATTCATCCTTTTGGCCAAAAATTGAAACGCAAATGCAAAAACTCTCTTGCAATCAGCGAATGGTTGGTGATGACGCAGAAATTCTTCTATTCATGTAATTGTTCGGTCGGTTGTTCGTAACCACGATTAACCCCATGAAGAGACCTGAGGCGGATTTTTGCAGTTCAACTATTCCAAATCACAGAAAATTTTTTAATTGAGATCCCCTCAAGCTAAATTGAAAGAATGTGTCAACGTTTTTGGTATTGAAGTACATTTTTCAATATTGGTGAATTTTTGAAAATCCAATTTGGGTCAAAAATGTAAAAAAATCAAAACTTCACTAAATTGACTTGAAAATCTGAAATTCGAGTTTAACCTCCAGCAAATTTTTGAAAATTGAAATTTTCATAAAATTTTACCCGATGAAGTTGTAAAGCTATAATTAACTTCGTATCGTTATTTCAACATCCTGATGTAAGTCGATGAAGTGCAGTTTCATACAATTTTCGAGCCTTCGCAGTCATATTCTAAAAAATCTCAAATTCTCAAAATGTTCCCTAAAAAGTGTCCAAATCCACTTCAAGCGCATATTTTCGCGATTTACTTGAACGAGATCGCGAAATTTTTCCAAAATTGGTTTCTGCCAGTTCAAAAGGTACATACAAGGGTCCGTAAAATTATGATTGAAATTGAAAAAAAAAAAAAAATGAAAATTGAAGTCGCATATTGATTGTTACTACATGAAAAGTGCTGAATTCAAAAATATAGTCTTTTTTTTCGATCCGATTTACCTAAACCTTCTATAAAGCAAACTTAAAAGCACCAGAAAAAAATGGCGACGTATTTAATATCATTGTATGTATCAGGTTTGAGTTAATTCAAAAAGATCATTAAGAATATTGAAAATTGCTTACTTTAAGGCTGCTTACTGGAGTTCTTTATTTAACAAATTCCTCATAGATACCTACATATTAATAATGTTACTTTTCGGTGCCCTTTCTAGCTGCAAAGTTTCAAAAATGTACCTATTTGAAGGGTTGTACATACATAATTATCTAATGTTACACGTCGAATCCTGGAAGTGAAAGTCAGTTGAGAATGAGGGTGATGTGTATGTTGAAATTTCACGTCTCAAACTTCAGGCAAATTGGCATGCCTAACATATTTTTGTCATGTTTTCTCCTATTTGGAATTTTCGAAAGAAAAAACTCAGCTATGTAAAGGTGAATTTTGTGCCTCAAAATTTTGAAAAATACGAAAATTAATCCGACTCTAGGGTCGTTTTGATCTGCAAATTGAAATACATGTACGTACCTACTCTGATTGTACGTACATACCTATTTGAGATACAAAATCTTGAATAGTTACGCTATGATTCTATTGAGTAGCGAGGAAATCCTAAAGACAATAATGCCAAAAAATGGCCGGGGTAGTGCTCTGAATGTAGAAGCTCGTGTCTACCAGGTCACCAAAGTCTTATCAAAAATTCATCCTTTTGGTCAAAAATTGAAAATAGAATGCATAAACTTTCTTGAAATCAGCGTATTTTGGTAACGAGAAAATTCTTTTCGATGCTAAAAGAGTAAAAGATTGTTTTCAGTTCAGTTATTCTGAAAAAACCAACCAAAATAGGTATCCACAAATAACCCCATGAAGCGAGCTGAGACGAATTTTCACAGTTCAACTTCCTTCACCCAGTTCACCACAAGCCCCATCTTACATAGATATACTGGTTTCAAATTATTCATTTCATTTCAGTTTTTTAATTGAGAAATTCTTCAATTTAGACCTTTTTGTGAAATAATTACCCTTATACCTCCCATGCACATTCTGGTCTTCGGGTAATAGAAGTCACTGCGATGACAACATGTGCAACAATGACTGAAGAGGTGTGTACCCCCATACATAAAAAATTTTGAACTGAGATCGCCTCAAGCTAAATTGAAAAAGCATGTCAACGTTTTCGATATAAAAAATACATTCTTAGATTGTGGTGAATTTTTGATTGTAGGTATACAATTCGGGTCAAAAATGCAAAAGATTCAAAATTTCACCAAATTGACTTGAATATCTGAAATTAGAGGTCCACCCAATGTGGGCCATCCGAATCGATTGGAAACGGTTTCCAGTCGTTTTGAGCAGATCTGGAAACCGCCAGCAAACTTTTAAAAGTTGAAATTTTCATAAAATTTTACCCGATATAAAGTTGAAAAGCTATAATATTTACTTCCTATCGTCATTTCAACATGCTCATGCAGTCGATTAAACGCAGTTTCACGCAATTTTCGAGTCTCCAGTCATATTCTGGAAATTTCGAATTCTCAAAATGTTCCCTAAAAAGTGTCGAAAGCAACTTCAAGCGCGTATTTTCGCGATTACGTGGTCGATAACACGTAATTTCTCCGTAATTGGGTTCTGCTAGTTCAAAAGTGTGTTAATCATGATCGAAAATCTTTGAGTTGAACTTGTTTATGATGAATGCCAAAGGCTAAAGATCATTCAAAAATTCTAAAAAATTTCAGAATTAGAATCTAAACATCGCTGGATGATATATGTACAAAGGTCCGTAAAATTCTGATTTAAATTACAAAAAATTAATAAATAAAATTTAAAAAAAAAAACTCGAAAAGTGTGAAGTCGCATATTAGGTACTTGTTTTTACATGAAAAGTGCCGAGTTAAAAAATTTGGTCATTTTTTTGATCCAACCTTCCGAGATCTTCTAAAGAAAATCTATGAAAGTATCAAAAAAAAATTTCGTGTTTTTAATATGTATCACTATTAGGTTGAGCTATGTAGTTCAAAGACATCATCAAGAATAATAAAAATTGCTTACTTTTAAACCTAGGTACTGCAATTTCTGTTTTCTGCATCAAACGTATTGATCTCTCTGTCCCTCTGAATCTCATTGCCTCCCTCACTCTCCAATTTTGAATTCTTACTCATTCAAGTGTGCTGAATGCAAGGGAAAATTCTAAAGACAATAATATCAAAAAATGACCGCGGTAGTGCTCTGAATTTAGAAGCTCTTCAAGTTCATCTGGCGTGACATCGTCGGATTTATATTCAACTTCGGGGGATTGGAGTTTATTACAATCGTATTACATATTTGATATTAGCATTAATTTTGGAAAATTCAAACGTCATCGTTATAACCAAGATGTCTACAAGGTCATCAATATCATCAAAAATTGAAAATCAAATGCAAAAACTCTCTTGAAATCAGCGAATCTTTAAATGAAGGGTGAGCTATCAATGGATTCTTGGTCTGCCCGTGTCTTCTGATCCAACGACAAGCAAAAAAAAATCAAAATTTCACTAAATTGACTTGAAAATCTGAAATTTGTGGTTCATCACACAATGTGGGTCTTCCGAATCAATTGGAAACAGCTTCGAATCGTTTTGAGCAGTTCTGAAACCTCCAGTAGATTTTTGCAGGTTGAAATTTTCATACAATTTTACCCAATAAGGTTGAAAAGCTACTTGAATTTACTTCATATTCTCATGTCAACGTGCTCATAAAAAGTGTCCAAATCAACTTCGAGCACCGCGATCGTGATTAAAGGCTCAAAAGATACGACTTATCTGATAGTCTTTTTTATTTCAATTTGAAGAAAAAATACAAAACAAATAATTATATTTCAATACATATAATTATCTTACTCGTTTAAGGCACTTGTGTATCTTAGGTACCCTTGGTATCATGTCGATGTCGCTAAATTTTGATACGCGTGCGTCTTCAGATTTATCGCGACTTACGAATGAACGTTTGAATAAATTTACTTACTAAAACTCGATTTCTGCCTCGTGAATATAGGTATGCATTGCTTCGAATAAGTTTGGTGGTCCAATTTGAATTTCCCCTCATTCTCCATGCCCTCAAAACTCCTCTTATTACGAATATTCGCTCACTAAAAATTTTGTGCGATTTTAATTTGGAATAAAATTTTGAGAAATTAATTCTTCAAACTTCGAGCTTCAATAACTCGCAAACTCGAGTGAGCATAGAAATTTCACCAAGTTTTGAGTGAGCTTGAGCACATTGGTGTTTGAGACATGAATTAAGCCCTAACTTCCTTCCTTCACAAGCTCGTTTAACCAATCAAAGGTTTATTTCAATCGTTTCACATCTTTAATATTAACCTATAATTTTGGAAAATTCAAACATCATCGTCATAATCAAGGTGTTTACAAGGTCATCAAAGTCATCAAGAATTCATCCTTTTGGTCGAATATTAAAAATAAATGCAAAAACTCGCTTGAAATCAGCCAATCTTCAAATGAACTCGAGCTTATGGGCAAACGGTTTAGAATCGTTTTGCTGAGCAGTTCTGAAGCCTCCTGCAGATTTTTGAAAGTTGAAATTTTCATAAAATTTTACCCAATAAAGTTGAAAAGCTATAATTCAACTTCATATTCTCATTTCAATATACTCAGTCGATTGAGTGCTAGTTCAAATAATTTTCGAGCCTACAGTCATATTCTAGAAATTTAAAATTCTCAAAATGTTCCTAAAATAATGTCCAAATCAACTTCAAGCACATTGCGGATGCAAAGGTGCGTTAAATCTGACATTCTTTTTAACGGCAATTTTTGGAAACCTGGAATTCTCAAAATATTGCTGGAGACTGCAGATTCACATCTCGAATCGACTTGGCAAGTTGGAATTTGAGGCTGAAATGAATTTTAGCTTTCCAACTTGACTGGGTAAAATTTTGAAAAAACTTCAAATTCCAAAAATCTGCTTGGGGCTTCCGAACTTCTAAAACCCATCTGGAATCATTTCCAGTCGATTTCGGCTGAATGGGGGGGGGGGGTATTATCAAAAATATTTGTTGATCAATTTTTGGTAAAATTGTGATGTAAAATTGTGATTACTTATTCCCATTTTTTGCTCGAGTTGTATTTTCAAAAATTCACCGAAAATCAAAAAATCATCTTCCTTTGAAGTTTTGGCCAGTGATGCATTACGCCTGGCTCTTTAAATTCAGTGTAGCGTTAGGTAATTCAAAATTATTTCTGCATGTTGGAATATTCATCTCATGAATACTGCTTTGCAAAATTTTTGTCCAATTTTACCTCATCCTCCATGTCCTCAAAACCTTTCTTGTTACGAATATTCGTTCACTAAAAATTTTGTGCAATTTTAATGTGAATTGAAATTTTGGAAAATCAATTCTTCAAACTTTGAGCTTCAATAACTCGAAAACTTTAGTGAGTACATTTGAGTTTGAGGTATGAATAAAGCTCTAATTTTCTTCCTCCACAACCTCGTTTTTGCTTCAAAGCTCAATGCGAACCAATCGTCAAAAATTATGAAAAAAGGAAGATTTCCTAATTCTGAGAATACCCATAGGTACGGTGCATTCTTTGTAATTCCTCGAATCGACCAAACATCCTCAAGCATCGTGTTTAATATCCCTCGAGAGACATTTTTTTCATATCCACAGACGAAACCAGCACATTCATAAACCATGCCACATCCTCTTATACGACGACGACGTGTACTTATACTTAATACAAGGCAATGAGCAATATAGGCATACCCATTTATGTTCACCTCCTCTTTAAACCTTATCCACTTCACATTCCACACCTCGTTCGATAAAAATGCTCGCGGAATAGAGGTGTGGGAAACCGTACACGTACGTACCTATATAAGTAAGTATATATATAATCAATTAGTTAAAAATCTGTTTTAATTATAAAGGGTTGCGTTGCGTGGAATGAAGCTGAAAAAAAAACACGAATAGCGAAAGGATGGAGGAAAGAGGAATGTAAACGATACCATGGGCGTAGTGATTTCCACCCCTTATGGATGAAAAAAAAAGGAAAAAACCAGTCCCGAGTTATATAATCTTTTGATCTGACGTAAACTATACTAAACGTATACTAGAGTACGAGTACAACAAAGCGACGACGAGGAGATTTTTAGACTCACTTTACACAGTCTACGAGTATACGAGTGTAGTATGCTGCTGTACGTGCTATGTATATGGTATGGTATATGCCCTCTGTATACAAGGCGAACTGAGCATTCTAATTAGAACGGTACAAGCGGAATGTTTTGGACGAGTTTTCATTATTAAATAATGTGAAACCGTTCAACAACGCCATTGTTAATTAATATCGAAGATATAGCGTATACTGGCGTGTTAAAGGACGACGACGACGACGATGAGGACGGACGTACTATTACTATAACCAGCGTATTTACGATAGCTCTTTGTTGTACGTAGTACTTGCTGGCTGTGCAGGCCCGACTGGAATCCCTCTCACAGTATCTGTCTCTCTTTCTTCGGTGCATTGGTAAATACGTATCTACGTACATCGTTCACCAACACACTCCCACAACCATGGCCTGATCTTTTGGAATGGTATAACCGAGGAACTCGAGCTATTGAATGAAATAACAATGAGAGTGTACATTGTAAACGCGCGGAAATGTCTACGCGCTTTTGAATTCCGCCGAGAATTGGTTAATTTACAATTGGTCGAATGGACCAGGCTATTCGTATAGTAACATGCTGGTCTATAATCTTCCATCGTGGTGCTGCTGATTTTGTCTTCGTCGTTACTTATGATGATATCGTTGCATGTATCTTATGAAAGGAGCAGGATGCATAGTACAAGTGGATACTGACTACATCATTTTTTTGGTAGGTAGCATACATAGTTGATTCTATGTCGTTTTCAACCTCTTTATTTGTGAAGATGAAGGACTGAAGGTGGTTGTTCTGATTTTATGTATGATTTCTAAAATAGCTTGGAAATTTGGAATAGATCATGAACCAAAGATTCCGGACTTGGCTGATGGCTGTAAAGGTTGAAGCCAAGCAACATCAGTTGAGAATTTCATTTTGCATGAGAGGGAACCACTCGAGCTGACTATTTGATGATGAAAAAAAAAATTGGTAGGTAGATTGAAAGTGCTGGTATTGAGAGCCCCCTGTACCCAAAATTGTATGTAGATTCGCACGTCTATTTTTCTATTTTTGAAAACTGATTTTATTGAAAATTGACGAACCATCTCGCATTATAAGCAATCACCATTCAAGTAGTCTGTAGTCCAGCTATCGAAAAGTGCTCTAGAATTCGAATTTGGATGGAATTTTTGTGGTGCAAAAAATTCTGTTGGAAGTTTGTGGATATGGGTTTATAATGTTAAAATGAACAGATTTTGGATTATGGCAGTCGCCCAACAGGGGGTGCAGCCTCAAAACCTACCAATTTTCAAAATGACTCGGGCTCGTAATTTTTTTAACGAGTTTATTAACCTACTGGACCCTCCACTTTCTTGGAATACATGTTTAATTCAGCTGGCAAGTTAGAAAATGGGGCAGTAGGTGCAAACTAGACAAAAAAAATACTTGAATCTAATTTGAGGCGGGGAAGTTTAGAAAATATAAATAAGTAGCTTACTTGAGTAGTTTGCGATTAACAACTGCTTTAACACGTACCATTACAATATGCTTTTCGCGAGTAATTCAAAAATTTCCGTCCAAAATTGGTTTTGAGCCCAAAATTGGGTCATAATTTTTTTTGATTTTCTGAAAAGTGTCATGATTGTGACCTATCAAAATGGGTTAAAATTTTGCCAGGAATTTATATGTTTCGGCGAAAACGTTTTTCGAGCCTTTTGAAGAGTTAAAAGCCTAAGATTGGGTCGTGATTTTTTATATTTCTGAAAAAAAAAGTGTTATTCAACCTATCAAAATGAGTCGAAATTTCGAGAAAAATTCATGTTTCAAAAAAAACATTTTTAAAGAATTTTGATCCTAAAGTTGTGTCTTGACTTTTGAGGATTTCCGAAAAGGATCTCCTTTCAAAATGGGTTGAAATTTACGAGAAATTCACATATTTCAAGGAAAGAATTTTTTGAGAATTTTCGGAGAATTTTGAGCGTAAAGTTGGGTCTTTTTCTCCTTCAGATTAACAGATAGCCAATCAGCGAACAGTATTTCTGATAAGCCAATCAACGAATAGTGTTTATAAATGCCAAATCTGAGACTGCTTCAAAGTTCAATTTTAATTTGGCTGTATTCATTTGAATCGGTGGGTGCAGAAAGGGAGCAAGTCACATTTTTGGAAATTTTTTTTTTCACCGATATAGGGGTTTCAAAGTACGGCGGATCGACTGGTGATGTCAGATTTCCACAAAACTGCCGGGAAAGTGGTATTTGAGCGCAGAAAAAGGGCGGATCCGCATTTATGACTTTTTTGTAAAATTTTTTAAATTCCTTGAAAAATAACTAACATTTTTGAGAAGACCATTTTTTGAAATTTAAGTTAATCTCTGAACTGAAAAATGATGAAAAAATTAACAACTTCGGCAAAAAGTCTTAGAACTAAAGGGGTTTTGGGTCAATTTAAACGAGATAGCAGTCTAAATGATGTACTTAGATGTAGAATCAAGCCCCATTCGTGCCCGAGTAATTTCAAAAGAAATTTTGTCGATTGGGTGCAGAAAGGGTCTAAGTCCCATTTGTTTAGGCAGCAACAGCGCCGGCGCACGTAAATATTTTTTTTTCTAAACAGTGCTAAAAATTGTGTCTTGGGGTCCTCTTTCAATGACCTTAAACATGTTTACCAAAAATTTTTGATTTTCAAATAAATCAGTTTTTTGTTATTCCTGAAAAATGCGAAAATGTGACTTAGCCCCTTTCCGTACCCACCGATTCATTTATTATGTAGATATAAATTACTTTCATCAATTTGAATGATTAAATTTAATCGAAATTGTAAGAAATTGATTTGATATTTTAATTAAAATATTGTTTCCTAGGTATATGAGAAATTATGAAAAACAATTCGAAAAATGCATAACCTTAATAAAAAATTGAAATTAATTTGGAGTGTTTAAGAAACGCAAAAACTCTCTTGCTATCAGCGATTAGCTGAAATGGCTTGTTCAGTTGTTCTTGCACATAGGCGTGACTGCAGGGCATGCTAGGCATGTTCTGGCGCTGCCTACTTTTTTAAGTTTCTTTCTCGATTATCATTTCTCAATAAAAAAAATATACTATTCATTTTTCACTTGAAAAAAAAGTAAAATTCAAAATTTTCGATTTATCAAAAAAAAATTTAAAAAGTAATTTCATGATGCTTAGAAACAGTGTCGCCAGTGTTGCATTCAATTTTGCTGACTAGTCAATCTCTCCAAGATCCTGATTCAAACCTCAGCACAGCATAATAATAATGTAAAACTCCTCTGAAGTGCACTACTTAAACTGAGAAACGAAGATGACCCAAATGATGTCGATAGTTTTCCAAATAAATTTCAATTGGTCAGGGCTTCCTATAACGTGTACCTAGCTCCGCACATTTTGTGCAGCTCCAAAAAAAAGTTCTGCAGTTGGAAATTGGTTTGTGCAGTTCCATTTTTTTTTTTCAAGTTTGAATTTTTTTAAAATCATCATTCAAATTTTAAAATTTTGAAGCAAAATCAATAAACTCCTTCGTTTATCACACAAAACATATCGTTTTTAAATCGCTCGAAATGTCAATTTTCAAGAGCTTTTGCCCTCGCTTCGCTCGGGCTCATTTACTTTTTATTTTCAATTTTTAATTCTCCAAAAAATCTTGATTGTAATAATTATCGGAAATTACTTCAATTTATCTAAGTTTGTGCAGCTCCAAAATTTCCTTAGAGGAAGCCCTGCGATTGGTTGTCCAAACATGTGAAAACCTTGGTATTGAAATCCCAGAAATACTGGAAATACATGCAAATATGAGGCGTGTATCCAAAAAAATCGATGAAAATCCAGAAAATCAATTCTTATATGAAAGTAAAGAACAGGAAATGAGAATTTGCACATATTACCCTTTCTTAGATTCTCTAATATCCAGAATAGATAGCTATAACCGTTTTTCTCAAGAAATGAATAATACGTATTATATTTTCTATGGAGAACTTATTTTGCTTGACTATAACTTCCTCAGAAATTGAAAATCTTATCAGAAAATTTTGAATTTTCAACTGAGACACTTGAAGATGAATTAGCCTTACCTACTCAAAAGAGTTGAAAATTCACCTGTCAAACTTGTGAGCCAGAAGAAGAGTTCAAGATACCTTGTGAACAACTTGATCAAATGGATGAGTGAATTTAACAGAAGTGCAACTTTTTCGACTTTTAATACATTATTACAAGAATTCACAGTTATTAAGGTGATTAGTTGCTTAATTGTGAGCAATGTTTTTGTAAGATCACTCGTGTAAAATCAAAATTACGTGTTAGGATGTCACAAGAAAGGCTTGATAATTTGATGCTGCCATGCCATTTATGTGGAACAAGATTTAGCCAAAAATGTGAATGTGGAGGCCGTCATCGCTGGTTTTAAAAATAAAAAAGATCGCCAAAAGAAACTTTAAATAATAAATTTTGATTAAATTTCAAGTACCTATTTTCTTAATTGTTTTAATGTTTTGAATGTGTTATTTAAGTTATTTTTCAAATAAGTAATTATATTTTTGATATACTTTCATGAATATTGAAGTTTTAGAACTTGTGAGAACATTGAATGTCCCTCCCCCATCCCCCACACACCATCTTGGCACTACCTCCAGAAAAGCTCCAGTCACGCCTATGTTCTTGCAGTTCATTGACTAAACGCTTTAACTTGTACTTGTAGCCGTAGCCTATCAGCGAACAGTATTTCAATAAATAGCCAATCAGCGATTAGAATTTCAATAAAACCAATTAGAGATTAGGATTTTATTATAATGCTTAGCAATATTTTGGTGCCAAATTCAAAGAAGTACCCAGCAGTTGTTTGAGTACGTGATGATTGAAAAATTTCAGCACTGTATCTATATTTATCAACAATTTCTACGCAATTTTTAAATGACAATAAATTTAAGTATGAATTTTTCAGTGTATAGCCAATCAGCAAACAGTATTTCTGCATAAAGGCAATCAGCAATTACTGTTTATCAAAATCAAATTTGGGATTGATTCGGAATTTGATTTTCAATGTTTTTTTTTTTTTTTTAAATTCATGTACGAATAATTTTATTTAGTTGAATGTTCTAATTTATGAGAAATTTATTTGACTTCATTTTGATAAAAGTAATTAGGTCTAGGAACATTCTACCTACTTTATAAATTTATAAAAAAGATTGAGAAATGAAAAATCAGCTTCAAGTTGATATTTAAAAGCAAACTTAGCAAGTTAGCAACCCCATCAACCAACTGGTGAAAGCAAATGCAAAAACTATCTAGCAATCAGCGAATAGCTGATGGCTTGTTTGCATCGAGTGTCTTCTTTTTTTCTTATTCCGCCAGTCTTCTTTCTTGTTTTTAGATTTTCAGGTCAGTTTCTAGTTTATCGCTCAACTCCTTCATTTCTTCTACATTTTTTCCCAGTAATTTCACGTATGATTGAATTTCTCGTAAAATATTGATCTATTTCGAAACGTGCTTTTCGAAAATCCCCTAAAACCATGAATCAATTTAGGGCTCAAAATCTTCAAAAGTGCTCAAAACACATTTTCATTGAATTTTTTGGATTTTTTTTTTGAAATTTCAACCCATTTTGATGGGTTACATAGCACCTTTTTCAAGAATCTCTAAAATCATGACTCTAGTGTACTTCTACGTCAAAAGGGCCCATTCGGTCGGTGCCGAGAAGGGTGTAGATTTTATTTTTCAAAAATCGGTACAATCTTCCAAAGTTTTCCAATTGATTTAAATGGCGCGCGAACGTGAAGCTTTCATGGACAGCTTCACACTCAAACACTGTTGGAATCCACCGGAGAACATTGGAAGCTTATTTTGATTTTTGAAAAATAAAATCTATACCCTTCTCGGCACCGACCGAATGGGCCCTTTTGACGTAGAAGTAGGTACACGTGAGTTCAAAACCTTAAAAAATGCTCAAAAACATTTTTGTCGATTTTTTTTGCGAAATTTCAGGTAATTTATTTTGATAAGTTGCATGACGCCTTTTTCAAAAATCCCAAAAATCATGACTCAGTTTTTGGCGCGAACACTTCAAAAATCCTCGAAGAACATTTTCGTCGAAATTTTGGAATTTTTGAGACTTGAGTTATTTGGAAATTTTTAAAATCATGACCCAGTTTTGGGCTCAAAATGTTCGAAAATGTTTCTAAAGCATTTTTGTCAAAATTTTTGGATTTTTCGCGAAATGTTAACTTATTTTGATAGGTTGCAAGATCATCTTGAAAAAATTTTATTCAACACGACATTTTTACCCTCCCCCCTCCCTCTCAAAATTGGTGGGGATTGCGACTTTGAAATTTGACATGCCCCTTGTGCAAGCTGTTTTTCGTCAGCTTTGACTCGATAAGCGTGTAACGTAGCTTTCTGTGCTATGGATATGCAATTTTTTTGTCGAATTTTTTGCGAAATTTTGTGTAATTTATATTTAAGTATAGGTTGCATGTCACTTTTTTTAAAAATCCAAAAAATCATGACTCCATTTTTTTCTCAAACACTTCAAAAATACTCGAAGAACATTTTCGTCGAAATTTTGGAATTTTTTGGGAAATTCAGAAATCTCAAAAATCATGACCCAGTTTTGGGCTGAAAATTTTCAGAAATGTTCGTAAAACATTTTGTCAAAATTTTTGAATTTTTCACGAATTTTTAACCCATTTTGATGGGTTGCAAGATGGTCTTGAAAGATTCCTACGACAGTACATTTTTTTACCCTCCCCCCACCGAAATTGGAGGGGATTGCGACTTTGAAATTCTGTTTTTCGCGAGCTTTGACTCAATAAGCGTGAAACGTACCTTTTTGAGCTACGGATATGCAATTTTTTTAACCCCAACTTATTTACCTCCACACACCTATTGAATTTATTTTCGTGATAAATTTGCTCAAAAATCACTCTTGAGGGCCATATTGTGGAACTAGTCAGCTGAAATGAGCCTAAATTTGGAAAGGGGGAGGTGACCAGTACCTACGAACCTGTAGTAAACAATTTTTTTTGGATCCGAGACATTTAGATATTTTGGGGCTTTCTTCCCAATTGTACAGCTGTGAAAATCCAAAATACTTTTTTTTCAACATTCTAGACCCCTAGGGTCACAAAAATTCCTGTCAAATTCCATTCGCTCTGCACTTTTTACCGAATGAATTGTAGTTTGCTCTTGAAAAAAAACACTCAAGTATGAAAAATTCCTCTAAAATTTCCATCCTCACTCGCAGCTTGATAAATTCTTGAATTACGAGTCCTCTGTGCGGTTCGCAGCAGCAGTACCTACTCGATGCAGCGCGTAATATGAATTATGAAACGGCCACATGAGAACACACCGCGTACTCGTACTCGTATATCGGATTATTTATTACGTCGACTTTGCAATCATTACCGAGCTACAATTTGTGGCTAAATACCGCCAAGAATAGATAAATATAACTATAAAAGCTAAAAATTAACATATCGGTCTGTATGCGTCGCGTCGCCGCACTAATTGCGGCCAACAAGACAGAGGGAATTTTTTCACCATCTTATACTCGTAGTACATACTAGCCTAATCGAGAAAATTCTCGCGATAATCGAATTTATTGCACTAGACATAAGACCGAGCCGCTTGTCCGGTTCACTTGCGCGAAGAGGTGTCATAACGCAGCAGATCTGATTATGTAAACTGCTTTTGGTTGCAGACTAAAGCCATGAAATTTTATTGTAATTGGTCAAGTTGGTTGTGTTTTTTTTTTCTCTCGCGTTGTCGTCGTCTTGTATGTATGTAGTATTCTCGTGTATCGATGTACATGCCCAAGAGATGACAACGCGACAAAGTCGAAAAGCTCATTAGTCAAGGAGTAGGATGGACGCTTCGGAGCATTACAACGAAAAAAAAAATTTATTCGCGGAGTCGACTGTTACGATCTGTAGAGGTAGGAAGCTGGAAGACGTTTTATTTATGGCACCAACAGACACCAGAAGCTGCAGCAGCACATGGAGAATTTCTTCTTCCTTTTCTCACTTCTTTTCTGTGAAATGTGTACGCCTCACATGATACAAGTGCTGTTGCTCTTGCTGCCGGCTGCTAACTTATCTCTTAAGATACTTTAGTACGAACACTCGGTTAGAAATCATTCCATAAAAGGTTCATCTATAGTGTCTGGAACAAATTAAAGTTAAATTCGATTCCGTAATAAATTGTAAACGTTGAACTGGCTTCCACCTTTTTATTCGTTTTGGTATTCGAGCATTTTGCTGCTAAACGACCGATACGAGGGGAGGGTATGGATATGTAGGTCTAGGTACCAACATATTTCGACGAGAATTTATTTTTCTCAACGTAACTCTTTCGTTCGATATCGTTCTAGACGGTGATGAAAATTAATGGACGAATTTTTCGCACAAGTCGTAGAAAAATAACGAGAAGGGTATTTTGTGGAGTTCCCTATAACGATCTGGAGCCAATAATTGGGGAAAAGCATGGTCGATAATGTAATGCTGATTTTTTTTCCAATGCTGGAAAATGTATAGGTAATTATTTCATCGAATTGTTTTGGTACGTTAGGAGTAGAGTTGATTTCAGCCTCAACTGGATTTTTTCCAAGTTTGGCGGAGGCGGTGCCGTTCCACAAACTGAATAAAGACGTGCATTTTGATTCATAAACGATAAAGTATTATTCAACGATTCTGACGTTGACAATTTTGACAAAAATTACTTACAGGATTTGTGGAGGTGGTGCCACAATTTTAGGTTTTTTCGTTTTAGTGAGGTATATTTTTTTGAGATATCTAATGTGGAAATTAGGGAAGTGATACTTACAAGGAAAGCTTCCGAATGAACGTACATATCAATCGTGTTTATTGCCTTTTGTTTTTAATAAGTGAAAGTGGTATGTATTTTAAAGCATTCTTTTTCTAACCTGTAACTATACCTACTGTAACTCTAAGAAGTTCAACTGATGATTTTTGGACATTTTCATGCGAGAAGTTGGACTAAACTATAGGATTATGATAGATATACAAGATACATATATTTTAAAAAAATCGAATCCGAGTCACCACTTACTTTGGAAGTTGAAGACTCCTCAAAACGAGTACCTAAAAGTATTTTTAAAGCCAAGTTTAAAGATGGCGTTGGAAACTAAAAGCCATCGCCCATTTTTTCAATTCTTTTCTCTTCAATTTTATAGGACTTACAAAGGAATAATTGAAAGACCCAAATCGTAGAATTTTATTCCCAGTTTTTGGCAACTTGGACTGCTCAAGAAGATTAATTTCTATACCGTGACAAAATTGTAATGTAACAGGCTCAAATTGTTATAGCTGGGTTTTCAATTTTGAATAAATTTCATTTCTGAATCTTGAGAATTTCATTCGAGGTGTAACAACTTGAAAATAAATTATTTCTAAGCAGCCTCAAAATTTCCTAATTATTTGGTTTTTTGATTGCTTTTATAATGTAATTTGGTATTCTAAGTAATAAGGAGTTGTGTGATTTGTTGAATTTTACTTTGAAGTTGGACGCTTTCGTCTCATCTCCCCCCCCCCCCGGGGAATGATCTTCAGCTCCCTCCATAAATTTCAATTTCTCAACACATTTCTGCGAATCTCAGTACTTGTTCCAAATTGAAATTTATGCGAAATCGAAACTCTCCGAGACATTTGGCCTTGTTTCATTTCAATTTTGTATGGTAAGATGTTTTTCTTCGTGAAATGTCAAGTTGTCAAAAAAAATTGGAATGCCTGGCTCGTAATCAATTTGTTTTTTAAATATAAAAAAACGTGGGGAAAACATTTTGATACAGAGAGCAACAAAGAGGGGATTTTGCAATTTCTGGCAGAAAAGCAAAACTTTTACTGTAACAATTTTGTTAAAAAAACCGAAGTTTTTTGCAATAAATTTGCCAAATGCAAAACTGTAAATTTCTGATTTTTGGTAAAAAGCGAGTTTTTTGGGGTAAGTTGAAGAAAAAACAAAAAACAAGAATTTCAGTTAAAAAGAAAGACTTAGACAATTTCAGCAAAGAGCTAGTTTCATCACAATTTTTGTCAAAAAATCGTTATTTTTTTATTTTTGACAATTTCTGGCGAAAAGCAAGGATTTTTTTTTTGAATCAGACTTTTTTGAAATGTTTTGCGATGAAGAACGATTTTAAGCACTACAAACGAGGTTTTTCGGCAACTTTTGAAAAGGCAGGATTTGTCACCTACATACTATTTTTGAGCAAGAAGTAAGACTTGGTCAATTTCTTGAAAATTGAAAAAAAAAAAATTGTTACTTTATCGTCGTTAGTATTAAATTTAATGCAGAATAAAAAGTAATTTTGATTCAGTGATTTTTTTTTTTTTTTGTTTTTTGATCGATGATTATTCAGGTTAAATTGGAATAGTTGTTTTCTGATTAGTGTTGGATGTTACAATTTTTTGTTTAGATTTTACGTTTTCAAATTTCTGCTGATTCGAAGCCAACATTGGTTTTGGTTTTAAGATGTTTACATTTTTTGGACGTTATTGGCAAAAAACGATGTTTTTTAGAAATTTTTGTCAATTAGCGAGTTTTTTGGGGTAAATTGAAAAAAAAAACGAACCAAAAAACAAGAATTTCAGTTAAAAAGAACGACTTGGACAATTTCAGCAAAGAGCTGGTTTCATCACAATTTTTGTCAAAAAAAAAACAATATTTTCTCATTTTTGACAATTTTTCGGAAAAAATGCAATGATTTTTTTTTGAATCAGACTTTTTTGAAATTTTTTGCGATGAAGAACGTTCTTAAGCGCTACAAACGAGGTTTTTAGGCAACTTTTGAAATGGCAGGATTTGTTACCTACTATTTTTGGGCAAGAAGTAAAACCATCATTTCTATCAAATTTGAGTATTTGAGATAAACTGATGAATATTGATGAATATTTTACATTCCCTAGTAAAAAAAACCAATGGTTTCAAATGAAAATATCATGGGGTATTTCTTCGAAACCATTAATATTTTTTTTTATCAGGGGTTTCTCTCATGAATTCGTTGGTGTTTTATTTTTAAAAAAATTTGAATCAATTGCCTAAATAAAAAAAAATGCACGAAAAAAATTATGAATTTTTTATTTTTTGTAAGCTGATCCAGGGGTGCGAACTGCAAACAAGAAAAAATTCGTTCAATTTATTTGCTCACTATTTATTCTCAAAAACTCAAAAAGAACTTCAAAAATGAATTGACGATGATTTGAAAAACTTAATAATTCAAAAACGAAAAAATGCCTTCGTATGACGTCACACAAATATCAACCTAACCCAAGGTTTCATTGTTTATTGTTTCCAAGGTTTCAAAATGATGGAGGTACTGCGGATCTATTTCCAAAACCAAAAATTCCAAAATCCAAACATTTTTTAATTACAATTTTTATGAAAAATGTGAATTTTCAAAAAGATTCGAGGGCATTCGCTCAGGTACGAAGGTTTCTAAACGTCGAAATTAATTCGCAAAAACCAAAAACGGCCGTACAATCGGCGCAAAAGGTACCAAATGGCTCCAAGTTTTGTGTATTAATAGTTAGACTATTTTTGAGCAAGAAGTAAGACTTGGTCAATTTCTCGAAAATTCAAAAAAAAAAAATTACTTACTTTATCGCCGTAGGCCTTGATTATTTATATAACGTTTTCTGATTAGTGTTGGATGTTTCGAGTTTTTGTTCAGATTTTCCATTTCCGAATTTCTGTTGATCCAAAGCCAACATTAGTCTGAGTTTTAAGATGTTTATGAAGGGTTTTGAGATAGATACTCGTATTCGGAAATTTTTAGTACGCTACGGCCACGTCCTTTTCTGTCTGTGTTTGTTGCATTAGGTTGTCGAATTTGTTAAATGGTCTGAAGGTCGATGACTTTTTTCTCTTATTTACGAGATAAATAAACTAAGAGCAAATTCTCCCGCTTCACCTTTGACCAGAAAATGAAGAACACAAAAATCTACACTGCAAAGAGGAAATTTTTGATCCAAGTCATCAAATTTTATTGGAAATCAAACCGAAATGTGATGAAAAAATTATGCGAAATTAAAAGCTTTTTAGTGGGGGTAATTAATGATAGAAACATTTTCCCATTAGAGCGGGGGGGGGGCTGGAACTCTGTATAATTTTGGTGAAAAAGAAATATTTTACCAAGTACTGAATCATATGTCAGAATTAGTAAAGAGAAATACAAATTCATCTGAGAGTTCTACTATGGATTTTTGTTTTTGTTTGTCATTTCTCTCTATGTTTATCTTCATATTCCAACATCTGGGTATGCGGTAAAATACTTATATATTTTTTTTCAAAGAAAATTCTATGCCATTTCTCGTGCTTTGAAGCAAAAATGTTTTTATTATTAGTTACCCCCACTACAAAGCTCGCAATTTCGCCAAATTTTGTGTCATTTCGGTCCGATTTCCGACAAGATTTCATGACTTGATTAAAAATCCTCTCATTGCGGTCTAGATTTATTTATTTTTTAGACAAAGGCATTTCTTTCTCCTAACTTTAATTTTTGCTCAACTTATGAAATTCCAGGTGACCTTTTTTACAATTTATTATTGTGACTTTTTAAAAAAATGGTTTCAAAATGTGCTTTCGACTACTTAATGTTTTTTTTACTGATGATGTTGAATTATTTTTGAAAAAAATTTCCAATTAATATTCATTTGTTTTGTTGGCAAAACAGTAATTTGAGCTTTTTGAAAACGTTCATTTTCCAAAATGATTTTTCTTAGAAAGCTCAATATTCTTGTGATTTGGCTAATTGGACAATTGGACATGATACCCTATTGCACTTTTCAAAGCAATATGTTTTTCCAACTAGAAAAAAAAAACCAAGACAACCACCAATAGGGTCAAGATGCTTCGTTTTGTTGAAATCCCACAAATTCCCTTGAAAAATCACAATTTTTGACCTAAGTAGATGATTTCAATTTCTCTCTAGCAGAGATATTTGGTGCTCTACTAAGTCAAGAATCGTTCTTATCAATTTTTTTGTAGTTTGGTCAATGTTCGAATTTGAATGCATTATCATCGTTACTGCTGAAATTTTTTGGCATTTAATCATTTGAAATTTTTAAATTTTAATCAAACCATGATTAAACACTGCAATCGAATCGAGAGCATCGAATGAGTAATACGTCTGAATTTCATTTTCCTTTTGAATATTCACCATAATCATTTGAATCACATTTTTGAGTGAATTTTTCGGTTCGGGCCATTCAACTTCAATGAAAAGGGTGATAAAATTCCACAATCATCTTGTGAAAAGCGGAAGATGTATTGATAACTTACTTTGAATGTACAACAAATCACATACTTATCAACGCGATTTCCGTAATTAGTATCCTCGTCAATCTGCATTCCTCATCAAACCGACCCATCTTGTTTCGCTCCTCTTCGTCCAAATGTACCTATCGAAGAATTTCCCCGAATTTTAGAGAATAACGCGACCACGTGTTTAATGCCTGGTCAAATGGTCACTGGTCACTCGATCGAAAAATCGTTTTTCAATAAGCTAAATATATAATTGGCTCGAAATACCTCTTTAATTTCATCCCATGGCTGACTTCAGGCTGACGATACATCTGCCATGCCAAAATCCTATAATCTCTACCATTAACACTCCACACACTCCACAGTCCACATTGCATCTTTAATTCTTCTATTTCGATGGCAAAGCGACCCCGATCGAGGTGTAATTTTCGACACGAAAGCCGACATACGAGTAGATGTTTCGATCACGCGAACTCCAAGTCGGAAGGGGCCGTCGGCCACCGATGTATTTTTCATACTACAATGTAACATTATCTCGCCTACTCCATAGGCTGTATAGTTTTTCATCTCCCTGAGTGGTGCTATCTTGTTTAACACCTATCTCGTTTTCACTCATTCTTACGCATTTAAATGTACCTACTACCTATGTACATTAAAAAATACACACGTTTTCAGTACGAGTAGGCCTATCTGCTGTTTAAATGATAAGTACTAATAGGCACGCTTGTATAAAAAAAAAGGCAGAGAAAAAAACACGTCCATTGTTTAGTCGTATCATAGCTGCAGATACCGCATATAGCGATATAGGTGTGATTAGCTGTTTCGTGTTAGGAATTACGTATACTGATTTTTTTTTTTTACACGAAATACCTACTAAAACAACAAGGCTCTCGCATATGAGATAGATAAAGAGCAAGAACCGCAGCAGCCGAGCGGCCGCCTGTGCCTCACACACACAGCACACACAGTCCATTAAATTAGCCGGGCGCCTATCTCTCTCTTTCTATTAATGGTCTATGCATACAGAGTGTAAAGTTGTACATGAACTTGACTCCTCGCGTACACGGGGCGTTCGATTCGACAGATGTAATTAAACGTGTCATAACCCATGGCGCATATCGTTTAAAAGAGGTTTCGCCTTTCGCGCTTCTAAACATCTTACGATGATGGTAAATCGACGATGTCGAGTAAATACGAATTTATATGTGTAGAAGATGTACGTATAAATAATACGAGTAGTACGCGGAGGCGAACTAGACGTGATGGTTTAGTGTAATGTTTGACAGATTGTCTGTCTTGACTACATAATACTTGTACGAGTACAACGATTCTGAGAACGTATTGTTGTCTTTTGCCAGGTTTGAATTTTCTAAAGAGAAATTTTTACTGATTTTATGCTTAAAGTTGGAGCCAAGTTCGAGGTGGTAGATGGAGGTGTAAGATGTGGTCAGTAAATTTGTACAGAATGGCAAATCATTGCACAGAGAGACAATTTTTTGTCAACGTCACTGACTGATCATCAATTTTTTGGATGAAAAAATTTTCAAATTTGTTTAGACCCGATCGGATTTTATTTGTCTGCCTTTGGGTGATTCCTCTAGGCTATAAACAACCTTTCAGCCGAGAAAACTTATTCTTGATTCCCTTTATACCTACTTAGTTGTGTTGGTCTACCTTTGTACAGTCTCAAAAAACAGTTGATAAAAATTCGGAGAAATGAAACAGAACAAATTATTTCATTTCTGTGACGAAATTGCTCCGTGTAATACTCCTTTTTGAAGGAAAACATTTCCGCTGTCCTCCCCCCCCCCCCCCAATAAATAATACTGAGCTTCCTGTATATGAATCTTCTCAAACCTTTTAGAATGTAAGTAAAGATTTTTTCTAAAATGAAGAGTGGGTGGATTTTTCTAAAAAAAAAAAAAAAAAAAAAAATTATTTACTGCAATTTAGATACAAGAATACAAGATACAAGATTGAATTTGAATACCTCTTATCTTAGAATTTTTCAAGACGTTTTTCATTATTCGGAGATTCATTTCATACAAAGGGATCAACGAAACTTGGAGAGTCAAAAGGGAAATTTCACCTTGTAAATAGGGCTATTTTTTGAGGTACCATGACTCTTAAATTGATTATTTTTGAACAGATTTTTCCAAACTTGTGATCCTTGCGAATTTTTTCAATTGTTTCGACTCGTTCAGGGAAACTCCAGTCACTTTTTTCGGACTCACTCTCAGTTGGATCTGACATTTTATAATTTTAGAGAAGATCCGTTTTGCTCAGAAATTTGGTTTTTTGAAATGTTGATCTTTTTATTCGTTTTTTGATGATTGTTCGTTGAGAAGGTGTTTTTTGAGAAATAAAAACAGTAAAAAACAAAAAAAATTTTGACCAATGATTTTTTTTCTACAAATAAAGTACCTACCTAATAGTACCTGGTATTATTCATTTTAGCCAGTTGGTTAGCAGGTGTTTATTTGTAGATTTAAACATTACTGTCAAACCCCCTAATTTCGGACAGGGTACGTAATTTCGGACACTTGATGTTTTTGCTATTTTATTGATAAGAACTAAGGGTACAAGTAAAAGTGAACACTTCTTCTATTAGTTTAGATCACGGACAATCTCCCTGATGTAAGAATCTTCATTTTACGCTATTTTTTTAATCATTAAAATGGACTTCACAAAGTGCTTCATATGAAGAGTGAGGAAAAAGTTATTCACAGGATCTATCCAAATGCTTTCATAACCATGAAAATCGCTCTAAAATATCAAGAAGTCACTGGTAATTAAAAATAAAATTCATTCCTCAAATTTCACGTTTTGTTTCTAGTATTTAAATCCTAAAAACTGAAAAAGTCGCGAAACGGATCATTATTTCGGACACTTTGGATCACGCATTACTGAGTTTGGAAGGGTAACACTGATGCACTTGCAAATGTGTATTTTTCGAGTTCAACAGTATTTTTTTCAAGTGTTTTTAGTTTTGATGAAGAATTGCACTATTATTTCACTCATTTTCCTAAAAACCATACTGAAAAGTAAAAGATCTGAGCCGTAAAATCATCAACAAGGAGTTTGATAAGAAATTGTTCAATGTTACCAACTTATTTTTCTAACAAGAAAGTGTATAATGAGAGTGCTGAACATTTCCTTGAAAAATCTTTTTTTTCTACATTTCACATCATGATTCGAGCTGTTTTTGATTGGAGTCGTTTTTCAGGGGTAAATAATTTCTTTTTCAACTAAAATTTTCGAGTTCCCACATTAAAGAAAAAGTGTCCGAAATTAGGGTACCTTGGATCTAATTTCGGACACTTTTCGAATTCAAATTAAACAAACAAAATCACGTAAAATTAATAAATTGATGCTCAAAAACTGTTCACACGGTGACATTCTATGAGAATGTGAAGACAAACACCAAGTTGAATCGCTCGTTTTAAAGCCTTTTACGAAAAACGTGAAAAAGGTGTCCGAAATTAGGGGGTTTGACAGTATGTATTTCTCGTTTCACGTCCACATCTTTTTCAGATGGTAAATTTTTCTCAAAATCGTATAATTTCGTGATTATATTGAGTGAAGAATTTAAAACACTTCAATTTTTTTTATCCCAGAGCCCAAAATCCCGTAATTTTTTTTTGCTAAAAATTACTCACTTTTCCCTCTCATGAAATAACAATTTACCTGGAGGTAAAATAAGCGTACAATTTCTTGGTTTCAAAAATTTTAAGCTTTGAATGTAAATCTAAAAATTTTACAATCGTTTTTCAATTTGCCTGGTGTTTTTGAACTGACCAGAAAATTGGAAGTAGATAGTATGTACCTTATCTGACGTAAATTGATTGTACCTAGGTGTGTATCTCAATTTAAAAGAAAACTGATGGAATAACCAATAAAATGCATTACTTACTTATACAGGTATGAGGTAATTAGAAGTATCAATTAGGCTACATAATTGTATTATAGTTAATAGTGATTTTTGGGTATACCTATAGTTATCGGTAACTCGACAATAAAGACAATCCTGATTAACAAAGGATAAAAATTCAACTGTTAAGTCGATTACAGCTTCTCTTACATCAATTCCAGTAGATTGTTGATCTGGAATTGAATCAACTTTCGCTGGAAGCTGCCGATTGATTCGAAAATTGTCTCATAAGGGAACCTCTAGAGGTGTTCGCCTCTGATTTGAACGGGACTTAGATTTCTGGAAAGAGCATGGTATGCAACTTCCACCAACATAATTTCAGCAGTCCAAATTGATGTTTTGGTTTTTGGTAAATTTTCGAAAATCTATAAATTGCTATTTTCAGAGATTGATACTTTGGAAAAATCTATGTACTTTGTTATGTCTATTTATTGAGGAAAAATGATGAAAATTAGTCTTGAAAATAATGTAAACTTCCTCGAACTGAATTTCACCATTTTTGTTCATCTTGGAGCCTCCAATGTGAATTTCAACGTCCCAAAATTTGTTCAAGTTCTCCAGAAAGCGTGGAAATTAATTTGAGCAACTGAAAATCGAGTTATGGCATATACTCGACCTCACTGACGAACTTATCTACATTTTAGTCAATGTGCAGGCTGACTTTTGGGTCACAGATTATAAAATTGAGAATGGTTAATAGGTAGCTATCGAATTTCAGTGTTACTAACCACTGGGAATGATTTGAAAAAAAGTTATTAGCAAAGGTTCCTTTTGCCCGCTGGTTCTTCTTGCCCAAACTTCCTAATGCCAAAAAATGTAAAAAAAAAAGAAGAAAAGAAACGCTAGAATCCATATTATTGTGCGTTCTATGGAAATCCAGAGACTTTTCAAAGAAATGGGAAACTGTTCCCTGGTAACTGACCACCTGGTCTTATTTAATCCGAAAAGAAGTTTAATTGGCATTTTAACTTTCTATAAAAAATCACAATATCAACTGAAAATACAAACATGCAAAATGATTAATTGTGTGGTTCCATGTTGTTTTTTTTTGAGAGGGGGCTTCTTTTAATTGAAGACTTCGAAGAGTGGTAAATCACTTTTCAAACGTGCTGAATAGGCAGGGCTAAAGTTTCAGCGTGCATTACTTTCAGAAGTTCCAGAATTAAATTTGAAACTTGAATAAGAATTGGAAGGCAAGTAACGAACTATAATCAAAAACTCTCTTGCAATCAAAGAACAGCTGTACCTAATATAAGCTTGTTTCTCTGAGTGGTAGATTTGTGTACATGTATTATAAGAGGATTAACTAAACTTAGAACCACCTTTTTTTGGACTCATGCAGATGGATTTGACATTTTTTATGCCTCACTTGAAACAAATAGTATTATGATGGTTTTCAGAACGCTGTCCTTTGATGAAAAAATTGAAATGAGTAATCTGGTCAAGATTTGAAAATTTTGTACGTAACGTACAGAATAAAGAAAGGAGAGGAGGGGAGGAAAGATTTCACAGGGAGCAGGAATAAAATGTCCCTCTTTATTTAAGTTCAAAATTTACGAAAAAACCGATGAGAATCGTTTCAAGAATTTTATTTTGATGTTTACAATACGACCGCGCATTCCATGCAAAAAAGTGATGCGCTCTTTTCGTAATGATTAACAATGGTGTATCTGTATAGCGTCAGTATGAGTCATCTGACTCATTCCTTCGATAAGATAAAGGTTTTCTTCTATGCATAATGTAAAGTGTAAGACTACGCGAGTGCACAACTTTTCGCACTAAAGAGATAACATACAATTCGGTTATTTCTAATATTTTCGCCGATGACGCAACAAATATCGAAAATCACATTGAAATCTCGACTTTGATTGTTGCTTCGAAAATAAAATTCAACCCTCTTTTCTCTCTCCACGTCCTATTCACGTTGTCCTGCTATACCAACAGTATACTCAAAATGAAACAAAAAGCAAGGAATAGGTCAATAAGACTCAATAACTTGGTTTTCCGTAGAAAATCTGACTGTCTAGAGTTCGTTGAATGAGATTTTCAAGTATTTATGTCGACCAGATCACCAATGAATTGTAGAGCCGTGAAAGGGAAGTACAAAATAGAGGTTGATATCTAATATAGGAAGACCAGAAAAATGAAGGATCCGAAAATCAAGTACGAGTATACAAAAATTTTAGAGAAGAATTGCTTTACCAAAGAGCATTTTTATTCGCTTTGAGAATTCGCATCTCAAACATTTGCTCAGAAATTTGGTTTTTGGAAACGTTTATTCCTTTCTTCGTCTTTTGATAACTCTTCGTTGGGAAGGTGTTTTTTGAGAAATAAAAATGATAGAAAACAAAAAAAATCGTCAACTTGAAACGCTTTGTATTGAAATATATAATTCACTGTAATCAGTCGATAAGCTGGTGTTCAGATTGTAGATTTTGCTCGAGATCGTATAATTTTGTGATTATTTTGAGTGCAGAATTTGAACCACTTCAAGTTTTTTTTCTCCCAAAGTCCAAAGGGGCTTCATTTTTCTTGCAAAAAGTTACTCATTATTCTCTTTTATAAAGTAACAATGTACCGCGTAAAATTTCTTGGTTTGAAAAAAATTTCCAGTTTATATATGTTTGCAGACTTACCTAGTTTTTTCAATTTGCCTGATTTTTTTGAACTGAGGAGAAAATTAAAAGTAGTAAGTACATAGTAGGTAGTACTTGTATTGTTTCTCAATTTAAAAACAAAAAAAAACGATGGAAAAATCAATAAAATGCATTACTTACTTACAAAGATATGAGGTAACTTATAGAAGTGAATTGCTCGAACACGAATTATTTTATTGCAATGCGTTAATTGTACGTACCTGTAACAGAAAATAAAAACAACGCTGATTAAAAATTATTGAATTTTTTGGTAATAATTATGAGTATAGAGTAGATGAATGGGCGTATTAAAGGATGAAATACGAGTACATATTATTCGACTGTCAAGTCGATTACAGCGTTTTCTAATAGCGATTTCAGTACACTGGTTTGGAACTAACCATAAGACTACTTTCGCCGGAATCTGCAGATCTATTCGAAAACTGTCTCAGAAATAAGGGAACCTCTATAGAGGTGTTCACATATGATTTGAACTGGGTTTCGATTTCTGGAAAGAGCGTCGTATGAATTATCGATAAACAAAATTTCAACTGTCTCTAACTTGATGTTTCGGTTTTGGTGAATTTTCGAAAATCCATAAATGGCTATTTTGGGAGATTGATGCTTTAGAAAAATGTATCCTGGGTACTACTTATTTATATTGTCTATTTATTGAGAAAAAATAATGAAAGTTAGTCCATGAAAATGATATCAACTTCCTCGAACTGAATTTCTCCACTCAAGTCCATCCTGGAGCCTCCATGTGTGATTTTCAACTTCGCAACTTTTTTAAAAATTTCTTCAGAAAGTATGGAAATTAATTTGGACGACTGAAGATCGAGTTGTGACTTATATACTCGACCTCATTGACGAACTTATACACATTTTAGTCAATCTGCAGGCTGACTTTTGGAAAGTGTTGTTTTTTTTTTTCATTTCTCATCAAATAATGATGAATGGTCAAAAAAACACATTCGAGGCATCCGTCTGTAAGTTGGCTCAAATGTGAATGAATTTGTTAGAAAGGTCAAGAATAAGCCACAACATCGATTCTTATAGCTTTACAAATTAATTTTCATGCCTTTTGCAGGAATTGAAAATCATCCTGTAGACTCCAGAATAGCTCGAAATGGTGAAATTCCGATCCGAAAGTTTGATCTTAGACAAAATACATCCATTCGCGTACCCAAATTGATTTCTACTCAGATTTTGAAATAATTTAAAATCGCACTGGAAGCTCCAGAATATGTAGTTCGATACAGTGAAATTCATTGGTTCGGAAATATGGTATCATTTTCTGGATTAATTTTCATCATTTTTATCGGATGGGCTAAATATTTACCATACTTTTTTTAGATGAAAAAAAGCATAGACCGTTGAAAATAGGTAATTTGGGTATTGAAAAAGTTGTTGAAAAAGCGAAAAATCAATTTTTGCAGCCAAAATTTGGGTTATGTGGGTTCCAGACTATGATTTTTCTTTAAAATCGAAGTCCCATGAAGTGAAAAATCAATTTCAAGTTATTGAGCTTTGAAGCAACCAATGTTTAGAAACCGAGAGCAAAAAATCTCTTACAATCAGAAAATTGTATTATGATTTGAATAACATTTTTAATGATCGATGACGATGTTAGTAGGTTTCGCAGTCATTTCTAATAATATGTAATACAAGTGACAGCTGAGATTCATAAAAAAATGCCTCAAGAAAAAAAGAAACGCTGTCATGTCTTGGCTGATTTCAGCGCTCTCGTCGATCATTTCATTTGTGAGATAATTAGATGCTTTTCTGGTTGCATGAAGAATCATGTTGTTATCAATGGTAGACAATGTTTTGATTTTTTAAGGATCACTAAAAGTCAAAATCATCAATTTTTATAAGCGCAATTCCGTTTATGCAATTGCAATACTTGAAATGGATTCTCAGAAAAGCATAGTTTTTTTTAAACCAGTCCCTCACAAACTTGTGTTCTTCGAAATCTAGAGGCTTTTCCAAAGGAATGGGAAACGGAAACCGTTCCCTGATAACTGACCACTTGAATTTGCATTAAGCTTTCTATAAAAAAAAATCACAATATCAACCGAAAATGCAAACATGCAAAATGATTAATTGTGTGGTTCCATGTGTATATTTTTTTATTGGGGGGGGGGGCATCTTTCAATTGAAGAGTGGAAAATCGCTTTTCAAATGTGCTGAATACGCGGATCTGAAGTTTCAGCGCGTTTTACTGTCAGAAGTTCAGATTTAAATTTGAAACTTGAATTAGGATTTGAAAGCAAGCAGCGAACTACAATCAGAAACCCTCTTGCAATCAAAGAATAGCTGTAAGCTTGTTCTCTTTCCCGGAATTACTGGATTCGGTTCATTAGGTATAAACAAAGCATTAGGGCAATGAAATTTTTTCGTTCTTTGAAAGATTAATTGCATCGATTGAACAAAACCAAAATGTTAATTTTATCGCAGGAAACAAAAATACTGTTGGTTGTCTCCTATTGACAAATTATCGATTTTGATTTTTTTGGTTAAAGAACGACATTGACTTTTCATCAAAATTACAGGGTTTCGAATTTGACTGGAATCAACATCCATGCATTTTTAGAAAATTTTCAACTGCTATTTTCTAGATTTCTTGAAAGCTACTCGTAAAGTACCCCCCTTAAGAGAATTTAAAAATTAACCTCGATTCTTATTTAGCGAAGAAAAATCAAAACTATAAAAATAACTTGTTCACGCGATACTTTCTCCATCCGCGGTAGGTGCCCAATCACCCACCTCACTTCAAATTTCAACCATTTACCAGTACATTTATTTTATTTATACGATACTTCACCATCATCGAACGCCAATGCTATACACTTCTTTAGTAAAAAATATCTCCCATTCGAAACGAAATTCGTAAATTTCCACAATTAAAACCGTCATCATCGTGACAACGATCATAATCAAATCAAACCTGCTACCTCATTCGTATAATCAGATTAAGCCCCCGCAATCGTAATCATCGCTGCTCGTCTTAGCATCGAAATTGCTACTTGAATTTGAATCTTCATTCAAGAATTAACTCGAGTATATGTCCTGCAATCTCCAATTAACGAAAAAAAAGTCTCCCATCATGTCATCCCAATCACCAAAATGTCACATTGGACGCCCACCTCATAACATCATGTTGAAAAACACGACCCCACATATAGAGTATGTAGTACCTCGTCATGTCTTCAAATTACCTTACCTATACATAGGTAGGTATTGAAATCTACTGTGTATTATTCAGTGCGTTTTGGTCAACCTTCTGTTCATCATCGAGAGGAAAATAATCGTAAATTAAATTTTCGTTCAATATTTAAGATGACATGGAAAAAATAAAACATCAGAGATGGTCGTTCTTATGTACGTATGTTAGTCCACACATGGCAAATCGCATTGACATATCTACGAGGTCCAGTATTCGTATATTTCGTATACGTAATAGACATAAGCACATATACGTATTTTATCGAAAACGCGTACTACAGAGCTCGTTCGACCTCATGCGGCGCTTGAAAAATTCCAAAGATTTTCCTACCACGATAACATAGACTCGTATCTTGTTCGTATACTCGTACGTAGATTCAGATTCGGTATCTTCGCCAGAAAGACTGACTGATACGAGTAAAATGAAAAAAACTAGCCCTTATGTGCTTGCCTCGTCTTCTCTTATGTTGTATTCGAGTTATTTTGCTGTGCACTTGATTCGATACGATTCCTTTCATATATCGGATTGTAATTTAATTCACATTCGGAAACTTTGTCCTATGTTTCTTTACAATATTCGTCTGTATCGTCTCGTGTATTTGTAGCTTTGTCGTCGATCCATTTATATGCTAGTTTTTTGTCCTAAGTACGTATGTTTTCCAATTTCTGGATATACGAGTAACTTACGTCGTTGAATTTTTTTTCTCGGATTTTTTTGTTCTTTTTGCTCTTTTTTTTTGGTAATTGGGAATCAATTTTGAGAATATTCTGGGTTAATTTTCGGCGTAGACCTACTTGTGTTTTGGTTGTTGGTTGTGTGTTTAGATTTTTTTTTTCACTCGAGGTGATTTTGCAAATGAGGTTTTTCTTACCATTTTAGCAATATTAATCAGTGAAGAATGCTTCGGTCGCGTCGCATGTAGCGAATGTGTTATCGTTAGTTAGCAGAAGTACAGTAAATGGGAGCACCCTGTTAGACTAAGTTGAGATTTTTTTACCAATTCTGCGAGCTATAAAATATTGTAGATGGGTACATATTCTGTCTTTGGTTTGAAAAAGTCAGGAAAATTCGCTTTTACTCGTATAGAAAACCCAGGAAAATGCAAAAGAATCTTTCAATTGTTATCCCAAAATCATGAATTCTTCGTAAATAAAATTACTTACTATTCAAACAGGTTATACTTTGGAACTTACCTAAGGAGTTCTGTGAGTTCTGTTTTGGATTTTTTTTAAAACAAATTTTTAAAAAGTTGGGAATTTTTACGTAAAAAGCTGTTTTTATGGTAATTTTTCATAATAACGATTTCTCGAATTCAGATAAAAACAAATCGCTCTGGAAAAGGCAAAAACAACTTGAGCACCTACTTCCTACCACTTCCGTTAATGCCTATTTGGAATCCCCTTTCTCCTACATATTTTAGGTGGTCATCCTGAAATTCCAGGAATGCGAGGTCAGAAGTGAATTTTTGATCAATAAGGGGTAAAATTTGTATATTCCAGAAAAAATGAAAAAAATCAGGCATAATTATCACGAATGGTTTTCCCCTGAAGATATCGTTCGGTGTGTCTGCCTGGCTACTGGGATTGTAATTGAAAATAATCTCGATGAGGCCATTTTGGACCCTCCTGAGTGATTTCGATTTTCTTTGGAAATTTCAAACTGCTCTGAAAGCTTCAAAAATAATGTTTGAAAAATGAGTATTTTTCAACTTGAGGGAAGTTATGTATCAATGAAGTATTCATAAATTGATGAAAAATTCAGTTTTGGACTCACAGTACCGAATTTTTTGGTAATCACTCAAAACAGCCGATGAGGTGGGCCTTCTTTGACTTTTTCGTACGAAAAATTGGAGAGGAAATTCCAAAAATGATTGCGGGAGAATCTCAAAAGACTGCGGAAATTTTTTGGATCCCTGGCTTGAATCGTCACTTTCTACCAAGGTTTCAAATTTGAAAATTTAACTATGCTGAAAATGAAAAAAAAAAAAAAAAATGGTGTTGATTGATCAATGATCACATTACATCCACTTAGGAGTCAGAACACAATTTCAAAATTTTTTTCATTTTTTCAAAAGAGTTATTTTACAAATTTTTGAATAGGTCCAAAATTGTGTTATTTTTGTAACTTGTACAAAACCCCTAGAAAAGTGAAAAAAATTTGAAAACTTTTTTTTCACTTCCAAGTAGATAAAATATGACCAAACGATCAAAAAAATTTCATTTTTATTTTTTTTCGATCTTCAATGTAAATTTTTAAATTTGAAACCTCTTAAAAAATAATGATTCAAGTCAGAGATCTAAAATTTTAAGCCCTCCCAACTTTTTTAAACTAATCCTCCTTCAATTTTTCAAAAAAGTTAGTGACGATCCACTCTAATGTCCAATAAGCGTCAACCAAACTTGTTACGAGTGAAAAAATTCATATTTGTTCCCTGCAGAGTAATTTGATATTCCTGGAGGGAATCGGAAACGTACTGAAGGCTCCAGAATGGTCTGAAAATAAAAGTGTCGTTGGTCAGCAGAAGTCGCTATTTAGCTATAAGTTGAGATTGTTTTTTACTAATTCTGCGAGCTATAAAATTGAAATTTTGCAAATACGTACGTCTTATGTACCATGTCTTCGGTTTGAAAAAGTCGGGAAATCACATTTTTCTAGAAAAGCCAGGAAAATGCAAATTAATCTTTTAATTTGGTATCCCGAAATCATGATTTTTTCATAAATAAAATTACTTACTATTCAATCAGGTTACTTTGGAACTTACCCACCACATACAATAGTATTGAATAAAACGGGTAGTTTTCGAGGTGGAAAGAGGAGAAGAGTATAAGAGAATCATTCAGCTGGTTATTGAAAAAAAAGGATAATAAGAGCAAAATGTTGCCAAAAATTCTAAAATGAACTACCACACTTAAAATTATGATTAACGAAGGGTTTTTAGGATAGATATGCTTTTTCGATTCAGCCTAGGTAACTAGTCTCGTTCAAATAATGAGGCGCAAGTTTAAAAATTTCCCTATGACCTTTCATCAAAATATTGTAAAATGCACACAATTTTTATGTACTTATTTAATTTTGAGACTACAATTTTTATTTTCATTTCACAAATTTTCTTTTATTGAAAAAAAAGAAAATTGTATACGAAGTGTGGAAAATAACAAATTGTAGGTATCAAAATACTCGTATTTAAGTCCACGCTTCGTTTATTTTCTTTTTTTTTTTTTAGCAAGATTTTTTCAAGAATTGTAAAAAAATTTGAGTTTACTTACTTACCTTAGAACTGGCTGCAATTTATTGTATGGATATTACTGTTTCCGGCCTTCTCGGTTTTCAATGCCCCTACATGAATTATTAGGTTGGAATTTTGTCCTGGTGGAGACCCATTCTGAGAGGAGATTATGTGTCGCAGAATTGTTGGAAGCAGCGAGCACATACTCGTATCTTTGAATGTGTTAGTGAAAATTGTAGATCGTACTTCAATTATTTTTGGGATTTGAAGGTTGTGAAATGGAATTTGAAAAACTTATCTGCAGTGTTGTTTTTGTATTCAAGTCCACGCTTCGTTTACCTATTTTCTTTTTTTTTTGCAAGATTTTTTCAAGAATTGTAAAAAAACTCGAGTTTACTTACTTATCCTAGAATTGGCTGTAATTTATTATTGTGTACTGTGTAGAATAGTACCGTTTCTGGCCTTCTCGGTTCTCAATGCCCCTACATGAATTATTAGGTTGGAATTTTGTCCTCGTGGAGACCCATTCTGAGAGGAGATTATGTGTCCCAGAATTGTTGGAAGCAGCGAGCACATATTCGTATCTTCGAATGGGTAAATGAAAATTGAAGATCGTACTTGGATTATTTTTGGGATTTGAAGTTCGTGAAATAGAATTTGAAAAACTTATCTGCAGTTGATGTTTTCGTCAATGATGATTTAAAAAAATTGCCTAAATGATGCAGTAATTTTTTTTTTTGAATTCAATTTTATAAAAATCCGACATACTTATTTCTTTCAACAAGATGTGGAACTGAAAAATCAGAAAAATAAAATTTTTTAAAAATAGATATAATACTAAATATGGTGAGATTATACTGATTATGCCATTAAAAGTTGTTCAGTCGAATGTTCTAATTTATGAGACATTTATTCGACTTAATTTTATAAAAGTAGAAGGTACATTCTACTTTACAAATTATTGAAAAAATCAAGAAATGAGGTATCAGCTTCAAGTTGACATTTGAAATCGAATTTAGCAACCAATGCAACCATCAACCAATATGGTGGAAGTGAATGCAAAAACTATCTTGCAATTAGCAAATACATAGCTGAATTAGCTGAATCGTATCGTCTCATTCTGTATTAAATGGTGTTATCGACATGTTGATTTTTTCAGCTCTAAAACTGGATGGGAGATAGATAGCGTGCCCCAAAATTGTTGAAAACTACACAAACATTTACCTCATTCGAATGCTTCTGATTAATGAATCGAAATCGGTGATGTGATTTGAGGCATCATGGGCTGGGAATGAACTGAAAAAGGGGATTCAAGTGCTCACTTATTTTTTCAGCCCCATCACCCAACCTTTCCGGAGCCAATAAAATCATGAAGAATTGCCTATATGGTGCAATAAATTATTTTTTGAATTCAATTTTATAAAAATCAGACGTATTTCTATCAACAAGAAGTGGAACTGAAAAATCAGAAAAATTATATTTTTTAAATTGATGCTCAATGTCTAAGGTGAGATCATGTTGATTATGCCATTAAAAGTTGTTTAGTTTAATGTTCTAATTTACGAGAAATTTATTCGACTGCATTTTAATAAAAGTAGTATATGTACATTGTATGTACTTTACAAATTAGCTAAATTGAAAAGATCAATAAATGAGATATCAGCTTCAAGTTGACATTTGAAAGCGAACTTGGCAACCAATGCAACCATTAACCAATATGGTGGGAGCAAATGCAAAAACTATCTTGCAATCAGCGAATAGCTGATGGCTTGCTTCATTTGATCACAACGTCTTCTCTAAAAGTGGATGAAAAAAAGTCCCCAAAATTGTTGAAAACTGCACAAACGTTTGCCTCATTTGAATGCTTCTAATTAATGAATCGAAATCATTGCAGTGATTTGAGACGTGAGAGGCTGAGAATAAGCTGGAAAAGGGGGTTGAAGTACTCTCTTATTTTTTCAAAATTTTTGGAGTCCCGTCAGACAATTTTTTCGGAGCCGTAAAAATCAATACGTCTGCAGAAATGTTTGAAAATTGATAGAACGTTTATTTTACAATTTTTGAGATGTACCAAAGCTACAAACATTAACGGGTATAAGAATTAGGTAAAAAGGTAGCAGAGGCGAATTTTTTTGGTATTTGACCATGAATTCTTCCAATTCTGCTCTGATCGACGATAGAAATTCTAATGGGGTAAGCAACAACAAATCATTCAATTTTTTGGCAAATAGTGTAGAAAGTGTGTTTAATTTTTGGCCAAAAGGATGACTCTAATGACCTAGTAAACACCTTACAAAAGTTTCCATTTCGAGGCATTTCTAATTGGAATAATTGTTATGGCTAGCAAAACGCGAGCGTATTTCTAATAATTTTTGTCAATTGGGATGTAAAACCAGTTTCGCGAGCCGAGAATGAAATTTTGAATTTTGAAAAATTCTATAAATAGATACTATTTTTAAAAATTAAGGTTTCGTGGATTTTTTAAGCTTGAGATAGGAGATCGAAATTCAAAAATTTCTCTTGTGAGCCCGAAATTCTACTCTCGCAAAACTTGGCACATGCTGCGAGAGCCCCCCCCCCTCCCATCTTATTTTTATTCTCTCCTTTGATCAGTCAAAGGTTCAAGATACCTATCAACTCCTCATCTTAACATCCACCTGTCTTCTTCCTCTCCAGCATCAAGTTCGCGATGTAAAATCACTCTATTTACCAGACCGATATCAACTTGCTGAAGAAAGATACACTTGACATTACGTGGGAAATCAAACTGCCCCAATATGAGCCATTAAATTCGCAGAACATTCAGTACATATAGGTACAGGTATTACATCTGCATACAACGCTGGCATACCTATATCTCAATGTACGTACACGAAGTCCTATTATACATTTAAATAATTAATACCTCGGGTACGAATTCTTTACGGTAATAAATTCTCGTTATAGTAATTTTTTCTTCTTCTTTTTAAACGTCAAAAGACTCTCGTATCTACTTGTACGTTGTAAATAAGACCGAATCGCAAACTATACGAGCGCAAATCTTAACCTATCATCTCGTCGTGTACGTTCTCTCAGACTCTGTAGCACACAGATGAGCGGATTTCAAAAGAGGAAATTAATTCATTCAATCGATTATCGATTCGTTTGGTCTTCTCGTTTACTCTGAATAGTATACAGTAGAATACTCGATACGTTAGTATAGCATATACAGAAACAATAGACCATCGGTATATTATGTATAGAAAAAGATATTGTGTACGAGAAATGCGAACTACGATGAGCCAAACAAGAAGAGGATGAAGAAAGATATAGGGGAAGAGTAAAAAGAAAAACAAAACCTGTATTATGCTATATTCATTGAGATCTCGCACAAAACAGCCCACGTTTTTCGAACGCGCCGCACCGGCAAGAACGGCGGCGCGCGGCGCTCCAACTCTGGCGCAATCCACAATAATTAAATTTTTACCATTATCATCGGCAGGCTGAGGCAGAGAGAAAGATGGAAATACGCAGAGGCATAGATAGAGAGAACTAGCAGCGTTTAAATAAATGGCAATACAGAGTCGATCGTTACTAATAGTTTCGATGATATCGAAAACGTTCGTAATGCTAATCGTGATTATAAAACAAGAGGTTGTTGCGACTCTCTTCCTCTCACACTAATTCTATTTTATCCCTTTCTCGTTATATTATATACCTCTACACTCCTGCTCGTATAGTAGTACTGTGTAGTATAATAATACGAAATACGCGCAAGTACGTACATACACAGGAAGAAGTACCTTATACCTACCTAACGTACCATCCGCAGAGGCATAGTCCGGCGGCGCTCTGGCAACCCAATGAAGCGAACATTATGAAACGAGCACGTACCTTATAATATACCTACGATTGGAAGTGTAGTTGTAAACCATAAAATGATGAAACAATGTTCCATAGGTATACAGAGGTAGCCTGGGTACTTGCTTGAATTCAAAGAGAAGAGAGAGAGAGACCAGAAAACGACCATTTATAAAATTTAATTTATTACACGACTCGATATGCATAAAGTCCATAACGTAAAGTTGGAGAGTTGGTAATTCGTGGAAAAGATTCGAACGTGTATTGTTTGATGGTCGAGGAAAAATTTTAATTTATTCGGGGTATATGTTTTCTCCATATTGTTCGAACGTGAATCCAATATCTTACATCGAATGTTTGTCAAAATTGACGATCGAGTCGACGAAGCATGATGCCAAGTAGGAATTATTAAAGGCTTGAGTAGATATGTACAGGGTATTTAATCTTTGAAAGAAATCACTCGAATAGATATTCCAGACCAATTTTTTTAAGTTTCGAGGTATTTTTGAATGCCAACTACTCTCTGCTGAAGGTTCCAGAATGATTTGAAACGATCAAGTATCATTTCCGAAAAAAAAAAAAAATTCATAGGCTGCAGGCATTTTTTTCAACAAAAGAGTTTTTTTTTCAAATAGGAATTAGATGTTCAAAAATTGAAAAATTGAAGGCTTCTGGATCAGATTTTAGCGAAGGGATTTGAAAAATGTACACCTCCAAACGCCAAGTTTGAAGCAACTTTTGAATCTCAAGGTTATTCGAGCTGAAAAAAAATACCAGAAAACAGATTTCGCTTATCCAAATTGCTCTAAGGCGTTAATTACTGGATATGTTGCACAATTTTTGGTTTTCTTTTGTTTGATACCCTTGTTGATGTTTTTGTCCATTTTCAGCTTCCTCATTTCCTTCTAAAAATTCTGACAGAGTAAATTTCAGGTCAACGTTTTTTTTTTACTCATACCCCTCAAATTCAACGCCAGCGCCAATACGATTTTAAATACAAATTTTTAACGAATTTTATTGAAGTGGCTCTAATTGAAATTTATGTTCAAAGTTCGGTGAAAAAAAAAAATCAAAAATGCATCAGGCACGTGTATAACCCATAAAAATTGATTTTTATGACTACAGAACGAATTTGTGTGTGATTCCTTGGTCCTCCTATCAATTACGAAATTCATTATTTTTTTTTCTGACCAATGAATATTGTAAACTATCGAATGCATCTACACTCGAGTCGTTCAGTCGTTCGCGAACGGCTGAATCAGTCATCTTCCGAGTTGATCGTTCTCCTTTGAGAAATGTAAAAGACTACTTACTTGCATACTTGAGTTATTTATGGGAATTTTGAAATCTACTAATATGACGTTGACATTGTTGACCTGTCCAAAAATGTTTATTTCAATATTTAGAATTTGAATTACATTATTCTTCTTGAATTTTGAAGAAAAGGAAAAGTTTAAGTATATTTCGAATCGTTTGCGAACGAGTTGCGAAATTTGTGGAATTTTTTTTTTTGACCAATGAATATTATAAATCATCGAATGCATTCATACTCGAGTCGTTCAGTCTCAGTCGTTCACGAAAGGCTGAACAGTCATGTTCCGAATTGATCGTTCTCCTTTGAGAAATGTAAAAGGCTACTTACTTGTATACTATAGTTAGCTTTGGATTTTTGTTTCCTCTATGTCGGTGTCGAATTTATGGTGTCAGTAGTTCTGCACTTATGTAATCATGTAGAACAAATTCTTATTCATTGAGATCATCAAAATCATTATGTATACTAGTTGGTTCATAAGTTTTGTCGATCATTAGTATGCATTTACTTGTAAGTCGTTCGCGAATGATTTTTTAAAAAAGGGTTTCAAATCATTCGTGAACGATTTTAGAAATTTTTTGTGAAAGTGGTCGCTCAACGAATTCTGTCGATCTTCGAGTTCATGTGCGAATTAGCCATCCAGGACCAGGACCGATTTCAGTTGTTGTATCGAATCGTTTGCGAACGACTGATGAATTCCATTGAATGTAGGTACTATTGTGTACTTATTCATGTATGAATTTTCGTCAGTTGCTATTTATACACTTGTCCTAAAAAGTCGTTTAAGAATAATTTTGTTGAAAAATCATCAAATCGTTCGCGAACGACCAAAATTTAATTAGAAATCTATGCCACTCGGTTTATAAATTGTAGTAATTGTAATTATTGAATTCATGTACAATTGTGCAAGTATAGTCGTTCCAGAACGATTCACATGAAGCACATTTGAATCGGTCGCGAACTACTAAATAAGATGTGTTCCGAGGTGACTAGTGAAACGTTTATTCGATATGAGTTTTTTTTTCTTTCGTGAACGACTGAATCAGACATGTTCTGAGTTGATCATTCTATTTAGGGAAATATGAAAGGCTGCTTACTCATGTTGGAGTTATTTCTTGAAAATTATAGGCGTCTTCTCATTGTTGAAATGTGCTATTTGGGTTCATACTACTGAATTAATTTGCGAGTAAGTCGTTCGCGAACGACTCACTTGAGAAACGTTCAAATCGTTCGCGAATGACCCACAAAATTCATGGAAAATAGGCGGTATAGTTGGTTTATAGATTGGTGTTGATTAAGGAATCCATATACGAGCAAGTGGCACTTGGAAGTCTTTCAAATCGTTCGCGAACGAGCTACGAAATTCATTGAAAATGATTTTATCTAGATGGTTTGCTAATTCGGAAGCATTCGAGTATACAGAATGGGATGAATTTATTTCTCACCAAAACATCTCTGCTCTTGGAGTTGGAAACTTTTGGTGATGGCTACTTATCACCAGAGTGAATATACTTCGTTTCGTGAGGAGTGTGAGAATTTAAAAAAAAAAAAAAACTAAAAAGCTGTATCTTTGAAAACTTATCTTAATTTTTGAAAAAAAAAAAAGGAAATTGCTGAGAACTTTACAGGCACAGATCATCAAGGCGAACGAGAAATGTTCTTTTACGAAATCTATAATATAGGTAAACGTTTGAAGGCTGTACCTATATGGACAAATAAAGTTTTGAATCTGCTTTGGGTACATACTCATAGCTTCTTCAATTTCAAAGATAGGCAATTTCACAAAATAATTTTTGTCTTTTTTTGCTCGTCTCGAAAATTACATTAGGTATAAATTCTCCTTCTTTCAATTGCAACGTCAATTAGCGTTTAATTTTTGAGAATTCTGTAAGATTTTTAAAAAAAATTTAAGCATTTAAAAAAAGTGAAGTAGATTAATCTTACGACGCAAAGTTTGACAGTTTGGTGCATGGTCTATCAAGTGTAAGTAATTTTTCGAGACCAGCAAAAAAAGTGATGCTGCAGACCTGCCCATTTTTGAAATTGAAGGAATTGAAATAGGTAAATTTAAAACTTTGTTTCTTGTTTGTCCTTACAGCGTTCAATTCTAGTGATACCTAGACTATTTTGTGAAAGCAATTTTTTTTCATCTTGAAAAGTTGTAGGTACTTACCTGAAAAATTGTTCGGACATTTTTTTTCTCGATAATTTTGGTAAATTTTCAAAGATAGAACTTGGAAAAAAACTTCAGATATCTTACGAAATAAATTAAATTGGTGATAAATAGTATAGCGAGAGCGACTGCCACAAGCTCTCCAGACCGAGAACTGAGCAAGTTGATTCATAAAGTTCTGTTGGTTGTTAATTTCATGCTCATGTGGGTTGCTCGCGAATGATTCTTTTCAAAAAAAAATTTGAATCATTCGCAAACGGTTTCAGATACTCGTATAGTTTATAAAATATCTTAAATATCGTTGAATATTGAATTCATTATGGAAGAGGTTGAGGAACGAATCATTTGAAAAACGTTCGAATCGTTTGCGAAAGGAGTTACGAAATTTATTGAAAATAGGCGATAATAGGTTTATAAATTCAGTCATTTTCGTTCATTACCGAATTCATAAGCAAGCAAAATGTTCAGGAACGATTCACCTGAAAAATTGTTCGAATCAGTCGCGAACGAATCACAAAATTCATTGAAAATTTTTGTTGAATACCAAATTTTTTCTGATCAAATCCATCTAGGTACATTCTACATTCAAGTTGTTAAGGAACGATTCACTTGAAGTATATTTGAATCGTTCGCAAACGGCTTGATCAAATGTGTTTCGAGCTGAAAAGTGATGAATTCTTTCTTTTGAGAAAAATATGAAAGTTTACTTACTTATGTTGTATATGCCGAGAAGTATTGATACATATTGAATTTTTTGTTTATTTTTTTTACATTTCAATATTTTCTGTATCATTTGTATAGCAGAAAAGTTTTTCTATACGAATATGAAAGGACAAATGGACCCTTGGAAACTTGATTTTACAATAATTTTAGGTACCGAAAGCTCTTTTGCATATTTTTCCAAAAAAAAGATCCGATTATCGTTGAAAAAAGAGACCTCGAATAATTGAAGAGCTTCTTTTTCTTACCGTTCGTTCGAACTTTCTTCAGATTGGATCACTGATTGGACGAATTACTCGCGAATGCCCAATTACGAATGAAGAATCTTTAAACGAGATTTTCAACTGATTCGCAAAATTCTTCATCGATTCGAGCTAGTGTGAAATTGTGAATACATAAAACAGAATTAGATCCGGGTCTTCGGTCATTGGTTTTAATTCGGGTTCAAAAGATTTGATGAATTATCTATGTATAGTAGCTGAGAAGTAAATTAATCGCGACATTGACATAACACCAATTAATTGACCCCTCTTTACACCTCATCTCCGAAATACCCCTACCCTGCACCGCTACCGTTTAGATCAACGAACGATAATGGTAATAAATACTGCGCAGAGAAGGGAGAAAAATCCTCATCAATAAATGTCTCGTTATTGACAACCCTGCTCACTTCTCCTATCCGTCTTTTGGCTCTTTTCTGTTGCCTAATACAGTAATACGGCGCTATTAAATTAACCGACCGACGATCCGCTTGCAAGTATAATTTTTCTTTCATCTCGCACACAATCGAATATCTACAATCTTACACAGCGGAGTTTTTAATTACGAGTAATTTTTCTCGCCTTTATTAATGTACCTGCTACTCTTATAATATAGAGTCTAGCTGGCCTGGTCTGGCCCGGATTGCGCCAACGATTTCCCCTCACATACTCGTTATAAATTCGAGCTGCTAGTAAAAAAAAATTTGGCAATTTTTTTATTTTTTTGGTTCGTTGCGACGCGAGATAAAACAGCATCAAGGCAATTTTCGATACTGCTATCTAACAAATGGCTATCAAAAAACGATTACAAGTCCGATGGAGACCGGAGCGGCGGCATTTTTTTCTCTGCTATCGCGTGGAGACGACTTCTGTATCGTTGAATTTATTACCAATGCCGAGGCATCGGCAGTTGCGAATAATACCGCATTTACGATGCCATCAAGACACAGCACGTTCGTTTTATTGTACAAATGCTGGCAATTATCCGAAATTCGAATACGACCGGAGAAACATATAATATATAATACTTATCCCCCCCCCCCCGGTATCCCTTCGTCCTCCTTATATAGGTGTGTTTATCTCGATCCGAAAAGCTAAAGAAGTGGTAGGAAGAGTTAGTACAGAATACTTTGTGCCATCTTTTTTAAGTGTAAAGAATTGGGTGATTTTATTTGGAAATTGTCCCGGAGTAGCGTAATCTGCGGGGGTATTTATTGATGGGAAGTGTGCGAAAAAATTTGAGGTACGCTTGAGATATGTATTTGAAAGATGGGTGATTAAATTTTTAAAAACTTGCTTACTTTTTTTCTTCTTTTATTTATGTAGGTATAAGTATTATAAAATGATGGAGAATTTTATTGTTGTACTCCGAAATGGTTCGTCTGCCTAAACTGTGGATTAGGCTACCATTTTTGTATGTACATAATGTACTGTCCATGTCCAATGTAGAGCCTCAAGTTGCTGAACAAATTGATTCAACTTCGATGATTTTTTAAACGATGAATTGATCGAGCAATTATTTATCTCTTATTTTTTGGCCAATTTTTAAAAACAAATCGATGATTGGATTTTTTTTTTTCTATACATAACTCTGTCAAACGATAGAAATTTCCCAACAAATCACAAACATTTTTGAACGAGATAAAATGCACTCGAATGAGGATCCAAAAATACTCCACCAGCAAACTTTTTAGATACTGACATTCATTTTTCGATTTTTGAAGAATTTATGAAAATTAAAATTTGGTCTATTTCTCATGAAAAAACCAACAAAATCTGGTCAAAGGCTGAGATTTGGTTTGTGCTCTGTTTTTGACCTCCAGAGTCGATTAGAGATAGTTTCGAAAGGTGCTGGAGGCTCCAAGCCCGTATCCAGGATTTACTTCAGGGAGGTGATGAATGACTAATAAGTAGGGGGAAAAACCACAAAATTCCCAACTAGCTCGTATGTATAAAAATTTCAATAGTAGGCACATTTCAGACATTTTCATGCTGAATTTCAGCTTGAAAAACCTGTTGATTTGAGTGAGGTTTTTGAAATTTATCCAGTAAATTGTTTATATTTACTGTATAATGAAATTCAGATGAGCACGAACGAAGCGAGGGCAAAATTTTGGAAATTTGTCAATCCAAAGACTAGAAAATACTACATTTCTGATTGTAAAATTGATTTTTCTGGATTTAACTTGACACTCCTCACGTCCTCAGACTTGAATTAGTAGTTTATTCAACTACATACCTAGAGAGCAAAAATGATTTTTGACGATTTTCTAGGTTTATTGCCTAAGCGATGCGAGGAAAATAATTCAAAATTGTCGAAAATCATTTTTACTCCTGAGTTGGATAACATATTTTTTGTTATGACTTATGAGGGAGAAAAATCTCAGTACTTATTCAATTCCAATAATGATCTGCAGTAAGCTGGAGCAAAATGAGCACTTTTTCTCCCTTATAAGGTAATAACGAAAAATAAGCTTCCAGAAACGATTTCAAAAAAAGAAAGCAAACAAAAGCATTGGAAATTCATAATTCAAGAAACAAAAATAATTAGTACATAGATTATGCAACTAGGGAGATAATGTGATTTCCAATGAATTTTGAAGTTTGTAGCGAATTATCTCCCTAGAAAATATGTAAAACAACATTATTTTTTTCGTGTGATTCAATGCAAGAAATCGTAGAAACTAAGGATTTTTTGGCCCTGGGGGGCGATTATACCCTAAGTCACCCCCCCCCCCCTTAATACGCCTATGGGAGGCTCCATCGGATTTTCGGATTCTCGAGTTTTTGAGAAAAAATGTAGTAAATAGGGTGAAAATGAAATTCAGCGTCTGTGAACTCCAGATTTACCATCTTTTGTGACCCTTTCGATAGATTTAGGCAAATATTTTCAAAAATATTGCTGCCAGTTCAAATCTAGAAATCTCTCCAGCGATTATTTTCGAAGAAAGTAGAAAATTTATTATTCGCGAACATTCGAACGAAAAAAGCTATTTAGTTCTGTATCTTATTTCTGTATTTTCGATTTCAAGCTGTTCTGCAGCTTTCAAGGGGTTTTGGGATTCTTTAGTTTCAGAATAAGCTAGTGCTCAAGATTGAGTCAAAAATAAAATTCGAATTTGCAATTCGAAAAAATGAAAATAGTTTGAAAAGCGTTTAGGGGGTTGTTTTTCATTTAAGCGTTCGCAAACTGTGAATTCTTCATTTTTTTTTTGTTCAAAAATAATCTCTGGAAAAAATTTTGGATTTCAATTGTCATCGAAAAATTTTAAAAATATGTGCTCAAATCGATCGAAAAATTCACATAGATGGTGAATTCGAGTTTTTTAGGAACTGAATTTCATTTTCTCTCAACTTATAGCGATTTTTTTTTTTTTTTTTTTTGAAAACTGGAGAATCTAAAAATCCACTGGAGTCTCCAGAACGATTCGAAGTCGTCACCAATCGACTCGAGTGGTCGAAAATAGGTTACAATCTTACAACTCGAATTGAAATGGGCCAAATTTTATTTTAAAAAAATTCACTAGAAATCCAAAAATGAATTTCATTCCCTGAAGTTTTTGCTGGTGGCGTATTTCTGCGTCCTTATTCACTTCCCTTTTGTTCAAAAGCAAAATTTTTGTGCTGGTTGGGATATTTCCCTTGTAAGATGGTTGGCACAACTGGCAGAAAAAGGTCAAGAATGAAATTTTCTCATCGTATCTGCAACACCAATTCTCCTTTGCGACCTTGATGAAAACACCTTCGTGGCAATTAAGACGATCTTTTCGAGCCGAGAAAATTTTCTCATCCACGTCTCGATTTTCATCCTGTTTTCTCCCTCTTTACCCCTCACGTTCGTCAAATTTCATTTCAGTAATCTGTTGTTCCATTCCGCCAGGATTTTCTCTCGCGTTCTTTTTCTTTCTTTTTTTAATCATCTCGATTTCATTCGGCGTGTAAATTTGCTGAAAATCGTGTAGGACGGCCATCTTCTCTACGTCGTCGTGTTTTGATGAGAAAAAGGCGCCAGAACATGGTCGTATCGTAAAACAACGCGTTTAAAGGCGAAAAAATACGTTAAAATGAGTACTACAAACGATCGCGCGCAATAGCTGCTAGCAACATCCAATAAAAACGCTAAATGGAAAAAGAAAAATGATGTCGGTTCGCTTCAATAATGTTGACAGTTATTATGATAAAATGTTCCACTAATATGGCGCGAAAATGTTGAAACAATTGCGAATTACGTCGTTATAGAGAAAAGGCACCCGCGACCACCGACTATCTTCTCATCGTCGTGTGTGTGCGCCACTTTAGCCGCGATGGTCGAGGTATAGCTCGTGCTGTATTCGCTTTACTATACTATGTGATGATGTACGTGTCGCACATGCAGCATCCTATCCTACTACCCTGTGGTACTGTACAATAGTGAACCTATATTATTATACGTATGGTTGGTCGTAAACCACCATTGTACTCGTAGGTACATATAATAATAATTCGTCGTCGTATAAATTTTTTTGTCGTCGTTTCTTTTTTCGCAGCAAATTCGTAACGATATTTGTTCCGGGTATGTAATGTTCATGGTATGAGACCGAATTAGTACTTCATGTAGCGTAAATATTTGTAAAATAGCGAAGTATTTGAATTTCAGTCGTTTGGAAAGACTCGATTATTCATTCTTTTATGTTACGAGTATTTCCATGAATTCAATGCACCTAATCTGAATAATAGCAAATTGTTCAAAATTTCTACATACATTATTTGAGCTTTTGAAACGAAAAATTGTGAAGTGTCTGTTTTCAAAATTGGTTGGAGGGAGGGGGGGGGGGTTGGAGGAGCATTGAGGAGTAGAATAGTTATTTTTATGACCGGACCGGTTCAGTTTGAATTATATTTGAGTCGTTCGCAAACGATTTGTAAATCACTAAAGAATCTGATGAAATTGTTGTAATCAGACTGAGTGATGCTTTCGGCGAATGGTTTATACGAAAATCATTCTCATGAGAGAAATATAAAAGGCTACTTATTGACCCATTGGCATGGAAAAATTTATTTCCGTGCGGCTCAACGTCTTCAACTGTGCAATCTGCAAAAGTGTTGTTTGAAGCAAATTTCACCATTGAATTGACAATCTTTGAGATCGGGAAAGTGAAAAAATGAAAAAAGCTTTTTGCTCATTTGTGAACTAAAAAAAAAGTGTGAAAATTGTGAAATAATGGCAGCTAAAAATAGAAATCACCAGATACTTCAAAAACATAATACATAGGATAGGTATACTTACTAATAAATTTTCAGGCGAGAAAAATGAATGAAAACGCAAAAAAAAGGGCAATTCGCATTTTTTATAGTTACCGCAGTATCCAGAGAACTTAGAATGGGCGTGTGGTAAAAAATGAATAAATGAAATGTGCGTTCATGTCGCCCAAAGGGCCAGAGAGCTTTTTTCCATAAATCGCAAAATCACGTCGGAAATTCAACAACTTTTTTTCTATCTAATCCTATATTTTCAAACCAAAAAAAAATCAAAACATAGTAATTAATCTGGTGATTTCTGAGGCAAATACCTACACAGCTGGTGTGTGAATGAGATTTTCAGATAACACGTGGAATGGATTACCTACTGAGTCCAAAATCAGGCATAAAATCCAATTTAACTATGAAAAATAGACAATGGGTAATTTCCATTTTAACCTGATGAAAATTTTTTCATGGCTGAGATTTAGATTGAATTTCATGTCTGATTTCTGACTGAATAATCGACTCTATATGTATGTGTCGTATAAAAATTCATTCAAACAACAGCAAAGTAATTAGCCTCAAATATCACTAAAAAAATTACTATTTTTTGAAAATTTTCATTTCTGAAAAATTGAATTAGGTATCAAAAATGTTGTTTTAGGATTTTCGACGTGATTTTTCAATTTATGGGAAAACGCTCTCTTAGCGACATAAATTCATATTCCATCATATTTAAGGAAGTGGTTCAGGACAGACTGGCTTGAAAAATATTCGAATCGTTCGCGAACGAGTTACGAAATTCATTGACAATTTTTTTTGGTTGATGAAATGATGAATATTGTCGTCTATCGAATCCATCTGCACTCGAGTCGTTCGGGAACGATTCATTTGAAGTGAACTGGAATCGTTGCCGAACAACTGAATCAGCCATTCTGAGTTGACCAGTGAAGAGCACGTTCTCTTGAGGAAATAAATGTAAAAGGTTGCTTACTCTTGCTTACTCACTTAAGCTATTTTTGTGAGTCGTTGGATTCAGTAACGAAATGTTCAATTAAACCGTTCTAGAACGATTTACTTGAAGTATAGGTAAGATATATGAATCATTCCTAAGTCCCTAAAAAAAATCACTGAAGATATGAATATGTGGATCTCATGTTCTGTTGATTATTATATTGACCTGCAACTAAGTCGTTCGCCAATGATTCTTTTGGAAAATATTCGAATCATTTGCAAAACAACTCATGAGTCATTAGTCACGAAATTCTCTAAAATCACTGATTGGGTGGTGAATGTAATTTTTGAATTTATTCGCGAATACATAAATGTCGTTCAGAAACGATTCATTAAATCATTGGAATCGGTCTTCGGCTGGTAACTTATCCAAATGAAGCCTATTTTCTTTCGCGAACGACTAAATCAGTTATGTTATGAGTTGATTATTCACCTGCGAGAAATGTAGAAAACTACTTACTTTTCAATTCTATAGAATACAAGTAAGTATTACAAACAATAAAAAATTACCTTAGATTTTTGAAAAAAAAATCAGCAAAATTGAGCAAAATTTTGCGAAAATTGCTTTTTTGTTGGAGTTATGAAATTTATTGACAATTTTTTTTGGTTGATGAATATTGTCAGCTGTCAAATCCATCTACACTCGAGTCGTTCAGGAAAGATTCATTTAAAGTGAACTGGAATGGTTACGGAATGACCGAATCAGTTGTTCCGAGCCGAGTTGACCAATGAAGAACACGTTCTCTCAAGGAAATTAATGTAAAAGGTTGCTTATTCATTTGTGCTATGATGCAATCATCTTATCACATGTTGACACGTATATATAACTGTGCCACTAATGAGTTTCTTGAATTTAGTAACGATATATGTTCTATCAAACTGTTCCAGAACTATTCACTTGAAGAATAGATGGATATTCAAATCACTCCTAAGCCCCTAAAAAAATCACCGAAGATGTATAAATAGGTGAATTTTATGTTCTGTTGATTATTATGTATAGATTATTCACGTGCAACTAAGTCGTTCACTAATAATTCTTTTGGAAAATATTCGAATCATTCTCTAAAAGACGTATGAGTCATGAAATTCTCTAAAATCGCATTGGCCTGTGAATGTAATTTTTGAATTTATTCGCAAATACATACTTATATACATGTCGTTCAGAAACGATTCACATATGAGTTGGAAATGTAAAAAACTACTTACTTTTCGATTCTATTAAATACTTAAATAGTTGTTAGAAATTAATATTGAGTAAAATTTTGATAAAATCATTGTTTTTTTTTTTGTTGAAATGTGATAAAAATCACTATTGATACAGGACTTATTTTAAAATATAGATAATAAATTTGTAAAAGACGTGAAAGTACCCGTGTACTGTAGTAATGAATTGAACTTGAATTGAAAATTTGTGAAACATAGTTAAAAGTTGAGCAAAATACCATAAAAATGCTCAGTTATGAAATTCCATTGTACAAAATTACAAAAATGGATCAAATAATGAAATGAAATAAAATTGTGGAAAAACCACATGAAGAATGATGAACATCATAAAATCATCATACTTATAAATCACTTGAAAGATGTCAAAACATTTACAGATCGTTTGAGAACGATTCACTTTTAGAGAATGTTTGAACTGTTTGCGAACGATCAATGGAATTAATTGATAATATGTGGTAGTTGGTTAATAAGCTCTGTTGATGATTCAATTTGTGCGCAAGGAAGTTGCCCCAGAAACAATTCACCCGAAGAGCATTAGAATCATTGGTGAACGAATTTTGAAATTGATTAAAAATGTTTACTGGCTAATTCATTGTAAGTAATCGAATCCATTTACACTTGATTAGTTCGAGAACAATCCGCTCAAAGTGTACCTACTTTAGTCGTTAGCAAACAACTGAATCAGATACATATGTTCTGATTGATCAATGAAAATGTTTTTTCTCGGAAAAAATATGATGAAAGATTACTTCCTTCAAATCATTTCGTTTTAGCTAGGCTTATGTGGCTCTGACATTCTTCGAGACCTACCTACTGTAGGTTTGTAGCTGTGTAACATTATCAGCAACTAATAGGATATTGTAAATCAAATGTATTTTTCTCAGTTGGATCAGCTGGTAAAACAAATACTTATGATCCAGAATCAATCAGAAAGTTTGGCCAGAAATATGGTCATAAACGAATAAACGCAATGACTTTGGCTGAGGTGACCCAACTGGCGTTGCTTGCAGCGGATCTGCGCTTAGTTTTCCAAAGTATTATTGTACTTGGATGCATCATAAAGGGTATAGGAGGATTAGGTACGGTTTTGGGCCCAGAAATGGATTTCGACGAAATTCACACCAAAGGTTACCCATGATGAGAAGATACGCTCAAAAAATTTTCAGACCCCCAGACCTTTTTTTCAGGGGGGGAGGGGCCAAAATGTGTTTTTTAAACTTTATTTTCCAGTGTTTCGCCAAAAGTAGATAAAAATTTCGCGTTTTTTTGTATCGATTCTTAAGGGTGAGGGGAAGCCCCTGAAATTTTTTCAAAATTTTTCGGACCATTTTTCACCAAATTGTGGCGTTTTGAAAATTTTGAGCGGCCATTTTGTAAAGAAGTTGCGGAGGTACAGTCACCATTTTTTTTCCTAAAATACGTTATTTAGTCAAGATTATACCATAAAAGTTTCAACGAGTTTGAGTTGGTGCAACATTGTCAAAAAAAATAAAAACTGACCACGCGTCATATTTGCCGGGGGTTGGGCATGATAGTCCACGGCGCTATCGTGGGAAGTTACGTAGCGTTCGCGCGCGTTACTGTCGTTCGTGGTTGTCTCATAGTCCAGTCAAATAGGGGGGAAAAATGGGTGAATCACCTACTCGTTATGCCGATCAAATATTTTTTTGTGAATATTGTCAAGAGTAGTGTGGTGAACAACATATTAAAATCCCCCCGACCCCTCCCACAGTGGATCACACCCCTTCAAAATCAGATTTTCGTTAAAAACTTCTAAAATATCAACTTTCGAGTAGAATGAGCTTTGTGATCATTTTATGCCCTCTCAAATACCTATCGAATGATCTATCAACCAACTCCCTAGCCCCAAGGGGGTGGCGCTACAATCCCTCGAAGTGACGTAATTTTTAGAAATGGGCTCCGTGAGCTGTTGGATTGATATTTGCATGTTAGGTAGGTAGGTACTAGGTAGGTAAAGGTACTTAACGAGGAACTTCCGCATTGAAAGTTTCAGATCTCCAGACCCCCTCATCCCATTTTTGAAAAACACCCTTTTTCTGGAATGGAATAAAAATTATTTTCTCAGCCCCATGTGAACCGATTTTTCTCATTTTTAAGTACGTTGTAAACATTTGTAAGGGGTGTACCCATAAGAAATTTCAACCCCCTCCCTTCATATTTACCCCCTCATAATGACGTTATGATACTGGTGTCGTTCGAACCTCCCAAGCGCAAATGTTGCGTCAGATTTTGTTTTACACTTACCCGGCCCCTGTAGAAGCTCCGGAGGGGCTGGGTGCGAGTAAAACGAAATCTGACGTTTGTATTTCCATTCGGGTAGTTCGGTTCACTTGAAAACTACACCAATATTATAAAAGTAGTTCCGTTTAAAAAACAGTAGAAATTGAGGAGGGGACTGAGGCCCTGGAGAGGCCAGGTAGGTGCAAAACAAAATCTGACATTAAATTTGTGCTCCGTAGGTTTGAAACATATGAAAACACCAATATCATCAAAATAACTATATTTCAAAAATATTAAAAATTGAGGAGGAGGCTGAAGGAGTGAAGACACTTGAGGGGGGGGCTTGATGAGTGCAGCAGAAAATCTGACGTCATATTCGTGCTTAGTGGTATCGAATCATGCGGAAACGACACCTCACTCATTAATAGTTAATTCTTCCAAAATACTCATTTTACCCCCTCTATGACTCGTTTTTTCAAATTTTCACCATGACGGACCTGCCAAAACAAAAATTTCGAAAAAATATATGATATTGAGGGGTCGTAAATACATCCAAAAAACATGTTTAGAAAATTGTTCCTCGCAATTTTCATTGTTAAAAAACATGAAATAAGACGAAAAAACGCCATTTCGAGGGGTATATATGAAGGGAGGGGGTTGACATTTCTGACAATATTCACCAAAAAATATTTGATTGGAATAACGAGTATGTGGTTCACCCATTTTTCCCCCCTATTTGACTGGACTATGAGACAACCACGAACGACAGTAACGCGCGCGAACGCTACGTAACTTCCCACGATAGCGCCGTGGACTATCATGCCCAACCCCCGGCAAATATGACGCGTGGTCAGTTTTTATTTTTTTTGACAATGTTGCACCAACTCAAACTCGTTGAAACTTTTATGGTATAATCTTGACTAAATAACGTATTTTAGGAAAAAAAATGGTGACTGTACCTCCGCAACTTCTTTACAAAATGGCCGCTCAAAATTTTCAAAACGCCACAATTTGGTGAAAAATGGTCCGAAAAATTTTGAAAAAATTTCAGGGGCTTCCCCTCACCCTTAAGAATCGATACAAAAAAACGCGAAATTTTTATCTACTTTTGGCGAAACACTGGAAAATAAAGTTTAAAAAACACATTTTGGCCCCTCCCCCCCTGAAAAAAAGGTCTGGGGGTCTGAAAATTTTTTGAGCGTATCTTCTCATCATGGGTAACCTTTGGTGTGAATTTCGTCGAAATCCATTTCTGGGCCCAAAACCGTACCTAATCCTCCTATACCCTTTAGTGACATTAAGTTCATTCACACTTGAGGTGTTCAGGAACGATTCGTTTGGAGTGTTTTTGAATCACGTTTGCGAACAGCTAGATCATGCATTGTTCAAGTTGGTGGTGAATTCTTTCTCTTGAGAAAAATTTAAAAGGTTACTTACTAAACTTACTGTTCTTCAGTGGGAATTTTTTCTGGCTGGTTATAAGTATTGGATTATCAAATTCACACAGGCACAATCGGTACAGAAATGATTCAATTTAAACATTTAGAATGGTTCACGAACAACATTCGAAATCCAACTCATTGAAAATTTTGGCCTATCGTTGATTTTGTCAAATTATCAAATGCATGTTCACCCAAGTCGTTCAGGAACGATTCACTTGAAATGTATTTGAATAATTTGCAAATGATTTCTAAAATTTATTAAAAATAGATAAGTACTGGATGTTCCAATAATTTTTTCGTAGAGCTGTGACTTACAAAAAGTGAAAAAGTGGGTAGAAAATCACGCTCGCCTGAATTCAAATTCAATGGAACGTTTGTGAACGTATTTTGAGTTGCTCTTTGAGTACCCTGCTTGCTGTGAACGCTCAATTTTTGAAAAATTATTTTGGAATATCTCTGTGAGGCATCTTAAAATCATTCTCTTGAGAGAAACATAAAAGGCTACTTACTTTCTTAAAGATCAGATGTGAATAGTTTCGTACATACATATATTAACATGTGGTAATTATTGAAATATTCATGTTTGTTTGAGTAAGTGGTCCAGGACCAGCTCGCATCATCACATGAAAAATATTCGAGTCGTTCGCAAACGAGTTTCCACATTCACTGAAAATTTTTGTTAGATGATGAATGAAGAGCTCTATTCCAAAGTGGGTTACGTCATTAAAAAAAAAAAAAAAAAAAAAACATGTTTTGCGGAGATTTTTACTTCAAAAGTGGGTTAAAAAGTCATCGATTTTTCAAAATAAATTTTTCTACAAGCAATTGTTCTATGTCCAAAGAAAGGAAAGGTGTACCGACCTTTGGAAATGGAACAAATTTCAGCGTCAAAAATTTTAAACGCTTTTTGTGGGGGGGGGGGGGATGACTTAACCCACTTTGGAATAGAATGTGAATCATTATTGAACAACTGAATCAGTCGTTCTGAGTTGACGAATGAAAATCATGTTATCTTGAAGGAATGAATGTAAAAGGTTGCTTGCTCAATTACGCTTCGATGCAATTGGCTATTTGAACATAAATGGTCTAGTATTGATATAAGTACATATCAATAATTTTAATAACTTATAAAATGACAAAAACAGCAGAAATTCAATGTAAACAGCAGATTTATAATTTTTTTCAACAGGAATTTAAAATATTTACTCAAAAGTGGAACTTTTTCACCTATTGAGGGCTCTGAAGGAGAGAGAAACCAAACTATTTGATTATTCACAGGATTTGAAGTACCTAATTCATTGTTCAAGTTATGGGGCATTAGGGTGGCTCTTATTTTCAAGTTTGAGATTTTTTCGCTCCCACCCCCCAAAGTTGTTCCATATAATTCTCGAATTTTGTTTTTTCCCCAGTAAAAAAAATGTGGTGCCGGATTGTCCCGCCTCGATTTTCCATAAAATTAAAAAATAAAAAATTATGCTAAATTTTAAAATTTTTGATTTTTGATATTCTACTACATCCCAATGCCCCCCGACCTTTTGAACCAAAACAGTCCTCAAAATTTTTCATTTTCTTCCCTCTAAGAAAACAATGAAAGCTGGGGGGTGGTTCAAATTTTCTATTGAACATTATGGCATAGATAGTAATAATTATACTGAACGTAATTTTATTGTTCAAAATAGCAAAGAACCCCTTCAATCGTTCACTTATTTCTCACTAGGGAGGTGAAAAAAATTGTGGGGGCTGCTTTAGTTCAAATGGGGAATATTGGGAGGGAGAAGAATGAAAAATGAAAAATTGATATATTTTGCTGTATTTTCCATTTTTTTTTTTTTTTTTTTTTTTTTTTTTTGGAAATTAGAGGGGAATCTTGTAAGTATTACTTTTTTTTCATTTAGGGGGTTGAAACTTTTAAGAATTCGTTTTTCATCAAATAGAACCACATTGGGGGGAGCAGAAAAAATCGAAAAAAATTTCCACTTAGAGATGAGCTTAAAAACCACCCTGATGTGGTATCCATCAGAATTTTCTCAATTTTTCCAATTTTTTGTGAAAATCTTTTCCAGATGATTGAAGTAGATTTTCAATATCAATACAACATCACTGAGTGCTTTTGAGAGCTGCTAAAAATTCTCTCACTGTTTTATCAATCTCTCGATCAAATTCGATCCACTATTAACCTACTTCTTTCCTCTTCCATCATCAATTACCAACAAATACGATCAAATCTTCTCATTAAAAAAATGAAAAATGAACCCAAAACCTTACACCAAACACCATCAAACCAAAACATATTCACTCGAAAAAATTCTCTCCTCATTAATACCGCAACTCGCACCAAAAAAAGGCTCTTTGTATACTAAAATACCAATAAACTAATCGATTTAATGGCCACCTCGTCGCCATATATCATACCGATTACTCGCGTTCTAATTTCATTATATTTATAACGAAATTACATTAATACGCTAATAAATTCTCTAAAACCACCTCGTTAATATTGCGTACCCGATGTATCCCACTTGGGAGCCGGCTACAGCTGGGGGGAAGGGGGAACCAGGGCACACAGACGAATAAGCGTGGTACACTGCCGTCAAGACTTCACAAAATGAAGTTTCGCCTTAGCGTAAAAAGCTATTATCTGGCCAGGGAAGCTACTTAACAATGTCAAGTCGCACAGCCATGCGGTTAACGTTGAGGATACCGCGTGTGGGTTTTCCTCGCGCTGCCAGCAGCCAGCAAGCAGCACGAGCGTACAATTTTTTGCTTTTTTTTTACTCTCTCATTATACTACTCGCTGGTTTTTTTCAATAATGATGGTAATTTTTAATTAGCCTCACTGTTTTATACCGGGCTTGAGTTTGGTCTTTCTTTCTTTTTGCCCTACTGCGTTAAAAAAATAAGTTTATCTATATTGTACGTATAGCCAAGACTTGAGATGATAGGAGCACCTTTGCGTATTTCCGGATTATAGGAGGCGGCGTATGCAACTAAATTGCGTTCGCGATCACGTATACCATATGCCTATGTAGCTCTTGGCTTTTCTTTTTTAATGCAAGTACTTGATGGAGATGGTGCGTGTGTGGGATGATGCTGCGTTGAGCCATATACATAATAAATATATTAGAAAGCGCGTGTTATACATTCTTTTTATTGTATTAATAAATAAACGTCGCACCTCGAACAACGTTCCAAGTGCAGTGTAAAACTTGCTAAAATGTATTCCTCTTTCTCGCTGACTTCCTCAGAAGAGTGAAGGTGTAGGGAGTTTCCTTTTACTTATCAAATATGTCTTTTACACCTTTACAGGGTGTTTCAAAAATTATATTTTGTGTTTGTACTTGGGTTCAATGCACTGAATTGGCAATTTGTTGCGAATTTGGAAATATGCTTATCGGTTTTTCTAATTCCAGTGACCAGAGATGAGTCAACCCATTTGAAAATTTTAATTATTTTTATTCCATAACATAGAAATTTGAACCTATACGTATAATTTCGGTTTGCGGAACTTTGGCTTTACCGCTGTTCCTAGATAACTCTATTCAATTTTGTCTTATCAATAGCTATTTCTTAGGTTGTTTCTTCTATCTTGAATACTTTTGAGGGAAAAATTGAATATGTAGTTCATATAGGTATGATATTTGATTTTTCTTATGTTCATGCGTGATCATTGAGTTGAAGTGAAGTGAAAACATGTCTCTGGATTTTGATGAAAATTCGGGAGAAAGTTCAAAGCCACGCAGGGGGTTGAGCAGGAGGTTCTCAATGTAGGGTAACCTTTTGAAAAAAGTTTTTGCCACTTTTGGATGGTGTAAGCTGTGCAGTATACCTCGGGTCATTTCTCTGAAATGTTGCAATTTGAGTATACAAACCTCCCTAACACATTGACTTGGAAATTCCGTGGGTACCTCTCTTTGATAGTCCTCTACCAACCACTTGAAGATTGACGGATTGTAAAAATTATGATTCTGAAAAATTTTACTATGAAATTCTAATGCTCCATCCGTGTTCAGTGGGTCAAAATATTTCGATCACCACACTTTTCACGATCATTCCAACTAAATTTACAAAATTCATGTTTTTTAATTCAAATTTCACAATTGAAAAAAAATGTGCGCAAATAGAGTGAATTTGGATAGTTTGATCGAAATGATGGTGAAAAGTGTGTTAATCGGGGTATACATATTGACCTGTTGAACGTGAATCTAGCGTTATGCTTATTTTCGTTGAAGGAATTTTTAAATACATAGAAAAGTGGTGTACAGTTGACGAAAAATCATAATATTTGCGATTCGCCTTTTTTTCAATGCTTGATTGGTCTTGAATTTTGAAATGATATGGGTCAGGGAAGTTGAACACTCAAACCGCAACTTATTAGGGGGAGGGGATGATCATGGTACTGCACGGGTTATGAGGTTATACTACTTGCTCAGGAAAAAACAAAAAACATGTTTTTCCTAAAAATGACCCCACTTTGAGGAATGTTGAAGAATTGTGCTTAATTTTCTAGCAAAAATTGCAACCATTCAATTTGATGAAAGAATTATTCAAAACAAAATAAAACTCAAAGATACCTTACCTATTTCATATAATTTTAGCTTCAAATTAGTTTGGTATATCTAGGGGTGAGATATTTATTTTCTAAAAAATGCTGAAATATTCCGTATAAATATTTCCAAAAAAACGTGAAATATGTAAAAATATTTCCTAAAAACCCGAAATATGCAAAAAAATTCCCTTACAATATGGGTATCATTTGAAAGAGAATTTCATTCCCTCTTTCATTTTGTTGATATTATGTGATATTTTAGATAAATGAATAAGAAATTCTATCATTTCCATCAAATTTAACATAATTTTTTGATTGAGTAAAATTTCGCGTGGTTTCGTTTCGTTTGATTAATGAATAATTTACTCGGAATATTTTAATGAGTTGATTTGGTCAATTCAAATAATGAAAAAAAAAATCAAGAAAATAAATATTGATTCGGTGTTTTTTTTTTTGAAATTTTTTATCGCGTTGTTGGGATTATTTGATGAATGTGCTCGTGTTTCGTTTCGCAGTCGTCTCATATAGTCAGTTATGCAGTGATCAATGTAAGACAAACTTTGTACAAGACTGATGAACAATTTTTCTCCTGCTCCATTTCGGTATTCAAGTATAGGTAATTAAAATAGAATAGAATCATTAATTTGATCATTATAAGTATCAATATGAAGAGTGATATTCCAAAACTCGCTTTGTCCATTTTTATCAAAGTTGGGTTTTCAGCGGTACCTGGTAGATGAAGTATTAACTCACATTCCTACATCATCAACCTACCAAAATGAGGTGTTAAACGCACCTAAATAGCCAATTCACTGAAAATTTAAAAAAAAATAATGTTCCAAAACGCGCTTTGTCCATTTTTATTGAAATTTTTTTCAGCAGTATTTAGTGGATGAAGTGTATACCTACACTCCTACATCATAAATCCACCCAAATAAAGTGCTAAACTCGCCTAAAAAGCCAATTTACCCATTTAAAGGGAAACTGTTTTTCCTCTTTCCTGAAAAGTTGTGAAAATGGACAAAGCGAGTTTTGGAATATCACTCTTCATATGTACTTATTACTTAATTAATAAGTTCCAAAAAAAATACCAAAGTATTGGACCGTGAGAGTACTTACTGCTGCCTCTTTAAAATCACCATTCTTCAGTTAATTTTTTTGCTACGGAGTATTACGAGTAAGTATTTTGGTCTCGATGCATAAAAAAAATGTCCAGTTTATTCAATGAAACATCTACTGATTTTACTTGCTTGATGCAACCTCAATTTAGGATACATTATCCTACCAATTTCCGGCGAATTTTTTGGTTAATCAACCATTGAGAATTATTTTGGTGTTAAGTTTTAAAAATGCCCCCTCCATTCTCCTTAATGTGGATGCGTTTATGCTGTAGAAATGAATCATGAGATATGAGATGTGTAACAATGTACTTACTAATTATTGTGTTGGGATTGTAATTTTCTCAATAGTGGAGTGCTGATTGAAAAGTAAAACTTGATTATAGAACTTTGATTTCCATTTGTGATCCGAGTGAGTCAATTTGAAGTTGGCCAAGAGCTATAGGTAGGTACAGGTTTGATAATTTTTAATATTTTTGTTCTTGATAAATCATTTTTGCCACAAATTAATACAAGTAGGTAACGTTTCATTTCCTTAAACTAACCGTTTGAATGAATGGTGAGAACTATTTTTGAATCATTTGAAGTATTGCTTCTCAATTTCAAGAGGAAAACTGGAGGAATAATCAGTGAAATGAATTACTTACTATAATGGTGAGAATCCTAAAAGTGCAATTCACTAAGGGGCTTTACACGTACGTTTTCTGGTTGAAACACTATCAAGTTTACATACCTGTAACATAAAAATAACAAATGCTAGTTAAAAACCAACGCAGAAACAAAAGTTTTCAAATTTCTCATAATATTCTGTGTGTGTAGAGTGAATGGGAAAGGGAGGAGCAAGCTCCAAAACTTAGCCAGTAAAGTTGAAAAATGATATTTCTCCGTGACGTTCATGCTCAAAAATTCTCAATTACAATCTTCTCAAGTGATTATGCAGATTAAGGTATCAAAAAATTGGTCCAACTTTTTTTTTCTCATTTTCGATTTTTAATGTTCCAAAGATTACAAAAGGACACAATTTTTTATTAGGTACAGAAAGTTAGAAAATATACACGCAAATTTATTGATACGAGTATTTTACCTCAAAGGGCATACACTTTTCGCTTAGGTAATACTTATAAAATGGTCATGAAATATGAACAGTACGATTGACTAGGACTGTGAAAACAGAAATGTCGAAGAATTTCGATTAAATTCAGCGTAGACCTTTATTTTAACTTGAAAGTGGATTTGAAAATTTTTTTAGCCCCGCAAGTGCCTCCTGAGGGGAGATATGGATTCTTAAAGAGGAGACATTTTCAAAAAAATCGAAGTTTTTTCGTTCTAGCTCCAATCAAACGTAGTTTTGGAAGAATTACCCCATCCCAAAACATACCTAGAGACCATTGCCATCAAAATTCAAGACCACTTTTTTAAACGTCTTCTACTGAGCGACTGAAAATTTGCAAATCGCTTATTTTCGGGTAAATTCGTGTTTTTAAAATTTCTCCTTTTCAAATATTTCGCATTACCTTGATTAATCGAAAATATTGAAAGATTTTTAAATCATTATTGACCATTTTGAAAAATCGAAAAAAATCCAAATATTTCTTCAGCTCTGGAATTTTTGTATACTTAATTTGCGAAATAATTGAAGATAAAAAAAATCCTCAAAACACAAATTTACCTAAAATAAGGCGTTTTGCAAATTTGAAATCGCTCAGTAAAACCCTCAAAATGGGTTTAGATTTAAATGGCATAGATTAGGTCGATACCTAATCTCAAATACTATCTATCGAGACTGGCTCATTTTTCTCATAACAGGTTCAGTTGGGGCTAGAGCGAAAAATCAGTTTTTTTTTTTTTTGAATTTCCTCTCTTTCAGGACATATATTTCTCTTCCAGGAGCACTTCCGAAGCTGAAAATTTTTCTGCGTGACTTTCGATTTAAAATGAAGGTCTCCACTGAATTTGGTCAATATCCTTCGACATTTTTCTCGCGATGCATCCCAATGGATCGTTAAAGTTCTCATAAAAAGCCCACTTTTAATGAAGTATCGAGAGTGTCGAGCGTAGTTGAAATCATGTTATCAAATTTTTTATTGAATACTGCATAAAATAGATGAAAAATTTTCAATTTATTGTAACTTTGACCTTTCATGATGAAAATTTAATTTTCTTGTTATCTTTATCAAATTTTAAAAATCGAAAATACGATAAAAATTTACCATCAATTCTTGATACGCCAATCAGTGTGAAAAATTGTGCTTGGAGTTATTTTCCTGGACATTTTGATGTTGGACATGATAATAAGATTCATTTTTTCAAGTTTTTAACAAATTTTTGGAGTTTGAAATGATGGCATCATTTACTGATTTTCAACTCATCTCCAAGAAACATTTCGATGGGACTACGAATTTGTACCATTTTCAGGTTTCTTTTTAGCTGTATTTTTAAAGGAAACTCATTTTTAAAAAATAAGTTTCATCCCTTCTTCTGGTCGCTGTTCACCACTTATGGGTGGAAATTTCTAGTATGTCATTCAGGATGGTATTCCCTTACATTGAAAAAAGAAGAGTCCCATGACTGAGGTTCTGATTTCGTTCGACTTCTACCATCGAGTTCTGTCTTCACAGAATACATTTTAGAATTAGCCGAACCCAATCTGAAGCTTCGAAAATTTATCGTGAAATTACCACAATATAATTCTAGACGTTCTGGATCACTTCGACTAATTAAAAATACCCGAAAATCACAATGCTCAGACGACGAACACGGTATATTGGACATTATCACGTCAGATTTCTAGACTGAGGTTAATCCAAAGTAGCCTCGTGTTCGCGGGCACTTGGTAAAATAAACTTAGTCCGAGGAAGGATCGAGTAAGAGCTGTGGTACAATGGCATTGTATAATATAAAAAGCATGCTTAAATAAACAAGCTGATACTCGGCTTATACACTGCACTTTTACCCTTACTCGGTATAGAACACCATTTGTCGTAAAATGTCTCAATAATGGGTGTATTTTCTATGTGTTTTTCTACTCCGACGTGCTACCGCTCCTACGGTAGTACACGACTATGTACATTACATATACATCTATGTAAAAGTTTAACGTGCGATAGTAAAACGAGCGCGCGTGAAAACAACTCCGACTTCCACGCTATGAGGCCAGGGTGTCTACTGGCAAGAAAAAGGCAAGAAAGTTAGAAAAAGGCGAGAAATTCACATGGGTGGCAAGAAAGTTAGAAAATAGTGTAGAAATTCCTTCGAAAAGCAAGAAAATTTCCAAGAATTCACATCAAAAATCTCTGAAAAATTGAAGTTATCCCACCAAAATTTTAAGTTTTTATTTTGTTAAAATTGATGATGTTCTACTTTTCGAATTAAAAATTTTCCAAAAATTTTGCCCTCGCTTCGCTCGGGCCATTCAAGATGCTATTTTCAAAATTTTCAAGAATTCAAAAATTAAATAGGAAATTTTTCATTTCCAGGTAATACCCAAACCATTTGAAAAGTGCAAATTTTTCATTTTCTGAACAGAACGACTAACTTTTCAAAATTGTTGATATTATTGAGCTTCGCTGAAAATGTAAAATAAAGCATACAAAATGGTCGTTTTTTCGTTTTTTACACCAATTTTTTCAACAAATTTTCGCTCTCGCTTCGCTCGAGCTGTAATTTCACCCTCATTTCAATACAATGATCATTCATTGTGAAGAGTTTTCTGAAAACTACCTAAAATGTCCATTTTTCGTGTCTAAATTTCTGATTTTGCTCTCCCCTCAATCACAAATAAGAATATAAGCTCTTTTATGGTTTGATCCTGTAATTGTTGTATATGTCACTGGTATTTAGCACGTTAAAATTTTGATTTTTTTCGGAAAAATAACAATTTTTTGTTGGAAAAATGACATCATACAGCATACACCCCCTCCCCCAAATAACCTGACTTCGATTCGCATTCGAGTTAACTTTTTATTTTGTTACTGTTTTCATCATAGAATTGAATTCACTTCAGTAGACATGCCTCAACGTCTGTTTTTATCACGTTTTTTTATTACTATTTTTTCATTTGAGAAATTAATTCACTTCTCTGCTTTGAAGAATAAATTTTTGAGAAATTTTGTTTGGGAGGGGGGGGGTTAGAGGGGTTAGCGAAGATTATCTAGATGCGTAAATTTGAAGAGGGGGTAAGAAAATTCATTTTTGGAAGCAAGAAAAAAGCAAGAAAAAGGCGAGAAATTCGCTTTTTTGATTTTAGTAGACACTGTGGATATATATATATATATATATATATATATATATTTGGAGCTTTTAATCAATTAAAGGGGTGTTTCGTTTGTGTAACCAGCCATCAAAGTCTCGCTAACTCGACGATAAACTCGGTGCGAAGTCGTCATTATTACTTACGTATAAAAATAAAAAGCACAGCCAAATTACTCGACCCATTCTCGTCCTTCGTCCTTCGTTTTCACTCTCACAGCTGTAAGCAAAAGGAGGATATGCTATACTTTTATACGTATAGACACGAGCACGAGAGACTCGTAAGAAGACGACGACGACTACTACACGGTATAATAAAACGCTAAAGCTCGCTTCGTCGTCGTCGTCGTCGATATACTACGGTTGAAATTTTAATCAAATACCCGAAAGCTCCCAGAGCCGGGTCCGTGACCCTTCTTCGGCCCAACTTCATCTCACATCTCCAGCACTGTAAATCCTGCTGCCATCGCTGTATAGTACTATAACTATACTCGTACATTCGCAAATGGGTAAATTAACGCACCCCTTACGTCTCTCACCAGCAGCCAATTTCGACGACCAGGCGACGCAGACTATACACATAGTATACTGTAAAGAGTGTGAGAATTAAAACAGCCAGTAAAATAAATAAATATATTTGCAAAAACAACGCGCTAACGCAGCTCTCTCGCGAAAAGCTCGCTTCATTAAACTTTCAAAAGATATATGTATATATTTTACGATGAAGTTGGTGCTTTCGCGGAAGCCTCTTCCTCCCTGCCCCCTCTCTCCTGCACTGCACCATCCTCTCCACGCCACTCGTGTCTCACATCTTCTCTCGACGAAAGTTTATTTACTACGTAAAAAACTTATAAATACCGATGTAGTTTTTTGCACACACCGTGCTAAACGAATACGCACGAGAAACGTGGCATGTGTACAGGGTGTTTCGTAAGGTGAAGGACTGAAATTTAGCCCTGCTCGCGTAGATTTCTGCCTCGCCTGTACTTCGTTATCTTTCTTTAAAAACTCGCAAATTCCGTCTCTGAAAAATTGGAAAATATGGAATTTGTCTTCATACAAGTTCACTCCTAAACCAGGAGATTTTCAAAATTGGGGGAAAAAAATTAAAGACATGAGCCAATCAACCTCTCCCCCATCTAAAAATAAGGCTCAAGTTATATGAAAGGAATGTAAAATGCCGGAAAAATTCCGGATTTGAATGAAGCTAGCGAAGAGGTTACGAAATCAGTTAACATTTCAAATGCTGAAGGCTGCTTTTCGAATTTTGGGGTACCTATTTTTAATCATTCGATCAAGATGAAAAAATCTAAATTTTACCCAATCAAGCGAAAAAGTTGAAATTTGATTTCAGTGGTGCGGTGATCTTACACCCATCCCTTGAAAAAAAAAACTTCCACTGCCCTCCGTAGATTTGATGAAAATATGGTTTTGATTTTTCCAATAAGCAATTTTTTTAAATAAAGAAATTAAAGAAAAACAATGTCTTACCCAAAGTACAAATAAGTACGCAATATGTGCATTTTTGATTTATTCCTTCACTCTGCAATTTTGATTATTATTCCTTCTTCTTGAAATCAACTCTTCGATTGCGCGAATAAAATCAATGGTATTCGATTCATGTTGAACTCTTCAACTTATGCTCAAAATATCTCAAAAATAGAGCTTTTGAAGAATCGATTTGATGATCTTTCAATGTTCCGAAAATGATCGCCCACTTCCATTCGATTTAAATTTTTCTCATCGCCATAGATATGTGTGTTCAGGCACTCAAATTACCCCAATTTTCACAATTTTTGAGATTATTTAGTCAAATTTTTATCCCTCAAGATGAATTATCGCGATAAGAGAGAAAATCGATGTACTTTGACTTTCTGAATTCGAAAAAAGACGAAGAAAATTTTCGACTGAATGGCACCGTTCCTATGGCAAAAAACGCTTTTTTAAAACTTTTTTCATTTGAGAATGCGAGGAATACCTCTCAGAAATGGGATTTTCACACATGTAGCAACATCTTAGATATCTTCTGGTAAAAAAGTCACGCACGAAATTTGGCTTACGTCACAAGTAGCTGCAGTTTCTAATACAAAAGCCCCCCCCCCCATTTTTTGCAATTTTTCCTTCAGTTTTTTTGACCTCGAAAATTCATTTTGAAATTTTGAAGGAAAAACCCTCCACCTCTCCCCCCTTGATACGCCTCCATATCAATTTTCAACATTTTTCGAGCGGTGGACCTACCTAAAGGATCGATTAAAAGCGGCTATTCCTAATCCTAGGTGGTTAAATGCTTTCAAAAAATGATTCTACAATCATTCAAGTACATACGTTCCACTGATCGATGAAGAAAACTGCTGGGAATTGATATGGTGGCATAACGATGAGGGGGTGGGGCGAGACATTCGTTCTGTATGTTTCAAAACAGATTTTGGAGGTGAAAAAGACTGAAAAAAAATTGAACGAATTTAGAGGCATTTGTCTTGGGAATTTTCACTCGCACCACACATGCCAAATTTCATGAGTACCATACCATTTGGCCCAAAAATGTCCAAGATGTAGTTTTAAATGTGAAAATCCAATTTTTGGGGTCTTACCACGATTGTGACAGGCTTTAAAATTTTCATTTACTCTTACAAGTAAGTAGTATCTACTTGGACTCAAAAAAAAAAAAAAAAAAAAAATTCACTTGGTAAAATATGTAGTTTACTCCTAAAGTATGGGATTTTATGATTTTTAAATTGGAAGCAAAATTAACGACATCAGTCAATCACGCCCTCTAAAAAATACGACTCAAGTTACAGAAAAAGAATGTGAACTGCCGGGAGAATTCCGGATTTGAATGGAGCTAGCAAACAGGGAACTAAAATACCTACTCTCCATCAGTCAAAATTTAAAATGCTGAAGCCCATTTCTCGAGGTATTTCTTCTAAATTTAACCTAATTGAGCGAGAAAGTTGAAATTTGATTTTAGTGGTGGGGCGATATTTCTCCCCACTCCTTGAAAAACAAACTTACACTGCTCCTCGTAGAATTGATAAAACTTTGTTTTTGTTATTTCAATAGCCAATTTTTTGAAATGAAAAAATTGAAGAAAGGAATCGAATTTAGTGTCTTACCCAAATTAAGTACACTATATTTAACAAATATCATCTCTTGCTATTTTTTGCGTTTCGATTTTTCGACTAGATTTTCCACGAAATATTTTAGTGACTTCGTGTTCGAATAAGGATAATGAAAAATTTCGATTGAATGGCGCCGTCTGTAGGGCGAAAAACGCTGTCAAAAAACACTTTTTTGAAACTTTTATCATTTGAGGATGGGAGGAAGACCCCTCAAAAATGGAATTTTCACGCTTATAGCAACATCTTAGATATCTACTGACAAAAAAAGTACACACGAAATTTGACATATACGATAAAAGTAACATTTTCTAGTACAAATGGCCCCTAATTTTCCTATTTTTTCCTTCAGCTTTTTTGACCTCAAAAATCTACGCTGAAATTTTGAAAAAAAAAAATTCTCCACCTATCCCCTCCTCCGTTGTTACGCCTTAATATCAATTTTCAACATTTTTCGAACGGTGATGGGATCTACCTAAACGATCGATTGAAAGCGGCTATTCCTTATCCCCTAGGTGGTTAAATGCTCTAGAAAAATGCCTTTTTAATCATTCAAGTACGTTCCATCGTTTGAAAAAAAATGCCGGTAATTGATATAAAGGCATGATTGTGGGGGGGGGGTCGTTTTCTAAGTTTTAAAATAGATTTCGGAGGTGAAAAAAAATGGAAAAATTTAGGGGCATTTGTCTTGGGAATTTTCACTCGCACCACACATGCCAAATTTCTTTGGCCACAAAATGTCGAAGATGTAGTTTTAAATATGAAAATCCAACTTTTGGGGTCTTACCACGATTGTGACAGGCTTTAAAATTCTCATTTACTTTTACAAGTACATAGTATCTACTTTGACTCAGAAAAAAAAAACTCACTCGGTAATTAACCTACCTTTGCCTTCTAATCTCAAGAGATGTCTTCTAAATGCAGTAACCTTCAATTCTAAGTTGAAAGTCATTCAGAAAAAATTTTTTCTTAAAGAGGTGCTCCTGGAGGACAGATATGAGTTTCTCTAAGTGGGAGAATTTTCGAAAAAAAACGTGTTTTTTTTGCTCCAGCTCCTACCGAACCAGTTTTTGGGGGAAATGACCCAGTCCCAAAAAGTAGTACCTATTTCAAATTCTGCGTTGACTTAGGTCGTTGTCGTCGAAATCCAAACTTTCATCAGTTCTCTCGAACCTTCTTCTTCGGTCTCTCGGAGTCATCCTTATCATAAATCATATTATCTGAATTGGCCACCAAGTTTCTAGCCTGGCGACTTCTTTGAACGAATGAATTCATGGTTGGCTTCTTTCATTTTTTATGAATCTCAAACGTCCCGTATACTGTCTCCTGACTATCCATTTCAGTCCGAAAAAATTATGAAATCAGGGGCAATTTCAAAAACTAAAATAAGAATGGCACCAGAAAAATTCTTTCCTCTATGTAATGCACATTGCACATCCCAGATTAGAAATCAATCGTGAAATTGCTCTTAACCCTCTGATCGCACGGAAGCCATTCGCCACCAATATTGTTCCGATCGTTAGCACCACGTAAGGTACCTCTAGGAGTACAAATAATAAGTTGAATCGTACATACGAGTACAATAAAAATGGCGTGTGTAACGGCCATTTTTCACTCATAGCCAGACGTAATTTATTAGCAAGAATTTATCAATTACTCGGCGTCTCCAGCTGTTTCTTTATTGTACTGTTTTAACGTGTTGTTAACAACGTTCGATGTTCCTCGATCCTCGAGCTCTGCTCTAAAGCTGCTGCTGACGATTTTTCTCTCTACACATATTCGTATTACGATAACTGTAGTAAACTAAGTACGAAGTGTACCTACTCCTATATGTAGGTACTAGAGCTGAAAACGGTACTCGCTGACAGCGGGTAACTATCGTATCCGTATCGTAAATTCTCGCTACTCGGTAGTAGCGGGTAGCGAATTGAAAAAATGTCGCACCGGTTCAGGATATAACTAGTAGCGCATTGAATGCGTAGCTGGTGTACCGGCATGACATCATCATTGTCATCAATCATGTCAAACGTCAATCACACATACGAACGACAGGTGTCGAAGCGTAACTCCTCCCACTTACGCATTATCAAATTTTGGGGTGCGTGCGCAGACCAAGTGCGAAAACTTTCGGGTTGTACTCGCTATACGCTACTATCTATATCCGAATCAACCGGATACAACCACTAGCGGGTTTAGCCGGTATTTTAACCAGATACCGGTAAGCGGGTAGCGTAACCGTTTTCACCTCTAGTAGGTACCTATAATATGTAATGTGTGCTGTGTGTATAGTACTGTAGTTCGCCATGTACGACAAATTGGTATTGAGTATATTGAATTGCGTGAATGACATCGAGTGTTGACGGAGTCTTTTAGAATAGAAATATACACGCATACTCTTAATTGGAGAGAGACTCACGTTCACCTCACACGGAAGAGTGAACGATTTTCCTCGATGACGGTAGCGTGCGATATTATAAAAACCTCAATCTGAAGTGCCACCAAGAATACCAGGATGCTTATTGTGTGAGTGAATGTAGGATGTCGAAGAAGTGCCATTTTTTTTAGTCTCTATTAGTCAAAAGTTCTATTTGAAAATATTTTTAAAAAATTGATAAGTAAGTATATACCTAAGAAGAAAAATTCGAATTAACCAATTTGAGCAATCATAAAAACTGGGTGGATGAAATGACAGCCCTGTTCATCGGACGAATCTTGGACGATTTCTTATCACCAATTTTTTACAAGTATTAAGTACCTAGGTATGTTATTACAAGTTGAACGTTTTGCTACGTAAGTCGTTAAATGAAAACTTGGTAGTACAGCATCGTACTCTTACATTTTTAACTACATACTCGTACATATAAAAACAAAACGACAGTTATTGTACCTTACTTATACTAGTATGTATACAATACGAATACATAATTCTTGTGGTGTTGTGTGACTGCGCATCTCTGAAAAAAGTCTTCATTAGTAAAGATAACCTCGCTTTACTCAACCCATTGGATGCAGAAAAAGCAAGGCGAGTAAATTTTTCATGTGCGATTTCATTGAAAATTATAATTTTCGATAAATCTTTTTGGTATACTCATACCAAGCACGTAGATAAGCTGATATCAAACACACGTCGATTAAAATTTTTGGACCAGAAAGGTGAACCACCGTCAATGGACCTAATTGAAATTTTGATCGTACCACTGAGTAGCCGTGTCAAGTCGACTTGCATTTTATGTAGCGACCCAAAAAATTCAGTTTGCTTCTGGTATATGAGTCTAAAATGTCAAAAAAAAGAAGTATTTTAGACTTTCACAGTTGCACAATAAGAGGGGACGACGGAGACTAGAAACCTCAATTTTTAGTTGGTGGCACTTTCCTCATTCCGAACCTACTTTAGCTTGCTATAGTCGCACAATGGGCCTTGAGTGTGAGTTTTTGGGCCAATTTAATCTAGAAAATAAAATTCTAAAATTTATAACCATTCATATCGAAGAAATTTACGAGAAATGTCGTGAACAATGTGGAACAGTCACGTTCCCCCTCCAAAACAAACTGTTGTAGAATTATTATTCTTGAAGTGATATTGCGACCTATCAAAATCAGTTACAATTTAGCATAAAATTCAAATATTTCCTGCAAAATATTTTTGAGCATTTTTGAAGAATTTCAAGCCCAAAATTGGGTCATGATTTTTAGGATTTTTGAAAAAGTGTAATTCGACCGATCAGAATGGGTGAAAATTTCGCGAGAAAATCAAATTTTTTCACAAAAATTTTTTTAAACATTTTTGAAGAATTCGACATTTTTGTGAAAATAATTTGATTTTCTCACGAAATTTTAACCTATTTTGATAAGTCACCTTGAACGTTTTCGAAAATCCTCACGATCCAATTTTGAGCTCAAAATTCTTTAAAAATGCTCAAAAACTACATTAGTGGAAAAATTAGATTTTCTCGAAAAACTTTAACCTTTTTGATTGTAATTATAATATTGAAATTTTCGACCAAAATTGATATGTTCGTAAAAATGCTTCTGAAATATGTGTTGCTGAAAGTACCTACATAAGTACTTCAGTAAGTAAAAGCTCATCATTTGTGTAGTTCGCATGTTTCTTTTTGTAAACATTTTCATCAATTCGCGTAAAATGTGGTACTCAGAAAATAACGCTTAAGTCTGGAATTTTCCAACTTTACCATTAGATACAACATCGAGGGATAATTATTTTCATTATTATGCTTTTCAAAGTCTCTGTATGTGCTATGTAGTAAAAAATTCAGATTTTTGGTACACGATTTCCTTTGTGACTTCCCAATAAATATCATAATATTGTGATCAATTAATCAAAATTATCGAACAAGTCGCCAAAAAATCTAGCAAAACGATCAATATCAAATTTCTGCAGCATTTTTTCCGCCAAATTTTGTCGAGATCTGTGAGTGGGATGTCTCTGACAATTTCCACCTTTAGGTACTTTACCTTCTCTCTTCGTAACCCGATGTTTGGAGATGAAAAAATTGAGAAGAAAATAAAAATTGCTTCCTTTTTTGTGTAAAAATCGATAGATTTGTGTCTATAATTGATGAGCATAATATTATTGGAAAATTACAACACTTCTGACTCAAATTGACTTTGTCAAAACAACGATTTTCGGGAATTTTTAGTGCTGTGAGACTTCATGGGACGTACCAAATCTTGATTACCTAATTTGTTGTGGAAGTTAACAGCAGATGATTGTCGGAATATTCTGAATTTCTTTTGGAACGACTTTGACATTGTTCAAGAGGTTTACATAATATCTTTTGAAATGCGATTGGGTAAATTGAAAAAAACGAATAAAATAGAAAAAAATAGACGAAGAGGATTCTAAAGTTGAAAAATTGGATAAAATGGTGTCCTTGGATGGTTCTTATGAAATATTGAAATATATCGGAGTAAAATGGCCGAAATCCAAAAAAAAATTACTTACCTACTGAGAAACCTTTCAATTTTTCTTTTTCTGGTATATTTTTAATATGTACTTAGTTTTCTGAATCCTTAGATGCGTTTTTCAATCCTTCGTTTATACTTAAAAATTCTTGTTTACAATTTTGCTTTTCTACTGGAGTTTCAAATTTTAAAATTTACATTAAAAATCAAAGAAAAAAAAATTGATAAAATCGTGATAATTGATCAGTGATCACCTACATATATGTAGTTATAGACATTACAAATTACATCTATTTAGTAATAATGAAACCGGTTTTTGAAATTTGTTCACCTTTCCAAGTGTTTTACATCCCTTACAACGATTATACAATTTTGGACTCACTCAAGTTGTGTAACATCTACGTATATAAAACCTAAAAAAAAGTTTAAAAATGTCAATACCTAACGTTTTTCTTATACTGCGCAAATAGCCGAATAACAAAAATAACCTTACCAGCCACTTGCTGGTAGTGCCTAAGTATCGGACGTTGAAAGCGCAGTTCTCGTCACTTTAATTGTTAGACGTATGAATTGGTTCTATTTAATAAAATGTTTGGTGAAAAAATGCCCACAACCACCAAATAGAGCTAAAATGTATTAAAAATTCTCATATTTCACTAATTTTTGCCATCAGTTTTGGCGAGGCAGGATGATTTCAAATAGCGAGGGTTCCATAAAAATGCCTCTGAAATATGTGTTGCTGAAAGTACATGGGTACTTACCTTAGTAATACAAGATTCTTTTTCCAAACATTTTCATCAATTGCCTGAAATGTGGTACTCAGAAAATAACGCACAAGTCTGTAATTTTTAAGTTTAACCAGGGATGATTTTCATTATTATGATTTTTAAAGTCGTCGTGTAGGCAGTGAAAAAATTCAAATTTTCAAGTTCACGATATCCTTTTTGGCTTTTTAATTTATCATTATTATGGTTAAAAAATCAAAATTATTGAGCAAGAGTCACCAAAAAATCTAGCAAAACGATCAATATCAAACTTTTGCAGGATTCCTCCCCCCCCCCCCAATTTTGTCGAGATCTGTGAATGGGATGTCTCTCACAATTTCCACCTTTACCTTCCTCTCTCTCCAAGTGTTTTATTATACAATTTTGGACTCACTCAAAAGTTGTGTAATATCTATACAACCTAAAAAAGAGAAAATATTTCAATACCTAACGATTTTCTTACTTCTAAGTGGATTTATAATGTGTTACCACTGAAAAATTCGGTTTAAAAAGTTTTTTTCATGTTTGATGCCAATTTCGAAATTTGAAACCCAGGTAGAAAAGTAATGGTTCAACTCAGGGGTCCAAAATTTTTCTTGCAGTCTTTTGAAGTCCTCCTACAACTCTTAATCGAATCCCCGATCCAATTCCCCCCCCCCAAAAAAGTCGTGACCCAATGCTCACTAATTTGCCGAATAACAAAAAGCCACCTTACCAGCCGCTTGCAGATGGTGCCTATTTACGGTGTATATAAATTCCATTAATTCCTGTGATTTGGTAAACATTTAAATTGGTTCTACATATTTAATAACATGTGTGGATAAAAAATTCCCACAAACACCAAATAGAGCAAAAATGTAATAAAAATTCTCATATTTCGCTAATTTTTGCCATAATTTTTGACGAGGCAGGATTTCAAATACGACCCACCCTACCATACACATCTCATCCTTCATCAGCAAATTTCTTCAAATTTATTTCAGAACACCTTGTGTGCTCACTATCTAAACACGAGCACACAAGCACACAAAAGAACATCCAAACTTGGGTGATTTGTTATACATCGAGTATTTAATAAATTGTTTCCTGTCCATAATACATCGATATCAGCCAACCGTGGCATAATGTGTGCATACAAAATGTGTACTAGATGCACCTTTATAAATGAACCAGCACCACAATCATAGCTGAAAAAAACACACTCATACAAGTTGGTACGAATCACCGCCTGCTACGAGATCTCTCGCTTGTAGATAACGAAAAGTAAAGTTCTAGAGTATACATCACAGGAGCAGAATAATGAGAGGGATACCTTACCAAAAAGTTGAAAACTAACCTGTATAAACCTGCCAACAACGCATTGTCATCAATAGGTATCTACGTATAGAAAAACAATTGACCAGAAAATAAACCACTCGCTGTTATTTTAGTAGTCATTTTACATTTTTTCCAACCATTCCATGATGATGAGAGAAATGATCGCCAATGGAAAAGAAGTAGGTACTTAGCGGTGGATCTGGATACCCTGCAGCAGATTATGAAACCTCGAGAAGCTCCTTTAATTCTAAAATAAATGCTTGTTGTATAAGCATACCATGAATTATGCAACAAATTCGACCTCGTTTAACATTTCGCGCCATCGTAGACTATGCCTCCGTTAAAAAAAATAAATTTATTTAAAGCCGGATTTAATTCCAAAAAAAAAAAGAATAATAATAATAAGAAGAAAAACTTCCCCGAAAGAATTTTTTTCACTGTTTTGCTTGACTCGAGGAAGAAAAAATTATACAGACACAGAAAAACTTAACATCGTTTAAAATTATACTATTTTATATAATTTTTTTTATTTTTAGTTTTCTTTAAATTTGTGGGTTTTTTTACTCCCTCCATATCCCACTTCCTCGGTTACCTCTTTCGATCGAGTAAGAAAACTTTTCTTTGCTAGGAAAAAGTAGTCGAGTATTTTTAATGAATTTTTTCCGCGTATATACTTTATTCTTCTCTTCTCCTTTCTTCGCCCTCTCCTCTCGACAGTTCGGCTTTTCTCAGCGTACAGCATAAGTATTTAATGGAAAATGAAAGTTTTACCAGAACCGAGCGCAGAAATTATATTTTTTGAGACGATTTATTTAAATAGGAAGCATAATTGAAGATTCGCGGAGCCGAGTATTCGATTCGTGTCATCGTCGTCGTGTTTACCTATAGGAATGGAGGGGGGGGGGGGTTCTTGGCTGGATTGTTTTTCTTTTGGTTTTTTTCGGAGTGATGGATCGAGGTGGGGTGAAGGGGGAAGGAAGGAGACGAATGAAAAAGGCGCTGAGATTTTTTCCTAAGATTGGTAAGGAAGAGTTTTGCAAGACACGACGTTGAGTTATAACTGTTTCAAAGTATGTATTTTTTCCATATTTAAGAGTCATTTTTTTAGACGCTCGTGTTTTTAAATGGAAGTTTGAGGTGTTTTCAATTTTTTTATTCGGAGATGAGATTACCTTGAACTTTTTTTGCCGATTTCTTGGATTAGTCCAAAAAAGTACCTACTTACTTGTTTTAGTGCACATTAAAAGGCCCAGATTCTAAGGCGTCCTTAAATAAAGATTTATTCATTCATTTCATTACTTCTCTAATTTAGTTACTCCGATATTAGGTTGTTTTTTTAAATTTATGTGAAAACTGAAGTATGGGAAACTTTTTGTACCTGAAATTTGTAGAATTTTTCCTGTGATGAGATAATTTTGTCATTTTGTAAAAAAATTTGAGGGTTGATTTCTTTCAAAATATTAACCCCTTATATTTTGTAGCCCGTGACCAATGTGCTCGTCAAGATTTGATGAGAGTTTTGAGAAAACTCAATTCTACTGAAGTGTTCCTCTAATGAACATTTTTTTAAAATCTTTATTCTGTCATTTCTTCGAATTCCTAATATTTTTGAAAATTACTGGAAAAACAACAAACATTATTGATTTGAAAAAAAAATTCCGCTTCGACTTCGGAAAACAAGTCTCTTTTGATTTGCTTGAACTCCTGATATTTTGGAAACCACTGAAATACCAACTTGGATTTTGAAACAAATCAAATAGAAAATGTTGCCTTCGCTCCGACTTTGAAAAATGAGATTTTTGTGATTTCGTGATTTCAGGTCAACTTTAAAAAATGAGCTTTTTTAGTTTCATTGATCCTTCGATATTTTGAAAACCACTGAAAAAAATGGTAAACTTTGATTTTGAATCAAATCAAGTGGAAAACGTTGTTTCACCTTCCACTTTTAAAAATGAGCTTCTTTGATTTTCTTGGGTTTTCTGATACTTTGGAAACCATTTACGATTAGAGGTTTATAAATGTTGATGATTTTAAAGTAAATCAAATGAAAAATATTATTGTTGCCTTACACTCTGATAAAGAAGCATTTTAAAATAAACGCGATTGGTCTTCATTGTGAGCTTTGATTTCGTAAAACAAGTTTTTTTGGGGTTTTTTGAATTCTAAATATTTTTGGAACAACTAAAAAAGACAAATCTTTGATTTTGTACGAGCAGAAAATCGACTAAAAGGGAAATGTTATTTCATCTTCGACTTTGAAAAGTCACTTTTTTTTGGTTTCTTTGAATTTCTGATAGGTACTTTGGAAACCACTGAAAAAATGGAAACTTTGATTTTGCATCTAATTGAAATGTACAAAACATTATTTTGCCTTCTATATCAAAAAATGAGCTTCTTTGATTATTTCGGGTTTCTTACATTTTGGAAACCACTTACATTAAAGAGCGAAAACCTTCAATTTTAAAGCAAATCAAAACGGAAAACATAATATTGCCTTACCTACACTTTAAAAAATGAGCTTCTACATTAATTATAGTTCAATACATTATGCATCATCTTTTTGTACTGGTTGATTTCTCAAATGTGATTCCTTGAACTTCTTTTGCCAATTTCTTTGCAAAAAGTACTTATTTTAGACATTTTTAAACCAGAAAAGTGCCCATTTTTTCACTTATTTACTCTGATAGGTTACTTTTTCAATTTATATGTGGAAACTGAGGTGAACTTTTGACATTTTTTTGAATCATGGGATGAAATTTTTTCAACTCGAAATTTGTAGCATTTTTCCTATGATGAGTTGATTATTTTCCAAAAGTCATTTTGTGAAAAAATTTGAAGGTTGATTTTTAAAAAAATTGTAACTCCTTATATTTTGTAGCCCATGACCAATGTGCTAGTCAAGATTTGATGAAAGTTTTGAGAAAACTCAATTCTACTGAAGTGTTCCTCTGATGAACTTTTTTTTAGATGTACATTTTATTATTTCTTCGAATTCCTAATATTTTGAGAATTACTGGAAAAACAACAAACATTGTTTTCGAAAAAAAAATATTTTGGTTTCGACTTCGGAGGACGAGTCTTTTTTGGTTTCCTTGAACTCCTGATATTTCGAAAACCACTAAATTAAGTAACTATGTACTTACTTCAATTTTGAAACGTATTACCTACATTTGAAAACCACTTAAAAAATGGCAAACTTTGATTTTGAATCAAATCGAGTGGAAAATGTTGTTTTACGTTCCACTTCAAAAAATGAGCTTCTTTGATTTTTTTTGGATGGTTTTCTGACATTTTGGAAACCATTTACGATTAGAGGTTTATAAACCTTGATGATTTTAAAGTAAATCAAATGAAAAACACTATGTTGCCTTACTTAAAAAAATACGTGACCAAAATTTTTATTGGCCTAATCAATATTTTCTGCCAAAAATTTGTACAATTTTTCCTCGGATGAGATAATTTTTTTTCCAGTAGTAATTTTGTGAAAAAATTTTAGGGTTGATTTTTTCAAAATTGTAACCCTCTACATGTTTTGTAGCCCGTGACCAATGTGCTCGTCAAGATTTGATAAGAGTTTTGGGAAAACTCTTCGAAAAGCGAGTCTTTTTTAGTTTCCTTAAACTCCTGATGTATTTTGGAAACCGCTGAAATAACAAACAAACTTGAATTTTGAAACAAATCAAATATGTAAAAAAATTCGCATCCGCTTCGACTTCAAAATATGAAGTTTTGTGATTTTGTAATTTCAGGTTCAACTTCGAAAAATGAGCTTTTTTAGTCTCATCGATTCCCTAATATTTTGAAAACTACTGAAAAAAAAATGGAAAACTTTGATTTTGAATCAAATTAAATAGATGTAGAAAACGTTGTTTTTTTTACCTTCCACTACAAAAAAATGAGTTCACACTTTAAAAAATAAGCATTTTTCGATGAATTTTTCAGTTCTTCATTTTAATCTTTGATTTTGTAAATCGAGCTTTTTTGGGTTCTTTGGATTCCTGATATTTTGAGAACCACTAAAAAAGCCAAAAACTCTGATTTTGTAGAAAATCGACTGAGTGGAAAATGTTATTTCGGCTTTAACTTGAAAAAATTGACTTTTTTAGTTTCTTTGAATTTCTGATATTTTGGAAACCACTGAAAAATTCAAAACTTCGATTTTGAATCAAATCGAATACAAAATACTGTTTTACCTTTCATACTTATCAAAAAAAGGATTTTTCTTGTTTTTGTTTTTGATATAAAACCACTTACGATTGTAGGGCGACCGACGCGACGGCCTTCTTCGATTTCAAAGCAAATCAAAACAGAAAATAATAAATTATGTTTTCAAACACTTTGAAGAATGATCTTATATTTGATTTCCTAGGTAACTAATATTTTGCAATACCACTTTGATTTTAAGCAAATCAGATAGAAAACATTATTTTGCTACTTTTTGAAAAATGAGCTTTTTGATGAGTTTAAAGGTGTGATCTATAGATCTATACTGCTAAAGAAGCTGTGAACTTGAATTTTGAAGCCAATCATATCAAAAATACATATTATTTCGACTTAGTCTTCGAAAAATAAAATGTTTTGATTTATTTCAATTCAATTCCTGATGTTTTGAAAACCAATGAATGAATGACAAACTGATTTTTTATCAAATCAAATTGAAGAAATCATCTCAAATGTTATTCTATGGATAAAATGTATTTTTGAAACGAAAACTAGATCAAACTGAATTTTAATGATTACTTACATATATGTAATTGTTATTATGCATAGTTTGTGTACGAAAGAGTATTTTTAAAATCCTGGATAAAGTGATCTAAGAGTAAGGAAGGTCTCTTTAGACTCCACGTCCCACTTGCAGAAAACTTTCCACACAACTTGCCCACAGTATATCACCATTTATCTGCAATTAATTCTGCCAACATTCTCGCAACTTTCCCCCATATCATGTACAAATATTTTTTCTTTTACTCAATCCATGACCATCATCAATCCAACTACTCCACGACTGGAAACCATGTCTATAAGAACAGGAGAGATGAAGAAGAAAAAAAAAACCAACCACAACTTACTCGTATTCGCGCTCATCTCTTCTCATATCAAGCGTATACTCGTATTTTCTCTTCTCGTTCTCGCATTTCATTGGTCGTCTGTTGGCAATCGCGCAGTCTTCACACGAACAATTTGTTGTATATTTCTCATTAGTGCGGCGATAGGACAGCATTTTTCGTGACATTAGCGCACGAAACTGGCAATCACCTCGCACCCGGCGGTCATTAAAGGCTAAATATGAACAAACCTCCATTTGTCTTGACCTTTTCTCTCTCGTACGAGTACGTTCTGCGTGCGCTCTGTGCTCGCCGGTGAAACCTGAGAACCCAGCAGCGTCTGCATGTCCATGTGTGCTATGTGCTCACTCGCTCGCGCTTTTCACATTAATTAAAAATCAAACTCGCGCACGCGGCAGTCCGTCCGTCCCGTCCGACCAGTTTATCGCATTCCGACGTAAATGGTTTTCTGGCTCGCTTACTACCATGCTATGGATCTGTCTGCGTCTTCGGGGCGATCGCTTCGATGTGTTTAATTGCCGCGAACGTGAGCTTTTTATGGCCATTTTTTTCCCATTTAGTTTACACTTGCAGATAGTGTTATAATACCCATGAGTGTACAAAATGCAGATGTGTAAGAGGGGGGGGGGAATTTGACGATTGAAACTGTCTTTTGTTTGATGAATTGGTATAAAATTTCATACCCTGTGACAACTTGGTGCTTTATATTGACGTTTTATTTGGGGACGAGAATGTTGAAGTTTGAAGAAAGAAAAAAATTGCTTACTGCTTTTGGATTTAAAATTGAGAAGAAATTCAAATGAAGTAGCGTACATACTTGAAAATTTTATTATTTTGAAGTGATACTTATAGAACGTCACTTTCTCGAGTGAAATGTTCAAATTGGAATTACTCGTCTTCATTTGGTTTTTTATTTTATATTTATTGATGATATACTACTTTGGTGAACAAGTTTGGCATAAAATTTCCCTCTTTGCTCAAACCACAGGCCACTTAGAGAGTAAAGAAATGAAATCTCACCAAATTGACTGGGAAAGCTGAATTTTGGTATACACTGTATTTTTGACCGTTCCTACCAAATCGATTGAAAACTGTTCCGAACCGTTTTGAGCAGTTCTGGAGCCTTCGACAGATTTTTCAAATTTTAAATTTTCGCAAAATTTCACCTAATGAACCTGGAAAGCTAAAATTTACATTATGCACTTTCATGGCACCTTATAATAATCTAGAATTTCCAAAATGTTACTGGCGGCTCCAGAACGGCTTGAAACCACCTTCAGTTGCGGACTCAGCATGTTGAAATTGAGGTTTAAAGTGAATTATAGCATTTCAGCTTCATTTGGATAAAATTTTGTGGATATTGCGATAATTTTGAATAATCTATTGGAAGCTGCAGAACTGCTCCAAACGGTTTCAAACCGTTTCCAATCGATTTGACGGCTCAAAAATAGGGCACATGCTGAAATTCAGCTTTCTTTAAGTCAATTTCATGAAATTTTATTTCTCGTTTTTCCAGTGACCATGCACTCTTAGGGTACTTGAATATAACGTAAGAGGATTTACCTAATTGGACGGGTTTGTGTCCTCTTTGCTTACCTAATTGATTTTCTTTCACATCTTGGATCAACTAAAATCCCCCAAAAGATCTAAGGACATGAATTTAGAAAACCGAATTTCAGTATTGGAAATTACCTACTTCAAGGCTAAGTTGCAGTTGTGAATTTTTAAATTGTGATCATTTTCTTGGAACTGGAATTACACGAAAAAATGACAATTTAATTTCGATACCTTAAATTTCGGGTTTTGAGGGTTTCAAATCTTGGAAGACTTTACCATTTTGAATGTCGTGGTTCTAGTTTTTCTCTTGATGATTATACCGTGTACAGATACGGACTCTGAACAGGAAAATATTTTGTTGGTGGAGAATTCTGGGTTTATTTTGCAAAGATGACCGATGATCGATGGGTAAATGCACATCAATCGAGCTCAGATTTTTCGAAAATATGTCTCCATGAATTGAAATCAATTTGTGAAATGATAAGAAATTGAAAAGTACCCGAAAATGATTTCGATTTTTTCTCATCCTCTCCATTCGCAGGTCATATGCATAGAATGAATACATCTCCATTATAAAATCTAACAGTGTGTTTACTGTTATTTCATTGAGGCCTTCAAAAAATGTCACGTCATGCCAAGCCATCTCTTTTGTCAAAACGATCGCAAATTTAAATTCATCTTACTATAGGATGTTTGCATCGACGATAGGTACATACTAAAATTGGCTTTCCTGCTGTGGAATTTGGTCATCAGTGGTTCAAATACTGGATTTCATTTTGAAAATGTTGTCAAATTATGAAAATTTAAATTTTGTTCATGATAAACAATAGTCTGATTCGATCGAGGCAGAAAACTTATCCTATTTTTGGCTTTCCAATCCCAGTCGTTTTGGAGTCTCCATTTCAGCGGATATCTAAATTCATCATAATTATTTGGAAAAATTTCTTTAAAATTACCCAAAAGAAATTTTAGCCTGTCTTCAAACTCAGGTTGATTGTACTCCCGATCCTTTCCATCAATTTGGGACCAATTTTCCGAAAAACACATCTGCTTTCAACAATTGCCTAATTTTTGAAATGAAAAAAATCAAAAATGTAGGTGAGTGAGACCTCTCTCAAAATCGATCTTTTGCATTTTTACTCCGAAAATAGGGCACGTATAAAAAAAAAGTTTTGAATAAAGTTGTTTTAAATTAAATTTTTAACGAAATATGTAGGTCCTCAATATCAGACTATTTTCCATGACAAATTTTGTTACGCAGGTTAATGTCTTCCGAATGTGGAGGACTATTGAATTAAATCGATGAATTTTCCCAGTATCATAGAGGCCTTCAAAAAATGCATGTCATTTCAGTTCATCTCTTTCGCCGAAATGATCGCAAATTTAAATTTATCTTACTATACTTAGAAGGTTCACATCGGATTTTGTTCTTATTGAGATGATCCGCGCAATGTCACTATGCCTAAATTATTCACTGATGTTTTAGCAAAATTTGGTTATCAGAGGTTCAGGAACCGAATTTCATTTTGAAAATTTTGGCAAATTATGAAAATTATAATCTTGTTCACGAGTAACAATAAAATAAGATCCAATCCTTTCCAACCCGATTGCAAGCGAGTTTGAACCACTTCGAAGTCTCTACTTCACCGGGTATCTCAATTCATGATTTTGGTAAAATTTTCTTTGATATTATACCCAAACAAAATTTTAGCCAGCCTTCAAACTGAGGTTGATTGTACTCGCGATCATTTCCATCAATTTGGAAACAATTTTCAAAAATTAATTTTTAGAAAAAAAAAATCAAAAAAGAGTGAGACCTCTCTCAGAATCGATGTTTTGCATTTTACTCCGGAAATAGAGCACGTATAAAAAATGTTACACTCTGTGTATTTCACCACCTTAAGCACAAATCTAGCATTGATTTTTTCAAAAAAGAACTCTTAATATAGTCAAAAAATGCAAAAAAGCTATAAAAATTGTTTATGTTTCGGCTCTTTTTGTGAAAAAAAAATTAAAAATGGATCAGCCACTTCTTAGAAATACCTATCTTTCAAACGTATTTTTTTGCAAGGATTCACCACAAATATTCAATCTTTATTGTTTGTTTGCAATTCTTGCGTATTGAAACCTCCATTTTTTTATCAACCAGTGTTAAATTCAAATTCAGGGTATTGAAAGAAAAAAAAAACGATTACCGTGCCTTACCAAATTCGTCTATAATTCATTTGAATCAGATGACTTCATCCAAGTTGAAGGACGTGGTATCTGCTTAACAAATTATTCATCTTACATGAAAGGTGAGGAGAATAATTTTTGATGCAAATTTCACGTAGAACAATTTTGATCGCGACAATTTTATATTGCGGTGGAGGGGGGGGGGGCTTTGAAATGTTACCCGATACGGTATTTTCTACATTTTTGAAAAAGTTGCCGCCGCTGTTGAGATTTTTTCGGGTAGTGCGTGAAAAAATTATCTGAAATGACTAGGCTAATATATCTGCCAAAGCCTCTTTAAAAAATCGGAAAGTTGAAGAGAAATCAGACTATAAAACGGCTGAAGGGGGAAATTTGACGATTAAAATAGTCTTTTGTTGGATTAACTAGTAGGTATAAAATTTTTGCACCATTTGACAACTTGGCTATACTTTGTGCTTTATTGACGTTTTATTTTGTAAATGAATGTTTAACCTTGAGGGAAAAAAACAATTACTTACTTACTGCTTTTGGATTGCATTTGCATAAAATTCGTGGGTCATTTTGGTAAAAAAGAAATTTAATTTCCTGTTATGCCATCAACCTGGATTTTGACAAAATTCGTCAATTTTTTTCATGTTTGATCTTTTTTATTTTGGAAAATTAAATCACGCCATTTTGAGGGTCCTTGACCGTTCTCTCAGACGACCATCTGGCTTAAATGGATATCTAGACTACCTAATATTAAATTAACGCTAAGTAAATCATAGTATTATTATTGCATTCAAAAAAAATTAAATCTTCAATTTTTCTTTGGTATTATTTCCATCAGATGTAATTACTTAAGAGACACTTTGCTGGTTACACTGCCAGCAGCCAACAGGTGCGGGTTAGATGTCCTATATAATATCCTTTGGGTTGAAGCAACCAATGAACAAGAAGTAAAATGCAAAAACCCTCTTGCAATGTGGGAATAAGCTTTCTTAAGTCAATTTTATGAAATTTCATTTCTTAGTTCTCAAGTGGTCCATTTTAGGGCACTTATCGGTGGCCACTTTTGAACTTAGTTTAGTCCACGAATTCGATTCATTTTTCGAAAGTACGGCGTTCAGTGGATGCAATATTCTCTCTATTTTCGATTGGTATGGTTTTGAAGACCGCAAGACGTGTGGTCTATGATTTGCTAAGTTGCATTTATCTGTTTAAAAAAATCTTAAAGGTGGCCACATTTTACCTCAATAACGCGAAATAGACCATTCTACTACACAAAACAAAATTGAATTTCAGTATCTGAAATTTTGGGTTTTGAGAGTTCAATATTCTTGAAAAATTTCCCATTTTGAACTTCGTTCTCTTTCTCCAAAGTGATCGCGAATTTAACATTTATCTTACTATATCGGATGTGGTTGGTCTTGACTGCACTGGTGTTCTCTACCGTTAGTCCGTTACTATGCCTAAATTATTCACTGAAGTTTTGGCAAAATTTGGTTATCAATGGTTCAGGAACTTAATTTTATTCTGAAAATGTTGGCAAATTATGAAAATTATAATTTTGTTTATGAATAACAATCAAATCTGATTCAATCGAACCAGAAAACTTACTCTATTTTCGACTTTCCGATCCGATTGATAGTGAGTTTGAGCCGCTTAGAAGTCTCCACTCCAGCAGATATCTGAATTCATAATTTTGGAAACGTTTCCCAAATAAAATTTTTGACAGCCTTCAAGCTCTGGTTGATTGTACTCGCAATCCTTCCCAACAATTTAGGATCAATTTACAGAAAACATATTTTTTCAACAATTAACTATCTAATTTTTGAAATGAAAAAATAAAAAATGTAGGTGAGTGAGACCTCTCTCAAAATCGATATTTCGCATTCTTACTCTAAAAATAGGGCACGTACGAAAAAAAAAGTTCCGAATAAAATTGTTTTAATTGAAATTTGCGACGAAATAGGTTCTCAGTATCAGACTATTTTCCATGACGAATTTTGTTACGCAGGTTAATGTCTTCCGAATGTGGAGGACTATTGAATTCAAATAAAATCGATGAATTTTCCTAATATCATCGAGGTCTTCAAAAAATGTCACGTCATTTCAAGTCATCTCTTTCGCCGCAATGATCGCTAATTTAAATTTATCTTACTATATAGACCGTTCCCATCGGAAAGGATGTATTTGTATTGTTTATCTAGACGAAAACTGGCCCGCTTCAATGTCACTATGTGCCTAAATTATTCACTGATGTTTTATCAAAATGTGGTTATCAAAGGTTCAGGAACTAAATTTCATTTTGAAAATTTTGGCAAATTATGAAAATTATAATTTGTTTATGAGTAATAATAAAGTCTGATTCGATCGAGCCAGAAAACTTATCTCATTTTCGACTTTCCAATCCAATGCGGGTATCTGTATTCATGATTTTGGAAAATTTTCTTTGAAATCGCCCAAATAAAATTTTAGCCAGCCTTCAAACTCAGGTTGATTATACTCGCGATCCTTTCCATCAATTTTGGAAGAACTTCTGGAAAATACATCTTTTTTATAAAATTAATTTCTATCTAGGGAAAAAATCAGAAATTTAGGTGAGTGAGACCTCTCTCAAAATCGATGTTTTGCACTTTACTCCGAAAATAGAGCACGTACGAAAAAAAAAGTTTATCAAATAAAATCGATAAATTTTCAATTTTAACCAATATTACCTATCGCGAATTCACCACCTTGAGCACGAATCTGGCATCGATTTTTCAAAATTGAAGTGTTGATAGTCAAAAAATGCAAAGAAACAATAAAAATTGTTCATGTTTTGGCTCTTTCGGGGGGGGGGGGGGGGAGAAAATTGAAAATGAAGATCAGACACTTCTTAAAATATCTTTTAAACGTATTTTTTTGCAAGGATTCGCCACAAGTATTCAATTTTTATCGTTTGTTGCATTGAAAACTCATTTTTTCATCGACCAGTGTTGGATTCAAAATTCAGGGTATTGAAAGAAAAAAAAACGATTACCATACCTTACCAAATTCGTCTTAATTCATTTGAATTTGATCACGACGTCTTTTTTCGTGCTCGTGGTACATATCTGCTAAACAATTATTCACCCTACGTGAAAAGTGATGAGAATCTTTTTCGATGTAGATTTCGGGGCCGGAGGTGGAGGTACTCTGAAATGTTACCCAGTACTGTATTTTCTACATTGTTGAAAAAAAAACCGCTGTTGAGATTTTTTCGGTTAATGCGTGAAAAAATTATCTGAAATGTCTGTACAAATACATGTCTGCCAAAGCCTCTCCCTTCAAAAAATCGAAAAATTCAAGAGAAATCTGACTATAAAACGGCTGCTGCTTCGCCGAACTTTCTTTTCCTTTTCCCTCCTCTTTTTCGCCACCATAAACCCTTTATTTTATCATCTAATTTGATGAATTTTTCTCATCGCAGTGAGCTTAGCTGTCGCTCTAAAATCGTCCAATACCGTCTCTAACCCTCGTACCCCTTCCAATCCAACCCAGTTTTCCTTCGGGGACTCGAAAATCATTTCATTAAAAATAATTACGATACTGTTCGACGTAGTAAGCTCCGTCGTGTGTAAATATAAAAGCAGCCAACGTAAACAAACCAGCCATCTTTTCTACCGCGAGAAAAATTTCCAAATAACTTGCCATCTGGCTCTCTGTCTCTCTCAATCGCATTATCTTTCGCCGAAAGGTATTCTTCTCCCAAACCATCTTCCCAGTTCCCAAGTACGAGGTATTCAAAACGTAAAAGAAGGGATACCCGCGTCGCTAATTTCAATTAATAAGCCTACACACGCAACGTATACGAAGATTCTACGATGAAATAGGGAGGGAAAAATTGAAAAAATAATATTTTTTGCGATACCTACTATACACACTATAGCTCCGCACCCACACACACACTCGCACGTATTCTTCCTGCCTTTTCACTTTAGCTTGGCATTGCATGGCACACCTTTTGAGACATTCTAAGGGTAAACAAGACAAGTTCTCTACTACCCTTTACGTCTCTCTAGTCTTCCTGCATCTTCGCATGTACAAGGGTAACTTCTTCGCTGTGTACCGTTCGACTATACACAGGTACCTTATTATACCTCTGCAATCTATAACTACCCTTGCTACATAGCATAGCAACATCAAAATACGCGTATCGTCTCGCCTTCTCGCCTATTTAAAAACCCATTGTGTGTTGGAAAAAATGCACCTACCCAGCTACCCTTATACAACAACCTCTTTTAGGAAATTGTTACAAATCCGCGTGTCGACCTTCTACATTCGATATGCACCAGAATCGCCGCTCCTTGTTCTTCCACAAGACAGAAAAATACTACCGTATCGTAAAATATACGACTTACGAGTAAGTAGATATTAATTCGCCTCTTTTTGCCTCACGCTACCACCGCAGCAGCGTGAAAATCGCTGCAAAGGCACCGGCTATGTAATAATGTCTGTTACGTTACGAGCGTCGTCAGTGTCGTCGTCTTGGTCGTCGGCGTCATCTAAATCGTTTTTACGTATATTTTTTCTCATCCTATGTTTCTTTGCTTTTTCATTATTAAAAACAAAACAAGTCTTTATTTTCTTGCTTGTGAGAATTTTACGGGTTTTTCCCCCCTCGCCGTGGTTGGAATCTTTGTGGAGGTCTACCTCTGTTCATTCTCATATATTTTGTGTACATACAAGGTGTCATGTATTATGGAGTGGAGCAGTCGAGTATGGGTTCAATGTGATTAAATAAACCAGAAATTTAATGTGCAAGAAAAAAAACAATTTGTCAATATTGAGAAAGATGCAGAGGAAATAATTATTAGGTAGAGGAGCTAGAAGGTACAAATATGGACCCCCTCTAGCTTTTTGGCTTTAAAGGGTAGAAAAAATTATCAAATTTGTTTTTTGAATATACCATTCGAAAGGCCAAAGACTCTAGTATATTGTGTAAAAAAATTTTTTTTTTTGGTTGAAAACTCACGGAGAAATTTGAATTTTACAAAAGTGACATAAATTGGTACAAATATGGACTCGGGTACAAATATGGACCCCCTAAAAAAATGTCTAAAAATTGCAGAAAATGATGCGAAAATATATTTAAAGACGTTTTTTAACTTGAGTATATGAAAAAAACATCGAATGCATGACAATAAACATCAAATACATGAAAAAAATCGAAATAAAAAAAAATCGATTTTCATAAGAAAAAACCGAACTTTCTGGATTTTACTATTTTTACTTCTAAAATGGCCCGTACTATACTTTCTTCGTCCCATTTCCGTCTTTTAGGACTTCTCTTATTTGTTGATTGCTTTTTTCTCAGCATTCTAGGAAAAATTATATGAAAAAATTTAGGGGTCCATATTTATACCAACGTAAAAAAACTTGTCAGTTTATGAAAAATGGAAAAAAATACGAAAATCGAGTAAAGTAATGACAAGTATGAAAGCATATTCTGAAAGTATACATACACTGAGAGCTACTTATTTCGCTAATAATTTTTTTTTTGAACGTTATTGGAAATACATCAATTATTAAAAGAAAACAGAGTAAAATTTTCCAATGGCAACAAAAAATCACGAAAAAAAAATCAAATGCTGATTGCAGACACAGAATTTTGCATCGATCCAAAATATGTAACTAGATCGTCAGTACTACACTACTAGAACAATTTTTAGTACAGACCGTGACCGCAGCGCTAGTAGTATTCTCTAAACAGAGGGGGGTCCATATTTGTACCTGGGTCCATAATTGTACCTTCTCCTCTACTATTTCATGTGTAAACCAATATTGTGCTGTTTGAAAATGAATACCTTAGCTTACTTACTTGTCGTATTCAATCGAAATATGCATTATAGAGTGACGGTTGACATTACGTTTACATTGGACCAATGAAGCAAAGTCCAAAATAATTTGTTGTGGGAGACAGATTTGGTGAAAAACACAAGAATAATGTTGAATGCATGGAGTTGAATGATTTTACCGAAATTTTCTTCGAATAGTGGTGCAAAATTGATGAAAATGAATCAATTCAGAAATTGTTTTTTCGATTTACGAAAAATGTATTTTTTCCCGGGTATTTTTGGATTTTTAAGTATCAAGAATTTTAAGAATTCGGAAATGAGTCGCCGCAATTTTTCGGTGCATCAATCAACATGAAAAATTGTGTTTTTTTGGGAAATTTTTGAAGAGACATTTTATTTAGCTAGTTTTTGACACTATGAAAAGGTGGCAGCACTAATTTTCACAAGTCCAGATTAAGTCATCAAAAAACAACCGCAATTTTGAATAGAATCGCGTCACTTTTTGCCTTGTGTAGTTGGGGATGGAGGGATTGAGACATGCTAAAAAAAAGTTTGGTAAACAGATTCCTCAAAGTGTAAGAGAATGACAAAAATATAAGTATTTTTTTTGTCGTTCTAATGTGGCCAAATTACTGCAGATGAAAAAATAAACAATCAGATGGGCTTGAAAAATTGAATGGAAAATTCTCAATTTTGGAAATCTAATTGAGATGATGAGATATGGGGAGTTCGAAAATTTTCTTTTGTGTTTTGTTTTTTTGACAGCACGTTGAAATTTTTTCAACGTCTGTGGGATTATTAAAAGACGAAAAAAACAGCTCACTATTTTCGTCGAAATATGGAACGAAAATGAATTGTGTCGTCTTGCATTCTTGATTTCTTGCTATGTCTAGTAAACTCTTGGTTTTTAATCGCTAGAGATCACGTTAACTACATACGAGAGTATTTTTTGGACATGTTCTCATAACACTTGGATGACTTGGATCATTATACGAGTGTATGAATTCTGTAATAAGATTTTGTTTTTCAATTTTTCAAAGTTCCTGCCAACTAAAAATTTTAAGACTGCTTACATATGGTAAGATTGATGTAAAATTATGAACATGTCTCACTATAGTTCTTTGTTTCAATTTTGATAAGGAATTTCTGAACTTTTTGTGAAAAAGACGGTAGTCATTGAAATATTGATGATTTATTTCAGCAAAGAAAAATCCTTTGTCCTTTTTCTAAAAATATCCTCTCATGGCCTGAACAATCATCACTATTTTCGTGCAGATCATTTTCAGGGTTCTATCTACTGAGCGGTTAATAATTTGCAAATCGTTTATTTTTTGATGAATTATTATGTATGAATTCAGTAATAAGATTTTGGTTTTCAATTTTTCAAAGTTCCTAGCAACTAAAAATTTGAAGACTGCTTACTTAAGATTGATGGGAAATCACAGAAATATGTCATACGTCTCGCTACAGGTACGTTCTTTGTTTCAATTTTGATAAGGAATTTCTGAACTTTTTGTGAAAAAGACGGTAATATGAAATAGTTATTGGTGTTTTTTTTTTCAGCAAAGAAAAATCCTTTGTCCTTTTCCTAAAAATATCCTCTCATGGCCTGAACAATTATCACTATTTTTGCGCAGATCATTTTCAGGGTTCTATCTACTGAGAGCGGTTAAAAATTTGCAAATCGTTCATTTTTTGATGAATTTGTGTTCTGAAATTTTTTTCTCCTCAGATATTTCGCATTAATTAAGCCAAAACGTCAAAAGATCGTTTCTGAAACTGGGCGAATATTTTGGAACGCAGTGGTGCCAATTTTTTGTTCATTATTGCCATAAGTTATTGGATTTTCTACGATGTTGATGAAAAGTGGGGTAGACAGATATGAATTTCAGGTGTAAAGCAATATTCTGCTGTTCGAAAATGAATACCTTAGCTTGCTTACTTGCCAGATATGATTCGTGAAGTTGTATAGAATCCATTTTTAGAATAGTTTATGTGTCACTATCATCACATTTCCATTCGACCGATGAAAACGCAGTTCAAAAAAATTTATTTTTGGAAACCGCTTTGGTCATGGAAAACGAATGAATATTGTTGAATGCATGGGGCTGAATGGTACGTACATATTACCGAAATTACCTTCGAATAATGGTGCAAAATTGATGAAAATGAATCGAATTTGGGAACTTTTTCCTCGTGGCTCGTACATATGAAAAATGTATTTTTTTTGTAAGGCATCTTTGTAAGTATTTTCAAGGGTCAAGAATACGAAAATAAATTTCCGCGGTTTTTCGATGCATCAATCAACGTGAAAAATTGTGTGGTATTTTTTTTTTGGTAATTTTTGCAAAATTTTCGAGCATGGACTTGGTATAGAACTTTCATTTTTCAGCATTGACAGCTAGTTGTTGACACTAGAAACATTTTAGAGGTGATTACGAACATTGATCATCAAAAATCGAGCTCTCGTCGTGGCAAGGGTTAAACGAAGAAAAGTTGAAAAAGAGACTCATTGCATTCACCATTTTCCCTACCAAGTAAAAAGGCGAAATTTTTCTGAAATTCAGTTTGTTGTGTGGTTGAAAACCAATAGTCAGGTAAAGGACCTATTTGAAGGTTTGTGAAAATATCATAGAAAATGGAAACTCTGCTCGCGTCGTCATCGAAATAGACCCCTTCCCCTCTCTTACAAATTTCAGGAGCTGCGAACAGATTTTAAAAAATGTTGAGATTTGAATAAATGATAGAAAAATGAGTGGAGAACACGTCAAAAAGTGGATTTTGAAAGTTATCAGGACTTGAACTTAGCAAGTTCAAAGTTCTTCTTGCCATCATTGCTTTCCTTTTTTTGACGTATACCTAAGTATAAAGTACATACTTACTATTTATTTTTTCAGTCATTTTTCAAATAGCGATACTTTCTATCAAAATCTAAGCGCATTTCTTTTGATTTTTCAAGTTGGGCAAAACTGATTTTTCGATGCATGAAAATCAACCAAAATTTGTGAAAAGCGTAAATACATAGAACGACGAAAATATGTATTTTTTGGGTTCTAATAATGTGCCCAAATTACTGATAAAAAAACAACGATCAGATGGGCTTGATTCATTGAATGGAAAATTCATAATTTTAGAAATCTAATTGGGATGGTGTGATGTGGAGAGCTCGAAAATTTTCTTCATGTTTTTTTGACAGCACGTTGAAATTTTTTAAACGTCTGTGTGATTATTAAAAGAAAGAAGAAACAGCTCACTTCTGTCGACGAATAGAACGAAAGTTAGTTCGTGTGCTTGTTCCGTCGCGCAGATTCTTGGTTTTTCATCTTTTAAAGACCAAGTGAACTATACAGAACGTGTTTGTTGGACATGTTCTCAAACACTTGTATGAATTCTGTGATAAGATTTGTTTTTTAATTTTTCAAAGTTCCCAGCAACTGAAACTTTTAAGATTGCTTACATAAGGTTGAAATGGTCTCACTATACCATTATATGGTAGACTTGGGTTGAATTTACGTGGAATTTCTGTGCTTTTTGTGAAAAAGACTGTCATATGAAATATTGGTGATTTTTTTCAGCAAAGAGAAGTCCTTTGTCTAAAAATATCCTCTCATGGCCGAAACAATCATCACTATATTTTTGTATTTTTGGGCAGATCATTTTGAGGGTTCTACTGAGCGATTAACAATTTTTAAATCGTTTATTTTTAATAAATTCGTGTTTTGAAAACTTTTTCTCCTCAAATATTCCGCATTTATCAAGTCAAAACATTAAAAGATTATTTCTGAAATTAGAGGAATATTTTGGAACACAGTGGTGCCAATTTTTTGCTCATTATTGCTTATTTCAAAAAATCATGTTCTGGTAAAATCGCCCAAAACTTATCAACATTTTTTCGTCTGTTTGAAAATGGAAATAGTGGCTTGCAAATTGGCACCCCCAGTTGACCACATGCTAGCAAAAAGCTAGCGTTTTATTCGCGTTTTGATAAGTTGCTAGCAATTTACTCGCTTTTTGTGGCCAGCAATAATTGTCTCGCTAAAAGTAAGCGATTTTCTTGCAGTTTTTCGCTAGCAAATTCAATTCTAGCAATTTTCGAGCTGTTTTCCAGCGACTCTCAGCTAGCTTTTACTTCACTTTAACTTGCTCGCCTTATGCTAGCGTATTACTGGCGGATACTTGCTCGCAATTCTATGCTAGGACAGTTCAAACAATATTCTCGCATATCTCAGCTAGCTTTTACTTCACTTCATACATGCTCGCCTGATGCTAGCGTATCACTGATGGATATTTGCTTGCAATTCTATGCCAAGAAAGTTCAAGCAATATTCTCGCATATCTCAGCTAGCTTTTGCCTCACTCTATACCTGCTCGCTTAATGCCAGCGTATCACTGACTAATATGTACCTGCTCACAGTTTTATGATAGGAAACTTCAGGTAATATTCTTGCATCTCTGAGCTAGCATTTACTTAGCCATCTGGCTCTAGAAAAATGTAAGCATATCTCTAGTTTCTGCATCTGGTGACTTGGCGTTTTTTTTGTAGTCAAATGATAGGAACGTGCTACCAGATCTTACGCATTTCTCACCAATAAACCTTTTTCTGCGTTATTTATTGTAGCAAAATGCGAGCAAGTATCTTTTACATCGCTCAGCGCGCATACAAAAATCATTAAAAATATTCCTGCATATGACAATAGGAGTAATTGCACCCCCCCCCCGCCGATCTTCCGGGGCAACTTTTTTCTTAAAGGGGACAACAAAATTTCATCAAATGGACATGGAAAGCTGTAATTTACTCTACACTCCAATTTTAACACCCTCTGAAGACGACTTCAGGTGGGTTCAAGTCATTTTAGAGCCTCCAGTAGGCTTTTGAAACTTGAAATTCCCACAACATTAATTTATCAATTGGAGTTGGCAAGCTGAAATTTACTTCGCAGGTTTCAAATGGTTTTGAAGCTTCCAGCTACTTTTAGGAAATTCCAATTTTCCAAAAAACGCCATACAACCTTCGAAAAGTCGCTGGAGGCTCCAAAACGACTTGAAATCCACAAGCAGTCGACTTCGTAGCGTATTAAAATTAGTTTGCAGAATAAGTTTCAAAAATCTGCTGGAGGCTTCAGGAATTTTCAAAGAGTCGCTGGAGGCTCCAAAACGACTTGAAATTCACCTCCAGTACTTCGTAGCGTATTGAAATTAGTTTTCAGAATAAATTTGAGCTTTACAACTTCAATTTGAGTTTCAAAAATCTGCTGGAGGCTCCAGAACTGCTCAAAACAAGTTGAAATCGTTTCCCATCGATTTCGCATGTCGAAAATAGGGTATATCCCAAATTTCAGGTTTCTTGGTCAATTTGGTAAAATTTTGATTTTTTCTCACATTTTGGCCAAAATTTGATTTTTGAAAATTCACCAAAAATCGAAAAAGGTACTTTATTACCACTTGAAATTTTGACAGGTGATGAATTTTTGCATGATCTTTCGATCTACGTTTGTAAGGTTTGAAAATTTTCGTGCATGTCCTATGTTGAAACGCAAAATCTGCGATTTCGGCTGACCTTTCAATCAAAATGGCCGCCATTTTGTAAGTAAGGCCAATTTTTTTTCAGCAAGTTTGCTTTAAAATGTTCCTTAGGATGTCCTCTTAAGGAAAAAGTTGTCCCGGAGGATCGGCAGGGGGTGCAATTACTCCCATTGCCGTAGACTAAAATGTTGTTCAAATGTTTTTGAAATTTTTCATTTTCATGGTTTGTTTGATACTTCATTTTCAAATTTTAAATTTTGACAATTTTTCTGTTTAAAAAAAAAACGTCATTTTTTATTTAATAAAGAGATTTTTCAACCTAAGCGCTAGCATAATGCTAGCGAATTGCTAGCGTCGATCTCTCTCATGGTATAGTTTGCTACTCTTAGATAAAGTGTGTCATCAAGTTGAATATAAGCTCAAGGTGGTATCTTGTTGAAAAGTAAGAAGAGTGACATCACTCTTCTTATACTATCCCAAGATGCTAGCGTTATGCTAGCTCTGAGCTGGGACAGTCGCCTAATTTTTGGAATTTCCTGGAAAACTACCACCTGTTAAAGGTAAACCCCCAGAATTTTTAAAAATTAACTAATAGTAATTAGTAATTACTTTACTGATCAAAGTGTTTTTACGCTAGCAAAATGCTAGCTTCTTGCTAGCATAATTTGCGCTAGCGTAAATGGTGCCGGAATATGAGACACTTTTTGCAAAAATTGCTAGCAAATCAGTCGCGATTTAGTCGCATGTATGTAGCAGAATGCAGAGCAAAGTGCCAACAAAATGCTAGCTTTTTGCTAGCTTTGTGCCAGCTACGTGCTAGCTATTTGTGCGCAATTCTGCTACTCTAATGCGACCTAATCGCAACTGATTTGCTAGCATTTTTTTAAAAAAGTGTCTCAAATTCCGGCACCATTTACGCTAGCACAAAATTTGCTAGCATTTGGTCAACTGGGCCACTGCGTTTCGAAATATTTTCCAGTTTCTGAAACTATACCTTTCGATATTTTGGCTTATTGATACCTAATTGCGAATTACTTGAGAAGAAAAAATTCTCAAAACAGGAATTTCAACCGCTCAGTAGAACCTTAAAAGTGGTCTTTGATTTTTGATGGAAGTGTCCTATAGGTCGACACCAATTCTCAAATAGACCTATCATTTTTTGGAACAAGGTTATTTCCCCAAAAACCAATTAGGTAGGGGCTGGAACAAAAAAATGTAAATTCTTTACTTTTTTCGAGTCCTCTCTTTAAGGACCCCTTTCAACATTTGAGGAGCATCCGCATGGTTGACATTTTTTCTGAGAGGCTTTCAACGCAAGATAAAAGTCAGGAATTCTCCTCCGAATTTTGTCAAAATGCTCTTATTTTTTTTTTCAATCTTGAATTTTCTCAGGTATAGGTATAATAGTTACAAAGTACGTATCACACGTGCTTCAGATTTTGAAAACTTGAAAACTAGAAGATTTACAACGATAATAATTATTCTATGATTTGGTTGAATAGCTTCTCAAATACTTGAAATTTTCATATGAATTGAGTAGGTAAGATTCTGTTTTTCGATTTTTCAAAATTTCCACCAACTGAAAATTTGGAGACTGCTTACTCGAGGTTAATATTGAATGCGATTTTAATGCATTTTGGCCATTTTTGATGATAAACGGCTCTAATAATATCCAGGATATTTGTTTGTTTTTTTCTCGTTTTTATTTTTTTTCTTATTTCATCTGATTTCTTTTCATTTATATTTTTTTTTCATCTTTCATTTTTGTTCCAATTTTCTTATTTGTTTTTCTGTTTTTTCTCATTTCATCTCAGTTTTTTTTTGTTTGTATATTATGTATCTTTCATTGTTGTTCCATATTTTTTGTTTGTATTTTTTCTCGTTTTTCTTATTTTTCTGTTTTTTTTTTACATTTAATGTTCAATAGGCAAAAAAAATGCAATCAAACGACGAGTATTTAAGCTGTTTGAATAAAAATAGACTCAAAAATGAAGATGGCTACTTTTTGAAATTTTTTTTTCTGACAGAGATTGATTATAGTGAATCCGAATACACGAGGGCCAATATTTTCGAAAATCTAACCAATAAGTAGATACCTATAAGTAGGTAATTAAATTATTTTTTAATCGTTTATTTTTAATTTTAAAAAATTTAAAATAATATTTTGAAACGACCGATGCTGTGTTCGTGCTCAGGGTGTCGAAATGCTTCGAATTTTTCAAATTCAACATCTTATACATATTTGAATTCAATAGTCCGCATTCTTCAACCACAACTTCGAAGACCTTTAACCGCGTTTAACGATTCGTCCCACGTGGAAAAATTATTTGAAACTTTTTTCATTTTCTTTTGTAAATTTGCAAATTTTAGGGTAGCTGGAGCAATTTTTGTATGACCATTTTCTTCGTAAAAACCATATTTTTGAGGAAAAATTCTAAATTTTTTTCTGCATGTTAATCTACTGTTTTGTTAAGCTTTGATGATCTTGATTTCTAATCTTTTAGGGATCACGTGATCTAATGTGAGAGTGATCATTGGACAGTTTCATGAAAAATTTCAATTTTTACATGAATTGGTGGATAAGTTTTTATTTAGATATCAATTTTTCAAAATATTGTCCAGCTGAAAATTTGAAAACTACTTACATACATTTATGTCTCACGATATCGTCAGAATGCTGTTTCGAAGTCATTTTTGTGGTAGTCTTTGATGTTTCAAAAATTGATTATTATTCAATGAATACCCAAACAAAAAACGAATTTAAACTATTCTTTGCTTTGTTAATAAAATTGGAAAATATATTGTATATAACCTCAAAGAGTACTCGAGCATCTTTTGCAGTATTTTCAATATTTGAAAATGGCAATTATGTGATTTATGTCATCGTTGATCAGTATCGAGAAATTGTTCTAAAATCCATCATCGTTCACAATCACACAACACCTGATTATTGAAATCTCCCCCCCCCCCCCCGGTCATTTACAGAACACCAGTATCCCCCTACGACATTCGCATTTCTGTAGGTATTTCTTGCGACCTCACAATGCTCAGGACACCCTGTATACGCTACAATCGCAATCCCGACGACGACGACGACGTAAGCAATAAAATAACACTCATCTGAAGTAAGTCTGAGGCACTAATCTGGAAAAATAGAAAAATTATATTTTTCAATTTCTCCTTCGCCAGTGTTCTCTCTTCAAGACACAATTTTCTTTCCAGCCTTATAGTATTAGTACACATCTCATCTCGTCTGTCGTAGTTTTCAACAAACGACCATACCGGCGGCGTAAATTTATCGAGATTTCATCCCCTCATCCCTCATCATTCCACAACCAGCACTCTCGGTATTCGTTTTTTTTTTCTTATATGTGTGTAGCAATTTTTACGATAACTCTGTGGTCATTTTCTCTTTCTCACAGCGATCAGAATTATACCCAAGTATAAGTATATTTTATCGTTTCTATGTTCTCGGTGTTGGTTGTCGTGTAGTCACGCTTCGACTATATATAATTAGCTCCCCTGGTTTCGATATCGATTTTAACCATTTCATAAATACCTTTATACTGCACTACTACCACCACTACGTGTACCTACTAGAGATATGTTCGCAATGTACAGTGAGAGAGAAAAGCTCGTCTCGTACCATGGGGTAGTAAAAAGCTTACGCCATCCAAATGGCGGTAATAAACTTGGCAGGGTAGAGAGTACCTAGTGGTGAAATTATCTATCGTATACAAAGGCTTCTGTGTAGTAATGTGTAGTATAAGAAGCGACGAATCAGCGAACCGGGCTAAATTCGTCAAATTACTGCATTGTGAGTTATAATATACTAGAAAGCAATGTTGAAAGCCATAAAACTACCTTAACGCAATCCAATAATCAAAAAGATTGTAAAAATTTCATCAAAAGGAATCTACATTCTCGGATTGAAAAAAAAATATTGGTTATGAAATAGGTAATTCACATAAGAAGGGTAAAATCGACCGGTATACGAAATATTTATTTTTAATTACGTATATGAAAAAAAAAAAATATTGGAAATGTTGAGGGGAGTTTAAAATTAAACCAACACGTGAAAAAAAACATAAGTATTGAAGTTACACGAAAAAATAATAATAATGGAATAAAAAAAAAAAGGCAAAGGATATATTATCAATCTTGAGCTTTGAAGAAAAGAGTGCTAGCAGTAATAAGAGGTGATATATGTCGGTGATCGTAATTGACAGCCGGTGTGTATTATGTGTAAAGAGAAGGGGGAGAGGAAAGGAGAAGTAGACTGAAATCTTATACTCGATATGAGAACGGTCGGAGGTATAAACATAGAATATTTTTAAGGAGTCGATGATAGATTTTTATAAAACGAGAACAGAGATAAATCGAACTCGAAGAGGTACGAGTAGAAGAGAATAATTGAATGTTATAGGATCGGTGCCAATTTTATATAGAAAGGGAACTCGTCGGGTCGAAGATGGATAGGATATCGAATATGATGACAGAACGATGAACGAAGGGTACAGAGGGAGAGTTTTAAGGTGCTCCGACCAAATAATTATAATAGGTCTTTGATCTCGATAAAAACGTGAATTTAACGACGATATTTTTCTCGACTTGGTTTTATTTATATTTTCAAAGAGACGAAAAGAAATAAGAAAAACATCCAGAGTCGTTAATTCCAAGTACCGTGTGTTTTTTTTAATTCGTCAATTTTTTTTCTTTCGACTTTGTGTAAAATGATGAGAAAAAAATTAGTGCAAAATAATTTGGAGAAATTTTTATCAGAGGGCCGACAGAGAGGTAACTGCTAGAAAAGCTTTTGAATCAGACAAAGCTGAATTGAAACATTCCAAAGGACTTCCCAGCCAGAATTTCAGATGCTTAAGTGCATTTTTTCCGATTTTTAGTACCTAGATTTTTTTTAAATCAATTTTGGCTCAAAAATGGGAAAAAAGAAAATTTTTCGAAATTGACCTAGAAATCTGAAACTTGGTATTCGCTCTATTTCCGATCTCTCGAATCGATTGGAAGCGATTTCAAACAGTTTTGAGCATTTCTGGGGCCATTGGCAGGTTTTTAGGAATTTTAACTTCCACAAAATTTACTCAATGTCCAAATTTTTACTTGCACGAGCTTGTTTTAAAATTGCGTAGGTTTTAAATTCAACTTAGATGGGTAATTTCAATGAATTTTTCCGCGTTGATCACTGAAAAAATAATTTAAAAAAATTTAATTCAGAACAAAATGATCCCAGTGATAAAATAATACGTTTTTTTTTTTATTAAAAAAAATAGGCAATGAAAGTCATTTAGCTATAAATTATTCATAATTCATAGAAATCAAGAAGTAAAAGAAAAAAAAATAGGAATTAGAATTGAGAAACCTTGGCAATAAAGGAAAAAATATCCGAAAAATTGGGCCAGTATAAAAATAAATTACTTACTTACTTCAATAGGGTTAAAAAGTACTTTTACACAACTTTAAATTCATTTAATCGTGCAATTTGAAAATGCGAATTTCGTGATAAGAAAGTCCTGTTTAGAAAATAGTGTTACCACTTTTAGGATGTAGTGTTACCATTTTAGACCATATAGCCAAGAAAAAAAAGTACTTTTTAACCCTATAACTATTTGGAGACAAATTTTTCTTCATTTCCTGTATTTAAGACTGTGTGTCGATTTTTTTAAATGAAAAAAATAGTCTTAAAAATCTCAATTTTTCAAATTTTTTGCGAATATGCAAAGAAATAAAGTACCTACCAAAAAATGCTTAAATTTACAGAAATATACAAAATATGCAAAACGATATTGGGCTCATTCGTCAGGAAATGTCATAAATGGTGGAGATCTTATCGAACATGCACTTTGTTCTGGTCGATGTAGAAAAATATGCAAATCATAAAAATTCTCGCTCTGTTGATGAGACTGTTAAGTATAACTAAAATTCTATCAATTGCTGGTACCTAACTTTCGAGTTGTTTCTACGATAATTTTATGGTTTTTGTTGTGTTTTATGTACATAATTTTTTTCAACGAATTCATTTCATTTTGATACTGTGATCTATTTTTTTGTAATTTTCCATAATTTTTTTTTCAAAACTGCATAATTTGCGATGGGTATTTGCTCAATTTTTTACAAAGTCTTATCGTCAGTTTTCAGCCAACTTAAACAATTTTTATGGAATTTCCACAAATTTTTCGAGCAATTTTCGCAAAATATTGCTTAATTATTCTTGATAGAAAAAAATCGGAAAATTCACCGCATCCACACTTTTGACGAAATAATCTGCAATTCAGTCTATGCCTTATTTTCAACCAGGTCAGTTGACTGGAGATGGTTATAAGCTGTTTTGATGCCTCCAGCAACTTTTTAGAAATTCCAGTTTTCCAAAAAATGTCATAAGAACTATCGAAATGAAATTTGGAACTTATAAAAACGTGCAGTACCATGTTAGTGACCCTGACTGATCAGATGCTAATTTTTCAAAGTCAGCCCCCCCCCCCCAGTTCAAAGCCGTATTATTTTTTTCAAATTTTCAACCTGCAGCATGAAATTGCTGGAGATGGAGAAGTATACGTTTTTGAACTTCATGAAACCGATTTTTAAAAAATAGTCTATAATTAGTCAAGCTGATCACTAACGAGCATCAATCGTATTTATGCGTGCTAAAATTGATTTGCACTGTCTTTAGGATACATTTTGAAAATCTGGAATTTTCAAAATATGACTACGGGGACTCCAAAACTGTTTGAAACCACCTTCAATCGACTCAGCATGTTGAAATTAAGGTTGGAAGTCAATTTAAGCTTTCTAATTTCATTTTGGGTAAAATTTGGTGGAAATTTTCGATTTCCAAAAATCTGCTGTAGGCTCCAGAACTGCTTAAAATAATTCGAAACTGTTTCCAATCGATTCAAAGGGGTCAAAAATAGGAGACGTATCAAATTTCAGCTTTCTATAGGTCTGCAATTTTATGAAATTTTAATTTGTTTCGTATTTTCTTGAAATTCGCCAAAAATCAAAAAATGCACTTCAACTCTTGAAATTTTGGCTAGTGATGTATTTTTGCATGCTTTGCATGCTCTTTCCATTCTGCTTTATTCGGTTCAAAAAAATTTTCTGCCAGCTCAGAACGTCTTTCTGGTTAGTACTCGACGAAAAAAAAAAAAAAAACAATTCTCACCATCAAATCAAAATTTCAATATTTCTACGACGTTTTCTATTTCCAAAAATCTGCTGGAGGCTCCAGACCTGCTTAAAACGATTCGAAACCATTTTCAAACGATTCGAAAGGTCAAAAATAGGAGACGTATCAAATTTCGGATTTCTAGGTCAATTTTATGACATTTTGATTTTTTTCGTATTTTCTTAAAATTTGCCAAAAATCAAAAAATGCACTTCAGCTTTTGAAATTTTAGCATGATGATGTATTTTTAGGAAAAATTCGCTGGAGGCTCTAGACCTGCTTGAAACGGTTCGAAACCATTTCCAATCGATTCGAAAGGTCAAAAATAGGAGACGTATCAAATTTCAGCTTTCTGGGTCAGTTTTATAAAATTTTGATTTTTTTCATATTTTCTTAAAATTTACCAAAAATTAAAAAATGCACTTAAGCTTTTGAAATGTTAGCTGATGATGTATTTTTGCATGCTCTTTCCATCCAGCTTTATTCGGTTCAAAAGTGTTTTCAGCCAGCTCAGATAGGTACGTCTCTCTTATTAGCACTCGACGAAAGAAAAAAAAAAGCAATTCTCACCATCAAATCAAAATCCCATCCAATTTACATCGGATTGTAAAAGTAAACTACTCGCCCATCTTGTAAATTATCGTCAGTCAATCGACGTCAAATAAAAATCCACACACATACCAAATGCAGCAACCACAAACGAGAGGAGAAGATACCATCGACGAAATATTTCTTTCGAACCAGAAGCTCCGTAACTGTTAAGATCTCGCATCATGCACACGACGTTCTGGTATACGTAGTCGTATTCCCATTAAAAATCTCCAACTTCACCAGGATTTTAAAAAGACTCACCTGAAAGCAAAAGATGAAAAAAAAAACAAAATCATTAATCAATATCGCGTCATAATGAGCACCTGTTTTATAGCATATAAATTCCACTATACACGAATCCAGCGTACCCTTTAATGTTGTTACACTATACATAATACTCGTACCAGACCGGAGAGCGGAGACCACTTCCCCCTTCTTCGTGTTTTTTTTTTCATCTACAGCACTTTAATTCCATTACGAATGGTGGAGAAAAAAAATACTCGAATGGAGTATCATCACCATCATCATAGTCATTTAATCGGCGATAACGCGACACATTTTTCGTCCAAATCACGACGTTGACAACGACTAGTTTTACCATTTAACTCACACCTTATGTGTACTGCTACAGTGCTACGACTGCCTTATTATACGTACATCTTCCTGATTTACTTATACATTTATATGAGACCTCACAGTAGTATAGAATTGGTCATCGGATATCCACATGTTTGGAAAACATTCGCGTATTATTGTTACATAAAATCACCAGGAGGCAGGCTAGAAAACTATCGGTTTTTCGTTTTAACCGCATAATACGAACGAGTCGGTCTTTTTGCCAGTGTGATCGAGCATAGGCTATCTTTTTGGGTGGCGTGGTTTTTGGAAAAGGCTACTTTAAATGTCGACATGTGGCCTGCTAATAAGGTCTGTGCGTTGTAAACATTTGTATTGTCGTGTAGGAATACTTTGAGCCTCATTTGGCGGACTTCGGTGTATGGAAGACGATCACAAAGTCATCAAAGTATACCTATTCTGCCAACTGATTTGAATTGATCTATTTTACAAATATACTTGTCGTTTGTAACAAAACATCGAACGAGTTCGTGTTACTGGAGTATTTTTATTGTGATTTTATAGTTTTGTGTTACACAAAATGCATTTTAAAAGAGGGAGGAAGAAAAGGTGAATTTTGAACACCTGAAGGAAATTGAGAAATTAATTCCGGCGAGATATTCAAATACCGTAAAATAGTTCAATATTCGAGTAGATTTTCTTCAATGTCCGAGACCAGCAGGGAAAATTCTGGTCATTTTTTATACCTCTACTGATGTCTCGGCAAATCTGTTTCAAATGGTTTAAACAATTTTTAATGCACAGAAAAAATTAATTACAATATCAAAATCATATAATTTTGAACATTTTTTTGCTTGGGTTTGGACTGCGTGGTCCATCAGCCCTTGCTATTTAAATTAGGTACTTACACCTAAGGTTAAATTCATATTCCTAAATAACCGTGTGATCGAAAAATAAAAAATCATCTACCAGATTTTTGAGATGTTTTACATAACGTAGTTTCTCCTGTGTGGAACAAAATTCGTCATTACAATATGTGCATATTTTTTCGTATTTTCAATAACCTACAGAAATGAAAAATTGTACATTTTCAAATGGATAGTATATACTTAATTGGTAGGTACATACAATTCTTACCTTGTACTTCCAGGAGTAAGGCCATCAAAAATCTCAATTTTTTTAATTTATCAAAAAATCAAAGCGGGAGATAAGAATTGTTCACTTTCACTTCTCTCCCTCTGAATTTCTTCAAAAAAGTGGAGATGGAGAAAGTGGCTGAAAATTTCTCATGCAAGAAATTGGTTGAATGGTTGTTTTTCAAAGTAGGTATGTTTTAATGAAAACACAAAAGTAAAACATTCCACTGACTATGAGTGATCTTATTGTTTGAGAGTATCATAGTGGAGAATTTTCGTCAATTTTTTTTTTCATGTTTTAAAGATGCAATACTTTTGAATACATTTTGAAATTCTGAAATGAAGAAATTTGACATTACTATAATGGCAACCAAACACAACTCTCTCCATCCTAAATTCTTTTTTAAAATTCATAAAAATTCATAGATTCGCTTTGTTTGTTACTTACCCTTCTCTTTTCTCCCATCTGCAGTAAATAGTCTACAGCCATAAATACTGGCATTAACTTTTAACGCGTTTAGGTAATACAAAAACCAAATTTTAAAAGTGTTATGATTAAATAAGTAGGTACATATTATTCATAAATTACATGAAAAAAGCTGCAATCATAAAACAGGACCAATGTTCATCAAAGATCAAAAAAATTGAACATGAAAATTTTTTTGAAATTTTTAAGTGCATCAATTTTTTTAACCAAAATTCTAATTCTGTGCTCTTAGATCACTAAATTACTGGTTTAGTAAAAAAAATTTATGCACATGAAAAAATTTCAAAAAAATTTACAGTCAATTTTTTTCGGTCTTTACGTTTGTTAAATCCATTGACTAGCATGTTGCAGCAAAGTACAGTCAAATTGCAGCTTTTTTCATCTACTTTCCGAAATATATGATCATTTTTACGTTTCTAAAATTTTGTTTTTGTATTACAAGCGTTTAAAGTACTGACAGTTTTTATGGCTAGACTGTGTACATCGATGGACTATGATATGAGTATCTTTGGTTTTCTAGCAACAACCATGCTAAAAAGCCATCTCAAGCTTCAAAATCGCTCCTCCAAAACAATCATTACCGTTAATTTTGAAATTCATTATCACTTGTAGTCTTCTACTATATCAACTTGAAAATTGGCGAATCGCAAATGTTTTGATTTCTTATCAATTTCATGGTATTTTTCAACCTTTAAAGCTTCATTTTGAGAAAAACTAATGCTAAATTCTTATTCAGCGAGAGTTGAAATATATGGTTATTTTGATCAAATCATCGAAATTCAATTTTTTTTTGCTTTTATTCATTCCATGCAACACTCTCTAAAATAAATGAAAAGTAAATAAGTTTAAAGAGCTCGAAAGTTTTCAGAAGAGGCTCCCACTCTAAATAATTTTTAGCACCGATATTTTTGTTGATTTTTCATCGACGATTGAATTGAAGCTTTTACGAATGCTGCTCCTTGTTAACGAATGTATGCTGATTTCAGTAAGCTTGTTAGTTTTTCTCCTACTTCACTGGATCAAAAATTTTTTCTAGAAATGTTCTTAGGGGGGTAAAAAAATAAGGTCCGTTACCTCTACCTACTTCGTCCTGAAGGCTGAAATCTAAAAAAAAAAAAAAAAAACAACTCACTGCATTGAAAAAAATTGAAGAAGTACCTAATAAGGAGAGTCTTGTCTTCGTTGATACACTGCAAAGGTTTTCTTTGCGATGCCCCCTAAAGTGAAAAAATGAATCAAATATTTTCCATGGAAACATTAAAGCAAACAAAATAAAATTTTCAAAATTCTCATTTTTTTCAACCATGGGAAATTGGCACTAGAGATCAGTATTGTTTGAGAGACCAGAGTAGGTGTCTTCTTTTTTAAAAAAGTTTTTGATTTTTTTAACTCAATTTTGAGACGTCATGAATCCCAGAAACTTTGAGCAATGGGAGCGTAAAAATGGGAAATTACAAATTGATGACAACCCTACCTGAATACTTATGATGAATTTACATCAGAAAACACGCTTTTAGGGAATTTTTTCGAAGTGATCTCTTTCGGCATGGCTTTTTCACTGTTGAAAAAATTGGTATAAAAAATTACTTACTACTTTTTCAAATATCTATTTCATTTTCATGGACGATGTTCTTACAATTTAGGTATGTATGTACATTCTACAGAGCAGTATCGGTAAAAATGCTTATTGTTGTGAATATGTACCTACATTTACGACCGTGATTCTTTACATTTTGTAGGTATATCATTCAGTTACCTGAGTTCAACTTTTTCAAAAGTTCCTGTTATGCCTTTTTTGTGAAGGAGTAAGCTGGACTTCAAAAATCTTCATTTTTTTAGTTTATCAAAAAATCAAAGCTGTGGATAAAAATTGTTCACCTACACTTCCCTCCATCTGAATCTCTTCACATTTTTTCTCAGGAATTACCCTGTTTTGAGGATCCTTAGCTCTGCTTCCTGCAGGATTAAAGAGCTCAAAAGTTTTCGGATGAGGCTCCCACTCGAAATAATTTTTAGCGATATTTTTGTTGATTTTTCATCGACAATTAAATTGAAGCTTTTGCGAATGCTGAACCTTGTTAACGAATGTATGTTGATTTCAACAAGTTTTTTAGTTTTACTCCAGCTTTCTCGGATTAAAAGTTTTTCCAAGAAATCTTTGTAGGGGGGGGGGGGGGAGGAGGGAGATAAGGTCCTTTACTCCTACCTACCATGTCCTCAAAACCTAAAAAAAAAAAACAACAACTCACTACATTGAAAAAATCTTTGTAGGTGTTCAGTAAATTCGACATTCAGTACAACAATGTTTTTCTATTCGGTTGATGTTGTCCCCTAAAATGGCAACATTACAGAGAAACAAAATAAAATGTTCAAAATTCTCATTTTCTCAACCATATGAGATTGGCACTAGAGATCAATATTGTTTGAGAGACCGGAGTAGGTGTATTTTTTTTTCAAGGTGTTTTTGATTTTTTTTTCTTAATCTTGAGATTTCTTGACATTGCATGAGGTACTTCAAAATGGGGTAAAATCTAGTTCATAGAATAATTTTCTCATAAATCCCAGCAACTTCGAGCAATGGGAGTGTGAAAATGGGAAATTTCGAATTAAATGACCACCCTATCTGAATACGTAAGATCTCAAAGGCTTCTTCACTGTCACTGTTGAAAAAATTGGCATAAGAAATGAAAAATTACTTACTACTTTCTTAAATTTCCATTTTACTTTTTTAAAATGGTCTAGATATAAAAATAATCGTTAGAACAGTATCAGTAAAAATGCTTTTTGTTTTAAATAGGTGCCTAATTTTACCATCGTGATTTTTTACATTTTGTATGTTCTAAGGGTTCAACTTTTTCAGAAGTTCCTGTTAGGTACACCTTTATTGTTAAGGTGTAAGGCCATTGGATGCAATGGCTTTCAAAAATCTTCATTTTTTTAGTTTATCAAAAAATCGAAACAGTGAATGAAAATTATTTACTTCCACGTCCCTCCATCTGAATTTCTTCACAATTAGGCCCAGGGAGACGGAAAACACTTTTTAATAAAATCGCAAATGTAAAAAATTGCACTGGCAATGAGTGATCTTATTGTTTAAGAGTATCATGTTGGAGAATTTTCATCAATTTTTGTTTTTTCAAGTTTTGAAGATTTGTAATCCTTTTAAATAGGTAGGTACGTTTTGAAATTATGAAATGAATGAATTTTACACTATCATCTAAAATCAACCAAACACAACTCTCTCAATCCTAAATCCTTTTTGAAAATTCATAAAAATTCTTCAATTCGCTTTGTTCGTCACCTTTCTCTTTTCTCCCATCTGCAGTGAATAGTCTAGCCATAATTACTGACATTCACTTTGAACGCGTGTAATAAAAAAACAAATTTTTAAAATTTGAAAGTGATTACTTATTATAATTGAAAATTACATGAAAAAATCTGCAATTTGACTGTAGTTTGCTGAAACGTGGCTGGAACATTATGGCAGGGGAAGGCGTTTAACAAAACGGAAAAGGCACATGAAACAGGACCAATGTTCGTGAGAGATCGAAAAAATTGACCATGAGAATTTTTTTGAAATTTTTTATAGGTGCATACAATTTTTTTTTTTACTAAAATAATAATTCTGTGCTCTGGGAACACTAGATTACTAGTTGGGCAAAAAAAATTATGCACGTGAAAAAATTTCAAAAAAAAAGACCTTTTGCGTCTCTGGGCCTTCTGTTTCACGTTTTGTTAGTCCTCTTGACCAGTTGCAGCAAAGTGCAGTCAAATAACAGCTTTTTTCATCTACTTTCCAAGTACATATATAATCACTTTGACGTTTAAAAAATTTTGTTTTTGTATTACGAGCGTTTAAAGCACTGACAGTATTTATGGCTAAAACTATGTTGAAAAGTCATCTCAATCTTCTCAGAATCGCTCCTCCAAAACAATCATTACAACCAAGTACTGAAAATTTCACCGTCTCCAGACCGTGTATCCTTGCAAAATATTCAACGACCTTGTCGGGGGGAAAGGGAACAGAACCGAATACCTCGCAAACTATCTGACATCTTTTCTATACTCGGTTAAATTCGCAATCTCGGCCTTTTATCGTACACCCAACTCCGAAGCCAGGCCAATACCACCTGCGTCGTTGATCTTCGATAATCTTGTTTTTCTTAGTACGACGACGCGTTCGAGTTACTGGCTAAAAAATACTCTCGGATTTGTTTCCTCCTCGACCGAGGCTATGGCTTTCTTTACTCTTTCTACATTCTACTACGAGTACCTATATGTAACAGTGTGATTTATTACAGTCACAGTCTCACCATCTCGCAGTGGTAGTACCCGATCTCGCTGCACAGACATACCGAATTAAGATAAACCGTGTTTAGCAAAGAAGCTCAGATGCTGCGGATAAGCTACAGGACAGGCTAGGGTACCTAAGTATAATATAAAAAACAAAACCAGCAAAATCTCACAATCAGTATCACCGACCAGAGCGACCCACGGTTGCAATGCAATCCGTTAACAAATGAAGTTTCTTATCGCCGTTCGTTCGCGTGTGCATCGGTCCATCAGGCTGCTTGTATCCGCCTATGCTATAGTATAAACTCAATCACCACATCACTAAGACACACACGTACAAGTTCACTATTTACTTACCTATGGTCCATAACACAGGTGAATGTTGGTAGCCAAACCGGCCTCTTCTCGTGTTTGTACATAGACGAGATTTGTGTGTATAGTAGCTCTTTTATAATATCGTGTGCCGAAAATATAAGGACCACCAATACATACGAGGTAGGTGTTCTCGCTATCTCGCTACGGTATACGTAGGTATGTGGTATCAGTGTTCTTTACCGCGGCGACGAGCTACGTTTGCATAAACGATTCATCAAAAAATTATACCATTTATAGAGTAAAATGGTTAATTATCCTTCTACCCTACTCGGTTCCTTCCCTTTTCCCCCCTCAGCTGTTCATAATCCACTACCTACCACGTGTACACGTTGTTGCATACACATAGATAAATCGACGTCTCAGCATCTTTTAACCTACTACCCCCTTAGCATGGTTTGGGTTAGCTACCCTTACTCATATGATATGCTCGTCGCCAAGGTACATTAACTCTGCCAAGGGATATCTTACGTGTCATCTTGGCAGAAATATGATCTTTTCTCCAACCGGACATGAATTGATGTTGGAAACCGGAAGCACGTATACATCCACGTGTAGTATCTTGGATTTCTACCTCTGGCTCGGCATCTACCATCTACCCTCCGTATGAGCATATTATATGTATATCTATACGTATTAGGTGTAAAGGTAGATATTCGTTTAGGTACCAAGACTACAGGTAGGTATGTCTAGAAAGCTATGTGCAAGTTGAGCTTATATACCTACACGTATTACGTGGGTACGTTAAACCTTCTCGTTATCTGTTTCATCCCCCCCCCTGGTTCCACGCATCTTTCGTTTCATTTAGCGGACATTTTGAGAAGATGCTGGTGTAATATTTTCAGTGAGCCAGCTACCTATTTACTTTTTTGATACGGTATTCTAAGGTGGTGTTTAAATTTAAATTCAACTTCGAGCTCGCTCCTGAAAATGATGTACTGTACCTAATGACGATAATACCTTACCTTCATACATAATGATGATGAATTTTTTTGACTTCTTGTTCGGTTGTATACTTACTTCGATTATGGTACATTTAATTATTAAGTAATCGTTAAAAATCAAATCGTATGTTCAGAAACTTTGATTTTATGCATTCTTATCTCGTACTTGATCTTGTTGGATTTTATGAGGAAATTATTTTTTTATTTTCCCATAAATCGAAAAGGAGTTGTCTCGCCGCCCTCTTTCCCCTCAAATTAAAAAAAAGAGAAAACGTAAATTTATCCAAAAATTTCCCATTTTTAAGTCACAATTCTCTTTTTTGACCCCACCCCCACCCCTCCACCACTGGTCCTACAAGGTCTAAATTTTGGTCCCATTGGATGGTGTTCCTCAATTTGGAAAATACCAATAAAAATGAATTCGAAATCAATTAAAAATTTCAATTGAGAATTGTTTTAAATACCCCCTCTTTTCGAGAAAACCCCCCCTCACCTCCAAACATGCAGTATTGGTGCCCGAGTATGGAGCTTCCGAAGTTGGAAAAAATGAAATAAAATAGAAAATTTCTACAGACTTTCATTTTATACCTTCAGTTTTGGTATAGGTATCATAGAAAGGGACTAACGACGTTGGGGGGGGGTCGAAGAAGATGTTTTTTTCTTGAAAGGAAGGTTATTAAAAATAATACCGAATTTAAAATACTTGAAAATTTTTCAAAAAATTTAATGGCTTTGATTTATTCCACTTTTCTCGACTTCGAACTAATTTTTCGAGTGAATTTTTCCAGATCCGATTTTTTTTCAAATGGTCTGGTTTATCAGAACTTTTTTTGTTTGTTCGTTTTGATAATTGATAAACAATTATTTCACATGACTCGAATGTGTTATTAAACATTTTAACCAGAGAACGTCTCGTCGAGATATTCGCCTCCAATTTGAACTGGACCCCGATTTTCGGAAAGAGCATTTTCTGAAAGCCCCTTGACTAAAATTTCAACTGCCTTGGTTGTTTTTTTCAATTTTTGAGGAATTTTTGAGAAATAAAATTCAACTAATTCAGGAGATTATCTTTTTTTTTTAATTTATATTTTTTCAGTAAAACTGATAAAAATGAGTCCTTAATAATTAATAAACTAATATCAACGCCCGAATTTCACACTTTCGAGCTGTTTTGGATCCTGCACTACCCGGAGCATGATTTCCGATCTCTCAAAAATTCTGAATTTACTCCAGAGTGGAAACGAATTGTTAATTTTCGGATTCAGAGAGTTGGTCTTAACTCTTAGTTTAGATACAGCAGTTCGTTCAAATTTCAAAAATTATCTTAAAAAATGAAATTTTTGATTTTTGTATGTTTTTTCCTTGTAGGTACCTACATGAAAATTGTGGTTAAAAAAAACATACTTGATGTGCCCACCTGGAAATCAGTCCAGATGTGGGTAAAATCATTAGGCAGGCCGAGCATGAGCCGTAATTCGATTTTTAGCTGTCCAAGTGTTAATTTCCATGTCTTCTAGAGAAATTTCAAAATACTATATACCTACTGGAAAAATCGAAAATCTTGCTGGAGGTTCCAGAATAACTCGAAAGTGTGAAATTCAGATTCATAGAGGTTGATATTTTAGTTTCAGGAATATATTTTTATCATTCTGTCTGTATAAATATTTTATTCTACTTTTTTTTTTTTTTTTTGAAAAAGCATAATTTTCTGAATTAGTCAAAATTGGATTTTCAAAAATTCGCCAAAAATTGGAAAATCAACTTGGGCAGTTGAAATTTTTGTTATAAAAGATTACAGACTATGCTCTTTCCAAAAATGAGTGTAAATTCTCTTCTCGGAGGAAAGTTTTAAATCATGACCAAAAATGTTTCAAAAATGCTATTTTCAATTCTCCTGAAATATTAGAAATTTTTTCCAGAATGAGTAAAAGTTGCCACTATCTCGACAAAGAGCCGATGAGTTTTTTTCCAGCCCTGAACAAGAGCCAGAAAATTGATCCACAATTTTTTTCAAAAATCACCAGTCAAAATTTCATGCAAAAAAGTGCATTTTTTCGATTTTTGGTGAATTTTTGAAAATCAAACTTGGGTCGAAAATAGAGAAAAAATAGTGCCATAATTTTAACAAATTGATCTGGAAAGTTGAAATTTGGTCTATATTACTCTATTTTCGACAACCTCCCCTTTTCAACCCTGAACTAGAGCCGGAAAATTGATCCAAAAATGTTTTCAATGATCACCAGCCTTTCATGCAAAAAAGTGCATTTTTTGATTTTTGGTGATTTTTTAAAAAAATTAAAGGGTCGAAAATGGAGAAAAACGATGCCATAATTTTAAAAAACTGATCTGGAAAGCTTAAATTTGGTGTAAGATATATGTTTCGACCTCCCCCCCCCCCCGCCATCTAATTTGAAACTGTTTAGAACCGTTTTGAGAAGTCCCGGAGCCTCCAGCAGGTTTTTGAAAGTTGAAATTTCCTCCAAATTTCATTAAAGGAAGTTATGGAAAGCCAAAATAACCTTTTATACCATGATTTCAACACGCTGAGTCAATTGGAGGTGATTTCAAGCCGTTCTGGAGCCTCCAGCGACATTTTGGAAATTCCAGTTCTTCAAAAAAAAAAACTCCCAAAATCTGTTCAAGGTAACTTGAGCTCGCGTATACTTGCAATATTGAGGCTTGTTAATGACTGGGGATTGATTGTGCATTATTTTTTCTCAATTCAAAATTTCTTGGTCAATTTGAGAAATTTTGATTTTTTGCCCATTTTTGATCGAAATTTGATTTTTTAAAATTCACCAAAAATCGAAAATATGCACTCGAGCTCCTGAGATTTTGACTGGCGGTATAGCATGCTCCTTGGATCCAGATTTTTCCCGGTTGAAAATGTTTTGTGTCATTTGGAATACTTTTTTGTTAGTGCTTAATTTCTAAGTGAAAAAAAAAGAAAAGAACAACTCACAATTTATCGAATTTTTGTTTTTTCGATTTTATCACTCGTACCTAAGCTTTTTTTTTTGCTGTTGGATGTGAAACGGATTTTAAATATCGATAGTCCAGTCGAAGGGGGGGGGGGAGTGGGTTCAAGTTTGAATGCATTCATGTTATGAAAAATGAGCATTTTTTTTCTTTCCTAGCCAATGTTTAAAAAACTTGATACCCTTTGTAGTTTGTCTTTGTACATTCGTTCTCGAGTATTTTATACAAGAAGGCTAAAATCTACAACTTGGGTAAAAATCTCATTACCTGAATGTTACAACACTTATACACTCTGTATCTCTATGAGTATCAGCGAGAAAAATTCACCATTTTCGCACACCTACATTTGCAAATTACCATGCTACGAGTAATGCGAAGCATCGTGTCTGGTCGTCGTAAAAAAAATCCCTTACACGCTCATCGTTCGTCGCTGGCGTCGCGAACACTCGAATAAAAATACATAAGGAAGCGAAGGATCATATCCGCGTACCCGCGAACAACACCCTGCTCACTGCTCAGCTCAGATGGAAATGAGCAGATCTAAAATTCCATTTTTAATACGTAATATAAATAATATAGAAATTAAATCGAGCATCATCTCGACTGCCACAATACAATAACAAACGAGAACGACGACGACGACGCGACAGCGACTTGTAAGAAGATGAATGTCGAGGGAGGGAATTTAGAAGAAATACTACAGAACGAAAAACCGAACACTCTCGGCAGTTAAAGAAAAGGAAAACGAAGAAGGGTAAAAGAGAAAAAAATACCAAATAAATATCTCGAGATGAAAAATTCGTCTTATTATAAGTTGAAAAGTTATAACAGTATAAGGAAAAAATTACCATGGCGGACGTGTTATACGGTTGTTCGCACCGAACTCTAGTATTTATACGAGACGGTGTGGTATAAATGCTTATAACAACATCTTTCTTCAATATACGAGTATACGAGTATAGTATCCTCCTCGTTCTCGTATACGTATTTTCTGCTTGTCTTTTTACGTATACCTCCTCCGAACTCCCGTAGGAGATTGCGGGCCCATCTCCACCTCCATCGCTGATGCCTTCAAGAGTCATTTATCATTTTAGCGTATACGACGACTTGCGAGCTAATTTCGCCCTCATTCCTCGCTCTTAGAATTATTATTCCTCGATAGAGCGGTTAAAAAAACCATATTCTTCGAGACTCGACTTTTTTCTAACAGCAGCGTGTTTACTTTATACTAGTTTGCTGATTCTGGTATCTGCTCTCATGTGCGATTAATCGATATCGCATACTTTTATTAGCAGCATCCGAGGTCCTGCTGTTTGGAGTGAATATTATAGGTACATATTTGTCCGGGTTTCTCTGCAGCCTCCCTCCCACTCTGCTCTTCCTTAATTCAGTTCGTGCAATCAAGCTGGTTACGAATGCCACAAGTTGGGATCTGGGGTTGGGAGAAAAGTCTTGGTGAAATAACCTCGTTTAACAATTTTGATGAATTTTTCATTATAGGGAAGTATTTGAACTCGCAATATCCGATTTGAACGATACCAAGCTAGATTGAAAGAGCATATCCTAAAACCCTCCCAAATATCAGGTCCTCCAATTAAAAATTGGAAAAATCTGTTTTAAGGGTGATTCTCAAACTTTTTCATGAAATAGTTTTGAGACACTCTGGAGTCTCGACGATTTTTTTATAATTTTCATTGGAAATCTCAAATCGCATTGGAAGGGTCAAAAATGAACTTTGATCGGTACTTATTCAATATTAGTTTTTCTCTCGGCCATTTTAAGAGGTCACTGTAAAATTACAGGAGTGCCAGCTCAGAAGTAAATTTGACCAAATTCCAGAAAATGTGAAAAAAATTTTAGGATGGGATACTTATTTAACGAGCGGGATTTTCAAATCTGGTGTATCTGCACGATTATCTGACTGGAAAACAATCACAATTTGACCTTTTTTGGAGTCCATTCGTTCTGGTTTGAAATTCGTGGAGAAATTTTAAAACTTGCTGGAGGCTTCATAAAAGTTGAATTGAAAATGTTTTTCGAGTCAGTTGATCGTTTTGACACCTTGGACGTGATCTTACCAAACAACCTGCCTATTATACGAGTAATATGCACACCTTCGTTGAAAATTCAATGTTTTTCACTTTTTCTGGAAATTCAAAAATTCAAACTTGAACTCATGTTGAACTGGTAGGTAAGTTAGGTAATTGAAAAAGTTCAAAAAAGTAATTTAAACCATTTTGAAACTTTTGATGAAAATGCGAGACTTTTTGATGATTTTTGGCAACAAAGTGAGATTAATTTTTGCAATTTATGGGGAAAAAATCTCAATTTTTGACAAAATACGAGATATAGCCAATTTTAACATAAGAAAGTGACAATTTTTAACATGGTAGAGTTGCTTGGAAATTCCTGGCAAAAAGCGTAACTCCTGTACGTTTTTTGAAAAAAATGGGACTTTTCAACATTTTTTGAAAAGACGACAAGCTTGAACAATTTGTTTAAAAAAGTGAGAATTTTTTACAATTTTTGGCAAAGAGCGAAAGTTTAATACTTACTTTAACAAATCAGCAAAAAATTACTTACTTACATTTTTTGCAAACTTCTTTGCAATTTTGAAGTGCACTGAGAGAACTGTTTAGTAGAAGTTACTGTAAAATTTAGTAAAGAGGCCCTCTGGTAACTCTTTTTGTAGAATTTACTACATTTTGTAGTACATAATACTAAGAAATGTAGTAGAAAAAGTACATTTTACTACGTTTCTTAGTAGTTTGTACTAAGAAATGTAGTAAATACTACAAAAAAGTGACCAGAGGTCCTCTTTACTAAACTTTTCAGTGATTTTTACTAAAGTGATTTTTCTCAGTGTGCTGGTAGTTCAATGGAAGTTTTGAGAATTATTGGCAAAGAAATCACTTTTTTTTTGAAAAGAGAGACTTGTTTTGAACTTTTTATGTTAAAGAACTACTTTTCTGTGTAATTTTCAGCAACAAGCAAAACCTTTGCACAATTCTTGGAAAAAAGTTAGCGTTTTCAAAAATTTATGCAAAAACCCAAAGTTATCACAATCTGAGGCAAAAAGTAAAACTAAGATATTTTAATAAAAAGCAGCACTTTTTTGTAATCATTGGCAAAAAATGATATGTACTTTTTCGCTATCTTTATTAAAAATGAGGACTTTTCTGAGCTTTTTTTTTATTAAAAAGCGAGAATTTTTGACATTTATTTAATAAAAAAGCAGCTCATTTTTGGTATTTTCAGAGTGATTTGAAATTTCTGGAGAAAACCGAAAAATCGATTGAGGTTCCAGCTATTCCAGCATGATCCAAATCTAGTAGTTATTAACGTTGGATAGTTGATTTGAGGGAATAAAATCATGTTTTCTAATTAAGCTAAAAAAATCTCCTTGATAAATATTTTTTTAAGATTTTAAAAGTTTTAAAAATTTGTCAAAAATCCAAAAATGAATTTTACTAGCTGAAATTTTTGTTATGGGGTTTTCAGGACATGGTCTTTACGAGATTTAGCCAATTTTAACAAAAGGAAGTGGCAATTTCCAACAAAATGAGGAGTTTTTTGGAAATTTCTGGCAAAAAGTGTAACTTTTGTACATTTTTTTGAAAAAAGTGAGACTTTGAAATTTTTAAAAGGAACGACAGTTTGAACAATTTTGTTAAGAAGAGACCATTTTTCACGGTTTTTGGCAAAAAGCGAAATTTTGACAATTTTCACAAATCAGCAAAGAAATTACTTACTTACATTTTTTGCAAACTTCTTTGCTAATATCGCGTCATATACTGAATGAAAAAGAGAATTTCTTGGATAGTTTTTGAAAGGAAAGTAAAAATGATTTGCAACTGCAAGCTTATTTCAAAAGATGAAAATATAGCAATTTTAGTAAGCATAACTAGACAATTTTTGAAAATTATCGGCAGAGAAATTACATTTTTTTTTTTTTTTAAAGAGAGACATGAATTTTTTAGGTTGATAAAAAAGAACGACTTTACTTTGCAGTTTTCAGCAAAAAGCAAAACTTTTGCATAATTTTTGGAAAAAATTTAGGCTTTTCGGAATTTTATGCAAAAATCCAGAATTATGACATTTTGAGGCGAAAAGTAAGACTTGAATATTTTAGCAAAAAACAACACTTTTTGGTAATCATTGCCAAAAAAATGATACTTTTTCGCGCAATCTTTGTTTAAAATGATTTTTTTTTTTGAATATTTCTGTTGAAAAGTGAGACTTTTTGACATTTATTTGGCATAAAAGCAGGACTTTTGAGCAATTTTTTGTAAAACATGAAAACTATTTGAAATTTTTTTCGAAAAAGCGAAAATTGTCAACAAGAAATAAGACTTTTTGACAACTTTTACATTTTTTGGTATTTTTGGCTGAAAGCGAGGCTCAGACAATGTTAGCAAATAGGCACGGATTTGTAAACGTATAGCGCTGAAAAATCTCTGTGGCTGGTTGGAAAATCATAAGACTGCTTACTAATCGCAAATTATTCATTTATTGATATTGTTTTGAGACTGTAAGTTAATTTTTAGTCTTTCCACAGTGATTTGAAGTTTCTAGAGAAAATTGGAAAATCGATGGGGGCTCCAGCAATTCCAGCATGGTCCAAATCTAGTAGTTACGTTAAAAAAATCTGATAAACCACCCTTCGAAACAGCATTTTTGAATTTTTAAAATTGTTAAAAATTGGCCAAAAGTTCAAAAATGAATTTTACCAGCTGAAATTTTGGTTATGAGGTTTTGAGGACATACCCTTTCCATCTAGCTCGGCTTTGTTCAAATCAGAGAATACGAGTTCAAAAATTTCCCTCGTGAACAGCCTTCTGAGTCTGAAATTATTGGAGATTATATCTATTTGAGATAAATCTTATCTAAAAATGTAGGTATTACCTATATTTTTTTCAATTTTTAAAAACGAATCCTCTCACACTCTCACAGTCTTCCTTCTCATCAATGTCAATTACAACCCAGCCCATCGTGGCCGTCGTCATTGTCAAATGCCCACAGTGGTTTCTTCTCTTCTCTCTGCTGGCCTCTCAAACAACCCTTCATAATTTCGAAACCATCTAACTAGCTCAACGAATAAAAAAGAAGAAGAAAAAACACCATATAACGTGCAATTTGCACCCTTTCCCCCCTTCCATCACATCTTTCTAATCCTCGCTTCTAATATGTAGACGCGGTAAATCTCTCACTCGCGCGCGAATTTATATCGCGCATAAATTAAAAATCCACTCTCGGTTACATTTGTATGTACTTGTATAATATACAACAGCACGATCGCTGTATGGTAATTGTAAAGCTTCCTCTTATTAAACGACGACTCTATATACGAAAACAACAACGACGTCGAAAAAAAAAGAGAGAATAAAGGTAAAGCAGGGAAAAAGTACGATTATAATACACCAGCAGTCGAGTCGAGATAAAGTCACGCGTAAAAATACCACCCTAACTATATGTAGTATGTGAATGTATGTGAAAAAAAATGCTTTTTCGTTGAATTTTTAAAATAAGCCAACGGACTAATTTAGAAAAGGGTAAAAAAAAATCGCAGTTGCATATGCAAGTGTTTTATGTAGGTACTATACGTATACGTAACGTATCTCGTGTGCAATAAGCACCGCATAATGTAGCCTATCCGGCTCGTCTTATACCCTTTTATTTTGCAAGTTGCCCCTTTTGTGTGATGGGAAGTTGGTGAAAAATATACTGTGTGTACTCGTTGTCATTGTGTCCCCCAGCGAGCTTTAGCTTTTGAGCTAATAAACACATACGAGTTGTATATCAAGTGGTACATGAATTCAGACAGGCTGGCGGAGCTAGCGAACGATCTACGAGATTGTCATAATAACAGGTGCTGTGGTAGAGGGGAAATGATGTAAGTGTATTTTTTCTGCATTCATTATTTGTGGGGGTACCTTGAGAGGAGGGGGAGAGTAGGTAAACGAAAGTTACTTTTTTGAATTTCGAAATTACATATAAAACGAGGGATATTGCTGTGTGTTGTACTCTTACACTGCTTACCTTCACTTAGGTATATTGATAAGCGAGAGCACAAAACCTACGTGAGCTTTTTGTCTATACCGGTTCATGTGGATGAGGTGATCTCCAGAATTTCATAGAATTTGAAAAAATGTTTATTTGTTTGTTGCTTAAGAGCTTTCGAAACTGACAACTTGGAAAATTTGGACCAACATTCTACAGAATAATTCGCCAAGATGAGCAATTAGGTTTTAAGTTCTTTTTTGGTGCTTTTCTTGTCTTGTTCTTTTAAAGAAAAATGCTCCACTTTCGTAAAGAAGAAAGATGATGGGAATGATTTGAGTTTCAAGATTATGAGATGGTATTAAACTTGCATCACTGAAGGTGGCTATTTTTGCAAAATTTAATTTCTTGAGTTCACATTCGACTTCCCTCCTCTTAGTATGTAATCACTTTTTTCGTCGTCAACACATATTTATCCATTTAGTGATTAGTATTTCGGCTATAATCCAATCAGTGACTAGATATTCAAAATGCTAAGCAATATGCAAAAAAAATCAATTTGAGAAGCCATTAGCGGATCGGTGATTGGAAGACAGTTTTAAATTTCAGTGTGAACAAGGGTCGGGAAGATTCGTTTTTTTTTTTATTGTGCAATTCCCCACGAATACATTTCTCCAAGTGCCGATGGGTTGGTAATGATGTTTTTTTTGTTTCATGATTTCAAAAAGTTGTTTTTTTCAGAAATTTAAAAAATTTTCAATTTTTTTATGGCTATTGTTTTTATTCTTGTAAAAACCGCAAAAACTCTCTTGTAATCAGCGATTAGATGGCTTGTTCAGTATTTTAGCCTTAGATTCTTCTCTTCCCCAAAAAAAAACCACTTGAATTGCTTTCTGGGTGAAAAATATCAATTGTGTGATCCTGGCAAGTGAAGAAACATTCCCTTGAAAATTTGCCAAAATGAATGTCTCATGTCTAGTGTGAGATTTGTTTGTTCATCTTGAGCCTGGAATGGTATTTTTTTCATTTCTAGGAATCAATTTCTCAAGGCAAAAAATCCAAATGAATTAAGTAACTCGTCATTGAACAAAAATTAAAATTCTGATAAATGATTAAGTCGATATTAAGCTCCTTGACAAACAATTTGAAAATATTCGCTCAAAAATAATCCGGTCATATAATCGCGAATGAGTTGAATCTCTGATGTAATATTTTAAGAACCAATTACGATGTCTAAATTTGAAATTTATTCCAAATCGTTCCAGAAGCATAATAAAACAGGACTTACTGATTCTGACAGTGTGGCTTGTGGTCTCATTATATTCTACCTTTTTGATTGCAAGAATTTGTACTCACCTGAAACAAAATTAAAAATAAAATCGTAAATTAGTGGATTGATAAAAATTACTTCATCATTTAACTATGCTATGCAATAGGTAATTAACTAAATCAACGTTTTTAAATTCAGGGCTGGGAATTCAGTTGGAAAAAAAAATGGGAATCAAGTCTCTTTTCCGAGGAAAATTTTTAATCCATGGATATGTTTTTTAAGTACTGACTACTGCCCTAATTTCGGACACTTTTTTGATGGTTTTTCAAAAATTGCTCTCAAGTGAGCAATTCAAAGGAATGTTTGTCATTACGTTCTCGTTGAATATCATCAGGAGAACCGTTTTTTGAGTATCAAGTTGTAAATTTGAAACGGGTTTGTCCATTTTATGCGAATCAGAAAATGTCCGAAATAAGCTCTATTAGGTGCCCTAATTTCAGACACTTTCTTTTTTTTTTACAAGAAAAAGGGGCAATGATAAGATGTAGCAAAATTATTTTCACCAAAAAATACTCTCCAGCAGATTGGAGCTCCAGTACGAATGGTTGAAACGAGAAAAAAAACACAATTTTTTAATGAATTGTCCGAATAAGTAAAATTACTTACTTACTACTTAGGTCTTTCAATATTGATAAATACAACCGTGGCCATTCCTACTGAATTATTTTTTAGTGGCATTTTATTCAACAGCAAACCGAGTGTCCAAAATAAGAACGGAAATTTTGATTTTGAATTTTTTCCGATGGCATTTAGAAAAATTGCCTGAATAGTCAAACGAATGACATAAGGTGATAGGTGAAAACGTTTGCATCAGAGAGACGGTAAATGATGCAAGCTTTCAGATAAAGTGTTAATTTTTATTTTCGTGTATGTTATTTTATATCAAAAAAATTGAAAAAAACTGTTAGTGTCCAAAATTAGAACGTTTAACAGTAGGTAAATGCTTAGAATTTCAAAAAAATAATCAGAAAATCATTTTTGAAATTTTGGTCTTCCCGGAAGGCGACGTGTGCAAAATTTTGATAATCTAACCAAATTTTTCTATGAGGTTAGAGGTAAATAATAAAATGGCGATCGACGTTTTATTTATCTGATCAATATATAGTTGGATTTTCACCCAAATTCAGAAAAAGAAAAAATAATTTTTCCCATGCAAAGGGAAAGCAAAAGCTTTGTGAAATTTACTATGTTTTGTGAATTGAAAAATAATCACGTTTAATACGAGAAGTTTCAATTCTAGCTTTTTGATGTTTTTTGAATGAAACGTACATCGAAATTTCGTGCTTTTTGAATCGAGTTTTTGCGTGGAACGCCAAAAAATTTAATGTAAAGTGAGGCTTTTCATGGTAGAAAATGTACAATGTCAAACTTTTAAAGAAACTTGAAGAAAAAAATCAAAAACGACAAAGCTACTTATAAGACAAAAAGCAAAAACTCTCTTGCAATCAGCTAAAACTTGGCTCTTGGCTTGTAATTTGCCTGCCCATGTGTTATTATATGGTTTATGGTACTCATAATCTAAGTAGTTGGATTTACAAATCTTGAGGAATTCGAAAATCGCGTTGCAGGCTGGTTGGAGGGTCGACTTTACTCCCTAAATACGAGGTAGGTAATAAACATGATAAATAGTAAGTAGGGGTAACACACCAGTTTTTTACCCCTAAGGAGATTTTTCAAAATCACTCATCATCGTATTATATGGAGAGGAAAACTGAGGGCTTTAGGACATTTGCGCACACCTATTGTTTGAAGGAGAAACTTGTAGGACATTTGCGCACAGTCTTATAACAATTGGACGATAAATGATTAATGGATCTTTTCGGAAAACAGGACATTTGCGCACAATGTTCATTTTAAGTCAGGGGTTTCCAAAATGTTGACGAAAATAACTACCCAACTTAGAATCAAACCACCATCGATTGATCATCATTTTTCAAACCTCCCCCACGATTGGCGGCGGGGGGGGGGTGTTCTTGATTTTTCAAGTAACACACAACTGAATCATATTTTTGATAAACGAATTTTAGGCGTGCGATATATATCGAAAAGTATGTTTTCGAGGTCATTGAATAAGAATATGAACTCATTTTCTGGTTCCAACGCCTCAAAACCACTCTGTGTCCCAAAAAGGGGACCAAAATTTTGAAAAATTGTGAAAAATTGTGTGATACTATGAAATGGTATGTTTTCAAGGTTGCTGAGAAAGTGAGAACGAATGCCTATGAATGAACTTATGTTTTGGGTCCAACCTTTCAATGTTCCTCTGTGTCCCAAAAAGGGAGCCAACATTTTGAAAAGTCGAGTGGTATATCGAATGGTATGTTTTCGAGGTCGCTGAGTACGAATATGAACTAATTTTTTTATTTTAATGCTCGCTTAAATAAAGTATTTCTTCATTTGGGAACCACTGACGAAAATTCATTAAATATGCGCAAATGTCCCACGTTTGACAGGTGTGCGCAAGTGTCCTATACCTTTTCAAACGAAAGGGAAAGTGTGCGCAAATGTCCTTTTACCAAACTGAGTAACTCGTTCAAATCAGCGTTCATTTTTCATCATAATTCGATGCTTATTTGTCGAGTAGAGACTAGAGAGCTTGATTAGGGTTAGGGTGACCTCAGGAAAAAATTTTTAGCTTGAAACTCGAGTGACCTATTTTTTTTACTCACCATATCAGCATTTTTTCATCCCCTTCCATTTTTTGAAAGACATCTGCAATTTTTCAGAATTTCAAAAAAAAAAACAGAAAATCATTTTTGAGATTTTGATTACCCCGGAAGGCGACGACGTGCAAAATTTTGATCATCTTACGAACTGTTTTCTATGTGATTAAAAGTAAATAATAAAATGACGATCGGCGTTTTATTTTGTCAGATCAATAGTTAGCTTCACCCAAATTCAGAAAAAGAAAAAATATGTATAATTTTTCCCATGCAAAGGGAAAACATAGCTTTGCAAAATTTACTGTTCGTGAATCGAAAAATAATCAGGTTTAGTGCGAGAAGTTTCAATTCTTGCTTTTTGATGCTTTTGAATGAAATTTTGTGCATCAAAATCTTCATGCTTTTTGATGTTTTTGCGTGGAATACCAAAAAAATTCATGTAAAGTGAGACCTTTTATGACATGTAGAAATGTACAAATACCTACATTTTTTAAAGAAACTTGAAGAAAAAATAATAAACGACGAAGCTACTTGTAAGACAGAAAGTAAAAACTCTCTTGCAGTCAGTTAACACCTAGCTCTTGGCTTTGTTTTAAGGTTGATTATTTTTTTTTTTGTACAAAATCTTGAACACTTTCACTTTTTAAAACACCTAAGTGCTCAGTACACGTTACTCAAAATTTCCAGTGAGCACATAGGGCTTTTTAAACGATGGAAATGTTCAGAATTTCATCCTCTACACGATGGTTTTTCCCCCGAGGTTCTACTTTGAATTAAAATTGCTCGAAATTTTCTATGATTAAAGTTCACACAGGTATTAAAAAACCCAAATATTCAGAATTTAGTTACCTTCATTATGATTTTTTGTTCAAAGCTCTGGCTTTTATAATTCAAAAATTATCAAAGTTCAAAGTTGAATTTTTACCGGGCTCGACTTGTTTTTATAACTTCGAACTCAAATAACTTTCGAATCCTCAAAGCTAGATCTTCGAATAAAAAACTAAATGAAGAGGATTAAATTCTAAACATTTTGATTTTTTATTATACTTGAGTGATCGTTGAGAATTTCGAGCAATTTTAATTCAAAGTTGAATTTTTACTGCCTGAAACTTCAGGTTATGGACCACTGGACCAGTTATGGGAGTAACAGTACGGACCATGCTCTTTCCAAAAACTGCAGTCCCATTGAAATTGCAGACATGAGACATGACACCTCGAGATGACTCCCTTGTCAGGGTAAAATGTAGTAATATTTCTCAATGAAAAAAAATTGAAACTCCGTATCTTTAAGCGATGCTTTAATTCTGTTATTTTTAAATGATGCAGATAAACTTTCAAAGATCAAAATTTGGACTTCAAAATGTCATCAAATAAAATGTTGCATTTGTGGCATGAATATGAGTAATTTCCCTGGATAACATAACCACTTACAAAGTGATCATAGGTACTTACTGAAAATTCAATGTCGGCTCCAACATACCCCGCTGCACGTTAAAATATTACCTGAGAGGTAGATAAGTAGCGACTCATTTTAAAATACAAACTGTACAATACTTTCTCGTATCATTTAAAAAAAAAAATAATTCGATTGCTTAGAAAATCAATTCTTTCGCTTATCTTCGTGCTAAAAAAAACTTCAGTACATGTCGATTAATTGCGACATCGCCGATGTAAAATCGTACAAAACTCCATCACCATCACCTGTACCATCTTACGACAAAGATTCGCTTTCGAAATCTGAGAAAAGATCATCGAAAGCGAAGCTACCAATAAAACCTAAACCAACACCTCCTACAGTACGATCAAGAACTTCCGCAACACCTTCCGTTACCGATACAGATTCTCCTCGAAATATACCTGCAGATGAACCGACCATATTACGTACTCCTTCTGTCGAAAGCGAAGTCTCGTACGATCTAGTTGAAAACTGCATCCGTCGAAAAAAATCCACCAGTAGTGTTGAAATAACCAAAGTCTTGGAATACGATTACAGCGAAATGATCCCCGATTTACGCGTATTGGCAGCTAAAAAGAAACGAGATTGGGATTTTCACGATCCGGATGTGATTCGAGCTCTTTTCATCGAAACCGAAACAAACGCGTTCTCGAAATGGAGAATTGCGCATTTAAAGGTAGAAATGAGTAATTATCCCAAACCAGCTGTACCGACTAATCGATCGTATAATTTGAGGATGTATTCGTTGAGAAAAAAACGAGCTAAGGTGGAGAAAGAGAATCGATTTTTGGATAAAATAAGCGACTTTAATCGAGTAATTCCTCGTTTCGATGGTCAAAATATACGGTCTAATATGACGGAGGAATTGAGACGTGATTTTATTCGTAATAAGCCTTCGATTCCGTCTCATTATATGGATCATTACGCTAGATACGGTAAACCTCCTTTTAAAAGTCACAAAATTTATAAATGTCGCGAGACTTGATTTCACGTTGTAATAAATTCATTTTTTAATCCTAGGAATTTATTTTTATATTGTGGAAATTTACAGAAATTATCACCTTATTTTACATGTATCTAATTATCGACTACCTAAGTGATTAAATTAAATTAACGTCTTTTTGATTGCTCGTAAGTCTTAGCCAACGTTTCCAAGATAGGTTTGATGTATTCGACCGACCTGGAAATATACACAAGTGTCTCAATAAATCACAAATTGAATGTACATAGATCGTGGTCGTAGAAAAAAGAAAAAATAGGTTACCTTTTTCCATACGTGGTGTAAGGAGCTTGAAGGAAGTACGGTGCTGCGGTTCCCCAATCGTTATTATATGTATTTGATTGGGCTGGATTTTGTAAAGTACCTTCGGCCGAATACGTTATCGCTTCTTTATTGCAATTGCCCAATATTGCGCAGACTTTGTATCCGAAAAGCGGAGCAAGAAGCAAAGTCAGTCCTCCTATTAACACGAAACTAAACGCAGCAGCTCCTACGAAAATCAAAGCTTGACCAAAACCAGTATTCCAAGATAAATCAGCTGAAAAAAATTAAAATCATGAGTCGATTTTTTAAATTTCTGGTTCAGTTGGGAGATTTTAATTATTTATTAATTTTTACTTACAAGGGAAAATTGAAGATGACACAACATACGTCTGTTTTTCAGGAGGTACTGTTGAAGTTGCATTGGATCCGGCGTCAACTTTGGCATAGCACAGGGTGATGCAAAAGGCGAGAAAAATGACTAATTTGTAGCTTTCCATTTTTATCTGCAAAAAAAATTACTTTTATCTTGGAACATTTTTACGTATTTATTCATTTAGCTGAACTGTGTTTTCTTGAGCAGGGATGGAATTAAAAAATGAACTCGAGAAAAAATTAAATACTTCCAAAAATGGTGCATTTTTTACGATTCAAAATTTCTAAATAAAAAATCCGAGCTTTATGATTTTCTAAGGGAGGGGAGAGCGGTCATATCTCGAGAACAATCAAACTTCGAGTAAATCTGTTTGCGAGGTTTCAAAGGGTATAAGTTGAAGATTCAAAATCAAAAAAGCTCAAGGTAGAATTTATTTCCTTGTAATAGCTTAATTTTTCACAATGAATATAAAAATCGAAGGCTCCGTTTACAAATTTGAAAAAATTTCGTAAGAACATTTTTATTCTAATTGTAAGTATTTTCAACGAACTCATTTTCAAAACTGGATCTGGATACCCGTGAGGGGTTTGCTAGGGCTTCATATTTTAATCGAAATTTTAGAAAAATTCGGAAATGCTGTACCTAACATAATATTGATTATTGCTAATTTTAAGGTGACGATTTAGAATATTTTTGGTACGTGTTTTTCAATCAGACTTTCATGGTTGAAATTTTGAAAAATCAAAAAATAATGACGTGATAAATGTCACATAATATTGAATTTTTGAGGATGCTGAATTGAAGAATATCCATTCAATTTTTAGATACAACTTTAAGTAACCCGCCCCCCCCCCCCCCATCATTCCTCCTCTAATCTTGAAACTAAAAAAAATTACTTACGAAAATGTGATTTGACATTTTGGCTTATGTGGACTATCATTTCTTTTTTTTGACATGAGCGAGAAAAAGTGTTTTGGGTGCCCAAATTACTTTGAAAAGCGTCCTAAAATGGTAAAATGAACGTGAACAATTTTTTAGTTTTTTTTTCACCGATTTATGCTGTTTTTTGACGACTTTGAAAAATTTAAAACATCGATGTGACGTATTGATTTTCACCTGAGAAAGTAAATGGAACATCATTTGAGACTTGGCGAGATGTGCAATAAAAATTCAACAGATTTGGGAACTTGATGCCTCGAAATTGGTAGGATTACATTTTGTTAATGCAATATGAACCATTACACTTTTAATATCGAGCAAAAAAACAATGAATTTTTTTCGGAATCTTAATTAAGGGGTGAAATAATTTTAAAATTTGAAGGTTGATTGCAAAAAAAAAATTAAAAAAAACACAAGCACGACAATGACACGAAAGCTAAAAGCAGAATCTGCAGGATAAGCAGAAATGTTGAAAACATTGCAAAATTATTCGAAAAAAATACATTTTTTCAAGCAAAGCAATAAGATAGTGTAAAAAAAATGTTACTTACCTATTTGATATGTACGATGAACAAATTAACAAATAACGAAGCAAACGATCTCGCCACTACCCAGTTAGAAACAGAACTGATGAAATGCAAAGGAATCCTTTTCTTAAATTGGAAATAAAACCTTTATAAAATACACCACCACAAATTCGAACCAGTTGTAAATATTTCACTCAGGTAAAAAAAAAGAAGATTTGCTGTTGATTAAAGATACAATCATTTGATAGATGATACATAACGGTATTGTATACATATAACCTTGAAGACAGGGTTAATTCGTATTCTTTTGTTTTCAAACCCTATCACACACCCCCTTTTTTTTGTTGTGTAGAAGTTGTCTAGGTATTTCTGGCAATAAAAAGATGAAGGGGTGAAATTAGGAACGTGTAATGTATCAAGATAGATTACGCCTTTCGTAAGATCATCAACGAGAACATTGATTTTCCATCAGAAGATCCAAATAAAAAAAGAGGATATACCTACCTACGGCGGTGTAGTAATTTACAAAACGACCTTTTCCGCTGTTTTTCAGACTACCTGGTTAAATTTTCCATCTATGTAGATACATTAAAGTTTACAAGATTTTATTCTTATTTCTGATTGTTTCCGTCAACACTGCTAGTGTAAAAAGCTTCGTACATACGTTGTGAGTGACGTGAATGCATAAGTATATTTATTTTTAATAATAATGGTTCGACAAGTCTAATTATTTTTTTTTTTCATTTTTGATCATCGAAATTATTCGGTTTTTGCTCGAATACATATTTCAAAGTGTTTTTTTTCGTAGTTTTTAATTTGAACGATGTTTTGATTTTTTCAAAGTTTTGTAATTCTACCAATTTGTAGTCTTTTTTCGTCATACCTATTTAATTTTTTCAGTCGAGTGATTTTTTTTGGTCATTTCAAATAATTATTGATATTTTTTTGCAGTTCTTTCTGTGTGATAAAGATTCAAAATTTTTTTGAAATACAAGTTTTGGAATTTTACCAGTTTCTTGGATTTTTTGCCAGAAGCTATGTTCATCATTTTTCTTTTTTTTTGTTGCGCTGTTTTTTTTTGTTTTTTTTTTTTCATTTCGATATACATAATCTTTTTTGAATTTGAAATGTTCAGACAGCGTATTGATGAAGCTAATCAGCGGCATTTATTGAAGTTAAATTTTTTGAATTTATTAACATAGGAGGGCTGGAAATAAAATCCGGCATTCTTACTTATTGAATGATGAAGTTAGATAAGTAGTAGGAAATACATATAGAAGGAGAAGCATTATGTTGAGGGACGAAAACTGAAATTGGAAGAAAACCAATTTTAAAACCAAACAATAAGCAATTAGCAAAATTCATCTTGCAATCAGTGCATAGCCGAATGGCTTGTTTATAGTAAGTCTGATTTCACAATGTTTGGTAGCCTATGTATCAAATTCCCACCTTCAGAATGATCTCGAAAGTGTGGAGCGCCTTTCTATCTTTTTATCTCACGTCTCTCCTGTCCACTCATTGAAAGGTTGTGAGACAAATTTTACTCATTTCTCCCGCTCCCCCCCGGTGAAACAATCTTTGATGAATTCTCTTATTTTTATGTTGAGGTTGAAAGGATATGGGATCTAGATATCCGAATTTAAAAGGGGCTTAGCACGATAACGATAGTGGGTTGGCACGATAAAATATTGTTTTCTCGGTAGATAAAGGGATTGCACGGTAGAAAAATGTATTTCACTATAAAAAAATGTATGTATTACACGATTCAATTTAAAAACGAACGATAAATGTAATAGAAAGAACGAAAAAAATTAGACGTTTTTCACGAGAAGTTTTCACCAGTTTCTTGGATTTTACGTATGTCAAAGGTTAATAGTTATTTTCATAATTTTTCTTTTTTTTTTCTTGTGCTGATTTCTTTGCTTTTTTCATGGATTCGAAAAGTTCAGACAGCGTTGTGATGAAGCTAATCAGCGACACTTTGAGTTAGTTGAGGGACGAAAACTGAAACAGTGAAACTTGAAGAAATAAACCAGTTTTAAAACCAAACAATACCCAATTTAGCAAAAAGCAAAATCCGCCTTGCAATCAGTGCGTAGCTGAAGGCTTTGTAATTCGTAATTATTAATTACTTACTCGTACGAAATTTAGGCTTTTTCGACCTTCACTCTCTGGAGCGTAGTTTTGTTGAATTGATTTTCAAGTGCAATTCTCCCGGTCTTAAAAATAGATGTTAATTTTTTACACCAATTGTAGAACTGCTCAAAGTGGTATCGTCCGATTTAGGTAAACTATAACAAGCTACGTTTATAAGAAGCATGTCTTGGAACCCCTTGATTGAAATTCAAAGTGCTGAGTTTCGTTTCAAGATTTTTGATGAATTATTTAAAATTTCAGAAAAGTAAGAAGCTGTTGATGCAGAATTCTCAACTTTTCTCTTATTAAAATCAAGTATTTTGCCTTGATAAAATGAACCAGTCTGAACAATTACTTACTTCATTTAAGCATCACACTCGAATAGGTTATCTTCTAGGACAACCTTGTTGGAATTATTCAATATTCACTCGCTCAGATATTTTCTGTGTGCAATATAGGTACTACAACATAACTCGCAAATACCTACTGATTTTTGAGGAATTCCAGAGCCTCCACATAGGGTTCTTAATTTTCTTAAATAATCTCAAATTTGAGCCGGGCAGCGCTAGTGTAGATTCACCGAGTACGAATAAAATAAGTACTCAAAATTTATATTGATTTTGTTTTTTTTAATATTTTTTGGATCATGAAGTGACCATAAGAAGGACTCCATGAGAAAAAAAATCAATAAATTTCCAATTTTAAAATTTCTTTTAAATAAACATTTTTTGAGTTTTTTCTTATGAAAGTGTTTCTTATGACCACTTCATGCCCCAAAAAATATTTAAAAATCAAAACTAGCATATTAAAATTATTTTTTCGCACCAAAAAATCAAAAAGTTTCCATTTACCAATGCTAAAATTGTCCAGCATCACGTTTTCGTTGTGGTGGCGATAGTATAGCGCTCCAAGCGGATGCCCGACCCGAATAAGTTTACATTAGGTAGAAGGGTCAAAGTCAAAAGTGAACTAATCGCTCCTGTAACTTCAGTCATCGCTTATTGGATGGTCATTTTGGTATTTTTCCCCCTTTTTTGAGTAAATAGGGATCTGAATGGTAGGTAAGCGGATTTGAATCAACATTCTGGAAAATTTATGACTTCCAATTTTATGTAGGAACCAGCTTTAAAAAATTGATCATTAGAGTTTTTTTATACGAAGCGCGAAAAAACTCTATTGTAATTGCTTTTTTATCATTGTCAACACATAACCAATCAGCGAATAGTATTTTCAAAGATAGCCAATTAACGAGTAGTGTTTTTATAATGCTGAGCAATAATATTTTTACACCAAATTCGAAAAATTTACCTGCAGTTGTTTTCGTCGATGATAATTTGAAATGGGATTCATAAAAAATTATCGAACAATTTTTAATATTGTACAATAAATTATTTTTTGAATTCAATTTTATAAAAATTAGACATCTTTTTTCTATCAACGAGAAGTGAAGCTGAAAAATCAGAAAAATGAAATTTATAAATTGATGTTGAATGTCTGAGGTGAGATCATGTTGACTATGCCATTAAAAGTTGTTGAACGAAAAATTTAAAAGCATGAACCATTAAAGCAGTCAATAAGCAAAAAGTTGATGCAAAAACTCTCTTGTAATCAGCGAACACATAGTATGATGGCTTGGTTTTTATATGTACTTCTACAAAACGTTTTAATTTTGTCATGTCTTATGCTCTAAATCATACCCACTTCTAGGCTGAAAATATGTTGGTAGGTAAATGAAAATCTCCCTTCAATTCTTGGTAAAGTAATAATGGTCGAAAAACTTCAAGAAAGTGCTTTCAGTTGTTTCAAAATTACATATGAGTCGTAAGCTTACCAAAGCCAAAAGCTTATTTATTCAGCTTTCTTTCACCTTTTTCGCAAATTCATTACCTACTCTGTAAATTTCTTGCTTTTGGCTGTAATCCAATTTACGAAAAAAAACAACTAAAAAGCACCCAACAAAAATCAAAAACCCTTTTGCAATCAGTAAATATAGCTGAAGCTGATGGTTTGTTATATGTATATTCCATCGCCAATTAGCAAACAGTGTTTACCAGATTTTTGGCTTTTTTGTAAATGTGCGACGCGAGTCTCTTTATGATTGGTTCGTTTTCAACTTTGGTAGGTACACAATACACATGTGAAATTTAGGTGCAAATGCGGATATTAAATATTGATTTTCAATTTTTTTTAACCGCCCATTTTTCTTGGAACTGAGGGGGTTTGGGAAAATTTTTGTCTGGACATAAATTGAAGAGGATAAAGTTTCCTATCGATTGGTCCATTTTTTTTTCAATTTCGTACAGAAATGACGATTTTCATATTCTTTTTATGGACATATTTTTTTGTATGTCAATTTTAAATTGAAATCACGAAAAATTTTGAAGGAACACATAGGTACTGTAATTTAATAAACCATAATGTTCAAAATTTAACTCTCTCTCAAATGGTTTTTTACCGAAAGAGTACCTAACTACTTTTTACAACTTTGAGCTTTGGAAAGTTGGAAAATTTTGAACGTTAAACGGTAGCACAATCGGTAAAAACCCATAATTTTGAAATAGGATAAAATTCTGAACATTTTGGTTTATTGAACTACATACAGTACCTACCTGTGTGTTCTCTTAAAATTTTGCGTAATTTCAATTTAAAATCAACGTATGAAAAATCTGACCATGAAAAGAATGTGAAACTCGTCATTTCTTGTATGTACGAAATTGAAAAAAAAAATGGGCCAATCTATAGGAAATTTTATCCTTTTTAATTTATGTCTAGGCAAAAATTTTCCCAACCCCTTTCAATTCCATAAAAAATTTGATATTTCAAATTTGCATTCGTTTTTTTTTTTTTTAAACAAATAGCAATATTTTGATTTAATTGAATATGAAACAGAAACAGTCTATATTATTTTGACAATATCGATAATATCGCATCACTGTACTGTGTACATTATAACAAAAACAAAAAGCAAAAACTATCTTGCAATCAGCGGTTCGCTAATCGCTCGTGTTTTTTCAATGACACGACAAACCGCTTCAGAATTTACAGAAAACGTAAAAAATTAGGGGTTTTGAGCGCTCATGAAAAACTCAAAATGGACAATAGACTGCTGCAATGCAATTTTACAAAAAACTGTAAAAAAATTTCAACGTTTTCTGTAATTGCTGCAGGTTTCTGTAACTTGCTGGAGAGCGCTCGAACACCCCTATTCACTCAATATCCGTTCAGAGCCCAGTTAATTACAGTTTCAATACGTCATTTTAAACGATAATTTCATATGAGGATAACAAAAATTCTAATAAAATTCTCTTGAAAATGAGCACTTTCGAAGATTTTATTTGAAAAACGTACTTATCCAAAACGAGCTCCTTCAGGCATGAAACTCACTATTTTATTTTTTTTAGTGACTTAAGTGACTGAAACATAGCAAAAAAGTGACCAAAAATTTGAAAAAAGTGACCAAAATTTTAAGAAATGCGAACAAAATATATATTATTATGTAGCGATCATCGGAGAATTTTTTAGTAACCATCCCCGCCCCCTGCATGGGCGTAGAAAAGTGTTGATGTATACCCAGGGGCGGATGGGGCACTTCGAAGTACCGGGATTTGGCGCCAGTTGCTGATGCGACGCCAGTTTTTTTGGGGCGATGATTGGGGGGGAGGGAGTGTGTAACAAACGAATAAAATCATGTGTACTTTTTTTTGAATTTTTTTACTTTGAATATTTTAGCCAATGTTGTAATTTTGAGGGAGGTTTAAAAATTTCAAATTCGTCAACTTTTGAGGGAAAAAAACGCAAAAAGTTGCTGATTTTTTAAAAAAATTGAACAATTTGACGAAATTGAAATGAGTGTATTAGATCTACGTATTTACTGAACTAAATTAGAATTTGTATGCTGAATTAGGTCAACCTATAAGTATGAATTTGTAAAAAGATAGAACAAATTTTTGAAAAATTTACAGGTTTATGACTAAAAAAAAATCCACTTGCACCTACACTAAATTGAGTCAAATAAGTTGAATAAAATAGGTATGAAACGGTGAACATTCTGCCAGAGCGGAGTGAGGGCGAAAATTTTGGAAAATCCAAATTTGAAAGGTGTAAAAAATGTTATTTTTGTTACTGAACATGCAAACTTTGGAGCAGATATCATCTTGGGTCCTATGTTGGAAAGAAAAACAAATTGGCCCGAGCGAAGCGAGGGCGAAAGCTTTTGAAAATTTTCATTTCGAAATGCCTGAAAACAAGGTTTTTTAAATGCAAGGAGTTTATTTTTATTTTTTTTTAATTTTAGAATTAGAATGATGTTTTTTTAGGAAGATAATTTTGAAAAAGAAAAGAGAACAAGCGAGGGCGAGAGCTCTTGCAAATTTGTATTTTGAGAAGAGGCATAAAAACGATGTTTTTTAAATGTGAGGATAAAGAGTTTATTTTTCGGCTTTAAAACTTAATTTTTTTTAGAAATTTTCATCTTGATTGTAAAAAATAAAATAAAACAAGCCCGAGCGAAGCGAGGGCAAAAGCTTTCGAAAATTTGTGTTTCAAGAAGTAAAAAATAATATTTTTCTTTTATCAGAGCTACACTTTCAGCACTGCTGCGGTGCCGAATCTTTTTCTTTTTTACACGACAAATTGTTAAAAAAGTGACCAAAGTCTTAAAAAAGTGACCAAAGTCACTTTTTAAGTGACCTTGTTTCATGCCTGGAGCTCCTTCCATAAGAATCAACGATAAAAATTCAAAGCATGTACCGTTTCATTTAATTATTCTCAGGCCTTTTTTATGTTTCCTTCGGGGGGGGGGGATCACGCTGAATTGAAGTTACAAGTCCCTAATTTTCTTACACTTTCTCCCCCCCCCCAACACCATTTGAGAAAAAATGAAAATACCTAAATTATTTTTTTATTGTTTAAAAAATGTTGAACGTTTTTGAAATAAAAAATTTCAATGTGACAACCTTGACAGATTTTGTATTTGGATAATTTCGAAGTTTTTTCAAAAAGTTATCGAAATTTAATTTTATGGCAGTTTTTCAATATTGTCGAACTTTCCTTTGGGGGCTCCCCCACAAAAAAAAACCTGAATTATTCTTATTTCCGATAGAGGACGACTCTTTCTCTGCACAGTCTGAATTACGTGATAACTCTAAAGGTTGTGAGACAAATTTTACCCATTCCCCTGTCCCCCAGGATTGTCTAAAAATCAAACGCGAGAGAAACAGTGAACCGATCTGATTTTCATTATTGATAATGATAAATTCTCAAATTCTCCAATTCTCATGTTGAGGTTAAATTTCATTTAGATTGAAGGGTATGAGATTTCGATATTCGACTTTAATAATTGATCGAATTTTAATACATATTCTGAAGATCCGGATTTGATTTTTTATACCATTAATTAATTCCTGGTTTAGAAATTTGAAACTAAACATAGGTTTAGGAGATAGTCCACTTGATCCAAATCACTCATCGACAAAATCGATATCGCACTCGCAAATTTAATGTATCGAAATACTCCCACGTCTCATATTTTGCCATTTTTAATCCCCGCAATCTTCAAATTTCCTACATTCCTATACCTAACTAACCACTTATGAAATAAAGCTGAAATCCTCCACTCTTAAACGACGAAGAATTTTTCCCACCATCTCATCTTCGCGGCTCACTTATCCGTGCTATTCATTCGGTCGTCGCATACTTCCACATCCGATACTTAGCTGCGTGCACAATAATTGGCGTTATTTTGGCGACTCTGTCATTTTCAATAAACAGGAACCTTGTGTGTCGACCCGAAACAAAAGGCATGCCAATATACACTACACAGCCCCCCAAAAAAAGGGGTGAATCTAGACGCGTATTCCACTCGACAACATCGCGTTATCGCGTTTTTGAATAGAAGACGAGCGACGATACATCGTCGTTGAGTGAGCGGGAAAAAATGAAAAAAAAAAGAAAAGAAAAAGAGAAAAATGAATCCTGCTGGTTAAAAACTCTCTATATATACGCGCTGTCGTATATACTCGTCGTAATGAGTAATTCAACGATGTATAATAACGAGCAGTCGAGGATTGCGGGGTAAATATGGTATGCGAATATAATAAGCCAAAAATACACGCTCGTGTAAAATGCTTCTCGCCATAATCGAGCGGCGACATCGACATCGACTTGGTGAACGGGGGTGCGGAAGACTTGTTTAGCGAACGTACGACGACGACAACGAAAGGTATAAGAGAATTACCCTTCTTTAAGTAATCGGCTATTTAAAAATTTGCTCCCCTTATTGCGAACAACAACTTGTCTCTCGTTTGCTTTTTTGTCCTATCTGATGCTTTTTTTTTCATCAAACGAGGGAAAAAACTGCACCATTATGAGAGAACGTAGGGTAGGTATAAGTAGTAGTATTTTTCGTGACAGAAGAAATCCTCGTCTAGGTATATATGAGGTGATTGCCAATAGGGACGAGTTGAAGATCATTTACATATCGATTACGACGAAGACTTGTAACATACACGTATTATCGACGACGACTTATATTCGACTGTCTCGGTGACAAAACACATACGTATCCTCTCCACCCTCGTATGTGAATGCAATTCTAGAACCCCTAACTATTTAAAAAAAAGAAACGGTAAAATGAAAACAAAAGCTCGATGTTCGTAAATAACCCGGATACAGTTACTTTTCCAGTTGGTGATCTTCTATTTCCCCCTTCTGTAAGGTCAGTCGCATTTCGTTGTATGTTTGCTTATATTATTCGTGATTTTGCCAGAGACTCGTATGGGATGGAGTTAATTTGAAAGGATTTAAAGGTCGTGTTAGCTAATTTAAATATATACGATTTCCATTATATGGATGTGGGTATGTTTTTGTGTTGGGGGTAGACGTATGTCTGAAATTCGAGTGACGTTGACTTTTGAAAACTTGGAAAAATTCTTCAGAGTTTCTGATCTCGTATCAAGAATTCAAGAACAATGATCACATTGATCACTGATCAGAGGAGCAGTGTTCAGAATCTACAATCGGTACACAAAGTATTAACATACCCTACAAAAATCACTATTTTTTTCAAATTGAAATTACTAACTTCAATTTTGAGATAATTGGTACGAGTAAGATAAAACGAAACTACCTTGTAGAAAATTGAATTTCCAGAAAAAAAGATCATTATCACTTTTTGCCCATTTTCTATTGAGTGAGACGAAATTCAAGAAAATTTAAAAAATTCCAAGATGAAAAGTAGGGTACATTTCTGTTGTCTTCCTCTTCTTTTCAAGTTTGCCTATCTCTTTCAGTTTTGAAGATACTAGAGCAGTTCATTTTTTATCCTGCATAGAAGGTGCTCGGTACCATTTAAGATATTTTGAAAACTTCCAGTGTTATAAACTAATTTGAAAAATGAAAGGAAAAACTAAAAAACACCTTCTTTCAATTTTAAAAATACTTGTCGAAGAGCTTTTTTTTTGTTGAGAATCGAATTTCCTAATTTTCTGCTAAAAAGATTCTTCGCATATTGAGACATTTTCAAAACTAAAAAAGACACAGACAAACATGAAAAGAAAAAAGAATATACTTATGTATTTTGACGTTTTCTAAATTTTTCTGAGTATCACCCACATTTTGGAAGATAAGGTAACCTAGAGTATTGATGGTATATTTCGCATGAGACAGTAGTTTCATTTTTCCAACTACCTCAAAATTTGAGCACGTAACTTGAATTTGAGAGAAGTAAAATAGTGATTAGTTGTTGTTTGAAAAAAAAAACAATTGAATGCTTGCACTCAACGAGCGAAAAGCAAATGCAGAAACTCTTTTGCAATCAGAGAATAAGCATATTCCAATAGTACATGACACAATATTCGTATATGTCGGCTAGGTTGTCTATTTACTAGATCTGAAAAACGAAATTTCGTACTTTTTTCGTACGATATATTTTTAAATACCTATTTTGCTGATTAATATTTTATTCATACGTATGACTTGAGTATAAAAATTTTCATTTTCTGTTTTGGATTTCCAAGGGCCCAAATGGGATTTTTTAAAAATTTTATAATAAGAAAAAAAAATTTGGCCCGAGTGAAGCAAGGGCGAACGTTCTTGAAAATTTGATTTCAAAAGACCTATACTTAAGACTTGAAAAACTATGTTTTTTTTTCAAGAAGTTGACTTTGGAATTTTTTTTTTTTTTGTTAGAATGTTAATTTTGATGAAAACAGGAGAACAGACTGGAGTGAAGTTGAAAACTCTTGAAAATTCGTTTTTCGAGAGGTATAAAACGAAAAATTCGGTTTTTCTGATCTCAATTTTTTCAAAACCTCATCAATGGTTTCTTGAAATATTGTAAGTGGGGAAAAAATAACCAAATTGGGTCTAGCAAAGCGAGGACCAAAGCTTTTTATAGGTTTTGTGCGATGCGCGAAAAAACTATATTGTTTTCACTTTTTCATTAACATCTTTCAACTTCTAGCCAATTAGCGAGCAGTATTTCAATAAATAGCCAATCAGCTAATAGCATTTCAATAAAGTCAATTAGAGATTAGGATTTGATTATAATGCTTAGCGATATTTTGGCGCCAAATTCGAAGAAATAACTAGCAGTTGTTTGCGTCCGTGCTGATTAGAATTTTAGCACTGTACCCATCAGGAAATGGAAATTTTATAAATTTTCAGTTTATACGTAGTCAATCAAAAAACAGTATTTTGACATAGTGATAATCAGCAATTATTACTGTTTATCAAAACCAAATTTGGGACTGATTTGGAATTTAATTTTCAATTTTTTTTTTATTCGTGTACGAATGGTTTTATTTAGTTGAATCATGAATGTTCTAATTTACAAGTTTATTTGACTTCATTATAATAAAAGTACAGTAGGTCTAAGTACATTCTACTTTATAAATTATTTTTAAAAAAGTCAAGACATGAAAAATCAGCTTCATGCTTCAAGTTGATGTGTATTTTAGAAGCAAACTTAGCAACTAATGCAACCATCAATGAACCAATATGGTGAAAGGAAATGCAAAAACTATCTTGCAATCAGCGAATAGCTGATAGCTTGTTTCAAATTACTATTACTGTATATACAGACCTGAATTTTGACTTGATTGGTAAAATGTATCTAAACCACCTTGTAGAAAATTGAATTTTGCTTATTTTCTATATAGAGTGGACGGAATTCAAGAAAAATGAGAAAAATTCTAAGATGCAAAGTAAACATTTTTTTTTTGTCTTCCTTTTCTTTTCTGAAGTTTGCCTATTTCCTTCAGTTTTGAAGACCTATTAGAGCAGTTCATTTATCCTACATTAAAGGTGCTCTTGATAACTGCAAGTGTTGAACTGATTTAAAACATGAAGTAAAAAATGCACCGAATGGGCCCCTTAAAATGTTATGCCCTCCCCTTTAAGAATCTTTCTCATCGTGTTTTTTCTCAGGTTTGGATACTTGAACCTTGAACTCGAGTTGTGCAATTAATTTTTGTTTTTGTCTTTTAATCGAATTTCGCAAAAGTTGGTCAGCTTGACATGTGCAAAACTGGAGGTTTTTTCGGAAGGAGGAGAGGGGGGCGGAAAATTTGCCATGAGAAAAAAATACTTACTGATTTTGCCAAAGAAAATAATGAAACATGAAGTTTCAACTTTTCCCAATTCATTATGGTTTATAAAAAATTTCTATTTTTATTTTTAAAATGGAGGTTTCAAAAATGAATTTTTTTGGTTTAGAAAAGATATAAGAGGGCCTCAGCAAAGCGAGGATATAAAAGCTTTCAAAAATTCGTATTTCAAGAGGTAAAAAAGCAATTTTTTTTACAAATTTTTCACATTTTTAGCTCGAAATTTTAGAATTTGAATGACAGACTTTTGAAAGTTTCAATTTTGAAAATGAAAAGCAAACAGGCCCGAGGCTCCGAGCAGAATGAGATATGTTTTTTTCAGGTGAAAAGTGTGTTTTTTTAGTTTGAACAATATACTTACATTTGACGCTGAAATTTATTATCAAGTACATCCAATAGATACGCGTTGCACAATTTGCTTCGGTATTGGCTGTAGCTTGGAAATTTTGAAACGTGTGGTTGTGCGGATTAAGTTGGTTGTTAAACCCGAAATTGCGATATTTCTGAGATGGGTACTGGTTCGATGAATCGTTCCGCTTATGAATGGTTAACCTAATAGATTTTTGTAGTACACAAACACATACATATATGCCAGTCCGCCACTGGCCATGAAGTTCAAGTATAACAATTTTCAAACAAATATTTTCAACGCTTATTTTTTAGCAGATATACGTAGTTCATTTTTCAAATACATAATATGTAGGTAGGTATTTCTGACATTATCAAGCACTCAATGAGCAAAAAGCAAAAATGTGGAAACTCTTTTGCAATCAGCGAATATGTTCCAATAGCTAAAAAATTATGAAGGGTAGTTCTTTTATTCTTGAGGTGTGAAAAAAAGGAAATTTTTTCAGCCAAATCTGTGAAGATTAACTTGTTCCTTAGACGTAAAAATTCAGTTTTGATTGAATTTCTTTGAAATTGATCGTTTGGATCTTGAAAAGCAAACGTGTGAACAACCCTGAGGGGTTCATTGTTGGGGATTCACGAACCCGAAAATATTATGGAATTTACGGTTTTTGGATCCGTCAAATTGAAAATGCAATATAATTAGTTTATGTTGTTTGTATGTTTGCTTCACGTGGTCTAAACTCTCAATTTTGGAGGTATGTATTCAGGTAGTACTGCATTTTCACTATTTTCATGTAAAATCCTATGATAAATCCCAGAAGAACATGGAAGGACCAAGAGGCACGGGTTAATATGGACCGATTTAGCCGAATTTTTTTCGTCAATTACGAGTACCTACCCCTAAAGGGAAAAAATGAGGGTATGAGACCGGATCATTTCGAAAATTTTGTTATGTTGGACAACCCTAGTTTGCGCATTTTGCTTGGATTATTTTTATATGTAAGTATTTGGATTTTTATTCCATCATTTTGTACTACCTGCATCGGACTGCAGTTCGAAAAATCGTACTTGGTACCTATATTCATGTGGAAAAACTTCGTTTCTATTCTATCGATAATTTTTTTAATAAGATTGAGTAGGTTCTTCGCCTAGTTGTGATAACTTTTTATTAAAAATAATGTAGGTGTAGGGTAGGATGCTAACTTTGAATACCAGAATATCAGAATATTATTTGATAAAACGAAAGTCACTGTTCGAGTAAGTATTCAGCCATTTTGAGGTTCTCATGGTTTGAGTGAACCCAAATTGAAGATGTGGTGAACTGTTGAGTTTATCACAAGGCATCATTATTCCAAGGTTACAAAACAGAAAAAAAAATCATCCCTAAAAACAAATTTTCACGTCGGCAAAGAAAAAAATGGAAAAATGTTTTTCATTCCATTGCACATTTTTCTAATCACAAATGATACCTAAGCGAAAACTTTTTTCAAATTTTTTCTTTTTCGACATGAAAAAATTTTTTAGAGATGATTTTTTTCTGCCTCGTAGCTGTGGAATGATGTCTTATGATAAACTGATCATATCTTCAATTTGGGCCCACTCGAACCATGAGAACCTCGAAAGGGTTGACACCAAATAATTATAAACACGAGATGAATTTTATTTATTTTTCTCTTGGAAACGAGTTTGGAATGAAAAAAATCCGCGAAAAAGAATTACTTACATGTTAAAGAAAACACATTCGTGAAAATTGCTGGATCTTGTCTTCTACTCTTAATTTGTCTTCGTCTTGAATTTTAGGGAATTTACAAAAATCAAATTTGATTCACAAAGAGGCGAAAAAATTAGCCAAATAGGTCTATAGATATGTATTAGTTTTTTACTTTTTCATTCTGAGACACTGCACCGACGACATTGGCTATATTAACTATGCAAGTATTTAAATAATCTCGAACCCTTGTCTTAAGGGCCTCACGAGATGTCTCCATCGAGTCGTCTAGTCCAGGAGACGATTTTAAATACAGAAAATTTTTATACGTATTAAAATCATATAACTTGCACGTTATCGCCTTCAAAAGCTCAACGAGGGAGAATGAGCTTTAAACGAAACTAGATTCTTTTAGGTCTTAACGGCCAACAATACGAGTATTTTATTGTTACGTCGAGTTAACGCTCGGCTCAGCCATAACGAGCGTGTTTTTCGACCAATTACTACATTCGCTAAATTTATTCCTGTGAAGACGTAACTTCCAGATATAAGATTATAGATTTTTTTTACAAAAAAAAAAAAAAGAAGCAAACGCGTCTTCTCTTTTTATACGTATACTTTGAACATCAAGATAAGTATGAAATTCCAGAAACGAATTTCTCAGTCTTGCAGCCTTGGAGCCTCTGCCTGCACCCTCTAAACCCAAAAATTGACAAGGCAGCGAAGTATGATGACAACCAGGAACCAGACATTTTTACGCAGATAAATTTTCAACTGTTCGATTACACTTTCCCCCCTCTCTGTACCTACGCTTCTGCTGAAACCAGCCAGTGTTAATTTTTCTTTCCTTATTCCGTTCGTAAATGACGTAGAAAGTTCGGAGGTAATTTTTTTCCACCCTCGTTTAGATCCGTTCTTCTCCACCTCCTCTCATCCTGTGTGACGAAAATCGTCTGCGCGCCTTGCGAAAAACGAATTAATTTTAATGGTCATTTATTTTATCCCATTTCAACTTTTCTAATGGTACGTACTACGTATAGCGTATCCGAGTATCTCTGCTATAGGAGTTTCATTCAACCAAACGGAGCTGAGTAGCATTTTTTTCCTTCTTTTTCAACGTCTTCCTATGTAATATAGCAAATGGCGGTGGCTTTAAATCGAGAGCTATGAGCTATGCTGTAATATCTCTTTGGTATACGTATTTGAGGTGATGAAAGCTTTATGGCGGCGTTTTTATCGCACATGTGTAAGTTAATTCCAAATGGTGCAGTATAAGAGTCGTCGATGACGAAGGGATGAGTAATTTTACGACGATAGAAAAATCTGCCTGAGTGCTCGTTTTAAAATTAAAGCCTATATGTGAGTGAAGTATACCGATGAGTAGCTTATGATATATCTAAGGGTAGGTAGCGGATGCTCTTGCTCTCGTTTATTTATGTACTCGCGAAGTGATAAGTTTGCATGGGCTTTGATTTAGGTTTCAGGTATACGCAGATGTAGGTATTTGTAAATGTATGTTTAGAATTTCTAAAATGTTACCAAGTGTTAGCGGAATGTGAACGTTTGAGTGGTTAACGAGCTGGTTGATTTTTTTAAAACGGGTAGAAATTCACATCAGATGAATGAAATGACTTTTAGGTTTTAAGGGAAGAAAAAAAATAGGGATTCGAATCGAATGATCAGTTGATTTTTTTAGTGCGATTTTCGCATCTTTCGTTTCGTTTTATCTCATCGTTAAAAATATAAATATAGAAACAAATCTGAACGCGTGAGGAATAAAAGCCTTCTATAAAAATTCAACGTCGAATGAAATATTTTGTCAAAATCTCAACAGATTGATTGTTTTTTATCTCCAGTGATCAAGCTGGTAAAAAGTATTTCTCCCTGTAATTTTAAGGAATGTATCCGAACTGCACAAAAGTACCCACTTCTTCTGCCAAAATTTCATATAATGGAGTGCATTTCCCAAATTTTGGAGGAATTTTATAAATCCAAAGTTGAGGTTGAAAAAAATTAAAAGTTTACCTACTTGTTGAACTTGAAAGTGCCTTGGGTACCAAATACGTCATTGATCTCTTCCGGTTCTTCTATCAAATGACCTACCCTCGAGATACCGAATCAAGAAAAAAACCTATCACTTTCAGCTACTTTTTGCTTCGTAGCACGTGTTCAAAAAAGTAGTGCTGGAAATTGGTCCTCTTGAACATTGCTTCACTTCAACTAACTCACAATCTTGAATAAAATTTCAGGAAAATTCTTGCATTTTGAGCAATTTGATTGCATTTAACCGAAAATTTCTCTACAAAAATTGACATAATTTTGAAAAATCAAGAAAGTTGCTCAAAATATTGAACTTGATCGTTTCCCTCAGATAAAAAGTGCAGTTGATCACCAACTGAGGAAGGTTCAGAAGTGTCAAGCGCGGATCCGAACTATATCTATACTTATCTACGTAGTGCGAACTAGAGGTGAAAACCTGCATACCTAATTCTTGATTTTCCTGAAACGTGCCTAAATATAGAAATAGAGGGAGCGAGAATTATTGTCAACTTCCAAGAAATGCATAAGTTTTTGATCATGGTTTCTGGCTTTACTGTTCAAGGCAAATTAAAAAAGAAGTTTTCACTAAATGACCTATCTATAAAATTGAAGGGGCAATGAGCTGATCTGCCTCTTTCTGTAGCTCTTTCAAATTCGAGGAAAGGCAATTTCACAAAGTGAGACTTTCCTTGTTTCAAGAAGTTATCCACAAATTTACCTAAATTTTAAAGTCGATAAATTCCAACTTTTCAAAAAAATTCACTTCATTTTCAATAATGTGCTTAATTCCTTATTTTTTTAAAAAAAGTCCTTTTTTGTTCGTTACAAAAATTTGGACGAGAAACTATGTATTAAAAATTTCAAATTTTGAGAACTTGGCTACTTTTTCCCTCAATTTTTAGAATGGTCACGTTTTACAGAAGTCGATTTTCAAGTGAAGTTTACGTCTTTAAGTACACTACGTGAGCAAAAAATATCGTTTGAATTGGGTTGTGACACTTCTGAGCTTTCCCTTGTGAGAAATACCAGTTTTATTCACAATTTTTTAACCTCTTGTTGAAATAATTCTTTTACAATTTTTTGCTAGGCAATAACGTACTGAAAGTGAACTATTTTTTTTAGAGTTTTTGCACGAAAGCGAGAAAAAGCTCTATTGTACCTACTTGAGGGGTTTCATGGAAAAGGGGCCTTAGTCAATTTTTTTTTACTGATTTTTACAAGTTCAAATAGACTTGAAATTTTTTTCTATGAAAGCAAACATTTTCCAATTCGTTTTTTTTCTTTTTTTTTCATGAAAAGAACACTTCAATATTACTGAATAGTGAATATTGTAGAATTGATGAAAAAAATAATTTTAAATATATTCAGAATTTTAAAAATCAAAAAAACAAAAAAAATTGACCAAGGTCCTTTTTATATGGAACACCTTAATTGCTTTTTCATCGTCATTGTCAACACTTTGCCAATCAACGAGTAGTATTTTAGCTAACGTAAGCCAATTAGGGATTAGTGTTTCTCAATGCCAAATTCGAGACTGATTTAGAATTCAATTTTTAATTTTATTGACCTCATGTCGATGTTGAAATTTGAAAAAGAAAACAATAATCGAATGGATAGATGTTGCCCATACACTGAACCACTAATTCGTAAAAATACACTTTTGATTGTTCATCCGAAGCAGTTGAAAAATTTTAGCATCAAATATCGGCGCTTTTATGCGGTAACCTGCCTTTAAAGTTCATTGAACTTACTTCGACTTTATTATCGTGAGAAATTATTGAATTTTTCATTTCTTCAAGTTTTCTTATTCAAGAAAAAATGATAAATCAGCTTCAAGTTGATATTTAAAATCCAGTTTAGCAACCAATGAAACAATCAACCAATAAGGTTAAAGCAAATGCTAAAACTATCTTGCAATCAGTATTTTTAGCGGAAGCGTATGGGCATAATCCAGCCATAGAGGTTGATCAAATATCAGGTAGTCAATTCAAATGAGCTTGTAATCATGAATAAATTTATGTGCTTACTTGCAAAGTTTGGGGACAAGCTGAAATTTGGCATGCACATCCCCATAATAGTGTCCTGAAGAACATACAGTAGAAGTGCTCACGAATTTGGTCCTTCTGATTTAGCTAAGATTTGGTCCTTTGAAAGTTCATGTCACTCACACCTCAGAGCCAGATTTTCAAAAGCCAAAGTTCATTTTTCGATTTTCGGCGAATTTTTGAAAATTTTTGAAATAGTCTTTATTTGGTAGGGTTTTCATAAAAATAGTAAACCACGAGATAAAAATCTTAAATTTGGTCTTTATTCTGAAACCAACCTCTTCTCGATCGATTGCGAACAATTTCGAGTCGATCTGGAGGCTCCAGTAAAAGTTAAGATTTCTCCAGTCCACTGGAATCGCTCTAGAAAGCGCTGCATTCAACTTCGACAGCTAAGAATTTAATCCCACCATAAGTTTGGTGTTCTCAATCATTCTTCACGAATCTGGTATGTGACCTCACAACCAAATTTGCGGTGGTTTCTGAAGTAATTCTAGTACGCAGGAAAAAATCTTACTTTTGCTGGAGGCTCTTGAGTCTAGATCGACTACAAAATATTCACAATCTATTGGAGGGTCGATTTTGGTATTCAAATCAAATTTCAGATTTTCATTACATACATGGTTTACAGCTTTTTGAAAGAGTATTTCTCCAAAATAAGGCCCCCAGAGAGTTTCTTTTTCAATTCTAAATGATAGCTTTAAAAAAAATTGGTTCTAGAAAAATTTCAAATAATTTATGCAACAGCATGATCTCAGTGAAAAAATTACTTACTAATATTTTTAATAATTGTGGACAATGCGTAGGTACGTTTGTTTTTACTATGACTATCAAATCATTTTGCATTATTTTCTTCAAAGTCCAAACACTTGAAATGAATCACCAAAACTAAATTCGTTCCTTTTTATACTTAATGGAAAAAAATCATAACTCGCATAATTATTATAAACTGATATCTGTAATTCAATTTATAAGCTCTGTGAACGTAGAGGTACATGTGTACTTCGACTTTCAAGACGTCATTTTTACACGTCATAATAAATGGCCACATGACGAGATCTCACTCCAGGAAATTTCACGCCTTCGGTGGTTTGGTTTCTCTATTTCAATATCTCGTAATCTCATTATACCTTCATCTCGTCGCGTCGTCATCTCGTGGTCGTTTTAACAGACCACATTATACTGCAATCTGTTCTGTACACTCATACACTGTACCCTGTACATTGTGTGTGTTCCTATACCTATTAAATACGTATTAAAACGCTGCAGAGTACTGACTAATCCGTATACTACACTTATACAGTATACACAATTACCAATTACGATACAATTACACAATAACACACTGTGGTTCGCGCGTGCACCTTTATAATACATACGTAGACCTATCTGTATCTACTATACGAGTACCATAGGTACTTCTACTCGCCTCTGTATCCATCCCGTCGTCATTGCTCTTATCCATTGCAAATGACCTATGCCCTGCAATAGGTAGAATACAAGTTCTCAACTGGTAATTTTTACTACGATTTTTTCACCTTTTCAACCTGGCAAATTTCAACTTCCATGCCATGCCATGCTTTAGGTATACGTATATAGTCGTTCCTCCTCTTTTCTCTATCGTGTTTCCAGACTGTCTCGTAGCTAGACACGAATTCGCGTATCGTGTACCTATAAACTATATGGTCGGTCGTTTATTTCAATTACCTCGAGGTTAATAATTATGAAACCTAATATACAGACAGTCAAACACCCCGACAGGTTAAACGGTTCGCTGAGGGCAAATGGCATATGCACGTATTACACTGTGAGTAAATATTGTGATGCTGATGCTTAATCAGTGAGTATTTGATTTCAGATGTGTCAAAGGTGCTTATAATTTGCATTGGGTGGGAGTACATATAAACAGAGATTGTACCTTCCCAAATTTTTCTCAAAAAAGGTACCTAACTTTAGTATAATCACAGTGGGTATTCGGCAACAGTTCTCATTTTTATTAGTGGATGATCAATCCTCCCATAATATGCTGAATCTCCAAGAATAAAGCCAGAATATGAAAATCTTGTGGAACGACAAATAACTCACATTGGGGTACATCACAAAAAAGCTGTAATACATTATTTTGATTAAATTTCATGGAGATCTTCATTATGAGTTGTGAGTCACTTCAAAACGATTTCTTACCCAGAGGATATTTTTTGGAAAGGTAATATAGGTCCTGAAAGAATATGAATATCCTGGGGAAAAATAGTGATTTTTTTGCTCCGATCCAGAATTTCAAATGCTACTTTCAAAACATTTATTTTGGGGTGGAAAAAGGTGATTTTTTTCGAAGATATGTTTTCTTTGAGGGTTTACATTACATCTCCCTATACAAAAACACTCTTAAGGCTGGAATTTTTTTGTAAACAACTTACAACTTGAAATGGAAGTTTTCATGAAATTCAATCTATACAGTAGGTATACAGATTCATCTCAGGTTTCAGGGTGTCTAACAAAATTACTCCGAAGAAATGCAGTACTTTTACTGTACCTTTTGCATTACCTTATTTTTTTTTATCTAGCTTACACTGACCCCCCCCCCTACCAGAAAAATTTTTTTTGAACCGGTTGGAAAATTTTTACAAGTATTAATTTAACAAGTGTTGCCATCTTTTGAGGTACAAAATGAACATTTTTTTTTCATTTTCACCAATTAATTAATTTTGAGGGTTTTAAAAATTTTTAAATCAATGATTCTGAGAAAAAATACAATACTTTTCAGGCAAAATGCAGTACTTGCAGTACCGAGGATTTCAATGCAGTACTTTTACAGTACTTGCAGTACCTGTAGTACCTGTTAGACACCCTGCAGGTTTATTCGGACTAAACCGTTAGCCACGTTACAATGAATATTTACAGCTGATGAGCTGATAATATATCTTATTCTGCAAAAAGTTGCGAGAAAATTTTCCAATGGAAAATAATGCATTTATATTTCAACACCTCACGGTGAATTTTTTCGTATAGAAACTCTTGAATAGCAACTTAAGTGAAAAATCACCATCGTGGAGAGAGTGAGAGTTTTGAAATGAACAACTTTTAATAGGTACCTAGTTCCCATCTGGGATAAAAAAAATGTACTTATGAATAGTAGGTGACCACTTACTCCAAAAAAAAATGACATAGATCTGTGTTATTTGATTTAATTTTTATGTACGTATGGATGTGAAAGATCACATAAAGTTGTATTCAATCACCTCAAATTCACATTACATCGTAAGGAAATCAGCATACCAAATGAGCATGGGTTCCAAGAAATTAAATAAAACCACAATTTAAACTAAAGAATGACTCACTTACTCTCGTACGTCGTACGTGGGCAGCTGATTAACATTAGGTAACATACTACATGCATTATTTTTGCATCGAAAATCCGTACTCACCTGAAACAAAAAAATATTACAATTAAGGATTAATTATTTTAATGGAATGATCATAATCTTCTAATTGAATTTACAACTATACTGAAATTGGCTGTTCTGTTCGAGTCATTTTAAGGAATTTTCCTTTCAAAAAATTCATGGAATGAGTATCGCTGAGAAGTAGGCACTCAACTTTTGGCGAATTTTTCCGAAATTTTTGGTCATCATCTCGTCTTACCCATTTTTCCTTGCTCGATTTGAATTTTTGAGATAATTGAAATGTTGCTGACGGTAAAATTAACTGTTCATTTTGGAATAGGAACATATAAAAATAAATGTAACGGATGAGATCATTATCGAATAAGGAATGATTTTTTATGAGACTGAGGTCTAGGATTAAAATAAATATTTTACTTCGTAGGCCTAAATTGAAAACAGGCCTGCTTTTTTGACAAATTTTTAAAAAAAGGTGCCACCAAAATAGCCAATAATGGGGTACGTATAAAGTCTCCCCTCGAGTCGAGGAAAGATTTAAATCATAGATACGTCTTTATGCTCGAGTCAACTTGATGCCCAGAATTTTTGGAACTTCTTCATGTATCTAATTATAGCAATTCATGTTATTTTTTCCCAACATCTCATAAGTCAGCCTCAAGATCTAAAAGTGTAGGTACTGAAAGTTGTAATTTTTTCCAAGTTTTTAAAAGTCTGACATATGACATAATAATAACAGGTACAAAGAACAGTTTTTTGAATAGGTTTTAAAGAGTTACCGAAATGTTGAAAATTGGTCAATTTTTTCTCAAGTACAAACTTAGCAACCAATGCAACTGTCAACCAATTATGGCGAAATGAGCAAATGGAAAAACAATCTTGCAATCAGCGAATAGCACTGATGGCTTGTTTCATCATTAAAAAATACGCGTTTTAACCTCTGTTGGGAGTTTTTTCTTTGAGACATTTCATGGAAAGGCTTTTTTTAGGGAATTTTTTCTCTTGGAAATTTCACACTGTGAACATTTTTCTGAAGATCTTTTTGTCTGTACACTTTTCCGCCAAAATTTTCTCTTTGAAGAACTTTCATAGGAGAACTTATTTCTCCGATGAATTAAATTTTACAGCAGGGGGAAATGCTTCTTTTTTGGAAGTTTTTTTCCCAGAGAACTTTTCGTTGGAAACCTCTGTGTGGAGGCTTCATCTGAGATTTTTTGGTCTGGGGAATCATATTGAAAGTTTTTTCTGTAGCAATTATTTCTCAGATTTTTTTCATTCGGATTTTGTTCTGGAAATTTTTACACGAGGTAACATTCTTTGTCAAATTGTTTATCCAGAGAGTTTTTCTTAGGACGATGTTTTGTTTTGTCACTTTTTTCCTGTAACCTTTTCTCTGAAAAATTTCCCTCTGGAAACTTTTTTCTTGATATTTTATTCATTAAAGAATTTTTGCCAAATTATTGCTCGAAAGAAGTTTGTTTTCTTTCTCTGGTTAATTTTCCTGCAAGAATTCTTTTAAAAATTGTCGAATTTTTTCCTCAAGTACACACCTACGAAGTTTTTTTGTGAATTTTTTTTCTTCGGAGACTTCTTTTTGAAGATTTTTGTGGAAGAAGACTCCCCCACCCACCACTTTATTGTGAAAATGCTCTGAAAATTGTCAAATTCTGCTCGGGGAACATTGTTTTGGAATGTTATTTTCAGCAGAGAACGTTTTTTTAACAAATTTTTTCCTCGAATTTTTCTCAGAAGAATTTCCCTCTAGTTGAATTTAAAATGTTTTTTTGGGAGATTTCCGGTGGAGAATATAATGCAGTTATGTTTCAACACTTCACAGTGAATTTTTTCGAATAGAAACTCTTGAATAACAACTTGAGTGAGAAATCACCATCGTGGAAAGAGAGAGAGAGAGAGTTTTGAAATAGGCAACTTTTGATAGCTCCCATGTGGCATAAAAAAAATGTACCTATGAATAGTAGGTAACTACTTACTACAAAAAAAATGGCACAAAATTTTTTTCTCATTGACGACTTCCAAGTATCATCTAAATTTAAAACAGTCAAATTTCTCTGCTGACAACATTTTGCCTTCCTAAAAGCAGTGGTTTTTGACTGGATTTTCAGTAAATAAGTTACCTACTGTTTATCAGTCAAATGTGAATTATTTACTGAATTAATCAGTCAAAAATGAAGAATTTAGGTACTTATCAATCAGTCAAAAACTACTGTGGTCAGCAGTAAAAAAAATTTAAATAACCGATTTTAGCAGTATTTTTTTCACTGTTTATCCCAGTCACGACATTTTGCCTTGAAGTTGTTGGGAATAAAATCTCCTATCTTTGATGTAATTTTGATATGATCGAAAGATAGTTGTCATGTTTTTCAATTTTCATACACTCAAAGAGTGAAAAGATATCAACTCTATAAACGTATTTTTCGAATCCAAAACTCAAAAAGTAAAATTACCCTTGGCAGCCTGAATCTCTCGAAACAGCCCCTCTTAAGACGCCCGAAAACTCGATTTGCAATACGATTGCATTATTTTACTACGTTATATAAATTTTCACTCTCGTCGGGTAATTTCTTCGGTATCTGCGAAACGATTAAATTCAGCTAGCGAAACCTAAAAACCTAATATACCTCTAGTAAAATCTGCTGCAGCAAACTTCACAAACATACTTAAACAACCACCGCGAGAGTACTTTCGCGCGTCATAATCCCACCCAACAAATATTACATTCGGTATATAGTAAGAGATGTGCGATGCCGCTTTGCAGCAGCATTTACTATAGTTATACACATTACAACATTAGAACACACTCGAGCGTATCTAGGCGTATGTATTACTTATACACTACATACACAGACTCACGAAAAAGGCAAAACGGCTCAACAGAATTAACGATAATTAGACCTTCACCATGCAAAGGTCGTTCAAATAGCCCAGCTCAGCATCAAGGCGTTAATACCACACTCTTCGTACTACGAGTTTACCACCACCGATATACGTAGTATGCTGCGTATATAGAGATACGAGGTATATTATGTACATTTGTATACGATCACAAGTTGGTACGTATAAGTATATTTAGTGTATATTACTTATTTTGAAACAAATTCCAGTTTAATTCGCTCGTTACGGAGTCAACTTTTGCGCCAACAATTAAACGCTCGACTCGACTCCGCGGGCTCAACTTCTTCAAACTATAATATTGGTTATATTTGATTAATAAACACATTTCGTTCGTATTGCTTCTAACGCCTCTCCTTCTTCCTCAATAATAATGCAAATAAACGTATAATGTTCAGCTTATACGTATAGCTGTGCTGTATTCTTATTACTATGCGATCAACTTCCCTATACTTAGCTGGGAAATGTAAGTACACTGGTAGTATCTTAATGTCATTATTTCAAATTATACAGCGTGCTGAAACTTTTCGTCGATTTTTTCATTAATTTATTTACTCGTATAATGAGAAGATTTTGAAAAAGTTCTGCGAACTCGCAGTTCAATGTTGATCAACTCTTAATCGAGTGAAAATGAACGATCCCGCGTAGCACTGACGAGATCGTCAGTGGCCTCGACAAAAGTATCGACATGATTTTTCATGACTGTTGATTGAAAAAAGTCAGAATATTATCCACAAAGGGGTTAATCTAATAACGTTTAAGATAATTGATTAAAAATTGACACTAAATTTTAAAAACTATGACGAAAATGCTGATGGTCGTCATTGCTGTCTACATTTGTATCTACAGTCATGTGCAATATTTCGATATATTGTAGATACCATTGTAGACCCATCATCGATATCGAAATTCAGGTCGTCTTGTCGATCCGAAGTTGATGTCGACTATAAGATCGACAAAATCATCTACAAAATTTTGATCTTGTATAGTTACTTTTGTCGATCTAATAATTGTCATCAACTTTGGCATCGGCAAGACGACCTGAATTTCGATATCGATTAGAGGGTCTACAAAAGTATCTACAAAATGTCGTCATCGAGTAGATACTTCCGTAGATCTTGTAATCGACATCAATCAACAGGTTAATATTTATGAAGAAGTTGATGTCGATTACAAGATCTATAAAATATTTTTAGAAATTTCGAAGTGTTGCCGACTCATTTGTCGATGTCTAAGTCGATAATATAATAAGACAAATTTTCTAAGTCCAGAATAAGATGGACTGAATATCTTTTTAAGGCCTCTTCATTCAACAGCGGCAATGGTCTAGTGGTTAGAGATCGCGAATAGTACAGTGGCGACCTGGGTTCGATCCCTACCCAGGGCAAGTTTTTTTCTTCGAAAAATTTTTTTTAGGGTGAAATATTTTTGAGAATAATTTTACTCGAATCAAAAAAAGAGTTTTGGGCACATTTCGCACATTTTCAACCAAAATTTGCCTTTTTACACTCGAAAAAATGACACCAATGTCGAGACCTTGTCGAGACAAAAAATGAAGGGAGACGATAGTCGATTTTGATATCGACTTCTCACTCGTCATGTATCGACACTGGCGTCTACAAATGTCGTGTCGACAAGTGACGGATTAGAGACCTCGTCTATTCCATCGACTTTGGCATCGCTTGTGCTACGCGGGATATAGCTCAGCTGAAACTTTTCCTGGGCGAAGTTCATCTTCAGCTTGGAATGGGGACTTGCCCCCGACTGATAGTATGGCGCGTCTTGGCGAGTAAGGGGCACTATACCTAAAAACCTATTCATCTGTTCATGGGATGCAACAGTGTGTTCCCAAAGTTATACTTATCAAGTTAGTAAAAAGTGATACTTTTTTGCAATCAGACAATGACTGCTCACGTGGTGGATTAAACCATACACAGTTAATTTTTTTCGTTGGCATCAACGTGTAGTGCGCGCCTCGCTCGGCGAGTAAGGGGAACTACCTAAAAACCTTTCTATATCTATTTATGGGACGCAACAAGGTATTTCCAAAGTTCGACTCATCAAATTGACGTTATGAGTGAAATTTTGAGATAATTGAAAAAATGAAACTAGCATCTTGTAGAAAATTTAATTTCCAATAAGACAGGTCCTCATCACCTTTAAAAATACTACGAGAAAACTGCCTTTTTTTTAAATTTCAAGCTACTCGTACATTGCATATGTCCTCTCAATTTCAAAGCAAAAATAAAAACGAGGTGACCATTGTGTAGTAAATTGAATTTTCTACGAAAAAGGTCCTCTTCGTATTTTCGGCGCCTTTACTCAAAACCTGAAGCAGACAGATTGATTTGATTTTTCAAAACAGGAATTAAAGAAAGAAAAAATCTCATTTGTATTTTTGGTTTGTTTTTCAGATCGATCTGTCTGATTTAGTTTTGAAGATGACGAAAATGTGAAAAGGTCCTTTTTTGAAGAAAATGTGAGTTTCCTACACAATGATCAGCTCATTTTCACTTTTTTTTTTTGGTTTTGCTTCACAGTTGGCAGTTCTAGAAAATCTCTAAATAATGACTCGTGTAATTTTCCAAACTAATGCCCAATTGAATTTCACCATTATTTCAAGTTTGATATTTCGAGAATTTTTGAATTTTTTCAGTAGGTGTGGAAATTTATTTGGGCAGCTAAAATCGAGTTTTGGCTTATTTTCGACCTATTCAACGAATTGACTGGTGATTGGGGCGATTTGCGGAGGACGCCTAGAGTGTGTTTTTTGACCAGTATCAAAAATTGTACTTACTCGCTGCAGAAAGGTAGGAAAGAGTAGTTACTTGGAAATTCTCATGAGAATAAGAGTCGATATTAGCTTCAGAAATGATTTTTATAATTTTTGCCAAGAAAAATACGCATTTCTAGAAGGAACCGAAAAAAAAGAAAAATCATAATTTTCCTGCAAAACATTTTAAAATTTTCAAAAATTCCGCAAAAAATTGAAAAATAATCATAAGACTTTTTTCCGTTAAAAGTTATAAATTTTTTGGGCATCGAGTTTCATTCTGTTTTACCGCCTCCGCATTTGTTTGCACCCAATGAACTATGAGCAACAAGCGATACTTTTGTGCAATTTGAAAGTTGCTGATAACTTGCATCGCTTTTCGCGTATTTGGACATCGCACGCAGGATGTGACACTCGACCAATCAGATGCGTCGTTCAGAGGACCGATTCGCCTTATCTACTTTCTGTAGTTTCTGTTGCTTTGCTGGACTTGGAAAAAATTTATTAGCACACGGAATATTAAGTACGGCGATGCCGAATTAAATAATGTACTTATTATTCACGTCTATTTATTCTCATTTACCTCAAATTTCTTTCATGTTGTCTTTGACATTGACATTTATTTATCAAGTTCGTCTGTTCGAGACTAAACAGTAACTATGCTATGATGTGATATCAACCAACCCATTCAAATTTCAAATCAAAATCACGTTTGTAGTTTGTTCTATTCTATAATCAGTTGATCACACATCGCTAACAATGTAATAATTCATTAAACATTTATTATTTTATATTTTGCTCGTAAAATGGCTGTATTATTTTCGCATTTGCATATGAATAGAATATCTGAATTAGTGAATTCTGATATTGGCGATTCCCTCAATACCACATGGCAGATATTCATTTATGCCAACGCAAAAATGACAATTACAACCATTTTACGAGCAAAATGTAATTAATATTGTGTAAATCAATGATTGCTGGTTAACAATTGAAAAATCAGATGAGAATACATAATTAGGTATTATGATTTGCATGTAGCACTGGAACAGAGTTCATCGGCGATATTTAATAAACAAAGCAATAAAACATCATGGAATTTACTTCCTCAATATCTGATATACAATAAACCACTTCTGCATAGTTCAGAATTGAAAATGATTAATTATTTCATGTACATTTTTATTTTTTAATGATCGACTGGTGTCGTAATCGCAATCATAGATTTTTCAAGTCCAGAAAACTGATAATACATTACTGAATAGATACGAGCGAAAAAGAATCGGAATTTCCATTCCAAATGAACGGAGTGTCACATCCTGCGTGCGATGTCCAAATACGCTGGATTTTCGTTCCGTTAAAAGTATAAGTTTTTTGGGCATCATGTCTCATTCTCTTTTACCGCCTCTGCATTTGTTTCTTTGCACCCAATGAACTATGAGCAAAAAGCGATACTTTTGTTCAATCTGAAAATCGCTGATAGCGTGCATGGAATTTCGTAAATTTTTTCAGAAATTTCTGATTTTAAGTGAAAATTCAAAAAAAAGTTCTCCACCGGAAATCGATTTCCCAAAACTATTATCAGCTTTCCTAGTTGATTTGGAGCCCACAGCGAAATTTTAGTTCATGATTTTTTAAATGCATTATTATATGTACATATGTAGTATCTCTGCTAGCAGTGCTCGCTGTAGTGATTCCAGTGAAAGTTTAAATTTTTTTATACCTAATTTTTGAAGAATTTTTAAAATTTCAGAAATCATTTTCGAGTTTCCAGTGGAATTTCATACATTTTTCTATAACTTTTGAGGAAGTTTTGAAAATTTTAAAAAAAAAACGTTATTTTTCCACATCTGATTTTGGTTTCCTTTCAACATATCTCGTTGATCGACTTAAAGACTGCGATAAATTTATAATTTTTGAAAAATTGTTCAAATTTGGAAGTCACCATTTTTCTTGTATAAATTTGTGAAATAGTTCTCCTCCGATTTCTTAGAACCATTTTTCAGCATCTCTCGTTGATTTCGAATCTCTATTAGTAGGTACAATTTTATTTCATTTCAATTTTGAATAATTTTTGAGGAATTATTGAAATTTTAAAAATCTCCAGCCATTTCTCCTGTGAAAATTCATGAAAATATTTTTCCTCGTCTGAACTTTAATTTTTTGAACCAATTTTCAGCATATCACGTCAATTGATTTGAAGTCTCCGGTGACATTTCAAGCAAGTTTCTATAATTTTTATAAAATGTGTTCGGAAATCGAAAAATTGTCATCTTTCTTGTAAAATTTTACAGAAAATGTTTACTCTCCTATCAAAGCCTCCGGAAAGAGTAGAATTCTAAAAATTCTGTTCAGAAGAACCGATATTAGCTTCGAAAATGATTTTCATCATTTTTACTTTAGAAAATTACTCAAGTATTTCTGGAAAGAAACGAGAAAAAAAAAATCAATAATTTCCTGAAAAACAACATTTTTGTATTTTCAAAAATTTCGCACAAACTTGAAAAATTATAAAATCTTTTTTCGTTGAAAGTTCTAAATGTTTCGGGCATCGAGTTTCGTCCTCTTTTGCCGCCTCCGTGTTTGCTTATTACCATCCAATAAACTATAAGCAAAAAGCGATACTTTTTTGCAATCTAATGGTCTTATTGCAGTTTCACTTCTACATGTTGGTTATATCTCAGGAATTTTATTTTTGAATACTATTTTGAAGAATTATTGAAATTTTGAATATCTCAATGCGTTTCTCGCACGTCAATTGTCTTGGAGCCTTCAGTGAAATTTCAAGCAAGTTTCTATAATTTTTACGGAATGTTCGGAAATCAAAAAAAATCATTATTTTTCTCATAAAAGTTTACATAAAATGTTTACTGTGCTGTTGGGCCTATTGATTTCCCATGAACTTATTCTGCACACAGAGTTTTAAAACCAAATTTCAACACTTTCAGTAAATCTGGAACTCCCTCGATTGTCGTTATTATTTTTGAACGTCTTCTTGAAGACATAGAGATTTGATAAGAATAGCTGAAAATTTGATTTAGACACACCTCCTTTCGAGATGCTCGACCTAAAAATCCGTTGATTCCTATTTAATTCTGTTCGAGCTTTGAAACTGATTTTTAGCTGATTTCAAATTTCACAATTGGTGAAATTGAAATTTAACTAATATTGTTAGGTGAAAAAATTGTTTTTTCCGCGAGCGAATGTTCCCTCAATTTCACAACAATATTCAACGTCTGGGTTGTTTCAAACGTTTTCAACAAGGTGTTCTCAATCGACTGAAATTATGAGCCTTTTGAGTCAAGTACCTCGAAAGAGGTAGAAATTGGCCTTGAAAAAATTTTCAAAATTTAAAAAAAAATCAAAATCTTGTTGAAAAGTTTAGATTAGTCGGAAACGGTGAAATTATGATTTTGGGAGATTGATTACTCAGTTCCAAGAATTTGACTTGAAAAAAAATGTGTTCTGCTGTTTGTCAATACTTCCCAAAAGTTTGGAAGTACTTATGAAATTTTCGTTACAGGCCCACAATGGCAATATCTAACTGTTTATTAGAATCCATTGTGCAGTGAGAAAAATTACTTACTTACCTCAGGTATACAGGTAACAAATTTATGAAAAACGTGAAAAAAATGTAATGGAAAATCTGATCCACAATTGAAAAAAAATATATCTACCAAGTTTTCGATATAAAACGTCGAGTTTTTAACGAAAATAAGTACCTACTTGAGAGATGAAATAACAATTTTGTAATTTGATAGGTAGGCTATAATTTTGCCAAATACTTACTCGTATAACGCATAATTTTCATTTCTTCTTCAAATTTTAAATTTTAAAATTAAGTAAGGAAAAGAAAAACAAACCGGCCCTAGCAATTCATGTTTTTAGAAGTATAAAAAAGGTCCTTTATGCAGGGAAGAGTTTATATTTTTTATTCAAACTTTGAACATTTATTGAATTTGAATAATACGTTTTTATTGGGGAAAAAGAAAGAAGCAGAGCGAAGCGAGAGCCAAAGCTCTCAAAAATGTGTAATTCAAGTTAGTCGGCGAATGAGCCCCTTCTAAGATTTTTTTTTTTCAAAATCCCCCCCAAAAAAAAGAAGAAATGAATTGAAAATATGAAGTCTGATTGAAAAAAAGTAGACTTTGCAAGACCTTTATAGACACCCTACAGAAGAAAATTGTCGTTGAATTTGTCATTCAAATGATGTGTTATGGATTTTTTGCAGGAAGTCGGAGAGGGGAGGGGCCTGTCCACAATCTACCGGCAATATTGTTGACTCCATTAATATACATCGTGCAGAGGTAAAAATTACTTACCTCAGAAGAAAATTGTCACGTGTTTTAGTATGTTCATGTTCTGTTGTTCTACATAGCTGATTTCGACTGAAATACCTCACTCAAAACCAACAATTATAAAAAATTCTCTTCAAAATTCGCGATAATCATCTTCCCATTTCAAGACCAGTTCGCCAAACATCCTCCAGATGTCAGTCATTTCATCGCAGCTTTCCATCGCTCATATACCGCGTCTACGCTTCCCCTCATTTTCTCGTTTTGTTTCATCAAAAGGTTCCGTCAGCCAACGGCGGCGTCCTCTTGGCCAATCCAATGTTGGCGTAGGTTGCCATAATTCGGCGGGTACATTTTGCCATACAGATCGGTCTCCATCTCTTTGTTTGTCTGTTGTGCGTCTGCATTCTACATATCTCTCCTTCACTCACACGCAGTCTACTGTATGGTACTCTTATGTAAGTGAAGATGCTGTGCTTCGAGCCAGGAGCCAATCAGAATAAAACAGAGGGAAAATTAAGAGAGTCTGCTGCTTGCGACAGCGCCGCCGCCATTGAAATAGGCTCATGCTACGATGGCTTAAATAAGGCTTAAGACTCGTGTACCTACTAATACGTACGACTACGTGTGCTTCTGTGTGAGTGAATATGTCTACGAGTAGACGACGTGCATATGCAAGTATGTATAGTACCTACGACGAGTATTATGTATGCAAAGGGGCAGAAAAAAAATTACGCTGCGAATAAAAGAATGAAAGACGTGCTCGGTGCAGGTACTTATCAAGCAGCTCAGAGCTGCGTGTTTGCCATTATGTTATGGATTGCGACTTGCGATGAGGCGAGCGAGGTGCTGTTTTGTCTACTCTCTCCAAGCTGAGTACCTTACCTACCACCACCGTGTGCAGAAGTACTACATATACAATATACATATTGGTACATATTACATAGGTATAGAGTACTATTTTATACGTATTCGAAGAGACGAAGACGACCAGGACCCGAGTAGTACACCTATTTATGAAGACGCGACGAGAGCCACAGCCACAGCGAGCTAGCGGAGGAATAATAAATCGCCCATGTGTAGCCCAAGGCGTTATTTACGCTGCCGTTTGTTATGCTTATATACTTATGTGTGTGTGTGTGTGTGTGTGTGTATCTTCGCTGTATTGTGAAGAATAGACGAGCCAGAAATGTGGAGAATGAAAATATTTCGCGGATCAGCGCTCTTCTTCTGGATGAACCTTGGTACATCTACATAAGGTGAAGGAAAGAGGGGAAAAAAGGTCGGAAGAAAGATGAGAGATTGGTATCTGGTGCGAATGTGTATGTGTATGTGATGCGATGTTCCAAAAGAAAGGCTCGAGTCGGTTTTGGTTTATATTCGTCCAAGATGGGTTTAAATTTCCTGGTATTTTTGAGTGCCTAATGCTCTAAATGTATAGAAAGAAGATGTGGCACGCGAAGGTATGAGTTACAGAAGTTAGAAGGCTTTTTTGAAACAAAAGTTGGTATATTCCAAGAAGGTCAGTGAAAGCTCAAAAGTTCACAATTTTTCTGAACTTTTGGCCAACGAGAAAACTGATGGCTCAAATTGGTGGCTAATTGTGGTATTTTTCGTGCTGAATCCGAATATATAGGTCTGCCAACCCTCGAGTGCTGCCAAAGTCCCGCCAGATTGGGTCAAAGGGGGAGGAAATTCGGCAAATTTCATCGGGTTAAAAATGGGAAATATATAATCGCACGACAGAAAAGGGTGTTTGAACGACACCAGCAAACGACAATAAATGCTGTGGTAGCGACAAGTTAGGTCTTTACAACGACAGGTTTTCAACGACAAAATAATGAGTCAGAGCGACTATTTTTAATTATTAATCACGACAAGTCCTCCCGACAAAAAAGGATGTCTGAGCGACAGAATAAAATTTTAAACCACAGAACAATTTATCCAATTGCAAATCTGAAAATACACGAAAAAGCAATAAATAAAATGTTGGATTGGGAAGCTAGCAAAAATATACTTACTTAAAAATTGCCCTGAAATTGGTGCAAAAACTGTGTGACAATTTTCAAATGTAAAATGTGAGGTTCCTATGGACTTATTGAGATTGCAATTTGCAGAATAATACAGTACCTTTGCGTTCTATGATAATGAGAATTCGTCAATTTTTTCAACGAAAAAAATGAAGATCATTACACTTTATATAAATCATTCATTTTCAAAAACATGGCGCGTGACACACAAGTCGAAGGACATTTGAGGTACTTATAAAACCGAATGTACACGAATGAAAGGAGGGCTAAAAATCTCAATACCAAATGTAAAATGTGATGCTTGCATAGATAAAAAAAAAATAAAATAAAAATTATGCCAAAACCGTTGAGAAATTTGCTATGTACACTAAATTTACCACTTTTTGAGAATTACCCTCCTATCATTTTATGAAAATTTCTAATTTTTTTTTCATTTTATTCGATTTGTAACTTTTTTGGTAAAAATAGGCGTGTTGATGGATTAAAAAAAAATTAAAAATAGACGTGTTAATGGATATTTCTGTCGTTATTTTTTTTTTACCATTGTCGTTCAATTTTTTTAAACCATCGTTCAATTTTTTATTTGTCGTGGACATTTTTTATCTGTCGTGCAAACATATGATTGTCGTTCAACTTTTTTTTCTGTCGTTCAATTTCTTTTTTGGTCGGGCATATCTTTTATTTGTCGGGCCTGTGGTTTAGACCACCTTTTCTGTCGTGCGATTCACCTATTCTGTCGTAACGATAAATCATACCGGTTAAAAATTATTTTCAATCTGCTCAACGGAAATGCTCTAGGGCTGAGATGATTTTTATACACAAATTTTTCAAAATTTTCAGGGGGGGTAAGGCGTAGAAGGAGTATCGATAAATTCACCAAATATGGCCTTGTGATACATCAAAATATGGAATTTTTGGGCCGTATAATTCAATATCACCCTCCAATGTGAGAAATATTGCAACGGAAATTAAATTTCAAAAAAAAAAAAAAAAAAAAAAACTCTGCGAACTTTTTTTTAGTTTGCTCGTTTCAGATTTCGAGGTTGTGCGCGTTGCGCTTTGGCTCACTTTATCTTTCAGGTTCGTCGAGCCGATTGGGTCTGAACTGTCTGAAGACGTGATCACATTCACATACGTACCTATCTTTAGAACGGAAAACAAACAAGATTCTCTCCCATTTTTATTTTTTGACACTAGAGGATCATATTAAGTGAGAAGCGATTTTTCTCAAAATTATAGGAAAACCATTTTTGGGTTTTTGGCGAATTTTTGAGAATTTTAAAAATTCAAAAAAGCTGCTTCAAGGGTGATTTTTCAACGTTTTTGTGATTTTTTTTAGCGAAGTGAACCAATCTGAATATTTCCTTTAATTCATTTCCCCCAAATCAATAATCAATAGTTTTAGACCATTCTAGACCCTCCAGAGATTTTTTTAATTTTCTCCAGAAATTATAAATCGTTATGGAAGAGCTTGAAATGAACTCGAGCACTTGTAACTTTGATCAGTGCTGATTAAGGACCCTCTCGTCCGTTTTTGATAGTTTTTTCGTAAAATTCTAGGACTGCCAGTTCAAAAGTAAATTTTTGACCATGTCACGAATTCCATAAGAAGTCAATAAAATCGAATTTTAAGAAGTAAAATTAAGACCATTTTCGAGTCGAAAGATCGTGTTGAGACACCAGACGATGTCTGATCGAAAAACCTCCTTGTTATACACATCTTCAAAAATTTGGATTTTCTCACATTTTCTGGAATTTGGAAATTGACTAGAATTTACTTTTGAATTGGCACTCCTGGAATATCGCGGTTAGCATCTAAAATGGTCAGGAGGATACATACCCTCTCAATAAATGCCGACCATTCATGTTTAGCCCTTCGAGAGCAATTTGAAATTTCTGGAGAGAACTGAAAAATCGCTGGAGACTCCAAAGTTGCCCCAAAACTAGTGATCATTGATGTGTGATAATTGAGTAGAAATTTTTCGCGCTGGTTTACTTTGCTCAATAAAATGTGTATTTTTTGACGAAATTTTGGAAACGGGAAAAAGAAACTTAAATGGTTACGGAAGTTTTAGAACACGTCCTTATGATCCATCAGTTTCGTTCAGTTCAGAGGTTGGGATTTACTTATAAAGGTTTTCTTGTCTGTTCCAATTCAAATTTCTAACGTGCTTAAGCCATCATCAAAATTGATTTTTCGATTTTCAGGCATCGTAACAGAATTAGTCTTGATAAAAAAAGAAAACATTGGTAACTTCTTTTCACCAAAAAGTAATCAAAATTGCCGCTGATTTTCGAGCCTTCTCAACAGTTTAGTAGATAAGTATTAAAAAAATTGAAAGGAGCAGGAGTGAAAATGAAAAAATTTTTCAGTGTTATTTTGACACAGTAATGATTGTACCTACATTTTTCAAATTTTCAATTCAAAATACTTATTTATCCATCAAAAATTTGATAGAAATGAAAATTACCTACTACTAAAAATAAAACTCTGAGACATTTGAAATTGTAGATCGCGTATTATTTTGTTGATTACTTGATTTTACTACGATTAAAGGAAAAAATAGATGAAAGAAATGAATTATATAAAAAGTAAAAAAACAAATATAGAAACGTACTTTCGTAAAATAAAATGCAGTAACACCACCCAGGGTGTCCACTCTTTTAAAGAAACTATTTTCACTTAACTTCCTCAGGTTTTCCAGACCAACTTTTTCAATTTTACGTCAACCCATCTTCGTCAACTCTCTTCACCCCTTCCAAAAAAACCTACGAATTTTCTTGATGTCAACAAATTCTAAAAATTTCAAATACTTCATTGCATTTTTTTGAGATATTTTTGTTCATGCACGTAAATGCTCAAGGGCTAAGATGATTTAAGTATAAACGCAGAAATTTTTGAAAATTTTCATTTTTGAGGGATGGGGCGTGAGGGGAGTATCGATATACATCAAAATGTAGGTTTTTTGGCCCGTAGAATTCATTATTACCCTCCTGTGTGAAAAATATTGCAACGGAAATTAAATTCAAAAAAAAAAAAAAAAAAAACTCATCGAATTCTTTCACATGGTGTATTCAGTTTTTGGCTTTTTGGTTGCTTCAAAAAATAAATTTTTTATGCGAATGGGAAACTTACTTGTTGACTGACCTTTGTATTACATGTACCCCTTCCTCTCCTCTCAGTAAGGTGGTGCCGAGGCAACGAAATTCAAAGTGGGCAATGAAACACTAAAAACGGGATACGTACTAATGTACAATGTATTATGTATATCGAGAAATTGTTGTTTTTGAATTTTTACTCGAAAACTGGAGGGGGAATTTAATTTCTTATTTTTCAGTATACAAAAATTGGATTTCGTTCAGTTTTGAGATTATAAAATCTCATTTCTTTTCTTCCGTTTTTATAAACCGTTTTCAGTGTTTCGCAACATTGGATTGAAATTGCTTTGAAAACTGAATTACAAACGCTAATTTTTTGCGAATCTGAAACTTTCGGAATTGTTTCCTCTTTCCAACGATATTAAAACCATAAATTCTTGATATATTTTTCGTTGAATTATTCACTTGGGTATAAAGAATCAAAGCTGATGCAAATAAATGCGAAAAAGTCGTCAAGAAAATAAGGTATGGTTTTTGTACCGTTGAAAAGAGGGGAAAATTCTGAAAATTTGATTCACAAAAAATCAGAGTTTCTTATGATGAGTTTTCTAAGTAATTTTGATCCAATGTCGCAAAATACTGAAAATTAATGAAATATAATATGAGTTTTATAACCTCAAAAATGGCCGAAAACTTGATTTTTTTAACAGCAAAAAATAGGAAATTTGATTCCCCATCAATCATGAAGAATATTAACTTCTCCAAAACTCTCCCATTATCGAGTATAAAGATTCAAAAACCACAAGTTTCCGATAATAGCTGTCACAGATGAATTTTTTTTTTTACTTCGACATTTTTAAATTACTTAGCTGGGTAGAAAACGACTATCAATCAAAACTCCAAAACTGCGAATTGAAATACAGATCTGCTGTAATTATTGATATTTTCGGATTAAAATTTTAACAAAATTTATGAATTCAATTTCATAAAAATCTGATATTTTTCTGTGCATTATACTGGAGTTGAAAACTGAACTTTAATAAAATGTTAGAAAAGATGTGTGAGGTTATTTTATTGATCATGCTACAAAAAGCTGTTTGAAAAAATGTTTGAAAGCATTGAACAATTGAGCATTAAAGTACCTACCCAAATATCCAATATACACGAAAAGCAATGCAAAAACTCTGTTGCAATCAGCGAATGGCTGATAAAGTTGCTACTTGAAACAATGGTGCTGTAAACTGTGTCTTTTTTTTCAGTCCGCTTAGTAAAAATTAATGTGATGCTAAGAGCCCGTCAAAGCCGTTGAAAATCAAAAAATAAAGTGGCACCGGAAGCCTCCTAAAGTTGTAGAAAATACAATAAAAATGATGCCGATGAAAAATTTCTGAAATAACGTCTCTGTCATTTCTGAATAACTCCACATTCAAGATGAAAGTACCCTCGGTCTTTCCAGAAAATTTGGAGAAATGAAAAAAAAAAATCGAAAGAAAATTCGATCAAAATTTATAAAACATCAGAAAAGATACAATAAAAAATTCATCATTAAAAATACTCTTTCAAAAAAAGCGTTGTCAAAATTAATAAATTTTTCATCAGAATTTCTGACTTTTTTCATTTTATTGATCATGCTACGAACAGCTGTCCGAAAAAATGTTTGAAAGCATTGAGCGATTGAGCATTAAAGTACCTACCCAAATATCCAATAAATGAAAAAGCAATGCAAAAACTCTGTTGCAATCAGCGAATAGCTGATAAGTTGCTACTTAACTGATATGTAATATCGTATAAACTTGTCTCTTTTTTTTCAGCCCGCTTAACAAAAATTAATGTGATGCTAAGAGCCCGTCAAAGCTGCAGTTAAAATCGAAAAATAAAATGGCGACGAAAGCCTCCTAAAGTTGTAGAAAATTCCATAAAAATATTTTCGATGAAACATTTCTGAAATAATGTCTCTACTATTTCTCCGAATAACTCCTTAGAAAGTACCCTTGTTCTTTTCAGAAAATTTGGAGAAGTAAAAAAAGAATCGAAAAAAAAATTTGATGAAAATTTATAAAACATCGGAAAAAATATAAAAAATAATTCACCATTATAATTATGTTAAACGTGCGCGTTAAAATTGTATCAAAAGAGAAGAGTTGTCGAAATTGATAAATTTTTCATCAGAATTTCTGATTTTTTTTTCATTTTTGGAAGGTTTCCGACACCTTATTTTGGACTTGGACGAAATTAAAAAGAATGAAGAATTATTTTCTTATAAGATCCAATTTAAATTTAGTGAGTTGGAAAATAAACATTAAAGATGTGGAATTTCAAAATAAAGATCACTCTGAATGAATAATTGAACATATGTCATGTGACTTTTTCAAATTTTTCAAATGTTTCATCGTAATTCGAGGGCCTTTGTATTTTCCAGTCGTGTTGAATGTTGAGATCCCATTTTGAAAATTAGTTCGATGAAAAAAGAATAAAAATTGTCTTCACTGACATTTTTAAAAATTCTCTAAGTACTGCTTTTAGCTCATGCATTCTTTATAAAACTTTGAGCTTTCGGTTTCAAAAATTCAATTTGAAGCTTGTAAAATTTTAATTTGGAATCCCTGCTTTTTTCAACATGCTTGCAACTGAAGAACAAAACTCCTATGTACACATTTTGGTCACTTATTGCAGTACATTTCACGAATTCCTATCGATTAAAAAGGGTGTTGAAATTTCACTCAAACCATTATCGCGTATACCACTTATCGACGTACGTAATATTACAGTGAAAAGAACACTATACGTGTGTATTTTCTCGTTCGCTTAGGTATCTGCTTATTCATCTGGTATAGTGTAAAACTCGATTCGCCTAAAAAGCTGAGAATATAAACTACACGCTTGCTGCTGTGGAGCTGAAAATAGGCTGGAAAACGTAAGCCATATTTTAATACACCTTCGTAAGTACCTTCCATGTATATTGTATATAGTCTACAATCCACTCGAACCTTTACTCGCTCAGTATATTACGCGTATAGAGTTCTCGGATGGAAAAAAATTCACCACTTTAAACCGTAAATTAATTTCGAGCCTCTGCTTAAAATTCTCTCGTTGATTCTTCGACTAAAGATGAAATTTTTCAAGCTTTAAAAAATCTCTCGGGGTATCTCTTTTTCAGCCCAGCATACGTTCATGAACAAGATACCCTACGTGTGAAATTCTATTCTCTCCAGCTTGACTTACTCATATCTTCTATTACGTATACTCATTTTGCGATATAGAATGAAGTATCTAGGTATAAAATAAGTGGGAAAAAAACTATCACCTTCACGCGACTATTAATCAACATCCATGTACGCCCAGGTATCGTAAAAAGCTCACACAAGGCGAATTATAGATTAGAGATTCCTTAAGTAGTAAAATTAATTAAGAGCTGGTAAAATCTGCCACCGACCACGATACGAGGAGTATTTCGATTGGTCTCTGTAATGTCGCGGCGTATAGATCTATAGGTACCCGGTAATTAAACCCTTTTTACCCAGCCACAAAGCTGCTTGCGACTGATATAAAAATTAAATTCACTACGCATACCACGATACTACGACAACACGACCTAAAACACATCAAAGAAATCGACACGACGCCGAATCAAAACAACAATTAGTCTCGGTTTTGATGAGGCGATTAAAATTCATCTCCTCGTCGTCGGTATCTGCAGATGGGAGATACTCTAGTGCGGTATTTTATTAGGATGTGGTAATTAACCATATATGCCAAAATATATACAGGTATCCAATAAACACATCCTCTTTAAGGTTTTACATGTGATCGATAACCCACTCACACTCCTTATAAATGAACAGAGTTCAGCGTACCAGGCGTCACGTGTACATTTTAGTACTAATCCGCCTAATCAACGCCTCATCAAAGTCCAATTAATTAATCAATCGACTCGGCGGGCCACACCGTGTTACAGACGACCTCGAAATTCGCCTAGCTCGAAGTGAAAAGTTTCTATAGTTTTGATAGAGAATTTTAATCGTGGGGGTGTTTAGGAAATTGAACACTTGTGTAACTTTAAGGCTGTCTGGAAGGTGAACTAAGAGGTTTAGGACAAAAATGTTGAGAATCTATTTTTTTTTTCTTTGAAATATTTGGGGGAAAAATGCATATTTTGGCATTTCTCATTATTTTTTTACCCAGTGGCAAACTGCGAAAGAAATTCTGTATGCTCGAGAACCTTGAAACAAATTTTTTAAGCCCGAGAAACATTCGCCAAACCTCACAGGAAGGGCACAGGAGTGTTCAAATGGGTTCGGTCACCGATTCTTGAAAACAAATACGGTCATCTGGACGTTCTTGGGGTCGTTTCCATAAATAATTCCATCTCGCTGAGTTCAAAAATGCTATCACTTTCAAGACCTGTGGGGAAAAGTGCCTCGAATTTGAGATTTTCTAACGTAGAATTTTCTCTTTTTCTCTGAAATACCCCAAAAAGACAATGCAAAAATTCTGTTGCAATCAGCGAATAGCTGATAAAGTTTCTAGGTACTTACTGAAGTGCTTGGGTAACTCTTCTTGGATTTGAACATTCAAATTCATTGTTATTTCCTTGTTTTCGGTGCCATTTTGCGTGCTTCAAATTTGAGATTAAAATGACAGCCCTCCCTCATTGTGTGTACTCGTTTTGTGTGATTGACTTTTTTTTAAATCATTGTTTCATTCTGATGAAACACTAGGTACGAAGAAAAAAAACTGGCAAGATTAACAAATTCTATGGGCTATGTTTGATACGATATGTATAATCCGAAAATAACCACGAAAATTTCATCCAAAGATAGAAGTCATAGTCCTAAGAACTGTATTTTTGATAAAAACGTAGAATTTCTCAGTTAAAATCTCAAGTTTGAGGCACTACTTCCTCGCAGATCTGGAAAATAATGAAATTTTTCAACTCAACTGAGTTTAATTACATCAGAATTACTCCAAGAAAGATCAGATAACCAAAATGAATCTCAAAAAATCGTCATTCATTTGCGATTTTCATCCCCATGTAATCCATCATGTTCGAAATGAAAAAAAAACAGCATTTATAGTCTATAACTTATAAGATATACGTAGATTTCCGGATCAAACATTCCGGAAATTGGTCGAATGCCCAAAATCCATTTGTTTCTGTATTAACAAGAAGTAACAACCCTCTCGTGATCAGTGGATAGAAAATGGCGTTGTTAAGGTAAGCTTGACCGTGGAAGTATGCTAAGTTTGGTGAAAAATTGAAAAATACGTTGTTTAAAAAGTACTTGTAAAATGGAGGTGGAAGGAAAAAAAATTTAAAAATCACCCCAATTTTAAGAGTGCATTTTTTGAGGCAGAGGAGAAGAGGGATGAGATCTCGGAGTGTTGACTGGCACAAAAAAGGCACAAAAGCATGAAAATACACAAAAAAAATTTCAAAATGCACGAAAATTTCTAAAAAAAAATTGACGTCATAATCAAAACTGTCGTTGTTTTCATTATAAATTTTCAAAAGCTTTTGCCCTCACATTGTTCATACTACTTCTCTCTTTTCTTTCAAATTAAATTTTATAGAAAACTACTGACTACGTTTTTCAAATCTGAAAAATTCAAGTCCAAAAACTGGATTCTCATGTCAAAAATAATGTTTTTTAGAACCCATATTATTTTTTGAGCAGTGTACCATAAATATATGTGCTTAAGCTAAAACTTGAAGCGCCAAAAACTTGGAGAATGAATCTTAAAGCTATTTGCTTTTGTGTTTAGGAGAAATTATGCAATTAGGTATAACAAACGTACACACGTATTTTATAACTTCAAAACTTATAAATTCGTTGGGAATGGAATCAAAATCAGTTTGTTCGATGCCTTTTTAAAAAATTAATTTTCTTTTACCCACTATTAAGTATGATACAAAATATGAGGAAATTATGGGAAAATTCACAATTTTGAATGAATGGTGCGTCTTTTTCACTATTTTAGAAGTCAACTATTGAGATTCAAAAAAAATTTGTGAATTCAGCAGTTGGTCTCTGAAGTTGTAATAAAGATACATTCAATTCATCCAAAATTGCGAATTTTCTCTCTAGTTTTCTCAAATTTTTTGCCATAATGGTTCAAGAAAATACAGAAAAAACGTTTTCAAATCGTAAATTTTTTTTGCCCTCGCTTCGTTTGGGCCTTTTGTTTTTTGTTTTTTTTTTGTTCAAATCATCTGAAAAAAAGATTATTTCAGAACCATCAACCAATTTGGTGAAAGCAAAATAATGCAAAAACTATATTGCAATCAGCGAGTACTTCTTATTCGAAAATACATACCAAAAATGACAAAAACTCTTGACCCTGGATTTTAATAAAACTGTACAAACCTTGTTAGAGGTTGCTTAAATTTTCTTTGATTATAATTCTCTCGTTCTTTTAAAGAGAGTGAAAAAATAATCAGAGAAGGACGGAGAGAAAGCAGCATTTTAGCCTAACCTATAAGAAATAGAAAAAACTGGATTTCTCGATCAAAACGTTTCGGAAATTGGTCGTGATCGACTATCTATTCCTTTGTTCCATTATTAACAGAAAGCAGAAATCCTCTTGTAATCAGTGTCAGTGAATAGTAAATGGCCTGTTAAGATTCATTTATTTTTTCCACCAATAACCATCGATGGTGAAAACTGGAAGGATAAGTGAGACTTTTTATTAATACCATAGATAAAAAATATGAATAAGTAGTTCAAATTCAGATTTTTTTTCTCAAATTGATAATTTTTTAACAAAATTTCAGAACCATCAACCAATATGGTGAAAGCAAATGCAAAAGGTATCTTGCAATCAGCGAATACCTGAAAAATGTCTTGACTTTGATATTCGAGGCGGCAGGCATTTTGTCTAACTTTGGGTTACGCGAATTTTTTTGTTGACAATACTCTCGTTTTTTTAAAAATAAAGTGATGAAATTGGCAGATAGGGATGGGGAGAGAAGGGTGACTTTTGAAATCAATGTACATACCTCCAAGGAGAAAAATGTCAAAAAATCTTATATTAGAAAATTATAAAAATCTGAGGACACTTTGAAGATTTGATATTTTTTGGTGAGGAGGAGGATTAACTACGAAAACCAATTACATTTTTGTAAAATACAGTCAAAATTGTTCAAAACATAATTTAAATTGACTTAAAAACATTACCCTATAAAGCATTAAAATCGCTGAAAAGAAAAAGAATGAAAAAATGATAGAATGATTTCAGAAAAATTCAATAAAAATATGGGTAAAATATGCATTGGTCAAGTTAAAAAAATTCATGAATCATCTACGAGATTATTATGCAAAAGTATGGGTAGATTTGATGACATTGACGCGGTACGAAATTTCATTTTGAAAGTACATACGAAAAAGGCACGAATTTAGCTTTCTGAATTCTATTAGTCATCTTAAATCTGAATTCCAATGCTCAAAAGTCCTCTTCCATATCAATCCTGTTCCTATAAATAGGTATTTTAATTTGAAAATTTTTAGACCAATTTTTAATCCTATTTATTGAACTATTTTGAGCAGTTCTGGATCCTGCAACAGATTTTTGTAACTTTAAATCTACACAAAATTTCGCCAAATGAAATTGGAAAGCCAAAATTCACTCTACACCTTGATTTCAACATACTGAATTGACTGGAGATGATTCCAAGAAGTGTTTGAGACTCCAGCAACTTTTATAAAATTCTAGTTTTCCAAAAACCGCCATAAAAATCTGTCCTAATCAACTTGGGTAAATTTTAAAAATCTGGTCCCGATTTGGAGCATACCGATTTTTGAAAAATAGCGTGTAATCGGTCAAGTGAGTCACCAACAAGCACCAATCGTGATCATACGTGCTAAATATGATTTTTGGACATATTTTATTACGTTTTTTGATATACTGAAATTTCCAAAAAAAAAAAAAAAAACGCTGAAAGCTCCAAAACGACTTGAAACCACTTCCAGTTGACTCAACATGTTGAAATCAGAGTGCAAAGTAAATTTCGACTTCCCAACTTCATTGGATAAAATTTTGTGAAAAGGAGGCTTTTTCACTATTTTAGCAGCCAACTTTTGAAAATCTAACAATTTTTGTGAATTCAACAGTGTTGGTTGCTAAAGTTCTGAAAAAGATGTGCAATCCATCCAAAATTGTGAATTTTCCCACTAGTTTTTTCAAATTTCTTCCCATAATGGTTCAAGAAAATACAGAATTTTTTTTTCAATCCATAATTTTTTTGCCCTTGCTTCTCTTGGGCCACTTGGCTTTCTTCAAATCATCTGAAATAAGATTATTTCAGAATTATCAACCAGTTATGGTGAAAGCAAATGCAAAAACCATCTTGCAATCAGCCAATAGCTAATGGCTTGTTTTTCAATAGGTATGACCGGAATTCATAAAAAAAAACTAACCCAAAAATCACAAAATTGTCTTGACTCTAGATTTCAATGAACTGTAGCCTTACGAGTCTTGTTAGAGATTGCGTGAATTTTCTTTGACAATTCTCTCGTTCTTTTAAAGGAAGTGAAAAAGTGAGAAGAGAGTGGTGGAGAGAAAGTAGCATTAGAAATAGAAAAAAAATAGATTTCCAGTTCAAACGTTGCAGAAATTGGTCGTGATCAACTATCGATTCCATTTGTTCCATTACATATTAACAAAAAGCAAAAACCATCTTGTGATCAGGGTCAGTGAATTGCAAATGGTCTGTCACAGTCATGTTCATTGTTTTTTTTTTCAAAAGACCGACCAAATGTCAGATAAAGTTTTGGTAACTGGTATTGTGAAAAGAATAGGTGAAAACTGGAAAGATAAAGGAGACTGTTTATTAATATGTTATGTATGTAGATGAAAAAAGTAAATGACTAGTTTATATTCAGATTTTTTTCAAATTGATGATTTGTTAACAAAATTTCAGAACCATCAACTAATATAATGAAGGCAAATGCAAAAACTATCTTGCAATCAGGGAATAGCTGATGGCTTGTTTTTTAATAAAAGTTGTATCCAATTTTGACCCCTTTTTTTAGAGTTCCCACTTTAGGCACCCCTAAAAAAGGCGTTCGTACATATTTTTTCAAATAAATTGAAGAATTTACTTTTGAAATACGTTACCTTGTGCTCAATAATTTTTCATTCGATTTTTTCTGTAACTTTCATAATTGAGCTTTTTTTGGGTCATGTTTTGAGACTTTATTCTTCGAATTTCAACGAAGTAAAATCTCAGAGTTTGACCCAAAAAAGCTCAATTATGAATCGTGAAAACGTAATTTTAACGTTTCTTTCGAAAAATAAAATCTTAGAATTTGGCGCAAAACAGCTCAATTCCCAGCCTTCATTTTCTGTTGATTTGTTTAGATTTGATTCTTTCAATTTATAACTCGATGGAAAACTATCGACATAGGTATTCTTCAAAATTCGCTCTTACCGCTGTAATTCGAGTCCAAAACTCTATTCTACATCGAAAAATAATCTCTCACGTTGAAAAACTGCAACTATGCACTTCACCATAACAACACAAAGAAGAATCAGTTTGCATTATTCCCACATTCGGAGAGTTTCGCTTCGCTCATCATTTCTCGTTCCACTATACTAGCTCTGCTTTCGTGAAAATGCCTCGTTATACGTTATCGCTCGCTCCTCTACCCCTATGTATAATCGTCTCGCAGCTCGATTTTAGAACTTCTCCGCACGCAGGGATCATTCTCTGATTATAATTGATTCGCCAAACATGTAACACGAAGATTGAAGAAGTTACGAATACTCATCACAAGTCCATTTACGTTCAGTCGATAAATCACACAACGAGCTAGCAAAACGTCGGAATCCGAATCGTATAGATATCGAAGACCGTGTGTTGCGGAAAGAAACCCCCCTCCCTCCCTCATCCAAAGCTCAGCTTTACTCATCCCCGGTACATCTGTAGTATAAAGCAAATCTCATCATTACAAATCCTCGCGAATACTCTTTTCGTTTTTTTTTTCTTCAAATGACGACGCTGGCGTACACGTTGAATTCGAAAACACATCAATTGGCTCATCGCGCTGGTTGAAATTCGTTTTAAATCTATTTCTTTCGTTCTGCTCGCTTTACACCCCCCCCCCTTGCGTCTGTTTAAAGCCATCTCTCGGATGTCGATTTTAAAGCACACAGACGACGAGTCGGAACTACCAAATTTCCTCCCCTGTCTTTCTTGGGTTTTGTATCGATAGTGTACAGTAGTTTCTGACCCCTTGTGTTCGCTTTTAAGCTCTTTTTCTTCGTGTACCGTGATAAATTGTCTCTACGAGCAAAAATTACGAATTAAAAAAGCACGCGCTCGCTGGGATCCCCGAGAATAAAGAGAAAAACATCGAGAATGAGAAAGAAAGAGACGAACTAGACACGTCAATTTTCCGTTTTTCGTTCGATTTCAATATTCTCTGTGTATCGACATGATTTTATTCCTCCTTTTTTGATACGTTTGCTCGCTGATGTACGTATAATTTCAATACCCTTGTAAGCTTGTAAAGAAATTTACATGAATACGATATAAAGATGTTTAGCTTAGCTTTTCATCGTCGTAGTCGTAGTGTAGGTTGCACCTTGTATTTTATCTTACGAAATTTTTTGCTCGATGTGGAAAAAAACACACGAGCTTGCACGCGCGACAATTTTTATCATCGTTAGAAAAAAAATTACACCAGTGGAATTGCCTATGTAACTTTTCGTCGCTGAATTTTTTTTTTTTGTCTACTACACATATAATCGTTCCATATTGAAAAAAAAATTTCAAGGAGAACCAAAAAAATGCAGACTAAACGACCGATAACTGTAACGTCCTCTATAAGTAGTAAAGCTTGTTAAGCTAATTTTTCAACTTTTTTTGCCCCATTTGAATCGTCGATCGAAATTTCTCGCGAATTTTCCAACACTCGTCCCTCTGTGTGTGTTTTTTTCTCGCGTGTTTAAATTGGCGAAAAATAAATTCGTTATTTGAAACCTTGGTCGAGATACACAATTCGCCAAATGTGATAGGCAAAAGAATACGCATTACACACGCGTATTTTTTGCAGCTTTCGAGCATATTCAGGGGTGAGCAGGGACCATAAAATAAATCCTTACAAAAACTCGACGAGAATAAATGATTATGGAGAAAAGAAATACTCGCACACGAGTCTGGATTTCGCAGCGTTTTGTTCGCTTTGCTTGCTGCTGCGACGACGACGACGACCAAAGTTTATTTCAATATTAAATTTTATACGATATTTTTGATGGGCTCGATATGTCTCCTGCTCTTCGTTTTCCAAGGTTTTTCGTATACATATCGACAGTAAAAAAAATATGAAGAAGAAATGTACATAGGCGTATATGTTTGCTGCAAAAAGGCCGAATAAATCGATACGAATAATTCACGACGAAATGTCCGATGCATTACAGTGTACGATTTTTGAAATGTGTACGAATTTCGTGCCTAAATCGACCCACCTCTGTGCATTTTTTTTTTTTTTTTGGGTAGTCATTTGCACGTTTAACGTTGTACTGTAGGTAGTGTAGGTAGGTAGGCTGTATAGGTGCATATTTTCGATACATCATTTTCCACCCTAAAAACAACATCAAAATGTCATATACCTTTACGAGAATAAAATCGACGTAGATTTTTTTTTTCGAAACGTGAATGTCGAAAGGTGATGATTTATGCGAATTTTACGTTATTCGTTCGACGATCGTATTTTGAGTATAGCGACAAAAATTAATCTTTTGTCAATTTTCAACGACGTGTTTATCGTATCACCTCTTCATTCTCACCTCTCTTGGGATAGGGTGGATTCGATGTAGGCATTGGTTTGTTTTCGGAGAGATTTGAGACGAGTTATGGGGGACTTCCTTGTGTTGGTTTTGTTTGAATTTTGAGAACTTTTACCTTGAGAGGATCAATGTCGATGAAGGGGTATTTTGGGGTCAGATAGTTTCGAGAAAAAATTAAGAAAAATTGATTGGATTCAACTTCAATCCTTACAAAGGTGATGGTCGCACAAATACTCGTATGTACTATAGCAGGAATCCTCTCGCAATCAGTAAAACTAACTTGATTTTTTGTTATACAGTACATATGTGTAAATTTATAAATGTGTAGTGGTTGTTTTCAGAGAGAGTTGAAACGAGCAGTGGGAGACTTCCTTGTGTTGGTCTTGTTTGAATTTTGGGAACCTTTACAAAGAGGATCAATGACGATGAAGGGGTAATTCGGGGTTAGATTGTTTCAAGAAAAAATGAAGAAAAATTGATTGGATTTAGCTTCAATCCTCACAAAGGTAATGCTCGCACAAATACGAGTACTATATAGCAGGAATTCTCTCACAATCAGTAAAACTAACTTGATTTTTTGTTATACAATTTGGTTTTCAATGAATGTGTAGTGGTTTATTTCAGAGAGATTTGAAAAGAGTAGTGGGGGACTTCCTTGTGTTGGTCTTGTTTGAATTTTGAGAACCTTTGCGTAGAGGATCAATGTCGATGAAGGGTACTTTGGGGTTGGATTGTTTCGAGAAAAAATGAAGAAAAAGTGATTGGATTTAGCTTCAATCCTAACTAAGGTAATGGTCGCACAAATACTTTAGCAGGAATCCTCTCGTAATCGGTAAAACACGTTAATGATTTTTTTGTCTTCTAGATTCGTTTTTTTCTGTCTTGAAAATTTTGAAATCTTCTGATGTTTTTTCATAACCAAAAAAATGGTTTCGGGGAAAAATTGAGGATTATGAAAGAAACCAAAATTCTGGGGCATAAAATTTTCTACCAGTGTCACTAATTTTTACCATCAGTCGAGGTATGTATTTCATAATAATATAATTTTGTGGTGAGAGTGTTTTTTCAACTCCAAAAATTATGCCAGAATTGATGTTTCAGTGTTCACTTGCTCCAATTTCAGTTGTTTGAAAAAGGATTTTGTGATCGCAAATGGATATTTACTATTTTTTGTATCTTTTAATCTTCACTTTTTAAAATCAAGAGTCACTTTTAGCCACTGATTTTTGGCAATCGAGAAAGCATCGTGATATTTTGGACCAAAACTTGAGAATAATTTTTTTATAACTGTAATGAAATTTGAATCTCGATTAAGGAAGAGGTAGCACAAGCCTCAAACAAGCAGAAGTATCCCCCCCCCCCATCAAATAAATATATGTTTCTATGTTTTCTTCATTTTCTTGTACCTCTGAAAAATTAGGATGTCTGTGGTCTCGGGAATGTGAAGTTAGGTGGATATGCTTACAAATTACGATGGAGACTAAAAAAAATTACGTAAATGCAGTGCCGGTTTTAAGGGGGGGATTTGGGTGATAATCCCCCCCCCCAAGAGGCCAGTTTTTTTTGAAAAAATTTTGGTGCTATCAAGTGGGAATTTTCCAAGCATTTTTGCGCTCTTGTTTCACTGAGATGGATGCCGATTACAAACCGATGTTCATTTTTTTTCATCTTTTTTGAGAAGAAGAAGCCTTTTTTTTCTTCTCAAGCCCATATTATAAGTATATTCGTACACGATTTACTTTGAATAATATTTTGCAGGCAAATTTCAGTCACTGAGGTCCCTCCTTTTTAAAAATTAAATAAATAAATGACATATTTATTCAGTGGTGTGGCCAGGGAGTGAAGAGGGCCATTGTCCTCCCTTGCGAACGAAAATTTGAAATGACACATGCAAAAATGAACGTTTTTTTTTGTTGTTCGGACCCATTTTTTCTAAAAATTTTCGCTCTCGCTTCGCTCGACCAGTACTTTTACCTTCATTAGAGTTTTTGCGCGAAGCGCGAAAAAACTCTATTGTAATCACTTTTTCATAGTCGTCAACGTCGTCGTCGTCGTCGTCGTCAACGTCGTCGTAGCATTTTAATTATTAAAATGCTAAGCAATATGCAAAAAATTCTGATGCCGGGTTCTTCGAATTTTTGGAAACCACTTTCCAAAATGACGTCGAAGAGACCCAAAAGTCGCCAATAATGACTCAATTATTGTCAGTGGTTCATAAAGAACCACTTTCAGGTGACGACGATCCACTGTTTGAATTGTTGAAGTCTCATTACAACCAGATAACCGATGTTACTTTAAAAACGAAGCTGCGCAACACTTTCTTAGACATAATAAAACAAATGGATATAGAAAATGGAAATACTGGAGCTATGTTTAAATTCTTACGAGAACAGTGCAATGCTAGCAACAAAAAGAAAACGTATACATATAAGCGAAAAATTTACGATGTTATAATGGCTGGAACGGTAGATGAGGACGAGTTACTTGACGACAAAGAAGAAAATGTTGATGAATCAACAAAAATTGGAAGTGTAAAAATTTTAAAGTTTGAACCGTATTGATGTCTATAGTTAGTATTTTGTTTTGTGAATTTCCGATTAAATCCATTTAAATAAATTTGAAAACAGCAAAAACTCTCTTGTAATCAGCGAATAGCTGATGGCTTGTTTTTATAATATAATCACCACACATCACGATAGGTTTCCAGAAAATGACTCCTAATTTCGATTTCTCACGCCTAAAAATCTGGTTTTGCCTCCTCCTTGAGGAAATTCTGACTATGCCACTCTATTTGATTTCTGCTCTGCGAGAAGCTTAATTTTACCCCCCCCCCCCACCCAAAAAATGAGACGGCAAAATTGTTTGGTTCTGGCCCAATTATCCCCCTCCAAAGAAAAATCCTGGCACCGGTACTGCGTAAATGCCTTAACTGATTGGTATTTTCGAGAAAATTTTATCATAGATACTTGATGGATATAATGTACCATTTATTTGACCCTACGATTCTTTGATGATATTTTTTGCTACCCTTTCTTTTGAAGTGTTCTCAAATTGAACGATTTCTGACATGATTCGAAATTCTTCAAGGAAATTAAATCTCTGTGAATAATTTTTTGAATTCACATGGATTGGAACTTCTCTAGCAAAGGTCAAAGGTCTCCTTGTGAAGTAATTTTTCTGTGAGTGGTGGAGAGAAGGTAAAAATTTGCCATCAACGACCCTAATGGACAACCTAGATATCCTTACGGCCTGATTACTATGACAAGAAAAATTTTCCACTTACTTATTTGTTTCAGAGAAATATCACCGTAAATGGCATTTCAATCCTTTTTTAATTCAAAAAAGAGTGGCGTGGGGTGTCTGTGGTTTCGGGAATGTGAAGTTCGGTGGATATGCTTACAAAGTACGATTGAGGCTGAACAAAAAATTAACTGCATTATTTTTTATTGGTATTAGTATTTTCAAAAAATCTTTTTTCAGAAAATGTTATCATAGATACGTGATGGATATAATGTATTATTTATTTGACCCCTACGAAGATTGTTTGATAGTATGTTTTGCTACCCTTTCTTTTGAAGTGTTCTCAAATTGAACGATTTGGCAACGAGTTTCAAAATTCTTTCAGGAAATTAGATCTCTGTGCATAATTTTTTGAATTCACACGGATTGCAACTTCTTTGGCAAAGGTCAAAGGTCTCCTTGTGAAGTAATTTTTCTGTGGGCAGCGGAGAGAAGGTAAAAATTGTTGCCATCTACGACCCTAATGGACAACCTAGATATCCTTACAGTCTGATTACTATGACAAGAAAAATTTTCCACTTTACAAATTTGTTTCAAAGAAATATCACAATAAATGGAATTTCAATCCTTTTTTTGTTGAAAAAAAAAACGGGAGAAGGTGAAGGGTCTAGAATTCAATAATTTTTTATTGATACGTCTCTTCATTTTCTTAGTCAATTTTTCAACATTTTTTGTCTGAGAGCAATTATGTGTAAGCGAGGATTTTGCTGATAAAGTGGATTGTGGAAGGGCAGATTAAATAATTTTTGCTTTGTCGCTTGAAGGTCTTAGATATACTCGTATCTCTAGTAGATACTCAAGTATTCACTCTTGATTCAGATTTTAAAAAAAGAAAAAAAAGAAGAAGAAGGGGCCCAATACCTAATCTCCTTATGTGAACGATTGCGAGATTCCTATTTTCTTTTTATGACGGTGGGATGAAAAGGTGATGGGAAAACTGAAGCAACGCTCACTAAAGAGTGAGAAAGTAACCAATTTTTTTGCTGAAAAATCTCCCCACATAAACATTTTTAAACCGTAACTAGGTATACAAGAACAATCGATAGAGAATCCAAAAATATACCGCGAAGACGAATTATGTTTGCCGATTTTTAAAACATAAATCGTCCTATAGGAACATGTTATTGTGAAAATCTCAAAATTTGACTTCTGCTCTACCTATTTTCAACCTGTTTAATCGGGTAACGATGATTTTCAGTTGTTTTGGAGCCAACGCCAGATTCTCGGATTCATTTTTTAAACAAATAATCACCTGAGAAAGTATTGGAATTGACGAATAGGCAAAAAAAACTTACTTAAGTAGTTATTCGTCCTATCAACTATAATAGGATAGGAACTATAGGATAGGAAACTTCTAACTATAACGATGCGAGCCAGTTTGGGCACACAGTCTCATCAAGAAAAAATCTACATGGATAATCCTGAAACCCGCCTGAGCTCCTAGAACCGTTCTGAATCAACACCTAACAAATTCAAGAGATTGAAAATAAAAGTGCGTATTAAACTTCTCAGCTTTCTATCCTGATTTCCTCGAATTTACCTTACATTTTTTTTCAGTAAAAATGGGCCGAAGAATTTTCGTAAATTATTTTCAAATCGAAAAACGAAATTTGGCTTGGTGGTGTATTTTGAACGCTTTTTTGAGTAAGCTTTTGTCGGTAGATGAAAATTTTTCCATCAGGTAGAAGGATACTTGCTTTATTAAATCAATCATTCAAGACAATTAGAACCAAAAAAAATAAAGAATCGAATTTTTTTAAATGGGAAATTTCTTCATTTTTAAGGATCTTATTACTCAAACACACTAAATTTGTTCAATTGCAACAAAAAAAATGCTCAAGTACAAATTGATTGAATCTTTATTTATTTTATTCAGCGTCTATGTCTAATAAGTAATAAACCAGATCGTTTTGCTCTTTTCTGCTCCACCATAACGCTCTTTTCCCCCTTCAGAAAATCGTTAGAGGTGTTGAAAATAGTGAAATAGCACATACTTCAAGAAAAAGTGGCGAAAAAACAAAAAAAACGGAAAAAATTACTTACTAAAATGGTTCATTTTTGAAAAAATGATAAGTTACCGTAGTTATTGTTTTGTATCTTAATTTTTTAAATTTCCAGCACTGTTTAAAATAATAAGTAAGTATGTGACGTGATTTTATTTTTAAAAATGTCTCATAATTTGGTGATTGTGTTTTTGGAGGGGAGGGGGAGATCTTAATGTATGAAAATTTTGTAGAAATGCGATCAAAAGAGATGCAAAAAAATTGGTGTTTTTTTTTTCTTCCAAAAATATCCTCTCACGACCCGTAAAATCATTAACCACAGGGTTATTTCATTTTAAATCGGCGAACTTTTAGTCCTTCGGGTGGAGGACGATCTTTTAAATATTTTTCATGTGTAAGTAAGAATGTAGACCTCGATGAGAGATGATGAATAGCGCAAATTGCAGCTCTCAAAGTGCAGTTGGAGACGTTGGAGTGGAGGTAGGGCTGTTCAAAGTTTCGAGGAGAGTACGGATGTTGTGAAGTTCGAGCGAGGTGAACTTGCTAAAAAATTCTGAAAAAGCTACCTCAACTTTTTATAGAGATTAACGTATTTAAAAAATCGGGATGGCGTTTTCTCGTATTCAAGATTTTTAAAAATTCAAAGTTTATGAGAAAATACGCTTTCTGTTGATGAAAGGTCAAAATTGTGCAGATTGACTTATCTTCATCGATTTTACGTTCATTCGAAGAAAAAAATTGTTACCTATAGAAACATTTTTAGGCATTTTTTTAAAAGTACTTTCGCTTTTATTAATTTTTTTTTTTTAATAACTAAACATCTTATATTTTTTCATCCGAATGTGTCAATTTAACAGCCTCGCATTTTAATAAAATATGTGAGACCCAATGGTGAGTTCGATGGCACGTAAACGATTCTAAATTTAATTTTCTTCAACTTTGGTTATCATCAACTTTTTCTCAGAAAGTTTAGTTTTTGCGTAATATTCAAAAAATGATTTAAAACGTGAAAAGTCCAAAGTAGATATTATGAAAGTCTATTTCTGGCCACGTATCAAGAGTGTGAAGTGAATTCTAATTAATTTCACCGATTTTTCCTCCGAATGTGGAGTAAAATTGATGAAAATTAGTCAACTTATGCAATTTCAACCACCTTTTCTGATGAAAAAAATTGAAAATATTTTTGTATTTAATCTTTGAAAATTTTCAAATCTACATAAAACACAAAAAAACCTCACCCTAATTTTGAGGTCTGTTAATCAGTGAAAAAATTTATCTTTGGGATATTTTTTTCAAAAATTTTTAGCATGAAGTAATGGAGAAATACTCCTCAACTTTTCCAGCTGATTTCTTGAAAAGCTGGCAAAACTGATTTTCGTCACCATCTCCAAAAAGAGCCTCTATGGATCCGAATACTGGCGAAATTTTCAAATTTGTTCAATTTTTAATTTTCAAGTTGGCCTTGCTCGAGGTTTACAACATCCCTATTTTTATCAAAACTTTGAGATCCCCTAACTTCCTTGCAAATGCACTTTGAGAACTGCGGTTTGCACCATTCGTCGTGTCTCATCGAGACCTACTCTCATAAAAAATATTTTTAACCTCTCCCCCCCTCCTCATTTTCCTCTCAGTACAAATTTTTTTTTTTTTTGTTGGTTGGTTTATTCGTAATACATATTATTACATCAGAATAGAAACACCCATCCTTGCTCACAATGTAGTATCAGAGAGCCTACCACCTACTTCCATACCATCTATTGTATACAATCTGCAATTTTATTCTGCGTTTATAAGCTTTTTCGTACATATAGGCGAGATGCAGGCTTCATACGAGACGAACAAATAACGCGAATATGCTTTCGCGTATGTATACTGTACACATACCTACGTATACTATACATACGTAGCATCCTCGTATATATACTTTTACGCTAAAACGAGCATAGTTAATCTGATTAACGTAACGTCAAAGTTGTTAATAACCATCTCGTATATACTCTCGTACACATAGTGTAGGTATCCTACTCTAGAACCCAAGCAAGCTATATAGGGGGATGCTGCGAAAGCATCTTCAACAACGTACAAAACACAACGACGCCTAGCCTTTGAAATCATACTCGCTTTTTGCTACGAAGCGATAACAGAGAGACTGCCAAAAAATATATTACAGAAAGCCGCTCTTCACGCGTGGCATTTGCCCCTCCACCGACCTCCTCGCCATCTCTATGTACCGCAATGTGTACAATATACTATGTCGCGTATATATATGCATAGTTAATTACCCTACCGAGGAGTTTTTATCGTGATTTTCGCGTTTGTTCGTTTCATTTTACCTCACACAGCTAATTTTTTTTCCCCTACCGTTAAAGTTAGGTACTGTACGTTTACGCCCTTATTAAACGAGCGTCGCGTCTTTTTTTTTTCGGTGTTAAACGCCGTAGCCGCCCACTCTCTGCGGATAGCGTGCTAAATGTAAATTAATTTCCAAAACAAATGATTATTTTGTCACTTTTAATATTTCACTTTTATATACCCGGTTGCGTTATACACTACATGTAGGTCCTACTTATGCTGCTAAACTCTATACGCGTACTCTGTATTCGTTTTTTTGCTTCCTTTTTTTTCCATTTTTTATTTTAATTAATCGATAAACATATATCAAACGTCGACCTAAAATGCATTTTATAATAGTTTTTTTTCCTCTTGAAAAAAAAAGTAAAAAGAAAAAAAATACATTAATATTTTGAAAGCGACGTGTTGATAAAATGAAATATATCGCGGCGAATGCAAACGCACTAAATAAATTACCAGCTAAGATTTTTCTGCAGGTAGGTAAACCGTGAGGTGTTATTTCGACCATGGAAACGAAAAATTAGCCAAGACAGGAGTATTCGTCGTATATACCTATTTAAATAAACCGGTACGCACCTGTAACATATAACAAATCAAAAATTGTATGAGTTAGTGCCGAATGCATAATAAGGTGAGAGTAAATTATAATACACGAACTGTTGAAAAAATGAATAGCCAGAGAGATTATAAAAATGATAATAAATAATACTAAGTAATAAAAAAAAAGAAGAAAGAAAATAAAGGTGAAAAAGTAATATTTAGATGTTGGCGAGAAATTCGGTATAATTTATGGTCGTATTGGAAGTTGTGAAAAAAGATGCGTGGAAATTTATGGAAATTGGTACGGTTATTGGATTACAAGTAGAAGAAAAAAGATTGGTGCATCCAAGTGCTTAATTTTACGTTGAAGATATTGGCAAAAAAATTTGTTGATTTTGAGCAACCTTGGCTGTACTCGAATTTTATTATAAGGGATAGAAAGATCCATAAAAAATACTTTTAAAAAGCAAAATTACCGCCAACCAAAAAAAAAAAAACAACTCACAAAAAAATCATAAGAGATAGAAAAGAGTTCATAACGAACCGATTTTTTTTGTAAATGTGCAATAGAAGGAAGAGAAGAAGGGTTAACCGTGTCATGGATTTTGATGAAAATTGACGAGGAAGTTCATTTTGAGTGGGAAAGTCCTCAGAAAAGTTCTGAGCTTTGTAGCTATTCAGTTAGCTGAGCTAGGGGTACCCAAAGTTATTTTTTTTTTGAAAAAAAAAGTTTTTGTCACTTTTAGGTTGGGTTATACTTTTACACTCTGCGGTGCCTGGATTTCCATCACCCCTCATAAAAGGTTTCTGTTTGAGTTTCTTGATGACCTCTTTGATTTATTGATTTTTGAAACTCGGTTATCATGAAAATTTTTGTTTCTCGTCCATTTTATTCCACTTGTTTACCTTTAAAAAAAATCCACTTTTGAAAAAAATGGCGCTGGATTCGTTTTCAACGGGTTGAAACACCTGATGAACATTTTTGTTGTTACGATTACTATCAGCTTATAGCCAATCAGCAAATATCATTTCAATAAAGCCAGTTAGAGATTAGGACTTTATTATTATGATGCTTAGCAATATTTTGGCGCAAAATTCGAAAAAGTAACAGCAGTCATTTGCCCGTGATGATTTTCAAATGGAAATAAATTTATGAATTTTCAGTTTATAGCCAATCAACAACCAGTATTTCGACGTAAAGGCAATCAGCAATTACTGTTTATCAAAACCAAATTTAGGACTGATTTAAAATTTGATTTTTAACATTTTTTAATCATGTACGAGTACGAATGATTTTATTCATTCGAATGTTTCAATTCACGAGAAATTTATTTATTTTATTCAACTTCATTTTTTTAAAAGTTGTACATTCAACTGAATAAATTATAAAAAAAAGATCAAGAAATGAAAAATCATCTTCAAGTTGATATTTAAAAGCAAACTTGGCAACCAATGCAAACATCAACCAATATGGTGAAAGCAAATGCAACAACTATCTTGCAATCAGCGAATAGCTGATGACTTGTTTTGTTATTAGTGGGAGTTTGAAAAAATCCAATAAAATAAGTGAATTTATAAAACTCGATCGAAATGATCGTGAAAAGTGTGATAATCAGATAGGGCATTTTAACCTGCTGAGCTACAATCCTGCGTTAGTTTTTCTTGGAAATAATTTTTAATGCCTGAAAAGTTCCATGAAACTGATGAAAAATCACGATTTTTGTGGTTTACCTTTCATAAAATCATTCGTAGATGGCTAAAAGTGATATCAAATTACATAGTCAATGGTTCAGAGAGGTTTAGAAACTCGAATCGTACCTTTTGGGGGGGGGAGGGGAGGGGCGACCGAAAAGTTGAATGGGCGAGACAACCCCCAAAACGATAAGAACACGTTTTTATTTTTTATAAAATGATCTTGGTTTAAGGTCCCCTGGATTTGCTAGATGTTCGGTTCTGGAGCTCAACATTTTTCTGGGTAATCTCCAACTCAAAAAAATCTCTAGGATAAATTCTTTTCAAGTTCAGGTAAAATTTCAAGTGATGTGCGTACTCTCGCAACATTGTATCCAATTTGTGTGTTTTCTAAATTCAAGATTGAGAAAATGAGGTATTTTTTGTTGAAGAGGTACTTAGTCATATTTTCAAGTTGAACATCAATTTACATTTATGAACTTTGAGGTATTCACTTACGATTAATTTCCATGTATCTGCTGGTTGTTTTTTTTTTTTTAGAAAGATGCTTTTTCAAAACCCCTTACCCTACATTTCAGCTTCTCGAATGGATTTTTTTTTTTTTTTTTGATGCAAAGTAGGTAGCACTTGGTGAAATTATGGATTTACTTAATCCTTTTTTCAGCAAGGATGTTATCCCCACCAACAAAATTTGTTTGTAGGACAGAAATTTCGGTTGCTGGATTTGATTTTTTTTGTTGGTTCTGAAATTGCAATTTTATATTTTGTTCCAAATTTGTCGTTATGTCGCCGGCAGGCAAATCAACTTGAAGCTATGCAATCCGCATAAAGCCGAAAAGCCCAATACATATTTTGAGTTTTTGAAGTATCCGCAGTCATTTTGAAAAAAAAAGGGAAAAAATGGTTTTAGAGAGCTCCCTATTTCAATCTCCATCTGAGAAAGTGAGGTCTTAAGGCATCGGTTTGGATCAATTTTTTGTGCTGAATTTTTCAGGATCTCATTATTTAAACCAAAATCAACCCATTTAATCATTGATGAGATCGAGAAAATATACCAACTTCCAACTTTTAAGATGAGGACTTCTTATGTATTTTAGGTGATATGTTTTCCCCTTTAATTTAGTTTGATCAATTATCAATTTATTGATTTTCTTACAAGGGAACCTCTCGAGGTGTCATCCTCCGATTTGAACGATACTGCGATTTTAGGGAAAGAGTACGATCTTAAACTCCAAAATCAAATTTTCAGCTGTCCAACTTCATATCTCGATATTTTGCGAATGTTTAAAAATTCAAATAGACTATTTTTGGTGATAAATTCTTTTTCTAAAAAAGTACGTACATGATCAGTAAAAATGATCAAAATAAGTTCTAAAACTGATAATAATTCCCCAAATCTAAACTTCACCATTTCCAGCCATTCTGGAGCCTCCAGCGCGATTTTTCAATTTCTCCAGAATTTTGAATATGCCCCAGAAGGCGTGAATATGAAGTTGGGTAGCTTAAACTCGATTTGTGCCGATTTTGGGAGTGACACCTCATGAATGGGTTTTTGACCAGTTTTTTGCATAATAGAAATATCCAAAATCAAAACTTTTCCATTTGCGAGGAAATTTTAGAATGACTGGAAATGATGAAATTTGGATTTGGTCAGTTTTAGGACTTTATTTTGATCATTTTCACTGATCATGTACTTACTGACTTTTTTTTTTAAAAAAAAGTCTAAATCACCAAAAATAGTCAATTTTGAATTTTAAAACGTTCTCCAAAAATCTAAAATTGAAGTTGGGCAGCTGAAAATTTGGTTTTGGGGGTTTTAGACCGTGCTCTTTCCAAAAATCGCAGTCCCGTTCAAATCGGATGATGACAACCCAAGAGGTTCCCTTGTTAACAATAATTTGGCGCCAAATTCGAAAAAGTGACTAGTTTATTGATTACCCGTGATAATTTGAAATTTTAGCACTGTATTCATCAGAAATTTCTACGCAATTTTCAAATGGCAATTTTATGAATTTTCAGTATGTTATAGCCAATTAACGAACAGTATTTCGATGTAAAGGCAATCAGCAATTACTGTTTATCGAAATCAAATTTAGGACTGATTTAAAATTTAATTTTTAGGTACCATTTTAATCAATGTACCTACGAATGATTTTATTCAGTTGAATGTTCCAATTTACGAGAAATTTTCAACTTTATTTTTAAAAGTTGTACATTCTACTGAATAAATTATAAAAAAAGATCAAGAAATGAAAAATCATCTTCAAGTTGATATTCAAAAGCAAACTTAGCGACCAATGCAACCATCAACCAATATGGTGGAAGCAAATGCAACAACTACCTTGCAATCAGCGAATAGCTGATGACTTGGTTTTTTTATGTATAATTAATATTTATATAGATTATTTTGTTTTATTAGTGGGTGCTTGAAAACCCCCAATTAAATGAGTGAATTTATGAAATTCGATCGAAATGATCGTGAAAAGTGTGATAATCAGATAGGGCATTTTAACCTGCCGAGCTTCAATCCTGCGATAGTTTTTCTTGAAAATGATTTTTAGTGACTGGAAAATGCCATGAAATTGATGAAAAATCACCATTTTTGTGATTTACCTGTAATGAAATCACTCGTAGAAGGCTAAAAGTGATATCAATTACATAGTCAATGGATCAGAGAGGTTTAGAAACTCGAATCGTACCTTTTTTGTAGGGGGAGAGGGGCGACCGAAGAGTTGCAGGGGCGAGACAACCTCAAAAACGATGAGAAATCACGTTTTTAATTTTCTTAAAATGATGTTGGTTTATGGTCCCCTGGATTTGCTCGATGTTCGGTTTCGGAGCTCAACATTTTTCTGGGTAATCTCCCTCTCGAAAAAAACTCTCCAATCAATATTCGTATTCAATTTATTTTCTAAAAAATTATTATTCGAGATTGAGAAAATGGGATATTTTTTGTTAAAGACTTAGTCATATTTTCAAGTTAAACATCAATTTGCATGAACTTTGAGGTATTCACTTTACGAATTTATTTATGTTTGATGGCATCTTTTTAGCCAAATTTTTGTAAAAAATGATGGCTATTGCGGTAGGCCCAACTTTGGATAAAAAGGTCGGGGGTCAAAAATTTTGATAGTTCTCGACGTTTTGAGCTCAGACTAGACGATTCCCGGTGTGTCAGTTTTTATATATATATTTATATATAGCCGCATACAGGTAAACTCATAACGTTTTGTATAAACAGCAATCTCAAGACCCCTCTGTAACTTCGTTGCTGTGCATACGCTCGACGCGTCACCCCATAGGCCTGATAGTACTCGATGTTAGGCCGCGTTATATTCGTTAACTTGATTTTTAGGTCACCTGTGGAAAGGTATTTCATTGCCAAAACATCAATTTTTCAGAAAAGCTTTTTTTTAAAAGTCTCATACGTCTCTGTTTTTCGCAAATGCTTTTTTAACAAAGCATCCTACAGAAAAATAACCAGCTCTGAGCAGAAAGGAAATTTAATTCTCTACAATTTCCTTCAGTGCATTTTTTTCCTAGGATGCATACTTTTCCCATAAAATCAATGTTTAGATTGAAAAACACGAAAATTTGGACCTGTATAATCAACTTAAAATTAAAATTCAGCAGTCAAAAATTTATTTTAGACGATTTTTGACCACGCCATGTGAAAGAGGACATCTTCAACCACCAAAATCACCAAAAAGAACGTAAAAAACGTAAAAAATGATTCTTGGCAATAAAAACCTTTTCCTCATATCATCATACCTGTTAATTAGGCTATGTACTCATTTGAAAATTGAGTCAAAAGTGAAATTGTATAAACAGCAATCTCACGTCCCTGCTCAAACTTTGCCAGTAGACTCCCCACACCTTGTAGACTCATATGGCACCTCATCGAAAAGTCACGTCCTAAAAAGGTTACGAGTTTGTCAAAACGTTATGAGTTTGCTGGTTAATCTATAAAAAAGTTACGAGTTTACCCCCTAGAATATTTATATGTTTATATGTATGTTTATATAGAAGTTTCACCGAAACTTGAATTTTTTACTTTTTCAATCAAGAGGCGTTCTAATGAATGAAATGAGATAAAACTTGGAGAATAGGGTTCTTTTGGGAGCTAGAGTTGACCCCTGCAGTGGGGAGGGTCAAAGTTGAAAATTACAGAAAGGTCATTTTTTTGGAGACGCATAATATGGCCCCAAATGAACGAAAAAGGTCCAAAATCATACCATAGGTCAGTACCTCTACTATGATCAACATATCCAAATTTCAGCTTCCTAGGTCATCCCCACTCCATTTTAGTTGGGAAAAACCACATTTTCCCCCTATTTTTGACCCCCTCACCCCTAAAATTGAGCTAGGGGGTCCAAATTCTCAGCATACAATAAGAGGGTGCCCCTTGAATGCTTTTTGCAGGATTCAACCTTCCAACCCCATTTGACCCCTCTCTAGGGCCAAAAAAGTGGATTTTTGCGTGTTTTTTGACATTTAGCCAGACCTACAGCCCCTCCAAATTACCCTACTCGTAGATGGCTCAAATTTTCACAGTACAGTTGGAGGATGTACCCGAAGTGCCTTTTGCCAGTTTCAACCTTCCACCCCCATTTGACCTGTTTCAGGGTCAAGACAGGTTTGTTACCACATTTTTTGAAGGAGGAAGAAGAGAGTTGGGCGAAGCCCGAGGGGGCTGCAGGGGGGACGGAGTCCCCCGCGAATATAGAAAGGAAACAGCGGAAGGAGAGAGTTGGGCGAAGCTCAAGGGGGGTGCAGGGGGGTCAGAGTCCCCCCGCTAACATAAGAAAGAAATCGTGGAAGGAGTGATTTGGGCGAAGCCCATGGGGGTTGTAGGGGGGACAACGTCCCCCTAAACGAAGGCGAAGCACAGGAGCGAAGCGAGGGTGCGAGTAGCTCAAGAGAAGCGCAGAACACGAAAAAAAGATATCAGCAGGAGGTAATTGGGCGAAGCCCAAGGGGGGTGCAGGGGTGACAAAGTTCCCCCGCTAACAGAAGAAAGAAATCGCGGAAGGAGTGATTTGGGCGAAGCCCGGGGGGTGTAGGGGGTCAACGTCCCCCCAAATGTAGGTGAAGCACAGGAGCGAAGCGAGGGTGCGAGTAGCTCAAGAGAAGCGCAGAACACAAAAAAAAGACATTAGCAGGAGGTAATTGGGCGAAGCCCAAGGGGGGTGTACCCCAACACAGGCGAAGCACAGGAGCGAAGCGAGGGTGCGAGTAGTTCAAGCGAAGCGCAGAACACAAAAAAAAGACATCAGCAGGAGGTAATTGGGCGAAGCCCAAGGGGGGTGCAGGGGGGACAAAGTCCCCCCAAACACAGCCATAGCACAGGAGCGAAGCGAGGGTGCGAGTAGTTCAAGAGCCCTCAATGTTTCTTGCACAAAAATTTGGCTCTTACGTAGCGGCAGACTGCTACGACTTTTTTTTTTCATTTTAACAGTTTTTTTTGAGTTTCGTGTTTAAAAAAAAACAAGTTACTTTTTTGCTCACATTTTTGTGGAATTGTGATTTTTCTTCTTTTAAAAATCATGATTTCCTTTAAATTTTGATTTTTTTTCGAGCATGTTGTTAGATTTTTTGGGAAAGATGCTCTTTTAAAACCCCCTCACCCTTTATTTCAGCTCCCCGATTGATTTTATATTTTTTTTGAAGAAAAGTATAGTTAGCACTTTGGTGAAATCATGGTATACTTAGTTCTTTTTTCAGCAAGGATGTTATCCCCACCAACAAAATTTGTTTGCAGGATAGAAATTTCGATCGCTTGAATTTGATTTTTTGATTTTTGATGTTGGTTCTGAAATTGCGAAATTCATGCAATCCGCATAAAGCCGAAAAGCCCAATATTTTGGGCCTTTGAAGTACAAGTATATATCCAAAGTCATTTTGAATAAAAAAAAAAAAAGAAAAAAAACTGGTTTTAAGGAGCTCGCTATGTCTCCATCTGAGAAAGTGAGGTCTTAAGGCATTGGCTTGGATCAATTTTTTATGCATGAATTTTTCAGCATCTCATTATTTGAACCAAAATCAACCAATTTAATCATTGAGAGCGAGGAAATCCCAACTTCCAACTTTTAAGATGAGGACTTCTTAAATGATGCTTTCATCTATTAACTTTGATCAGTTATCAATTTATTGATTTTCTAACAAAGGAACCTCTTGAGGTGTCATCCTCCGATTTGAACGGTACCGCGATTTTGGGGAAAGAACATGGTGTAAAACCCCCAAAACCAAATTTTCAGCCGACCAATTTCATTTTTAGATTTTTGGCAAACGTTTGAAAATTCAAAATTGACTGTTTTTGGTGATTTATGTTTTTTTTAAAAAGTACGTTCCTAATTGATCAGTAAAAATAATCAAAATAAGTTGAAACTGATATTATAATTCCCATAATCCAAATTTCACCATTTCTAGCCATTCTGGAGCCTCCAGCGTGATTTTTAAATTTCTCCAGAATTTTGAATATGCTCCAGAAGGCGTGAATATGAAGTTGGGCAGCTAAAAATCGAGTTGTGTGTTATACTCGACCTGTTGAACGAGTTTATCTACATTTGAGCCGATTTTGGGAGGGACGCTTCTAGAGTGTTTTTTGACCAGATTTTTCCAGAACTAACCACCGGAGAGTGAATTTTGCCATTTCCAGCCATTCTGGAGCCTCCAGCGCGATTTTCAATTCCTCCAGAGGGCTGGAAATGGTGAAATTTGGATTTGGAGAATTAATATCAGTTTTAGAAAATATTTTGATCATTGTTGCTGATCAAGTACGTAGTGTTTTTAAAAAAAAACATAAATCACCAAAAACAGTCAATTTTGAATTTTTAAACGTTCGCCAAACATCGAAAAATGAAGTGGGCAGCTTAAATTTGGTTTTGGGGTTTTAGACCATGCTCTTTTCAAAAATTGCGGTTCTGTTCAAATCGTAGAGCGACACCTCTTGGTTCATCCCTTGTTAGTCTCGGATTGGCTCCAAATTTTGAAAAAGTACCTTAATAAATCTTGTTGAAACCGCCGGTTGCTTGAAGTCAGTTGGATTGATTGTTTCTTTGATCAAACTAATCAAAAGTGAGCGAAAATCATATTTTTAGGTGCTCAAGAAACGATTTAATACGACGGAGGACGTTCGTCAGTCGTCAGTCTTAAAGCAAAATCCAGGTTTGGGAAATTCAGTTTTGTGAAACCAGAAGATTTATAGACGGATAACCTACTTTTTATAGAGTAAACCGAGCATGACTATATGACGGCATCCACAGCATCAATCGTTATCATAATTTTAAAAAAAAATGACCAAGTAGGTACATTATTTAGATAAATAATGCCACCCGCAAACCCGCACATATCCATCAACCAGTAAGTATACAATCATCTACATGGTACAGGCCAAGAAGCCCTCATTCACTGAACTATCTCGCTCTATATTTCATTCTAGCCATAAAAATATCAAGGTTGTTGAAAAAAATGTAGGAATACATAAAGACGAAAATCATTAAAAAATCTGATACTTTACTATCTTTCATCCAGGTACTCATTGTCAGTATCTATCATGAAAAAAATGATAATTTCCATCGATCAGCTGTCGTGTGCCTTCTTCATACATTATTTACATATTATGGTACCTATCTACCTATGTACAATCTACACCCTACTTTACTTATGTGTTTGTACATCGAAAGTTCTTACTTCTAACGTACCAAATACGTAATAATAATTACGTATACCTAAGCCCATACAACACACGCATATAATCACCAGCTCACTTCTGCATAGACATACTAGATGTATAAAAGCTCTCTATACACTGCACATAGAACTATACGAGTTCAAGACGTCATCACATCAATGCATATATCCATCTTCGTAATATTAAAAAAAATGAAAAAATAAAACCTTCGTCAGCTCCAGTAGGTAGGTATAAGAAAAAACCATGCTGCATAAGAGATGAGAACAGTTCATAGGCCTACTTATAAAAATGACAAGCAGCGTTCAAACCTTTTTACGTTTTTTTCCCTACTTTTTCTATTTTTCGCGAATAATTACCGCGTCGAAGACATCGTTGAACGTTTAAAATAGAAGTCATCTGCTCATCGGTTTACAAAGCGACTTCTCTTATATAAAAATACCGCTTATAAATAAGTCATTCGTCGCTAAATGCCCCATGACAAAAAGACCAAGAGTATAAAAATTAAAACCTCATCCTTATATAGCGATGCTTGAAACCATTACAGCTTCATCATAGGTAGGTAAACCTTTCGACTTTCGTCTTCTTCGAGTGAATCGAGCGTAAGTCTTTAGCTGTGTAGTACGCCTGCCTTCTCTCTGCCTTCCATGGCGCGGATTAGCGTATTAAATCGAGCGTATATTTCTTCGCTACGACTAATAGACGTTTATCCTGATCCGAGATCAAATACTAATTACCGCCTTTCTACATTTTGTGTGTTTTTTTTATTATTATTATTTACTCGTGTGCAGGAAATCACACCTTGGTAAATTCAATTATACAGGGTGTCCTAGCTATTGTGCATTGTGTTAAACTTACGATCTCCGATTTGAATGAAACTAATCTATAGGATCGATAGAACGTGTCCTGAAATCCCCATGAGCTGAATTTCAAGTGCTGAAGTTCATTTTTGGATTCCTAGAGATTTTTTTTTTGAAATTTTAAAAATTCATGGAAGCTGTTTCAAGGGCGATTTTTAATTTTTTTTTTTAGCAAAGTGAAGCAACGTGAATAACTCCTTCAATCCAACTCCTACAACAGGTAGTTTTGGACCATTGTGGAGCCTTCAGCGATTTTTTAAACTTAATTCAGAAATGTCAATTCACCTGGAAAGGCTAAAAATGAACTTAAACACCTATAACTTTGATCAGTGATTACTGGTTATTGGTCCATTTATTGACTGTATTCGTTACGTATCATCTTTGAAAATTTGATTTTTTCAACTTTTTCCGTTTACACGATTGGAAATAAAAATCAAGTTTATTAGCAAAATGCAAACACCCTCTTGCAATCAACTAATAGCTGAAATCTGCAAAGATAATTAGAATAGGCGATCTTTCAATTTCATGTCTGCAAGGGAATGTCAATTTGTTTTAGTGTCGTTACGGGGGTGCTGCTGTGATGGGGTTTTCTTGACGAGTAACTCAATAAATGAATTTTTTTTGGGGGGGGGGGAGTAGAAAATTTTTCATATTGTCTCCCCCCCCCAAAAAAAAAATTAATCTCATTCCCCCCCAGTGAGAAAAAATGTATAATTCACCATGCAAAAATTGGTAATTGTGCGTAATTTTTAAAAAATTTCTCCCTCGCTTCGCTCGGGCAACCCATTGATTTTTGCTCCTTGAAATATAAATATTCAAAATCTTTCGCCCTCGCTTCGCTCGGGCTAGATCACTTTCCTTTCCTCTGACTCTGACCAAAGTAAGAGGAGAGAAAAATTGACTTCTCCCATCAAAAATAATGATGTTTTACTCTTGAAGAATTGCACATTTTCAAAAGCTCCAGCCCTCGCTTTACTCGGACTTTTATGGTATTCGATATACACCTACTCTCCCAAAGACAAAAAATTTTGAAGCCATGAAAACAAAGTTTATACCGACATCATCAGGAATGGTATTATTTTGCACCTCATATTATTACTTTTTCACTGCTTTCGCCCTCGCTTCGCTCGGGCTAGATCATTTTCCCTTTCTTTTCTATGACCGAAGTTGGAGGGTAGAAAAATTGACTCTTCACATCAAAAATAATGCTAGTTCACTTCTCAGGAATTGTGAATTTTTAAAAGCTTTTTCTCTCGCTTCCCTGAGGCTTTTACTCCTATTTTTAAAAATAACAGATACCTATTGTAATGTGCGTAATTTTTGAAGATTTTGAAGCTATGAAAATCAACTTTTTGAATAAAAAATGACTTTGTTTTACATTTTGAATTATCAATTTTTCTCAGCTTTCGCCCTCGCTTCGCTCGGGCAGATTTGTATTCTGCTGCACGAATTTTCAAACATTTCCTCTCTCTAAATTTGAAACAGTCAATTTCACTGCTTAGCAGTCACGACATTTTGCCTTTTTAAAGCAGTAGTTTTTTTTTACTGCAAAACAGTGAAAAATTACTGAGTTGGTCAGTAAAAAATCATTTTGACTGATCAATTCAGTAATTTTTCACTGTTTTGCAGTAAAAAAAAAACTACTGCTTTAAAAAGGCAAAATGTCGTGACTGCTAAGCAGTGAAATTGACTGTTTCAAATTTAGAGAGCTGGAATGGAAAAATGAACCCTAGAAATTTTAAAAACATATCTACTGCATTAATGAAAAATTTCAATTACACTTAAATAATTATTCAACATTTTTGTGTCCAACTTCCGTTTTTAAAAAATGGTTCGAACAATCTCTGGCCAATTTAGTTGAAAAAATGTTTGTTGAAGTATTGTACGTATATGGGGGGGGGGCAAAGTTATACTGAGAATAGGGGAGAACTCATCAAATGCTCAGGGGGATCACAGCACCCCTGTGTCGTTAGATTGGTAACTCTGGTTGAGTTTGGTGTAGTGTAAATCTTAACCATATTCGTTACGTATCAACTTTAAAAAGCAAAATGCAAAATCCCTTTTGCAATCAGCTCTCGTAGATAATCTTTTTTTGCAGATTTTCAATGTCTTCCATGTTCACAATCACAAGGGAATGACAATTTGTTTTAGTGTCGTGGATTGGTAGCTCTGGTTGAGTTTGGTGTAGTGTAAAATTTTCGGAATTTCAAAATTTTTCATGAAAAGATGCTTTCACGTTGAAAGTTTGATTATGAGTTGGGTATTTCTTCAAATTTTAATGACTGATTTTTGAATCTGCCAGTCTATATTATGAAGAAAATATGAGCTTATTATGTACATAAAGCCTGTTCATTCTATTTTGAGTAAATTTACAGTGCCATGTCACGCTAGAATGGATTTGGATTTCATTCAAAATTGGAGACCCCTGCATCCTTCAGGAGATTATTCCATTTTTATAATTTATTTGTGTAAATTAGAGTAGCTTCTAAAGAAGAGGTACTTATATTACAGTAGAGGAGAAGGTACAATTATGGACCTGGGTACTAGCTCTGTGGTCATGGTCGGAACTAAAAATTGTTCTTGTGGTGTAGTACCGACGATCAAGTTACCTATTTTGGATCCATGCAAACTTCCGTGTCTCTAATCAGCATTTGTTTTTTTTGTGATTTTTTGTTGGCATTGGAAAATTTTACTCCGTTTTCATTCAAAAATTGATGTACTTCCAATAACGTTCAGAAAAAAAATTATTAGCGAAGTAAGTAGCTTTCAATATATACTTTCAGAATATACCTACTTTCATACTTGTCATTACTTTACTCGATTTTCGTATTTTTTTCCATTTTTCATAAAATGACTCGTTTTTTTACGTTGGTTTAAATATGGACCCATAAATTTTTTCGTATAATTTTTTCTAGAATGCTGAGCAATCAATGAAGAAGAGAAGTCTTAAAAGGCGAAAATGGGACAAAAAAAGTATAATCCAGAAAGTCTGGTTTTTTCTTATGAAAATCGATTGTTTAAAATTTCGATGTATTTTTCATGTACACACCTCGATGTTTTTTCATATATTCAAGTTGAAAAACGTCTTTAAATATATTTTCGTATCATTTTCTGCAATTTTTAGAATTTTTTAGGGGTTCCATATTTGTACCTTTTCTAAGACTCATGAAAATTAAAGCTTTTGCTTTGTAATATGAATTTTGAAATTTGAATGATCGATTTTAAATTTCTTGCTTACTTACTTACAAATTCATCGAATTTTCAGTAGATTCCTTCTGACAATATTGATTTACAGAACTCATTGGATTAAAATAATAAATACCGTCCTATTCGACCTCATGAAACCTCAAATTGGCAAGAATCAACGTATTACACTCTTGTCATAATTTTTAATTTTTTTTTCAAATTTAGAGCCCTTGTAGTGGGTTGGGAAAAGGCGGGAAGTGAATATGCAAAAATGAAGTTGGCATTTGAATTCGGTGCCCTTTGGAAACAGTTTTGAAAATGTGGCAGGATCCATTGAATAAGTCAGTATTTGAACTTGGCGCATCTGAACCATCAACAATCAAAGCCTCATCACTTTGGTTTTAAAATGTGAATTTTATTACAAATTGAGAATCCCTTATTCCCATCTAGAGTGTCATGATCCCATTTTAAAGATGAAGTTTTCTTAGAACAGGATTACATAGAGGGGGTTTTACTTTACTGTGGAATTTTTAGATGGTAAAGAGACTAACCGGGTTACTTTTTGGTAGCTTGATTACTCGTAGGTAGTTTTTTCATCTTAGGTTTGCAAAAGTTATTATTTTCGATGAAAACGTTACTAAAAGTAATTTCCGGTTACTTATTTAAAAATCATGCAAAAAATTTCACGAGAAAAATCAGTATAAAAGTTGCCGTAATACTTTTCATTCAGGGTTTTCTACAGGCAAATACCCTATTGCAATCATTTTGTCTTGCTCTATACCGCAGATTGCGAAGAAATGAAATTTGTTTTAATCGATACCAATCTGAGATCAGTACTTCGATGATTCGCACTCGCAGCAATGATATTAGAGTGTCAATTTGAAAAAATCGCGTATACTGTACTTCTTACAGACAACCTATTTATCAGAATACATAAATTCTTGTCTAACTACTCTTGAAAGTAGAAATACATATGAAAGTTGAAACTGTGAACGTTTGGAGTGAAAATTTTATAGTAAGTAATCGATAAACGAGTAGTAATTGGCCAAAAGCAAAATCCCTCTTGCAGTCAGCGATGATACCTCTAGCCTGCCTATTGTGGAAAAAAATGACCGATCTCCAGAAGATGTTCTCATTTGAGATTCTGCGTTGGCCTGGGCCATTTGCCATCCAAATCCAAGACTGCACTGAGGGTTCTACTAATAAACGGTTCAAGTTTGCAAATTGCATATTTTTGGGTAAATTCGCGTTTTGAAAATATTTTATTTTCCCATAGGCCTGTAGTTCATTAATTATACCAAAACATCGAAAGATGATTTCTGAAATTGGAGAAATATTTCAGAATACAGAGATGCCAAATCGACAATTTCAAAAACTTGAAAAAATTAGAGTTTTGAAACTAATACGGCCACTCATTGTTTGTTTAAAAAACTTTATTAACGGGTATTAGGCCGGATTACAACTATTTTTGTAATCCGGCCTAATACCCGTTAATAAAGTTTTTTGAAAAAATTAGATACCTAAGTAGGTTTTTTTGAGCTGGTTTTATGTAGATATTTTGAAACTGGCAATCAAGAATGATTAATGATGAAAAAAAATTAGCATCTCTGAATTCCAAATCAAATTCCTTGTTTCAAAAATGATACCCTTCCATGTTCTGGTATAATTAATGCGTAACATTTAATGAGAAAATATTTTCAAATCCAGAATTTACCAAAAGTAAGCGATTCGCGAATTTTTATTCGCACAGTGGAATTCTAGAATCTAGAAGCTCTCTTGGATTTTGATGGCAATGGCCTAGGTCGACACAGAATGTCAAGTACTATCTTTTGGTCGGTGAAGAACATTATCCCCTCTCTAAGAGCGCCTTCGAACCAAAATTTTTTCCACCTCTTCTGAATTTGTTCAAAATCCACCGATATTTTTTCCACTGCTATTCGCTCCATTGCGATAAAGAACCGAATCGATTTTGAGGGATTATTTACATACTATAGAAAAAAAGTATAAATTAAGGGCCCTTGTAGTTGGCCACCCAGCGATATGAGATCCCGTTTTGAAAATTGACACGTTGAGTAAAGACTTGAACTACATATGTCATTAAAACTAAGTTAAGCTTATTATACCTATCTTGAAAGTTCAATTTTGAATTTTTTTACATTCTGATGACCGGTTCTGAATGCATTGCATGTATTCTATGTCGAGCATTTCGAGCAAAGCAAGGGCTATAAGCTTTCGAAAATTTGTTTCAAAATAACTTCACTTTTGATTTAAAAAAATGCTTGTTTTAGCCTTGAAATTTTTTAGATTTAAAGAATATTTTTCTAGAAAATGCAATTTTTGGAAAGAAAAGAAGAGAAATGGTCAAAGCAAAGCAAGGTGCTCGCTTGTTTTAGCCTTACTAGAAATTTTTAGACTTGTAGAATTTTTTTGGAGAAAACAAAGAAAGGTCTGAGCGAAACGAGGAGCAAAGGCTTTTTGAAAATTAATTCCTAAAAATACAGAACTGAGAAAATAAAATGAAAAGTGAAAATACCTTACGTCAGTTTCGTTTTGTCGTTCTACTTTCTTGCTTTTTTCATGCGTTCGTACCATTTTTGCACCGGTAAACACCCTGTAGTCAATGATCAGTTTATTCGAATATTTCAAAAAGTATACAGTTATCGGGGACTCGTGCATCCTTCAAGTAGCTTGAGATCTCTTTTTTGAAAATTGATTGGTTGGAAGTTGTGTAAAAAAGAAAGGTGTGTTGTACATATTCCATATTATTTCACATTAAACGTTGGAATTTTCTATTTTTGATCAAGTTTTAAAATTTCTCATTATCCCCCTCCCCCTCCTTCTCCCCTACAAATTTTTCATGAACTCCGCCAGTCTCGAGATATGAGTAGATAATTAATGGGGTAGTTTTTGCAAGGTATTGCGATCAGACGCATAGAAATCGTGGTGCTATCTCCTTCTCCTCTCTCTACTGGGTCAAAGCCTCTGAATAAATTTATACATAGATACAAAATGTAAATACTTACTCAAACATAAAAGAGAAACGACCGGTACTGTCAAACCCCCTAATTTCGGACACCTTTTTCACGTTTTTCGTAAAAGGCTTTAAAACGAGCGATTCAACTTGGTGTTTGTCTTCACATTCTCATAGAATGTCACCGTGTGAACAGTTTTTGAGCATCAATTTATTAATTTTACATGATTTTGTTTGTTTAATTTGAATTCGAAAAGTGTCCGAAATTAGATCCAAGGTACCCTAATTTCGGACACTTTTTCTTTAACGTGGGAACTCGAAAATTTTAGTTGAAAAAGAAATTATTTACCCCTGAAAAACGACTCCAATCAAAAACAGCTCGAATCATGATGTGAAATGTAGAAAAAAAAGATTTTTCAAGGAAATGTTCAGCACTCTCATTATACACTTTCTTGTTAGAAAAATAAGTTGGTAACATTGAACAATTTCTTATCAAACTCCTTGTTGATGATTTTACGGCTTAGATCTTTTACTTTTCAGTATGGTTTTTAGGAAAATGAGTGAAATAATAGTGCAATTCTTCATCAAAACTAAAAACACTTGAAAAAAATACCGTTGAACTCGAAAAATACACATTTGCAAGTGCATCAGTGTTACCCTTCCAAACTCAGTAATGCGTGATCCAAAGTGTCCGAAATAATGATCCGTTTCGCGACTTTTTCAGTTTTTAGGATTTAAATAATAGAAACAAAACGTGAAATTTGAGGAATGAATTTTATTTTTAATTACCAGTGACTTCTTGATATTTTAGAGCGATTTTCATGGTTATGAAAGCATTTGGATAGACGCCGTGAATAACTTTTTCCTCACTCTTTATATGAAGCACTTTGTGAAGTCCATTTTAATGACCAAAGAAATAGCGTAAAATGAAAATTCTTACATCAGGGAGATTGTCCGTGATCTAAACTAATAGAAGAAGTGTTCACTTTTACTTGTACCCTTAGTTCTTATCAATAAAATAGCGAAAACATCAAGTGTCCGAAATTATGTACCCTGTCCGAAATTAGGGGTTTTGACAGTATCACCGTATTTTTATGATTTTTAGAACTCATTTCAAAAACAGCGCCTTGAAAGGCAATTAGGAAAGGGCTATAGGGAGAAAAATTTCCTAAAATAAAATGGGTATTTGAACTCGTTGCCCTTGAAATGAAATCCCAAGCAAAATGATAGGTACCACGTTACACGTACTTTTTAATTTCTTTGAAAATTTGGCCATGTTTGGGACATAAATAACCCGGTGAGATAGGTAGAGAATAAAAGTGGGACAGGATTGAAAAATTGATCAATTTTTGAACATGGCGTTTCTGAGTCATCAACAGTCGATGTGCTTCTTTATTATCAAAACTTGTATGAATTTTATCCTGTCAAGGATGTGGCATGTCAAGATCCAATTCCAAGAATCAAGACTGTGGACAAAATAGTTGAAAAAATTGATCTGAGCTGAAATTTTTTGAATTCTTTAAACATTTCAGACTGACTAGTAAGATTGTTTTCAGGTAAATTGGGTACTTACTTTTTTCATCTTTGGTTAGCAAAAGTTGCTATTTTCACCAGAAAGGTTGCTGAAAGTAATTTTCTGGAATGACTTCGCTATCAGCGATTAACTGATGGAAGTGATGTATTGTAACTTATTTTCAATATCTTTTTTTCTGAAACTTCCAGAGAAAATTAGTGGAAATTTCAAAAAAAATTCATGCTATATCAATTACATCTCAAATTTAAAAAGGTATGGATATATGTACTTATTCGCTAAAGATTACGTCTTACTTATGAAAATTTATAAATTCGTAGCAATTCTTGAATTTTAATAGGCATAAGTGAACCTTCGAAGAGAAAATGAAAAAATTTTGAAGTAACTGAGCAATTAGCAAAATCCCCCTTGCAATCAGCGAATTACTAATGTTTTTTTTTTGTGCTGTTCTTCGATTTTTTAATCGGTACTCGTCATGAAAAGTTGAGCTTCCACTGTGAGAATTAAGTTTTGAGATCCTAAAATCCTGAGTTTTGATTTTGAACCTAATTAGTTCTTTTTTCAGTCATTCAGTCTTGCGAACGACTTCGCTCCATGTTCGACCAGTTTCAAGATTGAAGTGCCCAAAATTTGGTAATTTCGCAAGAAATCGCTATAATGTGTTGAAATTCGGACCCTTTATTCTTCAAAACAAGATGAAAATGATGGTGACATTTTACCGAATCATCAAGGAGGACTCGTTTTGAAAATTCGAGTAAAACCAATGATATGAAATTTGTATCTCGAGGAATCCCAGATGGGACACCCTGTATAATAAATCTCATCATCAACAGAAAACCAGAAAAGAATCATGTTTGAAAGAAAAAAAAAAACGTGTTCGTAAACCATCAAAATCTCAAACCCTGAAATCGAGATGATACCATTGCAGAGTAAACGCGAGCGCGACAGAAGACGTTTCGGTCTCTTGGAGCGTGCTGCAAATCCATAAGACTCGAGATTCTGACTCTGAGTCAGAAGTAGTGAAAAAAAATCATCTACTTACGACCAACATCACTAAAACGTGATTCGGATTATCGCGCGTACCAATTCCTTTAACCTCTTCGCCTGCAGTTGCGAGCCGAATAAATTAAACTATAAGACGAGTCTCTCGGTCGTCTTCTTATGCAGTCTTCGCATCCGTCGGTCGTCGTGACACCATAAACTCATCGCTCGCGCCGAGTCTACCTGGCGTATCATCCAATAAACCAGCCAGATGCTGCTGCAGAGACTACTAACTCATAGTCATAGAGGGCTACCCCATCCCACCATCCGCTTAAACTGCTCCGACAAAGGTACGTATAAGAATGAAAGATAAAATAACAAATGACCTATTAGGTACACGAACCGGCTCACACAGTGTGAACAATAAAAAGGAGGCTGAATTTTTTTTTTCAGCTAAAAGTGAATATTAACCAGGCTCAGTGAGTTCTTCCTTTTTTATATTTCGGTATTTTTGATTTATAATTACCTAGCCGACCGAAGCCACCTATTTAACAGTCGAGTCAACGATGAAGATTATTCGTATATGTAAAAATGCTCGTCGAGCTGCAGTGATAAAAACAAAAATCCTAAGCTCTTCTTGTTCTTTTTTTTCCTCTCTTCGTCACTCGAATATAGCAGCAGCTATACAGCAAAAACAACAACAACATCACCACCATCACTGACTCTTCTGAGCGATGTGAAGCCAAAGCAATAGTAAAGACAGACACTTCCACTTGGTCGCGGGGGAAACAACAACAAACCGGTCACAGGTACCTATAGTTAATTAGCCCGAGGCTGATTTTTAATGGTGTGCTTCGCATGGCCACAAATTAACATAAACGGTTATACATTTATCTATAAAGTATTAAAAATGTGTATTGTAGATGTACTATGGTGTCTGCTTCTAAGTATATTATATACCTATATAGAGAGGTATATAAAAATGCGTATTGTAAGGATATACCTACATTTTATTCTGTGTATCTCGCAGACTATTCTGTCTGTACACGGTTGCAAGAGTGGTTGTGTTAGCTCACGCTCCAGAATGATCAGCACACCTTTTAGTATTAAGCATATACGTGTAGATGTGGTATATATTACGTATAATATCGAGAATGTTAATCTTATTTGGATTAATTAGTTATCACGCGGGCGCGAGCCGATCCTCAGCCGCCCAGCTCGAACAATTTTATAATGTACGAGTTGTATAATAAGAGTACGTATAGTACAAGTCCCGCATCTTCGAGTACGAGTAAGATACAGATTCTCATTTCCCATGCATTTGTAACGAGTGTAGTTTGTAGTTGTATGTAGGATACGTGCGAGCGTCATATTTATTGCTGAACAACGAATAAATCATCATCAAAAGTACGTACCTAGGACCTACATATCTTTTGTCCTTTTCCTATACTCATACGAATTAATATTGTGGGACAACTTTCTTGGAATGGAAGTTGGTCAGAGTTGTGATGAATATAGTAGCTTGAAATTTTTACTCCATGAGAATCAATATTGAGCTTGATTTGAACATATGAGAAGGGTATTGAGGTAGTAAGGAGACCTTAAGTGGTCTCTAAATTTCTCTTGAGGGTGTCACAACCAGCTGACATTTTTTCGAAGATATGACAGAAAAAAATTGAAAAGCTTCCAAAGATGCCAAGTACAAATTTCAGAACCTGAATCTGGGTTTTTGACTTTTGGCAATTTTTTTTTTAATTCAAAAAGGGTCAATTTTTTATTCATTTAAAAAAAAATAGAATTTCATGAAATTGAGATTGCATATTAAGTAATTCGTTTTTTTTTTCGATCTTGCTAATCCATTGATGGAAGTTTACAGCTGTTCTGGACCCTCCAGCAGGTTTTTATATTTTCGTTTAGATTTTAAAAGTTTGTGCCTTAATCGATCAAAAGCATGAGGATTGATCAGTGTTGGATTCAATTTTTCCCTGGAGATTTTTCAAAACAGGAAAAATCAAACATGTGCTCAAGGCTCCAGAACATCTCGAATCAACCATCAATCGATTTGTAACGCGGTTTGATTTTCAGTTTTCTACCTCAATTTTAATTTTTTTTCATGATGCGAAATTTGGATTTTTTTGAATTTACCAAAAATCGAAAAGTTAAATTCAGATTCTGGTATGCGGTCTGGAGTGTTGGTGTATTTTATGGATACCTAGATATTTTTTTCTGACGTTCTAGTCCAAAAAATTGTTCCCTTCGGTTGCGGTATTTTCCTTAAGTATCGAAGTCCTAAGAAAATATTCGAAGGGAAATCATCAAAACAGGCAATGAAAACGAGAATAAAACATTTTCCAGCTTTCTTTTCTTTGAAAAAATATTCTCACATTGTCAAAAATAGGTCAAAAAGTTGGAAAAAAATTACTTACTCGAACTATTTCAAACCCTTGAAAATTTATGTTTGTTGATAGTTACGGTAGATACTTATTTTTTGTTGAAAATTGTTTCTCAGGGTGGCGATATTTCCCTTATCTACATAGGTACGAGTACTGTGAAAATATTCGAACTAATGCTAATCCAACAAGGAATTGAAGACAAGAGGACATCTTTTGGGTTTCTTCTCTTGGAAAAAATATTTTTCCATGATCAAAAATGGTTCAAAAAATATTTAAAAGAAATTACTTAGCCTACTCGATCATCTCAAGCACTAAAAAATTGAATTTCTTGTAGGATTAGGTATCCATCAAGTTTATCTACTTGGCACGGCTCTGGTGTAACCCCTTCTACTCATCGAAACTCAAAAGTGGGATTTCTATGGAAAAAAGGTACCTAATTTCAATTTCATTTCGAAATCAAAGAAATAAATATTTCACAAGGTCGGAAATGGATTGAATGATTTGAAGAGAAATTAAATATTTGATTATGAAAAGTCAAATTTTAAGTAAATAAGGATAGTTTTATTAGAATTACTTGAAATGTGTGGTAAATGGTCATACATGGAGAAGGGGGAGGGGGGGGGTATGTTTTCAAGCTCTGGAAAATACTCGTACGTGGACTGATGTGTATTTAAAATCTTCCAATGCTTTTACACCTATTACAGTGGTAACATTTCTTCTCCAAATTGAAAATCTGATGAAAATTGGTAGAAAAAAAATGGGAAAACTTTAATTGAACGACAGAATAAATGAATTGCACGACAGGACAACCCCACGACAACATAATGGTTTTTGAACGACAGGCGACTTAACGACTGTTTTGGTTATTAGAACGACAACATTGAACGACAGACCTTGGTCAACAAACATGAAAAATTCACGTCATGAAAAAGGGAATGCCCGACGAATGTTCGTTTAAATTTATCTCATCTCATGTCTTATCATTTCCATTTCATTCATGTCTTTATTTGAATGATTTGCAAAGTACCTAGGTACTAGGTAGTGAGTCCTGCACGGTATAGTTGAATTAACTAGTTAGTCGTGGGAGCGGTACCATTATTTCGTTTGAAAAAAAAATTAATAAATAGATTTTGCCAGACTGTAAGAATTGTTATCTATTTTCTTTTATTTTTGAAATCGATGAAACCCAACAAAAAATTGCAACCAAATGATTTCAACAAGGTGTAGAAAAATGTCAAATTTTTGATCAATGACCAACCCTTTACATCCATCTCAACTTTTGTCACACCCAAAATTGGATGGAGAGATGCCCATGTGCCCAAAATAAGCTTTTTAACGAATTGTTGCATTTTCTACAGTTTTTTAAGGTTCACGTGCAAAATTCAAGTTTTTGAAGATGACCCCTCCTAGAGATAAAATTGAGAAAATTTCCAAAAATAGTACATACTACATACCTACATGCTCATCTAAACATATTTTCAGAAGGAAAACAATTTTGTGTGCTCAATTAGGTTTGGGATACGGCGGCTTTAATTTTTCTTTTGTCAATAAGTATATCTCCCCCTGGGGGGTGTAAAAATTTTCGAAAATATTCATGTAGATAGACTCACACTTCCTGTACATATTTTCGGTGAAATCAAAATTTTAATTTCATAATTTGTCGTTTTGATCTCAATTTTGTCGTTTCTTTAGCAAATCAGTCTGTGTATTTTATTTAATTCGTCGGGCATACGCCGGCGTACACTTTTAATTTTTCTGTCGTGCAATGGATGACAACACTTTCTGTCGTTCAATACCAGGTTTTCAGGCGTTCACATCTGTCGTGCAAAATCCCTTTTTCTCGTCGTGCCGATAAATGGCACCCAAAAAAAATCAAAGATTTCTAATTACACTGAAACCCAAGTTTAGATATGAATAAGCCCGGCAAACCAGAAAAAATGTCAGGGCTTCTCAAAGTGGCCCAATTCAATATTTTAAATAGGTACCTAAGTACCTACAAATTATAAAATTTGGAAAAAATCAATCAAACATCAGAATTTAGGGTGATGGTGAAATAGGACTTATTTCACGGTATAGGTACTACTGTGAAAAAAAATTTGGTCTCTTTTCGTTTTTTTTTCAACGTTCTGGTCCAAAAAATTGCTCCTCCGGTTGCGGTATTTTCCTTATTAAGGTTCTAAGAAAATATTCGAACGAAAATCAATAGAAACAGAGAATTGAAGACGAGAGGAAAACATTTTTCAGTTTTCTTCTCTTTGACAAAATATTCTTCCATTGTCAAAAATTAAAAAAAAATTACCTACTCGAAAATATTCGAAGGGAGATCAAGATCATCAAAACAGCGAATTGAATATGAGAGGAAAACATGTTTCAGCTTTCTTATCTTTGAAAAAATATTCTCCCATTTTCAAAAATAAGTCAAAAAGCTTGAAAAAAATTACTTACTCAAACATTTCAAACCCTTAAAAATGTGTCTTCGGTATCTCTTGACAAAAAATGTTTCTCAAGGTTGCAATATTTTCCTTATCTAGGTCCTGGGAAAATATTCGAACCAAAGCTATAATCAAACAAGGAATTGAAGACAACACTGAAAAAAAAAAACAATAAAAATTACTATTTCAGTACAGTAACCGGATCCAATCCAAAAATAATAGTGATTTTTACTCAGCCAAAAAATACATTTTACTATAGAATTAGGTAAAATTTATTACTCTCATAGTAAAATTTACTAATCTCATAGTAAAATTTACTAATCTCATAGTAAAAATCGCAATATTTTTGAATGGGATCCGGTTACTGTATGAAATAGTAAAAATTATCCATAATTTTTTTTTCCGTGAAGAGGACAACATCTTCCAGTTTTCTTCTCTTTGAAAAAATATTTTTACGTGGTCAAAACTGGTTCGAAAAATTTTGAACAGAAATTACTTACTTGAACATCTTAAGCCGTAAGAAGTTAATTCAGGATATGGGTTTATGAAATGTTTCATGGAATAACTGTGAAAAACAAATTTTGACCGCAATTGACAACTTTGGGCGGTAGATATCGTGAAAAAAGGAATCATCTTTTTTAATAATTTAAATTTGGTCTAGGTATTTTTTATGTTAGAAAAAATTGAAATTTTATATAACTGAGATATCAAGTTTAAGTGATTGTGAGATTCGATTTATATCCCCTGTTCTCGATCTTCGAATCAATTGGTGATAGTTCACAGCTGTACTGAAGCCTTCAACAGGTTTATGGATTTTATAGTCTTGGAAACATTGAAATTTAGATTGTGAAAATTTGTGCTTCAATCGACCAAAAGGATCTAAAAAATGATTAATCCAAGTTCATTGGTGCTGTCTTTTATTTTGACTTTTTATAATAGCAATTCTCCAAAACTACTAAGATCAAAAATCTGCTGAAGACTCCAAAACAGCTCGCGAAACTGCCACCAATCGATTCGGAAGGTCGAAAACTGGTATAAATCATATCTCTGGGCTTTCTACCGACCTCAATCTTATAAAAGTTTCAGTTTTTGATAAAAAGTGACCAAAATTTGAATTTTTGAAGATACATATCTAAAAATCTGAAAACAAAAATTACATCTTGAAACTTGGCCTGGTGACGTATTTTACGGTTATTCTCTCAGATTTTTCCTGACTTTTCAAACAGTTTTCTCCTAGAAATTCAGCTATAGGTAGTTAGGTACGTGGTACTTATAAAACATGAATTGAAAATATGTAGGTAAAACAAATATATGTATAATTTATGTGAGTATTCTCAATTTTTTCAACCATTTGGAAAACGGTACAAAATATCAAAAAATAAAAAAATAAAAACTTACTCGATCGTATTACGTTTTATTTAAGCGAACACGAAGAGGAAATATGACTGACAAAAAAGATTGTAAAGAAACTTAACATTTTCACAAATCGAGTTGGATTTCTTAATTTTGACGATCGAATTTTTAAAAATCCAAACCGGGTCTATTTTTTATGTAAAAGAATCCAAATTTTTGTCGGCAGCTGAGTTTAATGCCTCATGTTACTTTTTTTTCAAAAAAATGTTTTCTGTGACACTTGATTCGTCTTACTGTAAAAATTTCATTTTCGAAAAAAAAGTCACATGTGAGGTTTCAATTGAGACGTTAAACTGAGATTTGATTAAAATATACCCTTATTTTCGAATCTTCTGAAATAAATCGATGTAATGGTAGTGTAGAGCTTATTCTTTAGAACCTGCAGCAGACTTTTGAGTTTTTCTAGTCTTCGGAAAATCGTTATTCAATTTAAATTTTTAAAATTTGTGCCTCGAATCGACCGAAAGGATTTCATAAATGGTTCATTTGGGTGTAGCCTATTGGTGCTGGATTTCATGTTTTTACTTTTTTTAACGATCATTTTCCAAAACTGAGAAAATCGAAAATCTGATGGAGCCTTCAGAATAGCTCTAAACTACAAACACTCGATTTGAGAAGTTTTCGGAAACACGGAGTAGATTGAATTTCGAACCCCCCCCCCCCACATTTCATCAATTTCATTTTTTCATAAAAAATGGCCAAAATTGGAATTTTTTGAAATTCGTCAAAAATTTGAAAAATGAAGTTCGGATTCTGAAATTTAACCAGGGAGCATATTTTATGCGTGTGTTTTTCTTCCAGAAACTCTGGAAAATTTAAAATGGCTAGAAAATGGTTCAAAAAAATTGAAAAGATTACTTACTCACTTATTTTATTAAGATCTAAAAAAATGATTCAGTATCCTCGCTTCATCTGTGTTTCTTCCCTCTGTTAGGTACAGCTCGTTTTCAAAAAACTGTTACTTTGAACTTACATTTTGAATTTCTATTCAATATATGGGTCAATATGACTCAAGTTATCACAACGAGCAAACAACCAGACAAACAAACGTATACTTAATCAAGCAAACAAGAAAAGAAACTCTTATCAAGGTAATAAAAGGCAAACGCGTTTCGCAATATTTAAGCATCGAATCAACTAAAGTACTGGTCGGGACCTTCCCTAAATTTTATGTAGTTTGATTGGATTGTATAGGAAAATTTTCCGTTGTTGAGAAAAGTATTTGCCCAAGATCAAGTTACCTGTGGATTTGATGACGCTGATTGTGTATCACTTACGAGTGAGCTGTAATTAGCTAATTTTATGCAAGTATCTTGTACGTAAGTACTTGGAATTTTCAAAATAGAACGAACTTTAGACTTGAGTGACTTCTTTAGATGAAAACAAAACTGTAACAATTTTTTTCGAATTCCTTCTTCTCGTCGATAACAGCACTTGATAAATTTTGAACTTCTATAAATATTCACTATTCAGGACTAGACGATAAATGCCATTTAAAAAATCAAATTCTAAAAGTCAAAATAAATGAATCACATTTTCTCAAATTGTTCCTCAAGAAATATTTTTTAGAAGGGAAAATTTGAGGAAGTCAAGTTGAAGGACCTGTCTGTTCATTTTACGTGGAAATCATCATAAGAGCGGAAATTCCACTCGTATTAAAGGATCAATTTTATCAATATAGAGTGATTTATAATACCCGATTATCTTGTACATTGTGCATGAGAATTTTCCTTTCAAAATATTTATGTAATACGCAATTAACCTGGGATTATATATTTTATCTCATTTTAAAACGCATCATTCTGTTCCTAACCATTGCAAGGAACTCGATGTGATGCTGAAATTTAATTTTTAATTTTTTTTTTTTCATGTTCGCGGATTTTCAGTAATATAGTTTTTGCAAAGTTCTTATACTGTGAATGAGTGAAATCTTATCTATTCGTAGTATCGCCAAAGTTATCAACCGTCGTAAAAAATTTCGAGAAATTCCGAGAAAATTGATACAAAAAGCTTCACCACAATTAAATACCTATTTTCTACATAAAAACGTGCAAGTATCAGGAGTTGAAATATCAAATGAGCCATTCGCCATTCTTTTCGAATACGTCATCGTCACACAACAAATTTTTGGAAAATTTCCCATTACCAGCAAAATATTGTTAAACACAACAACTGCGTGGAAAGCTTCAGTAAAAATTTCTTTGATGAAACGTTTCCTGTTCGCGGGCATTACGTACCTTTCAAGTGGATTTTGTCTATGATGCAATGTGTAAACAGTACAGTGTACACCTTTGATACGAGAAGTACTATACAAATCAAAGCTGTACACTAAATTGGTGTCGCTTGACTGTGCATACTCGACGTTAATAATTTTCCAATTTTTCGCTAATTAATGACTCAAGGCCGCGCTAAAATTTCAAGGAAAAGCTTTTGTTGTGGCAGAGTGGAATATTTAGAGTTGTTTTTTTTCTTTTTGTTTACCTATAATTTCGAAAATTCTCTCGATCAGTAATGAGCCGAAGTTTGAGCCGACAAGGTGCGTTTCACAAAATGGACGTCAACAAACCGGGACAACAACGGGATTCGTATTTTAATCTTTACTTGGTTACTTGCGCAGGTAATTTGTTGTGTTTGTAAGATTTTTTTTTCGAGTTGAAAATGTTGAATTTTTTTGGTTTTAGTTTTAACGAGTGAAAGTTGACGGGTTTTTGAAGTATTTGATGTGAAATGACCCATATTTTTTTCTATAGTGGATGAATTATGAGCTTGAATTTTATTTCGCATTTTTTCTGGTGGTTTATCATTTTTTGAGTGCTGATTAATAGCAAAGTATTTATGTGAATGACGGATTATTTGGAAAATTTTCTATGTATTTTTCTTCGTGAATTAAAATTTTCTCAATTTTTTGACACAAATTATGTCCTAACCGTGTTCTCAAATTTTTTCAGAACGATCATTTAATTTTTGATGTTGTTCTGCTGTTACAAAATTCCAAAAAACCAGAACATTTTCCCTCGATTGGGCAATCTGGAAATTTTTGAAAATAATTGTGCTTGATAGAGATATGAAAATTCGGAGAAAATCTCATGAATGCGTCGAAAGATATTTTTGAAAGAAAATGGGTCAAAAGTTGAGGTATTCAATTTGAAAATTCCCAATTTTTGCGAATATTTCGGAAATGGAACTCATAGGGAAAAAAAACTTGTGATGACATTACTTTCTATAACCCTGCCTGTGTTAAAGGAATTTTTATAAACGATTGAAAATTCAATTTTCTACGATTTTTGCTCTAATCATTTTTGTACTCAAATCTTTCGTTCAGTCTCCAGAGCGCCTCAAAATTTCGAGCGTCCAATATTTTAAATTTCAGAATTTGCACTTGTTTGAGAATATCTCGAAAATAAAGCCTCCTAGAGAAATACTCGTGAATTGTGAACAATTGGAAATTTTATTTTCTGTCATTTTGGTTCTTATATCATTTTTGTCGTAGAGCCCTTTGTTCGATCTTCAGAGCGTCTCAACGATTCAAGCATCCCATTTCAATCGTCAGAATTTGAATTTTTTTCATAAATATTTCGAAAATGAAGTTGCCTAGAAAAAAAACTAATGACATGAAAATGATTGCAAGAAGTTTTATTCCATTTCCATTCTTATCATTTCTGTTACAGTTTTTCCAAAATTACAAAGAAAATATAAATGTTCCGAAATTTTTAAAGAAAATCTTGCTTTTTCATTTTTTGTTGTAAAAGCAAAAACTTTCTTGCAATTAGCTACTAAGTAGCTGATGGCTTGTTTTCTTTGTTTATGCGATTGACTTGAATTCGTATTTTTGGTGGTCAAGATTGCGGGGATTTTTCATTTGGGGAACATCGATTCGAGAAACCGCGGGTTCGGAAGATTAAGTATGCCAGAATCCCCAGGGTTACTCAAAGTTTCGAGCATCTCATTTCAAACTTCCAAAATTCGCTAACTGAAACTCAAACGATTGAACGGTGGTTATCATTTTTGACGAAAAGACTTTCGTTCAGCCTCTAGAGGACTTCAAACTCAATGTTCTGAATTTGAAATGATCTTTTCGAATAAATTGAACATATTACTTAGATACGAGTAAATTTAATTCTAAAATAGCCAGTTGCTTAAATCACTTCAGAAAAACAAATAGATTCTCAAAAATGATGACGGATGACAATTTACGAGAAAATTAAAGAGTGACTCACTTATTCTCGTACGTGGGTGAATCGTCGGCATTATTATTCTATTACTCTTGCATTGAAATTCGTACTCACCTGAAACAAAGAGAAATTACAATTATGAATAAAATTACCTAAGTAGTTGTTTTTAAGAATTAATTTAAAAATTTAATCTACGATCTTCACACTGGAATCGTCTTTTCGACTTCGAGCCAGAATTAAGGATTCTCTCAAGTCTCAAAAAAAAAAGTACCTACTTTTCTAAAATTAAAAGCTTGCTACTTCTAGCATATTCGAGTGAAATTCTTGGCTTTATATTGGACCATTTTGAATTTCAGTAATTCGTAAGGAGTAAATGTTACAAAATAATGTATCTGAATTTCATTGAAAATATGTACGTAGATATACATGAAAGAAAGAAGCAAATTTGAATTTTTGAGAAAAAATGTACCTAAACCTCAAAATGGGCTTTCAAAATTTTCATATCTCGAAAATAAAGCCTCACAGAAAAAAATTTATGAAGCTCGAAATTTTTTGAGCTTGTCATTTCTATTTTCATCCGCCTCCCTCAACGACCCAGATAACTAAAAAAAGGCCAAACACCCATGGGGGGGGGGAGATGAAATAAAAAATTGCTTTAAATTTGGATGTATTTTATTTGACTGGTGGTCTGGGATTGGTCTGGTCTGGAAATCATTCTAACAAAACAGGCATCATGTTCTAAAAAAATAAACAATGATATCTGTCTTATTCATAATCTGTATTTTTATCAATATCGAAAAACTAATTAAATTTGATAAGATACCCTAAAAGTTGAGTGTGTTATGTATTAAACGATATATCAGCACATGGGATAAGAATTGAATGTGTGAATGATAATTAACTATGCTATCGACAATTGTGTATTGTTCATCTTTTTTCGAACTTTTTACGCAGTTTATCGTATCCATTATTTAATAGATTTCAGATTTCGATAATTTTTTTGTGCACAGTTCAGACGAATTTTTCAAACATTTAGCTCATTACAAATTAGTTGTAATTTTTACTGTGCTAAAATAGGCTACATATTCAATGATCTCACAATATTATTCATTTTCGCAGTAAACCTAGTATCGGTAGCTGTCGGTTCCGTAGTAACATGGACATCTCCAACACTACCAAAATTACTTCAGCCAAATGACAGACTCACAATAACCGACGACGAAGGAGCTTGGATCGGATCCTTGCTGGCTTTAGGGGCGATCCCCGGACCTCTGTTGATAACCCTGATCGTCGATAAAATTGGCAAAAAGTTATCCTTACTTTTATGCACGATGACCATTTTCGTGCATTGGATAATTATAGCTTCGATTAATTCATTGCAGGCCATTTACGTGGCTAGATTTATCGCTGGGATGGCTTCGGGAGTAGTTTATAATTTGGTGCCAGTTTACGTTGCTGAAATCTCACCGGTAAATATTTATCTGTTGGAGATTTTATTTTTCAAAAAAAAAATTAAAAAAAATATGAAGCATTTAGAGTACATTTTTTTAGGATGAGATACGAGGATTAACTGGATCGTTTATGTTATTCTTCATCTATTTTGGTAGCTGCATAAGTTATACTGTAGGACCATATACGTCCATTTCGGTACTGATTATGCTGCTGGCTGCAATACCATTGGTTACAATGCCACTTTTCATTTGGATACCAGAGTCGCCTTATTACTTGATGAATAAAGGACAAAAGCAACAGACGTTTTCCACTCTGCAGTGTCTTAGAGGATATCCCTCTCCTGAGGTTATTCAACGAGAAATGGATGCTTTAGAGGTAAGCGTAATGAGAGATAGGAGGAAGGGGGAGGGGTAATGATCAATTTTTAATTATCTTAGAGGTCAAAGAATGGAAATATTTTAGTGAAATTATTCAAAATGCACAATTTCAGGAAATGATGGAAAAATCTCATTTTGAAAAACTACACAGTGGATCGCTGATCACCCAAATGACCCAAGCCAAAATTTGGAAACCCATTTATTACGCCTGTGTGCTAATTTTCTTCCAACAAATGACTGGTTTTTGTGCTGCTCTGTTTTATACCGAAACTATATTTCAAAAGGCATCGCCGTCCATTTCATCCAGCAATTCAGCTATAATCTGTGGTCTTGTGATGTGGGCTTCCGGTGTAATAATTCCTTTCATGGGGAAATTATTTAGAATCAAGAATGTTTTATGTTTTTCGATCATTGGATGTTTCTTTTGTTTGGTAAATATTACCTATTGTAATTTGGACATCTCCAATTTGAAGGAGAAAAATCACTTGCAAAATGCAAAATAAACTGAGTGTGTTCTTTTTCAGATCATACTTGGTTTCTATTTTCAAGCTGTTGAAGAAGGTAAATCTGTGGAGCATTTTAGCTGGATTCCTCTTCTCTGTCTAGTGACATATTTGGCTAGTTATTCTCTAGGTAAAAATGATTTTCATTTGTTGACTTTTTATAGATATCTACATTTGAAATAGTTCAACATTGTTGATTGATTTAATCGTATTAGTGTAGCAGCCTCATTTTTACGTTCGAGCATTTCATTTCAGGCCTGGGATCATACACTTGGGTTATTTTGGCTGAAATTCTGCACCCTTCAGTGAAGACATTCGCGTCAGCATTGGCCACCTCCTTATGCTGGTTTCTGGGCTTCCTCGTCACTAGATTTTTTGCCCCAATGGTCGATGCTTTGGGATCGTCGGGAACGTTTTGGTTTTTTAGCATATTTTGCGTATTTGGTGTGATTTTCATAATTGTGCAACTGCCAGATACTCAAGGTAAATCGTTTCAAGAAATACAAGATTTATTTTCGAGTAAGCGAGGTTCTATGAGTGATGAAGAAATGAATGGTGTTGGTCAAAGTTGAAGTTCCTCGATTAATTTTACGCGTGTAAATATCAATTATTTTAAGCTCACGTGTATTTTTTTATTCCTATAGAGAGCATGTCTGAGTAATTTGTAAGCTTTCTCATATACTTAATTAATAAAATTGTTTAGAAGAGATACCTAAATGACAATGATGCATTTCCTAAGCACCAAGTAAGTACCTATTCATTGTTTAAAATATGCTAGGTTGGTTGCTCCATCATCACGCACATTAGTTAAAATAATTATTTTGTGGTCTGATTTCGAATTTTGCTGACAAAATTTACAAAAAAATGTTGCCACCTACTTTGCAAGGCAGCTGACTTCTGTAAGATCACGGATCATTGGGCCATCCTGGTGAAGTGGTGATTACAGGTAATTTTCGCAATTAAAAGTAATTTCTTGGTAATAACGAGTAATTATCTACAATCACATGTTACTTCTTGGAAATTACTGGTCAATTTTGACTGAAAATTCAGGAATCAAATTTCTAAAAATTACTTACTATCTGAGAATAAAAACGTGTGTAATTATTTCGAGCACAGATATTTGGTACTTAACACTTCCTCTTTCATTTGAAGCGTTGTTGTTAGTCTTTCTACCTTTACTGATCACTTTGTATCACTAGTTCAAAATAAGTGCTCTACTTCTACTTGAGATCTTTGTCCAGAAAATTGTTTGTGGAATTATTCACTTTTTTAAATTTATTATGTACCTACTAAAGATCATCAGAAAACTTTACTATGAAAAAAAATTCATGATGAAATTGTCCTAAAGTCATCATGGTTCAAATGCTATGGATAACAGAAATGTGCATCATTATGGGTAAACAATGTGACCATTTTCAATGAAGGCCGAATAAGCATCTTTGATGGTGGTTGCACAGGACAACATTGTGGAAAGTGACGTTATTTGCGATATCATCATCAAAAATGATTGATTGGCCTTTGTGGAGCATAAGGCACTATAGCTTCACTTGGGTGAAATTGGTCTGCCATCTTTGGTGCAAAATAAATTTAAACAAACAATATTAAGCAATGTTAATAAAACGTCACAGTGAGGTCACTTGACTTACAGCTGTGCTGTGATTGGCCGAAACCTTGTTTGTTTACATTAATTTTGCACCAAAGCTGGCCAACCAATTTCACCCAAGTAAAGCTATAGTGCCCTAGTGGAGCATACTATATTCACCCAATGACACGTGTCTGATTCAGTCCATGCCTTGAGAACAATTTCATCATAAATTTCTTTATTTCTTTCACAGTTGGGTATGTGTTCTTTTTGGTGATTTTTTTTGTATTAAAAAAAAGTGAATAATCCACAAACCATTTCCTAGATGGAGATCTCTAGTAGAGCACTCACTTAGAACTAATGATACAAAGCGACCAGTAAAGCTAAAAAGATGAACAATGATTGGGTTGATTGGTTCAATCGTCATCGTTGACGTTGTGTAGACTTGATTAAACATGTATTACCAGAGTATGAAAATGAGCTGTTGAAGATAATAAATGAAATATACAACGAAGGTACACTGTCTAAGGACTTCAAAGCGGTAAATTTCATACTAATACCAAAAAAGAATAACTCGCAAAAATGCTCTGAATATAGAACCATTGCATAGTCACAAACCAGATAGACTATATACTTGTAAAAGAAGGATTCAAGAGCACATCAAAGAACTGTCATATGTACGACTTTTTAGATATGGACTGCTAGCAGCCCATAAGTTTAACATACAGCCATTGTCTTGAACATAGTAAGTCGAGGGTTGCAATCTGCGCATGTGCCAGATCTGTTATGACGTTATACTACCCTGGGCTGCGATTATGAACTTTCGTTACAGTTAACGAATTCGTTAACTATTCGTTAACTTAACGAGAGATATTTTCTCACGTAAACTTAACATGGCTTAACGAAAAGTTAACGAAAGGTCACAGAAAAAATATGCGAGTTAACGAATTCGTTAACTGTAACGAAAGTTCATAATCGCAGCCCTGGTATGGTTACACGGAGGTGTGGGAGGTATAACGTCGTCATCACCTAGTAAGTAGATGTCAATTTTTCAGATTCCGGCATGTGCAGAAGCCAAACCTCGACTAACAGATGAACTATGTTCAAGACCATTGGCGTATGTACCACTAGCAGTCCATATCTAAAAAGTCAATGCATATGTATCCTGGTGGTGACTGTAACTCTGACCACAAGCTATTGGTTGTAAAATGCCAGATAGTTTTGAAGAGCCAGAAGTAGAGCAAAGAACGATACCAACAACTCGACATCACAAAAATCAAATCAAAATATGTGCAAAAGAAATTCCGAGAAGAGCGGTTCAATAGCCGGAGTAAAAAAAACAGTAGGTACACATTAAAGCACCTTAGTAAAAATCAAGATGAAACGAAAAAATGCAAAACAAATAATTTCAAGCATGATCAATTATACAAAGTTAAAAATTGGAATTAAATCGATGTTTGGAGTTCAAGTAATCGATTTTTGATCAAGGAGTCGGTGTCTATTGGGCTACATTTGGGTTTTTCTTTTATATACATGATCAAACATATCGAATCAAATGTCACAAATGAATTGGTTTTTGACGTTTGTTTTATCGAATTTCGATCATAATTATTCATTTTTGAGTCATTTCAAGCATGATCGATCATGGAATCAAAAATCGCAAATGACCCGTTTTTTTAGGGTTCGATTAATCAATATTCGATCGCGATCAATTTTTGGTTCGGGGAGTTTTATTTTCAAAGTCGAATCGACTTAATGACTTTTCATTTCAAAAATGATCGATCATAAGTAATAATTAATATGGAATTGGAAATTACAAAAATAGCGATTTTTAGGTCCGATTAATCGAATTTCGTTCTTGATATATCGGCATATGGTATGGTTATAACTGCCATTTTCAAAAATTCACAAAAAAATTGAAAAATCAATTTTAGCAGCTCAAAATTTTATGTCGAGGTGTGAGTGACACGATATTTCAGTGAGCCAAATTTCAGCTCAATCAATTAGAGTTCACGGATCTCGAAAGTTCCCTTATGAGCATTTATACTCCCCTCTTCTTTGCCCACGAATCCCTCCGCAGTCTCCAAACCAACACCATCATCATTACCGATGTAAATTCTCATCATGTCACCGATCATTCAATAAAAAATAATCAAATCACAAACGAGTAAATCACTTTAATTCACACATTCCAACGCATTTTTTTTCAAATGCATTCAGCTGGTATGTTTGGTTATCTTGATCTCCGCGTACATATTTCTTTCACGAGCCAGTTGTATATTTCCTTTATCCCTCAGCCATCATCATTACTGATAGTAATCGGAACGAGTAAGTCTCGAGTTCACGGATTTGTACGAGAGTGCGAGTGCATATTATAGTCCTCGCTCCTCGGTACCGGGCAAACATCACATAGCTGTAGGCGAGGGGGCGAGAGAAGCGGGGTCATGTATCGTTAAAATCGATTATTATCACGTGTAGATGTGGACAGACGAATCATGTGTATTACAAATAAACGACAATATAATCGACCGATGACCGCGGCAATAACCAATAAAAAATCAATTACGAGTATTTATCGCTGGCCATATTATACGATTCGATTCTTTGCTTATAATTCTTTTGGTTTCTCCATTTCCATTAATAACTCCGGGTCCGTGTTGTATAGTATTTTTCAATTATCCGGCAATTGCCATTTGCCAATACATTTATTATCATCCGGACCAATATTCTTTTAGGTATGTAAGTAATAAGTGTAGGTACTTTAAGAGTTACCTTTTTAAATTCCTAATATCAATAAACATACTATACGTGAAGAGAGAGAGTGAATCCCCTGCTCTATGTATATTATGCTTCTTCTTTAAAACTATCAACTATTCACCCATAGACACTAATCCTTTTGATAATTACCGATTCATTATCGATAATTGGTTCTAAGCTGTAAATATCGCTATAGCTCGTATTATATACGGTAATGTGATGTAAATCGCGCGCCTCGTCTATATTTTCGCCTAGATATACAGGTATCCAGGTATAATATACGACCATAGCATACACATTACACACATACTCGCATAGGGCTGGGTATATACAACTGGTTTATCATCACGACACATTCACACAAACGTTATTAATACGATAATTATGATCGAGCAGCAGGAGAAGAGTAAAATCTGCCTATATAAATATCTGATGCAAAAAAAAAAAAGAAGAAGAAAAAGCATAGCAACGCGCAAAAGAAGTACTAAAAACCGGTAATCGCGCTCTTTAAGCGTAATTAATGACCCTTGTCGAATACCACGCCGCCATCGCCATAGACGCGTCGCGTATTCTATACTCGTGCATCTATTTTGCTCGACACACAACACGTAAAAATTATTAAATGGAGGCCATGCGTAAAAATCGACCATCTTAATTTTCGCGCCCATTTACGTCGAAGACGCGTTTTTTTTTTTTTGGTACCTCTTTTCTTAGATCTGTGAGCGCATTTTGTTTTGTGTGTACGTAAATCGTACTATACGTTAAACCAGCCGAAAGAGTTGAAAGGTTCCAATGTTCACGATTCCGTGACTGAAAAACTCGCTTTAGACATGTCCTAATTTATTTTTAGAGAAAAATCATCGAGTTATATGGGCTATAAGATGCATGCTTTTTGGGCGGAAAAAAACTCACTTAAGGAACGAATTCCGCTTTTAATGATTCATATAAACGGTAACACTGTCGTCGTTATTGAAGTTGAGTTATATTTAATGCCAAGTACCAAGTACCGTTCATGATCAAAAGGTTGAAAAGTGCATTCGATTTCTGAGTGTAATGAAACTATAACGTTTTTTGGAGGTATTTTATTGCCCATCATTCGTCGTCTAGAATGACTAAGTTTGAAATAAATTGAGTGCGTTATAAATTACGAGCGAATTAGGTATCTAAAAATATCGCTATTTAGGGCATTTAACCCCCCTCCCCATTTCCTAAATTACCAGATGGTTTGAATTACCAAAAATTACTTCAATTATCTTACCTACCCCAAGTACCCAAATGATCAAAAAACTATTCAAATTACTTACTCAAAATTATCTTTATTAAAATTACTCATCTCGATAGCTATCCCACCAACCATTTGCATCTTTTTCACGCTGCCAACCTATATTTTTAATGAAAAACTTTCTCTGGAGTTCACGATGTTTTTGCCCACCCTGTATGCCCAATGCCCATACATGGCAAGGATCACCTAAATTTGGTAGGTACCTCAATATTACCAAAATTATTCATTAATTACTCAAATTATCAGAAATTGTTTAAATTACCCCATAGAAGGTCAGAATTACTCAAAGTGCCCTAAAATTACTACAAATTACTTGTATTACCTAACTATAAGTTAGTTACTAAAATTATTTATCAACAACTCAGAATTATTCGAGATGACTTCAATTGTCCTTGGTTGTGCTGAATTACCCAAGTTATTAGGTATCAAAAAAACCGCCAAATATTACTTTAATTGTACAAAATTACCCAATAGTACCAAAAAAAAATTCCTTAATTATCCAAGCTGCCCTAGAAGTAGATACATATCCGTGTTACTTAAAATTATCCGAAATGATCCTGATTAAAGATTACTTACTTAATTGACTCAAAAATTGTGCAAAGTACATGTAGTAGGGTCACGGGTGGTTAGTTGTCAAAAAAAAATGTTTTTTGAAGTTTCTGAAGCCATTTATGAATATTTCTTTGCGGTTTTGGGCTCATTTGAAAGCTTGATTCTTTGCACGTGTTTTCTTTTTTTAAAATTGAATTTTGGTTCATGTGATGAATAGTTAATCGCGGATTTAGTGAGGTACTTTTTTGTGACAACTAACAACCACCCCTGTTGTAAGTTGTCAAACACGCATTCACTATTGATAAAAAAAAACTTATAATTCAATTTTCGAAAATTTTCAAAAAAGAAAACACGTGAGAAGGACTAAATTTTCAGAGAAGACTAAAAACTTGAAAAAATATCCATAAACGACTTCAAAATCTTCAAAAAACTTTTTTGTTCAACTGGTCATTCTTTGAATTTTTTCTTGCATAGGTAAATCGATCAATTCAACTTTTTTATTCGTTTTATAGAATGAAAAGCAAAAAAAAAATTATTCAATAATGCAATAGATAATTTTCTGAAAATATTTTTCTACTTTGATGCATATATTGGTAAACTGTCTCATTGACAACTAACAATTCTCCCATTTTTGACAACTAGCAACTTCTCGTTTTTTCACTTTGTACCAAAAAATTTTATTCATTTCAAAATTTTTTGTAATTGAACATGTGATTACTGAATCCGTGATAAAATTTCCTTTAAATTGATGTATAATTTATTTACCTTTGACAAATTTTTGATGTTTAAAAACGAAAAGTTCCAATTTAACATGTGTAACTTCGCACCTGTAAAATCACTTTTTTCAAAACTGTATCCCCAAATACATAAAAAGCTATATTGCCAATTTTGTATGTTGGAACATTAGTAGGTATAGCATGAAGTTATTATGAAGATTTCGTTTAGATAGCATTCATGTATCTTTTTAAAAACGCAATTTGACAACTAACAATTATGGACAACTAACCACCCGTGACCCTACATATTACACTGACATTCATAAAATAGATGAGTTACCTTATCAAAAATTGTCCAATGCCCTTTGAATTCCCATGAATTATGAAAAATTACCTCGTTTACTTAAACCACTCATTAAATGTGTACCTACTTGAATTATCGGAAATTCATTTAATTGCCCGAATGTCCCTCACCCCCTTTCAAAGATGGCATGAACTATCCAAAATTACCCACTTTGGCAAAAATTACTTCAATTGGCCAACTCACCATAAAATTATACGTGTATTATGCCTAATTTATAAAACATTCAGTTCAGACCTGGGGGGTGGGGGTCCAAAACGATTTCGGGATTGGATTTCAGTTTCGGGATCGAAATTTATTCATTTCGGGATTGGATTTGTTTTGGGATTCGTTCTTCTAAATTTTCATTTCAATTTCGGGATTCGTGTTCAACCAAATTTTGAGCCCAAATTGACCAATGGACCCGGCAAGGGGTCTAAAAAATGAGACGTTTTGACATGGGGAATCTGATTGTGTAATTAGTTTAACGTTTTAAATGCATATTTTGCTTAATTCGTCGAGTAATTCCTATTATGATCTGAATGAATGATGATAATTATTTGATAAATGATGTAAAATGACAATTTATCAAAATAAAATTGTAGGGAAAAGGCAAAAATTGAAATCCTGAAACCGAAACGATTTTGTTTCAGTTCCAGGATTTTTTCGGTTTCGGGATCAAGAAAAATAACGATTTCTGTTTTGGGATTGGATTTGAATTATTTTGTAATCTGTGTCAAACAGCTGACGCAAAAAAACCTAAGCGGCTGGATTCATTCATTCATTCAATTCAAGTTTAGAGATCGTTTCGGCCCCACAGCTCTGATTCAGTTCATTGTCCCCTCCCCCCATCCCAAAATGGCATGAACTATCCAAAATTATCTAAATTACCAACAATTACTTGAACTACCCCAAAAGCACCAGAAATTACGTTATTAACCCAAATAACCATAAAATTACCTGAATCATTCAAATTACTCTAAACTTTCCTGAATTACCAAAATTCCTTAATTTCATCCCACAAATTCTCCTACAGGCAATTACTCAAATTTTTGAGAATACGCGAAATCATATCAGTCAATCGCAAGTTGATAAACAGTTACCGACAATTGTGAGTAATTACCAAAAAATTGGATATCATAACCTAGAAAATATCAGTTAATTATCAAGAAATGAAACGTAATTACCAAAAAGTTATCCCCAATCCTCTAAAAATTGCTAGTAATTACCCAGAAAATGATCCTTGAAATTACTCAAACAAGGGACACGTTATTAACCAGAAACAGAAAATGACATCCAGTAATCAGCAAAAGTATGGCCTGTAATTAACTAAAAATTACCCGTAATTACCAAAAAATTACCAAATATTTCCCGTAATTACCAAAAATTACCCGTAATTACCAAAAATTACCCGTAATTACCAAAAGTTACCCGTAATTACCAAAAATTACCTATAATTACACGTAATCCAAAAATTACCCGTAATTACCCAAAATTACCCGTAATTACCCAAAATTACCCGTAATTACCAAAAATTACCCGTAATTACCAAAAATTACCTGTAATTACCCAAAATTACCCGTAATCACCCAAACTAGTAAATGGCCAGTAATTATTAGTAAACTACTCGTATTTACTAGTAAATTATCCATAATTACCTGTAAATTACCCTAAATTACCTATAAATTACTCGTAATTACCAGTAAATCACCCTTCATTTTCAGTTTAATTACCAGTAATCACTAAAGATTTCGTAATTACCAAAAAATTACCTCGATTACCCAACTACCCAAGTTACTCTCCTGTATCACCAAAAATACTTGAATCACTAAAAAAATGTTTAAACTTGCCCGTAGATGGCCTGAATGGTTCAAAAATCACCCAAAAATCATTCATCAGGTACCCATTCGAATTACCTCCAATTATGGTACTTCATATAATTACTCAGAAATTACCTAAAAATTTTAGACAATGAGTTTAAATCGCCGTAGGTGTTCCAGAAAGGAAAGATTCGAAAAGAGTACCGAATGGGAACAAACATAGGTAAAGGTATAATTTTCAGAAAAAATGATTGAGTTACTTACTTACCACAATTTTTTGTTCAGCCCTTTACAATTCGCGTCCAACGTAACGTTTCCTCTTTTCCCTCTTTTACTCAAATTTCAATCAAATGTGTAAATCGAATAATTTTTCGAATCAGACGAAAATGTTTTTTGGTGAAAAGAAGAAGCATTCTTGAGCACAGCTAGATTTTTAAGGCTCATTGAAAAATAGTAAAAATCGTTCACCTTGTCGTTTTGACCTTCATGCTACTGTTACCTACCACCAGAACCCTCCTCTCCAAATTCGCACAAAACACGTAATGAATTTGTCTCATCTGCGAGTTACCCGGTCAAAAAACTCAACTCTGTGGGGTCAATGAAATCGATGACCTATACGAGGCAATTCGAGGACATATATGCCAAATAATAGATTCTCTATTTTCTTAAAACGAGTAACAATTTGGAAAAAATGTCATCATTTCTCCGCTCTGTCCCTCTTCTGTCTCCCTCGATCGCATTAACACAACAAAAGGAACTCCACAGTTGATTTTTTTAACTCTCAAATACGAAAATTTTGGCTGGTATTTCGTATGTGATGTTTCCACTTACTGTACCATGTTAGAGGGAGAGAGTTGAAATTGACGTAGAGAAAAAGTACGTAAAAAAGCTCTGGGAAACTGGAATTGCTCGGCACGATGAAAGGGGAAAAGTATATAAGGGATAGGGAAAGACAAGAGGAATAAAAATGTCGAAGTAGTACGCAACGTTTAAGAAATTACCATTCCGGCGCCGTTGTACTAAGCATAGTTTGTGGTCTTATGTGTTAGTTTTGTATGTACTACACACACACAGGTCTTAACGTTCGAGTTGAATTTATAAGGCACATAAAAACGCCTATAGTCGTTGGTAGTTTGCTTTTGCGGCGTGCTGGCGGCTTTTTATGAAATTTCAAATATTAGGTTAGCGAGATAGAGAGAGAGCGTGTGAGTGGAGAGGGAGAGGGGGCCTTACTCGTATACTTACAAGGCGAACGAGTAAAGGCGCGCGAGAAATTCGAAAATAAAAGAAACGCGATTATAAAAGAAGGAAAAAAGACGACCTGTCGTTAACCTTTACGCGAATATGGGTAAAATTGGCTGCTACGTTCGGATGTTTGATAAATGGAAAGTTACCCCGATTGTGTTTTCGAGTTTTTGAAGAGTTTTTTAGTTGTTTTTTCCGGTACGATGCGGAGCGGTGGCGGCGCTGCGATAATTTGTGGCGTGGTGTGCGAGCACGAGGAAAATAACCGAGCAGCAGTGTGAGGACGAAGAGGAAGAAAACAGAGTATTGGTACGGAGGAAAAGTCGTATAGTGGCTGGTTAAGGGGGCAAAGAACCAGCCTGTCGTGTACAGATTATTATGTGGTTAGTATATCGGATACCGAACCAACTTTCCTTATATACCGAAGGGAACTGAAGACTGGGACAGAGGGGTACAGAGTTTTAAACCCGTATTATAAGAAAGGATTTTATGGTGTTTGGAGTCTCGGGTGGTAAAATAAGGCGTCGAGGTCATATATTGTCGAGTCGTGTACTGTACATGTACATTGTATACGCTTTTTTCAATTAATAAAGTAAATTAAGAAATTTTTACAACGATGAGGGGAAAAAACGCTCTGTGGAGTTCTCGTTTCCCACCCCTCGTTATTTTAATTCGTCTGCTCTGCGATGCTGATTAAAGTTTATGTATATTCGGGAATATCTCTCTGTTTCTCTCTCTGTTCCTCTCACAGTGATTTAAATTACCATTATTGCGGATGTGCACTTAACGAATAATCATTTTAATTACCAAAAGTTCAATTGGCGGCGTTATTTATTAGGTTTTTGTTGCTCGTATGTGTGCCTATGCCGCGCCTGTGTGCCTGTGCGCTCGTCGAATTACACCACCCTTCGCCTTCCGCCTGCGAAATCCATTCGATAGTGATAGTCTTCGGATAAAACCAGCCGACATCGCCACAACCATCTCCATCGTCGTGGTCGACATCCAGGCGATATTAGCCGGGTTATAATTTCTATCGATATAAATCAATTTATTATTTCCGGCGTTGTGTTGCGCGCCTCGTGGCTTGTAAATGATACTCTACGTGAAGCATGCTGCGTTCAGAGTTCGAGGTGCTAGAGAGCAGCGAAAGAGGGAGGAATCCGGAATAATTTCTTTTTTTTCGAATGTGTTTTTCCCTATAGGTACCTATGCATTTATACTGGATGGAGCTGCGTGCCAGATTATAAATATTACGCGGAGGGGTGCGAGCAGAGCGCGAAATGGGAAATCAATTAGAATTCTGGTGACTGGAAGCGATACCTGTGGTAGTATTACTGTATAAGTGTATAAGTATATAGGTAAAGGTAAGGTAAGGTGTACGCTTGGGTAGAGAAAGATGCCGCCGAGGGCTTATTAAAGGAAGCTATAAATATAGCTAAGATATCGCGACTGGGATTATTTATCGATGGTAAATATTGGCGAAATTGTACGAGAACGAGCGAACTAAGAGGAAGGTTCGGTGCGATAAAATTATTATTACTGTATCGAGGGGTGTTCTCGATGTTGCAGGGGAACACCTTTGTAAGGTGAATTAGTGTTGAATTGTGCTCAAAGATGTGGTAGAGAGGTTATTTTCTGTGTGAATTTTGATCGTTTAATTGGTTTTTTCGAGGAATTAGTGAGTATTCGTCAATTTACACCTTATGGTAATTACCAATTACCAAATTAATCTGGTAATTGGCATCGAATACGTTTTTTTGATGAAATTGCATTTCCAAGGATTCGTGTATTAGGTACTTTGAGAATACTAGATGAATTTTAGCAAATGATTCTGAATAAGGTTTTCTCAAAAAAACTAATTTTTCATCGATTTTTGTAAATATTTTTTCTCCGATTTTGATTTTGACAGTCAAAATCGATTTTCTGGGCCACAAAGAATCTTATGAAGAGGTGAATGAAAATGAAATCGTCGGACTATGAATTTTCTACAAGTAAAGTTGGGTTGCATTTTTATTTTTCAGGGGGGGTTCGTGTTCCTGATATTTCAGCTATACAAGTTTGAAAGTTCTTAATTTCATTTTACCTATGTTGCAAATACCTTGAGAACTAAGCCATCTCGGGAAAAAATAACTGAGACTGACTTGCAGGTGGAAGATTTCACGGTCTACAATTTGGTTTCTATTCATTTTCTTCAGGAAACCCTTTATTTACTTGAAAAAATCGGTTTTTACACAGAAAAAATATTTTGTTCTCAAAAAAGTCAATTTTCTGGACAACAGAATGATCTTATTTAAAAAGGACGATGTTTCGTTGAACAATGTCAATGCTTTGCACGCTACGATATAAATTGACATCAGGGTCTCTACTACCTTACCTACTTACTTTATATTTACAGAACCCGAAGTTATTCTTGGGGAAAAACAACTGACCTTTGTAGGTGGAAGATCTCACAAGTCACAGTCTACAATATTGTTTCTATTCATTTTCTTCAGAAAACCCTTTGTTCACTTGAAAAAAGTTGTTTTTTACGACAACTTTAATGTTTTTCTCCTGAAAAGCTACTTTTTTCTCAGAAAAGTCAATTTTCTGGAAAACTGAATGATCTTATTAAAAAAATTAATTTACCTACTTTGTGTTTAGAACCCACAGTTATAGTTATATCCTAGGTGTGGCATGATTACCGTGAAAAAATTTTAACAGAAAGTTTTTTTGGCTCAATGTATCTAAAAAGGTGTCCTAAAGGCTAAAAACATATCCAAAATCCACGAAAATCCTCTCATGCCTTCACCCCGTTTTTTTCTCAGAAAACTCAATTTTCTGGGAAACTGAATGATCTAAATAAAAAAAAAATGAATCTACCTACTTTGTATTTACAGAAGCCAAAGTTATTACTAATTGTGAGAAGAAACAACTGACCTTTTCAGGGAAGATCTCATGGTATACAATATTATTGTTTCTATTCATTTTCTTCAGAAAACCCTTTGTTCACTTGAAAAAAGTTGTTTTTTACCTATGACAATTTTACGGATTTTCTCATAGAAAGCCACCTTTTTCTCAGAAAAATTAATATTCTGGACGACTGAATGATCTTTGGTATTAAAAGAATTAATCTACTTACTTTATATTTACAGAACTCAATATTATTTCTGCTATACAAGTCCAAAGTTCCTAATTTCATTTTACCTAGCTTTCTTTGAAAAAAAAAAACAATTGACATTTGTAGGTGGAAGATTTCATGGTCTTCAATATTGTTTCTATTCATTTTCTTCAGAAAACCCTTTGTTCACTTGAAAAAATTCGTTTTTACGACAACTTCAATGTTTTTCTCATAAAAAGCTTTTTTTCCCTCAGAAAAATCAATTGTCTCTACGACTGAATAATCTTATTGAAAAAATTAATCTACTTACTTTGTGTTTTACAGAACCCAAAAAGTATCTATGCGTTCACAATTTTGAGATCTCGAGGAACTGACACTCTCCGATTTGAACGAAACCAAGTTAGATCAAAAGGCATGTCCTAAAACCCCTCGACCAAAATCCCAGGTCTTAAGTTCATTTTAGATGATTTTTGAAAATAGAAAAAAATTCAAGAAAACTGTTTTTAAGGTCAAACTTTTTCATGAATAATAAATTTTTTTGACCAAAATTACCCAACGTAAATGATTTCTTCATTTCAACTGCCATTACAAATATCAACTAGTTTTGGGCCATTCTGGAGCCTCCAGCGATTTTTCAATTTTCTCCAAAAATTTTTAAGCACTCTGGAAAGGCCAAAAATGAACATAGCTCAATAATGTTGATTGATGCTTATTGAGCAGTCACACTCTCGGCAGTTTCAGGTGATAACTGCGAAATTCCAGGAGTGCAAGTTCAAAAGTGAATTTTTGACCTATTTGTGAATTCCAAAAAAAGTGAAAAACATCAAATTTTCAAATAAGATATATATCGATCAGTCTTTTGTAAGATGTTGTTTGGTGTCTCTACATGGCTGTCCGACTTGAAAACGATCTCAATTTGACTTTTTTTGGCTTCTTCACGAGTCCAGAACAATTTGAAATTTCTGAAGAAGTTTGAAAAAATTACTAGAGATTCCAAAATGGCCAAGACTATAAGTTGTTACTTTATGGGAGTTGAATTGAAGGAATTATTTACATTGATTCAGTCTGCTTGAAAAAATTAATATTTCATGAAATAGTTTGAAAATTGCCCTTAAACACTTTCTTTGAATTACCTAAATTTTTTATAATTTGTCAAAGATCTGAAAATGAACTTCAGTACTTGAAATTTTGGTTATGGCGGTTTGAGGACACGCTCTTTCGTTTTTACTTGGTTCCATTCAAGGTTCCTTCGTGAGTAAAAAGGTGGTAATCGGTCGAAATTTCAAAACCGTCAACTTTTTTAATACAAAATGCGAAACTGTTGCAATTTGCATCCCTTCGTCTTGAAATTTCTAAAAATGTGGACATTAATCATATAAAAATGGCCATATTTTCTTTGAAAAGTGATGATTAATGTTTTAATCGGTTTCCTGAAGAACAATTCAGAAAGCACGGAAAGTATTAAAGCAACCTATCAGCAAAAAGGAGATGCAAAAACACTCTTGTAATCAGTAAATAGCATGCAGATGCTTGTTTCTCGGTACGTATCTTATAATGTTTCATTGATATTACTTTTATGAACTGTAATGATAGGAAGGAGGGGGCCAGAAATCTTTGCTTGAAAGTATTTTCATTCATGTCCATTAAAAAATGGAAACTTTCCCCCAGCATATACTAGAGAATTTTTGAAATTTTGCCATTGGGTTGGCAATTGTGGAAAACATCTGCCGCAAGAATCTATTATTTCTGTGTATTTCTGTAGCAATTTTCAAGATGTTTGAAATTGATCTCTCTCAGATGAAGAAGGGAGATCGGGGTCGATGAAAGAGCCGAGGTGAAATAATTATATTTTTTAGGGTAGATGATTCTGATTTCATCCTTGGTTGTTTATTGCCGCCCCCCCTCCCTTCATCCTCACCGGACAGATCAGTTTCAGGCATCTGGAACATTTTTACATGAGTATCGATAGAGTTGGGTATCAGTTTTTGGTATCCTTAATTTTTATTTTTTATTAGAGCGACTCTTTCTCTGAGCCCCCTCCCACCCTTCGAAGACTAACGAGGGAGGTGGCAGGGAAAATCATTCGATGGAAAATCGTTATAAGCGATGTCAAAAACCTGTATTTTTATTCCCTAGTTGCAATCATATTTTTTTGAAATTCAACTCCTGTCTTCTCCCCTCCTCTCCACCCTTCCATGGTCTTGCTTCAGAACTGAGAAAATATGGGAGAAAAGCTATTTCAGAATTTTTGAAATTCCTTCCCCCTCCAAGGGCATAATTTGAAGTTTGAGAAAATAGAGAGAAAAAAGGTGACATTAATGACATCAAAAAACTTTGAAATTGTGTCGTTAATTTGAACCTCTCCTCCCTCCTCCGGTCAAAGGGATCAATTCAGGATTAAGTGTAAAATGGACGTGAAAATCGAAGTTGGCAGTTGGAAAAAAAATTGAAAATTTTCTGATTGGTGGTTCTAATATGTACGTCATGTGAGATCGAAAAAAAACTTGATTTTTTTTCTAAAGTACGAATTCGATTTCTTTGTCGTTCCTTTAGGCACTTTTTAGTGGCGGAAAAATTATTCTGATTCGCAATTATTTTCCAAAGATCAGCAAACTGATTATTTCATTTACAAAACCACCCTGTGCATTTTACATAATACAACCTACATTATGTGGTAAAAAGTTCGGCGGGCTTTCTGCCGTACACGATGGTGGAGATTTTTTCCCTCTATAATTCTCATCATAAGCGTCTGACTCGCGAGCTTTCCGTCAAATGAATAAATTATCCCTTTTTTCACACAACACACGCATTCGTAAATACGTGACGAGCTGAAGGAGGAGGGCTAGAGAGGCGCAGAAGATTTCACAAACACATATTACATACGTACCACGTTCCCAACATGATGTTGGGATGAGGTGCTGCTCCCTGATCCTCCTGTCACATCCCTCTGCCTCGCAATTCATCTCGTATTATATTATGTACCTAATATGTTGTATCTGTATAAATTTTCTGGGCACAAACGTAGCACTTTTGCTGCTCTGTGTGGAGCCCTCCTTTTTCTACTCCTCTTCTCTATGTCTCTCTTTCTATCCTCATAGATGTGTGAGCTCACGTATAGTCCTACTAAATGCTCTAGTTATAATCTAGCGGACACGCTGAAGGGGTCGACCTCCAGCTCATAAATATTCTCGGCGATTAGTCAATTAAATTTCAATTTGACATTTTCGCCAGATAGTATATTTTTTTCGCGTATTTCTCTTCTCTTCGGCCATCAACCTTGTCCATGTTAAAATGGGTGAAAAAGTACCCCACCGTGAACCGTGCTAGTTGGTTGCCTATAGCTCATCCCTACCCCATAATTCCCTTCTCTAGAGAATATTTGTAGGTCTAGTTGCGACAATTGTAATAATAATAATAATAATGTTAGGATGTACTTGTGTAATACATATAATTAGTTAATTTCGCATTCCCTCCAAACTACACCCTCCTTCCTTCCACGATACAACTACCTGTGCGTAATTTTCGCTACTATAAGCAACATGACTCAGGGCAGGAGGCAGAGTCGGCATCTTTCAAAGCATGAAGCGCTAGTCAAAGCGCGAACACAAGCGGAAAGTCACGGAGGGGGTACAACCGCTAGAAAGGGGGTTGCTTTGCCACCAGGCCACGCGTCGCATCGCATCGCATCGAGTTTAAACGTAAACGTCAATAAAATTAATTTCCGTATTCCGTTCGCGTGTAAAATTTTCACCTTATTGTAGTAGAATAATTTTAATTAAATTTACCAAGCTTTCGAGTGTAATTTGTAATTTGTTTCCATTCGGGTTAATTGTACAATAATGAAAGATGGCGCGGTGTGTAGCAGAGCTTATATATAAAGTGGTGAGAGAACTATTAGTATAAGAAGAAGCGATGAGGCGTCGTCGGCGTAGCTCGTTCGTTGTAACGATGTGAATTTTTTTCCAAGTGGAAGAATTTCCGCAATAGAGTAAGAACCTATTGCGGGGGTAATTTGAATTTTTTGCGAGAACGTGGTGTGTGTGAAAAATGTCTCGTGTCGTTTTCTTTTATATCGAATTACTTAAAGATGCGGGGAATTGAGAAAATTATCTAGGAAATTGTCCCAGTTTTGCTACATGGGTAAGTAAAATGGTGGCTTTGGTGCAGGGTATTGTCTTTTTATTTGGCTGCGAAAGTGGTCGATAGTGAAAAGATGAGGTAAAAAACTGAATCTGATTGACACAGGAGGCTAAAAAATTGATTTGAATATTTCTACGAGTACTTGTAATGTTTCCAAATTGTAATGATAGAGTTTTGATAAGCTTTAGAGCTGTAAAATTAATAGCTACAGGTACCTGGAAAATTTCTTTACAATTTTTCAAAAATTTGGCTACCTACTCGTACATATACCTAAACCTGCTGAGAACTTTAGAACAATTCTATGGTCTTTGTTTAAAAACAGCAAGTTGAAAATGAGATAGAATTCTAATTTTGGTTCTCTGGTTTGTACAGATCAAATTTTGATATTTTTTATAACCTGAATTATTATAACGTTCAAGAATTCGTCAAAATATGAAAAAAGTAGCTTTTCATTTAATCAAAGAGAAAATAATGACTAAAGTAAAGGCAAAATGTCGATGATTTTTGTTCATTATTTTTCAAAAGAGGATGGATAAATAAAATAACTTACCTTACTTACTTAACCCAAAGCTGTGGAAACGAAACGTTTTTAGTAAATTTTGGCTGAATTTTGACAAATTTCATATGAAAACTCTGGAATTTGATTTTATTTTATTCAGAATGGAGAAGACAGAGAGAAGGTATAATCCTCAAATCAATCAAAACATGTCCACTTTTTTCATTTTTTTTTTGCCTTTTTGGCTGGAACGAAACGAAACAACTTTTACAGAACGGAACGAAACAGTGTAACGAAACAGCTTGGTTGAAAGAAGGAAACGAAACGAAACGTTTTCGTTTCGAAGCGAACAGCCCTGACTTAACCCCGTTTCATTTTTCTATTATACTATGGAGATGAACATTTTTTTAGGGGAATTTTTTTCTGGGAATCGTTAATATGTGCCACCAATACCATTTATGCTATTTTGCTCAAGTCATGCCCCCCTGGGGAGAGAGGGAAGTGGTTCAAATTCTTAGGTCATGGCTCGTTTTTTTTTCTTCTGTGAACCACGATCTAAGAATCTTTTTAAGCCTCGGGTTGTCTTATGAGCCATCATGCGATGAAAAAAATGAACCTCAGTCTAGTGTGGTGTTTAGTTTTGGAAATAGATGAGAAATTGAGAAGCTGCACAAACTTGATGAAGAAGCCGGTACCTATGTAAATATACCCATATTATGTTCACTATAGAAATTATTTTTAAAATATTTTTGCCTTGTTTAAGCTAAAATTAATTTTTCAAATAAGTACCTCTTTTATTGATGGGTCTGTCACAATTATATTCCAAGGCAACTCAATAAAACGTCCAGTTTTGCATGTTTTATTTAAAATTTTCACTCACAAGGGGGGGGGGGTTCAGGCGTTGAAACGGATTTTTTGATTTTTGGTGAATTTTTGGAAATTAAAGTGGTCAAAAATGGAGAAAAATCTGAATTTCATTTCCACCGAATTGATCTAGAAAGTAGATAGGTAGTTAGGTACGTAGTACGTACCCTATTTTCACTTTCTCCCTCTTCAAACCGATTGAAAACTTTTCCATTCCAGCGGATTTTTGAATATTGAAATTTCTACAACATTGTGCACCATGAAATTGGAAAACTAAAATTCACTTCAACATGCTGAGTCGACTGGAGGTGGTTTTTAGCTGTTTTGGAGTCTCCAGCCATATTTTGGAAATTCCAGATTTTCAAAAAGTGCCATAGAAACTGTTCAAATTAAATCTAGCTCGTATATAAACTCAATTAGTCCTTTTTAGGGACCAACTTGATCCAACCAGTTTCCAAAATCAATTTTTACTGGTTCAGAACTATTTATTCAAATTTTCAACTATGAAATCGCTGAAAAAAGACACGGTTTCAATCTGGTAGAAATCGATTTTGAAGAAATGTTGCATGCATACTACTCAATTCGTTAAATAAGTCATTAACAAGCCCCAATCGCGTTTACCCGTACTGAAGTTGAATTGGTCAAATTTTTGGGTCATTTTTTCAAAGCATGAATTTTCTAAAAATTGCTGGAGGCTCAAAAACGGCATAAAACCACCTCCAGTCAAGTCAGTGTGTTAAATTGGAACATAAGGTAAAGTAAATTGTAGCTTTCCAAATTCATTGGATAAAATCTTGTGGACATACTCCCGAAAATCTGCTGGAGGCTTCAGAACTGCTCAAAATAGTTCAAAGCTGTTTCCAATTGATTCGTGGGGTCGAAATTAAGGCACATATCAAATTTCAGCTTTCTAGATCAATTTAGTGAAATTTTGGATTTTTTCTCCCCATTATTTATGACCTGGAATTTATTTTCAAAATTTCATCAAAAATCAAAAAATGCTCAGAGCTACTGAAATGCTGACCGATGATGTGCTTTTGCATGCGTTGTTGATTAAACTTGGTTCGGTTCGAAAATTATTCTGTCACTTGAGATGATGCTGGTAGAAATTATGCATTAACAGACGATCCATTATCCATTAACAATGCAAAGCAAATAAAGATAGGTGTATGATTAGATATTACAATGTATATTTTGTCAAACTTTATTATTATATCTACGTAGGTATAAAAGCATAAAAATTCATTTAAATAGGTACTGAAGCTAAACAGCAAAAAGCATAAGTTTAGTATAAAAAGCAGAAATTAAAAATACGTGCAAAATGAAGTAAGTATAAAAGTAAGGTACGTGAAATCTTCGTAATAATGAGAAGAGCTTTATCATCTACTCGTTAAATGGAGGAAGTTTTCATGCAAATTGAGTAATAATAAGTTGCATCCGTGCTTTACAATAAGTGACTAGTGAATCATATTCCATGCATTTTATTCGCGATTACAAGCCAGTAGTCAAACACGATCTGCTTCACACCTGAAACTCAAAAACCAAAATTTCGATATAGGTAAACCATGCTTGAAGCTCAGCAATTGAAGTACAGTACGAAAATAAATAAATAGGATGGTTTAAAAATGTGTCATAGGTATGTTATCGAGATTTCAAAACAGTGTGGTAAAAATTCGAACCCTCACGAACCCTTATTTCAGGGGTGATTGGGAGAGGGGTGTGCAAATTTCCATTGTGGTGTTGTTTGGGAAATGGGATGCTTGAAGTTAAATTTTGAGGCGTTGAAATCCCCTTCCCCTCTTCATACCAATAGTTCAGCTGCCCAGATTCATTTTTTAATTTTTGGTAAATTTTTGAGAACTCAAGATTGACTATTTTCAACGATTTAAGGCTTTTTTTCAAAAAAAATAATAAGGAGCCAACATTTTGTTCGGTGCATGAAAATGATGAATAATTATTCCTGAAACTAATACGAACTCTCCTGAATCGAATTCCACCACTTCTGGGCATTCTGGATCCTCCAGAGCAATATTCGATTGGAATTGATTTGGTCACTAAGAATCAAGTCGTGGCTCATTTTAGACGAATTTTTAAAACTTCATCTACATTTGAGGCAATTTCCAATTTCCAGGAGGACGCTTTGAGTGTATTTTTTTACTTGGACAATCATAAGGAAAAAATTTTAAATTTTCTGTTCGCAAGGAAATTTGGATTAGGAGGGTTAGTTTTGGGTAAGATGCAATCATTCGTGCAAATTGCCAAAATTTCCCTACGAATAAAACATTTTCAATTTTTTTAAATTTTTGCTCAAATTAATTTCCACGTCTTCCAAAAAAATTTCAAAGTTCTGGAGAAATCAAAAATCGTGCTGGAGGCTCTAGAATGTCTGAAAATGATGAAATACGGTTCTAGGAAGTTGATCGTTATTTTAGGATTGATTTTCCTCATTTCTATTGAATAAATATTGTAAGGCGGTATTTTTTTTTTGAGAAATGTAACTCCCTGTAAAGAGTCAAATTTTGGATTTTTCAAAAATTCGCCAAAAATCAAAAAATTAATTTAGGAGCTGAAATTTTCGTGATTGGGGTTTCAGACCATGTTAATCTTTCGAAAAATTGCGATTTCATTCAATTTGGAACAGAGTCTGTAAAAAACTAAAAAAAAAAATAGTCAAATTTTCGACTCCAGTGCTCTTACAGAACACCCATGGATGTTCTTTCATAAAAATATCAAGACAACTGCATGGAAGTAGACTATATGCACACAAAGTAGTCGGCTCCACTGATGTGTAACTCCAAAGTATAAGCCAAGCTTGGCCTCTCTTCAGTGATCCAAAAGCAAAAAGGATACCGGTATTTAAAATTCAAATTTCATCTTCGCGTATAATGCAGAGCGCATATCTATAATAATACGAGAGTATACACTCGTTATCATGTCTCTTGCTCTTATTCTGTGGTATAATATTCTCAATAACGCGAATGATAATCGCGGTCTATATAGTACACAAATACCTACAACAAAAAAAAAAAAGGGAGGCACACAGGTCGAATAAGTTAAGGACGCGCGATAAAGAGAGAACGAAATCGAAGTCGAAGATCATCGAGAGCCTGCGTAAAATACCTACCCACGTTGCGTTTATTTTCATAATTTCACAAGTCCTAGAAAAAACAACAAGGAAGAGCTGTATCGTTATACTCGTAAAACCGTACGCGTATTTTTTCTCTTCTTTTTTTTTTACGAAGAGATGATAATAAAAATTTATAAACGTTGGAAAAATATTCTTTTGTCATGTTGAAAAGTGTAGTAGTACTCGTTAAAATGTTGGAATTTCATTAATTCGACTCGGAGATGGATTGGGGTAAAGAGGTGGGTTTTTTACTGCCGTGTGAGCGAGTTCGAAGCTAAACTTACATGTATGAGATTGTTGGTTCTCTTTCGCACTCTTTTTGACTGTTTGGTGCTTTATGGCGATGAATCTTTGTGTAGTAGGTACATATTATGTGCAAGAGAAAAGGAAAAAGAGATTTTTATATTGTTTTCTATGTGCCTAGGTAAGTACCTCACTCACACTCTTCCTCTCTTTTCTACCTGGGGATATCGATTCGTGGATCATCTTTTCTTATTTTACACTCGTACTTTTAGTACATAGGTACGTTGATGCGAAAAAAGATGCTGTGTGCTTGGGAAAGATGACGATGAAGATGATGATGATGACGATAGAGTTACGAGGCAGCGTGACTGAAATCAAATCACGATGTGGTGTCGACTGTCGACTGACGAGATGATCGTCGTTATGGTGACGTGAGATAACAGAAAAGGCTTTTGAAATGGTTGATGAAGGTGATGAAAGTAGAAGTGAGGAGAGAATAGGTAGCCGGAGAGTGGATCAACATGGTGGATATAGATTTTTCTCACTTATCAAGTAGCCAGATGTTTAGTGTGAGGAATAGGAAGGAAACTGATTCTTGGAATACAAGGTGGTGAATTTTTGAACATTTTTTTGATAATGACGTGCGAGCCTTTGGTTGTGCCATTTTGATTTACATTACTCATCACTCTGGTCTTTTGAAGTTATTTAATGAAAACTCAAGAGACTAATGATGCAAATATTTACTTGATAGTAACTTTGCTCCATGTCCAAAGAATACAGCGCGTGAACATTTTAGTGTATTGTTATAGAGTAAGGAAATACGGTTGAAGACTTTTTACTTAAGTTTCCCCACATTTTGAGATTGTAATAAAAATTAGGCTACACGTTTTATGAGAACATGTTACATGATCTCTATTTAACAAAATTTTAGATACCTGTCCGAATCAGTTTTTCAAATTTTTATAATACTTTTAAAATTTGAAAATCACAGTTTCACGTTGAGAAGAAATCATTTTCCGACATATGTAGGTACTAGGTACATACGTAAATAGTACGTATTTTTAAAACGAAAGACATCCTCAGCAAAATATGGTGAAAATGTCATCACTTGCTGGATACCGATCTCCCAAAACCACATTGCATGGTTTTTAAGGTGATCACTTGATTCTTCCCAACATTGAATTTTCCTTCATAAAAGTTTTAAATTTTACTGAAGACGAAAATATTGATGTGGTATTTTCAAAATTCTAGAAAACCAACAAGAAATGAAAACATCGTTTCAATGAATGTCTGCTGAACGTCTTGCGTGAGATTTTTCGATAGGTAAGATTTAAAATTTAAAAATCAAAATTAAAAACAAAATTAACTAGAATCAGTAATAAGTACCAGTTCTATTACCGACTTTGCCGTGAAACGGAAAAGTATTACCGACTTTGCCGTGAAACGGAAAAGTAAGGTATTGTATTTGTCATGATGGTTGAGGATTTGGGTGGGGGTGGGTTTTCTTTACGTTTTGGAGTGTGCTGATCACGATAAGACATACAGTTAGTGCCGAAAATATTCGGTTTGAATTTAGCGTCATTGTTTTTCGTTGCCTGCTCGCGTAATTATAACGATCGGTCAAAAGTAATTAGTGATTCTGAAAGCTCAAATCTTCCTCTTTCAGAATCACTATTCACTTTTGCCCGTTTGTGCTTTTAACTGGGAGAAAAATGAATATTCGTAAAACAAGTCAAAAATAGGCGTTCCAAAAATATTCGGTTTCAATAAAAAAACAAAACAAATAATGATACGCTCCGGGAAAAAGTACAATACGTCGGTAAAGGTCAAGTCGGAGATATTCACACTACAAATACGGCACACATTACGCACATTTCAAGACAAACCGTGCTCAGAAATGTTGAAAATTACCGAATTTATTCAACTTTGATGTTGAAGTGTTGAAATAGTTCATTTCGACATGAAATGACACGTTTCCCGGGGTAATTTTTCGCGTAGAATTCGATGCTGCAGTCTAAGTTTTTGTAAAACCAACTTGAGTACGTTTATTCTCGAAAAATTGTATAAAAGCTCACCGAAATGAACATGATAAAATTTTCAGTCTTTTAGTTTTTCGCATATGCCGGACGAACTGTACGTACCAGCAAAAATCTGTTACGGTGATCTGAAAGAGAATTGAATTTTCTACAATTTCGTTCATGAAATTTTTTGCTAGGATGCTTTGTTTCAAAACTGTAGATCTTTGAAGTTGGAGTAACGAAAAGTTGGTCTCATACAAAGATCAACTTTAAGATCAATTTTTCGTTACTCCAACTTCAAAGATCTACAGTTATGAAAGGAAGCGTCCTAGCAAAAAATTTCATGAACGAAATTGTAGAAAATTCAATTCTCTTTCAGATCACCGTAACAGCTTTTTGCTGGTACGCACAGTTCGTCCGGCATATGCGAAAAACTAAAAGACTGAAAATTTTCTCATGTCAATTTCGGTGAGCTTTTAAAGTTGCTCCAACTTCAAAGATCTACAGTTTTGAAACAAAGCATCCTAGCAAAAAATTTCATGAACGAAATTGTAGAAAATTTAATTCTCTTTCAGATCACTGTAACAGATTTTTGGTAGGACGTGCAGTTCGTCCTGTATATGCGAAAAACTAAAAGACTGAAAATTTTCTCATGTTTATTTCGGTGAGATTTTAGACAATTTTTCAAAAATAAGCGTACTCAAGTTGGTTTTACAAAAATTTGGACTGCAGCATCGAATTCTACGCGAAAAATTACCCCGGGAAACGTGTCATTTCATGTCGAAATGAACTATTTCAACACTTCAACATCAAAGTTGAATAAATTCGGTAATTTTCAACATTTCTGAGCACGGTTTGTCTTGAAATGTGCGTAATGTGTGCCGTATTTGTAGTGTGAATATCTCCGACTTGACCTTTACCGACGTATTGTACTTTTTCCCGGAGCGTATCATTATTTGTTTTGTTTTTTTATTGAAACCGAATATTTTTGGAACGCCTATTTTTGACTTGTTTTACGAATATTCATTTTTCTCCCGGTTAAAAGCACAAACGGGCAAAAGTGAATAGTGATTCTGAAAGAGGAAGATTTGAGCTTTCAGAATCACTAATTACTTTTGACCGATCGTTATAATTACGCGAGCAGGCAACGAAAAACAATGACGCTAAATTCAAACCGAATATTTTCGGCACTAACTGTATGCCGCAAAACGAGATAAGTTTACATATATATTTATATATTTATTTATATATCAATTTATGTATAAATTTGTGTCACGCTGAACTCAAAAGCTCCGAACTTTAAGTCGAAACTGATGATGGCAAAATATTGCTTTGATACTGAACGAGAGAAATTTTTAATTTGGTCGAAATCGATTCAGCCGTTTACGAGATATGAACGTTTAAGTGTGTTTCAACGTTATGGATAAGCAGAAATTTGTGTAAACCCTTATATCTCGCAAACGGCTCACCCCCAACAAACAGATGGGGTGGTTAGGGTGCGTAGGTTGCAGATTGGTGCGCCGGAGGTCGGGTGTTCGAATCCCGCGCGAGTCAAGAAGAGAAAATTTTTTGTTGATTTTTTTAAAAAATTTTTTGTTAATTTTATGCGTCCAAAATTTTTTTGCCATAAAAAATCAAAATTTTTCAAAAATTTCTAGTGTAAGTAATTTTTGTTTCAACAAAAAACATTAAGTTTTTGGTAAATAGCCAGCAAATGCCAAATTTTGATTTTTTTTTTTTGGTGAATTAATAGTAATTTTTAGTAAATAAAATGATTATAGTTATTTTTGGTGAATTACTCGTAATTAAAGTTGATGGAAAATTTTGGTGAATTGTTTGGGTAATTTTTGGTAAATTGGTAAAAACCTTTGGCAGTAAATTACTGGGGTAATTAAAATTCGGTAAAAAAATTGGTAAAATTAGTGAGGAAATGTCTGGTAAATTACTGAGGTGAATGTAGGTAAATTGCTGGGGTAATTCTTGGTAAAATGTAAAATTGGTAAATTAGTGGGTAATGTCTGCTAATAATTACTGAGGTAAATGTTAGTAAATTGCTGGGGTAATTTTTGGTAAATTCGTAATTTTAGGTAAATTGGTAAATTTTGGTAAATCGGTAAATTTGGGTAAATCGGTAAATTTGGGTAAATCGGTAAATTTGGGTAAATTGGTAAATTTGGGTAAATTGGTAAATTTGGGTAAATTGGTAAATTTGGGTAAATTGGTAAATTTCGGTAAATTGATAAATTTCAGTAAATTGGTAAATTTTGGTAAATTGGTAAATTTTGGTAAATTGGTAAATTTTGGTAAATTGGTAAATTTTGGTAAATTGGTAAATTTTGGTAAATCCGTAAATTTTGGTAAATTTGTTTATTTTCCTGTATAACAGAGCAAAGTCGGTTAATCTTGCCTACTGCGCAAGATGTTTTTTGTTTTTGTTTTTTTTTTCTTCAAAATTTTCATCTGATCCAAAAATCATACTTGAGGTGGTGTCTTGCGGTTATTTTTAGGAAGGATGAATTTTTAGGTAGATAAGTACTTAAATAGATTTACGTAGTCTACCTCGTAAGAAAGCTGAACTTCAAAATTTTTTTGAAAAAAATCAAAATTTCACTGGAAAAGTTTTAGATTGGTTGCAGATGCTTGATGTGATTTTGATATGACTAATTAATGCTAGTTAAATTGCGAGAAAATGATCTCAATCAGCAACAAAAAATCTTGATTGAGAAAAATTGAAATAGCACTTTGAAATACACCATCAAACACTTCACCAAGCCAAACTTTCTAGTTCAAAATTCCATTTTTCGGTTTTTGGAGAATTTTTGAAAATTTATATTCACCTAATTTTTCCAAAAATTATCATAATTTGATAAAATGGGGCAAGATGAAGGACGAAATTTGATTTCATTTTCTATTTTGAATCTCTTGAATGGATTAATGATGATGGTTTCAAGTTGTTCCAAAGCTTCTGACGGATTTTTGGATTCCTCCATCTCCAATTTTGGAAAAAATCACCATAAAAGGGCCAATTGAAACGCTTTAATTATGAGCTCAGATTCACTATTTTCATGACCTTTTCGATCGATTTAGACTGTTTTCAAAAAAATTTTCTGGCTGTTCACATCCAAAATTTTTCCAAAACTGGAAATTCTGTATACTTAATTGTTCCATAATACCTTAGAACCGGTTCCAACCAATTCACTCACCTGATGAAATTCGGTTTTGAGTTCTTTACGTCATATTGATGTGTTCGTGAACGATTTTTTTTAAATCACTAGGAAAAATCTCAGATTTGAAGCAGCTGAATGAATTTTCAAAACTCGTTCTTAAAGTGATCGAAATGGCCATGAAGACGGTTAACTCTACTTTCTCAGGACTAAAATTCATTTTGGACCCTTCGATGAACAATTTTTCAAAATTAAATTGGAAAATTCAAAAATCCACTAGAGGTTCCAGAACCACTCGAAACCATCATAAATTGATTTGGTGGATAATAAAATCCAGTATGAAAATTAAATTTCAGCTTTTGACTTGTACCTTAATTCTATCAAATTTTGATTTTTTTTCAAAAATCGAAAAATAAGATTCAAAAACTGAAAGTTGCCCAAACTGTAACTTTTCAATTGATTTTATTGAAGGAATCCTCTATTTGAAAAATTTCAAGTTCTGAAATGTCGGGTGTGGGGATTTAGAAATTTTGAAACATCATGTTCCCCTCCCCCCTTCTAAAAATATCAATCGAAAGTAAGTAAGTAAACTGGATGCCTCAACTTGTTTCCTAATCAACAGTTAATAAATTTCAATCGATCTTCAATAGCTGAAAATATCTTTTACTTATTCTCATATTTCAACAAAAAGTATCCCATTGCTTCTTCACATAGAAAAATATCAACTAAAAAAAAATAAATAAATAAAACTGAATAATAAAGTTGTACACTGAGATGATCAGAAAAAACTTGAACATTCTGGATTTTGATGAAAATAGTCAGTAAAGTTTTATTTTAGCATAAAATCATCAAGAAAAATTTCAAGCTCCCTAATCGTACTAGGGGCGTTAGCCAAGAGGTGCTCAATGTAAGGTATTTTTTTTTTTTTTTTTACTTATGACACTATAATATTCGCATTTCTGTGTTTTGAAATTTTTGAAAATGTTTTTCGAATTCAATAAATTTTATAAAAATCAGACAACTTTCTATCAAGAAGTGAAAAATTAATTTTTGAATTGATGCTAAACGTGTGACTATCACTGTCTAAGCAAAAAACAAATGCAAAACCTCTCTTGCAATCAGATTAGCCAATGATGGTTTAATGACTTATTTCGACGGCTTCCTTAGATTCACCTTTTTTTGTAGGCATAGATTTTTTCCCAAATACGAGTACTCAGTTTTGAAATTACGTATAAATTTTGGAAATTTGATCAAAATTATCGCTAAAAAGGTGTTTCAGGGTATTCAAAACCTTTTGAGAATGAATTTAGAGTTCGATTTTTCAAATTGTCATAAAATTAATGAGAAATGGTTATTTTTGCGAACAACTCCTCATGAAGTCAATCAGCAAAAGTGGTGAGTGAATTTTAAAGTCGACGAGTCTGAGAAGTTTAGAAACACAAATCGCATGTCAGAGGCGAAGGACTGGGGACGTAAATTAAAAATTTTTTATTGTTTTTCAAAAGTTAGCCTACGTACTTTGAGAATCCCTGGCTAAGTCCCCTGTATAAGTATGTGTATGAAATCAATTTTGGTCTGGATTTTTTTCTACTCGAAGTAAACTTCTTCAGCAATTTTCCTTAAATTATGTATTTTTTCCCCCAAAGCACTCAAATGAACCTACATACCTAAATAAGAATGATTTTAATTACCTATTCTCAATTCCGATCAAACTTTCATATCAAGTTAATGAACCGAACTAATCATTTACGTAAAAAAAAAATTACGATGAAGTTAAAAATAGACAGATATGTACAACTGCCGGTACTTTTATTTGATAGATTCAAACATCTGAATTTGAAATATTTGATTGATCCGATTAGGTAGGTATATCAAATAATGTACCTATTTAATTTTCCCATGAATTTTTACAAGTTCTGACTTGAACTGGTACGAGGTTTTTTTGGGGAGGGGGAGGGGGGTGTTTATAATTACTAGATTATTACACCCTACGTGAGGTTTATATTGAGCTTGCTAAATTGTGTTTTTTAATTGCGTAATAAATTTTTCCATTTCAGAGGGGTTGTCAGGAATGAAGGGAGAGTTTTCATCTATTTGAAGAGATGATCGATCTTGGTGTAAATGGGTATCAATATTACACAAAATTTCATCAAGAAATTACCTACGAAGTATAAAATTGAAATATAACACGAGTGGTGTACGTAAAATTATAGATGTTTTTTAAAATCAAATTTCTTGTCAGAAATGAATCACCCGATTAATTTATTAGACACGAAAATCATCGCAAAATGCTCAAAGCAAATCACCAAGAAAACGAAAACAAAATGTTGAAATTTTGCAATCGACTAAGCACAAGTTCTTCACGACACCCTTCTCCCTCTTCCTGAGAAAATAAACCAACAAAGTACGTACAAATTATACGATTATCTCTGTTCATATTCACAGATATTCTTATCACCCATGTTGTGGACGTATAATTAGTATTTCTTCGTTCATTTAACTTTAATTACTGACATTAATTCGATAAATATAAGTTCAATCGACGTCCTAACGGCTCATTGAACTTATAATCCATACGATATAGAGTAAGATTCACGGTTAAAGTTTGATAAATTTTATCAATTTCACAATAGAAAGGACAAAGATTAGATATACATATTTAAAATTTTTAATCTTCGAGAGATTCGAGAATTCAATAAACCTTTTTATTTCGTAAAAACCCCGAAATTTTTACTCCTGTGGCTCTGCTTACCTTTAAATTTGACTACCTATGAATAATTTTTTAAGCATTCAAGTTCGTAAATTATTAGAAATATCACTCAAATTCACCAACACTATCAACGACGAAAAAAAAAACATTCACAAATCCAAACTTCGTTATAAATTCGTCGCGACGCCGACACAGGCAGACCAAAAAAGAAACACACGTAAAATGCACGCCACCGATACCGAACAAGTCGAACTATACTAAAGTCTCTAAACCCTAAAGGTGTACATTCTGAGACGATCTATACTCACCACGTTCATGGAACACAAGTGAACGACTGACTGAATCATATGTTCGACTTCGGATTTGTAATCATTATCATTTCTACACTTAGCCGACTTCGGAAATTTTTTTATCAAAATTTTACCAATAAAATAATGTGAAATTTTAAAGGTGAAAAATGAAGGATGTGGACGAGTGTTTTTTAAGTAAATTGAAAACGTTTGATGGCGTTGTCCTATCCGATGACGCTTCTTCTTCTGGACTATGTAGTAACGTAAATTTTTACATAGATAATAAGGAAAACTTTGCGGATTTTTTAAAACACCTAAAAAGAGATGGCTACGAGTTCAGCAAGAGAAATTCTCGCTGTTTGGAAGGCAAGTATCCAATTTTTTTATTTTTTCAGTGCTTGTATACTTTTATGTACAATTCGTTGCTTTATTAGGAAAAGGTCGTAACTACAATTTTTTAAAAAAATGAGATAGTGGTATCATTGGAAAGAGAATTTTGTCCTCTACATGATGCAACACTTGAAATTGAATTTCGATGTTTTTTGTTCTCGCAATAGCCGAAAACAAATGGATTTAAATACACGTTTTCAAAACCGTTACAATGAAAAGGTTCTAAATGATATTGTTTCTCAGATTGAACCTATTTCTTTTGATTTTTGTAATTTATTGGTAAGAAAAGTCATTATAAACACATAATTTCACGTAATTTCACTGATAAATTGCAAAAAATCAACCTCATCACCTTAAGGATATCGTTCCTGTGTATTTCTTATGGGCTTTTGATGAAAAAAGCTTGACTTAAGGTGAAAGTTTCTTTGTTGAATTTTACTTTTTTCAGTTCAGAGTTCCTCAAATAAAAAAATGAAAAATCAGTGCTACCAGGATGTTTATTTTGAAAATTAGCAGGAAAATGATTGCGATAACCAAATGTTCTCTTATCTCATCTAAAACTATCAAGTATACTTGATAGAATGCTCTTTAAAAATTAAAATGCGTTTTCTGAGAAATCAACTTTCATGTAGTTACGACCTTTTCCTAATAAAGCAACGAATTACTGTTCTCATTATGTCATTAACAAAACCATAAATTTCAATTTTCATTTCATTTTGTAGGTTCTGTGCAAACTGAAATAAATGCATTAGATGTAAAAATCCCATACTTTGATCATCCTTTCGTAAAAGTTCAAACCTCCTACTATGAATGCAGTCACGGTGCGAAGTATTTTAAATCAAAAAATGATAATGTGGTAAGCTAATTGTGATATTATAATGACATATCTACACACTTTTCATGTTTCATTACTTTCACTGATTGATGTTATTGTTATGTTTGATAGCAACATCAAGATCATCCGGTTTGTAAAAAAAAGAAAAGATTCCGAATTCAAGACACGAAAAAAATGAACTGCCCTGTTGTTATGAAAGTGACTCGAATTGTATATTTCCCCAAAGTTGAATTGAAAAAAGATGTTAGCTCTTTTAAAAGGAAAAAAACCAAGGTATGGTGTCTATTTTGTATTGTAGTATTGAAAGTTCATATAAAATGAGATTCCTAATTTTTCTTCTTCTACTTTTAATAGATGATGAACGAAGTACGTAGAGTATTGCAACTGTCCGGTGATAAAAATGGTGAACTGGAGGGTAAAGAACGGTATTACTGCACGTTTTCGTTGCCAAGCAATCACAATCATCCGATAATGACCGCTTATTTGAATCAAAAATTGGACCCTTCCATCCAAGAAGAGATTAAAAAACTTGTCGAAAATGGTATAACAAATACGTACTTCGTGAAAGCTGCCCTGAAGAAGTTTGTATCTGAAATGCCAAATGGAAATAGCATACCTCGGATGTCTAAAGCGTTCTACCCATCCATTAAAATCATTTCCAATTACATCGCTAAATTTACGTTGGAAAATCGAGTAAGCAACATCGATCAAGTTGCATTGCAATCAAAAGTGAATAAATGGGAAAAGAACAAGTCCTGCAGTATTTTCTACCGTCCGCATGATACTGAGAATGATTTTTTACTTTGCTATCAAACTACATGGCAGAAACAACTATTGAAAACGTTCGGTGGAATCACTCTTCTAGATGCAACTTACAAAACTGTGAAATATGCCCTGCCAATGTTTTGTATTGCTGTCAAAACGAATGTAAATTATTGTATCGTCGGAATGTTTATCACGCTCTCGGAATCTTCTGAGAAAATAAAGGAGGCTCTCGAAATATTTAAATCATGGAACCCAGATTGGAATCCAGAATATTTTGTAGTCGATTATTCGGAAGCGGAAATTAATGCTATAAAATCGGCATTTGGATGCTACATTTACCTATGTGACTTCCACCGAGAACAGTCCTGGGGAAGATGGACAAAAAAACGTGATAATTTAGATTATGCTTCCGATGAAGATGAAATTATGGCGATTTTTAGAGCATTTGCGAACTGCAAAAGTAAGTCAGAATTTGAGGAGAAAATTGAAGATCTCAAATCTAATGACGTGTTTATTCGAAACCCAAAAGCACTTCGTTACTTCGAAAATACCTGGTTGCCTGTCAAAGAAATGTGGATAAGGTGCTTTTTTCCTGATGAATTTGTATTTAAAATTTCCACGAATAATGGGATCGAATCGCAATTTAAAATGCTAAAATACGGATACCTAAAAGTTCGTAATGTAAACACCTTAAGCGAGTTAATGACGTTAATGATTGAAGAAGTTTTCTACGATTTGCTGAATAAATACACCCAAAAGAACTCGTCGCTTTATCATGGTTATAAACTGTATAACAAAGAGATTCCTCATTTTCTTCAAAACCGTCCGAAGCCATTTATCAAACACGTCTGTAAACGATATGACACTGCTGAAGAGTACTCTTATGATTCAATTCTCTTTGAAGGTGGAAAATTGAAAGTTCGTAGCAAAACGAATCCTCTTACTCTTTATGAAGTAGATTTTACCAAACCATCTTGTAATTGTGAAGATTTTTGGCGATACCGGCTTCCATGTGTACATTTCTGTGCAGCTTTTCTATACTTACCGCATCTGCTCTCTTTTGAAGATTTGCCTGAAACGTATCGAAACTCTCCATACATCACGATCAATAAGGATTTCAACCTATTTGAAAATCAACCACAATGCGATTGGAATGCTGAAGCTCATTCGAATTACCAGTCTATTGAATGTTGTACTAATACTGCAGAACTTGGCTCGGATAACATGACGAAGAATACAAATGTGTTCGTTGAAGAAGTTTCCTCAGTTAATGTGAATGAGAAAAACCAAGCTCAAGACGATGTTGAAAATAAAAAGAAAGAAAAAAAAATTCGTAATATCCGAGAAATCTGTAAAATGTTGATCGATAAGACATATAACATGAGTTATGAACATGATAAAGTTCAAGTAATTGAAACGTTGCTTCAAGAAGTTGATGTAAAAATGAACGAGTTACAATCCTTTGAATTTTTACCTCTACGAAGTATTGAAAACAAGAAAAGAGGACCAGGATCACAGCTGCGAGACCTACCTAAACGAAAACGATTGAAGAAAACCAAAGCTGCCGGTGAAAATGATGCTAGTGCTATTGCAATGAATCTAGTTATGGAGGAAGCTACACCAGTGCTGATTGAAAGCACTTTAATCGATAATATATTAGTCTAATCCGCAATATGTTAGTCTTGTCTCTTATAAGTTGAAACGTTATATTTTTTAGTTACTCAACTCTAGTAATAGACATCAAACAAACTATTTTATTATACTCACTTATTATAGGTACCTTAAGATTTAAGAATGATTAATTCTAATCGTTACCTCGAATTTTTGTACCTTTTATTATTTTTAGGTATACTTCTGTTTCGTTTTTCATTTATGATAATTTAAGTCTACCTATTTTGTTACTTTCGTTTATGATTATTGAAAATTCAAGTCTTGTAATTTTCATTATTGGTGCCGAAGAATGATTATTTCTAATCGTTACCTCGAATTTTTGTACCTTTTATTATTTTTAGGTATACTTCTGTTTCGTTTTTCATTTATGATAATTTAAGTCTACCTATTTCGTTACTTTCGTTTATGATTATTGAAAATTCAAGTCTTGTAATTTTCATTATTGGTGCCGAAGAATGATTATTTCTAATCGTTACCTCGAATTTTTGTACCTTTTATTATTTTTAGGTATACTTCTGTTTCGTTTTTCATTTATGGTTATTTTAGTCTACCTATTTCGTTACTTTCGTTTATAATTATTGAAAATTCAAGTCTTGTAATTTTCATTATTGGTGCCGAAAAATGATTAATTCTAATCATTACCTCGAATTTTTGTACCTTTTATTATTTTTAGGTATACTTCTGTTTCATTTTTCGTTTATGATAATTTTAGTCTATTTCGTTACTTTTGTTTATGATTATTGAAAATTTAAGTCTTGTAATTTTCATTATTGGTGCCGTAGTGTTACCTAAAGACCTAAGACCTAAACTTTCAAGTGTTTGATTTTCCAAGTCATTATTATTATTATTATATTGGCAGTTATGTACTTTTATTTTTATTAAAGAACTGTCAGAAGTAAATAAACGCAATTGTTCATGATATTTCAAATTTTTATCAATTTGGGTACTTTCATAAAGAAAAAAATACGTGAACTCTTCTCTATTCATTGAAATAAAAAACAACAACTCATATGTTCGAAGTGCGAAGAAAAAAGAACGAATCTGCACTGATTCTTCATAGGCATGTTCCATGAACGTGGTGAGTATAGACCATCTCGTAGATTCTCTCCAGTCACCAGTCCGTTGATAGGCGAAGGGGATCAGGGGTGGTCGCGTTTATGACACAGCCATCGTGTCACGTCGTCATGGAACATATCGCGCAAACGTTAAAAATTCTTCTCTCGCCGTGGCCTCTCATCTTATCCATCACAATCAGCGAGTCTAGTTTTCGCGGTTCTTTCTCCACTTCTCCAGACTCTCAAAAAAACCTCCTTGGTTTCGATCATGGATACAAAACGACTCTTATGTCTATAAGGGAGTCCAAAACGATTGAACTTGCTATGGAAAATTTTTTCAACCGAAATGGTTCGAGGAATTCCTGCTTTTTGAACGCAGACTACGAGATTTCCGTTGCTGACTTTTTAATTAAACTTCTCAACGTTTCGTCTTCTTTTTTTCCTCCGTCTAAGAGTCGATCGAGGAAAACCTTTTTTTTTCACCGTGCTTTTCCACAACGGGAAATATTACCAATAAATCAACCGAAGCTTTGATTTGATTTTTTTTCTTTATTCTTCGACGAAAGGACAGGTCTCGATTCGCAGGCATTTTTTACATTTCGTAAATTCGAAGCAGCTTGAAATTGTCTCGACCAAATTACCACCACCGCGAACACTTTTCTGTTCACTTTGACGCATCATTTTCCTCTTTTGCCTTTTTTTTTTTTTTTATTTCTTCTCTCGACTCGAGAAATAACGTGGAGAAAAGACCGAAATGACGACGTCGTCTTCTTCTTCGCCGTCGAATAAACTCGAGATATTTGTTAAGCGAGCGAAAGAAAAAGCGCACCGGGGTCCCCTTTACCCCCTCCCCGGCCCCCTTTACGTATACTTGATTAACTTGCAAGAAGTTTTTCATCGTTTTAGCGGCATCGAAACGTGGTTGCTTCTTTTTAAAATGGGTCATTCCGCGTCAATTCTTCGAAATAGAGCGATTTTTCGACCTTAGGTCGTCTCCTCCTTTTTGCAATTTGGCTTTCTCAAATGGAAAATTTTTTTACTCGATTCTTTGTCGTCGACAGACGACCAAACGATTCGAAAAAGAAAAACTCCAAAATTGCCGTGCATTTTGAACCAAAAGGGTACTTAGAGATTTGAAATTAAATAAGCTCGTAAATTCTCTCGTATATTATCGTATCTCGTTGCGAGTATACGAGAAGATGTTTTATTCGTTTTCTCGTTATATATTTTTCACAGAGGAGAAAAAAAAAATATCAAAAGTTACAGCGACGACGATGGCTCGTGGTGCATCGCCCAGCCTAGCCTGGCCAAATTAGCGAAAAAAATCTCTTCTTTTCATTTTGCAAAACCAAGCTTAATGTAATTTCCTCTCTGTGAGACTTCATCTAGCGAAAAAAAAAGAAGAAAAAAAACGGATACGAAGATGGAATCGAGCATTTAGAGTAAAAAGAAAAGAAAAAATACGAATATTAAATTCCTCGCGTTAAAAAGCGCGATATTCGAAATGGTATTTTGCTAGTAATGTCGACTCGTCCCTTGCTGGTCCAACAAGCTGAATTTCCTGGTTTGTACTCGTATACTATTTTTACAGAGTAGAAAAATGCTGGTGAAAAAATTCGGACAAGGTAGAAATATAAATTCACCTTTTAGTAATGGAAAAAAAACTAAGCTTATACGTCGTGTTGTGTTTTTTTTTCTTCTTGCCACATTTTCCGCCTTTTCCACGCTAAATTGTCCAAATATGTTTAAAATGATGAGATTTTTTTTCGCTACGAGAGAGAAGAGAATTTCGTTACGTGTATTTTTTTTCCTCTATCTCCTTTTGGCAATTTTTACGTGGGTTGAACACTTTTCGAAACGACATTTCGTTACACGAGAAGGAGAAATCCAAACAACACGAAGATTTGCAAATTGAAAAGCGAAAGATACCTATTTGCCCGATGGAGGGAATTTTAATTTTTTTCTCTAGAACACGTTTTATGGTTACTGAAATGAAATTTTTCGTTGCGAAATTAATCGAAGACGAAGAAGCGATAAGTATTACGTATTTTTCATTGCTATCAAAACGCCTACTTTAATTATCGTGGAAAAATATTTAACCAATAAACACCCACTTGTTATCGAATAAAAAATAAAATCGAGCTATTAAATGATTTTTTTTTCGTTCTTTGGTCAAATATTCACAAAGTAGACAATTTTATCTAGGCATCTTTGCTGCAAAATTCATTTTGCTAAAGGCTATTTCAATTTTACTACGTGAAAAATTGATGAAATTCGATGGTAAAAGATTAATAAAAATTGAGATACAGATTTGATTGTGTTGGTTTTATTCGGAAGATGAGTGTCGAAATTTATTGGAATGAATTTGCAATTTTCAGTTGGGTACCTATGGATTTTTGAACGTTTTAATCATGTTCATTGACTTGTTTTTTTTTTAGGAGTAAGCTGGAAATTTTATTATTATATTTATCAGGAATAAAGGTTCATTTGCACTACAAATTTTTGGTGTTTTCGAAATTGAAGGAAATGTCCATTTGAATTTCAAAACAAATTATATTTAAAGCACTTGATTCTTTTTCAACTCTTTTGTCCAATTGAAAAAAAAAAAAAAAAAAAAAAAACTGTTCACCAAGACTATCGGATCTTGCACATTTTGAAACAACATCAAAAAAAGTTTGAATTCGAAAATGAATTCAATAATGTCCATTTGTGTAGATGCTACTCAGTATTCAATATTTCAAAGTCGTAAACAAGTTCAAAGGACCTGTAAAAGAACATTTAATGCCAGGGCTCAATTTAACAATATCACGCCTTCGGGCAGACTGAAAATTATTTCCTCTCCCTCCCTTCAAAAAATTATGCATTCGAATCTTCTCCAATCTAGAATGAACCTCAAGAACCTTCAAAAAAATATTGATAGGTACCATTTTTTTAAAACACAAAAAAAAATTTCTAAAGAAATTTCAATGAATTGAGGAGGGATTTACTTGATGCTGCGATTCAACTTGAAAAGATCACCACTACAACAATTTTTCACTATTGCTTTCTCAATTTTGAATTTTGATGGATATGAAATCTTGAAAAAATGGTTTGGAGAAAATCGTTGCGATCATTTGAAAGCAATTTTCTAGAATTTTTTATGCAAATGTTGTCTCAAAAATGTTGGGTTGTGATGAAAAACCATCATAATGTCAAATTTTGGTGGCTAAATTTCAGTTTTTTTGAAATTTGGAAAATGTAGAAAATTTTAGTTTGATCCAATGGAGGTCGAAAACTGAAGGTATTTGAATTAGCTTCTCATTTTAATTGGACGCAGTTTTGAGTCACTGTGAATTAAAAACCCTACGATATCTGACCCTGCTCCTCTGATTTCAATTTTGTTGTGACGTAAAAATGTTTCTTTATGAGTTGTCGAAGTTGCCAAAACCAGAGGATGAAATGACTGTATTTGAATGTTTTTTTTTTTGTGAGTCCCATACAAATTTAGTAACAGGATAGCAGGAAATTGGAAAAATTTTCTTGTGATGAAATTTTGCATCGAATTTCCATTGACTTCTATGTACTTGAGAGATGAAAATTAAATTCTGAAATTTGAAATAACATGCTCGCAACTTTGAGACGCCCTGGAAGCTGCATATTTAATGCAGGTTTTTATGAAAAATATGATGAGAACCGAATTTTTTGGGAACTTTATTTTGAAAATTGAAATGTATTAATGTGTCCATAACTGCAAATTCTGAAATTGGAAATGAAACGTGAGAAACTTTAAGACCCTCTGTAGTCTTATCAAGTTGTAGAAAATCATGTTCCATTAATTTTTTGTCAATGGAGGGCATTTCTCTTTATTTAAATTATTATAATTATGTTGAAAATATTTTTATTTAATAATTGAATTTTAATTTTAAAATTTTTTAAATTATTGAATAATATTTTAATTTATAAAAAATATTTTTTTTTAATTTATGAAAATTTAAATAAATTAATTTTTTTTCAAAAAATTCAAGTTTTTGAAAAAAAATCGATTTTTAGACAATTTTTAGCAAATTTATTATTTTATTTTTAAGATATTTTGCAAAATTTGTTAGAATTCTGTAATCCTAAATTGAATGCTCAAAATTTCCACATTATCTGGAGGCTGAACGAAGGGTTCTTTGTCAAAAAAAAAAGTCTCTAATCGTCATTCGTTTTCTTCTACAGGACTTCATTTTCATTTACTAATTGAGTAATACCTGCAAATCCTAAAATTTGAAATGAAACATTGGAAACTTTGAAGTCCATTGCACTCTGATCAATTAGAGAGGTTCACGACACAAATAATAAGGATCAAAGTTGTAGAAAGTTGAATTTCCAATCGTGTATGTCCCATTAGCTTTCATTCTAGGAGGGTTCATTTTTGAGATATTACAAAAAATCGTTAATTCTCAGATTTGACTTTTGAAGGTCAGAACATTACAGCATTATGGAACCTGAACGAAGCACTTTACAGCAAAAATTATGAGAACTTGAGTTGTAAAGAATTTAATTTCAAGAAGTATTCGTTTCATTTTCTTTTTCCTAGATGGCTCCATTTTGGAAATATTTTCAAAACACTGAAAAAAAATTTTAAAAATATCATAACAGGGCAGAAAATTGAACAATCGAACTGAAAAATAAAAATAAAAATGTGGCTCAGATAAATGGTCATCTGTGCTAAAATTTTGAAAAATTTTGGTTCAATCAGGAGTTAGTATTATGAAAGATCATTTGAATTGTTCCTTGAAACGAAACTCAATTCGTCAATTTCTCAATTAATTGATTGAAAAATGCCAGCTTTAAATTGATGCAGATGGCAGAATAAACGTGAGTTATGATTTTTTTGATTCGATATAATTTTTTTTTGATTCTGATCAATAATTAAGTATTTTGGTAACTGCTGAAATTTCTCAAAAAAAATTTTTTGAATGAAAAAACATTTTATTTTAGATTCTTGTCCAAAGTATTTTTTTCATGTCAATGCCCAATTTGAAAAATTGCGAATTGTTTTTTAAAAGTCACTTCAGCTTTATGACAAGTTTCCAATGAAATACCTAAACTTCTCGTTTTCAAGTTTTTTTTTTTGTTTTTTTTTTTTTTTTTAAATTGAAAACTCAAAGATTTATTTTCATATTCTGGAATAAAATTCTAATTCCAAAGCAATTTCCACAGCTTAGTTATCTCACAGAGCAGAAAATTGATCAATAATCGAGCTGAAAAAATTTTAAATGTGGTTCAGAAAAATAAAGGGACATCTACGAGTATGCTAAAAATTTGAAAAATTATGGTTCAATCAGGAATGAGTATTATGATAGATCTTTAGAATTGCTCCTTGAAACTCAATTTGTCAATTTCCCAGTTAATAGGATAGAAAATGACAGCTTTAAATTTATGCAGAATGAACGTGAGTTATGATGTTTTTGATTCGATATCATTTTTTTGAACATTTTGATCATAATTTGACCTAATCTTATCAGTAATTAAGTGTTTTGGTAACAGTTGACATTTCTCAAAAAAAAAAAAAAAAAAAAAAAAAATGAATGGAAAGGCATTTATTTTAGATATTCCAAGTATTTTTTTTGTTCATGTCAATGCCCAATTTTAAAAATTCCGAATTATTTTCCAAGTCACTCTGGCTCTATGACAAAATTCAAATAAAATTAATTCCTCGTTTTCAAGTGTTTTTTTTTCAAATTAAAACCTCAAAGATTCATACCCATATCCTGGAATAAAATTCTAATTCCAAAGCAATTTCCACAGCTTGGTTATCTCATCTTGTCATTCTTATAAAGAATTCAGACTCGAGTATAAGCACTTTGGTAATACCCAACTTCAACATTGTAATTCTGTAGGTATCTTACATGTACCTCCTTATGAAGTACACAGGACGAATTACCGGTGCAAGTGGCACTTAATATGAATAATAGAAACACTCATATTCGAGCTTCTCTAAGATGGCATTATGGCAACGACTCGAAAATGAAATAAAATTACGAAGCCGGTATTGCTTTGAAATTTCAAAACAAATTCGCGTCATGAGTCATGTTTTATGTAGACAGATATGCGATAAGATAAGGTTAGGTACTCGATTTCATAGTATGATAATTTGTATATACGATGAAAATTGATTCATGTGACTGATAAGCTTGGTCATTGACATTAGGACGATTTTATAAACAATACCAGATGTACGTATTGACAAACACATGTCACATACACATGCTAAGGTAAAATATAAAATCATCGAATTAATACACCGGATAAGAGACATATGACTGGAAAATCAGATAAAACAAAGATGACTGGATACTGGATATGAAACCATCATGGAAGCCTGGCTATGGAATTCCATCAACGTTGTTTATCACTGGAGTCTGGAATGCGAATCAATTTGTTGCGGATCGTTAAACATGTAATGATTTGCATTTGATTGGTTTAATTAACGAGCTATATGCATGAAATGAGATTTATTGCGAGATTTTTTTTACCTACAGTATATCTAATTTAGGTAATCGGAGAGAAAAAAGATACGAGTTTCTTTTCTACGATATTTTGATATGCGTGTGTTTGTGTTTATGTAGAGTTTGATGTAAAAGTGAAGAAATTCTTAGAGGTAGCGAATGATAAAGTGAACTAATTAGAAATGAGTTATTTAGTTCAAAATGAAATTGCAATTGCACAATTGGTTGAAAAAATCCAAAAGTCGAATATTATGCTGAAAAACACCGCAACTCACCTTTGAATGCAGTTATCCATTCCAGCAGCATTTTCGTTTCACTGGAAATCGACGTTAGAATTATTTCAGGAACAACACTATGCACTTTGTACACCGTTAACACATTCACACAAATTATAAATAAATTATAAAACTCGGAATAAATATTACAAAATTGGATAAAAAATAAAAGAAAAAAATTATTAAGTATAATAATAAAAAAAAAACACCGAATAAAACACACACTAACAAAACCGCCGGAACTATGAAGTATAAAAGTTTACGCGAAACACATTTACCGAAATAAAGAACTACCTAATGAAATCGCTTTCGAATATTTTAATAAGAAAATTTCGCGATAAATAAAATCGAAATTAAATTAATTGAAAATTACAAGCATAAACAATCGCACCATCGTTCAAATTTCGGCTGTTCTTGTTCGTGGTCTACAAGAATACGAGTATCATTCTCTCCGACTCTGTTTCTCGTATTCTTTTCTTTTATCTTTTATTAGTCTTCGTCTTCTTTCTTTGTTTTCTTTCTTATTGGGACTTTTTTGCTCGCTACCACTTGAGGATTGTGGTAATACATATGAAGCCTACGCCCTGGCCCGCACCGCTATGCAAAAGCAAACCCTGATCAATAGGCGCAAAACAGAATGGATAAACGAGATGAAAGAGAAGATGGAGAGTGAGGCCTAGAATGGTCGCTGGGAGCGGTAGATGATTTTTTTTCTATGAATGGTGGCAGTTTCATGAAAGAATGATGCGTCGAAATGGTAATTTCCAGGTAGGTTCGCGGTGAATGAGAAGGTGGTTTGGAGAACTTTTTTGTTTTTTATTCAAATTTGGACAATTTGGTGTATGCAGATGGAAAAAAGCTCAAAAAAGGAGACTGTGTTGTGATGAGAGCAGGCCTATGTCAAAGTGTTGAGATTTTTTGATACTTCAACGTAGGCTTGTCCAAATATTGGAGAAGGAAACATTAAAGCAGGCTGCAAGCAAAAGTATTGGATTTTGTTCCATCTTACCGTACCCCATACTCTCACTGTCTCACTCTTTGACTTTCTTTTCAAATTTAGACCAAAAAACTGTGAATTTGTCCTTTTTTTAAATTTGGAATTACACATTGAAAGCGATTGTTAGAAGAAACCAAAAAATGAATGAAACTTTTGAAATGACTTCATAAACACCTAATTTTAGAGAAAACATTAAAACTGTCTTAACTGTCACCTTAGTTAAAATATTGAAAAATGGAATATATGACTGGTTTGGTTTCTAATTTCAAAAAAGTAAGGAGAAAAGTGTAAGGAGCATTAAAAAATAAAAATTTTACTACGTACTCTTACTCTTTCAAAAATGGATTTTCAAAGAGTACTCTTTCAGAGCTCTTCAAATGTATGAACCTATGAACGGATCAAAAATTGTACTCTTTCCAGGCTCTTTCCTACGCTTTACTCTTCTTCTTACTCGACTCTTGCAGCCCTCAGCCCCGCATTAAAGTATCTACCTATCAATATTAATAATTCATTGTCTTTTTTTTAGGTACAATATTCTAGTGTGGTATTTTCTTGGCATGTCATGGATTTATATTTTGACAATTCATTAAAAATATATTTAAAACCGCTGCAAATTACCTGAATTTTTGATAGGAATATCGAAAAGTAACATGAATCGACAGAGAATTTTCAATCCATTTTTAAACTTGACGTACTTACCTAAAAATAAATAACTGTGGCATTCGCATTTTAAAATGTTGGAAAAATCATACAGATTTTTACCAAAACAATGTCATAGGATTTTTTCCAAGTTTCCAAAAGTTTGATTTCAAGTTCGTAGAAGTCGAAACTCGAGATCTGAAGATCTCCTACAATGTTGCTTAAAAAGTCAGAAATTCATATTTTTTCAGTGACGTAGGTATCTAATGATCATTAATACCTCATCGCAATTTTCTCCAAGTTTTTGAAAGTCAGATAACATTTTTTTTCATGTTCAAAGTTTTTAAAAGTCTCACGTAATGCCAAGAATTCGTCACACTTTTTTCAAAAACAAGTACCTACTCCGAGTATTGGAAATGGGTACCTAAATGGATTTTCGAACGTCGAACTTGATATTTACCTATCTAAAATCATAGTTCAAAAATGTCTAAAAAAAAGATACAACTTTTTCAAGTTTTTAAAACTTTAAAGTTAGGCATGGTAAAGAATTCAGCAAGTTTTCCCAACAGTTTTCAAAACTCATCTAGATGCGAATCAATGTCGAAAAAATTTTGGACAGATCTCCGGCTCAAGAAACATAGCCATGTCAAAATGAAGGAAAATGAAAAAGTATTACAAAGCTCTACCTTTGGCTAAACCTCGCTTTCAGTAAAAAATAACGAAATTTCTTGAATTTTGACAACTTTGTCGAAATTGTCATGAAGTGTTTGTTTCTTGCAAAAAATTCATTGGAACTATGTTTATAATTTTCGTCATGTTTTCATCACAAGTCGCGCCAAACTGTAAAATCGCCACTTGTTCTCTTTGAAATTGAATTTGAAATGACGATTCAAAGTACTTGATTGAAACTTCATTATTCAAATTCATATTTAAAAGTATCTAAAAATTCAACCATTTGAGTAATAAGTATTTGTCAAAATCATAGCCCTCAGATACCTACTTGCTTCGTTTAATATGTACTTGATCCAGACTTTAGGTATCATTTTGTACAAGTATGTTATGTGCTTTATGTTAGCTGATTAATTATTCTCAATTGCTGCATAGGACTTCGGTTTGGTGAAGTGATAAGTTGATGTATTTTTAGTTGAATTTTATACTCAGGCTTCAAATTTTAAATTCCCATCTTTTAAATGTTAACGTAAATACAGTTGTCCGAGTGGATTTCTTTTTTTTTTTTTAAGAAAAAAATCCTATGTACTTATTAAGTAAATAGGTACCTATAATCAATATCATCATTCTTGCTTTGCTTCGCACAATCAGGATAGGGAATAAATAAATGAAATCTTGTGAATTGAATTGACGAAATGTTATTTTACTAGAGATTATTCGCGACTCTTATCCGTGGAAATTTTGTGATATGTGATGTGCTAAAATTTGATGGTTTTTAGTAAAAATGCATTTCATTAATTGAAGTGTAGGTAATTAGGTATTCATAACCGACTTTAAACAAATTTCGTTTTCATTTTTCAATTTTTGAAAGCCTCAAACATGGAAATGTTTTCATTTTCTAAAAGTGAAACAAATTAGCCCGAGCGTAACGAGAGCAAAAGCTTTTGAAAATTTGTATTTTGATGTGGTATACGAGTAGTACGTAAAAGAACAATGTTTTTTTGTGTGCGGAGATTGATTTTTTTTGCTTCAAAATTTCTGAATTTGAATGTTTTTTTTTTATTTAAAAATTTGAGTTTTGAAAGAGAAAATCAAAAAGACTCGTACGAAGTGAGAACAAGAACTCTCAAAATTTTGTGTTTCGAGTAAGTAGTAGAAATTTTTGGAGTCGAATATTCTTTGAGTTTTTGAATGATGGATCTTTTTAGAAAGTTTGATTTTGAAAAAGGAAAATTAACAGGTGGGCAGAAGTTTTTAAAAATTGATAAATTCAAGTACCTACCTTAAAAGTTACGTAGGTACCTAGTACCTACCTAGAATATGTAGATATTTTCCAGGTGCGAAAATTACGAAACAAAAAAACTGTATTTCACCCGAGCGAAGCAAACACAAATGATTTTAAAAATGTTTAATTCAAGTTCTAAGAAATTCAGCGAATGAGTCTCTTCATTAAGACTGAAAATTTTCAAAAATCGACTTCGTTGAGTTTTGACAAAATTGGCCAATTTCAGCAAAGTCAATAATTTCCTGACTTTTCCACAATTTTACAGCGGAAGGGAGGGGGGGGGGGTTTCAGTGTCCACCCTTCAGTACCTACATCTTCATTTTATTTTCGCCTCATTTTGAAAAAACTTGGATATTTATTTTTTAATTACAGTCGTCTATTTTTCAGATTTCTCAAACATTGCTGCTGCGAGTACCTATTTGTAGATAATTTTGTGATGAAAAAAATGGTATCCTTGGTCAAGAAGGTGGCCACTGTGACAATCGAGGATAATGGAAAGAAGAATGTGATCGTTTTCAACCCAACTCCGGAATCATTGATGGCAATGGCTGCTGCAAAATCGGCTATAATGTTATGTCGTCGGTATCGCTTGCATACAAATGCCATTATCGCAAGCAGACCAGAAATATTATATCACCAGGAATTCAGCTGCACTCGTATGTTACATGTTCCGAAACCTATTGCGAGGATAATTGATTACTATATAGAACTAATTAGGTGCCAGCTACGATTATTGGCTAGTCATCGCACTTGGATTGACAATTCTGTGATGGGTTGTTTCGATGGTTCTATTAGCGTAACTAATGGCGTACCTTTGAGATATTTACATGACTAGTGGTGTAGGACTGTAGGTATACCTACTGTGTTATTGTTTAGTTTTTTTAAATTAGATAAAATTATAAAAAAATAAGTGTAGGTAATGTGGATGATGACTAATTTTTTTTTAATTTTTTAGTTTTTTTTTAAGACCAGACTATCTGATATTTTTATTAGGTACCTATGCCTATTTTTGATTTAGGTTTTAAGTAATTAGGAACTGGCTAAATGCCATTTATTTATCATTATTCATCATTCATATGTGTGTTACTGTGATCTTTGTTTTGAGATGTAAATTTAAATAATATTCAATTTGAATAAAGCGTTAAAAATAGGGTAATTTGTTTTGCGTATTTATCTTCCATATTATACTTATATTTCGCTCATAAATTCGTCAATTTTTCTCGCATGTAATTGTGATTGATCACCGCAACTCCGCAACCTCGTAGCAGAGAATCAAGAACCGCTTCATTTGGTAACAATCAAATTCACAGTATTAAATTGTTTTCCAGAAACAACTTCGTTTTTTCACTCTCACTCTAGGTGTGTTTCACTCATTATTGCATCTCGGAGAATCGTTTAATTCAATTACCAAAATGGACCCAAAAGCAGCTGAATTTGAAATGTGGCTGAAAAAACTGAATAGGGTATCCTTAAGTATTAAACCAGGAATGCGTACCGTTGAACAAATTTCTTTTTTTTTTAATGGCCATTGACATTTGTTTCTATGAAATTTGAAATGAATATTGTCACTCTCGCTCATGAATTCGTTCGTTTTTTACTTTAAAAATTTTTTGAATCAATTAAGTAGTTAGGTACCTACTAAATAAATATATGCACAAAAAAATGATGAATTTTTTATTTTCTGTAGTCTGAACTTTCTTTGGATTTCGGATTTGAAGAGTCCTGGAGGGCAACAACTGCTTACCTATTTACTTTATTTTTGAAAAACTAGAGAGTATTTTTTGACATTTTCTTTTATTTTAAACAGTTTTTAGCAATATTTTGCAGAAATTAAAATCGTTATTTTTAAATTATTATAATTTTATGATTTTTCTGGCTATTCAATTTACCTTAGACCATTTTCTTAGAGGAAGAGAAGAGAAGTAAAATGGTCTAAGCTATTTACAACAATTTTTCTTCATTTAATGGATTTGAAAGTTGCTATGTTCGTAGTTTTATCCTCTTTACATTGATTTTTTCCCGAAAGCTCTACCTTTCACCGTTCAAAAGTTCTTGAAGTTAGAAGTTGCGAAAACAAGGCAAAAACCAGCTGAGGGCGGCTAGTAATGAACTCTTTTGGCAACTTTGACTGGCAAGAACTTTTGAACGGTTAAGGGTAGAGCTTTCAGGAAAGAATCAAATAAAAGAGAATAAAACTACGAACATTTTACCGTATTAAAATACCTATGTGTTCGATGAAAATTTTGAGTAATTTTAGTTCAAAGTTCAATACTTGCCGCCCGTAGCTGGTTTTTGCCTTGTTTTTGCAACTTCTAACTTCAAGAACTTTTGAACGGTGAAAGGTAGAGCTTTCGGGAAAAAATCAATGTAAAGAGGATAAAACTACGAACATTTTGCTGTATTAAAATATCAATGTGTTCGTTGAAAATTTTGAGTAATTTTAGTTTAAACAGCGAGCACAATACCTAGTACATTTTGCATCGTTTGCACACCATTTCGATTATCAGACGGGTGTGACGTCACTTTTTAATGCCCTATTAAATCTAGAAAATTAATTAATTTTAATTGTTTCAAAAGTTTAAAATGATCAGTACGTACGTTCTGTATGTTGCTTGGTCAGTATGGTAAGATTTAACTTACACTTGATACTTATCAATTGAGCGATCTGTTTTTTGTTTCTCTGTTAAAATGTATTCTTCCCATGTTTCAGTCAGCATTGTTCAATTTTCAAAGTTTGCTCAGCGTTTTATTACTCTTAATTTGCACTTGCGCTTATGTTAGATCAATCGTTCCCAGTGTACTCGATCGGAATAAAGTCGGGTAATTAAAACCAGCTCTGAACATTCCACAATATTATTTTATGCTAACAACTAATTCAGTTCATCGAATTACAGATTATTTGGTTCATTTTGGAAATTAGCACGGATCGGCGAACGTAAAAGTCCATATGTTGCAGCCTGTTGTGTGACAATGGCATTTTCTATATTATTTTCTTGAAGCTGGAGTTATTTTACTATGATTTATATGTTGAATAATAACATCTTTATTGTGGCAGTCCTTGAGTTGATATAAAAAAGTACGGAGCCGCGTCGGAATTTTTCATTATTTCATTCGCATCGCATCTACTTATTTGCGTAAGTATCTATTTATATCAATATAGCCCTCTATACTGTTCTCTAACATCATTGATCATATCCCCACTCTTTCATTATAATCTTTTTTTTTCTGTAAATATCGCTGTATATTCCAAAAGAATCATTATTTCATTCGCATCTGATCGATTTGAATCTAGTTTGAGCATTATTTATATCAACAGTAGGTATTTAATAACTTGTTGTTTGTTTGTCACAGTGTTGAAAAAATGTCAGTTGAGAATAAGGACAACGTTATAATAAAAAGTGACGAATCTTGTGTCGCAGTGAACCCGAATGCAGCCAACATTGGGAACCTGAGATGTGGTTTGGCCCAAGAACTGCGCGATTCATTTGAATACGATTTAATTGATGACTACATATATCTAGGAAAACCGACATCCTATAACCATTCACAACAACGAGCAAGTTCGGTATATCTATGTGGCATTGACCTGCTATTGGGTTATCGAAGTACAGTTCCGTGGGATTGGGAAGAACACGCTTTGGTTGCCAAATACCTGATCATGAACGCAGGATTTAGTCATCTTCTTGTCGTTGAATTCGTCAACGAAGAGAATCCCGATGTAAAAAAAACTATGACACTGTATTCGTCCGAAAATTGTGAAATTTTTGAAAAGATACCAACAGACTTTGTAGATTTTTGTAGTAAGCTTATGGAAATTCGCAACAGAATTACTTCGAGTCAGCCCCAGCCAGGTAAACCAACGCCGATGGTTGCACTTTTCAACTATTCTCAATCTAACCATCAAATCTTGAATTTGATTGAAGAAGGATTTGACGTCAAACCGGCGCTAACAAGTCTCTTACGTGAACTTGGAGTCATAAAAAATAAAAAATCATGTAAAGTACAAGCATTTGATCCTTATAGGAAGTTTCCGGATGTCGAATTTAAACAGCGTCACATCAAATATCGTCAATCAGTGACTGATCATGAAGATAAGTCACCAGCTGAGAAAGGCTGGATAGTTACACCTATTGAACGAGAAAAATTTGTTGATCAAATTGAAAAAACTAAAGCATTAAACGAAGACTTTCGTAAAATTGTGATGGAATTTGCTTCCAATTATTTACCGAAACGAAAGGCTAAAACTGAAACACAACTACCACAAAGGTACCCTTTCATGACAACGCAAATTGCCCATGCGTTTAAATTAAAACTAAATTGTATTCAATAATTAGATTAGGTATTATTCCAGCAAATATCATACCGTTTTGTTTTTGAAATTTAGAAATTTTTTACGTGGATAAATTTAGGGGAGAGGGAGGATGTTTTGGACACTTTTCTTTGATTTGAAATTGCGAGCGATAGGAAACACCTAGAAAGGTGGGGTTGGTCTTATTTGAAAGAGGATCTCAACGCGCACATTTTGACCTACTAAAAAAATTTTTAAGTTTCAAATTGAGCCAACCACGGGACTTTGAAGAAAACCCATTTTGGGTGGATGTGTTGGACAATGGTGTGATGTTTTGGACACCACGGGTGGATGTTTTGGACATGCTGAGAAAAGGCGTTTTTTTGAATGTTTATTTTTGGAAATCCCAAATTTCAATCCATTAGAAATCAATCGTCAGTATCTGTCCACAATTTCACTTGATTTCAGTTGACTCGGATTGTTTTTAATATTAGTGAGGCAATGTTGAAGAGTTCACTTTTTTATGCCATATTTTTCAGCCAGTGCTGGCCTGCTCGAATCGACATATTTTCAGGAGGCAACTTCAAATCGTTCTTGATTAGCATTTATCATTCCAGACTCATTAAAAGTCTTTCCTGTATTTGTCCGATAAAACTGATGCATTCTTACACCCAAACATAGCGAATTAACATAAATTAATCGAAGTGTCCAAAACATCCACCCGTGACATTTTTACTTCAACTGGCTCTAGGAAAAAAGTATCAGCTTTTTACGAAAAGGTGATAAGTGATTATTGTAGAGGAGGAATCAGAGATTTCATTTCACTTTGGCGCTTGATGAAATTCTTCCTGGTTATTTTTCTGGAGCAGAAAAAGTGAGAGGACAATTTTCTCAAAAAGCCGTGTTGTCATAACGAAATTTTTTTTCCGTTATGTTATATCGTTTCGTTTCAGAATTGTGAAATTTTTCGTTACGTTATTTTTCCGTTATTTCGTTACACAGATAATTCCGTTACGTTATGTTTTCCGTTTATCGTTATTATATCATTTCATTTTTCCGTTATTTCGTTTCGTTTTTCGTTATAGTACAAAAATGCCCAAATTGGGGGTTACTCTGAAAAAACTGAAAAAAGTACAAAATGTTTCAAAAATTTCTCAGTATTGGGGTTGAAAATTTTTGTGGGGATACGTACTAAGGATATACATAATACATAACTTCCAGAAAAATTTTCAAAATCGGTCAACATGGGGCTGAGAAAAGCGTTATTGAAATTTCAGAAAAGGGGGGTCCAAAAAGGGGTGGGGGTGTGGATCTGAAATTTTTCACGCGCAAGTTTCTCCATCGTACCCACCTTCCATGCTGATATGAACTCGAATGCTTTCGGGGACCATTTCACCCCCCTTAGGCGCCTATATCCTTTATGTATTTTTCAGGAAACCCCCCTTTTTTGAATAGTTGTACCCCCTTGAACATACAAGGAAAGTTGATACATCATTAGATCGGAAATTTGACATAGATTCTTTTATGTTTTATCTAACCACATATTTTTCGCTAAAATGCAATGCGGGGGAGAAAATGGCGAAAAACTGTGCTAGGGAGTACAAATGTGGGTCTGCGGGGAGAAGCTCCAGGCGGATTTAGGGTGGGTTTTAGTATGTCATTTAGGACACCATCCTGAGCATTTTGGTGCAAAAATATTAAAATAATTTCTAATTCGACTGGACTACTTTTATTAATTAATAATTTTTTAATCATTTTGCAAACTTTTTTAAAAATTTTGTACATTTTTTATTTTTTAGGGTTTTTGCTGCTAGCAGCATAAACCCTATTGCAATCGTCGACCGTATATAATGGACGAATAATTCAACGGTGAAAAAATGACAAAATGTGAAGCCTAGATTTTGGATGCAGAATCCTGGAAATCTTCTGCTCATGCGCCAAACATGACGCTTACGGTGCTGGTGGAGAGAGAGACGGTTTACTGGTTGAACGTGGGTTGAACCAGGGAACCGTCTCTCTCTCCGCCAGCACCGTAAGCATCATGTTTGGCGCATGTGCAGAACGTTTCCAGGATTCTGCATCCAAAATGTGGGCGTCATTTCCTGCCATTTGAATTATTCGTCCATTATATACGGTCGACGATTGCAATTGATTATTTTCAATTTAACTTGTAGCCAATCAGTGAGCAGTATTTCGGAGAGACCCATTCTGTGATTTGGATTGGAGAGTGCATGGAGTCTGTGTGACGTCAGCGCCGCGTATAGGCGACGTTTTAACGAAATGTGAAAATGTGTGATGTTCTTTAATCTTTAATCTTTATCGTTTTGCTTTTTGCTTTTGCTAATTAATTACGCTAATTATCACTGAATGACTGAATGTACATATGATAAATGATAATAGGGATGGAAAGCAGGAAAGCAGAAAGCTAGCTGAAAGCTGAGGAAGTAGGGGGGGGGGTTGAAAGCTATTGTTAGCTAAGCAAGTAGCAACTTAAAAGCTAGCGAAAGCCAGAAGCTTTTTAGTTTTTATTCAGTTTTCTTTATTTTTTTTTGCAAATTCGTTACTCCGTAAATTTCTTCTTGTTTTTGGCTGTAATCAAATTTACATTTACGAAAAATAAATAAAAAATAAAAAAAAGCACCTAACAAAAAGCAAAAACCCTTTGCAATCAGCGAATAGCTGATAGCTTGTTTTAATCAATGCTTAGTAAAAAAAAACGGAAAAAAACGAAAAAAATAACGGAATTTTTTCCGTTTTTCCGTTTTTTGTTTCGTTATGGCACAAAGATTTTTTCATAACGTTATAATTTCGTTATCGTTTCTTCTGTAGAAAATTTCGTTTTCGTTTATCGTTACGTTATTATAACGGAAAAAATTCCGGTTTTTTCCATTTTTTCGTTACGTTATGAATAACGTTATGACAACACTGGAAGAAATTATGATGAATAGTTTAATACAAAACGCCATCCTACTTGTCAAAAAATATTCAACAATAAAATTTACATATCGTGTATGTACTGTACCTGTATTTTTCTTATCAATGAGTTTTAAGTATATTTTTTTAAAAAGTTTTTTATGGAAGTTTACCTATAAAATGTGTACTCATATACATTATTTTATACTTATACACAATGAAAAATTGAAAAAAAATAATAATAAATATCTATTGTGGTCTTTTAGGCTCAAGGCTCGACCATAGACCCCAACCCTACCCAAACAATCAGCCATCCTTATCACAATTCTGGACTTGTAAAAATTTACGTTTTACGTTGCTGATCCAATCGTGAGCAATAAATAAGATGAGTTCTGAGTAATTTTACATATTAAAAAACCAAGTACATACATAGATAGATAACATTTAAAAATTGTATGACCCGACCTTAGTCATTGTTCCAATTTTCAAAAAAAAAAAAATTGTAAAACAGTTTGACGATTAGGTACACATTAAATTTTTGACTGTACCCCTTCAGAATATGCAGCTGATCGAAAAAATCTTAATTTTTGAAACTGTTGTTATGTCTTATTTACTGATTTATTTTTTTCTTTGTACATATTTTTTATATTTCATACTCATTATTTTTTCCATTCGTTGATTTTTTATTACCATTCAGCATTGTTCTTATCACAGGTTCTGTAGGATATTCCATCACTGGTTTAATTTTTGTTCAGGAATGCACTATTCAGACCCTACTACCTTATTTCTTTACCCAACAGGGGCTTGCAAAAACGAAAACTCGGCGGATATGATTTTTTCATGCCTTTATTAGTTGGTTTACAATTTTCATCCAAAAACGTTCATTTCTCGTATTTTAATGAATTTTTATTGGAAAATCGAAATTTTGAAAGGGGTGAGCCTAAATTAAGCGCCTGGGGGGCTGGGGACATTGCATAATATATCCGTTTACTTTTAGGTAGTCCTGTGGGGCTGTGGGTTGTTTTCTCCGTTTTGCTTCTCCGTGATCCTGATCACCCCCTCCTCTGGTCACGCGATGGTCAAAACATAGCATCCACACCAACAAGCAAGGTTGAACGCTAGTACGCTACACTAAATAAATAAAGAACTGCGAATGTGAAACCGGTTGGCTTTTCATTGCTGCTTAGTGTAGTTTACCTCTGCATCCGTATGCACAAGTACACAACTTATCTACCTACCTCCATACCATTACCATACCATAGTAAGCGTATCTCCTTCTCCACTTCTCCAGCACCAGTAACCAGTCTATTATTGTTGTGTATATTGTAGCAGTCATTGAGTTCATATAAAAAAATATGTCAGGTTTGCATGATAGGTACTGCACTGTACTTTTTCCAATTCGACCAACGCGTTGTACTTTGTTTATTCAAACGAGTTCTAAGTTGATGTTCAAAATTTTAACGTCGGAATTTTTCAATATTTCATTCGCATCTACTGCGTAAGTATCTTTTATACCTATCAATATAGCCCTCTATACTGTTCTGTATCTACCTAATTCTCTAAGCTAATATCATAAAATCTTTTTTTCCTATAAATATCGCCCTGTACTTATATTTCAAAAGAATCAATAGATTTGTTTTTTTACCAGGATTTTGGCAGATTTAAAATCCTCTAGATTCTGGTAGGGTAGTAGGTAGCTTTTGAAAATGGATTTTGGATTTTTTTTTACTGAGTTAAATTGAAGAGAGAAGACTTTCAAGTTTAGAAAGTTTATTTGGCGTACCTATCCGAGGGCAATCCGGGTATCCGGATACATTTTGTATCCGGATGAGTAATTCGTATCTATCCGGATGCATCCGGGGAGATTCGACAACGCTAAGTAGGTATTTAATAAGTTATCATTTGTTTGTCGCAGTGTCGAGAAAATGCCGGGTAAGGACTACGTTATAATGAAAAGTGACGAATCTTGTGTCGCAGTGAACGTGAATGCAGCAAACGTTGGGCACCAGAGACGTATTTCGTCGCAAGAACTACGCGATTCACTTGAATACGATATAATTGAGGAATACATATGGCTAGGTAAACCGACTTCCTATATCAATTCACAAGTACGAGCAAGTTCGGTTTATCTACGTGCCATTAGACTGATATTGGGTTCTCTATGGGGTCCTCGGAGTACAGTTCCGTGGGATTGGGAAGAACACGCATTGGTTGCCGCATCCTTTATCAAGGACGCAGGATTTGACTCGAATCATCTTCTCGTCGTTGAATTTGTCAACGAAGAGAATCCCGATGTAAAGAAAACGATGACACTTTATTCGTCCGAAAATTGTGATGTTTTTGAAAAGATACCAACAGAATTTGTAGATTTTTGTAGTAAGCTTATGGAAATTTGCAACAAAACTACTTCGAGTCAGCCCCAGCCAGGTAAACCAACGCCGATGGTTGCACTTTTCAACTATTCTCAATCTAACCATCAAATCTTAAATTTAATTGAAGAAGGTTTTGACGTCAAATCGGCGCTAACAAGTCTTTTACGCGAACTTGGGGTTATAAAAAGTGAAAAACTATGTAAAGTGCAAGCATTTGATCCTTATAGGAAGTTTCCGGATGCCGAATTTGAACAGCGTCACATCGAATATCGTAAATCAGTGACTGATCATACAAATAAGTCACCAGCTGAGAAAGGCTGGATAGTTACACCCACTGAACGCGAAAAATTTCTTGATCAAATTGAAAAAACTAAAGCATTAAACAAAGACTTTTGTAAAATTGTGATTGAATTTGCTTCCAATTATTTACCAGACACTAAAGCACAGATTGAACGAAGATGTAATATTTTATATATGTAATTAGCCCATAACATAACCTATATGTACCTAACTATATTATACTTCAGGAAATATTATACAGTTTTGTTTTTGAAATGTGGAAATTTTTTACGTGGATAAATAAATTTACTTATTAATGAAGCTAAGCGAATACTTACCTTATTCATCAATTTTGCTTGCATGTAATTTGTGATTGATCACCGCGACCTCGTAGCAGAGAATCAAGAACCGCTTCATTTGGTACCTAACAATCAAATTCACAATATTAAATTGTTTTCCAAAAACAACTTCGTTTTTTCACTCTCACTCTAGGTGTGTTTCACTCATTATTGCATCTCGGAGAATCGTTTAATTCAATTACCAAAATGGATCCAAAAGCAGCTGAATTTGAAATGTGGCTGAAAAAACTGAATGGGGTATCCTTATTAAACCAGGAATGCGTACTGTTGAACAAATTTCCTATTTTTTATGGCCATTGACATTGTTTCTATGAAATTTGAAATGAATAATATTGTCATTCTCTCACATGAATTCGTTCGTTTTTTACTTTTAAAATTTTTTGAATCAATTAAGTAGGTACAAAATAAATATGCCCAAAAAATGATGAATTTTTCATTTTCTGTAGTCTGAACTTTCTTTGGATTTCGAATTTGAAGAGTCCTGGAGAGTGGAGGGCAACAACCTGCTTACCTATTTACTTAATTTTTGAAAAAAATAGACAGTATCTTTTAACATTTTTCTTTTATTTTAAACGGTTTTATTTATCAATATTTTGCAGAAAATTAAAATCGTTATTTATAATTATAATTTTCTGATTTTTCTCGCTATATAGCTTGAGCAATTTTCTTTTCTTAGAGAAAAAGAAGAGAAGTAAAAGTAGCTAAATGGTCCAAGTCTAAGCTATACTTACGGAAAACCGGGAAAACCGTAATTGATCCAGGCGATGAGGCAAAATAATATCCAGTGAGGTATTGATCCAATGCATTAAAAAAATATCAAAAATACGAAAACCATCTATCCATTTCGAATTTTATGGATTTGAAAGTTTCTTTTCTTTCTATTCTAGGTATTCTAAGTATTTCCACTTTCCAGAAATTTTCCCCATGAATTTCCACTTTTCACAAACTTTCCGTGGAAATGGTTTTTCTTTTTTTACCTCGTTCCTCCGTCCTCTTCCTCTTCTAGTCTTCTCTTCTCGCAGAAAAAAAATGAAAATGAATAATAAATTTCGAATTTTATAAAATATGGTATGGTAACACTGTCAAAATTTACACTTTGTTTAACACTTTGGCAACACTTGTTTAAGTAAACAAAAAATAAAAATGTTTTGCTGATATCAGCTGATACTGATATAAATATAAAAATTGATGAATATTCTTTTATTTTTATGGAATAAAACTAGAAAATTAGTTAATTTTAATTGTTTCAACAGTTTAAAATGATCAGTAGGTACATTCCGTATATTGCCTAGTCAATATGGTAAGATTTACTTTACACTAGATATCAATTAAGCGATTTGTTTTTTGTTTCTCTGTTAAAATGTGTTCTTCCCATGTTTCAGTCAGCATTGTTCAATTTTCAAAGCTTGCTCAGCGTTTTATTACTCTTAATTTGCACTTGCGCTTATGTTAGATCAATCGTTCCCAGTGTACTCGATCGGAATAAAGTCGGGTAATTAAAACCAACTCTGAATATTGTACAGTATTATTATAAATGCAAACAACTAATTCATTTCACCGAATTACAGATTATTTGGTTCATTTTGGAAATTAGCACGGATCGGCGAACGTAAAAGTCCTTATGTTGCAGCATGTTGTGTGATAATGGCATTTTCTATATTATTTTCTTGAAGCTGGAGTTATTTTAGTGTGATTTACATGTTAAATAATAACATTTACATTGTGGCAGTCCTTGAGTTATTTATACAATATAAAAAATACGTCAGGTTAATGCGATACTGTACTTTTTCAAAATTCATTCGCATCTACGTATTATGCGTAAGTATCTCTATTAATATAGCCCTCTGTACTGTTCTCTAAGCTAATATTATATCCCTCACTCTTTCATTACCATCTTTTTTCCCTATATCGCTGTATATGTCAAAAGAATCATTATTTCATTCGCATCTGATCGATTTGCATCTAGTTTGAGCATTATTTATATCAACAGTATTTAATAACTTGTTGTTTGTTTGTCACAGTGTTGAAAAAATGTCGGTCAAGGATAAGGACAACGTTATAATGAAAAGTGACGAATCTTGTGTCGCAGTGAACGTGAATGCAGCAAACGTTGGGCACCAGAGACGTATTTCGTCGCAAGAACTACGCGATTCACTTGAATACGATATAATTGAGGAATACATATGGCTAGGTAAACCGACTTCCTATATCAATTCACAAGTACGAGCAAGTTCGGTTTATCTACGTGCCATTAGACTGATATTGGGTTCTCTATGGGGTCCTCGGAGTACAGTTCCGTGGGATTGGGAAGAACACGCATTGGTTGCCGCATCCTTTATCAAGGACGCAGGATTTGACTCGAATCATCTTCTCGTCGTTGAATTTGTCAACGAAGAGAATCCCGATGTAAAGAAAACGATGACACTTTATTCGTCCGAAAATTGTGATGTTTTTGAAAAGATACCAACAGAATTTGTAGATTTTTGTAGTAAGCTTATGGAAATTTGCAACAAAACTACTTCGAGTCAGCCCCAGCCAGGTAAACCAACGCCGATGGTTGCACTTTTCAACTATTCTCAATCTAACCATCAAATCTTAAATTTAATTGAAGAAGGTTTTGACGTCAAATCGGCGCTAACAAGTCTTTTACGCGAACTTGGGGTTATAAAAAGTGAAAAACTATGTAAAGTGCAAGCATTTGATCCTTATAGGAAGTTTCCGGATGTCGAGTTTGAACAGCGTCACATCAAATATCGCGAATCGGTGACTGATCATAAATATAAGTCACCAGCTGAGAAAGGCTGGATAGTTACACCCATTGAATGCGAAAATTTTCTTGATCAAATTGAAAAAACTAAAGCATTAAACGAAGACTTTCGTAAAATTGTGATGGAATTTGCTTCCAATTATTTACCGAAGACGAAAACTGAAACACAAGCGCAACCATTTGTACCAACAAGCTACCCTTTCATAACAGAGCAAATTGCCCATGTGTTTAAATTAAAAGATACGCTATTGAAGTAATATTCAATAATTAATTAGCTATTACTCCAGCAAATATTATACCATTTTGTTTTTGAAATGTATTGTTGACATTTTTTACGTGGATAAATTTACTTATTATTATTAAAGAAGCTAATACCTTTCAATCGTATATACCTGTATTTTTCTTATCAATGAGTTTATATTTTTTAATAAAGTTTTTTTTTATGGAAGTTTACCTATAAGATGTGTGCTCGTGCATTGTTTTACACTTATACAAAAATTACAATAAAATAAAAAATAAAATAATTATCTTATATAATAGTGGTGTTCGAGCGCTTCCAGAGACTTACAACTTCCAGAATTTACAGCAAAGCAGTTTTACAGCATACTGCAAAACTGCAAGTTGAGCGCTAGAACACTTTTTGACAATTCTGTAAAAGCATATTGCTGGTAAAAAGCTATAATGCTGTAAATAAATTTATACGACTTTCTACTGATAATTTATCACAAAATTTTGAAAAAAATTTCATAAAATACGGCATTTTATCATTAATAAAAATTAGAAAAAAACGAAAATGAAAACTTTATAAAGTGGGAGAATGAAATTACCTAATTACACCTTTAAAATTATCATTCAAAAAAGAAAAGAAATCAACACTTTGAAAAATAAGGACAAGAAAACAATTAAAGAACCATCTAACTGCTATTACAGCATTTACAGTACCTCTCGAGCTGCTGTAAAAAAGTAAGCAGAAACTTACAGTTTCTGTAAAACTGCAATTTACAGAAAACCGCTCGAACAGCATGCTGCAATTACAGCAAAACCGCTCGAACACTTTTTTACGTTTTCTGTAATTTTCTGGAGGATTCTGTAACTTGCTGGAGAGCGCTCGAACACCCCTAATGCTTATATGTGGTCTTTAGCAGAGGTGCGTTATATGTAGGCACTGGTATTCATTTTGACATCTCAAAGACTGGCCACACTGTTAGAAATCGCCACCTCTGCCACCTCCAAAAGCCAAAAAAAAACAACCACTTATCAATTTTTTTTGATGCGTGTTTTCTTCAGTTTTTCAATCCAAGTCGTCGATTTTCTTCGTTATTTTGGCACAAATTACTACGTTTCATCATGGGTAAGTATCAATTGAACTAAAACCATAACTAGTAACACTCCGCAGTGATATTTCACGTTCAATAATTTGTAATTTGACAGGAAAACCGAAGGGAATCCGTACCGCTCGTAAACACGTAAACCACCGCAGAGAACAACGTTGGGCTGACAAAGATTACAAAAAAGCTCACTTGGGAACTCGTTGGAAAGCTAATCCTTTCGGTGGAGCTTCTCATGCTAAAGGAATCGTTTTAGAAAAAGTGTAAGTCACGTTTCAAACTAACTAATCAATACTCAAACGTAGGCATTATCATCATAATGAGCTCGTTCCTTTTATTTCAGCGGTGTCGAAGCTAAACAGCCCAATTCTGCTATTCGTAAGTGTGTCAGAGTCCAGTTAATCAAAAATGGTAAAAAGATCACCGCTTTCGTACCTCGTGACGGTTGTTTAAATTATATCGAAGAAAACGACGAAGTATTAGTTGCTGGTTTTGGACGTAAAGGTCACGCCGTCGGTGATATTCCAGGTCAGTAGAAGAATCTCTCTCTCTGATTAACTTGTTGGAATAAGGCTGTTTTCTAATTCTATGCATTTTATTATTTGTTGCGCAGGTGTACGTTTCAAAGTTGTTAAGGTAGCCAACGTATCTTTACTAGCTTTGTATAAAGAAAAGAAGGAAAGACCTAGATCGTAACGTATTGTAAGTTTTTATATAATAAATAAAATGTTTTTATAAACGTATCGTTGTCTTGAAGTTCAATTATTAGAATATTAACGTAGTAAACTGATACAAACAGCTGATATTTGAGTGCCAAGTAAACATGAAAAATGTTTTGGCTGGTACCTGGTACGAACCATATGGTAATTTTTCTCCAAGTTTTTTGTTTCTCCGTTAAAAAGTGTTTACCGGTGTTTCAGTCGGCTCTGTTCAATTTTCACTGTGTGATTCACTTGCTAAATAATAACATAATGGTGAATGTTTTTTTTTGTAAAAAAACGTAATGTAAATAAAATCCGAACTATCAGTTTCCAAATTTATTTGATTATTTGTTAGTCATATTTATATCAGTTATACATGTAATTAAAAACTACGGTAAGAAAAATTAAGGCAGTTAACTAGGCCATTAAAGCGAATTTGATCATAAGGTTAATGAAAGTTGTTGTATTTCACCATTAATAATTAAGATAATTCGTTAGTCGATAAAACACGGGTACCAAAAACAATTCACTTTTGCAAACGATAATTATATCAAATTTACATGTTCATGAAAGACTAGAAAAATATAAACGTAAAAATAAAACAGTATAAAAATAGCCAAGCTACAGGTTTGATCATTTTAAATGCAATAATTCTAAAAGCAACTTCGTTATTTAGAACTTGGAATATAATCGACTTCAAACAAACAAAAAAAAAACAATCCCAATAAAAGCCACTCGAATAAATTGAGCACAATAATTAGCTACAGTTCCACCAAATTAAACTTAACATTACGCATATTACCAACGCAACATGAGTTTATAAAAAAAATCTTCGTTCGTTACATCGAAGATCGAACAATTTTGGCATTTCAAATAAATCATCTAATTTGTATCAAAAAAATTGGGTATAAAAAATAATACAATTACTTCTTTAAAATAGTAATCTATGCAAAAGACCATCCTAAGAAAGTAAATTTTTGTTGGTTAGAAAAAATTGTGATGCAACGTCATCTAAAAAACATTAAGTATAAAATTTGTCTCGCAACAGTCCTTTAAATCGAACACATACATATCTTTAGACTAATAATTGAGAAAACCCTTTTATCTGATCATTTCTAAATATTTTTGCTTATGTTTACTGAGCATGTCTGTTACAGTTACCAGCTTCTTTAATGACACCTAAAATTCAAACAAAACAATTGATTAATGTATTGAAAAAAATACGTCTTCAAAACATTTTTTTTTACATACCTGAGTTTTACTGAGAGTTTGCAGCTCTTTCAAATGAGACGTACAAATATGATGTAATGTAGCTAGTTCTCGAGCTGAATCGCCCTTGATTTTATCATCAATTGAGTCCGGTTTTTCTGAAACACTCTGTTGAGAGATAGTATATTAAACCAACGTGACGAAGAAAAACTGAATAAAAATTGAAAATGAAGTAAAAAAAACCAGACTTACTGATAATTGATCGAGGAATATAATCATGCGTTCTTTGTTCTTCAATATGAAAGGATTCACGACTTCCATATAGGGCTCTTTGCCACCGAATTCGATTAAGTTTGCCAAGTTTTGTAAACATTTTGCTACCATTACTAACGAACGTGCGGCCGGTGACGATGGTGAATCTACGAATCAAGTAATAGTTATATTAGGTATACTATTCTACCAAAGATGCAGCTTTAAGAGAAATTTGTCTCAAATACCTGATATAAGGTTGAACTTTCTCGGATTCAAGATCGCCGGACACAGTAATCTCAAGAATACAAAGCCGGAGACAACGCGAGTACGAACGAGTCGTTCATGAGGCCATTTATTTATCACCGATCGTTGTAAGCAGCCAAAAATGTATCGCAAAGTTCTAAAACATAAACGTCGAATTTGTGAAACGATCAAAAAATGTACTTAACATGAGCAATTATGATTATATTCACCTTGGACACGCATCAACGGACATAAATATCGATAAAGTGACTTCATCGAGTACTTGCAAAAGAAATTCTGCATTGCCACAAGCATCATCGGGGGAGTCCATTTTACTCGGATTTAGCTGGGGAAAAAAAAAATACAAATCAGAAGGTCATAAACTGATACAATATAACTATAAAACAATAATTTCTCGGTTACGAACCTCGCAGGATATTTTACTATCCAATAATTTGGAAATTGTATCCTTCAATGCAGCCTGCAGGAATGAAGTACAGACTGATTTCATGTACAGGTCCATAATAGTGGTGGTGAGAGAGGCTCCTCGAAATAGCGTCGATGTTTCGTCTTCTTTATCGATTTCTGCTTCGTTTAAAGATCTCAATAAATCTGCTTCTTTTTGCTCGTATCTATGAAAATAACATTAGGTAATATTATTTGTAAGGTCTTGATAAGTAGGTACACTGAAAGGTGAAAAACGGAAAATAATAAGCACCTGAATATTCTAAATAATGCGTTGGCTAAAGGCATTCGATCCAAATGGCAGACATCGGAAAGAGCTTTCACAGCTTCGAGATCGGGATCAAGAAGTAATTGTAACATAGGTGAATATTCTTCGATAGGCATGATTAAATCATGCAAATATCGGATTCTCAAACGAACAGAGCCCCATTCTCCAATCGGTGTTATACCAGATAGTGGGAACCAATCTTCGCTCTAAAACAATCCAGAGATTAAAATAGATGATACAAAAAAATAAAAATAATTTATATTTCAGGGTTGAAAACCGTTTGAATTCGAATTGGTGGTGGTTTTTTTAGGACCTTCAAAAATGAACGATTCCAAGTTCTGGTTCCCAAACAGTTTTGAATTTTTTTTCTGGTTCCAAAAAGTAACTTTCAGGTTATGGTTCCAAAATGGTTTTCATTTTTCAACTTTTTTCAAATTATAACAAATTCTAATTTCAATTTGGTAAAAAAAAAAATAATAATAATAAAAAAAAATAAACAAATAATTTCAATGATAAGTAAGGCAACTAAAAAAAAAAAAAAAAACGATTCCTGAAAAAGGATTTTGAATTTTTGATGGCTCTTCTTGTTGAAATCTTGTTCTGGTTCTTGTGATGATTGATTCTTTTCCTCAAAAAACTCAATCGGTTCTAAATTTTTCGTAAAATCCATTCTATTTGGTTACTCTTTTGAGATAGATTTTTTAAAATTTTCAAATAATGGTTTTGATTACGGTTTCAAAGAGGTGATGGTGGTTCCAAACGGTTTTCAACCACGATACGAGTATATTTGCGAAACTACCTCGTCTCCATTAGTCAAGGTATTCAAATCTACTGTCAATTCTGCTACTTCGGTGTCTTTGGAGCGTTTTCCTTTATTATACAAGGTTATGGTGAAAGTCAAGACATCAGGTGGCACATCACTGCAGAAAAGCATCATTAATAAAATATTTATCATACCAAATTCTACAGAGAATAGATAGTTTTTCTTACTCTATGGTAAATTGTTCATCGTTGAACGGTTCTCCGCTGTTTTTAACTTTGGTTTTGGCAACTTTGACTTGATTTAAAGATATTACAAAATACGGATTAGGAGCTAATTTATATGGTAATCTGAAAAAAAAAATGAAAAAAGAAAAATTAATGCTTTCAATACAAACGATCACATTTTGCTTCAAATCAGAATATTACCTGTGAGCATCCAAAATGTGCAACTGTAAGCATCGTAGTTCTCTTAAATTCTGGGCCTTTGGAGATCTTGAAATTTGAGTAATACACCGGGTTCTTAATGCACTGATCCACTCCTATAATTAGAACAGAAATATTACACGAGCCTAAATAAAAATAATTATATATTTATCGAAAGAAATCAGTACTTGAAATTGTTCCAATGAGCCCGCAGATAAATACGTAATCGTAGCCAGACATGGAAGAGCTCGTTCAACTAATTGGAAGCAATGCGGCCGATCGAATACACTGTCGTCGACTTGATACAAGTATGCACAACTTAAATCAACCAAACCTTTGGGTTTCGTTCGCTAAAATACACGAAATATTCGAGATTTTTCAAAGATGTCCTCACAAATTGCAGATAATAACTCTTTGAAAATACTAACTTTTGGATTATCGTAAAAATAAAGATGAGTATCGGTAGAACCACTGGTGCCACCTCCGGTACTGTTTCCATCAAAACATATCAAAACGAAGTATAAAGATTTCCATTTTTTATTCTTTTCACTTTTTTTGAACAGATATCCCTGCATTTTCATTCCTGAAAAGTGATCCTTCGTAGTACAAATTTCAAAAATTATCATAAAATCTACGATTCTCAAATTACCTTTCATTCTTTTCAAACCGACTTCTTCTCGACATTCTCTCAAAGTGGTATAAATTTTTTCAGCTTGTTGGATTTCTTTTGGTTTTACAGGTGCATCGGTTTCAGAAGTTGTCTGCAAAATAGTATAAGTACGTAAGTTGAACTCGAATGGAATGCCACATTTACGAAGAAACTAAAGCTCTGTGCTTACTCTGCAAACAGGTAACGCTAAAGTATGTCCTTCGACAATTTGTTCTTTACGGTAACGATTAATTACAGCATCCAAGCATTCGAATGTACGTCCTCCCATTAAATATCGAACACCTCGTTTTTCGATTCGAAATCTCTGAATTTGATTATTAATGTGGAAGAATAGGGAATAATCACCGGGCGAATTATCACTGGGTCTGACGAGGAAACTTCCAGGACCAGCTTTACAAAAACATACAGAAATTTTTTAACATTAAATTATGTTTACATATTTCTGGTTAAATAGCGAACGAAGATTGAAATTTACCTTTAACTAGTAAATCAACGGCATCGGATTTTGTAAGATTTGGATGAAACCAATTAAATACGGTATTGGGATCGATGTTTTCATCGAGGTCTTGAACTAGCTCGCGAAATATCATTCCTTGTTCGCCAGTTCGATGAGCTGTGACCCATAACCAACCATCGCCCATATCATTGTGAACGAAAAATATATCTCCTTTTTGAAACCTGATTCAGAATTCAAGCGTTGAACATCGTAGTATAATGAAATACGTATTACGTACAGCGAAAAAATTTTAAACCTACGTTAATTCATCGGTATCTGGCATTTTGGTGTAAGGTAAAATTGCAACTATTCGTTTTTTATCATTAACTGGTTCTGGAGGTGCGACAGGGTATATTAAACGTTCTCTTTTCAAGAGATCGGATCGATGAGTGTAGTAGGCTATTAAATCGGATAAAGAGTCGAATTGTCTGCCTCCTATGTAGAAATCTCCGCAAACTGCTGTAATTCTGTAAAAATATAAATCAATAGTGTTACCGTTTCTACTAGTTACTTATTCTATCGCTACCGGAGGAAATTATTCACCTGAAGTGATTAATTCCAGTCTTTCCCAAATAAGATAATACATAGGATCCAGGTTTTCTATCACTTTCTCGAGTCAAATAACTGCCAACTTTATTAGCCTGGTATAATCTCTCCTCAGCCAAGTAACGATCCAAGCGACCATGATACCATCTGAAAAATTGATACGTGATTAGTCGAACGTATTGTAGAGTTACTCGTTTAAATGTTTTAATCAACATACAAGTTATCTGGAGGTGCTGAAATGGAACCATTATCAACGGTTTCATCTTCGGTTTCGTTGACAAACGGATCGAATTCTTCTAGAGGCAATATCGAGTCTAATCCATCATCACAACCATTATTCATTAAATTATTAATCTTATCTCTATGTGGAAGACTAGCACCACCTCGAATGAATTCAGCCATTCGGTTTCAGTACTGTATAAAGAAATAAAATATCAACAATATTAGGTAAATAATGAAGCAAAGATTTGAAAAAAAAAACGTAGTTAACTGTACGATTCAAGACTGAAACACTCGATAATTATTTTTTATTCGCTCATTCATAAAACACCGAAAATTACGTGATTAGGGAAGTTACACTTTGTAATGCACTTACAGGAAATACGTTTTTAAAAAATGAAAATTTAATGATAGTGCAAACAGTGAGAGTGAGTCATAACGCAGTTGAACAATAACAACAGTGGAGTATCTAATGATTCTTCAAAATTAACTAACCTCTTTCAAGAAATAAGAAAATTTAGCATAAAAACTGTAAAAAAAAAACACAATAAACACAATAATATCAAAATTCAAAACAAAAACAAAATTTTTGTGAGAGTATCCAATTCTATCAAGCAACCTGGTGACAGGTGACAGTCACCATATGATCTTTGCCACGCTTGTGACGTCATTTTTAGCACTCCGAAATTCGATTCTGTTCAGAATTTCAGAATTTTCATTTATGGTCACCTCTGGGGGCTCTGGGCATAGGCATAAATAATTTCTTCTTTCCCCAATCTTGCCAAAGTCTCGCTTTTTGCCGACATTTTCCAAAAAGAGTAGGTATAGGCCTACAAATTTTTCACCAAAAAGTTACTATTACGATGGCGAAGGTTTTACTTTTTCTAAAAGTCTTGCTTTTTGTCAAATTGCTAAAAAAACAAAATTGTTTTTTTTTACCTATGGGCTATAAATTTGAATATCCATCAAAAAATTCCCTAAAAACTCGATTTTTGGTCTTAACTCTTAACTTAAAAAATTACCAAGCAAAAAGTTTTACCTACCTACTTACATTTTTTTGCCAAAAGTTATCGCTTTGCAAAAAATTCTAAAAATTGAAAATTCACACGCTTATTCCAAAAATTACTCAAGAGTCTTGCATTTTCACTAAAAATCCCCTAATAGCTTTTTCTTTATATTTTGCTAACTGTCAAAATCTTGCCTTTTCACCATAAATTTCCAAAAATTATCATTTTTATCAATATCAATGGTGCCAAAAATTCTTGCTTTTTTGCTAAAAAGTCGTGAAATGATACATAGAATCTCACTTTGCTGAGAAAAATTTAGACACTCTATCATTTTTTTTTTGCCAGTTAGGTATCTACCTATTCCTATTGCTAAAAAGTCCTGCTTCTTATTATGTAGTTGAAGTCTCGATCGAGTTTCATTTGTTAGATTTTAATTGCATGGAATGTCTATTGTTTCGTACCTAATTTGTTTTTATATTTTTCAAGTGAAATGTACTGTTTTTTTTGTGATTTTTTTTTGCATTAAATTAATGGTTTGCTCGTGTCTTGTAACTATATCACTTTACTTGTAACTTTTCGGTTAGTGTTTAAACTTTTTTGGCTACTTGTTACTTTTTTTTGGAAAAAATTGAGTACGAACCCAGAAAACTGATTCAAATTTCGAAAAGTCAGTATAAGTAGTCTCTGCCTTTAACAAAATCAAAAATCCGAAAATGAATCCGCTTCAATTTTTGATTACATTTCATTTCCTTCTTCTCCGAGTTAGGTATAAGAATTTTTTGTTGAAACTTCATAAAATGTTACAAACCTCATTAAAGGTTACGATTGTCCTAACAGCTAAAGTGGTTTTTCCATAAACAATCCCAAATAAATATCTAACCAAGTTAACAAAACCTCTATATCAACTGGGAATGAAAAATAATCAAATATACTTGAAACTGTACTTCAGAAATGCATAAAATTTCAGTAAAATTGAGCAAAACCTTCCATTGTAAAATGTTGATCATCATCAAACTTGTTAAAGTGACATAAAAAAGCAATTAAAGACACCCTATAGTTTTTGAAATATCTCAGAACTGCAGCAGAATCTTTCAAAAATTTTAGAGTCGTAGTTGAACGTTAGGTACCAAAAGTGATAAAATATTATCAAAATTAAATGAACTGAAATTTTACAAAAATTTACCAATAAGGGAACTACGAGGTAACTAATTGAACTGGTAATAGGATGATAGTGTCATTGTATTAAAAAAATCTATATCCTTGACTTTCGAACTCCCATTTTGGATCTGGTGGGCCGAGGTTTGTTTTTTATTGAACAGTTGACATTTTCCCTCATAATTTCAACCCTACCCCCTACCATTACAAATTCCGAAAAATGACTTCAGCACTTTTCAACAAGTTTTCATCATACTGGTAGGAAAATGGAAAAAATTCTACTCGCCACCTATAACTGAGAATTTATTCAAAATTTCAATTTGTTCTTCTCATACTTTTTTCAATAACTTGATTCCTAAAAGTAATGTAACATTGATTTTATCATGTGTGAACATTGAAGTTGATCGCAGGGGGAGGGGGATGTCTGGATAATTTTGATCGAATGCAGTGGAAATCCTCATTTTTAGTTGAAAATTCCTCAAAAAAATTTTTAGTGTGGGGTGTCTCTGAAGAGGAGATGTAGAATTTGAGATTATGCGTTGACCTAGGTCATTGCCATCAAATTCCAAAGCTACCTTTAGGGTTCTACTGAGCGGTTGAAAATTTTCAAACGCTTGTATTTGGATAAATTCGTATTTTTAAATTTTTTCTCCCAAATATCTCGCATTAATTTTTCCAAGACATCGAAATTTACCTATGTCATTTTTAAAACTGGATAAATATTTTGGGACGAAGTGGTGTCAATTTTTATTTTATTTTTCAGTCATTATTAGGTATATTTACTTAGCCTATTGCCAATTTCAAGGAATCTAGAAAAATAACCGAAAGTTTAGAATTACCAATGAGCACGAATAACGCTGATGATTCATCTAGGTATATGAAACTGAAATAAATAATTATGCAATTAGGGTGATTTTCATTTTCATTAATTAGGTATGAATACTAAATAAGCATTAGATTACAAGTTTGATTGATTCACAACGCATGCGCAGCAATTATGATAATGAAAGCGAGGTATTTAAGAAAAACGCTGTATTTGCATTTGTGTGCGACTTTGATTATTTCAATGATGAATTCGCCTCCGAACGACTCATTTTATCTATGCACATTAAAATACCCAATTGTGTGAAGATCTTGTTTTTATGATATTTATTCATATTAAGTTAAAAACTGTTCGTGCTTCTCGAAATATTTGTATTACTTAATGGCTTTCCAGTAAACAGTAAGTACAAAAAACCTTGATTTTATAAAAATTTACTGAGAATTCTGAGATTTGTAATTTCGACGCGAGTAGGTAGGTAATCAAAAAATATTTCTATGTAAGATCCGATTATCCGATTTTTCGTTATGAAAAGGTCACGAATGAAGTTGAATAAGTGTGATGGGCTGGCTCGAAAAAGGACATTATTATGTACGTGAATATGGTACCTATAATCAAACCAATATTTTTTGTCATTCTATTGAATCTACTTATTTAAAACCCTAATTCAAACATTGAATTCTTGCCCACACTCGGCAGGATCCATTTTCCACATTTTCCTGTCGCTTTGAGCATTCCTCCGTGAAGTTCATTTTCTGCACATAGGATTTTTAAGTGTTTATTGAAAGAGGGTAAGTGAGTTTAGATGGAGCTCATCTTACATTATTGTAGGTATTCACTTTGAAAAATTTGCCATCCCGGTGAAGTTTTAAAAACAATTAACCGACATGTTTCCATCCTTCTTCGAATTCTGGAATCAGTTTAAATGACACCTATAGCGGTATCACGTCATGACGTCATTTTCACATCACATTTTAAATGACGATAATGTGGCCCTACTAACGTCGAATTTTCGATTTGCGAGAAAAAAAATGGACGTCGATTTGAAAGAAGATGATGCAGTTCTTATCAATTTGTGATAATGTGATATAGTTAAAACATGCATAACTGGTTATAGAGATATTATTTTCTTTTGCACGTAGGAGAATGAGCCAAATATCACTACATAGGTAGTGAATATTTACCTATTGCCAAGATAGAGTAATTTAGTCGGAGAGCAGGAAATCATACCAAGTTAACTATTTATGCATTTAATGTTCCTACCAAATAATAACAACCAAAACGCCATTTGCGTGTCAATATGATTTATTACAATTTGGTCTAACATGATAGATGAATAAAAATATAAATTAAACTAAATCAATTCATATTATTATAAAAGGCCGCAGCCTATTATAGACGACTCGCGTTAATTAGATAAAGTAAAATGTTCAATCAATGAATTTGAATAACATAATTTTAGTCGATGATGATGAATTAAAGGTTATCACACAGATGTTAAAATATTCCCTATCTGAATAATACTCGTGAACGTAGGGCTTGTTGTCCAGGTTCACGAGCATTTACATCAATTTAGATGGTACCAAGATCACAATTAAATGGTATAAACACCACTTACCAAGGAATGATAACATTTTCTGCCTCTTTCAGGTGTACTCACTAATACTAGGTACTGGCGGCAGAAATGGATTACTATAGGTACCTATTCAACGAGAAACATTACCGATACCCGGGAAATCGGTAAATGTCCAAAGGGATCATTTACGTATCACGACGAATATTTACGTTAATAAATAACATCGCGTTAAAAACACATTTTATCCACTTGACCGAGTGGGCGAAATCAGGAAAATAGGGGGGCTAGGTCGCCCTAGCCCACCTATACATCTGCGAACGTACGCTTTCTTTGACTTAGCTCCAGAGAGCTCGAGATACCGAAACCAAGTGAAGATGCGGTTCAGTACCAAGTTGCACGGAGGTACATACTTGGTACATGAACGCATCTATAAATAGCTATCACGTTACCTAGCTTCCAGCTCTGTATATAGGTCATTACTATCATACCTACTAAGCTATTCAGGGCATATCTCACCATATCATATGCCCCCCGTGGGGTTGACTCAATTGAAACAATCGAGGTAAGTCACGGATCAAAAGAAGACAGAGTGGGAGATATGCCTGAACCCCCCTCTTCCCCTCCTGTCCTGATGAGACTACGGCTCACCCCCTGCCCTCCGTTACTTGCTGCGATTGCAGACTATTTTGAGTTGACAAGAGTGTCCAAAGATGGGTGGGAGGCAGGATTGTAAGAGACAGGGCTCACTAGAGCAAATCTTAAGTCTGTGTCGCTGACATGTTATTATTTAGCAAATTCGATAGCTTGAATATGGTCAAGCAATAAACACAGAACACATTTGAAAGGTCAGTGACCGTATGGAGAGAAAAGGTGAAGCTGAAAGGTAACGGTTTATAAGGGAGAATAATAAATTTAGTGTTCTAAAGAAGTGATCAGTAGAAAAGTTGTTCAGTTGAACAAATATGTGAAGTTCTTAACTATTTAACGTTTTTGAAAATTCACAAAAGAGGTCGAGCGGAGAAAGTCTTCACTTAGCACGGTACTTCATTGTTTAAGTACTTAAGTACAGCAGGTAGGTGCTAAGTAAGTAAGTGTATTGCAAGATGTATAGGTAGTTTATTGAACTAATTTATATTATAAGTAGGTAGTTTTTTGTTATAGGATGAAATGTTCCAGAAATCCGGGATCTTTTCATGGTTTGTCTAAGCGTTCCAATTTTTGGTATAAGTTCAAGGTAAGTATCCTACAACTATGCTGACTAATATGTATTTTTTGTTTTTGTTTCAGGATCAGCAGTCAGAAGAGAAAAAGTCAAGAAATTGAAGCCAAAAAGTATTCCAGAAAGAAATATGCGTATGCCAAGTCGAACAAGATTAGTGAGTACCATTTTTGCATATTAAGTAAATCGATAATCTAAAATATAGTCCTGAAGATACGAAAAGTACAAGCTTGTTGCTCATAATAATCGTGTACAATAAAATTTTTGGAATAAAATTTGGTATATAAGCGGTTGCAATGAGGCTTTTGAACAGTGTGATAAAGAATAAAAATATGAACTCGAAACTGACTGTATTGTATGAAAAAAGGAAAAGAAAAAAGGTGTGTAAAAAAAAAATTAAAAATAATAAAAAAAATAAAAATAATGCCAAAGGAATGTGATTAGAAGAAATTTTGCATATCTAAAATATATCGTAAACATTAGAATATTGAGTACTTGAGGTACATATGACACGTATTTTGCATAGAGTAATTTTTGCAGCTAAATTTATGTTTGTTAGTTATTATTTAATATATCCATATGTGATTAAAATATAAGTAGTCTTCTTTATGTCGATGATTTGTAATATGTTGTTGTATTTTATCGCAGGTCGTATGGTAGATGATGTAGTAGACTTGAACGTACCATGGGACTCGGCCGATTGTATACGTGTGTACTCGAAGCATTCGTTAAAGAAATCATTGCAGCTATTGAAGAGAAAACATAAGGTAAATTTTTTGCAGCAATATTTGTTATTGTTAGAATTTATTTCTTGCCAAATAGATTTTTGAGAATTCGAAAATTGTAGCGATGATGTTAATTTAAGCTAAAATTTTGGAAGGTAATCAAAAAGGAAATTTAGAAAGATAGAGAAACATCAAGATTGTTATTTATGAAAGAAAATATATCTATTTTTGTTACCAAAGTAAATTGAAATTGTATTACTTTTATCTCGCAGATTGGCTTACTCTCTATGAAGTAAGACTCGAGTTTGGTTCGGAAGCTAGAAAAAGATTATCTTGATTCTCTGAAATAAAATTCTGATTAACGTGCAACAACAAAATTATATAATTATGGTCATGGTAACAAATACAAAATTATTCAAAAAAAAAAAAAAAAATGAGAATAAATGACTGGTTCATACAAAATGTCAAGTTGGTATCGACAAAAGAAGGACTAATAATCTAAACTAGGTAAATAAATAAATAGTAATTAGTTAATACTCTAGCTAATAAATAATAATTAGTATGATATAGAACGAGACACGAACGATACAATAGAGTAGAAAAAGGAAATAAATGGTACAAAAAACCGAGCGAAGTACAAATAATAGAAGATTTGTAGAAAAATATTTAAATAATCAAAATTTTGCACGAATAAGTCAATAAAGATGACATACAAGGAAATTGGGTCAAAATAAACCAAAAAAATTAATTCAAAAGGAAGGAATTTCGAAAATGAAAGAGAATAAATTTTGGTCAATATCTTATGACTCTTTTTGTCGTTGTTGATCGGTATTTCGTTCTTCTTTATTGTCATTGTCGTCGCTAGATTCAAATTCCACAGCTGACGTTTGTGAAAAAATGTCTTCGTCGAAATCCTCGTCGTTTTCTTTTTCATTTTCACTATTGATGGTGATTGTTTCGACTGGCGCTATAAGTCCATTGTTGATTTCTTCGAACAATTTTCTCGCGTATTGATCATCGCTTATCGCCGGTGTAGATTCGGGATGGAGTATCTGGTAAATTTCAGCAGCATGTAGGGGTGATTCGACGGATAACTTCGCAAGTTTAGCTTCGGCTACTTCGATCTCTGCAATTTTGCGCTTTTCAGCCTTTTTCTTTAGTGCCAAATATTCTTTTGCTACGTTTAACGATTGTACTAGAGCGTTTATACGAATCGGTTTCTTCTTTTTCATCTCTATGGCCGAAGGCTGACTCGTAATGGACGAGTTCGTTGGTAGAGGAGTCTCGTTGATGGTTTGCTCTTTGGTTGTAACCGGTTCCGTAGTATCCATTTTGTTGTCTTCTTCGGTAGTTGATGATATTACCGTAGCTGCATCCATCGTAGATTCGAGCGATTGAGATGTAGATGGCTGACTGGTGGAATTTTTAAACGTTTCGACCATATTTTGGATCGCTTCGGATTGTTCGTCGTTATCGTTGACGATGGGTTCGGTATCTGGTTCGATCGCTGCTTTCTTTTTTAAAGGCGGGATAAATCTGTCGCGAAGTGCTGAAATTACTTCAGTGTAATCATCAACGTCATAATAGGGGCCCATATGGTCAAAGTGAGCGCGGCGAGCGTGAATTCCCGAGAACATGCGTTCTAGACGCATGGTAATTCCTCCATAACCGGCGGTCCAATTGTGCTCAAGGGCATCATTGATTATTCGAAAGATTTGCAGGTTAAAGGAAGGGTGAGGAATAAGTGGAACGATTAATATTTCGCGAACGTTCGCATTTTTAAGGATTAAACTTAATTGACAAAGACTCTCCGTAAATTCATCGTAAGGAGTACGAGTAAGAATATCCGAATGACCGATGGAAATCATAATTCGAGACGGTAATACTTCATAAGAGCCAAGATATGCGACTAGTTCTGCTAAAAGCAGGTCTCGTCGATACATATCTCGGTCTAAAATCCCTTCGAATGGACGGTCGAGTTCGAGAATTCTTGCAATCGCTTCCATATGACCGTCGCCTACGAGTAAAATGTCGAACGCGAAATAAACACTTCGAAAAACATCCGGTTCGTGTTCATATCCGGCGGCCGTAAAATAACGAGGATAAGAATTCAGCGGATAGAAAGGAGCAAGTTGCGTCGAGCTTGTATTCCATCGTAGGTGATATCTTCGGTGGTAGCCACCTTTGTGAGCGCTTGTGCCCTTGATCTGTTTCGGTGGAGATATTCGCTCTAGTGTTCGGTGTACCGGAAGAGTAGAGGGACCTTTTTGCTTAAATTTCGATTCTGGGCAGGCTTTTGCGTGGTTTTCTTCGACTTTCTTACGTTCTTCGGGTATTTTTGAACTGAGACGGGTCTTTTTCGGTAATCGGTCCTGGATATTAGAGCTGGGAGCGATCGGCGGAGCAGTACTTAGCAGTTCCGTTGGACTTCGGAAGGTACTTGTTTTCACGATGATCGGGTTTCCGTTTGGTAACTGCTCGCGATGGAAAATAGCTCGAGTACGTAGATGTAAGATCTGATCATTCGGAATACGAGGAGATGGAAAACGGTTAGATCGACACCGAACAAAATCATTCGTAAGATTTGATCTTGGTTTGTACAAAGTGGCCGGATTGCGTTGATTCACGGCGTTCTCCGTATTGTAATGATGAAAAGTCATAAGGTATCGATTCCTCATGTCGCGATTTTCAACCGTCATAAGAGCTAATCGATGCGCGAATATCGCTAGTTGATCCTCGCGATACTGAAGATTTACTCGTAAATCCCTCGATGGAATTGGAGGATCAAGCTGGTTAGATCGTCGAATTTGGGCTACGTCACTCATCGATATTTTTCGAGTACACATCCGGTCAGCGCAAGGCGTGAGAATTTGATTTCTCGCATTCTTCTCCGTTTTGCCAATCATCATGTCGAAAAGACATCGATGATGATAAAAATGGTGGCAATTCGACAAATATGTTGCATTTTCCTCAGATAATGGTATGACGGCTCCACCACAGCGTGCGCAAACGGGATTATCCATGCTGTAACATAGAGGGTGGTAAACACAACGATCAAGATGAAAAATATAAATTTTATTAAGTTTACAGTGGTTGTGTTTTGTTGGTTATTTGTTACATATTTTCATACCTGTATGAATAATTGAATCGTTCCACAGAGTACGAAGGTCGAAATTATGATTCAAAAAGTATTATACACAATTTAGTTATAGAGATTTCACAAAAGTTAGCAAGTTTATTCGTAATCGTAATAAACACCTAAAAGTTCACCGGTTTCTGTTTATTTTTGGCTTCATTCGAGCGTGAAAAAAAAAATCAAAAAAGTTTGTTTGGGTTTAACATGTGACGTAGGTCAGTCTGCAGCAACCAATCATAATAGTTATCGGTGTTCGTCACCGTAACTGAAACGTAACATATAAGTGTGATCAACAAGTTATCCTTGATAACAGCTGATCACACTTCGAGGGAATAATGCAGAGTTTGAATTTTTTCTTCTGCGTTTCTTATTCCAGGAAGAAGTATGGCCGAAAGTGATGAAATGCTATCGAGATGTCGTTTCAATGTTATTTTTGCCTTTGTCTTACCATACTTACATGTGTTGTGATGTTTTACGCGTCTTTTTATTAATTTATTTTGTATGTTTTTTGTTCATTTAGTGTGCCAAAAGATTAAATTTTGTACCTATCGAGCCGAAAGATAAATTTATTTTGAAGAAGGATCCATAATTACAGAAAGAAATTATAGGCGACACAGGTAAAGAATTTGAAATAATCTATATTATACTGGTATGTATAAAGGGTACAAAAGATACAAAATCAAGTAACACAAATAGCATAAGCGTAAGAAATAACACCGGATTTTCACTACCATTAACGAAAGGATATTATTATTATAAAATTACTCCGGGTTGGGTTGAATAATTGGGAGTATGGGCAATCGATCCGCCAACTCCTGGGGTAGGCCTAGCTGAGCGATCAAATTAACTAAAGCCTCTCTAGTCCAATTTGCCAAGTGTAGTAGGCCGCCGTGGATAGTCGCCACCACAAAATAGTATTGTTCTCCGATTTCCCAGTATATCGGTAACACATGGACTGCAACATATATCGAAAAATACACTTATTAGTTTTGTTATTTATTTTTGTTTCCTATAGATTTTCCGATGGTGAGCCGAATGGGTTAATGTTACATGAATTTTGCGTTCGAAAGTTGCGACAAAATAGAAGTAGAAGAAATGAAAAAGATTTATAATGAAGGAGACCTGTACTATAGTACAAATCACCATTCATCATGAAATGCGCTTACTTGACCCGATGGAGATGATGGATTCAACGATGATCGGCGGCGGAGGCTCCGGAGCCTGCACCTGCGGAACTTCATCAAATGGTAGTAGATCGTCTTTCCTCGGAACACCCATTTCGAATTTGTAATACGCGACGAGAACTATGAGGGTAAGGTACGCACTTCTTTATTTTTGTTCTTTAATTTGCCTCTTAACACGCGGTGGTATATTTGTTGAAGAAGTCGAATAAACGTACGCACACGAAATTATCTACTTGGCTAGTATGAGACGCGAAAACAGTAGACGATGAAGAAAGGGGATGTGAAAGAAAGAAAAAAAAATCACGAGTATCAGAAGAAAGAAATGCGAGCTCCTTATTGGATTTCCGAGAAGAACATCCGTTTGACTACTGGACAACACGAGGTGACGTAATATTTTTTGCCTAAAATTTTTATTGCTAAATTTTATTATAATAACAAAATGCTTTGTGAGATGTTTTTGTTTCTGTGCAGGTGTTCCAGAAGTCGAAGAAGATGGTGGTTTATTGAATATTTTTTGGAGAAATGTCACCTACGATCGAACTACGTATTCCAAATCGAAATGATGAAAATTATGGGATTTGAATTCTATTGCGAGTCGAAGAAAGGTGAGAATGAAAAAATGTTCCTGGATTGTAATGTTTCGAAATGTACATATTTTTCTTATTGCTTTAGGTATTGAATGTTTTGGTGAAATGACGTAAAATTGGAGTTGGATTGGAAAAATTTGGTTGCTGTATTTTTCTGAAAGTATCGGATAGAATGTCAGGTAGGATACCACAAACGCTTAATTATAGTTAAAATTCGTCTGTTAAGCATTTGTGGTTTTCTATCAGGTGTATTGGTGAAATTACGAAAAAGATTTCGGAGAATTGGGGCGTATGAAGAAAATTTTGCAGTACGCATAACATTTGAATTGAAAATTGCATCATGATAATGGATTGGAACAATGGTAAGATACAGAAAATGTTTGCCTATTTCTAGTGCTAACAATTTCTGTATTTTTGAAGGAGTAATGGTATGACGCGGTGTTGCCAATAATCCGTTTTGCTCGCTGAGTGTTGGGTCGTATTATGGATAATTTCGAAGTTGATTCGAATATTTCTGAAAATGGATATGTTTTTTAAGGTATAAAGCGGAAAGTGGTCAGTTTTTTGATTCAAACCAACTGTTTCTGTTTTTTATAGGTGAATAATCGGGTTTTTTACGTGGTTAGCGGGGCAGTCTAATTGGATGCGAAATATCATGAAGCTTTTGAAATGGATCTATGGCGTAAAATGCAAATCGTACGTGAATTAACTGATGCAATGTGGATCATTTTTGGACTTTCGAAACAAGAGGTAAAATCCAAAGGCGGTAACTTCAATTAGCATCGATTTACCGTCTCTGCATTTTATAGGTTCGAGAAGAAAGAAAAAATGTAACGTTGGAGACAAGGTTCGATCAATCGTGACGTATAATATTCGGATGAAGATTTGGATTTTCTAGTCTGTACCAACACTACAGAAAGTGTTTTTACTCGTCTTCTGTAATGGTGGTACAGATGGGATTTTTCAAAGAAATGGAGTAATATTATAGTATGAATTCGACATCTGGAACACGTCGCTATTTTAGGTAAAGAGAAATAATCATAGCGTTTATTAGTTTCAAAAGTGTATTGAATTTTGTCAATATTTTTACGTATTCCTTGTCATTAGAATTACGATTATTATTTTATTTTTAGCATAGGGCATATATGTAACCAAACTGTAATTTATTTCTTAAGAATGTTGTAAATCGAAAATGTCTAATTTAGTAATGAATTTAGATAGGTAGATTATTTTTATTCTAGAAGCTGATAGGGAACTCGTGTACTTAGAATGTCACGATACCCGTTACGGTTACTTGTTTAATGGTGACCGTTTCAGTTATCGTGGCTTTTTGTAATCGTACACCTCATCTTGTCCAGTAATATTTAGATATTTTTAGACTGTACCTAATTTACAACTTTCACTCATTTAGAATTTCAGACATATCACTGTACATGCTGTGATATCGTCTTCGGTGGCTTGTTATTCATAAGTCGCCGTGACAGACATCACAACCTTTACAGCCGGTAACATCGCACACCACATACATCACTATATTCGGAGAATTTCCTCATTGAAGCGAATTCTGCGAGACTTTGCCTATTTCTGAAGAAATGACAATGCTATGAGTATCGTTGATATCATCTCCGGAGGCTTGTGTGTTTTTAAGTCGCCGGAGGTGACATCGTGATTTTTATAGTCATCATTCATGAATTTTGCGAAGAAAAGGAGGCCGCTATGAGTGTCGTTATTTCATCTTTGGAGGCTTGTATGTTTTTAAAAGTCACCGGAGGTAAAATAACGACTCTTGTAGCCATAATTTTCATCTGTATGCATCGAATATTAATTGAATTTATTTAGAACGCTTTCCTAAGAATTTTTCACGTATGCGTAAGAAGATTGCATTTATTCCTAACGATTATCTACATAGTACATATAATTACGTATTCACCTGAAAGTTGTTGTGCTATGAATATTCGGACATTGGTTGACAGTGTCTTGTTAATTCGTAAGACTCTGCTACCGATGTCTCTACGTTCATAGCTAGTATTCCTATTGGCTACTATTTTACGTTAGCTATTTTGAATGAATGTTAAGCAATCTCTCAAAATGAAATAAGAATCTTGAAAATGAGCTTAGAAATATTTTTTGGGAAGTTAAATTCGAATTTTGGAGTAACTATGGGACATGTGATAGGTGTAAAGCTAGTTTTTTACTATGAGGGCATCTTGATACGGTTTTTATTTGAACTATTAGTTATAAATTGGAAAAGTATGATATACTTTAGGATTTTTATAATTGGGACAAATGATATGAACTGCTATACTATGAACTTTGGAACAAACGACATGGAAGTTTGATTTTCGGGTTTTTCGAATTATTTACATTATGTTTTGCTCTTCGTGACACGAAATTTTTTAATACAGGGACTTATCGAAGATAATTTGTATATGAAGAACATTATGAAAGTGATTATCAAAAAATGGGGTATGTAGTATGAATTTATTAATTTTTGTGTGAAAAAAAAAATCAAGAATGTGGGACAGATGATTTCTTAGATCAAAAAGTAGTCACCGAAGTAGCTATCGAATGATTGTGTCGTAATAAGAAGGTGAAACAAACGAAAAGTGGGGGATATGATCTGGATTTATGAGAAATATTGTTGTCTTTTTGAAGGTTAACGAATATGATTTTAGGGCAAACGATACACGACGAAGAGAGTAAAAAGTTTCTAATTTCAGAAGATTGCATTGCTGCACTATGTGTATCCTAATAATAGCTGTATACTTAAGCATAGATTATCGTACCACGAGTATTGCGATATCGGTAACAGTGGCTCGTTTTTCTAAGTCACTGACACCGACATTGCGACTCTTATGGTCATGAATCTCATGAAAGTAAATTTTTGCATCGAATCATCCCAAAGTATCGTAAGTATCGTTAGATCGGCGGTAGTGGTTTGGGATTATAAGTCACTACCCTCGATCCAGCCCTTCTTATGGTAGAAAGTCATCTCAAGAATCGTAAAATCGTCGCAAGAAGAGAAGAATTTCGCTTAACGAAAACGATTTTTCCGAAGAGGATGTTTTAATTTTATTCCAAAGGAGCTACGAATAGTATATCTACGTTGTCAGTTTTCGAGTGCGAGATGCTGCTGCCTACTGTCGATGTGAATACCGTGTTGATACATCGTAGCGTTGGAAAGGTGAACGAACGACCGCGACAAACTTGATCGGTTGCCTACACACTGGGTCAAGGTGAGTTTTATTTTCGTATTTACTCGCTATGGAGCATGTACCGTACGTGTTATGTTTCGTTCTATGTTATTATTACGAGTGTTACTTTCTGTTAATTGTTAGAGATACTATTATAAGGTGCATATTAACCTACGTTACCGTGTTTTGGGGTATTATACTTATTGTCTCGGCTCCTTCTCCGCTTCCATTTTTAACACCTGGAGTGCGTCCGCGAGTTGATGAAGTGTTTCTATCGTACTCAAAGGGTTGTTGTCGTTGGAAGGGGAGCAGGGAGGGGTGTCGAACACGGAAGAACGTGCCCCTGTACCGCAATATGTGTCATTTCTATTGTATGGGGAATTTTGACGTTGTGTAGCACGTTGCTGGCGAGCTATACGAGCAGCGATGATTTTATTCTGCATGAACGAATTTACTAGGTGGGTGGGTGTCCTAGTTGACAAACTATAACGAAATGGTTGCGTTTTGAATTCGTATATTTTACCATCAATAATAGGGTTTAATTTTTGTTTTGACTTTGCGATGTCAATGTTGACAAATGATGTTTGTTTGTCCAATTCAACTTGTGGAGCCCAAAATCCAGCCGCGAAATCAATTGTGTTAAATACGTATTCTTCTGCTTCCTGAATCGTAGCTACTGTATCATCGAATTTTTTATCGGAAAGAGAAGTTTGCATTGAATTTACTGATGGTTTTGTTGGTTCGATGGGTGGCAAAAAATCAAAGATTAGAATTTTGTTAGGATCGTATTTACAAATTAGGAGCCGTTCATTTACGTTTATTATGATTTTCCAGTACTCCATCGATAAACGTCCCAATATGAAGATACTCTCATCGGTTTCGACGATGTAAAAGGGAATTCGTAATGCAGTTGTACCTAAGACTAGGTGTACTTCTACACAATGCGTTGAAGTTGCTAATGGGGTGTTATCCGTGAGTGTGATGTTGATATGTTGTTTTAGCTTGATATATCGAAGATCTTTATGTGCAAACGATTCCAGAAGGTCTACTACTGAACGAGATACTATGTTAGGAAGTGCCCCAGTGTCCAGTTGAAGGGTGATGTATTTTGATCCAACTAATACCCCAACTGTACAGGCAGGGTCTTTCGTTTTATCGCTGATAAGTTGATTTCTCGTAGATTCAGGGATTTCTTCGGGGATTTCATATCGTGCTGAGGTTCCTGGAATTGGGTCGAGTGAATCAGACATTTTTGCGCGTTTTGCACGTTTTCGCTGTCGTTTTTTCGCATTTTTTGACATAGCTGGTTGCTGTAACTGGTCATCTACTTGAACTGCCAACAGTGAGCCTAAATTGTCTTCAACAGGACTTTCTGCCATCAATAATGGATCACTTTGAATTTCTTCGTGTATTTCGGGAAAAGCTGTTTTTGCAATAGTTACATCTATTTGAAGATCGTCCGAAAGCATCATTGGTGGTGGAGGGGTTTTTGAAATTGTAATTTCCGGTTGAATTTCAGCACTATTTGAGGGTTGTATCATTGAAGGCTGGGTTTGGACTTGGAATAATTCCACCTCAGGCTCAGGACCCCCAGGGTCAATGTAAGGTGCTGTTCGTGGTTCAAAAATTTGTTTTAATTTTCCAGAAGTTGTTCTATTTTGATTATTCGTTTTTGTTGAAGCAAGTTGTTCTATTCTCTTGAGTTCTGCCTTTATTAAATTTTCAGTATCTTTAAATTCCGTGAGTCTTGGAAAATATCTACGTAACGTGGGTGAATAATGAAATTTTTGTTTGATTGGTAGAATTTCACTGTAGGGTCCAATTTTAGGTCTTAGAAATTGTCTTTCACCTCGGTGAATCATTTGGGTTTCCATAAAGAGCATCGACGGAGTTTGTAGAAAAGTAACTCTAGAATCGACAGTTGCACGAGTGAACATTTGTTTAAATTCGATATATCTTGAGATTTTAACTTCTGTTTCAGTGGGTAATCGAGGTTTCAAAAGTGGGAATAAAAGTACGATGCTTTCTGCATCTTTTTGTAACAATACATTGATAATGCTTGTAATTTGGTCTTCAAGTACCCTGTACGGTTTCCGAGAATAATTAAATTCAACTTGCGCTACCGAAAGTATAAATTTTGATTTTCGAGGAAAATTAGTAATAAGTAATTTGCTTTTTAAATCTTCCATAGGCATCTGATCTCTGAGATAATCGGGTAGGTGCTTACCTAGCCCTACTTCCCCTCTCGCCATATAATGTGAAATTCCATCCCCTACCCAGATATATTTTGATAAAATTGAGTCCCGTGGGGCTGTTTTTGCACTAGTAGCTGCCCCATAAGCACCTAGTGTATATCGTTTCCCGAAAACGGAACAACTTCATCTTCGGATTCTGACAGTACTTCCGTCGTCATCAGATTTAGAGCCGCTGACGTAGCTTGTGTTTCCAATTCTTGAGGTTTTTCCGGAATTTGAGAGATGGTTTTCTCAATAGTTTCATCATCAATCAATTGGTCACTTTTTGAATCTTCCACTATCATTTTTTCATCAGATTTGTCTTCTGATAGTGTACTTTCGTATGTATCAGTACTCTCACTGGCAGAAGCGTACCCTGATTTTTCAAGATCCAAAGTGTGTTCAAAAGAAATCGAGGTTTGAGTGTTTTTGTCACTTTTAGATGGGAGAATTTCATTGAATGGAGGAAGTTTCGTAGAATTTTGATCAGAATCGAGGCATTGGTCTAGTTTTTCACTGAACGATGTTTCTTCATTTTTCGCTTTTGACTCGAGGTACCTATCAATTCTTTCGTCGAGAGTTTCGGTGGGAAAATCAGGATGAATAATTTGTTGAGAATTTGGATCTGACTCTTTTTCTTCGACGTACTTATCCAATTTTTCATCGAATACCTCGGCTTTCTCATCAGAAGCATCAAATTTTTCAAGTATTGGCGGTTGTTCTAGTTGAAATTTTATAACAGGATGGTCTATTTTCTTCTCGACAGTCTGATCAATTTTCTTATCCAAATCGTGGATTACAAACGGTTCAGAATCATCGAACATCTTTCCTATTTCCTCAGCAGATTCTTTTTCTAAAATTTTAGAGTCGAAAGGATAGGGAGTATTGCGACCAGATTGAGATGACGTAGATGATGGTTCCTCATCAGGCATAGATTTCGGTAAATCTGCCTGGGTTTCTTCTTCGATTTTCTGAGTTGGAAGCATTTTTCACAAAATTAATTTGGAATTTTTGGGTAGCGAATTGTTTTCAAAATCCAAAGAACTCCAATAATGAATGCAGTATTACCTGGGTATAGTAGATAGTTAGCTGTAGAAGTCCAATTGGCTGAATACTCGAAGCAAGAGCTGCGTACTACGCGACAATTTTTCCACAAATGATTTCTATCAGGAATGTGTCGTAGCTTATATTTGTAAAAGTTTCCATTTGAGTGCATTGTCCCTTATCTTCGAAGATGTTTCTCACGCTTGAGAATATTAAAGGCCGGATGCACTTATAGGTTTATTTTTACAATGTGAAAGTAGTAGAGTATTGAAGATATTAGTTTTCTTAAATTTAATTACTCTATGTATTTTTTAAAATTAAACTATGTACAAAATGCATATAGTACACGGTCTCATTCCAGCATCTCCGAGTGTTTGATCATTAAAGAAGGGAAATATTAAAAGAAATTGAATTTTTTCTATGGATTTTTTATTATTTGGGATATTAAAAAGCGGAGTTTTAAATAGGTGGCTATGTAATTAATTTAATTGCTTTGAATATTCAGATCTAGATCCGAATATTCTAATGGTTATTAGGTAGCATTCGCGGAGAATTTTTATTATTTGTGGAATATAAAAATACAAAATATTCGGTAGCATCTTTTTATTGATTCAGCAATTAAGTCCTGAAGATTTTATTATTTTTATATTATTCGTAGCGAGTGCTTTTTAATTGTTTTACATTAAAAACCATGTTCAGCAATTACTTTTATAGGTGTTAATTGAATTACATACTCGCGTATGTATTATTTTAAATGGGTTCAGTCATTAAGAGAGACATTAAGAAACTATTTTTATTGGTTAAAAAATATAAAAAAGCGTGTATGACAATTATTTTAATGGTTGAAAAAGCGAGAAATGCATTGATTTTAAATGGCTTGAATATTAAGAAAAATATTAAAAAATGCTTTTATTATTTTAACTATTAAACCAAATTGGGCTATTATATTAATTGATCATAGATTTTTATTGGTTTTTAAATGGTTAAAAAGTGCGTATGGCTATTATTTTAATGGCTTAAAAGGCGAGAATTCTTTTAATTTTAAATGGTTTAGCTATTAAAATAATGTCTTTATCTATGTAATTGTAGAAAAACGAAGGAATTTTTATTTTCTTCTATCTCTTAATTACACCACCTAGTACATACTATGTACTTATCTAATGGGTGGAGGTGGGGTTTGGGAGGTAATTTCTGCATATTTGTGTATATTTTTACACGAAAATGAATCTTTATGGATTTGGTTCCCAGGCTCCACAGGAAATTGAGAGTATTGAACTCGAAGTGTAACGAACTCGGAGGTATTGTACAGTGAAACTGATTCGACACGAAAAGAAGAGATTCTGTATTGAAAAAGAAGATTTTTGAAAAATATAGAATATTTTGAAAAACTGAATCCAAAATGCATAAGGGCATATGCTGTGTAGTTATACATAGATATATGATGGGTATGAGTGAATTTTGAAAGTTTGAAAATGAATTTTTGAGAAAATCTATGGTTAATTTTTGTGGATAATTTTGTGCTGAAAAGGCACTGGGGATATGATTAGTATGAGTATATTTTGAGATTCCTTCCCTTTTTACCAAGCTTATTTTTTCACCTATACCATACAATGTTCCGAGGTCTAGTCTCGTACTTACGAAACATTGAAATCTCAAAACACTGCATGACATTTCTCAGTAAAACAAGGAACGAATAGTTGGGGTACAGATACGTGAATGAATTAAAAAATTTATAAGAGTATAGGAAATAAGAGCTCCCAAATTTGACCAGATATTTAGGGCATTGGATAAGATTATGGAGCATACGATTGTATGAGATAAAGGGAAGAATTTCAAATTTGGGAACGAAAGATATGTATTTTATCAAATACCTATCTATGTTGCTGTTTATAAGCATGGGAATCTTGAAATTTAGGGTATAAGTATAGAAAGAGGGAGATTTTTCAAAAGTGAAATAACATGTGTGTAGTTTGGGATATACAGTATAGTTTTTAACCTGCATTATGTACGTGACATAAAAGTATATTTTTGTTAAAAGGGGAATTGGAGCCTTGGGATTTGAATACCTAAGAAGTGTACAGATGTAGGATGTGATGTAAAGGTATAAGCTATGGTTTGAAATTCGTGTATAAAAAGGGGTTCTATTATAAGACAAGTAGTGTGAGTTTATTAAATGGTTTATTTTCTGTCTATTAGCTATTTAAAAGACAGAGAAACCTTGATTTTTGGAAGGTATATTTTTAATTTTGCTGACCTATTTTTCACTCAGTGAGTATTATGACGTTTTTACTATGATCTAGACCCCTCTGTATTTCAGATTGGCACTTTTTCTCATTCTAAAATAATCAAACTCATTACATAGTTCAATAAATGCAGAAAAATGTGTCGTCTGTATAAATACTTATGAGGGTCAGATTCTCATATTTTCAAATGTTTGAGGTTTGAAAATATGTGATAGTTGAGTTGTTTAAATTCGTTGGTGATGAATAAAACTGTCTCTCAACGTCATTTTCTTTCACTGGGCAAATTGTCAGTCTGCAAAGTGGAATCATTTGCCCCCTGTCCCCCTGAATTTCTGCAGAAAGACAGGACAAACGAATTCATTTATACCTTCTCAAAATGAGACTTACTAGTTCTGAGACTTTATTTGAACAACTTTTTATTATTTGTCACGAACCGAGACCATTTTTTAAAGGGGTTTTTTAGTTGAAAAATTTAAATATCAATAGGAACTTTTGAATATTTTTATATTGGGAATTTTATTGAAAAATTATTATTTATCATGAATTTTGAAGAATTAATTTAATACAGGTGATGCATTTTTTAACCTCTATTCTGTACCCTTGCAGGATTTAGATTCCTCTGACTATCATTTTTTCATTCTAATTGAAAGACGTCTCCCTCAACTACAGTTACATGAAGTCATATAGCATCAAAAATGACTGGTATATCCTAGTAGGTAAAAAATGTCACGAGTTTTAATATTAAAAACGTAGTTTTTATGGGTATTTTTAGCTCATCTAAATGGGGTTTAATTGTAGTTTATGGATGAATTTTTATATCCGAAGTATTGTGAGAAATTATGCTTTTTGCCAAAAAATTACTTTTTATCTGGATCCAAGAATTTTAAATTGAGAAGACATTTTTAATAGGTGATTTTTATTTTATCTCGAAGACACATTGGGACATATCAGAAATTTTTTAGATATCTTCGAGTTTATGATTTTTTATGTGGGTTCTTTGAAAAAATGTTATTTTCAAATGGTTGATTTTTGGATCCAAATTGGGTCATTTTTTCAACGAATTTTTAGTAAAGGAAGTTTTAATGGTTTTTGATATTTTTGAATATAAAATTGTGTGATTCTGCCCCCTGGAGACTGCGCAATCCCCATGAATGCACTCATGCACAATCTATATGTTAGATTTCAAAGTCTAGATTTTATTATTAAAAAAAATCTCCAACCAGTAAGCTTCAACTCGTCACTATAGTATTGGTTATTGAATATATAATGGTTAGTTTTTGGGTGAAATAAAGTACATATTTTTTAGTTTTTGGCATACGAATAGAACTGTTTGTTATGTATGTGAGGCATACGATATTGCAAAGGAATTTGAAATAAATTACTTTATGCTATTATTCACCATTGCTTGAACATGATTCATAGTATTTCGAATTTGCTACCATTTTACTCAAAAAGAAAAAATCTTAGAATTTTTAATTAATATAAATACAGTTTAGCAACGAGTATTTTTACGAGTTTGTTTAAGGTGATGAGCTAATTTTTTGTCTTGAATTGTGTTCTTGAAGAGAACCTTTTGGAATTCAGGTTTCGGAAAAAATTGAAAAAGTCGAAAATTTGAAAATTTTGAAAAAATTTAAAATTTTGGGTGAGGGTTTTTTAAGTAAGTTAGACTGAAAAATTTTGAATTTTGCAGAATATTACCGCGAATTCCGGGCGCCAAAATGATATAGTTAAAGTATGCATAACTGGTTATAGAGATATTATTTTCTTTTGCACGTAGGAGAATGAGCCAAATATCACTACATAGGTAGTGAATATTTACCTATTGCCAAGATAGAGTAATTTAGTCGGAGAGCAGGAAATCATACCAAGTTAACTATATGCATTTAATGTTCCTACCAAATAATAACAACCAAAACGCCATTTGCGTGTCAATATGATTTATTACAATTTGGTCTAACATGATAGATGAATAAAAATATAAATTAAACTAAATCAATTCATATTATTATAAAAGGCCGCAGCCTATTATAGACGACTCGCGTTAATTAGATAAAGTAAAATGTTCAATCAATGAATTTGAATAACATAATTTTAGTCGATGATGATGAATTAAAGGTTATCACACAGATGTTAAAATATTCCCTATCTGAATAATACTCGTGAACGTAGGGCTTGTTGTCCAGGTTCACGAGCATTTACATCAATTTAGATGGTACCAAGATCACAATTAAATGGTATAAACACCACTTACCAAGGAATGATAACATTTTCTGCCTCTTTCAGGTGTACTCACTAATACTAGGTACTGGCGGCAGAAATGGATTACTATAGGTACCTATTCAACGAGAAACATTACCGATACCCGGGAAATCGGTAAATGTCCAAAGGGATCATTTACGTATCACGACGAATATTTACGTTAATAAATAACATCGCGTTAAAAACACATTTTATCCACTTGACCGAGTGGGCGAAATCAGGAAAATAGGGGGGCTAGGTCGCCCTAGCCCACCTATACATCTGCGAACGTACGCTTTCTTTGACTTAGCTCCAGAGAGCTCGAGATACCGAAACCAAGTGAAGATGCGGTTCAGTACCAAGTTGCACGGAGGTACATACTTGGTACATGAACGCATCTATAAATAGCTATCACGTTACCTAGCTTCCAGCTCTGTATATAGGTCATTACTATCATACCTACTAAGCTATTCAGGGCATATCTCACCATATCAAATGAATAATTATTCGTGGAAATTAGTTGAACGGATACGTGTTTCTGCTACTGCTAAAGAGTGCTTATGCAAATTGTTCGAGTTTAATGTTAGGCTTGCTTATCATTATTGTGTTGGTGATTCGGCGATGTCGTGTAATAATTCTCAGAAGTTTTCCCAATAAAGATATATCTTATAATTATGTAGTCCTACATACGTACCTACTTGACTACTCGTACTTATTAATGTACCTTTTTACTTTCGATTTGTAATCATTTGAAACTGTTCTGGTGTTTTTGCTTTGAGACGATGCTAAATTTCCAACTGATTAGACTGAAAATTCCCAATTTATTCGACCGAAAATTCCTAAAGATTATTCAGATGAATAAACTTTGACGTAGTAAAAAATTTAAATTTTTGTCAACTCCGAAACCAAAATATGTATTGTCAGAATTTTTGTATTTTCTCGAATTTTACACAATTTTCAACTTTTTCCAACTTTTGCGGAAACCTTGAATGGCAGGATGCCCCTTAGCCTTTCTACGCTTCCTTCCTTGTGGCCACTTGACACACGGAAATTTTTAATCCTCGCAAATTCCTAATATGTACCTATTTATTTACATTGATAAATTACCTAATGAAATCGTAATTTTAGAGAATGAAATCTGGTGCCAGTAAGTCAGATTCCAGTAGGCACATCTTGAAAGCTTCCATGCTCTGAAACGATGTCATCAACGGAAAAACAAATGAAGGCCAGAGTCAGGTAGGTTGTAATTATATTTTTAATTTTCAATGTTCTAAAATTTTGAAATTTGAAACCCCAGTAGACAATATAAGTCATGGATCAAGTCAGGAATTCCAAAATTTTTATTTTATTCATTTAAGATCCACCACAATCAAATACCCCCCAACAAATTTTCCAAAAAAAAAAAGCGATCATCCACTTACTCTTACTTAAGTATAAATATGTACTTGAGGTATTGATTTTCGAATAAAAATTCAGATTTCTTTGAAATGCATTTTTTTCTATCGGGGGAAAAAAATTGTCGTGATTCAATGTAATATTTTCGTTGGTTTTTTCACATGCCTACTGATTTTATGTGCAAGGTCAAATTACTTAATTTACGTGATGAAAAAAAACAATTTTCGGTTGGTCGTATGAACTACATATACCTACCTATTTGTGTGCCATTTTTTGAGTTCGGTACATATACCTAATTCAATTTTTTTTACAGGAAAAATTCTGATGAGCAACTTTCAGCGTCAGGCTATCAAAAAAGACCAAAAAATGATGAAAATGTACCAGATTCGTCTACGAAGTACTTAGCTGAAGATGCATCAGAGCCGCGTGCAATGTACTCAGGAGAAAGCCGAGGGTAAGTGAACTGATTCATTTCTGATTTCACTTGAAAATTGTCAACTTGAGGTTGAACCCTAGGCACATGCTGGAAAAAGTATGACCTGCTAAAAAGAATTGATATGAGTTCAGAGGCTCAGAGCCCAAACTTGTCTCTTAAACCATCAACTTTCATTCTACTCAAATAATTTAAAGTGACCGAAATATTCAAAAAAGTTGCAACAATTTCGCGAAAAATTCATTTGAATCAAATTTCATGCAACATTTTTAAAAATCAAGTCCCCTGTTTTCAATCATTTATTTTGTTAGGTAAATCTATTTTTATGTACGAGCTCATGTCAGGGGCTAATTTTTTCATTAATCATTTCGGTGTTCTTTTTACGGAATGTAGACCTATCTCCCAATTGGTTGTCATAAGAGATCCTTATAAATAAGGAAAATTATTAAATGGAATCCTGTCCTGAAAATGTTGCTTACGCATTCAATGAATATTCGTAGTTTTTGATAATTAGGTAAATATTATTTTTCAAATCCGTATCGACTGTGGTTGCGAGTAGGTAAATTCACGTATGCCTACATCATTGATAGGTACCTACTTGTATTGTAAATATTTCACCCGTGTATTTGAATAGGTATTGATGTAAAAATCTTGACACAGGAAAACTGGAGCTGATCAATCATCTATGCTATTGAAACGAAATAATATTGATTCCGAAGAAAATGCGTCACAAGGTGGAAGGCGTGAACCCAAGATATCCAAAAATTGCACCTCACCAATGAAACTAGCGCAGAATGAACATGAAGTGACTGAAGAGTTGAAACATGGAACGACTTCAAAAGAGTACTATGATGCTGCAGGATTAAAAAATTTTCTTCACGGCATTTCTTATCAATCAAAATTATTAATTCATGTATTAAAACGTGGCTTATATCACCGGGAATCGATAAATAGTAGGTATTGTTTCGCTATTGGAACTGAAATGAATGCCGCTGAAAAGTTTGACGATATAGTCTTCCGATACAAAAATAACTTCCGGGATCAAAAATTTATCTATCGATTTGTGCAGGCAAAGCATAAAATTGATAATACTAAAGTGCTCGGTGAAGACAATTTACTTAGCCAAGAAGAAAAAGAGGAATTCAGGTTATCAAAATATTTCGTTTCTTTTCTCAGAATTAGAAAAAACTCGTTTTTTCGAGGTGCTGAACTGAGAGATTTTACAATTTGTACAAATATTTCTCTAAACAAAAGTTTAGAAGACAGTTGTTTTGAATCAGTGAATAGGGACGATGAAATTTTTGATTTTAAAACAGGGAAGCGTTTAAAACTCAATTTGAACAAATTCCCTAAAAGTGATGAATTGAAATCAGCGCTGGAAAACGAGTCAGATTGTAAAGAGTTGGCAAAGCGACTTGCTGAATGTATAATGAAAGGTAATGTCATTAATTTAAAGGATGGCCTATTTAAACTCTACCACCGTGCGCTACGCATGCATGTAATTGAGGTAACAGATGAAAAGCAAGTAATTAAGAAGAAAGATGATGGAGAAAAATACGTTGTTGCTAAATTATATGAAAATTTTGTCGATGAAAAAAATTTGTCGCCTCCTGTACAAAATTTTAGGAATGCCTTTTTCCACGAATATCGCGGACGAAAAGATGTGGAAATAAAGATAGGACCTTCTTATGTAAAATTTTATGAGTTTAAGAATAATCCCAACCTTGAAAATGATGCAAAAGCGTTAGCTAGTGAAATTGCTACTTGCATTACTCATGCTAAGAACGGCATTGTTAAACTCGATAGGAGAAAATATATACAAAAATATATCGATGAATTAGCAGGATTTGTATTTATAAAGAAAGCCCCCACAGAGAAAGATACTTATCATTTCAGTCAAATATTTTTCGATGAAGACTACATACTGCCTGGTGATTTGAAGTTTTTCAAGGAGGAATTGAGAAAACTCAAAAATAAAAATGAGCTGTTAAATCTAAAATTTCGTATTGCAAATTTTGTGACATGTGAAGAGGATGAGTTACTTTCACAACCTGACTTACCTGATGAAGTTTCAGAACAAAATATGACTGATTTTTTCAACATGTTGATATTTGCTGTTGGTATGCCGGATGAAAAACAGCTTGGACATATTATTGCAAAAGATATGAGTGACCAACTCAACTTAGCTGACAGTGAGTTTCCCACGAGTAGTCTTGAGATGTTTATTCAGAATTGGATGAAAGATAAAAAGGGATACTTTCTTACTGATGAAGATGGTGAAATTTTTTTTGAAAAAGTTACTCAAAAAGTTTCTGCATTAAATGTATATGGCATTACTTTGAAATATTGTGCAAAAATTGAAGATTTTGGTATGGAATTTAGCCATATCCCACCAAGATTGAAGAGTTTCCTAACTTCAACTAATGAACAAATTTTCATTTTGATTAGCTCATTTACCACACTGAGTGCAATCAAAGTAATTCAAGCATTGAAAGATACAAAAGCATATGAAACAGAGGGCAGCTTCATCGCAATTCATCTGAGCTCCATTTTGCATGCAGGTATAAAAGATCGCATAATACAGGCTTTCAACTCTGAAGTATCAAATAATCTCTTGGTAATTGAATGTGGAGCAGCAGAATTAGGTGACAGACAACAATTATTACTTGAACCATTGTTTTCTATAACAACAAGGTGCAACAAAAAGAAAATTATTCTTATTACTTGTGAGAATGACACTTTAGCTGAAAAACTTCAAATGGATTTTCCTGAAATTAAGTGGGATGGAGTAATAGATGACAAAAATAGCCTAATTGATCTGAAACATCATTCACAGGAAGCACTTTGGAACAGAAAGATTGAATTTCAAGGTAGAGAACCAGCCCTGAGCTTAGGTACATTGTTAACAAATAAAGAATCAAAATATATTTTGGGAAAAGCGCTCGTTGGAGAATTGTTATTCAAATTAATTGAAAGTAAAGAGATGAAAATTGGTAAAGCGCCAAAAGATCAGAAGTATGACAATGCAAAGTATTATTTCATCCAGCGATCCTTTTTCCGCTACATAAATATTGATGTAAAATTTAAAGAAAACAAGTCTGAATTTGCTCTCATTGACAAAACTCAAGAAATTGCTGAATCATGTGTCCAGGCAACACAGGATATAATACTAATAGCCGATACGAATGAAGACTTCATAAAATGCTGTAATAGCTGCAATAACAACATTCACTGGTTAAAAAAAAGTGGAGATGATTGCATATGGCAACAGTCTCGAGGTAGTGTATCAAAATTACGAGAATTCATGAAAACTAGTGAGCAAAGCAGAACAGAATATAAACTGGATAACATTGTAGATATACCCGACAAAGTTGTCCTAATTGCTGCTGAGGCAGGTATGGGAAAATCAGTTATTCTATCTCATTTAGCAGTAAATACACCCACTGTTCCGTTTCCTGTGTGGATTGTGAGGTGTAATTTAATGGAATATTCATTCAAGTTTGGAGAATGGGTTAAATCTTCTAAAAAGGTCAATGTGAAAGAAGCAGTGAAGTTTCTCTATAAAATCACACAATTTAAATTATTTGAAGAATGTGAAGATGTCGAGGAAGAACAAATATTGGATAATTTTCTAGACATTCAAAATAATGGCAAAGTTTATTTTAAAAGCAATCAATTGAAACAAAATAAAAATGTGTCATCATTAGCACTATTTGAGATAGAGTTGTTTACTGTGTTGTATAATCAAGGTAGGATAGTCCTATTATTAGATGGATTTGATGAAATTATCCCAAATTATAAGTATCAAGTTATTAAAGTGATTGAGAATTTGATAAGTCGCTTGGCAAAAATATGGATGACAACTCGTCCTATTGGTATTCGAGGTGAAGCAGAAAATAAGTTTAGTGTGTTTTCATACCAGCTAACATCATTCACTCAAGATGACCAAAAGAAATTTTTAATGGAATTTTGGAGAGAAAAATTGAAACCTGTCAAATTGAATGAACAGTGCTCCAGTGTTTATATTGACAACCTGATAAGGAAGTTCTCTTCTTGTACAAGTGATTTACAAAAAAAGTTTTTAAGTGTGCCTTTGCAAGCATACATGATTGCTGAGGTTTCTACTGTTGCATTTAAACAATTTCATGAATCTGGGAATTCAGAACTTTCTGAAAAACACCAAGAAACACTTGATCAGATGTTGGATTTAAATTCCTTGTATCAGAAATTTATTCTTGAGAAGTACCGTATACAGCGAAGGAAGATGGATCCTAAATATGATCATAATAGATATAATGTGGGAAATTCTGAAATAGATGACATGCTGTATGAAGAATTTTTGGAATGGCATAGAAAATTGGCTATTTATGTTACATTTAAAGGAGAGATCAACAAGTTCCCTTCCAAAATGATTGATATAATTAAAAATATTAAAGAAGGAAAGGTGAAAACTGGTATTGTTCAGTGTATCCCAAATGAAATGCCTACCTTTATACACCAAACATTTGCTGAATATTTCACTGCTGATTTTATATGGAAACAATTTAAGTTAATGGAATTTAACAACTTTGAAAAATTTATTGATGACATTATATTTGGAAACTTAATTAAGGTTGACAGAAAAGAAATATGTAAATTTCTTAAATCAATAGCTGAAAAGGATTTAAAAGGTAATGAGATGTTTCCCCAATCTGAAGAAAAATTTGAGACGCTGATGATGAAGCTTTTCAATGTGATTCGAAAAGAAAATTTCTTCAGTCATTATAAGCTAGTAGGTCCACGTTATTGGAGCATGAGCGCATGTCCATCTTACAATTACTCCTTTTCTGTAGTGTTATGGATAATTGAGGTAGCATTGAGCTCAGGTCGAGTAGGTGTTCTAGAAATTATTAGAAATTGGTGTGATAGAGACCAATATAACTTACTTTATGTATGTACACGATTGGGATACACAGAATTTGCAAAAGCTCTGATATTAATGAGAAAAAACAGCAAACATTTTTTACAATATAATTTAATGAATTCTGGTTGGAACAGTTCTATTTTAATGATAGCAATTTATAGTGGTCTCCAAAATATCACAGAATTTTTCCTTGGTTTCTACAATGTTTTTTGGAAAGATTGTCATGATCACACTTTCATCTCCTGTATTCTTAGTGAGAACAACGTTAAAGTTTTGGATTTTCTTTTTAAGAACAATATGTTTGATATTGGTAAACCTTATATTGACAATCATCAACAGAAGCTGCTGTTTCTTGAAGCTATGCGCATGAGTTCATCAGATGTAGTTGGATTTTTGATGGACAAAACAGATATTCACATAGTAGACGAATTTATTAGTTCTCATGGATGGAGCGAGATCTCCTTTAGTCTGAGTGCTTCAGTGTTCACATATGATGAAAAAAAAATGGAGCTTGGTATGAAAAAGGGAATTGATTTTGCCAATACTTCGAGTATGAATATCTTCCTCAGTCATGTTCTTCAGAACTTTCATAGACGGGAGATTTTACATGATTTAATGCGGGTGTTCGAGATAAGTGAACTAATCTTGAAAAGTGGCGCAGGTTACAATTGTAAGAATATTAAACTTAGTGACCAAAGATTGGGATTTGGCTTTGATTTCAAAACATTTTCATTTGAAAGAGAATGTAATACAATAACATTACATTATAGTGAGTGTTTATACCTCATCTGTATGCTATTATTTAAGGCAGAAGCAATGATTCATAATAAGTTTGATATCAAGAGCTTATCATACTTTCACACAGCGACACCCACAGGTTTTAGGACTCCTATTGCAAGCCTTCATGAAAGCCCCTTTTTTCCTCCGGGTTTTTTTCGAAATAATTCATTTTTAGAGCGAAATAGAGTAAATACCACATTTTTGGACAGGGCCCCAGCATCAGGATTAGTTGGAACACTGCGCCTACGTGGGCACTACTGCTCTTGGCAGAATAGAATGAACTGTATTCGATGCTATGGTATAAAGTATAAAGGTGAGCAGCAATGTGTGTCACTGGATGAACATGACACAGCTACAGTACAAAGTGCTCTAAATGAAGTATATTCCTTCATGAATAGGGCACCAGCCGTAATAGACCATCTTCTTCAGTCTTATTCAACCGAAATTGATCGCCTTCTCCGTACAATTCATCTTCATGATAGTCCTATGGCTATAAATCGCATCATGGATGAGTATTTGTTAGCTCGTATTGAAATACTTGTACCCAGACTTAGTAGATTGGAAACATTTTTACTGATTAGAGTAATCACTATTTCAAAGGATTGTAATTATAGCGTGTATGCCGCATATAAAAATATATCAAAACGTATACAAGTATCGTCAAAATTGAAAAACATGCCACAAGAAATTAGAAAAATTTCAAGCAATGAAAAGTTTTTATTCAAGACTAGAGATTTATTACAAATTTTAGAAACAGAGAGTAGTCCCAATGATTTTCGTAATGAAGTACTGAGTTTGGTGTCAACAATAAAGGAATGTGGAAATTATGATTCTATAGGCGAAGTCTTGACAAACATAACGCAAAATTTACAAATTAAAGACCTAGAAGAGATTTATGAAAAGTCGAAGTACTTTCATGAATTATTGAAAAAGTTGGACAAACTGTATAAGAATCTTACCACTGCCATAGCTTCTGACGAAAATAAAGAAATAGATGTTATTTTAGAACGAGCACCAAATTATAAAAAATCAATTATTCATGGTCAAGATGACGAATTTGGCTCACCTTTACATTATGTCGCAAGTAAAGGTAATGCAGAAATTACCCAAATACTTTTATCTCACGGAGCTAATCCCAATCTTAGATTAATTGAACATGGCGGTCCTCAACTTCTATCAACTTTTGAAAATTCTAAACAAATGGAGGATAATGAAACCTGGGCATCGGATTACTACAGTTGGACCCCACTGCATTTGGCAGCCTTGAATGGTCACAATGAAGTAGTTCTGCTGTTATTAGATAATGGTGCTAAAGTTGATTTGATCACTGATGTTAAAGCTACTAATAAAGGGAATACATCACTGCACCTGGCCACTTTACGCAATCATTTCGATACTGTGCTATTACTTTTGAAAAATGGAGCATGTTATGACGCGAAAAATGCGCAAAATAAGACACCTCTTGAATTGGCTGAGGCTGGATCTGATGTAGCACACGTGTTGCAATGCACTCATAATTCATTTCGGGCTGTTAAGGAGCATAAAAAAGATTTAGTGAGTTCTTTATTAACAGCGTATGATTCAGATTTATTAGAAGCAATCTTACGTGCGAAAAATTCAGATAAAAAGACCCTTCTATGCATTGCTAGAGCTAATGAGCAAGATGACATGGTAGACTTGCTTGAAGAAATGTTTAGATCGAATGTACCTATTAATTTCACACAAAGATGGGACGATTCAAATCATGGAAATGAATTGGATTTAGAATCCCATTCTAAATTCGATTCAGAATCCTATTCTGAATCTCATTCTGAATCGTATTCAAAACAGGAAGTGCTAATATCAGATTCAGATTTACTTTCAGGATTGGATTATTTTAATTATTTGGATTGTATGACTGACAATGAGAAGTTGATTTCGCGAGAATGTAAAACCACTGGCTTACCAAAACAAGGTTTACCAAACAATCTTTCTTATCCCGGGTGAGAATGAAGTGTACTTCAAGGAAAGTCCATTTTTAGGTTTACCTTTGGCAAATCTTCGCACTAATTTCATCAATTTTCAACGGGCCATGGTCCATGAATGGTAACATTCCTTGAAATTTTCGTTTGGGTTTCCCCCCTCCCAGTGAACCTGTTGTAACATTCCCTAAGGTACACTTTCTTCTCACCTGTGGGTGGTTTACCTCCGAGTAAACCAGTAACATTTACGCGTAGGATTGGATTATTTTGGATTCTGAACCCTCAAGTGTAAGGGCACCAAATGTCGACCCCCTCCCTAAATCCGACCCCCCCTCTAACTCGCCTATCATAGGCCAGGCCAGACTGCCTCTGTATTTCTATGTTATAAGCGAAACGGCGCAAAATGTACATTTTAATACTACCCTTCTTTTTCTTATTCAACGTAAAATTCGCTAGAAATGTGAGAGAGAAAAAATAGGTAGCTGCGTTACTGGATTTTTCAGAAAGATGAGGACCCATTTTCCTACCACTTACTTACCTACTCTAAGTATTTCGGGAACTATAAAAACTTATTTTTTGCCGTCAAAAATGTTGCTAGTTCTAAATTTTTTACAATTCTTTTGAGTTTCTATCAATTCTATGGTTAATTCTTACTGATCTTGATCAATAATTTTATTACATGACTTTTCTGCTTTTGCAGATGTGTATCTATCAAACTTATGTATGTACTTTGTTATATTCCGCTAACAAGAGGATTTTTTTTATTTTTTTAAAATACCTAACGTTGCTCCACTCCGCACCAGGCGGCGGAGTTTATTTTTATTGATTCAAGTACTTACCTAATAAACAACTTACATCTAAGCAGTGTTGAAAGAACAGCACAAGAACGGAACAAAATTTAAAAGAACGGAACATTTTTTGAAGAACAAGAACAAGAACGAAAACAGAATTCAAATTTTTTCAAGAACAAGAACAAGAACAAAACCGCAAAACCAATTTTTGAAAGAACAAGAGCAAGAGCAAGAACAGAATCAAAATCTCCTCAAGAACAAGAACGGGAACAAGAACGGGAAAACTTCCCATGTTCTTTGTTCTTGATCTGTTCTTTGTTCTTCGTTCTTGTTCTTAAATGTTCTTTCATTTTTTTCTTACGCCATTGTCATAGCTAGAATTTCTATGGAAATTTATGCAAAAAATTTTGTAATTTGTGAGAAAATCGTAAAAAAAGGGTGTAATTTTTTGCAAAATATTGATAAAATTGTCAGCAGATTTGAAACCAGCAAGAACGCTAGTAAAAAACGCTATTGAAAGAACGCAAGAACGCCAGGAAAGAACTCAACAAGAACAAAAATAAAAACAACCAAGAACGGGCGTTCTTGGTAGTAAAGAACAAGAACAAAACTGTGGTGCAAAAATTTGAAAGAACAAGAACAAAAACAAGAACATAATTTGATAACAAAGAACAAAAACAAGATCAAGAACGCTCCTGATACATCAAGAACAAGATCAAAGAACAAGAACGCGGAAATTTTTTTCGCGTTCTTTCAACACTGCATGATAAAAAGTAGTAATCTACCTATGTATTTTATATTATTTTACACGTTTATTAATCTTAATTCTAGTCTCTTGGGTAGGTATAGTTTATTTTTTATTGTAAGCATGTTTAGTATTTTTATAGAAAAACTTGTTGAATTATTTTCTTGTAATATTTTATAAAATACATTAATGAATAGTGTTGTAGAGAAAAGTATTATTTGGAAAAATAACAATTGTTGAATTAATAGGTAGGTACGTGAAATTTTTAAATGAAATACTTACTTAGTTTTGGCGTAAAGGAGGCAATAATCTTTCATGAGAGTTCTAAATTTTGAAATTTTGAAAATTGTCTACTTGGAGCTTGTGAAAAAAATCACGCTGACAAGAGAATCACTCCAGCCTTCCGCCACGGATTTGGAGAATACTTGAATACGCCGGCGGTTCTAGCAGTAGTATAGTAACAGTTCATAGAGTAAGTAGCACAATATTACCTACTATTTTAGAACTCTTGCAGTGTTTATTCTTTGTAAATGTTTACGAAACACTACCACTAAGCCCTTTTTTTTTTCAAATTCCTTATTTTTCTTACCTATCGTTTTTAACCTTGGGGTCATTCAACATCCAGATCAAATTTTTTATGACGTGTACAAAGCAAAATTGGAACAACATCCAAAAAAATACCATCTCCTAAACTTATGTTGCTGAGTTTACAATTTTTCTATCAATAGTTATTTCCAGAAAAATGTCCCTAGAAGACGCAGCAACGATGCCGACTCCTTTGTCTTGATTGATTGAAAATTTAATTTTTGTAGGATTCTGAAATAACGATATCAAAAAAATTTTCATTTCAAAAACGTTTAATCTGTTCTTCATAATAAGTAATAATATTATCTGCTTGATGACTTACAATAATATTTAAATTCATGAATTGAAGTACAGATACCAAATTAATAAAAATTGATAATAATTAAATATTTTTCATTATTGTTTCAGAGACAATTGTAATTATTGTGATACACAGATAAACTGTGTAAAACTGTAAGGAGGAGTTATAGCCTAACCACCTTAGATGTGTATGCAACCATTAACACCTGGGGTGGTTACTATTGTAATCCTTCACTGTAGGGGAAGGCAAGACCAGTTCTAAGGGAATGAGGGGAAACGTGGTCACTTCTGACAGTTCTGACGATCTGCGGAACGTCTGTGGATCATCGGCAATGTAGAATTACTTGGATGCGAGATCTTGAGCCCTCCGCATCTCTTGTCAATTGTTCGTATTTCACTTATGGCTGGCGAGTCACTATCTCTTTTAAAATATATTACTATTAGTGTACCATTAAACGTTGGTTAATATAATTTTACATCAACTCGCGATCCCGTTGTGTCGTTGTGATCGTGACGTACAATGGACCACAACCCTGCTTCCGGTTCCGGATATGGGTAAGTGTCGCCAATTTAATAAGTAGTATACAACCTAGTCCCACCAACAAGGCCTTAGCTTTAGAGAGCCGTTCAGTAGGGGTGGAAATGCGTACAGTGTTAGAGGATATTGGTTCCTCCTTTGCTCTTCCTTCACCGAGTTCCATTAATCGTCATAATTGTTGATGGGATTCTAGAGAAGATGTGTGTAATTACCTTTATCTCAAAGTTCCCATAGAAGTATTGTCTGGCTATGCCATGGCACTTAGTTACCTGCTGTTCATCAGCATAAGGACTTGGAGTGAATCCCAAGTACTATGACCTATCAAACTACCCGTCACTTATAGTAGCATAGGCTTTCGATGCAGAAATCTGAAATATTCAAATAAAATAAATAATTTATGAGAATATTTTCAATCTGTCTTTATTCATTTAATAGTCAGATTTTATGTGATAATGAATGAGGCTTGATAACGATTATTTATAGTATCATCTTGAGCTACCCGAGTACAGAGAAAATGTTCACTCTCTTAGTGATATTTTCCATCCTCCCCCTTTTGGACTTTATTCCAATAATTCCTATACTATTTATAATTATTACCAATTGCCATATTACAAAACGTAGCATTGAATGTAAATGCGTACCTATCGCTGACATAAATATGTAAAATAAAAAATTCGATTCCTGTTTTGATGATTCATATTTCATTCGGACTCCGACTATACGAATCTATCCCTATTTGAGACTGCGTCAAATCAAAGTGACACTAATTTTCAATTTTTTTCGCCTGAAGAGTATTTAATCCCGTGTGAGAAAAAATGGTCCAGTTTCGAAAGCAATAGTAGAATTTGAGATCATACGTTGACGTAGGTCATTGCCATCCAATTTCAAAGCTATCTTTTAGGCTTCTACTGAACATGTGAAAATTTCAAAATCGCTTATTTTTGGGTAAATTCGTATTTTGAAATTTGTTCTCCCCAAATATCTCTCTTATTAATTTTTTCAATACATTGAAAAATGTTGTGACGGTAGGGGATGCGCCCTCAGCTTCCACCTAAAGGGAAGATGTGTTCCTGCGGAGTGGCTGCACTGCTTAAGTAGTGCACTCTGTCGGTTTAGTTCGAGTATAGCCACTCCGCCATTAGAGACGTTACAAACGTTAAGTATTTTTTCACTGGTGTTCCGGTACGGATGCATTTCAGAGCTTCCACTTGCAATCGTCATTGCAAGTGTCTTTTTATAATGATTAGTGTGTCTTTTTGTAATTTATCGATTCGGTTTTATATCAGAGATTTATACAATAAAGCTGAACACTTTCATTTGCGGTCTACGATCATTTATGCGGTGTTTCGTCACCTTTGCTGTTCGATGTACTTTCGTAAGGTCATCAGTAGAGTTTGGGTTCCCTGGGCTTAACTATATGCTGAATAGCACTGGGCTCTCCCTCTGTAAACCAAGGAGTGTCCCAGCTATCACAATGTCATCTTTGAAACTTGATAAATATTTTGGGACGCAGTGATGTCAATTTTTATTTTATTTGTTGGTCATTATTGCGAATTTCAAGAAATCTAGAAAAATAACCGAAAACTTGCAATCGTCAATGAGCATAGAGATATAGGTAACCAACGTTGATAATAATTCATCGATATGAAACTGAAATAAGATACGTATACCTATGCATATTCAGAGTGATATAGGTAGCCGGTATAATACGAGAACGTATAGGTACTGTACATAAATGTGAATAGGTAAGCATTTGATTGCAAGTCTGATTGATTCATAACGCATGTGCAGCATTAATGATGATCAAAAGCGAGGAAGTTAAGAAAAATACTGCATTTGCATTTCTGTGCAACCTTGATTTCATATTTCGATGATAAACCTACGTATTGCTTTTCATTATTTGCCTCCGGCCTCCGAACGATACATTTTATCTATGCACATGTGAGATGTTGCAATATGTCACCAATAACTATCTACATCTTATGATTCAAACGCTTTTGCGAGAAAATAGAATTGTGAAAAGATCTTGTTTTTATTATATTTATTCATTAATTATTAATGTTTGTACTTAAACTGTTCGTCTGTTCGTGCTTCTCGAAATAGTTATTTGCATTAATTGCTTTCCAGTAACGGTAAGTACAAATTGGTAATCTTGATTTTAATTTATTGAGCATTCTGAAAATTGTAATTTCGGTACGAGTAGGTATGTTATCAAAAAATATTTCCAAGGTCCGATTTTCTGTTTTGAAAAAGTCGCGAGTAAAGTTGATTAGTGTGATGGTTGGCCGAAAGAAGACTTGGGTGAATGTTAGTAATCAAACCGGTATTTTTCATCTTTCAAGTTTCGGGTGAATTTTTGTGGATTTAAAATCCTAATACAAAATGATTGAAATAAATTCTTGCCCGCACTCGGCAGGGTATATTTTTTACATCTTTCGAAAGATGTGACGCTATAGGTATGAGCATTCCTCAGCGAAATTCGTTTTCTGCATGTAGAATTTTTAAGCGTTTATTGATAGAGCGAAAGGAAATTTAGATGGAGTTTATTATTTTTATATTCTTGTACTCGATTTGAAAAATTCGTCATCCCGGCGACGCTTTTCAAATTTCAAGTTTTGAAAACAACATTTCGATCTTTCTTCGAATTCTGGAATCAGTTAGGTAAATTACTTGTATACGTCTCACGCCACAAATTTTAAATGACGATGACGTGGCCCTGCGTCGAATTTTCGATATGCGAGAAAAAAATGGATGCAGATGTAAAAGAGGTTATGCAAGTCTTATCGTTTCGCGATAATGAATAAATTATCCGTCGAAATTAGCTGAACAGATACGTGTTTGTTTCTGCCACTGTCATGAGTGCTTGTGCAAATTGTTCGAATTTAATGGTATTAGGTATAAACTAATGATTACCTATCATTATTTTGTTGGTGATTCGGCGATATCATGAATAAATATATACTCATCTGATATGTAGTCCTACATACGTAAGTATGTACAGTCTACACATACCTATACTAAATTTTTGTACTTATTCTAGATTTGATATAATTTGAAGCTGTTCTGTATCTATTCTTGCTTTGAGACGATAACAGGAAATTGAATCAATGAATTTCGGGTAAGTTGAGTGGGTACTTGACACTCGGCAATTTTTAATCCTTGTAAATTCCTAATTACATTGATAAATTCATGAAATCGTAATTTTAGAGAATGAAAGCTGCTTCTAGTATATCAGATTCCGGCAGGCACACCTTGAAAATTTCGATGTTTTGAAACGATACCATCAGCGGAAAAACAAATGAAGGCCAGAGTCAGGTAGGCTGTAATTATTCAAATTTTGCATTAGGTAGACCTATTTTTGATTTTCAATGTAAATTTTGAAATTTGAAAACCCAGTAGAAAAGTGATGGGTCAATTAGTCAGAGATTCAAATGTTTATTCTAGTCCTTTGAGCCCCCCCCCTCACAATCGAATCCCCCCCACCAATTTTCCAATATAAAGTCAAAGGTGGACCACCCAATTATTTATCCTAGAATTTTTCAAGGTTGCTATTTGTTGTTAAGATGAAAAAGACATAACGAATCGAAAAAATAAAATGAGACATCTTGCAGAAAAAACTTGAGAAAAAAATGTGAAAATATATAAATACCTATGTAGTAGGTAAGTAGAAAATTGGAAATAACCGAAACACACCCTAATTAAATGGCGATTTGTATTATAATCATTATTTGATTTCAAAACATTTTCGTCTGCCTGCTCTCACTTATAAATAAGTCATTGACCTTATGACATAAATTTTTATTTCGAGGAAAAAATTTGTCGTGGTTAAATATAAAATTCTCGTTGGATACGATTGCATAAATCATGATTTCATCGTTTGAAAAAATTATTTCTTTCACATACCTACTGATTTTATTAGGTACAAGATCGAATTAATTTACGTAATGAGAAATATGTACAATTTGCAGTTGGTTGAAGCATTTTGTGTGCTAATTTTCTTACAGGAAAAGTTCTGATGAACTTTCAACGTCAGACTATCAAAAAAGACAAAAAAATGATGAAAATGTATCAGACTCGTCTACGAAGTGCTCAGCTGAAGATGCATCGGAGCCGCGTACAATGCCCTCAGCAGAAAGCCTGGGGTAAGTGAACTGATTCGCTTCACTTGAAATTTGTTAACTTGAAGTTGCACTCAAAGCACATGGTTTAAAAATTATGACTTACTAAAAAGAATTGATATGAGTTCAGAGCCCAAACTTGATTCTTAAATCATCCACTTTTATTCTACTCAAAATTCAAATGATTTGAAGTGACTAAAATGTTCAAAAAAATCGTAACAATTTCGTTGGAAATTCATCATTTGAATCAAACACACAAAATTTTTCAAAATCAAGTTCACTGTTTTCAGCCATTTTATTTTGTTAAGCCTATTTTTACGAGATCATGTCAGGGGCTATTTTTTTTCATTGATAATTTCGGTGATTTTTTTACGGAATGGAGGCCCATCTCCCAAAAATTGAATCCTGTCTTGAAAATGCTGCTTACACATAATATATGTACCTATTATTCGCAGTTTTTGATGATTAGACACTATTTTTCAAATCCGTACCTATACTGTGGTTGCGAGTAGGTATATTCACTTACTTATGCCTACATAAACATGATATATGTACTTGCAATTTCATTTAGATTAGAACCATCGATAATGTAAATAATATTTCACCCGTGTATATGAATATTGATGTAAAAATCTTGTCGCAGGAAAACTGTAGCTGATCGATCATCTATGCCACTGAAACGCAGTGATATTGATTCCGAAGAAAATGCGTCACAAGCTGGCAGGCGTGAGCCCAAGATTTCCAAAAATTGCACCTCACCAACGAATCTAGCGCAGAATGATCATGAAGAGTTGACACCTAGAACGACATCAAAAGAGTACTACGATGCTGGAGGATTGAAACATTTTCTTCACGGTATTTCTTATCAATCAAAATTATTAATTCATATATTAAAATGTGGCTTGCGTCACCAGAAATCCGCAAACAAAAGGTATTTATTCGATATAGGAACTGAAGTGAATGCCGCTGAAAAGTTTGACGATATAGTCTTCCGGTACAAAAATAACCCTCGCGATCAAAAATATATCTATCGATTTGTGCAGGCAAAGCATAAAATTGATAATACTAAAGTGCTCGGTGAAGACGATTTACTTAGCCAAGAAGAAAAAGGGGAATTCAGGTTATCAAAATACTTCGTTTCTTTTCTCAGAATTAGAAAAAACTCGTTTTTTCGAGGTGCTGAACTGAGAGATTTTACAATTTGTACAAATATTTCTCTAAACAAAAGTTTAGAAGACAGTTGTTTTGAACCAGTAAATAGGGATGATGGAATTTTTGATTTTGAAATAGGGAAGCATTTAAAACTCAATTGGGAAAAATTCCCTAAAAAAGATGAATTGAAATCAGCGCTGGAAAACGAGTCAGATTGTAAAAAGTTGGCAAAGCGGTTTGCTGAATGTATAATGAAAGGCAGTGTCATAAATTTTAAAGATTACCTATTTAAACTCTACCACCGTGCGTTACGCATGCATGTAATTGAGGTAAAAAACAAAAAGCAGGCTGCGAAGAAACATGATAAAGAAAACTACGTTGTTGCTACATTATACGAAAATTTTGTCGATGAAAAAAATTTGTCGCCTTCTGTACAAAATTTTAGGAATGTTTTTTTCCGCGAATATCGCGGACGAAAAGATGTGGAAATAAAGATAGGACCTTCTTATGTAAAATTTTATGAGTTTAAGAATAATCCCAACCTTGAAAATGATGCAATAGCGTTAGCTAGTGAAATTGCTACTTGCATTACTCATGCTGAGAACGGTATTGTTAAACTCGAAAGGAAAAAAAATATACAAAAATATATCGATGAATTAGCAGAATTTGTATTTATAAAGAAAACCCCAGCCGAGAAAGATATATATTATTTTAGTCAACGATTTTTAAATGAAGACTACGTATTGCCTGGCGATTTGAAGTTGTTTGAGGAGGAATTGAGAAAACTCAAAAATAAAAGTGAGCTGTTAAATCTAAAATTTCGTATTACAAATTTTGTGACATGTGAAGAGGATGAGTTACTTGTACAACCTGATTTCCCTGAGGAAGTCTCAGAACAAGATATAACCGATTTTTTTAACATGTTAGTATTTGCTGTTGGTATGCCCGATGAAATCCAGCTTGGCCATATTATTGCAAAAGATATGAGTGACCAACTCAACTTAGCTGACAGTGAATTTCCAACGAGTAGTCTTGAGACGTTTATACAAAATTGGATGAAAGATAACAAGGGGTACTTTCTTAGAGATGATGTTGGTGAAAATTTTTTTGAAAAAGTTACTCAAAAAGTTTCTGTATTAAACGTATATGGCATTACTTTGGAATATTGTGCAGAAATAAAATCATTTGGTATGGAATTCTGCAACATTCCATCAAAATTGAAGAATTTTCTAACTTCGAATAATGAACAAATTTTCAACTTGATTAGCTCATGTGGTGTTACCAGATTGAGCGCAATCAAAGTCATTCAAGCGTTGAAAGATACAAAAGCATATGAGGCCGAAGGCAGTTTCATTTCAATTCATCTGAATTCTATTAAGGATGCAGATATAAATGATCGTTTAATAAAGGCTTTCAACTCTGAATTACCGAATAATCTCTTGGTAATTGAATGTGGAGTAGCAGAGTTAGCTGAAAGACAACTATTACTCGAACCTCTATTTTCTATTATAAAAAGATGCAACCAAAAAAAAATTATTTTCATAACTTGTGAGCATGATATTTTAGCTGAAAAACTTACAAAGGATTTTCCTGATATTAAGTGGGATGGCGCGATAGATGAAAAAAATAGCCTAAATGATCTGAAAGATCATTCCCAAGAGGCACTTTGCAACAGAGAGATTATATTTCAAGAAAGAGAAACAACAGTGAACTTGGGTGCTTTGTTAACAAATAAAGAATCAAAATATACAAATAAATTGGGAGAAGCGCTCGTAGGAGAACTATTATTCGAATTAATTTTAAGTAAAGAAATGAAAATAGAAATTAAAATAGGTAAAGCGCCAAAAGATATGAAGTATGATAATACAAAGTATCATTTCATCCAGCGATCCTTCTTCCGCTACATTAATATCGACGAAAAGTTCAAAGAAAATCAGTCTGAATTTGTTGTCATTGACAAAACACGAGAAATTGTTAAATCGGGTATCCAGGCAACCCAGGATATAATACTAATAGCTGATACTAACAAAGACTTCATAAAATGCTGCAATAGCTACAATAACAACATTCACTGGCTAAAAACTAATGGAGATGTTTATAAATGGCAACAGTCTCGAGGTAGTAAATCAAAATTACGAAAATTCATAAAAACCAATGCACAAAGCAGAGAAAATTATGAACTAAAAAGTGTTTTGGATACACCTGACAAAGTTGTCCTAATTGCTGCTGAGGCAGGTATGGGAAAATCTGTTATATTATCTCATTTAGCTGTAAATACACCCACTGCTCCATTTCCCGTGTGGATTGTGAGGTGTAATTTAGTGGAGTACTCATTCAAGTTTGGAAAATGGTCAGAATCAGAATCTTGTAAAGAGATCGGTGTGAAAGAAGCTGTAAAGTTTCTTTATAAGATCGCAAAATTTCAATTATTTAAAGAATGCTGCAAGAACACCGAGGAAGAAGATGAAATATTGGACAATTTCTTAGACACCCTAGATAAGGGTGAAGTACATTTTAAAAGAAATCAATTGAAACAAGAAAGAAAGGTGTCATCATTAGCGCTATTTGAAATAGAATTGTTTACTGCGTTTTATAATCAAGGATTCGTAGTACTATTATTGGATGGTTTTGATGAAATTATTCCTGATTATGAGCATCAGGTAAATGGAGTGATCGAGAATTTGACACGTCAACTGGCCAAAATATGGATTACAACTCGTTCTATTCATATTCTAGGTGAAGCAGAAGATAAGTTTAATACATATTCATACCAACTAACGTCATTTACTCCGGAGGATCAGAAGACATTTTTAATGAAATTTTGGAGAGAAAAATTGAAAGCTGACAAATTGAATGAAGAATGCTCCATAGTTTATATTGATCAGCTGTTAGAAAAGTTCTCATATAAAAATGAATTACCGATGAATTTTCTAAGTGTGCCTTTGCAATTATACATGGTTGCTGAAATTTTTGCAGTTTCATTTAAAGAATTTCTCAACTCTGGGAATTCAGAACTTTCTGAAAAAGACCTAGAAATACTGCAAGAAAGATTGGATTTAAATTCCTTGTATCAGAAATTTACTCTAGAGCAATACTACGTAGAACAAAGGAAGGAAGATGCTAATTATGATCATAATAGATATAATGTAGGATATCGTAAAAGGGATGAAAAACACTATGCGGTATTTTTGGAATGGCATAGAAAATTGGCTATTATTGTAACATTTAAAGGAGATATCAACAAGTTCCCTCCTGAAGTAATTGATTTCATTGAAAACGTTGAAGAAGGAGATATAAAAAGTGGTATTGTTCAGTATATTCCAAATGAAATGCCTACCTTTATACATCGAACATTTGCTGAGTATTTCTCTGCTGATTTCTTATGGAAACAATTTAAATTGATGGAATGGAATTACTTTGAAACATTTATGGATGGCATTATATTTGGAAACTTGTTTAGGGTTGACAGATATGAAATTTGTGCATTTCTTAAATCAATCTCTGAAAAGGATTTAAAAGGTAATGAGAAATTTTCCTACTCTAAAGAAAAATTTGAAACTCTGATGATGGAGCTTTTGAATGGGATTGCAAGAGAAAAGTTTTTTGGTAATGGTATGTGTACATCACTACATGTTTATCCTGGGACACTACATCAGCATTCATCTGAGCAAAGGATGAACACATTTCTGCGTCACAGCCATTCCTTTCTTATATTGTTACGGATAATAGAGGTAGCATTGAGCTCAGGTCAAGTAAGTGTTTCAAAAACTATTGAAAATTGGTGTAATGGAGACCAATATGGTTTACTTTGTGTATGTGCAGAATTGGGATTTGTAGAATTAGCAAAAGCACTGATAGCAACGATAAAAGACAGCGAAAATTTTTTACAACAGGGTATTTTGCATTCTGGTTGGATGCGTTCAATTTTAATGATTGCAATTGATAACAATCGCCAAAATGTCGCCAAATTCGTTTTTGATTTCTATGATATCTTTTGGAAGGATTCTGATCACCGCACGTTCATCACTCATATTCTTCGTGAGAACAGCGTTCCAGCTTTAGATTTCCTCTTAAAGAATAAAGTGTTAGAAATTGGTAAACCTTATATGGACAGTGGTCAAAAGAAGCTGCTGTTTCTTGAAGCTATGCGGATGAGTTCATCAGATGTAGTTGAATTTTTGATGGACAAAACAGATATTCACGTAGTAGATGAATTTATTAATTCTCATGGATGGAGTAATTTCTCCTTTGGACTGAGTGTTTCTCTGTTCCAATGTAATGAAAAAAAAATTGAGCTTGGTATGAAAAAGGGGATTGATTTTACCAATACTATGAATATCTTTCTCAGTCGTTTTTTTCAGAACTTCGAAGAATGGGGACCGCCTTCCATTCATTTAATGCAGGTGTTTGAGAAGAGCGAACTAATCTTGAAAAGTGGCGAGAGTTACAATTGTAAGAATATTAAAATTAGCGATGAAGCATTGCCTAAACCCATTAATTTGGCCTTTCTTGGAAATATTGGACCTGGCTTTAATTTCAAAACATTTTCATCCGAAGGAACGTGTAGGACAATAACATTACATTATAGCGAGTGTTTATACCTTATTTGTATGCTATTATTGAAGGCAAAAGCAATGCAAATTATTCATAATAATTTTGATATCAAGAGCTTAGGCTTTGACAATACCATAAACTGCGCTGAAGGCTATAAAATACTGTGTAAAGATCGGCAACAATGTCTGTCACATGAAGATGAATCATTTCAAGCACCACAAGGGGGCGGGACACCTGTTTCCTTTTTTCCATTAAAATTGGATGCTCATGGCACTACTTTAGTACAAAATGCCTTAAATGAAGTATATGATTTCATGATTGAGTTACCATCCGATAAAATTGATCATATTCTTAAGCTTTATCCTCATGATGGTTATCCTAAAGATCTCCTTCAGGATGATTTTTTGTCAGCTCTAATTAAAGGTTCTGAACGAGTGAGCTATTCCAGACTTAGTGAATCGGGAAAACTTTTGTTGAAAAGAATAATAACTATATCAAAGGATTGTAATTGTAGCATTTATGATTCATATGAAAACATACGAATGTCATTAAAATTGAAAAATATGGAACAAGAAGTGAGAAAAATTTCAAGCAATGAACAGTTTTTATTCAAGACTAAAGATTTATTACAAATTTTAGAAACACAGAGTAGCCCCAATGATTTTCGTAAGGAACTGCTGAGTGTGACATCAACAATAATGAAATGTGGAAATTATTGTTCAATAGGTAAAACCATACAATACACGCTACTAGTATCAGAAATTGAAAACCTGGAAAAAATTTATGAAAAGTCTAAGTACTTTCATGAACTATTGAAAAAGTTGGACAAATTGTACAAAAATCTTACCACTGATATAGCTTTTGGCAGAAATAAAGAAATAGATTTCATATTAACACAAGAACCAGATTATAAAAAATCAATTATCCATGGTCAAGATGATAAATTTGGCTCACCTTTACATTATGTCGCAAGTAAAGGTAATGCAGAAATTACCCAAATTCTTTTATCTCACGGGGCTTATCCCAATCTTAGATTGATTGAAGAAGGCATTCCTGAATATTTATCAACTTCTAAAAATCCTGACCAAATAAAAGATAATGAAAGCTGGGCATCGGATTACTACAGTTGGACCCCGTTGCATTTGGCAGCCTTGAATGGCCACAATGAAGTAGTTCAGCTTCTAATAGATAATGGTGCTAAAGTTGATATGATTACTGATGTTGAGGCTACTAATAAAGGGAATACAGCGCTGCATCTATCCACTTTACGGAATAATTTAAATACTGTGCTGTTACTTTTGAAAAATGGAGCATGTTATGACGCGAAAAATGCGCAAAATAAGACACCTCTAGAATTGGCTGAGGCTGGATCTGATGTAGCACACGTGTTGCAATGCATTCATTATTCATTTCGGGCTGTTAAGGAGCGTAGAAAAGATTTAGTGAGCTCTTTATTAATGACAGATAATTCGGTTTTATTAAAAGCAATTTTCCATGCAAAAAATTCAGATAAAAAGACACTTAATCTATGCATTGCTAGAGCTAATGAGCAAGATGACGTGATAGACTTGCTTGAAGAAAAGTTGAGATCTTTACAGTTTTGAATCCATGTACTCTATCAATTTTACCTTAGGCAACCAGATACCTACTTACAGTAGCGTGCAAATTAGTTTGGGACAGCAGCAAAATCACAACATTACACCATTTTTCAACAGCTCGCTACAACAATACCGCTAACAATTTTGAAAAAAAAATTACAGGGGGTGAAAGCCCTATCCTTTACGAAAATTTTGATGTGTTAGAACCAAGAAAAATAAGTTTCTATAAGCTCATAAAAGCTCACTGAAATAAAAATCAGAAAATTTTCAGTCTTTTAGTTTTCCGCATTTACCGGACGAACCGTACGTCCTAGCAAAAATCTGATGACATTAAGCTGAAAGAGAATTAAATTCTCTACAATTTCGTTAATGTAAAATTTTCGTAGGACGCTCGGTTTCAAAACTGTACACCTTTAAAGTTTGAGTAAAAAACGTTGCTGCAACTTTTTTTTAGTAAAAAAACCAACTTTTTTAAACTAAAACTTCAAAGACGTGCAGTTTTGAAACAGAGCGTCCTACAAGAATTTCATGTTAACGAAATTGTACAGAATTTAATTCTCTTTCAGCTTAATCCCATCAGATTTTTGCTAGGACGTACGGTTCGTTCGGTAAATGCGAAAAACTACAGTAGCGTGCAAACGTTGGTTTTTCTAGTAACTCAAACTTTGAAGGCGTGCAGTTTGGAAACCGAGCGTCCTACGAAAATTTTATCTCAACGAAATTGTAGAAAATTTAATTCTCTTTCAGCATAATGTCATCAGATTTTTGCTAGGACGTACGGTTCGTCCGGTAAATGCGGAAAACTAAAAGACTGAAAATTTTCTGATTTTTATTTCAGTGAGCTTTTATGAGCTTATAGAAACTTATTTTTTTTGGTTCTAACACATCAAAATTTTCGTAAAGGATAGGGCTTTCACCCCGTGTAATTTTTTTTTCAAAATTGTTAGCGGTATTGTTGTAGCGAGCTGTTGAAAAATGGTGTAATGTTGTGATTTTGCTGCTGTCCCAAACTAATTTGCACGCTACTGTACATGAAGGTATTGAAGGTAACGTAACGGTTGCTAGTTCTAAATTTTTTACAATTCTTTTGGATTTTTGTCAATTTCGCGGTTTATTCTTAATGGTCTTGATTGATAATTTTATCAGATAAATTACCTACTTATATGCAAAAGTGTATCAAACTTACGTAGGTACTTCTGCTACCTGGATTTTTTTTTTCATTTTCTATTTGTTTACTTTCAAAAAAAAAGTTGCTCCATTTTGCATTTCTTGCACCAGGCGGTGGAGTTTATTTATAGATATAATAGGTACATACATATAAGTACATAATACAACTTACTTACATCTATAGAAACTAATAATCTACCTACCTACGTATTTTATATTCACACGTTCATAATCTTGTATCTTGATCATTTATTGTTTATTGTATTGTACCTTAGTGTTAGGTTTAGTAGGTACATATTTTTATAAAAGAACTTGTTGAATTTTTTTCTTGTAATTTTGTGAAATTAATCAACATTAATAACATTTCTTTAGAGTTCTAAATTTTGAAATTTTGAAAATTACTCGGAGCTGTTGAGAAAAATCACGCTGACAAGAGAATCACTCCACTCCTTCGCCACAGATTTGAAAAATTCTTGAATGAGCCACGAACCTATTTGTGAAGAGTACATACTTCAAAACAAATCCAAAATTTCTGCAGCCTTTTATTATTAAATTTTTTAGATTCCTCTTACAATCCAAATTTTTTAAAAATTGACGAAAAAAAATAAAAATTTCAAAATTACGGCATATACTTAGAGCAGGTGGTTCATCTGAACACATTCCCGAAGAAATAATTTATGTGCCAATTTTTTCCTTTTTGACATCGCTTTTTTACGTTATTTTCCTGCTCTAATAGATAGGTAATTGAATTTAAAATCTGAAATTTTGGTTATTAACGTGAATAAAAGAGCGTGCATTTATGCACCTGCAATTCAAATTTTAAGGAGGCATCAAATTCTAAAATGTACCTATTAATCTTTTCTCATTCCCGGCTATTGGTTATTCGAAATAATTTTCAATGATCTCTTACTTTTAATTCAACTGAGTCTTCGTTAAATTACTTACAAACTGTATTTACGGCGCAGCTTATGCAATTTTATTAACACGCTGCACAAAACAATGTACCTATTACGAGTTTTGCTGTTTATTGATGGGTGAATTTCCTGATCTTGAGGGAGGTGTGTGCGATCCGTTTGAATTGGGAGGTCCCTGGTCCCATGCCATCTGTACCTTCCATACCTTCGCTTATGTGAACTACTGTATTAAATACCTTTCCGAAACATTAAAATAATGATTTTTTGGTAATTTTCAGTGATTTTAGAGCTGTTTTTCAAGTCTTTACGTCATCATTTTCGACAAGTTTTCAAGCGTTTTCCATGCATTTTTGGGCCAATTTTACTGAAATTTCATGATTTTTTGTAGCTTTCAAAGTTGCCCAAGTTTGAATATTTTTTTTTTTACTCCTCAGGGAAGCTTTGGCTCATGAACAAATGCGCTAATTTGTAGTCGGGAAGTGTACCAACACATCTATAATGTCACTTGATCCATTATTTGAAAATTCGAAAATCCAGAAACCAACCTTTTCAGGTTACCTACCTACTTACCTAATTAAAATGAATAAAAAATCGATTTTTTTTTCATATGCTATTTTAACAGCAATGAAAAATATCTCCGTCATTGCTATGAATGTTCTAATAATGTTTTCATTATTTTCTGAATGGAAAGAAAAAAAATCGTATAAGACCTCTATTTCAAAATATTAAACCTACTTTTCATTAGTTCGCATCCGAAGTCTGAACGACTCGTTTTATCTTTGCGCATGTGCCGCAAACATCAAACATGTGACGTGTTGTAACGTTATCAATATAGATATACCATACCACTACCTACCGTTAAAATTGTGTATAGATCTTAGTTTTATATTATTTATTATTCATTACTTAGTTGGGTATTAAACTGTTCGTGCTTTTCAAAATATTTACATTAATTGCTTTTCAGTAACGGTAAGTGCAAATATAAGCTTAATTTTATTAAAATTTACTGAGCATTCTGAGATTTATCATTTCGACACAAGTAGGTAATCAAAAATATCTCGAAGGTCCGATTTTTCGTTTTGAGAAAGTCTTGAGTGAAGTTGACGAGTGTGATAGACTAACCGAAAAAAACACCTGTGAATGTAAATAATAATCCAACCGGCATTTTATGGTTTTTCAATTGAATTTTTGTGGAAACACGTAGGTACCGTAATTTGAAATGATTAAAATATGCTAAATTTGAATTCTTGCCCATTTTCACTCAGCGAAATTCATTTTCTGCATGCAGGATTTTTAAGCGTTTATCTAATGAGCGAAAGTGAGTTTAGATGGACCTCATCTAAGATTCTTGTACTTATTAGCTTTGAAAAATTCGTCAAATTGCAAGTTTTAAATACAACGGCGTCTTAAATTTTAAGTGGCCTGCGAATTCTGGAATCAGTTGGTTGATATGGCTACTACGTTTTATATTTTAATTTAAATGATAATGACGTGGCTTTAGGTATGTTGAATTTCCGATTTTCGAGAAAAAATATGAACAAATGTGATGTAGGCCTTATCATTCTGCGATAATGAATATTTATCTATTCCTCTAAATTAGTTCAATGGATACGTGTTCCTATGACTGTTTGAGTGCTTGCGCAAATTGTTTAAAATATTGTTATTGGGTATGGTGATCATATTTTGTTGATGATTAGGCGATGTTGTGTAATAATCTTAGAAGTTTTACTTATATGTACTTATCCAAGATGTAAGTCTAAAATGCTACATGCATACTTATACTTATTCATGTATCTACTTGCTTTAGATTTGAAATAATTTCTAAATCCTCAATATGCAAATTGATAAATTCGTGAAATCATTATTTTAGAGAATGAAAGCTGGTGTCAGTAGGTACCTACATAGATCAGATTCCAGCAGGAACATCTTGAAAACTTCCATGCTCTGAAACGAGGTTATTAACAGAAAAACAAATGAAGACTACAGTCCGGTAGGTTTTGCATTAGGTATAGACCTATTTTTGATTTTACAATGTAAGGTAAATTTTGAAATTTTAAACTCCAGTAAAAGAGATGGATCAAGTCTGGAATTCAAAATTTTCCTTTTTGTAATTTGAGGCCACAATAATTTTTCAAAAAGAAATCAGTCAGTCCACCCTATATTATTCATCCTCGAATTTTTCCAAGGGCACCATTTTTCGTTAACATAGAAAAAGAGGAAACTGCCCTTGACATTCGAAAAATTGTCGTGATTCAATATATAGGTATCTACATAAAATTCTCGTTGGATATTATAATTGCATTGTTTGAAAAAAAAAGATTTCTTTCGCATAGGTACCTATACCTACTGATTTTTTATATACGGCCAAATTAATTTACGTAATGAAAAAATAATAATTTTCAGTTGGTCGTATAAACCATTTTGTGTGCCATTTTTAGATTTATAATTTAATTTTTTACAGGAAAAATTCTGATGAACAACCATCAACATCAGGCTATAAAAAAAGACAAAAAATTGATGAAAATGCATCAGACTCGTCTACAGAGTGCTCAGATGAAGATGCAGCTCATCCACGTACAATGTACTCAGCACAAAGCCTGGGGTAAGTGAATTGATTCGCTTCACTTGAAAATTGTCACTTTGAAGTTGAACATTAGGCACATGGCAAAAAATTAGGTTCTACTAAAAAGAATTGATGAGTTCAATAGCCTAAATACATCTACTCAAATCATTCGAAGTGACCAAAATGTTCAAAAAAGTCACAATTTCGTTGGAAATTCATTTGAATCAAATTTCATGCAAAATTTTTCAAGTCGCCTGTTTTCAACCATTTTATTTTGTTAAACCTATTTTTACGAGCTCATGTCATCAGGCAACTTGGGAAGGAGCTAATTTTTTCAATATTTATTTCGGCAATTTTTCTCGAATTGTACCTCATCTCCCATTGGTGGTCATAAGAAGTCCTTATAAATAATTAATTGAATTCTGTGCTGAAAATGCTACTTTTAAACCATTCATATTGCAAATATTTCTCCCGTGTATTTGAATAGCGATGTATTGATGCAGGAAAACTGGAGTTAAACGATCATCGACGCTTCCGAAACAAAATATTGATTCCGAAGAAAATACGTCACAAAGTGGAAGGCGAGAGTGCTATGATGCTGCAGGACTGAAACGATTTTTTCACGGTATTATTTATCAATCAAAATTATTGATTCACTTTTTAGAACGTGGCTTAGATCAGCGGAAACTGAATGTCAGGTATTGTTTTGGTATAGCAACTGAAATGATTGCCGCTGAAAAGTTTGATGATGTAGTCTTCCGATACAAGGATAACTATTCTGATACAGAATTTACATATCGTTTTGTGCAGGCGAAGCACAAAATTGATAAAACAATTGTGATCCGTGAAGATGATTTACTTGACCAAAAAGACGGTGATTTCAGCTTACCAAAATACTTTGTTTCTTTTCTCAGAATTGGAAAAAACTCATTATTTCGAGATGGTGAACTGAGAGATTTTACAATTTTTACAAATATTTCATTGGATAAAAGTTTAGAAGTTAGCTGTTTTGAGTCGGTGAATAGGGATGATGAAATTTTTGATTTTAAAACAGGGAAGCGTTTAAAACTCAATTTGAACAAATTCCCTAACTATAATGAATTGGAATCAGCGCTGGTAAATGTGTCAGACTGTAAAATATTGGCAAAGCAGCTTGCTGAATGTATATCGAAAGGCAATATCATAAATTTTAAAGAACCCCTATTTAAGCTGTACCACCGTGCGTTACGCAAACATGTAATTGAGGTAAAGGATAAACAGCGTGCACCTAAGAGGGGAGATAGTGAAGGAAAATACGTCGTTGCTAATTTTTTTGAAAATTTTGCTCGTGGACACAATTTGTCATCTTCTGCACAAAGTTTTAGGAATGTTTTCTTCTCAGAATATTTTAATGGGCCACCAAATCAGGCAATAAAAATAGCGCATTCTTTTGTAAAATATTTTGACCCTGAGAAAAATGCCATCCTTAGTGATGCAAAAGAGTTAGCTAAAGAAATTTTTAATTGCATTGATGAGTCTAAGAATGGCACTGTTATACTCAGTAGGAAAAAAAAGTACATTCAAAATGATATTGACAAATTAGCAGGATTTGTATTTACAAAGAGACCTGGCACAGACCCAGGTATCTATCATTTTAGTAAACTATTTTTAGATAAAAGCTACGCATTCTCGTCTGGCGATTTGAAATCTTTCAAGACGGAATCGTTAAAATTACTCAAAAATAAAGATGAGCTGTTAAATTTAGAATTTCGCATTGCAGATTTTGCGACATGTGAAGACAATGAGGTACTTTCACAAATTGATTTACCTGATGAAGTTTCAGAACAAAATATAACAGATTTTTTTAATCATTTAGTATTTGCCGTTGGTATGCCCGGTGAAAGCGAGCTTAACGATATTATTGCAGAACGTATGGCTGAAAAATTTGGGTTGGTTGATAGTGAATTTCCCACGAGTAAACTTGCGATGGATATACAAGAGTGGATGAATGCCACAAAGGGGTACTTTCTTACTGATGAATATGCTGAAGATTTGGTAAAAAATATTAGGAAAAAAATTTTAGTGTTAAATGTAAGTGGCATTACTTTGAAATATCGCACAGAAATTGAAGCCTATGGTATGGAATTTAGCGATATGGTTATCCCATCAAATTTGACAAATTTCTTGACTTCAACTACTAATAAACAAATTTTCAACTTGATTAGCTCATGTGAGGTTACCACACTGAGTGCAATCAAAGTATTTCAAGCGTTGAAAGATACAAACGCATATAAGGCAGGTGACAGTTTCATTGCAATTCATCTGGATTCCATTTCGGATGATCGTATAAGAAATTGCATAGCGCAAGCTTTCAGCTCTGAAGTATCAAATAATCTCTTGGTGATTGAATGCGGAGCAGCAGAAGTAGTTGATAGACAGCAATTACTTTTGTCATTATTTTCTACAATAAAAAAATACAACAAAAAAAAACTGTTCTCATAACTCGGCAGCATGATCCTTTACTTGAAGATTTTAGAAGGCATTTCCCTGGAATTAAGTGGCATGAAGAAATAGATGAAAAAAATAGCCTAATTGATCTGAAATCACATTCACAGACTGTACTTTGGGGCAAAAAGATACAATTTCAAGAAAGAAAACCAGCCCCGAGCTTGGGTTCATTGTTGAATGACGATTACGAATCAAAATGTATGTTGGGAAAAGCGCTTGAAGGAGAACTATTATTAGAATTAATTACGAGTAAAAGTGAAGAAATGAAAATTGGTAAAGCGCCGAAAGATGAGAATTACGATAATACAAAATATTATTTCATCAACCGATTGTTCTTCCGCTGCATACAAGTAAATATTGATGAAATGTTTAAAAAAAATAAATCTGATTTTGTTCTCATTAAAAAAACACAAGAAATTACTAAGCACAATGTCCAGGCAACACATGATATTGTAGTAATAGCTGATACAGATGAAGACTTCATGAAATGCTGTGAAAGCTACAATAACAACGTTCACTGCCTAAAAAATAGTGGAGATGATTGCGTATGGCAACAGTCTCGAGGTAGTGAATCAAAATTACGAAAATTCATAAAAACCACTGAACAAAGCAGAGAAAATCATGAACTAAAAAGCGTTTTGGATATACCTGACAAACCGAAACGAGTAAATATTGATGAAATGTTCAAAGAAACGAAAACTGGCTTTGTTCTCATTGATAAAACGCAAGAAATTAATGAATACAATGTCCAGGCAACACACGATATTGTACTAATAGCAGATACAAATGAAGACTTCATAGAATGCTGTGATAGCTACAATAACAACATTCACTGGCTAAAAAAAAGCGGAGATGATCGCGTATGGCAACAGTCACGAGGTAGTAAATCAAAATTACGAAAATTCATAAAAACCACTGAACAAAGCAGAGAAAATCATGAACTAAAAAGCGTTTTGGATATACCTGACAAAGTTGTCCTAATTGCTGCTGAGGCAGGCATGGGGAAATCTGTTATTTTATCTCATTTAGCGATAAATACACCCACTGTTCCATATCCTGTATGGATTGTGAGGTGTAATTTAATGGACTATTCATCCGATTTTTCAGCTTGGATGAAATCTGAAAAGATCATCAGTGCGAAAGAAGCTGTAAAGTTTCTTTATAAAATCACAAAATTAAAATTATTCAAAGAATGCTCTAAGAATAATGTTAAGGAAGAACAAATACCAGATAATATTTTACACTTCCGAGATGATGGCAAAGTTGATTTAAAAAGCAATGAATTGAAACGAAATAAAAATGTGTCAATATTAGCGCTATTCGAGGTAGAATTGTTTACTGTGCTTTATAATCAAGGTAGGATAGTCCTATTGTTGGATGGATTTGATGAAATTACTCCTGAATATAAGCATCAAGTAATTAAAGTAATTGAGAATTTGAAACATCAGTTGGAAAAAATATGGATGACAACTCGTCCCATTCATATTTATGGTGAAGTAGAAGATGAGTTTAGTACATTTTCATACCAACTAACATCATTTACTCTGGATGACCAAAAGAAATTTTTAATGGAATTTTGGAGAGAAAAATTGAAACATGTCGAATTGAATGAACAATGCTCCACAGTTTATATTGATAAGCTGCTAGATAAGTTCTCTTCTTGTACAAATGATTTACAGATAAAATTTGTAAGTGTGCCTTTGCAAGTATACATGCTTGCTGAGATTTTCTCAGTTGCATTTCAAGAATTTCATGAATCTGGGAATTCAGAACTTTCTGAAAAAGACCAAGAAATACTTAACGAAAGGTTGAATTTAAATTCTTTGTATCAGAAATTCACTCTTATGAAATACCATGTAGAGCAAAAGAAGATAAATCCTAAATATGATTATCACATATGTAAGGTTGGGTGGGATAAAGTAGATGACATGCTGTATAAGGGATATTTGGAATGGCATAGAAAATTAGCTATTCGTGTTACATTTAGCGAAGATGAGATCAACAAGTTCCCTCCTAAAGTAAAAAATGTTATTGAAAATGTTGAAGAAGGACTGTTGAAAAGCGGTATTGTTTATCGTAACTCAAATGGAATACCTATCTTTATACACCAAACATTTGCCGAATATTTCACAGCTGATTTCTTATGGCTACAATTTAAATTAATTGGATTTGATGACTGTGAAAAATTTATTGATGACATTATTTTTGGAAAGTTAATTAAGGATAACAAGAAAGAGATTTGTGAATTTCTTAAATCAATAGCTGAAAAGGATTTAAAAGATAATAAGATGATTTTCGAATCTAAAAAACTTGAAACTCTGATGCTGAAGCTTTTTAATGTAATTATAAAAGGTTTTTTATACGGGGGGAGTACCAATGAAAAAATGGACCTAGATTCGTATGACCATTATTACCGTCTTTATGAATTGTTATGGATAATAGAGGTTGCATTGAGCTCATGTCAAGTAAGTGTTCCAGAAAGTATTGGAAATTGGTATTGTGATGATTGTAAAATTGATGAGCAGCAATATGATTTACTTAGAGCATGTATACAATGGGGATATGCTGAATTAGTAAAAGCACTAATATTAATTAAAAAAAACAGCAAACAATTTTTAGAATTTCGTTTGATGCAGGAGTATGATGAAATTCATAATTGGCGTGATTCTCTTTTAGTGATTGCAATTGATCATGATCACCAACATATTGCAGAATTTTTCCTTAATGTCTACAATATCTATTGGAAGGATGATAATGGTAATACTTTGATTTCCTGGGCTCTTTTTGAGAAAGACTTTAAAGTCTTGGATTTCCTTTCAAACATGAAAGTTATTGATTATGGTAAACCTTATATGGGCAATCATCAACAAAAGCTGTTGTTTCTTGAAGGCATGTACGTGGGTTCATCAAATATAATTGAATTTTTGATGGACAAAACAGATATTCATATAGTAGATGAATTTTTTAGTTCTCATGAATGGAACAGGTTCTCTTTTCATCTTGGTGTTTCTTTGTTCACATCTGATGAAAAAGTAATTGAGCTTGGTATGAAACATGGGATTGATTTTTCCAATACTATGAATATCGTTCTCAGTCATATTTTGCAGAACTTCCTCAGAGAAACGTTGTGCAATTCTTTATCTGAAGTGCTCGAGATGAGCGAACTAATCTTGAAATCTGGCGGGACTTACAATTGTAAGAATATCAAAATTAGTGACCAAGCATCATCTGAACCCGTTCATGGTATCTTAAATGATTTTAGCCAAAACTTTGATTTCAAAACTTTTTCATCCGAAAGAGAACATAAAACAACAACATTATATTACAGCGAGTGTTTATATCTCATTTGTATGCTATTATTTAAGGCAGAAGTAATAATACGTGGTAAATTTTATATCAAGATCTTTGACTTGAGCGGTACCAGGATATGGATTAAAAGCGATGACATTATTAATAAAGATGGGCAGCAAAATCCGTTACTTGATGAACAGGGCTTTGTTTTAACACAAAATGCCCTAGAAAAAGTACTTTCTTTCATGAATACGGAACCAAAAACTTGTGACGGTTATCCTAAAGATCTCATCCTGGATAATCATTTGTCAGCTCTCAATAGTTCTCAACAAGTAAATTATCTCATACTTAGTGAATTGGAAAAATTTTGGCTGAAAAGATTAATTACTGTGTCGACGAAGTATAATTGTCGCAGTTATGTCTTATGTGAAGAGTTGTTAAGAGAAATACAACGAGTATCATCAAAATTGAAAAATGTGGCTCAAGAAATGAAAAAAATTTCTAGCAATAAAGAGTTTTTATTCAAAAATAAAGATTTATTACAAATTTTAGTAACAGAGAGTAGCTCTAATGATTTTTGTAATAAACTACTAAGTGCGGCGTCAACAATAGAAAATCTAGGAAATTATCATTGTATAAGTGAAGCCTTAACAAAAGCAGTGAAATATGGCCAAATTAGACTAGACCCAGAAGGGATTTATGATAAGTCAAAGAACTTTTATGAATTATTGAAAAAGTTGGACGAATCGTATAAAAAGCTTACAGCTGCTGTAGATTCCAACAGCGATCAAGTTATACGTGACATGTTAGAACAAAACCCAGATCATAAAAAATTAATCATTCATGGTCAAGATGAAAGATTTGGCTCACCTTTACATTATGTCGCAAGTAAAGGTGATGCAAAAATTATCGAAATTCTTCTATCTCACGGAGCTAATCCAAATCTTAGATTGGTTGAAGATGGCATACCTGAACTACTATCAACTTCTAAAAATTCTGAACAAATAGAGGATAATGAAAGCTGGGCATCGGATTACTACAGTTGGACCCCATTGCATTTGGCCGCCTTGAATGGCCACGTTGAAGTAGTCCAGCTTTTATTACAGAAGGGTGCTAAAGTTGATTTGATCACTGATGTTAAAGCTACTAATAAAGGAAATACATCACTGCATCTGGCCACTTTACGGGATCATTTCGATACTGTGGTATTACTTTTGAAAAATGGAGCATGCTTTGACGCAAAAAATGACGAAAATAAGACACCTCTTGAATTGGCTGAGCCTGGATCTGATGTAGAACTTGTGTTGCAGGTCATTGATGAATTATTTCGGGCTATTAAGGAGCGTAGAAAAGATTTAGTGTGTTCTTTATTAACAGCATATGGTTCGGATTTATTAGAAGCAATCTTACATGCGAAAAATTCAGATAAAAAGACACTTATATGCATTGCTAGAGATAGTAAGCAAGATGATGTGGTAGACTTGCTTGAGGAAAAGTCGAGATCTTTACAGTCTTGAATCCTTGTCAATTTTACTTACCTAATGTGATTAGATACATAAAGGTAGAGTAAGTGGTAGTAAAATGGACCACCTTAGCTTTTTTTCAGGTAATTTTTTTCCAAGTCAAGTATTTTTGGTCACATTGAATTATATGATTCAAATGATAATTGATAGGTACCTAAGTAGAAGTGTCTCAAGTAAGATAGACCTAGAATACTTTGAAAATGTTACACGAGAGAAACAATTTTCATTTTGTTGAAGGTATCAAAAAATGGGTCCTGACTTTGTGAGGTGGTAAAATGAAGCACTTTAAAAAATATGTCTCATTTTCAATAACATTTGCAAATTTCAGAAAATAAATTCTGTCATCTCGAAAAATAACTAATTAGTGGCATCCCATCATCTAAAATGATGTCCCGCTATGGAAATTAAATAGTCTTCCATATTTTCCCACAAGGTAGCGCAACTGGATTTTCCAATGCGAAAGGTGAGTGGTCCATTTTCCCACCACTTTATTCTACTTAGGTACCTACAGGCTACAACTATAAAAACTCAAGTGTTCTTAATTCTAAATTTTTTACATTATTTTTTTTAGGTTTTCGTCAATCCCATGGTTTATTCTTACTGATTTTGATCGATACTTTTTTTTTAGATAAATAATTACCTAGTATACTTGTGCAAATATGTACCTATCCACTATCCAGTATCCATCTTATGTAGGTTGTAGGTACTTTGATATATTATTCGGCTACCTTTTTTTTTGCGGGTTCCCCAGTCCCAACGTCTCGTAAAGGTAGTTTTATTTTAGTTGCTCCACTCCGCACCAAGCGGTAGAGTTCATTTATTGATTTAATTTTTATAAAAATACCTACAATTTACATCTAAGATTAAAACTATAATAATAATCTATTATGTAGGTATTTTATATTTACACGTTTACAATCTCGATTCTAGTCTGGTCATTTATTGTTTATTGTAAGTATGTTTGGTATTTTTATAAAAAAAACTTGCTGATTTCTTTTCTTGTAATTCTATAGAATAAATGAACAGTGTTGCAGAAAAAAGTACCTACACCTAGGTAAGTATCTATTATTTTGTAAAAATTACAAAAGTTGAATCAATACTTGAAATTTTCAAATCAAATGGTTTTGGCGTGAAAGAGACCATACACAATCGTGCATTAGAGTTATAAATTTTGAAATTTTGAAAATTACTCGGAGCTTTTTAAAAAAATCACGCTGGCAAGTGGCAAGAGAATCACTCCAGCCCTCCTTCAAGTATTTAAATTTGAAAATTTTTTGAATATAGGCTTATTTGTACAGAGTATGTCCAAAAAAATTCCAAAATTTCTGCTACCTAAATTTATTTTTCGATTTTTTGGCATATTTCTCATACGAGTACAATCCAAATATGTTTTAAAAAATGATGAAAAAATGAAAGTTTCAAAATTACGGTATTATTGAGTTGAAAATTTGAAATTACGTGAATGAAAGATCGGTGAAACTAATTTTTAATTTTTTCCGCCTAAAAAGTATTTTTTTTACGAATGTTTTTTAAATGTACTTAAGGGTTCTAATTTTTCAACTTTTCTCCCAATAAAAACTTTTAAGGTTACCTATGTAGGTATACTTGAAGCTCAAAAATTTTAAATACTTGATTGAAAAAGAAACTCTCAAGTAGGTAAGTCACAGATTCATAGGAGCATTTACTGCGGTTTTAAATTTTTTTGGGAAAAAAGTTGCAGTAAGGTTTTAAAGCCAATTTTTCTCTTATTCGAAAACAAATGTTTCAAAATATCATTGAAAAACTGATCCTGAAAACTTCTTTTGGAAAATTATTTTTTTTATTTCAAAAATATGTACGACATTTTTTCGAGAAGATTAAAAATATGTAGATTGAGCTTATAAAATGGTAACTAATTTTCAACTTCCAATAAAACCACATCCAATGCAACCTGCCTCCAGATAGCCTTTCAAAATTTTCAAATTTTGCGAGAAATCGCATACTTATCAAGTTATCAGTGATAATTACAAAATCAACTAGAGCCAGGGTGGAAATTATGGTGAATACAATACTCGACCATGAAAAGGAACTTGTAAAAGATCGAACGAAATTGAGAAACCGCTTCAAGGTAAGTACACTAAGTAGGTACTTATGCGTTTTAAATTTTTTACTTGTTGTGTGATTAATTCACGGCAAACTGGTTATGCAATTTTATTAACGTGTTGGCGATGCACATTTCTTATAAGTACCTATTCATCACCATTGTTCATCATTCTATTTGTGATGAATAATTTTTTTCTGAGTTAGTCAGTCAAGTACACCAGATAATTCACATCATCAAAAAAATATATTGCATTAGTTTATCCAGATTTTTAATTTAAACATTACACAAAAAACAGTTTTACAATCCGAAAGCTTAGTTATTTTAATTTACAAAACAATAACAAGAAAAGAAGGAATCTAACAAATTTTTAAAAACATTTCACGTACACCACAAAAATAAACATGTAAACAATAAATTATAATTATCACCACTTGAAAAGTGGAATTTTATAAGAACGAGTTTGTAAAAAAATTCGCTAACAAAACAATATTCTAAATCTACTAGAAAAAAATGGTATTATACTTCATAACACTAATGTGCAAATTCACTATAGGTAAATAGGTTTACTTTACAATTTTTCAAAAAAGTATTTTCTAATGCCATATTCCAGTCCATTGATCAATTCAATATAACCTTCGTGTTCGTGGCAAAAAATAATACTGAATTTAATTCCTATTTACAAAATATTCATTATAGGTATATTTTTTCTCTCGTTATTTGCTACTTACAATTTGTTTGCATTTAGTAAATTAAATAAATTATTTTACATCGGTTAAAATGATTCACTCAGTTAATCGTTCCATTCATGATCTTACATTTAAAAGAAGAAAAAAACATCTTTCCCACAATTGAATTTGTTAATGTAAAAAAAAAGTCGAATTAAAACGAGTTAATATTTCTGCAAAAATATTTCTCTAATAAAGAAAATTATCAATTAATGAGATCGCGACCAATTGAATTGGTTATTCGAAATAATTTTCAGTGATCTCTTATTTTTTTTTAATTCAACCGAGTCTTCGTTAATTTACCTTACTTACAAACGTTGTATTTACGGCGCAGCTTATGCAATTTTATTAACACGCTGCCCAAAACATGTATTACGAGTTTTGCTGTTTATTGATGGGTGAATTTCCAGATCTTGAGGGAGGTGTGTGCGATCCGTTGGAATTAGGAGGTCCCATTCCATCTGTACTTTCCATACCTTCGCTTGTGTGAACTACTGTACTGAAATACCTTTCTGAAAAATTGAAAATATTACATTAAAATTAGCAATTTTTTCTCAGGAATAAAGTACTCTTCGGTTCTTACATTATAAACAAGTAACCCATTCAATTTTTTCATCCAAAAATATCAATTTATAGAGAGATCGAAGGATTCTAGAAGAAAGTTGAGAAAATTGGAATTGTGGAAAGTGGAAACAGAAATTTCTTTTTTTTAATGGGGACTAGCAGAACTTTTGAGGTGTTTTAAAAATATTGACATAGACTAAGATTTCGATCCCAGTAAATATTATAAACTCACCGTCATCCATTAAGGTACCACTGGCTTCAGCAGTTGCACCAGGCATCAACGGAGTCATCATGTAATCTTCATCCAAGCCGATGAATTGCGGAGCCGACGATGAATTTTGAGTAGTCCACCGAGGAGGCTGCACTACTTGAGGATGTCTGGACGCTCGAGGCGAATTCACCGTAACCGGAGTGGAAAATAAACTAAGATTGGTCGGACTTATAACACCAGACATGCCACCCACCGACGTGATGCTAGGATAGCTAAATAACTAAAGTAAAAAAACACAAACATACTCGAGTTAAACTTCTGGCAATTCTATCTTTCTTCTTTAATAATTTTCTGTTTCGAACGAACAAGTAAACTAAAGAAATTGTCGTGTTAGAAACGGATCAAACACATGCTGGTCTTTTTTTCACTAATGTATGTATTTTCAAATCGACAAATACTCTCGATTATGAGCTTACACGTTTCTCCAGCATCTACGCGTTGCTCTAAAAACTTTCAAACGCAAGCTTCGCTATCATTAGTAAAAAGTTATTCTCAACAAAAAAAAAACAATCAAGCGCAGTTATTCAACTCGAACTACAAAATTGTACGTAGGTACCATGTTAGTTCATCAGATCACTATAGATCTAAGTAGGTATGTGGATTTTCAATTAATCGGAACACAAACACATTTTTTTAAGTAGGTACATCGAATAACATAAAAAATCAAACTTTATTGCAAACTACATTAAAAAACAGCTGATTCTTAATATATAAATACATTAATGTAATATCACATGGAATTTATGTAAATTACATTTTATAAATTAAAATTCCAAAAATTTACAAAGCATAATTTATAATAATACTGATTTATGGGGGACAAGAAGACAAAACTAACATCGAGTAACAAGTAGGTAAGTAAAGTATAGAATAGTTTTTTTAATTTAATATTGCAACGGTTTTTTTTTCGGCGAAGTTCTCAAATTTAATGGTAGATAATACCAAAAAGTTGAATCGAAAAATTATTCATAGGTACATTGCTTCGAGAAAAATATTGAGCTAAGATATTAGTAAGTAAGTATTTGAACTCTGCCGGAAATCGAGCAAGACTATTAAATTATAATTTTTTTGAGATCATATACATTAGAATAATATACATGGAGAAAAATAATAATAAAAATTCGTTCTACCTCAATCGTTCACATTAAATTAAATCAATTTGATTAAAAATATTTGAAAAATAATCATCATACGCTCCACTCCTAAGTAATAGGTATAATTTCCTACTTCTTATAATTATAAGAAACTAGCTAATCTATATGGCACCAATGAAATCATTCGCAATCGTCTTAATATTTTTAGAATTAACGCAATAAAAAAAAAATTGAGATGAAACCTATTTGTAAATATCAATAAAGCATAAGACAAAGTTGGTGATTGATTTTGATGTTGAGATTCGGCTCATTTTACGATATACCATTATTTTCTATTATAGCCCCACTTCCTCACCTCCGTAGCCCAACCCACGATTTTTCAGTTTAAAATTCAGGATCAACGACTTTGAAATTATATGAATCAATAATATCTGAATGCAGAATGAGTAAAATTGGTAAAATACATATACGTGGGGTTTTATCCAGATCAGTGTCATGAAATGGGATATAAAATTGAAAATTTTGAATACGCAAATTTATGTCTGGTTTCTCGAGTGCAACCTTTTAGAACACAATATGCAGTACGAATTACCTGCTCTGGTCAAATCTAAAATAGTCATTAATTCTCATATTCCCCAAGTATAATTCACTTGATGAGATAGGTTAGGGTTTTTGTTTCTTTTTATGAGCAATAAAAATTGAGGATTACAAATTCACAAATTTAAAACTCTCATGGATTTTTAATTCATCTGAAAGAAACACTTTGGAACTGAAAAATAAGAAATATACCACAAGGGGTTGTAAAAATTCTTCAAGTTAAATTTAATAGGTGAGTAATTAGGTATTTCAATCTAAACTTTAAAGCGTTATCATCTACATTGCCTATTCAATTTCCGATTAGCCTCAATTCTTTCAAAGGACAAAATCGACTTGTTTCACTTCTTCATTTTTTTTATTTTTTTATTTTTTTTGAATATCATCTTCTGTATTCTTGAATAAAAATAGTAAGAGAGGGGGAAAATCAAATTCTTCATTTTTTTTATTTTTTTGAATATTCTGTATTCTTGAATAAAAATGGTAAGAAAGGAAAAAAATCAAAATCTTATTTTAGTCAATATTTTCAGTTTTCTTTGAGTTTTTATCATTTTTTTAAAAGCAAAATTACGTGTTTCAAACAGAAAAATCATCACTGTCTTTAATAAAGCTTTGGACAATCGAAGCCAATTTTTCAATTTTAATCTTTGCAACTTTCAACAATTTCTTTAAAAATTATCTCAGATAATTTTTTTGTGCTCACAACTCATTTTTTTGAAATTTTAGATCTCTTGAAATATATATTTTTTTAAAAGCTGGTACCAAAGTGTTCTCAATAGAAAAAAAAAACCATTTCTATAAATTAAAAACATCGTAAATTCATTTTTTTAAAAATTAATTTCCAAAATATTAAAAAATTGAATTTTCTTTTTTTTAAAACGATCGAAACTGGCAATCAACTTAAGGAATCCAAATTTCCCAACTCAAATGAAATTGTCAATTTTCTCGACCAATTTGTCCATTGATTTTTTGCAAATTTCCAAATTTTTTCAAATTTAAACACTTTCTATTTTGCACATTTTGTTTTTCAAAACTTAGCTATGCTTTTCAAATCCATTTTTAAAAAAACCTAAGTCAATATTGTTCACTTAAGCCCGATTTTTTTTTCAATTTCTCGATAAATTTATGTCGGTTTTTTTTCTTTCAACTATCGAAATTGAGTCTTTTCAATTTACAAAAACTTCTTCAACTTGGGATGAAATGAAAAAAAAAATCAACTCAGTTGTGTCTATTTTTATGATTAAAGTCCTCTTTTTCGCAATTTTTCATTTTTTTTTCAATTTTAATATTTCATATTCACCTAGGTACCTACCTACTTTATTTGTTTCGAGTTTCTTTACTTGACCAAACTTTTTTTTTTAAATCTAATATTTTTATATTAAGTAATACGTATTATCAGCTTCGAATGTTTTTTTAAAATAATTTTTTCAGTTCGCTTTGTCCATTTTTTATGATTATAAACCATTATTTTTTTTCAATTTTTCAATTTCTATATTTTGCATTCATTTTTTAAAAATATTCTCAACTAAATTTGTTTTTTAAATCCAATTTTTTGAAATTTCGAATAAAATGTTTACTTTTTTCTAATTTTTTCAACTTTGAATGTTTTTTTTTTTAAATTTCTGAATTTAATTAGTCGTGGTCTTTTTGCGATAATTCAGTTTTTCAAATTTCAAGTTTTTCATCTCTCATTATCTGATATTCCACTTCCAATTTTTCCCTCACTTTTCTTTCCCAATTTTTTTTTCAAAGTGATATTTTCAGCTTTGAATGATTTTTAGAAAATTTTTCACATAATAAAAATCCATTTTGAAAACAAATTTCAACTTTTTTGATCTTAATGATTTTTTTTCTACATTTAATTTTCGTCTCAATTTTCAAACAAAGTGTTTTTTAAAGCCAGTTTTTTAAGAATTTTAAGCAACATACTTCCATCTTTATACTTAAATGATTTTTCTTCCATAATTCCAATGGAAGTACATAGTTTCTTAGGATGGAGATCCGATTTTTCTCTGATCGAGTTTTCTTTAGGTTCAAATGTAATGTCTTTCAATTTTTCAACCTAATTAGAAGTCCTTTTTTTTAAATTGAAATTTCAATTTTTTGAAGTTTTAAATTTAGCTTCAATGAAATTTTTTAAATTTATGTATGTATAAATTTGTCTTTTTTTCGAATAATCCATTTGAAATGAATTTTCCTCAATTTCTTCAATTTATATTACCTGGAAGGGGGAGGAAAGAGGGGTGTGTAATAAAAAACTGGAATTTTTTGGTAAGTCAACTTTTTCTTGAAAACATCGTGTTCTGTGAGATGTTTCCGACTACTCTGTCCTCCCACCTATAAAATGACTAAATTACAAATGTTTTTTTGAGCCGCGAACACCAACTAATGCTTTTGTACTTAACGAATACATCTATCAGTATATTTTTTAATTTAACCCAAAAGAGAAAATAAAATAAAATATGTAAAAAAAAAAAATACTAGAAAAGTTGGGCAAAATCACAATAAAAATAGCAAAAAGCTTCGTTAAGTTTGTAAAAATGGACGAAGACTATTGAAAACTTCTTGAGAACGACGTGCTGTGCATAAATGATAATTACTTTGATGAACTAATTTTTGAGAAAAATTTTCATTAAAAGAGGGAAAATGGCAAAAAAATTTAGAAACTCCCTGCTTTTGTACTTATTAAAAATTAATGAGATGTAGATAACAGATACGTATTTTACACTGCACTGGCTGTCGTTGAAGTTCACTAAATAGGTACACATATTTAATTATAGGTATACGTACGTATAGGTATAGTAACACGCAAAATAATTAATAATGAAAAAAAAATTATAAATAAAAATAAAGAAAAAAAAACGTACGTAAAAAATAAAAAACAAAAACAAAAAGAGAGAAAAAAATGAATAAAACAAAAACAAACACGAATTTGTTAAACGAATGAAGCAAAGAGAAAAAAAACTATCTAGCTAAGCTACGGTTAACACGTATTAAAAATATACATAGCCATCGGCATCGTTTTACATCAACAACAAAAACAACAACAACAACAATAACGGGGGATAGAGAGAGATAGAAACACACAAAGACAGAGACAGAGACATACACAATATGGAGATGAATGGAAAGAAACAGGACAACAGGACAAAACGAAGTAAAAGTTAATAAGAGAGATAGCAGAGTAGATTAAAGTAGGCAAAAAAAAAAAACGTTTTACAGGTTTTGTAATCAAATCAAAATCACACATCAACGATAGGTAGGTATAGTATAATTTTCGATTAGTAATTGGATGGATTGAAATCATGTGCAGGACTGAAACTATAGTGTACCTGTCCTGGCTGCGGGTGAATATGGGAAAAATGATATTCACGACTAGTAACGGCGAACGGACTGGACACTATGCTGCGACCAGAACCAGATGTAGGAGTTACAAGCTGCACATCAGATTGTCCAACTTGATTAGACGGCGGAGAACCCCCTCGGTCGACCATGCCCGGTGACGGTTCACCTGCAATCGGAGGTGAAATAGATGTAGGTGGTGAATTTGCGGTCGTAATTGTCAGTTCACCTACGTCAAAGAATTTTTTTTTCATCGTTTTATTCGTTCAATCAAGCTAATTAATAGTTTGAGAGAAGATGATACTGTACGAGTAATTTAGTAGGAGGATAAAAAAAAGAAAGAAAAAAAGTGAGAAAAAAAGAGGTAATCGCAAGAATGCGCTTAATTGCCTTCAGAGGTGGTTAATTTTATGCGCGTGTATGCAAAGAGAAAATACACCTCACACCTCACACAACAAGTGAATAATACACTAATACAGGTACATGAAAGGTGCAGATTCTCTCTCTCTCTCTCTCTTCCTCTCTCTGGAATCGATTGGTATGCTCATCACGAGCTACCGTTGGTTGATCGTAGGTAGGTATAAACTCACACAGCAGCGCATCAAGTGTCAGTACAACCACCTCTGAAGATATAATAATAGATACTCGTAGGCAATCAATTTGCTAATAATTTAGTTATATGATTGAAATAATAACAAAAAAAAATGTTCATATACCGGTTGATCGAATTATCGTTACTGGGCGAGCCATGGGCGGCGGAGGTGGCGGCGGTAGCATCGAACTCGAGTAATACGTTAACTTCGTCGGACTTCGCGATGGACCAGCCTATATGTACAAAATTACAATTTCCATAATTAATTAATTGCCGGTGAACCTGTTATTCGGGTATGCAATTTTTCAAATTGGGTGGGAAAAAAGTGAATTTTGTTCCTCTGATGATAATAAATTGTTTTTGGTCGATCCTTAGATACAATTTTGCAAGCTCAAATTGATATTTTTTTTCTGCACCAAGTAATTAAAAAAAAAAATTGAAAAATTCCTTAAAGGCTACAGAACAGCTGAAAGTTATTTCTAAAGGAAAGGGGGGTGTTGAAAATTGGAGCTAGACCGAGACCGAATTTCCTTGAATAGAAATAAGAGTTGCTGATTTTCAGTAGGATTAGATTCAAAAGAGAGATGGTCTTATTTTTATATCAGCTGATTTTAGGGTTTCTTTCTCGATTTAGTTCATCTTGTTCACCCCTTCGTTTAGATAATTCTGCTTTCAACTTCACAGATGCCGCTAGGGGCGTTAACTTCGACACTGATTTAAATTTCCAGTACCTAAGTATAGTATAGACTTACTAATAGAGAAATTTGAACTATTGAAAAAGAATACTTCTATTTTTAGCAGGAATTTTTTAAATATTCCTACCTTAATTTGTAATATTCCTTATTAATTTTCTCAAAAATTCAGTACCTACTCATAAGAAAGAGACTTTGATGCCATATGAAGAGAAAGTAAAGCTCTACAGAATATTGGTTGTAACCCTTTCCATAATTTTCGAGAAATTACACAATATATTGTGGAAGACGGTCAACTTCACTATCCCTGTGCAGAACAAAGAAATATGTAGGTATGGAGCTGATACACGTAAGACTGCTAAAATAAGAATAGGTAGGTACTATGTAAGTATCTACAAGAATAGCATCTCAATTAATCGAAAACGAAGGCAAAGGGAGGGAATGAAAATAATAACCATCCAATCCAAAAAAAAAAAAAAGAAAGAAAAAAACTCGTATTGAGATTAGTATTGGAGCATGTTATGGAGCAAATTCTCATGGTAATATTTGCAAAACGCTGTCTACACTTACTTGAGTTCCTTGCGTGCTCTCGGCTTCTTGGCAAACAAAGGTGACGAAATCTGAAAGCGTATCGTGGCCATTTTCTGGATACTTGACCGGACTGTGTTGTTCAGATCCGTAATATGCTGATGCGGCAGCTAATGAGGCAACGCTGTGTTGAGCTGATAATCCTAGAAAATGAAGAAAATAAAATCTAGGTTAGGTAACAAGTTTCGAGAATCATTTTGGTTCTAAATAGAAATATTTAAAAATTTTTTCAAAAGATTCGGAAAGTTCCAGTAGAGGCAGCTTGATGCATTAATATGGGCAATCATTTTCTGATTTCGGGTTGCACATTTTTTTTTTTCGCTTTAAGTTTGATCAATGTTCAAGTTTTAGACGATGAAGAAGTTTAATCAAAAGATCAAGCAATGTTGAAGTTTGAGCAGTACCATAGGAAATGAAGTGCAGACAGAGTTAACGATTAGTAGGTACCTAACCAAATCTCAGTCCATGTTGAAGATCAGATCAGCAGATCATGTAGAAGTTTCAGCAATGTTGAAGTTTAGACAGCTCTGAAAGTTGGGTATTCATTGTAGATGATCAGGATACCAAGATATACAGTCAAAGTTGAAGGTTAGCAGTTCATGTTGAAGTTTGGGCTACGTCATAAGCTTAGGATAGCTTTGGATCAAGTGATGCCGAATTTAAAGCAGCTTTGGAAATTTGTCAATGCAGACGTTAAGTGAATGTTGAAATTCCATATTGAAAATCAGCAGATCAAGTTGAAAATGGAGCAACGTTAAAATTTAGGCAGCTTTTTAAAATTATTTAGTTTGGATGATTAGAAAACGTTCGCAGTTTGAATTATTTTTTAGTTTTTTTTTCATTGTTTTTACATGTAGTACACATTTTATTAGCTTTTCTAAATGAGTTTTGGATTGTTTCGAGTTTGTTCATAATTTTTCTAGTCAGAGTTCATGTTTGGGAGCCATAAGCTACAGCTGGAAGTACGCACACATTGAAAATCTGACTTTTGAAGTACTTCTGAAAAAGACCTTTGAAAGTATTTTTGATTTTTTGGTACTGTCCTCAAAAAATATGACTTAGCCAGATATACCTATATAGGTACACATAGTTTCTATTACAATTTCTATGTTTTGACCTTCAATTTTCATTTCGTTTTTGGTATTTTTTTAGAGATTTTTTTTCATAAATAATTTTTAGCCCCGCATTTTTCACTATTTTTCTCAATTCTTTAATCATTTGTTCCAATTCTTCCATGTCATTTGCAAAAAACACCACATCATTTGAAAAACGTAATTGGCTTAGAAGTTCTCCATCGATTAAAATTCCTTCCCGTAGAACAATGACCATGCTACTTTTGATGTAACTGCCAATCAATGTTATGGATTGACATGGGCATTGAAATTTATGTCAACCGCCTGCTACATAATGTTACAAAATTTTAGTTTCAAAATTGGAAATTTTCAAAAATAATTTTTTCAAAGTTATTCATTGCTCATACTGATAGCAGTGTCCACGCAAAGGCCACTTTTGAGAGGTACACACTGGAAGTCTGTACAATTCAGAGCTTTGGGTCCGAAACGACCCCGAAACCAGAACCGATTGAATTCCGATCCAAATCCAATCCCAAAACCAATCACGAAACCAAAATTGTTATTTTTCTTGATCCCAAAACTGAAAACATGCCGGAACTGATATAATTTTGAACCCAAAAGAATCCCAGAAGTGAAACAAAATCATCGTTTCAGTTTTGGGATTTCAAATTTTTGATTTTTTCCCTGATTTGATTTCTATGAAATGATGAATTATCATTTTACATCATTTATGATCATTCTTTCAGATTACAATAGAAATTACTCGACAAATTAAGCAAAATATTAGTAGAATATAATTGTAGAATATGTAGAATGTAGAATATGTAGATAACGTTTCTGATTGTTTTTTTTTCATCCATTCTCAATTTTTCGTATGAAAATGAGAAAAGCAATGAAATTCAATCTTCCTCGCCAATTTTTTTTCCAGATCTAAAGAGATGGGAACTTAGACCAAACTTGAAAATTGTTTACAACATTTTCAGGTTGGCTTCATAGTAGGTCTAGGTACCTATTTTAAAAAAAATTAAATTTCAAAGTAGGTAATAAAAAATTTAATCAAGTTTTCAATTTTTGATTCCGAACCCAATCCTCTTATCATTTTATTTTATCACACACACAACATACTAATTATGACCATTTTTGCAGACAAAATATCTCAAAAATTCACCATATTTGAAAACTAGCCAATCAAATGCGTTATCTACATAGTTTACACAATATTCTACATATTCTACATATTCTACATATTTTACACGAAAATGTAGAATATTATATTCTACGTGTAAAATCCCAACTCTGCCCACAGCTCATAGAAAAAAGTGCAATACTTTATCTAAGAGTACTGAACTAATACATTTTCATGTCAACAACATGTCGATATTAATGCTGATGTGAAATTCGACATCAATAAAATATCCACAATATCAAAGTCATTCCCTAAATTTGGGAAATCTTTGAAAATTCAGTTGAGGTTGCCGGTTGGTGTTGGTATTACTTAATGTAATTTGTGGACAATCAACTTTCACATTGACGTATCATCAACAACTTCAAAACAAGAAAAACACGAATAATTTCATCAATTCCATAAAAAATTTGCTCTCCTCTTTAAACAAAATCATGTTTTTAAATGTCTACTGAAATTTTAAACACTGAAACATAAATTTTGATACTAAAAAATTGGTCAACGTAGTTGTAGATGTAAATTTCTAGCATCAAATTTTACATCAACTTGTTTAGGTGGTATGTCGAGGTATGTATCAGATAATGAGAAAATTTTGAAAATTTTTATTAATCTGGGTTCTTTACAGACAGAAGATTCTTACTAAATAACTAGGTAATTGATCATTTTCCTATCATTAAGATGGAAAAAAACACACTCAATGTAAATGTCAACGTCGACCATTGTTGTACAGGTTTATCCTCTTATCCTCCCAGTTTGTTGACCCTAAAATCTTTTCTAGCCCACAGTTGAAAGAACTGAAAAGAGGGGGTCCCCTTGCTTCACACCTCTCTCTATGCTGAAATACTTTCCTGTTATTACCATAATAATTATTCTTGCCTTTAGATTCGTATACATTTCCTTGATTTCCTTGATCAATTTTACAATAGGTACCTATGATTTTGGAACACCCTGTTTGAGGAGAGCCTTTAGCAGAAAGTCATACCGTAGCGAGTCAAAAGCTTTGGTAACATCTACTCGTATGAAGGCTGAGTGGACGTTGACCTGTTTGTTGCTTTTTTGCAGAGCTGTTGGTCCGAAACGATTTCGGGATTGGGTTTCAGTTTTGGGATCAAAATTTATTCATTTCGAGATTGGATTTTTTTGTTTTAGTTTTTTTCTTCTAAATTTTTATTTTGGTTTTGGGATTGGTTTTGGGATTGAAAACATGATTTTGGTTCCAGTTTTGGGATTTTCATTTCAACAAATTTTAAGCCCAAATTGACTAATGGACCCTGCAAGGAGTCTGAAAAATGGGAGGTTTGGACATTGGGAATCCGATGGTGTACTAGTATTTTGCTCAATTCGTAGAGTAATTTCTATTATAATCTGAATGAATGATGATAAATGATGTAAAATGACAAGGAAAAAAATCAAAAATTTGAAATCTCAAAACTGAAACGATTTTGTTTCAGTTCCGGGATTGTTTTGGGTTAAAAATTACATATATCGGTTCTGGTATTTTTTTGGTTTTAGGATCATCATACTGATGTATCTTGAAGGGCTGAATTCTGCTCAAGTGTGAGACATGAGCTACCAAAAAAGTATTGAGTAGGTATATGTATTCCAATTTCACTTACCATGTTCAACATCGGAAGAATGCCAGCTAGTTTGGCTGGACAACGAAGCCGGACTTTGTCCATAAAATGCTACTTCGGTGTTGGTTTTATCTCTGGCATTGAGTTCCATTTCTTCCTCGGCCGAGCTCAGCCTTCTCATACGTTTATTTCGTATTTCATTAGGACTCTGGGTTCTTTGCAGCGACATAGGACCTACGATACAATCAAAATTCGCCACGTTATAGATACCTACACTATTGCCACTTGATCTAATCATCATTCACTACATAAACCAAAAAACTTACTATAACCAGTTGAAGGAGGCATCATGGCCGTATGATCGGACACCGGAGGCGTATAACTATTACAATAATATCCCGGATTTTCGATTTTAATTACATTTAAAGGCGCCTGCATACCGTTAGGATTTTGAACAATGGATGCTGCGAACAAAAATAAAACAAAAACCATACACATTAGTACGTTATGCTTTTACTATAAAAACTACCAACACTAGCCTAGCTTTTGTCTAAAAACTAATTCGAACTTTTTCCCAAACTATTTACCCTCACCCTTGGTCCCTGGTCCCAGGTCCCGAGCTATACCACGCGATAATTTATAGTTATGCTTTGAAAATATAACACTTACTTATTTCGTACTATGTTCGAGTTGCGAAAAAAAAAACTATGTACGTGAAAATAAAAAGGCCAAGAATGAGAGCTTCGAAATAGTACTCCTCGTATATAATATTGGCCTTTAGGATTATACGTCCATTTCGGACACGTTTGCTAAATGTGCTGTGCGTAATTGATGATATAGGGTATCAGTACGTTATCGCGCAATATATTCTTTATTAAAGGCCCAACTAAGACGGTTTTACGTTCTCGCCACCACACTAGAAGTGTTTTTATCTCCATTCCTTTTTTCTTCTTCGCTTCTGCGAGTTCAATTCTCGCGCAATTGTACGACAATTTTTTGGATTTCGTAGTAAGCGCAAATCTTCCAATGTACTTGCACATATAAAAAGGTTCCGATGCTCTATTTTATGTGCATGTATGTAGAATTTATGTACGTACGAGTATTATTATTTGGAATAATTCTAGTGTTTTTGGTAAAAAAAAAATATATTAGGTGGGGTAGGAGACGGATGCATATAAACGAAAACTCGACGACGACGTTTTTCAATTGGAAATGATTTGCGGTTGTAGTAGAACGAACACTAAAACTGGCGAGGGATTTACTACGTACACATGCGAAGCAAATATAAAGTGTAAATTGAGCTTTATAATGCGATCTGGAATACCTAAGTACTTGAAAATTTGAAAAAATTGAATGGGTTGAAAACAATTTATGCAAGATTTATTCCACATAACTGCAGCTAAAAATTAAATTTGGATCTTCAAATCCACTGTCGATTACAAGTTCTCTTCGATAGTGTTGGATCTACATAATAAAGTAAACTTCATAAGAATTTTAGGTATTTCAAATATTCAGCGATAAACATTGTCAAAATAGCAAAACAATTGAAATCACCAGTGACCTGCCGTTTGTGAGGTTATTGACAGCAATAAATTAGAAGATTGGCTCATTTTTTCATAACGACTTTCCAATACCTCTTCGACCCTCTCCCGCCTCTTCCTCTCCAATTTCGAAAAAATCCTAGAATTAACCAAACTAATTCGAGAGCGCTGAGTTCAGAATTCGATTGTGTAGTGTTCGACTGTTCGCCCAGTCCTCAATTCGCAAAGAAATAAAAAAAATATGAAAAATTGATAATACTGTGTAGTCATCCCATTTTCATTTTGAGTGGAAAATTACTCAGAAAACATTTTAGCTCCGGAAATGCCCCTAGAGGAGAAAAAATGAGCCTTCAAACAGGGGGAATTTTTGAAAAAATCACTCCTGTCGCTACTAAACCAGTTTTAGGACTTTTAGGGTACCACTGGGCGCTTAAAAACTTGAAAATCGTTTATTTTTGGATAAATTTAAATTTTGAAAATTTTGTTCTTCTCCAATATTTTGCATTGATCAAGTCAAAACATTGAAATATACAATTCCTGAAACTGGGGAAACATTTTGGAACTCAAAGGAGCCAATGTTTTAATCATTATTGAAAATTTCAAAAAATTGAAAAAATTTCATAAGTTTTTGGCTATTTTTCTTGAATTTTTGAAATTGTCTATAATGATCCAAAAATTGGAACCACTCCATTCTAAATTATTTTCCCAGTTTCAAAAATTTTTCCTTTCGATGTTTTGGCTTGATTAATGCAAAATATCCTAGAAGAAAAATTTTTAAAACACAAATAAACAGGTTGAGTGGCAACAGGAGTGAAAAAAGACTTTTTTTTCGAAAATGCTCCTTCTTCGAGAGCCTATTTCCCCTCCCCTCTAAGGGCACCTCCAAAGCTAAATTGTTTTCTGAATAACTTTCCACTTGAAGTGAAGTTTCTCCTGAATTTGGTCAAAATTTACTGATTTTTCGGGGCAATCCACCCAAATCTACATTGCTCTTTCCTTGAGACTCAAATTAAATTACCAGATACTTTTACCTAGTACAAAAATGTAAAAAATTGCACCAGACGATAGGAAAAAAATATAACACGTTTCAAATACATTCTCAATAAATTATAATCGGATTTCGATTTTTTAAAAATTTTCTCATGTTGTTAAACGTTTTGAAAAATACGAAAATTGTGCAAAAAAGGCATAAAGGCAATCTTACAAAAAAGTGAACTTAAATTTTGCAATCACCTCAAGCAAGGGTAAATGTAAAATAAAAAATTGAAAAAATTGAGTCAATTCATACCTATTTCAAAAAATTGTAAAAAAAATGAAAAATAATTTGAAAAATTGTAGAGTCTCCTTTTGACATGTTGCACAAAATATTCCAAAATAAGTATCTACCCTGAAAATTTCATACATGGTTACATTTTGAATAATACACTGTCAAAGTGAACTCATAATGAATAAAATAATCAGGCGTTTGACATTTTAATGCTACTCGTATTTTGGGAACCCCTGCTAAACTGACAAAATTTCAGGGGAAAATGCAAACGATTATTCGCCAACGGATCAATTTCGTAAAATTTTGTCTGCTGCAAAAAATGTACCACACTAAAGAGTATTTTTTTCGTCACCCTTCTAGATTTTTTTTCAATTGAAAAAAAAATGGGGTAAAGCTAGGTTATGACTAATTTTAAGTCGCCGTTTGAATCCGGTTTCAATTTTTAGTGCCAATCTGTTCTTCATGAGAAAACCTCCAATAAAAAGCAAAATTTTCCCCGAATAAATTTTCGGCTAAGAAGAAAATTTCCCCAGTTTGATATTTTTTCAATAGAAAGCTCCCAAAAAGTAGGGCAAAGAAAAATTCTGATTTTTGGAGGTCCAATTTTGAAGGAGAGGGGGATGTGGCTTCAAAAGGTAGGGGAATTTTTTGGACTATTGAATATTCAATAGTTGAGTCTTTTTGGTCAACTATATTTCTGAAAATTTTCAGCCTTTCCAAACTTTTGAAGTGATTTATTTATTCACTCGAGCTGCTCGTTGGGGTGTTTTCTTAAAAGCAGGTTCATTTACAAATTGCCATTTCAACTTCTAACAAAATTGATCAATTTTCGTTTAAAATTTTCAAATCTGCAGAAAAAAATTTTTTCGAACCTGATTCGTAACTTTTATAGAGATCAGCATATTCAGAGAAAAATCAGATCACATTTTGAAGGGGTTGTTTTATAAATTAAAAATTCAAAAATTCATCAAAAAATTTCTGAATTTTCTTACGAAAAAATTGGGCTGTTTTTTCGACATTTAATAGAATTTTCAGGACACTTTTCATGTTTACAACAGTTTTTAAGACATTTCAACATCCTAAATTGTTCTACAACAAGATTTTGAAATTATTTTACACAACTTTTATAATAACTCCAACAATTTACTTTTTTTGTTCGAAAGTAATCTTCACAAAAAATAATTTTTAAACACCTAATGAACTGAAAAACAAAATTCCCCAAACTGATTCCTTTTTTTAAAGATCACTATTTCTTTATTTTTATGACTCTTTAAAGCACACAGCATAAATTCGTATATCCTCTTCCCCCTCCCCCTCCCCCACATTATCCATAACTCACTTCACATCCTGCAGACCACAAAAAAAACAAACAAACAAATCTCTCAACTACATTCTCCAACTGCAGCAGAGCAAAAAAGATACACTACGAGCTACTCCATATAATATACACTAAATCACATCCAAAGCCCCCACTCCCTCACCTCATCTCTGACTCGAGCCAGCACAACAACGACGACGACGACGACGACGTAAGAAAACCTCTAAATGAGACATTCACCTTGGTTATGTAATTTTAAAAACGGCCTCGATATGTGCTCTTAAATGGGCAATACTATCTGGGCAATACTATCTGGGCAATCATCAACATCATCAAAACAATATTCGCGATTTTAGCAACGCAGAGAGGAAAGATTTAAATATAAAATAGCTGTATAGATATGTGAGTACAAGTATGTTGGGTTCACTCTACCCTCGTCCCTCGCTCGTGTCTACGTCCGTATATAGTATATTTTTTGCCCTGGCAAATACGATAAAAATAAGGAAAAACATCGAAATTTTATGGAAATAGTGTAAAATTATGTGCTCTATGGAATGACTTCTTCGTACAATGGAGTAATAGTAAACTACCCTATGTCTTTTGTTATCGTCTCTCTCTATCCTGTACACACGGACAAGGCGAGACGAGACGAGAGGCAAGAAATGAGAAAGACTTCATTTTCAAAACAAGAATAACTATTTATGCCGTCTAACCCTTGTTTATAGACGTAGACGTAATCCACTCGAAAGCCTTAGAAAAAGCCAGACGACAATGTTATATTTTTATCTAAGTGTCTCGTCTCGTCGTTCAAATCTAACCTAAGCAACTACTTACGAGTACGTACAATTTTTTTTCCTGATAAGTTTAGCTTATTTTTTCGTTAAAAATCGCGCCATCGTTAGAGTAAGTAAAGGGGAGCAGGGGAAGGTTTGCAGTCGAGATGAAAATTCCTTACATAACGCAATATGTACAAAATACTTATTAGAAAAATAAATTATCTAACTACATAGTAGCCTAATACAAATATGTGCATCTAAATGTATAATATTGAAATTTACTGCATGGTAAAAGGGAATAGCGTACCTTTAGAAAGCCTCCACAGCTCTTTGGAAGAAAATACTCCGGTTGCTAGAATGGTGTCATTGCATACAACTCCGTTGTACGGATTATGCGAGTAGCCTGCAACACAGACCATAAGAAATTTTGATTTTATTAATTTCATAGACACATATGTATTTTTAAAAAAAGAAAAAAAGAGTAAAAGGAAAAAGAAAAAGAATGTCAGAAATGCATTCGAACCGAAATATTTTTCGCAATCGCGGCTGTGTGTACTTTCGCGGATATCCATCCCCCAGGCACACAGTAATTCTCAATATTACATAATAAATGGTATTTTACATGAAAATTGACTTACAAAATATAGGTACTTAGTACATACGTACAAGTACAACATGATAATGTAAATATACTATAAATTCGACGTGATTTTCATCGTCGTATCAATCGTTCATTCATTCATTCGGTCGTTCGTTCGTTTAAAATGTGTACAAATACCAAATGATACAGAAAGAATACACATTCGTGGAAAACTTTTCCCGAAACGGGCGTATTATTATTTGGTTAAAAGTTTATATAGGGGTAGTTTTTACAACGATAAGCGGACGCGCGGTGGCTATGTTATGCACCATTTGGCAGCATCATTCTTACAGCGTTTATAGCTGTATTAGCAGCCTATTTAAGTAAAATAACCAGATAAAACCGATGAAATAAACTATCGAATATCGCTTAAAATATCATCTTTTATCTTTTTATATACCCCGAGGCACGAAGAGATGAATTTTATTCGTGCTGTTTCGGCGAGAAGCGGTCGTATCTCGTAAGGTGAAGGTTTTTCGGGTAAGTTGCGAAAAACAACGAGGACAGATGCGAATGAAATTGAAGATGTGTGTAGAATGTTAAATTAGATCAATGAAACAGTGTTAGAAAAAAAATAATGCGTGTTTAAAAAAAATATATTTTGAAAATTGCCTCGTTTTGCATATTTTTTGAAAGGACCGGGAGAGAGAGGGGATTTGAACTTTTGAAAGATTTGTCGTTCATGAACCATCTGCAGAATCTGTCGTACCTACTGACAATTTTGCAGCCATTGAACGAGCTCAGTAATCTTGACAAAGAATTATCTGCAAGAGGGGAAAAAATTGGAATGATTTTTATGTAAAAAAATAATCTCAGTCGAACAAGTCATTCGCGAACGATTTGTCACCGATGACTGATGAGGGATAGAAATATCCTAAAGAAACATTCCAAATGATGAAAATAACCATCTCATGAAAAAACAACGACTGATGGAACCAAATAATCAATTGTGACCATGAATCGTTCGCGAACGAATCGAATCAGTCATTGAAATAATCGGAATAAGTAACGACTCCAAATAATTAGAACAATCATATCAATCATCAAGTACTTAAAAACACCATCTAATTAGGCAGAATAATTGAAGTGCATATTCGAATCGTTCGCGAACGATTCGAATCAGTCATAGATAAAATATTGAAATAGTTCAGGAAACTATTCCAAAAAATATGAATATGAATCACTAGGTACTTCACGGAAAAATATCAACTAATTGAGCAAAATAATGAGTCATAATTAAGAATCGTTCGCGAACGATTTCAGTTAGTTTCTAGAAAAACACAGCAATTTATCAGTAAATCATTCCAAATAATGCATAAAAATAATCGTCTTACGGAAAAACGATAACTGATTGAACAAAAAAATGAATCATAATCGTGAACCGTTCGCGAACGATTCAAAACAGTCAGTAGCAAAATGTTGCAAAATTGCGACTGTTCAAAAAACAATTCATTTCAAAATTATGAAAATGACTATTTCATGAAAAAACAACAACTCTGATGAGTTGAATATTGAATCTTAATTCTGAATCATTCGCGAACGATTCAAAAGAGTCACTGACAGAAGATTGCAATGGCCCACAAAACCATACCGAATAACAAAGATGAAATCACTCGCTGGGAAAAAACAATCGATTGATTATAGCTGAATATTGAATCGTGATCATGAATCGTTCGCGAACGATTCGAATAAGTCATTGACAGAAAATTGCAATAATGGCTCAAGAACTATTCCGAATACTGAATAACAAAGATAAAATCACTTTATGAAGGAAATTAATCGACTAATCATATAGTTGGATATTGAATCGTGATCGTGAATCGTTCGCGAACGATTCGATTGAGTCATTGATAGAAGATTGCAATAATCCAAGAGCTATGCTGAACAATAAAAGTAAAATCATGCACTTAGCGGGTATTGACCACTGATTCGGCTAAATTCTCATTCATAATAATGGATCGTTCGCGAATGATTCGAATTAAATATTTTTACGAGATTCAAATCAAACATTAAAATGAAGCTTCACAAACTTTTATATGCGCCATTTCGAATTCGAAATAAAAATCTATTGAATATTGTCCAGACTCCAGAGTAACTATGATCTATTTACTGAGAATCGTTCGCGAACGATTCAGATTCAAAATTACTGAAAGTTTCGAATCCTCAGACAAAGAACTCTAAAAAATGAAGATTTATTGAATCTACCAAGCACCAACCTACTCATTATGGAGAAAGACTCTGATGAAGCTCCAATTATGCATCATCGTTCGCGAATGAATCGTAATTCGCATCAGTTATTTTTGAAAGGTATCCTAAATATCAAATGAAGCTTTCCAGAACCAGAACTACAGAGCGTGTAATTTTAGAGAAAAATCTGTCAAATCTATTTGTGCTGGTAAATGAGGCATATTGACTGAGAATCGTTCGCGAACGATTCAGACAATTCAGACTAGATACCAATGAGAAATTCGAATCACTGAACGAATAACTCACACAGAAGGAGATTTACTGATTTTCGGATAAAATATTTGTTAATGAAAGTTCATTGATGCTCCATCGTTCGCAAATGATTCGAATCAATTGTTCGTAGGTATTCGGATTAATGAGAAAATTAAACCGTCAAAAAAGTGAGACGAAAAAACAGAAGCATAAGTTTCAAAACAGAACTCGACTGCAGGTGAAGGTGATTATGAGAAAGCCACACATGTTGAAACATCGTTCGCGAACGATTCATTTCTATTGTCAGCTGAAGAAGAAGAGAAGAGAACTGCTCACATGCTATAAGGTGACAGATGACTCATTGTTTGATATAAATAACAAGTTTAGAAATTATTACTCGTTACTCGTTCATGAACGAATTGAATCATTTTCCAATCGTTTTGCCCTTACATAACGAACGATTGAATAAAGAGCTCTAAAAATGCTAATCAGCTTGATCTAAATAAATTTCTCAATTGTTCGAGCTCTTTTGAAAATTTCGAACGAATTTTTAAAATCAGTGCTACCATTTTAGGAAAAAAAAACGTTTGGGAAAAATCATTTTAAACGATTCAATCGTTCACCACACGTTTTCGAATTTCAAAATTCCTAAAAATTGTTCCAAAATAAACAAAACGAAGTAAGTAATATTCTTAGCGTCAAAAATTTACGAAATCAAAAATGCAATCAGTGTAGCCACTAGCCAGTCTGGCAAAAAAGAAAATATTTTTCACCTTCCATTAAATCAATCAATGCTCAAATTCCCTATAAACTGAATAGGTAGAGGTACACATACGAGTACATACAGAACAGACAGACTACCTACGTTTAATGCAAAAGATTCTCCTCTTCCCCTCCCCCTCCTCCATTATATATATCGACACAACACACACGAAAACTCAGGCTTGAAAATCAATACTCGATTAATAAATAGGTTAATTAAAACACGCGTTAATTAAATACTTATCCGAATTTGATCGAAATAAATCCTCATCTATGAGAGAGGACCCTTTCGAAAAACATTAGGTATTGAGCTGCGTAGCCTTTTGGCTATTCGTTAAATTAATAAACAAACACGCCGGTTAAAGCATTCACCACACACATTGTATCTATTACTTATCTTGTCCAGTTAATTTGAAGCTCATATACGTAGGGTTGTAATGAACTATATAGGGTGATCAGAAAGGGGGGAGGAAAGTGAAAACAATGGATAAAATTGAAAATCCTGCTGTACAATTTTTTTTTTTCATACTTTATCGTTTCATAAAAATACAAACATTTTCAGTTTAAAGTGATCCGAGGTTCTAGAAAATTTTTTCCAATCCAAAATCACAAAACAAAATTAATGGGTGGGGGGGGGAGAATTTGACCATTTTTCACCGTATCTGTTTTTTCATCGAGAGCATTATCATGTATTTTTTCCTTCAATTTTTCGAAAATTTTCTTCAAAAAATTCGAAGTGGATCATTTCAAGTTGACCATATTCCTTGTGTGAGGTTTTAATTTTAATTGATGAAAATATCGGGAAATATATAATTGAACGATAAAAAAGGTGGTTAGCACGATAACCATTTGAACGATAAAATATGGCTTAGTAACGGTAGTTTAGGTGGTAAGCACAGCGTTTTTCAACCATTGAAAAAGGTTGTTAGCCCGATAATTTTCATTGATAAACACGATATTTTTCATTTATTAGCACAATATTTTTCATTGACAAAAAAAAACGCTGGCACACAGTGGGACAGATTCATTTTTTAGAGTGTCGAAAATCATATTTCAGAAATGAATGCAAATTTGGACGTCAATCTTTTTGATACACAGGTATTTTGAGGCGCTGGATTCATTTTTGTCATTATTTTGGTTCATACCTCAAATGGGGGCCCCAGGAGAAGGGTGCAAAGGGGTAAATATTTTGGAAGAGTCGAGTGGCGGGGTATCAATATGTACGTTTTTTGGGCTTCAGAATTCATTTTTGACATTATTTTGGTTCGAAACGAAAATGGGGCCCCAGAAGGAGGGGTGCAAAGGCCATCGAATAGGTAAAAAAATAGGATTTTTCGTAATTTCATTAAGAATCGTTGATTTTTCTAAGTCCAATTAGAGGAAAATAGCGACATTTCGAGAAAAAGTATTAGGCTCAGGTGAAAATTTACCGAATTTCAACTCTCCCTTCGCAGCAAAATCCATCCCATTGGGTAAAAATCATAAACGAAGTCGTCCGGCGTTATCTCGTAAAGCTTTATTGAAATAGGTACCTACTAGAACACTTCATTTTTTACTCACTCGAAAAAATCTTATACTTTTTGTCGTTCATTTATCCTTATTTATCGTGGACATCACTTATTTATCGTTTATTTATCCATATTTATCGTGGACATCACTTATTTATCGTTCATTTTGTCAAAAACTTCTCGTGGAAATTGTTTATTTTTTATTGTTCTTACTATCATATATATCGTGGATACCACCTAATTTATCGTTCATTTTTTAAGAAATCGTGCAATACATTTTTTTATTGTGAAATACACTTTTTTATCGTGCAATCCTCTTTTTCATCGTGAATACTTATTTATCGTGATAACCCACTATTGTTATCGTGCTAACCCCCTTTTTTAATGTAACGATAAATTGCACCCGAAAATATCCTCGAAAAATAATTTAAATTTATTATCCTTATCATTTCTCCAAAAATTCAATAAAATATCATTAAGTTCTGGCTTCTTTTATTTCTCAAAAAAAGAAACAATATATTTTTTTTAAATTCCAGAAATTATTTTTAAAAAATCAGATAAAACCAATGTTGAAATAAACTTAAATTTGACAACTCACACCACACAACAACACTCTTCTATCACCCAAACACCAGTTTCGCACCCTCTTCCCACCACCACATTTTACCCTATACATAGTTAAATACCCGATACACAAACCGTAAAAAAAGAGACCCAAAAGGATACGACGAAGGTAGTTCGGATAATGCAAAGGGTAAAGGCCAAGGAAGGCCAGAAGAGGAGAGGGGTATCATAACCGGAAGAAAAACCTCCTATATAACGAAACAATAACTTTCATTCTCTGTTATTTCTTTTCAGCATGTTTAATTGTTTAATCCTGCAAAACGGCGTTTAATTGACCGTGAAGTTTGCCTCGTTAAAGGAAATCGAGGGGATAACGCTGAATTTTGGCCAGATGTCAAACGTAATTAAGTAAAAGGTATTATATTCAATGAAACCGAGCGAAAACAAAATCTTAAGTAAAATTCTTCGACGAAAAACGATAAGTTATTCCAAATATAATAGTATACTATATAAGGTGAAACATAATTCGCCTCCGGTGTGGCTTTTCCCCCCTCTCCTCTACTTCTCTCTCGCTCGCGGGCGTTTTTTCTCATTTTTTTCCTCTTCTTATTGTTTTATTTTTAAGAAGAATATTACGACGAATGGAGGTGGCTGAGGCATTAAAAAGAGAAAAAGGAAAAAAAGGCTATAATTTTTATTCTTCGCCTAAATATAATGATACGATAAAATGCATCGGTGGTGGGTTATTTATTACGTGATCGTGGATTTTAACGCGTTTTGCGGTGCTATCTTAATGGATTGGCTTTCAGCATATGCGCGTTTTTATGTATAAAAACAAAAACTCATATGCGGCGCGTTTCAATTTACAATTTTTCGCATTTCGCATTTCACATTTCGCAGCAGCCGAAAAACTTCTGATTAAAAACTTATCGTAAGAAGAAGCGGAGTCTCCTCCCCTTCCTCCTACGCATATATACGGATGCCATCGAGTAGAAAAATTAAATAAAAAGGGTGATCGCGTTATATGTATACTGCAGAGCAGTGCGAAAGAGAGACATTCTTTCGCCGCGTCGAATATCTCGTATATAGTATATTTTACGCCGCGTCGCGCCGCCAGCAGGGGTTAAGAGAGCTTCGGTCAAAGAGCACGGAGTTCTTCTATTGTCGCCTATTTATTCTGTCCCATTAATCTGACACCCGATAGATAAATCGGCGAAAGAAATTGCAATACAAGCGCTACCACGAGCAGCTCGCACGCCGTATTAACGTATACAACACATACTACACACAGACACCAGACGAATGTATCAACGAATAACTACAATAGCTGAAATGTTTATACGAGGGAAGATAAGATTAAAAGCTGCCTTTTTATACAGATTATAAACAACGATGAGGCGATATCGCATTTGCCTCTTCGCGCGATTCTCTTCTTCATTTCTTGGTGCGCATGGATCTCTCTCTCTTTCGTTGAATCTTGTAATGTCTATATATGTACTCGCATCTCTCCTATATATACTTATTCTTCGCAGGCTTGATTTCTTCCTCTAGCATACAGGGTTTGATGGACGACCTAGCTACAGAACAGGCGTGTGCCTATAACCCGTTCCAATTCAAATTAGATTTTCTCACAAATATTTGTTCGATTTGATAGCTACGCAACCAGGAGATGGAAGAAGATGAATATGAATAAGTATGTGAAATCAAATGAGGAATATTGAAACAGAATGAACGAGGTATGTACATATTTGTGGTAATACAGGTCTGCACAGTGTTCTGATCGAGGAGTTGAAGCCTTCCACTAGCAATATAGGCAACCCCTGCTGAGTGTCTGTGAGTACGATTGCATAATCCATGGATTTCAGAATAATGTGCACCTTTGGATAATTCAAAACTACTTGGTCAAAAATTGCAAAATTTCAAAGCAGCGGACTGGGTTGATTGGGGGCTCCTGGCGGATGCACCGAATGAGGCCCTCAAAATTTTATTCCCTCCCACTCAAGAGTCTTTCTCGTCCTGATTTTTTTTTTAGGTTCGAATACTTGAATGCAAGTTGTAGATACAATTGATTTTTGTTTTTGTCTTTTTATTCAATTTCGCAAAAATTAGGTAATCTGACAGGAACAAAACTGTAGGTTGTTTTGGAGAAGGGGGGTGGGGAGAAAAAAATACCCACCAAGTTTGCCGAATAAAATGACGAATTTTTAAAGTGAAATGAAAGATGAAATGAAAATTTCGCCAATTGATATGATTTCCATTAAGGCTTATAAAAAATTGTTATTTATTTTCCATTTTGAATTTTTTATGGAAATCTCAAAAATGGATTTTTTTGGTTTAGAAAAGAGATAGAAATTGAACCGAGCAAAGCGAGGCAAAAAGCTTTTGAAACTACGTACTTCAAGAGGTGAAAAACGATGTTTTAAAAAAAATTGTCAACTTTTTTAGCTCAAAATTTTACAGTTTGAATGGTGGGTTTTTAAAAATTTTAATTTTGAAAATGAAAAGCGAACGGGTCCGAGCGAAGTGAGGGCAAAAGCTAATTCCGAGAAGTACACTAGAAAAAAAGTTTTTTCGGGTGAAAAATGCATCAATTTTTTTGGTTTAAAAAATTATCAAAATTTCAAGTTTAATCTCGATTTTGAAAAAAAAAAATACAGAAGCTCAAGCGAAGCGAGGGCAACAATATTCAAAAATTCGTATTTTGAGAGGTAAAAAACAATATTTTTTTGTGACTGATGAGTTCATTTTTTTGACAATACAATTCTTGAATGTGTAAGTATGTACTGTACTTGTACTTAATTAAATTTCGATTTTGAAATAAAAGAAAAGCAAACTGGCCCGAGAGAAACGAGGAAGAAACCTTGCGAAAGTGAAAATATCTGTGTAGTAAATTTTTTTGGTTGAAACATAACCCCAGGGGCTCCTTGATGTCTTGGGACCTCTCCAGTCGGCCTCTGTAAACGAGAGTGAAGAAAGAGTGCTGAAAAAAAATATAATTCAAAAGCTGGATTTTTGTGAGGATATCTTTTGAAACCTTCACGATATTTTTTTTGGGGGGGGGGGAGGCTTTACATTTCAATTTTTCGTTTTTTAGTGTCTATAGAGATTTCAAGAATTTTTTTTGAAGGATGATTTATGAAAATTGAAAAAAATTAGAAGAAAGATACGAATATCTATTACGCATTTGAAAGTGTACCACTAAGCAACATCTCAGTGGAGCTAAAGTTTTATTTGTATTTTTGAACTTTTGGAGAATTTTTGCAAGTTCAAATGAATCTTATTTCCCTTCAAGAAAAAAATCCAAAAGATCAGATTGAATTTCATAAAGCTAAAATTTATTTCACACCTTAACCTTGTAATTATTCCCAATCTTCAAGATCGATTCATGTTGGTTTGGAGACCTCTGAAGTCTACTAGGATTTTGACTTTTGGATTTCCTAACTCAAAAAATCCATGAAAAAAATCCCAAAAACATTTTAGCGCCTAGAGAACATGGTTCAATCATTTTTGTGACTTTTTCGATTGATTATAGGCATAAATTTTCAAAATCCATCTGTGTTGATTCAAAATTCAAATTTTTAAGACCACTTTTAAAAAACAGAAAATTTCAACCTAATCTGTCGAACGATCCAAAATCACTATGCACTGAATAATTTAATAAGACTATAAAAAAAAGTTTTTTCGTGGGAAAGCAACAGAATTCGAATTTTGAAAACTTCGTCAGAAATTGAAAAATGAAAGGCCGCTGAAATTTCGCATCACGTGATGTCATTTTAGATGCCCTTTGAGTAATTTGTCAGGGGTAAAAATTATTCGTGATGAAATGTTTCAATTTTTCAGAATAAATACCAATATTTCACGAAATTTGGAGCTGTGTGTATGTACAGGGTGTTCCAGAATAACCTTTCACATTTTGGTAACCACTGATCTGTGTTCAAGTGGAGCTAGGGGAATGGTAAAGGCGGTTCTAGGTAGCCAAAGCATGCCGAATTATGTTTCAATAGTTATTTTTTGCCCTGGAGAAGTAGATGGCTGTACAGTGTGCTTTTACTGTGAAGGCCTTTTTTAAAAATAAAGGTTCCTGTAACTCTTTACTCCTTATTCATCAGTAACGAAGCTCATTTTTATCTAAATGGTGAAGTGAATAATTGGAATGTGCGCTTCTAGTGTACAAAGAATCAGTTGATAATACTTGAGAAACATCTAAACCTCCGCCAAGTTGACTGTTTGGTTGGGCGTGGCTAAATTCGGTATAGTGGGACCATGTGTGTTTAATGAAACAGTAACAGTGAGGGGTAAGGCAAAATGTTAAACGAGTTTCTTGTTCCGAACTAAAAGACAGACGCGACGTAATAGAGTTACTTACTTCCTTCCAACATGTTGGAACTACCAGGGATGTACACATATGTTTAGCGCGTGAGCACTTCAGTCATCAAATAATTTTGTTATGGTCGACGTGTTGAACCAGAAATTTAATGGCCACCTTGATCCCCTGACTTTTCAGCCTGCGATTTTTTTTATGGAGTTATTCCAAGTCAAAAGTGTATCGAGATAAATCTAGGACTCTGAAACAGCTTCTAGGTTCATGAGTCGCAACTGATTGGAAGAGAAGTGTTCAATAATTTGAAAAAATGTTCGGTTGAATGTGTCAAAAATGAAGGAAAATATCTCGATGGAAAAATTTTTAAAACTTCATTTTTAATGAAAACTCAAATATACGGTCTAAAAACGGCATATTTCTACTTCATTTTGGTTGTAAAAGAATTTTTGTAAACATTTTTCTCTCAGAGTAATAAAAAAAACAAATGTGAAAGGTTATTCTGGAACACCCTGTAGTACTTTTTGTCTTTATTTTTTCAGAAAATTTTCAAAATTAGTCACTCTTTTTTTTTAATTTCCAAAGCTTCACTTGTGGAAGAATTTTCTTTTGAGCTTTACATTTTTCAGGCTCCTTCAAATCTGGATCCCGAAGGAGCAAAATATTGTATCGAAATTTAACACCCTCTCATCTCCTCTTCCTCTTACTTTCTTTTTCAAAACACAAAAACTCACTTCAAACTGGTTTTTTTTTTCAGCATGGTAGGCACGGTTTTGTATTGACAGTTACTTTGGCAAAAATTCGAACAAAGATTTCTTCAAAATTTAAAAATCAATAGCCTACCCAAAAATTGAAAGGATGCCTGATATTTCAAACGTGATAAAATCATGGCCAAAAAATGTTGAAAAAGTTACAATTGCTTTTGTAAATTGAAATTAAATTCAATCCAATACTCATCATAAAATTACCAGAAATTCGTTAAATTTTTTTTGTAGACTTTTTTTTGTAATTTTTGAAAAATATTGCTTACATTTTTTTTATTTTTAATGTTTTTTGTTTGGTAAATAATTTTTTCACGTTTTTTTTTCATTCTTCAAGTTTGTTTTTCATGATTTTACAAAAATCTTGAATATTCTTCGAAGTTGTCTTCTGAATTTTCAGTTTTGAAAAAAAAGTAGGCAACTGCAGGAAAGAGTAAAACTAAAGGGTGAAATCCAAACAATAGAACGATATTCGAAATTCGAATCCAGCGACAGCGAATCAGTGAGAATCGAAATGTCATATCGTGTTTTAATAAATTTTCGTTTTTGAGGGGGTGGGGGACATGGGCACTGAAGCATCGTACTAAAAAAATTAGCACACATTTCAAATCAGCATCCTCAAAAATCAGATCAAAAAAATGAACCAAAATTTGATCTCAAATTGATATGGCTTTGGCTTTTGATTTTTTATCTCTCAGGGGTGTTAAGGTCGTACTTATTTTGAAAATTGGGTTTTTGAAAAAATGATTATGAACACTATTAGTGTTTTCTGAAACCCTTCAAATTTTTCAATAGTGATCTCCAAAAAGTCGAACTTTCCTCGTGAAACTTTGATGTTGAACTTGCATGATTTTGAATCTTCCGCTAATTCTCTTTAAAAACTTGTAAACAGATTTTCTCAAAATTTAAACAAGCCAATCACAAAATAAAAGCCCCATAATTTCTGCATTTTTGAGATGAAAAATTATAAATGCATGCAATTTACGAGTCCTCCCTCCCAACTCATAATTTCTTGCAAGGTTGAAGGAACTTGGCAAGAATAATTTGAGCAAAATCAGAAGTTTCTTGGTTTGAAAACATGAGAAACTTTATTAGAAATTACTCGAATCAATACATATTTTAAAGTTGCAAAATTGTTATTGAGGCATTACTAGGTATCGATCGGTCTAATTTTCGAAAAATTCACTTTTTATTACTCGGTTTTCAATCAAAATCTCAGTAGGTCAAATTCTACATGATAGGTACGTATATTCGAACCTCCTCCTTCCTTCTTCCCCATCTAAATTGTATTTCCATTCATACCCAAACAAATCACAACAAAATTACTACTCCATAAGTATATCAAACCAGTACCCACATGTGTAATAAAAAAATCGACATCTTCGGACCATTTTTCACCCTTTTATTCCTCCACCATCACATCGCATCCCTTTAACCGCAGTCCTATGTAGGTAATTACCACACCAACATATACTCCACAAAGCAGCAAGAACAGATTTCGTCGCGAGAATTATACCGACAACGACGTTCTACTATACTAGGTATATCTGTTGGTTTTATTATTATTTTTTTCTTCCTCTCCGCTTTTTGTAAGGCTTAGCGAACACACTGCTGATTCCCCAAATTGCCCATTTTGTTTTCAAAATAGGAAATCCATTTTCTTATCTTGATTAGCTATAATTTGCACTCCTTTTTTTCTGTTTTTCTTTTCTTTAGAAGAAGAAGAACAGCAGCACCACAGACAGACAGAGACAGAGACTTACAATAAAAGAACAGCTCTTCCTCGTACTAAATGATTGCATTTTAAGCCAGGGCTTGCCAAGTTTTTCTGTTTCTTGCTCTTTTTTTTCTCCTTCTGTTCTTATTTTTCTGCGGAACGTTTCGCGATAGTGAAGGGCATGAATGATGCATTTCGAAATGAAAATTACCGCGGCGGGTATTGTACAATGGTGCGATTAATTAAATGGAAAAACAATGAAATTATTTAGCTCTCGGAATTTTCAACTCGAGACTTGAATGAAAATTCGACTATTGAGAGCAAAATAAAAAGAAATTTTCTACGTGGACAATGCGAATAGATTATTATTTTTTTTTTTTTAGAAAAAAAGTACACGAATTGAGATCGTCATCTGTCTCGAAGGCTCGAGCAGTCGATTCCAACCCTCGTAAAAATATTTTGGGATCACTTGAAAAAATAGAAGAAAAAACCAAACCAGGGGTGTAGTACTTAACGCTATTAAAAATGCGGAAAAAACTCGTCCGAGCTTGAAATATATACGCGAATGGCATAGAGAAAAAAGCAACCCTGTACCGTACGTTTTGTTTTTATATTTAACTGAACACATTAAAGTAAATATTATTATGCGTAAAATTTGCCATAAATTGCAAAAACGCATTGATTCTTTTTCAACATAGTTTCGCAAATTACCTCCCATTTATTGCGACGAGCCTTATCTTCGACGCTTTTTTCCCCTTTTCAAGGCTGAGATTTTCGTTTGAGTCTCTGTGTACCTCTACCTAACATATAGATGAGCCATTCGAATGGAAATGTGTCGTTTTTACGCGTACCATACCATACGTTGATATAGTAAAGGCAAAAAAGCGTCGTAGAATAATAAAAAATTACCAACACGTGATCTCGTTTATAATTCATTAGCGTTTACTGCACCGTCAACAGGTAAGTGACATAAACACGTATTTTCTTTCCTGCGCTCCATGTTACGAATTAGTTTTACAACACGATTTATTGCCCACTGTATAACACAAGTCTTTATGCGATACAAGACCGAAGATTATTATAAAGCCATCTTTATACAGCAGACATGAAAGCAACGCATTGAAATTCAAATTCAAATCAACCTGGGTGGAATAAAATGTTGTGTGTGCTGAGTTGCAATGACAAAAGAATCTCATGGCAGTACATGTGTGGATGGTTTTTAATCTAAAGATTTCATTTTTGAATTAAAGAAAATGTTCGACTACATATTGGTGAAATATTTCAAAAATGCAAAAATATTCATTTTTTAGGTTCCTGCTTTTATTTAAAACGGCAGAGAAATTTTTTCAGTATGTTTCACTCTTAAAATTATAGCACGAAAAATGGTATTTCTCGACAATTCGTTGATAAATTGGGGGGGGAGGGTTTTTTTTTCAAATGTTCGTCTACACATTGGTAAAATATCTCAAAAATGCAAAAATTTTCATTTTTTGGGTTTCTGGTGATATTTTTTTGCAAAAGTGCCAAACTTGTAATTTTTTTTCTCAAAAATGAAAAAGAAATGCAAATCCAATTTTTTGGTTTGTTATTCTACATAAAAAGGACTAAAACTGAGAATTTTTTCAGAATTTTTACTCGCAGATATCGTGGTTATATTTAAATTATAAGTTTTTGAATCGATTTTTTCAGGTTTTTGAAAGTGGCAACACTGATTTTGACATCATTCGTCAATTACCCTCTCAATGTACTACAATTTGAAAAAAAGTTCAAAATTCTATATCGCGTACTACCGGAGAAATTTGCAACTGAAATTTCCCATTTTCGGCTATTTTGGAAAATTTTGAAGCTCCAGCTCCGCCAAAAAAAAATCGAAAAAATGTCCGGTTTGTGTCATTCGTCGTTGTTCGATGATCTCAGCACATGATCTGATGTTGAGAAAAATCGAAGACCCCTCGTGCAAAAATCCGCCGATTTGGCATGGAATGACCCTTCTTGGAAAACTTTCAAAAATTTAATTTTTCTAAATACATATTGGTTCTACTTTTTCAAAAAAAATCGAGAAAGTGTTAATAATATTCCGTTGGCTGTTTCATTCCAGAAATTGCTCGAAATTGTCGCCTTTTTGTCAGAAATTTCATAAAGTTTCGATTTCTTTGATAAAATTCTTCAAAAGTCTCGGTTATTGGCCAAAAATTGCCAAAAATCCTCTCAATAAAATTGTCTCACATTTAAAATTGCGAAAAAGTTTCACTTTTTTTGCGAATAATTGCCAACTATTTATACTTTTTAATTAGGTACCTAACCAAGTTTTCAATAAGCTTTACTTTTTTCCTGAAAATTGCTGAAAGCCCTTTCAACTATCGATCAAGAACAGCAAAAAACTTCATTTTTAGCGAAAATTCTCATGAGTTAGTTTTTTTCAACAATTGTGTAAAGCCTCATTTTTTTCTGAAAAGTTGCTAAAAAGCCTTGTCTATTTCTAAAATTGTCAATGTGTTGCAATTTTTACCAAAAAATGTCAAAAAAGATCCACTTTTATCAACAAATTGCGAAAAGTGGTCATTCTTCGACGAAAATTTCGTAAAAGTTTCACTTTCCTATTTTTTACTAAAAATTTTTAAAGTCAAATGTACTTCAATGTAAGTAGAAATTTCAAAAATTGGCTATGTTTTCAGTTTTTATGAAATTCTGGCATTTCGAGACGAAAATAGGGGGAGGGGGTTGTACCAACTGCCCCCCCGGGTTGTCAAATCTTGAAAGATTCAGAAAATTTGTCGAGTTTGTTGAGACTCGACAAAATCTTTAGTCTTAATTAAGAGACTCATTTTCCGACTTTTTTGGAACTTGAAAAACACACTTTTGAAATCTTTTGCCCTCGTTTCGCTCGTTTTTTTAGCCAAATTTTTGTAAAAAATTATGGCTATTGCAGTAGACCCAACTTAAGAAAAAAAGGTGGGAGGTCAACAATTTTGTTTTTTTTTGTTTCTGAATTTCTGCACCTGGAAAATATGTGTTCCAGGTAGAGGTACCTAACTTTTAAAAATGTCGAATGCAATTAATAAATTGACTTCTTGTAAGAAAATAACAATTTGACAGGTACTTGTAGGTACTTGAATTATTGATTTTTGGAAACTTCGATTCTTGCTTCGCTCAGGCCTGTTGGTTTTCTTTTTCAAGATCAAACTTTCTAAAACTCTATCATTCAAACTCAAAAAATGTTTTAAATTCAAAACTAAACTTCTCACATGAAATAAAATGTTTGTTTACTTTACAAAATAAGAACTTTTGAAAGCTTTTGCCCTCACTTCTTTCGGGCCTTTTTGTTTTTATTTTTCAAAACTGAAATTTCTAAAAAAAAATCATTCAAATTCTGAAATTTTGAAGCCATAAAAATCACTCTCCTCCCATAAAAAAATCTGTATTCTTTCATTTATCAAAATAAAAACTTTCGAAAGTGTTTACCCTTCGTACGCTGTTACAAAATGAAAAATTTTATGTCTAAAGCTTTTAAAAATTGAAAAATGAATACGAAAATTTTTTGTAAGTCTCAACTGATGGCTATGAATATAACCCAATTACCTACATATCATATCAATTGGCAAACTTATCTCCTCATCTTTTATTTCACATTAAAAAACTCACCTTTGTATTGGACAAAATTGACTTTTTTTCCTCATATCAGTAGGTAAATTTTTGGTTGACCCCCGCCCCCCGGTCATCTCCAAAGAAAATGCTTATTTTCGTCTGTGCAGACATGGATACTTAATGTCAAAAATTCATAGACATTTTTTCCAAGTTGTTAAAAGTCAAAGAAAACATTGTAAAATCAGATAAAAATTAATCAAATTTTTACCCAATCTTTCGGAATTCTGATAACATCAAAATGTACAAAATTGTTCCGTTCTTGCAAAGTTTTCAAAAGTCTGACTTACCTAATGTCAAGAATTTATCAAATGTCTCTCAAGTTTCTGAAAGTTGGAAAACTATTCTAAAAATGAGATATACGTATCTTAAATATTGTAAATTGGTTACATTTTTCCTAGTTTTTAAAAATCTGACATGATTTATTTTAAAAATATCAGTCATACTATCTAATTAAATTTGAGCATATGAAATCATATCTACCAAGTAGAAAGTGATTACATACACCAAAAATTATATACAAGTACTAAAATCAAATATACGCGTAGAAATTGTTAAAACAAACACCGCACACATATATTTCTCTCCATGTGGGAGTTTTCTTTAAAAAACCATCTTCTGTTATTATTTATTGCCACAAAACGTGTGCTACTGTTTACATATACGTTCTTATATGGGAACCACGTGTCGATAATGATGCTGAAATTATCGCCTAGTATAGAGCAAGCAGCAAGCATCAAGTTCCTCTGGTACATTTCCTCACCCCTTCTCCCTTCTTTCACTTCCGAATCAAAGACGTATCGCGGTTAGCATAATCGGCTCCTAGATGTAATTTTTTCCACTCATTTCTCCGGCTCTAACCGATAAATTGCGGTTAAAATGACTCCCATAAATCACCCCTATTGCCAATTTTCTCTCAAGCATCCCACCACAGAGCAAAAAAGAAAAAAACCTCGAATGTTAAGGACACAAAATTCAACTTTATTCAAGGTGAAATAGCCCATCTAATTCGCATTGACATACAAAATTCCACTTCCGACAACACATTCGAGTAAGTAAAGTATGCTCATCTGCGAATAATGATTTCCATTGCCAACAAAATGATAAATTCGAATCGTTGGTCGAGGATCAATTTATACTTAGAAATAAATACGAAATTCTTCCGAGTCATATTCGCTACAAACACCTCTTCGTTTTCTATACCGTGTCTCTTTGCTTAAATCAACTTCCAACTCGATAAAATATTAGAGACTTATGAATATGGTAGCGTCGACGTGAAGAAGAAATATGGCGACTCGAGAGCGATACAATTTGTTAAAAAAATTATGGCATTGTTTGGAGGTTATAGCCTGATTGATTTACGGTTTATGTAATTTTAAAGTAGGCAGGATCGGATAAAATGGCGACGTAATTTTTACAAGTAGTTTTTCGTAGGTAGGTTATACGTATTATGTAGATTCTACGTTGATGGTCGATGCACATTTTACATAAACGCATTGTGTGTGGTCTTACTATCTATTTACGAGGCGTTAAAATTCGACTCTTTTGGTTAGAATAAACATCAAACACGCCAGTGCGACAAACATTTTGAATGAATACAGTTTGAAAAATGAAAAAAAAATGTGAGTATGAAAAATTTTCTAAATTGTTAAGAAGAAAGAGAGTATACGAAAGTATGAGCAAACCGAGCTTACCTTTTTCATTATTGTTGTCATAAATGCCACTTAAAGTTTCTGCAAACGAGAGAAACAAAAAGAAAACTAAAGTAAATACTAAGCTCTAGAATGAAAAAAAGCTGCGTGTAGGTATATTTTGCGACATTGGATACAGTAAGTATATGAGAAGATGATTTGAGAATGATAAGAACGAGTATTTCCTTCACTAAGTAAGGGATATAAATGAGTAAAATAAGATTCACAAAAGAAGCTGTTGAAACCCTCTCTTAATCTTAAATAATGTAAAAATGTTCAAAATGTTGAACAAAACATGCATATAATAACTAATGATTAATTTTGAAAGTGAGTCGTTCACGAACGATTTCTACAAAGGATAGATACTTACCTATAAGAAGTTCGAGTGTAAATTAAAACCACTTCAGAGTAATTTCCTGAGAAAACCCCAATGACATAAGATTCACTGATTCAGTGACGAGAAAGTTGATTCACGAATTTAAAAATTAGAATCGTTCGCGAACGACCAAGCATCATTTCATGATGGAAAAATTCCTGATTCAGGTTTTTCATTTTTTAATTTGGTAATTTTTGATTGGTTCGCAAAAGAATAAGTTCGTATTACAAATAAGTATTTGATTTATCCGATATGAATCGTTCGCGAACGACAAGATCTGACAGGCGCGGTCACGGACAATGGTGTGTTTTTGAAACCAAGATGTTTTATCAACTTCAGTTTTAGAAAAAATAATTATTTTAAAAATATTCTAGGCTATTTTTAAAGGTGTTCGTTCATTCGAATCATAAATTGATCAATCATGAATCAATTCTCAAACGACTTGACACGAATGAACAAACCACATGAAAGTTTTCTCAATATAGGAAAACACGGAAATTCGAATCTTACACGCTGAACTTCCTGTGAAGTTGTTGAGAACAATTTGTATATTAAAATGGTTCGTTAAATGAATCGTTCACGAACGATGTCACAAAAATTCAAAGTTGAAACTGATTCGAGTCTAATTTTATCACAATACCTTTTCATCGAAAATTTTTTCAGATCGAATCTGAATCAATTTGTCAGCAATGAATCATTCGCGAACGACTGATTCCTCAAATGAATCGTTCGCGAACGAATTTATTAAAATGCAATGTAAATGCTTTCTTGTCGTGAATTTTTTCAGAAAATGAAAAAATTTGAAAATCGTTCGTGAACGAATTGATTGAATCCGAATCAATTTTCCAATTAATCATTCGCGAACGATATCATAAAAATGAAAAGTGAAAATTACTACAACTACAATTAATCTTATTCAATTTTTTTGGACTACTTTTTTTTCAAAATACCAATTTTTTGAGTTGAACGAAATTTTAAAATCATTCGATATCGATTCAAATCAATTTTTCAATAAATCATTCGCGAACGACATACTTAGCAATTTTCAGCGCCCAAAGAATAACTCAACGTACGAAAAAATTCACAGCATGCTCAAAGTTAAAGTTTTCACCTATCAATTTTCAAAGTTATCAACGAATCCAGCTCTGTTGTTCTCTTCAATGAATCATTCGCGAACGATGCAGCAATATCGTAAGGTTAAATTTCAAGTTTCAAATTGATTACATTTTTCAAAACGGAATCAGTTACAATATTTTAAAACCGTACACAAAATTTCAGTTCTTGTGATTTGAATCAACTATCAAGTCAAGAATTTCAACGACGTTCGTGAACGATTCGATCGAATGGAATTTATTTTTTTTATAAAAAAAGGATTAAATACATATGAAGGTACAATGAAGAAACAAATGATTCGACAATTTCTCAAACATTCAGATTCGATATTTCAAATCGTTCTCGAATGATTCGGGGTTTCTTTACGTAATTCATTCATTCTGAGCTGTAATTTGTAGGTAAAGACGAATTTAATTTAAAATCTAAAAATGATGAATCGATGCTCCGAAAAATTCGGTTATGAACGATTCTTTTTTAGGAGTGGTTCATTTTGAATTTTTCTATAAAACATCGACTATCCAAAATTGAAGTAAAATCCTCCGGTTTCGTTCATTGTATCTACAGATTCTCTTTTATGGTTCATGGATAATTATTCATCATTATTTCTGTTCCAAATCAAGTAGGGTGAGACAAAGGTTAATAATTTATATGAGTAGGTATATGTAATTTCATGGAAAATGTCAAATATTGAAGCCATCCATCTCAAGACTTGTTCAACTTGCAGCATGTATGTTTTCTGGGTTTGAAAAAAAATTTTAAAATGGAAAATTTAAAATCAGCAGATGATTGGAATTTGAAGAGCCCGAATTTGAACTCTCAAGATGACTGAAAAAGTAGAAATCTATCATTTAAAAATTTGAACAAATTACACCGAAACAATTTCTCATATTTACAGTAATGAATTAATTTTCAAAATAGGACCTCCACGCCCCCCCCCCAAGGACCGAGAAAAAAAATTCAAATATGGATTAACATAGGTATGTTATTAATTTGAATATGCTCGGTTTGAAAATTGGTTTATTTTTTTCATTAAATCTCATTAAACTAACCTCCACCCCTTATGGTATAAAGGTGGCCGGAATGACTCATTGTTTGGATAAAATCCCTGGATGTTCTTCTATCTCCCAATTTTGAAATTAATTTCGAAAAATTTATGAAAATCTCGAGTGATAAGTCGATTTTCACCAATCCTAGGTCGCTGAGTTCGAATTTCTATTTATTTTTTGGATTTGATCTCTCGATCTCTTCTGACTCACCCTTTCTATCCTATTTTGAATAACATCAAGTGCATACATAAGTTTTAAAAATCGTTCAAAATTTTAAGAGCCAGAATGTTGATGAAAATAGAAACTAGAATCATCGACTTTTTCCAAAAAAAAATTATGTCACGATTTTTTGAAAAGTGATTGGAATTTGATCAAACGAGAAAAATGAACCCCTACACCACCTGCCACAAAAATATGTACCATTTTTTGAATTTCTGGTTCATCAACCCTCCCCCTCCTCTCCCAATTCTCCACCACCAATAAACATGTACGAACAATTCTTTCAAAATAGAGCTCAATTTTTCCATCATCATTCCTAAAAAATTTCTGAAAGCAGAAAAAATTGCAAAAAATGTCCAAATAAAAATACTAGATACTCGTATGTATGTATTTGAAAATCCCCTATTCAATCCGGCTAAAAAACCAAACAAACACCTTAACAATGAAAATTATCGTTCCTACGTCATCTCAAATCACCACAAAACCACACCATTTAGCCTACGATAACTATACTTAATCGCTCAACTTAACTATTACACAAACAAATGATAACAAAAAATGAGAGAAGCATTAGGCGTATAATCTAAAGTATATAAGGGGTAGTTTTCAAAGGATTGATTGTCATTTGTCACCAACACCGACAACGGCTGCATTGGGTGCTCTTGCTCGTATAGCCTGGTTCACTTGTTGCATTCGCGCGTCTGACGAGTGTCACACGTCGTTATTCATTTTACCTTCGCGCTTGGAAACAGGCTGGGGCATGGACAAGGGCGCAATAGACGTATCAAGGGGTACGAATGACGACCTCGACAAGGTAATTTACAACAATCGGATTTCTTTATCCGTTCCACGTACCTACCTGTGTAAATGGGTACCTCTTTCGCCAGCAAAAAATACCTCGCATCTTTTATTTTATTTTTTTTTCGCACATGATGAGACGGAAACATGACAGGGCAATTGGCATTCATGATGCGACTAAATAATATACAACAAAGCAACAAGCTCGTCCACATAAGCAGGGTCTGTCACGTGGCCAGTTCTCACGATATAAATATAGGTACCACAATCGTACCCACAGATCATTGTTTCATTTATAAAGGATCTAAATTAAGTATATAGGTAGGAGAATGATAAAGTCAACGTCTCTCCCTGTTAACCTGTCACGATCCTAAAACAATAATTTCTCGCCGAAATCGAAAAGTGCACCAACGAACGCGAAAAAAACAACAAAACACGGATCTGTTCGTACTTAATAGGTCATTTTTGTACCATCGAATCGATATTCTGGCCAAATATCCAATCACGTATGTAAAATCGATTCGTTGCGATATTTCATCCATTTCAAAAGTCACGCTCACAGTCGAGTTGTATCCGCGTCGTCGTCGTAGCATTATGACATGGCACAGCACCCAGAGCTTTCTCAGAGCGAGTGATCGGTGACTCGGTGTGATTTACATAAGTCGTCCACTATATCTATATGTTTTGTCCAGCGGATTACCACACGAGGGGGCTGGTAGGGAGGGTACCGTACGGTATACGAGAGTTAATAAAATACATGGAGATATTTGTATTCCTTAATGTTATCCGCGTAGATGATATTTCGCTGGCTAGTGGCTTGTATATGTGGATAACGATGAGACCGCCATCTAGTGATTGTTTCCCATCCGTACGTGGACGACATTTAAACGATGAATTATTTTGCACGGTAAACACTTTGAAAATTGATGTAACACGTACAACAAACGAATACAAATATATCCGCCGTACACACTACACAGTACACACATCATTCGAATAATTTGTATGGAATATAGAAAAGGTTTGTTCCACCCTTACACCCCTCGCATTCCTCCTTCAGCTGATGAGTTCGTAACTCTGTTCTATTCCCACCTTCTTTTAGAGTGTAGAATATATCCGCGGTATGATGTTAGAGTCCTGAAGACTTGTGATAATCATTTAAACAGTGTTGATGAAAGCGAAAAATTCTTGGTTTTCGTATTCAGAGTGTCCTGAACATTACGAAGCCAGTTTCCTTTCATGAAATTCAAATTGAAGATGATTTTTTAAATCAGAAGGATCAAAAGGTTGATTTATTGGAGATTTAAAACGATGTTTGTCAGGTTTTTTTCAGAACCAATTTATGAACAATCAGCAGAATCAGACCCTGAAAATGAAAAAAGGCATACATAGACTATAGGTTACACCTTATTTTGCAAAGTTGAAATTTTCCACTCCCCCCTTGTTACATCTGGTGAGAAAATAACTCCATATTTTTTACTTTTCCCCTATTTGCTAAAAAGGTGGTGCCGGTGGCCCCAAAGTTTTAAAAAATCCATTCACAAAAATTTTTTGTTTTTGCATCAGAATTTTCCTAAACAATCCTTTTTTCAAAAAAAAAAAATCCCTAGCCCTTCAAACCATGATATTGGCTCCCCAGAAAGGAGCCCTTATCCCCCCAAGTTAAAAAATGAGAATGAATCAAAATCAAGAAAATTTTTTGGAAACATCGGAATTGTCCTGTATAAGCCCTTTTTCAAGAATAAACCTTCGTTGGAGCCCCAAATGATGTTGGTTTTTTTGGTATGGAGCCCCCAAATTTGGGAAACGTAAAAAAAGATAAAAAAATTGATATCAATGGAATTTTTTTGAGAATTTTTCATTTATAGGCAGAATCTTCCTACGATTAAATAAGCATTTTTTCAAGAAAAACCTTTTCCCGGTCTCCCGATTGATGTTGATTCCCTATAAAGCCCCTCAAAGTTGAAAAAAAAATCAACGAAAAAATAAGAAATTGATATCTGTACAAATGTTTTGAAAATGTTTCATTTCTGGGTAGAGATAACCACATTTTCAAGAACCACCCCCCTGGTTTTCCAATTGATGTAACTCTTTTTATATTTGATGCAATTTTCAACAACAAAAAAATCCAGCCGTTTTTTCAAAGAAATAAAATGTCTAAAATTTCGTCAAAAAATAAATGATTTTAGTTCAGGAGAAATCATTTCAGCCGTTTCGATTTGAACTCAGAATATGGATCGATGTAGGTAAAATTTTTTCCAAATGAATTTTTGATCCAAAGATTATTTTTCAGTTACAGTCTCTAGATCTCTCAGAAATTTCTATTTCGTTCTTTTATGAAGATCTTCGACTTCGAGGCTTTAATTCCTCCAAAAATGATGCATTCAGATTCCAAATTTATTTGAGCTTTGAAGAGATCAATCAATTTGAGTCAAACTAAATTGATAAAGTTGAACATTTGGGTGTAAGGGAAACTTGAAATTTTATATGTAATTCTCAAGTTATTTTTTGTTCAAGAGTCGGTCAAAAAAACACATTGATTTCTTTTTAATATCGCAGATTTCCTCGCCCCCTCCTTCCTAACAATGTTAGTAACCTACGTAAAGACCTCTAAAAATTGAAAAAAAATGAAACAAATTAGTATTTTTTAGATATTATTTTGTACGGTTTTTTTTTCTTATTTTAGCAGAGCTTTTTTGGGAAAATTGTTTTTGATTTGCAACGATTTTTGAGTCAAAATCGCTTATCGTCTTAATCTTAATTCTCGAGCATTTTCTGTCACATGATAGTCTGATAACCTCGAACAATGTTTCAAAAATTTTGTACAAATTTTTTTGATAAGTATTTCATAAAGCTTTACCTAGCTTTTTCTATGTAAATTTGTATTCAATTTTCAACGACTTTTGCACTGACGTTAGATTTTTAAGAATTTCTTCAGTATTGTGAGGAACTTTTGCAATATTCAAGAATTTTTTTAGCTTCATTTTCAGGGATTTTCATGCAAAAAAATTTTAATATTTAACGCAATTTTTAAAATACAAGTTTTACATCAATTTTTTCCTTATTGAAAACCAGTGCATGAAAACTTTAGGTTTATTACAATTTTTTGAATCTGAAAAAACGAGTAAAGGGGTGCAATTTGGCAAAAAAGTTGTTGGCCTACTGTGTAAGAAACACTTAGGAAAATCATACCTCTCTTTATGAAAACATTTTCAAAAAAATATCTTCATTTTCCCCATTAAGTGCTTGTAGATTTTGATATAAATTATAAGCTGAATAAATCAAAACAAATCACGAAAAAAATTTACAAATATAATGAGAGTATCTCCAATGAAACCATTTTTGGATTTTTTTTAAAAATTTTAATTTAGTCCACTTTGGAGCTTAATTTAACAAAAAGTTGACAAATATTAACCTCTTCATTTCAGGTCATTTCGTTGTTTTTTTTTTTTACTAGAATCCTTCAAAAGTGAACAATAGGTACATAACGCGAACACTTCATAATCTCTTGATTTTTTTAAACCTCATACAAAAATATGATAGGCCTATTCATTCTATGTAGGCAACCTTTCTGACGATTTTCATAGTATGGTACTGAAGTATTTGTTAAATGCAGGCCAAACTTTACATTCTATAGCAATTGATGAATCATTTTTTTGACAAAATTTCTAGCACCAGTTAAATTTTTCACCTTCATGCCCCTTTTTAAACGTAAGTCTAGGTATACATTGTAAAAACTCTGAATTTTCCAACACATCAACGAAGGCGAAATTGTATTCACCCCTTTTCTCCTCTTCCCTCGAGAAAAAAAAATCTAAAAAAACCGTTCCACTGGTATCTTCTCTACGGCGTGAAATTGTGCAGGTGCTTCGAGCTAAAGATAAACAATTCTAAGGGACTTCTGTACTTCGCTAATGTTACGCTGACGTCACGCCGCCACAAAATTATTTATAGATTGCTCAACTCTCTCTCGTATAAACACTCGGGATGCTATATGGAAGCCCAGCTTACATCTTACGGGTCTCCATAATTGAGTGAGAGAAAAACTATACGATGAACATAGCGAACTGGAGCGTCTTAAAAGGCATAAAAATCATTTTTAAAAAAATACTAAGTAGGTAACTCTAACCTTCCAAATTTCAGTACGCTAACTTTCGAAAACTAGAAATTATTATTCCTTCGATCCTTCACAAAGTGTACAGTGCGCTGCCGTTTAGTGTTTGGTGAGTAATGACGCATATCAAAAAACTTCCTTGAAGCATTTCAGCATGGAAAATTTATTTGCGCCGCGGGTGTAGTAACAATGAAGCTGAAGGAGACCGAGCTCGAGGTTCGACTTTAGCACGAGTAATTTTCTATACCGACTGCGAGGTCGATTGAGACGAGAAAATCGCAACGACGAGTCGTATTAACGGGTCAGTATATTGCAGAGGAGATATAGACGTCGTGCTGCGGCGAAGGGTACCATATACCATTAGTAATATGAGCGCCCAAAGACCCTTAAAGAAACTGGAAGGTGATTTACCGAAATCTTGGTATGGTTTTATGGTTTATGTGTTCGTATTAGAATACAAATGACGGAGAGCAAATTTAAATTTACTGCAACTTGAAATTTAAAAAAAAAAAAAAAAGGTGAAAAAAAATATTAAAGTCAAAAATAAGCATTAAATATTACATTTCTATCCCAATTTAATGAAATTTTGATTTTCTCATTAAAAATTAACCAAATTTGAAATCTTAAAAACTCTTCAAAGATCGAAAAACAATATTGAAAGTAAATGTATCTTTGAATAATTTTTCAATTTTCCTCATTCCAGTTCAAAATTGATACGAAAATGTTCAAAAAATCTTTTCAAAGGATCACACAAAAAAAAACGACGAAGATTTGAATTCGAAGGGAAAAAATTAACAAACAAAAAATCTACGAGAATTTATTTTTTTGATCGGTGCCTTTTTTCATCATGTAAGCCTGTCTGCATTTCTTCTATTTTTCCTACTTCCTTTCAAACAGACCTATTGAATTTTGAACTACTCGTACCTCTCCTCTCCTTATCTTGCCCTCACACTTCACGATCGCATTATTGTGTACCTTCTGGATAAAAGAGCATTGATACCAACCTACCTACTCGGACGCGATGGTAAATTATGAAGCGATGGCTATTATCACGAAAGCGTAATTAAAACGTTATCGTGGGCGTCAGTGGCAATTGCCAAAACAATATTAAAAGATATTGTATTGTAATACCAGTTGAACACGACAGCGATAATGGTAACCGTTTTCCTATTTTCAGCGCCTCTACCGCTCTGCATCCTCACTCTCTCTCTCTCTCCTTCCTCACTTCGACTAGGTATACTATATACAGCGTGCTTGTATTTGTATATTCGCCGATGACGATGACGTTGACGGACCGTGGTTTTTATTGTTTTTGAAAAAAAGTAATATGCTGGTGTCCGCCACCCATCCAGCAGCACACAGTGAACAGTGATGTGGGTTAAATTTAGAATTTGCAGACTGCTTGCGTACGAGTAAGTAGATGTGTTGGAAATTGTGTGCTATAGTACGAGCTGCAGTATGCAGAGTGGAATGGAATATGGCTGTGCTGAAGAGTGGTTGAGGAAGAGGTGGTAAAAAGCGAAAAGTGAGGTAGGAAAAGTAAAGGGATCATAGGGTCATTGTAGAATCTTGTTGAATAAGATTGAGTCGATTTTTAGAGTGAGGAGAAAACAAAGAATTAATTTTCATAACACAAACATAGGTGTAAATATCCCTCCCTTTGTATTACACTTTCTATCTAGAGATATTCCAAACATCATGAACAATTTTTGATTGTACCTAAAGTTCATTTTTTTGATTTTTGGAAAAGTGTTAAGAACCCAAATCAATCTCACTTTTTGAAGAAAAAAAATCAAAATTCAACTAAGTAAATGAAATGGAAAGTTGAAATTTGACTAAGGTAAGTAGGTACACATTTTTAAATTTTTTTTTGTTGTAATTTTGAAGTGTTCAAAGACCTTTACCTGATTTGTGAATTTTTCGATTCTCAAAAAATACCTCTGAAAAACGTATAAACCAAAACAGGAAAAAATGCCAAATTTCATTGGGGGGAGGGGGTTGGCAAAACAATTGGATTAAATCAGCCTTATGTATTATCCAGGGGAAAAAATTTAAATTTGATTAAAATGAAGTGGAAAATTGGAATTTAATTCACTCATTTTTAAAAAAATCAACTGATGATGATTTTTCTTTGAAACGTTTTAGGGCCTTTAACTGATTGATTTTTCAGTTTTCGAAAAATACGACTAAAAATACAAATGAATTTGAACACACAAAAACAGATTTCGTAAAATTGAGCATAAATCTTTCAATGGGGTAGTGAACGTCTGAACGATCGACTTCAAGTGTTCAGAAGTTTAGATACCAAATTAATTAATTTGGGGCTCTTTAAAGGAGGTTTTTGAAAAATAAAAAAAAAACATAAAAAACCGCTCGAAACTTCGAAACAGTTTGAAACTATCACCAGAAATCTAAAATTAATTACTACCTAAATTTTGACTTTTTACCCCAATTTGATGACATTTTAATTTTTTCATTTGAAACAGGAACCACTTTCAATTTTTTAAAATTTGCCAAAAATCAAGCAGTGAAATCCATCATCTTCAATTTTTCCAGAGGTTGTATTGTTGAGTACTCTTTCGATCAGTCTCTCTTTGATCTAAGAATGCATCTGTTTTTGAGATATTTCCTTTATCAGTCGAAGAAATCAGATATTTAAATATTTTGAACGTATGTTATGGAAGATAGGTCCCTTTTTTACACACCCTGTAACACGAAACATGACCAAAAATTCAAGATTTGAAGACTTATGAGCTCAATTATCCATTACTCATGGATTTTAGCCAAGTTTAAGACCTATATTGAGTTCCTATACTGGTTAGTATTTTAAATGTAGAAATTGAACTCAAATAGGTATTCGAAGTTAAATTTTGGATCAACTTGCTTGGTCAAAAGTGTGAGAGGGAGGGGGATGCATAAATTTAGAAAAAAATGTCTCGTTCGATAGGAAGTAAAGGGATGAGACCAGAAAAAACTTAAATATTACAATTTTTTCAAGTGACACCTCCCAGTTTTATGATTTTGAGATTGTGTAGATCACGAACTTGAATTTTTTATCGCAATAGAAGTGAGCCGAGCATTGGAGAAATTGAAATTTTGCATTTTTTTTTTCAAATGGCACTTATTTTCTTGCAGATGTAAATTATAATTTGGCAATTATTTTGTCTTACTCTTAGGACTGGAGGCGGGAGCGAGACAACAGGCGAGGCCCGAAAAAAAGTGAAATTTTACATTCTTCGTAGTAATAATTTTTTTATCTACGAGTGTCGAGTAAGTATGTTTCCGAGGTCGTGGATTTAAAATTTGAACTCACAAAGGTAGGCAGAACAGGGACATTTCACTCGTCTCTCTCTTCCTTTCACCCAATAAAAAGATATCCCAACCAGCATGACATTTTTTTTGATGAACTAGAAAAAAAAACCTAAAGAAAGTAGGTACAAAAACACACTATCAAGCAAAATTACTTACAGAAGCAGAATTGCATTTTTTAATTTTTGGCGAATTTTTAAAAATTCAAAAGTAGGTAGGTACAATTTTTATGGAATAAAAACAAAAAATAAAAGTTGATAACACTAAAATAGAATTTTTTTGTGTTGAAAATTTAGTCTTTTTTTAATGAAAATTTTCTCGAAAAAACGTTCAAAGTTTAAATATCAGCAGGAGGCTCCAAAAAAGCGCAAAACTATCATTAATTATTTTGAAAATTAAAAAATACACAATTTAACCAAATTTCAGCTTTCTACCTCAATTTTATCAAATTTAATTTTTTTCATAAAAAAAATCTATTTTTTAAATTTGTCAAAATTTGTCAAAATTTGTCAAAAATCCAAAAATGAATTACAACACCTGAAATTTGACTTGGTGGTGTATTTTTGAATACTGTTTCAATTTTTTTCCATTTGATCTAAAAAATATTCTGTCAGTGGGGATACTTCGTTTGCAGATGAAAAAAGCTGCAACGTCATTTTTCAAAATTCTGCTTCCTTCAATTTTGCCTAGGAAACATGGCCAAAGCATGGCCAAAGTGTAGACCACCAAAAATAAAACCCAGAACTTCTTCGAGAGATACCTCTTTATCCATATTTTGGGTCATAGGTAGAACTTGAATTTGATGTAATTATGATGTGGTCGAGGAACTTCGGTGGCGCCTGAGTAGTTAACGTCACACAACCTTAACAACATATGTGACACAGAAAAAAGTTCGTAGAGATCTTATCTGGGAAGAATTTGAAAAGAGGACAAACAGAACTTCAGGAGCAGTAGGTACTTAATAGATTTTCAATAAACTGAAATTTGTTTAACTGATAATTTTTTATCAATTAAGATTGCCTTCAACTCGATAATTTCACTAAAATTGAAGGAACATTTTTTTCCTGAAATTTCCCTAACTCACATTCCCCTTGAATGCCAAATCAAGATAGGGGTACCCGGTTGACTCGTACAAATTTTCTGGGAAAAAGTTCGACGAACAAACGACAACAAATATTTAAAATACAAAAAATGTAAGTAAATAACACTTAATCTGTATCAAATTCGAATTAAAAAAATATTCAACTCACCATGGCTATTAATGTAATTAGCTAAATAGAGATCAAGTTCCCGGACGGATACATTTATGTGGTAAGGATTAACACATAGACTAGGATGAGTACATTCAGGAGATTTTTCTAAGCGTTCGCCATCTGTACTTTCTAAAGGTATTGCTTTAAATAATATCACCATAACTAGATCTAATCGCCAGACCTGAAACACAAAAAAAAACCAGATACACGTAAATTTTTTTATCATAACACATTACACATCTGCCGCGTTCGTATTTACATAATTAATCTCGTACTCGAATATTATAGTATCAGCAATTTACCTATACATATTATACCGAGTCCTCTCCTCGGAATCATATATAAAAATTCGATTCGCGAAATGACGAAAAAAAAAGTCGTTTTGTGAATGTCATTCAACAAGGGTGAAACGAGTTCCCGCATCAACCTAATTAACGTATAAGGTCACCTCTGTTGTACACACAAAGCGAACACCGCCTCAGAAAGAAAAAAAAGGTTAAACCGAAATACCACAAAAATGACAAAGATTCACCGCACGCGTTACTCCCCTATTTTTTTCTAAAAAGCACTCTCTCCCCGTTCAACGTTAGCTTTTTTATATTTCCAACATACATAGAGTGTAATTTCATCCTTACGAGAAAAATATCACCGGGGTGGTTCAACTTTACTAAAAGAGTTTACTTTACACCATCTAGCTAGGTATACGCTATCTCGTATATCGAATTATTCCGCTAAATTAATCGCAGCCAGGTAAATGAAATTTATTTTACTCAATGAATTATTCGCTCGTTCCGGAAGAAATATTAAAAACGATGGCATCGGCAGAAGAAGAACAAGACAGAAGAGGCAGACAGGAGCAGGGTATAGCTTCAAACCTTCCCTAAAAATCCATTCGCGTGGTTTGCGATTTGTTTGGAAATTTCGTGCAGCCAACATCGAACGAAGAAGAGATGTCGTTTGAGAAAAAGAGCTAGCAAAACTGAGCTGCGTGGTGTATTTAAGTGGAAAAAGATTTCCTATCTTTGAACATTATCGCAATGCCAATGTATCTTTAAAACATTATAGTTGAATACGTAAAGTGCCTATAACACCGATACACACGTATAGTATAGGTACATAAACATTTCCTTTTCTTTCTGTAGTTTACTCTCTTTATACTTATACTTCCCATTTTCGTCGCCTGCATCGTCACCTTATTTATATATCTCTTATTTTTTTTTGTTCTGCTTCGTTTTTTTCCACGTTCTTTAATTCTGATGTCGACGGGAAAAAAATCCTACTGTGTTGTGTACAGCCTATGGAGAAATTATACGCGAATGAAACGAGCAAAAAGAGATTATCTTTCGCTGTTTTAGCCTATACTTCGCAATTGACTTAGATTTGTGTTCATATAAGTTATAATAGGTGATGTAGTAGGCTTTCTTCCGATATCGAGAATACAAAAGAATAAATTATTCTTACTTTATGTAATTCCCGAAAGAATTTTCTCAACTTGGTACTTTGCTTAGAAGATGTTCAAGAATGTGATTCACTATTTCGATGGTGGTAATTTTATGGAATTGATTGAAATTCAATTCAGATCGGAGAGGGATGTTTTTTAAATGACTTGTTTTTACCCTCGTACGATAGGCGGGGTAATATGGCATGAAAAAGACGCGGGGGAAAGGTAACAGGCAATGAAAAAAATGAGTGAAAATTTCAACAAAAAAAAGGAATTTCATTTTAATTTGTGTTTTTTTAAATTGTGGTTTTTGAGGAAATTTTTTTCGGAGTCGTTTCACTTCTTTCATTCAAGAATCAGGCAATGACTTCTAATAGCAATATTCATTAAATTTTTAATTTTTGAAAATTTAAATACGAGTATATAGGTTTCCCATTCCTAATTTTCTGCCAATTTTCTAATTGTTTTTTTATTTATTCTTCTATTTTCGAGCCTTGAACCTTCTTATAATTTGACAAATTTTCATTGAAAAGAAAAAAAAAATAGAAACAATTTTACTTTGTTGTAGTTTTTTTATTATTTGGATACATTATTATAAGTACCTATCTCAGTTTTTTCCGAAAATACTTCTCTTCTGCATATTAGTTGATTGACAATTCAATATACATACATACATAATTTCATTAAGTACGTGATTGTACTCTTTTTTAGCCCCACCTTTTCGATTTTCTTTTTACTGAATTCCTCTCTCGTTCTGGCAAGCAGAAACACTTGGCAGAAAAATTCTGTACTCCAGAGCAAAAAGGATTGAATTAAGTACATTTTTTTTGGATTTTGAGATTTTTGCATCATGGAAAGCTCTTGCAAACCTCTTTCCAATGATGTGAACAATGATGTAAAAATCGCAAAATCGAAAAAAATGAACTTGTATCGTTTTTGCTCAGGAGTACAGAATTTCCCATCAATAAAATGTCAAAAAATCAAATTTTTTATACGAAGTACCTTGGAAAAAAGTCTTAAAGTATTGAAAAAATAAATTTTTTCATGAAAAACTTTGAGAAGAATTTTTTTGATAAATTATGAATGGAAATGAAAAACTTTGTAACGGTAGGGATTGCGCCCTTCACTTCCACCTAAAGGGAAGATCGGACCTGAGGGAAGTGGCTGCACTGCTGTGTACTACAGACAGCGCGATCTATAGGAACTGGTTTCCGAGCCACTTCCGAGCTAGGTAGAAGACTTCTCTTTAGTATTATAATTAACTGTTGATCCGTTCGCATGTGATTGTAATCTCGCGGTTAGGGAAATTGTTTTAGGCCTTGTGCCATGTACTGTTTTGTCTCTCATATGTTTTAGTCAATTGATTGTATATTACATGGTAAATACATCAATTGGCAAGTGCGCACCTCCGGTGATTTATTTATGAAGTGTTTTCTACACCCCAGAATCACCTATGAGCTCTTGAGCCTAGGTTGCGAGTTGAGTTCTGCTCAACTCACCTATGTAAAGGTAGACGTCATCTCTCTTCAAGCAGAAGAGGATAGTCCGAACCTCAACATTTGGCGCCCAAGCGTGGTCCGTCCACTGGGAATTTGAAGCTGCAAAGCTGAAATTCATCTTGAGGAAGATGTGGTGCGGAGAGATTTCGCGGAGTTTCATCTCTAGTCGTCGTGGGATCATCTCTAATCGTCGTGTGTTCATCTCTAGTCGTCGTGGGATAATTCTGGAACTCCCTGTCAACTTGGCGACAGAAGTATTCAAGTGAGAAGAAGTCAACCAGCTTGGATAAGGTCAACCTGGCGACCTGACGATCTTTTTAGTGGTCTGAATACCCTAAAGAGTGAGAATATCGCGACATCTCGGAAAGCTCACTAATTTGCAGCTGAAAATTCCGATCAAGAAGAGTCAACTTTGAGCAGTGGAGCACAGTTGTGCAGGTCCGAAGTGTGAAAAATCCAGGCACACTTCGACATGCTCAAGGTAGAAGTTTGAGGTCAAAGTGTCAAATCTGAATGGGGCACTTACTGGTGAACAAAAAAAGAAGTATTATTTGTTCAAATAAGGTAGATGACTGCTTGTAATAATCTGGATTTTTCGAAACAACTTTCTTTCAACTGTCAGAAGTCATCTCAGTATGGATAAAGATCAACTTGGTGACCTCGGAGGTCTTCGAAAAAGGTAGCTCAGGAACTTTTAGGAGCTCAAAATCACGAAATCCAAGTGCCTACCAAGTGCAGCTGAAAAATTCCAACAAAAAAGCACAATTTCAGCTTTTGTGCACACCTGTGCAAGTTTGACTTTGGAAAAAATGAGCATAGTTTGACAAGAAGAAAGTAACTGTGCAAGGTCAAACATTCTGAGTACCAATTTCAGCAAAAAAGGTAGATTGACTTCGGAGCCAATGAAGAGAAAAATTGTAACATATTTTGAAGTCAAGCGGATGAAGCCAAATATCCAAAAAACTGTTTCCAAAGTGCTGTGTGGAGAAATTTTTCAAAAAAAGATGACGCAAAATTTCTCAATAATGACTCTGGGGCATCCAAAAATGAAGAAAAAATGGTAGATGTCATCAGAAAAGCCAGCTACTGAAGCAGATTACCAAACCACCCTTTTTAGACCAACTATGCAACCATTGGAACATTGTAATAAAAGGTATGAAATTTAATTATCGAAAGAATCGCGGAAAAGTGGCCGAAAATCGCGTAATTAGAACCTCTGTTCAAACTTGTGCCTGTCACAGTTTGGAAAATTTGAGCACAGTTATACTTGCTCGGCAGAGTAGTTCAAGGTCAAGCGAGAAGTTTCAAGTTCAGCACGCACCTGTGAATAAAAACGAGAAGCAAATGCATTGTGAGCTGGGTAGATGTTTTCAAGGTTATCCATCCTGGTTTTTCGGAGATTTTTGTGATAAATTCTGGGGCAGTAGAGTCAACTGAAATTTTTGAAATGAAGCTGCATCCAAAAGCCCACAGGGGCAGTAGAGTCTACTTGAAAATTTTCAAATCAAGATGCAGGGGCAATACAACAGCCCAATAAGAAGAGTGCTCTACCTGAAAGCTGAAAATTTGTTTCAATGCAGTTGAGATGCCATCAATACCTTGGAGATGTAGATTGACACCGTGTAGTTTTTTAATGTGCAAAAATATAAGAAGAAATACTGGGACAAATCAACTTTATACAAGCTTCACGGACCCCCCACTATCATGAAAATAGTGAATTGGTTACTGAGTTTCAACATGCAGATACATAGGTAGAATTTGACACTATTTTATTTGCATGGTAGAGAGCCAACATATCTAATCTTATCTCCCTGCCATCACGTCCGAGGTACCTAGCAGCTGATAAGAGATTTTTATACATTGTTATCGGAAGTATTTGTTGGAAATTTTTACAAATATCACACAGTTATTTATCAGCTGACTTACAAAATGGAAACGTGTGAAATATTGGTATTGTGATGTGTACTGAAAAAACCTGCCGAATTAACCAGTGATAGGTAGAGTACAACTTGAACGGAGCAGAACAACACAGGTAGAATAAAAAGAAGATGACTACGTGTATATTACGGAAAGATTGAACCTACCAAATACTGTGTTGATTAACATTCTTTAGCCTACTCATTCTCGTAACTGCTATGGTGTGGCGGATTGTCAGTTTTTAATTTTTAATACTTAATTTTTGTACATTTTTACTTTTGTGAATTATTTTTGATAATGTTGACTGTTTGTGAAATTTTTTTTAAATTGTTTTTTGTGACTATTGTAAATTGACATGACTTAATTTGTATGTATGTAGGTAGTAGCCATAATTTTAGTTTATTTAGAGGAGACCTACACTACTACATGAAGATCAGGTAGATGTTGACAAATCAAGCTGAATATCATGTAGATGTCATCAGAGAAGCTGCGGAATCCACGAAGCGGGGCAGGTGGTCCTCCAGTTCATCCCTACCATTACTGACCTGAGGTCTTTTGAGCTTCGTGCCTCAGCACCTCCTCTGTCAAGCTGAGTCAAGAAACTGGGGCAATGTAACGGTAGGGATTGCGCCCTTCACTTCCACCTAAAGGGAAGATCGGACCTGAGGGAAGTGGCTGCACTGCTGTGTACTACAGACAGCGCGATCTATAGGAACTGGTTTCCGAGCCACTTCCGAGCTAGGTAGAAGACTTCTCTTTAGTATTATAATTAACTGTTGATCCGTTCGCATGTGATTGTAATCTCGCGGTTAGGGAAATTGTTTTAGGCCTTGTGCCATGTACTGTTTTGTCTCTCATATGTTTTAGTCAATTGATTGTATATTACATGGTAAATACATCAATTGGCAAGTGCGCACCTCCGGTGATTTATTTATGAAGTGTTTTCTACACCCCAGAATCACCTATGAGCTCTTGAGCCTAGGTTGCGAGTTGAGTTCTGCTCAACTCACCTATGTAAAGGTAGACGTCATCTCTCTTCAAGCAGAAGAGGATAGTCCGAACCTCAACAACTTCGTGAATAAAATTTCAAAAAAGGTGAAAAATATCAAAGAAAAGAAAAATAATTTGCCTGTTTTCCAACAAAATCATAGATACTTATCTGAAAATTTGTTCCATGTTAAAAAAAAAAAAAAAGTCATTCAATTCGTCATTTTACATTCATCTACAACCCATCCCCCTCCTCCTTTATCACAGAAATATAAAACTACCACAAATTTTAAACAATGGAATTTTCTCGGAATTTTGAGATGAAATTCGACCATGATAATTTTGTTGGGGGCTTAATATGGACATTGGACACTCTTAAAATCAGTTTGAGCTGTCAATATAAAAATTCCTGATGTCTCAATCCAAAGTAGGTAAATTGATCAACAGACAAACTCCAGAAAAAATGCAGGAAAATGTGATTCATTAGAATGAAGCCTCATACGATTCATTCCTTTAAATGACATCATTCAAGTCTATAAAATCGCTTTAGTCGAAAACAGTTTATTCAATAAGGCTATTCCAGTCCCTCTAGCAACTTTTGCATGCTCAAGAAGGGCTAAAAATGAACTTGAGCCCTTAAAACTCTGGATGAGGCATTGGGGTTTATTGGAAGCTTTCTCGTTCGTTTCAAGGAGTTGGCATAAAATTTCAGTGGTGTCAGTAAAGTTCAAAACTGAATCTTTTGTCTAGTTCCAAAACATAGGAGTAACTTACTAATTCATTGAAGAATTCGTTATTTTTTGAACTAATTACACTTGGAATTTCGTGAAAGAGTTCGAAAAAAATTGAGAGGGTTCCTAATCAATTTTTTTTTTAAATTCAAACTTCGTTACAGTCTCTCAAACAACCTAAAACTGATTGCTTTTGAGTCAGACGAATGTCTTTGAAGGGAAATGCGATGAGAAGATGAAGAAGACTTTCATGAAAATAACACTGCTCATTTTGAAGTGATGATTTTTGAAAAAGAAAGGGAATGAGAAGATGGAAAATCCAATCATTTTTTTTCTTCAAAAAACGCATTAAAAAGAACAAACAAATATTTCAATTTTGGACAAAGTATTTGAAATTTAAAATTTCGTTGAAAAATGATTCTATAATATCCTTTATTTTTTTTCAACAGAACGTTTTAAAATAGAGAAATAAATCTGCCTGCAATTCATTCCAAGTCTCGTCCTCGAGGACCTTTTGTAAGATAATTCTTTGAGGTTTTGAAAAATAATATTTTTTGGCCTTTTAGAATGAAAAATCATTGACTCAGTCGTATGTATTATTCTTTTTTTTTTGCCATTTCTCCCCTTTTTTTGGTTAGGTCTGTACCTCTTTTTGGAATCTCAAATCATTCGGTATCGGTTTTGAGCTTTTTTGAGCCTCCAGGAGATTTTTGAATTTTCCTATGTTGAAAAGATGCTGAATTTTTTGTCGATCGCTTTTGAAGTTTTGAGACTATTTCTAATTTCTCAGAATTAAATTCATAATTTTTGGCCAATCTGTACCTAATCTTTGACCTCGATTTCCCCAGCATTTTTTATACTTTGCAGGACTTTTTTCAAAATGTTCACTTTATTTGTGAAAAATATTGGAATCAATTTTAAAAGTTCGCGAAAGAAAGGGATTAAGTATAATTTAATTTCACATAAGTTGTGATCTAAATTTTGGGCGATTCCGGATTCGTAATTCGAATATATTTTTTCAACTTTCATCTGTATTTTCATTACTGGAAAGAGTTGGAAAAAGGTGTTTATTCATCAGTTGGCCAGTGATTCAGATTTAGGTTCTGTTCAGACGGTTCTTATAAAATTAAATTAAAAATGAAATGCAACCAGACTCGAAAACTGTGATTTGAAATTATTCCATGGTATCTCACGGATTTTTTTTTTTTACTTTTTCACAACCTGTTTTCAACCAAATTTTCAGAAAGATTTCCACTCGACCCTCCCCCTCCCCATACGAAAGAATTAACAAAGTCAAATTTTTCACAGGAACATTTTCAAAAAAAATTTAAATTTGAAGAAAATTTGTATGCAAAGTATTTTTTAATTTCATCTAAAATAAACTTTTTTTTTCTCAATAATTTGAAGATCTTTGTTGCGCGTTTCAATTTTTTCATTTTTTCACTACCTTTTTTTGACTAAATTCACTACCTTTTCACTACTTTTACTACCTGTTAGATACCCTGAATTCCAATCGTGAATTGCCCAAATTATTTGCAAATCATGATTTGAATCATAAAGTTCGTGATTTGAATATAGATTTTCAAGCAATTTTTTCCAATAGTGGAAATTTTGAATCTGATTAAAAATCCCACTTGAGCTGTTCAGCTGGAATGTGTTGAAATGTTGAGTTTTCAAATTTAGAATTTCAAACGTAGGTGGTCACAAGAAACCTAGAATGGAACAACAGTGAAATTATTGCAAAATATTCATTTTTCAATCATGAGTATCACCTTATTCATTTTAGTGAAATTTGAGTACTACTTTCGCAATTTTGTATTGTTCTATGCAAAATTTGTGGTCATTGTAACTGAGGATATAAAAAGCCTTGAAAAAAGTAACATCGAATGACTGAAAACTCGGCTGAACTAATGTGGATTTATTCCTAAAGTCTGTCTTCTCCTCCCTCCCTCCCCCTCTCTTCCTAATTAACATCATGATTATACCCCCTCTCCCCAACACACAAATCATATTTTATTAACAACTTGGAAAAGAGCATCAAAATGTACAGTAAGTATAATCAAGCAAGATAGGTAGATTAAAAAAAACTCACTTTGTCAGCTTGTCGTAGACAGTCTATCCTTCTCATCTTTCCTTTTTGATCTGGATTCGAAAGTACACACATTGCTGGTTTCTTTCCGGTAATACTAAGTACAAAATCTTCTCTACACTCTTGCGTGATATCTTTACGCAATTTGCCTAAAAGACGAGAAGCCCACTTCTGTTTGACTTCTGGTTTTTCATTCTGCAACAAAACAAACGAAAAAAAATCCAAAATTACTTACAACACCATAATAAATAATTCAATTCGCGAGCATAATACACGAGTGGATGTAGCTCGGTCATAGCTTACAATAGCATATATTTTGATAAACAAGCCACAAGACTCTATACATATTTTGGTGGACAAAGAATCTTATTGAGAGTATTGTCCAGTGTTCGGATGGGTATTGTGATTGTGCAAACATCGGTGCATTCGCGTCGCACACCAGTTTACAACGTTAGGAAAATTTGGGCGTATTACTAAACCCCTGGTTAACTCGAAAGCAAAACATTCCCAAGAGTCGAATAATTCCCGCGTATCCTGCAAATAAAAGTGAGAAATTACTGGGCGTGTGTAGTAAATTACCGCAAACACGAAATAGCTGCGTTTAGTTTCTTTAAAACTGACCGCTGCCGGGATATAAATTCACCATTCGCTCTATCGATGATTTACACTGTAAAAAATTCTCGTGTTTTGTTTTATCAAAAAAAAAAAAAAAACACCATCGAAACTTTCATCCCTAAACATTAAAAAAAAATAGAAGAAAAACAACAAGCACCGCAGCAGAGTTCACACGTTATTTGAAATATTCATAGAAATTTCAGTAGGGTGAAGAAAAATCTGCGAAGGGGTGAATGAAACTAGGCAGGTAGAAAATTTCACCATAGAAAAGAACTGACTGCATTATACACATATAAGGGATCCAAACAACAAACAGCAAGAATCCCAGCTCAGTCCGGTCATCGTCGATGTGTTCTGTAGACTTCGCAGAATTTTATGTGTGTAATGGTCACCGGTCTGCTTAACGTTTTTCACGAATTTCTCCCCATCTCCCTGCTCGCTGCTCCCTTCTGGCTACTTGTGTTCACCTTGATGGTCGCGCTGCGCTGTACTTTTCAGCCATAAATATAGCATGTTGGCAATGGACTTAATGCCATGTAAAATCAGCATTTTTTACGCTCCGTTTGGTTGTTCACACTTTACCGGATTGACCTGCTCTGCCCGTCGTCGTCGTCGTCGTCATCGCCTTATCCGCACTAGCATCCGCAGAGTCGTTTACATCATTCGAACCATGTATGCGATGCTCACACGAATGGACCCGAACGACGCTGGTTTAGTCTCCTTTTTTTCTCGTTCGTACCCTCGCTGCATCCTTTTTTGTCGCAGCTACGACGACGACAACGACAACAACCCTTATCCTTATTTTTATTGTTTACTTCATTCGCAGCTAACTAAAAGCCGTTTCTTATTTCCTTATCAGGTCTATTTACGCAGTCTAGTCATATCATCGCATTCAAATGTACCTACCCTGGTGCCCTTTTGCCGCTGCTGCTTTTTTTCCTCCTGCGCTGATATGTATGTACATTCGTCCACTGCTCTAAATGTTTTAAATTTATTAGCGTAAGAGTCGTGTGTTAACAACTTGCCGTATATAAAAAGATGTGCTGGTAGGAACGAGCAAGCGAACCCTTCGCTTCGTCCAGGGTTTTCTTTTCGTATGAATGGGTTTTACCCTCCTCAGCATCTTTCGATTGTGGTCAGAGAGTTGTACGAGTGGATGTAACGTGTTAGGTTGAATTTGAGACTTTTTCTCCTTGAACGAGGAGGAGAGAAAGAGAGATATTGTAGGGCTATATTAACGATATTTTCATTATTTTTGAACGATTCAAATTCCATTTCCATGAAGCATTCGTAACAGCCAATGCAGGATTTCGGGGATCTTGGCTTCATATTTGGAAAAAAAGAACAAAAATTTGAGAAGTTGAAAAATGATGAACAGACTGTACAACAACTAAAATAAAATTAAGCCGCAAGATTTCGCTAAATCTCAACAAGGTTTGGAATCTTTGGTTAAATAGGAGGGGGGGGGGGGGGTCGAAGGCTCATATCTCGAGACTTATCGAACTTTCAGCAAATCTATGTCTGAAGTTTTCTAAAGAATAGGTGAATACATAATTATGATGATCAAGATTGATAATTACCTAAAATTTAAAAAATTTAACTTCTCATGATTAGCAGAAAACTGAAATTTATTTATTTGAAAATTTGAAAAAATTGACACCTTTTTCCAGTCTCTTTTTCAAACTAATTTTCAAAATGGACTCTTCATATCCTCCCCCTCCCTCTCTACGGGCACAAGGGTCACAAATTTTGATCATAAATCTTCCAGTATCGCCAAAAATTCAAATCAAATTATGTATATATCAATCAATAACTCAAGGTGTCTGCCTCCGCTTTGAATACGAGTAAGATCGCGATTTTTAGAAAAAGCATGGTCTGAAACCCTCATAACCAAAATTTTGACTTTTCAAATTGATTTGACGGTTTTTGGCGATTTTTTGAAAATCCAAAATTGACCACTTTCGGTGATTTATGCCGATTAAAAAAAATAGGCGTACATATTTCAGGTATCTATATTGGCCTGGGTAAAAATTATGAAAATTAGTCCCAAAACTAACATCAACTCTCACGAATCAAATTTCCCCATTTTCGGCCATTCTGGAGCCTTCAATTTTCTGTAGAAGACACGAAAATTAATTTGGACAGCTGAAAATTAAGTTGTGGCCTATTCTCAATTTCTAGACAGACCATCTCGAGGGTGTTTTATAAAAAAAAATGTAACAAATTACCAAAAAAATTTTGTAAAAAAAATCACTTGAGATGTTCGCTTAGAATTTGCTCAAATTTGGATAAACCACAACTCGATTTTTGGCTACCTCAATTTGTTTTCACGCCTTTTGGAGAAATTTTAAAATTCTGGAGAGGTCAAAAATGGCACTGGAGGCTCCAGAATTGTTGGAAATCGTTAAAATTCGGTTAGGAAGAGTTGAGATTGATACTTAAATTTTCAACAAAAAGAAAATAAAAAACATGCATCGCCGAAAATAATTAATTTTGAATTTTCAACAATTTTCTAAAAATCGAAAAATCAATTCGGTTATTTAAAATTTTAATTATGGGGGTTTTAGAAAGTGCTCTTTCCAAAAATCGCGATTCTTTTCTCATCGGATGTAGAAATCTCGATAGTTTCCCTTATTATGAGTAAAAAAATAGGAAGGGGGTTCTGCGCCAGGAGCTGTTGTGAAAATTTCAACTCATTTAATTGAAGTTCAGTTCAACTTCATAGATGATGAGATGGGGGGGGGGGAGAGGTTCTGCGTCAGGTGTCATGCTGAATGTTTTTCGTCCACAAAATAAAAGTAGGTACCTACATAAAATTTTGGTTTTTCCCATTTTTTTGGCCGAAATTGAATTTTTAAAACTTTACCAAAAGTCAAGAAATGTACGTTAGTATTTGAAGTTTTGGTAGAATTTGGCGCAAATCAATCCAACCTCAGAACCACATTTTGAACTACTGTAGTCAATTTTTCAATTTTCGTCTTTTTGGAAATAATTTCTACACTGGAAAAAATGGGATTTTAAAAAGACGATCTCAAAATACACCACGAGTGTTTTAAGCTTCTGAATTTCACTTCTTTGATTTTGATGCATTCAAAACAGAAATAACATTTTTCGGTTTGTGTCGTTTTTGGCCACGTTGTTTTCTAAACGAGAAATAAGTAACCCCCTTGATAAAAAAAAATAAGAAATTTTCTCGAAAAAATGAATGAAAAAGACAAAATTTTTGAAAATTTTTAACCAGTATACAAAACTTTACTCTTTGGAAGTTCCCCCCCCCCCCACTTTGAAACTCACTTTCCCAAATGACCTCCATACCAATAATTTTTGGGAAAAGTTTTGAAATTCTATCATTTTTCTTCATTATTTTTCCAATTGGGGAAAACGAGAAGGATGAAATGACAAAGAAAGTTGAGGATTTGATTTTTTTTAAATTCTAGAAACGACCTACTCATATGTAGTTAGGTATGTACCTACATTTTTATGCGTCAGAGAATTCCAGAATGTATGGTTTTTGATGAAAAAAAATATCCCAAGTCGCATTTTGTTTCTTCCCAAAAACAGAAAACTTTTTTTTCGATGAAATGTAGGTATTTTTTTTTCAAAGATCGTGGTATTTTGTTTAGGGCTTCAAATGTTTTGTTAGAAGAAGAAATTTTTCTTACAAGGGATCAAGTTTTTTTTTAATTTTTAATTTTTTTCCTGGAAATTTTAGTAAAGATACATAAAACTGCGTGAACAAAGCTCAAATAAGTAGTTTGAACATGCTGAAAAAATCCGCCAAAAATCAAGATCAGACCTTTAGTCGAAACTTTCCATTTTCAAATTAGACGAGTGCATGAAACGAATCGAACTTTGGAAAGATTACCGAAGAGTCATTTCGGAATGGAAAAATCTGCAAATTAAATTACACCATTATGAATAAATTACGATGAAAGAATTTCGTTCACGAAAGGGTGTTTTTAACCCTGTTTGATTTTCCAACTTTACTGCGAAGTCGAGAAAAAAAAATGAATTTACGATATGAGATGCTGAATAAATTGATTGGTACGTTTCTATCTCTATTCTATAAATTGATACTGCAGTTTTCTTTTTCATTTTAATATAGGTGTCTCATTTTGTTAACGCTTCGTTGCTTTCAAAAATATAATTGAATTACGCGAAATAATTTGGGTATCGATGTTCCTGATTCCTATTGGTTTATTGTATACAAAGTGAGAGCTGACATCGAACGTCGATAAGCCAATTTTTTACGAGATTTGTGCTTAATTCAGTATGGTACTTTTTGAATTATGTGGATTCAAAGCAAAGAGGACGTGATATGAGTGTGTCTTTTACTTAATTATGAATTGATCTTCAAAACTCTCAAAAAATATATAATAACATGTGCACTTTAGATCTCAAAAATTCAATCACTTCATCCCTTCCATTCCTAACCACACCACTCTAAATATTCCTACATAGGTGCCTACAAAATCCCTTCCATGCCTATTGCCTATCCTTCTCAGTCTCTTTCTCTCTTCCCCTCCCCACCTCCAAGATTCCCTTTTAACAAAAAGCCACAGCAACGATCCGAAACGAAATCTCAACGACGCGTAAAATTTATTTGCAATGTTTTACAATAATCATTTAAAACAATTAAAAAAAAGAAGAATACTAAAACCCGAATCGGGCTAGCATTGTGTCGGAATGCAGCGTTAAAAAATTCAGTAATACCCTTTCCATGTATCATGCCTTTTAAAACTAGCGCACACAAACGATAGAATTATATTTAGGCGGGAATTAACCCGGGTATTGCCGATCTCTCGCCGTAAAGCTAAACGTTTTCTGCTCGTGCTTTGCGAGCAGGATAACGGTTTTTCGAAACTTGGACTGTCTTGATTAATGTCTCTAATTAAACAAAGTGTTAATGGAAACAAACTTTCAAGCGAATTAGTATTTTCTGGTTAACTCCACTAGCCCCATCCTTCTTTAGTTTTGTTCCAGTTTATCCGATTTCCATCTTCGTGTAGGTACCTATTTTTTTCCTTCTTTTTTTTTGACCTGTTATTTTCTCGTTGTCGTTGTTCCTGTTGTTGTCTTCGGAGGCGGAGATGGAGGTAGTGCTAAGCATTAAGATGAGGGGGAAAAACCAGCCAGATAACAATTTGTCTCAAAGCTATAAATTTACTTAGAGCGAAGAAATGGGGAAAAAATCTGGGAAATATTTTAATTAAAATTACACTCGTACAAGTACAACGTTGAAGTGATAATTATTCTGTTTTTATTTTTTGCTGCTTTTTTTTTCAGGGAAATTATTTTATCTTTAATTCTATTAAAATAATATTGTGATTCTATACTCGAGTATTTTCTTTCATTATCGTAAATTTTGAACAATTAGGGAAGTTTAAATTTTTAAACGCTATTTTTTTTATTGAATTAAAATTTTTATTTCACGAAAGCAATACTTGAAACTCGTATTCACTGTTTTTGAGTCCTTTTGGATCGATTTTGGCACAAGTATAATATTTTTATAAAATATATTTGTGTCGGTTCAAATTCAAAATTTTTTCCGGCGATCATCTTTGGAAAAAAAATTGAAAATTCAAGATTCGTGAACAAGTAAACGAAATCTATTTTCAGTCTGTCGAGTGATAAATCAAAGTTTTCAGGTTATGAATTTCGTTTTGATCGTATTTATGATATTTTTTTGAAATCTGGTAAATCTCTGTGAAAAATTCTAAAATCAAATTTTCACCCCCCCCCCCCTCCCTCCTCTCTGATGGTACACTGGATATCAATTTCAAAACAGGCTGAGGCCGGAAGAAAGAATCAAAAAATTGAAATTATTGAGGTAATTTCACGTCAAAAGGGATATTTTAGATCACCCTTGACCCAATTTGGATCAAAGGCAGGTCACCATTCCATCCAAAAATACCTCCAGCAGATGGAAGAATAAATTAAACCTATCAACCAATCACATGCAACAAACTAAAAACAAAAAGAAAGGAAATCCCAACATTCAACAAACCAAGTAGGTAGCCAAGAATCTCCTCAGCAACCAATATCTAATACACACTCGATGGTGAATGGACCGTGGCAGGGGAGTCGAACGGTATCGTCTACACAAGAAGTGATGATGAGTAAGAAGGCAAGGTCGTTGGCGCAGGAGAGGAAGAAGAAGAACATATAGAAAGAACAAGTGGAGGCATGCTATGCTATCCACATACGTACTCGTATACTAGTGTAGTACTACATACATAACATCAACCCAATTGTTGCATACTGGCTAGCCGGTTGGCAAGGTTGCAATCTGGCACCGGTTATAAAACAGAGGGAGTAGGTCCCCACAGTATTTGCCAAGGGTTGCCGATACCGGCTGCTACGTTATCGAGACGACCTTGTCTTTTTCTTTTCCCTACGTTAACCGTCGACAACGACGACGTCTCCGAACAACGCTGGTAGAAAAATTTTAATAGCGGGGTGATTCAATTTTTGGTTATTTTCCAAATGTTTGCGTAGAAAAAGAATGACATCCCAGTAGCCAACAACCACGTGTTTTCCATACACTTATGCCAAATGGCATCAGAATATACGAGCAGCAGTCAATGACCAATACATTGATAGCTGGCGAGCTAGACATTAATTTTCCAGATTTAAAAAAAAATCCATTCTACAGCCAAAAAATACTAGTATACTCGTCTATCGTCTATGTTTTTGTTTACCTGTACCTTGCTTGGCTCTCTCTTCTCCTGTATAACCTCTTCAACTTCATCTTTCTTTATAGGTACGTAAGAAAATACCGTGGAATAAAAAAGGGATGCGGAGATATTCAACACTGGGAAAGTCTTCCCTTCGCTGCAGTGTGTTGTGCTGGTGGTGCAATCAACGCATTTGCTCATACTTTATCCGGTATTTAACACTGTGTCAACCACGTGCACCCGAAGAAGAACGATAACTACCCGGGAATAATTTTCGAATCTCAGTCACCTTCGCAGCATTCTCCCAGACACTAAATGCTAGATGACGTTTTTATTGTCCTCTTAAAAAATAAAATCAAAGGAAAAAACCCAGCTAACCCGCAAATGGGGAGTGTAAACATCCGCCAGCGACGAAAACGAAACTTACGATGAGAGTTAAGACGGTGGAGATAGCAAGGTGAGGGTGTATCACATGCATCCACAGCTTTTTCGTCTTCTTTGCTGAGAATTGAGATTGTTGCTGTTTAAATGTACTTGTATTCTTAGGTAGGTCGTTTTACGTGTTGAGAAGTCGTATGTTGTATGAAAGAAAGAGGTGTTCAACCTTTTTCATCCACGTGAGCAGTATAGGTACTTAATTTGGAGAGGGCTGTTATGGCACATGCTAAATTTTTTAATGGGTACTTGACAACCTAAAAAACATTTAGGATATTTTGAAGAGATCTTTAGAACCTAGGAGAGCCTGGTGAGTGAAATTTTAATCAATTGGTGTCCCGAAGAAAATTTGAAGGGTTCAAAAAATGCATTACAAGAGCTCCTACGAAGAAACCAAAGCAATCGTCAACTTCGATCGATCTGAAATTTCTCACACTGGAAAAGCACACCAATTACCCCTCAGAACCAAATTTTATGCTCCCGAAGTGGATTTTTCGATTTAGCAGGATTTTTGAAAAATGAGAAAATAGCTCGTTGGCATCTTGGTTTTTAACAGAAAGAATTTTGTGATAAAGATATGAAAATCAAAAACCAAGTCGACAGAAACTGTTCTTACGAAACAACTGTATAATAATACTGAACTCTTGAACAGCTGTGGGTATAAAATTGAGGCAGTTGGCCCCTTCAACTTCTGAACGTAGGCAAGTTTATTAACATCAAAAAAATCCAGCTTGATTTAACGAAGAGTTTGGAGCTAGTTACGAGTAAAAGAAGGAAATTCGTCTGTCGTCTCAACAGTACAGTAAAATAGAATTTGTGAACGTTGCTTCGTTTTTTTTTAATTTATAGCTTCGGAGTAAAATTGTATATGGGAGGGAGGGAAGGATTTAAAAAAATGTTTTCTCTCCAATTCACAGGTTTCAAAATTTCAATTTTACACACAAGGCTTTCTCTCTGTCCAGTGAATCCGTTTACGAGAGAAAATGGAATTTCAGTTAGTTTTTTCTTTAGCAGACATGACTTTTCGAAGTAATTTTTCAAGATTTATATTTTTTCTTCAAAGTCCTCGATTACGTATTTCTGGGCAATTGTATTTGAACGTCACGTCTTTGGTTTTTCTAAAACAATTTGAATTATTTCTGAAGAAAATTGAAAAACTAGCTCGAGCCTCCAGAACAGCTTTACCTTGCCAGTTTTTGAATAGGGCCGAAAGGAATAAATGTTCAAATGAAATTTCGTTCAGAAAAAAATCGTGGAAATCTTGAAAAACCGCCGTAAATAAAAAAGCAGCTTTTTTGATTTCTTTAAACTTATAAAAATTCGTCAAAAATCCAAAAACTGACTTTGTACCTATTTTGAATTTTGTTGGCCATTATTTTGAAACATGCTTTTTTGATCTAGCTCGGTCTCGTTCAAATGGACGGTGTCAATTAAAAAACACACTTTTTTAGAAGAAGAAATTTTCTCGGTAAATAGTTTTATTAAAAAAAGGAATGTTAACGTTTTCTTTGAGAATAATTTTGTGACTTAGCCAGGACAATTTTTTGACTTGGGTATTAAATAAAAATTGATAATACGTCTCTCTGCTCCTTTGCCTCCTCTTCTAAAAATTGTTTGAGACTCTTTGTTTGGAATTTGTTGATCACACCCAAACTTTTGAATTTTTTATGCGGGCCACCTCCACTAACAATAAGCCCAGGATTAGGTCAACTCTTTTTAAAAATTAACCAATTTTATAGTCAAATTCAATTTCATCAATCAATGAATCTTTTTAAAGATTTCGATTCTTTTTCAAGTATTTTTCAGCCTCTTTTCCTACATTGAAAAAATTATTTACTAATGCTATTGCACCCTAATGTGCTTCTAAAGCTATAGCTCGGTTGAATTAGAAAACAAATCCAAGTTGACCAGTGGGTTGGATTGAAAAAAAAAAAAACACATCTTGAATTTTGACGAAAATTACGTATTTAGGAAGTTTACTTTGAGAAGGGAGACTACACAGAAAAATTTTGAGCCTCATTAGCCTGCAGAAGCCGAGCAAGGGATACTCAAAGTGGGGTCATTTTGAAAAAAAATGTGGTTTTTTGACAATTGACATGCCATTCAACATTTTCATCATAGTTTATTGAATTTTTTTCAGAATAGCGAAGGTGCTGGACAAAATGTAGAAGTTTTCTTTCTAAGATTTTGTGAACTTGTTTCCAATTTCTGTTTTTTTTGGTCGTCATTCTTGTTTGCAGAAAACCCATACCCATTATCACATGCCCATCACTCATGAATCTATGAAGTGATTTCAGCGAAAGACACTCCAGATTTCTAACTTATTCGAGGGGATTAGAGTACGTAATATGCTACAGACTCACATTAATACAACCATTAGTGGTTACCATTAAAAAAAGGTTCACTTTTAATCAAAAGTTCCTATACTGCGAAAGTACGAGGTAATATTTCTTCAACGTTGAGGTCTTCCCTGGACGAAAAAGTTAATAAGTACTCTCGATGCAGACCTAAAACTATATGTACCTCGTACATTGTACGAGTAAGTACCTACATACATAAGAAACTAAAAAGGCGAAAAAAGGTACCAAGCACCAACACAGCAATCAAAACTACCTGCCTACAGTTTTAGTGTAATGTCTTAATTGATACTTTGTCAAACTAGATTAGTTTGCGAAGTACTAAACCATACAGAGAAGTATGCTGCTGCGAAATCAGATTTCACTATTGTGTATTGAAAGAGTGTGTGTGTGTGTATGTCTGTGTAGTCTACTACAGCCAACGTCACCAGAAAAACTAATGAAATGGCGAACTTAAAGAGGCGTTTGGTAGTTAAGGGTCTTCTAAATTACTACCGTTCGGCAGTATCAGTTTATTTATAACCCTCTATATCGTCGTATATGCTGAGGGGTTGGGTAAGTTGGACGCGGACGTGGTGGTGCGGAATAAGGATGCCGATGCGGATGCCGGTTAACACCTTCGTTGTTCCTCTATTTTATAGGTGCTTTTTATCAGTGTTTTTCAAATTGCGTTTTTAGTGTGCTCATTATCGATAGGTAGGTAGCTTTTAATATCGTATTTGTCAAGTGGCGACATAGTGGGATGAGATGAGGGTGCATTTTCAGATATACCTTGGAGGCGGGGTTCAGGTGAGGTGAGAGTAAGTATATGGTGGCACATTGAATGGGAACTGCAAATGTACGTATATGGTACCTTAAGGTACGAATACGTATGCCATGTACAAGAATATTCGTACACAATGTTCTAATGGATGAAGGTGATGACTTTTTGAGCCTTTTTTTTGCAAGTTTGTGATCAATTATTTGTTTGAAGACGATTAATTGAATGACATGTTCAGGAATTACAATCAGTGGGCCTTTAATGTGAGCTTTTATAATTTTCTATTGTTAGGTTAATACTGTATCTTACAAGTTTCATAACTTTTTGGATTTTTGTGGGGGATGGGGGGAGAGGGGATCAAAATTCAAAGGACAAAATAAGTTGAAGGTACTTGAGCTAAATTTAATAATTTTTTATGGGAATATCAATCGGATTTAATCTGAAAGTTCATGATACGAATTCAACAAAAAAAACGAATGAAAAAGGTCTCCGCAAGGTTCTAATCGATTCGAAATTTCATCAGATATGAAAATCTGACCTCAACTATGTTGTTTTTTTCAGGCCCACCTCAAAAGGGCGTCCTTTTTAAATGCACCTACACAATTGACGCTGAATTTAATTTTTCGATTTTCCGCAAATTTTTTACATTTTAAAAGGTTCATTCTTTAGGGGGAAAAAGTCATATTTCATTGAAATTATGGTAGAAAATGGCAATTTGGTGAGTTCAACAAAAAATCTGAAAAGGGCTCCGAAAGGTTCCAATCGATTCAAAATTTCATCAAAAATATGAAAATCAGACCTCAACTATTTTTTTAAAGACCTACCTCAAAAGGGCGACCTTTTTAAATACACCTGCACAATCAGTTTTAAATTCAGTTTTTTCGATTTTTTTGCAAATTTTTTAAAAATTCAAAGGCTTATTCTTCTGGAGAAAAGTCAAATCCCGTTGAAATTACGATAGAAAATGTAAATTTGGTTCATAGCCAATTTTTGACCTCTCGAGTTACTGGAAAAACAAATCTTGAAAATCTATGCCTAAATCGATCGACATTTCAATTTGAAGAAATCTCCTGTCGTACTTGTATCATTTGAAATCATTCGAAATCATACAGTGGTATTTTTTGATGAATTTTTGAAAATAATTTCATCATCCTTCTATACACTTGTAATCTCCTTTAGACGTCGTAAAACTGCCCAGAAAGTCGCCTTTTCCATATCACCACATTTGTAACGTTTTCTGTGGGCTCGTCGCAACCTATAGGTATTTAAATATCGAGCCGTTTCTAATAAAAATTCCATAACTCGTTCTTCTCACCTTGCTCGTGTGTTCGTATAATTCACAATGTAGCTATATTTGTATATACGTAGTCGTAGTCGTATTCGTATGTGCATGTGGAATCGTTGTCATCGTCTCTCAACTCTCAGCGAGTTCAAATGAACTGAATTCATTGATATCTCTGGTCGTTTTCGCTTCACTCTTCGTCTTCTCACCAACAAACAACAACACAGCAACCACAACTGTACATTTTATGTATTTCGCTATTCTTATTTCCAGCATCTTTTATCGCCTTATCATCTCTACGCATATAAACAGGCGATACAATGTACACAAAACAGAATATATTATCCGAACCAGTGGTCTCCAACCCAACCCACCAACAACTTCATCATTATATCGCTGTCCAGTCTAAGTTAATTTGTCACTATGTACGCGATAAATCAAACAAATTACGTAACACGATCGCCTAGTCCTAGTCGACGAAACCCTCTTATAAAATTATTATAGATACCTAACCTATGTAATTACATAACCTCCCAAACACCTCGTGTTTGATTAACGAGTCCACATCTCCGTGTGTGTGTGTGTATTAAATTAAGTATATATTATTTTACATCGTAAAAATATTATAACACGAATGTTCTCCTCAGCACTCGATCGTTCGTCGGACCATGGACCGTGGACGAAGCCTTGCCTCGCTTTGTCGCGTATATTATACACTGAAAAAGAAATATCGTATTTCTAAAATGTAATATATTCTTTTACCAAAAAAAAAAAAAAAGGTCGAAGAATTATTAATAGTACTACCATACACGTGGCTCGATGCCAATACTCTAGCTTGTAAGCCTTTTCGAAGTATTGCAAACGACGTGTCGATTTTGTGCTTTATACCCGAGAGCTTGGGAGGTTATGCGCTGCTTTTTTTCTGGTTAGTAGGTTATACGACGAGTGGAGACTGGAGCGTCGAACATTCCGAGTACACTTTTTTAAAAAAATGAAGTATTTTTGGTTTTGGGCTATTTTTTCGCCGGTATTGCCGGCTGTGTGTATAACAGTATAAATCATAATAGATATACGCGGGAGCTGCGAGATGAACAAACTTCGTTACTGGACTGCCATGTTATTTTGTTGTAATAGATGAGGTTTTTCAGTTTTTTTTTCACCTTATATGTTTCGGTCGAAAAAATACTAATACAGATAGAATTTCCGACCGATGTTTAAACGGCTCATTTGAACAGCAACCTTCGACTTTGTGAGAAGGTTGTCTAAATTTTGTAACTTTGAGATATGCGATGCACAATTCTTATCTTTTGCCATCGAAGATGCTTTTACGATTATGCCATCGAATCAGCTAAACTGTCCTATGTGGTTGGAAATTTAAATGTCGTGGTCGTAAAAACGATAAAATTATTCGAATTTTCTGGATACCTGGTATTTGAAGTAAGTAGATGCCGAGTACCGACAGACGTTTCAATCTGTAAATGGAAATGTACGTTTGATAGAGACCAAAAAAATTATTATTTTTGAACTGGAATTTTTCACCGTGGAGGATCAACAATGGGGCAAGAATTATTAAATTTAGCTCAAATACCTTCAATCTATTTCATCCTTTAAATTCTGACCTCCGCCCCTTACATTTTGTACTGTAGTTCCTACATTTGAAATTAGAAATGTGAAGAGCTCATGAGTTGTTGAGTCATAACGTATATTTGATAACAAAGAATAACAATAGAAAATCATAACAAACATTTCTGGTAACTAGATTTGAGAGGTCATGTATTTTTTATAGAGAGCCGCTACATAACCCCCCTCCCCTTTAGCAGAGGAACCGTGATTTCAAAAAAAAAAAACAACCGAACAGAATGAGTCGATTTTGAATTGATTAGTCGATGACTGATGAATTTGAAATTTGTCGATTCTGAAGAAAAATTCTGATTCAGGGCGATTGAGGTTGTGTTTATGAGACAGTCTGACCAGATTTCGAATTGTGATACAGCTGTATCCCCCTCACCCTAGTTTTGGAAATGCAATTACGTACAAAAAAACAATACTTAGTTCATAAAAATTTACGAAAACTGAATTTTTTTGAAATTGTTCAATTATGGATCTGTTTGGAAGTACATATTCTGGAAATTATAACCTTCAAAACAAGCTCAACTTTGTGATTTCAAAATCATTGGCGAATATTTCTGAAACTGTGGCTTACATTTTGGTATTTTCTGTTCCAGAAAAACATTTTTTATTGCCTCAACCCCCCTCTCTCCACTCCACCCAACAAGCGGAAAATTTTTTGATCAAACAAAAAAAATTGGAAAAACACAAAAAAATATATCACTTGGAAGCACTTAGCCAAATTTCAGCTGCTAAATTCCATTTTCAAGTTTTGGAAAATTTTTAAAAAAATCAAATGTTCAATTTTTAAGGAAAAAAATCAGAACTTTTGATGCAACTGCGATAGAAAGTTAATGTTTGATTGACACAGATCTAATTTTTGAATTCTCAAGTCGATTGGTATAGTGATTTCACGCCATTTAAAAACACCGAGTAGATTTTTTGATTTTCTTGAAGATTAAAAAGATGCTGAACTTACTTTTGGTGCTTTTTATGAGCATTTTTCTAAAAATGGAAAATCAGGAAATCAGCAAGATAGCCCAAAAAGGTTCATAAGCTGCCACTAATTGATTTGAGGTATCGAAAATAAGGCTTAAAGGAAATAGCTTTATACCTCAATTTTACCAAATTTTGATTTTTTTTTGTAAAATATGGAGACGTCTAAATTTTTGGAAAAAAATTCGAAAATCAAAACAACCAAATTGAATATTAGAAATATGCCTTTGGTGCTGTATTTTTGGATACTGTTTCAATTTTTTAGTATTCGGTCCAGACATTTTTTTGTCTGTTTCACTTTCAAGTAAAAAAAAACACAACATTGAAAATGATGATTTTACGACACTGTTGAAATTTATTTTAAAATTTAAAACGATGCAAACAGTTTTTTTTTTGAAGTTTCAGCACCTCACAAGCCCTTGAGGAGGTTGAGGACTAATGAAGGTGATTTTTCTTTTTCAACTACAGTATTTTGATGTAAGGAGCTCGCAAAAAAAAATTGAACGAAATAGGATTTTAATTTTTTCATGAGGAATGCGCCTTTCTGAATTTCCAAAATATCTAAAAATCGAATTCAGCTATTCAAATTTTGCCAGATGGTGCATTTTTAAATGCTCTTTCAACTTTTTCGCTAGGAAATATATTCTTTGAGAGAGATTACGCTAAAGAAGTCTCCTTTCTTGAGCCAATTCCGTTCAAAAAATGTATATCGAAATGCCAAAAAATCCAATCCCATCTTCTTCATAATTATTACAATGATTACATTTATTCCAAAAAACACAACTCTTCCTGCCTTAAAGAACCCATTCCATATCTGTTTTTCTCCCACATTAAAATAATTTCACCCCGGAACTGTTCGCAACCTCCACTGGCACACTTTTCATCCGGGGTGTGCGGAATAGACGCGGAATACGATCCGATACTCGTACATCGACATGGAGCTTAATTAAGCCTAACACGAGATTAAAAACAATTCGAGTTGGTCTTGGTATCGAATTTATAGAGGGTTAGATGTCGAAACGAACTGCCGTTAAACGATAAATACGATCTGATTCGGAAATAAAAATTTTCCAAAGAACAAACGCGATTAGGGGGCTGAACTAATTGTCTCGGTATCCGCATCGCATCCGCAATTCAATTGAAACAAAAGTATAAAGTTATAAATATACGAAGCGTAGTTTCCGGTGTTATGTGGATGAAGATCACTATACTGTATACGAAGAAGTGTACAAGAAGAAACGTATGAAAAAAAGAAGAGAAAAAGGGCTGGAGAAGAGATGAGGCGACATCTTATAGCATATAGCACCGGTTAAAGCGCAAAAGAGGCGCCTTTTGCTAAGAGTGTTGTCTGTCGACAAGATCGCAAATCTCTAGATATGTTTTCTTTGACAAAGCTACAAGTTATAGGAGACACGTAGAATATGCTACCAACGATTCATTTTCTCGTCTGCAATTTTGCTCGTCGCATTCGTTATGTTCTATTTGCTCTCATATAGGCGTGCGTTTGTCGAGTACACGTACAGGGTGTTCAAAAATTTGACCTTTATCGCCACTTATGGTTATGGAGCGATAAAATAAACGCGAGAGGGTCTCGGATGACCCTTCGAGTATCCTCGAAGGTTATAAAAATCTTATATAATGTTGCATTCGAGACGAGCGATAATCGAGTTAAAATATCCATTATAATTTGTGATGTGCAGAGATCGCCGGCTGAACCTTTTGAAACGTCTTATGTGTAGGCCTATGTTGTACAGCCATACTCGTATCATGCTGAAACTGCAGAGAGGAAATAAATAAAGAACGAAAATTGCCGTAATGTAGACCTTAAACAGAATGAAAATCTTTCTAAATGCTCTTTACTTTGCCACCCTCGTGAAAAACAACTTAACCCCTACGGGCACCAGCAAAGTACTACACATCGTAGTACTATACTCGTATACGTCGTATCACGACCATGTTCGATCATTTTCCGTATGTATAAGCGCCAGATTAAACGATAAATAACGTCAGTCTCATTCGAATACGTTTCTAATTTCGCCCCACATACCGAGCATATCTTTACCCCAAATACGTGGAAATTTTTCAACTTGCAATAGCGAAAAAAGAAAAAAAACAATTTAAAAAAGTTTTCTTATTCGAATCGAGAGATTTTTACGAGATACGTACAGAGCCAAGTACAATAACGTGGTTTTATTTGCACGCGAGATGAAATTACAACCGGGTTAATTACGATTATTGCCCTCGTTAAGTTACCTCGACTGCTCGAGAGTGGGTTTGAAACGGCGAGAAATCTCTTGCTAGGGGTGGTACAAGAGTAAAAATGTCCAAACAGATTGAATCGAGTTTTTTTACTGGCGTAATTTTACGTCATTGATTATTAAGCTCGTGGTACGTGTTTGATTTGCCAAATTTCTCAGCGTTATTGAAAATTAGTGTCGAGTATTTAGGATCGTATATTTTTTTTACATCGGTGTTTTGAAACATTTTCTTTGTTTTTTTTTCTGTAGTAGGCTTAAGAAAAACTTACCAGGGAAAGGGATTCAAAATTTTACAGAAATGTTCAAAAATGGTACCATAGGTATGGACTGAAGAAAAAATCGAATAAGCAATTATTACCCTAAAAATCTCATTTCTATGATCACCTTTGAACAATTATCACTTTTGGAGGTAAAATTTTGACCTAGGTACTCGTAAATGAAGAAGGACCCACACTTTTCAAAAAACTCTGTAAAATGTCAAAAAATACACTTTTTAATGCTGATGTCAAAATTGGCTCTAAAACATCATACTTAGTAGTGAGAATGTTCCCCAGATAAAAGATTCCCACAGTTGAAACAGCTCAATCGCACATTTCGAAGTTAAAGGAGATTTTATACAAATAAAATTGGGCCCAAAAAAATACACTCTCTCTCACTCGTGTCGAAAGTGGCCCTTAAAACCATCGGTAGTTAGAATATGATCACGAAGTAAGATTCCTAAAACATAACTGTGCAATAGCTCATTTTAAGATTTTATGTAGTACATTTTTTTTTTAAGTCTAGGCTGACAAAACTCACTTTAAAAAATACTCCTCAAATCGTGTTGGTGCTTCTTGGAATACGATCTAGAAATAAGATTCCTAGAGTTGTAACTCTATCCAATTGCAAATTTTAGGATTTTGAAGCTCTCTTTGAAAAAATTGGGGCCCCAAAACCATTATTGACACGAATCCCTACGAAAGTAGTGGTAGTGGTAATTGGTGTTTTTATAACCATAAAAAAATCTTGTCAATTTTTTGCCCCATTTCCTTTCCAATATTTTTACCCCCCCCCCCCCCCTTCCACTAAAAATTCAGTTGTGCTGAGAGCCCTAGAAGTTGGAAAAATCAAAAAAATGTAAATAATAGAAATGTTTTATTGGAAATTCTAAATTTCTGTGTTGAAATGTTTCTAAATGACCCTTTTTTTAAGCACATCTCCTTCTGGTACCAAACCAAAGAATATTGTTGACCCTGTATAAAGCCCTCTGAGGCTTTCAAGTTGAAAAAAAAAAATCAAAAAAAATTAAGTAAAACAAAATTTGGTGTAAAATTTTTAAAAGTTCTAATTTAAATATGTGTTACAATTTCTCTACGTGTACAATCATCTTTTCTTCAAAAAATCTCTCATAGTTTCTCAATACTCTGTTACTTCCTCAGAATGAAGTCGCCCATAACACAGTTGAAAACCATGTTAGAAAAACATAAAATGGAAAGAAGTTTTTCAAAACAAAAGATCAAGGAAAGTTTTTTTTTTAATGAGAATTTTTGAAGAGTAACTTTAACACTTGAAAAAAATCTATTAGGTACATATTTTGTTTTTTTGGTTTTCTCAACTTTCCTAGGCTTCATCTATAAGTATACCTACACAACAGAATGAAAATAACTTGGAATCCCCCCATCCAAAAAAAATCATGAAAGGGATAATTTAGAGAAATTATGAAACCAAATGGAAAAATTTGGAAACTTTTATTTACATTTTTATCAATTCTTCTTCCACTTGCGTTGGTATTGAAAAAAAAAATCAAGATTGAGGATCTCTATATTTAGGGAGATAAAAATGTCTTTGGTGAAAGAAGAAGCATTTCCTTGAAAACAGAGCTACCTATTTGGGGATTAAAAATTTTCAATATAACAAGTCCATGATATTTTTTTCGGTTTTAGGTGGTTCTCAGCACCACTGATTTAGGCCTAGGAAAGAATTTAAAAATATGGGCATTTTTAAAAATCAAATCAAAGAGGTAACTTCAAAAGGTGGGAGCATAAAAAAAGAAAATTTCAAAATAAGGATCAATTGAAATTGAGCCTCAAATGTGACTGTGATTAAATGTGTTTTTTCGATAGTACGAAAAAAAATTTTCAAAGCTTGCCACGATTTTTTAGGTGCATTGTACCTACCAAATTATTCAAAATTTGATTGTTTTCGGAAATATATTCTAAAAAATTATGACAATTTCTCAATAAATTACAAAAGTATGTAAAAAAAAAAAACACTTGAATTAAATTTAACTAAAATAAAACTATACCAAACATTGGAATTCAATATCATTTCACTAATCAGAATCCCGCCATTGGAAGTATAATCCTACTTTTAGAACGATAAATCAGGTAAAATTGAATTTAAAAATACCTTCGAACTATTCTCAACTAAAAGTTCGAAGTTTTTCCCGGGTATGATTTCAAACTTCGAACTACGTGGTTTATAACGAAGTCGAGTTGAAGTTCACAATTTTATCCTAACCCTTTCATTCGCAGTGTTATCAATAAATCAAACATAAATTAATAAAATTAAAACGAATTCGCAGTATTACGTGCGAATAGAAAAAAAACAGCTGAAAAGAGTGAAGGAAAACTTGACCGAAGTTCCAAGGCCTATCTATGGAACTTTTATCTTCTTTCCATCTTCGTAACCTTTTTTTTTCTTCAAAAAACATCGATTCTTAGGTCATTCTCTTATTTTATTTTGAAAACATCCGGTCTCGTTCTATGAACTCTTAAACGTTCATTGAACTGTTTTTTTCTTCTCCAAAAATTAAAACCATCGAACTCATCGAGATTTAAAAATCTCCAATTCTGAAATTTCTTCCAGATAGTTTTTCTAAATTCCTAGGAACATTTCCTAACATTATTTCATTATTTTGTACTGATTAATGAATTTTTTGATAATTTTTTTTTTTTCATAAGTTCAATGCATTTTTTTTTCACAACGAAAAGTATTCTAAATCTGAATAGGTATATTGTTTCAAATTCTAAGTAGATCAAAATCACAGAGAAAACTCCTCTCAAAAAATAGGATTGAAAAATCATTGAGGTAGAGAAAGCATCTCACTGGAGCATCAAAATAACTTTAAAAAATGAGAAAATTCTCATTTTTTCAATTTTTTTTTCGGTCTATCTCCTGTTCAAAAGTTTATGCAGAATCTCAACAAACAGAAATAATAAAACTCACCATTAATTCTTCTTTACAGCGCCGCTCCTCCTCTAACGACATGCGTTTTTCGTGCTTCTTGAAATATTTTCGTTTGGCTGCTTGCAAATTGAACCAGGTGTAGGAAAACGATTTCACGTTTGGCAGGAGTGCCTCGATGAATGGGTGAAATTCATCCTTTAATAAATAAAAAATCACAATTACATTGGTGAAAAAATAATAATAGGCTACTTTAGGTAAATAAATATACAAATACAATCATGCTATAAAACTGAAGACGATTTTGTAGCGTAATAATATGAGGGGCCTACTAAAGTATCAGAGTGTATAAAAATAACCACGTGATCGTTTCGACGATATCCGCACTACGCAGCCCATCTTTATGCTAATACAGATATTTTTGAGCACATTTTCTACACTTTTAATATCCCATTGTTGGGCAAAAATCACGAAAAATCATCACCCAAAGTACGAGTACGTACAGACCTCTCTTACCCCAGCTCATACTAAATCATTTATTATAGAATAGAAACATCATCATCGTGAAATTTAATATAACGAATAAAAGAAACAATAATAGACACGCATACCATATAAACGATTCCCAAGTATACGACAAATAGAACGCAATATTCGACGATGTCGCATTGTAAGTTACAATTCTTTGTTTTCGTAAAACACTTCACGATATACTAGAAAACTTCTCACATTATGTCGCGCAATCATCGAACCGCACACGCGTCTAAATCAGCGAATAGGTGAAAAATTTTTAACACAAAACAACGAATAAAAAATTACATATAAAACACTATCACAACCGATAGATATAGGTAAACTTTTAACAACAAATTTCTTTCAAAATTTTATCCTTTTTTTTTTTTACAAAATCTTAAGCATTCGATAGTACAGAACTCGGATCTAAATATAAAATCTTTTTCGCGTCCGCAACACGTGATCTATTTTAAAAACATAAAACTACCGCAGCGGGTTGCTGCTGCGTCGAGTACGGTAATGACGATTATGTTTAGCTATATGGAAATGCGACGAAAGAGGAACTATAACATTGGGCCCCCACTGGCCTGCCCACATTTATTTCTGGATTCGGAAACGACCCCGCATAGTATTGCGAGCCGCCGTATAGCTCGAGCTCGAGCTCATACATATACGACGCTGCATATCTATCTACATACGAGTCTATAGTCGATATAAGATGCTGCTAGTTCTCGCATCTACATCTATACTTTCTGTGGCACATCTACATAGATACATAGATACAGTCGTCAAAAGATCATATGCAGCAACCGTATGAAGTCGATTATGCTCAGCACAGGAGCTGAAAATGCGTAAAGAGTTATGTCATTGATGGTGATGGTGACGATGATGATGACGATGATGAGGAGATGAGGTAGAAGCTCGTGTACGTACTATGTGAGATGAGAGAGTGCTTGCTCTCTTCCTTTCCCTTTTACGTTGCCCTCCTGTAGCGAGATATTTTTTTTTTTGTAAATATATTTAGAACACGCAACCAAACGGTAAGATCGTCGAAATGATGCGATCTTATTCTGAAAGAAGTAGAAAGAGCCTTTTTTTTTTTTTTGAATAAGGGAAAGTGTAGACGAGTTAGGTGACACGTTTGGGTCTGGAATTCCAGTGCCCTGTGAGTGATACTGATGATGTGATCAAAATATATAGACCTACCTACTTCTTCACTTCCCAGCCATTTTATCAATGAATAATCGTATGTTTAAATCGATAAAATACGTATCGAGTTTATTTCAAGAAATCTATTGGATTCGATGCTTTATCGATAGTTTGAGTTCTATACCTAAGTCTGAAGATGACATCGAGAAAATATTATCTACCTGGATGCAATCTTTGAAAAAAATGATCAGTGATCTTATACTTTTTGCACATCAAGCGATTCTTAGGGTGGATCCCCCCTCCACCCCAAAAAAGGGCGAAGTATTTTGACCAAATTCAGCAGAGATCTTCATTTTGAGTTGAAAGTTACTCAGAATTTTTTTAAGCTCCAGAGGTGCCCCAGGAGGGGAAGAAATGGGTCCTCAAAGAGGTGGAATTTTCGAAAGAATCACAGTTTTTTTGCTAACCTGTTTTGGGGAAAATGACTCAGTCCCAAATGAAAGTATTTGAGATTCAGCGTCGATCTATGCTACTGCTGTCAAAATCCAAGACCACTTTTTTAGGGTTTTACTATATGATCAGTTGAAAATTTGCAAATCACTGATGTTTGGATGAATTCGTGTTTTGAAAATTTCTTCTTCGCAAATATTTCGCATTAATTAAGCCAAAGTATCAAAATACATAATTCTTGAAACTGAGGAAATATTTTGAAACGCAATGGTGCCAAATTTTTGTTCATTTCTGTCAATTTCAAAAAATCGGAAAAAAATGGTAAAAACAGAAAACCTTTTCGATTTTTTGGAATTGACAGTAATGATTGAAAAATTGGCAGCACTGCTTCGAGGTGCTAAATTTAATTTTTGGCCCTTCCACGAACTTTCCTGAAAACAATTAAAAACTTTAAAGAGTCTCCAGAATGACTCAAAAATTGCTGTTTTCGCGTCACGAAAATTTAAATAAAGACATCACCTGTTTGGGACAGTTTGTTTTCTTGAAATCATTTAATAGTCAAGAAGAAATTCGACGCCATCATAGCAAACTTTATTTCCACAAATTCGTCAACTGTTCAAAACTAAAGTTCTGAACTTGAAATTTTGGTTTCGAGTTCCCATTTCAAGGCATGTTCTTTCAATCCAGCTCAATTTTGATGAAATCACAGAAGTTGGTTCAAAAAGGGTTGCGCAAATTCTTTCTGAAAATAAATTAAATCTACAGATCGTACATTCAATTCATTTTAAGTGAGCTAAAATAGGGCAATGTACATAACTCTTTCCAAACTTTTTAAAAAAGAATTAAACTATTTATTAATTTTTTGTTTGAGTTCTTCAGAGCTATATTATTATTAATTCATTTAGCTAAGTTTTCAATTCTTTCATTTTTCATCCTTCAGGCAAGTGTTTCAACTAGAAAAAAAATCACACAATTTCTCTTCACTAAAAATATGATTTTTCTCATTTTTGAGTTTTTTTGGTTTTTAAACATTTTTTTTCCTACACCTCATCAATAAAAAGAATTTCATCATCGTTCATTTAAACACAACTTAAAATTCTTCACTTTTTTTGTGATTTTTCAATTTTTTCAAAAACTCCATTTGTCAAAAAGTTAGATTTTTTCATTTTGTTTCAATTTCAACTTGAGTGTGAAAAAATTGTTTTTCAATCATAAACTTTTCCAGTTTTTTTTTTTTGTTTTTTCACCAAAATATCTAAAAAAAAAAATGCTTTAATTTCATAATGTTCTAACAAGAAAAAGATTTAATTTTTGGAACAGCAACCAATTCTCAATTTTCAAAAAAAAAATAAATCATGGAATTTTTTCACTTCTTTTCATTTTTTTGTCTGAGATGAATATTGAAAAAATGCATCAATTTTTTGGTAGGTATCCCAACAAAAAATTCATATTCCTTTTCCAGTTCTTGAAGAATCTGATTTGTCAAATGCTTATTTTTTGCAACAATCATTAGTGAAAAATACGAGTATAATCACCCTACGGACTTTTTCTAGTTGAAGGAAGGCGGAGGGGGAGGTACTCGCCAAAGATGTACCATTTTTGGGGCAAAAATTCCAGTTTTTGTATCGAAATGAGAATTTTTTTTGAAATTCAGCGTAAAAATGTAGTATATCTTGATAGATTGCAAAAATACGTGTACAATTTTTGGCTAGATCGCGTAAATTTACAAAGAAATTTCCACTTTTAAAGTTGAAAATGTCATTTTTGAGAGCAGAGCAAGAATCATCAAAATTTTCCAGATCGTCGAAAAATTCTAATCCATTTACGTAGATGAATACTTTCAAGGATATAATTCATCAAAATTGCCAAAGTTCACCAAAAACTTTCATTTTTGGGATTAAAAATTCCACTTTTTAGCCCCAGTAAAAATCATGACCATTACGATTCATGTTGGTGCTTTTTTGCCCCGCTCCCTTCTAGATTTTATTGCGAATTCAATGCATGATTAGGCAATCAATGGCCCAAATTGACTCCCAACCCCCTCCCCCTCCTCAGAAAAAAAGAACAAAAACAATAAAATGCAGCGAACCATAATTTTAATGCATATTCGAGGTTGGGGACCACTCTCTTTGTAACTTCGTTTAGTTTTTTCTACGCCACCCAGTTGAGAAAATTGGAGTTGAGTTTTTAGGTACTCTCTCTCCTCCCCAATATGCAGCCTATGCATCACATAAAATCAGAACATTATGAAGGACATTTTTTCGCAGCAGTGTCAACTTCCCTTTTTCAAAAATTCTTGGGACTTTTCGCATTCTTCATCATTGGGGCTGTTGTTTTCAAATGAACTCTATCGTAGAAAAGTGACATTTTTGAAACTATTTCAAGTATAAAATGATGGCATTTTTTGAACATTTTGAAAATTTATCGCTTTTTTGACATTTTTTGGAGCTTAATAAAATTTCTTGTAATTCTTAGAGTTTTTTTTTTTTTTTTTTTTTTTTTTTTTGGAAAATCATGAAAAATTTTACAAGTCCAAAATCGTAAATCTTGAGATTTGGCAATATTGCTTCTTCGACTTGATATAATTGACTTTTACAATCGTCCTAAAAACATGCCCAAATCCTTGAAGATTATTTCCAGAATTAAATATATTTTCACCAATTTACCCTGTAATTAACTTTTCGATCACTGAACTTTCATGTTCAAGAGCTCCTTCACCTACATCAAGTATTAAATTATTCGCTATAAAATCAAATCAATCATGAAACAGAGATTTTTCTGAGATTCTCTTAGAACCACTCGTACACTAGTTGCTATATAATAATTCATTCAATCGAATGTGTTGATAAAATCATTACTGGACATGCCCTCATTGGTGAAATTTGTCACTCGTGCATTCGGTTCATGCATTTATGCTCATTTTAAAACCATACGATGCAACTGCAATTAAACCAAAATGATCGAACAGCACGCTTCATTTTAATTATCGAATTATTCTCTAATAAAAAAGACCGACCAAATACTACAACGACTCATCTATATCCATGTGTGCTTAAATACCTAGCTGTACATTGGTTACACTCGCACTCGTCCTATCCTCTGTACTACTACACTAATTCTCTTTCAAATCAGAAACACGATACATAACCCTACCTAAACCTATAATACTCGTAGTCGTATTTCGCATTGACGAATACGACTAGGATTTTTTCACGACTGATATTTTTCATATTAACAGGGTCAGTTACATAGGTCAGCTGCTCAAGTGGTTCCCGTTCCCGCTATCGCGTCCTTTATACGTACACCTCGACAGTCTCGCGCCGTACTTTTCGACAATAATTCAACCGCGAACAATAATAAACAGTACAGAGAGGAGAAAAATTTATCTAATAGGTATATTAATTTAAATACTTCGCAAAATGGTAATTCTTCATAAATCGCGTTAATTTCATCAAAGAAACCGGTTTCTCATACTAATGAGTATGGTTTCAGTCAAGGTTAAGCTGTGAAAAATTTTCCTAGCAGGATTTCGATGGTGTTACGAGTACCTAAATCTTCGTCGAAATTCAAAAAGTAAAAAACACGACCAAATATTTAAATATTTTACCTCTTATGTACGAATAATTCTCGTTTTAGGGAAAAATTTACATTTTAAATTCACATTCGGTGGTATCTACCGGTGGAGCTGCGAAAATTGCTCTCAAAGATGAGAAAATTCTTCATCGAGGAGCCAGCGATTGCTTCTGGTAAGAGGGAGAGGACCTTTTTATTTTAATCTGTTCTGAAGTTGACATTATTGGAAAATATTTCATAAAGTTTTTCAACGGTACCGCGAAAATAGCCCCTTCCAGGATAATGATCTCTTTAGAATAAAAATATACCCGCTCCTTATGCTCTCATTATGGATTACCGCGCGGGTTTGTAGAGATAGTCGACTCCCTATTTTTTCGTTTTTTCCCAAACAACACAGCCCAAGTCGCCGCACTTATGTGATGACGTGGAAAAAACTTAAGTATCTCCACTTATATTATACGTACAATAAAGACCATTTAGAAAAGCGCTTAGTTCGTATATCGAGTTCGAGGTGCAGCTCACACCGACGAGAGAGTGAAAAAAAGGCGCGAAATAATTTAAATATAAATATCGTTAAATAGTGGAAAATTTATCGTCGTACTTGGCTAAGGCGAGAAGACACTATAGGCGAGTAATTGTTGATTTCCGCACGAGCGAGAGATGGTTGGAAACAGTTTGGGAAAAAAGGTGGAAACATCTCTGGGCGAAGATATATTTCAAATTTAATTGTCTATTCACGAGCCATTTTCGTAGAAAATACCTTTTTTTGGGCCCCACCCCGAGCTCGAGTTAAGAATACTCTCGTTTTAATTTCTTCTGGTGCTTTTTTTTCGAAAGCTCTCCAGTATGGAAATCGAGAGGAAGGATTTTTTCGACCTTGGGTGCATTGAACTGCGAAGACTGAACGGTGCGAATGGTCGAATAGGTATATAAAATCGAAATAAAATCTCGATGTCAACAGATAGTTTAACAAACTGCAATTTTTTTGATATTATTCCAAAAGAATGCGAATGTTGGGGGCCAGTCAATCAGGGTCAGGGTGTTTGGCAGTGGCTGCTGGAGCCTGGGGCTCGGCCAAACGCTAACTAACCTACTGGGAACTAAACTGGCTGCCATTCAACCTTGCCAACTTCGCTGGGTAGCGTGTCGTCGTCTTCATCGTCGTCTCACTCTCATCTGTTATGGCAACAACGAAAAATCCACCTCTCTGTGTACTGTTGTACGGTATCTCTCGTATACACGGTACACATGTAGTATTAGGGACCATCGACCGACCACCTCTTTGGCAGACTCCGGCTAGATTTGGCTTTAATATTTGGACGAACGTGTGTATAACGGCGCCGCAGCACCGTGGCATTCTTCGATCACCTGTTTTCTTGGAATTCATCCGAAAAATTTCATTCCGTTCGTTTATTTATTTATTAATGCACTTTTTTGTCTTCTTCCCACTTCCCTTCCCCTTTTCATCATCGTGCAGTTATATTATCCTTACGAGTATCGCGATATTTTACACGAAAGACTGTGTTACTGAGAGAGATTTGGCATCAGTTTTTCTCTGGCCTCTGGCTCGTCATCGTATATTTTACTGCAACATCCGCCATTCCACCATTCCGCCACCGCCTGCCACAGGATCCGGTGTGCTGGCCAATTGGACGCATTTTATGGTCGAAGATCGCCAGTCTGCGATCGATTTTAACACGCGGATTTTCTCAACCAACCGCCGGGTACAGCTACTCCGAGTGGGTGAACGTTGTTTTGGCTAACGAAGGAGTATTTTCCCTCGTAGACGTGTGGTCTGGTCTTCACTTCGTGTACGAATACTACGAGTACGTTTACGATATACAGTACAACCATGTGTGATTATGAATGAAAATTATTTGAGCCAAAAGTCAAGGCGAGACGTACCACTTTCTCTCATTTTATTATAAATGAGAAAATTAAACGTTTGATTGATGAGAACGATTGGCGATTTTTTTCTTGGCAAATTCCTTGTTTTCATTTTCTGCAACGAAGAGGAAGTTTTGCATTTTTGAGAACTGTTGGCTGATAGTTGTCCTTTCTCATACTCTTCATTCTAACTTCTTCCTGCATTGAACTTGAAATGGAAAATTACGTTCGTCTAGTGACAGCTTAATTTATTCAATGTGGAGGTGAGGACGAAGTGAAAAGGAGAAAATAAAGGACTACAAATTGTGGAAGAGAGACAAGAAAAAACAAAAAATTGATCTCATGGAGTGAATCGTTTAAAAATGAAATAATCTATTACAAATACACGAGGCTTTGATAGCAGAAACGAAGACTTTGGAAAAGTTGATTTCGAATGGATCAAAAGGAGTTATGAAGACGATTAATCCGAATTTATCGGTGTTGAATTTCTTTGAAGCTATTTTCATGAATTTCATTGGAGATTGAAAAATTTAGAAATCTGGTTTAATTCCAGAACTTCTCTCGAAACTATCGTCTATTAGTTCAAGAAGTTGAAAATCGAACGAAAATCCAATTTCAGATTTCTACCTTAATATGTATAAGATCAAATTTTGATTTTTTTTATATGTAGGTATAAATGGGTCTGATTATAATTTTTTTAAAAATATTTTTGAAGATGTACTTAAGCGAAAGTATATAGATAAAAGCATTTGGTTTAAATTGAGCCGGAGGCACTTTAACCAAAAACGGAGCGGTTGGAGTCACTGACACTAAAAGCTAATTTGGACAGTTTTTAGGGCAGTTTTTGAAAACCTGAAATTTTCAAAAATGACTGAAGGCTCCAGAACGTCTAAAAATCGACTCCAATCGACTCAGTATACTTGAAATTAGGGTATAAATATAGATTTAAATTTTCCAACTTCATTGGATAATTCTACTTGATGATGACCCAGAGACCATAGCCAACCTATTCAAGTTTCTTCACTACAGTGGACTTTTAACTCAACTGTAAACTTTTTACCTGTTGTGCCTCTGACCTTTTTTGCAGTAAAGGCACGTTAATGGAAAAAAAAATTCGTGAAAATTCCAACTTCAACAAAATTTGCAAGAGATTCTATAGAACTGCTCAAAACGGTTCAAAATCGTGTTCAATCGATTTGTAGGATCGGAAACAGGATAGTCTACATAGGTACTGAATTTCAGCTTCTGAGGTCAATTTGTTAAAATTTTGATTTTTTCAAATTTTTTGGCCCAATTTTTTTTTTTTTACAAATTTGCTGAAAGTTGAAAAATGTGCTTAAGCATCTGAGATTTTGACTGATGAAGTATTTTTGCATGCTCTTTTGATTCATCTCTGTCCTGTTAACAATTCCTGCAAGTAGATGAAAGTTGCTACTTTTCACCTTTACTTCCCTACTCTGGATTCAAAACTGATTTTTTTCAATTTTTTTTCACACGTTTTTCAATTTTTTACCGACATACATTGATATCTGCTTTTTGTGAGACCAGGGCTCGTAATCAATTTTTCTCAAAAAAAATAATCATTTTAGCAACCGAAAAATACCTACACATATAAAATAACCAAAAAATACCAAAAATGTTACAAAACATGACAGAATTTCAAATCAAAAATAAGAAAAAAATTAACAAAACACTTCAACTAAAATTTAATAATAAAACTTGATCGAGACTCGGTCATTTTCAGCAAAAAGTAGGACTTCTTAATCTATGCACATATTTCGTAAGTTTTTAGCAAAAAAGTGAAACTTTCGAGCAAAAATCAAAACGTTGACAATTTTTAGAAAGTTAGCAATTTTTGGCAATAAACGAGACCTTTGTAAAAAAAAAAAAATGTTGTCAATTTTTGGCTTAAAAGTGTTTCTTTTTTGCACTTTTTGTCAAAAAAATGAGACTCTTTGTCAATTTTTTGGTAAAAAAAAAGAAACTTTTTGGCAATGTCTGGCAAAAAAGTGACCATTCTCAGCATTTTTTTTTTTTAAGAGACGAGACATTTTTGGTCAAAAAAAATAATCAAAAGTTACTTGATAACTTGGTTACTTGAAAAGGAACCAAAAAAGAGTCCTGAAAGTCTTACCTACAATTTCAAAAATTAGCCAAAATATTCAAAAATCAAAAAATTTGCCAGGTTGAACATAGTTTAAAAATTTTATTTTTACCCACCTCTCCCGTTCCTGCCATCACTATCCTAAAATTGAGACCAACCTATACCCTCCACATTTTTTTATGTGATAGAGGAGAAAGGGGTGACAGGAATTCCTATCAAAAACAAATTAATTTTTTGGCTTTGAAAACCATCACTTCCAAAATTTTTCAAGTTAGGTATAGGTACTTATTTTTAAATAAATCAACGTCTATAAAACTGAAAAATTGAGACATGTTTCCAAGGTTTCCAAAAGAAAGTAGGTGCGGGGGGGGTGCGAACGTATCAATTTTTTTCGCCTGGTAAGTCGGGTCTACGTACGTTACGTAGGTAATCATTTCTAATGGAAAGAGAAGAGGGTACCTACAATTATCTCTCAAAAAGTCATAAAAAATGCACATTTTCAACTCACATCATTCTAAATTTGCACCTCATATTCTTCTTCCGGATTTTTTGTGTGTTTTGACTAATTATTTCCATCTTCTTCTTTTCTCACGTCATCAAATAACATGATTAAGTATAATTTGATATAGGTACTGAATATATAGATGATTTGATAAATATCCAGGATATGCCAAGTAAAACACGCTAAATTGGTCAAAAAAATCCCTCAAATACCCACTCGAAATATTCCACTAATCATTAAAAAAATCAAATACATGGAAATAAATTTTCTCAAAAATTAAATCCCACTAAAAAAGATTTCTCAAAAGTCAAGTAATAATTTCAAATCATCACTCATACACGTGCAGTCGTGCACCCGGTGTTTAAAAAATCAATGTTTACAAGAAACATTTGAAAAATTTTCCAGAATTTTAAATCTCATTTCTTAAAAAAAAACCTATGTAGGTACTCACGTTTATTTATTTAAAAAGTGTGATACATATCACTTGAATTTTGAATAATTTAAATTGCATAACTGTATTACCTGGTACCTAAAAAAAAATTAATCACGAAGAACCAAGAAAAACGCGGATAGAAAGAGAAGACACGAACGATTTCCTATAACCTTAAACCAGCTAAAAAAAATTACCTACGAGCTGAATACCATTAAATGAAATTTTTCATCACAGATTTATTCATTTTTGCGGGAAAAATTGTACTTTCGGATATTTTACTTTTATTTTATTCAAAAATAATTGATAAAATTTAATAAGTTGATAGGTATTAAAACCAAACGGGTTCGATCAGAAATAAATTTTACAATCGCATGTATTACGCATTTTCCTCTTTAAATTTGATTTTAAATTCGTAATTAAACGAAAAAAAAATCCTTGAATTTAAATGCATTTTTTCGTATTTATTTTCGGTACAAAAATTGCATCGTAATCAACTGCGTTATTCAATTTTATAGGTTTCCGATTTCATCTCCGTTTAAGGACGGGTAGGTAGGTAGGGGAGATGGTGAGGTTTTTGTGTCAGTAAGACGTCGAAAAGAACGAGTATATAGAGGCGAACATCTATCCAAATATACCGAAAGGATGAAGCATATGGTACACGTGTGTGCAACAAGACTCCGCTCATATAGTCGGACTGGCGCATTTGCACGTAAGAAATAAAAATAAAGCCCCATACTGTTCGATTAAACATTACAGCTCATAATATCTCACTTCACGTGAAAAAGAACAGAACTCGAATCACGAGATTCTGCAACAAAATAAGTAGGTACCTTCGATCGTTCAATTTTCAGCTCGATTTCCTGCTCCATCACAGAGCTCAGAGCATGGAAATTCGCGGGCAAAAAAAATTGAAATTGGAGCCTCTAACGAAGCCTATGGTCCTAAAGTGATCAGAGAGAAGTTTCACAAAACACGCACACAATCGCACGTTGAATACGTGTTTTAAAAATAACCATACCAAAATAGACGTTAATAACCGTGCTGTGTGCTGAACAGTGAACAGCTCGTACGAGTAAGTATATGGTACACGTCGAACGTAGCCTATACGTAGAGCTAGAGACGTACCAGTATAACCTAAAACCGACGGTAATACACTCCTAGGGTGACTTTTAAACGTACTGTGGCTCGTGCTGATTAAACATTTTCGTTTTCATTACTTTTCAGCGAAGCGACCAACGTCACAAAAATCACCTCATCGAGACAGCTAATCTCTATGCTAAGCTCTCGAAAGTACATTCATAGGAGTAGGACCCACCACAGAAGACACGAACGGTCACCCAGTCAACAATTCCAAGTATCCATTTGTCGTCTACTAGCTAGCGAAATATTCAAAGTCGAAAAAAAGTACGTACGGTTAGAAAGGCAAATTATTCGTGATGCAATCGTGAAATTTGGCACGCGGCTTTCTTCTCTTATGATAAACAACTTCACTGTCATCACTTCCTCTTTACCTTTAGCGCGAGCGAATACGAGTAAATCAAGGTTATTCGTGCTCACCTGAATTTCGTCAATACGCGTTTAAGATTAAAATTTATCGTCTATACGTATATTCTACCTATTGCTCGCGCACATAATCATCGAGTAAATACCTTCCTCTAAAGAATAGACTTATGAGTGTATTACAGCTTGAAGGGTAATGGGAGTAATATATTTTGCCTACTAATCGCCGGAGACTGCCGATGCCGCCAATGCGCCTCGCATTTGAATAATCAACTTGTCAATGATCGTAGTACTTCGTAGACGATAAATGAGATATTGATATTATTAGCGAATGCGAATATAATAATAGAAAATAATATACGAACGAGCTTTTCAGATTCGGGTTTTGCCTGCCTTCTTCGTGTTCGTGCGTTATACGCTAAAAAGTAATTCTACGTTTGATATTGATATCGCTTATGAATTGAAATTATAATAACCACGAGGACAGCTGGTCCTAAGTGAGTGATACTAATAAATGGCTAATTTATGTATGTATTATTTGCCAGCGACGATTAATTGTCCAGAAAATGCGTAGCCCATACCAGTGTTAATCGCGTGTAATGCGGATAATATATGAATATGCCTAAAGGTGACCCTACTTTTGTCTCATAGAGCACCTTCGTTGATATTAATTTTACAATTATCTAAAATAGAATAATCTCTGAATGGTTTGCGAATGATTAAATCAATAAGCAAATGAATCGTTCGCGAACGAGTTCTTGAAAGTCGAGAATTATAATTTTTTACTCTGTCAATCAATTTGAAAAAACTGCAGAAATTATTTTTTAATGAACGTAATTGGTTTTGTGCAGATGGAGAGGGGAGGAGAGAGAATGGAATGAGGATGAGGTATTCTACAGAACATTTCATCAATGTTGAAGTGAGTACCAAGGAATTATTTATGACAAAATAGCAAAAAGAAATTTGAGAAATTATTTTCTTAAAAAATTCAATGACCTACCTATTTGGCAAAATATTGCTTTTTTATTAAAATTTAATGAAATTGTTTTAGATACTATATTTTTCTGGTGTTGAAAAAAATATATATTTTCTAAAAATGGAAAAAACTAAAAAATTGAAAAAAATTAATAAATAATGCTTGAAAGTACGTACTTCCATCTGACAAAATTAAATAGGTACCTACTTGATTGAATTTTTTTTTCTCATTCTCAAAAAAAGTCAAAAAATGCAAGAAATTTTAATGAACAGAAGATGAAGGTTATGTCTGATTACCCTAAAAAAATTATTTCATCATCAAATCCACTCGTTCCTCTCCTTCCTCCCATAAACGCAAAAAACGAAAGGGGCTCGAAAATAATTTTTAAAAAATGACCCGAAAAAGTAATATTTTGTTAAAATGTCATCCAACAGACATTTACGATTAGTGATGTGTTTATCTCATCATAATTGCGAGCACTTTAAAAGAGCATATCTGACAAAATATTAATAAATGTCACATGAGCGTAGGAGTTGGTTTTTTGACGTGATATTTCTTCTGAGTGTTTTTTACGTAGATAGAAAGAAAGGGAAACCTCAAGATGTACCTATAATTATTCGTGATATTAAGTTATGCTTTTCCCTGACAGTAATAATTTCTTTTGAATTATTCTTTTTTCATTTTTTCAACATTTTGACAAAATATCGCCAGATCAAATAGGTAGAGTATTTTGGTCTTAAATGAAGAAAGATATCTATACTTTTCTCGCGATTTTCATCAATTTTTATTTTTTACATGATAATTCATATTGAACAATGTTTTCTGTACATGATATTTTTTAGGAAGCAAGTTATTTTTAAGTTCAGCTGTAGGTAGATGCAAGTTTCATTATTCAGTTTTTCGTGTGACCAGCTCGACACCCTTGGGTCTACTTCCTTCTTGTGACCAATGTGACCATCTATACACATCCTCGTTCTCTCCTCGATGTTGCGAAAAATTAATTTTATTGGTCGTTTCCTTCCTTTTTTGTTTTTTGAAGTGATTTCTCGGATTCCAATTTTCGTAGGATATTGGCTTATTCCAACTCCCCCCCCCCATAAAAAGCCCTGTACATAATCAGGAATCAAAATATGTCAAAGAGGAGATTGAAAATGATTCAAAAAAATTTAGCAGTTTCATAAAAAAAGCATCGACATTTTGATGATTACGAGAGAAAGGTATAGGTACGCTTATAGTCGGGGAGCCCGCATAAGGATCTATTGCACCCCCCCCCCCCCCATCGATCATCCGGGACAACTTTTTTCTTCAAGGTGGAGTCCTAAGGAACACTTCTAGGCCTTGTCCTCAAAAAAAAGTGGCACTACTTACAAAATGGCGGCCATTTTCATTGACAGGTCAACCGAAATCGCAGATTTTGAGTTCCAACATTGGACTTGCACGAAATTTTCTAAACCGTACATAGGTAGATCGAAAGATCAGGTTATCACCTGTCAAAATTTCAAGTGCTAATGTGCTTTTTTCGATTTTTGGTGAATTTTTGAAAATCGAATTTAGGCCAAAAATGAAGGGGAAAAAATCAAAATTTTACCAAATTGACCAAGGAAGCTGAAATTTGGGATATATCCTATTTTCGACACGCCAAATCGATTGGAAACTGTTTCAAACCGTTTTGAGCAGTGCTGGAGCCTCCAGTAGATTTTTGAAACTCGAAATTCCCACAAAATTTCATCAAATGGAGATGGAAACCCGAAATTCATTCTGCAAACTAATTTCAATATGCTACGAAGTCAGCTACAGGTAGACTTTAAGTCGTTTTGGAGCCTCCAGCGACTTTTTGAAAATTACTGGAGCCTCCAGTAGATTTTTGAAAATTGAAATTTCCCTAAAATTTCATCAAACGGAGATGGAAAGTCGAAATTTACTCTGTACTCCAATTTTAACACCCTCTGAAGACGACTTCAGTTGTGTTCAAGTCATTTTGGAGCCTCCAGCGACTTTTTGAAAATTACTGGAGTCTCTGCCAGATTTTTGAAACTTGAAATTCCCACAACATTTTATCAAAATGGAGTTAGCAAGCTGAAATTTTCTTCGCAAACTAATTTCAATACGATATGAAATCGACTGCATGGTGGTTTCAAATGGTTTTGAAGCTTTCAGCTACTTTTTAGAAATTTCAATTTTATAAAAAACGCCATACAATCTTTCAAAAAGTCTATGGAGGCATTGGAGGCTCCAAAACGACTTGAAATTCACCTGCAGTCGACTTCGTAAGGTATTGGAATTAGTTTGGAGAATGAATTTCGGCTTTTCATCTCTATTTGATGAAATTTTGGGAAATTTCAAGTTTCAAAAATCTACTGGAGGCTCCAGTAATTTTCAAAAAATCTCTGGAGGCTCCAAAACGATTTTAAATCTACCAACAGTCGACTTCGTAGCGTATTGAAATTAGTTTGTAGAATAAATTTCAGGTTTCCAACTCCATTCGATGAAATTTTGTGAGGAATTCGAGTTTCAAAAATCTGCTGGGGGCTCCAGAACTGCTCAAAACGATTTCAAACAGTTTCCAATCGATTTGACATGTCAAAAATAAGGTATACCCCAAATTTCAGCTTCCTTGGTCAATTTGGTGATATTTTGATTTTTTCCCCTTCATTTTTGGCATAAATTTGATTTTCAAAAATTCACCAAAAATCGAAAAATGCACATCAGTACTTGAAATTTTGACAGATGATAAATCTTTGCCTGATCTTTTGATCTACCTTTGAAAAGTTTAAAAAATTTCGTGCAAATCCTATCTTGGAACGCAAAATCTACGATTTCGGTTGACCTGTCAATCAAAATAGCCGCCATTTCGTAAGTAGGGCCACCGTTTTTTGGGGGACAAGGGCTAGAAATGTTCCTTAAAACGCTCCCTTTAAGAAAACAGTTGTCCTGGAGGATCGAGGGGGATGCAATAGATCCTTATGTGGGCTCCCCGACTATTACTTAGTCTTTGACAAATCGAACGTGGGTCTTATAAAATTGAAAATTTCATCTTCAAAATGCCAAACTCTAGGATATGGAAAACACGAGACATTTACGACTATTAGGAATTTTCCAAAGCGAATATATCACTTCGATGTACTTATACACCGAACGAAACGAAAACACGATGGGAAGAAGATGACAAGAAACGGATCTTGGTAGGCATCGAAGCGAACTCTAATGCTCGACTATTTTCACAAATTAAACATATTTTATTCGCCGGAGATGCGTACTCGTATGTAGTATATGCTACATATATGAAGGAATTAAAGAACGAACGAATTGCCGAAGACAGAATGGGATTTGTAAAATAGGATTTATGCGTTCATAGGCTCTCGCTAAAGGGTTCGCTAAGCATCAATTCTTCATCGTGAATTGCCGTCTGGTCTGGTACCGCCTTAAGCGTCGGTGACGCTTTCGACGACGAGCACGAGACCGTTTGTTTGGCATAGCAATTGCATCGAAAGGCCTCTTTTTCCGTCTGACGATGAGATTAGATGAGTGTCGAGATTAGCGTTTATAACGAGCGTGTACTTCCTCGAGAATCGAGCTGGATGCTGCGTTTAGCCGAGTATAAGCGCCGTTTACACGAGACACGTTGGAAATTGGCGACTGGGACGGTAATTGATGGCGTTCGGTTCGAGCTTTTTGTGAAAAGAGAAGGAAACTTAGCGTAAAAATTGAACGATTCATGGCTTGTTCGATGACGAAGGGATCGTCGCTCGTCGTTCGGTTGTGTGGTACATATTCGCGCGACCAGACCGAAAGACCCTGGCTGGATCGGGTGTATATTTCCCAGAGTATACACTATGAATGTATCAGAGTATATATACGAGTACTACGACATAAATAGTCTGAAAACAACTATTTATTATACGCGAAACAGCGGGATGTATACTGGGGTACTAGGCATCTTAATCCAACCCCCTAACGCCCAAACCGACTTCATCTCGCAATAAAATTATGTAAATAAGAGTTATGTACGAGCTTCTCGTTCTCGGTCTCTTGGTCTTCATCGTGTCTAAGTCGTAAGTTTATATTCGCATGTGACGTTATTTTCCCTCTTCGCGTCCCTTCTCCAGGGTCTTTATCGCAGATCGAGCCACCGAGTGCAACATTCATCCCATTTTTAACCATTTAGTACTACGACATGAAGACGATTAGCGAATTCCCTAAAACCGAGAGGAGGTAACCTGTCGTTTGAAATATAAAGTACATTATATCGAACGACGACGTGGACTCGAGCTCGAGATTAATTTTTAAAATGGGGATGTTTTTTGAATGAGCTGGGTATTGGAATCTGTCTGTGAATTTTTAGACTAAAATTGGACGGAAATGAAAACATTAATTTGATTTTTTGACTTCAAAAATCAAAATACTTCACCTAACTTAATTATTGCAAAATCAAAAATTATCGAAAATTTTCCAATTTTTTTAAACACGTCTTTGCACTCGAGTCATAAAATTTATGGATTTTCAGTCGCATTCCGTTTGAGGAAAAACGTGTTAAATTTTCTCTTTAATCGTCGTTCGTTTATGTAGATATTTTTTTCTTATAATTTTATCCAAGCGACGGAGACAGAGAATAATGTGAAGTACTAGCGAACACGTTCTAGCTAAGATCTTTAAATAACCAGCTAGTAAGAATAGATCATGACAGCGGCTATGCTCGGTAACTACACATAAAGGATTTAGAAATACGCGTACGCCACCACGCTGCCGTAGTATGTAGTAGTCTTGGTGTACGAGCTGTACGATTTTCACGTAGACGTCGTTTTGTTACTAATAAACTAATGCACCGGCAAGCAAGGTATATCTATTTATTTAAAAGGGGGAATATTCTCTGTGGAATTTTGATCCCTGCTTGCTTAACTGTGTTCGTCGTTGCTGGTTTAGTTTTACCGATGAGAGTTTAAAATCAAATAACCGAGAGTATAATTTGCTCTTTAATATAAAGTCAACCAATCTATTATACTCGAAGTGTAATGAACCGAATAGGTCGAGATTTAAATTGATAAACGGTGAATTATGGGAAGGGAGGGGAGGGTGGTTAGAAATGGTGAAGTTGTTTTTACCAACACTATACGTAAATTATTGGTTTAAAAAATTGATGCGCGATTGTGTCTGATGATGTGATGAAAGAACGAAATTTTCCATTATTCTATTGTAATTAATTATTAATTGCAAGTTCTTGTATTCAAATTCAAAAATTTGGCTGTTTTTACTCAATCGAGAAAGTGAGTTGACTGAACCGTTTGTCTACGATTGATTCGCTTACAAGTTAATGATATCTTCAAGTAATGATTCTGGCCCTATTTAAGTTACTCGTTCGATCTCATCTTTAAAAAGTTGAGTGGAAGTAGAATTGAAATACAAGTAGTTTTCAAGTTCAAGAACGATTTATTTCAAAAAATTCATGAAATCGTTCGTAAACAATCTAACACATAGAGAATCAACAATATCAACATGGATCGTATTTTTATTTTTTCATGAATGAACGACGTGCAGTCCACCTTGAGAATTTCCATTGCAAAAATTGTTCTCAATAATATCAGATTGCTTTATTTTGTTTTTTTTTTTTACCAAATGAACGATTGAACGATTAATTTTTTCAATGAAATACCTATCTTGATGAAAATGTGTGTTTTTTTTTTTTACAAAAGGGATGATTTAAATCTAGGCGTATTGTAGATTAAAAACATACAGAAAAGGGGTAGAATTCCTGAACATCATCGCTAGAAAAAAAATAGTGTGAGAAAAAAGGGTAACTAATGGGTAAGAAATATTATACACGTTTTTTTATCCTTTCAATATAAAGTATGCATTTGTGAAACTTTTCCTTAAAGGTCAATTAGCAAAAAGCATTGCTGTAGTTTTTCACTGGCACCTTTTTTGAAAATAGTGATATACGAGCGATCTGTCCACACAGAAGGAGGAGTGGGTGAGGAAAAAGATGAAATGCAGACAGAATAAAGCGCAATCTTTGAGAAAATTAATGAAACACGAGAAAGTGGCATAAAAAAAAGGTACTCAAAATCTCGTAAAATATGAGTAAGTAAGTAGGTAAGTAAGTAAGTAAGTAAGTAAGTAAGGGAGTAGAGGTAAAAAAATGTGAAAAAAATTAATAAATCCGCGAAAAATTGTTTACAAAATTTAGATTTAAATTTGGACTCAAAGTCCAAAAATTTTCTGATTTTCTTCTAATTTTTTATTTTTTTGGGCAAAATTTGACAAAACACAAATTTTTGAAAGAAGAGAAAATCGAAGCCCTCCCCTCCCCTACCCCTTACCCCTCCCAAAAAAATTGAAAATTTCGATGTTTGATTCCCTTATCCTTATATAGATGTAAGAAACGAATATTTTTCCAAAAGGGAAAAGATGCCAGCTTTTCTTTGAATTCTAAATCTAAAAACAAAACAACGAATGGAAAATTTCAACGACTCAAAATAGAAAAAAAAATTGAAAGGTGTCTAACAAGCAGGACAACGTGAAAAAGCATGACTAAAGCAATATTTTTAGAAAAAGAATTTTTCAAATATTCAAGAGGGAGGGGTGTGGGCAATTTTTCAATTTTTTTTACATTGCACAAGAAAATATGTACATATATATATAGTAGGTACCTTAGGGTGGTCCTTAACTACATGGCAAAAAAAGTGCGATTTTTTCCGCTCCCACCCCCTATGGTGGTAACCTCTGGCGAGAAAATAATTCCCTATTTTTTATTTTTTCCATTATTCGGGCTGCGGTGGGCCTCTCAATTTTCAAAAAATTAAAAAAAAACCTAATTCGAAGAAAAATTTTTAAAATCTCAAAATTTTGAGTTCCATCATCTCTAAAAGGTCTCTTTTGAGTTAAGTAGACTCTCATGACGATTTTATCCCCCTTCCATGAAAACCAAGCTGACCCCCCCCCCCCCTAGGTCCTAAAATTTGTTGTTTTTGGTCTTTCCTCCTCCCAACCCACAAAGTGGTGTCCTTTGGTGAGAAAATAAATCCCTATTTTTTATTTTTTACATTTTTGAAAAATTCGGGCTGCGGTGGGCCCCTCAATTTTCAAAAATTTGAAAAAAAACCTAATTCGAAGATGAATTTCCAAAATTTTAAAATTTCGAGTTCCACCATCTCTAAAAGGTTCCTTTTGAGTAAAATAGACTCTCATGACGATTTTAGCCACCTCCCATTAAGACCAAGCTGACCCCCCCCCCCCCATGAATAGCTGAAATTTGTATTTTAAGAACCTATGTGGGAAATCCTGGAATATGTTGTTTTTTGGTCATTCTCATAACTGATATGTCGATGCGAATTGTTCACTTGAATACTAGCACAATGAGTTGAAACAACACACGAGTCCCCTCTTCCCCTTAATGATTCAATATCAATGGTCCTTTTGATAACGATGTATATTTTTTTTTAATCAAAATTCTAAAATATTCAGCACATTTTTCCAATCCATTATTACTCGAGAAAAATTTGAATAATCAGAATTTCGAAAAGAGGATGAGAAATTTTAAAGTTTGTCCTGGGAAAAAAATAAAAAAAGTATAGGGCATTTTCCCCAAAAAATGCAGTTTTGTAGGAGAAGCAGGGTGTAAAATTTTTTCAGCAGGACATTTCTTCAAAAAGTTTAATTTTTGAGAAGTCAGGAGAAGGTAGGGGGATGTTGTCAAAATTTCTCAAGGTCAAACAATTTTTAGGCAATTTTTTTTTTCATTTTTTAGTATGAATAGTTAGAAGAGAAAAATGAATAGAAAATTTCGAAATTGGATCAAATAATGTTAAAAAGCAAGATTTTTTGAAACTTTTGTAGTTATACTTACTTTAATCAGTGATATTTCTGGACCAATTTTCTACCAGTTTATGGCATAGATTAGGCTCTTTTTTTTTAAAAAAAGGGGGGAAATGGCGAATCCTGGACAATTTTTGTCCATTTTTCTCATCCAAAATCAAACCTGTATTTCAAATTCAAAAATTTTCCCAATTAAAGAAAACGTTTGCTCCATTTTTTCCGATCTACGTATTGACAAAAGTACGAACCACCTTACCAACATATTTCGCTCTCAAGATTTCGCATTATTTCCACTTTGTATTAGTCAATAATTCAAATTCTGACAAAAAAATTATTGCCAACAATAAAGGGTATTCCCGGTTAAGATAGGTGAAATGGCCCTGTTCCCAGATTCGGAAAATCATGATGGATTATTGTTGGGTACCTCCAATAAAAATTTTCGAGCGGAATTTCCGCCCCCCAACCCACCCCCCTTGGTCAGTATAGCCAAAAAACGCGTTTTTTGTGCGAAAAATTCGGTATCCATGAGTGGTGGGGATAAAATTCTGGTACCACGCGGAATGTGTAGGGAAAGCCTGGGCCTTTCAACACGATTTTTTTCAAAACTTTTTATCGTAGTGGTGGGGGTAAAATTGACAAAAGAAAACTTTGAAGCGCCACAGCTCCGAACTGAAGGGTACTACACAAAAACTGTTTTCGCCAAAATGTGTCTTTTTACAAGTACTTTCTTCCTACTAATCCATGAAATTGAAATTTTGTCTGCAAAAGGCTCATATTTGCAAAAAACCCTGAAAAATACGCGTTTTTTGCGTTTTTTTGCAAAATTATGCGAAATACGCGAAAAATGTATAGAACCAAAAATGTTGAGCGTCGAATTTCATCCTAGAAAACGTGTTCAAAAGGTTGTCAAAACGCTCATCTACTGAGCTAAGTGCGCGCACACATCACATCTTTGCAGCAAAGTCATGAGATTAGCTATTATGGCACCTGCACTGTGCACTATCTGATAATTGTCACGTTGGTCATGTCGCTACATAGTATGGGGCGAAAAATCGCTCCTGTGCAAACGTTTCAAAAATTCCTGCTATTGCCAAAATTATCAAAAAAGTCACATTTTTGTGAAAATTATAAAAAATCTTAACTTCTGTCGAAATTATCAAAAAAGCACTGTTTTTGGTCATAATTGTCGAAAAATACATTCTCTTCTGAATGTCATTATCAAAAAATCCTAATATTTTTTGTAAAAATGAACCAAAAAAACCTGTTGTCCAAAATTTCAAAAATTCCAATTTTTTACCATAATTATCAACAAATTTTGACTTTTTGTAAAACTTGCCAAAAAAGCACATGTTTTATGCCAAAAATGTTCAAAAAACCTTATCGCCAGAATAATTGTAAAAAAAGTCTCATTTTCGCCAAAATTGTAAAAAAAAAATTATTAAAAAATCCCGTCAAAATTTCCAAAAAAGTCCTGTTTTTTGCCAAAATTGTTGAAAAAAATACCTTTTTTTGACGCTATCAATAAAGTCCTAATATTTTTTGCAGAAATGACCAAAAAACTTTGTTAGTAGCAAAAATTTCAAATTTTCCTTCTTTTGCCCAAATGATCTTCTCTAAGAAGTCCGTTTTATGTTTTTTGCCAGAATTGTCTGCAAAGTTCAGTTCTTGCCTATATTGTCAAAAAAATGTCGTTTGCGTCAGAATCGTAAATTAAGTTCTTTTTTTGTCAAAATTATACAACACTCCTAACTTTTGTAAAAATTGCCAAAAGAAAACTCCAGCTTTTTGCTGAAATGTTCAAAAAATGTTGCCTGAATTGGCAAGAATTCTTGATTTTCCCAAAATTATCCTAAAAAAATCTTGATTTTTGCCAAATAATTGTCAAAATTCAATTTTTTCTTAGGTCTTTCAAAATAAATAGGTAAATTACATGCCTTGGTAAGTATTGTAAAAAAAACTTCTGCTTTTATAGCCAACATTTTCAAAACTACATACACTGTTTTTTGTCAAAATTGTCTACAAGTTCCACTTTTTTGACAAAATATTGTGGGCAAATGCCTTTTTCTGATGAATTATCCAAAATTTTTAAAATCAATATTTGTAATTTTATATTATTTTTTCTCTCGATTTCCTTTTCTATTCATTTTTTCTAGTTCTTGTTAAAAATAGAAAAATTCTGACCCGAAAAAAATGTTCAATTACACTTGTAAATAAAATGATAGATACCTATTACCTATACCTATGTTTATCACATCAATCTATGGATAAGATACATAACGTATACTTTTTTTCAGAATATGTAGTATGGGTAAAGGATCTTCAAAAATGCTAAAAAATAGATTTTTTAAACGATTTGTCCCTCATGATGGGTCAAGATTTTAAATTTTGGTAAGATTTGTTGAACATGTATGTATGGTACCTATTGGATTTGAAAAAGATTTCGTTAAAATTTTTGAAAATTGAAATTGAAATTGAAATTTGTATTTTCTGCAAATACTGATTTTGAGTTAGATTTCTGAACAATTTTTGGGTAATTTGCCCATTCTTGGTAACTTTTTGTAAGTTTGACTTGCGATATTTTCATTTTGAAGGATTGTTTTGACCAAGCATTGTGGAAACGTGTTTAAAATGAGAAGACTTTGAAAATTATACCTAACTGAATCGCTCTGACCTCAATTCGAATTTTTTTGGGGTATTTTTTTATTCACAGAGTTCATGATTACAATCTAAGCTAACTTCAGTAGATGAGCGTTTTGACAACCTTTTGAACACGTTTTCTAGGATGAAATTCGACGCTCAACATTTTTGGTTCTATACATTTTTCGCGTATTTCGCATAATTTTGCAAAAAAACGCAAAAAACGCGTATTTTTCAGGGTTTTTTGCAAATATGAGCCTTTTGCAGACAAAATTTCAATTTCATGGATTAGTAGGAAGAAAGTACTTGTAAAAAGACACATTTTGGCGAAAACAGTTTTTGTGTAGTACCCTTCAGTTCGGAGCTGTGGCGCTTCAAAGTTTTCTTTTGTCAATTTTACCCCCACCACTACGATAAAAAGTTTTGAAAAAAATCGTGTTGAAAGGCCCAGGCTTTCCCTACACATTCCGCGTGGTACCAGAATTTTATCCCCACCACTCATGGATACCGAATTTTTCGCACAAAAAACGCGTTTTTTGGCTATACTGACCAAGGGGGGTGGGTTGGGGGGCGGAAATTCCGCTCGAAAATTTTTATTGGAGGTACCCAACAATAATCCATCATGATTTTCCGAATCTGGGAACAGGGCCATTTCACCTATCTTAACCGGGAATACCCTTTCGTAAAATAACATTTTTATGCATGAAAATTATTCCTCGAAAATGATAAATTTTCGACAAAAAAATTTTAAAGAAATTTTTCTGGTTTTATGTAAGAGAAATTGAAATGAAAAACCGATGAGACATTTTTGGACAAAATTTTCAAGTGGAAATATTTATTCATCATCACTTCATCACTTATCAGTTTTCTAAGAAAAAAAAGCATACCTACGGTTACGAGACAACTTAAATTCCAAAAAAAAACTACACATCACTGAGCAAAAAAAAACACCATCTGTCAAGACCTCGTTATCTCATTTTTTTATCCCGTTGTTAATAAAAAGACACCCCATTGAACTACACTCGACAAAAATTCTCAGAAAAAATGAATTCTTCGTCGTAAAAAACTGATTAAAAAATAAAAATTATCGTACTGCTGCGCGTTAATGATCTTGTAAAACTCATTACAATATATAATTTAAGTTTAAACGTGTAGCTTTTAAACATATATGACACAACGAATCATTATTACGAGTACCTAACATCAATGCTTACAAATTTCCAAACACCGCTTGGGGGTTTCACGAATAATAACCAATAAGTATGCGGATTGATTGATTGAAATTGAGAAAAATATGTTGAAAAAATGTCCAAACCTGCACACGAGAAGGTGCTGAAGTTTTTATTTAGTTGACGAGGGAAAAAACCATCAAACATCACACCTAGATCAGCATAGAAAAAAATTGATGCTACTGCGAAGAAGAAAATACCGAGTACTTAGGTAAAGTGGTAGTAGTAAAATAAAATTTAACGTTAAAATTTTATAGATAAAGTGACCTTGATATAAAGAAGCTCGAATGTATTCGGAGAAATGTTTTAATGATGGCAAAAGATACACACAGACATTCGCATTCGCCGATTCTCTCGCTATGTTTTCACTTTCAACAACGGTAGTTTTTAAAATTTAAAACAAAATCGTCGCAATGAGATAGAAAATGGGGAAAATTTATCATTTTTACTGCTGTATGGTGATTATGATGATGGTGATGACCGACGACGACACATGAAACAATTCCCAGACAGGGGTACCCCCAGCTCTTTCAATTTTTTTTTCTATTCCAAGAACGATATTACTCCAAGTTAAGATAATAATATCGAATGTGGCCAGTTCGGGTACGAAAAATACTCGTAATTTCAATCCATAAACCGGTACATATAATGTCATTATGCAGTCAGCGAAATGTTACAGTATTTCAGGTTATTTTTAAATCGCTCGATGTGTACTATAATAGTTAAGTATAAATGTATTTGTGTGCATTAGATGATAATCATGATTAATTGTACAAGATCACGGTAGAAAGCGGTAGGCTGTGGGCGTGATTAGTATAAACGGAGGATGACACGATGATTACTTCTATTGCAAATATAATATTTTACACATTTCATGAAACATGCCAAGGTTGCGACTACTCCTGCGCTTCTTTACTCGTATTTTTTCGCTACTTCTATCATCTTATGTGCTGTGCGCTGTGCCTGGCTGGCTGACTATAGTGACTGGCCTGACAGCGCTGTGCGTATTATACCAGTAGACCTTGTCGAGGTTTTTTCTGATAAAAAATGACATCGTCTTACAGCAGCCACAGAGACACCATACGCCTCGCTCGATCAGTTAATAATCAACGTTTCAGTATCTCGAGTAGGTACTTCGAGAAGATCTGGTCAGACACCAGTTCCCAGGTTCACCGGTTAACCGGCTAATTTGTCATTTTTTTTCAAGCTCGTGTTCGATAAGTTGCATACTCTCAGCCTGAACAGTTTTTGTTTCGGAAACACGTAATAAATATTCCATCTCCCTCGAATAGAACGGAGAAAAAAATCCACCCTCACCCTTATAGTACACACTATTGCTCCATTGACCGACTGTACGAAAATATAAGACTATGTTTTGTATTAGAGAAGGCAGCCGGATGCGATGAAGAGGGGTGCCCAATCTGCACATTCGCCTATGTACGAGTACGGTTAACTTGGAGCCTAACTCTTCGAGCCATTATTCATCCTAGTGGCACGGTATTTACCCTCTTTTATAATTAAATAATTACCAACACGCGACAGAATACACACACAGAAAAGGGTATACAGTGTATGAATGTACATAGTCCTATGTATACGGAGGAATGTGCGACGATAATGCTACGGCTGCTGATGCAGTTTTATACTGTACTAGACACAAGTACACGTAACCACAACCACCAAAAAGGACGAATTTGGTCGTGTTCTTGATTTGGACATTAGAAGGGAGGCGCCAGCGCCATCACGTCCCTTGTTCTACGTTAAAGACCCATTGCTGTTCAAGTCGTATACTGAGTTTCGACTTGTTTTTAGAAGCTCACTGTATGGTTTTTACTCCTTGTCTACAAGTATTTTTCTTTTTTTTCTTTTTTTTTTCAAGTTAAACGTTTCATTTTGTTAAGTACATTTCGTACAATGAAGACAATTCTTATTACTATTGCTACGGTAGAATATGGATTTGATTTTAAAACAAGATTGCTTTTTGACCTTTTTTTTTTTTTTTTTTTTTTTTTTTGAGAAACAGATGGAATAAGGGGGCAGTATTTGAGTATTTGAGCTTGCAGTATACTGAGCGAGATGACGAAAAAATTCAAAAGATTGAATTGACTACAAATTATAATCTCAAAAAATTTCAAATTTAAGCACATCTCAACCAGACAGTAAAATTCTAATACAAAGTTGGAGTATTTTCCAATTCCAATAGAATTTCATACGATTAATTTACAATCCGGCGATTCCCCCTCCAAGAAAAAGAAACTCAGAGGGTTGGTCTCAAAATCAAAAAAGGAAGTTTTCTCTTTGAGGAAAGTCTATCTTAATGAAATGTCATCGAAAGGAATTTTTTAAAGTTTTTTCCAAGTTTTCAAGTCTGACAAGATTTTTCCATATTTTAAAAATCTGGATGATTTCAGGAACTCGAGATGATTTTTCCTAGTTTTCAAAAATCTATTCTTGAGCCAAAAACACTCCATGCCAAAATTACCAGTAATTTGTCAATAATACGAGTAGCTCGGAAAGTTCAACTTTTTGCTGAAACTTTTCACCAAAATTTTCACAAGTATTTGTTTTTCTTAAATTGTCCAAAAATCTGGCAAAAATTAAGTAGGTACCAAAAAGCGTCCGTTTCCGACCTAAAAAAATCACTTTTTTCAAAAAAAAAATTGCGAAAAAATGATGTCATTTTTCATGCAGATAGTTCCCAAAAATTACAGCTTTTCGTTTAAATTGCCAAATTTTTGTTTTTTAACAAAATTGCTAAAGATTCCCACTTTTTTTCAAAGTATTCAAAACCGGCTCCTGTTTGTCAGAAATTGTTGAAAAGTGTTACTTTTTTGCCAATAATTCCCAAAACGTCATGCTTTTTGCTAAAATTGTCAAAGTTTTACTTTTTGTCAAAAATTTTTCAAAATTTTCATTTTTTTAAAAAATTTCTAAAAGCTGCCTTTTTTGCAAAAATTTCCAAAAAGTCTCACCAATTTTCAAAAACCTTCCAAGTTTTACTTTTTGCCAGAAATTTCCAAAAAGTCCTTTTATTTTTTTTAATTTGTCAAAGTTTTGCTTTATTTTTCCAAAAATTGCAAAAGTTCTCGTTTTGCTGCCAAAAATTGACAGAAAAGTCTCACTTTATCATCAAAGTTTCAAAGTAGGTAATTCAACTTTTTGAAATAAAAAACCAGAACATTTTAATTTGTGACGTTCTGTGTTCTTGCAAGTTTTTTTCTACATTAGATTGTTTTGCTCATGTTTTATGGTTACTTTTTTGAGCTTTTATGGTTACTGAATTTACTTTTTTTTTGGGAAAGAATTGAGTACAAGCCCTGGATTCGAGAGTTTGCGATTGAAAAAATTAAATGAGAATACGAGGCATATCTTCAAAATGTTGAGTTTTTTCTAATTTTAGGAATGTGGGATTTTATAGGAATTCCCAAAGTGAAAAAATTGCCATCAAACACTTTTTTTGATAGTTGAGTTATAAAATTTGACCACCAAATCAAATTGACTGGAAAATTTTCGAAAAAAGCTCAAAATTTTGAAAAGCTAATATTTTAACGATGTTTTGAAACTTTATACAGGGTGTCATAATAATCATGAAACAACATTTTTTTGAGAAATTTTTTCGAAAAATTTCATATCGAAAGGGTGTATTTTCATTTCATTTTTTGAACCGGTTTCTCAGGTTGAATTGGCTGTCCATGAATAAATCCTAAAAAAACACGGTCGTAGAAAAAAATTTCAGATGATTGTTCATAAAAAAAAAAAAAATGAAAACTAAGCACTTTTTGTTTCTTTCAGTTTTATTCCATCCTGAAATGCAGAGAAGCTACAAACAGGGTGGTTTATCGACTAGCAAAAAATCGATTTGGCATCTCATCAATTTCATAGTTCATCGTCTGAATATGTAAAATGTCGATTTATCAAGCCATAATTTTTTTGAGGGTGAGGGGGTACTTTCAACTTTTCTTTTTCTTTTTGAATGAGCTGAGCGAATTGGAAAAAGAAACCGACAATTTTCAATTTTGAAGTAAAAGATTCTGCCAAAAATTCAATTCCCTCCTCTTCTTCCCGCATTCAACATAAGGAAAATTCTTTTCAAAAAAAATTTGAAAATTTCAACAATTTCAATGAGCTTTAACTTAATTACAAGCTTGTTTAAAATTTACAAAAAATTTGGTTAAACAAAGAAAACAGTTCAACTCCCCTCTCCTTATACTGCTCAAGTTGAGAGAACTTGATATAGCTCATCAAATTTTTGAAATGAAAATTCCAATTTTTTATGAAAAGCAATTTACTCTCACCGAATCCTTCCTGCTTTTTCTCCTACTCCTTTGGAAAAAATAGTTAGGGGAAAGGGGCCAACTTGAGAGTAGAAAATCGAAAAATTGAAAAATACGTCGCTTCAAAGATCTAGAGTAGGGCGAATTTTTTCCATAACTCATGAAAAATAACTTACCTACGCCTGAATTACCAAACTATTTATAATTCTATCACTTTTCCTTTGGAAAATTCACACTCACCTGAAACAAAACAAAAAATCATGGATTAGTCGATTTTACTAGTAACTGATAATATCACAATTCAATTAATTTATCATACACTGAATTGACACAAAATTTGAATAAAAACTGAAAATCTCATAAACATGCTCCAATTTTCAAAGAAATTTAGTAACAATAGTACAATGATTGTGAACCAATTTTTGTCAGTTTCGATAGAGCATGGCTCATAAAAAAGTCACATTTAAAAAAACCAAAAACCGCAATTCAAACATTCGATTTCATCATAATGTAGCTACCATTCGGAAAATCTTCACCCTAGGAGAAATCTAAACCCATTTCATCTTCATTTCGTGCCTTTTCCTTTACACATCCTTTTTAAACCCACATCAATTAACGACAGATTTAGTAATCCTGCGTGATATGAAAATCTGCTCAACAAATCACCACACAGCAACAGCAATAAACTACGAAGATGGACGGATTTCGTGTTTTCGTATACCGATCGCTCGTGTACTCGTATCCTATGACCCAGCCACACGAATACCAAAATTCGGCCCAAACCGGAGGAAAAACTGCCTCGTAATCTTCGGGCTGGAAATTTCGCTGTAGCATCGTTGGTCGTTGTCGTATTTAACGAGCCATTCAAATGCACACGAGCATACCGACAGTACAGGGTAAATGGACAGATGAATGGGACTAAAGGCAAAGGGGTGGGGAGGTGGGTATACTATAGCGAAAATGTGAAAATCCAGCATACGAAAAAAAGTTTAATATATCATTTGGTAAAAACGCAATCCCCTTGTTCGGCGCCCGCTTCGCCGGAAAAGCATTTGGTCGGTGGTCAGAAACGCCGGAATATAATAGAAAACAAATAGTTTTAAAAAAGCATTCACACGCAAAACAATTGCCTTTTAAACTTAACCAACGAAATAATGTTTTTCCATGCAACGTACGTACAAGACACGCCGAAAAAATTTATCGCTTTTGATTAAAACTTTTGCGAGCTCGTATGTGTACGAATGTGGCTGATGCTGCGAGACGTGGGTGTTGAAAACTGTAAAGCTCTATACAGAATGCTTTTTGTCTTACATTATTGTCTGATATTGTTCCCCTCGTCCCCCCACCTTCACATACCCTTTCTTTTCTCATTATAGACTGTATTTCTTTTGTACGAATATTAAGTCGAGTTTGAAAAATTTTTTTGCCTCGACTCCTTTCTAATTTTCATATTATTAGGTACTATTTTTTTTTTTTTTTTTTTTTTTTTTCAATGAAAAAATAAAGATGACTGCAAAATTTCTTGAAAAGTTTAAAATTAACGTACAATTTTTTATTTAATTTTTTGGTGGATTGGAGCCCAAAAATCTAGCTTGCCTTCGTTCAAATCACAAAGTTCTAGTTCAATAAGTTCTCTCGTTAGATCATTCGTTTGAGCTTGAAACTCCTCAAATGACCATGAGACGAAGAATTTTTCGATTCGATAAAATTTATACGTTCGCGATTAAATTAGAATTTGTTTGTTGTTCGCGCTACAGAAGAAACAACGAGAGAGAAATAAATTTCAAGTAATTTAGTTGGTATGCTACGGTATGGTATACTCTATATACAACCTAAGGTAACTCTGCTGACTACACACTTAGCAGGGAGCCTACGTAGACTTAATTTTTAAGAAAGGAGTGTCGTATGAGTAATTTCATGTACATTACGAACGAAGGTTAATCGTCGTACTTGTACGAGTAGACTGTACTGGTACATGAGCTTAATAAATGCGCGCGGTATTACGCAGAGTGAGATAGAGAGAAAAGCCATAGAGTGAGCGAGATAACAAGCCTTTCGTCTATAACCGGTCCGCTGATATTAGAATAGACGCATTTAAATCTTTTTCGAAACAATTTATGTCAATTTACGCGGATTTTATTACCGACGCACAGGCGTAAATATGATTTTTATGCACACAATCGTCCAGTTATTATCTGTATTGTATAAGTAATTAAACTAAATCATCTGCTGGATGGACCATTCATCAAAGCACACTGTGCGAGTGGAAATCGATCTATATAAATTTCACATCGCATTTATTCATTGTAGCCAACTGTATTACGTATCTGGGTATGTAGTGGGTAATACTTTATTTTACCTATCTACAATATTCGGCGTCCAGACGATTTAATCGGATTAGATCACCGTGTATAAGATACGGTGGTATACGTAGGAGAGAAGCGAGACGCTGTTGAAGCTGCTGGTAGCAACTTACAAGTAATAGTGTATAGCTAGCTACAGCTAGGCGAGTTGAGATTTCTCAACAGATGTTTTAAATAACGTATGGGTGTCGTTCGAAGAAAAGCGTAAAATTACCGCATGGACCAGAGACGAATATCACCTGCGAAATTATTTTTGATGTTTGCGTATGCTATGCTTTACTTTGTCTCTCATCTCACTCTTCCTATCCTATAGGTACTGTTGGTTCTCGGTGCTCTATGTCTATGTGTTTGTGCAGAATGAGCTTTGACGTCAAAGAGTGAGCCGCGTCGCGACAGATTTGTTCATTAATTTTAAACGCTCAGTTTATTTGGATTATTTATATGATTTTTTTTTTTTGCTGTCTGCTGCCTGTATCTATAGTTTGCACCTTCCTCGAGGGATCGAGCCTCTAGAGGTGACCTAAATATAAGTACGTACTGATAAAAATGGGGTTTGCGTGTTTCAAAATAATACTACAGATATTCAATGAATGAAGAAAAAAAATACAATATTCAAAAATTTTCGGACAACTTTAACCCCCCCCCCCCCCAACCTCTCATAACCAGCACTGCTTTTCCAGCACTTTTGTGCCATTTAGAGAACGTCACCTCTGAAAATTGGTATTGAAACGTTTTTCAACGAACACTGAACAAAGCGAGGGAAAAGCTCCCTAAAATTTATACAAATTCAAGATAAATATAAAAAATAACACAATAGGTACCTAATATTATTTTTGATCCCAAAAGTTGATTTGGTTGTCCTTGGCAGGTTTAAAATTTGAGCAGTGATTTTCTGTAAATTTCAATTTTAAACAAGTAAAAAAATAAGCTTTTGAAAATTCGTCCGTCGAAAACTTGAATATCTAGCGTTATTTTCTAAGCGAGAAGTACTTACATAGATTTTGCTAGTCCTTGACATTTTCTAAATCCTAACAGTAATTTTCCAATAACTCAAGACAGGCTTTTTTTATCACTTGTTTTTGGAGGCACGCTGATTCTCGAAAGGTGTAAGTCCATAATTTTTTTACCGCCCCCCCCCCCTCCACAAAAATACAAAAAGAATTTATTTTCGCCTTATCTGTCTGAAAAGTTCTCTTAGACCTATTTTTGCCAAACTTGCTAATCAGGTTCTGTTTTTTTCGCCGAATTTGCTCAAATCAAAAAGTGTCAATTTTTAGGGGAAAAAATGTCGAAGAGCGTCAAATTTTGGAAAATTAGTCAGGAAATGACATTTTTAGTACACTTGTCAAAAAGTGTCCATTTTTTGGTAAAATTGTCAAAAGGGGTAAATTTTTGCAAAAATTGTCAAACAGTCCTATTCTTGCCAAAATACTCCAAAAAAATCCAGTTTTGTCAAAACTGTAAAAAAATTTCGTTTTTTGTCAAATTTGTCAGAGTGTTAATTTTTGGCGGGTTGACAAAAAGTTTTAATGTTTTTTCGTCAAAATTATCTGGAAGAAGTTTTGTTATAAAGTAGTCAAATGGTTGTAATTTCTCCCAAAATTGCTCACTTGCTCAGAAATTCGTGCTTGATTTTTGTCTTGCCTGCCTAAAAAGTCTTCTTTTTGTTTCAAAGTTTACCAAACAAAAACCCTGTTTGTTTACAAAATTGCTTAAAAGATCATTTTTTTCGTCAAATTTTATTTTATTCCACGTATTTTTTTCATTTTCCTGTTTTTATGGCAATTCTTCGATATTATTGAAACTTTGGGAGCTCGCAGTGCCCCCATGTGCCCCTACAAACAAAGCCCTGATTTTAGAACATGAAACCATTCGTCCCTGCTAAATGAGGGCAAAAGCTCTCGAATCCAAAAAGCTATATCCCAGATCATTTTTGATGTGAAAAGTTTATTTTATAGCTCTAAAATATTTCAAATTGAACAATAATTTTCTAAAAATGTAAGTTCTGAAACAGAAAAAAAATTAACCGAAGCAAAACGAGGCAGAAGCTTTGGAAAATTTGGAATTCGAGAAGAAAAACGATGATATTTTCATTTTTGAAAATGCAAATCTGCCTAGTTTTCAATGAAAAATTTTGATCAAATTGACTCAGTTGAAGTTCGGGGAGCTGAAATTTAGTTAAAGTCTGCTCTGATAATTATGAGAATTGAAAAAAATCAAAATGTGTAAAGTGAATATCTGTCTTATTCAGTTACAGACTAATATTCATATTATATTGAGCCCTAACTTGAAGTGATTTTCAAACTATAATTAGGGTAGGTCCTTTTTTACGACACAAGTGCTTGAAAAAGGGTCTAACGAAGGTCTCAGACACAGTTTATGGAAGGTGATTTGTGAAGAATCGAACTGAGGTCTCGAACAAATTACACTTGTTGGAATTTTTCCGCAGTAAAGGGGAGATCATTGAGGACTCTTTTTATTCAGGTTTTATGCATTTTTTTTAATTTTACTGACCAAAGCTTATAAATTTTTGATGATTTTCAGTATTTTTCTGCCAAAAAATGTCAATTTTATAGGTTTTATGATACTTATGACTATGTACTTTATGTAATTTTTGCAAAAATTTTTTCTTTGTAGATTAGTGCTCACATTTGATCAATTTTTGGTAATTTTAAATTGATTTTACAACTGACATCACTTTAACAAATTTTTGAGCATTTTTGGCAATATACTTTGCTCAATTTCACCGATTTATTTTTTTTTTTAATTTCAAGTTTTTGAAAGAATTTTTCCGAAATTTTGCATTATTTCATCCACTTTTGGTTATTTTAAATTGATTTAATGACGTTTTAACGATTTTCATAAGTAGGTACGTATATTTCTGCAGATTTTTGCCCTTATTTGATCGATTTTTCATAATTTTTAAAGTATTTTTTTTACTTTAGATGAAGTAAGTTAAATTTTATGAGAATTTGATTTTTTTTAATCTACTGGAGGTTTCAGAACCGCCCAAAATGATTTTCAATTTCCAATCTTTTCAGAGGTTCGAAAATGAGACACGTACCTACCTATCAAATTTTATAGCTTTTAATGTAAACGTTTGCAAAATTTTGATTTTTTTTGCATTTTTTGGGTCAAAGTTTTCAAAAACTCGTCAAAAAATGCACTTCAGTAGGTGAAATTTTACATGGTGGTGTACTTCAAAATGCTTTTTCGATTTAGCTGCGTATACAGTTCAAAAATTTTCCATATCTAATCTTCCTTTTAAGGAAAACTCGAGTATATCAAATAAATGTAAGCCACAGTAACATAAATCGTCCAATCACGAGTATCGATACACAAAACAAAACCAATATACCAGTGTACTACCTTGTTTAGCATATGCAATTGCACATGCACATGTATCGTAAATATCAATGTAAGCATAAAGATAAAGGTGCGAGTAAAAATGTACCGGTAGGTACTTACATATTATGCAAAGCTATCCGATATATCCAGATCCACCCACACCTTTTGTTTGAAATGCTCGCTATTAAACGCGTTTAGCTCGTAACTAATGTTTATTTTATTCGATAATTTCGATAGGTGAGGTTAATCTGAACGTGGAATGATTTATCGTACGCGTATATCGTCGATCGTTGGGTTAGATATATTCGGCAAAGTGAAAAAGACGCAGCCACCAGCCCATGAGCTAGACATAAGCGCCTGCATTCTGAGCACGACGATGTCTTATATACCTATTACGTACGTATCGAAATTATCTCAAACAATAACGCTATTAAAAGCCTCGAGATGGTATACACGGTGCATAAGCAAGCGTGCTAAAACACGATCACTTTGCAAATTAGGGTAAAGCTTGTCCTTTTACCACGTCCGTCTCGCCATCATACCCAAGGGAGAAATACGATAGCTTCTAGGAAGCTTTGATCAATCCGGGGTGAACCGCGCCCGCCACCTGAATGCAAATTATATCCATTAGGTGAGCTCTTGTCGAGTCAATTTTCAATATCGCTGAACCCTTTTCACGTGTAAATTCTTCCTTTCTAGATGAAAAAAAATTCCAGAGGGTGAGGTATTAAAAAAATGATGTAAGTCGTTCAGTTGACGCTTTTTTTCACCCCCTTTGTCTCACGCTGTGTGTATTCTTTTGTACGTACAAAAAGCTTTGCCACGATGCGCGTTCGTTTTGTTACCGCTAAATCACCAAATCCGCGAGAACCTATGTACCTTTTGCAGGATATAGATTTCTTGCCTTTGGCATGATGCCATTCTGCTCTCTCACGCCGAATGAATGTACGCTGCTGACATTTTACTCGCTCTATATCCGAATCCCAAACTCATACGAGCGACTAAACCGACCGAACTGATCGTATTTTTTTCCCCCGAATACAACTTTTAGCTTTAATTTTCACTTTTCTTATTCGTTTTCCGACACGATTCTGGTCGTTTTTAGGCACACGTTCAGCGTTTGGTGGATTGGTTTGTTTTCTAGGGATCGCCAGGGGCTCCAAGACACCAAGGGGCTCCCGAAGCCTATGTTTAAGTGTTTTTTTTAGCATGTTCGCGGGAAGACTGCCCCACTGACCCAGAGGTCCTTCCGCGCAAAAATTTTCCACCTTACATTGGGAGGGGATGACATAGGAATCTGAAATTTGGATATGTTGTTTACAATGGTGATACTCACCAATGGTATGAATTTGGACCATTTTCATCAATTTGGGGCCAAATCATGCTTCTCCAAAAAAATGACCTTTCTGTAATTTTCAACTTTGACCCTCCAAACTGGAGGGGTCAATTCTAGCTCCCAAGAGAACCCCATTCCCCACATTTGACTTTATTTGATCAATTAGAACAGGATGCAGGTCATAAAACGTATAAATTAAAAATTGCTGGCCTACCGCAAATAGCCCATTTTTTTTTTACAAAAATTCGGCTAAAAACTCACTAAAATTAGTTGAAATACACGATTTGGTCAATAATACCCTCTCTTTCAGAACACATATCTCATCTCCAGCAGCACCTCCTCAGCTAAAATTTTTTCCGAGAGATTTCCAACTCAAAATGAAGATCTCCACTTTTGGTGAAAATACTCCAACATTTTTTTGCGATCTACCCAAATAAATATGTGTATTTTGGTTGAAGGTTTGTCCAAAACATGATACAAGTTCTTCTTCAAGTCTTGCTCAGCTCCGTACAAAAAGTAAAATCTTGTAAATCACATTACCAAAACACCTTCACTTGCTTCCTTTTGCATTTAAACCCGCAGAAAAAAATTTCTCCTTCGATACGCAGCGTCAAGCAACCCTTTGCACTTGTATATTCAAATACTACCTTTATCAAGACTATAAGACGCGAATTCGGAATACACCAAGGAATTATACCTACTCGTAATGTAGCTACAGATACTCTGTAGATATATCCCTTCAATAGTTGTTAGGGAATCAGATTTAAACTAAACCCCATATCTACAGTGATGCGTTTCAAATTAGCCTCCGTTAATTACCGCGTCCTTAGTACAAGGAACTTGAAATGTACGTAAGCAAAAAGCAAACAGCATAAAGATAGACGGATTTCCGAGTATCAACTATCAACCTCGACAACGTCTGTTCTTCGGTTTGTTGGTATCAAAAGTAAGCATCATTAATTGAGGCATCATTCATCAATAGGGTTTTCACCAGCAAAAAGTACTCTTATGTATAAAGCCACGGGCAGTAAGTAGCAGCGCAGAGACAGACGCGATGACACAGCTATTATTTGAATGATAGTTTCGGTTCGTGTTTGATGATACATGTCCGATGTCTTATTCGTATGTCCGAGCGAAATTATTCGATCGTTGATCCTCGCTTTGCCTTTATAATATTTCGTTTTGCGTTCAAGAATGAGAAATTTTACTGCAATAATGCGTCATTTGAATAATTTAGGTGGTAGATATCTAATGAGAAATGCTAGTGAGACTTTGGCTAGTTATGAAAGAAAATACATTTTTTTCGTAATTCTATAAGTTGAAAAAGCAATACTTTTTAGCAATAATGGAGAAAGCGAGAATTTTTCCAATTTTTGGAAAAAGCATGACTTTTTGGCAATTGAGTGATGTTATTTAGTAAATTTTTTTCGAATAAGCGAAACTTCGCCCTCAAAACTGCCTGAAAATAAATGAGATTTTTAGGCCAATTTTGGCAAAAAAGTGAGAACTTTTGGAATTTTTCGTTCAAAAAAAAAAACAATTTTAGTCATTTTTGAAAAGAAACGACATCTTTTGGCAAATTTGACAATTTGCAGCTTTTGACAAAAAAGAGAGACTGGATAATTTAAATTTTTGAAAAAGTAACCAACTTTTTTTCTCGAAATGAAAAATATTGATTTCTATTTTTTTTTTTCAATTACATGAACTAAATGTGTCTCAAAATTTAAGCCCGTAATGTCAATTTTAAAAAATGGCGATTTTTGTTTGAAGCACCATAGTAATTTTTTTGTGATTTTGTGACCAATTTATTCATTTTATAATAAGGCTATAATTTTTTGTCTTATTAAATTTTTGATGAAAGATCTTCGTGTGAATTTTTTACTACCTAATCAAATATTTCACTCGTAATAAATTTGATGATTTCATTTCAAGTAATTTTTTTCACGATGCCATAAAAGCACGACCTAACAACCCTGAAAAGTACAATTTTTTTAGCTTTTATTGAGCATTTTTTTCAAGACCACTCGATGGAAAAATTAAATGCATAATGTATGCGGAACTTTTAGTGGTTTGTCCTTCCTTTTACGCTCAGTCTGCTACTTTTTTTATCGCTATTATACGAGCTCTGCGCATTTATACCACGAAGGATTACTGCTAGCAATTTGCAAATTAATTGTACGTATTTCTATACATTGCATTAATGTGTCTTAAAATTTTTTAAACTTCTTTTAAATGCATAATGAAAAAATTAGCATTCGATGAAACAATGTAGCTAGTCGATTAGAAACACTCTTTTTTAAATGATTACATCAACTCTTAATCTTATTACGCGACTAATAGTTACATACCTATTCTCAATTCAATGTGCAATTCGTACTCGAACTCGTCGTGTTCATAATTCGCGATACGAAATTTCTCGCCGAATATAAATTGGTCAAATAATCGAATAGGAATAGTTATAGTTGAAGGTACATATTTGTACACCTTTATCTACTCTTATGTACTTGTAAGTCGTTGGCGTTAATTCGGCACCTTGTTATAGAAAAACAAATTGGATGTATTCGTGGTATACTTAATTGAATTGCAGTGTGAGTTTAAAAATATTATAGCGTAGTCGGTTATCGTAGTAACATCTACCATACGATGTAAGATCAACTTTTACTTTGACACATACTTAGGTCTTATTTTATTCATTTGGAAGGATGTTGCAGAAAAGTGACACCTATGTTGATAACAATGTAGTAGGTTTGAATGAATTAAAATTAGCATGTTATAATTGATGTGGCTAGAAGTGAAGAAAAAAGTCTATTAACAGAGTAGCCGGTATCAGATATAGTTCGACAATGAAGTTGTAGATTTGCCCACATGCAGGGTGTCCCATTGCATATCTGTCATGCACACTTTTGAATCAGATTGATCCAGCCCCAACCCAGAAAAAATGGCCCAGTTCCGAAAGATGGTATATTTGAGATTCTGCATCAACTTAGGTCAATGCCATAAAAATCTAAGACTACTTTTTGGGTTTCACCGAGCGGTTAACAATTATTCGCAAATGGCTCAATTGTTTGAATGAATTCGTGTTTTGAAAATTTTTCGTCCGAAATATTTCACATTATTTGAGCCAAAACATTGAAAGATATTATTTTAGAAATTGAAGAAATATTTTGGAATGCAGTGGTGCCAATTTTTTAGTGAAAATTTATTGCGAATTTCAAAAAAATCGAAAAAAATAGCCTAAAACAATGGAATCAAGTTTTTGAAAAAATTGAAAAATGGCAGAAAACGAGTTCTCAACATTTGGTGTACTTATATGTATTAAGGTTGGGGTGCCATTTATCGGCACGACAGATTAAATGATTTGAACGACAAAAAAACAGTGTTTTGCACGACAGATGCTAACGTCCCAAAACCACTTTTCTAACGACGGAAACAGTTTTCAACCACTGCGCGACAACAAAAATTCAAGTGCACGCCAAAAAAATCAAATGAACGCCAGCGTATGCACGACAAATTGAATGAAATGCATCGACGACTTTAGGCAATGAACGACGACTTAATGATACAAGCGACGAATTTATTCACAAAATTAAAATGTCCAAAAACGATTAATTATTAAAGATATCAACGTAAAATAAGAACAGTATGAATAATTATATGAGAAATGCCTTGTTTGGCCTACCCCTCTTCTTCTTCTGCCCTATAGAGGCACATTTTTTACTTCTATTGCAAGGTGTCCACTCATTTCTGAAAACGATTTTCCCCAAGTTTTCTAGACCAATTTTTCCATTTTCCAGACCATTTTTTCAGATTTTCTATGCTTACCCCATACTTAAAATATAGAAGAAGTTTTTTTTTGGGGAGGGGGAGATGTAATTTTTTTCAAAGGCGTCTCTTTGGACGGGATAGGCACTTCCTCGGATATAAAGAATAGCTAAACTTTGATTATCAACTTTTTAAATTAAAAATAAAATAAATAAATAAAACATGCATCAAGTTTGGCCAATTGATACAATATTCATACGACTCATGAAAAGTTTTGTTTTCTTTTTCGGATTTTTGGAGGCCTCAAAATGTGAAATTTATTCATTTTAAAATGAGAAACAAACTGAGCAGAGCGAAACAAGGGCGAGAACTTCTGAAAATTTTCATTTTGAGATGCCTAAAAACGAGTTATTTTTTAATGCGAAGAGTTTATTTTTTGGTTTTTTAAATTTTAGAATTGGAACGATGTTTTTTTGAAGGAAGTTACTTTTGAAAAAAAAGAAAGTTTCCAAAAATTTGCATTTCGAGAAGCATAAAAAACGAGTTTTTTATGTGAGGACAAGAAGAGAACAGGAATCTTCTACAATGGGGACATCGCTAACAGCCCATTGATATGACTTTGTCCAAATTGGTAGTGAGATGGCCACCTCACTCGAAAAAGGGACACAATTCAATCGGGCAATTGAAATAATTTCGTCGGGCTTTCCCATGTTCGTCGTGCATTCCCTTTCTCGTGGCGTGAATTTTCTATGCTTGTCGTTGGAGGTCTGTCGTTCAATTCTGTCGTTTTAATGACCAAAACTGTCGTTAAATCGCTGTCGTTCAAAAACACGATTTCGTCGTGGGATTTTTCTGTCGTGCAATTCACTTAATCTGTCGTTCAATTAAAGTTTTCCCTTAAGGTTGTGCTGAAATGACGCGATGCTGAAAAAATTCATAAGATTTTTTTATGAATATGGTGAAGGAAATTTAAAAAAAAAAAAAAAAAAAACAGAAAAACTCAAAAATGAGAAAACTTGTATTTTTAGTTGAAGAGAAATTGAATGATTTTTTTTCTAATTGAAAGAAACACTTGGCTTAAGAATAAGTAATATAGAAGAATTGAAAATTCAGCTAAATGAATTGACAATAAGTATAACTCTGAAGAACTCAAAAAAAAAACAAAAATAAAGAAATATAGTTCTAATATTTTGAAAAGAGTTGAATTGCCCTATTTTAGCTCTCTCAAAATGAATTGAATGTTTGTACTGAAGATTTAATTTATTTTCAGAAATAGTTTACGCAACCCCCCTTGAACTAACTTTTGTCATTTCATCACAACTGAGTTAGATTGAAAGAACGTCCCTTGAAATGGGATCTCGAAACCGAAATTTGAAGTTCTTATTTTGAGCTTTGGACTGTTGACGAACTTTTGAAAATAAAATTTGCTACTATGGCAAATTCCTAATAATTTCCAAAAAAAAAAAAAAAACTGTCCCAAATAGGGCGTGATGTCTTCATTTAAATTTTCGTTCGTGAAAACAACAATTTTTGAGCCATTCTGGAGGCTCTTGCAAGTCTTCAATTGTCTTCAGGAAAGTTGCTGGAAGGGCCAAAAATTGAACTCAGCACCTAGAAGCAGTGCTGCCAATTTTTTGCTCATAACTGCCGATTTCAAAAAATCTAAAAAAAATGTGCGGTATTTTGCCCTTTTTTCTCGATTTTTGAAACTGGCAATTCCAAGAATAATATCTTTTAATATTTTGGCTAAATTAATGCGAAATATTTGGGAAGAAAAAATTTTTAAAACACGAATTTATACCCAATAATAAGAGATTTGCAAATTTTTAACTGCTCAGTGAAACCTTGAAAGTGGTCTTGAATTTTAATAGTGATGGCTTAGGTTGACACCGAATTTTAAATGCCATCTTTTAGAACTTGGACATTTTTCCTAAAACAGGCTGGCAGGAGTTGGAGCAAAAAAATGCATTTTTTTTCCTTCAAAAATTACCCCTGTTTGAGGATTTATATCTCTCTTCCAGGAATACCTTCGGAGCTAACAAAATTCTGAGAGACTTTCAACTCTAAAATGAAGGTCTTCGTTGAATTTAGTCGAAATCCTCCATCATTTTTTGCGGACTACCTTACTCAATATCTAAAAATAAAACGAACTCGCTACATTTTAAAAATAAAAAATAAAAAAAAACTGAACTGTCTCGAAAACATTTGGAAAAAACTGTGAATGAAAACGGTCATTCCACATCAAGATGAACCAATTCTTGCCTCAGCAGTCCGCTCTTTCAATTTTGTTCAACTTTCTTAATAGATCCCTCTTACATGGTTTGGTTTGGGAACTTCATTCCAGATTGTACAACCCTCAAAGGAATTCACAGCAGATTGTCAGGGCTAAAATAAACTCAAATTCATTTTCCATTTTTATATTTTCCAAAGTAAGAAGAAAATGGTCGTTTTTGATCCATCTTGAACGACATTATTAATCACCATAATTATTCAAATGTGATTTGCTCTTCCCCCCTCCTCTTTTCATCTCGCATATTTCGCAATAAAGTATAATTCGTGCGTAGGAGTTTGACAAAAATTCGCCTTTTTCGAATAAAAAATTTATCGTATCTGCCTTTTGTACCTAACCTACCTAATTCATATCTACAAAAAAAATTTCCCTCTGCCTCTCTCCCTTTCTCGAAAATATAGCATCCAGGTAATACGTTATACTTTTAGTACTTACACAATGAAAAATTCGTCAATGAATTTAGTACGCTCAGCGTATTAATTAAATAAATCAGGATTTAATTCAATATACATACTAAATATTCTTATAAAAATGTATACGTAGGTAAGTTCACAATATATTGTATACTCGAAATATACACAAATCCGAACGTGAAATTTATTAAAGTCGTAAAACTAGAAATTATAACATCGTACTCGGTTCGTGGTTCGTTTCGCGCGCCCGGTCCGTTTAAATGTTAAAATGTTGCACTCGATCCCACATGGTATAGTTTTTCTCTTTCGATGGTTTTTTTAACGGAGATTCTTTATTTTTTTTTTGTACCGTGGCTAAATTACGACAGCGAAAGAAGCGATTCTAAATATAATTTTTCACAGTCTCTCTGCAGAGCAGTGGCGATGTCGGCCTAAGTGATGGCTAAAATTTATCCACCAAATCGATAAATATAAGCTAAGAACCAGTCTCTGAACTGAAGACGGGGGGAGAAAATTTTAAGGCGAATTTTATCGACATACGGTGAATAATCGCAACATTGTCGTCTAAATAGGTAAATATCATCGCTGTAGTGGATAAACTAGTTTTAAGGCGGCATGATAGATGGTATTCTTCGATGTAGGGCGAACAGGTTGCCGGCTACTGGGCAGGACTGAAAGATTTTTGAAATTTTTATCCCGTTGATTATAAGTACATCGAATAATACTGTACAGTAGATCATTTTATAGGTACGTGCATCGAACTTGGATTTAGAAAAAATTTCGCATTTGTTGAGTTTTATTGGTAAATTGTTCGTTCAAGGTTACTTTTGATTTTTTTTTAATGGCTGATCGACCTTCGAGAGCTCAATATTATCGATATATGACATCGAAGACATAAATTCAAACCAATATGTCCATATCTTTCTACATGAGTACATAAAAAACGATAAAATTCTATGTACTCGTCGTTTTTTTCCCTCTCTAATTAAGTCGTCTTCGTCTGTCGAGTTCGTTCAAAGAATACGACGATCCGATGGTTGCATAGTCGCGAAATTTAAACGGCCACGGCGACAGAATAATGGTCGTGTGGTGAGCAATGAGTATTCGATTACTCGTTCGATCGCGAATCGATAACAGAGCTCTATTTGGGCTATTTTTATCACGCAGAAATGCCAAACATTTAAGAAAAGAATTCGACGTGTGTACGTATAAAAACGTAATAGGAAACTGTTCTCTAAGTACGATGACGTCGAGGTACCTATAGACTTATGGCAGAGAAAGACGTCGAAATATGCGTATAGCGTACTATAATCTTTAGTGGTGCTGTAGTATGTTGTATTTGTACCTTATCTACTCGTACGTATCTTGTTGTGTTCAACATATAAACGGACGCCCGAAATATATACAACACACGTTGAGAAATCAAACAAGGCTGTAGAAAATTTCACAGCTTACCTTATCGTACTAATTCGATTATATGTAGTATAAGGAGCATCAGCAGCGAGAAGGAAATTAACCCAGTTATGTTCATAGTATAGCGAGTAAGTAGGTATTGTATATGGTCAAACTTTTGTGGTGTTGCTTTTCACTATAAATATATACGTGGCGTTCCTTCTTATCGATAAATTAAATCTGGTTGGTTTTTTTTTTTTTTAATTAAATTGTAGTGAAGTGTGTTATTTCGTAATCGTATATTTGTTTCCGTTTAATGTTCGAAATTTTGGACCGCAGCCAAATGTAATTTGGTGTACCGTCCATAACCGTACAGGCAATTATTATTGTGCTACTGTTCGCACACTCCATAGCTAGTCCAGGTCCAGGTGCACTATAGAGTTTGTTGCACGAGAGTCGAGACGAAATTCGGGTGCAGAATGATGCACTCTGTGATGATTTTGGAAAGTTGAGATTTTCAGGTTGATGGAGAAATGTGGACTGGTTTGGAAATCACGAGGTGTAAGGAGACTAAAGAATTCAAAGTGCAGAAAATTCGTGGCAAATTTTTTTGAAAGAATTAAGCAGGCAATATTCGAATCGGTAGTTCTGCCTTGTTTTGGAAGTTCTAAAAATGATTTGGACAGACCTAAACAGAAAATTGGGCAACTCAAAATTTTTCTACAAACAAATGGCGAGTTAGTTAGGCAATCAAATTAACGCTATAAATTCACATTTATAAGTATATGAAACATCAAAAATGTTTGTTTAGTAGAGAAGCCATGACCTCGTGTTTCGAGTCGAAACATTTTCGAAAAACCAAGAGTCACACTATTGTACATAAGAATTTTGATATTTTTCGTTTCTCTCTTTCCCTTCATTCGTAATGATCACGATTTTTTGTAGTCCTTGACTCAAAATCATGACTTTCCAGGAATTTTCAAACTATAAAGCTTAATTCGTTGATCTTTCTTGATCAAATTTTTTGTCTTTGAAATCAAATGATTCCAAGACTTCTGAATCAAAATTACGAATGTTCACATAAAATTGATAACGGTGGCCAACAAGAAAATGATGATTTTTTAAAGATAATTTTACGAAGAATAAGAGGGAGGAGGGGGATTTTTTCACATGTTCGTCTACACATTGATAAAATATCTCAGAAATCCAAAATTTTTCATTTTTTAGGTTTCTGATGGAATTTTTGCAATAAACAACTTGTATTTTTTTTCTCTCGAAAATGAAAAAAAAGGCCAGTTCAATTTTTTGATGTTATTCTACATAAAAAGGACTAAAACTGAGAATTTTTTCAGAATTTTTACTCGATGGAGATCATGGTTACATTTAAATTATAAGTTTTTAAATCGATTTTTTTTAGGTTTTTGAAAGTGGCAACACTGATTTTGACATCATTCGCTGATTACTCTCTCAAAGTACTACAATTTGAAAAAAAAAGTTCAAAATTCTATACCACGTACAATCGGAGCAATTCGCAACTGAAAGTTTCCATTTTCTGTCATTTTGGAAAACTTTAAAGCCCCACAGCTCCGCCAAAGAAAAACGAACAAATGTCCAGTTTGCGTCATTCGTCATCGTTCGATGACCTCTACACATTGTGATCTGATTTTGAAAAAAAACTAAGACCCCTCGAGCAAAAATCCGCCGATTTGGCATGGAATGACCCACAGCGGTTTATCTCATATTAGTATATACAATTTTCTGGATATTTAATTCGAGTTCATTAGAATTTGGTCTTGTGTACAAATTGTTTCAATGATTTTAACAATGCATGCTTTTTTTCAAATTTTAGCCTTTTTATTGATTTTTACATTTTCAAGTTTTAAATGACAATTTTTTCAATTATAATGCTATTTTTCTCAAACTTTGCCTCATTTTTAATTTTTTGTTCAATATCTTAGCCAGTTTTTCTCCCAGTTTTGGCCCTAATAATTTTTGTAATGCTTTACTCAATTGTTAAAATGTTTAAAGAATTTTTGTACCATTTTCTGAGAGGAAGAGAAATACTTGAGATAAACATGGATGCTTCGGCGATTTCATGGATATTTTTTTTTCAATTTCATGAGAGGGTCAATCGAATTGGATTGAAATTTTTGTAAAAAAAATCTGATGGTGACTCAGCGCTCAATTGCTCATCTTGGAAATTGGGAAGTTCCTTGAAATAGGGTTTTTTAATTTCCAACAAGAAAACAAAATCCATTCATTGCGAGTAGACCTATACTGACGTATCTGAGTTGGTAAGTATTGAAAAGTAACAGCTCAGAAGCCTTCAAATTTTTTTTTATAACCATTTATTTTTGTTTTTAACCTAAATGAAAAAAAATTGATTCTAAAATCTTGATGAAATTATATAAATTTCATACTTATTTTGAATTTAAAAAAAAAATATCCAGTAATTTCCAAACACATAAGTTTTAAAAGAAGAAATAATGAAAAGCAACGATGGAATTTTCACAAAAATTGAAACCTGCTGCTTCGTAAAACTCGCTTTTCCCAAAATACAAAGGAGGCATTTTCAAATGAGTGTTTTTTTTTCAGGAAGGGTGATTCTAAGCATTCTAGCATTTTTTAAATTTTGCAATCTGACTTACAGAGCCATCAAGAGCACAAACAGGTCCAATAAAAAAATGTAATTTTGGCTCCTTCCAAAAGCACTCGACTCGTAAAACAATTACCTACTTATTAAAATTAGGTAGCTACGACTTTTAAAAAATCAAATTTGTGTTTAAAAAAATTGAAAAATTTTAATCCGTTCAACATTTGTACGATTGACCTTTCTGGTGCTACTTAATGAGCCCCTCTCCTGGCTGAAAAAAATGATTTTATAGTAAAAAAAAAAATTTGGGGCAAAAACGTGTGAAAAAACTCGTTTGAAAATTCAATATTTTTTAAATTGATGTTTCAAAAATCAGATTTTGATTTTTTGGATGTTTATTAAAAAAAAAAAAAAAAATGGAAGTATCGATAGTACCAGTGCACTTGATGTAAATTCATTTCACGAGAAGATAATTTGGAACAGTTTTTCCCCATGAATTGACGAGGGATTTCTTCATGACGTAATCTCTTTGATTCTCTATAATAAAGTCTAAGCACTTGCCTGCGCTACTGCTTATTGTCCAGAGTCCAGAATGATCGAAATGACTGTATGAAATACCTCGTCGTCGTGAATTATGATCCTGTTAGGTACATGTTATTTTTTTTATACCTTTTATTATCTCATAAGGAAGTGAATTTATTATTGAACGATGTCCTTGAGGTAATATTGATTCATTGATTCATTGATCACCTATCCTTCTATTGTTATTGTTTTTTTCTTTTCAAAATCACACCTATTTAAATTACTTACATTGAGGCTTTGTATTTATCTATTTTGATCCTGCGTAAATACTTCGTTCTCCTCCTCTTCCTCCTCCTTCCTCGTAGCAATATCAAAGCGTATAGTCAGAAATCACAAAAAATTGCCCACATTTTTACTTTTCTACAACTTTTGCCAAGGAAAATTCCCACTACGTCATTTTAACATACAAATTACACATTTTGTATTACAATGTACCGTAAGATCGTTGTGTCAGTAGATTTCTTTGTAAGTAATGTTATTTTTAGTACTAAATACGTTCACAAAATGATAATTTAATCTTCGTCGTTTCATGATGAATTTACGATAAGAAGTTCTCGGTATAGTTCAATTCATCGAATACTTACGAATCTGAGGAATTTCAAGTCGACTTTCATAAGAGGCAAACGCGTTTTTCATTTTTTTTTTCTGATTTTAACATTCCTACTTATTTAGCTATCCACATTTCACAAATTTTTGGCGATTTTTAAGAGGTTCGAGAACAAAAAAATCAAAAAATGACTCAAATTATATCAAATTACATATCTCCTCAGAGAAGAAGGAACAGTCACATAATAACTTCTAATTTTATTTCAAATGTCCAAAGGAAGTATTAATTGAACATTTTTCTAATTAAAAATAAAAAATACTGAAATATTGAAATAGTTCACATTATAGTTATATGACTTTTTTCCAATTCGAGTGCATTCCCCAGTTGGGAAAGTTCCAGATGTGCTATTGCCATCAATTTGTACATGGTTATTCTGTTTCTGTTGTACAAAGCTTAAACATGAAATTAATTGTTATTTAATTTTGATCTACACTCTACAAACTACACCAAAATCCAAAATCAGAATTTACACATACTTCATTCATGAGTAATAATAGTCAATGACATCGGAATACGAGTACATGATGAATCATTCGGTTTAAAAATGATGAAAATGTACATAATCAGTTGTCGAGCGTCGACGAAAACATTATGTCTTAATACTAATATATTCCCGATTCTTCAATTTTTATGTCTCTCGTATACACGAATATCGTATTTTATATTTCAACACAAGCATTCGTCTATTTCGTAAAAATTGTCATCAATTACGTCTTCGGTCAATTAACCAAACACACTTGTGTATTTTTTTTCGCCCACGTTGCATTCGAATATACAAGTCGACCTATCAAAACATTGTATTTCATTTAATTCGATTGTGACGTTTTTACAACTACTGAGGGAACTGAGAAGCTTGTTTGAAATTTTATTTTATTATATTTTTTTTCTGAGAATCTTGTAATTTTTCTTTTTATTATACATACGTATTTTAGTGCGATTTGTTTGTGTATAGTAAAAGTAATCGAGTTGATGAATTTTTTTCTAGAAGTAGGTTGAGATCGTTGCAGACCTATTTTCAGCATCAATGCAGTTTAAGAATTTTTAGAAATAACAGATGGACAGTGTTGGACCCAAATTCAAAAAAAAGAAAAAAAATGGAATTATGTGTAATTCTTAACTGGAGAAGAGGAATTTCCTATCACAAGTTCCCAATTCGTAAATTAAAAAAAGTCTACTCGTATTAAAAAAAATTAACCAACAAATTAATCAACCAATCATAATATCATGAAAAAAAACATGAATGAATAAGTAATCGATATCACACAGTTATACATGTAGGTCTAGGTAGGTATACGCTGCTGCATTCATTTTTCGAATTCCTCAACCAATTTAATCCAACACCTCGGCCTCGGCCACAAAAACCACAATCGTTATAGCTATCGAAAACCTACTCTTTCAATGCACAGCATAACCTACACGCTTCTGTAATCGACTCAAATTTCTTCGCATTCGCACACGTATTGAGAGAACATTCTCATTACAAAATTAAAAGTACTACAACGTGTAGTAAGTACGTAGTTATGCCTTTCTGCATCTCTATTTTAAGAAACACTGTCGCAGTTTCGGTTATTTGATCGGCGTTTTAAACATTGTTTAAATCAGTGGTTGGTAAAATACTAAATACTCTTCTGTAGGTCGTCCTAATGCGGCAAACAGAAACAGTCAAACACGGGTCTGCTAGGTCGTATCAGGGTGTTCGAAGATTGCGGCATTTTCCTCATCGTGCTGATGTTTTGCGATGTTAGAGCAGAACTTTGTTGTTTTTTTTCTCTTCTTTTTATTAATTAATTTGTAGTATTCTTACGCGGCGCGTGGAAGTTTGCCAAGGCTTTAGATTTAAAAGGTTGAGATTTTGGTGTGAAATATCGTTTGCTGCAGCTACTGCTGGATGTAAAAAAGATGCTGTAGCGTGTTGGTGAGATTTTTTTCGGCGTGTTTTTTTTCGAGTGTTTTTTCTCCTCGTAGTAAGGGTAAGGCAGGTTTTGCAGGTTGCGCCGGAAGAGGAATTGGGAACGAGGGTATTTGGAAAATTGATTGAATCGAGAAGGGGGATTGAATTTTAGAGGAAATGGCGAGAATCGTGCTCGAAATTATTTTCAATTGGAGATTGTTTCTCATATGTACATAGGTATGTGTACATGAAATTTTCCCAGAGTTCGCCGTTTAAAAATTATTCGTGTGCAAAAAAAAAAGAATTATAATCGAATTGAAATAACAAAATAATTTTTTTCGGAGAGCAGACTAAGGTAAGTTTTGAACTTTGGTAAGAGGGAAAAGAGGCAGAGGAGATAATGTTTTTACTCCATCGGCTGATTCTTTACATGTTGAAGTCTGAAGAACTTGAAAGCTTCATGGAATACTTATTTTTGCTATTTTTCAATTTTTAATTCAAATAATGTTAAACTTTACGTATTTCGTTGAATTAGAGCTAAGTATGCATGTTTTCTTTAAAATTTTATCAATCCATCAAGTATATTTTCTTGAATTTCCCCACAAAGGATCAAAAACAGAACCAGTTAGCTGAATAAAAGTGAGAAAATAAAATAAATGGTACCTACTTTCCGTTTTTTTTTTTTGAAATTTCAAAAATTTTTGAAAGTTTTTGCCTCCTTTGTCCCAATTGAATTACTCCCCCCACCCCTAGTTAGGTATTTTAATTGACAAATAGACTTTTAAGCGATCTTTTACAAATATCAACGATAAAAAAATTGACAAGCATCAAAATTAATCAAGCCAATTTGTTTTTCTCCTCAAAATAAAAATTTTTGGAAGAATATTGTCCAAAACTGGAAAAACCTAAAGCCAGAAAAATCAATTTCAAGCATCAAAAGTACCTATGCTTCGTTTTTTACTTTCGAATGTATTTTTGATGCTTGTGATCCTCCCTCCCTTCCTCACCAACCGGTGGTTCTTCGCAACAAACTCAAATTTATTTTTTCACTGAAAAAATGATGAAATTTTTGATTTTCAAGTTGAAAAATATTACTTTCAATGAGATTAAGAACATGATTGAGAAGTAAGTTGATAAAAATCCCAATGCACAGTTTATAGGGAAAAAATATTAAATTTGAAACCTACTTACATTAAATTCGAAAATTTTCATTTTTGACAGAAAAAATGAAACAATCCAAGCTTACAAAATTGAAGTCTTGAGTACAGTTTTTTAAACTTTTATACTTTTGCATTGGTGTCCCGAATAATTCACTTACGTCTTTTCTCTGATTTTATTATTTCTTCGTTAAACTTCTTTACTTTCCTCCCTTCCTTGCTTCCTTTCTATAATTACCAATAATTTTTATCGCTATAAGTAGGTGGACTAAAATTTTTTTAAATACAATATTTCTATCGGAAGATTGAAAATAAACTAAAAACTATTTCAATTCCTCACAAAAAACATAATAAGCACAAATACAACCATAAAATATAAGAGCTCGAAATTATGAACGAAATATGAGAATGATTTGTAAGTAGATAGGTAGTTAAGCTATAAGAATTCAAAAAATGATTGTTCAATAAAAATTAGTTCACTAATTTTAGTTCTAAGCATCTCCAAAACTATATCCTTTTTAATATTTTTTGTAAGACTCATATTTTACCTATCCAATACCTCGATTTTTTGAGGTGAAAAAATTTCAAAAATTTCAAAAATTCCCTAGGTAACGTACTCGATTGTTATCAGAGTTTCTAACAAAATCTGAAAACTAAAAAGAAGGACCTTATAAGGACATTTTCCGAATTGAAAATGTACTAATACCCACTCCCTCAATTTATTTTCACAAAATCTCCAAAAAAAAAACTTTAAAAGTTTACCTATGAATAAAAAATAATGAAGAAAAATGAAAATAAATTAAAGAATAGAAATAATCAATTGGTTTTCATTGGCAAAATATTTAATTTTTTGCAATTGAAGAGCTCTATTCCAAAGTGGGTTAAGTCATCGATTTTTCAAAGTAAATTTTTCTACAAGTAATTATTCTATGTCCAAAGAAATGGAAAGGTGCACCGACCTTTGGAAACAGAACAAATTTCAGCATCAAAAATTTTTAACGCATTTTAAACTTTGTCTATTTGAATCGCTGTTTTTTGTTAAAATATGTACCAAATAAAAAATAGATTTCGTCGCAATTTAAATGAGACCAAAATTGTAAAGAATTAAATTTCCAATTAGCTTCGCTCAAAAATTTCCGTTTCTGTTGAAAGTAATTTAATTTTGGTTCTTTGACAACGAACAAAATTCTTTCACATTTCTTCAAGTTTTCGCAAATATAATTTCTATCTATAAAAGATGCAGTACTTGGCAATTTTTACAATTTTACCAAATCGTCTGAATTTCGCAGAAAAATTGTTTAAATTTCTTTAAAATTTCACCTAAAGTCGAAGTAAAAAGCTATCGAAAAAAGAAAAATAAGAGAGTGATGTATAGCTAAAATATTAGAGTGCGGGTATAACTATGGACAAATTCTGAGGTATCGGTTCGTTTAGAAATGAGCACAGAAAAATGCCTAAGTACACAAAAAATTTCTCCAATTCATATCGAGCAATCTTTTTTTTGGTAAATTTTCTCAGAATGCAATTTTTTGTGTGTACAAATATGACGAACTGTCTCAATTCCTCGAAATTTCGACTAGATATCATCGTCGTCACAAAGATGATTTTGTTTTCATCCTTCATTTTTTCTCAACAGAATGACCACGTTTTGTTCTTTAAAATGTTTTTTTAACGAGTCAAAGGTCTACACCTAACATACTTTTTGGGATTTTCATACCCTTTTCATTTTTCAGATCATTTTTTTTCTATTTCTCTCAAATTTTCTCATACTCTCATTTCTGAAACTCGTATACTAATTCAAAACTCAAGTCTTTTCACCTCAAGTTATCCATAAATTCTACACTTTTTCACAACGTATCTTCAGTCCAAATTCATCACCAAATTCATCTCGAACATCATCCAATTTCCATTCCTCTCCCAAAATAAATAAATCATAACAAAAAATTCACAAACCTTGTACGAATAACACGACGAATTCGAGTACCATGCAGACTGTTGAGAATGATTGAGCAACGGAGGTTGATATGTACCGCATTCGTACATTGTACCATTAAAACATCAGCAATAAATACATATACGGTCACAGCACTCGCGACGTAAAAATTCCAATAAAAATAACCATTACACCACAATCATCTAATCACCAAACTATACATCAGAGTCCATGCACTGCATAGATATTGTTCAAGTATTCAAAAACTAAAAAGTAACAAAAAAAGATAATGGGCAAGCAAAAAAAGAAAAGAAACAAATCACACCGAAAAATTAACACACCACAATTTAAAAGAAAAAATTATTAAAATTTTAATTTTTAATTTTAACCAAGCTTTCAAAAAAAAATTTAATAAATTGAAAAAATTACACTCGATAAAAATATTACGACGAATATTTTAACCAAAAAAAAAAAATATTTATAAATTGAAAATCGACCACTTAATTGGTATAAATGGAATATAATCGAAATGCATGTGCATGTACGATTAATACGCGACTGGTGTGGCACGACTGTTACATATTCGTCAGCAGGATGACGGGGTCGGTCTCGGTCACATTAAAAGTTCGCCGATCACTGGACATGCGAGTGCAGAAGAGGCCACACAGGAGGCGAAGAGGGGGTAGGAGACGGATAAATATCCGCATTTACCAATAAAAAGCCACGATTAGAGTGAGGGAATGCCGCCGAAAGTCTACGTACACGAGTCCCAGGGCATGGGCACACTATCCGAACGTCATTGCGGAGAGTTCGTCTCTCTCATAGTACATACCAAAAAAAAAAAACCAAATAAATAAAATTATACTAAGCGCAATCTTCCGCGTATATGGAAGTACCATGTAGCACGAAATTAAGTCTACATGTGAGATGAAACAATCGCGTTTATGGTGGAATAAAATTGCTCATCGTGGTAGTCTATCGTAATATCTCGACGACGCGGTGTTCAATTACTCTATCGAGAGGATCCCCCCTGGTACCAACAACAACGTGTAAAAGAATAGAAAAATAAAAAGCAACGCCGAATACTATAAAAGTAAAATAAAAAAAATCGATGTAAAGCGTGACCAGTAACCACGCCTACGTTTACAATGTATGCGCCAATCCTGGACGACGATATCGTATCGCCTCCTAGCCTCCTCTTGTTCGCGGTCCTTTTTCCGCGTACAGTCTCTTCTTCATGGTATACACGGTGTACTGGTGGATGTGGCGGTGATGAGGCCGAGAGAGGCGAATAAATAAACTACATAAAACGCCAGCCAGAGCGAGAGCCACCGTGTACCCGCGCAATTCTCGTACACCGACACAGCGAAATGGATGAAGATAACATGGAAATACACCATGTTCCTATCAGCTGCGCAATCGCTTACCCTGCAGCAGGAGCAAATCCTGCGAAAGCGAAAAACACCGGGGGGTGTAAACTAAACCGCTATCGGGGGTGTCAAGACGACGACGATAAGGGTGCCCGTTTCTCAAACCGACTTCTCCGCTATAGCGTATAGTTTTATTGAAATACCCTTCTACGTGTCCCCCATCTATCCTAAGACGACCGCCTATACCTCGCGTATACGCCGTTTTTCCATGCACACTGTAACACAACACGAACACACTGTCGTATCTTATGGGAAATTTTCAACGGCCAGGTGTTTTTCCTCTTTTTCTATATTATTCTTTCTTTTTTCTGCGAGTTTTCCCTTTTGGTGTAGCCTTTCTTTCCTTCTTTTTTCTCTCGTTTCTTTGCTCCCTGCTGCTGCTGTGATGAATGTGTGTGTGTGTGTGTGTGTGTGTGTGCGGGCATAGTTCACACATATCAGCCAATGGCGTTAACACGTCAACTTTATTATAAGCTTTAAAAGAGATTTTCCTACTTTATACTCTTTCGTGTACTTTTCCCGCATAGGTGGTATTTTTATAGCGACGCGATAACTTACGCGTCTTTTTCCCCGACTGTTTTCTTTCTTCGTTATTCGTTTTAACAAATTTTCGCCATATAGGTGTTTGCTTACGTCGATAGTTGTATATTGAGAGTTTTCTATATATGTAGGATGTAGGTAATTTATTTAAATATTTACTCGGAGGAATAGGTTGGTATCCCTCAAGTTGAGAGGTATGGATTTTTTTGTGTGCTGTTTTTACTGTGAATCGATTCTGAGCTAAGAAATTATAGTGACCGAGTTTTCGATTCATTTTGACTTTTAAACCTTCGAAAACACTCTGCTATCCCTGCTCTTTATGCAATTAGTGCAGCACGATGGGGCTGTTTAGGACCTGAGCGAATTTTTGGGAATATCAAATACTTTTTTGAAGCAATTAATCAATACCTAAGTAGCTTTAAAGATATCCCGAAAAATATTTTTCATTATTTAGGAAATGTTTCAAATAGGTACCTCCAACGTAAGCCTTCTAAAATTTTAAGGTAAGCCCTCTAAAATTTTCCAAATCATCACTTGGTAACCTATTTCAATTCTTCTGTTACTTTCGATGCACAAAAAAATGTTATAAAATTGATACTTTTCATCAATTTGAAATTTTTGTCAAGATAAAAAACGCAAGAATTTCCGTAATCAGTATAGGTACCTACTAGAGTGATTGTGAAAATATTCGCGACCCATTGTAACTTTGAAAGGCTCTAAGATTGAATCAAAAAAATAAAATCTTGAATTTCTCGCAGGGAAATAATTCGAAGAAGAATGAAGAAACCGGTAATTGATTCTATAATGGTTGAAGTACATAAAAAAATATGTAATACCTATTCAGGCGATTGTTCTTCAATTTACAAATATTTAAGTAAATAATATAGATTCTAGCTGGCACGAATCATAAGTACGAAACTAAAGGGTTTGTTGGGGAGGGAGGTGAAAATTTACCCACTGATAAGAGAAAAAAATAGGTACCAATTTTAGAAAACAATTCTGCCAGTTCAGTCAGTTAACATTATAAATAGGTCTTCTCATGATTTATTTAAAAAATTTCGTTTTCCTTGTTCAATTTTTAGAAGCCTCAAACATGGAATTTTTCATCTTGTAAAAAAGAAACAAATTAGCCTGAGCGTGGCGAGTGCATAGCTTGTTTTGTATGTATAAAGAGACTGATTTTTTCGGTTTCAAAATTTTATAATTTGAATGTGAATTTTTAAATTTCAAGTTTTTAAAAAAAAGCAAATTGGTTCGAACAATCTGATTCGTAAATTCGTATTATGATAGGTGAATGAGCTTCGTTTTTTTATGTAGAAAGTTTGATTTTTTTTTGTACTCGTATCAATTTTAGAATTTGAATGATTTTTTTTTTTTTAGAAATTTCTACTTTGAAAAAGAAAAGCAAACATGGTCCGAAGAAACTGAAGGCAAAAGCTTTCGAAAATTCGTATTTTGATGGGTGAAAAAGTACAACCGTAAACTGGGGTAACATTGAAATCGCGGGGTAACATTGAAGGGTGCGGTTTTTCATCATATTATGCTCCATGGCGGTGGAACTATGAAGTATGGAACAATTCTGACACCGGGAATGGATAGAGTACACTTTGGCGATTATTTTTCCTATGTTATCATTTTCAACTAGTGGTTCCAACACCAGTGAAAAAGCAAGCGAAAAAAGTGCTGTTTTTATCAATTTTAATTAACATGAAAAGCTGGGTGTCTGGAATTTTGAATTTTCAAAGAACGAGTCAAGTGACATTATAGATGTGTTGATACATCTCCCGACTATAAATTAGCGCATTTGTTCATGTGCCAAAGTTGTTCCCTGAGGAGTAAAAAAATAATATTCAAACTGGGGTAACTTTGAAGTCTATAAAAAAATCATTAAATTTTGGTAAAATTGGACAAAAATGCATGAAAATGCTTGTAAACTTGTTAAAAACGATGTGAAAACTTGAAAAACAGCTCTAAAATCATTAAAAAATCATAAAATTTGGTCAAATTGGCCAAAATGCATGAAAAACGCCTGAAAACTAGAAAAATTCCAAATTATCATTTTGGAGCACTCTTTCATAAATTCAATTGTGAATATGGATCATTTTGTAAGTGCTTGACGCGTATAAAGTGACCAAAAAGTGAATGCTCATGTTTTTGATAATTTTTGACCTTGATTGAAGCACATTTCAAGGGGTCTTCAAAGTTACCCCAAACGCTGGGTAACTTTGAAGGGCACTTCTTTTGGCTCTTGCGCTTGACAGGAAAAAGGTAGGCAACTTCTGTAACCGCCAAAACGTAGTGCTGACATAGCTTTATCAAAAGCACCACACACATTTCCCCTACCTCCGCCATTTATACCTCTAAACATAAAAAATACTGAAAAATCCTTCAATGTTACCCCAGTTTACGGAATGTTTTTTCATGTTGATTTTAAAATCTTAGAGTTTTGAATTGTAGTTTTTCGAAATTGGAATTTCGAAAAAGAAAAACAGAGTTTCGAGAAGTAAAAAAAAACGTTTATTTTTTATGAGAGGAGTTTATTTTTTGATTTAAACATTTTTTGAGAGTAAATGATATAGATTTTTTGAAAGTTTGATTTAGCACGAGCGAAGGGAAGGCATAACGCTTTCAAAGAAGTGTAAATCAAGTTCCAAAACAGTAGGAAAAATTAGGTTCTTTATTAAGTACGCAAAAAGAATTTTAAAATTTGCCGATTTTTTCAAAATTTGACAAATTTGGGGCGCATTTTCCTTAGGTTAGTTTCGTCCTTGATGAATCATAAACATTCAACTTACTCATTACGATGGTCTCTTACGCTTACGATGAAAATGTGTACTCACCTGGAACAAAAACAAAAAATAACAGTCGATTAGTGGATTGGCGATAAACTCATATGGGTAGAGATACGTACATTCAATTGATTTTAAGCAAATAAGATCTAATTTGTTAAGGCAGAGCCCTGTCCTTATTCAAACTTCACACAATTTAAAATAATGCAAAAAATTTGTTGAAAAAAATCAGGTTCTGAAAATTTTCTAAACGAAATTCATACTTCCTCTCACTTTTTTAAAAACATTGGAAAAGGAAATTGTTATTATTGATTATCAAATACATGTATGTACGTAGCATTTTATGGATCTTCATTGTAGAGGAAAAAAAACAATATTCTTAGGCTCTGAAAAAATTCAAATTTTGAATTGCAGCTCGATTTAAAATATAAATAAATAAATAAATAAATAAATAAATAAATAAATAAATAAATGAACGAATAAATAATTTTGATATATATTTTTTTTTTGAAAAAAGTGGCATTACTGAGCTGAAATGGTAATTTTGAAATCTTTCAAAGGGTCCCAAAATTTAAGCCTAGCAGTTGCTCGACATGTCACCTCTTATTATTAGTCCATTTTGCATCATGAGTTGAAAAAAATATTAAATCTTGAAATGGAAAAATATTTGTGTTTGTTTTTTTTCTCTTTTTCGATGCGAATTTTTGAGCTTGTGACAGCAAACTAGCAAAAAAAAAAAGTCGTTAAGACATTATTTTAGCATTCTAGCAAGTAAAAATTTTAAATTTACTTCATTTCAAAAAATGAACAAAAAATAAACAGAAATTTTTTAAAAAAGTTTAAAAATTGCTGTTCATTAAATATTATTATTATTATTATTATCTATAACGTATGATAAGATTACTCGAAAACTGACCATGCTCTGCTATAGTTAAGTATAGGTATGGTTTGTATTCTTTAGCCACTGAATGAAAATTCACTAAAATAAAAATCGTCAACATTTCACTTCCTACGAATAGGTAATTAATACTTTAAGACGTTTAAACAACTGAACAAGAAATTTCGTCACCACTTTACTCTCACAATGAATACAAAAAATAAGGTTAGATTATAAAAGTCATGAAAATTTATACGACATGTTGAATGACATCTTGGTTATTAACCTCAAAACTACAACCCAGTTGGCATTTTTACATTTCAAATCAACTCAATTCACTTACTTTTTCCTCCCTCATCATCACCATCATCATATTTTTCCATGCTGTCGGTGCAAATGAATAAAAACCTTTTGCCATGCTAACCCCCACCCCCCTCACCGGTCACAAAAATTTTGGTGAAAAGGGAATTTTTGTAATAAATTGAATGAGTTGAAAAAAAAATTGGGAAACTTGGGAATATGTACTTGGTTGGAAAGAATTTGTGTGTAAGGTATACTTAAGTTGGAAAAATTACAGAATTAAGTAAGTAAGTAAGTAAGTACCAAAAAAACCATAGATTTTTACTTATCAAATTACAAATTTTCAAAATCTCTGACAAAAGTTTGAAGAGAGGAAAAATTTAGATCTCACATTTAAAATAATACTTGAAATTTCTCAAAATAAGGTTTCTTCATTCCAGTGGAAAACAAGCGAGGTCCACAGGACCTGGCAACAGGGTTCCCCATTCTTGGATAAAGAATTTTTCTTTTTTAATTTTCATATATGTACTTGCGAGTACTCAATCAAACCAAAGTAAATATGTATTTGGGAATTACATTCCTGTTATCCTGTAAGCTTGTAAATTGGATTATGTTTGTTCTAATTCATTTATATTAATGACGATTTGGTTATTCTTTTTTATACTTATTACACTTGGACATTGTAATTAGGTTCATTTGAGCGCTCTTTTCAGTTTTGCTGAATATGAGAAGTAATGGTGTCTCCACAATAGAGAAATCACAAATTTTTGGTAACAACATCGGACCTTACTAATTTTGAAACGCTGTCAGTTTGAAAATTTCATTCATCAACAACTACAACTCATAAATTTCCATTTATTTACTAATTTTTGAAATTTTCCTCCATTTTAAACACTTTCATCTTTCAGTTTAATTTGAAATAAAAAAATTTAAAAAAGTAGAATTGGAATGTGCGGCTAATAGAAAAATTGATTGCATAAACAGTAAAAATTGTTGGCTGATAAAAACGAAGTTGAATTTCGTCAAAAATTCGTAAACAATTTCTAATTTTTGCCAAAATTGGTTATTTTTGAAAACATTAAATTTTGCTCTGAAAAAATAAAGAATTGTGAATTTTTGAGAGTTTTTGACTTCGCTTTGCTCGAGCCTTATTCCTATTTTTGAAAATGTGTTTATTTCCTGAAAACTACAAAAAATGTCGAAGTCATGAAAATGAACCTTTTGCACCAAGAATAATATTTTGCGTTTCAAATTACTGTATCCGTTTTTCAGAGGTTTCGTCCTCACTTTGCTCGATCTAGATCACTTTTCTTTTCCTTCCTCTGACCAAAGATTGACTTCTCGCATCAAAAATAATGTTGTTTTACTCCTGAAGAATCATTAATTATTGCAAAAGCTTTTAACCGCGCTCCACTCGAGCCGTTATTTCTATTTTTGAAATTATTATAATTTCCTGAAACTATGAAAATCAACTTTTTGCATCCAAAATGATATTATTTTGTCTTTCCAACTTGATAATTTTTTCACCCTTTCTGCCCTGCGTAATTTTTCAAAAATTTTCAATAATATAGAAATTGAATTGTGAAATTTTGGAAACATAACCAAATCAATGGAAAAATTCAAATATTTTGTATGAAATAATCGTTGTTGAAAATTTAAAATTTTTCAACATTTCTTCATTTTTGTTTATAACTTTACTTCTTAAATTTGTTCGAACCACATCTGGCCAATGGCTGGAAAAATTTGATTTTTTTAAAGGAGGGGGGAATCAGAGGTAAACAAAGTTGGGAAAGTTCTAATCTCAATTTTAAACGTAATGAGGTGAAGGGAGGGAAGGGGGATGATAAGCTGGAGAAAGTTCTCCTATGTAATTTCCCAAAGTCAACGAACGCTGAAAAATCGAAGCCTCTTCTTCACTTCTTGTACCTCCCCACTCATACCCTTTCAAGAACCATTTTTTCGATCCAATCCATTCTATCTTTTTCAAAAACAAGACCTCTAAATGACCTAATCTGAACTCACTGTTTCAAAGTTTCGTTGATAAAAAAATGGCTTTGAGTGGAGAATTTTTTTTACTCGCAGGAATGTCAGAAAATTGCAGAAATAGGCCCCTTAGATCGCTACTTCCTCTCTCAATCGTATTCAAATGTTGGTATATTGATAATGCAATAATGCAAAACGATTAATAAAATTAGTTTTACATGAATAGGTATTAGGTACCCTGAATTGGTAGCATGACGCGTTTAAAATTGATGAAACAAGAGAACAGAAGAGGAAAAAAATCGTAACCAAACGAACACTATACATAAGTAAATATATGCGCGATAAATTGCCTTTAAACCCGTAAGTATATTACTACGTACAACTTTGGATGGTGCATTATAATAGCGCCATGGTCGATGGTTATAGTTATAATATACTGGCAAATTCCTAGGACAAGTTTAAGTTTACGTTCATGCTTGCGTACGTCTATACGTATATAATATATGAACGACTCGTCTAATTTATCCGGTTTCGACGAAGGTATGAAAATCAATTGAAATGCATAATGATGGCGAGAATGAGCTGCCACCGACGACCACGATCGATGCTCGTTTATGCATCATCAACAACACCAGCAGCATTAGCAATTGATCGATAATACGAGTACCTGTACTCATATATTATACTCGTAGTAGGTACATCTTCGTTCAACGTCGAGAACAATAATAAATGATCGATCAATTCGCCCATCGCATCGCAGAAGTTGGAATACGAATCGATAGGTAGGTAAAATTTAGTCATTCTTGATTTCAAGTATAAGGGCACTCGGAGCATAATTTTCGCGAAATTTTCGACCAGAAACCGATGCTCTGCAGAGATACGTTATCGAAAGGTACGAAAGCTAGTGTATAGTATTAACCGTGGCCTATTTGCGGCGGATCAAGGTCGTCCACTAATCTGTTATGAGATGCTGCGGCGCGAACCTATTAGACGACTGAAAAGATGAGAGAAGTTCCCCCTTCGTCGACCTGCCGTTCGTTAGAAAGAAGCGGCGAAAAAAATGCGATTATCCGCGCGCAATTTTCTGGTTATCGGAGTGTACCCCCTCTTGGCCCTTAACGCGAGCATCTATCGCCTCTTCTTCTCACATAATATGGATATTGATATCGCAGCAGTCGCGCACTATAGGTAATATAGTTTCACTCAGAATAAACAAGAATATTAAAACAACTTTTAGTAAAAGAAGCTTTTTATGTACATATACTACGACACACTATATGCAAATTATTCAGCGAAAACAAGCGTTTTCAATTTTATCGCATCAAGTCCGACCTGCTACGATCGCAGCGCCGTTAAATTACCCATATAAATTTCGCGCCCGCGTAATCATCTATCATCTTATAATCTATACTGTAATATACGAGTATTAAAAATACGGTAATAGATAATTTTGGTCTCGGAGATGCATCGAAGTGGTCAATTGCAACGAAAAAAGCCTTATAAATAGCAGATATGTAACACGTATCATGTCGGAAAGGAGGAGGAAGGGGAAGACTGGGAGATAATTGCATTGAAAATAGGAAATTTTAAGACTGAGTCATACTCTAGGTACGCTTGGAGATCTGCTCTCCAAACTGAAGTATTCCATGAATCCCCCCCCCCCTATGTTCGCACCTAAGGCTCCTTCTGAAAAAAAATATTCAAACGAATATTGTACATTAAAAACTAGGGAATATTTTTGGTTATTACAAAATTTTCAATTTACCCCCTCTTTTCCACCCATTTTCATTTTCATTTTTTCCAAACTATAATTTTTTATATTTTACACCAAAATAATGCAATAAATAGAGCGAGATTGGAAAATACATAAATTCTGGATATTGACAAGTCGAACAGACCATTTTGGCAGAGGATCCTTCTTTTCTGTCTTCAAAAATTATGCCAAAATTCAAGCTTGGAATTTTAATTTTTGAGTGAATTTTTTAAAATAGTACATCCTTCAATTATTTTGACTTATACATATCTATTCATTTCAAAAAAAAAAAAAAAAAAAAAAATGAACACCCTATGGATAAAACCAGCACGCCATGGATAAAATTTCCTTCTGACCAATGCCAATAAATATTTCCTCAATTGACCTAGGGCAACACACGAATCAATTCAATTTTCGACTCACTCAGGTAAAAATGCATTTTATTTACTGCACCTCGACGTCCAAATTATGGGACCATTTCGTCGTTATCTTTTGTTGCAACACTGTCACATGTAAATTAATGCAAATCGTCTCAAAATCTCCGCCCGGCATGGTATGGATTGATGCGGATTTTTTTTACTCGTATTTCGCGAACAGGATTATGAACATTATACAGGTATCATATTTTCAAAGACAAATCTTCTTCTTATAATAAAAAGATGTTTTCTATAAACTACACCCTTGACCTCGTCGTTAAAATATTCCAAAAAACCTGATATATTATTACTAATACGAGCTCGACAGTGTGACTCGTTTCCATGGTAATTTTTTTTACATTATAATATGGGTAGCGTTAGGGACGTAAATTTACCTAACAGTAGCTTCTTCCATGTAGATGAATTTTTTTTTCGTTTAAGGTAAAAAAAATTCTAACCGGCTACGTCTTTTTTTTGCAGAGGAGATGAATTCTGCCATGGTGATTTTTTTTGCGAGAGTTTTACAAGCGAATTTTCAAGAATTTTCGAATTACGTAAATAGAACCAAAAGGGTAAGTTGAGGAATCTCAATTCAAAGAAAGTGAACTTTTCAAGGAAAAAACAAGATTTGAAGAGGACTTATGATTGGATTGAATTACCTATCATATTTATATAATACAGATTGTTTTTCAAAATTTTCACACAAAATTCACAATTTGGACCAAATTTGGGAAAATTGCAAGTGAAAAGTCGAATATCTTCTAAAATGCATCATTTCTATTCATACGTGTTAAAGTTCAATAATTTGGAAGAATTTTGGAGCGTTTTTGGATGAACTGGAATTTTAAAAAAAGGGCTGAATGGCTGGAAGCTCCAGGTCAAGGATACCTCGAAACCGTCTTCAATCATTTGTGCAGAAGTGCAGTACAAAACAAAATTTTGTTTCAATCAGAAGGGCGGGGCATACATAATTATGTAGAATGTATATCTACTAAATTTTGTATTTCTAGCTCAATGGGGTACAAGTTTGATTTTTTTTTTCACCCACACCAAAATTTCAGTTCAAAAAATTTACCAAGATTTGAGAAAAGAAAAGTCTCAACACATGAAAATGTTGGCAGGTAGGATATTTCCACTGCACTCATTCAACCTAGTTTTTTTTGGACCTGGAACTGTTGATTCAGATGTTTCCTCTGTGAGAAAAGATGTTGGCAGTTGATTTCAGAACCTTTCAAAATATCCAAAATATCTAACTAATGATATGATGTTGTATTCTGCTTAAAATGAAAATCGAAGGGACAAGGCAACATTACAAGCAGGTAATCTAAATCACGGAGGTAGTTTCGAAATCTTTGCACTTATATTTAATGATTCCTAATTATTTTTATAAAAAAATTTTCAAGTGAAACGGCGAAGAAAAAAATGCTTACCACGGTAGTAAGTACTAAGTACCCAAGTATCACGTTGAATGCGATTTAGAGAATAGGTCACTTTGAAAAAATTTTCAAACACTTTAATTTTAGAGGGAAGAGAGGAGAGGGGGTGATGTCAAAACTCCTTCAAATTTCTTTTTTATCATACAAGAAGTGCCTAGGTAGTAGGTACCTACTTTATGAAGGAATAATAGACCTAATTTTAAAATTCCAAAGAAAAATTTCATTAAAAATGTCAAAAGAGCAGGACAGAAGCAGGGAAGTAAGGCACACACACTAAAGCAAGACGAGCAGGACTGATGCATACCCAGTAAGTATAGGTGCAGAAATTTTACCAGTGACTTCCAAATTCGGATTCACAGAATCAAGTACCTAATGCTCACTCCTTTTCCCCATCGTTTAGCTCGAATTTTCGAAAATTAGTTTCTGAATGAATTTTTTACGAAAAATTGAACGGGATTTTTCAAAAATCCACACGAAATATCGTTTAAAAAAAAGTAGAAATTGAGACAATTCGACCAATCGAATAAAAATCAGTCATTCTTGAGAGGAAATGTCCTCATTTTTTTGTGAATAAATTATCACCTATTTGAAATCTTTCACATTGAGTCTTAAACAGCGAATCTGGAAGCGTTCATCATCAGCAGAATTCCATTTGGCATTTTCAAAATCTAAATTTTCCCCTGACGTCACAATTACTTACGAGTATTTACTTTACACCCTATAAAAAATTAGGTCAAATCGTCCCAAGTTTGAGAAGCTTTGTTGAGATTGGGACTGAATGTTGATCGTTGAGCAAAGTGTGACTCAAAAAGTTGATTACATCTTTATTTCTTAATTAAAATATGAAAATCAGATTTTACCTAATAAAATTATAGGTATATTAGAATTAGAAATTTACTTTGGACAATTCTGAAATTTCAGTCGTCAATTTTTGAAATTCTGGTATTTTATTTTGGTTGTTGCAGGTCTCTAAGAAAGATGAAATCAACATAACTTTGAAAACTCAAAATAGGTACATATAAGTAGGTATTCAAAAATAGTCTCTAATACGCTTCATTTCAAGTACTCACCTGAAAAGTTGAAGGAATATATTCAATTAAAGGCATCCACAGGAGAAAAATCTGATCATGAAAAACTACAATTGGCAACATAACCAACCTATGAAAAAAAAAAACTGGATTCTAGGGAGGCCAAAACTTTCACTTATGAACTTCTAAACCTCAAAGATCAACTTGGACCAGACAGTCAGAAAATCCCAGACCTTCAAAGGGAGGGGGTGTCCAAAGCTTTGACCAAAATTTTCTCATAGATGAGGCAAAATCAGATTTTTAAGCACGAAAAATCAAAATTTAAAGCTAATTTTCTGAAAACCTTTTGCAAAGTGCGATGATTAATGAAAATGCAAGAGCAAACATTTTTTGAAAACATGGGCCCAAAAAACGAAAAAAGTCCATTTTTGCATTATTTTTATTTTAAATTTTCACTCGCAAGGGGAGTGCAATGCCCCCCTTCGCCTCCTTGGCTACACGTCACTGGGGGTGTCACCATTCTTATCCTGCTAAAAGCCTTTCGATGTTGAGTAAACAAAAATTTAGCACAATCTCAAAACTGAAAGGTAGAATCATTTCATTCAAGATGAGAAATATAAGGTATTCATCTCCTCCTCTCCCAACCACTTCCATTAAGTTGCAAAACATTGATGGGAAAATACAAAAAAGTAGCTGAAGCAATGAAACAATCTGAAGATTGCCACCACTTAAAACGTTTTTTTTTTAAACATTCGTTCTATCTGCAAAACTCAGAAAAAAAATTCGATCAAAATTCAACAATTTTTGCTGGTATTCTGCTTTTAATTTTGAAAAAAATCAGTTAAGAAATAGAAGTTTTTTAGGATGAGCCAATTCAGCAACATTGTGAGGCACTAACTGAGTCATTGTCAATATTATTATTTGAAATAGGTATCATTTATTTCTATGATTAGAACCACCATTTGAAATTAGTTATTCCATTTAATGACTGCTTTCCCTTTGAATTTCTCAGATAGGCAACATGTTCGTCCAATTTTTTTCTTTTCAATGGCGTATCATTAGGCACATTTAAAACAGGTATGGCATTAACCAATTACACTTTTAGGATTAAAATATCAATTCAAAAAGTCATCCTCGTATTTGCATTAAAATCCAAAAATTTCGGTAAAGATCAAGATCAGCTATATACATATGCATGAGAAAAACAATCAAGACATAGCAACAAGCTGTCACTTCTCCACCAAATCCATCACTCAAAGGATAGGTACAAAATGAGTAAGCGTAAAATAAAAACTCGTATACCACAAACACGAACATCGGAGAAAAAACATTTTAAAAAAAATTACAAACTGAAAATGAAAAAATTTCCACACACCTGTCCGGAAGATGGAGCTTGCAAATAGGTGGATACATCCGGCTCGACCATACAACTTCGCAACGAATCTGGTATAAACATGGCCCTATCTCCGATATAGCCAAATTCGTCGATATCGTGAATCCGAAGGTCGATGCTGGACACCAGTGTGTAAGTATATCAAATCCACACAGACGACAAAATAAGCAATAGCTAGTTAGTGAACGAGGTCGAAATCGAAATCGAAGTGTGGTTTAGTCGGTGTCGGTGGTGGTAGGTATCGAAATACACGCGGTCTGGGTGCTCAGGTGCGATACTCTCAGTCTCAGGTCGCGCGATATCGATATCGATGATAACAACGTATTAGAGGGAAACACGATAGAGAGTTAGTGATAAGCGACGTAGTATACAAACATATGAGAATCACTTGGGTGTACACCCGCGATTACCGATACTGAAGGACGATACGTAGAAAATTTTTCGCACAAGTACCGAGCAAGTTGCAATTAAACGAGAGCGAGAAGGCGCACGCGCGCCAGGCAGCTTGCGAGGGCGAGGAGAGCGAGAAAGATGCTGGCGCGAGCGTGTTTCTAGGCCGGGTATGCTTCGAGGCGGAGACTGCGGACTTTGGTGGGAACAATTAGTAACCTCCCAAGAAGCCACGTGCTTTTTGCTCTAAATTACACGACCAAGACGACGACGACAAGTTAGCATCGAGTTTAACCCTTTGATTCCAGGTCGAGAGTACAGGCTAGATAGGGGCAGAATTCTCGACTGGAGGAAGATACGTATGGTATTGCGAACTTACCATGACTGGTCCTGAGAATCCTCCGAGTTGTATGTTGATGGCTTAGGAGGATGACACTATAGGTGCAGCTCAATGCACCGCGATCACACTATTCGAAAAAAATTGAGCCAAAAGCTCGAGCTTTATTGAAACTAACTCGACGATGAAACTCGATTTTCGCGCATTTTACGTAATCATAGAAAACACCTCGATTTGGAGCACTTTTGAGCGATTAAAAAAGATAAAGAAACGAAACACAACCGAATACAACACTTTTGCTCAACGTAACGTATACTTAACCTAACGTAACGTACCGTAACATCACACAACACACCGGTATCGGCAATCACTGCTTAGACTAGGACATACGCGAGCACATAGTACAAAGATGGATTTCACGTACTTATGCATATGACTAGTGGTCTTGGCCGCCACCGTCGTCGAGAGGAATGCTACGACGACGAACCTCTCTCATCTTCTGCTCTTCTGATCCAACTCGTCGCCGTAGTCGTAGTCGTATAGTCGTCGTCGTTTAATCTAATACGCTACCGAATGATGATGATCTCCGCGATCCGCGATGATGGTGGCAGCAGCACACACCAGCTAACGTAAATCCAACACCAAACAACCACTCTATGCTAAAAAAACTTCTTCTCGACCGACGTAGTAGTACGTATTAAACGGCGTTATGTAAAAGCGTTCTCTCTCTAAATACCCGTGGCTCGTCTGCCAGGCTCGTGGCTCGTGCCCCCCAAGTCACTATGAGTCTCTCTATGTGCGTTTATAACCTCGCTTCGCCTCTCTTCTCTCGTTGCTGTACCACACTCTCTGACTTCATCATACTCTATCCGCTTACTTATATGCCCGTTCGCCTCTCTTCTCGCCCAGATGCTATCCCGGTGTGCGGTGTATGTATTAACGCCAACGCCAAAATAAACTAGCTGAGTTTAAATATCGCGCCTATACACATGAAAACCAACCGTCAGCGCAGCGTTCGCCGCTCGCGAGCCGACGACCAATGACGTCATCGGATTCGAAATTCAAATTTTTGACCGTTACGTCTCTACGGAGCCCGAAATTTAATATTAATACGATCGACGATGAAATACGTGAAAAGGAATTTACCGAACTGCTCAAAGGAAAAGAAGGATGATAAGTAATGTCAAATTTTCGACTTGATGTTGGAAAAAATTAATTCGGTAAAATCAAATTTTTTGAAGGATTTTTCAGGTTCAACCGAGTATCAAACTGATCAGTGATCGGTGACTAATGTGAACACATATACAAAATTTCATTTAAAAATTCCAAAATTTTGTCCACCAGTAAAAAAAATTGTGAAAAATTTAGGTCAATGTGAATGCCAAGGACGACAATACAAGTAATCTTCTGAAAAGTCTCAAGGTAAAAATGTAGGTACATGAAACATATTACTAAAAAATTCAGATTAACGATGATTTCTACTTTAAAACCAAGGAACCCAACATAATTTTGATCGCAGGGGAGGAAAGAGAATATTGGATCGTAAAACATTCAAATTGGAGAAGCTACGATTAGATTTTCAAAAAAAAAAAAAAATAATAAACAGACCGAGAAATCAGATTCTTATTGCATCGCAAAATGAACAAATTTCAATATGACAATTTTTGTGTGCAAAACTGAAATTTGAGAGACTCATATTTTTTAATTCATTTTTTTTATCAACTTCAAGACATTCTAAAAGCTCTAGCTCAGTAAACATGGTAAATCTGTCTTCGAATGTTTTTTTAAATTTTTTATTTATTACTACTAAATGATGATTTTTGAGCACATAAACACTTCTCCGTCCTCATTCAAGGAGCGATAGGCTCCCAAGCTAAAGAACGCGATTTTCAGAAGCATTGCTCCACTTTTTACTGTTTTGAAACGATTAACTTGAAATTTGATTCGAAAATTGTAACTAAAGGTAACCTAAAGGTAATGGTCGTGAATTTTTTCAAATTTTTATGACCTCAACAACTACCTGAAATTTACTTTGAAAACTTTTCATTAGGTACTTAATGAAAAAGAAGATCTAGGGTGCGAAAAAAAATCATTTACCTTCGAATGTCAACAAAACCAACGTCACAATTTTAAAATTCCAATGTTAAATTTTGGATTTTTGAGAAATTTTTGAAAATTGTTTTACGCAATTCGTATAACACCTACATTTTTTGAGTTATGCAAAAACTCATCCAATCAAATTTTATTCACTTTTCAATGCATGTACCACCCACCTTTAATGCGAAAAATACACGAGTTGTTTTCCACCCTTCAAATTGTGTGTTTGCCCCTTCAGTTTTCAAGACAGGCAACATGTTCATCTTCAGCATTTTTTTTTTTCATATCCCTCTAATTTGCAAATTAGACTACAAATTTTCAAATTGAAGTTTACTGACATTTCGATACATCCACATTACTATCCACTTTTGAGCTGCAAAGTGCATTTCAGCTTTTCCTCCAATGTTCCATCAATTCATCTGAAGTTTTTTTTTCAGTTAAGCTCGAATATGTTTAAATTTTTATTTTGGTCACTAATTTTTTGGACACCCTGTACAGGCATTTTAATGTACGAATATCTACTACAAATCAAGAAATTTTTCATCGTTAATCCTCTGCTCAAAAACCTTGAAATTGTACGAAATTCTTTTGAAATGAACCTAAATGCAAACCAAAAGTTGTGAAAACAGTAAAATGAAAAATGGTGACACTTGAGTAAAATTTAAAAAGTCAAAAACTCACTTGGTGACTTCTGGTGAATCTGTCACCAAGAAGTCACCAGGATTCATTAAGGAGTCATCAAACATTCGAAAAAAACTTCTAGGGTCATGAGGACATTCTGGTGATTTTTTTCAAGATAAACTCACCTATAAAAAGTCAAAAACTCACTCGGCGACTTCCGGCGAATCTTTCACCAGAAGTCACCAAAATTCACCAAGGAGTCATCAGACATTCGAAAAAAATTTCTAGGGTCATGAGGACATTCTGGTGATTTCTTCACCAACAATTCACTATAAAAAAGACAAAACATCCATTTTGTGACTTCTGGTGAATCTGTCATCAAGAAGTCACCAGAATTCACCAAGGGGTCGCCAGACATTCAAAAACAATTTGTAGGGTCTTGAGGACATTCTGTTGATTAACTCACTTTAAAAAAAGACAAAAACTCACTTGGTGACTTCTGGCGAATCTGTCACGAAGAAGTCACCAGGATTCACCAAGGAGTCGCCAAACATTATAAAAAAATTTCTACGGTCATGACAACATCTGGTGATTTTTTCACCAAGAATTACTCTTAACAAAGACAATAAACCCACCTGGTGACTTCTGGTGAATCTGTCACCAAGATTCACCAAGGAGTCACCAGACATTCAAAAATATTTTCAAAGACCCTGAGGACAATCTGGGTGATTTTGTCACCAACAATTTGCCATAAAAAAGACAGAAAACCCACTTGGTGACTTCTGGCGAATCTGTCACCAAGAAGTCGCCAGGATTTACCAGACATTCAAAATAATTTTCAAGGGCCATGAGGATATTCTGGTCATTTCTTCACCGACAATTCACCATAAAAAAGACAAAAAACCCACTTGGTCACCAGAATTCACCAAAGAGTCACCAGAAATTCAAAAACGATTTCTAGGGTCATGAAGACATTCTGGTGATTTTTTTCAGTTTTCAAGGGCTCTGAGGACATTTTGGTGGGTTTCTTCGCCAACAATTCACCATAAAAAAGACAACAGCTGGGTTTGGTGACTTCTGGTGAATTTGTCACCAAGAAGTCACCAGGATTCACCAGACATTCAAAATAATTTTCAAGGGCCATGAGGATATTCTGGTCATTTCTTCACCAAAAATTCACCATAAAAAAGGCAAAAAACCCACATGGTCACCAGAATTCACCAGTCACCAAAAATTAAAAAACAATTTCTAGGGTCATGAAGACATTCTGGTGATTTTCTTAGTTTTCAAGGGCTCTGAGGACATTCTGGTGGGTTTCTTCGCCAACAATTCACCATAAAAAAGACAAAAGCTGGGTTTGGTGGCTTCATGGTGAATCTGTCACCAAGCAGTCACCAAGATTTACCAAGGTGTCACCGGACATTCAAAACAAATTTCAAAGGCTCTGAGGAGAATCTCAAACACTTTCATTAGGGGTAGCCAGTTTTCTCAAAACAGGTTGTGAAGGGGATAGAGCATTGAGCAAAAAAACACAATTTTTTCGAAAATGCCCCTTCTTTGAGAGCTCACATTTCCCCTCCAGGCACACTTCTGGAACCAAAATTTTTTCTGGGTAACTTTCAACTCAAAATGAAGCTCTCTATTAAATTTGATCAAAATCTGCCGACTTTTTTTCGCTATCTATCCTAATCTAGATATCATTCTATTCATCATTGATTGAAATTCAAAGTTGGCCTAATAAGACAGAAAAACAACACATTTTTAAAAAACACTTGCTCCCTTTTCGAATTGTCAAAAAGAAAAAAACGAACGCAATAATTTACTCATCCTGGTTCACAACAAAAATCGTACATCTAATGCAAACTGGATTTGACCCACTGGGCAACCATACATATTGGCTGATCTACATATTTCACACAAACGTATGCAAGGGGAAAATAGGTGCTCAATAGTCCTGCACTTATAGGTAGGTACAAATAATTTGTGATAAATTAACTCAATGTGTCAAACCAATATCCTATTCCTATTCCAGAGAAACTATAGGAATAAACAACAAAAGTTGATAATTTTATTTTTTGGCTCAAGCAGCGTCGTTTGTTTCGGTTATTTATTTTTCGAGTCATTCGAGTGCATTCTAATTTAATACCTATACACCGGATCACGTTTTTCACTTGTTATGCTTCGAATGTAGTTATAGTCGTTGTTCAAACAAATGAAAAATAGTAAAAAGCACATGACAAGACGTAGGTAAAATATAATTGCAATTGTTTTGAATTTAAATTCGAGTTTCGAGAAAATGAATTTAACATTAGGATTAGGAAGAAGGACAATGTTCATAACTTACGTATGAAGTTATGAGTCGTGTGAGGCGAGCTAATGAATTATTTTTGTGGGGTCGTCCTAAGATTCGACTTCTACTCTTTAAACCATATGCATTGGTGAAAGTAATAATGATGACGTAAAAAATTATTTTTAGCAAAAAAAAAGTGAAAAAATTGACAATTTGAAAAAATGTTGAACCAAGTTGAAAAATCTTTTAGAAAATTCAATAAATTCTACTCGTATACACATAGTTTCATTCTGATGACACTGCACCGCCAACACCAATAGGTACTAATTTATTTTAAATGATAATTTTTCGTAAAGTATAAGTACATATTACTCATGACTTTACAGACAACAGTTCAACTTCAAAGTCCCAACAGCCAGAATCCGGGAGCCACCAGTCCGGCACCTATTTCCATTTCTATACGTCACCTTCAATACTCGATTAAATTCGTAACATAGAGAATACAGCTCATACAGTGCAACTTTACATACACACGCCTTACAGCTCATACGGTACAATTAGCTATTTCGGGAAGAAACGAAGAAAGCCACAGTCACTTTTTCTCTTCTGTCTTCTTTTTCATCATCGAGGTACAACGAGTAAGTATACCGAGTATTTTAGAACATTTACACTTCACATAAACTTGACGTGATGTTCTTTCCGAACCCCCTTTTGAAAACGCTCGCGCGTATCCATCTACGAGTACAACAACTACATCTTCCAATGCATAGGCTACCACCATATACGCGAGTTCAACGACCCACCTAACTCTCAGAGACGTTTTCGTATGTGCGGGGTGTACGAACAGTGTACGTTTTTATGAGTTATTTTTGAAAAATCATATTTCCTTTGGACGTAACGACGACGACGACGACGACGGTGTCTTTTTACGTGCGTTTATTTTTCTTTATAACATTATAAAATGTGGAATTGTGAAGTTGTACTAATTAGACAATTTAGACAATTCACCATCATCGCGGAGTCGAGAAAGAAAAACAATATATGTTTTTATATCCGTGAATGAATTTCTTTTACGAGGTGTTGAAAAAATAAAAAATTTCGACAGCTGAATAAATTGTATGAGAAAATTTTTAAATGAAAAATGTAAGTAGTGCTTCCGTTCAGAAGTCAACGGGAATATTCTGAAATCGGGTCTAATTTCATTGACTCCCTTCTCCTCCTTTACACCACCCAAAGACTTTGAATCGATCAGTAAATCATCTCAGAGCAACCACCATAATACAGAAGTCAGCAAAAAAAGGAACAATAATTGGCACACGATCAAGTTTTGCCAAATTTAATTTCTATGAATTTCAATTCTGATGTCAGATCCAACTGAACTTTTACCTGATGAATTCTCAGTGAATTTTAATTTCAACTGAAATCATATTATTTTCAATTTTCTCGTGAATTCTAGTTTCAATTTTAGGAAGCCTAATAGAATTTTACCAAGTGAATATCCAACATTTTCACCGTTATCCAAAGTTGAGCACAATTTTTCAATGTGAATGTTTGGATAAGAGTGTAAATTTAAAATCAGCAATTATGTTTTCACCCAAACCAAACTAACTTTTCGTAAACTCCAATTTTAATTTTTCACCAAATACCTAAGTAGAATTTTTACCCATTCAATAAATTTACAATCAGTTTTAATATTAAGACTTCAAACAAAATCGAATCATCAAATGAAATTTTTTTAAAATTTTAATTCTATATCAGTTAAAATTTGCAACAGATCCCATAAATTTCAAAAAAATTGAATTGGTACATTTGGGACATATTCTTCATGCCAAATTTCAACTTCCCGAATCAATTTGGAAAGATTTAAAGAATGGAAAAAAATTAGGAAAAGAAAAAGGGAGAATTGGAAAGTCAAAAACTATCGGTGCAAAAATCCATAAAAGGATGAAGATGAAGGATTTGAAGGTCAAAACTCTCAAAAGTACATCTAGAATACCCCCTCCCCTCCTTTATGAATATTTATCCGAAAATTTCCTTTTTTTTAATTAGAAATTTAAATCACTCCGAATTCAACTCTCAATTTTAAGCGAAATTTTCGATAAATTTCAATTTCAAATTAGATTAAATTTTCACTAGATAAATTTTTGGTAAATTATACTTTTAAAATTGTTACCCGAACAATTTTCTGCAAATTGTAATATAATATTGAATCTAAATCATTTTTTTATCAAGCATTTTTTCAGTCAATTTTCAATCCAAGATGATTCAAATTTCAATTTTCGAATCAGTGAATTTGAATCGAATGAATTTTTGGCGAATTTAAATTTTGAAATGAAATCCATTTTTTAGTTTGAAAATTCTAATGTTTAATTTCAGGTTTCCTTTCAATTTTTTTGAAATTTGAATCTACATTTTTAATGTATAAAATTTTGGAAAATTTCTGTTTTGGTTTCGAAGTCGAACTTGCATTAAACTCGATAAATCGAAATTCAATTCAGATCAAATTTTTAGGTACTTTAAAAGTTGTTGATGAATTTTGTTTTCAAATCAGTTCAAATCTTCAACTACAAAATTTTCTGAAAATTTTAACATCAAACCCAAATAATTTTTCAGTACATTTTCAATGCAAGTTGAATTGAATAAACACCCCCCCCCCCCAAAAAAAAGAATTTCAATTCTAGATAATTTAATTTGAATTTCAACTTTGAATAAAGCTGAATTTTCACATTAGATTTTCAGTAAATCGAATTCATTTATTATCTTTACAATTTTGTGCTTCATTTTCATGCAGAAATAAAAATATAGAATTTTTTACTCCATTTTTTAACAATTTCAATTTCAATTTCAATTTTAGGTGGAATAGAATAAATTTTTAATAGATGAAATCTTGGCAAATTTCATTTTTGGTTAAAAAATCGAACTTGTACCAAACAAGTTTTTGACAAATTTCGATTTTTATACCTATTGTATCAGATCAAATTTTTACCGGATAAATTTTCGGCGAATTTCCATTTTAAATGTTGAATAAAACCCAATTTTCACGTGATAAATTTTATTTTAATTTTAATTTCTCCGACCTGATTTTCTTACTTAACTACTTAATTTTCATTTTTTCAACTCGAATGAAATTTTTCATTTTTTAATTTCAAATACAATCGAATTTTCACCTAGTTTAACTTCTGAATCTGAACCATCCCAAAATTCTACGTAAATTCATTCATAAACGAAAAATTATTCCAAAGTTGAGAGAGAAAAATTCTCAGTTTCAAAATTGTACCAAAAATTTACTAGATAGATTATCAAAAAATCTATTTTAAACCAAAACCCCCATGCCAATTTTGCAGAAACGAACCCACATCCATTCAGCACATAGGTATTTCAACAGTCCCCAATTAAAACAAAACAGACTTACACTACAGATAAAAGAAAACCCACCTATTATCCCTGACGAACCCCCTGAAATACAAAAATTCATCTCCTTAATAAAAAATATCAACCTCATAATCCAAATCTAACCCCCCTCCCTTTACGGGTGTAATAATCTTGTAATTAAAAACACCCAAATTAAAAAAAAAAAAAAATTCTCAAATTTTTAGAAAAAAATTCCCAAAAATTAATTCAATTGATTTAATTTTTGAAAACCCATTCTAACAACGTTCAAAAATTGATTCAAAATTGAAAATTGTTTACGTGACCAACAAAATCTATTCAGAACCTTGGAAAGAGTAAATTTTGCCATTTAATCTGCAAACCTTATGAGTGAATCTCCCCCCCCCCCCTTCTCATCCAAAAGCTCACCCTCCAGAGAACTTTTCCACTTCAAATTCATTAAGCCTACGATCAATAATCATTCTAACTCATTTTATGGCCAAATTCACTGTAGCTAAATAACCAATGACAGATACCCTGACCTATTCCACTTTTCTGGATTCTTTAAAACAACGATTCTAAAACATCTATACGTAGATTATAACTGAGTACCTCGCACTACCTCGTCTTACCTCACAAGCTCATCTTCATCTCACTTTTCAAATCCCCACACCCTTTTGATTTCCGGTTCTCGTTTTGCACATCGTTATATGAATCGAAATCGAAACGTCTTCTCGAAGACAAAACACTTCATTACTGTTTAACTTCGTCTTGTCGCTGCAAACAAATTTTTATCTAAAAAAAAACCTTTATAGCGACAAAACTTGTTAAACTGGTTTTCACACATAAAATTATGTAAAAGATGTTAACGGAGATTTCGTGTTTTATGAAAAAAAAAAAAAAAAAAGACGAAGAAGAAGAAGAATAAAAAAAAAACTAAAACTAAACTCGTGAATCAAAGTGTACAGATTAATTATCGATAATAAATATTCGATTTTACGTAGATTTCTCAATTTCGTATAGGCATGTGTAGGTCTCCTACGAGGTAGGTACAAACGCGAGTAATTTTTACGACCAACTTATGATCGATTTGCGCGCGAGTTGCGGTTAAAAAGGGACGAGGACGTGTCGGAACTCTAAAGTGGACAAAAAAATTCGAATAAATCAATAAACTTATACGTAGGTAGGTAGAGGTATACGTAGATATAGTTGTACGTGCTGAAAATCGTGAGAATAAGTCCGCCGAAAAATTTCATCGTATGGTTCCGAGAATTCGATATTGTAGAATGAAAAACATCATCGTCGTCGTCGTCGTCGCATCGTCAACGTGTCCGATGTCACAGGAAATGTAAGTGGCTCTTTCGAAACGAAGACGTATCTACACGAGTTTTAATAATGAATAAAGTAACAATATCTACACTCTTTTTTTTTTTTTAGATATCTGTACACGCATTTATTATTTCCAAACACGTAATTCAATTTTAACTGCAATTGCCATCAACGCATACATAATCGTAAACGGAATTTTCGATTCGTGTTACGAGTAACAAAATCGTATAGGTGTACTCTGCCTTTACCCCTAGAGTGCTTGATCGCGACCCGGCTGCTAGGCTGCGGCTCTCCTATACGTACCTAGAGTTTATGAGCTGTGTCGTGCTAGGTTTAAGCTCTACGATTTAATTTCTTATCTATGTGTATTTTATATTTTAATATGTACGATGCATTAGAGCTTGGCAGGGCAGACCCCTACCTGGTCGCTTTGAACGTAGGTACACGTATCTGTATTACGAGCACGGTACATGCTGGTTGTTATGAATAAAGATATTTTCGTAATTTATCGACAAGGTCGTTCGATCGTTTAAATCGTATCAGCACTTTGGGAACGACCTCTTTCCATTTAGCATCCATGTACAAAACCAAAGAAGATACACCTAGGTATACCCCTACAATAGCGAATTAGTCTGTGTTATGGTGTTGGAAAAAGAACCAAACGATCGAACGGCACCGACGAAGATTTTCACTCATTAATATAAAAATTGGTAAAAAACAACAAAAATCATGGAATATGGAAAACTTGAAAAAAAAAATCGAAAATTAAAAGGTGGCACCTTATCCGCTAAATTTTCAAAGCTGCTTCTACTTCTTACGTTAGATACGCCCCCCCTCCCCTCAGTGTCGCCACTGTCACGCAGTCATCTACTTTTTTTCAAAATGAGAAAGGAGAGCCACTGAGGAGTCGAATTCAAAAAATTACTTAAGTATTCGAACTTGGCGACCTCATATTAACAGGAATCGATACGTCACACCATGTTTTTATAAATTTTGGGGGGGGGGCAGAGTTGGAGAAGTACAAAGCGTCGTTGAAAAAAATACATTGACATTCGCAATACCCCTGAAAAACGATCAGAAATGTCTCTGTTGTACCAAATAAAAATCTCGTTATCTGTAAAACGTGCCTAATTTAGAAACTGAAGAGCAAGTGTGTCTAAAAATTCAAAAACTAAATTACATAGCTTATCCAACTTAGAAAGTGCAGTGAGCAAATGAATTTTCAAAGAAGCCTAATCAATATTCTAATAAGAATATACCTCTACAGAAAATTATCCAACATACGTGTATTTTTTGCTTGACATGAGAAGTTACACGAGAATTTAGGTACCTTTGGATGTCTTTATGAAATGTCAACTACCAAAATTTTGCACAAATGATTTACTGTGGTAACATCGAAACTGGCAAAAAAAATTTCAAACCCATGAGAATGACAAATTAATACCCCACCAACCAAAATTTCAACCGTTGAAGTTCATTTTTAGAGCTTTTGAAATTTAAGGGGAAAAAACAAATTCTGGCCAAAAGCAAAATCTTAAATTGAATTGCAAAACTCGTTAAGGAAAACGTATTTTATTTTTTATATTCGACTATTCGTACACGATTATTTTTATTTGATCTTTAACACCACGACTTTTGAAAAACTGTTGGCGGTTTTCAGTCTCAAAAATAGGCTCTTATTTCAAGTTCATCAAAGATCGATGAATTCGCGTGAACATTTGTTCATTCTGTTTACAACTAAGGTAATTTTTACATATTTAAAAATACAATTCGTTAAAATTCAATAAAATTGCTTTAAAAACGAAATATACCAGAAATTTTATATTTAGGTCATTTTTGACCACTTCCCTCCCCCTCCTCCCACCGGCATTACTGGGATGCGATTTCGATTTGGATTTGTTTTCAGTGATTATAGAATGTTCAACAAATTTAAAATAACAATTTCTACGAAATCTCACCCAGTTATGTACCACACTTTCAAGTAGTTGGAGATGGTTTTTAATTATTCAGAAGTCTCCAGAAAAATGTTGCGAATTATAGCTCACCAGATACAGGCCGTTGGGTGAAATTTTGTATAGAAATAGCCATTTCCAAAAACCGCCGGAGGCTTCAAATTGTTCAAAACTCTTGAAAGTACTTCCAATCGATTCCTATAAAGAAGGATGCAGTAAAAAATTGTAATATTTTTGAACTTGGCTCTATGTTTATTTTTTTAAATCGCCCAATGTTCAAAAAATTTTAGTTGTTGAGATAGGTACCTAGATATTTTTGCATGCTCGTTGCTCTTTTGATCCACTTCTGTTTGGATATGAGATTTTTCTAGTATTCTGGTAGTTTGGATGACTACTTAACCTAGTTTCATTGTAAGAAAAAATTCAGGATTTTCCAGGTCAATAACTGATCCAGCACCCTCTATTTAAAATAGTTGAAATTCCAAAATTTTTCGGATTTTTTTCAATTTATCATCAATCAAGAAAAAAGTTGAAAAAATCTAAATATTAATTTGAAACAAATAAAAAGACATTTCAATTTTTTAAATTTGAAAGGGGTTCAAAATTTTCTCTGATTTTTTCCTTTCAATGCTATTTTATTTTTTATTGTACCTAGTGAAAAAATTTCAAAAAATCAAAATTTTGAAAAGAGAGTGCGAATAAATGGAAAATTTATGTCCATTGGCCCCAACAAGACACATAAGAAAAGTTGGCAATTTTTAGACAGCTCAATGTTCAAACAAAATAAAAAAATTGCATATTTCCAAAAAAATTCAATTTTTTCTGGTTGAGCTCAAAATTATCATTGATTTACTTACTTAGGTACTTTGAAGGAAAATACAACGACTTTGTGAACTAGGTACTGAATTTGGCAAAAATGAACTTTGAGCTTTTGTAATGGTTTAAACGCAATGACATGGAAATACTGAAAACGCCAAGAAAACATTTGAACAAAAAAAGTAAAAAAAATTTTGAACTAGTATTTGAAAATTTTTCAATTTTTTTAAAACTTTGAGCTCTTATTATTGCTAGGGTTAAAAATTGATCTAAGAATTTTGAAAAAATGTTCCTATTTCTTATTCTGGTCATTTGTCGATAATTTTTTGCTATGCACTATCAAATTTCAAAAAAATGGAAAATGACTCCCCCTCCTCTCCTCTCTAGAATTGGGTCCATATTTATTACTTCTCCAATAAAAGAGTCATTTCAAGTAATGTTTTTAAAGATTTGAGTAGGTATGTAAAATTGATTTTTTAAAGAAAAATATGAAATTAGAAAATAAGGTGTTTTCAATTACGTGGGGAGGGGGGAAGGGGTAATGAATAAGTAACCGTTTTGTGACAAATTCAACGACGGTATAGGTACTACGCAGGTAATCTCGGCTCGAAGTTTTTTTCATCTCCCAAAATCGAAGTGAAAATCCCAGAAACTTTTTTTCCCTCGAATTTTCAAGTTTTACGCGATATCCTATGACTTTCTATATAGTTTGTGGATACCAACATTATAAATTATGCGATTGACTTACTTATGAACTGTTCGCTTATTCTTTTGATAAAAATGATTACTCACCTGAAACAAAAAATAAAATCAACTGCGGATTATTGGATTGACAAACACTTCAAACTTCAAAGAGCACACATAATAATTCAAAATGCAAATCTAATCTGTATTTCACAAGGCTCCTCTTGATTCTTTCACATTCTGAAAAAACGTCCACTCGCTCGTACAGATTTTTCAATTTGGAAGAAAAGTCAAATAAAAAAAGATTTTATTTAGAAAAATTTGCAGAATTTTTTCCATGAATTTCTTGATTATGTTTTTGGATTTTTTTGATATTTTTATAACATTCTGGTCTGCTCTTCAAGTCATTAGTTTTTGGCAAAAAAATTTCTCGAATCATTTATACTTTCTAATGATTTAAAAAGTGTCTATACATATTTTTCTCAAATTTTTGAATAGTCTATTGATGAGGGGAGCAGGAATTGAAAAAGTAGATTTGTTTTTGAAATTTCTCTGGAGCTGAAAAGAAAGAAAATTACACGTCATAAAATTTCTTAATTTTATTAAGTACATAAAGTATAATATTTAAAGAGTAAAAAAACGAGAAAAATTGGTAGATTTTAACTTGATAAGAAATTTTTATTTTCACGAATTTACACACACAACGTTTCGGCACACAGTGCCTTCATCAGGTGATGAGAAAAGACTAACGCTAGTGGAATAATACGAGTACGATGAATCGAGTTGTCAATTAGTATTTTTCTACGGAGTTTTCTTTTTGAGATATTTCAAGCAGAACCTACTGAAAGCTCAACTTTGGATATTGGATGGTATTCTGGCTCGGTCTTTCTACCTTTCTATCCTCTACCCAGTTTAATAAAACCTCATGTAGCAATTCTCTTCCAAGCATTGATCATCAATTACACGATTCGGTTTGCTCTAATAAACCTCTCTCGGTAGCTGCATTTTGCAAACAGGAGGAAAGGTACATAGAAGCATACCTATATAGTAGTGGGTATCACTGACAGTAATAATTTTTACGCATACGTTCATCTTAAGACAGTGAAGTTCCACTGGTTCGATTACAGTCGTAGATATTATACGAGGATATGGTAGCAATAATCTTCATCGTGGTGCGAGAAAGGTATATAAGGCATACTGCAGACCTACGAGTGCTATATGCGAGTATACGCTATGGTACATCTACAATATAGTACATAATAGAAGATTTAAAACAAACGTTGTGTGGAGGAGTCGAAGTATAAGAGGAATAAAAAACATCTCGGATGCTGCAGCAGAGTAAATACGTAAGAGCGAGTGAGAAAGAGGCAAAGACATAAGATCGGTGCATGGAAAGAGAATACGACATAACTTGGGTACACCTCGCGAAGACGTAGGTTAATTTATTAGACGCCGAGTAATTAGAGGCGAGTTAACTGCCGAGTCCGGACATTATAATGCGCCAGCGAACATTAAACTCCTCAGGTATCGTATGTTACATGAGCATTTGTCTGTGTGCAATTGATCGTTGAGTATTTACTGATACAGTAAATTACCTCCTCGCGTACTTCGCCCATCCATCCATATATATAGGCTACCTATACGTACCTACGAGTATATCGATACAATATGTAATAAGCATTATGCCGATTAAGGTATTCCAAAATAGCTGTTAAATTCGCGGCATCCTATTTGTAATTCCGCCTTCGAAACGTTATTCTTCAACTTCCCAATTTTTTTTTCGGTCGTTTAGGTATATCTACGTGCGCGCGCGCGATCTTTTTCGTGAACCCATTAGTCAAATTTCGGATGTAATAAATTTTCGGATAGGAGGTTTTTACTTATTTTGGATAAAGCTCGCGAAGAGGCGCACGGCCGAGACGTGGAGAAGGCGCGTAGACACGTAAATCTGTTAGAATGAAAAGAATATAACGTTATTTATTACATTATACAATCGAGTAATATGATTGTGAACGTTGCTGCTACATCATAAGAATAATAAACCAGTAGCCGTAGCCCTGGTACCGGTCACATCGGCATTTATTTTCAATAAGGTACTTGGGAACAGCTGTCACAATTACATTAGGTATGCAAACACGAGAGTATCGTTAAAGTACAACGTTATAGACGTACGTATAAATATCCTAAGATACGTATACGAGAGTTGGACTTGTTCACCAACACGGCAACCGGATCGTTTTAAACTAATTTAAAGTTCATTCTCAGTCCACCAGGTCAAGGTGAATGTCCTTGCTCAAATTTTAACCCTCGAGTAAGCGAAGATTTCGCGCCAAGGGTTTGTTTTAGAGAGTGGTAGAGGTTGAAAGGAGGAGACGAGGGACATGTGTACCATTATGGGTCTCAGATGTGAGTACAGAAAAATACAATTGAGCTGATTAATGGTCATAATTCGTTTAAGTTTTCAAAATATTCGGAAAAGTTCTCAAAAAAGTTGCATGATTTTTATCACATCAGTTTCATGATAATTTAAAAGCTTTTACGAACAAATTGAGTCACTTGGATTTTTAATGATTCATTCGCGAAGGAATTGATTCATATAAGTGACTCGTTCACGAACCGAACGAATCGATTCATTTACTAAATTTTTGGTGAATCATTCGTGAACGAATTGATTCGTATAAGTGACTCGTTCACGAACGAATCGATTCATTTTCTTAATTTTTGGCGAATCATTTGCAAACGAATTTGAATAATTTTTGGTGAATCGTCCGCGAACGAATTGAATAATTTTTAGTGAATCATTCGCGAACGAATTGAATAATTTTTAGTGAATCATTCGCGAACGAATTGAATAATTTTTAGTGTATCATTCGCGAACGAATTGAATAATTTTTAGTGAATCATTCGCGAACAAATTGGATTGTAAGTGAATCATTCGCGAACGAATAGACTAATTTTTGGTAAATCATTCACGAACGAATCGATTCATTTACTCAGTTTTTGGTGAATCATTCACGAACGAATTGAATAATTTGCGGTGAATCATTTGCGAACAAATTGGATTGTTAGTGAATCATTCGCAAACGAATTGAATAATTTTTGGTAAATTATTCGCGAACTAATTGATTCATTTACTCAGTTTTAGGTGAATCATTCACGAACGAATTGAATAATTTGCGGTGAATCATTCGCGAACAAATTGATTCGTATAAGTGACTCGTTCACGAACGAATCAATTCATTTACTTAATTTTTGGTGAATCATTCACGAACAAATCAATTCATTTACTTAATTTTTGGTGAATCATTCACGAACGAATTGGATTTTTATTGAATCATTCGCGAACGAATAGATTCGTTTAAGTGACTCGTTTACGAACGAATCGATTCATTTACTAAATTCTTGTTGAATCATTCACGAACAAATTGAATAATTTTTGGTGAATCATTCGCTAACGAATTTGAATAATTGTTGGTGAATTATTCGCGAACGAATTGATTCGTATAAGTGACTCGTTCACGAACGAATCGATTCATTTACTAAATTTTTGGTGAATCATTAACGAACAAATTGAATAATTTTTTGTGAATCATTCGCGAACGAATTTGAATAATTTTTGGTAAATCATCACTTCATCAGCGAACGAATTGAATAATTTTTGGTGAATCATTCGCGAACAAATTGAATTGTTGGTGAATCATTCGCGAACGAATTGATTCATATAAGTTACTCGTTCACGAACGAATCGATTCATTTACTAAATTTTTGGTGAATCATTCGCGAACGAATTGATTCGTATAAATGACTCGTTCACGAACGAATCGATTCATTTACTTAATTATTGGTGAATCATTCGCGAACGGATTTGAATAATTTTTGGTGAATTATCCGGGAACGAATTAAATAATTTTTGGTGAATCATTCGCGAACGAATTGATTCATAAATTGAAGAATTGATTAATTGGTTCGCGAATGGTTCTTTCAAAACGTTAATCAATTCGTTCATGAATGATTCCCCTAAATGAATTAATACTCTCATAGTTTGCACCTATAAATCGATTAAAGATATCGTGAGAACATTCAACTCAAGTTGTTAGGAGAAGGATTTCATTTCAGCTGCTTTTGAAATAGTGAAAAATTCGCTGGAGGCTCCACAACAACAACAAAAAAACTAAATTTGAACGCTCAAAAATCGCTCTTGAAATTTTAAGTATGAACGTACAAATATTTTCAAATGCATTTTCGAATAATCTTTAAGTCCATAAGATTTTCTAGTTTTCTTCCTCAATCACGACAAAATTGAACGTCAGCCTCATGTCTTTTTACCCTTCAGCCTCAAACAGTATCATCCCTTATTCATTCGAGTAGGCAGTAGGCACCATAAGTCAAATATCACCTTCTCTCCTCACAGCTCTCTCACTCACACAACTATATGCAAATCCACCCTACAACCATTAGTTTCTTTTCTCCAAGAACCAGGTCAATCAACTCTACAGAAGAATTTCAAAAATCAACAGCAATTTTCAGCCCAGCATCTGCTTCTTACAAAGATCCCATTTCATATTCAAGCCCCCAGCCTAGTCCTAGCTCATTTCATAAAAATATTTCCAATATCGCGAACTCCTTCACGACTCGATTTCCGTCACGGAAATACCCAAACACATTTGTGCAGTCTATTTAAGAAGGACGTCAACATAGGCAAAAAACGTGACAATAATGCATTAACACTTCGTCATTGGCGGATTAAGCTTTCTCGTCTGTTATCAGTTGTTGTTGTTGCTGTTGCTGTCGTCGTCGCCGCCGCCATCGTATATGTATAGAAAACACTTACGATGGTAATCATTTATATGGTAAATGAATTCGCACCGGCGTAAGTATAAAAGTAATATCTTAATTTATTATGTTTTTATATATTCCTCTCGTATACTTAGTTTTCTATCGGGGATTATTTTATACTCGAATATACGAGTACGTTTATACCGAGCCTTGTACGAGTACTATACCGTATGTTTCGTAATGTTTAGAGAGAGTAAGTATGTATTTCGCCGATGTACCGTGCAAGTTCTAAAAATAACAACTACCTCAAAGTTTTTCTTATTATCGACAAATTCACACATATCTCCAGCAAACACATGGCTTTTATCTTTGACGTGCGGCGTGACCGACTTGGAACAGTGCGTAGGATGTTGACGGCTCCAATCACCACCATCGGAGCTCTTTTGTAGACCATTTTTCGCATTTTTCCGTTTCTCTGTCTCTCTATTTCTTTCTTTCGCACATTTCCCTCTTGCAATTACCAAAGTTCATTTCATAATATTATGGACCCAAAAAATTTCGAAGTTTAGGAGATACCTATACTAGGGTGACCCTTAAAATGCAAAAGTAAATATTTTTTCGGTCTGACCCCCTAAATTTTTTAATTACATCATAAAATTCTCGAATACAAAATTTTAGCCCATTTGGAGGTCATTAACCCGTGCCGAATTGACTAGAATGTTTAAATGGGATTTAACATGGGTTTTTAAGTGAAAATTGCATTTAAATTCCTCTTAGGCGCCTAAAAAATAATTCCGAGGGTTTCTTACAAGAAAATGCTACAAAAGCATGTCAAAGACCATATAAAACAATAACAGGTTCATGGGGACCCCCCTACCCTTCCTTCCCACCCTGGAAATATTGAATTTTCCCCTATATTTTGAGGGCAGGAAGGAAGGGCAGGGGGGTCCCCATGAACCTGTTATTGTTTTATATGGTTTTTGACATGCTTTTGTAGCATTTTCTTGTAAAAAACCCTCGGAATTATTTTTTAGGCGCCTAAGAGGAATTTAAATGCAATTTTCACTTAAAAACCCATGTTAAATCCCATTTAAACATTCTAGTCAATTCGGCACGGGTTAATGACCTCCAAATGGGCTAAAATTTTGTATTCGAGAATTTTATGATATAATTAAAAAATTTAGGGGGTCAGACCGAAAAAATATTTACTTTTGCATTTTAAGGGTCACCCTAACCTATACCTACCTAATTTGAATAAAAATTTTAGTAAATTACAATTGAACGTCGCAATTACACGAAAATCGGCTCCTAATAAAACACATAACTTGGTACCTCCCTCCTTCAAGTTGAGGGCCTCAAACTTCTTATACTTATAGGACCTTTTTAACAGAGAATTACTCCCACAAATTTGCTCACAGTTCTAGATCGTTATATTTCGATCATTAATATCTGTCACAGAGCAAAGTACATACATTCATACTAGACTGAAATATGTCTTCCCCTCCCCCCCCCCAATCCTTTCATCATCTAGATTTTCAAAAAAGATTGTAGGCTAAACATTAATTTAATCTAATTTTGCAAAAAATGAAATAGAAATAATCTCAGTGTCTTACTGCAACGATATTGCAAAGAAAAGAAAAAAACAATGTAGACTATCCAATTTAAAATACGGAACGTGAAACATTATCCAACGTAAGAAGCAAGGAAACAAAATACTTACTTACAAATCTAAATTTAGGACTCGAATAGACTCTTGGTATAAACTGCAAACGGTCATTTTACTTGAGATAATTCACACTGTGCTACACTCTACATAAATATCGAGTAACTACGGGAAAATTTTAAAAACAAAACGTACGATTCAACGATATCTCGTCGATTGTTCGATGTGGCTGTAACATTGTGTTTGTAAGTTCTAAGAGATGGCAGTACAACCCACTTTTGAAAATTGGATTACGAGAGGGAAATGTATCTGTTCGAATTACGAGTACATAAATGAATGGTTCATCGAAATAAATAATTGAACCGATTCTGCTTCGTCGCTTTTAGACTTTAAAAAAATATTATTATGTAGATTGTAGGTACGATTAAAAAATAATTAGGGGCATCTATTGAATTAAATGTCATGAAAAATAATCAGAAAGAGTAAAATGTGTCTAAAGAAATAGAACAACTTGCAAAAGCAAGATTTTTAGTAGGTTTTTTCAAAATAGTAGTTATTTCATTTAGGGAAGGAGATCGGGCCAAAATTTATTTTAAACAGATTCTATTTATTTTCAAAAAAGTTTAAAATTCTGAAAAAGTTGACAATATATAAAAACTTCCCAGTTTAATTGAAAAAAAGGAAGAAATCAGACTTTCTGCAATTTTGGAAAGAACAGGATTTTTAGCAAAGTTCCAATTTGAGGAGAAAAGAGAGGTGAAAAAATTGATTCAAGTTGGAAAAAATTTATAGAAAAATATGAAAACAAAAATCGGAAATCTGAAATAAGAAAAGAAGAAATTGAAAATATAAAAGTTCAATGGAAAACAAGGAAAAGAAGCAGGATTCTTGGCAGATTTTTTCTTCAAATGTTCTAATTTGAAAGAGAAGAGACAGAATCAAAATTTATTCGAGAACGAATTCTTTCTTCAGAAAAAATGGAACCGAAAATTCTAATTTCTCAACGAATAAAATAAATTGAAATAAAATCAAGAGATCGATTGGAAAACGGAGTTTTGTTAGCAATTCCAGCAAAAAGGGGGATTTGTATTATTAATTTAAAAAAAATAATAATAATAAAAATAACCAAAAATTGCTGAAGCATAACTTGAGCAATATTTTGCAAAATTTGCACGGTTTGAGATACTGAAAATGTCTGTAAATTTGTGAGAAATATTTGAAAACACGAAGTAAAATTTTATAAAAATTTCATGAAGTAAGCACTTGACTTGAAAATTGGCAAAACAAAGATCAATAATTATATATGTATTACAATAAATTGACAAGATGTCAGCACAATTAAACAAGTTTCGTGAAAATTATTCGAAAATAATAAAACTGTAACAAAGTTTCAGATGCAGCAAAAAAATTATTCCACAGCCTCCCAGTGAGTTTTAATTTTTTCCGTGAATTTCAAATTGATCGTGAATAGCCAAAAAAATCAGTTTGAGTACCAGTAAGTAACTTTGCTTGGTAGTTATTGAACACCCTGTATACCTTTTGATTACTGAATATTATAAAAATACGTGTACTATGAAAGTTTGTAAAAAAAAATTGTGGAGAGCCGTAAAATAGACAGAAAGGCACTGAAAACCGCCAAAAATTAATGAATTTTTAGTTTAAGACATACAGGTCGGTGACCTAAAAAAGCCAGGCAGAAAGTTAGACGACCTTGAGAGACCAGACAGACAGGTAAATGACCTCAGGAGGCATCATAGGAAATCAGACGACCTTGAGAAGCAGACGGGTCACTGACCTTAATGGGTCAGAAAAGTAGTCAGACGACCTTAAGAAACCAGACAAGTACGCAGACAACCTCGAGAGGCCAGACAGACGGGTTGATGACCTTAAGAGACCATACAGGCAGACAGACAACTTCAAAAAGCCAAATATACGTAGTCAGTGACCTTTAGAAGCCAGACTCTTCAGATCATCGACCTGCCCGCCAAATTCCTCAAAATCATTGGCCTATTTCAGTTTGTATTTTGGAGCTCTCGTGACCTCTTCATCACAAAATTTCAAATCATTTTTCGAAATTCACATTGCCTCCAAACAATAAAAAAGCTAATCAATTTTCTGAGTTTGCATGGCCTCTAAATCGCAAAATTTCAATTTAATTCTCAAAGCCTGCATGGCCTTCAAATTATGAAATTTCAAACCAATTTTTGGAGCTTGCATGACCTTCACACCAAGAAAAATTGGATAAATTTTCGGTAACTGAATTTTAATTTTTTTAATTTGTATGTATTATGGAACTCTCGTGGCCTCCAAACTATGAAAAATCGAATAATTTTTTAGAACCCTCATGGCTTTCAAATTACAAAAGAGAAAAACTCAGAAAAAATGACCTGAAAACTGCCTGATTGTCTGATTAAAAATTATTGTAAATAAGTTGTCTTTGAAAACCATCTCAAATACATTGTACAAACAAGCCTATCCAAATATCACCAGTCCACAGTCATTTTTTGAAACTTTTTCAAAATTTTAAACAGAGAATAGATGCGACTATAGGCAAGTACGCAATAATCTAAAACGTCGTTTAGCAAAGATAAAAAGAGACGAGAAAATGAAAATGATTAATCTATCAGAATCCATAAAACAAATTCTATTCTCAATAAAAAATTAAATTAAATTAAAAGTGTGACACTGTATGTACTTTTCCAATCACCAAATTCATCAACTCGAGACACAACCACGTGCAATAAAATCGCATCGCAGCAGAAAACCTACAAAGATACAAAAATCCACCTTCATCGCTTCACAATACGTACGAATAAAAACCTCCAAGAAAATTAAAATCCGAAACAAACCGCATTAAAATTTATCCCGCACCCGTAGACTAATTCATCCGGCTAGCAAGATCCACTTATTTGATTTAAAAGACTCGATTTTGCAAGTCGTAGTCGTCGGTGGACTGCGGCTGCAGAATACCGTAGAATTGTTGTCATTATAAAGATAATAACGCGGACGTATTACTTTACGGGAGTGCGACGCGGTTAATGCAGAGCGAGAGAACAAAGTGGATGCTAGAAAAACAGCACGACGAAATGAATGGGGAAGATTATTAAGGGTTGATAGCGACATTGTGACGACTTTTACCACACAAAGCAAACTTTCTTTTGCTAACACACCAGTACTTAGCTTATGTGTAGAGCGCTGCGTCATACATTTAACAAAAATTTTCGACTTTTGATCGATTTTTGTAATATTATTTTTGTCGAAATACATATTCGACTATGTAATATAGGACGACGACGAGAAAAACGGCTCGATTAAAAACAATTTCTATATAATGCGATTTGATGAATGGATCGAGGGGTGGTAGGTGTTTCTTTCTTTATTTTTTTGAATACCTTATTTTTAAAAGCTCCGGTACACGTGTGGTCTTTTTTTCTATGTTATACCAACATTAAAAGCTTTTAAGTCGAATGTGTGTTGGTTTTTTTTTATTGTTCATCGAGTCGCCGATATACCTATTTTTTCAATGAGAAATATTTCAACGAATCTTTCGTCAAAATTGAGAGTACTGTGGATATTTTCATGAATATTACCCTAGGTCCTTAATTTATTCTGTAAGGATGCAAAAAAATGTGCATAAAAATAGGTCAGGATTTAATCGAATTTGATATTTCAACATCAAGTATCTACCAAAGTCAAATCGATTCAAAACGAAAAAAAAATTTCGAATAAATTTACCCCTTCAATGCTAGATTCTGCAAACCAATTCACACTCGAGTATTTATGACCAACCAGACGAATTATTCGACACCTTGAATAGAATAAAATGAAAACCATGATGCAAAATAGATATGTTTTTTTATTATTATATCACACAAACTACAGCAAAAAAATGCAATAAATCTAAAGCCATTTTCAAATAAATCTTCACTTCGATATTTTACACCATTCAGCAACAATATTTCTGAAACAAGAAAATAAACCAATTTATTAGAAAAATAAACAGAGAAAGAGAAAAAAATGCAAGAAAAATTGCCTTTCCATCTTGACCCAGATTTTATAAAAAAAAATCGTCTAAAAATTTTGCAACCCCTTTAATGCGACAAATTTCCTCGATAATGTAAATTTTCCTGTTTCAGAAACATACCTACTGAAGTACTAAGTACACGTTACAAAAAGTATAAGTATAAAATATCCGAAATGAAGAAAAACCACTAAAAGCCAACCGCCAAAATAAACTCGAGTAATTTAGCTTAAAATACTCGAGAAAAGGCGAATTAAATTGCGTATACTACGAAAATGCATAAGAAACGACGACCTTGAACTTTACATTTCCGCAGCTTTTACAACTCGATGCGCTTCGTTCATTTGTCTCGTCGTCGATATCTTTTTTTCTTTCTTTTTTTTTTATTTTACGACGTGCTTTTTCTCCTTCTTTTACAACACATCGAACCGTATACTATTCTCTATATGTATTAAATCGAACCTCGGCTCTTGCATAGACACATTTTCAAGTACTTAATGCGCATTCTTTTCTTTACTCGTAACGGAAGATGAATTTCAAGAGTAGGCCGAATAAGTAAAAATACACTGTTTTTTTTTTTCGTCTTCTTCTAAGTAAATCTAATTTCTAATCTAATAAATTTTTGTTACGAGAATATTTACTCACCAAACCCATGTAAGAATATTCACGGGTAAAATAATAGCATTTCTACGCTTCGAGGCCACAATGAAGTCTGAAAAAATGCAACAAAAAAAAATGCGTGATAATTAATGGAAGGTTTTCGAGAGTCGAGATCTACTAACTTAAAGAAATAACTTATCCTTTCACCCCCCCCTCCTCTCTTCTATTTAATTCATTGTGAAACATTTTTTTACGAGAATTTGCATGGTCCAGAATACGACCGACGTCAGCAAAAAAAAAGGAAAGAAAAACCTAGAAAAGTTTCTAGACTACAAATTTCAAGGCGTCTCGTAAAACATTTTGAGATGATTTTTTTTTCGAATTCTCGAACTTTTAAATTTTAAATACGTATTTCGTCTTCCTTCTTATAATGATACCAATTTTTTACTCGAAAAAAAGGCAGATAGATGAGAAGGAGGAAGGGAATGAGAAGAAACTCGTGTTGAAAGAATCAACGACGAATTATAATCTACTTTTTCGCATCGTTCAAAGGACAACGACACTCGAAGGCTCAGGAATTATTTTTTTAATTTCAAAACTTAGAATGAGATAATTTTTTAACGAAGAAAAAAAATGTAAAGTTTTCAACGTTTCTTCCCCCTCCTCAAATTTTTTCCATCATTGGATCATCAAATTAAAATTTTTAAATTCAACACAAGTGGTTATTAAAATTGGGTCTTCTGAGTTGCTATTTCAAGAAGAACTTTAAAACCATGCCTGTTATTTCTTTTATAAGTTCGTACCTATTCATTGATATTATTGTACAGATATTTATCTAGACAGATATATTAAACAGTGGGACAAGGAGAAGAAGAGGAGAAGGAGGAGAAGGGATGGGGTATTTTCAGAAAGTAGAGTCTACAAATCTATCGAATTTCACTTCAAACCCAAACTGCTTAATACTTTTGAATTTTCAGTCAATTTTTTTTTTTTTTTTTTTTTTGAAAAACTAGAAAAAGTAAAGTGGTAGTTCTGAAAAAGTTGACTCAAAATTCGTTTTTAAAATTGAAATGAGCGATATTTAATGCATTCAAAACCGATTAAATGTGCACTTGGCAAATGATGAAACCCCAAAAATCAGTTGAAAATGCCGCCTAAGAATTAAAAAAAAGGTGACAGAATCGAACTTGGAAAAATAAATTTTTTTAAATACGTCAGCTCAGGAAAAATAAACGATGAAAAGTTTTGTTAGTTGTGGGTATGAAGATCAAGGGAGTGAGGAGAGGGACGTGTTTTTAATGCGGAAATCAAATGACCGAAAGCTTTTTAATTTCGATTGTGCTTACTTTAAATAAATCTTACAAGAGAGGGAGACAGACGCCTGAATTTTCAAAAATCTTGTTTTTTTTTGAAAATGAGCCAACTTTGGAGAACTGTGACATGTGACTCATTTCACAGGATCTCTGGAAATGAGAAAGATTTTGGAAAATTTCTTCATGACAGTAATGAAAAATATTTTTGTGATTTATGCAGAAAAATTGCATTTGGCTCTCTTTTCAAGTTAAGAAGAACGCAAGTGGTGATTTTCAACTCTTGATTAAGGAATTAATTTGAAACTTTTTTTAATGAGGTTGATATTCCAAGTGACAGAATTTTTTTTGACTTATCATTATTTCAAATTTAAAGACCTTAAGTGCATTTTTCGATTTTTGGCGAATTTTTGAAACTCAAATAAGTTAAAAAGTAAAAAAATCAAAATTTTACCAAATTGACCTAAAAAATTAAAATTTGATACGTGCTCTATTTTCGACCCTTGAAATCGATTTGAAACTTTTTCGGACCGTTTTGAGCAGTTCTGGAGCTTCTAGCAGATTTTTAAATATTGAAAAATATCCACAAAATTCTACCCAATGACGCTGTACAGCCAAAATGTACTCTAGATTCCATAATTTCAACATGCCAAGTCACTTAAATATGAATTCAAGCAGTTCTGGAGCGATTAGGGCTTGATAGTGATCAACTTGACCGATTTCGCGCCATTTTTCCAAAACTGGGGTTTGTCGTCGCTTTAAAATCATATGTTTCTCTGGCGATTTCAAGACTGAAAATTTGAAAAATATGTAATTCTGAAACAACAGAAATCAATTTAGAAAAATTGGTGTGTAATTGATCAAGTGGGTCATAAACATGCACTGAACGCAATTATACAGAGCTAAAATTCATTTCGACAGATTTTAGCTCATTTTTTTGGGAACTGGAATTTTCAAACATGTCTGGAGGCTTCAAATGGAATGTTGAAATTAGGATATGTATAAAGTAAATTTTAGCTTTTCAACTTCATTCGATAAAATTTTTCTAGGAATTTCAAGTACTTATAAAATTTTTGCTGGAGACTCCAGAACTGCTCAAAACGATTCGAAACCACTTCCAATCAATTAGACCGATCGAAAATGAAGCGCATACCAACTTTCAGTTTACTAGATCAATCTTCGTAAAATTCCAATTTTTTCAAATTTTTGATCCAAGATTTCAATTTTTAAAAGTTCACCAAAAATCGAAATATGCACTCGACACCTGAAATTTTAGCTGATGATATAAATATTTGCGTGCTCTTTCGATTTTCAAGACCCATTGCGATGAAAGGTCGTTGAGTATTAACTCATTTTTCAAATTTAACCCCTTCAAGTCCCTCCCATTCACTCAATCTATCAGAATGGTGAGCTGAACAAACATTGAGAGGTTGAAACCAAAAAATTAGTAGACATTCGAAACCTTTTTAATCGAAATTGGACGACCTTACTTAGTGCCACACTGAAATCAAATTATTTGAAAAAAAAAAAAAAATATCAAGCTCATTTCACAAATGAGAAAAACTCGTTGAATTTTTAAAGTAAAATATTTTCGTGGAGAAACAAATCAATACAACACTGTAGAGAAAAAAAAAACTCAAAATGAGCTATTATTAATAAATTTTGTCATTAGACTGTGTGAAAAAATGCTGTAATTGTCCACCAGCACCTTAAAAAATGAACAAAATCCTTGTTCACATTTTTTTTTAAAACTTGAAAAAATTCAATTTTCGCATGTTTTAAAAAAATCCAAAAATTAATTGTAATATTTTCTAGAAATTTCTCAGACGCATTTGTCTTGGGGAAAAAAATCTGCTACTTATTTACCGGACGATAAAACATAATGGGTCTAGTCTCGAGTCTAGACGTCGTATCGAAAAATTGAGCTAGGCAACCCATCGTACACTTGAAAAAAATTTTCAGTCAGAAGCGGAAAAAAAGAAAACACCCCGACTAACCACAAACATTAAAAACACCACCCCATATTAATTTAAAGTAAAGGAAAAATTCATTCATAAATAATTTACAATTTAAAAAAAAATTGAAAAAGAGGCAAAAGTACAAAAAAATACTTACTTTTGGCAAAACTGCTCCAGTTGCTCGTGTGTACCATACCTTGGAAGTTTCGAAATTTCTAACCGATACACGAGTAAATTGGCGACATACGAAAAACATCCGTCCGACGACAAATTCGGTTAAGAATTAAAATTCCTGTCAACGATTCGCCGCTGCTGTTAAGAAATGAACTACGTAAAACGGTCTCAATCGCGATACCAACACAATACGCTTTATACACAAAAACTCAAACAACACATATACGAGTAAGACGTAGGCGGCGAGCAAGGGTAGAGGGAAATTTAAACGCTGGTACTTAAAGGCTAGACGCGACTCGATTTTATGAAATTTTACCCCCAAAATTGCAGACAAATATTAAGAAAGAAATCCTTTAACGTAAGTGATTTTACAAATGTGCAGTTTGATTTTACTTTATAAAATTTGTATAAATTTTCGATACAGATATCGTTATGTTTGGTGGTACGTTTTAGGGTAAGTAGATAGGTATAGTTATCGAGAAATCGTCGAGAATACTCGTATTATGAGAATGCTGAAGACGGTAATTTTTCGGCTAAATTTCCCTTTATTATGACGCTTTTATCGAATTAACTTATACAACACGTACAGATCCGGACCCGACTATGGTTTTATAGGTCATGTGAACGAAAATGGTGCAGTCATTTTTTTCACTGTTCGACGTGGCTTTTTGCACATATACCGGAAATACAGCTTGAGTCTCGTTTTTCTGTTGTTTTTATTCGAGATGATTTTTTTTTTCGTGTGAAAAGAAAAAAAAGAGGGAAAAGACGAATTGTAAAAGTACTTTTTTTCACGAGTACAAAAGCACTATAACGATGTGTGTTATTACGCTACAAAATGACGGTGACTTTGGCTAGGAAAAGATTTGGTTTCATTGTGATTAATTTCTGAGGCCAGGTCAGCAGCAGGGTAAGAATTCGTATAAGTTGAATTTACAAATCTCGCTAGGGATGAAGGGAATCGCTCGAGGTGTTTGCCGCAAATTTCAAAGGGGAATGCGATTTTTGGAAACAGCATAGTCTGAAATACCCATAACCAAAATTTTTGCAGCGCAAATGTATTTTTGGAGAATTTTTGAAAATCCAAAAACAACAATTTAATGAAATTTGAGTAAGTATTTATTTTGCTAAAAATGATAAAAATCTATTTTAAAAATGTAAAAAAAAAGTTTGAAAGTAGTATCAACTCTTCTAAACTGAATTGTGCCATCTTTGGTCATTCTGAAGGCCTTTTGAAACGATTTTCAATTTTTCCAAGATTTTTGAATTTTTCCACGAGACACTGAAACCGACGACGTGATCAGCTACAAAATGAGTTCTGGTTTCAAAGACACAACAACGCTATTTTTTGGTGGTATTGATTTGTTTACTACTGTCTTTTTGGATTATGAATGGTTTGACTGCTTAACTTTTTGCTCAAAAACAGTGATTTGACTCATTTTCACGAATCACTGGCTCAGAAAAATGGTTTGAATTATAACTTTCGAATTATTTTTTAATAACACGTCTTTTATTAATAGAAAAATGCTGTGAATTGACTTTACTACAAGTACGTCATCCTTATGTTTGTGACTTTCAAGATGTGCCCATTTCTTCCCTATTTTCTAATATTTCCGGGAAATTGTACTGGTAAATTTGAAAAAAAAGAAATTATAAAATGACCAAATGTCTCAAAATTGGAGGGAAATTTTGCGTAAATACCCCGTGTTATGAAAAATTTTCAAAAGTAGTCAAATATTTCGAAACTAATTTGTCAATAATTCAAAAAATAAAAATAAAAATTGTTAAACTGACCTCAAACACTTAAAAATAACCATAAATCGGTAAAAAGTCAGCTTAATTAAGCAAACTTTCAAAAATTGCTTAAAAATTTGTTTAAAAGTTTTAAAATTGGTTAGAAGTTACCAGAATTTGTAACATTTCGATTTCGAATAAAATTTTGCAAATAAAAGAAATCGTTACGATTTGACTAAACTTGATTGATCAGACCAGATCTGACCTACATAAATAACTGTCCCAACCCATCACCTTCGATTTATCTGCGATATTTAAGAAGTTATAAATAGCCCTAAAAATTTAGTTTGAATATTTCCCATAACTTTGCACTTTCACTTTCCTGATTCGGAAACCCCATTTAAACTTTTGTACATACGAGTACACAGTTTAGGCAGCTATTGCTATTACTATTAGCAAGAAAATTATTCTACTTGTGTTTCAATAGGTATGGTAGACTATGTTATGAAATTATTAGGTATGTAGGTGTAGTATCGTTGCTAAATGCTAATGCTATCTTCAGGTGTACCTATCCAGTAAACATCAACATTTTGCAGTTTTCTTCCGAAGGAGAATTGAGATTTCAAATTCCATGCTGATGAAGTGATGGATACTTCGTTCACCACCTATAAAATGATCTTTGGATGAAGATTCAGAAGTACAACCATTTCTCATCGAAGGATAGATATGTACTACGTAATAGGTATGTACCTGACTTTGAGAAATTTTTTATTAGGAATCGAAATATGTACTAATATGTCGAGCTTCATTGGTCCTTTCATCATGTTTCTAAATGATACACGCTTTTGAGTGGAATGGGGAATATTATAAATTGAGCAGATTTTCTTCTTGCACACTTGATTCAGAAGATATTGAAAGAAGTCTGCACATCCAAATGATATCGCTGCCTCGTACAACATCTTCACCAATCAGCCATAAGCAGTTTTTTTGAAAATGAACTCGATCTGTGTTCAAAAAAGTAGATAGCAATAAAAAAAAAGTATAGGAATTACAAATACAGCAACAATTCTATACTCACTTCATAGGTACATACGAGTACATATAGTAAGTAAGTGAAAATATTGACTTTTTAAGAAGAAGGTTCATGGGAGAATATGTTTTTGTAAATCTCCCAGATAAACGATGTCTTTTAACTTAAGAAACTGTAGCATTTTATTCTTTAGTTGTACCCGAGTTTCCGAGTCGGTTTGCACTTACTGTACATCCAAAATTCACTGAGAATTTGCAAAATACTTAGACGAGATAACGAACGATGGTAGAACTTGTGTCTCTCTTCGGTTTGAATTTACCATCGATGAAAATTTAATGCACCAATGCGAACTGTGTCAAAATTGATTATGGAAACACCAAACGTGCACGTGTGCCCAAATTCAAAGATATACACTGACGAAATGAAGTAAGTCCTCAAAACCTATAACCAATGAGGAAAGGAAATTAATGTTTTTTAGTAGTTAAAGTTACTCATTAGTACAATACATCTGCAATCAGCTCAGAGCACTACAGAGACAGGCCCATCCATTAAGTAATCGAAAGTAAATTTTAAATATAGGAACTCAAAAACAAGAGTCAAGTTACTTATTTATGACACTGATGAATATTTCCGAGCACCGGAATCCCATTAGGTATAATGTCTATGGAAAAATTTGGCGCAAACATCGCCATTTATTTAAACAAAAAAAAACATCAAATTTTAAGATTGGTGTCAGAATTAAATAAATTATTGTTTTTACTGATTCGATTTACATTGTTTCGTGACGTTGCCGCACATATCTCACAAATTTTATGACGTACGTGACGCCTCATTTATGATTTTTTTTTCCAAAAATGACTTTTTACATCATTGAATTCGTCTTAGATACTCTTATGATGTGAAAATTTCATTTTTGAAAAAAAAATCACATACAAGGTATCAAAGGCGTCACCAGCGATGAATTAAAAAATTATATTACTGAAAAAATTGAAAATGTATGTATTTTTTTAAAATTCGCCTTATTTTTCGCTTTATAGCTGAAATGAATTAATGATTCGTTTTGATTGATTGGCTGTCATACGCTCAGTAACTTTGATCATGTGACGTGACTCTCACTTTTTCGAGCTATTTTCGTGACAATTGAGTTTGATCACGTCCCATTGTTTTTTTAACAATGAATACCGGTAAAAAGTATCGACATCGCCATTTTAAAATTAACTAAAAGTTCATTGTGTATTCAATTCAGTACAAACTTTCGTAAATTATTACATAAATAACGTGAATTTGAATGGCTGTGAAATTCAATCAAAGACTATACGTATGTACAAATTCCATTCGAAATTTCTTCATTGTTTTTCCAGTTAAGTTCATTTAAAAATTTTCGTGAAACTTACTACCTAAGTAAAATCGTATTGAATCGTCAATCAAGTAAAAATATAATGGAAGTCTCAAAGTATGCAGTTGCAGGTTGTTATATCTGCCGAGACAACGTGGTCAATGAATCGACTTACGATCAGACCGGTGAACAGCAAGGAGTCGTATTTGTGAGGAAATGTGGTCACGCTGGACATAGGGCGTGTTTCACTCAGTGGGTTTCTGGAAGAAACACTTGCCCTGCATGCAGGACGGAAGCGATGGTGACGGATTTGAGACCCTTATTTCTGTGTACTGTAGAAGATCCCAACACATTTGAAGGCATGAAGAAACGAGAGAAAAAACTCAAACGGAAATCGCGCAAACACCAAACGAAGCATCTTCGAGAAAAAATTCGTCGCAGAGCTGAGATCTCCAGCTATCGTCGCTTAATTAAAGATATCCTCAGAATTCTCGGACGCGGCTCTAGTTCCTAAAGTTCGACAAAAACAACACATTCTACTCGACACGCACGAAATAGCCGAGAAAAAATCTCCACACGAAAATCGGCGAAAAAATGAATAATTCTTATTAGGGTATAGCTCGACTGTAAGTACGTACCTCGTATTTTAAATCGAACTAGAGAAAATCTTATCTTCATTCGGTATTCTTCACAGTATTCAAAATTATCAAAAACGATAATTTCCGCTTTCTGATAAGTGAGATTACTTTCTAGTTTCCATTTAATCGGGGTATGTGCTTACATATAATTATTTGGTAGCTTATATTTACATATTTACATAATTTGTTGAAAGTTAATCATACTTCAATTTCATGTACCTAAACAGCAGATGAATATTCGATAGACCTGTATCTATACCTAGCTAGATTCAGAGTGTCTAACTGTACTGCTTTTGTTTTGCCTTTACCCAACGTGTTTTGCTTCTTATTCAAATCTTCCGGATTTTTTTTTCGTCTTCGTTCAAACTCTAAATTTCCAATTATCTATTCATTTCTTCTTTTTGCAGAATTTTGAAAAAAAATGTTGTTTTTCCCATCTGACTGGGTAATGAAGAAATTTTATGTAACATCGCCAGTTGTGAAAAGATACTGTGAAAAAAATTCTGAAATATTTCAAGGCATTAACAAAGCAAAAAAATTGAATGTAAAATTTTTACTTCAGCTCCCTTTTACTCTAAAAAATTGCAGAAGTGTTGAAAAAATGTCCTCCTAAAAGTGTTGCTAAAGTCCTTCAACCGTAGATGTATGAATTATTTCTGTTTACCTAATTTTCGTGAAAATAACCAACTTAACCCAGCATGGATATTATCTCTTATAATAACTATTATTACAAATGTTCCTCGCGTTTTTTCCTCGGTTGTGTCCCAAGCAAAGCAATTCGGAAGAAAAATTAATGTTAACTCGGTGTGAATAATTTCCCTTACTTTGGTCGAAAATGAGAAATTAACTCACACTCGTCGATAATCACTTTTTACTCTTTATCGCCTTCCCTTGCTTTGAAAGTATTATTTTATTATTTATATAAATTTATTTATTCAGTATTGATTGTGAGTATTACGCAGAGTATCCATGTTGTGAGAATCAAGTTTTCCTAAATAAGTATGTGCATACCTCCATAGTATTATTTTTCATACGTGCCTACAAATACGTAGATACATAAATGTTCATTATTTCCATTTATATTTTATACAAATTATCATGTGTGTAAATATACGCTACTATGGATTAATACGTATTTTTCATTTTGCGATTGCTGAAAACTCTTTTTTTATTGTAGACGATTTGATTTGTCCAACTACATACGAGTATATGGAGGTTCAATAGTGAGCCAGAAGAAGTTCTACTTGTAATTGTTATCCACCCTTCTGTGTGTGACAAGAAGAATCAAGTATTGAAAAAAGAAAAAAAATGAAAAAATTACATTTCCCCTTGCGTTTGACGTAAACGGCAGAGATTCAGTTTATATCCTACTCGTATTTTTGATATGGAGAGTCTATGTACTGGTAGTTTCAAGCCATTTATGAGGTTCTAAAAACTTTTTGGAAATTCCACTTTTCCAATATAAAATTGCCAGACAAAAATATAGTTATGGACTGGCAGACGCCGATTTTGGAAAAATGGTGTGTAATCAATCAAGTGGGTCACTAACAAGCATCAATGGCGAGCATGCGTGCTGAAGTAAATTTGGACAGATTCTATGTCCTTTTTTAAAAATCTGGAATTTCCAAAATGCTCCTGGAGCATGCAGAACGGTTCAAAACCACCACCAGACAAATCAGCGCGTTGCAATTAGGGTACAATATGAATTTCAGCTTTCCATTTTCATTTGATTAAATTAGATGGAAATTTCGAGTTTTAAAAATCTGCTGGAAGCTCTAGAAATACTCAAACCGGCTTGAAACCGTTCCCAAACGGTCGGGGGGGAGGGGTCTTGAATAGGGTATGCATCAAATTTCAATTTTCTAAATTAATTAGGTAAAATTTTGACTTGTTTTTTCTCATTTTGTGTCCAAATTTGATTTTCAAAAATTCACCAAAAATCGAAAAATATGCTTTAGCACTTGAAATGACGGATGATGGTATATACTTCCACATGCTCTTTCGATCTAGCTCTGTCTGGTTCAACAAAATTTTCTGCCAGTTGGGATACCTCTCTTGCTAGGTACATATTATCTGTAAAAATGTGGATTATGGTTGCTTTTTAAATGAAAGTTTTGAAATTTGTAATAGAATGAGGTATATAAAAAAATGATAAAAAAATAAATTTGATTTTAAAATTTAAAAATCGTTGTTCTCGGGAACTTCATTTTTAAAGTACATATTGAATTTTTTAAAAAGTCCCGTATTTTGTACTATAGTTGTTGCTTTAATACGAGTATGTACATCCCACCCCTCACTTCATTTCTACCCTCATTTTCCTTCAATCAATCATAACCTGCGGCAAGCGACAATATTTAGGTAGGTAGTTTAAAAAAATGTAATCATTCAACAGGAAGTACACTTATATGTATATTGTACACATTATCTGTTTGGGTTGAATGTGGAAAAACCATGTCCTAGATGATGAGGAAGTTGGGTTTAACTTCGATTTCTTATCAATTTCATGGCACTTTTCAACTATTGAAACAGGGAAAAATTAATGTTAGATTCATGCTCAGCAAGTCGAAATATCGCGATTGCCACACTTCATAAGATCATTTCAATTAAATTGTCCAAGTTTACTTTTTTTGGTTCGATTTTTCCAAGCACTCGCAAGATAAAATAAAGTGAAGCCCTACAATTTTCGAAATTTCCTCAGAATAATTGCACAAAAAACATTTATCATACTTAGTAAGTTTATTTCAATCTGCTGAGAATGAATCTGGTGCTAGTTTTTCTAATATAGAATTTTCAAAGACATGACAGTGCTATAAAATTGATAATGAAATCGAAATATTCGTGATCCTCCACCAATCTACCAGTTACTTGTGAAGGATTAAAAGTGGTATCGAATTTCAAAATCAACCAATCAGTCCGGGAGGTTCATAGGTAAGTATGTACTCATTGTACTCAGAATATACCACCTACCCATACTTCAACAAAATAAAAAGCAATCTGATATGTAGGTAATTACGTTTCTATAGGTAAACAACAGCAAGTGATCAGCTCACTTTCAAAAAACATTTATTATTTCAATATGCCATAAAATAATCCAATATAATGTACTACGATCCAATCCAAAAAATAACATCAACACGAATCATCGATGAACGCGTGCGTGGAAACACCTGGCTGTCCACTACCATATCCCATAACTTTCTGTCGCATTGTATCCAATTGCATAATGGTATCACATTCCGAATCAGTTAGCACGAGATTAATATGAAACGTGTAAATGTACGTATTTGTGAACATAGTACAACCATACTCATTAGCGGTTTTTTTGAACTGGAATCTATAGGCTTCACATAACGAAAGAAGGTTCTTAATACAAGACATGTTATCGGTGCCAGTTCCTCCGCCAGAACCAGGGGTGGGTGTTGGAGAAGTACTGCCAGGAGTAGTAGAGCTTGGGTTAGGCGTAGTGGAGCCTGGGCTAGGGGTAGTAGAGCTTGGGGTATTTGGATTAGGGCAACTATCTGGCGTAGAAGTTGTAGAAGGACCACCGGTAGTGGAAGTTGGAGTAGTACCACCAGGAGTAGGAGTTGGAGTAGTGCTAGAAGGTGGTGGAGGACTCTGGCCAGCCACGGAATAAATCTGCAAAAAAGTTCAGCTCGAATTAATCGCCCTATTAAATGAGAAAAAAAACCATCTCAGCTACGAAAATACTCAAACTTCCTTACCAATCTGATAAGCATCAACACAGATAAAACGCTGTACTGCATTTTCCTCAACTTTCAAGTACAATAAAAAATTCTAGTAAAAACTATAATTTTTCGATAAAACTACACTAACGTCGAACTTTCAAGTTCAGTTACAATAACGTAATGCATTTCGACGACTTTATTATTGCTGGTTTCTGCGTAGCCATCGTACGCGATTATTGATGTTGGTTACAATACGTGAAATATTTCCCAAAACTAAATATTTGTCTCGCGAACAAGCGAGCTCGAACGCATCATCTGTTTGTTTTAGAACATCCGCGCAGATGTTTTTAAAAAATTCCATTCTCTCGATGAATCAATTTATGCACACAAGTGCGAAAAAATAAATAGGTACCTACTACCTACTCATTTCAGTTTCACCGCGAGATACATACAATGTTTTCACTAATTTTTTCAACGTGAAGGAAGAAAGGAGAAAGAGCTGGTGTTCTTTCAAAGTAAATAAAATGAAAACTAATATTCAATTGTTTTTGATGTAATATTTATTAATTAAACGATAACGATTAAAGGTTACTTTGTGATCGAACAATCTGAATTCCATCATTAATACACGCGCGCGCGCAATTAAATAGGTAGGTAATCAGCTTCGGACCATGATGGAGATAAAAAATGCTCAAGAACTTGTGTTTTTCAATTCTTTCGATGTACCTATTTTATTCCATAAATAATTAGAAGTGGGTACCGATGAAGATGATAAATCGATAGAATAGGAGCGGATTTCACGAAGCTATAGTTTCACACTGACCAACTGACCACGAAAACAACTACAATTGAAAAGGCTCGTCAATCCCTACTATTGTATTCAATTTCTTATTAGTCGATAAAAATATTTATTTATAACAAATAATAATATTCTGATAGGGAGATCTTGATTTTTTTCACATCTTGTGATAAAATGCACAGCAAATTAGATGTTTTTCTTGGGAACTGAATAAACTTGTATACCTACCTACTTCAAAATACTCAAAAATGAAATTTTCAGAGATGAATGATCATGAACCAGAAGCTCGAAAAACGAATTCGTGATATATCTCATTCAAATCCCAACTAAACCTACGTAAACGTTGTTTTATCACTTGCATGCATCATTACACCTATCATATCAACGATATTACCATTTAATCAGTAACTAGATGCACTTGAAAGAAAAATTTTTGAAGTATTTAGTATGCTAGTTGATGATGAGACACGCATTCAATTATTAAAAAACAACAACAATAACAACATCAAATAGGTTACATACGTTTTTCTTTTACAATTCGAGACTTCTCAAAAAGAGGTTGGTACGAGATCTAGATAAGAAAACGTAAAGAAAACTATGAACAATTTCAGAATTTGCCTTTATTTTAGCAACTCGAATCTTAATTTTTCATCCCAAACGTCGCTCAAAAATCTATGAGCGAATTTGTTTTTGAAATTTCTTCAGAATGATTACAATTATCAAAATTTTTATAGGATTTCCGAAAGTATAAATTTTAGCCATCATTGCACCAGCATACCTACAACATTTAGTTTGAAAAGAAAAAACACTATCTGAAGACCTTTGTCCCCTGTACTTTATCATAACAAGTATCCCATACCTAGTGTTGCTTTGCTCACACGGATATTAGTTTCCTGTTGCATACCTATATGTAGTCAATTAGTAAGATGTGTACGTAATTTTTTAATTTAAGAAACGTGTCGTGTTAATTCGAGTGTGTTTTTTTTGAGAAAAATGAGATATATTATTTTTTGGTAGCCAATTTTTCGTTTCGAATATGCGGTGACGAAGTCGAAAACCGTGACTGAATTCGTGAATATGAATTTCGCAAATAGCCGAATTTTATTATTGGTGATTTGGATTTGCTGTTCGGCTGTACCAGTTCGATCTATCACATCGGAAAGTTTGCAATTGAGTAAATATTTAACCTGATTTGTAGTTTTCCCTTTACGATTTAAGCTGTTGATTGTTTCGTTATTTTTAAATTGAATTACGACGAACGTGACCTTGTGCTTGTAATCGTGATAAACGATAAAGATTTTCGTTTTTATCAATTTATGACATAATTGTATTTGCATTCGATTTTTTTTGCATAGCTAAAGGTATCCTTAAATTTTTCAGAAAAATAAATTCAAAATCCTCTTCCTCCAAAAAAAACTGAAAAAATGCTACATATTCGACATTCATGTCGTATTATGATGAAATAGGTATTACCATATCGATAAATTGAAAAAAAAATACACTATGTTTACGTCTTTGGCTTAGATTATTGAATGACTGTCGTGTTTTCATTCACAATTTCAACATTAATGATGTGTTAAAGGTTGTTTGAGAATTACGTAGGTAATAGAATAGGTATCTAACGCTGCAACAAGCTAATTTTGTTCTTAAAATTATTAATTATCTACTCGATTTCGCATCCTATCCATAAAATTAACTAGTTGATCTCCAATTTCCACGAAAAATCCTCTTTGAGCACATTTCTTGGCAGAGAAATACTAATTTGGTTATTGGGTCCAGTAAGAATCCGATTATTTTCTGGCCAATGATGTCGCCAATCAACTCTCCCTCTCCTCACTCCTGTCCAAATACATATTATACTGATTTCTTCATTTTTATAAATTACCCAACGAGAAATTCGAACACCCAATAACCAATTTATGTCTATATGAGCTCAGCTTTCGACACAAAAAACATGAAAATTACATCCTGAATCCTGAATTTCTTTTTCTGTTCACAGACACCCAAAGATACAACGATTGTGGTCGATATGCCTGCCCAGGTAACATAGTTCTTGATACTTACATTCACCCATTGAGATATTTTTCACATCCTTGACCCCTTATTATTCATCTTTTTTCCCTGCAGAAACCGGAGGAAAATATCAATTCAGTTTTGACAACATATACACTTACGACTACACTCTGACAATCAATTCAACTTTCGACAATCGCGATGAGAAATCCGACTTGACACTTCAATTCCGGGTCGAGTTCAAGATCAGATCGTGCGATGGGGTGATGAAAGTAAGTCAACTTGAAAAAAAATGTCCCATTTATTCGATTTTCCTTTTAATCAACATCTCTCTATCAGGTGAAAAGGTTAAAAGAAAAACAAGGATTAGACGTATTCAATAAAGAAGAAGTAGATAAAATCTACGAAGAAGTTGGTCAAAGTTTATTAAGGTGAATCATTATGTCATTCATTTCGATGCACATGAAAATAATTTAAAAATAACATTGTATAATTCTTGGAAAAATTAATGAAAATAATCATCTTTTATCAGATTCTCGTTCTACGATGGGTCGATTTTCAACGTTTGCCCGACGAGTGGTGAGACGATCTCGTCTCTGAATATTAAAAAAGGAATTTTGTCAGCTTTTCAAAATAAAATGAAGAGATTCGATATCGATAGAGTGATCAACGAAGTACGAATGAAATCGTTTTCCAAGAGGGATTTCATAAAATGTAGTACACATTTTAACAAAATGAATCTGCTGATAATTTTTCAGAAAGATGTGAATGGTTTGTGCCCAACACAGTATAACCTCGAAAAAGTAAATGGTACCAGCCTCGTGATCAGAAAAGTGAAAGATATATCCAATTGTTTGGAAAGATACCAGCTACATTCCATCATTCCTACTTCAAAATATGTATTTCAATCGGTAAGTGAACCCCCCCCACTCCCTCTACCTTTAAAAAAGAATCAATCAGTTCTATACTATCACATATACTTTATTTAAACCATTTATATTGTATCCTTCTGACTATAGAAATTCAACAAATGGGCTCCTTTAAATTCCTCTGTCGTCTGCCATCAAACGATCGATCACAGCATCCCAGTTCATATTTACTGTAGTGAAGATCATACGCTGAAATTGACCAATATGACCTACAGTTCGAGGACCCGAATAACCCAAACCCTAGTACTAGCTCAGGAAATACAATCTACTCTCTTCGATTCGCTCTACTTTCCAGGTAAACTTTAAAATTTCAAAAATAATTCATCTCACAACAATAAGTATAGACTACACTTATTCAAACCATGACTTATAGATTTTTCAAGTCGACAAGATCTATCATTCGACCACACAAAACCGAAGAAATCAGAGACCAGTGAATTAGAAGAGAGCGTAATGTTATTGAAGCAATTATGCTCCATTGCCACAGTAATATCCGTAATATTTTTAATTTCTCTACGAACTCGTACCAAGTATATTAATGATTTTTTCTTAATTTAGGAAGAATTTCAACCCGATGCAGCCAGCACATTTACAAAATTTATTCACACAGCTCGACATCTGTCATATGACGCTTTAGAACTATTACTGGAGCAATCTTCGGATACATGCTCAACTGGAAGGTACCATATCTCAGATCAAAGTTATTACGTCAGTATTTTAACGAGCCCGTTGGAATTTAGCTCAAAATACATTTATCTACAGAAAACATGTCCAAGACTCGTTGCCATTTTTGAGAAGTACCGCAGCTGTATCATTAATGAAAGAGATTATGATTAATGGAAATATTAGTGAATCTACAGCCAATGGATGGCTTTTCGCTATGTCGTTATTTTCCAGGTAAATACTGCATGCTCGTAGTTTTGAATTTAAGTCCATTCAAAAGTTTAAAAATTAACGAATTTAAAAACTATTTCAATTATTTTAGACCAGATGAAGAAGTCATAGAATCGACGACTCCTTTACTTATGGCTGATAATGCCACCAATAACATGCTACTTAGTATATCTTCAGTGGTACATTCGTTTTGCTCAAGAGTAGCTGACTGCAACGAACACGAGATCATCATACCAGCAATACTTCATCTTGAAAGACAATTGAATCAAACAGTGCTCGAAGGTACTACAAATAATGACAAAGTAAGCGAAAATGTTTTTCAGCAACAATTGACATCACGATTGTAATAACAATTTGTGAAAGAAATGAAATTACCATTGCATTTTGCTTTCAGATCATTATACTTCTGAAATCATTGGCAAATGCTGGAGTCCAGACCGAATCCATCCAGTACACTTTACGAAACTGTATCTTCGATCAAAGCCTTCCAGTAGAAATAAGATTGACTGCTATTGAAAGCCATAGGTTAGTAGGTCTTACTTACCTAATTTAGCAATTTTGAGTACCTAAAATAGGTAAAATGTTCTTGTCCTCAAATTTGTGAAATTTTGATTGGACATTGTTGAATACCTCTAAAATATTTCTAGACTCGAAATTTTTCCTCCAACCCCCCTGACCTCTCCCCCTCCTCACCAAGATGACGAAAAAAACACAATTTTGGGGGGAAAATCACATTTTAACAAGTTTTGAATAAAAAATTTTGATTTTACCTAAAATATGTAGGTACAGAAAGCACGAGTCTATAATTTTTTGCAGGTTGGATCATCTCCAGAAACTCAAAAAAACTTTTAAAAATGTGTTTCTAGTGTCATAGCACTGCCAAAAAAAAAAAATACTCGTGATGAATTTCTGAAATTTTGCACATAAACCTTAAAAAACTGTAGAACATGCAACAATTTCTCAAAAAATTTCATTAGGGCTCATGGGCACCCCCCCCCCCCAATTTTGGGGCCGAAAAAAGTTGACATTATGGGTGTCATTTTTATATGAATCAAACCCCCTGAACACGAATATGAAATTGGATTTAATGTTGGACCCTTCTAAGGGTCCCATAAGAGAGGGGGGTAGATTTTCCTAAAATTGAGTTTTGAACTTCATCACGAGTATTTTTTTTTGGAAGTACTGTGTGACACAAAAAACACATTTTAATGAGTTTTCTGCGTATTTAAAGATGACCCACTTGGAGAAAAAATATGAAAAAATCCCTCGAGGGCGTTCAAAAAATGTTGAAAACATTTTTGTGGATAGACTCGTGTTTTTTGTACATATTTTGGGAAATTTTTTATACAAAACTCGTTGAAGATTGATTTTTTTCTCAAAAAATGTGTTTTTTCGCGATTGGGAACAAAGAGGGCGGGGGGTCGAGTTTTTTGGATCTACAATTTTTTAGAGGTGTCCAACAATGTTCAATCAAAATTTCAAAAATCCAACTTTTATAATAACTGTTTTCAAACACTGATAATTTTGCCTGCAGGAGGCTTCCTTGTGATTACAATATGGAATTTTTGCTAAATATTTACACCAATGCTGATAACGAAGCCGAAATAAGAATAGCTGCTTATTTACAACTTATGAGGTGTCCCAATTACGGAGCCATCAAAATAGTCAAAAATACACTCGAAAATGAAGAAGTCAATCAAGGTACAACAATCAATTTCGAACACAATTCAGCCCTTTTTCATTTGCAAGCAAACTCTACCTACATCTTTTTTCAGTCGGATCTTTCGTATGGTCTCATCTCCAAAACGTGATGAAATCTTCGCTAAATTATCGAATAGAGCTTCAGTCCATCCTGCAAGATTATTATCTGCAGAAAAAATTCAGATCGGATTTTCGAAAATACTCGAAAAATTTTGAACAATCTTTTTTTTTGAGTGATTACGGAATAGGTAAATTTTCAAAACCATTTCCAAGTAAAACCTCGATTTAAAACCGAATATTGACTCATTCATTTGGCATTTCAGGAGGTGTTATCAGTGGAAATATCATCTTTTCAACAAAAACTTACATACCCAAATACCTATCGATCAATGTAACCATTGGCATTTATGGAGAAACAATCAATGCGCTCGAGGTATCGTCAACCTTCCTTCTTCTAACAAATCATCGTTTCTGAATTCATTAACCAAAAGATAATTTGCAGGCAACCGTATTTCTTCAAGGATTCGAAAAACTATCGGAGAAATTCTTCAAAGACGGAGCTCAACATCTGGTGAATCTATTTGAAAAAAACTTCCCATCCCTGAGATTTTTACGTAGCCTACCAAACACGCTGAAAGAGCGAATTCGAGCTTTACCCAACTCCATCATTGGAAATTTTCCCGATCCTTCGGTAAGTACGATATCGATACAAATTATTACCAAGTGCACATGCTACAACGAATGCAGGCTGAGGGGAGAGATGAGGTGTACAATTTATATTATATAGATCGACCCAGACACCGAGACATATTTTCTGGTATGTCATAAAACGCCGTATGTCATTTGATAATTTATACGGTCCTTCACAGGCCATTAGTTTTTATCCATTGGCCCATTAATTCGGTTTCGTGACTAGTTTATGTATCGATTCTGTGTTTTTAGGTATCTTTTTCGTTCAAGTTATTCGGCAACGAGGTAAAATACGTATCGTTTAGAAATAAAAATGATATCAACGAGATGTTCGAGAACTTCGACATTTATAAAATTATTAAGGATCTTCTTAATGGAAAGGTAAGCATCGTACGCTCGGCTATGAGCTTGAACACAAATGAAGGCAGGCACATATTTTTCAATGGGGCAATTCATTTGCAGGAAATCAAATACGATTACTCGACGGTATTCATGGATATCAGCTACGTGTCTCCGACAGGAGCAGGAGTACCTTTGAATTTAGACGCAGTTGGAATTTCCATCACCAATTTTGACACAGCTGTTTACGTCGATGCATCAAATTTCAGTACTGCTCATCAGATTTTTATCGATGGCAAATTTAAACCTAGGTGAGGTACCTCAGATTGTACCACCATCCTAGCAAATGTTCCCTCCCTCAACTTCTTGTTTTTTTCTAGATTCTCAGTGAATTTTGAAGGCACAATGGGTACAGATTTGGTCTACGAACAAACTCAGATACAACTGAAGAGTAAAATGTTTACAGCTTCTGAGGTAGAAGGTAGTTTTCACATGGATGGTTACGAGAATATCTCATTATCGCTGAAACTCCCTCTGAAAAAATTCAACATCTTTACTTTGGAGTACGTACAATAATTCGATAGGAAATTGGGAAGAGATTTTTTGATGAATTATTTTATTTTTTGAACACAGATCGGATTTGTTCTTAAAAAATAACACAATCCATAAAGATGTGATGCTAAACGAGACAGCGATGTCATTTGGAAAACCATATTGTTTTTGGCCTCTTCTGGATCAAGTCTTCGGATTGAAAATTTGCTCAACTTACAATATTCCTGATTCCACTCAAGCATTTTTATCATTCATAAACATGCTCAAAGGACCATTCAAGTTCAGCTTATACATTGAGAAATCTGACCCCACAGCTGTAATGTACAAGTTTCGATATAACAAGAAATTTCTCAGAGTAAGATAATGAATTTTTTTTTCAAAAAATGAATTACTCTTCAAATCTCTATGCAAAGATCATTTTGTAGGTGAATGAGTCAGCCATCGATATGGAATTTGAAACTCCTAATTCTTTGATAGAAAGAAACTTCAAGATGTTGATGTTTACCACACCTGAAGATAGCAATATTACCGTATCTATTCATTGCAATAAAACAGAACTGGAAGCTTATGGTAAAAGAAACTTCATCCCATACTGAGTGCTTCATGATGAATGTCAAATAATTTTCATGATAATCAGTAGATACTAAAATTGCACATGTGTAAGTTTGTTTGCCGATCTTGAAATCTGCAGGAGCAAAATCATGGATTTTCAATTTTGGTCTATCAATTTACACTTGTGTAGTTAGAGTCGCTGAATCATCAAGCAAACTATTCGACATCTTTTATGGAACACCCAGTACGAACATGAACCTCTATGACTATAATTAGATCATTAAAACAATTGTATTCGTATTGCAGGTGTATACAAAAATACTCCAAACGACAAAGTACTCAATTTCTTCCTCAATATCAATGGCGAAAAACACGTCGACCTGATCTTAGAACTTCACTCAAAACAAGACAAAAGAGTGGTAGTTTACAATCCAAAATTATACTTCGCCATTACTTCTAAACCTGTAGCAGAACTAACTGGTATATTATCATCATAACTTCACCATCCACTCGTAACGTTTGAGACTTTACAGCTTATATAATCTTTCAATTTATAGGAATGTACACTTGGACAGAAAAAAAAGGTGTCTCTCAGTGCGACATTAATTTGCAATTCAAAACCAATAAATTCGACAGCAATATCACCGGGTATATTTTAGTCGGAGACGGATCAGGCTCATCTAATCTTCATATAGCTTATAAATTCCAGAACAACAAAACCGAAACATTAAATTTCGATTTCCAATATAAGGATAAATCAAACAAACTCGCCACCACGTTTGGATCCAATATCTCGCTGGAGTCTAGTTTCTATCCGGAGATAAATTTTGCACTGCATTTAGGATACCAGGTACCTATACACTTGAGCTATCACCAACATCATTCCTCCATATCTGTTTCCAGCAACCTAGAGTTTTAATTTTTGCAGAAATCTTACGATCGTATCGAATCTAAAGTTGATTACATATCCAATCCGTTATCTCAAGACGAACGAGTCAAATGCAAGATCCAGCTGCTGTTTTCTTATTTTAGATCTTTCAATGGGCTTAAGCTTAATTCGCATTTAGAGATAACCAAGCCTATTACCGATGTCAACGTCAAGTTAGGAGTTGGCTACCATAGTCATCCAGCGGGATCCAGTTCGATGGTATTGGTTCGATATGCCACAGGTACAGAGTCATTTTTTTGAGGGGAGGGAGGATTTTTCAGCCTTCGAGTATCAATTTTACATTATTTTTTTCTCAACAGGCAAAGATATTGTGATAAAACTGGATATAGTTTCTCCTCAATCGCCCAGATTTCATTACGAGTTCACACTCAACACAACTCTACCTTCGGTTCAACAACCAATGATCGTTCATTTTCGAATTAACGAACGATTCGAAAGGGAATACGATGTAAGTGTTTCTGCAGACCTCCTTTATATGTATGACACATTAAACCAGCGAATCAGTAAAATTAATTTTTCGCAAACCCTTTCATTTAATCAACGAAAATGTATTTTTAGGTGGATTTCAACGGTATGTGGTTCAGTGGCCACACAGCCAAGGCGAGAGGAATATTTCAAGATAAATCTACCCATTACATGAACACCTACATTATTAAATTACTCGTCAATTCGCGTCTCTTTAATGAAATTTTGATAAACGCCAAAATAACGTTTATGGACACTGAACACAAAATATCCGCCGCAGTAAGTACCTACCTATACTTTTCAACTAAATTTTTAGAAAGCTCTCCACTCGACCCCCTCCCCTTCCCAAACACACACAAAAAGTTAACAAAAATCAAATTTTTACAGAAAAAATTCCAAAGAAATTGAAATTGAAAAATGTTGCTTAAGTTAATTTGGACGGTTTTAGACCACTTTTTAGAAAATCTGAAATTCCCTAAATATACCCGAAGCCTCCAGAACACCCTGAAACCACCTTCAATCGACTCGGCATATTAAAAATAGGGTACTAAGTAAATTTCATTTCAACAACTCAATTACGTAAAATTTTGCGGAAATTTCAATTTTCAAAAATCTGCTGGGGTGCTCCAGAACTATCACTCAAAATGGTTCGAAACCATTTCCTGAAGGATCAAAAATAGAGCACACACCAAAATTCAGCCATCTTGGTCTATTTGGTAAAATTTCGTTTTTTTTCCATTTTTGACCAAAGTTTGATTTAAGTCAAAAATTCAATTTTCAAACCTGATGGACAATTATTTCAGATGTTTTTCAAATTCCCTTGATTTGCTATGGAAAATGAAGGGTCACAGGTGTAGAAGTGACTTACGTAACTTTTCTCATAAAGATTATACAATTACTTACTTATTCTCATACGCGAGTTCATATTTTATCATTTTTGGAAGGAAATTTGTACTCACCTGAAACAATGAAAAATTGAAGTGGATCAGTTAGTTATAAAATTATTGGTCAATCAACTCAAAAATATCAAAAATTGATGGGCCATCAAAAAACGACAAAAATTTGAGAAAACGTCTCATTTGGGTAAAATTTTGCACAGATAGCTTAGATTATTGCAAAATACCAAGAATTAATCGGAAAATCTCAAAATTGAATGATACATAATTTGTCAAAACTGCAGAAAGTGTCGTAAAATTTGTTAAATTGACCCCCCCCCCCCCCCCTCCAATAATTGAAAATTACCAGAAGTTGGCCATGATATCTACTTAGTAACGGAATTTTTTTCGAAAAAATCACCAAGTACTTTTTTTACTACCTTTTTTCAACCAATTTTCAGAAAGCTCTGCACTTGACCCCCTCCCCCCTCCCAAACACAACAAAAATTAACAAAGTCAAATTTTTCAAGGAAAATTTTCAAAAAAAATTGAAATTGGAAGAAAATTTGCAGATAAAGTAGTTTCTAATTTCAATCAAAATATATTTTTTTAAAAATTCAAATGAACGCATTAGTTGATTTTTATAATTTTTTTAACCACCTTTTTGACTAAATTCGCTACTTTTTCACTACTTTCACTACCAGTTAGATACTTAAACTCTACCCATAAGTGCATTAATCTTTCTATCGTCGGTATTTTCAATCTTTTGTTTTATTGCTTTTATAGATTGAGCATAATGAAATCAAATATAACATTGTGGCGAGACATTTGGTCCCCTCAGAAGATGTTTATGATACTTTTTTAGAGTACATTTATAATCAAACAGCCAGATATTCTATGAGTAACAGAGTGGACTTGCAGAAGAAGGAACTCAGAGCCATTATACATTTAGACAAGTACATAATACTTTTTTAAAAATACAAAGTGTCTTACTATATGCGTTGAATGATTCGCCGGGAAGACAGCAACCCAAACTACTCCAGTGTAAATTGGCTTGCCATATTCAGCAATGAAGGGACAAAGTTGTAGGGTACATTGTAATGATTTTTAAAGGAACCGAAACTCCTTAAAAATTGCGAAAAGGGTGAAATTGATCGAGTCGAGTAGCAGAACTCTGAAAGGAGTACAAAAAGGGTTCCTTTCAAAATAGTCTAAATTTAAAATTAAAATTAAAGGAGCCAAGATTGATTGAAATTTTCAAAGTGCTCTGAGACCTTTAATTTCAGTGACCTTTTTTTGTAGAGCTTTCGAAATTCTATAAATCAAGTTATTTTAATGTTTTGCCTACATTCAAAATTGAAGGCGTTAGAACACTTCAAAAATTTCAACCAATCATTGCTCCTTCAATTTTGTACATAAGTCATAATTGAAAAGATTTTTTCACACCTCTTTTGAAGATCTTCTACAAGACGTAATCATCTTCAACCGATCTGCAATATTCAATGAGTAATGCAATTTTGAATCAACACTAGATACTTCTCAATTTCTCTCCTTCAATTTTCAGGGTCTGCAAATCAACTAACACTTGAATAGTTTGGGTTGCTGCCCTTCCAGGCGATTTATGCCTCTGTGATAGAACACGCAGTATTATCGAATCATAAAATATGATTTCTCAAGACACTAACACTAATGTAAATGTCCTCACTTCTACAGAATACGACAAATTAATCTGGTAGCCAGAGGCACTTTACTTAAATGGAACTCGAACGTCGGAATCGAGCTGCAATGGGACGTGAACCGAGACCCATCTCAAAAACTAATCATTAATTTCAACACAAGATCGTATGTGTTACCAAAAGACCAGCAATATTACGCCAAGTTCATTTTCGAGTACCCAGGACACACCAGCGAAGCATCTTTTTTATATGAAAATAAAGGTAGGTATCAACAAAACTCATTCCATTTTTCAGTAATCTTAATCTTACCACTGATCTCTAAATCTTCTTCGATAGATACCCTATCTACACTAACTGCTGCTCTGGAGATGAACCCAACATCACTAATTGAAGTAATGGCGTACCATCAAAATGAGCTACTTACCAGAGGGATAGCTCAAGTCGGATTCCAACTACTGACACCTTTTGAGAACTGGAGAGAATCTGCGTTCACTTTTGGGTAGGTCTTGTCTCTTTGTTTAAGATTTGATTTTAAATTTTACTGATTGATCGAAACATCATATCCAATTTGGCAGAACGTATGTAGAAAATCAGAAATTCCAGACAAATGGTAGCTTGGTATGGCAAGGCAACCAGAGTATAGTATTTGATACCAGAGGAGGATACAAATTCGACGACAATAAAACCAGTATAACATTATCGTCGTATTTAAACAGCACCCTGCAAGACTTATCTGCATTGGCTTTTGGGATCAATTACACCAGTGTGGTCGATTTGGTCCATCTTAGCTTCCTTCTACAGGTAATTTACACCTTGAAAACTGGGAAAATATTACCCATCGGCATGATTTTTAACATTGTCTTCAATTTAACTATCTGCAGCCCAATTTGAAATACTCTCTGCAAGTCTCAACCACAGGATATGTGACACATTATGCCAATGCCACCGAGTACAATCTCCATCTAGCTACACGAACCCCCTTCCTCGAATACGTGGAAACCGAGCTGAACACCAGGCTTAAATTCATGACTGAGAATCGAATCAATAGCGATGCCAGTCTCAGATTAAATGATAAATTATACAGATTATACATCAAAGGTAAGAGATCATGAAATTCTCGGCTTCGCAGAGATGACTTTTTTTTTTTTTTTGAAACTCAACTTTTCCCTCAATTTATAGGTATTTTGCACCCTTTTGAAAAAACCAAGCTATGTTTACACATGACCACACCTTATGAGAAATACGAAGACGTAAGCGGGATATTATTTTACGATCCGGATGAGAAACACATTTTCGTCAATTTGACCAGTTTACATTTCAACACACGAGTCGAACTTATTTACGCTTATAACAATCTGTCCAATTTTCACTTGAAATTACATCTCGCTACCCCAATGGGTTACCTAAGTAAGCTCGTATTAGTCGCCATGTACAATGGCAAAGCGGTGAGTAAAAAACCATGGCTGGCATTCATAATTCATTAAAGGTATTCAGAATTTTAGAGCTCTATAATATCCTTCTTTGTAGGTGGATTTGGGATGTGCATGGAATTCGTTCACGCTGGGATTCGCTGGTGCAGCTAATTACCACTCGTGGACTGATTTGGAATACAATATACAACTATTCACGCCAATCGAATCGTTCAAGGAGAGTAATGCTATTGTCAAAACATACATTAAAGACGAACAAGTTATTGTGAAAGCGTCAATTAGCTTATCTAATGCTACAAAGGTATAATTATTGATTGATCATTAATTTCTGGTAAATTACGGTAATTTTTGGTAAATAATGGTATTTTTTGGTAAATTATGGTAATTTTTGGTGAATTATGATAATTTCTAGTAAATTAAATTTCCGGTAAATTATGATAATTTCTGGTAAATTATGGTAATTTCTGGTAAATTATGGTAATTTTTAGTAAATTATGGTAATTTCTGGTAAATTATGGTAATTTTTGGTAAATTATGGTAATTTTTGGTAAATTATGGTAATTTTTGGTAAATTATGGTAAACGTTGGTAAATTTTGATGAATTCTGGTATTTTTTGGTAAATTATGGTAAGTTTTGGTGAATTATGATGATTTTTAGTAAATCAAATTTTCGGTAAATTATGGTAATTTCTGGTAAATTATGGTAAATTTTGGTAAATTTTGGCAAATAACGGTAATTTTTAAAAAATTGCGGTAATTTTTGGAAAAATTGCGGTAATTTTGGGTGATTTTCTAATTCATTTTTATTTTATGAGTAGGTATTTTTGATAAATTTATCAACAATACCAAAACGTATTGGTAACTTTTTTTAAAATTCAAGAAATTTTTGTATTTTCTTAAAATATTTTTGCTCAGGGTTTCGTTATTCCATTAGATTTTCTCACCCTATTTGTTAAATTCTTGTCTTTTTTATGTACTCAACAATCTATTTGGGCTGTCACTAAAAATGATTCTTCCAACAGGCCGGAATCAACCTGGAGTATAACTCGGAACAGTCGAAAGTCACATATTTGGACGAATGCGATAATTACTACGATAAAGACACCCCAGGAATATACAAAAGCACCGTCTTATCTAATGCTGTATTCGAGCTGGACACTCTGTTGTATCCCACAATCATGGGCCAATATTTCATTCGACAAAGTGGCAATCGCTATACTCTCGACTCTAAAGCCAGCGTTTTCTTTTTCAAAGCCAATGTATGGGATCAACTCGATTGGGAGGTACGATCGTATCTAAAATTTGGTACAGTATAACTCGTAGGCAGACTTGAAAATATCAATTATTGGAATAACCTATTTCGTGAATTGCAGAGCATGACGTCGTTCAATAACACTCTCAGATTCTTTTCTTCCATCGACATGATCACCACTTTAATAGCTACAGTCAACATGAAAGACAATAACGACGAAGGAACCAATAGTAGCATGGAGACTGAAATAGTAACATTTGGCCAAAAACTAAAAGTAAGAATCCTTTCAAAATAAATTTCTGCAATCTTAGCAGACATCATAGTGATCTTCCAAAAATTTATTTTTCGTTTAGATGGGAGGAGATATGATTTACCAATATCAATCACTCGATAGTTCTGTCTCGAGGCAAAATAAAACCAAGTGGCATGGATTACATTACTTTATTTTCAACCTTCACACTCCTTTCGAGTTACTGGAAACTGGTAAATTCATCATTACAGCTGGAATAGAAAATTACGTCACTGAAATCAATGTCGATGTGATTACTAAATCGACTAATACGTCTTTGCATAGCATTGTTGAAGTAAGATTCATTTTCCATAAGTATAGGTAACTTATTCCAACCAATTATAAAAAAACTTATAACGTGAGATCTAATTTCAGATTTACGAAAATTTCTTCAATTTGAACGCAGCCTTCAATATTTCTTCGATTTTCATATCGTTACCTTCGTACCGCCTGCAGATACTTCGAGATTTCAGTAAATTGCAGAAACAAATCATATTAACGTTGAAACAACCTATTACTCAGAGCGAAGTGAGTCGATCGTCAATATTACCAACTAAATGTATCAAAAATTCAGAATTAGAGTGCTAAATCACTCGTGGTTTTTTTATCAGCAGCTTCACGAGGAACTATTTGCTCTAAAAAGCGTATGGTACTTGGATAAAAGAAACTTCATCAGCCTATCTGGAGCACTGAAAACACCGTTTCACATTCTAGACGAGTTACAAGCTAGTTTACAATACCATCATGAGATGGATGGTCTAACCCATCACCTGGAAGCGTTTATGAAATACTCGAATCAGACAGAAATGAAAGCCAGAGCTGATTTGAAGCCTCCAAATGTAACTCTGAACTTGGAATCAACGATGGAAGGTTTAAAGTAGGTACTTAGCACCAGAACTTGCTTCCAAACACTGATGTGTCTGTATCCTTTTCACTTGTGATTTTCTTTAGACAAGCTCATTTCGAGGGTACTTTGGAAAGAACCGGCGCTGGGCAACAGAAAATTGACGCTTTGATGATCACAAATCATAATTTCAGAATACAAGGATCGTCTTCTGTTACAGACATAATACCGTTTTCAGTAAGTGAGCAGCTGAGCACCCATTGATAGTTTTATGGATTGAATTAATATGGATAAATTGCCTCCTTTTTCTAATTCTCAGATCAAAGGCAAGTTGCTGAAAGGTAAAGAAGGTGCAGAAGTCAGCAACGTAGAAATGTATGTGAAAAAAACCTCGGGAGGGTACAATGTACTGGCAGCTTTATACTCTAAGGGCAAAACTCTCAATGTTGATACCAGAATAACTGATTTGAAGGACAATACTCGTATTGTCAATCTTAAAGTATGTATTAGCCACTCGCAGAATGTGAAAAATTTTGTCATTAAAGATTTTCTTGACTTGAAATGAAACTCTTCTTTTGCCTGTGCAGATTGTAACAGCAAGAGGGGATACAGAACGTTTAGAAATAGACGCTGAATTGAAACTTCAACATCCCGGAGTCTATATTCTGACAGTAAAGGGAGAATCACTCAGAAACGAGGTTAAAGGAAGCTCAGTCAGCAAAGTTGAAATATGGTATGCATTATGATGCACTTTGTGTAGGGCCTACTTAACCCATCTGAATGAGGATTGAAATTTTCATTTCTAATGCAGGTTCCGAGATGGCATCGCTGCTTTTTTCGCGAATTCCGACTCCACTCTCGATTTAACACCAATTTCCGCCAAAGCAGAAATATTCGCAGCTTGGAAACCCCCTTACGAAGTGTTTGGTTCGGCAAAGGTACAGTACAGCTTGCAAAAAGCAGTGACTGAGCTGCTGAACGCCAGATTGTACTTCTACAGGGCTACTCTCCTGCTCTCCGATCTAGCCACAGGAATCAGTATTAATTTCAACAGAAAATGGATGTAAGTGAAAGAAAAACATCCTGCACGATTAGAATTTTTAAATTGATAATTGTGTGTTTTCAAATTCTAGGATGGCAGCAAATCTAACCACTATAATTAAATCTGGAAATGATTCGAAAATAGCGACACATTTGTTACTTCCTAATAAAAATTCGTATTCTTTCATGTACGCTTTAAAGTATAATAAGCAATTTGATCAGATTCAGCATCTTTTGATGTTCTCCCGTCCAAAAGATACGCCTTGTTTCACATTAAGCGATGTAAATAATTCAATTACCTAATCCTTTGGATTTTTCGAGCTCGATTGGTTCTAAATTGAGAATATTTTCACAGGTGAATCTAGTAAATGAGGATATTCGAGGATTTTTCGCATTCAGGTGTGGAATTCGAGACACGTTGTACATGGTGGACGATTTCACTGGCAAGAAAACTTGGAACAGGGTGACTGTGCGTAATTTAATGAAATCCAATACCCTATCGAATAGTTTAGTTACCAATGTGGTCTACGAAAAACGTTATTCAACTCATACAGTCAGGTATATGAATCAAAATAAAATTATAATTGTTCTAACAAAGGTAATTAACGATCTCGGATTCTTTTTCAGAATGAAATTCTTTTACCCACCCAGCCAACTGCAAGCCAACGTTGACGTTAATTTTGAATCTACTGAGAATTTTGATGCTTTTGTCAATACAACGACACCTTTCCAAACCATACCTTATTTTGCTTGTGAAATCAATACCAGAACTGATCCGTAAGATAGCCTAACATTCTTCGATACCTATAGGTAGTAATTTTTTCAACTCGTTTTTATGATTTCGAATTTTTCTCGTTTTTTAGCGACTTTTATCAACGCTATGTGAAAATTTTCATGCTCGAGAAACCAGCTCTTTTCAATGTAACTCACGTTAAAACCCAAAAACATCGAAGTATTTTAAACGATGGCGAAGTAACTGTCAAGTTTCCAGTAACGACATGGCACGAGGGTAATTTAATATACGTCTACGAGGTAATAAATCAAAACATCGAACACCTACGTCAATTTTTTCCCAAAATCAGTACTGTATGATAATTATTTACAGGATATGATCTCGCATATAAATGGTTCAGCCGAACTGTTATACAACAGTGATAAACTTTTCACCAGTATTTTCACCAAAGATATTAGGAAAACGTCGACTCGCGATGACGACTACACTCATTTAGAAATAACTAACGATTTCATGCCGATAGGAATAAATTATTACCACGAGGAGAGTAATCCGCATGTGTCGAGATTATTGCATGTAAGTAATTTCTCGCACCTTATTGTTCTATGGAGGTTGCATTTTTCATGGAAAACTGCAGTCTGACATGTGCATGTAGGTATCGATTCGTATTCGTATATCGTAATTTTCACGAAGCAATTTTTCATATAATTCAATTACCTACCGTATTTTATTTCGAATGAGTATATAGCTTATTTTGTGTATTCGTAGGATTTTAAACGAACTGAGATTTATAACCTGAGAAATTCTACCTCGTTTAATTTGACTGGTGAAGTATTGGTTGAAAATGAAGACAGTCAAGAGTGGACCACTTTCAAAAGTAAGATTGGCTTACCTATTGAATTTTCATATCAAATTACATAAAACATAGTACCTTTGGAAAAAGGAATTGGCCAAAACTATAAAAAAAAGTAATTCTTACCTGGATTATTACGTTGAATAATTTGAATCTCTTGATTAAAGAAAAGCATGGAAATCATTTTTCAATCGACTGATGATTTTAAAATCAACTTTCTGGAACAAGAACAAAAAAAACAGCATAAGGTTAATCGCAAATTGAATTTTAATAATTATACCTATTTTATTTATATTTCAGTACTGAATTTTAATCGAAGTATTGTTTTAAAATCTTACTCTAATGGAGCTGATTTACAAGATAATGGCATTTACGTGAAACTAAAACCTCAGTTTTGGTTCAACTATGGCTTACGAACCAATAAGACGATGACTGTAAGTATTCAAACCGTTTTTTCAAGCCCTTTTCATACGTAATTATGGCGAATAGATAGTGCTTCTTTAAAGGACAAAAAAACTAATTGGTGAATTCTGGTGAATCTATCAGCAAGAAGTCACCAGGATTCACCAAGGAGTCACCAAACATTCAAAAAAAATTTCTAGGGTCATGAGGACATTCTGGTGGTTTTTTCATCACAAATTCACCTTTAAAAAAGTCAAAAACTCCCTTGGTGACTTCCCGTGAATCTTTCACCAGAAGTCACCAGAATTCACCGAGGAGTCACCAAGTATTCAAAAAAATGTTCAAAGGCTCCGAGGATATTCTGATGATTTCTTCACCAAAAATTCGCCATAAAAAAGACAAAAAACCCGCTTGGTGACTTCTGGTGAATCTTTCACCAAGCAGTCACCAGAATTCACCAATAAGTCATGGGACATTCAAAAAAAATTCAGAAACTCTGTGGATATTCTGGCGATTTCTTCACCAACAATTCGCCATAAAAAATACAAAAACCCACTCAGTGACTTCTGATGAATCTGTCGCCAAGAAATCACCAGAATTCACCAAGGAGTTACCAGACATTCAAAAGAAAAATCAAGAGCCATGAAAATAATTCTGGTGATTTCTTCACCAACAATTCGCCATAAAAAAGACAATAAACCCACTTGGTGACTTCTGGTGAATCTGTCGCCAAGCAGTCACCAGGATGAACGAGTCTCAAAAAGTTGATTTTTTTTTTAAATTACTGAATAAAAATGAAAGAAATTGTTTTAAAACAAATAAAGAAAGTCGGGGGGGGGGTTCTCGAAAAAGGGATTATTTACTGCGATTTTCTCATAGAAATGAAACATTTTTGAAAAAAATGTGTAATCAATTTCTTCCTCCAACTTCAGTTTCATTCAATTTTCGTAACTTTTTCAACTTTTGGAAGCTCTATGCACCAACATTGCTGGAGGGCTTGGAGAATGAGGCCTCTCACCATCAGTTTTTTGCACAAAAAGAAAAATCAAAAAATGTTAAATTATTTCATGAAAAAATCCATCAATTTCAGGAGGTGGGAAAACAAAAAAGTGACTTTAAAATGAGAACCACTCCAAACACCCCCCCCCCCCCCAATCGAGTCAGGTTGTCACAAATAATTCTAGATTTTTTTTTCAAAAATTGAGGAGATGGTAAAATTGGGAAGGGAAAGGTAAGATTTGAAAAATTATGCAAAACTTGAAGGCACTTTCGACCCATTAAAGAGGGAAAGGGAGAAATTATTCGAAATTTGGATATTATTTTTAAAAACGCACAAAACGATTTGTCACACCTTGTTTGATTTCATTAAAAATGCTGGATAATGGCGTGCGAAGAGAGAGGGTAGGGTCGATTAAAATATAGCTGTAAACTAATTTGCTCAGTAATCTTACAAAAATTATCTAAATTGAAAATTTCTCGCCTGATTACAGAACACCACTTACGATAAGCTGTTCGATATGAACATAGCCTACCCAAGAAGGAATTTCTCACTTCTGGGTAATTTTGGATACGGACCTAACTACCTCGGATCTAGATTCGTTGTCTTCAACTATATGGCCAAGCCGAGGAAAGCCATAGGTATAATATTCAACTCCCAAAAGTCGTTGAATAACTTACGAGAAACCACTACAACATTATTCCATCCTTCATTTAAAAAGGTAGGCAGCTCTACTTGCTCACATCTCAATTTGTCAGTGTTCCTCTCATTTGATACTAAAAAGAACCAAAATTCTCTTTCAGAATGTAACCTTATACACTACTTTTTCGCATAGTAGATCAATATTAGCAGATATGTATGCAGATCTTGAGTATTCGCCGGATCCAAATCGGAAATTAGTTTTGAATGGAATAATCAGAGATGAATCTTATAGAGAGAATCGAAACTACAAACTACATTTGAAAGGAAAACATCCTGCTACAAAGTTGGTCAAATCTAATACCAGCCTCTGCATGATACTCACATAACTATCTGTGGTTTTTAAGGTAACTAATAATGACTGATTTTATTACAGGTTTTATTTAGATGTCTCTGGAATATTGCATAGTGAAACAGGAGTACATCTTATTGGAAATAATATTTCATACAGAAGATCTTACCTACCAGAACATTATTGGATAGGGAAAGCAATGTTGAACACTAAACAATACATGATCGAGATAGAAAGAGTATCTTTGAGAGGAAAAATTTTATTCTACGGTGATTATGGTGCAGTTGAATCGAAACACATTTTGAACACAATGATCGTAGAGGCATCAGCAGGGACTGATATTTCTGGTAGATTTGAAGTAGACCTGGAAGCAAAAGAGACCCATGCAACGATTAATCTGACCTCGGGTACTTATAAATCAACTATGATTTTTCGCAAAAAAATCAATGAAGAAAAAACGTACCTATGAATGAAAAATATGATTTTTTTTTCAGACGCAACAGATTATTTAAAAATTGAGGGCAACGTGCCAGAAAACAGAGAAGCAAAGTTTAACATTTGGAGATCCTACAATGACTTTAATTTCCCTCAGCTATCGTTCTATTTAGCCTTGAATCATTCCAGATTCCTATCTTCAGCTTTATTATGGAGGACTGATATGGGTTACAATCTGCTGGTACGTTTAGTGCAGAAAATACAATTTAAGTGAGGTTTTAAGCAATTAAATAATTACATATTTGAATTCAACAGCGAACAGTTCGAAACAGCATATCGTATTTATGGACATCTGCTCAAGAATCCATAGAATTTTGGACCCAGTTTTTGAGATCTGAGGCTACCGATACGGTCTTGGATGTTTGGCATGATGCAAAACCTGAAATGCAGGAGTTCATCGAAGATTTCAAGTACTAAACACGTACTTTTTGAACCCCTCGGACTTGAAGATTGATATTAATTCCAATCATATTTTGCAGCAATATAAAGACAATTCAGGAGAACATAAATTATTTCAAAACCTTGCTCAATGAATCTTATCACGCTAATGAGTTCTTTTTAAAAGATATCCATCAACTGTACACCATGCTTAGCCAAGAAGTATCCATAATGTGAGTAGAAATTTAATCACTCATGTGAATATTTTTTTCAAAATTCAATATTTGCCCATAATTTTTTTTTTTGGATAGAGATAAAATAGGCGCTCTACCAAAAATTGTGAGCGAAGTTTGGGAATCGATGGGAGAAACCGGCGAAACAATAAGAAAATCTCTAATCTGGTTTGTAAATACGGTGAAAGAATTCTACGAAGAATTAATGAACGTCTTGGACGAATTAGTAGAAGGAAAAGCTGAAATTTACATAGCAAAATTCATTAGAAAAGCGACTGAAAAATTCGACAATGTAAAAACAACCCTTTCATTAAATTTTAATCCTCAAGTAAGATACGTATCAGTTCGTGTAATTTTTCGTATGTTTCACAGTTCGTCAAAGACCTTCACATATCGTTCGTTTCGAGCACAGAGAGCGTAATAAATGAGCTAATATCAGTATTAACGCATTACTGGAGTAAAATTTTATTAATTTTTGAGCCCACCTTCATTGAAATTATCCACCACATCGATTCCACTTTTTGGTCGAGCACTAGAAAACTCGTTGGTAAGATTTCAACAGCTACAAAATACATAATTTTCCCAAGACTGAAAGTTGATTCATTTTCAATTTCAATTTTTTCATTGCAGATTTCATTTACGCGAGAAAGGACGATTTTATGAACTCTCCTTATATTTTGAAAAGCACTAATTTGACTCAAAAATTGGATAGTATTTATAAAGATTTTTCCAAAAATGACTTCATTACTAATGTGAAAAAATATGTTGGTGTGATGTTCGACGCAGTGTACGAATATTACTTTTCTCAAATACCTTTCCGTAAGTACCTACTCAAGATAGAATAAATTTAAAGTAAATTTTTTTTTGAAAAATTTACCATCAAGAATCACTTTTTGTTTGGTGTTTTCAGGAGATGAACTTAAATCAATCGGTAATGAGATTTGGGAGGAAATTAAACAACTTTATAAACTTCAATTGATAGCCTACACAGTGGATAACGTGAAAATTATGTATAATCAGGTATTCAGAAAATCTTGGAGTTAATATCGAACAGTTTTTATTTTTTAAATTAACGAAAGTAATAAAATGGGTACCTAATCTACTTGTTTTTAATTTTCAGGCGATTTGGATTTATGAATACTTTGACGTGACCTCAGGTATCCAAAAATTAATTCCATTTATATACAGACAATTCCAAGAAAATTCGAATACAGCTCTTGAAAACGAAATGAAGTAGGTCATTCTTAATATACACCATACACCTCGAAAATATCATCAGAAAATTAATAAAATTTATTTCACAGGGTTCACAAACCTAAAACCAAATTCTTATTCGATCCTGAAAGTGGTATAATCAAACTGGAACAAAAATTACCATTTCCTTGGCACGCATTCAATGAAACTCCAATATATGAGGTAAAAAGATGAGACTTTTTAAAATTTTAAAACACTCTTTTGAGACCTTTTATAAAATTCAACAGACCTATTCAATAATATCAAATCGAATATTTATTTTATCTACGGATCGAAAATGGAGTTAAGTTGTTCGACTTTACTCAATCCTTAGAACAAGTTTTTTTTTTGTTTTTACCTCATGAAAATATTTGAGCACACTCGTTTAGGACTCAATTTCATTTTTGGTTCGAGTTACAATGGGAAATTCAACTCACTCAATTCATTTTCACAGGAAATAGAAGAATACAAATTCCTCAAAAAAGTTCAATCCTATATTTCGAAATCAAAACTGAAATTCTGGTCCATCTTCAACACTGCGATTTCGTTACTTGATCCAGATTCTTGGTTTCCTCCATTCAAAGGTACTTGAATTTTAGATTTACGATGCAGCTCAACCAGTAAATGGTCATTTATAAGCATCTACTCAACTCTACCTTTTTTTTTTCAGGTTACGCTATTTTAGTCGGATTGAATAATTATATCACGTTTGATTCGAGACATGTGCCATTTTATGGTAACAGTTGTCAATACTTGTTATCTCACGATTTCATAGACGATGAGTTTTCTCTAGTCCTTAACGGTAATCGTGAACATTCTTTTGCATACGAAAGCATCTCATTGTTGACTGAAGGGGAAACCATCACAATTAATTTCTCTCCTGCTGTAAGTGACTTTTAAAGTAGACAACAAACTCTTGGGAGAACTTTTAAAAAGAATCTAAAATTTTTCAGAGTATTACTTTGGATTCTCGAAAAGCCACATCGTATCCTCTGCAACTTAACCAGACGTATATTTACTTCGATCACAATATCATCACAGTCAAGAATAAAAAAGGAATCACATTGGAATGCAACATGTACTACAACATTTGTATGGTTCATTTATCGGGTAAGTTTTGAAGATCATAATACGTATGTGCTAAATTCAAGATCAAATAATTACTCCTGGCGCACAACTCCAGGTTGGTTTTTCGGCAAAACATCCGGTTTATTGGGTACAATGAACAACGAACCTAGCGACGACGTCACAATTTACAACAAACATGCGATTAACCAAGACCCGGAATGGTATTTATGGTCTTTATCGTCACAAAGTCGAACATGCCCCGCAATCAATTCCAGTATGCTGTCTCCATTGGATAATGGTGTCAATGAAAAATGTGCTTCGCTCTTCACCAACACAACTTCACCTTTTGAAGCCTGTTTCAGCGAGGTAATAATTTAAAAATGCAAATTAACCTTGGGAAAATGAGAATTAAATTGTATTGTACCATTTTTACATCTCTTCAGGTGAACCCGATACCATTTTATGATATTTGCACACTTCATTTAGAAGATTATAAAGTATGCGCTGCGGCAATGGCTTATATCCAGTCTTGTAAAATGAATTCAGTACCTATACGAATTCCACCATATTGTGTGAAGTAAGCCCAACCTCATACACCTAATACATATATTCATAAGGGGTTGAAAAAATGAATTGTTGATCATTAATGAAATTCTTGGTACAATTTGCAGTTGTGACGCTGAAAAAAAGATCCACGAAGGCGACTTCGTACATCTAGATGGGAAAAAAGTGCCACAATCTAGCGATATAGTATTCATAGTGGAAGCTAAACCCTGCAACAAAGACTTATTAGCGAAGAAAAATATCCAACACCTCATAAGTACTTTGAATAAAGAAGCAGTCAGCAACCGTTATACGAATAATCAGTATGTGCTGTTTACAACCCACTAAGAGGTTTATTCAATGAAAAAATAATTCATTTTGAGATTTTAGGTACGCTCTGGTTGTATTTGGAGGAGATGGAGTGCACGATGGTGCCCATAGTATAATCCTAAATGATAAAGTGTTCGCTAATAATAGCACATTTCCGAAATATTTTGAGAATATTAATATAGGTATGGGAAGATTGATTACATAGGTTTGTTTGAAGCCAGACATTGGAATTAGAATGATTTTAATTACAGGAAATGGCAATTCGGATATTTTTGCTGCGATTCGTTTCGCTTCCAAGTTATCATTTAGAATAGGAGTATCAAAAACATTCATATTAATTCCTTGTTCGAATTGCGATCCTGCAAATATGGTGGTAAGTATGCATTTTCTCACAAGAAAGGTATTTCAGCAATCAGAAAAATTTTTCTAAAGACAAAAAGTCCAATTGGGAGAGTTAAATTCTCTTTTTTTGAATCTCAGCAGTTTTTTTGAAAATTAAAATTTAATTCATTGAAAAATTTGAAATTTTGACCCATACATTATATTTGAACATATTATTATCTATGTGCAGTTGGATTACTCAGTATTACATCATGCAATGATAGAGAGATCAATCATATTACACATCCTAATGAATGAGACTTTCCCATCTGAGAAAAGAGATGCAGGAAAAGTATTATTTGGTAAGTAAAATTTGTTTGAAACACTCATGCATAAGATTATTACCTATCTACTTAAATGATGCTTACAAATGAATGTTATTTTCAGGTTTGGATGGATTCACAGCTTATACCAAAGAAGATCACAAGAGTTTTAGAGGTGATCATGAGATGAGGAAGTCAATAAAATTGACCAAATCATTACTGGGATACTGTATTCCATTAGCTTTGGAATCTAATGGTAGGAATACTCGTCAGTTACAATTTTTAAAATTAAGTCCTTCTTTCAAAGACACTCAAACTTTGGTATATCTATCCAGGAACCTTGTTTGCTGCCAAATACCTATCTGAGAATACTAGTATGATGAGAAAATTTGCAACAGTATTTTCCAAACGAGTGGTACAAACCATGAAGCCAAACGAATGTCAAGAATGCGAATGTCATTCAGATAACAATGGTGTTCCTTATTTCGAATGTTTGTCTTGCTCGTACCCATCCACAGTCAATTTTGATTTCGTAAGTAGCCCATTAAACCATCAAATAACTTACAAAATTATTTAAATTTTCACATTGATAAAAATGCTACATTTATACGCAGGGAGTTGAAGACGAGGCTGATTTGGAATCTGTTCTTTCATCTGATACATCGTTGACACGTGATGAGTTTGACTGATCTGTGATTCTATTTTAAGATTTTTAAAAATTATTTCGATAAGTATTTATTACGTAAGTTTATATTCCAACTGAGATGCCATATGAGATGCGCAGCGCCGCAGCTTTGGTTTCTAAAGGGATGAATTTTTTAAAAACAGATTTTCCATTATCCTCTTTACCAACTATTTCAGCTGCAAAAACCAATTTGTCAATTTTTTTGGGATTTTCAAAAATGTTTTTCCTTATTACCTACATAAGATGGTGAAATCAGTTGCTATTCAAATAAATTTGAGAGTATTTTTCACTTGATACTACATAAAAACACTTAATTGAGTTGAAAAATTGAAAAACTTGAACTTTTATTATTGCAGTTGGTATCCAGTATGAATAAAAAAGACCATGATAGGTTACTTTTGACTAGAAAAATTCTAAAAAATGGATTCTCCTCCCATCACAAAATCTTTGTTTCTTATGCTGACAATTTAATGACTCCTTCCAAAAGGGTGGAAGGGGTGATTCAGAAATGTTCAAACTTTGAAATTTACTGGTATCAAGAGAGAAAAAAACTGCAAGTTCGCACATTTTGGAAAAATGTTTTATTATTACACACTTACGATTTAATTTATTTACTGTTACATAATGAAATTTTGGTTCTTGAATTATAAACAATGTAAGCTGGTAAAATAAAAAGTGTACTTGAGGTTAAATAATTTATCAGCATGCAATTAAATTTATGCATCAACTTCCACTTCTTCTTTTCCAGCTCCTTTTTTCGACCAATCTGGTTTTTTCTGCAAAAGAAAATGCAATAAATGATTAATAGGTGATTTTATATAGGTACCAACAATTTTATTGATATTCTCCCCCACACACACACACTCAAACTTCCCCCATAAATGTATATGTATGTACACAAAATTTACTTCTTTTTCTTCCTCTTCTAAGGTGAATTCTTTCTTTTTCACAACTTTTAATTGATTACGGAAATTAAATTCTGCAGCTTTCTTTTGCAATTTTGCAAATTTGTTTTCATACTTGGAAACTTTTTTCAAGGTTGGTTTTATGCTGTAAAAAAAAAAAAAGAAATTGAATCAGATTAAAATATGAATTTGGCTCATCAATTGAAAAATTCACTAAACATATCTTAATACTTACAATTTTCCTCTCAAGTCATTAACTTGGCTGTTCAAGTCTGTGATCTATTGAAACAAAAATCACATATTAGGGCATAAAACAAAATCAGCCAATATTTGCTTTATTGTGAATTTTTAAAAAAATACTAGTACAAGGTAATTGACAAAAATGGCTCCAAGCATAGAAGCAGGTGGGGATGAAATGCAGTTGCATAAGCAACAAAGAACATATAAGAAGTTAGTGGGTGATGTTATGAACTAAAAAATAATTTACAATTTGAATAAAGAATTTTGAGACATATCAACCAATGTGACTTAACTAAAGAGGTGCACTGATAAGGAAAGGTATCACATGTCAAATTTTTAATAGGATTAGATCAATATTCATAGGTAGGTACCTACCTAATATAAATTATATAAAAAAGGTACAGTCAATTTGGATAGTACTCAGTGAATTACTATAGTATAGGTACACACAAAATATAATAATTTATGCCTACAATGTAGGTATAGTCAGGTCTCAATTTGACAAAAAATGACGTCCGCTCGCGTATTCTGTCGAAAGCAATTTTATGACTGATTATTGTTCTATAGGTCAATACGAAAAAATTTAGCCCAGATGCCCTTTTTTTACCCTCCCCCTTTTCCGAGGGTCCACCCCCCTAACTTGAAAATCCGTCTATCTCTTCACCTATTGGTCGTACGAAAAAAAAGTTTGAATGAAAATTGTTCCTTAACATCTCCTCTACAACGTGGTCATCTTCGATTTCTGTTTGGAACAACCGTTGAGCTTAAAAGCTCAAAAAAGCGCTCTCAAAATCCGTTTTTTTTGATTTTCCGCCGAAATTTACAGGTATACATTGAGAAATATAATAACAAAAAGTGTTTAGAATTAAATTTACTTTCAAATGACCCGTATCACAACCAATTTTCTCACCTCCCCCTCGATTCCATAGGACCCACCCCCCTCCCAAAATTCCAATATTTGATTTCAGGGACAATTGAATATAACTTTGATAAAAATTGTTTGTTTTCATTCAATAATGCTGAAATACTCAGTTTTTGATTAGTATAAGACATGAAAATAGTCGAAAAGAAGTGGCCAATCCTCCCTATTGCCATATCCACTACTCAATTTTGAATTTTTCCCCGCTACAAAATTACATTTTTTTACTCGAAAGGTTGAAAATAGGGTATAAACTGAATCTCACCGTTCTCATTTACATGCCTGTTCTTTTCTCGATTTTCGGTGAATTTTCAAAATTTCAAATTTGGCTCGTTCTCTTTGAAAAAATATCGTAAGTTTCATAAGATTAACCAGAGAAAGTTAAAATTTAATTGTACTCTACTCTAGATATTTCGAGTCGATTAGTCATGATTTCGAACTATTTTTGATCTTCCAGCAATTTTTGGACTCTGGTTTTCTAAAAGATAGGTAAGTAGGTAAGTATACCAAAATAAATAGGGACAAAATGTAATTCGATTCAGTCACATGTTTTCAAAAGCAATTTTTTTAAAAGACTTTTTAAAATCATTTCTTCATTTTATATGGCAGTGTTTAACACATTTTCTGTTCATTCAAAAGTAATCACTGGAGAAAATTTTGGTCTCAGGGTGTAAATTTGCATAAAAAAATTGAAAAATTTGCATCAAATTCGATCATAGTTTTTATCACAAATAACGAATTGATCTGTACCTACTTCTAGAAAGGTTGAAATCGAGGTATAAACTGAATTTCGCCTTTCTCAGTTAAATGCCTGCATTCAGAGAAGCAACGATTATAATCGATGCTACATCGAGTATTTCGTCCCAAGTAATAGGATATAACCGATTGATCGGCCAAAAAATCTGCTGTTCGGTGATCGAATAGAATTGAGTGACGTCAATCATCACCATCATCTTCTCAGAAAGAACCATTATGTGAACAGTTTTTCATTCCAATTTTCAATGAAAAAGTCATTCTAATGAAAGGGTTGAAGTGAAAAAGAAAATATGAAACTGCACATAACAAATTATGTACATAAAACCAAAACATATAAATTAATTCAAAAATTATGCAAAGATCTGATTAATCAATTATGGACGATTGTAAATAATCGATGATTATTAATCGATTATAATCGTAATCGTTGCACCTATCTGTGTTTTCATTCAATAATGCTGAAATGCACAGGTTTTGATTTGTGTAAGGCATAAAAATAGTCGAAACTACATACGAGTACATAATATTATATGTAGGATTGTTCTGTAAAAATGAACAGATATTATGATGGAAACTTCGATCGATTTTTATGAAAATTTTTAAAATTTATTTGTGCAGATTCATATCATAAGACTGAAATTTTCTCCAGTAATTTTTTGAATGATGGAAAGGAAAATGTGCTAAACACTGCAACGTACATATAAGTAAAATGAAAAAATGACTGGAAATGAAATGTTTGTTATCTAGGTGTTGATACGTATCTGCCTATTGTATGTAATTGAACTTTACTCCATGTTTTGAAACCTACCGATTGACCACTTCTTTCCTAATATTATTTACATGTATGTAATTTGCTAATCAACTTTTCATTTTCACAGAACAAGCCTACAGTTTTGACTATTTTTATGTCTTATACTAATCAAAAACTGAGTATTTCAGTATTATTGAATGAAAACAAACAATTTTTATCAAAGTTATATTCAATTGTCCCTGAAATCAAATATTGGAATTTTGGGAGGGGGGTGGGTCCTATGGAATCGAGGGGGAGGTGAGAAAATTGGTTGTGATACGGGTCATTTGAAAGTAAATTTAATTCTAAACACTTTTTGTTATTATATTTCTCAATGTATACCTGTAAATTTCGGCGGAAAATCAAAAAAAACGGATTTTGAGAGCGCTTTTTTGAGCTTTTAAGCTCAACGGTTGTTCCAAACAGAAATTGAAGATGACCACGTTGTAGAGGAGATGTTAAGGAACAATTTTCATCCAAACTTTTTTTTCGTACGACCAATAGGTGAAGAGATAGACGGATTTTCAAGTTAGGGGGGTGGACCCTCGGAAAAGGGGGAGGGTAAAAAAAGGGCATCTGGGCTAAATTTTTTCGTATTGACCTATAGAACAATAATCAGTCATAAAATTGCTTTCGACAGAATTAGCGAGCGGATGACCAATTGAGACCTGACTAGTAGGTAAATATGCCAAGTACTGAATATAAATACCGATTAAATGAACATGGGTGCTTAAAATTTTACATTACAATTTACATACATTTTCTGCAGGAAATCTTTTCATTAGAGGAGCCTACCAGCTCACTGTTTCAACCAGCTGAAATTTTATTTAAAAAACAGAATTGAAAGCCAGAATTCTCCAAGACTCCTACAATAAGTCTCCAACCAAAGCTGAAGATAGTATTATTAAGTACCCTACACAAGTTATCACACTAATATAATATTCAGTGCACCTACAAATGGAATTTTTACCCTCCTTCTTCCTATTTTTAGAGTAAAGAAGAACAACTTAACCAGATATGCAACCACTTTTAACAAAACATCTACTAAGCATTCACAAGTGCAGAAGTTCTAGTCACTAATTACAATCAAACTCAAAGGTATCCATTCCTCTTTTGCAGCTATAAGATTTACAGGATAATTTTTTAAACTGTACAAATTATTTGTTATTTGCAAAACGTTCTACTGCTGGTACCACAGTGTTTTCAATCAATTAATTTACCAGATATTCCAAACAATAACACTACTATGTTGTTAAATCTACAATAATATTTTTACTTTAGTAAGTACCTACATATAATAACAGCATTGGCATCAAAGATTAATGACAAATTAGAGTGCCTCCCCACTTTCTCACAAAAACACTCCCAAACTAATTCCCCACTTCTTAAATCAGTCCTTCTTGGACATGAAATCATTGATACAGTCCAGGCTATACATCTACTTATCAATTACAACTACGATTTGCCTTTTGTTATCAATAAAAAAAACCACTTCGGCGTTAAATGAAAATTCCTTAAATTTTGAAAGCAAGTAGTAATTTACCTCAATATCACGTTTTCGGACCTCATATTCCAGGTCCCATTTTTGACTCTCACACTTTTGTATGCGTTCATAATACTGCTTGATGATTGACTTGAGTTGCTCTAGTACAGAATAAATAGCAATATGCTAATAATTTTCTATGTGTGCCCAAAATACAAAAACAATTTTGGGAAAAATGAAAAAGATATGGTGTGTGGTACAATATATAGGTATAGGTATGTAAATAGCGTACAAATACTTATAATAATTCAAAATACGATTAGCTACAATGAAATCATGCAAAAGAAAAATAACAAAAATTTGGCTAAAAAGAAAAAGAAAGAATACCCATATTACCCATATAAGTATTGCTATAGCAAAGTACTAGTGTGTAGGTAAGTTACTAATGTATCAAAATAGGGGGGAAATGAGTAGGTACTAGAGAGAAGTATAGCCTATGCCAAACAACACAGTGATCTCATTAGGTAAGTACCAATATAGGACTTAATTGCCAATTAATCATCTATCAAATGGACATTCAGAGCATTTCAAATACAAAGTAGGTATTATAAACTCAATCATACCTAAATGGAGAAAATTTACAGAATTTGTTTCATATTTTTCAGGCTGTAATAATTCTCATATTTACCTACATTGTGTATTGAAATATTATATTTACAGTTTGGTTAGTAAAAAGCTCAGCTTAATAGGTCAAGTACATATCAAGGGTAAAGGAGAGAAGAGAACAGGTTTGGGGTATGTTGAGGTAAAAGTACACGTATTTATCTTAAAACAATTACCTCATAAGCTTTCATATTGAATTCACCTTCTTAATAATTGAATTTCTCTCCTTCTAGCTTATACATCCTGCTCCATAATTCTGTTAATAGGTATTTCCGCCAAGTCTGCTATAAAATTTCAAGCCAATAAGCGTTAGTAAAATAAAAGCAATGCTGTGTTTACAGAGAAATCAATTTCTCTGATTTTATAAGAGTCAATTAGGTAATAAATCAGCGCAGTGAATGTGTGATGAAGTATTTATAGAAAAGGTAGGTAGGTAGGTAGGTACTGATTTGACACTCCAACCCCTATAGACACCACAATTTAGAGTTTTGAAAGTGTTGAATCCGAATTTGACTCTCCCAATACTTGCCACAGGCACCCCAATGTAGTCTCAAAATGAAAATGTAAAAAAAAAACAGTTTTTCATGATGCCAAAAAAAGAGGTGGAAAGAAATATGTATAATTAATTATGCATCTCAATAATAGAGAAATAAGGCTACGAATTTAAAAATTGATAGTGATCGCCCCCCCCCAATTTGGTCATAATTAATTCAGCTTTCTCAATGTTCTCTACTTGTTCTCAAAACTTCAACACACCTCGCCAATATTCCCCTCAATTTGGGAGAGAAAATTCACAGGGATAACACTACAGAAGAAATTATTCAGCTAAAGCTTTCATAGCAATCGTTAACTGCAAAATATGTAAAACATCAGTGGATCTAACTATCAACACTCATCTCTAAATGTGAATAAAATTGAAAAAAGAAGTATTAAAGCGACGTTAAAAGTGGTTGATTATCAGTACTGCTAATAATGTATGTAGTAGGTACCTAAATATTTGTATAACCAGTGATTTCGACCTTTTTGCAAGTAGGTATACAACATCCTATAAATCCTGAACACTTATAATCTTATATGTGTAAGGAGTTAATGAAGTTCAACACAGCCAATATAGTACCTAGTTGGTGTAAATTTGTATTTTGGTTGCGTTTTTGGGTTAGTAAAAGTTCAACTCATATACCTAGCTATGTGATGTAATGATAGGTATAGGCTAACTAATGATAAGATCGGGTGATGCTACGTGTGACAACATTTTGTCACAAAAGCTTATGATGTTAAAGTCACTTCGCACCTCAAACTCCTTTTTTTGAACCTCGAACTCAACATCAAGTTTTGATGCTTCCAATTGAGAGATGCGTTTGTGATATTCTTGGCAGATTTCCTTCAACTTTTCTATAGAAAAGTATTATACATTTTTGGTGTTAAATCATTATCATTATAACAATATCATCGCCTTTATTACCAACATATTTGGTAAGTACATTAGTACAAGTAAGTATACCTCATGAAGGAAGTACATATAAGGTAACCTAAGGAACCCAGGTAGCACCTTAAAAAAATTATACTCATGTGTAGTCACTTCGAGGTGTATAAGAAAATACCTTGTTGAATATCATAAGTAAATAACATAACCCATGAACATTAGGTAAATTTCAGTTTTAAATTTCAAACTGTGTGAAACACAAAAAAAAACATTAAAAAGCTGTGGATTCAGTGGAAACCTATACTTAGAACGCGCTGATACCTCAAATGAGATGTTCGAAAAACAATTTTTGCAAAAAATGTCCACAATCCCATACAAATTCGAATGGAAAACTTCTCACGTAGTGAGTTTATTTTTGAGGTAAAAGCGCGTCCTGTGTATAAGAAACAAGAAAACTGACCATAGGGACGATTATTATTACAATTTGACAACTTCATGTTTAATAGTGATATTATATTGGACGAACAAGTAACACCAATGTTAACATTTAATTATTGAAAACCGATGAAGAAATCAGCCACAGCCCAGCACAAAGAAAGACACCTCAACAAACAAAGCTCAGCTGATTTCTTCTCGAGATTCGTCATTTATTCCCAAATTTTGGTGAAAGGCAAAACATACAGTCACATTAATGTAACATTTAGCACCATGCTAACCTCTACGTCTTTCCTCTTACAAACATATTCAAGATCGAATTTATCTTCTTCTAGTTTATTAATCCTCTGATAATAGTCATTAATAGTCCTTTTCAATGATTCTGGTGTAAATTAACAAATCAGTAAGGTATAGGTATCAATAAATAGGTACGTTGCTTTTTGCTTTCATTTTCGAAAGAAAAATCATCGTATACAACAAAACATGTACATAATAAATTGAACTAAAATGCTATAGAGTATGGAGAAAATATTTTTTTAAATCATTAGGGCTAAAAAAAAACTTTCCAGGTTAACTGGAAAATGAAATGAATAAGCCTACCTTCGTTTACGTCATCAATGATCTTCGGCTTGCCGCAACGTTCTTCGATGATACGTCTTCTTTCGGCAGCTTTTCTTTCCTGTTCTTTCTTCAATTCTTCAGCGGCTTTTTTTCTCAATAACAACTGTAAAAAGTTGAATAAAGTTGAGAAAAATTTCATGGGGCGATGTTGGGTTTTCCTTAGAATAAGTAGCACACAAGTGTGAGGCCTAATTCGTTTCTTTAAAAAATGAATCAATTCTGAATTCTTCTCTATTTTGAGTAGCTACGACTCAGAACAAAATTTTGATCAAAACCAAATTTCGCAATGTTTCTTGTAAAGAAATTTTGACCATGGAGGGGGGGTCTCGTTTTTTTTTGTTTTTTTACGAATGAGCAGATTTTGGAATTTTTCAGTTCATGGCAAATTTTTTCATTGCACTCATTTTAATCAATCACAAATTTGCTTATTCAATTTTTCGTGCAGCAGATAGAATTTTTTCAATGATTTAAAATCAATGACTTTTTTCCTGTAGAAATGAAGGGGAAAAATGGGAAAAATGCAGGTTCAAGCAGAAAAAATTTAAAATATTTCGATTTTGAGTTTAAAAAATTATAATAACTACATATTTCATTTTTAGTAGAGAGACGAAGATTTAAAATTTCTCGACACGTCCACAATATTTTTTCTATATGTCTCCTCCGACCCCTCATCTCCCTCTCCTTGAAAGGTAGGTAAGGTAACACTTACACGTAATTTCTTCTTTCTGTCAGGTGTCATGAAACCTTTCTTGGCCTTCTTGGCTTTGGAAGCTTCTTCCATACGCTTCCTGACTTCGGCCCTCTTCCTGTCGATATCGGCCTGTTTGGCCCTCTTTGCCTGAAATCATTCAAAACCCCGATAATTTTTTCACTCTTTGCAAAATATTTACCTATTGACTCTGTTATTGAATTTTGAGTTTCAAAATCCAACTCCAAATTGATCTTGATTATTTTTCAAGCGATTGGATTAAGTACAGAAAATAGGTAGTGGCTTTTCGCCATCTTACGTGCCTCTTCGATCCTTTTCCTCTGCAAAAAAAAAATACAAAGACCATTAGAAAATTCTCATTTGAAAAATCTGCTCATTAATAGCGATTGGTTAAACATAGATTTAAAATAGAAGAAAAAACATATAGAAACAGAAAAGTAGTATAAAATAGGTACTTAGATGAAAAGTAGAGATGAGATTTAAAATGAAATTATCGATAGTGAACATTTAAGATATTAATTTTTAGAGACATTTATGCATTATGCAGTATGTAGATGTACGGTAGAAGATATAGATGTTTGAATTGTAGGTTGATACTGTGTGTTAAAATGGTGTTTATCTTTGAAATATATGAGTTTATAAATCACATGGTAGGTATAGTGAGACTGGCTCTTGAAAAAGTAAAAAAAAAACAGAAGCATAGTTTCACACAAACATCCAAAAACGTCACCAGAAACACGAAGCTTATGTCAATAAAGCAACTAGAGAATTTTTTTCCATGCCAACATAAAGCAAATTAATTTTTTAAATGAGAACTCGAAGCTTTAAAAATATTTTCATTTCGACTGAATTTTGATCGGATCTATATACTTAGGGATATAAAAATAGTTTTCTCTTTTATCATTCAATTCACATTTTTTCGATTTCTTTCACTTCTTCATTATTGCTTCTGAAACGAAAGGAGATACACTGATATATTTTCCAAATAACTGTTTCTCCTCGTTCAACTCATTTCCTAATTTTTTAACCCCCCCCCCCCAACCCCATGAAATCCTACCAACTCAAAATATTTTTCACTTCAACCCCTTATTTAAAAAAAAAAAAAAACACACAATTATTCAATTATTCAACACAACCTGCTTAAAGCATAAGTCACACGACTCAAAAAAGCCAGCAATATGAAGACATTATAAAAAGCAGGTAGCAAAGCTGAGAAGAAACTACTAAAAAATTTACATCTTACTACGATTTGTACTATGTGTACGAGGATCAGTCTATAATTCCTCGTATGTTCAGCGCCAATAATTCACATGAACCTTAATTTATTTTAGTGAATTCAAATCTTTTCTTAGCCTTTACAATAATTATTAGCTTATTGATACAAAAAAAAAAAAAAAATGTAAAATAGAAAAAAAACGATGTTATAGCTAACTACTTTCAATAATGTGGGTTTCGTGTGGTATGTATATTTTGTGTGATATCATTTTTACACATTTCAAAACGTAAAGTGTGATTCCTCAATTAAGTAGAATTTTTTAATCTATAAATAATTCGCTAAAATAAATTTCAATTGTGATATTTACATCGAATGTACTATTCTATATCTATACCTATCCTAATTTATAAATAAAGACATGCAAAAGCTGAAGCAAAGTTCACACATACCTCATAATTAAAATAAATTCCATTGTGTCAACTATTTTGTCGAATGCCCAAATCATATCGAGTTTCAAATCATAAATTGAACCAAATCCAACGAAAAGTCACGTAGGTAGTTTGAAAAATATGAAAAAAAATCAAAACGTAATTGTGTTACTAAAATATAAAAATAACAACAGCGAAACCTCTAAAAAAAAAAAAAAATTAAAATTGAATCGAAACTTCCAAGTAGGTATGTAAAATACTTACAATTTGGCTAAAATTAAAACTCTGAATTAAAAAACAATGTCCCAAAAAGGAAGATACTCACCTTACCTCGTCATCTGCCATTTTGATGGTTCAAGTTGTTAAAACAAAAACACCTATGAAACAATTTTTAAAAATCAAGAAAAAAAGAGTTAATATAGAACAATTTACACACTAGATGGTTTTCAAAATTAATGTGATAAAATCAGATAGGTAGATGAACATTCTAAAGTAGGCGGAGAAAAATTAAAAAATGTACCCACCAACCTAATTCTCCAATTTCGGAAAAATTAATGAAATATTTGAGAATTTGAAGAGGACTTACTAAATTGATTCTAATAAGCATAAAACATTTCAGAAATAAATATTTTTGTATATTATTTTAGATATCAGGTTTCTAATCGAAAAGTAAAGTCGAAAGAATGCCGAATGCCGAACACTCCAAGACGTGGCAAGTGCACAGATGCAATTGTTCATTTTTAAATTTAAAAAAAAATCTATCACTATCATTTTATCATTATTAATTCCAAAAAAATAATATTAATTCACATACCTAAGAAAAAAATTGAATAATACGTATTTGCGAAAACGCACAAACACCTAATATTTCCACTTTAGTATAACAGACTGAGGCAGAAAGACGAGCGCGAAGTGTTGGATCACGTGATAAAAATAGAAATTGAGAACTTACGATCTATTTTTAAAGATCCCTTCGTTCCGTCCCAGTAGCATATAATTTTTCGTCAGAACGTTTGAAAAATTAAATTCGCCTCAAGAGAAGAAAAAACATTATAAACACGTCGGTGAAATAAGAAATACTTTATTATAAATACTCTTCGTTCTATGACATAATAACACAATTTCCATCTGTACTGGAATCATTTCATCACCTAAAAACTCTACGAATGGTATACAATCGTTGATGCATTTTTTTATTATTTAAATTACATATAATATTAAATGCAGCTACGTCACAAAAATGTCTCGTTCTTTATAAAATATCACAGAAATGCGATTATGGAACGATTGATGAGAACAACTACGAGAAAAGTAACTTGTACAAAAAGTACACCGAGAAACAGGAAATTACAGCGTAGGAAATATCATCTTTAATATTACTTAAAGTAAATATATCGTTGGTAGAAGGTAACTCTGTGCTTTCTGCGACTTCCGGTGATACGTTTAAGTGATGTTGAACTAACGAATTAACGTTTTTCTCGATTCGAGTCAATGATAATTCTAGATTGTTGTTTTTCCCTGGGTTTACATTCAGATTCTGAACTGATTGGGATAATTCGTTTAGTTTTTGAATTATAGCGTCATCCATTTTGGCTGGAATAACTAACGTTTTGGTAGTTTGTTCGAGTTGTTTGCAGACACTTTCCAATTCCTTTTTACCTTCTTCGGTCGATTGTAACACCTAAAAACGGAAAATTTTTCTAATTAATTACAGTCTATATCAATAGATTTTAAAAAAACAGTTCGAAAAGCGTACCATCTTTTTTAGTTCGACAATTTTCGATCGATTATTCAACGTAGATCCGGCTATTCCGATCAAAGCACCGACAATAGAACCAATAATGGATAAATACTTCGTTTTATTGGCTTGAATTCGTTCTCTTTCGTGACTATCTTTGACCGCAGTCGATAAAGTAGTAAATAATTCACGTTCTTCTCTTTCGTACAAGTTAAATTTATCAGTCAGTCGTATTTCATCTTTCAATAACTTATGTTCTTTGGTAATCAACGTAATATACCTGTAGACAAACGAGTATTACAAAATTAAAATGAGTTTAGAACTAATTATGATGACAGACTGGCACACGTGCAAAATATACCCACCTTTCTTCTCCTCTGGAAGTGGAAGACAACTCTTCTTGTAAATCTTTAATCTTATTCTTAACATCATTCAATTCTAAAGTAACCTCTCGTCGTTTTTCCTGAGCTGCTGCGAATCTATCTTGAGCTTCGATAACTTTATTCTGAGCTATTCGTATCTCATCGATACCGGTCAACTGTTCGTACCATTTCATAAAATCATACACTTTACTTTTAACCGATTCTAACTGATTGGCAATTAGTTGTTTATCCGTACTAGACGATAACGTTGAATGGTTCGATTGGCGTGGTTTGCATATTATATTCACGTAATTTCTTCGTAAAATATTCAGGTAATACTTTCGAGACATGAATATCACATCCATGATTGTGTTTCGATTTCAAACTTTTCGATTAAAAAGTAAACAAACACTGCGTGTAATACGAATTCAATATCGTCCCATATCTGAAATGATAACAAAACGTGTTTGAAATTTATTCAAAACACAAAATATACTTCAACCAAGAAGATGATGAAAGTTCATCGAGGGTTGGGTTTCATATACTCACCAGAGAGATAGATGTGAAAACTTCATCAGTTGAATGTTTCCTACGAATGGCAAATGGGGAAATGTTGAAACCAAGCCAAATTTTATAATTAATTCGAGTCCACTGTTTATACTTTGCATACTTTTTCGTAAAAAACGTCGAAAAACACCAAAACTTGCAAAACTGATTAGAGAATTGATTACAAAAATTCATCAGCTGTTCAAAAATAAACATGGCGGATGCTAAAACGCGAATTTTACGACGAACTGATGCAATTACGCGGTAATTTACGGTAAATACGTGTATTTAACTCGAAATTGACGCGAAACACTTTGCTGCGAGGAACATGAGCTCAATTTTTCACTTTTTTTAAATTTTAATAATTTTTTATTTTTAATCATTTTTTACAAAGTGATCTAAGACTAAGAACTTGATTGAAAACTTCAGTCGTCCACGTTTCATACTTCTTTCTTTCGTTAAAAAGAGTATAATTGGATAATTAGGTAACATTGAACATTTTACATTTTCTTATTAAAAAACAGCTCATCAACGTCAACTCGAACGCAACTGTAATCATATGAACTTGAGTAGAAAGGATGTACATTGAAAGAGCAAGAAAAATAAGTTCATCACATCATCACAATACTGGTTTTGAAAATTTACATTGCATTTCATCTTCCTCCTCGTTTGTTCGATTCAAGATCATGTACCTATTTGAAAAGCTTCCAGTTTTTTGGCCAGAAAAATTCTTAAAATGAAACAATTCAGCTATTGGAGGTAATTTTAAAGTGGGATCAATTTTCTTTATTTTTTGAGGACTTGGGGCATTTTAAAAAAATGTAATTTCAAGCTCTTTCATTCTCAAGCATCTTAAACTGCAGTAAAAAAGTTTTCAAAAAAATTTCATCAAAAATAGCATCCTCGATTCAACGCTTCCTCCTCACCCCAATCCCCCTGAAAAAATTTTGAAATTGCGAGTCATTTATGATGATAATTATTTTTTTGTTTTTTACAAGTTCAATAACATTGCTGCAATAAAAATCGCCGACCCAATTATAACTAGACAGACTTGGTAAAGCTAAAGCCCAGGCCTTTCAATGAAAGGATAAGGAGGGGTATGCCTTATGGAACACAATACATTGGGTATCGAAACGAGAATTTTAAAAAATCACAAGGAAAAATGAAAAAATACCGCATGAATTGATTTCGGAATTTTTGCTAGATAGGTACCTACTACCTAATGATAATTCTTCTTTTCTAACTAATCTTTAAAATATAATTTTTTTGACATTTTTCACACATAAAGAGGAAAAGGAGGAGGGAAGAGGATGTATGGATCAATCTCCAAAAGAGATTACATTAAAAAAGACCAAAGTAAAAGTAAGCAGATAGGCCTAACATAAAACCAATGAAGGTTCATTACGCTCATTAATAAAATAATGATTTACGTAACGTATAACTTATTACTTACATACTTTCAAATAAATTTAGAATTAGTTTCTGTAATATTCTAAGAATAACTATAACCGAAGCAAAGCCTAATAAACTGCAAAATAGAAACCGAGTACCGAGTAAGTACATAGGTACCTACTCGTACCTAGATAATTATCGATAATTTATGCTCGTTGGTATAAGTTAGTTTGCAAAAACGAAAGGCTAATCAATTATGCTGATTCATATCTTGGAAGATCATTCCACTAAGATAGAATTCAAGAGAAATTCCCATCTTGATTCACGACCATTAAATGCCATCTTTTTTACATTTTTCCACAATTACTCGAAAGTATTTCGCTCCGAGAGTACCATCCTACTCGATTGAAACCTGCCCAGTGTGCATCCGACAGCTTAATCATCATCATCGATCACTTAATTACCCATCCCAAAGATACCAATCGATACAAAATGATCAACGACCTTGTCCCACTTCACCAAAATCATCTGGTATGGAGTTTGATGAACCGGCAAATGGAAGAATAGCACCATCAAATTACTACCGGCATTGTAATGTTATAATTTAGGCAAAACTTTAATACGAGTACGATAGGAAATGATACACATGAACAACTGCTCAATTACGAGTAATACCAATCATCGATATAGAGTGTATCTGGTACTTCGAAGTTTGAAAAAAAAAACGATTTCGTTTTCGCGTTTCGAGAGGAGTGGCGATTACTACGTCATGGTATAATCAGGATTTTCAGTTCGGGCTAAGTCAACATTACACAAAACGGCGGTTCAGTATATTCACGTACCGCGTGCTTATTTCGTGTATCCTACAAGCTCGAATCTCTTATCTACCCGCGAAACGCGAGATTTTCGAATTTCATTTGTAATGTTGACGATATGATACGATATTTTACAGCTTTATCGCATTATAGACTATTAAATCAATTCGAGTGGTGTCTGTGTCGGGTATTTTTACAACTTTAATTCGATAATGTGAATTTTTTTCAAACAAAAAATGAACAAATTTTGGAATATTTTTACGATGGAAACAAGTGAGTGGAATTTATAAGACTTAAATTACGTTATTTTTAAGCTATGTTTTTAAGCCAATTTTTTACCGAAAATTTTTTTTCAAACTGAAAAGAGAAACTTACGTAATATAATGGCAAGGTCAAGGTAAAATTCTGTGAATTAATTAAACACCTATTTATCTTATCAATTTTTATTACTCTTTGTAATACCTACTAGGTACGAGTTTTATCTTCTAGCAATAGATTTTGTTTTGAAAAAAAAAACATGTCAAAATGTTTGATATTCTCATCTCATAGCTCGAGCAGTTTTCCTCAATTATCACTACAAAGAAAAAAACAATTATTTATTTTGATAATGACATCGCAACTGTACTAGAGAAAGAAAAAAAACGTGTACAGCGTGACACTAGGAACCAGCTCTGAATATAAATTTATTTGCTTTTGTAGTATCCGTAATGCATTTGTCTTTTCGTTCATACCTTATTCACGATGTAGTTTATTTAATGGTTTGAAAAAAAAACACCAACCGGTTTCCCATCGTTGAAATTAGAAATTACATTCATAGTGCACAAAATATTATACCTATCTGCCCAACGTATAGTAAATTTTTACCTTTTTTTTATAAAACGTCTAATGACTTTAAAGTTTCGTTAAGGTGAAAATACTCGTACATAGTTAAGAAATTATCAATTTGCATATGACAAGTGCAGTAAATTGGTTCTGCTGACAGGTTATATTTTATGGTATTTTTTTCACGAATTGAAGTATAAATGACTTTTTTCAATTACACCTTTTCTCAGGTCAACTTGTCAATGTTGGACGGTTGAAGGGCACAGCTCAGACAATGCATTTGCAAAATATATAATAAAATGAAAAAACTAAACAGGAAAACTTTTCCTACAATACAATGAAATTTCCCAATTCCTAAATGAAATGGCCATTTATTTAAAACTAACCTGGAGGAAACCCTTTGATGAAGGTCATTTCGTCCATCTCATTATCATCATCTGTTTCCTAAATTGAATCTATATACTACCTATCAGGCAATTACACAAACAGATAACTCGCATCATTAAATTCCAGAACGATAAAACTATCTGGACCTCAATACTTCAATAGATATTATAACTTTATCTTCGTATTTCCGTACCAATTGCATACTTCACTCGATATCTTCCTTCCGGCAATGAAAATTGTAAAAAAAATTCGTACATACGGAAGTCCCATCGTAGATTCGGACAGTAATAAAACAACTTATAGGCTAACTCGTTCAGGGCTACCGTTAGGTACCTATAGATGCTATTGACTGGATGGTAATTTACGAGTTACGACCCCTAAGGTATGGTATACTTATTTTACGACAGAACGAAATCGACATCTTATTGTTGCATTTTGCTAACCTTTTTGGACACTGAAAGAGGCATAGAAACGTGTTTAGTATTGTTAGAATTTGAATGATATTTAGCTACGGTATGCTGGCCACCGTGTTATACCTTTCATAGGTAGCACCTTTATATATACCAGCATCTCTATAATACCTACGCCTACGACTACGTCGCCAGAAGAAGAATTGATTTGAACGAAAAGTGAAATCTTCTTTTTTATTGTACCTGGTACCGATCTGGTGACAAAATGAATTCGCCGAATTCATCGACATGTGCATGCTGCGGTGTAGTTTCAAAGTAAAGATGCTATTTTCCACTCCTAAATTGGTCATTACCGCAGAGAGAACCAGTTCGAGGGTACCTTACTCACTTCTTACCTATTCTTAGTACAGAAATTTTTTACTTCCAGCTCAGCTTGGATTAATCATATAATAACATACCGCGTACACGTGTTAGAATAATAACGTGACAATTCCAACTATCAGCATTTTTTATCTAGTTTGCATTTCCCACAGTTCACAGTATGAAGCAAAGCAAAAGTATGTATAGTAGTACTGTGATGTACAAAGCAACTTTGTTTTGTAGCCTTAGGTAAACTCTCGCAGTCAGTTCTGAGATATGCTTCCTGTACGTCTACAACATTTTGTAATATGAAACGACCAAACGCTTCGGTAGCGGTTTTTCAAACATAATAATCAACTCGAAAGGTAATCCTATCGGATGGCGAATTAATAATAATAATAATATATTATTCATCTCTCCGGCACGTACGATTTTACGATTCTGATTCTCGCCAATCCGATACAAATAGTTACGAATACAGCTTCATCGTGTGTCTGTCGTTCGGTTTGTTTACATTAATATGTTGGATGATTTAACATTCTTGATTCTTGAGTGAGATACATACGAGGGTGTTGAGGAATTTGCCGCTTGTATGATTATTTGATAGATTACTTATTCACTTACCCTCTTCCGGATTCTACAACTGGAACGACGATGAAAGATGTCCTTAATGAGTTGAGCACAAGAGTGGTGTTTCACTAGCCATTGTTATTGAACCGGAATCGATTTGATATTATCACGAGAAGCATGCCGCATGCCGAAACAGAATATAAATAATCTAAGTGTTTCAATTATTCACAACAACAACAACTGTAACCGAGTGTAACACGATTTAGGAATTGAATTTTTCAAAATTTCGAAAGGCGAAAACAAAACTCACGTGCAGACATTCCGAACTACTGATAATGGTTCGATGAACCAATCGTAAACAAGAACACGCGAGCAAAAGATTTATGACATCATCGTTTGCAATTTGTATAGATGATCTCTGACGTCATCGATGTCCGAACACTTTTGTCTTTAGCTTTTAAAAAAAATTATGAAACTTTAGCTTTAGGCTTTTCAAATTCTTAAAGCTTTTTAACGTTTAGCTTTTAGCTTCCAAAAAATCCCTTGGTTTCTAGCTTTTATTTAGCTTTCAGTTTCACCTTTCGGCTTTTCAATTTTTTTTTTCAAATGTGATCTGTCACGAGAAAACCAGGTTAGTGTCCAAAAAATCGATTTGGTTTTTTTATGGATATTGGTAGTACTCAGTGTGCAGAATCCGCCTGTGGTGGTTAAAACGTTCGCGAACGATTCTTTTGACCCTAAATTCAAAGTTAAAAAAATAGAGCAACTACAAAAAAAGTTTGAAAATTTTTTTTTTTGTGATTTTCTTGAAAAGTATGTTCTGGAGAGTCAATATGCAAATTTTTGGGGCAATCGGCCTATATTTGGAGGATTAGTGCCATTTTATTGAAATTTGAATGAGGCTTAAGCTGGAAAAATCAACTCTTTTCACCTTGAACAAAATTTTTGAACAAATTGAAAAACTCAATAAATAACTTTATTTTATATTAATAATTCATTCTTAATAGTTTTCGCGAAATTTTTGACGCAAAATTTTAAAAAATCGAAAAAATCGATTTAGGGAAATTTCGATTATTGGCCTTTGGCAACCCTGATTTTGAAAAAAAATGTCAGGTTATGTTGGCACCCCTTGTGGCCAAAAGTGGTCCAAGTTTCAGGGACCTACGAATCATAGATCGCCGAACCGAACACATAGATTCAAAACTTCAAACGTCCTTCCTGTAAAATTTACGTTTTGGACACTAACCTGGTTTTCTCGTGACAGATCACAAATGAGAAAAATTGAGAGGAAAGGAAATCTACAACTACAGCATTCACAGCAAAAAAACGGAAAAACTGAGAAAAGGAAAAGAGATAAACTGAAAAATTAAAATTGAAAAATACGTGAAACTGAAACTGAATCAGATGAATATTCATTTCAGAAAACCTCAAAAAAAGCTGGAAAATAAATCATTTGGTCGGCTAACGCTTGAAAAATTTGCTGAAGAAGTGAAGAACCAGAAACAGAACCAAGAACTGGGGTTTTTATCTCTCTAGAGTCTAGAGGAACGAAAGAACAGGAATCATTTTCACACCTTATTGTTCTTGCCAATTTTTGAAAAATTCGTAAAAAAATCAAAATTTTACACACTTATGATCCTTATTTGGTGAAAAAATCATCGTTGTAACTTTAAAAGAAGGAATTAAGGTGTGAAAATTGAAAATTTTTTGTCATCTCCAAGTGGATACAAAATTTTTAAACTGAACCAAGTGTTGAGAAGTTCGATTTACAACCAGCTTCTACTGTGAAATTTTCAGTTTTTATCTTTTTAACAATGGAATTAATGGAAACAGTAAAGGAGAACGAGAATAAAGAACGATAAGAACAGAAAGAACCGCGTTTGAAAATATTGCATAATAAGTATATAAAGACAAGGGACAATTTTAAAATGCTGGAAAAATCTGAAATCCTGCTGGAGACTTCAGAATGTCAGAAAATGGTGGAATAGGACAATCCCCAATTCCATTTCCATTATTCCTGTCTTCACCACGAATGAACATTTCCCCCAATAGATTTTTCCCGACTGAATGGTCGAATGGGATTACTTGAAATAATATTCTCCAAAGTCCGAACAGCAAATCCCTCGTATAAATTTTCTCTAAAAATTTAATTTCCAACTGTAAGAATTTCGTGGAATTTTTGTAAAAAAAAGTTGGGGATTTTTGATAAAAACGAGCTTCCCTGTAATTATCTATACAAGAAGTGGATTTTTTTTGCAATTTTAACCAATGAAAAGTAGGTATCAGGAACTTTCTGGCAATTTTTAGCTAAAAAAAGGTTGAAAAAAGGTCTGTTTTATAGTGTTTAAAAGTAAGATTTTTTTTGAAATTTTTACAAAGAAAAACTATTTTCCTATCTAGGGGTGAAAAGTACTACTTTTCCAACCTCGCGAGAATCGCTCGGATGTAAAAATAAGTACTTTTCACCCTCGTTCAGGAAAAATTACTTCACTAAACTCGGAGAAAAAGTGATTTTTCGGCCCTCGTTGTGTAATATACTATTTGTGTCAATAAAAAGAAATGTGCGCTGGAAAATTTGACTGAAAAAAGTTCCTTTTTTTTGCAATTTTGACAAAAAAACAATACCTTTATAGGTACTCACTACTTACTTACTTACTTACTTTTTGGAAATTTTTAGAGAAAATAATGCGTTTTTTATACTTAGTTTTTACAAAAAAGTAGGATTTTTTGCAATTTTGGCAATAAAAACTAAAGTTTTTTGGTAATTTTTATGAAAAACTGTTTTGATTTTTTTTGTAGTTTTGGACAAAAAAGCAGGACTTTCTGGAAATTTTGACTATAGAAAAAGGAGAATTTTCTGCAATTGTAGCAAAAAAAACAACTCTTTTTGGCAATTTCAATTTTTAAAAAAAAACAGATTTTTTTAAAATTTTGACCAAAAGTAAGTCTCTTCTACAATGTTTATAAAAGATGTAAGATTTTTTTCTCGATTTTATTTCAGCTAGAAGTAAGTAGACATGTTGTGACGGTCATCTTGAACGGCGAGTATCCTCTCAACAGTGAAACTTGCGATTTCGTTGAAGGTTGAATGCAATTCTCAATAAATTGAATAAATAAAAACTGAAGTATATATCCGTTTTTAGTTATTTTTTTGTTTGGTAATTCAACATGGGAAATGAGGTCTAAATGCTGAATTAAAATTCTGAAAAAATGGGAAATATCAACTTGATATTCTCATTGGTTCGTATTTGAAACTTTCATAATAAACATTTTCAGTAAAATGAGGACACTTCCTCCGAGATTTAAAAAAAAATGTCGAAGTTATGCGAAACGTTGAGTACTTACCTTACCTACCTAGTATGTTTTGGAAGGTGTTAACTTGAATGTGATAGGCACTACTTTTTCTATTCAATTTGGGGGGGGGGCGTCGGGCGAGGATTGACTTCATTTTCTAAAAAATTGACTTTTAAAATAAAAGTTGATGTTTTTATTTTTTTATTTATTTTTCATGTTCTTTTTGTAGCAAAGTCCCCAACAACCCATTGTCTTTTGTGTTTTTTGTTTTTTTTTAAATATTTTTGAGGTAGGAGTTATGAAGAGACGGTTGCATAAAAGAATTACCTAAAAATTCGAAATCAGCTAGCAAAGTCCCCAACAACCTGTCGTCTTGCGTTTTTTTTTTTTTTTTTTTAATATTTTTGAGGTATGAGTTATGAAGAGACGGTTGCATAAAAGAATTACCTAGTAATTCGAAATCAGCTCCAATTTAAATCCAGCAAACCCATGGATCATATGAACTTTCGAGAGATTTTAAAAATTGTAATGTTGTAAAACCCACAAGCCCTCTTGTTGAGTGTCAATTTAAAAAAAAGTGTTATTTTTTTTAGAAGCTTCAGCTTGCAAATTGCAACACAGCAATTCCAAAGTGAGTAGGTAGTTTAGGTACACATAATAACGACGTAAAATTCAAAAATATTTTCCGAACTAAAATCCATTTCCATAAGATCCAGAACCATAAGGTATCATTAGATAACATATTTATTTGTATTAGATGCAATAAAATCTCAATAAGTAGCCATTTCAAACAGATCATAAATCATTTTAATATCGTAATCAATTCGATCGCAACAATTTTTTTGCATTATCAGATAATCTCGAACATAATAAACAACCTGTGTAGTAGGTTTACTCGTAGGTAAGTTGGCGTAATTTTATGATCAAGTATTGAGGAAATGAATACACCTAAACCAACACTTTAATACCTACCACCTATAAATTCGATCATCGGTATTCTCTAAAAGCCTATATGCAACAACGACGGAAGAGATAAATATTAACTTTGGCCGTTCATGGAGAATACAGCAGAACACTCGAAAAACCATATTAGATTAACAGCTTATATCGGAAGTGGAAGTGGAAGTTGGAAGTGGGTAAAGTTGCTTTTTGGAAAGATTAATCTACTTTTTCCAACGTGTCTGATGTCTTTTATGTGATGAGACGAGATGATAAATAGCGGTCGGGAAAAAATGCTCGAAAATAGAATAAGCTTGGTTTATTATTAGTAACGGATACGTTTTAGACCAAATTGTTTGTGGAGTAGTTTCATAATATTAAGTATTATGCTTTTGGGTATAAAAATTCTACGCAGGCATGTACCGGCTACTCATTCTCGATGAAAGCAGACAGATACCTATAATCGTACAATTACTCAGGCATAAGGATTTTCACGAGGTCAACGACTCCGATGATAGTAATTTTGTAAGATTTTCACGACGTTTGCATCTAGGTAGGTATATGATGTCGTCATCTATGCAGTTTTTGTGTCGATCGTTATGCGATGTCGGTATTTCAATTCAACATAAATGAGTAATTACGATGCAAATTCGTGATCTTATTTATCGGATAATTTCGATAGCTGGAAAAAAACTACGAGTAATATTCGTAGGTGTGTTGTGTGGATACTCCTACGTAAAAAGAGAATACTGTGATGCTATACGAGTTGGGCAGAGGTATTTCTCCTTGAAGCGTTACAGTAATTATTTTATTATGTGTTCAGCGAAATAAAAATAATGTCTTAGTCAAACGACACATCGACCATCGACAACGTAATAAAAATCTATAAAGACCCCCGATTTCATCGCCCAAAATCACGATATAATTTTCTAAAAGGACTATGTATGAACAAAGTCACGTGTCATTTAGGTACCAAATCACTCGTGATTATGTATTATTGCGCTATATCCGCCCAGCGTTGTTACTTGGACTGGAAAATATTACATGCTCGTTTCATCAAGTCAGGCCATGTACTTATAGATATTTGTTTTAGAATATTACTCTACGATATTGAAAGCTTAATGATGCTATACAATGATGGCCAGACGCAGCAGATACAGTACAAAATGAAATTAAAACAAAAAAAAAAAATTCACGCTACGAAAGTAATCAACTATTATTATAGATGTTCCTATCTAGCTTTCGGTCACGTTTTATGAAAATGCCAATCAGCAATCGCAAATAGATTAGCATAATTAAAACAACGAGGCGAAGTTATTTATGAAACTACATAAAACGAAAATAGAGCCTATAGTGTGCTTTTGATACGTAGGTCTAGGTACTTTCGATTTGTTCCACTATTTCTCTCTCGTGTACTTGCACTACCGTCGCAAACGCGAACATTTGCAATGATTTTCATGGAGAATAAAGTTTTTTTTTATTGCGGTAAACAGTGTTTTATTTTTAATCTTAAGCTGGAACTGATCGTTTGTTGTGGCTGTATGTTGGAAATGGTGTTTGCGGTTTGTCTGATAGTGTTCCAATATTTGAAAAATTCGAGTATAGGTACTTAATTTCGTACATGATTTCGTACTATATAAACTTGCCCTAAATTCCACGAAGTATAGAAGAATGCAGGATGAGATCAGCTCGCTGTACAGCTGACAAGCTCGAATATTTTCTAGGTAATCTCACATGTTGAGGTGAATTTCCTCACGATTTTCGTAAAAATCCAAGATAACTTTTTATTTTTTATTATTAAAAACCTAAAATAAAAGTGTAAAACTTATAGTAATTAATTAATAATTGATTTTTAATAAAAATTGATTTAAAATAATTTTACACTCATAAATATACCTACCTATTCTTAGGTATATATAATTTTTTTTTTAAAGTTAGGTATTTTTAAGCAATTTTTTTTACACAACTTTGAACAAGGTAGCTATAAAACAATGTTTTCAAAAAAAAAAAAAAAAAAAAGTCCAGTAGGTAAAACCTTTTGAAAGGTCAACGTTTCTGTACCAACACCTTCACTTCTGCAAAAATTCATTTGAATAAAATGGAAAATTCAATATTACCAACTCGATCATAGCTATATGCTTTTTTGAAAAACCTACAACAACCATAAAAAATACACATAAATTTCCACGAAAGCGACAAAATTTTACGAAAAGTCATTCTACGTGATGTTTTGTTGATTTATCGCAACATTATCAGTTTCATATAAATTTTCTTGATAAATAAATGTGAATTTAGCACACATACTTACTTAGTTAAAGAAATAAAAAAATTCAAATACCTATGGAATTTTTGAATTTGTGCTTGAAAGAATCCAAGCAAGTTATTTATATTTTAGGTACCTGCTTAGTAATGTTCCTGGACTTTTTATTCGAATTTCATTGTTGCAAGAAGTGTTTGAAATGTAAGAGCCTCCTGGAAATTTTTCACGTCCCCTCTCTCTTCTAATGCAATGTCTTTTTTTTTCAAAAACCGAATTTCCCGCAAGTTTTCTCATATTAAAAAGAGCCCCTCTCCCCACCACCAAAAAATGGATGATTTCGTTTTTTAAAAATGTTTATTGTAGAAACTTTTTCTAAAAAAGTTTTATTAAAAAGAAGTTTTCATTTTTTTAAATTTTGAACCATGAAACAAATTTTGTTACGTAGCAAACAATTTTGGAGTGAGTTTTTTTTGTGAAAAAGTTTTTTTTTCTATTAAGTTTTTACCAGAAACTTTTTTTAAAAAAACAAAGTTTAATAGCTTTTGTACAATTAAGTTTCCGTTATCCCTTCAAAAATAAAGTAAGAACCTACCTATTCAGTTTTTCTTTAAAATTTAAAATAATGTCCACTTTTTGATCAAAAATGAAAATGTTTTCTACATTTGTTAAGGTCTTTGAGCCATTATTTCTTGCTGTCCTCTATTAAATTAAATTTCAAGAAAATTGAAAAACAACTAGCATTGTCAACTCCAAAAAAAAGTCCTTCTCGACATTCAGGTAAACAGTGGCGATTTTGCCAGGGAATTTATAATGAGTATAGATATCTCGATGGTTTTCTTCATTTTGTGGGGAAAAAGAAAGATACCTTATGGTCAAATTTTGAATTTTTCACCCCTTCATCCCCCACCATTCACCCCTACGAAAAAAATATTGTCAAATTCGTGATCTACACCCTCAAAAATATACAATTCGATATATCACACATCATTATGGTCAAATTTTGAATTTTTCACCCCTTCATCCCCCACCATTCACCCCTACGAAAAAAATATTGCCAAATTCGTGATCTACAACCTCGAAAACATACATTTCGACATATCACACATCATTATAGTCAATTTTGAATTTTTAACCATTTTCACCCCCTCAGCCCCCACCATTGACCTCTACGAAAAAAATATTGTCAGATTCGTGATCTACATCCTCAAAAACATACAGTTTGATATATCACACATCATTAATTCTTGCAAGTAGGTGCAATTTTAAACATAGATCATTGAATAGCTAAATATAAATATTATGAAAAGGGATAATTTTATAAGATTTACGAAACTTGAGATAAATAGGTACAATATATGTACTTACATTATAAAGTGATAGATACCAAATAAAATTCTGCTGAAAATGAGATCAAAACGAGCACATTTTATTCACTTTTCATGGTGCTCTAAACTCACAAAGTTCTATTTTTAAAAAACGAACCTCTAATTAAAATGTTTTTAATAGTTTTTCCCCTCACTTTTTTCAACATAAGTAGGTAGAGGTAGGTACCTAAAATTCAAAATTGCAATTAACTAACCATACTACAAAAAAAAAATTTTTTTTTTTGGGGGGGTGTTTATAAATGCACAAAGCAACTTGAAATAATTTTTATGAATTGCAATGGGGCTTGGAAAGTCGAAGAGGAAGAGGAGGGGGAACGAGAAATTTTCGCACAAAGGTATTTTGATTCATTTGTACAGAAAAAATTGTATTTAAATTTGTATTTTTTGGAAATTGGGTTGGCAATACTGAAAACAACCCATCCTAGATGATACATTTATAGATTTTTTTTTTTTAAATTTCATTGAAAATCTGAACTTGGAGTTCGGTTTTCAAAATTGATCTTTCAAAAAAGTCCACCTTACAATGCTTTTTCAGTTTTTTTTTGGGGTTTTTTTTTTTTTGTTGAGAACCACATTTACTTAATGGTCTCAATGTAGGTAAAAAACATTCAAAAGTTATAACTCACCATTCAAGTTGAGAAGTATGTTGACAAGAATCATATTGCTGAAATAAAAACCTATAAGTTTCCCCTCTCCCCCTCCCCTCGTCTGGCCTGAAGAACTTATGTCATAAGTCATAAGCTTGGGCAAATGGGCAAAGAAACAACTTCTTTTGAGAAAATTTTATAAATTATCAGACTAAGTACCTAATTAATAATTCATTGTATGTATTCAATATGTTTCTGCAATTTGATTAAAAAAAAAAAAAAAAAAAAAAAAACGAAAATCATGTTTAAAATTTTGGAAAAAAACCAAAACTCGAAAATTAAGTTCATCAACTTCTAGAAAAAAATTGAAAAATTGCATCCACCAAAATAACATTTCAATGGAATAAATTTAAACCATTATTAGACATAAAATTGGTAAAATTATTTAATTAATTTAAAAAAAAAACAAACAGAAAAATGATATTAAAAATTGAAAAAAATAAGGATTTTTTTTTTACTTTTTTCTGTTATTTTTAACGGAATCCGAGTTTACCAATCTGAACTGGGAGACTGGGACAGTGGGACACCTTGTATAAGTACTTGATAAAAACAACATACATAAATAGGCGGCGAACATATATTTAAGCGAGATACTTATTATTAAACACGTTGTCTCCTTGGGCCATCCTTCTCTTTCTTGAACATCATTGTATTAAATAGCTCAAATTTTGTCCTAAAATTATACTTACGAGTATCAAGTACCTATGCCTATAAGTAAGCATACACCAGGTATACATTACAACATGCCCAAACATATTCGAGCCTTAAGTGAAATTTGATTAATATAACAGATATATCTAAATGAAACAAATACATATAAAGCCTGCCTACGAAACAACCACTTGTCTTTATTTATATAGAAGTTTAATCATACTTGTTTTAGTGTTCGCATGTTAAATGATAAGATTTCTTGGATCTTTTTAAATGATGCCGGCCGCATGCCTACCTATAGCAATTTTTAAACATTAGGTACATTACGCACGTTCGTCGTCGCGCTTTACCTTTTAAGATTTTTCATTTCCGTTACTGCAGGTGGTATCTGTCTTATTTCTACCTAAATATAATATGTTCATCTTTAACACACAATCATGTATAAATATAAAGGGGGGATTTTCATTCATTCAGTTTGTGTCTTATACTACATAATAGTAAATCATAGAATTTATTTACCAAGTTCATAACAGATGATCTTCTTCGCATAATTTCGCGGCATTCAACTTTCAAGTGGAAGAAATACCTACATATAAACATATACCTGTGACGATTGTCACTAAACAAATACACCTCGTACTTATTAATCTTTGTTTTAAAAACTGATAATGAGTTACCTAAGATCGGAAAAATGACCCACATAATGAAGCACTGATTGCATAATAGTAAACTTATATCTACCTACGCTTCGACGCTTTTCAAAATACGGTAATAAATTTCCTTATAGAAATAATTTAAAAATACCTTTGCTCAGATGTTACATCGACTATCGAGATAATTGATTGGATATAGAATTACATGGCCAATAGCGTTGTCGGCGAAAGGCAATAAGAAAAGGTTCCCTTAACGATGTAATTATTTATTATAAACTTTTATTAACACGATTAAACCGTTTTATGATTGTTTACTAGCAATATCTAGATATGTTTTCGATGATTCGGTACAATTTCGGATTAATTGGACCAATTACGTTGATTAATTTGAAAAATGCTCTTCGTTTAGAAGAAATGACTTAGGTAGGTTGGTAGAAGCAGTAGGTAAAATGGTCATAGATGAGGTGATGATTTGCTTCTTGACTTGAATTTTCGATTTTACTGATTATTGATGTGGATTTTAAGCTTATGAGAGTAATTTTTAACTCTTCTGGAGTGTGAGGGGGGAGGTGTATCTTGTAATATTATTTACACATTGCCTTTTTCAGAAGCAGGTTGGGTAGGGGCTTAAGCAAAAAAATCGCCATTATTTTGAAAATACTCTTTCTTTGAGAGCCTATATCTTCCCTTCGGTGACATCTCCAAGGCTAGAAATTTATTTAAAGCAACAAGGTTTCTAGTTTCTACGTATAGAATATGTAATCAAAACCTTGCAATTTTTTTCACAAAAATCCACCCTAAGGTGCACATTTAATGATTATAAATAAACAAAGTCACACGTTGTAAAAAATTTTCACCAGTTCGCGACCCTCGAAAGCTATTTTAATTTGTAAATCCATTACTAAACGTAATATAAGCAGTTAAGAATTGTTAAAAACGACGTCTGATTTAAGTATAAAATTATTACCTATGTTTTTAGGCGCGAGTTATTATGAAACATAAACACTCGAGGAAATAAACCAGTCGTTCGAGAATAGCCAAGTCTCTCATCGATGGCCCGTCAAAAGTCCAAATGCTGTTCTGTCGGAGTGTTCAAATATTTATTCCACGTTTTTAACATTTTATTTCTGGTAAGTAACTTAACTAGATACAAAGTATATCATTTTGAATCGTGTTATCTAGCTTTGAAAAGTTGTTTGGCACATGGCGACACGATTAACACCTAATTTGCGTTTACAAAATTCAAATATTTAATGTGTATAATGCGATGATTAACCCTACGAGATACCTAAACGATATCTTGTTAGATTAATAGACATATTTGTAAAAATTGACAGTCCGGGTCGATTTGTTTGCATATTATAATTTTAACTCTACTGCGTCGAAATAGGATCCAGAAAGAGATACGGTAGTTGATTCTTTCGAATGGGGAAATTTTACATGATTTTTGACATTAGGTGCCTATTATAATATTACGTAGTTACATGTACTCTTAGCAGTCACAGTCTACTGTTAGAGTGTGGGGTATCTTTTGATCCATTTATGAAATTTCACTTTAGCAGCCAAGTACCTATCTATATTTATTTCAACTACCTATTTTTTACTCCTACCAAAACTGAAGATGCAGCTTCTCCCAAAGTCGAGTTGCAGGATGAAATCAATTTATATCAGATAATTAGGTAGGTATTTCCATAAAAAATGAAGTTTCAAATTTTAAACAGTTTTGTTTCTTCGTATTTTTAATTCAATATTATCACAGATTCTCTAATATTGTTTGTTATTATTACTTTTTCTTTTTTGGAGAGGAGGGGGGGGGGTTCAAGAAAACAGAATTTTCAGATAACATGAAAAATAACTTCGTGTGATTTTCCTGAATAAATATCAAACACTCCTCAATAAGAAAATTTTTAAAGATTGGCAGGTGAGTAAGTCTAAGTACTTATATTTTGAAACGAACCATTTTAATTTGGAAGGCAAGGGAAGGGAAGGGAAAGCAAGGGAAGGAGGAGGAAGCCACTGTACCTGATCCATTAGAAGTGGATTCACCCTTACAAAATTGGACTGGCAACTTTATTTCTTTAGATGAGGAGAGGGGGGAGTTCCAAATTCAGAACTGTGAATCATCTTCATCATTGGACTGAAAATTGGAATTTTTTGCTTATTTCTTTACGTTATTTAGTTAGAATGACACTTGCTTCATTTAAAAAAAAAAAAAATTGTTTATAATTAAAGTCACTATTTCGTTTTTTTTTTTTTTTTTTTTGTTTTAAATAAGAATATTTGGCTCAATCCTTGCTATTTAGTAATGTTTTCCCACAGAATAACTAACTTATAGACACCTACAGACCTACTTGATTAATTTTAAAATTTGTGAATTTTAAATTCATCAGAAAATAATTCGAGGAAACTGAAAATTTGTAGAATAATTATGAATCATGTGGAAAAATTGCAGAAGGGAAGTCAATGCTTGATGTTTATCCTGATAGTGTATTTTTTTTGTTTTTTTTTTTTCAATTCTTTAAGTCGCTGATTCAGAAAATTTAAGCACCCTAGTTCGTTGAGAAAAAACTATAATCTGCATGTTGATTATTATTCAATGTTATTTTAAAATACGTTGTGATGATTTTTTGTCAATTTTTGACTGTTTTCATTTCATGTTGACAAATCAAACCAAAAAATTATTTTTCACAGTCATTTTTTTTTTTTTTTAAGAAATCTGATTCATAAAATATACTTAAATTGAAATACTTACCCATTTTTAAAATGCTTTCTAGTTTCTCCTTTTTGAGCAAAAATTTTCTGATTTTCTCTCGTTTTTCAAAAATGTTGGCAAAATGTTTCGAAAATATAAATTCTATGAAAAACTATATTAGATGCTAAGTGAATATGGAGAATGGGAGGAGAGTTACCTAAGAGGCTAATACCGAGAATTAAGATAATATTGATAATGACTATGGTAAGTAGGTATTCATCGACTGTTTAATCTCATCGATTTTTGTGAAACAATTCCAATTCAATTATAAAATCCATTATATAGACCATATGGTTCTAGAAAAACAAAGGAAATTATAATTTTCACAAATATCTACTCGATATGTGCTCGAAAAACATTTCGTAGAAGAACTTAATTTGCCATTTCTCTCTCAGAAATAAATATTTTATGGCGCAGCGTACTGCAGAACAGACTATAAGATAGGCAAATGATGAAATTATGCCTTCAATCGTCAATGACGCGTTCTATTTTCTGATATGATATCATTATTCAGTACTTACCTACTCATTATTGTTAATTTTTGTACACGATGCGTAATTTGATAACACTTTACGTTTCAAAAAATTGCCTCTTCTTGGTATTCGTAACACCTCTATTCATACCTATACCTATACCTGGGTACTTGGAATCCTCATAGCTGCGGGAAAAAAATCACACAAGTGGGAATTAGGCTTACTCATATGTATTCGTATTCCAAATAATGAGAAGCTACCAAAGAAAGATAAACCCTATAAAAAAAATCTTTTATTTTGTTTACTTACCTGTGCAGAATATACTCGGCTATTGTTGTATTGATATACACAATAGTAAAATTCTATTATTGTCGGGTAGACCGTTACTTACGTTTACTTTCGTAAATCATGCGAAAAAGCCATCTGTAAAGCAACTATACGTATGAAGGGGATATAAAACCGCAAAAAGTGATAAAATGCTCCTAAATTAAGCAACTTCAAAGCATCGTAGGTACACATACTGTAGAATAGGGACATTTTCTGTTGATTATACTCACAGAAGTACCTACAGATAAATCACGTAAAAATAAGTAAAACAAACCGACCCATCGCGTCGTGTACCTAATTTTTCATTAAATTAAACACATTAGAAAGGCCTTAGCTTTAACGTATCTTCTGCAAAGATTTTAAAATCCACGTGAGCACGTGAGGTTTGGTTTCAGGATTCGGCGTATGAAAATTAAAATGCACTTTAAAACACACTATTACGAGTAAATAATCGGAACCCTTTTAAACCGCTGTAGGCGATCGAGTAATCGTGGGCTCTTTTTCCATTCAACTACTTGCATTAATGATACCAAATGATAGGTACGTTATCTGATTTTAGAATTGTTCATTTTTCATATTCTAAATCGGTTTAATCGTGTGAATCGGACTGCAGGCGATGGTTATAAATTTAAATGCTCGATCATTATTTCAGAGTTATCTTCACACATTGTAATTTCCCCTTTTAATACAGTTCAAATGAGTTTGTGTAGATTTGTAATTAATATCCGATGATAAAAGAATGTGTTGCGTGTAAAGAAGTACGATATAAATGCGAACGCCTACTCGAATTGTTTTGGCGCCTGCTTCGAATGAGAATTCGGATGCTGATTGATTTTGGGTCAAAGGTTACACACTTCAAGGTGCATATCAGATTTTTAATACAGTTTAAGATATACGAATACGGATATGCATCTACTCGCGTATCGACAGCCTACCTTTTATCTAAATCTTTGGACTTTGTTCGGATTTACATATTTTAATAGGACTACTTCAATTTTTTCATCTTATAGGTACTAATACGTTTCTGTTTAGCTGTATCATTTAAATAAAAATAATACGCATATAGGCAGTCGTTTATCGATTATTTTCATCTCTTGAAATAGGTTTATCGATTTCCAAAATCATTTATTCTCCATATCATTTAATTCATTTCATAATTTTTCAAAGAAATTATATTGAACGAAACAAATTTGATGACGTGAAATTTTCAAATGACTCTTCGATGATAACTACCGTTATTTCTGCAAATTCTACTCCATTTTTTCACGGATGGGGGGGGGCTTTGAATTTTTCACGTCAAACTTTTGATTGATTCCGGAAAACTTGTCCGGAGTGATCTCCCTTGAGTAAAAAATGAAACATTTGTATCCACCGTGTACTTACGTGAGGACTGAGGGGGCTTTTTTACTCTATATTATACAGTTCTCCTTAAGGTCTAATTAAATATAAATTATAGATGGAGCTATTTTTTGAAATGATCAAAAATGAGCTTTTTAAGAATGAATCATGGCATAACTTTCGATGTTTCAAGATGGAAAAAAAACGTTTTTCTCAACAAAATGACTACCTATTTCCATAATTGAAACAGTTAGGTACTTTCAGACATTTTTCAATAAAAATCATAAAATTTTACGCTTTCAAAAAAATTATACACTGCATTTTTTTTTTTTGGATTTGAGCACCGATTCCGGTTGAAAAACTTTTAAAAACAAAAAAGTCCCACAACAAAACTTGAATTTTAAAGAATCATAAATCAACAGCTGAAATTTGTGACTCACTTGAAAATTCAAGTTCGTTTCAACTCATTCAATTTTGAAAATTGGAGCTGTTTTGTTATGGAATTTTTTTGTTTGTCTGCAAAACATTACCTACAATTTTTAAACCAGTGCCTACCTACCATGTATATTACCCTTGTCAACATTAAAAATTCAAAAAATTTTAATTTAGAGGTACTTAAGTATGCATGAGTCCCCTTTAAAACTACACATTTTATATAACTAAATTAAGTAATTTTTAGTACGATCTCGTACCTTAGATCCGGAGCTAAGGTATTCCCAAACAGCATAAACATTTTTGGGCTCACAAAAAAAATCGATAAAATACACCACAATGCAAAATTTCAGAGGTTTAAATTCATTTCTCGATTTGTGGAAAATTTTCAAGAATTAGGTAAATTTGAGCTCATATCATTTTGCATTAAAAAAAAAAAAAAAAAAAAAACTTATAATTTTGGTCACGTGAAGGTAGAAAGCTTTTTCCTGTCATTTTATTGAAAAAATTATATGAAAAATTCTTCGTTTAAGAAGTTAATTTACATGTCAAAAAAATGTTGAAATTTGATCCATACCTACTCTTTTTGATCTCTGAAATAGATTGGATGTCTCTTCTTGAGTAATTCTGGAGCCCACAATAAATTTTCAAAACATCAGTTCTCGACAAAAAAAAAATGGATTTGAACCAACGAGAAATGGTTTTTGAAAATTTGTGCATGAATTAGCCAAAAGGGGTTCCAAAGGCAGCGAATTCGAGATCATGGGTGCTGAATTTCATTTTGTATCAAACTTTCAGCTTTCTACCTCAATTGTTCAAACTTTGAGGTTTTAATGTGCAGTGAGCCAAATTTTAAATTCCAAAAATTTCCCAAAAATCTAAAATGATTTTCAATGCTTTAAATTTGGCTTTATAATGAATTTTTGGATTCTCTTTCGATTTTTCTCAGTCCAAACCCCCAACATTTTTCTATAATAGGGTACAAGGGTCCCCAATAATTATCAAAATTCAAAAAAAATCAAAGTAACTTGACATTATCATATCAATTGTTACTGATGATGTTTTTAATTTGACCCCTCTGAAGTTTTACCAAAGTGTTCTGAACTCGTTCAAATCTAAATTTTTCGAAAAAAGGACCAAGCTCTTGGTTATCTTATCTACTCGGCCATTAATTTTGCTTATTTTTTATAAGAGTATACAGAGAACTCCTCCTACTTCTACCCCACCAGAAAAAATCAGCCGTTCAATAGAAAACTTTAGGATCCTACCCCAAGTTTGAATTTTCCAAAAATAACCAAAAAATTTGCATTAACAGGCCAAGTAATCGAAGAGCCAGTTACTATTTTTAAAAAATACATCAGGCGACGCGGTAGCGTTGCCACCCCGCCCTCCCACGGTTTCAAACGCGTCATGAAACGCGTTACCATAGGCGGCGCAACGCCAGACGGAGTTATATTCTCAAATCATCAGGCGACGCGGTAGCGTTGCCACCCCGCCCTCCCACGGTTTCAAACGCGTCATGAAACGCGTTACCATAGGCGGCGCAACGCCAGACGGAGTTATACGAGGTATGGCAATTAAGTTCCGGGAATGCATTCGGTGAGGGTGATGTGGTAACACTGGAGTGTTCGCAAACACGTTGTTGTGTAGGGTAGACCTTCCTCTAATACTTTGCAAAATTTCAAGTTGATTGGGTGAATTTTGTGGGATTTATAGCTGTTTAAAGTGAACCATCTTTTAAGGTCACGTCGTAAAACTTTAAGGAGTGACTTGAGGAGGATCCTTGAGTCAGGGAGATCAGAATTTGAGTTGGGGTTGAGGTAAATGTCTCAAAAGGTCAAACGTAGTGTTTAAAAAAATTAAGGAAATGTTTGAGGAAGATCAGGTGATCAAAACCTCACAAAAAGTAGGCCATGAGATTCTTGTTGCCAAGTGGCTGTGAGGAAATGTCCTCTGAGGTGAGTAAAAAATAATTTTCAAAGGAGATTGACCTCATAAGTCATTAGTGTAGTCTTTCTTCAACTCAGTGCATCGTATTTTTGCTCAATGCTCCCATTTAAAATACAATTTTGCGTCTCTCAGAGGTGAATTCCTCAAAATTTGAGTGGAGGTTTTTGAGTCCTTCTCAAAAATGGAATGGGTGTTGATTCTCAGGTAAAAACCAACTGAGAATGAAGTAAAGGTCCCTAGGAATCAAATCTGGGGTGTAGAAATAGTGAGGAGACACTAAGATGTCTTGAGGAGGTGACCATTCCTCCAAGAAGTAATTTGCAAAACTCATTTTCACGACGTCGTATCAAAAGTTACCTTCGAAAAATACGCACCAAAAAAAAACGGAACAACCTACGGCTTTGAAACTTCAAACATTACTTAAGGAAGGTACAGGCTACTGGACAAAGTGTTCGCGAACACTCCAGTGTTGCGTCTTCCTCCTCTCAGGAGGGCTTCCCGGAACTTAATTGCCACACCTCGTATTCTCAAATCATTTCATAATGTTAGCCCAGAATATTTCCAACGCAATTTTCTCAAAAACTATGCGTTTATTCAAAAAACGCATAGATACTTTTTTTCTTATTTTTCAAAGACCTTTCAGAATATATAAGAATAATTTTTGTACGATAAAAATTCGCAAAGTTTCAAGTACCTTGTTTTTTGTCATTTTGGTAAAATTCTTCTTCAAGTTCCACTCAAAGTTAGAAGGATTGGCCGAACCAATTTTGATGAAATTTGGAATATAGCTTTGATTTGTCAACCATTACTGACTAAAAGCAAAAAATTGTAAATTTTTTGAAAATTGACCCTGCACCCCCCCTTTTTGGGCCCCAAAAATTTTCAAAATTGACCCAAAATATCAAAAGGCACTTCTCCACCACAAACTTGATGTTCATGCAAAAATTGAGCTTTGTAGCCCAATTACATCAAGCTTGAGTGGAGTCTAAAGATGCTGAAAAATGACAAATTTTGAAAAAACGAGCAGTATATTTATCCAAAGTACAATCAAACCAAAGCTGGGATAGATGTACGTACATCAAAAGGCACATCTACGATGTTCAAAGTACATTTGAACAAAATTTCAGCGTGATTTGTGCCCTATTCGAAGCTGTAGCTTTTCTTAATGAAGTAGTTTAATTATACTCAAAAAATGGCCAACAATCCATTTTTTAAGAAAAGCTGCAGCTTGGAATAAAGTCCCAATCACGTTGAAATTATGTTCACATATACTCCAAACACCACGGAAGTGCCTTTTAATATTTTCAAATTGATATGAGCTTTCATTTATGCGCAATAATAATTATTATTGCACATAAACGTTCAATATCGAAATGTCCGTTAAATTTAAAGCACAACACCTGTTGGCGTTACAACGTGAGCGTTGTATGCAGTTGAAATGCGCCGTTATCTAAGCAGCCCAAGTGGCTGCTTGGTTTAAGCTTCCGCTCGCCACTCAGTAGACTCCGGTTCGAACCCCATCAGAATCAAAAATTTTTTTCAATTTTTAATTTTGTAAGCTGATTTTTTCAATATGATTTTTATTTAATATGTTCAATTTTTAAAAATAAATTGTAAAAAAACGTTGTTTTTCACTTCCGAAAGTACAAATTTTCTTTTGCCCTTCTTTTTTTTTTTTTTTTTTTAAAGTAAACATGGAAAAAATTTCATTACGCAAATTTATTTAAAACAAACAAGATACATTTTTTCACCTGAAAAAACATTTTTTTTTTTACTTCTTGAAATGACGTTTTTCTTTACTTTGTTCAGGTTTGTTTGGTTTTCATTAAAAAGTTGACATTTAAATTCCAAAATTTTGAAGCCAAAAAATGGAACCTGAAAAACACATTGTTTCTCATCTCTTGAATTTTTGAACGTTTTTTCACTCGCATCACTCAGATATTTTTTCTATCCTTTTCCTAAACTAAAAAATTCCATTTTGAAACTTCAAAAAATTCAAAAACGAAAATAATAATTTTTTAATAGGTATTTCTATCAATTATTGGTAAACTTGTCATTTCATCTCTCATTTCATTTTAGAAATTTGTATTCGCTATTGTGTCATTTTATTTGACAAAATTTAAAGTCTTTTTTTTTACTGATCGGCGAATTTTTGGTCAACCCCTTCCTCCATCACCCTTAAAAGCCCACTGTTTTTATTCCAGTCAGTTTAATGACAAATGTCCAGTAATCTGTCCACTCTCTTCTGCATGCTCCTGCCACCAACGCTATTTTCATTCATTAGATTAAACACTTCATCACAATAATATAGAAAAAAAAGTACTGATATCCTCCAAAAAAACTCTTCAAAAAAGAATTACACCCCGCCCTCTCCACGATTCCTAATGAATCTACTCCATGAACAAAAATAAAAAAATTTCAGTAAGAAAATGTTATGATATCATGGTGGAATCCGCCCCTAACAAAAACAACCTACCACTTCACCATTTATCGTATAAGACAATCTATGAAACAGCTAATGAGCCAAAAATTTGGGCGGACAGATCCCTCAAATAAGTTTAGTAATCTAACTTGACTCTGGAGTGTGGAAGATTTGTCAGCCCCCAAATTTTTGGCTCATTAGCTGTTTCATAGATTGTCTTATACGATAAATGGTGAAGTGGTAGGTTGTTTTTGTTAGGGGCGGATTCCACCATGATATCATAACATTTTCTTACTGAAATTTTTTTATTTTTGTTCATGGAGTAGATTCATTAGGAATCGTGGAGAGGGCGGGGTGTAATTCTTTTTTGAAGAGTTTTTTTGGAGGATTATTTCTTTTCGTAATTTTTCAGTTTTTAACAATATAAGGTAAATCAATAAATCACATTTTAAGACTCAGTTTTTTGTGGGTCAAATTTAATAAGCACGGTTGAGTTTCAACATCAGTCAAAAAAGGTGTGTTTTCAGGGGCCAAATTTGCCATTAAGTGTGCCCGAATTTTCCTACTTCAAAAGTTCTGATCACAGATTTTGGAATAATTTCTTGAGACGAACAAAAATTTTTTTAAAATTAAGTTCCTCAAAATTTTTGACAATTGAACTTCTGTTCGATTTTTTTCAGATCTGTAATTTCTATTTTAAAAAATATCATTCAAATTCTGAAATTTTGAAGCCAAAATAATCAATCTCTTCCAATAAAAAATATTGTTGTTTCACATATCAAAATACGAATTTTCAAAAGCTTTTGCTTTCGCTTCGCCCGAGCAAAATTGTTTTTCTTTTACAAACCGAAAAAATTTAATGTTTGAAGCTTCTAAAAATTGAAAAATGAAAACGAAAATTTTTGATAAGCCTAGGTAATTATTAGGGCTCGGATTTTTATGCTGGAGCATATTTTTTGTATGCATAGAAGATAGGGAATTTTTCAATTATCTCCACGATTCATGAAATTTCAAGTAAAATGAGCCTAATTTGTTACAGCATATTTTGACATATTTCACCATAAAAGCATATAAAAGCATATTTTGGCATTTTTTTAGGGAATATTTTGCGATTTTAGAGCATATTTTACGTTCTTAGTGGGTTTTTAGGGAATATTTTGCTCAATTTCAAATTTTTGCATCAAATTAGTATTTGGCTATTTTTCATTTTTTTCTCCGAAAAATTTGTGAAACTGGCAATTGCGCTCTTGTACCTACTAATTTTTTTTTGTTCATTTTATTTGTTTTTTATTCCTTTAATAATGTAATTAGAATTACTTTTTTGTAATTTTAAAACGCTCTGTTTTCCATTTTTGTTCGTGAATTCTTGGTATTACACAACAATATTAGTAAAATCGTATAGGAATTGATTTTTCCTTCCTGTAAAACAATACCCATATCGTTAGGGAATATTTTTACTTTTTAGAGCATATTTTGGCATTTTTTAGGGAAAGAATATCCGAGCCCTGGTAATTATCTACATACGTACAAGTGTAATATCAATTGGCAAAATTGTGTTCTTATATATTATTTCACATTTAAAAACTCACCGTTTTATTCGGTCAAATTAGTATTTTTTTCTCATATCAGTCGGCAAATTTTTGGTTGGTCACCCCCCCCCCTCATGCTTAGTTTCGCCCCTGGTGAGCTTCCATGCTCTAGCAAAAATGCCTTTCTCAGTTCTCAATTTAAAAAATAATAATTAGGTACCTCTACCCAGGTATACTCACTGAATAAAAATTATGAAAATGTACCCCCATTCTCCCCCTCCTCCCAAATTTTGTATAATTTTACATTTTTGTTGAGATGTGATATTTTCCATGTTCTGCTCCGTTTTGCCACTTGAAAATTTCCGGTTGAGTCAGTTGGGAATTTTATGAGCCACCCAATCCTCGAAACAGAGCTTTACCATGTCCCCTCGCCGATAATAAAACACATGTATCGATATTTCGTCCATTGAGATTTAAATTGACACAGCGATGTAGTATTCTCCATTCCCCCTCGGTATTTCCATCCTGCATTGACTGCGTAACATTTCGCTATTTACATTTCAAATCGATGTTAATGATAACAGCAACCATGTGGTCCACGTGCTCGATGACGATGACGTCTTAAAAAATTTGCTCGAGAGAGTGAACGCGGATCTCATTTGTAAAAATAATATAAACAAACGTTTCTTTCTTTTTATATTTTTTTCTACAAAAATATCTGCTTAAATATTTCCAGCATCTGGTAAATTTCCCATAAAATTCATTTTCTCACGAAAAACTCGGTTATATTGATATAACACGGGCGCCATTATTCTTTACATTAGTACGTACATAGGCCTTCAGTATACTTAGACTTTATACTGTACACATGATTGTGTGCGTTGTGCACAATCTCAAGAATTTTTAGTACATCTTATTTATAGAATTTTTTGAAGGAATTTCGAAGAAACCCTCCAATAAACTATCAAAATAGTATTCGAATTTGTGAAAATAGGTTATTTCGATTCTTATCGCGATCTCGATCTAATTCTACGCACTCAACAGATCCTGTCAAGAATAGGTATATGTTTCCCATTGAAATTATGCGGAACCATTTGCATGAATAATTTTCGCATAATGACGATAAAATATAAATATCGTCGAGTTTGAAAATTTGAATTTGCTCGACATTTTTCCCAACCAACTAAACATAACCTTGAAAGAATGCTCGCCGATAGTTTTTTCCATATCGCAAAGTCAGACACGATTGTGATGAATTTCATTTTAAATAAGTAGGTACCTGGTACTTAGTACCTATCTCGATGGAACTATCTCTCTATGCAAGAAAGAATTCGCTAAACGTTACGGTTTATTTGAGGTATTCTCATTACTCGTTATGTATTTTACGACTGGAAGTGGGTTGTAAAGTTTATTACATAGTTGTATACGGTTAGTTTTGAAAAAACGAGTATACGATTTATGAAGTCGTTTATACGAATTCGTACAATTTTACAAACTCTTTAGCGACGATTTTGGTTTTGGATTCCATTTCTATCTTAATATAGTTCATAAAAGATGGAAAATGCTAATGGACATGGTGCATCGTATCAAAGATACCAAAAAATTAAGCCTACGTTTTGATGCAAATGGAGGAAAAAAAATAAAAACAGCAGCTTTTATTTTAAAAACCACTATTCCGAGGAATTTCACGACACCAATAATAAGTTAACTTAGTTTATACAATTTATACAAATGAAATGAAAAAAGACCATGGTAGTAGAATGTGTAGTACTACTCGTATGATGCTTTTACAATATGAGAGCATCTATAAATAACACTTCATTGTTACTTCTCGTGTTTATACAAACATTTCAACTGATACACTTTTTTTCCTCTTTAAAGAACACACTCTAGAAAATTTATTACCATTTGGTTGCTAATGATTATTATCTGTTTTTAGTAAGCTCTCTATGTATACCTACTATAATGTGTTGAAACTGGTTTAAATGTATTCGACGCGAATTTGCGACCATTTAATGCCAACTTATCCAGTACACGGTACCTATTTGCATTTAAATGCGCAGCTTTGAAAGGCCACTCGTGTAGTTGAAGCAATTGAGTGTAAAATAGTTACATAAATTGGTTTACGATGTGCAAAAAAAAGATCGAAGCACATGAGGCGGCGGCGGCGTAAGTGGTATCGATGCCTTTGATAAAGTGCACACGACGATAAATCATAAATTTCTACGTGTTACTTGGCACGTGTTGGCGGGTATGGTATAGGATTCCAGAAAGGAAAAAAATGTAGGAAAAAAATCATGAATCGGTGTGTTCTGTTGCATGGTTCGATAATTAATAATGTACCAGAACACGTCGTTATACATGTAGTGCATGTGTTCGGTATAACGCACGTTTCTTTTATAGATTCGGCAACTGTCGAAGAGAATACAATACTTTGGTAATTGTGAATGTGCCACGACCAAGAGGTTTTAACTCTGACTCTCTGTGACTTGGCGGTCATAATACGTACGTAAATGGGCAACGTTTATACGAGCGATATATACGTGACTGCAATAATTATCAACGCTTTACATCTTTTCTTTGGAATTTGAAAATAGGGGCGAAATGTACGAAATTTTTATAGAATTTATGTTTTTTTTCTTCTGTTTACAGGTCTCTGGATTGAATGTTTTAGTGGTGGCGATATGGAGCGTGTTTTGGAGGTATCACTTGGTGAGTGTGCAAGAAACACCCACCTATGCGATCATTGTTCATGTACTTTTGCTAATTGGTATCCTTATCTGTATCATAAATATCATGGGATATGTGGGCGTTTGGAAAGAAAACAGATGCACCATTTTTTGCGTAAGTATGAGCTTTTGCAAATTTAATGTACGTTGAATGGCCTAAGTGGTGTTTTGCAGGTGCGAGTCGGTTTGGCTTTTGAGTCTTCCACGAAGTTCACGATTTTTCACCGGATATTTACTTTTAAAATTATACCTACCTACCTAATGTGCAAAAATTTTAATGTTTCCACTTCAAAAAAAAAATAATGCATGTATTTCGAATACTTTGATCCATATAGGATCTTCACGAGAGGGGTTTAGGAGTTCCACCCTCTCATACTGCATGTTTCTGGTTTAAAAAAAAAAAAAAAAAAAAGTCGAAGGCATGAATCGCAAATCTATTCAATATTTCAAAGAATCTTACCAAAATTATTCCCTTCTCCTCCGCGTTCGTTTCGTATAAAATTTGGATTTACAGACGATTTTGAAACGATTTTCTAATTTAATGTTGTTATAATTTACCTACCAACTCTGTTGGAGGGACTTGAATTGATTACAAATTGAGTAAATAAAATTTTGGATACATACCTACTTTACCAACATGAATTTTATGAAGGTTTAATTGGTTAGAATTTTCTCACACTTGTTATTTAAGAACAATATTCCTATTTTTAATGGATTTTTACACGATTTCAGAAGCATTTTCAAACTACTTAAATAAAATTTTAAATGATTTTTATTGGCTGGAATTTTTCTAAACATTTTTGAAGCGACGTTTCGATTTTAAATGATTCTTCGTGAACATGAAGATTTGAAATGAATTTTTTCACAATTTCTAAACGGGTATTTTTCATGTTTTTCAAGTAGTAAATTTCAATTTTTTTCAGAATTTTTTTTATTTTAAATAAATTTCAATAAAATTATGATTGAATTTTAAGATTTTTTTAAAAATTTGAACGAATTTTCAGATAGTTTGAAAACGGTACTAAACGATAAGTGGGAATGTGACGAGAGGAAGTGAATTCCAGAAAAAAAAAAAAGGTTTTCATTTTGAATAAATTTCAAAATGACTTTGGATATTTTTTTTTTTTATACAATACTGTAATCAAAGATTATCAGTGTTTCAGATTATTTCAAAAATGAAGAAATATGTTTTCAAACCGGTTTCACAGAAATGTTACAAATCGATTCAAAATAATATCTATGATTTTAAAACGGTTTAAAAATTGCAGCTTTTTTCCTCTATGAAACGGTTTTGTTATGGTCTTACCTTCGGAGAACATGTTCTGGCATCCCAAAGTCACTGACCCGTCTGTCTGGCTTCTCAAGGTCGTCTGTCTAGATATATGTTCGGCTTTTCGAGGTCATTGACCCGTCTGTCTGGCTTCCCAAGGTCGTCTGTCCATCTGTTTGGCGGTTTGAGGTCATTGACTTGCGTTTCCAGATTCCCAAAGTCGGGTCGTCTGTATTTCTATGCAGCCTCTTGAAGTCATTGACCCATCTGTCTGGCTTCTCAAGGTCGTCTGTTTGTCTGTCTGTTTGGATTTTCGGGGTCATTGACCCGTCTGTCTGGCTTCCCAAGGTCGCTTGTCTACCTGTTTGGCGGTTTAAGGTCATTGACCCGTTAGTATAGCTTCCCAAGGTCGTGCGTTCACCCGTCCGACCTCTTAAGGTCATTGAACTTGTCTGTCTGGCTTCCCAAGATCGTCTGTCTACCTGTCAAGGTCATTGACCCGATTTTCCGGCTTCCCAAGGTCGTCTGTGTTCCTATATGCAGCCTCTTGAAGTCATTGGCCCGTCTGATTGGTTTCTTAAGGTCACTGACGCACCTGTCTAGCTGTCCAAGGTCGTCTGTCTTTCTGGCTGCCTTCTTAAGGTCATTGACCCCTCTGTTTGGCCCTTCAAAATTTAGATTTCTTTTCTTTGAAGAGCATGGAGTTTAATTTAGCTGCTAAAAATCGGGTTGGGCATGACTTGGAGGAATTCAAGAATACAAGTGAAATTTAAAGCCATGCTGGAGGCTTCAGAGTGGCCGGAAAAATTGAAATTCGGTTTGGATAAATTGATATTAGTTTTGGGACTAATTTTCATCCCCATTATCTTTACTGAATCAACTTTTTTTTTTTCAAAGAAGCATATAAATTGTCAAAAATGGTAAATTTTGGATTTTTTAAAATTCGTCAAAAATTGGTAAATTAATTTTGGGCTGCTGAATTCTAATTATGAGAATGTTCTCGTTCAAATCAAACTTCGACGGAAGACACCTTGAGATATTCATTTTTTCGAATTTGAATGCATTTTTAGGCCACAATGAGGGAAGGGGAATTTTTAAATTTTGAATAGTCCAATATATGTTTTGACAATTTAGAGAATTTTTGCTGAAAATTTTACGAATTATACCAGATGATTTTTCAAATGTTTTTGAGAGCATATAGGTACCTAGTTGTTTGAAATCTTGGTATATTTTTCAAAAAATTTAATTTAGAGGATTTGTTGAACTTTGATGAATTTTTTCGTCATAGATTTTGTGTATTTTTCAAATTTACTGCTAACATTTGAATTGAAGCGTGTGTTTCCAAAACGCACTAAGTCCACTTTCAAAGATTCTGAGGTTGCAAGGCCATCTAGCATAAAGTTGTGGCCCAAAAAAAATGGCTGATTTTTTGATATGTTGTGCCCAAGGGTGTTGGTTACAACATATCAAAAAATCAGCCAATTTGGGCCATTTCTACATTTCTAAATTGTACCAAATACCATGAATCTCTTATCAATATTTTTTTGGACTTAGTGCGTTTTGGAAACACATGCTTCAATTGAATGTCTGGAAAAATAAGAAACTGTAAGCTACATACTTCTCAAGTGTTTTTTTTGGGGGGGGCAAAATTTGGGATATAGTGTCCTCTTCCCTCTTCGCACTTTCAAAAATTCTGACCAATTTTTAAAATAATTTATAAAAAGGGACTTGAACCTGCAGTGTTTTAATGTTGGCCACTAGATATGTGATTAAATATAGGTACATTTTTTTTTATAAAAACCTACCTTTGTACCACCAAACTGACCTCAAATGATCCTTGTTTTCTGTTACAGTACACGTTCCTGTTAATATTGGTATTTTTAGCTGAAATATGCATCGGAATGATGTCGTTCTTTTACAAGAATCAAATACCAGCAGAAATGGAATTAAATTTAAATTCAACTTTTGTAAATCGCTACGGAGTAGATCACAGACCTACAGAAGCCATTGATTATATTCAGAAAAAAGTAAGTTTACAAAATATCTACAAACCCACGTTTCTCAAGCCGCCAAATACAAATACTCGTACCTACTATGGTTTTGCCGGAGAGCGTTAATTAAAATTAATGATTTTTACTGTACAGATGCGATGTTGCGGTGCCATTCGTTTCGAAGACTGGAAAGCTAGTCAGTGGTATTTATTAAGTAACAATAGTAATATTTTAGTACCTGATTCATGCTGCCGATCTCCAAGTTTAAATTGTGGACGAAGAACCCATCCTAGTAATATTTTCTACAATGTGAGTAAAAATTTAGGTATCTATTTAATTCCTGTTCCATTTCTTAATTAAATAGGTAGATCTCTAGCATGCCTATGCCTAATTTGAGATACCGTGAACCAATTCGCTTAAATAATTATTTAATTTTATTTTCCGCAGGGATGTATTTATAGATTAAAAAGCGAAATTCGTGATCATTTGTCAATTGTTCAGTGGATTACATTTTTCATCGCAGGATTGCAATTTTTCGGTATTTTATTATCGTGTGTATTATGTGTTAGAATAAAACACGTGTACTAATTTCATGAACCTCAAACTATTGATAACTATATATTTATTTTTATGTAAACTTCTGTACCTACCTATTATAAATATTTTTTATTTTTACCTGTCATTATATTTTTTCTCAATGATTTGATAATGTGCCAATTGTATCTACGTGTAAATAAATCATTTTTTTGTTGTTCATTTAAATATGAAGAAAGCTCACCTTATTTACATCTACACATCTAGCTACCTGTAATGAATACCTATACCTACAAGTAAAAATATAGAACTCTGAGAATTTTGATCCGAAATTCTGAATCGTCTACAGTGATTTTAAATACATGCCTATCTATACTTAATGTTTAATGCAAGAAAAGTCAACATAATCATTTTGTCAATTGTATTTTTGAGACACATCACCACAAAAGATAGGTATATGGTATACAGATTGGGCTTTTTTTGAAAAAATAAAAATAAACTCGTCTTGAAAAATCTCCTGGGTCTCCTATTAAAATAATAGATTTGTATGAAACAACAACTCAAAATATTAATTTACTAATTGAATCCAATTTGAAAGAAAAATCACTTCACTCGAATTATTGCCTCGATATGGGGGAAGTTCATAAATGGAAAAGAGTTCACACACATTCGTATTAACTAATTGATGATACGGTTAAAGGTCATGTAATTGTAAATCAATTTAAAATATTGATATGAAAATGAGATTTACAATTAAATACTTGCTAACGAAGTACGAACCATGATTTCATGTTGTATTATAGAAGAAAATAGGGAATTAAAAAGTCGTAAAAGATTTTTTAATTTTCGTGTGAATGGTTGATTATGGCTAATTAGGTAAGCGAGTTATCATTTCAGTGTTCTAGCGGTAAGTGGTTTTCGAATAGAAGTGTAGGGAGTAGGTCTAGGTTAGGTACCACCATAACACAAGTGTATAAGCAGAATAGTTCAACCAGATATTATATTTGATGGAATTACTTGAAAAATTTACTAAGTAGGTGAGTCCATGGAGGAGTCATACCCAAAATCGAACGAACCAGGAGCAGGAGGGGCAGGGCAGAACACATCACACGTACAGTGCTAACTCTGCTAACAAAGTTGGAGTTGGTTTTCAAATTGAAAATTATTTGCAATGATTGGGAAATTAAAAAAGAATTAATTTTGATTATTGAAGAGGAAACATTTAATTTTTATTATAAAATCGAAGTTTGCAGTAAATAATTTTTTTCTTTCAAATTCTGAAGAAATCGACGAAAATTGCGCTGGAGGCTTCAGAACTCTTTCCACAAATCGCGGTCCCGTTCAAATCTAAGGCAGACAACTCGAGACGTTCCCTTGTGAGTGTGAGTATTTTGTGTTCTTGAAAGAAGAGATTTCAGAGAAATTGAACTGGAGCATTAATTTAATAAAAATAGTAAAGTAAAAAGTTAAAAACACATTACAGAAGTTCGACTTCGAACATGTTTACGGTTTAATATGGTCATGGATGGTGTAAGATGAGAATCAACAGCTCAAAATTGTCCCATCCCATTCCACTTATCTTCGGTTTTCAAAGTTCAAATCAAAATGTCTTCCTCTTCGACTCTTCGTATACTTTGAGGGCCGAATTCATAGACGTTACTTAAGGGACACTTGGCTAAGTGGTGAATTTTGATTCAATTTTTCTCACGAAGGAATAAAAATTTTATATTTTTAAAATGATAAATCAACACTTCGGAGTTCAATCTCTCAATTTATTCAAAAACAAAGGGCCGAATTCATAGACGTTACTTAAGGGACACTTGGCTAAGTGGTGAATTTTGAATTTTTGATGCAATTTTTCTCACGAACGAATAAAAATTTTATATTTGTAAAATGATAAATCAACACTTCGGAGTCCAATCTCTCAATTTATTCAAAAACAAAATTTCAAAAATTCAATCACGCTTGGAAAAATTGCTTCAAAATTCACCACTTAGCCAAGTGATCCCTAAGTAACGTCTATGAACGGTTCACGCTCTATCTCCGGCGCCATATTTGTTTTTACTGCGACGAATGGATGCCTTCGCAGCTATCAATATACTGATTCAATGCTGTATAATCAACAAAGTGTATGTAATAATTTTTGACGTATAAACGTACTACGTTTACTATTTTAATTTGTTTAAATAACGCAGTGTCTAAATGAAATTGCGTTCAATTCATCTCAAGAAATACAACTCGAATTACTTGGACATTTCACAATCGAATTAGTCATCAGTTTGAAGAATTGCACTGATAATACATCAAAATGGGACTAACTCTTTCGTCTGCCCTAACCCGGCTCTTCGGTAAAAAGCAAATGCGTATTTTGATGGGTAAGCTGATATCTTCAACTAATTACTCTAGTAAACCTCCTACTCCTTGCATTACATTCAAAAAACATCTGTAGTCGGTTCATTATGTGCCATAATTTTACCCAAATTGCCATAGTAGTCGTTACAATGACACTCTTTTGATTTCAGTCGGTCTAGATGCAGCTGGTAAAACAACTATTTTGTATAAACTGAAACTTGGAGAAATCGTCACCACCATTCCAACAATCGGTATGTGTTTCTTTTCTGTTCATCGAAGAACTAAATCTCGAACTGTCGAAATATCAACGTGTGAATGTTTTAGGTTTCAACGTCGAATCTGTGGATTATAAGAACATCAGTTTTACCGTTTGGGATGTCGGAGGTCAAGATAAAATCAGACCATTGTGGCGTCATTATTTCCAAAACACTCAAGGTTTAATTTTCGTCGTGGATTCCAACGATAGAGATCGAATCGTAGAAGCTGAAAAAGAACTTCATAATATGGTATGGTATTCGAGTCATATTTGAGAGTTGGGATCACTGTTATCAATTATCATATTCGTGACTAATTTACGATCATGTTCTAGCTACGAGAAGACGAATTGAGAGACGCTGTGCTGTTAGTATTCGCCAATAAACAAGATCTTCCTAACGCCATGTCTGCTTCTGAACTGACAGAAAAATTAGGACTGGGGCATCTACGTAACCGACAGGTACGTTTTGAGTGATTATTACTGTACTGGAAACCTTAATTGCTCATATTCATATTTGATTGTTGCAGTGGTTCATTCAGTCCGCTTGTGCTACCCAGGGACAAGGTCTATACGAAGGATTGGATTGGTTATCGAATGAATTATCCAAATGAACTTAATCTTAAATAATTTACGATGTGTATAGATCTCTTAAATATCATGATGCGTCGTTTTTTTTTTTTTTTGTATTCACCATGCGATATTTACGCTGATTCGCTTTTGTTTTCGTAATGCTATTGTATAATTATTATTCGTGGATGGCGCAGAATTCATATATTGTATGTGTATATATCTATTTTACGTTGTATTTTTCCTCATTTTTAGTTTCTATCTGCAGCATTACTTTAATTTTTCAAATGCACTTAATTGTTTTAAACAAGCATTAATTTAAACCCGGTGCAGTGTCGAGACCCGCCGATAGAAATTATTCCCGATGCTGGTAAAATCCGAAAAATTTTCGTTCAGTTGATTACGTATTGTCTTTCAATGTTTTCCATTGTTATGTATTAAAAAAAATATCCTTTCTTACGTCATCGTTTTACATGGTGGAAATTTTTTCTTACGTTTTGTACGAGTTTTACATACGTTCTCTTTTCTTTTTTGTAAATTGAAGATGTTATCATGTGGTACTTGTAGTAGTTAGATCCTGCGTACGATGAAGTTTACCAGAATCAAATCGACTAACTGTTAATTTTCATGTCGTTATAGAATGTAAGTAAATAAAACGATGAAATACGTAAACAGAGCCTTTCATTTTTCTATGGCAACTCCAGTCGTCGTTCAAACATATGCATTGCAGTTATATATAAAACGTTTATTTTTTTTGGCAACCAGAAATATAATAAAAAAGAAAAAGTTCTAATAACGATTTGTTATTGAGTGATTGTATTACTTATTGTACTTAATGATAGAGTGTATTGAGCATACAGAACAGCATCGTGAACAGTAGGGAAAAAGTAGAATAGATTTGATTCCATTAGTCCATTTGTTTTGAACGTTTCGTACACGGGTTCTATAACAAAATTATTGGTTTTAGTGATAAAATAGTGTAAAGGTTGATTGAGAAAATAGAATCTCGGTGTTTAACTTACCAGAAGTACCCGCCGCGTAAAATTGTATGTGTAAATCGTGTAATTCTTCTGCTAATGATTTAACTGTTGAAGCACCGGCTGGATCAATATAATGGATACCTGATAAATCTAGAACGATGTAACGAATCTAAACAAACAAGGAAATTTATTAGTCTACAGATGTTCAGAATTCTGATCATTTAGTACAATTTCGCAATATAACGACGACGTACTTTTTCTATCGATTCTAAAGAAAACACTTTATTAGAGTCTGTACAGTGTTTTTGTTTGCCAGATATTCTGGTCGGATCGATGTTGAGTAAATTGTAAATTCTATTTTTGAAATGACCACGGTTAGCGAAATTGATTCCTCCGCAATATCGAACTATTTTACCACCTTGTGGATCTACAGTCTGTAAAATATCGTAATAAATTACGTAAGTAGGTAAATGAAGAGCAATGATAGGCATCTATGAGATACATGTGAGAGGAAAAAGGGATCTTACATGATTATATTTTGATTTATCAACATAAATATCGGTTCCTGGAACTCTACTTAGTAGATACGTTTGAGGTTTTAATCCTTGAATAAATAAGGATAACACAGATACTAATAAACCGACTAATAGTCCTATATCGATTTCGATCAAAATCACAGATAGATAAGTGCAAATCCACACCATCGCATCGAGAAACGATAATCTCCATATTGAAGGTAATTCGGTAATTTGTAACAAGACACTTTTTAGTGCCACTACGATTAGACTTGATAAAACACACTGTAAAAATACATCATAAAATTAGTAAAATGAAACAATAATTTCTGATATATAAAGTGGAAAATAAAGCTTACCCTAGGAAGTGGTTCAAAAAATGGTCCTATCCATAATAAAACAAATAGCAAAATGGAGCATGAAACTAAACTAGCAAGCTGCGTTTTACCACCAACAGCCTCTTGGATCACACTTCTCGATAAAGAAGCAGCAAACGGTGCACAACTGAAAAATGATCCTACCACGTTTCCAGCTCCCTATAGCACAAAATTTGGATTAGTTTCAGAATTGTTGTAGAATTTTAAAAATTGCTGAATAATAACTGCGCTTACTTGAGCTAGTAATTCTTGGTTCGCATCAACTTCGTATTTATTCCTTTGAGCAAATATTATAGCCATCGACATCGAGACTATGTACGCAATTATGGCTATGACGAGACTTTCCAGAGCTACGTTACTCATCAATGAGATCGTTGGAGGTTTCGGTTCTGGAATACTAAGAGTGAAAAAAATCGACCATTAAAATTAATAACAGAAATAGGTATTTTAACGTAGAGGAAATAAGCATCTCTACAACTTACCCAACTGATATCTGACCGACAACTTTTAGCTTGTAAGCACTGCTTATATCGCTGTATTTTGATATAATTGTACCGATTAAAACGACAATTAATTCAATAGGAACTGGAAAAACACATCTCTTCCCCAACCAAGGCTGAAAACAAAAAAACATTCTCATTAGAAGACAAATTTACTCGGTTACAAAATTGAAAATAGGAGCTATAGATACTAGGTAGGTATAAAATACAAGTAAAATAACTTGAATAAATCTAAAACAATCCAAATGAAATACATAAAATGGAAATGGATAAATTTTGGTACCACTGGGAGCCTTGAATGATCCCAATTCCCAATTTGGAAAAAATTCAATTTTCAATTTAAAAATAAAAAAATAGAAACATCTTGTTTTTTTTCAATTTTTCAAAATTTCCTTCTGTTTGATAATATTTTACCAAATACTAGTTTCGTAATTTTTGCAACACCAATAATCACTTCGCGAGAAGATAAAATAACTTATTACAGTATTTTTAAAAAAATTTCGAACTTATCTAAATTATTGGCGATTAAGAAAAAAAGGTCAATAATCTATTAAGCGTTGGAAATACCCCCTACTTCTCCTCTGCTTCTACTCCATCACATTGTGTACAATATATTGCCTACACCGTCAAAACAAGGTGAAAACATCTATCTATCATTTTTAACCTCCAAAGCTCGTAAAATTAATTTCCTCAAAATCTCTATCACCCCAATTAAAATAAAAATTCTTGTTTTTTTTTCTCTAGAAATTTGACACGAATATACTCATTATTTAATCTTCTAGGTATTTCATAACTTGAAAACATTTCTATCTGGTTTGTGAGTTAAATAAACAATCGCATCCATTGTGTGGTTTACGATGAATATAAAGACGCACGTTTGTGTACCAATGAATAATAAAACGTTATAAAGCATAATTTGATAAGAATTAGAATAATACCGCGTAATATGGTATATGGTAGTATTGCTTACCTTTAAAAAAGTATTATTAAAAATTAGTATACATATAGTTATCACAGAAACAAGAGTTGCTATCCAATTGATGGTATCTAAATGTTTGAATATTTCAAAATAAGTCTGCCAACATAAAAAAAAAATGATCAAGGTATAAATAAAGAGGAAGTCTGCGTATTATTATTATTCATAAGGAAGATTGGTTTTTTTTTCGGTTATAGGTACTGGAACACTTACAAAAACATTTTGAAACATTCCAGAATGGCTACCAATCTGGAATCCAAAAATATCTTTGATTTGGGAGGTAAACACGTGCATAGCTGCTCCTGCAGTAAACCCACTAACAAGAGTATCGGATAGAAGCGAACATATTACTCCTAATCGACACACGTACATTAATATCTGCAACATTACAGACGAAAATTAAAAAATTATAGGTTATTCTTCGTACCCTACGAATGAATGGATTTATTATGTAAAATTTTAATTACACTAGAGACGATATCTTGATCGTACGATCATCTCTCTCATCTCGCAAATATACCTACATATTATTAGCTATATACATACACGTTATCGAGATCGATAGATAATGATTTAATTACAATTAGTAGATTAAATAGAGATACAATCGGTGTCAACTAACTTGAAAAATTCCGACAGTAAATGATACAGCAGTTGCAACTTGTATAGGAGAATAGGTTTCGACACTTTCGGTTGTATTCGAAGGTACGTTATTTAATTCGTATTGAGGAGTCGAGTATTCTAATACGATTTTTCCAGTCATCAAGCATACAACGGCGAAAGATCCTAGAACCATGGAACACGTTTTTATTCAAAGTCCTCGTACGATGTTAATTACATACAATACAGGTTGCCGTATATTAAATCTTATCGATAGATTGATCGAATTCAGAATACACTAACCCATTGAAACATGACGAGAGGTACCAAGGAAAGCATAAACTAGGACTGGAAAAAAAGCCATGTATATTCCAACCACCGGAGGAACATTTGCCAACATCGCGTAAGCCATACCTATATTTCAAGAACAAGTACGAAAAAAAAAAAATTAAAAATAAATTAATCACTTGACACATCGTGTAATTTATCTATAAATGATCACGTTCGTTCGGATGCGTGATACGTGAGTTCAAGTTTTCCATCACTGTCGCAGATTCATCATCGACATTGTTGAAAAATTGCGAAAAAAATACTTAAGTAATCCGGACAGATAAGATACTCGAGTGTTCGAATTTAAATCTTTCAACATAAGGATGCCTTCGTGGGTAGTGTATGGAAATTTCAAGGGGTTTTAATCATCCTTATTTACGATTACGAGTAGGTATAAGATGGATAGGTAAATGTTTGTCTCGAGACCACGCAGATTTTCTCGCTTGTCAACCGTCGTTAAAATTTACAAGTCGTATATTAGATACGTAGACACGCGTGTTTGTCACTCATCGCACAGGCTACAGACATGTGCACAGATGATTTTTCCATTATTGGAATATCTCAAGAAAAATTATAGAACTACCTAAGTATAATTATTAATGCTCACCCGGCACAAACCAACCCTTCTCAATGTTTTCAAGAAATGCAAAAAAATTGAGTTTCTAATCTCAAGAAGTGAAAAAAAACAGTAAAAAGACCACTGAAAATAAATTTTCTTCAGCTGAAATGTTAGTTTTGCGGTAATTTTGACCACTATGTAATTTTCAAGCAAAAAAAAAAAAATGTTTACATCACATGTGATTTTCAAAAAAAGAAAAATACATTTTAGACAACTTTTGAGAAAAAATAAAGGATAAAAATTCCTTCCAATTTCTCTTAAGAGTGAAAATTCATCTACTTGGTGCCATTATTTCGAATCTTCATTCCGAAACAAAACTTTGAGACTATTTTAGTGATTTATAAGTTTTTTGATGTCATTTTTAATTTTACATTTTCGTAACGGAGTTTTCAAAAGTTTTTTTTCCTAAATTTGAAAAATTCTTCAATTTATTTATACTCCAACAAGAGAATCAGAAACTGACACAAGTCTCAATTTGAACAAAGCCAAGCTGGATCAGAGGAAGATACCGTAAGACCTTTGTGGTCGAAATTTTAGATACCAACTGAAATTCATTTTTCAGATTTTTGGCAAATTTTTAAGAATTTCAAAAAGTCATGACGGTTATTATAGCTAAAAATGTGTTTTTTTAAATGAAAAAAATCAAATTTTGGTGGCTTAAAATTGCATAAATCTGAATGTTTTCAAATCAGTAGGTCTTATAGACAGATTAGATGACATCTCGACGAAAAAACTACTCGTTTTCCAAAATTAGAAAAATGTTTCAAAACTTTTCGATGCATTTTTTATCACTTTTTTGAGTGCCAATTTTTTCGATTTCCTTTTTGAAAAATAAAAGTGTTTTTTTGCAGATGAAGCTTCAACTTTTTTTTAGTGGGTATAGCATACTAGCTGTTTGGGTTCTCGATTTTTTCGAGCTTAAAGAACATGTGCTGAAATTTTTTCAATTATTTTGAGCACTTATTAGGGATTTTTAGATTGGTTTGAATATTTTTTTGATCTTGATTCTTGATTTTCTCTGCCTCTGCTTCAATTTTTTTGATATTTTTTCCAAATATTTCAACATTTAATTTTTTTGAACTCAGAGAAATGCTTCAAACTTGAAACTTTTCAATACTTTGAGTATTTTGTTCGAAATTCAAATAAAAGTTTCTTTTGTCTTAAACTTTTTAAAAATATTTTTACTCCCTTAATTTTTTGCTCTTGATTTTTAATTTTTTCCGCTTTAATTATGTTTATTGAATAATTGAAATATCGAAATTTTGTCAAATACCTAGGTATTCCAAATTTTTAAAAAATTTCTGGCCCTCAAAACGACCTATTATATGGTTGACATTTTCCTTTTCGCTTTAACATTAGCCAGACAAAAATGTAAATTATAGGACATGCGATGCATTACGTTTAAAATTTTCCATTACACGAAGAAGAAAATTTAGCGATCTATAAAAACTTTTTATCGAGTTGATATATTACGTACTTACATACTTATGAGAGTTATGAGTATACCATGATGGTCTTTAAAACATGCTTACCCAAACTAATTTTTGACGATTTTTTACTATTTTGTCATCAACGTATGCTCAAAACGTGCATCGGAAAAATTTTGATACAGAATTATTCATGAAAAATTGGTTTATTTTTAGATACCTGCTGCATTCATTTCAATTTCAACTCACAAGTATAATATGTGTAAAATTATTAATCAATATGAAAAAAATCACGCCTTTAAATGTTTAGACTATAAAGACAACAAAATCTTAGCCAAAGGCCAAAAACATAGGTTTCATAATTTATAAACACAAGCATTCGTCACACAAAGAGAATAGTGTATCTATGCATAGATAACATCTTCATCATTGGAATATCCCATAAACAACATCAGACCACGATGCAAATCAATTAAAAATAATTAAGTAATGCATTGGTACATTTGTCTTTGAAATTTGTTTCGATGCGAACTTGTACACGAGTAATAATCAAAAATTAGTTTACAATTTCATATGTACTACGAATACTACAGCCAAGGCCAGGGCGATACGTATTATTTGTCAAAATAAGATCTATCTTTGGAATCCCTATCTCACTCTATCATTTCGATTGTACCTCGTATCTCGAAATTATCCCGTTAGAAATTCATTTTCATTGACTCACAGATAGATAATTTTTTTCCTACAGCCTACACTATCTAGCTAGCTACAGGGTGTCCAGAAATATCGTGAACCCCAAAGAAAGTTTTTTTATAAAAAATATAGGTTGGCAACGTGAAATCGATGCATATGATTGGTGAAATGTTATCACCTCAGTCTAACAACCAATCATGTGGTATCATTATCTATTATCATTCAGTGTGATCAACCGAAACATTTAGCAGAAAACTTTTTTAGGGGTTCACAATATTTCTGGGCACCCTGTATATAGGTACCTACAAAGACGAGCGGATAGGGTATCTTGCTGATTTTTTACGACTGTTTTGAACTTTTTCACTCTCATTATCACACGACCATTATCAAAAAAATATAGGTTAATGGTAAGTGTGTCCACCACAACGAAGCGTCTTATAATTCGAACAAGAAATAGCCTTGTTTTGGAGTTTTAAAACGGAAACGGAAAATATCATACGATGAAAAAGCAATCCAATTATTAAGTCCGAAACAGAACATCACACGAATTAATTTCAAAATATTTTTCATTTCTAATTACCCATCGAAGATTAACGTTAACGCATTCATGAAAGAACGTCTTTATTATTAAATCATTCCAATAATAACAAACTATAACGCAGGAGGGCAATTAGGATTTTTCCGCGAGACCTGATAAGTGAAAATAATGGTATATTGATTCATTTCGAGATTTTCATACTGAGAATACGATCGGGATCAATGATTACTTAACCTCAAGTTGGAATATTATTTTTAGAACATTAAAAATTATTCAATCAGAGGAGAATTTCAAAGGATACAAAGATACGTATTCAAAACCTGAATTAGCCAAAATGAATGTAGGCCTAATTGAGCCTCGATCATGATAAGGGTGAAATCCCAAAAACTTAATAAATCATAAATCAATTTGATAAGGTAATTATGCCAATAATGAGAACGTAAGATTACGTACTTCTTAATCAGAAGAGATACGAGTAGAAATCGCAAATGCGTAAAAATTACAAGACTCGTCAACCCTCTACAGAGTGTCCTCTGTACAGCTTTTCAGAAAAATGATTTCCCCAAGCTTCTCTCAGTTTCCCAGACCAGTTTTTCGAATTTTCCCGGTCTTTCAAACATCAAACTAGATACACACAAAATAAGGTGGATGAACGGAGAGAGGGAGGGATCAAATTTCTTCGAGGGTCGTGTCATCAATAGTTGGAGGCGTGACGAAGTGACGTGTCGAGGGGGAGGGGGGAGACTGAAAATTTTCCAACTTTTTACCCCAGATCCTTTCTCCCTACAAGATTTTCCCAGCTAATGAGCCTTTTTTTTTTTTTTTTAAATAAAAATTTTATTTTATTTTTATTGGGAGCTCAAGATTGATGGCACACTCCCACCTCCTAAACGTGCCACAAGGCTTTTATGAGGGCACCTAACGAGCCTGATGTGGTTTAAACAAATTTTGGAAGCGGAAGTTAGAAACAAAAATGTTGAATACCAATTTAAAATTTTTAAAAACGATGCTTTCATACTTACAAAAATTTGAATTGTTCTATTGCAAAGTTGGTACTGAAATTCCAAATAGAAAATTCAACTTTTTTTCTTTTTTTTGGAGGGGGGGAGGGGGATTGGTTTTTGAAAATAAAATTCAAAAAAAAAACAGAAAATTTCTTTGTCCAAGGGAAACTTTCAACGCCTAATTCTAAGCTTTTTGGTATTTTTAAAATGAAATTTCGCATATTTTTGCACTGGTACCAACCCTGCATTGATGTGGTTATGTTGCTTGAATTTCTGAAGTTGATTTTTCATGCTTGAAAATCTAAATTGTGCAGTAGAAATGAATTCAAATCTGCCCTCGCGACCAATAATTCGAAATGTAAAATACAAATGATGCAAAAAGTTGATTTTTGTGGTTTAACATTTTGAAATTTTGACAATAGTTTTCAAGAAATTATAATAGGTACTTTTAACCGAGGACAAAAGCTTTCGAAAATTATAATTTTTCAAAAGTAAAACGACATTACCTATTCTTGATGTGAGAAGTCAATTTTTCTACCCTTTATCTTTGATGAGAGAAAAGAAAAGAAAAATGATTGATGATCCAAAAAGTTAGTTTTCATGGTTTTATCAGCAGTTTTCAGGAAATTAAATTATAATATTTCTGAAAATATGAATAAGGCTCGAGTGAGACGAGAGCAAAAGCTCTCAAAAATTCACAATTCTTCATTTTTTTAGGAATCCGAGACTTAGTTTTTATATTTTCAAAAAGAGCCAATTTTGAAAAAAATTAGAAATATTATTTCCGAATTTTTGGTCAAAAATAGGACATTTTTTGATATTTTAGCAGTAGTTGAAACTTTCAGTTCGTTTTGAATGAAATGCAAACTTTTCCCTAAAATTTTTCTGTCTGAGGGTTGAGACGCCCCCTCCTCAACACCCTCTCCCTCCTTTGGAACGCCTCTGTCAGTGGTGAATTTCATTAATTAATCCAGAACACCTTTTATCAAATATCAGATGGTTGTGTTTACAAAGATAATTGTAGGATTGGTGATGGAGAGGAAGAATTGAGATGGATCTTATAAATTTTTGCTGTTTCAAAAAACTTTGGGAATGACGATCGACTTTCTCTCCAAATAGGTCTCTACGAACTACGAAGACAAAATTATTTCATAATATTCACCTGACACGAATTTTCAAGTTTAACGATAAATAAATCTCATTTTCCCAACCGATGGGTAGGTGCCTTACCGACATATTCCAAAAAAGTTCATGATTGCTTCACGTACCTACCTAGGGGGTGTCTTTTTCCGAGATTAACAAACCGACAACACGCGAGACGAAGAAAAATTGCAACATGCAAATGAATAATAGAATAGATAAGTAATAACTTTACCTTGCGGTATATTCATGATAGCTACGGTGCAGCCTGCAATAACATCTTTGATCAGATCGCTTTTCCAGTTGTAATGGGATAGCCACGTTATCGAAGGTAGCACTCCGAGTATTACTCGTCTGACACGACATTTACACGTTGTATCGTCCATAACTTCATCAAATACTGCGACAAAACAAGAAGAAGAAAAAAATAATAGATAACAATTAACAAAATATCATTCTCCCGGCATACGGCATACGTGATGATAACTGTGAACATTGAACATTCCAAATCCCTTACATGTGTTTGCACCAACACCATTTCGTTTGGCTGTTGTATTCACATCCGATATTTGATACACTGGTCGTTCGATTTTCAAATAATATCGATGGTTTGGGTTTTCCTTTTCCATTGCGTTGCGTTGGGATGTTAGATCTTAATAAACTCGGTTCCTCGATGACGATAAAACGATGTTGGTGTAATGTCTGTAACATATTAAAATCACGTGTAGGTATCCTCTTTCTATAATAAGTAATTTATCGAGTTTAGATTATAGGTATTGCTAAATCCTTAGAAAACGATTACAAAAATCTGAGCCAAAATTTGATAATGTGAAGTACGAGTGCTTGAAAATTTCACGTAGAAGAAAAATTGCACGGATTTATTGCATAATCCATTTTCCTCATTACGCATGTAGGTACCTGGTACCTACATACATGTACCTATCGTTACCATATGTGTACTATTTTAATGTAAGTGTACCATGTATCTACAAGTTATACAAGTACAATGTATGTACGTACTTAAAGAACTTGCTCTAGGATCCCTGAACATTTCTTGCGGACGTTTTGTAAACAACACGCTTCTCATGTAAAGTACATCATAAATCAATCGAATAGCGAATGATTTAAATTTACAATCAAATATACTACACGTAAGCCATTCGTGCAGCGATGATACATACGTTGAACCAAAAAATACGTGATTGACGCAAAATACGAATACATATTACGTAGAAATTTTGAGTACAGGATACAAACAAGTGGAAAAAATTTAACGACGGGGAATAAATTCATCATGAAACCATCGTAACTGAATCTTATCACATTCACAGTGTTTTTGAAAATGAAAATTTATCACTCAGATAAACAACCAAAAAAAAATCACTCGATTTAGATATTCGTCGATAACAACCAATAATATTTCTACAGACAACATAGATCAAAAATTTTCTATTTTTTAAAGAGGCGGATTTTTTGAAAAAAAGTTGCACTAGGCTGAAATTGATTGTCGATGGTACACCTTTATAAGTCTTTGAAGACACAAATTTTGATTCTGAAAACTTTTTGACACTGAACTCTAAACGAAACTTCCTAAAAAGGGCTAAAAAATTTTTACACCTATAGGTTTTGTACTTCGTAAAATGTTGGACCACCATTACCCTCCTACCATCTGAAGGTTTAGTTTCCATTTCGAGGGTAAAAAATTAGGTATCAGATTGAGAATCTGCATCTCTGAATATTCAGAGTTCGACGTCAATACTGCATTTTTTTTTAAATTTTGGGATCTTTCGTGAACAAAGATACCAATTTTTAAGAAAGAAACTTATCATGAGACCTTCGGGTTCTTCTCAAAAAAATAATAACTTGTTTAGCAAAAATTTGTTCAATTAAGTTACCTTAAATAGGTATGATTTAAAATCATGCAAAATTTATAAAATAGGTACATGTAAAGTATTACAAAAACGAGTTGAAATGCAAGAAAAATTCGTTAAAATGGTTGAAAATCATCTGAAAATTGGTAAAACTTTTACACAAGTCGAAAAAAAGAATCAGTACAAACAGGGCATTTTTTGTCACTTCTTTTTTGGGGACTGGCTAATTCTCGAAAGTTGCAAGTCTATAATTTTTTGTACCACCTCTCTACCCCAAACATCTAAAAATAATGGATTTTTGCCTTATCCGTTTAAAAAGTCCTCTTCTTGTACCAAAATTGCCAAATAAAAGTCCTGTTTTTTACCAAAATTGTTTATAAGGTTCTATAGTGTTTTTTTTTGCCAAATTTTCCCAAGTCAAAAAGTGTCAATTTTTGGAAAAGTTGTCCAAAGTCGTCATTTTTTTGACAAAATAGTCAAGAAGTGTCTATTTTTGGCACACTTGTCAAAAAAATGTCCATTTCTGGAAAAATTGTCAAAAAAGACCTATTTATGGTAAAAATGTCAAAAAAGACCAACTTCTGGTAATGGTAAAATTGTCAAAAAGGACCAATTTTTTGGTAAAATTGTCAAAAAATACATATTTCTGGTAAAATTTCCAAAAAAGACCTATTTTTGGTAAAAATGTCAAAAAAGACCAATTTCTAGTAAAATTTCCAAAAAAGACCTATTTTTGGTAAAATTGTCAAAAAAGACCAAATTTTGGTAAAAATGTCAAAAAAGACCAACTTATGGTAAAATTGTCAAAAAAGACTAATTTTTGCCAAAATTGTCAAACACTTCTGTTCTTGCCAAAATAATTGTGAAAATGCCAATTTTTGGTCCTAATTTTTTCCAAAATTTCCAAGAAATTTGTGCTTTTTTGCCAAAAGGTCCAAAGTGCATTGATTTTTGCATCGCTTACCAAAAAAAGCGTTTTTTGTTTGAAGTTTGCCTAACAGAAGTTCTAATTTTTTTTTTACAAAATTGCTCATAAAAGCTTCTTTCATTATCAAATTTGACGTTTTTTTCCAAATTCTTTCTTTTTTCAGTTTTTATGACAATTTTTCAATTTTTTGTAATTTTTTTTGTGGAATGGTCAAGCTTTTTTGAAAAATACGAAAGTCATATACTTCAAATAAAATTAAGAAAACGTTCACAAAAACTATTCTCAAATCTATTATTTTTTAAATTAAACTTTTTTGAGACCCTATGACCCTAAATTTTTTCCACGCCATTTTATCATGATTAATTGTTTTTTTTAATTTATTTTTTTCATGAAAAAATCGGTTTTGAGCTTTTAAATTGAAATGCTGCTGATTTTGAATCTTCCGTTCATTCTCTTTAAAACCGCACAGACAGACTTTTACTTGATGATTAACGTTCTGACTGCTTCAAAAAATAGCCAAAATGAGTGACGATTATCAAGTCCCCCACCCCCCACCCTCCCAACTATACCTGAAAAATTAAGCCGAAAATGATGTGATTGTGTATTTTCATCCTTTTCAGAATCAGCTGAACACCCTAAAGATCAAGAAAAAATTTAAAAATTGAACATTAACACTCCAGTGATTGATAAATAATTTTTTATGAAGATTCTCATTTTCGGACCATTCAGGAAATCGAGGCCATAAACCAATTTGCACCTTTTCTCTTTCATTTGCCAGGCGTTAATTTCCAGACAAATTTGATATTTCTGCGGGTATATATTTTTTTAGATATTACAGTTAACTACGGTTGAGAGCAGATTTCCAACAGTTGATTCAAGTACTACCCTAATACGTAAGTACGCACTCGTCGCACTCGTACTTATTAAGAAAACAATCATTCGTTGCACATGATTTATGGCTTTATGACTTATCATTAAAATGTTTATTAAATGATAAAAATACCTTCAGGCGTGATTTAAATGAATTTCTTAGCCCATAAACAGCGCTCGAGTACTCTTAATTCTCATCAATGATTTACCATTTTATTATTTACTTTTTTGAAGCACAAGTTAATTTTGTCTTATCTAAAGCCAAAATCATATCGATATGACTCAACTTGAAAGCTTCTGCATTAAAGCAGATTTGCTCATTTTTTCAAAAATTCTTATCCAAGATGATTCGTAATAAAATTCAAATAGGTAGGTACATAACCAGAAAATCACAAAAAATCAATTTTTTGAATACAAAGATATGAATTGAAAAAAAATCATCAGTTTGCAATTTTTTATGCTTTGAAAATCTGCAGCAATAAAAATTCACCAATCAAGAGGCCTACCACTACTTACAAAAATTCACACAATTAGGCAATTTAAACACGCTCATTCACGAATAAAAAAATTCTGCCAACTTACGTAATCCCGCATTTAGACTACTTACGACGATGTACAGGGACACCATTAAGCTATTATAGACAAACTGTACAAAAATACCTACATTTACACGACTGGACTGGACAATCAAAGCTCGTTATATATTTTTTGAAATTCTCAATATAAACAGAACTGCTCTCGAGTAATAACTAGTTTGTCAGCTTGCATCCAATATTTATAGACTGTCACCATTTCCAAACTAGTTCGAGAATGAAAATTCTTCTCATACGGTACACCAGCTCATATACATCTTTTATTTTCAAGTTTACCGTACGTTTATTATATTCTATTTTTGCATTAGTATAGCCATTAGAACAAATTTAATAAAATGCAAATACGATAATATATAAAACTTGTTCGATTACCTTTACTTGAATTTTTTTCTACTTTCATCATTTTTACCTACTCTGCACATAGGCACACCACCTCTACAGGCCAACGCCACCACATCGGCAGGTACATATTATCATTTTAATGCACAACTGCGCAACAGTAAATAATAAAAAAAAAGAAGTAGGTATTAGCATTGAAAAATGCAATATACTTAATTATGCCAAATCTACCGACAAATTCTCATTTTGCTGGTGTTGAATGCGATGTGTTGGCTGGGTTCAAACATAAGTACAAAATTACCAACTGTGTAATATCCAACTGTGTTTTTTTCATCGAACCAGACGAGTTTTGATTCAGAAAATACCTATTTATAAGTTCGAGAAATATTTTACTATGACTGAAAAAACACGAGAAGAAGTGAACGTCGTGGTCGTAAATGACAAAAAAAATTAATAATTTCTTTCTATAATGTTGTTATGAATGGGTAATGGCTTTCTCCTTTATTTTTATACCGTGGGAATTATTTTTTTTTTCAAAATCAGTGAACGTGGGTGGATGCATTTTGCATAAATAACTGTTGTTTGGTGCCAAAATGATCGAGTGGAGTGCACCTTGCTGAGAATTTTAGTGGTTTTCGGGGTCAATCAGATTTTCATAAACTAATCTGGCAACCCAGGTGATCAACAAGACTACCCTGATCAAGATTTGGCACTAGGAGAACTTCGCAAAAAATTATTAAAAAACGGTAAACATAACTTACTTATGTATTACTTATTCATCATCTGCCTGAAGACTGAATTATTCATTATCCAATGCTACATACAAAGATCATCTTTTAACAATTACCTACTTTAAAAAATTTTGAATCCAAAACAATTTTAGAACGCAAAAAATTAGGTCGAATGTACAATACTGCCAACATTTTAATGAATTTTATAACGATTTTAAAATGAATTTCACCAATATTTTCAATAATTTCGTAACATTTTGATAAGTAGGTACCTATAGGTATTTTTATCGTGTCTCGAATACGTATCAAATCATCATGACGTTCAAAACAATTTCATAGACTAGAAATTCTATCAACAATCAACATCAGGAGCCACTTTAAACTGTCGAGCTTCAGTTTCAACGAAAATACGTTCAAAAAACATCACAAGTAAACAAACTTTCAGCTACTCAAATCGTTTTTTCGATTTTTGGGGAATCTCTTTTCCATATTGATCTAAATTTGTTTTTTTTCTGACATCAACCTCTGAAAATTGAATTTTATTTAGCAGCCTATTGAACTGGAATCTCCAGAGAGGTTTTGATTTTCTTTATAAATTTTAGTAATTCTGCAAAAAAAAAGACTTGAAAATTGACTTGGGTAGTTGAAAATTTGCTTTCTGATTTCGAAATGCATAATTCCAGTAGATTTCCAGGTACACTTTTTAGTCATATTTAATAAATCAAAATATTGAAATTCCAGTTTGAAAAATACTCAAGTCACCAAAAAAAAAAACGATTTTCAATAATGGCTAGGTGGACAACTAGGCGACTTTACTCGCTGAAACCCTGGATTTTTAGGAGGAACGTCTCGAGAGTGCGTGGAAATAATATTTTTAGAGATCTTGCGGAAAGGTCAAAATCAGCTGAAAATTGATAAATTCAGGTTCTGCTGCAGCCAGTTAAAATATTACACGGGGGAAAGGGGGTTAGAGGGACTATGGGGAGCGAGTCCAAAAAATGAGTGAAGATTCGAACTCATGGTCTTTAAAAGAGCAGAACGAACGATTTATCACTCAAAATGTTCAAATTTATTGGTATTTTGACCATATTCAATGGCATTGGGGGGGGGGGGGGGGTTGGAAGAGTTAAATGGAAAAAATAAGCTGATATTCGAACTCAGCACCTTTAAATCAACAACAATCGATATGTCACATAATTTTTAAATTTTTTCTGAATTTTGATCAAAATTGAGGCCCCTTGTGCCTGAAAAAGTGCCAAGATCTTAATTTTAAGAATTTGTTTGTGAAAAAAAAACTTGAAAATTTTTTAGAGTCAAGTAAAGATGAAACATTGAACATAGTGATTCAGATGAAAAATTTAGCAGGACAACCCCAGAGTTTGGCTCATAAAAAATCAAAACTTTGGGGACGACTGAGGTTTTTTAGGACGTTTATTTCATTTTTTCTGATTATTTGACTGACCCCGAAATCCAAAATGGATCTCAAAGAGAGGTACAAAATGGGGAAATTTTCAAATTGATGTCAAAATATGGATTTGTGATTTGAAGATCACTTGATCCCAAATCCAAAAATGGGTCCTAAAAGGAAGGTACGAGCTCGAAAATTTCCCAAAAATACAATATTGGTTTAAAATTATGATTTTCGAGGGCGCTCAGTGCTCATATTTAAATCCGGGATTTTTATGCTTTGCATATTTTTCTATGAATTAGAAAAAGTGCATATTTGATATGATCACCACGAATCATGAAATTTCCTGACGAATAAGCCCAATAAAATTTTGCATATTTTGCCATTTCAGACCAAATTGCATAAATTTTAGCATATGTTAGGGGAAAACCTGCATATTTTTGTATATTTAAGCATTCTCTGGTATTTTTTTGCATAGGTATTAACAGAGATGTTGTAAAAATTGAGATTTTTGAGACTTTTTTTGTTCAAAAAATGGCAACACTGCTGAAATGTCGTCAAGGAATTTTTTTCCTGAATGATTTAAGAATTTATAAATGATTCGTTTTGCCAATTTTTTAAATAAAAAATAAAAATGTATTTTTTGATCATAGGTTCATTTTGTTTTGAATCAACAGCTTGAAAAATCTTTTTCAGGGGTTAATTAAACTGAAATTTTGGCATATTTTTTGCATATTTTGGCTGAAAAAATTGCATAAAATATAATATGTATTACATATTATTTTCATCACTATTTCTGCATAAAAATCCCTGCTCTAATCAGTAATCATATTGTATAAGTAAGCACATTTATCAAAATTTTCAGATTCCGTACCCCTCTTTACCTTCCCTTTGGTAAGATGTAGGGTTATTTTTGGTCTCCAGGGCAAATGATTGATGAAATTAAGTTCAGCGCCCTCAAAAACCTATAATTCTACATTCATATCGCATTTTCAAACATTTTGGATACATACTTACCTAGATCATTTTTCAGGGTAGCCTCTGCCAATTTTTTTTTCGAAAACGTGCAAAAATGGGGGAAAAGTGACAATTGAAGATGAAAGTAGGTACATACGTGTTTGAAATAAAACATGTTTTCGTTTATTTTTTTACCAGACTGTAAAACTCCCTCCCCACTCCCTTTCCATTGGAGCTGGAACGAAAATCATCTTTGAAAAGGAGTCATGAAAAAATTGAAAGAAATTGAGGACCAGACTTTATTTTGGGTTAGGAGTTGGTATGGTCCTATGGCGTGTATTGAATTAACCCCTCCATTACTCGATTTTCGAGTCAAATTCGTGATATGGTAGCAGAGCTGTGGTTATGAATTATGATCACAAAATTGGTATTAATGAATGGTAGCTGAATTATCAAAATTTTCTTGGAGCTTTTGCAGCAGTTACTTCAAATTTTCAAAATGATAGCAGACTTGCAAGACGAGAGAGGTGAGCCAATATTCAAACCAAGCTCCTGTAAATTAAAAATAATCAACATTCCACTTCAATTTTTAAACCCATGTCTTGAATTTTCATCAAAACTGGGGAACCCCTGTTTCTACTCCTGAGTGCTATGTAAAAATAGTGAAAAGGATATTCGTTGCAATAATTCTTTCAAATTTTTAAACAAATAACATCTTTCAACTCATCAAGAAAAATTAAGCTTCCACTAGGTTTTTAAATGTCAAGGGTGCTTTTGAGACCTTTTTTCCAGCAGATTAATTTCAGTGTTTTACTAATTAACCTACCTAGATGAGCATGGAGCACGTTTAGTAAACAACAAAATTAAACGTAGGTGTGCTTTTATTTTTCATTTCTAACGATTATTTATGGCATGTCATTAATTCTAATAGGTAGTTCTTCGGACATTTCCATCGCATTTAAATAATTTCTACCTGCACCTAAAAATGTCCTTTGTGGTTTTAAAATTTCTCATAATTTTTTACGACTCTTTTAATTTTTATGGCATTTGAACGATTAGTTGATGGTAGAACCGATAAAAAGCAACAATTTGCACAGACGATTCACTGTAGGCAAGCCTATTGGGAGACTTTGATGCATAAAAATTTTCAGAAAAAAATCCAACGCCCTCTCATCCGAATCTCAAATCTGAGCAACCACCGAAACTGAAACCTCTTCTCCCCATCATCCTCATCCTGTCATCATTTCCATTTCCCATCAGTAAAAAAAAACTCACACAAACTCGTAATTCTTCTTCGCCATCAACCAAATTAATATCTCTGTCACCTCAACAGCAATCAAATGCCAATTAAACTCATCAAAATCTTCGTAAATTAGAACTAAGTACCTAGGTATCAACAATAATACAAACACACGCCGAAATATCCAGCTAATATTTTCGTCATTGATGCAACCTAATTACCGTTACCCATATAACAAAAGTAGACTATCCAATTAGACAATTAAAATGATATTTGAAAAAGAACACTACCTTCCGAAACCGCATACATGGGCACAATAATAATTAATGACATATTAACCAAAATGATATTACTTCCGAAACTAATTACCTACCTATATCTACGTAACTTAATTTTTGCCTCGCTCGTATTAAGAAGGTAGTTTGTAACAATTAGTCAAACACTTTCACACGTTTTTGGATGGATTCTCCGTCTCCATCTCCTTCTGCCAGACTTTTATAGTATGTACCTTTATACATAGTAGTTCAAGTAGTTGTAGATCGTCCTTAGTTCGATGTTGTTCTCCATCCTGCTGAGATATCGTACAATGATACCCACCTTTGGTATAATAATATGCTGATGGGCACAAGGACGTTTGCCTTCATCGCATAACTATACCATCGCCATCGACGAAAAACAATATAGGTATACTGTGGACCTACCTATACTAAATATTACATTGTTATAATTTTAATTTCAAATCGATTCTATATTGGTATCTATTTTATTCAGAAATAGATATAAAAATATCTCCAATTTACGTATAGATATGTAGGAAATGAATAAATAAGTTAGTATTAATACTTTGAACTATAGCAGTACATCGACAACGATATCAAATAGTGTCGCGATAACGACCAACAATACCTACCATGCAAAATTCAACATTTTCCCCAAAGTGTTACACGATATTTTGACTCATCGAGGGTCTTTTTCCATTCATTGACGTCATTGATAATTGAAAACAAAAAAAAATAGATCGCCTACATACGTTCAAATAGTTACCAACAACCCTCCAATATAGAAATCCTTGAATACCTCACATCGTACGATAATTAAAAATCAACCCCCTGTTATTAAATCCTCAAGTGCAATAGGAAAAAGCTATACGACCCCCAATGACACGGAAATCTTACATCGATTGAAGAAAACAAATTTTGAAACAATTCTAAAATTACTCTCGAAGAATAACTATAGCGAAAATTATACATAAATCAATGTTGTAATTATAACGAAAAGATCAATATACTTCTATAGATAGGTAAAGTACAAATAAGTATAGACATCGAATGTGTAATATTACGTTCGTATACGAACGCTAAGATCGTCAAAGCGAACATAATTATTCATTATGTAGGCCGTAGATTTGATTTTAATGTACTCAGATATAGAGATGAGATAACGCCATAGGCGTGCTTTTTAATAATTTATTAAATACAATAGGAATACACCAGCGTTCGGTTTCGTACAAAAGAACTAAAGACTTTTTTCCCAAAAGTATCTCATTCAGTGCATCGAGCCCCTAAAGCTAACTGCTTTGTTCGTGTAACGGAAATTTTCCTCAAAATGCCCCTGCTCGTTATAAAATCATAATTATTAGTTGTAGAGAGAAAAAAAAGAGCAGCACTTGTGATCAAAATTACCTATTTCAGATTCATTAACAGACCCATACATGATGTAATGATAAAAGGCGCTGTTTAATTATTCCGAATCTGAATTATACGAGCTTTACTGAGTTGATAAAAGTATATATGTAGGTATTAGGTACCTTATCGCTCATGAATTTTTTATATAATCGCAACCTAAATTTATACTTATAATACTCGAGTAATTGCTTAATACCTACAATCCTACATATTACCTATGTTGAATTTATTTAGGTATTAAGCAACGATAAAAAAAAGAGAATAAAATTTTCATAGGCTTAGATAAGAGAAGGTAAGACTAAGGTATACTGTTGTAGGAGGAATTCACAAGAAGAGGTGTCGATCAATCGGCGAGTTTGTAAAATAATTAAGTACCTGCTATCCATATAATAAATTATTATGCGGTATCATTATCGCATTTGTGATGATTTAATAGAATCAATCATAAAGGCAAATGATCCATGAATCATATTCCGGCGTACCTACAGACAGACTCAGTCTGACGTAGGGTACATAACTTGTTAAACGCACGTTTTTATGCGAACATAAACAACACCAGAACAGATAGTTTTATTCATACCACGCGAGTCCATGATGCCAACAACGTATAAGTATTATTGAAGATAATTACAGTTTTTATCTCTAATTATGCGATTAACTGGAGATAATACTGTGTAATCACATCGAATGAATTCGTATAGATTGTTTCACATGTACGAGAGTCCGTTTCAATTTCCGTTTAAAAATCAAAGTAAAGGTGGTGTGAACTGATAACGAAATGTTTGAAGTGGTTTTGATCTGAAAAATGTGATTTTCCGAATCAATTTTTATTTTTTTTTTAATTTTGCGATGGGTAAATACTTGAAAAATTTAAGAATTGATTCGTTTCGATTAATTAGATATATGAAATTGAAATAATTCGAATGAAAACTGTCCAACTATTTCAAAATATTTCGAGTTTTAGGCTCCGAATAAGGTATCTGGGTAGGCAGAGGCACTCAAATGAAACAATGAAATCATGAAGATCAAATTGATTTCTTGATACCTTATTTAGCCTAAATTTGAATGTAACAATATAAAAAAAAAAAAAAAAAAAATGATACAAAGATCTTTTAGCTAATTGGAAAAATGTTTTTAAACTTGTTTTCTCGATTTTGAATTTCAAAAATTAAATTTTTTTTAAAAAAACTTTAGATAACATTTTTACGAGTATTTTCTGGAATTTTTCTCAATTCTATTGAAAAGTTGCCAATCAATAAACATTATTTTCAATCGTTGATTTTCATAAGAAAATTCCAAAACTTACCTCATTAGTTATTATACTGAAACTCGTTTTTTTAATCTTTTCTCGAAAAAAGTCACGATCACAACAAGTGGTACTTTTTTGACTGATTCATCGCATTTTGCGTCGAAAAATCATTACGAATACAGCATTTTTTGAACAAAATTACCAAAATTGAAAGAAAATAACGAACGAATAAAAAAATTTCTTGTTAAACATTCATACTTTCAGAGATAATTAAGTATTGATTATGTATTCTTGAAACTTGAAACATCATGACTTCATGAGAAATAAGTCAATTAGGTACCGTTTAGTTTTAAGAATTCAGAATAAAATGATATGGTAGGTATATGTGTAATGGAAGTTATCTGCTGCCAGTGGACACGTCAGAAAATATTTCATTTCCCGAACATACCGAACGTAGAATGAATACTGAGGAGGAAGTGTACATAAATATGTAGATATTTTTGAAAAATATGATGAATTTTTATTGAAAAAATGTCGAGAAATTTAAAACGTTTTTTGAAGTATCTTTTTTTGACATAATAACAAATTTAAAAATAAACGGAAGAGTCAAAAATGAAATGAAATAAAACTTGAACCAAAATATGTACACTTAATTTAATGCTTCTGAAAAAAATCAACAGCGTCAAGTATATTTTTTCTGACACGTTAAATTTTTTAAAAAGAGCTGTAATTTGAAATGTAAAAAAATTCTGAGTAATTTTGACAATTTAAAAAAAACAGAAGGAACATTACATTGTGAGAAAATAGGTCTGATTTGGATACCTTTCGTTATCAGCAAGGGTGATGAAATCGATTCATTTCGTGTGCCCCAGATTTATTTTTTGTATTTATTGTTTATCTCGAGTTTATTTGTTAACGAAAGAATTTAATTTTAAAACATATATGTACCTAGGTCTAGGTAGTAGGTATATTATAATTCACTAGCTAGGTACTCAAAATCGTTCAAAACCGTTTCCAACCAAAAAATTCGAAAAATTTGAAAAAACAATAGGTTTGGTACCTACCTACCTAGTACCTACCTATTGTTATAATTCATTAATCATTAGTTGTTTTGAAATTCGGTCCTTTGAACAGCACGAACCATGAACATATCAGAGTAATAAATTTGTCAAAATCTGAAGCTTTGAAGTATTTGTCGGTATAACAATAACACAGAACCCTAAGTATATAAATACTTTACAAATATAGTTTCAACAATAATACGGTTTAGTGCATTTAACGTTAAATTGTTGTACTTTCTTGAAAAAAATAGAAATGGAATCCCATTATTTAATAAGCATTGCAGTTATGATGGTTATCGTGATCTGTCAGATAGGAACAACGTTCGATAAAGTACTTGGGTACATACTTATTATTATTTTTGATTCATAAATTTTTTTTCAGGAGTAGATTGGTAAGTACACACGTTGTCATCATGATCAATTGATTAACAAAACTTCATTATTTACAGCGGAGGAGGCGGTAAAAAATGATTTAACTCGAATAAATGAAGTAATTTCAAACCAAGCACGCAAATTATTCCAACTACAAAATATGATCACCAAACGTATAAAATTATTCAAAATTCACGTTCAACTCATTCAAGGCAGTGATGACTTCAAAATTTTAAGGTATCGATTTCAGTAATAATGAATAACATATCTTACCCACCTTTTGTTGCGATAAAACGTAATATGTATCCTTATTCACATAATACAGTAAATTCAGCATTTTATTCGATTTTTTTTTCTTTTGTACATTTTTGTATAATTTAATTCGTGCAATCGATGAATTTTAGAGAAACAATAGCTCTACAAATATAATTCCAGAACACGGAAATGGGATATCACCCACCTGCAGAGAATGGTTCAATTTTTCTAGACGTATGGCACTGTAGGTAAGTGTGAGCTACTATTTAAAATCCAGAAAAAATTTCCATAGATGTACCTTTTGATGCTTTTTTGAAATATTTAATTTTTGAGATGGGATCTTTCTTTTAATTGAGGTGGAGCTGGAGCACCTCCAGAAAACTCATTCCAAATTTTCATTTTCAAATTTGTTTTTTATTGTTTGAAATCGATATTTTGAAATCATCTTGAACTTGAAATCCAGGAGTAGGTACATACTTTCAAAAGAAACCTGGCACATGTGATTTATCGAATTGTATGTTTTTGGTGACGCTGAACCCGAATATGACGTCAGATTTTTAATCAACCCCATCCACGGCCCTCAGCACAGCCTCAAAGGGAGTAAAAGTAAAAAACATGGTTTCATTCGAGTAACACATAGAATAATAATATGTTTTCGATATCGCTAAACACGAATATACCCTTAGTTTTTCAAATTGACTGCCCTCAGATCCTCCCCCATGGGTAAAAATCAGAAAAAATGGCTGGGGGCCGTGGATGTGGTCCAATCAAAAATCTGACATCGTATTCGGGTTCAGCGTCACCAAAAACATACAATTCAATATATCACATGCCCCAGGTTTCTTTTGAAAGTTTTGTCCAAATTTGGGGGATGAGGTGCTCCCCCTCCATTAAAAGATCCCATCTCGAAAATTGAATACTTCGAAAAAGCATCAAAAGGTACATCTATGGAATTTTTTTCAAAATTTTAAATAGTATAGCTCCCACTTTTAGCGTCATTTTAAAATTTCATTCACCTTTTAACTTTTGAAACGAAAAACGAAATCTTGAAATCAAAGAACATGGTTTGTATCCATATCAATGATGAAGACGGTGGAAGAGGGGGAGAAGGAACAGTACGATTATGCTTCGAAAGGCGTTTTTTAAAAAATGTTTTCCTTATATTTCCAAAAAAGAAAGATACTTATGTATTGTACAGGATAACCTAATTTTAAAATTGTATAATGGATTAATTTGATTATCGTGTCAAGGAAAAGTAAATTCATGGTTAGAACACTCATCTAAGTAAGTAAAAAACGACACGTACTCTTGAAATTTGCAAAAAAAAAAGAGAAACAAGATCTACTCGTTGAGCTCCAAGTCCCAAATAAAGTTCTAATTTTTATAAATCTTGGAAAATTTCAAAAAAAAAGAAAGAAAAAAACTATTCTTCTTAGTAAGTAAATATGTTTTTGTGAGGAAACATAATCAGGGAAAATTTTTCCATCCCATTCCTTTTTTTCAAAAATAAGTAGGTAAGTTGTAGCTTTTAAATTTCGAAAAATGTATTTTTTTTAATTTTAGGTTTTCTGTATAAGCACTCGATTGTTTAGAATATTAATATTTATATTTTGGCCTGAAAAAAACTACTGGGACTACCTACGGGGAGTAATTTTCAACAACTTGAATTTATTTTTGAAAGCCTTGAATCTGAAAAGAAGACCTCTAGCTACCTATCAAAGAGCTTTATAGGAAGCTCGATTTCTCTTCTTTTTTCAATTTTAAAGTAAGTATTGTTGATTTTTTCCAAGTTGTCTTGGAATAATCCTTCAGATGAGATTTGGCAAAAAAATTCAAAAACACGATGAAAATGGTTCCATTTGATTTTTTACCTTTGTCACCCTATCTGAAGGATGATTGAAAAATTACTTTTTAAATACTTTTTATATATTTTTGGAGGATTTTTCATGTTAAAATTAGTAGGGGAACAAAACGTAAATTTCCAACTCAATGAAACCTCCCCATACCAGTGCAGCAAAAATTGTTTTGGATGGTTGCCGATTGGTTAAAATGATCAATGGTCATATTGTGGCACTCTCATAGGAATTGAAGAGCTCTATTCCAAAGTGGGTTAAGTCATTTAAAAAAAAGGCACATTTTATGGAGATTTTTACTTCAAAAGTGGGTTAATTCATAGATTTTTCAAAGTAAATTTTTCTACAAGTAATTGTTCTATGTTCAAAGAAAGGAAAGGTGCACCGACCTTTGAAAACAGAACAAATTTCAGTATCGAAAACTCTAAACGCATTTTTTGGAGGAAAAAATGACTTAACCCACTTTGGAATAGAGCTCTTAATTCAATTCTTTCATGATAAAAAAAATTTTCAAGTACCCTGGAATAGGGTGGAAATGGTAAAGAATCGAATTAAATGGTCTTATTGGTCAAAAATGTTAGTACATATTGAAATAATTTTTTTGCATTTTCAAAGTAAATGTTTGTTTTAATTTTTGTTAAAATTTTCACCCTTAAAATTATGTACGTATGTACATACTGAAATTCCAATAAGACAAAATCCATCTGAGTACATTCCAAAATCAAAAAAAAAAAAAAAAAAAATGAAAAATTACCATGATGAAATTTGGACTATCACCATCCTCCCAATCAGACCTGATTCTACGACCTGGTTGCAAAGGGCTTCGTCTTGATGAGAAAAAATTATAATTTTTTTTTGTTTTCGAGGAAAATTCGTAAATTATATGCCTTATCTCATTAAAAAAAACGTCAGAAAAATATACTTAGAAACTGAAAACAAACCATACGAGTATTTCGTTAAAAATTTTTAAATTCTGCTGATTCAAATTTTAATGCTTAATTTTCAAAAATATGAGTATAAATCATCGAAAAAATTTTTGAGTAAAAATGAAAAGATTGATTCAACTTGGGAAACAAATGCTTTTTCGATTTGAAAAAATTCAATTTTTGATGTTTATTTATAGAACGGAGAGGGCATATCTTAGTTTATGCGTTTATTCGCACATTTTCAACCCTCATGATGAGACGATTCTTTCGAATTTGGAAGGGTTGTGAGGGGGAGGAGGGAGGTATCAGAGTAATCTGTAGTAAAAATGTCAAATTTTCAGCCACAAAAATCCTGGGTTTTTGAAATCATTGAAATGTTTAAAATGCGTAAGGTATTTTCATAATAATTTTATAAAAATAAATTAACTAAAAATTTAATTGCGTACCTAGTTGAAACTTTGCAGACACCTAGTTTTTGTTAAATTTTCACTTCATATTAGGTTAGTTTTGACTGAAGCAATTTCATCTGGGCTAGGTAAAAAAAATCTCCGATAAAAGCCCGCACATTCATAAATACAGGAGACTCTTCCTTGACATTAATTAATGGCAGATTCACGATGGATAAGGATTGCAGTATACTTTAGGTGGGTCATTATAATAAACCAATAGTACTTCATTCTTCTCAACCTTCCTTTTGGCGACTATTTTATCCTAACTCTCTCGATAAATTTCAAATTTTTAAAAGCAAATGAAGAAGAGATAACAACAGAGGAAGGAAGACATATCCAGACTATCATGACAAAAATAAATGATGAAAAACATTCGACGATAATTAAACTTTCATTTTGAAAATTTTTCAAAACCTGCAGTCTCGAGTGCAGAAAAAAAGGAGCAAATTAGAAAAAGGAAGATGGATTCTCAAAAAATGAAGACCTTTAAAGGAAAAAAAATATACCCATAAATACAGATAATTTTTCTCTTCAATACCTTTCACACCTATACTTATTTAAAATTTTACAATTCATCCCAAATCAAACCAATCATAATCATCGAAAAACTTCCACACACATACGTAATCACATCGTACATCTTCACTACCCATAACAAAAACTCCTCGTTTAAAAACTGCAATTTCACGTTCACTATTAGATAACTTTTTGCATCGCATAAATGTGCATATTCGAGATATGCAGACAACATGTAGGTATCTAAAAGACTATCACCGCAATATCAAATCAAACACCCGAGACAACCCTATAATTCCACATCGATAACCTGCTCCAGCATCCAACACGAGAGCTTTCTACACATCCACAAACAAACGTGTAAAAAAAAGTCATCATCACTGACCATCATCAACCCAGCACCGTGCTCTCGGGTCAAGAACGCGAATAATTAAAACACCTGTGTTCCTATTTAACGTCTACAAAAATAGAGAGAAAAAAAAACAACAACAAATTGAAAACCTACATTCGCTATCACGAGCAGAGAGTACCATACAGCGTAAGTATTGTTTATTAAACCGGCTAATGCACCGTAGTAACTCAAGGATAAAGTCAAAGATCGTTTACCTATATGTACGAATTATACGAACGTACCTACGATCGAAAATTCCTGTATAAATGCAGGTATCTTTCTGGTTAGATACGAGTATAGGTAGTATCGAATTTGGTAATCGAAATCGAAATCGATACGTATTTATATCTATGGTCACACAGACACACATAAAAGGTGCCAGGGAGACCTTATAGGAGGTAGGTAAAGAACCAAGATAGGTACATAATGATACACGTGACTTGGAGTCAAAAATTTTCATACGTAAGAAAAAAAATAATATAATCAAAAAGGATGCAGACAGTTAACATCGGTATAATATAGATATTATCAGGAAGTGTCAGTTCACTCGGTTTGAATACAATTACGACTATTGTGTAAAAGATGATGATGAGGGAAGATGTAAACAGAAGACGGTTTCGATCAAATGTTCAAGTTCGCACAGCAGTCGGGTAAACTATACACACATGTTTCATCGGAAACCTCATCTTCTTCTCTTACATGATAAGAACTCGTACCAATTACCTACGAGATCTCTTTCCTCCAAACCAGATTCACAGCAGACCCCAAATGATACAATTGTTTCAATCATTTTATCAGCATCATCATCGTGCAACCCTTCGGGATATTTATCACTAAGAAACCCTTGACAAAGTCGAGTCAACCTCCCTATTGTACGCTTTTGATCTTCGAAGCAAGTATTACAAGGTTGAGAATTATCCTTTTCATCGTCTGCAATTAAAAGGCTTTTAATTTTTTTTTCGTACGAAGGTTTACCTCAGATCGACCTAGTCAACTATTCGGTGCCAATTTCACATTCTATGCACTCTTCACCCTAATACGATCATATTTTTTATCTTCTTCTTCCTTTGCCAAGGCAAATACTATGTCAAGGTGAAGAATATTCACGTTCGAGGTTTATTATTTTCATCACACAATTGATTTATATATTAATTACCTACACAAATTGAAAATCAATCGTATTGCAATTAATTGACTCAAATCTTCGTTCACTTCACGATTAAATTATCAAAATCAAAATTTAACGACAAATTATCACATAAAATGAATTTCATCCCTTAAAAAAAATTTCAAACCCCCAAAACCACTCGAAATTAAACGAAAAAAAAAATACTTACAAATTTCGATCGTTTCTTATGGTACATTTTAAAAGAGAAAATTTAACCATGATGAAAAAAATTTCCAACCTTAACGTCGTTAAATTCGATTTAAACTGCACAAAAACACATTCATGCACAACGATGACTTCTTGAATCGTGAAATTTACCGACGTAATCGCGAAAAAGTAATATTTAAACAGATGTACGATTAATCGACGATCAATTCGAAACACCCTTCGAAAAAATTATGAAAAAAATTCACACTTACTCACCTAGATAAAAATTGGTAAATTCTTTTAGCCGGAGCATGTTTCGCGAAAAAAATTCCCAACCGAGCACATCGTGTTTGATTAAATGAATGCGAAAATTTTTTTAATTACTTTATAGTATAAAGCATATTACACCTGTTTCTCTTTTAAACCTTGGAACGGACCGAGTTAACCAACGCAACGTACGTACAATTTACCATTAACTAACCATTAGTATGGTTCGTTCATGCAGACCTAAAGCCCCTTTTACCCTGCCGAGTACCTGTTAATTCATGTTATCTTTCCCTCTCTCATTCGCACGCTTAACCTGTTATCAATCGTATATGGACCAGTCGAGCTCGACGTACAGATTGCCTTTTTTTTTTCATATAAATAAAAATGATGATCTTTTTTGTTTTGGTTTTCATTTTTTTTCCTTCAATGTATATAATTTGATAAATGAGATAGGTGCTTGGGGGCTTGGAGAGGTAGAGTTTATATTATATGTGAGCCCAGCCGGACCATGTTATTGACTTATTGTTTCAATAAATTTAATATCAAGTATCCAAAGTATGAATATTTCATCATTAGCAGGAAATATATTATACTGGCTTTGTATGGTTTATAAATTCTTGGTCTTTTGATATGTTTTTAGAGTGCTTTTACCGACACATAAACAGTATTTTGGAACCTGAGATAATTTTCTAAATAAATTCACGAGTCATTTAATAAAAACGTGAATCGATATTGTAATCACGAGCATAATCGTTTATACAAAGAATCATTTGTATTATCGACTAATGAAAATGGTACCATGAAAAATTACACGAGTTCACCTATAATATCACATCTGCATTTTCGTACGTAAGCAATCAGCATCCTAATTAAATAGGTACCTACTACCTATAAGCGTACATAAAAATTGATAGACTACGTGGTCGAATTAAAAATAAATTTTACAAGAACACCACTGACATGAAAATCATCACAATATACGCATGTAAGTACGTATATTAAAAACGATACTGCAGGTAACTCGTAAAATTGAATTACGATATTTGATACCTACATATGCGACTAAATAGTTAAACGTATCTATCGCGTTTACAGTTGCATCATGATTTAAACATTGTTTCAATTATTATGTCATCTGATAGGCTAAAGATATACAGAATACGATAACCGAGTAATCACGACAGACTTCCAACAGGCTACTATGTATGAGAAATTACAATAATATACGAGAAGAAAGCTTCTATGTGTCGTCTTTTTTTAGCAATGTTCTTACAGAAAGGTCAAAATATTGAAATGTTTCAGCAAAATTTCTCATCACCTATATGGCTATCTTATTATAAAGTGTCATAGATAGCGATTTTTTGCTACGTTACGAAGCAATAATTTTTAATATGATGAAGATGATGAAGTTTTTCCTCTTGATTCAATGTCATTTTTTTCGATTTCTTGTCGGGTTCACGTGTAAGTTATTTGAAATTTTAATGCAGTTTTCTGTGTACCTATCTGGGTATTTGGAGAGCAGGAGGTTGAGAAATTTTCAGATCTATAAATAAGTCTTGCTGTTTTCACAACAGTGTTTAGTATTTGTACATTTTGTTTGTAAATTTATTTGCATTTTGAGTACCTAACCGGACATTTGGACAAAGATTTGTTTGTATTTAAAGTAGGTATTCGGAGGAAATAAGAAATAGATTTTGTGTTAGGTAAGACTCGAAAAAAACAACAACAACAACAACAACAAATCGAAAAAATGATTGAAAGAATTAGAAAATGTTCCAATTTTTTTAGTTGAAATCGAACTTTTGCTAAATGATTAATTTCTGAGGGAAACTTACGTACCCCAAAGCAGAAACAGAAGGTTTGAATAAAATAAGTTTCTCCAGGCTTCGAAGCAATGACTTTTTGGAAAATGATAAGTCGAAAAAATGAGCCTTTTTCGTAATCTTTGTTGAAAATGAGATTTTTAAAAAAAATTTGCTGATAACAAATGAGATTTCTTGGCAAAAAAGCGAGACTATTGGCTAATTTATGGATATAAAAACGTAGGTACAGAAAGCGACCATTTTCAGCAAGAAACCAGACTACTAAATGAATTTTGACACGAAGGAAGATTTGTTGGTGTTTTTGGCAGAAAGCAAAGCTTTGTAAACGTAACGCTGAAATGTTTAATTCAATAATTTTTTCTTACCTTCTCCTTCCCCTTTCAGATACAAAAACGTGCAATCTAAACTCAAGTTTTTGTACAATTTCATTTGAGTGCGTAGATTTTTTGAACGAAAAGTTGCATTTTTGGAAAACATGTAATTATTTACTTTGAAATCCCAAAATTCCAGTCAAGTACTTGAATTTTTCAATTTTTGAAAATTTTAGTAAAATCATTATTTTTTTGGTAAAAAATTTTTACACTTCAATATTATGTTTTACTTTTTGAGCACACTTCTAACTTCTGCTCCTCCCAAATATGTGTGTTATTTTAAAGCAAAAAAATCCTATTTCATGGCGAAACTGGAAATTGTGAAGAGAATATTGCATAAAAAACTACTTCCTCCGAAATTTAATTCCTACTCAAAAACTTGTAGGTACTCGTATAAAGTCAGATTCCAAACATCCAAAAAAGTGAATTTTTATATTGGGTATTTCAAAGTGAGTGGAAATCAAATTATTAGCAACTGCAATTCATTTCGAACACTTGAAAAAAATATCGAACAAAATAAAATTTGAAACAGAAAAAAAATGCACAAAAAAGTTTTAAAAACGTGTGAAATTGATGAAAAACCTCTAAAATAAAAAAGCTTCAAAATCATAGCAAGGCAAATCATCAAAAAATGATGAAAATTTGGTGAAATTTGCCAAAAATACATGAGAAAGTGTTTTAAAAAAGGATTAAAATAGGTAATGCAAAAATACTCAAAATGAACAAAAATTAATGAAACTTCAACAAAATTATCAAAAAATAAGTGTAAAGAATTTTTAGAAACTAGTGATTTTTTCAAAATTTTTAAAAGTCTGACATAATGTTAAAAATTTGTCATAATTTTTCTATGCTCTTAAAAGTCAGACAGAATTAGGTACTTGAAATTTATCAATTTTTTCCAAGTTTTTAAAAATCTAACAAAAGTGGAAAATTCAACAATTTTTTTCTAAAGTTTTCACAAATTAACGTGACGCGAATCAGCGTTACAGGGATCAGCGGAGCACTAAAATCTATGAAAATTACAAAAAAAAACTAATAAAATTTCAAAGAAATTTGCAGAAAAGACATGAAATTACAAAAAAAAACTAATAAAATTTCAAAGAAATTTGCAGAAAAGACATGAAAAAGTGGGGAAATGAAGTAAAAATATTCAAAAAGGCATTACAATTGCTAAAAAAATTGCCAAGCAGTACATACCAAAATTTTTAAAAAATCTGCCGAAAATGCATGAAAAATTTAAAAAGGCGTTAAAATCTAAGTAAAAACCGCAAAAAACGCTAAAATTACTGAAAATTACCAAAAGGTAAAAAAAATTCAATAAAATTTTACGAAAATGAATAAAGAAGTGTTGAAAACCTGGATCGATGCAAAAGTGCACAAAAACAGCATTAACATTATTGAAAATTAATGAAATAATGAAATATCAACGAAATTTGCCCATTAAAATCACTGAAAATTATCAAAAAGTACCGAAATTTCAACGAAACCTGCCAAAAATGCAATAAAATGTGTCAAAAACACGTTAAAACTGAAAAATAAATTTAAATTTTATTGACCATCGAAAAAAACAATTCTTTGTATGTAGGTTGAACTTTTGATTCGACTTGAATTTCTCCCTGACTTTCTTTTTGTATTACTTACAAACATTTATTCTCATATGAGTCATATGAATCGCCAAAAAAATCAACGTTTTTTTTTCTCTTTTTATGAAACCTGCGTGCGCTCTATCAGTTTTCCAATTTGAAGAAGTTGAAATTATTTCAACAAAACTTTAGTGTAGATACTGTAGGTATGACAAAATTATGTTGATACATATAAATTTTTCAAATAGATTATTTCATGCTAAACTATACCATATAATATGGCATATGGCTCTGTTCCAAAAACACAGCAGTTCTGAAAATGACTCACATGTGGAATTAATAACACCTTGAAAGAACAACTTATGCAACTTCACTAACGTATTGTCTGAAAATCGTAGGTACAATACAATATTTTCATGTTATTGCTCGCTGATTCATTAAATGGGTTGAAATTGCAAATTCTCTGCGAATAAAGGCGGGGGGGGGGGGGGTCAATGGCAGAAAATAAGCATTGAGATTTTAATTCACTTATGGCAGTGAAGTAAAAGATAAGCCTAAGGAGCAACTTTCATGATATTTTTTTTTTAAATGGTAAGATTTATCAGTTTATATCGAGGTCAACAGAAGAATTTCGATGCATAAATTGTTTTCAAATCGAGAAAAAAAAGGAAAAAATCAGAAAAACTCAGAATAAGTTCAAGCTTTTCAGGCAAGCAACATTCAAATAACCAAAATGTCATATTGATTCAGAGGAGAGGAGAAGAGAGTGAAAAGGATACTAAACTTGCCCATTGCAATGGAACAACGGCCACTCGGCCAGGGTTACTTTCAAATTTTGAAAAAAGAAATCTCGAAGCCGTCGTTATAAATCTTGTGTACGGTTTCACAGATGCGTCGACAAGTTGAGACTGAAAAAAATCAGATCACACATCATTACCAATGAAACCGAGTATCCAGAAAATAATATTCGTCCCTTTTTGACAGCCCTTGAAACGTGAATTTTTCACTAATAATGATATCAGAAGTACACGTCCACGATCCAAAATCTCTCAATTCTCTCATACTTCTTAATGTATTCCTGGATAATTTTTAAAATTTGGAACAATCTCACGTACTTATTAATCAACAAACGAAAACAAAATTCTAAATTTCCTGGTACGTACATAACAATAGTATAGTAAGTCAACGAATTACGTTTTCAAATCATTTTTAAAAAACGCACATCTTCGGGTTATTCTCCTCACTTATATGAATCACATTCGCTGACTCGTTGATATCAGAACCTTGTGTACTAAGCATTGAGAATTTTTGCACATAAATTCACACACGCATAACAAATCGTACAACGAATAATTAAAATATAAACACGTATATTACTCTTTTTACAAAATATTGAAATATTACACAGATGTATTTCCGATTCCAGTCGGTTATTTTCGCAGAGCTGCCAACCCCAGTGCATTTTCACTAAATCTGGTGTTTTTTTGACTGCTGTTAAAAAGTTGATCTTTTTATTTTTTCGAAGGATTTCTGATCAGCTGTTTTTAATCAAATTTCCTCAAATTCCTGGGTAAAATCATCAAATTCATCAGAAAAATCGTTAATTTACCAACGAAATCCTACTTGAAAAATTATTATTTTTTCGACCCCCCCCCCCTTCCAGGTGTCCATAGGAAATATGTAATTGGATCAAAAAAGCATCCAAGTGCTTTTTAGTGTTTTCTTCATGTTGGAATGTAGTGTTTATTGAAGGAATGAGGTGGCAGCTCTGTATTTTCGTCAAACACACAGTTTCAACAATCAAACAAAATACTACGTATCTACGTAACTTATCTTAGAACCGAGACAGAACAATAATACAGTAGAAAAAAAATAGAAGAAAGACAGATTAAGAGGAATTCGAGTCTTGAAACCAAGATACAGATACATTCGGTCAACATGCTGGTCTCATGCAAAACAAATTATATATCACCTCGGCACAGGATAAAATCGAAAACACGCTTAAAACGTCCGACCAATCGATACGACGAGTTATTTTTTCAAGTTTGGTTCCCCTTCAGGCGCGAACCGATCGAGTTCTTCTTTGAGGCGGATTGCTTTTTCTTTTTCAACCTTAAAAAATAACACACAGTTACAGAGTAAATTCAGTAAATTGGTCAAGAATTCATTTTCGAACTACTTACAACTACTTCATCTTTATAGTGAGCGATCAAGTATTCGAGAATTGGTTTCAAATTATGTTCTTCTTTTTTACATTCGCATATAGCGTCGTAAAATCCTTCGATAAATGTCAGCATCGCGTTAAGTACTGTTTCTTTAGGTTCTTCGAGAGGAATCAGAGTCAATAATTCGACTAAATAATTGACGTAATGTTTCTCGAGCAAGTTAGCTGTGAAATTTAGCAGTAAAATTAGTACTCTATGGTATTGACAGAGGCTTTCGGTATCGTATGTACAATACTTACATTTGATTTCGGGAAATTGCGAACACAAGCAGTCGAATACGAAGCATATTCTCAACCTTAGAGGAATATCGGCAGTTTTTAGTATACTTAGGAATACGTCATAGCCGTTCAATTTCTTAAACTTATCGTGGCCAGCAGGATTATTCTGAATAGAAGCTGTAACAAAATGAATCATCGTTTAAAAACATTCAAATCATGAGTTGTAGGATTTTTCTTGGGGAAAAACTCACAAGATAGGGCAAACACAGCTTTCAATTTAACACCATCCTTCAACTGACTCGACTGCAAGACAGAGAACAAATCGGGGAATATTTTAGGATGATCTACGACAGCTTTCTGACACAGAGGATGATTCTGACACGAAATACCGATAATTTCAGCCGACATTCTAATCACTTCTGGATCATCAACACTTAAAAATCTGCTAACCACCGCAAACCCGTTCAATTTCATAAAATCTGCAACGTAAATAATCAGTTATCGAGTGTCTTTTTCATCGTAGTGAATTTCAAACTGAACATAAACTCTACCTGATGCTACGTCTATGTGATCGACGAGATCCATGATATTCTGTAACGCTAAAGTACAACTTTCCAGCGACGAATTATCACCAGACCAGCTTTTCAGTTCGGCTAAACTGTGCTTGATTACTTCTATATCATCTTGGTAACTGCCTTGGATGCTTTGAAGGCTTTCGAAGAAGAATTTCATCCTCTGAAAAGTTAAGTCGATATTGAGATATTTCAGATCAAGTTTAGCGATACGTTGTGAGTAATACTTCGTTACTTATACTTACATCTTTATCCACAGGTCCGGTAGGGTTTGGATTTTGTTCGTTAGTCAGAGAAGTAGATATAGCTAACATTTGTTGCAAAGTAGCAGTACTTGGGCCTGATCCGCCGGCTGAGACGACGTTTTCATCGGATTGATTTCTTTCGCTAGTCATTTTGATACTGGAAATAATTAATCGGAGATTACCCAGATGTATAGATTATGGAATACATGATTTTTAGAGTGTTATGATTATGAGAATGTGGTGTGCTTGATCTAATAATGCATAAGCTATCTTACCATCAAGTAGTATTCTTTTACGATGAATAGCACAAAAATTGAACTAAGAATTGATTATTACAGGCAAAACTTGATTATTAATTCACTCGTTTTTAGAAAAAAAAGATCAACAATCATCAGATTTTCTGAATTAGAATTTCTATTTACGAGTTTTCTTTTTGGGATTTCATTCTAGAAAACACTCGATCTTTAGAATAATAATTGTTCTATACGACAGATAGCGTACTTTGTGAAGAAAACTGAGAGAGAGAACAGAACTGAGAGAAGAGAGAAACGAAGGCGAATGGCGCCGATTTTCAAAAAATTACGTGATTTTTTTAGAAAGCAATCATGAACGATGATTTTTAACCTTTATTTTTCATTTTTAAAACGTTACCATTGTTTTGAAATACAAAAGTATTAAAAAGTTCGAGCTACTTATAGTTAAATATCGCAAATTATTCTTCTATCGTCAAGAGATTGGGACATCGTTGTGTTTTTCTGGTATCAGAGACTCCGTTGCTTTCTTCCATTTCTGTAAGTCATTCAAATTGATCGATTTTTAAGCTAATATTTCAGTTATTATTTGAGATATTTTTTTATAAATACCTAATTACCTCATTTATATTATTTCCGGGTCTCGTGAATAAATAATAAACGAAATAAATGGGTATACAGATAATGGGTATCAAAGCCATCGTCCATCCAATAGCCATAGCCCAGTTGGGATATCGGTAAACTCGATTATAAGTTAAAGTTAACGACGATGAAATTGAGAACATCATAATTCCCTGTAAAATAGAGTACGAAATGTTTTTGCATTGATTCATTTTGCATTTTAATTCATTTCAAGTTCAATTCACTCACCAAAGTGATAACTGGTGTGAAATACATCCAGCAGTATTTGAACCATGGCATCAAACGATATCCTACCATTCTTGTGATATCGTCATAAAATTTATCAACACCGTAGAAGTAAGCAATGCAGATAGATTCGAAGAAACAAATACAAAGTAAAACCATACCACTGGCAGCATAAAAGTCGAATATTTGGAAAACGTACATTCCACCCTGGAAAAAAGGTGTAAGTAGGTAAATCAGATTTTTCTTTCCTATTCGTCTAATTTTGATCTGCAAGGATGTAAGCTATTATGAACTCACTTCTGTGACCATCAATAGTCCTATCAAGTAACTGAAGAAACACACGTAAGCGATGAACTTCTCTTTTCTTTTTCCAACTCTAAAATAATTGGGAAAAATATCGACGACAGCTGTGATAAACCCTTCAACGCCAACGAACTGCGAATCGACGCCAATCAGCAAGATCATCATGAAGAATGACATCGACCACACCGGAGACCATGGCATTTGAGTGACAGCTTTTGGATATGCTATGAACACTAGTCCAGGACCAGATTCTGCGACTTGAGCGATAGGTACTCCTTGTTCTTTAGCCATGTAACCCAGTACACTGAATATGGCGAATCCGGCGTATAAACTGGTGCTCGTGTTGGTTGCTGCGATGATGAAACAGTCCTTGACGAAATTATTATTGAATTTATTGTACGATCCGAGAGCAATCATGCATCCTAGAGCGATCGCGTACGAGAAAAATATCTGAGTTCCGGCGTCAATCCAAACCTGTGATTAGAGCGAATGGAATTTAAGAACTTTTCTTTTTGCTGGAGTTTTATAAAATTTATTCATAATCTACCTGTGGTTCTGTTATTTTACTGAAATCGGGTTTCAGGTAGAATTTTATACCGTCCAATGCACCGTCCAAAGTGATACCTCGGAAAAACAGCACCGTCAGCATTACGTAAGGAAAAACAGCTGTAAAAAGAACCGAAAAAAATCACCTAATGTATACCTACAGCTTCTCAAAACAGTCAAGATTTGAATTTGGTGCATTACCTGTAAAATAAACAACTTTTCCAGATGTCTTTATACCTTTCCAGACACAGAAGTAGATTAAAATCCATACTATCAAGAGCGATAACGCTAATTCCCATTGTAAACCACCTGGTTCGTCGACTCCGCTGCTGATTCTTAATACTCGTCTCCTGCAACATTCGCAAAACAATACACGATACATTTTATTGCACAATTCACATTTTTTTGCATTGTTTATAGCAGTAGGTACTACGAATTACTAATCGACAGTCAATTTGTGAATAGGCGTCGTACCTGTACCTACCTATTTACTACCTAGGTGTAACTGATCCCCATGTCTTTGTGAGTTTGTGCTGGTAATTTATTCGAATTAAAATTCGATGTAATTTTTTTACTTATACTAAATGTATTGATGATGTGTTCAAAGAAGAAATGTTCGTTTGAATTTTTGATTAAAGAAAACACAAATGCATACTCCCAATACTCAACAACAGAGTCGACTCTTCTTATAGAACTATTTCCTGCTACAAAACTCTCTCTCAGCTGAATCTTCGGTACAAAGCAATTTTTCGTATTCCACCAATTGTCACAGGTGCTCCAAGGTAACACCGAGTTGAAAGAGTTATAAAAATAATGACCAGCCCACGCGAGTATTACAATGTAGTACACATTGAGTAAAAAACAAACTATAGTTGTTGCATAACCAATTCCTGTAAACAAGTATTTTTCGTTATAAAATTAATCTTTTCTCTTTTCAATGAATTGATTGCATTAAGAAGGCACCATAATATGAAATATGAATATAAATAAGCAAGAGAGACAGCGCAGTATGCGGGTATATTAAATTAGTCCATCGAAGTCCGACCGAACTGGACATTAACCTAATGAAGGAGACGGTTTATTACACGCGTGCGCTCCTATCGATCATTTCAATTAAGCATGATTTAAGGACTAACCTTTAAATACAGGACAGATATTCCAAGCTGTAATACCTCCTTCGCTGGTCAACTGACCGAGACCAATTTCTAGCAAAAAAATAGGTATACCACCGGTAACCAAGCATACGAAAAATGGTATCAGAAATGCTCCTACGAAAGTATTATAGGTAGGTAAATCATCGATACATTTTAGGCATTTGAGAATAAAAAAAAAATCAAAATTCATCTTACCGCCGCCATTTTTGTAGCATAAGTATGGAAACCTCCAAACATTTCCGAGCCCCACAGCGAACCCTATTCCTGACAAGACGAATTCTATTTTATGGGCCCATTTCTCTCTGACGTATGATTTTCCATCATTGTCTGTTTTTAAACCGATGTCAATATTTTCACTTTTTTCGGTCATCGTGAACAATGAAAACCAAATTCCAGCTATGTCATACTCTTAATTCGTACAATATACGTATTCGCTTAATACATTTATCATAAATAGCCATGGATCATATAACGAATCACAATGAATGGTGTAGTGTTAAACTTAATGGGAAACAGGATATAATCAATTTAAAAGCATTGTGATGGTGGAAATATATATAGCACGTCTTTACTAAAATATTAACCGTCGTACATTTATTTCCTAAGAATTCCATCTCATTTTATATCAATTAAACCAATTAGTTTTGGGTACAGCTAAAAAGTAAATTTAGTGGACGAGATGAGTGTCGTATTTCATAATAATATTTTGGTGAATATTTGGTAAATGTGAGATTATAAAAGTTTTCTTCTCAGTTTTGGTAGGTTGATATTTTAGATCTCCAGTATTTCGTTTTTGGTGTCGAGTTTGCAAATTTTTGAATTGGATTGATTTGACAATGGTTTTCTGTTTTACCTGTAGCAAATGAAGTAGAGTAGGTAGGTAGGTACTAAAGTAACGTTATATCAACGTGTTTTAATCAAACTTAGTGTTGTTGTGAAATGTTTCTTCCAGTTTGATATTAATTACCTAAGAAAACAAAAATCTCACTTCTTTAATTTTCATAACCTTTTTTTTTGGGTTTAAATTATTAGAAATTATTTTTAATCATATTTTTTTACTGTTCTTGTTCTTGAAACCTAAAACTACGAGTATATTATCTATAAATTTTTGAGAACTGTTCACTTACGAGTCACAAGATTACGTCTCGGATCGACCGCTTTTGATTTGCATGGGACCGCGATTTTTGCCTAGGATTTTTAGCTGCCCAAATTTATTTTCACACCTTCTGAAAAAATTAAATTTCAAAAGTCCGGACTTCTGGAGGAATCGAGAATCGTACTGGAAATTCTAGAATGGCCAGAAATATGCCTGAAATGGTGAAATTAGGTTTGAAGGTGTTACTACATTATTATGATATTGGTGTATGTAGTTTCAGGATTATTTTCCATCATTTTTACTGAACAGTGAACGAGTAAGCATACATTTTTTTAAAAAGCTTATCTAATCTAATGACTACTTCGTCAAAAATAGTCGATTTTGAATTTTCAAAAATTCGACAAAAATCAGAAATCTGGGTAGCTAGCTAGATACATGAATAAAACTGAGAATTGACCATAAGAATTTTATTTGCTACGACCGCTACGGGGATTTCAGAAATTCTGACTCTGAGTCAGACTCAGGACTCAGAGTCAGATCAGATCATAATCATACTAATCATACTCTTTCCAAAAATCGCGGTTCTGTTTAATTTAAATCAGAGCCGGACACCTTCGAGAGGTTCCCTTGTCAGATTCAATTCAATCAAATTCAAAATGTGAAAATTTTATTTTTATCAAAAAAATTTTAAAAAGAAAGAAAAATATTTTAGGAAGCAATGAAAGATTCAGAATTCAGCCAATCAAAAACATGAAACGTTACTACTGCAACTTCACCACAGGTAGCGCTCATATCGCGCTTACGTCACAAAACCAATACAACGTAAGATTTGCCCATTTCCCACGATGTCTGTCTCACACTTTTCTTCAGGCGAAGTAGGTCCATAATATACAAACAGCTGTTGTGATTATGTTGTAAAAAATTGATGATTTCGTAAATGTGATGCCCGTATGTTTGAAAAAAAAGTCGGAAATGTAGTTCTAAGTGAATTCTGACACGTTATTTTCATCTTGTTCGACGCGTACGATGTGACAATTCGCTGAGTAATTTCCATTTTCGGATTGATGAAGTAAAGTTGTGATTTACTTTCTCTAGTTTTTGATCACCTGGATCGGAATTATGAATAAGAATAATGATAAAGATGTATCATACGACTACTACCATCAAATCGACCGAAGAAACATAACGTTGGAAGACAGTTTGAACATAATCAATAAGCAGAATCAAGAAATAGCTCGACTAAAATCCGAGCTAAATACAGTGAAAACGGAAAGAGATTTGTTAATATGCGAAAACTCAAAGTTAAAATTCGAACTAGACATCGTCGACTTGAGACGAATGTACAGCGAACGGTAAGTGTTACCCTAGATCAGTATAAATACATTCAAAACGATTTTCAATTTACTTCCTGTCGATGTCGAAAATATACCTATTGTTTGGCGTCAACGTATTACAATGAATGTAATTATTTGTAATTGTTTACAATCCGTTGACATATTTTATCGTTTGGTGTTTTGCTTCAGGTCTTCGGAAAAAATCAGACAGAATTATATGAATGGATCGGTCGGAGACGGACGAGATGGGTAAATATTTCCATCGATTAGTGATTTATATGTATTAAGGTTGCAAAATTTCCAATATTCTGTACGTGTTCGCAGTAACGAAGAGTGCAACGAATACGATGAAGAAGAACTAAACGGCGATATCGATGACCTTAACGAAGAAGACCTGAATGACAATTATAAATCAGCGGCTAACTTCACTGAGCCTTATCATTACCAATGGTACAATGCTCACAGTAATAACAACAATATACGTAATAACTCGTCCGAATTCGTGAATCATTCGCGAACCGTAATGAGGTTGGTAATTAACATATCGCTAGTGTAAACAAAGTTGATAGATATAACACATCTGTTCAAATTGCAGTTACGAATTATCTCAAGACTTACTAGAAAAGCAAATCGAAATGATAGAACGCAAATATGGAGGAGCGAAAGCGAGAAACGCTGCCGTAACCATACAGCGTGCATTCAGGCGTTACATGCTTATAAAAAAGTTCACCGATATCACTGCCATGGCCAAAGGTGAAAAACGAGTTAGCAGACGTATCGAAAATACTTCAAATTCTACCCATCCTCACGTGGAATATTGCGAGCCGAAAAATTCATCTTGTGTGCAAGCCAACGTCACACCAATAAGATCTCTTTCTATGAAAGAGAAACGTTTACCGGAGCTAGAAAACGGTACGAATTCTCTACCTCGTACGTACGCTGGCCGTTGCACAAGTTGTAATTACTGTTGCGCAAATGTCTCAACAACATGTTCGGCCTGCTGTATGAATACACCTTCGCCGATAAACGTTTGCAACAGCTCGTATTGCTTAAAGGTAATTGTACTCTGTCGTTAATGGCTTTTGTTTCACGATTGTATTATTAATCGGATAATCGATCAGGTTCCGCAAAATCATTCCGGTTCGGTTGAAGTATCCAGAACGTATCAAACGCTCATGTCGTCGTGCAATTCCAGCTCTCCTGTCGCATTCCAGTATCATACTGCCTACCAAAAGAAATACTCCAATCAGTACTTGTATTATAATGCATCACAATACCATGTGCCTTCATCGTTATCTCAGATGTCAACGCCGAAAAAAGTACCGCCGGAAGTTCCCAAACGAACTTCGTCTATATCGTTCAAATCCAACGATAGTAATCAGAGTTTGCTGTCGAATTCCGATATGTCTTTTGGTAAAACTAAACATAGTGGAAGTATGTCCAGCGTACAGTCATCGAGTAGTGATTCTAGTTCAACGATGAATGCTTCACATTCTTCATCTATTAGCATGTCGAATTACTCGGGGAGTATCGGGTCGTGGAATAAAAAACCTCAAGTAAGAGTTACTCCATCATTTTATATTTTCGATTTGATTTTTTTTTTTCAAATTGAAGCTCAAAATGTGAAAATTCTGTTCAATTTTTAATTAATTGTTGATGTTTCAGGTTTCTGAAGCGACCAGAAAACGTCAATACAGAGTTGGACTGAATTTATTCAATAAGAAACCAGAAAAAGGTATCAGTTATTTAATGCAGAACGGTTTCCTCGATAATACTCCTCAAGCTGTAGCCAAATTCCTAATCGCTAGAAAAGGTCTGAGTAAGCAAATGATCGGCGAATACTTGGGCAATGTTCAGAACCAGTTCAACAGTGCAGTATTAGAGTAAGTTTACACTTTGCCCATTTTCAAAGCCAATTTTGGCCTTTTTTTAAAAATAACTTGTATCCAAACAGGTGTTTCGTCAACGAGCTAGATTTATCCGGAATGCAAATAGACGTTGCTCTTCGTAAATACCAAACGTACTTCCGAATGCCAGGCGAAGCACAGAAAATCGAAAGACTCATGGAAGTATTCAGCCATCGATATTGTCGCTGTAACAGAGACGTGATATCGAAATTCCGATCCTTAGATACAGTATTTATTTTAGCCTTCGCTATCGTCATGCTAAACACCGATTTACACAAACCATGCATTAAAGCTGAGATGAAAATGACGCTGGATGGTTTCATTAAAAATCTAAGAGGTATGATCTTTCATCGCTACAGGTTTTCAATTCGTCAATTATTCATTTTAAGAAAAATCTCTAATTCATCTTTGATGTTTCAGGAGTCGACGACGGCTGTGATATCGACAGAGATATGTTAGTCGGAATCTACGAACGAATCAAAGCGAACGAATTCAAACCCGGAAACGATCATGTATCTCAAGTGATGAAAGTGCACTCGACCATAGTTGGAATTAAAATGGTAAATATTTCGTTTTAATAAACCTCGTATAGTAGATATAAAACCATAGGTACGGATTTTACTACCCTTTTTGCCATTTCATCATGCATCATTTATCCTCGACGTATTTCTACGAAAGGTGAATTTCGTCGATGCTTTTTTTTTCCTTTCTATCTTCAACTTGGGAATGAGAAATCGATAAGATACGATAAAAAAAAAGCAAACTACCAGCACTCGAAATTTATTTGCCTCATTGAGAAGACTAAGTTGTCGATGTTATTGCAAACGTTGCGACGACGTAAATATTACGCCCGAAGGTCGTTGAAACGTACTCGTATTTTCAAATTTATACACAATCGTAAAAGCGGAGAAAACAGAATAGGCATGACAAAGTGTTTGTGACCTTTTTGCGAAAGATTCCGACGTTATTGTAGGAAACAATAAATAATCGTGTACGCTCGATTGCTTTAATATTATTTTCTATGTAAATTGTTACTATTATGGTGGTCGCGAGGGATTCTGAAAGTGCACCATTCGGATTACGTAGTGTCTTGTCACAGTATTGTGAAAAGCTCGGGGAAATGAGTTGAGTTTTTCCACCGAACTGGTTGCTGAGTAGTTCTTCGAAAGAATCGATGATAGAAATGAAGTGATTTTGGTTCGATCTGTGACGATTCCTTTGCAGTGAACTGTATCAAAGAATTCAAATGATTGATTATTTGTCCTAGAAATTCGATAATCGATGTTTTTCGATTTCGATTATCGATAATTAATCGTGATTTAACGGATCTATGATCAGTATCCATTGATTTGAAATGAAATTTTTTTTGATCGGTTCATCAATTCGAGGTTTTGTGTCCATCTTGAAATTGAGCGATCGATTTCAACATTCACTGATTTCATTCAATTCGATATATCGATTTTTATCGGAAGAAAGATCTGTGAATGTTGGCATGAAATTTTGTAACTTTGGATTTCTTTGAATCTTGATCATTTCGACTTCGACTAATTTATTTTGAAATTTTATCAATTTATGTCGATAATCTGCTTCTGATTTTATCGATAGATCCGATTTCAAAACAAGTACATATTCGATTAGATTTCTCAAATTTCGTCTATCGAAAGCCATCGGAAATTCAAATCTAGGATCGATTTCGTTTTTTTTTTCGAAATGGATCGGAAAAGATCGATTTTTGTCGATTTAGGACTCAATTCGAAAATCGACTAAATGCTCAAATGATGAGCAGTATTGGTTTTGGAAGATTTTCTGATCTTTGATTTCTTCGTAGTTCGTAATCAGTAGGGCTAGGATTTTCAAGCGCTATCAAACACATTTTAAGCGCTATAAAAAAGCAATAAAAATGTAAGAAAAAAGCAAAAACAAGCGCTATCAAATCCTACCATGTTACATATCAAAATAAAGGTTTTTTCAAACCGAGCAAGATACCTCCTTTAAATATGTGTACAACTTTAACCAAAATGAACTAAAAGATGAAAAGGAGAAAAAAAAGGAAAAAACTGAAACTAAAAACTTAATAAAAAATAGAATGAAATAAAAATTGAAAAATGAAAACTGAATCTGTTATTTTTCAGTTTTTCCTCCCTTGTTTTTTTGAACTCATCTTTTTTTAACAACTATTTTTTTTTCAAAAATGTGCAAAAAGTCGATAAATTTTTGTATTTTTGGAACTAATTTCTTCATTTTACCAATTTTTTACCAAAAAAAGCACTAACGACGAAAAAAAGCCCCAAAAAAGCAAAATTTTCGCCTTTTTTGCCCAAAATAAGCATTTTAAAGCATTTACACCCAAAAAAAGCAAAAAAAAGCACTATCAACTTTCACCATTCGCCTCAGAATGGAATGAAACGCAAAGAAAATATATTTATGCCGTATAGGGTGTTGCTACAAAAAAAAAGCATTATCATAAAAATCCTAGCCCTAGTAATCAGTTTTTGAGTAGTCCATAAAGTTGAGCTGGAAAGTACTTGTGAAATTTCTTCCAGTGAAAGACAGTTTATGGTATGAAAGTTTGCTCAGAAGAAGCTAGAGAATAGGAGAGTTGAAGATGCCTGTGTGCTAGCTTTTCATTTCCTCCCCCTTCCCCTTCTCCTGTTTGAGGAGCTGGAAAATCGACAAATTGAAAGTTATGTAGCTGTCAGAGTGATAATTTTCATGATTCAGATTGTTTGCTGAGAAATAATGATGTTTTTTTGCATCTTGAAGGATGCATTTTTATGTTTTCCGAAAGATTTTCCCGGAGTCTTCGTCTTTGGAGGGAGAGGATGTTGTTTTCTCGCTTGTTTAGTGGATAAATTTGTGCTTTTGGAAATCTTTCCCCTCCTGAGCGGATTTTTTGAGCTATCCTCTTCTACTCTGCTGGCACTTTTTGAATCACAGATCTTTTCTGAGCTATTTTTGTCGATTGGAACTTTTTTTGGATTTTGCGAAACTCAAGAGCCTTCTCTAAAATCGATTCGTCTCCAAACTTTCTTTTCTTATACTTCAAGATGATCTAGCTAGAATCAATCAATATTTAGCCAAGTCAAATACGTACAATTTTTGTTGATAATTACTACCTACTTGATGTGGAAAATTACCAACGTTGTTCTACGTTTTTGAAAAATTTTCAACAAATAAATTCATCATTATCTGCTTCATTTCGATAGTCTTATCTAGATTCGAAATTATTCAAAACACTGAAAAAAGATAATACAGACATTATGTACGTATGAACTTATGACGAGAATATACAGAATATACAGAGGCAGCTCATTTTGTGGGCGTTTGCGATATTAAAACCATACAAGAGGGCAGTCAATCCGGCCAAGACTGAGCCACCGAGAAAGATTTAATTAGGGCGTATCGTTGTTGTATATTTCTTTATTTTTATTTTTTTTTATACTCGGTCATCATCGTCAATACGATATTATCGTACTGGCATATTACTAATTACATGTACGATGAACATATTACGCGCTTAAATACGCAGGTACGAAAGCTGCAATCGACTAGAGAAGGTATACTCATTCGTACGTCTACATTTACCTACTTGTATGTATTACCAGCTAGAAAATTTAATCCTTTCGTACGAATGGTTGAAATTCCCATCATTGTGTGTAGACAAAAGGCGACTTCGTGGTGCGTTTCGTATTCGAAATTCGTATATTATAAAAATATCCACATACTCGTACATTTAAGTGGCGACTGTATAATATAGTAAGGAGGAAAAACAGACCAGCGAGAGGTAGAGCGAGGGGGAAAAACTTCATGCATAGGCGTAGTTTATAACACGACATAATTATGGTGAAAGAATAATTAAAAACGTTCGCGAAAACGAACTCGACCGTGTAAAGAAATTTTTTTCCTACTTTTATCGATTTATATAGACGCACATTAAGTTCATTTTTTTTTTTTTTAATAAGTACTACGAGTATTGTTTTACTTATTTTTATTATTTTTTTTTCTATATAATTTCACCTTGAATCTGTAACGATATTTTTCAGCTATAGCGATTCAGATTTGTAAACAGAAAAAAAACACACCGGAGTAACATTGTATTTGTTTTTTTTATTTTTTTCACAGCAGTTGGCGTTACCACATCGTCGATTGGTTTGCTACTGTAGACTGTACGAAGTATTGGATGTGAATAAAAAAGAACGGACTGGTTTGCATCAAAGAGAAGTGTTCCTGTTCAACGATCTGCTCGTGATTACGAAAATACTCAGCAAGAAGAAAAACAACGTTACGTACACGTTCCGCAAAAGCTTATCGTTATCCGGATTACAAGTGTCTACCTTTAAGACGCAACGTAAGTCATCGTGTGTCTAGATTCCATCACGAGCCACCGAAGGGGCCGGGGGGCAAGGGCTAACATAGCATGTATGTAAATTATCGATTTTCGACGCTAATACGTCGACGATGACGACGTCTGTCGTCTGCACATTTGCAATGTCGTGTAGGTAGGTAGATTAGGTAGGTACCACGAGAGCTAAAATTGTCGAGTGAGAGTTTCAAGTGCGTTAAGGTACTCGACAAACGACGACGTTTACACGATAAGGGTCGTTCGTGTTCGTGGTTCTCTTTTCCTTTTACCTCAATAAGTGTACAGAGGAGATGTGAAATGTGAAATTCGACATGAGCTATGTTCATCTACTCTATAGACACGACGTATGTGTTGTTGTATTGGTGTTTGTAGAAACAATGCGACGGAAATTACTATATACCCTTATGTAGAGCAAGAAAAAGAGACGCCGAATATACCTACAGCTATACTTTATCCTTGGGTCCCTGACGACTCGATTGCTGTTCTGACGTCTGACATGTGTTCCATATGTATGATGTGTGTGCTTCTGCTCTTACACCGTTACACGTTAGCTCTGTGGCTATGCTGTTTTTTTCCCCGTATCCCTCTGTTGAACCTATGTATTCGCCTACGGACTTCGCTGTTAGCATTCGCCTCCCCTGTTTATAGCATTTGATTTTTATCGAATACAACCGAGATAAATGGTTGTGTTGTCGTGAGTACGTACAAGGGCAAACGTGAGGATTTTTTGCTACTGCGTTGGCGGGTTTCCTTTTATTGTTGTTTATCGCATGGTAATCTCGCGGTTTGTGTGTGGCATGGCGTAGGTATACATATGGGTTTTTTCCTCGGTGACTTAGAGGAAGGATAGAGGAGATAAGAGTAATATGTGGAGGTATAATGATTGTTTTTAATTATTGTGAGATCATCGAGTAATGGCGGAGTGAAAGGGTGAAGGGAGCTAGTGATTCAGTTTTTCTATTGATGTTTTCAAAATTGAAACAATGTTGCTGTAATTTTGAGAAATTCTTAGTTTTTTTTCGATCTTAACCCTCCTCCCTCACTTCCTGCCCATGATCAAAGTTGAGATTGAATAATTTTTTAAACTGTTTCTTTACTCATATAAAAATATCTCATGCATTTTTGCAGGGCTCGTACTCGGTTACTTTTCGAGTAACCAAGTTACTAAAGTGACTAAAAGTGACTTTTAGTTACCTACTTTTTTTTTTTCAAATTTTCGGTACCAAAGTTAATTTTTTGGAAATTCTTCGAAAACCAATTTTCCTAAATCGTGGTCCAATTTCATGAAAAAAAAAAAATGTGTCGCTTTATGCCAAAAATACTAAAATGATGTCAAATCTTGTCTTTTCAAAGTTGCTAAAAAGCCTCGTTTCTTGCTAAAAATTTCTAAAAATTGTGGTTTTTCACAAAAAATTCCAAAAAAGTCTCATTTTTTCCAAAAAGTCCGAAAAGTTTAATATTGTCAAAAATAGAAAAAATTATCACTTCTTTAATAAAAATTGCAAAGAAGTATTACTTTTTTTTTACCAATGATTGCCAAAAAACCTTACTGTTGTTGACCCCCCCCCCCCCAAGAATGGATCTCCTCAAAGTTGAGATTTTTGCCAAAAATTACCAACATTCCCGTTTTTTACCAAAAGGTCAAAAAATGCAAAAAAAAATATCATTTTTTTATCAATAATTTCCAAAAAGTCTCGTTTTTTGCAAAAATTATCAGTTTTGCATTTTGCAAATTTATTGCCAAAAATTGCTACGAAGCTCTGCCCTTTTCTAAAATTACGGTGTCGAAGTTTTGTTTTCTGCCAGAAATAATACTAGAGTAGAAAGTAAATATCGATTTTTTTTCCAAATTCCCAAGAAGTCTCATTTTATACCAAACGTTACTAAAAGTTATTTTTTGCACAAAATTTTAAGAAATTTCATTTTTTTCCAAAAATTTGTAAATTCGTATTCCTTTTTTTGGTTAAATGTTCAAAATTTTTACTTTTTGCCAGATTTTTTTAGCCAAAAAATTGGCAAAATCAACTTTAATTCTGTTTTTTGCCAAAATTTTACAAGTTTCTATCAAATTTCATTTTTAGGTTTTTAATCGAAAAATTTTTGTTTTTTTCGTTCAGCAATTTTTTTGCATTAAAATGTTTTGGCCATGTTTTGTCACTTTTTTAGTTACTTTTTGGTCACTTTTTCGAGCTTTTTTGGTTACTGAATGTTACTTTTTTTTGAAAAAAAAATGAGTACGAGTTCTGATTTTCCCTTTTCTGTTATTTTCATCCCCTTAAGATTGAATATTGGTCAAATTTATTTGTTCAAAATTTTCTTTGTATTCCATCTGCTCCTAATGAAATAAGTTAGAATCCTCTTAACAGACACGAACGGAGAAATTTTTGGACTGAATGATGAAAAATCACCAGAGCATCCAAAAATACACCCTTATGTAAAATTTCAAGAGTTGAATTATTGCATTTTTCGATTTCTGACGACTTTCTTGGAAATTCGTGTGAAGCTCTTTTTCCATGAAACCATCAAAATATAATTATTGAATTGATGTGAAAAGCTCAAGTTTATTTTACAAATAAAAGTCCGTACAAATTTTTTGGAATTTCTCAAAAAAGATCCTTTCCCGCGTCCTTCAAACAATATTAGTCCTTCTATTTAGATTTTTTTTTAATTTGATGGAATTTGGCAAAAAATTATGATCAAATGACTCAAATAAGAGGTAGGGAAAATTTCACGTTTGTAGGGTGAGTCAGAAATCAAAGTTTGAAAGATTTAAATACTTTTCATGAGTCCCGAAAAAAATTTCTCTTTTTTTGGGTTCTGGTGATTTTTTGATATTTTTCATCAGAATGAAGTCTCCTGAACTTGACAAAAATGAACGTTGGGCTTTTGCAATGGTTTAAATCATTTTGAACTAATAATTTTTTCTATTTTTGAAACATTTCAAAAACGTTGAAATTTTTTCAGCTTCGAGCTAAATATTGGCCTAAAAATTTGACATTTTTACCTACGTCTTGCTGAGGTCATATGGACTTGATTTTTCGCTAGAGTGCGTCAAATTTCATAGAAAATTGAGAAGCAATCCTCTTGAGCCTTCTAAAAAATGTCACAAAAAAAACGAACTCTCATCGATCATCTTATGCTATAGAGGCCCCCAAAGTTGAAAAAAATGAAAAGCAATTAATTAGAATTATTGATATATATATTTTTTTAAATTTTAATCTCTGTGTCAATTTTTTTTTTTAAACTATCCCTTTCCAAGAAAAAACCTTCATTTGTCCTCCAAGCAATGCTAGGAAGCTCATCTCATCAAGTTGCAATGACTGTAGCTTATCTGAAAAATGATGAATTATTTTTTATGAAAATATTTTTCTCGACTTTTCATATTCTTAAAAAGAGGAGGGAACGGAGGGCTTCCTGGCTCAACTCACTTCCAAAAACCACATTTCAGATAATTTTTTATGAAAACCAACAATTTTTTTCCAGAAATGTATCTTTGTATTTAGTGGATTTAAAACTGTGAAATTTGTTCTGATTTATGTAATATCGTTAAAATGGATGATTCTTCCCTTCCCCCCTTCTAGAAAATCCCGAGCACCAACTGGAAATTTTTTCAAAAAAAAATTAACGAGTTTTGGAATTTGTTGAAAAAATTTATGAATATTCAAAGTTATGAAATCAAAACCTTGGTTGAATTAACTTAAAATAATATCTTCTTCAAATTCAAAATTCATATGTGAAACATTTTTGGAAGATTGAGGAGCTCAAAATTTCCTTTCCCTGCCGAAAAATTTTACTTGCTCTGAGTGAAAGAAATTCAGAAGTTCTGAAGTAACATTGAGAGTTGTTTGTTCATTTATTATTTTTCTCTTTGCTTCTTCATGTGGAACAATTTCGTATCATAATTTATACCTACTCGTAGACTCGATTTACCTGTTCATTAACCTATCGATTAACGAATTGATTTTTCTTTTTTTTCATTCAATGTAGATTATCAATTCGGCATACAATTATCGCAACGAGTCGATAACGAGGTATTGATTACGTTCAACGCTCGCAACGATCACGATCGTACGAAATTCGTCGAAGACATACGCGAATCGATTATGGAAATGGATGCTATGGAGAATATCCGAATCGAATTAGAACGCCAGAAAGCCGGTCGAACGAACAGGTACCGTACTCGTCTATAAATTGCCCGATGAACCATCCCATCGCATCGGTCATCGTTCATCGATTGAACTCTAATTTCGAATTTTTTTTCTCTTCTTCGGCTTCGCAAAACTATTCAGATGATCAAATATCTAATTTCTGTATCTTTCTGGTCCACAGATGCAACACTAGCAACAGTTCAGAAAATCGCGACAGCGGCGTAGCTGATATCGAAGTATGCCAGTGTCTTCACGCGTATCCGACGATGACTCCTGGTCAAGAGGAACACTCGAACGGCGATCAAGGTGCCGGTATGTTGAAGAGGTCCAACTTGAGTAATTCGTTGCTCGATATTCACGATCAAGGTTAATTCCACGCAATACTTAATTACCTACTACGTACCTATTACATTACTACTAAAAATTTACTTCGGTAAAAGTAGGGGATTTATTAGACTACTTACGGCGATGTCATGTCGTAGTATGTGAAAAGCACGGAGTTGGAAAAACCCTCTCCGGACAGTTTACGTTTTAATGCTACGATTTTTATAGATTATGGCTTTCTTTGAGACTCGAGTTTCTTTCTTTTTTATAATATGGTATTTTTATCCGGATAATGTGCGATCGATTGATTGAACAATTTGAACAGTTACCGTTTGATTACTAATTTAATCATGTAGGTACTACGTGTAATGTGTGTATTGCACTGTACCTTGAATTACTATTTATTGCGTTGTTGTATTCGCACCTACAAACACATTTATGCACTTTTACACGAGATCATGTGCGCGTGTACCTGTGTCCAACTTAATATATGTTGTATATATTAAAATAACGTAGTAATGTAGATTTATTATGCGAATGTATTAAGTATTTTTTTTCTATTTTTTTTCTCTCTTTTTACATAAGACACACACGTAAAAGACTGATTTAATTTATTAAGTACCATGATTATAAAAAAATGTTTCGGCCTATCAACAAAAAGTGTGTTGTAACCGATTAATCGATCCCAGCCAATGGATCGTTTTTAATCCGGTTCATTCGAACGATAAATTCGAATACACAACATCATCATGGACCACCTATACCAAAATTATTGGTAATTCAGGGGTAGGTGATAAACACAGGCCGAATTGTGTTCATCGATCGGAAAAATATGAAAAATCTACATTTACTACACATTTTTACGGATTACGGATACAGATAGCCTTTTAGCTATGTATTTTACTTTACACGCTTTGTTTTGTTTTGTTTTTGCTTTTGTTTTTGGTGTACTTTTTGTCTCGTATCTCGATTCTCGATGTCTCGTCGTCGTCGCCGTGTACCTAACCTCGATTCTCGACGTTGTTTTGCGAATTTACTCTATTACACTAATACTCGTATGAATACGTATAGACGATAACCGAAGAAAACGAAGCGGAAGCGTGGGTTCGCTCGATTTAGGCATTCGATGGAGATCGAACCCGCTTTTATTTATTAAATTCGGTAGAAAGAAACCGAGACCGAGATCGGCAGCTGGTTTAAAACCTTAACATCACCTTCGCGACGCCGCGCCGCCTGCTGCACGAATATTATGCAATTTCTTGCCATCACGTTTTCTCTATCTCCAAAGCTATTAACCGGTGTATGGTTGAAATCAAAGGGTTCTAGTTTTATTAAATCTAGTGTTAGTTTTTAGCTTCTTTTTCTTTTTTTTTTTGTTTGTTCGTTCGTTCGGTTTTATGTAGAGATTTTTAATATTTTTCACACGTTGATTGTTTTTTTTTTATTTTTATTTGACAGGGTTTTTTTTTAATTTGTAATTTTATTTCTGTGGAGTGAATGAGTTTTTTTTATTTTTAATTTTTCGCTACGTGTGGTGTACTAATTTTGATTTTTTTAATTTTCGTGACGATGGTTTAAGGGTGAAGATGGGAGGGGTGAGGTTTGGTGGGGTGGATTTGGCTCGGGTTTCGTGGATGGTGATGGATGAACTAACAAATCAAAGAGAATAATTGTGAAATAAAGTTGCATTTATTTTGTCGATTCTTCGAGATGATGATTTTTTCCTCAAACAATAATGGGGGTGTTTGAAGATTAAATCAAGATGATTATTTTCTTTCAAAGCTTTTCTGTCAGAATATTAATAATTAGAAACATTTTTTTTTTGTATTGATAATACTGTCCCACCTGCTGTTCCTTTATAATTAGAGCTGTCGAGAGACAAACGAGCCCAGAAATTTTGTCATTTACTCTCCTCCGCCCCCCCCCCTTGATAAAAAATTACTTCGTGAGCAAATGATTATTAATTTTAAAAAATTTAAATTTAAAAAAAATAAAAATTTTTTAAATGGTTCTTTTTTGGAATTATTCATCGTAAGTAGTACAAAAATAAATGCAGCTTCGTTTTCACAAGAGTCTTAATTCGTACCTGAGGTACAATTCGAGCCATATTTCTTCAACACCAAAACACCTCATCGATTCTTCTTCTTCACCACTAGAAAACTATAAGTATTACAATTAACACGTCATGGAGATGGTGTGATTTTTGTAGAAAAGACGACACGCGCGCGTTTATAGCGTAAATTACCATTTTATAATTTTTCTCCTCTTTTTTCTCTTTTTTTTCTTTCTTTTGTACTCGTAGATTTAGAGTTATTTATATTTTTGTGTGTTTTTTTTTTGTACTCGTATTATTTTTCAAAATAAGTATGTAACGCGCAAAATAACGCGTACAGCGTTCGCGATCGCTTCTCTAAACCCGAAGTGATATTTAGTTACGAATTACTAGTCAGTATATATGTTGGATTGTTGAAGCAATGCAATGGCCGGATTTTGGCGTACATAGTATAGAGAAGGTGTATCTCGGTGTGTACTTAAAAAAAATTAGGGTGTACTTAATTTACATATTAACTGTGTATGAATATTTCCTAGGTTTATTTTTCCCCATTTTTTTAAATTTTTTTTTTGTTGCATGGATTCACAAATGCACTCGTGTTGAGATTGTTTTCTATCTTGAGAGCTGTGTTCTACATAGCAATTGCACTGAAATAGCACTGGATATTGATAGGGAGAAGTAAATTATCGAGATAGGGTCTGGGAAGGGGGAGGGTGGAGTACATGGTGTTAAAAAAGGGGTTATTTTTTTCTCAAAATATTGCAATTGTGATGAGAAGGGACAGATATTTTTGGTTTCTCGTCATTAATTTTCAAATGAGGAAACATTTTCTAATCTGAATTATATTTATTAACTCTCGATTAGAAAATAGAAAAAATTATCAAAAAATTGCAGAAATGAATTTTCCACTTACTATTTTATAAACTGAAATTGTTTTGATTTGCAACTTGAATCAAAATGAACTAAAAGAAGAAAATGAAAAAAGGGGGGTAAAACTAAAACCAAACTGAAATCGGAAAAGAAAAAAAATGAAAACTGAAAATTGAAAAATACAAATTGAAACTTCCATTTTTCAGTTTTCCCACTCATGTTTTTAAAAAATATTTTGAATTTTTTCTCTTCAAAAATGTGTAAAAGTTGATAAATTTTTGGATTATTAGAACTAACTGCTGCAATTTTACCAATTTACTCGTATTACATGTAAAAGCTTTAACGACGATAAAATGCACAAAATAAACATAATTTCAGCCTATTTGGCTAAAAGTACGAAAATTTAAAAGCATTTACCCTCAAAAAAGCCAAAAAAAGCACTATTAACTGTCACCATTTGCCTCAGGATGAAATGAATCGCAAAGGTTTCAATCATTAGGTAATCATGAAAATTTGATTTAAATCATCTCTAAACCACATTTCTCAGTAATAAAACTCGAAAAATCGATTCAAATAGTGTTTATAAAATGGATGAATCGAAACGCTCAGTTTCCAGAAAATCATAAAAAAAATTCCATTAAACTTGTTAAAATGTTACAGAATTGCAAGAAACGTTATCGAAATTATTTAAATCATCGTAAAAGTGGTCTAAAAATGAGAGGGGAGAGGATGATAAGTACGTAAGTAGTTTTGAAAGTTTCTTGAAGTTAAAAAATCGTTGAAATTCGTCCATCCTCTCCCCCTCCCATTACAACCAAAAAGTTACTTTTTTTTTCATAAATTCTAAGACGTTATTATGAAAAATTTTTAAAGATGAATTTTAGGTATTTTGGAAACTTTTTGCCCTATTTTGAACAGTCTTGAAAGATTTTTTCATTTCACGATTTTTGCGTTATTTTTAACCAGTTTTCTTATGAATTTAATTTTTTGAATGTATTTTACTCAAATATTATTATTTTTAAATCCCAAAATAATTCTCCAAATTTCTTCATTTTCAATTTTTGAAAACCAAAAGTGAAACATAAATTTATGTAATTTGGTTCATTTCAACTTTCTATTAATTTTCAACCATTTAAAGTACATAGTAGAAATTCGTGAGTAATTTTTTTCGTTATCTTTTTTTTAAAAAATAGTAATTTTATTGATCTTTTTTGAGTAAGTACCTAATATGTTCACTTCATAGATTTCTATGGAACTTTATTCTACAATAAATTGAATCGCGATGTACTGTTTTCTAAACAACTGCCCTTTTTTGAACAAAATATAATTTAAAAATATGAGTGGAAGTTCATACTCGTATCATGATACAAAAATAATTATAGGTACCTGTGCACTAAAATTCACATAATTCTGAAATCAAATTAATCGCTTACGTCAATTTTATTTGAATTAACTTACTTTATTTTATGAGGAAAAAAACTTATTAAAATTACAAGTAATTGAATGTGGTCAGTTTTCAGATTAAATTTAATTAGTTCATGAAATTGAATCTGAATTTTGCCATTTTTTACGTTTCATTTAGTACGGATTTATCTGATTTCACGTACACTTACGTATTTTGATAAAATTAGCATTGGCAATGTTTTAAGTGTGACTTCATTTGAATTTTATTTTTCTGAGAAGAATTGTTAGAAAACGGAGAAGTACATAAAGAATTATGTGATTTGATTGACGTTGCTCATCTGCTGTGGAAAATTATCGATTTTGGAATTAGAGTGGTATTTTCTAGCGATTTGTTTCTCCTTTGAAAGAGAATGATGGGAGGGGGGGATTCAAAACGTGTCCTATCCAAATGTCGATTGCTGGTTCAGTCTGTGCAATTAAAAAAAACGGAATGTATTTTTTTTTAAATCTCAAATGAGTGTAAGGATTTTTCTTTTTCCATGTTTCTTTTCATTTCATGCCAATAAAAAGTGAGAAATAGAAGACTCCGATGATCGATAATTTACTTCTCCTCATATCCCAAGAAATTGGTTAAAATGAAGCAGACTATTGAAATACTTAATGGGTGCATTTTTTGAATTCTTCTGTCTTTATCTTACACACGTTTACTTACTACATGAATAGTATCGCGTTGAAAATTTGAAAAAAAAATACATTTTGTACATTTGTGTATGTAATATTGAGAATCATCGTACTATTTATGGATTCTACGAGAAATCTATGTGATTAATGTACGCATTATGAGTCGCTTCCGGTTCGCTATAGTATGTACTTATAGTGTTGCTTCGTTTTATTTTAATTATTTGATAACGATTGATTGGATTAAGCGTAGTCACAAATTAGAAATAATCATATCTTTATTCATATCGTAGTTAGTAAGGTCTTCTTCTTGTTTACATTTTACATGGCAGAATTTTTAAATTTGCTTATTTCATGTAACTTAATTTTTTAAGAGAGAAAATATGCAGTACGACGTAGTCGATGGATTTTTTTCTTTTTCCGACTGCATTCTCGAGACAATAAAAAGAGCTGACGTAGCTACCCAAATTCGCGCGCAAAATTCATGGTCAAAATTACTCGTTACCATATGTGATCCGAGCTAGATAGATACCTAGTCATAGGCGGACGCATGGTTTCATTACCTACTTAAAAACTTATCCAAATTTTCTAGTCTAAATATATTATCTACGTACGTATATCTTAAATGATGTTAATACCCAGTAATGGATTTCTTTTTGTTTTCGTTTCGAGGGACTTTTTAATTAAAAAAGATGAGTTTTGTTGTACTACGGCGCTCATGTGCTTGATACCACTGCCTAATTAGTTGATTATGGCTACTATTGGCCTATTGAAATTTTTATTTTTGTATTTTCGTATATACTGATACCTTTACCTACCTGTACCTACCTTCCTATGCCACTATCGGTTCAGTATCTTTATAGATTTTTAAAAAATTGTGAACGCTCACACGTCGTTATTTTATCGTATCCTACATTTTTACGATTAACTTTCATTCTCTAGCGTATTTTGAGATCTACCGAAGGAAGATTCGTGTTCTAGGTGCAATTTCGCTGACTCTTGACTTCTTGTTCTTCTTTTATTAAGTATATTCGTTTTCAAGCACGTAGTCGATATGTATAAAGGAATTTTGTAATATTTTTTTTTTTACGAAATTTTTATATTCCGTAGTAACTCGTTATTTTATGGAGCTTTTGGCATTAACATCACATTAACAGTTATTTTAATTTTTGTTCGTACTAAAATACTATTATTATATCTTTACCGTATTACTGTATAATAAATTATAACGAATTCTGGTTTATGTAGTTTTTATTTCGCGGAGATTGGTTCCTTTTAGATGGAACGATTTTTTGCGAATGGGGGTTGTATTGTAGTGAAGCTGCAACTGATGATAGTTGTTGGGTAAGACTTGAAGCCGAAGTGATCAGGGGTTTATCCATTAGCATAATACGAGTATTTATTACCTCCCCTAGACGCTTTCCCACTACACGGTTTCATTGTTGGATTCATGAGATTGCAAAATAGTGCTGGAACTTGGGAGTATTGACATTTTCGGGAAGTTTTTGTAATGGAGTCATTCCACGTCAACTGGACCAAGAAGTGGCAGGGGGGTTCAGCGATTTTTTTGAAATTTTTCCTGTGGAAAGACCTACCGAAGGGATGACCAATGGCGCAAATCGCAGCCCTCTAGCCCATTTTCAAAGGCAGCCAGGGAGTGCCAAAGTTTTCAGTCAACCTAAAATATCATCCATTTCAGCAGTGGATTACTCGATAACCGCGGTACGTACCAAAATGGAACATTTTCCCATAATTAAGGGTTTTGAAAGGCTTTTTGGTGATATCATAAAAATCAGTGTTGCCACTGTTTTTCGTACAAAAAATTAGCTCAAAAAGTTTCGAAACGTAGTTTTCAAATCGTTCCGACTCTCAAAAATTCTGAAAAAAATATATTATGGACAACTTTTCATGCTGAACAACATATTAAAAAATTGAGATGGTAACGTGTTGCAAAGTTGATTTTAAAAAATTTAAAGTTTGCGAAAAAAATGCGATTTTTTTATTTAAAACATGAAAAAATGTTTTGATAGTTGAAGTTGACACATTTGACCTCTTTTCTTACGTATCTGTTGAAAAAGTTGAAACCCCCCTTTCACTCGATGAAATAAACTCCTCACAAAAAAATCAAAATTCAAAAAAATTCAATTTTCAATTTCAAACATCAAAAAAAGTTAAAATTTATTCAGTTGTCATATTTTGACCTCTTTCTGACGTGTTTCATGACAAAGTTGATGAAAATTACACTCACAACAAAAAAATAAAAATTCTTTCATTTCTCGAATTTTGATTTTTGTGTGAGGAAGGGTTTTTTCAAATTTTTCAACAGATACGTAAAAATAAGGGTCAAATGGGTCAACTTCACCTATCAAAACTTTTTTTCATGTTTTAAATCAAAAAATCGCATTTTTTCGGAAACTTTAAATTTTTTATAATCAACTTTGCAACATGTTACCATCCTAATTTTTTAATATGTTGTTCAGCATGCAAAGTTGTCCACAATATATTTTTTCAGAATTTTTGAGAGTCGGAACGATGTAAAACCTTCGTTTCAGAACTTTTTGAGCTAATTTTTTGTACGAAAAAAAGTAGCAACACTGATTTTTATGATATCACCAAAAAGCTTTTCAAAACCCCTAATTATAGGAAAATGTTCCATTTTGGTACGTATCGCGGTTATGGAGTAAACCACTGCTGAAATAGATGATAATTTAGGTTCACTGAAAACTTTGACACCTCCTGGCTGTCTTTTAAAATGGGCCAGGCCAGAGGGCTGCGATTTGCGCCATTGGTCATTCCTTCGGAAAGTCTTTCTACAGGAAAAATTTCAAAAAAATCGCCGAACCCCCCTACCACTTCTTAGTCTAATTGACGTGGAATGACCCAATGGTTACTTCAAAATGGTAGCAGAGCTGTCATCGAGTTTACTCATTTTGTGAAGTATCCGCGGTATAAACTCGTATCAATTATTAGAGATTGGTTCTTTCACATGATGTGCCCCTCTCAAATCGCCCATCTTCCATTATTCTGTCCCTGGGTTAAATTCTCGAGATGGTAGCAGAGCTATCGTTATGATGATCCAGTTGTCATTGAGTCATTCCATGTCAAATCGCCGGCGATTTTTAAAATATTTTTTATGTGGTTGGATCTCGATGAGAGATTACAAATGGCTGAAACTGCAGTTTTCAAAGTGCATTATTTATAGGGGAGATAGGGCCAGGCGATGGGTGGTCAAAATTTTGAGGAAAACCGGGCTATTGTTGAAGTTCGAGTGGGGTCAACAATCTACAAATGGTACACTTTTGGAACTTGTGTCAGTTTGTGGGCTCATAGAAGAGCTTTTTGAATATGAGGTAAAAATCAGTGTTGCCACCTTTTTGAGCACCGAAAATTAGCTGAAAAAATTGAAAATGATATTCCTCATGGGGTCCACGCTCAAAAAGTCTGAAAACATAACCTCAAGTTCAACTTTTCATGCTCATTGACTTATCTAAAAATTTGGGTGACATTTTTTCGTATTTTCGATTTTGAAAATTCCAAAGAATACCAGAAAATACAACTTCAACTTCTTTTCTTAAAAGGTCGAAATTTTGTGCAAATAGAAAATGGACATAAATGTATTTCCATCAATTCAAAACCATATTTTCAAAAATTGGAACTTTCCTTCTTAAAATTGAATGTGAAGTGAAATTGATGAAAATGGGTCTATTTGCTCAATTTCCACCTTTTAAGGAGACTGGTAATCTTTAGCTGGAGTGATTTTTTCAGAATTTTTGATCATGAATGTGATGTGATGGAGAAATAAAGGTTTTCAGAAATTTTGTGCTTAAAAATCTAATTTTACCCCCTTCTTGAGAATAACTTGGCTGCGCCTTTGAGCTAATTTTAGAAGATGCTCAAAACGTGGCAACACTGATTTTCACTACATCTCCTTACATCTCCTGATCTCCAAAAAACTTTTTCTATAGACCCACAAATTGGTAAAACTTTGAAAAGTAAGTAAGTATACTTACCATTTTTGTAGTTTTTGATTCAACTTTCAAGTTTACTATTTTCCTCAAAACTTTGAACACCCCTATCTCCCGTACACGTGCACTTTGAGAACTGGTGAGGTTTTTATGGTGGATTGGTAACAGCCTCAAAATGGTAGCAGAGCTGTCACTGTATGTTGAAGCAAAATACCGTTGTTCCCTCTCCCTTCCTCCTTCAAGATTAGGGTACATTCGAGAACTAGCAGAAAAATTTGAACTGAAATTGGAGGATATGGTAGCAGAACTGTGGTTGCGGTTCCTTAGTTATGATAATCAAGCTGCTATTATGAATTAGTAACTGAATTATCAAAATTTTAGTGGAACTTTTACGGTGGAGGTCTCAAAATGGTAGCAGAGCTGCCATTGATATCGAAGCAAAATGACACCCTCTTCCTCCTCCTCTCTCCCCCTCCCCACCCCTAAGTGAAGGTTAGAGAGTCATTCAAGAACTTGACAAAATTGAAGGACCCTACTTGATTTTTAGTTCGGCTTCATCTGGTTTTTGAGTTGCATTCTTAATATGGTAGCAGAACGGTGGTTAAAATAATCGAGTTGCTATTTTTACATAAATAGGTAGTGGCTGAATTTTTTTAAATTTTCGTGGCAATTTTGCGATGGTAGCCTCAACATGGTAGCAGAGCTGTCATATTGGTGCAGAAGTTTCCAAAATATTGACAGAACAAACTCTTAGGTCTCTGAGCGATTCCTAAGCTGACATTGGAGGATTTTGCGTTAACGTTGTTGCATTAATGGTAGCAGAGCTGCTGAAATGGTATGTAGTTGGGTTGCTAAATTAACGAGAAGGTAATCTAATACTACCTACCCAATTATAGAATAGTTTCAAGTAGAATAAATAAAAAAATTAACGGGATTCCCACTCATATATCTTGTAATATAGAAAGTATTCCAAAAGTTGTTTAATTCTTTTCAGGATCATCTCGAGAAGATGATTTTGGAAGCTGTTTCGAGCAGATTTTAATTTATCTCAAGTTAACTCCTAAAAAATAGTAGTAGACTAACTCAGTTGTACCTACCTTAGGATTAAGAAGACCGTCTTTTTTGTCTTTTTGAGGTAAAAATAAGTTGAATTTTTGATCTTTGATTAATGACGCACATATAAAAGAATTATTTACCGGTATTATTTTGCATTAATCAGTCATCGTGAGAGAGTTTTTCCAATTCTTAGCATCGGTTTGTCCTCGTGAGAAAGTCCATAAGATAGTGTGTCGTTTTTTAAATTACTTTGAAGGTATTTAAACCACGGAACAACTAATCATATCAATCTGATTTCTCTGGCTCGATCGTGTGAAATGTATTAATCATTGAGAGATGATTCAATGTCACGATTTTGTTGCCATTTTATATTCGTAATATCGACCCAGGTAATGAATCGAGATTCCAACTTGAGATTAAGTACCTACCTCTACCTGTGTGCCTTCCTTCATTTGTGGGTAGGTACCTACAATGAGTACATGTCGATTCTGTATACCTGCGATATTAAAGTATTTTGAGTCTGGCTCTGTATACAATGTGACGTTGCGAGACAAGTTTTATTCGAATGATTTGCCGAATTTCTAGTTAATGATTCATATTTGAATTGCAAAGATGAAATTTAATATTACGAAGAAATGTGAAATTATTCTCGAAAGAGAGTGTGCAATGTGCATGGAAGTCGAATGGTCGAGGTTTTGTTGGTTTTAGCTTTTAGTGAAGATTTTTCTAAGAATAGGCAGGAGAAGGTGAGGGGGTTGATTTTCTCACTGCTCAATTCTTTAGTTATTGAAATTTTATTATTATAGATAGGTATACCTATTATTTATTTATTTTTAATGTTGGAAGCATGTTTTGTCGAGATGTTCCCCTCCTTTCTCTTTTTAATTCTGAGGGTTTCTGAAATTGAAAATATAATCATGATGAAGACAGTACAGTTGACAGATTTTATTTTATACCTCAATTATTTTCTATAGGTAGTCTATTAGTTGGTATCCTAGGATTATTTTCACCTCATGCTCCTATTCAACTACAAGTAGGTATACTAATATTTTTTGCGAATGGTTTTATTCCAGGTCGTCGCAAGGATCGCGCTTCCAAAAAGTCCACTCGCAAGAAAAGTACTCGTCCAAAATCACAGCTAGTTTAAATTACACTATGGTATGATGGTTTCCAGTTCCCATTTCGCGTTCCAGCTCAGCAATTATCGTTACAGTAAGTACACGTGAATCTATAGGTACATTTAGTATAATGGGTTATTTAGCATGTGAATGGAAAGACGTATTTATATTTAAATTTATCGCGTGTTTTTACTCCTCTATTTTTTTTCTGAAAGTTGAAACATTAAAACGTATTAATTTCCGCTTAGTCATCGTGATGCAACTCGATGAGGTGCATTATTCACAATATCCGACCTAATTCGAATGAAATTTTCACATTGAATAGATCTGTCGGATTTGTAATAATAGTCGAGTAAAACTATAGGGTGTTCCATCGAAAACGTATTCGATGCATTGATTTCGATGTGGTTGGGTAGGTTGAGTTGAAGTGTAGGTAATTAGGTATCAGATGAACGAGAAACAAAAAAAAATTCTTAATCTATTTTTCAATACCTACTGATTTTTGTAGATTTTTCCATATATGAGCTGAAAAGGCCCTATGATGAATTAATAAGTAGTATTTGATAGAAATTCTTTCTGTTGGCGAGAAAATTGAAGTGATTTGAGTGAAGTTATCAATAAAGTGCACGAGTACCGACAAGAATATTTTATGATTATTTATTTCAAATTGAAGTCATAAAAATGATTTCAAGTACCTACTAATACTCTGCTCTTTTTTTATGCAAACAAACACCTACCAATTAACCAATGAGATGCCTTGAAATTCTGATATTGTTGTCACAAGTTATTAATTGTTGAAAAAATTATCAAGCCGCGCTCACATTGTGCTTCAAAACAGAGCATATTATAGTTCGTTTATTTGTTTTTTTTTGTTGGACTTTGATAAAATTATTTTTTTTATCTTAGAAAGGATGCCCCAACCTACAAAAAAAAAATTTAAGTCAGGCTACAAAAATTTGAAAAAACATCTGAAAGTACACCACCAGGGCTCGAGACCAAATTTTTAAAAGTTCTAAGTAAGCCTATTTCCCATGAAAAAAATCAAAATTTGATCAAATTGAGGTAGAATGCTGAAATGTGAGTTACAGATACCATATTTTGACCTTCTGAACCATTTGGTAGTGGTTTCGAGCCACTCTAGAGTCTCTGCGAGTTTTGGGATTTTACAGTTTTTGAAAAATTGTTGCAGGTAAGAAGTACCAAAATGAATCTGAGTCACTATAAACTCGGATTTAGCGCGATTGTGATCCCTCTGATCGATTAAAGCACAAATTTTAAAATCTGGTTCTGTGGTTCAAATCCAACATTTTTGCAAACGAATGCTCTTGAAAAAAAATAAAATTTTTAAACTTGATCGGCTCAGGCGCAAATTTTTATAATCCGTTTTTGTCAATAATTCAAGTCCAAAATTTTCTCCAGTGATTGTTTTTGAAAAAAAAAATGTTTCGCTTTTGAGAGCATCAACTTGAAAAGCTGAACTTGAATTCATTCCCTATTTTTCACCTCCTGAATCAATTTTGGTGGTAGTTTTAAGCAGTTTTGGAGACCCTGGTCAATTTTTGTTAATTTTCCTGCTTCTGAAAAAAAATCAATTGAAAAAAAATAAAATAAAATAAAATATACCCATGGATCTGAACAAGCAAAACCTAATTTTAAAAACTAAAAAGTGCTCAAGTTGATAGAAAAAAATTTCAAATTTTTTATCAAAAATAGGTAATAAATTCATTTTTAATGTTTTTAATTTGCTCAAAATATCTCAAAAACAATCTTCGTAGAAAAAGATGAATGCTTTGCTAGAGAAAAAATTAAAATTTTTTTGGAGATATTTTTTTCAAAAGTATATTTTGTTACTTAATTAAAAATCTCTACCTCCTTTATTGAATTATTTTTCATTTTTGAAACCTAACATGTGGACTAGCTACCATGTGATACATTTCATCTCAAAACGAACAATTTGGGAGCTTGGGACTCTTGATTTTGCTCAAAATTTTGATTGGATTCCTCCTGGTTCTGGACCTGCTGATCGTAAGTTCATTAGTTGAAGAATCATAACCACTTGATCTGTGACCTTCCCTCGGAAGAATGAAGAAGGAGCCTACAGAGTTAATCTTTGAACACATTGTTTTTCTCGAATTTTGATACCTGCCATGAGTACGTCTCCTCCTTTCAATTTCAGTCAAATGGGGGGGGGGGGGGGAATCAAAATAGTGTGGTACCTATATCGATTATCATGTGTATTTTTGATGAAACTGTTTTCGAATTTTAATTTACTCGTTTGACATTACGAATAGTCCTATGGGGGTCCCACAATAAGTTCCTTAATTTCATTCAGTTGAACAAATCGTATATGAACAATGATTAGTTGGGTTTTCCAAGGTGCTGATTTTAAATTTAAATTTAAATTTAATTTTTAATTCGAGTCACCGAGTCCTGATCCTAACAATAAGGCTTCAGATTGTTGAAAAAACTGAAAAATCACTGTGATCTGTAAGATCTGTTATTAATCTACCTATTGAATTTTGTGAAGTTCTAGTTTCGAATTTCAACTCATTTTTCGATTTGAGTGTCCTAAGTTTCAAAATACCCCCCCCCCCCCCCTATTTTCAAAAAATTGGGTTCGATCCGTGATTTGTTGGTTTCGATTTTCAGGGAGTCTAATTTCTAATACTTCAACTTATTTTTTCCATGCGAGCACCTAAACCTCATAATAAGACCTTCTAATTTCATAAAATTGAAAAAAATCGTTATCTGTTTTGAGGTGCTGATTCCCAATTTCAACTTGATTTTTTGATTCAAATCTCCTGGTGCTGGCAACTGAAAAATTCCTTTAACCTGTGATTTATCAAATTTTCTGAGGCACTGCTAACTCCAATTGTCAAAAAAAATAGTTTATCCTATGGTTCGTCGGATTTTTCAAACTTCTTTTTCTGATATTATGGACCACTGTATCCCAGTCTCCAAATTTCAAAAAATTGAGAAACTCGTTTGTACCATTCGTTGTCGAGTTTTCCAAGGGGTGATGCTGATTTCAAATTCTTAAATTTTGAATTCAATTTCTAGACCCACCCTCTCCCCTCCTTCTTCCCCATAAATGTTCAAATAATTGACGTAATTTTTGACGATCGTGCTCTTATCATTCATTTCCAATATTTCCATGATAAACATTTTTCTCATTGACTGCTCGTCCCTTCAAGTTTACAGGTAGGCAACATGTTTATCCATGTTTTTTCTCATTGTTAATCGTAATAATCGATCAGCAATCGATTTTCTACTTGGTGACTTGGTTGGCGAATTTGTCACCAAAGAGTCACCACACAAGTTTTTGTCGACCTTTTGGCAAATGGTTGGTGAAGTAAGAATCTCCCTATGGGCCTTGGAAAATATGTTCGATGGTTTGGTGACTTCTTGGTTACGGATTAACCGAGCAGTGACCACGAGTACTAAATTGATTTTGTACTTGGTGACTAGTTTGGCAAATCTGTCACCAAAGAGTCACCATAGGTACAGGTTTTATTTGTCAACATTATGGCAAATGGTTAGTGAAGTAATCAGCAGAATGTCCCCATGACCCTTGAAAAATATTTTCGATGGTTGAGTGACTTCTTGATTACAGATTCACCAACGCCAGCCTCAGTTATATTTTAGTTTTCGTCACTGTGTAAATTGATCGCCAAATCTCAAGTATTTCCTACCTTTAATGGGACACCCTGTATATAATCTGGCTCTATAGAATTCCATCAGTCATCACTGTGAAACTAGGCAATTTGTAAAGATATGTACGATTTTTCTCGTCGAAAGGAAATCCATTCTTATTCAGCACCTACAACAAATGACCCTAGCACAATATACTCGATTAACGTGTCCAATTCTCAGATCTGTCTTTACAGACCTATGACACCTATCCCAATACTTTCTCTTCTCAGGTAGACATATTAGGTATTTATTTGGGCAATAAAACGAACTGAACGAATCGCTCATATGAGATGCTATGCGGATGGTGGCGATTTAGGCGGCATAACATAACGTAATATTTTTGTCTGTTCCATCGAAAAGCAAGGTATAGAGGTACGCGATGATGACTCATAGTACAATGCACCCAAACCACATGTGGGATGTCCGCGCAGGTATTCGGACTTCGTGACTGGCGGTCGCTTTGCGCGAAAATTTATCTACTCGCGGATGAAAAATTTATGGATATTTTAGCTCTAACGAGATTTCAGACTGTGAAAACATTGTCGCCATTTATGTGTATGTACTAGAAATAGAATACCTTATCGATGGGATAGGATGGGATAGGAGGATAGAGCATGCGCAGGGTACATGAAACGACGTAGTAATTGGTAATAGTTTTCACCTGTGGAAGATACATATGATTGTGTACATAACCTTGGGGGTAAAATTAACACCGCGACCTTGTGCTCTTCACAGAATGCTCATGCTCACCATGCTCAATACAGTTCTCTTAGATCTCTGGTTTTATATACTTACCTACGAGTAATCGTACAACCACCTGCTGTATTTTTATATACCGTCGTCGTGCTAACGTGTATCTGTAATGGGTTCGCAGATCAAGTGTACCTACCTTTATGTGTGAGACCTACCTACCTCTTCCCCATCTGAATGATGTATGAGTTTACATACATTTGTACATGTGGATCTGGATATCAAGCCAGAGCCACAGTAATGAGTACAGTGTACCTTACCTTACCTTACCTAGCCTAGCCCAGACCTACCGAATATACACGTAGTATATGTAGAGAGAAATAAATTGGCAGTCTAAAACAACGCGATTAGATGCCAGATAAGTTGGAAATGCTAACCCACCTACAGAATAGGCAATCATAATAATAAAAGAGGACGAGAACACAAAGAGAGCACACGGTTTATGTTCTCTTTTTTATCGCATTGTGTTTAGGCAGGTACGTTGTACTCTCCGCAGAGGCACTCTGCTCTGCTCACAATCCTCCAGCAGCGTGGCGTACCTTATACCTACACCTTTGGCTTTACATACCCATACCCGCGTACGTATAATATATCTATGCATGGAGAGTCGACAGAGACTGAGAGACCCAGGAACAATAAGAGAGAGAGGCATTAATTTACCAAAGTATTAAAGCCGGACCGGAACATAAAAAGATGTAGCGTGTAGCTGGGCGATAACGTTTGTTAATCGGTTTACCTGTCTTTACACATTCACACACACACCAATCACCAAACACTTGTTCGGTATCGATAAAGATAACTGAACTGTACATCGCGAGAGGTTTTTTATTTTTTTATTCTCTATCATTGGTTTAGTTTCGAAAGGTGTAGTGAAGGTGTTAAGTCGTCTGTGCAAATTACGAGTACGTACTCATTGGTGCTTCGTTCTATGGTTTTGTTTTTGGTCGCGTTCGATTCGTTGTTTTTGTCGCGAGTGCACGTGTGCAAATTTGTGACGATTTTGAATAGGTATTGTGAGTAGAAGTTTGTGCCGAGCCGAATTTTGAGACTGAGGAGGTGAGTAGTTCATATCAAGAGTATTTTTATTTAGAATTTATATAGATCAAATTTTGTCGTTTTTGTTTTACCTCCCCCCCCCTTTCATTCACGGTATTTGTAAACATCTTCATCGGACGAATCACCTGTCCCAATTTTTATGAGAGTGGTGCGGAGAGGGGGAGGGAGTAAAAAAAGTAAACAAAAAGTTGATTTGTGAGAAGTTGAACCGATTTTTTTTTGTCCTCATCTACGTTGTAGGTTTCTATGAAGAAAAATCCACAGAAATTTCATCACCCTCTTCCTCAACTGAAAATTGAGTGTGGCTGAGAGCGTCCCTTAGTCTTAAAAAAAGGGGGGGAAATGTAATAAACAAATTTTTATTGAGAATTCTCAATTTTATGCTTACATCATAATTCTTTTAAATACGTTTATTTCTCCTTTGAAAAAAAAACTACTCTCAATCACCTGAACAATTTTGGTCCCCTTGTAAAAAGTCCTTTAGCAATATTGAATTTAAAAAAAAAAAGAAAAAAAAATTGAAGAGGGTCCAGTGAAAGTTTTTCAAAATAATTTTCGATTTCTCGTCAACGCCAAAAAAATAGTGATCCTCGAACTTCAAAAAGCCCTCGAAATTGAAAGAAATCTGTTACAGAACTCTTCTGAATAATCTCTTTTTCAAGTAAAACTCTCCCCCACTTCAGATCGAGTGGTGTTTTTCGTGGAAACGAAAATTATCACAGACATTCGACAGTCTGACTCAGAATTTTTTTTTTTTGAGAATTGTTCATCAATTTTTTTTATCTTTGAGGGGCTCTGTAGTCTGTACAGTGGAATCGATATTGCTTGGAAAATCGTAGAAAGTTTTCTCTTGGAAAGGGGGTTAATTTAATGAATTCTAACTCAGAAATTAAGAATTAAAAAAAATTTCTTAACATTCATTTTATTTTTTTCCATTTTTGGAGGACTCTGTACAGGGGGGGGGGCGATATTGCTTAGAAGATCGAGTTGAGCTTTTTAAAAAAACGATCATTTATTTTAAAAAATTCAGTCTCAGAAATAGAAAATTTTCAAACAAATTTTTTATTAGGTACCATTTTTTGATTTTTTTTCAGCTGCGAGGCCTCCCAGCACCATATTTTTTTAATGAGGGGGGAGGGGTGAGAATTTTAAAATAAATTTACCAATTTTAGAAGGTGAGAGCAATATGTGGTAGGTACCTACCAATGTACTTAATATAGAAAATGAGTGTTTTTTTTTACTTTTTTCAAATTCTAAAAGTGCATAGGTATGTAAAACTTTAAAATTATGATATTGATGAACATTTTTTCTCGATGTAATTTTCACCCCCTAAAGCCAAAGCTTACTATTTTCTATTTTCTACTGATCTAGTTACATAGGGTCCCTTCACGTTGAAATTTTGGCTTTTGCGCTGTATTCTAATCCTCTTATTCAAAGTAATTAGTAAAAATTAATTATTTCAGCTGAAACTTAATGAGTCTCTTGCTAATTTGAGGATGCTCAACGCAACCTAAAAATCTGTCTCTGTCGTTTCAGCAAATTCCTGTCAAATTTTTCAAATATTATTTTTCAATTTTCCTTTAGTAGTTTTCAAGCTGATTCAACAGTTTTTTTATGATATTTTATATTTATATAGCCACAGGTAATTAGGTACCTACCTACTTTTTTAAAAAAAATTTCGATAGGTATTGCGACCATATTTTTTGACATTTTGCTTGATTATTGAGATTACATAAATTTTTAGCCAATTTGTTCCCAAGAGTTGCCTAAATTGTGCTGAAATTTTATTAGGGACTAGTTTTTGATATTTTTATTTTATTTGTGATTTTTTTACTTTTTTCTGGCACTTTATGTGGTTTTTATAAAATTTTATTGCGTTTGATAATATTTCATAAATTTTTTGAAAAAAATGTGTAAAAATTTAATTTTTTGAAATTGTAAAGTTTTTCTTTTTTTCTTTTTAAATACGTATTATTTTAGACATTTTTGAGTTATTCTGCTCCAATTTTGGCTAATTTCGCGTTTTTTTAATAAAACCTGTTGTTTTTGAAAAATTTTATGAGGTTCATCGTATAATATTAATTCATGAATTACAGTATTAAAATTTGTAAGAGGTTTTTTTCATGATATTTCGCCCAAAATTCGCAATGTTCCTTCAACTTTCAACTGTTTTCAATTGTTTTTTTTTTACCATAACAAATTTTAACAATGTTTTAAGAAATTTTCGCCGAATTTTTCTCAATTTTATTGAAATTGGTTTTCACTTTTCAGTGATTTTTAATGATTTTTTAGGGTGATTTCGTATACATTTTGTAATTTTCGTTAATTCTTTTTTTTAATTTTGATTTCATTCTTGACCAATTGTTTGGCACCTTTCCACGATTTTTTTGACATTTTTGACATTAATATTGCAATAGGTAGTAGAAACACAAAAAATTAACGACAAAAACCAAATTATAATTTTTCCCAACAAAAGCCTACTCGTCCAAAAAATTTAAAAAGTTTTCATTTCATTTTTTTGGTTTTTCTGAATTTGAAGTGGGGGGGGGGCGTCTAAAATCTTCAAAGATTTTTTTTCTCATCAACGCCATCATCATTTTTGGAGGGTGGAAACAAAACATACTGCAAAAAGAAACTTTACTGTTACCTATATGAATAAAAACACCCCCACCTTCCTAAAAACCCCTGGAAAAGTGAAAAAATTCCAAAAACCGATTTCACGTTCGCACTACGTTACGTTACTACATTTATTCCGTTTTTACCACGTCATCAGTCTTTCCGTTTCATTAATTTTTTTGCTCGTTCGCTAATTTTACACTTAATTGCCACCTGTGCAGTGTGCAGTGTGAATTCATTATTATTCATGATTTCAAGTTAGATGCCGTAGGTAGAGGTATAGCAGGTAAATATACCTCATCATCGTGCGTTATTTTTATTCAATGACGAAAATCGTCATTCTGGGAATAATATACCTACGCTAAATTTTTTCCTTTTATTTCCAAATACATAATATAATATGTATGTATGTAATACGTGAAAGTTCTTCATAACAAACAACGTATACAGAAGTATGGTTGCATAGGTAGAAATACTTACGTAGATTTCTTTGAAATACAAGTACCTACCTATTTGTGATAGGTATTTACTCGAATCTGGGGGGAAAATCAGAGACGTGACGAAGTGATGTGTTGTAGGGGAGGGGAAGGGCGAGACTAAAATTTTCTCTTCTTATTTCGCCAGATTTTCCTAACTTTTTATCTCGCACCCCCACCCCCTCCCTCCTCCCTCCACCACAGATTTTTCCAGCCAATTCCAGATGAGCTTCGAACAAATTTTGGAACGGAAAAGTTGGAAACGATAATGTGAATAGTTTTAATTTTTTTTTTTCAAAAATGATTATTTTATACGAAAAGTCTGAATTTTTCTATTGATTTGGTTACGTTTCCAAAATTTCTCAAGTCAATTTTTCTATTCTTGAAAATTGTTGAAAAATTGAGCAGCATAATGAATATTTGTCCGAGTAAAGCGAGGGCGAAAATTGTGAAAAAATTAAATTCGAAACGCAAGCGAAGAGAGGACAAAAGCTCCCAAAAATTCGCAATAAAAAAATAGGATTTTTTTTTGATATTTTAGCAAAAGTTGGAACTTTCTGGCAGTTTTGACTGGAATGAAGAGACATTATTTTGGAAAATTTCAAGTACATACAACATCATTTTTTATGTAAGAATTCGATTTGATTTTTCTGCTCTCCAACTTTGGTCTGAGAACTGAAAGGGAAAAGGGAAGTTGAAAGCTTTTAAAAATTCGTAATTCAATAAGTAAAAACCCATGGATTTTAGTAATTCTTTGATTTTTCTTACTCGCAAATTCTTTCCAACTATTCCCAAGTTTCCCAACTTTTTCCAACTCACCCAAATTAGGTATCCCAAAAATTCTCAATTTTTTTCCAAAATTTTTCTGACTGGTGGGGAGGGGGAGATGTGCTGTTCGTTTGGCACACCTGTAAGGAAAATTCTCCTCGTTTTTTGTGCCTCGTACACATAATGTTTTTGACTTTGTGTCGATTTGTTTAATTTTTATTTTTCGTTCTTACAAAGTTATCAGTGTTTTTACACGATTCTTTGTATCCAATATGATTCACGATGGGTTCAATTACCGGATATGATGAATGAAGATGCAACAGTGATAGGAAACAACGAATCCGTGATAAAAAATAATCATCTCTATCAATTGAGAGCTCATTTACTATTTTTCGAATTAAATGTAATAATGATTCATTTCATTACTATCGTATCATTATCTAGCTTACCATAGACACTCGATAATAATCACTGGGTATTTTCCCTCTTAATCACAACCCCTCTTTTCTGGTCTTCTTTCCATCGAAACTTTCTCCAATTAAATATCAAACACGGCAGCGCGATATTGTCTCTCTACTCTATACATCGAACGATGCATATTTTCAGAACAAATCAACTCATCATCAAATTTCTCAACATCCGTTATTCCAGACGACATAATCTGCTAACACAACACGACATGTTGATGATGGCGGGGAAAATTCCCAGTGACTAAATTGACCGGTCGTGGTTAACATTGCAGCGATAGACAGAGGCAGATAGGACAGGGAGGACAGTACTATACGACATATTAATATTATCTTGATTCTTTATTTTCATACATATACGTGAAATCATTATCAGTGAATCATACTTTATTAATAAAACCGTATACGTTGGTTTAATAAAGATATCTATATATTTTTTTTTTTGGTTGTTGTCAATAATTTCCATCGACGTATATCAATGTGTATTTCGAGTTACCTACTACGAGTGGATTATGGTACAGGTATGAGGTATAGAAGGGGAGGGGAAGGGAGGGTGGTATTTAGGTGTTTTGGAGTACCTAAAAATATACATACGACACATATTGCGTATGTTTGTACATTGTACATTGTACATAGGTACGTGGATATTTATATGGAGTTATTGAAGTAAAAAAAAAAAGAGGTAAAAAGAAAACAACACTTGTGCCATTTTATAGAGAGGTAAAAACAAACGGCGTTTATTTTAGGACGAGCCATCGACGAATCGACGATGTATTTTCGGCTAAATTCATACCTGCATAATTAATAATACAGTTAGTACCTGCGTATACGTATATTTATTTGGCGGCAGTTAGCGTTTATAAGAGTGAGAGAGGGTGATGGGGAAAGACTATCATTTGTATACGTATCAAAAATAGAGAAAGGTATATATAAAGATTATGTGGGCATTAGAGAGAGAGAGAGAGATAGAAACGAAACCTTAATAATGGATGGCGTTAGAACAATAAAGAATTATGTCAGATGCTGATATCACGTCGAGTATATGCTAGGCCTCCCCCTCCCCCCGCCCCCCAGCGTGAGTTTTATTAAAACGACACGTTTTAAATATAAGTACCTAGTAAGTAAGTATAGAGGTTTATTTTTCTTGTAAATTTGAAATTCATTCGAGTAGTTCAAGTAGTTGGTTGGTTGGTGTATAGAAATGCTCTCTCTTGCTGGCTCCTAGCTAGGCTGGTGTATTGAAATTTAAATATTCCGATGTACATAGTTAGATAATTGTACGAGGTTGGTATTTTGTACGCGGATGTCATCCTGTGTGTATAAGTGTATAGTATATGCCTGTGCCTTGTGCCTTGTTATGTATTAAAGTGCGGTCACGATGTGCATTGTTATTGGATCACCGAACGAGTAATGGGTTTGTGGCGGTTCTCTTGAAGAGAACAGAACAGTGGAAAGCGTGTAGTGTGCTCGTATGGTTCATGGTGTCTAATGTGCGCTTTGGGATATGTACTTTTGTTGTGCTGTGTTATGGGATTTATATTATTCGTGTTTGGTTTCTTTCTATGAACTATACTACCAATAGTGTTGGTGAATAGTACAACTTACTCGAGTTTTTACCTTCGTTGGAAGAAGAGATTTTATGGGTTTTCCATCGAATAGTGTACAGGTAAAATGTTTGAGACCATGTGCATTTTAATTATACATATAGGTACCTACCTATCGCCTATTATGGGAAATAATTCGCCATTATACGAGTTTATTAGCGTTATTATGTATGTATATTGTATGCATGGTACTTGTGCATGTGCATATGTTACGCTTAATTAGTTTTTTATAGTGTGGTTGGTGGTTAGAGTTAGAAATTTTTAGAAAATTGTGATGAGGTGATGCGAGTTTATAGGAAGGGGTTATTTTTAGTTTTCTGCGTTGAATTTTGCCAATTCTACAAGCTGGTGATGCAATTTGGGATGAAATGTTGGTTCAATGAAAGATCGTGATTCATCATTCATGTGAGCTAAATTGAGCATAGAGTCAGATTTTGAACTGAAGAAGATGGTTTTTGAATTTTTGGAAATGGTGGAAATTACCATTTTGGCAGGTTTTATTAATTCTTAAAGACTGAAAAATAATAATAAAATATTGAAATAAAAACTTGAAAAATTCAACGAATAAGTACTGAAGTTGACCCACGATCGATTACGATGAATTTCGAATCAATCTGGAATCTTCAGAGGCGCGACAAAGTGATGAGTCGTAGGGAAGGGGGAGAGGAAGGGTCCGACTGAGAATTTCTCAACTTTTTTTGCCAGATTTTCACAACTTTTTACCCCGGATACTCCCCCTCCCCCGGATTTTCCCTGCTAATTTATCAGATGTGGTTCGAACAAATTTTGGAATGGGGTGTTAAAAACAAAACAAAAATTAATCGATGAAATGAACTCATCACAAAGAAATCAAAATTCGGAAAAATTCAATTTTCAATTCCAAACAACAAAAAAAGTTTGAATTTATTCAGTTGTCTTATTTTGCCCATTTCTGACGTACATTCATGACAAAAGTTGATGAAAATTACACTCATAGCAAAAATATTAAAATTCGTTTATTTTTTGAATCTTTTCGAATTTCGATTTTTTTGCGATGAGTTCATTTCATCGAGTGAAAGGGGGTTTTTTTCAACTTTTTCAACGAATACGTAAAAATAAGGGTCAAATGGGTCAACTTCACCGACCAAAACTTTTTTTCATGTTTTAAATCAAAAAATCGCATTTTTTTGCAAACTTTCAATTTTTTAAATCGACTTTACGAAATAATCCCATCCCAATTTTTTAATATGTTGTTTAGCATGAAAAGTTGTCTGTAATATATTTTTTTCAGAATTTTTGAGGTTCGGAACGATATGAAAACTACGTTTTGAAACTTCGAGCTAATTTTTCGTATGAAAAAAAGTGGCAACACTGATTTTTATGATATCACCAAAAAGTCTTTCAAAACCCCCAGCCATTGGAAAAAATTCCATTTTTATAGATATCGCGGTTATCGAGTAATCCACATGGTGAAATGGATGATATTTTAAGCTCACTGAAAACTTTGGCAACCCCTAGCAGCCTTTAAAAAAGGGCTAGAGGGCTGCGATTTGCGCCATTGGTCATTGGTCATCCTTTTTGGAAGGTCTTTCCACAGGAAAATTTTCAATAAAATCTCTGACCCCCCCCTTACCACTTCTTTGTCGAATTGACTTGGAAAACTTACGATTTCAATTTGTGAGGTACAGAAAGTAATTTTTAATATAGGAAGTTTGAACGCCGAAATTTCAGGCTTTTCGGTATTTTGCGCTGTTTTGATCGATTATCGCACATTCGATATTCGATTGCATGATTTGCCATCATTTCCGAGCTAATATGGGGCGTTGGGGCCTCCAGTTAATTGAAGTTGAATTTTCTTTAGGAATTTCAAATAGCGTCGGAAGGCATTGTAATCAATTTCAGCAGCTGAAAATTCAAACCGGTCCCAAATTCACCAATGAAAATTGATCAGGGCTGGTGAATTTTATAATCTGAGGTAAAGGATCGAAAAATGTAGGCTATTTTTTATGAGTTAAAAATGTCAGAATTGAAAAAAAAACGACATTTTCTAAAATTCACCAAAAATTGAAAAATCAAGTTTGGCTGCTCAAAATTTGGTTCTAAGTAAGGCCCAAATAACGTACTTTTTCAGAAACCCAAATTTCAACCATGATCGAAGATGACGGGTCGTTAAAGATTCCTTGATAGAAATCGTTCAAATTGTTATAATTTTATTGTGAAATGTTGCGAAATTGCGTCAAATTTTCAGCAAATTGCCTAAAAGTTGAAATCTACGAAATAACAAAACTAACGTAGGTAGAGGTACGCATAAATTACTGTTGAGATAGGTCAGTGAAAAATTGATAACGTAGTGCCATAATTTTGTAAAAAATATTGCTCAAGTAGCTTTAAATCTCGAAAAATATACCATAAATACATAATCTAAATTGTAATACAGATAAGAAAAATTCCAAAAATGATTGTAAAAAAATTGCTTGGATACTTATTGGTAAAAGTTCAATTGATGTAAAAATTGCATGAAATTATTTACAAAATTACCTACAAAATTGACTGAAAATCAGTAAAATTGAAAATTGAAATTAATGTAGAATTGGTTTTTAGATAAATTAGGTACTGATATCTAAATTTATGGCAAAAATTGAAGCTAAAACATTGTTTAGTTGACTTCTATATTTTCATGTTGGAAATAGAGGTTGATAAATTCTGCTCTTATTCCACATTCTTTTTCAGTATACTTAAGTAGGTAGTTATGAGTAATGATTTTTCAATTCAAAATATCCAAAAATGTCTTTTATTTGACATGTTTACCATATTTTGGTGGTGTAGAGTGCTTCAATTTTTAACAAAATATCACGTGTTTAATGTTTTTTTTTTTTTTTTCTTAGTTTAGTACAAGACAAGTATTTAAATTTTTTCATTACTTTTTTCTGATTTGTTTCAATTTTTGAATACAAAATAGGTATCCAATGTTTTGTTCTGATATTTTATGACTGCAAAACTACTTTATCTCATTAGTTGAAAATTTTTTTGAAAATTTTTATAATTTTTCCTTTTTTATTTCAAATTTTTTTTTACTTTAAATTTTGTCATTTTTAAATTTTTCAACCTTTTAGACGAGAGAAAACGAAAATTTCCCTTGAGATAAATATGATAATTTCACCGAAAAAAAAAAAAAAAAAATTAAAAAAGAAACCAAATTTTGTATAAAATCTGTCTGATTAAAAATGTGAAGCTTTTTAAGTTATTCTTTTAATGCTGCAAGAAAGACAAAAAATGATGAAAAATTTTGAATAAAAATATGCTCAACTATTCAAAAAAGTGAGTTGAAAAATTGATGCATTTTACCCAAAAAAAGACCAAAACACTTGAAAAAAAATGGGAAAAATTGAAATTCAATACCTATCTATCTACCTATTTTAAAAATTTGACCCTGTAAATTTTCAACGTTATTTGATTGAAATATGAGAATATGTGTCTATAGCTTTTTTTGTTAAGAATTTAAAAACAAAAATTAAAAATTAAAAAATGATAGAAATCGGTAAAGAAAGTTGAAAGAGATTTGGTTTGGCCAAAAATAATATTATTTTGAAAAACTGATGATACTTACCTACCTATTAAAAAATTATAGAATTTTTCCTACACTAAAAAGCATCATACTGACATCATATTCTTTTCATTCAAAAACACTATATTTAGCTGTCCTAAAAAACATTGGGTGCAAATTGCGATAAATTTTCCGTTCTGTGATGTAAAAGTACATTGACCTGTCGTTCAATTTCCCGGTCGATCTCCTATTGGCATTACCTACATCGTTTTTATGCGAGCTGTTTATGGTGTATCCTCCTACATAATATCAATTCCATGATAATTCGTTTTGAGTTTACACGAGGATTATTTAGATACATTTTGTTACAAAATACTCATACGTACCTATGGATAAAATCATCATTTCTTCAATACCTATATGAACATTTCTCACGTATTAACATAATAAACTTACACGTATACCCAGAGTTCGTTGGCAAATTTCTGCGAAACATAATTTCTAGTAAGTATGTAAAAATGTATATTGTACATAATATAAATGTACGAGTAATTCGTGGGTAATTCTAAAACGCAGAAAACCAGTTGATATGTTCTATGTACTATGTAGTATTACGTCGAAATACATATCCAAATTGGCCTGGATATAAAAATAGTCGTTGTAATAAATACATACAGTCATGCAGATAGGTGCTGTATAGTGTACGAGTATGTGTGTAAAGTAAATCCTCTCATTGGCGTCATTAAACGCCCGAAAACACCGTCATCAATTTAATACTGGATATGGCTCGTAATAACCAACTAAACGATGACACCTTTTGCGAATAATTTCTTATTAAAAATAGTACTCGTAAGTACGAGTGCTTAAATGCTAGATACGTAGGTAAATGTACAATGAGCGTCATTGTCATTAACATTAACGTTTGAGTTATTTCAGTGAAAAGAATGGTAAGAATTTGTTGATTTAGTTTGGAATGATATTCGAGTAGCCCTAAACGTAGTTTTTCTAGTCGCAATTAAATGGTAGGAGAATTTTGAAAAATTGTTATTTTCGGTTTTTTCAACTTGCCAGTGAGATACATTACATATTTAAATTGATGAAAATATTTAAAAATAGAATTAAAATGAAAACTCTGAGGAGTATGTATCCAAAAATACACCACCGAGTCAAATTTTAAGCGTTGAACTCCATTTTTCGATTGTGGTTGAATTTTTGAAAATTCAATTGGTTTATTTTTCATGAAAGAGATCAAAATTTGGTTAAATTGAGGTGAAAACCTGAAATTTGATTTATGCCTTATATTTGATCAATTGATCTCTCAAAATTGAACAGTAGATAATAGATTTTGGCCTTTTTGGGGCTCCCGCTGATTTTAAGATTTTCGGTTTTTGAAAAATTGGTCAAAAGAGTGGATCGAGTATTTTTGAAATTTTTATATGTTTTTTCGTTTTTTTTTCATTTATTCCATTTTTTGAATAATAATTTGAAACTTATGAAATTGGTCCAATTGATTGATCCAAATTCAGAATTATTTTGTTATGCTAATCAACAAATTTCTACTTTTTACCCAGTTTATTCAAATTTTCGTTTTTTACAAAGCAATTCAAAAAAACTTTTCAGGTGATATTTTTTCATTTTTTCAAAATTTTTTCTCAAATTTTCTCTTCTTATGTTTTTTTTGTGTTGAAAAAATGTTCTTTCATTGTAATTTTTTTTTTATTTATTTATTTAAGAGCCATTAACAGCAGCTTAAGCTAGGGGCTCTATATGACAAATCAATTATTCATTTATTTATTTTTGAAATTTTCAAAATAATTTTGTACCTACTACTTACTTACGTTTTTTAGAATTATTTTCACAAATTCAAATACTGGCACTTTTTTTATCTTTTTTATTTTTTTTTAAATTTTCCATCCGTTTGAAAACAACTACAAAATTTTTTTAATATGTGTTTGACAATTCCTTTCTTTCAGGATAACCCTCCTCCCCTCGTCCAAAAAAAATAAAAATGAACGGATTTTGCTGTAATCATGTTCTGCATTTACGTATAATAATGATGACTGTTAAAAGCTAGAAAAACTTTCGAACTAGCAGAGAGAACTTGAGAAAGTATTCAAATAAGAAATTTCAGATACCTAATTTCATTTTTTTGTTATTTCTTGTTCTTTTTTTTCATAAGCTTAGCAGGGTTCAGAATAAAAAGTAGAGTTGTATCGAGACTTTTTTTTCAAATTTTTCTTCAGCTTTTCATTTGCAGTTACGAAAAGTAATTTAAGTAGAACTCGTAATCGTTGTGCTATATCCTCAAATATTGGGGGGGGGGGTCAGAGACTGGCCTCTATATATATTGTATATGATTCGCAATCTTTTTAAAAGCTAAATTTTGTATGGAATTCGGTAATTACGAGAACGACAAGGTTTCCAGTTAATACAATCTGATATTTTGATTTTTTTTTAGCTTTTTTGAGTTGGAGTCAACTGTTTTTTCCCCAGGATATCTCCGGAATTGTCCAACTTTTAAATGCGACCATGTCACCCCACAACCACCTCAAAAAAACTCAAAGGAACATTTTCTAAAAATTTTCAAAAGTTGATTGAACTTCTTCATAGGAAACGCAGCATTTAACATGGTGAACAAGCTTTTAAGGTTCATTTAGAAATCTGAAAAAAAAAAATCGTAAATGCATGAGTATGGTTTTCTTCCCAAAATATTAAAACCTGGAATGGGGTAGAGGGGAGGGCCAAGATTTTGAACAAAATTGAAAAACCATAAAAATATCGTGTAACATACTTATCGTTTGTTGTAATTTAGGTGATGCCAATTTCGAATTTCGACTTATTTTCGAGATATATTCTCTCTAAGTCTTCCTATGACCCCCCCCCCATTTTTATTAAAAACAGAGAAATCAAAAAAAATAGTGTGACATGCTCTGCTTGTAATGTTTTCGATAATACAGATCTGGAATATGAAACGAATTTTCAAGATGAAACGCCTTCAGCACTTGAATTCAACCGTTCTCCCCAGAGACGTGACGAAGTGATGTGTCCAGGGGGGGGGTTCGACTAAAAATTTCTCAACTTTTTACCTCAGATCCTCCTCTCTATCAATTTCCCTGCTTATTCGGCAGATGTGATTCAAACAAATTTTTGAAGGGAGAGTTAAAAAAAAAAGTTGAATAATTTAAAATTTTTAAAAACGACATTTTTATGCAAAAATTTGAATTTTTTGATTGATTTGGTTGTGTTTCTGGAATTTTTCAAATTAATTTTTTATTCTTGAAACTTTTGAAAAATTGTGCTGTAGAATATGTGAAAATTGATTATTTGAATAGTAAAATAAGTGATGCAAAAAGTTGATTTTTATGGCTTCAACATGTTAAAATTTTAGCAATAGATTTCAGGAAATTATAATATTTCCAAAAATAGGAATAAAAACCCGAGTGAAGCGAGAATAATAGCTTTTGAAAATTTATACGATTCAAGAAGTAAAAACCCACGGTTTTTGGTAATTCTTTGATTTTCCCAACTTTTCTCAAATCTCCCGTCTTCCAACTTTTTGCCAAAATTTTCCTGTGTGGGGGAGGGAAGAGAGGTGAAACACCACCCCGCGCCCCCTTCGGCAGGCCACTGGTTCTTCTCGTCGCTACAGTCCTTAAAGTCAGCAAAAGATTGTATCCTGAGTTTTTTTCGCTTTTTAGACTGAGACTAACTAAAACATTCACGAGGTTCATAGCGTTTGATTCAGCTTCAATTGGGCGAACCAGTCAAATATGTAATTAAATTCGCAAATTATTCGGTGGCCGCGGAGACGAGTCATTTCTCAGAATAATCGCCGACCGGCGTATACATAATAATCAAGTCATATACCATACCAGCAATGAGATCAATAACATATTTAAACAACGCCAGTCAGTAATTTCGTCATCGGCGAGCTTTATACGGTAATATACTCGACTATACGACGAGCGACGTATGTACGTACTACGTACAATGTGTGCTAAAATGTAAATATTCAAATGAGTCGAAATTTTCACCTCATCGTTTACGCGTTGGTTGTCTGGGCCGGGGGTGGAGGCAGAAGGGAAAGATCATTTCTTCAAATTAGGTTCCCAAGTATGTACTACGAGTACGTACTACGTCATCGTATATCTACGTATATTTCCATTTCGCGGCTCTCCATAGACGTCGGTTCGTTGGTTGGTCGGTCGACGTCGTCGCGGTGAACTCGTTTATAAAATGTTCGCGAACTGGTTGAAATTAGAGATAATTTTTCATACCCATACGTACGGGTGATTGCGCCTTATTCGCGGTACCTGGCCCTGGCCCTGCGCTCTGATGCGGTACAGAGCCAGAGATCAAAGCAGATCGTACCTGCCTCTCCCTCTGTCTCTCTCTCCTGGTAATCATGATGATGATGATGCTGTTTACCATTTTCAGGTAATCCCTATTCCCTTCTTCGTGGCAATCGAACGCCTTTCCTTTCTCGTCGCGTGTTTTCTTTTTTCTCGCTTTCTTGCCTTCCAAATTGGTGTTCGGGGTTTTGAAAGCTGCCCCCCTCTGGCCTCCTGGCGCGAAAGTTCATTCAACGTAGATTGTCTATGTGGTGTGTGATCGGATAGAGAGACGAACAAGAACAATTATTATCCAGTTTACCATTCGTTATTCATTGGCTAGTCACGCCGCCTTCAATCCAGTGTGCTTTCGGCCCCCTTCATCACCCCTTCACTCTATTTGGCGTTCTCTTTTCGGTATGTTCGGGAGCTCTCTTCTTACGAGTTCGACGACAATGTATTGATGGTTTCGTTCACTCGTTCGTTTCGTTCGTTCGTTCATTACTGCAACTCATATAGTCAGCTGAACCATGAACCGCTTCGCTTTCGTTCCCTCCAATGTTCATTTTGTACGAGCACGAGATACACGCTACGCATAAACTGGTTTCTTAAATAATTTTTTTTTCGCGAAAATAATCTAATTTTTGCGGCCGCCTGTGCCTTGTTTGTGCTGTGCTGTTTGTGTGGTTTTTTTTACTGCCTTCTTCTCAGAGGCTGAGGCAGTTCACATTGATCTTTCGATACCGTTTAACGTTTCCGTCTTCGAAATCCGAGTCCGACACACAACGAAGGTTATTTCGGTGTATTTTTGAATCAGAATCGTCGTAGTTGTCGCGAAAATCTGCCTGGTGATCGGTGCTGTGTTATTTTCGAATACCGAAGAGAAAAAAAATGAAAAAATTCGTCCTATAGTGTGCTAAATGGAACAATAGGTACGTGATCGATACTTTATTAGCGATGTCGATTTCCATATATTACGTACTCGTATATACCTAGTAGTATATTTAAGCCAGCCCAAGTTGGCTGTTTTCACGTACACATAGTTCAATGTGTATAAAGAGATAGGTTGGTTGTTTTTTTTTTCGCCAAGAATTGAACCAGTTTCGTCGCACGTAGTCATCGATGAACCTTGAATTAAAAATAGGTTCACTGTTATTGTGTTAAGGTGAATAATGAATCGATGAATCAAACCCAACTGTCACTATAGGGTTCGACTTTCCTGCGTGTTAATTCGATTATTATCTGTACTATCCATCTACCTAGCTACTGCAGCACACACGTGATCATGGCCTCGTCAATACTACATAGGAAGAATGGAAAAACACAGAGAGGGGGTAAAAACTCGTGCACTACTTGCTCACTTACTATACGTATACAGAAGCTGGTAGGTATAATACGCCCAAATTGTGCAGTTTTTGTGCATCGAGGTCGAACCCATTCCTATACCAATACCATAAATTATTAGTAGGTATTATGTGGTGTATTGTATGGCTTTTGCCTTATACTCGTACTTATACATATACCTACCAACTTTGAAACGCGAGGTTTCTCACGATAACGTTTGACATTGCCTTGGTCTTGGTTCAGGTTCTTATAATACCTACTGTACTACTCTATAAATGTAGTAGGTATAGGTATTCGAGTATGTAGTGTAAGGTGATCCGTGGAATATACTGCAGGGGCCATATTGTTCGACATTGTAGGGGTTCTGGTGTTCATGTTGATCATGTGTGTGAGATTGTGAAAGATATGTATCGAGTTTTTCATAAGGTTGTCAGCTTGTGAATAGAGAAAGTTGCCAAATACGAGCATTTGAACGTACCATTGTTGGCAGATGTTTTGAGAAGGTTCTTTTTTTCTTCTTCACACACGAAAATTTCGACCAGAAAAGAGAAAGTTCGTGAAATCCAAATTTTCGAAAATGTGAAATTCTTACGTGTTTTTTGGAGTCCCCTTGAAGGAGGTCCTATGAGTAATTATAGAAAAATGTTCGCATGCACGTGCCACCATTTTGTTAAAATAAATAGGTGCTTGGCTCTAAATATTCGTGTCGAAGAAAATGTCGTAAAAATGAAATTTTTGTTGATTAAGAAAATTACCTACTTACTACATATTACTACCTACCTGTGGAAATGTAGTGTACTGCTAGTTGGATAGATTTGCCTTGTCAAACGCGTAGATAAGGCTTTCGAAAAATTATATTTTTATGGGGAAAAAAATAATTGGTCAAATTGTTTGAAATATTTCGAAGGTGTCTTAGAAGGGGAAAAACAACTTCGGTGGAAAGAAAATTGGGAATTTTTTCACGATTCATTTCGTAAAAATAGATTTTACCTGGAAAATGATGATGCAATTTCGTTCATTTTTTACTTAATGTGATTTCACGAATGAAATTTTTTTTTTACGTATTCTAAAGGTGAATAATTTTGAAGTTTCTCAGTTCTGATTTTTTGAATGATGGCTGAGGAGGGGAAAGGGTGTGGGAATGAAGTGGTAATCGTTTGTGGTTAATACACGTTACTAATTCGAGATGCATATATTATGTACAAAGTGAAATCAACATCGAAAGTACCTGCGTAAAAATAAAGAGTTTTTATTCTCCCTCTCTCAGCCCTCTCCTATGTAGGTCTAATTAGTAAAATTGGGAATCTTTCCACGATTCGTTTTCTAAAAATATACATTTTAACAGCAAAATGATGATGTTGTTTCATTTACGTACTTATCAGTTATTACCAATGTGATTAGATAAAAGATTTCATCGTGTTTTTTTTTTTTCGTTCCTTAGTGATATCAAGGGCCGGGGAGGGGTATACGATTATGGGACTGTGTAGGCTATTTTGATGCATTCGTAAAATGAAATCAGCGTCCAGAATAAGTAAAAGCAGATTTCCCCCCTCTCTTCCCCCCTATTCCTTGTAACGAGTAAATGGAACTTGTGAACTCTCTGCTGTATGGTAATGCAAAAGATTGAAGAAGGAAAAAAAAACTGCAAGAATTTCACCCCTTCTGTTTCTCTTTCCTTCTCTTGTCCCTTCGCCCCTTCCTCTCTGCTCGTCACTGTGTCTTTTCACGATAAAAATAAAAAGAAGGGCCAATTGACACACTCGTAGTCTACCATTTTGCCAAAATTAGCAAAAAAAAAAATTTTAAATATTATAGTCCTGTTTCTTACTAAAAATTGTCATCTTTTCCCAAGAAATTCTAGAAAATATTCATTCACCCCCCCCCCCAAAAAAAAAATTACTCAAAAGTCGTCGTATTTTTTTCCTAAAAAATTCCAAACAAAAAGTTTCACTTTTCACACGAAAAATTGACCAAAAATGGGTGTAAAATCTCCTCTTCAAGGAAAATTTTGAATCATGAATATGTTTTTTGCTTAAAGTCAACTCAATGTTTAGAATTTCAAATAATAATAAAAGTCTGATAAAACGTCAGAGAGTTATTTTTTATTTTGACGCAATTTTAATAGGTACTTACTTCAATAACTTTCACTCAATGTCGAGAATTCATCGGAATTTTTTCCGTTTGTCAAAAATTTGTCGTTTTATAAAAACTTTTTCAATGTCTGACGTTATGTCAGGAATTCATCGGAATTTTTTCCAAATTTTCAAAAGTCAACGTGACGTGCAAATTTTAAAATTCTCAATCTTTTGCAAAAAAATCCAAAAATTTTGCTTATTGATAAAAATTTTAGATGTTCAGTACCTGAAAAAGTCTCGCTTTTGTACCTAAAATTTCCAAAAAGTACCAGGTAAAAAATTTCACTTTTTAAAAAAAATTACAAAAAAATTATTTTTTAAAAAATTTTAAAAATTGTCAAATTTTTAAATAAATTTTTTTTTTATTATCACTATCCAAAAGCCTTGCTCATGTATGTATTTGCCAGAAATGAAATTGTCAAAAAGTATCTCTATTTTAACAATAATTCCCCAAAAGTGCAGCTTTTATTTTTTGCCAAAAATTGTGACAAATCTTTGCTTCTTAAAAAAATTTTTTAAAAATGGTCGTTCTTTTGCTTAAAATTCCAAAGTCTTATTTTTTGCCAAAAATTGACCAAAAGTCTCAATTTTCTACCAGAAATTGCTGGAAAACGATTCCTTCTATTGAAATTGTTAGTCTTGTTTCATTTTACCAAAGTTGCACAAAATTATCAATAAGTCTCGATTTTTCGTTTCAAGATAGTTCAACTTTTTAAAATTGAAAATCAGAACATTTCAATTCGTAATGTTCCATATTTTTTTGCACGCATTTCGTCACTTTTTGGTTGCTTTTGCAAACTTTTTTGGTTACTAAACTTTTTTTTTTTTGAAAAATTTGAAAACGAGCGTGGCAGACCTCAATCTGTTTTATTTGTTTTTCTACCTTTAGGGACCAACATTGTGTAGGGGGTCAAGGGAGGGAGTTTTCCTGAAAAGTGGATTATTTCGAAGTATTCTGTCAAGGAACGAAAAATTTTCAAAATAATTTTACGAGCAGCAATTTTTTACATTTTTTGTTTTTTTTTTTAACTTGGTGAGTACATACAAGAGGGCAGACAAAAGTTTTTTCTTGAAAAGGGAGCTAAGCATTTAAAAGAATTATGATGGGAATAAAAATTGAAAATTTTGGGAAATTTCATCACCGATTTTGATGTGCATACATATTGCATTTTCCTTGATTTTTTTCAACTTTGAGAGGCTCCTTGCTAGAGTATCTACTAACATAAATTTGAGGACCAGAGAAAGTTTTGAAGAATTTTGGAATCACAGTGGATTAAAAAATTGAAAAATCGACTCAAGAGTTGTAAGAAAAGGAGACATAAATAAATTACTCGTAGATTGAAATTTACCTAGATACTTTCAAATAGTTTCTATTTTCTCCTTGTTCTCTTCAATAGACTGGTTAGAGTCATAATCAGAACTTCAACATTTTTTTCTCTGAAAAATACCTACTCATGGGTAAAAATATACATCTCAACAGAATGGGTATAATTTTGAAGTGGAAAAAAACTCGTGTAGGATTACCATCATCTGAATGTGAAAAAAAAATATCATTTCTCGAAATAGAAAAGAGACTCATTTATTAGGAAGATTAATCAAACATTTTTTTGAAAATTTTATGACTCTACCTATCAGTTTTGATAAGAAAGTTAATGAAAAATGTTGGTTCTAAAAATATGAAATTTTGTTGCACGTAGGTAGGTACAGTATGTCCTATGAATGTGTCGTAAATATTCATGTCCATACTGATTTTATTGAAGTATTCTGATTTTTTTTCGAAATTCGAGTGTGAGTATAGGTATCTAATATCTTTAGTTAAACTTTGATAAAAAAAAACTTCCAAAATTGAAAATTTTATTAGCATTTTTTTCAACCAAGAGAGAATCTGAAAAGTCATTTTGAAGGAAAATTGGTGTAAATTTAAACCATTACCGTAAATTTATGATTCGCAGAAATTTCGTTGAAATGTCGAAGAAATAAGGAAATGATAAAAGTGATAGTAAAGTACGATTAAATCAGTTTTTACCAGAAGATTTGCTATTTTTATTCATGATACATATTATAACGGTTCTTTGAAATGGGTATTATGTAGGTACTGAGGAAATTGTAGAAAATTATGATTATGAGCTAACGAATGTCAGTAGTCGAGTTTATCGACTTTTTATCGAATTTTAAGAATTTTAGTGAAAGGTTTTTTTTTTCGAAAAATGATTCGTTAATCCAAAATAGCGTGGTAACGCTTTTCTATGATTATCAACAATAAATTCAATATTATATTGAAGTTCGAAGTGAAATTCGAAAATAATTTTCTGGGAATGATGGAAATCTCAAGTCTCAATTTTTCTCTCTTTTTTTTTGAAATGGATAAAAAAAAGTCTAGCTTGAGTCTGAATGAAGCCTTTTTTTAGAGGAAAAACAAAGCTAAAAATGAACCGTTTTGTTCAATTGTTTTCAGTAGAATTTCTTCGAACTGTCTGAACCCCTGGGACGATGCTTAAGATCCGTTTTTTTCGTCACTGAAAAGCATTTGTCGTGTTTTTGAATCTGTTTTAACCTTGAGAGAGGTTGATTTACCTAATCCGAAATTCGACCGTTATTTTCTCCCTTTCAAACAGTAACCACTTCCTCTTTTTTTCTTTCATAAAACTGTATTCTTCAAGTCCACTATACATACTTCAACATAGTTCAAAAACTACGTAGTATGATGTATTATGCTTTTATACTACAAAACCAGTCTGTCCCTCTTTTTAATCTCATATCCTGCTCTTTCTACGAGTATTACAGCTTATAGGTACTCGTGCATTCTTTTTCTCAAGAAAAATAATACTCTCTCAGTCTCCCTTTCCAGTTTCCACACACGTCTTCAAATTCTCATTCAGTTTACTACTTTTCCAATGAAATTACCATATCCAGTCCAGTCATTTTTTTTTTGGTATTGGTTGTTCTTGTCACTCCATTTATTAGTACACATATAAGTATACAATGAAAACAAGGAGGTAGAGAGGGTAATCCGGACAAACATTCGTGACTTATTTAAAATTACTATCTGCTTACTTACTATAATACATACTTTATTTTTAAGTATTTATTTTTTATTTTTACTTCATCGCGATGTGTTTTCTCTCTTTCTCCCTCTGTCCTGTCCGCATAATGAGTTTTAAATGCGTCATTTTTTTCAGCTTAAAAATGGCTAATTCTTGTCCTTGCGGCCAAACTTGATTTGTAACGCGAATAAATGACTCGATTTTTCTATTTTAAAAATATTTTGTTTGTTTATCGAGAACCATTAAATTTAGGCGAGGTGAGATTTCGAAAAATGGTTGTGTTTTTTCAAGTATGGCAAATGAATGTGGTTATGGAGGTGAATTATACTGTGTTTTAATTTTTATTGCGGTTTCGTATGGTAGAGGTATCGGATTACGATAGTTGGCTGTAGTGGGTGGTGAGGTGGAATGGATGGTGTGATGTTGAATTAGGTTCGTGAGAGAGAAATTTTTTTATGAGCGAGAAAATATAGTCAGCTGTAGGCAAATCGTACAAAATTGTGCATAGATACTCAATTGCCAAATTTTCAGGTTTTTTTTTGTAAAATTTTATTTATTTGTGTTTTTTTAAAAAATATAAAATCACTGTCTCCGAATTTTTCCCCTTTTCCCCCTTCACCTAAGCAAATTTGTTAAACACATTTTGAAATGGGTAATTTAAAATAATGTTTTTTCTCATCTTCATTTATTCATTTTTTTTTAATAGAAAATAATTTTGAATGAATTTTACTCCTTCCCTCTCTCCCCCCCCCCTGGTAAATTGATGAAAATTTTAAAATCTTCATTTCTTTATCTGTTTTTTTTTCAACAGAAAATAATTCAGAAAAAATGCCTCCCTCATTTTGAAAAATTGACAAAAATTCTGGAAAAATGACAAATTTTACTCTATTGTTAAGTACAAACTAATTGTCATCTTCTTTATTGTATCTTTTAATGAATTAATTTACTTATTCAGCTATTTTTCTTGAAAGAGAAAATAGTTTTATTACTGTGTCTATCTTGCCTAGAATTTAGAACCAAAACGAAAAAGGCATCTCCAAATCACGAAGAGAGCAAGAAGGACATGCTAAAAATTTTCAAAATCATCTTGTTGAGTACATGTACCTACTTTAAATTAATTTCAAAAATCGATCTACAAAGAAAAAAACATTAATTTTGATACTCAACTGAGAAATTTCAAACAACTTTATACTAGAATTTGGAATCTGTTTCCCAGAGGTCCAAAAATGAACTTGAGAAGCCATTTTTTCAACTGTTTGGAATTTTAGAAAATTATCATCAATTTTTCAAAATTTTTTCCAGAGTATTTTTTTTACTTCCAACGACTTTTGAGGAATTTTGCTGACGTGTGAATGCCTTCTGCAATTTTTTCTTCATATTTTTCTATTGATCACCCTTCTTTTCGTAATTTTCCTTCAACGATATAAAAAATTAAAGTCAACCCCTCCTGCCATCATGAATTCTACTTGAAATGTGTGAGATGCATATCTCATTGCTATATAATTTTCTAAAAGAGGATAATTCCTGTTCGAACAATTTTCATTTTGAGGCATTTCATTTGTGAAATTATGAGCGACATTTTCTTTTTCCAAATTGAAAGCAATACAAGTGGAAATGGGATGTAAATTTGAAACTCTCAAAAAAGCACATGTAAGTAGATCACTTTCTAAGTCTACATTTCTAATTTCAGTCTTTTAATACAGTTATAAGTAGGATTACAACAATCATAAAAGTTTAGGAACCATTGAGAATCTGCAAAAAATCATTTAAAATTCACCTTTCGGATGAGATGAGCTCTAAAAATAATCGTATCCAACAGATTCAGCACACTTACTTTAAAAAGGAGAATAAAAATCAGCATTTTCAAGGTTGAAAATAGGAATGGGTAAAGAAATTTCGGTCTTTAGGCAAGAGGAGAATGAAAGAAGGGTTTTCTAGGTGGTTAGATCGAAAAAACAAGATTTCACTTTCCCTTATCACTTTCCTTCGGTCGAGCTCTGCCTCAGCTTTTTTGTAGGACTTTTCATCCTCTCCAAACCCTTCCAAAAATTTGGATACATTTGAATGATTGTCTTCACTCTATCCTCTTTAATTTGCTATCGAATCAACACCTAAAATACCAAGGTTCACATTTAGTCGGGGAGCCCACTTGAGAATAAATTGCACCCCTCTGTCGATCCTCCGGGGCAACTTTTTTCTTAAAGTGGAAGTCCTAAGGAACATTTCTAGCCCTTGTACTCAAAAAAAAAAAAAAGCGCAGATTTTGCGTTCCAACATAGGAGTTGCACAAAATTTTTCAAACTGTACAAGGGTAGATCGAAAGATCAAGCACAAATTTATCACCTGTCAAAATTTCAAAAGCTAAAGTTCGTTTTTCGATTTTTGGTGAATTTTTGAAAATCAAATTTAGGCCAAAAATGAGGGGAAAAATCAAAATTTTACCAAATTGACCAAGAAAGCTGAAATTTGGGACACAGCCTATTTTCGACATGACAAATCGATTGGAAACTGTTTTAAGCTGATTTGAGCAGTTCTGGAGCCTCCAGCAGATTTTTAAAACCTGAAAATTCCCACAAAATGTCACCAAAATTGAGTTGGAAAGCTGAAATTTACTCTGCAAACTAATTTCAATCCGTTACGAAGTACTGCAGGTGAATTTCAAGTCGTTTTGGAGCCTCCGGCGGCTTTTTGATAATTCCTGGAGCCTCCGTCAGATTTTTGAAACTTTAAATTTTCACGAAATTTCATCAAATGGCGATGGAAAACTGAAATTTACTCTACACTCCCATTTTAACATCCTCTGAAGACGACTTCAAGTGGGTTCAAATTATTTTGGAGCCTCCAGCGACTTTTTGAAAATTCGTGGAGCCTCCAGTAGATTTTTGAAACTTGAAATTCCCGCAACATTTAACCAAATGGAGTTGGCAAGCTGAAATTTACTTCGCAAACTAATTTCAATACGATATGAAGATGATTTTGAAGCTTCCAGCTACTTTTTGGAAATTTCAATTTACCAAAAAACACCACATGAGTTGCTCTCAAAAAGTCGCTGGAGGCTCCAAAACGACTTGAAATCCACCAGCAGACGACTTCGTAGCGTATTGAAATTAGTTTGCAGAATAAATTTTGACTTTCCATTTCCGTTTGATAAAACTTTTAGGAAATTTAAAGTTTCAAAAATCTCCTGGAAGCTCCAGTAATTTTAAATTTCGGCTATCCAACTCCATTTGATGAAATTTTGTGGGAATTTCGAGTTTGAAAAATCTGCTGGAGGCTCCAGAACTGCTCAAAACAGTTTGAAATAGTTTCCAATCGATTTGGCATGTCGAAAATAGGGTGTATCCCAAATTTCAGCTTTCTTGGTCAATTTGGTAAAATTTTGATTTTTTCCCTCATTTTTACGTAGCCTAAATTTGATTTTAAAAAATTCACCAAAAATTGAAAAACGAAATTTAGCACTTGAAATGTTGACAGGTGATGAATTTGTGCTTGATCTTTCGATCTACCTTTGCACAGTTTGAAAAATTTTGTGCAAGTCCTATGTTTGAACGCAAAATCTGCGATCCTGACCTGTCAATCAAAATGGCCGCCATTTTGTAAGTAGGGCCACTTTTTTATTTGAGTACAAGGGCTAGAAATGTTCCTCAGGACTCCCCCTTTAAGAAAAAAGTTGCCCCGAAGGATCGACCGGGGGGTGCAATTTATCCTTATGTGGGCTCCCCGACTAATTGGAACCTTTTTTTTTTTTTTTTTTGTGGGTTTGACTAAAATTGTAAACCGTCCTCTTTCCCTCCCTTCCCTCCTTCCTTCAAAAATTTGAAAATGGGCTCTTTCAATCTCCCACCATACTGAATCTGAGAAATCAAATTTGAGCCAATTTAGTCGATAAAGGCCTGACTGAGATTCAGATCCACTGCAACATCGCCAAACACTAAAATAACAGAACGAACAACAAAAGTTGAGAAAAAAAGTAGATCAACACGACTAAACACGTACCAAAAAACAACTCATCCCGAGGACCTAATTCATTTACCTACAAATCGCCTTCAGCAAGAATCTGCAAAAATCGCAATAGGTGTATCTAAACCAGGCACATGGGACGTTGCCAAACATACGATTTCACACAAGAAACCGGACACGGTCAAAAAATGATTCGCGTTCCGCGACCAGATAACAATCATCGAGAACGCTTATGCAAAAAGAGAACAAAGCTGGCAAAAAATTACACCATTTACACGTATAAAGCTAGGCTACCTCTAGTCTGAGTAAAACGACGCCATTATGCAAATGATTCGAGGCACGAAAGCTGCGCTGGGCTGTGAGCTGCTACAATGAGGCTGTTTTTTGAGGTCTAGTTCAATTTGCAAATCACTCAAGGCTGTATGGTTCGGTCCGCAGACCGCGATCTGCGATCTGCGCTCCACATTGATGCGTAACCCACGTCTTCGACTTCGTCTCTCTCACGTATGCAGCAATCACGTAGTAGTAGTACAATTACAGAGTGAAAGCAACTAACGGTAAGTGAAGAGAGTAGGGGTACGGTTTTATAACTTTTACCGCACGACGACGACGACGACGACGACGACGTCGACGGTGTGGTAGTAAATTTGCAAACCATCTAGCGAATAAATATTACGCTCGGGTATTTACCAAACAGCCACTAAATTCGAGCCTTAAGTCGACATTTTTCTAGGTCAACATACCAATAATTAGCGATGTACGATTAACGAATTTAGAACGTTATGCTCGATCGAATAATCACGAAAAATTTGCAACGCAACGCTTTCGTTCGTGAATTAGCCAGTAGGTAGGTAAATTAAGTGTATTTTAATCTAAACGTACACGAACGATAGCTATAGAACTTTGTTGTTAGCTCGCGAAAACCCACATCGAGCTGTACCATTTTAATTGTCGAATTTCCCCTGCTTTCGTTTCGTTTGACGACCGCGATAACAACGTTCATTTTTCTTCTTTCTCTCTCTTAGTAGATTTAATATTCTTGTATTTGTAACGCTGCTTGCGTTGAAGAAAATGAGCTAATTTTAAGGCTGGCTATAGAAATTCAAACAATCGTCGAAGTAAGAACTAACTCATTCGACGAATTGCATCGTGCTCTTACGTATTATAGGTACGTAAGTACTTCAACGCAGTACGAGCCGGATTAACTTCCTCCCCCCTTCTGCCCCGCCCGACTGCTGAAATCCTAAACGTAATTTTCTCGAGTTTGAAAAACCAGATTCCTCGTTACTAATAATTTTCACTTTCATCGGCATTCATTCTATAGATTTTTGTGCATATATGAAAAATGGATGGCTTGTCAAAGTTTATTATTATTTTTTATTTTTTTGAAGGAATCAGAGTTGTGTAAAGTTGATTGTGGTGTCAAAATAAAGTAACCAACGCCCCCTCCCCCTCCCTCCAAAAAATGTCACTTTAAGATCAATACATTCATTTCTCTTATTTACAACTCTGTGAAAATTTTTAAAAAAATAAAAAATTGATGGTCAAAAAATCATACTACCTATTCAGTCAAACTTGTGCATTTTATGAGTGTTTTTTTTTTTTTTGAAAATGTGTCAACTATGGATTAAAATTGAGTCTTTACCAACGTATTAGTTGATTGATATAATACGAGTATAGTATACCAACAATACAGCGACGAATTATTTAGTAAACACTATAAACAGTACCTATTCAATCGTTTCTTACGTCTCGTTGGGTACAACGAGATGTATCCAGATTAAACTACGAACTATGTAGCGAAAGTACATACTACGATAGCGAGAGACTTATTTTAAATAAATGCAGCCCTACCCGACTTGGCCCCTTTGCGCGAAATTTACAGCCACGATACCGATAAGTAGCGGAAAGAAGCAGTTAGGACTGCTGCGTCGGTAATTCAGTATACCTAGATTACTTGCACAAAGGGAGGATATATATGAAAATATGCTTTATAATAACTACCTACCGGATCATAGTGTTGAATTATGACCTGTCTTACAGACGCACGAAGGCGGTTTCAAATCACTATATATTTAATTTAACCGAAATAAATAATCAATTTTTAATTATGGAATTTCACTGGAAAGGAGAAAATTATGATAGATGTAGGTTAAATTGGAGAAATTCGTAGTAAACGATGTCTCACTTCATTGAATATTTACCCTGGATTCTTATTATCACTTGTGAGGTAAAGATAACGAACACCCCTTGGCTCTGTTTCCCTGCTATCGTTGGCAAATCTTTGTAAAATTGAAAAATTCTTCCAAAATCTAATGAAAATCTATTCAAAAATTGTGAAACGTCTTCGAAATTGTAAAAAAATTGATAGAGAATTTTTCAAAGTCGATCAGAAATGCATTCAAATTATTAGAATGTCTCAATTTGCTTCAAAATCGATCATTCAAAATGGAACTGGATAATCCCTATTCTAAATAATAATGTCGATTGAAAGTTGAGCTTTTATGTGAATACTAAAAGGTTCCTCCCCCCTCCCCCATTACGTTGGACGAACTGCAGAACTCGGTCTCCTAATATTCATGTACCTACTCCTAAGTATGTAACCGTAGTGACTTCTTTTTGTCAATATGCAAAATAACGTTTATTTGGCCCCTAGTGGGACAAATCAATTATTTGAATTTTGGATTTAAGATTAAAACGCATATCCGAAAAAACAGAACTTCTCTTTCGAAAAATTGTAAAGCATATTCTAGGACCTCCTTTGTCAAATTTGGGACCCTTAAAATAGAGATGGGCTTTTCAATATATTTTTCCGGCAAAGTACTGGTTATAAGAGCTTTCAATTTGAAAAAAATCAGCTCATTTGCTTTAATAGGTGTCCAATGAAAATTCTTAAAATCACAGAATTTTGTAGGGGGCCCAAGAGTTTGGTTATTGGGTCATATTTCGGCTGCTAAGGGACCAAACCCGTTCAAACTTAAAATTTGAGATTAAAAGGGAATTCGGAAAAAAATATTTTTCCAACATTTTTTAATGTTGATTTTAGAACCCCTTATTCCAAATTTGGGGTCCTTAAAATCAAAATTGGCCCCTCGCTGGATTTTTCATTCAAAGTACTCGTTGAGATCTTTCGATTCGAAAAAAAACTCATTTCTAGAATTAGTAGAGGCCTTAGAATTTACTCTTCGAAAAAACTTTAAAATCACGTGTTCCTGTTTTCAACGGAGTAAAATCTCAGAATTTGGCCCAAAAAAGCTCAATTTTGAAAGTTACAGGAAAAATCAAACGAAAAATTATCGAACACTTTCTAGGGTGTTTCAAATGTGAATTCTTGAATTTATTCGAAAAAATACGCATAAACGCCTTTTTTAGGGGTGCCCAAAGTGGGGGCCTCTAAAAAAAGGTTCAAAATTACGAATATACACAGTCTCGCCATAAGTTCTGACCCTACTTTAAACGCTTGTTATACAAAAACGAAATTTTAAAAACGTAAAAGTGATTATATATTCGGAAAGTTGATGAAAAAAGCTTTAATTTGACTGTATTTAGCTGCAACATGCTGCTCAATGCGCTTAACAAAACGGGAATGACAGATGAAACAACAGAAGCCCCACGTACGCAAAAAACCAAAAAAAATTGACCATAAAAATTTTTTTTTTGAAATTTTTTCATGCGGGTCAAATTTTTTTCACTAAAACAATAATTCTGTGCTCCAGGATCACCAATTTACTATTTTAGTAAAAAAAAATTGATGCGCATAAAAAATTTCAAAAAAAAAATTTTTATGGTCAGTTTTTTTTTGGTTTTTTGCGTACGTGGGGCTTCTGTTGTTTCATCTGTCATTCCCGTTTTGTTAAGCGCATTGAGCAGCATGTTGCAGCTAAATACAGTCAAATTAAAGATTTTTTCATCTACTTTCCAAATATATAATCACTTTTACATTTTTAAAATTTCGTTTTTGTATTACAAGCGTTTAAAGTAGGGTCAGAACTTATGGCGAGACTGTGTACAGGGAGCTTAATTTAACTTTTTCACCTAGATAATTGAATATATGTCTCAAAACGTTACGTTTGGCGCAAATCACAGGTTTCCAGTTTTCCAGGGGTTCCCAAAATAAACAAATTACGAAAAATTGGAAAATTGGATTTTTGAGTACCAGCGCAAAATTTTATTGAGCTCAAAATTTGGTAGAATGGAGGTCTTTCGGATACTAATAAACTGTAAGATGCTTTTTAGCGGGGTTCAAAGGGGTATGTTCGTAATGGTGGTTCCAAAATTTTCCAAAAATTAACCCCCCCATTTCTGCCCCCGAAGGTCGAAAATAGCAAAATTGCCTCGTATAATGTTTACCGGGTTCAAACAGATATTTTACTTTGAAAATAACACTCAGTGGTTCCCAAAATTCTTTTTTTATTCGCAACTTTGGGGACCCCTGGAACCCAAAAAATGGTCATTTTGGGTTAACTAACCACGGATTCGTATTTGGGGCATTTATTGCAACATTTTAAGAGTGGTTCAGTCAATAACTGTCTGGTGCCAAAAAATGGCCTTATCGATACTCCTCCTTTGCAGGACTTTTGACTTTTGCCTTTATAACTTCATAAGAGTTTTTGGTTTTTTTGAAGTAATTCTTTTCCAAAACGTGCCAAATGGTTCAAATTTTCACCAGGTATCAAAGATACTCTATACTAAAGTAATATACGTATGTTGGGTTGTATTTCAGTTTTTTCAAAATTTTGAGTTTCGGGGTCCAAAAATGCCAAAAAATTTGGTTTTTGGAGCATATTTCGAGCCTTATGGGGCTGAATCCATTTGAATTTAGAATTTGAGGTTAGAACGCAATTTGGAAAAAAAATTCCCAAATTTTTTAATGTTGATTTTAGGACCCCTTACCCCAAATTTGGGACCCTTGAAATTAAAATTGCTCTTTCACTGTATTTTTTGGAGCAAATACTCGTCGAGAGCTTTCGATTGAGAAAAAATCAGTTTTATAGCTTCAATAGGGGCTAAATGAAAATTCAGTGGACTTTTTCGCCTTTACCATCTAGAAGAAGATGCATAGAATTTTTCAACAACTTCTACTTCATTTTTTTAAAAAATTTAATCAAGTGTAAAATTTCCCTTCGCTTTCGAACGAGTGTGAGAAATCTTGGCATCAAAATTTACAAAATAATTTGCAGAGACTTTAAAGAATATTTTCAAATTTTGAATAAATTTTTCCATAATTTGTATGATTTTTTAAATATCTAGATCATATTAAGTAAGTACATATGTCTCTATAAAATACAAGAATATTGAAAGGATTTTGGTTAAATTCGCTCACCATAATTATGTATAGGAGGGAGATTTTTCAAGTTTAAAATTAAAGGAGTTTTCTAGAAATTTAAAATAATCTAATTTCAAGACAATTTTGAAATAATTGTCAGTTTTGATTAGAGAATTTTCTGCTAAATTTCTCAACATGGAGAGGAGTGGACCATCTTGAAAAGGGTTTTAAATAGATAAGTAGGTAGATTTCTCCATTGTGTTTTTCTCAGAACGATCGGATTATCACTCGATTTTGAGCTAATCTCGTTGGTTTTCAATTTTGAATACATTTTGAATTTTCCCAAAATTGAATTGGCTCTTAGAAGAAATATTTACTTGACTTTCCTGGCAATTTTTTTAAATTTTTTAATAAATTTCAAGGCCATTTTTGAAGATGAGGAGGGAGAAAAATGTTTCTGACATTTCAAAAAAATTTAACATTTTTTTTTTTAATTCTTATTTATTTTTAGGGACTATTTTTGGATAATTTTTTTTGGGATCTACATAAATTGGATTTTGTAAATAAGGAGAGTCGCGGTTGAAAAGTATGAAAAGGTCAGCTTTTTAGAGAAGCATAAAATGAAACAATCTCAGTTGCCCCAAATTGACCTTAGCAATCCCAATTTGAAGCAAAGGTGCCATAGATGTGCCTTTTATACATATATATAGGTTTCAATCTTCTAACGTTATTGTCGATCCCTCTCGAGGATCGACAAGGTCGATTATTGAGCTATTTTTCGCGTTTTCAATCTTTCCAAATTGACTTTGGAGATCAAACAAAAAATACCCTGAATTATGAGTCATATCAATTTTTAGAAGGTAACCACGCTATGATTCCTGATCTCTGCATGATTCTGAGCGAGGAAGGTTAAGGTTTGATATTGAATTCTTTACTTCTAGGATTTTCGTACTTTCTTTTGATTTTGAAAAAATTTCTGAACAATTTGTAGAGGATTTTTCAATTCTCGAGCAGTCGAGCTTGATGAAATATCAGCGAATGATCAGATAAATTCTTTCATGAGATGTTTACATTCTTCTTATATCGAATTAGTAAACATTGTATTGTCTCTTCGTTACCTATATTTGTATATTTTATCCTAATATCACGAATACGAACTCCTCGCCGAAAACCAAGCTAACTACCTCTCTCGCATCGTTGTCTTATAGTCAGTCGCGACTCTCTATGTTTATGTATCTAATGGTAATTTATCACGAGACACTGTACAATATTAATTATTCGTCGTCGTTGTTGTTGTTACAGAAAGGCATGACATGAAATGGAAATAGCAGATAACCAGCATCCTATAGATTTAAGCCGAAAATGCGGCTACTACGAGTCGCCATCGTATACAAAATCGATACCAGCATCACGACCGTTACCAGACCTTATACCAATTTCGGTACTCGGCGGTTCACCTTTAACACCAGAACCACGAATAGCTGACAAGAAACGCGGTCGAGGTGGAGGTTGTGGTGGAGGCGGCTCCGATGATTTATTACACTGTTTTAGCATGAACGGTTTCTCGTCGTCTTCGTCATCGTCGTCGTCGTTCTGCCCAACTACCAGCAGCAACGATTTCCAGTTCAAAGAGCATTCGAAAATTCGCAAAGAGTTGCCGCGATTTCGCAGCGTGCCGCATTTATCCAAAAACTCAACGTCCAAAATTTCAAGACTGAAGTCGATCAGCGATAGTAAAATAAGCTCGATACCTTCTTGTTCGGCGTTCTCGGCCGTCGAGTCTCCTTCTCATCGTTCCATGTTTCTACGTAATGTTCCTATTTTAGAAGATAGTCACGCTAATTTGACCAGTCCGAATAGGCAACGTGGCAAAAATCATTATTATGTAAGTCACCTACCTACCTATACTTTACTTACTTACACTTTATAAAGATAACACTTATGCTACGTTACAAGTACGCTAAAGTACCTACTACAAGTACATGCAACTCTCTATATACAAACTAATGAACCGTACATAATTGCCTGGCCCTTGCTTTTTTCGGCCCTATGTCCGTCCACAGCGTCGTCGGCGATGATAAATGAAAAATGTTAATTGGATAACGGATCTTGGAAAAAAATTCACAGGAAATTAATAAAGCTCGTGTATCGCCTCCGCGTCCTCCTCGCCTCCTCTCATCCAATCGTCTCGTTTTCATTTCTATTTCGATTACGTTGCTCTCTTGCTCGTGCTTAATATACCCTGGCCCCTGCCAGCCTCCTATAGGTTGACGTTGTGCCACCGATGCAGCTTAGTACTTAATACTCAGTATTGTACTATCGTTGATTGTATACGTTATACTAATACTACGCTGCTGTATGTAAACTACCGGTTGATAACCGGATGAAACTAGCTGATAAATAGTTCATTTTTACTTTTTTTTTCTCCAAGTACAAAGTGCCTACAATTTAATTATTTTCCCTTTGAAATTATATACGTGCATGTACGATGCTATTTATAGTATTTATAGACGAGCTGATAACTCGGACAACTGACCCTGGGGTTAGTCCTTCCGGTATATTTGAGGAAGCACGATCGCGGTTGGAGAGTAAGAAAGAGTGAAATCAGAGGAAGTGGAGTGATAAGAGTTTAAATTCTAAGTAGGTGGTTTACTGATTGTAGGCCAGGCTTATTAATTTGGTAGAATTCGTTTGACCGAATTTACAATTTTTTTAAATGAAAAGTCGGATGTTATATTCATTTAGTGTGGTGAGAGTATTGGGAGAAAATTAAGATGACTTTGCAATTACCTATCCATTTCAAAGATGGGTTAATGGGCAGCAATTAAGAGGAAAATATGAAGGCTCGAATTCGAAAAATGAATTGATAGGTATTCAAACTGAGGGACGTTGAATTCATATCGTAGGAAATGACATGTTACACTAAATCTTACAATTGGGCAAAAAAATTAAAATTTATATTTGAACTCAGCAGCACCTTCAAATTAGAAATAATCAACATACCATATCACTTTTCAAATTGTTTTGAATTTGGGCCAAAATAAGTTTATGAACAGTGGGGTGAAAATGGTGTTCGATGCAAATTTTCAAATACGAGTAGTAGCTTCAGGTCTCGTACTTGGTTACTTTTTGAGTAGCCGAGCTCCAAAAATGGTTATTTTTTTGAAAATTTTGATTGCTAAACTTTAGTACTTTTTTAAAAAAATTATCAAAAATCCTATTTTTCCACATCTTTACTCTGCTTTATGAAGAAAACAAGAAAAAAAAACTATTTTTTATTTTTTTTCAACTAGTCACACTGAAAATGCCTCGCTGTTGGCTGAAAATTGCTAAAAAAAATTGTTAAAAAATTGCTAAAAATAATTGTGACTTCTCAAGATGAAAACTCAAAAATCCTCCCCACGATGAAAATTCAAAAATCCTCATCTCCCCCATCCTGTCCCTAAAAAATACCCAAAGGTTTCATTTCTTGGCAGGAATTGTCAAAAATTGTCAAAAATAATAAAAAGTCTTGCTTTCTCAAATTGCAATGAAGTAAGTATCACTTCTTTGCAAATACCTATTACCTACCTCCCTAGTTATTTGCCAAAGTCTTGCAGGCAAAACATGTCGTTGCTCAGTAAAATTGCTTTAACAAATCTTACTTTTCTCCCCAAAAATTAAGTATCCAAAAGTTGAGCTTTTTTAGCTAAAATTACTAAAACGACCAGCTTTTTACCAAAAATGTTGTGAAGTAGCCCAAAATTGTGAAAAAATGTCACTTTTTTCAGCAGGCTTGTAGGATTGCTCAGGTTTTCCTGCAGTCCTGCCAAAATCAAGGTCTTTGTTTGGAGCTTCAAAATGGTCCTGTCCAGTCACTGTTCGATTTTTTGGTCTTTGTGAGTCGGTCTGGTCCAGTCCTGACCAGAAATTTTTATCCTGGCCCTGGGTCAGCCCAGGTCCAAAAACCGTCTTCATTTTTCAGAAAGAAAAAAAACTCCCAACACATTGGATGAGTTGAAAAATGGGATTTTTGATTTCAGAATATTAAAACTTCAAAAGAAATTGAATCATTATGGAAATGTTATAAAAATAGACATCTAAACTGGCATTAAAAATTTGAAAAATTGGACGTAACTGGGGTCCAAACTGCGGTCATTGGTCTGATTTTTTAGAAAGGTCTTTGGTCTAGGTCTCTTCCTGGTATTTTTTCTGAAGATCATCTGTTTGGGTAATATTGGTGTAAATTTGTTTCAGAGGGGGCAGGTCAGGTCTGGTTCACTCGGTCTTGTGGGCATTTTTGGGTCCAGTCACAGTCATCAGTCCAGTTTTTTAGTCTGGTCCGACAAGCCGGCTTTTTTGCTAATAATTTCCAAACAGTCTTCTTGCTGTTTGATAAAACTGTCAACGTTTTTATTTACTTACCTGTTGTGTGTTCGTTGGTCACCGTGTCATGTACAGCTACAAGGTTCTGGCATGGGTTATTTTATGTGTACTGTTACCTTAATGAAAGGAGGTTGGATTATTGAAGGAAGGAGAATAAGACTGGAGGGAGAGTTTTGAGCTATTTCTGGAAGGGTTTTAAGAGAGTTTAGTGATTTTCTTAAATTGGTATAATCTTGACAGGTGAGTAGGATGTGGGAGATAGTGAGTTGGACTTAACATGTAGAGTACATTGCAAGGGATTGGGATTCTTTTTTGAAGAAATGGGAGTGGGTGAGGAGGGTATGACCTGTGTGTGTACACAGCATATAAGGCAATGGCCTGCTTCCTTGTGGGTGGGAATTAACAGCGAACATATGGCTTCCATCACATCAGACACAGGAACTGGTGTTTCTGGTACAGGTGAAATACTTATTTAGTGACTGCTTTGCTGCCAAGTCTGAGCTGTTTTGTTTCCCAGAATTCCTGAGTGGGCTGGAATCCAGGCTATTGTAACATCCATGTCACATCTGAGAGATGAGATTTATGAGGCAATTGGATGTTGCTTAGATTTAGAATTTAGATCTTAGTTGAGAGATGAAAGTCAGTGAATTTGTAAAGATCAGTTACCGTCCATTTCCTCGAATCTATCAACCTAAAAACTAAAATTCCACTTGCTGAACACCCGGAAAATGTTTTCCTGAATCAATATACTTACCCAAAAAAATACAATTTTTTTAGTTCTCACAAATTCATTAAAAACATCAACAATTTTCAAACTGGAGTACTTTTTTTCCAATTTTTTGGATAGTTAATTACTGATGATGAAAGACGCACATCCCCTTCACTCTTCAATTCTATATTTTCAATTTTCATCATACTCCTCCCCACTCCTTCTGAATATAATGCATTCATAAGAAAATTTTCTTGTTTAAAAAATTGTTGGGGCTTTTTTTCTCAAATTTTGGGAAATTTTTCAAAATTTTTCAACTTTGATCAAAACTAATCTTGACATGATAGAAAAGATGAAAAAAAAAAATACATAATTTTCCATGACAGGGGCAAAACTTAGAAAATTATTATCCACTGACGATTTTACTGCATTCAGTATTTAAAATTTGAGATTTGGGCATTCAGTATCACCATTGTGAAGATCTCAACTCTGTCAAGTCTGCTCTCAATTGCCATGTTTAAAGTCATAAGTACAGCGTGCGTAACTGCGTATAGCTCATAGGAAAGAATACTGAACAAGCATGGTAGAAGAAATTGCAAAACCTCGCTATCACGAACTATTGTACTACGGATTTTGACCCATCAGTGTAAAATGAAATCATTATGTACTGCACAATAAAGTCATTGATGACTTGAGTGTTGAGTTGAGAGTATTAAAAATAATTATGTATCAAATGAGAGCTTTTTCTTAGTTTTTGCAGGATTTTCTGTGTAGAATGGTGGAAGAGGATATAACTGAATGGGGTTAAGAGTAGAAGAGGCTATATGGAGATATGCATCATAAGGCATATGGGAGATTGGAATCAATTTTCGAGTCTGTGGTGAGAGGGAGACAGTCGACAGTTTTAAGGCGAATGAAAAATTTGGAAAGGATGAATTTTGATTGTATAGTGGGGAGGATTTCAGATGCTTCTTGATATAATAAGTGTACAGGAGTGGTTCTGAGGGCTCCAGTAGCCAGTCTAAGAGCTGTGTTGTGAATAGTGTTCAGTGCTTTGAGTGTTGACTTGAAGAAATTCTCACCTTTTTTTTTTTTTATTGCAGCTACGTCTGTCTTCTTATTTTCCCCAAAAAATGACCTCGATGTCTCGCTTTTCCCCCGAATAAGTATTGCTTTTTGCCAACGATTCCTTGAAAGATATGCTTTTTGCGAAAATTGTCTAAAATTACCCTGCTAAACGTATAGCAAGAAGTCTCGCTTTTCGTTTAAATTGCCAAAAGGGCTATTCCAAGAAGTGTCACTATTTTTCAAAAAATTTTCCAATGTTTTGCATTTTTACTTTGAAAAAATCTCGCGTTTTTATCAAAATGTTGCAAAATTGCCATTTTTGGCACTAATTGCCGAAAAATCTTGCTTTTTGCTAAAATTGAACAAGTTTTTATTAAATTTTTAGTTCTGGTTTTTTCAATGTCACTTTTTTGTTACTTACTTTTTCGCCAAAGATTGTTTCCAAAAGTTGGTGCATTTCTGTCAAAAAAAATATATACCTACCTACCAAAAATTTGGAAAATAGTTGAACCTTTTTGGTAGAGATGATCAATCTCCAGAAAGTTACTGGAAATTTATATTTTCTCGAAATATTAAGTAATACTTATTTCGAAAAACTGTCATTGAAAATGTCATTTATCAACTACTTTACAAATTTTTGAAATTTTCCTTCATTTTGAACTATTTTATCAGCACGTATTTTTTTAAAAATGATTTTCTAATAATTTACTATACTTGCAAATATTCTTCATAAATTTCCAGAAACTTTCTGTGAAAAATTTCCTATTATCTCTACTTATTGGTAAAAATTGCAAAAAATATCACTTTTTTGACGAAATTGCCCAAAAGTCTCAATTTGCCAAAATTTGCCCAAAAGTATCACTACTGTCAACTATACGCTATATTGATGTCCTTAGATTTGGCAATTGAGAGCAATATTGTCCAAAAAAATTCGTGTTTTTGACAAAAATGGCTTTTGCTAAAATTATTGGCGTAGGTATAGTCTCATTTTTGCCAAAAGTAGCAAAAAGTTTCACATTTTGTCTAAATTTTCAGAAAGTATCGTTTTTTGTTAAAAATTGTTTCCAAAAATTGTCCTAATGTGTCGCTTTTTTTCGCCAAAAATTGCTAAAAAGCTCTTTCCCTTCTTCAGCATCCACCAAACTTTCACCTGTGAAAGAACATTTCCCGAACTTGAACGAACATTCACTGCTCTGAATTTCAACATTGATTGATTCTCTTTTCTGAACATCAAAACTGACGGAACTTTCAATTGAAAAATTATAAATTTTATTTTTTAAAATTTGCAATAAGCGAAATTTCTGTTGTGTTTTGTAAACGTTTCGGGAAATCGTAGTTTTAAAAATAGAAACGTCGATAGTAAATTTCCTGGTATACCTATATGCCCCTTTTCTATCTTATAATTGTACCTACTTTCGTTAAGCTAATTCGAACTTATCTTATCACGTAATACATGTATGACTCAAACGTATTCAGCCATTCGTTAATTTTTATTTTGTTTATTTTTTTTTCAGAGTTCCTTGGCGAGTCCTCCACCGGATAAAAATTTCTGTTGGAAATCAACCGCGTCGGACGACGATATCGCATCATCGCTGCAAATGCATTCCAGTAGAAATATGAAACAAGGCCCCGGCGTTAGTCTAAGCACAATCCAAAGCTTAAGGAAATTACTAGACAAGAGAAAATCCATGCACCGAGATAACTAATCAGAGCTTATATTATTTTCGCCGACGATGTGATCTGAAATACATAATTTTGAAACATCTCTCATCACATCACTTTTCAGACCACTGCCTCTTACCTATGGTGCCTGCGAACGAATGGCTTTAAAAAAATTTTCAGTATTATCGTACCTATATATGTATATAATAATTATACCTACCTGTGTTTCGAAACGTTATTTAAACGATTTTACTATCGTAAAATTCATCGTCATTTGACCACACGAACGTAATAATTTTTTCGCTTGCGCGACACATACGTCGAAAATAGAAATTATTACGTTTTTATAAGTACCTATTTATTATCGCATTTTTTTCCCTTCTTCTTCTTCTAACGAGAAATCGTCTTCTTGTGTTATGTACCTATATGTTTTTGTACCTACGTAGATTTGTATAAACATTTATGGTAAATTATTATTTCTGTTCTTCGTTCGGCGTTGTAAGTTTTTATACACTAATCTATTTACCGCGTGAAACAATAAGATCGTAAATAATTATGGAACAGGATGTACTGTTTTTTTATGCTCGAATTTGTACAGGAAAGCAATATCACCAGGTAATTTCAATTTAAAAACTGGCAACGTGCTTTGATGGTAGTCGGTACCTATTTGCTCGATATTATAAAGGCAATTTCATCGAGTAATTTTCCGATAGGTACTTGTGTCGAGCTTGGTAAATTCGAGATAATGCACTGATGAGAATTAGTTTCAATCATCGATCCTGATAAGCTGTGGCAAATTGCTTACGATTATATGACTCTGCAAGGTTCGTGTTGTTGACGGATGTCGATTACTTACGCAGTACTTTTTTTTTTTTTTTTTCAAGACACGTGAAATTGAGAAATTTTTAAATAGTCGATAGGTAGTTAATTTTAAATCGTGTCTAATGTGAATATGTATACGAGAAGATATCAATTTAAAATTTTCAATTTTTTATAGACTGTGTTTTTTTTTACAATTTTTCCAATGTATGTAATGATTTTTTATGCGGAAATCAACCTGCAATGCATTAAAGAAAATATGAATTCGATGTGGATTGTTATTTCACTTATTGATTTAATAATTATTTTAGGATCAGCGAACTCAAAAACACGTGAACAAGTATTGCACGTGCCAAAATTGTGCTATATAAATTAAAGTCGAACCTCAAAATAAAGGATTCATTCGTCTCAGATCATGAAATGAGACAATAAATTCAAATTCAGCATCTTCAAAAACGCAAATATCTTTGCACAAGTCCAAATTATTGTAGGTGTAAATCAAATTAATCAAATGTCCTCAAAAAATACGACTGTGGCGCTATCTGTAATGTAAAAAGCAAACCAACTGCTTAAACAGAGAACGAATTCGGTTGAAAAAATAATGCAGCGCTTCAGACGGCGAAAAAAGGAACTTCTTTTGTTATCCTCATTTACATAAGGAAAAAGAAGTACCTTTTTTGAGTTTTTCTGAATCCAAATGTGGATAACAAAAGAACTTCTCGGTTTCACCGCCTGAAGCGCTGCATCATTAATTTTGAAATTTGTTCTTTCTCTGTGAAAGAGTTGTTTCACCTTTCATGCTATAGATCGCGATGCGTTCACGTTTTTAAAATTATTGTTTATGTGTTAATTTAATTAAACACTATTATCATGCACGAGGGGTTAATTATTACTAATTAACCATTTACCTTACCATAGCTGATTACGAATATAGGTATTTTTGAAGTTCAACATTTTAATAAAAAGTTTCATTTTCTATTTCTGAAATTCTGAGAAGTATTGAACTTTTAGGTGAAACATTCGATTCAATTTTGCGAGCTTTAGAGAGCTTTTTAGGCTGTACGAACCGTACGAATTGGGGGTTTTGACATGCGGAGAATCCGTTTCCGGTGTTGGTTCTGCCAAAAAGCTCAAAGTCCCAAAAGCTCAATTTTGATGACAACAAATTTTGAAAAAAATGATGCAGCGCTTCAGGTGGCAGAAAATGAAACTTCTCTTATTATCGTCAAAAATACGTTGTATATACACCTTTCTATATCCCAAAATTAGGATTACAAAAGAACTTCTCATTTTCACCACCTGCAGCGCTGCATCTTAAATTTTGAACTTTTGAATCAATTTTGCGAGCTTTAAAGAGCTTTTTAGGCTGTACAAACAGTACGAATGGGGGGGGGGGTTGACATGCGGAGAATCCGTTTCCGGCCTTGGTTCTGCCAAAAAGCTCAAAGTTCCTTCGAAAATTGAGCTTTTTTTCAAAAAAGTTGAACTTTCAGGTAAATAAAAGCTCGATCAACAAAAATAAACGAGCTTGACGTGATCAGCGATGCTTAATTAGTGATAATCGACTACTTGTACCACTGTACCCCATATTTGGCTTTAATTCGGGCAAAAAGCTGAATTTTGAAAATGTGATAGCAGCGCCATCTATAGCATGGTAGGTAAAACAACTCTCCTAAAGAGAGAACAAATTTGAAATTTTCAAATTTACGATGTAGCGCTTCATGCGGTGAAAACGAGAAGTTCATTTGTAATCCTGATTTTGGCAAATAGAAAAGTGTATTTACAAAGTATTTTTGACTACTTATAACAAAAGAAGTTCCAGTTTTGGCCGTCTGCAGCGCTGCATCATTTATTTTCAAAATTTGTTCTCTTTTAAGCAGTTTACTTTTTACATTACAGATAGCGCCACTGTCCTATATTTAGAACCATTTTCAAAATTTAACCAATTTATGCGTATGACATATCGATTGTTGGGTTCTCGATGTTGTAGATTCCAAATTTGGCATCCATTTATCGATTAGAGTGGGGGTGATGCTTGTGAAGAGAATACTCAAGGCGTAAAGTGTCAAGTTTTCGATGTCGTAGTTTCCCTAACGTTAATTGTTTCCACTTAATGGCTGAAAAATCATGTTTTTTTGCTCAAAATTTCTACACAATCACTAATAGTAGCCCTAGGTAAAAAATCCAACAAAAATCCGTTGAAAATGGTTAAATTTTATTTTGATTTATTACACAGCATCATATTGCATCACGTAGTATGTATTTAAGTAACAATTTTTTTTTTTCATCATAAAAATTAATATGACACTCAATTGAACAATTGTCTCTAAATAGATAATGAAAAAAAAAGAAGGTATGGCTGTAATAACAGAAGAAAAAAAAAGTAAAAACGAAATATAAAACGATAAATTGGAATGTTACAAATAAACTATTTAAAAAGATCATTATTAAACGATTATTTACATAAGAAAAAAGAAAAAAAGGTAACTATAGGTACTCTAATTAAGTAAGTTGTGGCGAAACGATAAAAATTCCATCAATATGTACATTCGAATGGAATAAAAAAAAACTCTCAAAATGATCATTCATCGCTGAATTCTGCTCTCGATCGTTTGCTGTGTACTTTATTTATTCGTTTACATAATCTCAAGACGAAAGAAACTCACTTGTCGAGCTAACAAAGCATACGATTATATTGAAAAAGAAAGAAAAAAAAAGAACTCATCTTAAAATTATTTACATCGTTGTGCCAAGAGAGGAAAAAAAAGGAGAAAAAATAAAAACTAAATTATCACGTAATTAAAAACAACTGACTTGGATAAACCATCCGTCATTTTCACATAGTTTTTTTTTTCTATTTGTACATCGTATAGTCGTTTAAAAATACATACACAAATACCCCCAAATTTTTTCGAAATATTATTCTGTATATAGCGATCAGTCTCTGGAATTTTGTGCACCTAAAAGGTTATTACGAGTCTCGTTATTATAGGTGAATAAAACGCGTCAAAACTTTATACTTTTTTTTATATTTTACAAGCTGCAAAAATGTCAATGTAATTGAGATAAATCATTATAAAACCTTTCTCCGATACATGAACGAATCCCTAGCGAATACTTCAACTTTTAACCCAGCTTTCATATTATCGAGGTATTTTTTTTCCATCGCCGAAAATTTCCAACTTTTTTTTAACATGCCCTTCTTCGCGATTCATAAACGCATCAATAGTTCGACCTTCCCTACTTCTTCCTCCATTTGAAGTATACCGAAAAAAATACGAAAAAAATGCTTTCATTTTAAACGAACCGATACTCGTTTACGCGAAACTTTCTAAATGGAGAATTCCAATATAAAAAATTTAAAACGTCGTTTAAAACAAAAAACTATTCCTAATTCAATACGGCGCAAGGCGCTGATAAAAAGTTATCAAAAAAAAAAATAAAAAACAACTCGCTGTTCTCGAGAATACAACTAAAGGGCAACCAACAAAAAGCTTTCCAACCAAACGTGTCTTCGACGTTTGAAAATTTTAAATTACCAAAGAAAACGAACAACGAGTCGAGAAACAAAGTGAAATTCAAAATGAAAAAATTTTCGAGTTGAAAATTTAAAATGAGCCACGAGTTGCTGAAATTTTCAAAGAATAGAAATTACAATTTCAAAAAACGACGATATCCATTAAAAATACGTAAGTACTCCTCGAATAATAATCTTCTTCGCAAAAGAAACAATGAAATATTGAATTAGAAAACAACGAAGTATTCCAACACTCGAAGTGAAACTTTTAAAAGCCCAGAAGAAATCGAAAATATCAAACGAAACTGTAGTAGTAAGTACATACAATAAGTTTGTCATTTTAACATCGTCAAATTCGTTTCAACTTTTCGAAAATATGTTATCTCTACTCGTAGATGAAAAAGCCCACCTACATTATGAAATAGCTTACTATAGATAATAGTTTTAAAGAGCGCCCTCGATACCGAAAAAAGGCAATTTACTTACGACAATTTCACATATTGAAGTTGTCGTGTTAGATCAGTCAAATGACAAATTATTTTCCAATTTTTCATCGCTCTTGGTTATTTTCTTACTTGTAACAAATTCATCGTCGAAACTACAAGTTGAATGATTTTGTAGAAATTGTGTATTATTCTTACGTAAATTTACCATCTCCATTCCCTCCACAATTTTGACATGAAAAAAAAAAAAAAAAAAAAAAACTTAAAAAGTTGAAAAATACTTAAGTTGAGTTTGGAAATTGTTGAAAATCACTTCTTCGCTTCCTTTTGTAATGAACTGAGTATTTTCACAGATCTAAAATGTTCAATCTCTTTCTTTAAATTAGGTACAGTTTTGAAAAAAATTTTGATGGAAGAAATTTTTATAAAATGAACAAAATTTTTAATTCAAATTTACCTATTTGAAAATCCAAAAAGTGTACAAAAATCAAACATCCAACTTTTTTTTTCATTTCATTGAGATAGAAATAAATTCCACTAATTCACAATATTCGTTCATTTTTTTCAAAATTTGAACTTCAGAATAGGTAATTTTTTTTTAAATGTTAATTTCATTTCATCGCAAATGTCTCACAAGATCTAAAAATTATTCAACTTATCAACAAAGTTGCCATACCAACTACAAAAAAAAAAAAAAAAAAAAAAATAGCTCACATTTTAGAGACATTTTAAAGTCTTTTGTTTTATTAAAAAGTTTTCAAAATCAAAAAAAGAAAAATTCTAAGCATAATTTTGAAGTAAAATAAAAAACTTACAATTTTTCTTTCAAATGTTTCTTTTTTCAATTCTTATCACTTCATTTTTTTAAAGTTTAGAATAAATTGAACCATGGTCTCTACACTACTCATTTTTAAAAAATTCAACCATAAGAATGCTTTTTTTTTCAAGAACTGAACAAATTTTTTAATCTAAAAAATGACAACACCGAAAATTACTGGAGAAAAATCCAATAAACTAATAATATTCAAATTAGATTTCACTTTTTTGAACGAGAAGAGGGGAGGGGATGAGTAAGTCTCAGATCTTCATAATTAAAAATGAGCTTTTTTTCGTTGGCAACACCGAAAGTTGGTTGGAAAAATCTAATTATTAAATTTAAAAAAAAGAAAAAAAGTGGATCTGTTAAATTGCAAGTTTTTTAAAGATTCAATTGTGAAGGGAGCTGGAGGGGAGAAGAGGACGGTTTTAGCGAAAAAACAAATTGAAAAAAGGAAAAAAATGGAAAGTTCGGTTTTAAAATTAAACAATTTTTTGATCAGAAAAATAGCAACACCAAAAGTTGCATACAAAAAAAAAAATGAATCATAAATTTTAAAAAAAACAGAAAAAAAACCATTCGATTCCAAAAAATTTTCATTTCAAATTTTTTGCAGTAGAGGGGAGGATGTCTCAGCCTCGAGTGAAAAAACACACGAAGAAACAAAAACCAGGCCAATTCGGAAAGAAAAATGGGAAAACATTTCAAAAAACTGGAACATACATATTTCTAATCAAAAAATCATTTTAAACAATTTTAATGGAGCCATTTTTTCAAATCAGAAAATGGCAACACTGAAAATTTTTTGGAAAAATCTCCTAAATTGAAAAAAATATCTGATTTAAAAAATCCAGGTTTTCGTTTCCGTTTCACTTTTTAACCAATGAGAGGGGGGAGAGATTAGGTCTCAAGTGATAAAAAACTATAGAGAAGAAACAAAAAGTAGGCACAATGCACATAAATTCAGAAAGGAAGAACGCAAGGAAGATATTCTCATTGAAAAATGCGAAAAAAAAATACAAACGAAGAATTATCAAAATTTTTCTATTAAAACAAAAAAAAATTGAACTGAATTTTTCAATCATGTGATTTGGAATTTTCAAGAACTGTTGAAAAATTGCATAATGAAATTCTTTTTGAGTCTTTTTACTCGAAGTGTCGAATTTCAAAAAACTCATTGGGGAGAGGAGAGAAGAATAGGAAGGAGGACGAAGTGATCGGTTTTTGAAAATTGAGCATTTTTTCCAGCTAGAAAACAGCAACAGTGAAGGTTGCTAGAGAAATCAAACAAATCGACCCCCTCTTTAAATATGTATTGTAGTACTCTGAAGTCGATTCAATAAAAGAAAAACCAGAGCAATTTAAAAACTCGACCTCAATAAATAATCTTCTTCTTCTTCCTCTTTCCAATCATTTAAAGAAAATCAAACAAAAAAGTTTAAAATCACCAGCTTATTCCCATGAAGAAAAAAATCTATCAAAAATACTTGAGTATCATAATTTGGGATTTAAAATACAACAAATCGTGAAAAAACTCGAATAATTATATCCTTTTTTGAGAAATGAGGTCCCAAATTGAAAAATGTTTAAAAACCAAAATTGGCGAAAGGGTGAGAAAAGGAGTCAATTTCAAAATTATTGTCATAAAAAACAGAAAAGAGCAAAACGAAATGCTGAATTTTTGAAAAGTTAAATATTTTTTTCTATCAAAAGAGGCAAAAAAAACCTCCCTCTCTCTCTCTTCAAAATCCCAAAAAATTCATATCACTGCACAAAATTAAAAACAATCTAACATTAAAAAAAAAAAAAAAAAAAAAAAAAAAAAACATAAAATGACAAATCTGAATTCGACTTCTTAGCCAAATTCATAGTACAAAAGACCTTTCGTTTCCTTATCAAAAAACCAATATTTTCACCTTCGAAAATTCACCCCATTTTTGAGGCACTTCCTCAAACTCGTAGCTTCACCTGGCAGCTGCCAAAATCCCGAGACGTGATCGCCGAACCATTCTAAATTAACCTCGACCAGAGCATCGATCGTAGTACCTATAGTAACAATTTACCATATCCGAGTAGTGAAAAATAATAATTTTTTTTTGTTTAAAAATTTTTCGTTGAACAATCGACGACAGCGGCGTTTTTTTGTTTTCGCACGAACGGAGAGAGCAGTTACGCCGGAGAGGACGCGAAATCCGACAAGTTATCATCTTCTGGCTTGGCCAAGGTGGCTAAATTATGGCTATTTGTTATGTTGGTTTCTAAGGCCATTTTTTGCATCTGACGTATTACTGCCGCTGCATGATACGCTTGCTGGAAAAAAAGAAGAAAAAAAACGTAAAAAAATACGCAATTAGTATCGTCGTAAAATTAAAATCGAGCTAAAAAAAATTAGCTACTGTAAAATATGAATTAGAATGGTGTTTTTGAAAGAAAGAGGAAAAAAATGAGTAAATAAAACTATATAGCTATAAAGTGATACGAGAGTAAAAATACAAGTAAACTCGGTAAAAAAAAAATAATACAGCTCAAGATTATAGTAAAAAAAATACGAAAAAATAAAGCTATACGAAATGCTCAAATTCTCATCAATTCATCTACTTCGATAGGCCTACCTACCTACTGCAGTATATAGTATAGTAAAATGAAAATACGTAAAAAATGATTCTTAAACAATACGAAGTAAACCCTTTACTAGATAAGTAGATTAATTTATTATCTCTCTTCTCTCTTCCTCACTCTCCAGTCCATCCGGATAAAATACGAGTCGTGTCGCCAATATTGACACCAATCTCACGTCACACTTGACACTTTCGTCCTTAAAAGATACGAAAGGAAAGTTACCCCTCGGCCCTCGTCCTTCTCACTACCCCGGTCTTTCTCTCGAAGATGTCGAGATAGTCGATTAGTGGAACAATTTAAGATACTACCTAGTTCAATCGTAGCTATAGCGAGAAAAAAAATACGAAAAAACACATTTTAGATAACTTATTTTCTCTCGAACAAGTTGACGTAAAAAATTTACGTCCATTTTCTGCGAACTTATCTGAAAAGCTCGTTTAATAAGACGCTTTAGGGCTTCTTCCAATGAAACATCATTTTTTTATGATTAATTTTCTTTTTCGTATCAACTCGTATCTATAGCCCTATACCGAAGGCTCGCTCGTTTTATTCGAGTCCGTGAGGAGTAATTTTGGAAAATTCCTTTGGGTCATCCGACGCTTGGTGATTTTGATCGTGTCGATAGTCGGTCGTACTTGAAGAAATATTCGTATTTTTGCATAAAAGTACCTAGGTTGTTTTTATTAGTGAAATTATTACTTAAGTATTATTCTTTCTTTCGATAGTAGACAAAAACAAGCAAAGAGATGAGGCATTTTTGATATGAGAAAATTGAAACCAATAAAATGTAATCAGGAGAGGAAAAAATCGTTGACGAAATTAAATAATGAAAAACAAACTTTTAAAATATAGATTACAGATTTCTTTTTAGTACCTACCTACCTAGCAGAAGTATTTTTGACCGGATCTCATCCAGCATTAAATTTCATAAAATTTTGATTTTTAGAATAAACTCGTGAGTAATCTATTAAAAGAAAATTTTCCAAAAATGAACGTTTGAAAATTGAAAATGTATTTACAGGGCCTTATGTCAAGACCTAAAAACGTTGACAAAATACAATGTGCAATTTTTGATGAGTAAGTAGGTATTTAAAATTATCTACTTGTATGTATTTACAAAGAAAAAAAAAATGAAAGGAAGGCTATTTTATTTTAAATTCAACTAAAAAATACTGGAGTATTTCTGTCTTGCTTCATTTTTTTCGAAGTTATACACTCAAAAATTTAGAAAAACTCTCTCGGTTGATCCTCAGTTGCCCTCAAAGAAAGGGGAGAGGGAATTCTTTTAAACAACCATAAGCTGATCAGAACGAATTTTTCAACTTGAAAGGTCATTGAATGAACATTTTAGGAAGTTCAATAATTTTATTTTTGTGTTTTGAAAGTTCAACCATGGCAGGGTTGGGCAAAATCCGGCTCAAAAGTATTTAAAATCCAAAATCCAAAATCTCCTGCGAAATTGGATTTCAAATCCAAAATCCTTTCAGAGATCGGATTTCAAATCCGAAATCCAAAATCTTCTCAAAAAGCGGATTGAAAATCCAAAATTCAAAATTTCGGTGTAGATATGACAAAAACAAAAAAAAAAAAAAAAAAACTGAAAAAGATTCAAAATTTTGAAACGTTTTTAATTGCAACAAAAATTTTTGGATTTTATAATGAAGGATTTTGAAGAAAAAGGATTTCAAATATAAAATTCGGATTTTGAGGATTTTTGGATTTTAAATCCAAAAGGATTTAAATCCTGCCCAAGCCTGAACTATGGAAACAGAACTAAAACTGAAGAGTATGATAAAAATCTGAAATAATAATATGTAATCTAAGTCTCTGAATAAGTACGTCATTTTTTCGATCCGACCACTTCCACTCCCTCCCCCTCCTGCTTATTCAGATAAAAATTTAGAAATATTGACGAAGTTGTGTCATGTGTGACACATCAAATAGGTACTTAACATGTCTTCAAAAGTCATAAACACAAATATGACTTCATTTTTTCGATTTCCATCCAGTTCTTTCCACATACCCTCGGGCTCAGCCCTCACAACCAGATAAAAATAATGAAATTTTCAAAAATTTACTCCTCAAAAATTAATTATAATGTACTTATTAACTAAACTCATAATTATTCCAAAAAACCATATTTTGTGAATTTCGAAGCTAATTACTTAATACTTTTCCAATTCTTTTTTCAAGTAAGTAGGTATTCCTTTCCAACAACTTGACAGTGCTTTCACGACAATTAATTTTTTTCCTTTTAAATATATTTTTTTTTTTTTTTTTGGTAACAAAATACTTATCTACATGAATTAATAATCAGTAAAATTTTCAAAATAACTACCTACAAGTATTTGAATTTATTTGTATTCTCAGTTTCATTTAGATTTTTTTAATAAGAATTTTCTCCTTTATCTTCCCTCTGCAGATTTCTTTACTAGACTTTTCATTTGAAAAACTACAGAACGCTTTATTATTTCGACATTTCAGCCCCCCTCCATCGCCCACCTTTCTTAAAAATATAAATAAGCAGAGTGTGTGACAAAACTCCCAGACATGCCTTTTTCATGACCTATTTTTTTCACATTTTTACCGCATAAAAACACCCCCCCCCCCCCCGAAAACAAATTAAATAATTTGAAATTACAATGAATTTTTCTTTAATTTGTAGTAGGTAAGTAGTACGTATTTCAGTCTTATCATTCTTCTGATTTAATTAACAAATTTTTCATTTTTATATTTTATTTTATGGGCTTTTTGAAAAAATGTCAAGTGTGTTTCGAGCAAAATTCATGACTTTTTCATGACCATTAGACATCCTGAAAAGAGCTGAAAAATATTTGAGAGGCCAGAGATCGACATCATTTTTCTTTTTTTTTTTTGATTGGGGCAAGAGGAAAATTTTGGGATTGTGTCAAAAAATGAATACATGTTTGGGAATTGAGCACCCTCAAAAACTTTGCAAGCTATGCATTATACTTCATTTTGATTTTTCGGAAATTAGATCATGTTCAAGGGCACTAATAGGGAGTTCAGAGTTTCGTATATGAAATCTCAAAACTACGAAAATTACGAGACCTTCCTTCAGGCAGAAATAATGATGATTATTTGACAAGATCTTCGAAAGAAATTGATGAAAAAATCGAACTAAATTAGCGGACCCAAATTATGTAATTTTTGGATCATCTAAAGTCATAGAAAAATTAACAACCGAATCACTTGAGGTGTCCGTTTGAGATCAGAGCCACGATTTTTGGACAAAGCATGGTCTGAACCTCCATAGCCAAAATCTAAGTTAGCCAATTTGATTTTTCGATTTTAAGAAAACTTTTGGAAATCCAAAATTCATTATTCTCATCGATTAAAATTAATTTTAAAAAAAATGTATCTACTCAGGAAAATAATGGAAATTAGTCTTGAACCTAATGCGATTTTTAAATCCTCCAGAAAGCGTAAAAATGAATTTAATAACTAAAAATTTATTTGTTGGTTATTTTTAATTAAGTAGTTTCACAAGTCAATTTAAATTCAGGTAAATTATTTCCAAATGGACACCTCCAGTGTGATTTTGACCAGCAGATTTATGAGAAAAAATTCAAAAAATAAAAAATTTTCTATTCGTAGGGGTATAAAAAAAATTGTAGATATGAATAGCTGATTCCTGTCTATAGCCCTTCTACCTCCCCCCTCCCCAATCCGAATTTCACCATTTTGAGGCATTCCAGAGCCTATACAGCGCAATTTTTGATTTCTGCAGAAGACATGGAAATAAAATTGCGTAACCATACATCGAGTCGTGAATCATTTTCAGCCTGTTTAAAATGATGAAAATCATCTAGTCCTGAAACTAATATTTATTTTGAATCAAAGTTCACCATTTCGGGCCATTCCGGAGCCTTCAATGCAATTTTCGATTTCTCCAGAAGGCGCGATAATAAATTCGGGTAAGTATATGTAGCTAAAAAAAAGTTTCATGTAATCTGTTGCAAAAATTGACGATTTCGATTTTTTTTTCAAATTTGAGTTTTTCAATACCTGAAGTTGATTACAAATCATTCTGAAGCGATTCAAAATTGCTGGAGAAAAATCAACTTTTGCTGGAGGCTTCAGATTGTCTCCAAAATTGTGAAAATCGATTCAGAAGGCCAACTTTTGGGTGTAGGCTAAACTAATTTTCAAAATTTCATCCCACCAGAGTAGGTGCGATCTAAGGTTTCGTGTTTTTTTTTAGGAAATTAAAAATATCAACCCTTTTCCAAAATTGTCCCAAAATCGAAAAATCAACTTCAACAGTTCAGAATTTGGTTCTGAGATCTGCGCAACACGCTATATCGTTGAGCCAAATTTCAACCCAATCGAAATTGACCAGTTGTGAAAGTCCCCTCATAAAAGAAGAGTCAAGCATCTTTTCAGTTGAATTAAAAATTCAAAAATTGGCACAAATTTCAAAATTTCATCCCTTTTTTATCAGAAGTCTCATAATTCCGTCAATTTTGAATATTATGAAATCAAATAGTGGACTAGTAATAATGAAGAACTACCCACATTCAAACTCAAAAACTATATCTTTAAACTCCCCCTCTCCCTCCCCTATTAAAAAATCATTCCTCACTTCTCAATACCCGGCCTTTAAAAGCTTCAACTTTCCACAACACGAACATTAAACGATAATCTCTGCGAGGGATAAGGATGACGAACACACAAACTCATCAACACATCGTACCATCAACTACAACTACCAACGTATTTCCAGTTCATCACACGTACACGTAATACATATTACATTACACACAGATTACAACATCTACCAAAAAAAAAACCAACATGGAATCCGCGACATAAAAGAGAGAAAAAAAAACATTCAACCATCAAAATCTACAAAACACAAAAACGTACCAAAAAATAAAAAAAAACACAACTACAACAATTGACAAAAAAATTGCAATATTTGTTTCGTATACAGCGAAACCTTTTTATCGAATGGGTTTCACAAAAGGACACTTTGTCGTGTGGATTTTTTCGCATTAATATTCGAACAACGTTTCAGCTCCAGCATCCGGATTCACACGACAGAGAAATACGTACAGTACTCGTAATACGTACGAATAAACTTTTCCCACAGTCGTAATTTTTTTTCATATTTTTAATCCTTTTTATTATACTTTAATCGGGATAAATTTCAGTCGAGTTAACCATTTTCCACACAGGAGGCATAGAAGAGATGAAAACATATCATCACATTTTTCGCTTCAACGAATAAATTTTCCAAATACTCGAAATCTATTTCAATGTAGCCTAATCCGAAGCTTTTTTTTTTTAGATAGGTCTACTCCTGCATTGAAAAATTTTTTAATCAGTTTTCTACAACGTAAAAAAACTTTCGACATTTTGCCCTCTTTTGTTTGGTGTTTAAACCTACTAACTCGAGTAAAAATGTGGCACCGAAAAAATAGATACCTACCTATACTTTTTCTACAACTGAACTTTTTTTCTTATCAGGGTTTTTTCAGAAGTTTTACTCGAGGAAAAAAAATTATCGACGTTGTTGTATTAAAGAGAACAAAAAAAAACACAAAAAAACAAAAAAATCTCCTAAGGCTTGCTCCACCATTCAAAGTACGAAATACACGAATCAGATATTGCAAATAAGACACTTTCTTCAGTTCAAACTACTCGTACATTTACGATAAATTTCAACGTTTTAGAAAAAAAAGTTTCTTTCAAATTACACTGTATCCTCGTTGACATCGTATTACGATGAGTATAAATATATAAACCCTAGACAGGTAGGTATTCGATTTACCAATTCGTTCAAATATATAAAATTTTCAAACGAGCTCCATCTGGTCACACCACACGTAGGGTATCAATAGGTTTAAAATGCTCAAAACCGCCTACATATTCGACAAATAGAGTATTATATGGCAAAGTAGGTAATATAATCGAACCCTGTATTAATGAAAATTTTATTTCAGCGTGTCCCGGTGTCGTAAAATGCCTACATATCGTACCTATCGAAGATTGATTGCCAACATGTGACCAATATAAGTCTTCTTTTGAATTTCTTTCGTTGCCCTTTAATGCAGCATATAAAAATCTACGACGTGCTTAATTTCCTTCCAATAGTACCGAGTCTGTCTTTCCCTCTTTCATTTTATTTTCCTCCAGCATATGTAAGAAAATGGAGTATTGAAAAGCTAACAATTGATCATATGTTTGAACACAACCGCGACGATATTTCTCTTCTCTCAAAACGATCCCATCATATTTACTTTTAATTTGTTTCCTGTCCTCTCATATCCTCATACAATAGTGTCTCTGTCTCGTATTTCGCATTCGTTTGATGGAAAGGTCATCATTGTGATCATTTCCAGATATTACTTACGTATATATCCGAGCCTTTCAGCACTTAAACCCTTCGATTTATAACGATAGAGATAACCGCATCCGGCGCTTATGCTCAACGTGATGGTTTATTGTTGCAAGTTTTATAGGTTCAATTTAGCAAATAAAAAAGCTATTTATTGGCTATTTTCCGTCTCGAAGCGATGCGTCTCGGCTTCACGTTTATAGCTTCGCGTGAAAATGCACTGATTTTTTTCCCTTCCAAAATGGCTGAGAAAATTAAAATCTTCGAAGATTGGGAATTTTATTTTGTTTGCGTTTTCGTAAATTTTAGAAAGAAAAATCAAATTGAAATGTTGAGAAAAAGTTGACGAACGAGGAGAGAGAGGGAGAGAGGGAGAGAGGGACGATGATGAAAATTAAAAAATATCGTATTTTGACTAAAAAAATAATCATAATAAAATTTTAGAATTAATTGCTCCCCCCCCCCAAATACATATACAAAAAAATCAAAAATGAAGAAAATAACGAGAATTGCTTGAAAATATTTGAAAAAAAGAAGAAAAATCAGTTCAAAAAAAACCACCCAGGTAAAGTAAAACAACTTTCCAAAAAATTGAGCTTTGAAAAACGAAATTGAAATATTCTAAAATAGACAGAAAAAAATTGTTACATGTTGAAACTTCAACAAAAATTTTTTTAAAAAATCCAAAATTTTTGAAAAGATTTTAAAAGTGGCAAATTAATAAGCGACGTTTGTTTATGTCATTAGGGTTATCAAAAAAGATAAGCTTAAACACCCAATAAGCATAAAAAAAATTAATTACCTCTCTCCCTTCACAATTTCCTACTTCAGTAAAGACAAAATTGAAACGTATTAGAAAGTTAAAATAAATATATAAAGTGCACAAGTACAAAAAACCACCCCCCCCCCTTAAAAAAAGAAACGCACAGAAAAATAATGAAAGGAAAAATGAAAAAAGGATTCAGCACTCTCGAAGAAACATTGTCAATTTGATTTTTTTTGCTTCCCAATTCGTTTTCTGAAATTTTCCTCAGATTTTTCTTCTAATATTGCAGTTTTCTTTGGCACTCTTTTCACCACCAATTTAAACCACACCTTCAAAAAAATTATAATGAATATGGACCATAAAATGAACCCTAAAAATGGAGATGATTTTTAAAAATTTCACAAAATAGTTCATTTTGAGGAAAAAAGAGAAATGACAATTGGCAAATGATTGAGTTGATGGAGAAAATTTTTTAAGAACTTGAAAGGCTTCAGTTTTAAAATCATTTTGATCATTTTTTTCAGTCTGTTTCAGTCTCATTCGACTCCTTTTTCACTAAAAAAATTTCAACTAGCTACGTTTTCGAAAAATGTTTGGCCAAATGGACCACAAAATGAAAATATTCCAAAAATGGAACGGATATCCAAAAAATGTAAAAAATTGGAAAAATAATGACCCATTTTCGAAATAAAAATTCTCATTTTTTTCAATCCTCGAAAATAGTTGATAAATTAAAAAATGAGAAAATTTTTGTGAGTTGAAAAATATGTATTTAAGAAGGAGGAAGAGAGAAAGAAAATGCAACAGAAGATTAAGACCCTGGAAAATTGAAAAATGGCCAACAAAAGTCAGTTTTGAATTACATAATGTTAAATATAGTTTGAACAGTTTTTTCTCGCAATTTTCAACAATAAAAAAAATACTTAAAAACCTCGTAAAATCAAAAAAATCAAAACAATTTTGATAAGTTTTGGAAAACGTGCAAAATAAAAAAAAAGTTGGAAGATTTTTTAAAATGGAAAAAATGTTGGAAAAAGTTTGAGAACATTTCTCAACTCTCAACAAATACTTAGTATATTCTAAAAGTAAAGGAATTGAAAATGTTGAAGTGGAAAGTAGAAAAAAATATAAAATTCAGAATTTTTTCAATTCTAAAAAATTGCTGATAAATTGAAAAATTACAAAAAAGTTTGATAAAATCGATTGAAAAGATCAAAATAACTTTGGAAAAAATATAGAAGCTCACAAAAAAAACGTGTTTTTTATTATGATAAAATCTTGAAAAATACAAAAAAAAGAATTTTTGAGAAAAAAATTGAATTCATAAAATAAAATTATTGTATATTTTTGATACCCCCCTCTCGGCTCTCCCTCCCCCTGAACCCTTCAGCCTTCACCCTTAACCTTATCATTTTTTCGTGAATTTATCAATTTAGGTAGGTATATATTAAAATTATGAAGAACTTCTGTAGGCACCAAAAAATAAATGAAACGAATTCAGAAAAGTGAAAAAAAATCCCCAGAAAATTAAAATGGGCTAAAAAGATTGAACTGGAATATTCAAAATTTTCTGGAGTAAAATATGTAATGACAATCGTAAGGGTTTTTTGCGTTTTGTACAGACCTCCCTTGATTTTTTTTCAATTCATCTAGGATGTATTGGATCAAAACTTTTGTACTTGAAAAACAAAATAAATTTACTTCAGAAAGGTAAAAAAATTCATCACTAAAAATTTGTAATAAAAAAATTGATTTCACGAATCGTCGACGTGTCAAATATTTTGGAACAGAATAGTTTACGTTTCTGATACAAACCTCCCTTAATTTTTTTCAAATCAATTCATCAGTCACCTAGATTCGAATGATAAGAAAATTTTCTGTCAAAAAATGAATAAAATGACTCCAGAAAAGTGACGAAGTCGTCGCTGAAAATTGGGATAGAAAAATTGAAACAACAAATTGTCAAATATGTAATCAAAATTTTCCAACCAAAAAAAACAAACAAAAATTAGGTACATTTTCAACACAGAAATGTCCCCTTCCCCCCTTCTTTCCCTCAACAAATCGTTATACTTTTCTGGAAGGAAACCAAAATTTAATTCGAAGAACTTCTCTATCATGAACTGCGAAATTTCAGATGCAAATTCTGATAAAATTTACCCATCCCTATTTCAATAAAAACACCCTACAGCTGATAATTTTCACATTATTTCTTTAGAAAAATTTCATTCCAAGCCATTCTTCGACACACGTTGTTCAAAGATGCTCAGATATTCCCCCAACTTCGATAAGACCTAAAATATCTCAGTACACTGAAACTCTTGCTATACGTTACCATCTCATCGAACTAGAAGCCGATAAACTTACTCAAATATTCAGAAATCCAAAGGGCGACGGGTATTATAGTTTTGAAGTGGTCTACAGCGCGTTTAAACCGATCACTGTTCGGTAACAATCGAGTAACTTTACGCGGTGTTTTCCAATCAAGACTTCATTTTATACCCAAATACCACATCTGAAATTCCTTCATCGTCGCTGTACTAACTTTAAAAACTCGAATCGCGTTTAAATCCATGTATACAGCTCAGCTATACAAGAATTTGAGATACGTATGAATACATAGTTAAGGACTATAATACTTCCTCTCGTACAACCATAATCCTGCTCTTACAAACTCTTATTAATAATCCTTCCTGAACATCGTACACTTTAAGATAATTCTCCACGAAGTCGATAAAATAAAACTTACACTTGAAAAAAAAGTTCACTCCAAAAAAAAGAAAGAAAAGAAAAAAACGTGCTTAAAACAAAAGCTAGAGCTAGAAACATGCCAAAGACGCCTCAAAGCAATGTATCGTCTTTATATATCCAGCTTATCCAGCAATTGCATAGCCAAAAAAAAAAATCATCATCATTATCATCACACTATCATGCAAAGTAATAAAATACGAAGCCAAAACGAAAAAGAAAAAGAGTATCAAAAAACAAAACAAAAATAAAGACCGCAGGCATTAGCTAAGAGGCCAGGGCTAAGAAGGATCTATGTACCTTCCCCCTCATCACCACCCTCCGAATCCTCTAATATAGCCGGATAGCTTTGATCTTTCTTAGCTATCACGTTGGAATTATTCATAGTCAATCTCTGCATCTTATGTACCATCGCAATAGCGTTCATTATTTGCTATAAAAAAAGAACACAAAAATACCGATAGATGCGAATCCCTTTGACAAATTAAATACCTATGGTACCACTAATGGAAAAAAAATACAAATATCTAGAATACCTATAGTTCTACCTAAATAAGTACAAAGATTTTTTGTTTCTGGTTTAAAAAAATTTCAAAATACAGAATCACATACAGTAGACTCCCGATTATCCGCCATTCGATTATCCGCCCTTCGGCTTATCCGACCCAATTTCATCCGCCCTTCCCTCCGGGTTATCCGACCTACTGAGGGCGGATGCACACATATTTGCATATTTTGGCTGTTTTTAGCGCATATTTTAGCATATTTTGGTCTTTTTACTCGTTTCAATGCATATTTTTCTCATTTCTGCTCATTTTCTCAAATTTTTTGTAAAAAATCATGTTTTTTTCGTTTTTTAGCTGGAAAGTTTTTTAAAAAATTTCATCCAAACGAAACGAATTTCCCTGAAAAAGTTATTTTGGATTATCCGCCATTTTTCGTTATCCGCCAGACCTTCAGCCCCAATTAGGGCGGATAATCGGGAGTCTACTGTATGTACATGTACAAAGTGAACATTTGCAATAGTAAAATGGTTCTGTGGTTATAGGGTGAAATCTACCTCGATATTCGTCCATACATTGGGAAGTATTTCGAGAACTATTTGTGGTCGATGGTGCAGTGTTCTCCATTTTTGTATGAACGATATCTCGTCATTATCGTAAAAGTTTGGTGGCATTTTTTGTATAGGATTGTACTCGTTAAGGTAATGTATACGTAATGTAAAAGGATATACAGCATTAAGCACGCCATTTCTTCGATATATTTCATCATTTCACGCTTTTTTTTTTTTTAGATAAGCCAAAACCAGCCAAATTCTTAATTTAATACATACGCGAGCATAGTAAGTATATTAAGGTAGGTAATAAATAGATAAGTAAGTAGGTATATTAAATTGATTCGAGTACAAGCAACATGATTGGTAATTCTACATCCTTCGAACTCTTTTTTCTCAGAGATGGGCTGCAGAAAGTAGAAATATTTCAAGTTGAAACAAAAAGAAACGAAAATAAGAAAATCGTAATTTATTTTCACACCCAAAAAGTAAAGTGATTCGTAAGCACCAAAAAATCCAAAAAAATCACAAAAACTTTTAAAAATCTCAACAAATAGGTAACTAAAATATTATTTCAATGTGAACAAAGGCAAATTTTTTCATTTTCAATCCATCCTTCGTAATAGTAGGTATATTTCAGCAATAAAATTGTTTTCGAGTCTATCGTCACACTCTTACCTTTTTTTTAGGGTGGGAGAAGAGTGAGGAGGTTTTAACCACGAAAGATATTATTTTCGTACTTTTATAGCCAAATATTGGGTATTTATTTTCCGAATAGGACGAAATAATGACATTCGAGCAAAAACTTACAAGCAGATTATTCGAACATTTTTCCTCTTAAATTTCATGATGATTAACAAAATTGATTTTGAAATTATAAAAAATGGCAACAATTTTTGAGCAGACAAAAAAATGATCCTTAAAAATGTAATCCCTCCCCCCTCTCTCAAGTGTAAATCGAGTAAGTTCCGTCAAAAAGTGATGAAAAAATGTCGAATAAGAAATTATAACTCACTGAAATTGAAAAAAATCCAAAATTAATTTTTCAAAAAATATTACGACACAAATTTCTGTATCAGAATTTTTTTTAATCACAATTTGGTTCCCATATAGTGCCCTGGTTTTGAAAAATACTCACCCACAAATATTTGATTGGTACTTTTAACCCTTTCAGTCACAGCGGTCACTGTAGTGGACGCCACTTTGAATGCTTCTAGGTAGACTATAAATTAGCGTACAGTGATGACTGACATATCATTGGAAAGAGGAAAGAAAGGAGAAGCAGAATAACGAAGAAAAACGACTCTATTGTCACAATAATGAATTAGTTGACGTGTATGAAAGCATCCAGGTTGGAGAAAACGCCAAAAATGAAATCAGCCAACTTCAAATGTTCATAGCACTTCTATCGGTGACTTTAGGAAGCTGGAAATAATTTTCCTGTATTCTACACGGTTTCCTCTTTCCAGCGATATGCTACATGCCTATGTTTACTTTTGTTATCACTTCAGAGCAAAGTGGAGAAAATATGTCCACCTGAGTGGACGCTGTGACTACAGGACACCCAAAGTGTTACACTCAAAATCTATTTTTGAGGAGTTTTATGTAATTTTGAGGCGTATATGCTATTTCAATTCAAATATTGATAAATTGTAATAGTTATAGTGATATATCAACATGAAATGTCCCAAAATTATTGTTAAAACCCCCTTACAGATAGTAAAGTGTATGCATTCTGAGATAAAACCTCAGACTCAAAATTATTGAGCAGTGACAAAGATGATATAATTAATGGTCTAGATCACAAGAATGAGAGTGATTATGTGAAATAATCATGGTTCATGAGAAGTGAATGCTTTGTGAACATATGTTATCAGCAAGTGATTATAATAGAAAAATTTACATGTATAATGCAAAAACTCAAGTTCATCTGTGTTCAACTCATGAAAATAATGGTTTTGGTTCATTTTATTTCAAGTGAACATCATTTTTGTTGTTTTAAAACATTAAACGCCGAATAAATCAATAAATCATTTTTCAAAAAAATGAAAAAAGAGCTCCCATAGTCACAGTGTCCACTCCAGTGGACATGCTGTATCTCAGTACATAATTGAGCTAGAGAGTCCGGGAAAAAGCTAAAATGATCAGGATGATGCCCTGAATTCAAATCCATCATGAAAAAATTTTTATACAGCGAATCAAAAATTCATGACTGAAAGGGTTAAAAAAACCACCAATACATATCAAAAACGTCAAATCGTACTTGTGTTGAGCCAACGTTCAGAAAATGCCAATAAAAAATTTCATTTTTTAAAAAAAACTGTTTTATGTTTGTTTTTCTCATCGTTACATTTTTTTTCGAAAACAGTACCTAAGGTATGTAAAAAAAAATTTGTAAATTTTGGCATTGATGGGGTTTTTCAAACGAACGAGTCATTTGTTTGTTTATTAAATTTTAGGGGACAGACAAACACATTGTTTGAAAGTTCGAGCCTCGAAGGAGCTTTTTTTCTCAGAAGTAGGGTTATTTTGAATAAAAAAAATTCTGACACAGGAACAGAAAAAACTTGATTGAAATTTCCCTAATTTCATTTCTTTGTTGTTTTTTCAATTTTGGAAAATTGAGTATGAGGTTGAGGTCAACCATAAGTATAGGAGGGGAGCGAGAGAAATTTTTTTATTGAAAAAAGAATCGAATTTTTTGGAGAAGAAAATTTCAGCGGTTTCGTTTTATCATTTTTCAAGTGTTAGGAAGGAAGGGGAGGGGTTCACATTTCTTGGAAGATCGAGGGGGGTTTTTTTCTTGAAAAGAAAAATTATATAGAAGAATTTATGTCACAGAAATTGAAAAATCACAATTATTATAATTCTTTCACTATCACGCTATTCAATTTTTTAAAAATCAAATTTTAGTTTTTCTTAGCATCAAGTTTTTTGAACTTGGAAAAAACTCAAAAAGTGAAGAAATATTTCGAACAACTTCAACGAGATGTTCAACAAAAATTGAAAGAAAAATATCAGGACTATTGGCAGGATATATGTATCTCAAGCATTTGACGATTTTGCTTATTTTTTTGAGGGGGAAGAAGAGAGGGAAGGGAAGGGGAGTGGGAGATTAAGATTCCACACGCCAATTTTTTGATTTTTCAATGTCATTGGATATTTCAATTTTTTGATGAAGGGAGGGGGGGAAGTATCAAAAATATTTTCACTATATTCCAAGTTTTTGAACTCCATACTTTTCCAAAGTAGGTACTCGAATTTGTTTCCGAGAGAAGCAAATTAATTCTTCGAAAACCAGCCATGGAAAAACAAGGAGAAAAAATGCCATCTGCCTGAGAATTCCTTTCAAGAAAATTGTATGAATTCTCCATTGGTTGGAATATGAGTTCCGAAAAGTTGGTAAATCGAAGGGAGGGAAGGAGGTTATCCCCGCTCGAACCCTTTAAATCGAACGACAAACCAAGCCTCATACTAAATCAGAGAAAATTTCGATAAAATGAGAAAAAAATCACAAAATGCTCAAAATCGAGAAAAATGGATTACTGAAACCGTAGTACGGATTTTGGACCCCACCCAAGATTCCATAAGGCTGACTAAGCGTTGTGGGATGCTTTATCCATTAGGTATTTAATTTAATTTTCAATGATAATTTTTCAATTTCTTAATTATTTTAGATAAACGCGTCTTACGTCAACGTCGTTAATACCGACGAGAATCTCTCATACACTATTTTCTTCTATAAAAAAAAACTGATTTCAGTATCTGTTTGCAACAGGAGTAGGTGATATATCTGTTTCGAACGATTTGAGTTTCCTTGAAATCAAATTTTTCGTGTAGTTTGATTCTGTTGTTATTACTATAAGAACGTACGAGTAATGAGTAAGCAATCGCATTCAAAAGATAACAAAATAAAATTTAGGATAACTAAGTTCACAGTATGTGGGTGTGCGTAAGTAATGAGTACTTTTTTTACCTATACCCTACTATTTAATCAGGTGTTACGGTTTTTAAAATAACTACTAACAACAAACGGAGCACTTTATTTAACGTAGCTAATTGCTTGTAGGTCTAATGATAATTTACGACAAAACTGTTCCAGCTCGACGACGACAGATGAAATGCAATTATCGGATGAAGAAAAGCGATCGTTGGATAGAGAAATGCAATCGTTGAATAAAGAAATGCAATCGTTGGACAGAGAAATGCAATCGTTGGATAGAGAAATGCAATCGTTGGATAGAGAAATGCAATCGCTGTCGAGCGGAAAAGGTCAAACAATAAAAAAAATATTCCGAAAAAGTTGGAGTAGACAATTCTCCAAAAAATAACGAAATTTTGGAGAAAGTTTCAAAAAAAAACAAAAAAAACAGGGCATTAAAACCAGAATATTTGTAAACATTGGTTACTGTTGTGGTTTTGGTTTCAGTTTTGCATGAGAACTTTTCGATCTCAATTTTGGTTTTGGTTAACGGCATCGACCTTGTAAATAATATCGTTGTCCAGAAGTGAACATAAAGCGAACTGAATAAGCTGCAAGGTCGATGGTTAACGGTTACATTTTCTAATTCTTTTTTTAGTTTTTACCTTATTTTTTTTTTACCAATAATACAGTATAAATGTACTCATTGTTAAAATATAAATAGGATAAGTGGTTAGGTACTTAATGGAAAAAAATAATCAAAATTATGCAAAAAGAACCTGAAATACATTATTATTCATTTTAATTCGCATTCGCACTGTTATCACTGTATTTTCCCTTGCATAATCATCGTTTCAGCAGCGCCATCTAGTTACGTTAAAAATTCCAATAACCGTTCTTTTGAAAAGTTGGTGAATCGACGGGAGGGAAGAAGGTCATCCCCATTCAAACCCCTTGAGTCGAACGACAGACCAAGTCGCATACTAAATCAGAGGAAATTGAAAAAAAATAAAAAATCACAAAATACCTAAAATCGAGAAAAATGGATTTCTGAAACCGTGGTACGAATTTTGGGCACCACCCAAGATCCCAAAATGCTGACTAAGCGTTGTGGAATGTTTTCACTTTTTGTTGATGATAAAATAGGTTAATATCAGTAAGATATGAGATAATTTTCAAATTCATTTTTAAATATCTATTAATAGAGTAGGCATTTAATTTGATTTTTTTTCAATGATAATTTTTCAATTTCTTAATTATTTTAGATAAACGCGTTCAATTTCAACGTGGTTTATACGGGAATCTCTCATACACTATTTTTTCCAAAGTATACTGATTTCAGTCTGTTTGCAACCGGAGTAGGTATAATATCTGAGCGTCATTCAGTGAAAAAGATTTCAAACGATTTGAGTTTCTTTGAAATCAAATACATAAATTTTGGAGTAGTTTGATTCTGTTGTTAAATACATACTATGAAGCCGTATTCAAACGATAACAAAATAAAATTTTGGATAATTCAGTTGATAGTATGGATTTTAGTCATCGGGGGTAAGTAACGATTACTATACTTTACCTACTTACTGTGTATTTAATCAGGTGTTAATGTTTTTAAAATAACTAGGCACTAGCAACACAGGGAGCACTTTATTTAACGTAGCTAATTGTTTGTAGGTTTAATGATACTTTACAACAAAACCGTTCCTACCTCAGATAAAACACAATTGTCGGATGAAGAAATGCAATCGAGGGATAAAGAAATACAATTGTCCGATAAACAAAAGCAATCGAGGGATAATGTAATACAATTGTCAAAGAAATCGAGGAATAATATAATACAATTGTCGGAATCGGGGGATAATGTAGTAGAATTATCAAAGCAATCGAGGAATAATGTAATACAAATGTCGAAATCGGGGGATAATGTAGTACAATTGTCAAAGGAATCGAGGAATAATGTAATACAAGTGTCGGAATGGGGGAATAATGTAGTACAATTGTCAAAGCAATCGAGGGATAATGCAGTACAATGGTCGGAAATGTCGGATAAACAAAAGAAATCGTTCGATAAAGCAATGCAAAAGTTGAATAAACGAATGAAATCGTTGGGCAAAGGAATTAATAAAAAACGTCATTGGATAAAGAAAAGCATTCGTTGTCGATGAGAAAAGGTCAAAGTATAAAAAAAATATTCCATATCCAAAGAAGTTGGAGTTGATAACTCTCCGAAAAATAGCCAAATTTTAGAAAAAGTTTCAAAAAAACAGGGCATTAAAACCAGATAAATATCTATCGGTTACAGTTTTGCATGAGAAGTTTCCGATCTCAATTTCTGTTTTGGTTTCTGCTCAGAAAAATATCATCTTTTTGGTTTTAGTCAACGTTTTTTTATATATTTATTATTTTTTTTTTACTACGTACAATTGATTGTACTGAAGTCATCAGTTTTCGGTTTTGGTTTCGATGTTTTTCTTTTCTCACCATTTTTTAGAGTGAAGAGGGGGGAAGTACTTTTTTCAAAAAACTTTGAAAGTGAATAGAAAGCGACACTTCGATAGCGTCACATTTTCATTTTCATTTTTTTTTTTTTTTTAGTTGGGTAGGTACTTATTATTTTTTACTTTACTTAATTATTGCAGTTTTTACTTAATTTTTTATCAAAAATACAGTAGCCTATTAATGAACTCATTGTTGAAATATATTAAAATAAGTGGTTACTCATTGGAAAAACATAATCAAAAATGATGTAAAAAGAACTTAAAATACATTATTATTCTTTCATTTTTATTCGCATTTGTACTGTTATCACTGTATTTTCCCTGCATAGGTAAGCATAATCATTGTTTCATCAACGCTATATCTGGTTACGTTAAAAATCCCAATAGAGTTCTGAAAAGTAGGTAAATCGAAGGAAGGGAAGAACGAAGAAGATCATCACCACTCACCACTCAAACCATTTGAATCTAACGACAAACTAAGCCTCATACTAAATCAGATAAAATTTCGATAAAATGAGAAATAAGTCACAGAATATATCGAGAGAAATGGATTTCTGAAACCGTGGTCCAAATTTTGGACACCACCTCAAATTCCACAATGCTGACTAAGCGTTGTGGGATGTTTTTATTTGCTTATGATGAAAACTAGACTACCTAGTACCTACCTTATTATCTGCAAGTGAAAATTTTCAAATTCATTTTTAAATAATCTATTAATACCTACAAATAAGGCATTAATTTGATTTTCAATGATAATTTTTCGATTTCTTGATTATTTTTAGATAAACGCGTCTCTCATACACTATTTTTTCTAGAGTATACTGATTTTAGTCTGTTTGCAACGGGGGTAAGATTAGGTGATATCTGAGCGTCATTCAGTGAAAAAGATTTCAAACGATTTGAGTTTCTTTGAAATCAAATAAATTTTGGAGTAGTTTGATTCTGTTGTTAAATATCTACTATGAAGTCGTATTCAAACGATAACAAAATAAAATTTTGGATAATTCAGTTGATAGCATGGATTTTAGTCATCGGGGGTAAGTAACGACGAGTACTATTTTACCTACTTACTGTGTATTTAATCAGGTGTTAATGTTTTTCAAATAACTAGGTACTAACAACAAAGGGAGCACTTTATTTAACGTAGCTAATTGTTTGTAGGTCTAATGATAGTTAACGACAAAACCGTTCCTACCTCAGATAAAACGCAATTGTCGGATGAAGAAATGCAATCGAGGGATAAAGAAATACAATTGCCCGATAAACAAAAGCAATCGAGGAATAATGTAATAGTACAATTGTCGGGATCGAGGGATAATGTAATACAATTGTCGGTATCGAGGGATAATGTAATACAATTGTCGGGATCGAGAGTACAATTGTCGGAAATGTCGGATAAACAAAAGCAATCGTTTGATAAAGCAATGCAATCGATGGATAGAGCAATGCAATCGATGGATAAACAAATGCAATCGATGGATAAACAAATGCAGTCGTTGGGTAAAGGAATTAATAGAATTAGAATCGTCGTTGGATAAAGAAATGCAATCGTCGTCGATGAGAAAAGGTCAAAGTATTAAAAAAAAATATTCCATATCCAAAGAAGTTGGAGCTTGATAACTCTCCGAAAAATAACCAAATTTTAGAAAAAGTTTCAAAAAAACAGGGCATTAAAACCAGATAAATATCTATCGGTTACAGTTTTGGATTTGGTTTCAGTTTTGCATGAGAAGTTTCCGATCTCAATTTCTGTTTTGGTTTCTGTTTGGAAAATATCGTCCTTGGTTTTAGTCAACGTTTTTTTTTTATTCATTTTTTTTTTACAATTGATTTTACTGAAGTTATCAGTTTTCGGTTTTGGTTTCGATGTTTTTCTTTTCTCTCCATTTTTTAGAGTGAAGAGGGGGGGGGGAGGAGTACGTTTTTCAAAAAACTTTGAAAGTGAATAAAAAGCGACACTTCGGTAGCGCCACATTTTCATTTTTTTTTTTTTTTTTTTTTTTTAGTTAGGTACTTATTATTTTTTAATTTTATTATTGCAGTTTTTACTTTATTTTTCACCAAAAATACAGTATTAATGAACTCATTGTTGAAATAATATTAAAATAAGTGGTTACTCATTGGAAAAAAATAATCAAAAATGATGTAAAAAGAACTTAAAATACATCACTGTATTTTCCCTGCATAAGCATAATCATTGTTTCATCAGCGCAATCGTCTGGTTACGTTAAAAATCACAATAGAGTTCTGAAAAGTAGGTAAATCGAAGAAAGGGAAGAAGATCATCACCACTCAAACCACTTGAATCGAACAACAAACTAAGCCTCATACTAAATCAGATCAAATTTCGATAAAATGAGAAAAAAATCACAAAATATTTAAAATCGAGAAAAATGGATTTCTGAAACCGTGGTCCGAATTTTGGACACCACCTAAAATTCCACAATGCTGACTAAGCGTTGTGGGATGTTTTCATTCGCTTATGATAAAAACTAGACTACCTACCTTAATATCTGCAAGAGAAAATTTTCAAATCCATTTTTAAATAATCTACATATTAATACAAATAAGGCATTAATTTGATTTTCAATGATAATTTTTCGATTTCTTGATTATTTTTAGATAAACGCGTCTAATTTCAACGTGGTTTATACGGGAATCTCTCATACACTATTTTTTCTAGAGTAGTTATACTGATTTTAGTCTGTTTGCAACGGGGGTAAGGTTAGGTGATATCTGAGCGTCATTCAGTGAAAACGATTTCAAACGATTTGAGTTTCTTTGAAATCAAATTGATTTTAGTGTATGTAGTTTGATTCTGCTATTAAATACTATGCAGTCGGATTCAAACGATAACAAAATAAAACTTTGGATAATCAAGTTTATAGTATGGATTTTAGTCATCGGGGGTAAGTAACGATTACTATTTTACCTACTTACTGTGTATTTAATCACGTGTTAATGTTTTTTAAATAACTAGGTAGAAGGTACATACTAACAACAAAGGGAGCACTTTATTTAACGTAGCTAATTGTTTGTAGGTCTAATGATAGTTTACGACAAAACCGTTCCTACCTCAGATAAAACGCAATTATCGGATGAAGAAATGCAATCGAGGGATAAAGAAATACAATTGCCCGATAAACAAAAGCAATCGAGGAATAATGTAATAGTACAATTGTCGGAATCGAGGGATAATGTAATACAATTGTCGGTATCAAGGGATAATGTAATACAATTGTCGGGATCGAGAGTACAATTGTCGGAAATGTCGGATAAACAAAAGCAATCGTTCGATAAAGCAATGCAATCGATGGATAGAGCAATGCAATCGATGGATAAACAAATGCAATCGATGGATAAACAAATGCAGTCGTTGGGTAAAGGAATTAATAGAATTAGAATCGTCGTCGATGAGAAAAGGTCAAAGTATTAAAAAAAAATATTCCATATCCAAAGAAGTTGGAGCTTGATAACTCTCCGAAAAATAACCAAATTTTAGAAAAAGTTTCAAAAAAACAGGGCATTAAAACCAGATAAATATCTATCGGTTACAGTTTTGGATTTGGTTTCAGTTTTGCATGAGAAGTTTCCGATCTCAATTTCTGTTTTGGTTTCTGTTTGGAAAATATCGTCCTTGGTTTTAGTCAACGTTTTTTTTTTATTCATTTTTTTTTTACAATTGATTTTACTGAAGTTATCAGTTTTCGGTTTTGGTTTCGATGTTTTTCTTTTCTCTCCATTTTTTAGAGTGAAGAGGGGGGGGGGAGGAGTACGTTTTTCAAAAAACTTTGAAAGTGAATAAAAAGCGACACTTCGGTAGCGCCACATTTTCATTTTTTTTTTTTTTTTTTTTTTTTAGTTAGGTACTTATTATTTTTTAATTTTATTATTGCAGTTTTTACTTTATTTTTCACCAAAAATACAGTATTAATGAACTCATTGTTGAAATAATATTAAAATAAGTGGTTACTCATTGGAAAAAAATAATCAAAAATGATGTAAAAAGAACTTAAAATACATCACTGTATTTTCCCTGCATAAGCATAATCATTGTTTCATCAGCGCAATCGTCTGGTTACGTTAAAAATCACAATAGAGTTCTGAAAAGTAGGTAAATCGAAGAAAGGGAAGAAGATCATCACCACTCAAACCACTTGAATCGAACAACAAACTAAGCCTCATACTAAATCAGATCAAATTTCGATAAAATGAGAAAAAAATCACAAAATATTTAAAATCGAGAAAAATGGATTTCTGAAACCGTGGTCCGAATTTTGGACACCACCTAAAATTCCACAATGCTGACTAAGCGTTGTGGGATGTTTTCATTCGCTTATGATAAAAACTAGACTACCTACCTTAATATCTGCAAGAGAAAATTTTCAAATCCATTTTTAAATAATCTACATATTAATACAAATAAGGCATTAATTTGATTTTCAATGATAATTTTTCGATTTCTTGATTATTTTTAGATAAACGCGTCTAATTTCAACGTGGTTTATACGGGAATCTCTCATACACTATTTTTTCTAGAGTAGTTATACTGATTTTAGTCTGTTTGCAACGGGGGTAAGGTTAGGTGATATCTGAGCGTCATTCAGTGAAAACGATTTCAAACGATTTGAGTTTCTTTGAAATCAAATTGATTTTAGTGTATGTAGTTTGATTCTGCTATTAAATACTATGCAGTCGGATTCAAACGATAACAAAATAAAACTTTGGATAATCAAGTTTATAGTATGGATTTTAGTCATCGGGGGTAAGTAACGATTACTATTTTACCTACTTACTGTGTATTTAATCACGTGTTAATGTTTTTTAAATAACTAGGTAGAAGGTACATACTAACAACAAAGGGAGCACTTTATTTAACGTAGCTAATTGTTTGTAGGTCTAATGATAGTTTACGACAAAACCGTTCCTACCTCAGATAAAACGCAATTATCGGATGAAGAAATGCAATCGAGGGATAAAGAAATACAATTGCCCGATAAACAAAAGCAATCGAGGAATAATGTAATAGTACAATTGTCGGAATCGAGGGATAATGTAATACAATTGTCGGTATCAAGGGATAATGTAATACAATTGTCGGGATCGAGAGTACAATTGTCGGAAATGTCGGATAAACAAAAGCAATCGTTCGATAAAGCAATGCAATCGATGGATAGAGCAATGCAATCGATGGATAAACAAATGCAATCGATGGATAAACAAATGCAGTCGTTGGGTAAAGGAATTAATAGAATTAGAATCGTCGTCGATGAGAAAAGGTCAAAGTATTAAAAAAAAATATTCCATATCCAAAGAAGTTGGAGCTTGATAACTCTCCGAAAAATAACCAAATTTTAGAAAAAGTTTCAAAAAAACAGGGCATTAAAACCAGATAAATATCTATCGGTTACAGTTTTGGATTTGGTTTCAGTTTTGCATGAGAAGTTTCCGATCTCAATTTCTGTTTTGGTTTCTGTTTGGAAAATATCGTCCTTGGTTTTAGTCAACGTTTTTTTTTTATTCATTTTTTTTTTACAATTGATTTTACTGAAGTTATCAGTTTTCGGTTTTGGTTTCGATGTTTTTCTTTTCTCTCCATTTTTTAGAGTGAAGAGGGGGGGGGGAGGAGTACGTTTTTCAAAAAACTTTGAAAGTGAATAAAAAGCGACACTTCGGTAGCGCCACATTTTCATTTTTTTTTTTTTTTTTTTTTTTTAGTTAGGTACTTATTATTTTTTAATTTTATTATTGCAGTTTTTACTTTATTTTTCACCAAAAATACAGTATTAATGAACTCATTGTTGAAATAATATTAAAATAAGTGGTTACTCATTGGAAAAAAATAATCAAAAATGATGTAAAAAGAACTTAAAATACATCACTGTATTTTCCCTGCATAAGCATAATCATTGTTTCATCAGCGCAATCGTCTGGTTACGTTAAAAATCACAATAGAGTTCTGAAAAGTAGGTAAATCGAAGAAAGGGAAGAAGATCATCACCACTCAAACCACTTGAATCGAACAACAAACTAAGCCTCATACTAAATCAGATAAAATTTCGATAAAATGAGAAAAAAAATCACAGAATTTATTTAAAATCGAGAAAAATGGATTTCTGAAACCGTGGTCCGAATTTTGGACACCACCTAAAATTCCACAATGCTGACTAAGCGTTGTGGGATGTTTTCATTCGCTTATGATAAAAACTAGACTACCTACTTTAATATCTGCAAGAGAAAATTTTCAAATCCATTTTTAAATAATCTATTAATACCTACAAATAAGGCATTAATTTGATTTTCAATGATAATTTTTCGATTTCTTAATATTATTTTAGATAAACTCGTCCAATCTCAACATCGTTTATACTGAAATCTCTGATACATTATTTTTTCTAAAAAAAATACTGTGTTTGCAACAGGAGCAGGTAATAAAATATCTGAACGTCAGTCAGTGAAAAAGACGTTTGCAAACGATTTAAAAGTTTCTTTGAAATCAAATTAATTCTGGTTGATGTAGTTTGATTTTGTTGTCAAAAATGCAGTCTTATTCAAACGATGATAAAAAAACATTTTGGATAATTGTGTTGGTGATAATATTGATTTTGGTCCTTTTGGGTAAGTATAGAGAGTACTCGTACTATTTTACCAATAATTTAATCAGGTGTTAATGTTTTTCAAATAACTATCTATGCTAACAACATTTTATGGAACACTTTATTTAACATGGGTATCTATACCTATTTGCTTGTAGGCCTCATTATAATATATTTTTACGACGAAACCGATCATACCTCATATGGAAGAATTCGTTATTTTTACAACGAACCCGATCATACCTCATATGGAGGAATTCGTTCTGGTCATACCTCATATGGAAAAATTGGAATAAACAAAATATTCCAAAGTGCAGGACAGTGGGTCGAAAAAGCAAAAAAGTGGGGTTCAGGATTGAATATGCAGAGATGTTGGAGTAGGCCAAAAATGCATAAAACAGGAGGACGTTGCCATTGCGGCCATGGCCATGGCCATTGATGAATGTACGTATGATATTCTAAAATCGAATTGATCTTAATACGATCAGTTCCTATCGTTCGCGAACAATTCTATCGACGGAAAAATGATCAAATTTTAAAGAAAGTTACAAAAAAAAGTTCTTCATCTACAATAATCACACCAAAAAGTAATTTTCCCAGACCTTCTTGCAAATTCAGTTTTGCCAATTCATTCACCATGAAAACTGGCCACTTAAAATCTATCTTTAAAACACCAACATGTACTCGAATCAATTTAAATATGTCAGTTATACATATCTACATCTATTATTTAGGTATTAGTACGATATTACCTTCCATCTAGACTTTGCGAAATTCTTTTTCAGTTGAGCTGATACAGTACTGTGGATATCTTTACTGCTGGCCGTGTTACCGGAGATCCTGCACATGGTATAGAATTACAGAATAAACAAGAGACAGAAACACCCATTTGATAAACAATATCGATCTCGTTAGTAGTAATTTAGTAGGTACTACACGTGTGTAGAATAGGACTACAAACATATTGTGTAGGTCTGCCATATTGGAAAAATTAAAATTGAACCATACCACGGATGTGCTAGAGCCTGACGACATGTGTAACGTTTTTCCACATCGACGCACATTAATTTAGAAATGAATTCTTTAGCCGAATCGCTGATATCGTCCCAGTATGGAGCATCAAATTCGAAATCACCTTTAGAAAAATACAGCAAAATAAAAACACATTTTTATCACATACTTAAACGTATAGGTACCTATCTACTTAGTTTAAAACTGAATGAAGTAGGTATACATTTATCTCTAAAATCTCAATAAATATTTAAATAGTAAGTGTATATATTCTCAAACCTTTTAATATTTGCGCAAATAAGTTAGCATCGTTTTCGTCGTAAAAAGGTGGATATCCGCATAATAAAATATAAGAAATGACTCCGATACTCCAAACGTCTACCGCTTTTCCGTACGGTTTTTGTGCTAAAACTTCTGGAGCTGTTTAAACACACCGCATAAATGTAAAGACAGAGCGTAAAAGGCAAATGCTTCCAGTATTAATAAACATACGCTTCACTCTTCTTCATAAAGAGAGAGAATTAATTTCGTTACCAGCCAGCATTTTCCTCTAGTATCAACTCTTTCTCCTTTCTCCAAAGTCCTCCCTATATCTCTTTGCTTTACAAACTCATTCTTCATTTATGGTTTCGTGATATTACTTACATACTACTCGTATAGAGGCGAAGCATTTCTGTTCATTCCCTCCGCCTCAACCGCTCGTCCATCGATCGTGTATACATTTCACGCTTTTCTCACCCAGAATCTACTTTCCCAACAGTATAGTTTTACCTTTACTACCCTTTAGACCTTTTTTCGTGAGTGAGAGGGAGAGAAACAGAACAATTAACAGGCGTTTTCATCTCACACGTACAGACTAGAGATAGACGCACTTACCAACGTATCCTGGTGTTCCACAGGCTGTTGCCATTATGCCAGATTCTTCCATTTTTGATAGGCCGAAATCACTAATCATTATTTTACTATCGTCGTCTGGACTGTAATATAGTAAGTTTTCTGGCTGTAATTCAAAAAAATATTTTATTATTATTTTTAAAATATTATATAATATTAAAAAAATATTTCTAAATGAAAAAAATAATTTCTTGAAATATTTTTAAACACGATGATTTGAAAATACATGGTAACGAGGCAAATAATCATACTTTTTGACATTTGACAAATTGTGACATTTTTGAATTCATTACCTACCTATCGACAACGACAACTGAAGATGATTCGTTCGCAAACGATTTAATCAGCGGTGAAAAATCAACCACGAATGAGCGAATCATCAAAAAATCACACCAGAAGAAAGATTATAGCATGAAATTCGACATTACAAATTTACCAAAAAAAACAATTGGAGTTGATTCGTTTGTGAACGATTCGCTCAGAATCGAATAATCATTGGAGAACGACTTCATCATTTTTTTAAATTAAATCCAGTAAAAGAGGAAATGGAATAATTTGTCTTTTCAAATTAATCAATGCAAACTAAAGATGAATCGTTCACGAATGATTCGCTTGAAAGATGAAACATCGTTCGTGAACGATTCGCTCAGAACCGACGAATCATTCGAGAACGATTGAATCACTTGAAAATCAAATCACTAATCAGATAATACACGAGAAGACAAAACGAAAAATTCTTCAATCTTTCAACATTCGTTCGCGAACGATTTGCTCACAGGAGAAAAATTGTTCGCGAACGAATGAATCACTGAAAAGTCATCTTTAGACAACTAGTACAACAAAACTCGCCATTTTTAACCACATCATCCAAAACTGGACCCAATTCGTTCGCGAACGATTTGTTCAGAATCAATGAATCATTCGAGAACGACTGAATCATATTTTTATCAAATCCGCGCGGTAAAAGAGAAAATAGAATCATTTGTCGTTTCAAATTCATCAATGCAAATTGAAAACTGAAGATGAATCGTTCGCGAATGATTTGCTTGAAAGGTGAAACATCGTTCGTGAACGATTCGCTCAGAACCGACGAATCATTCGAGAACGATTGAATCACCACTTCATCAAATCCAGTGAAGAGCAATGGGAAAAATTTGAAAAATTTGTCTTTTAACATTCATTAATAAAAATTGAAAACTGAAGATGAATCGTTCGTGAATGATTCGCTTGAAAGGTGAAAAATCATTGCGAATAAATGAACCAGAGATGAATCAATTAAATCAGATGAAGATGTCAGGACAAAACTTGAAATGATTCTCAAATACATAGATAATTTATGTACTTGAACAAAAAGTGGAAATATGCCAATAAGTGTTAAGTTAATGAAAGTTCATTGGATGAATCATTCGCTGAAAACTGAAAAATACAGATTTGTGAAGCTCATTTCAAGGAAGAGGACATGATTCGAATTGAAACTAAGTAGGTACATTTTCCATTATCTTAAACTGGAGAGAAAAGTAACAGTTCTTTTTTCACATCCAAAAATTTAAACCTGGAGTAAAATTTCATCAATAAAATTCAAAAGTTCAAAACTGAAGTTGTAACATATTATCTAAGAAAGGAGATCGAAAGTCAGTGGGGGGGGGGGGTAAATAGAGAAATTTTTGAAAACGAAGCTTAACCAAAAAATCATACAAAATACATCACCAGTCAAAATTTCTGGAGCTAAATTGCTTCTCGATTTTTCGGTATACTTTAACTTTTGAAAATCAAATTCAAAATTGAGTTTGAAGGAGCTGAATTAGGTATTTGTAATTTTTTTTGTGGAATTCATAGAAAAATGAAAATTCCAAAAACCTGTAAAAGTTTTAATAATGTCTCAAAACTGATCAATTGATTTTTAGGAGTTTGGAAGTACGATGTGAGCCAATACTGGTATCAATTTTCTACCTCAATTTGATCGCATTTTGGTTTTTAAAAAGAAAATGAACCCAAATAACATTGGCATTTGAAATAAACAATTAATTAATTGAGAAATGGTCTCCAATATGAACTCGCTACAGATAGGTAAAAGTACATTAATATTCGTTATCGGTAAATTCAAAGAATTTTGAAAAAATACGAAACCAGCGATCAACTTTTCGCTATAATAAAATAAGGCGAATTTCTAAAATATCCTCGAAGATCACGGAGAAAAATTCTCAACAGGGTGAACTCTCTCATACCTCACACACAGGATATTTTCACCTCACAAACGTACGCTGCACGTGAATTCATTATAAAAATATCCGTCTAAATTCAATAAATTTATACACTGTTCAATAGGGTGGTCCTTATTTTCGAATTTTCGAATTTTTTTGATTCCTCCCCCCAAAGTTGTTCCCTTGTAGGAGAAAATAAATCCCTGAAAATTTTAGCCGGATCGGATAATATTAACCCGTGCCGCAGAGCATCTGAAATTTTAGAACTGGTAGACCGCGTAGCCGTTGTATTTTCCCACGAGAGCCGCGCGGCGTTGTTCGTGTTTTCCCCTAACACGCATATTCCATAGTTTTATGTTTGGCTGGATGCAGTGAAAAAATTTTTTTTGATAAGAAGGTCTCCTTTGGCCCTCAAATAAAGATCCTAGAGTATAATCGGCATTAGAAAATATTTTGAGGTGATTGAGATACAATTTCTGAAAAATGCTCAAAATCAACATAGGAAAATTTCAACAATTTTCAATTTTGAAAATGTAATGCCAAAAAAAGGATACCAAACGATGTCAGAAACTCCAAACCAGTGTTACCAATTTTGGATTGGCCACCTGTTAAAGCAATTACATCATTGCAGCAATATTTGTTCATTATAAAAAATTTTGAGGGACATTAGTCTTTTGGCATGATTTTGACAAATGTCAACCCTGCGAGCTATCATGGAGCAATCTAAAATTAGTAACACTGGTTTAGAGTTTCTTTTAACATCGTTTGGTATCCTTTTTTGGTATTACATTTTCAAAATCAAAAAATTGTTGGAATTTTTCTATGTTGATTTTGAGCATTTTTCAGAAATTGTATCTCAATCACCTCAAAATATTTTCTGATGCCAATTATACTCTAGGATCTTTATTTGAGGGCCAAGGGAGACCTTCTTATCAAAAAAAATTTTTTTACTACATCCAGCCGAACATAAAACTATGGAATATGCGTGTTAGGGGAAAAAACGAACAACGCCGCACGGCTCTCGCGGGAAAATACAACGGCTACGCGGTCTACCAGTTCTAAAATTTCAGATGCTCTGCGGCACGGGTTAATATTATCCGATCCGGCTAAAATTTTCAGGGATTTATTTTCTCATACAAGGGAACAACTTTGGGGGGAGGAATCAAAAAAATCCCCAAAAATTTTTTTGACCATATAAATAAGGACCACCCTACTGTTCAATTTATTAAATAAGGGGAAAATGTCTTCATAAAAAAGTGAGTATAATTTTTCAATGTTCAGAGCACACGAACAGCTTCTGAAGGTAATTCTTGTTTTTGAGATTTTGAAAGCGTGCACAAGTGTCAAAGACATACCATCCAATTCCAAAACCAAATGAATAAAAATTTCGTAAGAATAAGGTAATTTGAATTTTTTTTTTCAATTTAAGTACTTACCTACCTATTAATGTATACTCTCTAAATTTGAATCAGTCATTTTTATGACTGTTTCATTTAGCAATTACACAGATTTGCCAAAATAACTGAAAAACTAGTGATTCCCTACAAATTTGATTAATGTTTCAGTCAATTTTGAAAATTTGACTGTTTTTAATTTATAGCCTAACTGTTTTCGACTTTGCAATTAGCAATTGTTAAAAATAGACTACTGGTTTAATAATAATTCATCAAAGCATCAAAGACTAAGACCCCAACCTCCAGCTCCCGCCCCTGTGGGCCTCTTTCAACAACTCAATTCATGCCCATTGCTTCACTCGAGCTGCTCCTATATTATACAAATCGACTGAAATGTGTTAATAGAAAATTATACTTTAGGTACCTAGTTCTAAAGTAGGTACAATTTTTAAAAAAACAAGATTTTTTAAGAAAAAAATTCAAGTTTTAACAATATTTAAGTACTTATATCTATAAATTTCTAAAATTAATTAACGACATTTTTTAGACCAAAAACTATAAGGGGCTAGAAGTCACATTTTCAAAAACTTGCAGTCAAAAGTATATTTTGACCATGAGGGTGGATAGTATATCAGAAGATAAACAAAGTATTGTTATGATTATCTGATGCTAGATGTTATGGGCTAGAATTATGTATTATTATCTCCATTATTTTACACTGTTATACTACATATTATTACATACACCTAGAGGTCTGCGCTGACGGAAAAACAGCGGCGGCGGCGGCGTGAATCAGCGCACCGGCGTGGCCCACTATGCCGATGAAACAAGCCTCAAAGTATGCTGAAAAATGAAAACACTGAATTTTCTTCATTTATTGTTATGTGAGCACTAAAAAGTGAATTTTTTGAGGATACGAAATCTTCTTTTAAAAACATTGATTTCTAATTTTTCTATAAAATACAGAAAAAGGACTGAAATCAATGAAAAACACTAAAATTAACGAAAAAAGAGCCCAATACCGACACACGCCGCCGGAAAATCGTCAGTGGTGGCGGCGGCAAGTCAGCCCCTCAGAAATTCATCAGCGGCGCAGACCTCTACATACACCATCAAAATTTCAAAAAATGTTTTTTTCTCAAAAATCTGATCTTTCAACCCTTAAAACTCATTTTAAACATCATTATTTTGGACACTTTTTTTTGTCGTCGAAACGGTCGGTTTTGTCAGAGCGGGTCACATATTATGTGATGCATGTTTTACCTACCTAAATTTTCAACTTTGATCTGTTACCTTATTTTTTTTGACTGTTTTCTTTCGTATTATTTCTCAACTTTTTGCAATTTTGTGTTTTGTCCATTCTAAAGTCCGATTTTACCTATTTAATTTCATTATAAAATGACCATCCTTCCAATGTAAAAATCAGTTCAATCTAATTTCTAATGAGCTCAGTTTAATTTTTAATAAGCTCAAATGTAATATCTTGTGATTATCAGTTCTTGAATAAAAAGTATTTTAAAGATTTTATTTGTGATTCTTTTAGATAACATTTCGGCACAGTTAGTAGGACAGTGTTCGATCATTTTCAAGAATTTTTGGGATATTTTGGTTTTTGAAAATTCATTTTTCTGGTTTTTTGACCAAACCGAAATTTTGAAAAATTTACTTTGCTATTTCATAAGCCAAGGCACACAAAGGTTCACTTTTGTGCTCGAGATCGCAGAATTTCATTTTCTTAAAATACTGCCTGTGAACTTTTATCAAGAAACAGAAAAATCATGTTTGGATTGAAAAATTTATCAGAACTGTGTAGAAATTACCTAAACCACTATTTACTTCGTCCCAAAATTGAAAAAGCTGGCCTGGCTGATACTGAGCATAATCTAAAGACAGCTATTCTATCCTCTTTTAAAAATATTTTGAAACTTGATGCCGCTAAAAGTGACAAAAGCCAATTTGAAACTTTTCATCATGAGCTGCAAGCTGTACAGCAACAAATTTAGGATAGAGCCTCAAAAAGAGAACATACTTTAGTACAACATATCATTAAATTATACTATGAAGATTTATCTGAAGAAGATCAAAAATTATTTGACAAATATTTGGATGCTGTAGACTATGCCCTAGAATTACCTGAAACAATTGATAATATGAACTTATTTATGAATGAATTTAAAATGATATCTTTAAAAAACCTGTACCCCCTAATTTTGAATGTATCGTATGCATAAATAAACCTATCAATTGTGTATACCTACCTTGTGGCCACACTAAATGCTATATAACATATGCCAAACAAATTTCAGATAAATGTCCCATATGTAGAGAGCCTTATAAAGAGATAAAGAAATTGTATATGTAACCTTTACACTTGTTTTCAAATATACCTACCTTAATTATCTAAATGACAATTATTAATGACTTTTTAAAATTGATAACAGAGAGAAAATAATTTGTAGTCTAAAAACATCATATCCTCTCAAAAATTTCCTTTTTAGATAATTATTCCTTATAAAAATACAAAGATTATTTTATCCATAATTCATTCAATTACGTTCAATTATGTTGTGCATTCCACTTCTATTACTTTGTGTTTTAATGTGATATTTGAATTCTAACTCTGTGGTATCTAAATTTGATTACTTTTTGTGTCTATTTCCATAATAGTCCAGTAACTTTAGCAAAAAAATAGGGGTTATAGTGAATCTCTAGGCGGCAAGCTGATTTTTGGTATACTGGTCCATTTTGATGTCCTGAAAACGAATCCGAGGAGTCCCCAACTGTCCGAGGTGAGCTTTCCCCCAAATTGTGGATCTTAGCCCCCCAAAATAGGTGATTGAAGAATGTTGTTCTACGTTAAATTTCCGTTCTATTGATATATCAATTGTCTTTCTCCCCCCCAAGGGGGGTGGAACTACAACCATTCAAAAAAGGGGGGTTCCTGAAAAATACATAAAGGATATAGGCGCCTGAGGGGGGTGAAATGGTCCCCGAAAGCGTTCGAGTTGATATCAGCATGGAAGGTGGGTCCCATCGAGAAACTTCCGCGTGAAAAATTTCAGATCGCCACCACCTCCCCTTTTTGGGGAACCCCCCTTTTCTGTAATTTCAATACCAATTTTCTCATCCCCATTTCAACCAATTTTGAAAATTTTTCAGTATGTTATGTATATTCATAGTAGGTATCCGCACAAAAATTTTCAACCCCTTCCCCTCATATTTACCCCTCAAAATGGTGTGAAAATGTGCCTTGGGGAGGGTTGGGGGTAAAATGGAAATTTCGGGGAAAATAACTAAGTATTAATGAGTAGGGTGTCGTTTTCTTATGATTCGATACCGCTGAGCACGAATGTGACGTCAGATTTTTTGCTACACTCATCTAGCCCTCTCCACAGCACACAGCCCCCTCAATTTATACTATTTGAAATAAGTTGAAAAACGCTATTTTGAGGAGTAAATATGAGGGGAGGGGGTTGAAAATTTTTGTGGGGATACCTACTATAAATCGCACCTCGGGAGTAATAAGGTCACTTCTCAAAAAAGTGAAATTTTACAGGAGAGTGATTTTCTTTTTTTTTAAAACTTGATTCATTATTTCTATCAACTTATAATTAATTGTGAGGAATGAATAGCACCTCATTTTAAAGATCTGGTATCCTACCTTCATTTAGCATAAGAACACTTTGAAAAATAAAATCTTAAAGAGGAAATATTTCAATGTTTGGAAAACATTTTGAGTTATAACCTTTCATTAAAGTTGATGCGGAGGCGAAAGGAAGCGTCCAAAAAAATTTCCTATTAACAAAGTTGTAGAGAATTAAATTTCCAATCGACATAATGTCGTTAGTTTTTTTCTAGAGTGCTTAGTTTTTGAGTTTTTCTCAAAAAACTAAAATTTTATGATATGTGCAGATTCATTTTTCTGAAAAGTGATCAATTTAAAAAAATTTTTCCATTTGGTACAAACCAATAAAAAATGCACTCCTTGTGACTATTTCTAACTGACAAACATTCAAAACAATCAAAACTATTTGTAACACTTTGTATGTACAAAATTTGCTCAAGAAAGGTGGAGTTTTTTGAGATGTAACCTTATAACTCCAAACAACTTGCAATGTTGTTGAGATTTTGAGTTAGGCCATTTGCGTTTTTTACAAGATCTAGATAATGTACCCAACTCAAAGTGTAATTTTTGGTTGAGGGGGGTCATACAAACCCCAAAAATGCAAAAACATCAAAATCAATTTTTTTTGAGATGTGACCTTATTACTCCCGAGGTGCGAAATATACATAACATACTGAAAAATTTTCAAAATCGGTTGAAATGGGGATGAGAAAATTGGTATTGAAATTACAGAAAAGGGGGGTTCCCCAAAAAGGGGAGGTGGTGGCGATCTGAAATTTTTCACGCGGAAGTTTCTCGATGGGACCCACCTTCCATGCTGATATCAACTCGAACGCTTTCGGGGACCATTTCACCCCCCTCAGGCGCCTATATCCTTTATGTATTTTTCAGGAACCCCACTTTTTTGAATGGTTGTAGTTCCACCCCCCTTGGGGGGGGAGAAAGACAATTGATATATCAATAGAACGGAAATTTAACGTAGAACAACATTCTTCAATTATTTTTGCGCTAGAGTCGGTATTTTTCGATATATTGGCCAAAAACCTATTTTGGGGGGCTAAGATCCACAATTTGGGGGAAAGCTCACCTCGGACAGTTGGGGACTCCTCGGATTCGTTTTCAGGACATCAAAATGGACCAGTATACCAAAAATCAGCTTGCCGCCTAGAGATTCACTATTCAATGCTAAAGTTACTGGACTATAATTATTTTACTGTGCTTAAAGAAACTTTTATTTTCACCTAATGACTTTCATCGTATTCGTGTACATATTTTTCATTTTTTATTTTTTTTATTCATTAATAATGGATTATATCAATGATAATACCATTGAAATTTTCATTAATGGCATCAAAATTCGCCAATTGGAACAACACATAGTATTGGCCCAAAACAAAATCAATCACATCATCCGGTTGGAGGAACAAAATCTGACGTGCCGTAACAAACAAATCAACATCATCAATAACAATTTTGTAATTTTAAATACTAGGATTGAGAACCTGAAGAACGCACAATTGGAAATGCTCACAAATTTTAATACACTGGCTGCAGAAGTTAAATATTTAAAAGAGCGAATGGAACGGAAAATGTCCCAATTGATGAAGGAAATATACCACCCTTACAACATGCCACGCACAATAAAAGAAATGAAATTGGAACCAATGGATGACAATGAAACGGAAGCTCCACCAGCACCAGAAAATTTGAGTCTGAGAGGTTTGAAATAAAAATTTTCCATCAACTTAACAAGATGTGATGCTTCTGATATTAAGAAACGCAGACTATTATAAAAATAATCAAAATCATTCTTATCTTTCAGTTTTCTTTTAGTTCTATTCTTCTAAGTAAGTATTTTAAAAATTTTTAGATTCTAAAAATTTTAAAGTACACCCAGAGGGATGTTATGATTATCCGATGCTAGATGTTATGGGCTAGAATTACATATTATTATCTCATTATTTTACACTATTTTACTACATATTATTATACCATATTTTGTGACGCATGTTTTACCTAGGTACCTAAATTTTCAACTTTGATCTGTTACCTTATTTTTTTTTTACTGTTTTCTTTAGTATTATTTCTCAACTTTATGCAATTTCCTGTTTTGTCCATTCTAAAGTCCGATTTTACCTATTTAATTCATTATAAAATGACTATCCTTCTGATGTAAAAATCAGTTCAATCTAATTTCTAATGAGTTCAGTTTATTTTTAATAAGCTCAAATGTAATATCTTGTGATTATCAGTTCTTAAATAAAAAGTGTTTTAAAGATTTTATTCGTGATTCTTTTTGATAACAATATCTTCATAAGACTTTTTGCCTAGCATGCAAACTTAAAGAACTGTGAATATATTTTGAAAAAAATTAATACTAGGTACATTTCAAAACTTACCAAAAAATGGATAAAACACCAAAAAATGGATAAAACACCAAAAAAAGAGTGAATTTAGTTAGTAGGTACAACTCAAAAAATCACCAGAGCTCAAAGTTAATGGGAAACTTAGGGGGGAAATTCATCAACCCACAAAGTCCAAGTACAAAAACTTCTTAAATTTCAATCCTAATAAAAAAAATTGCAATACTTGACAAACTCTGGCCTCTTTTCATCATCAGCACCAATTTTTGATCATTTTTCTAAATTATGATACTCCGCCTCCCCATCTGTTCATAGTCCCTTCAAAATCTGTTTATTGGAAAAAAAATATACCAACCCACGTTGAACTAGGTTGAAAATTTTCGACCTCGAGTCTGACTCAACACACAGAAGTGTTTTTTTTTGCACGGCTCGTACGTTATCTCAAAATAACGTCGAATCTGATTATAAAACTCACACACTACATACAATAGCAGCATGCGGAAAACCTCCGCCAACAGCTTCAATAATGGAGTTTATCAGCAGGAGAAAACCAACGAACAGACGAAAGAGAAAACCCACATCAGCGTAGAAAAAAAACGAAAAAAATAATTTCTGGACTTGGCAAAATTCGCCATAACGCCATTGGGTACAATGGTACAGCACAAGCGGCAAAACCTTACAACGTTTCGACGATAGTTCGTGTTAAAAAAGGCGTGAAATTGTGGATTTTTTTGGCACGAGCGCTCAAAAGAACGTTACTTTTAAACGGCATCAAAATTAATCTTAATCTCGTCATTTGTTCAACTCGGTTTATCTGTTTTTCTCGCTCTCTCATTCATTTCATCCTTCTTCGGTCTGAGCTTATTCTTTCTCCTTTGTCGACCCAAAACGTCGGCAGTGGTCTCGTTACCTACTCGTATTTTTCTCCTCTCGCAATAATAATCGCAGCGGATTTTTCTTTTATCGAGTCAGCCTTACGCGGTACATTAACGGCGTTAACCTTTGACTGGAAAAATAAGCTTTGTTATCCCTTCGCCGAAGCCTTTTTTTCCTAAAGAAATTTAACCGATAAGCGAAATTTATTTCTCAAATACAAACACACAGTACTCCGCAATTCGGCGCCAATTTCGGCGGTAATGACTTTCGAATGAGATCTTGGTACAGTGTGCGATGGCAAAGGCGAGCTTTTTGTATAATCGCCGGATGTTTTGTATAAAATAACCATCGTGGTGTAACTGAATTTCAACTGCCTCGATGAAAAAAAAAAAATAACAAGTCTGGGCTCATTTTCGTTTTATTTGACGTAATAAATCAAACCGCCTTTGTGTCAGAAATATACCTTCCTCCCGGATTTATTTATGGAAATTAAAAATTCTCGTATTGTTCGCACCAGCGTGGTTGAATGGAAATGAAAATTTTTAATGGGTCGTTTAGGCTGGCGAGCTCGATGAGGTGGCGGCCTGCAGATTTACCAATGTGACAGGCCTTTTGTCGGTTTCGAATTGAAAATTGCGGTATTTATGACGGCCAGAGCAGAAGGGGGAAGAAGAGGAAAATGATACGATTTTACTGAAGGTATTTTAATTATGGAATTTCCAGAAATGATGTGTATCTATCTACTAAGAGCTGCGATAATATAAGTCCATGAATGTTCAGAGCAAGCAGGGCCATTCAATGTTCCAGATATGGTAATGGGAGATATGAACCTCCAAATGAATGAAAATGTCGCCTGTTTTGGGAAAAATATCTCACTTCTAAAAGATAGTATTAAATACAAGACCACTTTTAGAGTTCCACTAATCGCTCATTTTTTGAAAAAACTCATCCGTTGAAGAGATATTCTTGAGAGGAGGGGGAGGGGAAGAGGGAGGTGATTTTTCGATTAAATGTTTTGGAAACTGTTTCTTCTTGATTATTAGGTACCTACTCATTAATTATGTCAAACGACATCTTTACAAAAACTGGGGGAATATTTTGAAATGCAGTGGTGCCAATTTTTTTAAATAATTATTGCTTACCATTTTCTAAAAATCGAGAAAAATAGTCGAAAACTTGATGATTCAGTTTTTCAAAATCGGCAATAGATTATTATTGATCAAGAAACTGACAAAAATAATTTCCAAAATATTTCCCCATTTTTAGAAATGACATCTTTCGATATTTTGGCATAATTGAAGCGAATCATTTACGAACGATTGGCGATTGAACAAATTGATTGATTTCTCGGTGAATCATTCTCAAACGAGTTGATCAATAGTTACTGAATCATTCGCGAACGAATCGATTCATTCACTCAATTTTTGATGAATCATTCGCGAACGAATAGATTTGTATAAGTGACTCGTTTGCGAACGAATCTATTCATTTACTCAATTTTTGACGAATCATTCGCGAACGAATTGATTCGTATAAGTGACTCGTTCGCGAACGAATCGATCCATTCACTCAATTTTTGGTGAATCATTCACGAACGAATTGAATTTTTTTCGTGAATTATTCGCGAACGAATTGATTCGTCAATAATGAATCATTGGCGAACGAATCGATTCATATGATTAATTTTTGGTAAATCATTCACGAACGAATTTAATCAATTGTTAGTAAATCATTCGCGAACGAATATTGTTGATGAATTATTCGCGAATGACTCGATTCATTGAATTATTTTTCGTGAATCGTTCGCGAACGACTCGATTTATGCAATTTATTTTTGGTGAATTGTTCACGAAGGATTTGAGGAACCTATTAATCAATTGTCAATGAATCATTCATTGTATTAATTTTTCGTGAATCATTCGCAAACGAATAAAAAACCTCAAAAAAGTGAAAAAATTTGAAAAAATGTTTAAATGCAGGAAAAAAAATCATAAAAAAATCCAGAAAATTCTATGATTGAAACTGAAACATTTTGATTATAATTATTATAAGATCTATAATAAAACTCAGTGAAAAGTGTGAAAACTTTCTCAATTTTAGCAATAAGCAGTACTTTTTGGCGATTATTGGCAAAAAATTGCTTTTTCACAATTTTTAGCCAAAAAAGTTTGACTATTTTGCAATTTTTGAAAAAAAAACAAAACTTGAGAGAAATTAACATTTTTTTTGGAAAACCGGAAAAACCAGACTTTTGGACAGTTGTTGAAAAACGAAAATACTTTTTGGAATTTTAGCAGTTTTTGGCTAAAAATAAGATTTTTTGGCCATTTAGACAAAAAGCAAGACTTCTTTCCACTTCTGACAGAAAAAGAAACTTTTGACAATAATTTTGGCAAAAGGCAGTGCTTTTCAGAAATTCTTGGCAAAAAATTGAAATTTTGACAATTTTTGACAAATGAGGCAAGATTCTAACAATTTTGGTAAAAAGCAGGAATTTTGGAAATTTTTTACAAAAAAATACAAGTTTTGGATAATTTTTGAAAAAATGAGACTTTTTTTTAGCAAGAAATGAAAACTTTTGAAAATTTTGACAAAAAATGAGACTTTTTGTTTTTTTTTTTTAGAAAAAAACAAGACTTTGACAATTTTAACAATAAAAGGCGAATATGTATTTGTAACTGTGACGCTGAAAAAGCAGCGTAGCCAGTTTGGAAACGAACAAAAATAGCTTTTTTTCCCTTCAAGATGAATGAAAAAATGAAATTTTTGAAAATTTTTGTGGAAAAAAAACTTTAGCAACCAAGAGATTGAATTTGGAATTTTGGTAACTTGATTAGTTGAAAAGTATGCGCAAAAAAAATTTTGATCGAAAAGATTGACCTTATTGCAAGTCGGATGAATTTCTTTCAAAAATGTCAAAAAGTAGTCACGACCCTGTTTTTTGGCTTAAAATATTCAAAAATATTTCCACTGGAATATTCAAAAATATTTTCCAATTCTGACTTCAAAATCCCTCAAAATTGTTAAAAAATATTTTTTGTTGAAATATTTGAACTTCTCTTCAAATTTTAACTCAATTCAGTAAATCGCAAGGTCACTTTTAAATTATTCCATCAACAGTTAATTTTTACCGAAAATTGGAAGGGGGGATCCAATTCAAAATTCGATCGAGCCCTGACCCCCTCCCACTAAAATAGTACACCAACAATCAATTTCTGCAGAGTTCTGGGAATTTCATAATACACATTTTTACGAATGACAACTCACAAAAAAACATCATCCCACGTCACATTTGCCTTTTTTAATTTAACGACATAAGGACGACTTAAGATCCTTTTTATACATCTGCTTTAGCCTAACCCCGGCCCCCACCCAGTCCTAATTCTGTCTCCGTAACTTTACAACCATCGCATCGTTAAATATTTAATTCTTTGGCGAATAAAATCGCGTGGGTAGTTCGTTTCGCGAACATGGCAGCGAAACTTTCTCCAAGCTCGAGTAAAAAATATATTAAAACAAAAATATTCTAATACAACAATGAAAAGTTATAATTAGCTAACTTTCGAATGTAATAAATAAGGATTTTTTTTTCAGAAAAAAATAAAATAAAACTACCAGCAGGCAGTCGTTTTAATTAGAATTTTGAATTTCAACAAAAAAAAAGAAGGGAGAAATCAGCAACAAAGTATACCACGAGTAACTTCCTAGGTAGGCTGTGTAAAATAAGAGTATATTATTATACCAACTTACTTTTAAATCTCGATGAACGACTCCTTGTTCATGCATGTAATTCACAGCCTCCAGTACTTGACGGATTAAATCTGAAGCATCTTTTTCGGTATACGAGCCTTTTGCTACAATTCTATCGAAAAGTTCACCTCCGGTTACTCTGAAAATGTGAAAAAGTTTCGCTATGGTTTAAAATATCGTCGTCGTAGCTTTTTCCTGTTCGCTCACTCGCTTCATATGGTAGCAGAGCAACTCCTACGTATATGCATAGTATACACTATTTTATACCTAGATACCTACCTTGTGTGCTTATCGAGTTAAAAAACGTAAACTATAACGTTATACCCGGTAAAAGAAGGCTTATGCATATGAAAACTTTTACATACATCATCGTCGTACTCGCTCTCGTCTCCATATACAAAGGTTTAAATAATATCGAATGCACAAAAACTTACGTACCAACAATATACACATAGTACACACAGAGTGGTAAAAGTTAACGCAGCAGTTTGTTGTGCACAGAAGCTTTGCTTTTGCTTTCTACTTTAATACTTTGCAGCATATAGCGAGAGCTAATAAATTCACCCACAGAAGTTTTAGTCTTCTTATTTTCCACGCTACGCTTCGATGCCAGTTTAGATGTTTTATCGTATAGTATTAATAGATGATACAATCTGTTCTGTTCGCAATCTCTCTCGTACCTCCACCACCTGTGTACCTTTTGTGTGTATTAATCTACAATATTTCACTATAATGAATGACGACGAAAAAGCACCACCGGCTATTTCCTCATTATACTCACCCAAAGTTATAAGGTTTGGGAAAATTAAGTTTGAAAGGGCCAGAGTCCTTGGCGAAATTCTCGCAGGAATTCGACATTTTTCATGCACAGCGTACCTATATAAAGTTATCATTCGTGTGGGAGTTTTTGCCCCGATATAATAAAATTATTCGTCAACGTAAAGCGTAGTCGTAGGTTTATATTACTGTTTGATAAGTTGTAATGTCATATTCTTGAATCGAAATGAGGGTTAAAATGGTAAAACGCACCGAACCAAGTTTATGGCTGGACTTTTAGCACGATAAAATAACTGAAAAGATAAATGAGTCTGCAGTTCTAAACATAGTACGTATATGTACGCATAAAGTACGCGTATTATAGAGATTCTTCAAATCGTGGGCCTTGGAAGCTCTAATTAATTTCGAGAGGTCACGAAGGTATCTTTTGATAAGGAAATTTCCTCGTATGAAAATAGAAAAGCGGGTAATTTGGCTTACAATGACCTTGCACATAATCGTGAGATGATTTTTTGTCTTCAGGCGTTCCAAGTTGACGGAGTAATTTTTTCTTTTACAAATGAAATTTTTGAACATTGCCCCCTTGCAGAAAACTACGATCCCTGAAACTGAAAGACTTTCAAAATTTTTGATTAGACAATCGACATTTTTCTATGCAATAAGTACCTACTACAGAGGATTTCTACCCAAATTTTCCAGCTTCAACTGCGGCTAGGTTAGAAGGACCTTGAAAATTTTTTTTGGATATGTTTTCTCCCTAAGGTGAACAGTTATGCCAATTTTATTGGGAACGTATCTTTTTGAAAATTATTGATTTGTGAGTCACCCTAGTAAGTAGATTGAAATGGCTGTTTGCAGAGAAATTGAAATTTGAAATAAATCAGAGAAATGGTCAAATAAAAAAAAACCACCAAATCAGCGAGAATGGCTAAATTGAATTGCCATCATACCTATTAAATAAATTAACAAATTCAATTTCACGAATAATTTGAACTCAAAAAAATCGAGTATGTTTTACAGGCGAACAAAAAAGATTATTATGACTGGTTGTCTATCTTGTAAATTGAAGGAGCCACGTGCCACAGTGGTCCAAAATGAAGAAGTAGCGGTCAAAAATCGAGTTTTCAAGCAAAATCCGTAAAATTTCGGATATGTTTTTTTTTGTTTTAGGTCACTGAAGCCGATTTTGGCATTTATTTTACCTCTAACCTCAAAATGAGCCTTCAATGGGGGGAGGGGGTAGTGCAAAATCGAATTTCAAAGCAAAATCCGTAAAATTTTGGAAATGAGGTTTTTCAGGTCGTTGAAGTCGATCTTGGCATTTACATTACCCCTAACTTCAAAATGAGCCCTCAAAGGAGGGAGGGGGTGGTGCGAAAAATTTCGATAAATTCATGATAGGTATCGAAATAATGTATTTTTTTGTATCGCTGTTAGATTATGAATATGGGGGTTTTTTAGGTCACTAAAGTCGATTTTGGCATTTATTTTACCCCTAACCTCAAAATGAGCTCTCAAAGGGGGAAGAGGGTGGTGCAAAGCATGAAATTTTGATGATTTCGTGATGGGTATCAAAATATGTTTTTTTTTTGGGTCGTTAAAGTCAATTTTAGCATTCATATTCCCATAGCAATTTTCACTTGAAAATATTTCTAAAATAGTAGAAAAAACAGCACTTATGCAACTTTGCATAGAAATTTTTTCAAATGGAGCAAGTTGAGGTAGAAATTTTTTTTTAGATGTTTTTCTTTACGTGCAATAGTACCCCAGGGATGTGATATTTTCCGCTGGTCTAGCTTGTTTTTTTACCTCAAAAATAGCTAAAAAAATGAGTAAGCAGGGTAGAAATCAAAATATTTTTGAAAAAATGGAATCAACGATTTTTATACTTACTCAAAAATGTCCATATTCCATATTTTGATATAAATAAAGATTTAAAAATATTAAAATTGACACGTTTTACAGCATTTTTAAATTAGCAGTTTTTTTGACTATTTTAAGGTAGGTATCTCAATTCTATCATTTCTGTAGGCAAGCAAAATAATGGAAAAGTGTTTGAAATCACAGACAGGGAAGTGGAATATAATGTAGAAAACCTCTAAATATTTTATTCGTATTCAACTTTTGAGAATTTTCTAATCTGAGGATTTTTTGACATTTACTAATTTTGAAAAAAATCATCAGAAATAAGAAAATGTTCGAATCATTTAAATGATGCCCATTGCTCGAGTGGATGAACAAAACATGTTATGACAAATTGCCTTTCTTCAAAATTGAAGGGGAAAACTTGATTCAAAATTTCCAAATTTGAGATGCTTCAAATTTTGATGATTTCAAATTTTTAAATTATGTTTGCGCTTTCACATTTTCTTACTATCTATATAGGTATCTATGAATTGTTGAAGAAGTTACACCATTTGTGGGCAAAAATTAATCAATTTTGAAAAATTCGCCAAAAATGATAAAATGTTTGGATCATTTAAGTGATCTACTAACCTTTTTAACTTCCAAAATTATGATTACTCAATTGGCTTCAGGTACGTCCCAGCCACATAGGTATCACTGGAAACGAAACTGTTGGTAGACTAGCAAAAACAGCCGCTGCCCCCTCCCCTCTTACCTCTCTCACTCCTGATGATATTAAATCTCTAATCACTCACAACTTTCAAAATTGAAGGGACAAAAACAATTTTAAAATTCAAAATTTTCAAAATCTAAGGGTACGAAAAATTAGGAAATTTTGTCATAATAACATTTTTTGTTCCACCACTCAAATACTAAGAGTTAGTGAAGTCACTTAAATGATCCATACATTTTCCCACTGTTCGCAAATTTTTCAAAATTTGAAAATTTTGAGTTTTGCGAAGCACGTGGCTCTTTTAATTCACCAGATTAGCAACCAGTCTTAATAACGTCTTTTGTTCGTCTTCTCGATTACTACGTACATATGTATCTACTGTTGAATTTTGGCAGACGATTTCCGGAACACCCTGTATAAGCCTTATTTTTCCTATTTTCTAAGAAAAATCAGGCTAAAAACTCTTTAACGAAGCAAATTGACAGTAATTCAACCACAACACAGAGCAGCCAACTGCCTAAAATGGTCGAGAAGATGTCAAATAAGCACCGTTTTGGACCTTCCAGAATGATTTGAAATTTCTGGAAAAATTCCAAGACTCGCTGGATGCTCCAAAAAAGTCAAATTGCGATTGTTTCCAATTCCAAGTCCTATGTATTACGTGTTGACACGCCAGACAAAATCCACGAGAAAATTGAAAAATATCGTTCAAAAACAGTTTTTATGAGTTTTTTTTTTCAATTTTTGAAAATTCGTCAGAGATCCAAAAATGAACTTTAGAATCTGAAATTTTGGTTACGTGGATATTAAAAATATACTCTTTCGATCTAGGGTGGTTTCGTTCAAATCGGAGAGTGCTAGTTCAAGAGGTTCCCTTGTTAGATAACTGCTTAAAAAACACCAAAATTCGGGTTTTCCAGCTTTTATAGCTGATTCACATTCCTTTCGCCCAGAAAACAATGCAATAATACGCTCAATTTCCAGTTCTTCTATAGGGTAACGACCCAGTTTTTTGCCCTCCCCCCTCCCTTCAAGAATTTTGTGAAAAAAGGGATCCCAAAGTCATATATTGATTTGTGATTTGAAAACCATTAATATGTTTTGTGCTTCTTTTGGAATACGATGCCCTTGAACAGTTTCATTTTCCATTCCATTTTACTCCACATTCAAAAGTCACGTTGCTAAAATTAGATTCAACCCTACACTGAAACCCTTAAGATATGCTGTGGATTTTTTCATTTTGGAGCAAGGCAATAAATTCTTTTATACCAACTTTTTTGAAAATATGGTGTAAAATAATGATGAAAACGCCACCCCCATTTTTTGATATGTTAATAATCAGTATGCAAAAATGTGCAGGTGGTAATTTTTTCAGAATTTTTGAGCATGGACGCCATGGAAAAATACCATTTTCAACTTTTTCAGCCAACTTTTGGTGCACAAAAAGATGGCAACGCAGATTTTCACCACATCTTCAAAAACCTCTTCTATAGACCCACAAACTGGCAAAAATTCCAAAAATGCACCATTTGTAGTTTTTAAGTTGACCACCACTTCATTCGTCGCCTCTCATCGAGTCTCAGCCACACAAGAATATTTTAAAAATCCCCAGCTCTAAATTCAAAAAGCTCGAGCTGAATCAATTGAATAAAACCTCGAAACACTCCTCACACAGCAAATTTCAAATTCACAACCACATACCCTCAAATTCTACCCACATTATTACGCAAAATCTACACCGCGATTTTCCAACCCAAAATACGCTTTCCTCTCCCACACAACATCCCATTCACAAATACCTTCACCTTCTCTAAGAGCATCTTAATCCCGTTAATAACAGAAATCCGAAATTTTCTCGCATCATCCGTCCGACCACATTTCACAACCTACTCGCAAAACTCAGCGGTTCCCAACGGATATATCAACTTAATTAAACCGCATTTATCCTCGTGTATCAATAAGGAAAAGCAGCCATCCAAAAAGTTGAGAAACTTTTTTCCTTCGTTGGCATTCGTATGTACTATGTACGTATTTTCACGCAGCGGTGTATCGAAAATGTTCGCTATCACGCGATGTTTCCTTTTCCTTTCACCATTAACTAGCTACCTATATAAGGTAGGTAAAGGTATAAAGGTATATTCGAGTATAGCGAGTACAAATATACGTACGTAGGTTCCCTAACTCGAAACAACGACCTTTTGCAATTTGCGCACAGCAGCTTGATAACTCGATAATTTAAAAATAAACGTAGCTAACGTAATTTATTTAGATAATGAAACTTTTCTATGTACTTACAACTCCATCACGAGGTAATATTTGTTTTTATCTTCGTATGTTTCTAAAAGTTGTACGATATTCGGATGGGTCAATCTGAAACAGAATCGTATCGTCGTGCTTCTCAATATAGTAATAAATTTAGGTACGTGTATAAATGTTCTGTTGTTATTTGAGCAACAGGCAGCGTCTCATCATAATGAAGGGGCAAGGGCAAGGGCATGCGGATAATTGGTTAGAGGTACTTCATTCATGCGTTAGGTATACGTATGATAATAGGTTCCAAAGGATAGACGCGTAGAAATGATGTTAGGGAGGCTTATACACGAATTTAAATAGGATAATTCGGTATATAAAAGGATAAAATGTACTTTGTGTAGATTATGTTGGTCAATACATGTATTAGATATATAAACATAGTATACATATAAAAAAAATGCACGATACGTAATATTGTAAAAAAATGCAAACGAAAAAAATGTTTCGGTGACAATAACGTTTTTTTGTATCCAAAAGCTGTAGAATAAGGCTTCACAGGTGACTGTACATCTCCTCAAGTGTTAGCGTTAAAACTGTCAATTTTATCTAAATGGCAATATAACAAGGCGTTTTAAAGGCTTCGGATTAACATCAGTGGTATAAAAAAAATTGCATTTAAAAAAAATCAGAAAAGTAATTCTGAGGCATCTTTACTGAAGTTTTTTAATGAGAAAGTAGAGTATTCAATTTCAAATTGGAGTTTCACTGGAGCTCGAATGCCAACAACACTTCGTATTGCGTTTATTGTTTCGAACAGTTCATTCATTCGAGGATATAAATCCTCAGAATATATACCGAGGAGGGAGGGGTCTTCAAAAAATGCACCAGAATTGACATGAAAATCATTGGCAATGACGAAATAGTCGCTAAAATTACATCAAATTCGAGAAGAATGGCCAAAAATTTGCATTAAGTAAGTAAATTGTTTAAAAAAATATTTAGAAATCGTTCAACTACATACATACAAATTACAATAAAGTAGAGTATGTAATTTTGGGCGAAATATTCGCCAAATTGTTCAAGAATTTAATTAAAATACTCGCAATAAAGTGACCATAGAAATAGTTGAAAATAACGATACTTTATGGTTTATTAAAATTGTCAAAGTAAATCTACATAAAAGTAGTAATCTTAACAAAATTGCCTGAATTCACAGAAAAATAGTGAAATCATCATAAAATCATTAAAATTGACGAAAATAGCAGAAAAACCACATAAATAGATGTAAAATTGGATAAAAATGATGAAAAAATTAACCAATCATCATCAGAAGGGTACCTACACAAAATAAGGAAAAATGAGGAAAAATAATCCCACATTAATAGGTACCTACATAAAATTTTTCCAAATGTACCTACATGAAAATTGGCGAAATTGAAAGGAAACCTTTTTAGTAATTCGAGTAAATCTTGTCCAAAGTTGACAAAAAAATTACGTTGGATGCAATTGAAAATATTGTAAGGAAAAGTATGTAATGAAAAACTTGTGAAAAAAAATCGTTGTAAAATAATTACTGGAAAAAAACTGAAGAAAGATTTCTTAGGTAGGATTTACTTTGAAAATCTCGAATTGAGAGCGAAGATTGCTAAAATCTCGAGAAAAATGAGCTGAAAGTGAATGAAAATTATTGAAAAATTAAAATTGACCCCAGTCTCACCTGACTAAATTTCCATTTTTTCACCAATTTCAAAACTTCGACTTTTTTTTGAAAGTGTTAATTTTATATTCTATCTTCATTGCGAACTTGCGGATTTGATTTTTGGATCTGACTCCTCCAAAGGTACCAAAAATGAGATTTTCAGCAGCTCAAATCACGTTTTACAGGTTTGTTTTAATGTAGGTACAATTTTAAAAATCAATAGTTCAATACTAAATGAAATTCGAACTCTCACTGGAGGCTCCGGATCGACTTCTAATAATAGGCTATTGTAAAATTGACTTTTAAGAGGTCGATTTCAATCAATAAACAAATTTCATTCTCGATTTTCAAAATCCATTTTTTTTTTTTAGAAAAGTAACTTTTAGTTTTTAAAAACTTTGTTAAAAATTGAAAAATTAATCAGGATGGCCAAAATTTTTGAGAAATGATTTTCTTCACTTTATTCGGGTTTTCTTGACCAAATTTCTTTAATTTTTTAGACCCTTCGAAATGAACTACATATTTGTATGTAGATACACATTGAAGTAGATTGAAAATAATCAAATTAAGTTTTTCAATCGCATAAAAGTTGCCCTTAAGAAAGCTTATTTCAACACTCTTAAAAAAGAAATGATTATTCTGATCCACTAATATTTTCCAATCGCGCAAACACCCCCCCCCCCTTCAAAAATTACAATATTAGGTGTTTTTATATCAAAAATTGTGGAAATTGTCAAAAATGTTCAAATAAAAAATTATGTACATATACCTTAAAAGCACATTTTGTGAGAATCATAAGTTAAGATTTAAAAATTTGAAAAAATCTGTATCCAAGAACAAAAATAATACACTCATGGATAAATGATATTATAAGGATAGAAAATAAAAAATGCACACAAGTAAATTATCTGAAAAAAATGACCTAATAATGAAATAAATCGTTCGAAATCAAGAACACGATTCGATGGTTTAAGAAAATGACATTAGATTCAGATAGATCAATATTATTTACCAACGGAAAAAAAGTCACTATGAAGCAGGAGTGGGAAAAATCACGCAAAAATTGATTCCAATCACAAATCAGGAATCAGGAATCACCATCTTTTTCGAAGATAAACAATTTTATTTATTGTTAAATTAATTAAAATTGCAGTTGAACATGAAATCAAAAAACACTATTTTTATTGGACAGGAAAAGTTCAAAAATTGAATTGAAAGGGAGGGAAACCGATTCGAATTACGAATCATTAGGTACTTCGTTTTAACGATTCGAATCAGTTCGAATCATTGATTCCTAAAAATCGCTTTAAAAATGATTTATTTCTAAAATTAGTATTCTTTTAATTAAAAAGTATTATAAAAAGCAGTAAGTAAATGAAACCTCACGACTGATAAAAATGATTTATTTTGAAGAACTTATGACGAATGTTGTGATAGTGAATCGATGATGAAAATGAGAACCGAGCCAGAGTTTTCGACAGTTTGGAAAATTCCTCGATAAAAACTGAAGTATAGGTTTCAAAATATACCTACAGCTCAAGTGTAATTATTTTGTAATATAGTGGAAACATGACAGTGCCACCAACACCTGTAATATTTAAATACTTTTAGGGGAATAATCTAAAGTAAGTAAACTTCCACCTTCAAACCACCAAAAAATTATAATTACGTGCTCGAGCAGGCATCTCGCAAAATAGTGCAATATTTCCGCAAAAAGAAAAAAATTTACACCACCACAACAAAAAATACTTAAATAAGAAAGGTACGAAATATACGAGCACCAAAACCGTAATTTGTTTTACCGCTGACAAGGTAGGTCTAGGCATGGTCTAGGTAAGTAGGTAATTTACACAACTGACATAGGTATTTCCGAAGCCATCATGCCACATGCAAAATTGCCTTATAAAATTAACAATTTCAACATGCATCGTGCTTACGCTCGCATTCTCGTGACAGTGTTGCCAAATACCAAACTCTATCACAGAATTTCGAGACCATCAACCGAAACGTTTTCACTCACACAAATTTCAAACTTGAAAAGCTCGTAGCTCATCGTGTGTAAGTCTATATATATAGGTATACATCAACCAAGCCGCCATGAATTTATAGTACATGATTACTATATGCATATATAATGTAATAAGTAAATAAAGCAGCAAAAAAAAAAAGAAAGGTAAATCAGTAATGAAATGGCAACACTGCCACCGAAATGAGTATCTCAATCACCTTAACAATGAATGGCAACAAAACTCCACTCACCTATCGCCTTCTTCTTTACCACCTGTTCCGGGAGATTTGCTGAACCTATTTGAAGATAATAAAAATTATTTAGGCCGGAATTTTTGCTATACCGTTGCCATATCAATAGGCTACCATAGTTTCTAACATCTAAATAATTTATATGTCGCGTAATCTGCGAGTTTTCTGGTACAAATTTTCTCCATCAATAAATATAAAGCTCTGTAATCATTCATTTTTTTTTTCTTTTAGACGCCATTTTTTTCATATCACAATCTTGAATCTACTCTACTGTTCAAAATTCATCGTCAAAATGTACGAAATGTGCAACTTTTACACGTAGGTAAAGGTAAACGTGAACCAGAACCGGATACGAATTTGAAAACTTTGCTTTCTTCGAAGTAATGTACTCCAGTTCAACCCCCATTGCGCCATTTTCCTCCTCATGTTGAGAGAAAAAAAAAGCAAAAAAGAAAAAGATTTGCCAATAACTTATATAAAATTACGTTACCTGCGTAATACTCGTATTTCATTTTCTAAAGAATCTTCTTTTCCTTTTAAGGCCTTCTTGTCGATTATCTTCACAGCGTACATTTCGCCCGGATTTTCTTTGCTTTCCGCCAATCGTACTTCGGAAAATGCGCCCCTGTAAATAAAAAAAAAGGCCTTCCCTAACATAAACTGCAAACTACAAGAAGAAATTATTCTATGTAAAGTAAGATATATTCGATAAGTTCTCCTTCCGCCAATGAATAAAGGGATTGTTTACACGAGCTTTTCTCCAGTATACCCTATACGAGAACCAATTATTCAATTAGGCTACGTAATAATAAGTAGTAAGTAACCTTGCATACAGGATAAGTATCAAAAAAAACTATTGCATGCTACAGCTTGCAATACTAAAACATTATTTTCAAGCATCAGCTCGATTGAAAAAGTTTACAACCCCTCCCCCCTCCCCAAACACGATTCACGACCTCTTCAACTATTTGGAGATGTGAACATGAAAAGACTACATTTGAGGAATATTTGATTCTCAACAATCATTTTTTTTTTTGGTGTTTATAATTACAAGATTAATCATAACGATATATGCAGGTGAATCATTTATTTTGTGATTAAGTACCTACATATTTTAAAATTGTTTTTTCATGAATGTTGCATAATTAGAAGATTACTACAACAGCTAGTTTACAACTGTGACGAAGCAAACAATGGTATGATTGCTTTCTGGAAAAATGGAAAAACAAAGGAACGATATCCTGAGCTGTCTATAAAGTAGGTAACGCTGTTGATTACCCTGCACTCAGTGCTCCGTGGATCAGTTATTTTCCATTTTGAGATTTATATTGGATTATTTACAATATAATTCAGAAGATTTTCTTAAGAACATAATGGTTATCAAAACCAGCAAGTGGCTGTGTTAGGCGACTTTTTCTGCAATATTAGTTCAATGTTCAATTTTTTTACTTCATTTGAGTTTGCTTTATGAAGCACTTTCAATTTTTTATCTATTTCTTAAGTTTTAGGTAGGTACTTTGAATTTCATTTTCAATGTTTTAACTAGTTCCTAAATTTTACTTTGAGTTTGGTTTTTGAAGCGTTTTCAATTTACTTATTATTTATTTCTCTACTTTTATGCACATTGTTCAAGTTTGAATTTTGAAGCGTTTTTAATTTTTTATCGAAGTATTTTCTAAGTTTTTTAATTTTTAATTTATTTCTCAAGTTTTACTTTGTTGAAGTTTGACTTTTGAAACATTCTCAATTTTCATCTAAGTATACTTATTATTTTGTTCAATAGTGATTTAAGCCTGATGATGAACACTTGGTGTTTGAAAAGCTTTGCACTAATAAATAGTAAAAATTGAGAAGCAAGAGTTATTTTTTCCTAATATATTTTCTATGTCTTGCACAATTGTAGTGTGATGTGTAATATCTATAGTATACAGCTGAGCTACAAGCAAAAAAAGTTCACCAGGCTCTCAACATTTTGTTTGAATTAAGCTTTTTACATATTATGTAGGTAGTGGAAGCTGGTGTTGTCTTGATAGTATTTTCAGTGTTTTTTTCCCTTACAGATCATTCATGACATTTTTGTGTGAATAATCAATATTTTGTTGCATTTATTTCATTTATGACTTTCGAAGCATTTTTTATTTTTTATTTATTTCCCATGTTTTATTTTGCTCAAGTTTTTTGGAAAAAGTTTGCCCAATGTTGCAATAATTGCACCCACTTGCACCCACTTAAAAAGTGGAAATGAAAAATTATGCCAAAACCTGTAACTGCAAAACTGATATTTTTTTCATTTTAGTTAACATCTGTTAAGTAAAAATATTGAAAAGGATTTTATTTTTTAGAAATTAGTGTACTGTTTTTTTTTATCAAAATTGTGAAAATTGCCTTTTTTTAAATATTACCTAGCTTTTATTGAACAAACTGTGTTTATTTTTGGTAATTGTTGTGCATTGATTTCTATTTCATAATCATTAAAAAGTTTTTTCAACATAAAATTGGTTTTCTCGAAGTTTATTTCTTTTTCTTTTTTATCTTTTTTTTAGGAATAATTTTTACAATAAGTACAAAGCATCCTCTCTAGAATGTATGAGGTGATTGAAAATTGTCTTTTTACAACTCAACTTGAAAGCAACATAGTCTAATCCAACCCATGCAATTTTTTTTTGCTTCGCTTCAATCACATCAAAATATTCAACTTCATCAACTGAATTACCACTTGAGCCACCCTGTGCATTTTTGAGCATATACCACTCAGATTTTTTTTTTTTGTCATTTGGGAGCAGTGGGACCCCTTGCCTTATTCCCTTCAAATTTGAGTTTCTGCAACATACCAGCCACTTCTCTGTCAATAAAATGTTTTCCCATAATATATTCAAGAGTTACACTGATGTCATCTTCCCAAAATCAAACTCTTCATTTTTTTGCGCAATTTGACAAATCATCATGACATGAGCCACACTTCAAGTTACAAGCAATTTTCTAGTAATGAAAATAAGTTGCAACACAGAAGAAAACAAGATGTCTTCAAAATGAATTTCTTTGTTAACCCTCTATGGGTACCAGGTGGTGAAATTCACCACCAATACCGGTTTTTGTTCAGGTGGGCAGAGCAATGTTGTTGTTTGGTTCAACGACTGGGGCGCTTAGTAGCTCGACTATCGGACTACGCATGGATGCATGTGCGGTTGCCTACATGAACCTATTACGTTTTTTTATTTATTTTTTAAAATATTGGATACTTAAATTTATAGAAAACACAAGAATTCACCTTAAGGTGTCTTCTTCGTATTGATTTTCATTGAAACGATCAGGGAAAAACACCTCCTTAAGGTGAAATTTTTCGATTCGATTTTTTTTATATTCGAAAAACAGTAATTTTTCTAAATATAATGAAAGGAGGGGACTTGTAGGTGGCGCGTTGTGTTCAGTAAGGTCCGAGGTACACATCTATACCAGCAACAGCTATGCCACCCATCTCAAATTAATTTTGCCAGTGTTTTTTATTTGGTGGTGAAATTCACCACCTGGTACCCTTTGCGTTATTTTCCATAAAATACCCACGTAGGGTTAAAAACAATGAAGTTAACATGCCGTGTACTTTGGATGGATGATGAGATGTGTGGCAGGAGAGGAGCGACTCGAGATACATCATCTCATAGATCAACAAAAAATTAACTTGAAAAGCTCGTTCTGACCATCTTTCTTACAACAAGTCCTTGAAAAGTAAAGAATATCGCTATTTAAAAGCGAAATACACAAAATACGTATATTCATGTGCATTATGTAGAGTCGTGTTCCAATTACCAAGTGCAAATGTAAGTATTCTCACCAGTTAAACACTTGGGAATACAGCACTTTCCCTTACAACGACTATGACCTTCACAATCAGACAAAACTGATTAGGTACTTGAACATTGAAAGTTGACAAAATAAGGTATGGAAATAACACATGCATTTGCATACCACTAATTCAATTGCAGTATCAACTTTTTCGAATATTTTTTACTATTACTTGGTACCATTGTGATGTATGCACCCTGTTTCAGTACACATTTACACTTGACCTATTCCACTCCTCTGTCTCATTTCTTACACCTCATCCAAAATACACAAAGCTTTAACCACCACTAAACCCATTTCTTCAATTAGGGTAATTAAAACAATACCAAATAAGTATAGAAACAGTACTAATTTAATCATCATTGAATACGTAAATTTTCTAGCAACTGTAAGTATTGAAATTGGAAAAAATCTTGTTTTTTAAGGCTCAAATATTAGCACCTTTGAATCAGACATTATTGATGACTTTCAATACCACAAGCTCCCAGCTTCCCTCATTTCCCTTGTTGACAAATTTCACTTTGTATCTTCTAAATTAAAATTTGATGATTAGCAGTGTTGGACAGATCAAAAGGGTATTTTTAAAGAGTAAAGTCCTGAGGACTGATTTTAAAAAGGGTTTTATTATATTTTTTCAATATGTCAAATCAATTTTCTTACTTACTGCAAACACTTTCTTAAAAGGCTCTGGCCAACTGCTGGCCACCAACTCATTTTACCCACCCTGTCTCAAAAAAGGACTGAGATAAAAATAATAACCATCCATTTCAAACATGTAGCACTTTGTTCAGTTGACTATGGCATCAATGAGACTTTCTTTGGATTTGGAAATAATTTGTTAAAAGTGTGAATAATTAATGTAGTTTCAGATATGTGTATGTACAAACTTGTACAAATTATACTAACTTAATCGAATAGTTTGATGTGGTTGAATTGGCAGAAGCATTTTTAGAGTGTGTGTTCTTGCATTTATAAAGGGTTAATTATTAGCAAGAAATTTATCAAACCATTTGTCGAAAAATCGACTTCAAGTGGCTGCACTGACGATCCACTTGAAATTTACCAAATTCAGAGGTGGTAAATTACGTGGTAATTACCCGTAATTTCTCCCCCTCGATTTCAGAAGGATAGTGACCTCTTTGGAAGGGTGACTCACCCTCTGAGTTGGTCAACTATTAAAATGGCCACCAAAAATCCTCTTTGGCAATGACTCAGACCCCCACAATAAACTTCTATTCCTCTTAGCTAGAACTCTGCCATTTTGCCCTTTGCATCTTAACTGACAACAAGTGTGTTCTTAGTAAATTTATTTGACCTTTCAATTTTCGCATATTATTCAAAATTTCCAATGCCAGAGACTCAAAAGGAACCAGAGATGGAGCAGGACGCGACTAAACCAACAGTGAGTTATTTAATTTGTATTTTAGTGAAAAATGTTAGATTTGCCAGTAGTGCACATGGTGCACTCAAATTTACTCGAGGTCTTTTCCGGCTCCCTGGGTTAAGATCCCCCTTCTGGATATTTAGAAATTGCTTTAGGACCCTAAAAACGCTTCCACTAAATTCCTCTGCCTTTTTTAGTTAAATTGCACTCACTTAGTTTCAATGAAACTAATTGGGCCCTGTGTTCTTTTTCTGCCTGCCTCCCCTTTAGGTTCTGGGCGCCGGAGTAATTGATCCTGTCAATTGCTCAATTCATATAGAAGATAATTATTATTTAGAAGAGTTACCTTATTATTTGTTTGAACCAGAAGATTCATTATTTAGCATTAGCAGGCAGGAGAAATCTTATTTTAATCAGGTAATTTACTTGGTAATTTCTTTAAACTTGTGCTCGTATCGAGATTCATATTGCCCTTACTCAAATTAGTCAAAATTTCCCACACCATTTAAAATTAAACCTGCAATGATAATAAACTCGCCAAAATTTAAACAAAACCCCCTCTTTTGGGAAATAATGAGACAAGTTCCATTATTAACTGACATTGGTAGGTATCAAAAGAATCTTGAAAATATTGTTCCATTATTATGAAAGAAAAATCACTTTTACAAGAAAACACTATATTTATTATTAGAAAAAATGCGACGGCCGTTTCAGTACAATAACATACCATCTTCAAGGCAAGAGAACGAGTGATAAAGTTAACATAATATTCGTCGAGAGCTTAAAAATTACGCGGAGTGCTTAGGATTTAGGGTTCTTGTAAAAGTGATTTTTCTTTCATAATTATGCAAAGCACTAAAAGTGATAATTTCCTACATACGTTCATATTGTTCCAATTTGTGAGCCTCTATTATTATATTATAATACATTGAGCCAAAAAAAACATTTTGTAACAATTTTTTCCCAGAGTAACATGCCGAATCTCCTGCACTACTAGGCAAAAGAAAAAAGAAGCTAATTACATGTCCAACATACAGAAAAGTTGATTGTTAATTCTTACTATAAGTAAAGTAAGTAGTACCGCACGCCGACGAGCTTTTTGTAGGCGGCGGCGTTTTGTAATTTTTCATCGGCGGCCGGCGGCGCGCCGACAAAAAATTCAATTTTCGGCGGCGTCTTAAATCTCCTAAAATTTTTAGGCGGCGGCGGCGCCCTCGGCGCGAGAGCAAAATTGAATACAAAAAATACCCATTTTTTTGTACCCTGAAATGCTAACTTTGAATTTTTACTTTTTTCTTGGACCCGCGCGAGTAGGATCAATGGATCAAAATAAAATTTTATGACCATAAAAATTTGAAATGTGCTTTTAGAAGTTTAGAAGCAGAATCGAATCCCAAAAATTTCAGGAATGAGATTTTTATCTCTGAGTTAAAAGTCAGAAAGTTGAAAAATACAAAGGATGATAAATTTCCAGAAATTTATATTTTGAAAACTTGTGGAAACTGCGGAAAGTTTTCAGAAAGTTACTGGAAATTTGTATTTCTTCGAAGTGTGAAGCAGGCGTTGAAAAAATGTCAGTTTGAAAATGTCATTTTATCAACTACGTATGAGTAACTAATAAATTTCCAACTATTTCCAAACTATTTTTCTTTCTTTCATTTTGAACAATTTTATCAATATTATTTTGCAGAAATTGAACGTTTTTTTTGCAATTTTCTTTCTCTCCATTTCTAACAATTTTTCTTCATGGATTTGAAACTTTTCAGAAATAAATTTCCAGGAGCTTTCCTTGGAAAATTCCTTTGTCATCTATAAAAAAAATACCACTCATCATTTTTGCCCCCCTCCCTCCCCATAAAATATGAAAATATGATACTACAATTTTTGAGATTCTACCCTGCATTATTTTAATGACCACATTTTTGAATTTTTGTAAAAATAACATTTCATGTTGGCTCCACTTCTAGAGAAAAGTAATAATGTAGAATGGTAAGCATGTTTTTTTGTCATTTTGACTGATGATTGAATTTTTTTTTAATTTTTACGCTATGAAGCAGAGAAGGAAAAACGAAAAATTTTCCAAAAGCTTTCAAAAATTCGTATTTCGAGAGATAAAAAAACCATGATTTTCAGAAATTTGTTTATTTTTTTAGATCAAAATTTCAGAATTTGAATGACAGGTTTTTAAATCATAGGCCCTCAGGCCAGTTCGCCACTGCTATAATTAGATCAGACGACAGAAGTTCAAAGTTCAAGCTTGAGCACAGCGAGGGCGAAACTTTTTTGAAGATTTTTTGGACTTAATCAGCGAAAACTTCATTTCTGGGTGGATCAAAAATTCAAAATTGAAATTTTTTATACTCAAGGACTGAAAATATTCGCCACGCCGATTAACGCCGCCGCGCAAAATCGGCGGCGGCGGCGGCCGGCGTGGTTGAGAAAACTATCAGCGGCGACGGCGCGCATTATTTGACGGCGGCGGCGGCTCGGCGCGGCGGCGTGCGGTACTATAAGTAAGTAGTAAGTAGTCCTCTTTATGATTAAACTAGAGAAAATGCACTACTGGTCAATTTCTTATCTTTCATTTGTCAATTTAGCTAATACCTACCTAATGAAATCCTTCTCAAAACTGAATTCATAATTTTTGTACACAATCAAACTAAGTTAACTGAATTTTAAAAATATATTGTATGTAAGATACATTACTGATATGCACCATAAACTCATCTTTCTTGTTGTTGAAAAGAGTTGATTTAGCTTGTTTAAGGCATCTAGCTTGTTTGCTTATAGTCAAAAGATTCATTCGTTCCTTGCATTTTAAGCAAGATTCATTCATCTGCATATAATGTTATAATCCTATATATTAAAATGATGTCGTGATATGCACCATAAACTCATCTTTCTTGTTGTTGAAAAGAGTTGATTTAGCTTGTTTAAGGCATCTAGCTTGTTTGCTTATAGTCAAAAGATTCATTCGTTCCTTGCATTTTAAGCAAGATTCATTCATCTGCATATAATGTTATAATCCTATATATTAAAATGATGTCGGTTTTTTTGTTCCCACGAGATCTCAGTGAGTACTCAACCGATTTTTATAAAATACCCCTCAATAGAAAACTTGTGAAGTGTAGATTTGCAGGCTATTCTTAAAAGTTCGAAAAGTTTGACCAAAAGCTCAAAAAGCTCAAAAAATCATTTCAGCCAATCACAACGCAGCATTCGGCATATTATTATAATTCCCACGAGATCTCCGAGATCTCAGCAAGTACTTTACCGATTTTCATAAAAGACCTCTCAATAGAAAGCTTGTGAAGTGTAGATTTGCATGCTATTCTTGAAAGTTTGAAAACTTTGGTTAAAAGCTCAAAAACCTTGAGAAATTATTTCGGCCAATCACAACGCAGCATTCAGCAATTAGAATTATGTTGGATTATTTGTTCCTACCAGACCTCAGTATGTACTCAACCGATTTTCATAAAAGACCCCTCAATAGAAAGCTTGTGAAGTGTAGATATATGCAGACTATTATTGAAAGTTCAAAAAATTTGGCTAAAAGTTCAAAAAGTTTGAGAAACCATTTTGGCCAATCACAAAGCAGCATTCAGCAAAGTTTTTTAGATTCCATGAAACCAGAGATGAGGCGATTAACAAAAAAAATGAATTGGGTTCAATTGGGGCGATTCTCCCAAAAAATTGAATCTGATTCAAAATCTGTGATTCAGTTTTCAAATGAATCCGATTCCTTCAAAAACCGCGATTAAATTTTTGTTATTTTTGCTACCTACTGCTGACTAGATATGAAGTTTTGATGTAAAATACAATCAAAAAATATTTCGGGCAGATGTTGTGGCATTTATTAAAAAACAGAAGCAAATCGGATTGAAGTTGCCTGCAATTCACTTCGGAATAATGTTAAAAATGGAATGTTAACTGAATTTTTGTCTTTCCTCAGGCAGAGGCTGAAGGTTAATTTTTCAAATTTTCAAAGAAGTATGAAATTGAAGGTTAATTTTTCAAATTTTCAAAGAAGTATGAAATCAATGGACAAAAATATATTCGAGACTGGAATACACCAATTTTGAAGCAAATTACCCGAACCTTATCTGGCTTGAAAGTCCAAAAAAGTATCTGGAAGTTTCAAAACGACTTGTAATCCGCCTGCAGTAGACCTCATAGTTCATGGTGTGTTAAAATTATATTACAGAGTGAATTTCGGTTGTATACAACTCCATTTGACGAAATTTTCAAGTTTCTAAAATCTGCCGGAGGCTTTGGGAATTTCCAAAAAGTCGCTGGAAGCTCCAAAATGACTTGAACCCACCTACAGTAGACTTGATAACGCGTTTAAAATTTTAAATTGGGGTGCAGAATGAATTTTGGATTTCAATCTCTGTTTGGTAAACTGAAAAATCTGCTGAAGACTCCAGTAGTTAATTTCCAAAAGGTTGCTGGAGGCTCAAAAACGATTTAAAAACTACCTTCAGCAGACTTTATGCTATAGTAGGTACCTATAGCTGCGAATTTGTGTTTTTAATTTTCCGAAATGAACGGTGCTCAATGCTCAAAAAAATTAATAAGACATTTGTATCAAAAACACTCCTTGAAGAGAAAAAATTGGAAAAATTGGTGAATTAAAAAAAAATGAATTGTGACGCTGTGATTCAGATACAGTTGAAGAGTCCAGGGAAAGAACCAGGTAAGTCACTTTTTCAAACTTTTGAGTTACGGCGTTTTGAAGTATCAGAATGCTCCAATTTTGTAGGGAATTTGAATTTCATCAAGGTAATGACTGGGAATACATCACACAACATCCCACAAACACAACTTGAGGCATTGTTGGGAAAAAAATGAAGAGATTGGCCAGTCACGACTTGAAAAGTCACTCTTTTCGTGAAAAAATCAAGCAAAAAATTGAAAAATCAGTGTTTTGCAACAACTTGAATACGATAAGAATCGATTATTTATGATGACATAATGAAAAATTTTTGTATTCTAAATAGTTAACGATGTTGAAATTTTCTTCTTGTCGCCTCACATTTGGTCTCGGCTCATTTTTCTCCTCTCCTCTTTTTTTTAAAGGCCATTTTAACCATGAAAAATCGATTTTTTTCAAAATATAAATGGACTACATTTTTCTACTCCTCAGTGTGAATTTAATTCAACCCTAAACTCATTTTTGAAAAAAACTGACTTACCTGGTTCTTTCCGTGGACTCTTCAGTTGTGAATAGGATTCAATTTTCACGCTTCATTTTTGTTTTGAATCCTATTCTGAATCCGGTTCATACATGGTACATATCTAACCATGATCTAACGAATTTTTTTTGTTGAAAAAACACTACTTTTTCACTACTTTTTTCACTGCCTTTTTTCAACCAAATTTTCAGAAAGCTATCCATTCGACCCCCCCCCCCCCTCAAACACACAAGAAATAAAAAAAATTGGAATTGGAAGAAAATTTATATACAAAATATTTTTTTAATTTCAATCAAAATCATTTTAAAAAAATAATACAAATGAACACATGTTATAAGACAAGGTGTCTTACAAAATTTCAAAATGAAAAAGCAGGGCTCAAGAAGGTCGACATTTTTCAAACACTTACAAATTTATAAGAAAAGGAAGCCGAGGGGGGGGGGGCAAAATTTTACATTAAAATTTTTCACTTTTCCAATGTCTTCAAACATCCCAAGATTTTTTTCAAGCAAGCGGATGTCAAAAATATAATTTTATTATTTCAATTTATGATTTTACGTATTTTTCCTTCAAGGTTCGTGCTAATGTAATGAAACAGGTCGAATAAAAACTTTTTTCAACGTCAAAATGTTAAAAAATATAATATAATATACTTACAAAAAATTGATGGAAAATTTGAACGACATTTGGGGAAAAAACATACCAATTTTTCGAAATGAAACGGCGAGTTTTAAAGCAAAATAAGTAGAAGATAAAATAACAATTTTGTCATTTGAAAGGTACAATTTTACCTAATATTCATAAAACGTAGGTATACAAATTTCGATTTCTCCTTCAAGTCTGGAATTTTTCAATTGCGGAAAAGAGAAACAAACCGGCCCTGACGAAGCGAGGGCAAAAGCTCTCAAAAATCAGTATTTTGAGAGGTATTTTGAAAAACTCAAAATTGAAAAAAAAACAAACGAGCCCGAGCAAAGCGGGGGCAAAAAGCTTTCAAAAATTCGTGTTTTGTTACGAGTAAAAAAAAAAGGTTCCTCATGCAGGGAAGGAATTCATTTCTCTGATTCAAACTTTGACCATTTCTTGATTTGAACAATAAGGTTCTCAGGTGGAAAAAGAGCAAATAGCTCTCAAAAATGTGTAATTCAAGCTCTAAAAAAGTCAACAAATGAGCTCTTTTCTACAGAATGAAGATTAAGAAAAAGAAACGCATTTGAATTTTTCATTTTTTTCACACCTTTTCAACAAAATTGACTACATTTTCACTACTTTCACTACCTGTTAGATACCCTGTGAATCCGATTCAAAAATCAAAACTGATCCGCATTCAATTCCGTGATTCGAATGGTCCCATCTTTGCACGAGATAATATGCAGTAAGTACTCAACCGATTTTCATAAAAGACCCCTCAATACAAAGCTTGCGAATGTGTAGGTAGATATTCAAGCTATTATTAAAAGTTCGAAAAATTTGGCCAAAAGTTCAAAAAGCTCAAGAAACCATTTCGAAGGTTTTTTTGATTCCACGAGATTTCAGTAAATACTCGACCGATTTTCATAAAAGACCTCTCAATAGAAAGCTTGTGAAGTGTAGATTTGTGGGGTGTTCTTGAAAGTTTTAAAAGTTGGCCAAAAAACTCAAAAAGGTCGACAAACAATTCGGCCAATCACAACGCTGCATTAAGCAAGTAGTCCATCAGCGATGGTAGCCGAACGGGTCAAGGCGACGGACAGATTATTGATCTTGGGTTCAACTCCTAATTTTACCAGCTCAAAAAGCTTGATACTACTTTTATTAATTGTTGATCTCTAAACATTTTAAATCGCAAAGCTTTAATTTTTTGATAAGTACTACTTTTTAAAAGAACATCAAAATACTCAATCAGCTTGATATTGCTTTGCTATACACACAATTACATTTCTCATACATTTTCAACATTTATATTTTCACGCTCTAGGAGAACCGCGCAGTATGCGCGGTTTTAACGGGTTTTCTAGTTATACTAAAGACTATGCTCTGTTCTCCAATGCTCAGTTTTGAATGAAAAGATTTCCTGGAATGGAAATTCCACATAAAAAATTGCCTCTAATGCGCTAATTTAGAGGAAACAATGAAAAATAAATTATTGATCTGCACAAAATAAGAAAAAAAGCAATGGTTATTGTTGTTTCAATAATTGGGAAAGAGCCAGTACCCCATGTGCTAGAAGAAACAGAACCCTATGGGGATACCTATGCTTGAACTACAGTCAATATTATTGTGCTTCAATGTTGGAAAAGAGAATATTGTTACAAATTTGTTTGATGAACATGTCACTGAAGAGAAGTGGTAATGATCCAAATAAATACATTGAAGAAGTCAATTCTATTGTTACTAATCTCAACTTTAGTTTACCAATAGGTAGTGCTATCTTACCAGAAGAACATCTCCCTTGGATCCTAAATTGTGTACCCAAAGAACTTGCTGCTGCTCACACCTTGAGTAACTTAATGCGCTACTCAATTAGGGTGAAGATATCACAAATAAGGTGATGTTAAATAAGGCCTGTGAACTTTCAATTTAAGAGGCAACAGTCAACACTGATCATAGAAGAGAAAGAAAAGTAGTCAATCAAGTCCACCACTATCTTAGCCAGAGGTAAGCCATCTCTGCCTGTTGTTTGCTTCTGTTGTAATGATGCTGGGCATATTTCAAAGGGCCTGCCCAAAGTACACCCTGGTAATAGGGTAACATTTATTTGCAGGTAAAAACTATTGCAAAAAAATCAACTTCAATTGTCATTAGATCAATAGGATGAGATTACTGAAAAACTGACTGAAGAGCAACTCCAATCAATTGATTAATTGGTTAAATAATACTTCAAGCAATTGCTGTCAATTTTACCTTAATTTTCAGTCATTTCCGTGCTCATTTTTCAGTAATAGTGATATTTTGAGGAATGTTTCCAAACTCATCATTCACTTTGATGACATTTCATACCTATATTTGATCACTTTTATTAATTATTTTTGAATATCGACACAGCTTTCTCCTTAATAAGTTTTTTTACATTGTTTTATGCAATAAAATTTTGTGTGGTTTTGGAAACTTTTATAGAATGATTTTTGTTTTCATTCATGAAAATTTTTCCATTAAAAAAAACGACCTATAATTTGATTTTTTTATATTACCTACCTATACCTTCTTTTCTTTATACTCACTCTTTACCAATATATATCATTTTATTTTCTATTACTTAACCATTCCTTGGTAGTATATCATATTTCATTCATTTTTACTCATTCACATCCATGCTTATAAAAAAAAAATAATGAGATTTTTTACTGAGTCTGTTTCAATAGATGACTTTCTGAAAACCAAACTCAGATTAATTGCCCTGTATGCCATGCAGAATTGCAGAACAATTCATGAATGGAAAATTTGTCTTAGCAGCATACACCTGTTGGAAAAACTTGAGAATATGAAACAAATGCTAATAATTAATAGTATTTAATACAAAAGAACTACTCGAAATTACGTTAATCCAATCACGCAAATACAGCCCAAAAGTAAGTAGTCTTCTTCACAATTAAACCAGAGAAAATACATATCGGTCAATTTCTTATCTTTCATTTGTCAATTTTACTATTTTCTTATCATAATTAAGAAAGCCTAACATGAATGATTAGCTTACTATAATGTATTTGTTTATATTATTATGGGAGCACATTCATTGAATAATTAGTTGATGTTTCAAGGAATACTTAGGAGAGGAAAACGTATACTTGTTCATTACAGCCCTACGTGTGCTTTACAAGGGGTATGTTAGTCCACCATTTTCTTCCCAAAGTGTATTTTTTGCACTTAACTCAAAAACTATAATATTTATAAAAATTTGAGTCCTACTTGGTAAAATATGGCATATTTCGCAAAATTCTAGAAATTTCATGCAGTAGAACCAGAATTATTGAAAAAATTAAGAAAATTATGAAAAATAAAATTTAATTTTTTGTTTTTACATTTCTTTCAGAGATTTCAGGTTCTACAGCATGAAACAAGATTTTTTGCAAAATTGATCACATTTTTTCATTGTGTACAAAAAAGGACTCTTGTAAAATTTTTGTAATGTTGTAGTTTTTGAGTTGTAAAAAATACCCTTCAGGAAGAAAATGGTGGGCTAACACAATACCCCACTTTTAAAGTGAATCCTAAATGCCTGGCTTTTATGCAACAGGTACTTGTGCCGCAGGTTTTCATAAAGCAGCAAGATCGCCATCGTCGCTCCTAATATTATACTCGTAGCTCAAGGACTGGGTCATTCATAACAAACTTGGATTTTCAATTCTTACAGCAATTCGGTACTCCATGGGATGAAGACTCAAATCAGTCAAATCTGAGTGCGTGCACAGACTCGGTAACATCCCCATAGGTAAAATTAAATTTAAAACGACTCACCCAAGTGATACCTTATGTTTATTTACTAAGTATATTAGGTACACGTGGTACGTATTTATGGCGGGAATTCTCTACTCACCTGCAACAAAGAAAAAACCAATAGTAGATTAGTAAATTTGAACAAATATGGTAATCAGTCTATTAATGTATTTATTAGATAGAATAGGTACTAAATATAAGTAAATCAACTAGGCACTAAAAATGAAATATGCTATGTAAAATTTTGCAATTAATTATTTTCACAGCCGTCTCCAAAATGAATTCCTTTTGTTCAATTTTCATCCTCCTACATTCACTTCTACACCCACCGCACCAAGCAGTATTCCATCTAAATCGTCAAATTTGCACATTTTAAAAAAATCAAATAAGTATGTACTAAAGTAATATCTGAAGAACAGAAACACGGCGAACGCAAAAATTATCTATATTATTTTGTATCAGTGAAACAGAAGAGCAAATTCACAAATTGTCTCACAACTGGAACGTTTCGAACTGGCACACTACAATTTGAACGAAACCCAGCTAGATCAAAACAACGTGTCCTAAAATTTCCTTCACCAAAATTTCACTTCTTAAAGTTCATTTTTGGATTTTTGGCAAATTTTTTAAAAAATGAAAAAATTTAAAAAATCTGTTTTAAAGTCGAATTTTTTAACTTATTTAATCTTTATGAAGTATGTGTATAAGATTTATATTTAGGTATTGAAATGAGCAAAATTTTTTCCGAAAAATCGGTTCAAAACAAAAACAAGACCACTTATGCACTTATATTTTTCATTTTCACCGATTATGGAAGTGAGGAACGAGGGCTGAACACGGAAAAAAACTAACGTAGGAAAGGGAAACGCCACTGTATTGAGAGTCAATCCAGTGAAGGTGACTTTGAAGTTTGAGGATGCGACTACTGCGACCCTACCAGTAATATCTACCTATACCTCTGCTCTACCTACCAACATAAACGAGAAGCAAACCCCCTCAACAAAAAAGTACTCCATAGAACCAGGAAAATGACGTCACACGACAGACATTTCTGTTTTAAGTAAATATATCGGCATCCCATTCCTAAAAACTCGAACCAACTGTTCCAATATTCATAGCATTATAGCATGTGTTATAACAAAGTAAACAAACAATAGTATGATATTAGGTGTCATCATTATCCTATGTACATTCACCACACAAAGTGGCACTATTTCTGTTTTTCTAAAATGATTTTAAGTAGATCAACATGTGATGTGTGCATATTTCGTACTTTCGTAGTCGTACAAATGTACTGTACCTAGACTTACCTACCACCTATGTAATCATAAAAATACGAAATGAATATTTCATCGCAATTACAAGAAAATTCAAATTTAAATAAAAAGTACAGGACGAAAGAGAAATATTTCAATCGAAAACCAAAACTCCCCTCACATGCAAAGTAGGTAAATGAAAAACAAACGACTCACCGCACTTCCACTTCTTCAAATCGTACAACAGGATACTCATTTTCCCAACATCTGAGAAAGCAGAAACGCAGCAAACCATATTCACGACACCCTGTTAGGCCTATTCTATGTAGATTAGATCGGTTTCATTTCAGAAAAAAATCTCGAGATCGAGAAAAACAGAAAATTCTCGACGAAAATATCAACGAACGCAAAAATGAGCAGTAAACTTGAACTTATTACTACCTATTACGACACGATCCTGGGCGAATTACTAATAAGTCAGCAATGCACGTCACTCTTGATACAAAATTTGAAACCCCTGGGCCCTGATTCTCGTCTCGATTATACTAAAAATGAAAGTCGATTGTCGAAAACTGAATTGGCGCACTTTGGACTTACACGACATCGACAATGAAACTACTCACACCCTACGCGATAAACACTTACAAGTAATTATTAAGTACGTCGAAGAATAGGTATTTCATATAGCTGCTTAAAACAAATTCGATTTTCCGCAGGCACAACCCACGAGAAAATTACAAAATCAAGACTAAAAAAAGTATTAAGTAAAATACTAGGGAATGAGCATAATCAAATGCAACCAGGAAACCAGCTGCGAAGTGACATATCAATCAAGTGGGGAGCACACGACAGTCGCTGATTCGTTGAATCTACACACGTCAGGTTCATTGTTACCATATCTGCTCCCCCTTTTATGTTTTCTCATCCCCCTCAAGTATATGACGTAACGTGAGGATTCATTTCGATTTTCTGCTCTTTGTTCCCTTCCACACAGAATGATTACAGAACTTTACTTTTCAGCTTTTATGGCAAAAGTATTACTTGAAAAAATTTTGAAAATAATTTTTGTTTGTCAGAATTTAAAATGCTATTAGTTCACTAATATGATTTTCACTTTGGATACATATTCCATATGAGATTTTGTACATTGAAATTGGAAATGAATAAGGAGAATGGAAATTGGGATAAGTGCTTTAAAAAAAAAAAATGAAAATTTGTAACGTTGCTGAGCAGTATTTTACATATTATAAATTAAAGCAAAAAACTGAGGGAAATTTCAAAATGAATTCATTTTCACGAGAAAACGTGATCTTATGAGATGAAAAAAAAAATTCTAAATGAATTCATTTTCAAGAGAAAACGTGATCTTATGAGATGAAAAAAAAAAATTTCCCCCAAAATATATACAGCACAAAATTGAAAAACTTGGGTCACTAAAATCGAGCCATTTGTTTTACACATAAAATATTTCACATCATAAGATTAGTTCACATCGCGATTTTCAACACTAAATTGAAAAAAAAAGAACTTTGACAAAAAACGAGAAACAGCATTCGCGAAAATCAGAGAATCAACTGGTAGCTTTCAAATAAAATTCAAGCTATTTATATTTGGTGTGGTAGCATAAAATCAACGATGTGATGAATGCCTATACCTACTCGAGTCAAAGTCCATTTTTTAAACAGAAAAACAGTCGAAAAATCGACAGTGACAATTCATCCCTTCACACAAATAAAGTTCAAAGTCCAACTTCTAGTAGGTACACACACACGTAAGTATAAACAAGAAACATGAATAGGCCTAATGATATGATTCATTATCTTACAATGACGTTTTTCTTGGCATGTTGAAGTTGAAGTTCAACCTAACTAGTGTACAGTATGTTATCCGCCAATAAAGGAATCGCAAAGGTGATTGTGAATCATTTTTAAAGTGATTTTTCTCCCTTATAGTTTGTAAAAAATTCATGAAATAAAATTATAAGGACATTAGGGCGCCTATTCTCAAAATTAAACAATCAGACATTATATTTATGATTCATCAGGTTTTATTTGTCCGGAAACAATAAGCACATTGTCTAAAAAATCTAGGGAGGGGGGTATAGTTGCCCAATCCTGAACTTAATTCACTTGGGGCCCTGTAATCAAATATTAGACGTGATATTCGTGTTCAGCAGCTTTGATTTATCTGAAAACGATGCCCATATTGCCAAAAAAGTTCTGGACCCCCCGCCCTCCAAGAAGGGGGAGGGAATACAGCGCCCAATTCGAGGCTCATTTGACTTGGAGTCCTCTAATGGAAGAATTGACATCATATTCGTGCTCATCAGGTTCGAATCATAAGGTAATGACACCCATATTGACATGACCATTTTGACACCTCCTCCAAAAAAATAGTCCAACGGGAGGGGGGTCACAGCAGCATATATTGGTAATACTTTTCATTTTGATGACTCGAAAAAGTATCTGTTGAATAATTAATTTTCAGTTTCTCAGTTGTGTTCACGATTATTGTTCTTTTTGGCTTTTTTTGCTCAATATAACCAGTCCCCCCTAGTTTTTGACCATGTTCCCAATGAAATACAATTTTGGGAAAAAAATATGTTACTCTTGAGTCAATAAGGTATCTAAAAACGTGCATTAAAAAATTGAGCCGAGTGTGCTTCATAGGTAAGGAAGGCATTCAAACTTCAAGTCAAGTATTTGAGGGGGGAAATGGTAGGGGGGAGTTCAAATGTTTTCATGGAAGCCCCTCGTATATAGCTACGCATTGGTCCAGGTGTGGAAAAAATCGGTCTAGCTAATCTGGAGAAAAAGCCTGAGACTTTCTTGAGTAATTAACCTCAAGAGCCACTCAAGATACAGCTCTATAACATGGCGGATTAAAGTATTTTGATGGTACCTACCTACCACCAAAAATTTCATCACATGTGCCGCATCTTTCTCGCCTATGCCCTTTCAGAGTCAAACCAACGTACGAGCTGAATTTCCTTCATTTCACAAGATAGGCCACTTATCATGCTTATGTTTCGTTCGACTAGTCGAGTTTTATTGGACTGGGACTTCGCCCCGAGATCAATATCACTGCTTCTGATTTTAAAAAGTTTTTTTTGGAACCCAGGATGGAACCGGAGTGATTTAGAAGACACTGGTCCAAAGGTTGCATGATAAGCAATGTTTTATTTTCCCTCTCTCCCCTTCATAAGAAATTGACTTGCGGAAATTATAAAAATAAGAATTTTTCATGGCTTATTTCTCTATGAAAAAAAATGAATACCTAAGAAAATTTTCAATCAATTTTAAAAGTTTCAACACTTGTACATACGTCCAATTCATTGTACATATACGTTCCTCTTCAATTTTTTTTTTTTCAGATCGCTCTTTTTGCCCCTCTCAAGTCTCAACAGTCTTGCACTCAAGGATGGCTCGTTTTTCATTTTCTTTTTTGAAATTTGATAGAGCCTAGGAAAAAACATGGCGAAATGACATCAACAAGACGTAGGTAAAACTTCACTTCAAATTTTAAGGCGAATGCCGAACATGCCCCCTCCCCACGACAGGAGCTCAAAGTCCAAAAAATTTGAGAACTTTTGATACCAATATTTCGAAAAAACAGCCATTTTCTTTTGTTCGGCGATAATCTCAAATTAATCATCTTTTGAAGGAAAAGAACTAATTTTGAAAATTCCTGAATTTTATGAAAATGAACTTTGAGTTTTTCCAATGATATAAAAACGTGATGATATTAAAGTACATACTTGAGACATCATAAGACCACTTGAATAAAAAAAAATTCAAGAAAAATTTTGAAACAGTTAACAATTTTTTAATTTTTAAAGCTTTGAGCTTTTAACGAGAAGGTTGAACATTGACCTAAAAATCTGAAATTTTTTCCCACGTTTTCTTGAAATTAATTCGCCACAATTCCTTCATGAGCTCCATCAAAAATTTTCAAAAAAAAATACATTCACGAACGTAAATAAAAAATTTCGCTCGTAAATTTATCAAACACCTTGTTCCAGTCAAAGTCAAACTGCCTAAATTACGAGTTGTTTTTACGATTATGCAGGCGTATTGTAAATATTATTTTACGATTATACAAATTTCAAAACAAAATTTTCATCACGATAATGGAGAAAAGAACCGTGCGAATATTTTCTTTTTAATGGATTTTTCAAACGCAGTTTTATAGGCTCGAAGAATATGGATTTCATTATCACCCGTGGGTTGATTTCCTTCTTAATTTTCTCACTTAATGTTACGTAGGAGGTGGAGATTTTTTTAAAGGAAGTCTTCTTTACATTTTTTCTTACCTTATCTGTCACAATTTCCAACCAATAGAGCACTAAAATAGTCTTCCAGGCAAAAAAACTAAATGAATTTTGAAATGGTTTTGTATAAATGATGTTTGATGTGATGATTAATGAATGTGCACTGAACCACTGACCTTGGCTATTTTGTACACTAAAGATTGTAGAAAAGAAACATGTGTCTTTATATTTCGTCACGGTACCAGCCATCCTAGCCTAATGTCCTAAAACAGGTTTAGTTTTTCAACTAAGAAGTTCTATATGTAGCCTAATGCACATTGTAGGTACCTATACTCTCATCTGTATGTACACAGAGTTCCAGATCGCGGGTTTTTTATTCTCGTTTCCTCCTTGGGTATTGTACTTCATCTCCCCAACCCTGTCTACATCACCGGATCTCGATGTAGTCGCCAGTTTAACCTTCCACATTTTGAATTTTAGCACCAGCACGAGCAAATAGTAGAGAGGTACACCCAGTGAACACCTTTTGCTTGGGTTCGATTAACGTGCTCGTTCGGTCTTCTTAGGTACTATTTTGTATCTTATCATCTAACGTATTTGTTCAGTTTCTGTGTTTGTTTTGTGCCTCCTCTTTGGATTGCTTGCATTATATTTAGATACATCGAGCAAAAAAACCGTCATAAATTAAAACACGCGATCCAAAATACTACCATCCACACGAGAAAAAATGGCCAACGCCGAAGCCTGGAAAAACCTAGAAGCAATGGGAGTAAATCTATTCATACAGAGATACGCCATCGACGAAATCCAGTCCCTCAAACCGAAAAATAACTCGACAATAAGTCCGGAAGAAGCACACGCATCCATCTTACAAATACGTAAACTTTACAACTTATTTACCTACATCCAAGAAGATATCAATATCAATATCGATCCCACTCATCGCACGAGTCAATTAGCTCTCACAGACAGAATGCGTAAAAAAGTAACATCATATTTAATAAAATTTCAACAAATCCTATCACCCGACGAACCCTCCAAACCGATCGAATTCCCGGTAAAATTTACATCTTCCGAAAAACTAGAAGACTGGATCGCTTACGAAGAGTATCTCGAACAGAGACAAGAAATTCGCGATTTTAACTGTCTCTGTTGGCCCATCCCGAACGATATTCTACCCGCGATCAAGCAGCTGCGAAAAGAAGGCGCTACTATTTCCGAAATCGAAAAAATCGTCAATAAGATAAGCTCGAGTATGGATTTCGATAACTTAATCGAAGCCGAAGTTCAAAATGTAGAAAATTATCCCCTTCTTAATAACGACGATAATAAGGAAGAATTCCAAGTATTCGCGAAAACGGCTAAACAAGCGACTCGTATTTTGAGAATTTGTAATGATGAATTGAATACCGAGCAGGCATCGTGGATGGTGCATCGTATTACGGAAAAATTCCCCGAGACGGTTAAAAATAAATGGAGGAAGCAAGTACATCAACAGGCTGGTGAATCGTTGGAGGTAAAATTAGAGCATTTCCTCGATAAACCTGTAGATGTATTGTTTCAAGAAGATGTGGTTGGGAGGTGGGAATGGATTAGGGGTGTTTTTAGTAGAATTATGAATAAATTTTTTAGCCGGTTTAGGGCTTCGTAGTGATTATTTTTTGATAACTTTCATTGTTTACCAGTGATTTTTTTATTCATTTTAAATTTTTATTGATGTATGTATTTTATTGTTTTATTTATTTTTTATTATTCATTCATTAATTTATTTATTTACTTACTTATTTATTGTGGCTTCTACTTATGGACTTGATATTGAAACATTTCAAAGTTTAAATATCGAATTTTGCTAATTCTGTGAATTTTATAATAATTGAACCATTTTATTTTAAAGTTTTCTAACAGAGGATAAGAACTTTTAAAAAATGTGATATTTTGAGCAGTATTTACCAACTGTGCTATTTTTTTTTTTTTTTAATGAAAGATGAGCTATTTAAAAATATTGTCAAAAATATTGAATGGATTTTAAAAACTCAAAATGTGGCATTTTGAGCAGTATTTACCAACCGTGCTATTTTTTTTTTTTTTTTTTTTTTTTTTTTTTTTTTAATGAAAGATGAGCTAAGTATTTAAATGAAAAATTAATATGTATTACTCGTCCTCAATAGATGGCAATTTTTACCAATAATATAAAAAAGAAAGATTTATTTAAAATGCATTTTTATTGTTCTAAACTTTTGAACTAGCCCTGCTCACCAACACAAAATAATGGATAAGTATAGTTTAAAAAATTCATAATTTGAATGCTCTGTGTGTACTACATTTTCATGTTTTTAAATATATTTTTTCATGTAACTTTTCAGATACCTTTTGACTCTTTAAACAATTGTTTGCAATATTTTGACAATATTTTCAACATTTATTGCTCTATACAAATATTTTTTTTTAGTTTTACTGCATGTAATAGTGTGTTTAAAAGTGCTAAACGTTCATAATTGTGATTAAAAACAATTTATACAATTTTTTAAAACGAGTACTATTTTTTTTTTTTTTTGGTGTTTGTAATTAAATGATTCATTTTTCAAAAATGTTCACGATACCAAGTTGAAATTCGATTATTAATTAAGTCAGACCAGCCAATCTTTTCAGTCAAAATACCAGTTGAATTAATTAAATCGGATTTACTTAAATGAAAAGCTTTTCTATTGCTTCGACTTCGAAATACGAATACTCACCACTCAAAGATTATTAATGCTCGTGCATAGTGAAAAGAATCCTCGAGGAGAGTTCAAAATGATACTTGAGCATTCTGTCCACTGGTAGATGAAAAATAAATGATTGGCGAGCTCAAGACTCGAGAATTTTTGTATGCATTACAAATTTGCGGAGAAAAAACGATAACTAGCTCCTTTAATTTTGAACTTAGGCAACATCGAGATATTTTATTTTTTAGAATAATTAATTTCCTACATAATAAGTAGTTTTTTGCCCAAGTTTCAGATTGAAGCCATGAATTGTTTAAAAAATATAGAAATATATATAAGTGACTTTTCAGGCCCCGTCTGTCTCGCCTTCTACGTTGAATGCAGGAAATTAAACAACTTTTAGAAAATAAGTCATCTTCATGCTACCTCTATTTTTAAAATTGAAGAAATTATGAAGGCTCAAAGCAAGATTTTTTAAAATAATAAATACAAGTTGAACTGATTTCATCTGCCTAATGCCTTCAGTAATCAGATATGCAATCCTTTTATCAAGTAAACGCAAATTTTTGCATAATTATAGGTAAGTAAGTACATATTATGTTTTTTGGAGGGGGGGGGGGAGGAGAAACCCATGGATAATGATTCCACAAATAGTTTCTTCCCTACTTTCTATTGCAAAAATTTCCACTTTTTTTAGTCAGAAAAAAATAATTTTGCAAAAAAAAGGGTCCTATGAAAAAAATAAAAGAAAAAAAATTGTCAAGTACGTAGGTATCGAATTTTTTGTTTGTAACCACCATTCATTTTTTTCAGAAGGCTTCATTTCGCAGACATTTTGAATGAAAGTTTCAAAGTTGCATTATAGGTGAAAAAGTAAATATTTAGATTTTTCAATTTTTTCTTGATCGAAAATTCATTTTTTGATGAAAACAAGAGTAAGGTTACTACAAAACAAACATCATCATAGAGCGATGATTTGCCAATTGCCACCTTTGTAAAATTAGATGAATTTTTTTCTGGAAGAGCGGGGAGTGAGGTTGTTTGTGAGTGCATAATTATTTCGAGCAAAAATCAAGTAGTTCGATTTTATTGAGAGATTTAAAAAAATCACTTCTTCCCTCTATGTCTTCTCGGCTCTCCAATTTGAAAAAATGTAAAGCGTAGAAATCCTAGTAAAGCGATCTTGAATTAGAAAGAATCCACATTTAAAATCACTAACATAATTTTTCAATTTTTTTTTTGCAACCTTAAAATGCTGAAGAAGTGAAGAAGCATCGATAAGTTGTATCCAAAAAATAAGCACCTTAGATATTCAAACTCTGCCAGGGAGATAAGTTTTTCAGAGAATTTTGCCTGACTTTTCTAGATTTTCCAAACCAATTTTTCAGATCTTTCATATCTACAAACAGAATAATGAAAGGAGAGAAGGAGGTCTAATTTTTTCAAAGGTCATCTGTCGGGGCAAATTTTATCGATTAATTCACAAACTTTCGCCAGACGCTTAAAAAGCTAGGATCAGAGGAGGGGGAGAAGACTCTAATTATTTAAAAATAAAAAAACGAATTTTATAGCCCTTTTTCAAAACATGGTATCTAACGGATTTTTTTTTTTGAAAAAAACATCATCTACTTTTTTCAACCAAATTTTCAGAAAGCTCTCCCTCCACTCGACCCCCCCCCCCTCCTCTACATACCTATACAAAAACAAATTAATAAAGTCAAATTTTTTGCAGGAAAATTTTTAAAAAATTGAAAATTTGTATATAGGTACACTATTTTTTAATTTTAATCAAAATTATAAAAAAAACAAGTTGACAATTTCATCAAAAATATACTTATTTTCCAGTTCTTTGATGGTTTTTGTAGCGCGTTTGAATTTTTTAATTTTTTCACCAACTTTTTTTTACTAAATTCACTACTTTTTCACTACTTTTACTCCCTGATAAATTCCCTGCAAAAGCAATATCGTTTCATTTCAAGAATTCTTTTGGCTAAAAAACTTATTTAAGCACTCCAGTTAAATTTTCAGGATCAGGAAACTGAAGAGGGGAACGTCAAATTCCAAGATGGAGAAAATAAATGCAGGGTTTCAAAATTCGAGGACATTCAACCCCCCCTTTCCCCTCCTCATCGAGTATGCCAAAAGCCACCTCAAACACGATCGACATATATTTTATTTCTGAAATTCTTAGTCAAAAAAATCTCCATTAGAAAAATGTTCATCGTTTTCAATAATTTTGGGCACTCAATTTTCTCTTCAAAAGAGTCTAGAAAAGGTCGTAACTGAAAGCTCCCTTTCGATCTTCATTGCAATTTTCATCAAAAAATATCATTAGATGATTAGACCGAACTATGCATTCGATATGACGAATTTTCCACTCTCGTGAACTTTCAATAAGTAGGTAAAGTACCTACATATACCTAAGATTACTCGATAAAATACAGGTCACCTCCCTCTGCTATAATAAGTCCATCTTCTTACCCCCTATATAAGTAAGTATAAAGTTGGACGTGAACATCTTGAGATATACGAGCATCGTGGAAATTTTCACTCGTACGTGAGTTCACGTCGTTTAAAACGTGTAAAACTTATCGGTGGTAATTTTCTCGCCTTGAGTAAGTATATTTGAAAAATAACGCTCGATTGGTTTATCACGTCTCTTTTTTTTCGACGTATACGGCAACCCATCAGGGGGAGAGATTGCGAGATATTCGAAGATGACTACGACGACGATGGAATTCGTATATTGGAAAAAATTGAATTTACTCGCTCGAAAGACTCGACTTACGACGTATAGAGTGGAGAGGATTTATGCAGCTGTCAAAAGTCATATCGGAACGTGTTATCGTCACAAAATCTGTGAAGTGGCGGTAAAACGTGCGGTTAAATTGTCAAATTGTAGTAACTTAATAAAGCTATGCGTCGAGCTAGATGCGCACTCGATCATCCCGTTATTATATAATCTAACCACAGGGAGTTGGAATTTCCAAAGCTCGATGAAGCTCGAATGAGAGAAGCTAATACTACTGTATATTAGTATAGGAGATAAATTCGATCTCGTAAACTTGATCGGGTTCGGGTATATCTTGGCGACAAGTTTTTAGAATAAAATTATCTCAAAGGTCGTTCTCAAAGGAACGACCTTTGTAATTAATCCTCGAGCAGAGCGAACGTTTGAGATTAAAGTATTACGCGAGCTTTTTCTAAGCGACTGTCCGACTGTAGAATTTAAAGGTAGTTTTTTCTTTACAAGGGATTTGGATTTGGCTTCTGTGTGCTTGGATATAAAAAGGACGAAAGGATTCGAGTATTTGGATAAACATACCTACATAACTACCAGTTGTACAAAGTAGGTTTGTTTCTTGAAATTTTTTAACCACGAGACTACCTAAATCGCAATGTAGTATTTCAATAAAATTAGAGACACTGAGAGAGCCATTCCATGAGATATATATGTAAGGCAATCGATCGTGTATTTGTTGTATTTTTAATATAAATAGAGAATTTGCTCACTCTGGTAGATTTGTGATGTGTATTTATAGCAAAGCGCGACCGAAAAACATTACTAGATGTGATTGCTTTTCTAACAATACTATTCCCATAAGACCTCTCTCTACTGTTGTAGAATTAAATTTTCTCTTTCATTCTTTTATCCGACAGCTTTGTCTTTTTTTATCGTTAACCGACGACAATGTTTAAGGTGAGGTTTTTCTCTACACAATTCGTAGGGTAGGTAAGTAAACGTAAGCCGTGTAAGTTAGGTTAAAAAAGTAGCCTTGATCGTATGAAATAGTGGTTCTGAAATTATCTCAAAAATTAATGAATTTCTTGGGGGGGAGAAAGGGGAGGATTAGGAGTAAGACCTAAGAACATGAACATTGGATCTATTCCAAGTTTTTTCAAGCTCTCACAAATGCATTACATAATAGTCGGGAAGCCCACTTAAGGATAAATAGCACCCCCCCCCCCCCGTCGCGTCGATCCTCCGGGACAACTTTTTTCTTAAAGGGGGAGTCCTAAGGAACATTTCTAGCCCTTGTACCCAAAAAAAAAAGTGGCCCTACATACAAAATGGCGGTCATTTTGATTGACAGGTCAGCCGAAATCGCAGATTCTGTGTTCCAACATAGGACTTGCACAAAATTTTTCAAACTGTACAAAGGTAGATCGAAAGATCTAGCAAAAATTTATCACCTGTCAAAATTTCAAGTGCTAAAGTGCGTTTTTCGGTTTTTCGTGAATTTTTGAAAATCAAATTTAGGCCAAAAATGAAGGAAAAAATCAAAATTTTACCAAATTGACCAAGAAAGCTGAAATTTGGGATACAGCCTATTTTCGACATGCTAAATCGATTGGAAACTGTTTCAAACCGTTTTGAGCAGTTCTGGAGCCTCCAGCAGATTTTCGAAACTCGAAATTCCCACAAAATTTCACCAAAATGGAGTTGGAAAGTTGAAATTTATTCTGCAAACTAATTTCAATACGGTACGAAGTCAACTGCAAGGGGATTTCCAGTCGTTTTGTGGCATCCAGCGATTTTTTGAAAATTACTGGAGCCTCCAGTAGATTTTTGAAACTTCAAATTTCCTAAAAATTTTACCAAACCGAGATGGAAAGTCAAAATTCATTCTGCAATTTAATTTTAATACACTACGAAGTCGTCTGCTGGTGGATTTCAAGTGGTTTTGAAGCTTCCAGCCACTTTTTGAGAGGTCGTATGGTGTTTTTTGGAAAATTGAAATTTCCAAGAAGTAGGCTGGAAGCTTCAAAACCATTTAAAACCATTTGAAACCACCATGTAGTCGACTTCATATCGTATTTAAATTAGTTTGCGAAGTAAATTTCAGGTTGCCAACTCCATTTGGTAAAATGTTGCGGGAATTTCAAGTTTCGAAAATCTAACTGTAGGTTCCAGTAATTTTCAAAAAGACGCTGGAGGCTCCAAAACGATTTGAACGCACCTGAAGTCGTCTTCAGAGGGTGTTAAAATTGGAGTGTATAGTAAATTTCAGCTTTCCATCTCCATTTGATGAAATTTTGTGAAAATTTGAAGTTTCAAAAATCTGATGGAGGTTCCAGGAATTCTCAAAAAGTCGCCGGAGGCTCCAAAACGATTTGAAATCCCCCTGCAGTTGACTTCGTACCGTATTGAAATTAGTTTGCAGAATAAATTCCAGCTTTCCAACTCCATTTTGGTGAAATTTTGTGGGAATTTCGAGTTTCGAAAATCTGCTGGAGGCTCCAGAACTGCTCAAAACGGTTTGAAACAGTTTCCAATCGATTTGGCATGTCGAAAATAGGGCGTATCCCAAATTCCAGCTTTCTTGGTCAATTTGGTAAAATTTTGATTTTTTCATTCATTTTTGGCCTAAATTTGATTTTCAAAAATTCACCAAAAATCGAAAAACGCACTTTAGTACTTGAAATTTTGACAGGTGATAAATTTTTGCTAGATCTTTCGATCTACCTTTGTACAGTTTGAAATATTTTGTGCAAGTCCTATGTTGGAACACAAAATCTGCGATTTCGGCTGACCTGTCAATCAAAATGGCCGCCATTTTGTATGTAGGACCACTTTTTTTTGAGTACAAGGGCTAGAAATGTTCCTTAGGATTCCCCCTTTAAGAAAAAAGTTGTCCCGGATGATCGACGGGGGGGGGGGGGTGCAATTTATCCTTAAGCGGGCTCCCCGACTATAATTGAAGAATTTACAAGAAATTGTTATCACGTAATTTTCCACAAACTTTTAATTTATTCACTAAATGAGATATTTTTTTTGAAAACATTAAATTAAATACTCGTATAACAAAAAGTTATTCTTCGTTTTAAATATTACAATAGAAAATTAAAAAATAGACTACCTACTTATCGTAAGAATTGGAAATGAATTTTTAAAAAAATCAAAAATGCTCTAGATCAACATTGAACATTTCATCTCAAGAAAATTAAGCCTACGTACCTACAATTTTATAACAATAATTATGAGTTTAGAATATAAACGAACTAAAAATGAATCAAAAAATGTTTTTTAAATTATCAGGCTATTTTCATTCATATGTAAATTGAAATAAATGTACCTGCATTATTTCTATTCTCAAAAAACTAGGTAAATTCAGTAAAAAAAATTATTCCTTATACTTTTCGAAAATAGAAATTTTTTACATTTTCTAAAGCTTTGACTGAATTTCAAGGGCAAATCACGCTGATAAAATCAAATTTTCAGCCTAAATTTAATTCGAGCACTAGGTAAAAAAAATAAATCCAAACTCAAACGACAAATTTCAAACACTTTTCTTTACCGATGATGTCATCTGATCAAACTAAAAATCTTGCGACTGCCATTTAAATTGCTCCTCGAGTACTACAAGTTTGTTTGTATATTTTCGAGCATAATCTTGCTCCAATTTCAGTTGCGAGGGGTTGAGATACTTCTCGAATTCATTCTGATTTAAAATGAACGATTGACGAAGAGATGAAGCACGTTGTGCATCCATTTTCCAGTCCCGAGGACCACGTAATGATTCCAACAATTTAATCTCTTTCAGCAACTGTTTCTGTTTCGCTACACACGCTAATATAATCTGAACATCGTTTTCAGCCTGTTTAGTTTGATTTGCTTGATCATCCGTTTCCATTGATTTTGAAAATGTATCATTTAGACTCGTGGATTTCGTTTTATTCGCCAAATCATCGCGTTGAGCAGTTTCTGCTGCAGTAGGTTCATCGTTTGATTTTCCAGGCTCGATATTTTTACGAGTTGAATCGCCTGTAGTATTAGAAGGAGCAGTAGTTGATCGATCCGGTTTGAGCATTTGTTTAGTAGGCATGGCTGCATCAGTTCGTGCTTTTTTAGTCACAACCTGATCACTATCTGATTTCCCAAGATCGTTTTGTTCAGATCCGGCTGATACAATTGAACGATTGCATGATGTTGAAGATGGCGAATTCGACACGATTTTAATATCATGTATCACAGTTCTGTTAGTTTGATCGTCCGCCTTGGATGCGGTAGAGGATGGTGAATCGTTCAGCATTATTTTTTTCAACGATACCTGAATAGAAATTACTCTTTGTTGCGTTTCTTTGGCAACTTTAATCAGGCGATTGAAACCGGTACTTGGGACAAGGTGCATGATTTCATCTACATTTGACACGAACGATTGGTAAAGACTGGTAAGATGATTGTACCTGATATCAGCTTCGATCGCATCAACATCGTTCACGGATCCTAACGAGGTGATCATTTGAATAGAAAAATCTAATTTACGCCATAGTAAAGCTGATTTATCGGCATTCGAGGTATTCGTCGTAGGTTGATTGATCGGTGGTCGAGGTAAATTAAGAAGACGCTGATTTTCCAGAAATGAAGTTGCAGCTGTAGTAAATCCTTCGCGATTAGCATGAAATCTGGAAGGTGGTTCATCAGCGATTGACTCACCTAATAGCTGTTGCTCCAACAGCTCCAACGCACGTAACTCTTCTTCTTCGGCTGAACCGAACAGTAGTTGTTCCTCACTGGCCTGGTCATTTGTCACTGAGGGCGATAGATTCTTAGCAATGTTATCAACCAAATTGCCATGTGATGAGGTAGAAAAGCCTCCGCGGTTAGCCTGAGACCTAATGCTCAATGTTTCATCGTCAGTTTGGTAACTCAGAAGTCTACGCAACATTGTCTCATTATGTTTACGTCGATTCATTTTAATGGCGAATGTCACAGATGATCGATAAATTCCTCGTACCTGTAACGAAATAAGATATACATAAAATACCTCTGCTCCTTCTGCACTCGTTCAATCTCTTTTCTTCAACACATTACTCATTACTCACCGTTAGGCTGTCTCTACGAAATGACCAAACAAACTGCTCTTCTGCTCTTCGATAGTTTGTACAAATTAGCCACACGAAACAGTATAACTGTACTACTCAGTTCAAATTCTAAATGAGTAGAACGCACATGTCGCACAACAATCACAACATATAATACACGTACACAGCATCACATCACAAGCAGAAGCACACTACTACTCCATCATGACAACAATAACAAAAGCTGGATGGGAAATGTCCCCTACCTCGTCTGCGGGCCTATTCATAGCTACCACGCGGTAAGACATCATCAACTACCGACCAATGAACGTTGCACACAAGTCAAGTGAAAGGTATGTATGTAAGGTAGGTAGGGTATGTAGAAGGCGAAGATCGAAGGGACTGAACAAGGATGCTATAAGGAGCTAAAAAAAAAAGGAAAACGAAATGATGCTCTTTCTAAAATCCAAGGTAACGTTTTAGTCAATCAATCATCGAGCTTGCACCAGCAAAGCAAAAATTCAAACGTTTAATGATGAGGAGGTAGGTAGAGGTACACAACTCGAAAGCTATATCCTTTAACAATTCAACGAAATTACTGCAGTAGACCAAACTAAATAAATCCTTTCAGAATTGGATTTCAACACACCTTGTCCTAGGGGAGACAAAAGCCGTCAAGAATTATTCAAAAGATGACTTCGCAACCCATAAAAATGGGCCAAAATTTCGCCAGTAATTCAAATATTTCGACTACCTAAAATGATTTTTTTTGTTGACACTTAATAAGGAATGTAGGGTCCAAAGTTGAGTTATGATTTTAAGGATTTTTGAAAAAGTGCCGTGCAACGTTTTAAAAAAGGGATATAATTTCAGGAGGAAATCGAAAAACAAATTATCAGTTGGATCTTGAGAACTGTCGAAGAATGGATAATGAATACATCAACACAAGTTGATTAAATACGCGAGAAAATTAATTGAAATCATATCAAAAAATTAATGACACATTTTCACAACACTGAGACAAAAAAAATTGAAATCACATAGAGAAATGTTAGTTATTTCTTGCAAAATCTGAACTCATTTTGAATTTGATAGGCCGGCCGCTTGACACCTGCTTCAAAACCCCCCAAGGCCCATAATCATGACCCAATTTTTTCCAAACGGTTCGCAAAACAAATCGACAAAGATTTATATTTTTTCAAAATCCCCAAAAAACATTATTTCAATTTTGGACTTGAAATAATTCGAAAGAGCTCAAAAAAGTTTTGATGACATTTTTTAATTTTATATGAACGTTTCAACCCATTTTAATACGTAAGCTGCATACAACACTTTTTTTCGAAAATCCTTAAAGTGACTCAATTTTGCACTCAAAAATCTTCAAAAGAATTGAAAAAATGTTTTGATGGAAATTTTTGATTTTTTCTCAAAATTCCAACCCAGTATGATGATTCACATGACATTGACACTAAATTGTACTTGGGTGATTCCACGTCGATTTGACCAAGAAGTGGTGAGGGGGGGGTCGGCGATTTTTTTGAAATTTTTCTTGTGGAAAGACCTTCCGAAGGGATGACCAATGGCGCAAATCGCACCCCTCTAGCCCATTTTTAAAGGCAGCCAGGGGGTGTCAAAGTTTTCAGTGAACCTAAAATATCATTCATTTCAGCAGTGGATTACTCGATAACCGCGATATCTTACCAAAATGGAACATATTCCCATAGTTAGGGGTTTTGAAAGGCTTTTTGGTGATATCATAAAAATCAGTGTTGCCACTTTTTTGCGTACAAAAAATTAGCCCAAAAAGCTTCGAAACGTAGTTTTCATATTGTTCCGTCTCTCAAAAATTCGGAAAAAAATATATTATGGACAACTTGTTTTAAATCAAAAAAATCACATTTTTTCGTAAACTTTAAATTTTTTCAAATCAACTATGCAACATGGTACCATCCCAATTTTGTAATATGTTGTTCAGCATGAAAAGTTGTCCATAATATATTTTACTTCAGAATTTTTGAGAGTCGGAACGATATGAAAACTACGTTTCGGAACTCTTTGAGCAAATTTTTGTACGAAAAAAAGTGGCAACACTGATTTTTATGATATTACCTAAAGCTCTTTAATACAACCAAAAAACCTTTCAAAACCCCTTACTATGGGAAAATGTTCCATTTTGGTAGGTATCGCGGTTATCGAGTAATCCACTGCTGAAATGAAATGGATGATATTTTAGGTTCACTGAAAACTTTGACACCGCCTAGCTGCCTTTGAAAATGGGCTAGAGGGCTACGATTTGGGCCATTGGTCATCCCTTCGGAAGGTCTTTCCACAGGAAAAATTTCAAAAAAATCGCCGAACCCCCTATCACTTCTTGGTTCAATTGACGTGGAATGACCCTGTGAATAGTTTGATTTTTTCGGATTCAAAATTTTAGAATTTGAATGATGATTTTTTAGAAATTCCAAATTTGAAGGGGAAAAAACAAACAGGCTCTAAAGAACTGATAGGAAAAGCTTTCAAAAATTCGTATTTTGATAGGCGAAGGAGCTTTTGATTTTTTTATGTGAGGATTTTATTTTTTGATTTAAACATTTTTCGAGTGCGAATTGCGAATAATAGATTTTTAGAAAATTTGATTTTGAAAAAGAAAAAATAACAGGCTTGAGAGAACGAGGATCGAAGTTTTCAAAAATTTATAATTCAAGAAGTAAATTATTGGTATTTTTTTAGGGCATAAGCTTTTAAAAAAACGTAGTTCAAGTTCCAAAAAAGTCGGCAAAATAACTTCTTTATTAAGTTATAAGTCTAGATTTTTTTAAATTTGCAGACTGTCAAAATTTGCCAACTTCATCAAAATTTGACAAGTGTGGGCCCCTCTTGAGTTTCGTCCCTGACTCGAGAACTGTTTCCAAAATGAGTGATGTTTGAAGTTACTATTAAGTATAGAATGAAGTAAGAACTGAATCATAAATAGGTTCTTACTTTTCAATATTTTACAATATCTACTCACCGAATACTTATGTAGGTTATAGCTATATTTTTTCAAACATTTCTGACTTACCTGCAACAGAATAAAAGAAAACACATTTATTAGTTAAATGAAATAAATTTCAGGTCTATCATACAAAATATTGAATCGTTGAAAAATTGTTCAGCGATAAAAACCATTTTAATTTCAGTACTCGTCAAAAAATGGTATCATTGTTTACGTTTAACTTTGGATACATAATTCATTTTCTTTTTCATTTTTTAAAATGTGATTTTATAAGTGTTAGGTACATACAACCCTCAACCCCCTTTAATTATCAAACTATGCAGAAAATCGTACACCCAGCTAAGGAAAATTTGCTTCCCTCTGTCCTAATACGTATAGCTGGTTCAGTGGTTCATAAAAAATAACGCTTTCTCAAATTTTAATATGAGAAGAAAGGGGTGTTTATTCAATTTTGGAGACTAACGAGAGAACCATTAATCTGATTCACCACAGCATCTTTGATAATACTCGAGGTATCAAAATTTCGGGAACTGAGGTTAATTTTTGGATTTTTGGTACAATTTACTCAATAAACTCAAAATAAGGGGGCCAGTTTACATTTTGAGTCATTCAGAAACCCAGTGACGTAGCCAAGAGCAAGCCCGGCCAGAAGAGCCTCGCCCTTTTGAAAAAAAATTCAACCCATCATGTTTTTGAACAATTTTTAATTTTTTCGCTGAAAAAAAAATCAAGTGTACATTTTTAAACATGTACCTACCTACGTATGAGAGAGAAACAATTGACTCTGAATATTCTTGATACCTACATTAGCTTTTTAGCGATCTTTTTTTCAAAATCCCCAAAAAACATTATTTTCAATTTTGGGCTTAAAATGATTCAAAAGAGCTCAAAAAAGTTTTGTTGAAATTTTTCAATTTTATATCAACGTTTCCACCCATTTTAATAAGTTGCATAACACTTTTTTTTCGAAAATCCTTAAATTAGTGACCTAATTTTGGGCTCAAAAATCTTCAAAAAAACTCAAAAAAAAGTTTTGATGGAAACTTTTGATTTTTTGCCAAAATTCCAACCCATTATGATGGTTGGTATGACAGTGACACTTAATTGTATTTGGGACTCGAAATTCTTCAAAAAAAATCAAATTTCCTCCAAAACTGCTCAAAAAGGTCCCAAAAAAGTTTCCAATAAAAAATGATTTATTTTCTTAGCCAATTGTAACCCATTTTGACAGGTCGCAAGCACTTTTTTAAAATCTTCAAAAACCATCATCTCAATATTTTAGACACAAAATTTTTCAAAAGTGAACTAAAAAAGTAATCATACGTAGACATTTTTGATACCAAAATTATAACCCGCTTTTATGGGTTACATAACACCTTTTTCAAAGACCTCCAACATCATGACCTAACTTCGCGCTCAAAATTCTTTAAAAGAACTTACATTTTTTCCAAAAACTCACAAAAATTTCGATAAAAATTTTTTCTGAAACCTAAAAAAATGAAAATATGGAATGGTATAGACTTACATATCTGCAAGAAGAATCTTAAAACTTGATAAAACATGTGAAAATAATCGGAAAATTGTAACGTTTAATAAGAAGAAAATTACAAATTTTCATTTCGTCTTTATGAGCACTATGAAAGAAAAAAAATTTAATGTTGTTATGAACCATCGAAATATTTTCAATTCATCAAATGGAACTAAGTAGGTAAGTTAAGTACATGAATGAAATATACATGTTCAAAAAAATTAATCATAAACAAGAAAAAACGAAGAACATTACAATAGAAATTAGAAAAAAAATTAAAAATAAAGTTGAAAATTACTTGATTAACACATTGATTTTTACTGATTTAAAAGCTACTATGATTTCGAATATCGCATAATTTTTTCGAATAAATTTTTCGTATTTTGTGGATACAGTCCAGAGCTTTAGAACTACGAGTAGATAGATAAAATACAATGGCATTTCTTTCAGAAATTGAAATTTTTTCACATTTTCTCAAGCGTTGGCTGAATTTTAAGGGCAAATTATGCTGATAAAATCTCAGCTTAAATTTAATTCGAGTACGTTTACTAAAAATTACGATCACGTCAGTCACCGTCACGAGTAAAATTTAACTTTTTTCACATATTATGATTTTTTAAAAAAATCCTAACTCAAAAGACAAATATCAATTATTAAACACTTCTTTGCTTACGACGCGACGTCATCTACTTACGTTGACTGAATGACTGTCGAGCATCAAACAATTTCAAGTTCAACTGGAGTACTCTAAGTCTGTTAACAACTTTATGAGTAAAATCTTGCTCCAATTTCCGATGCGAGGGGTTGAGATACTTTTCGAATTCATTCTGATTTGAAATGAACGATTGGTGAAGAGATAAAGCTTGTTCTGCAGCCATTTTCCAGTCCCCAGGACCACGTAATGATTCCATCAATTTAAGCGCATTCAGCAACACTTTCTGTTTCTCTACACACGCTAATATAGCCTGAGCATTGTTTTCAGGCTGTGTAGTTTGATTTGCTTGGTCATTCGTTTCCATTGATTTTGAAAATGTATCATCTAGACTCATGGATTTGGTTTTATTTACCAAATCATTGTGTTGAGCCGTTTCTGCTACAGCAGGTTCATCGTTTGATTTTCCCCGCTCGATATTTTTACGAGTTGAATCGCCTCCTGTGATATTAGAAGGAAGTTCAGTACTTGATTGATCCGGTTTGAGCATTTGTTCAGTGGAAACGTCTGCATCAGTTCGTGCTTTTTTAGTCACAACGGGATCACTATCTGATTTTGCAAGATCGTTTTGCCCATATCTGGTTGATTTCGATACCGATTCTAACACCTTTGCAAATGAACGATTGCGTGATGTTGAAGCTTGCGAATTCGGTACGGTTTTAAAATCGTGTCTTTCAGTTGTCGTTCTATCAGTTTGATCGTTCACCTTGGATGCGGTAGAAGACGGTGACACGTTCAATATTATTTTTTTCAACGATACCTGAATAGAAATTACTCTTTGTTGCATTTCTTTGGCAGCTTTGATCAAGCGATTGAAATCGGCACTTGGGACATGGACATGGTGCATGATTTCATCTACATTTGACACGAACGATTGGTAAAGACCAGTAAGATGATTGTACCTGATATCAGCTTCAATCGCATCAACTCCATTCACGGATTCTAACGAGGCGATCATTTGAATAGAAAAATCTAATTTACGCCATAACAAGGCTGATTTATCGGCATTCGGGGTATTTGTGATCGTTGGTTGATTGATGGATCGTCCTTGTTCAGAAAAAACAGACGGACTTTTCGGACCGTGAGATGAACGCGAAGCTGCAGTTGAGTATTTATGAGTAGCTGATAATCCGATGGGCGTATTTGGTCCATAAGCGGTTTGGACATTGTTATAAGGTGTTGAGTCTTTGAAAGTAGACGGAAATTGGATATGCTGGTATGGTCCATGAGCGGTTCGGGCATTGTTACGAGGTATTGAGCCTTCGTAAGCAGACGAAAATCGCCTAGTAGGATTATCTGGTCCATAAACCATTTGGGCATTGCTATGAGATGGAAGCAAATTTGTAATAGAACAATCCTTGAATAATTGATCAGGGATATTCGTCGTTGATTGATTGATCGGTGATCGTGGTTGATTTTCCTGAAGTGAAGTTGAAAGTGCAGTAATGCGTCTGCAATAAATCTGAGATCCGACATCATCTGGTTCATTAGCGATAGGCTTTCCAAATAGTATTTGATCCAACAAATCATTTAAAGGTTTGTCTTGGCATCTGCACTCGGATCCGAACAGTAGTTGTTCACCCCCGGCAATGTTACTAACAGGATTGCCCTGTGATGAGGTGGAAGAATTAGGTGTAGAAATGCCTCCACGATTAGCCTGGGATCTAACGCTTGATGTTTCATCATTAGTTTGGTCACTCAAAAGTTTTTGCAACGCTGTCTGTATCTGATTGTCATTACGTTGACAAGGATTCGTTTCAATGTATCCGGACAGCGGTTGTTCGCCCCCAGCAATATTACCAACAGGATTGTACTGTGATGAGGTGGAAGCACTTTGAGCAAAAAAGCCTTCGCGATTAGCCTGGGATCTAACGATCGGTGTTTCCTCATCACTCAAAAGTTCTCCCAACGATGTCTCGTTACGTTCAAGTGGATTCATTTTAATGGCAAATGTCACAGATGCCCGATAAATTCCTGGTACCTGTAACGAAATAAGAATATATAGGTAATACACCTCTGCTCCTTTTGCACTCGTTCGATCTCCTTTCTTCAATACACTACCTACTTACCGTTAGGCTATCGAAAAATACTTCGAATATTGATTTACGAAATTATCGAACACACTGTTCTCCTGCTCTGCCGATAGTTTGTATTTAGCTACACGAAACACTATCACTGTATTATTCGGTTCGGGTTCAAATTCTAAATGAAATAAATAAAGGTACCTACGTAGAACAGAACGAACAACACACAATACGCGTACGCAGCATTCACATCACAAGCACACTAATCTATTCTACATACGTATTCGGTATTTCTATACAATTACTACTCCACCAAGAGACCAGGACATACAGCTGAATGTGAAATACCTCCTGCCCCGTCAATGAACAGATGCATTTACAAGGAGTTTAGCTACGACGCAGTAGTACAACTACAGTTAGTATAGTAGGTATACGTAGACTTCTTCAACGACCGACCAATGAACGTTGTACACATATAAAGTAAAGTGAAAGGCAGGTAGAATAACTTACAAGAGTTGGGGGGAAGATCGAAGGGAAAGGGACAGGACGAGGATGCTACAAGGAGCTAAAAAAAACGAAAACGAAATGATGTTCTTTCCAAAATCCAAGCTAGGTAACGTCTTAGTCAATCATCGAACTTGCACCAGCAAATCAAAAGTTCAAAGTTGTTTCATGATGAGTAGAGTAGGTAGGTGAGGTACACAACTTGAAAGCTAAGCCCTTTGAAAATTCAACGAAATGACTGCAGTATAGGCTTGAACTAATTTTTAAATCCTTTCAGAATCGGATTTCAATACACCTTGGAGAGACTGGAGAGACAAAGGGTCGTCAATTCGAGTCAAAATTCAATGTACCCTAAGAAATTCACTTGGCTTCTTGTAAATACGTACAATACAATGCATATTGTACATATTGTCTAAAAAAACTAAAATGTCAGAAAAGACGTATGTATTTTAGGTTTTCGCAGGGGAACTAGTGCTCCTTAAGAGTGATTTTTGTAAAAATTTAGCACAAAAACGGTGACGTAGGTGTCATTAGGTTCAGTGCCCCCCCCCCCGGTTTCCAACCAAAAAAATCATATCCTTACAATTAGCATAGGAGTTCGTGCCACACTCATTGAATGGAAGTACACGATAAACAGCTGACAGAACAGGACCCACTGTGGGCTGTGAGCACCCTCAAAACGCCTGCAATTCAAAAACTTACAATGAATCCTAAAACAATGGTACAGTGATATCCTCCCATATGTTTTTGGGATCGCAGAATACGAATTTGACAGTATTTTTTTTGTAGGGGTGGAGGGTGAGGGGCTGAGGGGGTGGAAACTTCAAAATTTGACAATATTGATGTGTGATATGTCGAAATGTATGTTTCTGAGGGTGTAGATCACGAATCTGACAATATTTTTTTCGTAGGGGTGAACGGTGGGGGGTGAAGGGAGTAAAAACGGTGAAAAATTCAAAGTTTGACTATAATGATGTGTGATACGTCGAAACGTACCAAGTATCAATAATTCAACTGAAAGTAAGTACTTTTCATCAATTTACTCAATTTTAGTTTTTATAAAGTAATTATAGAGGTATTATAATTTATGTTAAAATCCCGTTTTTTTGCCTATTCTGTTGCATAAATTAGAATAGAACAAATTTTTGCACGTAGATGCAGAGGAAATTCCAGTGGCTGGTAATACTCAAGATAGTGTATTTTTAGATGTTAATTGCCATTTTTGCCTCAAAGTGCCCCGGCGACCTCCACAGTCGATTATAGTGAAAAGTCTTAGTGAATTTCGTTATAAAATGTTACAAAGTTTCTCTTACTGGGACTTAAACGGCTTCCCAACAGAAAATTTTTCATCCCCCACCCTTCACCCTTTCTACACCTTAGAAAACGTACATTTCGACATATCACACATCATTATAGTCAAATTTTGAATTTTTACCCGTTTTTACCCCCCTTTATCCCCCCCCATTCACCCATACGAAAAAAATATTGCCAGATTCGTGATCTACACCCTCAAAAACATACATTTAGACATATCACACTTCATTATTATCAAATTTTGAATTTTTCACCCCGTTCATCCCCACTATTCACCCCTACGAAAAAAATATTGTCAAATTCGTGATCTACAACCTCGAAAACATAAAGGAGGATGACCTCGCAATCTATAAAATGGGTCAACATTTCGCCAGAAATTTAAATATTTCGACGAAACTGATTTTTTTTTGACTCTTCTAAAGAATTTAGAGTCTAGAATTGAGTTATAATTTTAGGAATTTTTGAAAAAGTGCCATGCAACCTTTTAAAAATGGAATATAATTTCAAGGGAGAACCAAAAAAAAAAATCAAAACTGTAAGTATTCAGCATTTTTGAAAAATTGCAGATTTACAAGTTGTTTCTTCGAAACTATCGCACGAGAAAATTGACTGGGATCATATAAAAAATGAATGACACATTCCCATAACATTGAGATAAAAAAATAACTCATTTAGGATGCTTGACACTTTCTTCAAAACTCCCATAATCATGAACCAATTTTGGGCTCAAAATTCTTCAAAAGAACTAAATTTTTTTCCAGAAGGTTCACTAAAAAAATTCAATAAAGATTTCTGATTTTCTCGGGTAATTGATAGATTATTGCATTACACTTTTTTCAAAATCTCAAAAAACCATTATTTCAATTTTGGACTTGAACTTATTCAAAAAAGTTCAAAAGTTCCAAAAATGCTCAAAAATGTCCAAAAAAGTTATTAATAAAAATTATTGATTTTCTCGCCTAATTTTAACCCATTTTGACAGGTCGCATGATTTTTAGTGTGCGTAGCACACTATTGGTTTCGCTTTGAGAAATGAAATTTCATTATACATGAATGTTCTCTTAAACTATCCAACTGTTTTTTGTACCTATTGGACACCATTTGAGAATCATTAAGGCGGAGGGAATAGATTATTTTTCATTCAATTCGGATGGGTAATTGCTGAGTAATTGCAATTTTAGTTCATTATTTTAATGCATAAATTCCTAAAAAAGGAGAAAGGGGACTTGCAAAACACCTGCCGCTCATTGTACCCTGCTATACCCCCAGTCTATTCCATCACCGCTTTTCAAATCAGCTGTCTCATTGTACCCTGTTACACCCCTCATCTGTTAGCTGTATATTCCAAGTGGGAGTGGTTTGGTGGGGCGTTTACCCAACAAATATATTCTTTTAATGCCCAAACCCTCCATGTGAACTCGTAGTCGAATGGTTAGGGCATGTAGGTAGGAATAGGAATTGTAGGGTCCCAGGTTCGAATCCCCATCAGGTAGGTAGGTATAGGTGACGGATTTTTCGTTGGAAATATTGGATAGGTAAATGCTGTGGAGTGAGTACATGATGCTGGTGCAAAAAAAAACGAATTTTGAACCCTGTAGCCCCCTTATTTTAATTTATAAAAACAAAGTTATGAAATATGATGATATCATTTTGCTAAATGAATTTCATTTCATTTATTCAAATACTTTTTACTAAACCTATAGCGCCATAAGTACAGTAAAAATTACCTTAAGATGAGTAATTTTTACTTTTTATGATATAAAAATTACTTTAAAATGAATAATTTTTACACAATTTGGTTTATGTAATTTTTATTATCATGCTGTAGTAAAAATTATTAAAACAAAATCATTTTTACTACTTAATGTTATAGCAAAATTTATTAAAATGATGATTTTTACTATAAGATTACAGTAAAAATTATTATTGTAACTGAACAGTTAGAAATTACTGATTTTCAAAACAAATTTTATCATACTTATAATTATGTATTTTTGAATGGGATCCGGTTATTGTGCTAAATATGTACCTAGTCAAAATTTTTTGTAAAAATTACCCATATTTTTTTTGTGCAATTTAGAGGCAATGCGAATTCTTAACATATTTTATATGATTTAATAATTCTAGAATCAAAGGCAAATTCTGAAAATTGGTTTGAAATTTTATAAATTTGAAGACAATGGAAATTCTAAACAAAATATGAAAATTTGTCATTTAGAGACACTGAGAATTCCAAAAATTGATTAAAAGTTCTATAAGTTGTAGATAATGTGAACTTGAAAATGATATGAATTATTGTATGTAATATATATGAAGATAATGAGAATTCTGAAATGCACTACTTAGATATGTACGAGTAATAGCGGTTATAGCTGTAGAAAAGGCAGCTAGCTACGCACACTTTGCAGCTAAGCTTTGCTTAGCTGTCTAGTTTTTTTCAAAATCTCTAAAAACCACCATCTCGATAATATTATAAGCTCAAAATTCTATAAAGGTGATGAAAAAAAAAAGTTCGATAGAAATTTTTGATATGTACCTATCAAAATTTTAACCTATTTTTATGGGTTACCTACGTGATAACTTTTTTCAAAAAAAATATACACCATCATGACTTAATTTCGCGCTTAAAATTCTTTTAATTTTTCCAAAAGGTTCACAGGATTTAAAAAATGAAAATTTGGAATGGTGTTAAATTGAAACGCAAGACTTATCTGCAAGCACAATCTTAAAACTTGGTAAAACATGTGAAAATATTAGGAAAATCGTAAAGTTTAATGAAGATAATTAGGTACATACAATATAATATATTTAATTCACCGTTACGAGCACTACGAAAGAAAAAAAAAACTATCTAAAATATTGCTTTGAACTATCGAAATATTTTCAATTGATCAAATTGAACTACATAAATGAAAAACACGTTCGAAAAAATTAATCATTAACACGAAAAAAATATTCCTTACGTATAGAACATTAGAACATTACAATGAAAAAAAAAAAATTAGAAATAAAGTTTTTGTTTGTTTGTTCGTTTTTTTTTTTAAAAGAGAGGAATGAATCAAAATGTTATCAACATTGAACAAATTAAACATTAATTTACCATCTAAATAATCATGCAAGGTACAATACAAAAATCACGAGTAACTATAAACGAAGTGGAAATTGAATGAAACTTCTTAATTATAGACAATTAAATATTCCTATTCTAGATTCTGTTTTTTTTTTAAATTTGATCAAAATGTATCATCCACCAAACTGCTCTATCGATATTCTACAACATACCCATCGAACGCAGGTATGCAATAGTTACTGTCACTACATAGAGAGCATCTGCAAACTCGCGGATCCATTCTTTCATACTTATACCTTTCGTTACAGTGGGATTCGCTTCAGATTTCGAACAATTTGTTTGTCCAGTCCCTGCAAGCATCCCTGATTCCATCATTTTGGCCTGTTCGATCGAAAGATCCACTTTTAAAGTTTGAGAATTCGATGCACCGCTAGAATTAGATATTTCGATTCCATCAGTCTGATCGTTGACTTTGGAATCTTTGGATGGCGATTCCTTCGATATTATTTTCTTCAACGATACCTGAAGAGCAATTACTCTCCGTTGCGTTTCTTTAGTAATTTTAATTTGGCGATCTAAATCAATGTTTGTGGCAAGAAGCGTGATTTCTTCTACATTCGACATGAACGATTTGTAAAGAGAAGCGAGATGACTGTACCCGATATCAGCTTCAATTGCATCCAAACTATTACTGGATTCTAAACATGCGATCATTTGAATAAGAAAATCTTGTTTACGCCAAAACGATGCTAATTTATCGTCAGCGAGGGTCTTCGTCGTTAGTTGATTGATCGGTGGTGATCGTGGTACAGGAGAAGCATTTGTTTTGGCAGGTACACCTTGACGATTAGTCTGGACTCTGACACGTGGTTCATCGTGAGCGATATCGGCATTCGTTTCTGATGCAAACCAATTCTCAATATAGTTATCAAACAGAGTGTCCTGGGATGCGGCTGAAGGTGCGGTAAGGTCTTCGCGATTAGCTTCGAATTCCAATAATTCCAAGAAATTCTTAAAACTGCCATTACGATTCATTTTGACAGCAAATATCGCCGATGGTCGATGAATTTTATGAATCTATAACGAAGTAGGTAAGATGTCCCAACTCCTTCTGCACTAGTTTAATCTCTTTCTTTGAAACCCACGTCACCTTTACTAATTCACTGATGGACACTATTGCTCCAAAAGATATTTCGAACGTCGATCTACGAAATTACTTATCGATCACACTGTTCTTCTGCGACTTCGATAGCAAGCAATAGGTATGTAAATTAGTTACACGAAACACCGTAAGTACTAGACAATTCAAATAAACATACATAGGTAGGTAGTATTCGCATCGCGAGCACACTAATATTACTCCACCACAACAACAATAACAACAGTGCGATGAGAAATGCCTCCTACCCTGTCTGCCAGCAATGCCAGCATATACACTAAAGACTGACAAATAAATATAGTACACGTGTACGAATCAAAGGTAGGCAGGTAGGTAGGTACTACGTACCTGATGTATTCAAAAACTACTTGAGAATAATAGGATGATGGCGCGGTGTCCTCCGGTGCCACAGGGAAGATGGGTGCTGCAAGGAGCCAAGAAAGAATAATAACGAAGTGATCGTTTTCCAAGAATCAAGCTAACATCTGACTGGTACATAGAAAGTAGAATATCGAGCTTTCACACCCAGTTGAAAACCACCATTTAAAATTCAGAAAAATTACTACCGAAATTTTTTCAAATCCTCTTCTTGACGAACTAATTTTCAAAAAGAGTGGAATTTTAACATCCTCTGGGGAGCACAAACGCCCTCAATTCTGGTCCAAATTCAAAAACAAATGCAAATCGATCATAACCCAGCTATTTTAGACATTTTAAGCCTATAAAATTCCAATCGAGGAGGGGTGATTTTTCAGATGTAGAAAATACCATCCTAAGGTAACATATCGAAAGTTGTGAGTGTGGCTTAGAAGGTCCAAGAGGGGGCGAAATCTCCAAAAATAGGCTTTTTGCGTATTTCCTCTAAAAATATGACTCCTATGAGGAAAATGGTCATGAAAACAATTTTCTCAAGACATTCAAGTTTTTCCAAATATTGTTTTTTTTTTTTGTAAAGAAGACAATTTTATAATTTTTGTAAGCTGAATTTTTCAAGCGCTATGGTTTCAGTTTTGAAATATTTCATAAATATAAAGTCTTCACCCGAGAAAAATGAATAACTTACAATTTGGAAAACGATAAACCATCAACTCAAATTTGGACTTGAAATTTTTCAGAAGTGCTCAAAAAAAATTTTAATAGAAAAATATACTCGTAATTTTCCGTCAAAAATTTAAGTTATTTTAATAAGTTATATAAAACCCCTCAAAATTCATGATTCAATTTTGGACTCTAAATTCTACAAAAAGACTCGAAAAAAGTTATGATGGAAATTTTAGATTTTTCGTAAAAATCATGGTACCTGCCAGATTTTTTTCGAAAAAATCACCACTTTTTCATCATATTTTTTCAACCAAATTCTCAGAACGTTCTCCACTCACCCCCTCCTCCCCCACACATAAAAATTTAACAAAGTAAAATTTATCACATGGAAATTTTAAAAAAGTTGACACCAAAAGAAAATTTGCATAAAAAGTATTTATTTCAATTTCAATCAGAATAAAAAAAAAAACAATAATGAATTTTTACATTTTCTCACTACCTTTTTGACTAAATTAACTACTTTTTCACTATTTTCATTACACATTAATTCTTCAAAAGAACTCAATTTTTTTCCAAAAAGGTTCATTAAAAAAATTCAATTGAAATTTTCGATTAGCTCGGCAAACTGACTGATTGCAGATACCGTTTTCAAAATCCTCAAACACCATTATTTAAACTTTTGGACTTGAAATTATTTTTAAAAGTTCAAAAAAGCGTTGCAAGAAATTTTTCATTTTGTTTCAAAATTTTAACTCACCCATTTTGAAAAATTGTATTAATGTATTTCAAAAACCCTTAAATCTGTGACCCAATTTTGACCTCAAAAATCTTCGAAAAGGCTCAAAAAACTTTTGATGGAAATTTTTGATTTTTTATCGAAATTCCAACCAATTATCATCGTTTGCATGACACAATTTTCAAAAACCTCTACAATTATGACCCAAATTGGGACTATAAATTCATAAAAAAAAATCAAATTTCCTCCAAAATTACTCAAAAAAGTTCAAAAAAAGTTTTTGATAGAAAATTTTTGATTTTCTCACCTTTCAACCCATTTTGACAGGTCGCATAGCACTTTTTTTGAAACCTCCAAGAACGATCATCTCAATTTTAGGCTCAAAATTCGTAAAAAGTGATCGAAAAAAGTCTTGATAGAAATTTTTGATAAGTATCAAAATTTTAACTAATTTTTATGGGTTGCATAACACCTTATTCAATAACCCCCAACATCGCGATCCAATTTCGCGCTCAAAATGCTACAAAAGAACTCAAATTTTTTTCAAAAGGTTCACAAAAATTTTATTAAAATTTTTCAATTTTTGCCAAAATTTCAGACAATTTTTTTTTGCTGGGTCGCGTGGCCTCTTTTTTAAGAACTCCAGAAACCACGACCTTAATTTTTCAGTTTAAAATTCTACAAACGGATCCAAAAAGAAGTTCTGGCGGAAATTTTTGTTTTTCTATCGAAATTTTAGCATATTTTGATAGGCCGCATTACACCCTCTTCAAAACTGCCGAATGACCTAATTTCGAGACCAAAATTCTACTTACACCTAATAAAGAAATGAAAATACAGAATGATATTAAAACACAAGATTTATCTATATTATACAAGAAGAATCTTAAAACTTGATTAAATATGTGAAAATAATCGAAAAATTGTAAAGTTTAATGAAGAAAATTGTAGAACATTACAATGGAACTGGAGGGGAAAAATAATAAAAAAAGTTTTTTTTTAAAAAAAAGAGAGAGAAATGAATCAAAATGTTCTCAACATTGAACATTTTATAGGTAAAATACAACGATCACGAGTAACTGCAAATGAACTGGAAATTGATTGCAACTCACTAATTGGATAATTCATACATTTTTTTTTGAAATAAGAAAAAAACTTGATCAAAAATCAAAATGTTTTATCCGCCTAACTACTTGTACTCATCCATCTAATGAGTAGTATTTATTTATTTATTTATTTACCTCATTCATCATACTATTTACAGTTTAAAATAAGTCAATTACGAGTACTTATACTAATTTTAAGAGGCCCATTAACGGTATGCAAAAAACGAAAAGTATTAAAAATATTATAAACGCCATAAACAGCTGCTCTATCCCGTTGAGTTCTGCAGATGTGGAGTTTTTGATCGAAAGATCCACATTTGAAGTTTGCGAATTCGATGCAACGTTAGAATTATTACATATTTCGATTACATCAGTCTGATCGTTGACCTTGGATGGTGATTTCTTCGATATTATTTCTACACTCATGGATTTGGTTTTATTTACCAAATCATCAAGTTGAACTTGAGCCGTCTCTGCTACAGCAGTTTCAACATTTTTATTTTTCATTTTTTTTGTTTTCCTTTTTTTGGCGTTTTTTGATAATCTCAGCTCGATGTTTTTACAAAGCGAATCGTGCATGGTATCAAAAGTAACAGTAGCTGATTGATCCGATTTAAGTAGTTCAGTGGGCACGTCTGCATCAGTTCGTGCTTTTTTTGTCACAACCGAATCACTATCTGATATCGAATGTCTCACAGTTCTATCAGTTTGATCGACCACCTTGGAAGCGGTAGAAGATGGTGACTTGTCCAACATTATTGTTTTCAACGATACCTCGATAGAAATTACTCTTCGTTGCGTTTCTTCGGCAACTTCAATCAGGCGATTGAAATCGATACTTGAGACAAGGTGCATGATTTCGTCTACATTTGACACGAACGATTGGTAAAGACAAATAAGATGATTGTACCTGATATCAGCTTCAATCGCATTAACATTATTCACAGATCCTAACGAGGAGATCATTCTAATAAGAAAATCTAATTTACGCCATAACAAGGCTAATTTATCGTCAGCAATAAGGGTCTCGGTCGTTCGTTGATTACCCGTTGTTCGTGGTACAGGAAGAGCATTCGTTTCGGGTAAATCGGGTATGAATGAAGACGCAGGAAAACCTTCATGATTAGTCTGGAATCTAACACGTGGTTCATGAGCGATATCGGAACTCGTTTCTGATTCTGATTCAAACCAATTCTCAATACAGTTATCAAGCAGAGTGCCCTGGGATGCGGGTGAAGGTGTGGTAAGGCCTTCGCGATTAGTTTGGAATTCCCTTAATTCCAAGAAATTCTCAAAACTGTCATCAGGATTCATTTTGATGACAAATATCGCCGATGGTCGATGAATTTTACGAACCTGCAACGAAGTAAGATGTTCTCGAAATATACTTTAACTCCTTCTAAACTAGTTTAATCTCTTCAGTGGCGTGCACAGGCCTAACAAGGAGGCCGCGACAGGGTTTTGGGGGAGGGGGGGTAGGTGTTGGTTGACGAGCCAAAAATTTCAACCTGATAAAAGATTGGGAATAAAAATTTCAATATCACTATTCCAATATTCCAAAATTAAAATGTTTAGAAAATTGTTGTTTAAAAAAATGTCAAAGTTAGGGAGGCATCCCCCGACTCTCCATCTATACTGCATCTTTTTGGAACTTGAATATCCTATAATACCTGCACATTTTCGAAAGCTTTTCCCCTTACTTCGCTCGAGCTAAATGTGTGTCTTTTTCTGAATTTGGAAAATATCTGTTCCCACTTTTGAAAAAATGTCAGAGGTGAAAAAATTGACTTTTCTTATAAAAAAAAAAAAAAAAAAAAAAAAATACATTACCATTTACCTCCAGGATTATAAATTTTCGAAAATTTTTGCCCGAGCGAATAAATAATTAAAACTTTTTGAAGCCTATGTGCTATTCAAATTTAAAAATTCAGATCCAAAAAAATAGACTCATCCCAAAAAAATACATTATTTTTCTACCTACCTTTCAAAATATAAATTTTCGAAGGCTTTTGCTCTCGCTTCACTAGGGCTTCTCTGTTTTTTTTTCTTTTTTCTTCAAATCGAACTTATGAAAAAATCTACGAAGTGGGTACCTACTTAGCTATACTTATTAAAAATGTTTTATAATGTTATACCTACCAAAAAAATACACTTTTCAAGTAAAAAACATATCTTTTTTTATTTTTCAAAACACAAATTTTCTCCAGCTTGTGCCTTTGCTTCGCACAGGCTTGTTCAGTTTTCTTTTTCAAGGTGCAATTTTTTAAAAAACCATCGAGAAAATTTTAACATTTTAGAGCTAAAAGGTACCTACCTCTTGAAATACGAGCTTCCGAAAGCTTTTGCTCTCATTTCGTTCGTGTCAATTTTTTTCCATTTTCCAAATTAAGAAATCCCATGTTTAAAGCTTCCAAAAAATTCAAAAAAAAAAAATTAATACATACCTAGTTGTTTAATTTGGCAAAAGTGGTATTTTAATTTTTATTCTTAAACATACGAGTATGTATACAATTTTCAGTTGACACTCCATTGAAGAGAAGAAAGGCCAACGCAAAATAAAGTCGTTTTATCTTTAAAATTATAAATTTTTGAAAGGTGTTGTCCTCGCGTCGCTCGTTTCAATAGTACATACTTTCTTATTCCAGGATTGAAATTATTATTAGAGAATAAGGCCAGAAAAACGATTTTTTCATCTATCAAGAATTATTCTAAATTACGGAGAGCTTTTGCCCTTGCTTCGTTCGAGCCACTACAAATATTTTTTTAACAAAAAGAGCAGAAGAAAGATACAATCATAGAATTTTGAGAACTTTTGCTCGCGCATAGCTCCAGCTAATTTCTTTTTCTTTCTTAAAATCAAAATTTAAAAAAAATTAACTTTTAAGATTTAAAGAATTTGAAGACCAACAAAATCAACTCATTTTGATATCAAAAGTAATGCATTTTTAGAAATTTGAATTTTCATTAAAGTACATATTGACAACCTAAAATTTGAAGAATGTTAAATCTAAAAAAATCAACAACTTATTTTCCCATAAAAAATAATGCTATTTCGATCCTTCAAATTAAAAATATCTGAGCCTTTTTTGGAACTAAAATTTGAGAAAAGACGATTCCAAATAATATTTTCAAAATAACAAAATTCAGCAAATTTTCACGCATTTTTTGAAAAAATATCAATTTAAAAAAAACGACACTGAAATTTTTTTGCACGTGTGTACGTGAAGGAGGTGGGTGGCGGGGTAAAATTGGCGGGTGGGTGGTCTCCTCACCATACTCGCGCCTTAATTTGAAAATCTTGTGCACGCCACTGAATCTCTTTCTTCAACAATCAGGTTACCTGTGCTAATTCACTGATGGACACTCCAGAGATATTTCGAACGTCGATCTACGAAATTACTCATCGATCACACAGTTATTCTGCCACTTCGATAGCAGGTATTAGGTATGTAAATTAGTTACACAAAACACCAGAACTAGACAATTCACTTCAAATTTTAACTAAATCGAACTAAATAATGTACCTACACACACACACACAGAGTATTCTGTATTCGCATCACAAGCATACTAATATGTAGGTACTACTCCACCACAACAATAATAACAACAGTGGGAAACGAAATGTCTCCTACCCTGTCTGCCGCCTATTCACCAAGGACCGACAAATGTTTATCGTACACGTATAGAGTTAAAGGTAACGTTTAGGGCGACGGCGCGGCCGAGAGAAGATGCTGGATGATGCAACGAGCTAACCTAAGAACGAAATGATTGTTTTCCAAAATCTATGCTCACGTCTGACCGGTAGAAGGTAGAATCATCAAACTTCCACAATTCCACGCCTAATTAAGAGCCACCTTTTAAATTAAAAAAAAAAAAAAAAATACAACAAAGATTTTTTAAAACCTCTTTTTGACCAGCTAATTTTCAAAAAGAATTTGACCCAGTTATTCATTTGAGCCCAAAAAATCCCAATCGTGGAGGGGGGGGTTCTCCAAAAATACATTTTTTGTGTTTTCTTCAATAAATACGACTCTTACGAGAGAAGTGGTCATGAAAAAAATGTTCTCAGGACAATCAAGTTTTTCGAACATTGTTCTTTTGTGAAGAAGACAACTTTATAATTATTTTCGTGAGCTGAATTAAAAAAAATTGAAATCACAAAGAGAAATGTTAGTAGGTAATTTCTCGCAAAATCTGACCTCATTTTGTTACGTCGCTTAACACCTTCAAAAACTATTAGGTACCTCAATTTTGAGCTAAAAAATTGTCAGAAGTTATGAAAAAAAAAATTGTTTGTAAAATCTCATTTTGGTAGGATGCACGAAACCCATTAAAATTCATGATTCAATTTTGGGCTCTAAATTCCACAATAAAGACTCGAAAAAATTTTGATGGAAATTTTCAATTTTTTGTCAAAATTTCAGCCCATTCTATAATCACTAATCAAGTAATCATGACCCAAGTTCGGGCCCAAAATCTTTCAAAAGAACTCAAATTTTATTCCAAAAGGTTTACCAAAAAAATTTAATAAAAATTTTTTATTTTCTCGGCAAATTGATCGATAGCGTGACACTTTTTTCAAAATCCCCGAAAACCAATACTTACTTAAATTTTGGCCTTAAATTTATTCAAAAGAGCTCAAAAAAGCTTCGACGAATATTTTTCATTTTATAACAAAATTTCAACTCATTTTAATAAGTTGCAAAACACTTTTTTCAAAAACTCTCAAATTCGTGACCCATTGTTGGGCTCAAACATCTTTAAACCAACTTTTAAAAAGTTTGATTGAAATTTTTGGTGTTTTGTCAAAATCCCAAACCATTATTAAGTATGGTTGGCATGACACATTTTTTTCAAAAACCCTCACAATTGTCACTCAAATTGGGACTCGAAATTCTTTTTAAAAAAAAAATCAAATTTCCTCCAAGAATGCTAAAAATTAAATTAAAAAAAAAAGTTTCTAAATACCTAGACAATTATTGATTTTTCTCGACAAATTTCAACCTATTTTGACAGATCGCGAGACATATTTTTTAAAATTTCCAAAAACCACCATCCCAATTTTATAGGCTCGAAATTCTTAAAAAGTGACCAAAAAAAGTTTTGATAGACTTTTTTTTTGTACCATTTATTCTTGTTCCTAACTTGAGTAGATTACTTACAAGTTGTTGAATAAAATTTTGATAACAATAAAATTAACAAAAAATGCTAAAAATCACAAAATTATACTTGGTAAAACATGGAATGGTATTGAAACACAAGACATCTAAAACATCTTAACTTTTAATAAAGAAAATTACATAGTTTTATTTCGTCATTATATGGGCACTGCGAAAGAAAAAAAAATTAAAATGTTGTTACGAAATACCGAAATATTTTCACTTAATCAAATTGAACTACATAAATGAAAAATAATGTTTAAAAAAATAAAACTTGATCAAAAAATGTATCAATTCTATCAAACTAGGTACTCATGTACCATTGTACCTATACATTTATTCATCCGTTTTACTGTTCAGAATACCTAATACCCGTACCTAAGGGAACGATAAAACAAACCGATATCTATTATCAATTTACATACAGCGCAAAGTGTTATAAAATTCCACAATTCATTAAATTTTGTATTTATTAATGTTACAACGGGATCCTCATCCGATTTCGAACAATCTGTTTGTTCAGCTCCTGCAAGCTTCATCCCTGATTCCATTGTTTTGGCCTGTTCGATCGAAAGATCCACGTTTAAAGTTTGAGAATTCGATGCACCGCTAGAATTAGATATTTCGATTCCACCAGTCTGATCGTTGACTTTGGATGATGATTTCTTCGATATTATTTTCTTCAAAGATGCCTGAAGAGAAATCACTCTGCGTTGCGTTTCTTTAGTAATTTTAATTTGGCGATCGAAATCAATGTTTGCGACAAAAAGCATGATTTCTTCTACATTTGACATGAACGATTTGTAAATAGAAGCGAGATGACTGTACCCGATATCAGCTTCGAATACGTCGAGATCATTGATGGATTCTTCTAACGATGCGATCATCTGAATATAAAAATTTTGCTTACGCCAAAACGAGGCTAATTTATCGTCAGCAAGGGTCTTCGTCGTTAGTTGATTGATCGGTGGTGATCGTGGTACAGGTAAAGCATTTGTTTCGGGTAAGACTGAAGATACAGGTAAACTTTCACGGTTAGTCTGGAATCTGAGACGTGGCTCCTGAGCGATACCGACATTCGTTTCTGATTCTGATTCAAACCCATTCTCATTACAGTTAGCAAGCGGAGTGTCCTGGGATGCGGGTGAAGGTGCGGTAAGGCCCTCGCGATCAGCTTGGAGTTCCATTAATTCCAAAAAATCCTCAAAACGATTCATTTTGATGGCAAATGATGTTCACGAAATATTCTCAAACTCTTTTTGCACTAGTTTAATCTCTTTTTTCAACACCCACCCAAAAGATATTTCGAACGTCGATCTACGAAATTACTTATAAGGCTTATCATCGGTCACTCTGTACTTCTGCCACTTCGATAGCAGGTATTAAGTATGTATGTAAATTATTAGTTACACGAAACGCCAGAACTAGACAAATCACATCAAATTCTAACTAAATACACATATCTACGAGTATCTACATAGTATTCGCGTCACGAGCACACTAATACTACTCTACTCTACCACAACAACAATAATAATAGAAGTGGGATGCAGAATGTCTCCTACCCTGTCTGCCAGCCTATTCACCAAGGAGAAGGACCGACAAATGCATATCGTACACGTGTAGCGTCAGATATAGCAAAGCATTCAAAGATTACTAGCGAATGATAGGTCTGAGGTGCGGTAGAGGGAAGCTGGATGCTGCAACGAACTACGAAAGAACAATAATGAGATGATCATTTTACAAAGTCTAAGCTCACGACTGAATGGTAAAAGGTAGAACATCGAACTTTGAACTTTCACACCTAGTTGAGAGTCACCCCTCACCCTTTAAAATTCGAAAAAATTACAACGAAGATTTTTAATCCTTTTTTTTGACGAATTAATTTTCAAAAAAAAAAATGGAATTTTCACATCCTCAGTGGGAACAAAATTCCTCAATTTTGGTCCAAATTCAAAAACAGGGTGTCTATAACAAAATTTCAGAATGAAAAAGTAGGACTTTTAGTAGGTCATTTTCCGAGCACTTATGGAATTTTTCAAAGAGAAAGGGGGGATGAAAAAATGTGAAATTTTATTCGAATTTTTCAATTATAACAAGGAAAAAAACAAAGCTTGAAGTTATTAGCGATGAATTTTTAAAATTTACCGATTAATTTTAGAAATTGATGAATATCACATCATGTTTGCTTAAAATTAAATTCCAGTCGAATTCTTCAATTTCGATTGTAAATATTTCAAATAACTATTTGGTTCAAAATTTTGAAATTTGATTAGTCATTTTTTGATGAAAAATTGAAAATGGGAAAAAAAGCAAATGGGCCAGAGCAAAGCGAGGGCAAAAGCTCTCGAAAATTATTATTCCAAGAGGCATAAAAACGATAGAATTCGAATGATTTTTTTTTTGAAAAATTCAAAATGAAAAGAGGACAGCAAAAGCTCTCGAGAATCAGTATTTTGAGAGGCATAAAAACGACGTTTATTTGTGTGATGAGTTACTTGTGAAAAGTTCATTAGTTTGCTTCAATATTTTAAAGATAATGTTCTTTGGAAAATTTAAAATTGAAATAAGAATAGCAAACGGACCCGAGCGAAACGATGAAGGCAAATGTGTGATATATGAAGAAGTTTATTATTTTTGTTTCAAAATTTTAAAATTCGAAGGATGATTATGATTTAGAAAAAACTCAAACTTGAAAAAGAAATAAGCCAGCAAGCCCGAGTGAAGCGAGGCCAAAAGCTCTCGAAAATTCAATAATATTTTGAGAAGTAAAAACAAAAAGTTTCTTTATGAAGAATAAGAGTTTATTTTTCTGATTCAACCTTCAAACTTTTCTTGAATTTAAACAATACGTTTTCTATGTGATAAAAGAGAGCAAATAGACCGAACGAAGCGAGGGCGAAAGCTCTCATAAATGTGCAATTCAAAATCTAAAAAAGTCGATAAATGAGCCCTTTTCTCAATTTTTCTTCAAAATTTCGTTAAAATAGAAAAAAATTGAAAATTTGAAAAAAGTAGGACTTTTGGATAAAATTGTTGAAAAGTAGGACTTTAGTAGGACTAATTAATAGAACCAGTAGGACCTGTTAGACAATAGACACCTTGAAAAACAAATATTAATCGATCAAACCTAGTTATATTTTAAGACATTTGAGCCTGAAAAATCCTAATGGGGGGGGCGGAGCGGGGGATTTTTAGATGTGGGAAACACAGTCATGTTTTGAGGGTCACCTAGAATGGTTATGAAAAAAAATCTCTCAGCACACTCAGTTTATCCCAACGTTGTTATTTCGTGAAGAAGACAATTTTATAATTTTTGTAAGGTAAATTTTCTTGGCTATTGTTTCAATTTTTGATGATAGGGGTGTCCATTATTTTTGGATTTTTTGGCAAGTCATTTTCACTGACTTTTCAAGGTTTTTCTGACCAATTTTCCAGACGATTTTTTAAATTTTCTCCAGATTATCGCATAATTTACGATGACAAACTTCTTCCTCAATACTGCGGGTGTTACTGGGATACGTTTCATAGAGAAAATGTCAGATTTTCAAGTCGCAGCTTCAATCACTCCCTTTCAAGCTCGAATAAAGACTTTCAATTTCCACGATTTCTCACGAAACTTCAAATAAATACCTAATTCGTTTTTAAAGGTTAATAATTCATTTTGTTTCTCTTTTCAATACCAATGCACACAATGATTATTTTCCGTGTGACCAATCTCAGCTGAGTATAAGTCCCTACTAATGGCACTTAAAAGGAAAAAAAAATTAAAACGTACTTCGAAATTTTTCAAATATTTTTATTCCATCAACTTCAACTACATAGAATTAATTCAACACCAGAAAAAAAAAACATTCCTTACGTAAAACATCACTTATGATAAAAGGAACGGATGTATTCTAAAAATAAACTAACTAAACAGAAATAAACCAATGTGTTCTCAACATTGAACAAAAGGGAATTGAAAATCGAATTATACCAACTTATAGGATATTTTGTCATTCCCAAATTTAAAAAATTTGATGAAAAAAAAGAGAAAATACTCGACGAGTGAACCACTTTTTTGGAGGAATTAAACCGTAAAAATAAAAAATAAATTCGCGAAAACGGAAACAAATCAAAATACTCTCAACATTAAATTCTTGATAAATGTAAAAAGTAGCCTAATATCTACGAATAATCATGAACAAACTAAAAACTGAATGTATCTAATCAGACAGTAAAATTATTACAAGATTAGAAAAATTAAATGAATGAAAAAAAAATCATTCAGTAAAAGGGTATATTTAATTTTTAAAAATGCATTTTAGAAAAAATTGAGTCCAACACAAAAACATTATTCCTCTCATAAAAAATTTCAATAAAATGAAAAACTGCAAAAATGCAAAAAAATCAGTAAAAACGTACTTAGTTAAACAGAATAAAAAATGAATTTTTCGAAGAGGTATAGTACATTACAATAAAACTAACGAACTATCATACGAATAAAGAAAAAAACAAAAGCGAATTTTCTGACAACTACATCGACTACAAATATGAAATCATCAATCTTTCTTCTCGAGAAGACGTGAAAAATGATCGAGAAGAATTTTTATATCATCTTGCTCGATGACAGCGTCACCTGACCGACTTTCAGGCTGTTTTGCCTGATTGGCTTGATCATCGGTTACATCTGGTTTCATCAGAATTTCAAATTCTTCCGGAGTCAAAACATGAGTTTTATCCGCCGATTCATTAGCTTGAGGAGGCGGTTCGTGGACGTCAATTTTAACATTCCACTTGCCCGAATCGGTAAATAATTTACCAGCCTGATTAAGTGTATTCTTCATTAACTCCTTCTGGTCGGCAGAAAACCCTGACATTAAGCAATTTGTAATTATATCATCGAGCTTTAGTTTGGTGATTGGTACTTCTGTGTCAGTTTTTGCATTTTCAGTAGGCTTCGGATCAGATTTCAGACAATCGATTTTTTCAGTCTTGATCAATGTAACATTCTTCGGTTTGGTCTGTTCGGTTGAAAGATTCGCGTTAGAACCTGACGAACTCGATGCAACGTTAGTAGAATCAGATTTCTTGATACCGCCAGTCTGAGCATCACCGGACCTATTTTCAGGCTGTTTTGTCTGATTGGCTCGATCATCGGTTTCATTTGGTTTCGATAGAATTTCAAATTCTTCCGGAGTCGAAACTTCAGTTTTATCTGCCGATTTATTAGCTTGAGATTCTTCACGGACGTCAATTTCAACACTCCACTTGTCTGGATCGAAAAATTTACCAGCCTGATTAAGTGCATTCTTCACCAACTCCTTATGGTCGGCAGAAAAACCTGACATTAAGCAATTTGTAATTATATCATCGAGCTTTAGCGTGGCGAGTGGTACTTCTGCGTCAGTTTTTGCAGTTTCTGTCACAGTGGGCCGGAGGCTCCAAAATGACTTGACTTTCACCTGCAATACTTCGTAGCGCATTGAAATTAGTTTGCAGAATAAATTTCAGCTTTTCAACAGTCCAACTCCATTTTGGTGAAATTTTGTGGGAATTTTGAGTTTCAAAAACTTCTGGAGGCTCCAGAACTGCTCAAAACGGTTTGAAACAGTTTCCAATCGATTTGGCATGTCGAAAATAGGGTGTATCCCAGATTTCAGCTTTCTTGGTCAATTTAGTAAAATTTTGATTTTTCCCCTCATTTTTAGCCTAAATTTGATTTTCAAAAATTCACCAAAAATCGAAAAACGCACTTTAGCACTTGAAATTTTGACAGGTGATAAATTTTTGCTTGATCTTTCGATCTACCTTTGTACAGTTTGAAAAATGTTGTGCAAATCGTATGTTGGAACGCAAAATCTGCGATTTCGGCTGACCTGTAAATCAAAATGGCCGCCATTTTGTAAGTAGGGCCACTTTTTTTTAGTACAAAGGCTATAAATGTTCCTTAGGACTCCCGCTTTAAGAAAAAAGTTGCCCCGGAGAATCGACGGGGGAGGGGGTGCAATAGATCCTTAAGCGGGCTCCCCGACTATAAGGGCATAGTAGGCATAGTTGAATAGTTGGTGGGGCGAGAAGCTGAGGACAAAGGATAGGTACTGAAAGAAAACACATAGAATATTCGAAACTCATTTGAAGCCTTCTGCGACGTTTTGGAAATTACTAGAGCCCCCATCAGATTTTTCAATGCTCGAAATTTCCTTAAACCTTTATCAAACAGAGCTGAGAATTCAAAATTCACTCCGCAATCCAATTTCAACATCGCTATCAAGTCGACTGAAAGTAGATTTCAAGTTGTTTTGGAGTCTCCGTCTCTCCGTCGGTTTTTTGAAAATAACTAGAGCCTCCAGCACATTTTCATGAGACTTGAAATTTCTACAAAAATTTAATTAAATAGAATTGAAATGCCGGAATTCACTCATATGATCTGTACAGTACGTTCCAAGGTTAATTTAAGCTGATTACGTTGCATTTTTTAATTTACCAGAATAATTTTCAAATAGAATTGAATTTTAACATTGGTTCAAATTCAAAAACAAATGTACGTAAATCAATCATAACGCAGACATTTGAGCCTAAAAATCAGGGAGGGAGGATTTTTCAAATATGGAAAATACCGTCAAGTTCTAGGCGTCATCACCTAAATAAAATGGCCACAAAAAAAATTTTCTCAGGACTCTCGGTTTTTCCAAACGTTATTATTTCGTGAAGAAGACAATTTCATAAATTTTCATTTTTGTAAGAGTGAGTTTTCTTTGCTATTGTTTCAAATTGTGGAAATGATTTTCATCTGGGGGGTGTCCATTATTTTGAGCAGGTCATTTTGCCTGACTTTTCCAGGTTTTCCAGGCCAATTTTTCAGACCATTTTTTCAATTTTCAAATTACTCCATACTTTACGATGACAAACTTCTTCCTCAATGTTTACTGCAGGTACGTTTCATATAGAAAATTTTAGATTTTCAATTCGCTGCTTCAATCACTCCCTTTTAAGCTCGAATAATGACTTTCAATTTCCACGATTTCTTATAAAATTTCCAATAGATAACTCGTTTTTAAAGATGAATAATTCATTTCGTTTCTCTTTTCAATACCAAGCGAGCAAGCACACAATGCTCATTTTCCATGTGACCAATCTTAGCTGAGAATAAGACCCTACAAATGGCATTTTTAAAGACAAAAAAATCAAGACGTTCTTTGAAATTTTTCAAATAATTATTTTTAATCCAGTAAGTTCAGTTAAAATTAAACTCCAAAAAAACATTCCTTACGTAAAACATCACTTACGATGAAAGGAACAGATGTAGGTAGGTATTCTAAAAATAAGAAAAATAAATCTAAATAAACGGAAATAAGCCGTAATGTTCTCAATGTTGAACAATGACCGGTTGGTGAAACAATAATCGCAAATAACTATAAAGGAATTAAAAAATATCGAATGTACCAAATTACTGGATAACGTTATTCTCAAATTTAAAAAAAAAATGAGATAAAAAAAAGGAAAAACTCTTATTAGCGAACTGCATTTTGAAGGAAATTGAATCGTAAAAATTAAAAATAAATTCACGAAAACGGAAATAGATCAAAATATTCTCAACATTAAATTCTAGATAAAGTAAAAAGTAGTCTAATAATTACGAATAGGTAATAATAAACAAACTAAAAATCTGAATGTACCTAATCAGACAGTAAAATTATTCCAAGATTAGAAAAATAAAATGATTGAAAAAAAAAATCATCAAAATGTGCACTAAAAATTAAGTAAGAGGGTATTTAATTTTAAAAGATGCATTTTCGAAAAAATTAAGTCCAACACAAAGCCATTAAGTATTCCTCGCATAAAAAATTTCAATAAAATGAAAAATTGCAAAAATTCAAAACAAAATCAATAAAAACGTACTTAGTCAAACATTGAATAATGAATATAAAATGAATTTTTTGAAGAGGTACATTACAACAAAACTATGAACTAAGTTATACCGATAAAGAATGAATTTATAGAAAAAATCGAATTTCCTGATGAATTCGTAGTTCGTACATCAACCGCAGATGAAATCATCAGTCTTTCTTCTCGAGTAGACGCGAAATATGATTGAGAAAATCTTTAAATACATCATCTGGAATGATGATAGCGTCAGCGGACCCATTTTCAGACTGTTTTACCAGTTTGGCTTGATCATCGGTCTCGTTTGGTTTCGACAGAATTTCAAATTCTTCCGGAGTCGAAACTTCACTTTTATTCGCCGATTCATTGGCTTGAGACGCTTCAGGTACGTTAGATTTATCATTCGACTTGCCCGAGTCGATCTGCGATGATTTACCAGCCTCAGCCTGACGTGCGAGTAACACATTATTTAATGATTGCTCTAGGTAAGAAGGCATTCCACATGACTGTAAGTTCCTCGTAAATGAATCAAGCTGTTGTTTGTGGAGTGCTGCGAGTACTTCGGCGTGACTTTTTGCAATTTCTGTCGCAGTGGGCTTCGGATCCGAATCCGATTTCGGACAGTCAATTTTTTCAGTCTTGATCAACGCTACATTCATCGGTTTGATCTGCTCGGTTGAAGGATTCGCGTTAGAAGCTGACGAACTCGATGCAACGTTGATAGAATCAGATTTCTTGACACCACCAGTCTGATTGTCTGGATTGGACACAGGCGACGACGATTCGTTCTTCATGATCTTTTTCAACGACACTTGAAGAGCAATTACTTCTCGTTGAAATTGTTCCGCATTTTTCATACGGTTAGTGAAATTCGTACCTCGCAGATAACTCGAAATTGCCGCTTCAGTCGACACGTACGATTGGTAAAGCGAGTGAAGATGATTGTACTTGACCTCAGCTTCGATCGCATCACAATTATCGTTCGATTTCAACGATTGGATCAAATGATGAAACACTTTTTGCTTTTCGATCAGCGTGTAGTAGTTATTATTGTACCAACTAGTAGTAGTAGTAGTAGCAGCAGCTGCTGCTGCACGGGCGGGGGCAGGTATGCTTATATTCACAAGCGGATTTCCGGTCGATTGCGGGAATGGTGACGTGTAAGGGTAAGGATACGAATTAGCCTGGAATGAGCCTAAGGGCACAGATGTAGTGGTATTGGTCGACTGAGTGGTTGGTTGAGTTGAAACGACCGGATTTGCTTCGGCTGAGGAAGAAGTAGAAGCGCTACTGGTCGGCTGTACATTTGGTTGACTGGAAGCCATCGGATTTACCTGAGGTGGCTGAGATAAGGCCGAATACACACTAGGAAAAGCGTTGGCGAATGGCTGGAATCCGGCACCGAGTTGAGGTTGAGGAAACGCGAGTGGATTAATTGCAGGATATGGGTACATTCTGATGCTGAAATGTAGGTAGGTACCTAACTGGTAATTTGTATTTTACCAAATTGTCGACGAACTTCGATGTGCGCAACCGAAACCGATTCAACGAAATACGACGATCGAGCACTGGTTACCTTACAATCGATATCAAGAAATATTTATTTCAAGCGACGATCCACGAGTAAAATACGAAAATATTCACTGGTTATCGATCGAATTGTTAGCTAAGATACACGAAACACGAATTGAAAATACTGAAGAAAAACAGAACTGTTCTGATTCACACTGTAAAAAATAGAACGTAGAGTTAACAACTTGACAAGTACACGAACACGAACACAATAATCTTCAAAACTAAAATAAAACTGCCAACTGCTCGAGGATACCAGGACAGCAACAATAACAAATGAAAATATGACTAATGAGCTACTGCGCATTTCTAGACTAAATAAACCGGTCTCGTAGAGCAGCGATAAGGGATATGAGAATGAGAATAGGTATTAAGTATGACGACGCCGTCGGGGAACAGCTGGGTGTAGGAATCGCTCACATATTCCTGGAATTGCAATCAATTATAGTCATTTAGTCAGGGCATAGTCGGATAGCGGTGGAGCGAGGACGATTGACGAAGTAGGTATACTGAAAGAAACTGTTAACACAAAGAATTTCATTCAAGTTTCAACTTGCTGTTAAGTCGACTGCAGGTAAATTTCAAGTCGTTTTGGAGCCTCCAGCGACTTTTTGGAAATTACTGGAGCCTCCAGCAGATTTTTGAAACTTGAAATGTCATCGAATAGAATTGGAATGCTGGAATTCACTCTGAACAGTGCACAGTACGTTCTAAAAAACCGCCTTCTGGAAGGACGTTTTCAAAATTAAAAAGGTACCAACTGATCCCTCCTCCATTTCTTTTTACAAACTTGCCAAAAAAAGCTTCAAAAATTTATAATTTTCAAAAGAAACGAAAAAATTATTAATATTTAGATTTTAGATAGACCTGATCAGTTTCTTTTCCAGGGCGTCTGGTGTCTATCAAATCCAAAAAACAAAACTTCGTACCTTTTTCGTATTTTTTTCACACTCATTTTTTCAAGTTCTTTTTAGACATAAAAATTGAGTAATTATTGGGAAACTATGTTTTAATGAAAATGTTTAATGTCGGGGATTGTACTCAAATTTTTCTGAAAAAAGTAGGTAACTTTAGTAACCAAAAAGTAATCAAAAAAGTGGTTATCGAGCTAAATTTTCCCAATTATTTTACTCTACACTCCCCCCTCACACCAAGATTTTCCCAACTAATTGGCCAGATGTGGTTCGAACCATTTTTTAAAAGAAGAAGTTATCGTAATATAGGAACAAAAATGTTGAATAAAAATTTTTTTGAATTTTTTCTCGAGTTGATTTTTCCATTCAAGGAAATGTTTGAAAATTGATGTAGGTACATAGTAGAATTCAAATCTGATTGAGGGATGCAGGGTGAAAGCTGTGAAAAATTGATATGTAATTCAAAATGTAAAACATCGAAAGTTTTCAGAAAATAACATAAGGTAGGTATTTAACTTATCATTCGCTCGGGCAAACAATTTTGAAAATTCACAGTTCCTGCGGGGTAAACCAGCATTATTTTCAATTTGAGGAGTCAATTTTTCTAACCTCCAACTTCGATTTGAAAAAAGAAGAAAAAAAATGATCTAGCCCGAGCGAAGCGAGGGCGAAAAAAAACTGATAAAATGAGACGTAAAACAACACACCATTCCTGATTTTGAGTAAATGACAGAATTATTTGAAAATTTGGAAAAAAGAAGGACCCATAGGCAAAAAGACGAACTTTTACTGACCTAGAAGGACCGGAAGGACTGTTAAGACACCCTGTGACCCTGTGAGGGGGGGTGCTACCAAAATCAAATTTTGTAAAAATGAAAATAAATCGAGTGATATGTTGAAATACAGGTTTTTTGGGTCGAGAAACACGAATCTGAGGTCCTTTTTTCCCTCAAACCCCTTGGGGAGGTGCGTTTTCATTTTTTTTAAATTCACGTTTTTTGACATAAAAGTTGATTTACCCGGCGAACGGTGCATCTTAGACAAAAATGACAAGGAAGAAAATTGTAGAGGATAAAATTTCCTATCAGATCAATGTCATTAGTTTTTCTTTAGGAAGCTTAGTTCTTGAATTACGAGTATATGTGATTTTTAATGGCGTAAACTGACTTTTGGGCACTCCTGTATAAAATCGATGACAAAATAAAAATAATGTTTCAGACTGGAGTCTAGAATACACCGATTTTGAAAAAAATAACGGATACCTTTATCAGCCATGAAAATCCAAAAAGTACCACAGCTAGAAGCTTCAAAACGACTTGAAAAACGCTGCAGTCGACTTGGTAGCGTTTTGAAATTTGAGTGCAAAATGAAAATGACAATAACGATCTTTTAGAATTTAGACTCCTTATACAATAACCAGGGTATAAAATTTTTCAGATGATACCTAATCGTAATTTCAGTCATTTTGTAAGCATTTTGGCATACTTATAGTACTACTAGCCAGGCTCGTACTTCTTACTCAACTTTTTCCAAAAAAAATTAATTTTAGTGACCAAAAAAAAGTTGAAAACGTAATCAAAAAGTACAAACACAGAAGAAAGAGCTCTTTGCCAATTCCTGCGAGCAAAAAAGCAAGCCTTCTGGGTAGTGGGAGTGGGTAAAAAAAAAAAATATACGATTTTTTGAAATTTTTGCCAAAGAAACACGACAAAGTTTTTAGCAATCTGCTAAAAAGCTAAACATTTTGTGTAAGTATTTTTGAAAAAACGGGAATTTTTGTCAATTTTTGGCGAAAAGCAACGCTTTTTGAAAATAATTGGCAAAAAGGTGAATTTTTTTAAAGCAATTTTGAGAGAATTTTTGTCAATTTCAACAAAAAGTGGCAATTTTTGAGAGTTACAATATTATTTTTTCACAATTTTTGAATTTTACTTTCGTCAAATGAATGTGTTTTTTGCAACTTTGTTGAAGAAAAAAAAACAGACTTTCTGATAATTTGTAATCGCAATTTCGCTGGGAAAAAACGAGAATTTTTGTCAATTTTTGGCAAAAAGCAAAACTCAGACAATCTCACGTTAGCAAAAAACAGGATTTTTTGGGAAATATAGATCAAAAAAATAACTTCCTAGTTACTTACCTATGACATGCAAAAAAGCGAGACTTGTGAATAATTTTTGAAAAAAAGCGATAGGTATTTTTAAATACTTTTTTGCAATTTTTGTCGAAAAAAAAGAGACTTTTAGGCCACTTTTTGGTTGAAAAAAACGCTTTCTACTCGTAGTTCCTATACACAAAAAAGCGAGACTTTCGAGCAATTTATCGAAAAACAGGAGAAATTTTGCAGCAATTTTGCTAAAAAAAAAAATTCTGATGACATTTTGAATTAGTTGACATTGACAATCTTAGCAAAAGGCAGAACTTCTGGAAAATTCGCAAAAAATGAAACTTTTCTCGATTTTTGTAGATGTCGAAAAAGCGAGCCTGCCTTCTTTCAATTTTTAGGTAAAAAAGTAAGACGTCAGGGTATAGTTGTCCACCAAATGAGAAGCTCCTTTACGAAACCACCCAGCAAATTTCAATTTTTTGAAGTACAATTCAAGAGTACTCAGCCTATTCAATTTGGATACTTACTTTCTATTACTCATTTCATTACTCGTAGTTACTCATATACTCATCTCTAAATCTTGAACAAGTAGGTACTCTACTGTTTTCAATTTTCAGAATTTATTGCAAGAATCCCGGTAAACCGTTTTCATAGACGAATAATGTTTCGATTTTGAAATGAAAACAACAAAAAAAATAAATAAATTCATTTCAAAATTGAACATTTTTTAATTCATCGATTGAGTAAAACATTATATTGGTAAAAAAAATAAATTTAATAAGTTAAAAAAAAAAACATTTCTAACGAAGAAAATTTCACTAGGTAGGTATATAAGTTAGATGAATAATTACAAATTAATGTAGGTATGTAATGTTTGTAAGTTACAAAAATTCGTTGCTAGATTTTCATCAAGTTCGTCAGAAATGTTATTCCTAATACATACTAGTAAGTTTAAATACCCAAACTACATAATTTAAATTCATCGTTCGATACAATCAAAAAAAATTCATAACATAAAATATTCCGATAAAAGAAAATTGGTACCGTCACAATGAGAAATAAATTTAAAAATAAAAAAGAAACAGCAAGTAGAAATATTTTGCAACATTATTTTCAGTCTATAGGTACAGATAGGTAATTCAATAAAATGGAATGTGTCATTTTCAGATTTAATATACGATTTGAAAAATAAAACTAGGTAATTATAATGAAAAAAAAAAAAAAAAATCGAGAATCATTCTTAAACATCGTTAACAACACGTTTACTATGATCAAGCTTGAACTGTACATCAGATAAAGCTTTAAGTACTTTCTGAGCAAGCTTTCGCTGTTGTTGAAGAGTGAAGGGGTTGAGATACTTCTCGAGTTCACTCTGATTCGTAATAAACGATTGGCGAAGATAAACGAGATAATCGGAACGCATTTCGATTTCGTCGTCAGAAGTGACATCGTTTAATTGCACCAATGTAATCTTCTTCAGTAAAGAATTTTGTTTTTGGAAATGCTTGTTGATAGGTTCAAAAAGATTTTCCGGATCTTTCTCTATTGCTTGATTTGCCTGATCATTCGTCTCAGTTTTCTCAGATGGTTTCGAAGCTGCATCGTTGAGATCCGTGGTTTTAGTTTTATTCGTCAATTCATCGAGTTCAGTCGGTTTTGATACAACGTTATCTTTCGATTTTACTGATTTGATCCGATCATCATCTGCAGATAGGTTTTGTTGGATAGTTTCAGGCGATTTGCTAGCTTTCATGCCACCAGGAAGTACATTATCCTTACATTTACCAGATTTGGCGTGTAATGCGAACAACTTTGTTGGTCTACAATGTGCCTGAAGTTACCTTGCAAGATAATCTTCGCCTTGGTAAATCGGCAGGCGAAGTTACACTGTGCAAGTATACAGGAAAGTTACAGGAATCGTATTTTGAGCACACCACAGTACCAGGGTAGCTATTCCTCAAATTTCGGTAAGCGTGATAAGCCAGTTATGATGGTTAAGTTCCGCAAATAACGTGCGGTATTTTTTTTTACTATCACCGTACTATCACGCGTAACATTGGACATGAACTGATGAGTAGCCACAAGTTTTCGGAATAATGGAATGGGCACTACTCGCACCGTCATAAACTATTTTCATATTTTTAAATTGAACTAACATTTTTAATCTGTATTTTGTATTTTCATCATTTGCTAATACTTTTGGTGCCATAGCAAAATTACATTTTAATCAAAATAGTTGAAAAATCGCAATTAAAACAAAATGAAGCAATAAAGAAACTTCATTTACCTACATCTCCAAGACTGCAACCATTAGTTTTTTAGCCTTTTTTTAGCTTAACTTTGGAGTTAACGTAAGTAAGTTACCGACATGTTAACGATCCATAACATGTGGTAACTGCGTTAGTTAACGGTTTTGAAACTCTCATAACTCGCTTATCACGCATACCGAAATTTCAGGAATAGCTACCCAGACCGTCAACTGACACATACCCAATGAGCTTTGGAGAACTTTTCTTGTACAGGAGGGGAGAGGGGGGAATTTTAAGTGGAAAAATAGCCATTTTCGAGGAAAATTTTTTTTTTTACCAAAACGAAGAGTGGTGCACCCAAGGTGGTGATGGTACGTTGTAGTATATGCTAAGACTCACCTACCGTGAAATTTTCGAAATTTTTCTATGCATAGGAGGGGAGAGGGGGGAGTTTTAAGTGGAAAAATAGCCGTTTTCGAGCGAAAAAATTGTTTTTGACCAATACGAAGAGGGGTGCACCCAAGGTGGTGATGGTACGTTGTAGTATATGCTAACACGAACATACCGTGCAATTTTCAGAATTTTTCTATGCATAGGAGGGGAGAGGGAGGAGTTTTAAGTGGAAAAATAGCCGTTTTCGAGCGAAAAAATTGTTTTTGACCAATACGAAGAGGGGTGCACCCAAGGTGGTGATGGTACGTTGTAGTATATGCTAACACGAACATACCGTGCAATTTTCAGAATTTTTCTATGCATAGGAGGGGAGAGGGAGGAGTTTTAAGTGGAAAAATAGCCGTTTTCGAGCGAAAAAATTGTTTTTGACCAATACGAAGAGGGGTGCACCCAAGGAGGTGATGGTACGTTGTAGTATATGCTAAGACTAACCTACCGTGAAATCTTCAGAATTTTTCTATGCATAGGAGGGGAGAGGGGGGAGTTTTAAGTGGAAAAATAGCCGTTTTCGAGCGAAAAAAATTGTTTTTGACCAATACGAAGAGGGGTGCACCCAGGGTGGTGATGGTACGTTGTAGTATATGCTAACACCATCATACCGTGCAATTTTCAGAATTTTTCTATGCATAGGAGGGGAGAGGGCCGAGGGGGGAGTTTTAAGTGGAAAAATAGCTGTTTTCGAGCGAAAAAATTGTTTTTGACCAATACGAAGAGGGGTGCACCCAAGGAGGTGATGTACGTTGTAGTATATGCTAAGACTCACCTACCGTGAAATTTTCAGAATTTTTCTATGAATAGGAGGGGAGAAGGGGGCGTTTTAAGTGGAAAAATTGAGCAGTCAAAAATTTATTTTAGATGATTTTCGTTCACGCCATGTGAAAGAGGACATCTTCACCTTGGGTGCACCCTTCTTCGTATTGGTCAAAAACAATTTTTCCCTCAAAAATGGTTATTTTTCCACTTAGAACGCCCCCTCTCCCCTCCTATGCATAGAAAAATTCTGAAAATTGCACGGTATGTTCGTGTTAGCATATACTACAACGTACCATCACCACCCTGGGTGCACCCCTCTTCGTATTGGTCAAAAACAATTTTTTCGCTCGAAAACGGCTATTTTTCCACTTAAAACTCCCCCCTCTCCCCTCCTATGCATAGAAAAATTCTGAAAATTTCACGGTAGGTTAGTCTTAGCATATACTACAACGTACCATCACCTCCTTGGGTGCACCCCTCTTCGTATTGGTCAAAAACAATTTTTTCGCTCGAAAACGGCTATTTTTCCACTTAAAACTCCTCCCTCTCCCCTCCTATGCATAGAAAAATTCTGAAAATTGCACGGTATGTTCGTGTTAGCATATACTACAACGTACCATCACCACCTTGGGTGCACCCCTCTTCGTATTGGTCAAAAACAATTTTTTCGCTCGAAAACGGCTATTTTTCCACTTAAAACTCCCCCCTCTCCCCTCCTATGCATAGAAAAATTCTGAAAATTGCACGGTAAGTTCATCTCGAGGTATATCACAACGTACCATCACCACCTTGGGTGCACCCTTCTTTATATTGTTCAAAAAAAAAAAAATTCCCCTCAAAAATGGCTATTTTTCCACCTAAAACGACCCCCTCTCCCCTCCTATACATAGAAAAATTCTAAAAATTTCACGGTAGGTGAGTCTTAGCATATACTACAACGTACCATCACCACCTTGGGTGCACCACTCTTTGTATTGGTAAAAAAAAATTTTATCCTCAAAAACGGATATTTTTCCACTTAGAACGCCCCCCTCTCTCCTCCTATGCATAGAAAAATTCTGAAAATTGCACGGTAAGTTCGTGTTAGCATATACTACAACGTACCATCACCTCCTTGGGTGCACCCCTCTTCCTATTGGTCAAAAACAATTTTTTTGCTCGAAAACGGCTATTTTTCCACTTAAAACTCCCCCCTCTCCCCTCCTATGCATAGAAAAATTCTGAAAATTGCACGGTAGGTTAGTCTTAGCATATACTACAACGTACCATCACCACCTTGGGTGCACCCCTCTTCGTATTGGTCAAAAACAATTTTTTCCCTCGAAAATGGCTATTTTTCCACTTAAAACTCCCCCCTCTCCCCTCCTATACATAGAAAAATTCTGAAAATTGCACGGTAAGTTCGTCTCGAGGTATATCACAACGTACCATCACCACCTTGGGTGCACCCCTCTTTATATTGTTCAAAAAAAAAAATTCCCTCAAAAATGGCTATTTCAGGGATGGAAGAGCCTTGAATTCAGGGCTCCTGCTCTTGGCTCTGGCTCAGCTCCCCGCAAGTTTCAGCTCTGGCTCGCTCTTGGCTCTTGGATCTTTTTCTTTACATGAGCTCTTTGGCTCCTTGCTCGCTCCTCAATTCTTTCCGACTCCGCTCTTTGACTCTTGGCTCCCTCTTCCAATTTCTCGGCTCCCACTCCAGCTCCAGCTCTGGCTCTTGGCTCTTTAAATTAGAGTTCAAAATTCGTGAAAAACGATGAAAAAAATGAAAATACACTGCAGTTATTTTCATTTCATTTCTCAATGAGGAAACAAACTTAGAAATTCTTCATTTTCTTCACAAATGTGAGTTGAAAGTAGAAATTTTTAATAAAATTGTGCGCATTTTTTTACTTTTTTCTCTAATTTTAGGGAGCCAAAGAGCCTGAAAAATTTTGTGGGCTCCCACTCGGCTCTGGCTCTTTCCAGGTTAAAGACTCCTTATGATGATGGCTCTCTTGAGTAAAATAAGGAGCTCTTTTGCAAGAGAGCTCTTGATGTTTTTCTGCACTTTCATTTATTTGGCTCTTGGCTCTGGCTCTAGCTCCTCAAAAAATCCGGCTCTTTCAGACTCTGGCTCCGGCTCGCTCCCGGCTCTTCCATCCCTGGGCTATTTTTCCACCTAAAACGACCCCCTCTCCCCTCCTATGCATAGAAAAATTTCGAAAATTTCACGGTAGGTGAGTCTTAGCATATATTACAACGTACCATCACCACCTTGGGTGCACCACTCTTCGTTTTGGTAAAAAAAAAAAAATTTCCTCGAAAATGGCTATTTTTCCACTTAAAATTCCCCCCTCTCCCCTCCTGTACAAGAAAAGTTCTCCAAAGCTCATTGGGTATGTGTCAGTTGACGGTCTGGTACTGTGGTGTGCTCAAAATACGATTCCTGTAACTTTCCTGTATACTTGCACAGTGTAACTTCGCCTGCCGATTTACCAAGGCGAAGATTATCTTGCAAGGTAACTTCAGGCACATTGGTCTACACATATTAGGGAAGATACTCGTATTTCGTAGATAAGCATCAGTTGTGATGGATTTGTCACTCGATTTGACTGGTTTGATTGTTATACTACGTTGAATACGTTGTTGAACTGGTTCAGGTGCACTAAGTTTATCGTTTAATTTCGGTTTCGCAAACGAACCCGGTACTATAGAAATTCCATCCTGATTTATAACGTTTTTCAGCGTAGCATCCGATTCTGCGATCTTTTCAGTAGAAAGAGACGAATTCAATGCTTCGAAATTATTAGATATTTCGACTCGACGATTAGTCTGATTGTTTACTTGAGATTTGGTCGACGGCGGTGACTGGTTCAACATTATCTTTTTCAATGATCCTCGAAGCGAAATCACTTTTCGTTGCATTTCCTTAGCATTTGCGATAAGTTCATCTAAAAGGACGGAATCTCGCAAAAGAGACGCAGTTTCTTCCACGTTCCACGTGTACGAATAGTAAATCGAAATAAGATCATCGTACGTTACTTCAGCTATGATCGCATCAGCATTTTCGATCGATTCTAATGAGACGATTAGTTCGTGATACAATTTTCGTTTTTGGCTAAGCGAGGTTAATTTATCGATATTTACGGTATTTTTCGGTTGCTGGATGGTGACTGGTTGCAGCGATTGCGGTGGTTCACCGAAAGTGAACCTCGTCGGGAATAGTGATGAAGGTGAAGGAAGGGCTGTCGCTCCGTTAGATATCCCTGAACCTATCTGGTTTGATGATGAAGATTGAAAAGGAGTAGTCACTCCGTTAGATAACATTGAACCTATCTGGTATGATGATGGTGATTGAAAAGAAGTGCCTCCGTTACGTAACCCTGAACCTATCTGGTTTGATGATAAAGATTGAAAAGGAGTGGTCACTCCGTTAGGTAACCCTGAACCTATCTGGTTTGACGATGAAGATGAAAAAGGAATTGTCAGTCCGTTAGACAACCCTGAACCTATCTGGTATGACGATGAAGGTGCCCCTCCGTTGGATAACTCAGTGAAGATATGTCGTCTGTCAGATGTTTGCATTTTTATGGTTTATCGTCACTAGGTTGTAAATACTGCAACTTCTTCGATTCAGTTTAGCTCTTTTTTTTCAACACTCACGTAACGAATTCACCGATATCGCTGTAGATGTTTTGAACATTGATTTAGAATACGAAATTAATTATTCGATAGCACACACACGAGTTTAGTCACACGAAACACGAAATCAACTACTTACTATGTGAATGTGATTCTAATTACATAGGTAACATAGACGCAGGACGCAGGACTAACCACCGAACTGTTTTCACGAACACTCCACCAGGCACCAGTACAACAACAACAAGAATCTTCCTAGCAAATTACAGTTCGACTCGTAGTGAAAGACGCCAGAACATTGACAACGAAAATGAAGTATACAATGGTCAAACAAAAGCCAAAGTAAGCCAAAGGAACCTACATTAGCATTCAAGAATCACGTGCAGAGCTTGTTTGCGGGGTAAAGGCAGGGACGAAGCGAAGGGGGGTCTAGGGGGGCAGCCTGCCCCCCCAGTGTTCCGCGAAAGTTGGGAAAAGTTGGGAAATTGTGAGAAATATAAGAAAGTTGGGAAAATACAAAAATTCCAACAATAAGTATTTTAGTTTTGGAGTTTTCAAATATTAGAATTTCTTACAATCATCAAAGTTGAAAACTTTCCCAACTTTTGAAGCCAAAACAGTTTCTAAATCCATGATTTTCCCAACTAAAATTCACATTTTTTTCAAAAATGTTTGCCCTCGCTTTGCTCGGGCAATTGTTGTGCCTTTTCACGTCAACATTACAACTGTTTTGCTTCTTGAAATTACAAATTTTTAAAATCTTTTACCCTCGCTTCGCTCGGGCCAATTTGTTTTTTTTTTACGCTTGAAAATTTCAAAAAACTATTGATAAATTTCTTAAAAAGTTGAGATCAGAAAAACCGAATTTTTTCATTAAATTTGATATTGTTCTACTTTTTGAATTACAATTTTTCCAAAGCTTTTAGCCTCGATTCGCTCGACCCAATTTGATTCGTTTCTACTAAGTTACAATTTCAAGAAACGTATGATTGAATTTGAAAAATATTGAGACTAGAAAAACTGGATTCCTTTATTAAAATTGATGTTCTACTTTTCCATTCCAAGTCACATATTTTCCAAAACTTTTGCCATTGCTTCACTCGGGCCAAATCCCGCCAATTTAGTTATTTTTTTCACTCTATGAATTTCACAAAACCACTGATAAAATTAAAAGAAAGTTGAGATCAGAAAAACCGAATTCTTACATTAAAATTGATGTTGTTCTACTTTGCGAACTACAAACTTTTCAAAGCTTTTGGCCTCGCTTCGCTCCGCCCAAATTGATTCTCATCTGCAAAGTTACAATATTTTTAAATATCTATGATTGAATTTGAAAAATGTTGAGATTAGAAAAACCGAATTCTTTCATTAAAATTGATGTTATTCTACTTTTCAAATCATAAATTTTCCAAAACTTTTGCCCTCGCTTCGCTCGGGCCATTCAAAACACTTGCTGCTTTTAAAAGTTTTAAAAATATGAAAGTTAAACAGAAAATTCCAGAAATACTCATAATATTCAAAGCTTATAAAAAATGCAAATTTTTTATTTCATTCCGAACAGAACCACCAGCTTTTCAAATTTTTTTAACGTACCAGAGTGTTCAGCACGTTAAAGTTTTGATTAAAGTTATAATTTTTTGGCTACAAAATGTCATGATACAATCCCCTTACTACTTGTAACTCAAATACCCTCTTTTTTCATCCAACTTGGGAATTTTCAATCGAATAAGTTGGAAATTTTCAGTCAAATTAGTTGGGAATCTCAGGATCCTTGCCCCCCCAGCGAAACCACTTCGCTACGTCCCTGGGTAAAGGACAGGAAAAGCAAACAATATGCCTTTCAACTAGCGGCTCACTGGTTTGAATGGTCGAAGGTCGAAGATATACCATTGCATTTTGCTAGGTTTCTGTGTCTGTAGCATCAGACTAGACTAGGTACATATAAAATACAATATAGGCATAGTCCTGCCACTAAATACTCGTATACTTGTAAGAAGAAAAAATTCTACTATTAGGTAAAATTGTTGCCTATATTCCAAGCTGATGGGGCGAATTTCGCTTTTTGGAGGCACAAGTTTAAACTTTTCGACGTATTATTTTTTTAAATTGTTATGATATTTTTTTCAAGATTCATTTTACAGTCTTTAGTTTGTAAGTTCGATACTATTCGATACATACAAGGTCAATCTTGCTCATCCTTTTTGATAAGTATTTCTATTTATTACTAACTTTCTCAAGGTGAGCAATTATTTATTTCAAATTTTTCCTTTCAATCGACTTTTGACCCCTTTGGTTTTCGTAAATTATGCTTTTAACAACTTGGTTACAACCAAATTTCCAATTGGATTACTTAGTTCACCGACACTTTGCATTTTATCGAAATCATTAGTAACAAACTCGGGCAAGATAAGATACCTACTCGAGACAGGGACGAAACTAAGGTTTTGGTAGGAGGAGGGAATATGCAACCGAAAATTTGCCGACTGATAAGAGAAAAAAATACCAATTTTGCCGAATAAAACGAAAGATGAGAAAACAATTCCGCCAGTTGACATTATAGGTACTAGGTCTTCTTATAGCCTATCATGCCTTGTAAAAAAATTTCTGTTTTTCTCGTTCAATTTTTAGAAGACTCACAAAACGTGGAATTTTTTATTTTGTGCACATAATTTAGTATTTTCATACGTGAAAACACGATATTTTTTATGTAGGGCCATTCCACGTCAATTGGACCAAGAAGTGACAGGGGGTTCGGCGATTTTTTTGAAATTTTTCCTGTGGAAAGACCTTCCGAAGGGATGACCAATGGCGCAAATCACAGCCCTCTAGCCCATTTCCAAAGGCAGCCAGGGGGTGTCAAAGTTTTCAGTGAACCTAAAATATCATCCATTTCAGCAGTACATAACTCGATAACCGCGATACCTACCAAAATGGAACATTTTCCCATAGTTAGGGGTTTTGAAAGTCTTTTTGGTGATATCATAAAAATCAGTGTTGCCAATTTTTTTCGTGCAAAAAATTAGCTCAAAAAGTTTCAAAACGTAGTTTTCAAATCGTTCTGACTCTCAAAAATTCTGAAAAAAAAATATTATCGACAACTTTTTATGCTGAACAATATATAAAAAAATTGAGATGGTATCATGTTGCAAAGTTGACTTAAAAAAATTTTAAGTTTACGAAAAAATGCGATTTTTTGATTTTAAAACATGAAAAAAAGTCTTGATAGGTGAAGTTGACCCATTTGACCCCTATTTTTACATAGGTATCTGTTTGAAAAGTTGAAAAAACCCTTTCACTCAATGAAATAAACTCCTCACAAAAAATCTAAAACTATTCGAAAAAATTCAATTTTCAATTTCAAACATTAAAAAAAGTTTAAATGTATGTATTCAGTTGTCTTATTTTGACCTCTTTCTGACGTATTTCATGAAAAAGTTGACAAAAAATTACACTCACAACAAAAAAATAAAAATTCGTTCATTTTTTGAATCTTTTCGAATTTTGATTTTTTTGTGAGGGGTTCATTTCATCAAGTGAAAGGGTTTTTTCAACTTTTTCAACAAATACGTAAGAATAGGGGTCAAATGGGTCAACTTCACCTATCAAAACTTTTTTTCATGTATACGTAAGAATAGGGCTCAAATGGGTCAACTTCACCTATCAAAACTTTTTTTCATGTTTTAAAATCAAAAAATCCGAAATCGCATTTTTTCGCAAACTTAAAATTTTTTTAAATCAACTTTGCAACATGGTACTTACCACCTTAATTTTTTAATATGTTGTTCAGCATAAAAAGTTGTCCATAATATATTTTTTTCAGAATTTTTGAGAGTCGGGACGATATGAAAACTACGTTTTGAAACCTTTTGAGCTAATTTTTTGTACGAAAAAAGGTGGCAACACTGATTTTTATGATATCATCAAAAAGACTTTCAAAACCCTTAACTATGGGAAGATGTTCCATTTTGGTAGGTATCGCGGTTATCGAGTTATCCACTGCTGAAATGGATGATATTTTAGGTTCACTGAAAACTTTGACACCCCCTGGCTGTCTTTGAAAATGAGCTAGAGGGCTGTGATTTGCGCCATTGGTCATCCCCTCAGAAGGTTTTTCCATAGGAAAAATTTCAAAAAAATCGCCGAACCCCCCTACCACTTCTTGGTCCAATTGACGTGGAATGACCCTAGCTGTGAAGAGTTTGATTTTTTCGGATTCAAAATTTTAGAATTTGAATGAGGATTTTTTAGAAATTCCAAATTTGAAGGGGAAAAACAAACAGGCTCTAGCGAACTGATGGGAAAAGCTTTCGAAAATTCATATTTTGATAGGCGAAGGAGCTGTTGATTTTTTTATGTGAGGAGTTTATTTTTTGATTTAAACATTTTTCGAGTGCGAATTGCGAATAATAGATTTTTAGAAAATTTGATTTTGAAAAAGAAAAAATAACAGGCCTGAGAGAAGCGTCGAGGATCGAAGTTTTCAAAAATTTATAATTCAATAAGTAAATTATTGGTTATTTTTTTAGGGTATAAGCATTATTAAAAATACGTAATTCAAGTTCCAAAAAAGTCGGCTAAATAACTTCTTTATTAAGTCTAGATTTTTCTTAAATTTGCAAACTGTCAAAATTTGCCAACTTTATCAAAATTTGACAAGTGTGAGAGGGGGGGGGTCTCTCTTTAGTTTCGTCCCTGACTCGAGAACTGTTTCCAAAATGAGTATGTGTTTGAAGTTACTAATAAGTATAGAATGAAGTAAGAACTGAACCATAAAAGTAGGTTTCTGCTTTTCAATATTTTACAATATCTACTCACCGAATATATGCGAATACTTATGTAGGTTATAGCTATATTTTTTCAAACATTTCTGACTTACCTGCAACAGAATAAAATAAAGCACATTTATTAGTTAAATGAAAAAATGAAATAAATTTCAGGTCTATCTTACAAAATATTGAATCGTTGAAAAATTGTTCAGCGATAATAACCATTTTAATTTCAGTACTCGTCAAAAAATGGTATCGTTGTTTACGTTCAACTTTCGATACATAATTCATTTTCTTGTTCATTTTTTAAAATGTAATTTTACAAGTGTAGGTACATACAGCCCCTTTAATTATCGAACTATGCAGAAAATCGTACACCCAGCTAAGGAAAATTTGCTTCCCTCTGTCCTAATAGCTGGTTCAGTGGTTCTTAAAAAATAACGTTGAAAAAAGAAGTGTTTATTCAATTTTGGAGTGTAACGAGAGAACCATTGAATTGATTGGCTTCAGCATCACTGTTAAATGATAATACTACAGGTATCAAAATTTCGGGAACTGAGCCACTGAGGTTAATTTTTGGATTTTTGGTAAAACTTGTTTAATAAACAACTCAAAAAAAAGGGGCCAGTTTACATTTTTGAGTCATTCAGAAACCCAGTAACGTAGCCAAGAGCGAGCCTGGAAGAGCCGGACCCTTTTGAAAAAAAATTTCAACCGATCATGTTTTTGAACCATTTTTAACTTTTTCGCTATAAAAAATCAAGTGTACATTTTTAAACATGTACCTACTCTAGCTACCTACGTATGAAAGAGAAACAATTGACTCTGAATATTCCTGATAGCTACATTAGCTTTTTAGCTACTGTCCTAGGTTATGCATCTTCATTCAAAAAACGAAAGAAATCACCTGTTTTCAGTAACTCGACTCACCTATATCGAACCTCCTGTATGTATACCCATACAACAAAAAAAAAACAAAAAAACAGTCAAGTCACTGCTGCAGTCTTCATCGACTTTGGAAGTTGACTTCTGTTGGATATGTCTATAGTTGGATAATACCTCTTGATCGTTCTAAATATCTAGTTATGTATCGTGAAATTCCAGATATATCGGTTCAAAGGTAAATTTCTTTTTAAAATTCAATTCATTCACCCGCCCCCCCCACCCAATTTACAAATTGGTCGATAATTAATTTCTCAACTGACATACATTACTTACACACTTGAAACATTAATAAAAATTGACTATAAAAAGGCAAATCAAAATATATTTCAAAATAAAATATTTTTCAATACATCGAGTAAGTAAAATATACTTGCAATCAAAATTTAACACAACGAAAAAATTATTCCTTAGCATAAAATATTGCAAGAATAAAAAATAAATTTATAAAAAAATCAGTCAAAATGCTCTTCAACACTTAACATAATATTCATCAGAGATCTAATCCAAATAAGTGAATAAGGTAAAATGTAAAACAGCATTAGATATTAAAAAACAAAAATTCAAGTTTAATATATGTACAACAAAACATCATTGCCAGGTTAAAAAAAAAAAAAACTTCATCAATGTGAAAAGAGATATAAATTCGCGAAAAAATACAACAAAAAAAATCTCAGTTTCGTAGAATAGAATAGAATAGGTAGCTAACTTTTTAATGTAAGAAAAAAAGAGCAAAAAAAAATCAGTCTTGAATGTTCTGCAACATGGAACAGATTTCTAAAAATAATAATAAAATAGGCATGATAAATACTCGTATATCAACTAATTGGAAATTAAATCTAACACGACCAAAACAAAATCGCTCATTACATTTTATTAATCGTTAAGTTGGAAAAATAATTTCTCACTTAATAATAAGTTGAAATACCTATTCTAGTAAGATATGGCAGAAACTCTTACTACATCTAATCTTACATTTTTAAAAAGCATCATCTAAATTTTAATACCTATCTTTTCTCCTTACGAAATTTTTCGACTCAAATTAATGAGAACAAAATATCAAACTTTAGTTCTGAATCAAAAATAAAATTTCTTTAAGTGAATACCTATCAAAAAATCGTTTCTCAAATTAAATAGTTCGTACAACATCGAAAAAGAAAATTACCCAAAATGTTTTCTATGTTCAAGTCTAAACTGAACATCTGACAAGGTTTTCAGTACATCTTTAGAAAGCTTCTGCTGCTGTTTGCGAGTGAAAGGATTGAGATACTTTTCGAGTTCATCCTGATTCGAAATAAACGATTCGCGAAGATAGGAAAGGTAATCAGTACGTATTTCTATTTCATCCTCAGAATTAACATCCGCCAATTTTACCAGCTTTATTTTCTTCATTAAATACGTCTGCTTTTCGAAACACTTGTCGATAATTTCATCGATATTTTCAGGCGGTTTTGTTTGATTTGCTTGATCGTTTGTTATCGTTTCCGATATTGTATCGTTCAGAGTCAAAGTTTTAGTTTTATTCGCCAATTCGTCGAGTTGAGCAGCTTGTACCGGAGAAGATGTATCGTTAGTTTTCGGTGGCTGAATTTGCTCAGCAAAGAGTTTTAGTTGACTTTCAGCTGTTTCAAGTGGAGCGATAGCTTTATCACTTGCTTTGTTGACCGGTTCGATTTGTAGGAAAGGGCGATTTTCTAGAATACCGTCGATTGTAAACGATGCATTATTTGATTTGATCGGCTGTACTGATTCAATGAGAGAAAGATCTTGTTGAACAGCTTCGAGTGTGTTAGATTCATCATTCGATTTATCTGTCTCGATTTCTCCATTGGGGAGATCTCGTTGAGCATTTTCAGGTTCCTTGGACCCTTCACCCAATTCCATTAATTCGAGCGTTGGCTGGATAATTTCGAAGCCCAACTCGTTCAATTTCTGTTGTTCGCTTTCTCGATTGAAAATTTGTTCCACCGCCTTTTTAGGAGACGCACCGAACGTGACGATGGGAGGAATACTCGATGATTTTTCCAATCCAAGTATCTGTACAGAGGGCAATTCCACGTCTTTTTGAACAGTTTGGGTCAAAACCGAATTATTATTCGATTTCGAGCCATTCATTTGCTCGGTATCGAGTAGTTTCAATTTCTTCGCTTCGTTTTGGTCAGTCGTAAGTTTCAATTCTGAAGCTAGCGAATTTAGTAATGAATTCAAGTCATCGGAATCAGATCTTTTCATTCGTTCAGAGCGATCATTCGATCTACTAGATGCGGACAACGATGGCGATTCTTTCAACAGAATTTTTTTCAACCACACTTGAAAATTAATCACATTTTGGTGCACTTCTTCGGCATGTTTCAAGTGTGTGTCCAGAATTTCACCTTGTACTAAAGATGCTATTTCGATATCATTCGACATGTACGATTTATAAAGCGATATAACGTGATCGTACAATATTTTAGCTTTGATCGCGTCAAAATCTTCAGTCGATTCCAGCGATATGATCAATTGAATGATGAATTTTCGTATACGAAGCAGCGAAGTTAATTTATCAAAGGTAACATCAGCCATTGGGTGGGTGAAATATTCACTTTGCGAATTTACCTGAGATAAGAGCGGGATTTTGGAGTTTTCCAGCGATTCAGCAAATGATGGACGACGAGTGGATCCGGATTTTACCGGAGATGTGAACAAATTATCGTTACAGTTTCCAGGATTCATTTTTTTGGTGAAATTACACGAATTGAAGTACATCTCTGATCGGTGAAAAAATCACGTATGTACAATGAAATAAAACGTACGTAAAATACTGTAGCTCACGTCATCAAAGGGTTTGAGGATGTATTTCAAACGTTGTCGATCTTTAATACGGATTCTGTATCTGTATCGATCCGAGCGTTATTTTGTTTCTTTGATAACTAGCTAGCTACAATGTAGGTGTTTACGTCATCACACAACGCACTACATAGATTATTCGGAGTAAAGAAACAGCAGAAAGAAGTAAAGAACAGCTACACCGAATTATAACGCAGTAACGCACACAATGTTCTAGCACAGCAACAATAACAACACTGAGAAGTGAGATGCTGAGATGGTGAGACTGAGATGCGACGGCGCAGTAGATGGTCTATGGCATCTTATCTTATCTAATAGTATATCGTAGTTCGTCTCGTATCTCGTACGAAGCTAGTAACGAAGCGGGAGTGGTATATAATGTGTCTAAAATTATACATAGTTGGTCGTCGACTCGTCGTAGATACACATTGAAGGATAGAATGGAAAGGTAAAGGTAAAGGATGCGCAATGCACATGCACAACAAAGGGACAAAGACGCAGCCGCGAGCAGGTTGCCAAGCAAACGGGAACAGTGCATTCTAAATTTCATCATCTTACGACACATAGTCATCTCTTACGTTAGTCATCTCACTGCTAGCTAAAATCATATGTTTGGGATTTATTTGGGAAACATGGAAACATGGTGCTTAACATGGTGCGAAGGTTTTTTTAACATTATGTAGAGCTTTAATGCAGTTTCATCATTCTCTGTGTATGTACGTATTATTGTTATTGAGGGTCTGACGAAAAATGTATCTGGTAGTTTTGTTTAGGAATAAATTTTTAAATTTCTTGAGCACAATTACATACTTGATTTTTTCATATTTTGAAATTATTACTTATCAAGAAAAAATCGAAATATTTTCTTCCAATTTTTAAAAAATTTTCTTCATTTCTATAGCTTACTCAGTATTCTGGGTCTTGGAATATAAAAAAATCCGTCCTGAGTACTAGAAGTCGGTGAAGTCCCCACCCTTGGATGGTGACCCTGAATTTTTTCAATTTTTTTCGACCTCTACAACGAGCCTAAAATCCAGTTTGAAACCTTCAAATCGAGAGATGATGATTTATTACTTGGATCAGTCCTTTTAGACTAACAACTTTAACCTTTAAACGGTATTATGTCACAATTTTACGCCAATGGTATCAGTGGAGGGGAATCCCCGCAAAACCGTGAATGGTATCACTACGAGGGAATCCCTCACACACCTGTACCCAAATTGAGAAAAAGTTACACACATGGTTTCATTTGTGAGGGATTCCCTCACAATGATACCATTTACGGTTCAAAATACCTACCTTTTTCTAAATTTTTTGTCACATGAATTGGATAGCATCACTGTGAGGGATTCCCCGCATTATGCGGGGAATCTCTATGCATGATACCATTTGAAGGTTAAAATGAGGAAAACGCAAAAAAAAATATTTTTATATTTTTCAGGGTACCTAGTTACCTAATACCTACTACAAGGTGCCCAGAAATATCGAGTATCCCAAAGAAAGTTTTTCATTAAAAATATAAGTAGGTTGGCAACGTGAAATAGATGCATATGATTGGTGTATAGATTGGTGGAATGTTATCTCTCCAGTCCAACAACCAATCGTGTGCTATCATTATTATCATTCACTGTGACCAACCAAAGTATTTTAGTAGAAAACTTTTTTTAAGGGTACTCGATATTTCTGGGCACCCTGTACCTAGACCCTACCTATTATCTCTATTACTGGCAATTTCTCAGAATTTTTCGAGTGGAGGCCGCTGCTCCAATGCCATAAGAGATAAGACCATTCGGAAACGAGACGCCCGCGTTCCCCACCTAAAGTGATCAATATAGGTCGAAATTTTTTTCACTCTCTGAGGGATTGCATTGAAAAGGGGCCTTGGTCAATTTTTTTGATTTTTACAATTTTGAATGTATGTATTTAAAATCACTTTTTGTATTAATTTCACTATATTCAGTGATATTGAATTGTTCTTTCATGAAAAAAAAACAAATTGGAAAATGTTTGCTTAACCCTTTCGGCTATGAGACAAACTGACGGATAAAATTTGAAGTTCTTTAAACTGAGTGAGGTCGGTTGCTGCCTAGAACTCAAAATTTGCTGGAAATCGCACATTCAGAAAGTACTCATGTCACAAATGGCAATAAACCTTAAATTGACTATTTTTCGATTTATGACACCGAGTAGCATTATAAATCAAAATCAAGCCTTCTGAGGCATCTGATATTTCAAGATGAAAATATTGATAACAATCATTTTTGAAAATAGAAAAAAAGATGAGCTAAAATAAAATAGGTTTGTGTAAAAAAAGAAATTTTTGAAGAAAAACAAGGCATGCGACTTCAGATGGTTATTCAAACTGCAAATGTTTGAAGGTGATTGCTTGTGGGAGGATTAAAATTGATGGAAATCACAATTCAACCTGAAAAGTATGACATCACTTTCATTTTCTGACACATACATCTCTCTTGAGGTGATTTGCTTGGGTGAGTAAGTTACCTCAGAAGATGACTAGGTGAACTTTTGCGAGCATTTGAATTTTATGATAGATACTGTGTCATAATACAGCCCTCAATCTGTTTGTCATAAGGAGATAATAAAAATAAAATACGTACGTCATGTTGTGGAATTACTGAATTACTTTTTAGAAGTCGTCTTACAAATAATGAATTGATTGAGCGCAGTCTTTATGACACAGTATTCATCATAAAATTCAAATGCTTGCAAAAGTTTACCCAGTCATCTTCTGAGGCAACTTACTCACCCAATCAAATTAACTCAAGAGAGATGTATGTGTCAGAAGATGAAAATGATACATATTTTTCAGAATTTCATTGAAAATTAGCGTTGAATTGTGACATGGGTTTTCAAAATTTTGAAAAATGCTCTCTATAACACAAAGATTTTTCCATCAATTTTAATCTTTCCACAAGCAAACACCCTCAAACCGACCTCACTCAGTTTAAAGCACTTCGAATTTTATCCGTCAATTTGTCTCGTAGCCGAAAGGGTTAAGTAAGTATAGAAAAAATTTTCAAGTCTATTCAACTTGTAAAAATCAATGAAAAAAAATTGACTAAAGCCCTTTTTCCATGAAGCTTCTCAAATGTCCCAAATACGAATCCACCATTTCTTGGGCTTCAGGGGTTCCCAAAATTTCGAATAAAAAATAATTTTAGGGACCACTGAGTATTATTTTTAAAAACTTTTTTAGCATATAAAATATCCTTTTGAACCCGATAAACGTTAGGCGAGGTGATTTTTATATTTTCCACCCTCGAGGGCAGAAATTGGGGCAGGAGGGGGGGAGGAGGATAAATTTTTGGAAAATTTTGGAACCATGATTTCGAGCCCACCCCTATGGACGCCGCTAAAAAGCTTTTTACAGTTTATTAGTATCTGAAAGTTCTCCATCCTATCAAGTTTTTAGCTCAATAAAATTTTGCGCTGGTACTCAAAAATTCAATTTTCCAATTTTTTTCAATTTCGATATTTTGGGAACCTCTGGAAATCTAGAAATCTGCGATTTGCGCCAAAAGGAACATTTTGAGATATATATTCAATTATATAGATATAACATTTTAATTAAGCTCCCTGCATATTCGTAATTTTGAACCCTTTTTTTAGAGCCTCCCACTTTGGGCACCCCTAAAAAAGGCGTTTATGCATATTTTTTCAAATAAATTGAAGAATTTACATTTGAAGCACACTAGCAATTGCTCGATAATTTTTAATTTGATTTTTCCTGTAACATTCATAATTGAGCTTTTTTGGGTCAAATTTTGAGATTTTACTTCGTTGAAATTGTGAAAACGTGATTTTTTAATGTTTTTTCATAAAGTAAAATTTCAGAATTTGGCCCCAAAAAAAGCTCAATTACGAAAATTACAGGAAAAATCAAATTAAAAAATTTCACCCCCCCCCCCAAAAAAAATTAAAGAAATAGGTATCTCAATCAGGAAAAAATGATTTGGATCACACGAGGAAAAATTGAAGGAGTGTTCGATAACATAGGTACCAACCACCATCAAACCAAATTTCACGAACTGGATTTCATTTTTGAATTCTTATCAAATTTCGAGAAACTAGAATCATAACTTGATTTTTAAGCCCTATTGGTGCCCCCCTCCCCGCAAATTTTTGGATTGCCCAATCTGGAAAAATGCTGGAATTTCATTTTGGTTCATTTCGAGTTAATTTTTCCAAAACTAGAAAATCTGAAAAATTGCTGAAAGCTCTAAAAGGTTTTGAAATTCAAAACTACCGCCAATTGATTCAGAACATCAGAAATAGGACATTGAACAAATTTCAGCACCTATCGACAAATTTTGATGGATATTTTTTAAGGAAAATGAATCACATCGGTACCTACATTTTCAAAATTCACCAAAATTCGAAAAATAAAATTCTACATTTGAAATTTTGCTTGATGGTATGAAAAAAGGTACCATGTTGCTAGCTATTTCCTGTGATCTCCTAAAGACCCCTTTTCAGAAAGAAAGAAAGAAAGAATAAAAATATAAAATATTCATTCATTCTATTTTTGTTGTTTTTTTCTCAACTTAGGGGTCTGCATAGGTACATAGAAAAGTTAATTTTGTATACCTTTATCTACTCAAGAAAATTAAATGTAACCACAAAAATTATTCCATAAAATGAGTTTTAAGATAGTATAGATAATTGTATTTACAAAAAAAAAATCAAATCTAATGAATAGGTACAGTGGAAAAAATTATTGCTTACATAAAAAATGTCAAGTAAAGAACGGTATCATTAGAATAAGAAATACTTAAGTTTGAAAAAATCTCAAATTTTCATAATCTAAAACAACAAAATGACATTTGACATTCATGGATGCATCATATCATAACTGCTACTCGTATTTTAAAAAATAAAATAATTTAGGCAGTAAATATTTCAATCATAATGATTAGGTACCTACCTATACTGTTGTGAATAGCAAAAAAAAAAGTTTGAATAGGTACTCTTCAAAATCAATATTTCAGTTCAATGGAAAAAATAAATTTTCTAGCAAATTATACGTAAATTTGGAGAATTTCTCGTTATGCCTTGTTATGTTACCTTTTTATTAAATGAAATTGTGGTAGTTCCATTGATCGTAAAACTGATAGTTTTGAGTAAGTGCTGAGTGAAGGCTTTCTGCATGAGAGCGAAATAATTATTAGGAAATTTTTCGAGTTGCTTCTTATTTGAAATAAGCGACTCGCGAACATATAATAAGTAATCGCTAGCTGTTAATATTTCATTTTTGGAACGAATTTCCATTGACTGCAACACATTTATCATCTCCTTTAAATAGGATTGCTTTTTGGTGCACTCTTCAACATCGCTAAGAGTCAGCGTGTTAATTTTATTTGCCAATTTTTCTAGTTCATCGAATTTGGAATTGGATGACTTGATTTGTCTACTCGAAACGATGTGCTGAGAAAAATAAGACACAGGTTCAATAGATTTACAATTCCCAAATGGGCAGTAAACGCTTTGAGACTCATCATAATTTGATTTGAGCACCTTCATGGATTCACTGGTATATTCATTATTATCATTTGATTCTGTTTCGGTTGGCTTCACGGCTTCAATGAAAAGATTTCTCCGACATGTTTTAATCGCACTAGACTTATCATTTGAATCCGTCGCTTTCATTTTGTCATTAGAAGAGTGATTTTCGGAAGCTTCAAGGGCGCAAAGTTCATTATTCAAATTCATCGATTCGATTTGCTCGGAAAGAAAATCGTCTGGCATAATAAGTTCAAACCCAAAAAGTTCATCATTTTTTTCACTATCACTGTTTGATTTCGCACAATCAAATTTTTCTTTTTCATCAACTTTGATCTGTTCAGTTGAAAGTTTCAATTTTAAAAGTTGAGAGTTTAGTTCTATTTCAGAATTAGACGTTACGATTCGATCAGTCTGATCGTTCATACTGATTTCAGACGACGACTGTGTATTCGACATGATATTTTTCAACGATAATTGCATAGACATTACCAGCTGTTGTACTTCTTCGGCATTTTTCAGGTGGTTATCGTAGGTGGTACCTTGGACAAGACTCGCGATTTCCATCTCATTTGACATGTATGATTGGTAAAGCGAATTGAGATGATTGTACATTAATTCAGCTTTGGCCGCGTTGACATTTTGAGTCGATTCCAACGATACGATCAGTTGAATCAGAAATTTCCGTTTACGAATCAGCGAAACTAATTGTTGTTCGTATTGATTATGAGCATTTACCTCGTGAGATGAAAGTGAAGGTATAATATGGCTGGATCCGGCGGATGTTGGTTGACTGATTTCACGAATTATTTCAGGATTGATCTGAGATGCAGACGAGTTCAAATTACTGTTTGCAGGATTCATCTCGATACGAACAGACGTACTCGTATTTGACAGTTGGCAAATTTCAAGCAGGTATAACGAAGAAAGACGATCTAGAAAACTGCAGCTTATGTTGCACTCGATTCTCGAATTTAAAATTCACTGGCAGAACTGGAAATTAATTAACCTATCGATCGAACTGTTACTTGGTAGCTTTCATATTAGGTATTCACTGGGTATCCACACTGTTAACTAGCCTATTCTGATTTTGACTAAAGTAGAAGCACAGCAGATTACACCTCGTTCACGAACCATATGTTTCGGCACAATAACAAAATAAGAAATGTAAGGTATAGTCTCGCATATTTGCCAATCGTGCCAAGTCTCACATACATATTTAGCAGCCCGACCAGGCGACTAGTAAGTTGTCGGAGAGGTACCGAGTCCACTCTAATAGTAATACAATACAATTGAAAAAAATAGATATCTTCCTAGTGCCTACATAATGGAAAGGATAACGCGGAAAGGAGACACTGCTGTGAACAGGTAGCCAAACCGAGGGTGTTCAATACGTTACTCTCCTTTTTTTTTACATATGTATAGGTAGGTAGGGTACTAGGTACAAAATACAAGTAACGTTTGAGAGAAGTTCAATCGATGATTTTAAAGAATTTTTACGAGAGTAGTTGGACTGATCAAAGATATTGTGATATTTGGGGGGGAGGGGAAGAAATGCATTTCAGATGAGATCACTAGCTCATTCTGAAAATTGAGGATATTTCACAATTTTCTCAAAAATAATGATGCTGACTTCCAAAGCCAAATTTACACATTAGCTGTAAAATTCTATCAGCTGAAAATTTTTAAAACTGTTTTACTCAATTTTTTAATAAGACTTACAAAGAAAAAATTTAATGCTCCAAAAAACAAAATTTTAATCCCTTTTTTCAGCAACTTCGACAGCTCACAAGGAAACATATCATCTTTACATCGCAACGAAATTGGAAGCCAAGGTTTTCAATTTTGATCAAATTTCAAGTATTCCAAAATATCTATTTCAAAAAAAAAAAAAAAAAAAAAATGGATAAAAATTTGAACTTTTTAAAAATTATTGCAGAAATAATAAAATTTCTATGTCTCTGAATTTCAAAAAAAATGTTGCTTCGAATAAAATCAATTTTTATGCAAAGACTAGAGAAGGAAAGATTTTGAAAATTAGAATAAATTTAATTTTGAAATTTGAGGAAAAGTTGAAAATTTCAAAATAAAAATTGAAAAAATACAACAAGTAAATTCGAAAGTAATCAAATTACAAAAAAAAATATATTTAAATATGTATTAAGATTGAAAATTCAAATTGACAATTTCCCATACAAATTCAGAAGTCTTCTAAAATGAAAAGTTTTCATGTTGAAAAATTTTGAGACATGCATAGAAACAGCTCATCAACTTTCACACATCGAACGAATTTTCTAAAATTTCAAAATGAAATTTGATCAAAATCAAAAATTCTGGTGTTATTTTATTAACCTTATTTTTCCATTTTTGTCGAAATGCAAAAATTTTTCCTTGTAAGCTGACGAAGTTGTTGAAAAAGGGGACTGAAATTTTGCGCTTTAAATCATTCATGCAGCTCTTACGAAAAAATTGAGATGAGCAATCAAAAAAATAAATTATCTATCAACTTACCTTCATAGCTGTTTGTTTCTGTCTGCATACGTAAATTTGGACTCGGAAATAAGCATATCTTTGAAAAAAATTGTGGAAAATCTATTACTCGTAATTTCCAAAATGAAAGATCTCTCAGATTCATTTTTTTTTTTACAAAATTGCATAAAGCTAAAGTTGGAGAAAATTCAATTTTTCACTAGAAAGAAATGTAATCAGTCTGATTTCTTAAGACGAAAATTGGCAAATTTTTACATGAAGAAATCGGGAAATTAAAACGTTTTCACATCAAAATTTTTTCATACCAAAACAGAATCGGAGTTTCCAGAATAACACTGGAAATGGCAAAACTCGGTTCAGCCAATTTCCATTATTTTTCCTGAACAGTACACATTTTTCAAAAAAACCATAAATCGTCAAAAATACCCAATTTTGAATTTTTAAAAATCCGCCAAAAAAAATCCAAACACCAATTTGAGTAGCTGAAAATTTTCACGATCACGAACCCATTTAAATTAGAGGGGGACACCTCGAGAAGTTTCTTAGAGGTATAAAATTTTAAAAGCCCACGAAAAAAATTGGGAAACTTGAAAAAAATTGGTCACAAATTGGCAGTAGCAAAATATAATGTATGAAAAAAGCAAATTAATTAAGTAATGAAACTTCCGAAACAACTCACCCATAAGTACATATCAGGCCACCAGGACAATTTTAAGAACTGCCAAGATCCATAAAACTTCGTAAAACGCGGAGACAATTGTTTAAAAATCTTTAAAAATGGACATTTATTGTACAATTAACCTCTTACACGCTCTTACATTACATCTACTTACAGATTATTCAAAAAATCAAGTTTGATAAAAATCAAAATATTAATCGAAATTATTACTAAAAAAATCTAAATATCAATCAAAACAATTATTTGAAAAAAATCAGTAAATCGCAATAAATTAGGAGAAGAAATTACCTAAAAAGAACGATCAGTGAAATATTTTAAAAATTTACAAATAATAGGTACTCGAATTAAAAACATAATCAAGTAATACCAAAAAAAATCATAAACCAAATTTTTAAAATGAAGAATAAAAAGCAAAAAGTAAAATAAAGTACAAATATTGGTAGAATAATAAAGAAAAAAGTCGAAAAGTTCTCAAACAAAAAGAAATTTCATGAATAGGTATTTACAATAATAAAAAGTATTTAAAATTCAATGTGAAAAATGGGTTTTCAAACTTCAAGCAAGCTGTTCAAAATAAGACCCAACAACTTCCATAAAAAGTAGACGAGTTTTACAATAATTTGAAGGAAAAAAATTGAAATTTTTTTAAATTTTAAGCTCGAACATTCATGAATATTTACAAAGAACACTAATATGTATGTACCAGTAAAAATGAAAATAACTGAACAATTTTACTTATGTAAGAAAACCATACAATAAAAAATTATTACTCGAAATAAGACTCATCAGCCAACTCTATTGGTTCATTAGTAAGATCTATAAATTGCAAAGCTTTGTGAACATCAGACTTATCAATAGATATATTTTCTTCAATTTTTTCACTTGAAAGGTTTTGTTGAACAATTTCAGATGAAATAGCCGCATCATTATTTAATGGAATTGATTCAACTTTTTTGGAAATAGAATCCGGTGGAATAACTTCAAAACCATCAGAAAGTTCATCACTTGATTCTCTTCCATCAGGCATATCAATCTGTTCAGTAGATACATTATTGTTTGCCATTCGAGAATTCACTTCTACAACACAATCAACAAGAAAACTATTCGGGAATTTCTTGCAAAGAGTATCAATTTCTTCACTTTCACTTTCACTTTCACTCTCTTCAGAGGAAAGATTTCCCTGTTCAGCATGCAAATTCAATGCACCTTTGGAACGTGATCTTCTGCTTTGACTATTACTATGATTGTTTATTTCGGCACTTGTTGATTTATTCAGCATTATCTTTTTCAGTGACACTTGAAGGAAAAACACTTTTTGTTGCATTTCTTCAACATCTTCGAGAAGGTTATCAAAACAGCTGTTACCATGGTACATTGACGAAATTACTGTTTCATTTGACAGATACGAGTTATAAAGCGAGGTAAGATGATTGTACATCATTTCAGCGGTGACTACGTCAAGTTCAGCAGTTGAATGCAATGATACAGCCAGATCTCTCAAAGAAATTATTAGGTGCACATATAACTTCCTTTGGCAGACCAAGGAATCCAATTTATTCTGAACTGAGGTGGAATTTTTAAATTGACTAGTTGAGCCACAGCTTAGCTTAGATTTGGCGTAATTTAGGACTCGGCGGATGAAGCAGGGTTTTTTTGAAGATAAAGAAGTTGCATCGCCATTTTTAGGGTTAATTTTGGCCTCATTGGATAATTTTTCTGGAATATCACGTTCATTTTTTGGGGATGAGGATGGCACTGAATTTGTAGTAGTGTTTTTCGAGTTTACCTCAGTTTTGGTGCATTTCACCAGACGACACATGGATTTACGTCTTGACCAAGGTGTTGAATTCACTTTTCTGCCTCCTGATTTCATTTCAATGTCTTCTTCGGCTATACCGCGGTTTCCTGGCAGCTTGGATTTTGCCAACTTCAGTAGACGATAAATGGGATCAGTTCTTGAGTGAGATCCGAAAGAAATTGAGTTACTGCCTTCAGGATTCATATTTGTGGTAAATAATCGATGATTGTCGATGAATTTCACACACGACGAAGTGAAGACTATTATAAAACACTTCCAAGTTATTTAGCACCAGTTTAATTATTTTCAGCGCGAATGTTTCATTAAGATTTAAACCAAGTAGGTATGGATTTGAAATTCAAAATTATTTATCAAACTGTATTCTAACACTTTAGCCAAGAGCATAAATATCCGATCACACAAGGCACTGTAAATGTTCTAAAATCAACTAAAGAAGAAACACAACTAACAACTAGACTAAAATCAGCTAACTGTAAAGTAGAAACACTCTCTACTGGCAACTGCAATTTTTCAATAAACAATCACTGGTCATATGTTCGGGTAGGAGAATAATAACAATAAAATGGGGGCTGTCTGCCACATTCGTGTGTTCCATGTACAGGATACCAGAGTGGCAGACTTCTCTTATTACCTGGAAAATATTACAAAGGGTGGGTGGGCAATCATTGTGTATTTGTGCATAAAAGGAGCAGATGAAAAAGGATACAAGGATACAGACAGATACAGAGACAGAAAGAAAGCTAAGAGGCGCACGTTTCAGTGGTTAAATTGGCATATGTTTTGCAGGTATAATATTATACTTTCATTTGTCTAATGCATCCTCGGACCATTCTCTTTCATCATTCAATAATTGATGTTTTCGGTGTTAAGTAAAGGAGCCTTGTTTAAGGAACTGTACAATAGGTGCCTATACCTATTTGAAAGTATCAAGGTCGCCACTACCATCAAGTCTTGCCTACTTTGGCTCAGGTAATTTATATTTTTTTTTCAACTTTCTAAAATCATCCTTATCATCTTTTCATCGAACAAATAGAAAACTAGTTTCTTTCAGATGAATATGCACATTTTGAAAAAACTTCAATTTAAAACGAAGAGTAATTCGAAAATAGATTTTAAATTGCTCCTAGTACTTATACATTTGCCCTGTCTGCAATTTTTATACCAGTAAGACATTACATGATTCTGTCAGAGACTTGACCCTTCAGTATTTTGAAACTTTTATTTTTTGGTGATTTCAAAATTTCATACGATTTTTTTTTTTTTTTTTGAATATTACACTCGAAGATATCGTTTAAAAATAATTTGGAACTCGGTGGTGCCAATTTTCTGGTAATTATTGCGAATTTCAAAAAAAAAATGCCTTTGAAGTTTCTGACCATTTTTCTTGATTTTTGAAGTTTACAATTATGATAAAAAAATTGGTACAACTGCATTCTAAAATATTTCCCCAGTTTCAGAAATTATATCTTTCGAAGTTTCCTGATATTTTGGCATAATAATTAATGCGAAATATTCGAGAAAATTTTTTTTTTAATCAACAATTTATCTAAAAATAATCGGCAAGATAATTCATTCAATACAAAAAATGGCAACATTGCATGAAAAAATTATAATTTTTTATAGCCTACTTATCGCAAAAGACATTTTCACGTTGCATGGAACACTTTAATTTCAAAATTCAAAAATGAAACGATTTTAATACCTAATTATTCGCCATTTTACCCTAAAATCTTACACAATCAATTTTTTTCTCATTCAAATTTTATGAAAAAAAAAAAAAAAAAAAAAATAGGCATAAAAATAATAAATGAAATTAAAAATAGAATGATACAATAAATTGCTAATTCGAAATATTTTCCTCTCTGCTTCAGAAACAATATTACCTACTAATTTCTTAGGGAGCCATTCATTTACTCTTCAAGTTTCTACACGAACGAATACGACCCATCCAGATCCAATAATCCTTGCATTTGTTTCATTAAATATCGTTGTTTTTCAAGCAGTGAATTCATATAAGTAGTCAAATCAAACGACCGATTTTGACCACATAGTTCATCTTCAAAATGGTTCGAATCAAGCGACGAAACATCGTTGAATATTTTTTTGAATTTGATCTGAAGAGATACGACTTTCTGAAGAACATCTCTAGAAATTCGTAATTCAGTGTCTAAAGTTGGACCGTTAACATAATCCTCGATCTTGGTCTGATTTCTGACAAAAGATTCGTGAAGCTGGGCAAGATGGTCGAATAAAATTTCAGCTTCTGTCTCGTCGAGTTCACTTTTCGATTCAAGTGATTCGATTTGCTCGATTAGAGATTTCTGTTTTTTAACCAGCGAGTCCAAAAAATCAACGATGACGTGTGGATTTCCAGATTTCTTGGATTCCACCGGAGGTGTTTTTTTCGTCGGTGAGATAATTCCTTTCAGCGATGTCTGGATAAAGATAACTTTTTGTTGAACCTCTTCGGAAATTGTTACCTGATCGTCGAAACATTCATCGCCACTAGCGAGTGTCGAAATTTCAATTTGATTCGAGACGAATGATTCGTAGAGCGGAGTAAGATGACTGTATCTTATTTCAGCTTCCTTCGGGCTGATTTTTTTGCTTGGTTCGAGACATTCGATCAATTTAATCAAGAATTTTTGTTTTTGAAGTCGCGAATTCAAGTCAAACGCGGTGACAGATGGTTCAGTTTGGATAGATTTATGGTTTACTTCTGATTCCTGCGAAGATGTTGGTTCACTCAGTATTGGAAGAAATTTCTTCAATGATTTTTGCAATCTGATTACTTTTTTTTGAATTTCGTCCGAGATACTGAGCTTATAATATTTATGCTCGATAGTGGCGTCGATGTCGGGATCCAAAGTCTGATTGTCGAATTCTAAGTACTGCTCGTAACAGGACATGAGACTGTCGTAGAATTGGCGAGCTTCTTCCGCAGTAATTTCATCTCCTCGCTTCAACAGCGCTAATTCTAGATCGCAGATTTTTTTAGCAGCTACTACCGACATTTTGTATCACTTTAAATAGGTACACTTCAACGATTCGAAAATAAAAGAAAACTATACGCGAAAAGCAAACGTTCACAACACGAACTTATATCACAAACGATGAGACAGGTACATAGACCTGCTACTCGTATACGTACTTATATCATTGTAAATAGGAATTCATTCATTACCTAATAATAATTCAATTAAATAACTTACGACGTAAATTCACTGTCAACAGAAGACTGATAGATATGAGTCGTAATCGTGTAGAATAAACATTGAAACAAAAGGTCTGACTTTAGACTGTCAAGTTCAAGAAACAATAAAGAATCTGTATAATTATAGAAAAACTTGATTTTCGGCGATTTTACCTTTGAAAGAAATGTTCTTGAAAACAAACGCGAACCTAATGATCGAAGTTCGGCAGATGTGAAAAATAAACAGTGCCTATCACAATTTTCGTTTGAACCTATTTTTAGTTGAGTGATTTTTCTATATTATGTATTATTATGTACTTACTTTTTAACCTTTCAAAAAAATGTCAATTTTGAATAAATTTTGAAAATTTCAAAAAATGTAAAAACCAAATTCTGACATGTCTACGTCATGAATGCCTGATTTGGAAATGATTGCAATTAGAGCATTCTGGAACCTCCAGAGCAGTTTGAATTTTTGTCGATTTCAGAATATTCTATAAAGTTGATGCTTTTGGAAGCGGAAGGAGTATGACGAATTTGAATAAATTTCTTTTGAAATAGGTACCTATGTACTTCGTCATTTTAATCCGTTTATCGTTTTATAAAATCAACGAAATTTAAAACCATTTGATTTTGGTAATTTAATAATTTTAAACGACTTTTCCAAACTACTATAATATAGTAATTTGGAAAACTCGTTTAAAATTTGTTTCAACTTTTTTGACATTATTTTAAATTGAAATTGGAAATTTTCCAAAAAAATCCTAAAATGAATTTTCGCACTAGAATTGCGCTTAGGAGGATTTTAGGAAGTACTATTTTGATCTAATTTGGTGTCATTTAATTCACATGGTTTCTATTTCAAAGTTCCATCGCGAAACACAAATTACGACTTTTAATTCACCTATTCTATTTCACGATAGAAGAAATTTGCTTCATTTTACTCATTCGAACGTTTAAATCACCTTTCATGGCTTCACTGAACCAGTGAAACTTCAACTGGACTCATCGCATAGGTACTTAGAAAGTAAAATAACTTACTCGTTATCAGAAAAATTGGATTTCAATAATCAATTTGGTAGGTACTCACCTAAAACAAAAAAAAAACAATACAAATTTTTAATTAGTCGATTAATAAGTGCCTGCATATTTTATCATATCTTTGTAATTTATGATACTTTTACTTTTCCAAGAAGAGATTTCATGATAAAGTTCGATTTTTACGTATCAATTTGTCAATTATTTAGAATCGAAATTCATCGAAGGATTCACTGAATCCTTCTGATTTGACTGAATTTTTTGTTACTTTTTTGCAGTGAAATTCATAATTAATTTTCCTTTTTGTATTTTCTCACAAGTTGCATATTCGATTAGTAGGTAAAAAAATGATCAAAATTTCATTCAGTCAAATGAAATGAATCATGATTTTCAATTTCAAATAATTTTTACAGTTCAACACTATACTTATTATCGCAAAATGCATCTCGTTGTTATCATGGTCAAGCGCCTTACAAATTAAATACCTACCACAACTACATATAACATAATCTAATCTAACAGCAATAAAGATAAACATATGCTTTATTATTTTAACCTCATCAATTCATGTCTGGCTCTTTCTTGATATGATTCAGAATTTCGGGAATAGAATTGGCTGAATAATCTTTCCGATACTTTTTTACAAACAGGGTACAAAAAATTTATAGTTGTTACTGATAATACTTGAAATCCGGTGTTCGGTGGAAAAACTCGAGAATTCTCTATCGTCAATGATTTTTATTCACTCATTCATCGAAGTCAGGTTTTTTTTTCAATTCGGAAAAAATGCACTCATTATCTACAGGTAAAAAAAAAATCGAATATATTTAATTTCTCAGAAATTGCAGTACATAATAAAAATAATACATTTCGAGTTGATATTAGTCTAGACATAAATTTTGGCCACTTGGGTGACCCGGAAGGAAGTTTAGAGTCTCAGGGCTTTTCAAAACCATACCATTCAATTTCTTTAGTAAAAATTATTGAACGGTCCAAATTTGGGTTGATGGTCTAGTTGGACGTCTTTCGTAATTTATATTGCAAGAAAAAAATTTTCGGCCAAAATTTATCAATGTAGGCGGGAAAAATCGCAAAAAAATCAGTTTTTTTTTGCATATTTGAAGGTCATTTACGAAAATAAAAATTCTGAAAAAAATAATTCACTTGTTGTGCTTAAAAGCTAAAAATGCACCTTATGCCCAGAAGATATGCTTGAAAAAATTTCAACCAATTTCCACAAATAGCCCTTGGGTAAAGTCCAACATCCCTGCAAGTTTGAAAAAATTTGATTCACAACAGTCAAACTGGAAAATTTTCAATCGAAATCGCAATTTCATCTCTTTTGAAGGGGTTAGCCTGTAGGTGATTTGGCGACTTAAAAATTTTATCACATGTGTTTTGCACCAGTATACAAGAAACAACTTCCGCCTGGTAAGTTTCAAAATTCCAGGATGAGGCCAGATCCCTACTTTACCCGATCGTGCTCTTTTTTTGCCAAAATATCTTTAAAAATGGTCCTCTGCGCATTTTACATTGCTTCTATGTATCGAAGGTGGAACTGTTCTCCAAATCTATTTCAATTTAGAAATTCCCAAAAGTCGATTTTCTTGAAACATGCCTTATCAGAAATTTAAAGGAAGTTAGTACCCGAATTTTCAACATTCAAAACTGATAAAAGATTTTTGTGTGGGTTTGTAAGCAGCTGTTTTATGTCGAACCCCCTGCTGATCATTGTTCACCAGTTATTTGTTATTTGCCTAGCCCATTATTATGTCACGTTCTGATGTTATCAGGGTATGGGTCATAAAATTGCCCTCCATTCACTCTATTGTTTTCCTCATCTTTTTCACACCTGCAGGTTGAGGGATTCACGACATTGAACACCTGTTCGGTTAAGGAGTTGGTAGAGCCTGCTGAACCCACATGCTCTAGAATTCTGAACATTTTGACGTTAACTTTTTGAAAAGAATGAAAAAAAAATTCTTTCATAAAATGGCCATTGGTCAATCTGCAAATCTGAATGAGTTACCTACTGATGAAAAATCGTGCTTTGAAAAAAAAAATTTTTTCGAAAGGAGCTCGAAATTTTAGGAAATTGAAATTGTGTCAACTTTGAAAATGGAGAAAAGAGGAATAAATTCTGAACGCGCCTTCGTCAGTAATAATGAGCCATGCCATTCCAAGCCAAATTGGCGGATTTCTGCACGAGGGGTCTTCGATTAAATTCATTGACGAAAATGGGAGGGGAAAGAGGGGGATTTTTTCACATGTTCGTCTACACATTGGTGAAATATTTCAAAAATGCAAAAATATTCATTTCTTAAGTTCCTGCTTTTGTTTAAAACGGCGGCGAAATTTTTTCAATATGTTTCACTCTGATTGAAACAATAAAATTAATGTCGACTGTTGTGTTGATGTCAGCGATGCGTATTCCAAGCCCTCTTTGTTTGGAGTAGATACGTATGTCGAAAAAAGTTGGGTCTGATGGAGAAGGGTGAACTGAATGAAAGACAATGCAAAATTCTCAGAATGTGTACAGATCTATTAGAACAGGAAATGAGAGTAGACGGCGTCTAAGAGCAAAATGAAAAGGCGATTTTCTGTTGTGTTTAAATGTAAGTATAGGTAAGGTACCTTTACCTACCTATGTTTTCAGTGAAGATAATGAAAATCAATTTTGAAACTAATATTTAGGGTGCCGAACCGAATTCCACCGTTTTTAGCAAGTCTGGAGCCTCTTTAAATTTCTCCAGAAGAAGGCAAAATCAACTTATGCTAGACTTCTTTAACGAGTTCATTCACAATTGAGGCGATTTCCAAGAGAACATTTCGAGTATGTTTTTTTGACCAGGATCATATGAGATGAAAAATTCTAAAAATCAAAGATAAGTCATGGATACGAATTCCTTAAATTTTGATCATTCTTGAGCCCTCAGTGTGATTTTTGATTTTTTTTCAGGATTTTTGAATTTCTCTAGAATATGCAGAAATTGATTTGGGCAGCTACTAAAAATCGAGATCTTGTTTTTTTTTGGATTTGTTTAACGAATTGATTCGCAATTGAGGTGATTTTCTGCAACGATCTAGAGAAATTTAAAAAATCATATAAAGATCGAAAATCGCGTTGGAGGCCCCAGAATGACTGTAAATGGTGAAATTCGGTTTGCAGTAGGGTCGATATCGTAGTTTGAGTATCAATTTTCCTTATTTTTACTATAAGGTAAAGTGCCCAAATTTCACCCAGTGCCTAATTCCAACCACTTTCAATTTCTCATCCGTTGATAACGCTACCTAGCGGGTGTTTGTGAAATTATGTTGCTAAAGTGATTAAATGATGACGTACAAAACGCCAGCACCTGAAAGCCAAATGGAAAAAAATCATCACCGAAAAACCACATTTCAAAATTGCCGGTTGCAAGGAAGCTCGGAGAAAAATACCGATGGAATTTTTTTAGCGAAGTTTTTCGTCAAGTTTGATGAATATATCTTGAAAGTAGATAGTTTTCAACATATGTGCGGTATTCATTTGTGTGAACCACTCACGGAAGGCCCATTAATTTCACAATTTTCAAATCTCTGTGGGGGTCCTAATTCCAACCACCAGCAAGTACAACATGATAATTCATTTTCAAAAATTTTTAATACCCAGTAAATTAGTGGTAGGTAGGAGAAAAGAGCTGCCGTCATCATTGTTGAGTGAAATTAAGGCCTCTGAGGGGAAAAACAACGTCAGATACACCTCTTTTTACATAATGAATTTTTGAGTCTTTAAATTCAGGTATGATGGAGAATCTTGAAATTTTGTTTTTTACTGACCTCAAATTTGCAAATCTCGGCATGTGACACTTAAATAATAAATGAAGATTTAATTACTTTTGTATTTTAATCAATAAACTTTGTATTTTTTGCAATTTACGCTACTTTTTTTCATAGTAAAAGTAGGTGGTTGGAATTAGGGACCCAAAAATGAAAATTTGCGATTTGACACTTTTCACTAAAGTTCATTTTTTTTTCTCTGGGGATGGTTTTTCCACAAGGTGACAATGCCAAATGAATTTTGAATAGTTACTTTATCAAATGGTTACACAACTTTTAAAAAAAATTCAAATTGAGATATCCGAAAATGCATTTAAAAAAAAGTGGTTGGAATTAGGGCACTTTACCTGTAGTAAATAATTTGAAAAACCGCCATTTTTGAATTTTCTAAATTTTCCGAAAATTAAATATCTAATCGAATCGAGCGAATAAACTTTTGGTTATGGAGTTTCATACATTGGAGGAGGGAGGAGAGGAGGTCTTTTCACATGCCCGTCTACATATTGGTGAAATATTTCAAAAATGCAAAAATATGTTTCACACTTGAAATTATAGGACGAAAAATGGCATTTCTCGACAATCCGTTGACAAATAGGGGAGGGGGATTTTTTTCACATGTTCATCAACACAGTGTTAAAATATCTCGAAAATGCAAAAAATTTCATTTTTTAGATTTCTGATGATATTTTTACAATAAGTGCCAAACTTGTAATTTTTTTTCTCGAAAATAAAAAAAAATTCCAGAACAATTTTTTGATAATGTTATTCTACATAAAAAGGACTAAAACCGAGAATTTTTTCAGAATTTTTACACGTCGAAATCATGGTTATATTTAAATTATAAGTTTTTAAATCGATTTTTTTAGGTTTTTGAAAGTGGCAACACTGATTTTGACATCATTTGCCGATTAGCCTCTCAATGTACTACAATTCGAAAAAAATTTCAAAATTCTATACCACGTACAACCGGAGCAATTTGCAACCGAAATTTTCCATTTTCGGCTCTTTTGGAGAACTTTGAAGCTTCACAGTTCCGCCAACAAAAATCGAAAAAATGTCCGATTTACGTCATTCGTCATCGTTTGATGACCTCTCTACATGATCTGATTTTGAAAAAAAATCGAAGACCCTTCGTGCAAAAATCCACCGATTTGGCATGGAATGACCCAAAGAAGTCAGCTATAAAAAATCATATTTTGAAAAAAAAAAAATTTTTTTTTTGAAAGGTGCCCGAAATTTTGGGTAATTGAAATTTTCTCAACTTTGAAGGCGGATCTAATTTCAAGAATTCCCCCCCCCTCTTTACAGAAACCTTCAGCGAGATTTCAAATTTAGAACGAGATTTCTCCCTGATGTAGGTAAGTAAGTAAGTAGGTATATCAAGTCAAAATTGAAAATCTTTCATATTCGCGCGATTTTTCCAATGAAATGATGATATAGGGTGTTCACAGAACTTCTCGTTGCAGCCAACCACCACCTTGGCACCTATAACTTTCTTGCAAGTTGCAAATGATTTCTTGAATTTCAGTTACACGTATACTTATCTGTTAATTTATCAATCATCTTGAATTCTCGAGTCGCACATTTTCACGTATAAGAGTAAATCAGTTCAGTTAGAATATTATACAACACATCTGTGTGAATATGACTTATGAGTAATTCGAAGATAACCGAACAATAGAGAGAAAAATTCAATCCTACACATTGATAGAGTTTTTACCAGGGATTTTACCGCCCCATTCTGACGTATTTTATTCGTCATAATATTCGTTAGAAAATCAACTCGGTGTTATCTCGAATCTCGATAGTCGATACATGAAGTTGTGAATTATTCTGCAAAAGATATTATTTTATTTTTCAATTCGTATCGTTCGCACGAGCATGTTCTAATTGCAAGTGACCAAGTGTTGTGTTTTAAAAATGAAGACCGGCTGTTTTGGACAATCGCTTTCAGTAACGATCACTATCACGCTTTATATCACTGTGGTAAGTAATTAACGAAAAAATACACCTATTTTAGTACTTAGATATCATTGTAACAAATTATTCATAATGTTTTTCGTGCATATTTAAAAAAATTCGTGATAAGATAAGATCGTTATGAGGATCGATGCAGCATAATGCCTAATTAGAGTCAAGTTCGATACAGTTTCCAAATGATAATATGTTGAATTATTTAAATATTCGATAAGAACATTCGCGTACGAGTAATATTAAATTAATTCTGATTAGTTCTAATTTTAATTTCTTATTCTGTACAGATCGTAAACATTTATAACTTGATTCTCGGCTCGTCAAATTTTAATGATGCGACAAAATTACTCTTCGGTAAGTTCTCAGAGTTTGATGAATTTTAGCTTATTACCTATCGATAATATCGACGTGGTAGGTACCTATTCAAGTACCCAAACCGAAATTATCCTAATTGTTGAGCACACATCGATCAAATTAACTCGACGTCATTTTATTCATTCACAGGCCATGATCACGAATTGGAAATGTACCTTTATTGGACCATCATAGGAGAAACGATTTTCTCAATATTCGCCATCATGTTCGGCACCAAGCAGTACACATCTTATATCATGTTCTCGATACGATTTTGGACTTACGGATTAACTTTCGCGACCATGTTTCTGGACTGTGTGTTCACCTCGATGGCTTCGTATTATTTAATCAACACACCCGATTTACGTGATTATTGGGAAAAAATCAAAAATATCGATTGGAATGAACCCATAATACCGCCGGCGCCGATGGTACCTCTGTATATTCTCATAGCTGCCTTATGTTATTGTGGTAAGATGACAATTTAATTTCGAATTTATTTTACTCAATTTTAAAATTTTGAGTTATTCCTATATCATGTTTAATTTTGATCAACAGTGTTCAAATCTTACGCAGCTATCACGATACTACGAGTACAAAATATATTCAGTAAAGGCAGCAGTATTACACGTGATGGTGCATACGCCACAAGCCATGATAACGATATCGAACGAAATGAAAATACAGTTTCACCTCCTCCCAGATACGAGCAATGTGTATTATTATCCGAACCACCACCTCCATACAGCGTTACCATTCCCAAAGACAATTAGCGATTGTGATTTTAATTCAATTAAAAAGATCCTAGATCGAGATCACACTTAAGGTAAATTTAAAGGCTCTCTTATCGTTCGAATTGAAATGTTCCTTTTAATTATTATTTTGTATTTTTGTATTGTATTGATCACAACAAACGAATGTGTAGATATTCGTAAACTTTATTGATTTGTTTCTTTGAAAAATTTACCAATTATCTCGTTTTTATATATTTTGCCCAAGATTTTTGTGATGTTTTATATTTTATTTGTTTATTGATTTTTTATTTACGATTTTGCATTCGATGTACCTAGTTTATAAGATTATACAATTGAAACATTAAATGAGATTTTTATTACGCGATGAAATTCCCAATAATATTTATTTTGGTTATTCTAGGTAGGTACTTCATTAATGAAGAAAAAACTGATTGATTAAAAACGATAGGTAAATCCACTAAAGATATGATGACGTTTTTTTTCTTTTTTGGAAAATTCATGAATTACTCTAAAGAAAGATTTTAATTACTTTCGAAGAAAGTTTATTTTTGCGTAAGATAAGAAGACACTTCTCATGAAATTAAATTATGTATTTCATCGCTAGTGAATTTGTACAGCCAATTGTGCCCACAACATTAGCCATCGAGATATCCTGTCGTAGAGCAGTCTTTTAATCACGACTCAAGTTTAAGGTTCGATTCATGTAGGTAAAAGTAAACATTTGATGAACTTTTTATTCGTTTTATTTTTGGCATTGCATCAGTAAAAATAGCTTCTGTCTTTCTATTTCGCCTAAATTTTTTCGCAGCTACTTTTAGTGGTCTTGTAAAATCATAATTTCCGTCATCAACTTTTAAAGGGTAAGAAAAAAAGGGGGAAGGAGGGGAAGGGGATAGATTTCGTAATTTTTACATATTCGTGACTCTTTTGTAAAACTATCAACATTTAAAGGCTGATGGACTGGTTAAACTTAGAATAAATCTACCTAGTTGTGAATTTCTAAAGAATACTTATATAATTAGAAAAAAATCAGTTGGAAATTGAAATTTAAACTCAAATTTAAACCTTTCAAGATGAGTTTTCGATTTTTCATCACAAGTAGGTATACGAGTACGAATAGTAGAAAGTTGAAAATTTAAAAAAAATCACCACGTAGATTGAATAAATATAGTACTTACCTATTCATTTTTCAGATTCGACCCCTATCAATGCTCCCACCAAATAAGATTTTTATTTCTAATGTTAAGCGAAGAATACCCCCCCCCCCCCTCCCAATGAAATGGAATAAATGTACATTTTTGTAAAAATATCCCAAAAAAAGACCAAATTTTTGGCCAAAACTGCAAAAAAAATCCATCCTGTTTTTTCCATTTTTTTGAACTAGAATTTTTTACTTATTATTCTAATATTATCTACTGTCTAGTTCGTTTTGAAAAATAGAAATATTTTGGCTTGCAATAATGTTGACTTGAATGAATTTGATCAATGTGACCTCAGCTCCTTCACATTTGAAACATTGGAAAAAAAATCCAGTTTTTTTTTAGGCAAATAGTCCTGATTTTTTCCAGAATTGCCAAAAAATGTCAATTCCTTAGTAAAACTGCAAACTTTAAAATTTTCTTTTCATTACTGTAGGTACTTCCTCTTTCAGAATTTTGATTTTTTTTCATCTCATTTTATACAGTTTTCTTTGAAAGCAAAAAAATATTTTGATCCAGAAAATTCCTATCCCTCAATCATTCATTTTTGAAACTTTATATCTCAAAAAAATGATTTCAAACAAAAAAAATGCAAAGATAGGAAGCAATAATTTCTGATTAGAAAGGTATTTAAAAAATTGGATGTATGCAAAATTCGAAAGAAAGCTGAATTCTCTACACTTTTTATGATTATAAATAAGTATTGCACTTATTGTTTTTATTTTTATCATGGAACTGAATGACCAGTTTATAACATATCCATTATTTTTTGAGGGGAGCCGTAGGGTCATTCCACGTCAATTCGACCAAGAAGTGGTAAGGGTGGGTCGGCGATTTTTTTGAAATTTTTCCTGTGGAAAGACCTTCCGAAGGATTCGGCCAATGGCGCAAATCGCAGCACTCTAGCCCATTTTTAAAGGCAGCCAGGGGGTGTCAAAGTTTTCAGTGAACCTAAAATATCATTCATTTCAGCAGTGGATTACTGGATAACCGCGATACCTATCAAAATTGAATTTTTTCCAAAAGTTAGGTGTTTTGAAAGGCTTTTTGGTGATATCATAAAAATCAGTGTTGCCACTTTTTTTCGTACGAAAAATTAGCTCGAAAAGTTTCAAAACGTAGTTTTCAAATTTGTTCAGGCTCTCAAAAATTCTGAAAAAAATATATCATGGACAACTTTTCATGCTGAACAACATAATAAAAAATTGGGATGGCATTATTTCGTTAAGTCGATTTAAAAAAATTGAAAGTTAGCGAAAAAATGTGATTTTTTGATTTAAAACATGAAAAAAAGTTTTGATTGGTAACGTTGACCCATTTGACCCCTATTTTTACGTAAACGCTGAAAAAGTTGAAAAAACACTTTCACTCAATGAAATGAACTCATCACAAAAAAATAAAAATTCGAAAAAATTCAATTTTCAATTCCAAACATCAAAAAAAGTTCAAATTTATTCAGTTGTCTTATTTTGACCTCTTTCCGACGTATTTCATGAAGAAGTTGATAAAAATTACACTCGTGGCAAAAAAATTAAAATTCGTTTATTTTTTGAATTTTTTCGAATACTGATTTTTTTGTGACGAGTTCATTTCATCGAGTGAAAGATACCCACAATCCATGAAAGTTTCTGGATTTATTGTTCACCCCTTCCATCTGGGAAAATTATTACCTGATTTTCAGTATATAAACTTATAAAGGTTCATAATTCTTGAAGAGGGGGAGGAGAGTTAAAATAACGGTGGAAGTGTTTTGACACTCACTGCAACATTTCAGACTACTTTCAACCAAGTCAGGGTCAAGGGCCTTTCTTGTCATTTTTTAGGAGAGGGGATGAGACTCTTAGATGAACAACTGACTAAATTTTTAAATTTCAATTTTCAAACATTGAGTAGTTAGGTATATATGTACCTCCAAAGGAAATGGAAAAATAATTGAGCTTCGAACTCGATGTCTCAACACACCAGAAATGTCCAAAAATAATATACTTTTCGTTATCTTGAATTCCATCCAAATGACCATCCCCCTCCTTCTACCAGCCTTCGAATTCGAATTCACTAAAAACTCATACCTACTTATCAAAAAAAAAACACCGTTTCAGATTACAAATATCGTATCAAATATTTTCATGAACAACATGGCCAATAAAATTCACCCAACTAACGAGAAAAAAATTCCAATAAAGACCAAACACGAAAAATATCAATCATTATAAGCAAAAGAATTTCCACGATAAGCAAATAATACCACATCCAGATAAACCATCTTTACGGCCGGATGTCTCACTCTCGTATGCGTAGGAAGGATGCGGATAACTGCAAAACAGGCGCCGCCAAATACCGATACTGGAAAATTCCAAACTCTCTGGGGCAATATTAAAATATTACGAGAATATTAGGTCGAAGGCGGAAGCGGCATTTATGTGTATGACTGCAGGAGGTAAATTAATTTAACGATGTGATGATTATGTATTACAGGCAAAGGTGTACAACGACGTACGTACATAGATACCCCCTAAAGGTCGCGTTGTTTATTAATTAACCATAATTTCATTCCTAAATGGAACATGGCTAAACTAGATACATATAATACGTATAGCCAGACAGACGCTAATATTATTTCGTTATTAGTAAACCATCATCGTTGTATACAGCATTAACCAAGCTATAAGGTGCTGCTGCTAGGTAAGCCTATATACCTACCTCAACTGGTGGGTATGGTTATGGTTTACCTAGGATTAATGTTTCAATTTTAAAATGCATTCATCCATCTCTACCCAGCGAGGTGGTTATTTGAAATGCATATTTACCACGCGAGTTTTGTTGTAATTAACCAGTCGAATACGAAAAACAAATGTGTATTTGTTGCATTTATACCTAATAGGTACGAATACATTAGCAAAGGTAATCTACCAAGTACCTATTTATATTTATAATACCGATGAAACATGCAATTTAACGGTATAGTACACCTACATTTATATGTTGCACCTGAAGAGCGAGAAATCAAGACTAGTTCAACATGAAAAAAAACAACACACATTGGATTCAACGTAGCAGAATAGCACAAAAAAAAATACACAATAACAGTCTGCAAAATTTTTAAAAGGTACGAATTCGTTAAAAACAAAAAAAGTAAACAAATACCCCTACAACAGAAAAAAATGTCAGTTGAAATTGATTGATAATACACATTCTACGTATGAACTTTTTTTCTCTCTCTTACAACAACCAAACAATCAACGCTGCCTCATCATTAGCATACAAAATAAATGCTTTGCAAAAAGAATAGGTACACAAGTTTATACTGAAAGGTACCTAGGTAGGTAAATAAATAGGTCTAGATACCATCACGAAGTTTGATTGTTGTTGCTATCGTGATGACTGATGATAAAATTTCTAAAAATCAGGCGCTTACACTGTCTAGTCTACTGAACTAATGATATGAATTATTGTTTCATAGTAAGGCCAGGAGGGATTGGGCATCGACTAAACAATTACTGACAATCGCATTGATAAGAAAAAAAATCACTGGTCAGCTGTGTTTACGTGTCTATGTTTTTCAAAAGGAGCTTTCGAATCCCCGAGTGAAATCCAACTAGGAAGTTGAAAAATCACGAATCACTGATTACGTTGGGATTGTGGTTCGATGCAAAAATGAAAAAAATCAGGTGAAAACATTTTGAAAATGAAATAACAATCTAATTTTCGTGGTATTCTATTGATGAGAATTTCAATGTTTTTAGGGAGAAGAAAGATTTCTGTGACATTATCTGAGATAAAAATTGAACAGAGAACCTAACAAGATTCCTCGACCTTTTCTTTGAAAGCAAAAAAATACCATATGTAAGCTCCTCGTGCTCTCATTTATTTTAAATCAAACTTCAATTTTTGAGAAAATAAAAATACTACAAACAATGAAATTAGAAAATCAGTCTAAAAAATACCAAAGTTCTAATGCTGTTAAGGAGACAATCTTGAAAAAGAATTATTTTTGTAATTTTGTTTTCTTATGTTTTAGAGAAATAATTGAGATGGCTGATCTCATGACTGGAATATGTACTTTGGAATAATGAAATTTACACAATCAAATTATCAATGGGCCAAAATAATTTTCAGCCCTTTGATTTCAGAAATTTGTAGTAAAATTATTTAGGTAGATACCTATAGGCTATGGTTGTGAATAAATTTTCATAAATACCAGAAATCTGCAAATTGTTCGACCAAAAACTGCCCACTCGAATTTTAAAAAATACTGATTTTTAAATTTACAAAAATTAAATTTGAATACCTTAGATGGTTCCTCCATCTTTTTATTTAGTAGGTATTATACCCATCAATAGTACCTATAGAAAATTCAATTTCCGTAATTTCTCAAAATTATTTACTTTAAAACAATTCGTATCTGTACTGAAAAATTCTGTGATGGAAAGAATAGCTATATACTCGTATGTATTCGCACAGTTATTTAGGCAAAAAAACAAGATTTTTTAATAATTTCGATGAAAAGCAAGACCTTTTTGGTGGTTTTGACCGAAAAAGCAACACTTGTTTTCAATTTTAGCAAAAAACAAAAAAAAAAAACAGTAGAACTTTCTATCAATGTTTAGCTATTTGGGCTAGTTTTTTTTTTTTTTTGGAATTTCACAAAAACACATGTAAGGAAAATTTTTTAAAAAAATAGAAAACTTGATATTGCAATTTTTGAGAAAAAAGCATGATTTTTTGGCAGTTTGTAAAAAACAAAACTTATTTGATAAGTAATTCTGAAAAAAAGAAGACTTTTTAACAATTTTTGAAAATTTTGATCAAAATAATAAAACTTTTTCACAATTTCAGCTACTAACAGAAACTACAACTTTTTCACCATTTTTAGCAATTTCTGCAAGAAATAAAATTTTTTGGGAAAGCAAAACTCTTTCGAATTCAACATTTATCTAAGAGAACATTCGAGTCCAAGAATTTTTCAACTTCCAGACCGAAACTAATTGTGTCTCACGCACACCAAAAAGGAGTTTTTTCAAAAAATGAAGGACTTCCCATGAGTTCCCATTCGTGAAATTCATGTTTATTTTTATAAAAAAATTTTTGTAGCAAAAAAAAATCATTTTTCTGGAATTTTTTTGGCGAGGAATCATTTATTTTTCTGGGTAATAATTTTTTTCGGCGGTCAAAATTTTATTTGGACGTGGATTACATTTCTTTCGACGCTATAATATGAAATTTTTGTCGTTCGTATTACACAAATTGTCGGGTTGGACCGTCGTTAACGATTGTCTTTGAAATACCCCATTTTGTCGATCAAATCACTTTTTCTGTCGTTCCAATATAAATACATACCTATTCCCTTTTTTTAAATTACTTATTAGGCAGTGGCGTAGCCAGGATTTTCTCAAGGAGGGGGCAAAACCAGATTTTTAGGCATGAAAAATTGAAATGAGGGGTAATTTTCTGAAAATCTATTGTGATGTGCGGTGATTTCATGAAAATGAAGGCAAAATTACTGCTCGAGCGAAGCGAGAGCGAAAATATTTAGAAAAAAGGGTCCAAAGAACGAAAAAACGTCTATTTTTGCATGTTTTCTTTCAAATTTTCGCTCGCAAAGGGGGGGGCATGGCCCCCTTCGCCCCCCCTTGGCTACGCCACTATTATTAGGAGATTGTATAATACGTAATTAGATGAACTGTACTAATTCATCAGTACAAATTGAACTGGTTTAATTTTTTGATCTTCAACTTTGTGAATAAGCTTCATGCAGAGAGATTGAAATTGCGGGGGAGGGGGGACTGAAGGAGGGCTTTTATCGAAAAAGGATTGATCAAAAAGAACTGTAACGAAAGAAAAATTGATAATTTTGAACAGAAAATTGTGGTTCTACACATTTTAATTTCTTCCCATTCTGGGACGCTCCTATAACAAGATTTTATTTTCAGCAGGAGATGCTAAAATTAATTTTTTCATTTCATATATTCAATGCTTTGAGGATTTTTTTAATCAAAACCAACATTAAATTTTTCAATTTTTGACTTACAATTTTATTTTGGCTCTCTCCCACATAAAAAATCAAAATTTTATTAACAATGGTAGACAGTTGAAAATTTGGTTCATCCTAGAGTTTTTACTTTTTGTTGCGAACAATTTATTGTTTTCTACTTGCATAAATACTCATGAAGATCTAAATTAAATTCAGCACCTACAAATTCAAATTACCTACTGTACGTGTACTTTTGTGACCATAGTGATCAATTTGGCTACAAATTTTCAAATTCCATCACCATACACTTTCGATTCCATATTTTAGAATTTTTTTCGACAAGCAAAAAATTCAAACATTATCGTTGGTAAGAATTTTTGATTGCGAAAAAATTCACTTTAAAATTTTGCAGTTCGATAAAAATTTTAATAAAAAACTGAAATTTTGGTAAATTACTTGATAACATTTTAATTGCTTTTAAATCTGGAAACAAATTCATTTTGGATAAAAATAAAAAGGCTAATAGAAAAAGTGCAATAATTTTGAAAATTTGTTGAAATTTCTTGAAATTTGACCAGAAAAATGAGATCTAACATCTCATTTCAAATGTATCAAAATTAGACAATGACCAAATTCTCAAAATTAAATATTAAAAAATGCTTACCCAAGTCAAGTCATTTTGAAGGCTCCAGCCCCAGCGAGAGATTTGTTTTCACTTTTCTTAACGTAGTTAGGATTCATTATTACATATGTATCCTTAGAATAGAAAGGATGAATGGAAATTCGTAAGTAATCAATTCTTGGATTGTTATCACACTAGATGATTTCCGAGAAAAATGCAACCAAGTTTATCGCTGATGAGTCAGAATTCAGCAGAATAATAATTATCAAAAGATCGCACACAATAATGAAAACAACATAATTTTTGAACGACCGACCGATTTAAATACTGCTTCAATCGTCAATATTTTTAATTTTATCGACATGGGTTGGGTAGTACTGATGGTATCAGCAGTATTTCGATAAGGGGTATCGTTTTTCAAACGGGAAACAGTCTAATAATAAAAAACCTGCATAGGTAGTACATAGTAGTCCACTTCGTATCTCGAGAAACATACGTATGTAGTGTACGTATTGTGTTCATATTGTGATTTTTATATGCAAATGTACCTAAGTAATTCGCGTAATTCAGTGTAATGTGTCAGTGAGAAAATTTTCAAAAAAAACTTATTCTGACGTAAAGTACCGTAACTTTTAAAATTCGAACAGTGACTAGTTAACTTTTTATTTTTGACAAAATGGTATGCTTCGAAACAATACACGGATCCTTGATGGCGCAAATAAACGCAGTTGAAAAAGAAATATTAGACCGAGAAAGCAACATGAGCTTGAACGAAGCTGCGGTATTCTTGGAGTACATCGTTCCACTATGCAGGCAGCTGAACTCAAATCGACTCGAACTGGAGAAAAATAACGACGATTGGCGAAGTTTACAAGAACTATTGAGAATTTCACGCCAGGTTCAGCTAAAAGGAGTCTTACTTCAAGCAAAGCTCAACAAAATAATCGAATCCAAGCAATCCGAGCTCGACGAGGTAAGCAGTAAATCTACTAAAAAGAAAAAAGATACCGATGTAGTTAGCTTACTAGAGACGCTGTATCGAAAACAGAATTTCTTGAAAGAACGTATTTTTTCGTTCGAATCTAAGACCAACGCAGTATGTCCGGTGGAAGCGGAAATTTTATACAATCATCTCACTCAGATGTATGAATGGTTTGTGGAAAACCAAGCTTTGATAGAGAAGAATGTGAATAGTTCCTTGCTGAACAGCGAACTGGAGATTTTCACCGAAGTTCAAGAAAAAGTGATCGCTTTGCAGACTCGATTTAAAAAACTCTTCGCATCGATTCGGCAATCAACACTGTCAGAAGAAAACGCATCTTCGAAACATTTCACAAATGGTAACAATTTTGAACTAAAGATATTACAGAAACGTATGGAAGACATAATAACGAAATGAAAAAGGAATTCGAATCGATGCTCAATACTGAAAAAAATTCTATATTCCCAGTGCATATGCAAATGCATAGGTATGAATACGATAAAAAGTTCTTAAAGAGAAATGTAGGTAATTGTAATATTGTAATATCACGAATGAAACGTATTCAGTTTAAACGATGTCTTGTATAAGTATTATTTTACACAAATACATAAATTCAAGTTTTTATAAATTGCATCTACTTTTTTATTACTTTGCTTACTGTTTCATTCCATAATTATTCTTTACATCTTACATCAGAACATTGTTGGGTCAGTCAGTTCAACGACAATCTTCCAATTTATTCGCAAAATATAAAAGTAATTTGCATAATTCAAAATTACAGCAGACTCCAGGTAAGTGGATGTTTCAGCCATCGTGACCAAAATATTTCATAAATTCCTATTTCCTGGCAACATTTAAAAAAATCAAAATTGTTGAAAGTGGTGAAAGATTGCAAAATTTCTACAAATAGAAAATATCACAGTATCAGGATCACGAACAATGGCTCGAGTGTAGAAAAATACTTGAAAACAACTCAATAAACTTTTTTTCACATGTAAAAATTTTTGAAAAAGCTTTTTGAATTTTTTCAAAACTCATCTCATTAAAACTTGATCAAAGTATTACAAAAATGGATTAAAAATGAAGAAAATTTGAAACCTCAATACAATTTTCTCCGAGTTGTAATTTTTTTTTTTAAATACCTACCTACCTACCTACTGTTTGAATTTAGCTGAAATCTCATTAGAACTTGCTCTGTATGGGAATTCAAAATGTCACAAAAGTTGTTGATTTATATTTTTCAGTTTTATGAATTTTAAAAATTTTCATTGAAACCTCGAAAATGAATTACTGTTAACTATCTATCTACAAATTCAACCCAGAGAAAAAATGTCATTGAGCCAATTCCCATTATTTGTTCAATTTTTCTGTTGCTATGCTTATAAATATTTTTCAACGCTTCAATTCTCAAAATCTGATGAACTTTTATTCATTTTTTTTTTAAACTAATGACTTTCTAAGCACCTATTTTATCTTCTTTGAAATATCATACATTGACGCCAATAATCATCAGGTAAAATGGACTTGTTTGCAATCTTTTTTTTTTTTTTTTTTTTTTTTTTTGGTTTAGAAAGTGAAAGACTCTTACTTGAAATAATTCATTTGGATGCGTTCAAATTACTAGACTCATATTTTTTTCAACGCAAAACAGAAAAAAAAACATGAGAGGAAAGTGTGAACTCAAAAATTTTCAAAATTAATAAACTGAGTATCAAATTTACACCTACATACCTACTTTACAACCTCTTGGTTTGATTTTTCAACTGAATTTAGGAAATTAAAAACAGAAAAAAACCCTCAAGATTGGAACGGTTCTACAATAAGCAAGCAAAATATGTGACGCATCTAAGTATAGATAAGTATCAAAATCGGATTTTAAAGTTTCTCACGCATCACTTCTCACGTACAAGAATTTCAGAACGTGTACAAACCAATTTTAATTATGAGACTAATATCGTAGGTATAAGCAGAAATAAAATGTAAAAATTCTTACGTACATATATAAATAGGTTACCTACTTCTATTTTCCTTTTTTTTTTTTTTTTTTTTTTTTTACTAGAACACTTTAAAAAATGAAAATCAACTTGAGAAACGAATTGGAGAAATCAGTGGGAAGGGAGACCGAGAGTAGAACGAAATTGAAAGACCCATCGAAAAAAAAGAAGAAAAGAAATAAGATTATATGTATAATAGGTTATATCAAATTTATCATCAGTAAAATAAAATTTATTTTAAGCGTCGTTTTTGAGATGTTTTGAGTTGATCTTATAAAGTTTAATGACTTTCAACTTAAATAAAAAGTCTGATAGATTTTTCAACTTTTTAATGCAAAAAATCGTTTTTTAAAAAAAAAACCATGATTTCCACGAAAAAAATGAAAAGATACAAAACTGTGAAGTCTCCAACTTTTCCATCAATGAAGTAAGCAAAATAAGTTTGTTTTCTAAAATGCTATATTTTTGAGTCAAGTATTCTGAGTTGGAAGTTGGAAAATTCAACTTAACGATAGCAGTGAAAATGTTGATGATTTTTTTCAATTTTTTTCCACAAAAAAACGAATTTAAAAAAACCTGAGAGCTTCACAAATAAACGGATAGAAGCAAAAAATTGATTCGAGAGCTCTGAATTTATATAAAAAAGCCACGATTGAAATTATTCACAAATTTTTCAACAAGGATTTATTTATCTATCTACAGCTTCATATGACAATTTCATTCATAAATTTTTTTCATAAAGGGACGCTTGAACGAACCTGAAATTTTCCATCAATCAAACACATATATTCGATTTTTTCCAGCCTACTTTGTTTTTCAAGTATTTTGAGTGAAAATTTTGATACTTTTTTCAGTTTTTCCATCACAAAAAGTTGAATCTTGAAAAAACATTGAGTAGGTATTACAGAAAAATCGAATAAAAACGCATTTTATAGATCATAATCAGGAAGCTTGATCAACTTATCTGAACGATTTATTTTTTTAGAACTCGAAAAAAAGGCCACCTTACATATCAGCACCCCCACCACTTCGTAACTCCAAGGGATCGAATAAAATTCGTTCTAATATTTAACGAAATGAACTTCTGAACATCGAATAGGTACTTGCCAGTTTCAAAAATCTTAATTCCGAATAAACCTTCATTTTTTCAAAAAAAAATATTGATCAAAATATTTTTGAATCGATGAATAGGTACCTAATAAAAAAAATAATTTATCTTTCATGCTGAGGACAGCAGTTAAATCTAGATCACATAAGAGCTGAAAATGACCCTCAAATATAGAACCGATTGGCATTCCCTTTCCTTTCTCCAACCCTCCCACAGTACTTCGCTGTTATAGTAACAAATCTCTAAAATCATGAATACTTAAAATTTTTCATTTCGAGTGAAGGGGGGAAGGGAAGGAGGAGGCACGATCACAAATCGATCTTACTTATAAATACCTATAGAAGAATTCTAAATTTTTGCAACAAAAAAAAAGAATAGGTACTCGTATTTGTATATCTTTACCTACCTACAATATTTTTTCCAAGTTTATCATCTGCATGCAACAAAATTACCAATGAAAAAATATCGTATTTTGAGACTCACTCCCCCCCCCCCTAATAACGAAAAAATTGCAATATTATTCAACTTATCAGCCTGCACTCCTCTCCACTGCACATAGTTTTAGCACAACAGGAGACAATACGCCACTGTTTTATTTTTTTAAAAAAAGGAAACCGGTACCTAGGTAAGTACCTACATACAAGTAAGTAGAAGTACAAAGTTGCCAGGTACTCGAGAAAAAAATCCGTACCAAACCCAAAATTTCCAACATAAAAAATCTGTACAAAATTCTTACAATTTTTTCTAGTTGAAAACCAATAAAAAACTGAATTGTACACTATTGTCCAAAACTAGTTTTACACGCGAAAAATACACACAAGAACTTATAAAAGTAATATTTTATTTCATTTTTGGTCCTTTTGGATAAAAAAGTAAAAACAGCCAAAGTATTTGAGGAGCTCATTGCAAAAATAGCCCTTGTCAATAATGAAAATGAATAGGTAACAACCAAGACAAATTACCAACTTGAGTAAATTTCAGTATTTATCAAGCAGAAAAATTGAAATTTACGTATTTTTCCGTATTTTTTGAAAAATCCATTTAAAATCCATTTTTTTCTTAAAACTTTCAAATTTCCGTAAAACTTCGGATTTTTCCGTACGTCTGGCAACACTAGTAGGTACAACTGATGATACCAAAAATTAGACTGCTGAGACTGAGTTGATAGTTCAATTTGGTAGCCTTGTTTCAAATACGTTAATTGTATGTAAATGAAAAAGAAGTGAACCATAATGAAGTGAACTTTGTCTTGTCACACGATATGACACATGGTGAACAATTGCACGTGGGGGAGGAGCTCGTTTGTGTATTATTCGTTTTTTGATAAGTAAATGTTTTGAGAAGTAAGTACATTCGAATTTCGTTCGTTCCCCATTCGTCAGCACATGTGTTTACGGTATGTTCTATGTTTATCGAATTCTTACAGTCGATGGAATGAAATTTGGAATGTAAGCTAGACGAACTCGCAGTAGCAAAACAAAAGAAATCTACCTACCTAACTACGTATTTTTGTTCCAGTCTAATAACGATAGAGTTCGAACGTAAATCTTCGAGGTTTTCATTTTCATCCTACTTGTCGGAGTGAATGTGAATTTTGAACGAATGTCGCGATCAATTTATTAATATATTTTTATCAGTTTAATATATCGTTGCGGAAAATTCATAAAATCATAAAATAGGTACCTACATCATGGTGCTGTACAGTGCGATACATCTCAATTTAACCGATCGAATCGAAGAGTTGGAGAAAGAAATACTGAACCGGGAGGATAAAATGTGCGAAATAGAAGCCAAAGTATTCCACGATCATCTTCTCGCCCTTCACGATCGACTTATTGCCTATGAAATTCAATTCGAGGCGAACGTGACCGATTACACGTACCTGACCACTCATCTGCGTGTACTTCGCCCTTACCACCTCAAGGTAATCGATTTGCAGATAAAATTAACCAAAATCTTCACACCTACCACAGCATCGAAGACAAAAACCAAGGTAATCAATCTATTTGACCATCAAAACGAAGATCTCGAACTCGAAATCGTAGAAAAACTACACGCGCGAATTCAAAAACAAAATTTTCTAATCAGACAAATTGATTCGGTGCAAACAAACGAAGATATTTGCCCAGGAAAAGCTGAAGTATTGTACAATCACATCGGTAGACTTTACGATACGTTTATTTCAAATCAAGTTCAGATCGAGACGTTGGTCGAAAAAGATCCTAGTTTATTTAGTCAACAAAAAATCACAGCAGAAGTTCAACAAAAAGTAATCGATTTTCAAACAAAAATGAATAAAATAATCACACCTACTGCGTCAAAATCTCCTACGAAATTCGATTCAGATCAGATTGACGATGACGAAATAATACACACTGATTCCAGTGATTTAGACGTATTGTTCAAAAAACGAGAATCCACAATTAATCGAATGACATCCCTAGACCAAAAAGATAACCTAAGCCCAGAAAAAGCCGAAATATTATACCAGCATCTCACTCCCTTGTACCAATCATTTATCTCGGATCAGAATGAGATCGAGACCCTGGTCAGTGGCACTTTGCTCGAAGCTCAACAAGAAATTTCTAGACAAATCCAAAACAAAGTGATCGAACTTCAAACAACTTTCAAAAAACTCTTCGCACCTGCCACTTCTTCATCTACAACAGAGCTCAAAACATGCTCCGATCTAATCGCCTTATTCAACGAGTTATTTATCTCGGATCAAACTGGCAATGGCAATAGCAGAATTACTCATCATAATCAATTGGAAATCAGCAGAGATATTCACAGAAAGCTCAACTGTCTTCAATCGACGCTCAACAGAATACTTTCATCGTCTGCTGTATCGACGTATTTGAAAGAAATTAACGTAACCGAGCAATCTATTGAAGCTCAAACATCGTCGTCTCAAACGTCAATTGTTGTTGAAAATAATGATAAACGTAATTTAGCACTTAAACGTCCAAGAATGAGTATTCTAGATGAACCTTTTTCCCGTGAATAATAATTTAAGACATAGACGTATGCTGAAATAGTACCTATTGAGAAAATGCTTGTGATTCCTTAAATTTAACGTACCTACAACTATAGGTACCTACCTAGTTGAGTTGATCAACATTAAATTTACGACCTTTTTTTTTTACGAATAAGTGTTCTAGAGGTTTAACAGACTTTTAATGCAATTAGAAAGTTTTTTGTTCGTAGTTGACTTTTTGAATTTAAAATTGAAAATACATTTTTTAAATTAAAATATCAAAATGTATAAATTTTTAAATTCCAGAATCCAGATTCAAACATTGAAATAATATCAACACAACCAAATGAGAAATTTATGATACAACTCATCTAAGGTATAGAAGATTTGATTTTTGTGAAAACTGCGAAAGTGCGAAACCTATTTAATTAATTTTCGTCACAGCACAGCTGCATTTAATAGCTTTCAAAAGAAAAATATACAGGGTACAGGGTGTCCGAAAAGTTAGCAACTGAAACGAAAATTTCGTACAATACATTATCTGGATAACTTTTACAATTGAGTAGGTACGATTTTTTTTTAAAAATCAAATCGTCATCTTTTCGATTTGCCAATTGGACAAAAATTTATTGAATGGAATGCTCACGTACTGATCATCTCTATGGTAAAAAAAGACTTCAATTTTTTTCTCTAAAACGATGCTTGAGGCTTGACCCCTACCGGCCACAAACGTCTATTAGACATCTATTAGATATTTTTTTCAGCCAAAGATACAGCTAATGGATAACTGGAATAGCTGAAATTACCTTGTTTTAATAACAGGAAAGTACCTTTTATGTAGTACATATTACATGGTAAATACAAGGCTAATAGATATCTGTAAAGCATTATGGCTGCAATGCGCCAAAGAATAGATATCTATTCTCCAATGCCTTGTAGCCATAATGCTTTACAGATATCTATTGGATGTTTCTCAGCTATTAAAATGACTGAAATTCGCCCTGCAAAATGAAGGTACTTTTAACAATCTGCGACTTGTTTATTTGAATAAATTTAAAGAAAACTTGAAGTAATCAAAAAATAATAGGTAATATTATAATGAGTGACAAAGTTTCAAGTGATTCAGGTGTAATTAGAGAAAAATCTGAAAAATAATAGCAAAATGATGTCAGCAGCATACTCGTAGGTGGGTATTCACCTTATCAGTAAGTTACCTAATTAACATAGAATAAGAAATTCACGATTAGGTACCTAATCATATACACTCCATAATTTATTTGTACACTACACAATCATAAGTTTCTTTCGTGTCAATTATTATAATAGGTACCTATCAACTTACTATAGATAAAATGAACATGCTGCTGACTTCATTTTGCCATTATTTTTCGTGAATTCTTCTTAGATTAAAACTAAATTACCTACTAGAAGCTTTGTCACTTATTATTTTTTAAACACTTTAAATTTTATTCACATTTACACAAAAAAAACGCGTTATAGAATATGTATTTTCTTATTAAAAAGCAAAATTGAAGAAAAAACAAATTAGGTATAATGTGATTTAAGAACTTGTTTATTGTAATTTATTGCGATTTCGACGCGTTTTAGTCAAAAATCGACCACTTTAAAGCACAAAATAACGAAAATACTCATTTCTGATACGAGACACGTTCTTCCCTCTATCACGAAAATTTGAGTACTGAAGTTCTTGTTTAATTTTTTGCTCATTGGTTTAAATCTGAATGAACTCGGACATCAAATAGATAGCTAAAGTATATCTGTATCACCAGACAAAAATTCATACTAATTTACTGTATATCTATTTGACATCTAGTTGCTGTAAATTTTTGTTTAGTTATTTAATACCAGGTGACGATATATTTTAGCTATCTTAAATTTGTTTCTAATAGATATTTTAAATTTGGGCTGATAGCTAACTATTAGACGTTACTTGAAATGGAATATTTTAACAACTTTTACAAATATCTGAAAGATATCTAATAATTAGCGGAATGGCTGAATAGCTGAAAAGCTGTTACAGTCATAAATATTCCGTCTATTAGAGATATGTGGCCGGTAGGGACGCTTGACCCCTTCAATTTTCAAAATAGATATCATATTCACGCATACATTGGACTTTTTTTTTAGAAGTATCTACTCGCCTCGGTTATATATCGTCATTTTCAAGCAGGCCACTCAATTCTTGAACATCCTGTATTATTCACAGAAATAGCAAAACGATTTTGTTGGTACAATAATGAACTTGAGCAAAACCAAACATTGGAAAACTATTTCTAAATAAGTTGTAGAATTGAAGTAAGAATCCAGGTTACTGTACTTATTCAACTTTTTCAGTACATATTTATAAATAGTTACTCTTACTCATGTGGATTCCTTTTATTAAAATGATGAATAAATACCCGTATAAGTAAGTACCTATGTAATTTAAATAGGTCAACATTTTCGCAAACGTCTCATGACTTACCTGAAACAAAATAAAATAAAACGCGTTAATTAGTCAATTGAATTTCAATCAATTACATTACAAAATAGATTAGGTATAATTTTTAATGAATCATTCGTATTCAAGTGTCCAATATATACATACATGGAAGGGGGAAGGAGGGAGGATGTGAGGATTTCCTAATTCTAGTATTTTATAAGATATGTAGTAGATTTTTGTTAAAAATTATTGCAATTCAAAGGAGTAAAAACAAAAAAAAAAGGTCGAAAATTTCTCACTTCTGCGTCAAACTTTTCCAAACAACCCCCATTTCAATAAATTGGTTCTCCTTTGAACGCAGTCCTTCAAAGTTCAAAAAAGAAAAGGAATTAAATGGAACAAAGTTGGTAAAAATTTTGAGACTTTCCTCATTTCTGTATCAAAAAATTTCTAAATAACCCCCTGTACAAGAAAAAATATCTCTGCCCCCTCATTTTGGTCTCTCTGCACTAAGTCCCTCAGGTAAAAATAATTATTGAAAAAAATTTTTAAAAATTCTTCTAGTCCCTTTAAAAACCTCCTACAATATTGGTCTCCTTGAATAAAACTTTTCAAAAGTTGATCGAAAATGTGTGGAAAATGGTCCTCCTTCTAAGTAAACCTCTATACCTAGTTGCAAATGAATTTCCGCTTCGTATTTTGGCTAAAAACAATTCGATGATTGATTCTTTAAATCTAGAACTGTTGAACTGTTCGTATAAGACTTACTCCCTTCCTCAGAAAAATTCTAACGCACGTTCAAATTATCCGATTGAAAAAAAATCCCAATGATGAATCGTACTCAAAACGAACCACTCAGTGTTCACCGGCAATTTGAACAGGACCTTTTCTCAGCTGCCCAAATTGATTTTTTTGTTTTATATTGATCGTTTGAAAATTTAGAAGCATTTCTAAAATTTTTGTGTTTCTTCTTGCTTAAAATAGGTTCTGAAGCTAATCGACTCCTCTCAGCTGCTCATATTAATTTCTGTGCATTTTGATGAAGTTCAAAAATTGTAGAAAAATAATCTTTAGGTGTTTTTTCAATGATTTGTGTGTTCATCTTACAATGGTGATTTTATGTTTTACATAAACTGGCTAAATGCAGAACGTTGGTCGAAGGGAACCGAAGGAAAAAATTCATACTGTCGTCACTGTCGACATCTACTTCCTGTATGTTTCACTACAAAACCTGGCTTTTAACAATGCAATTCGGATGAATAACGATTTAACGAAGAATAACTATCACTTATCAGTACCACACTACCACTGTACCCGTTAGTTCCACATATGATCTCTATCTACGACAAGGTACATTCCTACATTCGCGAGTTTTGTTCGTCTACAGGCCTAGTACTGATAATTATTTGTTTCTCATTCAAGTGTGAATAGTTTTTTCGCGTCAATCCTAATTTTATGCTCGAGTAGTACGTGGATCTCTAGAATTTTGTAAATTTTGAACGCTGTTCCGTATTTCACCAGTCAACTTACGTTTAGTACATAATCGTTAAAATTTCCAACTTCTAGAAAATCATGTCATTTGATGCAGTTCCGAAGCTGTGCGAAAATTTAATAAGTCGAATCGACGATTTCGAAAAGGAAATATCTCGTCGATTGCCTGAAATGTGTGCAACTGAAACAAGAATATTTTACGATGATCTACTATCAATGCGTAGGGATTTGGTTTCGATTGAAGAAAGAATATCAGGATATAAGTACTTAATCAGTGAGTCAACTATGAACAATCTATTAGAAAAAATTCGCAAAGCGTACTTGAAGGTAACCAAACTTAAAGTAGAATTTGAGAAAAAGAAAAGCTCCTCAAAGACCAACTCAACACCACCAACTAACCTTAAGGTTGATGATCAATCCAACGCAACAAAACAGCCCGAAACCCTGAGAAATGTAGACTTACAGATCCGAATCCGAAAACAAAGCTTGCTAATCAAACAAATCGAATCGCTTCAATCGCTCGAAATACTCGATGACATTTGCGCTGTAAAAGCAGAAGTAATATATAACCACCTTTCCCAACTTTACGACTCGTTTACCTCAGAACAAATTCAAATCGAAGCGAGCCTCGACGACGATGCCACTCTCCTCGACAATCAACAAAAAATCGCCGCAGATATTCAACGAAAAGTGATCGATTTTCAAACAAAGATGAAAAAAATAATGCAGCCAACTTCATCGACAGAATGTAAAATCAATAACGATCATTCTTCGCAACCAGAACCAGCGCAGGCTGACACCGAAGCTAAATTGAAGTTTCTGCTTGATAAACAATTCGTATTATTAACACGAATAGAGTCACTGAATCCAGAAAAAAACAAAGACGTTAGTCCAGAAAAAGCGGAAATATTATACAATCGTCTCACTATGATTGGTGAGTTATCCGACTTGAATCAAATTGAAATCGAATCACTTGATAATGACAATAAAGCTGAATACCACCAGAGATTTTCTGAGAAGATGCAAAAAAACGTGTTCAAATATCAAGAAACTTACAAAAAAATCTTCGCACCGATTACACTTCCATCTTCGACACAACTCAAGGTAAACATTTTTTCCTCATTTTCGTATTATTAAATATGGGAATGATCAAAAGTAATAGGATTAGGCTAGGATTAGGTAGTATCATACTCGTAGTATGTAAAGCCAAAGAACGAAACTTCGCTAGGTGTTGGACTTGGAGGGGCAACTTACATTTAATATTTTTTAAATAAAAAATACCCAACTGAGATACCAACCTAAGCACACTAATTCGTATTTTCTTACCGACGTGTTTCAGAAACGGACATCACCATCTGAAGAAATCAAATCATCAGAATCAAAAAGTGATCCCCAAGCGATAGAACGCAAATTAATCGAGCGGACTGCTTTGTACTACAATCTGATGCAAGACTACCTTAAAATTGGAACATTCCTCGTAGATCATCCCACCCAAAAACACCTCTCCGAAGAAATTCGACAAACCGTACTCCGTCATCAAACACACATGGAAGAAATGACCGAACTGGTCGAACCAAAAATTGCGGCAGAAATGGCAGAATCCAAGTTCGATATCGATTTCGATCTTTCCTCTCAATCAACATCGATTGATAACGAGTCTACTTTGGAATTTTTATACAAAAAGAGAGATTCTTTGATCGAAGCGATATCTTTGTTGGAACCAAAAGAAGACGTTGGTCCGGAAAAGGCTGAAATAATGTACAATCATCTCAATTCGCTTTACGAGTCGTTCAATTCGAATCAAACTGAGATTGAAACACAAGTCAGCGGGATTACCCTTGAAAGTCAATTTGTCATTTCTAGACTGATTCGAAACAGAGTGATCGAACTTCAAACAACGTTTAAAAAAATCTTTGCACCGATTATAACTGATACTGAATCTTCGAAACAACTTGAGGTAAATAAGTACAAATAATATCAAAAATCGTTCAATTATATATTTCAAATTTGTTCTAAAACAAGTCCAGCTATTATCGAGAAGTATTGTAGAAAATAAGCGATGACAAAAAATATTGTGTCCCATAATTTGCTTTCAACTTTTTAAAACATGCTTCACGATTTATTAAAATGTTTTTTTTTTTATTAACAACTTTTCCTATATTTCAAGCATTTTTTACAATTTTACTGAGGAACTTTGAAAATTAATTCACCGAAAGTTTCAACTCCATACCAATTACTCATAATAATTCTTTTTTTCTTGTGTTTGTGTTACAGAAACATACACTTATTCCGACAAGCCAAATAAATTCACCGGAATTAGAAAGTGAGCTCGGAGAGATGAAGCTCATGAAATTGACTGACCTTTTCATGTCGTTGTGCCAAACTTTATTGAAATCACAATCAAAAGGAGATGAAACTCGGAATAACATCAGTGATATTTTCACCTCTCTCAATGGTTACGTAGAAGTATCAAAGGACATTCAAACTAAAGTATTGTCTCTTCAGAACACACTGAGCAAATTCATCGACGAAAACAAACGCAGTGGAGAGAGCATTCATCAGAAACTGGATGATATTATGGAAAATGTCGAATGTTTAGAATAAACGATAATTTTGTTTCAGTGATTTTTTTTTCTTTTCAAGATGGGTTTTTAATTATGTAGTATGTATGTAATGTACTTAGAACTAGAAAAGGAAATACAAATATGTATGCAAACAGAAATCTTTGAAATTATCGAGCAAGTATTTTCTAAAACAGTTCATAATAAATTGCAGAAGCCGATAAAAAATCAAAATTGCTCTAAAATATCTAAATGTACCTACCTACGATAGAGAAGCTAAAGCTTGAAGAATTTTCTTTCTGGTTTGCTGAACAAGAATAGCACCAGCTGCTTAAAAAAAACATTATCACTGAAAATTATCTATTTTACTACATGTGCATTTGTTGATTTTTGGAGCTCAAATCTGGGTCAAAAATGCGGAAAAAATCAAAATTTATATTTCACCAAATGGCTAAGTATGGTTTTGAAGAAGTTGATTTTTGACTTCAGTGAAAACATTTACTTACGAGTTTGCAATGACATAACAACATCGTAAAGTTGTGTCTAAAATAATGAAAATAAAAAAATTCCAAATTTTTCATTAAACTTTGAGGAGCAGGAGCAAAATTGAGGAGGAGAGCAGAAGCAATAAAATCTGAAGAGCGCTCGTGGATACGAGTTACGAAAGCCAATAAAGAGCAATATTCAAAATTTTCTAGGAACAAGGGCGCGAGAGACTTTTTTTCTATGTACCTATTCATTTTAGACCTAGTACTAATTTTTAATTTATATTCTCAACACCTTGCAACTTGCCCAGGGATGCTAATCTTAATGAAAAAAGTTTCGGTTACGGTTTAAAGGTTATATTTTTTTTCCTATCTAGGGGTGAAAAGTACTACTTTTCCAACCTCGCGAGAATCGCTCGGATGTAAAAATAAGTACTTTCCACCCTCGTTCAGGAAAAATTACTTCACTAAACTCGGAGAAAAAGTGATGTGAGGGGAACAACTCACACGAGTTCAAAATCACTTTTTCGGCCCCCGTTGTGTAATATACTATTTCCATGTTCATTATTTCGGTTACAGTTTTGGTAAAAATTGACAGATGAATAAAGGTTACGATTACGGTTATGGTTACAGATTTTTGAAGAATTTTTTTGGTTAATTTGGGTTACGGTTACGGTTTTTTTTATGGAGTCAGATTTTTAAAACTTGGAATTTTCAAGACTAATATATGAAAAATCACCAAAAAGTCTCACTTTTCAGTTGAAAATTTCTAAAAAGTTTCACTTTTTTGCTAAAAATTAAGTCAGAAATGTTGCTCTTTTAAACAAAGTTTCAATTTTCCCCAAAAAAATATTTAAAAATTTCGATTTTTTTCAAAAATTTTCAAATTAGCTCTGTGTTATGCTTAAATTCATAAATTGTTGAAATCTCGCTTTTCTGCCAGTAATCACTAAACATTCTCACTCTATAATGTCAAAATTTCCAAAAAAGTCTTGATTTATTGCCATAAAGCTGCAATATCATCTCACTTTTTGGATAAAAATGTGAAAAAAATCTTTTTTCTTGCCAAATAAAATAATTGACAAAATTGAGAAAAACTTTGAAAAATTGCTCAAAATATCGTTGAAATGAAATTGAAACAACCAAAATCTGATGAAATATCTCGAAACATTAAAAAAAACTAGATCATTGATAATCGTTGCAAATTAATTTAAAAAGTAAAAATTTTGCAAAACTGCACAAAACGTAGGTATGTAAGTATGTATAAAAAAACATCAAAATTGGTGTGAAAATTGCCAATGATTACTTCAAAGTTACAAAATTCAAGTAAAATTGGTCATATCTTTGCTCAAAAGTCAGAACTGTTGAAATTTGTGAAAATCAGGCATGAAACTCACTATTTTATTTTTTTTAGTGACTTTAGTGACTGAAAAATAGCAAAAAAGTGACCAAAAATTTGAAAAAAAGTGACCAAAATTTTGAGAAATGTGAGCAAAGTATATATATTACTATGTAGCGATCATCAGAGAATTTTTTTAGTAACCCTCCCCGCCCCCTGCATGGGCGTAGCAAAAGTACCGGGATTTGGCGCCGGTGCTGATGCGACGCCAGTTTTTTTGGGGCAATGATTGGGGGGAGGGGGTGTGTGACGAAGCAATAAAATCATGTGTAATTTTTTTTGATTTTTTTTACCTCGAATATTTTAGCCAATGTTGTCATTTTGAGGGAGGTTTAAAAATCACAAATTCGTCAACTTTTGAGGGGAAAAACGCAAAAAGTTGCTGATTTTTTAAAAAATTGAACAATTTGACGAAATTGAAATGAGTGTATTAGATCTATTTACTGAACTAAATTAGAATTTGTATGCTGAATTAGGTCAACCTAAGTATGTATTCGTAAAAGGATAAACAAAATTTTGAAAAATTTACAGTTTTATGACTAAAAAATATTGAGCCAAATAAGTTGAATAAAATAAGTATGAAACGGTGAACATTTTGCATTTTGGAAAATCCAAACTTGAAAGGTGTAAAAAAATGTTATTTTCGTTACTGAACATACAAACTTTGGAGCAGATAATTATCATCTTGGGTCCTATGTCTGAATGAAAAACAAATTGGCCCGAGCGATGCGAGGGCGAAAGCTTTTGAAAATTTCAATTTTGAGATGCCTAAAAACGAGGTTTTTCAAATGCAAGGAGTTTATTTTTATTTTTTTTAATTTTAGAATTAGAATGATGTTTTTTAGGAAGTTAATTTTGAAAAAGAAAAGAGAACAAGCTCGAGCGAGGGCGAAAGCTCTTGCAAATTTCTATTTCGAGGAGAGGCATAAAAACGATGTTTCTTAAATGTGAGGATGAAGAGTTTATTTTTCGGCTTTAAAACTCAATTTTTTATAGAAATTTTCATCTTGATTTTGAAAAATAAAATAAAACAAGCCCGAGCGAAGCGAGGGCAAAAGCTTTCGAGAATTTGTGTTTCAAGAAGTAAAAAATAATGTTTTTCTTTTATCAGAGCTACACTTTCGGCACTGCTGCGGCGCCGAATCTTTTTCCTTTTTACACAACAAATCGTTAAAAAAGTGACCAAAGTCACTTTTTTTGGCCATTTTCGCTGGAATAGTGACAAAAAGTGACTTGCACGTGAAATAGTGACAAAGTCACTTTTTAAGTGACCTTGTTTCATGCCTGGAAAATGAATAAAATTTTAAACTAAACACTAGCTGGTACTAACTGCTCTACAAAAACCAGAAGGTGAAAAAAAAACGGGAAAAACTTGTAATTATACATATTATAACCGGATTTTTAACCGCAATTTTTGAGGTTAAGGTTACGGTTAAGGTAATCAAATTTTGGAATAAAGGTCAAGGTTACTCAGATTTAAATACAGGATTTTTTTTGGTTAAGGTTAGGTGATTTTTTACCATTTTTTCCGGTGATTTCCCGAATTAAGGTTAAAAACTGGTCAACATTCCTGCCTTTAAGCAACATAAATCAATAAATTTTTTTAGTTTTAGTAAAACTTTAAAAATGTGGTTTTCAGCAAAATCTTGAAAATAGGTATAGGTACAGGGTGGCCAGAAATATCGGGTACCCCTAAGAAAGTTTTTCATTAAAAATATAGGTTGGCAACGTGAAATAGATGCATATGATTGGTGGAATGTTATCTCTCCAGTCCAACAACCAATCATGTGTTATCATTATTATCATTCACTGTGACCAACCAAAGTATTTAGTGAGAAAACTTTTTTAGGGGTACCCGATATTTCTGGCCACCCTGTACCATAGCCAAAGTCGACATTTTTTTAAATGGAAAAACTCATATTTTTCGTCTTTCTTTTACTTTTTTTTTTTAAAGTAGAGAAAGTTTTGTGAACGTATTTGGAAATACATTTTTTTAAAATAAGTGCAAATCGATAAAAATTTTGATTTTCAGTTTTTTTTTTTTTTTTTTTTTTTGGTATTCTGATATTTTTTGTTCATTGAAACCTAGTTTAAAACAGAGTTCTTATGTGCATGAGAATGAAGAAAAAATGATTTAAATTGTGCACAATAAGTTATTAAAAAAAAAAGTAACAGCAACCTTTTGCTTATTCTTTCCAATGGTTTGTGTGTTCATCTTACATACGGTGAATTTGTTTCACGTAAACTGGCTAAATAAATGCAGAACGTTGGTCGAAGGAATTGAAGGAGAAAATTCATACTGTCGACATCTACTTTCTGTATGTTTCACTACAAAACCTGACTTTTAACAATGCAATTCGGATGATTATTTCATCACTGAAAACAATACGACAACAATCCCATTCCCATCCTCACTATCAGTACCAGTGTGTTAGTTCCACGTATGATCTCTATCTACGACTAGGGAACTGTAACCCAGGTATGTCAGACGGCCATTTTGTTCCTGGTTTGACAAACTTAGCATTGCAGTATATGGGAATTCGGCAAACTTTAACCGCGTATATCTTCAAAACCGTGCACTTTTACAACTTTTTCATAATAACATCTTTGAAAGAGAATTGAACGAGCTTTCCAATGGTATGCTACATGTATCAATTGAAATACATTTGTTTGTTTTGAATTTCAGCCATTTTTCAGCACTTCATTTTAGGGTTAAAAATAGTTTGAAATAGTGTGAAATTCACAGCATGTGCTCTAATTCATGATTATTTTCATTCTATGCCAGAAATTCCGTCATAAAAACCTTGAATCGAAAAATAACAATTTTTTTTCGTGAGGAACAAAATGGGAGTTTGACATAACCGGGTTACAGTACCTTATCTACGACAAGGTACATTCGTGAGTTTGTTATTCGTCTACAGGTCTAATACTGATAATTATTTTTTTCTCAATAAAGTGTGAATATTTTTTTCGCGTTAGTCCTAATTTTATGTACGAGTACGCGGATCTCTAGAATTTAGTGAATTTTGACAGATATTCGGTATTTTACCTACCAACTAACGTTTAGTAAACAATCGTTCAAATTTTCAACTCCTCAGAAGCATGTCATCATTTCATTCAGATCCGAAGCTGTGCGACAATTTAGTAAGTCGAATCGACGATTTCGAAGCGGAAATATCTCGTCGATTGCCTGAAATGTGTGCAACTGAAACAAGAATATTTTACGATGATCTACTATCAATGCAAAGGGATTTGATTTCGATTGAAAAAAGAATATCAGGATACGGGGTGTTGATCGGTGAGTCAACTGTGAACAAATTATTAGAAAAAATTCGCAAAGCGTACGTGAAGGTAACCAAACTCAAGGTCGAATTTGAGAAGAAGAAAACCTTCTCAGTGACCAACTCAACACCACCAACTAACCTTAAGGTAGATAATCAATCCAATGCAACAAAACAGCCCGAAACCCTGAGAAATGTAGACTTACAGATCCGAATCCGAAAACAAAGCTTGCTAATCAAACAAATCGAATCCCTTCAATCGCTCGAAACACTCGATGAAATTTGCGCTGTAAAAGCAGAAGTAATATACAACCACCTTTCTCAACTTTACGACTCGTTTACCTCAAAACAAATTCAAATCGAAGCGAGCCTCGACGACGATGCCACTCTCCTCGACAATCAACAAAAAATCGCCGCAGATATTCAACGAAAAGTGATCGATTTTCAAACAAAGATGAAAAAAATAATGCAACCAACTTCATCGACAGAATGTAAAATCAATAACGATCATTCTTTACGACCTGAGCCAGCACAGGCTGACACCGAAGCTAAGTTGGAGTCTCTGCTTGATAAACAAATCGCATTACTATCACGAATAGATCGGTTGAGACCAGAAATAAACAAAGATGTTAGCCCAGAAAAGGCGGAAATATTGTACAATCGTCTCACTACGCTTGGCGAGTTATTCGACTTTAATCAAATTGAAATGGAATCAGTTAATAAGAACAGTCTTGGGCATCAAATTGAAATTTCTCAGACGATTCAAATTCAAAAGAAGGTGTTCGAATATCAAGAAACTTACAAAAAAATCTTCGCACCGATTACACTTTCGTCTCCGACACAACCTAAGGTAAAAAACCATCCTAATACCTAATTTTTCCATATCTTTAGCAAAATTTTTACACGATTCTACTGGCTCTTTGTGATCAAAAATTATCCACGTATTTGTAATGCGAAAATCATTTCGACTAAAATTTTTCATGAAAGTGAATCAATTTACCAATAACCATAAAAATACCCATCTACACAGGTAACCAACCTACCCATACTAATTCGTATTTTCTTACCGATATGTTTCAGAAACAGGCATTACCATCTGAACAAATCAAATCATCAGAATCAAAAGGCGATCTTCAAGCGATGGAGCGCAAATTAATCGAGCGGACTGCTTTATATTACAATCTGATGCAAGACTACCTTAAAATTGGAACATTCCTCGAGGACCATCCCACCCAAAAACACCTCTCCGAAGAAATTCGACAAACCGTACTCCGTCATCAAACACACATGGACGAAATGACCAAACTAGTCGAACCAAAAGTTGCGGCAGAAATGACAGAATCCAAGTTCGATATCGATTTCGATCTTTCCTCTCAATCAACACTGACTGATACAGAGTCTACTTTAGAATTCTTATACAAAAAGAGAGATTCTTTGATCGAAGCGATATCATTGTTGGAATCAAAACAAGACATTGGCCCGGAAAAGGCTGAAATAATGTACAATCATCTCAATTCGCTTTACGAGTCGTTTAATTCGAATCAAACTGAGATTGAAACACAAGTCAACGGGATTACCCTTGAAAGTCAATTTGTCATTTCTAGACAAATTCGAAACAGAGTGATCGAGCTTCAAACAACGCTTAAAAAAATCTTCGCACCGATTATAGTAACTGAATCTTCGAAACAACTCGAGGTAAATAAATGTCAAAAATCGTTCAATTATTTCAAATTTGTTTTAAAGTAGGTCTAGATAAGTATTATCAAGAAGTATTGGAGCAAAATATGCGATGAAAAATTGTGTCCCCTAATTCGTTCTCAATTTTTTAAAACATGTTTCACGATTTTATAAAATGTTTTTTTTTTTTTTTTTTTCAAAACAACTTTTCCTATATTTTAAGTAGGTATTTTTCTCAATTTTTAACAATGTTGTACGAAAACTGAAGTAAAACCTCAACCAGACAATTTTTTTTCAATGAGAAACTTTTCGAAAATTAATTCACCGAAAGTCTCAACTCCATACCAATTACTCATAATAATTATTTTGTTCTTCTGTTTATGTTACAGAAACAGACACTTCCGACAAACGAAATAAAATCACCGGAATTAGAAAGTGAGCTCGAAGCGATAAAGCTGAAACTGTCTGACGTTTTCAATTTGGGCCAAACTTTATTGAAGTCACAATCAGATGGAGATGAAACTCGGAATAACATCATTGATATTTCCACCTCTCTCGATAATCATGTAAAAATATCAAAGGATATTCAAACTAAACTATCGTCTCTTCAGAAAACACTGAGCAAATTCATCGACGAGAACAAACACAGTGGAGAAGACATTCATCATAAACTGGACGATATTATAGAAAATCTCGAAAGTATGTAAACGATAATATCTGTATGACCCACCGCAATATTTGTTTAGAGGTCGTGGAATCAACCGATTGCATTTGAACTTGTGATTATTATACCTACATTGTACGTAAAGTATTTATTAAGAATAAACGATAATTTTGTTTCAGTGATTTTTTTTTTCTTTTCAAGATGGGTTTGTAATTAGGTATGCATGTACCTAGAACTAGAAATTATCGAGCAACAGTTCATAATAAATTGCATAAGCCGATTAAAAATCAAAACTGCTCTAAAATATCTAAATGTACCTACGATAGAGAGGCTAAAACTTGAAGAATTTTCTTTTTGGTTTGCTAAATAAAAACACCAGCTGCTTAAAAAAAAAAAAAAACATAAATCGCTGAAAATGATCTATTTTTACTACATGTACTTACATTTTTTGATTTTTGATGAATTTTTGGAGATCAAATCTCGGTCAAAAATGCGGGAAAAAATCAAAATTTCACCAAATGACTGGTTTTGAAGAAATTGATTTTTGGCTTCAGTTGAAACATTTATTACGAGTTTACAATGAGGAGACAACCAATTTGTGAAGTTGTGTTTAAAACATGTAATGAAAAAACTAAAATAAATTCCAAATTTTTCATTAAATTTTGAAAAGCAGGAGCGAGAGTGAGAAGAAAAGCAAGAGTAATAAAATCTGAAATTTTCGAGAAAAGTTAAGCTGAATTAGCGAAAATTTACGAAAAGAGCATCACAATGTAAAATTCTTGATTAAAATAGGCTATCTATTGAAAAATTGAACGAAAAAAAATTATTTTGAGATAGGCTAATAAAAAATTATACATCGTAAGAAAATATTTGAAAAATCGAATAGTTTGTACCAATTTTCAGAAAACGAAAAATTGCAGTTCTCAGATAGAACTTTACTCAGATGTATCTAAAATCACGATGAAGAAGATGGAAAATAAAACCGGAAATCCGATAAGATAGTGAACGTTCAAGTCAACGCACAGTTACAATAGCAATAGCTTATTAGCTTTCAGTTTCAACAGTTTTAATTCAACTTCAGCTCACTGTCGAATTTACTTGGTGCATTAATCCTTTCGGCTACGAGACAAACTGACGGATAAAATTCGAAGTGCTTTAAACTAAGTGAGGTCGGTTGTTGCCTAGAACTCAAAATTTGCTGGAAATCGCACATTCAGAAAGTATTCATGTCACAAATGGCAATAAACCTTAAATTGTCTATTATTCCATTTGTGACACCGAATAGCATTATAAATCAAAATGAAGCTTTCTGAGGCATCTGATATTTCAAGATGAAAGTATTGGTAGCAAGCATTTTTGAAAATAGAAAAAAAGATGAACTAAAATAAAATAAATTTGAGTAAAAAAAGGAAATTATTGAAGGAAAAAAAAGCATGCGACTTCAGATAGTTATTCAAACTGCAGATGTTTGAAGGTGTTTGCTTGTGGGAGGATTAAAATTGATGGAAAAATCTTTGTGTTATAGAGAGCATTTTTCAAAATTTTGAAAACCCATGTCACAATTCAACGCAAATTTTCAATGAAATTCTGAAAAATATGTATCATTTTCATCTTCTGACACATACATCTCTCTTGAGATGATTTGCTTGGGCGAGTAAGTTGCCTCAGAAGATGACTGAGTAAACTTTTACAAGCATTTGAATTTTATGATGGATACTGTGTCATAAACACTGCACTCAATAAATTCATTATCTGTAAGATGACTTCTAAAAAGTGATTCCAGTAATTCCACAACATGACGTACGTATTTTATTTTTATTATCTCCTTATGACAAACAGATTGAGGACTGTATTATGACACAGTATCTATCAAAAAATTCAAATGCTCGCAAAAGTTCACCTAGTCATCTTCTGAGGTAACTTACTCACCCAAGCAAATCACCTCAAAAGAGATGTATGTGTCAGAAAATGAAAATTATGTCATACTTTTCAGGTTGAATTGTGAATTTGTGACACGAGTTTTCAAAATTTCAAAAAATGCTCTCTATAACACAAAGATTTTTCGATCAATTTTAATCCTCCCACAAGCAATCACCTTCAAACATTTGCAGTTTGAATAACCATCTGAAGTCGCATGCCTTGTTTTTCTTCAAAAATTTCTTTTTTCACACAAACTTATTTTATTTTAGCTCATCTTTTTTTTTATTTTCAATAATGCTTGTTATCAATATTTTCATCTTGACATACCAGATGCCTCAGAAGGCTTGATTTTGATTTATAATGCTATTCGGTGTCATGAATCGAAAAATAGTCAATTTAAGGTTTATTGCCATTTGTGACATGAATACTTTCTGAATGTGCGATTTCTAGCAAATTTTGAGTTCTAGGCAGCAACCGACCTTACTCAGTTTAAAGCACTTCAAATTTTATCCGTCAGTTTGTCTCATAGCCGAAAGGGTTAAACAGTTCTTCTCGCATTTAAAAGTGAATAGGTAGCCACGTATTTTATTGGTGTTGATTCCGTTCTCGTAGATATTATTGGCTACGCATAGAAATACCCAGCTACCTATTTATAGTGAATTTTTAAAACGTCGTCGATATCAAGTTACAAATTTGGTAAATAATCATTGAAATTTCGTACATCTCGAAAAAAAAGTCATGGCTGTGCATTGGGACTTGATATTTAGTAATTTATCGGATCGAATCGACGATTTGGAAAAGGAAGTATCAGAACGACTACCCGAAATGTGTGCTGTCGAGGCGAAGGTATCGTACAATAATCTTATATCCGTTTACAAGGAAATGGTTGAATACGAAACTCAAGCAAAGACAATCGCTGATACCGATAGATATTATCTGATCAATCAGCTATTTGCTAATCGAAAAACCCACTTGAGGGTGTTCAAGCTTAAACTAAAACTGGCGAAAATTTTCTCTTCGGACGAATCCATACTACCGACTGAAACCGACACGAATCTAGATATTCAATCCAATCCAACAAAACAGCCAACAACAGAATCTAAAATCAACAATGATCAGTCTCTTCATCAATCAACGAAGACTGATTCGAAAAATACTACAGTATCGTTATCTAAACAATCGACGAAACCCGAGGTAAATTGACAAATGAAGCTTTCATTACTTTCGTTGTAACTAACGTATAGGTAACGTATATGCGTGAAAATAGGTAAACTGATTTATAAACTTCAAAGCTTCCTTAAATTCTAGAAATAATGCATAAATTAGGTAACTATCGATTTTTTAAAAGAATACCTACTTATTTCTATTTTGGATTTTTTATAATTATTCAAAGTAGGTACGTGTCTACTTAATTCTGACAATTCATCAAGCACTTTTAAGTAAATTTTAAACTACACTTTTCAATCATTTTTTTTACATTTTTAAATATGGTCAGCTACTATTTTTTCAATTTTAAAACTATTTTTTTTTCACTCCAAGCTATCTTCAAAGTTCAAATCATTTCATTGGTCTATTTTGTAGTTTTTCCCCAAGTTTACTATCCATTTTTATATCACAAATGTAACTTTTTATGCTTCATCCTTCATCCCATTGTTCCATATCCATAATACGAACTTTAATTTTTCAAAAATGCAAAGGAAACGAGCCTTTTTCTTGAAAAGTTATTTCGGAATCAATTTACCTCCTGCTCTAAACACACGTTTTTTTTGTTCGTATGTTTAAAAAACAGCCACTTCATCCTGAACAAATCGAATCATCGAAATTAAAAACCGATCTTCAAGAGACAAATCTCAAACGTAAACTCGCCAATCTTGAAGAATTGTACAATCGCTTGTTCGGATGCCTATGTTGGGTTAGAACAGTTTTTGAGGAGTTCCCCACACGTAGGCAACAAGAAGACATGATCGGAAAAATCACCCAAGAAATTTGTTATTATCAAGAGGAGCTGGAAAAAATCATGCAACCATGAAACTTTTATCGATAAGGTATCGGTGAAATCCAGCTCCACCTCTCTTCATCATCGTAAAGAAAAACCTTAAAACATCCAAAATAAAATCTTTCATTTTCAATATAAAAATATATTAGGTATACCTTCTATGATTAAGTGGTCCAACTCGAAACACTCCCATCGGTTTTTTTATAATTTAAAATTTTCAAACATTTACTTTACTCTTTACTGTCACTTATCAGTGATGTATTCGAAGATTAAGGGAGGGGATTTTGCATTTATTACTCTTAAAATATGATTATCTACCTACATATTATAATATTATAATTATATCTACAGTACCTATTTAATATTTATATATTTTTTACTTATCAAACGTGATTTTTCAACAACAAAAAAACATGATCTTTGTTTTATTTAGCTAGTTAATGATGCTTCAAACTTAATTTTTCAGAAGAATGACGACGAAAAAATAGAAAGAAAAGACGAATTCAAGATACCCCTCAAAAAAATAAAACAGATCTTCAACCTTATAAAGTAGGTAGTAGATACTTGGGCTTACTTAAACGGAAACGAACATTCATAAGCTTTTCTCAGGAGCGATAAGCTTAATCTTACGTTGGAATTTTAAGTAGGTACCTATGGTTGTAATGATTCAAAAATTCAAAAAAGATTAAATTTTATCAAACGAAAAAATGATCAAAAAATACATACTTATTCCTAGCTAAAAACACCATCCAAAAAATCAAAATAATTTCAGTACTCTCACATTGTTGCCAATTGAGATCATCTTTATTTTCTTCATGAGTCGTTCAGTTTGAAAAACTGAAATCGAATCACAAGTCAAGGGTACAAATTTTTGAATCCTTCAAAAATTCAAACTCAAATTTTTTGGAATTTTTCAAAAATTGTAGGAAAGGTACTTATCATTTTTTAATGAATTGTAAACACATCGAAAGGAACTTGCAGTTTCATTGGATTTTTATTATAAGGAATATAACTGGAAGAATAATCATCGTCAACATAAGACCATTTTATTAAACTTCAAATACCTACTTATGAGAACTCTCAAGATTGTTGTGGTAATTATTTATGTATGTAGATGGATGCTTCGCAGTCCTGTTCGTGAGCCAGAATTGAATTGTGGCTGCCTAATCGTAGGTATGTATATTTTAATGATTTTTATTTTTTAGTTTGAGCCCAAAAATAAGGTAAAGTACCAGTTGTGGATAGGGGTCCCAGTTGTGGATAATCGTTCCTATGGGCTAAAAAAAAAAATTATCGCATGTATCTTTTTCTGTAACATTTAATCATTTCGTTGCATTCATGACAACATGAAAATTCACCCATGAAGTCTATGTACAAAAGCATTGAAGTTTCAAAATGATAAAAATTGAGAATTTAAAATTTTTTGGAAGGAAAATTTCAATAATGGAGAAAAGTGAGTCAAATATGTAATTTTTCATAACTGCGGAAGTTTTTGGATAGTAATAAGATGAAATAACCACCTCTGCATATTTTTGAGAATTTTTGATTTCATCTAGTACTATTTAGAGCAGTCTTTGTCCGCAACCGGGCCAGGGGGCCCGGTTAGCGGATAATTGGAAGTTTTTGAGATTCTCTACTAAGAAATGAAATATTCTTGATTTTTTTTTCCTCCCAAGTATTATGTAGTTCAACAGTCACACTACACAACAAAATAAAAAAAATTTGAAAAAAGTTGAAATTTGGCCTTCTCAGAGCATGTTGAAAAAATTATAACCACAACTGGTACTTTACCTTACACATTTTTCACTAACATCGAAAACTTTCAGAAATTGAAATTTAAAAGGATCAATCCTGTTGGTGTATTAGAATTGTGACAGCCTAACCCCATATTTTAACGATTTCCTTTTTTTTTTATTATAAATTTAGTCCAAAAACACAGTTTTTTTTTCACTTGCGTCGAAAATTTCCGGAGTTCAACTGCTTACCTATTCATAAATTTGGAAATTTAAAAAGAATTTTTTGAAAAAAAATCTCACTCGTATTGAACGTAGTTTTTGAAAAGTGGTTACAATTTTCAGGACTGCAGCTTCCCAACTTGCACATTAAAATTTGAAAATTTGATACATTTTGTGAACAAACTGCATTGCCTTCAAAAAGTAAGTAGTCATTCACACAAAGTACTAATAATTTTGAATAGAAATAGATTCATCAATTTTAATTTATTCTTATAAGATTGGCTACCCTGTTATGCAAATAATCTTGAAGATGAATTTTCCTCAAATTTATTTACCTATTGGCAAGAAAAAATTAACGCCTTGCAACAGAAAAAAAGAAAACAGTTCATTAGTTAAATGAATTTTATTCTAAGTAAATAAATCATCCAAAATGCATCGACAAAGCAGGAACAGAATTTTAGTAATCATGAAGGAACAAAAATAGAAGTACCTAGACTAGATAATAAAAAATTTAATTTTTGACAAAAGTTGAGCTGAATTGGCGAAAATTTACGAAAAGAGCATCGCAAGGTAAAATTCTTGATTAAAGTAGGTACCTACCTACCTACCTACCTATCTATCTAAGTATTGAAAAATTGAACGAAAAAAAAAAAATTTGAGATGATAGACTAATAAAAAATTGTACCTACCTAGGTACAGTGTAAGAAAATATTTAAAAAATCGAATCGCTTGTATTTCAGAAAACTGAGAAAACGAAAAATTACAGTTCTCAGTGATATTCAAAATCACAATGAAAAAGATGAAAAAATATAATCGGAAATCAGATAGTGAAGCATTCAAGTCAATACAAAGTACCTAGACCTACTCCTACTACTACCTACAATAGCTTTCAACATTTCAACTTCAACTCATTGTCGAATTTACTCGGTGCATTTATTTCAGTGTAAGTACGTAGACTGTATCTCTTCTTATCGAGTTATCAAAGTTATGTTGACCAATTCGTTAATTCGTGTGTTACATTTTCGCATTGTAAATTATATGTCCAATATTTAGCAGTTCTTCTCGCATTTAAACGTGAATCCCTATTTTATTCGTATTGATTCCGTTTTCGTATGATTAACGCGGTCAATCATTGACCACAATTTAGTGAATTTTAAAAACGTCGTCGATATCAAATTACGAATCTGTGGTAAATAATCGTTGAAATTTCGTACATCTCGAAAAAAAATCATGGCTGTGCATTGGGACTTGATATTCAATAATTTATCGGACCGAATCGATGATTTAGAAAAGGAAATATCAGAACGACTACCCGAAATGTGTGCTGTCGAGGCGAAGGTATCTTACAATAATCTTGTACTCGTTTACAAGGAAATGATTGCATATGAATCTCAAGCAAAGACAATAGCTAATACCGATAGATATCATCTGATCAAGCAGCTATCTGCTAACCGAAAAATGCACTTGAGGGTGTTCAAGCTAAAACTAAAACTGGCGAAAATTTTCTCTCCGGACGAATCAACGCTACCGACCGAAACAGAGATGAATCTAGATAATATTCAATTCATCAATCCAACAAAACAGCCCGAAACTGAGAAAAATTTAGACTCGCAGATCCAGAAACAAAGCTTCTTAGTCCGTCGAATCGAATCTTTAGAATTACATCAAGATATTTGCTCAACAAAAGCAGAAGTGTTAAATAACCACATCTCTCAACTTTACGATTCGTTTATCTCAAACCAATTACAGATCGAAGCGAACCTCGACGACGATGCCACTCTCGATAATCAACAAAAAATCGCTACAGAAATTCAACGAAAAGTGATCGATTTTCAAACGAAACTGAGAAAAATAATGCAGCCGATTGCATCAACGTCATCAACAGAATCTATAATGAACAATCAGCCTCTTCATCAATCAACGAAGACTGATTCCAAAAATACTACAGCATCGTTAGCGAAAATCGAGGTAAATTACTTATACGTTGTAACTATATAAACGTGAAAGTAGGTAAACTGATTCCTATACTTCGAAGTTTCCTTAAATTCGAGTTAATATGCATGCAATTGATTCTCATTCAAACTTTGACAATGCATCAGACACTTTTAAGTAAATTTTGAACTATGGTACACTTTTCAATCATTTTTTACATCTTTAATAATAGGGTCAGCTATACTACATATTTTAACAATTTTAAAACTTTTTTTTCCACTCCAAGCTACGTATCTTCAAATTATGTAGTTCATTGGTTTATTTTGTATGTTTCCCCCCCCCCAAGTTATCCATTTTTATATCTCAAATGTTACTTTGTATGCTTCATTAATTTTTCAAAAATGTAAAGGAAACGAGTCTTTTTCTTGACAAGTTATTTCGGAATCAATTTACCTCTTGCTCTGAACACACTCGATACACTCGAACTAATTATCTGTTGTTTTTTTTTTTTTTTGTTCGTATATGTTTAAAAAACAGACACTTCATCCTGAACAAACCGATCTTCAAGCGACAAATCTCAAACTTAAACTGGCCAATCTTGAAAAATTGAGCACTAGCTTATTAGGATGCCTATCTTGGGTCGGGCAAGTCTTTGAGGAATATCCCACAATTCAGCGACAAGAACTCATGGCCGCAGATATCAGACGAGAAGAACTTCATTACAAAGCGGAGCTGAAAAAAATCATGCAACCATGAAAATTTTATCGATATCGGTGAAATCCAGCTCCAACTCTGTTCATCGTCGTAAAGAAATATCTACCTTGAAACATCTAAACTAAAATCTTTCATTGTCAATATAAAAAGATTACCTTCTATGATTAAGTGATCTAACTCGAAACACTCCCATCGGTTTTAATTTTACAATTTAATTTTTCAAACATTTTCATTTACTGTCGGTGATGTATTCGAAAATTAAGGGAGTGTATTTTGCTTTTATAATACACATTTTTTACTTATCAAACGTGATTTTTCAACAAAAAAAAGTATCATTTTTGTTGCACATATTTAGCTAGTTGTGATGCTTCAAACTTCATTTTTCAGAAGAATGATGATGAAAAAATAGAAAGAAAAGACGAATAAAATTCAAGAAAACCCTCAAAAAAATAAAACACATCTTCAACATTATAAAGTAGGTAAGGTAGGTACTTGGGACTTAATTAAACGTGAAGAGAAATACACAAAAACGAACATTCATTAAGGTTTTCTCAAGAGCGATAAGCTTAATCTTACATTGAAATTTTAAGTAGGTATGGTTGTAGTGGTTTAAAAATTCAAAAAAGATTAAATTTTATGTAACAAATAAATGATCAAAAAATACAAATATTCCTAGCTAAAAGTACCATCCAAAAATTCAAAATAATGTCACTTCTCTCACATTGTTACCTAGATCATCTTTATTTTCTTCACGAGTCGTTCAGTTTAAAAAACTGATATCGAATCACAAGTCAAGGGTACAAATTTTTGAGTCCTTCAAAAATTCAAACGCAATTTTTTGCAATTTTTTAAAAATCGTAGAGATTTATAATTTTTTAAATGAACTTTAAACACACCAAAATAAATTTGCAGTTTCATTGGGTATTCATTTTTAGGAACATAACTTGAAGAATAATCATCGTCGACATACTACGACCATTTTATTAAACTTCAAATAAATATGTACTGAAATACTGATGAGAACTCTCAAGGTTGTTGTGGTAATTATATAATTGGATGCGTCAGTCCTGTTCGTGAACCAGAATTGAATTATGGCTGGCTGCCTAATCGTATAAGTATTTGAAAGAATTTGATTTTTTTTTTCAATTTGAGCCCAAAAATACACTTTTTTCACTCACGTCGAAAATGTACAGAAATCAATTACTACTTATGAAATTTAAAAGGACCAGTCCCGTTGGCGAATTAAAATTGTGGCAGCCTAATCGCATATTTCAAAGATTTTTTTTTTTTGAAAAGAATTTGATCCAAAAATACATTTTTTTTCACTCACGTCGAAAATTTCCAGAGTTCAACGATGCATTTTGAAATTTAAAAGGAATTTTTTGAAAAAAATCTTTTTCATATTGAAAGTATTAGGTAGCTTTCAAAAAACGATTACAATTTTCAGCATTGTAGCTGCCCAACTTGAGCATTCAATTTTGAAAATTTGATACATTTTGTGAACAAACTGGGCCTTTAAAAAGTACCACTATCTCCAATCATGCCAAAATTGTGTCTCTAAAAATAATTGTGAGTACTTCATATGTGATCATTGATCAAAAATATGGTTTCCTCGAGTAATTTGATTTTTTTCTCAATTTTTGAACAATTTTTTGACGATTTCGGAAAATTCCAAGCCTCAATAGCACTCTTTATTTTCATTTTAGCATCTGAAAATTTTCAAGAGCAATCCAAGGGTAACCAATAACCATGCTTTGATGAAAAAAAATTAGAAAAAACCCTTAGCACAAAGATTGAATTGTTTCCTCGTTATTAGATATTTTCTATGGGGAAAAAATTGAAAAGAGGTTTGCTTTTATCCAACGAGAAGGAATTTTGCAATGGTGACGAGTGATAACTTCATGACAAGGTATGATACGAGTTAACTTTAATTTTCATCCAAATTTCAATGTACTTTCCATCGTCGATATTTTGCTGCATTTGAAGAACAACTGAAAATATGGCATTTTCATGTACAACAAACTGATCATCGTGACCTGTGAGAGAAAAAAAATCAATACGCGACATTTAATTGAACAAAAATTTCATTTAGGCGTTGAAAATATCTCTAACAATTAGTAAACCTCAACAGGGTAGCGATTGTTTGTACCCTTTACAAACACCCCTTTCAAGACGTCAGCAGACCAACACAAAATTTAATCATTTGACAATAAATGCGACAGCTAGACGCTCAAGCTTGAACCTTGGACGATGACGACGGACAACAGTCATTTTTACGTTACCATCGTCTTTTCTTATTTCCTTATCTATCGCCATTCACCTATTCTTCCTTTCAGATATAATGACTTTTAATTCTTTTGATACTGCCTACAACACTAGATTTTTCTCAGTACTGTGTCTTTTACCCTTCGAACTACCCCTACCCTTACATACGCATCGCCAATTTGTTTTCTTTCTAGTTAGATTTTCAAATACTTGGTCACTTGGTTTTAGTCTTTTCGAGTCTTCGTACGTTCCAGTATAGTACTTCCAGTTTCAATTTAGTGCTACTTCAACTTAAGCACGTTACTTATTTGCAGTGCATCTGTAGTTCACTTTGTAAATTTTTCTTCGCGTCCGTTTCGCTGTTGGTATTGAATTTTATAAAACTTCGTTCATTTTTTTCGTATCGGTTCCGCCGTTGCTCATTTTTTTGTGTAATTTAATATACATCTATTTCTACAAACTCGAAAAAATCATGGCATGGTTCGTCGGTACAATGATCAGCAGAGACTTCGAGGGTCAAATCGCAGATTTGGAGGCAGAAATATCAAACCGAGAGCTGAAAGCACCCGAGGCGAAAATATTCTACGATCATCTTACATTAGTGCACCGAAAAGTATGCGCTTTTGAAACCGACGTAAAAACATTACAGTATGGCCCTGGCAACACCAACAACCAACTGCCCAACTGTTTGAATGCAATTCGTAAAATCCATTTGAGGGCGTTAAACCTTAAAATCAAATTGACCGAAATCATGCCTGCGATCGAATCAACATCTTCGAATGAAACCAACGAAGATAAACAACCCGAGGCCGAAGCGACGAAAAAATCAGAAAAGCCAAAGTCAAAGACACAGTTTGTATCGACATCTTGGACAGAATCCTTCGAAAGTTTTGCATCATCTCTGTCAGAATCTTCGAGCGAATCTGAGGAATCGTCCTCTGAATCTGACTCTGAGGTAAATGAAGAATAAGATAAATTTTTTCCATGATTTTTGTCAATTAATTAACCTTTATGTTGAATATAAGATACATACTTAAATTTTTTAAAAATCGCGTAATACTGGTTGCATGATCATTAATTTTAAAAAAAACATGGAGGAAACAATTCCAATCTTTTACCATTGAATTTTTCGTGAAAAAATAATATTTTGAAGGGATTTTATTGAAAAATTAAAATGTAGTGTTTAGTTAATTTCAAACGAATTTTCGTAATTTTTTATTGCAAAATTGAAACATAAAACATGTATTCTAAATTAGAATAAATTTCACCTCGTAATTTCAATTTATATGTATGACATTTTAAACAATTTTTTTATAAATTTAATACAATTTTTCTCCATATTGCAAGCAGTTTCAGTGTCGCTTTGTTAGCTTTTGCGTCGTTTTATTTTCACACATTTTTAACTCGATATTCATTTTCAAAATTCAATTCTTTTTCGCCCTAATTAAACCCATACTCCCATACTAATGTTATTATTTTCTTTGTTTGTTTAAAAAATAGATAATCGAACCTAAAACATCATCTACAAAAACCAATTCAACGGAATTGAAAAGTGTTTGCACTCTTAAATCCATCGAAGTGAAATTATCTAATCTGGAATCTTTGTGCGAAGACATATTGGAATTAAGATCAGATCACGATGATAATTGGACTGATACCAGCAGTAGCAGCGACGACTCTATTGATGATACTTATGAGCAATACGAAAACATCATAAAGAAGATAACTTATCTGGAAACAACCCAGAGTAACAATTTTTTATATCAGGGAATGATTCTGTTTATTTTTTTCATTTTGCTAGTTAGCATTGTTTTCGTGCCTTAACGTAATTTATACCTACTTAAGTGCGAGTACGTAATTTAAGAATCTTTTAGCTAACTTTTTTCACGATAGGGTTAGTATTTCTCAAAACGAAAAATTATTGATAAGCCGAGAAAAAATCCTGGATGTGAATAAATCCCAGAAACAGAATTATAAGGCCAAAAAAAATCACCCGGTTTCATTTTTTAGTAATAATTAGTACCTACCTAGCTTAAGTATAGTAATATTTTCATGATTAATTCGTCAAACTATAAAAATGATGTACAATTTAATGTAATTTTATTATTTTAGTATCCTTTTATAAGAGTTTAATTGTGGTCGAGTGGCATATTCAAATGTAATGCAGACGACTCATTTTTATGACTCTCATAAATGTAAACGAAAAACGTATTGTTAAATAATATTTTAAAATAAATAATTATAATCATACTTATGCCATGCCTTCAATTTTATTTAATCGTGAATAATTTTACAAAAAATGTTCACTCTCACTTATTTTTATACGATGACGACAACAAAACAAAACGAGAAGCAGAACTCATAAAACCAAAATGCAATAAAAAAAACTAAAAAAGACACTAAAAATTATCCAGTAAGTACGTAGAAGTAGCCATTTATTTTTTTTAAAAAGAAAAAAGGTGATAGTACATACTTTGTGATGGTCTAAAAATTTCATTTTTGAAAATGTTTAAAAAATTCCAAAAATTAGGATCTAAAAAACTCGTCACAGAATACGAGTGAAATGCTTTTTCATCCAAAATTGATTTTCAATTAAAATTTTACAGTTAATTAAAAACTCGATAAAGTTGAAAATTTTCGAATTTTTCAAGCCCTCTCATCCTCTTACTGCACCTTGAGTAATACTATTACCAGATTCAAAAAACGTTTTAAAATAAATTTCTCAACTTTTTTGAATAAGTAAGTAACTTTAATTGATATTTTGATGAGAATAGAGAAGTATAAATATATTTGAAAAATTGAAGAACAACGTATTCGACGATCATTTGATAAAGGAAATCATCAATTCTGAGGTATTCAGTAGGGCTCTAGTTTTTATTTTGAATTTAAATTCGGTATCACTTGAATGGTGTAAGATAGAATTTCTACAGGGCTCGTTCTCATTTTTTTCAAAAAAAAAAAAAACTAAAAATAAAATAAAGTAACTTTAGTAACCATAAAATCTTTAAAAAACAATCAAAAAGTAACAAAAAGTTGAAAAAAACGAGCAAAACCTATTAATGCAAATGTTGAAAAAAATGACCAAGAAACCAAAACATTTTGTTTTAAATTAAAATCTAAAAAAAAAAAAAAAAAAAAAAAAAACGAGAGGACTTTTGACAATTTTAGAAAAAGAAGGTTTTCTAAAAGCTATTTCTGGCAAAAAAAAACCGCGACCCAATGGGACAATTTTTGGAAAACAATACAGATTTTTTGGAATTTTTGACGAAAATCCCTGCACAACTTTAGCAAAAAACAAGGCTTCTTGAGAATTTAGACAAAAGGTGAGATTTTTGACTAATTTTAGCATAAAACGAGACTACTAAAATTCTCGTAGTATCAGAAAAATGCAGGGCTTCTTGGCAATCTTGGCCATTTTTGGAAACAACGAGACACTTTTTCTGCAATTTTGCTGAAAAGAGGGAATTTTTCACATTAAATAGGAAAAATACAAGACTTCAAAAATTTTTGCAAAAAGCTGAATTTTTTGAAAATTATTGGCAAAATGTGATAGTTTTTGGTATAATTACGAGACTGTTAGGCAATTTTGGCGAAAAAGTGAAAAACTAGGTATTTTTGTTAGAAAGAAAAACTTTGGCAATTTTTAGCAAAAAACAAAACTGTTTGGCCATTGGAAAAAAAAGGTGATTTTTTTAGAACGTCTTTGCAAATTTTTGATACAAAACGGGACGTTTTGGTAATTTTGTGCAAATAAGTTCAATTACTATATAGAGTACTGAATTTTTGAGCAAAAAGGTATCTTGTGTTTGTTAGCAATTTTTTCTAAAAGCGAGATTTTTTGTCAATTTATTTCAAAAATTAAGACATTTATATATATTTAGAAAAAAACAGAACTTTTGAGCCAGGGAATGTTTTGGAATCTTCCCATTAATTTTCAAAGTAATACATACAATATAAGTACATTTACATAGTTAATTTTATGAATAGATTTGTATAGACGAAGTATCTTTTCAGTCGACGTCTGGATCTTTGTGAAATTCTCTCGTCAGAGCATGGAACATTCAATTGACTCAATTAATAATAATTGTATTCAAGCAATAGCATTGAAAAGGGGTATGAAAATTGGTAAAATTTGACATTTACAATGCACAATGCACATAGACTTTTGACTACCTCAGTCCATTTTCAAACAAACACTGTGTTCCAAGAAGTCAACTGACCAAGACAAAAATCAGCGAATAATGACAATACCAATACAACAGACAGGTAGACGTTCAAGCCTTCGCTTGAGGCGACATACGACACACATTTTTTTCCTTTTTGCTACCTTTGTCTCTCCTTGTTTTCTTTCTTTATCTTTTCGTCTATTCTTTCATCCTTTAAGGTTTTTATCAACATCCAACAATAGATCTTTCTGCGAACTAGCTATTCTCTCACCCCTCCGAACTACCCCTACACACAACAGTCAAGATTTCTCTCAATGTTGTTAAATTTCAGAGTTCAGAAGTTCGATGTTAGTCTTGTCGAGAAGATCAGTTCATTCGTGAGTTCCAGTATTTGTACTTCGAGTTATCAGGTCATTTAAAGTGTATTCGTTAGTTGGTTCGTGTAAATATTTTATTTTCGCGTTCATTCGTCGTCGTGCTAAATATACTTAGCAGTACATACTTTTAAAAATATCTTTTATCTGTTTACACTTGTTAAATAACAATTCGAAAAATCATGGCTTGGTGTGGAACAACGATCAGCAAAGATTTCGAGGGTCAAATCGCCGATTTGGAGAACGAAATATCAAATCGACAGGTGAGCGTGCTCGAGGCACAAATATACTACGAACATCTCGCATCAATTTACCAAAAAGTCGGCGCTTTCGAGAGTAAAATTAAATCAATCCATTATTATGGAAACCCTCATCAACTATCCACGTGTTTAAACATACTTCGTATGGTCTACTTGAGAGCTATCAAACTTGAAATAAGATTGAGAGAAATTTTATCCTCGGCTGAATGTTCAACGACGCCGATTAAAACCATGGTCTTTGGACGATCTAGTCAAGCTAAAGAGTCAACAACATCAGAGCCGGTGCCAGTGGTGCCACAGTTAGCTGAGGCAGCGGCGTCAGCGGCAGCACTGTGGTGGAATTTGCCGGCCAATATCGACCACAAACAGACTGCTAAGGATGGTTCAGCATTCATCGCAGAATTTTCGAACGAATCCAAGGTAAATAATTTATTTAAACATTATACTAGTGCTGATATTGTGAACTGATTTCCAACTCCTGCCTATATCAAGATTAGCTATAAATTCTAAAAATTTTACAAAAACACGAGTGATCGCCAATTTTTGATTAAAAAAACAACCTAGGCATCAAAAAAATTGAAAACGTTTGGTAAAATATTCATCTACCTACTTATGTACTTTAAAAAAAAAACAGAGTAACCTGCCAAACTTTATTTAAAAGGTCAAACGATTGAAAATTAAAAAAAAAAAATCTGCTCATTGGAAATAATTTTCATAATTTTTTTCGTCACCTTGTTCGATGTTTTAAATGATTTTTCAATACACATATTTCGAGTAATTTTTACATTATTTCATACGTTACCTTAAATTATTTGAGCGAGACTTTTCATGAAAAAATTCTTTGGAGTTTGGAGAATCAATTCACTTTCATGACCTACAGCTCCGTATAAACCTACTCATCCAACTAATTCTTTTTTCTTACGTATTTCTTTCAAAAATAGACACCTCAATCCAAACAAACCGAGTCACCGGAACCAGAAAGCACCGCCGTTCAGCAATCTCTAGTACTCAAATTATCCGAACTCGAGACTAGATTGCAATCACATTTAGACAAACTTGACGAACAAGCTGCAGAGTATGGAAATGGATACGATGAATACGACAGAACCGAAACTGATTATAACACAGACGAAATCCTCATCTCTCTGGATGATAATTTAGATGTATCTAAGGAAATCCAAAGTACAGTAAGTTATCTCGAAGGAACCCTGAATAAATTCGCCGACGATAACAAACAACGTGAAAAAACTATTCTCGATAAACTGAATGAACTCCTGAAAGCGAACAAATCCCAGAATAAAGATTGTAAATGTAAAAAAATTGATCCGATGCCAATGGTTGATCTCACGCAGCCTAGCACTCGTAATTCTTCTACTTCATCATCATCATCAGGTTATTTCAATTCATTTTTGAACCAGAACTTTCCGCCGTATTTGTCGTATCCGACTCCGGCGCAATTCCCAATAGGATCCTATGATTCTTCGACCAAACCAATTCGTAAATAGAAAACATAATTCTAATTGAAAAAAAAATTAGGACTTATGAGTGATACTACTTGGTTTTGAATTTACTCTTTCTTATTCGTATACTATTCAAATATATTATGCATTTTAAACATATGAAATATTGTAATCGACTTACTTTTTTTAAGCGTTCATAATTATTATAAAAGTTTCATAATTTTAAACTGCAACTATAATATTCAAATTTAGAAGATTTTGTTAGAATAGTTGTAAAAAAATAAAATATACTTTTATCAACAAATATGATTGTTCAGACTCCCTTATTTAATAAAAATAATAAACTCTAGTATTAAAGGTTGAAGAACCGCTTTAAAATCAAGTTGTGAGTTATATGCTTAATTGCTTATGCACCTTACATAACTAGGTAGGTATACATAATTGATTATTCTTTTCAATATTTGATAATACCTATACTTACGGAAGTTCTTCTAATTAAACATGAGTACCATAAACGCGTAGGTATGTACTTTACTTAAGCAGGTAATTCATATCTTGGTAAAAACTTTTCACTTACCTGCAACAGAATAAAAGAAAAAACGTTCATTAGTTCAATGGATTACAATTTTGATCATATTTGAATAAAAAATTAATACAGCTAAAAAAAATCATCGAGCTTGAATTTTAACAGATTCACGATCTGAAAAAAAATGGTATTTCATCGAATTTCCCCTTCGCAACAGATCTATAAAGAAGACGAAAGAACAATCACAGACCTGAAAAAATAATAGGCTGAAAAAATCAAGCCCACAACAAAATCATGAAAAAATAAGAGAGAACCTCCATTTCATCGCCTTCTTCACCAAGTTTTCCCAGGCAAATTGGCTATAGGTGGATAAATATGGTGAATTTGCCCCCGAGAGCTTCAGGGTTGATATTTGCATGGAAGGTTGGTACCCTTAAGCACCTTCCGTCACGAAAGCTTCAGACTCCCACCCCCCCCCCGTTTTTGAGAAATCCCTCCTTTTATGAAATTACAATAAAAATTTTTTTCTCAGCCCCATGTGAACCGATTTTTTCAATTTTTTGGTATGTTGTAAACATCCATAAGAGGTATCCCCACAAAAAATTTCAACCCCCTCCCCCATATTTTCCCCTCAAAATGGCGTTTTCTAGTTTTGTTTGCCTGTTTTAGCAATGATCATGATTCGGCACAAAAATGCGAATAGCATTTTTAAATGTGTTTTTGACCCCTACAAAAATATATTCTTTCAAAAAAAAATTTTTGGTGAGCCGTGGTCAAAAATTGAAAAAACTTACAGAGGGGGGTAAAAATGGATTCTGGTGTAAATTATTGTTTTTGGTAAACGAGGTGTCGTTTCCATATGAATCGAACCCCCTGAACACGAATATGACGTCCAATTTTATGCTACCCTCATCCACACCCCTCCAGTGACTCTGCCCCCACCTCAATTCCCACTAAATTAAATAATATTGAGCTATTTTCATAATGTTGGTATCGTTTCCATATGAATCGAACCCTCCGAACACGAATATGAATTCCAATTTTTTGCTACCCTCATCCACACCCCTCCAGTGCCTCTGCCCCCCACTCAATTTTCACTATATTGAAAGTTCAGATATTTTCGCAGTTCAATTTATAAAAAGGACAGGTTACAAAATTTTTCTTTCTTAAAATTCTATTCTATTTTTTGAAAAGAATGGCGAAGAAATACAATTTGATTGCCAATAATTCCAAAAAATTGCTATTTTTTGTTGAAATTGCAAAATTTTTGCTTTTTGACGTGAATTTAGCCATGAGAAAAAAGGAGAAAGTGAAAGCCCTCCCCCAGAGGATACAAGTTTTATTACAAAAATATAAAAAAATGTTTACTACTGAAATAATTTATCGAAAAATCCCCCCCCCCCCCGCAACAATTTTATCTCCGATTTTATGAAATTAAATCGAATAATTTGAGCCATTTTTAGAAAACTATCTTGAATTTTGACTTTCCTCAACCCAAAAATCTTGCTTAACCCTCCTGAGAAAATCCTGGCAAAATCACTGATGAAAAGTTGATAAAATCTGGAAGAAAAGGGAGCATGTGGATATTCGAACTCAGCATCTCAAATACGTTTGAAAAAAGGGGGATATCATACCTAGATGGTAAAAAAATTCGAACCAAAAACACACATCACCTCAGCCAAAATTTAAGGTGCTAAAGTGCATTTTTTGATTTTTAATAGGTAAATTTTTGAAAATCTTAAATTTGTGTGAAAGAATCAAAACGTTGCCAAATTTACCAAGAAAACTGAAATTTGTTATGTACTTTTTCTTCACCCCCCCTCTTCAAAACCGTTTAGAAAAAGTTTCGAACCGTTTTGAACAATTCTAGAGCCTCTAACAGATTTTTGAAAGTTGAAATTTCCTCAAAATTTCACCCAATAAAGTTGGAAAGCTTAAATTTACTTTGAACCCTAATTTTCAACACGCTGAGTCAATTGGACACGGTTCCATAGCGTTCTGAGGCCTTCGCCATTTTTTTAAATTTCCAAAAAATACCGAAAAAATTGTCCAGATTAATTTCAGCAATCAGCACGTAGTCGACGCTTTTTAGTGATCCACTATAGACCAATTCAAACAAATTTTTCTAAAATTAGTTCCTAAACGGTGAAGGTTTTAGAACAACGTGAAACCATCTCCACTCGACTTCGCATATTGTGCAAAGTAAATTTTAGCTTTCCAACTTCATTACGTAACATTTTGCGAAAAATCAAACTTTCAAATAGGTACCTACCTATCTGCTTGAGGCTTTAGAATTGCTGAAAACGGCTTCGAACCGTTACCAATCGATTCAGGAGGGGACCAAAAGAAATAAAGAATAATTTAAAAATTTCATCTTTGCAAGTCAATTGGGTAAAATTTTGGGCCAAATAGAGTATTTAAAATAATTCTCCAAAAATTTGAAAAATGCACTTCTGCACTTGAAATTTTGGCCGGCGATGCATTTCAGTTTGCTTCTTGATTTATCCTTGCCCGAGCTAAAAAATTTCTGAAGATTTTTTTTTTCAATCTGCACTGTTTTCCAACACAATTTTGTTATGTTTCAATTTCAATAAACGTCTCAACAAAAAAAAGTATAGATGCTCACAATCGGAAAAGCAGAAAAAGTTACGTCGCTTTTCCACCCCCTTGGCCCCGTCTGATCATTTGAAAAAATGATGCCCTCGCCATGATCAGTTTATAGAAATCTATATCTTGGAAATCGTAACAAATGATTAATCCTGAGATCGACGAAAGACAATTTATTACATGAAGTGAGAATTGGGGCGAAAGCCTGGATCTTGGACGACGCGACACTTGTCTAATCTTTTCTCACTTTCCGCCTATCACCATTTCTATTCTTTTCATCCTGCATCGTCTCATTCAATACTTTCAACTAAACTTTCAAGTTTCAACATTGCTCTCCTCCTTCCGGCCCAAACATCTCCACCACCTTTATCATAACAATATAATGTAGCTCAGGTATTGGATGGAATGATTTTTCAGTTCAGTCTCGTCCTCTCGTCAGCATTCAAAACGACAAACGTATGTGTGTTCATTGCAGTTCGTACAAAGTGGTATTAATTGAGTGTCGCTTCAAATGAAAACGTCGTTCAAAGCACATTTGTAAATTACTTTCTTATTACCCAGTTATCTGCTCTTCATCGATCTGAAATTTAAATTCAGCATTATTTATCTCGCGTTCAAGTGTAGTTAAGTAGTGAGTAGTGTATTTTGAAAGTTCTTCTGTGGCATTTACATTTTTAGAAAATAATACTCCACATTTTCATCATTTTTAAAAAGTATCATGGCATTTATTAGCAAAAACGTTGACGATTTTGCAAATCAAATCGCCGATTTGGAAACCGCATTATCAAATCGACAGCTTAACGCGCTCGAAGCAAAAATATTTTACGATCATTTGACATCAGTTTACGAGAACGTGAAATCATATGAAACCCAATTGAAAACCAGCAACGAGAATCAGTCCGAAGTGCCATCCGCCTGCTTCATTACAATACGAGACATCTACTTGAATACGATCAATCTTAAAATAAAGTTAACGAAAGTTTTATCGTCGACTGAATCAACATCAGCAAGCGGAATCATCAATATCGAAGAAACCAATGCAACAAAACAGTCTGAAACGGCGAAAAATTTAGACTTACAGCTCCGAAAACAAAGTTACCTAATCAGGCAAATGCAATCGCTAGAAACACAGAATGATATCTGCGCAACAAAGGCAGAAATATTATACAAGCACCTTTCTCAACTTTACGACATGTTTATCTCAAATCAAATCCAGATTGAAGCCAACATTGACGACGATGGCGATTCTCTTCAAAATCAACAAAAAATTTCTACAAAAATCCAACAAATAGTGATCGACTGTCAAACAAAGCTGAAGAAAATCATAAAACCAACGGAATCGACCGGATATAAACGTTCAGCAAGCATCTTTGCCGATCCAACGAACAGCTTACTGGTAAATACTCAATTTATTTTGACGTTTTAAATAATTTAATTTCCCATTGAGCTAAAATAACGATGGAGAGAATTTTGTACCTATCAACGCCTTCCTTTTTCAGGCTCAATTGGCAAATCCTGCATCAAGTTTATCATCATCGTTATTTGGGGATTTCCTGTCACCATCGCCATCAGTACTAACACCACCAATAATTCCACCAGTAGCACCAGGACAACAGCAACAGCAACAATCGATGCGGTGGGATCAACAACTACAACAACAGCTGTTAGATCAACAGCGATTTATTCCGAATAAAGTCGGCACCTCGAAATATTCACTGGCTGGCTTAGGTCAGCAACAGCAAAATCCAAACTCAACATGACCTTCTTCGAATCAGTAATTTACGTGTAGATTCTTCTAGCATTAAATTTCGTAAGCTTATGTTATTAAAGAGAAGTTGATCTTTTTAGTGTCTATGGATTCTGAATTAGGTATACAATTCATGTTTTGAGTGTTATGTTGCTAGATAAACCGATTATGTTAATCAAACAAATTTATATTATGCTATATTTTCCTAAGATATCGATATTCTACGATTAAATGGTTCAACTTGGTAAATTAATAATTTTATTATTTCAATTTCAAAAAACCAACAAAATATCGTAACGTATAAGAAAATAACCAAAAAATTGATGGTTTGTCAAAAAAAACACGAATGTTGTCACTACAACTTTCATGGCCACGACTGAAATTCAAAAAAAACACTGGGATCACAAAATTCCTAAAAAATTTCTAAAATTATTTGAGTGTGAATAACTTTTTGAATTTTATTCCAGGTCAAAAAGTTGTAATATGTATAAAAATTTGTTCACTTTCAGATGCACTATTCAATATTCATCGGTGTTATCATTTTTCAAACTATGATATTTATTCTCAAAATCTATTCGTAGCCTTTTCAATTATCAAGTTGATGAGCAAAACTGACGTCAAGCCAAACGAAGACAGCAGCTGTTCGTTTTGTGATGCATTATCCACTTGATCTAACACCTGAGAGAAATATATACTTAAACGAATTTTCGTGAGAGAATTTGAACCAAACAATTAGATGGTGATAAGTAGAAAAAAAATGAATTCGAGCGATCACTTATTTTGTAAATTCAGAATTTTCCTCAATTCTCTCCAAAAGATAATGTTGATTTCCAAAGCCAAATTTATGCAGTAGATCGAAACAAAAAGTCAAGTTGATAAACATTTTTGCTGTTTTTTAATTCATAATAAGACTCGAAAAAAAATCACCTAAGGCTTCAAAATGCAACATTTCATTATCAGTTTTCAACAACTTTGACAGCTCACAAACAATTTTTACATCTCAACAAAATTGTAACAGGTAAAATAAATGGTAGAATAACGCATCGAATTCTATTTTGGAATTTTGGGAAATTCGTTTGAAGTACAATAATAGATGGGCCATTCCATGCCAAATCGGCAGATTTTCGCACGAGGCGTCTTCGATTTTTTTCAAAATCAGATCACGTGTAGAGGTCATCAAACGATATCACGGATCTGGAAAAAATCAAGCCCGCAACAAAATCAAGAAAAAAAGACAGTGAAGAGGATCTAGATCTGTATCGTCTCTTCGTTCAAATCAATTTTACAGACAATGAAAAAATTAAGGAAATTTTGTTACCTACAGCTGTCAAACTTTCCCGAATATGTATTAACTATCACAATTATTTGCAGTTCAATTTCTAAAAAGGTTACAAAATTTTTCTTTGTACTTAGAGATTCCATTCTTTAAAAACAGTAAAAAAAAAGTAATTTCAAAAATACCGAGAAAAAATTGCCAAAAAATTTTGATTTTTGCCAAAAATCACTAAAAATGCTAGTTTCTTTGTGAATTTTTTTTTGGTGCCCAAGAACTGCAAAAAAATCACTATTTTTTGAAAAGAATGGCGAAGAAATACAATTTGATAGCCAATATACCTAATGCCAAAAAATTGCTAATTTTTTTTTTGAAATTGCAAAATTTTTGCTTTTTGACGTGAACTTAGCCAAGAGAAAAAGGGAGAAAGTGAAAAACCTCCTCCAGCGGATAAAAATTGTATTACAAAAATATAATTTGCTTACTGAAACAATTTTTCGAAAAATCCCCCCCCCCTCCCCTTTAGCAACAATTTTATCTACATTTTTATGAAATTAAATCGAATAATTTGAGCAAAATTATCTTAAATTTTGACTTTCCTCAACTGAAAAATCTTACTTGGCCCTCCTGAGAAAATCCTAGCAACGTCACTGATGAAAAGTTGATGAAATATGGAAGAAAAGGGGCACGTGGATATTCGAACTCAGCATCTCTAAATACGTTTGTAAAAAGGAAGGTATCATAGATATGTACTATGTAGTAAACAAATTTTGGAACCAAAAACACATCGCTTTAGCCAACATTTTAGTGCTAAAGTGCATTGTTTGATTTTTAGTAAATTTTTGAAAATCTTCAATTTGAAAATGTAAACGAATCAAAACGTTGCCAAATTTACCAAGAAGACCGAAATTCGGTATGTACCTTATTTTCACCCCCCCCCCCAATTAATTGGAAATGGTTTCGAACCTTTTTGAGCAGTTGTGGAGCCTCCGACAAATTTTCGAGAGTTCAAATTTCCACGCAATTTTACCCGATGAAATTGGAAAGCTGAAATTCACTTTGAAGCCCAATTTCAACACGTTTCGTCGTTTGAACACGGTTGCAGGCCATTCTGGAGCCTCTATCCATTTTTTTAAAATTTCCAGTTTTTCAAAAAACACTAAAAAAATTGTCCAAAGAAACTTCAGCACGTAAACGATATTTTTTAGTGATCCGCTAGACTATAATTATTCAAACAATATTTTTCTAAAATCTGTTTGTATTAAACAAAGATACCTTTATTCTATGGAAGAAAAGTCTAGCACTTGTTCAATGGAAAATAGCATGTACGTAACACTGGCTGTCAGTGGGTCACGACTGCAAAAGGGTAGCATAAGCCAAACGAAACGCATAAATCATAACACAATTACCGTGGCAAAGAGTTATAATTCAGCTTAAGAAAGTTCACAAATTAAAATAAAGAGATAAACACAAAATGACAGAATAACGGTCTAAGTTCATTAAAGGTAAATACAATTATACACTAACGCACATCCGACCACAAGAAATACATCAATATATAAATACCTCAGCACGAAAAGTCTCAGCTAAACGTGGAACGTATCTCAGCTGCAGCTACAAACACATTGATTTACGTAGCTCAACGTTCTCAGCTCTAGCCACATCTCGGTCCTAATGGACCTAGCTGCGCGCGCACGAACTTTGAAGAGCGCGAAGTTCAACTTGTCTCGTAAGGAAACAAGTTGGACGCAATCCTACTCGCTACATGTTCCTTGTTCAAAACCACACATTTCTCCACCGATTTCATTAAATTATTGTTTTTTGGCACATTTCGACGTGCCAAGTATGAATAATTTAACTGAAAGTAAGTTCTTTTCATCAATTTACTGGATTTTAGTTTTTATAAAGTGATTATAGAGATAAAATTCATCTTAAAACTTTGTTTTTTGCCTACTTGGCTGCATAAATTGGAATAGAAAAAATTTTCGCACGTAGACGCACGGGAAATTCCAGTGGCTGGTAATACTTGAGATAGTGTATTTTAAGATGTCAATTGCCATTTTTGACCGAAAGTGCCCCAACGACCTCCACAGTCAATTGTAGTGAAAAATCATAGAGAATTTTGTCAAAATGTTACAAATTTTTTCTTACTGGGACTTCGACGGCTCCCCAACATAAAATTCTTCATCCCCCACCCTTCACCCTTCCTTCACCTTGGAAAACGTACATTTTGACATATCACACATCATTATGGTCAAATTTTGAATTTTTCACCGTTTTTACCCCCTTCATCCCCCACCATTCACCCCTACGAAAAAAAATATTGTCAGATTCGTGATCTACACCTTCAAAAACATACATTTCGACATATCACACATCATTATTGTCAAATTTTGAATTTTTCACCCCTTTCACCCCTCACCCCTACAAAAAAAATATAGTCAAATTCGTATATTCTGCGACCCCAAAAACATAAGGGAGGATATTATTGCACCATTGTTTTAGGATTCATTGTAAGTTTTTGAATTACAGGCGTTTTGAGGGTGCTCACAGCCCATTGTGAGATGTCGCTTTTCCACCCCCTCGGCCCCGTCCGATCATTTGAAAAAATGATACCCTCGCCATGATCAGTTTATAGAAATATATCTGACTTAGAAATCGTAACAAACTGATTAATCCTGACTTCTGAGTCCTGACTTCCGGAGACCGACGAAAAAAGACAGTTTATTTTTATTACACAAATAAAGTGAGAATTGCAGTAAAAGCCTGGACCTTGGACGACCCCTGTCTCTTCTGACTTTCCGCCTATCCCCATTCAGACTATTTTCATCCTACATCGCGCGCATCGTCTCTTTGTCTCTTTGTCTCTCTCAATACTATCAACATTGCCCCCCACCTAATAATCCTATTTCAAAACATGTTGTAAGTTGTGAGTAATTCGCTATTCGCTGTTCCGGCTGTTCGGGTATTGGCTATTGGTTTGGATCACAGTTTTACGTTTTACGTTTTAGTATCGTCAGAATAATATTTGTGTGTTCTTCATCGATCTGAAATTGAAATTCATACCATCATTGCATCATTCATCTCGCGTTCAAGTGTACAGTGTAGTTATTCGTAGTTAAGTAGTGAGTATAGTGTATTTTGAAAGTTCGTCGGTGACAATTTACTTTTCGAAAATAATACTCCACATCTTCATTATTTTTAAAAAATATCATGGCATCCAGTAGCAAAAACGTTGATGATTTCGCAAATCAAATCGCCGATTTGGAAACCGCATTATCAAATCTTAAAATAAGATTAACGAAAGTTCTATCGTCGACTGAATCAACATCATCGAGCGAAATCAATATCGATGCAACAAAACAGTCCGAAACGGCGAAAAATTTACACTTACAACTCCGAAAACAAAGTTACCTCATCAGACAAATGGAATCGTTAGAAACACAGAATGATATCTGCGCAACAAAGGCCGAAATACTGTACAATCACCTTTCTCAACTTTACGACATGTTTATCTCAAATCAAATCCAGATTGAAGCTAACGTCGACGACGGCGACTCTCTTCAAAATCAACAAAAAATTTCTAAAGAAATCCAACAAATAGTGATCGATCTTCAAACGAAGCTGAAGAAAATCATAAAACCAACGGTAACCGAATCGACCGGGACTGAATATAAACGTTCACGTCTTGCGGTAAATACCATACTTAATTTATTTTTGAGTTAAATAATTATTTCCCATTGAGGTAAAACCTAAAAATAACGATGTTTGCGAATTCATTTTTCAAATCTTGGAACTCTACCAACTAATTACTATCCCAAACAGTGTCAAATAATTATTTTGTTTCTGATATCAAAAAATCGATTTTAAAATTCTTGGTTATGGTGACCCGGCTGACCGCCCTACACCCCCCCCCCCCCCACAAAAGAAACTAAATTTAAATTTTGGTGCAATCCATTACATTTTTTTATCGAAGAGAACCCGTTATTTCGAATAAATTACTATAATAAAGTTGTCATTGAACTTGGTCAACGGAGAGAATTTCTATCAACACCTTTCTTTTTCAGACCCAATTGACACGTTCTGCATCTTTAACATCTACGTTGCCGCAATACCAGCCACCACCATTAGCACAACAACATCAGTTAGCACAACAACAACGGTTAGCACAACAACAACAACAGTTTGCAGCACAACAACAGCAGCAAGCACAACAACAGCAGCAAGCACAACAACAACAGCAAGTACAGCAACAACAGATGCGGTGGCAGCAACTACAAGCGCAACAGCTGTCGGCTCAACAGCGATTACTTCAGTATCAAATCGGCATCTCGAATTATTCACCGAGCGTCTCAGGCCAGCAACAGCAACAACAGAATCCAAATTCAACACCATCTTCTTTGAATTAGTAATCTATTGTTACAGCATTAAATTTCGGAAACTTGTTAGGTATAAGAAAGTTGAGCTTTTTAGTGCCTGGATTCTGAAATATTCATGTTTCGAGTGTTATGTTGCTAGATAGTAAGCCTATTACGTATGTTAATCAAACAAATTAATATCATGCTCATATGCTGTATTTTCCGAAGATAGCCTATCGATAATTCTACGATTAAATGGTTCAACTTGGTAAATTAATAATTTTATTATTTCCGTTTAAGATTTAAACTAACAAAATATCGCAACGTAGAAAATTACTAAACAAATTGATAGTTCGTCAAAAAAAGACAATGTTTGTCGTTCCAACTTTTTGGCCAGGAGTGAAATTTAAAAAAAAAATTGGGTTGACAAAATCGCTAAAAAATTTCAAAAATTATTGCGAACTTGCAAAGTTTGAGTGTGAATAACTTTTTAAATTTTATTTCAGGTCAAAAAATTGTAACGTAAAAATTTGTTCACTTTCAAATGCATTATTCAATATTCATCGATGTGATCATTTTTCAAAAAAACTATGATATTTATTCTCAAAACGTAAGTATTCGTAGCCTTTTCAAGTATCAAGTTGATGAGCTAAACTGACGTCAAGTCAAACAAAGACAGCCGCTGTTCATTTTGTGATTATTATCCACTACCATGATCTAACACCTGAGAGAAATAAGTACATTATACCCAATAAATGTCTTGAATATTCGTGAGGGAATTTGGACCAAACAATTAGATGGTGATAAGTACTTGAAAAAAAATGAATTCGAGTGATCACTTATTTTGTAAATTCAGAATTTTCCTCAATTCTCTCCAAAAGATTATGTTGATTTCCGAAGCTAAAATGCATGTAGATCGAAACAAAAAGCCAAGTTGATAAACATTTTTACCGTTTTTTAATTCATAAGACTCGCAAAAAAAATTTACCTGATGCTTCAAAATGCAAAATTTCATCATCTGTTTTCAACAACTTTGACTGCTCACAAACAATTTTTCACATCTCAACAAAATCGTAACCGGTAAAATAACGCCGCGCCGAGGTTTTCGATTTTGATCGAATTCCATTTTGGAATTTTGGGAAATTCGTTTGGAGTACATATAATAATACTGAATACCTACTGATGGACCATTCCATGCCAAATCGGTGGATTTTTGCACGAGGGGTCTTCGATTTTTTCAAAATCAGATCACGTGTATGAGGTCATCAAACGATATCACGGATCTGTGAAAAATCAAGCCCGCAACAAAATCAAGAAAAAAAAGAGAACGTCTATTTTATCACCTTTTTCACCAAGTTTTCTGAGGAAAATTATATATTAAGTATGTGACGAGGATCTAAATCTGTATCGTCTTTTCGTTCAAATCAATTTTACAAACAATAAAAAATTAAGGAGATTTTCATTAATTATTTTTGATACCTACATCTGTCAAACTTTCCCCAACATCAACTATCACAATTATTTGCAGTTCAATTTATAAAAAGGTTACAAAATTTTTCTCTGGAAATTCTATTCTTTAAAAACCGTAAAAAAATAATTTCAAAAATTCTGAGAAAAAATTGCCAACAAATTTTGCTTTTTGCCGAAAATCACTAAAAATGCTAGCTTTTTTGTAAATTAAAAATATTGTTTTTTTTTTGTACCTACCCAAGAACTGCAGTGATTTTTTGAAAAGAATGGCGAAAAAATACGATTTGATTGCCAAAAATAATTCCAAAAAAATTACTATTTTTTGTTGAAATTGCAAAATTTTTGCTTTTTGACGTGAATTTAGCCAAGAGGAAAAAGGAGAAAGTGAAAGACCTCCTCCAGCGGATAAAAATTTTACTTATTACAAAAATATAAAGAATTTTTTGCTTACTGAAACAATTTTTCAAAAAATCTCTCCTGCCCCTTCGCAACAATTTTATCTGCATTTTTATGAAATTAAATCGAATAATTTGAGCAAAATTATCTTAAATTTTGACTTTCCTCAACTGAAAAATCTTACTTGGCCCTCCTGAGAAAATCCTAGCAACGTCACTGATGAAAAGTTGATGAAATATGGAAGAAAAGGGGCACGTGGATATTCGAACTCAGCATCTCTAAATACGTTTGTAAAAAGGAAGGTATCATAAATGTAGTAAACAAATTTTGGAACCAAAAACACATCGCTTTAGCCAAAATTTTGGTGCTAAAGAGCATTGTTTGATATTTAGTAAATTTTTGAAAATCTTCAATTTAAAAATGTCAACGAATCAAAACCTTGTCAAATTTACCAAGAAGACTGAAATTCGGTATGTACCTTATTTTTATCCCCCCCTCCCCCAAAAAAATTCGATTGGAAATGGTTTCGAACCCTTTTGAGCAGTTGTGGAGCCTCCAACAGATTTTCGAGTGTTCAAATTTCCACATAATTTTACCCGATGAAATTGGAAAGCTGGAATTTGCTTTGAACCCCAATTTCAACACGCTTCGTCGATTGAACATGAACACGGTTGCAGGCCATTCTGCCTCAGGAGTGGTTTTTTGAGGTGTCACTCTCGCTCCAAAACGGCTGGAAATGGTAAAATTTGCGCTCCGGGGGTTAGTTGTTGAAGAAATACAGCGATTCGCACAAATTTCAAAAATTTCTTTACAAACGGTTATCTTTTGATTTTTTGGATTTTTTAATTTTGAAAAAAGCTGGTCAAAAAACCACACTTGAGGTGTCACTCTCAAAATCGGCTCCAATGTGGATGAACTCGTTAAACAGGTCAAGTATAATACACAACTCGATTTCTAGCTGCCCAACTTCATATTCACGCCTTCTGGAGCAAATTCAAAATTCTAGAGAAATTGAAAAATCGCGCTGGAGGCTCCAGAATGGCTGGAAATGGTGAAATTTGGATTTGGGCAATTAATATTACTTTCGGGACTTATTTTTACCATTTTTTATTGATCAAGAACGTACTTTTAAAAAAAACATAAATCGCCAAAAACAGTCAATTTTGAATTTTCAAAAATTCGCCAAAAATTGAAAAATGAACTTGGGCAGCTGAAAATTTGATTTTGGGGTTTTTAGACTATGCTCTTTCCAAAAATCGCAGTCCCGTTCAAATCGGAGTGTGACACCTCAAGAGGCTCCCTTGTGAGTCCTGACTTCCGGAGATCGACGAAAAACGAAAGACAATGTATTTTCATTATTATAAGTATAGGTAAAGTGAGAATTGCATTGAAAGCGTGGACCTTGGACAACCCTTGTCTCTTCTCACTTTCCGCCTATCCCCATTCAGACTCTTTTCATCTTGCACCATCTCTTTGTCTCTTTCAATACTATCAACATTGCCCTCCACCCTCCAACCGAAGCATCACCACCAACCTACAGATCCTCTTTCTGTCTTTCAAAACATATTGTAGGTAGTTCGCTGTTCGGGTATTGGTTTGGCTTTAGATTGGATCACAGTTTTAGTATCGTCACTTCGTCAGAATAACGAAAGTAGTGAAGACTAAAAACGTTTAAAACATATTATGTGTATTCTTCATCGATCTGAAATTTAAATTTATACCATTATTCACCTCGCGTTCAAGTGTAGTTGAGTAGTAACTAGTAAATAGTGTATTTTGAAAGTTCTTCGGTGACAATTCACATTTAGAAAATAATACTCCACATTTTCAAAAAGTACATCATGGCATTTAGTAGCAAAAACGTTGATGATTTTGCAAATCAAATCGCCGATTTGGAAACCGCATTATCAAATCGACAGCTTAACGCGCTCGAAGCAAAAATATTTTACGATCATTTGACATCAGTTTACGAGAACGTGAAATCATATGAAACCCAATTGAAAACCAGCAGCGAGAATCAGTCCGAAGTGCCACCCACCTGCTTCAGTACAATACGAGACATCTACTTGAATGCGATCGATCTTAAAATAAGATTAATGAAAGTTCTATCGTCGACCGAATCAACTGCACCAGCAAGCGAAATCATCAACATCGAAGAAACCAATGCAACAAAACAGTCCGAAACGGCGAAAAATTTACACTCACAACTCCGAAAACAAAGTTACCTGATCAGACAAATGGAATCGTTAGAAACACAGAATGATATCTGCGCAACAAAGGCCGAAATACTGTACAATCACCTTTCTCAACTATACGACATGTTTATCTCAAATCAAATCCAGATTGAAGCTAACGTCGACGAAGGCGACTCTCTTCAAAATCAACAAAAAATTTCTAAAGAAATCCAACAAATAGTGATCGACCTTCAAACGAAGCTGAAGAAAATCATAAAACCAACAGAATCGACCGAAACTAAACGTCCAGCAAGTCTCCTCATCGGGCAAAGGAAAAGCTTACTGGTAAATACTTAATCTATTTTGACGTTAAAATAATTTAATTTCCCATCGAGCTAAATAACGATGTTTGCAAATTCATTTTTCAAATCTTGGAACTTTAGGCCTATATACTAATTACTAGGTACCTATCTCACACCATGTCAAATAATTATTTTGTTTCTGGTACATAGGTACATATCAAGAGATGAATTTTATAATTCTTGGTTATAGTGACCCGGCTGACCCCCTCCCCTTCACATTATAAACTGAATTTTTGCGCATTGGGGGAGGGGGTATCTTGTATTCTTGAAATTATTCTTGAAATTTTTCAAATAAATGATTGATTGATTGAATTTAAATATCACGAGAATTTTTTCAAACGAAGATAAACCTCTATTTCGAATAAATGACTATAAAGTTGCCATTAAACTTAACGGAGAGAATTTGTACATACTACTGCCTTTTTTCAGACCAATATGACGACAAATCCTGCATCAAGTATATCATCATTGCAGATGCAGCAAGTACTGCCATCAGTACCATCATCATCGCCATCACTAGTACCAGCAACACCAAATCCACCAACATTACTATATCAACAGCAACAGCTACAACAGTTGCGGTGGCAGCAACTACAACAACAAACGATCTTGGCTCAACAGCGATTACTTCAGAATCAAGTCGGCACCACGAATTATTCACTGGCCGGCTTAAGTCAACAACAACAAAATCCAAATTCAACACAACCTTCTACAAATTAGTAATTTACGTGTAGGTATTGTTCCAGCATTAAATTTCGTAAGCTTGTTACTAAAGAGAAGTTGAGCTTTTTAGTGTCTGGATTCTGAATTACTCAGTTCATGTTTTTGAGTGTTATGTTGCTAGATAAGCTTATTATGTTAATCAAACAAATGAATATTATGCTATATTATTCGAAGATATCGATACTTTACGATTAAATGGTTCAACTTGGTAAATTGATAATTTATTATTTCAGTCAATTTAAACCGACATGAAATATCGCAACGTAGAAAATGACCAAAAAATTGTTTGTTTGTCAAAAAAAAAAGAACAAATGTAGTCACCACAACTTTTATAGCCACGAGTAAAATTCAAAAAAACATTGGGTTCAAAAAATTGCTAAAAAAATTCAAGAATTATTGCGAACTCGCAAAGTTTGGGTGTGAATAACTCTTTAAATTTTATTCCAAGTCAAAAAGTTGTAATATAAAAATTTTTTCACATTCAGAATTGCATTATTCAATATTCATCGATGTGATCATTTTTTAAACTATGATATTTATTCTCAAAATCCAAGTCGTAGCCTTTTCAAGGTATCAAGTTGATGAGCAAAACTGACGTCAAGCCAAACGAAGACAGTAGCTGTTTATTTTCGAGAGAGAATTTGGGCCAAACAATTAGATGGTTATATTTGAAAAAAATGAATTCGAGTGATCACTTATTTTGTAAATTCAGGATTTTCCTTAATTCTCTCCATAAGGTTATGTTGATTTCCGAAGCTAAATTCATGCATAAATTTAGCTTCGGAATTTCTGAAAGTTTGCAGAATCATGAAATTCATTCACTTTCAACTCTGTATAATAGCTCATCGGACAAGAAAATTCACGAGAATCAAAAATGTTCCTCTTAAAATTCACTATCAGATAAAATGAAGCATTTTTTCAAAATTATCCAAAATTGTATTCAATGGGGAAAATATTTTTGAAAAGTTATTTTTTGTAGAATGCATCCCAACCAAGATATATGGGCGAAAACTGAGATGAAAATGAAATCGAAATTTTGCGAAACTTTTCATCTTTGTGTTGTGATGTTTTGTGACATTCATGTTCAAATTCTAAAGAATATTTCACATTTTATAATTCAAGAAAAAACGACAATATTGTTCTACATGAAATCTATTTTTATAACGATGAGATTGGCTCTTCTCAAGTGTTTTAAAAATTATTTCATGTTTCGGTAGAATTTCAACGTCTTATTTTTGGTGAAAAACTGCAACAAAAAAAATTCTAACTAGATCTCGCCTCGTTATAAACAATTTTCATACAGTGTGAGAAGGGGGGGGAGACTTAGTAGAGTCTCGACTAACCTAACGATTCAATGCAATAATCTCGAAACTAACACAATTTCAGGTCCCGAAAAAGTATCTATTACTTCACATTGGCTTTTTTCGAAAGTTTTCAAAAGTCTGACTTAATACTTATCGAGAATTCATCGCATTTTTTTTTAATTCATTGACAGTGAGGCAAATTTTTTTCTGGGTTCTCAAAAGCCAGACTTGATATCCAAAAGTTGAAGAGGCCAATTTGTTAAATTAATGCCAAGATATTAACTCAGTTTTTTCCCAAGTGTTCTTAAAAGTCAAAAAAAATATATTATCTCAAAAAATCACAATTTTTCATTTTTTCAGGACAAAATTGTACATTTTTAAAATGAAGAACCGATTTAGGTAAACATTGAGAAAATTATTTACGAATCTTTTATGAAAAATAGGTTTTCTAGTTTTTTTTTTTTTTTAGCAAAAGTTTGGACTTTCTAGCAGTTTTGCTTGGAATGATGAGACCTTATTTTGGGAAATTTCAAGTAAAACGACATTATTTTCGATTTGAGAAGTCAAAATTTGAGAACCCATGAAATTATGAAGATCGCTGGGTGAGAAAGGGTGCGGGTTGATGTTTCAAGAGTGGTGCTATACGAGTTATCTAAGATCGCAACCACCCCCCTCACCCTCTTTCTGGTCAGTACCTATCGATCAAGAAACAGATGCGACTGTAGGTGCACAATTTTCACAACTTAGGGAACTTCGGATCGGTTTTGCTATGAATGAGATAGTGGTTTTGCATGGGATTGGAAAAGGGCTCTTTTTTGACAGAAGTATTGTTGCAAAATTTTTTATAACTTTCCGGTTTCACTCCTTTGAGAAAAAAAATTATAAAAATATGATTTTTTTAGAAAAATTTGAATTTTTCAAAAAAGTGCAATTATGAGGCGCATGTTTGGTACCTATCATTTCATTTTGTAGAGAATTTGACGCTGATTAATTTTGGTCTGAGCTATTTTTGCGTAGAGATGGCGTATTTTTTGAGCCATTTTCGAAAAACTGAAATTGTGGACTTAAGATGCCCTCTACAGAGGCTATCTTCAGGTGTAAGATAGCTGACTTTGTTGGAAATGTTGAACGAGACCCCTATGAATATTTTCTCAACAATAAAATCGTTTACAGGATTTTTTCCGATTTCGTACTTGATTTGCCAAGACTACTAGAATCTAAAGCGATGATAAAAGATTAAATTATTTACTTTTCTGTTTGGCTATCAATTCAAAGTTTTAAATGTCAACAGACCATACTGAAAATTGCGATTAATAATACGTGCCTACCTACCTACCTAAACCTATCCACCTACTCACCTACATTAACACTACCGACTGTTCGGCGCTCAAAGCGGAGACTTTAGACAACAAACAGCACAGAGTTTTACTTACATTTAGTATTCTTTGTTGTCTTTTCTCATTGTTCGATCTATAACACTAACGACTATTTATTTGTATTTACTCATTCTTCTCAGTCTCTTCCAACTTACTTCCAAATTCCAAGAATTGTTTCTTCACCTCCCGAACTACCCCTACATGCAGGTCACAAAATTACTTTTTGTTTGAATTGAATAGTTAGTTCTAGTTTCAGGTTCCAGCCTTACCCCACCTACCCGGTTACCCAATGTGGTGAAACCGTCAACTGTCAAGTAATGTGTTCCTGGTTCCTACTTCCTACATTCCAGAGCAGTTTTCATTTACTTCAGTGTTACTGTGTTAGTACATACTGTGAATCATCAAGTTGTCATTTAGTTTTGTCGGTTCATCTACCAGGTAGTTTGATAATAACGTGCAATTATTTATATCGCGATCATTTTCGAATATTTTTTTCGTGCTAGTTCCATCAGTAAGAAAAAAATCATGGCATTCTACGACCCGATGACATCTATTAATGATTTCGCGAGCCAGATCGATGATTTGGAAAAGAAAATTGCAAACCGACAGCTTAATCCACCACAAGCAGGAATATTCTACGACCACCTAGAATCAATTTTCACAAAAACCAAACAATATGAAATGGATTTGAAAACCCGCTCGAATAACTTCGATCAGCAGATGCCTAGGTACTTGAGTGCAATGCGGGAAATCTACAAGAAGACGATTGATCTGCAAATGAAATTGAACGAATTTTTCCCTATGGTCGAATCAACGTCAACTGGACCATTACAGTCTTCTTCGCAAGGATTGACGGTAAATATTTGGTTCTCTTACTCTAAGTACCTATTTTAAAAACTCTACACGATTTCTGAAATTTGATCAATTGATTCTCTCAAATCAAATTGATGTTTTGATTTTTCCATCTTAAGCATTTTCTATACATATAGGTACCTATCAATCATACGAGTTCTAATTTTTATTGTTTGTCTCGAAAACAGGGAGTTCGTTCAGAACAAGCAAAGTTATCGGAACTGGAAAATAAACTACGATCCTTGGAACTCAGATTATCCGCCTGTGAAAATTTGACGGATAGCAGGTTGTCTTATCTTGAAACTTCGTACTTCGTGAATTCAGGAGCACGTGGATACTCGTATAATGGATTGAACAGACGACGTAATGAATATTACGGAAATACTGGTCATAGGTATGGAAATGGATACGACATCAACCTTAGCCCCCTTCATGACCACCTTGACGACACAGCTAATGATTTGCACGATTCTATATATGATCTTGAGGATAAATTTGATGAATTTAAGTACAAATACGAACGTGATCAACGAAACATTCAGAATAAACTGGATGAAATCATGACAGCAAACAGATCCCAGACCCAGAGACAGAATAATTATTGTAAATGCATGACATGTGATCCCATAAACGGGCGCTATCAGTTTTGCATTCGTAATAATTCTCAAGCAAATAATTCAACGAGACAATCTTATTTCAACCGAAACGCAAATCCGCGATCTAATTATAATTCTTACTACGACCCTTCATACAATTATGATAATATATTTGGATCTAGCTTTATTTAAACGAATGAAATAATGTAAGTACGTACGTGTAGGTAGTTTAAAAATATTTTCTAAGAACGCGGTACGCATAATTACAGTTATTAGACTTAAAACATACTAGAATAATTTAGATAATTTTCAATATTTTAAGATTTCAATATGTATGTACTAGATATCGAATTTGAAAAGTAAATAAAAGTATATAAAATGAACACTTTTTGCGATTATTTTGCGTAATTTTTCAACATCTTGTTCTTCGACTCATTTTTTTACAAAAAAAATGACAGTCTTTTGGTGTGAAAATTGAGGAAATTTGACGCAACGATTTAATAAAGTTGCTCCTCGATCCATTTTCAAGTCGAAATGAACTGTTGCAGAATCATTCAAAAACGCTCTCTGCGACCAAAGATGAGGTAAAATTTTGCAAGAAATTCAAATATTTCTGCGAAACTGTTTCTGAGAAATTTCGAAGAATTTTGAGCCTAAAATTCGCCGGTATGATTATCGATATTTTTGAAAAAGGTGTCCTACGACCCATCAAAATGGATCAGAATTTCGGCAGTCAATCTACTTTGACAGACCGCATATCTCTTCTTCGATAATTTACGAAAACCGATCAAACGTTTGTTATACTCGTAGCTGTAATTTTCCAAAAATGTCCAAAAAAATTGATAGCAATTTTCCTATTCCTCCTAAAATCTGAAGGTAACTCATCTGTCGCATGGCACTTTTTCAAAAATCTTGAAAGTACTTTCAGCTGAAAATTCTTCGAAAAGGTGTAGGATTTTCTGCAATCGCGAAGAATCTTTTTTCTTAGACAATAATTGCCAAAATGTCTTGCTTTGGGCGAAAAATTGACAAAAAGTTCGATTTTTAGCAAAATTTGTTTAAATACGTATAGGTATCTTTTTTTTAAAAAATGAGTAGGTACCCAAAAGTAGCTTTTTTGTCAAAAATTACTAAAACATCCCACTTTTCATTAATACATTTGCAAAATAGTTCAACTGTTTTGACAAAAATTGCAAAATTGAAAATATCACTTTTTTGGTCAATAGTTTCAAACAAGAGTCTTGCTTTCTGCGAAAATTATCAAAGTCCTTCTTTTCAACCAAATTCTCGCTTTTTATCAAAATTGGTACACCAAAGTACCTAAGTTTTACCATTTTTTTTTTTTTTTTTTTTTTTTTTTTACTAAAATTACCCAAAAGTTTCGCTTTTTTTGCTAAAAACTGCAAAAAGTATCGCTTGCTACCTGTAAAATTAAAGATGTTTGAAAAAAAATCCAAAAAGTCTCACTTTTTTCCAAAAATTGTACAAAATATGTCGCTTTTTTGCCATAAATTGCTTAAAAGCTCTTCCTTTTGTGGTAATTGTCAATAATATTTCTTTTTGCCACAAATTGCAAAAATTTTCACATTTGTTGTCAGAAGTTGTTTTTAAAAAAAACTCGTTTTTTCGTCAGAAAGTCGCAAAATAGTCTGGTTCCACTTTTTTTAGACAAAAAAGTCCGGGTTTTTCATGAAATTATGCAAATTTTTACGTACGAATTCAATTTTGAATTTTAATGAGTACTGAAAAGTTCTGGTTTTATCAGTGGTTTTTTTTATCTGTTTTGAAATGTTAAATGTTGATATTTGCCCATGTTTTGTCACTTTTTTGAATTTTTTTGCTGACTACAGTTGCTTTTTTTGGGAAAACAGTCCACTCGTTTCTAAAAATGATTTTCCCTGACTTTTCCAAGTTTTCCAGGATAATTTTTCCATTTTTCCAGACCTTTTTTTTCAAAATAAAAACACCGTGTTTTTAAAATTACCCCTCCTTCGTATAAAAAAATTCACATTTTTCAATGCGTTCGGTTCCATTCCTGAACTAAACAAAATTACCCGAGCAATGCGAGGGAAATTTTTTCCGAAATGAATACAATAAAACTACTAGAATTATTAGCCTAAGAAATTACTGATGAACACTTTCAAAAGATTCCCTGACTTTGAGTAAAAATTGCTCGAAATTTCTGAAATTCCCTGACTTTTCTACTTTTTCTATAGGTTTTCCAGAAGTGTGGACAGCACGGAAAAAAATGAGTACGAGTCGTGATTATTTTGCGAACCAGTTTTTGTGAATTCTGTTCTCCCTCAAGTTCATTTTCGAATGAGTATGACTGATGATGGAATAAAATTTGTACCCAGTGATTTGAAAGCTTCGATTCAATTTTTTGATTAGGCTAGACTAAAAAAAAAACCTTAAGATGGTTTGTTATTACTAAATTTATGGAGCTAATTTTTCAAATTTATGTAGATAATGAATTTCGACAATCAATTTTAAATTTTACATGCTCTGTCCATCTATCAAAGTTAGTTCAGCCAGAGTTCTTGGCTGAGCGAGAATGAAGGAAAAATGTTTTTTTAAGTGGACAATAGGCCACTGAAGAAAAAATAAAAAAAGGTCAACTCAGGTAGTAAGTACCATGGACAGCAACCATGTTTCACATATAATACAGATTTTTTTGGCTAGAGATGGGCTACAGTAAAGCACTATAAAGGGAAGTACTCGCATACGCCATCTTGGATCCAGTTTACGGTAACGGACGTTATCAGCCATAAGAATACATACAATTTTTCGCGGAAAAACTGCAAATTTTTCGATTGTTCGCGAGTTTTGGTGAACTTTTAATTAGTCTTAAATTAAAGCCAATGAAATTCCCTATCGATTGATACTAATTCTTCATCATTTAGAGGAAAATTAACGATTTAATGAATACTTTTCTTTACCGCATTTTTCATACCATATATGCCAACTTTTTCAGTAAAACTATGCATACTTGAATATATCAAAATGTTCGGTATTTCTTCCTCTTTAAAATGATTTTTTACCCAAAGCTGTAGAAGCAACCGTTCAAAAGTATTCGAAGTTTGAAGTTGCGAAAACAAGGCAAAACCCAGCTACGGACAGTAAGTATTGAACTTTGAACTAAAATTACTCGAAATTTTCAGTGGACACCTAGGTATTTTAATATATCAAAATGTTCGGTATTTCTTCCTCTTTAAAATGCTTTTTTACCGAAAGCTCTACCTTCAACCGTTCAAAAGTAATTGAAGATAATGTCACCAAAATGTTCAAATTGTGTTATCACTGTTATCAATTCAAACAATGTGTTGATGAATAATCTATTTCCGCAACTTTGATCATCAATTACTTTTGAACGGTTGAAGGTAGAGCTTTCGGTAAAAAAGCATTTTAAAGAGGAAGAAATACCGAACATTTTGATATATTAAAATACCTAGGTGTCCACTGAAAATTTCGAGTAATTTTAGTTCAAAGTTCAATACTTACTGTCCGTAGCTGGGTTTTGCCTTGTTTTCGCAACTTCAAACTTCGAATACTTTTGAACGGTTGCTTCTACAGCTTTGGGTAAAAAATCATTTTAAAGAGGAAGAAATACCGAACATTTTGATATATTCAAGTATGCATAGTTTTACTGAAAAAGTTGGCATATATGGTATGAAAAATGCGGTAAAGAAAAGTATTCATTAAATCGTTAATTTTCCTCTAAATGATGAAGAATTAGTATCAATCGATAGGGAATTTCATTGGCTTTAATTTAAGACTAATTAAAAGTTCACCAAAACTCGCGAACAATCGAAAAATTTGCAGTTTTTCCGCGAAAAATTGTATGTATTCTTATGGCTGATAACGTCCGTTACCGTAAACTGGATCCAAGATGGCGTATGCGAGTACTTCCCTTTATAGTGCTTTAGGCTACAGTAGAGGTTCTTGTTAACGCATACTGTCTCTATTCACTCTCCACCTATCCCCATTTTATATTCTCTTCATCCTGCATCATCTGTTTCAACATTGCCCTTTACTCTCCGAGTAAAACACCACCACCAAACTACAGATCCTCTTTTATAACATGACGTGTAGTTCGGGTATTGGATATGGACCAGGGATCACAGTTTCAGTTTCGTCAGAATAACAAAAGTAGTAAAATGTAAAAACGTTCATTGTAGTGCGTACTAAGTATTGATTGAGTGCTGCTTTTTAAATGATAACATTGTTCAAAGTACCTACCTACATTCGTTAATTACCTACTTATTACGCGAGTAACTGTTCTTCATCGATCTGAAAATTTTTACCACTACCTAAGTATTTATCTCGCGTTCAAGTGTTGTTAAGTAGTAAGTAGTGTATTTTGAAAGTTCTTCGGTGATCGGTGACAATTTACACTTAGAAAATATCGTTTAAAAAGTATCATGGGAGCATCTATTACCAAAAGCGTTGAAGATTTTGCAAGTCAAATCGACGATTTGGAAAACAAAGTATCAAATCGGAAGCTTACCGTGCTCGAAGCAAAAATATATTACGATCATTTGACATCAGTTTACGAGAACGTGAAATCATATGAAACCCAATTGAAAACCAGCACCCAAAATGAGTCGATAGTGTCCACCTGCTTCAATACAATACGAGAAATCTACTCGAAGGTGATCGATCTTGAAATAAAATTAACGAAAGTTTTAGAATCAACATCATCGAGCGAAATCAATATCGAAGAATCCAATGCAACAAAAGAGTCCGAAACGGCGAAAAATTTACACTTACAACTCCGAAAACAAAGTTACCTCATCAGACAAATGAAATCGCTAGAAACACAGAAAGATATCTGCGCAACAAAGGCAGAAATATTGAACAAACACCTTTCTCAACTTTACGACACGTTTACCTCAAATCAAATCCTGATTGAAGGTAACGTCGACGACGGCGACTCTCTTCAAAATCAACAAAAAATTTCTACAGATATCCAGCAAATGGTGATCGACTTTCAAACGAAGCTGAAGAAAATCATAAAACCAACGGAATCGACCGGATATAAACGTCCAACACTCACAGAAGAGCAAAGGAAGAGCTTAATGGTAAATACTTAATCTAAGTATTTTGACGTTTAATACGTTTAATTTCCCTTTGAGCTAAAAATAACAGTGTTTGCGAATTCATTTTCCAAATCTTGGAACGTTACAAACGTCAAATGATTATTATTGTTCCTATTCCTAATATCAGAACACAGATTTTATAAAATTATTGGTTATGGTGACATTGTTTACTAGGCTGACCACCCCCTCCACAAAATGTTTGTTCTATTTTTGAAATTTTTTAATCGCATGAAACCTCCAATTCGAATAAATTACTGTAAAGTAGCCATTAAACTTAGTCAACGAAGAAAATTTCATTAATGTAAGGGAATATCATCCCGATTATAAATCTTATAAAATCACTCATATGTCTCAAATTTCGTAGTCTTGAATCTTGATACTATCAACGCCTTTCTTTTTCAGACCGGAATGGCACATCCCTCACCAACATTACCAGTAAGCCCATTACCATTATCATCGCTATCATCATCACCATCATCATCGCCATCACCACCACTACAACAACAACAGCAACAACAACTGCAGTGGGAGAACTGGCCGCAAGGACTGAACATGCAACAACAACTGCAATTCCTGTCGGCTAAACAGCAATTTCTTCAGAATCAAGTCGGCAACAGTAACGGCAACAGTAACAGCAACAGCAACAGCAACCCGCTTGTTTATTGGAACAGGTGTTAATCAAACAAATGAATCGCTGTATTTTCCAACAATATCGATATTCTACGATTAAATGATCCAACTTGGTAAAGTCATAATTTTATTACTTCAGTCTCACTGTGTCTTGAACTCTACCTCTTTTAATGAGTTTATTCACAATTGAACCGATTCCAAGGCGGACACGTCCGACACCTCAAGAGTATTTTTTAGACCGAATTTTTCTATAGGGGAAATCATCAAAAAATCAAAAATTCCATAATTCCATCTTCGCAAAATTTGCACGAATTTCTGCCCCCCCCCCCAGGGCGAATTTTTCCATTTCAAGTCATTTTGGAGCCTCCAGCGCATTTTTAAAAATTCCGGAAAAATTAAAAATCGTGCTGGAGACTCCAGAATGACCGGAAACGGCGAAATTGGGGCTGCTGATATTAGTTTCAGGACTTATTTTGATAATTTTGTACGTTTTTTTTTCTTTTCTTAAGTTACTGAAAATGGTCGATTTTGAATGTTTGAACGTTCGTCAAAAATTAAAAAATGAATTTAGGCAGCTAAAATTTTGGTTATGAGGATTTTAGAATAATATGCTGTTACCAAAAATCCTGGTCACGTTCAAATCGGAGGCAAACTCCTCGATAGGTCCCCTTGTGAAAACAAGTAGGTACTTGGGTAGATATGAAAAAAAATTCCCCCTTTCCGTTCCCGAAAAAAATTACAAGAAAAGAAAGGACTGAAAATTCAAACAAATTAAATAGGTAAGACATGAAAAATAGATTTTAAAAAAAATAATAGTCAAATTGTGAAATCGAAGAAAGTATTCAGGAAATTTGATTAACTAAAGGTAGGTAAGTCTACGAAGGTACGTAAATAATGCTGCATATACATACTTTTCAATATTCCACTACAACTTACGAGTACATACCGAAGTTCTTTTTATTAAAATACAGTGGCGTCGCGATAAGTGAAAATTCAAGGGAAGAAAATTTTGGTTTCACTTATCGAGTTTTTCACATACGAAGGTTTCAGTTAGAGAGTTTTTTTTTTGGTCAATTTTCACTTATCGAAGTTCAGATAAAAAAAAACGAAAAACATGAATTGAACAATAAAATTTTTTGATTTTCATTGATCATTTTCGAATTTAGTTTGATCAGGCAGTCTTGAAACAACTCACACTCACAGGTCATCCATGCCTTCTTGTTCGACACATAATCCATTGGAAACAATTTGACTCAGCAAAACATCAAGGGTTTCTTTCACTTATAGAGGCTGAACGAGTCAGTACCTTTCAGTTAAAGAGGTATTTTCACTTATAGAGGTAAAACGCAGACAACATTTTCACTTGTAGAGGTAAACACGATAATTTTGGGATAAATCCTAGTTTCAGTTAACGAGGTAGCCTTTTTTCACTTATTGAGGTTGATTTACACGTAAAATTGGTCCAAGGTGAAGGGAAGGAGGTTTTTATTTCACTTATTGAGTTTTTTCACATATCGAGGTTTCACTTATCGCGACGCCACTGTAATAAATGGATACGTGAATGTAAGTAAAGGTATTACACATCTTCGCAATTGGCAAACATTTATGACTTACCTGCAACAAAATAAAACAAAACACATTCATTAGTTAATTGAATTTAAGTTTCATCGAATGATCTAAATAAATCATGAGTCATGACTGACAAAGGAGATTAAAATTGAAAAAATCATGTGTCATTCCATGGCAAATCGGCGGATTTTTGCACGAGGGGTCTTCGATTTTTTTCAAAATCAGATCATGTGTAGGTAGAGGTCATCAAACGATGGCGAATGACGGAAATCGGACATTTTTTCGATTTTTTTGACGGAGGTGTGGGGCTTTAAAGTTCTCCAAAATGGCCGAAAATGGAAAATTTCAGTTGAAAATTGCTCCGGTTATAGTACGTGGTATAGAATTTTGAGCTTTTTTTTTCAAATTGTAGTACTTTGAGAGGGTAATCGACAAATGATGTCAAAATCAGTGTTGCCACTTTCAAAAACCTAAAAACATCGATTTAAAAACTTGTATCTAATTTAAATATAACCATGATCTCGACGAGTAAAAATTCTGAAAAAATTCTCAGTTTTAGTCCTTCTTATGTAGAATAACACATGTATCAAAAAATTAAACTGACATTTTTTTTCATTTTTCGAGAAAAAAAATTACAAGATTGACGCATTGCAAAAATACTATCAAAAACCTAAAAAAAATGAAAAATTTTTGCATTTTTGAGATATTTTACCAATGTGTAGACGAACATGTGAAAAAATCCCCCTCCCCTCCAATTTGTCAACGAATTGACGAGAAATGCCATTTTTCGTGCTATAATTTTAAGTGTGAAACATATTGAAAAAATTTCGCCGCCATTCTAAACAAAAGCAGGAAACTAAAAAATGAATATTTTTGCATTTTTGAGATATTTCACCAATACCTATGTAGACGGGCATGTAAAAAAATCTCCCTTCCTCCCTCCCTCAATGTATGAAACTCCATAACCGAAATTTCATTCGCCCGATTCGATTATTCAATTTTTGGAAAATTTTGAAAATTCAAAAATGGCGGGTTTTCAAATCATGATTTTATTCTTAAATGTTACTGTTCGCAGTTAAATGATGAAAATTGATACTTAGACTATATCTAATATCGACCCTCCTGCAAACCGAATTTCACCATTTCCAGTCATTCTGGAGCCTCCAACGCGATTTTTGATTTTTACATCATTTTTAAATGTCTCTAGAAGTCTAGAACGTACAACAACACTGATTCAGGCAGATAAAAATCGACATTTTTTCCCATCAGGAACACATAAAGCGTGTCTAGTGTTTTATGGACCATATATTTTATAGACTGAAAATAAAAACAAATTTCAAGAGATTTCTGAACAAAAAAACAGACTTGAGGTGTGACGTTGCAGAAAATCACTTCAATTGCGAATCAATTCGTTAAGCACGTCCAAAAAAAAACAAGATTTCGATTTTTAGCTTCCCACATCAATTGCTACGCCTTCTACAGAAATTCAAAAATCTTCAAAAAAATCAAAACTCACACTGAGGGCTCCAGAATGATCAAAATTTATGAAATTCGTATCCAAGAGTTATCTTTGATTTTTAGAATTTTCCAGATCAAAAAAACACACTCGAAATGTTCTCTTGGAAATCGCCTCAATTGTGAATGAAATGAACTCGTTAAATAAGTCTAGCATAAGTTGATTTTGGCTTCCTCTGGAGAAAAAAGAGGCTCCAGACTTGCTAAAAACAGTAGAATTCGGTTCGGCACCCTAAATATTAATTTCAAAATTGATTTTCATTATTTTCCCTGAAAACATAGGTAGGTAGAGGTACCTTACCTATACTTACATTTAAACACAACAGAAAATCGCCTTTTCGTTTTGATCTTAGACAACGTCTACTCTCATTTCCTGTTCTAATAGCTCTGTATACATTCTGAGAATTTTGCATTGTTTTTCATTCATTTCTTCTTTCTCCATCAGACACAACTTTTTTCGACATACCTACTCCAAACAAAGAGAGCATGGAATACGCATCGCTCACTCCAACACAACAGTCGACATTTTATTGTATTACAATCAATGCTGTAAAAACCCAGAATCATATCGCTGACGACATGCGACACTCGCGTTAGAGATTCAAAAGCACACTGCAGTGTCTCTTATTGTTTCTCCACCCTCCCCATCAATCCTTTACATCTCTGAATACAATACTTTTTCTTTGAACTTAAATTTTCAAGTGGTTAGTTCCAGCGTTGTCGAGGTGGCAGTAGTGAGGACATCGAGTTATCTTATCTTACATTGTGGAGTATTCTCAAGTTGCAGACTGCAGTATTGGTCCAGTGTTATTACTTCTAATTTTCAAGTAATATTCAAAGTGCGTTCGTTAAGTTTGTTCGTTCACCGAGAAAATATTCGTACTAACTTATTCATTTTGATATTTTTCCGCGTTCTTTCCGCTGTTGCATTTTTTTCAAAATTGTAGTGAATTTCGAAAGATTTTCGTAATAATTGAAAAAAATCATGGCGTTTAACAATCCGACCTATCCGTTGGTAGGGCAACTTCCGAAGCCTCCTTCATTCATGGTAGGGCAACTCCCAAAGTCTCCTTCACTCATGGCCCCGACTTACACCGATGATTTCACTCGTCAGATGGATGATTTTGCAGGCCAAATCACCGATTTAGAGACCGAGATATCAAAACAACAGATCTGCGCAATCGAGGCAAAAGTATTTTACGATCATCTAAAGTCAATTTACAAGAAAATCAGTTTATACGAAGAAATTCAAATGACGAAAAATCTGCATCAGCCAATGCCCAGACATCATTTTACGAATTCAAACACATTTCGCGAAATCTATTCCAGGGTAATCACTCTGAAAATAAAGTTGGAGAAAATTCTATTCTCTAAGGAAACCAAAGCTGACGAAGACGAATCTAACTCGAATAAAAAACAGTCCGAGAGTGCGAAAAATCTCGACTCGCAAATTAAAAAACAAAATTTTCTCATCAATAAAATCGAATCGCTCAAAATTGTACATGGAGATATTAGCTCGACAAAAGCCGAAATAATTTATAGCCATCTTTTTCAACTTTACGACCTGTTTATCGCAAATCAAATGCAGATCGAAGCAAGCGTCGACGGCGGTGTTATCCTCGATAATCAACAAAAAATCGCGACTGAGATACAATGGAAAGTGATCGATTTTCAAACCAAGTTGAAAGAAATCATGAAGTTGATCGCGCCTACGTCATCGAACGAATCCGAGATCAATATCGATCATTCTACTCGACCATCATTCAAGGATGCTGCGGTTAATTTGAAATCATTCATGAATTCTTCGAACCAATTCAAGGTAACTATCAGTTTATATTTTAAATATTTCTCGTTATTCCATTAGGAATTAGGTAAATTAGCTCCTCCGTAACGTTTTTTTCAATTTTTTTTTTTCACGTAATAAAATGTTATTTTTGGGGTCTAAAATGTTTTTCTCGCGAGTGCTAAAAAACTACGTGGAGGGAGGGGTTAAACAAATGTTCGACAGAATTTCAGCTTAGTCTATAATCAATTTGTGCCGACATTTTCCTTTCCTGCTTGTTAAAAAAATTTTTAATTTCGACTTATCCAAAAAAAAAATCATTTTTGCGTCAGAATCTTCTTTAAATCAAATGATCCCTTTAAAAAAAAACCTCTAACGACTTCAGAGATCCTTTGGTCACCTTATATGGAGTTTTACTCCCTCCTCCCCTAAAAGAAAAAAATAATAATAATAAATAAATCGAAGTTTGTAAAAAAATAATTGAAAATTTTTCATTTCTGGTCAAAATCCTTCAAATAACCGTCTTTGGCACGTAAAAAATTTTGATTCCAATTTTTGACTGTATCAAAAATTTTCCAAACTGAGGGAGGCTTCATGCAAGAGAGCAATATTGATGGAGGGGAGGAGGGAGGGTCCGAGGGTTCTTTTTCTTGTTAATATGGTTACTTGGAAGGATTTTGATTGTAGGAATGAAAAATGTTCACCAATAATTTGCTCTGATTTCAAAAAAGAAACTTACGTAGGTTCAAATGTACTAGGATTCCTGTCGTTTTGTAAGAAAATCAGGCAAATGAATCAACAGAAAAGTAGCAAAAAAAAACCGCCAAGTCCAAAAAATAAATTGTACAATATTGTAACCATACAGATTTTCCCCCTTAAATATTTCAAGCCATATTTACATCATTTTCTTTCGCTTTTGGGTTAAGTACTTTGAGTTTTTCAAACAATTGTGTAAGTTTTACAACCATACAAAACTAAAAATAAATCCAACCATTTTTTTGCACAAAAATTTCTTAGGAAATGTGTAAATTCACTCAAGATCCTAAAATATTCTCATAGTAATTTTTTTTCTTACGTGTTTGTTTCAAAAATAGAAAACATCTCAGTCCGAACAAACGCAGTCATCGGAGTTGGAAAGCACTCTTCAATCGATACAACTCAAATTATCCAATCTCGAATCTTTATACAACGATTTATTGGACTCGCAACCAGATAGAAATGAAATTGGATGTAACTTCAGCGATATCTTCACCTATCTCGTCGATATTTTAGAAGTATCCAAGGAAATCGAAAGTAAAATGGCTTTTCTTGAGGAAAAGCAGCAACAATTCGTCGACGATGATGATCTTGATGAGATCATGGCAGAGAACAATCACCAGAAACAGAATTGCAGATGTATAAAATGTGATCCAATAAGAGGAAACAGCATGTTTCTTTGTGCTCGTAATTTAGTACAAGAAATGCATCCGCCAATTCCGCCCGTTCCAATTGGGCTCAGGCGCATTGATATTAAATCCACGAGTACTGATCCATCGGCGTTGAATATGGCACAGCTGACTTCTTCAAATTCGAATCCCTCGGATCAAGGTTCATCGAAAGTGAGTAGATTTTAAATTGAAATAAATAAATTTTTATTGAATTAGAAATTCAGTGCTCGAATATGTACACATAAGTATATCAATTTTATATCTTAGAAACTAACTACAGAATGCTCAAAAGTGATTAAGTGATTTTTGCTGATTTGTACTTACATATAAAACTTGGGGATATGTCGCGTATTCGAAAGAGTAGCATACTTACACCTTACTCGATTTTTCTGAAACATGCCCAATCTAAAAATGAGACTGAAATCGGTGAAATTTCAATTTTCTGCCAATGATTTTTAGTACGTGTAGTAGTCGTGTAAGTTTTTGAAACCAAAACGAAAGACGGTTTTATTCTCTTATAAATGCCCCTTTTCAATATTGATTATATATTTTCTATTTTATGCCTTCTAACTTGTCTTTATTTTCTCTACAGGTGGTTCCCCCGCAGTCCGGAGATCATCGAAAATTCAAGAAATATGGAAAAACAAAATCAGGAGCATTTAAATTCTCGTAAAAATGTTGGAGATCTTTACTCGTATTAAATTTCTATAATTATTGTACCTAATCGTAAGCCCAGTGAATAAAATTATCATTAAAACACAAACAGCACACTTAAATTCATATCTATAACTTACGACAATGTCCTTTAAATCACTAATTTACTCTTACTGTGATGTAGGTACGAGTATTCATTAAAAAATGAAGTTTAAAATACTATTTTCGTGTTGGCAGCAATTTTCGACAAAAATTGTCAACTTTAAAAAGAGATTCTGTGAATGAAAACTGCTCAGAAAATTTTAAAATAGTTGTAGGAAATGAATAGTGATTTTGATTTAGACCATGTTTCAAATGCTATTATTTCAAAGACTCCGAATTCGAAAATGAACTAATTAGACTTTAGCACCTCCTTTGGGGATGAAGTGGTTTGATGAATCAAAATGGTGAATTTTTGAAGGCGATGAAGTCGAATCGAATATGGTGAAATTTATTCACTATGGCAAGAGCTTTTCACTTGCATCTTCGGCTAAAAAACCAGGTAAGTGGTAAACATTTTTTTCTCATCATCTCATCGTGAGTTAACATTGAATTGAACTATTATTTATGTTACTTTATCAAAGGTTCTAAACTACGTGCTTAGGAAACTTCATAAATATAAAACAATTTTAGACTTTTTCTCAAGTTCATCCACTTTATCAACGATTTATTACATTATGATTTATTTTACTCCAAAATCGATTCACAGCCTCCTCAGTTTACATTAGTTGGACAAAAACTCATCTTCGATGTACCCAAAGTTCACGTTAATTCACTTTCATGGTCAAAAAATTCATTGATCACTCAAAATTAAGTATACAAGGATTGTTTTCGGTTCAGAAGTAAGTATGGTGCTAAAGGATTTTTTTCGATGGTTGAGAATTTTTAAAAATCAAATTTTGGCCAAAAATAGAAAAAATTGGGAGTAAAGTTTCCTCTTCAAGGAAATATTTAAATCATGGAAATGTTTTTTGCTCAAGCCAACCCAATGTTTGGGACTCCAAATAAATAGAAAAGTCTGGCTTTTCAGAATGCTAATTGTTGAAATTTTAACATTATTTCAGCAAATTCATTGATTTTTTTTCATCTAACCAGTCAACCTTGATATCTAAAAGTCTGCCTACTTTAATGTACCTACTCGTAAGTAATAATTTTATAAATTGATCATTTTTTTCGAAGTTTTTGACACTTGGTTTGATATTTATGCACCTATGTCAAAAATTCACAGAAAGGAGGATTATCGATAGGGCCATTTTTGATACCATGACAGTTATCGACTCGACCACTCTTAAAATATCCCAAATACAAATCCGTGATTAGTTAACTCAAAATGACCCATTTTTGGGCTCCAGAGTTCCCAAAATTGTGACCAAAAAAAAAAGAAATTAGGAACCACTGAGTAGGTATTATTTTTAAAACCTTTTTTAGCGTAAAGTATCTGTTTGAACTCGATGAAAGTTATGCGGGGTGATTTTCCTATTTTCGATCCTCGAGGGCAGAAGGGGGGGGGGGTAATTTTGGAAAATTTTGAAACCATCATTCTGAACATACCCCTTTGAACCCCGCTAAAAAGCTTGTTACAGTTTATTAGTATCTGAAAGACCTTCATCCTATCAAACTTTGAGCTCAATAAAATTTTCCGTTGGTACTCAAAAATCCAATTTCACAATTTTTCGTAATTTCGATACTTTGGGAACCCCTGAAAACTAGAAAAACTTGCGATTTGCGCCAAACGTAGTGAAAAAATTTAATTGAGCTACCTGTATAGACGTAATTTTGAACCCTTTTTTTAGAACCCCCACTTTAGGCACCCCTAAGAAAGGCATTTATGCATATTTTTTCGAACGAATTGAAGAATTTACATTTAAAACACACCAGCAAGTGCTCGATAATTTTTCATTTAATTTTTCTGGTGACTTTCAAAATTGAGCTATTTTGGGTCAAATTTTTCAGATTTTACTCTTCGAAAAAAACGTTTAAATCACGTTTTCACGATTTCAACGTAGAAAAATCTTGGAATTTGTCCCAAAATAGCTCAATTACGAAAGTTACAGGAAAAATCGAATGAAAAATTATCGAGCACTTGCTAGTGTGTTTCAAATGTAAATTATTCAATTTAGTTGAATGAATAAGCATAAACGTCTTTTTTAGGGGTGCCTAAAGATTTTTCACCCTACACCTGTACATTTTCATCCTGCACCTGCACTCTGCACCGTCTCTTTTAATACCTACCTATTTTCATTTCAAAGATCGTATTCGCAATCGCTTTCTCACCCTCCCTTAGAGTGTTAGAACAGTTAGAACATATGTTCTAACGGATCATCAGTATAGTAGATCTACCTGTGTTTGCAACACTTGTATTGATTCTGTGTTACTTCTCATCATCAAGTTATTCTAGTGTGATCGTTCGTAGCTCGTTCATTTCGCGTTCAAGTGTTCAGTGTTCCTTTGGCTTTTTCGCTCAACTACATCTTCGGCATAAATTTACATTCAGAACGTAATAACTGACATTTTCAACCAGCAGAAGAAATACTTAACGATGTATCGTAGTGATGAGTTTGCAACCTACGTTGATCACTTCGCATGCCAAATTACCGACTTGGAAAATGAAATATCAAAACGGAAGCAGATCAATGAGCGCGAAGCGAAAATATTTCACGATCATCTTACATCAGTATACGAAAAATTGAAAGCAACTGAAACTGAATCACAAACGTGCCCGGGTAATAATCTGTCACCCTCGAAATTGAGTAAACTTCGTAGAGTCTTCATGAAGGTAATAAATCTTAAATTAAAATTGACCGAAATGTCACCTATAACCGAATCAATGTCATCGACTGAAGCCAAGGCAATGATTAAATCCATTTCAACAAAACAGCCCGACATCGAAAAAATTCTTCAGAGACAAAATTTCTTCACTAGACAAATCGAATCGCTAGAAGTACAAGCAGATATTTGTTCGACAAAAGCTGAAGTAATGTACGACCATGTTTCTGAACTTTACAACTGTTTCGTCTCAAATCAAATTCAGATCGAAGAGAACGTCGACGATGGTGCTACTCTCGAAATTCAACAAAATATCGCTACAGACGTCCAAGCAAAAGTCATCGATTTTCAAACGAAACTGATGAAAATCATCAAGTCGATCCCAACAACGTCAATTTCGCAGCCTGATGTGACGAATGTAAATTCAGAAATCCGGTCTTCACCGGTACACAAGGTACGGATCCGGTCTCCGGTCGGTGAATTCATTAATTAAATACTTAGGTTTATACTAAACCCTACAATTACAAATTGACTTTCTCATTTCGATACTCAAAAGTCAAAAATTTATTTATGAATACAACTTTTGGAAATCTTTTACGAGTAGATCAGGTAGGTAGGTAGGTATTTTTTGTTTTGGATGAAGTAACAATTTCATATCGAGGAAAATGATATACATACATACGTATAGGTAGTCCCTTTCGAACAATTTTTCTAAAATTTCAAATTTTTCGATTACCTACTCGTAAACTAGTGAAAATAGGATTATTATTTCATAGCTGAAAAAATTCATTGTAGCCATAAATTCAAATACGAGTATTATTATTTATTACTAATGTTGTTTTTTCTTCTTTTTGTTTTAAAAATAGACTTCATTTCAACCCGAACAAACCCAGCAGTCATCGGAATCAGAAAACACTCTTCGATCGATGGATCTCAAATTATCCAAACTTGAAAGTTTGTACAAAGATTTATTGGATTCGCAAGAAGATAGATATGATGATGAAACTTCGACTAATAACAGTGAGATCCTCGACTCTCTCAATGATAATTTAGAAGTATCTAATGATATTAAAAATAAGATGGCTTGTCTGGAAGAGGCGCAACATGAATTACGCGAAGGTAACGAACGAAGTGAAAAAAAAATTCTCGATAAATTAAATCAAATCTTGCAAATGAACCGATCCCAGAACTCTAAACGTCATCGTCAGAGCGTAGATAATATTTCTGTCAACTCCTCACTGTATACAAATAGTAGGTATTATGTTCCGACAAATACCGATTTTTAATGAAAAAGAAGCGACATAGTACATATAAATAGGAATCTTAATCTGAACTTACACTTTGACTGCTATACATACAATCACATAAGCACTATTCTAATGTTATTTAAACAAGTATCTACTCGTGTGTAAATTGGCCTAAACTAAGTACATACCTACTTTATTAGTTTGTATTTTTTAAAACATCAATTATTTTACAATTTATAAAACATGAAACGTTTCAAAGTAATTTTGTTATTTCAACGGTAAAATTTACTAACGAATTCGTAATCACTTATGCAATATTGAAGATGTTAGAGGCGATTTCAACTGTAATGGTTCTTAAAATACATTTATTCAATCTTATTGTTTCATTTGGGATGGTGACTAATAATTACTAAAAAGGCTTCTACTTTAGTTGAAATTTTCAAAACCTTGTTTTTTCATAAAAATTTTAGCTTTTTTTGCTACCAAAAAGTCTCACTTTTCAAATGTTTCTCTTGTTCGACAGAAATCGTCAAAAGTATCAATATTTTGCCAATAGTGCCCAAAAAGTCCCACGTTTTGTTAAATTGTCAATTATGGCCTTGTGCAAAAAATCGTCAAAAATTCTCGCTTGTCCAAAAATTGACAAAAACCGTTTGCTTTTTAGAAAAATGGTTAAAATTTTTCGTTTGCAAAAAGCTTTAAAAAATTCCCCTTTTTTCCAAAAATTGTCTCGAAGTCTCGCTTTTTTGGCTAAAAATTGTCAAACATTCTCGCTTTCTCAAAAATTGTCAAAAATTTGCGTTTTTTTAGAAAAATGGCCGAAGATTGCCCTTTTTTTAGAATATTCCAAAAAGGCTCAATTTTTTCCCGAAGTTCTCCAAAAGTTTCGCTTGTTTGACAGAAATTGGAAAGAAGTATAATTTTTTACTAATTTATCAGGAAGTCGTTGAATTGTCAATTCTTGCTTTTTGCCAAGAGAACATTGCTGAAAAAAAGTGTACTTTTTTCAAAAAATTACCCAAAAGTCTGTTTTTAGCAAAACAAAAAGGTTACAAAATCTACAATGGTTGCGAAAAAATACCGCCCCCCCCCCCCCCAGTATAGTTGGACTAAAAAGTCTTGTATTGTTAAAATTGCCAATATCTTGTTTTTTGACCAAAGCTTCACCTTCTTCAAAAATTGACAAAAATTTTCGCTTTTGTAAAAAAATGGCCAAAGATTGCCATTTTTTGCAGCAAATTCCAAATAGTCTTATTTTAATTGTCCAGAAGTTTCGATTTTTTCACAAAAATTGCGAAAAATCATTTTTTTTGCCAATAAATCAAATCTACCATTATTTCCAGTTTTTTGTTGAAATTGTCAAAAATTCTCGCTTTTTTAGCTCAATTTGTTAAAAATTTCAGAAAAGTTCAACTTTTTTTCAAAAATATCAAAAAAGTTTCACTGTTTTGCTAGAAATTGGGCCACAAAAGCCCTCCTTATCGCAAAAATTTGTACAAGTTTTACTTTTTCAAAGATGAAAATAATTTACGTTTTTCAGCGAAATGGCCAAAAAGTGTTGGTTTTTTCAAAAAAAATTAGGCTACAAAATGTCTCGCACATCTTCAGAAATTGCGGGAAAATGTGGTTTTTTTGAGCACATGATTACTTTTTATAAGGTGAGCTGATTTTTGCTGAAGATTTCAAAGTCATCACATTTGTGTGCTTTTTTTTATTACTTACTCATTGTCAAAAATTTTCGCACTCTAAAAATTGATAAAATTTTTTGAGTACATTAAAATAGCTATAAATTGTAATTTTTTTCGTAAAAAACCAAAAGTGTAATTCAAAAAAAAATTGTTAAAAGTTTCGCTTTTTCATCAGAAATTTTAAAGGACTCATTCTTTTACTACAATTGTTGAAGTTTCGCTTTTGGCCGAAAATTGTCCACCCCCCCCCCCCAGAAATTGTAAACATTCTGCCAAAAGTCTGGATTTTCAGAATGCTCTTGCTGAAACTTTAACATCATTTCAGCAAATTCGTTGATTTTTTTTCATCTTACAAGTCAGCCATCTAAAAATCTACTTCAACGTACACAGATATTAGATACCAAGTAAAAATTTTATGAATTGACCTTTTTTTTCAAGTTTTTGACACTTGGGTTTGGTTTGACATAAGTATCGAAAATTCACAGAAATTTTTTCCCAGTCCATCTTCCAAAAAAACTGACAACAGGTTGCACTAAGAATTTCAACTCGAGTCCTTGAAGAGCATTCGTCGGTTGTACATATGTGCACGTTTTATGTACCATACATACATTTTTTGTTACCACGCTTCTTCTTACTTTCATCCGTCACCAATCACCATTCGTCCATATTTTTCATCCTGAACCTGCACAGTCTCTTTTGTACTTTCAAATATCGAGTTTGTATCGCCCTTCACCCTCCAACCTACCACCACACAAAGGTTTGCATCAGTAGGTACAGAGATACCTAGACCTACGTCTATTTGCAACAATACACTAGTATTGATTCTGTTTTACAACTGAACTTATCATCAAGTTTACAAGTTATTCTAGTGCAATCGTACGTAGCTCGCTAGTCGTTCATTTCGTGTTCAAGTGTGACTTTTTCCTTCGCTCAACTGTTCCAAGTTCTCGTTCCACAATTGCATATTTTTGTACGCGTAGATTACCGTGAATTTTGAAACATCTTCAGCATCAACTTACCTACATTCAGAACGTAATTAACTGACATTTTCAACCAGCTGAAGAAATAACGATGTATTACGGATATCAAAGTATGCCTAATGAGTCTACAACCCACGTTGATCACTTAGCATGCCAAATTACTGACTTGGAAAATGAAATATCAAAACGAAAACAGATCGGTGAGCGCGCAGCGAAAATATTTCACGATCATCTTACATCAGTTTACGAAAATTTGAAACAATATGAGACTCAATCACGAGCCAGTGCGGTTTATAATCTGCCAATAACCTCTAGTTTGAACTTGAGTAGCCTTAGTTTGAACTTGAGTAAACTTCGTGAAGCCTTCACGAAGGTGATAAATCTTCGAATAAAATTGGCCGAAATGATACCTTCAACCGAATCAACGTCATCGACTGAAGCCAAGGAAGTTCAATCCATTTTAACAAAACAGCCCAACATCGAGAAACTTCTTCGGAAACAATCTTTCCTCATAATACAAATCGAATCGCTAGAAGAACAAGGAGATATTTGTCCGACAAAAGCTGAAGTAATGTACGATCATGTTTCTAAACTTTACGACTCGTACATCTCAAATCATATTCAAATCGAAGAGAACATCGACGATAGTGCTACTCTTGAAATTCAACAAAAAATCTCTACAGACGTCCAAGCAAAAGTCATCGATTTTCAAACGAAACTGAAAAAAATTATCAAGTCGATCGCATCAACGTCAATTTCGCAGCCTGATGAGGCGAATTTAAATTCAGAAATCCGGTCTTCAACGGAATACAAGGTATGTATCCGGCCTCCGGTCGATGAATTCAATTAAAAACTCAAGTTTAACAAATATCTATTAGTATATTACTTAGAGGCATATACCAAACCATACAGTTACAAATTGACTTTTTAATTTCGATACTCAAAAGTCAAAAGTTTATTTAAGAATACAACTTTTGGAAATGTTTTGGATAAGATATGTTTTGTTTTGCATGAAGTGAGAATATCATATCGAGCAAAATGGTAAAAACACATTTCAAAGTTGCTCTCGAACAGGTTTTCTAAAATTTCAATTTTTTGAGAAGGTACCTACTCGTCAACGAGCGAAAATAAAATATTTCATAGTTGAAAAATTCAGTATAACCATAAATACAAAAATATATTAATAGGTACTAATTATCTTTTTTTTTTCTGTTTGTCTCAAAAATAGACTCCATTTCAACCCAAACAAACCCTGCAGTCATCGGAATCAGAAAACACTCTTCGATCGATGAATCTCAAATTGTCCAATCTTGAAAGTTTGTACGAAGATTTATGGGATTCGCAAAAAAATAGATACAATGAAGAAACTTCGACTGATAACAGCGAGATCCTCGACTCTCTCAATGATAATTTAGATATATCTAAAGATATCAAAAATAAGATGACTTGTCTGGAAGAGGCGCAACGTAAATTACGCGAAGATAACGAACGTAGTGAAAGAAACATTCTCGATAAATTGAATCAAATCTTGCAAATGAACGGATCACAGAGTTCTCTGAGCGCATATGCAGCATATTATGATAATTATCGCAGCTCACTACAGAAACTAGAGACAAATACACTAGAAATGCTACAGCCGCTACAGGCAAATAGTTCGATTCCCTCGGTTCCTCGCAAATCACGATTTTCATGAAAGAAAAGTAGTATCTTAATCTGAACTTAAACTTTGACTGTTATACAAACGCATAAGCATTATTTTAATTTTATTTAAACAAATTAAGTACCGTAAATTGACGTAAACTACTTCATTAGGTAGTTAGTATTTTTTGATAAAACATCAATTTATAAAAGATTTTTTTTTTTATTTTTTTTTGGGGGGGGGGGGGTGTTTATAATTACTACAGATAAAAGAATTTATAAAAGATGAAACGTTTCAAAGTAATTTTGTTATTTCAACGGTAAAACTTACCACCTAAGGTAATTCATGATCACTGATGTAATATCGAAGATGTTGGAGGAGTTTTCACCTGTAATGATTCTTGAAATACATTATTCAATCTAATTGTTTCATTTGGGATTGTGATTTATTTCAATACTACGGCAGTAAAAAAACAAAAACGAGAAATGGAGAAGAAAAACCAAATCTAATTCGAGAAAATGATGTCGAAATAATCAAGTAAGACGAATAGTAGGCCATTTTTGAAACAAATTTGATGATAAAACAAGAATTTTTTTCTGAATATATTGCTAAGGTAGGTAGTAAGTACTTACCTACATCATTTGAAAAGCTTCGAAAATGATGAGCCAATAATGATGTGTGAATAAAATGAGATTATGGATAGGTAGGTAATGCAAATTTTTAGAAGATTTGAACGGGACCGCGATTTTTGGAAAGAGCATAGTCTAAGACCCCCAAAACCAAATTTTCAGCTGCCCAACGAATTTTTGAGATTTTTGGCGAATTTTTGAAAATTCAAAATTGACTGTTTTTGGCAATTATTTATGTTTTTTTTTTTAAAAGTACATACATACTTGATCAGTAAAAATGGTCAAAGTAAATCCCAAAACTAATAATAATTACCCAAGTCCAAATTTCACAATTCCCAGCCATTCTGGAGCATCCAGCGCGATTTTCAATTTCTCCAGAACTTTGAATTTGCTCCAGAAGGCGTGAATATGAAGTTGGGCAGCTAAAAATTGAGTTGTATATTATACTCGACCTCTTTAACGAGTTTATCCACATTTGAGCCGATTTTGAGAGTGACACCTAGAGAGTGGTTTTTTGACCAGATTTTTTCAAAATTAAAAAATCAAAAAAATCAAAAGATAACCGTTTGTGTGGAAAATTTTGAAATTTGCATGAATCACTGTATTTTATCCAAAACTAACCCCCCAAATCCAAATTTTACAATTTCCAACCATTCTGGAGCCTCCAGCGCGATTTTCAATTTTTCCAGAATTTTGAATTTGCTCCAGAAGGCGTGAATATATGAAGTTGGACAGCTAAAAATCGAGTTGTATATTACACTCGACCTGTTTAACGAGTTTAACCACATTTGAGCCGATTTTGAGAATGACACCTCAAGAGTGGTTTTTTGATTAGCTTTTTTCAAAATTAAAAAATCCAAAAAATCAAAAGATAACCGTTTGTGAGGAAATTTTTAAAATTTGCGCGAATCGTTGTACTTTGTCCGTAACTAACCCCCCAAGTCCAAATTTTACAATTTCCAGCCATTCTGGAGCCTCCAGCGCGATTTTCAATTTCTCCAGAATTTTGAATTTGCTCCAGAAGGCGTGAATATGAAGTTGGACAGCTAAAAATCGACCTGTTTAACGAGTTTATCCACATTTGAGCCGATTTTGAGAGTGACACCTCAAGAGTGGTTATTTGATCAGCTTTTTTCAAAATTAAAAAATCCAAAAAATCCAAAGATAACCGTTTATGAGGAAATTTTTGAAATTTGTGCGAATCGCTGTATTTCTTCAAGAACTTCCCCCATCCCCCCCCCGGGAGTACAAATGCTACCATTTCCAGCTGTTTTGGAGCGAGAGTGACACCTCAAAAAACCACTCTTGAGGTGTCACTCTCAAAATTGGCTCAAATATGGATAAATTCGTTAAACAGGTCGAGTGTAATATACAACTCGATTTTTAGCTGCCCAATTTCATATTTACGCCTTCTGGAGCTCAAATTCAAAATTCTGGAGAAATTGAAATTCGCGCTGGAGGCTCCAGAATGGTTGGAAATTGTAAAATTTGGATTTGGGGGGTTAGTTTTGGATAAAATACAGTGATTCATGCGAATTTCAAAATTTTCCACACAAACGGTTCTCTTTTGATTTTTTTGATTTTTTAATTTTGAAAAAATCTGGTCAAAAAACCACTCTCGAGATGTCACTCTCAAAATCGGCTCAAATGTGGATAAACTCGTTAAACAGGTCGAGTGTAATATACAACTCGATTTTTAGCTGCCCAACTTCATATTCACGCCTTGTGGAGCAAAAAATTCAAAATTCTGGAAAAATTGAAAAACGCGCTGGAGGCTCCAGAATGGCTGGAAATGGTGAAATTTGGACTTGGGTAATTAATATTAGTTTTGGGACTTACTTTGACCATTTTTACTGATCAAGTATGTACTTTTTTAAAAAAAGCATAAATCGCCAAAAACAAGTCAATTTTGAATTTTCAAAAATTCGCCAAAAATCGAAAAATGAACTTGGGCAGCTGAAAATTTGGTTTTGAGGTTTTAGACTATGCTCTTTCCAAAAATCGCGGTCCCGTTCAAATCGGAGAGTTATGTGTAGGTTTTATGTACCATACAAACATTTTTTGTTACCACGCTTCTTCTTACTTTCATCCGTCACCATTCGTCCAATTTTTCATCCTGAACCTGCACACTGCACAGCCTCTTTTGTAGGTACTTTCAAATATCGAGTTTGTGTCGCCCTTTCACCCTCCAACCTACCTCACAAAGATTTCTATAGAGACCTACATCTGGCTGTTTGCAACAATACACTAGTAGGTATTGATTCTGTGTTACAACTTATCATCACGTTATCGGTTATTCTAGTGCAATCGTTCATAGCTCTCTAGTCGTTCATTTCGCGTTCAAGTGTGACTTTTTCGCTCAATTGTTCAAGTTCTCGCTCCACAGTTGCATTTTTGTACGCGTAGATTACCGTGAATTTTGAAACATCTTCAGCATCAACTTACCTACATTCAGAACGTAATTAACTGACATTTTCAACCAGCTGAAGAAATAACGATGTATTACGGATATCAAAGTATGCCTAATGAGAATACAACCCACGTTGATCACTTCGCATGCCAAATTACCGACTTGGAAAATGAAATATCAAAACGAAAACAGATCGGTGAGCGCACAGCGAAAATATTTCACGATCATCTTACATCAATTTACGAAAATTTGAAACAATATGAAACTCAATCACGAGCCAGTGCGGTTTATAATCTGCCAATAACCTCTAGCTTGAACTTGAACTTGAGTAAACTTCGTGAAGCCTACACGAAGGTGATAAATCTTCGAATAAAATTGACCGAAATGATACCTTCAGCCGAATCAACGTCATCGACTGCAGAAGCCAAGGAAGTTGAATCCATTTTAACAAAACAGCCCAACATAAAGAAACTTTTTCGGAAACAAACTTTCCTCGTGATACAAATCGAATCGCTAGAAGAACAAGGAGATATTTGTCCGACAAAAGCTGAAGTAATGTACGATCACGTTTCTAAACTTTACGACTCGTTCACCTCAAATCAAATTCAGATCGAACAGAACATCGACGATCGTGCTGCTCTCGAAATTCAACAAAATATCGCTACAGACGTCCAAGCAAAAGTCATCGATTTTCAAACAAAACTGAAAAAAATCATCAAGTCGATCGCATCAACGTCAATTTCGCAGCCGGATGAGACGAACGTAAATTCAAAAATTCGGTCTTCAACGGAATACAAGGTATGGATCCGGCCTCCGGTCGGTGAATTCAATTAAAAACTTAGCTTTGCTTTAACAATAATAGATATCTATTAAGCCTATACCAAATCATACAGTGACTTTCTAATTTCGGTACTCAAAAGTCAAAAGTTTAAGAATAGGTACCTACTTACATCTTTTGGAAATTTTTTGGATAAGATTTTTTTTTGTTTTGCATGAAGTAAGAATATCACATCGAGTAAAATGGTAAAAACACATTTTAAGGTTGCTTTCAAACAATTTTTCTAAAATCTCAAATTTTTTGAATAGGTACTCGTAAACGAGTGAAAGCAGGATTATTTCATAGTTGAAAAATTTAGTATAACCATAAATACAAAATATTATTAGGTACTAATTATCTTTTTTTCCCTTCTGTTTGTCTCAAAAAATAGACTCCATTTCAACCCGAACAGACCCAGCAGTCGTCGGAATCAGAAAACACTCTTCGATCGATCGATCTCAAATTATCCAATCTTGAAAGTTTATACAAAGATTTATTGGATTCGCAAGAAGATACTCGTAGATCTGAAACTTCGACTGATAACAACGATATCCTCGACTCTCTCTATGATAATTTAGATATATGTATCTAAAGATATCAAAAAAAAGATGACTTGTCTGGAAGAAGCACAACGTAAATTACGCGAAGATAACCAACGTAGTGAAAGAATCATTCTCGATAAACTGAATCAAATCTTGCAAATGAACAGATCACAGAGTTCTCAGAGCTTAAATGATATTTGTGCCAGCTCACTACAGCAACTACAGACCGCAAATGATATTTATGCCAGCACACTACAGAAACTACACCCAGCTATTTCAATTCCACTTCCACCGGTTGCCCGCAAATCACGCTTTGATTGTTATACTACAGGGTGTTCCAGAATAACCTTTCACATTTTGGTGAGCACTGATCTGCGTTCAAATGGTGTTAGGGGAATGGTAAAAGCGGTTCCAGGTAGCCAACACATGCCGAATTATGTTTCAGTAGTTATTTTTTACCATGGAGAAGTGGACGGCTGTGCAGCGCGCTTTTATCGTAAAGGCCTTTTTCAAAAATAATGACTCGTACATTAGTGCAATTCGTGCCTTCCGCAAACATTTTAAACTTACCGGTAAAAGTGAAGTGCCATCGAGGCCAACAGTGAAATTATGGGTAAAAAACTTCGAGAAAACTGCTCATGCTTGTAAACATAAGCCTACAGGTCGGAAAAGATCAGTAAGAACGCCAGAAACAACGGACCGAGTAAGGCATTCAGTACAGACTACCCCTACCACTTCAATACGTAAACGAGCATTAAATTTAAAAATCAAACCAACTTCTCTGCAAGGAATTTTATCTGAAGACCTCAGTTTCCATCCATACAAGATTTTAATCATTCAAAAGTTACAAAAAACTGATTTTGTGAGAAGAAAATCATTTGCCGAGGATATGCTTACAAGAATTGATACTGGTGAGATTCCATTGAACTCGTTACTCTTTACTGACGAAGCTCATTTTTATCTAAACGGTGATGTGAATAAACAAAATATGCGCTACTGGTCGACAGAGAATCCGATGATAATACACGAGAAACCTCTACACTCCGCTAAGTTGACTGTTTGGATGGGCGTGGCTAAATTCGGTATAGTGGGACCGTATGTGTTTGATGAAACGGTGAACAGTGAGAGGTATCGCAAAATGTTAAACGAGTTTCTCATTCCTGAATTGAAACGCAGACACAAGTATAGAGTTACTTGGTTCCAACAGGATGGCGCTACCTGTCATTCCGCGACGGAAACGATTTCTTTATTGCGTGAGCATTTTGGTCATCGAATAATTTCGCTGAACACAGAAATTTCATGGCCACCTCGATCCCCTGATTTTTCAGCATGTGATTTTTTTTTATGGGGTTACCTCAAGTCAAAAGTATATCAAGATGATCCTAGGACTCTGAAACAGCTCCTAGATAATATTATTCGTGAATCAAGACTGATTAGAAGAGAAATGCTCAACAAAGTGTTCAATAATTTTAAAAAACGTTTGGTCGATTGTGTCAAAAATGATGGAAAACATCTCGGTGGAATAATTTTTAAAACATAATTTATAATGAAAACTCAAATATATGATCTGAAAACGGCACATTTCTACTTCATTTTGGTTATAAAAAAATTTCCGCAACCATTTTTCTCTCAGAGCTACTAATAAAACAAAAGTGAAAGGTTATTCTGGAACACCCTGTACAACCACATAAGCATCATTTTAATTTTATTTAAACAAATAAGTGTGTAAATTGACGTAAACTACTTCATTAGTTAGTATTTTTTTAAACAAGGTAATTCATGATCACTGATGCAATATTGAAGATGTTAGAGACGATTTCACCTGTAATGGTTCTTAAAATACAATATTCAATCTTATTGTTTGATTTGTTTCATTTGGGATGGTGATTTTTTTCAACACTATGGCAGTAAAAAAACAAAAACGAATTCGAAAAAACATAGTCGAAATAATCAAGTAAGACGAATAACTAGGAGGCAAATTTTGAAACAGATTTGATGATACAGGAAATGTTTTTTTCTGATATTATTGTTTAAGTACATTTATGTATTATTTGAAAAGCTTCGAATATAACGAGCTAATGAGGTACGAATAAAATGAAAAGGATTATGGATAGGTAATGCAAATTTTAAGAAGATAAAAATACGTAATATATGGTGTAAAAATGTTGTAACACCTCATTTTCAAAATCGGTACTTTGGTTCCTTTCAAAGGTTGAGGGTAATGAATGATTTAAAAAATTGAAGAAATGAGATAATCAAACAAGGCCAAGGTATTCTTTATTCCTCCAGTTCAACTACATAGGTCCTCTACGAAGAGCTTAAAATTTTGAGTAAAAAAAACACAATTACGTTACAACACGTTCAAGATTTAACATCCTAAAAACACACTACAACTACTCATATTTTTTTTTGTTCAAGATTTTTAAAACATAAAAAATGATTTGAATCGTAAACTACGAGTAACTTAAAATTTAGAAAAGTTCGCCAAAATTGGCTACTACATTTTACTCGAGTAAACTATAAACGGCGAATAGCTTTAATTGCAGGTTCTGCAAATGGTTTCTCTCAACGTTTTAGTTTCCAGAGAGAGAACGTTTTAAAACGCGAATGACATCTACTATTACCACTATTCGGCTAAAGTAAAGTTGCTGGCTTCTTTGTAAACTCGCGGCAAATAAGTTCATTAGAAGAAATTTCGCTAAAAAGCCATCTACCTTTTGCTTTTGGTAATTAAGCTAATATCTGCATACTTTGTAGTCAACTTTGTGTAGCTTAGCTATATAGCAACGTAGTCGTGGCACTGTAATTTGCAAAACGTTCGAGTATTTTTTTTCTCTTCTGCATTTTCAGTAAGTAGGTATAGGTAAGGTACCAACATGAGTAAAGGTAGGTAACATCTGCTTATCTGGCGATAATATTACTCAGTGATTGTATTCGCTTGGTGCATGATTATCTGTTATTCCATTTTAGTAATAATATCTTCGAGCTAATCGACATCAGTGTTAGTATTATCAAAAAGGATCACTCTATGTAGTAAAGGTAGGCTGCAGGGAGTAGTCTAACATTCTGTAGGTAAAAAAAGCACTTGTTCTTGTGCAATTAGTACCAAAATCGATTACCTGCACCTACCAACCTAAATTTACAACCAGCGAAATTTTAATAGCTGAAGGTTAAAATTTAAATTAATTTAAATAGACATCATACTGAGTGAGCCCAGTCAACTACGAGTACGTTTTAAGGTTATAAATTCGCGACGTGAAGGCGATACCTTGCAAAAGCGACAGGGTGTCGTGAAACATTACAATTTTGCATAGAATTGAAACTATAAGCATCCTGTTAGAAAACGTTTTCTACGAAATGATCACAAAGAATCGATTTGCATTCATTTTCTAAAAGAAACATTGTCCATTTAGGTATCCTTTATTTTATTAGGTATAATACATTTACCGCTAAAATTTAGGATAAAAAGAAAAGACTGACTGAAAACGAAACAGTTTCGGTTCTAGGAAAAAGAAACTGTGTAAGTGTGTACGGATCCGTCTCGAGAAAAGATAATTAGCATTTACCAGGACGATAGAAATTGGAGACATCGCAATATTCTTATTATACCCACTACTTGATTTAACAATTAGAACCCAGACTTACAAATGGCAGGGAAGGAGGCTAATGAACAATAAACATGTACGAGACAGTATAGACAGCATCCACCTGGATAGGAGACAAGAACAACATAGCCATGACACCGAAAGAAAAAGTGTGATCGATAGATCAAAATAATACGAAAAAATTCCCTTTCCTCTTCTTTCAAAAAACTACGCGTGCATACACGAGAAAAAAATGTAAAAATGATGAACAATGTATATAGTTAATCCCAAGGATAAATCGATAGATTAAAAAATTATTCGTAAAAAAATCAAGATAAATGGTGTTTTTTCTCTACTTCTAGAAGCAGAATAATTCATGGATTTGCGTTTGTAAGTCTGATTTTCAACATAAAAATAGTGAGAAAAAAAGGTGACATTTCGTATGAAAAATTACAGCTTGAATTCTGCCAAATTCGGAAAAATTGAGATAGACATTCCTAGGATGATACCAGATGAAATTTTGCTAAAAATGAGTCAAAGAGGCCTCATTTTATTTACCCTCCATAGTGCTCTGAACTTTGAAAAATGAACTAAAGAGGAAAACGTGTCCATTGTTTTGCAATTTTTTCCATTTTTTTCTACGTAAAAAAAGTTACAGCAAAACTAAGCATTCTACCTCCAAAAAAATCACGAAACTAAAATAATTGTAGAACTGGAAATTCTACATTTTCTAATGGCTCTTGAATTCCTAATCGATTCTTAGTTTGAAAATTATTTATGATAGGTACCTAACAAATTTTTCATAATTTAAATTTTGCAACACTATTGGGGGGGGGGAGACAAAAGCTCACAAACAAAATTGTGCAGAAAAAAAATTGCTTTCTGCTTTACGTTGTTCATTTCAGTTTATTCTTTAAAATTCAATTATTCAATCTTTCAAAAAATAGAATGGCAAATTAGACGTAGGTAAGTAATACATAAACAGTAAACCATTTATTTTCAACGTTAATCCATAAGTACAGGCATTTAAATCAAACAATGAAACAACTTGAAATGATTTTTAATTTTTTACGACTTGTGACAGAAGGGAAGGAAAGGGTAGTTGCGAGAAATCCTAGCATAAAGGTGCTTTGATTCATTTTTACCCATTTTTAAAAAATAAGAATTTTTTTCTCGAAATTGGAAATGTTTTTGCAAATTTGGTTGGCAACACTGATGATGAAGCCAACCTAAACTCATTTTTGAAACAAAAATGCGAAAAAACAAATTAAAACAAAAGTGCATAGGTACGAACTCACTAGAAAGAAAAGAAGAAAAAATACGCAAGTTGAAAAAAAAACATGAATCAATTGGAAGAAATATGCAAAAAATTACTTTCTTCTTCATAAAAATAAAAAATATTTATTATAAAAATAATAAAAAAACAAAATTAAATTAAAAACTAATAAATTTTTTATGATTATAGATTACCATTTATGTACTCAAAATTTTTTTCCTAAATAAGCTGAGCTGAATTACGTTAGTTCAAATCGCTGGTATCTTTGTTAAAAAGTGCCATTTTCAACTTTTATTGAATTTTCAACAAAAAAAATTCATACGTTCTGCTATGTCACAATGAAAAAAACATCAAAATGAAAAAGTTTTTTTTTTTTTAAATCAAAGAATAAAAATTGCAGTTGATTTTAAAAAGAAAAAATTGATCCAAAGTAACTTTTCGATAAAAAATGTGAGCAAAGTAAACCCCACCTGCTCCTCCAGAAGGAAACAGAATCACTTCAAAAGCAACCACCTAAAATGGCTGACTGCCTGATACTTTTTTACAGTTATACATTTATGTAGTAAATTTTTCAAAGCTCAACAAAGTTGCAAACATAAAATGAGAACCAAATCATGATGAATTTTTTCAGGAGCTCATATTTAATGATAGGTATCGGGAAAGAGTGAGAAAGGGAAGAATTAGCGTTCGCTTTGAACCAATTTGGGGTTTCGACTGCTCTCTGCAATATTTTCAAAAGTAAGTCTGAAAAATTATATTTTTTCCTTTCATTTAATAGTATAGGTAGGTATTCTGAATTATTTCAGAATATGCGTTGAAAGTATCCCAAAAATTGTCAGATTTTTTTGCATTATATTTTTAGGATTCTTACTTATTTAAATTAAATACAAATACCTACTCAAAAAAAATTTCAAAAATCCATCGATTCAAAATTTCATCCGAAGAAAAGCTGACAACCACATAAAAAATTATTAAAATACAAAAAAAAATCTCAAAAAGCTCTGAAATAAAGATTTCTGTTGAGTTTTGTAATCATTTTTTTTCTCCTTCTGCATAGGTACATCTCTGTAAAGTAGAGTAAAATAATAATACCTACAGATAAGTAGCTTCAAATTTCACACTATTCAGGTAGGTAATAATTTTGATAATTTTTAGTTTCTTAAAAAAAAGAAGAAAAAACATAGCCTAATCGAAAAATCATTCTGAAATTACAACTTACGAGGCTGAAAATTAACTTGATACACTCGACACAATTCTATATCAAGTTCTCAAATTCTGATTTGAAAATATGAGGATGAAAAATGAATTCTTGAAGCATACGTTTTATTGGTATTAACTTCAAAATAATACAAATATTATGGTATTGAATATGAAAAAAATATGCTAAATTATGATTGGTTCAAATTATGAATTAACTAGAAAATTATTCCAGTTTTTTTGTGCCACACGTAAAATTATCCATGCAAGATCAATTTTAAAATTCTAGATGTGATATAATTAGACACGCCAAGAAGGCAACACTGAATTTCTTGTCAACCGCCAAACTTCTTGCAATTTTACACGTACAAAATCACAGGAGGTACGGTTGTATGGTGAGAAAATGGTCAAATTGACAACCCTGCTAAAATTATTAACGCTGGCTAACATCAATGCCATGCTGGCTAGATAATATTCGCGAACTGGTACGGAAACCAAAAGGGGAAAGTAAAACAGAGAAAAAGCTGTTCAACATTCACAAAGAAGGTGGCCGTGGTTCGGGGGTTAGTTTACAGAAGGGAAAAATAAGGAAGTCAGAAAACAATCGAGGATTCCAGGAACGAGTTCAAATGTAGGGTAGATGTATGTAGGTGTAGACTATAGGTATTAGAGAAATGTTACAAACTTGTAAATATCTTTCAAGAAAAAATCACGCCTGAAGCCCTACACCTTAGGCAACACTCACTACCAGTTTTACAAACATATTTTGTTTTCTATTCACCCTCTAATTCGACATGGACATGCTTCTCTAACAACACGTCATCCTTCGTACTACCCTTCGCCCTCCAGACTACCCCTACACATCACCGAATTCTCCTTCGATGAATGTATAGGACCAGCACAGATGCACTATGCAGTTAGGTAAAAGTATACAGTTACAGTAGATAGATCACAGTGCAGTCAAGTCTTCGTGTTCTTACGCTTTATTTAGTATTTTTATTTAGCGATACAAATTATCAATATATTCGGAGTAGGTAAATTCGTCAATTTTTTTGTTCATCGATCTCGTGTTCAAATGTAAACAATTTTCTCGTGTTGGTGCGGCGTATTATTGCTCGAATCGCGCATAAATTTCCAAAAAATTCGCGATATTAACAACATTTTAGTGAATTTCCAACACAACAGAAAGAAATCATGGAATTAGACAGCACGATATGTAATAATTTATGGTACCGAATCGACGATTTGGAAAAAGAAGTGGCCAAACGAGGCAATGCCATGACTGTTCTCGAGGCGAAAATGTTCAACGACCATCTCACATCCATTTGCGATAAAATGACCAAATACGAAAGCGAAATGGAGATAACCCTCTCGGACCCTACGATGCTGAGCAACATGCTGTATAATTATCGCTTAACACACATGAAGGCTCTAAATCTGAAAATAAACCTGGCGAAAATCTTCTTCGCAACTGAATCAACACCAGTGACAAAAACCAAGCTAGAAAATCAATCAAATGCGACGACGAAATTACCGGAAACTGCGACCAATCTAGACTCACAGATCCGCAAACAAAGCTTCCTCATCAGACAAATCGAATCGCTGGAAATACCCGACGATATTTGCGCAATAAAAGCAGACGTACTGTACAACCATCTTTCTCAACTTTACGCTACGTTTATCTCAAATCAAATGGAGATCGAAGCTACCCTCGACAAAGGTGACATTTTCGATAAACAACAAAAAATCGCCAAGGAAATCCAACGTAAAGTGATCGATTTAAACACGAAGCTGAAAAAAATTACACGACCGGTCGAATCAACATCAGTGGCGGAACCCAAAACCAACTTCATCGATCATTCTTCTCAAGCAACGCAGACTAATGCCCAAGCTAATCATTTAAATTCGTTGTTCAAAAAACAAAAATCTTTAATCAAACGTATAGCTGGCTTATTCCCCGAAGAAGAAATTTGCTCAGAAAAGGCTAAAGTGATATACGATCATCTCAGCTCACTTTATGAGGCTTTCAACAATACTCAAACCGAAATCGAACCATACATCAGCGGTGTTCAACTTGACCGTCAATTAGAAACTTCCACTAAAGTTCAAAACGAGGTTATAGATTTTCAGACTTCGTTGAAAAAAATCTTCGCACCGATTGCATCTTCATCTTCAACACAACCCGAGGTAAATGATCCATTCGGACCTTAATAATATCTTCTTAAGTTCTTAGTCACTTTTGCTTTCAACAAATTTATCGAGAGTTGCTGAATTGATTTCCATTTCATCGTGATTTTATCAATTTTTGAACAAGTTTTTAGAAACGTTCGACAGTTTTTTCAATTTTCTATCAAGTTTGCAGTGCCTTGGGACAATTTCACTCAATTTTAGGGAATTTTTTTCGTTGATTCTTCAAAATTATTTTAAAACATTTTCATCAGGTTTTCAAAAATATACCTACCTCAAAATGGGAATAAATTAGACAACTCTTTATCAAGAAAAATCATTTGGGAATCTATTCATCATCAATCTTGAATACTTACATTGAGGAGGATCGTGAAAAAAATTCCAGAGGAATTTGATTAAATTCAGTGGTGACCTTCGTTTTGAGTTGAGAGTCACTTAAGAAAAAAATTTGGGCCCTGGAGGTTTTCCTGGAAAGAGAATAGAGGTATTTAAAGAGGGAGCATTTTCGAAGAAATCGTGTTTTTTCGCTCTAGCCCCTACCCAACCTGTTTTGGAAAAATTGTCACGTTCGAAAATATAGCATTTGAGATTCTGCGTCGACTCAAACCAATGCGGTCAAAATCCAGAACCAACTTTAGGGTTCCATTGTGCAGTTAAAATATGCAAATAGCTTCTTTTTGAATAAATTCATGTTTTGAAAAATTTTTCTTCTCAAATATTTCGCAATAATTAAACTAAATATTGAAAGATATAATTACTCTAAAACTGGAAAAATATTTTTTTAACACAATGATGCCAATTTTTCTATAGTCATTATCGCCAATTTCAAAAAACTGAAAAAATTCGGTAAATTTTTGGCTACTTATAACTAAAAAATTCGTACCACTTTGCTCCAAAATATGTCCCCAGATTCAAAATTTATTATGAGTGACTTTCGACTCAACATCAAGTTTTCCCTAATTATTAGGTCAAAATCCTCCAACAACTTTTTTCGCGATTCTCGCCCCCCACTTAGATAAACAAATTCTAATTTTTCTTTTCATTCTATTTCACAAAACCAGGCATTTCAATCTGAAAAAATCAATTCACCGGAATCGGAAAATAATGTTCAACGAATAAATCTCACATTGTCTGATCTTATGAGTCCATACATTGATTCACTCAACATCTCCACTACACCTCAACCTCATTTAGAAATACCAAAGGATACTCAGAAAAAGATACCTAGTTCACGAGATACGATAAAAATAAGTATTATCCCTGCAACTGAAGACCTTAAAAAACACATTCTTGACCTTGAAAAAGGCGTTCACAACAGACTAGATGAAATCGAGGGCTCAGTCAAGGATTGCAAAAACCTGGAAAAGTACACTATTGACAGACTACATAACATTGAGAGTTCATTAAATAAAATAAAGAACACAGTGGGGGCTTGCATGGACGACTGCGATTGATAAGTGTAATAAAAAAGACCCTCTCGACAGTGAAAAAATGTTGCAGTTTTTTAGTAACGTACTTACACGAAATAGTAGATCTACATTATACTTAATAGCAATTATAAATAATTAAGTATTTATTTTTACAAAAACCACAGTGGTAAATATTGATTAGGAACATATAGGTACATGAAAGTGTCAAAAAATTGAACTTTAATAAATCTTTAATATTTTCATTGTTTTATTGTACAAAATGAACGAATACATTTTTATAGGGATTCTAATTCGAAGAAATAGTACTAATTTTTGCAAGGAGAGGTGTTAGGGTGCATACATTTTGCTTGTTCAACAAAGCTGAAGTTACAGATGTTTTCTCAATTTATTTTGAAATATGCATATTGCATACCTACTTATTTACGTATTCTGATACCAACGCCACAAAAATGCTACCCAAATTTGTATTTTTTTTTTTCAATTTCTTAAACCGAAAATTCATCGCCGATTTAAAAAATCCTGTTTGTTAGTCAAACATCTCAAAAGTAATTTTTGATTGATTTAAAATTTCAAAAAAGACCCGGTGTTGGTATTTATTGAAATGGTGAAATTACTTTTTTTTTTTGAAAGCCACCATTCAAATTCGGCAAAATCTAGACTAGGAACTTCGAAATTGTACAACTCTTACGAAAAAAAAAATCACTTGGAAATCCATTCATCAACAATCTCAAGTAATAATTACTCAATATATGTATGTACAACCATTTATTCTAATAATTATTTTTTGTTCGATTTGACAAAAACAGGCATTTCAATCTGAAAAAATCAACTCTCCAGAATCGGAAAATCATCTCCAATCAACAGATGTCGTGACTTCGTGCAAAACTTTACTCAAAATCTCCACCTCACTTGAACGCCATTTAGAAACATCTATGAATATCCAAGACCTTGAAAACGACATTTTCGACAAACTGGATAAACTTGAGGATGAAGTGAAAGATAGCAAAGACAGTGAAAAGGACGCTCTCGACAAACTAGATAAAATCGAGGGCCTAGTGAAAGATTGCAAAAACCAAGGAAGGTATACTATCGACAGTCTACACAGCGTTGAGAGTTTAATGGGACGTTGCGAAGTCTTAGTAGATAAAATTGAGGAACTGACGAACAAAAGCAAAGACCGAGACACCGCCGATAAACTGGATAAAAGTGACGATTCAGATAGCGACGACAGCGAAAACGAGTATTTTAAAAGTATTTTCGGTTGATATCACGACTTTTTTTTTTTTTTAAATAATGTACATTATTATAAATTATTAATGGGAATTCGGGTACACCAACAATTTTAGAATAATTTGTTGATTAAATCACAAAGTTTCTCACTAGAAGAACACTACCGAACTGATATGAGTCAAATTTCGTACAGTGATTTAAATTAGGGTAGGTATTATTTCAAAATATAACGTTAGTTTTTTAAAAAAATCATTTTTGACTCCCTTTTTCACAATTTGAAAATTGCTTTCCCCCATAAAACCCCCCAAAAATGAAAATTTCTCGTTGTACCGTAGAAAAGGGTCATCTACATTATATTCGCTATCATTTTGCAAAATTTCAAGCAAATCGGTTCATTTGGAGAAGCTGTAGCCTTGTCAACGGAAATTTAAGCATGAAATATTTCATGAATATTTCTATTTTTCACCCTCAACCACCCTAAAAATGAAAATTGTTTGCTGTACCATAAAAAAGGGTCATCTGCATCACATTTAATACAACTGTGCAAAATTTCAAGCAAATCGGTTCATTTGGAGAAGCTGTAGCCTTGTCAACGGAAATTTTCATGAATTTTCATGCTGAAATTTCCGTTTACAAGGCTACAGCCTCTCTTAATGAACCGATTTGCTTGAGATTTTGCACATTGATAGTGAATATGATGTAGATTACCCTTTTTTATGATACAGCTTACAATTTTCATTTTTTGGGTGGTTTAGGATGAAAAATGGAAATAGTCATCACGAAATTTCATGCTTAAATTTCTGTTGACAAGGCTACAGCCTTTCCAAATGAACCGATTTGCTTGAAATTTTGCACAATGATGGCGAATATAATGTAGATGACCCTTTTCTACGGTACCGCGAAAAATTCTCATTTTGGGGGTGTTTTGGGGGGGGGGAAAGAAATTTTAAAATTGAGAAACAGGGGGTCAAAAATAATTTTTTTTCAAAACTGACGTTGTATCTAAAAATAACTCATTAATTTACACCAGTGTACGAAATTTGACTTGAATTGTTTCAGTAGTTTTCTCTTGACACGAAGATTAGTGATTTCAAAAATTACCCCAAAATGCTAACTTTGGGTATTCCAATCTACATCATTTTTTACCGTAGAAAGTTTGTAAGCATACCAAATTAAAGCTCTCGTTGATGCCAACAACATATCAAAAAATCAGATTCGTGCGTGTTTTTATTCGCGAGAAATTCATCATCGAAAACGTTTGGTATTATCGGTTTTTGTATTTTTTTTGTGTTCGTTTTTTTTTCTTGCTTGGCTTACCAGATTTATTTGAATTTGATTCGGGGGAGATGAAGAATGAATTCAATAAAATGAATAAGATAATCAAAAAGGGATTCGGACGTAGATTTCTATCACGCGCTTACATTAGAATGAATCAATGATAAGTACTTAGATGCAATATTAATATTTTGATAACGTAATAAAACGAAAAAATGCATAATGTACGTAGCTAAATGTACCAATAAAATTTAGGTAATATCTACGAGTCTTCACTTTTTCCAGCATTCATTTACGTAGTATTTTTATTCAAACAAATAAAAAATATTTTCAAAACAATTTTCAATCGGAGGAATGGTGATTATTTTAAAATACAAGCAAATTTTCAGATTTTTTTTAAATGACTCACCAATTGTTTTTTCAACTGTTTTCTAAACATATTCTAAAACCATTAAAACCAACATGTTACTCAAAATTTTTCAAGGTTTGAAAATTATTTATTTATTTTTGAAAATGCATCCGAGCAAATTTCCCAACTTCTTGGCATTACACACACTTCATTGGGAAATTTGATCATCCAAAAATATCGATTTTCAACCAAAAATTTAATGCATAGGTCGACCTTCCTTCCCTTCTACACACACAAAAAATGAACAAAATTAAATTTTTCGCAGAAAAATTTTCAAAAAATTGAAATTGGAAAAAAATTTGAATGCAAAATATTTTTTAATAAACTGAAGATTTTTCTTGCGCGTTTGAATTTCTTCATTTTTTCACCATCTTTTTGACTAAATCCACTACTTTTTCATTACTTTTCACTACCCACGCTTAAAATTACTACTTTTTCACTACTTTCACTACCTGTTAGATGATCTGATAAATTTTATGCATCATTTTGAAAAATAAATTTGGTTCCTAGCTCGAGAAAAAATACACGGAAAAACTCTCCGAAAAAATATGTAAATCCACCTCTCAGACTGAAATTACAGAATTCAGTTTTTGAACAGGAATAAGTAAGTAGGTAAGTACTAAGTAGGTAGGTAGCTAAAATAAAAACTTGAAAAAATATATGTATACTTAGAACAGGATTAATCTTTCTCAAAATTGAAAATGTCAAGACTTCAATTTTTCATTTTTTGAAATAATTTTAATTTATTTTTTTCCTATCGACTCTTTTCCCAACCCTGCTCTAAAATTTTGGAAAATTTTCACAGATTTCAATTTTTCATTTTTTTAAATAGTTTTTCCAATTCTGGGGCTTCACACAGTTGAACCAACATTTGTTTGAGGGATGTAGGAAGTTTTTATCATTTTAATTTTCTTTTATAATTCCCGAGGGACTAAAATTTATAGTTTCTCATAAACGCCAATAACTCTAGGAGAGGAGGGGAGAGGGAGGGAGGGAGGGTAAAAAAATCGCAAAAGAAATTCTCACGAGTGTTAAACTCACTTTTCAATTGTTTTTCAGTACTTTAGAAACCCCCTGAAAAGGTATAAAAACCCGGTTTGCGGTTATTTTGTAGTTTATACAGGATGTCCGCCTCCTGTCCGGTGAGTGAATGTCAATATTTCAGATTTGGATATGGGTACGACTTGAAAAAAACGTACGGACAAGTTGCCCATCTTTGAAATTTAAGGGACAACTGAACTTGTGAAAAAAAAACTACGAAAAACGTATTTCTGACCTCAGAAATGGGTACTAGGTACTTTGGAAAATAAACAAAATATTTCGTCATTATGAATTTTTGCTCCACTTTAAAATTGAAGGCGCTAGAAATATTTTTGTTTATTTTAAAATATTTCTGAACCCCCCTCCAATTTCAAAGTTGGGCGAAAATTCCTAATGACAAAATTTGTTTATTTTCCAAAGTACTGCCCATTTCTGAGGTCAGAAATACGTTTTCACAATTTTTTTTTCAAAGCTCAGTTGCCCCTCAAATTTTAAAGATAGGCAACTTGTCTGTACAACGTTTTTTTCAAGTCGTATCCATATCCAAATCTGAAGTTTTGACATCCACTCATCCAGACCCTCTGTAGATGTACTACAGATTCAAAAAATAATTTTCAATCATTGTTTCGAAATCGACTTTTCTATTTGGAAAATTCGTATTACAGGTAGCCTATTTTATTCCTAGGAAAAAGTTGAAAACCTGGAATGGGAAGAGCACCTAGTTCTACTTATCTACTTTCATGAATAATAAAATTACGAAAGTACGTACATACTTTTTAGTTTTTCTCGTCCTTAAATAATTTAATAATTATCTTGATTGAAATTCATTACTCACCTAAAACAAAGAAACAAAATTCAATTATTAATAGATAGCCAATAAACTTACTAAATAATATGTATGAAAGTACACAAGGTATGTGGGCAAATATCATATTTTATTTTAGGACTGTCTTACATTGAAATTCTGTGTTGCAGGGTTGCATACGTAGGTCTAGGTAGGTAGGTAGGTAGGTAGGTATAATTCTACGGAAAAGTTGAGTGTATCATAAAATCATTCTAAATTTCACTTCGAGGTAGTGCACAAAAAACCACAACTCGAGGTGTCCAATTTTTGCTATTTTTAGGTTCAAAAAATAAAAATTGAGGAATTTGGGAAAAAGGACGTTTGGACAAAAATGGAAACTGAAAATGGGAGATGTTCAGAAAAAAATGAGTAGGTTAGGTACGTTTTCGAACTGGAAGAACTCGAAAGACCTGTTAGGACACCTTGATTTTAGCTCCCTAAAACGTTTTCCAAAAATTGGTAGCCTGAGACTCCATATCCATAACAATTTTATTTTTTACTATTTTCAGGTTTTTGGGTTTTTCGCCTCTTTCAGCGAATTACAAATGATAATTTTTTCCCAGAAATTGACCTTGGACAATATTTTTCAGTTGGCTCCATCGTGTTTGTTGCTGTTGCGTCGTCAGTCGTCTCTCTCTGTCTCGGCTTATTTTTTCTCTTTTTCAATGCATCCGTTCTTTCAAGTTCCACCCTTCACCCTTCGCACTGAACGTGTTTCCAACAATACATCATCCTTCTAATTCCCCTTCACCCTTCGAACTACCCCTACGCATCACCATATGCATTCTCCTTTACTGTATGTACGTATGCCTATAGGCCTATGCCTTTGGATCTTAGCACTGTATATGCAGTTCCAGGTTCCAGCTGGGTTATCATATCATTAGTTCTTTTAGTCTCAGTAAGTTAACCAGTGTAGATGAAACGTTAAAAAGTTTCTATGTTTCGGTATAAATTGATACAGTGCTCCTAAACAACATTCAATGTTCATTCGTTAATTTGTTCGTTTATCGATACGGTAATTCATTTTTTATTTTTGAGTCGACTCGGTGCATGATTGATTAGATCGCAGTACTTAGATTTTCGAAAGACTCGCGATCATACTTATATTTCCAGTGAGATAATCGTCGCTTTCAAACGGCAGGAAGAAATCATGGCATTGTACATTTCGATATGTCGTGATTTATGGAACCAAATCGATGATTTGGAGAAGGAAACATCAAGACGAGGTCCTGAAATGTCTTCTTTAGAGGCAAAGCTGTTTTACGACATCCTTACATCTATTTACGATAAAGTGATAGCGCACGAAACCGAAGTGGAGAAAGTCCTCACTGACAATAAACTGCTGGAACACGCGCAGGATAGTTACCGCTACACTCGAATGAAGGCGGACGATCTGAAAACCAAATTGACGGAAATTTTCTCTACGGATGAATCAACGTCATCTACACAAACGAATACAAATACTCAATCCAGTTCAACACAATTGGTCGAAACTGCAAAAATTTTAGACTCGCAGATCCGAAAACAAACCTTCCTCATTAGACAAATCGATTCCCTAGAAATAAACGACGACACTGGTGCAATAAAAGCAGGAATAGTTTACAGCCACCTTTCTCAACTTTATGATGCCTTCATCTCGAATCAAATTGAGATCGAAGCTAACCTCAAGGACGACGGTGTCATTTCTAATGAACAACAAAAAATTTCCAAGGAAACTCAACAAAAAGTAATCGATTTACAAACCAAGCTGAAACAAATTTCATCTAAGACGCAATCTCTGGTAATTAATAATCTACTTATTTTGAAAACTTTCTATCATTTTCACTGTGGCTAAAAATGTAGATAAGGGAGTTGATGAATCGATTTCCAAACTTTGAAAATTCATAAATTAATTCCCAGTATACCTTTTGTCTTTTTTGGACACATTTTTTTAAAATTTCTAATATTTTTTTAAAAAGTTTTTGCAGTATTTAAAACAGTTTTAATTTTTTAATATTTTAAATGAATTTTCCAAAAAAAAAAACAGACAATTTTTCTCATAATTTTATGGATTTTGATGTAAAAATTTTATTAGGAATCAATTTGCCATTTTTTTTTTAGTGAGAAATCATTAAAAAATCAGTCCACATTCAATGACCTTTTAAATACACCAAAATAATTCTAATCTTTTTCTCTCCCAAAAACAGGTATTCCAATCCGACGAACTCAAATCATCGGAATCAGAAAGTGACCTTCGAGCTACAGCACTCCAACTTGCTAATTTCATCGTTTCCTCTCACAATACATCGGAATCACAATCTGACGAAACTGCGAGTAACACAAGCAACGTCTCCATCTCACTCGAACAACACTTGGAAATATCTAAGGATATCCAAAATAAGATAATTCGTCTAGAAACACTACATCGTGAAAAGAACAACACTCTCGACAGATTGGATAAAATTGAGAGTTTAGTCAAGGATAGCAAAGAGCGTGAAAGGAATATTCTCGACAGACTAGACGAGCTCAAGAATTTAGTGGAGGATTGTAAAAACCAGGGAAAGGACACTTCAGACAGACTAGTCAAAATTCAGAGTGTAGTAGAGGATTTGGAAACCCAGGGAAAGGATACTCTAGAAAGATTAGATAACCTCGAGGGTGTAGTGGATGAATGCGAAAAACAGGGAAATGACGCTCTCAACAGATTAGGTAACATTGAAGATGTAGTAGAGGAGTTTGAAGGCAGACTAGATAATGTTGAAGGCATAGTAGGAGAATGCGAAAATCAGGGAAAGGATGCTCAACAAAGATTAGATAACATCGAGGGTGTAGTGGATGAATGTGAGAAACAGGGAAAGGACACTCTAAACAGATTAGATAACGTTGAAGGTTTAGTAGAGGAGTGCGAAGGCAGAATAGACGGTGTTGAAAGTTCGGTGGAAGATTTTGAAAGCAGATTGTCGGATTGTGAAGGCAAAGCAGACGATATTGAGGGTACAATGACGGATTTGGAAGGAAGACTGGATGACTGTGAAAGTACAGTACAGGATTGCGATGATCGTTATAATGAGATTACCGAAAGACTAGATAACATTGATGGTACGTTGGATGAATTACAGGACAGAGTATGAAGAAAAATAGTGATACCCATTCGATAAGATTGAGCTAAACTACGAGTATTTGTAAAAAAAATCTATCATTAATTTTTATTTTATAGAGAACTTAAAACATAAACTTACACTGTAGAAAAATGTAAAAAAATTAAGTTTTATTATTTCTTCAATTTTTTAATCTATTTTTGAATCAATTTTCATGTGTATCAAGCTTACTTGGTTGCCAATTATATTATGCTCTTGTTAGAAGAGGTAAAAGAAACACGTAGGTATACTTATCAATTTGTTTGTTGTTTTAATCTGCCCAAATTGAGAAGTGAACGATGCTTTTTATTCCTCAAAACCAAAATTTCAGTTGGGCACTCACATTTTTATTTTCTAGGATATGTGAGAAATTTTTGAAAAATTCAAAATTATTGAGTAATTATTTTTTGTGTAAAATTTATGAAAAATTGTTTCTAACCTGACACGACCTTATAAAATGAAATTTTGTAATTTTCAACCAAACTAGAGCTTCTAGCACGATTTTTAAAACGCGTCCATTATTTTCATTTTTCACCTTTCACGCCAGAAATATTTAAATTTCATCACATGAATTGAAAATTTGATTTCTATTTTTTTCTAGACTTTTAAATGCACGATTTTAGAGTGTTTTAATTGAACATCAAAGTACCTAATGATTCTTGCCATGATTTCAAATTCCGAAAATAGTAAAATTTGAAGTTTTCAGGTGGGTAAATACTGTCTACATAATGAAACCAATTTTTCCATAGATCAAGCTGGCGACCACCTAGGTAAATAATAATTTCAAAATTTTCAATTTTTCGGACTCTTCGAAAATTTAATATCCATAGAGGGAATCTCTCAATCTGTCAGTCAACGATTTTACTCACAGGTAAGTACATATTTTTAGCAAGCATGAGGACTGCAGACCTTTAAGACAGCACAAAAAAATCACTCTGAAATAGAAAACTGAGTATACAAAGGGCCTTTCAATTTCCCAAAATGGCTCAAAATTTACACACAAAGAAAGCCAATGACCAGTTTTTATTTTTCTGGTCATAATATTTAAATTACAATCACACTTTTGAAGACCTAATTTTGACACAAGTGGGAATAATGGTATTTTATTGAGGACCAATTCTTTCGAAAAAATCTCAAAATCTTAGAATGTGCGATTCGGTAACTCAAGCTGGAAAAATCTTCGTTCCAGATCAGAAAGCAGTACATTTTCGGGATTAGATATTTTGAAAAAAATGCTCAAAATTTGAAAATGAGCGATATTGGACAGAATTAGCAACAATTCGAGAATCTTCTTCTTAAGTCATATTTCCATTACCTAAAAGTGTATTTTTTGACATTTTGCAACTTGAATAAAAAAAATTGACCGCCCCCCTCACCCTGCCCAAAAATACTATGTCAAAATTGGGCCAGCAAACGTAATCGTAATTACAATGTGGCCACAAATAAATCTTTCCAGGATTTGTGAACTGTTTCAGAAAATTTAACCCCCCCTCCCAAAAACCCCTTAATTTTTCGTTTGTAAGGGAGGCTGCTCTATGAGTACTCATGACTATGCTCTGGTGAGAAAAATAAGCAAATTCAGCGACCGAGTGATTTTTCTGTCGAGAAATTCTTAAATACCTACAAATGAAATAATATGTAAAAATATTGAAAAAATAAATGCATAAGATGAAATGATTAAAATTGTGAATTATGCCGACAACTTTCTCAAAATTGATAGAAAAATAATATACCCATAAAATTTATCAAAAATCTACCAAATGATGAAAAAACTTGAAAACCGTCTTTGAGATGATTTAATGAATTCACATCTAATTTCCTAGAATTCTACAAGAATCAGTTCAGATTCGTTTCGATGTGGTTTAATCTGAAATTTTTTCGTTGGGAAACGATCATAGTTGATAAAATTCTGTGAAAAAATACTGATACAAAAATAACTGAAAACCTTCAAATACGAATATTTAGTCTACCTATGTAGGCTTATCTTTACAAAAAAATATCACAAACTTTGAGACGAAGATAAATAGATAACATCAATTATCACCTGAGTCTATTATGTTATGGTCAAATCCAAAAAAAATCTGCAAAAAAATGACGAAACTGAAGATGAAAACAGGTAGGTGGATAGATACCGAAAATTAAAATTAATCTAGACCTTCTACTTATAGATACAATGATTTTGCAATGATCAATTCCATCGATTTTTCATTCGCTGATTAGGCACACTGAAAAATCAGAAAATGGCATCACAATAATCACTGCGAACGTCAGATGTACCTACATATCAGAAAGAGAACTAGAAATTTTCAATCAATAATAACATTTAACTTACATTCTTGATTGTTAGTTACATGAAAGAAAACTGAAAAGTGAATGATCTTCAAAAATTAGACTCAGTAAAACTTGATGGTGATTCTCGGTATCAATTAGTTCCTCCAATAGGTAGGCACGAGATGAGTTAGATATTTGATTTTCTTTTCTACATATAGGTAGGTAATTTCATTTTTATTTTCGACCTTGAAGTTTTGATTTTCAAGTTTGTCTGGTCATACCTACACATACAAAGAGCTTGGGCCAATGCTGAGAATTACCCAGAGTGAAATGATCACATTAAATGGACCTGATTTGAGTAACTAAATTTTAGTTACTCAAATCGAGTCCAAAGCGGTCTTCCTTATGGGGTCTGATCACTGATCAGGCCTGAAAATATTTAATTGGATCTAGGAAATGTTCGGAATTTATCGGGTAGGTAATCATTTCTCGCTGGGTAGCCATTTGAATCTGAGACACTTTTCATTATTTTCAGAATGTAGTGAAACTAAAAACATCCAAATGAAAAAATAAAGACATTCGGTTGTAAAATATCCTATGCGAAAAGTTTGAAATTTTTGACCTGACGTTAAAGGTTCCTTCTCAAATGAAAAAAAAAACACATAACACACTGTTTCTTTCTTTCTTTCTTTCTTTCTTTCTTTTTTTTGTAGAAAACTAAGCAGTCCATTCTCCATTCCATTCTTCCACTGGCCTTTATAAACAGCAACAACAATATGCCAATTATAGGGGTAAAAGAGAGAGAGCCGATAGAGGGACGTAGACTTACGTGAAATTTCGAGTTTATCATTCTTTTATCCTGGCTACACTGATTTTCATCCCCTCTAAAATCCCCCTAGACCTTTGTGAGATTCAGACCACCTGTGACCTTATGCTGAAAGTCCTCTCATCCTCTGTTGGCTTTGTTTAATTAGTTTAGTTTTTACTTTTTAGTTCGTGCTATCGTGCTTCGTGTACATCAATTATTTTCGCGTAGGTTCCGTTATCGCTTGATCCTTAGCTGCAAAATATATCGAATTTTGAAAAATCTTCATCGGATTAAAATTTAAAAATCATGCCAGTGTGTCGCGATGTACTGAAAAACTTTTCGAACCGAATCGATGATCTGGAAACAGAAATATCAAGACGAGAGCTTGAAATGTGCCCGCTTGAAGCAAAAGTATTCTACGACGATCTCTTATCGATCTACAAGAAAATAATCGAATACGAAAAAGAAATGATAGACGACGATGAATCACAACTGTACAACTTGTTAGAAGATAATCGCAAAGTTCACTTGAAGACTACACACCTGAAGATCAAATTGACAAAAATCATCTCTTCGACTCGATCAACGCCATTAACCGAAGCCAAGGTAGAACCGACCGATACCGAGCGTAATTTAGAACCGTTATTCAAAAAATCGAAATCATTGATTGCACGAATATCTTTGTTGAAACCCAAAGAAGACCTTTGTCCGGAACAAGCTGAAATAACGCAAGATCATCTTAAATCACTTTACGAGTCGTTCGATTCGAATCAAATTGAAATCGAGTCACAAGTCAGCGGCACTGCCCTTGATAGGCAATTGGAACTTTCCAAGCAGATTCAAAACAAAGTGATCGAATTTCAAACAACGTTGAAAAAAATTTCAAATTCGATTAAACCTTTATCAATGACGCAAATGCAGGTAAATAAAATAGTACCTATCTATGCAAAAAAATGCTATCATAATAATTTATAGTGAAATTTAGAAGTTGGTAAACTAATTTCCAGCTAGGCTTAACCAACTTCAATCCCCAATTTAAATCTCACTCAATAATTTCAGATTCGTATGAAATCATACCACAACCAAAATAATGGATTAGGCCTACCTACTCGTTTTTGTGTAATCTGTCTTTGAAATCAAAATGACAAACCGTTTTAAAGTTGGGAAAACACTGAGAAATAGGCATAAATTTCATAAACTTCTCAAATGAATTTTTACTCGATTTTTAAAAAACCATTTCGAACGATTTTAACGATACATTGAATCATAGGCTCGCTTTACTTCAAAATTTCCCCAAATAAATTATTTTTCTCTCATTCCAAAAAATTTTCACATCATTTTAGAGATTTTTACGTTGTTTTTACTCATTTTCAAAACTTCGAAACAAAATTACATAATCGACATTTTTTTTTCATGAAAAATTCTTCTAGAAATGATTCACTTACAGTACCACATATTCTAATTCTTTTTCCTTACGTGTGTTTCAAAAATAGGCCTTACAATCAGAACAAGTCAAGTCACCGGAATCCGAAATAAGCAGTAGCCTTCGATCGATAGAACTTAAACTGTCGAATCTTACTGACTTCTTGGAATCGCGATCGAGTAGAGATGAAACTGAGAGTAATATCAATGACATCTACACCAATGTTGAAGATAACTTAGAAATATCCAAAGATATTCAGAATAAGATGATTTCTCTTCAAACAACGCTGAGTAAATTCGTCGACGACGCCAATCAGCATCGTGAAAAAACCATTCCCAATGAAAAGAATAACACCTCACGCATTAATCGTAAAATTTATTGCCATTATTGTGGTGGTAGCTCTGATTCAGGAGACGGTTGCTGTCTTTGGTGCTATTGAAAATGACCTTAAAACGTTTCTAACATAAGTACCTACGTCTTACTGTGAAATTAGAAAACTATAGGTACACTCTCAAAACACGATTCCCTACATTGTAAATTGAAAATATACATTTTTTTCTTGATTACCCTTTCTAAAACATTTATTATTATTTTTTCACTCAGGTGATTAAATCTAATGCTTCAAATACAAACGTTACTCTTTCATGCTACGATGATGATAAAACAAAAAGAAATGACTATCTAGGTAATTTAAAAATGGAATTAAAAAAAATAATGGCTAGTATTATAGATGACAAAAAAACCGTCGTCACTCCGGAAAGGCAAATACACACATACATTTTTTCAAATTTCAAACGTGGAAGTACAAATCTTGGTTTCCAATCTGGGTATTTTCTTGACTTGAAAATTGCCGAACAAATTGTAAACGGAGAAATGAAAAACAATATTGATGTGTTTATGACACAAAACATAATTAGGTACCTCCATAACCGAAAAAAAATGGAAAATGAATTCAAAGACACAGAAGAAATGGAACGCATTAATGGTGAGTGCATCAAAACACTAGAATTTTGGTATAGAAATTGATTATAGAACTCAATCCATCTCAGTTAGGGAATGGTTACCATTTTAGATGTATGTACTTATTAAGTACATTATTCGATGGACTCTCTGCTTAACAATGAAGTAGGGGGTAAATGGAAAAGTCGATTTTATAATTTCAAAATTAATTTTCTCCACGATTTGAGGACAAAATTTTACTAAAATTTTACCATTGATAGAGAACTGCCTGAAGTATGAGTGGTACAAATTTCAGCTTCATCTGTGCAATAGTCTTCTCACAGCGCCCTCTCAATGTGTCATTAATCAAATAGTGCTTTGCAATTTCCCCACTCTACCTTATGCTGACTTTGAACGAAAAAATGTGATAATTAAAATAATCACAAAACAGTTTTTCTATACTCCTCTCTACCGCTTCGAAACATTCAAATAATTTTGAACAAGGAAAGAAATGAAAATAAAAAACAAGCATTTTGTTTTGCAATAAATAAAAATTAGAATGGCAATAATGCTGAAAAAAAATTAGGTTACAAAATACCTACCTAAAATGGAAATCAAAAAAAGAAGAAATACTCAAGTATACGAGTCCGTAATGAAATTATTTTTCAAAAGAAATACTGTTAATTTGAGCCAAAATAAAACATGATAGGTAATTGAAAATTCAAAAATTGATCATCTACCTGCTTAAATTATGAAAGAAACAAAACTGAATTTCATAATTATTCCTTATTCTAAAACTTTTTTTTTCAAATGATCAAAAAAAAGATCAACATAAAACAAGAAAACACCGCTGAAATGAAAATAAAAACTCAAAAAAATCCAATTTTGTGCAGAAATATATTAAACTTGAAAAAAAAACAAGACAAAAGAAAAAATTAATAGAATTGTGAACTGCAACGTTGAAACTTCCATTAAATTAAGCAATTCATAAAAAATCTACCAAATAACAAAAAGCAATGATCATAAAAAATTCAAAGTCGATTTCGCGAGTTTAAAATACGAAATTTGACGTCAAAGCACAATTCCTTCAATTTTCCTATCACTACCGCTACTCCTTTCAATTTAATTCAGATTTTTTCCACCTTTAATTTGGTATCTATTCATATTTACTTAGTATTGATCAAGGCAGTCTCACTTTTTTACTTGCTTGAAATACTGAAAAATTACAAGATGGTAGTTTTCGACCAAAATCAAAAATGGTAACATCGATATCAACAATCACCCAGGACACAGTTTTTTTTCTTCATAAATGCATATCGAATTATCGATCTCAACGAGCAAAAAAAATCTAAATTTGAAATTTATATTTGAATAAAATAGCAGAATTTAAGCTTTGCGAACGATTTAAACGATCTTTGAAAATCAGCATGACTCGTTAATGATTTTTGGTCCATATAATTACCTGGAGTTCTTAACAGTATACAGGGTGTTCAAAATACGTTTTCAAAATTCACGACTCAAAATTCAATTTTGACCATGGAGATCAGTAATAGGTACCTACGTACTTGGAAAAATGAACAAAATTTCCTATTGTGATATTTTGCCTAACTTGCAAATTAAAGGGGCTACAAATGATTTTTAATTTCAAAAAATCGCGATGAAAAAGATGATAAATGAATGCGGAAATGAATACTACGTCAACAAATAGACAAATTTTGTTATCATTTTTTCCCTACTCTAAAATTTAAAAAGTTTTTGAAGCTCGACAATTTTCGATTTGCTAAGAATTTCATTAAAATGTGGCTACAAATGAATCTTGAACTGTTTCAAAAAATTCAAAACACTACGAAACCAAGTATAGGTAGATGTAACTGCGTTGATTCATGTGTTTTTCTCCTAATCAAGTAATCAACAGCGAACATAGTTATCACTCAGTGAACAAGTTTATCAAAGTACTTTGATTAGTTTGCGGATGTGTATGATGCATGGTCGTGTTCTGCTCATCAGTTTAAAATTATTCATCCCGCATTCACAGACATCAGTTTTTTTTCGCGTTCGTTCCGTTTTTGCGTGATTAAATATTAGCTGTAAAATACTATTATACCTAGTGAATTTTGAAATATCTTCACCGGTAAATATCATGGTAGTGTATCGCGTAGTATTTAGAAACTTATCGAACCGAATCGATGATTTGGAAAAAGAAATATCAAGACGAGAACGTGAAATGTGCCCGCTTGAAGCAAAAGTACTCTACGACGATCTTCTATCCGTCTATGAGAAAATAACCGAATACGAAAACCAAATGGTAAAAACGCTCACACACAGTTTTGATCTAGGCGACTGGTTGGATGATAATCGCAAGACTCACTTGAAGATGACAAACCTGAAGATCAAATTGACTAAAATCATCTCCTCGGCCCAATCAACACCATCGACCGAAGCCAAGGTAAAACCGATCGGATCAGCCACCATATCGATCGAATCCCCGACCAATACCCGACCTAATTTAGAGCAGTTGTTCAAAAAATCAGAATCATTGATTGCACGAATATCTTCGTTGAAACCCAAAGAAGACCTTTGTCCGGAACAAGCCGAAATAATGCAAGATCATCTTAAATCACTTTACGAGTCGTTCAATTCGAATCAAATTGAAATCGAGTCTCAAGTCAGCGGCACTGCCCTTGATAGGCAATTGGAAATTTCCATGCAAACTCAAAACAAAGTGATCGAATTCCAAACAACGTTTAAAAAAATTTCAACTTCGATTATCCCTTCATCTTTGACGCAAATTCAGGTAGGTAAATAATCGTTTTAAAGCTGAGAAAACACTGAGAAATAGGCATAGATTTCATAAATTTCTCAAATTAAATTTTACTTGATTTCTAAAAAACATTTCGAACGATTTTAGCAATTCATTGAATCATAGTCTGCTTTACTTCAAAATGTTCGCTCCCAACCGTCTCCAATAATTAATTTTTTTTTCACATTTTCAAACAATTCTCACACTATTTTAAGTATACCTACAGATTTTTACGTTATTTTTACTCATATTTCCAAAACTTTAAAAGATAATTAATTCGTGCGTGTGTTTCAAAAACAGGCCTTGCAATCAAATGAAATCAAGTCACCGGAATCCGAAAGTAGCCTTCGATCGATAGAACTCAAACTGTCGAATCTCACTGACTTCTTGGAATCGCGATCGAGTATTAGAGATGAAACTGAGAGTAATATCAATGACATCTACACCTATGTTGAAGATAATTTAGAAATATCCAAAGATATTCAAAATAAGATAATTTCTCTTCAAACAACGCTGAGGTCCCCTTTAAGAAGAAATTAGAATTAACCTACCTTAAATCGCTTCAAACAATTCAAACATACGTTTTATTGTGACATTAGAAAACCATAAGTAGGTACACTCTCAAAACATAATTCCCTATATTGTAAATTGAAAATATACATTTTTTTCTTGATTACTTATACCGTTTCTATAACATTTATTATTCTTTTTTCACTGAGGTGAATGAGGTGATTACATCAATTCTAATGATAATAAAAACGTTACTCTTTCATGCTACGATGATGATAAAACAAAAAGAAATGACAAATTTGAAAATAGAATACAAAAAATAAAGGAGTATTTAAAAAAAAAGACCGTCGCCATTCCGGAAAGGCGAATACACACATACGTACATTCGTAAGCATTTATCAGAATATTGTAATTATAGTTGTTCTCTATTTTCAAATTTCAAACGTGGAATAAAAAAATTCAAATCTTGGAAATTTCCAATCTGGGTATTCTCTTGACTTAAAAATTGCGGAACGAATCGTAAATGGATAAATGAAAAACAATAATGATTGTGACACAAAATAGAAGTAAGCGAATAAGCAAAAATGCAAAATGAATGCAAAGACGCGATTATACTGAGTTTGAACGAAAAAATGCGATTACTAAAATGAGCATGAAACTGGATTTTTATACCCCCCCCCCCTCCATCGCTTCAAACATTCAAATAATTTTCAACAAGGAAACAAATAAAAATAAAGAAACGAGCAATTTGTTTTGCAATCAATAAACATTACAATGGCAATGCTGAAAAAAATTGGTTAAAAGATGCATATAATTATGAAGAATAGAAACCAAAAAAGAAGAAATAAGTACATATACGAGTCGGTAATACAATTATTTTTCAAAAAAAATGCTGCTCATTTGAGTAAAAAAAAAACAACATAGGTAATTAGAAATTCGAAAATTGATCACCTACGTGCCTAAATTGTATGAAAGAATCAAAACAAAATTTCATAATTATTCCTAATTCTAAAACTTTTTTTTCTCTTCAAATGAACAAAAAAAAAATGTCAACATAAAACAAGAAACCGGCGCTGAAATGAAAATAAAAACTCAAAAAATTCTAATTTTTGTGCAGGAATAAATATCAAAACTTTTGAAACAAAAAAAAACAAGAGAAGCTCGAAAATGTGTAAAAATAAAATTTTTGGCAAATTAAAAATTGTTGAGCTTCAAAACCTTTTTAAATTTCAGAGCATGAAAAAAATGATCATAACAAAATTTGTTTACCAATTTGTTGGTCACTTTCGCATTCGTTTTTTTTATTGCGATTTTTTGAAATTCAAAATCATTTTAGCCCCTTCAATTCGCAAGTTGGGCAAAAAGTCATAATTGATAATTTTGTTTATTTTTCAAATGCGAGTATCTACAGTGCATATTACCGACCCCCATGGTCAAAATTGGATTATGGATCTTTGATTTTGAAAACGTATTTTGCCCCTTCAATTTTTCAAATAGGCAACTTGTTCATCTCACTTTTTTTTCGTATCCCGTAAAATCCAAATCTGAAGTTTGTATCTGTACCAACTACCACCACTCCCTGGACACCCTGTACTGTAGAATCCCAAAAATGAGAGTTTCTCTTTCTCGTTTCTCTGTTTCTCTTGCTATTGATTGATTTACAGGCATACAATTAACAACAAGTATTCTTAGTCTTATATCAAACAAGAAATTAACAGAGAAAGGTAAACACTGAAATTAATAAATGGTAACACTGCTGACAATAACGAGCTCCGTGTGGCCAGCCCCGACCATGTGGGGGTGGGGGTCGAAAATAGTGCCAATCGTTTGTGCTTCGTTTGTGCACGTTTGTGCACTAATTACTTACGTTTGTGCTCACCCCCTTCATGGCGTATTTGAAGGGAGCCTTGGTCGGGGCTGGGGACACGCAGCCCCGACCATGAAGGGGAGGGGGTTGAAATTAGTGTCAATCGTTTGTGCTTCGTTTGTGCACGTTTGTGCACCAATTGGTTTCGTTTGTGCTTGCTCCCCTACAAAGTGGAAATGGACGGGGCTGGGGACATGCAGCCCCGACCATGAGGGGGAGGGGGTCGAAAATAGTGCCAATCGTTTGTGCTTCGTTTGTGCACGTTTGTGCACCAATTGGTTTCGTTTGTGCTCGCTCCCCTACAAAGTTGAAATGGTCGGGGCTGGGGACATGCTAATAGGGGGAGCCCATAGGAAGGGCTTTAGAGGAATGAAAACCATACACATCGTTTGTGCTTTTGATGCTGAGGATTGTGCACTCATCAAATTGACCCATTGCGTTCGTTTTGTTATACTTGTAATTAAAAGCGTAATTATTCTTGGTCGGGGCTGGGGACACGCAGCCCCGACCATGAGGGGGAGAGGGTCGAAAATAGTGCAAATCGTTTGTGCTTCGTTTGTGCACGTTTGTGCACCAATTGGTTTCGTTTGTGCTCACTCCCCTACAAAGTTGAAATGGAAGGGGGCTGGAGACACGGCGGTGAAATGGGAATTTTGAGAAAAATAACTATCAATGAGTAGGGTATCGTTTCCATATGATTCGATACCGCTGAGCACGAATATGACCTCAGATTTTCTGCTACACTCACCTACCCCTCTCTAGAGCCCCTCAGCCTCCCTCAATTTTCACGATTTTCGAAATAAAAGTTTTTTTGATGACATTGGTGTCGTTTTCATATGATTCGATACCGCTGAGCACGAATATGACCTCAGATGTTCTGCTACACTTGCCTACCCCTCTCCAGAGCCCCTAAGCCCTCCTCAATTTTCACAATTTTCGAAATAAAGTTATTTTGATGACATTGGTGTCGTTTTAATATGATTCGATACCGCCGATCACGAATATGACTTCAGATTTTCTGCTACAATCACCTAGTCCTCTCCAGAGCCCCTCAGCCTCCCTCTATTTTCACGATTTTTAAAATAGTTATTTTGATGGTGTTGGTTTCAGAATACAAAATTTTCAAACCACTAATTAACTCAAAAAGAAGCTACATATTTGGAAGTTTCTAGCCACTCAGTAAATGAGTAGAATCAAAAAACTGTTCTTGGATTTTGATGGCAATTGCCCAGGTGGACAGAAAACATGAAAATACAATCGGGTCATTTTATCCCAAAACAGGTTGGGTGGGTGGGGACCGATGCAAAAAAAATCAGGATAGGGTATTAAAAATAAGTTCTCTTTGAGGAGGGACTTTTTGCTCGTAATGAAGGATTGCATTGAATTTCGTTTATATAGTTCCCCGAATTTTTTTCTTTGGAAGATTGTTTTTTTGTTCAATTTTTGTACCATTTGCAAAGTGATCAAAAATTTACTTCTGTACTGATCTCCTGGAATACCTAAGCATGTATTTGGGGTAGGCAAGTGTAGCAGAACATCTGAGGTCATATTCGTGCTCAGCGGTATCGAATCATATGAAAACGACTCCAATGTCATCAAAAAAACTTTATTTCGAAAATCGTGAAAATTGAGGGACGCTGAGGGGTTCTAGAGAGGGGTAGGTGAGTGTAGCAGAAAATCTGAGGTCATATTCGTACTCAGCGGTATCGAATCATATGGAAACGATACCCTACTCATTGATAGTTATTTTTCTCAAAATTCCCATTTCACCGCCGTGTCTCCAGCCCCCTTCCATTTCAACTTTGTAGGGGAGTGAGCACAAACGAAACCAATTGGTGCACAAACGTGCACAAACGAAGCACAAACGATTTGCACTATTTTCGACCCTCTCCCCCTCATGGTCGGGGCTGCGTGTCCCCAGCCCCGACCAAGAATAATTACGCTTTTAATTACAAGTATAACAAAACGAACGCAATGGGTCAATTTGATGAGTGCACAATCCTCAGCATCAAAAGCACAAACGATGTGTATGGTTTTCATTCCTCTAAAGCCCTTCCTATGGGCTCCCCCTATTAGCATGTCCCCAGCCCCGACCATTTCAACTTTGTAGGGGAGCGAGCACAAACGAAACCAATTGGTGCACAAACGTGCACAAACGATTGGCACTATTTTCGACCCCTTCCCCCTCATGGTCGGGGCTGCGTGTCCCCAGCCCCGACCATTTCCACTTTGTAGGGGAGCAAGCACAAACGAAACCAATTGGTGCACAAACGTGCACAAACGAAGCACAAACGATTGACACTAATTTCAACCCCCTCCCCTTCATGGTCGGGGCTGCGTGTCCCCAGCCCCGACCAAGGCTCCCTTCAAATACGCCATGAAGGGGGTGAGCACAAACGAAAGTAATTAGTGCACAAACGTGCACAAACGAAGCACAAACGATTGGCACTATTTTCGACCCCCACCCCCACATGGTCGGGGCTGGCCACACGGAGCCACAATAACGTGCTGCGGTTATTTTTGGATAATGGAAAGTTCAAGACTTAAGTTTAGTGCTTTTTGCTTTTCAGTTTAGAACTAACGTAGAAAGGTGCAGTTCGTCGATTCGTCAGTTTAAAGATTGTGAATATTTCGTTTAGCATAATACGCAATCTCATTTTTTTTCTGCTTCAGTGAATAGTTTTTCTGTAAAACATCCAGTTGTTCAAGTCTATTCGTTACAATTGTAGTGTCAACTTACGTCTCGTGAATATCTATGAAAAGTTTCTAAAATTAATTTTTAAAATCATGTACTGGCATACTGCATTACCTCTCCACAAAAATTTACTGCAGCGATTTTATGATTTCAAAAAAGAAGTACAGCAACGACAACAAAATGGAGTAAGTGCGATCGAGGCAAAAATATTACACGACCATCTTACATCACTTTACGAGAGAATGAATGCGTATGAACCCGAAATCGAAAAACACTTCGACGGCGCTCTATGCAATTTGATACCGTGGTTGAACGAAACAAGCAAAATGCACTCGGAGGTCTTGAAACTTAAAATAGAATTGACGAAAATCTTTTCTTCGGCCGAATCAACATCAACGACGAAAACCGAGGGAATCAATCAATCCAGTCCAACAAAAGAGCCCGAAACCGAGAAAAATCTAGGCTCACCGATTCGTAAGCAAAGCCACCTAATCAAACAAATCGAATCGCTGGAAAAACTCGATGATATTTGCGCAGTGAAAGCCAAAGTAGTCAGCAGTCATCTTTCTCAACTTTACGACTCATTCGTCTCCAATCAAAATGAGATCATTGAATCAAGCGTCGTCGAGGATAATGCTGCTTTCGATAATCAACAGAAAATCGCTTCGGAAGTACAACAAAGAGTGATCAATTTTCAAACCAAGTTGGAAAAAATCACGAAACCGATCGCATAGCCACCATCGATGAAATCTGCCGAGCCAAGATGCAATTCAAGGTGAATAATCAAGTTTAAAACTTTAACATTACGAGTATAAGGGAGTATGTGAATTGTGAATTGATTCTCTTCCCAGCGTCCGCGATAATTAATTAGTCTACCAATTAATTCAAATTCTGTTCCTAGAAAAAATACTCCAAAACCATTCAAAGGCATTTGTCAATACATATTTGAGATTTGAAAAAAGTTTCTCCAGTCTTCAATGTTTTCCAAAAAATTAAAACTGAAAATGATCGACATTTTTTAAGAGTTGCTCTATTTTTTCAACAGCAATTTCGATAAAATTCTCCTTCTTGAAAAATGGTTTGAGAATCAATTCACTCATCTGCCTTGGATGTAATTATGCGTAATTGCGTATTCTAATTTTCTCTTTGTGTTTCGAAAACAGATTATGCAATCCGAAAAAATCAGGTCATCGAAATAAGAAGCCGCGAATTAGGTAATCAAGGATAAAGAAGCAGATTTCGTCTACATAATATAATAACTCTTGATAGCTTATAAGTACCTATATGAATTTTGTATCGTAAAGTATTGGAAAAAATATATTTTTTACTCTTCTAATCTGATCTTTTAAAAAACTTTCATTCTGATTTAACTGGAATTTAAATGATGCTTACGAATTTTCACAAACTCCATTTTCCCCCATTCTACTTACGATGGAAATGAAAAGTATAGTCAAGTGAAAGAAAAAGATTGATGAATTTAAAACAAAGAAAAGAAAATCAAATTATCAACTATAGGAAAACGTTCTCCAAGGGATGTTTCGACGTTTCTCTTACTTTTAAAATTCGAAATGTGGTTTGTGGTACTGTGGTAGGTAGGTAGGTAGTTTGAAAACATTACTTTGGAAAATTTTCAAAACTCCGAAAAAAAATTCATTTGTAATAATCTGATGATAACCAAAATGACACAAAAACTTGAAAAAGGGAATCGATAAAAATTGTAATGTCAACTTTTGTAAAATTGAAATCGAAAAAAAAAATCAAAAATCTATCCATCAACAACAAAATAATGATTAGGTATTTATTAAAAAACTCAATCATTGAAGCAAAAAAAAAATCAAACGAAGCAGAAGTTCGTAACACTCATTCAAATATAAATTACTGCAAAAATCTAATGAAAATAATTTCAAATAAAGTCAAACAGAAGTGAGAAAATCAACTTGCTTTAATTTTATGGAATAAAAATCAATTAAAATTTGCGAAATAACGAAATATTCAAATAGGTAGGTACTAGGTAGGTACTATAGGCAATTTGTTAATATGATAAAAATTAAAGTTGAAAATCGTCCAGAATTTGATAACACGACATGAATTTTACCAGTAAAAAAACATCAATTTTATTCAACCTTGTGAAAATTGACCAACACTGAAATAAATTAGCAAGTGGCAAGTGGCAACAACTGAAACTAGTTCTTATTCGTATCGGAGTCTTTACTCGATAGTTCGTTCGTTCAACGCTTAACGCTTATCAGTAAGGTATACAATGTACGAGACATAAATCATCATTCTTGTGTAGAAGTGCGAAAATTTTTCAATTTTTTTCAAGTCGGTTCTTCCATGGCATTTTCAACTACCTAGATCAAAAGATCAAGATCTTCGTTATCAACGTACCACTGATGAATAATCGCTATACATAGTTCACAGCATCTGTAAAAATCATGTCATTCAATGTGGAAATGCATAAACGCTTAATGAGACGAATCGACGTTTTATGGAAGCTACGCGATGACCCGGATCTAATTAAAGTAAAAATACTTCGTGATCATCTTCTGTCAACTTACGATAAGATGGTAGCATATGAAACAAAAATCGAAGAAAACTCCGACAGCATTCCCAATCTTCCCACGTGGTTAAACGAAGTTGAGGTAGCCCATATAAAGACGATCCAAGCAAAAATAAAATTAGAGCAAACCCTTTCGTCGAGCAAATCAACATCACCAACCGAAACCAAGGTAGGTGACACCTCCAATCCAACAAAACAATCCGAAAGTGGGAAAAATTCGGACTTACAAATTCGTAAACAACGTTTCCTAATCAAACGAATCGAATCGCTGGAAATACTCGATGATATTTGTGCAATAAAAGCAGAAGTACTGCACAACCACCTTTCTCAACTTTACGACTCGTTCATCTCAAATCAAATCCAGATCGAAGCAGGCACCGACGACGATACCAATCTCGATAATCAACAAAAAATTACCACAGATATCCAACGAAAAGTGATCGATTTTCAAACGAAGCTGAAAAAAATCATGCAATCGATCGCATCAACTTCATCGACAGAATCCAACATCAGTATCGATCGTTCAATTCAGCCAACACCGATTGACACCACAGCCAATTTAGACTCGTTATTCCAAAAGCGAGAATCATTCATTAAACGAATATCTTTGTTGGAACCTAAGGAAGATCTTAGTCCAGAAAAAGCTGAAGCAATGTACAATCATCTCGATTCGCTCTACGAGTCTTTCAATGCGAATCAAACTGAAATCGAATCACGGGTCAGCGGTCCAATACTTGCTAGCCAGTTGGAAATTTCTGAGCAAATTCAAAACAAGATGATCAAACTTCGAGCTAAATTGAAAAAAATTTTCGCACCGATTAAACTTTCATCTTCGTCGACACAATCCGAGGTAAAATTATTCTCTCTACCTATTTTAAAAGCCATTCATCATAAAAAATACATGTATATAGGTAGGTACGTGAATGCTTTCATAGAATTTCATCTGAAGATTTTCGATCTTTTTTTTAAAAAAAAATTGCTTCATTTTTTCTACACCAAATTCAATGATTGTATTTCATAAAAAAAAATCCCAATAATTCACTTAGCGACTTGAACTTTGAATGGTCTATTCTATTATTTTATGTTGTATGTATGTGTTTCAGCAACAGGCATTACAATCTGAGCAAACCAAGTCACTGGAATTCGAAAGTAGCCTTCGATCGACAGACCTCAAATTGTCTAGTCTTACAGACTTATTGGAATCGCGATCAAGCAGAGATGAAACTGAGAGTAATCTCAACGACATCTTCACCCATCTTGAAGATACCTCAGAATTATCTGAAGATATTTTTACGAAGATAGTTTCTCTTGAAACAACATTGAATGAATCCATCGACGCTAACAAACATCATGAAAAAAACACTTTAGATAAGCTGGATAGAATTTTGGAATTTAACGGACGTTTCGAACAAGATTACAAAACTAGAGTAAGTGTTCTGGAATTTGCACCATTTTGTTAAATCAAAAATTTATTCTTGGTTCGTTTGAAAATTTTTCATTATTTCCTCCAGTGTTGAAAAAATTTCCTACTTTACAAATTCATTATTTCAAAGAAGATTTTCGATCTTTTTTTGTTTAAATTGCTCAAGTGATTTTTTCTACGCCGAATTCAATGATCGTTTTTCATAAAAAAATTTCCCAATAATTCACTTAGCGACTTGAACTTTGAATAGGTATGTCTGTTCTAATTATTTTATGTTGTACCAATGTGTTTCAACAACAGGCATTACAATCTGAGCAAATCAAGTCACCAGAACTCGAAAGTAGCCTTCGATCGATAGAACTCAAATTGACTAATCTTACGGATTTGTTGGAATCGCGATCAAGCAGAGAAGAAACGGAGAGTAATACGAGCAACGACATCGACACCGATCTTGAAGATGACTCTAAAGATATTAAAACTGGGATAATTTGCCTTCTAGCAACTATGAAACAATATGAAAAAAACGTTCTTGATAAGCTGAATAAAATTTTGAAATTTAACGAAGAACGTCACGAAGAAGATTATAAAACTAAGGCAAGTGTTTTGTAATTTATTGTCTCTTCCATCGGTAGGTAGGTAAATCTCAGGTCGAGATTCAGCTGCATACTTACCTAATTTGAAAGCTATTCATAGTAAGGAAATACGCAAATTCTTCAAAAAATTGATACTAAAAATTTTCGATCTGAAAAAAATCGCCTACTCAATTTCTTTGAGGTACACTAAGTACCATAATTGTTTTTCATTAAACGTTTCCCTATTTAATCCACTTAGAGCCTTGAATATGTGTATTATAATATTCTTTTTCGTTGTGTGTGTTCCAAAAACAGGCATTACAATCTGAGAAAATCAAGTCATCGGAATCCGAAAGTAGCCTTCCATCGATAAAACTCAAATTGTCTAATTCTACAGACTTATTGGAATCACAATCAAGCCGGGATGAAACGAAGAGTAATATCAACGATCTCTACTACGATCTTGAAGATAATTCAGAAATATTTAAGGATATCCAAAATAAGATAATTTCCATTCAAACAACATTGAAGGAATTCATCCACGCTGCCGAAGATCATGAAGAAAACACTCACAATAAGTCCGATGAAATGCAAATTATTATAAGTATGTTTGTTCCAATGGATGATTAACCAAGATCGAGAACGTCTCGACGTTGCATTGTGGTGAATAGGCAGTAGACCTTAGAGCACTTATTTGGTAGATACCTAAGTACATTCTTGTGAACGTGATCCACGCAGTTTTCGATAGCTACTTTGAATCCATATCCTTGAATCAAAAATCAACTAACGGCTCGTTTATGTATTAATTATCGACTGTTGCCTTTTCGGGTACTATATTTTTTAAACAATTTATTTGTATTTTCAAAAACGTCTATGATTTCGTCAAACTTAAAGGCTGCTAAATGTGTCATTTTTTTAGTCCTGTAAAATTAAAAACTTAATTCATAAGTAGGTATGTAGTTCGCTGTATTGATGATTAAAAATAATTTATTTTCATTTTCTAAAAACATTTGTGTTCTATGCTTACTTAATAATTCATTTAACTTGAAAAACTGTAAGATAATTTTATTTTTTCAGTTGTAAATATCAAAAACTAATTGACAGTGACGTAATATTTTTATAAATACGTGGAGGGCGATTTCCCCTTTATACCTTTGGAAAATAAAAATAACATGATGTAAGTATTATACTTATGACTTATGACTCTTAATCTGTTTGTAAAAAAAATTATTCTCATTCATTCAGAAGGTAAGGATAGGTATACCTACTTTAAAACTTCATTATTTCACAACTCGACGACAAAAATTTAAAAAGAAAAAACGAATAAAAAAATATTAGAAAAATCGCTCAAAATTATGGTTTAAAAATCCAATTTTTCAAAATTTTCAAAAATTCTAAAAGTGTTTTAGTCATGAATGAAAGCTTTGTCTGAAATTATTCATTTTTAGGATGAACGATTCAAGGCCAAAGTCGAAAACATTCAAATACCTACCTACCTAATTTTACTGAGAAAAACAAATCGACCACCTCAATTAAAAATTAAACTTCGTGAGCATAAAAAATTATAAAATAAATTTTAAAAAAAAAGATGAAATTACAAAATTTCTTTTGAAGTAGCCATCGAACGTACCTACTTGTAAAAAGAAACTAATTGAATAGGGACATGAAGTAAATTTTAGAAATCAAAGTTGGGCTGAATTGAAAAAATAAGATGAGATAGGATAAAAAAAAATAGAAACAGGAATCTGATCAAGAAAAAAAAGTTGAAAAAAATAATTTGAAATTTTATTTAAAAATGGACTCATGAAAAAACATAGAAATCACCAAACAACAAGTAATATAAAATACTGAAACTCGATATGAAAAATGATCAAGTTCAACAACAGTTTATAAAAGTCGTTCAAATAGGTAAGAATGAATTAGGTACTCAAATTTAATTTAAGACGACTCGGGAAATTTCATAAAAACACACGAAATCAGATTCATTGATTCAATTTATTTAAGTAAATTTGTAAAACGACACAAGGTTCAAATTATTTTTTGCTATTTGGCTAAATTCAAAATAGGTATAACGCTTACAGCCATATTCAATTCATTTAGATAACTGCTCTCAGAATTCAATAGATTCAACATTGGAATCGACCATTGGCAACCCTTATCGACAGCTGAGCAATGAATTCATGGATTCTACTTTCTATATTGTACTAGGTAGGTAGAGGTACTAGGTAGATACTTGTTATATTTGCACTTATTGAATTATGCGTATTATCTTCGAGTTTCGAAGTCACGTTTAAGTCTGCGTCTATCAAATTTCTTTTATTCGTTTATTCATATGATGTTTATCGTTGTTGCATTTTTAATCATTACGTTTACTTGTCCATCTAAAATTCAAGCGTGAACATTTTTTGTAGTGTCGGTTTCGATTTTAGTGAATTTTGTGACATCTTCGATATCACTTTAGGTACGATTAGTACGTAACTCGTTGAAGTTTCCAACAACCGGAAAAACCATGTCTCAGTATTATTTGGCAGTACACAAGAATTTGAAGGAGCGAATCGATGATTTGAGATGTGCAACACTTGAGCGAACGACTTCCGTAAGTGCAATTGAAGCTAAAATATATTATGACCATCTTATATCAACTTACGAGAGAATGGTTGCATGTGAACTTAAAATCGACGAGACATCAATCGCCGATCTCAGCACTCTAAATCAGTGGTTACAAGAAACTCGCCCAGTCCACAAACAGGTGGTCGAATTGAAAGTAGCATTACAGAATATAATTTCTTCAACCGAGGCTACCTCCTTACCAACCGTAAACAAAGTAGATGATGAGTCCTTCAAAACTGAACCGTCCGAAACCGAGAAAAAGTTGGACTTCCATACTCGAAAACAAATCTTCCTCATCAGACAAATGGAATCGTTAGAAATACCCGACGACATTTCCGCAGTAAAAGCAGAAGTAATGTACAGTCATCTTTCTCAACTTTACAATTCGTTCATCTCAAATCAAATTCAAATCGAAGCAAGTGTCGACGACGATGCCACTCTCAGAAATCAACAACAAATCGCCAAAGAAATTCAACAAAAAGTAATCGATTTTCAAACGAAGCTGAAAAAAATCATGCAGCCGATCGCATCAACGTCATTGACAGAATCCAACATCAATATAGGTCGTTCTTATTCTCAACCAACACAAACCGATACCGAAGCTAATTTCGACTTACTCATCAAAAAAAGAGAATATTTAATAGAACGAATAATATCGCTGAAACCAGAAGAAGAAGGTGTTATTGTTACTCCAGAAAGGGCTAAAACAGTATTCAATCTACTCAATACGCTTCACCACACGTACAACTCGATTCAATTTGAAATCGAATCACAAGTCAGCGGCTCTATTCTCGATAGTCAATTAGAAATTTCCAAGGAAATTCAAATCAAGATGATCGAACTTAAACGAAAGTTTAAAAAAATCTTCGCTCAGTAGACCTACCTTCATCTTCGACGTAATTCAAGGTAAATCATACACCTATTTGAAATTGTTTTTCCATTTGAGAATTAATTTGAATGTAGTGTTTTTCACCTTTTTCGCACATTTTTTATAATTTTTTTATATTTTTTCGTGCTCTAAAAGGTATATTTACTTGACTATTTGAGAATGTCGAATTGATGCTTAACTTTCAAAATTTTACGAAATGATACTCACTTTTTCAGATAAGAATAAAAAATTCAATTTTCCATATTTTGATCAATTTTTTTAAAAAGATTTTCGTGCGAAAGTACAGTACACTTGGCTGCACGTATTTTTTCATTGGTTTTTTGGTGAGAATCAATTCGACAACGCCTTTTCATAGAAAATTCTTTAATTAGAAAAAAACAACTAGAAATCCTTGTTCTTTGGCCCATTCTAATTCTTTTTTTCGTTTGTTTGTGCGTGTGTTTTAAAAACAGGCATTTTCATCAGAACAAATTAAATCATCGGAAGAAAATAATCTGCAACACGAAACTGGGATTAATATGTATCAGCGACATCTCAAAATCAATGAATGATCATTTAAAAATATCAAAGGAAATCCAAACTCAGATCACACCTCTTCAAAAGAAATTGAATACATTCGTTGACTGTAACCACAAAAATGAAATTAAGAATTCTGGTAAATGTGAAAAAATCCTCGAGATAAATTATGAAACATTCGACACACAACAAAAACTTTCCTCTTCTATCATAAAGTGTTTGTCTCAACGAAAATGATATTTTATTAAAAGATAGAATATTTTAAGATTTTTGAATTTACGCTTTGAGTGCTATCCAACTAACGATAAGTAGTGTACAAAATATTGTAGTCTATCTAAAAACGTGTATGATTAATTCTTAAGTCCAACTTGAAAAACTGTAACGTAATAATAATTTTAGCTATGCGATTAGAATGGGCAAATTCAGAGATGATTTTAGTGGTCTGAAAATTCAAATTTTAGAAATTTTCAAAAATTGGAATATTTTATGATCTATTTAATTTTTTGTTTACAAAAATCTTAACTTGAGTATGTATGTACATAGGCATATAACATAATAAATATGAAATTTAATACAGTTTTGCATGACATTTTTCATTAGAAAGTCCGATGAAATGCAAATCATTTTAAAGGATGGTTTATGTTATATATCTTTGTTCCAATGGATGACTAACCAAGAGAATGTCCCGTCGTTGCATTGTGGTGAATAGGCAGTAGACCTTAGAGCTTTTATTTGGTAGATATCAAGTACATACATTCTTGTGAGCGTGATCCATGCAGATTTCGATAACTACAATTTTGAATCCATATCCTTGAATCAAAATTCAACTAAGGGCTCGTTTATGTATTAATCGACTGTTGCCTTTTGGGGCACAATATTTTTTCAAACAATTTATTTATATTTTCAAAAACATCTATGATTTCGTCAAACTTAAAGGCTGCTAATTGTGTCATTTTTTTAGTCCTGTAAAATTAAAAACTTAATTCATAAGTAGGTATGTAGTTCGCTGTATTGATGATTAAAAATAATTTATTTTCATTTTCTAAAAACATTTGTGTTCTATGCTTAATAATTCATTCAACTTGAAAAACTGTAAGGTAATTTTATTTTTTCAGTTGTAAATATCAAAAACTAATTGACAGTGACGTAATATTTATAAATACGTGGAAGGCGATTTCCCCTTTATACCTTTGGAAAATAAAAACAACATGATGTAAGTATTATATTTATGACTTATGACTCTTAATCTGTTTGTAAAAAAAAATTATTCTCATTCATTCAGAAGGTAAGGATAGGTATATCTACTTTAAAACTTCATTATTTCACAACTCGACGAAAAAAATTTAAAAAGAAAAAACGAATAAAAAAATATTAGAAAAACCCCTCAAAATTATGGTTTAAAAATCCAATTTTTCAAAATTTTCAAAAATTCTAAAAGTGTTTTAGTCATGAATGAATGCTTTGTCTGAAATTATTCATTTTTAGGATGAACGATTCAATACCAAAGTCGAAATAATTCAAATACCTAATTACTGAGAAAAACAAATCGACCACCTCAATTCAAAAATTGAACTTCGTGAGCATAAGAAATTATAAAATAAATTTTAAAAAAAAATAGGTATATAAATAGGTAAAGAATGAACCAAAACTAAGGAGTCCAATAATTGGAAAAGAAAAAACTCTCTCCTTATTCTTTTCCAATAGGTACATAAAATTAGAAATTTTTTTTGAAGTAGCCATCGAACGTACCAATTGTAAAAGGAAACAAACTAAACAAAGGCATGAAATACATTTTAGAAATCTTTGGCTGAAATTAAAAAATAAGAAGAGATAGGATAAAAAAATAGAAAGAAAAATCTGATTGAGAAAAAAAAATTGAAAAAAATGAAACGAAATTTTATTTTAAAATGGACCCATGAAAAAACATAGAAATCACCCAACAACAGGAAATTATGTAGGTATGAAAAACTGAAACTCGATATGAAAAATGATCAAGTTCAACAACAGTTCCGTAAAAATTGTTCAAATAGGTACGTCTACGTACATAAGTAGGTATGAATTACTCAAATTTAAATTGGGACAACTCTACAAATAAAATTACACGAAATCAGATTCAACTTAAATTTGTAAAATGACAAAAGGTTCAAATGATTTTTTGCTATTTAGCTAAATTCAAAATAGGTATAACTTTTACAGCCATATTAAATTTATTTATGGTCCAGTGTCTATAATCTTTAATTCATCTGCTCTTAGAAATCAATAGACCCAACACTGAAATCGATAATTGGCAACCCTTATCGACAGTTGGGCAATGAATTCATGGATTCTACTTGTTATACTTATTGAATTGTGCGTATTATCTTCGAGTTTCGAAGTCACGTTTGAGTCTGCATCTATCAAAATCCTTCTATTCGTTCATTGGTACGATATATGTTTATATTGCTGCATTTTTAATCGTACTCGTTCATCTAACATTCAAGCGTGATCATTTTTTGTGGTGTCGGTTTCGATTTTAGTGAATTTTGTGATATCTTCGATATCAATTTGGGTATACGTTTGGTAAACTCGTTGAAGTTTCCAACAACCGGAGAACCATGTCTGATCATCATTTGGCAGTACACAAGAATTTGAAGGAGCGAATCGATGATTTGATAAAGGCAACATACTTAGAACGAACAAGTCCAGTAAGTACGGCTGAAGCAAAAATATATTACGACCATCTTACATCAATTTACGAGAGAATGGTTGCATATGAACTTAAAATCGAAGCAACAATTTCCAATTACGAGCGATCCCAGTGGTTACTGGAAACTCGCATAGTCCACAGGCGGGTGGTCGATCTGAAAGTAGCATTACAGAAAATCATTTCTTCAGCCGAGTCTACCTCACCAACCGTAACCAAAGTAGATGATCATTCCATTAAAACTGAACCATCCGAAACCGAGAAAAAATTGGACTTCCATATTCGACAACAAATCTTCCTCATCAGACAAATCGAATCGCTAGAGATACCCGATGACATTTGCGCAGTAAAAGCTGAAGTAATGTACAATCATCTTTCTCAACTTTACAATTCGTTCATCTCAAATCAAATGCAAACCGAAGCACGTGTCGACGACGGTGCCACTCTAGAAAATCAACAAAAAATCGCCAAAGAAATCCAACAAAAAGTAATCGATTTTCAAACGAAGCTGAAAAAAATCATGCAACCAATCGCATCAACTTCGACGGCAGAATCCAAGATCAATATCGATCATTCTTCTCAACCAACACAAACCGATACCGAAGCTAATTTAGATTCACTTGTCAAAAAAAGAGAATCTCTAATAGAACGAATATCTTCGCTGAAACCTGAAGAAGAACTCAGTCCGGAAAAGGCTGAAATAATGTACAATCACCTCAATTCGCTTTACGACTCGTTCAACTCGAATCAAACTGAAATCGAATCACAGGTCAGCGGCTCTACTCTCGATAGCCAATTGGAAACTTCCAAGAAAATTCAAAACGAAGTGATCGATCTTCAAACAACGTTGAAAAAAATCTTCGCACCGATCGTATCTCCAGCTTTGGCCCAATTTGAGGTAAATCTCCTATTTAAATGTTATTTTTTTCGTTATAGAATACATAGTAACTTTATTCTCAGTTTTCAAAATTATTGACGATACGATTCTCAGATTTTCTGATACCAAAATTCAACGTTTTTACATCTTTCGTGCCTAGTTTTTTTCACAACGATTTTCGTTCCTTCGTGTAATATTTTCCATATTTCGAAAATTTTCAATTTTAAAGATTTTTTACGTGATCCTGATGCACTGATAATCTCGATTAAAGTATGTAGGTACTCGTATTTTTTCATCGCTTCATCAGTGAGAATCAATTCGATAACGCTTTTATTTCATGAAAAATTCTTTAGAAATCAGTGCACTATCTAATACATACATATGTAGGTAGTAGGTGGGTAGGTAGGTATAGTAAGTAACTAATCTTAAATACGCTCATTCTAATCATTTTCCTTCTGTATGTGTTTTGAAAACAGATTTCTCCATCAGAACAAATTAAATCAAAGGAATTAGAAAGTAACCTTCAAACGATGAGACTCGAATTGTCGAAATTTATAACTTCGTGCAACAAAACGTTAGAATCGCATGAAAATGGGATTTCCAGGGACATCGACATCTTAAGCTCTATGAATGATCATTTAAAAATATCCAAGGAAATCCAAACTCAGATAAGTTCACTCCAAATTACAGTGAGTAAATTCGTCAACGCCAACGAACGCCGAGAAAAAATCACCTTCAATAAACTGGATAAAAACCCCGAAAAAAATGGACACCAACAACAAGATAAGAATTCCCGGAGTAATGATCTAGATAAAGAGACTACGCCAGGACAACGTTGTACGAGTAGTTTTACTGCTGCTTATGAAAAGTATTTAGAAACTATGAGGAAAAATAATCTTCAAAAAGAAAATTCACAGCTCAAGTAGGTGTAGGTAGGTAGAGGTACCTGGATTTAAATTTACGCTCTGACTGCTATCCGATAAGGAAGTATTACTGAAGACTTTGTAATTTATTTGTAGTTTTTAAAAACACGTATCTGTGATTAATTTATGCAACTTGAAAATCAGTAACGTGATAGTAATTAGGCAGTGGCCAATACAAATGTAAATATTATTTATAACATTGTAATAACATGAACTACTCATTTTTTAATTTTCGAATACAACTCTTGAAAAAAGTTCTACTTTTGTTTGAGTTGAAAAATTATTTTGCGAACAAGTTTCAGTTTTCTCGTAACAAAAAAAAATGAGTAAGTACAAACACTTCACTTTCGAATTTCAGACGTACTTCTGGTGGTCTTACAGTAATAGAATTAAAATTTTGGAAAATTCCTGAAAATTTAAAGAAAATCAAATCGCGACAAAAATCACCTCTTCCTCCTCCTCCAAATTCTACAAAAATAAGAGGGCCCAAAAAAATATCATGTTTTTACATTCCAACCTTTGCGTTTGGTTTATTTTCATTCAGAATCAGAAATAAGTCTCTCATCAAGAATAATGAGAAAAATAAAAAAATAAATAAAATTTTCACGCTTTTATATTTTACTGAACTCGTCCTGCAAGATTCAATTTTCCTGTATCTAATCGATCAGAAGTTAACTAATCAACATTGCAGTTTACAATTAGATGTAAAAAAAATCAATAATGAAATAAATGTCGCTTTTTAAAAATACGTGGCTATCTTTTATATCTACATATTATATCACATATTCAAGTGTGAAAGTTTTTAGTGATTTTTGTGAGATCTTCTAGGTATCACTTTAGGTAAGCACGTTTAGTAAAATAATCCTCAGAGTTTCCAACAATCGGAAAAATCATGGCTGATAATTTGGCACTACACAAGAACTTGATAGAACGAATCGATGATTTGAAAAAGCTAACACTTGAGCGAACGAGCCCAGTAAGTGCAATTGAAGCTAAAATATATTACGATCATCTTACAACGACTTACGAAAGAATGTTAGCACATGAACTTAAAATCGAAGCAGTGTATGAAGCTTACACTCCGTCTCAGTGGCTACAAGACACTCGCAAAGCCCACGTTGAGGTGATCAAACTCAAAATAGCATTACAAAATATCCTTTCTTTGACCGAAAACAACGTAGATAATCAATCCATCCCAACTAAAAGGTCAGAAATCGAGAAAAAGTTGGACTTCCATACTCGAAAACAAATCTTCATTATCAGACAAATCGAATCTTTAGAAATACCCGATAACATTTGCGCCGTAAAAGCAGAAGTAATGTACAGTCATCTTTCTCAACTTTACAATTTGTTCATCTCAAATCAAATTCAAATCGAAGCAAGTGTCGACGACGATGCCACTCTAGAAAATCAACAAAAAATCGCCAAAGAAATCCAACAAAAAGTAATCGATTTTCAAACGAAGCTGAAAAAAATCATGCAGCCAATCGCGTCAACTTCATCGACGGAATCCAAAGTCAGTATTGATCATTCAGTTCATTCTTCTCAACCAGAACAAACTAATACTGAAGCCAATTCAGACTCGCTCATCAAAAATAGAGAATCTTCAATAGAACGAGTATCTCCGCTGAAACCTGAAGAAGATCTCATTTTGAATCACTATCGAGTGTATCGACCACTCATCAGATCACTTCGCCGCCGCCGTGATTGACCATTTAAAAATATCAAAAGAAATCCAAACTCAGATGACTTTTCTTCAAACAAAATTTAATACATTCGTTGATTCTAACAAAAAAAAAAAAAAACAAAAAAAAATGAAATTAAGAATTCTGATAAACTGGAACAAATTTTCTAAATAAATAAAGAAATATTCGACACCCTGCAAATAAAGTATTGTATAATCTATATTTTATCAATTATTATTATTTTTTCTAAAAACACGTAGTCTATGATTAGGTAATTTGTCAAACTTGAAAAACTGTAACGTACATAATTATAATTTCAGTTGTATGTATGATTCAAATGTACAATTTCAGACATAATTTTGGTGGTCTAAAAATTCGAATTTTAAACAATTTCAAAAATTAAATTATATTTTTATGGTCTATTTAATTTTTTTTTTTTACAAAAATCTTAAGCTTACACAATCTACATAGCTATGTAGCATAAAAATAAGTTGAAATTTAATACAGTTTTGCATTCAATTTTTTATTAGAAGCTTGTAGGTAGGTAGGTAGGTACTTAAAATGAAGAAATAGAAGAAATGCTTCGAATGGAAAAATATTAACATCGTTTAAAATTTCACATGATATTTTTAACATGACCCAAGAATGGTTGAAGCAAAAAAAATCAAAAGGAGCAAGTTCGTAAGACTTGTTCGAATACAAATTACTGCAAAAATCTAATAAAATAATTTCACATAAAGTCAAATTTACAGAAGTGAGAAGAGTGACTCGTTTTAATTTCATGAAATCAAAATCAATTTTTTTTCAATTTGCAAAATAACGAAATCTTTAAATAATTTGTTATCTAATATATTAATATTTGTATGATCAAATTTCAGTTTAAAATCGTTCAGAATTGACAACACTCCATGAACCTTACCAGTAAAATATCAATTTCATTCTACCATGTAAAAATTGATCAGCACTGAAATTAGCAACTGGCAAGTGGCAACACTATCCACAATCAATTAAGTAATAGTGCTGCAAGCTGCAATTGAACAAGGACGAAGCACCCTGGGCAAAGTCCAAGTTACTAACTAAAAACTAGTTCTTATAGTTCTTACTGTAAAGTGTACCATTCGTATTGGAGTCTGTGCTCGATAGTTCGTTCGTTCATCCCTTATCAGTCAGATATACATAAAAATCATCTTGTGTTCAAGTGCGAAAATTTTTCAATTTTTTTTTCGAGTCGGTTCTTCTGTGGCATTTCCAACTACTTAGATCAGAAAATCACTGTGAATATTGAAAAGATCTTCGTTATCAACGTACCACTGATAATAATCGCCAAAGTTCACAGCATTTGTAAAAATCATGTCATTCAATGTGGAAATGCATAAACATTTAATGAGACGAATCGACGCTTTATGGCAGCGACGCGATGACGCAGATGTAATTAAAGTAAAAATACTTCGTGATCATCTTCTGATAACTTACGATAGGATGGTAGCATATGAAACAAAAATCGAAGAAAACCTCGGCAGCGTTCCCGATCTTCCCACGTGGTTAAACCAAGCTCACGATGCCCATGTACAGGCGATTGCTTCAAAAGTAAAATTCGAGCAAACCCTTTCGTCGAGCAAATCAACAGCACCAACCGATACCAAGGTAGGTGACACTTCCAATCCAACAAAACAATCCGAAAGTGTGAACTTACAGATTTGTAAACAACGTTTCCTAATCAAACGAATCGAATCGCTGGAAATACTCGATGATATTAGTGCAATAAAAGCAGAAGTACTGTACAACCACCTTTCTCAACTTTACGACTCGTTCATCTCAAACCAAATCCAGATCGAAGCAGGCACCGAAGACGATACCATTCTCGATAATCAACAAAAAATCACCACAGAAATCCAACTAAAAGTAATCGATTTCCAAACGAAGCTGAAAAAAATCATGCAGCCGATCGCATCAACTTCATCGACAGAATCCAACATCAGTATCGATCGTTCAATTCAGCCAACACCGATTGACACCAGAGCCAATTTAGACTCACTCATTAAAAAAAGAGAATCTTTAATGGAACGAATATCTTCGCTGAAACCAGAAGAAGGTGTTAATGTTACTCCCGAAAAGGCTGAAATAATATTCAATCATCTCAATTCGCTTTACTACTCATTGAACTCGATTCAAATTGAAATCGAATCACAAGTCAGCGGCTCCACTCTCGATAGCCAATTGGAAATTTCCAATGAAGTTCAAAACAAGGTAATCGAGTTTCAAACAGCGTTTAAAAAAATCTTCGCTCCGATTGTAGACCTACCTTCGTCTTCGACGCAATTCAAGGTAAATCATCTCCCTACGTATTTGAAATTGTTTTTTTTCATACGAGAATGTCGAATCGATTCTCAACTTTCAAAATTTGACGAAATGATACATTAATACTCACTTTTTCAAATAAGAATAATTCAAATAGGTAAGTATGCAATTTTCCATATTTTGATCAATTTTTTAAAAAGACTTTCGAGCGTATACATACACTCGACCACTCGAATTTTTTCATCGTTTTTTTGGTGAGAATCAATTCGACAACACTTTTTCATAAAAAATTCTTTATTTAAAAAAAAGTAGAAATCCTCATTCTTTGGCCCATTCTAATTCTTTTTTTCGTTTGTTTGTTTGTGTGTGTGTTTTAAAAACAGGCTTTTTCATCAGAACAAATTAAATCATCGGAAGAAAATAATCCGCAACACGAAACTGAGATTAATATCAGCGACATCTCAAAATCAATGAATGATCATTTAAAAATATCAACAACGGAAATCCAAACTCAGATCACTTCTCTTCAAAAGAAACTGAATACACTCGTTGACTCTAACCAAAAAAATGAAATGAAGAATTCTGGTAAACTGGAAAAAATCCTCGAGATAAATGATGAAATACTCGACACACAGCAAAAACTTTCTTCTTCTATCATAAGGTGTTTGTCTCAACGAAAATAATGTTTATTAAAAGAGAAAATTTACGAATATACTAAGATTTATTGAATTTACGTTTTGAGTGCTATCCAACATAACGATAGTAGTGTACCTACCAACTAAATATTGTAACCTATCTAAAAACTTGTATGATTAATTTTATATTTAACTAAAAAAACTGTAAAGTAATAATAATTTCAGCTATGCGATTCGAATGTGCAAATTCAGACATAATTTTAGTGGTCTGAAAATTCAAATTTTAGAAATTTTCAAAAACTGGATTATTTTATGATCTATTTAATTTTTTTTTTTCAAAAATCTTAACTTAAGTATGTACATAGACATGTAACATAAAGATCAAATTTAATACAGTTTTGCATGAAATTTTTCATTAGAAGCTTGTACGTAGGTAGTAGGCATGTATTTAGAAAGACTGAAGTGGATAAAATGCTTCGAATGGAAAAATATAAACATCGTTCAAAATTTCACATACTTACATTTTCAATGTGACGCAAGAATGATCGAAATTTGTTTGGATGAAATTATTAGTACATAAGATGAAACTTAATTTTTTTAATATTTACTTTTTATTAGGATGCGCCTTAATATCTACTTGATGAAGTTTGTTTTCTGATTCTTTTTTCACTCTCTCGCCCTGCATGATTACAATCACAAAAAAAGCGAATACAACTTTTATTTTCGAATTGTCGCATGGCGGGTGGTCTAAAACATTTTATTTAAAAATTTTCAAAAAATCAATTTTTTATGTAGGTTGCTTCACATTTTTTTTAGCATGAAATCTATTCAGATACCTAGTTGAATTATACAAAAATCAATCAGATAAAATCCAATGCAGTTTTAGGTTTTATTTCAATGAATCATCAACGTTTGAAAACAAAACGGGATGACAAAACGCATTGCAGCTAAGAACTCAGAGTTCACTCATTGCTCCCTCTCCTTTTGAACCCTTCTCAAAAAACTGTCAATAGGAATATTTTTTTCAAGGTGAAAGAATTTTACAGTGAAGAAAACTCCATACCCAGACATGATTTCTTTAACCTCTCCGCTGCCTCTGATTTCATTCAGTTCTCAATATATTTTTTATCATACGATGAATTCAAAATCACGAATGATGTTTGAAAATTAGTGAGACTCGATGAACTCACAGGTCGGAAGCCAACAAGCTAACCGATCAAAGCCGAACTGAAATTGACAGGTAGCAACCCCATCACAAATTGAGCATTCAATTTTACTCGAATCGATTCAGTTTTTCTTCAAGTTATCAAGTGGTTCAAAATCCATTCGTTGGTTTATTCGTTTATCAAACTAGTATTTCTTTCGCATTCGATTGTAAATGTTTTGAACTTTTTTTGTGTTGATATTGTAGTGAATTTTGAAAGACCTTTAGTGTTTGTCTTTGTCAACTCGCGATTAGAAAATACCGTTGCAAAAATCATGTTATTGCTGTACAACACGATATACGATAATATAATACACCGAATCAATGATTTGGAAGAAGAAATATCAAGACAAGAGCATTTATGTAAGCCTGAAGCAAAACTGTTATTCGACGAACTTACATCAGTTCGCGAGAAAATTATTGCATATGAAACCCAAATGGAGACAAACATCATCGACTTCACCCTGCGTGACCGTTTATCTAAATTTCGGCAAGTCTACTTGAGGGTGTTAAATCTGAGATTAAAATTGACGAAAATTCTTTCTTCAACCGAACCAACATCGCCGACAGAGACAAACGTAAATTATCAATCCAAGATGGTAGAACAGTTCGACACCCAGAAAAATTTGGACTCACAAATCCATAAACAAAACTTCCTGATCAGACAAATCGAATCGCTAGAAATACCCGAAGACATTTCCGCAGTTAGAGTTCAAGTAATAAATAACCATCTCTCTAAACTTTACGATTCGTTCATTTCAAATCAAGCTCAAATCGAAACAAACGTCGAAGACGACGCTAATACTCTCGAAACCCAACAAAAAATCTCCAAACAAATCCAACAAAAGGTAATCGATTTACAAACGAAGCTGAAAGAAATCGAAGAATCGATGAGCATTTCCGATGATTCGTCCGAATCAACAGAGACTTATATCAAAGCTGAATTAGACCAGCGAATTAAAACAGGACAATCTTCAATTAAACGAATACGTTCATTGGAACCCAAAGAAGACGTTCGTGCAAAAAAGGCGAAAGTTATGTACACTCATCTTGATTCATCTTCCACCAAACCTGAGGTAAATAAATAAATTCATATTTGAAACCCCCTATATAGCAGGTGAATTATAATTTTCAAATTTTAAAACTTCATGCCGAATTCATTTCAAACGTAATTCTAGTTTTGCGATCCAAAGTTTTGAAATAAAGAGTTTGCAATGTTTGCATAACATTTTACCAGCAAATAATTTTAATCTGGTATTGAACTTACTACTTTCGAGAATTACCGCCCCCCCCCTACTCCAAAAGTGACAAAAAGAACCGAAATATACATCATATAAACCTAGATATACAAATTCTTTCATTCTTATGTGCGTTTTCAACAGGCAATTGCATCACAAGAAATATTCGAGGATATCCGAAATAACGTTATTCTACTTCAAACAACACTACAAAAATTTCTTGACAGCGAACATCGTGAGAATAAATCTTTCGACAAGCTGAGTGACATTGTGACCTTAATGTTTCAGCTACTTGAAAAAAAATACGGAATTGATATTCCGTGATAATACTTAGCTGTTTAGAATCAAAAACATTGATAGGCTGTTGATATTTTCAATAATTATTTACTATTTATAGAATGAAAGGTCGTTGTTTTCTTTTTTATATTTATACGAGTATTTATACTTTTGAATATTTCGAAGATAGGTAAATATGGTAATTTTTTGATTTACAGATTGTAGTATAGGTATTCAATATTGCAATACAATGAAAATAAGAAAAGCTGTTTTTGATTTATACTATATGAATTTTAGATTTTATTTTGATGTTTAGAAAAATAAAATTGTTATTTAGGTACATGTAATTTTTAAGAAACATTATACTCGTAAATACAAAACCAACTTTAATGTAGGCAATTTATAGTGAATTACATTAAGAATTTTGAAATTTAAATAATACGTATGTACATATAATTTTAGTAGGTAGTGTTATCTGAATTTTTTTCACCCGAAAATTTCCAAAATTGAAAAAAAATGCATCAAACGTAATCCAAACCACAAGTAAACTCCATAAAGAGTTTAGTAGGCATAAAATAAATGCCTATTTTAATACACAGTTATATTTTTAAAAGTTAGGTGTTAATCGTATTGAAATAATTTATTCAAGTAGGTAAAGGTACGGAATAAAGAAAAGTTGAACTTCATTTCTGAAATATTTCAAAATAGATAGTCTACAGTTCAATTTGGAAAAAAATGCTTTAAAAATGAAAACAGTTGACAGGGGGGGGGGGTGGTATTTCGTAGGAGTCGGTTGGTCGTGTGAGGAAACGGGCGTTTTTCTCGACCTCATTCAGAAATCGCGAGTTAATTTTTCAATTTCTTTCAAATTTGATAAACTTTTGGGCTGCAATTTTTTTGGAAATGGTCAAAAAAGAAAATCATGGGCTTTTTCATTTTTCTCGTGAAATTTCAACCTACATTGATAGGTCGCATGATTACTTTTCAATTTCGACCATTTTAATAAATTTTTGGAACCAACATTTTTTAAAAGCGGTCAAAATAGAAAATCATTGTGATTATCGTTTTTTTCGCGAAATTTTAACTAATTTTGATAGGTCACAAGGGGGCTTTTTAAAACTTATAGGCAGCCACTTTTTAAGGTTGAAATGCCCCGGATGCGGAACTTCTAGACTCGTATGAGTGTTCTCTACCGAATGACAAACATTTTTTGCCCCCCCCCCCATTCCATCAACCACGGAAAATCGCCCCATTGTGCAACCTCGAAAATTTAAAATAAGTATTCGGTTTCTCACATGGCATGGCCAAACAACTCCTAAAAAATCCCCCCACCTCCCCCATAAAAAAAATTTCCCAAAAAATAACTGAATAAAATTATGTACAAATCACGAATACTATCCAATTCAAAAATATTTAATTAACCCCTGATTTAAAGGGGTGGATGGAAAAATATTGAAACTAAAACTGAAGGACGAACTAAGTAGGTAGGTACGTATTTCACTAAAAAGTCAAAGAATTTCGTCCCAAACACACCATAGTCTATATTCTCACAAGCACCCTCGTTCCAAAAATGCAATGTTCCCAACCCTAAGTCTGTGGGCTCACCCCCTGGGGGGCTCCCGAAAGTCGACTGTAAATACTTTTCGGGGACTATGGGAACATTATATTTTTGAAAAGGGCATATACCACTGATTGAAAAAATAAAATGTTCCCACCCCTCCGACCATGGGCTGAGGTACCACCCCCCTAGAGGGGGTGTGAAAGACCGTCTTGTGGTGTGTATTTTCGTAATTTTTGGGTGAAATCTACACTGTCGTATTGTTATAGTTTAAAAATAATCAATACCCCCTTCCTCCCCCACCCCTGAAAAGGGTCCACCCCCCTCAAAATTTAAAATGCGTATATTTCCTGATGTAATGCACTTATTTGAGTGAAATTTTTTTTGTTAGGTTACAATTAATGCTTAGAATTTGAGAAATATTTTTTCCACTCTCCCTCACCTCCCACTCACGCCTCATCTTCCTACTCAGATAATTGAGATCACACAACTTTAGCTGTAATGCAGTTATTTTCGCGCGGTTTTCGCTATTAACCTTCAAGTTAAACCTGTAATGTAAATAAAGGAACACTTACATCATCCTTTGTACTCCTGTTTCATCCTCTCCCCTCCATTACTTCAAAATTATCTATTTTTGGTCACATTTTTAGCAGTTTTGCTTTCTTTTTTTTGTTTGAAATTTTTCATAATATGTAGTACTTCAAATAGGGAACTAGCTTCAGATGGTTAAGTATAAAATTTATTATTCAAAAAATAGAACGAAATCATTTTAGATGCAAAAATTTAATTTTGCCGCATTTGAAATTTTTAAAATTTCAACAATTATTCATGCTTTCAAACATTTTAATTCCAGAACATAAAAGCTAATTATCCCGAGCAAAACGAGAAACGAAGGCAAAAGTTCCAGAAAATTGGTCATTTAAAAGATTGAATAGGATCAATATGTATAAAATGAGCAGGGCTCGTATATTCTTTCCCTAAAAAACCCAAAATATGCGCTTAAATATTCCATAACGATATGGGCATTGTTTTACAGGAAAAATCAATTCCTATAGGATTTTATATACCTACTTACTTTATATTTTTGTGTAATACCAAGAATTCACAAACAAAAATACAAAATAGAGCGTTTTAAAATCACGAAAAGATGATTCGAATTTCATTATTAAAGGAATAAAAAACAACTAAAATGAACAAAAAATAATAAGTGGGTATGGGTGAGCTATATTGACAGTTTTACAAATTTTGCGGGGAAAAAATTAAAAATATCCAGATACTTACTAATATGATGCAAAAATTTGAAATTGAGCGAAAAACATTCCCTAAGAACTGTTAAAAACGTAAAATAGGTATTTCTTAAATATGCTGAAATTCATGCTTTTATGGTGAAATATGCCAAAATATGCTCTAACAAATTAGGCTCATTCTACTTGAAATTTCATAAATCGTGGAGATAATTGAAAAATTCCCTATCCCCTATGCATACAAAAAGTATGCTCCAGCATAAAAATCCGAGCCCTGAAAATAAGTTAATTTTATGGACCTTGAACCGTGACATTCTTCTAGTTGAAAAACTCAAGAATTGAGAAAAGGAAAATCATGTACTTTGTCTTATTTTCGAAAATAAGTCAACTAGAGCAAAGCAAACCTAAAAGCTTTTGAAAATTTATAATTCAGAAAATTGAATACATAGCATTACTTTCAATGTAAATAATAAGTAGGTATGTAAGTTGATTCTATTGACTTTAAAATTCTTCAAATTTAATGGTTGGTAAATTTTGAAACGAAAAACGATTAGCCCAAGCGAAGCGAAGGCAAAAGCTATCAAACATTTCTAATTCTAGGATTAAAAAATCATTTTTTTAGTCTTGTTCCCTGATTTAAAAATGTCAATTTCAGAATATTGAAGAAACTTTGGCCTTAGAGCGAAATGAGGACAGAAGCTTTCAAAAATTCATAATTCAAGAACTAAATAATAGGCCTAGGTATCTTTTTAGACGTAAAAATACAATTTTTCTGGTTTTAACATTTTAAAAATTTGAAAAATAATTTTCAAAAAATTTCAGTTTTGGAATAAAGAAATGAATGCGAGTTCAGTATACTCTACATTTCGCACACCTTTTCCTATTGTTTTCGAATTGTAAATTCCCCGAAATCTCTCAGCCTCGCCAATTGCTATCCATCCATTACGTACATGAGAATCTCATTCAACTTTCAAAAATGTGAAGGTTCGCTAAAAAATTGACAAAATGTCAAGAAAATCGACCACTTCATTAAAGATGATGTAGTTTCTCTTCAAGAATTACACATTTTCTAATAAATGACCTATACTTAGTTATAGTAGTTATCTCGTTTTTCGTTCCAAAAAATTTAACACCTGTAGGAAATTAACAAGTGAAATTTAAAAAATTTTAAAGCCAACAGAATCAACATACATAGGTACCTATTATTTACACTGAGAGAAATGCTATTCAATTTTCTGAATTATCAGTTTTCAAAAACTAATGTATTAGGTTTGCTTCGCTCCAGTCAACTTATTTTCGAAAATAAGATAAAGTACCTATACATGATTTTCCTTATCTCAATTTTTGAGAGCTCCGCTGGTGCTGATTCATTTCTCTTTCAGAAATTGAAATTTTTATAAAACGCCAGCTGCAATTAGAAGAATGTCAAAGCGCAAGGCCCATAAAATTAACTTATTTTACTCTTATTGATGCTAATCAAACTTATAAATGACCAATTTTCTGGAACTTTTGCCTTCGTTTCTCGTTTTGCTCGGGATAATTAGCTTTTATGTTCTGGAATTAAAATGTTTGAAAGCATGAATAATTGTTGAAATTTTAAAAATTTCAAATGCGGCAAAATTAAATTTTTGCATCTAAAATGATTTCGTTCTATTTTTTGAATAATAAATTTTATACTTAACCATCTGAAGCTAGTTCCCTATTTGAAGTACTACATATTATGAAAAATTTCAAACAAAAAAAAGAAAGCAAAACTGCTAAAAATGTGACCAAAAATAGATAATTTTGAAGTAATGGAGGGGAGAGGATGAAACAGGAGTACAAAGGATGATGTAAGTGTTCCTTTATTTACATTACAGGTTTAACTTGAAGGTTAATAGCGAAAACCGCGCGAAAATAACTGCATTACAGCTAAAGTTGTGTGATCTCAATTATCTGAGTAGGAAGATGAGGCGTGAGTGGGAGGTGAGGGAGAGTGGAAAAAATATTTCTCAAATTCTAAGCATTAATTGTAACCTAACAAAAAAAATTTCACTCAAATAAGTGCATTACATCAGGAAATATACGCATTTTAAATTTTGAGGGGGGTGGACCCTTTTCAGGGGTGGGGGAGGAAGGGGGTATTGATTATTTTTAAACTATAACAATACGACAGTGTAGATTTCACCCAAAAATTACGAAAATACACACCACAAGACGGTCTTTCACACCCCCTCTAGGGGGGTGGTACCTCAGCCCATGGTCGGAGGGGTGGGAACATTTTATTTTTTCAATCAGTGGTATATGCCCTTTTCAAAAATATAATGTTCCCATAGTCCCCGAAAAGTATTTACAGTCGACTTTCGGGAGCCCCCCAGGGGGTGAGCCCACAGACTTAGGGTTGGGAACATTGCATTTTTGGAACGAGGGTGCTTGTGAATACCCATAAAATATAAGACTTTTCAGTCCCCGAGAGGTTTTAAAAAAAGTCGATTTCTAGAGCACTTTTTAGGGTATAGAATATAGACTACCAACGTGAACGTCTCCATTGAAAACACACGAAAATAGAAAATCAACATGGTTTTATTCGGAAAAAATCGTTTCTTTAGCGAAATTAACTTAATTCATTCCAACTTCCCACACATCACCTGTTCTCACTCTTACTCCCACCTCGAGTTCAATATTCGACTATAGTCTATAGTACAATTTACGTCACTCTAAAGACAATACCACATAAACCCTAGAGACGAACTATAGCTTTAATCCATTCAAGCTTTCATTCCATTATACATACTCGTATACGATACGAATACGTAGTATACGTACGTATAAGGTAAGTAATTTTTGCTTCGGGTAAAGAAACACATCTAATTGCATTTCGGTGGATTCGAAATCGTAAAATTTTCACATTAACTCATTAAAGGAACCCAGACCCTATTCAAAAGCAAAACACAAACGACTTTATAGCCTGAATTTCGGGTACCTACTTAATGTATTTTAGAACGCTTAGAAACAAAGTATTCTGCTCTATGTGTATAAGGCTATACGATTACCTCGACTTCATACAGAATAAAGAGAATAGACCTCACGACAAGTTGCCAGTTGCCACACGACAATACGTATTCATTAGAGCCAACACCATTATCCGAGACAAGCTAACCGATACCTAATTGATAACCACCTGAAGCGTGATTTCGAAAAGTGAGCTATTTTTGGAAGTTGTCTGACTCTGGACGAGGGCAAAGGTACTCTACTCGTAGGTAGGTAAAGGTATATCCGACATCTCGAGCAAAACGCATAGACATACGTAGTACGGGAAAGTTGTCACTTGCACGATTATTTTTTGCATGTGCGTTTTACAACATGTCAATGCGGTAAGAGGATTATAGAATCTCGGTTCGTTAAATTCTTAGCAAAATAATGTTAAAACTTTAACAGGCTGAGGACTTAATACGTAGTGTAGGTACTTGGGTAGCTTAACGACAAATGAATTTTAATCGTATTATTTCTCTATAACGCAGGCATTCTTTCGCACTTTGCTTCTGCATCAGTTCGTCGTGTTACGCTCGTTTAATTTAAAATCCTATTACGTACATTGTAGATAGAAATACGAGCACTACGACGAATATAGGAATAGCTAAGGTGGTAACGACAACGACGATGAACGATGGCACGATGCTGAGGCAGAGAGGTGTTACTGTTGGCCACAAGGCGATAAGGTCAGTATACGAACTACAAATCGTAGTAATACAGTTTACTCGGTTATAATAACCCGATGCTATACAGCAAAACCAAACAGATGTGTAATTCTGACAGCAACATTTATCTCATCGTCTTTATTTCTCTCTCACTTTGATTGTTACACTCATTCTTCTCTTCTCTTACCTCCACCATCATCACCTCCGCATCCAGTACTTTCTATATACAGCATAAATACACCATAACGTACTGCTCTTCAGATATAGCCACCTGAAGTTATTTGTAATAACGTTGAAATATTACGAGACTCGAATCGTATCCTACACACGAATACATGCCTATAGCGCAAAACAATTCATTTCACCACCGCTAATATTGCAAATTAGTTGTAAATTTTTCAGCTAACAACGAATTTTAAGCCGAGCTGGTTTAATTAAATTGAACCTAGATGCCCTTACGCTCTAATAAATGACTCGGTGGATGCTGAGCGAGTAAACTCGAATTAAAAAACCATAAATTTTCAATTATTGCTGCGCATTTCTTCGCGAATAAATTAGTAGGTATCCAAATGAACAATTTTGAACGACGAAAACGATGAAAATATTTTTTTAAAACTGCCATCTCGAATTTACGGAAATTAAAACGAAATTTAATTCCCATAACAAGTAGCTGAAAAGACCTTGTGGTGGCTGGGAGGGGAGAGGGGTGATCTAACTTTTTGATGGCATAGAGCAGCGCATTGAAACTATTTGTTTTGAATGGAAAAAAAAAATACCAAAAAACTGGATCAAACAAGAGTGAACGAGTAAACTCGAAATTTGAAAAAAAAATTCAAATTACGTAGTAACATACCATTCTAGAATGAGATTTTGAACAAATGATACCATTCCAAAAATTGCCGAAAAAAGGTTCAGCTGCTAGGTTAAGGCATTATAAAAGAGCTCCATAGTCAAAGAGGGTAAACTTATTTCACAAATCAATTTCATAAGTAAAAAAACCATGAATTACATTTAGGTAGGTCTAGGTAGGTACGTGAATGATGATGAATATTTTTTGATCTTTTAATCCTGATATCAAAAATTAATTCGAAGTTTGAAAATATAAACTTTGATACCTCACCAACATGATTATTGATGGTTATGCTGAAAAATTCAATTTTTGTTCCATTCTCCCCTCCCTTTCCATAACATCAATCAAAGGTATAAACCAATTTGATAGCAAAGCCAATTCTGACAGAAAAGAAGCAGTTGGATAAATCAATAATCATCAATTACCTACCATAAACATTTTGTCATTCATGAACCAAGGTTTTTGTAGTCTCATTCCAGATTACTAGGATCATCTCTCGTTTCGCTGCATTCTTAAAAAAAATGCTAACAAAAAGGATCATTGGAATTGAACTGAAACTAGCTCCTTTACTGAAACCTTTCCATTTAGACAAAACCAATCTAGTTCAAAAAATTATGTCCCTGTAAAATCCGTCACAATCAAAAGTTTAAACATTCAAGTTCCATTTTAGAAGTGGAGAATTCTTCAAAATTCTAAAAATTCAAAAAAGCTGCTACCAAGACGAATTTTCAACTTTTTTGCAAAAAAATACACTCTCAAACGAAACGAACCAGTATGGATGATTGGGTGATTCATTTCAAATCCCAAAACTCGAAAACAACCATTTTTGGATCATTTCAGAGCCTCCAGTACAATTTTCAAATTTCTCAAGGCATTTCAAACCAGTTCAGAAGGATTAATAATGAAATTTAGCGCTTGTACATAATTTTGATTGGAAAATATTGTTGACTCTTTTGAATGCAAAAGTCGAAGTCAGTACAAAATTATATTTTTAAGCAACTAAAAAATTCAAAAAAAAAAAATTAAATAATTTTTAAAAATTAAAACTAATTTTATGAACGCTTTATTCGTTTGGGTATCGTCTGTTGAGTTTATCGTACAATCATAAGATTGAAAAACAATCATTTTTGGAGCATTCTGGGGCAATTGGAAATATCTGGAGAAAATTGAAAATTCACTCAGGGCTCCGAAATATGTAGCCCAAAAGAGACTTTTTCGAGTTGAAATGTCGTGAAAAAAAGATCTATACAAATATGACGACTTTTTGAATTTTTAAAAATTCGCCAAAAGAATTCAAAAATCAATTCTTCTCTTCAAGTTTTAGTTATAATGAGGGTTTTAGGACGCGAAAAATAAACAAAATTTGTGGGAGGGAGAGGGGGGAAGAAGGATTTTTAAAAAAATGGATAAACCAGTTCAAAAAGAGAAAAAAAATTTTATTACACTTTTTTGGATGAATTGATTAAAAAGATTCCCAAAATTAACACAAAATAGAATTGTTGATTTTTAAAATGATTTTTCAGCGAAATTTGATGCAATTTCTCATGATTTTCTTAACCAATAAATTTTTAATCAGAATTATTACCTAGTCTATTTCAGAAATCTTTTAAAACCCTTCGTCAAATTTTACGATATTTTAGTTTTGAACACCTACTTGTAATCTGTTTTACAAAATTAAAATCACATCATAATTTTATGAGTAAAATTAGAGACTTTTTTCATTCTTCAACTAGGTAATAAATTTCCAGTCGAAATGGTCAGTCTATTTCAGAAATTTTTTCCAGGATTTTTAATCAAATTTTACGACACTCGAAAAAAAAAAGAATTTCAATGATGTGTGAATTGCACAAGAATCACAAACTTATTATGAATTTTAATCATCAAGTTATCATGGATAGGTATCCAAATCATCCATATCCTTCATGAATTCTAAAAAAATTGATTAGAAAAACTTACTTCCTGGTTTTATGAGCTATTTCGTAAAGTTTCGAATAAACTAAATTCCAAATTATTTTTTCATTATTTCAACTTACCTGCAACAAACAAAAATAAAAATTTGTATTAATAATCCAATTTCATTAGTATGCAAGGTTGCAAGCAACAAAATACTATAAGTACATATAATTTCTATTCATTGTTAATCTAACTCTAAAATTCACAGATATAATGAATATGAAGAAAAAATTGGAGTTTATAATGTAAACAGTGAGTAATACATAAGCTAACGAAAATTCTCATAAAAAGACTGAAAAAGTTACAGACTGATGAGTGATGACACTGATGACAGTGATGACTGATGAGCTCTGAAGAGTCAAATTCAAAAAATTGGTGAATGATAATTTTGAATTCAGCGACCTCAAATTAGCAAGAATTAACATGTCACATCATTTTTTTCTAATTATTAACTTTTTCAAGATTTCGGGCTGAAGGGTCATTGAAAGGTCGTAATATCAAAAAAAATATGTAGATATTTGAACTTGGGGCCCTCTCAGAAACCTGATAAATAAAATACAAAAATTCATCTCTCTAACAAAAAAACACCAACCTCACAAACCAAATCTAACCCCTCCCCCTTTTTACGGGTGTAATAATCTTGTAATTATAAACACCCCAAAAAAACACACGTCCGAAATTAGGGGCTGGAGGGTCATTGAAGGGTCGTATCAAAAAAATACGTAGATATTTGAACTCACTGCTCCCTCAGAAACCTGATAAATAACATTACACTTCCGAAATTGGAGGCTGGAAAGATGAAAGTTATTGAAGGGTCGTATCCCAAAAATAAGTAGATATTTGAACTCAGGGTCCCCTCAGAAACTTGATAAATCATATCACACGTCAGTCTCAATTTCTTGATATTTTGAACGTGTTGGGAAAAAAAGAGAAAAGAAGGAGGTGGGGCAGAGGGGTTAATTCAAAAAAAGAACTCAATATTCGAGCCCAGCGTCATTAAATTGAATTTCAAAAAGGATGCAGATTTACCATACCTATAGTCAATTCAAAAATGACAGATTTAAACTTTTGCATTCATTATAAAAAGTCAAGCTTTCACATAGAAAATTCAGTTTCGAGCTTTTCAAATTTAAAATCTGATTTTAAACTTTTGGGCTATTCTCTTTAAAACCCCACAAACACATTTGCTCCAAGTTCAACCAATCTTCAGCTAAGAGCGTTCAAATGACAGTCTCAGAGAAATTTTAATGCGAGAAAATTTCAAGGCTTATTCCCCTGCCTCTCCTTCCCTCTCTCCCTCCCTCTCACCCTCCTGGCTTTCAACTCACCAACCCACAAACATATTATCAATGAAACTATTTCGAAAGAAAACCACCATTCATAAACAAGTAGGTATAATTCAAAAGCTACCAAAAGCATCATCATCTTTTGAACAATCAATTCTGATTTTCTGAAAACCCATCAAACGTTCCGAGGTCAAAATTCCATTTGGCAGAATGCTCTGCAGCCTTCAGACTTTGAAAATCTCTCGACGTGCTCGTATATATTAGATTATTCATCTACCACAAATTAAAGCTAATAAGAAAATTACTTCACGTTCACGACCTTTTAATAAGCTCGCTTTGATGTTAAATCAAACGTGTTCGAGTAGACAACACTGACGTATCTGTAATTGCGAGGAAAAGTTTGAAAAAAACACGCTCACAACCACCCCAAAAAAGGTTTTGAGAAAAAAAATCCCGGGTCGACGATTATTTACAACATTTACCCATCCTATTGTTGTAATTTTATAGTCATACTTTTGAAGTTATGAAACTGGCGAACAAAGCTTTAAAGCTATCAACGCCTACGAGAGTCCGGAGAGCAAGCACGACGACGACGGTGCAAGCGACGTTTAAAAAGGTAAAAAGTGATGTTTAAAGATAACGCAATGTACGAGTACAATTTGTTGGTAAAAGAAAAGAAAAAAGCTTTTACGAGTTTACAAAAGCGTCTACACAATAAAGAATATCTGCAAACGAAATTTTTTCCTATACAAATTTATTTTATAGCCAAGTTGGTTGTTCGCGCCCGCCGCGTTTCAAAAATACCAAAAAATGCAAACGTATAAAAGTAAAAACAAGAGAATTTATTTTTACGAGCAGACTGATAACGCACTTTACACATCTGAACACTGAACAGTGGGTTTGAGGAGAGGGGGGTAAGCAAAGGCGAACTCTCAGCACCACGTGCGATACACTTTTAACATCTGTACAGATGGAGGGAAAAAAACAATACGAAGATATAACGATTTTGCGAATTTTTTCATCCCTTTTGTAGTAATTACTCGGCCCAGTTATGTGAAAACGTTTAAAAACAAACGAGCTGGCGAGATAATGGAAACGTTCGGTTCGGTTTGGTTCAGATTTTCTCTCGCCTACGCATTTGTACGAGTACCAATCCAAAAGTTCGACTTTTCCAAAAAAAAAAGGCAAAAAAATATTTCATTAGATACAGACGCAGATGGTACGAGATAGAAAAGTATTTTAAAACGATCGCCAAACGAGTGCAAAGTGTTTTTCACATCTCGTATATAGGTAATATTGTTCATTCTCTCTGCTCGGACGACTTCTTCGTATAGTGGTAGAATTCCATTTTCATCCCAATTCTCGCCAAGTGTAAACGATTTCGAAAGAAAAATATACCGAAATTCGCGCCCGTTGATAAAATACTCGTACAACGACGAATATAATCAAATTTAATGGGCTCGCTTTTTTTTCTGCGGTGATTATCTTCAATATAGGCGCAAGACGCGGATATTTAATCGGCGTGAATTTGAATTTAACTCGATGTTTGATCAACGATAAACGGCGAACGTTTCGTCGCAAGTCGAGATCTTTTCCAATTCTAACTCAATTTGGACGACTGAGAGAAATGACGAAAACGTAAAGGGCGGAAATACGGAAACGTTCGATGATATTTCTTTCCTTTTGCCTACCACACGTTTTCGCCCTTACGTGACAGAAATAAAATAAAATGAGATACCGCGACTTTATTCGAGTCACCTAGTTGAATCACGAAGAGTAATCTTCATCGTTTTACATATTTACCACGCGATTCTGCATGTTTAGTTATTTAGCCTTCGGTCTAGAAGTCTAGATACTTAGAATATTGGTATAGACCACAGAAATCAGACGAAGAAAAATGCTTATAGGGTCCTTTTCATATATAGGCATAAGTATACCGTATGAATAAATTGATATCGTGTCATCATTTTGGTCTCGTAAATATTTCAATCAATTTAGACATAAATTGGCTGGTGAGTATTTTACGTAGCCTATACTAGCTGGCATAGCTTGGTTATATGTAAATTTCCTAGTGTATTGTTGAAAATAAGGGGACCTTTAAAAAAATACCTGTGCGAGCAAAAGACGATTTTAAAAAAATTTAATGATGGTACCGGAACACTTTTTTTTTAAATTGGAAAAGGACTCAACAATACAACGAAATTTGTCATTTGGATTTAGACTGAAAGGTGAAGAAAAGGGAGAGTGATCAGTTCAATTTAGAAAATATTTCGTGACTGGCGAAGTAGGTAAACGAGGTGAATTATTGGGTAATTTCCTGCGGCAATGAATCGACCTCTCTTGTACGATGCAAAAAATTGATCATGAGCAGAGGTGAGGAGAGGGGAGACTTACAATCGAGGGAAATACAAAATTCTCAATGTTGAACTGATCCTCGTGAAAAAGTTTTTCAAATACTTTTATCGACGAATCCTATGCAGGATCCTCAAACTCAATGCAATTCCTTTCCGAGAAGGAAAACTACAATCTGTACAACTGTGATTGATCTGAAATTTGGTTCTTTGAAAGAGCATATGCCCCAGACCACAGAATCAAGTCTTGAGCCGCTGAAGTTGATTTTTCGATTTTTGACGAATTTTTGAAAATGGCGAAAATAGTCTCTTGGTATACAAACATCAGTTTATATGTAGATGTAGGTACCTATGTACCTACATTGAGCCCAACCCCCAAATCTATAGTCATAATTTTTAAGCCATTCTGAGCCTTTAGCAAATAATCGAATAGGGTAGATGAATCGCAAATTAGGAGTAACAGGTTCAAACGTACAGGTAGATAGGTATTATTTTTACCATTTGAAAATCTTAAATTTGAAAAAAATCCCAAATCTTCAATTTTTGCAATAAGCCACTCAAAACTTCTTTCACCCTCGAAATTCGGTCCCTCCAATCCAGCAAAAGTTGACTATGACTATTCTCCAGCAATACCACACATCTCTCCAGAAGGCCTTGTAATTACCTTCAGCTGCTGAAAAATTAATCCTATAAAATTCGACATTTCCGAATCGATTAGGGCAGCTAAATTGCAATTTGAAGGTGACGGATTGAAAGGTGCATTTTTTACCATTTGAAAATTTTATTTTGCAAGAAATTACTCAAAACTTCTTCAACCTTGAAAGCAAAGCTCTCGAATCGACTTGCGACCATTTTCCAGTCAATTTGAAGTTTTTAAATACCTACGTACCTAGTTAAAAAGAAGAAAAAAACACTTTTAGACCAGTCACTTCGGATTTGCAATTCATTTGCTCCAATCGATTTGGAATACAACGCTTTCTAAAGCAATTTGAAATTTCTGAAAAAAAATAATAATTTTTGCTGGAGACTCTACATCGGCTCGAAATTTGTGGAAATCGATTGGGTATGTCGATTTCAGTATATAAACCGTTCAGCAATTTTTCATTTACATCGTTCAAAATTTAAAAAAAATTTTTAGCCTCTTTTCCACTCCTTCAGGAAGAATAAAACCTGGTTCAGGCGTTGAATAACATTCTCATTTTTTTTTCGTGAAAATAAAAATTGAAGCCTGCTAAAAATTCACAAAAATTTAAAAATCATACTAACTATTCATTTTTTAATAGTTTTGTAACTCAATAATTTTTTCAACTTAGACCTACTTCTTCCGTTACAGAATGAAAAATCCATTGATGTTTACATGTAATGAGAGGGTAAGACAATTTTTGGCACCATTTCTTATTGATTTGATAACGATAAGGTAACGCATTTTTGAAAATTGTGAACAACTTAAAGGCAAGCCAAACGTAGTTATTTGTCATTGTAAAGAGATTGATACGTATTTTTTTCAAATTTCAATTTCAAAATATTTAAATATTTTTCAATATTTATCAATTTTTTTTTTAGAAGTTCCAGTAGCGAGCCCCTCAAAACTTCTATAATTGAGATAGGACCAACAGAATGATGGATGTACCCTTCACTCCCTCCGCCAAAAAAAAAGTGATCACTGATTATCAACAAATTCAAAGGATTTTTATTGAATTAATATTGGAAATGTTTTCCTAAAACGCAACACACGCTTGATGCGGTATGCTCGCAAGGCCTAAGGTCTCGAGTATTTACCGTAAATTTTGCAATGATCGATTACGGATTAGAACTGATACTTTTTGTGATATTGACGTGAGTTGAGCAGAAAATGTTCAAAACCAGAAAATGTATTATAGAACTACCATTAGTACACATGATACCACTTTGTTGATTTGGAATTTTGAAAATTACAAAATGATGCAATTGATGAATTGACTAACAATTAACAATTCAATAAAATTTGCTCAACTGTCAATGAATAAAATACAGCATCGCAAGTGTAAAATGGCAAATGGCAAGTAACAACACCAACATGGGCCTAATGATTATTTGAAAACGATCGGCTCTCGTACGCATACAACGTCTCAACTCGCAGGTCGCAATCAGCTATGCTATCATTTGTTAGTTCTTTTACCTTAGTGATAGTTCTGTTTTTCTTTCTCGAATTAACAAGTTATTCAAAGTCCATTCGTTTGTTCAATTGTTATAATCAGTCCACCGTTCGAAATCATTCATCGCGCATTCAAAGTGAATATTTTTCGTGTTGGTTTTTTCGGTTCGCATGTATAGTGTGGTTAGGTGTTTAAAAAAACTTTAGAATCGACTCACATTTTGTAAATAAATAATCTGTAAAAAAAAATCATGTCCGTTTACAAAGAGACATGTAATGATTTATCGTATCGAATCAATAATTTGGAAAAGGAGATAATAAAACGAGAGCATTCAATGTGCGCGACTGAAGCAAAAATATTTAACGAAGATCTTATATCCATTCACGAGACATTAATAGAAAATGAAAACAAATATAAAACAACAACTCCCAATACCTATTTCTGTACGGACTACTTCGCTTCGGATATGCGTGTGATCCATTTGAAGACGACAACTCTGAAAATAAAATTGGCGAAAATCATATCATCGTTCGAATCAAAATCATCAGCAGAAGCCCACGTAGGCAATCAATCCCATCCAGCAAAACAGTCCGAAACTGAGAAAAATGCAGACTTACAAATCCGAAAACAACGTTTTCTAATCAAACGAATCGAATTGCTGGAAATACCCGATGGTATTTGTGCAATAAAATCAGAAGTACTGTACAACCACCTTACTCAACTTTACGACTCGTTTATCTCAAATCAAATCCAGATCGAAGCAGGCACCGACGACGATACCACTCTCGATAATCAACAAAAAATTACCACGGAAATCCAACGAAAAGTAATCGATTTTCAAACGAAACTGAGAAAAATCATGCAACCGATCGCATCAACTTCATCGACAGAATCCAACATCAATATCGATCGTTCAATTCAGCCAACACCGATCGACACCAGAGCCAATTTAGACTCGTTATTCCAAAAGCGAGAATCATTAATCAAACGAATGTCTTTGTTGGAATCTAAAGATGATCTTAGCCCACAAAAAGCTGAAGTAATGTACAATTATCTCGATTCGCTCTACGAATCCTTCAATTCAATCCAAAGTGAAGTCGAATCACGAGTCAGCGGCCCAATACTTGATAGCCAGTTGGAAATTTCTGAGCAAATTCAAAACAAGATAATCGAACTTAAAGCAAAGTTTAAAACAATTATTGCACCGATTAAACTTTTATCTTTGTCGACACAATCCGAGGTAAATTATTCTCCCCTACCTATAAGTAATTTAAAAGCTATTCATCATCATAAAAAATACAAAGTTACCTAGGTACCTACATAAGTATACTTCATAGAATTTCATTTGAAGATTTCGATCTCTTTTTTAGAAATTGCTCAATTTTATCGTTGTTCATAAGAAATTTTCCCAATAATTCACTTAGAACCTTGGGTATGCCCATTCTAATTATTTTATGTTGTATGTGTTTCAACAACAGGCATTACAATCTGAGCAAATCAAGTCACCGGAATTCGAAAGTAGCCTTCGATCGATAGAAGTCAAATTGACTAATCTTACGCACTTCATGGAATCGCGATCAAGCAGAGATGAAACTGAGAGTACTATCAACGACATCTACACCCATCTTGAAGATAATTCGGAAATATCTAAGGATATCCAAAATAAGATAATTTCTCTTCAAACTACATTGAATGAATCCATCGACGCTAACAAACATCATGAAAAAAACGCTCTAGATAAGCTGGAGAAAATTGTGGAATTTAACAGATGTTTCGATCAAGATTATAAAACTAAGGTGAGTGTTTCGGAATTTATCGTCTCTCCATCTAAAGTAATGGTATATCTCCGGTCGGACACACCTCTCTAATGACGATAGCCCTCGAGCACCATTTCATTGAATCAAAAATTTACTTTTGGCCCACTTGAAAATTTTTCGTCATTTTCCTCCAGTGTTGAAAAAATAGTGCGAATTGATTCTCAACTTTACAAATTGATTAGAAATTTCAAAATCACGCCAACTAACTTTTTATTACTTACCCAATTTTTTAAAAAATTAAGAAATTTTTCGTAAAGACATTCAAATTTCATTCATTAATCATTATAGGGAGTAGGTATAATCTACTCAAATACTCAAATAAAACTTGACCATTTTGATGACTTATCAACATACACGTACTTTTGGTTTATTTTTGAACAAATTTCCTCAGCTCATAACTTAAGCAAATTAGCTTTGCTTCAGAATAACTCAACTTATCAGCTTATATAAATACGAAAATTAACTCATTTTTTCTTGTGTATGTTTCTCAATAACAGATGTTACCATCCTTAAGGAAATCGGAAAATGATCTCCAAAGGATAGATTCCTTATTGTCTGAACTGATCACTTTGTGTGAACGTATACGGGATTACACATGTTGAATGGACACGACACCATGGAAAATATCAGCAAGATCTCCGATGAAAGTAAACCAAAAGCACTGCACTACAAAAGCCCTCTCAAACACAGCGGATCCGGAAATTAAAGTACCTATACCTATGATCTGAATTCATGCTACAACCGCTATTCCACTGGATTTTTGTGCCCTCTAAACAAATAAAACATTGTAATTCACTTCTAATTTTTAAAAATAACTACATAATAAGTTAGTATGTTTTGTGATTAATTTATGCAATCTGTAGTATCAAAAGTGTGAATATTACATACCTACCTATATTATTATAATATTATGAAGTATTCAAAAATGAATTCGTTCCCTTTTTGTACACAAAAGTTTACTCTTGTTTCACTCGGCTGATTATTAATTTACTTATCATGCTAGCAAAGCTCAGACCTTCATAAGATAACGACAAAAATTTGCAAAAAAAAATACAAATTTTGTAAACGAAAATTAAATTAGAAAAAAACCGAAATTATCAAATAAATATCTACTTAAGAAGGTACTTCGCGTATAGGCAAACACAGGCAACGTTTCAGATCGAACTTTGAACGTAGTTTTGATAGTCAGGAGCACTCAAATTTTGAAAATTTTGTATTTTGGAAAAAAGTACCTATAGTCATTGAATCAATTCATAGCCCCAAAATATGATCTAAATTGACGTTATAGACAAAATAATATTGCCTTGTTTATTGTTAAAAATAGGGGGACTTTTGAATTTTGAAAAAAATACCCATGCAAGCGGGGGGATTTTTTTTAAATTTAATAATGGTGCCAGGACATTTTTTTTCAAATTGAAAAATAAGTATACGCAATACAACTAAATTTGTGGATTGAAATCTAACCTGAAAGGGTGAAGTAAACAGAGTGTGATTAGTTCAATTTGTGATTACAAAGAGAAAATATTTCGGCAATTGACAATAGCACAAATTATACGAATTATTGAGCAATTTCCCGAGGCAATAGAACGTCCTCTCTTGTACGATGCAAAAAATTCATCCGAAGCAGAGATGGGGAGAGAGGAAATTCACAAGCGAGGGATAAACTAAATTCTTTATATTCAACTTATCCTCGTGAAAAAGTATTCCAAATTGCTTTATCGACGGATATCTTGAAGCAATTCCTTTCTAACAAGGGCCCACTTTACAACACGAACAACCCTAAATTGAACTGAAATTTTGAGTGACTGAAGCAGATTTGTCGATTTCTGACGAATTGCTGAAAATGGGTGTAAATCGAAAAATTATTAAAAATCGTCATGTTTTAAAATAAAAGCTGCATAATTGAGATACGAGGTGAAGGAAAGAATTATCGAAACTTTACCAAAAGAATGAAGTATGTACCCTTCATTGAATCAAGATTTACGTACTCGAGTATTTTTCGTTATACTCGATCGTACCTTGGAATTTTTTATCGGAAATTTTGCATTGATCGATTGTGACATTAAAATGTTCAAAAAAAGAAAATGCAGAATTACCACAGTACGTTGGCTGGTTTTGAATTTTGAAAATTATTACAAAATGATGGCAAGATTAATAACAAAAATTCAACAAAATTAGCTCAACAGCTAATGACTTGATGAATAGGTACTAGGTACCTATCAAGAAACCAGCATTCTGCAACACTGCAAGTGCAAACTGGCAAGTGGCAACACCTCCATACACTGGTGGCTTAATAATGCTCGACTTTCGACTTTGAACCAGGTCTAGAATCTTGAATCACAGTCAGCTCTGAGCTCATTTGTCAGTTCTACTCGTAGTTAGCTTTTATCAGATGCAGTCTTTTTCAAATCGACAAGTTATTTAAAGCTCATTCGTTAGTGTGTACTGTGTATTGCTTATCGTTCGACTGATTGAAATTATCCATCGTGCATTTGATGTGAATATTTTTCGTGTAAGTTTTCTCTTTTCCCCAATGTGAAGCTAGGTTGAAGTGGTGAGGTGAGATTTAGAAAATCTTAGTACCAACTTACATTTTGTAAATAAATAACCGTTGAACGTGAAAAAATTATGAGTTACATGTCGTGTTATGATTTATCGGATCGAATCGGTGATTTAGAAAAGCAAATATTAGAACGGCAGAACGAAATGTGCGCGGCTGAAGCAAAAATATTTCGCGAAGATCTAATGTCCATTCACGAGACATTGGTAGAACATGAAAACAAATATAAAACAACTAGCAATGACTATACATCAAAGATCACATTAGCTGCGGATATGCGCAAGACCCATTTGAAGACGACAAACCTTAAAATAACATTGGCGAAAATCATATCATCGTTCGAATCAAAATCATCAGCAGAAGCCCAGGTAGGCAATCAATTCCATCCAGCAAAACAGTCCGAAACCGAGAAAAATGCAGACTTACAAATCCGAAAACAATGTTTTTTAATCGAACGAATCGAATCGCTGGAAATACTCGATGATATTAATTGCGCAACAAAAGCAGAAGTACTGTACAACCACCTTTGTCAACTTTACGATTCGTTTATTTCAAATCAAATCCAGATCGAAGCAGGCACCGACGACGATACCACTCTCGATAATCAAAAAAAAATTACCACAGAAATCCAACGAAAAGTAATCGATTTTCAAACGAAACTGAAAAAAATCATGCAGCCGATCGCATCAACTTTATCGACAGAGTCCAACATCAATATCGATCGTTCAATTCAGCCAACACCGATTGACACCAGCGCCATAGACTCGTTATTCCAAAAGCGAGAATCATTATTTAAACGAATATCTTTGTTGGAACCTAAAGATGATCTTATAGTCCAGAAAAAGCTGAAGCAATGTACGATCATCTCGATTCACTCTACGAGTCTTTTAATTCGAATCAAACTGAAATCGAATCACGAGTCAGCGGCCCAATACTTGCTAGCCAGTTGGGAATTTCTGAGCAAATTCAAAACAAGATGATCGAACTTCGAACAAAGTTGAAAAAAATTTTCGCACCGATTAAAGTTTCATCTTCGTTGACACAATCCGAGGTAAAATTATTATTTCCCTGACTAATTTAAAAGCTATTCATCATAAATAATATATATCTAATCTAGGTATCTACGTGAATACTTATTTCATAGAATTTCATCTGAACATTTTCGATCTTTTTTCTTAGAAATTGCTTAATTTTTTCTACACCAAAATCCAAATTCAATGATCGTTTTTCATAGGAAGTTTTTGAAAAAAAATTCCCAACTTCACAAAACAACAACTCTCTCCTTCTTATTTTGTGTACCTACAAATTGGTAATTTTTTTTGGATTTTCAAAAAAATCCATAACAAAAGATTTTAGAATTAATCAAAAATAACCCATATCTTTTTCAAAAAATGTAGGTATGAAATTTTTCACGAGGACAACCCCAAATAACATGATAGGACCTACATAATGTACTTAACATTCAGGCACATTTCAAATTTTAATCATCGGTCATTATAAGGAGTAGGTAATCTACTCTGATAAAACTTGACCATTTTGATGGCATTGACATACTCGTACTTTTGGTTTATTTTTGAACAACTTTCCTTAGCTTGAGTATATTTTAAGCAGTTCATTTTTGATTCAGAATTATTTAACCGATTATCCTATTACACGAAAATTAACTCTTTTTCCCTCGTATATGTTTCTCAATAACAGACGTTACCATCTTTAGAGAAATCGAAAAGTGATCTCCAAGCGATAGAACTCAAATTGTCCGAACTCATCACTTCGTGTGTAGATTTACCGAAATTGCTTTCGGATGGACGCGACACCAGGGAAAATATCAGCAAGATCTCTAGCTCTCTCAATGATTATTTAAACACATCTAAGGATTTTCAAACACAGATGCGTAAATTCATGGACGCTGACAAAAACCGCACTTCTCTTTTAAATGATATCATGGCGAGAGTAGACGAATGCATTGAACTGCAAAATCAAAAACCCTCACAACCATCGACGTATGGGTATAATATTGGTAGTTGGTAGGTCGTATTGGTAGGTAACTCATTTAATTCAATGAATAATTTGCTCACAGGACAATATCAAGGTTAAAGTAGGTATATACATAGATCTGAATTCATGCTATAATCGCTATCCCAGTAGATTTTTGTGCCCCTCTAAAAAAATTAAAATATTGTAATTCAATTTTAATTTTTAAAAATAGGTAACTAAGTATAGATAATGTTTTATGATTTGTAGTATCAAAATGTGATTATTACGTATAATATAGTGAAGTATTCAAAAATTAATTCGTTTCTTTTTTGCATACTTGAAAGTTTACTCTTATTTCACTCGGCTGATTATTCTGCTCGTAAAGCTCAGACCTTCATAAGATAACGATAAAAATTTGAAAAAAATACGAATTTTATCAACCAAAATTAAATTAGAAAAAAATCGAAATTATCAAGTAAATATGTAGGTACTTTATGAAGGTACTTTGCGTAGAGACAAACACGAGCAATGTCTCTTAAATTGAACTATGAACGTGGTTGCGATGATCGAAATTGATGTTACAATAATAAAAATTTTAAAAAGAGTGATACAATTCCTCACTTCGATAGATATGCTCTCACAATGATTTCAAAATTAGTCGATTTCATCATTTCGCAAGTCAAAAAAAATTTCAAACAGAAAAAATCGTTTAAAAAAATGGAATTTTAATAATGATCGGTTTCTTGATCATAATTTCATTGATCATTTCTGGTCTTTTTTGAAGGAGGACTGAACCAAGTCAGCATTAAGTTCACTTCCAAGCTGATGAAATCAATTTTAAAGTTGGTTTTATGAAAATATTACTGCAACATTTTCCGAAAGCTAGACCTCTTCTAGTTCAAAAATAGGAAAAACTGCATGTCGAGTTAAAAAAATGTATTTCGAGCAGAGAAGTTGAGATTTTCTTGCTAATATTTTTATACTTTTCCCCCTCTAACAATTTTTAGTTGAATAGGTTTGTGTTTTGATGAAATATGTACTGAGAATTTTATCAAAATTTGGATTTTTATGAACATTCGCGGTAAAAAAATATTAACCAATTTTTCTTTGATTTTTAGTTCAAAATAAATAATGGTGCAGGGAAGGATGGGTATACAAAAATAGTTGAATTGTTTTCGAATTCTAGACAAAATAATATTGCCTATGTATTGTTAAAAATAGGGGGACTTTTAAATTTTGAAAAAAATACCAATGCAAGCGAGAGGATTTTTTTCTAATTTAATGATGGTGCCAGTACATTTTTTCAAATTGAAAAATAAGTAAGCAATACAACGAAATATGTGGATTTAAATCTATCCTGAAAGGTGAAGTAAAGAGAGTGTGATCAGTTTAATTTGTGATTAAAAAGAGAAAATATTTCGGTAATTGACAAAGCACACAATACGAATTATTGAGTAATTTCCCGAGGCAAGAAAACGTCCTCTCTTGTACGATGCAAAAAATTGATCACAAGCAGAGATGGGGAGACGTGAAATTCACAAGCAAGGGTTAAACTGAATTTTTGATATTCAACTTATCCTCATGAAAAAGTATTCCAAATGCTTTTATCGACGGATATCTTGAAACAATTCCTTTCTAACAAGGGCCCACTTTACATCACGTCCTCCAACCCAAATTGAACTGAAATTTTGAGTGACTGAAGCTGATTTGTCGATTTCTGACAAATTGCTGAAAATGGGTGTAAATCGATAAATTATTAAAAATTGTCATGTTTTAAAATAAAAGCTGTATAATTGAAATACGAGGTGAAGGAAGAATTATCGAAACTTTGCCAAAAGATGAAGAATGTACCTACCCTTATTAACTCTCCAACAAAAAAAAAGTAATCACTGATTATCAACAAATTCAAAGACCTCCAAGTGTAGGTTGAATTAAGATTTACGTACTCGAGTATTTTTCGTTATACTAGTACCTTAGAATTTTTTATCGTAAATTTTGCAATGATCGATTGTGACATTGACGTGAGTTGAGCCGAAAATGTTCAAAAAACAAAAATGCAGAATTACCACAGTAGGTACATGGTACAATGGTACATGCGATTTTGCTGGTTTGAAATTTTGAAAATTACAGAATGATGGCAAGACTGACATAAAAAATTAAAAATTCAAACAAAGTTAGCTCAACAGCTGATGAATTGAATAGGTAGGTATGAAGAAATCAGTATTCTGCAACACTGCAAGTACAAACCGGAAAGTGGCAACACCTCGATACACTGGTGGCTTAAAAATGCTCGACTTTCGAGCTTGAACAAGGTCTAGAATCTTGAGTCACAGTCAGCTCATTTGTCAGTTCTACTCGTAGTTAGCTTTTATCAGATGCAGTCTTTTTCAAATCGACAAGTCATTTAACGCTCATTCGTTATAGTGTGTAGGTATTGTTTATCGATCGACTGTTTGAAAATGGTATTCATCGTGCATTTTATGTGAATATTTTTCGTGTTGGTTTTCTCTTTTCGCTATAGTGAAGCTAAGTTGTGGTGAGATTCGGAAAATCTTATTACACATCAACTTACATTTCGTAATAAATATAATAACCGTTAAAAGTGAAAAAATCATGTCAGTTTATTTCACGGCGTGTACGGGTTTATTTTGTCGAATCCGTGATTTAGAAAAGCAAATACATATTAGAACGGGAGCTCGAAATGTGCTCGGCTGAAGCAAAAATATTTTACGAAGATCTTATATCCGTTCACGAGAAATTGGTAGAAAATGAAAACAAACTAATAACAACCTACAGTGGATATTCATCAATGAACCATCCGGATTTCGCCAAGGAAATGCGCGAGACCCATTTGAAGACAACAAACCTTAAAATAAAATTGGCGAAAATCATATCATCGTTCGAATCAAAATCATCAGCAGAAGCCCAGGTAGGCAATCAATCCTATCCAGCAAAACAATCCGAAACCGAAAAAAATGTTGACTTACAAATCCGAAAACAACGCTCTTTAATCAGACGAATCGAATCGATCAAAATAGACGATGATATTTGCGCAATAAAAGCAGAAATACTGAACTCTCACCTTTCTCAACTTGATGACTCGTTTAACTTGAATCAAATCCAGATCGAAGTGAACATAGACAGCGATACCAAATTCGAAAATCAACTAAAAATTGCGACAGAAATACAACGAAAAGTAATCGATTTACAAACGACGCTGAAAAAAATTATGCAACCGATCGTATCAACTTCATCGACAAAATCCAGCATCAGTATGGATCGTTCAATTCAGCCAACACAAACTGACCATGACACCAGAGTCAATTTAGACTCGTTATTCCAAAAAAGAGAATCATTAATCAAACAAATGTCTTCATTTATAGAACCCGGAGAAGATCTTAGTCCAGAAAAAGCCAAAGTAATGTATCGTCATCTCAATTCGCTCTACGAGTCTTTTAATTCGAATCAAACTGGAATCGAATCACGAGTCAGCGGCGCTATACTTGATAGCCAATTAGAAATTTCTGAGCAAATTCAGAACAAGATGATCGAACTTCAAGTAAAGTTTGAAAATTTTTTGGCACCGATGAAACGTTCAACTTCGACACAATCCGAGGTAAAATTATTCTCTTCCTATAATATAATTAAAAAGCTATTCATCATCAAAAAAAATACATGTCTCGGTACGCGAATACTTTAAAGAATTTCGTCTATAAAAATTTTCAATTTTATTTTCTAGAAATTGCCTAATTTTTTCTACGCCAAATTTAAATTCAATGATCGTTCTTCATAGGGAATTTTCCCAATACATAATTCACGAATGCCTTGAATAGGTATATGTCTATTCTATGTAATTATTTTCTGTTTGTGTTTCAACAACAGGTATTACAATCTGAGCAAATCAAGTCATCGGAATTCGAAAGTAGTCTTCGATCGATAGAACTCAAATTGACTAATCATATGGACTTCTTGGAATCGCGATCAAGCAGAGATGAAGCTGAGAGTAATATCAACGACATCGACATCCATCTTGAAGAAAACTTGGAAATATCTAAGAACATCGAAAATAGGATAATCCACCTTCAAGGAACATTGAATAGATTCGTCGACGCTAACAAACATCATGAGAAAAATTCTTTAGATAAACTGGATAAAATTTTGGAATTTAACGAACGTTTCGAACAAAATTATAAAACTAAGGTAAGTATTTTGAAATTTATCGTCTCTCCATCGCGGGTAGTAATATTTCAGGTCGACAACTTCTTTCTGTGATAGTAGGCATGAATCAAACATTACTCTTGGCTCGTTTGAAAATTTTTCATTATTTCCTCCAAATGTTGAAAAAAAGTACGAATTGATTCTCAACTTTACAAATTGATTATGTCAAAACCACACCAAGTGACTTTTCATTTTGAGTACAATTGGTATTTTTTTTAAATGTGCCAAAAAATTCAAAACAAAAATTTTTAGAATTTCTCAAAAAGTAGCCAATTTTAAGAAAAATTAATCTATCATCATTCATCATAATATAGGGAGTAATCTACTCAAATAAAAATTAACCATTTTGATGACTTATTGGCACAATTTAGGTTTATTTTTGAACATTCCTCAGCTCATATTTTGAGCAGTTTATTTTTGCTTCAGAATTACTTAATCGATTAGCCTTAAAAGACGAGAATTAACTCTTTTTTCCTTGTGTATGTTTTTCAATAACAGACATTACCATCTTTAGCGAAATCGGAAAGTGATCTCCGAGCGATGGAACTCAAATTATCTGAACTCATCACTACGTGTGAAGATTTACCGGATATGTGTTTGGATGGACACGACACCATGGAAAATACCAGCAAGATCTGCAGCTCTCTCGATGATTATTTAAACATATCTAAGGATATTCAAACAAAGATGCGTAATTTTCTAGCCGCTGATAAAATCCATACTGCTATTCTAAATGATATCCAGACAAAAGTAGCCCAAAGCATTGCACTACAAAAGCCCTCAGAACCGAAGCAAATCGGGATTCCATCGACGTGGACGTACCCGAGTCGTACCTCACTCTATCCAAATAAATATTGGCCCGAAAGACCACATCAAGGTTAAAGTCGTTCTTCTGGAATCCGTCGACGTATACTAAGCTATATCGTAGTTCGTAGCTCATCTAAGTAATTCGAAAAAATGATTTTTCCAAAGAAAATTTCAAGTTCAAAGTACCTAGACCTGAATTTATTCCCCAACTGCTATTCAACTCGATTTTGTACCCTCTACAAAAAAAATATATATATTGTAATTCACTAGTAATTTTTTATAAGCACCTATAGCCATGTTTTATGAATTTCATCAATAATATTTTATGATTAATTTGTGCAATTTATATGTAGTATCAATAATGTGAATATTATATGGGATACCTACTCGTATTTTGAAGTATTTGAAAAATAAACTCGTTCCCATTTTGTACACGAAAGTTCACTCTTGTTTCACTCGGGTAATTATTATGCAAGCAATGCTCAGACCGTCACAAGATAACGACAAAAACTTACAAAAGAAAACAAATTTTGTACCTAAACCAAAATGAAATTCAAAAAGAAGAAAAAAATCGAAATTATCAAGTGAATACTCACGTAACTATAGGTACTTCGAGTGGAGGTAAACACGAGCAAACGTTTCTTAGATCATAATTTCAAAATTAGGTAATTCAATCATTTCGTAAGTCCAAAAAATATCAAACTGAAAAAAATTGAAATCCTCATAATAATCTGTTTCTTGATCATAATTTCTGGTCATTTTTGAAGCAGGATTAACCAAGTATTGGGATCACTTTCAAGAACCCCTCTGGTTCAAAAATAGGAAAAATTGGGTGTCGAGTTTTTAAAAAAAGTATTTTGAGCAAAAGTATAGATGATTTTGCAAATTTTCATACTTTTGCTCCTCTAATAATGTTTACTTGAGTAGGTTTCTGTTTTGAAATAAATATGTACATAGGTAGTTGAGAATTTTACAAAAATTTGGATTTTAGTAAAAAAAAATGATCAATTTTTCTTTTGATTTTTCAAAATTTCATCAATCTGCGTAAGTGAACCTTTCGAATCGATTGAGACCATTTTCGAACCGATTTAACGCCTCCAGCATAAGTTGAAGATATTGGAATTTTTTTAAATTGTGAGATTTTTTGTAAAAAAAAAAAATAAACTTTTGAAACTCGTCACATCGGATTTCCAATTTATCTGCTCCAATCGATTTGGTATGTTGTACGCACAACGCTCTTCAATTCGATTTAAAATTGCTTGGGAATATTCAACTATTGCATGGAGGCTCCAGATCGCCTCAAATATTGATGGAAACCGATTGGGAATGTCGACTTTAGTAAATAAACCGTTTAACAATTTCTCAATTGGATCTTTCAAAATTTTTGAAAATTTTTTAGCCTCTTTTCCACTTTTTCAGGAAGAACAAAACCTGGTTCAGGCGTTAAATGACATTCTCAATTTTCTTTTTTCATTAAAATAAAAATTGAAGCCTGCTAAAAATTCACAATTTAAAATCATCCTATTCATTTTTTCAACAGTTTTGTAACTCAATCCCGCTATAAAATGAAAAATCTATTGATGTTTACCTTTCTTGTAATGAGTGTAAGAAAATTTTTGGAACCATTTTTTACTCATAACAATAACACATTTTTAAAAAATTGAGGCCAAAAATTTTAAAAATTTGTGATGTCAAGAAATTGACACGTATTTTTTCAAATTTCAATCATGAATATCTTTCAATATTTATCAATTTTTTTCAGAAGGTTCAGCTGCGAACTCATCAAAACTTCTACCCAAAAAAACCAACATCGTAAAAAAAATCGAAATTACTAAAAATTGTCATGTTTTCAAAATAAAAGCTGCATAATTGAGATACGAGGCGATGGAAGAACTATTGAAACTTTACCAAAAGAATGAAGTATGTGCTCTTCACTCTCTCTTTAAAAAAAAGAAAAAGTGATCACCGATTATCAACAAATTCGAAGGACTTTAAATTGAATTAAGATTTACGTACTCGAGTATTTTTCGTTGAAGGTACCTTAGAATTTTTTATCGTAAATTTAGCACGATCGATTACGGATCAGTACCTACTGATAATTTTTGTGACATTGGCGTGAGTTGAGCAGAAAATGTAGAATCCATTTTTCAGGTTTGGAATTTTGAAAATTACAAAATGATGGCAAAACTAATATAAAAAATTCAACAAAATTAGCTCAACAGCTGATAACTTGATGAATAGGTACCTATCAAGAAACCAGCATTCTGCAACACTGCAAGTGCAAACTGGAAAGTGGCAACACCTCCATATACTGGTGGCTTAATAATGCTCGACTTTCGAGCTTGAACAAGGACTCGAATCTTGAGTCACAGTCAGCTCATTTGTCAGTTCTACTCGTAGTTAGCTTTTATCAGATGCAGTCTATTTAAAGCTCATTCGTTAGTGTGTATTGTTTATCGATCGACTGATTGAAATTATCCATAGTGCATTTAATGTGAATATTTTTCGAGTTTGTTTTTTCTTTTCGCTATAGTGAAGCTAGGCTGTGGCGAGTTTTGATCATGTCAAGTTACTTGGCGTCGTATTATAATTTATCGGACCGAATCCTTAATTTAGAAAAGCAAATATTAGAACGAGAGCACGAAATGTGCGCGACTGAAGCAAAAATATTTTACGAAGATCTTATATCTGTTCACGAGAAATTGGTAGAACATGAAAACGAATACCATACAACAACTAGCAATCGCTATTCATCAACGAGCTCCTTAAGCAAGTATATGCGCGAGACCCATTCGAAGACGACAAACCTTAAAATAAAATTGGCGAAAATGTTATCATCTTTCGAATCAAAACCACCAGCAGGAGCCCAGGTAGGCGATCAATCCCATCCAGCAAAACAGTCCGAAACCGAGAAAAATGCAGACTTACAAATCCGAAAACAACGTTCTCTAATCGAGCGAATCGAATCGCTGGAAATACTCGAAGATATTAATTGTGCAATAAAAGCAGAAGTACTTTACAGTCATCTTTCTCAACTTTATGACTCGTTTACCTCAAATCAAATCCAGATCGAAGCAGGCACCGACGACGATACCCTTCTCGATAATCAACGAAAAATTACCAGAGAAATCCAACAAAAAGTAATTGATTTTCAAACGAAGCTGAAAAAAATCATGCAACCGATCGCATCAACTTCATCTACTGAATCCAACATCAATATCGATCATTCAATTCAGCCAACACCGATCGACACCAGAGCCAATTTAGACTCGTTATTCCAAAAGCGAGAATCATTAATTAAACGAATATCTTTGTTGGAACCTAAAGAAGATCTTAGTCCAGAAAAAGCTGAAGCAATGTACAATCATCTCGATTCCCTCTACGAGTCTTTCAATTCGAATCAAACTGAAATCGAATCACGAGTCAGCGGCCCAATACTTGCTAGCCAGTTGAGAATTTCTGAGCAAATTCAAAACAAGATGATCGAACTTCGAGCAAAGTTGAAACAAATTTTCGCACCGATTAAACTTTCATCTTCGTCGACACAATCCGAGGTAAATTATTCTTTCCCTACCTAATTTAAATGCTATTCATCATGAAAAATACATATAGGTATAAAGTATGCGAATACTACAAAGAATTTAATCTGAAGATTTTTGATCTTTTTTTTAGAAAATTGCTTAAATTTATCTACGCTAAATTTGATGATCGTTTTTCACAGGAAATTTTCCTAATAATTCACTAAGCGACTTGAACCTTGAATATGTCTAGTCTAATTATTTCATGTTGTATGTGTTTCAACAACAGGCATTACAATCTGAGCAAATTAAGTTATCGGAATTCGAAGGTAGCCTTCGATCTATTGAACTCAAATTGACTAATCTTATGGACTTCTTGGAATCGCGGTCAAGTGGAGATGAAACTGAGAGTCATATCAACGACATGTACACCTATCTTGAAGACAACTCGGAATTATCTAAAGATATTCTCACGAAGATTGTTTCTCTTCAAACAACATTGAATGAATCCATCAACGCTAACAAACATCATGAAAAAAACGCTCTAGATAAGCTGGGAAGAATTTTGGATTTTAACGGACGTTTCGAACAAGATTATAAAGCCAAGGTAAGTGTTTTGGAATTTTCATCATTTTCGTTAAATCAAAAATTTATTCTTGGCTCGTTTGAAAATTTTTAATTATTCCCTCCAAAAAAATTCTCAACTTTACAAATTGATTGTTTCAAAACCACAACAACTTGTCTTCTTATATTTGCAATAATTATTTGTTTTTTTTCGATTTTCCAAAAAAATTTTTTTTTTTAAATGCATGAAATTTTTCAATAAGTACACGAGAACTAACTGTTTATTGCTTGTATTTGTTTCTAGACGTTACCATCTTTATCGAAATCGGAAAGTAATCTTCGAGCGATAGAACTCAAATTGTCTGAACTCATCACTTCGTGCAAAGAGTTACCGCAATTGCGTTCGGATGGACACGAAACCAGGAAAAATACCACTAATTGTAAGATCTGCAGCTCTCTAGATGATCATTTAATCATATCTAAGGATATTCAAATACAACTGTATAATTCTTTAGCCGCTGACAGTAACCGTATAGAGCGGGCAAATAGCGGTTTTAAAAAGGAAAAAATTGGCACATACATTTTTTCTTCGGGAATGTGTTCAGATGGACCCTCTGAACCACCAAAAAAAAGCCGACTCTCCTACCCCCGGAGGAAAATTTTTTAGGGGGCTGAAACCGGTTCCGATTTACGTTTTTTGCGTTTTACTCCGTAAATATTAGGTTTTTGAGAGAAACTACCACGACAAAAAATGTTCCCCTTCAAATTCTCGACAATTTGATACTACGCTCGATACCCATTCCTCAAGAGGGGGTGTCCAAAAAAGGGGTGGAAAGAGTAGGTGTTTCAAAAAAGGTCAGTCCAATAAATTGATCAAAATTACCACTTAAAATCATTCGTTTTCGCTAAAAATTTTTTTACAAAGTCTACTCACCCAACTACTAATCAAACTACCATTGGTTTGACTTCAACCCTCCTGGGGGGCTCGTGAGGGTTGCTTGATTTTTCAAGTAACACACTACTGAATCATATATTTGAAAAACAAATCTGGACGTGCGATATATCGAATAGTATGTTTTCGAAGTCGCTGAATACGAATATGAACTTATTTTTTGAATACAACCCCTGAAAGCCCCGTCTGTGCCCCAAAATGGGGGTCAAAATTTTGAAAAATCGTGAAAAGTCGAGTGATATATCGACTTGTAGGTATGTTTTTGAGACACTAAACTGGAATATGCACTTTTTTCCTGCTCTACTTACCATTCCTCAGAATCCCCTTACGCCCCCTAAATAGGATAGAATTTTTACTTGATAAAGCTAGAAAGCTGTTTTGGTATGTATTCCATTTTCGATTCCCTAAATCGACTGAAAACACTTTCAAGTCATTTCGAGTCGTTCTGGAGCCTCCAGCTGATTTTTGTAAATTTTTGGTTGCATTTTGTGGAAATTTCAACTTCCAGATATCTGTAAGAGACTCCAGAAGTGCTCAAATAACTCTAAAACGTCTGCTTGGTTACGAGAAATTTTAATTTTTTTAAATAATTATTTTGCAACAATTTAAAAAGTTTACCAAAAATCAAAAAATGGACTTGAAATGCCTAGAATTGAAATTTTTGCTGTTGGGTATTTTTGCATGTTCTTTAGTTTTGGTTTACGTACTTGGTTTTGTTCAAAAATTTTCCTGCTGGTTGGAATCTCTCTCTCCTTCTAAGTTCTCTCCACATTAAAGTTTCAATGAATGATTATTACCATCTTCAGACCCTCATTTTGGAGCACAGAAGGGCTTTGAGGGGTTGTAGGCAAAAAATAAGTTCATATTCGTACTCAGCGATTTCGAAAACATACCATTCAATATGTCACTCGACTTTTTACATTTTTTCAAAATTTTGGCCTTTTTTGGGGCGGTTGGGAGCTGTAAGGGGTTGGGCCCAAAAAATATGGCCATATTCGTGCTCAGTGACTTCGAAAACATTCAAGTCCATATATCACTCGACTTTTCACGTTTTTTCAAAATTTTCACCCTCATTTTGGGGCACAGAGAGACATTGGGGGGTGGGACCCAAAAAATAAGTTCATATTCGCACTCGGCGACCTCAAAAACGTACCATTCGATATATCACTCGACTTTTCACGATTTTTCAAAATTTTGACCCCCATTTTGGGGCACAGACGGGGCTTTCAGGGGTTGTATTCAAAAAATAAGTTCATATTCGTATTCAGCGACCTCGAAAACATACTATTCGATATATCGCACGTCCAGATTTGTTTTTCAAATATATGATTCAGTAGTGTGTTACTTGAAAAATCAAGCAACCCTCACGAGCCCCTCAGAAGGGTTGAAGTCAAACCAATGGTAGTTTGATTAGTAGTTGGGTGAGTAGACTTTGTAAAAAAAATTTTAGCGAAAACGAATGATTTTAAGTGGTAATTTTGATCAATTTATTGGACTGACCTTTTTTGAAACACCTACTCTTTCCACCCCTTTTTTGGACACCCCCCTTGAGGAATGGGTATCGAGCGTAGTATCAAATTGTCGAGAATTTGAAGGGGAACATTTTTTGTCATGGTAGTTTCTCTCAAAAACCTAATATTTACGGAGTAAAACGCAAAAAACGTAAATCGGAACCGGTTTCAGCCCCCTAAAAAATTTTCCTCCGGGGGTAGGAGAGTCGGCTTTTTTTTGGTGGTTCAGAGGGTCCATCTGAACACATTCCCGAAGAAAAAATTTATGTGCCAATTTTTTCCTTTTTGCCCCTGCTTTTTTACGTTATTTTCCCGCTCTAGTAATGCTATTCTGAATAATATTCTAACGAAAGTAAACCAAAGCACTGCACAACAAAAGCCCTCAGATCAACTGTTTAGGAATATTTTATCGAGGTATGGATCGTATGGTAGCTCATTTGATCCATCAAATAATTATTTGCGCACAGGACAATATCAAAATTTTAATTAGGTATACCTAGATCTGAATTCATGCTACAACCCTATATTCCACTGGATTTTTATGCCCTCTAACATAATACGTAAAATATTATACTTCACCTCTAATTTTTAAGAATAACTATAAGTAAGTATAGACATGGTTTGTGATTAATTTGTGCAATTTGTTGTATCAAAAATGTGAATATTACATACCTGTATTTAAAACTGAATTCGTTCCCTTTTTGTACACGTAAGTTTACTCTGCTAGCAAACCTCAGACCTTCATAAGAAGACGAAAAAAAATTGCAAAAAATACAAATTTTGTAAACCAAAATTAAAATTTAAAAAAAATCGAAATTATCAAATAAATACCTACTTATGAAGGTACTCAATGTTTCTTAGATCGAACTTTGAACGTGGTTGTGATGAACGAAATCGATGTTAAAATTATCAAAATTTAAAAACGAGTGATGCAGTTCCATACCTACTCTAATAGAGATGCTCTCAAGATGATTTTAAAATTAGTCGATTTCATCATTTCGCAAGTCAAAAGAATATCAAATAGAAAAAATCATTGAAAAAAATTGAAATTTTAATAATGATGAGTTTCTTGATCCTAACTTTTTATTGATATTTTCTAGTCATTTTTGAAGCAGGACTGACTTCCACGCTGATGAAATGAATTTTAAAGTTAGTTTTATGAAAATATTACTGCAGCATTTTCCGAGAGATAGACCCCTTCTAGTTCAAAAATGTGAAAAACTGCATGCCGAGTTTTTAAAAAATGTGTATGTATACCGACGTAGTACGTATGTATTTTGAGTTGAGAAGGTGAGATTTTCTTGCTAAAATTTTCTTAGTTTTGCCTCTCTAATAATTTTTACTCAAGTAAGTAGGTTTGTGTTTTGAAACAAATAGGTAGGAGGTACATAGTTGAGGATTTTATCAAAATCAGGATTTTTATGAACTTTCAGCATTATATAAATGATCATGCAATTTTGGGAAATAATGGGTAAATAAAAATGGTAAAATTGTTTACGAATTCTAGACAAATGGTAAATAAAATTATCTGCCTGTTTCTGATTTAAAAATACATTTATAAAAATTACAAAATGGTTACAAGGCTAATAAAAAAAAATTCAACAAAATTAGCTCAACAGCTGATGACTTGATGAATAGGTGATATCAAGAAACCAGCATTCTGCAACACTGCAAGTGCAAACTGGAAAGTAGCAACGCCTCCATATACTGGTGGCTTAATAATGCTCGACTTTCGAGCTTGAACCAGGTCTAGAATCCAGAATCGCAGACAGCTCATTTGTCAGTTCTACTCGTAGTTAGCTTTTATCAGATGCAGTCTTTTTCAAATCGACAAGGTATTTAAAGCTCATTCGTTAGTGTGTATTGTTTATCGATCGATTGGTTAAAATTATCCATCGTGCATTTAATGTGAATATTTTTCGTGTTTGTTTTTTCTGTTCGCTATAGTGAAGCTAGGTGGTGGTGGTGAGATTTGAAAAATCTTTAGTACCAACCAACATTTCTCAAATAAAAATACCCGGTAAAAGTGAAAAAACCATGTCAAATTACGTGGCATCGTGCTATAATCTATCGGATCGAATTCTTAATTTAGAAAAGCAAATCTTAGAACGAGAGCACGAAATGTGCGCGGCTGAAGCAAAAATATCTTACGAAGATCTTATATCCGTTCACGAGAAATTGGTAGAACATGAAAACAAATACTATACAACTAGCAATGGCTATTCATCAACGAGCTCCCTCGCCACAGATATGCGCGAGACCCATTTGAAGACGACAAACCTTAAAATAAAATTGTCGAAAATCATATCATCGTTCGAATCAAAATCATCAGCAGAAGCCAGAGTCAGTTTAGACTTGCTATTCCAAAAAAGAGAATCTTTGATCAAACGAATGTCTTTGTTGGAACCTAAAGAAGATCTGAGTCCAGAAAAAGCTGAAGTAATGTACAATCATCTCAATTCGCTCTACGAGTCTTTCAATTCAAATCAAACTGAAATCGAATCACAAGTCAGTGGCGGTGAACTTGACAGCCAAATGGAAATTTTTCAGCAAATTCAAAACCAGGTGATCGAACTTCAAGCAAAGTTTAAAAAAATTTTCGCACCGATTGAACTTTCATCTTCGTCGACACAATCCGAGGTAAATTATTCTCTTCCTATCCAAATTAAACAGCTATATTTATCATAAAAAATACACATCTATAGGTACGTGAATATTTCAAAGAATTTCATCTGAAGATTTTCGATCTTTTTTTTTAGAAATTGCTCAATTTTTTCTACGCAAAATTCAATGATTGTTTTTCATAGGAAATTTCCCCTATAATTCACTTAGCACCCTAAACCTTGAATAAGCTATTTCTAATTTTAATTTTTTCATGTTGTATGTAGGCATTACAATCTGAGCAAATTGAGTCATCGGAATTCGAAAGTAGCCTTCGATCGATAGAACTCAAATTGTCAAATCTTACGGACTTGTTGGAATCGCGATCAAGCAGAGGTGAAAGTGAAACTGAGAATAATATCAACGACATCACCACCCATCTAGAAGATAACTCGGAATTGTCGAAGGATATCGAAGAGAAGATAGTTTGCCTTCAAGCAACATTGAATAAATTTGTCGACGGTAACGAACAACGTGAAATAAACGCTCTAAATAAGCTGGCTAAAATTTTGGAATCTAACGGTCGTCTGGAGCAAGATTATAAAACTAAGGTAAGTGTTTCGGAATTTATCTTCCCTCCTTTGATAGGTTCCCATGATAGGTACACCTTAAGTATTTCAAAACTACTCCAAATGGCTTTTTACTTTGAGTACACTAGGTGATTGTTTTTTTTTCTATTTGCCAAAAACAATCCAAAACAAAAGATTTCAGTATTTCTCAAAAATTATCTACCCAATTTTTTCTAAACATTCACAAAATTTTTCAAGAAGACAACACTCTACTAAAAGTTGACCACTTTAATGACTTATTGATACCTACTCTTCTGGTTTATTTTTAAACAACTCCACTCAACTTGTATTTTATAAGCAATTATTTTTGGTTCAGAATTACCTAACCTAATTCGCCTAAATACACGAGAATTTACTCTTTTTCCTTGTACATTGTTTCTTAATAACAGACGTTACCATCTTTATCGAAATCGGAAAGTAATCTTCGTGCGATAGAACTCAAATTGTCAGAACTCGTCACTTTGTGCAGAGATTTGCCGCATATACGTTCGGATGGACACGAAACCAGGCAAAATGTCATCAAGATTTCCACCTCTTCCAAAGATTATGTGAACATATCTAAAGATATTCAAGCCAAGGTGTGTAATTTACTAGCCTCTTACAAATACCGTAGGTAGGTGGCTAGGTGCTGATATTTTAGATGATATTCAGATCACAGCGAAGCGCTGCACTAAAAAAGCCCTACTGCAGCCGCCGTCTTATCGTATAGGTAGCATAATTTGATCCAAAGAAAAGATTTTTATTTTCGAAGAGAATTTCGAGGTTAAAGTACCTATCTAGATTTGAATGCTCAAAATACTACTCTACTAGATTTTTGTACTCTCTAAACAAAATAAAATTTTGTAATTCACTTGTAATTTTCTAAAAATAACTGTTTTGTGATTAATTTGTATAATTAAAGTATCAAAAAATTTGAATATTATATATACCTACTGTTTTTGAAGTATGTACATATTTAAAAATAAATTTGTTTCACTCGGCTGATTATTCTGCTAGGAAAGCTCAGACCTTCATAAGATGACGAAAAAAATGTGCAAAAAAATACGAATTTTGTAAACCAAAAATTAAATTGGAAAAAATCGAAATTATCATGTACTTAAATAAAAAATGTACTTAATTAAGTAGGTACTTCGCGTGAAGGCAAACACGAACAATGTTTCTTAGATCGAACTTTGAACGTGGTTGTAATGATCGAAATTGATGTTGAAATTATAAAAATTTAAAAGTAAATGATGCAATTCCTCATTTCGATAGATATGGCCTCACGATGATTTCCAAATTAGTCGATTTCATCATTTCGCAAGTCAAAAAAAATATGAAATGAAAAAAATCGTTGAAAAAAATTGAAATTTTAATAATGACCAGTTTCTTGATTACAACGTTATTGATCATTTCAGGTCATTTTGAAGCAGGTCACCAGGACTGACTTCCACGCTGATGAAATATTTCTGTTTTGAAACAAATTAGGTAAGAGGTACACAGTTGAGGATTTTATCAGAATATGGATTTTTATGAACTTTCGGCGTTGAGAAAATGATCAATTTTTCTTCGTTTCTTAAGAGTTTAAATAATAATGCGGGAAACAATGAGTAAATAAAAATGGTAAAATTGTTTTTGAATGGTAGACAAATGGTAAATAAAATTATCTGGTCGTTTCTGATTTAAAAATACTTACATAGTGCATATGTATATTGACCTTATTCATTTTTCTCAATGAAGTCGTTGATTTTGTGTCTCCAAAAAAAAATCATTGAATTTTCAAGCCTCCTATGGGACTTTCTTCCCAAAAATAATAGCAATAGAGGACGAAAAAAAATTGCAAAACTCATCTTTGAAAATTACTCTGTTTCTAGAAAAATAATATACCTACCAATATGATATTTTCGGCATTTTCAAAAAATAACCACCCATGTACCTAGCTACCTACCTAATAATCAAAAAATAAACTTCGGCAGCTCAAAATGTGGACCTGAGATCTGAGTGACATGCTTTTTTAGTGAGGCAAATATCAGTTCACTCGGAGTTGACGGTTGTAAAGGTTCTCTGACAAGTCAGAGAAAATTCCTTATTTTTTGCATCTACCTATTTCAATATTTTTGAAAAGTTTTCACCCCCTTCTTCTAAGAAAATGAAACCAGTTCACGTTGAGTAAATTCTTAATTTTTTTTCTCGTAAAAATAAAAAAAAAAAAGTTTAAAATTATCCCATTTATTTTTTTCAACAGTTTTCACCTATACTAAAATGAAAAGTAGGTATGCTAAAGTTCATTATGTAAGGTACAATTTTTAGAACTATTTTCAATGGATAACGATTACTCATTTAGGTAAATTTTAAACAAGTTGAAGCCAAAAGTACCTATGTACTTCGTAATTCAGAAGGTCAAAAATTTTGAAAAATTGTTACATAATTTCTAAAAAAAAATCAACTTCGAATATCTCTAAAAATTAATCAATTTTTTCAGAAGTTTCAGCAGTGAACTGATCAGAATTTTTTTAATTATTCTTAATGAAACAAACTTTGTAGAAAAATCGAAAAAATTTCAAGTTTCATAACTAAGTATTGCATTATTGATACACAAGAGGCAAAGAGCAGAATGAAAATCAGTAACCAATAATGTATGTAATATTGTTCTTTTTGCAATATTTTCGAACTTCGTTTGTATAGTATTCTGCTATGATCGATTGCGAACCAGTCCTGAGATTTTTTATGACATTGAGTGAGTTGAGTAGAAAATGTATGAAAACATACATTGAGGATTCGTCATACAATAAAAAGCATTTGGCTGGTAGCACTTTGAAAATTACAAAATAATAGCAAGACTGGCATAAAAAATTCAACAAAATAAGCTCAACAGCTGATGAGTTGATGAATACGTAGGTAGGTACTAAGTAGATAGGTTAGGTATCAACAGTTTCAAGAAACTAGCATTCTACGACACTGCAAGTGCAAACTGGCAAGTGGCAGCACCTCCATATACTGGTGGTTTGAATGGTCGACTTTCGAGCTTGAACAAGGTCTCGAATCACACATTCAAACACAGTCAGCTCATTTGTCAGATCTAGTCAACTTTTATCAGATGCAGTCTTTTTCAAATCAACAAGTTATTTAAAGCTCATTCGTTAGTGTGTATTATATCGATCTACCGATTGAAATTATCCATCGTGCATTCAATGTGAATATTTTTCGTGTTTGTTTTCTCTTTTTGCTATATAGTGAAGCTAAGTTGTGGTGCGATTTGGAAAATCTTTAGTACCATCCAACATTTCGTAAATAAAAATAACCGGTCAAAGTGAAAAAATCATGTCAGTTTACTACGCGTCGTGTAATGATTTATCGTATCGAATCCATGATTTAGAAAAGCAAATATCAGAACGAGAGCACAAAATGTGCGCGAATGAAGCAAAAATATTTTACGAAGATCTTATATCCGTTCACGAGACATTGGTAGAACATGAAAACCAACTAAAAACAACCTGCGATGGCTATACATCAACGGACTACTTCGCCAAGGATATGCGTAAGACCCATTTGATGACAACAAACCTTAAAATAAAATTGACGAAAATCTTATCATCGTTCGAATCAAAATCATCAACAGAAGCCAGAGTTAATTTAGACTTGTTATTCCAAAAAAGAGAATCATTGATGAAACGAATATCTTCATTAGAATCCACAGAAGATCTTTGTTCGGAAAAAGCTGAAGTAATGTCTAATCATCTCAATTTGCTCTACGAGTCTTTCGATTCAAATCAAACTGAAATCGAATCACAAGTCAGAGGCGGTGTACTTGATAGCGAAATGGAAATTTCTGAGCAGGTTCAAAACAAAGTGATCGAACTTCAAGCAAAGTTTAAAAAAATTTTCGCACCGATTGAACTTTCATCTTCGTCGATACAATCCGAGGTAAATTATTCCTTCTCATCTGTCCAATTTAAAAGCTACTATTATCATACAAAATCAAAACAATTCATCTGAAGATTTTCGATCTCTTTTTTAGAAATTGCTTAATTTTTTCTACGCCAAATTCAATAATCGTTTTTCATGAAATTTTCCCAATGATTCACTTAAAGCCTTGAACCTTGAATATGCCCATTCTAATTATTTTATGTTGTATGTGTTTCAACAACAGGCATTACAATCTGAGCAAATCAAGTTATCGGAATTGGAAAGTAGCCTTCGATCGATAGAACTCAAATTGTCTAATCTTACGGACTTGTTGGAATCGCGATCAAGCAGAGATGAAACTGAGAGTAATATCAACGACGTCTACACCCATCTTGAAGATAACTCGGAAATATCTAAGGATATCCAAAATAAGATAATTTCTCTTCAAACTACATTGAATGAATCCATCGTCGTTAACAAAAATCATGAAAAAAACGCTCTGAATAAGCTGGATAAAATTTTGGAATTTAACGGACGTTTCGAACAAGATAATAAAACTAAGGTAAGTGTTTTGGAATTCATCGTCTCTCCATCGATAGGTAGGTTAGGTACATCCCAGGTGTCTGGAACATCTCTCTACGATGGTAGGCCTCGAGCACCATTTCATTGAATCAAAAATTTACTCACGGCTCGTTTGAAAATTTTTCATCATTTCATTCAAGTGATGAAAAAGAAGTGCAAATTGATTAGGTATTTTAAAACCATAACAGGTTTTTTCATTTTGTGTAGGCTACGATTAGGATTTTTTTTTCGATTTGTCAAAAACGTCCGAAATAAAAGATTTCAGAATATCTCAAAAATTGCCCAATTTTTTTTTAAATTCATGAAATTTTCATTAGGACCATCTCAAACACCTTATTAGGTAAGTACTTGAAATTCGAGTAAGTACATTTCATATTTTATTCATCAATCACTGTAGGGAGTAATCTACTCGGATAAAACTTGACCATTTTGATGACTTATATCTACACACTTTTGGTTTATTTTTGAACAACGTTCTCAATTTATATTTCAAGCAGTTCATTTTTGGTCTAAATACACGAGAATTAACTTTTTTTCCTTATATGTTTCTCAATACTAGACATTAGCATCTTTATTGAAATCAGAAAGTAATCTTCGAGCGATAGAACTCAAATTGTCTGAACTCGTCACTTCGTGCAAAGAGTTACCGCAACTGCGTTCGGATGGATACGAAACCAGAAAAAATGTCATCAAGATCGTGAACTCTCTCAATGATAATCTAAGCATATCTAGGGATACTCAAACACAGATGCGTAATTTCTTAGTCACTGACAACAACCGTACTGCTATACTAAATGATATCCGGACGAAAGTAAAACAAAGCGCTTCACTACAAAATCTCACACATTCGCTGGAATCCCTAATGCCGCCGCCGTTGTTCTCTAATCCGTCGAATACTCAGCCGTATCGTATTCGTAGCTCATCAGTCTCATCTCATCGAAAAAATTGATTTTTTTCAAAGAAAATTTCAACGTTAAAGTACCTAGATCTGAATTTATGCTCAAACTGCTACTCTACTAGATTTTTGTGTTCTCTAAACAAATAAAATATATTGTAATTTACTTATAATTTTTAAAAATAGGTAATTGTTTTATGATTAATTTGTGCAATTTGTAGTAGATATTATCAAAAATGTGAATATTACATGTATATTGTGAAGTATTAAAAATAAACTCGTTCTCTTTTTGTACACGAAAGTTTACTCTTTGTTCATTCGGCTGATCATTATGCTAACAAAGCTCAGACCTTCATAAGATAACGACAAAAATTTGCAAAAAAAAACACATACAAATTTCGTGAACCGAAATGAAAATTTAAAAAAAAAATCTAAATTATCGAGCAAATAGATACTTACTTATGTAGGTAGGTCTCATTTCAATAGATGTGTTCTCAGAATGATTTCAAAATTAGTCGGTTTCATCATTTCGTAAGTCAAAAAAATATCAAACCGGAAAAACTGTTAAAAAATTGTAATTTTCATAACGATCAGTTTCTTTATTATAATTTCATCGGTCATTTCTGGTAATTTTTGAAGCAGGGTTGAACCAAGTGTGGATTAGGTTCACTTCCAAGTCCCCTACCAGTAGAAAAATAGGAAGAACTGTGTGTCGAGTAAAAAAAAATGTATTTTGAGCAAAAAATTAGAGATTTTTTTGCGAATTTTCATAGTTGGGCTACTCTAATAATTTTCACTCGAGTATAGGTTTCTGTTTTGAAGCAAACATGTAGGTACATAAGTTGAGAATTTTATCAAAATTTAGATTCTTATAAACTTTCGGGGTAGAAAAATGACCAATTTCAAACAATTTTTCTTCGATTTTACAAAATTTCATCAATCTCTTTAAGTGAACTTTCCGAATCACTTATGACCATTTTTGAACCGATTTAACGCATTCAGCATAAGTTGAAGATATTGGAATTTTTTAAAACTGTGAGATTTCTAAATTGTAAAAAAAAAGGTATACACTTTTGAAACTCGTCACGTCGGATTTCCAATTTATCTGCTCCAATCAATTTGAAATATCGTACATATAAATGCTCTCTATAATGATTTGAAATTGCTTGAGAATATTCAACCATCGTATTTAACTATTATTGCTGGAGGCTCCAGATCGGCTCGAATATTGTGGAAATCGATTAGAATAGGTGTATCGACTTTAGGAAATGAACCATTCAACAATTTTTATTTACATCTTTTCGTCATTTTTTTGAAAATTTTTTAGCCTCTTTTCCACTCTTTCAGGAAGAACAGATGAATCTGGTTCAGGCGTTAAATAACATTCTCAATTTTATTTTTTTCATGAGAATAAAAATTGAAGTCTGCAAAAAATTCACAAAAATTTAAAATCAGCATAATATTCATTTTTTCAACAGCTCTTCAGAACTGACTAATTTTTTCAACTTGGACCTACTTCTTTCCGGTATAAAATGAAAAATCGATTTATGTTCACCTAGTATCTTGTAATGAGCGTATGAAAATTTTTGGCACCATTTTTTAATTTTAAAGATTTGTCATTTCGAGAGATTGATACCTATTTTTTTCAAACTTCAATTTCAAATATTTTTCAATACCTATCTATCAATTTTTTAGAACTTTCAGCAGCGAACTCAACCAAAATTCTATTAAAAAAATCCAACATCGTAAAAAAAATCGAAAAATTATTAAAAATCATGAGATACGAGGTGAAGGAAGAATTATTGAAACTTTACCAAAAGAATGAAGGATGTACCCTTCACTCTCCAAAAAAAAAAAAAAAAAAATGATCACTGATTATCAACAAATTCAAAGGACTTCAAATGTATTGAATTAAGGTATACGTGCTGGAGTATTTTTCGTTATACTCCTACCTTGGAATTTTTTATCGTAAATTTTGCCATGATCGATTACTGATCAGTAGTACTGATACTTTTTGTGAAGTTGAGCAGAAAATGTTCAAAAAAGAGAAATGTAAAATTACCACAGTAAGTAAGTACATTTATGGTACCATTTTGTTGGTTCGGAATTTTTAAAAATTACAAAATGATGCAATCGACTAACAATCAACAATTCGACAAAAATAGTAGCTCAACACTCAATGAATTGATGAATACCATGAAACTAGCAGATTACAGCATCGCAAGTGTAAACTGGCAAATCGTAATAATAACACTTACATAGGCCTATACTGATTATTTAAACGCTCGACTCTCGAGCTCAAACAATCGTCTCAACTCGCAGGTCGAAGTAAGCTATCATCTGTCAGTTCTCTTACCTTTGTGATACATTTCTGTTTTTCTTTCTCGAATTAACAAGTTATTCGAAGTCCATTCGTTTGTTCAGTTTGTTGATCAGTACACCTTTCGAAGTCGTTGATTACGCATTCCAAGTGTATTACTATATTTCGTATGTATATTGGTTTTTTTGGTTCGTTGTATTGTGTGGTTTTGGTGTTTAAAAAATCTTTAGAATCACTTTACATTTCGTAAATAAATAATCTGAGAGAAAATCATGTACCCTAACATCGGGATATGTCAAGATTTAACCTCTCGAATCAACAATTTGGAACAAGAATTATTAAAACGAGAGCATTTCATGTGCGCGACTGAAGCAAGAAGATTTTACGAAGCTGTATTATCCTTTCACGAGGGATTGGTAGAAGTCGAAAACAAACAAAAAACAGCCCGCAATGATATTATGTTCGATACGGTTACGAAATCGTTCATTCGCAATATCCATTTGAAAGTAACAGCTATGAAAATAAAATTGGCGAAAATCATATCATCGTTCGAGTCGAAATCACCAGCAGGAGCCCAGGTAGGCGATCAATCCTATCCAGCAAAACAGTCCGAAACCGAGAAAAATGCAGACGTACAAATCCGAAAACAACGTTTTCTAATCGAACGAATCGAATCGCTGGAAATACTCGATGATATTTGTGCAATAAAAGCAGAAGTACTGTACAACCACCTTTCTCAACTTTACGACTCGTTTATCTCAAATCAAATCCAGATCGAAGCAGGCACCGACGACGATACCACTCTCGATAATCAACAAAAAATCACCACCGAGATCCAACGAAAAGTAATCGATTTTCAAACGAAGCTGAAAAAACTCATGCAGCCGATCGCATCAACTTCATCGACAGAATCCAACATCAGTATCGATCGTTCAATTCAGCCAATAACGATTGACTCCAGAGCCGATTTAGACTCGTTATTCCAAAAGCAAGAATCATTAATCAAACGAATATCTTCGCTGAAACCTGAAAATCTTAGTCGAGAAAAAGCTGAAGTGATGTACAACAAGCATCTCGATTCACTTTACGAGTCTTTCAATGCGAATCAAACCGAAATCGAATCGCGAGTCAGCGGCCCAATGCTTGATAGCCAGTTGAAAATTTCTGAGCAGGTTCAAAACAATGTGATCGAACTTGAAGCAAAGTTTAAAAAAATTATCGCACCGATTAAGCTTTCATCTTCGTCGACACAATCCGAGGTAAATTATTCTCTCCCTACCTAATTTAAAAGCCATTCAACATAAAAAATACATGTCTAGGTACGTGAATACTTCATAGAATTTCGTCTGAAGATTTACGATCTTTTTTTTTTTTAGAAAATTGCTTAATTGTACGTATCTAGGTACGCTAAATTTATTTATCGTATTTCATAGGAAATTTTCCAAATACCTAATTCACTTAGAGCCTTGAATAGGTATGTCTATTCTAATCAATCATTATATTATGTTGTACGTGTTTCAACAACAGGCATTACAATCTGAGCAAATCAAGTTATCGGAATTGGAAAGTAGCCTTCGATCGATAGAACTCAAATTGTCTAATCTTACGGACTTGTTGGAATCGCGATCAAGCAGAGATGAAACTGAGAGTAATATCAACGACGTCTACACCCATCTTGAAGATAACTCGGAAATATCTAAGGATATCCAAAATAAGATAATTTCTCTTCAAACTACATTGAATGAATCCATCGTCGTTAACAAAAATCATGAAAAAAACGCTCTGAATAAGCTGGATAAAATTTTGGAATTTAACGGACGTTTCGAACAAGATTACAAAACTAAGGTAAGCCAAGTGTTTTGGAATTTGCACCATTTCGTTGAATCAAAAATTTATTCTTGGCTAGTTTTAAAATTTTTCATCAAATATTTCCTCCAATGTTGAAAAAGTTCTCAATTTTACAAATTGATTTTTTCAAAACCACAACAACTCGATTTCTTATTTTGTGTACCTACAAATTGGTAATTTTTTTTCGATTTTACAAAAAAATCCAAAACGAAAGAGTTTAGAATTGATCAAAAATTACCTATCTTTTTCCAAAAATGTAGGTAATATGAAATTTTTCATGAGGACAATCCCAAAGAACATGATAGGTAGTAGGTACATTACTTAACATTCAGGCACATTCAAAATTTTAATCATCAATCATTATAAGGAGTAGGTAATCTACTCAGATAAAACTTGACCATTTTAATGACTTATTGACATACCTACACGTACTTTTGGTTTTTTTTTTTTTTTTGAACAACTTTCCTCAGCTTATATTTTAAGCAGTTCAGTTTTGATTCATAATTACATTACATAACTGATTAGCCTAAATACACGAGAATTAACTCTTTTTTCCTTGTATGTGTTTCTCAATAACAGACGTTACCATCTTTAGAGAAATCGAAAAGTGATCTCCAAGCGATAGAACTCAAACTATCTGAACTCATCACTTCGTGTGAAAATTTACCGGAATTGCTTTCGGATGGACGCGACACCAGGAAAAATATCAGCAAGATTTCCAGCTCTCTCAATGATCATTTAAACGTATCTCAGGATATTCAGGCACAGTTGCGTAATTTCATGGACGCTAATAAAAACCGTACTGCCAGTCTAGATGATAACCAGACGAAAGTAAACCAAAGCACTGCACAACAGCAGCCTTTACAACCGTTGCGGATCGAGAATCTGACGACGAAAGTTAACCAAAACAGTGCACGACAAAAGTACTTACAGCCGTTGCGGATCGAGAGTCTACTGTTATCGAAAGAGCGCCCGTTCAAGTTCATTCGACCCAAACCTCTATTCCACTAGATTTTTGTGCCCTCCAAACAAATAAAATATTGTAATTCACTTTTAATTTTTTAAAAATAACTACATATATGTATAAGTCAGTATAGACATGTTTTGTGATTAATTTGTGCGATTTGTAGTATCAAAAATGTGACTATTACATATAATATTGCGAAGTATTTAAAAATGAATTCGTTCCCTTTTTGTATTACACGAAAGTTTACTCTCGTTTCATTCGGCTGATTATTATACTAGTAAAGCTCAGACCTATGTATAAGATAACGACAAAAATTAGCAAAAAAATACAAATTTTGTAAACCAAAATTAAATTGGAAAAAAATCGAAATTATCATGTAAATAATATGTACTTAATTAAGTAGGTACTTCGCGTGGAGGCAAACACGAGCAATGTTTCTTAGATAGAATTTCGAACGTGGTTGTGATGATTGAAATCGATGTTAAAATTATCAAAATTTAAAAGTGAGTGATGCAGTTCCTTACTTTGATAGAGATGCTTTCACGATGATTTCAAAATTAATCGATTTCATTATTTCGCAAGTCAAAAAAAAAGTATCAATCCGAAAAAATCGTTGAAAAAAATGAAAGTTGGTTTTATGAAAATATAACTGCAACATTTTCCGAAAGCTGTCAGACTCCTTCTAGTTCAAAAATAGGAAAAACTGCTCGTCGAGTTGAAAAAAAAAGTACATATTTTGAGCAGAGAAGTTGAGATTTTCTAGCTAATATTTTCGTACCTTCTCCCCTCTAATAACCTTTAGTTGAATAAGTTTTTGTTTTGAAACAAATTGGTATAGGCACATACTACATAGTTGAGGATTTTATCAAAATAATTATGGATTTTTATGAACTTTCAGGGTTTAAAAAAAATGATCAATTTTTCTTTGTTTCTTACGAGGGGTAAAATTGTTTTTGAATATTCTAAACAATGGCAAATAAAATTATCTGGTCATCTCTAATTTAAAAATACATTGATCTTATTCATTTTTCTCAAAGAAGTAGTTGATTTTGTGCCCATCCCCCGCAAAAAAAAATCATCAAATTTTCCACCCTCCAGTTGGACTTCCTTCTCAAAAATGATAAGTAGCAATTAAGGACGAAAAAAGATTGCAGAACTCAGATTCGAAAAATATGCTCTCAATGGCAAGCAATAAAATCGTTTCACTCCCTCCTCCTAAAAAAATGTTCAAATAACAATTCGTTGGTCAAAAAGACCCGATGTAGGAAATTTTCTCAAAATTCGTTTATTTTTCAAAGATCTCAAGACTCGTAAAACACAACAAAATCACATGAAACAAAAGAACGCCATTTTTTGCTCCTGCAACCCGATAAATTTCCATGTTTACAAAATATTCCAATGAAGGACGATATTTCACTGCAGCGACAACCTAGAGCTAGGAATCCTCCGCTATTTTCATCTTCCTTTTTTCTTCAAGAAGACACGCTATCGTGTCTTCACGTATGACCCATATAAATATTCTTAATCCTTGACATATTCGCGAAAATTATGCCTTATATATTTCATTTCGTACACTAATAATACACGCCATTTATAATTTTTTTTTTCAGACACGAAAAAAATTCCACGCACGTTTGTCTCTCTAGGGCCATCTACTCGCATCACGTATGTATGTAGTCGTACGCGCACAAAAAGAGATCAGAAAAAATACGAGTACTACGTAAAATATACGTATACGAGTAAAATCACCGCGTAAAACTCGAACAACCAATCTCTAGCAGGGCGCACGCAAAGTCATCAACTCAATAATCACCTTCGGGGCAATCCGCCTTCAATATACTTATCGTCTACTCACGTAGTTTAATTATCTTATGTAAAGTAATGGTACAAATTTTACGTCATTTTTTATACGTTTTTCTCGTCTCGACTCTTTCGCCAACGACGACGTCGCATAAAAATCCACGCCATAAGCATTTGTTTTTGTTTTTTACGTGGCCTCTGTTGTATAAGTATCTCTCTCTATAAAAAGATGATACGCGAATTCGAATATATACTCGTAGGTAGGTACACTACCTGCCTATATAACCGAGCAAATCGTCTCGTATTATATATTTTTACTACGTCCTAAATTTTTACAAATCCGAACCCAAAACAGAATACTTTCGCCGCAAAATCGTTCGGTTATTCGATGAACTTGCAAGACTTAACCGAAGGATTAACAACGTATTTCAAAACGTAGCTAAGCCGATTTACCGGGCACGTATTTACGTATAAGTATATGCCTAGTTTTTCCGTATGGGCGATGGCAATTCGAGCGAACAACCTTTTTAAAAAATATTATTACATTGTCCCCGCTTTTATAATAGCCTACCTAATACATTTTCGAGTGAATTTTTCACGCCTCATCGATGCCGCGTATGATTGAACGTGGATTTTATCGATTTTAGTACAACCTAATATACAGGGTGATTCGGTGGGGATACAAGTGTCAGAAAAATACCTTCGGGTGAACGAGTTTTCATTCAAAAAAATTTGAATGAGAAAACGCTCTTCAAAGAAAAAGAAGTTGAAATAAATTCTCGATTGGAGGAGGAGGATGAGGAGGAGACGAGCCAAAATATACCCAAATGCTCCAGAACAGCTTGAAACTACCTTCAATCGACTCAGCATACTAAAAATGGAGTATTGAGTAAATTTCATTTCAACGACTTGATTGAGTAAAATGTTGTGGAAATTTTAATTTTCAAAAATCTGCTACAGTGCTCCAAAATTACCCCCCAAAATGGTTCGAATCAGTTTCCAATCGATTTGAAAGGTCAAAAACAGGGAACATACCAAATTTCAAAATTTTGATTTTTCTCTATTTTTGATCCAAGTTTAATTTCTCAAAAATTCATTAAAAATCAAAATCGTTTTTGAACTCAAAAATTCGATCTACTATTTCCAAATTCGTATTCGGAAAATCAGATCACTTCAATTCAAACCCAATGGACAATTATTTCAGCTGATTTTCAAATTCCGTGATTTTAGAATTTTAATTTTATTGATTTGTCATCGAAAATGAAAGGACAAAGGTGTAGAAGTGACTCGCGCAACTTTTCTCATAAGGATTCTAAAATTACAAATACTTACATACTTATATTCTCATACGCGAGTTCATAATATAATTCCATCGTATTTTTGGAAATTTGTACTCACCTGAAACAAAGAAAAATTAAGGTGGATTAGTTATTTGTATGTACATAGTTATGAAATTATTGATAAATCAACAAAATCATATAGGTATGTATAAAAAATAATAATGGCCGAAGGCCTAAGTAAAAATTCTGACGATCCCGACGTTTAATAAAGAGCCAAAAATGAATAATCACAATAACGAAAGCAGGTACCTATCATAAAAATTGTAAAATTGATTGTGAAAATCACATCACTCAAAAATGTCAAAAATTGATGGACCATCAGAATATATACTACCAAAATTGTAGAAAAAATGTCTCATTTGGGTAGAACTTTGCACAGATCGCTTAAATACTTAAATTATCGAAAAATACCAAGAATTAATAGAAAATTCTCAAAATTGAATGATGATTTGTCAAAATGACTTCCTCCCCCCCAATAATTGAAAATTACCAAAAGTTGATCATGGAATCCAGTAAAGGAATTTTTCATAGAAAAAATCACTACTTTCTTCAACTAAATTTTCAGAAAGCTCTTCACTCGACCTCCTTTCCCCCAGACACACAAAAAAAAGTTAACAAAGTCAAATTTTTCACAAGAAAATTTAAAAAAAAAATTGAAATTGGAAGAAAATTTGTTTATACTTAAAGTAAGTATTTTTCACTTTTTAATTTCAATCAAGATTATTAAAAAAAAAAAAAAAAAAAAAAAAACAATACAAAATTAACGTATAGTAAATTTTTTCATTTTATCACTACCTTTTTGACTAAATTCATTATTTTTTCACTACTTTCTCTACCCATTCTTAAAATCACTCCTTTTTCACTCCTTTCACTACTTGTTATAGATATGTTGAAATTCAATTCTCGATAATTGATATTATTGACCAATTTTCACCATTTTTACCGAATACATATTTTCTTTTTTCAAATAAAAAAGGCATGGGTAAATCTCCAAAAAAAAAAAATTAAGCGTTTGAAATTTTGCTAACATACCTAAGGTTTCAGATCATGCTCTTTCCGAAAATCACAACCTTCCTTCAAATCAGAGGCAGACATTTCCATAGTTGACTTTTTTTTTTCAATTTTTAAAAATACATACAAATTTTTCGTAAAGAAAAGTCAATATATTCGGGGAGACCGTTTAAGGATCTATTACACTCCCCCCCCCCGTCGATCCTCTGGGAGAACTTTTTTCTTAAAGGAGGAGCCCTAAGGAACATTTCTAGCCCTTGTCCTCAAAAAAAAAGTGACCATACTTACAAAATGGCGGCCATTTTAATTGACAGGTCAGCCGAAATCGCAGATTTTGCGTTCCAACATAAGACTTGCACGACATTTTTTGAACCGTACAAAGGTAGAAGGTAGATCGAAAGATCAGGCAAAAATTTATCACCTGTCAAAATTTCAAGAGCTAAAGTGCATTTTTCGATTTTTGGTGAATTTTTGAAAATCAAATTTAGGCCAAAAATGAGGGTAAAAATCAAAATTTTACCAAATTGACCAAGAAAGCTGAAATTTGGGATATACCCTATTTTCGACATGCCAAATCGATTGGAAACGATTTCAAACAGTTTCGAGCAGTTCTGGAGACTCCAGCAGATTTTTGAAACTCGAAATTCCCACAAAATGTCATCAAATGGAGTTAGAAAGCCAAAATTCATTCTCCAAACTAATTTCAATACGCCACGAATTCGAATGCAGGTAGATTTTAAGTTGTTTTGGAGCATTTGGCGACTTTTTTGAAAATTACTGAAGCCTCCAGTAGATTTTTGAAACTTGAAATTTCCCAAAATTTCATCAAATGGGGATGGAAAGCCGAAATTCATTCTGCAAACTAATTTGAATACGCTACGAAGGAGACTGCTGGTGGGTTTAAAGTTGTTTTGGAGCCTTCAGCGACTTTTTGAATGGTTCTATGGCATTTGTTTGGAAAATTAAAATTTCCAGAAAGTAGCTGGAAGCTTTAAAACCATTTGAAACCACCATGCAGCCGACTTCATAACTTATTTAATTTAGTTTGCGAAGTAAATTTCAGCTTGCTAACTCTATTTGATAAAATGTTGTGGAAATCTCAAGTTTCAAAAATCTGGTGGAGACTCCAGTAATTTTCAAAAAGTCGCTGGAGACTCCAAAATGACGTGAACCCACCTGAAGTCGTCTTCAGAGGGTGTTAAAATTGGAGTGCAGAGTAAATTTCGGCTTTCCATCTCCGTTTGATGAAATTTTAGGGATATTTCAAGTTTCAAAAATCTACTGGGGGCTCCAGTAATTTTCAAAAAGTCGCTGGAGGCTCCAAAATGAATTGAAATCCACCTGCAGCCGACTTTGTAACGTATTGAAATTATTTTGCAGAATGAGTTTCGAATTTCCATTTCCATTTGAGGAAATTTTGGGAAATTTTTCGAGTTTCAAAAATCTGCTGAAGGCTCCAGAACTGCTCAAAACGGTTTGAAACCGTTTTCAGTCGATTTGGCATGTCAAAAATGGGATATATCTCAAATTTCAGCTTTCTTGGTCAATTTGGTAAAATTTTGATTTTTACCCTCATTTTTGGCCTAAATTTGATTTTTGAAAATTCACCAAAAATCGAAAAATGCACTTTAGCACTTGAATAATTGACAGGCGATAAATTTTTGCCTAATCTTTCGATCTACCTTTGTACGGTTTGAAAAATTTCGTGCAAATCCTATGTTGGAATGCAAAATCTGCGATTTCGGCTGACCTGTCAATCAAAATCGCCGCCATTTTGTAAGTAAGGCCACTTTTTTTTTTGAGGACAAGGGCTAGAAATTTAATGTTCCTTAGGACTTCCCCTTTCAGAAAAAAGTTCTCCCGGACGATCGACGGGGGGGGGGGAGGAGGTCAACAGATCCTTATGCGGGCTCCTCGACTAATACGCTAGGATACTTTTGCTCACTCATTTTCGAATCTATTTCGACAAGAGGTTGAGTCCTCCCTTCCCTCCCCCTCTCATTTTAACAAATCCCAGCCAAGATGCAGGGAAATGTCATAAATAGAATTTATCCACTCCCTCGCCTAAATCATTTAATAAGGGAACTTCTGAGTAAATTTTGCTTCGCTGAAGCAGTTCAGCTCCAACTGACAAAATATTATCAAACCGTATTGAATCACCCTGTATATATATATTTCAAATTCATCCAATATACATCACGACGCATATAATAGGACGAACACATACGTATATACGTTCCGTTATCTGCATCGAACCGTAAAATCTTCCAAGTCATTGTAATCTTTCGACAATATTTTGAGATATACAATTTATCGACGCGCAAAAAAATAACTCGTATACGCATTGCTGGGTATTTCACAAGCACGTGTAACCCTTCAAAAGCCAAACATGGCAATTCTGGTCACATCAATGCATAATGGTCTTCCTAAAAACGCGCCTTGACAGCGACATAAATACCAGGAAACGCGTTAAAATTTCAAATTTATTCGTAAAAATACTCTCTCACATCTCTCCCAACCTCTCTATTCGAATATACTCTTACAAAAGCTTACTGGGAACCCCCTTCTCTCTCTCTTTCACACACACTCACCATAACAAAGATCGTACTTACACGTACAGGCATTTCTTATTTTTACGCGCGTAAAAACTTTACCAAGAGATAACATAACTTAGCAGCAGTACAGAGAGGCCTATGCAAATCGTAAATTTAACGATGACTTTTCGCTCAAAATCTCACATTCGCATTCAAAATGAGAAAAACTTATACGGATACTTTGTTCTTTGCATATTATTCGCGCTATAGAAACGAGACGAGAGGCGAGAGGCATGAGACGATGTTCTCGAGTAAAATATTATTTTTCTATTTCGTATTCCTCAACAAGTTGCTTTTCAAACTTTCAAGACGACCGATTCGAGTCGACAGTATCAAGTTTATGCCAAATCCTCAGCCAAACTTTCCCATATACGTATAAAGTTTTCTCCTCAGTATAAAGTTCAACACAGATGGTACGATTTTTTCCCCTTTCCAACCACTATAACTAACGCTTAAGGCACTAAAATTTGTAATATCAATATGAAATTAATCGTACGAGAGATGATGCCGCGTGCTGCGGTTTGTGTACATTCGTTAAGCTTACATACAATACATACAGGGTGGCTCAAAATTACAACTACAGGTTGTTAATGGAACATGAAAACATCGCAGTACAACACTGGGTCGTTTTTAGAGTCGGATTTCCCCCCTCTTTCTCACCTCTCCACCATGTTCTACCTGTTTATACTTCGCTATAATGTCACTCTACTTAATGGATAATTTCCTAAACACCATTCATTTGCAAAATGATCCAACTTTTCCGCTTATATATACGTAAGTTTTCCAGCTATAACGATCGAAGAAACGTGGCTCGAACCGAAGGCTAAAGAAACCTCCATCATGGTAATCTTCAGCTCACCACTTTGCAACTTGCTTCGACCGCAATAGCCATAAGCTAAGTTGATATTTTCAGCCTTAAACTCGAGAATAGGCAACTTTTCGGTATTCAAACCGCATACGAATCTATAACACAAAATCTAATCTAAAATTACGACTACGCAGCGATGAAACGAAAGAGGAACGAAACAATCTTAAAGTTCGCTAATGAATTAGATGAAAATTACCGTCCAGGGTGTACGTATATTCCGGATTTGGGAGTTACTAATGATACGAATACATTCGGTACACATAGCCATACAACAAAAAAGAAGGCAAAAATTCGATTATCAGGGGTTAATGAAAATAACCTTGCGTGTTTTCTTCATTCGCGTTCGCTCGCCACACACACATACATTTTTCACTCGTTATCAGCTCAGAACGAAAGTTTGAAAATATCCCAGCCACGTTGTACAATGTACATACTTTTTTTTCTAAATAAACTGCAAACCAGATTCAGTATTTTCTTATTTAATTGAAACCAGCAAATTAGTCGATAGAATTACGGATTTTAAATCAGTCCGGAGATAATGAAGGCGAACAGGAAGGGGGAACGAAAGTACTCGAAATAAAAATAACTTTGGGCGGAATTCGCCTTTGAAATAAGTATTCGAAACCTACCGACAAATAATTACAAATTCGGTGAAAAAAAAATTAATTAAAATTTCTTTTTTAAGCAACGAATCAGTAAAATGGCCAAACGAGTGCAAAATTTGAAAAAAAATTATTTCAAAAGATTATTAAAGGCGATAAAAGAATTCCTGTCAGGGAAATAAATTTTCAGGTTGCTTGAAATTTTCAAAAAAAAATTCAAGAATAATAATTAAACGAAATGAAGGGTTAAAAAATGCATCGAACGTTTATTTTTCACCCAAAATGCGATCACTTGAAAATTGCTCGAATAAAATTTGGAAAAATTTCACCTCTTTCCTCCTCCCTTCTCTCCCCTCAATGAAAATATTTCATCAAAATTTGAGACAAAACCTTTCAAATTTTTGAAAGATGAGTTCCTAAACCAATTTTCAGGTCGATTGGAAACCGTTTTCTTTATATTCCTCCCTTTTCATTTCATATTCAATATAAAAATATTAAAAAAATTTCAACTTTCGAAACGGTTAAATATGAATTCAAAACAAGACGCTAAGAAAAGTTATCCTTCGACCGGATGCTTTTTTCTCGTTCGAGAAATTTTTAATAAGCATTTTTACACCTTTTTTTTTGCTTTTTCACTTTACCTATCAAAAGAGTAGGTAGTCGAAGTGCTTTTGCGAATTTTCGAGTCGATCTCGCGAGAAAATTTTTTATTTAGAAATTAATTTCTAAGTGGAACTCGGTCGCAAAGATCCGACAAGGGTATAGAAGAATTTACACCCGGTATTTTCTCCATCTCATCGAAAAAAAACATAGTTTAGCTTCGAAAATAGTTTTTTCACGTTGATCGATAAGAAAGTGGAAAAAATAAAAGGTACCCTAACTCGGTATAAATTTCGTACTATCTACACACCACGAGTAGAATGAGCAAAGGGGAAAAAAGTAATGAATTTTTCATCGACCATTAATCGAAAAGCGTTTTGCGAGGAATCATTTAAAGTAAATAATCTCAAATATCAAATATCTCTATAGTCTCTTTCTCGCTCTCTCTCTGTGCTGTGAAGCTGGTGTACGTGGAGACGAGGCGATGGCTCGAATTAATTGGATATTTTGAACTGAGAGCAGCAGCCTAAATAGGTTGACGTAGTTCTCATAGTCTGTATACGCATATAATTTAATATTAAAACAATCTACCATCGATATCGCCAGGATTAAAGTGAAAATTCATCATACGACGTGAATTTCAAGTTTATACCTACCTAGACCTACGTAACTCGAAGAGACTATGCGATAATTAGATGGCTAAAATTATCTGCTGGTAAAATGCTGGTTGCTCGTATTTCTGTATACAGCATTTTAAGCATTTAGCTACATAAAATATGTGATCTAATAACCGGAACCCTCCTCCCTCCCCCCAAAAGAGAGAGCTATCAATATTTTCAGTGACATCCAGGGATGAAAAAAATTCTACTTGAGAGCTAAAAAGAGTCCCGAATTTTCTTCAAAAAAGGTCCTCAAAGGCTAAAATTTGTTTCACCTTTCGAGGAAAAACCTACGAGTACTGAACAAATTTTGATGAGGGGGAAAGGGGGAGAGCTCTACCTACACATCGACATCGAAAAATGCCCAGATCTCAACCATAAATAAATGGACCAAAAAATTCAAAAAATACATACTTATAATGTAAGCAAAAAATCATTCTCCACTTGAAAAAAAAAAAGGTTGAATAATATTGCAAAGTAGATCACAGTTCTGAATACATATCCATTAGAAAATATCATCAACAAAAAAAAATGAAAAAAAGAACAAACAAAGTTGAAAAAGTCGTTGAATTTTTCTCATATTTATGAAATTAAACAAAATACTCGTAATACCTTATGTCAGTTATGTCATAATGCTTTTTTTATCCCCCCAAATTTTTTTTTTTTCATTTTTAAATTCATTGCAAAATACACGATAGGAAAAGAGAAGAAAAAAGTCTCAAGATGATGAAAAATGATAACATCGGGTCCAGTGACAAGACACTAGACAGCAGAGACTAAGAGTTGAAAACTCGATTATAAATTCAGCATCTTCATAGTCACAGCGACCCATTTACCCGATATACGTAATCGAATCCCTAAAGGTGTAACGTTGATTGACAATTTTAACTTTTGCTATAATTTCACGCCAACTGAGCCAGCTTTTTGAAGCTATTAATCAAATTTTTACACGTCGACGGTTTCTCTTTCTCTCTCCATCTATTTGTATCTTTCTCAGTTCATCTACTCTTGGGTTCTAATATTCCAAACTACGGCGATTATTTCTTCAAGTTTTGCACCTGCTATCTCGATGTAGCCGGCGGATTGTTTATTTGCAATTAGTTTACGTCTTATCTATACACATTCGCATTACTAAGTATTAAGATGTAATGCCCTAATACCTACATAGGTATGTATACCTTACCTTACCTATAAGCAGTAAGTATACATAACACATAAACGGACACGATTGGTGATTTTTTTTCCTTCTTTAATAATTATTGCGATGTGATCCGCGATATACATACATGCTGCCAAGAGCTGCGTAATAGACTTATCATGTTCGACTCTTTTTTATACATTATACTTATGCAAGGTTAAACCGTCATAAACTTACGATCACTAGGTCAGTATGTTTTTGTTTACGAGAGAACTTTTTTTTTACCAGTTTTTCACAACTCGTTGCTGAAAAAATAATAAAGATAATGTTTATCGGTCGATAGCAGATTGAAAGCGCGGAATTACCAAATACGTTCGCGTGTAATGAACATTTTTTTTTTATTGTTCTTTGTCATATTATTATTATCAACGTGGAACATATTTTAGGTAGGGTTAGGGTACATGATGTTGATATTGATGATGATGATAATGCGTCGAGTCGTCAAGATTCTGATGTTGTGGTATATGTACTAGAAGCTCATCTCGCACTATCAAAGTCGTAACACGAGTACGAATTATTATTACTGTTGCTGAGGCGATAAATGTAAATTACTATTTTTTACGATCAAATCAACGCTTGCTTATGAATTCGTATTTTTCCAATTCAGCGACGAATTTTAGAAAAAACATTAGACGATGCTCTCGTAAAAATATCTGTGAAGTAGAAGAGGAGGGAGGCGAGATGGAGCGAGAAGAGAACAGAAGTTTGAAATTCATCAGTGAGTAGTACATACATTCAAAAGGCAGTCATTTGGAAATGACGTCATAAGTAATTAATTAAACATCACCAAATTCTAAAAATCAGGGCTGTGTTCCTCAATAGATGAAACTAAGCGCCAGCCTAGAGCAGCAAAATTGAAGGGTCCCTAAATTCTGACAAAAAATAATATGAATGAACCTCTTATAAATCTATTCTTCGCGAATGTGAAACGTTCTGGAATCTCCAACGCAAAATCAGTTCTATGTATTCTAGCATTTTCAAATACCTCCAGAACAGCCAATCGGTATCAACTTGGGAAGCTATAATTTTATTTTTTGTTCCGCACCTACTTCCGACTACTCCACTTCCAGTCGAAAAATGCACACGTTCAGCAACTTTTAGGCGCAAGATTCCAGGGGAAGGCTTCAGAATTTCTGAAATACCTACTCGAAAAATCGATTCTTGGGATTCATATTTGCTGAGTCCATTCCAGCTTTTCAACGTGTTTCAGGTAATTGACGTGATTATCCGACAATTGACCTTCATTTTTTCATCATTTTTGGGTTGTCGATTTAAAAAAACTGAAAGTTTGCAAAAAAATGCGATTTTTTGATTTAAAACATGAAAAAAAGTTTTGATTGTTCAAGTTGACCCATTTGACCCCTATTTTTACGTTTTCGTTGAAAAAGTTGAAAAACCCCCTTCACTCGATAAAAATGAATTCATCACAAAAAAAAATCAAAATTCGAAAAAAATCAATTTTTAAAATTCCAAACATCAAAAAAAGTTTAAATTTATTCAGTTGTCTTATTTTGACCTCTTTCTGACGTAAGGTTCATGAAAAAGTTGATAAAAATTACACTCATAGCAAAAAAATTAAAATGCATTTATTTTTTCAATTCACTCAGAATTTTGATGTTTTTTTGTGATGAGTTCATTTCATCGAGTGAAAGGGGGTTTTCGACTTTTTCAACAGGTACGTAAAAATAGGGCTCAAATGGGTGAACTTCACCAATCATAACTTTTTTTCGTGTTTTAAATAAAAAAATCGCATTTTTTCGCAAACTTACAATTTTTTTTATCAACTTTACCAAATAACGCCGTCCCAATTTTTTAATATGTTGTTCAGCATGAAAATTTGTCCATAACATATTTTTTTCAGAATTTTTGAGAGTCGGAATGATATGAAAACTACGTTTTGAAACTTTTTGAGCTAATTTTTCGTACGAAAAAAAGTGGCAACACTGGTTTTTATGATATCACCAAAAAGCCTATTAAACCCCCTAACTATTGGAAAAAGTTTCATTTTGGTAGGTATCGCGGTTATAGAGTAATCCACTGCTGAAATGGATGATATTTTAAATCCACTGAAAACTTTGACACCCCCTAGCAGCTTTTAAAAAAGGGCTAGAGTGCTGGTCTTTCCACGGGGAAAATTTCAAAAAAAAAACGCCGACCCCCCCCCCCCTTTCCACTTCTTGGTCGAATGACCCTACATGAAAATTGCTGAGAATACTTAACGTGACAAACAAGCAAACTTTATTGAGTTCAGGTACAAGTACTAAACTTTGCCAAAAAAAAAAAATCAACATATCATATGTTGGTATAAGTGAATTGCCCATGTTTTGGCGGATAATTTACGTAGGTAAGTACCAAATTTACTGACATAGGTAAAATACTCGTAGATTATGCTATCAGAGCAGTACAAAATTCTGGTCCTCAATTTTGTTTCCTAATAGTATACCTACTTTCGAATGCCCCTTTGATTTTCCTCCACGCTACTGTAAATTATTCTCCACTCACACACAGGTAGGTATAGGTAAGTCAAACTACATAATTGCACCGAACATTCAATTCAGTTAGTAAGATATATCACTTTATAAAAGGGTTCGTGCCGAGAATCACATACACACGAGTAATTCCCACGACGACGATAAATTTTCCACACATTATCATCACTCTCGGATGAGTGAATAAATTTTTAATCAGTTTTCTACGACCTTTTGAATTAGATTACCAACCTTATGGTAGCGATCATCGTCGAAATGGTTCGTGAGACTGGACGAGCGAGCGCGAGCGCAGCATACCAGCATAATGATTATATGGCGTCGCGACGTGCGCTGTGTGAGGTATATGGGTAGTTAGGAACATATAAGTACGTTAAAGTTGATACATTTGTATGAAATTAAACGCTCGTATGCATATTTTATACGCTAGATAGGTACATGGCAATAAAAAGTAATACCTTGTTTTAATAGTACATGATTTAAACTCGTTCTAGACCTGCCTAGATATACATACTACGAGTACCTAGCTGTAGCTATATGTTGAACACGATGGTGTGTTTTTGAAATTTAATGAAATAGGTACTAGGTAGGTAGGCTAAAGTACATACATATCTGCGGACTACGCTCGTAATACGCTCGGCTATATTTTGCTTTATTGTTTCCGCTACCGTACCTGCTCCGATTAAAAGAGCAGCTTGTAAATTCGTAATTTACAATTTGAAAAGCCCCACTATTGACTATTGGTAATACGAAGACCTATCCGGAATAGAACGTTTTCATTTTAAACACGTAGGTACTTAGCTTACCAAGTACCAACCTGCGCTGTTTAGTTTCTGGAGTCTTGTTTTAATTGATAGTTGAAATAAATTGTTGTTAGGTTTTTTTTTCGACATTGGTAAAAAATAGTGTGCTACGCACACTAAAAATCGTAGCGTATACGTAAATGAGGAAAGAGAAAAACAGACGTGATGGGCAGCTCCGCAGATTAAGGTTTTATCCACCAATTAAATTGGTCCAATCTATAGGGATTTATAGCAATGGTAGGTACCTAGTTTTAAATGCTGCGCGAAAAATTAATATTGCAGAATTGATCTCGAGATTAGTCAACTGGAAGAACTAGGCTACCATATAATGAGTTAATTTATTAAAAAGCCATTTTCGTACCACCTCCGTAAATTAATCCGATCTCAGATCGAATCGATAATAAAAAGCAATTAATTTTGAAAATATCGGACTCGGTATATCATACCCTATAGGCCTGCCTTGTGGTCGTGACTCAATCAATCAGATTGCTAATTGAGTTCGTTTGATACGAGAAACGAAACGACGTATAGGTAATGAAAGAATTATCTGCCTAGCTACGTATTGGCCATACGAGAAAAAGAACTTCCACAGAATTACAAAGAGAGAACTTGGTGAAAAGTTTTTGACGAAGTAATGGAACTCGTCGAAGCCAGATTGAGATTTCAGTCCAAGCTTGATCGACGTATCCTGATTCGAAAAAGAAAAAAAAACGCACGACGAATAAAAAAACAGGCCTAAAGTAAACATTTATATACCTGGGAAAAGGTTCACTTTGTCTAAATATACGCAATTCTCCGAGAATGAAACTCAAATAAAAAATTTAATTTACAAAAAATTCGACCGTATCGGGCAAGCTCGAGTAGAGAAATTTTCCTTTTCACATCACACAACGTTAAATAACTTAAATAATGGAAAAAATGTCGAAAAATTTCGCCCTCGCCCGTAGAGTACCTATATTTTTTTTAAAGAACTAGAAAAATTTTACCCCCAAGTTTCAAACTTTAATTAAGTTTTATCAAACTGCCTCTGAAAGGCGTATTATTTTCGGTTGTCAAGAGTTGACAACCCTGCAGGAAATTTGAAATTATGCATAAATACGAGAAAAAAATACCCGCATCATCTTTTTCTTTTTGCTGCTTTTTCTTTTCTAGCTGCTTTTTTGTTTGCATTTTATTAGTATTATGAGTCGAAATTCGGTCAGAGAAGCGAGAAGGAAAAGAAGTTTTTAATAAATTTTCAAAAAAGTGAATTCTCTCGTTTGTTTGTTCGTTCGTTGTTTTGGAAGAGTTTAAAAAGTAATTTTACGAAATTGCTCGTTCTTGCGTGAAAATTGAACGGAATATTGTTTTAAATGACGATTTATAAGCATTATTTTTACTTTTTTTTTTACTGGAGTAAGATGTTTCAAATAAGCATCAATTCGCTAATTTCAATCCGGAAAATGGCTTTGTGTGAGATTGGAAATTCGTCAAAAAATACTCTATTACCGCCAACCAAAAAAAAAAAAAAAAAAAAAAAACTTGCAAAAAGAATTGTCAACAAAAATCTGTTCATTAAGTAACTTTATTGAAAAAATTCATGATATCAAAACATCGCCAAGCAATTTTCATTCAGCAGTTGTGATCAGGAATTGATATGGAATTTCAAATTAATTTGGTACTTACTGAAATAAAATATCCATAAGTTTGAGAACTGAATTGAAAAACCGGACCGATAAATTCCGCCGGCGCTTGGCCCGGTTTTTCAATTCAGTTCTCAAACTTATGGATATTTTATTTCAGTAAGTACCAAATTAATTTGAAATTCCATATCAATTCCTGATCACAACTGCTGAATGAAAATTGCTTGGCGATGTTTTGATATCATGAATTTTTTCAATAAAGTTACTTAATGAACAGATTTTTGTTGACAATTCTTTTTGCAAGTTTTTTTTTTTTTTTTTTTTTTTGGTTGGCGGTAATTTTGCTTTTTAAAAGTATTTTTGATGGATATCACGACTTTTTTTTTAAATGTGTACATATTGTAAATTGTTAATGCGAATTTGGGTACATACTCCAAGAAGTTGAGAATATCAGATTTTTGTTGACAATTCTTTTTGTTTTTTTATAGGTAAGTTTTTTTTTTTTTTTGGTTGGCGGAATTTTTGCTTTTTAAAAGTATTTTCGATTGATATCACGACTTTTTTTTTTTTTTAATAATGTAGATTATTATAAATTAGTAATGGGAATTCGGGTACACCAACAATTTTAGAATAATTTGTTGATTAAATCACAAAGTTTCTCACTAGAAGAACACTACCGAACTGATGTGAGTCAAATTTCGTACAGTGATTTAAATTAGGGTATTATTTCAAAATATAACGTTTGTTATTTAAAAAAATCATTTTTGACTCCCTTTTTCACAATTTAAAAGTTGCTTTCCCCCATAAAACCCCCCAAAAATGAAAATTTCTCGTTGTACCGTAGAAAAGGGTCATCTACATTATATTCGCTATCATTTTGCAAAATTTCAAGCAAATCGGTTCATTTGGAGAAGCTGTAGCCTTGTCAACGGAAATTTAAGCATGAAATTTCATGAATATTTCCATTTTTCACCCTCAATCACCCTAAAAATAAAAATTGTTTGCTGTACCATAAAAAAGGGTCATCTGCATCACATTTAATACAACTGTGCAAAATTTCAAGCAAATCGGTTCATTTGGAGAAGCTGTAGCCTTGTCAACGGAAATTTTCATGAATTTTCATGCTGAAATTTCCGTTGACAAGGCTACAGCCTCTTTTAATGAACCGATTTGGTTGAGATTTTGCACATTGATAGTGAATATGATGTAGATGACCCTTTTTTATGTTACAGCTAACAATTTTCATTTTTTGGGTGGTTTAGGATGAAAAATGGAAATATTCATCACGAAATTTCATGCTTAAATTTCCGTTGACAAGGCTACAGCCTTTCCAAATGAACCGATTTGCTTGAAATTTTGCACAATGATGGCGAATATAATGTAGATGACCCTTTTCTACGGTACCGCGAAAAATTTTCATTTTGGGGGTGTTTTAGGGGGGATAGAAATTTTAAAATTGAGAAAAAGGGGGTCAAAAATAATTTTTTTTCAAAACTGACGTTGTATCTAAAAATAACTCATTAATTTACACCAGTGTACGAAATTTGACTTGAATTGGTTCAGTAGTTTTCTCTTAACACGAAGATTAGTGATTTCAAAAATTACCCCAAAATGCCAACTTTGGGTATCCCAATCTACATCATTTTTTACCGTAGAAAGTTTGTAAGCATACCAAATTAAAGCTCTGGTTGATGCGAACAACATATCAAAAAATCAGATTCGTGCGTGTTTTTATTCGCGAGAAATTCATCATCGAAAATACGCTTAGTTGTTCAGGGAATATAAGCAGTAAGTGGCCGGACTGTCATCACGTTTGGTATTATCGTTTTGTTTTTTTTTTGTGTTCGGTTTTTTTTCTTGCTTGGCGGGGCAGTCCGACCGGACTGCTTGATTTTCGCAAATCCGAAAAAAAATGTTCCTAATACTGACAAAGTAGAACGTTTCCACAAATGGTCATTTTTTTGGGGGGTGTTTATAATTACAAGATTATTACACCCGTAAAGGGGGGGGGGGGGGGTAATTTTAAAAAAAGAGATTTTAAAACTAATTTCATTACGTTTTTATATAGAAAAAAATTGTCCATTTCCTGACAAATTACCAAAGAGGAATCTCATACCAGCGAAAAAATTTCGAAACAGAGAGAAAAATCAAGGAGGAATGAAAAATACATACTTAACCAGGCCAAATTTCAGGCGCTGAGTGTCATTTTTCTCTTGTTAGCGAATTTTTTAGTATTTAAATTTGGCTCACGGGCCATAAAAAAAGTCAAAAATCCATACAAAGAAAGATGAATTTTATTGATCCCTTATAAGTTCGTCCTTCCGAATTTATTTATTTTATTTTGTTCGTAATACGCGGTTCAGCGGTAACGCTATTGATTGTCAGTGTTTAGGCCGTTCTGGAGCCTCCAGCGAATTTTTGAATTTTCCAGTTATTGAAAAATCGATGTAAAATGGGCCAAGATGAAATTCAGTTTCTGAAACTTGGTCAGATAATGTATTTTTGAATGCTCTTTTGATTTTTCATCTACTCAGAAGATTTTTGTGCTGTTGAAGTACCTTTTTAAATTTTTAAAAAAAGAACCTTGTACACAATTTGAGCACTTGACGTAAATCTTATTTCTGAATCAGAATTTGAAGATTTGTAATGGGAGAAGCTGATTACAGGAGGAAACAGAGGGAGAGAGACAGTTCACTAAGCATGGGTAGTTTTTCAATTTTTTCTCTAAATTTGATGAAGTACAGGAAACAGTTATGGCTAAATGACGTCAAAATGTTTAAAGCTCCCTGTCGTGAGCTTAATGAGAGGGAAATTTAAAAAGTAAATATTAATGGTTCAATTTTGATTTCATGATTCTAAGAAATTATTTGAAGGAAAAAACCAAAATTTTAAGAACTATTCAACTTTACAAAAATGAACTTTGAGCTTTTCTAGTGGCCTAAAAGCAATGATATGCAAATACAAAAGACATCAAAAAAGTGTCCAAACTGAAAAAAATATTTGAAAAAAGTCGAAAATTCAACTTTGAACTCTGGTTGGAGGATTAGAGGGGAAAACTTGAACACAAAAATTAAAAAAATTTTCCAGGTCTTTTTCAAAATTTGTGACAATTTTTCGACAAAAAAGTAAGATAGAATTCCACACAAATTGGAAAAATCAAGGCATTTAAAGAAAACTCCATTTCAATTAACTATTAGACCACGACACAATTTTACGACAAAAACATTTTTACTTGTACGTATATATTCAAATACATACGAAAGAAAAAATTAATAGAATAAAAAAAATTTCAAAAATTAATACAGGTTCCGTTGTTTTCCTGAAGAGATGCATGAAATGTTAAAATGGAGGTTTCACTAAAATAAAACGATAAAAAATAATCAACTAGGTATGGTTTAATTAACGGAATGTAATCGTTCAGAAAACACCAAAAAATTGAAAAATATTGTTCGAAATGAAAAATATTTGCAAATCGAGAGCAAACATTGACGTACTTTGAACTGAATTTTTTTCAAATGAATTTTTTCAAAATTGATAACTCATTTTTGGTCTCTTTTCACTTTCAGATTAAATTCATGGCATACCAAATATTGAAAATGATCTGCGAAAAAATTGTGATTCTGATTTTTGGAATATTTTCATCTTTCTACCTACTTGATAAAAAATCAATTTTCAAGTCCTCATAAATTTTCAGAACTTTTACATAATTTACTCGTCAACTCACAGAAATTCTTCTTTCGCTCAAAACGAAAATTTTCCACAGTTTGGAAAAATCATCAAAGTATGGTTATTTCAAAAACAGTTTCTTTTTTTCAAATGAATTTTTCAAAATCGAAAACTTATTTTTGGGCTTTTTTCATTTTTAGATTAAATTCCTGAAAAAATACTAAATAGGTATTGAAAATGATCTGCGAAGAAATTGCGATTCTGATTTTTGAAATATTTTCATCTCTCTACTTGATAAAAAAACCTCTTTTCCCTCCTTTTCATGATGTTGAAAAATTGAAAATTGTTTTGAAATTTTGAATTTACAGTTTTTCAATTTTTGACGATTCTATTTCGGCAAGTTTAGAAACGATGAGAATTCAATCGAATGTTTGAGAATTTTGAAAAAAATTCATAAATTTGTGACCATTTCACAATTGTGTACATTTATTAAGCTGAATATTTATAGATAGTTTTGAAAGTTGACCTGAAAAAACAATTTTTCATATTCTCGTTTTCATTTGAATTTCTCCAAAATCAGGTTTGCATCAATCTCAATCTTTTTTGAGTGAAAATTCAAAATTGATATTTTTGCTTCACGTTCAACTTATGAAATTTTAAAAATTCATTCGAGTTTTTTTACAGTCTTCAAGCAGTTATACGAACTTTTCAAATGATTATGTTACAAGTTCTTGTATTTTTAAAGAAAAATAATGATAAAATGTTGACAATTATAATTTCAAGTACTCGAAATTATGATCACTCTCTCTCTCTTTATTTTTTTCATCGACAATCTTAAAATAAGGTGCTCAAAGCGTTTGGAAATTTTACGCTTTAAACATCCTTTTTTGTCCCATTATTGAAGGGAAAGGGGGGTTTTTTAAGCAATAAGTGAGCAGACAAATTTGCTTACCAAGAAAAAAAATCTCATAAAGCAATTTATTGATCAAAAAAATTTTCTTGAAATACTAAATCAAACATTTTTTTGACCAACTCTGGCAGAAAAAGAATCTTCGATATTTAATTTCTCAAGTTATTATTTTTTCCAAAAATTTTTTCTGTCTTTAAAATTCAACTGTTTTAGGCAAGCGCCTTGTTTCACCAATTAGAAGACCTCCCAACTTGTGATGCCACAAATCATAACAAATAACTTACCTACATTTCGCTACATTTACTTATTCTCAATGTAGAAATTTGGTACTCACCTAAAACAAAAGAAACAGAAATAAACCATGATTAATTAATTGCAAATCATCTCACAACATATCTTAAAGTAATATATTTCAAAATACGTATCATCTAGGTCATTTCATTTGAAATTTTGCTTCAAATCATGCCAGTCAGCTTCAGGGTTCCTTATGCCATGCCAGTACCTCAAATTTAAATCTGGAGACTTCTAAAAGTCTGAGCTATCACACTATTCCACCAATTTACCAAAAATCACCCAATATTCTGAAATTATTCACAAATCTATGCACAGCCACACTTCACACTTCACAAGCCACACTCGAAACACCTCACCAAACAGCCATAAATTTCGCCAAAATTAACCCTTCGATCGAATTCCCTACTTGTTCCTCCATTCTTTCCGCAAACTGGCCAATTATATTCAAACCAGTAGCGAATCGTGCAACAGTAATTATCCAAACTAGTTCACACGAGAAGGAACTAGAGGAACTAGTAGTACTGTACGACTTTCCGCATCATGCAGCGACGTCGAGTTCTTAAACAAACTAAAAAAAAACCTTACGCAATTTCAAGTACACTTGGAAACGTTACAAAAAACTAAAAAAAAAAAACTTCATACAAATTAGAAAAAATGTTCAACAAAAAAGAATCAGACATGTGCACAGAAAGAGAAAAAAATCATCTACTTAAGCTAATCTCGTTACTAAATTAATCACGTTAAAAGCCAGCCCCATGTGCACTACGCCAACACCCCATAAAGGATAAAGACTTTTTTTCGCTGTACACTCGAAACCTGGAAAATTTCTTTCTTCTTTCCCCCTCCCTACCAAACTATTCTTCTCGATGGTATACCCGTATCGCGTTGAATTACTACACAAAGGGCAAATATGCCTTTGATGAGGGAAAATCAACTCTTTTATTAGTTTCTCATTGACTTTGGCTCATGCTACATGTACCTACGTTTTTCTATACGAAACTTTTTCTCCATTCGATTCGACTCGAGTTGCCAGCTTATTGCGGATATCTCGCTATTATTTTTACAATTTATTCTACGGTTAAAGTTTTCTTCCGAAAAATAAAGTTTCCATTTTGGTGTTTGACATGTGTTCTTTTTGCACTATTATTACATTTTCTCCGGCTATCGTTCTTCCTTCGTATACAGCAGCAATTCGGAGATTTTGTCGTTTAATTTGAAAAGTCGATTTACAACAACACATCGTACTATTATTACAGAGCGTGTGTAGTGTACCGACCATCACATACGCATCGCTTTTTTTAACGACTTTTTGGTCGAACTTTTGGCACGAAAGTATTGAGTTCGAGTACAACTATTACGATGTGTATCGACAAGGGTTTTGAGCTGGCGAAATTCATTTTACAAACTCATTTAACCTTTTTTGGTCTCGAGACTGATCATTCCAACCTTTCCATCATTTTATAGTAAAATGCCACACTCTATACAGAGCATCTCAACCCACCTCAAATTTCACCGTTCTATTCGTCTGATAAAATTCACACACATAACCCGAACCATTCGTATTTTCCCCTTTAAAAAAGCTGATTATACTCCGAACCCGGGTATTCTTCGGCGATAAGCGGAGAAATATCTATATATCTACGATGTTTTTTTTTTTTTTTGGCAAATGACGTACATAGGAAAAATTTTACCATTTCGTTTACTTTTTCTTTCCTTCGCACGTACCAATTTCCATAGCACAAACTTCCGTTTGCCTACATTATAATTCCACTTGGCAAACCTTTCCGAAAACGTCACGAGAAAAAACATTCCCTAAAATGAGGGTGGTAGAGAGAGAGAAAAAAAAGGTAAACACGCAACACGAGCGAGAAAATATGAAGGGAAAAAGCCCGGTTAGCCTTGACGGGCTGGCGCATCTCGTAGCTCACAGTTCGTTCTTTCAGATTCTAATTAACGAGAACAAGACAAGAGATACGACGAATAAAAAGTACGAGTACATACAGCGAATTTTAACGAGCTATGTGCATTAATGAAGCTGTACGTACCTATACGTAAACGATAAATGGACGTTTGCAGGTAACGTGCGTCAAAAGCAACAGATTCTTTCGAGTTGAGAGGTGTGAAAAATTTGCTAAGTTGCAGCGATATGGAAAAAATGATAACATCTACATAATATCGGAATGAATTTGATCAATAAATCATTTATAAAAAAATCAATTCATAATTTGTTCAGTCGTCATAATTTGGATGTGGCTCGATTCCAAAATGAATAAACATTTTTCTGGTTTCTTTATAGGCAACCTGCCCTCCTCCCTAGGTTTCTTAACCTTGACATAAAATGTTGTATTCGGTGATTTTGAAAAAGCATAATTATGGATTGAACTTTTTTCAACTTTTTTTGGAATGAAAAGACATAAAGATAGATTATTTCATTTCAATCAACCAAATCAATAGGAAAAGTACGTAAACCAGCAGAAATTTTTTTGGGACAAACAAAAAAAAATCTAAAGAGCGTACAAAATTCACCATCAAGCCAAATTCTGGGAGCTGTGACCCATTTTTGAATTTTTGACGAATTTTTAAAAATCACATTTGGTCTAATTTTTGCAGAAAAATCAAAATTTGATAAAACTAAAATAGAAAGCTAATATTTGATTTAGGTGGATCTTATTTTTGATCTCTGAAATCGATTGATACGTATTTCGAGAACTTTCAACCGATTTTCAGAATTTCTTTTGCAGCAAAAATGCTGAATTTTATTGACAATTAAGAACCGAAAAATCTAAAATGAAGGCTTAAAAGTACTCAAGGTGACTAAATACCACGTCGATTCAGGATAGGTATCAAAAATAGGTCATGAACTGAATTTCAGCTCGCTATCTCAATTTTATCAAATTTAATTTTTTTATAGAAAATAGACAATTTTAAAATTAAAAAATTGAAAAATACATATTTATACGATACCTTTCAAAAAAATGAAATAAAAACATCAAAGTGCTTTTCAGCATAATTTTTCTCATTTCCAAATGTGCAAAATAAGTGAAAATTTATGGAAGAAAACGAACTTCCCTCACATCGAGTAAAAATTTATAACGTTTTTTTTTTCATTTTCTGAAAAAAAATCCTCAAAATGATACATTTTTATATTTTTTTGAGAGTTGCAAGTGCTGATGCAACTAAACTTTTAGCATTTTTTTCCAATTGGAAGAGTCAATTTGATAGAATTTTCTCTAATTTTCCTCATTTTTCAAATAATTTTTTTACACCTTTCAAACATTACTGCACACAAAATACAAAATATTAGGAACTGGGGAGCGGTGGGGTGGGGTGAGGTCAGTTTGTTCCAATAAATCGTTTCATTTCAAAAATTTATTTGACTAAAAACTTGGAGTAAGTACTAACATCGTATTTGATGTCATTAGGATTTTGTGACTAGAGGGAGGAGGGGGGAGGGGGGTTAAATTCTCATTGTAAGAACCATATTTCGGCAATTTTTTAAATTTTGGCCTCGTACTGGCTCTCCTTTGACTCAAAAACAAAAAAAAAAAATATTCAAAACAAACCTTCCACAATAATGTTGCATGACTTCACCACGAGGCTCTTTGGAAGGGATTTATGCACACTAAAATTTTTTAAAACACAGAAAATTCTTCTAATTTGACCATTTTTTTTCACTAAAAAATTGAGGTGAATAAGGGAGATAGAAGAGAGCAACGTACCCCAAAATTTGAGAGAGAAAGAGAGAGATATTTATTACATTCCACTTATTATTACAGTTTGAAATGCCAAAGTGACAAATGACAATAAAAAAATATTTAAAATGGAGAAAAATACTGATTTTTAAAAATTTGAAACATTTACCTCCCCCAATCCCTCCATCCCTTTTGAAGACCCCTAATCCCAAATCTGGAGTATTCACTTCAATTTTTTATTCAAAAATTCTTTCAGAAAATGGAGGAAATAAGTACATACCTATTCAGTTTCAAAGTTTTGAAACATTCAATCCCCTCTTGTCCCTTCTAAGACCCCTACACCCCAAAAATGGCAGTATTCTGTAATTAGGAAAATGTTCACTGTTTTCAAAAATTTTGAGGAACATAATCCCGCCAAATGAATTTTAACTAGGACAGAGTTATTTCTCGACGTCTACTCACATTAATTTTCAATTTTTCAAATCAGAAAATCTTGGCCTTTAACAAAAAAGAACCGATTTTGCAATTGAAAGCGATAAAATTCTGAAAAAATTTCCTGATTTTTCCGAAAGGTGAAAATTTTCCGACTTTTTTCGGGTTTTCTAGGAATTGAAGAGTGAATAAGCTATACTGACGAGAGATGGTTTCTTCTTTTCCTATTAAGCTCACTAATGGCTCACTTCACGAATACAATTTTTCTCCATCACCTTTTTTCAACTCGCTTCTCTTTCGTCCCCAAATATGTAATATGAGTTTGACTCGTGTTGAAAAAAAATTATGAATTTTAGATCTTGTATTTTTTAGCAGACACTCTGAATTCGCAACCTTATTCTGAAAATGGTATGGAGAATATTATGCCACCAATTGAGGGGGGGGGGGTGTGAAAAATGTCAGAATCGTCCCAGTTTAATAAAATTTCGGACATAAGATTAGAACGTGACAAAAACGAAAATTAGGTGGGGTTTCAATTCTCAGTCAACCTATGCTTAAAAAAACATTAGATAAAAATAATGACTTCTGACATTTTCTTTTTGCGTTTAGGTAAATGACAAAAATTGGTGAAAAAATACACAGCATTCTGAAAAAAATGCGTCATCTCAGCTCGCCACAAAACTTTTCCTTATTTTTCGCAACAAAAAATCTCGTTAACTTACGAGTAGATGCAGTGTAAGTTTAGATGAAATTTCACACAACTTGGTGGAAAAAACACAGCAATCGAATCGAGATCGAAAATTTGATGTCACCAGTCGGCTTTACGTAACGAGTATTGTGTGTTTCGCGGGGACAACTTTGTACTGGAAATTTCCCAATTCCTTCCGAGTCTCTTGATGCAATACATGTTCTCATACATCAAACATAGATATACGTACACATTGATACCCAAACATCGAACTCTATCCAATTTTCAAAAAACTTGGTACGATGATGACGTTCCGACAACGTCGTCGTACAATAATAAAGTGGAAATATTATGTAGAAAAATTCCCATGATATTTGCTTTTATATTACGAGTATTACTCGAAACGAGATACACTTTTTTTTTCATCTCGCCAAATTCCATCGTCTCGTCTGCGCTGAAACAAGCGGTACGCGATAAATTCGCTTCTTTTCGCTCGTAAATCGTGACTTAAGGTAATACAGTCAGTCGGGCTATAAGGTAAACAATTACAGTAATGAGGCATCCGCGTCCGTTAAAAAGGCACAATTCTCGTTCGACTTTTTTCATCAGTCCAGTTCGGGCTATAATTTACCTCACTCGAGCGAGCGAACGTGCGACCAGAGAGGCCGTATTATTCGCGCACCAACCTTAATTATATGCACTTTTACCGCCAAGTATACACAGTATTTTACTTACACATAAAAGCTACTACTATATCGCTCGTTGCTCGGCCGCATTATTCAAACAAAACCGCCCTTTTCGAGCACGGCATTAAAGAGGTGAAAAAATTTCTCGACGTGAAATAGCGTTCTGCTTTTACTAGTACTTAGTTTCCTACTAAACTAAAATCTACCCTTTCGTTTTCGTATGCTCGATTCGTCGTCGTCGTCGTCGACTCGTGTTGTTGGAGAGTTCTTCAAGAAACAAGCTCATATGACGACGACGATACGAGCTATATGCAGCAATTAAACGACGTAAACTTTTTCAATTACTTTTACATTTCGTTGATTTTGTTCCATGTTGTTCAGTGACGCTTAAACCTTTGTCATTTCTTCTTCAGCTGAGACGAGTTCGTGTGAAATTTGCAGATAAGGCGAACACGAGTTATACAATTACGACGTAGACGAGCTTTGCCCTTCGCCTTTGCGCTTTCTTCTTTTATGCAACAAACTTCTAGCCACGGATGGGTTTTGAATATGTAGGTCAAAATCGTTTCATCATCACGTCTCATTGTCTTTTTATACTCCGATAGAATTTTCCTCGAATTGAGATCTTCAAAATGAGTTCTATTCGTCTATCATTAAAACGTAATGTAAATGTTTTATTTTTCAATTTCATGAATTTCATTCGTTTCTATTGAGGTATTGATAGCGAGATATTCTTCGTTATTGTTGCATTAGTGTATCGATATTCAAACGAAGTGATTGGAAATATCTAGAGAAAATGTCACCCCCCCCCCAATTCCCAGCCCAAAAAAGTCGAAAAATTCTCGAACAAATTTTATGCAGACCTTCATTTTGAGATGGAGAAATTTTGATGATTTTTTCGAACGAAACTTTACCCAACGTACCTATACTTGAAAAAAAAAGGTCCAAAAAACCAAAAATTCATTTCTGAAGATCAATTATTTGGTCTTAATTGCAAATTTCAACAAGAAAAAATCTGATAAGTTGATCATTTTTTTTTTTTTTTTTTTTTAAATTTTCCAATTGGCAATAGTGATCAAAAAAGTGTTAAGTAAATAAATTTATTACAACGAGTATTTTTTCATTTTTTTTTTTTTTTTGGCCTTCTACTTATGGTCATGAATTTAATTTCAGAGTACATCATCGAAATCGTATAAACCCACTAGAAGATGTCACCTTAAAAATTACATAAGATTAATTGTCTCATTTTTAGCGCAATCTTGCGCAAATTTTTTTATCAAGTAGTAAGTTCTTGAGAAAGACATGTAAAAAAAAGTTACCAGAGTACAAAATATGTTCGCAAATTTTTTCATTTTTTTCACCTTTTTAACCTCCAAAATTGATTTTGAAATGTTTTAAATGACTCCCACATCCAAAATTATGCGCTGACAAAAATTTCATTTTTCTTCCCACAAAATTGTCCAACATATTTCACGTCTTTTCATCAATTTTTAGCAATTTTCAAGAGTTGAGACTTACCTAAATGCCCAAAAAAGCGGTTTTATAGACCATTTTCTGTTTTATGGATGGCTCTGTTTCGTTGAATTTTTTTTTTCATAGCTATATTGGGATCCAGCGAATTAAATTACCCCAATTTTCACTCTTCGTAATAATTAAGATATTTAATTTTTAAATAATCCTTATTCATCTTGAAAAATATATCAAGAAGTCTATCAAAAAATTGTCCATTCCACTCATAGCATTCAAAAATTTGAAAAAGCAAAGATACACTTCAATTTCCATCGTGACAAACTACTTTTCAAAATGGGATCTCAACGTCCCTCATTGGGCACAAGATCTCCAATTCTGACAAAATATTCAGAAAGTGATGTGCCATATTGATTATTGCCAATTTGAAAGTGTTGAATTCGAATAATTATTGGGTTGTTTTTTCGATTCGACTCCTCTGAACCTCTCCCTCCCCCAGGCATTAGAACAGGCTCAACTACTCAAGTACCAAAGGAAGTGTGGGGAACAGCAGCGTTTATGTACAGAATTTTTTTTTTAACAATTTAATTAGGCACAGCCTATATGCATTCTCCTACACATTTAACAATGAACTTAATATTGAAATAAAATAAAAATATAAAAATATCAAGTGTGACGTGATGGGGAGTCAGGTCTGTACCATCATCCCAACAGGAAGTACTTTAAATTAGATCCATTGGCTTGGTACGGTCCAATCTTCTCTTGACTTCCGAATTGTCAAGAAGCTGAATTGCCTCAGTGTTTGGATGTTTATATAGACGCTCTTCATGAGCTTTTGCTACTTTTTTGATGGTCTCGTACACAGAAGAAATCTTCCAGTCAGCTCTGAGTGATTTATTACTCACATACCAGGGAGCATTCGCCATTAGACGAAGCGTTTTATCCTGAAAACGCTGGATAACGTCACGGTTAGACTTTTTGGCACAACCCCATAGTTGGGCTCCATATGTCCAAATAGGCCTAATCATCATCGTATAGACGAGTTTCTTGTTTTCCATGCTGAATTTGGACTTCTTACCAATCAGCCAGTAGAGACTTCTAAACTCGAAGGTCTAGTTCTTTCCTCTTTTGGTGCACATGATGTTTTCAATTTAATCTTGAGTCAAGGTGCATACCAAAAGGTACTTGGAAACATCTGTCTGTGGAACAATTGAGCTGTTTATTGTGATTGGTAGGTAACCATATTTCCTGTTGGTGAAGACAGTTGTAGATGATTTACTTTCGTTGATCTTTATCTTCCATCTGTTTGCCCACTTGAACACCTTGTCCACTAAAGTTTGCAAATTATTAACTGCATGTACAGAATGAGAGGGATTTAATTTCCACTAAAATATCTTCACTTTTAGTGTGGGGAATTTTGGGAGTGACTATTCGTCACCAATGCACTTCGTTTAGTCAGGTGTGTGAGAATTTTTTAAAAAGAAGTTCCATCTTTCAAAACTTCTCTAAATTTTTAAAGATGAAGTTTTAAATTTGCTCTAGCTCCTTCAATTTCAAAGATGGGCCATTTTACAAAATGGCTTTTTGGTTGTCTAGAAAAATTCAATTACTCTATCAGTAAATTTAATACTTTGACCTTCGAAGTCGACAAAATTTTAATTTTGGAAAATTTTATGGAACATGGAACTTGAAAGTTGAAATTTTTCTTGTTGACATTGAACTTCGAAGGTCAATTATAGCCCAATTTTTCGAGACTAGTAAAAAAATTTATTTTGTGAAATTGTCTATCTTCAAAATTAAAGGAGCTATGTAGAATAAATTTTAAATTTCAATTGCTCATACTGCTGTATTGCCATTTTTTTTAAAAAAAAACCTCACACTCCTCACAAAACAAAGTGCGTTGGTGATAAATATTTATGTTCCACACACCAAAAAGCAGAGATATTTTGGTGAAAAATAAATTCCTCCCATTCTGTACTTAAACGCTTCTGTGGAGGGAGGGATGAGACGAATTCAAACAAAGCTCCATTTTCACAATTTTTGCTCAATTTTTTTCAAAATTGGCGAAAAAGGAAGGTAGTGGCCTAGTGGTCAATTTCCACCATTCTTAAGTTGAAGAGATCCCTGAAGCTGGACCACTAGTGTGAACTGCACGTAAGAGTTTTGAAACGAAACCACTTGAGATCAACCTAAATCACTCGCAGAACCTCAAGAATCAGTCAAACAAGGTAGTAAAAACGATTCCAATTTCACAACCACTATCAAAACATCCAAAACCACTCTAATCCAAGAAAAAATAAATCCAACAAAATCGCACACATCCAAAAAGCCATCTACTTACGAGTACAAAACCCAGCATTTTTCCAACCTTCGCACGTATATCGTTCGGCAAACAACCACTTTGCAAAACAGGCTTAAAATTCCCAACAAAAGTACCCACTTCGGTATAGGTAGCTTTAGAAGGAAACTTCGAACCAGCACACACGACAATCTTCGTACATTTTTCAACCTTGACAAAAAAGTCTGAGCGCAAATTCGTCGTCACGTTCGTTCGCGTTCATCGACTCGTGTGACATTCTTTGAAGAAACGAAACGAACGAAATTTTCATAACGCATCCGTAGTCTCATTTCAAGCACATACAAATTTAGCAGGATGAAAAAGCTCGTCGCCGTTCATCTTACGCGCGTATATCGCGCACTTTAACGTGGAATACGAGTAGAAAAAAAACGCAAACCGAGCCGCCGTTTTACAAAAATCTAGCATAATAAATGAGAAAAACGATACATTTTTTACAACATTCCGTCTAGCTCAGATAAATGTTAAAACGTTTTAAAAGATAGCAACGCAAAAACTTCGTTACTACCTTAATGTCTACCATTTTTCATTCCGCGCTCACAAAACGCATTTTACTAAAAAGCGAGAGAAAAAAGTACCATTTTGTATGAGAGTAACATATGTGTTCTTTAATTTGTATACAGCGAGTTTACATTTTTCTTGCACCTTTTACTTACGTAGCTTAGTACTGAGAGCGGAAAACCTTTACGAATTTAATAATAATCGAACCAATATTTCAATTTCAAAATACACCTTTCTAATTTAAATATATATTTTTGACGCGTACTATTCCGCACTCGAGCCGAAAAATAAATACCTACTTCGACTCGTTCGAGTTACTATAAATTATAATTAAATAAAAATACATAAAAAAATTTTCGCCCATCCTTTTTCATCTCCAGTAACAAAATCTCTCGCTTCGAGATGAAAAATTCTACGCTTCTTGCCAACAAACAACAAGATCGTCGAAAAACTCATCGAAAATACTAATTCTCGAACCTTTCTTCGTTTTCGTTCTTTGTTCACTATAGGCTAATAACGCAGCTAGCTACTCGACGAAAAACCTCCAGCACCAACAAACAATAACAAACTCGAATATTTTATTATAAACGGAATATTATAAAAGATGGTATAAAAGTATTCTGCGAAAGCCGATTCAATACGAAAACTCTTTCATCTCAAAACTGATTACATTCTCCGGGCCGAGTTCTTTTATTATTATTATTTTTTTTCTATCAGCGAAGCTTTCGGTAGGTAAGTACCGTATATTTCGGAGAAAATTCCGCAGACAACGAAGTTGAAAAAAAAAATCGGAGAAAAATTTTACCAAATAATTTATAGCGAATTTTTTTGCTGTATTTTCATGTCAAGCATGTATAAAAAACTGTACGTTGAGAAAATTAGTTAGTTGAAAGTTTAAAACTCGGGTATGTGACCTTGTCGCAAAGGTACCTTTATTATACGAGCTCATATTTAACTGTTTTTCCAAAAGTTACGGCAACATTCTGCTGCATCAAACTATTTTTTTCGCCATCCGCCGGAATTATTCTCTGCTAGGTACAGTGTGATCCTAAAATCTTGACTGTTGTGGAGTGATTTCAACGTGGTCGTTTCTGACGACATACAGTGCTGTGCTCCCCTCACCATAAAAGTTGGAAAAATCTTTTTTTTTAATTTCCAGTTGGATACCCACTTATTTCCGTTAGTCAAAATATCCTTCTCATCTCACCTTAAATAAGTATTCCATTTCATAAAAAAAATGTCAAATGTGTGTAAAGTCTCCTCTTCAAAAATTTTTTAAATCATGTATCGGTGGCCATTCGTCCGTCCGTCAGTCCGTCTGCCTGTCTATCTAACCCCTCGAGTCATCGACCCATGTGGTCGACCTCTCAAGGTCGCGGGCCTGCCTATCTAGACTGTCAAGGTCGTCTGTATGGCTGGCAGAACTCTCAAAGTCATTGACCTGTTTGTCTGACCTCTTAAGGCCATTGACCTGTCCGTCTGACCTCTTAAGGTCATTGACCCGACTGGCTGCCCTCTCAAGGTCATTGACCTGGCTGTCTGACCTCTCAAGGCCACCGACCTGTCTGTCTGACCTCTCAATGGGTCATCGACCTGTCTCTTTGCCTTCTAAAGGTCGTTGGTTTGTCTGTCTGTCTGTATGTCATCCTGAGGTCAATGACCTACCTGACTAACTTTTCAAGTCTGCCTGACTGGCCTCTGGAGGTCATTGCCCCATCTGTGTAGTCTCTCAAGGTCACCGAGCTGTCTCTTTGACTTTTCAAGGTTCTTTGTCTGCCGGCCTGTTTCTTGAGGTCACTGGCTTGCCTTTGTAACCTCTCAAGATTGTCTGTCTGCCAATCCAGTATCTCTGGGTTGTCTGCGTGCCTGTTTGGCTTCCCAAGGTAGTATGTCTGTCCTCTTAAAGGTCATTGACCCGTGTGTCTAGACTCTGAAGGTTACTGATCCAACTGTCTGGCTTCCCAAGGACATTAGTCTATCGGGCTGGCCACTAAAAGTCATTGACCAGTCTGGCTGGCTTCTCAAGGTCGTCTGTTTGCCTGCCTGTCCTCTCAAGGTCATCAACCCGTCTGTCTGGCTTCTAAGGGTTGCCTGTCTCTGTCTAGCCTTTCAAGATCGTCTGTTTACTACACCTGTCGGGCTTCTCACGCAAATGAGGAGTCCAGATACGGTCATTTTTTTAGCACCAGACAGCTATCGACTCGACCACTCTTGAAATAATGTAGGTATGTATATTGTATGTGTCCCAAATACGAATCCGTGGTTAGTTATCCCAAAATGATCATTCCTTGGGCTCCAGGGGTTCCCAAAGTTGTGAATAAAAAAGATTTTTAGGAACCACTGAGTATCATTTTCAAAAACCTTTTCAGTGTAAAATATTGGTTTGAACCAGATAAACGTTATGCGAGGTGATTTTGCTATTTTCGACCCTCGGGGGCAGAAATGGGTGGGGGAAGTTCAATTTTTGTAAAATTGTGGAACCATCATTTTAAGCCCCTCCCCCCCCCCAGCTAAGAACTCCGCTAAAAAAAACTTTTTGCAGTTTATAAATAAGCATCTGAAAGACCTCCGTCCTACTAAATTTTGAGCTCAATAAAATTTTGCGTCGATACTCAAAAATACAATTTTTCAATATTTTGGGAACCCATGGAAAACTAGAAACCTACGATTTGCGCCAAACTTAACGTTTTTAGGTGTATATTCAATTATCTAGATGAAAAATTTTAACTAAGCTCTCTCTATATTCGTGATTTTGAACCCTTTTTATAAAGCCCCCCAGTTTAGCATCCCTAAAAAAGTCGTTTATGCTTATTTTTTCAAGTACATAAATTGAATAATTTACATTTGAAGCACACTAACAAGTGCTCGATAATTTCTCATCTGATTTTACTTGTAACTTTCTTAATTCAGCTTTTTTTGGGTCAAATAAGTAAGTATCTAGAAAAACCTTCGAAAAACCTTAAAATTACGTTTTCACGATTTCAACGAAGTAAAATTTCAGAATTTGACTCAAAAAAGTTCAATAATGAAAGTTGATCATGTTCTTATTGTTTGTGATCGTGTTGATTTTTGTTTCTGTGTATCTTGTCGGACCTGACACAAATAAAGACATTCCGTGAATTTTTTAAGGTGAGGAGAGGGTGGATTCGAAACATGAAAATCTAAAAAAAGTAGCCTATTGCCGATTTTTCGTGAGAGCAGGGGGAGAGAATAAAAATGATCTTGTGATGGGCGGAGGGCGAAGGGAAAACAAAAGACTTGAAAAATCACCAAACATTTAACTGCACAGTTTGTTATCAAATAATGACGTTGAAATTACCCAACTGTCTGCCTCTGTTCAAAAAATATGCCCATAATTCAGCCAGGCAAGACTTTCGAATCACACAGTACCTGTACGAGACGAACATCGCAGGAAAAGCCCTCCTGATACATCATTTCCTTTTGTATAACAAGAACATAAAAAAATTTGACGACACGCTGCTGACTACATCATCATTTTGTATTCATCTCGGACGAACAAATATCAAATTTCGAAAATTTTCTTTTGAAATTTTTTTCCTCTTTCGTTTCAAGTCAAAACTGCGTTTTTTTCCTTCTCAAATACGAACAAAGCAAATAAATTTTTCAACTAGAAATCTGAAAATCTCACCGTGTAGCTTTTTGAAAAACCTCGACATCTGACGACGACGATTTCTTTCAACCCTTTTCTTCATCTCGATTGAATACGTATCAAATCACCTGCCTACGCATCGCGCTCCTATATACCTACCGCAACGCAAATCATTCTTATCTAATACTTTTTAGGCTTACGTCCAATTTTTCCCTCATTCAAGCAACGTGAAAATATCTCAAAACCAACACAGACGTATCGACAAAGCTTATATAACTTGAAAATGCCTTCGGGTTAAATATAACAAATTTTTCCATTCAAACTAACTTTAGAAATAGGAACTCAACGTACTGTATAAAAAAGCCAAGTTGAATTTTCACCAAAAAATACCGAGTATAAGTCTTATTTTATCAGTTTTGCGAGAGTTTTTACTCAAATTTAATTACTTCATTTGCATGCAGACATCATCATCATCATCTTTTATCGAAACTGCCTGCAAGTAGGTTACCTACTCGTTAGTAATTTGCCAGCTATGTCAGACGAGAGAGATGCGAGCGCACGCTAACGACATATTTAAAACATCCTAATCTCGTTTCTACCCTTAGGAAATGCGTAAAAGATAATATGTACTTATTTTTCTACACATTTTTCCTCCCTTTTCCATTGGCTGCTCGACTTGTTTCTTATACAACAACGCGCGTAATGATTTCCAACACGAAAAAGAAACACTTGGTTTTTTTTATTTTTCTAGCGAAGAAAAAAAAATAAGAAACGAGGGAACAACTGAATACATAAGTAAATATCAAAATTTAACATAATTTTCTTTACTCATTATGTTAATGTTTTTCATACCATTAAAAAAAATTGTAATTTTGCAAATTTATTATAAATGAACTTCACAACCCGTGACCGGATAAGCAACGAGACAGGGTAATGTAACGTTTAAGAAAATTATCATTATTATTCAAATTTACTCTCGAGAGTTAAGCTTTTAGATGTTTTCATTTGAGCTTTTCAGCAGTTGCGAGAAAAAAAAACCATCTCGTTGAGATACTTTTTCGAAACTTTCAAAGTAGTAAGAATAGAATAAGAGAAAATGTGTAGGAAAATTGATCCCCTCTGCCATTCCTGTTCCTATCTCTTCAGTCAGCATTTGAAAAGTAACATCATACTATTATATCTTTTCAATTCCAAATCCACGTAAAATTCAAACTTTCTCGAAATACTTTCGCAAAGAATTCGGAAAGGTGTAAAAATCGATAAAATTAACGTAAAAATGGGTGAAGTTTAATGAAATTCTTCGAAAATTCTGTTAAATAGTTCAAATCGTGGAAAAACAGGGTTGCCATTTTTTTAATACTGATCTTTCGTAAGTTTTCCAAGTTTAGTAGACTGATTCTTTCAATGTGAGATCTTACGTTACATAAGAAGAAAAAATATTGCTACTAAAATTTTCATTTTTTTTTTCAAATTGAATCGAATTTTTATCATTAGATGTACCCTTTTCTCATCAAATTTTACAAATATGCTGTTGTTGCTGATATTTATACGTTTTCGCGACGCCAAATCTGTTTCCACAACCATCCAATAAGAAATCTCAAGTTCGACTCGAGTCGATGCAAATTGCTCGCATCACACAACTTACTCGCGTATTTTTTTTGGCCATAACATTTCTCTTCTTGCGAACGCCTTCGCGTTGAGTTTTCAAACAGCGTTAATTCGAATTCAAAAAACGTTTCGTTCCGCGCCATTGAATATTTCGAAGTGAAACTACACACAGACGAGCTGTAGTAAGTTGGATTAAGTCCATACCGCTTGTTCGGCCTTTTCGAGTAATTGAAAATTGTAAACTACGCCATGGTTTTCTTTCTCGTAAATATACTATTTTCAGCGTGGGAATTGGAATTTGAACGAAAATAGCGCGTTGTAAAAAAAAAAAAGAAGGCTAATCGAAACTTTTCATTCGTCGATGGAATTGTTTAACGTCGATTTAATTTCGTAAAATGAAAAATGATAAATCACGCGTTGTGATTGGATGTATGTGACGTGGCAGGAATTGTCGACGTATTTAATAGGGTGATTCTGGTGGTACACTTTCGAAAGTATTTCATCAATTGTTAGAATTGACTACAGAGGCTGGAAATATACGAAAAATGTATAGAACAAAAAATGTTGAGCATCAAATTTCACCCTAGAAAACGTGTTTAAAAGGTTTCCAAAACGCTCCTCTACTGAAGTTAGCATGGATGGATTGTAATCATGACCTCTGTGAATAAAAAAATACCAGCAATTCAGTTACAATGCTCACAATCATCTCATTTTTTAAACACGTTTCCACAATGCTTGGTGAAAAAAAATCCTTCAAAATGAAAATTTATGCAAGTCATAATAAAATAACTTACAAAAAGTTACCAAGAATGGACAAATTATTCAAAAATTGTTCAGAAGTTCAACTCAAAATCAGTAACTGCAGAAAATACAAATTTCGATTTCGATTTTAATTTTCAAACATTTCAACAAAATCTTTTCCAAATCCAAAAAGTACCATATACACGTGTTCAACAAACCTTACCAAAATACGGAGAACCCCCTGAAAGTATAAGTGGTACAAATTTCAGCTTCATCCGTGGAATAGTCTTTTCACAGCGCCCTCTCAAAGTGTCACTAATCATATAGTGCTTTGCAATTACCCCACTCTACCTTACCTAACTTTGAAAAAATTTCCAAAATTGTACCAAAAAGTCATCTACGTTCTAGATCATAGATTGGTTCAAAATCAGATGAAAGTGAATGAAAAAAAATGATTTCAAAAATGGCCGAATGATAAATTTATACAATTTATATTTTTAATGGAGATTACAAACCATTAAAAAATTGACTACTAACTTAATCCAAATTTGGCTTGACAGTGAGAGGAAAAAAAATTTAGATCAAAATTGACCTATCAAGAGGGACAATCGTTTGACATTTTTGAAGGTACTTTACTCAAACTAAATATTCTGAAAAAATATACGTTGTATAACATACTAACTAAGTATCATTTCATTTACAAGTATAATTGCACTTTTTTTTGGGGGTCAGAATTTTTCTATTTTTAAAGAGAACTAGAAAAAATTAATAAAAAAGGAAATCGAGAGGAGAAATATGAAATTATGAAAATTGATTTTAAAAATGGAAAAATCAGCATTTTTCAGACAAATTCTGAAAAACATTAAGACTTTTTGACAATTTTTGCAAAAGCTGTACTTTCAGACTATTTCGGCAAACAACAAGACTTTATTGACCATTTCGGCATAAAACAGAATTTTTTGGTTGCCAAAAAAAGGTCTTTGCCTTTTTTTTATTTTGGCAAAAAAAAGGTTTTTTTTTGAACACTACGAAAAAAATAAATTTTGACAATGATTTGGCAAAAAACAGGACTTCTCAGGATAATTTTGGCAAAAACTAGAATTTTTGCCAACAGGATTGTTTGAATATTTCGGTCAAAAGCAGGACTCTTTTTTGGGCAATTTTTACAAAAATTAGGAGTTTTTTATAATTTTAACAAAAAAGGAACTTATTTACAATATTGTGACATAAACGAGATTTTTTCGACAATTTAGGCAAAAATAGAACTTTGCAGACAATTCTGGCAAAAAACACAACAAGGACTTCTTAGGATATTTTTGGAACAAAGTTTTTTGGTCATTTCTGCAAAAAATATTAGGACTTTTTTAATAACATCAAAAAAGACATTTTTCCACAATTTTGGCAAAAAACAGGATTTTTTTTGGCAATTTTGACAAAAGTTGGGATTTGTTATTTTTTAAAAAAGAATCTTCTGTACAATTTTGGAAAAAATGGGACTTTTTGGACAATTATTCTAGCGATAATTTTTTTTGAACATTTTGGCAAAAAACAGGTGCTTTTTAGGCAATTTTTACAAAAAGTAAACATTTTTTTGATAATTTTGGCAAAAATAGGAATTTTCGAAATTTTGGCCAACAACTGGGTTTTTTGTTCATTTTTATACAGAAAAAAATGTAGGTATTTTTCGACAATTATGACCAAAAAAGTGCTTTTTTGACAATTTCGACCAAAGTTGGTATTTTTTTATAATTTTGACAAAAATGAGATTTTTTTGATAACTTTGGCAAAAGCATAAATTTTTGGCAAGTTCGCAGTAGCGATTTTTTGCCCCTGCAGACAAAACTTTGATTTTATGGATTGGTAAGAAGAAAGTACTGTAAAAAGACCCCATTTTGGCGAAAACAGTTTTTGTGTTCTACCCTTCTATCCGGAGCTCTGGCGGTTCAAAGTTATCTTTTGTCAATTTTACCCCCATCACTATGATAAAAATGTTTGGAAAAAATCGTGTTGAAAGGACCAGGCTTCTCCTACACAAACCACGCAGTACCAGAATTTTCTCCCACTACTCATGGATACAGAATTTTTTTCGAAAAAAAAGTCTTTTTTGGCTATACCTACTGTCCAAGAGAGGGGAAGGAGGTGGAATTTCCACTCGAAATTTTTTTTGGAGGTACCTAACAATAACCCCTCATAAGTGTCCAAACCTGGAAACAGAGGCACTTCACCTACCTATCTTACCTAGGAATGCCTTTTTAAAAAGTTCGAAACTGAACTTTGAATGATGAAAACTCAAAAATTTTAGAAATGAATTGAATACTGATCGATCGTAAGTCACCAATTCAAAAGCTCTGAGTTGGACTATTGGCCAATTTATTCGACCTTACCACTTTTAGACCCCCCCCCCATCACTCTTTGTACAGAGCTTTTCTTCATTTTTTCGCAAATTCTAACAGATGATGAAATACTGCCGAATCCAACTCGGATTTTAAAAAGTAATCGGCAAAAATACCCTTTTTTATCTAAACACGAAAAGTTTTTAAATCGTTTTCCATTTGTTCCTTTCGTGTATTCACTGTATAAGGTCCCTTTCGTCCGAATTTGTATAAAATGCCGATGTTTTTGTTCGGCTTCGAGAGACGACTTGTAGGTACACGAGGACACGATGGAAATAAGAAACGACGACGCGACACGAACGAGTGCAGGAGGGTATCGGTGGCGGAATATTTTTAGAGCAATTTTCTCAAAGAGCTCGACAACGACGAATGAAAGCCTCCTACTACCTTTTTACGTATTGTGCTGTACACTTTGATGAAGATTCGAAACGATATCGCCGTTGTGTTGGCTGTTCAATGTTCATTGTACGAGTTCTAAGACACGGTGAATGGATATTTGCAAGTTGGCAGAAGCGTTTTATTCCGTCGGTCGGTTCGCGAGATTTCCACGTTTATTGGCCTTTTCTGCTATTGTGCGGTTGTGAATTTAAACCCAAAGACTAATAAGCGGTGCCGCGGGTATTTTTACTCCAATTTCTTCGCTCAACGCTAAACGACTCGAGTCGACTTGATGTGATTATTTTTATCAAGTACTGCGAATTTATTTTGACGCTGAATGAAACCGCTAAAACGCCCACGTTTCTTTACCATTCCATTCTCGCGAATCGTCGGTCGAATGGAATTTTTGTCTTTTGTCAGATGAATTGAATTCGTCATTCGTCTATATTGATGCTGCGAAATCTTGCAATACTCCATTTTCTAATTGGTTCCTTCTTCTTCTTCTTCCTGCTGTATTCGTATAATATATTGAATCCGAAATTCTTTAGTGGCTTTTTCGATTTCTTTCTTCGGGGCGAAATGAAAATGATCTTCGTTTGACTCGAAATATTCTTAGGCGATGAATATTGAATATCATATCAAATTTTCTCCCCTCTTTTCCACCCTCAATCTGGATAAGAAATTCTGAAATTTTTATTAGTTTTGATTGAGGTTAAGTAGGTAATGAATTGGAAAAATTGAAATTTTGTACGTAAAACAAACAAAAGAGGAGAAAAAAAGCTCAAAAAGTTTCGAAAACGTCGAATTTTTATTTTTTTTAAATCGTCGAATACGAATTGGAATAAATTTATTAAAAATCTCGTCATCTTTCTTTCCACCTCAAAACGCACCTCTCATCTTTCTATCATTTGCAACTGCATAAAATCTTCACCACACGACTGAAACTCAAAATCGATGAAATCAGCGCCATCGAGTCACCCGACAAACATATACAAATATAATAATGGAGCTCGTTGACTTGTTCAGTACATAACATAAACGAAGCACCATAACCGAGTAAAACGATCGTTTAAAATCTTAATCACGTACTTCCGCATAACAAAAGAGTGAAAAACTTAAAGATGTTTCGTTTAATTTTCAAAAACAGCGTCTCACTAAAACGGAAACGTGAGGTGTTTATGGCGACGACGTTTTATTTTTTTTCTGAATAAAATAATTTTCTTTTAATATCCGAAGCAATTTAATATCGCTCGAAGCGCACTAATCAGATTTTCTTTTCATTCTGAAGCTGCTTGCTACGTTACGTATACTACACCCAGACACAGTCTCGTATACGTAAGTATATGCTACGTATTTTTACTCTTCTCTCTCCCGCCTTCCATATTGGAATAAGGTGAAATTGTATACCAAGAACGACGACGACGTATTCCACCTCTTCCAAGCAACCGACTCGAACTGCGAGAAATTCTGTTCTGAAAATTTTCATCGCTGGTACTGACACGTGGGTATTATACCTATATACAGAGGTAGAATTAATTTCGAATATATATATTTTCGTTTTATACGGTGGCAGGCAGCGCTAATCACAATATACCTTTTAAAATATTTAAGTCTTTTAATTATTATACCTAACCACTCAAGAAAGTTAAAGCTCCTGCCTGCGTAAACTCCGTAATCTTGTTCTGACATATTTAATAAACTCTGTGTAGGTATAGGCAGAGGTACGTATAGTAATTTAACGTTTACCTATACCTACTACACATTCAACCAAACAACGCATATAAATCGACTCAAGTAAACTGTTACACTTTTCACGATCGTACAAATGTCATATACATTAACCATGGTTACCCCAGCTGTGTTCTGTATACTCGGTTAAAGCTCACCGCATTTGGCAAAACAATCACTTACCTGAAACAAAAGCAAAAGAAAAAGTTCATTAATTATACGTAGACATAATTTACGTGGACATAGTATAAAGAACTACAGAAAGATGGGGGAAGGGGGGAGGAATTACCTCTCAACCGCATTGCTAGCCAACTGCAGACTTCACTCATTTAACGTCCATCTTATTTCAAAAAGCTAGAACTCCGAAGTACTCGTATTTATTCATACTTACAACAACCGGCCTCGCCTTTCACGCGACTTGGGGAGAAAACACATGCCTTGGATTTTGAACAAAATTGTACTTTGAGAGGAAGTTGACACAGAAAAAATTTTGAGCCTCCTAGGCGTCCAGGTGGCTGAACCAGGGGTCCACAAAAACAGGAAAAGTGAGTTATCGCCATTTTTGGACACTATATAGCCACTGCAGCCAAAAAAAGAGAATTTCATGGTATCTAACTGAATTTTTCTTTTAAAAATCACTACTTTCACTACTTACCTTTTTTCTGCCAATTTTTCAGGAAGCTCTCCACTCGACCCCCCCCCTCTTCAGACAAAAAAAATTAGTTGAATTCACAGAAAAATTTTCAAAAAAATTGAAATTGGAAGAAAAATTGTAAACAAAGTATTTTTTAATTTCAATCAAAAAATTGTAAAAAAAAATGCCAATTTCATCAAATATACCTAAACTTTTTTTTTCATTAATTTGAAAGTTTTTGTTGCACGTTTGAAATATTTCATTTTTTCACTACTTTCACTACCCATGTTCAAAATCACTACTTTTTCACTACTTTCACTACCTGTTAGATACCCTGAATTTAGATTTGGAAAATTTGGTCGAAATACGTAACCGTTAAAATGGGGTAAGAAGGATGCTTCGACTTACTGAGCACGCATTCTGAATTCGTCTTTCACAAAAAAGAGTTCAATGTTTAAGAGAAAATGTCATCAAATTATTATAAAAAATCAAAATTTTTAGCCATTAAAATTTCTGAAAAATGACTACTTTTTCACAACTTTTTTACAAAATTTTACAGAAATACACATCTTTAATTCTGCACTCTCTTTCTCTCTTCCAAAAAAAATTCAAAATTGAAAGAAAACCTTACAAATCAAAATTATAAAAAAATGTACACCTTACTTTCTCGCAAAAATTTTTCTAAAACAACTAATTTTTCAACATTATTTTGTCTCTTTTGTTTTTGATTTCGTTTTTCACCACTTAAAAAAAAAAAGTATGATAAAATTCAGTGTTTTTCACAAAGTCAATTAAAAGCTAATGTAATCTCCTCCCCCAAGGAAAAATAAATTCGAAGAAAAAGTGTTTAATTGAAACGTTTTTTTGATCAGCTATTTTAAAAATTAAAAATAAAATGGAAAGTTCTCAAGGAAATAAAAAAAAAATTGAAATTCAAAATAATAACAATTAAATTTTCAAGCTCTACTTTTTTTCAGTCCAATAAATCAGAACCCGAGAAATCTTGTTTTTTTTTCATCTTACTGACCCCTCCACTTTCCCACCTGGCAACTAGGGCGTTGAAAAATGTCATAATTATTAGAATACAAAACTCTTGAAAAATTTTTCTAGATTTCAACAGATTCCATAGCAAACATGTTTATTGTTTATCATCCCTATGGTTCCTTGCAGAAAAGGTGACCAAATCGCTATTTCATGATGGAAATTTGAACAGAAAGCCTCCAGTTTGAATTTCAAAAAAGAAAAAAAAGTCAAACATGGTAAATTTTTTTTAAATTTCCATTTTTTTTTGTTCGCGGAGGTTATAGTATGTATTGTGATGCACGTATTTTGCTGTGTTCGAAAGAGGATGAAAACCATCTCAGCGAACAAACATCATCAACAGACAAGTCAGAGGAAAATCATAGCAATATGACAATAGACAGCATTAAATCTATCAAGTAGTCAAAAGAAACTTACAATGAAAAACTCAAAAAGAAACGTATTCCACCTATTTACGTAAGTGGAATTAAAAATATTACTGAATTTACTGCAATGTTGGAAAGCATGGAAGAGTATGAAACCCCTACAATGCAAACCCTCTCTAATGGAGATGTTAAAATAGCATGCTCAAATGAGCAAAGCTTTAGAGCAGTGTATAGGGCACTGGAGGCTATAAGGAAGAATCCTAGTCACAAAATGTATGGAATTGGGCACCATACATATCAGTTGAAACAAGATAACCCCTATCAGGTAGTTATAAGAGGGCTACACCCCTCCACTTCACCCGAGGATATCAAATTAGAATTGATTAAAATCGGACATGATGCCATTAATGTCACCAATGTAATTATTAAAAAAACAGAGGTGAAAAAAGATGTATCTGGAGAAATTGTGAGTAAGAAATCATATAAGGTGGCATTACCACTCTTTTATGTATATCTCAGCCCAAAAGAAAACAACAAGACCATTTATGAAATGGGGTTCTTGTTGCACACTAAAGTGAAGGTAGAACCTCCAGCAAAAAAGAGGGAGCTACCTCAATGTAAAAACTGCTAGCAGGTTGGTCATACCAAAACATACTGTGCAAGGAAACCCAAATGCGTTAAGTGTGGATTAGACCATGAAACAAAGCAATGTAGGAAGAAGAAAGAAGACCCAGCCAAGTGTGCCAATTGTAATGGTGATCATACAGCCAACTGGAGAGGGTGTCCAGTATATCAAGCAAAAATTGCTGCTATATCTAAACCAAAGATGACAGTAATTGATCGTGTCAAGCAAAGGACCACTCAAAGCCAGGAGCAGTTAACAACTCAGAAACCTGAACAAGCCAAAATTGTCAAAAGAAACCTTCCAAAGAATAACACGGATGAATCGGATGAACCACTGGAACTAGAAGAGCAGGCGAGCTTAAAAGACATTTGGGAACTGCTTAGAAAAATGGATAAAAGAATTTCTTAAGTTCAAAACACACAAAACAAGATCAAAGCAAAGAAACATCCATCAGTTAAAACCTCACAACTTAGTCATAGATATTATAAAAAATAAATAGAGTACTCTCACTGGAGTGAAACTTTATAAAATAGCAGAGTATACTCTCACTGGAGAGAACCCTGCACATGTCATGTAACTAACTTGTTCAAAGTCAGAAATATTACTTATTTAAGGTCTCCTTAAGATTGTAGGAGGTGATTTCAAGCTATTCTAGATTTTCAAAAAAATGAATTTAAACTAGCTTTTTTTGAAATTTTTTCAAAATTGGAACACCTATAAGGACCCGCTGAAGGCTTCAAAACGATTCAAAATCGTCCCATAAATCTATTCAAGAATCCAACAATAAGACATGAAACCAAATTTCAGCTTTGCATCTGAATTTGATTTTTTCATGGGAATTGAATCAAAGTTGAATGTAGTCAAATAATTGTACTTTCAGCTGATGTTTCCTCAATATTTCAAAAAATCTCATTAAAAAAAAAAACAATTTTCAGTGCATATGAAAATATTAACCAATAAAAAATTAATTTCAAGATGAAAAAATTAATCCACATAAATGTTTCACGAAACTTTCAAAGCATATCCGAAAAAAAAACCATACAAAACTCCCAACTATTTTTCCAACTTGTAACCTCAAAACCTCATCAACATCTGCCCGTTGCAAGTTGTCAAATTATACAACTATACGAACTCATCAGTCAATTCACTACTTACAGGCCAATTGCGAAATGCGAATATACCAAGCTGAAGCTATAAGAAAATCCATCATCATTGCGACGAGAAAATAAAGTGGCAAAAAGTCTTCTCAATTTTCATTACTCAGCACGAAATCGACATCTACGTATAACATCACATTGACGCATCTGACTAGCGCAGCAAAAAATTCTCTTCGTACAGGAAAGGGAAACACGACACACGGTGCGAACATCTCTTTAAAAAGTTTCCAACTGACGGAGGGAGAAAAAAAATTCTTTCCAAGTTGTAATTCGATGAAGCCCCATTATGAACTTTATAAACGCTCAGCATACAACGTTATTCGCACATTTTTATACAACGTTGATATCTACTCGCGCGAGTTTTATAAATTGTGTATCACGTTGACATTTGACCTTAAAGTATAACTTATGTTTTTGATAACATAGTGCAATATGGATATACGAGTAAGATTAATAATAGAGGTGTTACATACAAAATTGATAATAATATTCATTTTAGCATTACTATTCCGTATCGCAACGCTCTACAAACACAGTCTTCTGTACACTTTGCACCTCGATTAGATATCTAATCGTTCAATATAATACAAATATAAAAAAAAGAACATCATCCAAAATAAAATCATTTCGCATTATTCGGAGATGAAATTCGCGAAACGTGTCGGTGAATTTTTACGAGTATTCAACGCCAGCAACATTATTCTATCGAGCTGGATAAAATTTATATAAATTTGCCGAATTCGACTCACGGTCGCGGACGCGCCGGATTAATCGTTCAAATCCGGCGACCACGACCACGACCACCGCGTAAATCCTACGACCAAAATCAATTTCACCATAATGATAATTAAATTAACTCGTGCGTAAACACGAAATCGCTTCGTTTGGCAAAAATCTCAAACTTTACGCCGCCGATACAGCCTCATCTTCCCTTCTATCCCCGTGCCTAGCAAGCAAAGTCGTATCATCCGTAGCTGCTGCTAAAACGTATCTCGTTAATCGACCAAAGACAAACGCCGTATAATTTCCGACTCATAAATTAATGGAATCGCGCAGCTCAGGCATCAGGCAGCGAAAGAAAACACCAAAGACGGATGAGCCAATGTTGAATTGTAATTCTTCTCGTATACCTTTACTTTACCTACCAACATTCTCTCGCCATCGCATCGGGATATTTAATCTCGTAAATAGTGTTTCTAATTTGATCATATTTTTCTCTACTACACGTGACATAAAACATACCACATACCTCCACCTTTAAAGGGAATTTTTTCAGCTCGGGTCAAATCTGAAATTTCGCCAGACTCGAAAGTATAACTAACTACAGAGGTAGGTAAAGACTACGATGATAAATGAGTAACACGAATCCATTATTAAATATTAAAAAATCGAGTAATGCATCAGCGTTATACGAAAAGAAAAAAATGGTAATTAAGGAAGAAGTCTACTCGACCATTTCTTACTCTGTACAATATCAGAAGAAGAAGAGCTGTAAAATGACGCGATACTGTGAAATATTACTCCATTCATCACATCTGTTTACTATGGTATACTGGTATCGCAACGCAGCCTTTCGAAAAGCGAATTTTAATTAAACCTCGCCGAAGCGATGCACAAACGTTTCAATTTTTCAGCCACTATACGACAACGTAATTAAAACCACGTTCATTCGTTACAGCACGACGACGACGACATGGCGTAGAAAAAGGCGCGAGAAAAAGTACAGCCTTTTCGTTGGTACCTACTAAATGTCAACTTGTCCCAGTTTTGGGAACTACATACATACTTACGTATACTCGAACGTTGGCATTTGAGAGAAAAAACAGCAAATAGTGGGGTGAAATACAGCATAAATTTACCTTTTTAGCTGTATGCTCTGCTCTCGTAATTCTCCTAATAAGAAAATTCAGTATAACAGAAGCTGTTCCAAATCCAAGCAACAAAGTGACAGTTGTTAATGAGCTTCTTATTATCTCCATTATCGGCAGAAAAATCATAGGTTCATTAATTATTTCTCTTCCTTAATGACTTTTTGGTACCTACTTTAAAGTTGGCCAAATTTTCAAAAAATATAAACAAACCGAAATTTTGTTTCAAAACACAAAAAAATAAACTTCAATCTCAAACATTAGGGTGACGTTCATTTAAACTTAGGTGCGTTTGAAAAATATTTCAGTCATTTTTTTCTGCTTACACTTCCTTAAAGTTGTCGGTTTTCATACACACACAAAAATGTATTGGGAATTTCAACTCCTTAAATTAAAATAAAGTTGTGCTGGAAAGTCCCCCTTCCCTTCAGCTCTCAAAAAATGCAAAAATCCAAAAATTGACAGTTTCACGTTTTTACATTTTTAATTCTCACAAGTGAACATTGCCAACTCGTCACCTCAGATTTGGCTCACTGAAAGTTCATGTCACCCACACTTCAGAACCAAATTTTCAGACGGCGAAGTTGATTACAGCGCGTTCTGGAGCGATTCCAGTGAGCTGGAGAAAAACTAACTTCTGCTGAAGGCTTCAGATCGTCTCGAAAATGGTCACAATCGATTCGGGAGGTTGACTTGAACATTCAAACCAAATTTCCTAATTTTTTATCTCGTGATTTACCATTTTTAATTTTTATGAAAACTTTGTACAGTAAATAGGCTATTTCAACTATTTTCAAAAATCAGGGTGTCTAACAAAACTCCCAGACAAAAAAATCGTGACCTTTCTTTTCATGACCCATTTTTCACATTTTTACTGCATGAAAATACCCCCTCCCCCCAACAAAATTGAATAACTTGAAACTGAGAGGAAATTTTTTTAAATTTGTAGGCAAGTATAGGTATTTCAGTTTTTTTATTTTTCTGATTTTTGAACAAATTTTTCATTTTTTTTTTATTTTATGGGCTTTTATAAAAAAATTTCAAGAGCGTTTCTAGCACAATTCATGACTTTTTCATGACTTTCATGCCCGTCGGACACCCTAAAAATTCGCTGGAATTCGAGAAAATCAACTTCGACAGCTGAAAATTTAGTTCTGAGGTGTATGCGACATGAACTTTTATTGAGCCAAATTTCAGCCAAATCAGAGATGAAGAGTTGACAAGGTTCCCTTGTATGTAAAATCAGAAAAAAGGGACAGGCGATATTTCAAAGGATTCTGATCAAAAATGGGGGAAAAAATGTAACTGACTACAATTTCTTTTGATTTTGCAATTTAATACCAAAAATAGAAAATATTGATGAAAAATGGAATTTTCTCGCGAAGAGGCTCAGATGGTGTCCCTAACTCATTAACGACTATCGAAATTCGTAAAACCTCAATTCCAGTCATTCTGGAGCCTCCAGCGATTTTTTATCATTTCTCCAAAATCTTGAAATTGCTGTGGAACGGCTAAAAATCAACTTTAGCACAAATAACTTTATTTGGGGCCTATGCGGGTTGCCTTTAACTATTTTTTGCGGTTGTCGCGAAAATCGGCGTCTGCCGGTTCAGATAAATCTGGAATTCCAACAAGTGAACTTTTTGCACTGGCACTCTTCGATTTGAAGGAACCCCAGCTGGATCGATACTGCAAGCTCTAATCTACTATTAAAACCTTTGTAACCAAAATTTTTAAAATTTTAAAATTTCAAAACTCTGTTTCATGGCGGTTGTTCAACTTCTTCGTACAATTTTTTCAAAACAATGATCTCATTATGAATTCTTATACTTCATTTCAACTCCTATCCCTCCAAAATCTATCATTTTTAGCCCATTCTGAAGCCTCCGGAAAATTTTCAATCGTCTTTAGAAATTTCAAATAGCTCCATAAGGAGCAAAAATATTCTTAAATCGTTTAATTTCAAGTTGAACACTTCTGTGAACACATTACATGATGCCCCAACAAAAAAGCCCTGAATTTTTTTTTCTTTTTTTCCTCTAGATTTAAAACGGATGAGAAGCAAAATTATGGCACACACGTTCGTTTTTTCCCCCTTCCAGGGCAATCTGAAATTCCTCAATAAAACTGTAAAATCACTAGAGGCTTCAGAATAACCTAAAACTGCAGGTAGTTTTCGAAGTGGGGAGAGGGGGTGAAATAAAGTAATCAGTCGCACTAAATTAATTGTTCATTTTGTTTGAAGAAAATAAACAGGTAGGATCATTTTGAGTATGAGAAAGTTGAAAAGTCAAGAACAGCTTTTTTGAATTAATTTTTTTTTTCAAAAATTCAAAAAATGAATATTGTAGTAGGTACCTCAAACTTGAATATGTACTGAGGTTTTAGGGAATGCTCTTTTAATCTAGACTGGTTCTGTTCAAATCATGTATGTAGTTTTAGTTCAAAAGGTTCCCTCGTATACTTAAGGTAGCAAAAAATGGAAAAATTGAACGCTCTCTGAAAGTTGAAAAACTTTAAAATCGCCTTTTTAAAAATACCTACTAAAACCAGATGAAATTTTGATTAAAAAATTAAAACAAAAATATAAAAATTGAAAAACGAAAAAAATGGGGAAAAGCGAAAATAAGTTTTCAACAATGAAAGGTATAAGTACATGATATCCGTTATTTCAAGTGAAAACTCATCTCTCTCCCCTCCTCACATCTGCCAACGATATTGTTTTCAAGAATTACTACATAAGCCTGAAAATGTCCAAAACCCAGGTTTAATTTCAACTGGATTTTCTTCACCTTCACCAAGAACACCAGCACACCTACCCATTTATTGCATAGGTATAAGTAAAGGGTTCGCTTATTAAATACTTCTCGGGGTGTTAAACCACGCGGGCACAATATTCGGTGTATTGACGATCGTCGTACAACACCGAAAAGCGAATTCTCTCGACGATTTATTACATCTACCTTTAGCATTATAATCTGGCGAGCAAAACGTGCGAACTGGTGCAATTGTTCGGGTACTATGGTGAAATATAGTCATCGTAAAAGCTCTAAGGATACCTATACGATTACGATGTGTCATTTTTGGTGCTTTTACTGGCGCAAACATCGCCATTGCCGCATACGTTCCAGACTCCAGGTACCTATGCAAAGATGTAAAGAGAGAAGAAGCAAGACAGTGTGATAAAACATAGTAGCAGGGAATTTACCGATGCGATGTGATGCTTGGAACGTGTTACAATAACGATCAAGACCCCGTTATAATTTCTAATCCTGGTATAATAGTCACGAAGATACTAACGTGGCAATTATTCGCACGACCCTGAATTATATAGGAGACATTTAAAGCCTTCTACTTCGTACATAGGTGTACGTTTAAAAGATATAGGAAGGTAAGGTACAGTGCCATAGTTCGTCTGGGCCAAAAATTTCCATCATTATCGTTGTTTAGATTACCTTATGATTTAAATACGCACCTAAAAATTCGAATTAACCTCGCTTTTTTATGCCATTTTATATCAGGTATAGGTATAGACATAATTTACACATTTTTTCAGCCTACCTACAATTCAACGTTTTCGGGCAATACGAGTACAGAATTCCTCCCACTGGTATTTCATCGAGAAAGAGAGAGAAACAGATGATGAGGAAAATTACTTTTTCGTGATTATTCTCTTTCGTGCACATCGCGAAAAATGCTCCCAGTTGTTGTGTCGATTGCGTAGGAGGGTAAGTATAGAAATTTTTCGTCGTAATTTTTCCCAAAAGGAAATAACAATTTTTTTTCGTTATGAGGAAAACCTTCGTTATACCGAAACAGAATGATGAAATCGTTCCAATGGAGTTTGCCAAATGAAACGGGTAAATTACAAAATGTATTACGAGGAAAAAAAGAGCCATCAAAAAACACGCTGCGCTGCGTGAAAAAAAAACTCGGACGAGAAATATTGGGAAAAATTACTCGAAAAAATTGTTAACAGTTAACGCTTTGATTATACGCACCAAAATTACAGGGGTAGTCAGAATGCGCGGTTTTTTACTAAAAAGTATTTATTATGGTTTATCCTAGATCTTCAATTTAATTGAAAATCAGGTTCCAGTATTTCTTGTTACTTTATCCCTCAGAAAAAATTCTAAAAATTGTTTTGAAAAATTTAATTTTTCCATCTCATCAAAATACAATGTACTTAGGTACATATAATAGAAAATTCAATTTTTTCCAATTTTTCGAGCATTTTAATTTTTTGTTTTCCAGATCTCAAAATCTGAAATGAAAATTTTTTTGAAACTGAAAAACCTCGCGACACTCAATCAAATAAGTCAGGTTGAAGTTTACCGATAGTTCAACACATGAAGTTCAAAATTTTTCACACGAAAAGTTAAGCTCGGGTTGATAAAAATTAGTAATGAATTAAAATCTCACCTCCATAAAAAAAATTTCAATCCTTTTTCAGCAATTTTTTAGCACCAACAGGCAACAGGACCAACTATTTTTCAATTCAAAAAATGTTTGAAATTCATCCATATCTACCATAAAACGTTGGAAAATTATCACAAATTCTGTGACTGAGCCATTTGAATTCTGCTCATTCTGGCACTTTTTATTCAACACCAAGAAACCAAGCCAAGATTCAATTCAATTCAACTCGTCGACCGTATACAATGGACGAATAGTTCTGCCGTGAAAATGAGGCAAAATGTGACGGCTAGATTTTGGATGCAGAATCCAGGAAACCTTCTGCTCATGCGCCAAATATGATGCTTTCGGCGCTGGTGGAGAGAGAGACGGTTCACTGGTTGAACATGGGTAGGAGGTAGGAAACCGTCTCTCTCTCCACCAGCGCCGAAAGCATCATATTTGGCGCATGAGCAGAAGGTTTCCTGGATTCTGCATCCAAAATGTAGCCGTCTTTTTCTCCGCTTGAACTATTCGTCCATTGTATACGGTCGACGATTCAACTGAACAAAATCATAGCATTTGAAACTGGTTCCATCACACGCCGCTAGAGGGACAAGACTTCTTTTCAGATCGGAACATTGTAAGAGTGCGAAGTCCTCTACCAGGATACCCTACCCTTTTCCTAGTATTTCAGATTCAGTTACTAAACGAAATCATCTCCTCATGGTCATACGCACTTCAAGCAGCAAATGTGTTTTAATTCTGTTTTAATTTTGTTTACGTACTGAAGTTGAAGACATAGGTCTATTCTACATCAAATCATTAATTTAAACAACTGGGTAAGTCTATTTTCATTTTACAAAATAAATAAATAATCATTCGTGTCGTTGAAATCTCCTAATCAGTCGAATATATCAATTGCAGTTCAATACGGAGAGCTCACTATCCCAACAAAATGTTTTCACTCGAACCCGTAATCAAATTATTTGAAGAAATCTGTGAACTGGAAATGGAAGTTCTAATAAAACACGAAATAAGTGGAGATGAAGCTAAAACTCTTCATAACCGACTGATCTCTTTCAACGTGAAATTCATCAAATACCAAGTGCAAATTACAACCGAATGCAAAATATATCAAGACAATGTGGATTTGAGAGAACTCAACGTTGAACTCAACTTTTGCAACTCAATGCAGCAAAAAATAACGAACCTCGAAACAAAGTTGAAAAAATTTTTCCAACCGAGCGTTGATCTACCCACAGGCAGCAAATTAAACTCGTTTATTCAAAAACAAAAATTTTTGATCGAAATGACCTCGAGTTTGGAAGCGAGCGATGATCTTAACATGGCAGAAGCGGAAGTGCGATACAATAATCTAATCTCACTTCACCAATTATTCATTTCGAATCAAATGGAGATCATGACACATGTCAACGGAGCCGGTCTCGAAGATCAGATAAAAATATCTAAAGAAATACAGCAAAAAGTGATCTCACTTCAAACAAAACTCAAAGAAAAGTTCGCGTAAGGAACCAACATTTCCAACCGAACTCAAAGCCAGTGATCTTGATCAATCTACACGAAATCAAAACGTTAAATCTGCCAGTAACACCGCCACTGACTCGGATACTTTGCTTCGCCAAAAACTAAAACTTTCATCAGACCGGGGTAATTCATCGAACGGAAATAATAGTGAATTCAAAACCACAGCAGTCAATGAATCAATAACTACCGACGGCACATCCTCGAAAGAAACCGAGGTCGAGGATCAATCAGAATCAGATGAATCATAAAACGGATACGTTCAAAGTAAACTCATTGCGATCGTAAGGATACCTACTCGACGTTTTAATGGAAACAGTACAAAAACGTGATAATAAAATGAGAGGGTTGGAATTATTTCCTGATTACATTCATGTTCTTGAAAAGGAGTTTAACACTCATCAAAAGGTGTTTACGTTTAGGTTGGAAATTGCCGATTGCGAGTGTTGGCTCAAAGATTGATCAAGCTCTCAAGTGCCTACTCAAATTAAAAATAAGTACCTTCTTACTAAAAAATCACGATGATTTGATGATTGTCAATTCGTGTGTTACAGAATAAATCTTAATTGACTAAAATTGTAAATTTCTTTACTTATTTGTCATTCACATTTCACACTTGAAAGTAGTTTTATGTTTAGAGAATAACAAAGGTTCAAAATTCTGCTTTAACAACTGTACTTCGAGTGAGAGTAGAAACAGTAGAGGGAATAAGATGCGAAATTCGGCATCAAATTTGAGTAAGTTCACGAATGACATAAAAAAATTACAAGATCACAACATCTTCCAATGCACAATCCATTCAACTATGAATTCCAATACGTAGATAGGTCAATGAAAAAATAAACGAAAAATGAACTTACACAGCTTTGAATCCCCACTCGCAATAAAATCACATCATTTCCAAATTCTCCACCAATAAATCTACCTACAACCGTAATTATTCCAGCAATTAAAACCCATAAAAAATAATTCCCAAAATTAAAAAAAAAACAACAACGCACTATCACGGAAAAAAAGCACAATAAATATTCGTTAAAAAATACAAGATAATTGAAATTTATGCGCCAATTATACCTAAGCAAGGCTAGAAAATCGTCGATAAATATTCATTACCGGGTTAATTTGAATTTCAAACCTATATTTGGGTGATACGTTTCGTATACAATAGATTATATACCTTGATGTCTCATAGCTGATGGCGAAGGTAAAACAGCAAAGGTATAGGCTGCAAGTATGGTATACTATGAATCTGCGAAACTTCGTAATTAAAAAAAAAAATCCGAGCAGGAGTTCGTTGAACGAAAAGGGAAACAGTTCACGCTACTTCTTTCTCCTACAGCTCATCGATGGCTTGGTTCTGACTTCAAAGAGAAATAAGTGAATTTCAAGTGTCGGCAACGTGTTTGCAATTGTAAATAGATCGTTTGCCAGAAGCGAGATTGATCATCGAGGTGTTTCCGTTCTATTGGAGTGTTGTGTTTTCTGTTCGATGATGACCAGTGTTGGGGAGCGGAACAGAATCGGAACAGAATCGGAACCAAATTGCAAGAAAATTTGGGTTTTTTCCGGAGCTGAACCGTAAACCGGAACAAAAAAATGAATTCTGCTCCGGATCGGAGCGTTTTTGGAGCGGAAAAATGGAATTTGATGGAACGAAAACCGGAACTGAATCGAAAAGAATTTTGTTCCTTTTTATCGCTCCAACCAAATTTGCAAATTTTTACTGGAATTGATAAAATAAACTTGAATCTTGAATATTTGAATCAAATGGCACTTGGCTTGGCACCCATTTACATTTTTTTTTTTACTTTATTTCCCATCATGTATTCCCAGACCAAAGAGTGAAGACAATGTCATTATCACAGGTACTGATGATGAATGAGTGGCTCAACATGACAACTTTTTAAAGTTTCACTTTCAAGGAATTAATAATTTGCGCTATTTTTTGTCCATTTTTTGGAGTTTGAGCAATGATTTTTGGATTTTCCACAAAATTTGACAAAAATACCCAGATTATTTTGGTTTTCAAGGTCAAATCCGAACCTATTTTAGTAGTGATACAAACAACCCCAAAAAACTCGTTCGGAGCGAAACCTGGAGCGGAATGCGGAGTGGAACAAAATTTTTTATCGCTCCAGGAGCGGAGCGGAACCCGAACCCTTATTTTTTAATGTGTAAGAGCAGAATCCGTGAGCGGAACAAATTAATTTTAGAAGCCGGAGCCGGAGCCTGAACCGGAACAAAAACAATTTCGCTCCCCAACACTGATGATGACGTTGATGTTTTCATGCCACATGAAGACATAAGAGTAATTGACTGAGAAGCTGATTAGAGTACGAATATTATGGAAATGAAAGGAAGCACGTCATTTGGAATTTGGCAATCGGCAGCATAAAGCGAAGATGAGCTGGTAAAGTATAAAAATCGTGTGAGTGATGAGCCCATATTGTATATCTACTTTTCCATTTCTTGTGCTATGTTGTCGACCGAAAGCTTTTGAAAAGTGATATGGCAAAATTTTATGCTTAAATCACCATTATTCAAAAAAAATTAAAATTTGCTTAAAATTCGTTTTCAAAACTTTTTCATCTCAAATTATCAAAATTGACAGCGAAAAAAAATAAAAGCTCAGAACAAAAGTACTTTTTGAGTTTTTATCCTTGAAAATGAGATTTTTCAGGCCTTCACACTTCAAAGTTGTTCCCAGAAAAAAAAAGGAAGTAAAAACTCATGTTGGTAGGTATTCAATTTCAAAACGATAAACACAAAAAACGAAAATATGTATTTCATTTTATTGATGATAAATTTTTTAGAATGTAAAACCAGTGATTTGAGAAACAGTTGGACTTTGCGTAGCGACGAGAAAGTTTCAAAGTTGAGCTTCACATTTTTCAATTATTTTTTAGAATTTTTCAAGAAATTAACTACCTTTCACTTCCAACACTTCAGGAAACGAATAGAATTTGACCGAATGGTTCGATGAAATCAGGCCACTCCAATTATTTAATTTCTAAAATGACCTCGGATGATGTGCTTTGACGAGAAAAAATTCCTCAGCCCTTTTTTTGTACTTTTAGTCGTCTTATTGTGTTATTTTTTTAAAGAATTTCATCTTGTTAAAAATGAAGGAAAATTTTCGTTCTTTCACATCCCTAAAAATAAATCTCTTAGAGAGGTATTCACGACATTCTTTTCTTTATTTTTGATTCAAATTTCGACGGGGTTTTCAGCATTAGAAATTTTCAAACGTAGAAAACTCAGGCAAAACAAAGAGGTGTCACTTTACAAAAATTATCAAAATACAAAAATGAATGAAAACTCAAAGTTCACAAAAATGAGGGTTCAACGTAAAAAATGTACTTTCAAATCCCATCGTGAAAAATAAACGTCGAAGAGTTCTGACCAAATTTAGTGAAAACATTCATCAGAAAAAATCTTAGGCAGAGTGTCTACTAAAATCAAAAAAGCGAATTTCTCGCCTTTTTCTTGCTTTTTTCTTGCTTCCAAAAATGACATTTCTTACCCCTCTTCATATTTACGCATAGATAATCTTCGCTAACCTCTCTAACCTCCCCCCTCCCAACAAAATTTCTCAAAAATTTATTCTTCAAAGCAGAGAAGTGAATTAATTTCTCAAATGAAAAAATAGTAATAAAAAAACGTACTTACCCATAAAAAAACAAACGTTGAGGCAAGTCTACTGAAGTGAATTCAATTCTATGATGATAACAGTAGCAAAATAAAACGTAAACTCGAATGCGGATCAAAGTCATGTTATTTGGGGGAGGGGGTGTATGATGTCATTTTTCCAACAAAAATTGTTATTTTTCCGACAAAAATCAAAATTTTAACGTACCTGAAAATCAAAAATTTTCTATTCAATTTTTGAATTCTTAAAATTTTTGAAAATACTATCTTGAATGGTCCGAGCGAAGCGAGGGAAAAATTTTTGGAAAATTTTCAATTCAAAAAGTAGAACAACATCAATTTTAACAAAATGAAAACTTGAAATTTTGGTGGGATAACTTCAATTTTTCAAAGATTTTTGATGTGAATTCTTGGAAATTTTCTTGCTTTTCGAAGGAATTTCTATATGTACTATTTTCTAACTTTTTTGCCACTCATGCGAATTTCTCGCCTTTTTCTTGCCAGTAGACACTCTGTTAGGTCCCCAAAGAGGATCACTTTCGAAAAAAATTGTGGTTTTTTAGCTCTAGCCCCTGCCCAACCTGTTCTGCGAAAAATAGTCCAGCTCCAAAAGATGATAATTTGAGATTCTACGTCGACCTGGGCCATTTCCATTAAAATCCAAGACCACTTTTAAAGCTCTACTGAGCGTTAAAAATTTGCAAATCGTCAATTTTTGAGTAAATTTGTGTTTTGAAAAATTTTAGTGCTCAAATATTTCGCATTAATTACGCCAAAATATCGAAAGATATCAATTCTGGAAATATTTTGGAACGCAGTTGAGTAATTTTTTAGCAGCCCTAGTTGTTGCCCAATTTTTTAAAGAACGAGAAAAATATTTCAAAAATTTATAAAATTTGTTTTAAAAAAGTCAAAGTGCGTTTTACTCCGATCAATTTTTCATGGATTCTGTATCCACTGCATTTTTCTTCAATTTCAAAGGATGAAAAATTCAAGAAAATGTTAATTCGAATCTTTCAAATGATTTTCTTGAAGGATCAGAGTCTCAAGGTGATAATATTACTGTACTTATTTGAAAAAGAATAATAATTGAATAATTTTCATTTTAAATTCGGCAACATTGACTTAAAGAATAAATTTTCACTACATTTTTCGAAAACTTCATCTCAAAACATGAAAACGTGAACTTCATAACTTCCCTCAACCTATTACAAAGTATTCTGCATCTGCCTGCACCTGCTACGACGAATAAAAAAAAAAATTCACGAATAATTCATCGACCCATTTAAAATTCTAAAAGAATATCTGACGATAATGTAAATTTTCGAAATGCTTCGTTTTTACGTCAAAGGCTTACGCTACTAGCTCGTGTGTTTATCAAAATAAGTACGAGCGTAATACACTCTTATGTAAATTTTATTTACATTATCGCGAGGAATTTGCCACGGTGACTGGACCGATAAGTACACATATGTAAAGTTGCAAAACAATCCGTACAATTGGGTGTTTTTCGATATCGTTTCGAGCATCTTATCACATATAGCGAGAGACTTTGTGAAGATGATAAAAGCTATACGTACGTCTACGTACGAGTAAATTGAATAAATATATCTACAATATTGAAGGCGAACACTCGAGAATGAGCTGCACTGTTTAAATATTAGCACGCAGGCTGGATATTAGTCGATGATTTGATTAAATATTCAATTTTGTTTTTCTCGCCTCTTTCTCCATAGTCCTTCCTCGTCTCGAGTCTGTTTTTCGGCTCGTGCCATATATTGGGAAAATTTTTCCACTCGTGGAAATTCGTTATAATATAGGAGACAGCTTGAAATTCAAATCTGTTTCAGAAGAGAGTAACACACGTTTCGTAATAAGTTGTTGTACACACGTTGTCGTCATCATCGTCGTGTATTCGTTTTCGTACATGCTCAATTAAGTCGCAAGGAAAACAACTCGATATAGTCGCGTTTATGTTTATATTGTTTCGATTGTATGTTCAGTAATTTAATTCGACTCGAATTAACCGTACTTATGCCTCGCACAATACTCTTCTTAATGAAGTAATTTTATCGATTTATGTACATGTTGTGCCTAGACGAGTATCTCATCATCATTTTGACACTTTCATATCTAAAACTAAAACCTGGATCTAGTAAGCTAAGGGCGACCCAAAACATAACGCCAGCCAATTTTATAGTTCAATTTTCAACCCTTTTCACGATATTACGATTTCTTAAACAGCATGGAAAACGAAAAAAAAAGATGAGCAATCTAGATAAGATTTTTAGGTAACTGTGCCGCGAATAATTTTCGTTCATGGAAATTTTCCTCTCTATTCGGGTTTTTGTGTATGGTATAATCTTCGCAAACTTTCCGAAAGATTTGTTTATATGTCAATTGTCCGCTTTATTTAAAGCTCGCATCGATCAGCGTTTTAGTGTTTTGAAATGTTGACTCTGTGTAACCGGAAAAGCGACAAAGCTTTCTCGTTCACCATACAAATCATGGGTAACGCGGAGGTGAGAGTTAAAATGATGGAAAATCGAATCCACCAGCGCTGAAAGTAAAATACGCCATCGTTGAAGAGAAAAGCTTCCGTATACAGTTTATCTGATCTGATTTATTATATGATTTGCAACAGAGAGAAAAGGATTGATTTTTTTCGCGTATGTAATTTTTTCAAGCGTGATAAAGTAGGTACTTTCACTCGGAAGCAAATAAAATTACCTTCTGCAAAAACTATGCTTACCCATTTTGAGCAATGGAAAGATCAAAAAATAAAATGAATTTAAACGTTAAAAAAATTGACTTAGGTACTTACTTAATGCGGAGAAGGAATATAATCAAAATTGAATAAGTAATGCATCAAAAAATTTATAAATGGGTAGTAAATCTCTTAAAAGTTAATTGCAATGCTACCAACCAATTCAAAATTGTATAAAAATCGATTTAAAAAAATACATAAAATTTCGAAAAATTCTACGAAAAGTACATAGTTAAAATTAGATGAAAAGTTTGAAATATTGAAAGCATTCAATAAAATGCAATTTTTTCTTTCTTTGATTTTTTACAATTTTTTCGAAAATCGAACTATTTTTCCAGATTTTGGTGAAATTTTTAGCATTAAATTTTAAAACGTTTTTCACAAACTGTACTGGATTTTTTCCAATAATTTTTAAAAAGAGAGAGAAAGAGAAAATTTTTTTATAAAAAACGAAAAAAAATTGTTTTTAAAGCACTAAAAAAAATATGAAAATCGTTGTTATTGATTTAAAAGAGCAAAAAAAGATTTATTTTCTTTCAGTTTTCTGTGATTGATTTGTCTCAATTGCCTTGTAAAATTGAAATTACCAAAAAAAAAAAAATCATTTTCACATCTTTCTGAAGAGGAGGATCACAGTCGAGCATTTCAATTTTGCTCGAGTTTTTCCATCAGAAGCTAGGAGGGGGGTGAGTGTTTTCATAAAGGCTCTCATCTCGAGATTATAGTTGAACTTGAAGACAAACTTTTCAAGAGCTCACATTAAGAGCTGTTCGAAAATTCTAAATCATTAATAAAATCTGGAAAATTAAAAACTGAACTTTCAAGGTCAATGCTCGACTTTTTATGATTAGGACAAAAGCTGAAAATAACAGTTTTAAAAATCACAATAAAGGCCCTTTTTTATCCTCTTTTCAACTGACTGATTTTCAAAATAAGATCTGAACACCCTTTGAGGGAACAAAAACTTACAATTTTAATTGAGATTCAAATAAATTTCAAAGTGCAAATAAAATGTAACTGATGTGAAGACCCAGAGTTTGGATATCTGCTAATTTTTTTTGATCTGACCCTTAAGCCACCTCTCTCTCACCGCCGTGCCCTCAAATAGGTCAAACTATCAACAGGAAAAATTCTAAGTGACGAATGAAAAATCGTTTGTTAGGTTTTCGAAAACACCGAGTTGCTAAAATGATTCAAATATCAACTCATCTTTTCAGATAAAATCCCTCTGTATTCTTTCAAGCAGTTCCCTCCTTAATTCGGTAAAAAGTTATGTACATTTCCTGAGCATCAGAGATGCATGACGTAGGAAAAATGATGAATTTTTATGATCTGAGAGGAAGGAAGGCATTCCAAAAAGTTTAAAACTGATTAAATAATCAGTAAAAAAATATACTATCTAAATAATAAGAAACTTTTGAATAATCATTCCCATTCGCTCAAAACTCTCCAAAAATTGAAGGCAACTTTCGGTGAAAATCGAATAGGGCGCTACTTAAAGAGATGCCAAGGCAGCTAGTTTCAAGAAGTCATCACGAAGAATAATTTGACTTACTCATCATCATGTCTTCTCATTTTTACGACAAAAATTTGTACTCACCTGAAACAGAAAAACAAAAAACAGGTTGATTAGTAAATATGCAATTATCTCATTAAGCGTAAGATTTCAAAGGTAGGTACTTATCTAAATTTACTTAATATGGATAAGACACACACTTTACAATAAGAGAACGCAGCATGTACAATTGTACATTGTTTTAGATGAATTTGCTTTCAAAGGAAGGTAGGAGGGTCATTCCACATCACACATCAATTCAACCAAGAACTGGAAAAGAGAGAGGGAGGTGTCGGCGATTTTTTTGAAATTTTTCCTCGAAAAAATTGAATTTTCAATTCCAAAAATCGAAAAAAGTATAAATTTATTAAGTTGCCTTTTTTGATTTTTTTCTGATGTATTTCATGAAAAAGTTGATAAAAATTACACTCATAGCAAAAAAATTAAAATTCGTTCATTTTTTGAATTTTTTCGAATTTTGATATTTTGTGATGAGTCTGTTTCATCGAGTGAAAGAGTTTTTTCAACTTTTTCAACGGATACGTAAACGTAGGGGTCAAATGGGTCAACTTCACCAATCAAAACTTTTTTTCATGTTTTAAATCAAAAAATCGAATTTTTTCGCAAACTTTAAATTTTTTAAAATCGATTTTACGAAATAATGATATCCCAATTTTTTGATACATTATTCAGCCTGAAAAGTTGTTTATAATACATTTTTTAAAAAATTTTTGAGAGTCGGAACGATATGAAAATTACGTTTTGAAACTTTTCGAGCTAATTTTTTGTACGAAAAAAAGTGGCAAAACTGATTTTTATGATATCATCAAAAAGCCTTTCAAAAGCCCTAACTATTGGAAGAAGTTTCATTTTGATAGGTATCGCGGTTATCGAGTAATCCACTGTTGAAATGGATTATATTTTCAAGTTCACTGAAAACTTTGACATCCCCTAGCAGCCTTTAAAAAAGAGCTAGAGGGTTGCGATTTGCGTCATTGGTCATCCCTTCGGAAGGTCTTTCCACAGGAAAATTTAAAAAAAAATCGCAGACCCCCCCCCTTTACCACTTCTTGGTCAAATTGACAAGGAACGACCCTGGACAATTTTTTTTGGCAAAAGCTATACTCATTTCATCAATGTTTTCCAAAAAGAGATGGTGCCTGAAAAGTAAAAACTATTTTTGGATCAATTTCAACCTGGCAGTGAGTAAATTGTTCATCAACAAAGAAAAAAAAAGTTTTTCATCATTTTTGCAACATGTTTAAAACATTTTTAAAACAATTTTTGAAATACCTCTCAAAAGATATCCTGCATGCTCCATAAAATCCATAGAAAACATCTGGATATGCACAATTCAGCACATAATTCACTCATATTCTCAAAATAGTTCAGACCTTTATGAAACTCTGGCTCAATTTTTTGGTCAACACAACGCTCGTTAATTTCTCACAAAGCATTAAAAAACACCAACACAAACATCTTACGAAGATAAAAATTGCAAAAAAAAACTCCCTTTAAATTAAAAAATAAGACAGAAAATGTTTTTAAAAAAATACCATCGCTTAAAATGACTTAATTTCACTTTGTAATTTTATCTACATAATTTCGCGTAGCATATTGCTTGATTCAAAATACCTCGGGGTCGTAATTTTATCGCGGTTTAAAATCATTCTTAGCTCCTCTACCCTGCTTCTATTCAACCCCGTCAGATATAATAACAAGCGTTGCAAACAAAAGACAATTTTCACGCTGCGCAAAACTTCTTTCTTTAATAATAATTTACCAAGCACCTCGTACCCTTTCTTCCATAATCTCCCATTTAATAAAATATCGCGGTAAAAAAAAAATGTATAATAAGAATACAACAATATAAATAAAGGAATGCTTATCTCAAAACATTGTCTCACGTCCAACCAAAGTCACGCTATCACATTCCATTATATTTCTAATTGCCTGCAGATGAGAAAAAAAAATGCCTGCACGAGACTTTCCAAAAATACAAACCTTCGAAAACAGAAAAAAATGTAGGTAACCCACGTACCAATGGGGAAAAGACTCCGGTTCAACTTCCCTATATAAATCAAGTTCACAATGGAACAGAGAGGAGAGAGACGAAGGGACTGACACAAACGTCGGCGTAGGCTGCTATACGATTTAACTTACTCGATAAAAAGTCATCGGCTTTAAAAGCTGCAAAAAGTTTTAAATTATTGATACAATGTCGAGTTGCTCGACGTAGTAATATAAAATGTGACACACGTGATGATGAAAAACCATCGCACAGGGTTTTCACTTTTCACGCGAGCTGTTTTTATCTTCCGATGACGTGGGTCATTATCAATACGTGTACAAGTACTACGCACTTCGCTCCTTTTCCTCTACTTCTGAGGTCCATCCTCTACATTTACGAACACTCTGGGCAGAAAATTTCTATCAAGTTTGCGATAAACGTGTCACAAGATGCGTACGAGTTTTGCTGTAGTATTAATGGACACTACAGAGCCTAAAGCGTAGGAGGTCAGGGCTGAAAAACGCACAGAGCAGGACGACGTCCAGTTATGAGGGTAAAATTAAAACATTTCGGTGGCTTTTCGGTCAATGAGCGTCGTTTAATTCGTATCCACGTCAGCTAAATAAAATCAGCCGAAATTAAAATTATTCTGTCGTACTGTCGTCGTAAATGACGAGTAGAGAAAATGCTCCAAATTGAAGTATATTTCCATTAAATTAGAACGTATCTCTCGTCGCAGTCTTCGCGTTCTACGTGGGAAAAATCAAATTAACTCAACCGCATCAGATTTTGAAATACGCGAATTTATCGCGAAGAAAAATACGATATCCTTATGGCGTAAGATTTGGCAGGAATTTACTCCTTAACTCGACGTATGGTATGGTATTTTATCGTGTATATGAATTGTCGAGAAATACAAAATAAATATACCATTCTTAATATACACTCGGACGAATATAAAAATGGCTGAGAAAATGCTGCCATTGTGGGCGTATTAGGATATACGCAGACGACAAAGTGTCATTTTTTCTTCTTTAACGACTGTATATACTAACATTCGAATTTTCCAAATATAATTTATCTTATTAAACGTCGTTTTATTGCCAATAAAATAATGCGAAAATGGTACGACGCGATTTATCGTCTCGATCGCGAGTAAAAGGCGCAAACCGAGAAGATGTAAATGAGAGAGAATACAAATTCCGCCGCTTTCGCCGCACCTCCGCATTGATCAAGTTATATTATTACGTGTACGCTTTTGGTACGAGTAAATAGACCGCAGCGGCGTCTATTTTCGACGTTTTAAACGACCCCGATGGAGACTGCAAAATATTATACAGGCTCGTTTAAGGGTCCGTTCGACGATTATATATAACAAAGGTATTTTATATGTATAAAGAGGTCGAAAATTCAATTTAACGTATAAAAATACATATCGTCGTCGTCGCACTCTCGTCCTATATCGTATCGTATCCTTTTCTCGGTTACGCGTTATTCGATTCGCCGCAGCCGCAAATCGAGCAGGATATTGGATCCGAAAGCTAAGACGAAGGTGTGGTGGGTATTGTAGAAATACCTCTTTGAGTATCCGTTGGCTGAGGGTGAGGGTTTAACCGCAAAATTGGTCTTTCAAGTCGAGTATATTTTCAGGTTTGAAGAACAGAATTTCTATCAAATGTTAACTTCATTGGGACTGAAGTTCGATTAAAATGAAATGAAACAAAAACACTGCTGCCACCCCCCTAATTATTTACTGGGTTTTACGAAAAAAAAAATTCCTGAAAATTTTAGCCCGTTTTCAACTTGAAAAATTAAGTTCTCAAAAATAAGAAAAATCCAAAAAATTGAAATGTTTACGGTTTCTACATTCTAATCTTTGGATTTGATCTATACTTGCGTCAGAAAAGCACAATTTGATAGTGCATATTAGACTGCCCTCCAATTTGGGTCTTGGGTTCCCTCAAAAAATAATAAAAATAAAAAAAATGAAATTTTTGGGTCACAATCCCTTTGCTTGGTCTACATAATATTATCATAAGAAAAGTACATTTCAATAGTTACCACCCTCCGTCTGGATAACGCCGAAAAGTAGAATTTGAATCTCCTTAATTTGGATAAGTCAGTATGGAGTAGAACAAACTTCAACCAGAGATGCAAGAATTCGTCAGTTTAACGTTGAATATACTTAATTGAACTGTTTTTTTTTCACAGAAATATCCAGAGGAAGGAGAACAGTGTCTTCATGCGACTTTTTGAAAATTTTTGGAGCAGTACATTTTTGAAACTTGAAATTTCCACAAAATTTCATCAAAATGGAATTATACAGGCAAAATTTACTCTGCAAATTAATCTCAATACGATATAAAGTCGAATGCAGGTGGATTTCAAGTCGTTTTGGAGCCTCAGGCAACTTTTTGGAAACTACTGGAGCCTCTAGTAGATTTTTGAAACTTGAAATTTCTACATAATTTCATCAAATAGAGCTGGAAAATCAAAATTCACTCTGCACAGTACGTGCTAAAGTTGATTCGGACAAATTTTGTGCCATTTTTTGAAAGACAGGAGTTCCTAATACAAATTAGCTGGAGGCTCCAAAACGGATTGAAATTTCCTCAAATTCACTTCGGAGTAATTTCAAAAATAGGGTGTTGACTGAATTTCATCTTTCTACATCAAAAGAGGCGGAAGGGTAATTTTTCAAATTTTCAAAGAAGTATGAAGTCGGTGAAAAAAATAACGAGCACCTAATCGGCCATGAAGGTCCTAAAAATAGCTGGAAACTTCAAAACAACTTGAAATCCACGTGCATGTCTACTTTCGTATTGTATTGAAATTAGTTTGGAGGTAGTCGGAGAGCCCCGCATAAGGATCTATTGCACACCCCCGTCGATCCTCCGGGAAAACTTTTTTCTTAAAGAGGGAGTCCTAAGGAACATTTCTAATCCTTGTCCTCAAAAAAAAAAAAAAAAAGTGGCCCTTCTTACAAAATGGCAGCCATTTTGATTGACTGGTCTGCCGAAATCGCAGATTTTGCATTCCAACATATGACTTGCGCGAAATTTTTTAAACCGAACAAAGGTAGATCGAAAGATCAGGCAAAAATTTATCACCTGTCAAAATTTCAAGTGCTTATGTGCCTTTTTTGATTTTTGCTGAATTTTTAAAAATCCGGTAGATTTTTGAAACATGAAATTTCCCAAAATTTCATCAAATGTGACGCGGTGAGCGATACCATACCATATGTCGGCAAAAATTTTTTTCGTTTTATTGTGGTTTCTGGTAGTGTTTTTCTTCCTCTTTTCAATGGTGCAAACAGATTTTCAAAATATTAAAATCTGACAAATTTTCAAAATTTCAAAGTTGCGTATTTTTTGAAATTCAAAAACCAAAATTCTGAGAAAAACGTGTTTGAAAGTTTGGGTTATTTTTGTAACATTTTTAAATTTTTTTTTTTTTTTTTTTTTTGATTTTCTTCATCTTTTAATGGTTTTACATCATAATATTTTTTTTTTTTTTTTTGACATTTTTTTATGAAAAGCACTTTTGTAAAACCGGTTTTTCACCACTAAAACGACGTGTTTGAGATCGGTGGGTACACCCATTCCAAAGTATAGGCTTCATAGTATATGAATCGACAAAAAAAATTTTTTTGATATTTTCTGACTTTTTCCATGAAAACGCGATTATCTCAAAAAAAAGTTTTCCGACATATGGTATGGTATCGCTCACCGCGTCACAAATGGAGATTGAAAGCCGAAATTCATTCTGCAATTGAAAACGCTACGAAGTCGGCTGCTGGTGGATTTCAAGTCGTTTTGAAGCCTTCAGCGACTTTTTGAAAGGTTGTATGGCGTTTTTTGGAAAATTAAAATTTCCGAAAAGTAGCTGGAAGCTTCAAAACCATTTGAAACCACCATGCAGTTGACTTCATATTGCATTGAAATTAGTTTACGAAGTAAATTTCAGCTTGCAAACTCCATTCGATAAAATTTTGTGAGAATTTCAAATTTAAAAAATCTGGTGCAGACTCCAGTAATTCTCAAAAAGTTGCTGGAGACTCTAAAACGACGTGAACCCACCTGAAGTCGTCTTCAGAGGGTGTTAAGATTGGAGTGCAGAGTAAATTTCGGTATTCCATCTCCGTTTGATGAAATTTTAGGGAAATTTCAAGTTTCAAAAATCTACTGGAGGCTCCAGTAATTTTCAAAAAGTCACTGAAGGCTCCAAAACGACTTAAAATCCACCTGCAGTTGACTTCGTAGCGTATTGAAATTAGTTTGCAGAATGAATTTTCGACTTTCCAACTCCATTTGATGACATTTTGTGGGAATTTCGAGTTTAAAAAATCCGCTGGAGGATCCAGAACTGCTCAAAACGGTTTGAAACCGTTTCCAATCGATTTGGCGTGTCGAAAATAGGCTATATCCCAAATTTCAGCTTTCTTGGTCAATTTGGTAAAATTTTGATATTTTCCCTCATTTTTGGCCTAAATTTGATTTTCAAAAATTCACCAAAAATCGAAAAAGGCACTTGAGCACTTGAAATTTTGACAGATGATGAATTTTTAGCCTGATCTTTCGATCTACCTTTGTACGTTTTAAATATTTCGTGCAAGTTCTATGTTGGAACGTAAAATCTGCGATTTCGGCTGACATGTCAATCAAAATGACCGCCATTTTGTAAGTAGAGCCACTTTTTTTTGAGGACAAGGACTAGAAATGTTTCTTAGGACTTCCCCTTTAAGAAAAAAATTGTCCCGGTATCCCGGAGGATCGACCGGGAGGGGGGGAGGTGCAGTAGATCCTTAAGCGGTCTTCCAGACTAAGAATGCTTTTCGGTTTTATAACTCAATTTGATGAAATTTTAATTTTCGAATAGGCTTTAAATTAAATGTTCCTTAGGATATCTCCTTTGAGAAAAAAGTTGTCCCTGGGATTGTCCCCCGGGGGGGGGGGTTGCACTTATTCCTATTATTACAATATGCCGAACTATATGCACTGCACGTGATGCATGCCCTAAATTAGGAATCAATTGTAAAATTAGGTACTTGTAAAATCCGATTATCGCTTAATTCGCACGATATTTCCCCTATTTGATGACTATGCGCCCTTGGCTTGTGTACTTACCTATACAATGAAGGATCTAGGAGTGTATACTGTGTACTGTGTACCTTCGATACAGGTTAATGAGCTTAAATTTTCGAACAAAATCAGGTCATCGTGCGATGAGGAGTCGTAAAAGTGTAATTGCCTTACTCCCACAGCACCTAACTACGATCAACAGTGAATTTATCTTCACACATCGGCATGTCGATGTCGGCGAAATGTACACACAAAAGCGAACGCGAGAAGTTGTAAACTAATAAAATTCGGTAATTAAAAGGAGAAAAGTGTAAACTGTATGGGCCAGTTTGGTGGGCTTCCTGGCACCAATTTTGTTATCGCGAGGACACAAACGCTCGGCTAGAGCGACATAATGGCAGTTTGCAAGTTAACAAGTGAATGTTATTATTTCTCGTATACGCCGCGCCGCACCACACCGGTAAGTTGCTCAACAAGTTTGATTTAAGTATAGCGTTCGGAATTTTCAAGGTTTTGCAATTTCACGCAAATATCGGCTCGAAAATTGCATTTTATAGCTGATGGACGGACGTGAGTGAACGAAGGAGTACTACACGAGCACGAGTAGAGTAGGGTCCTACCTATAGTACACACAGAGAAATTTAAATATCACCGTAGCGAGTTGATGGCTTTGCGTGCCACCGTATCAAAATATAAAGCTCAACTTTGACGTGTTTCCGAGCTAAATTATAAGTCCAGGCTTTCGCCTGCAGAAGAGAAACTTAGACTTACATAGGCCTTAAGTAAATGCTGTGTTGGTTTTATGTCGTGATGGATTCGAATCGCCTAATTTCAACTGATACCAGAAATAATGGCCGATTTAACTACACCTAATTGAGATAGATGTGGGGTAAACTCGGTCGTGCATCGGCGAGCTCCTAAAGTAAAGATGTTATAATGTTTTTTTTTTCAAGTGAAGGAACTTGCTCGTGATATGATTACGTGCTGGTGGTGACCTTGGATGGAATTTCTTGATTGAGTGACGTCATAGACGTGATTTTATACAGGAGTAGTGAACGATGCGATGCGTCTTTTCTTCACTTGGATATTCGATCGATATGATCGTGATTGATCGAATTGATAAAACGACGCGTACAGCTGATGTGGTGTTTTTGTTGTCGAATATTCGATTGGTTGGCGAACGAAGTTTGTTATGGGGAGTCATTTAAAACAAGTACTCGTATTTTTATGACCTGCACAGCCGGGTGTCTATTTGTTTGCGGTTTAAAATTGATTTTAAACGTTCAATTGTTTTTTTTTTTCAAATCAGTAAATGATTTGTTTAGCAAAAATTGAAGTTTATCATTATCATCGATGAAAAGTGAGAAGTCTCGTTTCCTTTTTTGTACATTTAAAACGTGCTCGCTGTTTTAGTAATTTACATTTTTTTCTACACCAATCATGTATAGGAGTACAGCGTAAATTTCGGATTTCCAACTTCATTTGATGAAATCTTGTGGAAATTTCAAGTTTCAAAAATCTTCTGGAGGCTCCAGAACTGCTCAAAACCGGTTGAAACCGTTTCCGATCGATTTGGCAGGTCAAACATAGGGTACATCCCAAATTTCGGCTTTCTAGGTCAATTTGGTAAAATTTTGATTTTTTTTCTCATTTTTGACCTGAATTTGATTTTTGAAAATTCACCAAAAAATACACTTTAGGACTTGAAATTTTGGCTGGTGACAAATTTTTGGAGGCTCTTTCTGCCTAGCTTTGTAAACTTCAAAACATTTCGTCCAAGTCCTATGTTGGAAAGCAAAATCTGCGATTTCGGCTGACCTGTCAATCAAAATGGCCACCATTTTGTTAGTAAGGCCAACTTTTTTTTTGTCAGGTTGACTTCAAAATATTCCTTAGGATGTACTTACCCTTTAAAAAATGTTTTCCCAGAGGACGGGGAGGGGGCAGGTATTCCTTTTGCCATATGCCAGACTAATACGTATTCTAATGGGGTGTGGATCGCGAAAAAAACAGCGGATTTTTACCAAATTCTGCAGACCTTTGCTTTGAGTTGAAAGCTGTTCAAAAATTTTTTTAGCTCCGGAGGTGCCCCTGGAGAGGAAAAAAGACCCTAAAAAAAGGGAACATTTTCAAAAAAACGTGTTTTTTTTCGCTCTAGCCCCAACCCAACCTGTTTTAGAGAAAATCGCACAATCCAAAATGAAAGAATTAGAGATTCTTCGTCGATTTATGCTATTGCAGTCAAGACCACTTTTAGGGGTTCTATTGAGCGGTTGAAAATTTACATATCCTACCGCTCATTTTTGGATAAATTTGCGATCTGAAAATTTTTTCTTTACAAATATCTCGCATTAATTATGCCAAAATGTTGAAATATTTCATTTCTGAAACTGGGAAAAAATTTCGGAACGCATTAGTGCCAAGTGTTTGTAATTGAAAAAATTTCATGAGTTTTTGGATATTTTTTTCGATTTTTCAAAATTGGCAATAATGACTAAAAAACTGACGATTTTTTCGAAAATTCCTCCTTTTTGAGAACCCATATCTCCCTTCCAGGGGCACCTCAGGAGCTAAAATATTTTCTAAGAAAATTTTAACTCAAGGTGAGGGTCTCTTCTGAAGTTGGTCCAAATCTGTCGACCTGGGGGGGGGGTCCACCTAAATATTCTAATAATGGAACTTCATCAGCTCCGATTGGGCTGAAATTTGACTTGCAGAAAGAACATGTCTCTTACTTTTCGAAGCCAAGTTTTAAATTTCGAACTGTCGAAATTGAATTTTTTGATTTTTAGTGAATTTTTAAAAGTACCTACGATAAAATAGCTCGTTGGTATAAAATAATTTTCTACAAAAAGAAATCAGTTTCTCCTCCTCTGAATTAAATCAAAGTAGTGGCAGAAAATAAGTTGTTTTTTCTGCAAAAAAAGAAAATCTTCAATCCACAAAATCTCAAAGTACCTACTTTGAACTCGAGTGTAAAATTATAATTCTTTTCCAAAAAAATTCATCAAAGTGTTCAACTACATACGAAGAAAATTAAATACGAAAAATGAAACCGTCGTCGGTGAAAATTGTCAAACAATGAAAAATAACCCCAAACAGAAATCTGACGAAAAAAGAATTCACGCTGGAAAAAAACATACTCGTAGCATACAAGATGAAGAGCGCCAAGAATGATATTAAATATTAGGTGCGAAAAATCTGTTGAACGTTGAGGGAAAACACTCGTAAATGGAAAATTAAAATTCGTTTTACAAAATCCTTCAAGTAGTGTATCTCAAAACCAGCATCGGTATTGTCAGAAAAGGCAAAATATCAAACACTCCACCAGCCTTTTTCACCTTTTTTTTTTCCAAGTAGGTAAATAAGGTACCTTAAGCGGCGAGCGAACGAATAAATTTCGCATTACGTGTAAATACGATACCCACTTCATCGTAAAATACCTACTTTTTTGAGATGCGAAAAGATAGAGAGAAGATGCGACTCGACTTTCGAAAGTTGGAAAATATTTTTAATTTGAATTCTCGCCCGAAGTGGTATAAATAAACTTAGGTACCCCGTTTGAGTTCTCATTCTGATGTACGAGTACTCGAAGTCGAATACACTATAAAATTGATGAAAAATTTCTTTAAAATTATCCCAGAAGAAGGGCAAGGGGGGGAGGTATCTGATTTCATACACACAGAACATAAGTAAGCTTGCTTGCTTCTATCTTTGTTTTTCATTTTATTACGTACAATTTCAATACCTTCGGAAGGTTTTCCATGGCATATAAAAATATAGCGAGCCACTGAGCCAGGTTTCGCAGCAGTAAATCTACAACTCGTTGGCGATACCGTCACTTGGTATTAGCTGCAGCTCTAGGTATAATAGTTAACCAACGATGAAACGCCAATTAAGGGGGTTTAACGGTTCGAATGTAGCTATAGAGCAGAGTTAGCAGTATTACGAAGGCGAATGCAGTTCGAGCGAAATAATGGAAAAATTAACTCGTAAATGATGCATTATTACAGCTTTGAAGTTGTGTAATGAGTCGACTCGACGAACTCCGAAGGTAAGAGAAAACGCGTAGATTCGCGAATTGGTATTGTTATCGTATCGCGTTCCAAATGTAGTACGAGAGTTTTAGTTACTCGGTTCGTTCTCGAGTTTGAAATTATCTCTAATTTCTCGACTGCAAAAGGATGCTGCTTGGAAATTAAATACCATCGTCGTCGAGTCAAAATTCGAAGGGTACCTGGCGTGTTTTTTGCCCAGACCAATTTCAACCTTTAATAGTCGAGGTCTCATTTTAGTCATAGCCCTATATCGGTTCAACAATTTGTAATGGTTAAATATTGCTCGGTCTGCGCGTTTTAAGCGAATGATTTAAATTTAAAACGTGAAACTTTGATGGTTTATGCTTATTTGAAACGTCGCGTCGTCGACGTGAAACAAGTTCTCTCTTCTCACTTCTCGCCATAGCATTGTATTGTCCGTATGCAAATTTATCTTACGCTTTATATCTGGTGTACTATTCCAAACAGAAGCATATTTTTATAACAATGTACCATGTTCTGCGGGTGATGTTGAGAGTGACATTGTACGTTATTAATGTACCTACGTAACGGGCTCGTGTTTAAAATGATGCATTTTATGGTAAGCAAGCTTCAAAAATTGGAGGACAAATTTATTTTCCGACCCAGATTTCGAGTTTTTTGAAGAGTTATAATTTTAATAAAATTGAATGAGGAGGACAAAATTTGAAAAATCCGTTCATTTTTTGAAAGAAGGGCTAACAAAGAACCAAAAAGATTAGAGCTATTTACTTTTTTTTTTTTTAATTCAAAAAATCTGAAAAAATTTGAAATCATTTTCAGATATAGTAAGTTAACAATTATTAAATTAGGAGGTCGAAAGCCTGGAATTTCAAATTTGCTCGTGTTCAGATACTTTTTCATCTGGTCTAACGCATCAGACTGCATCCAAATGACCACTTTGCATTTCTTCTATGAAAATAAAATCCTCATAATCGAGTCTAACTAATTACAACTCATCATCACCACATCGTGTTGTACACAAAAGGGGACGAAGAGGGTAAGAAACATAGGCGACGAAATGCCTCCGAGTCCGCAAAAGGGCACCAAAAGGTCGAAAATATAAAGTTATACAGGAATTAATGAAACAGCGCGCGATAATGTCTGTACGTATCAATTAAAAATGATAAGATTTTTTTCAATAAACTCGAGGCGAGGCGAGGCGATTAATGTATTTCGAATTGAATATAACGCCGCTTGGACCAGCTCGTCGGTGATTCATGACATCGACAGGCAACAATTATACGGTGCTGGTTGATCACGTTATTTATGAAAGTCATGCGCCGCTGTCCAAGGTATCCGTCCAATAATAGTCTATGCACGATTCGCCCAAGTCGTTAATAAATTTAAAGCGGATCGTTTGCTAATATTTGAACCTATATGTATACCGGTGGATGATGGGCGATAGAGGTGCAACGTGCTATATGTCCGTTGTGGCACTGCAAAAGGTTAAATAGATATTAACTCTTGTCCCTCGCCTCGGTTCAAAAACCTCTAATTTTTTTCACCATTGATTTGCATAGTTGTCAGTGTCATTGGAAAATTATGCCGAGATGATTGTAGTACGTAGGGTATTGGTGGTATGTGGGAGGAGTAGTTGATCGGTAAAGGGGCCAAGTGCGAGGGAGAATTGATCTTGGGAGGATTTCTTCTAAAAACTGTGTCGATATCGTATCATTACTTCATCTGCTGTTAACGAGGGAAACATTACAACTCGTTGACTTTGATTTAGTTAAAATTTGGATCACCCTTCATTGAGAGCTGAGTGTATGTACTTCGAAAATCTTTTCAGAACTACCAAAACCACAAAAAATCTTTGGGAAAGAATTCCAACCCCCGCCCACCGACTTTGGAAACATTTAACTATTCCAAAAATAGAAATAATCTGAAGAACAATATCAAAAAAAATAAAAAAAATAAAGAAAATGAAAAAAAAATGAAAATTTCAATATAAAATTTACTGATATAAAAATATTAATTCAAAGTTTCAACCAAAGCTGAGCTTTTTTTGAAAGCTAAATTTTCAAAAGTTTCAAATATTTTGGAACAATAGTTTGAAAATTTGATAAAATTCACATGATTAATTACTCAGAATCATGAACTTTTCGTGATGGGATTCGCAAAACTATGGAAGGAGGGGCACAAAACCCCCAAAATTTTGGTCAAAAATGTAAAATACAGGACTTATAAAAAAAAGAAACTATAAAGTAACCAAAAAAGTTCGAAAAGTGTAACCACAAATGTGACATGACGCAAAACAAAATTCGTGCAGCGGAAGATGAATGTTTGTAAATTTTTGAAAACGTGAAAACTATTGACAATTTACGATAAAAAGCAAGGCTCCAACAATTTCAGCAAACAACTGACTTTGATGGTAATTATGGATAAAAAATATGCTTCGAGAATTTTGTAAAAAAGTGGGACTTTCTGGAATTTCCTGCCAAAAACGACAATCTTTTAGACATTTCCCTAAAAAACAAAAATGTTTGTAAATTAAAAAAAAAAAACGAGAACTTATGAAAATTTTTTAGCAAGGAATGGGACTGCTCATCATGCAATTGGGAGCCATAAAATGATATTTGTTCGAAATTTGTGTTAAAAAATCGAGACTTCCCGGAATTTTCTGAGAATAAAACAAACTTTTCACCAACAATTCGCCAAAAAAAAGACAAAAAACCAACTTGGTGACTTCAGGTTAATCTGTCACCAAAAAGTCAACAGGATTCATCAAGGGGTGACCAGATATTCGAAAAAAACTTCTAGGGTCACGGCGACGTTCTACTGATTTTTTCATAATAAATTCATCTAAAAAAAAAATCAAAAACTCACATGGTGACTTCCGGTGAATCTGTCATCAACAAGTCACCAGAACTCATCAAGGAGTCACCAGGTATTCAAAAAAAATTTCAAAGGCCCTGAGGACATTCTGGTGGGTTTTTCACCGAGAATTCGTTCTAAAAAACACAATAAACCCACTTGGTGAGTTTTGGTGAATCTGTCACCAGAATTCACCAAGGAGTCACCAGGTATTCAAAAAAATTTTCAAAGGTCCTGAGGACATTCTGGTGGTTTTTTCACCGACAATTCGTTCTAAAAAACACAATAAACCCATTTGGTGAGTTCTGATGAATCTGTCACCAGAATTTACCAGAATTCGCCAGAATCCACCAGTCATTCAAAAAAATGTTCAAAGGCGCTGAGGACATTCTGGTGGTTTTTTCACAGAGAATTCGTTCTAAAAAACACAATAAACCAACTTAGTGAGTTCTGGTGAATCTGTCACCAGAACTCATCAGAATTCACCAAGGAGTCACCAGGCATTCAAAAAAAATTTCAAAGGCCCTGAGGACATTCTGGTGGTTTATTCACCAAGAATTCGTTCTAAAAAACACAATAAACCAACTTGGTGAGTTTTGGTGAATCTGTCACCAGAAGTCACCAGAATTCACCAAGGAGTCACCAGTTATTCAAAAAAATGTTCAAAGGTCCTGAAAACATTCTGGTGGGTTTTCACCGAGAATTCGTTCTAAAAAACACAACAAACCCATTTGGTGAGTTCTGATGAATCTGTCACCAGAATTCACCAGAATCCACCAGTCATTCAAAAAAATGTTCAAAAGCGCTGAGGGCATTCTGGTGGTTTTTTCACAGAGAATTCGTTCTAAAAAAGACAATAAACCCACTAGGCGAGTTTTGGTGAATCTGTCACCAGAAGTCACCAGAAGTCACCAGAATTCACCAAAGAGTCACCAGGAATTCAAAAAAAATTTCAAAGGCTCTGAGGACATTCTGGTGATTTTTTCACCCAGAATTCGTTCTAAAAAACACAGCAAACCCACTTGGTGAGTTCTGGTGAATCTGTCTCCAGAAGTCACCGTCACCAGAATTCAGCGAGGAGTCACCAGGTATTCAAAAAAAATTTCAAAGGCCCTGAGGACATTCTGGTGGGTTTTTCACCGAGAATTCGTTCTAAAAAACACAATAAACCCACTTGGTGAGTTTTGGTGAATCTGTCACCAGAATTCACCAAGGAGTCACCAGGTATTCAAAAAAATTTTCAAAGGTCCTGAGGACATTCTGGTGGTTTTTTCACCGACAATTCGTTCTAAAAAACACAATAAACCCATTTGGTGAGTTCTGATGAATCTGTCACCAGAATTTACCAGAATTCGCCAGAATCCACCAGTCATTCAAAAAAATGTTCAAAGGCGCTGAGGACATTCTGGTGGTTTTTTCACAGAGAATTCGTTCTAAAAAACACAATAAACCAACTCATCAGAATTCACCAAGGAGTCACCAGGCATTCAAAAAAAATTTCAAAGGCCCTGAGGACATTCTGGTGGTTTATTCACCAAGAATTCGTTCTAAAAAACACAATAAACCAACTTGGTGAGTTTTGGTGAATCTGTCACCAGAAGTCACCAGAATTCACCAAGGAGTCACCAGTTATTCAAAAAAATGTTCAAAGGTCCTGAAAACATTCTGGTGGGTTTTCACCGAGAATTCGTTCTAAAAAACACAACAAACCCATTTGGTGAGTTCTGATGAATCTGTCACCAGAATTCACCAGAATCCACCAGTCATTCAAAAAAATGTTCAAAAGCGCTGAGGGCATTCTGGTGGTTTTTTCACAGAGAATTCGTTCTAAAAAAGACAATAAACCCACTTGGCGAGTTTTGGTGAATCTGTCACCAGAAGTCACCAGAAGTCACCAGAATTCACCAAAGAGTCACCAGGAATTCAAAAAAAATTTCAAAGGCTCTGAGGACATTCTGGTGATTTTTTCACCCAGAATTCGTTCTAAAAAACACAGCAAACCCACTTGGTGAGTTCTGGTGAATCTGTCTCCAGAAGTCACCGTCACCAGAATTCAGCGAGGAGTCACCAGGTATTCAAAAAAATTTTCATAGGCGCTGAGGACATTCTGGTGGGGTTTTCACCGAGAATTCGTTCTAAAAAACACATAAACCCACTTGGTGAGTTCTGGTGAATTTGCCACCAGAAGTCACCAGAATTCACCAGGCATTCATTAAATTTTTCAGGGTCCGTGAGAACATTATGGTGATTTCTCAATCAACAATTCAACATAAAAAAGACAAAAAACTGACTTGGTGACTGACTTCCGGTGAATCTGTCACAGACTGTCACCAGAAGTGACCAGAATTCACCAATGAGTCATCAGACATTCAGAAAAAATTTTAAAGGCTCTGGGGACATTCTGGTGGTTTTTTCATGAACAATTAGCCATCAAAGAAACAAAGAACCAACAAAATTTTTTGTCATTTTTTGAAAAGCGATATATTTTAATAACTTTTGGAAAAAAGCAATAATTTGATAATTATAGCAAAAGGAATAGCTTTTTGTCAATTTTTGGCAAAAAAAAGTCAGACTTTTGCACAATTTTTCAAAAAAATGAGACTTTTTCAATTTTTTTTTTCAATTTTTTGCAAAAAGCTGATGGGTACAAGTACTTTTGATCGATTTGGAGAAAAATTAGTACTTATTGGGATTTTCAGCAAAAAAGGGACAATCCTAAATCATTTTTCTAAGAAGCAAAAATTCTTGTAAATTTTTGAAACGTGAGAAATTTTAATAACTTTTGGCAAAAGGCAAGACTTTGACAATTTTGGCAAAAATTCCAGATCATTCAATGATCTATACCGTTAACATCCTCCTTTCATCATCCACACATAAAACGATCAATTCCGTGTTTAGGAAATTTTGGTGGTCAATGGAGGCGCTGAGTGGGGCCGAGTAAAAAACAAACGGGCGATTTTTGTATTTTTCTGTGTTTGAAGTATGCTCGAGCAGAAATTAGGAATGCAATTTTTTCTTGAAAAATTTCAAATCGCTGCTGGCAATTATAACAATGGGAATTTCAGCATCTGTCTGTAATATTTTCACTTACGTTTAAGAAGTTTGTTTTTTATTGTTTTATTTTTTTTCCTAGTAGGTATTAAGTACAATTTAAACTTGCATTGAAAAATTAATTTTTAAAAATTTTCGTATTTGTTGGCTTTTTTTGCCTGAAGGTTCACGGGTAGTTAGTTAATTTTAGAAAAACTTTCATACCCTACGTGAAAAACCCTCGGTTCAAATACGATAAAAAATTTCCCTTTGAAAATAAATTAAAGCGATACACAGCATCGTACAAGTAGGTAGCTCGTAGGTATACCAGATACCTAGTCCAAAGTATACAACAAGAGGAAAAAATCTCTACAAAATACCGCCGAAGTAGGATTTTTTCCGCATATCGAAGAATACCCGGCGGAAAAAATTACTCATATTATTTTCCGCACATCTGCGAGAAAAGAGCAAAAATTCGAATGGAATTTCTACGCTTTCGTTTGAATTAAACTTTGAACATGTTCCGGCATTTGTTATAGAAAAAAGAAGCGCATTCGCTTTGATACATTTTTGATAGCTTTTTATACTTCGGAGGTTGGTATTTTCAGCGATGCGGAAAAAAATGGTCTTTTCGGGAAATCTTCTTATATACATCCTTGGGGAATCGGTAAACATCATAAATGGCAAGTACCTCGGCTTGACATCGGTTTTACATTTTGAATTTGTTTGCTTCTTCGAGTTTTTTTTCTCTCTTTTTCCAAACCCTACTTACGCGTTCGCTCGGCGGCTAATGGAAGTAACATTAGGCGGAATGTTAGCGTAACTCGCGAGTGTATTAAAATTTAATAATTATTGTACTTTATGAGGCGTTTAAAATGGCGTTACGGAGTGTTACTTTTTCTAGCATAACGTACGAGAGCATATAACCAAGTGATCGCGTAAATTTTCGCAGTTAATAACGTGGGTAATCTTTCACAAGGGTAAAAATTACACTGCACCGGTGTAGTTAATTCATCTAGAAAATAAACCAGATTTTGAGTTAACACAGTTTAAACATATTTTCCGTCTTGGATTGGCTAATTAACGAATGATTGAGTGTTGCTGACCATTTTGGGAGAATTTGCTCGTGTGGTGTGTGGCCTACTACAGTTGCAACATATGTTCTAATACATGGCTGGAAACGTTGACGAATCGATTAACGTTCGAGTTTTGACAGTAATGGATCGTATTTGTATCGATAAATTGTAGAAAAATGAGTCGAGGACGAGGAAATGCAAATTAACATAGTTTTAGGTTTTAGTTTAGCACAATAATAGCATTGAAGAGGAAAACATGTTTTCTTGCCAATATCGAATTCAGTACCATTCGAGGTAGGGTCAGAAGTGAATGATCAGCTGATTATTGTTGAACGTACTACATTTGTGTTTCTTTCGAATATAAATTTTAAAAATTATGTATGTACATCAAAATTCATATTTTTTCAAACTTAGTTGTACTTCGGCGGGTGTTTGAAAAAATCCAAACAAAAGGACAATTCGATCGAGATAATTGCCAAAAGTGTCGTAACCGACGTATTTTAATCCGCTGAGTGCAAAACAGGTTATTTTTTTCTAAATGAAATGCTTAATGGCTAAAAAGGGAATTTTACCCAACATATTATGATAGGCAAAAAAATCGCGTTCATTTAAAATATGATCTTACTTTACGAAACTCTTTCGGGCAAACTGCAAAGATTTCCCAACGAACAGAAAATTTCTGACTTCTCGAATTTTTTTATTTTTGCAGCTCAAAAAACCACACTCGAGGGTCTGCTCGGAAATCAATCTGAATATGGATAAACTCGTAAAACAGATTGAGAATAAGCCTTAGCTTTTTTTTCAGCTGCCTAAATAGATTTTCATGCCATCTGGAAAAATTCAAAAACTCTAGAGGAATCAAAAATCACGCTGGAGGCTTCAAAATGGCCCAAAACTAGTTACAAAATTCCGTTCGCGCCCATTAAAGGGCATTTTTAGAAAAATGGTAAATTTAAAAATGAGCTGGAGCCTATAGAACAGCTCAAAATAGCAACCAATCGACTCTGAAAGTCAACAATTTGATGTAAACCAAGTTCCAACTTTCTATTTGTTCTTGAAAAAATATACTTATTTTAAAAAAATTAGAAAAAAAAATGGCTTTTATCCAATTGAAGGGGTGAAATTTTGATTTTCAACGTGAAAGAAGCATTTTCCATCAACTAGTTTTGGAAAAAGTTATATAAAAGGTGCGCTTGTAATACTTTAGAACGATGTCTCGACTTCTGATGGTTTTTGATAAAATTTCTAAACTCATATCTTACGACTCTTTCTCAATCAGTAAGAATAAAGGACATTTAAAAAAATCTCGATTCTGAAAGGAGTTGCAATAAGGCCATTTTTTGGCCCCAGACAGTTATCGACTCGACCATCTCTTAAAATGAAATGTTGTAATAAATGTCCCAAATACAAATCCATGGTTAATGATCCCAAAATGACGATTTTTTTCGACTTCAAGGGTTCCCAAAGTTGTGATTAAAAAAAAATCTTAGGAACCACTGAGTATTAATTTCGAAATTTCATAATTGAGCTATTTTGGGCCAAATTCTGAAATTTTACTCTTTGAAAAAACGTTAAAAATCACGTTCTCACGATTGATCTCTACGAAGTAAAATCTCAGAATTTGATCCAAACTAGCTAAATTACGAAAGCTTCAGGAAAAATCAAATGAAAAATTATTGAGCACTCGCAAGTGTGTTTCAAATGTAAAGTTTACAATTTATTCAAAAAAATTTACATAAACGCCTTTTTTAAGGGTTCCTAAAGTGGGAGGAGGGGACTCTAAAAAAGGGGTTAAAAATTACAAATGTACATGGGACCATAATAAAACTTTTTCATCTAGATAGTTGGATACCTACCTCAAAATGTCATATTTTGCGCAAATCGCAGGTTTCTAGTTTTCCTGGGGTTCTCAAAAGCATTGAAATTACGAAAAATTGAAAAATTGGATTTTTATTGAGAGCTCAAAATTTCATATGATGGAGGTCTTTCAGATACTAATAAACTGCAGTGAAAAGCTTTTTAGTGGAATCAAAGGGTTCAAAATGGCGGTTCCAAAATTTTCCAAAAAGTACCCCCCCCCTTCTCATCCACCCCATTACGGCCCTAAAGAGTCGAAAATAGAAAAAATCGCCTCGCAGAACGTTTATCAGGTTCAAACAGATATTTTACGTAGAAAAAAATTTCGAAATTAATACTCAGTGGTTCCTAATTGTTTTTATTCACAACTTTGGGAACCCCTGATGCCCAAAAAATGGTCATTTTGGGTTAACTAACCATGAATGATTTGTATTTAGAATATTTATTACAATATTTTAAGGGTACTCGAGCCCATAACTGTCTGGGGCCAAAAATGGTCTTATTTCAACTCCTCCTTTGGATTTTATGAGCTGCAGATATTCTGCCTGCTCCAGAACTGCCTAATCGTTTTTTATTTTTTTACATCATGTATTTACGTATGTTTTGAATAAATTATAAAAACATTAATGAAAACATTCTCAAAAAAAATTTCAGCAACAAAGTTGGTTTTTTCCTACTTGGAAATTATTTTTAAATTGAAATTTAAGTATATTTCAAAATCAATTTGAATAACTGTCCATCTCGATCGATTTTGGAATCAACAAAATTGGAACACGAATTTATTACATCAGTTTCGATCAGATCCAAAACTTCAACAACCAAAAACCGAATTAAAACATTATTGTTTCTATGAGTTTTTCAATCGTTGACCTTTATTGCACCATCTCATCTAATCTTAACTCGATATTATTCCACGAAACACGAAGAAAAAAATGACTTACTTAGTTTGATACTTCTTAAATTGTATACTCATATCCCAGAAATTGAATACTCACCTAAAACAAAGAAACAAAATAAACCGTGGGATTAATATCAGGTAGATAATTATGCAGCTAGGTATACTTATTTTACATGAGGTAAAATTATCACTACGAGTATAATGACAGGTGTAATAAATTTTGAGGGTTTACGAAGATTAATTTTTTGCAAAACATATCTTGAACTTGAATCGGTTCACTTTTTACTAAAAATGCAATCAACTAAGTTATGTAAATTTCGGTACTATGCGCGTAAAAAACACTGAAGTTTCTCATAAAATACAACAACAATGTATGTAAGAAGTAATTGAAAAAAATAGACAAATTTCTGATCGAAAAGCATCATTTTTTTAAGAGTACCGGTTCTTCAAAATCCGTATGAATACAACAGACAATTCAGAGAGAAAACAGTGAAGAGGGGGAGGGGGAGGTATATACCCAGATCCAAATCATTTCAGCCAAAAATGAAATAATTAAAAAGATCTATCGATTCAAAAAAGAAAAAAATAATAATCGACCGCGAACAAATTCCACTTACAGTTAGAATGAATAATTGAATACATTGTAGGTACTTTTCCATTTCGTATCATTACACATCTTCTTCCAAGCTACCCCACCTTAGGCTAATTGAAATACTGCACGTTGAAAATTCCCCGATTTCGAGCTCTTATCTCACAATAAACTCGTAAGAATCTCAAATTGCCAACATTTAGGAGAAGGAAGAAGCAATAATAATACACAACGTATATGAAAAAATTACACTCTCGAGGGCAATAAAATAATAAAAATTTATCCGCCGTATCGCGCCGCGACAAAAATACTGCGAAAATTACACACTGTTGCTCGAATAAACATTTTCAAACATGTAAATAAGACGAAAGTTTCGTTCCTTGGGAAAATATACACAGACGCAAGTACCTATACTTTCGACATGATACTCGTACCTATACGTAGGTAAATGTAGGTACGCGACAAGAGAAGGAAAAAACACCTAGAACAAAATCATCCGACATTTATAGGTGAAAACTCGTGGCTTGTGAGAATCTATTCGACAAAACATCACCTGATACTTTGGAAAAAGCAACATACCACACATCGACCACATAAATACAATACACCATGGAAATGAAAAAAGGAATTCGTATATTGTAGCGAATTTCAAAACACAAAATGGTTAGAAATTTAGGTCAAAGGAGACAAAAGAGTGCAATCGAATACTCAGATTTTACCACATACGTATGAGCTTGAAATGCGACGAAATTAATTTCATACAGGGTGTCCCATCAAAAATGCTTCATACTTTTTCGATTGCGGTATAAGTGGGTCTGACTATTAAAAAAAATTGGAATGAACGAAAAGTTTTGTAAAAATGTTGAGCAAATCTATTTTTCAGTATACAGGGTGTCCAAGAATCTAGTGACCAAATTGAAAAATTCAGATACCCAAGCGCCACATTTATACGAGATGACAAAAACCCTCAAAAAGAACATGAAAACATGATAGACGTTCGTCAGGACACCCTGTATGCATCAGCTCACTCCGAATCGAATCTTTATGAGGCTCAATCGTCCTTGAAACTTGATTCCATCGTTTTTAGCCGACCAAAAAATCGCAGCATGTTTATCAGCGAATTTTATGTCTTTGGCAAAACACAAACTTTCACTTAGCAGCCTATAAAGAATCGTTTATCTTGGCGTAACATTTCGAGACGACCATCTGAGAAGGAGGAAATTTCACTGCAGTATACGCGCGGACGCGAGGGATGAAAAAACCAGAACCAACAAATAAATAAATCCCAACAGTTTTGACAATAAAATAACCTTATAGTATAAGAATTCTCTAAGATGATACAGAGAAAGAGAGAGACTCGGCGCGGTGCGGTGGTATTTCCGCGCCTATATCCTACGCTTTATCACGCACCCGAGTAATTTCAAAATCGCCCGAATTTATTGCCAAGGTCGCAAAAACTCACGTCGTTTTCTATTAAGCTAACTTTTACCCTTCGTATATATTTCGCATGTAGTATAAGAGTATAAGGAGACTCTTTTTCGTGCGATGGTGTAACGTTACATACACAAATAATATGCTTATGTACGAGCCGAGCTGCGTTGCTGCAATTTTCTCGAAACTTTCATCAAATAAAATTACACAAACGTGTGTAGTTTTAATACGCTGATCTGAATAGACGTTTTCGTCTAATGAAGTTATTAAAACTTTTGTGTGTTTCGTAAGGGAGGTGTGATAACTGTTTCAACTTCATTATCTACTTTATACACATATAAAGGTATGGTATAAGTAAATATGCATGTGTATGTATACGTACAGCAATACCTAATTTATTTTTTCAAGGTGGAATTTTGGTTTCAACGGACCATTTCCATTTGGTGAGCTACTCAAATACACACGTAATGCTGTACTCATTAACAAACTCAACCAACAAAGGAACCCACTGACAAAAAATTGTTTGAACTAGGCAAAGCTGAATCGAAAGAACACACAGAAATACATCATCGACCAAAATTTTAAGAGCTGCATGAAGTGCATTTTTCGAGTTTTGGTGAATTTTTGACAAACAAATTAGGACCAAAAATAGGGGAAAAAATCAAAATTTTATCCAATTGATTTGGAAAGTTGAAATTTGGTATACCAGCTACTTTTGACCTCACTTCCCCTTCATATTCGCTTGGAAACAATTTTAAACCGTTTTGAAGTTCTGGAATCTCCATTCTCCAGCAGGCTTTTGAAAGTTGAAATTTCCACAAAATTTTACCCAAAGGACTTGGTTAGCTAAAATTTTTCAGTCGCTCCCTTTTCATTGTTGCCTATAGGTATAAAAAACCGACTAGCCAAAAAACTCAAATTTTCTAAAATGAAATGATACAAAAAATACTCTAGCAGGCTGAGAGATCGCAATGCTTGAGATTCCATAAATACAGAACATGCAAAATTAAATTGGATAAATTTTTTTATCATCTTCAGTCAAAATTTAATTCCTGAAAACTTTCCAAAACTCAAGAAATGCTCCAATTCTTGTTGATAGAATATTTTTACACAATATTCTTTTTTTTTTTTTACCAAATCAGAGGTTTTTTTTCTTATTAGGTGTCACATGCCTACCAACAGTGTTTCTCAGAATATTAATGTGTATTTTTCAAAAAAAGTTGGCCCTGTTTCTGAAGTTGTCGATCAAAGTCGATAAATTAGGTATCAGTACAAAGTAAATTCTTCCAGTCATTACCTTCTTTCGATCCCAGGTGTTTGACAAGCAGAACAATTTGAAAAGCTGAAGAAACCCACGACACTTCCGCGAACATGTAACTATAGAACATGGAGAGGAGGGGGAAATCAACATTTCTACAGATTTTATTCAATAAAATTAAGATTGAAACCTTTTCAGGACTCGTACTCATATTTTTCCAAAAAAAAAGTAACTTTAGTAACCAAAATGGTTTGAAAAAGTAACCGAAAAGCAATAAAAAAAAGTGACCAAACGGGCAAAACATTTCAATACAGAAAAAAATCACGTAAAAAATAGTACCTACTTTTTGAAACTCGATAGGAACCAGCACAATTTTAGCGAACAGCAGGACATTTTGGCAATTGGATCCAAATAAAAGATATTTATTTGTTGATTTAACAATTTTTTGATTTAAAAAAAAACTACATTTTTTGGAAATTTTGAGTAACAAAATAAAAATTTTGCAATTTTTGAAACAAAAACGAGATTTTTGACAATTTTTAGCAAAAGAAGAGCTTTTTAGTAATTTCTGGTAAAAAAAAAGCGACACATTGAGGACAATTTTTATTTCGCAAATTTTTTTTTAGCAATTGTAGGCAAAAAACGTGACTTTTTGGCAATTTAAACCAAATGCGAGATTTTTGCTACTATTGGCAGAAAACGACACTTCGCCAGTAATTTTAGCATAAGACATGGATTCTAGGCAAAAAATGACGTTTTGGTATTTCCTGGAAAAAATGCTAAACCTTTAGGGAAAAATTGAAATTTTCCAGCAACTTTTTCGCAGTTTCTGTCCAAAAGCGAGTTTTGGAAAAATCGTACTCTCGAAATTTCAAAATAAGTATGTAACCAAAGAAACCAAAATTTCAAAAAAGTACCAGAACAAACGTTACTTTTTAGTAACTTCAGTAACTTGGTTACTTGATAGGTGAGCCCTGCTTTTTTCAAATTCAAAATTCTGAAATGTTTTAAAAGGAGAAAATGGATAAAATATTTTGAAAACTGGAAATTTTTTCAAATATTTAGATATTTTATATTTTTTAAGAACAGGAAAAGGAGGAGAAGGACCCAGGGGAATCAAAATTGTAATCAATTGCTTTATTAATGAAAAAAATCAGAACCCTAAAAAAAGGAGAAAATGAAATGCAAATTTCAAAGTGTGATTTTTTTTCAAAGATATTGCAGGGAAGTCAAAATTATTCACATTTCCAGCCTTTCAATTCTAAATCATTCAAGAAAATGTTTTCGTGCACAAGATGGAAAAGTTAGGAAAAATCAGAACCTTCAGAAAAACTTTTTGTCAAATATGTAAATTTTAGAGAAGAGCAGACGAGGCTAAAAATGTTTCAAATAAAAATTTTCAGGCTTCAATGTTTTAGTTTTCAAGAAAAGAAAAATAGTACACAAGTAAAAATTTCAAAAATTCATTTTAAAATGGTTTTAAAAAAAAACTTTTTGGAAACTTTTGCAAGAAAAAAAAAGAAAAAAGAACAAGACAACACAAAAGTAGCATAGCAGGACTGCTCGACACTCTGTGATCTCATTTCTACTCAATTTTTCAGATTTAAAAAAAATGTTCCTCAAGTTTTTCAATTTCCAAAATTTTTTCACTGATTTTTCTGTAAAAAAAAGCTGAGCATTTTGAACAGAAGTGACTTTTTTTCAAAAATTCAGGGGTCAATGCCATTGTTCCAACTTCTTAATAGACCTGACCTGAGTTCACCAGACCATACCAGAGTGACTTGATTATTCAGGGGTTATTCACGTCACATGTGGTCACTGAGGAAAAATTCACTATTGAGGAGAACCCCCTTTGAAACATTGAAGCTATCTTTCACCCATTCAATGTACTGATAATAAATGCATTCCATAATTCACTCCTCTCTTCAGCATGCATATTTTACGACGCTACAGATGATTCAATACATGAATTAATAGGCAGGTACTCACGTAATACCACACTAACCTCAGGCTAATTGGAACCTCTATTGAAAAAATTTCAACTAAACTGTACCGAGTGACGAATATGTACCTCTACTAACACACGACCACTCACAGGCATATTACCAAACCTGCGAATCTCGCTTTAAAAAAATTAGAATGATTCGAACACTCTCGCTATCTTCTCAACGACGACGACTGATTCGAATAAAACAAAAATATACGAAAGAATAGCGCAAGTCGTGGTGAATTTAATAGGCCACGGTGAGACAGGTTTGCTCGACGATTCGCACCGTCCGCGCGTCCGTAGACGTACTCTGTAATAACTCGTTAAATTACCGGACAGGTATCATCATTCGGGTTGACCTAGTCGTTGACATAGAAGGTTCCAAAGCGTAGGATCACTTTTTCGCCTCATATACGAGTAATCATGGCGTGGGCGCTTGTTTTCGATTCATTAATCGTCATCGTCGTATTTAAAAAATCATAACTATCGCAATATTATACAAGCACCTACCAATACACCTTTCAATCCATTTATCCGAGTAAGTATAATATAGTGAAATTCGACGATGATTTTCACATCGCTAGAACCGATAAGGTGTTTAATTACAAAGTTGTTGGAAATTTAGGCTGAGTTCGTTTATTAATTTTGTTTACGTATTTGACGTCGTATTGGACGTGGATTTGATGAATGAAAAATTTCCGGATTGAACTATGTAGTTTAGTAGTGCTCAAGGCGATCTCCACTCTATGTACCTATTTACCTTCAAGAAAAATCGACTAAAAATAATCGGTTTTCTATGCGGGTTCTTAAAATACATTCGAGCTACTGTGACGCGCCCAATACCAAACATATTCGAGTAATTATCGATGGTGTTACAATTTGTCCTAATTGGTCAGAAATTCGATCTATACCGACCTTCTAGTTTTGTGTGTGAATGTGTAAACAAAAACCAGTGAATTTACAACATTTTCAACGCCATTAGGACCGCTAAATTATACGCTTAAATTATACTCGACATGGGTAAAAAATTGGCGAAAAATTATTACCTCTCGTAAATCATTCGCGAGATGCATATTTGGGTAAAGCATGTCTTAAAGTATTAGTCTAGGTACAATAGAAGAATCAACTTTTACAGACGGTGTATACTAATTATATGGTACTCGGTGGAAAGTTACAATGCAGAGCTCCAAATTACGTAATGAATGATATGTATTAACGAGCAGCTTTACTGCTAGACGAAGCTAGGTAAAATACAACCAAATTTGAATCCAAGAACCATACAAATCACATATCTAGATTAGTGCAAAGTACAAAATTCAATTTCATCCAAAAATTTGATAGAGTTAGATTATGAGTGACTGGGAAATTCAGTTAGGTGGAAAGGGTAATCATTATTCCCTGGAGCCAGACAGGTTGTTTTAGTCGGAAAGCTGGGAAGTTACTCAAATCTACTCTATGCACAAATATCAAATCAAATCATAAGTCGTCATAGTTGTAAAAGCGCGTATCTCCAATTCTGAGATCACCCTTGTATAAACCAGTCTTTTTGCACTGTAGCGCTCCCTATTGGACTTTGATGCTCAACTGAGAGATATGTAACAGAGGGGTACCACCCTCTCTACTTACCTTTTAGTTGAGCATTCAAGTCTGATAGGGAGCGCTACACTGCAAAAAGGATGGTTTACACAAGGTGTGATCTCAGAATTGGAGATACAAGCTTTTGCAACTAGGACAACAATAAGTCAATCAATATCTTCAATCGTGTCAATATGATTTATGGGAAGTGCTTCTGAGAGGTAGAGATACAACACTGGTGTGCTCGCAAACACATTGTTGTGTAGATTAGACCTTCCTTTAATACTGTTATAAGTTTCAAGTCGATCGGGTGAATTTTGCGGGATCTATAGCTGTTTAAAGTGAACAACTTTTAAGGTCGTGTCGCAAAATTTTAAGGGGGTGACTTGAGGAGGATGCTTGAGTCAGGGAGATCAGATTTTGAGTTGGGGGAGAGGTAAATGTCCAGAAAGGTCAAACTTGATTTTAAAAAAAATTAAGGAAATGTTTGAGGAAGATCAGGTGATCAAAACCTCACAAAAAGTAGGCCATGAGATTCTTGTTGCCAAGTGGCTGTGAGGAAATGTCCTCTGAGGTGAGTAAAAAAAAATTTCAAAGGAGATTGACCTCATAAGTTGTTATTGTGGTCTTCCTTCAACTCAAAGCATCGTATTTTTACTCAATGCTCCCATTTAGAAACCTGTTTTGTGTCCCTCAGAGGTGAATTTTTCAAAATTTGAGTGGATGTTTTTGAGTCCTCCTCAAAAATGCAATGGGTGTTGATTCTCAGGTAAAAACCAACTGAGAATGAAGTAGAGGTCCCTAGGAATCAAATCTGGGGTGTAGAAATAGTGAGGAGACACTAAGATGTCTTGAGGAGGTGACCATTCCTCCAAGAAGTAATTTGCAACCCTCCTTTTCACGACGTCCTACCAAAAGTTACGTTCGAAAAATACACACAAAAAAAACGGAACAACCTACGGCATTGAAACTTTGAACATTACTAAAGGAAGGTCCAACCTACTGGACAACGTGTTTGCGAACACCCCAGTGTTGCATCTTCTACCTCTCAGAATGGCTTCCCGGAACTTAGTTGCCAGACCTCATAGGTACTAAAATAATACTATTTAGAATTATTTTGGTATTGGTGTTTTGGTATTAATACTGTTTTAACAAGTTTATCGGTATTTTGTAAATTAGTAGTTGTCTGTCTGCTAATTGGTATTGATAAAACAGTATTCATAAATTTTTTTAAAATTTGCTGGTATTGCTAGTATTGGTATTTTGGTATTTATATTGGTATACCGCCCTGGAAGAGTGTCCCTAATAATAAACACGACAACAGAAATGTAATACACGAAGCTCCTTTTCGATGAGATGCATTATTGATGTAGCGGATGAGATGCATTATTGATGTAGCGGAAGATCGATTAAAATGCCCAATGTACCACGATAATTAAAACATTAGTAAATATCATGTTATAAACACGAATTTACCATTGCAATAATGGGCCAATCAGGGAATAGGGAAAGAGGGGGACCTCTCCTGTCCATACATCTGTGTAATTTTACTCATATTTGACGAAGTACCGACGAGCTCGAGATATTGATGCTAAGTGAAGATCCTTTCTTACAGCAAGCACCATGATGGTACATAGCATACCATAAGAAAGGATCTATAGTTCCCACCTTACCTATACTTCCAGTACGTAAAATGAAAGTCTCACTATATCACATTTTTAGATCAACATCCCTCCGAACCCACACACTGACACACTCAATTTTAAATTAATTTTCCTCTATCGAGTTCCCTTTTCTTCATTATTCTAATGACATTTCATCGAAAAAATATACAGAAAAGGATATAAAATTCTAGAAATATCAGCAGTTCGTAGGTAGGTAGATAGGTAGGTAGTAGGTACGCATACCTGACTAAAATAAATTCGAACGATTCTCTAACGACTATATCTCGTCCCTGCTACCTCCACTCTTTCTCGAAATTTCCATAACGCTATCAATTATCTCATTAATAACTAAATAAATTCCATCCACTCAAATTAAAACAAGGTTCATCCATTCCAGCTCGTGTAAAAAATACCCTACGCTCCACTTTCCCACCTTTTCTTACTCTGGAACTTCTCTCGCATCCAAAACTTTTCGTTGCGAGCTGAAAAATATTTCAATAAAACGGCGAGGCGAATTATTCCAATATTAAAAATTTTTTATACCGCCGATTTCAACCATAACGAGTCGAAAAAATATTCCAGCTCGACGATGAAGAAGTCGCAATTGGCGTCCCGAGTCCGAATTCTAGAGGCAATAAAAGTTTACCATTTCACGTGCCTGCGTACTCTGCACAAAAACTAACAAGTTATCAATGATGAGAGAGAAAAAAGTTCATTCAGTCGCTAGTTATCGTATCCGAATAAACTTATAGCTGAGAAAAATTTAATCAAATTCGTTCTTTTCAACTTTCTAATTGAAATCTTACGGTATACGCAGAAGCTTCTTGCAATTGAGAATTTTTTTACGTCTCTTTTAGTACTATACACGTAGCATATCTCCAGATATAGGTACTTTATTGGCGACAGGACATACGACCATGTCGAGTGGTTCGATCGCATACCTAATAATTGTATGTATACGTGAAAAGCATTATCATAATTTATATGTATATACTCGTTTCCGAGCTCTCTGCTTTTCTTTTCTCTATTTCGATATGTTTTCTCCGCACAGGAAACGTCTAATTTTTCTACACAAAACGTCTCGTCGCTGTACCAATCAACGTGATTATTTTTGAGATTTGTCGCGTATAATACCGAACCCAACAGCTCAGCAGCACAATACCCAGTTCCAATTCTCGACTCTCTCGTGTTATTCGTGTAGAAAAATAATACCCATGTCGAATACTATAAAAAAAGCTGCAAACGATTTTTGTCTGCGACATTCGTCGCATTCGCAAACTATAATTAAGTCGTCGAATATTCATGCCTTGAGCTCACTTCGTTATTACCAACTTTTTTCCCCCATAAAGAACGATGCTTTTAATTTTTTCTCTTTCGTCTCTCGCTGTCTTTTTTCTCCGACGATATCTTCAAAATCAATGAGTTGACACGCTTAGTACTCAACTATTTGAGAATCGACGACGACGTCGTAATTGAAAATATCGAGCTCGTGTATTGCCAGTAGTGTGTCGAAGATGTAAAGAATATGGTGGGGAAAAAAATAAAGAAAGGGAAACACGACAATGACATCGAACTTAGTTTGCATTTATACAAGTTTTTGTATAATTAGAACTGCCAATTTCATAGCACAAACTCGAATCGGTTTCAAAATTATCTAGTGGAAAATATTCGATACGAAAAGTTTCCATTCTTTTAAGAGAGTAAATTTCTCGAGTGAAATGAACAATTAGCTAATTTATTTTGAAAAATGAGTTCTTTTTTTGAAAGTAAAAAAAAAAATTGTCGTGTCAACAAACTGTACGCTCAGGATTGCACAAAGTGAAAGGAAGGAGTACAAAAATCGGATTTTCTATCGCTAAATTTTTTTTCAAAATGCTAAGAGTCCCAGTTTAAAAATCTTCAACAGTAATAAAATCTCACTAAAACCCAAATTGGGAAAATGGAGGAAAATTCTACTTCAAGTCGAAAGAGACGAAATTGAATTTTGAACTGTAAAATCAAAGTTTACAACGCACAGTTTCCACTTTTTTACACCCTCCTCCTCCTTAATAATTTTTTTAGATTCGTGCCTGACTAATTTCGGAATGAGAGAGTGAGTAAGTTGATCAACAGATTCCCATCTCAACACAATCAACAATAATCTGAGTACGGTATAATCACTTTTACTCAGGCTGGGTAGATTTCGGTTCTTGAAGGCTCCATGCTATTGCTGCTCTTTCATTCGATTTGGGGGAGGGGGTGTCTTCCGATTTATGGCCAACATTTTCTCATCATGAAGTAATGCCACCCCTACTAACTAAAAAACAATCTTGTTTTCGTCCAGAATCCGCTTAGAAAGCGTGGGCGGAGGGGGAGGTTTAATCGTCGCTTTCTTAAAAAAACATTCAACTTTGAAAGCCTATGATTCCGAAACGATAGTACTTAGCATTAATAATTAATATGTTTGCACCATCACAAAGAAAATCTTCAGAAGATTCGGATTTTTTTTTTCCTAAATTTCTGGAAGTTGAGAGATGGAATTTTTAAATTGAAAGCTCAACATTCAACACGATGAAAAAGCTCTTGAAGTCCTAATTTAATAATCTGAAAAAAAATCAGCGAATGCTTACTTTTGTTTACAGGTAACGTGTCCTTGTAAGGAATTTTCCAAAAAAAATCAATGTGTGTTTCAGAATATTAAAAATATCCCGAAAAAATTAGCGGAAGGGTGGCTGATTTTTAAAAATTCAGTTATATTTTTGGTAAAACTTGTAGGTATTTTTAAAATCTTAGTAAGTTGAAAAAGAACAATTCTAACATTCACGCATAAGTTATTCTTGAACCTTCTTACTTCCAGATTAAGCATTTTATGCTGAGAATCGGATGTTTCATAGAACAGAGTGGTCCAAAAATGTGATGATTTTCACGATTTATGGTCCATAAACTGTTTGTTTTCTTCTTGAGAATTTCAAAAAAATCTCTTTATAAATATTTTCTTGAAAAAATGATGCGATACTACGTATCAAGTACAACTTTGATTTTAAGTCGATGCTCACGGGTGAATGAAAACTGACCTCCACATTTTGAACTGAGGAAATTTTATGCGTTGCTTGCAAGGAGAGACGTGGTAACAAATTTCCTACAATAATTTCCACGCGGAAATTTTCCATTTTTAAAGATTATGAAATTTTTTGAGACCGAGTCTTAATTATGTTTTCTTCTCTGGAAAAATGAGGAATGAGATGGCGTGACACTGATGACGGATCGAATCCAAAAAATGAATTGAGCGAGCTCAAATTTGTAACAATTGACATTTCAAATTAAATTCTCATAATTTTTAGAAAGGTTTTCCAAAACTGAGGGGTTCACTTCAGGAGCATTCAGAAGCTGTATTAAAAAAAAAAAACTCAGTTTTTTTTCTCGGTGTAGCAGAAAATCCAGGAAAGGACGTGCCAAACATCGTGTTATTAATTTTCACATTATTTGCCTACGTTTATAAGTGTATTGTGGGGGAGGGAGGGGGGGGGGGGGTTCGGACAAGAGTTGTATTGAAAAACTAAACTAACATTTGAAAGCATTACCTTGAAATTAACAATAAATTTTTTTTCAATTTTAAAAAGAAATAAATAAAAAAAATTTGTGTCAGTTATTTATCAACTTTTTTTTTGAATTTCGATCAAAATTGGAGGCTTTTGTGCCCTATGTCGAAGTTGTGGTACACTTTATTAGTTGAAAATCACCTACGAAGTTTCCATGAATTGTGGGTGCTTCGTAGACTGAAATTTTAATCAATTTTCAAAAATCACCTACAAAGTCTCCATGAATCATGGATGCTTCGTAGGTTGAAATTTTCATCTTTATTGTTGAGTCGTTCCAGTGAGGTTGAAAATTTTACAAAAGTAAGAGTGTAGGCCACAGTTTGAGTCATTTTCTTCAAAGTTGTGGTATACTTTATTGGTTGAAAATCACATACGAAGTCCCCATGAATCATGGGTCCTTCGTAGCCTGAAATTTTAAACAATTTTCAAAAATCACCTACGAAGTCTCCATGAATCATGGGGTGCTTCGTAGGTTGAAATTTTTATTTTCTGTTGAATTGTTCTATAGTGAGGGTTGAAAAATTCTACAAAAGTAAGGGGGGGAGGGCACAGTTTAAGGAATGTATTTTTCATACGTTTCCAAAAAATGGTTTTCAGTTTTTGTTACCAATGGTTGAGCTTTTGCTACGAAAGTTCGTATATTTTCGTGTTTTTCAAATAGTGATGAGCTGATTACTGAATTAGGATTCCCCGTTTATTCTCTTCAAAGCTTCGCAATCTGATTAGTTCCAAGTTGAATCAAAATTACGAGGCTCTCCCCTACCCCCTGGAAAGTTGAGGTGAAGACGATTATCTCTACCTTTACCGTGGAATACTAAAGGGAAAGCGTAAAAAAATTAAATATTTGCAAGTGGGTGTTTATTGGCTTCAATTTAGTTCAATTCTCCATCATTTGATATAAGAACCCTCAAAAAAATCAAATGGATTTTTTGCGAATTTTTTGCTAGCAATTTTTTGTGCAGTGCTGTTCCTTATTTTCATCTTGAAAATTGAAAAAAAAAATTGACGTGAAAATTTCTAGGAAAGTCCATGAACCTACAGTTCTTTTTCCCTGAAGTACCTACTTTTCTATTCTGCACCTTTTTTCAGTATCGACTTGACACTTTTCGTTGCAAAAATCTTCATAAAAAGCACCATCAACCGCAGATATAATGTGTTTTCCTCTCGAGGTCATTCATTTTTGATAAACCTGTCATTGAATTTGCATATCAAGTATGTTACTCTGCAGCTAGAGGTGCGACTACTACGACTATACGGTGACGAGGATCGTAGATAAAAACATGGTAGGTTAAAAGAGAGAAGGCGATTCATTTTTCGGCTTAGCAACCACTTGCGTTGCACGAGACATAGAGGTACTCGAACTCGACACAGTGAGATAAGATTTGCACGACGATAGGACTGTTGTCCGGTCTCTTTTGGTATCCACTTACACATCTCTTCAAAGTCTAGAGTACCGTTGCTATATACGTGGTGTTTTTTTTCTGCCTCTTTCTCTTAATAAGAGTACGTATACATCGGTCACTGTGTGTGTATTGCTAAGAGAGACGATGATTTATCGAATTTTACTCGGTGTACGGCGAGGTCGTTGCGTTTAAAATTGAGTGGGCGCGATTGAGGCGAAGCGAAGATTTACCGCGATGCGATTCGATTATCTACCATTACGACTATAAGAATATTATGTAATAAACAAGTTAGTCGGCGATCAATTAGGCATATTCGTAGTTGTCGTTGCGGAAAAAAGTAATTTTCACAATATTTCGGCGAATTCGACGACGAGGAAGAAAGTTGTTAAAAAGTTGACGATTTCTTTAGATTGAAATTTAATCGAGTAAGAAATTTTCCAACGGAGAACTCACGTAGTTCATCGAGAAAGGGACGACGACGTATGAAATTCGACGAAGAAAAAAGAGTGAAAAATTAACTTCGAGGAGAAAATTGACGGACAGCAATTTGATGAAAAATATTCGCTCGCAGATTACGACAAAGCGAATTTCAGGGTCCCCAGGGTTTTGGGAAATCGGGAATATAAGGAGGAAATGTACTCGATTTGTTCGTTCTGCTATTTTGTGAAGGAGAGAGACGGTGGTGGACTGGTGGGTAGCAAAATTGAGAAATTTTTCACCGTCACGTGGCAGAGTAGGCGAGGATAGTGGCATTTGGCAGTTTTGTATTGAATAATTATATTTTCGTTTCGACATGGCCGGCGCCCGACGCCTGTGTTAGAAGGGGCGGGCTACTCTGGAGCCTATATAGAAATTTAATTTAACGCCGGAAATAACGAACGATAAAATAATCGCGAAACGTCAAAAGTTCGTCTCGCCCAGATGATGGAAAATCAAGGCAAAGCGGAGGGAAAATCCGAATAAAAATTCTACAAGTTTTTCCCCCTCGTTCTCCTTCCCTGTTTCATCGTACGTTTCGACTCTCGAGCCGAAAATAAGCCGAAGAATTGCACGTTGTTTATTTCGTTATAGAATATGAAAAATTAACGAAAAAACGTTTCGTTTTTATTTCATCTACTACGAGAGGTTAATCCTGTACACTTTTTTTTCTTCGGGGGCGAGACGCAACAAAGAACCGAGTACCTACCTAAATTTATAAAACCAATATTCTTAAAAAGTTTTCGCACTAAAATCGATTATTTTTATTCGAAACGCATAACGACCTGAGGGAGCGAGTAGAGAGGATGAGTTGGGTATCGGTGTTGAATTTTTCAGCCACTTCGATAAAACGTCTCGGTATTTTTCACGCTTACGAATTGATGATGATTTCGTTTACGCCAACTGATCTTATACCCGTGTCGAGTTTTAATCACCGAATGAAATTTCACCCCATTGTCGAAGCATTCAAAAGCCCCAGAGTCGAGTTGAAAGACGGAAATCAAATTTCAAGTCGCAATTAATTTTTAAAATATTGTCGAGTGTTTACGCGTCTTCTTCTCGTCATCTTCATCGGGTGAAAAAGAAGACGGTAAAGTTGAGAAGTTCTCGTCGTCGTCGTCGGAGAGAAGAAAAAAAAACACGAAGGTAAATTACAACGCCAAAAACGGTTCTCGAAATTCGAATCGTACCGCCGCACGCCGCCGTCGAAAATTACTAAAATGACAGATGTTAACTTACTACAATTAGACGTCGAATGAATTTCTTTTCTATTCGAATACACCACACCGACCGAATGGAATGGCATAGCGTGGCGGAAGATTTTGTAATTAAGTTGTAAGTTGAGAGATTCCAATTCTCGTGGCAATTGTGTAAGGTGGCTTTGATTATCAAAGTCTTTTATCTACCTTTGGGCTTTGTGCGCTCGTATATATTGCGTATACTTTACTAAAGTAAGAATGCGAATCGCGTACAAGCTCTGTTCTGTGTTCTCGAATCGCAAAATTTACTGAAATGAGACGTATATGTGGTCGCGGAAGGCAGATTCAATTTGAGCTTAAAGAACGGCTGCTTCGGGCTGCATGGCTTGGGATTGAGGTATAAACTTATGTTAGGTTTACCGTTTCGTTGTAACTTTATTTCAACGACACAAAGGTATTGTATTGGGATATTGGGTAGGTGAGCAGGATTTTGAGACAGAAATGGTGATCTTTTTTTTCCTTCAAAATATCAAGTAAGGTATACATTTTACACAAGAACTACTGCTAAATAACGAATTTTATATTTTAAATTATTATCCGGAATAGATTTTACAATCCACAACAAAGATAGACTCCTCATTCCATTCCTTCAAGCTAATACCTAAACAGCTATGTGTATGCAGCCAATAGTTTCTGAAAAATGTCTGCGTAACAATCGGCCACGCTCATACCGAGATGCCACTTGAGAACAAGAAGTACATTCAACTTTCAATTTTGTGAACTAGGCTTCTTTGAAGGGTTATGGCAGCTTGACTTGATTGGCAACATGTCCAGGACATCTACAATTTGTAACAGTTGCATTGTGGCTTTTCACCTTGTTTATCATTGTAACAATCACTCAGATCAAGATTGCCACACAGGTCTCCATCACGTTGATCACTCAGATCTTGTTTACTATACAAAGATCATTACCACACAGACCATTACCACTCAGATCATGTTGGTCACTCAGACCATTTATATCAGTATATGAATGATTTAAACTATTCAAGACATTAAAACCTTGGGGAGAAAGGTAATGACCAGCTTTAGCGCCAGTAGCTACAATTTTATCATGAATGCCATGGATTAGGCAGGATACTGCATCCTCGCCTTCAATTCTTCACTTGCAAACAGGGATTGAAAGCTAGCTAAAAGCTGAAAGCCAAAAGCCAAAAAAAGCTGAAAGTTTCATATTTTTCACCAACTTTTGGAAGTTAAAAGCTAGCCAAGTTTCATTTTGAAAAAGTCAAAAGCCAAAATTACCTCATTTTGATGCAATGATTACATAGTTTAAATCAGAGAATGCATCAAATAATGGAATGAGTACATCGCCAGGATGGATTTATTGCATCATTAAGTTTCTCTGTATGAGAATGTAGTGAGTACTGTTAGCGCAGTACTCAGTACATCGGTTTTGTAAATCAATGCATCAATAACTGGTAAGCATTCCCATCCCATTCCCAAACAGTGATAAACCTATAAATACTTCGAGGGCCTGAATCAAAAATTCTACTCGCGGCCATGTCTTTAAGTGCAGGTAGTTAGGAACGAAAGGTCGCGGGTTTGAATCCCCATTAGGTAGGAAAATTTTTGTAGCGAAATTAGGTCTTGAAAAATTTGTTGTAGTGAGAATTATCTAGACTAGATGTGCGGAGAAACTTGAAATTGATAGTACCTAACCCCCCCCCCCCACATTTTAAATATTGTTGAATAAAGGCAATGGAATGGTTACCGCACTTCTGTGTAATAGTTACTTCTCTAAATATGTACTGATTAATGCATTTTAATTTCATATGATCGGAAAATGAGTAGTTTCCTAGACAGTTTTGTGTTTGGAAAATACGTCTTTAAGGGAGGAAAGTATCTGTTTTCCGCACATGTTTACAAATTTGAAATCAGCCATTTTTTTAAATTTTAGCATTTATTTTCCTCTCATATGAAATTAAAATGGTATACGCGACAGGATTGGACAGTAACGCGATTAACTTGTGCGATTTAAGTCACTCGGCTTCGCCTCGTTCCTTAAACTTCGCACTCGTTAATCGCATACTTTCCGCTCCTGTCACGTAATATACTATTATTCCTATACCAAAATTACTGCGTTTATGCACTGAGTGCATCGTTTTAATGTAACTATTACTGTTTGTTTCTTTCAGTGTAATTTCTTAGGATTTACCATATTTTCCAGCTGGGTGGCAAAAGCGTTGGTGTCTGGGAACATGGCTATTAATTTGCGTTTCCATTCTATCCATGATAAATCATAGGATGGAAGTGTAGCGTACCAGTCCTTAGCATAACCAGCTAACTTTGTTTGAAAAACGTATTTCATCTCACACTCGGACCAATTGTAAACTGCAGCCAACTCCTCGAGTTTATACATATAATCATTCAGTGGAACTGATACCAACTTTACCTGGTTCGAATTTGGAAACACAATTTGTACCCAACAGAGCCATGTGTCTCCCTTTACATTGACAACAATGGGACTCGCGTTCAGGCGAAGGACAAGATGAACTAGTCGCTGAACTGCATGTTGAACATGACAAACTAGAACTCAAATAGCACATTCTACTTCGTTTTCCCAGTTTATCCCACTTCTGAATTGTTATTTAACGAATTTATTGAGCAAACAAATTTTATATTTTGAATATTATCCGGAATAAATTTTACAATCCACAACAACAATAGATTCCTCATTCCATTTCTTCAAACTGATACCTAAACAGCTACTTGTATGCAGCCAATAATTTCTGAAAATGTCTGCGCACCCCCAAGTCATCAAAATGAACAAAAATTAAGTTTTTTTCCAGAAATATACTGAAAAATCCAACTTTTTAAAAATCGTCTCAAGATCTTGATTTTTAAAATACTCACTTCAAATCTTCAATAAAAAATTTCAAATTCAACTGATAAGATATGAAGAGGAGGGGGCAATCTGATGCATGATGATGTTTTTTGGGAAAATATGATTCTCCCTTCCCCTTCGTCATCTGATTTGATAATTTTATTGACCAAAGAGATTGAAAATGTATGTAATTTGGGGACAAAAGAAGCATTTGAGCCCCACGATCAGTTCGGAGGGAGGAAGTGAGAGAAATGGTTCAGAAAGAGTCCAAAAATTTGAAAATCTCTACCTTACATTTTAAAGCTCGTACTCAATATTTCCGCCTAAAAAGTAACTTAGGCCACTGGAAAAGTTTCAACAGATAAGTACAAAACCAAAATGTAATCAAAAATGCTACATACAAAATGTGAGCAAACTACTCGTACTTTAATGTATTTACCTCTACCTACCTAGATGAATTTGCAAAAAAAAAAACATTTTAATTGAATTTAATGTAAAAAAAATGAAAAATAAAACTGAATTGAGAATTCGACATTTTAGCAAACAATAGGACTTTTTAGCAATGTTTTTTTTTTTGCAATTTTTGTCAAAAAATGGGACTATTTTGCAACTTTTAAGCAAAGAAGCAAGACTGTTGGTAAATTTTTGGCAAGGGAGCTAAAATTTCCCCTTCTCCTGTAAGTAAATCATGCCATCTTAAGTGTCAATATCTTGAGGCGAACTAAAATCATAAGTGGGAGCGGGAGGGGAGGTGTAAATTCTCGGCTATTTTGAAAATCAATATTCAATGATTTTAGAATATTTCAACATCGCACAGATCTCTTCAATCCAAAAAGAAAAGAAAAATTGTACAAGAAGTGAGCCTCACAGAACAATTTTGATACCACAAGGCTTATTTGAGAGAATTCAAGTGAATTTTAGGACATTACTACATCCAACAGAATGGATGTAGTGGAAATATTTGATACTCGTGGTGAATTTAAAGGGAGAAGAAGGGAACTTAAGATGAACTGAAGTGAAGGGTGCCTCAAAAATTTTAAAAATCAGCATTTCAGTCATTTTTATTTTTATTTATCATTTTTAGCTATTCTGGTATTGCATGACTTCTGAAACCCGAACCCTCCTCCTCTCCCCCCCCCAAAAAATACATACCTACTCAAAAAACCAAAGCTCAAAGAATAGTTTAGTCAGACGAAACTCATTTGAGAAAATTCAACCGCCAAAATTTGTTTTTAAATCAGAAAATTTTCCCTGATTTGATAATTTTATTGACTATAATTGTAAGACGTTGAAATTTACAATTTAAGGACAATAGAGACATTTGGGACCCGCGGTTAGTTCGGAGGGAAGGAGGGAGTGAGTGAGTGAGCCAGAGAGATGGTTTAAAGAGTCCAAAAATTTGAATTTAGAATTGGACAACTTTAGCAAAAAATAGGACTTTTTGGTAATACTTTTTTGCAATTTCCATCAAAAAAGTGGTACTATTTTGCAACTACATAGATTTTTTGTCAATTTTTGGCAAAGAGTATAACCTGGAAAATGTTAGCGGAAGATGCGGTTTTTTTGGGATTTCAGGTAAAAAAATTAGACTTTTACATATTTTCTGATGATCGATGTAGGCATCGCCGATTTTGTTGTGTACAGTTTTTACCCTATGACCTCCATAACACACACCGAATGTACGCATAAATAAATTTTTCAACAAACATGTTTTACAAAAAACAAAAAAAAACACCCATCTACGCCACATCCATAAGTATCTACAGCGCCAAACATTTCCTAAAAACCAACGACGTAGATCCAAGTTGGCCATATTTTGGCTGGTTGAAGAGAAAAAAAACCTCAAATACTCGGCGAAGTGAAGAGCTACGAGTATGTATAATAAAGTGTAGTACAATTTAGATACACATAGTATTTTCTGAGCGTCACCTAACCTAACATGTATAAAAAACACACGTAGGCTTCTACAGGCAAAACTACGCTTACGGGATAAAAACCACACATACGTATGTAATTTAAGGTTACTCGAGCGCGAACAGGTTATTTGTAGACGTTGAAAATTAACCGGTTTTGCGGATTAGTATTATCTAAGATAGAAAAGAATGGGTAATGAAACAAAATCGAAACCAATACGAAAACGAAATGCGAAAAAAATTCAAAACATCGCATCTGCGGATCTATCCAGACTGTTTACTATACCTACGTTTTCCTTTTACTATATGGCATTTCGAAGTTATGGCAGATAACTCATAACAAACCATTTGCTGATACTCGTCGCTGGTGGCGCACTCATTACTTCGACGAATCTGCGGCGAAAAGGTCAAATCTGAGTGTTTTTTTTGCAGAGTGCTAATCTATTCAGAAGTGAATACCGAAGTGCGAAAGGGCCAAACTGCTGGCTCGACTAAAAATGAATTATGAAATATGCGAAGACAAACGGGCCAATCTGCCAAGTCAACACAGATTTTGTATTTCCTCCAGTATCACCAGACAAAATAGTAAACAGGGCCAATCTACTATATGTGGTGATTGATTACCTTCTTCATTTCATATTGCTTCGTTAAATAAATAAAATACAAAAACTTTTTATCATAATAGTAGTAAGATGGTAAAGCTACACATTATTGATCAGTTTTTAATTCATAAGTACTATATGATCGAAGCAGCTACGACGTAGCATTCGAGTTCAAAACGGAACTTTTTCAACGCAGATTGGCACTTTCGCTGTGTAGACCCGTCGATTGCTCATTAATTCAATTTGGCGAAATTCATTATATTAGTATTCGTAAAGCAGTGAAACTGAATTTAGTGAAACGGCGCGTAAAAATAGATAAATGGGAACTTGCCGCATGTTACAGGGTTCGAAAAAGTTTTACCAAAAGTTTTTCGTTTTGAATTCGCTGTTCAATACGGCATGTTGAAAGTTGCTGATTCGGTTTTTGAAAAGAGAAAACAGCTCGTCTTCTTCCTCTTTTTTTTGGGGCTATTTTCATGTTAAAACGTTGCGCTATATTATAAATGATGAGTAGATGTTCGCGAAGTGAAATTTCGTATCTTTAATCGTTCCGCGAATAAATTTTCTCCACTATAGAAAATTGATACGCAAAAAGAGAGACTTTCAAGTTTAACTTGCAATTTGTTCTTATTTCAGAATCTTTTCTGTTCGATTTTTGTCGAAAACCTGAACCTTATGAAAATAATTTTCCACGAAAATTTTCTTCCCTCAGTTCGTCTCAAGTCCCCCCCCCCCCATTACACTCACTACGGGTACCAAATATTAACTTCACTACATTCGAATCATCCATTTTGTTGGATCTGGTAAGTGGTAATCTTCAAAAAGGGTATTCCCAGGTAAGATAGGTAAAATGCCCCTGTCCTCGGATTTTTGACATTTTGATGAAACATTGTTGGGTGTCTTTAAAAAAAATGTTGGAGCCAAAAAAAATTTCCCCACCCCACCCCCTTGTCCCCTATGGCCAAAAAACACCTTTTTCGGGGGAAAAATCGTACTTCAACGAGTTTTGAATGAAAATTTTTGAATTCACCCAAAATATATGGAGGGAACATGAGTCTATCAAGGTGAATTTTTTCAAAATTTTTCGGCCCCCCAGAGGGGAGATATAGACAAAAGAAAATTTAAAACCGCCGTATCTCCAAACCTAATTCTTGTGCCCAAATTTTTTTTTCTTTCAAAAATATATCTGCATGAGTGCTATAATTGGTATTTTTTTCAAATTTTTTGTCCAGGTGGGTCATCTTCAAAAACTCAAAAAAACACTCAAAAATGCGTTTTTTGTTTCACGGAACCACCAAAAAAGCGATACTGCCAGTGATAAAATTCTTAAATTTTGCATTCGGACCTCTAAAAACAATATAAAACCAACCAACTTCTTGAAACCTTAATTTTGGGACCATAAGCACCCCCTCCCCCAATTTTGGGGCAAAATAAGATCGACAATATGGGTATCGTTTTCATATGAATCGAACTTGCTGAACACGAATATGAAGTAAGATTTGCAGTATGACCCTCCTAAGGGTCACATTGGGGGGAGGGGGTTGCCCAAAAACATAGATTCTCTCAAATAGGGGCCTTGTGGTATCAAAATTGTTCTGTGAGGTTCACTTTTTGAACATTTTCATTTTCTTATATTGAAATTGATTTTCAAAATGTCCGAGAATTTACACCATCCCCCTTCCCCTCGCACTTACTATTTTAGTTCGTTCAAGATCTCGACATGGAGTTTATAGATGCTACGTACAATGGATGAAACTCTTGCCTCATCTCTGAAATATGTACCTATACATGAAAACCCGTATTTGAAAAGCATCACTCCGAGATGCCCTTTTTTCGGAGTGATAACCTTGCACTTGTATCGTGTACTTATTTGATAATACCCTACACGATGTTTTAAAATTGAATTTACTACTTCTGCGGCAAAACCTGACTGTTTGAAAGTTACCCTGTGGCAGAATTATCGCCAAGCACTCGTCAGAGGAGGTTGCATCGATTACCGCATTATACATACAATTGCTTCCAAGATGTGTGGTTTTCAAAACATGAAATAAATTCAGAGAAGAATAGGTATACCTACTCCGAGTCCGATGCATGAGAGAAGGTCGCGAGCCAAGACTTATTAGCCGTACGTATACCTGCAAGGGGAAAAAACCTCATACCCGATAATTTTCCACTGATTAGAGATTCAAACAAAGATGGTTCTAATGTACGCCTCGTAGCAAGGTTCTCTCTTCTGCTTGCTTTCTTTCTCTAACTGGGTGTCTCGATGTAATCGTACCAATGACATATATAAACCGTTGACAAAACCTCTCCGTGGCCAGAACACACAGAACTTCTGCAGGTTTTAAGGCATTAACCTTGTACGCTTTTAAACTTCGGTCTTTTCATCGGCACAATATGAAATTGCTGAAAATTACTACCGCTCGTTATCTCGCAACGAAATCCAGCTGACATTAACCTATTCATCGGGAAACGTTGAAGATTACGAGATTAGTGGCGTAATTTCCGACGGCGTATTAATTAAAATACAATTTGTATCGAGTCGCGGATCCCTACTGTAACTTCATCTTTATTGTACCCGTTAGGCGTTAGTTACGGGTTCGTAAGTTTTTTTTTCGTATTTTTTAGTGAAAAAAATCTGATAAGGTGTGTTTTATTTTTTGGAAACCTCGAGCTTCGAATTTTCGTCAGTAAAATTTCGAAATTTCCAACGAATAACAATCGTATGACTTTGAGAAACGAAAAACGAAAAACTTTCTCGTAGGTAAAATAATTATTGTTGAATGAAATTTTGCTAATTGTATTTTTCGTACATCTTTTAAAATGCAAAATTTGTTCGCCCGATTCGTGCCAAGCTCCTCCTCATCTCCCTGTTGCCCCCATTTTGCCAAATTGTCGAATTAACTGAACGAGGTCGTTTCTCTTACTTCGCCCTTTAGTGCTATGTGAAGGTTCATCGGTTCGTCTCACATCTGACATCGCACGTGCTAGCTTCACTCGTAGAATAATTCATTATGCATAAGTATTTTTTTTTTAGAATGCGTGTAAATCTGATTGGCGTTGTCATCACAATGTTGTTATGAGCAGTCGTGACTTTCGGTTGATGGAAGAATTCCGCTGTGATGAAATTTTGAATGATTATTCTTTCGCCTGGGGAGAGGTGATTTTTTTCGCTTGGCGGAATATTCACATAGTTATGTGTTTGAGGTGAATTTTTCGTATGTAAGTATGTAAATTGTGCCAGTTGCTGCGGTAGCTTTCAACATTAATGACTTATGAGCGTTTACGGTTCAACTGATAACATTTAATGGACCCGAAAGTGTTGACGAAGATAAGCAGAGTTTTTAATTTTATTGTAACCTACTAGAAACTTGATGCGTTCATTTTTTACATTATCTATAAAAAAAACTATAGGACAATTATGGCTCAAAAGTGCATTTTTTTTTTAAAATTGGACTTTTTGGTCATTTTTTTCCCACAGAAAAACTAAACATTTTTGAGAAAAAGCACACTTTTTTGATTCTGGCAAAAAACCAATATTTCTCGAGGCTTTTTGATTTTGGCAGAGAAGCAAGATTTATTGGAAAAAACTTAGATCTTTCTGGTAGTTTTGAAGTAATTTGGACTTATTTTTGCAAAATAAGTAAAACTTTTTGGCTATTTTGAAAGAACAGTAAATCTCTGCGGAAAAAAAAAAAAAAAAAAACTTTGATAATGTTGACTCGAAATTGGACGTTCGCGTTCTGGCAATTCTGACAAAAAAAAACCTGGTTTTCTCACATGTTTGGTACACAAAGTACACCTTATAGACAATTTAGGCAAAAAATCGCTCTTTTAATGAAAATTTTTGCAAAAAAACAGGTTTTTCTGTCAATTTTGGTAAACGCAGAGTATTCCTTTTAGACAAATTTCGTCTTTTGAAAATTTGTAGACATTTCAGTAATTTTTGGACATTTTGACGTCGTACTAACTTCTTCGACCTATAAATCAAAAAATTCATGAAAAGTGAAGCTCAGAAAAGTCAGAGGCATCCCAACAGACAGAAAGATTTTTGAATCAAAAAACTTTAAATTGAAACAACATGCAAAAATATAACAACAGCCAATATTTCTGGTACCAAAGTGCATTTTTTTGATTCTTGGTGAATTTTTGAAAGTCAAATTTGGACCAAAAATTCGAAAAACCCCTAAATTTTACCAAATTAATCCAGAAAGCCGAAATTTTGGAACTGGAATGCACCTTATTTTTGTCTCCTTCACCTCATGTCTATTAGAAATAGTTCTGAACCATTTTGAGAAGTTCTAGAGCTTCCAAAACATTTTTGAAATACGAAATTTCAACAATATACCTACCCAATGACATTGTAAAGCTAAAATTTACTTTGTAACCCAATTTTAATATTCTGAATCAATTGAAGGTGGTTTCACAAGCCGTTCTGGAGCCTTCAGCTGGCCGATCACACGCCATTTTTTCAAAATCGTTCAAGTGAGTCATCAATAAGTACCAACCGCAGTGAGTATGACACTCATTTTTCGAAAATCAGAAATAACCAAAATATTGCTGGAGGCTCCATGAGCGGCTTAAAACTACAATAAATCGACGCAGCATAATTATTAAAATTAGGACATGAGGAAAAATTTACCTTTTCATAAGACATGCAAAATTTCAACTTTCGAGGTTAAACTGGCAAAATTTTGATATTTTCGTATTTTTTGTTTCAAGATTTTCAAAAAATGAACTTGAGCTCCTAAATTTTGGTGATGTATGTTTACAGGCTCTTTCAATGCATGAACATAACTTCATCAATTCATCATGGTTCGAAAATTTTGCTACTAAATGAGATACTTTCCTCGTCAGAGAATGATCAATTCGCTTGATTCAACAATTTTCTTGACTGAAACGAATGAAATAGATAATTATGGAACAGTAGGGACATTTGGCATCCATTGTGAGTAGGGTGTGAGGGAGGAAGGAGAAAGTGGGAGAGAAAAGGTTTGAAATGTTCCAAAATCGGAAAAATTTGTACGATTCAGTCAGTATAAAACTTTTTGTAACGTTGACTTTTATGTAATATATCTAAATTCCTCGACTTTTCTGGAAATTTAAAGTTTTCCAGAAACTGGACACGCCGTTCAAAACAACAAAAAAAACTACAAAGGGATTTTACAAAAATTCAAAAATTAAATTCAAGGATCAAACTTTCTGACCGGTTTTGGACTTTCAAAAATATTTTAAGAGCCTGATGCATCATTCACTGTTTTTAGGGTAAAACATAATGTTTAGTTTTGGAATTTCTGAAATGGCTAATAATTATAAAGATTAATGCAACATTATTCCATATTTTTCCACTTCTGATTTGAAATGAGCTCGAAAAATGTATTCTTGAATCCCATTTTACTGGTTCAAAGTTCAAATTTTATGGCATTGATTTTAATGTCAGTTAAAAATAAGAATATGCTAGAAAAATGATTTTAGATTAGTATACACTATACACAGCTTTTCTCGCCAATTTATCTGCAACGAAGTTATTGTGATCGTATCTTCGCGCTCTGACGCGGACGTGTTTCAACTCAAATTCCTTGAACTTTTTCAAAAGTTCAATGGCCTGCTGGAAAACTGCTTTATGATGAACTGGTTTTTTGTTGGAATTTTTCCAGTTGTTTTCAATCCACCTTTTCGTGTTGTGGTTGACTACAGTGACCAAATAATTGGAGTCAGAAAAAACTTTGAGTTTTTCGACATCATTTTTCAGGACAATTTCCACCGCTTTTATCAATGCAATGATTTCAGCCAAGTTGTTCGAATTTTTGTAATCTGGGTGCACAATTCACTCTGAGACATTGAAATCTCTACTGGGTGTCCAACTGATTCCAATACCCATCGATTGCTTCATCTGTGCCATTTTGGGAGCAAGCTCAGTCTACAGCTACCCAAACAAATCCTTTCTTATCAATGATGAGCTTTTTGGGGTCCATTTTATTTTTACAAGCTTTTTCTGATGTTATCGATGAAGCATTGTTGGCTCGTTGCTCTTCACGTAATTTTCTCAACTCGAATTTGGCATTTATGCCTATGTTAGGCACTGGCAAATCTTGAGCCAAATTATCTGCTATTCCCCCAACTTCATTTGGCCCCACTCCGAATTCCATTGACATGTTGTTTATTTCATTTTCAACCTGCTTGGCATATTTATGCCAGCCATGGTGAGTGTAATCAAAAGACTTCAAATTTTGCCATGTCTGGCATAATTATGCCAAGATGACAAAACTCGCGAGCCAAGTATAGAATCTGAGGTATGAATGAAGGAAAAGAATTTCTCATACAATCAATCAGAAATCAATAAACATTGCAAACAAACTCCACATGAAATTTATAAATACGAATGTTATTTTTGCAGCCCTCTCCCTCCTCCTACACTCTTCATACCAACCTATCAGTCCCAAAATATCCGAATTTTTCCTTCTTTTCCCGACAGCGAACAAATCCTACTAAAAATAACCCCATTATAAATAACAATCGCATTTTACATTTTCTCAAATTTGACTGAACATTTCTCAGTTCGTTTTTTCATTCCTATAAGGCGCAAAAAACAAAAAAAAAATTACAACAGACAGCGACAATCGAACCTTTCGCGAATAAATCTAACAAAAGGGTAGAGAAAATTGAACATCTTCAATTACGAGCTTTATTAAACGAACGGAAATTCTGGGTAAAATAAAAAGTCGAGCCAGAAATACTCTTTAATGAGGCAAAACTACACGACAGATGTCTGCATTTGAATATTTATAAAACGACGAAAGAACGGCAAAATCTCGTAGTCGAAGATACTCGTTTTCCAACCATAAGAAACTTTATTATAAGCAAACATAATGAGATTTTCGTTAGGTAGTAGGTGGCTCGAGAGTCAAAGGCTTCACCCAACAACTTACCCTTACAGACATTTTTTCCCTTCCTAAAAGCCAAACTTGAAAAAAAAAACTTTACCAGAGGTAGTATTTTGCATTCGAGAAGAAAAAATTATACAGCCGGCCATTTTTTTTGAAAAAAATTCCTACCTGGTTACTCGCGTAATTTGCAACAAAGAAAAATATAAAAATAACCATATTCTCGAACGCTTAATCAACGGACGTGTTTCGAATCTTAATTATCGAAAAGGACACGATGGCCGAGCCATTCGTAATTAGTTTATTGCTACATGCGCACTCGGTGAATTTTAAACGCTGCCTCAGACCGTCAGACGATACGAGCTGTATGGACTGGCATGGTAATTCGAATCGTGATAAATTTTCTGTTTATTCAAAATATGTACATTCGTCCGCTGCGCTGCGGCCGACTAATAATAAGTTGGTAGTTATATTGCACAAAACAGTATACACATAATGTGTATTACACACAAAGATGGCTAAAATTACATGCATTAAGATACACTCTGGATATACGATGTATACACATATAATAGACAGCACTCGCTATATATAAGTATACAATATCGTTTATTATAATGTTAATTTCGCTTCGATGTGTGCGAGTGTCTTGTTTCGCTGTTGCTTTACGAGCGACGACGACGATGCGAGCGATGTCTTGTGTTCCATACGCGTAAAACTGGCTTCGTTGTAAGTACCTATATTTATTTACAATACAGCTCGTTTGAAATACGCCGAAAGCGTTGAAAATCAACGAGCTTCGCCTTTACTATTAAACATATGGACGATGACGTAAGCCGAGTCAGCAAAAAAGCCTACAATTTCACCCTTTCTTCGGCATCGCAGCCTTTTTCCGGACGTCAATTATTTGAATAAGGATGACGATGCGACGACGCTTCTATTCTATGGTATGAAAAAAATGTACTACGCGTAGGTATCCTCGACTATATAGGAGGCAAAAATTTCAGCTCTTTACGAGTATTTACTTTTCAGTTCGGACAAAAAAATTTCGCCATGCAGTACCTAATACACTTATGCATATTTATTTTTAGTCTGAAAATTTCGCCAGCCTCGTTGATAATTCGACATTACACAGAAGTACAGGTATTTACATTAGTGAATTTTTTTTTTTCGCTGCTTGATATAACTAAGTCCAACAAGTTCATTTATGTTTGACGGTGCTTCATCGTACAACATACTCGTATATATACACAAATACATGTTCGGAATAATAACAACATTCCATCAAGAGAACCGGCGGTGGCGGCCACATCTATGACGTCGATAAAAGCCAATCAATACACCGGGTGATTTTTTTTCTTCTACAATAACGTCATGTCGCTAACATATTTATCAAAGAAGTTCTCCATCATTATTCAAAATTTATTAATTCAACGGCCACGCGACCATTAAGCGTGTTTACGCTCTTCGCTCGCCGCCCCATAACAATACTCGTACACCGCAACGCGACGCGTACGTATTTTCCTCATTTCAAAGTAAAAGCCTGCGCCAATGTCATTGTTAAAGGGCTTATTTACGAAGCTGGGTGCTTTTTTTCGCGCCGCAATATTCATGCCCCACGACTTTACCGCAGCAGTCTACTCGCGTATATTTTCAAGGCTATCGGCGTCGTCGTCGTCGCCACCACCATCGAGTTACTATGTTTTTGCTTCTGTGATTTTTTTCCTCTTTTTTGCTGACTGCTGCGACTTGCCAAAGTCCCCATGTTTTAACGTACTCGCGTATACAGCGGCAGGCCTTTTATTAATTCGACCGACACGACGCCTCAGCGTGCCTTTGCTGCATAATTATTTCGATTTAACATTCTGAGCGATATTTTTGGTATTCTCATATCCCGTATGCGTTCAGATTCCGCAAGCAGCGAATTTCAAATTCTTCGAGAGCGTTTAGTTGCGTATATTTGGATGATGTGCTATTGCCACTGAGTGTGATACAGATGAGGAAAAGTACTCAGTAATCACTAAAGGCAGCTTGAGATGACTCACTCTTACATTTACTCGTCACCCGGAGACAATTGAAATTTTCAAGAAACTACATACCTATGAGGAGCTCATTGCAAAAATAGCCCTTGTCCAAAATGAAAATAAAAAACAAGCAAGACAAAAAACCACTGTAAATTCTTGATGAATTGGTATATTAGTGTATTCAAAGCGATTTTTTTATCAACTTGAGTAATTCCTGTTACTCTCAGAAAAACTTTTAGAGGGCTATTGTACTGATGCATCCATACAATGCAGTGGAGAAAAGAACCTCCCCAATTTTTTTTCAAAGTGACAAGGGCTATTTTTGCAATGAGCTCCTCCTATAAGTATTGGCCTGATTTTTGGATAGACCTCCTTAATTTCTACCAAAATCCCTCCGATCAAACATTCTAAATCACCGCTTTGTTTTTCAAATTTATCATTTTTTTTTTTTTTTTTTTGAAAAAATGTCATTAGACCTTCTTGGTTAAAATCCACCTCATCAAACGTTCTGAATACTCAATCATTTCCGTAAAAATTTTTTCAAATTTTCCGAGTATAAAAAAAATTGGTGCTAGAGTTTTTTAAAAACTATTTTACTATAACTTTTTCTGTCGAAATCGCTCTTCAAAGGTTCTAAAATATCGTTTTCATGATAAATTTCTCAAAATTTTTGGGAGCAAAGCCAAAAAATGCTATGGTAATTCTTGTTTTTTTAAATTCTACAAGGACTTTTTTTTTGCCAAAATCGTCCTTTAAAAGTATAAATTGTCAACATTTTTGGCTGCAAAGGCAAAAAATTCCACTGGGACTTTTTCTGCCAAAATTATCCTCCAAGGGTTCTAAATTATCATTTTTAAGAAAATCTTTTTAAAAATTTCGGGAGCAAAGCCAAAACATTCATAAATATGCAATTGATATGTAGAACTCCTAAATATGTACAAGTAATTATCAAATGTTGATGTCATGACTGAATCACTGAGGGTCTGAAATTTGAAAATTTCATTAGAAAAGTGCTCTAGATGCACGCTGTACAGGTTTAAACACATTTACAACTCTTTCCAGGTTTCTAAAATTAGGGTTTTACAATTTTTTCAACAGTTTTTACTCAAGTTTCATCACTAAAACACAACTTGACCCGTCCACCCATCCAAAGTGTTGGAATTTGATACTTATTCGAACTTGAAAAAGGATTTTCATGCAGTAGTTTTGTCTTTCCTACTCTCCCCTCTTTCCCTCTCTCACCCTCCTTCAATCCTATTTCAATTTTTTCGGGGGTATTTTAAATTACTATATTATTACACCCTTCGTGAGGAGGTTTATATAGCGTTTGTGAGGTTATTGGAAACATTGATCTCTGAAAAAACTTTTTGAAATCATGCTCACGACAAAAAAATTACATGCGACAGCGAGAACCCTAAGGTTAAGGGGTAATCCATTCGAATGAGGATAAATTTTCAAAAAAGAAATTCACGATGTATGAAAAAACATAATTATTCATAATGGCTTCCTATCCCCCCCTTCTTGTAAATTAAGAATACATTCAATTCTGGCTAACATCGTAATTATATGCTTTAGAAAATTAATTAAATTAAACGATAAGTCCGATGAAAGTAGTAAAAAATGCATAAAATGTCGAATAAATCTTTTGAAACTCCGAAAAAAAACGCAAGAAAATAATGAAAATATGCAGAAAAAAAATCTGAAAAATGTCAAAAAATAGCAAAAATTTGCATAAAATGTTACATGCAGAAGGTATCAAAATGGAAAAAGGCAAAATATTTCCAAAATTACAAAATAATAATTTCAGAAAAAACTCTGATTTTTTTTTAAATATTGGCAAAAAAAGCACATGAAAATAAATCGCCTAGAGGCTCAAAAAGCATTATTTAAAACTTGGAAAAAAGTGAAAAAATGAAAAATTACCTAAGTAAGTATGTACTTTAAAATGACAAAACTGAGTAAAAAATTATGTTCTAAATTTTAAAAAAATATAAAAGCAAATATAAAGTAATTGAAATAGTTCAAACTGTCAAATAAATCATTTAAAAAAATGAAAAAGAAGCAGAAAACCCTAAAAATTACGTAAATGTGAAAAAGAAATCCAAAAATATGTGTTCCAAAACACTGGAAAAATACAAAAGTCAATATCATACCAAGAAATTAAAATTGCTCAAAATGCCAAATAAATCATTTTTGAAATACTGAAAAAAAGCAGAGAAATTTTAAAATCATTCGTAAATTACAAAAGTATCAACACGTAAGGAAAAATTCAAAATATTTTCAAAAATACAAAAGCCAATAAAAAGTAATATAAATTGCTTAAAACGTGGAATAAATCATTTGAATTTTTTAAAAACAGGAAAAAAATGAAAACCATAAAAATACATAAATTGGAAAAATTGAAAAAATGTTTTAAATATTGGAAAAATTGTTTGAGAGCCCCAACAAGAACGTGGTTGAAATATTATTCAAACTACATATATTGAAAATGTCAAATGCAAAATATCTTCTAAAAAGTTGATAAGTATTTTTTCAAATTTTTTTGCATTGTTTTCTGCTTCTAGATTTTATCAATTAATAAGTCACTACAAAGACTTTCTATCATGTTAATGTCATACTTAAGCATTTTAAATGGGTTGGTGCCGATACAGTGGTCAATTTTTAGAGTATATAATGAAAAAAAAATCGCATAATTTTCGAATTTGAATTACGGAATCAAAAGGTCCGAAAAATTCATGCCCATTTGGATCCAAATAATGTACCCACTTTACAGCAAGCTTCAACCACACATGATCATCTTTCATTTTTACAGCGTTCAGAACCCTCCCATTGTCTCCATTGTGGGAAAATTACAATTTATAACAAATGCAAGCTTATAATAGTCTTTACAGAAATAAAGTACTTTGATTTCTCAAAGTTGTGGGACAGTCTCAAAAAAAAAAAAAAAAAAAAAAAAATTAAAGTAAGGTGAATGTTACACTCGATAAATTGCGAAATTTTTTATAAATCATAAATGGACAGAACTTACTCATTTCCATACACGAGTAGCTCAGTGGACCATATATTCTATTACTCTATAGAAAGGAAATTTGTACTCACCTAAAACAAACAAAAAAATAAACAGCTGATAAGATAATATTGTAATTAAATTACTTCCTATGTATTTTGACGAAAAAACTAACGAATTACAACAAACTTCTAGTATAATGGGGTCACTGAAGTGAAGGTACGCGAGTATATCATTTTTTTGACCTCTGAAGTCTCGTTACCTACATCTGATTTATTATGTGTGTGAAAATTAATGCAAATGTTTCAATTTTCAACATAGAATACGAAGGTTTACGAAAAGAAACAATAAAAAAATGTATACCTTCTAATAACTCATGTGATGAAGTTATGCATTTAACCAAAAAAAAAAAAAAAAAAAAAGGGTACCTAAGACGTTTTAAATAAATGAATAAGTGCGTCTATTCTACATGATGGCACACACCATACCCTTGCAGAACGATTTCAGAAAGATCAATATTTCTACTATAAGTTGTTTTTCTGTTTTACTTATTTCCTCGCTGAAGTCTCGTTTCTTTCTTAAAAACACTTCGAGTTTTCCCTCTTTTAGGCGAATTTCCCAATTTTGAGGAAATGACTAACTCCTCTCACCTCTTCTTTGGTCATTCGTTGGACCTCATCTGCACTCGGTAAGTTTACAAAATTCCTAACAATTATTTCCAGTCAATATGTATCTCCAAGTCTGAAAATACGAAACGAACGAACCTATACTTCGGAGTACATAATTAAAACTGTACCAGTTATTATACGTACAAGACGACAGATCAATTACATTTCGTTGGCAAGGTAAAGAAAAAAAAATAAACTAGTTGACAAAAACCAGTTTGATTTTTCAGAAATCAAATAAAAAAAATTACTTTCTACACCGCGTGTAACATACTTATTGTAAATCGCTCAGGTGCGTGGAGGTCATTCAAGGTTCAAATTTTCGAGTCTCGAGAGATATAGGTATGGCGAATATGAGAGCAAAATAACATCACATCGTGTCCATATTACTCTTTCAAACTGGCTATATCTGCTTATCTCTCTGTCTCTACCAAGACCAAGATCAACCAAACGTACGATTGGTAAAATATTAGAAATTTGGCAGCGTTGCAGAAAACGCGTGTAGGTGCTCGATAAATGCGCATAAATATTAATTTGTTGATTCGTAAATTGCATCAATTCGTGTTTTATTTACATAGTGAAATTGATACGTAACTACATCGACAGTTTACATGCATACTTGATCAGCGAAATTTTCGAAAGGAACGACCCAACGAAGAGAAATATGGCATGAAATGACACGGTGTTGTCTAATTTTATCTTTTCAGTTATCTATCTGTCTATGAGGGCACAAAGAAATCGAAAATGAAGTTTAGAAAATCTCTTGGTAAAACGTTGATCATCTTTTCAAATTCAAAAATGTAAAATTTAAAGCAATAATTTCAGGTACTGAAATAAAATCCATTTTTCGATTTTTGATGAATTTTTGAAAATTCAAATTTGGGCCAAAATTGGAAAAAAATCAAAATATCAGCAAATTGATTTAAAAAGCTGAAAAAAGAAGACTTGAAAGAAATTTCTTTTAGAAACCAGAAAACGAAAGCTAAAATAGAATTTTGAGGAATCGAGGAAGGAATGATCTCAGCTTTCAACATTGCAGAAACACCAGAATCCTCAAAATTGACATCAGGCTTGAGGATGGGGGAGGGGGAAAGCAGCCAACAAAAAATTCAAAATTCTCAACTGAATTTCTAATTTTAAATAGAAAACTAATTAATGAAGAACAAATCGATATTTCCAAACAAAAAGCTGAGCAATGAAAAATATTTTTCTCTTCTCAACTTCTCTCAACCTCAAACTTCGAAAATAAAAACGCGATTAATGCGCACAAATTACGAGAAACTCGCGTTATAAATTTTCATAAGCATCATTTTCACCACACAGACTGCTTCAATGATGCTAATAATTTATAATACCGAGACTTTTCAGACAAAAGATGACGGATGAAAATAATAGAAAATATTTCGACAAGGTTATGAAATTTTATTTATGAATTTTTCATAAATTTAAATTTGCATGAGAGTTGAATTTTTTAAAATAAAATTAAGGTTACCAAAGTGTAATTTTAAATTTCTACGTGAAAATCGTGAAATATGAATTTCGCTATGGCTAAATTAATTACTTTAATGATGACAAAAAATGTGCAAATCAGCAATTTTAAAATTTAAAGAACGAGACAAAATCGCAGAACCCCTCCTCCCACCTCTGAACATGACATTTTTTACGTTTTAAAGTAGGTATAAAATGAAAAATATAATTCTAGGATGAATAACATCAACATCATCAAAATTCCATCGCAGAACGAATTTGAGAGAATTTTGCCTCCCAGTCACCTAACTCAAGTCTCTTTTCCATTGAAAAAATTTCAAAATAATTTTTTCTTCTGATCAAATTTCAATTGCTTACAGTTCCTCCAATTTTCAAGGTACAGAGATTTTGTAAAAGGACCTTTTCGTTGGTCTGAGAAATAATGTCAAAACACGTGTTTAAAAAAGTCACTTTCATCTTCGTACTGTTGCATGTTCAACTTGATCCGAAGTATTTCGAATACAAATTACATCTTCGTGTACATTATGAAGGCAAAGTGTCGTTTCGACCTCAGACTGCTTCATCATAAATTCAACTTATACCAAATATACAAAACACCAACATCTCGGCCAATCCGCTAAAAGAAAATCGCACACCTCGAATTGTACTTATCACGTCAAATCCTCGATTTAAACGTTATTTTCCAAGTTTAAAAACATTATTTGTATTCTTCTCACCTTGCGTACACGATAATTTTATTACACACGCGAAAAACTTGGAAATTATCGGTCATTAAAGAAAAATACCTGCAAATATACACAAACTGGGGTCGCGCACGTTGCTGTAATTTTGAGGCCACGTTTATCATATATGCTATCATGTGAGAGGTGGAATTTCAATTTTACTCTCTTCGTGCGTATTTCCAAGAATTTATTGATGGATGATTTTCATTTTTTTTTTTGAGCTTTTACTACGAAAAAATTCATGAGGGTTCAAAAAAAAAACTAATTTTCATAAAAAATGACATGCAACTATATAAACAATTTTTTTTAACGCGGCTATTATAATGGCCATGGCTCAAAACAAGATCAAAATTTCGAAAAATATAGCATCGTGTTCGACCGTTTTCTCCATAAAATTTCCATTCCGAGCTTCAAAACACACGAAGCTTTCGCTAAATTACCCCCTCCCCCTCTTGAAAAAAAACCAACCTCACTTTCTCATCAAAAAATGAAACCAACGAGACCTGAAAAAAAAAAGAAGCTAAAACAAACGTACGCTGTAAACTATCGTCAAGGCACATTCATTAATTTGTACCAGGCTTCTTACACGTGTCATGTGTCTACGAGTTGAATTATTTCTTTGGCATTCGTGCGGTTATGTGTATAGAATGAGATATCATCGAGCCATGATGTAACTAACGCGATCATTATCCCGAGGGATAGAATAATTGCACAGCGTTTTTTTTTCTCTCCTTTTTCAATTCGATCATTTGACGAAAAACAAACGCACGTGTCGTTCAACGCCCTTAAATGAAATTTTCTTTCATTTTATCGCATCTTCGATTGAAAAAATTTTTACTCATAATTCATACTTTATGTACCTATCTATACAAGGTGAAAGTATAACGACACCGTTTTTACATACAGAAAACAAGCCATTAAAAATATTATTGGTCATCTTTTTTCCTCGCCTCGTGTTCGCGCCGTACATAATTTATATACGGCAGGCGCAGTGCAGCAATGCCTATAATAATTCATTTAAAAACGTTAATATTTTTTATGATATCCCAAGGGTCGATTCTTCGCCGATAACCGGGTATTTGTGCGCTGCGCTGGCTAAAATATTCGTATCATAAATTTGTACTAGTACGAGACGCTGTGTAGCTCGTCGATATGTCAGCAGATCGTAAGCACGAATTAACCATTCCGATTTCACGAACGATTAAACAATACCAGTTGTAACGAATATTTATAAGATAATTAATCCAAACCGATCGAATACTTGGCCACGTCGCCGAATCGCAGAAAGCTGCGTAAAAAATCACCGAAAATTTTCCATTCTCGTCGGAGCCATAAAAAAGATACCATTGCATCTTTCGTTGCTCGAGCATTTCTAAAATTAAAACTAATTCCGGTAAATTCTGGAAAATTTACGCTTTTCGCCATAGATTGACAGATGATAATAAATATTCGATGATTTTTATGCATATCGATTCGTTCGTCTGTGCTATTTTATTATTCGTTTATTAACAGCACTTCTTTTTCACCCTTCTAATTTTCGCACGAGTCGTCGTTAATAAAAAAAAAGAACGCTAATTGTTCGATTCGAATACAGCCAGCAAACGTCAACTCGTTCATTTCACTTCGAAAATTCGTCCATCGATTACGCAAATGGAACTTATAAGTCGATATTAATTTAACCGTGAACTTTGTAACCGTCTATATTAACCGTAATTATAGCCTTTTCTATAAACGGTCACAAAGAAATTGGTCATCTTTATAGTACGTCGTCGTCGTCGTTCATAGAAAACCAATGCGATCTTCTCTCTTCGTTTCGGAATTTTATTCTTCTGGGATTTTTTTTTCAATTTAGAGATGGGGAGAGGTTAAACATACAGGGGCATTGCTTGTTTGAAAATGGTTCACTGCGGTTTCAAAATGCGAAAATGTATCGCAGCAGGGTGTCAAACCATGGCCGGATTTCCCATTCGGTCGTGGTTAGCAAATTATCTATTTTGCTTCGCTCTGTAAGTCCATTATCTCTTTAGCCGAGAAAGATTAATTTCACATCCTTCCCCCCCTCCAGCCCTTCACCCTCTACAGTCGTAATTCTATAACGAAATGAAAACATATTATTGCAATTCTGAGCAACATTTTCATTTTCGCCTTGGTAGGTATCAAAAATTAATTCAGAGTTTTTCCAAAATTGATCATCTTACATAGCTTTTGTATTAGCCGAATTCTCACATTAAAAAGTTGAAGAACTCTTCGAGAATTGCCAAAAAAATATTTTGAAAATCTAAATCGTAGAAAATCAGCTCAAATTTCAATAAAAATAATGAATTCGTTTTTAAAATTCTCAACAAAAATCTTGTTGGTTTCCATGAAAAAAATTCCCTGAAAATACTAAAAGTAATTGAGTTGTGACAAGAGGTCCTAAAAGTTTAAAACACTTTTAAAATGCAATAAAAAAATTTTCTTTGGTAAAAATTTTCAAATTCTGCGTAAGAATTTCCCTAAAAAAGGAATCTCCTTTTGGAGAAAAAAATGTCTCCACTTCTCCAGGTTTCCAAAACAACGTCTGCAGCGTGACGAAACAATTTTCTAGAAATTCTCAATCAACAAATCCCCAATTCCTCTGAACGTCAATTTGATTTTGATTTTTAAAAAATTGATTTAAACATCTTTTCAAGTTTTTTTTTCATTGGTTCGAACTTTTTACTGGACATATTTTTTAATGTTGATCCTTCCTCCCCCTCCAATGATTTTTTTTGGCAATTTTCAAACAATTTTCTCTTTTTAAGAAAACATTTCCCAGGTTCCCTAGGTCACGATGAAAAGTCAAACGAATTCAAATTCATTCCAAAGGCCATGCCTTTTTTCTAATGTTAGGTCCTCAAGCTCAACACGTTTTGGAATTCTCTGAATGAATGAATTTTCCACTCTTCCATTCATTATTTTTCTCAATCTTTCACCAAAAATGCCATCAAAACATATCTCTTCCTCCCACCACCTCCAAACCACCTGTTAGCCACAAAACTTTCAATTTCTCCCTCAATATGGAAAATTCGACCAACACACACGTGTACTAAGCACACTCAACTCACCCAACACTCGAACAAATTTCCAATCGATTCTAGGTCTCACACGGTATCGAAAACACACCGCTTGATAAATTCTTCATCGATGCGAACCCCATGCTTGGAGTTTTATCGTCATTCGAGCAGCTATTTACTCGTTAAATAACTCTCGTTAGGTAGATCGTCATTTACACAATAAAAATGATAAAAATTTTCCGACAAAACCGCCACAATATTCATTCTTTTGAAGATACTCCCTTACACCTACATAGGTAGAGGTACCTACTCTATCCTATACTCAGGTATCGTGTGCTCGTTCAAATATTTTCCAACAATATTTACATTGGCATGAATCTCGGTAGTAGAAGAGCTGAGCACGAGCCGGGTTGGTAACTAAGTACATACAGATCATTCGCGTATAAGACTAAACATGCAGAATACTTGACACGAGTTTGTATACAGCGCTTATGGGTTCGCAATTTCGTATAAAACCACACATACCAGAACGGTGAGGGATTTATGGAGTTGGTAAATCTTTTTCGATGTGTTATACAAGGTGTCTCTAACAAATGCCGTCGTATTTATACTTCGAATTTGGGTATAAGTGGGTAAATTATCGCAGGAGATTCGAAAAGAAGGTGTACTTCAAAAACTATAAATTTCAGCATTGATTCGTTCAAATTTCACCCAAAAAATTGAGCTTTTTGCCATCCACTAAACTAATGTATCGACTGGGTGTTCCAGAAAAAAATCTTCAAAAGAATCTTTCATCAGTGCTGCCAATATTTCTGAACTTAAATATCCTCCCACAAGATACATACCTACAAAAACATAAAAATCTTCAATATTTTGAATTTTGAGTGGTAACAGAAATTTTTGGAGGCGTGACGAAGTGATGTGTCGCGAGGGGGGGGATGATACCAACATTTTTCCAATTTTTTACCTTTCCCCCTACCCCCAACAGATGTTTCCAGTCAATTGGCCAGATGTGCTTCGAACAGATTTCGGAAGGGGAGTTGGAAACAAAAATTTCAAATAATTTTAAATTTTCAAAAATGATTATTTTATTTAAAAAATTTTGATTTTTTCTATTTAAAAAAAAAAATTGTTTTGGGTGTTTGTAATCACTTGATTATTACACCCGTCGTGTGAGTTTTTATATCGAGTTGGTAGGGCCAAGTTTTTAAATTAGGTCTAAGATTTTTTTAATTTCAGAAGTGTTGTCTGGTATGAATAGGGATCTTTCATCTATTTGTAGGGATAGTCTGTGCTAATGTAAGGAGGGACAGTGAAATAGTAAGCGTTGGACAGATAGAAGTTCTGACAGGCAGAACTGACATGTGGGTTTTGGGGCCTCTTCATAGAGGTGATTGTGGGTGATTTTTGTGTGGCCAATTCTCAATCTGGTTATAATGATTTCTTCAAGTCTATTTAGTTGAGATAGGTTTTTCCAAGGCTGAGTAGTTTTTTTGTGGTGAAAGAGCTTGTTTGATGTTTGGAGGGACCAAAAATTTCGCCATTCCGTAAGTGTGCTTTGGGTGAAGATAGATTTAAGGTCGTCAGCTGTGATAAACGTGAGAGGAGAAAGAGTAGTGGCGGATTTTGCATTTTTATCTACAATTTCATTTCCTGTGATTCCAACATTTTCATGAAATACGTCAGAAAGAGGTCAAAATAAGACAACTGAATAAATTTAAACTTTTTTTGATGTTTGGAATTGAAAATTGAACTTTTTCAAATTTTGATTTTTTTGTGATGAGTTTACATACTTATCGAGTGAAAGGGGTTTTTCAACTTTTTCAACAGATATGTAAAAATAGTGGCCAAATGGGTCAATTTCACCAATCAAAACTTTTTTTCATGTTTTAAATAAAAAAATCGTATTTTCCCGCAAACTTTCAATTTTTTTAAAATCAACTTTACGAAATAACGCCATCCCAATTTTTTAATATGTTGTTCAGCATGAAAAGTTGTCCGTAATATATTTTTTTCAGAATTTTTGAGAGTTAGAACGATATGAAAACTATGTTTTGAAACTTTTCAAGCCAATTTTCGTACGAAAAAAAGTGGCAACACTGATTTTTATGTTATCACCAAAAAGTCTTTCAAAACCTCCAACTATTGAAAAAAGTTCCATTTTGGTAGGTATCGCGGTTATCGAGTAATCCACTGCTAAAATGGATGATATTTCATTAAGTTCACTGAAAACTTTGAAACCCCCTATGCAGCCTTTCAAAAAGGACTAGAGGGCTGCGATTTTCGCCATTGGTTATCCCTTCGGAAGGTCTTTTCACAGGATTTTTTTTTTAAATCGGCGCCCCCCCCCCTCTTACCACTTCCTGATCGAATTGAAGTGGAATGACCCAGGAGTAAAACAACATTAATTTTGATGCGAGACAATTCTCTACTAACTTTGGTCAGAGAATTGAAAGAGAAATTAATTAAACTCGAGTGAAGCGAGGGCGAAAGCTTTCGAAAATTTGTAATTCAAGAAGTGAAAACCCACGGGTTTTGATGATTTTTTGAATTTTCTAATTTACACACAAATTCTTCTGAACTATTCCGAAGTTCCCCAACTTTTTCCAACTCACCCAATTTTTTGCCAACATTTTTCTGACTTGGGGGGAGGGGGGTGACGTGACACTTCACTATTTCTGTTCGGAATTTTTGAGATCACAAAAAAAGGCAACACTGATTTTCTGATTCTTTTTACGAATCTCAAAATACTTAAAGCTCTTTAATACAAGTATGGAAATAGATTATACTCTTAAGAAAGTCATAGGATTTTATGTAAGTTTTACGTACTGCGCAGTGCGCGAGCAAGCATCAAATCAGCTGTTCACGTACAACGTTGCACCCCATTGGTTGCTCCACCCACTTCCACCGCGTGACGACACCAACCTGCCATGCGCAGTACGTAATACATACGTAAAATGCTAAGACTTTCTTGAGAGCATAATCTATTTCCATACTTGTATTAAAGAGCTTTAAAAATACTAAACGTTCAAATAAATTCCATAGACCTTAAGTTTTTGAATTTTGGATACATTGAGCAAGATGGAATTTAAAGTAAAATATCGAAGCTTTTCTTCAACATTTTGAATCCTTCTCCTGCTTCTACATCTACAACAGGGTGTCTAACAAAATTTCAAAATAAAAAAGTAGGACTTAAGTAGGACTTTTAGCAGGACATTCAGCAGGTCATTTTTCGGGCACTTATGGAATTTATAGGGGGGGGGGGGTAAAAATTCACATTCAAGTTATTTTTGTAAAAAATGTTTGCTTTTCTTGTCTTCAAACACCTTATGATTCTATTTAAAAGTAGGTAAATGCCATAAAATACGTTTCAATTCAATTTTTCGTTTGATTTTCTCCTTTTCAATTTTAAAAATCGATGAACATCACATCATGTTCGCTTAAAATCAAATTTAACCAAAATTCTTCAATTTTGATCGTAAATATTTCATTTTAAGTACTACATATTTGCTTCAAAATTTTAAAATTTGAATGTTACTTTTTGTTGAAAAATGGAAAATGTAAAAAGAAAATCAAATAGGCCCGCGCAAAGCGAGGGCAAAAGCTTTCGAAAATTAGTATTCTAGGAGGCATAAAAACGATAGAATTTTAATACCTAATATTATTTTTTTTTGTGAGATATAATTATAAAAGATGATGTTTGAGTAATGAGTTACTTATAAAAAGTTCGTCATTTTGTTTCAAAATTTTGAAATTCGAATAATGATTTTTTTTGAAAAATCCAAGATTGACAAAGTAAAGCGAACGGGCTTGAGCGAAGCGAGGGCAAAAGCTCTCAGAAATCAGTATTCCGAGAGGCATAAAAACGATGGTATTTGAATGCAAAAATTCAATCATGTTTTGAGAAGTGAAAACAAAAAGTTTCTTCATGGAGGGAAGAGTTCATTTTTCTGATTCAAACTTTGAACATTTCTTGGATTAGAACAATAAGTTTTTTATGCGGGAAAAGAAGAGCAAATAGCCCGAGCGAAGCGAGGGCGAAAGCTCCCAAAAATGTGCAATTCAAAATCTAAAAAAGGTCAACAAATGAGCTCTCCAAATTCTGGAAAAAAGGGGAAAAATTGAAAGTTTTAAAACGTCTAATTGAAAAAAAGTAGGACTTTTGCATAAAATTGTTGAAAAGTAGGACTTTAGTAGGACCAAAAGGACTTTTGAAAAAAAGTAGGACTTTAATAGGACTAATAGGACCAGTAGGACCTGTTAGACACCCTGTACAATAATGAACTTTGAGGGGTTCTGATTATTATAACGCTCATTTTTCATCTTTCAAACTCTATAATTCTTTGACAAATAAAAAAACGATGACCCATCAAACAACTTTCAAGCTGCATTATTAAGACAACTAAAAAATTAGCCCAACACATTTCGAAAAACTTTTCAAACAGTCAAGCTGAGCACCAAACGGCAGAACAGACACCCTACTTACGCCTTTCTTACCTTATTTATACCCAAATTCGAAGTACAACAGACGTTTGACAGGACACCTTGTATACCTCGAGGAATAATTACTCGAAAAGCGTACCTATATTTTCTCATGAGTCGAAGAGACCGTGTACTCGTACAAATTGTTGATTGTGCGCCGCAATCGTACACTCGTGTACGTCTCGCTATGCCCTAAAACAGAACTAGAACAAGAACAGGGGGTAGACGAAAGACGAACGAGGGTGAGAGACGAAATACAAAAATTGTACTTGTAGGCATGGAAACCAACGCAACGTTTTCCGCGTTTTAATTGATCATATACACGTACAGTACGGGACGTCTAGTATAGCGAAACGCTTTTGCACGGTTTTTGAAAAATTTCTTCTTCATATTTCATTGATGAAACGAGAGGCTTGGCTGCTGAAACGCGCCAAAAACTTTTACAACACCATTTGCCTATAATATTTCATACAGTATGCTTACTTATGCTTACTATAGTCGTATAGTCGTATAGTTGTACACACGTTAGTGATTCTTTCTCTTTCGCTATTTCAAATTATTTCGTCGACGTACCGCAATTTCCCACCGAAAAATCCTCTACTACCACGTGAAACGTTGACTCACGCGTTTTATCGATTCGTATATACGCTCTCTCTCAGTTCAGTTCATCGCAATTGAAAAAAAAATATAATAAATCGCGCTCGTAAAGGCAAAACGCGTTATTTCATACAAAACCACGTATAGGTACTACAAAATACAACTGAATTGTACGAGCACTTCTATATAATACGTAGGTAGGTATAGGTAATTTATCGCAGCTTTTTTTCCTACCTATGACTTTTTTTTCAACTCGTCTATTAGCTCGAATTGATTTTTATCGTTGATTTATCGTGACGACGAGTCTACGAGTACGTCAAGATATGCATAAGCATGTTTGTTCGATCGAGTCATTAATATTTTTTTACCTCGATATAATTTTTTTTCCTTCTGAGATCTGCATACCTTACACGAGCATACTTCAGCAGCCGACGAAGACGATGATGATTTGTCTTTCGATGATCTTGCATTACGAGTACGTATCAGCAAGTCGACCACAGCGGCGTTAATTTTTCCCATTCCAATGTTGCTTTAATTACCGATCGAGTTGATCGATTGATTGGACGATGGATGTTGCATAAATTTACATTATTTCTACATCTCGCTGGACGCGACTACTGCGACGACTTGCAGCAATCTAGCCATCTCGATGTATATCTTTAATGGTAGTAACCAGTACACATAGTATATCATTGCAACTGAATACGATTCTTCGAACTGCCTCCGGACGGAATCATGCTAGATAAATATATACTTCTGATAATTTGCGATCAATTGAAAAATCCGAACTATGAATTAAAAAGCACAGATACACAATTAGTGCATATCTGTATTGTATAGAATTAGTGCGTTGAGGACTTCTTGTACCGTTATTTAGTGGTTTTCAAACGACAATGGAAAATTTTTTAATGATCTTATTCCTTTAAACGTACCTAATACGATTGTATAAAAAATACAGTTCTGAGTAAGTATGTACTGGGTGTTCCGAAATGGAAAATAATCGTATCATTGACGATACTCGTACATACATACAAGATAAGCTCTCATACTCGTATTTCAAACAAATCTGATTTTAATCGAATTGCATTATTCATCAAACACACTTCGATTCAACTTGATAATTACCTACTATAGAACTTCATAAAACTCATTAGTTTCAAATTTCGCGGTAATTTCCATCATTATTCTAAATTCATCTTATTCATTTTGTAATTTTTCGAAAATCTTTGTTGGTCCCCACCACCTCCTAACAATAAGATGGTCTCACTCTCATGGTCAGATTTTAAAAATTCAATCCATTTCCTCCCAATTGATAAGTAGTAGCAAAGGTAAGGGAAAGGTAGAAGAAGACGTTTAAAAAGGATTTGGTTTTTACTCGACAAGTTTTCGGTAAATTAATTTCAAAGTCTCAAGAACATTTTTTTTTCAATAGGTAGGTATTTTATTTATAAAATTTTCAAAATTTCACCACCTAATTAGACTGATATGACAATCCGGAGAGAAAAAATTGAAAAGTAGACCATTCTGGCAATTCTGATCAAAAAGCAAAATTTTCTGATAATTTTGGTCAAAAAACAGAATTTCTTTAGCAATTTTGGCAAAACAAAAAACAATGTTTTTTGGCAAAAAAAAAAAATTCTTCAGCAATAATTTTTAGAAAAAAGTAGAACTTTTTGGCAATTGAAGACGTCATAACAAAAAGGGGTATATATGACACATATGTCCTTTTTGAGACGAATCCATATTGTTATTCTTCAGACCTTCCTCTGTCATATGAGACCACCCCCACTTCACAAAGTCGAAAAACCAGTGAGATATTTAAAATTTACTTTTTCAGAGATAATGGGTTACTCATGGTCGATTTTGTGTTGTCAACCATTATTTACCTGGTTTAAATCCAAAAATTTGCTTTAAAACATTTTTAAATCAATAAAAAAAAATGGCCAAAAAAACTTGGTCTTTTTTGTGTTTTTTTTTTACTCAACATATAGCGATCTCTTTTCAGAGATAATGGGTTACTCATGATCGATTTTGTGTTATCAACCATTATTTACCTGGTTTAAATCCAAAAATTTGCTCAAAAACATTTTTAAATCAAAAAAAAAAATTGGCCAATTTTTCGCTTCAAAAAGAACATAATAATTCGAAATGTTTGAGCGCTTACCGCTAACACACAGTTTCCTCCAGACTGATGGTGCATAGCATTTCATATAGTTAGATAGTGGAAAAATGAGATAAAATCGTCACCATGTTCAAATATGCACATTTCTAAACTTCACAAGCACTCAAACTTTCAAACAGTTTTTTCTCAAAATACAACTTTCACACGTATGTCCTTTTTGCTATGACGTCTTCAATTTTGGCAAAAAAGTAGATTTTTTGACGATTTTGGCTATAAATGGGCCTTTTTGCAACTTTGAAAAAAAAATAAAGATTTTTCGGCAAAAATCAGCAAAATTTAACTCACAAAAATAATTTATAACTTCTGAACAATTTTTCAAAAAGCATTTTCCTATAATTTTAGCTCAAAAACAGGCCCTCTGCTAGATTGTTGTCCAAAAAGTAGAATTTCTGAGCAAATTCGAGTAAAAAAAATGTTAAAATATTGATGAAAAATTAGCTTTTATTACAATTTTAACCACAAACAGGATTTTTTCGTAAATAAAAACTTTTTGAAAATTATACCAAGCAAAAAGGAAGCTTTTTTTTTAGCTATTTTGGCAAAACCATTCGATTCTTTGAAAATTCTGAAGCAGAGCTGTTGGGCAATTTCAGAATTTTCCTACAATTCAGACCAAAAAACAAGCCTTTCTTGACAATTATACCAAAAGAAAACCGTTTTTGACAATTTTGGCAAAAAGCAAAGCAAAATTTTCTGATAATTTTGGTCAAAAAACAGAGGATCTTCTAGCAATTTTGGCAAAAAAAATCCTTCAGAAATTTTAAGAAAAAAGTAGAACTTTTGGTAATTTTGACATGAAAATAGTTTTTTTTTTCACAATTGTAGCCAAAAACGGACCTTTTTGCAAATTTGGAAAAAAATAAAGAATTTTTCAACAATTTTCACAAAAAACCGGGTTTTTTTGGCAAAAACGTAGAATTTTATAACAATTTTGGCAAAAAAATCAGCCAAATTTGTGCCACAAAAAAAATAGAACTTCTGAAAGTAATTTTTCAAAAAACATTTATCTACAATTTCAGCCAAAAAAACAGACCTCTTTTGCAAATTTCGACTAAAAACTTGGCTTTTTCGGAAATAAAATAGAACGTTTTTGACATAGTAAAAAATGTGAAAACATTTCCAGTAGTTTTGACAAAACGCAGTCTTCTCTCATCACGATTTTTGTGAAAAACTTAGCTAGACTGTTGTCCAAAAATTGAAATGTCTGTGAAAATTCTAGTAAAAAAAATGTTGAAATTTAGATGAAAAATTAGCCTTTTATCACAATTTTAACCAAAAACAGTTTTTTTTCATAAATACGCGTAAATAACTTTTTGAAAATTATACTAAGTAAAAAGAAAGCAATTTTTAGCCATTTTAACAAAACCATTCGATTCTTTGAAAATTCTGAAGCAGAGCTTTTGGGCGATTTTAAATAAAATAAGCATTTTCCTCGATTTTCTTACAAATTCAGACTAAAAATCAGGCCTTTCTCGACAAGTACTTATGCAAAAAAAAAAAAACCGTTTTTGACAATTTTGGCAAAAGGCAGGCCTCTTTGCAAATTTTGACAAAACGTAGGATTCTTTCACAATTTCTGAAAAAAATCAGCTCAATTTTTTCAGAAATGTAAAATTTTTAAGCAAGTTTAGCAAAATGAGAATTCTTGAAAATTTTGGTAAAAAAATTACTTTTTGCCAATTTTAGCAAAAAGCGAGCATTTTTGACATTTTGGCTTAAAAAGTAGAATTTTAAGATAATAATGGCAAAAGAAATTAGGATCAAGTATTTTTTGTGATGGAAAATTATACACGATCAGATAATGATTGAAAAAAATACCAAAGGATGCATCGGAACACGAATTTTTGAGGCTAGCTCTTCAAATCTGCGGACACACTTTCGGGGGAGGGAGAGGGTGGTGGTTGTGGTGGTGTTTGGTAAAAAACTTGAAAAAAATCATAATTTTTGGTAGCGGAAAATTCACATTACACTATCTCGCAGGGATATTTAAGGAAGTCAATTGTAAAGAAGCTCAAAATTGAAATAATTTTTCAAAAATTTGATTTCGGCAATCTGCTTATTTTTCTCATTTGATTGATAACGTATTTTGATAACACGTCACTGCTTTTTCAAGAGAAAAATACAAAATAAATTAGTAGAACTTTTTCCAGACTTGTAAACATACACTTACAAACAAGAATGTACTAGGCATTTCAAAGCATAGCATTTTTTTCTCACAGCGAAGCTTTGATTTAAAGAAACAATTCGGTTTTTCGTCAACAAATCCCTCTTAATTTCCCCAGTCTTTACTTTTCTTGTCCACCAGTGAAAAATTATCGCTGTTAAGCTTTACAATTTCGGTAATGATAGGCACTTCTTTTCGCGACAACGTTTTTCAAGAACCAAGGTACAGCTCTGTCCTTCGATTTTAATCCTTCTCTCCCAAAAATCTTCATACTAAAAAAAATCGTCTACTCTCGCACACAGGTATACACATCACTTCAAGACAAAAAAAAAACTAATCAACCTATCCACAAAATCAAGGTCAAGTTAAGTTTGTTATACTGCATGATATCGAACCAAACAAAATCTCAAATGAGTCGAAAAAACCGCAAACTATAACCGCAAACAAGTTCTAATGAAATACACCGACTAACGTAATTGCTTGAAAATGGTACCGAATAAGAAAAAGAAAAAAAAATCGAAAAAACTATACCTTTATCCGCAGCACATTGCTCATATTGCATGTCAAACAGTACATGCATGTTGAAATGAAATAAATAGTATGAATTTCATAAAAGTCGTCTACGTACATTATGTCAATTTGAAGGGATAAAATGATCTTATTTCAAGTTACATAAACCATTCCAGGCTTCCTTTTTCCTGATGGTTAATTTCTTTATTTGCATTTCACCCTTTAAGCTACATTTACCATGTTGTTTAATTGCTGTTTTGTAACAATGAAAATACTCATTAATCGGCCTTATAGAGGTATTTATCTCGTAATTTTTTTCTCTTTGTTTATTGTTGATTTTATATAGTAAAACGCGGATCGCATTCGCATCGCATCAAGAAATCGCGCAATTTTGACGTGATGAACTTTACCCGTGTACGTACGTAATATGAAAAAAATACACGTCATTTATACGGTATGTGTGGTACACAACTACACATACGAGTATATATGGGAAAAGTTGAGAAAATTCTAAACGTTTGTTTATTTGCGAGTTTCTTTATGAAATTTCCAATATTGCCTTCTCGTCTGCAACGGGATAAGCGCGTCGGAGATGGATCTCGATTCGGAAAGATGTTACTTACGGTTTCCACACGAGACAGAGTAAGTATTTTTTGTTTTACGTCAAAAGGAAAGCCATTTCTTTTATTTCATCTACATCGTCGTCGACGAAATGTAAAGAAAAATATCGTTTATTTTTCCGATCGTTGGCAACAAGAAAATGATTTATTAAGAACGCTCGTTCATCGTATATATATACCTCTACCTCTCTCTCATCCTGCTTTTCTTTTTACTTGTTTTTCCTTTTTTTTTCTTCTTCTTTATTTTCAAGAACAGGAAACCTGTATCGTTCGATTTGATTTCTTTCCCTTCATCCTTTCAATAAGTTAAAGCGAATTTATTTCACGTGTAGGTTACTGGTACGAAATTAGCGATTATCAAAATGTTGCAAATAGATTTTACCTCATATTTTTTCAATAAGCGGTTTTGAAGGGTACAAGGGATTGGTAATATGATAAATCTTCGCAGACAAGATAAATATAAGGTGGAATAGAGAAAATACGTATTTTTTCGTTTCGACTTGTCGGATGTTTGTTTCGCTTTTTGAGCGAAATTTCGTGATTTTTCTGTACCCGAAATCTCTCTTTTGAGCAACTATTTTAAAATCCTTTTGTTCTTCTCTAAAACGTGTAGGTAATATGAATGTTTGGAAAAAAAATTTTCTGATCCTTCCCTCTGTGTTTCCTGTTTTTGCAGATGAATAAGCAATACCTACATTATCTCAAAAATTTTAAAACAAAAAGCAAAAAAATCTAAAATTGACAACCAAACGATCAGAATTTCTAAGATATTAATGAAGAAAAAAAAATGATACCAAAATTGAAGAAAAAATTTGAGGAAAAAAACTATGCTTTGTAGTTTGAAGCAAAAAACGAAACATTGAAAAAAAAGACGACTATACCTATTCCTCAAAATTGAGTTTTTGATTGCTCTGGTGGACAGATTTTGCCAGATTTACAATTCGATGGGGAATCTGTCATTTCTACATAACTGAGTTGAGACAATACAAGAGAAAATGAAAATATCGAAAAACAGATCAATGGGGACAAAAATCAATAACCTCATTTTTGTTTTGTTTGAAATTGAACACGCAAAAAGTACGAATAAATTCGAGTGAAACTAGAAAGACATTTTTGAAAAATAAAACATTGAGAAACTTGAAACGGGAAAGTTTCTACTTACTTCCGAATGATTTTTGAGGCAAAATCTCAAAATCCTCGATCGGTAGACGTGATCATCTCGTGTGTGAGCAAAATATTCATCAAAATTATTTATTCTTTCAAATCGCAAAATTGAGCATTTCTCAAAATTTTGATTCTTTAGAAAATCTTTCCAAGTCATTAATTTTGTAACCAAAAGACAACACAATGGGTCGTTCGCATTTTTTTGGTTTTTGAAAAAAAGACGAGTTCCCAATGGTGGTCAAAAGAACACAAATGAATGTTCCGAAAATTTTAGACACTCAACTCTGGAATAAAAATACTATGACATTGATTGAAATTTTGAAAAATATTCATTTTTTGATACTTTTTAAATCACTTTTTCCCAATAATGTGGGTTAAAAATGAATAGAAACTACCCACCAGTCCACAGAAAAGTAAAAATAACCGAAAAATGACAAAAAAAACTGCATTCAGTGGTTCCAAAAACAGGTGTAGGATTTTTCCGAATATAGCAATTTTCAATAAATGCTATTTTTTGGAGCTTTTTCACATTTTTTCATATTTTTTTTCGCTTTCAGCAAAGGAATAATCAAAATCAAGCTGAAGACCCCGAAATTTCATCAATACACATTAAGTATTTAAAAATTGAAATTTTCAACTCCAGAAAGTTCTCAACAAAATCAATAAATCAAAATACAGAATGTTTGCAAAAGCTTTTCAAAATTTTTGCAGAATTTTGAGCGAAGTGTTTCTCCAAGTTTAGCCCATTTCTCCCTTTAAACATACACTTCTAAGATTTGAGAGCATTTTTCGGAATTTTCCTTTTTCCTGGCCTCAAAAAATGGAGTCCAAAGATTTCATAATATTTTTTAGAATCCAGATGCTGTCATCTCATGTCTAGAAACAATATTCACCAAGGTACCCATTTAGAAAAATTGTTAGTTCAATGTTATTATTGGTCCTCTAAACTCAGCTTTTAACAGATTTTTCAATGCTATTCGGATTTTTTATACTTCCAATAATCGATTTAGAAAAATTCCATTAAAAAAATTCAGTAATTTTGAGCTTAACACAAAATGAACTTATTCCACGTTTCAATTTAACTACCACGTGAGATAAAAGTCACCGAAAATTCGGGGAAAAAATTGATTAAGCCATTTTCAAATTAATCTAATGATGAAGAAATTCAAATCGACTAGTTCAGCCTTAGCTTAAAATTGCCAGAGGAAAGTTGAAATCATTTAAACAGCGTCGAAGTTATAATGAAGTGGACTTAATTAATTACATTGAGGCGAGTACCTATACCTACCTATATTCAAAAATAAAATGAAATTTTTATTACCTTTGTACGTAGAATTTATTATCATCATTTTATTTCGTGCGGTATTTTTTTTTGTTTACGTCTGAAATTACACTTAAAATCATTATACTTTTTTTTTTTTAGTTCAACTAAAATTGTTTTGTAGAAATTCAACACTTTTTTTTTTTTTGAGAAACGTTAGATTTTTCGAGCGCTCTTAATTCCAGAAAAAAGGTTTTGGAATTCAGAAATGTCTTAATTAGTCTACCATTATTGGAAAATTCGTGAAAATGCATAAAGTTGGAAAGAGAATTTGATCGATTTCTCGAGTTCAGAAAACAAAAAATTACCTACTTACTCATTTTTACAACTTTTTTAAAAAGAAATTTGAATTTCTTGAACAAGCATATTTTCATTAAAATCAACTTCAAAGCGGAAAAAATTAAACAGAAAAAAAAGGAAAAGAGAAAATTACTGTTCTGAGAGAGTTTTGAAAATCCGAAAAACAAAAGCAAGATTTTTAAAATTTTTACGATTTCTTTAGTTTTAAATCCTCCTCTTCGCGTTTGCAAACAATTCCTCAAGATGAAATCACCCTTTTCCTTCAAATTCTAACTGGGTCATTCCATGCCAAATCAGCGGATTTTTGCACGAGAGGTCTTCGATTTTTTTCAAAATCAGATCATTTGTAGAGGTCATCAAACGATGACGAATGACGCAAACCGGACATTTTTTCGATTTTTTTTGACGGAGCTGTGGCGCTTCAAAGTTCTCCAAAATGGCCGAAAATGGAAAATTTCAGTTGCAAATTGCTCCGGTTGTACGTGGTATAGAATTTTGAACTTTTTTTCAAATTGTAGTACTTTGAAAGGGTAATCGACGAGTGATGTCAAAATCAGTGTTGCCACTTTCAAAAACCTAAAAAAATCGATTTTAAAACTTATAATTTAAATATAACCACGATCTCGGCGAGTAAAAATTCTGAAAAAATTCTCAGTTTTAGTCCCTTTTATGTAGAATAACATAATTATCAAAAAATTAGACTGGCATCTTTTTTCATTTTCGAGAAAAAAAAATTACAAGTTTTACAATTGCTGCAAAAGTACCATCCGAAACCTAAAAAATAATTTTTGCATTTTTGAAATATTTTACCAATGTGTAGACGATAATGTGAAAAAAATCCCCCTCCCCCCAATTTGACGACAAATTGACGAAAAATGCATTAATTTCACTCTTGAAATAAAAATTTATAGCACGAAAAATGTCAATTCGTTGACAATGAATTTTTCAAACGAAGAATTCGAGACTTTTGAGTCAAATGGAGGACTTTTCAGGATCTTTTTTGATCTTTAGCATCATCTTTGTCAAATCTCTATTAAAACACCCTGTTTTTGAATCAAAACTGAAAAAGAAAAAAAAATACATAATTTTTCATTTTCATCATTTCAAAGGATTTCACTCCTGGCAAAACACATAATTCATGCAAATGTCAAATTTTTTTACCCAGTTACGTTTTTGTTTCATTTTCGTTAAATTTTTCGATTTTAGTTGTTTACCACTGCTTCCTACATGTTTAATAGACAACAATTCTTCAAGAAGTCTGAAAAACAATTCACCATTAAGAAATTCGAGTCAAGATAAATTTCTCAAAATATTCACCCTCACTCGAATCAACTCTAAATCGAAAATTTTCATTTCCAGTAATTCTTTTCTCCACTTCGCCATCAAAACAACCCAAAAACCACACTCCCTCATCTCAAAAAAGGTCACCTAAACCATCCACAACTCGTTTCAATCCCCTTGCACCGAGTCTTTTTCGCGATAACCTCGCTATAAATATACGATTTTCACTCAGCATCTCGCGAAGCTCTGCTCGGCAATCATTCCGTCCGATTAGATTATTTTTTTACACCTTGCCCTACTAGAAGATAACACCGAAGAAGAAATTTCATTATCAGCGCATTCCTAAGGTAAGGTGGCAAGGCGTTAAATGAATAATTAACCGGATTCGCTGCTCGCTGGTCCCCGAACGATGTAAAAGTTGAGTTATAATCATACTCATGGGATAAAAAGTGTAGGTTGTTTATCGCGTCGACGATGTCGGTCTCTCTAGCAGCGTTTCGTGTGCTTTACGTACAATTTTCAACACGATATATACCTGGCTGAATTATTAGCTACAAAACGTGCAAAAAAAAAATCATCATCGTTTCGTTTAATTCGTTAAAAATACACCGAAATGCGATTGCGATGCGATTTTCAACGATACGAATGAGGTGAAAACCGCAAACAGTCGATTATATGAACAAATTTCAAGGTATTCTCTCTTTATAAATTACTCATTCATTTTTTCCCCCGTTGAGCGAAAAAAAATGTCACAATTTTATCGACTAGCTGTAATCTCGCCTCGTCGATATGCTCGCAGACTAGACACCGCGCGCATAAATAAATGATCGAGTTATTATATCATTTGCAATTTACATGAGTATATAAGGTCGATTAAATCTAGATTATGAAACGTTCAGTTTAGTTCGCGACGACCGACGACCATCTGTACTCTGCAGGTTTGCAAAACAGGCGCGAAATTCTTAGAAACATGCTGCGTAAACATATCACAACACGATACAAATCGACAACGTGCGATTGATATTGCAAAGCTCAGCATCATCGTCGTCGTCGTATAGTTGTTGAAAATCGGCAAAACTATACACAACTCGTACTTACGTTCCAAGTAATTCCTTCAGTTCGTATTTCTGTTCGATGGGAACCTTATCCAAATCCTTCTTGCTCTTCCTTCCCGATTCCTTTTTTCCGAATAGCGGCATTTTCAGGTCGTATGGGTGAAAACTGCTTATTTATTTACGATGAGACACGTTTCGTACGTACAAACAATTCACTTGCATCGGATACTCCGAAACGAATTGAAAAAAATTTTACCAGGTTTTGAAACAAAACACCGATCGAAATAGGTATTACAAGGTTGAGAAAAAAATTACTCTCCGCGAGCTGATAACATTCGGGAATTTATCAAAAACCACCGCACCAGTCGACAAAAAAATTAAATAAAATCAACGTAAATTTAAAAACATACAGCAACTCGAGAATAACGCCGAACGCGACATCAACACCTTATGCAACCTCGACAAATACTAAACTCGAACTCGCCGCCACCAGAACCTCCGCGAACGTGAAACGCTAACGCAGAACCGCACCGACCGCGACCGTAAAGTACGCAACTTGCACGCACACTCACACTCGTACACAATACACATACCTCCCGCGGTAAAACGAACGCGGAATACCGAATATGAAAATAATACACGACTTTATTATGTAATTCACACTCGGCAGAAGGAAAATTTAATGTACTTACACTTTTGCTTGGTGCTTGCTCGCTGGTCATTTGACGATGCGCGTTCGCGCCTTGCACCCGCATACTTATGCTATATTCTCGTACGTACAGTACAAGTCGCACAACAACCCTTATTTTATGGGTTAATTTCTCATATACGTACGAGGCACTTCGTTGATTCCTCCACCTCTCCTCATACTCCTCCACAGTTTACTTTTCATCCCAGTACGAACGATAAGGAAAAATTAAACGAGGGTACAATCGATGATGTAATATGGAAAACCTTCGATAAAAGTCGACGTGCTCTGAGACCATAACCAATGTCAATACTCCTATATTATGCCTACATATACGCTGTCGAAAGACTATGGGCCATTCTAATCGAATGATTGTTTGATGTTACTCGATGTAATTTGATCTTTTCGTCCATCACCGGGTGCCTCGTCTTGAACATTTTGTGAAGGGGCGAAAAAAAAGAGAACGTACCTCGAATTCTGACGCTTTAAATTGAAAACTTCCTTTAAATATTTTTAGGTCCCAGTCTCGACGAAAAGTGTAGTTATAAGGTCTCAAAAGTACGATTATCTTCAAAAAAATAATGAACAAACTCAAATTGTTCTTTTCTTTCAAACATCAGATAATATATCGTAGATATTTTAGGATTGAACTTCTATCAAAAAACACCAAATGTATCATTCCGCAGGTAATGGGCCCATTTGGTCGATATTGAGTTATGGGTGGGGGGGGGGTGAAGTAGACCTCCGGAGCAATCATATGAGCTGGATAGAAGCCCAAAAAGTGCAAAAAAAACTCCAAAAAAATCCAAAATTGAAAATTTGAAAAGTTCAACTTTTGAGAAAATCGCTTTCAAAGTTTTTTTTCTGAAAAAAGCTGAAATTTCGTGTAATCCCAAAACCTTCACACCTAAAATTGAAGATTATTGTTTCTGATGTCAAATATTACTACCCACCTGCAATAGCGATTTTTTTACTCAATCTTTTCATGTTTAAGTTTATGAACATTTTAAGCCTGAAAAACAATGATTTAATTAATTAAAATTTTGCATAAAAATTCATTACTCTGTTCAAAAGCAGAAAAAAATGATTAAATTACATTTTCTGTCAAAATTCAACTTGTAAAAATAAAAATCTTTAAAAAATTTTCAAAAATTTCTTCCGCAGGCGATTCAAACCCACATCTCCGGATCCATATATCATCGCAAATGCCACGCGGCTACCGCTGCAGCTAGCAAAATCGTGTTTTTGAGAGGTAGGTATACATGTTGCCATTGGCGACTAGGTGCAGTATAATTCGGAGGATATTTTTTTGGAAGAGAATTTACCACGAAAAAAACAAAATCGACCAAATGGACCCTTCTTAGAAAAACTTTAGTGCCGTTTTTCTCCGCTTGGGGCGCACCTGCGGCCTTGATACTTTAACACGCGATAGTCGGATATGTTCTCTATAGTTCTACATCAAAATCCATCAAAACCTTGATTATCAATTCTCTCGACTTTTTCTCTAAAAACACGATTATCTCGATAAATAGAAGCGATCAAATGGGCCCATTACCTACGGAATGACACAAATTGGGGGAAAAAAATTGGAAAATGTTTCCTTAGCTGGAGTCAGTTCTCAAAAGAAAAAAAATATGAGAGACTTTTCTGAAGTGAACAAGTTTTCAAATAGGCAACGGATTTGTATGTACTTGAAAACTAAAAATGCCAGGTGGTGAGGTGGCAGATGGTTTTTTTCTACAATTGATCCAAAATCGTATTTCCTCCTCTAGTCTTTGAACCGACCTCACCCCACATCCCCCCTCCCACCAAAAAAACAAAAAATATCACAATACAGGCGTAGGCAAAAGTCAGCTAGCAAAGCAAAAATTGAAAAATAAAATTTACACCTATCAAAAAGTTTCAGTTTTTCGTCAAAAAAATAAAAATCAAAAACTAAGCACCATGAGAAAAAAACGAATAGAAATTTAATCCTCTACAATTTTGATCATGTGCAATTTTTTCGTAGGACGCTTCATTTCGCCTTCAGATCGATTTTTATGAAACTCGTTTGCAAATTTTTTCAAAGTTCATTTTACAAAGTTTTGGTTTTTTTGACAAAAATCAAAAATCAAGCACCCTACAAAAAAATTAATGACATTAGGTCGATTGGAAATTTAATTCTCTACAATTTCGGTCTCGGTGTAATTTTTTTGTAGGACGACGCTTCGTTTCGTCTCCAGGAGCAGTAAACTGACGCATTTGCGATTTTCGAGGATGCAAGCTAACTTTTGCCCACCCCTGTATTATCGACATTTTGTTTTGGAATTCTTTTCTCGAAATTCTTCTCCTTTTTTCCATTTTCCTTGCTGAACTTGAAGAAAACTTTACATTCTGCTTTTCCAATTTTTACACTCCTACCATTTCCTCGTCTTATCTAAATGAATTTTCACGCATAGTATCGGCAGAAATTTATCATTCATTTTTTCTGCGAAAGTTAGAAGTGAAGTGAGTATCAAAAAAAGAGAATGATATGGCATTAAAAGAATGAATTTTAGATTTCCAATGAGAGAACTAAGACTACATACTAAGTAAGAAGGTAAAGTCTTCCCAGTTTATGAAAATAAAATGCAAAAAAAAGTGTTTTTTAGGCTTTTTGGTAAATTATCTCAAATTTTGGCAAATTTCAGCAGTAAAATTTTCTTTAAAAAGTATTTTTTTAAAAAAACTGTTTACCAATGTAATTATCGAAACATTATCGAAAATGGTAAAAAAAATAATAATTTCTTTCTGAGAATCTGTAATGAGGAGAAATTTTTACTTGAGCTATTTACAACTTTTTTCACAACAATTTTTCAAAAAAGACAATTGCAGGGCTCGAACTCAATTTTTCCTAAAAAAAAAAAAAAAAAAGTACATAACTTCAATAACCAAAAAAGCTCAAAAAAGTGACAAAACGCAAAAAAAAACATTTTAATGTGGAAAAAATCACCAAATTTTTACAATTTATTTTGGCAAAATAAAACGGGACTGACAATTCTAACAAAAGGAATGATTTTCTGACAATTTCCGGCAAAAAAGCGAGACTTTTGTACAATAGTTTTAAAAAAGTAAAACTTCAGAAGTTTTTGCAAAAAAGCAAGCATTTTTAGAAATTTTGTTAAAAAATTACGATTTTTTACAATTTTTGGCAAGAAAACACGAAGCGATGTGACAATTCCAGCAAACAGCAGGACTTTTTGAGAATTATTTGCAAAACAGTGATAATTTCTGGGAATTTCTGACGAATACCTAAGCAAGGCTTGTGGATAATTTTTGAATTTGAAAAGCAGAAATTGACAATTTTAGGGAATTGTGGCCAAAAAAATTACATTTTTTTGCAATTTTTTTTTTCGAGAAACGAGATTTTGTTATTTATTACAATTTTAAACAAATTTAGGTACCTAATACAAGCGAGACAAAACAAATAACAAACTCAACAGAGCTGAGCAATCACACATAGAAAAAGTTGAGAAAATTTGTAGCATTTGAGACCGAAAGTAGGCTGAGTTTATTTTATTGAAGTAATCATAAAATAAAGAAAATCATTGATCAAAATCTTCTCTTTCAGTAAAAATTGTTTCAATTTTTTTTCATAATTCAAGTTCGAATAAAAAAACAAAAAAGCTTTACATTTTTTTTAAAATTTATTTTGAACGTTTCAAAAATTAAAACACCTATTCTCAATTCCAACGAGTGTAATAAGTGAATCGGTGGGAACAGAAAGGGACCAAGTCACATTTTTGGAAATTTTTTTTTCACGGATATAGGGGTTTCAAAGTACGGCGGATCGACTGGTGATGTCAGATTTCCGCAAAACTGCAGGGAAAGTGGTATTTGGGCGCAGAAAAAGGGCGGATCCGCATTTATGACTTTTTTGTAAAATTTTTTTAATTCCTTGAAAAATAACTAACATTTTTGAGAAGACCATTTTTTGAAATTTAAGTTAATCTCTGAACTGAAAAATGATGAAAAAATTAACAACTTCGGCAAAAAGTCTGATACCTCAAGGGGTTTTTGGTCAATTTAAGCGAGATAGCAGTCTAAATGATGTACTTAGATATAGAATCAAGCCCCATTCGTGCCCCAGCAATTTCAAAAGAAATTTTGTCGATTGGGTGCAGAAAGGGTCTAAGTCCCATTTGTTTAGGCAGCAACAGCGCCGGCGCAAGTGAATATTTTTTTTAAACAGCGCTAAAAATTGTGTCTTGGGGTCCTCTTTCAATGACCTTGAGCATGTTTACCAAAAATTTTTGATTTTCAAATAAATCAGTTTTTTGTTATTCCTGAATAGTGCGAAAATGGACTTAGCCCCTTTCTGTTCCCACCGATTCAAGTACAGGTGCATTCATCCACATTTTTCTTTTAAATTATTATGCATAAAACTTTCGATATGATAATAATTTGATTGAAAACTTATTTTAAAATGAGGCATTTTAGTTTAATAAAGGTATTAAAAAGTCTTCATCTTGAAAACAAAAATGAAAACAGAATTCAAACATTTTCATTTCAAAATCCCTAAGTACGAGTATTTGAAAAAAAGAAGAAGAAAGAGAACATTCAATTTGAAGCAGTCAGACTAAAGTTTGAGGACATTCATGTCACAGTCGCTCACTTTGAACGAATTGTAATTTAAATCAAGCACTCACTCCACCTTCATCACCTCAGTTTCACTGTCTGTCTCCTTATCCTAGTGCTTCTCAGATCGTAGTACAGCTTCTTAAAGTACAATAACACTACACCACAGTTGAGTTGCGAGTACAGCGAAAATTCTTATCTAAATAGAAGTTTCCGGTAAATCTATTCGAGCTAATTTAATATTTCATTATAATGTAGATTAGATATACACACAATCGTGCACGTAGATCTGGATTTTGATCCTAATACCCGCCACTCACTTCCCCACTGCTCCACCGTACAATTAAAAAGACTCCACGAATTAAGTAATTTTAGGTAATACGAGTATACAGTTAGTTACGATAGAGTGCAAAGATATCATGCAAACCATCTTTCGCTAGATCAATAACTAGCTTCATTAAATATAAAGACACCTTGAATTCTGATATCAACATTGATAAAGCGAATACTAAGTACCTTACCTAAATATTATGTACATAAAAAAAAATTCTAAGGACGTATCAAAGTTGTAAAATTCATAGTGTATTTTTATGGGCCCCAAATTTTCGAAAAATTACTTAAGAGGTCGAAAAATGTGATTTGGCAGCTATATAACTCTGGGAATCGTCTTTACTAGTCTTGAGGTTTGGACGCTATTCAGAATGAATCTGTCCATCTAAAAGGGTATTTTTTAGGCCCAAAACTTCAAAAAATTACGCAAAACTGGTCGAAAAAATGCGATTAGACTGCTACAACTTTTGGATTTGTCTAAAGCACGACTTTATAACTAGAAAATACGATTCCAGAAGTTGTAGCGGCCCAATCGCATTTTCCAACTATTTAAGGACAATTTTTTCGATAATTTTGGGCCTTCAAAAAAAACTTACCTTTTTGGATTTCCACACTCAGAATCGCCCTCACTCGACTTACGATCGTAAACAATGATTCCCAAAGTCGTAGCAGTCCAATTGCGTTTTTCGATCCTTTTTTGGGCAATTTTTCGAATATTTGAAGTCCAAAAAATGGACCCCCCATGATTTTTTGACGTTTGATTTACTTATCTTGAAATAGCTTTTCTTTTTACTGTTTTAGGCTTTTTCAAATTTTTTATTGGCGAAATTGCCCAAAAATTGAAATTTTGATAATTTCGGACCCCTGTGAGATCCATAGTTTGGCGATGAGGCAGCTATGAATTTTGTGATGGACTACTCTAAGGGGCCTATTACTTTTGATTTTGAAAAAAAAATTGGGTCAAATCAGTTGCTGCACACTCGTGAGGGTTCCCTTGTCAGTGAAGATTATCCATTTATCCACCTACCCCCCCTCGGGTGGAAAATATGAAAAATCCATTAAAAAAATTTCGATAACCAACAAATAGCACAAAATTGGCAACCCTGCAAATCAATGAAACTGATTATCAATTTTCCACTGTGCTAATAACACTAGATAAAAAAAAAGTAAACAAAAAAATCCAATAATTACGCATTACGCGGGCACTTCTACGATTCTACGAAGTTAAAATGTTTATAATTCGTATTAAATCTCCATCGCTACTTATAACAATACTCGAACCTCTTTTCACATTAAGAATTTAATTTCAACGATGATTCATAAAATGAATCTCTCCCCCTTCCTTGACATAAGTAAGTAAAATAAAATCAAAACACCTCGTAATTTGATCCTCTCGTCTCCTATGCTTTCTAAGTACTCGTACTTCTCCTGTCTGCACACTTCGACCTACCTGAATCATTAATTTGTAGGTAAACTAACGAACACGATTACGATAAGTCCTTCAAATTTCAAACGCAGTCTAATCATATCTTTTGAAATTGCTTGATGCAATCGCACGTAATAATGAAAACGAATACCTATTTTAAATTGCATTTGTTATTACCGTCGTCGGCGTCTCTATATACCTATAGGTACCTATACCTACGTACCTAGACCTAAAGAGCACAATGTGAAGCGAATGTCGAACATGTATGCATCATGACCTGAAATAGTAAAACTCATATGGAGCTCATTTATAGTTCGACACATTCTTCGCACTATTCGTACCGATATACAGTACGGCCCTCGCGTCTGTACAACCTCAGAGTTCAAACATAATGTATTTGAAAACCTTGAAATTTCTCTACTTTCGGCTGAATTCATTATATCCTGAAATACAGACCTACTCGTTTGTGCGAAGAGAGTAGCTTCATTACATCCCTTGAATTACGACAAATCAAACAGATAACCACGTCAAAAGGATATTATGGGATTTTTTGCACAGAAAAAAAAGGGTACCTAATCAAATCAATCACTGGATGTACTCGTAGCTGATTGTGAGTTGATGACACCGAGTGTTTCATCGAAAATCGTCACAGATGAATTTCCTGTTGACATTTTTTTATTTGCCTGAAAGGATACATTGACCAAGGGTAGGGGCACACCTAATCACATTCCATATAAATGTAAAATGATTTCATTTCCTCATACAGTGAATTAAAATTCAACGATAAAAAACCGATGACGGCGACTCTTCTCGTATGAATTTTAAAACACACACTCGACAGACAGATATCAACGTTAGTCACGTGAAATTAAATCACAACGTAGCCTATACAGTATACACCATAAATGTAAACTAAACGCCGACGTTAAATTTCATGTTTATCATTTCAAGCAAGAATATTCCTCGAGTGGTAACTGGTAATGTAGTATTTCAAATAATAAATTAAATTCTACGAAATAATGATTAGGTACCGTATGAGAACCACATGCTCGAATAATAATTACACGAATAGTACAAAACAACAATGTAATTCTTTGAAGCAAAAATATCCTAATTAAAAATGTATTTTCAAATTATACCATATATAAAAATATCAAAACGTAGCAAACTCGACGAAATTTCATTTCAACTATGGCGACTCGTGGAGGATTCGTCGAATCCTTTTTTCCACTCGATTGTATCGAATGTGTTATAGAATCGTTTCACGGATAATTTACTCGGCGCGAATGTATGAAAAATTGATCACAATTTCAAAATCCAATATCAGTCAACAATTCAACTCGTACGAAAAATTGTCCACACGTGTTAAACAAGTTCAACTTTCAACGTTCGAATGGCTCGAAAGATAAGGTTAATCGAAGAGTTAAAACGTAACGTAATTTTCCACCTAGTTAAGCGGATATTTCCACAAGGAGCTTTTTCAAATTATTCTATTTCGTAGGGAAAAAATCGCGCTGAGCTGGATTCGCTGAGAAGTACGTAAACGAATTACATTTTTTTTCTCTTTTTCCTATCAAATATCGCGTTACTACGAGTATATGGTATATGGGTTGCTTGAGAACGGAACGAAGTAAGGTAGGTATTCCGACAAAGCTGAAATGAATTTTTTACGGTTGATTGGGTTGGAAATTTGAAAAAATTCAACACTCGGGATCAACAGGGAAACTATTTGGACGTTTGTGAATCAAATACCTAATCTGGTATATCGAATGTACATAAAATTGTAAAAAATTGCATAGGGTAATTTTATTCTGTTTTTATTTACCTTCGTAGACGAATCAACTCGCCATCTGCATACTAAATCAGCAATTCAGCTCGAACCGACGGAAATCCTGCACGATGCATGGGTTTGGAAACTCATCTTCTGATCCTCGACGAAATTACCTGTAGGTAACCAATCATATTTTTAGATATTAGATCGACATTCATAACATCAAATTTAAATATTACCTAAAATGTGTCAAAGTAGAAAAATCATGATTCATTATTATTCAAATTTTGTGGATTTTTCAAAAGTAACTGATGAACAATGTAATAAATTTCAGAACTGATTCCAACAATGAGTATATTTGGAAAGAGGTGGACCGAATCCATTATCGAACTGTTTATTTAGAAAATGCAATAAAATTATACCCAACTTGAGTATCTGGCATCAAAAACTGACAAAAAAAAAGTCGAAAATACCTTACAAATATTTAATTGAGAAAATCATTCAGCGTTGGCACTTCAGTTAAATCGAATCTTCCAATTGACCAAAAAAAAAAATTGTAACAACAGAATCAAGCAGAAAACTATTTCAATTTTCAATGCCAGAAAAGGAACAAAATTAAAATGATAGAAAGGAGATTAAGAAAAACGAAAAACAAATACCATTTAGTAAGAGTGATTCAATAGACAATCCGAAAATTTCACATAACATAAATCGAAAATTCTAAATTTTGCTTATTCTGATTCAAAATTATGACATTTTTATCAGTATCAATACCTCCTCTACTAATATATTCCATTCTAATTTAAAATATTAAAATAAATGATAAGTATGTGTAATTGTGTAAGTAACTAAGTATGTAAATGATGTACCTTTCAAAATTGTGAAAATCAAAAAAAAAAAAAAAAAAAAAAACATTGACGAAATTAAGACTCCAGGATTTCACAATGCCTGGTCTATTTCATCGCGTATCAGTTCTCTGGAAAAACGAAGGCATTTTACACTACGAAGGCTAAATTTATACTTATCAAAATCAGAATCAAAACAGAAGGTACAAAATTGCGCTAATCATATTTCAATTCAAAAGTTCAATTTTGCATTCTCCTTTTCATGGTTTTGTTTTCCAAGTTCACAAAACTTAATTTAAGAACTAAGAAGATTTGAGGAGGATTGAAAAAAGTGTTGACCTGTCTCGGGTAATGTACAATTCATATTTAATTGAATCAAAAGTGTATCAACATTATACTAATTGTAAATTGTAATCTGTTGACAGTGTAGATAATCACATTCAAGATGACAAATATCTATATGAAACGCATGAACATGCTTCGCCGCAGGAAACCTTTACTTCGACAACCTCAGGTAACTGTCTAAATACTTCAATAAACCTTTCGTTGTAATTTCAACACACCACATTTATGATCAAGCAATAATGATGCTGATTCAATGTATCAAATGTAAACAATAAACACATTTTCACGTATTTTTCATAGGAAGTAAAGGTAGATTATGAAATAATGATATCAACAAAGCCGAAAAGAAAATTCACCTGTGATAGAAACACACACGATGTGAGGATCATATTTTCTAAAGATAACAACAAAGTACAGAATTATATAAAAAGCATAGCGATCATGTTGAATCCACTATCAGCTGATGAAGAAGAACATGGTAAGGTGTCCACTATAGTAATGAACTAATCAGCTATTGTAATGAATAATTTCATAATTTCTGCACGATTTATTAATCTGTATCTTTGCTATAGTTTATGAAGAACCTCCATATGAATTAAAAACAAGTGTGATGGATGCATTCAGCGTCCAGATTAATGTATACTGGCAAAACGAAGGGGATCTCGGCTTCGTAAGTTATCATCGAGACATCACACTTGAAGGTGCCCCAAGTGTGATTATACAGAAAGAGAGTTACACATTCGAGCGACCATCGACAGAATTTAAACAGAAACTTATCAAAGGCGGAGGAGTACTGGTAAGTTCTTGAGTAGTTTAAATAGCCTACAAGAATAAGTTATGCATTGTGTATAAGCATCAAGCAATTCCTACACTTCATTCTAGCATTAACACACTGTAGTTACTCTCAGTCACTTATGGCAGCTTGACCAACTTTTTTTTCCACATTATCCTACCTTCACGTCTTTGACAATAATTTTTATTTGTTTTACAGATAAATAAAAGAAATGCTAGAGCGCTGTCAAAAAAAGCTGAAGCTAAAAGAATTGATAGTGAAATCAAAAGAGAACTGGAATTGCGCAAACGTCTGCTGTTAGAAAATGCTGAGCTTAAAAGAATTTCTAGGGAACTGAAAAGAGAACTGGCATTGCGCAAAAGTCTGGGTTACTTGGTTGGAAAATGCTGAGCTTACCACAAAACTAAGCAACAAATTAAAACTGAAATGTCACAAAATTTGCCAAGTAAGTACCTACCTACCTAGTACCTACCTACCCAGCTATCTACATTACATGATACATAACAAAATTAATTTAAAAATTGTAATGTGGAGGTTTATCTTTTCAGACATTCAGGCAATTACAAGAGATGATTGGTTGCTTCAATAAGGCGATCAACACAAGCAATTTGTTTGGATATGCATATGGCTATTAGCCAAACGTGAGTTAAACAATACTAACGAACAGGCTGTACTAACGATTATTAGTAATTACAGGGAAGGCTCGCGGTTTTTCAAATTAAGCACATTCATGAGTTATGCAATTTAAAAAGATTCAAAGCTTGATAAAATGTACCTAAAATTATTATTCAAGTTGAATTTGTAAAAATCTGTTAGTGAATTTTGAAACTATAATATCTATTATAAAAATATTAACGTTATATCTTCAAAATTTTATTTGTTTCTTACAACATTTATTTATTTCTTATTTTCTGTTCTCATTGTTTGTTCAATTAGTGTCCCCTTTTTTTATATTTTTATACCTATTAAAATTGTGTTGTTTTTTTCATTTTTTGTAGTTTTATTTTCGTTATTTTTTCCTAATTTCTTACCTATTTTTTTTGGACTTGTTTCGTTTCCGTTGGTGTTCATTTTTTTGTTCTGGATGTTTTTTGGTTATCTTGTTTTTGTTTTTTTAAAGATTATTTTTAGGTTAGTTCCTTCTTCTTTTTCACCTAGTTCACCATTTTTTTTCTCATTTTCTTCAATTCTTCCACTCCGTTTCTTCATTTTTTTCATTATTTAGATCATTTGTCCTATTAAGTATATGATTTTTTGGGATTATTTTTTCATTCTTTCTAATTTTTATACAGATAGAAATCAATTTTCAAAATGCGAATCTAACCAAAAATTTAAGCGATTCGTAAATTTTCAACCGCTCAGTAGAACCCTAAAAATGGCACTTGATTTCGCACATTTTGGTCAGTCAATTACTACGTCATGATTACCAAAAAATTTGGATTTTCCCCACACGAACCACAAAATGTACCATCTGAAAGATATTTAACTTTGATATACCTAATTAGTTACATACCTCAGACTTTTCATTTTAAATAATATGAAAATTCAAAATTTTGAGGTTTTTTGGTATTGGAAAAAAATGGATCGGCCAAGAATGAAAAAAAGATGTTTTTTCCAGTTTTTGGGTTCTTCAAATTAAAATTTATTTATTACTCGATCGCATAAAATGAAAAAAAAAACAAAAAACAAAATATCTACATAAAATGTTGTTTGTTTTCTGTTATTTTATTTTTTCATATTACTCTGCTCGTTTTCTTTTTCACAGTCTCACTCTATATTCCTTTATTTTCGATTCTTTTTTCTACTGCTTAGATTCGTTGACGCTCTTTATCGCTTTCTGACAAGATTTGTTTTCCTACTGCTCTCTGTTATTCTTTTTTGTTTTCAATTTTCATCAATTTTGTTCTTCACACGTTTAAGGTCATTTTTCAGTAATTTTTACAAAAGGAAGGGGGGGGGGGGGTTATTTCAGTCATGTTTTCATTTTTTTGGTTTTTTTTTATCGTTGAGTATGATTTTGCTTTTTTTCCTAGGTACTTGCTACTTATCTTACTACTTTTCTGTTTTTTCTGTTCATTTGAGTAATGTTTTACTCTTATTGGTTACTTTTTCGTTTTTCAAAAAATTCTTGTAACACTTTTTCGATTTTTCCCTCTCTATTCACATATTTTATTCAATTTTCAGTTATTTTTCATTTCAATAAATTATTGTTTTGCTCGTATTGGTAGATAATTTTATTCAATTTTACTTCATTTTCAACTTTTTCCTGTTTTTTTTTAAACTAGTTTTTTCAATTACTTTTCTATTTTTTCGCATTTTAATTGTAACTTTCTCTTTTTTTCATCTTTTGTGATTTGTTTCTCGTTTTTTTTTCAAAAGATGATTTTTCGCGTATTTTTCTACCATCTTTTTTCAAAGGTAAAAAGAACCTTTTAGCGAGAAGTTTGTTAGATTAGGAAGAAATAACTCTTGCTTCTCAGTTTTTACTATTTATTAGTGCAAAGCTTTTCAAACACCAAGTGTTCATCATCAGGCTTAAATCAAAGCCTGATGATGAACACTTGGTGTTTGAAAAGCTTTGCACTAATAAATAGTAAAAACTGAGAAGCAAGAGTTATTTCTTCCTCATCTTTTTTCAAGTTTTTCTTTGGTCATTTTGACATCAATTTTTTTCAATTCTACTATTTTAATACTATTTCAACTTTTTCGAGTAGGTACTTATTTTTCCATCATTTTTTCTTTCTTCATAGATATTTCTTAGTTCTTTTCGATATTTTATTCAATTTTTCAATTTTTTTCTATTTCGATTATTTATCCTATTTTATGCATTTTTTTCTCATTCTTTAATCGCAAAAATTCATTCATCCAACATTGCATAATTATATTCTTTTCTACGTATGAAAACTGTTAACAGAATCACATATTCAATTCATTATTTTTTTCTTTCAATTTTCCAGAACCTTCATATTTGTCAACCAGTTGAGCATGATTAAATACTCGTACAACAAAATTATGATCTGATCTGTCTAATGAGTGATGAACTGATGACAAATAGACGATAACTTAAGTACCACATATTTAAACTCCAATTCATGAAAATTCAATGGTTAAATTTTTTGGGTAAGCTTTTCAATATATATAAATGATGCACCATTTTTTTTTTTTTTTTTTTTTTACGAGTACATTATAGGTAATTGAAAAATAATTTACCTTGATGATTTCTTGAAATATGGTTTCAGTTCACGGTTCCATTCGATAAAGAAAACGAATCCAGGAATAGAATTTTCAACCGTTGGCTTCTCTCGCTCAGGCATAGTGAACCCAAGTATTCCAAAAATCTAAAAAAAAATAATAATTTGTATCAGAAATTTGTAAAGAATAATGACAATACATAATATTTTCATTCAAAAATACTGCCTTCTATTGAAATTTTATGTAAAAATACCCACGCAGTCTCATATCTTATCAATTTTGAATTGCCCCCTTCACCTGTCAAGTGTAAAAAAAAGAGAAAATGCCATTCACAACGTATGGTAGTTAGATTAGAAACGATAATATGTATCATCCAAATCAATAGCAACTGACTTTACTGCAGAGCGTTGATGGGGAGGGGGGGGGGAGAGGTTAGCAGTATTACCCTGTGAAAAAACTGATCTTCAGGCTCGAGTATTTTCTTTGGCAAAAATCGAAAAAAAATCTAACCCTATAATAGGCAACATGTCTTTCTCTTTCTTCGAAAAAATCTGGATCATCATGAATAGTTTTCATTTTTTGGCCCATCATATAATTCTCGTTCGGTTTATCTCCAATCAATTATTTATATGACAAAAACATTATAAAAAAAACTTCGGTGAAGTTTCTTTTACCTACCCATCAACATACTTACTTTGAAAATGAAAATAAATTACCCTCGTCACGCGCTGCTTAAAAAAAGAAAATGATTCAATTTGACTTGACAAAAAAATATACTTCTGGAGAAGAAAGCGGACCCTTTTCGTGCGAATATTCCTGCTCATTTCCCAAAAGTAAACATAATATAAAAATATTTATCGGGGAATACGAATTTTTCAAAAATGTACCCTGCGTTTCCATAATATACTACCTTTTATAGTGCTCTTAATAACTCCACGTTTATCAAATCAGATACAGTACGTAAAAAACCTAACTTATTTTTAAACATCTGACGATAGGTACCTCAGAAATACACTCTCTTTCATCCCTTCCAATATACACCCTCGCGATAAAATATAAACCATAAGCACGTCAAATTCGCCGGATCAGTTTCACTTTTCATAATAATGAAAAGCAGAGAAACAAAAACTCAATTGAAACTTTTAAAGTATGATTTTGTTCGGGGGTGTACAATCGTTCGTCGGTATGTTCGCGGTGGTAAAACGGAAGAACAAAAAAGGATAGTAATTAAAAACTTGCATGATTTTCGAGTAAATAATTTCATTATACGGGGAGTCGTTAAGCGCAGGCGTTTGCGCGAGCAAGAGCCGCATGGAAACCCTAGTTTTTGCAGTGGGTCATATAACTCCGAGTAGTGTAGTTTTGCGGTTTACGTTCAATATTTTACCAAAGAACCTATCTTCAATGCTACGAACTTCATAAACGGTAAATATACCATTATTTTATACACCACCATCTTATCTTTTTTTTTCTATTTTCATTTCGCTTTTATTTTTACACTCGTTTTTCAAGGAGGGTGTGGAAACTTCAACCGTGAAAAGTGATTTTTTATAGATGTACAAACAGTGAAAAAGGAAAAACACTACAGGAATTTTTACGTTTTTATTCGAAATCGTTGATGAGATTAGTATTCTTAGGCCGTCTAACCGAACTGCTGATAGGTTCATTATTGTATACGAAAAATTCTCGTCAAATTTCTGTGTGGTGTTTTTAACCGCGAGTAAAGCTTTGCATTGATTTTTCCTACATTCTTTTTTTTTTGTTTTCATTTCGGTAGGTACTAAAATATGTATCTTGGGGATATATTTCGTCATTTTTTCATTCATTTTTACACAATTTTATAACGTGATAAAAATATAGGCCTGAATAATTAATCGATATTCAACAACACAGCGCCAGTGTTAAACCATTCATTAATATTTATTAAACAAATAACCACCGGAGGCTTGTCCGATGCTGAAAAGTAAACTCTTTCGACTAATAAGAAATATTAAAATGGTTTTTTATCGCCTTTACCCAGCCATTCGCGTTCGCGAATACCGAACGAGCTCTTTATATTACATATTAAGCTCGCCTTTAATTAATCGTACAGCACAACCGCATGATTCGGATGCTTTTTGCTTTAGGAATCCCTTTCGTTGAAATACTCGTACGTACCATTTTCGACGATGATTCAACCATTGCATGAATTTTCATCGACGTCGACCTTATCAAAGGGACATGCAATTCCGCCTTTTTTTTTTGCATATCAAACGAATACCAAAACTTGGGAAACTTTCGGTCAGTCGATTTCATCTTCATCATCGTACCTTTTTTCTACCTTGCTGGGTAAATTCTTCCAGCTCATCCTCGAAAACCCATATAAAATAATTTGTAATTATACACATTCATCTGTTGCTGCAATGTTTTCTGGCCTAAGGCCAAACACTGTTTGATGCTGTTGCTGCAAAATATATTATATTATGCACATCGTACGTACCCATATTCGTATATGTAGCACTTTAATACACATAACGACGCGGCGAAAAATGCTAGAAAATTGTCTACAATGTATAACCATAATTCAAAATGAAAAGCAATACAGTGCTCTTTCACTGTGAACGATTCACTTTTACATAGCAGAGTTCTTTCAAAGTACAAAAGTGAGATGCATTTAAGGGTCTCTTGGTAGCTCTTAATTCAAGTATTATACGGTTTCGAATTAATTACACGCCAAGTGGAAGCAGCTTACCTTCCTGTACCTATAGCTACATGTACAAGACACCCAGCATCGCGTTGAGGATAAAAAAAGAGACTCGACCACGGTCGTTTAAAACTGCATTATCGCATAGAGACTGGATAAAAACGAAGAGAAAAAAAATTCACTGAATTTAAATCCAGCCAACCATACAACGAAGTACGATATATAGCGTTGTGCATCCTATAAGAGGATATTGTACAATGTTATATGGTGTGTTGCTAACAAAAATATATATACTATGAATGTGTCGAGTATGGATAAAAGTTCCCTATTGATCGCGTCATCTTTTCTCTGGGCGAATCAACTTGTGAAAAAGTTCATCACCTTGCTATAGTGAGACTTTCATGTAACAGTAGGCGTTGCGGTAACGTTTTTCAATTTAGTTTCGTCTTTCGACCGTGTAAAAGGGTTTGCGTTTTTCTCTCTTTCTCTCTCGCTCGTAGGTTTTTTTTGCATCTGTCTCTTTTTCTATCCGTACGTACCTACGTATTTTCATTTATCGAACATTAACTCTTCGACAGAATAGAATACATAGAAGGGTAGGTAATTTGTCGCTTTGCCAGTTCTCTCGACATCAGACGAATCGACCTACTGTATTGATCGGTCTATATAAATTTGTGTAACACCGAAATACCTTCTATGTACAATTACAATTACCAGATGAGTTAAGAGGTACAAAAAAAGTAAAAAGACCACTCGGTAAAGATTAGGGTGTTCTTTTATTGGTTTTCTTTTTGCCTCGATACACCTGTATCGTGTACCAGTGTACAGTAGGTACACGCTATAAATCTATTATTAAATGGGTATCTTTACCTATAGTAAGAGGTATAAAGATGCTTTGAATTGAGATAATTGATGGTAAGAACGTGCGACGGATTTCGCACAGCATCCTTGTGGATAAATTTCAAAGATTTTATCTCATTTCGATAGTTTTGTATAAGTAGTAGGTATAATGAGGAGGCAGTTTGCTACTTTATATTAGTTATACATCGAAACGAACATTATTTATGAGTATCAGTTTCAATCTGCTTATGTTCCACTCGTAGAGATGGCTTCTGAAATTTAATATCGCCTAGTTCTCGTTTCAAGCAGCCAATTTTTGGAGGTATGAAAGAGAGTCGTTAAGAAGGAAGAAAGATTCCAATTTATAGTCCTATATCGCCTTTCTCATTTAAGACGAAAAAAGTTGTCTGATCGAATTTCCCTTTTCTCAGTTACCATTTGTTTTTTACATGGTTAAAAAGTCCAGAATTTTTTTCTCTTTTTTAGCTAATTTTTGCAGAACTGAAGTTACTAGTAATAGAATGTATTTTTTTTCAATCTTTGGTCCCCTTCATGATACATTTTTATATGCATTAAATTCTCAAATACATACGTAAGTAAAAAGCCAAGAAAGGAATTCAGTTTCGCTGAATCAAAATTGGGAACTCATTTCGACGAGGCGAAAAGGGAATTTTTTGAATCAGATGAACAGAAATTGAAAAAACAATCAAAAGCACACCCTTAGGCTAAATTTTGGAAGCAGAATTTTGTTTTGACTTCCGACGTTTTTTTTTTTCAAATTCAAATTTCATCTGCTGATCCCCATAAAAACTCAAAATTTGATGAAAATTGAATTCAAAAGCCGAATTGTGTCGCATGCCATCCAAGATTTTTCTGGTTCCAAAAAACTCCATTCAGATGGTTTGAATGAAAACTCAAATTTAAGGCTTCGTAACCCCTTCGATAAATCGAGGAAGAATATTTTTCAAAATCCATTCGAATTGACTATTTCCCAGTCATTGGCGTAGCCACGATTTTCTCAAGGATAGCTGGGACAAAAGTAGATTTTTAGGCATGAAAAATCGAAATTAGGGGTAATTTTCTGGAAACCTGTCGTAATAATGTGTGGTGATTTTATGAAAATGAAGGCAAAATTACTGCTCGAGCGAAAGTCCTTAGAAAAAATGGGTCCAAACAACAAAAAACGTCCATTTTTGCATGTTTTATTTCAAATTTTCGCTTCAAGGGGGGCAATGACTCCATTCACCCTCTGGCTACGCCACTGTTCACATGTTTTGAACCTAATTTATAGTCTCCGATGGATTTTTGAATTTAATTTGTTCAATTTGATTGATGAAGAAGCAAGACTTTAGCAGGACATTTTTCAAAATAGGTACTTCAAAACTTATTTTTCCTTGAAGAGGCATAGAACGGTCAAAATTTCACAAATCAATTTTTGGCTTTCCTTCCCAGTTTCATATTTTAGAAAACAATTTGGAGTTGGGTCGTCAAAAGAATACCTATCTCAACTACGTATTTCAATTTTTTGGTAGTGTATTTTGTAAAAACTTCAACGCTTCTTTTTTTGAGAGGGGAAGGGAGGGGAGAAGAAGGGTCAAAATTTTACATTTGAATTTTTCAGTTTTCAATTTTTTTGGGATATTCCTTCGAGGAAGGGGGGGGGGGTTGGAACAGTAATTTTACCACTTCAGTTTGTCGTTTTTTTTGTACATTTTTCATTCAATAATGTGCCGGTAATACGCGGCTATTCAAATATAAAAATACGCGGCCGTCGCGCATCGCTTTGTTTTCGTTTATAAAATAGTTACCAAAATTTTACTTTGTTATTGTTATCGAATACATCGTTATATCGACATCTACTATTTATCCGTCTTCAGATTTCTTTGATTCTTGGTACAGCATCTGTACAATTGGTGACCTCCGACGAAAAAATGATGAACGAAAGCGGCGAAACTGGCACTTCGGCGAATAATGGTTCAGCTACGAATGGCGCTGATAGGGCAGTTATCAACACGGTCAAAGTCGAATTTCCACCTTTTGCGCCGAATAATGTCCGAGTATGGATATGCCAAGTCGAATTACGCTTAAGTATGGGTAAAGTTGTATCCGAAAAAAATAAATTTAATCACTTAGCGACCGGTCTTACACCGGAAGTAGCCGCGCGAGTTCAAGATATTTTATTTCACCCACCTACTGAAAATCCTTTTCAAGTTTTAAAGGACCGAATTATATCCGAATACGAACCTTCGAATTCCGAGCAAATAGCTCAGCTGCTCGAGGGATGTCAACTGGGTGATCGCAAACCATCCAGCTTACTTCGAGATATGCGAAAATTGGCAGAAAATCGCGCAACGAACGATCTACTCCGCGATCTATTTCTGAAAAGATTGCCAAATCAGGTACAATTAATTATCGTTGCTTCCGGTACCACAGATGTAGATAAGATCGCCGCTGCCGCAGATTCCGCTATGGAATATTATTCCGGTACATCTGCGAATGTTTCTGTCAGTGCTGTTCAATCGTCACGCAGCCAAAGCCCTAAACGAGAGCCAGACGATTTGCTCAAAAAGATCGAAGAGTTGACAAAGTCAGTCGATAAATTATTCGAAATGCAACGCCGTAGTCGTTCGCGCACTCGCAATCAATCAGGTAATCGTAATCATTCCAAGCATAGATCTCAGACACCGAAAAACCGAGACTATTGTTGGTTTCATAATGCTTTTGGAGATAACGCTAAAAAATGTCGAGATGGTTGTACCTACTCCAAATCCGGTAGATCAACGTCAAAATCGCCGGAAAACCAAGATCGGTGCTCCAAATAGCGGCGTATGGCGCGCCTCCCATTAAATCTCGCCGTTTATTTGTATATGATCGTAATTCTAACCAAAAATATCTGATTGACAGCGGTGCCGAAGTTTCTGTAATTCCTGCGAAATCAATAGATCGAGGCCGACGCTCCAGAGCCACATTATGTGCAGCAAACAATACCAAAATCTCTACGTATGGTACACGTCTACTAGAGTTAACATTGGGTTTGCGACGCAGTTTTGTTTGGCCTTTTATTATTGCTGACGTTGCAATACCGATAATCGGCGCTGATTTCCTAGCAAATTACCATTTATTACCCGATCTCAAGCATGCAAAACTTATTGACGCGGCAACTCAGTTGTTTACTGGTGGTATAATTCAATCGATAGATATTTCACATACCTCGGTAAGCACTGTAGATCGTTCACAAGAATTCGCGAAAATATTAGAACAATTTCCAGATTTGACTAGACCAAATATCAAACGTGAATGCGGAGTTACTCACTCGACTCAACACGTAATCGACACCACCGGCCCTCCCATCCCAGCTAAAGCACGACGGTTATCGCCCGAAAAGCTGAAAGCTGCGAAGCTCGCATTTGAGGAAATGCTGCGCAAGGGTGAAATTCGGCCATCTAAAAGCCCATGGGCCTCGCCACTTCACGTTGCAAGTAAAAAAGGTGAAGAACAATGGCGAATGTGTGGTGATTATCGTAAATTAAACTCCGTAACGAAACCGGACAAATATCCAGTACCAAACATTCTCGATTTTAATGCGACTCTTCATGGTGCTGTGAAATTTACTAAACTCGATATTAAATGTGCATATTATCATATTCCTGTAGCACCAGGTGATGTTGAAAAAACCGCAGTCATCACCCCGTTTGGTTTATTCGAGTTCCCATTTATGCCATTTGGTCTGAAAAATGCCGCGCAATCTTTTCAAAGGTTCATGGATGGCATTCTCCGTGACTTACCTTTTGTGTACGTATATATCGACGACATTTTAATTGTCTCAAACTCGACAGAAGAGCATGAAAAACACGTACATATCGTTTTAGAACGCCTCGCGCAGGCAGGTTTAATTTTGAGCGCTAATAAATGCGTGTATGCGCAAGATAGCATCGAATTTCTCGGATATCAGGTCAACACAAACGGTATCCAACCATCATCCGAACGTATACGTCCAATCATCGATTATCCGAAACCCGTCGATGTCGCTGGTTTAAAAAGATTTATTGGTATGATTGGTTTTTATCGCAGGTGCATGCCAGGTGTTGCAGATATTCAGAGACGACTTCAATCGATTATCAAGTCGAATAAGAAAAATGACAAAACTCCGCTTACCTGGTCTGCTGATGCCGAAACTGCTTTCAACGAATTGAAATCTCGTTTAGCCGATGCAATTCTTCTTCATCATCCTGATCCAAAATGTCCGATTGTTTTAATGACAGACGCGTCCAATACTGCGATTGGTGCAGTGTTGCAACAGATTCGAGGTGAAACGTTAGAGCCTCTCTCATTTTTTTCAAGACGTTTGTCAGAAACTGAATCTCGATACAGTACTTATGATCGTGAGTTATTAGCTATTTTTGCATCTATAAAACATTTCCGTTCTCAACTCGAAGGTCGAGAATTTAGTATCTACACTGATCATAAACCGTTAACATTCGCATTTTTCCAAAAAAATGAAAAAGCTTCACCTAGACAAGCTCGCCAACTTGACTTCATTAGTCAATTCTCAACCGATATTCGTTACATCACCGGCGCTGATAATATTCCAGCAGATGTAATGTCTCGTATGGTCACTGCTATTCAATCGATACCTGCAATTGACTATACAGAACTTGCTCACGAACAGCTTATTGACAAGGAAATTCAAAACCTGTTAAATGGTGACTCCTCTCTAAAAATTGCAGCAAAAAAATTACCTGAAAGTGATTCAACGTTACTTTGCGACATGTCCGGTGTCAAACCACGACCAGTTGTTCCAAAAAAATTTCAATTCACCGTTTTCTCTAGTATTCACAACTTGTCTCATCCCGGTATCCGAAAAACAGCTCAAATGGTATCCGATCGCTTCGTTTGGCCTGGTATTCAACACGATTGTCGTCTATGGGCTCGCGCATGTCAACAATGTCAAAAGGTAAAAATTTATCGTCATACTAAATCACCTTTTGGAGTTTTCGAAAAAGTAGATCGATTCCAACACATACATATGGACATTGTTGGGCCTCTGCCACCCTCAAGGGGAATGACCTACGTTATCACTATCATCGATCGAACTTCGAGGTGGCCTGAAGCATTTCCGACCAATACCATTACAGCCGAGAAAGTTGGAGAAATACTAGCTACTCAATGGGTACCGCGTTTTGGTGTACCTGCTACAGTAACCACTGATCAAGGTCTGCAGTTTGAATCTGATTTATTCAGAAAGTTAACCGCATTATACGGTATTCAACGTAATTCTACTACTGCATATCATCCTATGTCAAATGGTTGTATTGAACGATGGCATCGTGTCATGAAAGCTGCCATTATGGCACATCAGACACCCAACTGGGTAGACGTTTTGCCGATTATTTTACTTGGTTTGCGATCCGCCATTCACGATGATCAAAATGTCTCATCCTCACAACTTACTTATGGTACTGCACTTGGTTTGCCTGGTGATTTTTTCACTCCTACCGAAAAAATTCAAAATGCACCTGAATTCGTTCAGCGTATGAATCAGGCAATTACTGACGCAGCCAATATTACACGTAAAGAGCGTAAACAAAATTCGATTTATTTTCCTCGCGAATTGAAAAATTGTAGTCATGTTTTCTTACGAATAGATGTACAACGTCGAGCTCTACAACCTCCGTACGCAGGTCCGTATCGTGTAATCGAGCGTAATGATAAAATTTTCAAAATCGATATCGACGGTAAATGTAAGGTTGTATCCATAGATCGCGTGAAACCAGCATTTTTGTTAAATAACGATTCGACCGATTTCGTCTTCGAAATTCTTAAAAAATCGTCGCGTAATGTATCGTTTTCAAATCGCTAGTTTCCCACTAGAGGGGGAGCTATGTGCCGGTAATACGCGGCTATTCAAATATAAAAATACGCGGCCGTCGCGCATCGCTTTGTTTTCGTTTATAAAATAGTTACCAAAATTTTACTTTGTTATTGTTATCGAATACATCGTTATATCGACATCTACTATTTATCCGTCTTCAGATTTCTTTGATTCTTGGTACAGCATCTGTACAAATAAATTATTCTGAATCAAGAGTTGCGAGTTGGTAAATTAAGAATTTTACAACGAAATTTTTCAATATTCTACAAATGGGTATAAAATGAATAAAAAATTTTAGATAATTGGATTGAAAAAAAGGAGAACTCTTTTGAACATATTGGAATCCATCTCTTGTGAACTAATTCAACAAACAATCGCTAATTTTTAAATATGAATAAAAAATGTTCGAAAAAGGTCTTCAGGGCATGTATGGTTCTCAATTTTTTCCCAAAAAAAAGTTAACTCATTTGTAATCAAAAAATCTCAAAAAAGTAACCAAAAAGTAACTAAAAAAGAGACAAAACACGAACCAAACAAAAACAAAAAATTATACGAACTGAAATGTTCAGGTTTTTAATTTTCAAGAGTTGAGCTATTTTGAAACTTTTTGATGAAAAATTGAGACTTTTTCTTGACAATTTTTGGCAAGATGGAAACGAAACTAATTAACAAAAGGAATGATTTTCTAGCAATTTCAGTAAAAAAAAAACTCGACTTTTGAACAATTTTTTAAAAAACGTAACACTTTGGATTTTTTTTGCAAAAAACTAACCACTATTAGAAATGTTGATGAAAAGCAAGTATTTTTCACCATTTTGGGCAAAAAGCAAGACTTGTGACAATTTCAACAAAAATCTGTCATTTTTGGAAATTATTAAAGAAATCAAGCTTTTTCACGACATTTTTTCGAGAAATGGGATTTTTTTATTTGTACTCGCAACCAAGCAAGGCTTTTCAATTGCTAAAATTCCAGAATTGTCATCAATAAGCACAACATGGGGCAATCATTGGAAAAAAGTAAAACTTTTTGGGATTTTTTGCAAAAAATCGAGAACTTTTGACAACATTTAGCAAAAAGAATGACTCGAAACAGCAAAAAACACGAATTTTTGGCAGTTATTGGTAAAAAAAATGATAAGTACTTTTTCGCAGCCTTTGATAAAAATGGTAGTTTTTTTTTGATACATGTATTTTTCGGTTAAAAAGTGAAATTTTTTGGCATCTTTTAAAGCAAAAAAGCGAGGCTTTCGGGTAATTTTTAGAAAAAAATGAATTCTTTTTGGAATTTTCTGGGACCGAAAAAGTGACAATTCTTAGCAAGAAACTAGAAGAAACTAGGATTAAATAATTCCAGTATGTATTCTAAATTCAATTTTCACAAACTCAAAAAACAAAAACACTCGAAGTCCTCATTTCATGACATTAGAGACTAAATCGATAACTCATATTCTTCAGGAAACGCTATAAGGCCACATGATAACGTATTATAATCGTCCGACTCAAATCCCAGTGGCATTTTCTCCGTTATCTATGTACATACGCGATGAAACTTTATCACACACAAGGTCCAGTTTTTCATTCAACTATATTACTTTTACCATGAAAAAAAAAGCACCAGCATATCGTCAAAAGTCAGGTCAAACAAAGGCAGTTATCTTCAGACTGGAAATGTCACACAGAGTAAACATAACGCATGATGAATGAGTCGAAACCTTAAAAAACCAGATCACAAAATGACTCTCGAGTCTCGAGCAATATCACGAATAGGTAGAACGAACTTTTCACGCTTTTGCATACTCGTATTTCCTTTATAAACACAGGCGAAGCTAAAAATAACTCTCAAACATCTTTTACGCGGTTTATTTTCCCAATCATACTTCAATTTTTATACCATTCTGCGATCGTGGAAAAAAAAACTAATCGACCAAACCAACATAACGCCAACACATGAAAACATAAAACGACTTCAATTATCCGAAATACACGTATACCTTTCTTCGAGATACGTAGGTAAAGGTATACGATTATGAAAGACTATATTCAATAATTCGATGGCTTGTTTCCATGACAATTTCTATTCTTATTTTTTCAATGAAAGAATTCCCTTGGGCGGGAAAATTAAAGTACCTAAGGGCGTCATTTTGAAATATCCAGGAAAAAAACCGAGCCGCCGATGAGAAAGAAAGCTGAAAGTAGGTAGATATTATAGGGCTTCCCTTTTTAATTAAACCCTGTTTTGGACATTCAAAGCAGAAGATATTTATGATTTTTTTTTCATGTTTTGTAAGCTCGCGAGGCTTTTTCCACCACCTTCCTGTTTACCTTTGTTCGAAAGAACTTTAGGCTATGTAGTATGTACCTGGATTGGTACAATATCATGAATTTTTCTCAGATTTTGTAGGCACGTATGTATCAAGGACACTTTAAACCTGTATTAAACTACTAAGCGATATAGGGTGTTCAGAAAGTATCAACGAGTCCTTTGGAGTGTCAAACAACAAATTTCAACATCAAACTGCAAGATACCTTCTGCTGAACTTTACCTAATATTTGGAGGACTTTGAGCATAGCATTTTTCAAATTCCTCTCTTTCTTTTTTCTTCGCTTTAAAAATAAGCTCTCGACAATAAAATGCAAACTAAAAACTCTCACGACAATAAACCACGAATAAGGATACATTTTTGTAAAATTTTCAATAAAAAATGCAATACTTTTTCAATTTTTAGAACTGTTGGGTCAAACACAAGACTTAGAACATTTAGATCCTATGTAAGCAGTTAAACAAATTTTATCACATTTATGTTCAAGGAATAGCATAATCTTAAAATGACAGGAGTCGAAAGGCGACAGGAAGAATTAAATTGTTTCGTATCAGCTACTTACGCACGAAATAAACGACTCACCTTTCCTCGGGATGAAAAAAATGTGATACAACGTTTAAAAAATAACGCGAATACTTTTTTGACGAATAGTTAAAAAATTCAGAACAGTGCAAATCACCTTGTCGAATAAAAAATCACACGTAACGAACCAAAATCAAAAAAAAAAACAAAAAAAACCACGAAAACTTCGTATTTTTCACCGATCGAAAATCGACACGAACATTAATCCCGAAAACGTTCGATCGATTAAAAATCCATCGGTATACTGAAGCCAATTTCTTTCCACACTTGAGCATGTACGTCGCACAAGCCTTTAACAACAGATAATACGTAGATTCGATAACCAGTTCAAAATAGAAGACATTTTGACTTTACGAATCCCATTCATACCTACAAAATAGTTTTTCCAATCGTCATTTTGATAAGACCTCGTCGGCTTATCTGGCTTATCGCAACACTTTATCGGTAACATGATATTTTTACACGTAGCGGTGTTGCCAAAAATAAATTCGTACCTCAATAGACTTGAAAATTTGGAGAAAATTGATCAATTGCTAATATTTAGTGCGTACATGTAAGTAAGTACCCAGTAGGTATCTAATATGACAATACGAGGTCTGTCCGAAAAAAATCCGACCTGTGTTCAAATCTCCCGCCACAGGAACCGGAACGCGATCTACTCAACTGAATGTTGACTACTGACATCTTACGAAGTTCCCTGCGCAGTTATACGGCCAGCGGAATTGTTGTTCGCGATCTGTGTGCAATTGTTTGCAAAGAAATTTTTACCTTCGGCGAATTTTGGATTATCCTCTGATTACGCTCAAATCTCCTTACTTTCGGCGGTAATTCAAGTTTTTCGCACAGTCAGAAGTTGTAGTGGACTATATCTGGACTGTAGGGAGGTTGGCGATGCTGCTGGATGCTGTGTTTTTCCAAAAATTGCTGAAGAAGAGGCGAGGAGTGCACTGGATTTTTGTCATTTTGCAGGAGGCAATTAGCACTGTGCCAAAGATTTGGTTATTTTTCCCCACCAAATTCACATAGAAAGCTGGAATTTGGAATGTATCTCATTTTCAACCCCTTCTCTTCCTCCGAATCGGTTAGAAATGGTTTTGAGTCATTTTGAGCTGTTCTGGAGCCTTTGAAAGATTTTTGAAAGTTTAAATTTCCTTAAAGTTTAACTCAATGAAGTTGGAAAGCTTTCGACGCGCATTGAACTGGCTATACCACTACTTCATTTGAGTTGTGACCATCCATTCTTTTCAGGGGACCTTTCTCTTCATTTTGATATGTTATGGTTCGTGAAAATTCATTTCGAATCCAAAATTAAATGCAATAACGTGCCTCATCATTTTCACTGTTTTTTCAAAATTCGCCGAATGTAAAATTCTCTTTGCAAACAATTGCACACAGATCGCGAACAACAATTCCGCTGGTCGTATAACTGCGCAGGGAACTTCGTAAGATGTCAGTAGACAATATTCAGTTGGGTAAATCGCGTTCCAGTTCCTGTGGCGGGAGATTTGAACATCGGTCGGATTTTTTTCGGACAGACCTCGTATTTTGTTCGATTTTTGAAAATTTGAAAAAAATCAATAAATTGTTGTCTAATTTTCTAATATTTTGCTACACTCGGAGAATTTTGAAAAATAATGATCAATTTTCAGTTCACATCAAAGATATTTTTCATTATAAACTTCAAGCCAAAAAAAAATCACGATTTAAAACTTTCCTTGCAGACGAGACTTCATTGCATGGTCTCAAAATCAAAAGTACAAATTAATTTTCGAAAAATAGTATAGAAGAAAGTTGGCAAATCCAAGCTTAAACAGCCTAAGAGAAAATCAACAATTACATATCTTCTATTCGACGACTAGCCACATCAAAGCATGTTTAGATACCTCAGATAATTGCAAATCGATTTTTGCTGATATGCCCCCCCCCCTCCCACCCCAAAAATGGTCAAGGTACAAATCAACTGTTTGTTAATGAAACCAATTAAAATTTGAACACAGTACCTATTCAGGTTAATCAAATTCTAAATACATATTTATAAATTTAATACATCCAACTTTGGATAATTGACCTCCCCCCTCCTCACCTCTTCAAAAAAAATAGCAAATAAAACATACCAATTAAAATCGAATAATGAAACCTGATTAAGAATTTGACAATTCCAGCAAACAGCAAACTTTTTGTCAATTTTTGCAAAAAAGTGAGAACTTTTGGCAAAAGGTAGACTTATACAAGATTTTTAACAAAAGTCAAAAGGTTTTTGGAAATTTCTGGCAAAAGGGCGAATTTCTCAGACTTTTTTTTTGAAAAAAGGTGACCTTTTTTGGAATTGAAAAAAATCGACAATTTTTAGTGGCAAAAAACGAGACTTTTTGGAGATTTTAACAAAAGACAGGATATTTTGCTATTTTTGACAAAAATCAAGACTTTGACAATGTCAGCAAAAGGTAGTTTTTTAAACCATTTTTCGCGAAAAAAAATAAAGCGTACCCAGGTATAGCTTAAAAGTGAGATTTTTTTACAATTATTCAGCTAAAAGCAAGAATTTTAGTCAAATTTTCGGCAAAATGCAAAACCTTGACAGTTTTAGCAAAAAGCAGGACTGAACTTTTGGGCAATTGTTTTTGCAATTTTAAGTTTTTTTGACGATTTTGCCAAAAATTGAAAAATTTTGACATCCCTCTCAAATTGACAGATTTTGATTTTTTTTGGCAAAAACAGAATTTTGGGGCAATTTTTGTAAGAACAGGAATGTTTGATAATTTAGGCAAAAAATGTACACTATCTTGGCTATTTTGTCAAAAATCAACGCTTTTCAACATTCCCATTCCCCCTCCCCCCTCCCAAAAAATCAACACTTTTTCACTTGGGCATATTTGGCGAAAAAAAAAATGAACCTTGTAAGCGAGTCTGGCAGTCTGGCAGAGAACAAGACTTTTGTTTGGTAATTTTGAAAGAAAAGAGGACTTTTCATACAGATAAGGCGAAAATCAATTCTTTTTGGATGTTTGAGGCGGAGAAAAGCTACAAAAAATTATGTACTTACTTGAAACTGTCAAGAATGAGCATCCCCCTCCCCCACCCTCCAAATGTCTGGTTGCAATTATATTCATGCATTTTGGATTCCGTGCAGAAAAACGAATTTTTTGGTATTTTTTGAAAAAAACCGGTACTTTTGTACAGTTTTTGAAAATTTAGCAAGAAATGAGACTTCTTGGTAATTGTGACAAAAAGCAAGGCTTGCTATTTACCTATAGCAGCAGCTAATTAATAGTGGAACTTTGTGAATTTTAGCAAAACAGAGAGTTTTGCAACCGTAACGTTGAAAAAGAAATGCAACCAATCAGGGGAAAAAATGGAAGTGTAGGTATACATGTTTCTGCAAATTATTCTACGATTCATATTTGTTTTCTTCAAGAAGGGTCAAAATTTCAAAAAATTAAAATTTTGGAGTTTTTTTTAAAAAGTACCAAAATATTGAAAAAAAAACAACCAAAATATAAGTTAGGTACGTCACGTTCATTGATTAATCAATGGTCACGTTATAGCGGTTTCACATGACTAGAAGAGTAGGTATGGAACACAGCAATTTGGTATTTTTTCATAATTTAAATATTTTTCTGAAAATACACCCAAAAAATTTCAAAATGAATACAAAATTGAAAACGAGTATGGAGTGAGGATCGATGCCATTTTTGCAGGCTGTTTACTCAACACATAGTTCAACTCAAGTTATGCCCTCGTTACACGTCTTTTCAAAAATATGCATCGCAGGAAGTTACGAAACACCCTGTGCACACGGTTATAATGGAATTTAGCATACATAAATACCCTCATACAAAGGAATATACTTACTGGGATACTTTTGTTTTTGAATAATCGCCATAGGAGTGTTTTAAAAACGGATTCCATAAAAGGCTACACAGTCATAGGAACGCGGTTATTGGAGGTAATTTCGTGTATACGCATTAAACCTCCGAAATGGTTAAGCTGCTTCTCGGTACTTAATGGGCGCGGCCGGGCAGGGCTGACTTCTCTCTTCTTCTCCGGCAACGATAATGATATCGATTATAATTATGCGTTAGAAAGTATCTAGAATATAGTATAGCACGGTAAGGGTTCATTTATTGAAAGTATAATCTGGCACATCTCTTTTGCTACGTACACCCTTTGAACGATAAAGCTTCGTCGCGTCGTTTGCTCTTCACAACAATACCAAAAACTCGACTCATTAGCATAATTGGAAAGGTGTATAGAAAAGGTAACGATATGCTTCTTATAAACACGATGAGCCTATCGAGGCAAATTTCAACCCTCTGTAAGAAATATGTATACGAGCGACGACGACGATAGAGCTAGAGCTACGATACCTTCGAAGAACTGAAGAGTGAATTTGACGCAGCGAGTCTTTGATTTAGCCAAGTCTGTATTACGAGTACGAATGGAAATTCCCCATAATTTACCTTCACAATAGCAAAAACCTCTCTCTTAGTCGATGAAACATTCTCTATTTTTGCATACCACAGTCAGACTGAAACTGCGAGAAAGAGAAACCCCCGACATCGAGTATTATATGCTTACTCCAACATAAAAGTATAATACTTGAAAGCTAGGTCGTTTCATTTAGAGAAAAAATGGCAATCTTTTGCCGAATCGTACTCGCACTTCAAACCTTATACACCATTTGCATTTTTCAAAGGCATCAATTACTCGTTTAATAGTACTTTTTCTTTTTTTTTCTTACTTCTTGTATTAAATTATCGCGATTTATAATAATTTTTCGCGCCGAGCTTTTATTGCAACGCGTAATAATTTTTTTCCCATTCGGCGTTCGGGTAACAGTTGTTATTTCCTTAACTTCGAGGTTAATTGCGTTTGTGTGATGCATTTTCACCCACTAAACTTTCCACGTAATCATGAAAAAGCTATAAACTTTTTAAAATTACAATTTTTGAATAAAAGTTTCAGTTTCGTTTTCGTTTCTGCTATTCACTACGGCTGTTTCTTATACGAGTAAAATAAGCCTCGTCGTCCTCGATTCACCATCGCGCATAGGTATAATATTTCACCGTTAATTTACAATAATAGGTCAATAAACTCTCGACGAACGATTTTATATCCCCAGAAAAGCATGAAACCTCCCTCTTCGGCGGGTAATTAATCTGATTATTATTGCCTATACAGTTCCAACAAACATTCGCCAGATTTATTCGTTTTATCCGTATCCTCTCTCACCCTATACCTCGTTCAATGGAAAATTTCGCAGACAAAAGCGCAAGTTTTTAAAAACTTGGCCAAAGTTGAAAAACGCCGAATCGTTCATCAACTCTTTACTTTGCACCCAGCCAACGCGTAGATGGGTTTTACGCCTCTGAAATAAAGCTCTCTCTGCATCGCTTATTTTTCACAGCAGTTTATACCCCTGCTACTTGCCACCCAGTACCGTAGAACCGACCAATAAAACGAAAAGTAAGGGTGTTAAATGAACCCTTCGCTGTTTTTTTTCCTCTCTTTCAACAAACTTTGAAAAATATGTATTTAAAAATTACTTTTTCGAAAGTTTTCAAATTTTTTATATCCAACCGAGTGACGAGAAAATTATTTAGTTTACTTCGACGGAGTATATAAGCAGATACAGCTTCAATAGCATCGTAATAAGGTGGTTTACAGACGAATGAAATTCCAGAGGGAAGATAATGTGATTTAGATGTAGATTACATTGAATTTCAGTAATAAAATACTTTACATAAAAATATGGCAACTATTTACGAATTAGAAGAAGCGTCAAATTTTAAAAAGGTAATCAAAATGCAACGTTGATGAGACAAGTCATTCAAATGAATCATGTTATTATGAGAATCTGCATCATTTTCAAAAAAATCCATTTTTCAACACTTCTTCCTCCCTTTACGAAAACAAAACATTAAAATTCAATTTCAACCCCCCCCCCCCTCCATAAAAAAAGAAACCACCAACATTTAACACAAAAAATAAAAACCCCAATTATTGAAAAAAAAAAAACATCGAAAAATTAGAAACAAAGAAATGATATACGCTGCGAAAACGTACCATTAATGGGGGACAAAATTGAATAAATGGTATTTTTGGACCTTTCACTTTCATAAACCTATAATCGCGCCATCGCATTAGCATTAGAAATTGCCTACCCACTCCTTGTGAAGGAAATTTATAAGCAATACTCGATTACAATGCATGAGTCATAAAAATTATATAGTGGTTTAAGCGAAAGGTAATGTTTTATTTGACAGATTTCAAACACACATAACGTATGTGAAATTTTCACCATTAGTATTGATTTTATGGAGTCGTAGGAGGTCGACGAATTTAAAAAATTCCCAATTTAACGTATAGTCACCCACATTGTAAAATTCTTCTTTATAGGTACATATTTCTGCTCTGCAAACGAACACGTGAGTAAATCTGAAAATTATTTTTAGAATTTCAGGGGTTAAAAAGCATCGTTGAAATTTCATCATTTTAGCTGTATATACTCGAATAACATTTCATTTTTCTTTCAACGTATACTTTTTCTTTGTTTGAAATTTTCAAAACGAAAAAGACACAACTTTTCAACGCGCAACAAAGTGTTTGCTCAACATTTCAAAAGTACGATCAGAGCACACCGAATTTGATTTTTTTTTCTTCTTCACAAAAGTTGAAATGAAAATGAAAAGTTGCTGCTAAATGACAAGTAAAAGAAACTTTCCAACTTTCTTGTTCAACTCTTCCTCTCATAGTCTGTCGTCCTTCGAGTGAAAAATTATTCGCCTCATTTGGTGAAATTTTCTAATAATCGCAGGAAAATTATAACAAACATCCTTCTTTTTCTGTACCTACCTAACAGTCGACAATGGCGAAAAATTCGCAACTTTTTTCATCAATAATTTCTTTGAAGTTGGATACAGCAAGAGGGATGGGGGGGGGGAATCACAAAATTAATACTTTTACTTTTTCTTCGAGCGTCTTATTTGAATAAAATCGAAGCTTTAATATATTTTTGACGAAATTCTCAAACTCGACGTATCATTCGACCAATTTTTTAAAGGCAGCTTTCGATCAACACAACCAAGGTTTACTATAGGTACTTGAAGTAATTTTTTCACTGCCTGTATGAATAGAACTAAAGAACGTGTTATCAAAAGAATAAATTTTTTAATTCTGAAATATTAAATTTAAAAAAAATGAAAATTAATTACTAGAATAATTAATTAGGTACCTACTACAAAAAAGGCCCCAAAAGTTACCGTTTATTTGAGCTATAAGGTAGGCTAGGAGGAAAACGTAAAGTAATCATTAAATCTAGATATGAATGGCTGAATTTTCAAACAAAAAAGATGAAAATTAAGTGGAGTAATTTCGAGGTCGCCTATCAATTTTATGAATCAGAATTTTATTTGAAAGCAAGGACGATTTAAATTACCAACCTAATTAGGGATATATAAATATAAACCCACACTCGAGGTTAAAATACGAGTACCTTTTTCAACGTTGAAACATTATTAAACTAGTCGAATTTTACACCGGCAACAGATACTTAATTGATGACTCGTCGATAATTTAAAAAACGGAAATATGCTAAACTGACGGTTTGTTTTCATGATTGAATAAATAGGTATTTGAAAATGGAAAAATAATGAATAAAGCTGAAAAATACTGAAAAATAAAACTACCAAAAGAACTCGATTGAAAAAAAAATGGAAAACAATAATAATATACCAGGGAATTGAAGTTTTCAACAAGAAATCGTAAATTACGAGAAAAATTAGTTTTAAAAAACACACACACAAACAGCAAAGTAACAACTTTTTGAAAAAACAAAATTTTGGCATACTGACCAGAAAACTTTTTATTTTTCAAAACGAAAAAGCTGGAAAAAATACACTTCGAGTTGGGAAAAATTCCACCTTAGTTGAAGATTTTTTATTCTACTGTCCTCTCGCTCCTACATACAATAGATCGTCTGCAATAAGTTCATGACGACTTGGAAGGCGAAAGGGAGTGGAAATGATAGAGAAAGTCGCTAGCAAAAAACTTGATTGAAATTTACTGTGGACGAAAACCAGGCAATTTTTTCTTCTCAGAGAAAGTCAAAAATCTCACCACCTCCATTTACATATTTTTTCTGCTATAAGAATCAAGGTGTCTACTAAATCAAAGAAATGAAAAACGATGGCCTTTTGATGACTTTTGGATGATCAAATTTTCACTTTTAGATAACATTTTTTTAAAATTATGTAGGTTTGAAATTCAACTTTGGCGAGTGACTTTCATAGAATTTTTTGAGCTGATCATCAGAAAAATATCGAAAAAATTTCACTATGTCAGGATTTTTCACAAATTTTTGGTAACTTATAAGAGATTCTGTAATAGTAAGGATTGGAATAAATACGATAGGGTGGTATTATGATAATTACATCGAGGGAATCATTGCAAGAATTATTCCTTAGAGAAGGAATAATTTCCTCTACCAAACTAGCTCAAAATATGGAGAGTCACCACCCTTCCTAATCCTACTATTCATTTAATTCAAAAGAATGTTAAATAAAACACTCGAGTGAACATTCCATGTCCCAAAAGTTGATGTATTCATGAAATATTACAGGTGTACTAATACTTTATAAGTTACAAAAGTAAAACTAGTGCAACTAACATAGGCAAAACACATACATCTATGCCAGAATAGTAGTATAAACATAAGTTACAGATTATATGTTCGTCAACGAAATAGACAATATTATTAAAATTAGTAGGAACGCCTGATGAGATTGCGCCCTTCGTCGTTCTACCTATGTCCATGGTTCACACTAAATCCCCATGTCCGCAGGCAGGCATTTTGACCAACATAAAAATAAAGAAGTTAATCTAAAGGAGGTATTTGATCGGGGTAAAATCCCATTATAAAATGTACGCATTAATCTACTCACCTGTGGGTCCCCTAATACTAGGCCCGAGCGTAGATTCTAGTTTTAGAAACACTTTCATAGGGTTGCCACTTCTCCCAGTCTGGATTCTGGTGAAGGGTCCAAGAAATATGGGAATAATCAAAGGATCCCCATCGGGGGTTACGTTAAGCTTTTGAAATAAATTTGTATTAACCACCGAAGATGGATTGAAATAATAAAAGAACTAGCACGACACATTCTATATTAAATTGGGTAAAATCGAAGACAAGACCTTGCCACCGCGAATAGAAGGAATCAAGTAAGGAGGCGAGCTCGACGTTCTCAGAGAGATACCTCGAGTTCGCGGATCATCTATGACGTCAATAGTTCACACATTGTCATTTACTGTCAGGGTAGAGGGATGCCCAGGGGGTTTCCATGATCGAAAGATCTAGAAGAACCAAAATAAGATGACCCTCGCGAGGTACATCTTCGAAATATTGCTTATGCAATATGTACGACATGGACTACCTATGGCAGTCAGGGCATATTTCCCCATTACAATTCCTATGACAATTTTACCACTTTTATAATGCGTCGCATAATTTTTTCACGATTTAATTTTCAATTCGATATTAGATCAATTTTTTGTAATTTTCGACAATTTTTATTCTTGACCGAGCATTTTTGCTCAATTCTGCTCAATTTTCAGCTAATTTAAACAACTTTTACGCCATTTCAACAAATTTTTAAGCAATTTTTTCGAAATTTCACATACTTAATTACCCAAGTACAAGGTTAATTTTGTCACCAATTTATGGTACCTTTCAGTAACTGGGAAGTTCAACAATAATTTTTACAATACATACTCATACTGCAGCCTGTATTTTTGACAAAATACATAATATTATTCAATTTTGGGAATATTAAATTAATTTTAGGTAACTGTATTCAATTTTTGGCCAAATTGATGACTTTATGATGACTACGAAGATTTACAGTACAAAACAATGCCTTTTTAATGACTTTGATGATCTAGTAGACGTCTTGAACAGCACCAAAAAACAGCCAAATGTTGATTAAGAGCTCTGAAAAATCAAAAAGCACTCAAAAACGAACAATTTCAAGACTTCTGTTTATTTTCTTAAAATTTTAGGTAAACCTGTGTTCTGGAAATTTTTTCTTCTCAAATACTTCGTATTAATTCAGCTAAAACATCGAAAGACATCATTTCTCAGGGTGTCTACAGAAATTTATTGACCGAAAATCACTATTTTTTCACAACTGTCAAAAAAAAAAATCACTAATCACCTTCCAAAATATTTTTAACCCTCGTCCTCCCAATCGGTTCCTTCATTTTTTTTTTTCTGGAAAAAATAGGTAATATTTAGGTTTTATCAGCTTTTCAATGTTGACCAGAGGAGAGAAACTGAACTATACGTACATAACACCAGTGTTACCATTCAACTATTTCGAAAATAAAATTTTTTCAAATATGAAAGATGGTGGATTTTTTCATTTTTATCATTGATTTCTATTTGTGTAAAAAAATTGGATTTTCCACTTTTTTCATTTTTCACTTCTTTTTAAGCAAAATTGCAGAAAATCACTACTTTTTCACTATACTTTCACTACCTTGTAGACACCCTGTTTCTGAAACCAAGAAAAAAATTGAAATGCAGCGGTGCCAATTTTTTTAATCATAATTGCGAATTCCAATAAACCGAAAAAATGTTTTAGGCCATTTTTTTCAATTTTTGGCACCACTATGTTGCAAAATATTTCCTCACGAGCTTCAGAAATAATATCTTTCGATATTTTACTTCAAACTTCAGTGTTTTTGAATAGGCTACATCCAATATCTACTGAAACTCTCAATCAAAAAACGATTTTTTTTTCAATTTCTCATTTTCTGTAACCAAAAACAAAAAAAAAACACAGCATCTGAACATACAAAAAAAATTCCAAACGGTTTCACATCCAACCGCCAAAGAAGTACCTATACTTCTACCTCATATTCCTTATCGCGAAACTACTTCAAAAAGCCTTGTTAATGAGGTCTCTTCTGACGAAAATTAAATTTGTAAACTTGTTTAGGTAAACTGTAAACTGCAAAGTTCAAGATCTATCCAAGTACAACAGCGATAACCTGATGCAAGGGGGAGGAGGAGGGGAGCGGTAAGATGAAACTAAACCTCATTGTAACTTTGTGAATTGAAATTTAGCATACTACAATATTCATTTTCCCGCAACAAAATCGCTTCACTCTTCATCTCTCATTCTCTCCCTTATGGCTGCCAGTGAAACAGTGCAGTTATCTCGTCAAAAAAAACTTCCAGACACCCCTCTCTCCCTCGTCCCTTTAAAAATAAATCTCGAGAGTAATACTTCGGAAAGAAAATTAAACTAAACTCGAGCAGAAGTTGGATTCATCGAGACGATAAAAAATATAGCCAGGTAGTAAGTAGGTACTAGGTAGATATACGAGGTACATAGTACCCATAAACACATAGGTAATATAAAGGTACGAATATTCGTCGTATCGTACCATCATTTTGTTCATAAAAAATTCCTGCCAAAGTACACCAGCAGTCAAAAGCCGCTGATAAGTTTATGTTTCGTTAAACTGATATTTAAACCATCCAATCAATAACTTATGCGTGAAAAAATCGACACCCAAACACTTTAAAGTCGACACTTTTTACTATACATCAACCACCCTCACTCGTATCTCCCAAGTTGGCATTTTTTTTCGCTCCTTTTATCAACGTGTCAATAATTTATAAAGATGAGAAAACTTGGCAGACCTACGTGCTTGTATATGTTTGACTCGGTGGGTGTAGATTTTACCTAAGCCAAGTGGAAAACTACAGTTGGAAAATCACGTACTGTCGAGCTCCAAATACACAGCACCGAGGCAATGCTCGAGGCAACGATAATGTATTTTTTTTCATTATAAACGCAGGCGGCAAACTTTGCAGTTAGTTTTGTCGTCGTCGTCGTCGTCGTAACTACGAAAGCAAAAATTAAGGGTATTCTTTACACCGTTATCAGTGAGTGCGGGTGATGGTTGCATACCAGTTTTTCCTTAACATGTATGTTTACATTTGATGATTCAACTCGCGAACGACCAAAAATCACGAACTGCAGAGGTGCATTTCTTTTTTCTATTCATTCACAGTTAGACAATGGTGCATACTACACAACCCACTTTCAACAATACACACCCTCTTCACCCCACACTTACACAGTTTTTAAATGGTCCAGCTTCGTGTTGTGCAGTACATATAAGTTTAGTGTGATACATTCAAGAATGACTTTTACAGGTACTGTACACCCTACCCCTACCCTGCTGTGTATTTTTATACCTATATTTCTCTCAACTGTCTGGTTTTTTTTCTGGCAAGTCGCATGCGGCTGTGGTTGCACTCACAGGGTTATAGGTAGGTACCTACAGTAAGTATGAATACAGTAAGCTGAATTAGAAAGAAGAGAGGACATACTCATGTGAAATATTGAATTTTCGAGAGTGATTCTCATGGGATTTTTCACACTGGTCTTGAGAAAAATGATTAAAAATTCCCCTTCGTAAGAATTTTCTGCAAAACCGATTTTCTGATTGAAATTTTTCCCCCATTTTCCACCGTTTTTGAGGGTGAAAATGAACTTTCTGGGTCAATTGAGCACCCTTCAAAGAAAATTATTCCTGTACAGCACGTTTTTTTTTTTCTATACGGAGCTTAGCACTCACTCTCAGAGATTTATGGTCATAGTTTAAATGTACAGCTTTCATGTATTCTTTTTTTCGTAGAAAAAGGTGAAAAAATAAGAAAAATTTTCAACCAAAAATTGATTTACACACAAAAAATTGTTACGTGATGGAAAAAATTGGCTCCATTTTTTTTTTTTTTTTGAAATCAAAAAACAGCATTTCAGAAGCTATGAGTACAAAGGTCCATCTCTGATATTTATAGTAGATAGGTAGGTAAATGATCGTTCAGTTGACAAGTCAAAATTGAGCATTCTATATTTTTCCAAAATTACCTATTTGAAAAGTGAAAAGCGAAACCTCTCATAGAAAAATTAACCATAGTACATAAATATCAATAGGTAGGTACCAAGAGATTTAATGCTATATGATCAAAATGTTTTTCAATTTCTGGGTCAATATTCTTTCTTATAAAAAATGGGGCTAATGATGTTATGAGCATATGTTCGCTGCGCGAATGCGCGCATTTATTGCTCCAAAATTTTTGAGCAAATGCGCGAAATATGCGCGAGGAAAAAAGCATGTGACAAATCAAAATACTCGTCAGAGGTCACTATTAACAAAATAAACCAATAAGAACACTATCAACTTGAACCTTTTTTTTCATTCCATAAAAATTTTTTGGTCAAGAATGAATTTCGATTTTATTTGATGTTCTTCAGAAAATTCTTCTTTCTCCCCTTTTTTTATGATGTCCTGTTTGCTTGACACTTTGTACTCGCTATTTTTTATTTTTAAATCGATGGAACAAAAACTTTGAGACTCCCTCTTCTGAAAAATATTGAGGTATTTTTGGGAAAATGATTTTTTTTTCATATTTTAAATCAAAAATGCTTCCCATTTATCCTTCCCTTATTTTTAAAAATTGAGTTTCAAAAAATTGTCTCTCAAGTGGACTGGTGATAAATTTTGGGGGAAAGATTTAAACATCTGAAAATTTTGAATTTCAATTGAAAAAAAAATGAAATGCTTTCTTAAGTAGTGAAAAAAATCGATAATAATGATATTGAGCCTTCCTTCTTCCATTTGAATAAAATTTGAGATATTGTCTGCTTTTGTCTTTTTTTCTATTTTTCAATAATAGAACACAAATTTTGGGAAAAAATACGGCTCTTCTGAAAAATAGTAAGTGAGGAAATGACTTGTTTTTCCATATTTTAAATCAATAATTTTTGAATTTCTTCATGATTCTTCCCTTATTTTGGAAGTTTTAATTTCGAAAAATTTTCTATTGAGTGATGATGAATTTGGGGGAAAAGATCTAAACATTTAAATATTTTAATTGAAAAAAAATCAAAATTGTGGCAAAATTTTGTAAATGAAAGTTATGGATCCTTAATTTGGTCATGAAAATTGTTTATGAAAATGTGACGCAGAACACAGCCAGCGATGCACAGCATTTAAAATGGTACCATGTTGCAAAGTCGATTTAAAAACATTTTTAATTTGCAAAAAAATTCGATTTTTTGATTTAAAACATGAAAAAAAGTTTTGATAGGTGAAGTTGACCCATTTGACACCCATTTTTACCTATCTGTTGAAAAAAGTTTAAAAAACCCCTTCACTCGATGAAATAAACTCCTCGCAAAAAATCAAAATTCAAAAAAATTCCAAAAATGAACGAATTTTTATTTTTTTTGTTGTGAGTGTAATTTTTAACAACTTTTTCATGAAATACGTCAGAAAGAGATCTCAAACTTTTTTTTATGTTTAGAATTGAAAATTGAATATTTTTGAATTTTGATTTTTTGTGAGGAGCTCATTTCATCGAGTGAAAGGGTTTTTCAACTTTTTCAGCAGATACGTAAAAATAGGGGTCAAATGGGTCAACTTCACCTATCAAAACTTTTTTTCATGTTTTAAATCAAAAAATCGCATTTTTTCGCAAACTTTGAATTTTTTAAAATCAACTTTGCAACATGTTACCATCCCAATTTTTCAATATGTTTTTCAGCATGAAAAGTTGTCCATAATAATTATATTTTTCTGTTTTTATGATATCACTAAAAAGCCTTTCAAAACCACTACATAACTATTGGGAAAAGTTCAATTTTGGTAGGTATCGCGGTTCTCAAGTAGTCCACTGCTGAAATGGATGATATTTCAAGTTCACTGAAAACGTTGACACCTGCTGGCTGCCTTTGAAAATGAGCTAGACGGCTGCGATTTGCGCCATTGGTCATCCCTTCGGAAGGTTTTTCCATAGGAAAAATTTCAAAAAAATCGCCGAACCCACCCTACCACTTCTTGGTCTAATTGACGTGGAATGACCGACCAGCTTTGTGGTCTATTGCAAATGAATGTTCTTTTTAGACATGCCGATTTTCCTCAGAGAGAGGGAATTTGTCAAAATATGTAGATGTTGTAATTTTTTTCTTCTACCACTACCACCACCTCAAACCAAAACATCGAAAGATGTACCTTACTTTCTTAAACTGGGGAAATATTTTGGAACTCAATTGTGTCAGTTTTTTTTGCCAATTTCATAACCTCGAAAAAATGTTAGAAGTTTTATGCAATATTTCATTTAATTATACTTAGTACAATCAGAAACTAGTACTCAAATAATAATAATTTCAACTTACTGATGAAAAAAAAAATTGTTTTACCAAGAAGTGGAGTAATTATTAGATAGTCAATTACCAGGGCTTGGATATTCTTTCCCTAAAAAACCCAAAATATGCGCTTAAATATTCCCTAAAAAATGGAAAAATATGCTCTAAAAAGTAAAAATATTCCCTAACGATATGGGCATTGTTTTACAGGAAAAATCAATTCCTATACGATTTTACTAATATTGTTGTATAATACCAAGAATTTACGAACAAAAATGCAAAACAGAGCATTTTAAAATCACGAAAAGATAATTCTAATTTCATTATTAAAGGAATAAAAAACAAATAAAATGAACAGAAAAAAATAAGTAGGTACAAGAAAACTACTGCCAGTTTAACAAATTTTGCGGGGAAAAAATGAAAAATAGCCAAATATCAATGTGATGCAAAAATTTGAAATTGATCAAAATATTCCCTAAAAACCGCTAAAAACGTAAAATATGCTCTAAAAACCCAAAATATTCCCTAAAAAATGCAAAAATATGCTTTTATATGCTTTTATGGTGAAATATGCCAAAATATGCTCTAACGAATTAGGCTCATTTTACTTGAAATTTCATGAATCGTGGAGATAATTGAAAAATTCCCTATCCTCTATGCATACAAAAAATATGCTCCAGCATAAAAATTCGAGCCCTGTCAATTACATATCAGAAAAATTTCCCGGCTAAAATTGGAGTATTTGAAAAGAAAATCAAACAAGCCTATAGGTGAAGTGAGAACTTGAGTTTTTAAAAATTGATAATTCAAGAAGTAAAAAAATTATTTTTGACGGTCAGAAAAGTCTATTTTTCAACCTTTGATACCTATTTAAAAGAAATTTGAACAAAAATGTTCAGAAAACACCAATTTGAAAAAAACAAACTTCATAGGTATACCTACCTATGTACTTACCGAATTCATAAAAAAGAATATCTTTCTATACTTAGGTACTATTTTTAATTGATTATGATTACCTTACCTCAAATTTTTATGATTTTCACTTTTTCAAAAAATTTCCAGAAATTTTATTTTGGAAAGAGAATCCTCAAAATCGCCCTCGTTTCACTCGGGAAAAAACTTCTGAAATTGCATATTCAAGTAGTAAAACAAAATTTTGACAATAGGAAACAAAAATAAAACATTGTCAAATTTTTGCAACGTAGACTGTTGAGTGGATATTAGGGAGTGTTTTTAAAATTGTTTTCCATTTTTTATTTTTTGAAAAAGAAAAATATCCACAATTCCTTATTGTTCTCCAAATTTTACCATCCATCAAGTTTTCCGCTGTAGGCGACCGCCTAGTCTCAAATCAATCGACAGTTCGACACTCGACACCCAGACATCCAGTAATCTCAGAAGTAAAACCGGTTTAATACAGCAAATCTCTGAAGAACGAAACTACCCTTCTTGAAAACGTCAAACACCCACACACACCCTCTACATTTTTTAGGCTGAACTGTAGCTTGGAATGTTACATGTCCCGCCACCCGCTTCCGTCTATATGAGTACTGAACTTATGCACCTAATTACTCCGTGAGTTTGAACTTTTTGGAATTTTTTTTTTCACTGAGTGGTTCAAAAAAGTGAGATCTAGGCGAATATGTCGCCACATTTTTGATATAACCCTCAAGTTGTCAGCTAGGTTGCTTGCAAGTTACTGTGTTTTCGAAGCTTTTTTTGGAGAAAAATAATTATTAATTTCGAAAAATCGCTACATACTCGCCTAGAGAAAGGCATTAACATCATTTTAAAACAAACCCCAATGAAATCGGTTGAAAATTCACGGAGTAATCAGGTGCATAAGTTGGACATTTTTCTCGAACTGAAACTACTGATAACGCGTCGTAAAGAATACCCTTAAACCCCGATTACTTATTCAGTTCATGATTAAGCCATTTGTAAAATTTCCAAAGTAGCTTTTTGTTTACGCTCAAAAGAGTATAGCTATATCTTTTTGTTAGGTATTGTACGTCGAGTACTTTGCAATATATATCTACCTGTACACGGAGGTATTGCTAACAAATGAAAATACTTTATGAAGAAAAGCAGTCCGGTACGTATAACATGGCAGAAAATCAATCAAAAAACAGTTTTCGCATTACTAGCGTGCCTAGCGGTTATTTCGGTAACTAAGTGTTTATCGTGTAGTATACTCGACTAGGATACGGCGCGGCTGGCTTTTTTTCCGCCACTTTCTCTCTTTCTCTGTCTATTTGCGAATTAGACCGGCGCTAATTATTTCATTATGGATTAACATTTAGAGAATCGAATTCGGCGTATTGTCGATGTCCCCCTTTTCGACCCCCCTCGCACCCCAACCATACCATTTGACTCGACCAAAACACAACTGCGGCAAAAAATTAATTCCAGCTTGTCCGCATAGTACATAGAATTTTGGGTAAAGTTGGAATTGATTTCGTCGTTTCACGATACGTCGTTTGTTGTCGGTCTAGTCTTTGGCTATGTTTTGTTTCAAACGTGACAAACCTGCCATCCGAGTGATTTTTCCTCCCTTTTATTTGTCTATTTAATTAAAATTTACCCCCGGGTTGGCCACAATCTAAGCCTTCTCACGTGTAATGTTCTCTCTCACGTAACGCTTTTCTACTAAAACGAACATCGAACAGGTAATCTTGGGTTTTCACAGCAGAGAGAGAAAAACCAACCCCTTGACAAACACCTACCACTCTTTTAATATAAAAAAAACATCGCCTCTTCGAGGTACACTCGAGCTCGATTCACACCGAAATTTAATTTCTTCGAGGAGAAAAAAAATTTCTCGCTAGCTTCTTCGCAGGTGTATAAAATTTAATATCGAGAACGCGAAACATACACATAGGTATAAGGTAGGTAGGTAGGTACGAGAAGAACCTTGAATTTGATACGAATTTCCCCGGTCGCTGGTTCAAAGTCGCACACGATTGCGTTTCTTTTTTTATTTTTCGTGTCCCGATATAGAATATACCCCTTTTCACTCTCCTACGCAAATCCATGTTCCAAAAAACTTATTAGCTATTCCGTGATAAAAAGCTAAAGGTTACGGTTTACTAAAAGTCACCACACACGAGTATTAAATCATTTTAATAAAAAAACGCAGCATTTGGCATGTTTGTAAATAACCTAACAAAAAAGGAAATGTTTAACAAATGAAGTAAATTTAAAAGTACATAGTATTTTTTTTTTATCAACCACATGCGTTGCTTTTTGCAATCATGTTCAGGATTAATGATGGACGGTGGAGTTTTTTTTTTCAACTGCACTATTTTTTTTCTATATGATTAATGACCGTATAAAAACTTTTTACGTGAAAGGCTACCATCAGTAATGATGGTAGTCTTGGATTTTGTGCTTGTAATTAACGTTAACAATGTAAAAAAAAAAGGTACTTCGGTTTTAATGGCTTTCGAATCGATTTACACGCAGTTTTTAGCGTAATTTTTGTGAAATACTTTTTCAATTATAAAGAGTACCTATAGTTTTTTTCCCCATGGGTGAAAAAAAAAATCACGAGAGAAATAATGTCGCGTTGAATTACATTACAGTGACCGACGAACTGGAGATGAAATGAGTATAGTGAAAATTTCTAAGGTCATATTTAATCGAGAACTGATTTGAAAATATGTATTTGGCAAAGAACTGCAGAGATGAGAGGACGGAAGGATTCATTTTTCAAATAAGATGAATTTTTTCGAAAGGAAAATAAATGAAGTGGAAATTTGCAAAATTGTAAAACGCTCGCATTCTTCTAAACTCGAATTTAAATGTAAAAATTTTTTCATCGTAACGTAATTTCGCGAATTTTAAAAACTTCCCACCAACCCACGTACCTTCGAATGTACATTCACGGACAAATTTTCTCAACTTTTTCTCAATTTACAGAAATTTTTCTACCTCGGAGAGATTTTCATTTTAAAGGAACCGTTCAGCAATGTTTTTCTGACAACACGTGGCAGAATTATACGAAGAAAAATTTCTCAAGGTGAACAATTTTTCACGAGAAGTATTTGCATTTCATTTTTCAAGGTTTTGAGGAACTTGAAGAAGATACCTGCGAATAAAATATGAAAATATATTTTCAAGCTCGCTTGCTGATGGATTATATAAATAGTTTTTCAACTCATCTCAGGCGAAATATCATACTTTTTAGTTATCTTAAAATCAAGTACCTACTACGGTCTAGAAACACATTCAAAATTAATAAAATAAAATTTTAGTCAACTTATAAAAATTCGAAAATTTATGGAAAATGATTGAGAATTGTGAGATTTTTTTGTAGCTGAAAAAAAAACTTTTCAAAATTTCCTAATTTCATCTTATTTTTGCTCACTCACTTAGAAATCAACTAGCGGAAAAACCATTAAATTGTCGTTCTTGATCGACTGTTCCTTTAAAAAAGTACCTACAATTTATCTACGACTTCTGAAAATTTTAAATCGTTCGATTCACGATTCATTTTTTGTTCTCGGGGGGTATTCCTGAGAATCGGGGCCAGAGGCAAATCGTTTTATTCATCCCTCTCTCTCTATGGTTCCGCCATCCAGTGGGATTTTTCATTCTGTCTGAAATCCAAAGGTGCTTGAGAAGTGACCTACCTTCCCCTCCCCCTCCAATGCTCTATATCTTTGAATGAAGAAACATGGTAGACGCAGTGTATTCATTTGAGACTCCATAGACCATCAGAAGTGATTTTCCATGTGTCTGCTTCTTCTTTCAGGAGTTCCAAAAATTTTAATTTTACATTACGAGTAAATATGGAATTTTTTCAAAACTTCACGTCCATTAAATAGGGGAAGAGATGATGAAAAATTGCTTCTTAGGTCTCGCTGAATTGAAATGTCTCTTCTTGAATATAGCAACCTTGCAGTTAAATAGGTTTTAATTTAGGTGAAAAATTTCACTACATGAAACATTTGTTACTGAGGTTAAAGTACATACTAATGACAATTTTTGTGTAATTTTCCCGCCTTTTTCTAAAAAAAAAATAGCGTATAATTTTTGGACCATCCGAAGCAATGATCAAGAATTTCGAAAAAAAAATAATACCCTCGCTTCAAAAGAGGAAAAAGGGAAAATCAACCATCAGCCAAGAGACGGGATCCTATCGACTCTAACTACATACATATAAACTTGTTGCATCATTTGAACCAAATCTTTTTCTTTTTTATGAATAATTTATTAAAACGCTGGAATTTTTCCAAAATTTTCAACAACTTCACGAAGAAAAGCAAAGGAATGAAAACCCAAATTATGGATAATCTAAAAAAAAAAAAAAAAACAGACAAATACAAAACATAAAATGACTATAAGAAAACAGAATTCTTAACATCGTTTAGATGATATTTGTTTTTTTAAAAGAAAACAGAATTCTTAACATCGTTTAGTTTATTTAGTATTCGCCTACCCCCCTCTCCCCACCATCAGAAAGCACGCATAAAGTATTAACTCACTTTGCAGAAGTTTCACCTTCGAGGGCAAATTGTACAAGTCTCAGCAATGACATCAAATGAAAAATGATTCATGAAAAAAAATCCCTAAAAATCGTAGGCATTTAGACTTTAAAAAACACAATTTGGCGGGCCATTTTCCAGACTTCACCGAATTTACTAATTTTAGCGACTATTTTGGGACCAAAATCGGGGTGTCTAGTGTCTACAAGAGTCGAATTTTTGTTGATCAAAAATCATCACTTTTTCATCAAGTTACCTCACAAAAGAAATCACTACCTTTCAAAATATTTTTAACCCCCCTCCCAGAACGATTTTTTTATTTTTTTAAATTTTCTTCTTGTTTGTAATTTATTACAATTGAGCATACCTTTTTCATCAATTTGATGTGAATTTCGAGAATACAATTTTTTCAAATATGAAATTTCGATGGAGGATGTTTTTTTTCATTTTTAGTAGTGATTTTTATATTTTCATACGTGGATAGTAAGATTTTCCACTTTTTTTCATTTTTCACCACCTTTCAAGTAAAATTGCTGAAAATCGCTACTTTTTCACTACTTTCACTACCTGTTGACAGTAGACACCCTGAAAATGGATGCAGAGTAAATTCAATTTTGGCTCCCATCCCCTCATGGAAAATAAACAAGCTCGGAACAAATAATTACATTTGCTCTTTCCTTTCTTCGGTCAATTGTAACCTTGATGTTTGGCATTCTAGGTAATCTAAATTCTTTTCACAACAAATTCATTTGAAAAATTTTAAATCAATCTTGACCTATTAGTCAGCAAATGGGGCCAAAAACGCTGGGAATAAAATTTCTAGCAGTCAAACTATAGTAAGAAAATTAAAATTTGTTTTTTTTTTTAAATCTTATCCTTTTCAAGTACAAACGTCAAAAATACATTTTTTTTTGTTCGATCATTGCCAAATAGCATTCTCTTTATAAGTGTACCTTTCAAAAGCCTCCAGCGGATTTCTGTTTCTTTTAATTTTTCAAAAAAAAATCCTAGAGTAAATTTGGGAATTGAACAGACACAGAAATATTTCAGAGTGTCTCACAAGCAGGATAAAAGCAGAAATTTCATCAGAAAATATTTTTTAAATAAGTACCTAGACCTACCGTAATTTTTCTGGAAGAGGAGGAAGAAAAATAAATATTTCATTTTTTTTACATTTTTTCAAGTCGAATATGAAAAAAATAAAATAAAAATTCTAAGGAAAGAGATGTTTGGTTGAAAAATGAGGAAAAGAAAGCCTTTTTGTTGATTTTGGCAAAAAAGCAGGAAAACAACACGAGAAGCAAGAGCAGGACGATCAGACTCTGAAATTTTTTAAAAGTATATTATCTAATTTCAGGAGCTCTCCATTAATCATTGTTTTAGGAGGGGCTGTGAAAGCGTTTTAATGCGCTATTTTTCTGAACCAAGGGCTTCTTGGAATTCGGAATGTCAGATCACAAGATACTTTCCACAGGAAATTCCCGCAGAATTAATCGAAAAGAAATTAATGTAAGGGCAAACACGCGAAAATTACCAGAAATTCTGTTATTCTGAATTTATTCAACTCGGATTGATATTTTTCATAATTTCTATGTCTAGTAAAATTTGCAAACGCAATTATTTTTCTGCCAAAGTGATTCCAAATTTTTAATTGGAAATTTCCCAACAATCGACCTAATTTAACCTCCCGCCTCCTCACAAAAACACGTTTTTGATAAATTTTCACCACCTTTGAAACCCAAACTTAAAATAAAAAATCGTTTCATTTTCTTAAACAAAAACCTCAAACCATATTTCATAAAATTCAACCACCAAACCACACTGAAAGTTGAAACATTAAACAACACTCCCGTACTTCGTTCACTGCAGCGTCGATTCGAGCCAAAAATACTATTCGGATAAATTCGGTGGAAAATAAATTAATCTCGCTCCATTTGGAAAAAATTGAAGATAAAAAAAAAAAAGTTAAAGCTGCAGAAATGAAAAACGTATTAATTTGTCTTCACGAGCTTATTTCTCCGCCGCAGCGTTCCCACCCTCGCGAAAATTCCAATCTGTTGGCAGATTAAACGAATCTCTTTGAAACCTTCACGAATATACATAACTGGCTCCGATAGAAAACGAATCAGAAAAGAAATCAAAAATAAAAGAAATTCGAAAAAAGAAAAGAAAAAAAAAACGCACGAGACAAGGAAATAAGAAATTAAAAAATATAAGAAAAGAGGAGAGTAAAAAAAATCAAAGAAAACGAGTCACACTAAAAAACTAAAGATGTACCTCTGTGTTCAGCACACAGAGAATACAAAAAACACCACACGCAGCTAGAAAGCAGAGACTAAATTTCAAACGCGACTATACCATGAGGAAAAAAACATTAAGTTTAAGTGGGAAAAAACGACGACGAATTGGAAGAGAGCGTAATTACGAGATTTTTTTCATTTAATTTCGCAGCTTTTTAATTAATTTTTTTCTCTCTTACAGATGGAATAAAAGGCCGAGCTACGAGTACGAGAAACAATATGAAGAATCTAGCGTCGGTTTTATTATTAACAACAACATTTCTCATATCGTTTTGCCATTCTCGACTGATACCAGATTTCGCCGATTACGTTTGGACGACAGGTGAGAATAAAAATCATCGTGTCACTGACCTCGGTCGACTTTTGCGTTCGCCACTAAAACAAACTGTACTCTCCTCGGGGGTATATAATATCCTAAGTTAGAACTCGATTCGGCCAAGTTGTAAAATTTCCCGCTTTCCAAAGAGTAGTAGGTACGTATAAAGTCGATACTGGCGAGAAGCCAGTAATAAAAAGCTAATGCAATAAAGCTTCTCCGTGTGTTTCACCGAGTCTCCCCCCTCCAGCACCCCGCTGCATCTGCACCAAAACGTGAAATATCCTTTTAACAAGATTTTACTAATTGCCCAAACTCGAACCCACCCTACGACGCCCAACAGCGAACATACACTATACACAACCGTCGAATCGTAAATTTTCCTCTCGTTGAATGTACGTTTTTCGTACTTTAATTCCATTTGAGTGCGTGCTTTACTCGTATAAAACTTTTTACGCCAGAAAATTAGATATATTATTTCTTGAAAGAAGACCATCCTATATACCGATGAGACCGACCCACTGAATAGCGAACAAGAAAAGAACGCTATAATCGAAAATAAGCATAAAAACTAAAAAATGGAAATGCTCGAGGAAAAATCCTCATCCTTATACTGTTGCTTTCGACGTCGTCGTCGTCGTCGTCGTCGTCGTCGTCTTTATTGTCACGAGTAAAAAACCGAACTCTGAAGAGAAAAAAGGCGAAAAGCATGGAGAGACAAGCCTGACGAGATTTAATTTAATACGCGAATATAATACGAATTTTTTTCTAGGTGGTTGGGAATCATGTTCGGCTTTACAAGAAGGAGGATGCGGATCCGGTACGCGCGAGAGGAGCGTATGGTGCTACGAGCAAAGCTCCGGGGATGCGGTATCTCCGGAATTTTGCAAAAACAAAGAAAAGCCTGCCGTACAGAAACCCTGTTTTATCGCTTGTAGACATCACAAGGGTAAATATTCATAATAACAATCACTTTAGACTCCATATAGAAGAAAAAAATTACACCATAAAAGCTTTCTTAAATCGATATCAAACAAATATATTGATTTATGCGCAGTTTAAGCTCGGAGAATTTTTTTTCTCCCTCTCCAAAGTATGGATAAGAAAATACTCGACGAATTCTCCATCTGTCGCCTTCTCGTATATATACGATGTCAAACCATCACCAGGCTGGGGCAGGGGGTGAAGTCTAAAGGCAGCGTTATTTCCTAAGTGAAAAACATAAGCGGAAAATGCTTCTTGTAGTATTTTTCCAACATATACAGTTCCTTAGGCATTATTATATTTCCATTTTGAACCCTCCAAAATGGACGAGGAAGGTATCTACACTCAAAAAACAACGACAAATTCAATAAATTCACTTTCCTTTCTCGTACCTGTGTATACGTACCTATATTAGCATACGTATACGTAAAAGCATCTCAAATGCTGGAAAAAAACCCCTCTCGTTGTTGTTTTTATTCGCATCATCCATTAAGTACGAGACAGGTACTCGAAGCGAGGGTAAAAATGCAACATATCAACTTAATTTCATACATTTTAAAACGTATTTAGTAAAACGAGACTCTTAGAGTTGACAAGACTAGGTATAGGTACTCTACAAAACAGCAATTTTTTTCCAATTTAAATACCACAGCAACTTCCACCCAGATACAGTCTGAGTTTTGAAATGCGACAAATTAATGATACTTTTTTCTCATCGTTTCGTCCTGTCCCCTCCCCTCCTCTCTGCCTCGATTCGTTCGCCACTGCCAGTGGTATTCTTAAAAACTCGCTCGTCGACTCAACCAGATACAACTTTTATTTAATTTTCGTACCTCGTCGAGCGACGACGATATCACTTCATTTTTACAGGCGACTTTTCGTGTTGTGTAAAGAGCAGGGTGTGCTCTTGCTAGTCTCGTAAAAGCTCTTTAAAGCTCGTTCTTCTTCCAAGTGTACGCTATGAATTGCCATTAACGGCACAAGTGTTCGTTTGCTTAAACGTCGCGCAGATAAACTATTGTAGTCCTTTTTTTCCTTTTCCTCTTCCGCTCTTCGTCGTCCTCGTCATTTTCTTGCTTTCGCTTATACTTTTATATACCTTGCTATACCCTCTCTCCTCTTTCATCTCACACCTTTCCATGTGCTGTTTCCTTTTCTTTTTCGATTGCGAAGAGTATAGTATAGGATGGCAGGACGAGACTTTTGCTCGTTCGGTTCGTGGGTTCTTCTTGTATATAAACGACCAGCTTATTATTTTGACGTGCGGTAAATTTTAAAATTTAATTAACATTTTTACTTCTTTTCTTTTTTTCCTTTTTTTTTGTACTACATAGAGCTTTTTAGACGATAATGTGGCTTGATAGGAACTCCATTATCGTCCTCGAGCTTTGAGAGTAGTTGAATGCAGTTTTATGCAGACCGTTGAAAATAGGTACCTACGACCTACGGTATTATTAAAGTTTAAATTAAGGAATAGGATTTTTAAACACGATGTAGGCCATTCTGTTTTAAAAGGTTTTTATATGTACAGTCCAAGGTGTGCTTTTCGAATAACCTTGATTCGCTTCTTGATTATGTAACGAAATACTTAATTAAAAAGCAATCGATATTTTATTCTTGTTGGAATGGGAAAAAACACACTTTTTTAAAGGTTTCTTGTTCATGAATTTAAACTGTTTGTCGCGTTCAGTAATTTTTACAAAATTCGACTATTTTTATCGAATAGTTTTTTTTATATTTTCATCAGATCTATAATCAGTCATGAAAATCTATAAGCGAAAATTAAAATGAAAAATTGAAAAAAAAAAGGTTCCATCAATAATACGGCTAGATACTCCAATTCTCAAACTTACTCTTCAGGTCATTAATCGAGATTCAAAGACACCAAAGGTTACCAAACTCGAAAAAATGTGTAATTTTTTCACAAAATATTGTTTAATATAGGCAAATAAAATCAATAAGAAATCTAGGAAATATGTTTTCTCAAACATTCAATTTTGACATAATAAGTAACGAAAGGAAGGGGGAGAGAAGAGGGACTTTTCAGCATGGAGTTTTTTGCATTATTCTCCTTGGAAAATCAGGGTATTATAAGTTATTTCTCCAAGAATAAAAATTCAGATACTCCAATTACTTTCTGTAGAGAAAAAAGTAACGTGAGTCGCCATTTTGGTCAAAAAAAAGTACCTACCTAATCAAAAAGTAACCTAAAAGACCATAAAAATTCTAAACTTACCCATCCTCAATTTTATGAATTTTTTTTGCTTTGTTTGGATTTTTCTACGAGATGTGCACAGAACATAAAAAACAAAATTTCTTTCTTTTTTCGTTTTTTTTTTACAATTTTTTTGAACGTCATTCAAGAGCGAATGATTGTGAGTATTAAATTCATTTCAATCAAAACTTGACACCGAATTGCAATAAAATGAAACATTTTTGAAGGTTTTTCGTACTTTTCATGGCCATTTTTCCATCGTGTTTTTTCCACAATTCTTTTTCAAATTTTGCAAAACCTTGAAAAAAAATAACCGAGAGTTACTTCAATAACTTTTTTGGTGAGAATAGTAACGTTCAATAACCAATAATGGAAAAGATGTCGATTTTTTTCAAAATTTTTGGAAAAAAGTACTAAAACACAGTGTTTTTCAATCCATCGATCGAAAAAACTAGAATTTAACTGAAAGACGGAGAATTTTTCAAAAAATATGGAGCTTGTTCCCAGACCATAAGAGTTCTCTTCCACCCCCCCCCCCGATATAGCACTTTGCTATAAGAAAATAATAGATTAGAGAACACCTGTTTTTTTTCAAGTTTCAAAACTCGAAGGGACAATTTTTTTCGTATTTTACAAAATAAAGCACACAATAAGAAATTATTGATACAAAAATATGTTTTCGACTTGCAATGGGGTATCGAGGAAAAATCAGGAATTTAATAAAATTTCTAAACCAAAAGGAAGGGTCAATAATCTCCTTTTCCAGAAAACTTATGTACTTACACAAAATAGCCAAAGCAAATTTTTTTCAAAAAATCATCTGAATCATCTCGAATTTTTCTTGATCCGGATGATTTTTTATAGAATTTTTCACGCTGATCACTAAAAAAGTAATGAAAAAATTCCATCACGTCAGGATTGTTCACATTTCCAGAGTTGATGACACTATTATTTTGTTACTGAAATTCTATCAGTATTTCGTAACTTTCAAGCTATTTCTATGATAATTTTACAGTTTGTGTAATTCTTATGTGATTTTTTCACGGTTCATTTCATTCCACTAGCTTACTCGATCTATTTTCCGTAATTTCAATAAAAAAAAATTTCATGAGCATTTTTGCGATGATTCGGTCAATTTTTTTACAAAGTTTCATCAATTATCAGCCAATTTAAACAATTTTTATGGCATTTCGACATCAAGCAATTTTCGTAATATTTTGCTTAACTATGCAGATTTTATTCAGAAATTTATGGTAATTTTCATAACTTGAAGATTAATTCAACAATCGTTTTTATAGTAATTTCTTCATTTCAGACAAATTATCACTTGATTTAAACAATATTTGAATGAGGGTGTTCACTCATTTCTGGAAATGATTTTCCCTGACTTTTCCAGTTTTTCTAAACCAATTTTTTCTATTTTTCCAGACCTTTTTTTTCAAAATAAAAACACCGTATTTTAAAAATTACTCCTCCTTGCATTAAAAAAAATAACGTTTTTCAATACGTTCGGTCCAAAGCCCGAATCAAACGAAATTACCCGAGCGGAGCGAGGAAAAATGTTTCCAAAATATGTGTATGTAAATACAATAAAACTATACGAATTATTAAAGATTTACAGAATGAACACTTTCAAAAAATACCTTGACTTTTGAGGAAAAATTGCTTGAAATTTCTGAAATTCTCTGACTTTTCCAGACAGCCGAAATTCTCTGGCTTTTTCTGGTTTTCCAGAAGTGTGAACATCCTGTTGATTGATTTTGGTAATTGGGTTCAATTTCTGGCCAAAAGGATGATTTTTTGATTACTTTGATGACCTGGTAGACACCTTGATTTTCAACTTCTGCCATTTCAAAGTCCAAAAAATGAAAACCTGAGATTTTTCATGACTCAACTTTGATCAAAAATGATAATTTAAAAATTATGAAAAAAGATGAGCCTTATTCAGACAAAAAGGACTTTCTCTTGAACTGAAAAAAAGACACATCTGGCGAACAGAATTTCTTCTTCATGACCTGAAAGACCAAAGATCCTGCTAGGCACCCTGGAGATGGTACTTCTCAATATTTTTCTAATTTGTTGAACAATCAATAAAATTTGAGCCTTCAGAGTTCAAACGTATCAAAATGACCCCAGATTTATAAGCCAAGATTTATTATTGTAATTTTACTGGCTGTCATTTTTCAATGAACTGAATATTAGCTTTCTACAACGAATCTCGAAAAGGCGAGGAGGGTCGACGGTTGTGGCAACCCTGATTCAATTTCAAATTTTCATGTTTCATGAATTACTATGTTCATAAAAAAATCAATGCAATTTCGCTTCGACATAAAAAAATTCAATTCTAAAGAGTGGATGAAATGTTCTTTCATAAAGTCAAATTTTGGCTGGATTGACTTTCGTAAATCGTAGAAATTCCCTGTCAGGTTTCACGTCGAGCATATTTTCTTAAAATCAATTTTATCGCTCACCACATCACACAATATTTTCACTTCAAAAAAAAAAATTTCAGCGTAAGAAAATTTTCACCTCGTTCAATTTTTTCTCATTACAGACGATTTAGAATGGAAAGTCGGCGAATGGGGGCCATGTTTGGTAGCCGAGAATCAAATTCTAGAATACGGTACAGGTTTAATGCAGAGAAACGTGAGCTGCACACTGAACACGCACGCATCTTACGACGTAAGCTTATAACATTCGGCATACATAGATATATAGTGTACCATATACTTTAAGCCCACGTTGCAGATATGAAATAAATCAATAGGTATTTGTATTGTACTGTACATTCGTATACCTACTACATCATATTTCATTCGATTTTCAGATTAATTTAGAAATCGATGACGAGAATTGTTACAAAGTTGGCCCTCGACCCGAGCCCATTCAGCAATGCTCACTTCCAATACGTCAGAATTGTTTGACCACTGAGTGGACTCAATGGACGCCTTGTTGCGAAGGGTCGCAGTTCAGAACGAGGACTATTCTAGTGCCACCGAAAAATGGCGGGAAAGGATGTCCAGAGGTAATTTCACATCGATTAAAAATTAAATCCTATAATATTCTCTTCAATTTCAAATTTCATCTTGTAATTTTTTAAATTGCAGACAAACGAATGGCGAACGTGTGAAATTGAAGACGAATCCTGTTTCAAACACCAGCACGGATTACGACTTAGGATAGGACCTTGGGGAGAATGTATACCAAAAATGGATCCCATGCAAAGTGGAACTTTTTCAGCATACGATAATGGTATAGCATTCACTCATACCACAGATTCTTATTATAAACACCGTCCAAATGTTGGAACCCAAACGAGAGACATTGATTGTTTAAACGTCACATCGGAAGTAGTCTCATTGAAGTAAGTATCAATCCATCGTCAATTTTCGTTCGAAAACGTCTCAAATTCTCATCACTATTTTCAAAACGTTCACAGATACTGCGACACTAGACCACTACCTTCGCGAAACCGAGCTTGCATAATCCCACAAGATTGCGTCGTAAGCGAATGGTCAGATTGGATCATTAAACAAGAAGGATGTGTCGATTACACTGGCAAAGTAAGAACCCAATTCCTACTTTTCAACACCTATAAAAAATATTCATTTTAAAAACAATTCGACAATTTTCCCAGGTTATCGCCGAAGAAGCCGAACGCCAACGTTATATTCTGCGAATGCAAGAAGGGCAAGGCCTAAAATGCCCTCATTTAACGGAATCTCGTTCGCGAAAAGATCGCTTACCCTTATGTACCGACAAGTAAGAAATGAAAATGCTAAGCGAACGCTCGTGTTGACTTTTTCTCAAACAACTCTCGGCCGTAATTTCTCTCTTTAATAAAGATCATTTAAAACTTTGAACAAATTCCATTTCCTTTTAAGAACAAAGAAAATGTACTACATTTGTGGGCGAAAAGACCTTCTCGCAGTTGCAGGATTTTGAAACGAATATTTTCTCAGTAAAAACTTTCTCCAAGAAAGTCGCACAGAAATTTAATTAGGTAAACTTTCAGCTTCGTTATACCGACTCCGCTTATTAATTTTTTTCTAAAGAAGTCGAAAAGTTTTCCGGATTTTTCCCCTGCTTTTTGGTAAATTCGAGTAATAAACAGAAGAGAGACGACGAATATGACGAGAAAACAACGCAACTACACGCTAATTTTAGTCAAGTACGCTTTCGTAATATCTTGGGAAAATTTTTCCATTCTCTTTAGATATAAATGGGAAGTTTCTAAATGGAGCGTTTGCTCGGAACCAATTACTTTGAAACCGGTTCAATGCGGAGGAGGAATCCAAACCAGGAATGCTACTTGCGTAGACTCGAAGAGTGGCCAACCATTGATGAGCAAATACTGCAAATCGGTCGAGAAACCGCCATTGATTCAGAGATGTGAAATGGCATGTCCTCGAGATTGCGAAGTCAGCCAGTGGGGATCGTGGGGTGCTTGTTTACCCTTACAGTGCCCTGTAAAGAGTGACGGAACTGAAAGCACTCAAAAAGGTAAAGTAATCCTTAACATATTGAAAGAATATCCTTCGAAAAAAATTTCTAAACCTGGTGACAATTTCAGGAGTCAGAAAACGTTTCAGAAGTGTGCTAGTCCCTCCTAGTGAATTTGGCATGGAATGTCCGAATTTGAGCGAAAGTCAACCATGCACCGGAGTCGAATGCTTCACTTGGAATACCGGATCTTGGGGTAGTTGCCAACTCGATCCAGGCCTCACGAAATGCGGTTCCGGCAGACGAACCAGACAAGTATTCTGTGTAACTCATCACAAAGTAAATATAGCTCATCTTTTCTCAAAAACAATCCCACCTCGAAATATTCTTTAATCGATTGCAAATTCTCCAGGAAATCGTAGATGAAACGAAATGCCACGCTTTGGGCAAACCATCAACGGAGGAATTCTGTGTCGTGCCTTGTGCTTTCGACTGTGTAGTTTCGAGTTGGTCTGACTGGAGCCCTTGTACGAAATCTTGCAGTGGTGGAGTCAGGGTGAGAAATCGATCAGTGATAGCTCCTCCAGGACCAGGTATATGTACAGCAATAATCACAAAAGACTTGTTAAAGTGATTAGTGAACACATTTTAATCCAAATTGGTTTCACAGGAGGTCATCCGTGTCCAGCTCAGTCCGATATGAAGCAATTTGAAAAATGTAACGATTTCGGCTGCGATGGATACAGCTGGCTCGCTCTACCATGGCAAGAATGTAACTCTACTTGCGGCAGTGGGCTGCAAAATCGTGAAGTTTGGTGTATGATCAATAATGACGAAAGAGTCGAAGACAAATAGTAAGTGAAAGTTCGAACAAAAGATATATAAATGGTCAAAGAACACGAATTTCAATTTTTTGTCGATCTACAGCTGCGAAGAATTACCAAAACCGAATGAATATCGTTCTTGCGTTAAAGAATGCGAAACCGAATGTCAAGTTTCTGAATGGTCTCCGTGGTCTAAATGTCCCAAACAAACATGCTTCCCAATAAGCAGCAGGCGTAAGTCAAAATATACAACAAGAAGAAACCTAATTTCAACAAATGGAAAAATTCAATAAATTCGCGTACTTTTTACAGTACACTTTTCTGAATCTGAAGAAGAACAATTTTACAAAAGACGCACGAGGGTATCTTTAGACGGACAATTCTGCGCTCATTTGGAAGAAAAAGAACCCTGTGTAACATCTGATCAAACCTGCCCAGTTTATAATTGGACCATTGGTGACTGGTCTGAGTGTCAATTGGCTGAAGATTCTCATTGTGGCTTTGGTCTTCGTGTCAGAGGTAAAAATTTAAAATATGTATTAAGTTGGTACATAAAATTTGCCAAGGTTTTGATGACAGGTTTTTAATTTCACTCAATTTATTTTGAATTCCTCTAATACAACTATGCTTTTGAAAATTCTTCAATACGAATTAGTTTGAGGGGAAAAGAAGCGACAAAAAGCTCATAAAAAAAAAAAAAATTTCCAGTGAAATTTTCATCAAATACTTATTGATATTCAACAGAAAAATCAACATGAAAAAAAGGAAGCAGAAGCCAAATTCAAATAAAATTAGAAAAAAAATCATAATTTTGAAAACAATAAAAGCAGAGCTCGACTCATTTTTTCCAAAAAAAAAATAAAATAAAATAAAAATGACCAAAAAAGTTACAAGACGTGAGCAAAATGCTTTCATTTTAATGTGGAAAAAATCACAAAACATAAAAAAAGGACTTTTTGGCAAATTCTGGCAAAAATTATGCTCACTACTTCCAATATTTTGTCCAAAAAATGAGACTAACTTGTAACTTTTTAATTTTGCGAAAAAAGGTGAGCATTTTTGGCAATTTTTGGAATTTTTAGGTAAAAAAAATATTTCTTATCTGTTTGGTAAAAAGCGAGACTTTTATCTGACTTTTTGATAAAAAATTCCACAAAGCGAAACTTTGGGGCAATTTTTGTCCGAAACTGTTTCTTAATTTTGGCAGAAAGCGAGAAGGCGGCAATTTTAACTAAATGTAGGGTTTGAGATGAAAAAGAATAATTGATAAAATTTCTGAAATTTCAAAACCCATCATAAAAAAATCGAAGATTGAATAAAATGAGACGAAGAAGAATCACGGACTCGATTGTTTAAAAAGTAAGGCCAGGGTCAAAATGGCATCAAGTGGTTAAATTCAAAAAATTTAGTAGATATTCGAATTCAGCGGTCTAAAATTAATAAAAATCGTTACGTCACTCCAATTGTTTCCAATTTGTGAAATTTTCTACGAAATTGCGGTTAAAGAAGGGTGGTATATAATAAATGGATGGATATTCGATACACAACGCTCTCGAAAACTCAACAATCAACAGGTCACACAATATCTTCAATACCCAGGAGCAAAGGAGGGGAGGGGGAGGTCAAAAATGCGAAACTAAAAAAATAACCCAAAATTCGAACAGCGTCTTCAAATCAGTGAAAATTTATAAGTATGTCACTTCCATTTTAATTTTTTTTTGGTTCCGATCAAAATTGGAACCTCTTTACCTGCTTCTCTCCGAAATGTTGAGACAGCATTTCGAAAAATATTGTGATTTTTTCGAATTTCAAGTTTGATAAAAACATGAGCTTTCGCCATTCAAGTTTAATTTCGAGTTGAAAAAAACAATTTTGAACCTCTTATTTTTTCACCAACAAAAAAATTGAGTGAAATCAGAAAATTCACCTTATTTTTTGAAGTTCTTATTTAAATATTGGCAAAAAAAGATCCTCCCCTCCCCTAATCTTCAAACAAATCAAACACCACGAAAATCATTTTAAAAAATCGAAAATCCCAAAACAAAAACCTCGTTTTAATTACACTGTATTTTGTTTCTTGATTAACAGAAATACGCTGCGTGGATACCAAAACAAATCGTCAAGCCGAACTTCGAGATTGCTTCAAAACGACATCTCCGATTCCACTGAGTGTTCAACGATGCCATATCGATTGCCATACGCCTTGCCAGTTGACAGAATGGAGTGCATGGCCTCCTTGCCTGGGCAAATGTTACAATTTCCGTCACAGAACAAGAGAATTAATAGGTGAGAAATACAGATGAATGATTTCGGATTAAATCAAGGGTGCTGAATGTGCTACGATGATAATTTCATTACCAGTTTCCGCTTCTATAAAATGATACAACTGAATACACATAATAATATCAATCGTGTAAGGAATAATATTAATCGGTATTAAGTAGATATAGATAATGAAAGACACGAATTACAAAAACAAGGTATACAAGGGTATTCGATATGACGTATTCAGTTCATCGATTTCAATGAAATTTCCACAGACTAGCGCAATTTTCCTTCGAATGAGTCTTCACAACGAGACAAATCACTAACAATGATATTTTTCACCCAACAGGTGAATCTTCATTGCACAAAACTTGTTCATTTATTCCTTTAACCGATGTTGGCGATTGCCCATGTAACGAATACCACGTCGAGCCTTATGGAGATTGGGGAGCTTGCATAATAAATGAAACTGCGATTTGTGGAACCGGAGTTCGATATAGGGGGAGAGCCTGCTACAATCAATTCGGACAAAAAGTCGATCCCAAGTACGTATATTTCGTAAAACAGACAAATTAATACTTCGATGAAGGAAAAAAAACGACATGTAAACATTTTTTCGTTTCGATTGTTTAGATTTTGCGAAGATTCCGGAATTGAAGAAGAACCATGTATGATACCGTGTCCGATAGATTGCCAATTATCTGAATGGTCTAGTTGGAGCGCATGTAGCACTCTTTGTGGACCTGGGATGCATAATCGTGTTCGAGAGGTAAACTAGGATAACTCAAAAAAAAATACACACACAAAAGGAAATACGAAACTCATCGATTAATCATTTCAACAGATAATCGTGCCTCCCAGTAATGGAGGAAGAGCTTGCGGAGCCACCATACAAGAAAAACCATGCAATCTTCCTTGCAGCAATTTCCAATGGCAGACAAGCGGTTGGACCGATTGTGATCAACTACCAGATACCGGTTGTGGAAATGGTAGAACGATGAGAGACGTTTGGTAAGTAGCAAACTCTTTGAAAATATTCAAAATGAAGCCATCGAAGACCAATACCTATATCCGATGTTTTTTTTTTCATCAATTCAGGTGTGAAGATATCAAAACACATAAAATGGTAGACGAGCTATTCTGCGACTGGAAAAGTAGACCATTAAGAGTAAACTTATGTCACATCGCTTGTCCCGGAGACTGCGTCCTGAGCGAATGGTCAGACTGGTCATCGTGTTCGAAAGTAAATCAATGTCCATTTTTTCACCACAATTTCTTAACGCTTTCGTTACAAATGTTGGGTATTTTTCCAAGGAATGTACAAAAGGCGAACAGCAACAACGAACGCGATCATTACTCAGAAATAAATCAGCCACCGGGGCCAAATGTCCGCATTCGATCGAAACAACAGAATGTGAACTCAATATGACCTGTTTCACGTACAGATGGGCTTATACGCCATTTTCATCGTGTCTTCCTCTAGGAGGCAGTCCTTGCGGCGAAGGCATCACAACAAAAGTTGTATATTGCAAAAGAATCGATGGAAGAGCAGTCGAGGACAGGTGAGAAACAAATTTCGTATGAAATACACACAAGATTTCGGGGGTGTTTCCTATTAACAAACGACGTTTTTCAACAGTTTCTGCGTCGATATGATTAAACCGAGTCCGGAAGAGAAATGGTGTTATATCGATTGCCCAGTAGATTGCGAAGTAGAAGGCTGGTCTTCGTGGAATATTACAGAATGCAAATGTAACGACACCGGAGGTTCGTAGAAACAACTGATAAGAGTATTATTCGACTACGTAAACAAAACAGAATTTTAAAATTATTATTTCATACAGGAATGATAAGAGAACGTATCATCAAAACAAGCGCAAGTCCAACAGGAAGACAATGCCCCACTGAGAATACTCAATGGAAGCCATGTCCACCGACACCTTGTTATAAATGGGTCGCCGGATCTTGGTCACATTGCCAATTACATGTAAATTACGATCAGCTTATTAGAAATCGGTTGTACTGGAACTTGTATTAAAAATGATATTGAAATTTCTCCACAGGGTGGATCTTGCGGACACGGAGTTACCAACCGCAATATAACGTGTATACGAGTAGACGACTTCGAACCGGTAGACAATGTATTTTGTTCGTCATTAGGAGAACATCCCACCACCTGGGAGCATTGCTTCATACCTTGTAACAATGACTGTCAACTTTCACAATGGAGTGAATGGTCGACATGTCACGGAGATTGTAAAAAAGATCGTATAGGTGAGTAATGAATAATTCGGTCAATGATACTCATATTCAGAAGCTATCAAGTAACGAATACTAACCAACCGGTTCATGTTGCAGGATATCAAACTAGATCCAGAACAGTTCTTCGTCCACCTCCTTTAAGCGTCGGTAAAGCTTGCCCAGAACCACTTTGGGAAACGCGTGATTGTGATATTGGATCATGTCCAGAATTCGAATGGAAAGTAACCGAAGCCGGAGAAGTGATTTGCCAAAGATCGGATGGCGTTACTTCGGAAAGTACGTACCTGAAAAGAAAACAATAACAAAATACGAGTATTAGTACCTAATCAATCATAAAACACCTCTGATGGATTTTCAGCCGGTTGTGATCATTCGTCCAAACCTAGCGCAAAATGCATTTACTTCGAAGGACGTTGTTTATGTACTGAAAACATTGATTTCAAAGCGATCGATGGAAATTGTCCAGAACATATGCATGAAGTTGAAGCTTTGATTTATTCCCAACGTAAGTAATTGAATTGCCAAGTTACCTGAGGTGTTTTCTTCGTGTTCTTCGATCATGAATTCGGCTTCATCGTCGAACTGGTTAAATCAATGAGGAATGGTTGAGGATAGCGTCAGTCAAGTTATAAGTGAAACGTACATTAAAACTAAACACGACCGGAATCTTTGGAATGAATTAACCGATCGCACGAATCAAAATTAATCGAAATTTACTCACGAATAACCGACTTAATTAATCATTTATTAATTAATTACACATTTTCCGACGAAATTCGACAAAAAATCACGAACGCACAAGGACTGAATCGAATTGGGATGATATGAATCGAATCAGATTGAATCACGATTTCGATGTTTGCATAATCGATTGATCGGTTTTTACGGAAAATACGATAAATACCAAAAATTACTGACCCGAAAAATCCCAATCAAATAATATTTTCTCATTAAATCCAAATTCCAAATTTATTAATTAATTAATCTCATTCTCAATATTTTATATTCTTGAACTTTTTTTGAATTATTTTTGGCGGTTTCAGATTTTCTCATGTTTGACAATGACAATTGACAATTCACGTCAGATGAGATGAAATTTCAGAATTCAGATATTTGATTATTGATTGAATTTTATCAAAACTTTCACAATTTTCTCGTCAGTTTGGTTTTGATCTTTTGATATACCTACCTTTATTTTTTCGTCACTTAGTAAGAATAAAAACCAAATGAGGAGCTCATTGCAAAAGTAGCCCTTGTCACATGAACTTTTAGACACGTTTTACTCGATTGCACCTATTGCCAACTGCGGAGATCATGTTGTAATGATGAAATGACCGTCAAGTTAGTCTACCCTGAGTAGCCCTGAGAGGAATTGCTTTATAGAGTTTACATTCATGATACTGGGTACGCTCAAGGGAGAGCTTTGGAGATTGCATAGGTTCATGTGACAAGGGCTACTTTTGCAATGAGCTCCTCAAATTTTATTCGAGTTCTGTTACTGTTTTATTCCCATATTTTTGCATTCTTTCTAGTTTAGTTCTGTTATAGGTTATACATAGGTATAGGTAGGTACTTCTGTTTTATTTTTGGTTTCGGATTTGGGATTACATACTCTGCTGATATTTCAGTTTTCAGTTTTTGTTCTTGCTCTGGACTGGGATTGGTTGGAAGTTAAAAGCAGTTTAGTTCATTGAAATTAGGGTTTTGGTTTGTTTGAAATTGAGATTTAAAATTTAACGATGTCTGTAGATTGGGCATTTCTCAAGAGAAAGTTCAAGTTCAGTTTAACGTTCAAGTTTGAATGCTGTCTGATTCTAAATTTTTTTTATAGCCTCTCAACGCATTCCAGAAAAGTTTTAATGCTTGAGTACCTACCCAATTTTTGTTTTCACTTTCAAAAATATGGCAACCTTTTTTTCATTTAGAAATCTATACCTTATATGATCTGTCATCACTCATCACTCAGTAAAGTTCATCACCTTTTGTAGGTATTCAAAGATTAAAATCTCCCTGATAAGCTTTTAATTCAAATTTTCAAAAATGTATTTTTTGTTTAAAGTAGGTAGTTTGATAAATTTTTTCAAAAATTAGCCAGAATAGGAAAAAGGAAAATTTTGAAAATTTGTGCCAAATTATGTCTTGAAATGCACATTTTGAGGCAATTTTGAATTTTCTTTCTGAACATTCATCTATTGGCTGGAAATGGTAACTGTGCTGATGATAGGTGAATTTTTAAGCAAAAGACAGTTTTTTATGAGCAAAAAATGTTCAACACATCGTAAAAAAGGAAAAAACATAAAGAACCGTTCTGCTTTCTGATTCACTTCCAAGTTTTCGTTCGTAAATTTTTTCGGTTTTCGATTTTGTTCTTAGATTGTATTCACAACTTTGTCAGCAAAAAAAAAAAAATCGGTTCTCATTTTTTTTGTTCTTGATCCAATTCTTAAATTTGGTTCTTGAGTGTCTTTTGGCTTGAAAGTTGAAACGGTTCTTTGATCAGGTTTTTCTGTTCCGTTCATAACTACTTACCTGGATCAACATTTCAGAATAAGTATTAAAGGAAATTTTATCAAAACTCTTACAATTTTACCTTCAATTCGATTTTAAATTTTGATTGATTTCACCTCCCCCACCCCCTCCCACCATCTTCGATCAAATTCGATTACCTATATGATTCATGGGTTGAATGCTGAATTTTCATTATTATTATTTTTTTTGCAGATGTAGATGATGAAATGTTTATGCAATTATCTTTCGAAGAAATTTGTGTATTATTCGTAACAACCGCCATCATAGTTTTCGGTCTCATACATTCCGGATGGTAAATATTAAAAAATACTCCATGAATTTTCATTTTTCTTTGCACCTTTTCTTATCTTACTATTTTGTTTTTCAGCTGTTATCATTTCTTAAGATCAGACAAGAAGAAATTAAGCGGCTAAACATTCCATTTTTTTATACTATGTTAGCTAGTGGTAGACATTTTCCTTAGCATTTTATTAAAACGACGTCATCGTGTTTTTCCTTTTTTTAAACGTAATAAATTTCGTTATTTATGTTAAGCCATTCTTTCATGAAATTCGTTTTAAAGAATCAAATTATTTGTACATTTTTTTTGTTATTACCAATTTCTTGCTTAAAGCATTGGTTGGTTTTTATGTTTTTTCTTGTCCAAAAAATATTTTTGTTAAATTGCATTTTGTATTTAAATAAGCTGTTTTGTTTTACGCTAATTAGCTTCTGAAACAAATGTATTTCAAAAGCATAAATGATTTTCGTTGTTCACCAGTAATTTAAACTTGTTCGTTTCGTTTGTAATTGGGCTTTTTTAAATACCTATTTAAATTATTAAGGCTTATTTTTTTCCTTATTTTTTTTTTTTTTGTATACAAAATGTATCGTTGATAGTGAGCTTTATGTTTCAGTTGCTTAATGAAAAATTTATAAATGTATTTATCTTATGGTCTTCCAGTTGACCTGAGTGGCCACGCAATATCGTCAGTTTATATAGGTTTACCTTTTTTTTCTTCTTTTTTTAAATGTTATCTATGTTATTTATGTATAAAAATTCTTATCAGCATGAATTTTCGTTGTTTTAGCTTACATCGTCGTTCTTTTTTTTTGTCTGTTTCTAGTTTTTAAAAAAACGTGTAATTAAATTATAGGTTAACAGTACATATTGAGATATTATAATTATAACAGGGTTTCCCAATGTTATTGACAATACTTTTATAGGTTTACATAAATTCGTGTAATCCTGAAAAAAATCTCAACTTATTTCGTTCCGTGTACTCCAACGCATGGAAATGATCGCTTCGATTTTTACAAATGAAACGAACAGATTTGTTTCAGAATTAAAATTGCATCAGTGTTGCTGTGTTTATTATTTTGATGTTTTATGTATCTATTTGTTTTGTAACGGATCTCACTTTGAGTAAAGAATTGTTTGTCTCATGTTGTAAAGTGATCGAAATGTTCCTAGGCGGTTTAAAATTAGTTCTAATTTTACTATACTGCCGTTTCACATATCTGTAAATTTAATATGGCCGTCGTCGCTATACATATCTGTCCTACTATGAAATTGCAATACAAATCTTTGAAACGATTTTTTGTTATATTAAATTTATACGATTAGGTAGCTCGGAAATGGATAGAATGATCGTCATATATATGATATAGATACAGCAACGTGTATGTTAATAACGATGAAAATTTTAATTTTAATTTCTTTATTTTATATACCTAGTTGTTTCTAAGTGTGTACGTAATCATGAAATATAATCTTATATTTATTTTCCAGTGTTACTTATTGATTTTAAAAATTTATTCCAGTAAAAAATCGAATAAATGTAGGTACCTATTTGAACGTTATTTTGTTCTTTTTGTAATTGATTTCTAAACTTCTAAAACTCGAAGTCTGGTGAGTGGTAAATTATTTCAAGATACATTTTTTTGTTTTCAATCATTAAAACAAGACTGAAGAAAGATTGGTATTTATCGAGAAAATATAGGAAAATTAGTTTGTATTTGGAATTAGAAATGCAATCTTAAATTAAATTTACATTTTTATTCACGTAACAAACATAAACAAACTAAATGAAGAAGTAAATGAAGCGAACTTATCGTTCGACTACCTATACCTACCCGTAGGTACTTGTATTTATCTTACCAGTTCAATAATACTCGTAAATAACACTTTTATAATGAAATGTGTACGTTGGTTTCCTATCCAAAGGATAAAATTCCATCAAGTAGCCTATTCTGCTGAATGAGAATATTCATCAAAAATATTATGAGAAGTGAAACTTTTCCCCTTTGAAATTCAAAAACATGTTTTAACGTTTAACTTTTATTCTCAACATTTTACGCTATTAATTCCAGGAAATGATATTTTTGGTCGAGTTTCGAATAAAATTATAAACTTATAAAATGCTCGAAATTAGTTTAAAGGAAATGCTGCGAAGTTTTTATTAGAATTAATGTCTTTTTGTGCCACATTTCACAGAGACAGAAACACGTTACCTACATTGCGAATGCTTTTGATGAAATTGCACAGTTTTCGTTAAATTCTCAAGCTGGGTGTTTATATCAAAGTGGGAAAAAATTCGACGAAAATACCTCGGATACGATTTCGGATCGAAATATAAAAATAAAAATAACTATCAACTTTAGATTGTTATTGGAATGAAAAATTTTCCCAGTTCGAATAACTACCTATACCTATTTTTCAAATACGATGTGAAATCGTATCTCAGTAATTGTAAAAATAAAAATGGTGTTGAAAACGAATCCACGTATGAATAGTATAGGTAGGTGAGAGGCTGAAAAGTCATTATAGTAATTTTATCTTTTGTGCAAAACTGCTAGTTCAGCAATAACGTTGTGTTGTAGATCATAAGTCGGATTTCACGAAACATTACATTCGCCATATTGTTTTATTTCCAAGCGTATATATCTGAACTTCTATCTATATAAAAATACAATCTGCCTATGAAGCATAATAGACCTCGACTGGTGCAAATAAACACGAGTTTACGTAAGATACTTCCGGTTTCCTTTTTATTAGCCGGAAAATGTAAAATTATTGCGAATATATCATATACGAGCTTGTTTTTTTGCTGGTGCGAGGGAACGAGGTGAGTAAAATTGGAGAACTGTGTGAAATAAAAATAGATTCTCTTATTACGAATATCAAAATTTCCACTACCTAGCTTACCCACTCAGTTAAAGTTTGCTGAAAAAAAAAAAAAGAAACAGGCACCTGGACCTATTCATTCTACAAGATAAATTATCCAAACATCCATCACGAAAGTAAAGCTAATAATATCCCATTAATGTCAAAAAAACACAACTGAAATTTGAAAAATCAAACAAACGAGCGGTCGGATTTTTAGCATTAGAATAAACACAGCCGTATTTTCATATCACGTCATCAGTTGAAAACTTCATTAAATTAAAAAATATGGTAAGCGTTGAAATATATTTTTCTTATTCGCTGTGTGCTCTGACGAGCCCCTTAATCTCATTAAGCTTTCGTCTGCTTTGTTTCTGCAAGATTAAATTTCTTAAATGAAAAATACCAAGCTATATATAATAAGGGAAAGAAAAATAACCCTGAGAATTGAGCAGTAAATGTAATTTCGGTATATTCTTGGCATTAATTAAATAAAACAGTTCTTATAAAATGGTTTCTACTTGAATTCTTAGTTCTTGCGGGTTTTGTCTTTTTTTTAACTCATCAACGCCGCCGCCGCAAGATGGAGCAGCAATTTCTAAGCGCAAAAATTAATTGCCTTCCGCGTTTTATGAGTTTTTCATTTCGTTTTTTTAATTTTTACCGTCCGAGTTCCTCTTTTTTTTTATCTTCGGGTTTTCATGCTTATTTTACCAGTGGTACTTGAAATTTCACTGAATTGAGAAACGTCACGTTGGCTTTATTCTAATAGAGAATTTGTTCTGTTCTATTTCTTTTAGTGAATTCTCGATGACTACATTTTTAAAAAAAATTTCAATTTATGTAGGATTATCTTTGGTAGTTAATAAAATAATTTTCTGATTTATGACAAATAAGTAAGTAGGTAGGTAGTAGGTACTCAAAATTTACGAATTCTTCAAATTGATAAGAATGATCTTGTGGTCAAACCTTCGGAACAGTTTTTCAAACCAGATAAAAGAAAAGAAATAAGACACAAGGTCCCCTAAAACTTCATTTTTTGCTCGCATTTTGAGATACCCATTTCATCAACTTTTAATTGTTTTCAATTGTTTTTACGTCATTTTGGTATTTTAATTTTACAAAAAAAACTGTTTTTTTATAACTACAAAAAAAATGAATTTTTTGACAATGATTTGGCAAAAAACATAACTTTTTAGCTAAATTTTGGCAAAAGGAAGAATTTTTGCCAATTTTGACAACAGGATTTTTTGAACATTTTGGCAAAAAGCGAAAGTTTTTTTCGGCAATTTTCACAAAAGTTGGGCGTTTTTTAAAATTTTGACAAAAAAGGAACTTTTTTACAATTTTGACATAAACGAGATTTTTTTGACAATTTAGGCAGAAAAAGAACTTTGCTGACAATTCTGACAAAAAAACATAACGAGGACATCTTAGGATAATTTTTGCAAAAGCAGAAATTTTCGAAATTTTGGTTACCACCAAACAAAAGTTTTTTGGTCATTTTTGCGAAAAATATTAGGACTTTAATTTGGACTTTTTGATAACATCAAAAAAGTGTATTTTTCGACAATTTAGGCAAAAACACAGGACTTTTTTTTGAAAATTTTGGCAAACGTTGGGATTCTTCAATAATTTTTTCTAAAAAGAAACTTCTTTTTTGGCAATTGTTCTGGCAATTAGATTTTTTGAACATTTTTTTTTGCAAAAAAACAGGTGCTTTTTTAGAAATTTTTACAAATTTTGACAAAAATAGGAATTTTTGAAATTTTGGCCAACAACTAAGTTTTTTGTTTATTTTTACAAAAAATATTAGGACTTTTTTGATGACGTCAGAAGAAAATGTATTTTTTGACAATTATAACTAAAAACAGTGCATTTTTGACAGTTCGTCAAAAGTTGAGATTTTTTTATAATTTTGACAAAAACGACTTTTTTGATAATTTTGGCAATAGCAGGAATTTTTGGCAAGTTCGCAGTAGCGATTTTTCGCCCCATACTAGGTAGGGACACTACCAACATGACAATCATCAGAAAGTGAAGTCCTTCCATGAGATCCATACTTACAAGCCTTCAATAGCACCACGTCTGAAACGCAGATACTTTCTTCTTGCATTCTGCACTCATGGTCCATGTTTCGCAGGAATACTTCAGAATGGGCCATACGTAGCATCACATACTTAATTCTCTTCCTCAGACCTACACTCATCGTTCGATTTCCCAGCACATTGGCGAGGTTATTGAAAGCGCTTTTTGCAATTCCAATCCGTGATCTCACAAGTAGTAGGTATCCTCTCTGATTTTGGAATTATGTCACTGATTTTATCGCTGATTCTGGTATGTATTAATATACCTGTGAATCATGTCATAGTCTTTATCTGCCTGGTTTCTACTATTTCCAGTCCATCAGGTCTCACTTATTTCTAATACATTGATCTTTAATCACATGGCTTCTATAATTGAACTAATTGAAGTATTAAGTTTCCAAAATGCACCAAGTCCAAAAAAATATTGATAAGAAATTCACGGTACTTACAACTAGTACCTACAATTTAGAAACATATAAATGGCCCAAATTGGCTGATTTTTTGATATGTTGTAGCAAAGACCCTTGGGCACAACATGTCAAAAAAACAGCCATGTTGAGCCGCAACTTTATGCTAGATGGCCTTGCAACCTCAGAATCTTTGAAAATGGACCTGTCTGTACAACAATGACCATGCTAATGTCAATGTGAATGTCGACCCATGCACATCCGTCACTTTTGGATGCCCAGCTAATTGTCGATGTAATTGTCAACTGATGTTGATCTGCATTTGTGTGGCCAATTAATTGGCTCAACACCGGGTTGAAATTCACATCGACATGGGGCATCCAAAAGTGACGGATGTGGATGGATCGACATTCACATCAAAATTTATGTCGACCTCCTGCTTCATAAAGTTATAAAATTTGAGTTTAAAAATTTTAAATTTTTTCCCCAAAAATGATTTCCTCTGATGTGGCTTATTGCTCGTGCTGAAAACAGCATCGATGCAAAGTCCACTTCTGAAGAAGTATAGACAAAAAGTCTGTATAGGTAATCAAAAAGATGAACAGAAATTCCTTATATAAAAGATGGTGCAATACTTACTGATCCATTTTCATGTCAACATGTGGATGTTAATGTTGATGTGAAATTTGACATCAACAAATGCATCCGCAATATCAACATCATATCATCTACAACTCCAAACTGTGGAAAAGTGAATAATTTCATCAATTCCCTAAAAAATTTGTTTTCCTCTTTGAACAAGATCATATTTTTGAATGTTTACTGAACTTTTAAACACTAAAACAGAAATTTTAATTCTGAAAAATTGGTCGACGTAGTTGTAGATGTAAATTTCGAGCATCGAATTTTACATCTACATGATTGTCGAGGTATCAGAAATAATGAGAAAATTTTGAAAATTTTCATTTACCTAGCTAGCTTTTGTACAGACAGAAGATTCCTACTAAATAATTAATTGATCATGAAAAAAAAACGTAGTCGATGTAAATGTCGACGTCGACAATTGTTGTGCTGGATGGTGTGTTTTGGAAACACACGCTTTAATTGAGGAGTCGGCCTGCAAAGTGACCTAACTGCAAAAAAATGATTTTTGAGATAGCAACACTATCTGATAGTTTAGGACATGCCCTACAAAAGGAATATATCACCTTCATCCAGTTTCACTCGTAACACCCCTTCCCCCTCCCTTGAAAATGATAAAATTAAAAGCATGGCCTGCAAAGTGACCTTATTTTTACGATTTTCCGAAAATGTGTTTCATAGGGTACTGTTGGTTGAAATCAAAATTAATTTTAACCCCTTCTGAAGAAATTCAAATATTGTGGAGACATCGAAAATCGCACTGGAGGCTCCAGAGTGATTCGAAATGGTAAAATCGTAAGTTGAGAATAAGCCACAACTCCAGTTTTAGCTACCAAGCTTCCTGTACATAAAAAAATTTTGAATGAATGAATAAATCTTTGCTTTCATAAAAAATAACATACGCAATGAAAAACCGGAGAAAATTGCGTACCTACATATCACTAAAAAACAAAAAAAAAACGTATGTGCGGCCTGCAAAGTGACCTAACTGCAGCATTTTTCATTTTTGTTGCACCCTGTAGCGAACCCGAGTTCATATTTTTCAGAAACGAAAAGGTGATTAAGTGAGTGAGGGTTGACCCTTTCGATTCCCGAAAACAGATTTCGAAAATGTGACTTCATTTTCCTAGGACACGTTTTTCTCATTTATCTCGAAATCAATTTTTTGCAGTTAGGTCACTTTGCAGGCCGACTCCTCAATTACATTAGCAAGTTTTCCAATTTGATACAGAGTTCTTATACATTCCAGGTTGCAATGTTGATGTTGTTCCACCTTGTTTTGACTCCGCATATTCTTTGAACCCTACCCTGCTGTCTTGGCAGATGAAGATCAGCCTGACGGAGACTTACCTAAAGCCAAACCATTGCTAAATTGATGTCTATATAATTCTAGGGAAATGTAATGGTGGTGGTTTCCCATTGCCTTCCACAGGGCCACCTTCCACCATGATTTTCTGTTGGTGTTTACTTTTGCAAAAAAAAAAAAGTAAAAACACAAAAAACATGTATTTTTTTTGTTGCAAATATGAACCTTTTGCAGACAAAATTTCAATTTTATGGATTGGTAGGAAGAAAGTCCTTGTAAAAAGACACATTTTGACGGAAACAGTTTTTGTGCCCCACCCTTCAATCCAGAGCTGTGGCAGTTCAAAGTTTTCTTTTGTCAATTTTACCCTCACCACTATGATAGAAAATTTTGAAAAAAATCGTGTTGAAAGGCCCAGGCTTCCCCTACACATTCCGTGGGGTATCAGAATTTTCTCCCCACTACTCATGGATATAGAATTTTTCTCGCAAAAAACGTGTTTGCTCGGCTGTACTGTCCGAAGAGGTGAGTTGGAGGGGGCGGGCGAAAATTCCGCTCGAATTTTTTTTTTTATAGGTACCCAATAACTATCCATCATAATTTTCCAAACCTGGGAACAGGACTATTTCGCCTTTCTTACCTAGGATTACCCTTTGGAAATATTCCATGTGAACGATGAGAAGAGGGCTGAGGAATGAACAATAAAAGCATATCGACTTACCAAATAAAAATAGCAGATGAATCCACAAAATGAACTTCTTCGATAGGTACCTATTTCCTTATTCATAAATATTTTAGGACCGAAATTTATTAAATTGACCTCAAATTACGTTCCACGTCCCAATCGAAATCCATGCAGCAGATAATCTGACAACTTTTATACGAGTAACAAAATCGTATCAAAACACAGACTAGAAGGGGATGAAGACATGCTTGGTAGAATGGTACGCGCAATGAACAGTCGTATACGACAACACAGGCAGAAGAATCTTTTAATCCGCAGCAATACGAGTACAAATGGAAATTCATTTATAATCTCCTTCGTAAGTATATTATGGATCATTTGTTGCATAAAATTGGCGAAATTTTCTCTTAATAATTTCCTAATCCATTTTACCCGGGCGTACGTATAGTTACGTAGGTAGGTAGTAGGTACCCTGTATATTCGACAAGCACGTCGAACAAGTTGCCTGTAAGATGATAATGTGTTTAAAAAACATCGATGATTTTCAATCATAACGCTCGAGCGTATTAACAATTTTAAATTCTCTTTTCCATCAAAAATGGAAAATGTATTCATTTAAGCGGATTATCAAACTACTTTGAAAAGTTTAGCGTAAAATTTATATTAAAGTTGAGTTACGTATGGATATTTTACGAAGTAACCTGGCGTAGTTTAAAGATTATTTTGAAAGCAGAGTCTGCACTTAAGCTTCTTAAGACTTCGTTTCGAATTTACGTTTTAACGTTGTTATATGTATTATATATATACGCGAGTAAGTATGTATGAAAATGGAAAAAAATGAATTTAGTTTCGACATTTTTATATACATTAGGAATTAGGTAGGTTACTTCGTATGGGGTACCTACCTTACCTACCATGTATTCTAACCTTTTGGAAATTTTCTATTCTCGTATTTAAGTATACGTAAATAGCAAGTAGGTACACATGGGAATGAATCAATTCGCTGGGTAGGTGTGTGTATTTAGTATTTTTGTTACATATAAATCATACGACATCGACATCGAGACCACAATGTTGCTATATTAAGTACCCCACACAGCATTGATAAAAGTTAATTTATAAAGTACGTAAACCGTATAAAGTGGTAAAATCATCAAATATCTCGTTATCTCAGTACTCTGCTAGAATTCGTACTATACGTACATAATAAACATTGCCACCATACACAAAGTTACAAAAAGGTGGTATGTAAGGCATTACATCGCTTTTACGAAGGCGTGGTCTGCCTGCTCAAAGATATACGAGTTTGGTGGTCAGCTAATTCTCTTCCCTTAGGGTATTCATTACTGGTGAACTATAGATACGTAAAGTTTTGCTGCTTTTCTGGGGAAAACCTCCCGTGAGACAATACTGTAAAACGACAATATCACCGAATTACGTTTTCTCTATACAATTTCAATGCAAGAGAGTTGCTTTTCAGGCAAGAATAAAATTCTATTTCGTATAGTGCGAGTACGAGTATATATGTACTTATGTACTACGGTATGGTATGGTATGCGATGGCGATGCTTTTCGCTTTTTATAAAAAGGGTTGCGTCTTTTATAATAGATAATTTAATTTTAAATTTCAGCGTACTCTTATGTGGCTGCTGTGTACTAATTTGTTGGCGATTTTTAGTTTGTTTTTGTCAGCTTAGAATCTAATGGAGCTTCGCTGTGATATACGCGCGTTATGTATCTGGAGGTTATATGGTAAGGCTCTTAGGTATAGCTATGCTGTAAAAAATGTATTCAGGTAGCTCGTATACCAACTTTTTATTTTCACGCGGTGTGTTGTAAAAATGGTGAAGAATAACGTCACGAAATGTGAAATTTTATTCTGAATTTATTATCTATGGTTTCAAGCACCGTAGCTGGAGATTTTGGGCGTTCTAAACTCTTTTAGGTGCAGAACTATGGCAATTCAAATTTTTCTTATGAGCTTTTTGACTAGAATGCAGTGTGAAAAATACTTCTCTGAAAAAATTTCCACGAATTAGTCTCCATGTTCCCTACACACCACTAAAATTTCAAATTTTTTTGTCAAGTTGTCGAAAAATAGGATTTTTTAACATGGAAATCGCGATTTTCTTAATGTAGAGGGAGGGGAAGCGGAAGAAAAACATTTTTTCGTTTAAAAATGTTTTCTTGATCCGAGTCGAGGGTAAATTCATCACTCTTAACCCTCGGGTAGGTACCCTATGACGTAAGGTTTTGGTGAGGACGAGGAGAGGCCGAGAGGGGGTAGGAGAAGTAAGTATAATTTGAATTTTAACCACGGCCCACCCAACATTTTTTTCTGAAAAAAAGAAAAATTTTTGTGGGGGGGAATCAAAAACACGTTAAAAAATTCCAGTTTCGTAGGTGTGCTCATTTATGTATTATCATACCCCCAAAAAATAAACAAAGTTGAAAAACACCATTTAAAGGTAAAATATGGGTGGGGGGGGGGTGTGTGTGAATTTTTTCAGGGATGACTCTCATAGGTACCTACAACATACTAAAAAATCGCAAAAATTGGTTCACATCCCCAAACGCTGAAGGAACTTTATGGTATTATGCACTCATATGCAGAGCAGCTAAATTCATGTACCTATCGATTCCTTGAACGACTTGAACGCGAGCTTTCATCCCAAGTTGGGCATCATGTTAGAAAATCAACAAGATTTCTTCCCAATTTTTTAAAAGTCTGACATAATATCAGAAAGCTAATATGATTTTTTTCATAGATTTTCAAAGGTCTGACACGTCAGAAAGTCAAGAGGTTTCTTTCACATTTGTAAAATTCTGGCATTATGTCAAAAAGTCAACTGAATTTTTCTCCAAGTTTTCAAAAGTCAACAACACCCTGATAAAAGTCTCGCGAATCAGCGTCGAACGGATTATGGTCTTAAAAATTTTGGACAGACCCTCCGCACAAAAAAACATATCTATCCATGAAAAATTTGAGCATATTTCATTAAAATCAACCTATTGTAGGTTTCAACTCCCATGAATAATCGGTGCCTATGTAGACTATGCTATGCTATCTGTTTAACATTTCATCAAGCAGTATATTTAATCTAGGTTGAACTGTAACCATACCAGCTCGTATTACTTATGAGGTTATGATCGAAAATTTTCATTTGAGAAACGAAAATTTCATCATTCGCTTTTCACTATCGAAAATGATAGACATATTTACTTAGGTAATCAAGAAATCATTTCCTTATTTGTTTTTATATCTACCTAATACATAAAAAACGTTGCCTTTTTCATAGAAAATTAGACTAATGCTGGCAGTGTATTTTCGTCAATATCTCGCGATGTTTCGAACCGGCTTGATCGCAATACTGGTTATAGCCAGTGACATCTTTTCTGTAAAGTCAAGTGAAGCAAACTTACGCAATTATACACATACGTTATCCTCGCAGTATTCTACATTTTCCAACATCGTGACTGAAAAAATTTTCGTAGACAAAACGCAGCTTATACCAAAAGCTCTTGATTACCCAATCTGCTATCACTTCTTGTTTACGGCACCTTCTTGTTTTGGTAAGTCTACCAATATGGAAATGCTGTTGAATTACTTAGAATTACCTATCGATCGAAAAACTGGGAAACTCGTACCGAAAAACAGTACAAAAGCTTACGAGTTATTTTACAAACGGAATTTGACGATTTCGTCTCATCAAGAATATTACAAAAGACACTTTATGGAGTACGTAATCATTTATATTGATTTCTCATTCCACAGAGACATGAAATTCGGAAACTTTTCTTGCCAAGATTTGATCAGTTTTGCAAAAAATGAAATTAAAGCGGCATTGATTAGATCGATTTATAGGTATGAAGTTGTATTGAAGCACGTTAAAGGAGGCCATGATTTCCTACGAAAATGTAAAAACATTGAAAATCTGGACACCAGCGACTATTCTGATGCGGTTCGAATTCTGAAAAATTTCATCAACTTGATGCAAATGAAATTCCTTCGTAATGTAATTCTAATGGTGGATGAGTACGACTACTGGTTGCAGAAGGCATTGTACTCAAAATGCAATGTACAAAATTCATCGGAAACGATTGACTCGATTTTTCGCAGACTTTTAAAAGCGGATGATTGTACAATTTTTCGGTCATTTGTATTCGGAATTTCAAACATTTTACGAGCTGAATTATCATCTAGTGTTCGAAGTGTACTACGAAGTTACAGATTTCTCCAAGGTCATCCCTTCGAGGCATTTTTTGGGGTTACAGATTCTGAAATGAAACAGATTTGCGAAAAATATCAAGTGGACGAAAGGGAAGAAAATGCCATTAAAGAACATTATGATTGCTTTAAGAGCAAATCTGGAAATACTAAAATTTATGCTTGGCGAGCTATTTTATGGTATTTTTCTCAAAGAAGAACTGAAATCAAAAAACCAAGCGACATGTTACCATCACTTACTATTAACGATGTCCCAATAAGAATGTTAAAATTTTGTATTGGAAATCCAATGATTCGTTTCAATATCATGCAAATGTTACGAGAAATTAGTGTCACAGTCCCCCTAAGAACCGCTGTTAGGTTCGCGGGCCTGAACCTCTTAAGCCAATGGTTTATGGATGAAGACACAGCTAATGATACTACTGCTGCAAAACTACAAAACCAGTTATATTTCTCAATGCTTCTAGAAAATGGCCTTGTGACATACGACGCAAACAACACTGTAAAAATACTGAACATAGAATGCAAGGAGATATTGAAAGGTATTCTGGATGAATAGGTATTTGTTACCTATCTTATTCATTCACACTCAAAGACCAAGCCAAAACTACGATTTGAGTGCGATTGAACCTATTATTAATGAATTTCATACAGACAAGGAAGCGTTATCACTTTTGAAACAAAAATTGAATGCTTGTTTTTTTTTTCGGAAAAGCCGGAAAAGGAGTTAGCATTAATCAAGAAATGATTTTCACATGGCGGAGTTCGACTATCGCGCGAAAATCGGGCTTCTTGTACTTCCACATACATTCGAAGAAAAATTTAACCTTCAATTACATAATAAGTAATCGTACCTCAAGTAAAATGGGTTGTGCAGACATGATAGCTGTAAACAATGACGAAATCATTGCGACAATATTCGAACTAAAGATTGATACTACAACGTCATCTGGAAAAAAAGATGCGGAAGACCAAGTTAACAGTTACTTTTTCTTTGAAGAACACGACGAATTCCAAAAAAGAATACTTGAGAAATGTTCTTCTTACTGCCTTTCCTACGACAGTGGGTGATAACGATAGCAGTTGTCACTACTTGGATCCTGACAGGACTTCTACCATAAGGGTATAGGTACCTGAATTACCTACCTGATATCCTGTATACCTAGACCTAGATACATGTTTTCATAATTGTATTACCTATTTGTTTTATTCCTTACGTTCACAATATCTATAGTGGGGGCTTCTAAGGTACCTAACATTGTTTTTCAAGAAGTATCCAAATAAACATATAACTGGTTGAAAAAAAATGTCCATAATATATTAGTGAGGTAAGATGGACTATTGAAATTTATGAGGTGGAATTTTCAATTTACGATAATGTTTATGTGGATATTTCCTGAAAAATAATGTTATCTACGTGGAAATTCAGAACTTATAACGGTGGATTTCAAAATGAATACTTGATTTGAACTAGGTAAGTACCTAAGTACATACGTACGTATAAGATCTCAATCAAATTAGTCTTGATTTTAAAGAAATTTTCTTTAAAATCAACACTGATTTGATTGAGATCTTACTCGTATGTGAAACGATTCATCTCTCTCTCCCCGTGTTACAAATATACGAGTATAATTTTCTTTTATAACCTACTCTGTCCTTTTTACAAATTCTTTTCGGAATAAAAATTTTCTTTAAAAAATTTTAAGGCAAGAAATCTCTTTTTGTATTTTTTTTTACATAAAATTTTCATCCACTCGGATCGTTTCGCCCTCTTTGTCCCCCTCCCAACCCCCTTGACTTCTCTACTGGCTGTTGTATGCATGTATCCCAGAAACCAACAAGGTAGAAAGTGACAGCTTCACAAAATTATCTCCCCAGACAATATTGGCACTGCGACGCAAAGTGGCTGACATCTAGCGGCGAACGCTCGAAATGCTGAAAACGGGTCCAGTTGTACAGAGAGCATAGGGAGAAATCGCGTTTTTTAATTTTTACGCAAAAACAGTAGGGTTTTTCACCAATTGTATAGGGCATTATTTGAAGGGAATTTAATTTCCGATGTTTTGGTGTAAAAAAAAAAATGAATTTCGACCATTTCCAACGCGACAAATTCAATTTTCGTGTAGCAATTTTCACCCGTTTTCAGAATTTCACAAAAAAATATATAGGTAAATCCAATTTTTTTAATTTTCTCAGTAATCAGCATTTTCTCCTCTTTACATTAATATAATCACCAGATTTTTAGCTTCAATACTCGCGGAGAAATTCAATTAAAAAGTTATGAAATGCTGAAAAGGGGTGAAAGAAATTATCAAAATTCAATTTTTTTTACACCAAAAAATCGGAAATTAAATTCCCTTTAAATAATGCCCTATACAATTAGTAAAAAACCCTACCGTTTTTGCGTAAAAATTAAAAAACGCGATTTCTTCCTATGCTCTCTGTACAAGTGGACCCGTTTTCAACTTTACGTTTCGGCGCGTAGCAGCGCGCTCTATGTATGCGTCGCACAGCCAATTGCGTACGTTTAAAAATATAGTTCCTATGGTGTCACCGCATACAGAAAGGGGGCACGCGCCCAAAAACAAGTTTTTGATAAAAACGAGCTCAAAGTTTTTGAAGTTGTTTTTGAATTTTACAGTTGTTATTTTAGAAATATTAGGAAGGTTACTGCTGGTATGTTCAAGACACACTCTGACAGTCTCTTTGGGAACTTTTCGGGAAAATTTTATATTATACAGGGTGGCTCAATTATAATATTGTGCTCATTTTTTAAATTTTTTTTTAATTTTTCAATTTTTTTTCATTATTTTAATTTTAAAATCATCCTGGAGGCCAAACGGAGCGTTCTACGAGAAAAAAATATCAAGGAAATTTGTAGAGAATTAAATTTCCAAAAAACCTATAAGAGGTTAATTTTTCTCCAAAATGCATAGTTTTTCCGTTTTTCTCAAAAAACAAAAACTTAATGATGATCACCGTAAAATTTCTGTTTTTTGAAAAAAAACGGAAAAACTATGCATTTTGGAGAAAAATAAACCTCTTATAGGTTTTTGGAAATTTAATTCTCTACATCTTTCCTTAATTTATTTTTCTCGTAGAACGCTCCGTTTCGTCTCCAGATTGATTTTAAAACTAAAAAAAAAATTTTAAAAATCAATTTTTTGGTTTTTTAAAAATTTTTTCTTTATGTACTTCACTTTAGAGCAATTTTTACCCGTTTAGAGTGAAAATCCAGCCTCAACGATGGTTCCATCGAATTCTACGAAAATTTTACATAAAAATCAATCATTAAAAAAAAATCCATTTGCGGTGACATTAGCTTTATTCATGTTGTCGGTTAACTTGAATTGCCACCATCTCTCCGACTGCTACTTATGTACCTCTACCTACTCAAACTCATATTTACGGCAAACCGATTAGGCAATTTTATTAACACGAAATTCAGCATCATGCATTGCGTATAGGTAGGTACTAGGTAGCTAGGTACTCGGAGTCGTAGCACTATGCGGCTTATTTCATTTTTTTTTCTCATGAATAAGTACGTGAGGTACAGATTTTATTCCAACGTCGTGGCGAATTAATGGGTGCTAATAGTGGAGGGGGAGGGATAAAAACACCTGAAAGAATTAAAATCAGTTCAAATTACCAAAAAATGATGATAGCTGTCTAATTGCTTATTTTGAGGTTTTCGAGCACTATCTTTTAAATGTTGGATCCGAAAAATAGATTTTTTTCACTCGTAACTAGTGTTGAAAATGGTTTTGGAAACGCGTTAGCATATGCAGTTGAAATGTGACCCAGAAAGAGGGTCTCTATTTTTTGGTCTGGACATGAATTTTAGCACTTTGGATCCTGCGACATTGGGGGCAGAAGTGCTCAAAATAGCATGATCAAATTTTCTAAATATAAATTACTTACAACGAATTTGGTCCAAAGTCAGATTGGTGGCATGGCAATCAATGTGTACCTACTAACTGTACCCGAAATGATCATAACCTCATTTTTGAAAAATTTGGAGAATTCTGGGTTTGATTCTAAGGTACTCAATTCAAACATGAACTTGAAATAGGTAGATCAAAAACCAAGGTGTGAGTTGGGCCCAATCTCCAAAACTGCAAACAATAAAAAATTTAAGTTAAAATCGAAACCGTATTTTTTAAAAGCTTTTCATTTCTGGTTAGAATTCCTTTAAAAAATAATCCTTTTTTAATGAAAAATTATCTAAAAATTTTCACCAACTTTGGTTTTTGATTTTTTAAAATTCTTTTTCATTTGAGGGGGGGGGGACTCTTAGAGCAAACTGCCCCATTTGCCTCCCTCTCAACAGTCCTGCTTTCAACTCAAATTGTAGGTCTCCACAGAAATTGGTCAAGATCTTCCGATATATATAATATATATTTTTTCGCGATCCTCTTTTCTTATTCCATTTTAATAGGTAGGTATACTTAAACTGCAATCGTATCGCTCAAAATAAATTTTAAAACTCTCATTTTTTTTACCCCACCAAACCTGCATGGCTGCATATCAAAGTATAACAAAACGTAATGAAAAAATTCCTTACATGTCTCAAAATGAAACCTTATATTTTTTGGGGACAAAATTCTGCAAATTACGAGCGAAAAAAAATAACCACTTTTTGTGATCTCAACTTATACTACTCGTAATTGGTGTTTTCTGTACAACTGCCACTGCGTATGGTATCTCATACAAAATAAGATATGAATTTAATAAAATGCCGACATTTCGGATCAGACTGACAAGAAAAATACCTCGTCTTTATGGTACGTAGGTACACAGAAGATTAAATTTTTTCCACATATTAAAGTATTTCAGCGAGTCAAAATAACAACGGTAATATCGTTACTTACTTACCCTGCTCATGCAAGGGACGATGTTGTGACAACACAATGACATCCATTTTTACTTTTTTTCCCCGTACGTTGGTGTGTGTACACACGTTGGTTGACAAATGTTCGATTTTAGAATTAAATTACCTACCTACGTCGACGATGCGACGCAGCGCGATGAAATTTACATTTGCGGAAATTAAATGCAAATTGGAGCAGCGTTCGCTTCGATTAAAATATTAAATTTAATCAAAATTGGTGGCAATTTTTCAAAGCCGATGATATGTGTGGCAGAAGCAAACACCACATTGGCATTATCGAGTTCTCTCCTCCCTCATCCTATAGTATATGTACGAATCGAAAATTTCCACAAACATTCGACGTAGATAGGTATACCTACTTGAACTCTCGAACGTACAAGTGTATTGTTGTAGAGGCAAAAAATAGTCTATATAGACGCTTCGTGAAACGTAATTTAATATTCGTATGTATGATTTTGATAACGGTATCGTTCGCAGGAGCTTCTATGTTCTATGTTCCAAATAACTATACAAAACAATGGCACGCAGCAACCCTACATACGCGAATAAATTTTAAAAGAAATATGTGTTTTTGACTATACACATAGACTACTAGGTACAATAACAACATCTATACATTCGAAACACCATGTACCCATATTATCGCGCAAAATTTATGTAGCGTAAGTACATTTTTAGATTTATTAACTAGTAGCTTGGTTGCTTGTAGTACCTACATAGTTACATAGGGTTACATATTATACGTGTAGGTAGAGGTACGAGATACTACATAAACGTGTATAAGGCGTGAACGAGATAAAATTTTGTATAATATGATCATCGCTGCCACCATGATACTTTTTACCATCTCGTACCTACCTTTGGCTTGTCAATGTACCTAGAACAAAAATCAAGCCCAACGTAATATTAATCACTCGCGCGGGAATATTTATTATGCGTTGGTAAAGTTCCTTCTAAAACTTGCTTTTCAACTTGTAATTGGAACCTGTAACGTTTACAAGAGCAACAAGGAAAACCATAAGGTAGCAAGTTTCATATAATTTCCCTAACGAAATTCAACGATTTGTTAATTTAAACTGTTTGTCGCGCGGTTTAATAATTTGTTTTGAAATTCTGCCGGTTAATTTTTGTTTCGACAGCTAAGCGTATAGACTTTCACGTCACGTGCAACTTTTTAACAAGCTCGTCTAATGTTTAAATATTGTATGCACTATGCAGTAACTACTTAGTGATGACGAAATATTAGTACCTAAAATCGAATCGAATTGGATTTCAGTTTTGTGGCGAATCATTATTAAATATTATATTTTTCAGGGATATATCATTTTAAATGTTTTTTTTTTTTCAATTTTTGAGAACAGCACGTCTGCACGTCTGCACGTCTGCACGTCTGCACGTCTGCACATTTGCACGTCTGCACATTTGCACGTCTGCACATTTGCACATCTGCACAACTGCACGTTTGCACGTTTGCATGTCTGCACGTTTGCACATCTGCACATTTGCACGTCTGCACATCTGCACAAATGCACATCTGCATGCCTGCACGTTTGCACATTTGCACGGCTGCATGTTTGCACGTCTGCGCATCTGCACGTTTGCATGTCTGCACATCTGCACATTTTCACGTCTGCACATTTGCACGTTTGCACGACTGCACGTTTGCACGTCTGCCCATTTGCACGTCTGCCCGTCTGCACATGTGCACGGCTGCACGTGTGCACGTGTGCACGTCTGCACATCTGCACGTTTGCACGTCTGCACGTCTGCACGTCTGCACATCTGCACATTTGCATGTCGGCACATCTGCACATCTGCATGTCTGCACATCTGCACATCTGCACATCTGCACATTTGTACGTCTGCACATCTGCACATTTGCACGTCTGCGCATTTGCACATTTGCACATCCGCCCGTCTGCACATCCGCACAACTGCACATCTGCACATTTGCAAGTCTGCACATATGCACATCTGCACATCTGCACAACTGCACGTTTGCACGGCTGCACGTTTGCACGTCTGCACATCTGCACACCTGCACATCTGCACAACTGCACATTTGCACGCCTGCACGTCTGCACATTTGCATGGCTGCACGGCTGCACATCTGCACATTTGCACGTCTGCACAACTGCACATCTGCACGTTTGCATGTCTGCACATCTGCACGTCTGCACGTCTGCAAATCTGCACATCTGCACAACTGCACGTCTGCACATTTGCACGTCTGCACATTTGCACATCTGCACAACTGCACGTTTGCACGTTTGCATGTCTGCACGTTTGCATGTCTGCACGTTTGCACGACTGCACATCTGCACATTTGCACGTCTGCACATCTGCACAAATGCACATCTGCATGCCTGCACGTTTGCACATTTGCACGGCTGCATGTTTGCACGTCTGCGCATCTGCACGTTTGCATGTCTGCACATCTGCACATTTTCACGTCTGCACATTTGCACGTTTGCACGACTGCACGTTTGCACATCTGCACAACTGCACGGCTGCACGTGTGCACGTTTGCACGTTTGCACGGCTGCACGTTTGCACGGCTGCACGTGTGCACGTCTGCACATCTGCACGTTTGCACGTCTGCACATCTGCACATCTGCACAACAGCACATCTGCACATTTGTACGTCTGCTCATCTGCACATTTGCACATCTGCGTATTTGCACATTTGCACATCCGCCCGTCTGCACATCCGCACAACAGCACATCTGCACATTTGCAAGTCTGCACATATGCACATCTGCACAACTGCACGTTTGCATGGCTGCACGTTTGCACGTCTGCACATCTGCACACCTGCACATCTGCACAACTGCACATTTGCACGCCTGCACGTCTGCACATTTGCATGGCTGCACGGCTGCACATCTGCACACCTGCACATCTGCACAACTGCACATCTGCACAACTGCACATCTGCACATTTGCACGTCTGCACATTTGCACATTTGCACGTTTGCACGACTGCACGTCTGCACATTTGCACGTTTGCACATCTGCACATTTGCACGTCTGCGCATCTGCATGTTTGCACGTCTGCGCATCTGCACGTTTGCACGTCTGCGCATCTGCACGTTTGCACATCTGCACAACTGCACATCTGCACATTTGCACATTAGCACGTCTGCACATCTGCACATGTGCACGTCTGCACGTTTGCACATCTGCACAACTGCATATCTGCACATCTGCACAACTGCATATCTGCACATTTGCACGTCTGCGCATCTGCACGTTTGCACGACTACACATTTGCACGTCTGCACATCTGCACGGCTGCACATCTGCACGGCTGCACGTGTGCACGTTTGCACGTGTGCACGTTTGCACATCTGCACATGTGCACGGCTGCACGTGTGCACATCTGCACATCTGCACGTTTGCACGTCTGCACATCTGCACATCTGCACAACTGCACGTTTGCATGTCTGCACATTTGCACGTTTGCACGACTGCACGTTTGCACGTCTGCACATTTGCACGTTTGCACATCTGCACGTCTGCATGTTTGCACATCTGCGCATCTGCATGTTTGCACGTCTGCGCATCTGCACGTTTGCACGTCTGCGCATCAGCACATTTGCACGACTGCACGTCTGCACATTTGCACGTTTGCACATCTGCACATTTGCACGTTTGCACGTCTGCACATTTGCACGTCTGCGCATCTGCATGTTTGCACGTCTGCGCATCTGCACGTTTGCACGTCTGCATGTTTGCATGTTTGCACGTCTGCGCATCTGCACGTTTGCACGTCTGCACGTTTGCACATCTGCACATTTGCACGTCTGCGCATCTGCATGTTTGCACGTCTGCGCATCTGCACGTTTGCATGTCTGCACATCTGCACATTTTCACGTCTGCACATTTGCACGTTTGCACGTCTGCACATTTGCACGTTTGCACATCTGCACGTCTGCATGTTTGCACATCTGCGCATCTGCATGTTTGCACGTCTGCGCATCTGCACGTTTGCACGTCTGTGCATCAGCACATTTGCACGACTGCACGTTTGCACAACTGCACGTTTGCACGTCTGTACGTCTGCACATTTGCACGTCTGCACGTCTGCACATCTGCACAACTGCACATCTGCACGATTGCACGTCAGCACGTCTGCACATCTGCACATCTGCACGTCTGCACGTTTGCACATCTGCACAACTGCATATCTGCACATTTGCACTTCTGCACATCTGCACGTTTGCACGACTGCACATTTGCTCGTCTGCACATCTGCACGTCTGCACGTGTGCACGTTTGCATGTTTGCACGTCTGCACGGCTGCACGTGTGCACATTTGCACGTCTGCACGGCTGCACGTGTGCACGGTTGCACGTCTGCACATGTGCACGGCTGCACGTGTGCACGTCTGCACAACTGCACATCTGCACATTTGCAAGTCTGCACATCTGCACGTCTGCACATCTGCACATCTGCACAACTGCACATCTGCACATTTGTACGTCTGCACATCTGCACATTTGCACGTCTGCGCATTTGCACATTTGCACATCCGCCCGTCTGCACATCCGCACAACTGCACGTCTGCACGTCTGCACGTTTGCACTTCTGCACATTTGCACATATGCACGTTTGCACGTTTACACATTTACATGTTTACACTACTTGCCCAGCATTTGAAGAAGTAGATATTGTAATTCTGTAGGTATGAGTGTTTTTGAAAATCATTTATAGTACAATGAGTGCATTTCTAAATTGTTTCCATTTTAAATTCATATCTTTGGTGTTTACAGGCTTTTGCCAGAATGACTTTGTATTTGCATTGATAAGGTGAATAAAATAAGTGGATCAAGTGCATACCTAATGAGTAAGGCAACCCAAAATATGCTCTCATTCAAGGTAAAATATTCAATATATATTCGATTTTTTGAGGTGAAATATTCGACAAAAATATTCGATTACCCCAAAAATATTCGAAAATATTCGAAATCAAATTTGGTATCGTTTCACTCGCCTTTACAAGCACATTACAAAAATGGCTACATCGTTGGGTTTTGTTTCCTAAATCACATGCACTATTTGCAATTTCGCAAAATGGAACAAAATTGTTGAATTAAAATTCTATTTTGATCGTCAAAAAAATAAAAAAAATAGAAGCTTAATTTAAAATTCAATCTTCATCATCATTTCATCAATCATCAATATCATCATCATTAAAAAGAGCCATTTTTTTCATCTTCAACATTCTGTGAAAATGACATTTCCTGTGTTGCGATTCTCAAAATGCAAAAATTTCCAAAATATTCAAAAATATTCGATAAATTGCGAAATATGTGGTAATTTTAGACAAAAATATTCAAATAGCAATCAAATATGTGAAAATATTCATTTTAAGGCAAAATATTCAAAAATATTCGAAATGAAGTAGGTCTTAAAAGAAAGGCAATTTTCTGAAACGTAAAATGATTTTGTTACATTTGTAATTGGAGTGCAACAAAAAAACATTCAAAAAAATATATTGGGTTGCCCTACTAATGAGTGAGCAAGTGTTTTATATTCTGTATTTATTACTTGTTTGTTTTATCTTTAGTTTGAGAGATTGGATGTGTGATTTTATTTGTATTTGAAAAAATTGCCAAAAAGGTGCCAATTTTCAAAGTTGTCAAAGAGTCAATTTTTGGAAAAAATGCAAAATGTATCAATTTTTAAAAAAAGTTGTCAAAATTAAAGTTTCCATTTTTGAAAAAGTTGTCTAAATGTGTCTTTTGAATCTGTCAAAGAGTCAATTGTTGAAAAAATTGTCAAAATGTGTCAATTTTGGAGAAAATGTCAAAAAGAGTTAATGTTTAAAAAAGTTGTCTAAAAGTGTCAATTTTTAAAAAAATCGTCAAGAAGGTCAAGTTTTGAAAAAGTTGTCAAAGTTATCAAAAAGTGTCAATTTTTGCAAAAGTTGGCCAAAAAGAGTCAATTTTGGAAAAATTGTGAGAAAGTTTCTGGTAAAATTGTCAAAAGGGGCCAATTTTTGCCAAAAAATTTCAAGCAGTCCTGTTCTTGCCAAGATTAATGAAAATAAATGCAAATTCTGCCAAAAATGTCAAAAAATTACTGTTTTTTATCAAAGTTATCAAAAAGTGTCAATTTTTGGCAGGTGGAGAAAAACTTGTTATATTTTATCGTTGAAATTTTTACCAAAATTGCTGAGCAATTCGTGCTTTTTTGCCTGAACATTCAAAAAGCTCTGATTTTTGCCTTGCCTGCCTAAAAAGTCCTATTTTTGTTTCGAGTCCTGTCTTTTAAAAGTAGCTCAAAGGCTTCGATGGTAGGCGATTTTCTTTTTCAAATTTTTATAGTGAACACACTTTGATGAGAAATGAGAAATGTCGTAAATCACAGATCTTCAAGTGTATTTAAGGAGGGGGGGGAGATCGGCCCCCTCAATGTTTTCTGGAAAATAAGGAAAACGTAAATTTAGATCATGGGAAGACTCGAAAATTTATGCTACTCTGAAACCAAAAATTTCAATTTTTATTGCTTTTTAAAAATTATATGCATATTTTTGAATGATGACCTCACGGTTAGACTCTTTTCTCGATAGATTTGTGACCATTTTCAGACACCTGAGAGTTTTCTATAGACCATTTTGAGATTTAAAAACAAAACGTGACGCATAATATGGATCTTTACCCACTTAAATAGCTACTTAATTAACAAGTCGACGGTATAAAACCCATTATAAAATTACCACAAGCACCTATTCACGTGGAAAAAATCCACCCTGTTATTCGTTTTCTTTTCTTGTTTATTAAACCAGACATTATTTTTTACGCGACTATTTCGTTCCAAGCATCATTTTTTCACTGCCGCGGTGAACTTTTTTGCATCTCGAATAAGTACACGAGCTTATCGTTGCAACAAACATAGTATAGAATAGAAGGAGAAAACGCGAAACAGAGAAAAAGGCACCGTGAAAAATATCACATTAAAAATACTACCAACCATTAAAACGTAAATGATTCACGATGAAAGGAAATGTACCATGAAATACTTGAAGAGTCGCTAGCTTGTTTTAAATTACGAAATGAAAACAGTTAATTAATGAAATAAAAAGAATGTCAAGTTAAGTTTCGCATTCAGATTAAAATTAATAACGGGTTCTTGCCTCTCTCGTCGAAAGAAACAACGACGTTGCGAAGAAAATTACTTTTTTTTCCATTACTCTTGCACCAAGAAAAGAAACACACTTCGTAGAAATATAATGAAAAAAATTTCGAGGATTTGGACGAATTAAAAATGATAATTTTCATGATTAATGTAGCAAAAATTAAAATATAAGACGGTATAAGAGTATAGAGTAGAGAAAGAGAGATGCTGGAAAAAAGAAGAAGCCTATCTTTGTAAGTATATGGAAATACAAAACCATTAAAAAATTCGCATTTTATTTAAAAACGCATGAACAAGTTATAGCAATCCCTGATAATAATGGCGAAACAAAGCATAGAAAACAAGTCCGTAGTACAGATAAAGTGGATTTGCTCGTACCTATTCCTGCTATAGTGCTATATGTGCTGTGTGCTGCTAACTTGCTATAAATCACAACCATACGGTTTACCGGTGGCTTGCATTTACTATATTCGCTTATACCGTAGGATATACGTACATTTGTATGCATATATACCCTAAAACGGTATCCTATTTTCAAATCTAATTCTTTGCTAACGCATCAAAAATTCTATTTATTATAAAACGCTATGCACATGTCGTATACGTGCCCTATACCTACCTACTTCATCTCCATATACAAAAATATAATATACGAGTACGTTGGCGCAATTCTTCTGAAATTTTATCGCCAAACTGGTAGTGATATTCGTCCGCATGCGGTATAAATAATAGTAATAACGAATTAGCGTTAATTATTTCACATCCTGCGAACCTTCCCCCTTGGATGCTGCCGAGATTACCTATACCCTACCAAACCGAAGAGGTTGAAGAAATATAGGGGTAGGAGAAAAGTTAATGTAACTGTTATTAGTTCTAACAAAACAGAAAAAAAAATTGAGAGGGAAAAAAAGCATGAAATTTACATTACAAATAGCGATAACCGGGTCGTAAGACAATTGGAATGCCGACAAAGTTATATTTATTCAGCATTATTATCCTGTAATAAAGAAAAGACTATTAAGTACCTCCTAACTTAAATGTCTCCTGGCTCCAATAAACAAAATAAACAACACTCCGAACTAACTGGAATTCGCCTCGGCAATAAAAATCGTATTATCTTCATCGCATTCGTTTCCTTCGGGCATTTATTCGATTGTTGTAATCCTGAAGGAATGAGATTTTGTTACCGAGCCGACGCTTTTGTTCAAACTTTCCGATGATTTTTATCAAAATATCCGATTATCGTCTTTTTATTCTTGGTTTGATCGCGAATTCGAATTCAGCTAAGTACTAAATGACTAATTTCAGGTGCAGGGTGAAACATATTTTGCATGGTAGAAGGAGTAGTACTCAGGTCTATTGCCTTTGGTGAGGTTTGTTATCGGAGTAGAGATTGGAGAAAATTTTGATGTAGGTACCCTCAATATAGGTATATTCATTATGAATTTGCAGGTTTTAAAAATAGATTAAGTTCTGTTCTGTTCCTCAGGGGGGACGTAGGATAAATTAGGTAAAATCTAAAGTTTAAAGTTGATAGTGTTTTGCTCTTTTATTCTCAAAAGCTGCAGAGAAGGTTAATTCCAGTATTGCATTTGGACCTCAAATTGATATGATAAAAAAAATGCAATCCCTCCAACTCGAAGACTCGAAATCCAATCTTTACCAATATAAAAAATTAGATTACGATGAAAAAATGTTTAAGTAGGTAGGTACATACAAAAAATCATAAGGAAAGTGTTATTTCAATTTTCTTTGACTTAGAGAAGGCTTATGATAGAGCATGGAGGTACAAAATTCTTGAAAAAATCCACTCAATTGGAATTCGAGGACATCTTGCTCTCTTCATTGCAAATTTCCTTTCTGATCGTAAATTTCAAGTTAGAATAAATAATACCTTATCACAAGTATATGAAATTCAAAATGGTGTTCCACAAGGCTCTGTATTGAGTACAACTCTTTTTATTCTCCTTATTGATAGTATTCATAGCATTATCCCTCCCCCAATGTCACTAAGATTATTTGCAGATGATATGAACATCTCCCTATGTTTCAAAGACTTACAAATAGCACAGCTCTTTATCCAAGAAACCCTTGATCAAATTCAAGAATGGGCAGATTCAAATGGTCTCTCATTCTCACAGTCTAAAACCCATTGCACTCTTTTTTCTAGAAAAAACAAAATTGAACTTCCTTCCCTAACTCTCAAAGGTAAAAAACTTGAATTCAAATCAAATACAAAATTCCTTGGATTGATTTTTGATTGCAAGCTCAAATGGACACCTCACGTCTTTTTATCCATTAAACAGAACTTGATGAAAACCCTAAATCTATTGAAAGTGATTAAAAATCCAAAATATAACCCTTCAAGATCCCTTTTAATTCAGTTATATAGATCTCTAATTAGAAGCAAAATAGAATATGGCTGTCCAGCCTATATCAGTGCATCAGATAGAAACCTATCAATCCTTAAAATAATACAAAATGCTGCCTTACGCCTATGTATTGGAGCATTACCATCCTCTCCTATAGACAGTATCTACTGTGAAGCTAGTGAACCCCCTCCAAACTTCAGGAATTTATATATTACTAATAAATTCATTGTATCAGCAACAACAAATCCAACAAACCCAGTCAGAACTTTAATCAAAAAACAAATTCAAAATATTTCAAACCATTCTGAAAATCACTCCTGTATTCTCCAAAATTCTTTAGGAAATTACCATGTACCTAAGCCTATTAGACCTCACTTCCGAGTACAATAAATTTCCTCCCTGGGAATTAATTTTACCAGAATTCAATCTATCCTTATCCCAATACAAAAAAAATGAGTACCCATCTGGTTTCATCAAAGAAAAATATACCTACTGAGATCATAGCAGAATATCATGAATTTATTTTATGCTTCACAGATGGTTCTAAAAATGAGTTTGAATATGCAGGCTATGCTTTTTCTATTGATGGTAAAATTACCAACTTCACAGCTCATAAATATTCTTCAATTTTCAATTTAGAAGTTTCTGCTACACTCCATTGCCTACAAAAGATCTCTACTTCAAAAAGCCCTAACAAAAAATTCCTGATTCAGTCAGACTCACTCTCTGCTCTTTTATCAATTCAAAACAAATTTTCTGAACATCAACTTGTTCATAAGATCCATCAAATCATCTATAAACTTCAGTCTACTGACAAAATTATTAAATTTATGTTTGTCCCAAGTCATGTAGGCATTGAAGGAAATCAGGCAGTAGATGAATCAGCTAAAACAGCTGTTACCCCCTCTAAAATTTTCTCTGTGACCCATGATGATGTTATTAACATTCTAAAAATCATCCAAAACTCCAATTGGCAAAACCTATGGAACTCAAAAACAAATCACAAACTATCTACCCACAAAAAATCAATCCTCCCTTGGAAGCACCTTAGTCACCTAAATAGATCAGAAGAAATTATAATCACCCGCCTCCGAATTGGTCATACCAAATTAACCCACAGCTATTTGTACACCAAAGGTCCTAAACCCACCTGTCAATTCTGTAATTCTGAAATAATCTCCACTCAACACCTTCTATTCTACTCTCCCTCCCTCGAAACAAAACGTCAATCCTCAAACATTTCAAACCTCAACCCTACAATTCCTGACAACATCAAGCAGATGGAAAACATTCTTAAATACATCAAAGAAATCAATCTTTCAAATCAAATCTAGACAAACCCCTCGAAACTGGGCGTAAAAATCCTGGCAATTATACACGCCCAGTATAAAAAAAATGTCAAAAAAAAAATCAGTTTAAAAAAATGTTATTAGGTACTTGATAAAACACGTTTGCACTTTTTAAAGGAGCGCAGTTCTCCAACCTGAAGCATTACTTCCTTAACGACGATGTTTGAATATCTGAAAACCAGTAAAACTCAACAAAAAAAGTTTTTTTGAAAAAAATTGGGATAGAAATTTTACTCACACTCACCTGACTTCTCTAATAATGTCGAACGGATTGTGGATGATTCAAAAAAGGGATGCATCACTGAACACTGAAATTTCAATTGTTTGAAATGAAAGGATTACGTTATTAGCAGTATTTTTTACAGTTCAGACTTGCCTAGTTGCCGGAATAAATTTTTTTAGTGCGAATTTGCATACTTATCAAGTCCGCTGAGTTCAAATTTAAAATAATTTGGAATTAAGACTCCTTATAACCCCTCCAATTACCAACTTTTTGCAAGTTGGTGAGGTGACTTAGAGGAGGGAGAGATATATGTCATAAGTTATGGATAATTCATTTTTAGCGAATCATTCGCCAGCGAATATTGATCAATTCTTTAATTTATGAATCAGTTCGTTCGCGAATGATTCACCAACAATTAATCAGTTCGTTCGTGAATGATTCACCAAACGTTAAGTAAATGAATCGATTCGTTCAGGAACGAGCCACATGAACAAATCAATTCGTTCGCGAATGATTCACAAAAAATTACTCAATTCGTTCGCAAATGATTCACTAAAAAATTATTCAATTCGTTCGCGAATGATTCACTAAAAAATTATTCAATTCGTTCGCGAATGATTCACTAAAAAATTACTCGATTCGTTCGCGAATGATTCACCAACAATTAATCATTTCGTTCGCGAATGATTCACCAACAATTAATCATTTCGTTCGTGAATGATTCACTAAAAATTTAATCTTATTTCATTCGCGAATGATTCTCAAAAATTGACACTTTTTGACAACTTTTCCAAAAATGAATACTGTCTGACCTGGACAAATTCGGCGAAAGAACAAGACTTTTGTTTGACAATTTTGGAACAGAAAGAGGACTTTTTTTATGTAATATGCAAAAATCAATTTTTTTGGATGTTTTGGTTGAGGAGGGGGAGCAAAAAATTATTGACTTAGAACTTGACATTCCCCCTAAGAAGTGCCAAAAAAAGACAAAAAAGACCTGCGTTAAGTATCTCGCAGAGAAATTTGAAATGTCAACACCTTTTATCAATGAAAAATATCATGTTAACACCTTTTTCTATCGTTTAAAAATACTGTGCTTAGCACCTAAATTGTCGTTTTTAAACTACTTCTTATCGTTCAAATGGCTATCGTGCAAACCACCAATTTTTTATCGTTCAATTATATATTTTTCTCTATAAAATAACAATGAATTTTTTCGTGAATCATCTTGATACGCAAATGTTGTAAATTTAAATAAAGTCGATTAATAAAAACATGCTCGCATAAAAATTGCGATAATCAATTGCGCAATTTATTGATATAAAATACTCGAATATACGAGTACCTACACCTACCTACTATAGCATTGTACAGACTCATTTTCGCAATCCAAACATAACATAGAACCGTTAATAATTTCACTAATTAAACAGCGCCTATGAAAATACACAAAAAAACACATCCAGTGTACAAAATATGGTTAAAACATAAGGGAGAAAGCGTATATTTTCACCCTTCAAAATATCAACACGTTCGCCGCCGATGAATTATTATTTTAAAAAACCCACCAAACACGATGGAAACATCGTCCAGTAGTACATAGTAGCCTAGGTAGCTAATAATGAAATCAGCAGTAGCATCTGGTTTGATAGATGACAAAGATTAATTCATTATTGCTAAATAAACGAGTAACAAAAACCCAACCAACAAACAGGGCTACACGTAGACCATTTTCTTGATTAGTTGCACGGTAATCAGACATGAAATACGATTTAACGCCAGGCCGCATCGTGTTTTAAACAAAGTGTAAAATTTCCAACGCCATTTGCAAAACTAATAAGCGTCGTATTTAACATAAAGGAGTGAATTTTACGCCCGCAAATAATACACCTTCGCCTTTCACGTATAATCGATCGGATTAATATTCAATCGTATCGAAATACCCTTGTAGCAGGCTCGTGCATTCCAATTTTCAACAAATTCTCCACCGGTGGTAATTTCTCGAGGCTTGTACATATTTGCCTGCCGATAAAGCTTTCTGTCTTATTGACGCTGTTTAATTTTCGAATATTTTATTCAATCGAGTCTTTTCTTAATCATTGGGATGCTTTTCATGACTTATAATGGATTGAAAAGGCCTATGAAATGGTAAAATTATAAATTTTTGTTAGAAATGGTACTATTTCATGCCTAACAACAAAAGGTCAGGTCACCTAAGGCTAATGAGCAAATTGTACTGTCTACAAACCACAACAAAAAATTAATTCCAAGAAACTCGATTAAAATTTCAAATAATAATTTATAGCTTCACATCCAATTATTCGTGGTCGTTTAAAATACAAGTGCTCATTAATTGAGCAGCATGCTACGAAATTATGAAAATTTGAGTAAACGAGCTTTTGTGCTGGTACATGTAAGTATAGTCAATTTACGTTTGAGAGAGCATCGTATAAGTATATAGAAAGAAAATGGAACACGAACGACATCGAAGCTGAAAAAAAATACAGGTTGACATTCTAAGCCACGATAAGTACCTAAGAAAACGTGAATGGTTTACGATATATGTAAAGTAAATTACAAATTAACGACGAAAAATACGCTAAAGGTGGTTTTACCAGCATTAAATGAGAAAAGCTTTCATGGCGCGTTTAACGGCTAATTGGAATTTTTATTCCGGATAACCAATTCGCATTACACGGTATGCATCTTCCCTATGTGCTCACGTAATTACGAGGAACCCTGTGATGCTGTTCGCCGTGTTAATAAAGTTGCCTACTTGGTTTGCCGTAAATACGCGTGAGATAACTTTGATGGAAAATGTAGCCAGGTACGCTTGTAATTTTAAAAATACGAAGTCAAATTGAGGTCTGAGGGGGTTTCAAGAGCACTGATTTCATTTTTGGTGATTATTTGACAGAGGGAGGGGATGAGAAATGAATAATTTTGGAGAAATACCATATTGATATCAAAAAGTAAATTTTTTGAATGCACCCATTTCATTTCTGACAAGTGTATGATCTTAAAAATCAAAATGTGGCGTGCTTTTAAGAGGGAGGAGGAAGTGCAAAATTTAAAATTTAAAAAAAAATGCAAAAGTATTTACCTATTAATAAATGTATGTAGGTTTCAGAAGGTACTCATTTAATTTTTGTAGTAACTCAAACACGCTTGATACATGTTTATCGGTAACGAACTATGTACAATAATACAATACATATACTCAAGTACAAAGTGGTAACTATGTTGCTATGTATACGTAGAGATAACAATCGAATAGGTGGGGGATTTATGGATATCTACTACAGTCTCCCCTTGCGCAAAAATTTCAAAAATTGATAATTAAATAGAATAAAACTAGGAAAAAAACACAATAGGAAAAATAAATAGATAGAAAAAAAATATGTACAAATTATTGAATGTAATCATTCAGATATCTCAGCTTTTTACATTCCCTTGAAGATAGTTGACAAATGATTGGAGGATGGCGTGCCTGTTGAATTTGACGCGATTGTGCTGGGTACTGTATCTGCCGTTGAAGTATTTGAAGATAAAATTACCCTTACCCAGTTGACCAAATGCTAGCAAATTTTGTGCTAGCGTAAATGGTGCCGGAATTTGAGACACTTTTTTAAAAAAATGCTAGCAAATCAGTTGCGATTAGGTCGCATTAGAGTAGCAGAATTGCGCACAAATAGCTAGCACGTAGCTGGCACAAAGCTAGCAAAAAGCTAGCATTTTGTTGGCACTTTGCTCTGCATTCTGCTACGTACATGCGACTAAATCGCGACTGATTTGCTAGCAATTTTTGCAAAAAGTGTCTCATATTCCGGCACCATTTACGCTAGCGCAAATTATGCTAGCAGGAAGCTAGCATTTTGCTAGCGTAGAAACACTTTGATCAGTAAAGTAATTACTATTAATTAATTTTTAAAAATTCTGGGTGTTTCCTTTAACAGGTGGTAGTTTTCCAGGAAATTCCAAAAATTAGGCGACTGTCCCAGCTCAGAGGTAGCATAACGCTAGCAATGCTAGCATCTTGGGACAGTATAAGAAGAGTGATGTCACTCTTCTTACTTTTCAACAAGATACCACCTTGAGCTTATATTCAACTTGATGACACACTTTATCTAAGAGTAGCAAACTATACCATGAGAGAGATCGACGCTAGCAATTCGCTAGCATTATGCTAGCGCTTAGGTTGAAAAATCTCTTTATTAAATAAAAAATGGAAGTTTTTTTTTTAAATAGAAAAATTGTCAAAATTTAAAATTTGAAAATGAAGCATCAAACAAACCATGAAAATGAAAAATTTCAAAAACATTTGAACAACATTTTAGTCCACGGCAATGGGGGTAATTGCACCCCCTGCAGATCCTCCGGGACAACTTTTTCCTTAAAGGGGACATCCTAAGGAACATTTTAAAGCAAACTTGCTGAAAAAAAATTGGCCTTACTCACAAAATGGCGGCAATTTTGATTAAAAGGTCAGCCGAAATCACAGATTTCGCGTTTCAACATAGGACGTGCACGAAATTTTTCAAACCTTACAAACATAGATCGAAAGATCATGCAAAAATTCATCACCTGTCAAAATTTCAAGTGGTAAAGTACCTTTTTCGATTTTTGGTGAATTTTCAAAAATCAAATTTTGGCCAAAATGTGAGAAAAAATCAAAATTTTACCAAATTGACCAAGAAACCTGACATTTGGGATATACCCTATTTTCGACATGCCAAATCGATGGGAAACGGTTTCAACTTGTTTTGAGCAGTTCTGGAGCCTCCAGCAGATTTTTGAAACTCAAATTGAAGTTGTAAAGCTCAAATTTATTCTGAAAACTAATTTCAATACGCTACGAAGTACTGCAGGTGAATTTCAAGTCGTTTTGGAGCCTCCAGCGACTCTTTGAAAATTCCTGAAGCCTCCAGCAGATTTTTGAAACTTTAAATTTTCACAAAATTTCAGAATTTCCTAAAAGTAGCTGGAAGCTTCAAGAAACTAGAGATATGCTTACATTTTTCTAGAGCCAGATGGCTAAGTAAATGCTAGCTCAGAGATGCAAGAATATTACCTGAAGTTTCCTATCATAAAACTGTGAGCAGGTAACATATTAGTCAGTGATACGCTGGCATTAAGCGAGCAGGTATAGAGTGAGGCAAAAGCTAGCTGAGATATGCGAGAATATTGCTTGAACTTTCTTGGCATAGAATTGCAAGCAAGTATCCATCAGTGATACGCTAGCATCAGGCGAGCATGTATGAAGTGAAGTAAAAGCTAGCTGAGATATGCGAGAATATTGCTTGAACTGTCCTAGCATAGAATTGCGAGCAAGTATCCGCCAGTAATACGCTAGCATAAGGCGAGCAAGTTAAAGTGAAGTAAAAGCTAGCTGAGAGTCGCTGGAAAACAGCTCGAAAATTGCTAGAATTGAATTTGCTAGCGAAAAACTGCAAGAAAATCGCTTACTTTTAGCGAGATAATTATTGCTGGCCACAAAAGGCGAGTAAATTGCTAGCAACTTATCAAAACGCGAATAAAACGCTAGCTTTTTGCTAGCATGTGGTCAACTGGGTAAAGGTGTCTCAGGCTTTTTCCGCATTTGATGAGGTTCAACTATTTTGGGTACATGCTACTTTCCACGAACCTTGCTGAAGTTGATTGATGTGCCGCTTGCTTTTTATAACCACTATCAAACTCGACTAAGTAGTGGAGATTTCCCAGCTTCTGGACAATCTCTCCTAGACGCCATTGAGATTTATTATTCCAATAGTATTGAGCTTGAAGACAATCTTCCAGTTGAAATTGGCGAGTGCCTTTAAAAATCAATTTGGTAACTGGTTCTGGTTTCACCGCAAAAATTGTGTCTAATTGAATGTGTAATTTTTGATTCAGATATAATTCCACTGGAGATTTTCCATTTTTCAACGGAGTTGCAGGATAACGCATTAAAATCTGTTGTAGTTTTTCGTTCATTGGCTGCAAGTTGTCTGCTGAAGATGAACGTTTCTTCAGAGTTTGAATATTTCTCTCTGCTAGCCCATTGGTAGCAGGATCACCTAGTGTGATGAATTTCTGGGAAATACTTTGACTTTTACAATACATTGAGAAGGTTTCGCTGGTGAAAATCATAGCATTGTCGGAAATGATTATTTCAGGAAATCCAGTTTGAGCAAAAACTGTATTCAACATTTCGATCATAGATTTGGAAGAGGGTGCATTTCTCTGGAAGCCTACCTCCATCCATTTTGATTTTGCATCGACAACAACAAGAAAATGATAACCTTGAAAGGGACCGGCATAATCGATATGAATTCCATGAATTTCTTATCAATATTTTTTTGGACTTTGTGCGTTTTGGAAACACATGCTTCATTTGTAGGTACTTACTAGAGCTGAAAACGGTACTCGCTGACAGCGGGTAACTACTGTACCTGTATCGTAAATTCTCGCTTCTCGCTAGTAGCGGGTAGCAAGTTGAAAAAATGTCGCACTGGTTCACGATATAACTAGTAGCGCAATGAATGTGTAGCTGGTGTACCGGCATGACATCATCATTGTCATCAATCATGTCAAACGTCAATCATACATACGAACGACAGGTGTCGAAGCGTAACTCCTCCCACTTACGCATTATCAAATTTTGGGGTGCGTGCACAGACCAAGTGCAAAAACATTCGGGTTGTACTCGCTATACGCTACTATCTATATTCAAATCAACCCGATACAACCACTAGCGGGTTTAGCTGGTATTTTAACCAGATACCGGTTAGCGGGTAGGGTAACTGTTTTCTGCTCTAGTACTTACATTAAATTCAAGCTTTTGCAAATGCCGAACCTTGTTAAAGGGTACGCTGACTTGAATGAGCTTTTTAGTTTTTTGAACAAATGGTTTTTTTCTTGGGGGGGGGGGAGTAAAAACTTGAATCGCTGCCTTTACATGGTAATATCCCAAATTTTAGCTTTCAATGTGAATTTGTGTAAATTTTTCTCTTCATTCTTGGACTAGCACTTGGAGTTTTGGCTGATCATGAGTTGGTATATTTTTGCATGTTCTTTCAATCTACAGCCTTCTTGTACCATTAAAAAATGTTTGTGCTAGTATAAAGTTGAACTTCACTAAATAGCCATTGTTTTGCTTCATAGTCGAAGAAAAATGCAACCAAAACGTTATATACGTACAATCAAAATCGAAATTACTTACCTACGGTTAAAATCTGCAGTGTGGTGTTTAAATGGGGATGAGGAAAATATGTACAAGGGTGTACAAGTCTTGCACTACAGCAGCAGTCTCACCCTTGTACAGGGTGAAATGTGATCTTTGCGCGGCGCGGCGTATTTTTGCTGGACGATTTCTTAAAGTACCTCAGAGACCATGTGCCGGTTATAAAGTTTATTTGTCACTGTCTGGACAATAGCCAATTTATGAAAGCGCGCGGAACGTATCCGATGTTGTACCTTTATACTTTGTACACGATGGAAAGACGGCAGGGTCAATTTAAAAATTCATCTCGTACGAAAGTTTTGAAGAGCTCCGTTTACGCGCGCGTTGCTTTGTAAATGGTAAAAGTTGAAAAATTTTATTCGTATACCGACGAAATTGAATGGCTTTCGTTTTATCGACTACACAAGGAGCTTGGTATTGGGAACATGACAACGTTACAAAACACAAGCTATGCCAAAAAAAAAAAGAAAAAAAAAGACAATTTCGGCAATTTATTTCCACCCAAACATCAACGAAGTTATTTCCTTTTAAACAGGCGAACGTTGTTTCGTGTTTTTTTTTTCGTACTCGCCCGAAAAAAAAGAGAAGACGAAACAGCCTCGGTTATTTTGCCTCTCTCCATATGTAGTTTGTAAAATTTTGTAAAATTTTCCGCATCGCGTTTATCACAAAATGAAGGAAATTACATTTTTCTCATTTTACAACGTGAAACAGTGAGACGTCGAAACTATAAAACGAGTTGTAAATTTTGGGAAAACGTGCGGCTCTCGAGATAAGGAAAAAAAATAAAACGAAATTTATTCAATCGGCGTTCTCTTCGCGTATGGTTAGAGGTTGTCCCACAATACAACAAAATACTGCAAAACCAATCAAATAAATGTAACTTTCTTGACAGTAATGTTTTAAAAGGAATTCCCTTTCTTGTAGTATTTTTCGGCGAAGAATGATTTGGCCGGTAGCCATATCAAACGCTCTGGGGAAATAAACAAAAATATATTGTTTGTTTCGAATCCATGAAATACTGATTAAAATCGGTATTACAAAGAAGATTCTTTGATAAATTGAGTGTCTGAAAATTTGCGGCTAACGGCACTATATCACCGATGATCGCGCCTTGGCTGACGATGGCAACGGCGGCGGCGCTCCACTTCTCTTCTTATTTATCGAGTCTGGAATCGGTTCCAATTCAATTTTAATAAACAGAGTATGTATTAATTTTATCATCCAGTAACATCTGTTTTCTCGTTCAATTAACCTACAACTCGTATATGGCAACTGAATGGATGAATCGAGGGGCGAATGGAAAAGTTTTTCTCGGCGGCGCGATGTGTTCGGATCGATTTGGTGGAGCCAAATCATGTAGATTTGAGGAATAGAGAAAATCAATGCATGTACTTTTCTCCATGTTCAAAGATTTCTTTCGAAACTGGGACTAAAACTGATGAAATGAAGAAATTGAAACTAAAACTGAAACTGAAATGAAGAAATTGAAACTGAAATTGAAAAAAACAAAACTGATTTTTGTCAGTTCATTTTTTCAATAAATTTACAAAATACATAATTATTACGAATTTGATGGGAAACTGAAAAAAGTGAAAATGAACTGTTCTGGAGGCTCCAGTCACATTTCGAAAACTCCAACCTTAAAAAATGTTGTGTGTAATTGGTCAAGTAGGTATGATGGGGGGGGGGGGAGAAAACAATTTTTTTTACTTCTCAATAGACAAATTTTTGAAAAGTTTTGCCCTGTTCTCTTTTCTATTTCAAAATTATCATCCTGAAAAAAATCTTTCAAATTCTAAAATTTTTAAAACCAAGAAATAAACTCCTTGCATAAAAATATTGTTTTTAGTTCTCTCAAAATATAAGTTTTCAGAAGTTTTCACCCTCGCTTCACTAGGATCTGTCTTCTTTTTTTCGAAATCAACTTTCAAAAAAAAAACAAACAAATTGCATTTGGCCTCCAAAAATCCAAAACAGAAAATGAAAATTTTATGTCATATGAATATGATATCAATCTGCAAAATGGACATTCCCCCCTACCTTAGTCGGTAAATTTTCAGTCGATCCCCCTCCCCCCTTTCAAAAACCTCTATATGGTTTCGTCTCAAGAAATGAGACTCTCATTCTTCATTGGGAATTGGAAATTCGCTTCAATTTTAAATCAGTAAAGACTAAAGAAATGCAACAGAACTATTTAGTAAAATCACCACAATGTGCAGAAATCAATCTGAAATCTAAAGAGTAGGGCTAAATAAAAGTTCTTTAAAAAAAATTGTATGTCCAACAGGGTAATTCTCAGAAAAAGGTAAAAATCGTGTACATGGTAAATTTCTCAAAGGTTTTAGCATGGTTTTTTTTTTTGGTCCATTCAAGGATCATCCCCCACACATTTCACATATGGTATTGAAATTTTTAGCCCCTCCTTTCATTGGTGTACATTCGATTTTATACCCCAAATGTCCTTCGACTTGGCTGTCACACACCATGTTTTTGAAAATGAATGTTATAAAGTGACATGAACTTCATTTTTTTGGGGAAAAATTGGCACGTTCTCATTATCACAGAACACGAAGGACCATTATTGTGCAAATTGCAATTGGAATAAGTCCATAGGAAGCTGACATTTCACATTTGAAAACTGTCACACACTTTTTGCGCAAATTTTAGAGCAATTTTCAATTATTTTTGGTAGCTTCCCAATCCAATATTTTTTTCTGGTGAGTGGCTGTACTGGTTCACTGTCTTCATAAAAATGTTACCCCGCAATGTTATTCTATTAACCTACGCAATGGCTCGTTCTGATCGTACTTGCCTCTGAAAATATGATATTTCGCAAAATTGGTGTCCTTCGGCTTGCCTTTTTATTTACCCTGATGAACCCGCCAAAAACGATAATTGAGAAAGGGAAGTTATTCTACATGATAAGTACACATTTATTACGTGTTAAAAATCGAATAATGTCCAGTAGGTAAGGCTAGAAACGAAAAAACGTTGAGATTGTCCTTCGGCTTGTCCAGCGCCCATTTGTCCTTCGACTTGGCCAAATTTCAGACAGCTGTACTTTTATCGCGCTAGTCGACATATTACACGATAAAACAAGCAAAATTTGACATTTTCTCCCTCCCCACACCTCACCTCTACCCCTATCATAAAAATAAGTCCAGATTCGAATTCTACGACCTCGAAAACATATCAATCGACATATCATATTACACATCGATGAGGGTCGAATCCTAATTATCGCTGTTTTAGGGGGGCCGGGGTCCACAGTGGGGGGGGATTGAATTGAGGCCAACACTAGAACAGGGATCTGGGACACCTATACAAATGATTCCTACTTGAAATTTTCCAAAAAAATGATTTCTATTTTTCAAAATTATGCACATCAAAATTGACCTTTTTTCTGAGAATTACCCTACAACATCACGATACCATTGTACCCTACGAATAAGTCGAATAAAATTACCAAAAAAAATTCTCTCAAAATCCCATACTTATGTACATTGAACAAGTAGGTAGACACTACTTTCAATTCAATTTTATTCGTGCAATGGGCAGCTATGCTGCATTTACAAAAGTCATCTTAAGTTTAAGTAATGCAGGTACAGCAGTTCAAATAGATGTGGTTAAGGATAAATATAGATAAGTACTACTAATGATGCTAACATTAAAATTTAAATGGAATAAAAGTATACACATAAATAATAGTACTGACTTGAATTAAAAATGAGTAACCCTGGTCAATGAACCAAAAGAGTAATCTTTAAGTAAAAACTCGAGTAAGTATAAATTTTTCGAAATTAAAATTTTCTTTTTAAAACATTTTCAGTGTTCTGTTGATTTGAGTTTCCCAGTTCACGGTTATAAATTGTAGCGAGTAATTGGTACAGTGCCCAAAATTGCACTAAAATTTGTACATCGCGCATTATTTACCACCACAATGTTTATTTATAGTTATGTAGATATTTCTACGTGTATACGTACAATTGAATCTACTCGAGATCAAAAAAAAAACTCTTTGAAAGGCACCTGCCTGTAAAATAATGCACATGTAGTACGAAAGAATTATATGTACATACTAATGTATAACAATTAAAGCATCGTTTTACATTACAAAGAAGTGGGAAACGTTCGCAAATTGGAGAATTTTTTTGTTGTTGAAAAACGAGTACTTAAAATGCCTCGTACACGATGTACCTACTACGTACCTACCTAACTGTAACTTTACAATAAATTATTTACAAACTGACAATATTCAAACAACAAAAGCGTAGGTACTTGACAAATAAATGCGCGAACAATATAAAGGGAACGAACGGTTTCCATTATTCTTCTCGTTGGTATATTTTAAAACAAAAGACAAATAACGAATTAAACTTATACGCCATCTTTGCTATACTAAAGGTTTGCAAACCAATCCTCTTACAAACGAGTAAAATGTTGAATTTTCAAAATAAATACACTTCATCAAAGGCGTTAGCGATTTCCATTTCACTAATTTTGTATATAAAGAGCTCAAAATGCAATCTCGTTAAAAGACCACACACAACTGAATTGCATCGTTGTTCGGTCAAAGACGCGACACAACGTGGGGATGGCGGAGCTTTCGACTGTTTAGGTTACAGAGAAAATACATTAACACCTTATCAGCGCCAACGACTCCATAGAGTTGGTAAACCTCTCTCTCTGGCCTAGGTCGTGTAAGGGTTGATCATCTTATCTAAACTGCCACACAATGGACATGGCCAGGCGGTTTTCCGCTTTCCAATGTATCCTGTGATTGTTTGACCTCCCTTCATTTTATCGACCTTGCTTACCATACGAGTATTTGTCTTCTCGATGGGCTTCGGCTCGAGTTTGCCCAGCTGACTTGTGTACGTACTCGTATAGTATACTCTGTACAAGCGGTGGTGACGTGTGCTGTGCGTGTTATCGAAATAAAATCTTGTTGCATTTTAACTAGTTGTTTTTTTTCGCTCCCTTCGCCGAATTAGATAGGCATCTCTAATAACAAAGGGGTGTTTTGTTTTACACGTTTCCGAGTGGATCAACTAGTAATGAGCCAGGTCATTCGCCTTTTACCGTGATAAAAAATTGAACGAAATGACGCTAAGGTTCGACTCTAGCCGCCAGACAATGCAAATACTAAAACAATTGGCGTAATTCTCACAGCAGCGCGCTTCATGTTTTAACGATATGATGAGTTTTTTTCCTTGGTTTTTGTCTGTTTTGTTCTCGAATATTAATAGAATGACTCGGAAAGAGTTTCGAGTGAATTTAGAATGATGCCAAGTTGTTCATATAATGAGCGAAAAGAAATGCGGATTAATTCGAAGTGGCTACTTGAAAATATTGTTCAAAAATTTTAAAATATAGTTGACAAGATAACCTTTACAATTCTTCGATCTGATTCGAACAATTCTTGAAAAAATTCGAGCGAAATCAATGCTCAATTTAATTTTAGATATCGAAATTCGGAGGTGTTTTTAGAACTTTTATTTTTTGAGAAAGAAAATAATTAAAAAACGTCAACTTGACAGGGAACATTTACTTGAGATTTTTCTCAGAATGACTCGAATTCAATTTTAGCAATCAAAAATGTTAGTTTAACGAGAGAAGTATTCCAACTAGTGGAAAATTTTCTGAACTGCACAAAACTAAATAGGAAAAGCATCGAAAAATACATCTTGAGCCAATATTTCAGGATGCTGAAGTGCATTTTCTGATTTTTGGTGAATTTCTGAACATCAAAGTTGACGTCAAAGTGCCCAGAAAATTAAAATTTCACTAAATTGACTTAGAAAACATAAATTGGGTATTTAACCCTGTTTTTGACCCCACGAATTCCTTGAAAATGGGGTTGAGCAGTTTTTTTTTTTGAGATTCCAGCAGATTTTTGAAAATTGAAATTTTCATAAAATTGTTTTCCGTGAAGTATGGAAAGCTAAAATTTACTTTATGTCCTAATTTCAACCTACAAAATTCTCTAGCAGGGCAGTCGAGAGGCCCCATTTCTGAAGACGAAACCATCTATATTGAGGTTTTTTGAGAGGAGGAGGGGTAGGGGGATCTACTGAAAATTTGCCAACTGAATAGGGGTAAAATAACAATTTTGCCGATTGATGGCATATCTACTTATTCATACCTAGACTTATAATAAACATTTTGATTTTCTGTTTTGGATTTTTGTGGGCTAAATGTGATTGTTTTGTTTTTTTTTTTGAAAAATGATTTTGAAAAAAAAGTTTTTTGATCCAAATGAAGCGAGGGCAAAAACTTCTGAAAATTTATATTTTGAGAGAACCAAAAATGAGGGTTTTTTTGCAAGTAGTTTATTTTTTGGTTTTAAAAATTTTAATTTTTTCAGGATGTTAATTTTGAAAAAGAAAAGATAAGAACAAGCCCGAGTGAGGGCAAAAGCTCTGGAAAATTTGTATTTCGAGGGGAATTATTATGCGAGAAGACGTTTCTTTTTCACTTAAAAAATTGAAAAGTTGAATGATTATATTTTTAAGAAAATTCAATTTTGAAAAAGAAAACAAACCAAGAGCGAAACAAGAGCAAAGGCTTTCGAAAATTTGTGTTTGACTTTTGAGAAATAAATAAATATTTTTTTCTGTCATCACAGGACCTTTTTTTGCCGGGTGCTCCAGAAAACATAGACCCGAGGCAAACTGCCCCCCTTTGCCTCCCTTCTCGACGGCCCTGACCTCTAGACAACCTTTGAAAAGTCAGTTATTTCCCACAAAAAAAATCATACTTACCTAAAAAGTAAAAACTGTTGGATTTAGCACGTATAAACACGATGGGTTCTTTTTATTGACTCGTCGTGAAGTAACATAATGACTCACTTGACCAATTACACACAAATTGTTTTCAAATTTGGAGTTTTCGAAATGTGACTGGAGCCTCCAGAATGGCTTTAATCCACCTTCAATCAACTAAAAATTACTTAGGGTATAAAATAAATTTTAGATTTTCAACTTTATTCTGCTGGGGAGGCTTCAGAATCGCTCAAAATGGTTCAAATTCCTTTTGCAATTGATTCGAGAGAGGAATGGCGTGAAAATAACGTACATACCTACAAATTTTACCGTTTCAGGACAATTGGGTAAAATTTTGATTTTTTTTCTCCAAGTTTTGGTCAAATTTGATTTCCAACAACTCACTAAAAATCGAAAAATGTACTTTTAGCTCCTGAAATTTTGGCTGGTGATGTATTTTTATAATACTACATATTTGCTTTTTTCGGTTTAACTTTATGCATTTCAAAAATTTTCCTGTCATTGCTACCCTGGTTACCCTTGATTTGGCGTTGGATTTCAGGGGTTTGAGAGGAGATGATCTGGAATCAGGGAACAGAAAGGGATCAAAAAAGTCAGATATCTTGAACCAGGGAATGGAAAGAGGTGGAAAAAAAGTCAGATAAGTCAAAATAGGAGTTGATTGATGACAAATCAAAACTCTTCTCATGACCACTTCTTAGCTGTAAAAAATTTGCTCAAATTTGATATTTGTGCTTGGTTTGGCAACAAGTCCAGAAAATTGAGTGGGAATGACCTTGGGTCAAAATTTGCGATATTCAAATTTTGGGAGGGGGGATAGAGAGGAGTAAAAAAGTCCAAAAAAGTCAAAATAAGGTCCAATCGATGAGAAATAAAACGTTTTATATCGTATCCAAAAATCAGCCTCCTAGAGCAATTTTGTAAGTACTTAATAAAATTGTTTTTTCGTGTTTTTTTGACATTTGAAAATTTTGTGTCACGCCCCCTTCCTCTAAATTAACCTAGGAGCCTGAAATTTGGCATGTATATCCTGGGAAAAGAGGTGACTTAGATATGCCTTTTGAGGTTTAATTTTTTCAATCCCTTCCTACTCCTTATCCAGCAACAAAAAAGTGGATTTTCGCGCCTTTTTCAAAACTGGGTTTGATTTTGTGTCATGGCTGGTGTCCTCCTAAATCGATTATGGAGGCTAAAATTTGGCCTGAATTTTCAGAGGTATCACATTAATGTTTAAAACACCGAAAAGAAGTTCTCTTCTTTAATTTCTTTTTTAATGAGAAGAAAAGCGCCTCGTCAGATTGTTTAATGAATGAAAAATAATTGAAAATACAAAATAATATATTTGTAAATTAGACAGCTACTTGAGTAAATATGTGCAAAATTCTGAATTAACTATCGTATTTTTCTTCACTTTTGCATTTCATGGTAGGTCAGGTACTAGGTAGAGGTACTTGATATAATTTTTTTTTGTTCTGTAAATATTGATAACTCGAGTCTCGTCAAGCACCATAATGGGTAGTATACAACGAAGAAATGGAAATTTTAAGCGATAAAAATTCGTTTACAATGTTCATACCACGTTATTATTAGCTCATTAGCGATCAAAAGAATCACAGCGATATAACGATGATTAAATTTTCATTTCGTTAACGAACGAATCGTCGTCGTGGGTGAAAAAAAAATAGAAAAAAAACCAATGTGAAACAGGTTCTGCAATTCACGCTACACGAAATATAGTCGTAATTAAAGGAGGTTCTTTTGGGTGTTTGAATATTTTAAAAGCGATGCGAGCACTGTGAAGCGAGAAAAAAAAATCTAAAATTAAATCTCTACCAAATGATTCCCTTTTTTTGTGAAACTATTAAGCGACAAAAACGTAGCAGTTAAATTACTTTATTTAATTTTTTGGAAGTTAATTTAATTATACAAAACGATGGCATTTTTTTCTCTTTCAAGGTAGTAAGGGATTTATCTCGGTTTCAAGAATATTATGTTTGAAAGGAACTCGCGGGAAATTAACGGTATACGCGAATGCTTCTATAAGAATAATTTCTCCAAGAATGCTCCTCGGTAGGACTATAAACCGAGCTTCCTATTGTTTCCCTCGAACACATCTGCGAACGGATTTTTCCCTTCATTTTTTTTCTCTTCTGCAAATTAAATTAAATTAAAATAATTATAGGAATTCGTCTGCATTAGTTTTGGATTTAGTGTGAAGCTGCTGTAGGCTAAGTGCTACGTATTCGAAAACCTACTCACACACATGTTAAAAGCTATATAGCTGTATAAAATTTATAATCCATTAAACACTCGAGAGTTGAAATTTTCACATAAGTATACGATTGGATAGGGGTTGTGTGTATTGTTTCGAGGGTAGAAAAACCTTCTACATCGTCAATATTTTGAAACAATGGCACGCGATAATTGAAATTCGAATTTGTCACACTCGCTTGATACAGCTCGAAAACCTTTTTCCGCCATATTTTCCAGCCTATAGCTATGTAAAACTTAATAAATAAATTGTAACTTGGTTATACTTTTGATTAACAAGGCATGAGTTTTGAAAAGTTTTTTTTTTCTTTTTCGCCTGCCTCATCGTTTGAAAAAGTTATTCAACTTGGCGAATCGATACTTACCGGCATATTAGGGAAGTTTGTGTAAATTTTAAGTATATAAGGCAGCCGGAGGCGAAATTCGATGGGACAGAATGCTGCTTTTCTCCAAACGTTGGCAATATCGAATAAATATACACCTATAGTGTGTTCGTCGCGTAAACCCCTATACGTAAAATTGCTGGATGAAAAAAAAATTGAATTGGAAAATCGTTTTTATTATTTAGAATAAAAAGCAAATAAAGAGTCGACTATAAGGAAGATGTGTAAATTTGCCAAATAAAAAGCATCGTGTTGGGTGATTTTTTTTCTGTCATCGAGATGGGTATTTTTTCGACATCCCAGAACCTTTATTGTTTTCCTTTTAATGACGTTTAAGTTGTATTCGTATAGTCATAAAGGGTTTATTACCATTTTTTATACTATTCGGTTTAAAATTTTATTCGTCGTTTTTATTTCTTGTTAGTATGAGCATTTTTTATTATAGCCTGTTATTTTGGCTATACGAAAACTATCCTGGACGAAGCTAATTTATTTCGTATATGATACGAAAAAATAACCCTCTTCGGCAGGGTTCGACAAACTTTCAAAAATAATTCGAGGAAGGAATTCAAAATTTGAACTACCACGTTTCGAGAAATCCGAGTTTGGAATTTGGAAAAAGAGAGAGGGGTGAGAAAGGTCACATGTGAGTCCATTTTTTTTTCCAGCAAGGAACATTGAAAATAATCACTCATTAATACTCAAGTTTTTTTCTTTTAAATCGATTTTTAATTTTTTCAATTTTTCTTTAGAAAACATCAGAAATTCCAAAATGATTATAAAAAACTTGACTGAAATGACTGATTTTCCATTAACGTATTTTGGTAGATTTTTTGACTCCGCACTCCAAAATTTTATGCTGGAAAGTGGGTCTTCGATGTTTGCTTAATTCTTTGGATAGTTTGGTCAACCCTGCTGTTCATTTCCATTTTTTCTCAAACAGCATGCAGAAATCTCACGCATTTGTCGTATTTTCTTGCGTAAAAAATTCCTCAGAGACTATAGGACGCAAAAATACTCCCCCTTAACCCTTCCTAGGTTAGGAAAAAAATTCCCAAACGTCATACCCACTGCGCAGAAAATTGAAATAGTTTGGTAACCTGAGGACATACTAAGACGATGCTAGGCCTCTAAATATATACCTACGTAAAAATAACATATTCAACCCTCGAATACCATATTCAGCCCTGAACGAAGCCACACTCTGTACACCTAAGGGGTACCATTTGAAATTAAATTCACAAGTGACCAGTCTCAGTCTCGACTTGAAGTTTACACGCAACATGTAGGCTATAGGTACAGAGGTACCTGCATTTACCTGTACTATAGACCTATACTTAATCGTGTCCAGTATAGAAGATTAGCTTTACTCGATAAACATTGCTGTTGAAATGAATCGTCGCGTCAGATAATAAAACGCTGCTGACTTAACAGTTTGTTGTAAATATTTAATGCGTTTGGGCGAGAAAAAGCAAAAGGAAAAAAAATACAGCCGGATTGGGTACGAGTGGGAGAGAAACGCGTCTAAAAAATTTCCTTCAATATTTAATGAATTTATATGACAGCTTTGGTCTTGTTTGAATTCTTTTTGTGGCCTTAGCGTACCTTGCGTTCTTACAGCTCCCCGAAGAGTCGTTCAAAAACAAGGGTACAAGTGTTGTTTACAAGTTTGAAAAAGAAAGAAGAGGGAAAAAAGTGTGAGCGAGATAAAAAGCCAGGATATTTATCTATTTTTAAAACGCTCGCGTTAAAATGGTAATTGAAACAATAGGGAAGTATTGCTTTTTGATTTTTTATATCAGGAATGGTCTGTTTTAGTTTATTTTTGTTAGGTATTTTGTTTTGTCGAGAGGGAGGTGACAGATTCACTGAGGAATGACCATAATGTGATCGATTTTGTACCCGGTGAGTTTTGGTGAATCTTGGTGACTTTTGGCGAATCAGTCATTTGGAAGTCACCAAAACAGGAAAAATTCACATTTCACCGTCTGGTGACTTCTTGGTGATGGATTCATCAAAAGTCACCAGGTGCAAAATCGATCATATTATGCTCATTGCTAGGTGAATCTGTCACCAAGGAGTCACTAGACAGTGAAATTTGAATTTTTTATGTGCTGGTGACTCATTGGTGACTGTTTCACCAAAAGTCACCAGGATTCACCAAAACTCACCAGGTACAAAACTGATCACATTATGGTCATTGCTTCGTGAATCTATCACGAAGAAGTCACCACACAGTGAAATTTGAATTTTTTATGTGTTGGTGACTTCTTGGTGACTGATTCACCAAAAGTCACTAGGATTCATCAAAACTCACCAGGTACAAAATTGATCACATTATGATCATTGCTTGGTGAGTTCTTCACAAAAGAGGTCACCAGACAGTGAAATATGAATTTTTTATATTTTGGTGACTTTTTGGTTACTGATTCACCAAAACTCACCAGGTACAAAATTGATCACATGATCATCGCTTGGTGAATCTGTCTCCAAAAAGTCACCAGATTGTGAAATATGAATTTTTTATGTTTTGGTGACTTCTTGGTGATTGAGCCACCAAAAGTCACCAAGATCCACCAAAGCTCGCGAGGTACAAAATCGATCACATTATGATCATTGCTTGGTGAATCTGTCACCAAAAAGTCACCAGACATCATTGAAGAATCACAGAATTAAATTCAGGAAAGTTTGTGCACGAAATACGCTAAATGACTCATCAGCTCAGTTTTCTAGTTAAAGAAAATAAAATTTTGAGACCCCCTCCCCATCAGTTAAAAATTATGTCCTGCTGATAACCTCTAGAATAATTTCTGCGTCAAAAGAATTCTTTTAAAACGAACTTTTCAAAAAACATTTACTGCCCCCTTTGATAATGTTAGTTCCTCTGTGTGAGAGCCTTTTTCAAATTGAAAGAAAAATGAAAAAAGAAACTAAAAAAGCGTCTGAAAAATTTTCAATTTCTGCCAGAATCATTCTACACACCCCCCCCCCCCCAAAAAAACGTCGTCCAGTCTCCTGAATATGTTGGTCTTTCTGTAAAAAATGAAGTACATACCTGAATTTTAGCTGCTCAAATTGACTTTTTGATTTTTGGAGAATTTTTGAAAACTGAAAAGAAGCCATTATTTCTGATTCATGATTTTCTTTAAAAACATCTTATGATTGGTCGTTTAGGCATTCAGAAATTTCTCCAAAAACTATTATCAACTCTCTCGAATCGAATTTCACCATTTTCGGTCACTCTGGAGCCTTCAGTGGGGGTTTCAATTCTTCCAGAATTTTAAAATTTCTCCAGAATTAAAAAAAATGTTTTCAGGAGGCGTGGCAATTAACATGAGCAACTGAAAATTGAATTGTGCCTTATCATTTGAGCCAATTTCCAGGTGGACACTTTGAGAGTGTTATTGACCATATTTCCCCAATTACCGTCAAAAATATTCTGGTCATAAAATTTCACTGGGTGGGGGAGGGGAGGGTGGTTGCCTAAAAATCGAGCCAAATGTGAATAAACTTGTTAAATAGGTACATACATAGGCTGAGAATAGGAGAATAGGCCACGACTCAGTTTTTAGCTGCCTAGTGTCTATTTTGATTTTTTAAGCCATCTGGGAAAAGTTCAAAATTCTGGAGAAATTAAAACCTGGTCTTTGGAGGCTCCAGAATTATTCAAAATGGTGAAATTTGGAATCAAAACGTTAATTTTGGACGATACAAATTCATTCGAGCAAAATTTCAAAAATTTCCCCACGAACAGAAAAGTTTTTGCTTTTCTAGAAAAATGTTTTTCCTTATAGACATAAGCACAAATATTCTGGTCAAAAAGGAACGAATTTGAAGTGTCCACCTAGAAATTTGACTAAATGTGGATAAGCTTGGTGAATAGGTTCAGAATGAGCCAGAACTCAGCTTTCAATTGTTCAAATTAATTTTCATGCCTTTTGAAAAAAGTTTCAAATTCTAGAGAAATTGAAACCCGCACTCTGGGTGCTCTAGAGTGGCTCGAAATAATGAAATTTGGATTCGAGAGGTTAATTTTAGACAAGACAGAGCCATTCATGCAAAATTTAAAAAATTTTCTTGCGTACAGAAATTTTTTAAAATGTTTTTCCTTATAAATTCTCGTAAAAAAAAACGCACTTGAAATGTTCTCCTGAAAATCGGGCTAAATGTGGATGAATTTGTCAAATTAGTCGAGAATAGGCCACAACTTGATTTTTAGTTGCCCAAACTAATTTTGAAGTCTTCTGGAAAAATTTTCAAATTCTGGAGAAATCGAAAAAACCGCCTATGGCTTATGGGGGCACCACAATGGCTCAAAATGGTGAAAATTGGATTGGAAAAGAGAGAAGAGGTCAATTTTTGTTAAAATTTTTGTTTCTTTGATTTTTTTTCTTATCTAGGTATTTTTTCCTCAAGATTAATTATCAACATACAAATGAAAATTTGATATGAGCGCTGAATTTTATATAGACCCTTTTTTATATAGGATTTTTTATAACTGGGCAATTCAACAATCCGCTGGCAAATACTGCTCGAAAACGACTTGAAATCACCACTAATAAATTTGCGATGGTCGAAAATTGAAGCACTTGGCAAATTTCACATTCTTCATAAGTCCAATTTTCACTTTCCCTAAATTACAGCAAACAAAAATATCTCTCCAAATAGACCCAAATTCAATGACTATCCCAGACAACCCTCCTGAACTGGAATCCAAAAATTCATAACCGCACTAAAAAACTTCAACCTAACAAACCAAATCTAAGCCCCTTATTTCTTCACGGATGTAATAATCCTGCAATTATAAATATCCCCCCCTAAATTACCAAAAGTTGAAAACGAAATTCAGCTGCTTCCAGTGATGTATTTTTGAACATTCTTTGTATTTTATTCTTTGTCTTTATCAACATTTTTTCCAAGTAATTGGCATTTTTTAAAAAAATATTGTAGTGAATTTATTTTTCTAAATAAACGAAAGAGGGTTTTTTAATAAATTTTATTTTGAAAGTCATTTTTTTTTCTTTTTAAAGGATTAGATAAAAAATATCAATATGACTTAGAAACACTGATGAACAGAACAAAAGCTATCCACTCACAATTACATGGTCCCTATCAAAATCGTCCACCTTTTTTAAAATCTGAAAATTTTTCTCTTGGAGCGCAAACCAATGGTCATTTTATTTTCAGAGCCACCAAACCATAGGTATTTCGCCATTAATTTTGAAACCTGCGAACAGGAAGATTTCACTGTCTTTACCATGGTATAAAATATCTTTTTCCAATTCAAAGCCAATCCAGGCGTAAAAAAATTTAAACCCATTTCAGTACTCTCGGGTAAATAACCGCGCTGGAGAAATTTCCAATCGAGTGATCAATTAGGTACATAAATTCGCGCAGATACCTTCACATCACCTGTCGATATCGGAAACGCGAAACATAAAAAAAAAACAAACAAACATAGGGGGTGGAAAAAAACCCTGCTTGGGGTAGATTAAAAAACGAGAGTAAAATAAAGAAGAGACGAGGAGCGAAGGTTAAACGACGATGGTTTGTAGGGTAAAAAATCACATTTCCATTATATCATTAATGGTATTTACCGGCCTAGCGTCTTTTACAATTAACAAAAGAATTCCAGCCAAGAAACGAATATTCTTGGAACAGACAGGAGGTTTTCATTCTGCTTGCACATTTTATCTCAAGCTCAATTACCCCAAAAATGAAAGGATGTTAAACTATTTGGATTTCGATAGCTGCCGGATTAACGTTACTTCCTTATCATTCGCGCGGCATTAAATTCTTCCTCTCACGGTTTTTTTTCCTCTACCTCACTTCTTCTCCTTTTCCATGTTTAATTGAAAGCTGAATGCGCACATTTTGAAGCGCGCGTGGCGCTTGCGCTCGCCGCAACAGCCTTCGGCAATTTCAGCCCCTTTTGTATTTTTCGGTGGCGGCTTTCGTACGATGGGGCTATCCGTATTACAGTCTACCGTGTGTATTGTATATTTTCGGTCGTCTGTCGTCGGTGTACTTTGTCTCGGGCTGCCACCTCACGTCGTATTGTTTGTTTTGCCTTCGTATTTGTTGCGACGGTATACGATGCGCGGCTATGTTCAATTTAAATATTTACTCCTTTAAATGATACTTTTTGCTTTACGTATGTAACAGATGTTCGAATTCGAATTGCATCTCTCGGTGGTTTTTTTCTCACTCACATACGCCTAGTTTTACTCTACCTGTATCTTTCCTCTTTTTTTTTCAACGTGTTTTGCGGTAATATAACGGTGAAAATTCGCGGTAGCGGATTTTTAAATTTTTCTCAGAGGTAAATATTTTTTTAAATTTTACGTTACGAGATTTTTTCCTTCGCAACTTCGTTCCATCGAGGGAAAAAATCCCAAATTTCATTCGCCCAAAGTATCTACTACGCAACCATGTAATAAGAAGTATGAGAAAAATTCGCATATGTTTCAGTTTACTTAACATTTTTTTGGAAAAAATCCAGCATGTTGTTTTTTTTTTTGCTTAAAAAATTCCTGTTTTCAGGTTGATGGAAAATGTGGTGTTTTTTAAAATTATTTCCTCTATTTTTGAGTACTCGATGTGAAGAATCTTGGTGACACGTGCTTTTCAGCAGCCCGCCAAGAAATTAAAGTGCTAAGACAATGCTTTCGGCGGAATGTTTTCGTAATGAAAATCGTATCTCCGAAGGGAATTCAATTTTAAATCTAATTTATACGCAGAAGAAAACGTTTCGACGAATTGAAGCGACTTTTGGCTTTTTTATCATATTTTTTTCGTGGTACCTACTCGATTACCACAATCTGGGATAGTTTTACTAGTGGGAAGTTTTCACTTTGCTTTAGCTGGAGATTGTGTTGCCACCCACGAAAGTTTTTTTTGATGAATTTTTTGAACTGTTTTGATAGTAAACGAGTAATTAATATTTTACAATTTTTTTTGCTTCATTTTGACTTCTGTCTATAGTGGAATTTACAACCTCAACAGGTTATTCGAGTTTATAGAGTTGTGGGTTGCTTTGAAGGGGAAAAAAGGGTGAAAAATTATACCACTGTTTCATTTTGCATTTTTACTACTGTCAGTATGAGTGCACTGTTTTAAAACACTCGAAAAATTCAACCGAATGTTTAAATTTCCCAAGCGTACCATTAGAATTTCGCTACTCTTGTTGAAATTCCATTCGTTTTCTGCTTGACATGCGAACAAATTAGAAATATTTGAATTATTCGAAGCATTTATTCATATTGTGGGATCGGTTTTTTATGACGTGGATGAAAATTAAAATTATTTTAATGTTTTAATGGTGGTGTGATGTTGGGAAGACTTTAATCAGAGAGGGGTGAAAAAATGAACGTGGATATATTTTGATTATTTTATGCTTGGTTACTCGAGGTGTGAGAGTGCTCAATAAAAAATTGACAACATTACCACCTAAATAAATTGAACAAAAAAAAAAAAAAAAAAAATGGTGGGACGTATTTGAAATTTTTTCCAAATTCTTGACCTTTGACACTTCCCTCCTTCATTAATATGAATTCATAGTTAGAACTCGTTGATTCTTAAAAAATAATAATGTGAAAATGAAACATCGATTGTAATTTTTTTTTTTACAAATTCATGCATTTTTGGAAAAAAACTGATTCAAATAAAATAATCTCACCCTCACTGAAAAAAATGTTAAAAAGAGGTATGATTTTTTCGTATATTATGAATACCTAAGTAATAAAATGCTAGGAATTAGCACGAGGAACTTTTTTGCTGTGGAATTGAAAATATTGGGAAAAAACATTTTTTTACCAGGTATAATTTGATTTTTTCGGAGAAGAAAACTCGAAATTCTTCGACTTTTTTGGGGAAAAGTTAAAAAATTTTGAACTTTGTGTTGATAACTTCGATTTTTGATTGGAACATCAGCTTAATTTCTTGTATAGAATTTTTTTTCAATAGGTATCTGAATATCTGATGGTTTGTAGATTTTTTTCCAATCAGGTACCTTAGAAGAATCAATTTTGAAAGGCAGTTCTCAATAAACTTCGAGGTGAAGTAAATTGAAGTTTTTTATTTTTAATTGTCAGTCACAATTTGCTTTTATAATTTGTCTGCTCTAATTGAGCTGAAATTGAGCTCACCGATAAAGCATGTCCTCTGTACCTAAGAACCAATACGTTTAAACCAATAAAGCTATTTTTTCGATTTTTGATGAATTTTTGAACATGGCAAGGGATATAAAACTCAAGAAAATCGCAGTTTCAAATATAAAATTTGCCCCTCAAATCAATTTGAGACCTGTTTTGAGCTGATCCCGGACCAATAATTACGAATAATATACTTTCCAGTTTATTAAAATTGCTTCAAAGCGTTGTAGTCAACTTCGATAGCTTAAAATATCCTATCATGATATCGGTAGGGAGGGCGAGGAGAATATCAAGAATCCGAAGTGGATTGATAAGTGCATTTTTCGCAAGTTGAAAATCTCATTATTTCGGAAAACTTTAAAATTAACTGTTTGAGTAAAAAAATAGCGTACTCAAACCCTCCTTTATCAGCTGTAATATCGACTTTCGGAACGATCTCAGCAATTTATATTTGGGGCTTTCTACCTCTTAATCGTCACAACATTCAACTCTGTATGTAGACAGAAGCTCTTTCAGCTATGAAGAATTTACCTCTGCAGTTGCAGAAAAAAAATCCTGAAGAAAAATTTCGCAATTTTTTTTACTTGTTCAAAATGCAAAAAATTAGAATGGGATTCCTCACACGAGTATTCTGGGGGGGGGGATAACATGACAAAATACTGAAAGTACATAAAAAGGAATCAAGTGAACGGAAATTTTTGAGGACCAGATGTTAAATTTTAGCTTGTAGAGTTCAGATTTTCATCACATCTTTTTTAAGGCTATTGGCGAACCTGCTAAAAAAATTACTGAAATGGGAAGTTTTTTGTCTCTCAAGTCACCGATTTTGTTTTAAAAAATTCTGAAGGATTTTGAACAAATTCAGCGAAAATCTTCATTTTGAGTTGAAAGTGTCATTTGGAAAAATTTTGATGACGGAAGTGTCCCTGAAGGAAAGATATGAGTCCTCAAAAAGGGTCCATTTTTTTTTTTTGGAAAAATCGTGCTTTTTTCGCTCTAGCCCCATACCCAACATGTTTTTGGAAAACTAGTCGAGTTCCAAAAGATGATATTTAAAATTCTGCTTTGACCTTGGTCATTGCAATCAAAACTTAAGACCACTTCTAGGGTTTGCAAATCGCTTATTTTCGGGTAAATTCGTGTTTTGAAAATTTTTCTTTCCCAAATAATTCGCATTATTTATGCCAAAACATCGGAAAATATCTTTTCTGAAGCTGAGGACATATTTTAGAACGCAGTGGTACCAATTTTTTGATAAATATAGCCAATTTCAAAAAATCTAAAAAATTGGTATCCAAGTTTTGGATATTTTTCTAAATTGAACACGTCATAGCAAAAAGGACATATGTGAAAAGTTGTATTTTGAGAAAAAGCTGTGTGAAAGTTGGTGCGCTTGTGAAGAGTGTACCACATTCAGTAAAATTATAGTACAGGGATTGTACTATAATTTTACTGAATGCAGTACACTCTTCACAAGCACACAAACTTTCAAACAGCTCTTTCTCAAAGTACAACTTTTTCACATATGTCCTTTTTGTTATGACGTCTTCAATTGATAATAATGGTTAAAAAATTGGCACCACTGCGTTCTAAAATATTTCCCCAGTTTCAGAAACGAAATCTTTTACTGTTTTGGCTTAAATAATCAGAAAAAATTGAGACGAAAAAATTTTCAAATCACGAATTCACCCAAAAATAAGACGCGATGCCTACACAAATTTTAAACCTCTTAGTGGAACCCTAAAAGAGGTCTTGGATTTTGATAGCATTTGCCTACGTCGACGCAGAATTTCAGATACCATAGTTCTTTTTTTTTTTTTGAAACTGGGAAATTTTTCCCTATAGATAGGTTGGAAAGGGGCTAAAACGAAAAAACTACGATTGTTTCGAAGATGCTCCCTCTTCGAGGACCTACATCTATTCAAAGAGCAAATTTAAACTCAGTGGGAATGAAAATAACCATAGATTGTGTGAGCAGATCTGATTAGATGAGATCAGACCTGTGTATGTATCTGAAGAGATGAAAGAAATCATACCTTTTCAGATACGTAATTGTGATTAGGTACGTAGTTGATTAGATTATTGATTAAATTTGAGCAGATCAGAAAAATGACAAAATCCGAGCACATCTCATTAGATCTGAGTTCATCTGAACAAGTGAAATCATACCATCTACCTAGAGAAAAGTAATCACACCTGTTTAGATTTTTATTGATCAGATCTGGTTTAGATCCGTTTAAACCTACTTCACCAAATCAGATTAGATTAAGTCGAATTCCGACATTCTACGAGTAGGTATCCAATTTATCTCGACTACATTCCAAGAGGATCAGCTCAGATCAAAGCTTGGATCTGATCAGCCCGGATCAGGTTCAATCATTTTCCCATACAAATCTTGATATGTGTAATTAGGCAGCTATAACTTTGTGTGGATCTACTTTTTTTGGACATATTTCAACTACCTACCACCACATTTTGAGGGCCACTTTCGACATGAGTAAGAAAAGTTGTATTTTTAAGCCCATAATTTTTCAAAAAAATTCCCTACAATCTCAAAATGCGTTGTTCGCTAAATAGAACTCCGCGAATCTTCTAGATCATATTTCAAATTTGTTCTGAAATAAAATCCTTGAAGTATTTCAAGTCATAGAAATAAACCATAAGTAGGTACGTAATTATAGTTATTCAAAATGGTGATCGTATTCTTGAAAGCCAATTGACGTTACAAATAAATAAAAACACAGTATTCAAGTAAAAATATCCTCACATGACACAAAACAGAAGCCAGTCAAATCAAAAAAGTTTACCCAAAGGCACGCGATCATATTCAGTGCTATTTTATTTCAATCTCTCCTCCACTACTCTCCTCTCCAACCATAACTTCGCAAAAAAAAACTTCAAAAGTTCTCTTGTCATCTACAATTTTCTTATGACCGCGTTTATTTGTCATCCACAATTTTTTTTTCAAACCTTTATACTTGAACTAACTCCCACGCTGTGAATTTATTTCGACGAAGAGAGAATTCAGGACAAGCAACTCGATAATTCGTTATAAAATTATAGGAACGTCGAAGGTTTCGTTAGCTTAATTTAGGTATAAAACAGGTCGAATAAGTTTTCTAGTTTGTCGCCTATGGTTGCAAACAAATGGGTTTCGAACCCAAGTAGGAAATTTGTTTACAAATAACTTAATAATTTACGAGTTCGTTTACCTACGCTCGTTTTAGCTGAATATTATAAATGACGGTAGCGTAAAGTAAAGTAAAAAAAAACTTATCGTATAGAAACACAGTGGTAGGTATCCTTTTCCCCTCAACACGTGGGTGAATTTTTTACCTAAAAGGATGAGAAATTCTACACGTTGTTAATTAGTTTTTAAATCGAACACATTTTATAATGCAGATAATTACTCTAGAATGCGAAATGGTAGAGAGAGATATACCTAACGTAGGCAAAAGAGGAGGAGACGGAATTCGCTTACAAATTAACCGGAGCTTGCGGTGGGCTTTAAATATTTATAATTTGAAAATCTGGCGAATCCAAATGACTCGGTGGCAAGTAAAAGAGCAGAGGTACGATACTAATGTAAATTTAATTTTACGTATTTACATTGTTGTTTGGCCAACTGTAAGAATCACGGCCAGTCCAGGGATTCCAAAAACACAGCAACACAGCGCACAACGAATTGTTTTGCTTTCTAATTTTCTTGTTGTAGGTATACCTAACCTACCTAGTACCTACTCGTAGTTAGAAAAGAGTACAAAGTTAGCTGGGATAAAGGAGTTTGTTAATTTTAGCTAAGTTTTTGTGCGAAATAAATGTAACCGTAACGGCTTCCATCGATATGATGAGTGAAACGAGATTTCCTCTCTCAAGTTAGGTAATTACGTTTGGTGGACTTTAATCTATGTCGGAGTTATTTTAACTTTTGCTTTTTTTCTCTCTCTCTTTCTCTGCGTTGCTTTCGTACGAACCAACGTCGTAGTTTCACAACTTGGGATTTTTTTTTTGGCTCAAGTATGTGTCGTAAATTTTCTTGAATATGTTCAGGTAGGCAGTTTTTTACCTTCTAAAACAGCCAACATATTCGGTATAAAGTTTAATATTTTTTCTTTCCTTCGCTGTTTTTTTTTCTTCTTTCGCTCGTTGAATCTTTTTCGCGAGCTTGCAGGATATATTTACATAATCCATAATTCAGACTAGAAATTGGTCTTGCAAAGATATGTTGCGGGTGATTGATCTATTGAAATTTTCAACCGTAGATTTATTTGAAAATTGATCTTTAAAATGTTGTTTTATGCGGCTAACTTGATGAAAATGACGTCGAGAAATTTCCCGAAATAATTTATTAATTTATAAATGACATGTTTTGCCTATTTTTTATGTATTTTTCGATCCCTTGTTTTTTTTTGTTTTGAATTAACAGTTTTCAAGTTTTTTAGCTTGAAAACCCCTTCTCAAAGATACGTCACTCACGCTGAAATTTTTGCATATTTTTTGCATATTTTTTGCATATTTTTTGCATATTTTAGATGAAAAAAATTTTATAAAATATTGCATATTAAACATCGTATTTCTGCATACAAATCTCAGTTCTAGTAATAAAATTAAGAATTCAAGAAAATAATCAGAATCATTCAAAACTGTAGGGTTGTGATCAGCTGGAAAAAATCGACGAATCTGTAAAATTGTTGGTCTGTGACTTTTTTCTCTATAGAATTCTTCTGGAAAATACAAAAAATTTTCTATGGAGAAATTTTTCGGAAAAAGTTCCTCCTAGGAAGCTTTTTTTGCGAGAATTTTTCCCTGGGAAGTTGAGAGGTTTTCCTCCAGAATACTTTCCTCTGGAAAGAGTTGCATCAAAAAAGTTTGTTTGGAGAACACTTTTTCCCAAAAATGTTTTTTCCTAAAGAATTTTTTCAATTGTTCATCTTCGGAGGATTCTTTCTTGGAAAAGTTTTCACTGGAAATCCTCAAAAAAATTTGTTCTGGTAGGTTTCCCTCGGAAATTATTTTTTCAAGTATTTTTCTGAAAATTTTTTTCCAAATATGTAGAGGAGAAGGTACAATTATGGACCCAGGTACAAATATGGACCCCCCATGGTTTAGTGTACAACCACTAGCGCTACGGTCATGCTGGGTACTAAAAATTATACTAGTAGTGTAGTATCGATGATCCATGTACTTATTTCGGATCCATGCAAACTTGGGTGTCTCTCATCAGCAATTGTTTTTCTTTGCGCATTATTTTCTTGCCAATGGAAAATTTTACAAGTTTTTCATTCGGTAATTCATCAACTTCAAATAAAGTTTGGAAAAAAAATGATTAGCGAAGTAAGTAGCTTACAATGTGTACTTTCAAAATATACTTTCATATTTGTCTGTACTTCAACTGATTTTCATAATTTTTTTCATTTTTCATAAACTGAGCCGATTTTTTGCATGGGTATAAATATGGACCCCTAAATTTTTTTACCTAATTCTGATTCAATATTTTTTAGAATATCGAGAAAAGTGTTATTAACAAAGAAGACAAGTCCAAAGTGTCAAAATGGAACCATGATTTTTTCATTTTTCATAAACTTGGCCAATTTTTTGCATGGGTATAATATGGACCCCTAATTTTTTTTCATCTAATTTTGATTCAATGGTTTTTAGAATACCTAGAAAAGTGTTATTAATAAAGAAGACAAGTCCAAAGCATCAAAAAACAGCTTTAAATAAATTTTTGTTCAATTTTCTGAACTTTTTATTCATTTTTTGAGGGGGGTCCATATTTGTACCCGAGTCCATATTTGTACCATTTTATGTCACTTTTCTAAATTTCAAATTTCTCCGTGAGTTTTCAACAAAAGAAATAAATTTTTTTACACAATATACTAGAGTCTTTGGCCTTTCGAATGGTATACTCGAAAAAAAATTTTGATAATTTTTTCTACCCTTTAAAGCCAAAAAGCTAGAGGGGGCCCATATTTGTACCTTCTCCTCTACCTATTTACTTATTTTGAAGTCTTTCTCGAAAAATTTTGGAAAATTTGTCTCACAAAAACTTCTTTGGGTGAATCTTTTTTCAGAAACTTTCCATCTGATGTTTTTCCGATGAAATTTCTTGCTATAAAATTTTCTATTGAAACTTTTTCTGTAACATTTTTTTTTTTTTGAAAGTTTCCCTCAAAAAAATACTTATTTTTCTGGAAAGTTTGCATAAAAATTTAAATATTGTCCATTTTCCAAGAACTTTATCCTAACTAGAAAGTTTTTTTTTTCGTTTGAAATATTTTGTTTTTCAAGTAGGTACATACCTAGGTATACTTATACTTATTTATCTGTTTTCCTGAAAATTTCATCATCATCATTGAACTTTGACCCGGTGAGCTGTTCAGCCTGTCTGGGAAACTGTAGAAGAATTGCTCGTCGATGTATCATCAAGTCTTTTCTTCCATCTTCCTCTGCTCCTCCTGCCAGTTGGAGTGTATTCTTTGACTTTTCGAGGGGACCGTTCGTCAGGCATATCTTTTAATCATCTAATGATTGGCTCTGCTCCTAGCTCCTTCAGGATGTCTTCGTTCCTTTTCCTACCTCGTCTAGTATATTCTGCTGTGGCTCGCATGAATCTCATTTCCACTGCGGTTACTCTGCTTTTTATATCCTTTCTCATTGTCCATGTTTCACTTCCATACAGCAGCATTGGTCTTGCCAGCATATTGTAGATTCTTATTCGAGTTTCGGCTCTGACTTTTTTTGGAGGTATGGCTTGGTTTATCGCTCCGCTTACTCTCAGGAATTTACTGATCTTGAGTTGTGCGTCAACTTCTCCTTCATATGACAGCTCACATCCGAGATAGGAATAGTATATTACGTGACAGGAGCGGAAAGTATGCAATTAACGAGTGCAAAGTTTAAGGAGTGAGGCGAAGCCGAGCGACTTAAATCGCACAAGTTAATCGCGTTACTGTCCAATTCTGTCGTGTATACTATTTTAATTTCATATAAGAGGAAAATAAATGCTGAAATTTTAAAAAATGATTAATTTTGAATTTGTAAACATGTGCGGAAAACAGTTACTTTCTCCCTAGAGAGGAAAGTGACTGTTTTCCGCACATGTTTAGATAGATGCGTTAAAGACGTATTTTCCAACCACAAAACTGTCTAGGAAACTACTAATTTTCCGATCATATGAAATTAAAAGCTTTTAACTTGTTCCACTGGCAGTCCATTTACAACAATTTTACTGCATATTGGCTCTTTCCCCTTGAAGGCCATCACCTTTGTTTTTGAAGACGAGATTCTCATTCTGTACTTAGCTACTTTCTGAAGGTTGTACATTGCTCTCTGCAAGTCATCTTTGTTGTCAGCAAAGACCAATATTAAAAAATTTCAATTCTCACAAAAGTTTTATGAATTATATTTTTGAACATTTTTTTCTTATGAGCTTTTCTGTAAAATATTTATCCAGCTCCTCAGATATTTATGTGTTCAATTCTTACAATCTGCAGTTCTGAGCACAAATCGAAAACCAACACGAATCACTCTTGGTTTGGCATCTTGCGAGTAAGCCAATGCTGATTGTCAATAGTGAAAATACACAGGCAGGCTAGGGTCACCCCCCCCCTCATCCCTTAGAAGTGATGTAGTCCGTTTTATTTGTTAATAAGTGTTTGTTTCAACATACATTAACGTAATGTCGATTTAATTTATGGCTTCTCAGATCATCTATCCATTATCCGGACATGGAAAACATGTGCCCAATATTTACATGTCGCCTTTCTACCAATAGCTGCCACCTCACCTAGTATTAGGGGATCAAAGGGAGCGGCAGTCCATGTGTACAGTGTTAGGGGGAGGTTGAGATTTACCTTTCCTAGGGGTTGCATTCTCCCATCCTAAATTAATCATGATATTGCAATGGTGAGTGTTTATCAGTCATTAATTCGATATCTGGTTGAGAGATATGATTTTAACCCATCTCTGATTAATCTGCCATACCATTTTGTGCAATTGCCAGGTTTTCCTGTGAACGTTTTGATTGATCTAGTCAGATTGGCCTCTGACCATAGAAGCAAGGAATTATTCGCCTTGCTCACTCACAGAATAATTATAATTACGTATTAATAGTTATTTTGGTATCATTAGCTGAACTTCTGTTTATAGTTATTATATTATTAAAGAAGTATAAACGGTTCTGTTGAGGTGTTTTATTACATTTCAAGACATTTCTGGTGTAGTTGAGACTTAGTGTGATCTATAGCCTACCCATCTGAGCTAGTCAGGTAGAAAAGAAATATTCCCTCCCTAGGGAATAATTCTTGGAAAATTCCCACACAATAATCACAATAATTCTTACCATCTCCAATCATTTTAAGTCCCCTCTTTACACGCTTTCTCAGGAAAATTTATGAAAGTTTTGCTTTTGCTTAGAAAAGCTTACCTTAAGGAAAATTCAATCTTTTGAAAGTTATTCTCAACCTTTTTTTGGATTTTAGAAAATATTTTTCCTAAATTTTTTTGAAAAATTTTTCCTTGGATATTTTTTTATGGCAGTTTTTTCCTCAAACCTTTTTCTCCAAGTGTTTTCCAAAAGCTTTTTTCCCAAAGATCTGTCCTTTGGTAAATTTTCTCTGAAAACATTTCCTCAGAAAATTCTCATGGGAAGGTTTTTCTCCAAGAGAAAGGTTTTTAATATACAAGTATAACAGTATATAGGCTAAATCTTTTTTCAATCTTTTTCTTGCAAGTTTTGCTTGGAAAATTTTCTAAAATCTCATCTTTAGACAATTTTCTCCTCGATAATTTTTTTCATGAATGTTTTTTTACAAAATAGAGACGTTTTCTCCATAAAAAAACTTCTTTATTGAATTTTTCTAGGAAGTTTCACTCTGAAAATCCTATTTGGAGAGGATGTTTTCTGAAACGTTTTTCTCTAATAAATTTTTCCTCGACAACATGTTTCTGAAAAAGTTAAAATGTTTCTTATGTTAAAATTTTTCTCAACGAATTTTCCTTTGGGATGTACTTTTTGGTAAAAATTATCCATATACAAGGGGTTTTTTCCATCTTCTGGAAAATGTTTTCTCGAGAAATTGATCTTTGGAAAGTTTTTTGGTGGAAAATAATTTTTGCGAAATGTTTCTGTCGATTTCACGAGTAAGTTGTTGGGCTATTAAAAAACAACTTCTGTTCTATAATAATCATCAAAATTCCAACCGAAGAAAAATTCATCTACGTATACCACCCACCAATTCTGTTTGCAGAAAAAATCATATTTTTTATACGTAAGTACTCGTAGATCATGAAGATGAAGGAAAAAATTCAATTCCTGATAGAAGGAAAAATACAGAATTAGGTATGAACAAGCACAGAAAAATTTGATATTATGAACAAGAACCAATTTTTGTTTTAAAAACTTTATTAACGGGTATTAGGCCGGATTACAAAAATAAATTTTGCTAATTGTTCCTAAATGGATTTGCAGATGCCAAACTTTGACCGGTTTGATTTTTTTGAATCTGAGCAAATCGTTCGCGAACGAAATGGATCCAATTCTTCATGACAGGAAACAAATTGTAAAATGAAGTAACTCATGAAAAATGTTAGCCCAGGAGGGGTGGGTGGTATACGTAGATGAATTTTTCTTCGGTTGGAATTTTGATGATTATTATAGAACAGAAGTTGTTTTTTAATAGCCCAACAACTTACTCGTGAAATCGACAGAAACATTTCGCAAAAATTATTTTCCACCAAAAAACTTTCCAAAGATCAATTTCTCGAGAAAACATTTTCCAGAAGATGGAAAAAACCCCTTGTATATGGATAATTTTTACCAAAAAGTACATCCCAAAGGAAAATTCGTTGAGAAAAATTTTAACATAAGAAACATTTTAACTTTTTCAGAAACATGTTGTCGAGGAAAAATTTATTAGAGAAAAACGTTTCAGAAAACATCCTCTCCAAATAGGATTTTCAGAGTGAAACTTCCTAGAAAAATTCAATAAAGAAGTTTTTTTATGGAGAAAACGTCTCTATTTTGTAAAAAAACATTCATGAAAAAAATTATCGAGGAGAAAATTGTCTAAAGATGAGATTTTAGAAACCTGAAGAAAAAGAAAAGATTGTGATAATGCCATATGTCCAAAACACCACAGACAGGATTGGAAAGCTGCTCAGGAAACATAACATAAAACCAGTGTTCAAACCTCTCAAAACCATCAAAGACACAATCCCCTCAACAAAGGACAAAGTCCCCTTGGAAACAGAAGGAGTATACAAAATAACCTGTGGATGTGGAAAACACTATGTTGGGCAAACTGGAAGACAGATAAAAACAAGGATAAAGGAACATGAAAGTGACACAAGGCATGCAAGGGTGAAGAAGTCAGCTGTGGCTGAACATTCAGCAGAATGCCAAAAGACAGTGGACTTCACCAAAGCCAAAGTATTGTCAAGAGAAACAAGGTGGACTGGCCGGATGGTGAGAGAAAGCATCGAAATCTACAAGCATGGCAACAATTTCAACAGAGAAGATGGTTTCACCCTACCAAGAGCATGGAAGCCTATACTCCAAAAAAGACAAATCTCAAAAAGCTACCAGGCTGAAAATTGGGAAGAAAACCTCAATCAAGGACACACCCAGGAAATGGGACAAAGACAGGACAACACCCTAGACTCTCACTCAGAGGACCACACCCAACACAATGAGGGAAGAAGCCACACCCTTGTGACAGGCCACACCCTTAGTGCTGGGACCAATCAGGAGAGAGACCACACCCAACTTGGACCTATAACTAGATCTCAATCAAGAAGGAACCCTCAGTGGTGAACACTGCTCTGAAGAAGCTAGATGTAATTCTTGCGAAATATTAGCAAAATTTATTTTTGTAATCCGGCCTAATACCCGTTAATAAAGTTTTTAAAACAAACAATGAGTGGCCGTATTAGTTTCAAAACCCTTAAGAACCAATTATAGCAAAAGACTACTCGTAGGCAGTCACCCCACGCGAGTATCCTTTTCGATACCTTTATAGTTAGGTACCTACCCTTTATTTAGAAAAAAATATAATTATTAAGATCTAATTACTCTCAGATAGGTACTCGTATTCTAGGTACGATAATTACACGGTTTGTTATTTATACCAACTCGAATTCTCCAAGAATTGGTATCTGATTAATTATTAGCATGTTGGAAGTTAATTATCATAATTGATCGACTGTTTCAATAATAGGTTTCGATGGTATATCTTACCTACTTTCTTTAAGAATTTCCTTCCTCTTCGATACTAAAAAAACTGCGTTAAAAATGTAGAAAACTTGCAAAACACCGATTCCTTATTCAAATTACTTCGAGGTAAATTGGCTAAAAAAAAAAAGAAGAAGAAGAAGAAAAGAAGTATTCGCTTACAACTGCGCAGCTTTACAAAGTCGAATAATAAATTCCTTTAAAAGTAATAAACAAGCAATAAATAGGTGTATAAATTAAAAGCATAGGTACCTAGCGAAAGAAATAATCTTTTAAAAAGTTTCCTTTTTTTCCATTCAGGTAGTGTATTTTTTTTCTGCTACTGTAGAGGTTTTTTATTCATCAGTCCGAGTTTCTCGTCCATTTATCTTGTCTGTACTATTTGCTGGCTGTTCACATTGTTGTGATTGTAATTACGAAGGAAATTTCGCTAAAATTCTTATCTCAGCGTTTTCAACATTACCTTTTAATTCGCATTCCTGTAATTTTTTTTTCCACTCGTAATTACACAGGAACCGAAAAATTTTCCACCGAGTAAATTACATGAAAAGGTTACACAAGTACACTTGTTCTAACGTTATAGGAATACTCGTATAGAAAAAAAAAGTTCACTTTGGAAGTTTTTTTTTTCTATCTTTTTCGCCAATATAAGTAAGAGAGAGCCAAAGCGTAAATCCTGCGTTATGAATTTTAGCCACAAACATTAATGAATCATCGGGCGACGAAACTTCTCTAATAGCTTACCACATACACGATCATTAGTAAAAGAAAATGGCGTTTTCTATATACATATTCTGATTTACGCGAATAAAATTCAACCAACGAGTTCTTTCACCCAATTAAAATTGTCATCCGGCAGTTAGTTGATTTACAGTGCTCATTCAGCAGTAAAAATTCTGCTCATAGTTTCCTTTAGAGTGAGCTTAAATCATAACTTAATCAAGTTTTATCTTAGAACATGGATCGTATACGTATATAGTACAATATGTGCATTTATGTATAGTTTCATTGCTCAACTCGTGTGTGACAAATTAACTCCAGCAGTGTTCTTCCTGCTTCCTCTGCTGAACAAAAGTTTTTTATTCATGCGTATTTTTCGCCATATTCGCCATACTATAAACTTCCAAAGTTATTATCTCTTTATCGTCAGACCAAACTGAGAATGAAATTTTAACTCGTGTAATATGTTTTTTAATAAATTACCTATCTACTTTTCACTTCTCTTCCATCTCTGAGAATTTAGTCTTTGAGAAAGTAGATATGTAGGTACCTACCTACTCGTACGTTGTGTTTGCCAGTAATTGGTATATTTTTTACCAATATTTTGAGAACTCGAGGAATTTTGAGGAATGTAAAATCAGAATTAACGTTCAACTTTCAAAGAGACCATTTCATAAATAAAAACATCAATACTTAGGCCTACATAATTCACTTACCTATACTTGTTGGCTGAAGTAATTTCCAACTTTTACGCGGTAACGCTGCATAAGAATTCAGGTTACCAAGTACTTATTAATTTTTAATCTTAGACGAGTGGGAAAATTGAGGGCAAATTCGTATAGAAGTTTCTTTATGAAACATTTTGTAATACTCGAAATCATGTATTATAAATCTTTACGTGGTCGTACAAGTACCTACAAAAATACACAAAACATTTGTAAAATAATTTCGAAAAAATAAACACAACGTTCATTTATTCAAAGTCTATTTTTAAATATTACATTACCCACGAACGTACTTACTCGTCGAGTAATGCACGAATACCGGGATAAAATTTCGAAAAAAAGAGTAAATATTTTACGAAGGCAATTATCTAATAAAACACATTTGTGGTATTACAGTCTTTTAAAATTTACATTAAGCAAACGGGTAAACACGGTGGATTAGCATAGAATAAATGAATTTTTTAGCAATTGCTAGTTCGCCTGAAATAAAGTTGAAAATATCCATAATTATTTTCAACCTTGAAAAGTATAAGCTTTTTTAATCATTAATTTTGGGGTTTAAACTGTATTCTTTATATTTTCCACCCCTATCGTATACTTGTGTATAAGTAAAGGTATTCTATTCGACACGAATGTTTAAAAAAAAAACACAAGAATCTTCTGGGTTTTTTTCTGCTTGAAAAAATTAAAACGAATTAGCCCGGTAAATTTAATTACATCGGTTCGAAGTTTTATGGTATGAAAGAGTGTAAAACATGGTACATCATATTGTGTTGTGTAGAATTAAAGAAAAAGTATTATCGGTGCGTGCTGTGTAACTGAAACAAGTAAAAGCTCGTTTTCGTGATTTGTGGGGTGTTCAACGCTGCTGGAGTTCCGGACAAGTTTCATTGTCAATAGATTTATCGTCTTTATTGAGACATTTTTCATTTCCACCAAATAATATTTTTCGACTTACCCAAGAATTATGTCGGTAAATTTATTTTTCAGATTTTTATCAAGAAGTTAACGAATGTGTTGCGATTTTCGCGTCTCCGCGTCGTAATTGCTGAGTTCAATTTGGGTGGACTTGGTGGCGCTTATTTGTACTTTCGGGTGGATTTTCTCATAGGTTGGGTGATTTTTTTTTTCTTTGTTTGAGGTTCGTGAGCGAACTGTAGGTAATACTGCATTCCAATGTTGCTGTGAGTAGCAACAATTTCAACTATTCTTGGGAGGGGGAGGAGGTGTTTTTTATTTTCTGCATTTTCAAGAAAATTGCCTAAATAATCAACCAAAAAAGCTGGTATAAACAAATCAAAAGATTTTTGAAACTTGAAAAAAAACATAATCATTACCTACCTACTTTTAAATTTTTTTCCAAATTTTTTAAAAATCATGTTGATTTTTTAAAAGTGGCAAAAATTGATACAGAAATGATTGAAAACGAAGCAATGGTTGATAAAATATATTTTTCAAATTGCTCAAAAACTAACAAAAAATCACATAAAAATGATTGAAATGTCTCAAATTGTTGCAATTTTGTACTCAAAAAAAATGGAAAATTAGCTCAAAATAATAATCCCTAATGAACCTAGAAATAGCACAATTACATATTAAAACATTGACAAAGGATCCATGAAACTTGGTAGGTAAATAAATTGACATAAAAATTGATTAGATACCACATCAGCATTTTTTGATAGAATAAAAATTACCCAAAATTTTACAAAGTACAAAAAATGCTGAGCAAGAAGCTCCCTTCTCAAATTTCCATTTATGCCTCAGAATTCTTGCAAATAATATTTTTTTTAAAACATCTATCGCTCAATCTATTTCCATATTAATACCCTTTTATGGATGTCATGTTTGAATAAATAAAAAAAAAATTTTAAAAATGAATGAAAATCATAGTCAGTGAAATTTTTTTTGAAAATTTCCCATTTCAAAATTCTTCTAAATAACGTATTTTTTCCAAGAAAAAACCTCCTTTGGTTTCCAAATCAACATTGATTTTAATATATTAGAGCCTCTTAGTTGGAGAAAGTCCAAAAAAAGTGAAATGCATAAATTAAAAACAACAAACAGTTTGTTAGTTTTCAATTTCTGTTTCAGAATTTATTTCCACATCGCCACTCTCTTTCAAGGAAAGCCCTTTTTGGTGTCCCAAGCACTGTCGATGGGAGGCACTAGGGCACCAACATTTTTTGGGAAAGACTAGAGAGAGTTTTTCTTGAGAGGGTCTTAGAAGAATTTTGATCCAAAAATGAGAAATTTTTAACGAGTAAATTTTTACAGGTTTCAATTTTTAATTTTTAACAATTTTTTCTAAATTATGACGTAGAAATGCGAAGTTTTCAACAAAAAAAAAGTTTACTAATTTTGATTCACTTATTCCATTTTTTTACAATTTTTTTCGAAGTTTTGAAGCCTCATATCTCTACAGAAGGTTAAAAGTTGAGAACAGGGGGAGGTTTCATCTTAAAAATGAGATTATTTGGGAGAATGCCGACGCAAAAATTGTGAATTTTTAAATAAATTGTATCTTTATTTTAAAAAATTCTTTATAAAAATCAACAACTTGGTAGAAGAGATAAGTGGGAGAGGAAGGTTATTATTTTACAGATTTTATTCACTTTTTTTACATTTTTTGAGAGCAAATTCGAGTGTGAGATTTTATAATTATACATTCACAATTTTCCAGAATACTGCTAAATTTTCCAAAATTTTCACCAGTAAAGTGCCTACACAAAATTTTCCCAATACTTATTTAAACGAAAAATGGTTCGGAATATTCTTCTCAAACTCTCAGCTTTGGCTACAACTCCCTCTTCAACATTTAAGGAGGCAATTTTCATTTTCATGCACTTCTATCCGTAGAAAAATAGAAAAAAAGTCTATTAATCAGTTAATTAATCTCAAATTTTATCACAAAGAATAAAACTCATTTTCATTAGATAGAAGAGCCGGAGATTCGATTTCCAGTTCCTAATAAAACGCTCCTTCCAGAAATCCACCAGTTTAGACTAGCCGAGCATACAAAAATAATTTTTGGAAGATTTAAAACTTCAAAAAAGTTTCTTAAATATTGAAAGCACTGAATATTGTAGAAAAAAAACGAAAATTGTGGTCAGTACGTAATTTGTCTAGTTTTTAAGGATGCTGATTTTGAATTTTATTTCATTCGATAGGAACCTTTTAAGACCTCACAATACCTACTCAAGTCTCCAAATTTCACGTAATAATTGAAAAAGACACGTGTTTGAGGTCTTAAGGAGGGGACTTGTCTAAAAAAATGAGTTGAAATTCAAAATCAGTCCTTGAAAAAATTCAACAAAGCATAAATTACACAATTTTGCAATGCTGTTGAAATTTGAGTCCTTATTTCAAGCTTAGGAGGCTTTGATCGAAAAAATTGAGCTGAAAATTGAATTGAGCACCTCTATAATGATCTAAAAAATTACAAGAAGCAAATTTTTCAATTTTTTTCAAAGAGGGGGTCTGATTGTGGAGCTCATAGGGCTTAGGTATGTCAGTTAAATTAGAATTAGGGTCATTCTACGTCAATTCAACCAAGAACTGGTAAGGGAGGGGGGGGGGTCGGCGATTTTTTTGAAATTTTTGCTGTGGAAATATTCGAAAGGATGACTAGTGGCGCAAATCGCAGCCCTCTAGCCCTTTTTCAAAGGCTGCTAGGGGGTATCAAAGTTTTCAGTGAACTTGAAATATCATCCATTTAGGCAGTGGATTACTCGATAACCGCGATACCTACCAAAATGGAACTTTTTCCAATAGATAGAGGTTTTGAAAGCCTTTTTGGTGATAGCATAAAAATCAGTGTTGACACTTTTTTCGTGCGAAAAATTAGCTCGAAACGTTTCAAAACGTAATTTTCATATCGTTCCGATTCTCAAAAATTCTGAAAAAAATATATAATGGACAACTGTTCATGCTGAACAACATATTAAAAAATTGGGATGGAGTGATTTCGTAAAGTCGATTCAAAAAATTTTAAATTTGCGAAAAAATGCGATTTTTTTATTCAAAACATGAAAAAAAGTTTTGATTGGTGAAGTTGACCCATTTGATCCATATTATTTTTATCTGTTGAAAAAGTTGAAAAAACCCCTTTCACTCGATGAAATGAACTCATCACAAAAAATCAAAATTCGAAAAAAAATCAATTTTCAATTCCAAACAGCAAAAAAAATTTTAATTTATTCAGTTGCCTTATTTTGATCTCTTTCTGACGTATTTCATGAAAAAGTTGATAAAAATTACACTCTTTGCAAAAAAATTAAAATTCGTTTATTTTTTGAATTTTTTCGAACTTTAATAGCTTCTGGATTTGGCATGGGTTCATTTCAAAAATAAGAGCTTTTGCAAAAAAAATTATTTTTGAACTTTCAAAATTTCTGTAAAATGGGTTTGAATCTCGTTCGTTTCAGCATTCTTTGAGACTTTGCAGTCAGATTTACTCAAAATTTAAGCAACAATGTATGTTATAGTACTCTAAATTGTGGTAGGTTGGGTAAGCATTAAAACGAAAAATTTGATTCGCACAGAAATAGACAAAAACTTTTCTTCGACTTTTCGCTGAGAATTGATAAAGAAAGTAAAATGATGGGGTTCTTTAATCTACTCAGCAAAAGAAGTCCATAAAACAATTTTTGAAAAAAATCGATAAACCTGAGAAAAAAATAGTTTTTCTATTCACCATTGTAAATTTACAGAAAGGTAGGTACTCGTTTTCATCTCAATTGTGCTCAAATTCTCTGTTAAAAAAACAACTTATATTCGATACCAATAAGAATAACAAGTCTCCGAATTTATGAAAATTAACCTCGCAGAGAAAATAAAACATCAAACGATTACCTACTATACGTCTCGTCTCGTGACCAAAAATTACCAAAATAACTGGTCCAACATCTTATCCTACTCGTAAGGGGGAAAAATAACGAGAGAAAAATTCAAATTCACATCGTTAGCCCGAACAAGAGACGATGCTGAGAACGAAAAGGAGATGGAAAAAAACACATCTTATCTCGGTACACATAAATTGGCTGGTTGTTTATTCGACATGATTTCGGGATATTTTTTGTATACATCGAGAGGTTTATCGATTGAGCCGAGTCTCGGCGCGTTTTCACATACAAAGGAATGTTAATCCATTTTGAATAGAGTCTAATATTTTAAAATTATGAACCGGCACGCGCGTCTGTTTTGTATATCTAGGGGGTAAAACGTACTCGTAAAACGGCATAGAAGGAGAAATTTATCGTATATATGGCGAAATACTTCACGTGTGGTTTTAATATCTAAAACGGCAGGATATGTCGCCCGATATTTCGGCCTGTTGTGCATATTAAACACGAGCTACTCGTACCAGAAACCATTCGCAAAATAGAGCATCGTACGACGCACGTTTTTCCAATTTTTGGCAAAATTGTTGCGCGGAAGTTTACTACCATATTCCGACCTTTGGAGAAATTTAAACTCGACGTCGACCTAACACATCTGATAAAAAACTCGTTTTTTCCCGCTTCTCATTCATTCTGTGTGTTCGACGAGGCGTCTTTTCACGTTGTTGAAAAAATTCCAACAAAAAGATTGAAATTAGCTTAAAATGAACAGCGGTTTTCGCAGAAACAGAGCGCCAGAGAAAGTGAGACGAAGTAAAGAAATGAAACACAGAACCCTTTTCCCTTTGTCGCAATGAAATTTCATTTCGAATCACTTTGATATGGAAAGAATTGCGTTTTATTAGATTTCCACGTAAATTTTCTATAAAAGAAGTTAAATTATAGACAAAGCGAAATTTAAAATGAGCATCAAGGTAAATTACTATACAATCTTTAAAACGACGAGGAAAAAAAAAACGTTAAAACATATTTTTCACCCTTATACAAAAAAAAAAAAAAAGTAGAGAGAAAAAAAAGACAGCCAATCCTTTTGTTCTTAAACTAAGCCAATCCGCCTTATGTTTATTAAGAAAAAAGTGATAACGAGATACCAGAGCAATATTATCGGCTTATTCTGTCTCATAAACTTTTTTTTTAATTGCTCTACAGTTAAAGGGGGCGCATTTGGATAAAACGGTAGAATTTTCTTACATTTTCCATATTTATAACGCTATACAATTAATGGCCGTTGGAATTTTTTTTTCATTTTCATTTTCGCGAGGGAATATCTACGAAATAAATAAGAGAGCTCGGGACTTAATTTAAAACGAAGGCTTTATCTGTTGAGTAATATTATATTTATCATCTGGAGTGAGAGAGAAAAAAAATAGCTTTGAAAATTGAAAATTACGTCTGCCTTTCTTGGCTCTGCGCGCGTCTATATATACCTGCCTGCGTAATTTCGACAATTTATTTTTCTACCATAAACAATGAAAATATATTTAGTGAGAAAATATTTCAAAAATGCTTGTTCATTTTTAGCGTATTTAAATTGTATTTCGTTGTGTTTCATTATAATAGAAATTTTTTGGGCCTTTTTTTTTACCTACCTACCTACTCTTTCTCTCTTCTCTTCTGCCTGTGTATTTCGGACATTTATAAATTATGTAAATTCCAACGGCACTTTTTACCGTAATTAATATTTCCTCGAATGGAATTCATTTTGTTTTTTACCTTTTCTGAAACTCCTTTTTTTTATTTTTCACTTTGCCTGTAGTAACGACCTATAAGAGGGAAAATAACCGACTGAAATTTTACTATTGCTGTAGATATAAGTGTATAAAATAATGTTTTAGATTCGCTTCAGGCGTAGGTATCTAAAAATTGGTCTTTTTTTTGCATTTTAGCTCCAGAAATATTTAAATACTTTTCCCAAGTGGTATGATTCAATATGTGGGGTAACTTGTGGTTTTCATCTTTTCATATGCAGGAAAAATCTTTTTTCGTTGAAATAATTATTCTTGTAATCATATTGTATTGGTCGATTTTGTAGGTGCCTATAGAAATACATAGTTACGTTTACAATCAGTTAGACAGTTTCCAAAAAAATGTAGAAATGCTGAATTGATTTTTTTTATATAACAAAAATTTGTCATATTTGTGTTTCAGACTATAAAACATGAAGCATGATCTCCCAAATACGTAGATCTTAAGGAATCGACTGGCAGATTCGTGTTGTACAGAATTACAAACCATGTTGTAATCTTTAAAGAAAAAGAATAACGAATCATGAGGCTTCGTTGGCCTTTTTTAAGACTGGAAAGGAATGCTGTATTATGCGCTCTGCTGGCATATTTCATCAATTACAACACACTGGATGCCGAGTTCACTTATGATGACAGGTAAGTCGATGTTTAAAGTTTTTATATAAGTAATAGTATTATAAGTCGAATGATGATCTTTGCAAATTTTTGATCAGATTAGTCCAAAATCGTTCCTTTTGAAAAGGAAATGTCATTTAGCATTAGCAGGTTTCTTATTCATAATTTTATTTTGAATTCCATTTGATCAATTTTATTCGAAAAAATAGTTTATGAAAAAATTCTTGTTGGAAGAAAATTAATTTTTTGGGAAAAACAAATGAATAAAAATTTGCAGTTTTTCTTCTCAAATAGAAAACTATTGAAAAGAAGACTGTAAGACTCATCTGTTACGTTTTGCAGAAATCGTTTGATAAACGAAATATCATTTCAAAATAAAGACTTGAAAAAAAACAACACCAGATGGACAAATTTTTTCTCAACCATCTTTCACAGTCCTCCAAGTTTCTATTAAAAAAATCTGATGCTACGCATCACAAACTTTCCGAACATAAAGTAGGTATCGAAAAATCGTAAAAATGAGAAACACCCACCCCGCCATGGCGATGCGGCATATTCATAAAATAATCACTTTAAAATAAAGCGTAACTAATTCGGACCGCGCCGCGCCTTATGAGGTGAACTAAAAGGAGACAAAACATGTGTGATGTTTACCACATAAAGACTAAGCCTTAACAAATGTTGGAGTTGCCTATACGTTCCTTTTTTTCGCATTTAAAGGCTCATAAAAATTTTTCTATGGCACTTACGAACTTCAAATTCTTACTGTGCCGTCTTTACCATACTTCCGACCATCTGTGCAAATTTCAATGAGATATCATCATTAGGTCACTTTTTATCGCGTGTACAGACATTTTTTGACACATACATACATACATACATACATACATACATACATACATCATCTCAAAATTGCTCAAAACAAACTTGTGTGAAGTCGAATTTCAAAAACGAGTGTAAATTCCAAAGTTCATTTTCCGGCCGAAAACAATACTTTCCTATACATCGCTTCGCGCTGTTCGGAAAGTAAAACGCCTACTTATTGAAATAAAAAAAAAAATTAAGCAAGCAAAGTTGATTTTCTGAAAAAAGTGCCATGAAAACTGCTAAAAATATCTAAAGTTTCGTTCACGAGGTACCCGGTTCAAACCCAGCTACAGAGGCAAGCTTGTGTGTGTAATTAAAAAAATCTTCCATGCAATTATCAACATTACACGCCAAGTACCGTGGGACTACCAGTTTAGCCGAGCTAACAGATAATGCACGCCATCTGTTAGCAGAATCAAAAAGCTGAAACTGGTTCGAGCGTCTATAGAGGTCAACACTGAGGAGCTCAGGGTCTCTAAACTACCCGGCTAGCTCCAAGGTGCTTGTGTAGATGTCACTAGAAAGCAACGGGAAACTACTAGTGGAAGCTCGAAACAACGTCAATTCCCTAGAATAATCGCAGTGGCAATAGGCATACGCCTCACCCTGTTAGGGTACCACAAAAATGCGATTTCCAATGTCCTGTAAAGGATAAGGAACCACGACGACGACGATGGAACACAAAATTGCTTATTTTGTAAAGTCTGATCCATTTTTTAAAAAAATATACCGACAATTTGTGCTAAAATTACAAAGTTCAAATTAAGATGATCTTCTGAGATGAAAATTTGAGATTTTATTCATTTTAGGGGTAAATCGACAATTTAAAAAACCAATATTGTAAGCGAATGATTTTTTCGTTTGGTGACGCGTGATTCATTTTTTCAGGAAGACTTTTTTCAAAAATAATGTTTAATAAAACATAAAAATGTTCATCTTGAAGAACACGATCTAAAACATAAAAATGTTCATCTTGAAGAAAACGATCACAAAAAATTACAGATTCTAAGAATGTTTCTGATCCACAAGAGGCAATTTTATTGTTAGGAAATAGGAACATAGTTGATGGCACAAAAAATAGATTAAAAATGATAAAAATGAATAAAAGTTTGTGAAGTATTGTGAAATTTCACCAAAATTTGTCAAAAATGAAATAAGAAGTTGCATTAATTGAGTAAGTAAACTATCATTTAAAAGCATGTACGGACATTGAAATGACTGAAAATCTTCAAAAAGTGATGAAATTTTGATGAAATGGAGGAATACTTTGCAAAAACTGTTTAAAAGTTGATGAGAATTACATGAAAATATTTAAAAGTTGCTAAAAGTCGATGAAATGTCAAGAAATTTGAGCAAAACATTGCAAGATATGTCTAAAATAAAGCATTCTATAAAATTTTCGAATTGGTGTAATAATTACTCTAAATTACTTACCAACTAAAAATTCTACAAAAAAAAATGCAGAAACGGGTACCTAATCATTTTTTTGGAAGACTTTGTTATTGTTAAAGTGGGAAGGATTACTATAAGAGAGCTTGTGTCGAATGATCTCCTTAGTAATTCTGTCAATAAATATCCCTTTAGCGGGGAGATTTATCAGATACTTAGCTAGCTCGAATAGGCATAAAACTGAGTAATCCAACTGACCCTAACAGACACAGAATACATAGCAAATCAAGCAAATGAACATATAATACTTTACTATCCCGGGAAAAAATGTCTAGATAAAATTTGATCAAAATAGGTCGATTTTGACAAAAATCTTGATGTAGTTTGATAAAAGTTAATCAATTTTGATAGAAATCTTGAAACAGTTTGATAAAAGTTGATCTACATTGATAGAACTCTTGGTACAGTTGCATGAAAGTTTATCAACCTAGATCAAATTATATCAAGGTAGATTTACTGGTCTCACCCTTCTTTGATCAATTTAGATCAAGTTTGATATTACGACTTACTTAATTTGATCAATTTTGATCAAGTTTGATATAACTGTTTCCACTAACCTTATTGAATTAGATCAAATGTTATGAAATTTTATCAAGTTGTATCAAGAAAGATATACTGGTCCTAGCGTTGTTCGATCAATTTAGATCTAATTTGATCAAGTCATATCAAAAATGATATATGTATTTGATTTGACCAACCCAATCAAGTTTGATCAAATGTTATGAAATTAGACCAACCTAGATTAAGTCATATCTGAGAAGATCTACTGCTCCCAGTGTTTTTTGATAAATTTAGATCAAAAGTGATATCATTATGTTAATCATGTTACCTAATTTGATAAAATTTTATCGAATGTGATTCAACTGTTTCAACCAACCTTATCAAGTTAGATCAAACAACACTCAGATTATTGCATGCACCTGATATAACTTGATCTAATTCAATAAAATGTCATCAAATTATGACAAGCTTCTTATTAATATTGACCGAATTTGATCAAACTATGTAAAGACTTCAATCAAAATTAATCATCTTTGATCAAACCCTTTTTTTTTCTAATTAATTTTTGCGAAAAAAATTGAAAAAGAAGTTGTATTGTGTATGTGGATAGGTTATGCATTCAATCATGCATACCTATCTGATACACTTAATAGCTAGGTACAGTTTCAAAAAATATTTTTGTTTCATTCTGTTCCCAAAAAAAAACTATCACAATCAGCATGTATAAAAACGTATATTTGCGTTTGAAAAAATGTTCTGAGGTTGATAAATTAGGTAAATCTTTGAAAATAGTTGAAATTTGCTCTAGTTCAATGAGCATGAGTGAATTTTTTCCAAGTCCAGACCCACAACAGGAGATTATATACTCCGGATGCCCCTAGACTTTCAAGCAACGGGGTAGCTCAATGGTTAAGGACAATGACTGGCAAGTGAGAGGTCTCTGGATCGATCCCCAGTCCAGGTCACGAATTTTTTTTAAATTTTCGCTTTTTTTGATGAAAATTTTGTAACTAACGTCTCATTTTAAGCAGACATTACATTTTCGCAGTCATTCAGCATTATTACTGGTTAAATATGGCTATTTAAAAAAAAATCATTACATTTGATCAAACTTGATCAAAGTTGGTACAGGTATCTAATTTGATCAAAAAAATGTCTCTATCAAAATAGATCTTATTATATCAATTTTTATAAAAACTAATTAACGTTGATCTATTTTGATAGAGACATTTTTTTGATCAAATTAGATACCTGTATTTTGATCAAGTTTTATCTAAACATTTTTTCCCGGGATGTACATGTGCAAGGTTTATTTTATTAAAGTTTCAGCAACATTCATCATATGTACATAATATATTAGATATATACTTAGTATATTCATTTTAAATAAATAAGGTACCTAGGTACCCTTGGTGGTACGGACTTTGGCTAATCATGGCAATTAACAGACATTAACATCTTATCTAACTATATTTTTGCTATAATTAAATATGCTAAAAGGACTAAAACGTTTGTAGGTCTTAGATCATTGTCACCAACCTACAATAAAATGACTTCATCAATTAACTAGATTAGGCTATAATTAATTTAGTGGAGGCACCACCATGTAAGTCTATACATACCAACTACTGGCAGTCTCACCATCTCCTTGACTTTTGCCTACTCCAATAATAGTGGCTGTGATGGCTGCTTTACTTACAAGAGAACTGATTAAACACGCTCCAATTCAAGATGCCTGGGCACATCCCAAATTGGCTGCAAAAGAAAACCAAACGTCAGATAATCCCTTTGGGTAAATCTGACTTAAAATGATTAATAAAACATATCAATCCCAAATCTACATTGGGCAAAAATAGAGAATGTGCGACTTGGGATAGATCATTGACTTTTTAGATATGGACTGCTAGCGGCCCATAAGCTTAACATACCGCTATTGTCTTGAACATTGTAAGTCGAGGGTTGCAATCTGCTCATGCGCCAGCTCTGTTGTGACATTATACCACCCAGGTACAGTTACACTGAGGTGCGGGAGGTATAATATCATCACCTGGTACAAAACGTCATTTTTCAGTTCCAGCATGCTCAGAAGCCAAACCTCAACTAACTGATGAACTATGTTCAATACCATTGGCTTATGTACCGCTAGCAGTCCATATCTAAAAAGTCAATGGGATAGATCCCTGTCACATGCCTATAATAGAATTACACTTAACCTTCATCATCTGACAAGACTCCTGCCATGGCTGATAACCTGATAGCTGGAATCAAGTGATCTTACATACTCTTGGTCTTTGGCACGTAGCCCGGTAACCTTCAAGTGCATCCTCTAACACACCCTATATAATTTCCCATGTTACCATGCATCTTTATGTCATGGGATATAAATAGCATGATGTAAGATGCATTTTTAGGTCATATTGCACCATAACAACTTTTTTTTAAAATAATTATTTTACATACCTAAACAGCAATCCGGAAGCTCTTTTTTTGGAATTTTCTGGATGGAGCACCCTGAATTTTTTGTTTTGTTTTTGTTTTTGAGGGGATAATCGAGAATTACAGACTTATTTTTAGAAAACCAAATTTTTCTCTCAGTAATTGTTAGGTAACACATACTCTCAAGTCTCAAAGTCCCAAAATACAATCATAGTATGTTGCACTTCATCTATTTCAATTTTTCAGTCCGAAAAATTCTTGAATTAAGCAACAAAAGAAAATCGAAGCTCATGAAATATCTCAAATGGGACCAGAATTTATGCATGAATTTCATGAATGTTTTCCATTTTGATTTAAATTTTTTCCTACCCTTTATAATTGTAAGTTAAAAAAAAATCAACAAAACACCTACAGTTATTTTACATTTCAATAATTCAACATATGATGCCAGATAGAAAATAGAGATCTCAAAACAACGACCTTTTTGAACTGCATCTGCTTCAAAATTAATGATTAGAAGAAAACTTATTCGCTCAACTTTCAAAGTAACTATGTTACAATGCGTCCATTCCCACGGTTGGAAACTTGTACATTTCACAATTCAAATCAGTTTTTTTTCCTCAACAGTCATTCGCTATGCACTTACAATTTGACAAACAAGCAACATGTGCATGCAAAGTATTTTCCTAATGGTACTCGTTCACAAGTTTATAGGTACCTATCCAAATCTCAAAGCTTGACATGCTCTCAACAGACACCATTAAACAATGCTTTCGAAACAGAAAACTAACAATAAGATTGAACTCGAAGATATTATTTTATACGCTCGGTGAGTCGGTACGACTCTCGTAAAATAGAGAAAATTTATTTCGATTAACATCTGTTAAAAAAACTTCCACTATTGAAGTGTTTTTTATTTTTTGAAATTTTTTTGTATAAGTTAAAGAGATCGAAAACAGAAACGAACCAAGCAAAATGTTGTCATAAGCAGATTATGCATAGTCTATACAAGAGCGATGATAGACTATACGAAGATTTGCTGCAATTATGAAAAACAACGTAAATGACGTTTCTTTTTATTCATCACAAAGCTATTCATATTTTCTTGCTGGTGGTTTGAAAAATTAATTTGATCGTTAAGATAATACTTGGAGAGTATTCGAATGCAACATCGTCGTTGATTTCATCGCATCCATCTTCAATTACTGATGCCAGAGAAGTAGGTAGGTACTTATCGTTGATGAAATTGAAAACATGGTGAACTATGATGAAACTGACGATTCCACTTGGTGACATTTTTTTCTCTCCTTCGAGTATATTTTCTTCTTTGGGAAAACTTTCGGCGAACAACGAACAAACTTTGTAAAAGCTCTGTAAATGAATAATGATGAATTAATCTCAAGAGATGTTAAAAGTTTCCCTCAAATCAATCACTCGTATTCAATGTACTCGGCTAATGTTTACAAACGTAGTTTTCCTTCGTTTGTTGAAGTTACTTTTTCCGTGGGATAGGCTACAAATACAAAGGTGATTCTATATTTTACTTGGATACCTACTGTACCATAGGCTACAATATGTTGGCTTTTCGGATCCATATTTACGATGAAATTATGCGTTTGATTATTTTAGCAACGAGGAACAGACTGTGTTCGTTGAACGAACTGTTTTGCAATTTAAATTATTTAAAAAATAGTAGTTGGCGAGCTGGAAATCTAATTTAAATTCGCGGTCGAATACTTGTAAAAGTTTCAATATTCCAAATTGCTGGTAAAATACTGTATTAAAAATATCAAAATTAATTTTACATTAATAGGTAGGTAGGTATAGGCAGTATAGGTACATCTTTCTGTGAGTTTTCTCCACAACGATGCACCGTGCGTTGGTAAATATTTCAAATCAAGTTATGAATATAGGAATAGATACGGTGTACCTCTCTCTGTGTGTATATTTTAGGGTAAAAAACCTTTTCAGAATATTTTTCCATTAAAACTAGCAATCATTCGAGTTATTTTACATTATGACATGATTCAGAGAGAAATAGTACGCTTGATTCATCGATGGTTAAGTACGAAGAGAAGAGAAAAAAATAGGTCATGTATTTTACTCGCTTTATGGATTTATAATAACTGCATTTATTTTCTTTTATTCCATTTGCTGGATGAAAGCTTTTCAGCAAACGACTAATTTAATCAGCGGTAAAATCACAATGTACCTTTGCAGAAGAAACACGTTTTTGAAGAACCGATGAACTTTTCTGTAGGAATGATTGAATTAAGTCTGATTCGTATTTCACAGAATGTTTCATTTTTTTTTCTTCTTCTTATTCTTGGAAAATATCTTCTTTAGTTTTTCCTCCTTTAAACCTGGGAACGAATGCATTTCACATCTAAGCGAGAAGTTGGAGTTACCGTTTTCATCTAATCAATCATTTCGTTGTCTGACAGTTTCGCCCATTTCGGGTCGTTATATTTTTTCATCTTTGTTCGTTCTCACTTTGAAGATTATTTATATGGGTTTATTTTTTTTAATTCATCGTTTTCTCGTTGATTTGTTATGAAAGCAGCTTACGTTTCGCTTTGTGTTATAACTTAGGTGGAATTTTACAGTTTAATTTTATTAGCGAAAATCTCTGAAATGAGAAAGCACAAAGATTAATAACCCAAGAGTGTAAATAAGAACATAGAGTTAGATAGTCTGCTTTGCCGAGTAACTTTCCTAACTTTTTGACATTCGCGAAAATATGACTACCGTCGTCAAAACATTTTCAAAATGCGAATCTTGCCTCGTGTAATTATTTACTCGGTATGGAATATTTACCAGACGCAGGCTCGAGTTGCATAATATCGTTAATTTTCAACAAATAAAGCCGCAACTTTATTCTACATATAGCTAATGTAAGTCTATAGAGTAAGTAGGTATTGATACTTTTTTTTATTTTGGAATGCACGTTTGATATATTTTTTGTTTTAAATGTTTCAAAAAAAAAGTATAAATTTCGCGTGAAAAAGAAAAGTTTTTTTTCACGAAATATTTTTACGAATGTGAAATCTTTTTTGAAATTGTTTTTTTCTCGACGTTTTTCAACGCCGAATTTATACTTTTTTAAAGAAAGAGATAAATATTGCACTTCCTGGCGCGATTATTCTAGACATTTAAATACTTTTAACTATCTTAATATTTCCTCTAAACTTGTTCACTGTGTAAGGGAAAAACTCTTTCGGAAAAAATTATTGTCGGATTTCCTTTTCTGAACTCCAACTGATATATTTTACTACCCATTTGTGTAGCTTAAATGCCCTACTCGATCGGTGGATTACCTCGTGTTTAAGATTATTTCGAACAGATTTCCATAAGTTTACCAGCGATGGGGTTCTTTTTCGGATTATGGCGCAAATTTCACTGTTTATGGGTTCGTTGAAGATTCGAATTTACGTTCAGGTGCTTTGAAATTGTCTGTGTTTTTTTCAGACAGAGAATCCTTCGACAGAAATTTTAAAAAAATTTTAACTATTGGTAAATTTTGTTAATTTTAACAACGAAATGATCCAAAGATCGTTTTAGGTAGGTAAGTACATTTACTTGCAACTGTTGCAACATTCGGTAAATGGTTGGGTGGCCCACCTAAAGATCTATTGCACCCCCCCCCATCGATCCTCTGGGGCAACCTTTTTCTCAACGGGGTAGCCCAAAGGAACATTTCTAGTCTGTGTCCTTTAAAAAAAGTGGCCATATTTACAAAATGGTGGCCATTTTGATTGACAGGTCAGCCGAAATCACAGATTTTGCGTTCCAACATAGGACTTGCACGAAATTTTTTAAACCGTACAATAGTAGATCGAAAGAGCAAGCAAAAATTCATCACCTGTCAAAATTTCAAGTGCTAAAGTGCCTTTTTCGATTTTTGGTGAATTTTTGAAAATCAAATTTAGGCCAAAAATAAGGGAAAAATCGAAATCTTACCAAATTGACCCATAGAAAGCTGAAATTTGGGATGTACCCTATTTTCGACCTGGCAAATCGATAGGAAAATATTTCAAACCGTTTTGGGCAGTTCTGGAGTCTCCAGCAGATTACTGAAACTTGGAATTTCCACGAAAGTTCATCAAATGAAGTTGGAAAGCCGAAATTCATTCTGCAAACTAATTTCAATACGCTACAAAGTCGGCTGCAGGTGGATTTCAAGTCGTTTTGGAGCCTTCAGCGACTTTGTGAAAATTCCTGGAGCCTCCAGCAGGTTTCTGAAACTTTAAATTTTCACGAAATTCCATCCATCAATAATAATCTTTTGGCTTCAAAATTTCAGAGTTGAATTTTTTTTAGGAGTTTCAATTTTGAAGCATTAAAGAGAATGCCAGGGCAAAATGGCCTGTATTTTTCGGCTTCAATCGAAGAGTTCTAACTAGTGAAGCGAGGGGCAAACTTTTGAAAATTTGTGTTTTGAGAAGTACAAAAACAATATTTTTATGAGAGGAGTTTATTTTCTTACGTTTGCTGAGTACTTATCTAATATTTTTTTAGTCTGAATGACAGTTTTTTATTGGTAAATTGTAATCTTGAATAAGGAAAGCTACTAAAAAACCTACTCTAAAATAATGGTTTACCTTACTGGAAATACGACTTCTCTTCCAGATATGATAATACGTATGTGTGTTATTTTCGATCAATTATAGATATCTAGATCCTAGTTTTTCCTATTATACCTAGTTTCTTCAATAATAGTTGCAATATTAATGAGGTTCCAGGATGTTTTCATTAAAATATAGGTAGGTAATCGAAATAATGAGAAATCACAATTCCGAATCCGGCCGCAATACCTAATCCGAAATTTTCTTCATTTTTACTGTCGGCAGTTAGTTAGTTACCTAGTACCTACCTATCTACTAATAGTTTTAAAACAGAAATGCAAATTCGTCAGTCGTCACAGTGGGATAAAAGAAAGGAGCTAAAGAAGATATGAGAATGCAATCTTAATTATTTTTGAGAAAACGAGGAAAATAAACTAAACCAACTGGTTTTTTTGGAAAGAACGGACGCTTCTTGGAAGTTGGAGCTGAGCTGAGTACTGATGTGAATGTGACTGTACTGACTGTGAGCTTTCAATGCTTTCATAATTCTATTTGAGAAACAAAGCTATCTTTCTATCATTAGATAATTCATTAAATAAGACAAAATTAATCACGCAATTGCAAGAATCATAAAAATGAGAACCCGTAATTAAAAAAGAAAAAAAATTTTAATTATTTCATTTGATTGTAATCAGTGTTAGCGGATAGATTATTAGAAAAAAAACGCTGATCCGTGTGGTGAGTTTCCATTGTACTCTTGTTTGTCTTGTTCCAACTCTGATTTTTTTACACTATTAAATAACAACTCTTTTATTTAATTCAAATTTTTCCATTTCCCAAAATTCACTGGAAAGTTCAGTTGATCGCAACAAAAAAATCAAATTGCTGCAGATGATTTTATTTTCAAGAAATCTGGCAACACTGATTTCGTGTTTTATGAGTCACATTTTTTTTGTTTTTGTTTTTCTTCCGGATTCCGGTGTTCGTTTGAACGTGAATAGCTGAATACTTTTATAAAATGTTGGTAATTTCGTCTTATAATTTGCGTGTTGCCCGATTATTTAATAATTAAAACATTAATTAGACATCGGTGTAGATTCTCTTTACGGTTTAGTGTCTCGAGTTCGTGAAATGATCGCACCGTCATCTTTCAGTCAACGTTCTTGAGCTTCATCTCCCAATCCAATGGCTGATCGTAAGGTATGTTTTCTCACACTCAAATATTTTCACTATCTACTTACCGATACTTATAAATGTACATTTGAACACTTTTCTAATCTAATTAATAATTACTCATCGTGGATGTTTGAATCATAATCATCTACTTACGTAATTAGATGTACATAAGGCTGATGAGTTTCGAGTGTGATCTGATTCTTCTGCGTTTGTTATTCTAATTCAGTTTGTTTTATTGTTTTCATCGAAGCAGATTGTTCGATAAGAACTTGGGTATTTCGATAATTAGTTTCAGTATTCATTACGTTGAACTTTATTTTCTTTTTTTAGTTAGAATCCTTACTCCTTGTCACTAACTGTTGTTCCAAAGTTGGTTTTCGATTCCGGTGATTCGGTGATTGTTGTTCGTGAAACGACTGGCTGGACTTCTGATGTGATTGTTGTTTTGATCGTCTTTCGTCAAGTAAAATTTGTTCCATCTATTGTGTACATTTTACTGTGCAAGTGTGCAGCGTGGAATCAATTTATATGGAAAATAATGACCGGTTTATATGTATGCTGGCAAGTAAGAAGAAACTCCAACGAAAATATAATAAAGTTTTGATAACACTTTACGCGATTTTTATGGCGGTTCAGGCTCAATAACTTACAACATTGTGGAATATAGTACTCGTAGATAAGTATAGATATCAACGATATAACTACCATTACTGAATTAATTCAGATTCTACATTCCTTCTACGGTTTACATTACATTTCCTAGCTACACACTACACAGGTATTGGAAATCAATACTCAACGAAAACTTCTTCCACCTGTAGTTCAGATTCGTATTCGATAAGAAATTCATGCTAAGGGAAAGATCCAGCGTCGAGTAAACATTACCATTGCCTGTGTATACGATTTTACGAAAAGGAAATATTTACAAACGAGCTATTCGAGAAACAATTTCCATCGAGTATTTATACGTTAGCAAGAAAATCACGCGTACGTGTGAAAACACAACTACCTCTATCCCTCTTACGCTAATATTTATATTTTTATAGCATGATAATTTGAGATTTCGCTGAGTTTTCATCGAGCGGTCGTATGGCATATTATACGAGGTCGTAGATTTACTCGTAGAAGATTTTTACCGCATACTCGTAGGTAGTAGAAGTACACCAGAGCACAGCAGCGCGGCGTAGCTATAGCTTAACCGGTATCATTTTTCTTTTTTCATTTTCATTACGACCAAGTATGGTTAAATTTTTAAACAGTACGGATTTTCACTTTCGATAAAACATTTTTCAAACTTTGGAATAAGGTAGATATACCTATATACCTACCTATTACCTAACCTACTGCGTATCTAATCCTTTTGGAACGCTGCTGCGGCTGTTTGTGTTATTTTTTCGCCTTCTTTCACCTTGTTTTTTTGCAGTACCGAGATTAAAACTAAAAGGTATTACGTTGTTAGTTTGGTATTATAAAGTTGTACAAATAGAAGTCTAAAAAAATTGGTATTATACGTTATAAAAGAATAGCTCGAGTAATATTAACTATCTACTTGAAAAAATACTGTACTTATTTTTATACCAGACACAGAAAAGACTACTTATTTGAGATAAGTTTTAAAAAAGTAAACTTGAAATGAAAGTTTTTCAAATGTTACCGTCTTTTGTGGGGTATAACTGTTTTATTTCGAAAAAAATATCAAACGTGGAATCATCCCCAGTTTTGTTGAGAAAAATGACGCGTATTGTTCATTTTGTGTGACGAACTTTGGAGGTATAATTTTTATATTTTTGACATACATCTTGATATGTTCCATGACAGTATACAAGGTGGTGCAAAAATGAGGTAAAATGTGCAGCTTTGGAAAGTATGAATTTTAATATTGATGACGATGAGTTTCATGGTAATTATTTTTCGTGAACTAAAAACTGATTTGAGAAAGTGATGAAGAGAACGATTAACTCAGTTTTTATTTATTTATTTTTTTTGTTGATCTGACAGTCGGTCCTGCATCTTTAAAACAGAGTAAAATGTTTTTTCATTCATTCATTTTTCATGAATTTTTTTCATGTAGGCCTAGGTACCCTTAAGTTAACTGTTGGTTCGTTCATCAGTGGATCTGATTGCTCGAGGAATCGTTTTTAGATCTTAATTTGTACATATGAAGGCACTATCAAAAAAAAACTTTATCCTGATTTTTCTCAGAATGAAGGAAAATTTGGGGATCCGGAATCAGGGAAACAAATCTGTGTTTTTTTGTGTTTTTTTTTTTACTGAACTTTGGGAACAATTATCAACCGAAATCATTTCAACACAATTCGATCAAATTTTAACTTTTAATTCTCGTATAATATGTTCAAATTTTTCAGAAGGTGCTGAAAGAAGATAAATGTATTTTTAAAAAGATGAAAATAAGAATTAATCGAAGGAACGCCAAAAGTTTAATTACTTACATCCAGCGAGTCAGGGATGTAGAACGGGTACTAGAAATTTCAATTCTTCTCATTTTTTCGACCTTGAAAAATCTCACATCACTTTCTCACCTCTCCAAATTGACCTAAGGGACCGGAATTTTGCATTTACATTAAAAGGGTTCCCTCGATATGCCTTATGGAGGTTTCAACTTCGCCTCTCTTCTACCACAAAGAAGTATATTTTAAAAATATTTTTTCACGGATTTTGATTTTGTGTCATGGAGCCCCTCTCCCCCACTACGTATATGCTGTTTTTTAAATGCAAAATAATTTGAATTGAAAATATAGGTATCTGATATTTTTTATGCACATACTACCTACCTAATACAAATTTTTCTGAGTCATGAATATTTTGATTTTTTATGAATTTTACTTGGAAAAAAGCCCTCATCATGCAAAAAAAAATTGACAATTTTAATTTTCTCTGAAATTGAAATCAGTATGACACAAAGGTAGTGCTCGGTGGCTTTAATTTTCAAGTGGAAAGAGCTAGCGAGATGACTGAAGCGGCGTTGGGTAAGGACAAATGAGGGCTTTCGACCCTGAAAATTTCAAGCCCATGCTCAATTGTGTAATTTTTTACACCCTACAACTTTTGTTTCAAGCTTTTTTCCCTATTTTTAATTTTCAGGCAATTTTCGATAACTGGTTGCAACTTAATGAACCGGTTTCAAAATGTGATTAGACAGAATTATGTAGTTTTTCATGCCCTATAATTTTCGTTTTAAGCTTTTTTCTCTATCCCCAATTTTTAGGTGATTGTCAAAAACTAGTTGCTAAATTCGCACCATATGAACCGGTTTCAAAATATGACTAGATAGAATTGTGTAGGTAATTTTTCAAGCTCTGCAACTTTTGTTTCAAGCTTTTTTCTCTATTTATAATTTTTGGGCATTTTTTGGATAACTGGTTACAACTTTATAAACCGGTTTCAAAATGTGATTAACCAGAATTATAATGTAATTTTTCATGCCCTAAAATTTTCGTTTCAAACTTTTTTCCTTATCTCCAATTTTTTGGTGATTGTCAAAAACTAGTTGCTAAATTCGAACCAATGAACCGGTTTCAAAATATGATTAGATAGAATTGTGTATCTAGGTAATTTTTCAAGCTCTGTAACTTTTGTTTCAAGCTTTTTTCTCTATTTTTTAAGTATAGGTAATTTTTGGGTATTTTTTGATAACTGGTTGCAACTTTATAAACCGGTTTCAAAATGTGAATAATCAGAATTATCATGTAATTTTTCACGCCCTAAAATTTTTGTTTCAAGCTTTTTTACCTATCTCCAATTTCTAGGTGATTGTCAAAAACTGGTCTTTAAATACGAACCAATGAACCGGTTTCAAAATATGATTAGACAGAATTGTGTAATTTTTCTCGCTCATGCAACTTTTGTTTCAAGCTTTTTTCTCTATGTACAATTATTTTTGGGTATTTTTGGATAACCGGTTGCAAATTAATGAACCAGTTTCAGAAAATTCCTTTCACGTTTTTGTCGCTTTAGTGTGTAGAATGCATTGCGCCAATAAAAACCAGTTTACATTTTTTGACCAAACCGGTTTTTCAATTTGTGGACACCCTGAGCATGGGCCTGACATTTTCTAGGTGGTTTTTGAAAGCCCTTATTTTTTCCTACTCATCGCCGCTTCATTCATCTCACTAGCTCTTTCCTCTTAGAAATTAAAGCCACCGGGCACTACTTTTGTGTCATATTGGAAGGCCAAATCGCCTATTTTACCCGGCTTTGCTCTGTTAATTATTATTTTTTGGGAATTTTTCCAAATTTCGGAATGATGCCTGTGATTCTTATTTAAATTGATAGTATTTTCTACTCCTCTAATTTCTTCTTTCGGTTGAATTATGTATAATATTATATTTTTAAATTTCATTTCTATATCAGTGGATGAGTTTGATCTTATTTTGCGTTCTCAAGGAAGATAAAGTCGTATCCGATCAAAGTTTTCCCCTCATAATCGACAGTTTCGTTTCAAATAAACTGTCTCAAATGATACCTAGGTATCGGAAATAAAGGTGGAAATGCACATTCTTAAACGTTTCATCAGCCTATATCGGAATTACATATCCTCGCGTGTATTATAGCTGAATTGACGCTGGAAATTGAATTTATTAAGAAAGTATAAACGTGCATTAGCCGCGAATATTGGTTTATAGTTTATTTAACATGAGAAATATTCTGTGTAAAAAGTTGCCCCGTATAATATTTCATCGTCAAAGTTACAAATTGCTATAGTTCTTTTGAAAAGTGAAGAGCCTTAGGGTAAGCGGTGCAAGAAAAGGACGGTTAAGTTTTCAAAGTTGGGGTTTAACTTTATGATGAAAGTTTATAATATTTGCAACTTGGTTTTTGAACCAGGGTTACTCCTTCACCGGAGGCGAAATTTTCCGTATTCTTTTTTTATGCTGCGCGAAAATTCGTTTCGGCTTGTGGCGTTTTTGTAACCGTAACTTTTGCAACTTACCGCTGAATTACTATTCGCAAAAAGTTTTTTTTCCCTTTACGAATTTGCTTTTTTCTCGCCTTGTGTTTTTACAAATGTTATCGTATATTTCCTGCTCTCGAAAGGACCGCAGCAGTTTGCGATCATGTCGTTGAAATTGAATCGTATTTAAATTGAAATACAACGAGATTATTTTTATAGAATTTAGCTTATTTTTTGAGTGCGAAGCTGCGAGGGAGGCGTAGTAGCGAGTTGCGTTGGCGCTTTTGTGCGTGAATAGAGAAATGAAAAAAAAAAAAAAAAAGGTACGACGATGACGGTTCAAATTTAGCTTCCACTTGGAAATATTGTACAGCTGGGGTTCTTCTAGTAGTACATTTGTTGTAATATTTAGGGGAAAGTTGGCCAAAGTGTGTCGATATAATTTATCGCATATTTAAGTAGACATGTTGAAGGGTGAGCTTTCTACTCGGTGTAAAGTTTACTCGCAAATTTGTGTACTTTAATGACGAAATTGAACGTATTAGGAAAAACTTTTTTAATTTTAGTGTTTTTTTTTCTTCTTGTGCGCCAGGCTAGGCGCCCCTGGAACTAGTATATCTACGATGTAGTTTGCGATACGATGTGTTCGAGATGGTGTAATTCACTATGGTTTAGCCATTTCTTCGGGCTTAGAGACCTTAGAGTAATGGAATAAAATTTCAGAAAAAAGCTTTATTATATTTTAATAATAATGTAGAAAAAAACCCGGCTTAAGTTTTGATACAACATGAGTTACATGACGTAATTAAGCATTGACTGCAATTTTTCGTATTATGCTTCGTCGTAATTCAGTTCGTAATCGCTTCCTTTCAAGTTTTCCTGCTCCCATTTCTCAAATTTTTCAATCAGGTCGGCGTTCAGCTTGGTTTTCCATTGGTGAGTTTGACCAGATCTCATAAATGTAGCCTCCTGATTGACGTTGTTTAGATTTCTAATCATATCGGTGAATTTTTGCTTGTTGACTGTTTTGATATTCTTCATGTTATCGAAGGTAACGTGAGCTGCTAGCTGGTTGATTTCCTCTTCGGTTAGCACTTTGCCAACGAACTTGGAGATTTTTTCAATTGTCTGAGGTAGTTTCTGTTGAAAAGAGAAAGAATGAAATAATCAATTGAAAGAATAATTTTATGATAACATTGTTCTATTTTTTCCCCTGTGAATTGTGGTGGGGATTGACCATATTTCTGAGCAAGTGAAGTTATGAGTGGCTTTACGTTTATCTTGTAATTATTCATTGTGTGACGTTTTCAAAATTCAATCAAATTTTCAACTTTTATGAAGTTTGAAATTTTTTCCAATTTTTTTTTGGTTAATGTAGGTCATGAATTCGTTCTCTAAAAGAGTCAATGGATAATTGAACATGGAATTTTCGATTCAAAGTACCTGATTTTGCTCTTCGTGAAATTTATTTCCCAAAAGAGTGTGTAACTTTTCTTGCGTCGTTTTGTGTTTATCCAAAAAGCTATTTTTAAAAGGATCATTCCATGGCAATTCGAACAAAAAAATGCGATTTTTCAAGTCATGTTTTTCGATTTCGCTCAAATTTTTTTTTACAATATCTATCCACCCAAAAAAATAAACCGCAATCAGTTTGGTCCTAGCCTCCTCAGGGGGCGAGTGGGGGGATTTCAATTATTTTCACATTGCCCCGAAGTACTCAATTTCAGCAGTGCATTCCTCCAAAGCTATGATACTTTGATCAAAACTGATTTCACAGTTTGAAAGGGCATTGCACTTTGAACTTTTTAGAAATTTAGAAATTTTCAAAAGTTGAAAGATGAACTTTCAAAATGGCACTGTAAGTGGGAGCTTCCATTTAAAATTCTGAAAAAATGTCCATAAATGTACCTTTTGATGCTTTTCCGAAATATTTTATTTTCGAGATGGGATCTTTTGATGGAGAGGGAGCGGATCCTCCCCAGGTAAAATTGTCTGTTAATGTCATTTGAATGGGTAGTAGAGAAAAAGGTGGCGATTTTCGTCTAAAAAATTCTGTAAACACCTTGAAGGCTATGGGGGGGGAGGAGGAAGAGGGTGAAATAATTCCAGACCATCGAAAAAATTGATAGGAGTATTGAATGATGGGTTTTCGAATGGACTGGTTTCGATTCTAAAAACCATTTGACCGTAAAATCAAAAAATAAGCCATTCAGAGTCAGAGCGATGTTGGAGGAAAGTGGACTTGGACTTGGAGACCAAAATTTATGAGGGAAGTTCTATGAAATATCATTTCAATCAACGTATCTTCTGACGTTGGTTTGTCAGTCACTCCCTCCCCCTTCACTCCACTCGTTTTCAGCAGCTATAGAAGAAACTTGATGTTTCGTCATTATTTCTCAATCTGGAAGACAATTTTTTTATGTGTAAATGTGGTCTTTTTTTATGGAGGGGATGCCCATCGAAGTGAGTTGATATTCAGTTTCTGCCATTTTTGATTTTCAACATTTAGATAAACCTCTTCTTCAAAAGTACCTATCGCAGATTTTTTTTTTGAACAAATTTTGATCGAAGTTCATGCGAGTAGAGGGGTTGGGCGTTGTAATTTCCTAATTTAGGCAGCTATGTACGCTGTATTGAAAATTGAAACGTATCTACCTAAAAAATCTGTAAATATTGGCACGAATTCTCGCTGATTTTCCTTATTGAATCCCTCTCCTCCTTCGTTATTCTCTTTCCAGTCTCAATATAGGAACTCGACGCGAATACGTCGAAGTTCGGTTATTTTAATTAAACGTTTTAAAACGATCGAATAACGAATCTTGGAGCATGTTTTCTCAACAAATAACACGATACGTATCGTCGAGATAGTAGAAAACATATTTCCTGTAGTATTTTCGAAGGAATTTAATAATTTAATTTTTTTAGTCGCTACGCGTTGATAGGATATAACACAAGGAAGTTTTCAGGATCGACGACGACGACGTCTACGACTGCGACTGCGACATTACACTCTCGAATAGTGCAAACGGTTTCGATATCGCGATGGAAAACATGCTATGCTCGGATAGTAGTATTGTATTGTATACATCAGAACGACGAAATAAGTTTCGAATCTATTTAATCGATTGGTAAATGTATGGTTTCTGGTAGTGAGATATATCGTCGTATACGTCGCGTCGTATATAGATGTGCTCGTGCACTCACAGAAGAGGCGAACTTTTTGCTACAGCGAACGAATTTTCATTCAATATAATAACGAGAAAATTGATCGTTGATTCGAGAATGTTGAGAGACAGAGAGAAACAGAGAGTCGCGTACTCGTACTCGTATACTCGACTCTCGTATATTTGTTGCTCGCGCGCGCTATCTGTTCAAATAGAAGCGCTCGTGTACAGCACACGTACAAAAAAGACCCGGATGTCCGGGGGCCGAGGGGATAATTTCACGCATAAGTTGATACATTTTCTAATTTGAGGTTTCATCACTCCATCAAACGTTGTAATTTCCTGTTTGTGTAAATTTATCGCTGACGATAGCGTGTGCTTTGCTGTGCTGTGTGTTGTTCGTGTGTGCTGCTTGATGTGCAGCATGGAGAGAAAATAGACGACACAATGTACCATAATAAATAGTGGAACATATCAATACTACGTGCAAAGACGCGTGGCATACGGATGAATTACTGGAATCCGGTAAATTTTGTACCAGGGTATTCACTCACCGTTTTCATGTCTTCGAATCGTATAAATATTATGTTCAGTTTGGATCGCTGGTTCCAGTAGCTGTATATGTGATCCCAATAAGGTCCGTAAGGAACTGCAAATAACAAAAAAACACCTTGTCAATATCATGTAATTTATTTGAGAAAAAAGTCGTGTGCAGATAATTTGCCCAGCGATGCTGCTATCCAAAGTGCAAATATGTAAATTGATTTGCAGATTTAGAAAATTGAAGGTACTATTTTGCGAAATACAACTTACTCTCTGTCCAAAGATTGCTGTCAATTTGAATGAAACTTTGCTCATCACTCGTGTCTAAATTGATGATTTTTAATTCTGAATTTCATTTTCTAATTTGCATTATATTGAAGTTGAAGAAGAAATGGTTCAAAAATTCAAAAATTTCAATGTATTCCTATTTCGATATGACTTTTAAAGACGAACAAAAAAATCCTTATAACTTGACAGTCCAACAGTTTTCTCTAACTTGGTTGCTTTTTGCTCTTTAAGTTGTAAAGAGACGCCATTTTGCTTTTATCACACTCAAAAATTAAATTTAAATCATTGCTTACAACAAGGCAGCATTTTTTAATGAACAGAACAATTTGAAAACTGGAAAAATGATTTTTTATGTAATTTTCAACTGCGTGTAATTTACATTTATGATTTTGAATTCTTGAACTTGGCTTAAAAGAAGCCAGACAAGCAGACAGACGACCTTAGGAAGCCTGACAGACACGAAAAAGCCAGAAAAGTAGGTCAGTGACCTTAAGAGATCAGACAAACGAGTCCATAACCTCAAGAGGCCAGACAGACGAGTCAGTGACCTCGAGTGGCCAGGCAAACGAGTCAATCACCTCAAGAGGTCAGACAGACAGACAGACGACCTTGAGAAGCCGGATAGGCAGGTCAATGACCTTAGGAGGCCAGACAGGCAGCGAGACGATCTCGAAAGGCTAGACAAGTAGGTCAGTGACCTCAAGACACCAGACAGGCAGTTGCAGGCAGACAGATGCCCTTGAGAAGCCGGACAGATAGGTTAATAACCTTATTAGGCCACACAGACAGCCAAATAGCCTTGGAAGGCTGGGCAGGTAGGTCAGTGCCCTTGGAAATCCTGCCATATAGGTCATTGACCTTGAAAGGTGAAACGGACAGACGTCCTTGGGAATCCAGACAAACAAGGCAATAGGCTGAAAATCCGGTCCAGATGGTCAGACCTTGTCAGTCTTTTAAGAATTTGGAAACGAAATCAATGAATTGCTAAAATTGATATTTTCTCAGACATTTTTTTGGAATTCTAAGGATTGAGCTGATTTAAGAAAAAAAACGTATCCATGATTGAAAACTTTCATTGAATAAGAAACTTCACAATCATATTCAAGTTTGAAGCTTCAATATGCGAGGCCGAATTTTGATTAGGTAGACTAAAATCAATGGAGGGGTTTCCTTGAAAATAATGTTACCATTTTAGAAGAGTTTTTACTAAAAATGGAAAAATTTTAAAAGGTGTGTGCAGACTTCAATTACACTAGGCAACGGCATGCTTGTGTTCGGGTTGAAAATGGGCTTAATCGATAGTTTAGACCCTAAAACAAAAAACAGAGTGGGATTTTTCAATTTGAATTGTTTTTGTGGTCAGGAGATATGATCAAAGTTTCAAAAATGGCCGTTTTTGCCCTATTTCACGAGTTTCTGGTGACACCAGTATTGTTTTTCGAAAAAAACCAAGGTCATATTCGGATTCTAAGCACTTTTTTAAGTAAACATCTTTCCCGGATTTTCGATTTTCGAAGTTTCAAGCGCATACGGACGATTTTTGTTTGTAACATTATTTTAAAACTCGGAGCGCGCAACGCTGGCGTTACTCCACGATGTGATCGTGGCGCGGAACCGTGTTCGCGCGGGCGAGGCTCTCCTGCAGTAAAAATCTCGTGTTACAAATGAAAATCTTCCGTATGCGCTTGAATGTTTGAAAATCAAAAATCCGGGAAAGATGTTTACTTAAAAAAGTGCGTAGAATCCGAATATGACCTTGGTTTTTTTCGAAAAACAATACTGGTGTCGCCAGAAACTCGTGAAATAGGGCAAAAACGGCCATTTTTGAAACTTTGATCATCTCTCCTGACCACAAAAACAATTCAAATTGAAAAATCCCACTCTGTTTTTTGTTTTAGGGTCTAAACTATCGATTAAGCCCATTTTCAACCCGAACACACGAAAAAAGTCAAAAATTGTTGCCTAGTGTTATTCATGTCCATTGTCCATACAGCAAACTTGATATTATTTGGGAGACCAAAGATTTTTTATTGGTAGATGAAATATGAATTATGTCGAAAAATTCTGATGCAAAAGTGAGACTAAAAAAAAATTTTATCGAATAATTAATTGAAATTTTTTTTAAATTCTTATAAAATTAGAAAAATTCTGATACGCAAAAATACTGAATTTTTGAATGAAGTGGGTTGTTTTCTTTGGGGGGCCCTCAGGGTGTCTAACGATCATGAAAGTCATGAAAAAGTCATGAATTTTGCTCGAAACATACATGAAATTTTTATTAAAAGCCCGAAAAATGAAACAAAAGTAAATAAAAATTTTGTTAAAAAAATCAGTAAAATGAAAAAACTGAAATACCTAATTTCTGATCCTGTAAAAAATGGCAACCCTGTTCGATTTCCTCGCCGTTTCAAGTTACTTATTTTTTTTGGAGGGGGAGGGTATTTTTATGCGGTAAAAATGTGAAAAATAGGTCATGAAAAAAGTCATGATTTTTTGTATGGAGTTTTGTTAGACATTCTGGCTCTCAAAGAGAATAAATTTTTGAAATGACCTTAGTTCTTCAAAATTTTTAATGTCATCTTTTTTTATTTGACCAATTTTTTCCAAAGCTGATTAGGTAGGGGTTGGAGATGAAAAAACATCATTTTTCCAAAAAATACCTCCTCTTTGACACCCTATTATTTTTGGCTAACTTTCTCTAGGTGTCTTAACAGTCCTGCCAATCCTATACTAGTCCTCATTATTTTCTATCAAACTTTAAACTCATTAAACTCATTTCGGAAATGTTATGTCCTCCCTTCTTTTTTTATAGAGTAATTTTCAGAGAATTAATTTGTTTTTTTTTAGAACAAAAACTTACGTTGAAAAAGTACGATAATTTTTTTTTAAAAAAAGCTTAAAAATTTGAAAAATGAAATGGTGAAGTTGTAGTTGACGATCCCCTCCCCCTCCGCAAAGAAGTGCTTATATTATTCAGAATCATCAACTGAATAGGTGCTCGGTATATGTATGTTATATTTTTATGTGCTTACCTAATCCTTTGATAAATAATTCAGCGAATTCTTCTTGAGTCCCTTGGAATCCTTCGAACACTTGACAATGATGGTATTGGGATATACTCAAATCTCTAGGATTTCTCGTTATGCATATGATCTGTAAAATGCAGCGCAACAACGAAATTACAAAAAAGGAATTACAGCAGCTTGCGCTTATTATCTACAGCATTGAAATTGGTACACGTATTTTTTAATTAAGATAATTTATACGTTGAAATTTCCGTTGCTTGTGTGCCAGTGTTTTTTTTTTCTCCTTTATCCCTTTCCTTTTCTAATGAAGGAAAATACTTAGGTACGTTATAAATTACGACGATAAAAAGAGAAACATCGAAACGATCGAGTTTTATAGACGTTTAGTAATTGGTAAAGTTTTACGTTTGTGTAAAAAGTAAAACGGTAATTAAGTCGGGTTGGAAAAAGATTTTAATATTGTTAGTTTACGTAAGCATCGGTGTTACACTTTGCTCCCCTTCTGCTATTGCCGATTTTCCTCTCGTTTTACCCCCTTCCCTTATTCCTTCGCTGTTTGCGATGACTTACTAGTAAAGTATTCGAGTAATACTACATTTTATAAGTATAGGTATAAGAAAGACTTACTTACCTTAGCATTGGTGGAATTATTTTGAAGTTTCAACGGAAGGAAATCGAGTGGTAAATGAGATTTTATAAATCGAGGAGATGGTAAATTATTTATCTTCTGTAATTTAGATTCGACTCCGAAACGTTGCACAGCTTGCGGATCTTTTTCTGAGAGTATTTTCGTATTTATCATGAACGGTACGCTGCGAATAAAATAAGTGTTTTTAATAATCACCTATACAGAATGGTGAAGTGTCAAGAGAGAGAGAGAAAGAGTGGGATGAAGGAAGATGTGATTGAAATGTGAGATTGAGATACGAGATGAGTGGATTTTTTTTGATTTGTTTGAATGGTTATAGAGAAAGATGGCTCTAGTTCCTCTTTTTTCCCCTCTGCTCATGAATAGTTAGCTTTTGGAACTTTTGCATCAAAATTACGCCTAATCAATGTATACCTCTGTTTTGGATTTCCAGCGACGAAAACTAAGCAAAAAAAAGAAGAGAAAAAATGCCGAAAAAAAAGGGGGAAGAGACGAATTAGAAATTGTATAATAAAAGTGTACGACGACTGGCATTGTATTTATAGCTCGGTAGGAAAAATAACAGCACATTTCCGAGTCTCTGGTGATTATAATTGGAAAAACCACGTCTCTCGTAAGTTTGTTTGGACGACTAATGCACCGATGGGGGAAAAGGAGCAGGGACAGAGTGTGTTGAAAGATGTTATACTTTTTTGAATTATTGTATAGTACTCTGCCATACATATACTGCTGTGTAGTGTTAGAGAGACGATGGCGATGGAGCATTTGTGTGTTATATGGAATGAGTTAGCGGGGAGAGGCGACCCGACACGACGACGTACATATAAAGAAGAGAAGTAAAAAAAAGAGTACCTCGAGTAGGTAATATTTTTATTTGCGCTAGTTGTGGAAAAATAAAAACCAGCTTATTGTACGTTTTGAATATAAATTAAATTAAAATAGAATTTAAATAAAAACTTTTTCTCGAAATATTAAGCGTATACAGTTCCCAACAGGATTGCGTTTTTAAATAAAGAATTCTGCGTGTTTGGCTATATAGATGAGAAACGATTCGGCGTGCGTATGTTTTCCCATGACTCGAAGGCAACTTGAAATTAAATTGTTTCCTGCGGTGTGCGTGAAATTTTAAATTCACAAATATGCACAGTTATGGAAAGATACTGAAGCGAGAAAATGAGAGCGTGGTTTTCTTTCCCTCGTCTGTATATATATTTTTTCTTCTCTTCTCTTCTTTCTTTCTTTCTTTTTTTTCTGCTATACGAAGTACGTACGAACTTGTTTCGTGTGTTGGAAAACTATGAGGTTTACCGAATGGAAGTGAAAACTACGAAATTTCTACGTATACGAAAGAAAAAGTCCTAAATGGAGGGAATTTTTTCGTGGTTTTGTAAAGATTACTTATGTTTATGGAATTTGAAGAAAAAAAAGTTATTTTTAGTCAATTTTAGAGTTGAAAAGACTTTCTCTTTTTTTTTTACCAGCGAAGAGAAAAAAATTAACGAAGAATAGGATTAGAATTTGTTTCTGAAAAGAATTTTTTATTTTTACCCGAGAATATTATACGAGCGGGTTGTATTTTTTTTAATTCAATTATTTTTTATCAATTTTTTCCCCTTCGACGATTATACTTATTTTTAAAGGTATTTACTCGATGTGTAGTGTGTACAATAGCAACGGGAGCTATAGATGGTATTAGAAAGGTATACCAACGAGAAAGAGATAGAAGATGAAATTTTTTGCCTAGCTTTGCATCATTTATCTTTGTATAAGATGATTATTTTTTACGCTGTATTTTTTTTTCTCCTTCTATATCTCTCTTTTCATCCATTTGTAAAACTTACTCGAGAAAAGGAAATCGTTCAGATAGACTAATCTTCTTGGAAAGCTCGAAATTTAAATCGTTTTGAATACACCAGACAGTTTCTTGAGTCCATGTCGTACCTTTGAAAACAAAAATAAAGATAATGAATTTACTATTCGTATGAAAATGACGAGACAATATTTTTTTACCAATCTGGGAATGGCGCGTGTAATTTTTTTTTGGTTTCAAGTTAGAATTTCTCGGCTTGTTGTTGAAATTTGCGAGAGTTTCTTTTGATGAGAAATTTGATAAAAAGAATATTCTTGTGGTGGGAAGCTTTGGGATTTAAGTGAAAAAGAATACGACGTGGAAAAGTTTGAAATTTTTTTGAGAGGGGGGAGGGGACTGAATTTTTGTATCAAGTTGTCAGCTGTATTATTACTGACTCGTTATCAAAATTTTTCACACAAACTAAATTACTTCGACTGACGGGTTAGATTCAAACTTTTGAATTTTTTTTGCCAATATTTGAATCGAATATTTCATGAGATCTGTGAGAAGTTCTGTTGCACGACTCGTGCGTTTGCTCCACTCACATTTAGCTTGTATCTCGCAAAATTTGCACTTGTCAAGCTATTCCTCTCTACTGATCCTAGTAATTTTTTGAAACTGGTTTAAGATTGGTAGTTGAAACCTTCTCCTCTCCAAAAGTACATATATCACCCTTTTTTCCAAAAATTGCCTAAAAGTCTTGTTTTGTTGCCAAATATGAGTTGATAGCCTTGCTTTGTTGCTAAAATTATCATTCTCGCTTTTTGTCAATATTTCCCGAAAAAGACACTTTTTCTTTTTTGCCAAAAAATTGTAAAACGATCTCACTCAAGTATCCCTTCTCCAGTAACTTCCAAAAAGTCTTGCTTTTTACCGAAAATTGTTTTTCCTAAAAACTGTCAAAGATTCACCTTCTCTGCCAAATATTACAAAAAATTGTAGTTTTAACTATGCAAATGACCCTAAAAAGTCTATCATTTTTCAATTTTTTTTTTTACATTTTTAAATGAAATGTTTTGGCTTTTTTGGAATTTTTTTTCTTCAATGAAATGTTTTGCTCGCGTCTTGCAACTTTTCGGTTCATCTTGGTTACTTTTTTGAAGAGTAGGGTAGAAATGGGCAACCTGGCCCAGTTGACGTATCGTCCGCTAGGAGCGGTAGTATCGTTTTGTTGACATGTTGATGATTATTATGTTCATGATCATCGACGATGGAGGTTTGCGGGCTGGAAGTGTTGGTTGGTTAGAGAGGAGTATACAATACACAACGTATGTAAGCGATGTTTTTGTTAATTTCATTGAATAGGTGAGATTTTTTTTCAGATGGGGTTTGAGTAAAGTTACCAACCAATTTAGCATTTTCTAAAGCAATGGAGAACGAAAATGAATTTATTTTTTAGATACAACCTGTTTGAAGCCTTCAACATTTTTTTTTTCTTTAAATCGGGAAATAAATAGAAACGAGCAGATAATAATTTTCGTAGGTAGGTATGTTTTTTTATTACCTACTTACGCGTACATAAATATTGAAAATTGATCATGCTGATTTAAAAAAAAAAGAATTTATTTTATATGTGCGCTTGTTCATATTTCAGTACAACGTGGTCACATTTAGACAAACAAATACATTGCGAGATCAAATATTGATTTATGAATTTATCTGCATACTTGATCATGAATATAAATTCATTTTCGAAATCAGCGTACTTAATTGAAAACATGCCAATCGATATATCACACATGAAGACCACACAGAAAGAACCAGACAAGTCAACAATTTTCAAAAGTGAGTTTAAAGTCGAATTAAATTCATATTGAGGAGTAAAAAAATGTAGGTAGTCCATTTGGTTTTTGAAAAAATTTGATTTTTTGTAGTAAAAATGGCCTTTAAAAAATACAGAAGGGGAGAAAGAAATGAGCCGAGACCAAATCTGAGGCAAAAGGAAGAAAATTCCAACATTAATAAGTATTTATTTTTCATTAAGTATGTCATCATGATAATTGATTTTCATCGAATTCAAGTTCTTGCAGAACACTAATAATTCAGTTTTTTGCTTGATTTTTTTACAAAAAGAGTGACTTTTCAACTAGTAAGATTGCGTATCTCTTCATTTTTTTCCTATTATGCCTCGAGTTGTGTTTGTGGGCTGTTGTGTGATGTATTTCCAGTCATTACTTTTATGAAATTCAAATTCATGTTTAAAAACGTGAATTGTCTGGTTCTTTCCTTGGACTCTTCACATATGATTCTCCATTGCTTTAAAAAATTCAAAATTGGTAACTTTGCTTAAGAAAACAAAATTGTACCTATTCGATTTACTCAACATCACTTCGTTGTGTATACCCCTCTCTAACCAACCAACACTTCCAGCTCGCAAACCTCCATCGTCGATGAACATAAATCATAAACATGTCAACAAAACGATACTACCGCTCCTAGCGGACGATACGTCAACTGGGCCAGGTTGCCCATTTCTACCCTACTTTGAATATTTCTGATTACTTAAGTCACCTACTTTTTTTGAAAAAATCTTTTCACAAGTCCTGTAAAAATTGTCGTTTTTTGAAAGAAATTGTAGAAAAGTGAACCCTTGTGTCAATCGAGTTTCGCCAATTTTGCCCTGTAAAACATTTTCTTCAACTTCTTGTTTTAATGTGAAATTTTATTCTCAAAAATGGCAGAGGGGATGATGATAACTTGAAAAAAAAAGTATTGTCCAAAAGTCTCGATCGAGTTTCACTATGTGACCGTCCGTGATAAAACCGACCATCCGTCGCAAAAAATCGAAAATGTTTTTTCGCCTATTTTTGGGCCTTAAATGGTTTAGGGAACAAAAATTCGCGAAAAAAATTTTTTAGATTTTTTGCGACGGATGGTCGGTTTTATAGCGGACGGTCACATATAGAGTTCAATTGGAATATTTTGTTGTGTAATTTTTTCACATTTGCAATTGAAATGTTCTGTTTGGGGGGGGGGGGGGATTTTTTTTACATCAAAATGTTTTGCTCGCGTTTCCAACAATGTAGTTTGACAATAGTTTTTGGTTACTTTTTTTCAAACTTTTTCAGTTACCGAAGTAATTTGGGGGGGGGGGATTTAGTTTGAAGCCTGTTCAAGTAAAAAATAATATATTATTTGTACGAACCTGATTTAGGATACGATACGACCCAAATATCCTCATCCCTCACATCGAGTTGAGAAATTTCTGGCTCGACTTTTGGAAATAAATCAGTTAGCATGTAGCCATTGCAGCTTACATATCCGGTCACCAGGGCTGCTTTGTAATAGGTGTCCACGATTTTCTTTGTTTCTTCGTCGAATTCGCCAATTTTCTTGATTTTTTGCAACATATTCGCTAGTCTTGAATCGCTGCAAATTCAAAACAAAAAACGAAAAAACAAAAAATTAAGAATTGAAAACGATTCAAAAATTTTAAAACATATGTACGTTAAATTAACGTAGCCTAATGATTGATACTCGAGCAGTTACTGTACAATGCATATACATTAGACATACATGATTGTAATTAGTACCTATATTATTATCATGTCTGTGTGCAGCGGTAGCACTAGGGAGGGTATCAAAACCAGATACGGAGTACGATGAGTACAAATACATGCATCTATTCGTATGTAATTTCCTCGAACGGTGTTCGATTATTTGTGTATGCACGTTTAATATATCATTAATTATATCGGTCTATTTGTTTGATAAACGAAGCTTTATCGCTCAATTGTGTTATTTTCGATAGTGTATAGATTTATTCATTAATAGGAAACGAGTCGAGTCGACTGCTATGCAATTAATACGAATTAAGCCGTATGATATATCGGTGGTTTGATCTTTGCGCCGATAATGTATGTTAGCAGTATTACATAAATATTCCAGATACCAATCAACGTTTAAACAACAATCGGCTGCATTTACGTGCACACATAGGTATGGTATATGTGGTATTTGTAATGCAGGTCAACGACGCTCCAGATGCACGTAGAGTATGGTTTGTTTGCGTGATGACCTTATGCAAGTTTAGGTACCTACGTGAAATTGTAACTACGTAAACGACCTGGACGTGAGATTGGTTTCTTACCTATTCGTGTGTGTGTGTGCTGTTTTGCATACATATATCTGTTCTGAATTATGCATATGTGTGCAAATATAGTATGTACTGGGTGATCTATTCTAGCTTTCGAATATTTCGCCTGGCAGTTAGGCAATCTAAGCTGACCCGATGTGTGAAGGTTTGCCGATCTCTACAAAATTCAGGTAACCTAATTTGCTTCAAAGTGTCATCATTTTTGTTTTTTCAACTCAAAGAATCGGGCCATTCCACGAAAAAGTTGAAAAAAACTTTTCACTCGATGAAATAAACTCATTGCAAAAGAATCAAAATCCCAAAAATAAACGAATTTTAAATTTTTTTGCAAAGAGTGTAATTTTTATCAACTTTCTCATGAAATACGTCAGAAAGAGGTCAAAATAAGGCAACTGAATAAATTTGAACTTTTTTTGATGTTTGGAATTGAAAATTGCAAAATTGAATTTTTTCGAATTTTGATTTTTTTGTGATGAGTTCATTTTATCTACTTAGTAAAAAGGGGTTTTCAACTTTTTCAACGGATACGTAAAAATAGGGGTCAAATGGGTCAACATCACCAATCAAAACTTTTTTTCACGTTTTAAATCAAGAAATCGCATTTTTTTGCACACTTTCAATTTTTTAAAATCGACTTTACGAAATAATGCCATACCAATTTTTTAATATACTTATTGTTCAGCATAAAAAGTTGTCCATAATGTATTTTTTTCAGAATTTTCGAAAGTCGAAACTATATGAAAACTACGTTTTGAAACTTTTTGAGCTAATTTTTCGTACGAAAAAGTGGTAACACTGATTTTTTATGATATCACCAAAAAACCTTTCAAAACCTGTAACTATTGGAAAAAGTTTCATTTCGGTAGGTATCGTTGTTATCGAGTAATCCACTGCTGAAATGAATGATATTTCAAGTTCACTGAAAACTTTGAAACCCCCTAGCAGCCTTTGAAAAACGGCTAGAGGGCTGCGATTTGCGTCATTGGTCATCCTTTCGGAAGGCCTTTCCACAGGAAAAATTTCAAAAAAATCGTCATACCCCCCTTTCCACTTATTGGTCAAATTGACGTGGAATGACCCAATCTGCAAACTTTCACCCATTGGCTCAGTTCAGGCTGTCTCATTGTCAGGAAAAATATTTGAACTCTGGCGAGATAGAGGGACGAATACGAAAATAAAGAAAAACATAATGATTAAATTAAACGATTCGTGCTCAAATTCCTGTGTACGTTTGATGTAAGGGTGACTGACTATAGAATATCCTCTCATTTCCCAATAATATTGATGGGTTGAACGATGCACTCGTATGTTTTATCGACGCAGCAGCTGGAAATTCACTGGAATATTTATTTTTTGTGGTATTTGCGATGGCTCGGCATAGTTAATAGGTCATTTGCTTGAGATGCATCATTGTCACGTAGGTTATTTCACGTTCACCAAGCCTCAGAGAGAATTCGGTAATGAGAATTTTTACGAGTATAGTCTCACTGATGATGTCTGTACTGCCATCATACCGAGAGAGTTGGGATTTTACAATGCGAAGACCATAAAGCCGAAAGGCTCCTGAAAAAGAATTACTTTTTGAAGACCTACATGTACTACGTAGGGTAGGTTGTTATATACTACGTGGGCTAAGAGCCAAATTATGGTGGAAATTTATCGTATAAATATCTACCTACTTGGTCGAGATTATTAAGTTTAATAAGTATCTACGTAAACGAGCCTAGACAACTCGTAGTATAGTATTTAATTCTCCGAAGGGATGTTAAGGTTTATACACGATGTTTAGATTTGTACCTTGTTTTACTGCTCGCACGTAGTTTTGTAGGTGTACCTATCTGACTGTAGGTAGTATAACTTAAGGTGGATGTTATATATTTTCATTTCGTGTTAATACGAGGGATAGTCGGAAAGTAAGTTTCACATGGCTGGAAAAGTATGAACGCGTGGACATTTTTTGACCAAAATTGGAGGAAGTATAGCTCAAACATTCAACCAGATCTGACAAAATTTATTCTGCATTTGGGTGAATTGTTCGTATTTTACAGCGTGATTAGTAGAGTGCTGATAAAAAACATCCGTCCAAATGTAGTATTTGGCAAAAAAAAATTTTTTTCAGTTGTAATAATTATGAGTAAAATTCATCAAGAATTACTCAAAAGATATCATACTAATGTTTTTTCAAGTTGATACGTTATTTGGCGCTGTAAATTGTTCATGTGATGGTTGCAAAATTTCTGGTGCTGAGTGACTTTCGACAATGCCGACATTCAGCAGATTATCATTGAACAATCTACTTCATTTGGATTTTGATTGACCAAAATAATGTTACTATGCTATGTCTGGAGTGGTTCTCAATCAATTTTCCAGTGAATTTTTCTTTTATTATCTTGGAAAATTAATTTTTTCTAAAATATAATTTTTGGACGGATGTTTTTTATCAGCACTCTACTAATCACGCTGTAAAATACGAACAATGCACCCAAATGCAGAATAAATTTTGTCAGATCTGGTTGAATGTTTGAACTATATTTCCTCCAATTTTGGTCAAAAAATGTTCACGCGTTCATACTTTTTCAGCCATGTGAAACTTACTTTCCGACTATCCCTCGTAAAACATTTTATTGTTAAAGTTACACTGTTATAACAACCTTTTCGCGTTTTAAGATTGTAAGGTTGTTGCATTATGAGCGTACAAAAGTCGAGATTCCAAGTACCAGATTCACTGTCCGATTTATGATTTAAGAAGCTAAATTAGCCTTACGTGTTAAGAACGGATTTTAAGATGGCTAAATTACTAAGTATAATATTAAGAGATGGTACTTTTAGCAGTGTTGAATTTATACGAGTATGCGTTGGCTTATGGGCTGTTTCGGTTGGGGAATTAAAAACCAGATTTTGGATGCGAATTATGCGTACGTTTATGAACGTATTTTATTTTACGAGTAATAGGGTTTAAAATGTGTGGTGAAGATTTAACAGGAGAGAAGGTAACGTTTTCTGAAAGGGAAATACCTAATGTTAGTATGAGTGTGGAGTGAAACGTTCATTCTTTTGGAAAAATTTTTTCTAACAGTAAAAATCTTCTGCTTAATACTGCAGATAAGGTTCTTTTATTTCTCATTAGCTCTCAATCGGAACGAATTCAAATTTTTATATGATTTGAAGTTGAATGATCCCTGAAAAATAATGTAATTTCCGAATTGTAATTTATGTCGGAAAACTGATAACTATAACCTACTTGAAATACATAATTAAAAAATTGAAAAATGAAAGTAGGTATCAGCGATAGTTGCGCATAATTTGAAAATGTTATATAATCACAACGCGATTTTCTCATTTCCTATTTGGTTTAATCAGACCGGTATCATTTTGCGATTAATCATTTTGAATTTACAATTCTTTTTCTGGCCACTTCAATAATTACATAATATTGCATGGTTTTTCGCGAATAGGTACCTACTTAAATTTAAATGGTACTTGTTTTTATTACAAATATGTATTTAACAGAACTGGGACCATAAATCTAATCTTTGTCAGATTCCGGATCTTTTTTCTTTTTGTGATGAATATTCCAGGTTACCAAAAGAATGTTGAATGAGAAATAAAGAAAAAAACATGCATCCAAAATATTTTTCTGGAATTATCTACTCGTAGGATATTTTTGATTTTTTCTCTCAAGGATTTTCTTATTTGAAATACGTAGGATGATTCATAGTATTAGTTCATTGCAATGTGTATTTAAGAAAAACGTTCTGTATAGTTTTGTATTGTATGTACTCAGTACTGTAAATTATTTGAAATCGTAATCATTTGTATAATTAATTAATCCAATGTATTATTTTTATTTGTTTCAGGTGAGTTCAAATTTTCATCATAAGAGTAAACCTTGTGGTTATATCTTTGCATTAGAATTTGAATTGGTAAGTTATTTCTCGTGATCTACATTATTATAGAATTTTTCTATCAAGCTGTTGATCCCTATGAAAAATTTCTTACCTCTTTTCAGAATTTGTTCAATGATCTAGAATATATAAATTCGAGGATGATCAGATTCTGCTCCATTTTTCAGAGTTTAAATTTTTCAAAATAGCCTAAAATTGCATGTACTGGTAAAAAATTAGTTGACATGGTAATTTCTATAGTGGGTCGTTCATCAATTTTTTTTTTGAAATTTATTGATGGAGCCTAAAAAGAAATCATGGGCAAATGACCTCGACAAAGCGTAGGGAAAATTCAAAATTTTAGATCAATGCCCAAGCCCCCCCCCCTCCGACAAGAGCTCAATTTGAAAAAAAAATCAATTTATTTTTCTTGTGTTTCGAGAAAATTTTTTTTTTAACTATCATACATTTTGAAAAAAAGAACTGCTATTTTGGAATTTCCTGCACTTGACAAAAATTAACTTCAAAATTTTCTACAGAAGTACTAAAGGCACCACAAAAGCACGTGAACTAAAACATGAAATTTTTTCTGCATTTTATCGAGGTCATTTGGTCATGATTTTTCGTTAGATTAAAAAAAAATTGAAAAACGACCCATCCTAGAAATACGAGTGAGTAACTCTTTGAAACATTCTCTGAAGGGGAGGAGGGGATTTTCAAATTCTATGAGAATCGTTTTCAGCTGCCCTGGAAAACTTGAACCTCTGCAAAATGCAGAAATTTGGATTTTTTGATTGAGCAACTGAATTTTTTGTGACTTACTACTGTATGAATCATTGAATCCTTGTGCTCCACTGAAAAAAATTAACAAAATTGGTGATTGAGTGATTGAAAGCTTCTTTTGTCAGTATTGGGTGAAAATTCTCAATTCTTCTCTGAAATACACCGCGAAGTTGTGCTAATCCATAAACCATCTGTTTTGGTCTTATATTTTTTTTAATTTTTTCAAAATTTGAGAGTCAACTTTGAGAATTTGTTTTTCTTTTTGAAAATGAAAAATGGTAATTTTTTTTTATTAACCTATGTACTAATATCGGAAGTCATGTCCTGGAATGCTAATAAAATTTGGGAAAGGTGATCTATCTGCAAATGAATTCTAAAATTTATCTTGTTTTTCAAGACCTTTACTCTCATTTTGTTTGGACACATCTACATATTTATGATTTTTATTCAGCACTTTCGTAAATTCTCAATAAAATAATTTTTTTTTGAAAATTTATCTAGTGGAGTGGGGTGTGTATTTTTAAAAATTACCCAAATGGGCAAGAAAAATGCTTGAAATAATTAGGTATTTCAAGGACATTTCTATTTCACTTCAAGAGGTGTTTTTCTTCCAAATTTTGTTCTCTGAAAAAGTCGTTTACGAAAACCTTTACTACAAAAGGCCACAAAATTAACTCTCTTCGCAATCATACTTATACTTAGACATAACGCTGGTATAAAAACTCTTACTTTAATTGACGCTCTTAATCGGGTTAATAAGGCTTTTTTCTTTCACGCAAATAACCCGAATAAAGTATACACTCGAAAGAGGTAGAAAAGATTATGTAATTACTCGGGAACGAGAACACAACGCGTGGTTTATTTTTAAATAAATTGTACTGTTGATGCAAGTTTTTTTTTACTCTCTTGCCGATTCGGCGAGGTGAATTTCAAGAGACAGGAAGATAGGTAAGGGACTCTGTGTGTATATACTGTATTATACAGAGAGGGAAAAAAAGTAAGCTCTAAAGTGGATAATAATTTTACGTGCGAAAACTCGCTAAGCGCGCGTACTCGTTATCAGTAATGATAAGTTTATACGAAGAAAGGATTCTCGAAAAGGAAATACTCGTTGAGCGAGCGAGAGTGAGAGAGAAACAGCAAGAGGGAAATTTTCCATTTGTGTGTGTGTGAAGTGAACGTTAATTTTCAGCCCGTTAGAATGGATTACTTTGTATTTTTTCTAGCTTTCTACCATAGAGTTTTATTATATGACCGTACCTCGCTTACCTATACGTATACCTATAGTATACTATAAGAAACATGAACGACGAGCTTGTTAATTAAAGATAAGATACTGGGTAATTTTTTTTCGCTGAATTTTCGTATATAAAATGAAGGGTTCCTTTCCAAGTCGGCCTAAGTCCATTTTTATCATTTTTGAGTTAGCAGCGCCATCTGCTGGTACAGGTCGGTTAACACCTTTATCACCTTGTCCCAACACCTGGCGTTACTTTTTTCGCTCAGGAGCGCTGTTTTGCCGGCTCGAAAAAACAGCTGATTATTCCAAAGTGGCCTAAATCCATTTTTTACGAGTATTTGTATACAAGTGCGGTTGTGCCGGTTTTTTTTTTCAAGTTTTTCAACGATTTTCGAGAGACGAAATTTGAAGGTGCTTCGAATGAAATTGTTTCAGAAATGTATTAAATTAATGATTCGTGAATTTTTTTTTGAAAAAACGCGTTTTTCAGCTCTTTTTCGAAATTTTTAACATCAGATAATTCCAAATGGGCCTAAGTCCACTTTTTCTGACTGTTTGACGCGCTCTGGAGCTGAAAATACGCAAAATTAAAAAAATACCAATACGGTACTTTAAAGCAGAAAGATCAAGCTTCACAACCATATAATCACATCATTTATTATTGAAGCGGAAGGGCGAGAAAAACACTTATTTGTGTTTTTCTCGAAACGAAAAAAATGGACTTAGGCCGACTTGGAAAGGAACCCTTCAAATGTTTATTTAACGTATTTTAATTTCTGTCATAATATTGTATGAGGGTTTTACGATAATGCTAAAAATTTATCACGTTGGGTTAGCTGGCGTGTTTTTTTTTTATTTGACTCGACTCGAAAATGAAATTCATGCCGACAAATGGCCCCAGATAAGAAAACTATTACGAGTTTAGCTCGAAACGAAAATTTTTTCTGGCATTTTTTGCTGCGACATTGTGTTCTGTGTAAGTGGTGTACGAGCGGTATCAATTAGCCGAGCTATATGTTATACAAGCCTGCAGGATTTGAGATATGGCGAGAAACTTACACGTGTGGAACAAACGCGGCCGGCGTAAATTTCTACTTTATGTCTTTATAGCCGATCGCACTCGCACATTTAATCGAAGAGATGATTTAAAAGCTCGCTGGAGACTTATTGCAGTAGACGACAATTCGATTTATACTCGTACGTATAGTTTCGTTAACCGATGCGATCGCAATGCCGTTCAGAATGTTGCTTTTTATGCAATTTATTTGTGTGGTTTTTTCCCATCGTCTTCCCCTTCCCCCTCCCTCTATCATATTTGGTTTTTCGTTAGATTATGTAAATTCGCTGCGTGTTTCGATTTTAATAAATTTTATTCGATAGATGTCGATTTTATGTAACCTTGAAGTTTGGGAATTTTTTTTTTTGGTTTAATTCGCAAAGAAGAAATTTCGAGTCGTAAAGTTTTTATTGTTTTCGAAATTTTATTCCGAGTTTTTCCCCTCTTATTCTCGATTGTTTTAAATTTATTACGAAGTCAATATGATTATATGCATTTTCAGCTCTTGGGAATTCATAAGTTGCGAGTGGTGTTTTTTTTCTTTTTGCTGTTTCAAATTTACGAGTTTGGTTGAGCCTTCGTTGTGTGATATTCGATTTCTTGCGAGGGTTTTCATTGTGAAAAAACAGCGACAAGGCGAAATAGGCGTGATAATTTTATAAAGAATTACTCGACGTGTTTTTTTTATTGCTTCGATGTGATGAATGATCGATATAATCTGGCTCCAAGAGATGAGTTGATGTGTCCAAGGGGAGAGAAGCTGCATTGCTGATTTTATCCTAGAACGTCGAACTCTCTTCCACTTTTATGATCGGCTATAAAATGCGAAATGAATATATATTTTTTAATTTATTTGGAGAGATTTTCGAAAATGTACCTGGTCAATCTTTCGTGATGCAAAAACTCAAAACTTTTTATTTCGTTTGGTGTTTCTGCTGAATGATTTTTTATTGGAAAAAGACTGTTTTCACCCATGTCGCTGTGCATAAAAAAATAAAGGCTTACGTATTGCTTCGAGTACCCTTAGAGGAGGCGGGTTTTGCGCCAGGAAGAAGAACTTGAGAGTGCCAACCTTCGATTTAAACGAAACCGCGATTTTTGAAAAGACCAAGGTCTGTCAAATGTTCAGCTGGCTGAATAATCGAAGAGCCCGCATAAGGATCACCTGCAGCCATCTGCTGATCCACCGGGGCAATTTTTTTCTTAAAGGAGGAGTCCTAAGGAACATTTCTAGCCCTTGTCCTCAAAAAAAAAAGGGGCCCTACTTACAAAATGGCGGCCACTTTGATTGACAGGTCAGCCAATGAAAATCGCAGATTTTGCGTTCCAAAGTAGGACTTGCAGGAAATGTTTTAAACGGTACAAACGTAGATAGAAAGATCAGGCAAAAATTCATCACCTGTCAGAATTTCAAGTGCTAAAGTGCCTTTTTCGGTTTTTGGTGAATTTTTGAAAATCAAATTTAGGCCAAAAATGAGGGGAAAAATCAAATATTTTACCAAATTGACCAAGAAAACTGAAATTTGGGATATACCCGATTTTCGACATGCCAAATCGATTGGAAACGGTTTCAACCTGTTTTGAGTAATTCTAGAGCCTCCAGCAGATTTTTGAACCTCGAAATTCCCATATTTCATCAAATGGAGATGGGAAGCCGAAATTTACTCTGCAAATTAATTTCAATACGCTACGAAGTCAACTGCAGGTGGATTTCAAATGGTTTTGGAACCTCCAGCGACTTTTTTGAAAATTACTGGAGCCTCCAGTAGATTTTTGAAACTCGAAATTCCCACAAAATTTCATCAAATGGAGCAAAAAATATGAAAACTCAATTTGTCAAAATTTTTCATTTTTTCAAACGCCAAAATAATTAAAAATGTAATGCCACGCAAAAAATCAAATATTTTGTTAATGAGAACCAATTGATTATTTCCATTGTTTGATGTATTTTCTTGATAAATTTTTAAGTTTTTTTGGGCAATTTATTGAAAAAAATGGGAGAACAATATTTAAAACATGCTACTCTTGAATAAAAAACAAAAAAAAAAACATTTTCAGTACAATTCGTACATTTATTAACTGTACTTTACTTTTTATTTCCTCAAACCTGATACCAACCCCTATTAATTATCACTGCAGATGGGATTTTTATGCTTTGCAAATTTTTCTATCGACTAAAAAAGTTGCATATTTGATAAAATCTCCACGAATCGTAAAATTTCATGATGAATGAGCCCAATATCATTTTGAATATTTTGCATATTTCAGACCAAATTGCATACTTCAGCCTATTTTAAGGAGAAAATCAGTCTGCATTATTTCTGTATACCTACTTGAGCATTCTCTGGTATTTTCTGAATATTTACAAAAAATTTGTCAAAATTGAAATTTTTATGATTTTTTTTGTTCAAAAAAATTCGAACACTGCTGAATTGTCATCCAGAAAATTTTCCCCGAAATAATTTATGAATTTTTAAATTACAGGTTTCACCTAGTTTTTAAAAAGTAGAATGTATTTTTTTATCACTGGTTTTATTTTGTTTTGAATTAAGGGTTTTCATGTTTTTTAGCTTGAAAAATCCTTTTCAGGGGTACCTACGTCACTTAAACTGAAACTTTTGCATTTTTTTGCATATTTTGGATGAAAAAATAATTGCATAAATTAATCTGCATGAAAATCCCAGCTCTAATCATCATCCTTCAAACTTCAATAATCACTCAAAATTCAAGCACTTCGATTCGTCATTCATCTTTATCTCACCAACCCACCGGGAATTTCTTATACTTTCGATACAAATTTTATCGATTCATCGTCATGCAAAATTCCCAAGAACTCACAGAGACCCTATCTGCTTTTTAAATCCCTCTCTCCAGCACTCTTCTTCGGGATATTTTTCCAGTCGCGTGAGAAGGAGCCGGTACGCTATCAGCATCGCAGCGACGACATATCGATATACCATAGCAACTAATTTCGTATTCTTACCCATAATTTGGTATTATCTCGACTCCGGCAACAACCGAAAAGCCTTTATCGTAACTCGATCAATTTACCAAACCCTCATTCATCACATTCTCTCGTATAGTACACTATACACACGATTTAAATATCAAACGAATAAATACAGCTTCCAGCATACCCCCGTATATTCGTACGTATACGTTTGCGAGAATCTCGACTATAGAAAAAATGCTGCCGAAAAATAAAAATAAAAAAAATATTATCAAATAATTTATTGTTCATCGAGTCTCTCTACGAGCGATGCCTATACAAAAATACAAACTATCATCGCGCTTAAAAACCATTTTCCCCGTACGCAGTACCCATGGAATGAATGTTTTTCTCGAGCACGAAAAAAAAAATGAGAAGATAAAAACAAATCAAAAAATATACAACTTTAACAAAAAGAATCCTCCGGTAGCCTCGTCGTATAGCACGGCGAAGCGTGCAATGTCATCTAAAAGGCTCAGAAATTTCCCTAATAAATCATTTAGCAGCAGCGAATTCGTATACATAATGTGATGGTCGGAGGCGAACAGAAAGGCAATGGAACTTTGGAAAGAGTAAGGAGAAGCAGGGTTAAAATGAAGGACCTTTATTATAGTTACGTACCGCTTGTATCTCGTTAATCCGGCCCAACCAATACACAATAACAATCGCCGCCGCGGATGGAATATTTACGACCAAGATCAAGAGAAGTGCCGTCTAATCAAAGGCGCAAACCAACGCTCTCTCGGAGAGAGAGAGAGAAAGAGAAACAGAGCTTTTCAAACAATAAAATAAACGCGAACGACCTTAGGCCGGGACTAGACGCGAAGGCAGAGAAGAAGGGGGCGCAATGTACACCAATTTTCATAGCGGTATAATTCTGAAAATTGTATAACCTATTTTCATATTATTGTGAATAGGAATATATACCGTTGAAATAACGTGGCTTCCTTTTCTTTTACATAGAATGGCTCTCTCGGCGTCCCTTGTAGAGCCCCTTATGAGCCTCCTACAGACCTCCGATAAGATAATAAAATTACACGTATCGAGCTCCAGCTCTCTGACTTCGCCACAGCCGCAATTTCAGAGTCGTACTTAAATAATTAACGAACGAATATACTACCATCGTGGTCAGTCACTGGCTTATAAATGGCGAATACACGTGAAAAATTTCTTTTTCGTTCACAGTTGGAAATTTTCCATTCGTTTTTCCACACTAACAAAGTCACCTCGTCGAATAGGTATATTCTTTCCCACTACTTTTCACCTATCGCTGTCGTTCTTTCGTCGTGGGTCGAGGGAGGAATAACTTGAAGCATGCAGAGTGCAACTGCCACAGCTGTATAACCTCACAACAACGCAAACCTGCAAGCTCCAAGCTGCGAAAGCTTTTTATGTAACGTATATACGCCTTCTTCTTCCGTCGTCTCCTGCTTCGAGCAACGGAAACATTCCGTTGAAAATATTTCATGTTCGAGTACACGCCGGAAATAATATTCTGTCGTCGGGAGTTGTGTAAAAGTTTTGATTTTCTGTCAAATATATACATTTTTTTCGCTTCCATTTCTCGTTTCATTTTTTCCACTGCTTTCTCCGCCATTCCCTCGCACTTTACTCTCGAGGCTACGTCGCTTTCTCTTATACCGCGACTTTTATTCGAATAACTTTGTTCTTTTGAATCTTTTTTCTGCAATTTTTTCGTTTTTTTTGCAGTCGTCTGAAATTTAATTTTCAGACACAAAGCTCTCTCCCACTCGTTGTCTACGATTCGAATGGGAAAAAAGTATTCGAGAGGTGAGATATTTTGACGAACGGGAAGGAGGGGTAAGAGAGGTTCTTGCTGGATAATTTGAGCATTTGATGAAATAGCTACAGAACGTTTTTTTGAATTCATTTACAAAATGTAAGCTCTGAAAATGCACATTTTACGAACTAGATCGGAGAGAACTTCATACGTGGTTGATAGTCGGGGGGCTCGCATAAGGATCTATTGCACCCCCTGCCGATCCGATTTTTGGCGAATTTTTGAAAATCAAATTTACCTAAGACAAAAATGAGGGAAAAATCAAAATCTTACCAAATTGACCTAGAAATCTGAAATTTGGTATATACCCTATTTTCGAGCAGTCAAATCGATTGGAAACCGTTTCAGACCGTTTAGAGAAGTTCTGGAGCCTCCAGCAGATTTTTGAAACTTGAAATTCCCACAAAATCTCATCAAAATGGAGTTGGAAAGACGAAATTCATTCTGCAAACTGATTTCGATATGCTACGAAGTCGACTGCAGGCGGATTTCAAGTCGTTTTGGAGTCTCCAGCGACCTTTTGAAAATTACTGGAGCCTCCAGTAGATTTCTGAAACTTGAATTTTTCCACAAAATTTCATCAAATGGAAATGAAAAGCGGAAATTTACTCTGCATTCCAATTTTAGTACTCTTTGAAGTGGACTTCAAGTGGGTTCAAGTCATTTTGGAGCCTCCAGCAACTTTTTGAAAATTCCTGGAGTCTCCAGCAGATTTATGAAACTTGAAATTTCAACAAAATTTCATCAAATGGAGTTGAAAAGCTGCAATTCACTCTGCACAATACGTGCTAGAGTTAATTGGGACAGATTTCATGGTATATATTAAATTAACTGAAGTTTCAAAAAGGGTGCAGGAGGCTCCAAAATGGATTGAAACTGCGTGCAATCCACTACAGAATAATGCCAATAATAGGGCGTCAACTGGATCTCATACTTCTACCTCAAATGGAGGGGAAAGGGTGAATTTTTTTAATTTTCAAATATTTTTGAACTGAAATAGGGGACCCTGTCCTAAGATGACGCACTTTTTTCCAAAGCCTAATACTTCTGATCCAACCAACAAAAATTGACAAAAATGTGATGGAAGGTCACCCAGATTATGTACTACTTACCACCAAAATCTTAGGCCATTTGTTTTCAAACTCTTGTCTTAATCGCAAGAATTGTAAATAAGGTCAAATTTGCCGTCTTAGGAATGGGTTTTAGGTGTTAAAATTGGAATGCATAGTAAATTTCGGTGTTCTAACTCCATTTGATGAAAGTTTCAACAATCTTCTGGAGACTACAGGAATTTTCAAAAATTCGCTGAAGGCTCCAAAATAACTTGAATCCGCTTGAAGTCATTTTCAAAGAATGCCAAAATCGGAGTGCAGAGTAAATTTCCGCTTTTCATCTCCATTTTATGAAATTTTAAGTTTCAGAAATCTAATGGAGGCTCCAGTAATTTTCAAAAAGTCGCCGAAGACTCCAAAACGACTTGAAATCCACCTGCAGTCGATTTCGTAGCGTATAGAAATTAGTTTTCAGAATGAATTTCGTCTTTCCAACTCCATTTAATGAAATTTTGCGAGAATTTAAAGTTTCAAAAATCTGCTAGAGGCTCCAGAACTACTCTAAACGGGCTGAAACAGTTTTCAATCGATTTGGAAGGTCGAAAATAGGGTATTTACCAAATTTCAGCTTTCTAAGTCAATTTGGTAAGATTTTGATTTTTCCCTCATTTTTGGCCTAAATTTAATTTTTAAAAATTCACCAAATCGAAAAAGGCACTTTAGCTCTTGAAATTTTGTCAGATGATAAATTTTTGCCTGCTCTTTCGATCTACTTTTATAAGGTTTAAAAAATTTCGCGCAAGTTCTATGTTGAAACGCTGACTGACCTGTCGATCAAAATAGCCGCCATTTTGTGAGTAGGGCCATATTTTTTTTGAGGACAAGAGCTAGAAATGTTCCTTAAGACCTCCCCCTTAAAGAAAAAAGTCAACCCGGAAGATCGGCAAGGGGTGCAATAGATCCTTATGCGGGCCCCCGGCATTTATCAAACAAATTTTCAGTTTCTAAACGTTCTTGACCGCGAGCAAAAGCAAAAATTGGATCAATTTTCATCCTTTTCCACCTCTCTCCAGTCCTAGCCCCTCAATTTTTCAAAATGGCTGACGTAAACATTCACTTTTAAACAATAAAATCACCTTTATGATAGGTACTAGGTGTAAAAAGTCATAATACAAGTTCGAATAGGCATTTTGTAGACATTTAATATGCACACTTTCCCCTTCTCCCTTCCACCCGACATTTATACACTCGAATATAGATTTTCCGTCACTTCTCCTCAACACACGATACTTCTGTATACAAGTTTTTCTTTCATTTATTCGAAGATCGAACACATAGAAACTGTCTACAGAGTAAAACAGCGTGCACCACCATCAGCATCACCATACATGGCACATTTACCAGTCTACTCTCGTCCTGTTTTCTCCTCTTTTTAGTCTTCTATACGACGATAACGAATCGTATTCGTACACCTATGACGTCTACACGCGTACATGAAAAACACGAGACATTTTGACTTCAATTTTTCAAATCTATCGAACGCTCGCTCTCGCTCGCGCTCGCTACTTCACAAACACACGTTCGAAAAACTTTTTTCTTCATCTCGCGACGAATCATTTTTATCCTTTTCTTCTTTTATATATTGTATTGCGTATAAAGATTTCCTTCATTTACTCTGCTCCTTTCTCGATTCACTCTGTCTGTACGATTCGTACACCCCCGTCGTGCTCGTATTTTTGTCGCCATCATTTTACACGTATATATCGAGAAATATTTCGAAAGATATTGGAACACGCCTCACACCCGTAACTTTGATTAAATTGAGAACAAATGTGAATTCTTAAACGCGTATATACGAGTAATCATTCGCCGCCGTCGAAAAGAAGAATATACGAGTAGGTACGTAATACGTATGTATGTGTATAAGAAGGCGACAAGGTAAAAGAAGGGAATCTTCTCAAAATTGATCTTTTCTGCGCGCAGATTTCAGTTTGTTTTGGGATTAGGATTTTTTTTTCATTAAATTTTTTTTCAAGAATGGGATTTATTTACAGAGATGGATAAGGGAATTGGAACCTTTCTGCTTTATTTTTACAAAATATATGCATGAGAAATGCCAATTTTTTTGGGGGGCTTAATTTTTAAAATTAGTTTTTTAGGTACACATAATTTGAACTGTAAATCCTTTTAGAATGTACTATCATGTTTGCAAATGAAAGGGCAAGTAATCTACGAGTCAAAATAATTTCAAGGAGGGGGGGGGGATAATGAATTGAAGGCGTGGAAAATTGTTAATCCATTTGGGCAGCTAAAAATCCAACAACAAGTAACTTATTCTCGGCCTGTACAAATGCGTTATCAGATTATTTGAAACTTGAGGAACGTTTCGAACCTACTGGAAACTCATTACCTACTTGTCGAGTGTTTTTGAACCTCCTACCATTGGCGTGTACTTGTTTTATACGAGTTAGAAAGTATACGAAAGAGGAAAACGAAAGAATATACTTACAAGAAGAAAAGCAGCAGAAAAATAGGCAAAATATCTTTCAACACGTGTCCCTTTCATTTGACTCGGTTCATAAGTTAAAAGCTCCCGAGACACGTAACGCGTCAGAATTAAAACACAACGCACGCATTAAAAAGCGAACAACAAAAGTCGTCGAGAGCGCTTGAGAAAAACACTTTAAAACTCGAAAGGGTATGCGTATACTATGCGTGTACATTGTACACCTGCATACCGTGTAAGCCTCTCTCAATATTGCCTACATATACGAAAGGAATTTTCCGGAAAAGCTTGCTTCATCGTCTCCTTGTACCAGTAGGTGCTTCTTCCCCATCCCATCTCGTATAGTGTCGCTGCTGGGATCTTGTATAACGTGTAACATCAGGTAGGTATGCGATACGAGTATGTTGTGTAATGTGTAGTAAAGTGAAACATGAGAGAGAATCGACAGCGACACTTGGGTAAAAATCACTTAAAAAGCGTGCATGTTATTTTCACGCGTTAAAGTTTTGAAATTTGTACACATGAAGGAATACTCGTAAACGAACGAATACGTTTAACTATGCGAAGCAACAGGTTATCAATAGGTAGGTACACCTATGTGTTGATTAGAGCTTTCGTTTCGGTGTGTTTCTGTTTGTTTATAATTATTCGGAACAGGGCACGCGATCGTCATAGTGCGTGTGTGGTGATAAAGATATCAGTCTTAAAAGTGTATTTGCTGGTCGAAAAATTGCAGGATAGGAAATGTCGAATAATAAACGCCATGATAAAAATTTTTTATGGGAATTTTTTCTTTCAATTTTTATCATCGAGGTTTATTTATTTTTTGGTGGGTTATTTATTTAAAGATATTACGATATTGACATTGTTGTCGATGTCCGACTACATCGACAACGAGGAGATATTCATTGTAAACGAAAAAACTAACATTTTGGACTGTTACGTACTCCTTGTTGTGAAAAAATATCGTGTTTGTATTTTTTAAATGCGTACCCGGGGAAAAAAGTTCAAACTTGGCCATACATGATCATGTATGACGACTTCATACATGATCATACTAAAAAATTGTCCCCCACATGCTCATGTATGGATCATTTGTATGAAATTGCATGTTTTATATCATACATTTTATTCTATAATCTAGAAAAGTGTCTATAATCTGGAAAAATGTCTGAAATTCATTTATCCACATTTGTCTTGCATTCTTAGCACATCGTATGTACTTATACCATTCAGCAAATCATCCCATATATTTTATACTGACAATGTTTTTATTATAAAAATTCATACATTCTCGAATTTTAAGTATGATCATACATGTTCATGTTTAAAAAAATCCCCGCATTTACACATGATCATGGTTACACTAAATCATACTTGATCATACATGATCATATATGACATGTATGATCATGTGGGGGACAATTTTGTAACATGAGCATGTATGGAAACTTCGGTTTATGTATGATCATGTATGCTCGAGTTCATCCACCATACATGATCATGTATGGCCAAGTTTGAACTTTTTTCCCCGGGTAGTTATGGATTTTAATTAATTTTTATTCGATTTATTTGTTCTTCTGTTTCGTTATTTTTGATTTTAACGTTCGACTCTGCTGTTTCGTCAAATTCTAGTATTTACGTATCGTATTATGCTTGAATTGACCTAAGAACTGATATTTCTTCGTTCTCTTCGTCGGAGCTTTGATTCATTTTAATAGAAGTTTACAAAAAATTTAAAAAAACCGCTATCGTGTTTAATCAGCCAGTAATTGGTTTATAATTTATGAATGAATTACCTATTGAGATACATTTTTGTTGGTTTATCGTGATCAATTTCTGTCGGTTAGTTATCAACCAATAGTAAGCCGGTCAATGAACGATTCAGTATCAGTAAAGTTAATATTTTTACAAATTGTTCACTGAAGAATTGAATAATCAGTACAGTGAATCTTACTTTCTTGAAGGACCTTCATAATATATCGTTTGTCCCTTGAAGATCTTTCGAAAATTCAGCTACAAATGATCAATTTTGTGTGTTTTTAATGTATCTGCACTACAGACACCTAATTCATTGTACATATATAATCAAACATTTCTCAAATCCATTTGCTCAAATAGAAATCCTCTCCCTTCAGGAATTTTGCTCAAAAATTTTTCTGAATTGATTTCACCGAATACCTCTGTCACGAATTCCTCAAAATCCTCCCTCCCTATCTCTTCAGCATCTTTTTTTGGGGGAGGGGGAGGGGATGATAGATCATTGATCCAGCGAGGGAAGAAAGCAATTTGAGTGATTTTTAACATTGACCTATTCCAGCTCTCCCTTTGTTTAGATAGATTGATCCTACGAGCAATGGCACGTCTTTTTTTTTGAAATGAATGAGGTTTTCCATGGTGCTATTTTTCTTAAATTTTCTTAAGGACCTTTTGCGTTCAAGAATTGCAGTTTTTAATTCCTGACACAACCAGAGTATACAGATTTTTTTTGAAATTTTGAAGGAGGATCTTGGAATGCTTTGAATGGCTGCTTGAATAATGGAATCAGGAAATTGTTCAACTATAAAGTCCAGGTCTTCAACTGGAAAATCAATAGGAAGAATATTTTCATTGAAGTGTGGCCAATTTGCTTTATCAAGAATCTATTTGGCGCATTTTTCTCTACTTGGTTTTACAATTTGATCTAAAAAAGTAGGTAATATTAATTGGGAAGTGATGGTCACTATAATGTAAATCATCTTAGGGATTCCAAAAGAGAAGATGAGAGATGTTTGGAGAGCAAAAAGTCAAGTCAATGTTTGAAAAAGTACCAATAGAAATATTAAAATGGGTTTGCTTTGAAGAGTTTAAGAGTATGGTATCATTTTTAAGTAGAAATTTATCAATTATATTGCCACGATAATATGTAGTTGAAATGGAACCCCAAGTTTTAGAATGAGCATTGAAATCTCCTAGAACAATATTTATGGGTTTGGTACCTGAGAGATGTGCCTCCACAGGCTTTTTCTCCACCTTTTTAAAGTCGAAACGAAAAAATGAATAATTTTTAAGCTTAAAATAATGGTGAGAACGGAGATGTGTTTCCTGTAGAGCAATAATCTCAGGATTTTGATGATAAATCATTGTTTTCAACTCGCCAGAGTGGCTATAAACACCATTTATGTTCCACTGTATCAAAAGGGCCATTTTTACCAATTTTATAATTTTTTTAAAGATTTTTTTTCTAAAGATAGTTCTGTGTTCTGTGAGGCCTGGGAAATGAGAAGCTTGAAATGAATTGAACTTTTGAAATCTATTTTCTACAAATTTCTTTACTTGTGGAAAGAAGGAGTAAAATCTAGACTTTTGTTTTCATTTAACCTTCGAAGACGCACAAGTTGTCCTGAAACAGTCGTTTTATTTACTTTATAAATTTAATTCGAAGTTTTCATCGTCGTCGCAGAACCTCTGTATCAATTTAATTAAATATTTTTGAAAATCATGGAATTTAATTGAAGCTTGACCAACCAAAATATTTTCAAAAATCCTAAAATTATTCAAAAATACACTAAGTACTAGATGATAATAAGCAAACAATTTTATTTTTTTAACTCTAGCCTGGGCAAATTTTTAAAAATTTGTATTCGACCTATTTTCCATAAAAGACTTAAAAAGGTACTATTGGGTAAAATAGGTAAAATTTCCCTGTCCTCGGATTTTTGAAATTTTGATTGATCATTATTTGGCTCCCTCTGAAAATAATTTCGGCCCCAAAAAATGTTTCCCAGGCTACTTTCCCCCTGCTCACAATAACTGAAAATCTGGTCACGTGAATTTTTTCAACATTTGTTGACCCCACCCCCTCCCCTCAACAAGAGATATTGACGACAGAAAATTTGAAATCGGCATAATCATCCAATTTCGGTAAACTTCAAAATTTTCCGTCAGGTAGATCACGCTCAAAAATTCAGAATAACTCTTGAAAATGTGGTTTTTTGGGGGGGGGGGCATGACATTGCCAAAAAAACGCTAATGCTGGTTATGTAGTTTTGAAATTTTGCATGAGATCTCTTTAAAAACGGTAGAAAATGAGACAAACTCTTGAAAACCTCGTTATGGGATCATGGGCACGCCCTCTCCCAATTTTGGGGCAAGAGAAGATTGGTAATATGCGTTCATATCTTACGAATCGAACCCCCCCCCCCAAAAAAAAAAAAAAACAAATATTAAGTCTGAAGAGGTCCAATTGGAAGATTTGCTCATTTCAAACCCTGAAAAAATACACACAAATTAATGTTCAAGGGATAGATATTTTCAAATTCGGACTCGGTTTTTGGATTCGTCTCCTTCCTTATCTTCTTTCTTCCTCCTCCTTCCCTCCCAGACCAACTTTATCCTCAAATTTTCGCCAAAAAATGACACGATGGTGTGTAAATTTTAAGGAATTCTTCAGTTGAAAATCTAGTGATTTTATTAAAGATTGTTATTCCACCATTTTTCGACCAATTTTTACCCTCTGCGGTAGAAAGAGAGTTTTAAATTTCACGAATCCACTCATAGTATCATTTTGTCTCTAGAAAGGTCATTGACAGTATTGTTGAGGCGCCTATTTCTAAAGTAATTGCTCATTTTTCCGAATGATTTGTTGGAAAATCGAGTCTATTGATTGAAAAATTCGATAGATGGGTATAAGAACTCCTACATGGAAGTAACTATCTTCTCGAACGATAAAACTGAATGGAAGAAAGAACTCAGAGATTTTCGAGCCTTTGCAAAAGCTTAAACGGTGCACACGAAATTCATTTAATTATTCGCTGTAGTGGGATTACACAAAAGAACGTACAGTAGCCTATCAGATAGTGGACGAGTGAAAAATGATACGAATTTTTACTCGAAAAGAATCTACAGCGCGGCGTAGGACCATCTTTTAATATTTCTCAAATTCCTCCGTTTCGATTTCTCGAACGCGATAAAAACATTTGTTGGAGCGAAAAAATAGAAATTTATACCGTGTTAACAATTTTGCCGAACGAGGCGCGGTGTAAGAGAACCGATATGTGTACGAGAAAATCGGTGTCTTAGAAAGGGTAGGTAAGGTAAGTTGGGTGTGAAAGGAACTGGAAGGAGAAGAACCTTTACTTTAGTACGAAATCATCGCTATTTAACGATTTTAAATTTCTTAAGGTACATATCTTTTCATCGTGTGCCAACAACGGCGACGACGACGACGATGCGCGATTGAATTTCATTCCATGAATTTCGCATTATTATCCGAAGCGAAGCGAAGCGTTTGCAGGAGGAAAAAAAAATACTCTGCTCGGCTCGGCTCGCGCGACGAACAAAATTACCATTCTTATCGCTCGAACGCGAGTATATTAGCGTGTTAATGTTTCGAAAAATTTTTCCAAAGGCGAGATACTACCACCTATACTGTGTATCTGGTTAAAAGATGCCACCTGCAGGGGTGAATGGAGTATATTTTTTTTCGACGTCGAATGGTGGAAAAAATTATTTACGAAGAGTGAAATTTCGCTATACTACTCGTATAAGAGGACGATGCTGTTGTAGTACCTATAAGGACATGGAAAATATACACTCATTGAACCGAGACGATGCTGGCGATGCTGGTGCTGTATTGCAGCTCGACTCGAGCTGTTACGATGCTGTGTAGCGTGAGCACAGCAACGTTAGCGAAATATACTCTCGATGAAAGTTTTAAAAGATGGGAACATAGTACATCTGTTGTTGGGAGATAACAAGTTAAACGATATTTAATTAGCGTGTACACCTATTTACCTTACCGAAGAGGCGATCCGCTTTTGCAGAGAGGGTTATTTAAAGGTAATATAACGGAGCTCGTTTATTGGTAAATACTACCGTAATCTACTCCTTTTACCGGGTGTTGGTAATTTAATACTATATAAGTACGAATTTCTAGCTTGTTAATGGAGGCGAAATAAATTTATTGGCTTGTTTTTGTTCTTCATGCCGCGTTCGTTGGGTCAATTTGTGATGCGATGCGATGCTCATCGCAGAGATGCTGAAACGTGTCGTGTTTGGTATGAATATGATTTATAATCCGTGTATCGCCATCCAAGGAAGACAGGGTGCTCGATGCTGGATGTTCTTGTGTATGCCAAGGTCAAAAAAGCACGTTCGAAACGATTTTTTTGAATGGAACACATTTTTGTGTAGGAGGAGGTGTTTGGGTTGTACTCACGTTTTTTTCTGCTGATTAAGTTACGTAATTGATTTCGAATCTGTAAATTGTTTTATTTACATTGTGCAGATGTAATTGCTATAAAAAAGCTAAAACAAACAAAATTCAGGGAACTTGCGACTAATATGCTAGAAATTTTTTTTACCTAGTTCACAGACAAGCTTAGGGCATAATAATAAATAGGTACCTAATTACCTATTACTACTACGAGTAGTGATAATAACATTAATCAGATCAAAACTACGAAGTTTGAACCGTGTACAGAGAAGATAATGAAGGTATTTTCAGCCAGAAAAACATTTTTATCTGTTTTTAATGTATTCACAAGAATCGATCGCTTTCTGCTTATCACCCAGATACGTGATAGAAAATAATCTAAAATAATGATACTTTCGATATCTACAATTCAAATATACTAACGTAATTTAAATACCCGCTATGAAGAACATATTCGTTACGTAAGATTTTTGTAATCTGGCTTATTGGAGTAAACAAACGAAGTGACTTTAAATACGATACATTTATCCAAAAAGTAAAGCTGTGGTATTGTGGTGTGTTTTAAATCTCAATGTAGGTCATTTGTGATGACATGATCATTGATCTGTAATGCGTGGGAGATGGTCAATCTGGTCTTAAGTTGGATGAAAGACGAGATTATTCGTTCACTTGGTGAATGAAATGATAAACAAGTTTCAGGGAGGGGAAGAGAATGAAGATATAATGTGCCCTTGAATTTTTTACTCTGCTTTCCGTCGGAACTGGAAATATTTTCGTTGAATTTCAAGGTGAAAGGACGTAAATTTGGTTTCAAAAAATTCCTTTAACAGATTGAAATCATTTTTACAGATGCACTGCAATGTGTTATATGCTTGAAAATTTTCCACTAAAAACTTGACATTTTTAAGGAATTCTGACGATTTCTTTTTAGAGGAGGGATAGTGTACGAATTTGTAGTGTTGAGGGGAGGGAAGGTACGATGTCTTGGTTTATCCTTACTCACGTTCATATTGATAGAATTGAATTACGTCTTGAAATTTTTTATAGTGGTATATTTTTTCTGTGAAAAATTGAAAGATGTCAAATGACAGGGTGTCCAAAGATTTTGCAGATGATGTGAGTCAGTGCTGAAAAATCATGCATTTAACAAGTAGGTGTTGAAAATAGAAAAGTATTAAAATTTTCTTTCAGGTCAAAAGTCGTCGTTCATTTTGTAAGTATTGAAAATTCTTCCCACTTGAAAAAAAATCATTTTGGAAAAATAGCTTTTTATCTGCAAAGCAAATCACGAAAATGCCTCGAATATGCTTATAACTTATAAGTATACCGAAGATCATGAGGACATATCTAGATATATTTTTGCTGGAGAATTAAAATTTTCAAAATTTCACTGGAAGCTCTAGAATTATTCAAAATCGCCTCCAATTGATCCGTGAGTTTGAAAATGATAGATGTGAATTTGAAAATGTGGCCCATACCAAATTTTGGTTTTTAATTTATATGATTTGGTTAAATTTTGAAGAAATTGTGATTTATAAACATTTTTTGGAGGCTCCATAACTGCCTAAAATTATTCTGAACTTCCAATAATCGATACGAGTGGGATAGGGATTAGGGGTAAGGTACAAACCAAATTTCAGCTTTCTTGCCCAAATGAAATGCGGGGTAAAATTGTAATTTTTTTGCCTTTTTAGACTTTGATTTGATTTTGAAAAATAATTCTTCAAAGCCTTAAAATTGAACTTTTAGTTCTTGAAATTATGACTGTTGCAGTACGTATTTTAGCATATTTTTTCGATCGAGCTACAGACTTGAAATTTTTCTGCTAGTTTGAATAATTATCTTCTGTGATGTCTTTTTTTGTATTTTTTTCATTTTTTATGAATAATTTTTCAGCATGTCTGAAAACATTTAAATTAGTCACCTATTTCTGTAATTTTTGAGGATATATTTTTGAGAAGGGAAAATACAGAATGAAATAAGACATTTCTCTACTTTTTCAGTGAGAAGTATTGAATTTGTTTGAAAATCATCGAGCATATAATGCAAGAAGTTGGCAAACATGTTTTAAAAAAATGTAGGTGTCAGTGTCAAAAATTCATTAAATTGCAGGAAAATCGTTGAAAATTGCTTGAAAAATTGTTAAAAAATTGGCCGATGATTTTGATCAAATTTGAAATTTCACAACTGAGCTACTAGCCGAACTTTTCGCCATCATCTGTTTTCAAACGAATTGTTTAGGTGGTCATGAGAGTATTAATTTATTTAAGGGAATCATTCATGAACGAATTATTGATTAATTTTTTGAAAGAACCATTCGCTAGCAAATAGATTCATTTTTAGCGAATCATTCGCCAACGAATTGATCAATTCTTCAATTTATGACTCAATTCGTTCGTGAACTGTGAAGGAGTCACTTATACGAATCGATTCGTTCGCGAATGATTCGCCAAAAATTATTCAATTCGTTCGTGAATGATCCACCAAAAATTATGTAAATGAATCGATTCGTTCGCGAACGGGTCACTTATACGAATCAATTCGTTCGCGAATGATTCGCCAAAAATGATTCAATTCGTTCGTGAATGATTCACCAATCACCAAAAATTATTCAATTCGTTCGTGAGTGATTCACCAAAAATTATGTAAATGAATCGATTCGTTCGCGAACGGGTCACTTATACAAATCAATTCGTTCGCGAATGATTCGCCAAAAATGATTCAATTCGTTCGTGAATGATTCACCAAAAATCAAATAAATGAATCGATTCGTTCGCGAACAGGTCACTTATACAAGTCAATTCGTTCGCGAATGATTCACCATCACTAACAGTTAATCAATTCGTTCGTGAATTGATTCACTAAAAATTGAATATTTCGTTCACGAATGATTCACCTAGAAATCAATCAATTTGTTCAATCCCCAATCGGTTGTGAGTGATTTAATTCGATTTGATTTACTTACTTCACTTGAAAACATATCAAACAATAGTTTCACAAAAACTGAATCAATCGTAAATTAATTGATCCGTTTGCGAATGATTCACCAGCAAATCAATAAATTTATTTAATCACCAATCGTTCGTATATGAATCGATTCGATTGTAAACAGATCATTAGCTATACAAATGTTTCAAAACAAGTGAATCAATTCGTTCGTAAAAGATTTTTATTTGAAGAAAAGTCGGTCTTCTCACGCGATTGCGTGAGTGTTTTTTCTTCAAATTGAGAAACGAAAAATTCTATATTTTTTTAATGCGAGAGAAAAATTGAAGGTTCTACGAAAAAAGATTTTTGCCGAGAAAGATTTCATTTTGAGATATTCCCAGCTGAAATTAGAAAGCCTAATTTTCTTGTTTTCATTTTTTGTAACTTTTCAAATGAGCCAGTTGAAAATGATTTTTGGAGGGAAAGGATTAGCTGATGTGGTGGAGTGGGAGAGAGTGTGCATGTTTCATTTTGAGAAAGTCTTTGCTTTTGATTTTGAGATTCGATTTTTTGTGAAAATATTTCGACAATTTTTATTGATTGGGTTGTTTTTAAGAAAGAATTTATGCTGACAAATATTTTGGATTAAATTTTTTTCAAGGTAAATAATCGTATTCTAGAGTAGACCTCCAATTTTCAAAAAATTTTTGTTTACCGAGTTAATAATTTCCATTTCAAAAAAATCAAAAATTATAAGTGAATAAAATTCAACCGGTGCAACATTTATTTTTTTTCTCGAAGCGGCTCATCTGAGTAATTTTTTTCAACGTCGTTTTTAAAAGGAAAAAAAAACAATTCGCGAATAGAAAATTTTTCACGAATTTTCAACTTTGGTAAACCCATCCTCATTTTCATTTCTGCGTCGAAAAAAAAACCAGCAAAATAATAAAGATTTTAAACTAAAAACAATACCGCTCGCTTCGTACTCAAAAATAGATTTCTCGTACAGCGTATAGCGTATATACTCGAGTGGGCAGAAACCTGATGGGGGAGGAAACTCGCAGCAACGATCTAATTTCAAACCAATTGTTCCGTGAAAGTTTTCAGTAAAAATATTAACAATACCGAGCGACGACTTCGACGAGCGACCCGACGTTGGGAAAAAGAAAAAGAGGAAGCTTTTTTAAATAGTAGGATTTCGTCGATGCGAAAAAATTGATGGTATTTATATGCATAAATACGTACGCGTTTTTCCATCATCCTCGTCATCGTCAGCATCGATGTAAAGGAACGTGCGGGGCGTGCGGATCACTTTGCGGTTTTTTTCTCTCTTCTCTCGCGATCGAATATTTTATCCTTAGATTGCCGGTTGGATTGCGGTGTTGCAATTTTCTTATGAATGAAAACATTAGTGTGAAGTGGAAAACAGCTAGCAGCAGGCAGAAGAGAAGGAAAAGTTGTGGAATGCTGACTGCTTATTGAAGCATGCATTCGGAATACGAATCGAGACTTATCATCTATAGTCAATCTTACTTTACTCGAAGTAATTTTGCTTGTTTTTCCGAGCGTTATATTTCCCCCTCGATTTTCTTATATACCAACGACTTGAAAAAATCCACATATTTTTATGTTAGAAGAAGCCGGCAAACTCTCGGGATATATTTTTGACATTCAGCCGACGATTTTTTTTTCTTTCTTACTTTATTCCTGCGTTTTATTTTACTTTTTTTACACTTTTTTTTTCTTTTTCGTCGTTGTAATCTTCTTAGCCACGTAGATTTTCGAGATTGTGGAAAATATTCGTCCGAATTTGCCACCTTTTTAATGTATACGGAAAGTGAAAGTTGTCGGAGGCTTGGTCTTCATCGTGGTTTGGGTTTTTGTGGGTATTTTTTATCAGATTAAGCGGCGGAGTGTGTGGTGGTGAATTTTATAGTGATGTGAAAAAATTTCGCATGCTAATTTACTCTCAATAAAGTTGATGGTCATATAATGCGTTTATCGAAAACCTTCTTGTATGCGAAGTTCAAAAAGTATGGGTAGTTTTGCTCAATTATATTAATTTATCTGTCGATTGATAATTTTGTGCTGAGACTTATAAATCATCAGTTGACGTGTAAATTGGTTTTTGAAAACTTGCACTATTCCAATGTTTTAAAGCAGAGTTGAGAAGAACGATTTTTTTTTCAACTTGCTGAAAGATTCCAATCTTAGTACATATGTTGAGGTTCTCCTTACGTTTGTGTAAATTTTACATGTTCATTCAAATTGAAAATGAAAATTTAGATTTTTTTTCACAATTTCATTAATATTTTGCCTCAATATTATCCTCTGGAAAATTGTTAACCGCGACGAGGAGCTCTTTTTATGACTAAAATGAACAAAACAATCTCATAAATAATGAGAATCACTAATGAAATTTTTTTCTCGAAAATTTCTGTTTTCACGTTGTTTTCAAATTCATAGCGAGAGTCTTCGTTATAGAATTTTGAAAGTTTATAGCAGTCTTGTAATTTTACTGCCGAAATAAGGCAAAATTTTCTCGAAAACTTTTTTGTCGATGGTTTTCTGTAGTTTGAAATTTTTTTGTCGGCGTTATTTTACGAGTAAATTTTCCACTGTGAAAGGATTATTGTTTTATTAACTTTTTTTCTCTTTTTTTGTTTCAGGTATGTTGAATGAATTTTCGTGGTTGTCAAATTTGTGAGTATTACGTCTACTTTTCTTATTCAATCAAACTTTCATGGACTGATGGGCTTATTTTAAGCTGATTTTCTTCTCTCCTTTCTCATCTAATACTCCAAGTTTTTTAAACAGTTATTGAACTCGCTCCAATTTTTCTACATATTTTTTTTTGTGAAAAAAAATATTACTCAACTTGAAGAATTCTCCAATTTTAAAAATAACGAACCACCCACAAATTCTGTTGTGTTGGAAACACCTCGTTTTATTCGATTTTTCTCGTGGTTTTCTGTTTTGAAATTTGTTGAAAATTCGTTCCTCGAGTTACTTTTAGCTTCTCATCTCGAGGGTTCACAGCGTCATTTTTTCCTTCTTGCGACCTTGATATAGGCTTTATTTACGAATATGCCGGGTAATTTAGTTGAAAAGTTGACTCTTTTTTCCAAAAATAACCACTTCGAATTTTTTTCTTTGAATTTCAACGTCTTTGATCCTCTTTAAAGAGGAAAAAATCTCCCTTACGATGATGTATTATGTATATTTAGACCTAATTTTATTCAGAAAAATATGTCTGTTCTTTTAAAAATAGACTAACCCTTTTCGACGTAGGTGTAGGTCTTCTAGTGTGACGTCGTTACACATACACACGCGTTCAAAAAATTGGCCAGCCGAGTCAGAATTATGCTGACTTTGCGAATACTTTGGTGGCTCGACCATGTGCATTTTACCGAGGTCTTCTAGTGTGACGTCGTTACACACGCGTTCAAAAAATTGGCCAGCCGAGTCAGAATTATGCTGACTTTGCAAATACTTTGGTGGCTCGACCATGTGCATTTTACCGTTAGATGGTATGCAGACGAGCGAGTAGAGCTGGTACGTTTTTTAATTGGTATCAGCTTTCTTGACTTATTGTATTTCCTCGAGATCCAATTTTTTTTTTGAGAAAAAAATCCGCCTTCGAGAGCGCCAAAGACGCCTGGCAAAACAATGATTCGATGAATGCGGAATAATACACGAGAGATAAGTTGTTGTTGGAAAGTATTATGCTCATCGCTACACGAGCCGGCGAATAAAGCTATATAAAAGATGATGGTACTTTTCGCAGTCGAAAAATAATTGAAAAAGGTAAATTATAATTCGGCGATATTTAAGCGCTCGTTAATTTTTCATTTCGCAGTTTAATTTCGCCGAGGTGGCGTTATAGCAGATACGAAAGAAAAATATCAATGTGCTGAATTGGGCGAGGAGGAGAAGGGCTGGTGTATAATTTCCAAAAGAATAGCTTTACTCATCCGTTATGAAAAGTTTTTATTGTTTGCGGTCTACGTTTTGCGGTTGAGAAATTGTGTGGCGTGAATTTTTCATCGGCGGAGGGATGGCAGGAGGGAGATTATCACCTTTTTGTATGATTCTAAATCATCGCTAATGTAGCTGCGAAAGGTCAACATTACAAAGGTGGTTCAAAAAGTAAGTTTCCCATTCTCGTTTTTTGGGGTTGGTTTGCACTGATCGCGCTGAAATTTCTACCACGGATCAGTGATACTGTGGTTAGTATTTGGTGAAAGTTTCGTTGGAATCGGTTGCGTTTTGCGTGTTTTATAGGTGCATAACCATTACGACGACGGACGAACCTCCGTCCAAGATGAAGCTGAGGGGTGTGATCAAGTTTTTTTACCCTTTGAGCAAATCTCCGATCGAATTTTTCCAAAAGGGAACACCATAAATGAAGTTTGATGCCTGGACAATTTGATGAAACTCCAAAAAGCAATTCGAAACAAATACCATGGCCTAAAAATTAGTGCTCCTTTTGGACAACGTTAAGCCTTATTTCGCCAACAAAATGCAGGGCATAATCAAAATTTTTAAATGGGAATTTGGTAAACGATTAACCACCCTGCCAACAGCCCCTCTGTTTCATTGTGTGATTTTTCAATTTTTGGTCACTCAAAATTGACTTTGAATGGAAAAAACGAAGAAATCTAACTTGTTGTGAATGAGTAAATAGTGCAAGTTGGACGGAACATTTTGGAACGCGCAATTTACAATCTTGTGCCACAGCAGAACAAATGCATCAATCCGTTAGGCGAATACACTGAAAGTTGCATTAAGACCTCCTCTTTCCAATGATGTATTTACTTTTTTATTTTGATGACATATTGTATGTTTTATGAGCATGGGAAACTTACTTTTTGAACCACCTTTGTATTATGTTTGATGGTAAATTATATACCCAAGATAATTCTTTTTTTTCTTCTTTGAAATTTTCAATGATTTCTGAAAGACGTGATAGGTGCTTTTCGGTTCAATATTCTACCTCTTTTTTTCTGTCCTTGTTCTCCTTTTCCTCGAAATAAAGCTGGAAGTTTATTTTTGCCCAAAAAATATTTTTTAAAGGAGGGAGAATCAGAGATGACATGAATAAAAAACCATCTTTAGAGATTTTCAGAATCTCATGAAATTCAGGCAAGAAAAAATTTTCGATGAAAATTTCTATTGATATGATAATTTGGCACATTACTCGTTTTTCTTGTGTTTTCCTTATTCTCGTTTCAGGGGAAAGAGGTCTGTTGCTTTTTTTTGTATTTTTTCAAGTTCTCAGACATTGACAAATTTTCACATAATTTTCACAAAATTCGAGGAGCGTCATTATTTAGGATGGTGATTCAAATTTCATAATTTGTAAAAAAAAATTAGACTTTTTTCTTGAAAATTTATTCTAGCAAAGATTTTACGAGTATTACCAGACTTTTCACTGTTATTCTTCATTTAATTAATAAGTACCTACATGAAAAATGCGTACCAAACTACCATTTTCTCTATGAAAAATGTGAATTTTCAAAAAATTTCGCCCTTGCTTCGCCTGGTCATTATGTTTTCCCTTTCAGGTTACTTTAGGTGTGATTTTAAAATGAGGCTTCTTGACTCAAATTTCAAAAATTCAAAAAAAGCCAAAAAAAATGAGTTTTCTCATGAAAATAACGTCGTTTTATTACTTGAATCTCTCACTTTCCAAAATTGTTGCCTCTCTGAGCTCAGGTTGACTTTCTTGTGTATTCCAGAATTTATATTTATTTTCTAAAAAATTCTTATTCCAATTTAAAAAATGTCAGAGCTGAAAAAAATAACTTATCACATCAAAAATGATCTTAAGTAATTTTTTGAATTATTAACATTTAATATTCGTAACGTTTTGCCCTCGCTTCGATCGCTCTTATAGTTTTCTTTTCTAAAATTATTCTAAAATTACTGTGTAAATTTAGAAAATGTCAAAGACTAGCAAAATCGACTTCCCAATGCTATTCAAGTTTTCGATTAGGTAACGAATTTTCAAAACCGCTTTCATTCGCTTCGCTGAGACCGTTTGTTTTCTTATTCAAAATTTAAATTTATAAAAAAATAATTTTCAAATTTGAAACATACCAATGCTAACAAAATCAACTTCATGACATCCAAAATTAATAATTTAATTGAGTTGGGTATTTATTTTTAGAATTTGTCTGAATTTTAGAGAGCTTTTTCCCTCGCTTCGTTCGGAGTTTTTGATGGCTTTGAAATTTAAAAATGCTACACCAGTATTCAAAGGTGACATTCTCTGAATGACACCAAAACAGTTGGAAAAGGTTATTGGGGTGGGGGGGGGGAGCTGAAAAAATATTTTTTAAACAATATTTTTTTTTTTTTTTTTGGGTGTTTGTAATTACTTGATTATTACACCCGTCGTATGAGATTTAAATCGAGTTGGTAAGGTCAAGTTTTTTAATTAGGTCTAAGAATTTTTTAATTTCGGAAGGGTCGTCTGGTATGAATAGGGATCTTTCATCTATTTGTAGGGACAGTCTGTGCTGATGTAAGGAGGGACATTGAAATAGTAAGTGTTGGACAGATATAAGTTCTGAGAGGCAGAATTGACATGTGGGTTTTGGGGCCTTTTCATAGAGGTGATTATGTGTGATTTTTGTGTGGCCAATTCTCAGTCTGGTTATAATGATTTCTTCAAGTCTGTTTAAGTGGGAGAGGTTTTTCCAAGGATGGACTAATTTTTTATGTTGAAAGAGCTTGTTTGTGGTTTGGAGGGACCAAAAGTTTTGCCATTTCTTAAGTGTGCTTTGGGTGAAGATAGATTTGAGGTCGTCAGCTGTGATAAATATAAGGGGAGAAAGGATGGTGGCAGATTTTGCATTAATATCTACAATTTCATTTCCTAAGATTCCAACGTGGCTGGGTACATACATAAACTGTATGAAGAAGTTTGAATTTTGTAAGTCAAATAGAGTTTTATGAATATTTTGAATTAGAAGGTGATCGGAAAAAAGATTTTGGATAGCAGTTAGTGAGCTGAGGGAATCACTTTGAATTAAGAAGGACTTATCTTCTGATTCATAAGTGAGTATGTCACAGTTTTAAACAATTTATTGGATAGAAAGTGAAAAATTGTCGCTGGCATTTCACATTTCCAGATAAAAATATTTCAATTGAAGCAAACTTTCACTTTCAAATTTTTCTAAATTAGAATTTGAAAAAAAAAAATGTAATTTGAGCTTCTTTTTGATTATTGAGGTGGGAGGAGGTAGAGAGGTTCAAATTTTGGTATCATCTGTCAAACAAAGAAACACAAATTTAACCTGTTCTTTCCATTTCTGGTCCTACTGCATGAAAATTTCACAGATATAATGAATTTTTTCAATGTTCAAAAAAGGAAGGATTTTGCATTTTGTTTACCATCAATACCATCATCCATAGTACCTCTTGCTAACTTGAAATGTGGTAAAAAATTCCAAACGAATAGCAACAGATTCGTTGTAATTTTCGTTGGATCGGTATTAAGTATGTATTTATGAAGATAAAGTTAACGAATGATGTGAAAATATTGGAAAACAGTACAGGAGACGTGCAACGTGCACCGTACACATGAAGGGAAGTTTTCTCGTTCTCGATGTTTTTTTTTTCTTTCATCGTATAACTTTGGCCTCATGCTCTGTGTGTTTTTTCCACCGGACCCGAACATGTTTGTAACTCCGCGAAAACGAAAATATTCCACACACGAAAGTGCCGCTAATATTTACTGCCAGGGCTCTCGACTAAATACTAAATAAACACGATTTACTTCCAGGTCGTTAATTTTTGCTGCACTTTTTATTTCAGTTAGTTCGACGGAATACAAATACTTATACTCGTAAATGTATGTACGTTACGTACCTAGCTAACCGACGTACCACGTATATGAGTTTTAGATAGAAAGACAGGGGTAGGGGTAGAGAGGAGCTCGAGATAGTTATTTACGTTGAAGTTGGTATTATAGGCCAGGTAGGGCATACACAAAAAAAAAGGGTAAAGGAAATGATCGATAGTACACGAAATAAATATAGTGCAGGAGTAGTTCTATATTCACGTAGTATTATAACATCATACAGACTAATTTTCATTTCGCAGTTAATTAACTACACGTTATAGTATGTATACGTAATTATGTCGGAGATTTTCTTCGGCTCCCATCTCTCTCTTTCTTCATCTATCGCTGATTCTACGAGTATTTTCTCTTATATGTAGTACTAAACAACCTATATGAAAAGTTTTCTCTCACCAAGAGGGTGTTTTTTGCTTCGTACGAGTATTAAAAAGCGTCTGGTGTATAGCATCGTAGACGTGGTGTATTGGATTAGGGTGTAAACGTAGCATAATATGGGAAAGTCTGCGATGCTTAACACACAAATCAGACCTCAGTTATGATTTCCATTTCGTTAAAGGGGTAGAATTACCTACGTCAGAGGAGTCTGTATACGATTCCTTATGGCTTGATAGGTGTAACGAGTGTGAAAGCTGTGTAGGCTCAAGAAAGCGAAGTGTTACTTTTATGTTATGTTTTAAATTACATTTACGCGAACTCGACTGGCACAGACGCGCGTGTTTATTGAAAAACTTTCGTAGCTTTTCAAATATGCTCGAGGTGAATGTGGAATTTTACGCGGGAATTAATGCTAAACTTACTAGGTCAAGAGAGGGTGAGAAAGTGGGTGAAATTTCGTGGGGTTTTGATGAGTTAATTATACAACGAAAGCCAAGGAGTAGTGAAAAGATTGTGTTATGAATTATTATTGAGATTAGGGAGGGGAAAGGCGAACGACTGTATGAAAGAAATAAAATTAAAGATCACCCAAGCCTAGAAAAAGGGTCATTTTTCTAAATGAAAAATTCAAAGATTTTCTGAATTATTTTTGCTAAAAATTGTTCATGTTTTTTTGGTCAATTAAAATTATTTAATGAGAGAATTGAAAAAAAAAATGAAAATTTCAGCAGCCAAAATTCTTTTAATATTAAATTATTTGCGGGCTTTGGAAACAATTTTTTGTGATTTTTTTTGCTCCCACTTAATTTTTATTTTTATGAAAAAAAAGAAACAGAAAATTTTAGCCCTCTTCCCTTCTAAAAAATGAGTCGTTTTGAGAGTCTCCACTTCATTGAGAATGTAATGAAGAATATATGTAGGTTGAAAATCCTCATTTTTTGTGCCAGAATTCTTATAAAATTAGTCCCTTTTAAAAAAACTATATATTTTCTAGTTCTCAGAGTGATGTTGCCTGCCTGCCTCCTCTCTCTAGAAATGAGCCCTCTTGTTGATTAATATTTAAAAAATGAAATTAATGTAATCTATGCGTCATAAAGCTATGTTGGATTCCCTGTTGTATTTAGCGTCCTACAAAGTTGTAAAAAAACAGAAAAAACTTGAATGGGGGAGGGACTTTTTTTCCAAACTTTTAATTTCTGTGTCCGAATCACCGATCTAATCAATAATCTCCGTTTCACCTTATTTTCGATCTCTGGATTCCTCTGAAGTCTGAATAAGCACTTGTTTCCTAAGCAATGTTGTCCTCCAGTTTCTATTTTAAAGCAATCAAAAAATTTATTCCCTTGAAAGTTGAAAAAGTGTGAAAAATCATTCTGTTTTTCTAGAAAATTTTTGAAAAATATTTACTCACTTTTCATGTATTTTATTTTTTCTTCCATTTTTTCAACTTTGGGCTATAAATCAATTTGTTTGAAAGACTTGGGAAGGTTTCCTTATGAAAGGTTTTTTTAAAGTAAGTAATTTTGGAGCTAAAATTGAGAATTTTTAAAGATTTATTTTTCTGAATTTTTTTTGACTTTTTTTCAACTTGGAGAAAAACGAATCCCAGGTACCATGTTTTTGGGCCTGAAGGAAATTTTAAAAATGAAGAATGATCAACAATTTCCGGGGTGGAATTGCAAAAAAGGAAATTTCAAAAAAAGTTTTCAGGTAGAACTTGATTTTTTCAACTTGATTAGCAACCTATTGTTTTTGAAATTTTCATACTTTTTATGGAATTTTTCGAATTTTTAAAATGAAAAAAAGCGAATCTTGAAAATTTGCATGTTTTTTTTTTACCAAAAAAGCCATTATTTTAAAAAAGTTTTCAGATAGAACTTGATTTTTGTTTTTGGAATTTTCATCGTTTTTTTTTTTAAATTTCGAATTTTTGAAATAAAGAGAGGCGAATTCGAATAATTATTCAAAGGTAATCATTGATGATTTGAATGAATGATTGAATGAATGAATGGACGATTGAATGGTACTGGCCCTGAGATGTTGATGACCTGTAAATGATTATTTGTAATCTTATCAGGCTATTCTTAATCGCGCATGGTAAAGTACCTTGTTGCGAGATTACCTATTCAAACTCTTCTTCATCGAATAATGAGCCGACCGAGTCATTTTATTTTAAATGAATAATTGGAAACTTTTTGAAGATCAAAAGTTTTCTTATCGGTGCAATTTTTATCGTCCAATTTCAATATTTTAGTTTCAAGTAGGTACGTAGCCTACGTACCTCTACCTACAAGGCGTCTAATTTCACAGTCTCGGTTCTAGTTTTTTTTTTTCCATTGTTCGTACAATCCCTTGGTAGGTTTGCTTGAAAACCCGAGAATTTCTCGAAGAATTAAAAAAAATGAATTTGAGATTTCTAAGACGGTTGTATTTTTATCATTACTCCTCCACGAGACAATTTTTTGAATAATTTAAACCATTTTTTCCCCTTCGTTTGTCCATGAAAACTACTTCTTCTCTTCTCGGTGTGTCTGCTCGTCCCTAAAGCTTGATAAATATATTATAATTTTTTGCCATCGTCATTTCATCAACATTCGTAAGGACAAGTACATTGCATATTCCCCGATGACTGCGAGAAATCCAATTCCATTTTTTAATAACGTGTTTTTCATGGCATCGTTAAAATTTCTCGAAAACTTGAACCACGTCGATAATGAAGTGAAGTGGCACGAGTAGAGTTGTCAAAATATCGAAAATTATCGATAACTATCGATATTTCAGCTATCGATAAGTTATCGATAACTTTTCACGTTATCGACCTTGTAAGGTCGATAACGTAAAAAAATTTTATGCAGATAAAGCCTGAAAAATTGGCGAAAAACCAGCGTTGCCAGATGCTGAGGCACTGAAATCGCCCATTTTCTCGCCTCAAAGCGCCAAAAAACGCCAAAAATGAAGAAATTTAACCGCCGACACATAAATTTGGCGTTTTTAAGCCCAGTTTCCGCAATTACGCCCAATCTGGCAACACTGGAAGCGTTATTGATAAACTATCGATAAACTATCGATAGTTTTGCCAAACTATCGATAGTTTATCGATAGTTCATTTTTCCGATATTTGACAACTCTAGGCACGAGAGAAAATCCGTTGGTAGAAAAATGCAGAATGGAAGAGCAGGGGGGGAGTAAGAAACTTGAAAACAAAAATTTTTAGAATGGTATCACGTGTGCTGAAATTTTAGTGGAGTGAAAAAAAATTAACGAAGTTGCGACTATAAAATAAAGTCTGGTGAAAATGCATGATTCTGGACACATAGAACAAAAGTATAGTGGGTGTTTTTCGCAATTAATTTCTTTAAATTTTACGAATTTATGTGTCGAGCTGTTTTTTGAAATTTATGAAAAATGAATGTTTTAAAAGATAGGATGGAAAAGGAAAGTTAAGGGGTAATTTATGGTCTTTATACTCCTGCTTTCATATTCATAATGTACAAATACGGTCTACTTACTTACGTTGGGTTTTCGGAAAAATATATACGATCAAGTACGAGTGTTCTTCGAAGTTATATGGTACTCGAAGTAGCAAGCAAAGCCTGGTTCGTAGCTGTATGCGCCCAAATAATAAAATTGTTTAATCAATTGTTGGAGAATTAATTTTCGTTGTTTAATTAAAAAACTTTCACACGGTGTAACGATAAAAGCGCCACTATACACGCGCGATACGAATTAAGAAAAACAATTAGAGAAAATTTCTCGTTCCAAACACGTATACCATGAGTACACTTTGTTGTATTTGTTTGCACTCGGTATAGGTAGTACCAGTAGGCATATACTTGTACAGACTAGTGATTGTGTTGGCTTGGTTTGTTGTAGTTTTACCCCCCTTCGAACTGTGGAAGGAGGAATAGACGTTCAGTCGAAACGTCAATACTGCGTAATTAACGCTTCGAACTAATTGACTTTTGAACTTGGCGATGATTTGATAATAATATTCGTTTGTTTAAGTTCTCGCGTGTGTGTTAGTAGAAGAGGCGGCGAAGGGAAGATGTTGGAATTAAATTTTTGAAATCGATGCGGCTGCAGACGGTTCGCGTCGCGCCGGCAGGCAAAATTACCTTTTTATATAGAGATATGGCAAACGAAGAGCCGGATCGAGCCGCAGCCGTACGCGAGCTACAGATTCATTTACGAATAGAATTAAATTCCTATTGTGTATGTATGGTTGGTGCGGATTTGCATAAGTCGCGCCCGAAAGCCAAAGAGTGGTAGATGAACGAGGTGTGTGGTACGTGGTACGCGGTGGTGGTACTTTATGGCACTGATGCTCTGTATACGTATGTATATGAACGAGTTTAAAGTACATTTATATGTATGGTATGGTATATGGCAAATATGGCACATGTGTGCTTTGAAAATAGTCTCGTCGTAGATGCGAATATACGAGTACTAAAGCGGATAGTTTTACGGAATTCGTGTACAGTGTATAGCTTCATTTTGGAAAATACCAGCCATCCAATGGTGTAGGCGAAGACGACGAGACGGTTTTAGTCGAGGCAAATTAGCGTGAATATAGATACTCGTAGAGCTGCTAAATGAAGAAATGTCTGCGGAAGGTTTTTCGATTTTTGTAGACGAAGATGCAAATAGCGGGAACCTACGTACCCTATTCAACGAATTGAGTCAGGTGTTTGCGTAGAATCCTTCAATTTTGCCCATTCCATGCCAGATCGGCGGATTATATTGTACGATGGGTTTTCGATTTTTTTCAAAATCAGATCATGTGTAGAGGTCATCAAACGATGACGAATGATGCAAACCGTACATTTTTTCGATTCTTTTTGGCAGAACTGTGGAGCTTTAAAGTTCTCCAAAATGACCGAAAATGGAAAATTTCAGTTGCAAATTGCTCCGGTTATGCGTGGTTTGGAATTTTGAACTTTTTTTTCAAATTGTCGTACTTTGAGAGGGTAATTGACAAATGATGTCAAAATCAGTGTTGCCACTTTCAAAAACCTAAAAAAATCGATTTAAAAACTTATAATTTGAGTATAACCACGATCGATGTCCACGATTTAAAATTCTGAAACATTCTCAGTTTTAGTCCTTTTTATGTAGAATAACGTATCAAAAAATTGGATGAACATTTTTTTTCATTTTCAAGAAAATAAAAGTACAATTTTGTACAAGTTTGGCACTTATTGCAAAAATACCATTAGAAATCTAAAAAATGAAAATTTTTGCATTTTTGAGATGTTTTACCAATGTGTAGAAGAAAAAGTGAAAAAAATCCCCCTCCCCCCAATTTGTCAACGAATTGACGAGAAATACAATTTTTCGTATAGCAAAAAAATACCAAAAAGTAATTAAAGTACAGCGAAGTATGAAAGAAATGAAGCAACAACTCTGTTCAAAACATCGTTAAAATGACAAATGTTTTGAGCATTAAAATCTCTAAAAATTAACAAAAAGTGATGAAATTTCAACAAAAAAAAAATGCAAAATTTCATGGAAAATACATAAAGCAAGAAAATCAATAAAAATACAAAAGAATTGATCTGATTTTTATAGGTAAATGTTTCAACAAAAAAAAAAAACTTAACTACGTGAAAAAAAAGTTGCAATCATGTTGAAATGATATACGAGTAAAAACTCAGAAAAACTATGAAAATCAATCAAAATTACGAAAAAAATGATGAAATAGTGAAATTTTTCAAAAATTGCGTGGATTATCGAAAAGTGAGTAAATATTTGGGATTTTGGGACAAAAGCTAATGATAGGAATTCGTTGTGAGCTTTGGAAAAAAATTTCATGAAAACGGATGTTTTTTTTCAGTTTAGTTTCAGGGTTCAGTTGAAGATTTTAAAAGTTTTGGTTCCATTTTACATATGGTTTCAGTTTCGGTCCAAAACTAAGTGAGTTTTTTGGTCTTTTGGTTCGGCCTTCCGACCCTGTTTTTGGAGGGGTAGAGAACAGGAAAGAAGGAGAAGGGTAGATTACGAGTGGAGTTGATGTGGAATGAAATTGTACTTTGAAATAACGAAAAAGGTAGAAAAAAGCACTAATTCTCGTGTTGGATTTCAGTGAGATTCCTTGGAAATGCAGTTTTTGTCTTTGCTTATAATGTCCAAAAATTCATTTTTCAAGTTTGAAATTTGTTGTCAAAAGTTCAATTCTGAAATTGGCTGTTATCTATGTAAATTGTAAAAAAGCTTCTATCGATTCTTCAATTTTTTCATGCACTTTCACAATTCATTTAATCTTTCATTTAAAGAGGCGGTTCCTTATTTTTATAGTGTGTGTTGCACATTGTTGGTCTCAGTCTGAGAGAATTCGTGGTAATCGAATGAATTACTCGTATTTGTTGTTGATTTCAAATTAATTTTTTTGGTCGCATTTTGATTAATTTTTTCAAAGTGATTTTTAAAATTGCAATTTTTTAAATTTTAGAATGTTTTTGTGATTAAAAATTTTTTTTTCGTGGAGATTTGAAATTCATTTTGTGAATAAGCAGATTCATATTTTTTTTTGTAATGACTTGATATTAATTTTTTGCAGCAAGTGTTGTAAATTTTGTTGGTGATTTTTAAAACTAAATTGTTCTGTGGTGATTTAAAATCAGCGTAGAGTTTTTTTGTGGTGGTATTAATTTTTCTTTTTTGATGTCAAATGAATGGTTCATTGATGATTTCAAATAGAATTTTTCAATATTGATTTCTACTGAATCTTGTTAAATAAATTTTTCAAGTCTGAAACAGACATAAATTGCCAAACTAGTATGTGTCTCCGGTGACGAAATTTTCCATGATTATGGTCTCTCTTTGGTCAAAGGAAAAATTATTTCATATGAAATTATACGGAAATTATGCACTTTGAACGTGGTTATTTTTCCATCAAATATTTTCTCCGGAGGCTAAGTTTTATTTGGGTACCGAAATGTGTGTTTTTTGTTTGATAACGCGAGTGAATAAAGGTAATTGCATGTTTTGATTAAGGTAATCAACTTTTTTGAACAAACAAACGATTACGATGCGAACATTGGGAGATACTTCTCAGCAAATACATTTTAATCCTAGCAAATTACCTCTAAAATGAGAAAGTTACCGTATCTCCAGGTAGGAAAAAAAACTTTTATTTGTGGGAAAAAATGTTCTTAAAATTGGAGTTTTCGATGTTTTTGATTTTTCAGAAAATTATACTCGTAGAAATCTCAGATGCAATTATTTTTTTTAAAAAATATGCCTTTAAATGTTACAATTTTTTTCTTGTTTCGAGTAATTCTGAAGTTTTTGAAGTTCAACTTCAAAAGTCTTCTTTTCTGAGGTAGGTATATATCGTAACTTTGCAGAACGAGGAAACATGAAAATCGACTCCGAGAGTCAAAATTAATGAATTGAGCCTATACTTTGAAGTTCCTTGATTTTGATCAAAAATATGAGAATTTTCAAATGCTTTATAAGACCTAATGGCCATTTTTAATGCAAATATTTCTTTATGAAATTGAAGATGATGGCACTTTGACTTAGTTTTCTTTCCGGTTCAATCTCCGGTGTTGTCCAATTTATGTAATACTTATTCATGATTTTTTTGAATAATTCCTGAATGAACTTATCAAATTTGCAAATTTTTTTGGTGGGAATAAATGACGTCAACTGTTATCTACTAGTTATATAATTTTTCTGTAATTTGATAAATCCTTATCTAAAATTTTTCAAATCAAAGGATGCCTATATTAATGCGAGCACGTGATTTACATATGTACACGTAATGATTGCAAATTCACACCTCTTTTTGGTAACCCGAGTAGGTATCGCACAATGTATATACGTGTAGACTGTAATGAAAATTCGACAACAAAGAAACCCATTGTAAAGGCGAATGTATATTATGTATAATCAGCTGAACCGTACCTAATTAGAGCTGGTAATGAGTGAAAGAAGACAGATACAAAGGCAAACACATCGACTGCGGGGTGGCGATGGCGGTATTGCGTTAGGGTTAAATTTACCTCTACCTTTACCCACACCATACCCTACACAGGGGATGAAAAGTTGAATATTGTGCGAGGTGGTGAAGAATATTAACTACATATAAGAACACAGGCATCGTTTATATGCACATGTGTACACCGACATGAGTATATGCAGATATATGGATTGTTTGTTACGAGGATAAGGTGGCTGGAAAATTGGCTGCAACGTGGTATCCAGCTAGCTTATGGAAATTTTCACCTATTCGCCATACTTATGTAGTATATACGAGTCTAAAGCTATGTGAAGGCAATGAGGAGTTTTGGGCTAAAGTGGATTGGATGAGGTGCGACGAGGGCGAAATATTGTTGTACAAGAGTTTCTAATAAGGTAACTTTAGTATAAGCTTATTGATGGGGGTAATTAATAGACTCGTGTAAACGTAGGTAGGTAACTCGAAGGTAAAGCAGCGCAAGGCGCTATATTCATTTTACCAAAAGTGTTCCGCGCTCATTTTCGTGGCTTGGATTTGTTTTCATTTGTGTATACCATGTATACGCCGGAGAATATGGCTCTGGCGAATGTTGCTGATACGACTCAACGAGATATTATTTCTGATCCCTCGCTGTAAAATAGAATTAATGAAATGAGAAAACTCATACAGAAGTTGAAATTGTCTTTAATTGAGCTAGACCGAGACGGTGGAATGATCAAGTTTTTTAAACGTTTGTGATGGTTTCGGATGTGGAGGAAATGAGGATTTGAATTAAAATAGGAGTAAAGTTGATATGACAGGTGGTTTTTGTTAATAAATGGTAGAGTTCAGAAAATTCATGAAAAGCTATCATTTTAAAGCAAATACGTATCAGATTGGTTGAAAGTTGTGGGCTCGTACATGGCGTATGTTTTATTATTGGATTTCTTGATTTTTTTGTGGGGGGGAGTTAATTTGGAAATGAGGGGATTGCATTTTGGCGATTTTTTTTCTCGAACTGTCGTCATCGTCGTTGCCTTCCCTACCTCTTTCTTCTCAAGTTTAGTTCGTCAAAATTACCAAAAGGGTCATTACCATTAACCCTCCCCCCCTCCACAAAATGCAATATTGAAAGAAAGTCATGTCTTTCGATTTTTCTCAATTTTTTTTTGCAGTGTCTACCCACCCAATAAGTAAGAAACCCGCAATCAGTGTGGTCCCAGCCCCCTTAAGGGGTGGGTAGGGAGGGTCCTCCATTATTTTCACATTGTCTTGAGGTACTCTACTTCAGCAGCACATTCCTCCAAAGCTATACATAATATGTACTTTGATCAAAACTGATTTCAAATTGCATTTTGAACATCTTAAGCATTTTGAAATTTTCAAAAGTTGAAAGTTGAACTTTCAAATTTCAAAATGGCTCTGTAAATGGGAGCTACCATTAAAAATTCTGAAAAAATGTCCATAAATGTACCTTTTGATGCTTTTTCGAAATATTCAATTTTCAAGATGGGATCTTTTAATGGAGGAGGAGCATCCCCTCGTCCAAATTTGAGCAAAACTTTCAAAAAAGATCTGGGGCATGTGATATATCGAATTGTATGTTTTTGGTGACGCTGAATACGAATATGACGTCAGATTTCTGATTGGACCCCATCCACGGCCCCCAGCACCTCCCCAAATGGGGTAAAAGTTCAAAAAAGTGTTTTGCTCGTGCGATACATGAAATGGCATGGTTTTGGTGAAGCTGAACACGAATATGACGCCAAATTTTTGATTGGATCCCATCCACGGTCCCTAACGCAAATGAAATAATTTTTTTTTTGGATTTTTACCCATCGGTGTTGAAAGACATGACTCAAAAACTTTGGTCGAATTGACATGGAATGACCCAAAAATGAACCACAATCCAACGAAATAATAATTCACCTAGCGAAAAACTACGACACTTTGGTATCTAAAATAATTATATTCCATTTGTATCAAACAAAAGTGTGACATCTCAACAACTTTACCGTGTACTAAGCGTACTTCAAATTGAAACGTTCACGAGTAGTAGACTAGATATGCATAAATAATAGATGATCTTTCGTCGTCATAAATATACCACTTAGCGATATAATACGTACATATAAATTGAATAACGCGAGGTGATTCACTCGAAACGTCCGTCAAGTCGGTCTAGTGATTTTTTGAGGCCAAGTTTAGTTCAAAGTATGCTCGCGCAGTTACACGTTCATCTTATATTTTTAGCTCTCATTAGATGTTTATGAAAATTTCGAAAACTTTTGGTCGTTCGGTTATTATAATTTGTAGGTATTCGTCGTCGACAAAATACCACGTAATTTTGATGCGTCTGTATTAGTATGAATAAATTAACACGAATTTATATCTTGGAATATACACGATGCCAGTTCTACCGGCGCGGTGGTGGACGTTGTTCGTTGCTCTTTCCATAATCTAAGTTGGTACTAGTGGACTTGAAAGTTCCAGCACACTATGAATGAAGCAGCGAGAACGTCTCCTTTCACCTACCTACCATACGTTTCGTCGTCGTCTTAGTTTTCGTCGTTCGAACTGAAAACTAATCAGTCGAGCGTAAATATTTAATTTTCGTATAAAACATTTATAATTCCATCAAATGTAAATTTAATGACTATTAAACAATAAAATGACGATTATTTGCCCAAGGAAGGCAACGTAGTAATAACGGGCTAACAACCCGGCGAGCTGACAAAGCTTTACGACGATATCGTACTATGGTATATACCTACGAGTGTAGAATGCTCCTACACAATATAGACAGAGACACCCGTCGAAGCCCGTTATAAAATGGTAACTATTTTCGCGCCCGTTAAGCTCGGTTCTAAATCCCGAAGACCTAAACTTAGTTCATTTTGGTAATTATAACTTTATCTTCGGTGACTATCGGTGTCGTAAAATACTACGCTATATACGGGCCGTTTTATATTGTTTGAGGGTTTTGTAGCTGGCACTATTTTTTTTCATTGTAGGGTGCGAGTGATTTTGGTAATGTGAGGTGTATGTCTGAATTTTCACGTGTTTTATAGCTCTGGGTCAAGGTTGAGGAAGGAAATTTGCAAGGCAGAAACGAAGGTAGGAGTAAGGTCGGATGTGCAATAATATGGTTTGAGATCGAAGTGAAAATTGAAATTTTGAAAATTTTGAACTTTGCAAGAGTCCGATGATGAAATCGTGTTAGAGATTTTAATCATATGGTCAAAATTACATGTAGTAGTCCGCCATATGCCATTAGGAACAATTGTACCCCCTCCCTCACCGATCCTCTAGGATGACTTTTTTTTAAAGGAGATATCTTAAGTAACACTTATTAACGAAATGGCAGCCATTTTTATTGACAGATCCGCATAAATTTCTGATTTTGCTTTCCAACACAGGACTCGCACAAAATTTTTTGAATCGGACAAAGCTAGATTGAAAGAGAATGCAATCAAAAATTTCAAGTGCTCAAGTGCATTTTTACATAGAATTTTGGTGAATTGAAAATCAAATTTTCGCTGAAAGAGGAAAAAAAATCAAAATTTTATCAAATTAACCTAAAAAGCTGAAATTTGGAATAGGTATAGCCTGTTTTTGATCTGCCAAATCGATTGGAAACGGTTTCGAAACGTCTCGAGCAGTTCTGGAGCCTGTAGCAGATTTTTGAAAATTCAAATTTCCACAAAATTTCATCAATTGAAGTAGGTAACCTACTCCAGGCAGAAATGTCCCCCTCCCTTCCCCCATAATTTCTTCAAGTTTAAGTTTATTTTTTATTTTTTTATTTTTATTTGAAAGCTTGTGGAAACAAGCCAATAAGTATTTGAAGACTCAGCACCATCAAAAAACACCAGATGAAATGCAAAACTTGTAATTTTTCGTGGATGTTTTGTTTCTTGACCAAATTTGAATATTCCTTTCTCTAAACCAGGTTTCCAGATCTCCAAGTCGGACAGTCTTGAATTGTAGAAGTATAGTTTGAAATTACATGGTTAGTTTTGAGAGTTTGCAGTGCATTTTGTAAAACATTTTACATTTTTATCAATCTGGAAGAAAAATTTGGAAAAATACGAAGTAAATTGATTTTAAATCTCAAAAAATATGTACAATTTAGAAAGTTGAATTTTTCTCAAGTTGGTTCAAATTTTCATATTTTTTAATTTTCATGAGAGATTTGAAATTTTTTCAATGTGTCTGACGTTACTACTTTCCACTCCTTTTTTTACCAAAATGGTCAGAAAAATCTTGTATTTTCATTAAATGAAAGAATTTTTCAACTTGTTTTAATAATGAAAAATCGAGAGAAAAATTTTGAAAATAATTTTGGACTAGAATAGAATTTATGCCTTGGAAAAATTTTCATTTTTCTTTTCCCTTCCTTCCTTCCTTATCAGTTTAACATCGACGTAGTGGAAAAAAACACTAAATCAGTGAAATTAGTCAGTTAAAAGTAGTGAAATTTGGTTTATGTCGATTTAATGTTCAGTAGTTTCGTTAAGGAACTAAATACCAGGTATGGAAATACGCCATTTTCGGTTATAGATTTCGTAGTTTTGACAGTGATGTGATTTTTTAATTTCAGTCATATAATGAAATGGAATCAAAAAAATGGTGGGAAAATGTCTATTTTGCATATTAAAATGAATATGAGGTGAAAAAGTAACGTAAATTGGCGGTATTATTAATAAATTGGGAACTTGAAAATTTTTTTCTATAACCAAAGATGGCGTATTTCCATACCTGGTATTTAGTTCCTTAGTTTCGTTTAGTCTTTTGTACAATCAATCTAAAGTGCTTAATTTAGTGCAATTACAAATATTCGAAATATGGTGTCCGATCGGCTATGTTATCATGTTGTTTACAATGGGTAAAATCTCGTCGCGCATTACACACGATAGAAATGTGTTTCAGTGCCCGTTGATGGTTTATTTTAATCGTGATACTCTGTAGATTTCACCAATTGAACATATTGGCTTCTAAATAGCTCGAATTTTAATTAATTACCAATTTTTCGTATATATTTCATTATCACTGTGCTACGAGTTATTTGACAAACTGGATATCTACCTCATAAGTTGTGCTTTTTCTTCAACCGGACCAGTTACTAATCCGATAGTGGCGCTAATTGCAACAGGTTCAGCTTATCATTGCCGTGTGGATTGTGTTGCATACCCTCGTAAAGTTAGGCATTAATATGGGTGATAATGTGTGCGGTGCCTGTGACCAAAACGTTGAGGTGGAAAAAGGAGATTACCTTATCCAATGCTCGAATTGTACAACTGTGTATCACGACAAGGACTCTGGCTGTAGTACAGTGACCAATAAATCTTGGCGCGAGAGTGGTACTACTTATCGAAAGACATGGGTTGGTGTATGCTGCCGGAAAAGAAAAATGAGTAATCCCAGTAACTCAAGCACCAAACATCAACGTCGAAATGTGGATGATGACGAGGATTGGGCAGCTAAAATGTCAAAGATTTTGGATTCGAAATTGGATCCATTTGTTAAGAAGCTAGATGAAAGGATGGAAGAAATGTGTGCCAACATTAAAAACAACACAGAGAGTTTGGGTTTACTTACGAGTCGTGTTAAGAAGATCGAAGATAATATCACTGAAGGAGTAGCGAGTGGTGGTGCTGACTCGGAAACTGTCAAGCTGCTTCAGCAACGTGTATGCGATCTGGAGTACAAGTTAGAGGCATCAGAAAACTACTCAAGGCGTGAAAATCTGGTTTTTACTGGGATTCCAATGCAAGGAAACGAAGACCCTTTTGAAGTCGCAGTAAAAGCAGCTGAAATAGTGAATGTTAAAATCGAGCGACGTGATATTGTGGATTGCCACAGATTGCCATCATCAGGGCACAATGACAGTTCACCATCATTTATAGTGAAATTCGTATGCAGGCATCAGAAGAGGATAATTCTAGAAAGCTATCGCCAGGTTAAACCTACTGCTGCTCGATTCGGAGGAGATGCGAATGTAAAAATTTTTGCCAACGAACATTTAGCACCGTATACTTCCAAGTTGTATCGTGAGGCGAGGAAAAGTTTCGGTCCGAAGAAAGTCGAATGTAAAAATGGAATTGTGTACTGTTACGAATATATTTTACATAAATACCGTTAATGACTTCGATGCGAATTTCTTGCTGAGGTAACGTTGTGTCGAATAGGTAAAAAGGCTGAGTTTGCAGAAACCCATATGAACAATCGCGTGATATAACGGTACATCAAAAATATGGAAGGGAAATTTTTGGCGAATTATTAAATTACTATTATCGAGTAAAATAGTCGAGAAAGAAAAGACCAACGTTAGAAATTCACACCTCTGATTTTTTAAAAATCCTTCCATATCTCGTTTTCAACGTATTATTAGAGTTATGGTATTTTCGAAGTGATTTTTTTTAAAAAATAGTAGAAACAGATAAATTTTATTATGTTGCACCTGTGGTAAATTTTAATGAATCGATTTGAAAGTTTGTTGTGTTAAATGAGTTTTATTTAAAAGCTGTAAAGATATTTATCTTTAAATGGTGTCGGAAATATTACGTTGTATTGGCTGTATTTTATTGGAAGAAAATCAATTTGAATTTTATTGTGTCGTTTTGAATTGATTCGAGAATTTTTTCATTGGTTTATAATTAATCGAATTGAAGAAAGCAGTGTCCTATTCGTCAGAGGTTTAAATACTCAATTACAGTTCAAAGATTTCGTCGGAGGTTTGAATATTCAATTACGGTTCATTGATTGAAGATTTGTTTTGATTGGAAGTTCCAAGGGGTCCAGGCTCCCCTAACAACTTGGCGCCCAACTACGTCGAATCCTGTCCTGAATCAAAGGGTCCAATTTATACAGAAGTTGTTATCTAGTTGTTCAATCCAGTCAAGATCAAATCAAAGGGTCCAATTTATACAGAAGTTGTTATCTAGTTGTTCAATCCAGTCCAGATCGAATCAAAGGGTCCAATTTATACAGAAGTCGTTATCTAGTTGTTCAATCCATTCCAGATCAAAGGGTCATTTTTCCTGTGAAAACTCAAGATGTCTGGCCAACATTCAATCCAGGTAGAATGATTTTACGTACATCATCGAATTTGTGAAATTTGAGAGAAAGTAGATTGGAAAATTCTGTGTTCATGTGTAACTTTACTATTTACTGATTTTTGTCCCAAATTTTTACTTTATTTACAATTTTGAAATTCATTTTGGTCCCAAATTTCAAATTTTACTTACGTTTTTGAGACTTATTTTGTACCAAATTTTAATGGTATTTACTTCGCGATTTATTTTGTCCCAAAATTTCAAATTTATTCACATTTTCGTTATTTATTGTTTCCCAACTTTGAATCAGTGTCCTTTAATTGAAATACATAAATTGAGATATTTTATCAGAATAATTATAATGATGAATGACCATACAACACTGATAATAATCCGCAAAACAATAACTTCAGAAACAAAAATTATGAAAAATCCGCAGAAACGCAAAAAAATAATTTGGTAGGGGTACCGTTTTTACGAGAAAAAACGGAGATGGGGAAGAGGTAGGGCAGAAAATCTTTTCTGAAATTGTTAATAATGTAAATAAAATAATGAAAAATAACCCTTCCCTTGATATCTCTGACTATCAGATTATAAATTTGACTTAGCAAACAAAAAACTAAACGCAATAATCGAAACGGGATCATTTATTACTTCTTGACACTCTGTCATGTAAGATTACAAACATTGCAAGTGGCTAACAAAAAAATAAAATTAAATAAAAACTGGAATTAGAAAAAATAAAAAACTGGAAATAATGGGGAAAATGTGAAAAATGATGATATAAATGAAAATCTTGAACCAATTGTTGAAATGAAACGCAAAAATGAAAAAAAAAAAAAAAAAAAAAAAAACTGGAAAAATCAAACAATCACGTGAGGTAAATAACATGATATGAGAATGGTGAAATGAGAAATGGGATGATAATGAAAGAAAAAAAATAGAGAGAAATATATTAAAAGGGAAAAATGAAGGAAAAAGTGTGAGAAATAAAAATTTATTAAAAGGGAAAAATGAAGGAAAAAGTGTGAGAAATGAAAATTTATTAAAAGGGAAAAATGAAGGAAAAAGTTTGAGAAATGAAAATTTATTAAAAGGGAAAAATGAAGGAAAAAGTGTGAGAAATGAAAATTTATTAAAAGGGGAAAATACAATTTGAAAAAAAAAAAGAAAGAAAAAGAAAGAAACAGCAACGAAAATGAGGATGATTGTTACCAACCTAAAAAATTATTTTGGGAATATTTATGAAAAATTGTTCAAATTAACAAGAAAAAATTCTCTGAATCTGATTTGGCGATTAGGTAAGGGAATAAGATGAGGGTTGTGCGCCAACGCGACCCAAATCAAATAATTGTTTAACAGAACAATAATAACTACGTAAATATTATCAGAATGATCAACACATGAAAGAAAAGGTCTAAGTCAGTATTTTATTATGTTTGGAAAGCATGCCACCTAGGGTGAAAAAATTGATAGAATGGACAAAGCTTCTCAGACTACATAAATTATGAGACAAAGTGCTAAAATGGATTGAAAAAAATAAAAATAAAATGAAAAATGAATTGAAAAAAAAATAAAAATAAAAATTAGTGCTCATGTTGATTGTTGATATCATGAAAAAATTGGTTTTGGAGCGGAAATGAAATATCATACAACAAATTTACGTATTTCAATGACCCAAAACTTATATACTTTTACTGATTTGGTGAATCCTTGTTTCCTTCATTGTATACACGATACATTTACATGTCTTAATCAAATTTAAATATAAACAAGAAACCTAAAACCCCAAACCAATGAAGCAAATAACCAGCCTTTAAGATTAGCATAAATTGCAATTTTTGTATTATGTATTAGAATATGTTTAAATTTGTTTTCATATATTTATTAAATTAGAAAAACTATATTTAAGATTTTAAGAAAAAAACGAGAAATGGAAGATAATGAAATTTGGTAAATAAAAATTGAAACCCAAAAACATTTCTACATAAGCTCGAGGTCGAGCTTATCTAAAAAGGGGGGGAATTTGTTACGAATATATTTTACATAAATACCGTTAATGACTTCGATGCGAATTTCTTGCTGAGGTAACGTTGTGTCGAATAGGTAAAAAGGCTGAGTTTGCAGAAACCCATATGAACAATCGCGTGATATAACGGTACATCAAAAATATGGAAGGGAAATTTTTGGCGAATTATTAAATTACTATTATCGAGTAAAATAGTCGAGAAAGAAAAGACCAACGTTAGAAATTCACACCTCTGATTTTTTAAAAATCCTTCCATATCTCGTTTTCAACGTATTATTAGAGTTATGGTATTTTCGAAGTGATTTTTTTTAAAAAATCGTAGAAACAGATAAATTTTATTATGTTGCACCTGTGGTAAATTTTAATGAATCGATTTGAAAGTTTGTTGTGTTAAATGAGTTTTATTTAAAAGCTGTAAAGATATTTATCTTTAAATGGTGTCGGAAATATTACGTTGTATTGGCTGTATTTTATTGGAAGAAAATCAATTTGAATTTTATTGTGTCGTTTTGAATTGATTCGAGAATTTTTTCATTGGTTTATAATTAATCGAATTGAAGAAAGCAGTGTCCTATTCGTCAGAGGTTTAAATACTCAATTACAGTTCAAAGATTTCGTCGGAGGTTTGAATATTCAATTACGGTTCATTGATTGAAGATTTGTTTTGATTGGAAGTTCCAAGGGGTCCAGGCTCCCCTAACAGTACCTAAAGGCGACCCAGACGTCAGGGAGACAAGAAATTTACAACTTTGCGCGCATCGGTAGTCTTCGCGCTGATTTGGCTCTGTCCAACTCGGCATAAACTCTTAATTTTACCTTATTGAAAACTTATATCGGTTTATCTACTCGTTTTTGTTTCATCTTTACTTTATTTTATTTGTGTATTGCTAATATCTATTCAGTGAATGGTAGGGAAAATACTATCTTTAAATGTAGGCTCTTTACGTAGAAATTTTTATAAACTGAGGCTCCTCTTAGATAGGTCTGGGGATTATGATATAATAATTGTCACAGAGACCTGGATTACATTGGATGAGATTCCAAGGTACAAACTGTCTGGTTATGAAATGCACCATGAAGAAGAGCTTAATAGGAGGTCTGGAGGTGTTGCTCTTTATGTTAAGATAGGTCTGTCTTGTGAGGTCATGGGGGTGTCTTATAGTACTTGTAATATTATCAAAATTAAGTTGATTGAGGAAGACCTTACTGTTTTTGGTGTGTACAGATTGGGACATACATCAAAAATACAATTTGTGAATGATCTGGCTCAAGAAATTGGTGTGTCATCCGAACTGGCAATTGTAACAGGGGATATGAATATTGATATTAGTACTGATAATGTAGATAATGCTTCGTATTTGAATATGTTGGCTTCTGAGGGATTCAAGTGTCATGTTAGGGAGCCCACAAGAGTCACAGCTGACACTAGCACCTGCATCGACCATGTATTTTCGAGGGGGTTGGATCATAACGAAGGGGTTTCAGAACTTACCTGTAAAATTTTGAAGACAGATGTGTCAGATCATTATTCTCTTGAGATAGAGGTTGCTCAGCCTCTGAATAGCACAGTTTCATCAGAGTTATGCCAGCTTGAGATTACAGATTGGAGAGCACTATCACATGAAATGAAACATATTACCTGGGGAAATGTTTTTGGGACAGTAGATGCAGCTGAAGCATGTGATTTGTTTTTGGATGGGCTTAGCTCGCTGATCGCATCCTATACTAAGTCAGTTACATATAAAAAAAGGTTTAAAAAAAGAACACCATATACTTCTGCTTATTTGGCCTACTTATCTGAGGAAAAATCAAAATTATATAAAAAAATGAAAAAAAATCCCAAAAGTTTAGAAATTACTCAGGAGTATAAAAAAATGTCAAAATTAGTGGTTCAACAGAGTCGGAGGGATAAATTAGCTTATCATTCTGGAGTTTTAGAAAAGTGTAAAAATGACCCTAGGAAGTACTGGCAACATATAGATTTGATTAGGGGGAAACAAAGGGAAAAACTGAACAAATTAAGAATAAATCAGGAGGATGTTTTGGTTGAGGGAAATGAAATTAAGGTTTCTAATGAGTTTAATAAATTTTTCATTGACTCTGTTGATAACATCTCAAATGAATTCCAAAACCTGGAAACAAATAGGGTGTTCCCAACCAAGAAAATATTAAATAGCATGGGGTTCCCTCCAGCAACTTGTGATGAAATTCGTGCAGAGGTCTCAAGTCTTCCAAACAAACCATCTACAGGATATGATAACATTCCCTCTAAACTGTTTAAAGAAAATTCTGTTATTTTGGCACCAGTTATTACTGATATCTTCAATAAATCAATAGATCAAGGTAAATTCCCAAATTCTCTGAAAAAGGCCATTATTGTCCCAGTTCATAAAAATAAGAGTAAGATACTGATGGAAAATTACAGGCCAATCTCCCTCCTCCCAGTTCTGTCAAAAATTTTTGAGAAAGTTGTAAAAAATCGAATTTTAAATTTTTTGCATTCAAAAAATTTCTTTTCAAAACAGCAATATGGATTTTTAAATGGGAAGAGTACCTGTGATGCCCTGTTTGATCACATAACTGAGGTAGTTGAGGGTTTAGGTGCGGGTGATAGTGTTGCAGCGGCATACCTTGATCTCAGTAAGGCATTTGATACAGTTGATTTTGGGATTCTATTGCAGAAGCTCTGGGACTGTGGAATAAGGGGTGTGCAGCATGATTGGTTCAGATCCTACCTGGAGGGAAGAACTCAGGCTGTTAAAGTTGGGAATAAAATTGGGAATTTCTTACCTGTGGTACATGGGGTACCACAGGGTAGCATACTGGGCCCAGTCCTCTTTTTAATATACGTTAATGACATTTTTGAACTGAAATTGAATGGGACATTATATGGATTTGCTGATGACACTACTTTAGTAAACAGGGCAAAAAATCAAGAAGAACTTATTGAGGTGATTAATGAAGATTTGAAATTATTGGGAGGGTGGTTCTGGCAACATAAATTAAAACCAAATTCATCCAAATCAAAATTGTTAAGTTTTGGCTATAGGGTTTCCCCTAACCTGGAGTTTAGGTGCTATTTGCATGAAAAACCAGAGTGTAGGGCTCTGTGTAGCTGCATGCCCCTGTCCCAAGTTGAGTCAACTTGGTACCTTGGTATAATGATAGATTCTAAATTAATCTGGAAAGAGCAGAGTTTATACCTGCAAACTAAACTTCGAAAACTAAACTACTTGATCCGTTTCCTGGCACAACATTTTGGCACTCAACACATGGTAAAAATTTATTATGCCCTTTATCAATCTGTGCTTCAGTATGGCTTGCTAATCTGGGGGGGAGCGGCGGACTATCATTTGGAACCTATTCATATTCTACAAAAATGGGCAGTTAGGAGTATTGTAGGTAAAAGGAGGGGGGAGAGCACAAAAGATGATTTTCGAAAATTAGAAATCCTGCCTATTCAAAAGCTCTATCAAGTCCATGCTATTGATTATGTGCAGAGGAACAGGTCCAAAGAAGGAGGGTCATTATGGGCATTTTCGTGCCCCTCGCTACTTCGAGACTTGAATGGTATTTTCTTATAGGGGATGGTCCCTAGTATTAATATTAGGCGATATTTTCCCAGAAAAGCCCATAGGGGGGCTGTGGGGTGGCCCCAAAGTCGAAAATTTCAAAAATTTTTAGAACCACTGCTCGAAAATGTAAAAAATTGAAAGTAGCGAATATATGTTGCTTTAAGGGTAAGCAATGCAGCACGTAACGCTTTTTTCATTTTTGACCTTTTTGGGGGTTGTGGTGGGGGTATTTCTATTTTTGAAAATTTTGAAACCCCCTTTTTTGACCCTTCCCGTCGAGCCCCGCTAATGCCCTTTTCATGGTTTATTGCTACTAGTAGTAAGTTCAATTGATATCATTTGCAACCCCCTCACCAACTTGGCTCATATCGAAAAATTCAATTTTTGACTTTTTTTTGAGGTCCATATTTTGGGAAACCATGAAAAGCTATCGAGGTCCGGTTTGCGGCAAATATGTTGCATTTTACTTCTTAATCGACTGGCACGCTTGAATTTTTATTTCAAGTCAATTTTTGACCTCATTGTTGCAGATCACTTTTGGGGGTGGCGAACTTTGAGAACCCCTGAAAAAAGTTCTGAAGTGAATTTTTTCAAACTTTGAGCTGAAATGGTCTTAAATACATGTGTTTAACCAATATAATATGCGAATGCGATATTTTAATACAATTTAGTCATTTTGGCTAATATCTGACGTCATATTCGTGCTCAGCGGTATCGAATCATAAGAAAACTATACCCTACTCATTAATTCTTAGTTATTTTCCCTAAAATTCCCATTTTACCCCCAACCTTCCCTATGACACATTTTTACACCATTTTGAAGGATAAATATGAGGGGAGGGGGTTGAAAATTTTTGTGGGGATACCTAATAAGGATATACATAACATACTGAAAAATTTTCAAAATCGGTTGGAATGGGGCTGAGAAAAGTGTTATTGAAGTTTCAGAAAAGGGGGGCTCTCCAAAAAGGGGAGAGTGTATGTATCTGAAACATTCCACGCGGAAGTTTCTCAATGGTACCTACCTCCCATGCTTATATCAACTCGAACGATTTCGGTGACCATTTCACCCCTCTTAGGCGCCTATAGCCTTTATGTATTTTTCAGTGAACCCCTTCATTTGAATGGTTGCAGTTTCGCCCCTCTTGAACATACAAGGGAAGTTGATACATCATTACATCGGAAATTCGACATAGATTCTTTTATCTAGCCACATATTTTTCGCTAAAATGCAATGCGGGGGAGAAAATGGCGAAAAACTGATTTCGGGGGAGGTTCCACCCCCTTTGAGGGGGTTCCGGACCTCGTAGGGGCCAGGACTTTTAGTAGGTTGTTGAGGGGACCTCTGTGAACAATATCTGCGAAAGATCGGTTTGATATTAATTTTTCCTGCAAAAATGTCTTTAATGACTGGACTAAACCACGAATACACGTAGCTTAACTTTTGCCAGAAAGCTATGCCTGTTGTTAAAACACTACTTTTTTTTGATAAAATTAGCCAAAATGACTAAATTGTATTAAAATATCGCATTCGCATATTATATTGGTTAAACACATGTATTTAAGACCATTTCAGCTCAAAGTTTGAAAAAATCACTTCAGAACTTTTTTCAGGGGTTCTCAAAGTTCGCCACCCCCAAAAGTGATCTGCAACAATGAGGTCAAAAATTGACTTGAAATAAAAATTCAAGCGTGCCAGTCGATTAAGAAGTAAAATGCAACATATTTGCCGCAAACCGGACCTCGATAGCTTTTCATGGTTTCCCAAAATATGGACCTCAAAAAAAAGTCAAAAATTGAATTTTTCGATATGAGCCAAGTTGGTGAGGGGGTTGCAAATGATATCAATTGAACTTACTACTAGTAGCAATAAACCATGAAAAGGGCATTAGCGGGGCTCGACGGGAAGGGTCAAAAAAGGGGGTTTCAAAATTTTCAAAAATAGAAATACCCCCACCACAACCCCCAAAAAGGTCAAAAATGAAAAAAGCGTTACGTGCTGCATTGCTTACCCTTAAAGCAACATATATTCGCTACTTTCAATTTTTTACATTTTCGAGCAGTGGTTCTAAAAATTTTTGAAATTTTCGACTTTGGGGCCACCCCACAGCCCCCCTATGGGCTTTTCTGGGAAAATATCGCCTAATATTAATACTAGGGACCATCCCCTATAAGAAAATACCATTCAAGTCTCGAAGTAGCGAGGGGCACGAAAATGCCCATAATGACCCTCCTTCTTTAAAATTTATGTCAAGGAGAGAGGAAGGAAAATTGATAACTCTATTGCTCCCATACCTAGGTACCGACGAGACAGATCCAGTGCTCAGGCTCCTGGGTGTTTACCAAGGCTGTTCAATGCAGTAATGAGTAGAGGCTTGGGCTCTCGGCTGGCACTTATCCGGTGGCTGTTGGAGGGTGAAAACTCTTTATAGACTGCTGGGTAGTGTTCATTGTATGTCTGTTTTTTTTCCCCCTTGTATTTCTCTCTTTGACAAGAATATGTAGGGTCATGTTATTCTTCTGCAAATGCAATTGTTAGTTTATTCCAGGTTGATGTATTCTTTACCCTTGTCAAATTCTCCCCATATTTATCATTATTTATCATCATTCCGTTTTGTTTTCATTTTATTTATTTATCCATTTATTATTCAACTTTATTTATTTATTTATTTATTTGTTTATTTATTTATTTTTTGGTTATTTCACTGTGTATGTCTTTAAAAATGGTGTAAAACTGTAAGGTGTAGGTACTTTTGATGTTTACTCTTGCAGGAGGCCCCCCTCGCTCGCGCAATTGCGCATTGGGGGGGATATCTTATAAATTGTATATGTATACTGATGCAAATAAATAAATTCGTTCGTTCGTTCGTTCGTTCCTTCCTTCGTTCCTTCCTTCCTTCTTTCCTTCCCAATTGCGCATTGGGGGGGATATCTTATAAATTGTGTAATGTATACTGATGCAAATAAATAAATTCGTTCGTTCCTTCGTTCCTTCGTTCGTTCCTTCCTTCCTTCCTTCCTCCTCCTCCCAAAAAAGAAGTTGCAATGTTTAAATATTATATTTTTAAAAGACCAGATTTTTCATCTTGTTTTAAAAATTTCTCAAATTGATAGAAAAACGAATAGCCAATTAATTTCTTGGAGAAACACATTTCATGATCACAAATAAATCACAATCGCGTTTTCAGGATAAATTTTAACATTGACAGGGAAAGTGGTATTTTTTAGAGGCTCAAAATTTTTCAAAAACGTTGTAAAAATGCAGAAAAGTACACATCATTTTGAGGGAATTTTAACGAAATAAAAAAAAGAGAAAAATCAGTGACTGAGTTACCAAGCTAGAAGTTCTCTTGTTGATGAAAAATTTCCAGGTTGGAATAACATTTTAATCCTATACTTACTTATTTGGGCTTGCCAGATTTCTGATACCATAATTTTTCAAAAAAAAACAAAAAAAAATGGCGGTGGTTTTTGAACTTTTGAGCTGAAAAAAGCTTGTAGGTAAATATTTTTCGAATGGGTATTCAAGAAATATTCGTATTTTTTCATCCTTTTTTCCTGATGAGTGACTGATTTAACAAAAATCCAGTCATTTCGAAGGCAAAAAAAATCTGAGGTTCGTTGTACAAACCACTAAGTCACGTGTAGCTTTAGGTACACAGTTTAAAAATGAACGATTTGAATAAAATTTACAGAAAAAATTTAAAAAAAAAACACGCCTGGAAACGTCAAAAGTGTGATAATTGGGGAACTTGAAATTTTAATATCATAACAGTAGAAGTAAAAAATGCAAAATGGAAAAGTTTGACCCAAAACTTGAGAATCCTTCAAGAAGTCAAAATACTCGTAGATATGAGATTTCTTAAAAAATTGACAAATATGGCACAATTCGTCGATTTTTGTGAAAAATTTGAATTCATTGGATCAAGAACACGATGTCTTTATTGTTTGATTGCAATTTTACTAAAATTTTACTTTCATGTTTTTTTTCTTCAAATATTACGATATGATATGGTAAGAAGAAAGTACATTGTAATGTAAATTAATCCAGAAATCTGTGAAATTTCAAGTTAATCTTTTCGAACACTTCAAAAAAAATTCCAAAATTTGGAAGAATACGTCCAAATGTCCAGAAGGTCAACAGGTTGCCTGATTTTTAAATTTCGTGGGGGGGAAAGGGGAGGAGATCCTGAACGAATGAATAAATCCTAAAAAAAAGTCAATGTTGAAAACCGTAGGCACTAGGCAGGTATGTATTACATTTTTTTATTGTGCTCTCTTTCCATTACGAACATTTTTTCTACTTCCCATAAATAGATCAAATTACATGCGTTTTTTAATGCTTAGAAATTACCCAAATTACGTATTTGTTCCGACTTACCGATATTTAGTGGGCAGAATTGATAATTTGTTGTCTAATAGTACTCGTATGTCTGCAGTTTGCACTAAACGATTAAATCAAGTAAAACGAGTTCCCGAACAAGCAACGAGATTCACAAGCAAGATTATCTTTAAAACTGACCATGCACTAACATTTATCTACCGAATTTTATGGGTTCTCTATCAGCAAGCTAAACTAAAATGTATCATACGAGTAGTAGGTATAGGTAATAGGTATGAGTTATCCTTCGTCTGGAATGTTATTAACGTTCACTAGTTGATAAAAAACTGAGGCAAATTGAATAATCTTGTTAAAGGAAAAGAAGACAGTGCGAGATTTTATTTCCACAATTCTTCATTTGACTAATTACCTTGGTTAAATCGTGCTTAAATAACATGTAAATCCGATTTAAACCACGTGGTCGTTTTTTCTTCAAGTGTAGGTATTTGCAAAAGTTGCTGCATAGTTTGGTTAACGATTCAAACGATGAAAGTGGAAGCAAGATTATCAGTCTCTGGCTACCAGTTATACATGAGCCTATTAAACGTGACAAACACTAATCATAATTTGCATGACCTTGAATGTTCCATCGGACCTTGACATTTTTAGGTAGTTTTTTTTTCACGTACCTACATTTACCGATATGTTAACGTGAGGTAGTTTTACGCCGTGAGCATAAAATTACGAAGTTGCAGTAGAACGAAGAACCAAGTTACATAAAATAGTCGCGAATTAAATTTATACTGGCGCTTTCCTATTCTACGATAAAACCGGTTCCCGAGACAGAAGCTGATCAAAATTCGACTTCGCGGTCGTAATTATCCAGTTTCAGCGCGAATTGAAAATAATACAAACACTTGCTACGCGATGCATTTGAAGAATGAATTGATTAATGAATACAGCGAATGAAATGTGCGAGCACGAGAATATTTTATTACGTCACGAAATGAAAAAAAAAAAAACTTGATTCTTACTCGAGAATCTTCTCTATGTAATGCTGTTGAATTTATCTGCAGTGAAGACGTAGCCCAGACGTAGCTTGAGATGTATTTTGTATACCTGCACCTGCGATACGTGTACATTTATTTATTCATGCGAGTTCTTACATCCGTGATTTCCTCACGTGTCGGGAAAATTCGACAAAAGAGAGTGAGCGAAAAATACGTACGTAAACCAAACGCTAACAGGTGAATAACGAAGAAAATCTATACCAAAATACGTATACCAACCGAATACATTATTTATTATTATTATTAATAGAAAAATACTCGTTACTGTAAGTGATTCATTCGCCGCCGATACTCGTAGATACGCTCTAAAGAAGTCATCGCGTGTCGGTTCCCGTCGTGAAAATTTTTTTCCCATTGAAAATATGTATTATATTATCTCGATAGCAACAAGTAATTCGGCAATCGTTTTTCTTCCTTTTGTATAGCTGCTGTTTCGATGGCGTTACATGTCAAGGAAATATACACGTACTCGTCACAAAAGAAAAGCTTTTTTTCCTTTGTGTAGATGAAATGCTTATATAGGACGTATTTGTTGTTGTTGTTTTTTTATGTATTATACATATTTTTCTATCGAATGGAAAAACTTCTCCAAATCGAATGTTTTGATTATGTAATGGTATGCGAAAAAGTGGTACTGTATTAAAGTGATTAGGGATTGAGAGAGGACAGGAGGTGTTTTTTTGAAATAGGCAAAGTGGTTGGGCATCGTTATGAAAAGTGAAAGTCCTGAAGTTGTAATTTTGTAAATTATTAAAATACAGATTTTAGGGTTTTATTTCAATCATGATTTCTTGAGTGGACTTTTGATGTACCATACGTATTAAAGTTGTTATAAGATGATTATTTCAGTACAATTTACCTACTGCATTGAAAATATCGCAGAATTGTGAATAACTGTGGATTATTTAAGAGCATGTGATAGGCTAAGTATTTTCAAATCCGTAATGACGTCATTTGATTTCAAATAGTACAAAACTTTAACGATGATTCATTGATTTTTATGAGAAAAACTGTACTAAGGTGTCGGAGGTCGTCATTCGATGGAGTTTGATTTAAAACGGAGACCTGTGAGATTTTTCATGGATTGGTTTTTTTTTTGGGGGGGGGGGGACTTTCAATATGATACGAACGAAAAAAGGGTGAGTTATAATTCGATTTTTTTTTTATTCGTTGAATGCGATATAAAACAATTAATGTAATTCGAGTAGCTGAGTCCCCTCCCCTCCGTTCCCTGATAAATCATATGCCCTAAATTGAATCTTAGATTCATGATGAAGATCTACAAATATGTAATAATCAAGATGTAAAATTCTAATACGATCTTGTAACTTTTTCATCGATTTTTTTGTATTGCTTTTCATAATGAGTTGACGAAACTTATCATTAATATTTTCCTTTTTTTTTTCTGTGTTTCAGGTTAGTTGAATGAATTATTTTGGTTGGTTTTGCATTGAATTCGTAAGTATACAGTTTACGTTTTCTTTACGTAGTATCTATTATTGGACCTTTTCGTTCAAGTTTTTGTGTTTTCCAACGAAAAGTGTTTCTATATTTTTTCCATCATAATATAATCTTTTTTTTTCATAATGCAGGAGGGTATTTTTCTATCAATTGAATTCTAAAATGCATTTTTCAAAATTTTCTTTCAATTTAAACTATTTTTCCTGTTTTATTATCCCTTGAAATTTTTTAAATAAAAAATGCAGTTGGATTTTTTTTTCAAAATTCCGGAAAAATTACATTTTATTTTTAGTTATTTTACTTACTGGCCTCATGATTTCAATAAATTGAATTATGTTGACTTGGCCCTTCCAGCAGCACTTTGTCACTTATTTTTTTACGTTTCTTCGGTGTTTCATAGAAAGCTGATGAATGAATTCCCTCATCCCTGTTCTTAATATTCTATAGCGTAATAAAGTTGAATTTTTAATTTTTCTCAATTTTTCGGCTCGAATTTCGGATTTGTATTCAGGAAGTAAGTAGAACTTCTCCGAAATGATTTTTGTGGCCATTATTCGACTGAAATTTCAAAATTTTCAATGAAAAATTTAAAGTATCTGAGTGACTAAATCATCTTAAAAGAAGTAAAAATTGGGGTCATTTGACTTGCTGAATTCAGACATGGCGATGGAAAAAGTTTCTAAGGTTGCGCCACAACGTACTTTCTCGATCATTGAGGCGTTGGGGTCATTCTCTTTGCAAATCGATCTTGAAGGTCAAAAAAACTGATGATTTATCTTTATTTTATTTTGCTTGTAATACGCAGTTCAGCGGTAACGCTATTTCAAAAGACGAAAAGACGTAAATAAGTAAAGACAAAAAGACAAAAAGACGGACTGATGGAAAGATGGAAAGACAGAAAGACTGGATGAAAGAATGAATTAATGAAAACATAAAATAAAATAAAATTTCAGTATTAAAATGAAATTTCAGTATTCAGTTCAGTATTTTGTCCAGTTCATCATTCGTTTCAAGTTCCAATGAAAGATGTTTGAGGGTTCAAATGAAAATTTTAAAAAGTTTTTGAAAAATGATGTTCTTCCATTGTGTCTATTCAGATTGGGTCAAAAGCTACCTGTCTAATAGAGTCCAAATTGTGAAAATTAACAATAGTACATTTTCTGATGCAGAACCTATTACGCAAGGGGTACTTCAAGGATCTATCTTAGGTCCACTGTTCTTCATTATTTATATCAATGATCTATCAACCTATTTTGGATATAGTCTTACGGAATTTGCTGTTGATACAATAGCTCTACTAGAAATAAACGAAGGTGTTGACAGTGATTACATTCAGGGCATTATGAATAAGTTGATAGCTTGGTTTTCAGCAAACAAAATGATATTAAATTTAAATAAAACACATTTTCTGGGATTTGGGAAGGTACCTCCCTCTATAACTGAAAATTACAGGATAATTGAATCAACTAAATTTTTGGGAGTTATATAATAGATTCTGACTTAAAATGGAATAACCAAGTTGACCATTTAATCAAAAAACTCTCCACCTATACCTATTTGATAAAACAACTCCGAGATATTACACACTCCCATACTTTAAAAGTACTTTGGCCTATTCCACTCTAATCTGAGCTATGGAATAGCACTTTGGGGTGGTAATCACAGCCTACCATCCTGTACTTCTAATACAATAAAGAGTTCTAAGAATAATGTTTCGAAAACATCTGAGAGAATCCTGTAGACCAGTCTTTATTGAAAATAAAATACTGCCAGCTCCATGTGAGTACATTCTTCAATTATGTATTATGGTAAAGAATGGAATAATAAATTTTAAGGTACCTTCTCATACATATGAAACACGATTTAGAAATTTGGCCATAAGTGAAAATTTAAGAATGAAAAATATGTAAAATAACATTGATTTCATGGCCTCAAAAATTTATAACAAAATACCACAGGAGCTAAAAAATACCTATAGCATCCAAAAAAATTTTCAAAAATGAACTCAAATATTGGCTACAGAGATATGCGTTCTACAGTGTTGAAGAAATGTTGCAGCTAGATTATTAAGTTGTTTTCCCACTGTAATTTTTATAATCTCTTGTTATTTTAAACTTTCTATTGTTCTCACAAAAGAGTATTTTACTGTTTTTTCATGAGCTGTATCTCATAATAATATGTTTTTTTTTCTTTTTTTGGTTTTGTGTTAATTTTCCCTTTTTTTTCTCATTTCAAACTTATTTTTCTCACAAAAAAGTATTTCTCAATATTTTGTATAATTTAATTACTTATCTGCATTTTCGATTTACCCCCCCCCCCCCGGTAGTACCTACTGTGTTAATATTGCAATTAATGCCTAGTTTATTGACATTGTAAATACAGCTAAAGCTGTCCACTGCAATAAACGATTTGATTTGATTTGATTAGAATTAATAATACAATTTTTGTTCTTTTAACAGAACACCTCTCTTTTTAAAAATTTTGATACCATCGATTGAGCTCAGCACGTTAAAATCTTGATTTTTCCTACTAAAAAACAAAAAAAAAATCCCCACCAAGTTTAATTAAGGGCCACCTTATTGAGCGCACTGTCATGCTTGGAAAAAAAGTGCACAACTGGAGATCTCTATATTTGGAGCTTATGATGTTCGAAGAAATTTGACCCCCCCCCCAACCTGATCGCATGTGTAATTCATTTTTCAAGAATCTGGAAAATTGGTGAAAAATTTGGTCCGGAAAACCTGGAAAAGTCAAGAAAAATCATTTCCAGAAATGAGTGGACACCCCGTATTGCGATTCTACTCATCTACTCATGCAAAAAAAAAAGTCTAAATCTATTTATAAACTCTTCATTGAGACGTATTCCGTTCAAATATGCAAAAATGCAGTTTAAAAAAAAACTAACATAATTGTTGGAAAATCAAATAAAACGTAAATCCAGCACCCTTCAAAAGCATTAAAAAAGAAGAGAGATTCTCCCCTATTATTATACCCTCGTATCACTCTACTGCATGCATAGGAGGATAAGACATCAAAATGCAACTCTTCTTTCCCTTTGACAAAGCCTGAATTGAGATGTTCATCACCTGGGGAATGAAAATCGTTTATGCAAGAGCTATCGTTGCAAGGTTACTCAAATTTGCATATCTACTCGAGAGAATCAAAAAATAAGGGTAAAAAAATTAGTAATTTTTTTGAGTAGCATTAACTTCCGTCTTATTATAGCCGAGTGTTTCTACCTACATACACCCCTTGGGTAGTCGTTTTTTTCTAAAAATATAAGGATTTTTTCGTATTCGTAGGAAGTTCCGTTCGCTTATTTGCAAAGTGAATTCAATCCGCAAGAGACGCAAGGACACCGGTCGGTGCTCCGGGTTTTTCCATAAAATATGAAATTACGTACACGAATGGTAGGTACGTAAAAAAAGGGAAAAAATGTCGGAATAATGACTATATCTCGGGGAAAAAAGGAGAATGACGACGAAGGGAACGATTAAAAAAATGATTTTTCATCATCCGAGAGGAGGAAATGGGTAGACCTACGGTTCATTTTCTGCCGATTAATACCGCACCCGAGGGAAAATAAAGCGTAGTCAATTAAAATTGTAATTTATATAATACTTTTTTTTTTCTAGACGCGATGAGAGGATGCGACGGTGTAATTTTTTGATTTAACTGGGGCGCTCGCGCTCAGCACTTTCGGCGAACGCGATGGAAAATTTTTCTGTCGAATTATTTATGCATTTTTGAATTAACTATGCAAATAATTTTCTCTGCTTTTCAACGCAACCTCGACGATGATGGAAAAAAATAACGAGTTTATAGTTGAAAAAAAGAAAAACGAACGAAAAGAACAACAGAGAAGAAAAAGTTGCTGGTTGGAATTTTTTTCTGAAGCTGAAGAGTGAACCACACAGCTATACACATAATGGCGGTTAATACCGAGATGGAATACGAGCGATTAAGCGTAATTAGAATGTTGATTCGATTACTAAAACAACGAAAAAAATTACCCCGTTAACGAACCCGCGTATATTCATTATTATTTCTAGCGTACAGCCAACAAACTGAGATTATAAAGGCCTTTTTTCCCCTACTCTCGTCTCCTCTATTACAAAACAACGTCCTCCCTGATAGGATTTTTCTTGTTTTTTTTTTTTTTTGACGACAACGACGTCGTCGTCGACCACAATTTATAATTCGCACAGACGTACCACAGATACTCGTACTATAAATTAACTCGAAAGATGGCGAAAGTTGTGGATTTGAAATTTTTACGGCCGTTTGCGTGTTCTCGACGTAAAGTGGACGATCAGCGTGAGAAATGTCGCGGAGTAAATGGTTTCCTCGTTTTGCGAAGTATGTACAGCAAGAGGGAGAGAGAGAGGAAAAATAGAAGCGCTGTTTCAGCCGAATTTACTCGATATACACGCGCGCAATAGTTTTCAATAAAGATAGATTTTCAAAAAGATTACATAATACGTGCGTTTTTTTCTATACAATTTTTCAAAAGTAAGTAAATACTGCGAGGAAAATGTCAAAAATGAAAAATTATATTTCATAGGATGTGAAAATGGAGTATCGATGAAAAGTTGCAACAAGAATCAATCAGAAATACGAGTATAAAAATATATTATAGGTGTCTTTCTAGTTTACTATTGCTTCGATGGAATAAAAATTCTGTACTTGTACAATTTTTATGGATTTTTCATCCCATTTTTCTAGATATTTCCGCGAATTTTTCTAATCCCATCTTCTTCCATAGCCTGGGAAAATTGAGTCAAAAAATAGGATTTATAGAAATTGCAAAAATCGGAAGGCCTCCTTTCAGCTCAAGGGAGCTTTCCTTGAAAAAAAAAAGACACTGATTGAAATTAAAGAACAGGAGCTGAAATCTGAAACAATTCAATAAAATATTTAGAAGGTGGAGCTGGAAGCTTTTGAATCAAACATTGAAGATCTCGTGCTTGAGGTACTGTAGGCAATTTGATGGAAGGACTTTCGAAGGCTTTTTTTCATACGAATTCAATTCTACTTTCAACTGCGTGATGTACTGAGAAATCCACGAGTGTAATCTTTTACGTACGTGGAGCTTGTGTTGAAGTCTCCTGAAAGCTGTTGAAAAAATAACCTGTGAGAGGAGGCACTTTTTGAACTTCCTCAACTTTAGAACAAGGAGCTGGAAGCTTCTAATTAAAAATTTAAAAGCCGGGAGACTGGGCCCTCTTCAACAGGATCTCTGCAACAAGGCTACAACAGGGTTGTGAATTTCCTCAAGCCAATTTTTTCACATTTGTTTGCAGCTGACCCGATAACTAGAGCCAATCATCACAAAATCCTACCAATCTTTCAGGAAAACGTCTACAGTGTACCAAAAAGTCTTGTTATGTTCCATTTTACAAATTTAATTTTAGGATTTTTAATTTGTATTTTTCTTTAGAATTTTTTTTCTTGTGTGATAATGAATTGAAAGAGGAAAAAAATCTGAAGGAATTGGAGCACGCCTCAACGTATAATTTCAAAAAATTACAGCAAATCTGAAGAAAATTTAAATGATTTCATTTTTTGATCGAATATGAACCATTATTGGAAATGAATTATTTATTGTATTTTGCACACATCAGAAAAACGCATTAATTGAGTCGTTTTGATTCGCACGAAAACGAGATAGATCGAAAAAACATGTTTAAAAACCCACGTAACAAAAATTTTCAACGAGCTGCTCGTTTTTGGATTTTTGGTAAATTTTTGGAAATTCGAAAAATTAAGAAAAAGTGTCATCATGGAAATTTCAACTCTTTTACAAGCGCTAATAATTGCACAATTTTCACCCCACACGAAAAGCATCACTTTTGGGTCATTTTAGAGCTTCCAACGAGTTTTTTTTACGCTGATCAAAGATTAATTTGCACTCGCCAGCACGTCCTAAATTTTACAGTAAGAGCTCAGAACATTCAGGAGGTTCCCCAATGAGCAGGAGCGTAAACACCTATCAGTTGTGGTTGCTGAAGTTGACTTTTGAACCTTTCAAACAATTTGAAATTTCTGGTAGAGAAAACTGAAAATTTATGCCTTCAGAATGATTGATTTCAAAATGCTGGGTGAAATGGGGTTACTATTCATTAGAGTGGCTCGTGAAACAAAACAGTCGAAGGATTTTAACATTATTCAATGGAGACCTTGGTCCTTCATTGAGTTGAAAATCACTCGGAAATTTTTTTAGCTCTGGAAGTGCTCCTTGGAAGAGACATATTGGCGCTCAAAAAGGGAGCATTTTCGACAAGATCGCAAATGTGGAGTGAAATCTCAAATAATCGGTATCTTTTTATTTTTGAAACTGGAGAAAATGCCTCCTACATCTCTCCTCTAGGGGCGCTTCTGGATCCAAAATTTTCTCTTGAGTGTCTTTCTACCCGAAATAAAATTCTTTACGAAATTGAGTCAAAATCCTCTGACATTTTTTTTCGTGATCTACCCAATTATTCATAAAATTTACCATAATGACAGCTTTCGTTAGATTTTTCACATTTTTCGAAAATTATGCAAAAAACCAAAAAAGAATTTGAGTTGCCGATGAAACATTTTGGTTACGAGAATAATTTTAAGGCATGCTCTTTTAATTTATGCATGTTTAATTTCGTTCAAATCAAAATTTGTCCATCCAAGTTGTTTTCTTGTCAATTTTTGATGTCAGAATGCAATTTTAAACGATCAAATTTCAAGTTTTCTGAGAAATGATCAATTTTTCTCACAAACATGTAGTCAAAGCTTCCAAGTTTATCGAGCGACAACATTTTTTTCCAACATTTTTTAAAACTCATAACCTAGAAAACGGCTGAACCCATTTCGATGAAATTTGAAATCTCACTAGGCTTGCACGATTCCTTCAAAGAACTAATACGACGTCAATTTTTAGTGAATCATTCATGAACGAATTGATCAATTTTTTGAACGAACCATTCGCCAACGAGTCGATCAATTCTTTAATTTATGAATCAATTCGTTCGCGAATGAGTCACTTTTACGAATCAATTCGTTCGGAAATAATTCACAAAAATAATTCAATTTGTTCGTGAATAATTCACCGAAAATTGAGTAAATGAATCGATTCGTTCGCGAACAAGTCACTTGTACGAATCAATTCGTTCGCAAATGATTCACAAGAAATGATTCAGTTCGTTCGCGAACGATTCATCAAAAATAAATTGTGTAAATGAATTGATTCTTTCGCGAACGAGTCACTTATACGAATCGATTCGTTCGCGAATGATTCATCAAAAATTGAGTAAATGAATCGATTCGTTTGCGAACAAGTCACTTATAAGTTATAAGAATCCATTCGTTCGCGAACGATTCACAAAAAAATATTCAGTTCGGTCGCGAATGATTCATCAAAAATTGAGTAAATGAATCGATGCGTTCACGAACAAGTCACTTATATGAATCAATTCGTTCGCGAACGATTCACAAAAAATATTCAGTTCGGTCGCGAATGATTCATTAAAAATTGAGTAAATGAATCGATTCGTTCGCGAATTAGTCAATTATATGAATCAATTCGTTCGCGAATGATTCATCAAAAAATAAGTAAATGAATTGATTCGTTCGCGAACGATTCACTTATATGAATCGATTCGTTCGTGAATGATTCACAAAAAATTATTCAGTTCGGTCGCAAATGATTCATCAAAAATTGAGTAAATGAATCGATTCGTTCGCGAACCAGTCACTTATACGAATCAATTCGTTCCTGAACGATTCACTTATACAAATCAATTCGTTCGCGAATGATTCACCTAGAAATCAATCAGTTTGTTCTATCGCCAATCGGTTGTGAATGATTCGATTCGATTTGATTCACTTCGCTTGTAAAGAGATTCATTTCTATACAATAGTTTCACAAAAACCGACGAGCGTCTCGAGAGCAAATATATGTGCAACCAATCAGAAGCGAGTTAGTTTCTACTCTTTCGTCCGTTGTTTACGTTATGGACTTGTATTTTATTTTATGATGGTATATTCGTATATTTCTATATTTTTCTTTAAGAAAAATATATTTTCCAACGTCGCGTCGTTTTTTCGTCATACATGTGTATAAATCATCACATTACGTATAACAAATGAATCAATGTAACATAACTTTACCAAATTTAATGTTAAACAATTATTAAAGCTGTATCTACTAGTATCAAAATTCAAAACGTGTTGTTTGAATTCTGAAAAAAGATGATCGTTAAGTGTTTGTGTATCATCTTCATTGAGAATTCGAAATACTTTGAATTTTGATACTAGTTAAGTATGTACAGCTTTAATATCGTTTAATAATTTAACGTTTACGATTTTGTAAAGTTATGTTACATTGATTCATTTGTTATTTGTAATGTGATGATTTATACATATGTATGACGAAAAAACGACGTTGGAACACAGAAATATACGAATATACCATCACGAAATAAAACAAGTCCAAAACGTAAACAACGGATGAAAGTGAGACAACAGATAAAAACTAACTCGCTTCTGATTGGTTGCACATATTTGCTCTCTAAACGCTCGTCAAAAACCGAATCAATCATAAATTCATTGAGCCGATGGCGAATGATTCGCCAAGAAATCAATCAATTTATTTAATCGCCAATCCTTCGTAAATGATTCGATTCGATTATAAACGATCAAATTACTGTACAAAATATGCTTCAAAAAAAGTGAATAATTCGTTCGTAAAAGATTTTTATTTGAAGAAAAGTCGGTCTTGAGTTTTTTTTCTAAATTCCCCATCAAACTATTCATTAACCATCTTTAATAAAATTCTGAAAAAAATTGAAAATTATTGAAATGAAAATGAAAAGAGAGCCTCCTCGGAGTCTTCAAGATCTATCCAAACAATTCCGCAGTCGTAAGAAAATCCGTGAAAAATCCGCAGCATGACTTTATTTTACATCGCGTATAAAAATTTTTCGTTGAAAATTGTTAACGTTGTTTTACGAGAGTTGCCAACATCGTAGGAGGGATGCTGTTCGATTTATAAGATAATTTGCTGGCCGCCCCCGTTATCGTTGTCTTCACGCGGTATCACTATGATTGGAAATTAGAGAGAGAATCTCATTTGAATTATTCATCGAGGTAAAATGCCTTTCTCGCGACGACCTGTGTTTTATGACGTGCAAAGAAAAAGAAAATAAAAAAATGATATTTTTACGGAAGCGTCTCCGCGCAACCCTGGTAAAATATCAGGAAACCCGTAGCGTAGCCTACGTAAATTCGAATTTTTCCTCTTTTTTTTTCTTCGTACTTTATTAATTCGTCCCATATACCTAATACAGCTAATTTAAATTTTACAACTTTTCAACTCGTAAAGTGAGTAATTTTATATAGATTTTTCTCTCTTACTTGCGCGCGTTTTAATGAAAATATGCGACAAAAAAATATTCATCCATTTAGAAGAGAAAAAAACTGGGTATGCGCGATCGCGAAGCACAGGGGCGGAGAAGAAATCATCGAAACATGCGAGAAAAAGTTTTACATAATAGCTTTGAAAGTTTTTACTTTTTAAAGCTTTGAAAAAGTTTTTCTCCGCGATTTCTCTCACCAATATAGCTGCTGCCACATAAGCGAAAGCATTTACGTCGATTATATTGAATTTGGTTGAGATTATTCGCTTTACTTTAATGGTTATAACAGTGTAACACTTCCCCGGCCAATCGTTGGCTTCTAGTTAATTGAAACAGTGATACTCAAAGTCGTTTATGGCCATAGTTATGTATCGGAGGAAGGGACGAATGAATCGTCGAAGCAGGGGCAGAATGCTCGTAGACTTGGCTTTATGCATTTCAAACACGAAAACTGGTACGTCGAGTGTGTAGGTGGAGATATAGTACATATACGAAAGGTAACTCAGAGCCAGGCTCATAGTGTTTTTTCAATAGGGGAAAAATTACCTACGAAATTTTCTTTCGAGGGGGTAATTTACCAGGGTACCAAGCTCCAATGATGCTTATTGGGAATCGTTTATTGTGTGTGTGGGTTATCTTAGTAATTACATGTTGAGGTTATTCTGTTCGATGATGGGAAGTGAGTAAAGGGAGGTACGTATAATGTGTGCGAAAGTGAGATAGGAGAAGTACTTATACCAGCTCGTTGTTAAATGTACGAGTATAATTTAGAATCTCTCAATTTGCTTTACTCGATACTTACCTATTGGTGCATAATTCTTGTTGTCTTCTTATATTTTGTAATTGAAGGCTGAGTGAAGTTTGCAGCTCACCTGCTTAGTACTTATCTTTCCCATAGATACCTTTTCTGTGGTGTATTCTATGTTCCAAGTTCCAAAGCAGTTCATATTGTTGGTGTAACTACGAGGTAATCGATTATAAATATGTACATTACGTATTTCTTTATGCGTGGATGCGATATTTGATGGTATAATGTATCTCTTCTCTTCCCCTTTCCAACCTTTTCGCGGATCCTAAACTCAACTCAAGTTATCTTTACGTACATGTATTGGTTCGTGTAGTATGCGGTCTTCTATACCACCAGTAGTATTATAGATGGAAAATATACCATACTTGGAGAAAGATATGGGTCCCTTCCCTCAACTCTGTTCGAACGCAGAAATTTCGACTTAATAAATCCTCCATCGATTTTGTTTGTTAAGCTCGAAATAGATGAGTTTTCCAAACTTCATACTCGGATGGGATTTTTACTGCGGATGTGGAATTACTCGTATAGGATAGAATAAGATAGGATGTGTGTAGGTTGCTGGTCTTCGAACGACTGGATAGTGAGTATGGATGGGTATTGGGTAGGGTAGGTACCTTACAGGAGGCGAAAGTACGAAAAAGGATGAAAGAACGTATGGTGTATTAATATCGTTATATTATATTGGTGTGTGAATAGAGCTACCTTATATAGCCGACTCGTGAAATAAGCGATATTTTGAAAATAATAGCGTCAATGTGCTGGATGTTGTGGGTATTTGTGCTATTCGAGCGTGTGAGTGTGTGCCCTTGTGGTGTATCGTATGTGATGATGAATTTTCTCGTACGTAATAACGAAAAACACAACGAGGAATGTGGCGAATTTTATTTGTTTCGGTTTTTGGTTTGGGAATACTATAGGTAGGTCTTGTTTCGACGTTTTCTTTTCTTTATAGGATTGCTGACACGAGCGGAGTTTTATTATTGGGAAAGAAAGTGATGAAAATGAACGAATATTGAGTTGATTTTCGCGAATGATGATTTTAATTGGTGTATTGCGAGGTGTCTTGAAGCAGGAATATTTTATTACTTCGTAAAATTGGATTTATAACGTATTTTTGTATAGATATTGATCCATAAGAGGTCAAGTCACAAATAAAAATGATTTCAATATTTGAGCATATAATTAGAATGTTGCTCTTAATGAATTTAGTCAAAAAAGTATAGTGAAAAAATGAAAAAATTCAATAATGCGTTCATTTTTACGATATGTAAGTGTTTTTTTTTATAATTTTGATTGAAATTAAAAAATACTTTATGTAGAAATTTTATTTCAATTTCAAGTTTTTTTTTTGGGAAATTTTCTTGTGAAAAATTTGACTTGATTGATTTTTTTAGGTGTGTGTGTGAGGAGGGGGGTTGAGTGGAGATCTTTATGAAAATTTTGTTGGAAAAAGGTAGAGAAAAAAGTAGTGATTTTTTTCAACAAAAAAATCCGTTAAATACCATGCTCAACTTCTGGTAATTTTCAATTATTGGGGGGGGGGGGATCGTCAATTTGACAAATTTTATGACTTTTTCTGCAGTTTTAACAAATTGAGAATTTCTGATTAATTCTTGGTATTTTTCAATCTGGGCAAAATTTTACCCGAATGAGACATTTTCTCAAATTTTGATCGTTTTCTAATGGTCCATCAATTTTTGATATTTTTGAGTGATTCTTACAATCAATTTTACAACTTTTATGATTCTTTCTTTGTGAATATTCGTTTCTGGTTCTTTATTAAATGTCGAGATTGTCAGAATTTTTACTTTGGCCTTTGGCCATTATTATTATTATTTTCATACTCGTTTATCTGTTGAATGAATAAAAATTCTATAACTAACTTAGTCACCTTAATTTTTCTTTGTTTCAGGTGAGTACAAATTTCCTTCCAAAAATGATAGCATATACATACGAACTCGCACTCGCGTATGAGAATAAGTACTGTAAGTAAATTTATGATTCTTATGACAAAAGTTATGTAAGTCACTTCTACACCTGTGAGTAGGGTAAAAATAGGCAACCTGTACCAGATGACGGATAGTCCGCTAGGAGTGGTAGTTTCGTTTTGTTGACTTTAATAGTCCAGGAGCCCAACCTGAAAAAATGTACGAGGGGGTTGAAATTGGGGACCCGGCCCAAAAGTTACTACATGTAGTCCTCTTTCCAGAAATGCCACTCTGGCAATTCGCAGGTGGGGCTTTTAAGCACAGCGAAAGCTCAAAGTTCACAATTTTTTTGAACTTTCAACTTGGAAAGTTTTATGGCTGAAACTGGGGGATTCTTATAGGATTTTTCACGCTGAATCCAAATATGCCGGTCTGCCGACCCCTAAGTGTCCCCAAAGGGGTGCCAGAGTGGGTTAAAGGGGTAAAAATCGCAAAAAATGCTGTAGTTTTTCAATAAATTTTCGTAAAAATCAAATAGATGACAAAAAGAGGCGAATTCCTGAAGAATTTTTCGCGCTGAATATTGATTTTTGAAAATTTGTCGACTTTCTGAGTGGTGAAAGGGAGTAGACTTACCCTCCACACCTCCCTGTAGTTTCGTCATACGGGGGGGGGAGGTACGGCTTTATATGCACATTCAGTGCCATTTCGAGATTCATTGTCATAACCTCAAAAAACCTCATAATGTACGAATATAGGTTTATTGGGCAATTTTCGCAGAGCAACAGCAAAAAAAGTAAAAAAGTAAGTGATTGTTTTTGCTGGTTTCGTATGATATCAATTTTGAATTTTTTTGAATAATGAAAAGTCATATGTGTGATATATTGATTGTTATAGTTTTCATCTACGCCGATTTAGAAAATGAATTCATTTTTTGAATTACAGGCTTTTTGAAACTTTCGAATTCGATTTTCGTCTTTGAATTGTGGGAAATAAATGTAGTGAGGAGATATCAATGATTTCGAACATTTTTTTACAAATTAATCTTCGAACTTGATTGAAAATGTGAATGGTATGCTTGTAAAATGTCTCTTCTTCATAATATTATAGATATCTTGAAGGTATACTGAATTACATTTTTGAACCCAGCATGGTTAAACTTTGAAAAATGAAGAACAGAACCCTTTTCCAAATTCCCTCCTGTATCATTCCAAACCCCAAAAATTACAGTTTGCCGCTGGACCAAATGATGGTACTTATTTGGTCAAATCTGCAATATGAGTAAGTATAGTAGTTTCAAAGAAAAAACTTTCTCAGTGAATGGGATGCTCGTAAAATGTATTCATTTGTAAATAATAATAAATGATGAAACTAAATTATAGGTAAAATAATTACAAAATAAACCTACAAATAATTAGGTAACATTATTGCAGGTGATATAATAATTTTAAATAATAATAAATGATGAAACAAAATTATAGAATATCTACAAAATAAACCTAAAAATAACACTGGGGTAAGTCCAAATTCTGGGTAAGTTGAACTCCTGCTCTAGCACCTAGAGGTTTGCACATTCTTTCACATGTCTTTGGTTCAATTGTATTTTGTTGTTGTTTTGAATTTGTTTTAAAATATTTGTAAGTACCGATTTTCTATCTTTTAGTTTTTTGCATATACCAGATGAACCATATGTTCTAGTAAAAATTGAACAATAGTGATCCGATAGAGAATTAAATTTTCTACAATTTTGTTTTTCTCACAATTTTTCTAGGACACTCTGTTTTTAACTACACGTCTGCAAAGTTGGGCCTGTTTGGACTTCCCCTAAATTTTATATTAGATTCCACTGAGCAAAAGCAACTATGACAATTGCGCTCAAATTTTCACCATAGGTCAGGAACTCTTATGGGAGCATGAGAAAAAATTTGAGCCAATGTGTATTAGTTCGTTTTGTAAGCGTGTATCAGTTAATCAAAGTTGAATTTATGAAAAACTCAAGTAGTAATATGAGTTCATGATCCATAATCATATATATTAGACCGTAATATCAAGATTATGTATCATGTTCTCGTATCAACTCTTGCAATATAATAATAATAGTAATAATAGTAGGTAATAATGATAATAATGATTGCAGTAAAAGCCGCTTATATGTTATTAAAATCATTCAGTCCCAATCGTTTATACCTGATTACATAGAAATTCCATCGGTTATTGTGATTGGAGCATCGTTTAATGTTATTGTTATGTATATGTCATTTTTAAATATTTTTAACACTTTATCACCCAGTTTTTGCCTAATTTTTCTGATATTTCAGAAGTTTTTTCTGATTGGCATCATTTTAAATATTAGGTACTTCTTAGTTCTTTTGTAACTTTTTGAAGTTTCAACTTATTTTCAATTCTATTTTTTGCAATTTTTGCGAAATTTTAGTTCAATAACTACATATTTGTAGTAAAAAAGTGATGATGTAAAAATTTTTGACAAAAAAATTATTATTATTTTTCAATCAGTTTGTGTTATTAAATTGGGCTGGGAAAAACATTATAACATTAAGCTGCTTTTACTGTATTAAACAAATAAACTTGAATAAATGATGAATTAAAATAATTTTACTTTAGGTATATAGCTTCATAGTAACCGTGCACTCGAACTAACAGCAAGCATATTCTGAGGAACACCAGTCTGTTGTGTAAGAGTTGGGGCCGCTGGCATATGCGCATCCCTTGATAACTCCTTCTGGATCATAGCAGAGAACCACTTTTTTTGCCTTTTTCTTATCACTAAACATGACATTCACCATATTGCATTGTGCTGTGGCCTCTTCAGGTGTAGTTTTATTTTTACAAATTGCTTCTTTGTTATGAAATGAACAAATTTCTGATCTGTAAAACAACACATTATGCAGCATTGCATCAGTTGATTTTCTAATCTAAATGTGATGGCTTATCTACATACATATTTGTTCACGCTTTAAATTCTAAATTAAAATTAGATGTAATGCAAATTTTGATGTTATACTAAATGGAAATTTTTTCATGTTCGGAATAAAAAAATTAAATGAAAAAAATTCAAGCACATTACAATTCTATTAATGGTCAGAAATGTCCTTTTTTATTCAAATTTTTTCTGAATATCAAAATTCCAAGTTGGAATTTTTCTGTATCGAAAACCTTCACGATATGGGAACTCGTTTCATCAACTTCTCCTGAATGGCAAGACAGATAGTAAAAGCATCCTAAGGAAATGGAAAGATGCATGGATGTGGATTGTGGAGGTGAACAACTTACCACACCAATTACCAACAAAGAAATTAAACGTGCGATCAAATTGGCCAAAAATTGAAAAGCTTCTGGAGTATATAACATGTCTTTATCAAACACAATAAACACTTTTGGGACCAAAGACGATAAATTGGATCCAACGATTTTTTAATGCCTGAGTAGAAACTTCAATAATGGCAAGACTATGGCACGCTTAACACAGCATAGAAGGTGCCTTCCAAAAGATATAAGTCACTGGAGCAGTATTTGTTGACCTTACACCAGCTTTTGATTCATTTATCTGATTGGGTATTTAGGTACATCAAGTTTCATCTTAACGTTTTATATTTTATTATTGAGATGAAAAAATTCCTCCTGGGTTACTTATCACAATGTAGAAATGTTTTTTATGAGCTGTCGAAGTAGGTGGGAATGAAATGATGCGATTAAATTTTTCTCTTGTAGGCTCCTAAAAACAAATTGTCAAGAGGATTTTAAAAATGTTCCATCAGCTGGGACTTGCGTTTTTGTCGGCATCTTTAAATTTGGCTTTGGAAATCATTGTGATTGTCTTGAGGGAATTAAAAGAAACTAATAGAGAAACTAATTTTTTAAAATGAATGACGACTTGTATTTATTTTTTTCCTCAAATATGCCTTCCTTATTTTTTTAGTACAACTTCTCCCATCAAAGTTTATTATCCTTTGAGGTAACTTACCCTTTACCGTTATCGAAATTCTCTTCTGTTATAGCCAACGTCGCTGAACTCATACGCAGAATTGCCACTATGACAAGTAAACTTGAAAAAATACCGGCGAATAACATTTTTCTGTTTTAAAGATGGTTTTGAGGTTGAACACGGTAAAATTCGCGAGTTCTGGAAGATTTTATGCTTTGTTTCTGTAGAAACTACGCACTAGAAGAGCTTGTAACAACTGTGATAAAATGTCTACGATTTCTGCTGATTTTATAATATTAAAAGTGCTGCAACTAACGTCATTCTCACAACGACGCTTGAACGAAGGTTTCCTAAATGTTGACCAAATTTCAATATTGTTCTTCGCCTCGTGTCACATGAGACTCATCGCCAGGCCAGGCATTTGTGCAAACTATGACGCGAGCAAATGCTATGGTACCTAGTGTTGTACAATATGTTTGTAGTCTCATAGTACACAGTTAAGGTAAGCCATTGGTATAAGGTGTAGTGTTTTGATTTCGTGTGATTTTTTGTGTTGTTGGAAGAATTGCGTAGTATCCGCGTGTATGTCTGTTTTCTTATGTGCTGTATGTATTGTGTTTGTTTTGTCTATTTTACAAATACTTGATACGATACGTTTTCCTGCTACACTTGTTCGAAATGATTTCAATATACTTACATAGGTACACGTAAAGTTGCTTGTGCATGAGCTTGGAGTTGATGTTTTTGATTTCAGTAGTCGTTTGCTAAGGAAGGAATGTGGCAGGCACAAATCGATTCCGTGAAATAAAGAAGCGACGGAATGGAAATTTTATTTTCCTGCGATAACTGAAAATTCGAAACTGATGTTGAAATTTTTCTCTTATGATTATATTATTTTGAAAATGAAAACTTCATGATTCACATACAAATTAACAAAAGAAGCTGAAATTTTGGTTTGTGCCCTGCTTACCGAGGACATTTTATTTTTCATTTTTGTTGTTGTAAAACTCTTGGAAAAAATTGATTTTTTTATATTTAAATAAAATTCACCCAGAATTTTCCTCAAACAACTTTGCCCTCAATCACTCAAAATTTTGAGAAAATATTTAAACATAAAAAAATACGAAAAAAATCTAGAAGCTATTAAGTATAACTTTGAGGCGATTTCGTTCGCGTTCGTAACAATTCTGAGCGAGTCCCCACCCAGGCCTGTGGAAATGATATCTCTCATTTTTGAGTTGACAATCTAATGAATTTTTGAAAAATTAAACTTGAGTCAAAAATGAAAAAATCTAAATCTTGCCGAATAGATCAAGAAAGCTGAAATTTGGTGTGTGCCCTGTTTTCGACCCTCGAAATTGATTGGAAACTGTTTCGAACCATTTCGAGTAGTAGTTCTGAAACACCCTAGCAGATTTTTGAAAATTGAAATTTCCACCACATTTTACCCACTTGAGTCGTTAAAATAAAATTTACTTAGTAGGTACCCCATTTTTAATATGCTGAGTCGATTGGATGTGGTTCAGTCTTGGAAATTTCAGATTTTCTAAGAAGTGGTCTAAAAACTGTCCAAATTAACTTAAGCATATTTTTTTTTTCAAAATACAGGGTATCTAACAGGTAGTGATGAAAGTAGTGAAAAATAGTGATTTTAAAAATTGGTAGTGAGAGTAGTGAAAAAATAGTGAATTTAGTCAAAAAGGTGGTGAAAAAATGAAAAAATTCAAACTCGCAACAAAAATCTTCAAATTAAGTATTGAAAAAATTGAAATTTTCTTCCAATTTTCAAATCAAATCACATTTTAATTTTTTTGAAAGTTTTCCTACGAACAATTCGATTTTGTTAAAATTTTGTGTTTGCGGGGTGAGGAGGGTGTAGAGTGGAGAGCGTTCTAAACAATTTTGTTGAAGAAAGGTAGTGATGTTTTCCAACAAAATTCTGTTAAATACTTACTAACAAGGGAACCTCTTGAGGTGTCACTCTCCGATTTGAACGGGACCGCGATTTTTGGAAAAAGCATAGACTAAAACCCCCAAAACCAAATTTTCAGCAGCCCAAGTTCATTTTTCGATTTTTGGCGAATTTTTGAAAATTCAAAATTGACTGTTTTTGCCGATTTATACTTTTTTTTAAAGTATACCTACTTGATCAGTAAAAATGGTCAAAATAAGTCCCAAAACTAATATTAATTACCCAAATCCAAATTTTACCATTTCCAGCCATTCTGGAGCCTCCAGCGCGATTTTTCAATTTCTCCAGAATTTTGAATATGCTCCAGAAGGGGTGAATATGAAGTTGGGCAGCTAAAAATCGACTTGTATATTACACTCGACCTGTTTAATGAGTTTATCCACATTTGAGCCGATTTTGAGAGTGACACCCCAAAAGTGGTTTTTTGACCAGCTTTTTTCAAAATTAAAAAATCCAAAAATTCAAAAGATAACCGTTTGTGAGGAAATTTTTGAAATTTGTGCGAATCGCTGTATTTTCTCAAGAATTAACCCCCGGAGCGCAAATTCTACGATTTCCAGCAGTTTTGGAGCGAGAGTGAAACCTCAAAAAACCACTCTTGAGGTGTCACTCTCAAAATCGGCTCAAATGTGGATAAACTCGTTAAACAGGTCAAGTGTAATATACAACTCGATTATTAGCTGTCCAACTTCATGTTCACGCCTTCTGGAGCAAATTCAAAATTCTGGAGAAATTGAAAAATCGCGCTGGAGGCTCCAGAATGGCTGGAAATGGTAACATTTGGATTTGGGTAATTAATATTAGTTTTGGAACTTATTTTGACCATTTTTACTGATCAAGTAAAGTCTGTCCATTGAAAGAAGACCGTTCTTGTTTCGTTGCCTAGCGCCAGTTCTACTCAAACTGGTGCACTAGCTATTCCAGTGATGCAAGCAACTCCGCCCATCCTCTATATGATCGCATAAAAATATTTGATTAACCCTTTGCTATTATCCTTCCCCTTCTCACGAGGAGTAAAATCGTTTTTGATTCATCTCTGTACGTTTACCTGTTCTTTTTTCCCACATCTCTTACCTGTTGACGGACCACCCGCCTGCCAGCTACCAGTCGCCGTTTTACAATGTAGTTTGTACTACTGAGAGTAAGGTCTATTGTGAGGACCCCTGTTTTCGTGACGTCACCGCGTTGTTCGCGTTTTACCAGCGGTCTTCTTTCGATGGACAGACTCTAGGTACTTTAAAAAAAAGCATAAATCGCCAAAAACAGTCAATATTGAATTTTCAAAAATTCGCCAAAAATCCAAAAATGAACTTGGGCAGCTGAAAATTTGGTTTTGGGGGTTTTAGTCTATGCTCTTTCCAAAAATCGCTGTCCCGTTCAAATCGGAGTGTGACACCTCAAGAGGTTCCCTTCTAAGAAAAATAGATTCAAAATCATCAGTCATTTAAAAACTACCAACAAATCGATTCCAAATTGCTGCTGGAAAGACCCAGAAATCCACTTTATAAATTTACTCCGAGTTCAAGGACAAAGAAAAATTATTAATGAGTTAGGATTAATACCGCAATAACAAACATTTCCTTCATGGAAATTTAAGCACTGAAGAAAAATCAGAACATTGAGATTCATTTGGGATAAAAGTAAGGTGGAAGGTAAGGGGGAGGAACGTAAAAAATTATTCAACAACCCGTCTTCTTTCTCGCCCAGCTGACTTTCTGAAAGACCGAAATGAACACCGAACATTGTTGGTGAAAAGAGGCAGATACCGAGACAATTTATTCACGCTTTCTCTTCACCTCTTCCTTGTCCAACTTTTTCAAAGACTGAGTAAATCCCTGCTTAAATGCGATGAGATTTTCATTGCATTTCTCTTAAACCTCCAACCTCCACTTTTTTAGCGACTGTCCTGGATTTTGGTTCGACTTCACGTCCATTGCTCACTTCTATCAACATAATATAATTTTACAAAACCTCGATAGTGATATGCAGCATGATTCTGGAAAAAGATACCATACACGATGGGAAAATCCGTTCGAAAAGAAAACACCAACCTAGAGAGAAAAAACACCACCGTACTCGTAATACCGACTAAGTATACACTCTGTACTCGAGTAGATACGCTTTTCTGAGACATCGTCGTCGTCAGTAGGTACACGACACGTACATTATGTAACTCGTAGAGTAGAGTAGTACGCGAATTCCTGTGTAGAAATCATTTATCGTTCGTTAATTTTATTCCGCACACAAAAACACCTTTAGCACAGCACAGCAGAGTACCTACGAGAGAACAGAGCACAGAGGAAAAGCTTGCGCTAGTTTCTTTTAATTTATATTAAGAATACTCCGGCGGTGCAGATGGTTGCCAGAGAATTACCATATTATAAGAGATTCGAGCAAATCGATGGACGAGAGCTGCGGCGCGCAGCGTTCCGCCCGTACAAATGAAAAGCTACTAAAGAAAATTGCCGAAGAAGGAGAAACTGTAATTAGCGAGTTTTAGTAACGCGACGCTTTTGTAAGTCTGAGGGATCTGAGTCTTAATTTAAAGATGTGAAACAGACGGAAGAGGTTAGGTCCCTTAATGAACTTCAGAAACATAAAATTACCGGAGTGAAAGAAGATACTACTATAGGCGAAAGTATATGCCCCCGTGCTCGGTGCGCTTTTGTACCCGATTACGTTAATTTTTTTTTTATTTCGCTTACTCATTTACACTGAGCGTTAATTAACTGATTCTGCCTTTCTTTTTCGTTTTCGTCATTTTTTTCTTTCTTTTCCAACTTCTTCGAAACGCTGCTTATTTTTTCCTTTTCTTTTTAGTAGCTTCTTACATCGTCGTCGGCTTCTCAAGGTAAAAGGCGAGTTTCTTTTTGCTTTTTATTCGCCGGCATCGTACCTACAATGTGTATAACTTGGTCGTCTCGACATCGTTCGTACAATAATTATCATTCCTTTGCAGCTTATATTTTTTCTTTTCCCTCCTTACCTTACACCGGCCAATAGTGTAGATGTAAAAATGAGGTTTTTCAAAAATACTACACCTTTAAAAAATATAGGAAAAGGAAAAAGAATAAGAAACCCCCCACAGTAAAATTATATCAGATAAAATTAAGCGAAAGAGAAAAAAAACCTCGTGCATTCGCGCAGCTCGAGTAATAAATTCCGAAATCCGCTCGAATGCAAAATTTCATTTCAATGTACTCTGAGTGTTTTCCTTTTTCTTTTTCTTCTTTTTTTCGAATTCGAAATTCGTTTGTATGTAGTATTCGAATGAACTTAATTCGAAATGCGCCGAGGGTAGCATTGTTATTTGAAATTCATTTTAAAAGATTAACTGCCTTACATACCATACCAGAAGGTGCTTTTATCGCCTTATACAAAAAATGTACATGAATTTTTTAAGGCAACGAATAAACAGCATTTTTTCATTTACTTTTAATCGCGTTTCTCTCTATCTATACTCTACACCTATATAAGAGTTAGTATAAAATAGGGAGAGAAAATGTTACGTCGCACGACCTTTTTATTTATTTATTTATGTTTCTTTTTTTTCACACAAGCCAATTAATACTCGACGAATGGGGAAAAATGTACCAGAGTGCGATTTTCTCTTTCGTTTTTTACTGTTTATTATCGAGTACTGTAATGTTTCTCACTCGCTGATACCTACTCTGTAAATCGGGTGTCTCATCTTCTGTTTTTTAAAGCTTATACTCGATCTCTTTATCTTCGTTTGTACGTACCTATTATTTTTTGAGTTTCATTGTCTGACACAGACAGACCAAGAAAAGCAACTCGGTTTCGAGTAGTTTTGTTTCATAATTTTCGCGTTAATAATTTTTCATCGTCGTATTTTCGCGTCGTTGTCGCTTTCTTCTTATTTTTCTTGTTTCGTTTTCGTATACCATACCATAGAAATTTCTTTTTCAATGTAATAAAAATTGTACTTTCTAGTTATTTTTTTTTACTCGCTCGTTATATGGAAAATTACAGAAATAAAAATACTATAACAAGGTGAAAAAATAGAGTAAGTAATTACAAATAAGTGTATTTTTTCTTTTTTATTCGCATTGAAAAATTTTCACCGGAGAAAAAACAACTTGTTCTCGAAATTTGGATAGTAAATTTATTCAACTTTTCAAATTTCAGTTGGTTATTGTTACTTACCTCTGAAACGAAATCCAATTCAGCATCAACGAAGAAAATTTTCATAAGCTAGTAGATTTTTGATGGTAAATGGGAGGGAGAGCGTTGGCCAAACAAGCCCAATTCAATTCGAGAATCTCGGTTATGAAATTTCCAAATGAGCTTTTAAAGTCAGTTGCAAACCCTTTTCGAAAATCTGAAAAAAATCATCATCAAGTTTTACATTTTTTTTCATCTCAAAAAAACTTTATTGACCCTTTGATTTTTTTTCAAGAGTCTACGAAGAGGTTGAGGAGATGTATTAAGGTTTAAAAATTGCACTCTCATTTAATAAAGAATGTACCTATTCCAATATCTCAACAGGCAAAAAAATATTAGGTGGGATAAAACAAGACGAAAGAGTACTAAAACCACGTTACGCAATCATGCAGAATTTCAAGTTTTGATAACAATTTTCAAGTCTTTACAAAACGTCTGACTCAAAAGTTTGAATGAGTTCTTCAATTTGGAATCAATTTTGAAACAATTCTGAATTAGGGTATCAATCGATTGAAACGACTTTTCCAGTTTTGAATTAATTTTCAGGTCATCTTGAATGACACGCCTTAAATTTTGAGCCAATTTTTAAAACATTAAAAATGACGTTTTTGGCTTTGAATAATTTGTCAGAATATCTTGAATGACTTTTCCAATTCTGAATGATTTTTCCAAGTTTGAATTAACTTTCAAAACATTTTGTATGGCTTTCCAATTTTGAAACAATTTTTAGTTCACTTTGAGTAGGTACCTACTCGTAGCTTCTTGATTTTGAATTAATTTTAGACAATCAATGCAATCATGAATGATTTCTTCGACTATGAATTATTTTACTTCGAATGATTTATTTGATTTTGTATCAGTTTTCTGACAATTCTTAATTGAATTACTTTTTCGACCTCGATTTATTTTTAGAATATTTTGAATCAATTTCCAAACTTGAGTTTTTCAAATGATGATGTCCTTTAATTTCAAATCGATTTTCGCTTCGATGTAGCACTATTTACGCCATAATCAGGAAGTTGTTCGGTACATGTAAATTGTTTTTGTGTACAAATTTTTTGTCAATTTGTGACTAACTTCACTCAGGGTGTGCACAAGCCTGGAAAACCTGGAAAAGTCGGGGCAAAGTCAAGGTACTTTGGAAATTTACAGCATTTTTTACTCAAAAGCCAGGGAATTTTGTGAAAGGTTACTTTAAACAGATTTTTCCATTTCTCATTATGAAAATATTCTCACCTTCGCATTGCTCAGGCAATTTTTTCGCTGGTTGGTTTTGTCATAAATTGCCAAATTCCCAGAAAGTCTTGTTTTTTGCAAAAATTGTTGAAATCTTGCATTTTATCAACTTATGAGTTATGAGTTATGAGTATCATTAATAAATGTCGCTCTTTTAGCGCTAAAATGTTTCGCTTTTTTGATAAAAATGGTTAAGAAGCCCTGCCTTTTACTGAAATTATTGTGAAAGTCTCGTTTTCTGTCAAAAATAGCAAAAAGTCTCGCTTTTAGCCTAAATTTTCAAGAATTTTTTTTTTTTTGCGAAAAAGATGCTAAGAATTGTGTTGTTTTTTGCATCTGAAAACTCCCACTCATTTCCAATAATAGTTTTAATGTGTCGTTTTTCCCCCAGAAATTGCTAAAAAAATTCTTTTGCTGAAATTGTCAAGTCTCATTTTCATTGTCAGAAATCGCAAAAATTCTCAATTTTTGGTCTAAAATTACTGAAGTTACTTTTTTTTGGGAAAAAAATGTATGAGCCCCAGAATTTCAAAAATTTGTTGATTAAATTTGAGTAATGTTGGCATTAAAAAAATATATTTCTTTATGAAGTCGTCCTTTTTTTGGAATTGTTAATTTTTCAAAGCTTTTGCCCTTGCTTCGCTTGTGCCATTTAACATTGAAAAGACAAATAGTCAAAAATTCAAAATCATGAAAAGACAAACAGACGAAAAGACGAAAAGACAAAAAGACAAGAAGATAGATGGAAAGATGGAAAGACATCGGAAGGACTGAAAGACAGAAAGACTGGATGAAAGAATGAATTATTAATAAAAACATAAAATAGAATAAAATAAAATTTCAGTTGGTAAGTATTGAAAATAAATAAATAAAATTTCAGTGTCAGTTCAGTATTTAAGCCTTCAGTTCAATACCTTATTCTGTCCAGTTCATCATTTGTTTCAAGTTCCAATGAAAAATGTTTGAGAGTTCAAATAAAAATTTTAAAAAGTTTTTGAAAAGTGATGTTCTTCCATTGTGTCTATGCTTGAATGCGAATTATTGACACAATTTTTGTTCTTTTGACAGAACGCCTCTCTCTTTAAAAATGTTGATACAATCGATTGAGCTCAGCACGTTGAAATCTTGATTTTTCTTACTAAAAAACCCCAAAAAAATGTTTCCACCAAGTTTAAATAAGGGCCATTTTATTGAGCTCAGTCATGCTTGGAAAAAAAGGGTTCAACTGTAGATCTAATAACGATATTTGGAGCTCATGATGTTTGAAAATTTTTACCCCCCTCTCCCCCCTCCCCCCACCTGACCGCATCATTTCCAGAAAAGAGTGGACAGCTGGATACCCTGTCACTACAATTAGTTGTTCAAATGATTTGGACTCAATTTGCGTGATATTTTTGATAACACTAGGCAACGGCATATTTGTGTTCGGGTTGAAAATGGGCTTAATCGATAGTTTAGACCCTAAAACAAAAAACAAAGTGGGGTTTTTCAATTTGAGTTGTTTTTGTAGTCAGGAGAGATAATCAAAGTTGCAAAAATGGCCGTTTTTGCCCTATTTCACGAGTTTGTGGAGACATCAGTATTATGTTTAAAAATGAACCAAGGTCATATTCGGATTCTACGCACTTTTTTAAGTAAACAATTTCTCTGGATTTTTGATTTTCGAAGTTTCAAGCGCATACGGAAGATTTTTGTTTGTAACATATTTTAAAACTTGGAGCGAGAGCCTCGCCCGCGCGAACACGATTCCGAGCCACGATTACGTGGTGGAGTAACGCCAGCGTCGCGCGCTCCAAGTTTTAAAATATGCTACAAACTAAAATCTTCCGTATGCGCTTGAAACTTCGAAAATCAAAAATCCGGTGAAATTGTTTACTTAAAAAAGTGCGTAGAATCCGAATATGACCTTGGTTCATTTTTAAACATAATACTGATGTCTCCACAAACTCGTGAAATAGGGCAAAAACGGCCATTTCTGCAACTTTTATCATCTCTCCTGACTACAAAAACAACTCAAATTGAAAAAAAATCTTGCGCAGCGCGCAAGATCAACCGACTTTTCCCTAACACACATTGGTAATTTACTAAGAATTGCTGGTACTGGTAATTTGCCAAGAATTACCAGTAAATTACCAACCAAGAATTACCAGTAATTTACCAACGAAGAATTACCAGAAATTTACCAACCAAGACTTACGAGTAATTTACCAAAAAATACTGGCAATTTACCAACCAAGAATTACCAGAAATTTAATTTACCAAGAATTACCAGTAAATTACCAACCAAGAATTACCAGTAATTTACCAACGAAGAATTACCAGAAATTTACCAACCAAGACTTACGAGTAATTTACCAAAAAATACTGGTAATTTACCAACCAAGAATTACCAGTATTTTACCAACCAAGAATTACCAAGTAATTTACCAACCAAGAATTACCAGTAAATTAGCAACCAAGAATTACCGGTAATTTACCAACCAAGAATTACCAGAAATTTACCAACCTAGTATTACGAGTAATTTACCAAAAAATACTGGTAATTTACCAAAAATCATTGGTAATTTACTAAAAACTACCGGTACAATTACCAAAAAGCACCAGTAATTTATTTCAAAAAAATTATCAAAAGTTACCTGTAATCAGCTAAAGTTATACGTTTTTTACCAAAAATTACAAGTAATTCACTAAAAATAACTAATTATTTTATTTACTGAAAATTACTATTAATTTACCAAAAAAAAATTATCAAAATTTACTGGCTAATTACCAAAAACTTTACGTTTTTTTAAAACAAAAATTACCAGTTATTCGCCAAAAATAACTATTGACTTGCAATTCGCGATTCCAATACTAGAAATTTTGAAAAATTTTGATTTTTGATTGCAAAAAAATTATTTAGGTAATATACCAAAAAAAAATTATCAAAAGTTACTAGCTATTTACCAAAAACTTTACGTTTTTTTTTTTAAACGAGTAAGTATTACAACCAGTTATTCGCCAAAAATAACTATTGATTTGCAATTCGCGATTCCAATACTACAAATTTTGAAAAATTTTGATTTTTGATTGCAAAAAATTATTAAGGTACTCAATATTAAAAAAAATTAAAAGGATGAAATTTAAAAAAAAAGTTGGTAAAAAAAATCGACAAAAAATTTTCATCTCTTGACTCACGCGGGATTCGATCTCCCGACCTCCGGCGCACCAATCTTCAACCTACACACCAGAGTCCTGCACGGTATAGTTAAAAGTTATCTGCGTTAGTCGCGTGTCGTGTGCGGTAAGCTACCAAATATAACTCATCCAAAAGCAGTTATATTAGCGTTAGCCTATGCGGATAATTTTGTAGTTAAAATGACTAAACTACCTGCGATTATACCGCGCTCTTATCGGAAATGTAATGTTCGATTCTGTCTTATCTGTTTGATGAGTCACCAAAATGTATTGTTGAGACACCAGAGAACCGAATGCGGTTAATGTATGGTTATTAACCTAACTTACCGCTGGTTGCGCGCGCCGACAAAAGTAACTGCAGTTTGTAACCTGTAGTTAAATTAGCCGATAGCTCCGGCGGTTATCCGGCTATTTTAACTTAACCGTGCAGTACTCTGCTACACACCCTAACCACCCCATCTGTTTGTTGGGACGGAGCCATTTTCGAGATATAAGGGTTTACAAATATTTCAGCTTATCCATAACGTTGAAACACACTTATACGTTCATATCTCGTAAACGGCTGAATCGATTTCGACCAAATTAAAAATTTCTCTAGTTCAGTATCACAGCAATATTTTGCCATCATCAGTTTCGACTTAAAGTTCGGAGCTTTTGAGTTCAGCGTGACACAAATTTATACATAAATTGATATATAAATAAATACATACATAAATATTCTAGGGGGTAAACTCGTAACTTTTTTATAGATTAACCAGCAAACTCATAACGTTTTGACAAACTCGTAACCTTTTTAGGACGTGACTTTTCGATGAGGTGCCATATGAATCTACAAGGTGTGGGGAGTCTACTGGCAAAGTTTGAGCAGGGACGTGAGATTGCTGTTTATACAATTTCACTTTTGACTCAATTTTCAAATGAGTACATAGCCTAATTAACAGGTATGAGGATATGAGGAAAAGGTTTTTATTGCCAAGAATCATTTTTTACGTTCTTTTTGGTGATTTTGGTGGTTAAAGATGTCCTCTTTCACATGGCGTGGTTAAAAATCGTCTAAAATAAATTTTTGACTGCTGAATTTTAATTTTAAGTTGATTATACAGGTCCAAATTTTCATGTTTTTCAATCTAAACATTGATTTTATGGGAAAAGTATGCACCCTAGGAAAAAAATGCAATGAAGGAAATTGTAGAGAATTAAATTTCCTTTCTGCTCAGAGCTGGTTATTTTTCTGTAGGATGCTTTGTTAAAAAAGCATTTGCGAAAAACAGAGACGTATGAGACTTTTAAAAAAAAAGCTTTTCTGAAAAATTGATGTTCTGGCAATGAAATACCTTTCCACAGGTGACCCAAAAATCAAGTTAACGAATATAACGCGGCCTAACATCGAGTACTATCAGGCCTATGGGATGACGCGTCGAGCGTATGCACAGCAACGAAGTTACAGAGGGGTCTTGAGATTGCTGTTTATACAAAACGTTATGAGTTTACCTGTATGCGGCTATATATACATACATAGATTTAAACTTAGTCATTGTGGTGCCCGTTTTAAGTATACGTAGTCATTGTGGTGCCCGGTTTTGGGCTTGTGGCGCCCAAATCGGGCACCACAAGGTCTTTTTATATAGAACGATGTAGAATTTGATGAAATGCACTCTAAGGTGAAAAAAAAATTTTTGAGGCAGGCACCACAAGTACCAAGTTTATATAACGGGCACCACTATGACTAAAAACCGCAAAAAAAATAAACTGCTCCAAAACACCTTTATCATACATATATATATGATCCTCTATGTACGCGGGCACCACAATTACCATAAAAGACCCGGGCACCACAAGGTACTAGGTACGTGTATTCATACATACATATGTATATATTATATAGCCGCATACAGGTAAACTCATAACGTTTTGTATAAAATACAAACTCACGTCCCACCTGTAACTTCGCTGCTGTGCATGCGCTCGACGCGTCACCCCATAGGCCTGATAGTACTCGATGTTAGGCCGCGTTATATTCGTTAACTTGATTTTTGGGTGACCTGTGGAGAGGTATCTCATTGCCGAAACATCAATTTTTTAGAAAAGCTTTTTTTTAAAAGTCCCATACATCTCTGTTTTTCGCAAATAGCTTTTTAACAAAGCATCCTACAAAAAAATAACCAGCTCTGAGCAGAAAGGAAATTTTATGCTCTACAATTTCCTTCAGAGCATTTTTTTCATAGGATGCATACTTTCCTCGTAAAATTAATGTTAATGTTGAAAAACACGAAAATTCGGACCTGTATAATCAGCTCTAAATTAAAATTGAGCAGTCAAAAATTCATTTTAGGCGATTTTTGACCACGCGACGTGAAAGAGGAGACCTTCAACCACCAGAATCACCAAACAGAACTTAAAAAATGATTATTGGCATTCTTGGCAATAAACACCTTTTCCTTATGTCCTAGTACATAATAATTAGGCTATGCACTCATTTGAAAATTGAGTCAAAAGAGAAAGTGTATAAACAGCAATCTCACGTCCCTGCTCAAACTTTGCCAGTAGACTCCCCACACCTTCTAGATTCATATGGCACCTCATCGAAAAGTCACGTCCTAAAAAGGTTACGAGTTTGCCAAAACGTTATGAGTTTGCTGGTTAATCTATAAAAAAGTTACGAGTTTACCCCCTAGAATATTTATATATAAACTTATCTCGTTTGGTGCCATACGTCTTATCGTGATCAGCACACTTCAATTCGTCAAGAAAACCCACCCCCACCCAAATCCTGAACCTTCATGACAAATACAATACCTTCACTTTTCGTGCGAAAAGTCGGTAAAACCCCACTTTGTTTTTTGTTTTAGGGTCTAAACTATCGATTAAGCCCATTTTCAACCCGAACACAAAAAAAAGGTCAAAAATTGTTGCCTAGTGTAATTTTTTTGATTCGACTATCCCAATTGAACTACTTTATCGAGAAAATTCGCCTCAAATATCGCGATAACTCGTCGCAGCACATTTCGGTATTTTTTTTCAATTTTTCACGCTTCGCGTTATCGTGTCGAGAACGTATATATTTAGTATTTTATTTGTAAAAAAATACCTAAGATGGAATTTTTATCGTTGGCGCGGGTAAATTACTAGTTGGTGGTAATTTTTTTTTCCTTTTTTATACTCGCTCGGAATGGCGACGATGGCGGAGGTGACGATTACGTGTATTAGAAAATTATGTAGCGTATTTTCGAAAGGTACTAGTTGGCGTTTTTTTTTTCTTCCTTTCCTATTTCTCTCTCGCGCTTATTTATTTTTCTTTTTTTACTTCGAAGAAACGATCGAATAAGAATTGGTGGAGTGTTAATAAATGCGCGAAACTCGATGCGACGATGCATTCGCCGAAGAGTGGTTTTTTCCTGCTTTTGGCTTACGTTGTTAGGTGAAGAGCAGAGGGGAAAATGCATGAGTGTATGCTGGTGTACGAGTATTATACGTTCAGCACTCGCGAACCTCGTTAGATTCTATAAAAATGGTTTTATGTCGTGACAATTGGATATTATTAGACATCTGCGTTACGGTTGCGGTAACCGTGAACACAATTTTCAGACCTTTGAAAAATCCATTTCAGCGCCGAAAACTTCCGGCAGCGATACACGATGCCGAAGAGACGACGACTTACGCGAAACTAATTTGACGGTATCCGCGTGCAACGGATTGCAGTATTGTGCCAAACTGCGTGTGGTTGTTCAGACAAAAGTAATAAGCGTGGTATCTTGATTTTACTCGTGTATTATCGCGTTGTATCTTTTTCTCGCCTTTGCTTTTCCGTTTCTCTATGTTTTTCCCACTTTTTATCACGCTGTATACGACGAAGGTATATTCGTGTTTTTATTTTGTTGATACTTGGCTTTATTGCGGGTATTTGTTGTTCGTGGGTGAAATAAACGGTTGATTTCAGGTGGAGATAGTTATCATATTTTTTTGAGAAATGAAATTCGGTTTAGTGGGGGATAAAAAGTGCATGTGGTTGGATGAAAACTTTGCAAATGGGAGAACATATTAAGCCTGTATGTGCATTTGAAGAATTAAAACAGCTGTAAAATTACTGTCAAAAATCAGAATTTCTTTACCCATTTTTGAAATAAAATAACGCTATACTGTTTGATGATCACGTTGAAATAATTTATTGCAATACGTATATCTACATAAAATTATGATTATGATAAGCATACCGAAGAAGTTTTTATATTTTAATCATTTCACTGAAATGTCGCAAAAATAGTCATATGAAAAAAATTATCAAAATTTGTGAAGGTTTTCAGGCAGTTGTGAAATTTTGTTTGTTAGATGTCAACATTTTTATAACCGACTGTTGGACAAATCGTTATTTTACGAAAATTTATTCTAGTACCACACTTTATTACGCAATATCCTTTTCGAGTATGGTGAAATTTGAAAGAAATGTTTTGCTTGAAGTAGTGCAAGCTACCTATCATTTGTCTAGTTAATTTCTTCAAAGCATCTAAAAGTTCGTTCACATTGTAATTTCTGAATAATGAGTCAATTGAGGAGAAACAAAATAAATGTTTTATTTATGCAATAATTGAAAAAAAAACGAATTGAATAATTAACTCCGACGCTATTTTTATACTTTGGCTATTTTTTTAATTTTCGGATTTTTTTCCCAGGATGTTTAAAGTGAATTTTATTTTTTTGGTGACGATAATAATTATTGTGGTAGCATACGTTTTTTCCATCAACGAAGAAGATGAAGCCTTTAAACGCTACAATTATGAGCAAATCTTGTACGAGTGTAAACATCGTTTGTTGAACTCCAACGAATCACCAGAAGATGAGGATGAATTTACAAAGGACTGCAGAAAAATACCACCAGAAGAGTTAGACCAAATATCGTAGAACTAAAATGTTACTACCCGTATCATTGCTAATATAGGTAATTTGACAATACTGTTCAGTGTTCATCTGTTGATCGAAAAATTGAAAAATTCCATCACGTGGTGCTCTTTTCAGATCTACAAAATCCTACATTAGTATTCCATTCTGATGTATCTATTTTTAATACATTTTGTGTAATTTTTACCTCAGTAAATTTTAAATAAAATCGAGCAGTGTAGAAAAATACGAGTAAATTTATTTTTGGCGAATAACATGTTTACTTTTGAAATTAGGATATTTCATAGAATCCGCGGAAAAAATACAACCCTCTCAGTCCCAGAAATGATAGCTTTAAACGTTTTTGCATAATAAACTCGAAGGTAGCAGGTATTCGAAAATAAACCGTTTATTTTTCAAAACATTTCCCAAAAATTGGCGATTTGCTTACAACCCTACGTAGGGCTGAATCCAAAAAGTGGTCTTGAATTTTGACGGGAATAGCTCAGAGTGAAAATCGACGTAGAATTTCAATTACTCGCTATGTATCTTTTGATTTGTGGGAGATTTTTGGCAAATCAGAGTGGATGAGGGTTGGAGAAAAAAAATTCACTTTCTTCGAAAATCCTTTCTCTTTAGAGGGCGGTCTAGGTACCTACAACAATTTGCGTTTTAGAGGACCGGTGAGAGCCAATGCGGGCCCAGGACATATAATTTGGCCTCATTTCTAGGGACAAAACTATACAGCGGGTTTTTGAGAGGGGGAGGGGGCATAACTGAAAATTTGCTCGACTGATTCAGGGGAAAAATAAAGAATTTTTCATAAAAATTTTCACTTTTTGTGTCGTATTTTTGGGAGCCCAAATGTGAATTTTTTTATTTTTAAAACAAGAAACAAATTGGCCCGAGCGAAGCAAGGACGAGTTTTTGAAAATTTGATTTCTAGAGGTTTAAAAACAATGTTTTTTTCAGGAAGTTGATCTTGAAAAAAAAGAGGTCAGGCCAGAGCGAAACGAGGGCGCAAACTTTTGAAAATTTGTATTTTGAGAGAACTAAAAACGATGATTTTTCACGCGAAGGGTTTATTTTTTGGCTTCTACATTGTATTTTAGAATTTGAAAGATTTTTTTTAGGATGTTAATTTTGAAACAGAAAAGAGAACAAGTCAAAGTGAAGGCGAAAGATCTTGAAAATTTGTATTTCGAGAGGCATGTGAAAGTTTAATGATTTTTTTTTCATTTTAAATTTTGAAAAAAAAATAACAAGCGCAAGCTTTTGAATTTTTTTTTTTTGGGGGGGGTGTTTGTAATTACTTGATTATTACACCCGTCGTATGGGATTTAAATCGAGTTGGTAAGGTCAAGTTTTTTAATTAGATCTAAGAATTTTTTAATTTCGGAAGGGTCGTCTGGTATGAATAGGGATCTTTCGTCTATTTGTAGGGATAGTCTGTGCTGATGTAAGGAGGGACAGTGAAATAGTAAGTGTTGGAACAGATATAAGTTCTGACAGGCAGAACTGACATGTGGGTTTTGGGGCCTTTTCATAGAGGTGATTGTGTGCGATTTTTGTGTGGCCAATTCTCAGTCTGGTTATAATGATTTCTTCAAGTCTGTTTAAGTGGGAGAGGTTTTTCCAAGGATGGACTAATTTTTTATGTTGAAAGAGCTTGTTTGTGGTTTGGAGGGATCAAAAGTTTTGCCATTTTCAAGTGTGCTTTGGGTGAAGATAGATTTGAGGTCATCAGCTGTGATAAATGTAAGGGGAGAAAGGGTGGTGGCAGATTTTGCATTAATATCTACAATTTCATTTCCTAAGATTCCAACGTGACTGGGTACATACATAAACTGTATAAAGAAGTTTGAATTTTGTAAGTCAAATAGAGTTTTATGAATATTTTGAATTAGAAGGTGATCGGAAAAAAGATTTTGGATAGCAGTTAGTGAGCTGAGGGAATCACTTTGAATTAAGAAGGACTTATTTTCTGATTCATAAGTGAGTATATCACAGAGACAATGGAAAATAGCTGTGAGTTCGGCAGTGTAGATTGAAGAACAGTTATGGATTTTAAAATTTGAAATTCTATCATTTATAGAATAGGCATATCCTGTATGAAGCGTTGGTATTTTTGATCCATCTGTAAAGCAAAGATTGAATTTTTTGTATTGTGATAAGAGTTCAAGATAGTTCTGTTTTATTACTAATGGAGAGTGGCTATTTTTTGAGTAGTTAATAAGCTGTAGATTGACTTGAGGAGGCTTTAGAAGCCAAGGGGGGTATAATATTGGTTTTTGGATGAGAGTTTTAGGATTGATTTGAAGATCGTTCAACATTGTGATAAAATTAGAAATGGGTCCTTCTATATGGTAAAAATGTTGGGGGTTTAGTGGGTTAATTGAGTTTTGGAGTGGATGGGAAGGGTTGGTGGATGCATTTGAGATGAATTTGTTTGTTATGAGAGTTCTTCTAAAATCAGGGGGTAATTCTGCTGCTTCACAATAAATGCTATCTATTGGAGAGGAATAGAGGGCTCTTATACAGATCCTTAGGGCTGAATTTTGAATTGTTTTTAGGATATTTGAAGTCTTATTTGAGATATTTGCAAAACATGGGCTTCCATACTCAATTTTACTGCGAATTAGAGATTTATACAAGTGAAGTAGGAGTTTGCGAGATGGATTATACTTAGAATTTTTGATTATTTTCAACAGATTTAGGCGTTTCATGAGATCTGATTTTACTTTTAGGAAATGAGGAATCCAATTTAGTTTTCTATCAAAAGTTAATCCAAGAAATTTAGTAGTGGTTTTGAATTCTAAAGAGTGTCCTTTGAAGTTGAGAATGACATCTGGAGGAATCTTATTTTTTTTGGTGAAAAGTATACAGTGGGTTTTTGACTCTGAGAAAGTTAGACCATTAGAATCTGCCCATGATTCGATTTTTTCAAGGGTTTCTTGGATTATACATGAAGAGCTAGTTGAATGTTATTTGAATGAAAGGAAATGTTTATATCATCAGCAAAGATTCTCAGAGAAATGGGTCTAGAAACAACATTGGAAATGTCATCAATCAAAAGTATAAATAAAGCTGTGCTAAGAACTGAATCTTGGGGGACTCCGTTTTCAATTTCAAAAAATTCTGAGTATGTATTGTTAACACTCACTCTAAAAGTACGGTTTGTTAAGAAATTTTGAATGAAGTAGGCTAAATGTCCTCTAATTCCAATGGAATGTAATTTTTGGAGAATTTTATAACGCCAGGCTTTATCAAATGCCTTTTCAAGATCAAAAAAGACTGAAAGAACACTACTTTCTTTATTCTGGAAGGCTGAACTAATTTCTTTTTGGAGACTAAAGAGGTGGTCTAGGGTAGATCTTTTCTTTCTGAAACCACTCTGATAAATGCTAAGAGAGTTTGAGGAATCAATATACCAATTAAGACGTTTAATAACCATTTTTTCAAGTATTTTGCAAGGAACTGAAGTTAGGGAGATGGGGCGATAACTAGATGCAAGACTTGGGTTTTTATCAGGTTTTAATATTGGAATGATTGTTGCAGTTTTCCACATTTTTGGAAAGGAATCAGAAGTCCAAATTTTGTTATATAACTTTGTATTTTGAGAAGTTAAAAAAAAGGGGTTTCTTTCTTCACAGGCCCTTTTGCAAGGCCCTCTCGAAAACGCCGGATTGGGTCAAACTGCTCCCTCCCCCCTCGACGGTCTTGGTGCTCTAGATCGTTTGTAGGTTTGTCTTTCAGATCCAAAATCGATAAAAAAAAAGAGAGAAAAATAGAATGTCAAAATTGACAAAAATTACGGTTGACTCGTTTTCACCCCAGGCCCTTCAATAATTACGTACAATAGAACATCATATTATGACTGCTGACAATGTTTTCTTGTATATGTAGTTTGTGGGGAAATGGTTCAGAATTTTTATTGCTTGCAATTATTGAATTGGCTCATTTTGCCTAAAAAGTAAGAATTCTTGTGAAATAAACATCGAAAACGTCGAAAAAATTTAGAAAATTTTTGGCTATTTTTCTAGATTTTTTGAAACTGTTGATAATGACTAGAAAATTTGCACCACTGTATTCCAAAATATTCCCCCAGATTCAGAAAAGAGTTCTAAAACGTTTAATGCAAAAATGTTCATACAAATAAAATTCAAAACGCGAATTTGCCCAAAAATGAGTAGAACCCTAGAAGTGGTCTTGAGTTTTGAATGGGTCAGAATGAAAAAAACATGATTTTTTTTGATAGTGTTCCCCTCTTTCAGGACCCAAATTTTCCCTCTGTGGACATTCTCGTAGCTAACATTTTTTCTGAATGACTTTCAAAATTTTCTGATCCTTTTTCTTCTTGTGATCCACCCTAATGTGCATAAGTTTCATCTCATTAGCTCGGACCGTGTTCATGGCAGTCGAGAAACATCCTGCAATCATATACGCAATTATAGTGGAAAGTTTTTCTATGTATAAACGCATTAGGAAAAAATGAAAAGTTCGCAGCATTTTAAAGGAAAAGAACTGACAAATACGATAAATCATTTCTTTGTTAATACATAATCTGCTCTCTTCTGATTCCAATTTTCATTCCTTTATTGAAATAATTTCTTTTCAATGTGCATAGCGTAGATTTGTTTTGGATTTGGGCACTAATTTAAAAAAAATTGAACCTATCTGCTGTTGCCCCTGCGACTGTAGTATGCATAGACTTGATATGTGTTACTTAGGTAGTGTCTGATTAAAAAGTTTCACCTCTACTCTGAAACACCCTGTGCACATCTGAGCATATTTCGCCACCCTCTGTCTTTCGTTTCTTTTCTCTTCATTCCATTTTCATAAAAAAACTTGAAGTACGGATATTTCTTTCTCTTCTCATGCATTAGGCGTATAATGCTCCTTATTCGACATAAGGGCAAAGTGTACATCGATATTCGTGGCTTTTTTTTTCTATTTTAAAAGTCAGATATTTTAGTTTAAAACCTATCGACCGACGACCACGTATACATTTTCTCGTTGTTGCCATTTTTTCGCCGATATTTTTGCCTACGCGTATATTTATTTTTATACGATTTTTTTTCTCCATTTCCGGAGTGTACTGTTCGTTTATTATTTCTCCTGAAAGAGGGAAATCTTTCTCTGTTTGTTCTAATATGATTCGAAATGTTGGAAACGATAATCGTATTATTCTGTCGTTCGAATTCTACATGATTCAGCACAGTATTGAGTCCTATACATACGAGAATACCACACCAGTACACCGGTCTCTGTGATTTTTTTTCTCTATTTTACAGTTCGCTTCCGAGCTAAATCGACACGACGTCTATAAAGCGAACTAGATAATATTTCCATTTTCACGTCATACAATATATCGACTGCACTGCATAGTACATGCTATAGAAATGCTATAAAAATGATACAATCGTTGTCGCGTATTTCGATTTGAAAAAAATTATGATTTTGCTGAGTAATTAAGCTCGTGTATGTGTTTATTTGTAGTGCAGTATACGCGATTCGATGGCGCTATTATAGTTCCGTGTTTTTGCATTTTGCTCTTTTTATTCCAATTTATTGTATTTTTTTTCATTTCTTTGTGAAAATGAAAATTGCTCGGGATTGAACTTTTGTCGATGCGTTTTTTTTCTGTATTGCATTTCGTTTTATGGCGTACCTATATCTACAAAAGCTGGAGGTTTCGTTTAAAATAATGAGTAATTTGAGTGCATTTCATTTCCCGTTTGCGAAGACCAGTAATTTGAAATTGACGCTTGCTAGAGTTGTTTGCGAAATTAATATTGGTTTGAAATTGGGTCCAGTGTGAGTTTTTGTGTTGTGTTTACCGATTTTTTGAATTTTTCTCTATAGAGGAGTTATTGAGAAATTCCACAGTGAGATTCATCTTTATTGTTACATCTTCTACGAGACTGGTAGGATTGTGAACATGAGCTCAAAAATTCATTATTATTGCCTCAAATATCAGGGCGCAAATTGAAAGAAAACTTAATTCCGCTCGTCAGTGCGGCTAGGTCGGATTGGAATTCGCCGACACATTTTTCCTTTTATTTCACCTTATGTGTTTCAAAAGAGAAAAAATATGGAAAAAATCGCACGCCGAGGCAGCAAATAAAATATGTAGTATCAGCACAGATGAAAATTTCAAATACGCGGATATCCGTTGTTATGAACGCCGGATATCCGTATAACAGTACTTTTAATTCCAATATATCATCGAGCTTTGAAAAATCTTGAAACATCGACATTTTCATAACATCTAATATTTTTCCTTCTCTCTTCGACGCTGATAATTTACACGCTTCGCTTGATATTCAATTTATCGGCGGATTTAGTACGTCGTATGTATATAACAAGACCTGCTCCCTGCCTCCCTTCACTGATTGTATTCTCGCCTCGTATACAGATATGGTTTAGATCGCTATCACACTTGTCGCGATATAAAATCTCCAACTTGATACGTCGTATCACGTCTTCCTCGAACGTACTTACATATTGTTTTCTCGTATATTAAATAATCATCATCTTTTTCATACGCGTTTTTTATTTTACTCGTATTTTTTTTGTCACATTTAGCTCGTTCTGTTTGCGTATACCTAACTAACCTAGTAGGGTGTTCCTTATTTTGAAAAGTTGGAATTTTGTAGCTCCCACTCCCGCCCCAAACATGACCTCAGGTGAGAAAATAATTCCCTATTTTTATTTTTTCCCTATCTGTAAAAAAAAGTGGTGCCAGTAGCCCCCTAAGTGGGGAAAAAATCAAAAAAATCAAAAAAAAAGTTCTATTCATGAAAAAATTTTGTTTCTGCACCAGAATGTTTCTAAATAATCCCCTTTTTAAGAAACCATATTGACCTTCTAGTAAGGAGCCCCTCAAAGTTGAAAAAAATCACAAAAAATGATTATAAATCAAAGTTATGGAAAATTTGATGAAAATATCTCATTTCCACATTAGAATTATTCTAATACATAACCCCCTTTTCAAGAAAAAACAATTGTTGGACCCCCAAATGATTTTGGCTCTCTTGCATGGAGCCCCTCAAATTTGGAAAAAATAAAAAAAAATTATTATAAATTGATGTCTGTAGAAATTTTTTTGAAAATTTTTTATGTATGTGCAGAATCTTTCTGAATAAGCACTTTTTCAAGAAAAACCTTCCCCCCAGTCTCCCAAATCATGTTGGTTACCTTTAAAGCCCCTCAAAGTTGAAAGAAAATCAACAAAAAAATGAAAAATTCATATCTTTACAAATTTTTTGATATCTAATGTTTCATTTCTGAGCAGAGTACTTTTGGATAATCACTTTTTCAAGAAAAGCGCCCTTTTGTTCTCCAAATGATAGTGGTCCATTTTTATGAGACCCCCAAAATTGAAGAATATTGAGAAAGATGAAAATTGATGTCTATAGGTACTTACTCGTAATTAGGTGAAATTTTTCATCTCTGTTCAGAATGCTTCTAGATAATTCTTTTTTCCAGAAAAAACTTTTCTTAGTCCCCTCTACATTGCTCACCACCTACATAGATGATAGAGATCCACAATGTTGATTTTTTTTTTTTGGAATGGAGGTGAAGTCTCCTCTGCAAAGATAGTTTCAAGTCATGGATATGTTTTTTTTTTTTTGCTTTAAACTTGAAAATTAAATCTGTTTGATAGGGATTCTTGACGATTTTTTCCAAGTTTTCAAGTCTTACATTACAAAATATCAGAACGTCAATAAGTCTTCTGTGAAAATTTGGCATAAGTTAATTTTATTACAAAACGTCCACTTCAATGTTTCTCAAAGTCAAAATTCAGAAATTTGTCCTTTTTTTCAAGTTTTTAAAAGTCTGACATAGGTAGTGCTTTTCCGATGAAGATCGACCAAATCCAAGGATTAGAATATGGAAGAAAAAAATGTAATAATATTCATCTTTTTTCATTTTCTGGGGAAGGAGACATAGACAAGTTCCACCTTTTCATCATGTAGACAGTTCATGAAATATTTAACAGTATTTCTAATGAAAATGGACCAAATCCAAGGATTATGATGTGAAAAAAAGTACAAATTTCAATTTTTCTGATTTATTTTATATTTTGAGATGGAGGGGGGGAGGTGGCGTGCTCCCTAGCACGACTCATTTTTACTAACCTGATTGAAGAAGTTTTTCTCGTGAAACCTGACAACACTTTGGTGCGTCATTAAATATTTTTTCACCAGTATGTAGGCATAAATATGAGCTCTCCTCTCTAATCCACTGGTTAGTCTTGGGTGGAGATAGGGGGCTAAAATTGGTATATAGATTGATTTTACGTAAGGAGGGACTTGACTGAGGTGTTAGAACTACAAAGTTCTCAATTTTAAAAATGTTGCCTGATACTTCGATTTTTTCATATTATGGGAAAATTGGGGGGCCCACCGGCAAGACTTTTTTTTCACCTAGGGTGCTGAAATTCTCACCCGAGGTCATGTTTTTGGGAGGGGGGGTGGGAGCGAAAAAAATCGAAAAAAAATTTTTCACCATACAAATAAAAAACAGCCTAAGTAGTAAGTACTTACGTATTTTGAACGTTAAACCAGACCAAAAAAATCTTTGCCAAACGTTAAGAAGCTGGATGAAATCTCGAGTCGACCCATGTTCGAGCATCGAGATTCAAGAAACAAATTCCTATAGTACAAAGTTTCGAACACATTACCCTCTCGTACCTCGATGGCAATTTTGTAAGCTATATAAAGGAACGTAGTTGCCTTTCGTCTTAATTTATTGCCTCCGATTTCGCGGCCAACGTTGTCCAACACCTTTTCCTCTGGCTCGTTTTCCATTATATTAAATTGTACGCGCGACGAATATATACTCGAACTTGGTAAACTATTTCATCAAAACCAAACCTCCGTATACGAGTCGTCTATTAAGCTCCTTATTCAAAGACGCCATATAGTATACTTAGATTCGCTATATCATCATCTTTCCGATGCAGCATCACCAGCCAACGAACGATTAAAACCAACAACGAAGAATTTGCGGTATCTGTGCAGCAAAGACAACAGCAACAGAAACCCCAGTCTCCCCTTTTCGTTCGCCGCAGTTCATTCCCCCCTGATATGGCCCATTATTTGAGTAAATATACGTAAAACGAACTCCAAAACCGAATAATCAACTTTCACAGGGCGCGAAGCACGAACTAACAATCGCACACAAAACGAGCAATTAAAGCAGCTCGTCGTCGTCTTTGCTGCAAAACTTACGGATGCTGCGACTACGAGTATACGTAGTAGTGTATAATACGACATATCTGAACTATTGTTTCGGAATTTACGTGTTTGCCTTTCCATTCTATTGGGCTTTTTGTCCTTACCCTCATTTTCTCGTTCGTCTTCGTGCCTGCTTGGCACATTCTCGCGTAGATCAACTTGTTGAACTATTCGCGACATTATGCTCGGGTTTTTTTCACCCTCGTTGGGACCTATTTCTACGCAATCAAGTTTCGGGCATATCTGCTAATAATTCACGACTTGTGAAGTTTTCATCTACAGCACGATGAGATGCTTTTTACCCACTGGTAACAGGGACAAGGGCAGGATATTGAAGAACAATACGAAGCAGTCTCTTTCACAGCCTGGTTCTGTGTTTGGAAACTTTACCTACTCTAACCTGGTATCTACACCTCAGCTATGTGTAGGTAAACTAACCTATACTATAGAGAGAAATGCCATATAAGGCATTAAGGGTATTCGCCGCAAAGTAATTATGCATTAATTGAATGGCCTTTCTACCACGAATGCTATGCTGGTTTGATCCCCAAGGCTCTCCATCTCTTCGGATGCTGTTCTGTACTTTCGTGTAACATATTCTTTCTCTCTCGCATAAATACACACTCTCTCTCTTCAGCTAGGTACACCGTAAGGTATAATACAAACGCATGAATATGCTATTCGGTGGCTGATTCTTCGATACAGTAACGAGATCACCATCCCTACCTGTCTATTTTCACCGTACGGGTAATTAATACGTTTCGAAGTAGGCTATTTCCAAAATTACCTAAAGCTTCGGCCCGATTCCACTATAGGTACGATTTATTATCTTCAACTATCTCAGCCAAGTGCATTTCAATAATGGTAGTTGGTAGGTATAGTGAACTGTGTGGCGAGCACTTAGCCCAATGTGTAGTCCTTTATCAAGCATTACCCTAAATTAATTCTTCGATGTTGATATATCCTCCTTAATTACCTTATGTTATTTGTATATACCTACCTGTGTATTCGTGGGTTGTGTACGAGTACCTGCCTCTATATTTTATATTGAGACGAAGCTATTTCGTGTTTTACTATTGCATAGTTTGATACCTATACCTACGTTAATTAGAATGAAGTAGATACATATAAGTAAATTATAAGCTTTCGAATCAGAGTACAATATAGTGTTTTTGTCGAATTGTTGTCAAAGATGAAAGAACTGAGGACTTCAAAGGCAAAAACATGCTCTTGAAAAATAATCTTTGGGTGCTGACTCAAGAGAGAGATTGAACTCATCAGGTAACCTCTCAAGGAGTTTGCCTCCTACTTGAACAGGTGCGCGATTTTTGGAAAGCGTATGGCTTGAAACCCCCATAACCAAAATTTCAGCTGCCCAAATTGATTTTTCGATTTTTTGCAAATTTATGAAAATTAAAAATTGACTGTTTTTGGTGATTCGTGCTTCTTTAAGTTGTCAAAAAAATTGACTCAAAATTACTACAAAAAAAAATTATTTCAAAATCACTCCAAAAAACTCGAAAATTTAATTAGAATATCGTAATTTCAAATATTTATTTGCAATACCCTCCCCCTCGCAATACTAAAATTGAATTCCACAGCACCACAAAAACTCCTTTAAAATGAGTACAAAATCATTCCCTCACATCACTCACATAAAAAAATCAGCACATAAAAAATTTGAAAATTTCTAAATTTTCACATAAAAAATATTCTTTACCAAGTACAAACGAGTCAATTGGAATAAAAATTCTAAATCATCGTTAAAAGCTTTGTAAACCTAATTCACTTATCAAAATAGTATCCCAAGTCATCATGAGAAAAATTATTCGAAAATCAAAACCAAAAATTCATTCAAATTTACAAAAAAAAACTATTTGAAGAGTGATATTCCAAAACTCGCTTTGTCCATTTTCACAACTTTTCAGGAAAGAGAAAAAACAGTTTCCCTTTAAACGGGTAAATTGGCTTTTTAGGCGAGTTTAGCACTTTATTTGGGCGGATTTATGATGTAGGAGTGTAGGTATACACTTCATCCATTAAATACTGCTGAAAAAAATTTCAATAAAAATAGACAAAGCGTGTTTTGGAACATTATTTTTTTTTTAATTTTTAGTGAATTGGTTATTTAGGTGAGTTTAACACCTCATTTTGGTAGGTTGATGATGTAGGAATGTGAGTTAATACTTCATCTACCAGGTAGTTACTGCTGAAAACCCAACTTCGATAAAAATGGACAAAGCGAGTTTTGGAATATCACTCTTCGTTTATAGCTCAGGCAAATAGCAGAAAAAAATGGGCGAACCCAAACATAATTGCAAACAAAGTTTTTTTTGGTGAATATTGTCTAGGGTGGTGTGCTGAACAACATACTAAAAGTCCCTGCCCCTATCCCACGAGCTAACCCTAACCTCCCCCCCACAGTGGATCAAAGCCCCCCAAAATCAGTTTTTCATCAAGAACTCCTGAAATATTGAATTTTGAGTGAAATGAGCCCAGTGATCATTTCATCTCCTCCCCAATACCTATCAAATGAGCTATCGACCAACTCCCTAGCCTCAAGGGGGTGGCGCTACGACCCCTCAAAGTGATGTGATTTCAATAATTTTACATTTTATGATTTGGGACTTGTAACCTGTTCTAAATGATAAAATGAAGTCAAACTTGGAGAATGGGATTCTTTTGGGAGCTAGAGTTGACCTCTGGAGTGGGGAGGGTCAAAGTTGAAAATTACAGAAAGGTCATTTTTTTGGAGGGGCATGGCATAACATGACCCCAAATGGATGAAAAGGGTCTAAAATCATACCATCGGACAGTACCCTATCTGTGATCAACATATCCAAATTTCAGCTTCCTAGGTCATCCCCATCCCATTTAAAGCGGAATTAAGCTAAAAATCCCCTTATTTTGCCCCTACTTATTTTCGGTTTTTTCCATCTTAAAAGGAGTCCAGTGATTAAGTTCTAAGGAATACAATCTTTTAATTGACCTAGTTATTATACCAGTTTTGATTTCAACGTTTGCTGAACGAATATTTCCATCACTGCTAATATGAAGCTGATCAACTACACCTAATCTCCATTTCCCCCTCAAAACGTCCTCTTCTATTAAGTAATACAGGTTCTCTGACACTTGGTACGTGACAAACAGCATTTCTTAATTGTATAGAATTTTCCTTTTTACATAAATTGGATTAGTAATGTTTATACTAAATGGACCAAAACGACTGTAAAACCTTTTTACATGAATTCCAAATGTTGGATAATTCAGATCTCATACCTATTAACAACACCCCATTCGTTATCGACTGAAATATGACTTTGATTAAGTACAAATGAAATGAGCTGGAGTAATGACATCTTCAATATCACCAGACACATGTTAGTGACCTTGAGTTTAATACGTTTTCAATTTTTTTTCAAGTCGTTTTCAAATTTTCAAAATTAATCATGCCAGAGACTGATTTTTTGATCCATTTCTTCACTTACAAAATCAAACGTTCGTAAACACCTCCCATCCAGGGAGCATTTTCAGGAATAAACTTCCATTCGATATTGTTATCGAGCAGGAAGGAAACAAATTCATTGTTCTTTCTTAAATTTTCTCTCCAAATGTGATCAATGGACGGTTTAAATTTTTTAAATTGTGCAGCATTATCAGAAATGATCTTTTTCAGCATGTTTCTCTCCACAATAAAACAACAAAAAACGATTATAAGAATTCTCATCTGCAGGTGTTAGAATAGGTCTTGTGGTTTGGAAGGGTACAATTAATGGACCATGCAAAAATTCCTTATCTTCATATTTCAGAACATTTCTAAACCCTTATATTTTATATGTACATATTTATCTATTTCAATTAAGTGGTCCCTCTCCTTAGGGTGAGCCAAATCTGACTTTTTTGGAAAATTGGAGGGGGATTCGGTAAAAAGTAGTGGGGGGGGCTCAAAAGACTGTAGGAATAATTAGGAGAAATTTTGGATCCTTAACTTGAACCATCACTTTTCTTCCTAGGTTTAAAATTTTAAAATTTACCTATGTCTATTAATAATCAAAAAACATTTTTTTTCGGAAATGTTTTCGTGTTAATCGACCATATTATAGTATCTACTTGCAGAAGTAAGAAGAGCGTTTTTGATTTTTTTTCGCCTTTCTAAGGGTTTTGTATGACTTGCAAAAATGAAGTCTATGATTTTGGACTTATTCAGAAGTTGTCTAAAATGACTAAAAATGATGAAAAAATTTTATTACCGGTTTTCTTACTTTTAAGTGGATATACTTACAAAAAGTATTTTTTCGTGAAGCCTATTTTTAATTTCTAATGTGAATTTAAAAATTTGAAAATCGGGTAGAAAAGTAGTGAATAGTGATGGTTCAAGTTAGAAATCCAAAATTTTTCCTAGAGTATTTTGAGGTCTCTCTTGCCTTCTTAACGAATCTCCCTTCCCCCTCCAATTTTCCAAAAAAAAACAAAGGTTACGGTCGACCCACCCTAGTGGTCCCTTTGATTAAATGTCATCATAGTTGTTTTGTTTTGTTGGTAACAAACTGAAAATTTCATTTTCTCATAGTAATTTTCTAAATTACGTACCTAATTTTCTTATTTTTTACGATTGAATTAGACACCTTGGTGCAGATGTTTTTGCTGTGGTTTTAAATGTAACTATAAATCATTAGTATCTATATCTATGTTTTACATAAACCTTAATACGTTTCACGAATATCGATTCTAATGTGGTATTTTTATTCACGTGTGTTTCAGGTATGTAATTGAAATATGGATGTTGGGAAATTGTTGGCTCAGGTACCTATAGTATAGCTGTAGTTCTACATAGCTACGTTATGTTGTACCGATTATCGTGGCGTTTTGTCGGCACCGTCGAAGGTATTTGTTTTAATTAGGATTTCATTATTTATGTAGCCCGTCGAGAGAAAAGGGTAGGTAAATACCGCAAACTCATTGCACGAGTCGAGTAGTTATACCTACACTACCTCAACCTCCTCGACTCGGTTCGTAGATTTTATACCGATTCAGCATTATACGCCGAAGCCGAACTCGAACTGCGTAGCGCAATGATTCACGCCCGTTCGCGTCTTACTCGTACCTACGTACGTACTACAGCAGCGAGGCCGTGGAAGTTTCGGGCTTTCGGGGAATTAATTAGCAGTGTAAATTGGCCGGTAGTTTTGCAAATAATTGGCGAAATTTTCTGCAGGCGAATTTTCATAAAAGTTTTGCACCCATCACGAAGGCGAGCGTATTGTTGACTTTGAAAGCTCCGATGAATTCTTAACGCGGGATTAAATATTTTAGCAAAGGCTCCGAGGTTGACCGGAGTACTTGCGAGTTGAGATTTATTTATTTTGAGCAGCCAAGTGAAGCGAACGGTTCCCTCAGGTTTTTAACAGATTGGTGTGTTTTTTTTTAACAAAAGGGAGAGGGAAATGTTCGACGTCGACGAAAGTTTCGAATTGTTTCCTTTTGCTCACTTTCTCGCTTATTAACTGTGCCTACTACCTACGTCTTTATAATTTTGTTGAAATTCCAGTTTTGACTGTACGAATGTTAGTGTTGGATATTTATTGTTTGAGAAATGAAAGATTGTTGCTTTGCTTTAGTTTGATGCTTTTTGTTGATTATTTTTGGAAGTAGGTATTTTTTGAGGTTGGCCAAGTTTGTTTTTACTTATTTTTATTTATTTGTTTTTTCAAAATTTGGAACAAAAGGTGATGATGATGAAAAATTTGAAAAGTCTCATCCGAAAATTGTGAAAATTATTTTTTTGATTTTCATCGCTGGTCTGATTTTGATATAAATTGGTAATCTTCGAAAATATCTGAAAATTCGTTTTATAGGATTAGTAAATTTCTCTCTTTGCCAAATAATCTTGAAAATTGTCCCTCCTCTCTTCCGGCAAATATCCTACCAGAAGAAATTAATCACCTTGTGGTCACTTACCTCCAAGTATCGATGCCTTGCATCATCCACCTATAAATTTCTCTCCTACTTCTTCTTTTTTCCCCGTCCTGCATCACCTCACTTTATTCTTCAAATAAAAGGGGACAACCCCGAAAGTACGAAAAAAAAAATCAAACACAAAGAATAAAAGCAGTGGCTGGCGTTAAAGAAGAAAACCCATCCAGCGTAAAGCGACTCTGAAGTATAAGGGTTATAAATCCAAAACATAGCTGACCGTATTAGCCAATTTTAGCCTTTTACTCTCTCCCCTTGTCGTATCATATTACGTAGCACGAAAATAAGGATTTGTTTTTTTTTCTCGCTCTCCTTCTCCATGTCTATACTAAGCCTCCTCACCTCATCTGCTCGGTCGTTGCGAAAATTGCGCGCTTACAATTGGATGCTCACTTTTTAATGGTGAAATAAAGATTAATGTGACATCGAGAGTGTGAAACGAATAAAAAAAAAAGCAAGAAGAAGACGACGACGAAGAAGAAAAAGCAACAAAACTATTTACCCTTCCTCATCGTTCGTACGAGTACGTTGCGGTGTATAGTATACTTTACTTTTATCCGGCGTGGCATACGAAAATATTGTCGTTTTTTTCTCCTCTGCTGTTCATATACATCTTCGTCTCCCTCAGCTTTCTTCGGTGTTCCCTTTTTTTTTTTTGATCAATCGTGTTAGAGCAACCGAGTGAGTTTTCCAGATGCTTGACTCGGTGGCCTGAAGAGGTGTATGGAAGAGGAGAAACCTTTTAATTTAAATTTTCTTCTCCGTGGCCCATTTTGGGAATCGAGATAACCGAGGAAAATTTTGAGCTTTCTGGCCACCTCTCTTTAAGTCGTTTATGGAGGACTAAAAGTCGTTGTGAATTTTAAAGTCAATGAATCAAGTACGCTTAGAAACTTGAATTGCCTTTTTTCAGGGGAATGACTATAAGGTTCTGTTCAGGTAACCGTACTCAAAAGAGGCAGAAAATCACTTTTTTTTCAAAAATGACCCGGTTATGAGAATTTCTGGCTCAGCCCTCTAAATTACATATTACGGAGCTCGAAATTTTTGTGGGTGGTCTCCAACTTGAAATAAACTTCTCACCAATTTTCGTCAAAATTCAGGATATGTTTTTTCACTCCATCTTTCTGCATAAAAAAACGTATCTGAACGAAAAGTGCTGATTTTTTTCACTATCTTATCTTTGATGTTTGAATTTTGCTCTCTCAATTGTGGAAAAATGCAATTTTGTCACTGAACTAGATCAAAGAGGGTAAGATGACTCGAAAATGGATGAAATTACGTAAGTTTTGCGAGTTCTAATGCCATGGAAAAATTGTCTCTTAAAAAACATATTTTAAAAAAACACTCATTTCTTTTTAAATGACAGAAATAAATTTCTCAAAAATTGTAAAATATTTTTTTTTTCATTTCCAATGCTATTATGACTTCTGAAAAAAATAGTCGTTCATAGATTTTTGTAAAATATTTGTGAGCGTATTATTGTCCATTTTGGGCTACCCCCTTGGTATCTATTTACAGTTGAAAATTTTTTTTCGAGATGATCATTTTTTCCGAAACAAATCATCGATTTTCTGGTTCAAATAAGGAATAAAAAATCTTGACAGACTTTATTTGAACCATTTTTGGTGATTTTTGGCTTTTTCAGTACAACCCAAACGCCATAATAATTTTCACAATTTTTGAAAGAAAGTAACTTCATTGTAGCATTTTAGATATTTTTTCTGCACTTTTTTTCAATTTTAAAAATCGTATTCGGATCAAAAATAAGTTTTTAAAGTGTCGAAAGCAACTCCAGCAATAAAAAAGTGAAAAAGCTCGAAAATCTGCAGCATGCAATGATTTCAAAAATGCAAGTACGAGTATGATTCATCAAAGTAAATGCCACCAAAGTCTGAGATGATTGAATCAACTCAATCCGACTTTTTCATGTTTTTTTTACTGCCCTCTTTTTAGCTAATGTTGTCCATTATCACTCTCCTAAAGCTCTCTGGCAGGGGTGAGGGGGTGGTTGTGACCTCAAAAACTTGAAATTTTACCACTTTTAGCTCCATTTTAGACATTTGGTGAACTCGTAATACGTATCTACAAAATTTGGATTCTGAATTTTTTCATGTCGTTTTTTAAATTTTTAGTTTTTGGCCTTTCAGATTGTTTTTTATTGATCAGAAAAGCGTTTTCAACAGCATTTTTTGCTCCAGAGGCGGCCTCATTCGATCGAAATTTTTGTTTATTCCCTCATTTGGATTCAGGAAGTCTAATTGTCTAAGTTTTCACTTTTTTCGTAATGATATAGCTAAATTTCAAATATCTCTTTTCTTACCTCGAAATCCGTTTGTGAGGAACTTACTGAAAAAATCATAATCACAAAAAATTCACTTTGCCCCTCAGAAAGTCATCTTATGAATCTCAAATTCGTGTTTAGCAAGCCAAATAGCTCCAAAACGGATTTTTTGTAGTTACATAATCATCATTGTGCTCAATTTTTGGAAATTCGAGTTTTTGGGTTTTTTGAATTGGCCTGTGTTTTGAAATATTTGAATTACAAAATGCATAATTCTACTCGCTTCTATTTGTATCAATTTTCGCATTTTTATTCGTTCAAGTCTAAATTTTCAAGATTTCAGATTATTGTTGATGACTTTTTTTTTTTTTAGAAATGGCAAAAAAATGATTTTTTAAATTGGTACTGATAGTTTTTTGAAACGCTGTCTTCATCTATTCCTAGGTTGGAATTTTCCAAGTCTCATAATTTTTCATTTCTTCAGTAAGTAAACCTCTTGTTTATTTTCAGCTGAAAAAGAAATGTGGTCGAAAATCATTTTTCAAATTTTATGAACACCCTGCTGAATTATTCTGAAACATAAGCAATGAATATACATTAATCTTTTGATTGCATTTACATTCTCTAATTGTAGTATTTGTGTACATTCATTGGTCACATGAAAAACACACTTTTTCCAATTAAAATTTAATACGATGCAGAAAAAATTATCGATGAAAAAAAACAGAAAAAATCCCAGTACACATAACTCGAATTTTTTAAATTATATAGAAACGAGCTCCAAAAAGTCAAACTTTTCGCAAACAAACTCGGAACGAATTAAATTACGTTAAGGAAGTAAACATAATTTTGAGGGAAAAAAATTAAAAACTTCAAGAAAGAAGATAAATTAAAAGAAAAACTGAAGTAGTAAAGAAAATAGGAGAAGAAAAAAAGTGCCAACGGACGATGATGATAAAAAACGAGCCAGCGTAAAAAAAAAAGAAGAGAAACATAAAAATGTTAACATTTAATTAGTAAACTTACAGAAAATACGAATAATGTATGAGTATCTAATTAAAGTTCTTTCATTAAAATAATGAAAACTTTTTTTCACATTTTTAAAAATAAATTTCCACACCCTTGAAAAATCCGTAAGTATTACAAAAATATAATATTAAGCTTCATTAGGGGAAGAAACGATCGCAGTTAAATTTCCTTATGGGAATTGTACACGTAGTATTTGCGGCCGCAATTTTTCTCCTTTTTTTTTTTGGCATGTGTTTGAAATAGGGAAAATGTGAAAAAAATGCAACACTTGTACCCAAATAAAATAGGAGTCAAAGGGAAGTTACGAAATGCTGTAATTATATGTATCTTTTTTTTTCTTCGTTGCAACGTTTTTATTTTGTACATATATTCGGGTTGAAAAATATTTCGGCTTGGGCTTTATCTACTACCTTATTATTCATTCGTATTATTTATATTTTATGCTTTTGTCGATTCATTACTCCGGATGTTTCCTTTTGTGCTGGTTTTTTTTCTCCTACCTTCTTTCGTCTATGTGTTTTTTCTCCTGAAATATACGAAAGTACTACATAAAGAATACGACGACGAGACATTTTTTTTAAACAGAAGAGAAAAATTTTCTCGAAACGAGCTGAAAAAACACTGCTCGAGCGTTTCATCGTTCATTAATCATCGATATTCTTGTCGGCTCCAAGTGCCAACACCACTTAACGCGATAAAAATAATTAAAATTCACCCCAGCCGGGTAAACAAAAGAAAACCTTGGCGTTATGAATGTTTCATAAGTTCAACATCAAACACACCATAGGATGGCGAAGAAGAGAGGAAAAAATCGAGGAAAACGCCAGACGATTGTACATGCTAAAGTATAACGAGAAATTAATGATGCACAAAAGATCACTACACCCGGAGTAAATATATCCTTATGTTTGGAATAATATTTTAATAATTTATTCGTCGAACGAGCGACATATTCGACGCATTTTCCTCGCGTATTTTATATTTCTTTCGCGGTATAACGTTTCGCTTATGGTGGAAAATTACTATTTGTAAAATTCTCTCTGGATGAGGAGAAACACGACGAACTTCTTGCCTCGGAGGAGGATTTTTTTTCTTGTTGTCTTATTGCCCTGTAAATCCGTGTATCATGGTGGCGTAATTACGAGCGTGAAAAATTCGCAAATTAATGGACACATGGCGAGCACAGCGTTTTCAAAGTTTCGTATAAAAAGCATTAATTTAAATTCGCCGCAGTCGTATCGGCGAGAATAAATAAAATTTATGGCCGGCATTACAAAGCACTTATGATGGATTCTAATTTTATGGGAGGTACTATAAATAATACGATTGCCGTTGTCTAACGTCAATAAAGTCAAATGAATGGGGGTCATTAGAAAAGGCGAGCTTTGCGGTAGGCCAGCTACAACGATAGCACCACCACCACGAACTTTACCCTTAGCATGGCTGTGCTAAAGCTGTTGCTCGATGATATTATGTGCTGTGTACGATACGTTTGTGAATGTATGTTTATGTATTGTATATGCTATATAGCGCCTTAAATATTGTGTTTTTTTTCTCGCTATATGGATGTATCGTATGCATAATGTAGAGAGCTATGGGCCACGATTGCCAGGAAGGAGTTGGAAAAAATACATACATCGTCCTCTCTCACTAACCCTTTAGTCGAATGCTTCCGACGTGGAATTTTGTCGTTTCCGGGTTCACGTAGAATGAATATTCGCATACTCTTCGCATCTTATAAACGTTAGCGCCATCGTTGCGCCATTGTTTACCCCTCCTCTACCCGTTGCTCGAGTATTTCAACCCTACTTCCAGCGGCTTGATTCTGATTTTTTTTTCTGAATGTAAAGAGAGCCTGGTTTGCTGATAGATGCGAATTTTGATGTGTTTTTATGGAGTTTTTCTCGAAAAAAATCCACTGGGGTGAATGACCTTTCGTTATCGATGTTTGTTTGTTTTGAGTTTGTTTTGTACTGACTCGAGCTGAGATCTTGTTCCTATGGATCAACTCTTGACTGCGAGTTTTCAACTCTATCAGTGGCTTTTGAATGATTTTTAGAAAACGCATGTATAATTCGTGCCCTATTTTCGACCTTTCGAGTCGATTGATGATAGTCTTGAACCTTTCTGAAGCATTTAGCGGATTTACAAATTCTTCAATTTGAAAAAAAAAAACAAAAAAAAAACGTATAAGTAGGTTAAAAATTGTGCTAATGCAAATCAAAAATTTTCGAATTTTTTGAATTTTTTTTTCAAACATGATCGCTGGATAAATTCGAACCAGCATAAAAATATTTTTATAATGAACCAAAATTGATCCAAAATTTTTACCTTATTTACCTACAGTGCTTTTTCGAAAATTGGAGGATATCAAAATGTACCAGAGGCCCCATGAGGCCCCAGAACGATGCAAAACCATCACCATATCGACTTGGGAAGATCAAAAATATGATACAAAACAAATTTCAGTTTTTTTCGTTCACGCGTTTCACAAACGATTTTTTTTTTCCAAAAATAATTATTGTTTGAAAAAATTTTAGATCTAAATTGGCACAAAAAGATTTTGAAAATATGAGCCTAAACCGATTAAAAAGGGTCACACAAATGGTAATGTAAGGTGGCATTATGGCCTCACTGTCCTCTCAGTGCATCTTATAACGATTCTTAAGTTGGGGAAGATCCTATAGGACTTGGTAAATCCATCCTTTAGGTCTTGACAACTTATGGATCGTTTGATTTATTAAGGTAAAGTGTAGGTACTTGCGAATTCGAATATTATCGAATACCATTTGGGTGGTCCGGACAATATTCCATCACACTAGGGGGTCCGCGCCAATATTATTTATGTGGGCGGAGAATTCGCAAATTACATCTATTTTATGATTGGTTAGAATATTTCCCCCATCTCTTGGTAAAAGTAGCGCGAGCCTATCAGCTTTCGAGATCGATTTAGGAACTTTTAGGTGTTTTAGGTATAACTTTAGCTAGGTTCGATCTCGAAATCACTTCTTGTTCGTTTGCGGAGTCGTAGATACGTAAATTCGGTACCGACCATAGTACTACAACGATCTATGAATCGTGGACTTGAGCATTTGGTCCGTTTTCCCTCGACTTAATCGTTTGAAAACGTATTCCTTTTCCCAGTTTACCCTTATTAGGGTTTGGTTAATTTGCATCTTCATTGGTTAATTCGGGGCTTAATAAAGCAATCAACCACTTCATCTTAGTTGCCCTGTCGTGGAATTGTGATTAGTTAAGTCCTCTTTGGTGAATCAACGTGATTAGGCGGTCGAGCATAGTGTCTCTGTTCTAATTCGTAAATAACGCGTATATTGGTGAATGTATATATTTGAAGAAAACCTTATAATTAAGAGAATGTAATTTGTTACACCGATTACATTGGAGAAACTAACGAATGTGTTATTATTCCGCGAAAGTGGGCCTAATTTATACATTGGTTAGTATTTTATGTTGATGTATCCGTCGCTATCGTAATAGCCGCAGAGCTAGCAAAGGGGTAAGTGCGAATAAGTTCCTTCTTGATATTGCAAAGAGTCGTATAAGACTATCTGGCAATCTTTCACCCGCTAAGGAATAATTCTCATCCTCTATACTATTACTATACGTGCTCGTATACACTCTAACAGTAAAACCGAGTTGATTGTCACTGGATTTCATTTCCACCTTGTTACAGCGTTTTTTTGAAATTTGGAGAATCCGAAAATACACTGGAACCTCCAGGACGCCTCAAAATCACCAACAATCGACTTGTAACGTCGAAAACAGGACACAACCAAATTTCTGCTTTTTTCGTTTACGCGTTCGCGAACGATGAATTTTTCATTTTTTTCAAAAATAATTATTGCTGAAGAAAATTTTGGATCTGAACTAGCTCAAATTTTTTTTTGAGAATATGAGCCTAATTGATTAAAAAGGAACACGATGAAGGTGAATCCAATTTTATTGCCACTCAATTTGATAAGATTTTTTTAACAGAAAATGGGTCAAATTTGAAGAGTTGGAGCCCCCAGCGAGTTTGTGGATTCATTAGTTGTTAAAAAATACTTTGTTTTGGAAAAATTACCATAATTGAAAAAATCACAAAGAACGCATCTAAGCGCAGAATTTAATTATTTTTTTTTCAGAATATTTAGTGAGGGTAAAGGATCTTCTAAAATGCTAAAAAATTGATTTTTCAAACGTTTTTCCCTCATTGATGGGTTAATTTTGGTCGAAAATTTTTTTCCTCTCACTGTCATTCCAAATTTGGATCAAGTTAGTATTTTTGTATGGTTTGTAATTTCCATTGAAAAATTTGAAATTGTATAATTTATCATTCGGATATTTTTGGAATCGCTTTTTTTCATTTACTTTCATGAGACGTTGACCTGATTTTTCTATAATTGTGTAAATTACCTACCTCTTGATTTTGGGACAATGAAATCTGATTTTGAACCAATCCATTATCTAGAATGAATTTTTGATAACTTTTTAGTACAATTTTGGGATTTTTTCAAAGTTTTTGAATTTTGGTAAGATTTGTTGAACACGTGTGTATAGTAATTTTTGGATTTGAAAAAAATTTTGTTAAAATTTTTAAAAATTGACATTTTTTTTGACATTTTTTTATACTGGGCGTGTATAATTGCCAGGATTTTTACGCCCAGTTTCGAAGGGTTACTCTAGATTTGGTTTGAAAGATTGATTTCTTTGATGTATTTAAGAATGTTTTCCATCTGCTTGATATTGTCTGGAATTGTAGGGTTGAGGTTCTGAAATGTTTAGGGATTGACGTTTTGTTTTGAGGGAGGGACAATAGAATAGAAGGTGTTGAGTGGAGATTATTTCAGAATTACAGAATTGACAGGTGGGTTTAGGAGCTTTGGTGTACAAATGGCTGTGGGTTAATTTGGCATGACCAATTCGGAGGCGGGTGATTATAATTTCTTCTGATCTATTTAGGTGACTAAGGTGCTTCCAAGGAAGGATTGATTTTTTGTGGGTAAATAGTTTGTTATTTGTTTTTGAGTTCCATAGGTTTTGCCAATTGGAGTTTTGGATGATTTTTAGAATGTTAATAACGTCATCATGGGTCACAGAGAAAATTTTAGAGGGGGTAACAGCTGTTTTAGCTGATTCATCTACTGTCTGATTTCCTTCAATGCCTACATGACTTGGGACAAACATAAATTTAATAATTTTGTCAGTAGTCTGAAGTTTATAAATGATTTGATAGATCTTATGAACAAGTTGATGTTCAGAAAATTTGTTTTGAATTGATAAAAGGGCAGAGAGGGAGTCTGACTGAATCAGGAATTTTTTGTTAGGGCTTTTCGAAGTAGAGATCTTTTGTAGGCAATGGAGTATGGCAGAAACTTCTAAATTGAAAATTTAAGAATATTTATGAGCTGTGAAGTTGGTAATTCTACCATCAATAGAAAAAGCATAGCCTGCATATTCAAACTCATTTTTAGAACCATCTGCGAAGCATAAAATAAATTCATGATATTCTGCTATGATCTCAGTATATTTTTCTTTGATGAAACCAGATGGATACTCATTTTTTTTTGTATTGGGATAAGGATAGATTGAATTCAGGTAAAATTAATTCCCAGGGAGGAAATTTATTGTATTTGGAAGTGAGGTCTAATAGGTTTACATGGCAATTTCCTAAAGAATTTTGGAGAATACAGGAGTGATTTTCAGAATGGTTTGAAATATTTTGAATTTGTTTTTTGATTAATGTTCTGACTGGGTTTGTTGGATTTGTTGTTGCTGATACAATGAATTTATTAGTAATATAGAAATTCCTGAAGTTTGGAGGGGGTTCACTAGCTTCACAGTAGATGCTGTCTATAGGAGAGGATGGTAATGCTCCAATACATAGGCGTAAGGCAGCATTTTGTATTACTTTCAGGATTGATAGGTGTTTATCTGATGCACTGATATGAAATTGAAATTGAAATTTGTATTTTCGGCAATTAATGATTTTGAGTTAGACTTTCTGAACAACTTTTGGGTAATTTGCCCATTCTTGGTAACTTTATCTGTAAGTTTGCTTTGAGATATATATTGTCATTTTGAAGGACTTTTTTCACCAAGCATTGTGGAAACGTGTTTAAATTGAAAAGAATGTGAGAATTGTTACTGAATTGCTCTGATCTCAATTTGATTTTTTTTTTTGTATTTTTTTATTCATAGTGCTCATGATTGCAATCCTTGTTAACGTCAGTAGATGAGCATTTTGACAACCTTTTGAACACGTTTTCTAGACTGAAATTTGACGCTCAACATTTTTTGTTCCATACATTTTTCGCTTATTTTGCATAATTTTGCAAAAAAATCACAAAGATAGGTACCTATGAGCTTTTTGCAGACAAAATTTTAATTTTGTGGATCGGTAGGAAGAAAGTACTTGTAAAAAGACACTTTTTGATGAAAACAGTTTTTGTGAACAACCCTTCAATTCGGAGCTGTGACGGTTCAAAGTTTTCTTTTGTCAATTTTACCCCCACCACCATGATGAAAATTTTTGAAAAAAATTGTGTTGAAAGCTCCATGCTTCTCCTACACATTCCGCGTAGTACCAGAATTTTCTCCCCACCGCTCATAGATGTCGATTTTTCCCCCTCAAAAAAACGAATTTTTTGGCTATACTGTCCATGGGGGGAAGGGTGGGTTGAGGGGCGGAAATTTCGCTCGAAATTTTTTTTGGAAGTACCCAACAATAATCCATCATAAAATTTTCCAAATCTGGGAACAGGGCCATTTAGCCTATCTTACCGGGGAATACCCTTTAGTGTCGTAAGATTTTACCTGAGGGTGTAATTTTAAACGTTCTTTTGATTTTTCTCAATCTAATTATTCAATAACTTCTGTGTCAATTTAAATACCTCATTTGTAAGGCATCATCGATTTTTTTTAGCCTATTCATGAGCTTCTTCGAACTGAAAAATCTACAAAACATCGATAATATTCCGCTCAAAAATGCCCACCACTGAGATTAATCGTCTCGAGCAAGAAACCCGAAAAGTACCTTACCATATCCTTTATGAAGTCCTACTTCTGGCGCATCGATAATTTTTTGCATCCATCACCTCCCTTCTCTCGTGTATCCTCTAGCCAAACCATACCCACAGCGAATGTAGAGAAAGAAAGAAGAAAACCCGCAGAAAAATCCCACCACAACGAAGTTAATTACGCGTATAATGCATTTTAAAACTGCCATCGTCGTCTAAACGAATAAATTAAACCACACCGACACGCCGAAACTGGTTAAAAGCTGACAGATAAAAATACGTAGCAGGATACGACCAACAAAGAAAAACTTTTCACTGTTATGGTATACGCTGTGCAGTGTGCACCCAGCACAGTCGAGCGACTTAAACGGAGGCGAACTTTATTAAATTCGTTACTCTTAATTAATTTGCCAGGATCAGGCTAATTGACAGTTTGATAAAAAAGACACAATATAGTCGAATCGCAGCACAGAAAACGGCAGCGAGGCAATGACTCCTCTGACTATACGTATATAGCGCAAAAACTCGCGTAATATTAAACTGTTCATCACAATTAAGGATTTCGTTATTTTTTCTCCGTTATACGATGCATTTGTTCGAACCCTCTTCCGCATCCTTTACACCGAACGCAGCTAGAGCTTTCGACTTTCGTCGTCGTCCCAGCACAAGGCGAGAAGGTGTTTCTGTGTACTTTCTCTGCGAGTAAATTATACATCGAAATGCCACCTAACCCTCTACTTCGTCTATCTCCTCGTCCACCAACACGATCTTCATCATTCACGAAAAGCGTAGAAAAGCAACATTATCGCTGATAATGAATTTCCTGTTTCTTGCTGCATCGTATCGTCGTCGTCGTCGTCGTCGAGTAAAACGAATGCTTATTTTAACAAGACCGGGCAACATTGCGTCGTTTGCGCTCCGCCATCCCCTTGCTCGAGGCCCTTTTACACTTATTTGGCCTGCTTTACGTTAGCTGATGCCGGTGCCCTCTAAAAAACAATGCTAATTAATGAGCGGTTGTTGTTGCGAAACATCCAAGTCCACTAAATAACCTTTTCTTATCTTCAATCAAAAACCTTTCCTTATTTCGCTCGAAAACGGTACGGAGCGCGCGCGCGGTGCGACGCGAGCCGGAATTCGGCTGCCTTTGTGAGAAAGCTACACAGACATTCTTCCGTTCATGGTTTCTCAAGCCTTTGCCTCACCACGTACGCGAGATTTGGCCTTACCGTCGTCGTTGTCCTCGTCCTGGTGCTTTTATTCCTTCATTTACGTCCAATATTCGAATTATATTCGTATATATACGTCCTTCTCTATCCACCCCCCCCCTTCTATACCGTTCTACCACCATGGGCAGAACACAGCGTAAAACCCTTGTCCAAAATCCGTACCCGCAATAGCTAATATAAATCCACCAATCATAGTTTGGTAAAACTTCTATCCTTTATTTTCGACTTTTACTACGCCGACATGTTCGTCCGACAAAAGCCAAAGTTTGACGTTTATAATTCAACTTTTATTAACAAAATAGTTTAGCTTCCAGTACAAGCTTCGTGTGCGAAGCTGGGCCGTCGTATAAGCTTTCGATGGCTGCTCTCTTCCGCAATAAGCTCGGTAACTTTCAGTTTTTTTTTTTTGTTTGTCAGTCTGTGACATTTTATCGAAGTACGTACATCAGTCACTTTTTGTGACACGTTTTGAAGAAAATATCATAACTTTGGTATCGATTTTTGGAATTTGGTGGCCTCAAAGATATGAAAAATCACATACCTATATTTTTGAAGTTTGCATAATAGCCTCCAAATTACAATAAATAAAATTGATTTTTGAAGCTTGCATGGCCTCAATCGAATCAATTTTTAGACATTTCAAGGCTTTCAAGTTAGAAAATTTCAAATTGATGTTGGGAGTATCCATGTAAGTATGACCTCCAAATTACGAAATTTAAACTTGCATTTTGGAGCTTTGGGAAGTCAGACAAACAGACAGACGACCTTGAGGTGTCTGGCAGGCAGATAGATGATCTAAGAAGCCAGACAAACCTGTCAATGACCTTAGAAGGTCAGACAGGTGGACTGACGTCCTTAAGAAGCCAAAAAGACAAGTCAGCGACCTTCAGAGGTAAGGCAGGCAGGCAGACGGGCATGGGCAGAGAGCCGTGAGAAGCCAAGTAGATGAGACATTAACCTTAATAGGCTTGACAAAGACAGACAACCTTGAAAAACCAACCAGATGGGGTCAATGACCTTAATAGGCTAGATAAACAGACGACCTGGAGAAGCCAGACTGGTGGTTCAATGACCTTAGGATCCCAGGCAAAAAGACATACAGCCTCGAGAAGTCAGACAAACAGGTTAATGACCTTGAGGGGCCAGACAGACAACTTTGAGAAGCCAGACATACGACCTTGGGAAGCTAGTCAAATAGGCAGACAACCTTGAGAAGCCAGACAAACCGGTCAATGACCTGAAGAGGCCAGATAGACAGACAGATGATCTTGGAAAGCCAGCCAGACAAGTCAACGACCCTAAAAGGCCAGATAGAAAGACAGAGATGGCAGATAGACGACTTTGAGGGGCTAAACAAGTAAGTTAATAGTGACCTTCAGAGGCCAGGTAGGCAGACAATGACTTTGAGAGGGCAAAGATATAGGTTGATGACCTTATGAAAGCTGCTAAACCGGTTATTATCAGGGGGGTGCAAGATGCGCCTACGTCGGTACTAAATTTCCTAAGCAGCTCTGTCGATGCTAGATCACAACCTCAAGAGACAGGTGGGGTTGCTTAATACCCCAGTGATAAAGTCCCATGAAATAACATAGAAGACCACGTGGGGTTGCTCAATACCCCAATATATAAGGTAAAGTAATTTTTTTTTTTTTTTTTTTTGGTAAACTCCTCGGTCGCACTAGGCGCCGAGGGCTCAATTTAATTAAAAAGAAAAAACAATCTTAATCTTAGGGTTACTAGGCGCCGAGGGCTCAATTTAATTAAAAAGAAAAAACAATCTTAATCTTAGGGTTACTAATATTAACTACTATTAATTATTCTAGAATATAGCTATACCTTCACCCCAAGATTAAGACGAGGGACGGGAAGGGGAATGGGGGGAGAGTAAGACGGATCGTCCACCCTGACCCAGACCCCTAGGCGGTTGCCTAAGGCTCGATCTCTGCCAAGCTCCAGGAGTCGTTATTCACGCGTACCTGTTTGACAGCAGACCAGGCCCCTGACCCGTCTCTGGGGGAAGTTTGAAGGGGGAGTGATTTCGCCTAGGGGTGATCCCAACAAGTTGGGGCCCCTAGTTAAAAGGCCGTGAGTACATTGGGATATTTGTGGGGCGGTCAGCGCACTTGCTGCTTGCTTCTCACCGACCGCCCACAATGAAGATTGTTATAATTTTCTATGCTAGATTAAAGTTACTATATACAATTTTAGATATCTTGATCCAGGACTGTCTTCAATTCGCGACTTCTGGATGTTTGGATAACTTTTCTGTATTTGGGTATCAGGTTTTTTTGGGATTAATAAAAAAGAAAGATATTATAAAAATAAAAAAGTATAAAAATGTATGAAAAGGTACAATATTTACAGTTATTTAAATATTTACGCATGAATCAGGCAACCCTGATTTCGGTAATGTGGATATTTATGTCGTGACTCGGGTAACACTGATTTTCTAATGCATATACACATCGGAGACGTAGGTTTACGTTAATGATTAGCAAAGAGTTAGAATAGTTGCCGAACCATTTTCCTCGAAATTTGATTTTTTTCCACCTTGTGTAACATTTGGGGTATTGAGCAACCCCACCTGGTCTTCTATGTCACTAAATGTTTGGGGTATTAAGCAGCCCCACCTGGTCTTTAATAGTAGTAGTTGCCATTTTTACAGACTTTGGTCAATGCATAGTTAGAGCCATCGTTTTGCCAGCTCTACCAAAGTTTTTTTTTCAAGGGTGAGAAGAGGGCTGCTCTATCGTCCGGACTAGGTGCTCCAAGTTGATCCAACGATGCTCTATCTCAAAGGAGGTCCGCCTTCCTCTCCTAAAACTGGAAGGCCCGGCGAAATCTACCTTGTCAGGTCTACTAGTGTGGCCAATGACCATCATTTTTATTCAAAACTAGGTACTGTTCCAAATAGCCAGATCGGCTTTTTCAGGTAGATATATAATTATCTTTGCTGGAGAAAATTAATTATGATATAACTGTTTATGCTGATTTGATCAAATTGTGATTTTTTTCCTGAGCCAAATTTGAATTTTCAAAAATTGTTCAGAAATCGAAAAAATGACTTTCAGCGTTTGAAATTTTTGATGGTGGTGCATTTGGGTGGTGATTCCCTTTTGTCGAGTTCTAAAATTTTATGTCAATAAGACCAATATTACCTTGTCAGTTGAAAAAGCTTTTAATTACATATTCATTAACCCTTACGTCCTAATAATCGCCATCATCTAGCCCAATTCGTAAAACCTCACTCGATACGGATTCCGTGTCGAATAATCCTGCTACAGAGTACTATACGATCAACCGCAAAACCCTCTTTTTCCTCGTTGAAGAAAACTCCAACCGCTGACTTGAAATCTGCGCTCACACGTTTGCAAAATACTATCACTACGATCCACATAAAAAAATCAAACTATAAAAGCTCCAAGTCGTAAAATTTTATTGCATCTCATTCGAAATATACGTGGAGAAAAAATATTGTACGTATTTTCGTTTCGCTATTTTTCATCGGACGCGACGCGAGAAGCGCGCAGAACCAAATCATAAGGGAAACGTTTTTATAAAATGTTTGTTACATTTTTTAAGCATATCTTTTATCCTTTCGGTATATTTATGATGGAATTTGAATCCACACGAAGAGGATGGATCGGGACACTATATATACGCATACATGTAAGAGTATGCAGGATGAGGAGGTGTACGTATAAACCATTGATCTCGCCTTATACACAAAGTGGTTGCTGGTGGTGGTGTGAGTGTGTGAATATAGTAGACGAGGAATACTACGAGTATACCTACACTATACCTCCAACAACACCATCATTACAACCACGTTCTCTCATATGTATACTTGAAGGGTTTTGCTAAAGGTTTAGATTTCAATATTGATCGGCCACAGTTCATTTCCCGAGGATTGTCGTAAATCAATTTCACCCTAAAGTACGTCACATCCAGCAGCCTTTAGTCTCTGCTCTGCGTACTACTCGTACATATAACTGAACAGAAACCGAGAGTGAGCGAAACAGAACAGCACAGTTTCCCCAAAGGATTTTTATCGCGCTACTATTCGCGTACATACCCCAAATAACGACGAAGAATGCTGTGCAAGAGGAGGATAGCTGGGGAGTGTTCACGTAGTATACTATTATACTAGACGTATATGTGTGTACTTCGCCGTCTCTTTTTCTCTATCTGTAGATACCTAATATTTTTGAAATGTTGCCTTTTACCAAAAATACTACACAGTACACATTACACATGCCATTGAAGTATTTATCCTCGATACACATTTTTTGCTGTATTCATATGTTTCGTGTTCTAGATCCGAATGAAATTCCATTCCTTACGTTGAAACATTGGCAAGATATGCAATGATGTTGCATCGAACAAAATACAATACTTTGCTTCGCAACAGGATAGGTGGCTTTTTGCTGAGGTTAATTTCTGCGCTCGGTTTACGCGAATACCTCCCCTTTGCCATTATGGCTCTCCCTACTGAACGTGTCTCTTAATTAAACGGAGACACGCGATGCTCGAATTTCATTTTCTTGTTTTTCCTATTGCGGATTTACGTCAGGTTTTTAAAAAACGATCAACGTCGAAATTGAGAATTTTTTATCCAAAAAGTAGGGATCTATCTGAGTTTTCAATTTCTTCAACATCTTAATTCTTTTGATTTGATTATTTTGGATGTTATCTAGGGTAAAAAATTGAAATTAAAAAAAATGTAAAATTATTTTTTTCGAATTTTTTTGGAAGAGGACATGGACAGGCCCTAAGACTGATTTTGAAAAATGCATCAAAAATGAGAAAATATTCGGATCATTTGAAATGGCAAAACTTTAAAAAGAGCCATTTTCCCCTTTATCTTATGTATTCAAATACTCAAAAATTATGAGAGGTCTAGGTATTCGACCTGCACCGATTATTTCTCCTCAATTTTTCAAAATTTTTGCGTGAAAATCGAAAAATTGTTCCAAAAAATCGAAATATTAACATCAGCTGCTGAAAATTTGAAGTTTGGCAATAATCGATGTTCTCTGTATGGTGTAAGAATCATTGAAATGGGCGAATGTCACATGGGGCACTTCCCTTGTCAGTAGAGAAGTATCTCAGCAGGAAAAAAGTCTTGGTTTTTGTCAGAATTGTCTTAAGAGTCTTCATTTTTACCCCATTGCTGAGTACATAATTCCTGCTTTTTTGCCTAAACATTTTTTTAAAGTGCCAAATAAAAGCCTCTGTCATAACTTAATTGCCAGAAAATTCCATTTTTGTTAAAGTTAAAAAGTTTTAATTTTTGTAAAAATTATCAAAAGTTCTAATGTTTGTCAAAAAGTCATGTTTTTTTTGTTTGTAATAAAAATTGTGAAAAGGATCGATCATGTTTTTTACCAACATTGTCAAGAAGTTCTATTTTCTGTTGATGTGAAAAAAATGCTGTTTATCGCCAATGTTCCTCACCTGAAGAGTCTGATTTTTACAAAATTCAACAAAAAGTTATAATTTTAGTCAAAAAAGTCCTGTTTTTGACGAAATTGCCAGTTTTAATTTTTTCATTTCCTCGAGCAACGTTAGTAATTTTCCATCATTTTTTAGCTCTCCTCGCAAAGCCCATTTTGACCCTAATATTTTTTTGCCTAAATGAATTATTTGAAGCCTTCTGTCCACCAAATTGACAACCCCTCCTCTCCTCCCTCTCAACCAAGTGTAGTTGGTGTTTAAACGGTTTGGAGAATTGGTCTGGAAAGCTGGGAAAAGTATTGGAAAATCATTTTTTCAAAAGAGTGAATAGTGGAAATCCTGTTGTATTTTTTTTTCGTCTAAAAATAAACGTCATTTGTAGATTTTTAATAATTACAAACTTGTTTAAAACATTTTCAAAAATTGTAAAAATTGTTCAAAAACTTTTTAAAATTTTTAAAAATTATTCATAACTGTTTTTACATTTGAAAAAAAATTTCAAAAATTGCTCAATAGTTGATGAAAAAGTTTGAACATTTTGTCAATGACAAAAATAGCTCACTTGGTCATTTGAGAGTTCAGAAAAAAATTAGGTAGGTGACTGCTCGAATCCCCACAATCAGAAGAATGAACCCATGAAAAATGTTAAGTAAAGAGGACAGAAATGAACCAAAAATAATTCCATAAATGGCAAAAAAGGTTCACTTGATCACTTGAGTGTTCTGCGCCAGGAGTCAAAAGGACAACATTGCTCTGACTTTCACAATCAGCAGAATTAACAAAATGAACGAAAACTAATCCCGCAAATGGCAAAACAAGGTCACTTGATCACTTGAGAGTTCTGCGCCAGGAGCAAAAGCGAATCACTGTTCCTCTAGTTTTCAGCAGGAGGGTGTTGAAAAATTTGAAAAATTTTGATATTTTTTATTCGAAAAAAGTTCGCATTTAGGAGCATTTCGTTATTTACGTGTTTTTCAAACTGTTGTCGTTTTTGGTTTACTATTGAAAGATGATTGCAACCCATTAAGAAAGAAAGATGCAGAGAAAGTCATGAGACCTTTTGATAACGAAGAAAAGTTGACCGAAAACTCAACTCGTGAAAAAACGAAATCAATCTTAATTTTACAAAGATTTTTCTCATCACAAAATACAACTTCTCTGACGTTATTTTCGCACAGCCAGCATCTCTGAAAATTTAAACGCTCGAAAAAGCCCCCACTGCTTTACACACGCGAGTACGTATTATTAAGAGAGTAAATAAGTATAAAGTATTGAAAGATATTGCATTTCTTATCCCGCGAACAGATCTTTTTTAAATTTCATAAAAATTCTATAGTTTGGCGAATATTCTCATTTAAATAAGAAATCGTGCGAAAACTGATAACGTCAATAATACCATTTGTCTTCTTTCATTCGGCGTAGCGTTTTTTTTTCGCTTCTCTTTTTCTTGCCTTTTTTTCCCAGCTTTTTTCATCCTCTCTTTTTTCGTATTCTATTCCCTTTCTCCTATAGTGATTTTCTTTTTGAAACGTTAATTTATGGGTTTTTTTGCACGTCTCGTCGCACCCGCCGACGTCTGCGATAGTTTTTAATAACGATTACGTACATTTATCCTTTTACTTTTTCTCAATTTATTCTCCTCTTTTTCTAATCTCTTTTTAATTTAGCGCCATTTTCCCCCTTTCTTTCGGCTGTACACGTAGCGCAACGTGCGATCTGTCAGGAGCGGAAGGATGGAGAGGGGGATATGTATAACGAAATGAAATAGCCATCGAGTCTTTTATTTTTGTAGGAGAGACGGGTTCGATTTTCTTGATTTATCGACTATTATGGGCTCGTGGGCTGGAATGCCATGTCGTATTTTCTCGTAGTAGATATGTATCCTTCGGAGTTCGCCGGATATTATATTATTTTCTTTTAGTCGTAATAATTAAACGGGTTTGTGAAAATGTTCCATAAAAAGTAGTCGTCGTGGTCGTAGCTGGTTCTTTTTAATTTTACTACTTGCACCTCGCCGTTATGTGGCATTTACTCTTGGTAAAAGACACAATTCGTATTGTCGTAAAATTGTACACACCGAGAGTAGGTAATCCTTTGCCGAAGTAATTTTACGTTTAGTTTTTGCGACGTCGTTTTGACGTAATTCCACACGTGCCATCGTTTTTCGTCGTTCTCGTGGATGAAATACGAGAGAATCGTATATATGTGTGTCTGTGTGCCGTGAAAATGGTTAAAAATGAAGAAATATCGCGCTGCCAATTAGCGTCATACTGCTGCAAAACATATATACTGGTAACTCGGTTGGTAAAATACGACTCGACGAGTACCAAAGTATATCGAGTATAAGCTTATACTTATCGTACTCGTATACCCGAGGATCATTGGATTTTACTTCTTTTCTAATGTCAGTTTTTTTCCTTCGCTCGTATGTACGTACTTTGACTGTGACACTCACTTTTACTGTCTGTATATCTTCGTGTACGTCCTTCGGTTTAGTAACATCGATGTATCTCGAAACGATGGATAAAGAACGATGCGAGCTTATGTGTCTCGTATGTATCACGTATACTCTTTTACAAGTACGAGATAATACTTTTTATTTCTTGAACTAATTCTCGTGTAATTCCTGAAGAAAATACTCGGAGTACGATGTGGTGTGTGAAAACGTAGTGACGACGTTAGTTTTTATCAGATTCATTTGAAAATGACTTGTTTTTTTTTGGGGGGGGGGCGGATAAATCTGGAATTTTATGGATCTGGGCAGCTATAGCTGCAGAGTGTCTACCTGCACATAGAAGACACGAAATCGCGGAAATTTCTAAAAAACTTGGGTCATTATCAAAATTGTGGCTCTGTTTTTTCAAAACCTTTTGCCCTCGCTTTCTCGGGCTGCTTCTCTCTTTTTTCCGAATTAAATTTTCTAGATAACTACTTGTATGCGTACATCATTCAATTCTGAAAAATGTTAAGTCCAATAAACCGATTCTCATATCAGTAATAATTTTTTTTTTTTTTTTGGTTTTCCTATCATACTGCACTTTGAAATTGCTCCTTTCTCCTAAACACCAACCTCACCAGCCACTCAGACCACCTCACGCTCACTTCACTCGACATGGCTGAAAGTCCCAAGCCCAAAAACCTGAAACCCACAACTCATGCAGGGACAACTCGCACAAGGGATCCTCGGCCCCGGGAGAAGGTGCCGAGAATTTTAATTAATTTATTTCTTTGTTTATTTCACTTCTGCCCCTTGGTAGAGGCACCCAGCAGCGGGCCAAACTTGGTGGCTACCAACAAACGGTGTCTTGCCTCTGGATAGCAAGGTTTGCAGCAGAGTGTGGTTCTACCTGGAACAGTTCAACATCAGATAGCATATAATTAAGTACATAACACATAAACATAACGCATAAACATATTTACAAATACAACAAGAGACTTCGTACATGGGAATGCTTCCCTAGGGTACCGGAAAAGAGACTCCGAAAAACAACAACATACTTCAGACAACGAGAGACTTCAAAATAAGAACAACGAGAGACTTAACAATGATGAGAGGCAGAGAGGCTTCACTTAAAAACAACAAGAGGCTTTAAAATCAACAAGAGACTTCCCTAAGCCCCACAATGGCCGCCTAAGAGCCTTGGACAGCGATGAGTCCCAATCCCAAATGACCTCTGTCTCGTATCCGCATGCCATCAGGACGCGAACGGCAAACAGCGTGAAACCCGAAGACGGACTCCATCGACTGACACGCTGGTTTGACGATGCGTAACCCTGAATAACACCAGAAGCCAAGGGACCGGGCCCACTGTCCGGAGAGATGGAATGAAGGAATGGATGTAGACACACTGATGATCCAGCACAATGCACACCAAACAAGGCACACCAAGACGAGCCACCCCATTACAGGTTGACTCGGACCGTGTCTCCTCCTTCGGAAAGGTACGAGGGTCGTAACCATCGATTCCAGTTATGCATGACCTACCCTTAGCACCAGTGTGAAAACCACATAGACAGAAAAAGATGTTACATAAGAATTTGAAGAGAGGAAAGACATAAAGCCAACAACAGTAGATTGTTGTTGGGTGGTTCCCTAACCAGGAAGAGGACCAAGTACAGCCAAGCCTTGCATAACCCAGAAGTTTACCAGCCTGGGGTCTCAGCCCCCTCCCCAGTTACCCTAGTTGAGACATTAGCCACTGACTGAGTCAGCTAATCTTCACCCATCATTACCTGCGATGTGGCATAGGCGAGCTTCGTACTCCATGTTGAATCTTTTTAGCCATTCAATCAGCTCCTTGGCAAAGGTGTCGAATTCTTTGCTGATGGCAATCTTCCTATTTGTACGGTCAATGAAATCGTACTTAGAAGTGATGAACAAAGATTTCGGACAGTCATACACAATGTGTTCGTTTTTCTGTTCTAGACCCCCACACGGGCATTCGCGACTGAATGTGCGATTTATGGTGTATGCCTTTTTAGTACCGATACACACTCTGGTGTGACGAATTTCACTCAAACCTCGAATCAACACCCCACTTGGCAATGCATCTTTATTTTAATAATAATAAAAAAACACAGATACCTAGGTATGATGTTTAAAATTGTAATACATACAAGAACGAAACACATAAAGAGAAAACCGGAGATGGGGGAAAAAAATCAGAGTTTGTATCGTCTGTACCAACACATTATGTGTAACCACGCTGTACACCATACGATGTACTCACCCGAGTAAGATATAGGAAAATGTTAAGAATTTAATATGCGTCGCGTTTCGCCTTTCGCATCCGCGTCCTCCACCATGTAGTACACCACATCTATCAACGATGTCTCGTCGTCGTTGTCGTCGTCGACTGCGACGACCGAATTCAAAAGCGTAATCTTCCAACATGAACCTTTTCACGACTTTTAATCATTTTGTCAAACAACTAAAAACCAGGCCTGTTACTCGGAGAATTTTCATTATTACGTTTTATTAAATTCTTTTACGACGCGTGATGCATACGCTTATGTGAACTGATGTCGTACCATGTTCTACTATACTTCGTTCGTCGTACTTTATAAAGAATCTCTCGCCAGTGGCAGATCGCACGAGATGTGACGCGCTGGCTGGCGGATCAACGAACATTATGAGTAACTACCTACTCAAAAAAACCGACAACGACACGACCATAGTCGTATCGAATCCCTGATGGATGACGTGATATCGTCAAACATGTATAATATTTTCAAAAGCGACGATATTAATTCGTACTCACGACTGATGCCGACAGGCTTCCGAACAAGGGTTGGAGTTTTTATCATTCCGCGTAGGATTTTTTTAATGCCTCGAATATTTATTCATATCTATAAGTATGTAGTTGTGAGATGAGAAGACGCATCTACGATGAACTCTTTTTTTTTCTATTTACGAGCTATAGGTATGTTTTGCGAAGAAACACGAGTACGATATTGACAAACACCCCATAACACACTGATAAGTCATCATAAATGTGAGGTAGGTAGGTACTACATGTACAATGCATAATTTCGTTAACGTAGGTAGAGGTACTCATACCATACAGCCAACTTTCGTCGAGCGAAAACTTTTCACCGAGCTTTGCAAACTGATTACTCACCGCAAGCTTTTAAGTAACTATGCGAATACCAAAAGATTGTCAAACTAGTTTGTCATTACGGAACACACCAAACTATCTGCATACAAAACCCCGCATCCCCTTCCCCCTGGTTCTGAAACTTACCATATACCGGACGACAAAAGCCTAGACGACCATAAACAAAGCGTAAATACCGCTACAATATGCCGCTATTCCACTCTTAGTTTATGCTGCGGGTGTATTCTCTGGAATGTACGAGGAGTATACATGTGAAGGGGATAATTTATATGGAAAGCTGGAAACATCTTGATGTTTGAATTAAGTAGAGCGTTCAACAGCGCGATATGCTCCAGTTTCGGGTGTTGTGAAGTGGCGGATATTTTTTTGCTCTGGCTGTGAATTGATTTTGATGGAATCGAGGGAACAAGGAGACGTGTAGTTGGGTCAGAAATTTTGGTATCTTCTCACAATTTCTACAAAAAATGCAGAAAAAAATGTTCTTCAAGTAATTTTCCATACAAAAAATGGGCGAGAATTGTGTCCCAAAAATTCCCAATTATCGTACTTTTTCTCTCCCCCCCCCCGACAAAAAAACACATTTTTTTAAAAAAAGAAAGAACTTGGAATTTTGAACCATTTTCATGTTCATTTTACTTAAGGCTCATTTATAATGGTAATAGAAATTCACAAAAAAAAATAAATGAAAAAGTTGGATCTATGGTTTTTAATAGGAGAATTTCTATTACAATTATAAATGGTTCTATTGAAAACCACAGATTCAACTTTTTCATTTATTTTTTTTGTGAATTTGTATTACCATTATAAATGAGCCTTTACATAATAGGTATTTATACATGTTTCAAAATTGCACCCATTTTTTCAATTTTTTTGTTAAGTAACAAAGGAAAAATAAACAAACATTCATAAACATAAACAAAATGCCACTCACCGCAAAATAGGTAAAACTTCTGCAGAAAAAAAAAGTTCTTATTCGTATTCCACTCCCTCTCCCCTCCTTCCAACTCAATCATTCGATTCCAATACCTAATTTATCAGATTTACAAACACGTCAAAAAAAGGTTTCCTATACTCCTTCATCTGAAAGAAAAAATTTCACCGACGTTGCTTTTCGAAAACGTTTCAAATATGATCTTGCCTTCGAGATATAAAATGATAGACAGAACGTAGAAGTTAGGTAGGTATACGATACGTAGGTATTATGATATTTTTCTCGTCGATATTTACAATATAGCATTGTTTCATGTTATTGAATATCTTTCTTTTAGTTTAATTTCAAATATAATAAATATCTTCGGGAAAAGGCGCAGCAGATACACAGTACATATAGGTATACAGACGGCAACAAAGTAAATTTTATTATTAATCAATATTTTTCTCCAGTTTCTTGCCTAGGGCAGCCTAATGAAATCTTTCAGTTTCATTCAATTCCAATATTGTATTTTTTTCCAATGCTGTTATTTTAGGAAAAAAATATATTGTTTCTTTAGAAGCTTCGTTTTGAGCATCCGCAGTAAATATTTTCAGCAGTGTACGAGTAAGAAAAAAAAAGAAGGAATAAAGAAAGAATAGGTACATCACTTGGCAAAAAATGTTTTCTGATCGATTTTTTTTTAAGTTTTCATTAATCCATCAGTGTTTTTTATGCTTTTACAAAAATTTTCGAGAGATGTAGCCCAGAACTCTGTTTTGCTAAACACTTATTCATTTTTGAAAAGGAGGTTGAATTGCTGATTTTTATTTCATTTTTTTCAAAACTCTGTTAACTTGATATTCAGATCAGATGATTTTATTATTAGGGAATCAGAGAAGTTTTTGAGTACCTAGGTACTCCAACGCAAAAATTGTAGCAAAAAAAACCATTCCCCTTTTTTCTTTCCTGATCCTCCAAAAAAAAAAAAAAAAAAACTATGTTCGAACAAAACCAACATGACTGAAAGGAAAAGTCTATGGTTTCGAATCCAAGACCACAAAAAATCATGATACATAATTTGAAAATCAATCGAAGAAGAACCAACAATTTTGTCTCAAAATTTTTGAACAAAAATGTTTAATAAGTACATATTTGTATGTATTTTATTCCATTGACTTTTCAATGAGGTTTGAATTTATATGGATCCGATTTGATCAAACCAGATCTTTTCAGATTCAATCAGATCAAAGTTTCGGTGACATTAGATCTGTTCAAACATCATTTAGATTCAATAAGAGAAACCCTGCCTCCCTCAGATTAGATCAGATCTGATCTGATCTGGCCAGATTCAGACATTCTCTGGATCCAATTTGATCTGACCAGAACTCATCAGATATGATCAAATCAAAATTCTAATCAGATTAAATCTGTTCAAACGTGATCAGATCCAATAGGGAAGACTGATTAAACATGATCAGATCTGAATAGCTATCTAGACTAGTTTGATCGGATCAGACCTTGACATCTTCTGGATTCAATCTGATCCAACGAGATCTCAGCAGATTTGAAGGATCAAATCTGGACATTCCTGAATCCAGTTTGACCGGACCTCTTAATATGTATGATCAAATCAAAGTTTTGATCAGGTTAGATCTCACCTCACCAGACCTCATTACTTATCAGATGTGATCAGATCGAAGTTTTGATCAGCGATCAGATCTGTTCAGACGTGAAAAGACTTGATTGGATCTGATTAAATCATACCTATTGTAAAGGTAAAACCCTAACTTTCTCTTAAGAGTCCTCAGACTACTTGTACCATCTGGCTCTGAGGGCTCTTACTCGATAAGGCCGTTTAGACCAAAAGTCCCAAGGTATAGAAATACCTATCTCAGTTCTACCATACACAATAGTACTATCATAAATACCAAACGCAATAAATGGCCAAAGCAATTTACTCTGAATATTTATTCAAGCACTTAATACGATATACAGTACATGTTGCTACAATGTACAATCACTACCATTCATATAACAACGAAAGATTCTGCTTAAAGGCATGAACGTTCTCCAAGCTAGCGTAAAAGCTTTATCTTGCTCGTTAGAAGAAGATTGGAAAACTGCGAAGCAACTCTGTAACTTACTCTCGGCCGTCAGCTTCCCTGAACCAGTCCACCAGATGGCGTTGCACCTGGTTCAGTGCAGCCTCCGACCTGGGCATCAAATTACCACTGTAGAGTGGTAACATGGAGTCCCAAGTACCCTCTACATAATGCCCCGGCTGGGTATAGCTCGGGGGCCCGTCTGGATACGCAGCCTAAAAGAGGCCTACTCAGCGTCTCGTAGAGTACTTGGGCTCCCCCTGCCCCGCTTCGTATGCCAGATGTGGCCTGCTCGTTATATGGCCCTACATCCCTATCTGGCTACTCTTGCAGAATCTTTGTACAATTTCGCGATCTTAAGATTAACATATCTAAACATTTGTATTAATAATAATATTACAATCGAATTTTATCACTATGCTAATCTTATACATCATACCATTGTCTGGACCGGAACTTGGCTGGAACTCTGGAACTTCTTCTTGACTCGAACCCTGTGAAACCACTCAGTTGAGCTACTCGAATAATTCACTCTTTTCTTTCTCTCTGTTCCAGGTTTTTCACTGGAGTTCAACTCGTTACTTCACTGCTTCCAGACTCAGGTAACTACTCTTTCATTTACTCATAGTCTACCTCTGAATATTAACACTCTGTTTTTCACAGGTGCTGAAATTCCAACACGTCTAGACCAGTTCACGCACGCTAACTCCAGCTACTCGGATTGTTTACGCAGCTACTCGTTGATACCTGTCACGGGATGTAATATTTTTACTTCTCTTTTACTGCTTTTACCAAAAAGAATTTTGTACTTTGTTCTTTTCTTATTTCTTTTCACAGGTATCTCGTTGGTAACCAAAGCTGCTCTTTATTCTCATTCCAGTTCAAACACGTTGGTTCGCGAAATGAAAACTTCAATACTCGTTACGTAAGTCTTTATTTTACACTACATCTTTCACCTCGTATTTTGGCTACTCTTTCGATGATACAACCATAAAAACAAACAAAAAAAAATTTCAATTCTCTTATTTTCTACTCGTTTGCCTAACACAGAAATTATTCCACAAAATTCACGTAAATGGAACACAAATATCACATTGGACGATAAACACAAAAAATCGATTCACTGTTGTTCACTTTCTTGGTACACTACTCTTTATTTGGTATACCTTTCGCAAACAAAACAATTTAAACAAAACTAAAAAAAAACATACAAAATTAAACTTAATCAATCCATCTACTTGTAAAATAACATAGAAAAAACCACTGCTTCTCTGGCTTTTCTCTTGGCAAACGAAAACAAAAAAAAAACAATTACATTCTCAAAAAATTATAAAAATAACATAATTTACAGCCTTCTCCTCTTTTTGACTCAGCTAGGAACTATTACAGACGAATTCTAAACCATTTCCGGTCGCTACTCTTTACCGACGGTGGTTTTCCGGATTCTGGTTATTTTGGCGCTGAGCCATCTCAGCATCTCGTCGTCTAATTTCTCTTCTTTCGGCTAGCCGTCCTCTACCCAGACCAACACCAATCGCCGGTACCGCTGCTGGCTGCGGCATTCGATTCTCAGGCTGCTGCTCGGGGTTCTGACGCTGCTGCTCAGGGACATTCTGTCGAATTGGCTGTTGCGCGATGGCCTGAATTCGTTCATCGCGAGCTACTCGCTGCCCTTGGGCCGCTGGTCTATCCTGCGCTGCTTGCTGCCACCTTCGATCTTCCCGAGCTACTCGTGGCCTCGGTGCCGGTTCAAATTCTCGGACGTTCATGTTCGGCTCCGGCAGCGGTCTCCGATTCGGGTTTCGATACTCTTGCGCCTGCACTCTGTCTATGAGATCTCTCTCATGGACTTCATGCGCCAATCTCTCCATTACCGCGTTTCTGTCCACGTGTTCGCGCGCTTCTCGGTCGTGTCGTCGTAATTCATGACTTCTATCAATTTGATCTCGACGCTGCTCGTCCGTAGGTCGCGGTGGATCGCGTTCCCTTGCCAAGTGGCCGTAAGCATGCCTTCTTTCTATACTGGCATATTCGAAAACTCGCACGAGCGCCTCGCTTACTTGGTGCTCATTTAGATATGGAGTCGGTCCACGGAATACTGTCGGAGGGACTCGATTTATCACCTCTTCGAGGCCTTCGAGGTAAACGTACCTGCCTGGGAAATAATCACCAGGGCTTTCTCGTAGGAATTGTCTCAACTCGTTCCTCCTTACCGGACACTGCGGCCACGTTACCGGCGGTACCATCAAGATGTGGCGAGTTCCATGTCTAAACATGGTTTGCCACAGTTCTCTGATGCGTTTCTTGATCTCTTCAAGCTCCTCTTTTTCTGTCTCGTACTGACCAATGGACATAATCACCCTTTGAGGCGACCGCAGTACGAATCTCCGAAGATTTTTCCTTATCGTCGTAATCGGTATTCGAGAGCCAGACATAGGGTGGATCTTCCATGCCTCTTTCTCCTCTCGGTTTTGAAAAATTATCTCGCTAACTAGTGCGTGCGCTAAACTATCTCCAATTACTATAAACGAGTTTATACCATAGAAAGCTACTCCTTCCCGCCAGTATCGTCCGATCAGGCCCGCTGCTCCGTCTCGTTCGTAAAATGAATCATCCCGCGTCGTCAGGTTATCATCTAAAATGATTCCCCTGCTCTGCATGGCCAATTGCAGCGTATCGCGAGTGACCGGGAACCATACGTTACGATAATATCGCTGCCCGTCCGGTTCCACCTGGAAGCTAGCCAAAATCCACACTGGGGCGGGATGTGGTGGTCGCTGCTCGGCCGGTACGAAGCACTCTTCTACCGGCAGTGGCTCCAAGTAGCCCGCCTGCGCATTCGCCTCTTGTTGATCAAGCTCGCGCAGCATCTCTTCGATATTGTGGCGGTATTGCGCCTCTCGCTCAATCAGTACTAGTCGCGCTCGTTCCTGCGCGTTTACCTGGGCAATACCCGGTAGCTGTTCTCGTAACACCGGGCTCGGCGGCGGCGGTGGCTGACTCGGGGCCGGGTCGCTTGGCGGTGGCGGTGGCGTGCTCGCCGCGAGCTCCTCCACCTCGTTCGAACTCGCTGCCAGCTCGAGCACCTCTTGGCTCGACTGAGTAATTTCTCCCTCTTCTACCGACTTTGATTCGCTGCGCGTCTTACTCCTCGTTTGGACTCCTTCAGCTGCTCGTTCGGGGGTTCTTTCTTTTTCTACAGAGGGCTCCTCTTTCGTCGAAGGTTTCCCTTTCGTCGTTCTCTTTCGTGCCGGGGCCTTCTTCTTCGCAGCCGGTTTCTTCTTCGGCGGCGTCGGCTTTTTCTTTTTTGACACTGATTTCTTCTTTGCCGGAACTTCTCTTTTTGCTGCGGCTTTGCGCTGAGGTCTTTTCGGGGGTGACGAGCTCGAAGAACTGGAGTCTGAGCTACTCGACGAGCTGCTCCTTGATCTGCCTCGTTTGATCGACTCGACGCCGGAAACGCCCGACTTCGACGCACTCGAACGGACAGATTTCTTTGACGACGAACCTTCCGTAGTCGTATCCTTTCGGCTCGAACGAGACTCACTTTTTCTTGTGCTGCTGTCGGCGTCTGACGCTGGCGTACCCGTCACGACGTCCACTGGTCGCTTCTCTGTCTTCGGTGTCGACTCTTGCTTCTTTACTTTCGCTTCAAGCAGAGTTTTCCGAATCAGGTTTTCTGTCTCATCGGAGTTCGGTTTTGCGTCATTTTCAGCATCTCCTCGCATGTCTAACAGCCTTTGAATTTCGCCACGTAAATCGTCTCTACTTGCTCTTTCTAAACACAGTTTTAAAGACGCAATTAGTACCCCATCGGGAATGTCACTATTACGAGATATTTTGGACGCAGAGCTCTCAGCCGACGTACTCTCACTCGTTCTCTTTCGTGTAACACGTCTCGACACTCTTTCGTCAGCTCGAGGGCTTACTTCGCTATTCTTACCCGAGTCCGACGATACCGACGCTTCGACGCTTTCGTAACTTAACGAGGCTCCTCTGTTAACGCTCGAAATAACCTCGGGCGAAAGGACCGGAATAACAACACTTGGCGTCGGTGGCTTCTCGTTTTCTATTGGCTGCTCCACCGCTTCTATCTTTATCGCTTCGGGCTGCTCGTTGGTCACAGGCACCCCGCTTGAAGATGGCCTCGCATTCGCCTGTCTCAACGATCGTCTCGCGGTGATTCGTGCTCGTTCGGTCTCGTCGCTCAACAGCTCGAAGATGTCTTCATAACTTATTGACAGCTCCTCTAAGCGACTGTTAAGCCCGATCATTTGCATAGCAACCGGCAGCTCGACACCTATTTAATAACATACACAAGAAAAGACACAACTCGTTTACTACTCGTTTCATTACTCAAAACTAAAACCATATTTGCGGACGCTCACCTCCTAACACCGGCACAACGTCCAAACCATCGAGTATTTCAGTCAAGGTAATCTCACGCTCCTCTGCTTGGCGATCTAGGTCCAACAGCATCATGACGCGGTGATCTTCAATATGATTGAAGCTGCGCGCTCGACTTATTGCGCTTAATGCCCGTTCGAAACTCGTGTCATTTTCGCGTAACGCTTCTTCGAACTGTTGGTAACGCCTATCTCGAATTGCTCTGTTTTCTAAATGACATAAAATACACAACACCTAAGTTTACTCTTTCGAAACAACTACAATGCCCATCTGACCGCAGCTTACCAGCATCGAATCGCACGTCAAAGTCTCGTTTTTCTTTCTCGATCGCGTAGGCGTCTTCCACCAGCTCCTCTGGCGTCGGTTCTTCCTTGCCTTCATGCGCTAGTAGGAGGACCCGATTCCGATCAGCAAGTGCAGTAGCGGTAGCCTGCAGCTCGTCTAATTCTTTACGCAGACGCACCGCTTTGTCGATTGCAATTTTCAGCTCGCGTTCTCGTAGCTCCAACTCGGTTCTCGGCGTATTTCTCATGAGCGACTCGTTTTGCTCGATCAGCGTTTGTACCTGTCGTTCCGCATCCCGCAATCTTTCCCGCAGCGACTCGTTATCTTCGTTGGCCCGTCTCGAAATCTCCGTCGTGCCACCTCGTAATTTTACCCATGTGGCCGGATCGACTTTACCGGATTTTTTACACCGGACCACCGGACAATCACCCGGCACCTCGACATTATGCTTTTTCATGCATTTTTTGTGCAACTGATGTCCGCATGGCAAGGCGAGGGCTCTGGAATTCGATTTTTTGCTTCTCGAGCCTTCACCAATGGCCTGTCCGCATAGCTGGCAGCGGAAAACGCGGTAATGCGTTGCGTCATCTTCCTCTTCGCTAAATTTGAATAACAATTACACCGTACTCTGTTAATTATCGATGCTACTCGAGAATAATCTAATTTTTACTCTATTTTACAGGTATCGAAGATCTTTACCTTTCGGAAGTGCTGCTGTTGCTATCATCCCAAACAAACGCTCGTCTCGGTATATCTTCTCTTTCGTCCGCGCCATCCATTTTACGTCAATAGCTGTGGCAAATCAACGGCACAACGGTAAGTACAAATGCATTTTTCGTATTTTACTCGTAATCTACTCTATTTATCCTAATTACCTCTGTCTGACTAAAATAAACTTCCAGCTTCTCGAATCGATTTACTGCGATCCAATATGTCTTATTACTGAAAGCATCGACAGGTAATTAATTTTCGTATTATCTTACTTTGTTTGTAGGTACGTGTAAACTACTCGTAGGTACTTCTAATCCAGCTTACCTAATCTCAGCGTCGATAGAATTCTCGTCAAACGAATATTTACCACTCAAACGTCCAACTAATCAGCTGAAACAGGTAATAAACATCTCAATACGCTACTCGTAGTTCATTTTTTAATTACACGTACTTCCAATTAGCACTACGTTCACATATACGATAGTTTACTCCGTGCATTTCGCTTACCTTTTGTAATAAAACAAAACTTCGTCGAAAAATTTCATGCCACCACTTGACCACTATCGTTTTTCCAACTCGTTGAAACAAGACAAAAAACCACGTCGCTTCTCGTATAGCCGGTAGCTTCTTCGGCTGTGTGCAAAAAATACCACACTAAATTAATAATCTTTCACTAATTAAGCATGACGTATCGTGTAACACAATGAAATTAATTGCACACGAGGATAAACAAATTCAACTTACCCAGTCGAAATACACGAGGAGCTACTCTTTTACTGGAATTTTTCTTCTAATCAACACGTTTCGAATTTTTATTCACTTTTCTAACGGAAAAATACAACACGAGCGAATTAAAAACCATATTCAATAGACTTACGCCATTTTGATTTTAGGCTTCTTTGTTAGACCTTACCGAAACAAACATGCAGCAAACTGTTCACTTCTCAAATAAATTACCCGATTTTTTACTTTTTTACGCCAAATTATACGATTTCGCACATACACACGCGTACGTGAGCTTTTACGATCACCAATTAGCGCAAAATTTACCACAAAAGCATCAATATGCCGAACTCTACGAATACGCACTTCACTACAAACTTTCAACAAACATTCACGTTATTACATAACACGCATCAATAATACATCAAAACTGCAACGTCCTTGGCATTACTTTCCTCGTTCGTTGGTTCGTTTCAACCGATCTAGTTTTATCAGCTGATGCGTGCGACTCTTTACCACCCCCCGCCTACTCGCTAACGTACAGACTACTCTCTGCTTCGTAACTACAGGTTGCGGGGAGCCGCTCGTTTTCGTTCTCGTTGCGTTCGTTCCATTCTACCCCCCGCCTACTCGCTAGTACTACTTCTCTTCATACAGCTCGTATGCTACTCGGATAGAACTTGCTTTTACTTTCGATGGCTTGCTCTTTTTGGTTTTTTAAAACTAGGTTAAAATATTGCTACGAGTAATTTGAATAAAATAAGATTTAAAACTAATAAAAAAAAATTATTTACAGATTAAAATTTAGGCACCAACCAGTACCTCGAATTCCAGCTACTCTTTTTCTCTTTTTATTTCAGCACGTCCTCGTAATTCATGTACAACTCTACGAACATCACACGGTGATGAGATTCTAATTTTTCCAGAGCTATAAAATTTACTGTTTTCTTTTTTCTTCTTTTCGTGCTTGTAGGTGGTACATAATCCGGATCGTCTGACCCAGGTGCTTTTTCACCTGGCTTCAACTTTTTCGTTCTTTTTCTATCTTTATCTTTCTTTTCCGCGTTCGCAAGTATTTCTCCAGCCTTTGTTGTCAAACCAACGGCTTTTTTAATGCACGTAGCAATCTTCTCGTTTTCTTTATCATCTAACTTGCGTCTCGCATGCTTTTTGAGTTTCTGGAATTCTTGCAGTTTCTTTCCTCTCTTTTCCTCAGCTTGTTCTAGCTCTTTCTTTCGCAATTCTCTAGCCAATAGCCTAGCTGCTCTTTCTGCTACTTGATCGTGTATTTTAGGGTCAATGACCTCCTCTTCGACCTCCTCGTCAATTTCTGGCCTTTCTATCTCTTTCGGCGTTACTTTCTCTTTAATTTTTTCAATTAAGGGCCTTGAGTCTGTCTTTGACTTTAATTTCGGATCATTTTTGAGCTTCTCTTGTTGTTCTAAATTCAAATAAATTGTCATTTGCCTAGCATTGACAATTTGCTCATCAGACTCGTTAGCTATGCTTCTTACTCTGTATGCATTATCTCCGACATGCTTCATGACCATGTAAGGCCCAAAACGCTTAGGAAACAATTTTTTCGAGACTCCTTTATCATATGAGCTCTGTCTGTGTTCCGTAAGCATAACTAATTCCCCCTCCTCGTAACAAATGGGGTCTCCCTTAATTTTATAAAATGCTACTTCATCTCTTGATCTTTGTAGCTTTCTCTTTTCTCGAATAAATGAAATTAACGCCTGCTGCTCGGTCATTTCATCAACTCGCAGGTCTACCAACTCTTGTGTATACACCGCCTTACGCGCTAGCTTATCAGCGGCGTGGTTGTTACGATCAAAGCTTCTCGCAGGTGTGTGCTTTAACTCAAACTTCTCAAACTTTTCTTTCAATTCTAAAATTTCTTGAAAAATTTCTCGGTGCACAACTGGTTTTTTACTAGCATTCTTCCAGTTATTGATCTTCCATTTCTCTACATTATAATTTATTGCTGTTGTTAAATAGCATGAATCCGAAAATATTTTTCCTCTTTTTGCACCTAGTTTGAGCATCACTTTCATAGCTTTGCACAGAGCTATCGCCTCGGCCAAATTATTGGTATTCCGGTACCTAGGGTGGTCTACTCTTTCGGATATATTAAATTCTCCAGTAGGAGTCCAAGCCACCCCTATACCTGCTATGGCATCACTGGAACCGTTGTTTGAGCAAGCTCCATCAACGGCTGCCCAGTAATAACCATCTTCGTCACGTATCAGGTTTGAGAGCTCCATAGGCTTTTCCATGAGCGTCTCGGTAGTCACAGATTTAGGATTTTTCTCGATTTGGTCCTGCTGCAGCTTCTTGAGCAGGTACTTAGAATTTAACTTAGCCAATTTGGTTGGCATGTTGGCAGAAAACTCATCTTCGATGCCCCATACCTCATTCGGTTTTATGCCAAATTCAGTAGGGGTATTATTTATTTCAGACTCTATTTTCTTAACATGCACGTGCCAACCGTGGTGAGTATACTCGTCATTCTCGGGCTCATCGTTCAACTTTGCTCTCAGCCTATCTCCAATTATGCGCATCGTGCGCTCAACCAGAGAAGACTGAGGGTTGTAAGTTGTAGTATGGCCTATTTTTATACCATTCGCGGTGAGCATCTCGTTCCACGCCTCACTCCTAAATTGGCTGCCATTGTCTGTAATTACTTTGCGAACTTTGTGGCCCAGCTTCTCTATATCATTGAGCACAGTTTCCATCGCATGCACTACTGTCTCAGCTGGAATTGACTCCAGTGGAATAATCCACACTTTCGACGTAAATACGCACTTTGCGACAAACATATACTTAGGCTCTCCGTACTCGTTCGCTATTGGTCCACACAGGTCCGCAGAAATGACATCCGCTATGTTAAACGCTTCTATTTGTGAAAATTGCAAGCGCTTCTTCTCGCTATAACCTTTGGTCTTTCTACAAGTGATGCACTCGCTCGTAATAATTCGTGTAGTTTTCACAATATTTGGTGAATAATATAATCGTTTAAAGACCGCTTCTAGTTTATGCGCTCCAATATGGCCATACATCTCGTGCAAGTAAAAAATGGTATCCCTGAACAACTCGTCAGGCATCACTGGAATTCTTGAGCCATCTTTGAATTTTCTGAATAGCAATTCTTTGTCTTTCTCTTTGATCACTGCATATTTAGCTTGCATTCTTCTCTTTGATTCTAACTGTTTTGCAGTCATATCAAGCTCTGAGGCGTTCAGTTTGCGCACTATTTTAGTACACATCCTATCACGACTCTGGAAGATGTCCAAGCGTCTCAGGTGATCCAAGACTTCATCTTTTACCAATTCTACAAATGACACATCTAATGGCACCATGTTTGTCCAATTTGTATCGTAAACTGTCAACTCAGGCGCCTGAATTCCGTACCATTGACCTCTTACTTTATGTTTCAAATCATACACGAGGTCGTAACAATTCAACTCTGTGATCCAGCCAGCCGCTTTTCTATGCACCTTAGCCAGAGTTGTAAACTTGTGCACGACTGACTGGAGGTCACCTCTCACGTGTATCCGCCTACCATGGAGCCAAAGCTGGAGCTTATTTATTACTCTTACCAAAGCGAACATTTCGCGCTCAATTAACGTATAATTTTGCTGATGTTGTTTAAACGCGCTACTCACGAACATTACTACTTTGTCTTCACCTTTGATGTTTTGGTATAAGACGCCATTGAGCGAATGCTCAGTAGACACTGTATCTAGGTATAAATCTTCTCCGTCAACTGGTGACATAAGCTCAAACTCTTTCGTAAATTCCACTGTGAGCGGTGCCCCATACAAATGGCACACCTTTCCGAGTTAAATCATAGAGTGGCTTCACAATATCTTGATAATTAGGGATGAAGCGACTATATATACCAGTTAACCCTATTAAGGTTAAAACATCTCTTACGTTACCTAATTTAACTTTACCAGTTCTCTTTAACGTCTTCTTTTGTATATACTCTAAATAACCTTCAATTTTCTTACTCTGTTTTTTTATGCTTCTAGTTGAGATATTGAAGCCAAGATGGTCGGTGGAACTGGCAAAGAATTTACACTTGTTCGGGTTAAGTTTGAGCCCATGCTCACGCAACAACTCAAGTACTTTTTTCAACAGCCTCAGCATCTCTGAGAAGGTGAGTGACCTTAGCAACAAATCATCCACGTATTTCGTAACTCCAGGCATATCCGGTATTACTTCATTAATTACTTTTACAAATTCCGCAGATGAAATTTTCAAGCCATATGGGAGTCTTATCATTTGGTAGACTCTACCATCGACCTTGAAACCAGTATACTTGCGCGACTCTGGATCCAGTACCAACTGCCAAAAGGCTGTCGTGAAATCTAACGTTGTGAAGAAACGGGCTTCTCCATCTGAGGTAATTATTCTATCTAAGAGGCCCGCCTCGTTGTAATTAGTTTGTAATATAGGGTTCAACTCTACTGGATTTAAACACAGTCTTACGCTTCCGTCTTTCTTCTCGTTGGGCACTAATGGATTTATGTAAGTCGTATCAGACGGCTCTGCTACCTCTTGCTCAACCATATCAGCCAAAGCCCGTCTAATTTTGTCCAGTTGTTTGTTTGACGGATTGTATTTAGGCCCTACGAAGTTCGGAATTTTGTTAGGGTCAACAAACTTCAATTTCACCATAGCTCCTTTGTATTTACCCGGAAATCTACTAAACACATCTCTGAATTTGAGCAGCTCCTCGAGTGCCTCCTCAGACTCGGCTTTCGTAATCCTTCCCTCACGAACTGCTTCACCTAGGTACCTTCTCAAGTTTCTTTCAAAAATTTCAGGCCCATCATCTCTAGGCCTTCCATCCTTTCTAAAAAAACTATGTAAATCAGCTCGTGAAACTATTTCTACTGTCTCTTTTTGGTACTCTTCTTCAAGTTGTATTTGGTTGGTATACATGTCTTCAATTCGATATTCGCTCCTCTTTGCAAATACAACCTCTTCCGCTCTGTGTGTGCCAGGTGGCCTACACGTGGCAGTACCTTTCTTTACGTCTGTTTTTATGTCTAACTTCTCGATCGATTTCGTGCCAATCAGTAACAACTTGTTGTCACCAGGCATCACAAAAAATGGTACTTTGATCTTATGCTTGCCAAATTTTAATGGCACTACTATTGCCTTTTTCCACGTTCTTACCACTTGGTTGTTAGCCAATCTACATTGTAGTACTCGTTTTAAATAAATAAATTCAATTTTCTCTTTATAATAGTTTATTAGATTATTGGCACAAGTTTCTGACATGATATTAGGTGTAGCACCAGAATCTAACTGAGTAAATAAGGTTAAATCCGCGAACCGCAGGGGTACCACACAGGTCTTAGCCTGATCGAAATTCTCTATCTGGCTTCTCACTAACGGCTCAACAGTGTTTGGATCGGTCCGCTTCTCATCAATGACGTCACTCTCTGGTGTGCTACTCTGATCTGCAGCTGCCTGATTGACTGCGACTTCATGATGATTGGCTGGTGCCCCATCGCTCGATTTCGTTGTTTCTTCATCGCTTGAGGTTTCTTCCATAGGCTGACCTTGCTTATTCTTCCACGCTTTACAGACCATTTTGACTTTTTTCTGCCAATCCGGAGACAGCTTCACTTCCATCTTGGTTAGGTCTTCAATAATTTGAGCTATCGGCCTGCTACTCTCTGGCATTTTCGCTTTCGTTTTTTCAATTGACTCTTTGGTGGTGACTAAATAATCGCCATCCGACTCGGTGACAACTTCAGCAGACAGGTTCGTACTTGTTTCTACGCATAAGTTTTGCGAATTAAACACTGAATTTTTTGGTTTAAACTTATGGTTGTAACATTTTTTCATCTCGAAAAGCAACTCTTTTTCGCCTGCTTCGTTTGGCACGTAGCCACTCGCTTTCTTTTGCAGCCTATTGTCTCTTGGAATGACCTTGCCGGATTTGTCAGGTTGAAACCTCAACCTTCCATCTTCCAACCTGATCAACCTGATAAATACTGCTGCTGGCGACCACCACAGAGTAACGGACTCGTTGTCACAGACTTCTTCAAAAATTCTCCTCCAAGCATAATATCTTTTAGCTGTAACTCCTCGGTCGTTTTTTCCAGCTGGAAAAATCATTGGAAACAAAATTTTAATGTCTTCGACACCTTTCTCTTTTAATGTGCCAACTATTTCACGTAGGAGGCGTCTCATATGGCTATCTCGAATATTGCCATAGTTCAACTCGTATGTGCCAAGAGAGAGAATGACTTTCTTTTTTTCAAATTCTCTTTTTCTAACATGTTCCCTAAGACGACGTATCAGACCTTACCGACCCTTCTTCCTCTGATTCCAACGACTCCTCAGGATCTATATCTCTATAATCCCCTTCAGCTTCGTTGGCTGTACCGCCATCTCTAGCCCTACGATCACGATCGCGTCTCTGATCATTATCGCCTTTGTTAGCGCCGCTCTTATTCGCATCAGTGTCACGTTTGCGCGAATCTCCTCTTTTATCGCGATTGTCTCTCGAATCTCGCGCATCTCTATCGTCACGATTGCGCGTATCTCTGGTGTCACGATTGCGCGTGTCTCTATCATCACGATTGCGCGTATCTCGGTCGCGGTTAGTATTGCGCGTATCACGAGTGTCTCGGGTGTCAGACCTATTTCTATCGTCTCTTCGATCATTAGACCTATAATTATCGCGCCTGTTATTCGAATTCGTGCGCCTATCATCAAACGTTACTCTTCCACCATTGTTGTTGTTGGTGTTTCTTTGCCAGTTGTCATTGGCTTGGTTTCTACGTCTCGTTTGGTTCTGACCCTGACTCTGATTTTGCGCATTATCCAAAAACTCCTCGTTTTTGGTCATTTCCAGCAAGCGTCTCGCAAACAGCACAATATCGTTGCGCTCCTCAGTTGACACTCTTACTCTTAACAACCTATCAAGTCTTGGATATATCGCGTTTATCATCTGCCACTCGTTAATTTGCACGTTCGAGACCACTCTTAACCAGCGAAGTGCCGTATTAGCCATATCCGTTGATGACGTGTTCGGAAGTGTCAATGTTCTGACATGATTTAACGCGTTCTCTTGGCGCTGCTCATTCCACATAGTCTGCAAAAACGACTGTCTCAGGGCTGTATACGATGTTTGCGTGCTAGTATTCGCATTCCACGTTTGTGCCGCAGGATGCTCAACCAACTGCTTGAACATGCTTATGTAAATCTCTTCGGTTGCAAACATGCTCTTCATCGCACTTTCAAATTGACGTACAAAAAGGTGCGGCTCGTACTCGTTCTCGGTCGTATACGTTACTTTCAATATTTGCAACGTGTTCAGTTTAGCCACGCTATTTCCTGCACCATAGTTGATATTATCGTTCAGAGGCTCGTACGCGATTCTCAAGCCCAATTCAGCACACTCAGCAGCTCTAAGCAATTCAGCTTCGCTCCTCTGATTTTGCACTTGCACTTGAGGTCTCTCTTGAATGTTACTCATGCGTCCGAGTGACGCGCCTCTGCTTGCAGGTCTATCAAATCGTACATCTTGACTTAAACCCTGAGGTGGTCTAAAAGCAGGTCCTTGCTGCCATCTTTCCGGTACGTCCTGCCACTGAAAATGGTTGTCGAATCCGAATCTACGACCATCCGGTGGCACTGGGTCACTTTGGGGTATATTTGAGCTTTCTTGAGCTTGTGAGCGTGGCCTCCCGCCTCGCGACGCCTCAGCCTGACGCTCGTTCTCAAGATCAACTACTCTTTGATTTAACATACGAATTAAACCAGCATCTCTTTGGCGAGCTTCTCTTTCGACACGTATCTCATTTGCTAACTCCGTAACTGCATCCATTGTCTGTGTTACACGTAGGCCTTCATTGTTAATTTGGTCGCCAATTCTATTTATCAACCCAGTGTGGCAAGTACCCCACATTTCAGCCATTCGGCGCATTCTAGCAGTACTTGCTTCATCTCTTTCGGTGATATTCGCTTGAACTTCTCGGTAAATGCGTTCCAAATCGCCTCGTGTGCGAGATAGGCCACTTTCGATACATTCGGCTCTATGGTTTAAAATATCGCAATTATCACGCAAATTGGACACCTGCGCGTCGACATACACGTCCAAAGAGGCTTCCGGCTGCCTATTTTCAATTTGTACGAGCTGGTGCTCAACACCGAGCTCAACTGATCTAAAATCGTACCTCCGCGCGGCCACGTTCACGCTTGGACGTGGCATCGTAGCTGCGCCTGTTGTCATGTTGTTTATTTCTCTAATAAATTCCGAGCTTGGGTTTTGAGGTTGCCTAGCAGTGCCTACCGGTTGTTGAGCATTCGCACGCGGGTCTCTGACTGAATAGGGAGGAGGTGCGTTGGGGTCCCTGGGCCTGCGATCAGATGGCAAAAAACCACCAAACAACACCTCTTGAGGTCTAGCTCGAGTATTGTCCATTCTCAACTCGCTAAACCTCTGCGCCATTTGCTCTTGAGCTTCAGTTTCGATATCAACACTAACATCTTCGATCGTCACGTTGGAACGTGGTTCACTATTAGCTCTACTCGTTCGAGGGGGGAGGGGGCTGACACGTCTCGACATAGGCCTCGATCCTGCCCCCTGGCTACCGCCAGACACACGTCTTAACTCGATTTCCTCAACTGTTGTTTCAACGCGAACAGTTTCTCTAGAACTCAAGCTTCTCGGATTACTCGACACGTTCGGTATTGCGCCACTTTGCAAATTTTGACCAGTGGCTAAGTTTTCATTACTCGGGATTCGTCTTAAAATATTCGGGTTTGCCGCAATAGCATCTAGTTCGTCCAACAATTGCTGCATAGGATTAGCATCGACATTCGCACTCGGCACTGGAGGTTCAGACTCGTTTTGCATACCTTGAGCAGGTTCGTTCGTGCTCAAGGCTGCCAGATTCGAAATAGCTTGCTGCATATTTAGGCTTGCTTGCTCGCCTATTTCTACTCTGTTTTGAGCTACTTCCTCGTCGTCATTTAGCCTAGCTTGTTTCCTAGGGACCTCCGAACTCGTGTTGTTATTTTCGTTCCTGCGCCTCGGAAAAGTCTCATGGATTCTCTGAGTGCAGGCAACGGCAGCATCTCTTGGCTGTCTTTGAGGTATCTGAGACGCCCTAGGACTACTCTGTTGACCACTAGCAGAATTGGACCCTATATTTCGCCTATAGTCTTCTAACGACTCTAAATTGTTCCCAGAACCAGAATTACTCCTGTTCAAAGAACTCGAAGAGCCGCGACCACCTCGGCTACCGCGATTAGAACTCATTTTAAAACAACTCTTGTATATAAATCTAATTTATACACGAAAAATCCGGCCTAGCTTACGTCTGCTCGTTTGTGTTTCAGGTTCGGACGTGAACGGAAACCAAGCAGGAAAAATTTTGCACAGGTATGCGCTTTTTTTACACGATTTTACACTCGCGGATACGATTCAACGCGAATAACGAAATAAAATAACGAGATTAAAGCGAGATAAATACACTTATACACTAACCTGTTGCACGCTGGTTCTTGTCCGATGGTTGGTTGAGAGCTGCACGTTTACACAGAGCTACTCGTTTAACTACTCGGAAGAAGACCACGCATAGGCGCCAATGTAAAGGTAAAACCCTAACTTTCTCTTAAGAGTCCTCAGACTACTTGTACCATCTGGCTCTGAGGGCTCTTACTCGATAAGGCCGTTTAGACCAAAAGTCCCAAGGTATAGAAATACCTATCTCAGTTCTACCATACACAATAGTACTATCATAAATACCAAACGCAATAAATGGCCAAAGCAATTTACTCTGAATATTTATTCAAGCACTTAATACGATATACAGTACATGTTGCTACAATGTACAATCACTACCATTCATATAACAACGAAAGATTCTGCTTAAAGGCATGAACGTTCTCCAAGCTAGCGTAAAAGCTTTATCTTGCTCGTTAGAAGAAGATTGGAAAACTGCGAAGCAACTCTGTAACTTACTCTCGGCCGTCAGCTTCCCTGAACCAGTCCACCAGATGGCGTTGCACCTGGTTCAGTGCAGCCTCCGACCTGGGCATCAAATTACCACTGTAGAGTGGTAACATGGAGTCCCAAGTACCCTCTACACTATGCGGGATGAAATGATCAAAAATATAGGAACACATTTTTCGTAATAATTTCAAAAAATCACTCAAATTCACATTTTTTGAATGATTTTTAAATACCTGTTGTAGTGGAAAGGAAATGAACACACGAGAATGTTTTGAAGTTTTTATTAAAGTTTTTATTTTGAAACACGAAACACGTGATTTATACGCGAATTATACTTGACTGAACTTTACACGGCTTATACTTGATTGCGAACAGTTCTAAGGGAACCAGTCCCAAATGAAGGTAAGGTTAGGTTTTGCACGTTCAGACAAACCAAAGATCTCCAATGGTACTAGGTATCCACTGGGAGGATCAATGAGATCCGTATAAGACTAAACCAAAGATCTCCAATGGTACTAGCCTACTAGGTATCCACTGGGAGGATCAATGAGATCCCTAAAGGCCAAACCAAAGATCTCAAATAGGTACTAAGTATCCACAATGAGAATCAATGAGATCCGTATAAGGCTAACCAAAGATCTCAAATGGTACCGAAGCAGCCACTACGAGAATCAATGAAGTGCGGTCTACACATAAGCGAAATTCTACACCTATGTTAAGGTAGACCTCCCTAGCTCTTTAGGCTAATGAAGAGACTTCGATAGCCCGAAGAGAACTGATTTTACCAGTGAGGTGGCTGAGTTTATATACTCTGAAAAAGGTGGGTGCACTAGCTTCTCAGCTGATGAGGAATCTATCTCAGCTGTTTGAGATTTGTATCAGCTGATTAATATTTGTATCAGCTGATTAGGATGTATCTCAGCTGATTGAGTACATCATAAAATGTATGGTTAAATAAGACCTGTCAGCTGATTGAGTATGCTCCTTAAAGGTAAAATAAAACAGCTGACTAAGCATATTGAAATTAGTTATAGTAGACTTCCCATAGGATCGCTAAGTAGATTAAATATCTGACAGTTTGTTTATTTTGATAAATCAGCTGATTGTGTTGATTAATAGTTTCATTAAATGTCTTATAGGATCGCTAATAGTATGTATAATAGAACAGCTGACTGTTTGATAAACAGTTGAGGTAAAATTTATGTAGGATCACTATGGTCTATATTTTTGTTTAGTTTCCGTCCACTACACTGCTCACAATCAAAACGAGTAAATGAAAATACAAATTTTGAAAATTTGATAAAGTTTATCAAAAAAAGAAAACATGTGCCAAGAAGAAATCTACAGTTGATTTTTTCAAAACGAAAATTTTTCAATAGTAAAAACTGTTTAAGATTAATTAAGATCCATTTACCTTCAAGTCCCTGGTAGAGGAGGTCAGGTATTGCTCAGACGCTGAAATTGTACCAATACTTAATTAAAAACGGCAAAAAATCACTTTTTTTCAAAAATTATCCTACTTTGAAGACCTCTTAGTCACTCGGAATCCAGCTTCAATCCAATTCTAATTAAATATTTGATGCATCAAAATACTTATTTTACGAGCAAAAACAATTGAAAATTCCCACACAATAATCGGACTCCCTAGATGAAAAATAGAAACATTTCTCTCGCATACCTCTCTCGTAATCTATGTAAATTTACCATAGTTAAATTCCCTCTCTAAACTATACGAGAACCAATGCGAAAATCGGAAGCCAGATAAATTCGTCTACAACATTGGCGTAAAGTTTCAGTTCGCCAGTTGTAAAAACCCAACAGATGTTGCAAGAAGCAAGAATAAATATAAAATTCGCTTCGCATGAATGGACCACCTGACTAAGTCGACAGCGAGTCTAGTGTTTCCTCCTTAAGGCGCTGCATTGCACCGCACCCACACCGAGACCCAGTTCAAAGATTTATAACATTTATATGGAAAAACGAGGCGTAGTCGACTGTTGCCATCGCATCGGTGTACGCGATCTCTTTTCATTAAAAGGCAGCGAGAAAAACGCGAAAACGTAAGCAGGCCAGTGTTTTATTCGTACAGCACAAGCAACCAAACCGGGGAAAAATTGTGCAAAGATGGTATTGGTTTCAATTTCAGTACTTATTGCAGCGGAGAAATATTCGTTTGAGGATATGAAAGGGGAAGGGGGCTACAAGGAGATGATTTTACTTCCATGAAAATATGACTTTTTTCTGCCAAACAATATCAACGAAGTTCCAACCTCATTGATTCAAAACGGCACATCAAAATTGTTTTTTCCTGCTCCATGTCGCAAAATAATTTCAGCAACCTGTTCTTTTACAAATACTCTCCCATCTAGCAAACCATAAGATCCACTGCATTTACACGATTTTTAAAAAATCCAAAATATTGGCACATTTTTCGCACTAGGTCACACAATAAATATTGGCAAATTGTACTACAGACTGAAAGAATACAAGCAAGTTGAGGGAGAGACTCGCGGATGAGATGGTTTCAAATATTACAAATATGGCAGTACCTAAAATTCCCTTTTGCCGCAGACGTATAAATGACACAAAGGGAATATGTCGGGTTGATTTTGAATAATCATCGTAGTATGTACGTATACTACGTTCATGTGTAGACTATACGTATATATGGGTTGTTAGTTCTCTGTCTCTGTTTCTCGTTTCGCGTATAATATAACGGAATTCGTATAAAATCGCTCGGTACGCGATGACGAAGACGAGAAGGGTATGTATAGGGTTAGGAGAAAAAAACTAGCTATTTCCATTCCACTCTAACGAGCGTTATTTGTTCGCGAAATTAAATTTTTCCCTATAAAGCATCTGCTGGCTTCACGCGAAGTTGAAATGTGTGTGCATAATATACAATACGCGATTACAACTTATGGAAACCTCGTCTCGCTAGCTCGCCCAACCCGCAGCAGCACAATTCAGCCGAATTCCGAATGTTTTGATATTTCAGTTTCAGCCGCACGCACACGATGCGAACACTGATGAGACGATGAAATTGCTCGCAGAATGTGTTTTTCACCAAAGAGGAAGCGAAGTGTAGGAAGGGTTTTGCGACGACGATGTCGTGAATTATGATAAGGTATGGGATATAGTGAGCTGTGTGGAATGAGACAGAATGCGTCTAGGTTGCATAAGAATTTTAGTTTTTTAATTTCATTTGGTAAAATTTTATGGAAAATTTGTCTTTCAAATATCTACTGGAGGCTCCAGAACTACTTGAAACGATTTTAAACCGTTTCCAATCAATTTGAGGAGAGAATTGAAAATAGGTCACATTGCAAATTATAACATTTATGGATCAATTCGACAAATTTTTGGTTTTTTGCATTTTTGACCCTTTGATTTTTGAAAATTCGTCAAAAATTGAAAAACCCACTTCAGCACCTGAAATTGAAACGTGTTTTTTTCGTGCTTAACTGAAATTTCAAACGACGTCAATGCATTCAAATCTACTCATAGTTATTCTCCCCCCCCCCCCCAAAAAAAATCAAGTCTACTCATAGTTATTCTCCCCCCCCCCAAAAAAAAATCAAGTCCTTGAAGTGTCTCCAGATAATAAAATATTCAAAATCAAAATTCTGAGCGGGTTGAAAAAATAAAAGAATTCCATTTTTTTTTCTATGAGTGTAATTTTCATCAACTTTTTCATGAAATTGTGGAGGGAGAAATATTCGGAAAAACCCAAAAACTACCATAAAATAAAAAATTAAATTTTTCATTTTGAAGTTTTTGATTTTTCACCAAGAATTCAAAAATGGAAATTTTTGAATCTTGATTTCTTTGAGGATAAGAAAATATAGACTAATTCAAATCCTCTTTGGCCATCTGGATATCGGATTCATGCACTCTCATTCTGTTGGAAAAATAGTGATGTCAAAATTGATATTTCTCGCGATTCCATAACTAGCTCATCGAGATCTCAGGATCGGACAAATCGCGGATGTAAAATGGGTTCCCTCCCCAATATTTACATATTTATAATATGTACGTGGGGTTAAAGTTGGATTAATTGAAACTTGAGCTAAGATATGATTGAACTTTCGACGGAATGATATATTTATGGTAAAGTTGGAAATATTCATTGAATTCTCAAAGTCACAAAAGTTGAATAAAAGTCCAAGACAAATTCACATTTGGGACATTTATTCTTATACTTAAGGGATAAAACAAAGACAAATAAAAAGGATCGCAACCCTGGGGAATTTTGGGAATACTTAAACTAGGAGCAACAAAAAGGAAAATAAATATTAAAAAAAGAAAAAAGAAAGGAAGACACCCTGAGCGATGCGTCTGTACTTAAAACTAAAATGCACGTCCTGAGCGATACGTCATTTTCAAACAAAAAAGAAAATAAAGAAAGACAATGTGAGCCAAGGTCTTGAAACTTAAATCTAACGTTGGAATGTGAACCAAAGCAACTTGTTATTAAAACCTATCTCTGTGCATTTCAAAGAGTGATCCGAACCAGCTGAAGATTTACTAATTGACCCATAGGGACTTAACTTGAGAAACAATGTCATCGCAGATGATGACAAAGTCCAAGGCTGCAGACGCCAAAATTCATCAAAGTCCAATAAATCACGAACTGAAGGAAGCTAAAGCTGGAAACAGTAGGAACTACAGTTGGAAATATTGAGCTAAAGATGGATTTATCGGTCTCTTCTGGCAAATGGGCTCTAGCCCATTCGCGGAGATGGAAGTAAAGTTGGATCTATACTTGGCAGCGTTGATGTCTGCAGTCCTGCCTAAATTGTCTTGGATCAGAGCTTTTATAACTGCGCTTTTTACGAGAAATTGGGCGGGGGAACGTATGCAGTCAGTGGCGCACGCGCTCAACGCTTCTAGCGGCGCTATCTTTTGCGGCTGGCGCTAGAATTATATCATGTTCGATTATACTCGGCGATATTCGTGTTGAACTGGTTTTCTATTGGTTGTTATCGCGAGAGTGGTGGGCAGCTTGGCACCACCACCTAAAAAACAATGATGTAATCGAGTATAATTGGCTATGTTCGATAATTTCTTGATTATAATTGGACGTAAGCGCCACCACCACTGAGTAGGAAGTTTAAATTGTCGTGGCTTGGTCACTGACGTCATAATTGGTCACTAAAATGATCAAAAATCTGTCGCTTAGGGGGTAGAAAAATATTCTGCTGCTATGGCGAATGAAAATTTTCCTCCCAATTAGGAGACAGGAAAATATTCTCCCATATTAAGGTGACTGAACTTTTCGTATGTAAATTTCTCCCAGTGTACATGACGGATAAAAATATTTTTATCCCACATAAGTGGGAGAACTGCGTTTTTTTCTCCCATTACAAAATACGCCACGAAGAGGTCAAAATAAGACAACTGAATAAATTTAAACTTTTTTTGATGTTTAGAATAGAAAATTGAATTTCTTCGAATTTTGATTTTTTGTGATGAGTTCATTTCATTGAGTGAAAGGGGGGTTTCAACTTTTTCAACGGATACGTAGAGATAGGAGTCAAATGGGTCAAGTTCACCAATAAAAACTTTTTTTCATGTTTTAAATTTAAAAAATGGCATTTTTCGCCAACTTTACTTTCAATTTTTTAAAATCGACTTTACCAAATAACGCCATCCCAATTTTTAAATACCTATGTTGTTCAGCACGAAAAGTTGTCCATAATATATTTTTTTCATAATTTTTGAGAGTCGGAACGATATGAAAACTACGTTTTGAAACTTTTCGAGCTGATTTTCCGTACGAAAAAAGTGGCAACACTGATTTTTACGATATCGCCAAAAAGCTTTTCAAAATCCCTAACAATTGGAAAAAGTTCCATTTTGGTAGGTATCGCGGTTATCGAGTAATCCACTGCTGAAATGGATGATATTTCAAGTTCACTGAAAAACTTTGACACCCCCTATCAGCCTTTAAAAAAGGGCTAGAGGGCTGCGATTTGCGCCATTGGTCATCCCTTCAAAATGTCTTTCTACCGGAAAATTTTCAGAAAAATTGCCGACCCCCCCTTACCTGCACTTCTTGGTTGAATTGACGTGGAATGACCCTTGACAAAAAATTTGATAAAACCAGGAAAAAAATTCACAATTTTGGATGAATTGCTCGTCTTTTTTACAACTTTGTCAACCAAATGTTGGATTTGCAAAAAAAAATTGAATTTCAAAAGTTAGTTGCTAAAATAGCGAAAAAGATGCGCAATTCATTTAAAATCGCAAATGAGGAGTCCTGATAAGGTCATTTTTTGGTACTAGACAGTTATCGACTAGACTACTCTCAAAATTTTGTAAAATAAGCCCATGTCTCAAATACGAATCGGTGGTTAGTTAACCCAAAATGGCCATTTCTTTGGGCTCCAGGTGTTCCCAAAGTTGTGAATAAAAAATAAAGAATTTTAGGAACCACTAAATTTTCAAAAACTTTTTTAGTGTAAAATATCTGTTTGAACTCAATGAACGTTATGCGAGATGATTTTCCTATTTTCGACTCTCGGGGCAGAATTTGGGGGAAGTTTATTTTTAAAAAATTTTGGAACCTCCCATTTAGCTTTGAACCCCCCTTAAAAGCAGTTAATAGTTCATTAGTATCTGAAAGACTCTCATCCTACCGAATTTAGAGCTCAATAAAATTATCCACCGGTACTCAAAAACCCAATTTTTCGTAATTTCGATATTTTGGGAACCCCTGAAAAACTAGAAACTTGCTATTTTCGCCAAACGTAACGTTTTGAGGTATATTTTCAATTATCTAGATGGAAAAGTTTAATTAAGCTCCCTCTATAATCGTAATTTTGAACCCTTTTTTCAGAGTCCCCCTCCCTTTAGGCATCCCTAAAAAAGGGCGTTTATGCATATTTTTTCAAATAAATTGAATAACCAAACTTCGGGAAAGTCATGTTCCTCTTCATTTTTTTGTAGCACCTTCAGTTTTACCCAAAAAATCGATTTCCTGTGACCAAAAATAGAAAACCTTGGAATTTTTGAACAATTCTGTATAAAACTATGACCAATTTTTAAAATATCTCAATTTTATACATCTTTTGAAAAAAAAATGTGTTTAAAAATATTGAAGAGGAGAGAAATTGCACATTTACTACTGACTAACCATTCGCTCTGCTCACTTATCTGCCTTCTATTCCGTAACGTCGCGTCGACGCTTATAATTTTGAAAAAAATTTTCAAAGCTCCTCCCTTAATAACCTCGCTGAGGAATATTTTTCTGTCGTACTTGCCACATATGTCATATATTCTAGCTCAAGGTACAACGAGACACATGATCAGGTGTTCCAACGTGTAAATAATAGGAATGAAAGTGATATCGAGAAGATTGATTTACATTAGAAAATGTCGTAATACTGACAACACCGAAAAACAGAAAAACCAGCCTCATAGACTATAAGTACATAATACATATTATACACGTCGAACGCGAGAGAGACAAGCCAATGCGCCTATAATGCGGTTGGAAATAGCAAAGAAAAGGAAACCGAGCTAAAAAAAAAAAAAAAAAGCATAGTAGAAAAATAGGACGATATTTTATACATCTCGTATATGTAAAAGGCCATAAATACAACGTTAAAACATCCATCTGCGACTATCAAGTAATTTCATCTTCATATACGATGAACCAATTCTATTGTACACATGGTGCCGGAGGCTGCAGGGTATATCCGTGACGAGACTTTTTTTTTTTATCAGACTACATATTAGGTCGTTTATTCGCGAGTATATTCCATCCTATAAACGTATACTACGATGAGGCGTATAGCGTAGTTCACTTTGAGGATGATGGGATGTTGTGGGGAAGAAGCTACGACGACGCGAATAGTACACAAACGTGCATTTACCGATGGAAAGTCGAAAAACATGGCGAATGGCGGGGGATGAGGAGAGGGCACACACACGCGTATAGATCCGGCGCGGCGAGAAAAAGCCTCATCCGAAATACACTGCTTGTCTGGTTGAAAAACGGCAGTAATTTTGAAAATACTGTAACGATGGCGCGGCTACAGTCGCGCTGCAGCTGCTGCGAGCAAAAAGAGACGTCTCTATTCATCCGACGCGCAAAAGCCCAACTTTAGGGGCAAGGATGCAGCGAGCAGCGAGCAGCGAGCAGCGAGCAGTGAGCGGCGACCAAAGCAGGGGGTGGCGGTGACGCTCAAAGTATACACGCGAGAAAGCGAAAGACAGAGAGGACAGGCGCGGGCGACATGTTTAATACCGCATTACGTCGGATGTTATTAATGCGTGGAAATTCGCCTTTCGCGCGCGCCAGCCAGATACTTCAGAATGCGAACACGCCAAAATGCAATAATTTATAGCCTTTCTACCCTGCGTCGTCGTCGTCGCCGTCGCCGCGGCCGCCACGTCGGCCTACGGTATATTGGCGCGCGCGGCGAGACCGCATTCCAACTCCCGAATACAAATTACTAATTTCCATAAAGAGCGGGTCGCAACTCGGTTTCCACACCGTCTGTTATAACCGAAAACCAGCACCATCGTAGTCTCCTTTTCAAACCCCCCCCCCCGGGTACCCCAATCATTGCCCTGGCCCTTCTGCTGCACCATCATCGTCATCCTCCTCATGCGCTACAATGACTCTGACTCGAAAAGGACCTCCGTCGACTTGGGCAACAACAACGACAGGGTATGAGGGGGTACTACACGAGGGGACGATGATGACGCGACGGCGACGGCGTCGACGTTGCAAAACGAGCATAATAATACCTTTTGTTTATATAAAGCCCCGTGTAATGTAACCCATTTTAATGGAAATTCTGCCCCCGGCGAGTGAACGGTAAAATTCTTGCGCTAAAATGTAAAGTTTACAGCTTGCGATGTAAATTAAGCAGAAATAAATTGAAAACGAACAAGTTTGCCTAGGCATGTACAGCTACAGAATACGTATAGGTATGTAGTATGTGTAAACTGCTATAAGTATAAATTTCAACGTGTCGAACCTCCTCATCCACCCCAGCCTTCCTTTCGTCGTCTCTGTACCTACAGCTCGCAAGTAGTGCTCCTTGTTTACTAAATGTACGTGTATACGTCGTATATCGTATACCCCTATAATCAATACTCTTTTCGATACGTTTATTCGTAATCGTCGTCGAGCGAAGCCGTTCGCAAGAACCTAAATTACTATTTTAACACGTAGAAGTGTCGGAAAGCTCATTTCGCAACAATTTTAATACCGAATTCCAACTTCTTCTTTTTCGATGTATGCATACTCGTATATTAAGTCTGGTGCTTGTCGTTCATGGTACGTATAAGCATTTCGCAGAATGTACCCATTCAATTTGTAGCGTATGATCTCCCTGTCCTCACATTCATTGGGAAGAACTTGTTGCCGCGCTCTAATTAAGTTGAAATTGCATCTATTCAAGAGGCCAACTTGGGCAGTGAAAAAAATAATCAGAATCAGGGATGGCGGTCTCGAACGATTTTGTTCGGATGAGGGGTCAGGGATACGGGATCACATTATGTACATGCAAAGGGTCAGGATCAAAATTCAAACTATTTTGGTAGGTCACATGGCTAGGTTTGAAAAATAAATTTGTGCTTGGGGGGAGGGTGGGGGACCTAAAATACTGAAAGGGAGTGAAATATAAAAACTGTCAATGACTTGAAGTTATCTTTGGATTTGAAGCCCTTTGTTGTTTATTCCAATTCTCAACCCTCAGGATTTGAATTTTCCTTAATATCTCCTAAAATAATGGTTTTAGCGAAAAAATGCTTTGGTTAAGCTTTACTTGACACTATATTTTCCTCTGAATCATTCAGTAAACTGGTCAAATTTGACCCAATTTCAAGAGGTTGTGAAGGGGCGGGGGGGGGGAGATCAATATTCCAAATTTTTGATATTCGCAGAATTTCATAGTTTGTGAATGCTTACTGCCTTTTTATTTATATAGAATTATTATGAACTCGAATTGAGCATGCGATCTTTAGAATTTTTAGGATATTCGGTTCAGGTTCTGACTTCAAAGGCTCAGATTCAGTTCCGATTCTGGATCTAAGAACGCGAATCGGAATCAGGTTCAGTTTTCATCTCTACCTCTTTGTGATGATTTTGGCATACATTTTTGCTGGCTAAAAAAATTGAGACACATAGAATGGATGCAGAATTATTTAGACAATTTTTCATGAAAAGTTTCTTTTCCTTTGAAGGTCGTGAAATTGTGAACAGGTCAGTCTAAAGAATACCAAGTTTCATCCTTGAAGTATTTATCCCTGAAATTTCAACGTGTACTACGTAGAAAAGATCGTACTTCCCCCTTTTTTTAAATTAAAAAAAAATCCAAGTTTCAATGTGGCCAATTGAGCTTGAATTAACAAGCCTAAAATTTTAAAACTTCAACTTTTAGAGATCTGAGATCCACTCCACAGCTTCCCGATACTTTAAATTTTTTCTAAATTTTTAAAATTGTATGCAGGATTCAGAACTACCTTTAAAGCTTCAAAAGGAGTAACAATTCAAAAAATTACATTCAGTCATCAGTGGTTCCAATGATGCCTAGAAATCAATGTTTTGAGAACATCTCAGCAAATTAAGTTTTCTTGTTTTCTTTTTTCAAAAGTATCCCTCCCCTCCCCACCCCCGGTTAAAGAAATGACTGAAAATGATTTTAGTTTTAGTATTTTCATCAACCAATTCGTTTTCAGCAGTACTGACCTTGACTTGAACCCAAAAGATCCCTAATAATGATCGGGATCAGGGATCGGAATCCGAGTTTCGAAGTTCAGGTTTAAGTGATCAGGTTCAGGGTTTAAGGCATCGGGTTCTGTTTCGGTTCAGGTTCATTGAAAATAATCGGGAATTTTCGGGGTCAGGGATCAGGATCGGATTCGAACCACTAATCCTGATCAGAATTGAGATCAGTGTCCATGAGAATTGATACTATGTATGTCTGCAACTGAGAAAATCAACTGTCAAAAAAAATTGAGCTGGAGAAAGCTAAATCGAGAGAGCATGCAAAAATGACGCTGAAGTTCGTTTTTTAATTTTTGACGAATTTTTAAAAATCAAATTTTTGGTGAAAAATGTAAAAATTTTGACATGTGTCCATTTTCGATCCTCTCCTCGAATCGATTGGAAATGGTTTCGAACCTAAGTAGATTTTTGGAGTCTTCGGCAGATTTTTTAAATATGAATTTTTCATAAAATTTTACCCAGTAATCAACTCCGGAAGCTAAAAATTTATAATCCTACCATGAGTTCGATATTCCAAATTCGATTAGGATCGGTGAATCGAAAACCGGAGGTGGTGGATTAAAAAACGTGTATTTTTTTACCTACAAGTTAAACAATCTTGAATTTCCAAAAATCCCTAAATCGTCAATTTTTGCAACAAATTTCTTAAAATTTCGCTTATTCCCTGGCTAAAGTCGACCTCCTAAATCGATTGTCACCATTTTTGGACCGATTTCGATCTTTCAATAAAAGTTGACTTTTCTCTAGCAATTTAAAATTGCTCCAGAAGGTTCGGCCGGTGATTTCCACTTGCGCTTTTCCTTCAATTTTTTTTGACCAGATGCGCTTTTCCAAGCCTGCTTCTATAAATACCACTTGCGCTTCTTAAAAACCAATTTCAGGGGTTCTCAAAGTTTGGAAATTTTGCTAGTACGAGTATGTTTGTGCAAAGTCGTTCTTTTATGGCGTTGATATTGGATTACTGTGCGGAAGGTACGCAGATCAATTGAGACCTCCTGCAGAAAATTTTTTCAATTTTTTATTAATTTCTATTTTTTCGGAGTTGATTTTTTGCAAAAAATATAATTTAATTTGTGTTTTTTTTTGTTTTTGAAAATGAATAATAAATTTTTATGCAAAATTTACGAAACCATAGCGGTCTTCCCTTGGTGAGTCCAGATGAAGGATTACCATTACCGTGTATGTAGACAGAAAAAAAATGCGCCCCTTGGTGAGTTCAGACGGAGGATTACCATTACCGTGTATGTAGACAGTACCTACGAGAGTATATTTTTAAAAAATGCTCCCATTGGTGAGTTCAGACGGAGGATTACCATTACTGTGTATGTAGACAGTACCTACGAGAGTATATTTAAAAAAATGCTCCCCTTGGTGAGATCAGACGGATTAGGTATGTTAGGTACGTAATAAAAATAATTCGTTCGTTCGTTCATCAGTTTGTATCTTTCAATTCTTTCAATTTTGGGAACACATTCGGAATTTTAAACAACCGAAAAGCGCAAGTGGGTAAAAATTAATGCTTCTACTGAAAAGCGCAACTGACCAAAAAAAAATCGAAAAAATAGGGGGAAAAGCGCAACTGGTATAGAGCCGGTTCGGCAGCTGAAAACTTGGTTCTGAGGTTATGGTGACATGTTCTTCCAGTAAGCCAAATCTCAGCTAAATCAGAGTGGACGAGTTGTGGAGATTTCTTTGTCAGTCAAATTCAACATTAGTTAAACATTTCTTTTCTTTGTAAATAACGACAACATTCCCCAAAATTGAACCTTTAGGAAGGCCGAACCGCGAATCTAACTTCATGTTTGTATTCAAAGGATTCAACTCACAGTCATGATAATAATGCTTTCTTTGTCTCAAAATGGGGAGTGGGGTGTTTTCGAGATCGATGTTAGGTAGTGTAGGAAGGTTGTTTAGTTTGAAGACCCATGAGAAAAGTTTCAAAGCTATTCCACTAGACTCATTTTTGAAAGTTTTTTGTAGTTTTCTAAACTGAGCCACTTTGGAGGAAAAACTTGAAAAAATTTCCAAAAATTTATAAGGAAAACTTTCATGTTGGGGAGGGAGCAGGGGAGATTTTTTCACATGTCCGTCTACATATTGGTGAAATATTTCAAAAATGCAAAAATATTCATTTTTTAGGTTTTTGCTTTTGTTCAAAACGGTGGCGAAATTTTTTCGATATGTTTCACTCTTAAAATTATAGTACGAAAAATGACATTTCTCGTCAATTCGTTGACCATTTGGGGGTGGAGAATATTTTTTTCCCATGTTCATTTGCACATTGATAAAATATCTCAAAAATGCAAAAATTTTCAGTTTTTAGGTTTCTGGTGGTATTTTTTTAATGAGTGTAAAACTTGTAATTTTTTTTCTCGAAAATGAAAAAAATGCCAGTTCAATTTTTTGATATGTTATTCTACAAAAAAAGGACTAAAACTGAGAATTTTTTCAGAATTTTTACTCGTCGAGATCATATATATATTTAAATTATAAGTTTTTAAATTTATTTTTTTAGGTTTTTGAAAGTGGCAACACTCATTTCGACATCATTCGTCAATTTACTCTCTCAAAATAATACAATTTAAAAAAAAGTTCAAAATTCTATACCACGTGCAACCGGAGCGATTTGCAACTGAAATTTTCTATTTTCGGCCATTTTGGAGAACTTTGAAGCCTCACAGTTCCGCTAAAAAAAATCAAAAAAGTGTCCGGTTTGCGTCATTCGTCATCGTTTGATGAAATGTACACATGTACTGATTTTTAATAAAATCGAAGACCCCTCGCGCAAAAATCCGCCGATTTGGCATGGAATGACCCACAAGAAACTCTCAAAAAATTGCCATCATGTATATTAATTTTGTCAGCTTGGAGAGAATCACCCCACCTCGTGCAGTCTAACCTTACCCAAAATGTTAATATGGTATTCTGAGCCAGCAGATTTCATTCATTCTTGTGTAAAATGTTGCTTCTTCGATATCAGTAATAATCAACCTTGCCAATTTTTTGTTTTCTGTTCACAGCCGAGCCATACTCAGCAATCCGGACGTACTGCCATCGACGCCGCTATCCAGACTATGGAAAAACGACTTCTGGGGCACGGCGATAAATTCGAGCAATTCGCACGGATCGTACAGGCCTCTGAGCGTATTAACATTCCGCTTCAACTACTGGCTATCAGAGTTCCGGCCATGGAGTTATCATTTCTTCAACGTGGTTCTGCACTCGATATCAACATATCTGGTGTTCACATTGGGCAAATCCGTTCTGCCAAGTTCGACCCAGACCACAGCTACCCTGCTTTTCGCAGTCCATCCAGTGCACTGCGAAGCGGTAGCTTCGGTGGTTGGCCGAGCTGATATATTGGCGAACGTGTTTTTCATTTTGTCTTTCTTGTGCTACATAGAGCACGTAAAATTACGCAATAAAATCGCCGGCTACGTTGAAGTACCGACGGCGGCGGCGGCGACGGTGAAAAATGGCTGTATAGTGAAAAACGGCCATAGGCATGATGAGATACGAGTATGCCATAAGTATAAATTCAATAACACCGAATGCAATAGTAAAGTGTGCCGACTGGAGTCGCTGCTGAAGAAAATATGCCAGTTTTTAAAACTGAATATTTATCTGAGCGAGATGGAAGCTCTGTCTGGATATGTTGTTAAATCAAATTTTATCAAAGAATGGAGCTTGCTGGCGGTATCCTTGGTATTGGCGACGATGGCGATGCTGTCGAAGGAAACGGGAGTTACCGTGTTGGCCGTCTGCGCTGCGTACGATTTGGTGAAGACGAGACATCTGCTGCAAAAGGTAAGCTAAATTTTCGCTTCTTTTTTGTTGTACTGGTAGAGCATCGGTTGATGAGCAAATTTCACTGGTGTTTGTGTATTTGAAGGGTTTATTTTTCTAATTTGTTACTCGTATTTAACTATGTTGAAAACGTACACCTCAATAGGATATTTTCAGATTCGCCAGAAGTCACCAAGTGGTTTTTTTTTGGTCTTTTTTTAAACGTGAATTTATGATGAAAAAACCACCAGAATGTCCTCATGACCTTAGACATTTTTTTTGAATGCTTGGTGACTCCTTGGTGAATCCACGGTGACTTCTTGGTGACAGATTCAATAGAACTCCCCAAGATGGGTTTACTGTCTTTTTTTTTACCACGAATTGTTGGTGAAACCCCATCCAGAATGTCCTCAGAGCCTTTGAAATTTTTTTTCGAATGTCTGGTGACTCATTGATGGATTCTGGTGACTTCTGGTGGAAAGAGTCGCCGGAATTCACCAAATGAGTTTTTGAATTACATATTTTAGGTGAATTTATGTTTAAAAATCACGAAAATGTCCTCATGATCCTAGAAACTTTTTTTCGAATGTCTGGTGATCCCTTGGTGAATTCTGGTGACCTCTTGGTAACAGATTAACCAGAAGTCACCCAATTGTTTTTTTTTGTCTTTTTCATGTCGAATTGTTGGTGAAAACTCGACCAGAAAGCCCTCAGAGCCATTGAAAATTTTTTTTGAATGTCTGGTGATTCCTTGGTGAATCCTGGTGACTTCTTGGTGACTCCTTTCACCAGAAGTCACCAGGTTGATTTTTAGTCTTTTTTATGGCGAATTGTTGGCGAAGAAATCACCAGAATGTCCTCATGGCCCTTGAAATTTTTTTAGAATGTCTCAAATGTCTGGTGACGCCTTGGTTAATCGTGGTTTGAGGATTAATGATTATCTAGTCACCTACAAGGAAACATTAAACATTACCTACTGTTTGTTTATTACTCACAATTTATCGGAAAAGTTGGGCAGGGGAAACTTCAATAGGCTTTGCATTTTAATTCTATTATTCAAGATCCTGTCGTAAACGTAGCCCACAAAAAATTATGAGTGGTTGCTAGCAGTCTTGACAATTTTTTTTTTCTTCGCAGTTTATGTATGATGTACATGCGATAATCTGTTTTTTTAGCTGTCATGCCCGAATTTTTACGAAAATTTGCTTACATGGATGTTGCAACTTATTGTAACAATAGCCCATAAAAAATTATCAGTGGTTGTTATCAGTCTTGACAATTTTTTTTTTGTAACTGCCATGTCCGCGTTTTTACGAAAATTTATTTGCATAAATATTAAGACTTATTTTCGTGCTCGGTGAAATTTGAAAGAAATTATGTTTTGCTATTAGTACGTCTATAAAATACGCTGCGCAATTATTTGGGTGATTTCTTGGTTCAAAGTACGTATTCGAGTTGATTCATTCGCCTGCGTTTCACTTCAAGTAATTTTGAAAATTTTCAATAATTATTTTCCGCTTCATTTCGCAATTATTTTGAGTGATCAAATAATGTAAGTATGCATTTTCAAAAATTTCAGAGCCTCTTAATTCTCACTCAAAAGGATGCGCGTTTTTATTCTAAACCTTCTTTGTTGGAAGCGGGGGGGGGGGAGGGGATTTTAAAATTCAAAATCTGTTGCATTTTTCGAAAGAGATATCAAAATTTTTTATTTCTTGATCGTGACCTCTCGTGTTGGTTTTTGTGGTAATTTCTTTAATAAATCGAGTCCTTGGAATCTAAAAAATAATGTGGGATTTCGCAATAAAAAAATTGCTGAAAGTTTCGGAAGCAATAAGTAGATACAAGTGTGATGTTTCTTTGTACTTACGTAGTGTACCCAACTCCAAGTGGGTTTTTTGGATTCAGAGTGTCAGATGAGCCCCAAAAATACAAAAATCTCATAATCTTTTTTTTTTTAAAAAGTAGGTAACCTTATTACTCTGAATATGCAATATTAAACTACTAGGTATGGGTGAAAAGGGAGGCAAGACGATGGATTTTCATGAATATTAATAACTTATATGATTATTAGGAATTTGCATTGAACTTTATTATTATTACGTTCGCAAATTCTTTATCAATTTTTTTCAATCCTTTCAGAATGTCAAGAGAAAAATTGTTAGACTGAGACTTATGCCTATACCCGGAAACTCGTAATATTAGAGTATTTAACCCTTCTATTTCGGGTAACACTGATTGGTACAGTCGCGGAAGAGGCTGAGCAGCATCTTTTGCGACTGGACCAATTCGCAGTTCTTAAACGGTTGTCCGCGAGTTGCCAAGTAAATGTGCTAATTAGATTTGTGACCTCCGGGCCCAAGTTTAAAAGTATTCTTGTTATCTATAGTTATCGTGTTAAGTGACCCCTTTGTGCTATTTTTCCCCTATTTCGCACGAGTTCGTGGAATTATTGATTATTGACGTGTATTTCTGTGTGATTAAACTCAAATATATCGAATTCAGCACGTAATCGTGTATCTTTTGTTAATTTAATATATTCGTCGCGTGTAAGTATCTATTCGGTAAAGTGTAGGTGAGCTGGGGTAAGTACCTATCTTATGCCAATCTGCTTTATTCGTCATACCCTTCATACGTGTAATTATATTATTTTATCATTGGCGCCTGACGAGAATTTTTTCTTGCATGCAAAAAGTTCAAGTGCTTTCCATCACGGAATTTGCGCCTGTTAAAGTGTTTAATTTTTAAATTTATATCCGCGAAGCGCTTTTTATAATACGTTGCATTTATTATCTACGTGCATTTCAGGGCAAATCCCGGAAATTCGCGTGAATTTAGTGTATTTTAAGGCGCGAATCGTCGAGTTTGAAAAAGCGCGGGAAACCGCTCGTTTGAACTCGATTCACCTCGTCACGCTTGATTGCCAACCCTTCGCGGTTGCTACGAGGTAAACTTGCCCTTGAACAAGTCGTAAAAACGCGCATTCGCGAACCGAGTGGAGTTTGCCGGCACATTCCATTCAAACCCCTTATTTTTTCTTACAGTAGCTCGTTTAGAGCAATTAAAAAAGTCGTAAAATCGTTTGTCAAGTAAATTCTTTGGAATTTAACGACATGTCGACCCTAAAAGATCGTTTGAGAAACCAGCCGCGGCATAGCCTAAATGAAAAGGATTTGCAACGGCCACCGCCTAGTAGCTCGAAGCCGCCAACCAAGAGCAAGAAAAAGGTAACCGCCGCACCTTCGATAATAAACTTAAGTACGCTTCACGAATTGGACGATCCGTTCACCGACGATGGAAGCGATCTACCTGTAAGTGAGGAAGAGTTAATGGACCCTCCCACAATGCCACCCGGCGAGGTAGAAGTCGACCATATTACCGAAAGATTGAAATATACCTGGCGGTACATTGATGGCCATTTTAGGAAAACCCTAAAAAACCAAGAAGTGATGAAGGATAAAATCAACGACATCGATGCATCAGCACAACAAGCCAATAACATGGCAGCAAATGCATTACAAATCGCAGGTAAAGCTCAACGCAGAGCCGAATCGAACAACGATGAAATCCGAACAATAAAAGCACGGCAAGATGAACATGCCACCCGAAACGAAAATCGGTTTCGATCACTGAGAAGAAAAACGGATGATCATGAAAGAGACATCGATACACTGGAAACTGATGTACGTGGTATTCGTGGTCAATTAGCTGAGCACGTACAAGTACTCGCGGAAGAAACGCAAACCACTGAACACCTCGCGCAAAAGGTCAATACACTCGAGCAAAGAGTAAATAACGCACCGAATGCGCCAGGAGGCAGTCGCCAACCAAATAAGATCGATGTTATGTTACTTAAGGCTTCAAACATCATATTCTCTGAACAAAACCGTTTATTTCCTCACGATTTCATACAACGTTTTGAGCATTTCACTGATGCAACTAATGCGCCCGATGCGCATAAAGCACACGTATTTACAACGGTAGTAACTACGTATGACCGCGAAGCGTGGATGACTACTCTCTGCCCAAATGATTCGTATGAAAATACGAAGAAGAGTTTCCTCCAATTTTATTGGAACGAACGGGCTCAAGATAGACTTGAAATGGCGTGTAATAATTACGACTGTGCGACAAGTCTACAAGATTTAATCGGTCAACTAATTCGGTTTACAATTGCATTGAGCCACACTGATTGTCGTGGCACGCAATACATCATTCGCGCAATTTCGGTAAAACTACCACCCGCCTATCAAATGATGGTACAAGATCAAAACCAAACGTTGGAGCAATTCATTGCAAAACTACGTGAATTGGCTGGCATTAAAGTCGATTTCGCGAAACATCGACGTGTACGTATCGTACCGATGCAAGCGAAACCCAAACCATTTCCAGAATGGCAAATGCAACGACACATATTCATGCAAGGACCAGTACCACGCTGGATGCAACCGAACTTGGTTCATACAAGACCATTATTACCAATGCTAATGCCACCCCCTGGACTACAACCACCGATGTTTCCAACCCCCCAAGCTATAGGACAATCCGTCCAAGGAAACAATGGAAATCAGCAACAGGGACAGAGACCTAGATTCCCGCAAAACGCACGATTGCAGCCAAATTTTCGATTTCAGAACCACCCTAATCGGAATAATTACGCGGCTAACAATAACAATAATAATAATAATAATAATACGCAAAACGTATCTACTCCTCCAGCAGTCATAGCATTGCCACCCCCACCGCCGGCAATCATGCCTGCACAATTTGTAACGATGGGACCTGACGGATCGACTCAGTTTGTTCAAAATTTTCAGGTACCAACATCGGGTCAATACTACGAAGACAATAATCTCAACATCGATGCCACAAGCCCATATTACGACGAATACTGCCAATACCTGTATAACTATTACCATCAATTAGCGACGAATCAAAATAGCCAACCGGCTACAATAAGTGAAATACCTGAATCAACACAAGAACAAAATGATGCGTTACAAGTTCAATATGCTACGTTACAATTTCCCCAACCTACCACAACACACGTGGATTCGACTGTAAACAATCCCCCCGCTACCGCGCCTAATACTCAACCATCAACGAGTCAAACCAATACACCGAACGCGGCGAATAATTCCACGAATACCCCTCCACCCGCTGCAACGCCCGCGGGAAACCAACGAAGCTAGGGACTGCGGGGGAGTCACCTAGTAATGTCTCACCCCCCAGTGCGATATTCGATGAATATACCTGGCTCGGAGACAGCTTAGTTCATTACCTTAAACGAGGATCGATTTCACACAAAGTGATAATGGACGAGCATCTACGCGATCAATTAAGTTTAGAAGAACTATACAAACGTATAGAACCTATTCGTATATACCCAGGAACAAAAGTGGTATTATCGATGGGCCAGATGGAGCTAAATTTTTCTAAAAAACCATACGCGGTCGTCGCACGCCAAATCGATAACATCATTAATCTCTTACTCGACACGAAAAAAGTCGAACACATCTTTTTACTAATGCCTTTAGTAAAACCACGTAAACGTACCGACAAGCCTGTTAGCTTGAATCGGTACATTGCATACCGCGATATGTTCATTAGACTTCTCGATGATAAACGCATCACTTTTTGGCGCCAGCCGGCGTATGAATTTCTAAAGCAAGAAGTGGTTACATCCGACACAGGTGTAGTTTTTACCAGACCTGCGGTCGATGATAAAAATAACATAATACCTCGACTCGACAAATTCTACTATTCGAAAGAATTTGATAGGTACTATCCTGAAATGTCGACTTATTCGTATTTATTAGAAATGATGACCGCGGCACTCAATAAGTATGAAAAAGTTACTCTCGATAATCAAAATGCTAACAAACCGTTATATCGAGAAGAAAGTAAAGGACCATTGAAGAAGTTATTCGCTACGAATCTAAAACTGCATGAAAACCCAATGGACGAGAAAATGCCTATCAGCAACTTAATGATGCGTAAATTGGTCCAGATTTTATCGCAAAAAATCGAATGTGATCAAGTAACAGGTGAATATACGCGTCGTATGGTTTCCCCTGATGGTAGTTCACTGTTTGTGAAAATAATCTACGATCCACCGGCGAAATCTGGTAAATTATCAAAACCTGTGAATATGGAAAATATTCAAATCAAAAAACGTGTACATATAAAAGGTACTAACGGTGACGTAACGATGTCAGATGACGAGTCCGATGAGGACACAATCAAAACTACAGAAAAAATTGACAAAATCGGGCCTAAAGTTCTAGGTGTCAATTATGTAGATTCGATCGACTATGCGCATACAAAGAAAGAGCCACCTACAAATGAAGCTCAAATGCAACAAATGACAAAAGATCAATTTATCGATCATTCAACCGTAGATCCAATATGCGTAATCCCTGTAATGATAGGATTACAACCGATCGCTGTACAATTGGACAGTGGTGCCTTACCTAATGTAATTTCGAAACCGGTAGTCGAATACATTACGCGCCAGCATCCAAAAATGGATTAAATACATACAATTACGACGACCTGTGATGCTGAAAATGGCAGATAATTCTATAGTCAAAACAATGACTCATCTCGTCGAAATATGTATGCGAATAGGTACTCACCTAATCTACGCTCCATTCTTCATACTAGATACACCTGCTAAATCGTGTATACTGGGAAGGGTATCAATGAGATACTTAGGTATTGAACCTAAGCTCGAAAAGGGGCACGATTATGCTAACTGCAAACCTCACAACGGGGTACCGTTTAAAATACCCTACCTACGTGAAGAAGAATATAGGGATGCTTTGTCCGTCTATCATATCGAAGAAGACCCTAATTATCGACACGAAATGATTCATCATTTACATCGACAAACTGGGTACTTCGACCAAGAGTTCGCGAATGAACAAATTTTAGCGCAAGAATTGTACAAAAAGAATATGAAGAATGACCTAAATAATTTAGTAATTAAAGGTCGAATTACAGCCGAAACGGCTGAAAGCGCTTTTAAAGAAATCGAAGAATATTGCGATATATTCAGCAATTCACCAGGACGCTATATCGGTGAAAAGGTAAATTTTAAGTTCGACGTCGATCCCAAACTGGGACCATGGCGAGGAGAGAAATTCCGCCCATCGCAAAAAATCATGGAGGCTTTACGACGAACGATAGCTAAAATGCTACGCGAAGGGATTATACGACCGTCTAGGTCTAAATACATAAACACCATGGCACCGGTAATAAAGAAAAATGGCGATATACGTTTGTGCCTAGACGCCGACGAACTTAATAAAAAACTTCAACAAGTACTTACCGAACCAAATCCTGTCGAATGGATAATTTTCGAGAACAAGGGCGATGAACTTTTTTGTACTTTGGATTTTACTGCCGGTTTTTGGCAGCTCGTTTTAGACGAGGCATCGCGAGAATTTACCGCTTTTCAGGTATGTGGGCAAGTCTACGAATTTTGCAGATTGCCCTACGGCCTGAAAATATCGAGTGGCGAATTCGTGCATATGATCAACCAGGTACTACCGGATATGAAAGGTGTTACGAAATTCGTCGACGATGTAAAGGTCTCGGGTGCCACATTCAGAGAAACTTTGGATCGATTAAAGAAAGTTTTTGAAGCGATTCGAAAGGCTGGACTTAAGCTGAACCCAAACAAAACTCAATTTTTTCGCGAATACGCCGAGCACCTTGGCTTTATAATTTCGAAAGACGAAGTCGCGAAACAAAACGAGAAAATAACGAAGTTTTTGGAATTTGTTCAAAAACACAAGAAGAAAGGAAAGTTCGAACTTAAAACGGTTAAGGAAATACTCACCTTAGTTGGCCTAACTGGTCTTTATCGAAATTTCATACCAAATTATATGCAGATTCTACGACCCATCTACGACCTGACCAAAGGTAACTCCGATAAGGTCACTTGGGGAGCCGAACAGGCGAAAGCTTTTGAATTATTAAAAGCAGAATACTGCAAAGAATTCAAATTAAAACCACCACCACAAGAAGGCGATTTATACCTCGACACGAGTGTATCCAAAGATGCCATGAATGCGGTACTATTCTACAAAGATAAAAATACAAAGGAAAAACAAATCTGTTTATTTGTATCCATTTTATTCGAGCCACATCAAAAGAAATTTACGCTGTTCGATCGCGAAATAATGGCTCTAGTTCAAGTTTTGAAAAAAGTTCAAATGTGGGTTATTGGTCGAAAAATCCACGTGCGAAAGAATTTAATGGCAATTGTCAATAAATATCGCGATATGGCTCAATCCCATCGTAAAGCTGCGAGTTGGATAACTTGGCTCAACTGTTTCGATCTCGAATGGTCAATGGATAAATCCAATAAACGTCTGTACGATGTAAAAGCTAAAGAACTTGAAATTAAAAATTTTTCCACCGAAATCCCACCTTATGAAGTTTATTTCGTTGAAGAAAATATTTCGTTACTATATAGCAAGCTCAACGACATTCCTAAATACCAACACGGTGATGATACTTGCTCAGCACTTTTTAAAATCCTAACTACTCATTACAACCAGGGCTTGAAAACCGGATAGATATCGCTCTCGGTTTTGGTTTTGGTTTTATGTTTTTTGAAAAAGTAAAGGTTTCGGTTTTGGTTTTGGTTTAGGTTTTTTGAAATATTATCTCTCTCGTTCCGGTTTTGCTGAAACGGTTTGATTTCAAAAGAATAGGTTTCGGTTTTGGTTTTGGTTTCGGTTTTTTTCTTTTTTCTCCATTTTTTAGAGGGAAGAAGGCCAAGAATGTGATCACTTTTTCAAAAACTTTGTGTATGCGACTAGAAAGCGGCACTTTGGCAGTGCCAAATTTGTCAACTTTTTTATTTTTCAGGCCTTTTCACCTTTAGCATCAGTTTTTACTTTAATTTTACCGAAAATGCAGGCTAATTACCTGAAAAATTCCAAAACCAAAACCAATTCAGTTTTCAATCGGTTACGCTCTTGGTTTTGGTTTTGAGTTTGAGAAATAAACGCTCCTGGTTTCGGTTTTGGTTTTAGTTGTGGGAAAATAACGCTCCTGGTTTCGGTTTTGGTTTCGGTTTTGAGCAATTTTAATCGGTTTTTGGGGGTTTCGGTTTCGGTTTTGGTTTCGGTTTGCGAGCCCTGATTACAACGATGATGAGAAAAAGGAAATTGAAATAAAAATGCGCCGTGCAAAGAAATTTGCAATACACGATACACAAGTATTCGAAGAACAAGTTGAACCAATGGAAATGGATGGTGAGGACATCGTAGCGATGAAGCCTATCAAAAAGCCTATGCTAATGAAGCGTTTAGAAAATGGCTCTTTCGTGCCATACCTACCTGACTCGCTCTTTTACGATACCGTCGACTATTTGCATCGCGCATATGGCCACCTAGGAGCGGCTAAACTAGAAATGGTGTTTCGTAGGATGTATTACCACCCTAATTCGATGCACTACATTAGAGAAATCTGCAACACATGTATCGTGTGTAAGGTTAACAAAAATTACACGAACCATAAAGTGTTAGAATATGGACAAATTGAAGCCTATGCGATAGGCGACGTTTTGTCAGTTGACATTTATGGCCCTATTCCCGCCATCACAGGATACCCAAAATACCTACTCGTAGTAAAAGACATTTTTACTGGGCGTGTATGGTTGCAGACGATGCACCATATTCGACAAATGGACGTTTGTAATGCTATGAAAACGGTGTTGGCTGACATCGAACGTAGCGATATAAACGTCAAAAAGGTAATTACCGATAATGGTTCGCAATTCATCAGCGAATCATGGTATAAATTACTCGAACATAACGATATAAAAGTCGCACATACTAACGCATATAACCCGCAATCCTCTTCGGTAGAGCGAACTATGCGAGTAATTGGTGACAAATAACGTGTGAAATTGAATAAAATTCACAACCCTCATCAACCTCATACGGGATGGCAATATTTTATTCAACAAATTCAGATCGAAATTAATAATACCCCTACCTCCTTCGGCTTTACCCCCAACGAGGCATGGGGCAGGCGAGACGATATTAACACAGGGATGCCTCACCGAAGAAAGAAATTTGATTTTCAATTTAAATTGCTCGAATTACGTGAAAATTTGAATAAGGTCAAAGCTCCATCTGTCACACTCGCCAACAGCTTTTCCGAAAAGTTAGACCCTAACAAGGATTTAATTCTGGACATGGATAATTACGCGCGCGTAACTGCTGATGGTGCTTGCTCCAAGAACGGAGACTCAGACGCTATTGCAGGTATTGGCATATGCTTCGCGCCAGATTCTATACGAAACGTATCAGATAGGATAATACCTACCGACGAATTCCAATTATCGAATAATTTTGCAGAATTGACAGCAATAATCCAGGCGCTGGAAATTCTCAAATTTAACGACGTCAAGAAAGTGAAAATTTTCTCCGACTCTAATTACGTAATTAAGGCATTAAATCATACTGTACATAACTGGCTAAAGAATAAATGGCTCAATGCGCGTAAAAAACCCGTCCATCATCGTACGCTATTCGAACGAATTTTGGAATTAAGAAAAGCATTCGACAATGTTGAATTCCATCACGTATACGCCTGCAAGTACGAATATACGAATATAATCGCCGACCATTTGGCCAAAAAGGCCGTGTACACACTAGAATTAGCTAAATTCCAAGTTGAAAAAATGTCGGATCGACAAATAATTGAAACGTATATTCGAGAGGGGCGTAGACTGAAACGTATCGAAGAAGAGTACAAATTCAATAAAGAACACAAAGATCCCGATACGTTGAAAGAAGGTGACATGGTTTTGCTGATGAATCATAAATTATCTAGTTCAGATAAAATGACCGCGGCCAAATTGTATCAGAAACGTATTGGACCGTTCAAAATTTTGAAACGTACTGGTACAAATTCATACTTAATCGAACCGACTGATAACTCTCAAACGAATAGAATAGCAAATGTTCGACAGCTGACTTTATTTTTAAAGAAGGCTGAGCTTGCTGAATTGGAAAATGACCCCTGCCTACGTTCATGGCTCGATAAACGCTCATTCAAAGAAAAAATTTCTGAATTTTTAAACACACACCTCATCGAAGATAACGAGATTACGTCTGACGAAGACGAACTCCAAACGGTAGAAAAAATTCAGAAAATACGCGTACCGCGTTCTAACACACAGGATGAGAATACCAAAGCAGCTGCCAGATCAGTACTCGTTAAATTGCAAGAAATTGCTCGCGAACAACGTAGAATTTTTCGTGCACAGAAACGTGATAAAATTTTACAGCAAAAAACCGATCTAGAAAGCTCACCAAATTTACCCGAGCAAACACCTGAAATCATTGACCTGACACGGGATAAGGAGAAGAAAAAGAAGAAGAAACCCAAGGATGCTGAAAACCCTACCATTCCAAAGGAAGTCAAAAACCCTATACCCTCCACTTCGTCGATAGCTCGAGACGAGCAAAATGCAAAGAAAACCAGACGTTCTGAACGCCTGGCGGCGACTTTGTTACGTATGGGGCAAAGCCCTGCATCTAAGCAAAAGGCCATCGAAGTAAATTCAGTCCATGGTCATAACTTCGAAGATATTTTTTACCGAAATTATTATGGTAAGGATAACGATATCAGTACTGAATACGATGAAGCAGATGACGTAATTGCACCATCGATTCATCAACAGAGTGAAAACTCGAATGTAAGTACTGAAACGAATAGAAGTAGTGAGGAGAATACTCAATCTACAACGATAATCACAGCGAATAATACGTCAATCAATGCTGTACCTAAAATCGGGAAGAAGAATAAATTACAAAAACTGATTCGATGGGCTACGAAGAAGAAAACATGCCATCGACAGTGAAAACAGTGGTTTATTTACATACACCCTCACTTACACACACACACTCGCATACGAGACAAAAACTCTCTCGATCATCCGTTTCCAGGAATTTAGCAACGCTGCTCATACCCGAGCTCAACCAATCGCCAACGTCCGATAAACAGCACTGGCTGTGTTGTCATTTTTTTTTGTTGTTGTTTTTTATATTCTCCTTTCTTTGCACCCGAAGATGATCGACACTCGATTGCGAATTCATAACATCCTATGATATCGTAGTGAACAGTCCAATTTAACAAGTGAGTACCCGAAAAGGGTTAAGGTGCGGTGCGTTCAACTATCCAAAACTTTTTAGTGACGTTTAATGTAATTATTCGTACATTACGAGAATATACACCGATACGGTGACAATTATTCGTTTCGAATTATAAAAAAGTGATAATTTATTGGACAAACAACCGACATAATGAACCAGCTATTACTCGTACCTCGCCGCTTTAATCAACGTCCACCATACTTGCAGCTTGGTCACCAAACGATCACCTTTAAACTACAAGGAGTTTGTAAAGATAAAGAAGGAAATATGGATTCGGTAAAAGTCCAGTTACTTTTTCAACATCGAACCAAAACAATCAACTATACACGAGGCGATTTTAACAACTGGGTGCGATTATTTTTACGATTAAACCCAATAAAAGACTTCACGTACTCGCCGAAAAAAACCCTACGCATCGAAATACATCCGGTAATTACGAACCAGCATCAATTGACGGTACTCCATTTTGACGGTAATAGTTTTCAAGTACCTATTCAAACGGCAATCTTCAATGAAACTTTATTAGCCTTTGATTTCGACCCTACGACCCTGCAATGGAGAAATTGAAATGACGAATCGTGACTCATTTCCGAATTCCAGACTCGTAGATACTATCGACTAAGCTTTAATATAACTTTCATGTAAATACGTTACGATTAGTATTAATCCTCAAAACTTTTCAATGTTTCTATCGAAATAAGTATAAACTCTAAGTATGCCATTTACCGGCCAATTATTCGTTCGTGAATTTAGCTATAAGTTTTTGCTCAAATTAAGATAGCCAATAATTAATCAATTTTCTACTCCATTTTTATTATTATGCTACCGTAAAAATTTCTACAACTCTGTTCATATACTTCACACCGAATACAAATACGATTCGTAATAAAAATTCAAACCCGAAAAATACATAACAATAGACCTATCTAGTTACTTCCCTTGTTACCAACCCATTTTTTTTTTCTGTTTCCTGATATTATAATTAATTTCATTTTGTGTAACTTTTTGATATATTTCTAATTTTTTATGTGTTCCTATTCTATTGAATAAAATATCATGTTATCAATCTACCATTTCTTTCATTATTTGAACAAAAATTTCTCGAAGCGAGTACTTAAGTACAATGCGATGAGTCCAATTAATGGCAGTGTGTAAATACGTACATCAACACATTAATATGTAGTACAAGACCAATGGAAGAAATATAGAAAAACGAACCTACCTACAAATTTACCGAAAATAGGTACCTACCTACGTATCATTCATCACAACGCACTCGTATCTATCAGCATCGCCGAGATAAGAATAAAATCCTAAAATACACACAAATAATGGAGAAGAATAACGATAAACTCATTGAACGAGTACAAGTACATTCAAGAGAAACACGTACTTTCGACCAATCAAAAAGAGGCGATAACAAGAGATATTTTTTCAGGTATCAGACTAAGTTTCTTTCGCCAAATATTCATACCACCTACAACCGTCGAACTCTACGCATCGTATGTCATTCTTTGCTCGTTAAAATACCCATCCAGGGATAGATAGTGCGTATTACCGGTGATTTGCGCGTGTTTCGCCCTGCTTTTGCGTGTTATCGCCGTTCCGGTGCGAAAATATCTGCAAATCACAAAATTACGCGTTCTGTGTTCCGGAGATTATGAATCCTGATTTTAGAGTACCTCGCAACTATAACCAACGCCCACCATACCTTCGTCTTGGGCATACGACTCTCTCATTTCGATTTAATGGTCCAGGTAAGGACGCAGACGGCTACGAGGATGCTGTGAAAGTCCAACTGACGCATCGCCGTCGTGTACGTTGACGCACATTCTCACGCTTTGAGTATGAATCCTGGGTAAGCGCGTTCTTACAATTAGACCCAATTACAGACCTTACCTACTCACCAAAAATGTCGTTTCGCGTCGAGCTTCACGACTTATATTGGGATAAACATCGTCTAATGGTATTACACATATACAAACAAGCATACCAAATTTTGGTTCGGACTTCAACTATCAACGATACGCTGGAGCGTTTTGATTTTCGACCACAAGATTTTCAACATGCGACGTAATTAGAATTAAGTACCCAAAAAATCGACGGATTGTACGGAGTACGTACTCCTATGTAAATTTGGCTCGTATCAAGCAAATGTTCGTGACGTTATTTCTGTGATTTAGTTATTCTACCCGTTATTTTTATTAATAATTAAGTTTTGTTTCCTTTTCGTTATCAGTGACATATCGTGAATCATTGAGTAGGAATATTTATTTTTTGTAATACTTGCTTACCATTTTCTTTCGTTATTTAATGTTTAAGTATCCTATGGTTGTTATATAATCGGTAGCTAATTATGTACTTGTTATATATTATTGTGTTTCTATATGGCGAATATACGTTGCGTAAAGTTACTATCGAATTAATATCATCAATAGACACCCAGCCTTTGAAACGAATAATGAATCGATACCCAACAGCGACATACACGATCGTATAACATTGATACCGAAAACGGTATTTAAATGGATTAATCAGTCATTGCTGCAAAATCTTACACTTTGTAATACTGAACCTCGCTTAGGATCAATTTGAAAAAATTCATCTCTTTCCTGGTTTTTCTACATACAAACTTCGTACGTATTACTGAGATCAATCGCGATCTCCCTTTTTTCTCACAGGATAGACTAACTACCACGATTAATCCGTCTCGGTTTGCAATTTGGTCCGACTTTTCGGCTTACGTCTTTTTACCATAAAAGGTAATGCGGTAAATACTCACAACCGAGTTACTCCAAAATTTCGTTCAATTTTCACTTCGTGCGTCAATTCGAACCGTACAATTCGAATAATCCACTACAAATAGTCGCTTTTCCTCGACTCGTGGTATTTTTTCACATACTCTCATCAACGAGATTTCTTGATTAAATATTTGGCATTTCATATACAACCAACGTTTTAATTTTCGCATTGAAATTATACATACGGCTCCAGCAAAACAACGTTCATGTAATTGTGACTAGTAGTTCGATCAAAATTTAAAGTGTCGTCCGCGTAATTTCCGAAGTAGAGTAAAGCGGAGTCCGATCGGTAAATTTTGACGTGTTTTTTCCAAGTTGCCGTACCGGTAATACAAATTTAAATAATGGATCGTCCTGTATATTTGAGCCACAACCACATCGACCTGCTCTTCATCGTCACCGATGTTACGACGACGAAATACACCGGACCCGTCATCCGAATTCAATGTAATGCACTTGGAACCATCCAATCCCGATCATTTCGTATTATGGAATTCGATGCCTTTTGCCGCCGCTATTTCGGCCTCGAAGCCCGTACCATTCTTAGTATGGCTCCGCCGCAACGCCGTCTCACACTCGAAATCCATGATCATTACGATGTTGAGCAACGCCGTTTAATGGTACGCCATTTTAATAACTCCTGGATCAGCGGCATGTTTCTACCTAACGAAATTGATGCACTATTGCATAATTTTAATCTAAACCCAGCGGATTTCGCTACGAACCCTACCGCGTTCCTGGACCCCATGGATTTCGACGAAGACATCTAAAAAACAAAGTTCGGTAACCAGAAACACATAAATTTGCATTTCCTCTAGCGATGTAATCTAATTATACTTTCGTATTATATAACATAATATAGAATAAACCGTTCTTCTATGCTTAAACATGTCTCGTGTACTTTATTTACCATAAACGGTATACAATAAAATCTTCTACAAGTAAGTAGGTAAACAATAGAAATCCTACCTACCTAGAATGGTAAGTACTAGGTAGACGGGTAAGTACTAAAACTTGACCTACCTAGATTGGTAAGTACTAGGTAGGCAAGAATACAAGTGAGATAGGTAAAAATAAAACAAAAACGGTAAGTAATCCTAAAAATTTTCGACTAGAAATGGTAACTAAAGTAAAAACAATAAAAATCAACATACTCAAAATCGAGTCAGGTAAACCTAAAATAATAAAAACAAATAAAAACGACTAGAAAATAGGAAAAGTTATTGGTAAACAATTAAATAAGTAAATGAAGAAAAATTCAGCACCAGGCCAGTATAGACGCATCGAACAAAGATTACCGTACAGCTAAAAATCAGCCAGGTAAGCAACTTCTTATCTACTTAAATAAACATTTCATCTCTCGTGATACTTCGACATCTCGTCGAACGCAGAACAGTCATGATAAATAAATCAATACATGCAACATAGCTAATCGAACATTGGTTATGCGACCAAATGCATATGCTGTCCAATAAATTTAACTACAAAACTAGTCAAATTGCTTTCGAACCTAAACCCCCTATAGCTTTTAAATACATGGAGTACTCATACATAATTCAACATATGGATGAATGTGCCTTTTGGCATTTTCAAATTCAAATAGAAATCATACACGTGCAAGTGCTTTTTCAAAAGACAGTCGTATAATTATCAATTCTTTTGACAAAAATCCAGTGCACCACCATCTGTACATCAGTTGCGCGCTCGCTTTTCGCCGTCACCTTGAAAATAGACCCTTAAAGGGATAGTTTTACGAGCTGGACAAAAACCGAAACGGTTTAAAAACTGAACAAAAAATAAAAAGTATCGTTTCGGTGATTAAAACAAGCTGAGACTAGTTTACGAATCGTAAAATACGACACTTCTACGTCGCAGAACGTTTCAAAGGCAGTTAAAATATGCCTGAGAAACAAAAAGAAATTCAAGGATAAGTTTTTAACGATGAAAAAAGACCAACCACCTTTGTCCAAAGGGACTAAAACTCGCTACGAGTAAAATAAGAGAATTCTAAAAGGGCAATAAAACAGTCACTCAGCGTCAGATTTCCAAACGACCAGTAGACTTGTCGCTTAATTTTATGCACATAACGTGCCAGCCGTGTCTTTTTTCTACGAAATTTTTTCAGCATACCGACAGGCTAACTGATAAGAGACAAAGACTACACAAACGTAGGAGTGGGGCAATTTTGACTAAATCCAACTCAACTCACCACCAAGTTTTTGCATCGACCATCATTAGTTGTTTTTCTTTGCTTTCGATACGTTCTCTCTTATCAATACTGTGCGTTCGATTGATGTTTATATTATGAATCCTGAAGTGACGGAAATATTGTGTTACGTGTGCGAACTAATGAAAGTTATCATTACTATTCTCAAAGATTTAATCAAGAAGAATATGATATAAATGAATTTTGAACGTGTCAATATCATATTTCGGTGTCGCGATTGTAACAATCCTGCGTGCATTTTTTCTCGTTATCGTAAATGAGTGATTATTTACGCCCAAAATTTAAACTCTTGTGCGTGTGCAAAAAGTGTAGAGCATTACATCGTATTTGGTTTCAATATAACCCGCGCTATAGATCCAATGGGCAGATTTTTTCATTCTACCGACGTCCGTTCAACATCGCGCTACCCGTGTAAAACTTTCATTGCGATTCGTGTTAAATCTTCGAATAATTCGGTCATCGCTATTGCGTACTATGGATCGCCACGACGTACTCAACATCATCGACGATATCGTGCTGCCATTGTGTAACGTGTGCTACACCCCGTTATTTAAACAGACACCGACAGCCGAACACCGCGAGAAGAAAGTAGTTACGACATGGTGCTATCATCTGTTCCACCGTTTTTGCATCGACTCGCTGTTTCGTAAATCTAATTTTGTCGATCAAAAGGGGAAATTTATCCACTGCCCAAACGATTCATGTCATCGACAGGTATCTGAGCACCAGGTAAATGCACTACATGTACTCACTGCATCTCTTCCGTACGACGACGGTTTATCTGCCCAAGAACTTCGCGCAGACTTGCAAACAGCGAGAAACCAGCTGGCAAATTACGAGGCGACAACAGTGGAGTATGAACGAAAGGTGCAGGGATTCGTTGGATTACTCCAATCGCGTGATGCGACCATCGATCGACTCCTTAATAAAGAAACGACGCGAGCTTTACAATCATCCGACCGCCAACCTGCCCAAGACCGTTCAAAATATTCGCAATCATCCGACCGCTACTCGGCCCAAAACCGTTTGAACCAACCGCATTCGTCGTCATCATCGAATCATCGCTCTCGGTCACCATCGCGCAGCCAAACCTCGACGCCGAAGAAGCAGAATACCGGTCGCTATGCGAGCCAACATGCCACGCAAAAACAATCGCCCAACGAATACAAACGTCAAACCTACGATAACGATGGTCGTCCGACAAATACTAACAAAACACCGATTCATACACAGGTGGGTAATCGTCGCAATTCTACAAACCACGCGAAAAACACAACACCAGCGCGACCAACACCACCGGCTCGAAAACCGTCGCCGCCAGACAACGCAACACCTATCCAAAAACCCGATATCGAATACCCAAAGAAGGTCTTTTATGCAAAAAAATCGACAGTTGAAAATCAAGGCAAGAATCACAAACAGTTTCTTAAGAAGTTTGGGATTTCATCATCGGTACTAAAGCCATTTTACCCATTGAACGCGTACGCGAAGTACTTTACGACGCTCGGTACGTTCGTGTCCCAAGACGTGATCAGAACAGCGATTGCCGCCAAAGACGTCTTGCTCATTGGAGACGGATTTATATATGGCCTCATGGATTTCATCCTGGAACACCGTAAAATTCGACCATATTTACATGCAGGATTGTACAGCCGCGAACTCTCCATAGTCGATCTGGTAAAAACCCTCAACGGTTTTTTCACCTTACCGCGTCGCGTCATGATCGCTATCGGTACTTTCGACGGATTTATGGGAATGCCAGCATCGGTGTACCAAGATAAGTTCTCACAATTGATTCGAATCCTAAAGAAGAAAGGAGTAACGGAACTTTACGCAGTAAAATCGATGCGGTACGAAAATCAAACTGACGTACAATATGCGGAAATCGACTCGACGATCAGAGTAAACTGGCAACAGGTATTCGGCGGAAAGTATTATATTATCGAACCGTACAAATTTCTACCCGACCAGACCAAATGCGACGAAAATGGACCATATCACGACCGTCAAGACTACTCGAAATTCGCCAAATGGATGTGCCATCAATTTATTTATACGCGCGATCAATCAATCAACACACCGGATGCTGTATTTGGTAATAACGCATCAGGTGACTACGACTCCAGATCGGAACACTCGGACTCCTCTGATTTCGCAGTATACGATACCGAAAATTCAGGTGGGAAAGCACCATGCAATTCACCTGTCATTATCGATCCGCAACAATCCGATAGTGATGCACCAACCGAAGGAAACGGAAAAGCTAAGGAAGAAAAGCCACCAACTCCGACGAAACCTAAACGGAAGTCATCAGCTGGCACCGTACCATTTTCCAAATACGTCTCCGTCGCAATAGTATCGCCACTGCCGGCGGACACTGCATCAACATCTAACGCTGCCTCGATCCCTGAGCAAATATCATCGACCTCGCCAATCCCTACGGACCACAGCATCCCAGATAACGAGATTATTCGCCAGCCATCGCGCTCCGAAGAAGAATTACTCAATTCCGACGCGAGTATGCCTAGCGATGACAACCGCAATGACGACGATACTGTTATGGAATAACGCTGTGAGTAATTACTTTTCCAATTCTGCTCGTTTAGCTAAAGATAAAAATTCGTGAATTATATTCTAATATTCGTTACTCGCGATAATACCACCCAGAATTGGAAAAGTACGGTTACATGTTGTTTATTTGAGTAAAAAATTAATGTATTTCGAAGATCTCAAATTATGTTCGATAATCGTACCGATTTCATAGTTCTTATATCGAGATACCCATTAAGCTACTTTTTGTTAAGCATTCCTAATTGTTAAGACTGAATTTTTTCTGTTTAATTTTTTCTATACGTATTCTACAGAGCTTTCTCGAATTATTCGACACGAAATATTTATCCCTATCGCTATAAGAGTATTTACTCGCTTATTTTATAATCAAAATTTTTTTTTTTTTTTTTGGTATCGAACAACTTTGGCATGTTTTTATTGTTTAATTATGAATTTTGTACGTTAATTGTTACGCTTCTTTGGTCTTAATGACCAACTATTCGATACCCTGTATATACGTTGCGCATTATGTTATGTGTGAACTGATTTTTTCTCTGTTATGTAGTTTTTGAATTTTTTTTTCTTTTTGTTTTGTTAAATGTAATCAACAATAGTTTTGTGTGACCATATGTAAACCATAATAACGAATTTGAATTTTGTGCCATTGATTAAATAAAAAACAGTTCAAGATAGACTAATTTTATTGAATTTTAACAGTTCACATCCAGCTTTAAGTAATATTACTTAAAATTATTTACGTATAATTAATCCACGAATTCGATACAAACACTCTTATCATCTGCTGATAATCATAATCTAGAACAAAATAATATAATATTGAATTAACCAAACTGCTACGAAGTATAAGATGAATTAGAATAATTTTCTAGTATATCGAAGTAATAGTACACAATAGTACGACGAATTTATTACCTTTCGTGCACGATTTTTCTTGGCGATTCTTCATTCTGACTACATATCGTATAAATCTTCAAGAACTTGCGTTTTGGTCATTTTTTGATCCGTTGGGAGGTCTCTGAAATCAAAAAAGGTACCAGTTCAGTCTTCTTCGTAATTTGGAGTTGTTTTAGCTAGTAGGTAGAAAGGTTTTTGAACTACGTTCATACTGGGCTCATTGAACCTCGTCCGTCGTTTGGTGATCCAGTGGCTCGCAGCTTCGACTACCTGGACAACTACCACGCTCGTGGGTTTGAAATTTTATTGAGTTTACTCTGCTCCTTTTGTTCTCACCCGAGAAACCATGGGGGGCAGCTGATAGGTCCGTAGCGGACAATTGGCTGTCCACTATGGACGAGTTACCGGCAAGGCATAGTCGAGCCTTTGTTCTACCGTGATTTGCTCAGCTGGTTCACTGACCGCTAAGTAAACTCACGCTGGGGCATATGTTAGACTGAGACTTATGCCTATACCCGGAAACTCGTAATATTAGAGTATTTAACCCTTCTATTTCGGGTAACACTGATTGGTACAGTCGCGGAAGAGGCTGAGCAGCATCTTTTGCGACTGGACCAATTCGCAGTTCTTAAACGGTTGTCCGCGAGTTGCCAAGTAAATGTGCTAATTAGATTTGTGACCTCCGGGCCCAAGTTTAAAAGTATTCTTGTTATCTATAGTTATCGTGTTAAGTGACCCCTTTGTGCTATTTTTCCCCTATTTCGCACGAGTTCGTGGAATTATTGATTATTGACGTGTATTTCTGTGTGATTAAACTCAAATATATCGAATTCAGCACGTAATCGTGTATCTTTTGTTAATTTAATATATTCGTCGCGTGTAAGTATCTATTCGGTAAAGTGTAGGTGAGCTGGGGTAAGTACCTATCTTATGCCAATCTGCTTTATTCGTCATACCCTTCATACGTGTAATTATATTATTTTATCAAAATCCATACTTTTGTTGGTGCTAGGTATCGAGGTGGCATATGTATTTCTTACTAGCGAATGTTTTGTGCAAGCGCTTTCGGCCAAAACCACATCATCCGCAAGGCAGATCGTCAGCGATGTGTGCAAAATAGTTTTCGAACCCTCGATATTTTTCAAAGTTGTGAATGAATGTCAGAATAAATTGCCAGAATGTCGTCCTTCAAAAAAAAGTCCTAAAAAGGTACCGGCTTATTGTAAAACGATAAAGGGTATTTCAGAACTGAAACCGTCCAAGTCAAGTTATCGTGCATCAGGATCCGACACGCGTCGCGGATCACGAACTAAAAGTAATCGGAATCATGGATCACGAACTAGAAGTGATCGGAATCAAGGATAAAAATGAACTGTGATCTGAAAAATCGGATAATTTTTAATTTTTATAATCAGGCAAAATCCCTGCTTGCCCCCTAATTTTTTCAGTTGAACACCGAAGTGGCCATTGGGCACTTAGGTACCTTATCTATGCAAAAATAACTAAATGCGTTGAAAATAAATTTTTGTTTGAACGTGACTCTTAATTTATTACTCGTAAGTCGTAGGTAGGTACCTCTACCTACGTTGAGGCATGTTTTGAAAAGTTGGAAAAATAACATCAATGTTTTGCTGAAGTGTATGTCGCAAAGATATCTCATAAAAAAATTATCAGCGATTTCAGATATTCTCGACAATTTGGTAAAGTTCTGATTTTTTTTCATTTTTGGCCAAAATTTGGTTTTTAAAAAATGTACCTACTTCAGCACCTGAAGTTCTTTGGCTGGTGATATGCGGTTTTCTGCTTTGCATGCTCTTTTGATTCAGTTTTGTTTGGTTCAAAAATTATTGTGCAAGTTTAGATCAGGGTTGGGCAGACTCTCATAACCACTCGACTATGAGTACACGTGGAGGGTTAGGGTATTAGAAGAATATATTTGTTTGGTAAACGCCCCCCCCCCCAACCACTCACACTTAGAATATATAGCAAATAGACCAGGGGTGTAACAGGGTACAATGAGACAGTTGATTTGAAAAGCAGTGATGGAATAGACCAGGGGTATAGCAGGGTACAATGACAATGAGCGGAGTGTTTTACAAGTTAGTCCACTTTACCCTTTTTTAGGATTTAATGCATTAAAATAATGACCTAAAATTGAAATTACTCAGCAATTACCTATCCAAATTGAATGAAAAATAATCTATACCTACCCTCCGCCTTAATGATTCTCATATTCTGTCCAATAGGAACAAAAAACGGTCGGATAGTTTAAAAGAACATTCATTTCTCAAAGCGAAACCAATAGTGTGCTACGCACACTAAAAAGCGATACTGCCAGTGATATAATTCTGTAATTTTACATGCAGACAACCAAAAACAGTAGAAAACCAACCAAATTCTTGAAACCCAATTTTGGGGTGAAAGAAGATCGACAATATGGGTATCGTTATCATATGAATCAAACTTACTGAACACGAATATGAAGTTAGATTTGCAGTTGGACCCCTCTAAGAGCCACATTGAGGGAGGGGTTGCCCAATATTTGGGTTTTTCGTGAAAAATTCAATCAAAAGCTGCGTAACATGATCCAAAAATCGAATTATCTACAAGGAAAAGTTGAACACTACCTAAGTGTTTATTATTATTACTCACAATTTGTTGAAAAATTGGACTGGAGAAACCTGAATAGGCGTGCATTTTAATGCTTTTATTCAAAATATTGTCGTAAACATAGCCCATAAAAAATTATCAGTGGTTGCTAGCAGTCTTGACAATTTTTTTTTCTTCGCAGTTGATATATGATGTGCATGCGATAATCTGTTTTCTAACTGTCATGTCCGCATTTTTACGAAAATTTGTTTACGCGGATATTGCAGCTTATTGTAACAATAGCCCATAAAAAATTATCAGTGGTTGTTAGCAGTCTTGGCAATTTTTTTTGTAACTGTCATGTTCGCGTTTTTACGAAAATTTATTTGCATGGATAATGCGACTTATTTTCGTTCTTGGTGAAATTTGAAAGAAATGTTTTGCTATTAGTAACTATAAATACGCTGCGTATAATTATTCGGTTGATTTCTTGGTTCAAAGTATATATTCGAGTTGATTCATTCGCCTGCGTTTTACTTCAAGTAAGAAATACTTTGCTGTTTTTGTATAAGCTGAAGCTCTAAATCTTTCAAGAATGTCAATTTTCAAAAATGGGTTCAAGATCGAATTAAATTCACACCGATTGTATGTAAGAAGTGGAAAAATGTAGTCCATTTAGATTTTGAAAAAATTCGAATTTTTTAAAAGTAAAAACGGCCTTTAAAAAATGGAGGAGGGGAGAGAAATGAGCCGAGACGAAATCTGAGGCAAAAGGAAGAAAATTTCGACATACATAACGTTTTAGAATTCGAAAATGTCTCATTATGTCATCTTGACAATTGATTTTCATCATATTCAAGTTATTTCAAAACACTAATTTTTCGGTTTTTTGCTCGATTTTTTATATTGTACCTCGAGTTATGTTTGTGGGATGTTGTGTTTTTTTTTCAAGTAACCTTATTACTCTGAAGGTGCAATATTAAACCACTAGGTATGGGTAAAAAAAAAGAGACTAGAAGATGGATTTTCATGAATATTAATTATACCTACTCATATGATTATTAGGAATTTGCATTGAACTTTTATTATTATATTTACGTTCACAAATTCTTCACCAATTATTATTTTCAATCCTTTCAGAATGTCAAGAGAAAAATCCGTACTTTTGTTGGTGCTAAGTATCGAGATGGCATAAATGTATTTCTTACGAGCGAATGTTTTGTGCAAGCGCTCTCTTCCGAAATCATAGGACCTATAAACGAGATCGTCGACAACGTATGCAGAATAGCTTTTGACCCCAGGGTAGACCTCTCGCAAATTATTGTTAACTTTGCGAAAACGTGTCGGAATAGATTTCCAGAATGTAAACGTTCAAAAAGATCTGAAAAGCCACGGCCTGAGTATTGTGAAAGGATTTACCAAACGGCACGACAGTCAAATCGTAATACGTAATTATAAATCAGAGTCCGGCGAAGATGACGGACACAGATCTCGAACTAATACTGAGTGATCCGAAAAATCGGATCGTTTAAAATTTTTATCACCATTAGAGTCTTTGAATACAAATATGAAAAATTGAAAATAGTAGTAGGTATTCTCTTCCATTTTGCAACAAGTAATATCCCACATTGCATCAGTGATTATTTTAACTTGAAGCTCCGCACATTTTGTGTAGTTCCAAAAATTTGTTGTGCAGTACCAACATATTTGTGTAGTACCAAAAATAGATATTTACTGATTTACTTGGGAGTTTTTCAATGAAAAAAAAAATTGAAAAAAGAGCTAATATTGTGCTTGAAAAATGTTTTTGTTCAAACTGTTAAAAATACCTACGTATCAGTGGGGGAAAAACTGACTTTTCACATCAAAATTATTGCTGTTTTGCTTATTGAAACAGCGAATTTCAAAAGGCTTTTGCTCTCGATTCGCTCGGGTCAATTTAATTTTCTTCACTCTTCAAGTTTCAAGAAATTATCGATGAAATTTTTCAACAGTTGAGATCAGAAAAACTGAATTCTTACATTAAAATTGATATTGTTCTACTTTTCGAACTACAAAATTTTCAAAATTTTCGCCCTCGCTTCGCTTGGGCCAATTTTGTTATTTTATACGCAATCCCCATTTTAAAAAAACCTATGATTGAATTTGAAAAATGTTGAAATCAGAAAAACAGAATAGATAGTTTTCGACTAACTTTGTCTGGCTGTTGAGGGGGGGGGGGTGGTAAGAAAATCAGGGAGAGTTGGAAAAATAAGGGGGGAATCTTGATACAGAAAATTATCCTGGTTGTGTTTGTGTAGCTCCAAAAAATTCTTAAAATAATCCCTGCATTGCATGTTGATCGGTGTACGTACTTACGACGAATTTTTCATTTTGATAGGTAAGGTATTTCAATTTTATCAATTTAATCTAAATTTGAAATAACATTGAATAAAATAATTTTCATTTGAAATCTTTTTTCTTTTTTTAAAATTACCTATACTTATAAAATTAGGGGAAAAAATGAATAACATTACGTTCAAATTCTTGAAAATGGTCCGGATCATGTCGAACTCTGTCATGGATGAAGTATCGCAGTTTGTTCTCCAATTCTTTATTAAATACAATAATACGTAGACTGTAGAGTAATCAGCATTTTATCATTTCTCTCTACCAAGGTGAGGATTATTTTTCTGAAAGTATAAAGAAATCGCGTATATAAAGCAACAGATGTCATAACTCAAGTATCAAACTTACCAAAGGCAAAATCCCTAGTTACTTGGTCCCTAATTTTTTCAGTTGAATACCAAAGTGACCACTTTAGGGTAGGTGGTCGCATTTGAGCACTTACCTTATCTACTTAAAAGTAACTACATATAATTAAATGTTTAAAATAAATTTCTGTTTGAACGTGACACTTAATTTATTATACCTACGTTTGAAACAGTTTTGACAAGTTGAAAAAATATATAAATTTTTGAATTTTTTGGTGGTTTTGCTGAAGTGTATAAGTATGTCGCAAACATATCTCATAAAAAAATTATCAGCGGTTTCTAATATTCTCGACAATTGTTTTTTCTTCGTAATTTATGTTCAAACTTACATTAAAAATTTCAAGTTCTAACACTTTTAAAAAGTCTCTTCTGAGTAAAATGAACTCCCATGAGGATATTAACCTCCTCACTGGAAAACCAAGTCTGTCCCCTAAAATAGCTTAAATTCGTATTTTACATTAAATTTCAGCTTTTTCAGGAGGTCAACTTGGTTTTCAATGGAGGGGGCTAAAATGGTCATGAGAGTGTATTTCACTCAAAAGAGACTTTTTAGAGATAATAACACGACTTAAAATTTTTAAATTTTCAAATTTAATAGCGAATTAGTATTTTATAAAATTTTTGAAAATTGAAAGGCCCACTGCAGCCCGAGTTTTTCGGAGATGAAAAAAAATGAAAAATAGGAAATTATTTCTCACCAGAAGTCACCACTTTGGGGGTTGAGAGGGAGGAAAATCCCCAACTTCGAAAATAAGAACCACCCTAATGCATATGTATATACTTGCACTCAGAATAGGTTGCCTACTCAATCGTTTGCAGAAGAGTCATTCGTTATAGTACACCCTGTACTTCACAAGTACAGGCATTTTAAGGTCGCGTAATTCGATACGAAACGCCAAAGCACTTGCTTCCTTTACCTTTTGAATAATTACCTGAGCTGCGTAAACGAGCGACTGCTAAAGCTCGAGCGTTGAATTTTCTTTCTCTACAGCCAACTGAGAAACAACATCATTAATTAAGGCGGCATCAGCAAGCGGTATAGCAAAGAGTAAGTGTAGACTTTCTAGTCGGTAAACGAAAGCGAGCCTTATGGCCTGACTCTTTGGTGTACAAGTGTAAGTGAAATAAGATCGGTCGGTGATTTAAGACGGGTAATTTGTGTAAAGGCGATGTTCTAACGTACCTCTAGGTAGGTAGATCAAGCGAACAATATTTCCATCTATTCGTAGTGCGAAATAGTGGATCAGAGGGAAGACGGCGTAGTGCATTTAGTTAATGATTTTATCGTTAAAAATGTAACAGCAATCGAGTTGAACTTTGGCTTAAATTACGTCCGTTTGGTTTATTTTAAAGAGGCTTCGGTAAATCATCGAGTAGCTCGCGATGCTTTTAATTGGCTCGAAAGCTACGATGAAAATTACAACGTGGTATAATTTCGCTGGATTTTGATATCCGAGCTAGAGAAATAAACTCGAAGGCATTTCTACCCTGTACGAGTGTGTTCGGTTTTTTTTTTCCAAGCCACCGAATTCGCCTGCACCTTTTCCCGCCACTTCGTCCTTTCTTGGGATTTATAGTAATGCGTATCTTTTACATCAGTTTTCAATTTCCGGTCTTTCGTCTGCGCACCGATCGTTGAATATAAATCTCAAACACCTGTTATGTATTTTTCATCCTCTCATCCTCGACGACGACGGATATTATAAAGCTGGGTTAACTTTCGAGCAGCGTGAAATCTACGGAAGATTTGAAACTTTCGCAGATTATTTTAAGAGCCGAACTGCTTTTTTCCACCGATTTTAATCCTCGGGAATTTTTGGTTAGTGCATGAGATGAGTTTTTTTCGTACCAGAAAGTTGCTAGGTGAGGTATAATCTGGCGAATTTTTCGGTGTGTTGACCTTATCCTTGCTTAATGGGTTGGAATCGCGTGTTGTTTTTTTTTAGTTTAGTCTAATTATTGTACCCTCCCCCTCCCCTTCTATTCTCAAAACGTACAATCCGTTACAAAAATAAGACCACTAACTAGGTACATAAAATAGACTTCAGCTGAAGGCAGCAAGAAAATGAAAAATTATTGTGGATCAATTTGCAACAAAAAAAAAAAGAACGCTGCGAGCAATCCAAATTAAAAGAAATAGCCTACTAAAATGTTGCTTAATTTGCAACGAAGAAAATACGTCAGATGAAAATAAAAAAAAATAAAAAAAATTAGAGAAAGGAAAAGAATCGTTCTGGAGTATTATAAAACAACGTATATACCAACGGTTGTTTTTTTTTATATTTTTTATTGACACATCAGCACGACGACGTTGGCTGGAACGATTGGCGTTGGCGAAATGTAAAAATAATACCCATAAAAGTAGATGTTTTGTATAATGTTGACCTAGTTTCAGGCGTCCGGGATAGACTATTAGCACAGAGAACGTTTCGCACAAGCCGGATACACGTTACGGTTCTGACAATGCTGCTGTGTTTTCCATATTACACCTGTAGTATTTTAGCCTCCTCACTCTTTCTCTCTCGCTCCTTCTCGAGCTGAAATCGGCCGGCATTGCGCCGTATACTGTGTCGGATACCCCAAGTTGATCATAAATATTTTAAAATTGGATGTATATCGTTACGGTTAGATCCCCTACCCCTCTTTTTCTCTCTCTCTCGTGTACTCGTTTGAAAATTGTATACGACGCGGATGCTGATTTTACGAGGTATTTTTAGTAGGGAAAATCTTTCAAAATATTAACATTCCGCTTTGCAACCGATTTTTTTTTCTTCTTTCACCTTGCTGTACCTGACTTCGCGCTTAGAGGGTTTTCTCTTAACGTTTTTGCGTCGACCAAAGCGAAATATAATCGTAAAATTTCAAGTGTGCAGATTTTTTTATGTGTACGTAGGCTGAATTTTTTTGATGGTCGAAAAATATGTATGTTGTAAATGGATGCTCGAGTTGTATTTTTTTATTGTGCCTTTGAATCAGGGTAGTTTATTGATTAGAGATTTGAAATGGGCTGGAGAAGGGAGTTCGAATTTTTGTAAACATTTTTGGAACGCTCCATAATCCTTAAAAGTTGGAAAATTCAATGTGGTTGCAAAATGTTTGAAAATGAACGAAGTTAGTGGCGGTTCGATGTCATCACCAAAAACATACTAAGTATTTCATGTGTTGCACAAACAAAACACTTTTTTGAAGTTTTACCTCATTTAGGGAAATTCTGGGGGCTGGGGATGGGGTCCAATCAAAAATCTGACGTCATATTCGTGTTCTGTGTCACCGAAAACGTACAAATTGATATATATTACATGCCCCCGATATTTTTTTGAAAATTTTGCCCGAATTTGGGGGTGGGAGGGCTCCCCCACTATAGAAAGATCCCATCTCGAAAATTGGATATTTTGAAAAAGCATCAAAAAGTACATGTATGGAAATTTTTTCAGAATCTTAAATGGTAGCTCCCACTTACAAGTTACAACACCATTTTGAGATTTCAACTTTCAACTTTTGAAAATTTCAAATTACTTTGAAAGTTCAAAATGCAATGCCCTTTTGAACTGTGAAACCAGTGTTGATCAAAGTATCATTGTTGTCAATGTAGTCACACTCCTTTACAGGAGATAGTGTATAGGTACTTCCATCTATATTAGCCGGTTTCTTTCAGGGTCTTACTGGGGGAGTTGGCCAATGAGTTTGTTGTTAACAGCCCCGATCGTTTCCTCCCTCCCCTTATTCTTCTTTGGATTTTCCCCTGTACCTCTGGCGTGAAAATACAGTTTTCTCATATTTTATATGCTAAACTGGGAGCAGAGCGCAAACATCAAAATCAGAACTGGGTGCTCGGAGAACGGATGTGGAATAAAGAGAGGTGTGAGGCAAGGGTGCCCATGCCCCCTCTCACCTAGAGTGTTCAACAAGTACGCAGAAGAACTAATGAGAGAAGCGTGAATAGAACAAATGGGATTCAAGATCAACAGCAAGAGAATAAACAAAATAAGTTACTCAGACAACAAAGTGATTCTTGCCGGGACAGAAATGCAGATGCAGAAGATGATCGACTGAATTAACAGTGCTGGATTAAAATACAGAATGAAAGTAAAAGCAGGCAAGACCACAGTGATGAGATTTACAATAGGAGACAATAAAGAAACCAATTCAGATACCTTGAAGCACTGGTAAACAACAGTGGTAGAAATCATGAAGAGCAGGGCAGGACCCAAGGACACGGGAAATTCAGCGGCCCATCAAGATATCCCATTTTAGCAGCCCTGATTTTGGGCTCCTCAATTAATGGCCAAATTTTTTTTATATCATTTTTTAAAGTGCAGGACACTGAGCAGTGAGCATAAAAATTCATTCAGAAATGTTTTAAGTGGCCCAGTTTTTACCTTGTCACCCCAAATATGTTACGGCTCACCTAGATTTTCTCGATAACTCGGTGGGTGGGTCCGGGCCTGATGAAAAGATTGAATCACGGATTGGAATGGCAAAAAGCGCTTCCAATATAACCTAGACAATGTGCTGGGAAATCAAAGGATCATATGAGTCTAGGTCTGAGAAAGAGAATTACCTATGTATGAACCATTCTGAAGTATACCTGTCAAACATGGACCATGAGAGCAGAATGCGAGAAGAAAGTATCCGCTTTTGAGATCATGATCTTGTTATTTAGCACCATGTATTCACTACTTGGTCTGTTTGCTTTTCTTCGTTCTCCCATCAGATCCAGTATCTCTTGAGTCATCCATGGTTTGTGTTTTCTTTTTCCTTTGAGTGGAATAGACTTTTCTGCTGCTGTTGTAACCTTTTGCTTCCACCCAAACAACAGTTGTCGACATCGACATTTGCAATGACAATGTTTTTTTTTTCCAATATAATGATAGAAGAGTGATCAATTAGTTATTTAGTAGGAATTTTCTGTCTGTAAATAAGCCAGATTGGTAAACATTTTTGAAATTTGTTCGTTATTTCTGATACCTTGACATACAATGTCAACATGTTGATGTAAAATTTGATGCTTGAAATTTACTTACACAACTATGTCGACCAATTTTTCAGAATTAAAATTTTGTTTTAGCGTTTAAAAGTTCAGTAAACATTTTTAAATATCATCTTGTTTGAAAAGAAGAACAATTTTTTGATGGAATTTACAAAATTACTCATTTCTTCTTAGTTTGGAGTTGTTGATGATATGTCAATGTGAAAGTTGATGGTCCACAAATACATCAACGCCAACCCGACCAAATTTTTAAAGATTTCTCAAATTTTGAAAATGATGTTGATATTGTGGATGTACATATTTTGTTGATGTCAAATTTCACAACAACATTAACAGTGACATGAAAATGTATTAGTTAAGTATGTACTCTTAGATAAAGTATTGCACCCTCTCAATATAAGGAGTTCATGTTCAACTTCTTATTTTGTATCAACTTTCCGTCTGTACCTCTCAAAGGTGGCCTCCGAGTTGATGCTGCTTTCAGCACAAACAATGGCCACCTTTCAGAAGACCATTTTTGGAAAAAGTTTCCATTTTTGAAATTAATTTTTTAACTTTTTCCTAGCAGGGTATTGTCGTCAAGCATGTCGATGCAAATGTATGTCAATCCATCCACATCCATCATATTTGGATCCAACATGTTGATGCAAATTTTGACCCCATGTCAGACCAATTGTCAACATGAATGTTGATCAACATTGCTCGACAATTACATCGACATTTGGGTCAAAATATGGTCGAAATTCACATCAACATGTGGTATCCAAAAGTGATGGATGTGGATGGATCGACATTTACATCGAAATTAGCATGGTCATTGTTGAACGGGTATGCTTGTCACTTTTCTTTGATACCTTCTTTTTGCTTTTCCAGTTCTTCTTGGAATTTCTTTTGCACATGTTTTGATTTGATTTTTGCGATGTCGAGTTGTTGGTATCGTCTTTGCTCTTCTTCTGGCTCTTCAAAAGTATCTGGCATTTTGCAGTTTGGAGATATGCACTGCTGAAGTTGAGTACTTCGAGATAATATGAAAATAATTGGAACCGCCCTAAACCGTCTCGGGGGGGGGGGGCTGGGACCAAACTGATTGCGGGTTTCTTACTTATTGGGTGGGTAGACATTGTAAAAAAAAATGAGCGAAATCGAAAGACAAGACTTTTAAAATCGCTTTTTTGGTTGAGTTGGCGTGGACTATAAGTGAATGGTCAATGAAGGATGATACTTTTTTTAATGCAATTTCGTCCTTCTATTTTCTATTTCCAAATACCGAAAGCGCCAAAAAATGAATTTTTGAACTCTGCCAACAAATCATGTTCACCGCAAACTTCGACGAGGAAATTAATCAACACCACATAGCTCTAAAAATATAGCTATACGTAGGCGTAATGTAATAGGCAATATCTTCTAAAATGAAAATTTCAATTACTTATTCCTCACATTCTCATTACATAACCAACCACATTATCGAAACAATCGATAGAGTTAATTTGAAAATGTACACGATGGAAATTTCGATCACCCCTGCTTACCCTAGTCCTTTCACAACACACTCGCATATATGATAGTATAAATGGTTCGTATACGAGAATAATTATAATAACTTCATTCGACACGAAATCCTTCATCATGAAAATTAATAACTTTGGTTACCCACTCCACCCCACCTCTCGCTATCCGCAATATTCGCAACTTTATAATTAAAATCTGAACTTGAAATTTGTAAACTTCATCGCGATGAGGGTTTACTTTTTACAAATAAACGTGGCAATGACGAGAATGAAGCTCGAAGGGTGAGAGAGTGAACATGAACACCTCATACGTATGATATGCATACCTCGTACTTACGTGAGTATACAGCTTTACAAAATGCGATTAAATTCGAAAATGAAGACATTGTCGTCATCACCATCATCATCTTATTTCAAGTATAGTGTACTACTTATAGTATATGACAAGTCCATGTGCATATACGAGTGTACGTTGGTTCGGATTAAGTGCTTTCGTTTTCGTATCAGTCGAGTCAAAATTTTAAATCGGATTTATGGTTTTTCGATACCATACGAGATTCAACGTCTGCTGTGCACAGACACGTACGAAATAACACACTGCACAGGTTGGTACACAGTTTGCGAAGAAATTACTGAGTTTAGAGACGTACAGAGTTTGGTAAATTAACGTGAAAGTATACTACACAGAAGGGAAAGAAGAAAAAAAAGTCTATCTAGAAGTTTTTTTCCAACATTTCTTTCGGTTGCCCTTCAATAATGAAGAAATTTTTAACAACTTTTTTCTCCAGTTTTTTTTTACGTTTCGAATCATAATAAAATAACGCAAGAAGCGATGTTTTTTTTTTTTGGTATTACAATGTAAAAGCTTCTCTTTGGAGGTTCTTTTTTTCTGTACTGATGCGCCAACTTATTTGTATGCATGAAATGATGCGCAATCTTTATACCTTTGCTAACTTGAATACAAATATATTCATTTTAGGTTTTTTTTCTTCTTCTGTTTTTGTTTATATTTTTCGTGCGAAATAAGCCAAGTATCGGCGGCAGCAGCGGTGGTGGTTTACCTAGTCGAGAGAAAAAATTTTACATGTCGTTTAATTTAACGATAAGTCTGTCTATTTTGTGCCTACGCTTGTCTGCCTGGTATAGCTTTTGTTTCGTGTGTTAGGAATATAAGCTAAAAATGTGTAAGATACTTTAGAACGCAACAAAAAACGTAATTCTTGTGCTTTTTCAAGCTCTCTCGTTTTGAAGATGAGATGTTGTTTTTTTGATTTTTCAAATTTTTACTGGAGGTGGGTGGGTTTTCAATGGATCAATTTTTTACAAGAAAATGTGCAAGTCTTCAGCCAAAAAGATTTATCTGAACAGTAGGTAAGGTAGGTGGGTAGGTACAACACCAGACCATTTTTTTATTTTCCAGAATTGGGTGGGTAGACATTGTAAAAAAAATTTAGAGTGAAATCGAAGGACATGACTCAAAAACGTTAGTTGAGTTGAGGTGGAATGACCCTGTACGAATTTGCTCTCATAAAAATGTTGCAGAATTCATGAGAGAAAATTTAGTTGTAAATTGTGAGCGATCTTGAATGCAGCTTTCCAAAGAAGCTCAAAAAGGTTTTGTTTTTGGACAAATTAAATAAGTGAAAAGTATCGAATATGCATCCGGGTATGTATTATTTTATAAACCGACAAATAAAATTGAAAATATATACATATATTCAAACTTGAATAAAACTTCATCACGTATGAGAGATATTTTCGTTACTTTAGGAGCTATTTGGTCCATTAGGGGGAGCGGAACAAGGTGGACATGCATCACATTTTTTACCCATCTTTTGTAAACGGTCGCAAACACCGGACTTGAAATTCGCGAAAAGTTGGTCGTCTACTGATATGTTATATCTCTGTAAAAAATTATATTTTTTAATTAAAAATATTCCAGAAACACATCAAAATAGGTACCTACCTACAAAATCTCAAACACAGTAGATAGAGGTACCTACTTACCCAATTAAAGAATATTCCCGGAAGACGAATTACATGTAAAGTGTTCAACTGATTCCATCTGTTTAAACAATACTCAGCAGCATCCGTAGATGGTTTACACTTCTTTATCTTTGCCCATTCCAAACCTGCATTTTTGGCGCACTGCAAACAAACCCCTCTTTTCAGTTAGTTAGGTACTAACTTATACCTATGATTGAGAAACAGATTGCAGGAAAATTGCCAAAAACCTGGTCTGCGTTGTCGTATGATTCTCCATCAGTCATCATGCATATGAAAAACTTTCCAAGTTCATATTCGTGATCTTCGTAGATATGAGCGGCGCATGCGTGCATTGCATCAAATTTACATTGAGTTAGATCATCTTGGCAGCAATTCTTTACTTCGTCGACGATCTGAAAAAAAAAAATGATATCGATTCAAAAATGATACGAGAATATACAATCAATGGTCAATAAGTTAACGATCTAAAATGCATTACTTGAGTATTAGAACAAGGAATAAAATGCCATTTGACACACTTCGATAATTCTTCGTACACGGGAGCTAATTGATTTTTAAAAAAACATATGCTCCGCTGGTTCAAACTTTCAAAGGAAACTATCACCGTTAAGTCCTGAAATGTGAGCAAATAGGTTTTGAAAACGTTGATATTAATTGCTGAATTGTTTTCGCCTCATGAAACCATTTTCGACGAAGACTGTTTCTACTAGAATTTTTTCAAATCAAGTACATAATTAGGCTCTGTAGAAATTGAACGAAAGTAGAAATTTTTTAAAACATGTCAATAAACACGTTTTATTCAAGTTTTCTGATGAAAAAGTTTTGAAATAAGTGTAGATTTTTAATAATTGACGCCCCTACTATTCGAGAATAAATTTCACTTACTTGATCGCAAGTGCATTCGATCGTTTTAAATAATACTATCGCACAAAATATTACGATTAGGAGTTTCATTGTCGTAATTTTTTTACACTGATATAATGCAGGTATATTGAAGTCTTATAGCACCATTAACAATTTAACGATGTGGATCTACCATGCAGGTTTTATAAAGGTGGGTACTACGCAGACGTGCCTATCTACTACTCACCTGTGTAACTGAATGTGTACTCAAGTGCTCTTTTTAACGATATTTCATTGATATTACTTGGTTTTTACGCATTTCATGAAATGTAATAGTTGTAAATTTACAAAATATGTATGAAAACAAACAATATTGCGCACTCATTAATGTTCATATTATAATAATGAGAATTTTGTCAGTACATTTTATGATTTTTTATTTTAGATTCGATACTATTGAAATCACCTTTATCACAGCTTTCAAATGCATATGGTAGCCGAATACATGTATCATTTTAATTATACAAACATATTAGGAGAAATTTATTGGTTTTGATCAGATCGAAAAATTGTCTGTATATCGCGAGGGAACTTTTACTGCTTGTCAGCTCCACGATTAATGGACTTACCGAAAAACATGTCACCCAGACCTGAAAACAAATGTTGAGCTGCCGATGTTGATTTTTCGTTTTTTGCGAATTTTTGAAAACAGCGAAAATATGTTCTTACAAATATGTTTTAAGCAATTTGTTTCCCGTTTACCTCAATTTTACTAACATTTCACGAGTTTTTGGCAAATTTCAGTTTTTCTCGTTGATGACGTTTTTCCATTTTTTTTGTGATGTTTAATTATCTACCTATGTGATTTTTACGAAATTTAGTTCAAGTTCTAAAATTTCAGTCATATACGTTTAATCATTTTGAATATTGTTTTTATGTCATTTTAACAAGTTTTACCGCCATTTAATGTAGTTTTTGTTTAATTTTGCTGAAATTTCATTACTTTGGTAATTTTTAATGATTCTAACTTCATGCAATTTTTTCAAAATTTGGACAAATTTGATTATCTACTTTTTGGTAATTTTTTTGACTCGATTGTTTTTTTTTTTAGTGTTTTAAATTCATGTCATTCTTTTAACATAATTTCACGATGTTTTAAGCAGACTTTACTAAATTTCGACGAAAAATGCTGAAATTTTGTCAATTTTTGGTGGTCTTGGATGATTTTTTTTACAAAAGAGTGCATATTAATACATGCGTTGTAAATTTAAAAATTCATATCTGGATGAAGTCAATCTTTCAAATCGATTGCAGCCTGTTTCGAAACAAACAGGTGCTGTTTGCAAAATTTTAAATTGCTCCGGGAGGAGCTATGATGAACTTTGATGACTGAAAATTTATTTCTACTATAATTTTGAGATTATGAGTCGATAAGGGCAAGTGATTCCTAAATGAAAGGTGACGGGTTGAAAGTGGTTTTTTTGCGATTTGATTAGAGGGGAGGGGTCCAAAATTCTCTACTCGTATTTCTACAAGAAATCGTTCAACTTTTCCATCCTCCAAATCAATTTGAAACATTCAGCAAAAGTGAAAATTTTCCCCATCATTTTGAAATTGCTCCACAAAGACTAAAGAGGCGCAAATGGAAATTTATTACTGCCACTAGTTTGATATTGTAAGTCAATTGGAGCAGAAGAATTGCAAATCTGAGATTCTAGATTAAAAAGTGTTTTTTTTTTACAAGTCGAAAATCTGACATTTGATGTAAAGATCTAAAATCACCTATTTTTGCAGAAAATAACCAAATTTTTTTCATCGTTCAAAGCTAATTTCCCCTCCCTTCCCTCCCAAATCGGTTGCAAATGCGATCGAGTCTATCTGAAGCCTTCAAAAAAAATTTAGTTTGTCCTACAATTACAAAAATTATCATGCAAAAATCTGAAAAAAATGATACGTCATTCAATTTTTTTCTGGACCCACAGAGGAAAAATTTAATGCTACATAAAACACAGAATTTCATTGTTTTTTTGACAACATCGACAGGTCTTGAAAAATTGGAATGAAATCTTTCTAAGGTGTTATACAGGGGTCGGCGTAAGTTAGTATTCCGATTTGCACAAACAAAAATTTTTTAAAACAAAAAGGAATTTTTTTTCTGTAGTGACATAGCGGGGAACGAAACTATTATTACCAAGGTGTTGGTGGGACTTCTACGAACTCAACGCACTACTTACATGACCATCTATCTACTAATTACACACAACAGGGTATTTAAGAAAACTCATCAGTTTTCGAATGCGAATACTAACTTACGCCGACCCCTGTACATATAAAGGAGTTTCGACTTTGAATAAATTTCAGTTTGGTAATTTGTGATTCAGGTTTTTTGAGAACGAACGAAATCCTTATCTTGTTTACTTGAAAAATTCTCCATTTTTGATGAAATAACAGTGTTCATTCCAAAAGTGTAAAAACTTAGTTTGTAGAAAATATTGTAATGGAATTTGAAGGTGAAAATGAACTGTTGACATGAAATTTCGTTACAGGCATTCCCACAACATTTTCAAAATTTATGTAAAAGGACTGCTCGCCTGAATCAAACTTGAAACCTGAACCCAGGAAAAACTCAGAATATTTTTTCAACCTTTCTTTTAAATCTTGAATTGAAATTTTGGCCATCGTAGAGAAATCGCGAATGGCTCTCGTTTTGGAGCAATTAATTTTTCCTTCGTGGACAGGGTGTCTAACAGTGCTTCTGATCCAGAAGGTCGGGATAAGGAAAAGTTTGTCTTTTTGCCCATGGGTCATTCTTTTCGAAAAAAGTCAGGAAAAGTCCTCCCTTTTTTCCGATGGTCCTTCTTTTTTCTGGATTTTCAAATAATTCTGTCATTTAATCAAAATCGAGCAAAAAATGAAAACTCAATTTTTCTGATTTTTTTTTTCAAAGTCAAAATAATTACATAATAACAAAAAATTAAGTACATACCTATTTTGTTAATGAAAAACAATTGATTATTTCCATATTTATTTATTATATTTTTTTGTTTATTTTAAAAATTATAAATTTTTGAAGCTTTTTTGTTTGCAATTTTGTGAAAATGAATGGGGGGGGGAGGCTATCAGTACGTTTTCAATTTTGAAAATGTCCTTCCAAAAGGTCCTTCCGAGGTACTCATTTTTAGTTTTCAGATTTTGTTAGACATCCTGGTGGATCCTAAAAAGAATTGAAGCTTTTGATATGAAAATTTATAAAAATTCATCTCTCGAAGTTAAACTTCTCTGGAACATTGAAGGGTTTTGTCAATGTTTGCTATTTTTGGGAGGTTTACTCAACAGAAAATCATAAGGACAGGGTTTTCAGGAATAACTATGCATTCTGGTAGCCCAAATCACTCAGTACTTATGTTTTTTTGAGTTTCTGATTTTCTTTTCCCCTCCCCCACATTTTGAAAATATTTGATCTCTTCCACAATTCTTATCATTTTTATCAGACAGATTCTACTAAGAGTGGGTATAATGATGGCAGCTGTTGCATCATCATTTTCGTACATTTTTTTTCATCAACTTACCAGAGACGGGATTTTTTTCCGAAACCATCTACCAACTCGGGTTATAAAGCTGTGAATTAGTGCACGTGGTTTTTTCAGCATAATGTCATCCGCTGGGGATATGCTGCGTGATAATGTCCATCGATCCGAGTACAGAGCACGTCAACAGGTTGCATACAAAGTGGAATAGATGGATTTGTAATGTATAGTGCAAAAAATTAGAGGGTCGTTTATCACGCGACAAATCAAGATTTCAAGACACCCCGTCGTGTGTGTACGTTGGAGGTCGTCGCGTCGCGTCGCCTACTGACGCTTTTACCGTTAGACTACACCCAGACGAGGGTCATCAAAAGGGTGCATTAACTTATACTGTGTATTTTATCGAGTTAATGCAATAGAGATGCTTCTTTTTGCATCGAGTTAGCTTTTAAAAGCGCATTTATCTCGCCGTTGGGGGCAAAATGTGGTCAGGAGAGAACACCTGCTTTGTGATATCGACGTAAAAAAAAATATATATATACTTATATCGTGCTAATTAGGCTACTGTACTTATTGTTCCAATTTATTTTTTTTTTTTGTACTTTGAAAAATGAAAATAAAATGTCTGTGATGCTAATTAGATGTTCACGTAAGACGGAAATTTTTTTTAAATTGGGAAGTAGAGTTCAAGATGTAACAATGGAACTGTTTATTTACCATATAGCGTAGACTGACCTTGAATAGTTTTATCTCGTCTCGGTCATTTTAAACTTTCCTGAAATCGTATTTTTAAATGATTTGAAACACTCGTATTGTATTTATTTTTGAATCGTCGCTTATGAACTTATCTAATGAGCAATGATTCACGTAATAACAATTATCTTTTTGGCGTTAATTTCACGATTCTTAATCGTGCTTTTCAACAATTTATAATTGATCGAAATAAATGAGGTATTTTAGTAGCCTACGTTAATACGATGATTACTTATTACCTAATTGGTATTAGAAAACCATCGATCGAAATATGTATTGTCTCATGTTTTGATCCGATTAATGAAAATAAGCTGTATCATAAATTAATGATTATTTATTTTGTTTTGTTTTTTGTTTCAGGTTCGTATCAAATTTTTATTGCAAAGGGAGGGAGCAGTAGAAAGATCTAGAGTGGGTAAGTTTGTACACTGTACATTTTCATAAAATGATCAAAGGCTCTGCTGTGCTCCTGAGCAAAGATAGAGAATTCACCTCAGACGTTTTTTTTTAAGCAAAGATTCCGTGCCTAAAATTGGCTGATTTTTGCACGATTGGTCTTCGATTTTTTTAAAAATCAGATCGTGTTTAGAGGTCATCAAACGATGACGAATTACACTTTAAAATTTTTTGGCGGAGCTTTGGGGCTTCAATGTTCTCCAAAATGGCCGAAAATGGAAAATATCAGTTGCAAATAGCTCCGGTTGTCAGTGGTATAGAATTTTGAACTTTTTTTCAAATTATAGTACATATTTCAAGAGGATAATTGACGAATGATGTCAAAATCAGTGTTTCCACTTTCAAAAACCTAAAAAAATCGATTTAAAAACTTATAATTTGAATATAACCACGATGTCCACGAGTTAAAATTCTGAACAAATTCTCAATTTTAGTCCTTTTTATGTAGAATATCACAAGCCCGTATCCAGGATTTCCTCCTGGGGGGTGATGAATGACTCATAAGTAGGGGACAAAAATCACAAAATTCCCAACGGGCTCATATGTATAAAAATTTCAATAGTAGGCACATTTCAGACATTTTCATGCTGAATTTCAGCTTGAAAAACGTGTTGATCATGAGTGAAGTTTTTGAAATTTGTCCAGTAAATTGTTTATACCTACATATTTATAATGAAATTCAGATAAGCACGAGCGAAGCGAGGGCAAAATTTTGGAAATTTGACAATCCAAAAAGTAAAAAATACTACATTTCTGATTGTAAAATTGATTTTTCTGGATTTAACTCGACACTCCTCACGTTCTCAGACTTGAATTAGTAGTTTGTTCAAGTAGGGAGCGATAATGATTTTTGACGATTTTCGAGGTTATTGCCCAAGCGTCATGAGGAAAATAATTCAAAATTTTTGAAAATCATTTTTACTCCTGAGTTGGATAACATATTTTTCGTTATGAGGGAGAAAAATCCCAGTACCTATTCAATTCCAATAATGATCAGTAAGCTGGACCAAAAGGAGCACTTTTTCTCCCTTATAGGTAATAACAAAAAATATGCTTCCAGAAATTTCAATTTAATGCAAAAAAAAGCATTGGAAAATCATAATTCAAGAAAAGAAACAAAAATAATTAGTACATAGATTATGCAACTACCTAGGGAGATAATGTGATTTTCAATGAAATTTGAAATTTGAAGTTTAGGTAATGTTTATAGCAAATTATCTCCCTAGAAATGTAAAACAATATGATTTTTTTCCTGTGATTCAATGCAAGAAATCGTAGGAAATTATATTAACCGTAGGATTTTCTGGCCCTGGGGGGTGATTGTACCCCAAATCACCCCCCCCCCCTGAATACGCCCTTGGAAAATCATATCAAAAAATTGGACGGCCATTTTTTTTCATTCTCGAGAAAAAAAAATTACAAGATTGGCACTAATTGCAAAAAATAGCACCAGAAACCTAAAAAATGACAATTTTTGCATTTTTGAGATATTTTACCAACGTGTAGGCGAACATGTGAAAAAAATCCCCCCTCCCTCCAATTTGTCAACAAATTGACGAGAAACGTAATTTTTCGTGCTATAAATGTTTTACGAGTGGAACATATTGAAAAAATTTCTCAACCATTTTAAACAAAAGCACAAACCTAAAAAAATGAATATTTTTGCATTTTTTGAAGCATTTCACCAATCTGTAGATGGTCAGAAAAAATCCCCCCCTCCCCCCAATATGTCAATGAATTTACGAGAAATACCATTTTTCTGGCTACGATTTTGCACGTGAAACAAAACTGGGGGCAACATTTTTCCAATATCTATGTTTTGAAAAGTGGCAACACTGAATTTAGTTTTTTTTTTTGGAAGTTGAATGAATACTCATAAATGAAAATAGCATGCAAAGTCAAACTCATCAGGAGCGAGCAGGAAAGCAATTTGCTCATAAATATTTGTAGAATTAACTGAAAAATTGTAAATACGTTAACTAAAAAAATTGGAAGAATTTTTGAGGCGAAAAAAAAATTTAAGCAGGACAATCTATAGATTTATTGTGGTGGCATGGCGGATGATTTTCTCATTTTTTGCCCCCATCCCCTCTCGCAGTTTTCATGAGGCCTGAGCTTGGCCGCTTGTAAAAAAGTGTTTGAGGGGGGGATGTCTTTGTTCACATTGAAGTATGATTTTTTTCTTGTTTTGTTACTCAAGAACAGAGATTTTGCTAAAAGAAAGGTTTAGTGATTGCGAAGGTTGGTATGAGAGATTTTTTCAATTGCCAACCTTAATATTTTCTGATGTCGAAAATATGGTAGTTCATCAATTTATGCAGCTTGGTGTGAAATTCCTCCATTTACTCAATGAGTATTTCTTTTCAACATTTCTACCATAAAATGAGGCAACACTTTCGAAATTTCTTCATCTTGAAAATAAATTTTCTAAAAATTGTGAAAATGGGATGTTCTTTTTGCTCTCCACTTGAAGCAGCCTTCAGTTTAGAAAATTAGGAGTGGTCCTCATATCGGATACACCACCACTTGATAGATTTATCGAGTGGATTCATTACAACAGTTTCTTCTTCGGACTCCATTATTGTAATAATTCAGCTTCTTCGACGTTGTAAAACACTTGAAAAAAATATCGTAGACGAAATAAAATAAGACACGATTGAAAACAAAATCTATATTGATTAATTACACAGTAATGTGATTAGTTTATTTATAGCATTGTTATCGCGTATCGATTGTTGGATGTTCACTCTGCGTATTGATAGAGGCGAACGAACCTTTCTATTCGTATTCTATATCGTAGCAAAAGACAACGAAAAACAAAAAAAAAAAAACGAAACAAAAAAACAAACAAAAAGTGGAGGAAAAAAGAGAACTATACTAAAATGAAGAGAAGAGAAAACAAAACAACAGCAATGCAACAAAAAAGAAAGAAAAAGAGGAATCGAACTAAAGTTGGTGGATGAAAAGCGGCGCAGCAGAGATACAGAGGCAGCACACACAGAGAAAAATACCAAGCTAGAAGAATGCCAAAATAGGGGCAAAGCATGGGAGAGGGGGAGGAAAAAAGCCTAAAACAATATCCCGTGTCGTTTTAATTAACGAATTCGTTTGATGTACTATAGAGAGGAGAAAATAACGGCGGGTGAAAAACTTTTTCTTTCGTTCTTTCATTACACGGAGTGCTGTTACATGTCTGTAATCATCTCGGTCTGTGTATAGGAAGAGGTCGGCGGCTCGACTGGGCTGGACTCGATAGTTATATTACTACGAGAGAGCTGACTTTTTAGAGTGTGCTAGCATACACTATACTACACTGTACAGTTACACATGCTGTACAATCGTACGAGATAATAGTGGACCTTTTTTCAGCCACCACGTACCTACTACACGGTCAAAAAGAATACGAAGCGAACGAGAGAGAGTTCGAAAAGAGAACGATCGAGTAAGGGCCACGGGGGTACGTTGTAAAAAGTTTTTAAACGTCATAATTCAAAGGGAAATCTGTATTTTTCAAGTTAGCGATTTCCCACTTTTCGAAGTTTTCCTTTAGTTCGTCATTTATTGTTTCTTTCCATTGATTAACTTTACCAGATCGTAGGAGTTGACTCGAAGCATGCGATTTTTTATCATCGGTTTCTGTATTGTTAGTTGCTTGACCGTTGGAGACGACTGCGGACGCTGCTGCATCTGCGACGGTACCGTTTTCTTGAGCTTTTGACGGTATCCACGTCGATAACGCTATGCTGTTAACGAGAGGGTTATTTTTCATCGTGTCGAAGCTTAGATGATGGCAGAGATGGTTGATTCGCTCGGCTGTCAGAGGTTTGTCTAGGAACTCGCTTACACGTACTAGCACTTCGGGAAGGTCCTGCGATGGGCAAATACATAAAAATGTACGAGATTAGTTGAAGGATGCAGTATGGAAATGAGTCGGAGTGTGTTTATTATTGAGGATCTTTTGCTTACGATCTATTCTGATATCGTGTCGTTGAAATTGCCATAATTTATTCTTATTAAACTTTTTGAATAAATTCAGATCGATAGTTGTTGATTCGGTCTGTTTAACTATTTTGTATTTTAAATCAGTTTTGGAGTTTCAGAAAATTCGTATCCGTTGCGTAGAGGAGCTTATTCTACACACCCATTGAAATAAAATTTATAAATGACGTCTACACGATAGATTGCAGTCGAATTTTACAGTCTTGAACCCCCTCCCTCTCTCACCCACCCATTTTTGAAAGTGAACATGAACAGATGTTGTAGATTATACAAAACGGATCTTGCGATCTACTAATACTGTATGTACAATTATCAAAATGAGTACAGTTGAAATTTTGAGAGAAATTCAAATATTTCGACGTCGAGAATGTTTATTTTGAGAAATGAAGAATTTTGAGCTTCAAATTGATTATTTTTTTCGTCGAGAGTTTTGAAAAGAAATGTCACGCGACAACCACCTATCAAAATGGGTTAAAATTTTGCAAGAAATTCGAATGTTTCGACTAAAATTATTTTTGACCATTTACGAGGAATTTTTAGTCTGAAATTGAGTTTCGATTTTTGGAATTTTTGAAAAAATGTAATTCGGCCTATCAAAATAAGTTAAAATTTCATTGAAAATACGTTTCTTCGGTAGTTCTGAAGAATTTCAAGCCTTTAACTGGTTACGATTTTTGAGATTTTCGAAAAAATGTCTGCGACCTATCAAAACTGATTGAAAATTTTAAAAAATTAAAATATTCCTACTAAAATGTTCCTTGAGCAGTTCTGACGAATTTTTAGGCCCGATAAGCTGATTCAGATTCTTGAGAAAAAAGAAACGTTTAAATTTTTCAAAAAATTCAAATCTTTTGACTTTAGTGTATTTTGAGCAGTTTTAAAGAATTTTAAAGCCTCTAATAAGAAAAAAAAACAAGAAAACTTTTCAAAATGGTAGAAATGAAAATATTTCGACAATTTTTTTTTGAGCAATGAAGAATTTTGAGCTCCAACTGGGTCACTATTTTCGAGATTTTCGAAAAAAACTCACGCTACGACATATCAAAATGGGTTGAAATTTTGCAAGAAATTCGAATGTTTTGACGAAAATTATTTTTGATCATTTACGAGGAATCTTTGGTTTGAAATTGAGTTAAGATTTTTGGAATTTTTCAAAAAGTGTCATGTGACCTATCAAAACAGGTTAAAATTTCATTGGAAATTTGAGTGTTTCAACGAAAATAATTCTTCGGCAGTTCTGAAGAATTTCAAGCCTCGAATCGGTTACGATTTTTGAGATTTTCGAAGAAATGTCTGCGATCTATCAAAACAGACTAAAATTTCGTGTAAAATTTAAATATTTGGACAAAAACTATGTTCCTTGAGCAGTTCGTTGAGCCCCGATAAGTTGGTTAATATTCTTGAAAAAAATATCAAAAAACGTTGAAATTTTTCAAGAAATTCAAATATTTTGTCTAAAATGTTTTTTGAGCAATTCTGAAGAATTTTGAGCCCTAAATCAGTCACGGTTTTCCAAATTTTTGAAAAAATATCACGCGACGACGTACAAAAAGGGGTTAAAATTTTGCAAGAAATTCGAAGTTTCAAAGAAAATGACGTTTGACCATTTACGAAAAATTTTGAGTCTGAAATTCAGTTTTGATTTTTGAAATTTCTGAAAAAGTGTAATGCGACCTATCAAAACAGGTTAAAATTTCATTAGAAATTCGAATATTTCGACGAAAATAATTCTTCGGCAGTTCTGAAGAATTTCAAGCCTCGATGAATCGGTTACGATTTTTGAGATTTTCGAAGAAATGTCTGCGACCTATCAAAACAGATTAAAATTTTTTGAAAAATTTAAATATTTCGACAGAAATGTTCCTTGAGCAGTTCTAAAGAATTTTGAGCCCCGATAAAGTGGTCGAGATTCTTGAGAAAAATATCAAGATTCAAGAAACGTTGAAACTTTTCAAGAAATTCAAATTATTTCGACTAAAATGGCTTTTTGAGCACTGTTCTGCAGAATTTTGAGCCTGAAAATAGTCACGATTTTTGAAAAAAAATATCAGGAAACTTAGGTATCAAAATGAATTTAGAAATTTTGCAAGAATTTTGATTAAAATGTTTTTGAGCAGTTTTGAAGAATTTTGAGCCCTGAATTAGTCACGATTTTCGAGATTTATGAAAAAATTTCGTACGATCTATGAAAGTGATGTAAAATGTTGTTAGAAATACAAATATCTCGACCAAAAATGTTTTTTAGAGCAATTCTAAAAAGTCTTGAGCCCCAAATTTGTCATTCGAAGTTTTTGAAAAAATATCTGATGACCTGTGAAAATGGGTTGAAATTCCAACCCTTTCCTCCAAAAAACAAAGAATTACAGCCTCCCGAGTCAATGAGGAAGGTCAGCATATTCTAGCTGAGATGGTTGTGAATCCTTCGATCTAAATCAACATCATCGTCAAGGGTTTCCAAGAATAAAGGCCATTTTGGCAAAGCCCCATCGTAGTACGGCTGATATGGAATTTTTCAATTTTCATGTCGATTTCAGTGTTTTCATTTCATCCTATTTCACCATCATCATAGGTACTTTTCTCAATTTCCGCACAAAAGCTCCTCCAGCACGGTCGTAAACTTGAAGAAAATCCTCATCTTCCAAAAATTCGTTTCCTAACTCGACTTAAAATCTACCTTTCTCAGAGATCTCTCCCCTTATACTCCCTACCTCATTTCCATTCGTATACCTTCTAGCCACTGATTCCATTTCGCCGCATCATTTTCTTCTTCGTGCAGTAGTAAAATAGCTTCTCAAAAAGGGTTAAACGAAATTTAAGTCTGTAAAATACGAACGTATACGCAGAACGTAGAAAAGGCAGAAGAAGCTCGTTTGGCGCGTCGTTTCATTCGTTTCTCGTCCTATACCATACACAATATAGAGTTATATACTGGTATACTAAGTCATTCGAGACGAGAGCAAGAGCAAAAGCGAGCCAGATTAAAGTTCATAAATGCTTCGCAGTATTATAAATCCGATTACCTTTACATATCGTTCTATTAAATGATAACTATATCATTTCACTATTTTCATTGCGCTATACGAGTCGAGTACTATACTATACGTACAAAATACGAGTATAAATATAAGACCTTACGACGCTTAAAGCCAGTTCTCTTTCTTTCTCACCCTGTTCAAAAAGACTCCTCTTTCACGTATATCTTTTCGCTTTTCTCATCTTGTAAGCCTATGCCATGCCACTTTCTCCGACGACGACGACGAGCACAGCAAGGCCAAACACCGAGTCGAATTTATCAGCGAATAAAATGCTTCGCACCGTTAAAATCCGTAACGAATTTAATGGAAACAAATCAAACTGATTACATTCTACACGAATCAGATAATTATATTATCCGGCTCCATAGGTCTCTTGTGGTATCTCTCACTCACACCGGCGAACACTCGTAGTCGTACCTACATCTAGTCTGTATTACGAGATCCCAAAAGCCTCTTTTCGTATCGCTAATGCCGTTGCTCTCCAGTATATATATTTGAGCCTATATACTGCTACTACGTGACAATATACGTAGAGTAACTATACGAAACGTTGTTACTACCACGACTTAACAATGTTAATTTAGTTCGACATTTTAGCATCGGGATTCGCACGACACGACCAACACGATGCGGTGTTTCGTATCGAAAATAGATAACGTGCCGTTTACCTCTCACCCCGCCCCTCCTCAACCATCCTCATCATCCCAAATGCCGTTCTTTTCTTCGGTTCACTCTCCGGCCAAATTTAAAGCTTTCCTGTCCTATTCGCAGACTATAAGGTTAGCAGTTTTGGCGAACAAACTTACAGCTCATCCGTGTTCCCATATTCATTATACTAGGACAGCAACGTGAAATCGAATCGAATTTTCCCATTTACCTACCATATAAATCGACAATTCCCTAAAGCACCTGTATGAGGAACTTTTGTTATTTACACATTGGGATACCTAGATCTACGTAAGAGTCGATCATTTAACGTGTTTCACGTTACCTTCAGTAGGTCCAGTTACAACTTCAGCGACATAAAAATTGAATTGGCATTATTCAGATACGAAGAGAATTTCATTACAAATGAAAGTAGGTATTCGAAACAATTTATTCAGATTTTTGTTAAAATTTCTATTTTTTTGAATTCATAAGTAAACCAAGAGAGAGAAGTTAGGGGGTTTTTATGAGATAAATGAGAAAGAATGGTACATACCTTTTTCATCTCTTCGTACGTGAGAACTAGAATATTGGAACGATGACGTTGATTCCAGTAGCCCAAAACGTGCTTCCAATACGGACCATACGTCACTGTAAAATATACAAAATAAGTACCAGGCAGACGTAAACATTTGCATTGTACTTCTTGATCTGGTTACTTTTTAAAATTTTTGCTACCAAAGCTACTTTTTTCAAAAAAAAGTGTTCAAAAATTTAAACTGTCCAAGTCTTGCTTTCTGCCAAAAATTATTGAAAAAATGTCATTGTGGCAAAAAATTTCAAAAAGAAATTTTTTTGCCAATACAAAAAATTGTAAGTACTTAAGTCTTGTTTTTTTGACAAAAATTGTGAGAAAAAGCATAATTTTGCCAATGTTTGCTAAAAAGTTTGATTTTCGCCGAAAAGTAGAAGAATTCTCGTTTTTTCCCAGTATTGCCAAAGTCTAACTATATTTACTTGAAATTTCGAAAAATTTTCATTTTCTTCCATGAATTGCCAATGTTTCTTTTTTTTTTTGTTGTAAAGTGTCGCTATTTTCACAAAACTTGCTTAAAAAACCTTTCGTCCAAGTTTGGCTTTTCCTCCAAAAATTTTCAGAAAGTGTCACTTTTTGCCAAAAAGTTGCCAAATAGTCTCACTTTTTTTGACAAAAATTGTAAGATGAACGTGAAGTCTCTTCTCCATAAGAAAGTTTCAAATTATAGATATGTTTTTTGCTTGAGTTGATTTAATTTCAAATAAAAATAAAAGTCTGATAAAATATCAAATTCATTTTTGAAAGGTTGACATGATTTCAGCAACTCAATAATTTTTTCCAAGCTCTTAAAAGTTAGATTTTTTCAAAGTTTTAAAAGGTCTGACATTTTCTTCAGTTCGTAAAAGTCGAGCAAAATTATAAAAATGTCAGAAATTGGTCATTTTTTTCAATTTTTTTCTCTAGTCTGACATGTAAAGTCAAGAATTTGCCTTAATTTTTTTACGTTCTTAAAAGTCAGGTAACATCAATTGATCATTTTTTCCAAGTTTTTAAAAGTCAGGCATTATGAGTCAGTGAAATAATTTTGACCAAAATTTCACGAAGATGTTCATTTTGAGTCGGATGTCACCCAGAAAGTAATTATTTAACCCAGATGTTCTTTAAGGTGAGTTTCAGGCTCTTGAAAAACGAAATTTTTTTGAAAAAGTAGTGCTTTTTTGATCCGACCGCAACCGCTGAGAAAAAAAATTGGTGGATTTTGACCAAATTTCATAAAGATCTTCGTTTTGATTCAGAAGTTACCTAGAAAAAATTTCAGCTCATGAATTGCTTTTGAAGGTGAGTTATGAGTTCTCAAAGAAGACGAATTTTCAAAAAATAGTGGTTTTTTATTCAATCAACATCTGTCATTAAGAAAAAAAATTCGGTCAAGTTGGACCAAATTTCATGAAGACCTTCATTTTGAGTTCGAGGCCTTCTAGAAAAATTGTAGCCTTGAAATTGCCCTGGAAGGTGAGTTCGAACTCTTAGAGAAAGTGAATTCTCAGAAAAGTGGTGATTGTTTGATGCAACGACTCAGTGGCGTAGTCAGGATTTTCTCAAGGAAGGGGTAAAACCAGATTTTTAGGCATAAAAATCGAAGTTCGAGGTAATTTTTTGAAAACCTTTCACGACGTGTGATAATTTTATCAAAAGGAAAGTAAGCGAAAGCAACAATTTTTTGAAAAAATGGGTCCAAAAAATGAAAATACGTCCATTTTTGCATGTTTTATTTTAAAATTTTTGCTAACAAGGGAGGACAATGACCCCCTTCGCCATTTCAACTACTAACCAACCTGTTTTTTTTGGGAAAATTGAATCCAAGTTCTTTTTCAGGGATCTATCGAACAGTAGAAAATTTACAAATCGATTATTTTTTGATAAATACTCGTTTTAAAAATATTTTTTTCCATTATTGAGCTAAAATTTTTGAAAATGATATATGTGGCCGAAGAATAGGCGAGACCTCTCAAACATTCCTCCAGAGACGCCTTCGAGGCTTCAATTTTTTCGTGTGAGTCCTTACTAAAAATTAAGGTCTTCGTGAAATTTTATCAAAAACCTTACAAATTCATTTTTTGTGACTCGCCTTCCTCTCCATAATCACTCTAAGGATTCGGTATTGGTCACGTTATTCAGTCGAGCAAGACGTTTTCACGTTAAGGATTAAGTACGAGTACACAAGTAGGTAAATTAATATACTGACCCAAGTCTTTGATAAATAATTCAGCGAACTGTTCGAGAGTACCGTCAAAACCTCGATGCGCTGTCTTTTGATGATATAATGATATGCAGGTATCACGTGGATTGCGTATCACATATATAATCTATTTAACACGTGAACAAATTAATTATTTAATGTACAAGTAGTCGAGTAAGTTAGATGTGTGCATAGTTCATTTCCCCGGTTTATGGATGCTCTGTGGTGCAATATCCAAAGATAGTCAAGGTAGATAGATAGGTACATTAGTACTCGTGGCTTAGTTCAAAAAGGTGTCCTGTCCCCGTCTTTAAATTAATTATGCTACCGCACGTAGTTACCTTGTACCTATATAGGTATATTTTTGACCAATGCCACGTATTAGAGCACCCTTCAAAGAAATCTACATATGTATGCACGTTGGTACAAAGGCAAAGGCAGATTTTGTCAAAGTGAAATGTTACCTTGGTTTTAGAATCCTTATGTCGTAATTTACTCGGCAGCAACTCGAACGCTAAGTGGGTTTTTATGTATCGTGGACGTGGTCTTTGAGCTAAATTTTCATAAGAGACGACCGACATGAGTTTTTCATAAAATTCCGGATCTTTGTGTTTCCTTACTTCTTTATTTATCAAGAAATTGAAGCTGAAAAGGTTAATAGCGTAAATGGCAAAGTCATAACTCACTCTTGGTCGCATTTAAAAAATTAAAAAGGAGCAAATACCATTTTTAATGAGAAAATGAGTGAAGACTAGAGATTAAGAAATTAAAACCCCTAACGTGCTCAACAAATCACTCGATTGAAGTAAAAATTGAATTTGAAAACTGTGAACTTACTCGATGAAAGGAAACCGTTCTGCGAGCTTTGACTTGTTAGATTCTGGTTCGTTTAGAATACTACTGACCATTTCTTGCGTCCACGTGGTCCCTGAATACGTTCATATTACGAGAATAATATGTCATATCAGTGTGACTAATACGAGTATGTATAGGTACATCAAATTCATATCAGTTTGTACCTACATATAAAAAAATACTTGAGTATCTACTCATTTATTTCGTACCTGATTTTGGAAAACTGGATACCCAAATATCGTCATCGTAAACTTCGAAATTATCCAAATCTTCCACCTCGTTGATGAACGTACCCGGCATCAAATAATCCTCGCAATATACGTAGCCATTTCGTTTAGATATTTCCGAAGCACAAGGAGTCTTCATAATGTCTAAGGTGTCCGAATCCACTGGTTTGAATCGTGGCATTTTCGACTGAATTTTTTAATATAATAATCACGAAACGAACTCACTTTTATTTTCAACTGAACATCAACACAGTGAACTACATCGAATCTCTTACGTAATTGAAAAAACACTACAACCGTAGCCACGCCAGCAGACAGTTGTACGGTTCAAGTGCATGTAATAATCGTCAGCTGATAAAACTGGTTGCAGAATTATCTGGTAATAGGATAGGTACCTGGTACAAACGTTTATGTTTCAATGTTGCGTACTGTTAGTCGGCGACGCGGCGTTTCTATGTATAACATCGGATCATATATTAGAATATTTGGCTGAGTAATCTGCTACCTGTGATTAGATTAGGCATAATTTACTATGTACAGTTATTCTAATTTTTTTGATCGACATTGAACATGAACATTTGTAAAACTAGCCCAGTTACGTCTCATCAAGGATTAATTTTTTTTTACCTTAGGTATAACATACGTAACACGATTTTATGCATTATTTTCTTCAATTTTTTCATTGCGGATATTATTTTGAGAGAATTTTGTGTGCAGGATGTATAGATGTAAATTAAGTGTAGAGTTTGCCAAAGTTTAATGTGTTTAGAAGAGATTCAAACGATGTTTAATGCATGAATTTTTGTTCAATTTTTTTTTCAAATTTTACTGAAATTTCATCAAGCCATGTTGATTTCTAGGAATTTTATTGCTAATTCCCTCTGTTTTTATATCGTTTCAATATTTTTTATTCATTAAATTTTTGCAAATTTTTCCTTGAATTTTATGATTTTTTTTTTGTAAAATTGCAGTAATTTTAATGCGTTCTAATCACGTTTTCAAGCAAGTTTAACATTGTTTTTTAATAATAATCAAAAATGTGCGAAAAAGGTGAAAACTACACGCGAATTGTTTTTACAATTTTTATTCAGTTTTGTCAAATTTCACTGTTATACCTAATTATCAGTTTTTGGTCATTTTATGTGATTTTAATGTTTTTTGGTGTTTTATGTGATTTTAACAGATTAATAATTAATAATTATACTCGACACTCGTATGTTTTATGCTATTTTTACCTACTTATTTCACTTTTGTTTCTGTTCGCAAATTTTCAGTAATTTTCCAAGATTTTTTTTCATATTATTTTGTTTTTACATTATTTTTACGTGTTTTGAACACTTTTCCATGCAAGATTTGCTAAACTTGACTGAAATTTCATCAATTTTTGTTGGTTTACTTCATTTATGAGAAGTTTGGTGGTGTTTAGATGTGCAGTTTGTGTGTAATTAATTATGGTAAACTTCATTGAAATTTTTTAATTTTTGGTGGTTTGCAGTATTTTAAATGTTTTTACTTGGGTTTGTTTTGTGTAAATTTGAGAATTTGAGAATTGGAATTCAACCAATAAGAAGACTTTTCCAACTGACACGTTACGATTTTTACAAAACCAAGTGAAACCGAAAGAGCACGTGCTAAAACACACTTAATCAAGCTTAATTAACGCTGAAGTTCATTTCTGGATTTTTGGTGAATTTTTGAAAATTTAAATATGACAAATTTCCAAATCGTACTCGTAGGTTGGATCGCAAAAGTAAATAAGGGTGGGGGGGGGGTAATTACCAAATCCAGTACAAACCTTCATTTTGAGTTGGAATTCCCTACTGGAACATTTTTCAGCTCCGGGGTGTTTCTGGAAGGGAGATATGCATCCGAAAAAAGAAGAAATTTCCGAGAAATAAAAATTGGTTGACCTAAACCATTGCCATCAAAACCCCAGCAGACCACTTTTAAATTTTTAAATCACTTATTGTTGGGAAAATTCGTGTTTTGAAAATTTTTTCCACCCACTCAAATATCTCGCTTCGCTGTGGCTTGATCATTTTCCATTTCAATTCTCTGACCATTGTTAGAGAGTAGTACAGTTGACTTCTCACTACAAAAATAATGCTGTTTTATTTGAAGTTTTCTGAAAAATATAATAAACTCTTTTCCAGGCAAAAGTGCCAAAAAGTCCCAACTTTTGCTAAAATGTTGGAAAATTCGTAAATTTTTTTTGATTTTTGCCAAAATTTGTTCTTTTTGACAACATGAAATTTTTTCCTGAAAAAAAATGAAGAATTGTGAATTTTTGAGAACTTTTGCCCTCATTTTGCTTAGACTTTATTCTTGTTTTTGAAAATGTTATAATTTCCTGAAAACTAAAAATGTTGAATCCATGAAAATCAACTTTTTGCATCAATTAAGAATGATGTTGTTTTGTGTTTCGAATTATCAATTCTGTACTCCAAGGCAAAAAATATGGAAGTCCATTTTTTACGATTTTGAGATTTTTACATCATTGGAAAGCTCTTGAAAACCTCTCTCTAATGATATATGTATCAGCACTCCAAGTGGAGAATTACAGAAGTTGTCAAACAAAACGAAAAAGATGGAAGTCCACATGTTCTTTTTCTCGAATAGGACTTCATCCACCCTTTAATTACGCGGACTTCCATCTTTTTTACGGACTTCCACCTTTTTTTTTTTTTTTGAGCATATTTACTTGAAAAGAATGGATGTCCATTCAATTATTTTTATTAGTTCATTTTAAAAATAATTGACCAGTGACTAATTATTTGTAAAAGCCAAAATCAATTACCAATACATCAAGGAATCGAAATACATACAATTTTATTTTGAAATTTATTCCCTCCACAGATTTGAAAATGAAACCAAAATGATTGCTAAAAGGATTTTTTTGCTCTCCTGAAAAATTGGGATTTTGAACTTCCATCCTTTTTGCTTTGGAGTACAGAATTTTTCATAAGTACATATCTTTTCACTGACTTAAGTTATTAGAGGATTGAAAAATTGATTTCTCGCATCAAAAATAATGTTATTTTACTACTGAGAAGAAGCATTAATTTTCCAAAGCTCTTGCCTTCGTTTCGCTTGAGTCTTTATTCCTGTTTTTGAAAATATTAGGTATAATTTCCTAAAACCATTGTTTGAATTTAAAAATTTTGTGAAAATCAACTTTTTGTATCCGGAATTACATACTCGTACTTATCTATTACCGTATGTTATTTTTCGTTTCTACGAGTAATAATCAATTTTAGCATAATTTTTGCCTTCGCTTCACTCGGACAGATATTCATTCCGCTGTCCAATTTTTCAAAAATTTTCAAGAATAGAAAACTGAACTTGAAAAATTTTGGAAACATGGCCAAATCAATAGAAAAATTCAAATTTTTTGTACATATGAAATAATTATTTTTGAAAATGTAAAATTATTCAACATTTTTGTTTCCATCTCCCCTTCCAAAATCTGTTCTGACTACATCTGGCCAATTGATTGGAAAAATCTGTTGAGGGAAGGAGGAAATCTGAGGTGAAAAAGTTGGAAAATTTTCAGCTTCCCCTTTCCCCACTACGCAACACTTCGTCTCGCCTCTGATCGAGGAACACCCCGCCAGTGAAGTGAACTCGGTGGTGATATTAGTAACCATTCAATACATCGAATTAACCCTTTCATTCCATTCTTCATATCTACCCTGCAGGCTGCAAAGATGAAAAATGAAAATCACAACAAGCAGTTACTAGTATACTCGACTCATACAGATGTCGGATTTCACGTAGGTGAAATGTTTGTGAGATGAAGGTATTCGTATTCGCTTTTGGAAATACGAATAGGTACGTGGCTCGTGTACCTATACATGCATTTTATACACAACAAGAATAAGTAGATTAAAAATAGGTAGATAGAGGTACTCGTGGGTTCGTTATTCGTTACGTTATTGGTAGATACTCGTACACACAAGGGTGTACAGTACTCGTATAAGTACGCGGGTTAAATCTTTCAGATTCGCTTGCCTCCTCCACCCCTGACCCATTCCAAAACCCGTGTATCTTTCTCTCGCACGAATTAAATCACCAATATAGAGAACTTTTTTCATTCCAACTTTGGAAATTCTTCACTCGAGCGTAAGTTTAACTGATAAATGCCATCCGTTATACGTGAACGCATATGAGACTAGCTGGATTTTTAAGTGATTTTGCCCTCCTCCCCCGTTCGCGTTACCGTACCCTACCTCACCTATAGCCACGTTTAATGCATTGAAGCACACCGTTTGTATTTTTTTTTTAGGTTAACTCTTTTTTTCCCTTTACGCTAGAATTATTTCGTAAACATCAAAAAACAATAAACATCACTCGGTATTTTTTTCTCTTTTCGAAAGGTACTGGTATATTCTACCTACTAATATTTTTAAATGTTATTTCTGTACAGTTGCTTTGGGACGCAGCTTTTAACGGTATCGAGGGAGTTTGATTCGTTCTAATTTTTTTTATCATTGTGATTTCGATGTACGTAGTATGACTTTGTCTGATTTTTTTTTTCTTTTATCGTCCATTTTGTTTCGAATGGTATCGTGTGCGCTCTGATGAACATTCAAAAATAATCTGTATAGGCATTCAGTTCAGAAGCAGAAGCGGTAGAAAGATTATAGCTGGTATTGGAATTTTCTGAATTTAACAAAATAACGTTTTACTGTTCGTGTGGCCGATAATTAAATGGAAAATTTTCGAAAATTTTATTTTGTTGTGGTGTCTCCTTCTCGAGAATGATAATAAAAAAAAGACAATAAATACTAGTACGTAGTGCTAACCTCCTCCATTGAGAAAAAAAATCATGGGCTTCAGACTTTAATGGGCGAATAAAAATTGCGAATGACTGGCGTATTCTTGTGTTCATCTTTTCTATTTTATAAGCCATTAAACCGTTACAATAAAATGGAAAATTTTGATGGGATTCGAATTTTTTCCTTTCATGCGGCGTTGTATTGTAGTTGTTGTTTTTCTTTTAATACTTTCGACTGAATTACGATCGAGCTCGTGCGGTCGTATGGGAAATTATTTTGCTGCATAGGTTATGATTATGAAATTATAGTGGGTCGAGAATAAGGAATAGAATAGACGAATCTTTGGTGCGTAAAATTTTAAAATTTGTTTCGATGTGTTCACTGTTTATAAGAATTGTAGGAGTAATAATTAACTCGCTTGAATAAATTCTCATGTTTGAGGTGCTAAATAAAATTGAATATTAACAACACTCTTGAATGGAAAAAATGGCAGAAGGCAACTCATCCCATTAAATTTCTCATCAGCTTCTAAAGGTCGTTGACATTTTTGTGTAGGTTCCCAAGGTTGTATGATTGTCTGTCAGTCTCGTCCATTAAGGTCATTGACCCTGTGTCTGTCATTTCAAGGACATTGACTTATTTGTCTGATTTCTGAGGTCGTCTGCCTGTCTGGCCTCTTAAGGTCATTGACCCGCGTTTCTGGCTTCACAAGGTCGTCTGCCTGCTTGCCTGCCTGCCCGTCTGTCTGTCTGTCTGTCTGTCTGCATGTTTGTCAGTCTTGCCTCCTAAGGTCATGGACCCATGAATCTGCTACCTCAGGGACATTGGCCTATTTATTTTGTATGTCTGCCTGTCTATAGTCTCTTAAGGTTGTTGACCCGTCTTTCTGGCTTCCCAAGGTCATCTGTCTGTCTGTTTGTTCGCCAGTCTCGCCTCTCGAGGTCATTGACCCACCTGTCTAGTCTCTCGAGGCCGTATTAGTTTTGGCTCCGTTTCAACAGCCTCACCTAAATGGTTTTTTTTAATGATGAGAGGGAGGAAAGATAGGGGCTCAAGCTTTTTTCTCTATCTTCAATTTTTAGGTGATTGTCAAAAACTGGTTGCTAAATGAGAACCAATGAACCAGTTTCAAAATATGATTGGACAGAATTGTGTAATTTTTCACGCCCTACATTTTTGGTTTCAAGCTTTTTTCTCTATTTCCAATTTTTAGGTTATTTTCGATAACTGGTTGCAAATTAATGAACCGGTTTCAAAATCCGATTAGCTAAAATAGTTCAATTTTTCACGCTCTACAACTCTTGTTCTAAGCTTTTTTCTCTATTTCTCCAATTTTTAGGTAATTTTCGATAACTGGTTGCAAATCAATTAACCGGTTTCAAAATCCAATTAACGAAAATAGTTCAATTTTTCATGGTGTACTACTTTTGTTTCAAGCTTTTTTCTCTATCTTCAATTTTTAGGTGATTGTCAACAACTGGTTGCTAAATGCGAAACAATGAACCGGTTTCAAAATTTGATTGGACAGAATTCTGTAATTTTTCACGCTGGACAACTTTTGTTTCTGTTTTTTTTTCTATCTACAATTTTTGGGTATTTTTTAATAACTGGTTACAAATTTATGAACTGGTTTCAAAAATTCAAATTTTCAAGGTCGAAAATAAAGCCACCGGGCACTACTTTTATGATACATTTAGGGTCACGGGTGGTTAGTTGTCAAAAAAAAAAGTTTTTTGAAGTTTCTGAAGCCATTTATGAATTTTTTTTGCGGTTTTGGGCTCATTTGAAAGCTTGATTCTTTGCGCATGTTTTCTTTTTTTAAAATTGAATTTTGGTTCATGTGATGAATAGTTAATGGTGGATTTAGTGAGATACTTTTTTGTGACAACTAACAACCACCCCTGTTGTAAGTTGTCAAACACGCATTCATACTATTGATTAAAAAAAAACTTACAATTCAATTTTCGAAAATTTTCAAAAAGATAACACGTGAGAAGGACTAAACTTTTAGATAAACACAAAAACTTGAAAAAATATCCATAAACGACTTAAAAATTGACTGGTCATTCTTTGAATTTTTTTTTGTGTAGGTAAATCGATCAATGCCACTTTTTATTCGTTTTATAGAATGAAAGGCAGAAAAAAAATGATTCAATAATGCAATAGATAATTTTCTAAAAATATTTTCCCACTTTGATGCATATTTTGGTAAACTATCTCGTTGACAACTAACAATATTCCCTTTTTTGACAACTAACAACTTCTCGTTTTTCGTCTTTGTACCAAAAAATTTTATTCATTTCAAAATTTTTTGTAATTGAACATGTCATTTTTTTTTTTTTTTTTACTGAATCCGTGATAAAATTTCCTTTAAATTGATGCATAATTTATTTACTTTTGACATATTTTTGATGTTTAAAAACGAAAAGTTCTAATTTAACATTGTGTAACTTCGCACCTGTAAAATCACTTTTTTCAAAACTGTATCCCCAAATAAAAAGCTATGTAGCCAATTTTGCATGTTGGAACATTAGTAGGTATAGCATGAAGTTATTATGAAGGTTTCGTGGAGATAGCGTTCATGTATCCTTTTAAAAACGCAATTTGACAACTAACAATTATTGACAACTAACCACCCATGACCCTACCTACTCTTCATAAAATGTCTTAAACGAAGTTTTGTTGGATTTTTCTTTCAAGAGTCATGCTCTGCCCTCTCCCCTTTTCTTATTGTTAGAGTGATTACTCTGGATGCAAACTTGGTGACAATTTGTTTGTATTTATTTTGTATTTTTTCAGTGCACTGATTAGCTAATTGACCATTCGTTTTGTTTTTTTGTTTCAGGTGAGTGATGATTTTTCATCTTACAAAACATTCAAAATGGAAGAAATGTAAATGGCAATGAGTGAGTCTTCTTATGTATTATGTACCTACTTGTATGTACTCGTCCAGTTTCTGGAAATCTAAAACTGTTTATGTGGTTTCAAAAATTTGAAAAATGGGTTACCTATATATACGATTTTTTCATTTTCCCCCCCCATTTTTACGTCAGTTTGGGTAAATGAATACAAACTTTCTCCCAGCTTTAAGGAAAATATAGTAGACAGGATCAAAGATTTTGAAATTGATAATCTTCCATGTTTTTTACCTCCTTTCTACTTGAAACATACTTCAGTTTTCTTTCGTTTCAAGACCTCGAAAATTTTCAGAAATCATCACTTTTTTTCTAGAAAAATTGAATTTTATAGTGAGTTGTTTTCGCTTTTAGCCCCTGCAGTAATTTTTCTTCGATTCATCTCGTCAAAGTTCGTTTGAAATGGATCATCCCTCCCGCCTGTCCAGTTCAAATATTGCACCCACCTAATTTTTTTCGGAATTTTAATTCATCGCGAATTTTTTAGCCGCGGGTAAATTCATTTAACGAGTAGATAATCCTGAAATAGTTGTTACTTTATGAAAAAATATGTAGTCAGGGGATCCTTTCAAGTACATTCTCGCAATTTTTTCCATTTTTATCCGACAGACAATCCGATTATACAATCTTCGTCGAAAGAAGGCCTGTGCCGGCTGCTAGTGAAGTAGAGTTATACTGGAATAATAAAAAATAAATCCGCATCAACAATTAATTAAACGACCCAAAAGCCATAGTAATAAACACAAAATCAGTAATGAACGCACTCAGCGACCCACCTATGGGTCTTCACCCGATACCTACCCCACCACCTACTTTTTCCATACCCTACTTTCTTTTTCCTTCTATCTCTCTTTTTATCCGTATATAAAATAAAATAACATCATTTTTGAAAGCGTGTAATCAGTGTTTGCCTTGACATGACGAAATTTCCCTACATATTCCATTAATGTTAATTATTTCAGCGTTGAACCGTTACACTGCAGTAGATTTTCAAATCTACCCTAATCCTATTATGGAAATCTAATTTCAATGAACACAACCGAACGGTTCGCTAGTTTAACACGTTTGTTCGGTTTTACCGTCCATTTTATTGGTTTATTTTCTAATTTGATCGGGAATTTAGGGTTATTGAAAATTATTTAGGTAAATGTACGTAGTACGAGTGGTACCGCGTATAGCATTTTTTTTTCACACATTTGGACGTCGAAGGGTGTTTTTTTTTTGGTTACTCGAACGAATCGAAATTTATGGCGGTTAATGATGTTACAAGTCGCCTATAAGAATGGTTAGAAGAAATCTGTTTTTGCGCGACGCGATTCTGTCTTTTTTCTATAATGTGGTTGACTAAATGAAGGAAAAATAATGGCGAAAAAAAAAACGTAAACTAAAGAGGAAGAAAACTCATCGTGAAAATTTGTCGCATTTTTCCACCGCAAACAAAGCTGTACACTAAGGATTTCTCTCTCTCTCTGCTGAAGTTACACGACACAGAAAAATAGCACAATATTACAAATACGTCGCATTAATAATGCACCTCGCAAAAAAAAAAAAAAAAACGCACCCGGCTGTTTCGCTCTTCTTCATCGTTTCACGTTTTCGAGGTTTCTTCTTGTATTTTACGTATTTTTTTCTCGTTTTATTTTTGTTTTCAACATCGGCATTTTTTTTAATAATTAAAATGCAACCAACGTGCAAATTACCGGATTACGTTTTGCCATCGGCGATGCGGAGATCTGTGGGGTTTTTTTGGTCGCTGTGCTGAAATTGTGTTGTAGTATACGAGGCTTTCGGCCACGTGGGATTTTTTTCACAACGTGTATATAAGGCTACTCTCATCAATATTCTAGTTCCTTTTTCGCTTTTGCTGGCGTATATTCGAGGTGGTAAAGGCAGAAATAGAGATAAAAAGACCAAGTTTACTTTTTTCGATGGGACTCTTTTCTTCGCTGTATGCAGTCAGGTGTGTATACTACTGTACAAATATGTATATGGGATTTCTCTTTTATCATTATTATTTTTTTTATTTTTTCATCTTTTTTGCCATGCACCAAAGGGTGCCAAACGTGGTTCTACGAGGAGACCAGGACTCGTCATTTGAATCGTTGTATATTCCATACTTATTTGAAATTGCTTTTTCACGTATACCTACCTTATATTATTTGACTTTTACAAGCGTGTAAAATTTTTTATAGTGGAGTGAAAAGTATAATATAAGTAGACGTCGCGTCGGTCGAGGAGGCGTACCTACCGGTGTAAAAAATATTTTTGCATGTGGTATATTTTTTATGCCAGAGGGATGAGAAAGTACATACCAAAGTGGTGGGATTATGTACGATGGTGATGGGGTTTTAACGTATAGTCGAGAATCGAGACTACTCGACTTGAATATTTTGTAGGTACGATACAGGGATATCGTGTAATATTCAAATGGTGCGTGCTTTTTTATGCAAGTAGTACCCAATTTTTATACGTGCATTGATATTTGACTGGGCTGTTTGGTAGATGTGTTTTTTGGTCGTTTGAAATTTTGATGTGATTTTTTTGCGTTCAATTTTTGGATGATTTTTCTTAGTGTAGAAAACGAGGTATAAAGTTGGTTCTAGTTCGAGCTTTTGGTGTTGGAGTTGAGAGGGAGAGAGGAAGGTTAGTTTTTAGAATATTGAAAAAGTAACCAATTTCATGTTCTCAAAAGTTAAACGCGTGAGAAATTGACAATTTTTTGTAAGCTTGTAACAAAACTCGTATTGGTAAAATTTTTAAAAATAATTTTTTTCTAAAATTTTTAAAAACTAAATTTTTCCAATTTTTGGTTCTACTGTTCGAAGAAAAAAAAGTAGAGAAATGATGAGTATGTAATATCAGCATAGTGAGTAATTTGGGAAAGCATTCACTTTTTTTTTGTCTTTTTCCACCAAGTTACAGTTCCTTCACAGCGTTGTTACGGTTGCAAGCCCTGCTTTTGGCTAAAATTGTCAAAGTCTCGTTCGCTTGGGCCAATTTGGTGCTTTTTTTCCCGCTTACAATTTCAAAAAACCATTGATAAAATTGAAAAAAATTGAGATAAGAAAACCAGAATTACTTACATTAAAATTGATAATATTGTTCTGCTTTTCGAACTACAATTTTCTAAAGCTTTTGCCCTCGCTTAGCTTGGGATTGTTTTCTTTTTTTTTTTTCAAAATTGAAATTCTTTTTAAGAAATCGTCAACAAAGTATTCAATTTTTAAAGTTTCAGTAAAAAATTAAATTCTCGCATACCTACTTCCCGAAATACAATTTTTCAATAGTTTTCGCCTTCACTTGGACCTGTTTTCTGACTTTTTTCTTATCAAAATCAACATCCTAAAAACATCTTTCCAATTTTAAAATTTTATAAACCAAAAAACGAACTCTTTGCATTAAAAAACATTGTTTTTTTTTATAGTTCTCTCGAAATACGAATTTTCCAAAGTTTTTGCCCTCGCCTTGCTCGGGCCTTTCCTCTTTTTTTTTCAAAGTCTCGTTTTCAAGTTTTTTAAAATCATATTTTCAAAAACTTTCGCCCTTGCTTCGCTCGGGCCTATTTTTTTCTTCGTTTGAAATTGGAAAAAAATCACTTTTGGGCCCCCAAAAATTCAAAACAGAAAATGAACATTTTTGTAAGTCTTATTAAATATGATATCAATCAGCAAAGTGGGCAGTTTTTCTCTAGTTCTGTTGACAAATTTTCAGTGAAACCCTCTCCTCCCTCTCAAAAAACCTCTGGGGTAAATTATATGTAGTTATTCGTTCCGGGCTCGTATCGGCTTTCGACGACCCAAATCACACTGTTCAGAACATTAAAATTTTGATTTTTGTAGCTGAAATAACATGATTCACCCCCTCCTTTCAATGTACCTACGTAGTATAACTATTGAAAATATTATAGTGTACGAAAAAATACGATAAAAGTACGAAAAAGGTACGAAATTTTGTTTTTTGGATTTAGTAGACACCCTGAATTGATAAAAGTTGTCGCAGGTTCGCAAAAACTTTCAAATGTTTTTCCAACAATTGTTTCAAAATTTCGCTTTGCTGCAAAAATTGCCAATTTGCCAGCATTTCCAAAATAAAAATCAGTTTAAAATTTGCAGAAAGTTTCACTTTTTCAACGAAAATTGTAAAAAAAAAAGATTCAAAAAAAGTATCACGTTTTATGACACCAATTTTTCAAAGTCTTGTTAGTTGCTTTTCTATTAAAAATTGTCAAAAATTCTCCTTTTCTTAGCATGTTGCGAAACAATCTTGCTCTTTTACCTAAAAATGTCAAAAATTTCCAAAAAGTTTTTTTGTCAAATTTTTTAAAAAATGTAGCCCTATCAGTTTTTTGCAAAAAATTTCGAAAAGTCTTAATTTTTCCAAAATTTACTTACTTAGAAATTTTGCTTTTTGCAAAAAAATGTCCAAAAAGGCTCCGTTTTTTGGCTGAAATTGACAAAAAATTTCGCTTTTTTTCTAGAAATTACCCAAAATTTACAGTTTTAGGTCAAAAATTTCCAAATGTCTTGCTTCAAGACCAAAAAGTTGCGAAATGGTCTCACTTTCCAAAAAAAAAACTCCAGAAAAGTATAACGACCTGTAACTTTTCTAGTTCCAAAGTTACTTTTTACGGGAAAAATTTAGTACGAGCTCAAAAGTTACTAGGAAAAAAAATGTCAATAGGTACTTCAATTTTTCTAAATCTTGCCCCTTTTTTGGAAGCATTCATTTTTTTATCTTTTTTCAACTGATTACACCGTCTTTTCAGTGATTCCTCAATTTGACCAACGTTTTGAGTCACGTCCTTCGATTTCGCTTCTTTTTTTTTTTTTTACAATGTCTGCGCACCCAATATTTAAGAAACCCGCAATCAGTTGGGTCCCAGCTCCCTCAGGGGGTAAATTTGGGCAAAACTTTCAAAAGAAATCTGGGGCATGTGATATATTGAATTGTATGTTTTTGGTGACGCTGGACACGAATATGACGTCAGATTTTTTATTGGACCTCATCTACGGCCCCTCAGCACCTCCCCAAAGAGGGTAAAAGTCAAAAACACGATTTCATTCGTGTAACACATGAAACAGTATGTTTTTGATGTCGCTGAACACGAATATATAGCCTTAGTTTTTCAAATTGACCTCATCTATGGCCCCCAAAATCTCCTTCAATAGGTAAAAGTCCAACAAATGGGTAATGATTTCCATATAAGTATAACATACTACGTATTTCATGTGTCGCACGAACAAAACACTTTTTTGAACTTTTACCCCATTTGGGGAGGTGCTGGCCGCTGGGGGCCGTGGATGGGGTCCAATCAAAAATCTGACGTTTGCCAACATTTTCAGAAAAATTTACCAAACCGATTTCCCTAAAAAAAAAGTCGGAATGACGCATTCGATCGATAAAAGTATCTACGTAAAATGAAATTTGAACAAATTTCATTTCGAGTTTTCATTTCAACGACTGGCGAACGTGATGAAAAGGGGTGTATTTTCTTCACGCGGTTGTTTTCACGCAGCAGACGTCTGCGTGAGTGTTTTCTTTAATAACTTTACCTCGCAACTTTTCGTTTTTCGACGTACGTACGAGAACGAAGAAAAATTAAAAATTTAACCGGCTCTGGATTTCCCATTACTTTGGCGCTCATCTCGACGCATATCACGTGCTTCGTTTTTTCTATTAATTCGTCATCGTAATAGCCACGCCACGCCGCCGAATTACGCCAACACTTCATCATACCATCGACACCTAAAAACTAAAAACTACACACGCTTACACGAGAGCCTTAATTGAAGCTGTCATGCAACGTTGCCGCACACATGACATCTGCCCATAACAAACAATTAATTACAGCGCCATTCTGGTGCGCTGTTGCTGCTGCTGTAACTGCTCAACTCGAGCTCCAGCTCGATCTGCTCGCTTGCGAAATCATTTTTCATAGCTCAGCGTCGCGTCGCGCATCGCGCTGTATAATTTACAAAGAATTAAACGACGTCGAGTAAATTCACTCCCCTGTGCTGCCCTTTCCTGGTGGCTGAAATCTGCACCATTCTCGTTAATTTAAACTAATGAGATTGTTTAAATTTTTATTCAACGTGCGCCAAAAAACGCTATGTTACGTATCGTCAACATGCCGGTGTGTTCTACGCCGCCATCTCCATCGCCTTCGTCGTTGTCTCGTCGTAATTACGTCTCCGCATCCTTGTCCCTTCATCCCTTGATAAAGTTTTCGGCTGAGCTTACACCCGCGCCGCGCCGCACAGTACAACACAAAAGCAGCGAAAAGTTATTCAGCCAAGTCATTTTTCATCGCTCGAATAGCTATCTTGTGAACGAGCCTTGCCCTACCATCATCTCTCTGCCTGATACACAGCATCTTCGTTACTGCTGCAGTGGCTGCTGTTGCTACGGCCCTTTTTCTAGTATGTACATATAAAAGGCTGAAAATCTCGACGGTAATATTTCGGCTAGCGAACTCAGTCGAAATTGCTCTCCAACAGTGTGTTGGGCAACCCCATCGTCCCTTTTCACATGTACCTACCACCTTCTTATCGGTATCTAATTCGACGATGTCTTATTTACGCGCATTAAACGCCATATCCTTACAAATTGGCGAACGTTCTATCTTTCTCACTCTTCTTCTCGTCCAATATATTCTAATGGCTGTGTTCGTCCTTTCTTACGATCGTGCTAGGTCCGTCCCGTCCGTCGCGCCGCATCCTTCATACGCGTCACGTCCTAGCATCGTCCCCATCTGCTCTTATGTCGGTGGTATAAGTAACATGATTTCCCAGGTTGCAGATTTTTACTAATACGCGAATATTTTTCCCATTTTTGTTTCTCCGCTAATGTGAAAGAGACGCAGGGTAGCTGAATTTTTCGGGTCCTTTTTATTTCGAGTAGCGTCCGCCTATATCTATTCTCGTTTTTATTTGTTCTACGCTGTTTTTTCTTCTTTTTTCCTTTCATTTTCTCGAACAGATAATGGAATTTTAAATTTTGTATGTACGATTGATTCGTATGCTAAGGGAAGAAATTTCAAGTCGCTGCGGGTAGTTTTCGATGGTTTACTTTTTTGATAGGGAGTTCCCAAAGTGGGTATCTTGATTCATTGTAAAGTATTTTTTAGATGTTTCTCGTTAGTACCAAAAATCAAATTCTAAGCAGATGGTTTTTTTCTTGACCAAAGAATTTGTTCTATTGCAAGGTTGAGACCAAAATCCAAAATTCCAATTTTTTTCCCCAAGACCAAATTTACTTCAATTAAGTTTGAGGGGATATAATTTTTTAATGGGTCTAGTAATAATATGTACCTACCTGCTTTAATCCTAACATTAGCTGAACGAATATTCCCATCTTTACTAACATTAAGGTGGTCAATAACACCCAATCACCATTTTCCTCGCTAGTCATCTTTTTTCATGAAAAACTTTATTGACGGGTATTAAGCCAGATTACAAACAATCAAATTTGCTAATATTTTGCTGGAATTACAATAAGAGTACAGGCTCATTTATATTGGCCGCAAAACAACTCTAGATATGTTCTGTAAAATTACCGGATTTTCAAAAATGATTGAAAATCTGTAAGAAACTACGGAACTGTGTCCATAGCCATCATAAACAACTACGTTACAACTCCAGCTTTGATTTTCCGCAGAAAGTATAAACGAGCCTTATATCTAGCTTCTTCTGAGCAGTCTTAACCACTGAGGATTTTTTCTGGATTGAGATCTAGTTACCTATAGGTCCCAGTTGGGTGTGTTCTCTTTCCTGATTGGTCTCAGTAATAAAGTTGTTGTCCTCCACATGATGGGTGTGGTCCTGATTCCGCCTCACTTCCTGGGCATGTCCTTGATTCTGTATTACTCCCCAATTTTCCTGCAGGTGATTGTTCTCAGTCTGATGGTTTTTTGAGATTTGTCTATTTTTAAGTATGTATAAGTTTCCATGCTCTTGGAAGATGAAGCCATCTTCTATGTTGAAATTGCCACTGTGCTTGTAGATTTCAATGCTCTCCCTCACCATTTGGTCAGTCCACTTTCTTTTTCTCAACTGTATGTTAACTTTGGTGAATTCCACTGCCTTGTCTGGCATTCAGGCGAATGTTCAGCCACAACTGACATCTTCACCCTTGCATGTCTTGTGTCACTTTCATGTTCTTCTTCTATAATTCAATATTGTTTTCAAGCAGAAAGGAAACAAATTTGTTGTTCCTTCTTCAATTTTCTCTCTAAACGTTATCAATGAACGATTTAATTTTTTTAAATTGTGCAGCATTATCAGAAATTATCTTTTCAGCCATGTTTTTCTCTGCAATAAAGCAATGAAACGTGTACAAACTGGATTTTCAACAGCAAACTACTCATCTGATCTACTGGTACATACATAGATGATCTTGAAGTATAGTGAAGAGCCTATTTAAATTTCAAGGGTCCCTCGAAAGATGGGCTGCTAAAATCAACACGAATTATTTTTGGATAAATGTTTCTTTTTCAAAGTTTCATTTTAATCTCAAATCCAAAATTTGAACTGATTTGATCTTGTGGTGGTGGATAGATTGAAAAGAACTGAAACATAACCCAACATATTTTAAAATATTTATTTAATATTTATTATCTCATGAAATTTAAACCATATTACATATCTTAAAATACATATTGAATATTTAGTATCTCTTGAAATTTAAACCATATTACATATAATTGAATTCCAATAATCTTATGGCATGATTGTTTAAAGGTCTAACTTCCATGCTAATGGGTTGTTATACTGCTATTTATCTGAAGAAGGTCAGTCTCAAGTACAATTACAATACTACTTATAAAAAAATAAAATACGCAGTTTGAGAAGTAGGTACTCTAATTCTTAGACTATTAGCTTAAGATAACAAAGTGAACTTAAAAAATTGATAAAATAGACAAAAATTAGAAAACTTGTAAAGAAAACAAATAATTTAGACAATAGGTTGTATTCAAAAATGAACATAAACATGTTTTTGTAAGAAATCTAATCCTTGAATAATTAGTGTTGGTAAGATAACAAAATGAACATTAAAAATCGATAGAAAATGGTCAAAAAGATAAAAAATTTGAAGAAAGAAAAACAATAATAAGGTTATTAGTAGGTAGCTAAGAAGACTTTTTGCAATATGGCAGAGGAGTTGATATTTTTGACACTGATAGGCTTCCTTTTAGTACATTCTACATACTTACTACACAGTAGACAAACTGAGATTTGAATGAAATAATGATTCAGATGTATATTTGAAGATACCTTGCTGAAATTCCCATCAATTTCAGAAGAAGGTACTCTAATTCTTTGACTATTTGCTTAAGATAACAAAGTGAACATAAAAAATTGATAAAATAGACCAAAATAAGAAAACTTGCAAAGAAGATGAATAATTTAAACAGTAGGTTATATTCAAAAAAAATGAACACAACCATGTTCTTATGAGAAATCCAATCTTTAAATAATTAGCATTGGTAAAATAACATAATGAACATTAAAAATTGATAAAAAACAGTCAAAAAGATGAAAAATTTGAAGGATAAAAACAATAAGGTTAATAAATACGAGTACGAGTAGGTAGCTAAGAAGGCTTTTTCCAATATGGAGGAGAAGTAGATGTTTTCAACACTGATAAGCTTCTTTCTAGTATGTTCTATGTAAGTACTACATACATGGTAGACAAATTGAGATTTGAAGGATATAATTATTCAGATGTATATTTGAAGATACCTTACTGAAATTCCAATCAATGATTGTTAATTTGCAGTAAATTCAAAATTTGGTTTTTGAAAATCAAAAATTGAAATTGAATAATTTCTGAATGGTAATGGTAAAATCTTTTGGGGAAAATTCTGCATGGAAACCAATGAGAAGGGTGTCGGAGAGACCCAACTGAAAAAATAAGTTGATGTTCTAATTCAGCACACAGAAAAACCTAATGATGTTCCATAAGATTTATACTATAAAATTGAATTTCTATTCCTGACAAACAACACATTTGTGCAACTGGATGCAACTTTTCATTCCCTAGATACCCAAAACTAGTCGTTCTGTCCATCGACATTTCAGTTGAACCTAGACCGCTACTCATATGCAAAATAACTCCACTGGCCTTGCTGCCAACTCTGAGTAATAAACAAATGCAACAGCACATGTGTCAACAACTGATCATGTAAGTGTGTATGTACATGTATATTGCTGATAGTAGTGTTGAGCTATGCATGTGCTGTTGCCTTTGTTTATTACTCAGAGTTGACGACAAAACCAGTGGAGTTATTTTGCATATGAGTAGTGGTGTATGAGTAGTGGTCTAGGTTAAACTACATACAGTGTTGATGGTTCTGTCAATACAAAACACCACATATCACAATGAATCAGATCCCATAAACTATAACACATTCCATCCTTTGAAAAAATTATAAATACTAATACTTACTCAACAAAATAACCACATTCTGCTACTATAAGAAAAAAAACGTTTAAATCTGACTAATTCTGAAAGAAAATTCAGGTAATTATAATTAAGTTGTTCATTTCATCAATATTTACAGTGAAATAACTTATCTAACCAAAACAATAGTCAATTTACAAAGAAATGCACTAGTGGCCAACTGGCCAAATAACTAACAGAAAACTACTATAAGAACATTTTAAATTACAAGTGACCAAATATAACTGGCAAATTATTTTTTATTACGGGGTGGTTTCTTGATCATTTTATGGACTTTTTCTCATGTTAAGTATAAAAGTTTCTAGGTTTCTACACCCCCGCCCCCGCGTTAATGTTTTGCTTTCAATTTTCGCGCATGAATATTGATAAAAATATTTGCAAAATTGAAAATTTTTGGTTGCTTTTGGTTACTCTTTAGTTACTTTTTTGGTGAATATGGGTTACTAACGTTACTTTTTTTTGAAAAATATCGTTGGGATGCCTGTACCCATTGAAATTCAAAAAACGAGAAAACTATGACGAAAATAGAGTTAAAATGACTGTTCCATACGCCTCCCTCTGTGTTCAACTTGCCAGTGAAATTACTCTTTTAAAATTGTATCCTGATTGAAAAACTCTCGAGGCAACTCGTCTCCCTCACGCACCTTGTACATTCATAAAATCTGAAAAAATCCAACTCTATAGGCAGTGTAAAATTAAAATACACTAGGCAGTGTCGTCTCCCTGTTGCCGAAACCCTCCTCGCCAGCCTACCATCCATCCGCAAAGAGTCGAGAGAACGTCGAGAAAGGGATGCGTTCAAAAAGACAAAATATACTACCTCGATTTTAATATTAAATATTTTTCGAAGATTTTAGTTATATTGTAAAAATGCAAATTTCTCTACATAGAGACCCGGCAGATTTTCATTTAAAACTTGAACGAAGATTAACGAAATCGGATTACAACAACAAGAAGAATTTTTTAAATCTGTGATACGCTTTATTAAAAGTAAAAAAAAAAAAGAAAAAAATTATTTAAATGTTGCGTCATCGTCGTCATCTCTTCCTCACTCTTTCACTGCCATTCTTCAAGGCTCCATTTCGGCCTACGAAAATATCATTCAATTAAAAATACCGGACAAAATGGTTTTTTTAACAGAAGACACTATGAAGCGACTATAATGAATTCTCTTCTACGCTCTGGATAATAAATCTTTATCATTTTACATTTTACATTTTTAATTCGGCATGGACATTATTTTCGATAAATTCTGGAACATAGCTCGACCTTTGCAAACTTGGAATAACTATGCAGAGGAATAAGAAGATGACTGTAAGATATCTTCTCAAATTCTACCGTTTATGGTTACGTAATTCCATTGGGTCTAGGTACATCGCATCGTGCAAAATATTTATGCACCTCGGATATCAACATCAATTATAAATAAGACAATACTACGATATTGCCTATGCCTATATTTCTGAGACACTTATCGTTTTTGATTAATAATCACTTGATATTTCATATTATTAATGAAGCAGTTACTCGGTTTGAGTATAAGTGTGTACCCCAGCAGTGTCATAATTGGGCGGAATAATTTACACCAGTTTTGAAAAATCACCCTAGACATTACGCCTTGTAAATGGGCTGGGTACGTAATACGTATATACTCGATAACTACATACAAGTAGTATGACAGCAGGGAGCAGGGTGCCACAATACAAATTCACGTCGCTCGACGCGAAAATATTACCGCAGCGAGTTGCTATGTATGTACGATGGCGAAAACATAACCGCGCGTCGAGTCGAGCCTGTTGGAAAAAAATTTATTTCATTTGTACTACTAATGACCGCAGTTTGTCGGCTATTATGCATAATGACCCGGAAAAGTGATAAATTATGAAATATATCTACTTTTGATCTACAATCGTACACCCGAGTCGTCGGCTATATGCGAATGTGCCATGTATTATACTAATACCAGCGATGTGCATGCCAAAACGTCAGCATCGCGCGCTATCGCCGCAGCTCAGCCTTAGCCAGCGTGATTACGTAAGCGTTCATGCGTGTACGGTTGCTTGTCGTCGTTACCCCCCTTTCTCTCCTCAAAATTACCCACACAGTACCACAGTCGTACATAACGATAGTGTCATTAGCTGTACATAGAGGCATAAATTTCATTTGAAATTATGCACAGTGTTTTATCCATTCAAATTTGAATTACCGAACCCCGACCCTTTAGCCTTCACTGTTTTCGTAGCATATTGAAGTTTTAATATTTTACACAAAAAAAAGTACTCGAACGATCACCCCCCCCCCTCCTTCTGTGTTATTCAAAATCCATAAGTATTATTCTCTCCATTACCTACTTCATCATATCGTAGCTGAGACTTCATCCTGCACAACAACAGGTTTTCATTTTGCCTTTAAAAACAAATTAACGATCTCCTCGACTTGAAAAATTGAGGACAAAATCTCAGCGTAAGAATAGAACATCGACAAAGATTCGGAAGGCACAAAATTGACCAAAAGCCCAATTTTTTGGTGAAATTGTCAATCTTGCTTTTTGCCAAAAATTGTAAAAAATGCTAGTTTCATGAGCAAAATTGATATAGTGAGAGATAGAACTATCTAAAGGGTGGTTAGGTATGGCATGACTACCTATTTTACAGAATCGGCCAAGAAATATTCCCTAAGTGGTGAATAGGTATGTTCCTCTTGACCCTGACTAGCTCAAGATGGAAGAGTTTAGGTAATACCAGTTCACCATTTATGCATATTTTCAGTTCTTCATCAAATAAAAACACATAATCACGCCATTCAATGCGATTTTATCTATGATATACGGAAAGAGATACTTACATATAAAATAATAAAGGATAAATTTACCAATATTTTATAATTATGCCATGCGAGCTAAAGGCTCACATATAGTGAGGATGCATGTCAATGTAAGTATAATACACTAATAATTACTAAGTGTTAGCTTAAGTAGGTAATTATTAGCTGTGACAGCTTCTAAAAACTAACTAAGAGCATGATGAAATTATGTCTTTCTTCAAAAATAAAATAAGTATACAGCCACTAATTCTAGGTGTATTTTTACCTATCTTACTCATCTCAATTAATTATGATTTATTTATAATTAATCAACTTGAACTTACTTGAACACTATACATTTTTTCTACCTCTTTCTGATGCACACACTAAAGCTAGGTGCCTCAGTAGGAATGTCTAACTAGAGGTTCGATGTATAGATGAGAAATACTCCCGATGTCCGGAATAATCAGGGTGTATTGAAAAAAGCCGCAATTAATAAGCAAAATTATTAAAACATTAGAAAAATACTAATTAACCACGCTAAAAGTGGATTAAACAAGAACAGAAGGACAAAAGGGGAGAACCCCTTTTGCGCTTATACATTTATTGTGTTGAAATAGCCAACACATCGATGGCTTGGTATAAATACCAGGTAAGTCCAAAATCCAAAATTTTTCAGGAGAAAAAAAAACGTTTAAAACATTCATATCTTGTTATTTGCAGTTTTAGATTGCATTATTATATTTTAGGGGTCTTAAGGGTATGGCCTGATGATATTTTATAAGTCGACCAATTATAATTATTTGATTAATGCGCTTTGAAAAGACATACTAGGTTTATACGGACAACATACGAGATTTTCATCGTACTTGCATATGACTTACGTGGTTTTTAACAAGGACTTACACGGTTTTCAAATTTACACTTGATGAAATTCTTGTGTTCACCTCATATGTCAGACTTGCGTGTTTTTTAATGTTGGATTTTCACCAATTAGAGCAGTGGGGTGTGTTTAAGACTGACAAGGTTTTTAAATTCGGATTCCTAGTTTTTTTCACTATAGACATCACAAAACAAGCATTTTCAAAAAAATCTGGACTTATGAGGTTTTCATACCAAGCCATCGACATCATTGTTTTGACGAGGAACAAGTTACTGCTGACAAATACTATCAACTAACAATACTGGCAACTCCATCTAAAATACATTGAGTGTTTTTGTCGCAGCAAAATCGCGATCTGAACAGCCTGAACTGAAACTAACTCTTATCAAAAATGCTCTGATTGGTTGAATCATAACTGGTTTGAATCTCCCGTGTCTGCGAGTTTCAAATCAGCAAATCAGATGCTTGTGTAAAATTTAGTTACTTGCCAGGCCGCTAGGAGGATAAAACACCTTTTTTTGATGAAGTTGCCAGTATTGTTAGTTGATAGTATTTGCCGCTGAGTTACAAGACCAAGTGAAGCTCTTGGCTCGAGATCCTAACTTTGTGCTTAAAGATTGTCCAGCAAAAATAGATAATTTGGCGGGAACGAATGATCCTCTCTAAATATCGTACGATATTGAGGGTGATCCCTGTGGCTATTTTGGGGTCCTATGAGCTCACATATAAGTTTAAAAGAGTTTATCACATTACCCTACTTCCAGTATATGGAGAAAAGCGCAGACTCTGCTATAGAAACGTGCATAGAAGCATCTCTTTAAGGGGAAATTATGCAAATAACTACCAGTTGGTAAGGGCAATCCTGCTCATCACAAAATTGCTAAAAATTTGTCGTTTTACAAAAGAATTTCAAAAAGTTATGCTGTTTTCAACTAGTTTCCCAAAAGTGTTTTCCCCAATTTTTTGTTTTTTGGTGAAATTGTCAGTAAAGTCTTGGTTTTTGCCAAAAATTGTCAAAAATTCTCACTGTTTAGCAAAATTACTCAAATTGCTTTTTTTTGATGAAAATTCCAAAAAGTCTCACTTTTTTTGACAAAAATTTCCTAAAATCTCTCCCTTTTGAAAAAATTGTCAAACATTTGCTCCTTGCCAAAAATTTAACTTTTTTTTTTCAGAATTGCAAAAATTCTCACTTTATGGCTAAGAGTTGCTCAAAAGTCTCGCTTTTTTACCAAAAAGTTTCAAAATATATCAGCTTTTCAAAATGAGAAACCAGAACTTTTAATTTGTATTGTTCTGTGTAGGTGCCTTCATCATTTCTACGTGTGAAGGAAAATCTACGAGTAATAACGTGAAATTTCTAGTAGGTCTGTAAAGAATGGCTTAAGACCACCCTCAATGGACTCAGCATGTTGAAATTAAGGTACAAAGTAGAAAGTAAGTTTTAGTATTACAACTTTATTGGGCATAATTTTGTGGAAATTCAATTTTTCAAAAACCTGCTGGAAACTCTAGATCTGCTCAAAACAGTTTGAAACCGTTTCCAATCGATTCGAGAGGTCAAAAATAGGATGAATACCAAATTTCATTAGATAAATTTTGATTCTTTCCTACTTTTGACCCAATGATTTTCAAAAATCAGAAAATTCATTTTACCAATTGAAATTTCAGCTGAGGTAGCGAGGATGCATCTCTACATGTTCATTCGATTTAGCGTGGTCCGTTTCTTAAACTACTGATGGTTGGGATAAATTCTGCACTAAAATCGCATCCCTGATGGCTGATACTTAATCAGCGAAGAATATTTCTGCCTTTTGATATCTGAAAGTGCACGATTATTTTATGCATCTCAAGTTTGCTGCATCAGCCAATGAAAAAGAATTACCGGCACTTCTTCGACGCCTTATCCTCGCTATGTACCTTCGCAACTCCTGATCTCAGAATACTTACATCAATCAGTGAAAATTCATTCGAACAGCTCTCCTCCGTAATCTTCATCAAGGCGACTATTGGAATCTCATAATACTTCATTTAGCGCCATGCCACAAATGATTCATCATTTCAGATTTCTCGCTACACTGTAAACTGATTACATTAGGAATTCCGTGCACACGATCAATACATACCTACCTACATCGAGAAAAAGACGACGATGACGAGGACGACGACGACAACTACGAAGCTTTATTTCGTTCAAAACCATACGCAAAGAATCGGACGTATAAATTCGTCTCACATAATTCTCTCATCAAATTGCACTCAAGACTGATACAAACAGAGACGAACAACCAAACTGTTATTCTCAATAATACAGAGATCATTTTGGAGTTATACTGTACGAGACGACGACGACGTGAAGTACAAAGATAATAAAGATACACGCATCAGTGAGAGAAAAGACGAAAATGAAAAAAGAGAGAGAGACGGTATTCTTAATAAAAATTCCAATCGCGAAACCTCTAAGATGATCTTTTTTTGATATAAGGACAATTTTTTGATTCGAGTTGTATCACGCAGTGTGTCGCTAGTTTTGTGCGCGGTTTCCCTTATTCCTATGAAGTATTCGAAGCGTTGCGCAACATACGACCAACATCTTGAGCTTTTTACGTATATATAAGGGTGAAATTGCGAGAACAAAAGTTTGTTTTTTCGTTTAAAATTCTCGCGACATATCTGAACCCTATAAAAGCTCTTAATCGGGTATTTTTGCCGTTGACAAATCTGCACAACAAGACCTACGTAAAACCTCGTGTCGCCCGGCAAAAAAACGTATCTACGTGTTAACGCTTTTTTTCTCTCTTTTTTCAAGCCAACATACACAATGTTACATTTCGAATCATCTTTGCACTCGCCATGTGCATTATTTAAAACTTATTTGCATGCGAGAAAAAAATCCTGAAGCTGGGAGAAGTGATTTTGTGAAAATTTTAAAACTATAGAGTGAAATAAAAAATGAAAACAATAGAGCAGTTTTTTTTTAAATATCTGTTTTTTTAATTTTTGAGGTAGTTTGACACCCCCCCCCCTCCTCTTGGCTCCGCTATCTAATTCACAACAGATCTTTGTTCATTTCAACATTCCAAATAACGAGAGAACTCAAAAAAATTTCACTCAATTTCCAGCAAGGTTCGTACAGTGTAAATGTGTCACCAGAACTCACCAGGATTCACCAAGGAGTCACCAGACATTCAAAAAAAAAAAAATTCGAAGGCTCTGAGGACATTCTGATGATTTTTTCAACATAAATTCACCTTAAAAAAAAGTCGAACACTATCCTCCTGACCTTAGAAATTTTTTTTGAATATCTATAGTGACTCCCCGGTGAATCCTGGCGACCGATTCACTAGAATTCACCAAGTGAGTTTTCGTCTTTTTTTCAGGTGATTTTATGATGAAAAAACTACCACAATGTCTTCTTGAACCTAGAAATTTTTTTTTGAATATCTGGTGACTCCTTGGTGAATCCTGGGGACTTTTGGTGACAGATTCACCAAAAGTCGCCAAGATGGGGGGGGGGAGGGCCATCAACGTTAGCTAGAAAAAGGAGAACCAGGGGATCCCAAAAGTGGTTTAATGGTAGATTATAAAAATGACTTCAGCTAATACATACATAGAAGAAGGTAGTACGTAGTCCCTACATGAACCATCAGAACACGCAGCACAATTACATTCCAACATCTTATATTATGTATACATAAGTAGGTCAGATGTGTGTTCTTCAGGTACATTAACCCCGAGACCAATTTCCAATTCGCTCGAATCAGCATCTTCCACTTACACCTACTCGTACGACGCAATAACTCTGCGTAAATCATGGTTTCGTTGCTCGGACCAGCTGCTGTTCTCTCATTCGCTATTTAACGTTTAAAATTCAGAACCAGTGCAATTTACATGTACACCATACTCTCGTTGTAGGGGGTTCGCCCTCACCTCGTCGTCGCAGTAAAGCTGTACACTGTACAGAGAACACACAAATTTCACGTATGTAAATCGTATCGACACTGTTTACGTTGTTTCACTTCCTGCTTTCACCCTGTTCACGTATAGAATACGCCATGGAATCGCCTCCATCGTCGCGGTAACGGGTGTCGAGAGTATTTCCTAATATCGGTATTCGGTACCTTCTCTTCATCGTGTATAGTGTTGCGGCTGTGCTTCCATTTTAGGACGACATGTTTGCCAACAACATCGCCGTATACGCGATAACCACTTTATTAAATGATTTTACCCGAACCGTTGGGTTGTTTTTCACCTTTTCTATTCTACTACGATGCGATGCGATTCTATCTCCCACCAACAGCATCAGCTGAGCAGCTTGCTAAAATCCGACATGAAATTTCCATCGACCTAAACGCCATGGAGTCTAATATGTACCTTCCACCCCTGTACTCTTGCTGCACGTCTTTTAGCCCTTCGCCAGTCGCCCTCGCCATGCCAGTAAATTAACGATTATTTTAAATACCGTCGGTGCTGTCGTAAAATCGGAATAGATATTACCTCGTATCGCGTTTCCCTTTCTTTTTAATCGTTCTCGTCGTCGTCGTGTTAAAATGACATCAAGATCCTAAGCATCGGTAGCAGCAACGTCATCAAATAGCCATCTTCGTGTATAGGTATACGAGTTTCGATATAACAAAAAGTTATATTACGCTTTCAGGTGATATTAACGAGTTTTGGTAAAAGGTTCAGAGCAATATCATGTACGTAAATTTATCGGTTAAAATGCAAAAACGTGTCTTATTAGTTCAAGTTTATCGTTGTACCGCTTTCGAAGACGAATCTGCATCGTTTATTTAGGTAAAGTTCTCGAATTTTTATGGGTAAAAGTCTATTACACGTGTTTGGGCAGAAAAAACTGCCATCTTCATGTTCAATTCGTCCCTGAGAATTTCAAAATTAGATAAGAAATGCTAAAAAATATGACTGATTTTTTTTTGTAGGGGGGAGGGAGAGGGGGTGCTTGAAAATGAGAAAATTGAGAAGAAAAAAAAATCCGAAGAACAGTGATTGATCGGTGATCTTGTTTAACAGTTTGGCAGGGAACTTTCCTTGATTCGTTGGTAACTCGATGTTCCTTCCATCTTGTTTCCTCACTGGAATAGCAAAAATCTGTTGATACAAAAATAGAAAAATCCTATCCCGCTCTATCTATATTTATCCGAGCTTTTTCGGGCAAAAGGTGAACGACCTGGAGAAAAAACACATCGATGACGTCATCACCATGTAAATTTCTCGTCGACGAGAGGACATCGCATCGCATTTCATCTTTCAAGGTGCTGAAAACGGGCGCTCGCGACGTAAGAGGAAAAAGAAATAAAAACGAACGAAAATCGTATATATTCAGAAGAAATGTATACCAATATAAGGAAGAAATTGCTTTATAAGTAAAATATATAGAGACGTTAGAAGTTTTCAGAAACTTGCGTGAGCGTACTGAGTAAATGTTGTAAACGGACGATATTTTGTAAAATAAAAGCTTCCATTTTCTCGACTAGGTAATTTTTTTTCTCATCTGTCGAGTGTCGACTCTGGTGAATTATAAACATTGTGTGTTATAAGATCAAAATATGGTCAGTTTGCATTTTCATCTTGTATTTCTTCAGCTTTGATTCTCAAGAACGAATTAAACGTACCTACCTATATTTTGCGGTCTATATTTATGATCCTAAAATGCTTCTACGTAGGTAGATGAGCTGGAGAGAAAAAAAGCAAGAATATTTATTTTGGTGAAAAATGACGGTCGTCGAGTTTCTAGTCGAGCTGCCAAGGTAAGCAGGAGCTCTTTAAAAACGACGACTTATGAATAAAGGGTACACGAGGCTGGGATTTTGTTTGCATGTTAAAGAGTAGATGGCCAACAGGGTCGTCGTCGTGGTGTTTGCTAATGAAATTAAAAATTTGCTCTTTTTAAGGCACCATATCGTTACTGTGCCCATCTAGTATTCTACGTTGCGCGTATATATATGTACGTACTTTAAAAGGTTACCTTTTTAAGAGCGCTTTTCGACGATTTTATCGCGTAATTTTCAACGCTTAATGATGTCGTGGTGAAGAGCTGCCGAGAAGTTGACTTTGTGGCCGGCCAATGATTTTACGGGAAAGGCTGACTTTTTGAGATACGAACTTTCTTTATTAATTAATAAAACACGTCCATAAAGGTATACCTTGGATACTCTTTCTGGATGGTTTGTGCTTTCTGGTGTATCTGTGTTTGTATTTGATGTTTAAAAGTATGGGTGTGGATCGGCAGCGGTCGGTCGTGGTGGATCCAGGTAGGTAGTTGGGTCAATGAAATTACTGAGTATGGAGTATAATTTGAAGTACAGGAGGCAGCTTGCTCAAAATAGAAATATTAATTAATGGAACTAGGATTTACAAAAGTTGTTATCAAATGTATGTAAGTTTGAAATGATGATGTAGTTTTGATGAAAAATTCTTTTGAAGTGCTTGGTGTTTTCTTTTTTTCATTTGAAAATTTTATATGAGATTTAGTTTCGAAAACTGATTTTGAATCAAGCTACTCTTTCTCTCTCCCTTCGTCCACTGTAGAATGATTAAACCGCGATGAAATAAAGAAAAGTTTGAGGATGAAAATAAACGATTCAACAATTTCAAGTTCTGGTTCAGCAGCAATAGATTTTTTCGATTTTTAGCCTCTCTTATTTCAATTCCTATGACTGTTAGGACGGAAAATTCCATATTTTTGAAATCCTCATAAAGTTTTGGAACCTTCTCATTCGATCTGTTCTTCATTAGTGAAATTAATTTAGCCCATTTGTTTATTGGGTAAGGCTTGAAAAACATTGAAATTGAAAAATTCAACTTAGGCGATATTTCAAGTGCATGTTGCAGATTATTGGGTAGAAGTAATTTCGAATCGCGGAAAAGTATTTCAAGATTGATCGAATTTCGTTTATTCGGTGTTAAAATTATACTCCTCCCCCCTCCAACTTCGAAACTAGTAGAAAAGCTTTCAAAAAGTACCTAATCGATTTAAATTGTAAGATTGGTACTGTTATATGAATGATGATCACCTTTCGATGTGACTGTTCTTCATTGAAGCGAATTGCTCATATTTGAGAACACTCTGTCCATCCTATAGAAATAAATTATAATATGTGGCAAGCTCTGTTAAACCCCACTTTATTTGTTTTTGATGAAGTTCTTAGTGCTTTAAAATTGTGATTCCCGGGTCATTCCACCTCAATTCGACCAACGTTTTTGAGTCATGCCCTTCGATTTCGCAATTAACTCAGCAGCGCATACCTCCTAAGCTGGATATGTACTTTGATCAAAACTGATTTCACAATTCGAGAGGGAATTGCATTTTGAACTTTTCAAGTATTTTGAAATTTTCAAAAATTGAAAGTTTAGAGGGGGAGCACCTCCTCCTCCAAATTTCGGCAAAACTTTCAAAAAAAAATCTGGGTCATGTGATATATCGAATTGTTTGTTTTCGGTGACGCTGAACACGAATATGATGTCAGAGTTTTGATTGAACCCCATCTACGGCCCCCAGCACCTTCCTAAAGGGGGTAATAAAGTCAAAAAAATGGTTTCATTCGTGTGTCACATGAATTAGCATGTTTTCGATATCGTTGAACACGACTATAGCCTTATTTTTTCAAATTTTGACCTCACCTATGGCCCATAGATCCTCCCTAAATAGGTTCAACTTCAAGTCCAACAATAATAGGTAATGATTTCCATATTTATGGAGTCCAATCAAAAATCTGACGTCATATTCGTGTTCAGCGTCTCCATAGACATACTATTCCACGTGTCGCAAGAACAAAACACTTTTTTAATTTTTTACCCCATCTAGGGAGGTGGTGCTGGTCGCATTTTTTTGGTCGAATTGACATGGAATGACTCTTTTGCATTTTATTCGCAGGCTAATTTGAAAATTGGATTGCCAAAAAAATTATGCATAATTACTTACCAAAAAAATTTTAAACTGCTGCGTATTAGAAATTGAGATTCCATATAGAGGTATTCAGAATAGATTAATTTAAAAAAATCCTCATAAATCAAAAACCGCACTGAATCACTGAAATTTTAGCTTGAGATGTAGTATAGTAAGTACTCCTTCTTGCTGTTTCGATTCAGCTTTGTCCAGTTCAAGAAATATTATACGCCATGGTACCTCCTTTCTTAGCATCATTATTCTCAATTTTTCACTTCTAAAATGTGCATATTCGGTCCCATCACCTCGAGAAAATCCTCCAATTTCAGCTCGGGGAGATATTCCAACCGTCGACCTTTTCCAAACGGAAATAAATAAATTACAAATTCTCGAAGACCATCGGATTAAGTTAGGTTCGTACTTCGTACAGTAAAAGATGAGCTGGACGGTGTCGATCGTCGAAAACTTTCTCGTACAGTTCGAGCCGACGGCGACGACTACGACGTCAAAGGAAATTCGTAGGTTGGTTCGAAAATAGGGTCACCAACCTTAATTTCCTATTTATTCTAAACACTTTTACGCGTTCCACGTCGGCGTCGCAGCTTAAACTAAATTTCTTCAACAGTTTAAAGCCTCATATTACACATTTCAAACGTTTAAACCCCAATACACGCGAAACCAAAACAAAAAGAAATGCAATGCGGAGGAGGAGGTATAAACACGTCGCAAAATAAAAAAAAACACCAACTCGTATATTAAACTTTCAGCACCCGCCAGTGGTAATTTTTCATCGCGTATAATTCGCTACAAGGTATAGCAACATAACGTTTTCAAATACGTAGGTAGAACTAGAATAGGCGAAAACACGACACATACAAGAGGCCATTACCATCGTTGTACCGATGAAAATTTAATATTTCCATTAAAAATTCCTCCATTAACACGCCAACAATCTCTCTCGCGTCGATACAATGCCAATTTTCCAACAATCGAGATTCTCTGGTGTTTTTTTTTTTGCTTTTGCTTTTTTTTACCATCGTTAAACACGCTATTTTTTTCCTCTCGAGTTGAAAAGTCGTCTCGTATATACGGGGCATATTCTCTCTGCCATCGAATCCCCCTTTGGTCGAGGGTGTTGGAAAAAAACCACATGGTATCGAAGGCGCGACGAGGACGAGACGCGATCTCGTCTGTACGACAATATTTTTCATGATGCGATTTTATGGGCGAAATTTGCGAAAGATTTAAAGTAATAATATATTAGTTTAATTCGGCTCGGCGGCGAGCATTTTGACAGGAAATATTCCCCATAGTGGCTTTCCGTTACCATTAAAACCATAATATTGCCGTTTAAGACTGAGCATATATTTTAAGCCTTTGTATATGGCATTTACATAAAAATACTATTAACAACGTAACAACAAACAACCGAACTTCATAAAGACGAGCACATTAAATTTTTTTATGATTCGTCGTCGTTTCGCCAGCAGCTTCGAAGCGCCGCGAGCCCCCCTGTTTTTTCACCCTCGTCCCCTAGCTAATGCGACGCCCTTAATGTGTTTCAACACACTTGCGTGCGAGCGTGCGTGCGACGAATATTTGTAAATAATACGCGATATTTTGCCTCTTCGTCGACGTCGTCGTCATAAAATGTGGTACATTTATCAAAAAATACATCAGCAGAGGGGAGTTGGGGGTGGAAGGTAAACGCCTGCGGGTCTAGTCTGTCGTAGCAGTCGTATAAACTGATTCAATGCATCGTACATATATATATAGAACCACATCGTATAACACCTTTTTTTTTTCTAACACACGAGAGGTAAAAAAATCTTCATTGTCATTTGCAAAACTCCATAAGCTAATGTACTTATGCTAATCTTGAGCACGAAAAAAAGCACTTACCCGACACCGCACATTTCCTGTATACACACAGTACCTACATAGTACACACCGTATATTTACTCAGGTTTGCTATTTCGTCGTCCTTCTAATTCACCCGCAGCTATTCTGCCCTATAAGGTCTGCCATTTGCCTCGCTTTCGAGCTTTAAATAACGTCATAGTATTAGGAAAATGAGGAAAAAAGTCATGTACCCTCATCTCCGGCCAGTATTTGTACCTAGAGCGCATCAGCAGTCGTTATAGAACGGACTATACTAATTGAATTTTGCACTGACCGTTAAACATTGTGTACAATAACCGACTAAAATGGCGAAATTGATTATACAAACTAACACCTCGACTCATAATGCTGCTGCCACTAGCAAGCCCTTGCTCTTCGCTTTGCCCATTGCCATCGTCGTCGTGCGACTGTACTCTATGGTCATCTCTTTACATAGTAGACTCTCTACAATGTGTAATGCGGTGTATCCGCGAACTTCGCTCACTCGTCGTACAGATTTATGCATAATAAACGAGCTGGTTGATTAAATTTAATCGTCAGCGTTTTCGAAGTACCGCCAGTTAACGCCATGCCACGTCGCAGTAATGTAATCATAGTAATAATGTAAAACTGTAAAAGAAAACCACAACGTTGAAAAGTTTTTTAATTTTATTTACTTTTTAATCGTGAAAGCCTTCAATGAAAATATAATTAGAAAGAATGCAGGAAAGCAGGAAGACAAGGGACCAATGACTTTCTGCTTGGAACATTTGTGATTTTTTCAACATAAATTCACCTGAAAAAAAGGTCGAAAAGTCACTTGGTGACTTCTGATGAATCTGTCACCAAAAGTCACCAAGATTCACCAAGGAGTCACCAGACGTTCGAAAATTTTTTTTAAGGTTCTGAACATTCTGGTGGTTTTTTGACAAGAAATTCATGTTCAAAATGACAATAAACCGACTTGGTGACTTCTTCACCAAGGAGTCACCAGACACTCCAAAAAATTCTCAAAGGCTCTGAGGACAAGTTCTGGATAGTTTGAAAATCGAGCTGGAGGCTCCAGAATCGATGGAAATGTCGAATTTCGCCCTGGCCTCGGGGGTTAGTTCTGGACGAAATACAGCGATTCGCACAAATTTTAAAAATTTCCTCGCACATTGTAAATTTTTTTTTTTGTTCATTTTCCTTATACCTAGGTATTGTAGTGTAGGTAAAAATTTGGTCAAAAACGCACTCTTGAGGTGTCCCTCCCAAAATCGGCTCAAATGTGGATGAACTCGTTAAACATGGTCGAGTATAACACACAACTCGATTTTTAGCTACCCAACTTCATATTCACACCTTTTGGAGCATATTAAAAACTCCCAACCCCCCCTGAATACTCAACATAAAATTTTAAAAAAAAATGTTTATCCAAAAAACACACCTTTTACCTGAAAAAACTTTTCGCAACAAAAATTCAAGAAGTATTTATTCCTGTTCCTAAAAATGTCCTAAAAATCCCATTTTTTACATGAAAAAATATACTAAAAAATGTGTACCCACTATTTTCAACAAAGATTGCGAAAAAGTATCATTTTTTTGCCCAATAATTATGAAAAATTCGTGCTTTCCTCCAGAAATAGTCAGTTTTGCTTTTTCCTTAAAATTGTAAAAATGCTCGGTTGTTTGCAAAAAATTCTAAAAAGTTTTATTTTTTCAAAAAAATTGCCTTAAAGTCTTTCCTATTGCTGAAAATTCTAGCTTTTTCGCAGCTGAAAAGCCTCGAAAAAATTGCTCATTTTTACTAAAATTATCTAATTTTTGCTTGAAAATTTTTTTTCTTCAAAATTATCTAAGTAAAAGCTCAACTTTTAGGTAAGTATTGGACAGAAATAAATTGTCTTGCTGCCAAAAAATTCTCAAAAAGTCTCTATTTTTCGTCAAAAAGTTTTGAAATAGTTAGGTAAAGGTTATAAAGAGAACTGATGATGAAATATTTCAAACAATTATTCAAATAGGTAGGTAAACGAAATCAAATTAAAAGGTCACATCTGCATTTAATTCAAAATTGCAATGTCGGAAATAATTGCTTTGGTCGAAGGCGCATAGCTCGAGACTGATCTAACTTTGAGTAAATCTGTCTCTGAAGTTTTCCATGGAGTAGGTGAATATAAGGCTCAAGATTGATAATTGGCTAAAATTTAAAAAATGTAACTTTTCGTCATGATTAACAGAAGACTGAAACCTACCATTTAAAAATTTGAAAAAATTAAGACCCTTTTCTAGTCTCTTTTTAATAAACTAATTTTCAAAATTGACTCTCAACATCCCCCCCCCCCAACGGACACAAGAGTCACAAATTTTGATCAAATCTCCCAATACTTATAGTAAATCATCAAATCGAGATGTCTGCCCCTGCATGGATCGCAATTTTTAGAAAAAGCATGGCTTGAAATTCCCATAACCAAAATTTTGACTTCTCGTCAGATTAATTTCGCAATTTTTGAAAGTTTTTCAAAAATCCAAAATTGACCACTTTCGGTGATTTCTGCTCGTTTAAAAAAATGAGCGCACATATTCAGGTATTTATTAGGTAAAATTATGAAAATAAGTCCCACAACTAATATCAACTCCCACAAACCAAATTTCCTCATTTTCACTCATTCTGAAGCCTCCAGTTTTCAGAAAAAGACACAAAAATCAACTTGAACAGCTAAAAATCAAGTCGCGGCCTATTTTCAACTCACCCCCATACTCTTTCCTCTGGCTTTGCCCTCGAAACTCGCTCTTGATGCCCCCAAACCACCTGTTGATTTCTTTTTTCGCTCTCAGAACTCGTTTTTTCGAGGTTGCCGCTAAGTCTCTCTCAGCTATTTGTAAAATGCAGCCAGTGAATACAAATTTTTCAAAAAGTTTATTTATAGGTATGAAGAAGAAATTGTTTGCTAAGCATTTGCCATAAATTTTTTGCTGCAGTGTTACCAAGTGATAAATTTTTAATAAGAAGAAATTGTTTGCTAAGCATTTGCCATAAATTTTTTGCTGCAGTGTTACCAAGTGATAAATTTTTAATAATTATTGAGCTTTATGAACGAAGCGATAATGTGATGTATTTCTTATTTGCTAAGCATTTGCCATAATGTTTTTTGCTACAGTGTTACCAAGAGATGAATTTTTAATAATTATTGAGCTTTTTTGAGCTTTAAATTGCTCCAGAAGCTTTCCTAATTGACATTTTGAACTTTTTAGATTTTTCCTGATGACCTGTTACAAAAATCTTTCCACATCTCAAATTTGAGCTTTCTAGCTTTCATAGTTTCCATAATCATTTTCATCACCCAGTAATAAGTAACATCCGACAATATGTATAATTAGAGATTAGAGATTCTGTTGAAGTTGAAAAATCGCACTGAAGGCTCCAGAAAGGCTGGAAATGGTGAAATTTAGATTGGGGGAATTAGTATCAGTTTTAGGACTTGTTTTGATCATTTTTACTGATCAAGTAGGTACGTACTTTTTTTTTTAAACAGTCAATTTTCAATTTTCAAGCGTTTGCCAAAAATCGTAAAATGAAGTTGGGCAGCTGAAAATTTAGGTTTGGGGGTTTTAGACCATGCTCTTCCCAAAAATCGCAGTCCCGTTCGAATCGGAGGGTAACACCTCAAGAGGTTCCTTTGTGAGTTTGAAACTCTAAAAATGATATCTAGTACTTGAAACTTGGCCAAGGCAGTGTACTGTTGGATGCTATTTCCGAGTTTTTTCATATTTTTCTAGTTGGGATATTTTGAAACAAATTAATTTCACTCCTGCGAATTCTTAAATTGAATTCTGTCGAGCTTACTCAGCATGTGGGATTAAAAATGAGTGATTTACGTATGTTCGACGATTCGACAGCCTTTTCAAAAGAAAGTGCTAGCTCGATGGGAAGAAGTTACAGCGAAAAATATTGCTTACGAGGAGCATATTAAAAACACAGAAATTAGTGGTATCCTCAACTTGATACTTACGTATACCTACAATTCACAAAAAGGAAGGAAATACGATACTGCAGCTATCGCGTGACAGCTCAATTCTGCACACGTGGCGTCATCATGTCATCTTATTGAAATATCGCTGAGCAGGCTTCGATTATTACGAATTCGCGTCGATATTGTTGGGTAATTTTGCTCAATTTATACACCTATAAGTGAGTATAAGTTTGTATAAATGTATGTCGTTGCGAGCAAAATATAAACGAGAATATAGAGAAAGCGAAGGAAAGTATCAAATTTGTCGAGTATGGTGTTGTAAAAAACCTTGAGTTGAGCAGCTTTATACTACGTATATATCTACGCTAGAGGAGAAAATCGTCTCGTTTCTCAGTCGTCGTTGTCGTATAGTATACTATGGTTAATGCAAACGTTACGGTTTTTCTTTTTCTCCATATCGTAATACGTAACAAAGTTGATTGAAATACTCGCATATACGAAGAGACGTATTATATAAGGGTTATATACTACATAACGTCATGTGTTTATCGCAGAGGCAACGTATAAAAATGTCAATTTACCGGTAAATTTGATGTTGTGCTTCGGTTCTAACAAGGCGATCATTTCGCTGTCGTTGCTATTTACTAGCAAGGCTCCACCATCGTGCAACCATGTCGGTTAATTTCAATTCGTTTCGACGAAACTCGGGCGACGAAATCGTTTTAAATACAAATAGAACCAATTAACCGAAGGTCGGACGAACTGAAATGTCGCCAAATGAAATTACAGCACCGGCGTGGTCCTAATGTAAAGTTAGATTCACCCTCGCTCGAGTGAAATCTCGCAGTATATATACCTTTTCGCGCTAATTAATTTCAACACCGTGTAAATTCGTCGTCGCTGTACCAAGAGATCTAGGTAAGCTATCTATAGAACTCGCTACACTTGTTGAGTGTCAGCAGAAGACGAGCGGCTTCTGCGCCAGGAGCCACCGACGACGCTATCAAAACTGCGAAAATTTAACGAAGCGGTAATCTGTAACATTTTGGAAATGAAAAGAGACGACGACCAAACCACCTGAAGTTGAAAATTGGACATTTTGACTTCGGCCATGGACTTTAACGATTTTTTCCCCCCGTTCTATACGTAATTCGTGTATAGTTCAAGCGACGATGACGATGAAAAAAAAACAACACACCGAAAAGAAAATCCTCGTGTACGATATTTTTTATTTTATTTTTTTTTAATAATGATCGAAAATAACAATTGTCCAAGAGTTGGGTTTATGTTATACATAAGCGATAGTGACATAAAATACAGATGAAAGCGTGGAAAACTGTAAATTGTGGAGACATCGGTAAAGGTTGCCATGGTAACGTCATCTCAATGGTTTTGGAAACGGAGCAAAATACGATATTTACAAAGGTACCCTTTGTCAAAGATATTGCTATCAGCTTTCTTCATTTCCCAATTACGCTTCAAAAAGTCCCTTTTACACACTGGACTTCTTATTTAATTTAATATATGAGACTAACGATTTTTGTACTCGGATGTCTTTTCTACATCCGTCGCTCGTCGCACCAGAGCGGACGTGAAAAAGCAAAAGTTTTTGTTCGGTAATCGGATTTTTATGCTGGAGTTTCGATGTTAATTAAAATTCGAAATGAAAAGAATCTCGTTTGGGGGCAAATTCCGCCCTTCTCCTTCATTGTGCTCGAAACTAATTAGTTATTCGGTGATGTCGAAGTATACTTTTCCGACTGTAAAGCGGATTGTCGAATTATATGTAACGATATTTATTTTTTTTTCACCGCAGTTTTACGATGTATTTATTTTTAAAGTTCTCTTTTATTTTATTTTTGTTTCAGGTGAGTTGGGTATATTCCTTTATGATGATTGGGTCCAATGCCTAGAGCTCGGAGAAGTTTGGTGGTTTCGAAACGAAGCCAATTAGGCTTATTATCGGATTTCTCAACGATGAAAAATTCGGTAAGGTTTTCATTTTTAGCAATTTTTGAGATAGACATGTTCAATTGAGGAAATATTTTCGATGAATCGATTCGATGCTTTTGGTGAAGATTTGAAAATGTGTAGGAAATCGAAATCTCGCTGGAGACTCCAAATCAGCTATAAATAGTAAGCTTTTAGTGAGATGCACCACGTGTCAGATTATTCAGAAGGGGAGGGGGTAGCATTTATTCTGTTCTCAGGCAGTTTTTCGTCAAAATTTGATGACTTTTAGATTACCATAAAATTTGAACAAATTCAAAAATGTAGGTATTTGAAAAAGTAATTTCCTTCGTTTAATCAAACAGTAGTCCAGACTTTCGTGAAAAATTTTCGTCACACGATCCTCAGAAAATTTATTTCCTTACCTACGTGTTTGCAAATTAATACCACGAAAATTAATCTCCAAATAACTACAAATATAAGGAAAAGAAACGTACAAAAAAAAAGAAAAAGAAAACAGAAACATTCGATACGTGACAATTCGGTCACGCAACAACCACCACACACTTCGACACTTCTCTGAACAAAGCCACATCGTCGTCGCAAAAACTTACTCAAATTCGAATAAAATCACAACTTCCGGCGAATTAATCCCCTCAACGCGGCTGAGCAGCGAAGGAATGGAAATGGAAGTACAAGAAGGAGCGGTGCGGTGTGGACAAAGAAGAAGGAAAAACATTTGATAATTAAACATACCACGAGACTTCTTGTGTACTGTTTTGAAAAGAAGTTTAACACGATACATATCGTTTTTGTCGGCACTCGTTCTAAAGCGTTTTTCAGCCTTTTAAATATTAATACGGTGTGTAAGACTTTTGTTGTAATTGACTGAGTTCTCGAGGCTGAAAGTTAAGCTTATATACAGAGTTTTTGCGAATACTCGTGGGAAATCGCGGGCTTGTTTGTACTCGGATACAAGCTGTGAAGAAGAAAGTAATTAAGTCTGAAGAGGTTACAGTGGGAATAAGAGCCATGATAACTTTCCTAATAAGACAAACTTTCCCTTTAATTAACTCCGCAAAAAGCAACTCGAATGTGTTGCAAAATATCACGTTGCCGCATCATGCTGTATACGCTCAGCTGTGTATACTTACGTCTTCTTCTATTCGACCCCCCTTTCCCTGCCTAACCAGTGTCTTCTTCTTGAGTTACAGTTGCAGAAATTAATTGTTAATTTTTTCGTCACGTTCGGGATGTAAATTGAAAAAATAACGTAAAGAGGGGTGTTTTTTATCGTGATTTATGTTGAAAATAAAATGTTAGTTCAAATTGATGTTGGAGAGGAAAGCGAGGGGTGGAGTGTTACCGAGGAATTTTTTTATGGGATTGATCATAATTGTAAAAAAATATTGGTAAATCGTGTTTTAGAAATCGATGTGCCAAAAATTCACTCAGAACTGGATCATCGACTAATTAGAGAATCTTTCGGTCACTCGACAACCTATTTTTTTTTTTTTTTTTTTTTTTAGATTTTAGATTTTAAACGTAATTTTAACTTGAGAGGAGAAAATAGTATTTTCTGTGGGTCAAATTTAAAAAAAAAATCTGGTCGAAATGATTTTCAAAACGGACAATTATGAAGTCACATTGTGACTTGGAAATAAAACTTTATAGTTAGGAGAATAATATTGAAAAATGGGAAAAAATTCACTTTCTCTCACTTATGTCGAAAATGGCTATAAAAACGCTCTGTCACCTGGGAATCGGGTAAAGAAAAAATATTGTCTATGAGATGGGGATGCCCAATTTCGAAATTTCGGATTGAGAGGAATTTTTGAAAAAAAAATGGTTTTAAAAAAACATACTTTTCTCATTGATGTCGGCCATCAAAATGCATTATTACTTAAAAATCGGATCTGGAAGCAAAATTCTCAGAGTTGTGGCAGCTCGATCGCTAATTTCGAGTTTTTGAGAAAGGATACAAAATTTACCTGCTTTTCTCACTAATGTCGACAATGGCTATATAAATATGTTAGTAGTTGGAAATGGAGTCTGGAAAAAATATTCTCAAGAGTTGTGGCTGCCCAACCCTACATTTAGATGTTTTTGTAGCATTTTTTTTTTTTTTTTTTTTGAAAAAATTTATTCTGAAAAACACATTTTTTTATACTTATCTAAAGTTAAATGGGATCTGGAAGGATGGTTCTTGATATCGTGGCTATCCCAGTCACTCATTTCGAGATGGAAAATTTTGATCACAAAAAGTATACTAACTGAAGTACATTTTTTCACTTAAGTCGCTTATTTCGAGATTTTGGGACATTTTTTTGAAAAAATTTGGTCTTAAAAAACCACATTTTTTCTCACAGATATCTGAAGTGGTCATTAAAACGTGTCGATGCTTGAAAATGTGATGACTGATGAGGAAGGGTGGTTCTTGATATTAGGGCCTGTCCATTCGCTCATTTCGAAATAAATTTAGTCTCAAAAAGTACATTTTTTGACCAAAGTTGCTTATTTTGAGATTTTGGGGCATTTTTTTGAAAAAATTTGGTCTCAAAAAACATACTTTTTCTCACAGATAAATATCTTGAGTGGCCACTAAAACATGGCGATGCTTGAAAATGGGATTTGAAAGGATGGTTCTTGATATTGGGGCTACCCAATTGTTCATTTCAAAATTTTAGGACATTTTTTGGAATAATTTGGTCGCAAAAAGTACATTTTTTCACTAAGTTGCTTATTTCGATATTTTGAAGAATTTTTTTGAAACAATTTGGTCTTTAAAAACACACTTTTTCTCACAGCTATCTGAAGTGGTTATTGAAACGGGTTCCGGAAGAATGGTTCTTGATATTGAGGTTACACAATCACTCATTTCGAGATTGTGGGATATTTTTGGAAAAATGTCGCTCTACAAAGTATTTATTTTTTCACTAAAGTCGCCAATTTTGAAATTTTGGTGCATTTTTTTGAAAAAAATTGAGCTTAAAAAGTTCACTTTCTCTCATTCAGGTCGGAAGTGATTATCAACACATGTCGATGCTTGAAAATAGGATTTAGAAAAAAAAATCCTCAGAATTGTAGCTACTCAATCGCCCATTTTGAAATTTGGGTACATTTTTTTGAAAAAATTGGGGCTAAAAAACCTTTTTCATACTTGTGTCAAAAGTAGCAGCATTTTTATACTTTATTGCAGCAAAGTACAGAGGGACAGGGGTGAGCTATATCCTCATCAGGATAGGAGGGGAGGGAGGGGGTTAAGGCCTATCTCTCACAATTTTTTCATGATCCGTGACTTTCCTTGATTTTTGCTCAATTGAGTAAACCCCCAGGGGCATATGATATGGTGAGATATGGCCTTACCACCTTAGTGGTTAAGTATTTTAGAACTTTAATTATACGTATTGGAAGTATAGGTAACATGGGAACTATATATAAAATGAATTACATTATTTTATATTTTTAGTCCTCTTCATATGTCAAATCTAATTATAATAAATTATATTGACACGATTGAAAGTACATGATTGACTTATACCTACTTATGATTTGGCATTTTATGCATAGAGTTAATTGGAATAATTTCTAGCTCTCTGACTCAACCCACTATTCTGGCATTAGTAAATTATTCACTACCTAGAGAAGAATTAATATCCTTTTCTCCATCAGACTAATTAAATTAATATTTCTATACCTAATCATTCGCGAATTAACTCTATCCAGCGGCGGATTTAGGCATGGGCAGAGTGGGCAGCTGCCCAGAGCGGCAAAATTTCAGGGGCGGCAAAACGCGGGCAATTTATTTTTCGGTACTTTGAAATAGTAAAAAAGAAAAAACTAAAAATAATGGTAAAAAGGGAAAGCACAAATCAGTGAAGCCATAACTTAAATATCTTTAATCAGTCAAAATTCAAAAATGTGAAATCACAAAAACAGTGTAGCTTTAGATTAAGGTGCCCCGAGGTAAGTTTGAATGGGTTCTTCACAATTTCAACTTTGAACGGCTGTTACTCCCCTAGAAATGAACCAATAAGTTATGGCTCGTGTAGAAATTCCTTCAAAAAGCTATACAATTTTTTAAAAATTCACATAAAAAACCTCTGTAAAATTTGAAGTTATCCCACCAATTTTGAAAAATGTTGAGATCAGAAAAATCGAATGCTTTCATTAAAATTGATGTTGTTCTACTTTTCGAATTACAAATTTTCAAAAAATTTTTTAGAATTCAAAAATTGAATTGGAAAATTCCAGAAATACTCGTAATACCCAAACCATTTGAAAAGTACGAATTTTTCATTTTTTCTGAACAGAACTACCAACTTTTCAAAATTTTTGATAGCATTGTGCTCCGATGAAAATGTAAAATAAAACATACAAAATGGTCGTTTTTTGGTTTTTTGTACCAATTTTTGAAAAAATTTTCGCTCTCGCTTCGCTCGAGCAGTAATTTCACCTTTCTTTCATACGATAACCATTCATCATTATGAACGATTTCTCGAAAAATTACCTAAATTTGTCAATTTTATATTTCTAAAAATCTGGTTTTCCCCTCCCCAAGTAACATGACTTTGATCCATAAATTTTTTCTAAAAATTGTTTTAGGGAGCGGGTAGCCAAGATCATCTATGCATAAATATGAGGAGGGGTACGAAATTTCATGTTTGAAAGCAAGAAAAAGGTAAGAAAATTGTTTTTTTGGTTTCAGTAGACACTCTGAATATGTTGTGTACAAATTTTTTGTTTCGTTCTTGGGGGGGGGGCGGCGGCAAACATTACTGCCCATGGGCGGCAAAATCCTTAATCCGCCTCTGACTCTATCATATTGTATCTAAAAAGAAAATTCCAAGAGTTTGTAGCAAGCTAATAATTGTTCATTTTTTTTTTTTTTTTTTTTTTTTTTTGTAAAAATCCTGGCTCAAAAATACACTTTTCATGTTTTCAGCTCTTCCTCTATTGGTGGCAAAACTTTCTTAGAAACTGACAAGGGAACTACCCAAGGTGTTACACGCCGATCGAAAAAATTTTTTCACAGGCGGATAGAGCATCAAAAAATATACTATGAGCCAAAATTTCAGCTGCTGAGGTTCACAGGGGGCGAAATTATGGGGGTTTGAATATCGAAAAATCACAAAAATACACAAAAATACACTGAAAAAAATATAAAAGTTGAAATCATTCGGCACCCTGTTCGCCTCAGCAGCTAATTTTTTGGCCACGATCTACCAGCGATATATGACGCCTTATGGTGGACAAGTCGCCGCGATCTGCGTGTAACACCTTGGGGGTGAATTTTTCCCCACCCCCTAATTTTGGGCGAAACTTTCGAAAGAAAATCTGGAGCATGTGATATATCGAATTGTATGTTTTTGGAGACGCTGAATACGAATATGACGTCAGATGTTTGATTGGACCCCATCCACGGCCCCCAGCACCTCCCCAAAGGGGGTAGAAGTTCAAAAAAGTGTTTTGTTAGTGCGACACATGAAATAATATGTTTTTTGTGACGCTGAATACGAATATGACGTCAGATTTTTGATTGGACAAGTCGCTTCGATCCGTGTGTGTAACACATAGGGGATAAATTTTTCCCCATCCCCTAATTTTGGGCGAAACTTTTGAAAAAAAATCTGGGGCATGTGATATATCGAATTGTATGTTTTTGGCGACGCTGAATACGAATATGACGTCAGATTTTTGATTGGACCCCATCCACTGCCCCCAGCACCTCCCCAAAGGATTAAAAGTTCAAAAAAGTCGCTGTTTAGCAACGTGTATACTGTCAAAAAACTCATCCCGGCAAACTTCAGCGCTAGCCCTGTGGCACTGGTGCGAGATTATTGGTTAGAAGATGCGGAGATCAAATCGCATCTCGGGCTCAAGTTTTTTTTTTTTTTTTAATTTTTTCACAATTTTTGTTTTTACGAGAGGTAATTATTTTTTTTTTTTGCTTTTGAACATGAATAATGAATTTTTGTGCAAACCAAAAATTATTAAAGATGATATCACGAGTAAAAAAATCATCCCTCGGGTGTCACAAGCGAATCTTGGCGACTTGTTCCCTTGGACATCATTATATCGACGATGGTTCATGATAAAAAAAAAAAAAGCAAACAGGATGGAGAGTTATTTTGATTTTTCATTTTTTTATTCTTTTCAATGAGTGAAAAATTCATCCCCAAGGTGTTACACACGGATCGCAGCGACTTGTCCAATCAAAAATCTGACGTCATATTCGTATTCAGCGTCACAAAAAACATACTATTTCATGTGTTGCACGAACAAAACACTTTTTTGAACTTTTAATCCTTTGGGGAGGTGCTGGGGGCAGTGGATGGGGTCCAATCAAAAATCTGACGTCATATTCATGTTCAGCGTCGCCAAAAACATACAATTCGATATATCACATGCCCCAGATTTTTTTTTCAAAAGTTTCGCCCAAAATTAGGGGATGGGGAAAAATTTATCCCCTATGTGTTACACACACGGATCGAAGCGACTTGTCCAATCAAAAATCTGACGTCATATTCGTATTCAGCGTCACAAAAAACATACTATTTCATGTGTCGCACTAACAAAACACTTTTTTGAACTTTTACCCCCTTTGGGGAGGTGCTGGCGGCAGTAGATGGGGTCCAATCAAAAATCTGACGTCATATTCGTATTCAGCGTCGCCAAAAACATACAATTCGATATATCACATGCCCCAGATTTTTTTTTCAAAAGTTTCGCCCAAAATTAGGGGATGGGGAAAAATTCACCCCCAAGGTGTTACACGCAGATCGCGGCGACTTGTCCACCATAAGGCGTCATATATCGATGGTAGATCGTGGCCAAAAAATTAGCTGCTGAGGCGAACAGGGTGCCGAATGATTTCAACTTTTATATTTTTTTCAGTGTATTTTTGTGTATTTTTGTGATTTTTCGATATTCAAACCCCCATAATTTCGCCCCCTGTGAACCTCAGCAGCTGAAATTTTGGCTCATAGTATATTTTTTGATGCTCTATCCGCCTGTGAAAAAATTTTTTCGATCGGCGTGTAACACCTTGGGTAGTTCCCTTGTGAGAAATGTTCATAAAGAGATAGCATTTTCGAAAAATTGAAATTGAAAACCATTGCTCATAATGTTCAAAGTGCAGAAATTTGGCAATAAATTGCACACATCTTCTTCATCCTCGAACCTTTTTGGCACTCTAATCTGAGAACTAATTTATGGGGTTCCAATAACCTCTGAAAACAGAGATCGATTATGTCGAGTCAAATATTTTATAGAAGGATTAATTTGAAGGGTCATACATCAATCAAACAAAGAAGGCAGATAAAGATCTGATGAAATGTAGAACTCATGAAAGAGCTATAAAAGTCTGACGAGACTGGTGTGATGTTGATTCGATGAAATATGGGAGGATGATTCGATGAAACGTGTCTCAAAAAAAGACTTCAATTCCATTTCATTCAATATGAATAATGCTTCATCTCGTTCAAAAAGAAATTCAATCCGAGTATTCGCTCGATATTTATCTGGAAAATGATCAGCAAAATACTCTGAGCGATATGAAAACGAGGATCAACGTAAATAAATAACGAAGATGTAACACCGTGGCTTTTAGTAGATATAAAAAGACAAAGATTAACATCACTCGTTACACACGAACCAATATGTTACATCATCACCCGCGTTTGCTGCAGCATCATAATCATTATCATGATCTTGGTATAACATACTCGTAAATGTAACGATATAAACACAATTCAAAGGGCAAAGCAGCGTGTCGTGTCGAAAGGAAGAAGACGACGACGACGACGCCCGCGTGGTAAAAATAATTAACAATGCTCATTAAATATGCGTCGATTAATTACGGTATTGTTTCGCGATAGGGTGCGGAAAAAAGGACGCGCGTAGGTGGGACGCGAGCAGGGATGGAAGGTCGTTCGTCGAAGTTGAGAGAGTACAATAACGAGACGCGGATCGAGCATCATTTGAATTATTTAATCGTCGCTATTAAAATTATTCCGAATGGGTTAACGCGCGGTCGTCGTCGCGACGCGGCATACTTCGTGCTCCGATACGAGTAGTACAAAAGCCGAGTGTATTCTTGCGGAGATTTTGCGGTTACGCGAGCGAAGCAGGGCTCCTCCGGGTGCGTGAATCGAGGAGGCGAGGAGCGGTTTGTGTGTATTTCGCGAAAAACACTCACTCGGCTTTGGAATCTGCGAGCCGAGCGGAGCGGTAAAAGAGAGAAGAAATCTATACAACGTACAGTTTTCACAAATCATTAAACACTTTCAATCGTTGATTATAAGGGAAGCACGTATTGAATTTTAAGTGACCGTTAGTCCGTCCTCCGTCGACCGACGTTATGCCCTGAGCCGATAAAGTGTGCGAATTCGTTAAACACTGCGAAAGCCGGACGAAGAGGAGGGTGTGTTGTTGGTTGTTGGTCGTCTCGGGGTACGATGACGTACAACGCTGGTTGAGTTTTCGCCTTGTCGAGTGCGAGAAAAAGAGACGAAACGAGGAAAACATCAAAACCAAGGGGTACGGAGGGTACCAAAAAGCTCGCTCTTTCCTTCGTCCTTTTTTCTTTCCACGTCTACGCTACGCCCGAGACGACGAATATGGTACGACTTTTCTCCACTGCAATTTTTTTTCCTCGTACTGTTTTCAAACGCGTATACTAAAGCTACTCAAAAAGTACGACTTGGCTAAAGCATCTGCCATATCAGAAATATACTTTTGGTAGTTTTACTCCCCTCATTTCGCATGACCCAGCCCGCATTTCCTAAGCTTTTGTGTATAACTCACGGTCGAAGGAACTTGTTGCTGGGTGTTTCCTCCTCCCTCTCTTTGCTTTCCGTATGCATAAGTATAGCAGCAGTATAGGGGTGCCATGTTTCGTAGCAGCATTTTACCACCGCACCGCGTCTCTGTTGCTTGGGATTTTACTCGACGTCAAAGCGGAAAATTAGACTCGGAGATTTTTCATCTTTAAGCAGTTTTAAGCCTTATTTATATTAAATTTGTTAAGTTTAAGAGAAACCTAGCTACAGTTGTGTAGTTAGAGGTTTCTTTTTCACCCTGCCGCGTGTCTTTTCGAAATACTTACCGTTTGCTAAAATACGAGTACGAGTACGAAGCGAAGTTTCTCCGCGGATTATTTCTTTACAACATTTTTACCTTTTTTTTACCCCGTTGTCACGGCGAGGGAAGTTGCAAGGGTTCGAAGCAGATGACCATGGTTGAAAATCTCCGGAGAAATGCGAGCTGATAGGATTTCGTGGTTTTGTTATGAAAGTTGTTCAAATCCTACTTTATTTTTTGGGGTCAAGTTTTTTGTTTTTTTTTTGGATGGAACAAAAACCGTGTATCTTTCAAAATGCTTCAAACGCTTTATAATATCAGCAGCAGGAAATTTCAAAATATGGAAAGTCGCTGAAGTTCTTCACTTGCTCAATGAAATTTTAAGAATACTTAAAATTTCAAAAGAAGATCAGTTCCTTCAGGCACCAGAACAATCAGGCAGATGCTTTGTTAGAATGTTTGCAATTGAACAAAAAAGTCGAGAAAAAAAACTTGAAGTAAATTCTCTTCTAAAATTCTCCAAAATGTGATCGGAAAATTGACCGAAAATTATCAAAAAATAAGATTCGGCCCCTACAAAATTTAGGAATAGCTTTTCCTGGAAATCGTGGGCGATTTCATTCGAGACTGTGCATCTGAAAGAGTATTTTTGAGTCCAAAATTTTTGATAAATTGGCCGAAAATATTCGGGAGTTTGCACATTGAACAATTGAGTAGGTATTTAAAACTTTGGGCCCGAAAAAATCCTTTCGGAACCATTTTTATTGTGGGCTATCCTTGGAGTTTTCTTACTTTTAAAAAAGTCTGGTCTAATCGGTTACTGTTCACTCGTGAGGTTTCTTCTTATTTATGTATTATTGAAAATTCCCAAAGATTAATAAATATTTGCTAAGTTGAATAATAATTTGTCAACAATCAAAATTGCGAAATGTATTGAAAAAATTGGCCAACTGATCTCCCAATCATTTAAAATTACCATGAATTTGTAAAAAGAAAAATAAGCATAAACGAGCAAATTTTTGTAAGTAATGGTTTCAAAAATTCGTCAAAATGTCATAAAAATGATTAAAATTTCCTAAAAATTGTTCAAATATCGCGAAAAATGATCGAGGAAAGTGTTGAGAAAATGCTCAAATACAAGTATTAAAAAATTGTTGAAATTTTTTGAAAAAGTTCAATTTTTAAATAGGATGTAAGACTTTAGGTACCTACTTTCCTGGTCTTTAGTCCGTTTTCCCCCCAGCTTTTTCAAAACGTTGATCAATAGATTCAATTTTTCAATATTGACCAATTTACAAAAAAACTGACTTTTTGCAACAAAAAAAGCAAGGCTTCCTGGAAATTCTGACCAAAAAAATTTTCTTCTGCGAATTTGAAAAAACACAAAACTTGACAAATTTTGTCAAAAAAAAGGTCTTTCCTTAATTTTTGCAAAACAGTAGAGTTTCTTGCAATTTCGGTAAAAACAAGAATATTTTTAACTAGGTATATTGATTTCAAAAAAGTCATTTTGATAATTCTAACAACAAACAGATTTTTCAGGGGATTTTGATTTTTAAAAAAATTAAGATCTTTCTGCGATTTTGCCAAGAAGCACAACTTTTCCCCACGTTTGTGTATTCTGGATCACGGGGTTCGAGAAAAGTGGACTAGGAAAATTGGTTATTCGAAGAAAGGACAGTTCGGGATTTTTCCGTTCAGGAAAATGTATTCGGGAACTCTTTCTTGTTCACCCAAGTAATGTCTTAACCTTTTGTAAAAAGTTCTCCAAACTTGGTCAAAAATTTCATTTCTGTTCAAAATTCTGCTAAATAAACTTTTTTTTCAAGAGAAAATCTCAGTCACACCCCCCTCTTCCTCCCTTCACAATAAATATCAATCAAATTGATGACTTTTTAAAAATTTCCAACTCAAAATATTCTTTTAAATAATATGCATTTTTTTTTCAAGAAAATACCTTCCTTGAAGTTGATCTTCCAAGTAAACGTTGGATACGCCAAAACTCATCAAGTTATGATAAGCCCAGGCAAATTGCAGAAAAAAATGGGCGAACCCAAACATAATTGCAAACAAAGGTTTTTTTTGGTGAATATTGTCTAGGGTGGTGTGCTGAACAACATACTAAAATTCCCCGCCCCTACCCCACGAGCTAACCCCCCCCCACAGTGGATCAAAGCCCCCCAAAATCAGTTTTTCATCAAGAACTCCTGAAATATTGAATTTTGAGTAAAATGAGCCCAGATGATCATTTCATCTTCTCCCCAATACCTATCAAATGAGCTATCGACCAACTCCCTAGCCTCAAGGGGGTGGCGCTACGACCCCTCAAAGTGATGTAATTTCAATGATTTTACATTTTATGATTTGGGACTTGTAACCTGTTCTAATTGATAAAATGAAGTCAAACTTGGGGAATGGTATTCTTTTGGGAGCTAGAGTTGACCTCTGGAGTGGGGAGGGTCAAAGTTGAAAATTACAGAAAGCTCATTTTTTTGGAGGGGCATAACATGACCCCAAATGGATGAAAAGGGTCCAAAATCATACCATCGAACAGTTCCCTATCTGTGATCAACATATCCAAATTTTAGCTTCCTAGGTCATCCCCACCCCATTTAAAGCGGAATTAGGCTATAAATCCCCTTATTTTGCCCTTATTTTCGGTTTTTTCCATCTTAAAAGGAGTGGGGATGACCTAGGAAACTAAATTTTGGATATGTTGATCACAGATAGTGAACGTTCCAATGGTATGATTTTGGACCCTTTTCATCCATTTGGGGTCATGTTATGCCCCTCCAAAAAAATGAGCTTTCTGTAATTTTCAACTTTGACCCTCCCCACTCCAGAGGTCAACTCTAGCTCCCAAAAGAATACCATTCCCCAAGTTTGACTTCATTTTATCAATTAGAACAGGTTACAAGTCCCAAATCATAAAATGTAAAATCATTGAAATCACATCACTTTGAGGGGTCGTAGCGCCACCCCCCTTGAGGCTAGGGAGTTGGTCGATAGCTCATTTGATAGGTATTGGGGAGAAGATGAAATGATCACTGGGCTCATTTTACTCAAAATTCAATATTTCAGGAGTTCTTGATGAAAAACTGATTTTGGGGGGCTTTGATCCACTGTGGGGGGGGGGGGGGGGGGTTAGCTCGTGGGGTAGGGGCGGGGAATTTTAGTATGTTGTTCAGCACACCACCCTAGACAATATTCACCAAAAAAACCTTTGTTTGTAATTATGTTTGGGTCAAATTGCATATTGACTGGGCTATGACTATGGTTTTAAAATTAAAAAATTAGAATTTGATTCTTATTCATGTGGATGAAATGCAAATTCCTTTTTTTCATCATGTACGAGGAAGGGGGTACCAGCACAAATTACTTTTACTAATGTTTTCAGATAATTTTTTTCATAAGCACAAAAAAACCGCCAACATTTCTTTTTTTAAAAAACAGATGTTGATAAAATACATAGGTACCTTGGTTAGCTTACATTTGTTCATGAGAGGATGAAGTTAGATCTGACACATCGCGTCCCTCACTCAATTCAAGTTCAACTTTGAAAAAAAAAACATCGTATAGCATATCGATTGTAATGTTTTCTAAAGCGCTGATTTCGAATTTCAGCTCATTTTTCTGATGAAAGCTCTCTGAGTTCTTCAATAAACCATAAAAATCTAAAAAATTGACCAAGTCGAGCAACTGACACTATCTTAGGTTCTCAAAGATGCTGGTTTCAAATTTCAAGTACAATAACTTCGACGTTAGATAAAACACCATTTAAAATTAAAATTTCAACCAAGGAAAAACTTATCCAGGACAACTCCAATAATAGGAACGACCGATCAACCCTCTCCACGAACCACGCGCAGTTCAGACGTCACTAAACTTCACTACCCAGCAAAAAGTACAAAGTCAAAAGAATTACTCGCCGATGGTTGTCGTTGAACCGTGCAAAAACTCCTCGAAAAATCAATTCTAAACTTACACGTGATTAAACATCAAAGTTTACCTCGCTGTAACCGGAAACACCGCGCGCCGCGCGGTATGCTTACTCATTAAAAAACCCACACCGCACCTCTACGCTGTGTACTTTTAATCCGCATGCAAAAGCTTTCCAATTGAACAAGAGAATACTTTACATAACCGCCGAAAAAGCCAATAAAAGAATACCAAATGGTCATTTAAACGTGAAAGTTGAACTTTTCACGATGAAAGGAGCTGCAAACCGAACGGGTTATGTATGCGTAGTCTGATTCTCGATCGTTTTTCAATATCGCGAGGAAGAAGGCAAAGGCAAAGGCAGCTGCAGCAACCGGAGTAGGAAATTCTTTCGTAATGAAAACCCAATCGAGCACGAATGAGCAGATGGAGAAAACAAACAAATGAACGAGGGAAAAAAATAGCGGAAAAAAGCTTCATAGACTATTTAAAATTTAATACTGTTTTTCTCCCTGGCGAGTTTTTCGCGCGCGCGGAAAAAGGTTGTTAAAAACAAATCGCGTCTTGTTGTCAGAACGAGAAGAACGAGCACATTGCGCGTACAAGTTTTCAAATGTTTAATTTTCTTTTCGCCATTTTTTAAGGTACTTTTGTATACGTATTACGTGTGTTATTCGTCGTCGTCGTACGCGATATACAGAGTTATACACTGCTCGCTTGTAAAAGTAATGTGAAAAGTTTTCTTTTTTTTTTTTCTTACTCGTCGACGAAATTGAACGTGCTTCACAAGACAAAGCGATCAAACTAACTGCATTAGGCAGTTAAATTCCGCGTATATAACCTTTTTTTACTTTTATTTTTTTATTTTTCGGCGACGTATCTGATTTACATCTACCTAACCATGGCACAGAGCAAGGCGAACGAGTCTCATTACTCGAAATGTGAGCGACTACCTACACTCTCTTCCACTCCATGTTTAAGGATACCGACGACGACGAAAGCTACACGACATGAGGCAGCTGCGAGTACCGCAGGGGTGAGGAGAGGATAGAAAAAAGTGCGAAAAAAGAAACGTATAATAGAGGGAAAACACATAAACTGACACAACTTTTTGGAAAGTTGCCATTAAAAGTTTGCAAATAAAAGTTAAATGTATTGCGACTGCCTTAATAAAAAGTTGTAATTTTCATTTTCTGTTATAACGCGCGCGCGTCCGTCGTCATCATCGTTGTCGTTTTTTCGCCTTCTTCGCCTTCACGTCACGCAGATTCAACAGTTTAATATTTATAATAAATTCGTATATATAAGAGAAAACAAATCTTAACGCAGTCGGAGGTCGCTGACGCGAAAAGCTGCCTCAAAGGTACCGCGTTCTTCGTCGTCGTCGTCGGTTTCTGGAAACGTTTAATCGAGCACTTGACACTTTCAAGATTGTTTTCTGCGTAGGTAATTCGCGCCATATTTCGTCGACACCTTTTTCAAGATGATTTGACAGGTGGAGAGGAGCAGGGTGGGGATGTGGTTTTAAAAGCCGAACAGTTGAACGAACGTGTTTTATTTTCGGCGCGTTTAATTACTAATATTATTGCATTATTTTGTCAGAAAACTTCAAAAGAGATTGTTAGAGATTTTGAATGTAGTGTTATTACAAAGGATGAACTTGGGGACAGAATATATTAGTAAAGGTACCCGGTTTTCGAAAGCTTAGTAGTGTCTCTTGACAGTTTTTTGAATTCTTTAATTGACGTTTTATCAAGGTATTTTCTCGTGAAAGTCGTTCACCTTCAGTTTTGACTACTAAGCTGCCACCTATTCATACAAAAATTGAGTGAACTGAAATTAATATTAGACTCTGAATTTTAAAAATTCTCAATGAATTCTGCGTCGTGCGAAGGATATCATTCTGCGTAAGAATATAATTCCAGAACATCAGTTTTGGTTCCAAAAGAGGCGTGCTGTTGTTGATCAAGTGCATCATATTACACTAATAATTGAATCTGCTTTAGAGGGAAAAAGTAGGCAAGGTTATGGTCAAGGTTATTCATTTTTTAAGCTTATGTGTTCGAGTTGCAGTTATTGGTGATCATTTTTGCGTTCAACAGTCAAGGTTAAGGTTACATTTTTTGGTATGGTTAAAATTACAGTTAGAAATTTGGAAATTTGAAAATTTCTCAATCTTTTCTTTGAGATTCTGAGTTTGAAATCTCATAATTTTTTATTATGTATTTTAAAATGATACGAAATACATTCAAGTTACATTTAAAGTTTAAAAAATTGAAGCTATACTGAAATTTAAATTCAAAATTTAACAATCTTTTCAAGAAAAAATTCTAAAATTTATTTGATACCTGTTATCTGCAGCATTGAGCTTTATTAGTGTGATGAGTACAATCCAGCCAGTTTCAAATTTTTTGAACGTTCTATTCACGTTTTTTTTTTTTTTTTTAATGTTTATTTATTAATCATTTTTTCAATTAAAATTTCAAATCTCTACAAATCACAGTGAAAAAAAACACCAGATTGATAGAGTGAGATCTGGCATAACTTGATAAGAGGGAAATTATCTGAATTCCTGTTTACGTGATTGAGTTAAGAAATATTCCCTTAGGTAGGGAATATTAACCTTGCCCAGGATAGCTCAATACTTGGAGAGGTTTCAGTCATACCATCTACCCTTCACAGCAATAATCTCTAATTACCAATAAAACTCATACTATTTACACGAAAGTGATAATATGTTTATTGTTAATCAGAAATAATATTAAAAAATACACATCAAAAGGTCACAGAGTATAAAATAACTATAGGGTCATTTTATAATAAATAAAAGCTCTGGCTTTCTATTTTACGACGCGCGTTAATGAATTAGACTATAATTAATATACTTTAATGGATAATAGGCGGTAATTACATACCCTTGAAACTGTACGCAGTTTCGGAATAAATGGTGACTTACTCACCAGGCACACATACTGTCCATGTTTTCTGTCTCTTTCAGGGGGGCTCACTAATACTAGGCCCGGTGGCAGAAATGTATTACACGAAGTACCTTTTCTGACGAGAAGTATTTCCGATGGCTAGCAGGATCGGAGAATACCCATTAAGAACGCGATTAAATTTGATCGATTATTTAAATCATGAATATGAGAAACATTTTAGCCACTAAGAGTGGGCAATATCTGGATAAAAGGGGCCGAGTGTCCCACTGTGGGGACCTCGTATGCCTACTCGCATCTACATAAATACACTTTCTGACCAAGAACCGGCTTACGCGTCGCCGAATCCGAGATCAAGTTCAGTTGGAAATGCAACTTACTGGAAAAATACAACTAGTTTGGCTCGTGGCCGTGTTGCTCTATTTATAGTCGTAGGTGCATCGTTCGATGCGCTTGCCGCGGATATCGATGACATTGAATTGTCATAAAAACATAGTAGTAGGAGTAGCGATATAGTAGGAGTTATCACATTACCATACTTGCAGTTTAAGGGAGTTATTCTATTAATCCTCGCTAGGGTGATGATTAATTTAATCATCGCCAAGGCGATGAAGGCATATTTCCTCATATCAAGATGAAAAGAATAAGAAAAATAAAACTTTCAATTTTTTTTTGATTTGTACCTAACCAGGTTTTCTGAAAAATTTTTAGTTATGGTTACGATTACGGTTCATTTCGATCTCAAAAAACAGTTATGGTTAATGATATTTCAGTCATTGCGTCATCGTTCGGGTAATTTAAATTCGGGGAATCGGATTTGGGGATATGGGATTCAGAGTATCAGATTCGAATGTGGGAAAAAATAAAAATTTTACCAAATTGACCTAGAAAGCTGGGGATATATCCTATTTTCGACCTGCCAAATCGATTGGAAACTGTTTCAAACTGTTTTGAGCAGTTCTGGAGCCTTGAGAAGTTTTTCAAACGCAAAATTCCCACAAAATTTCATCAATGGAGTTGGAAAGCCAAAATTTACTCTACACTCCAATTTTAACACTCTCTGAAGATGACTTCGGGTGGATTCAAGTCATTTTGGAGCCTCTAACGACTTTTTGAAAGGTTTCATGACGTTCTTAGGAAAACTGAAATTTCCAAAAAGTAGCTGGAAGCTTCAAAATCACTTGAAACCACCATGCAGTTGACTCCATATTGTATTGAAATTAGATTGTAGAGTAAATTTCGGCTCGTCAACTCTGTTTGATAAAATGATGTAGAAATTTCAAGTTTTAAAAATCTGGTGGAGACTCCAGTAATTTTCGAAAAGTCGCTGGAGGCTCCAAAATGACTTGAACTCACCCGAAGTCGTGTTCAGAGAGTTTTATAAAATTGGAGTGCAGAGTAAATTTCAGCTTTCCATCTCCATTTGATGAAATTTTGGGGAAATTTCAAATTTCAAAAATCTACTGAGGGCTCCAGTAATTTTCAAATAATTGCTGGAAGCTTCTACACGACTTGAAATCCATGACTTCGTAGAGTATTGAAATTAGTTTGCAGAATAAATTTCGGCTTTCCAACTCCATTTGACGAAATTTTATGGGAATTTCAAGTTTCAAAAATCCGCTGGCCTCTCTCTTAGGTATTTATTCGTTCATTTATTTTATTTTTTTTACCATATCTACTGAACTATCAACTACGAAAAACATCTCTTACACTTTCCTTCCAGCCTTTTTTCTGAGAGGAGAAGTGGGGGAGGCTCTCTTCGCTGTCCCAATATTCCCTCGCATTCAAATTCAATTCAGAAGCGTGTTACTCATCATAGACGCACTTTTGGGTTATATTTTGAAATATCATTTCCTTGATGAGAAATCTCGAAGAAAAGAAAATCGCCTACCCCCCTCTCACTTTGAACCGAAACTTCAAAAAATAGATCTGAACATGTGACATATTAATCCGGCATATGACAATAGAAGTAATTGCACCCCCCCCCCCCGCCGATCATCCGGGACAACTTTTTTCTTAAAGGGGACGTCCTAAGGAACATTTTAAAACAACCTTCCCACTTGACAATAAATTCGCCGCTTTCAGCCGAAACGCCGGTTGTTTTTGCATAACTGCCACTTAAAATGCGCTCAAAAACGACAGTGAATTTGCCGGTGAAAAAAACGCCGGCTACTTTTAAGAAAACAGCTACTTAAACAGCCAGCGAATTGCAGTTTTTTTTTATTTGCCGAATCGCCGGTTAGCCCTAGTAAAAAGTCGCCGGCTACTTTTATAGAAACAGCCGCGTGTTGATTCGCTGATTACAATGCACATGCGCAACGTATGTTTCACAACTCATTTTCACAAAATTTAAAGGAAAGTACGAAGTGCGGTACATGTATACCGCTTGAAAACAAACATTTTAACGTTGCTGTGATAGCTGAATGGTGAGCGCTCTGGACTTCCACGCAGGAGTCGTGGGTTCGATCCCCGCTTGGGTTCAAAATTTTTTGTAGTTTGGTAGATTTCTCGGCGTTTTAATGAAATAAACAGCCACTTTAAACGGCCGGCGTTTTTTTACCAGCAAATTTACTGTCATTTTTGGGCCGGCTTTTTCACCGGCTTTTCAATCGGCGAATCTATTGTCAAGTGGGTTGTTCAAAAAAAAGTTGGCCTTACTTACAAAATGGTGGTCATTTTGATCGACAGATGAGCCGAAATCGCAGATTTTACGTTCCAATATAGGACTTGCACAAAATTTTTCAAACTGTTCAAAGGTAGATCGAAAGATCATGCAAAAATTTATCACCTGTCAAAATTTCAAGTGCTGAAGTGCGTTTTTCGATTGTTGGTGAATTTTTGAAAATCAAATTTAGGCCAAAAATGAAGAAAAAAATCAAAATTTCTCCAAATTGACCAAGAAAGCTGAAATTTGGGATACACCACTATTTCAAACCGTTTTGAGCAGTCCTGGAGCCTCCAGCAGATTTTTGAAAGTCGAAATTCCCACAAAATTTCACCAAAATGGAGTTGGAAGGCTGAAATTTACTCTGAAAATTAATTTCAAAACGCTACGAAGTCAACTGCAGATGGATTTCAAGTAGTTTTGGAGCCCCCAGCGACTTTTTGAAAATTACTGGAGCCTCCAGTAGATTTTTGAAGCTATATTTCCTAAAAATTTCATCAAAGAGAGATGGATAGTCAAAATTCATTCTGTAAACTAATTTTAATGCGCTACGAAGTGTCTGCTGGTGCAGGATTTCAAGTCGTTTTGGAGCCTCCAGCCACTTTTTGAGAGGTCGTATGGTGTTTTTTATTTTGGCAAATTGACATTTCCAAGAAGTAGCTGGAAGCTTCAAAACCATTTAAAACCATTTGAAACCACCATGTAATTGACTTCTTATCGTATTGAAATTAGTTTGCGAAGTAAATTTCAGCTTGCCAATTCCATTTGGTAAAATTTTGCGAGAATTTCAAGTTTCAAAAATCTACTGGAGGCTCCAGTAATTTTCAGGAAATCGCTGAAGGCTTCAAGATGATTTGAACCTACCTGAAGTCGTCTTCAGAGCGTGTTTAAATGTGAGTGTAGACTAAATTTCAGCTTTCCATCTCCATTTTGATGAAATTTTGTGAAAATTTAAAGTTTCAAAAATCTTATGGAGGCTCCAGTAATTTTCAAAAAGTCGCTGAGGGCTCCAAAACTACTTGAAATCCATCTGCAGTTGACTTCGTAGCGTATTGAAATTAGTTTGCAGAATAAATTTCTGCTTTCCAACTCCATTTTGGTGAAATTTGGTGGGAATTTCGAGTTTAAAAAATCCGCTGGAGGCTACAGAACTGCTCAACACGGTTTGAAACAGTTTCCAATCGATTTGGCAGGTTGAAAATAGGGTATACCTCAAATTTCAGCTTTCTAGGACAGTTTGGTAAAATTTTGATTTTTTCCCCTCATTTTTGGCCTAAATTGGATTTTCAAAAATTCACCAAAAATCGAAAAACGCACTTAAGCACTTGAAATATTGAGAGGTGATAAATTTTTGCGCGATCTTTCGATCTACCTTTGTACGGTTTAAAAAATTTCGTGCAAGTCGCTATGTTGGAACGCATTAAAATCTGCGATTTCGGCTGACCTGTCAATCAAAATGGCCGCCATTTTGTGAGTAGGGCCCTTTTTTTTGAAGACAAGGGCTAGAAATGTTCTTTAGGACTCCATCTTTTAAGAAAAAAGTTGACCCGGAGGATCGGTGGGGGCAGTAGATCCTTATCCCCCCCCCAACTATAGCTACCTAAACTCGCCCATAAATCGCGAGATCCAGCGATACACCATTATTCAAAACCAACTGCATAGTGCATATTTATCCGATCGGAGTGGCGAAGAGATGCCGGAGGGAAAGAAACGATAGATCAACGAAAATTTCCCGAAATAACCCGCGAAATCGGCGGTAACCGCGGTGGACGGGGTATAAGAGCTATTAAAATAATAAATTTTATTTATTTATATTCAACAAGATCAGGCATGGTTGTGCCCCGTTCATAATTCACGATAAATGGTAACATACCATCCACAGTGCTAGGGCTGCAGCCGATGCGGCGCAAGGGGGTAGGCGACGCGGCGTGGCTTTTATCTGTTCCTCTTTCGCGTCAACCCTTGCCTCGTCCGCCCAACACATTCGCATGCCAACGGTTTTCATTCAATTAAGGGCTTAACCCTAACGCGAAATGTGTGTATAATAGTCGAACGTCATAACGGAACATGGATACTCGTAAATTTAATTCTAACGTGTAATCTCCGATGTAATATACGTGTTTCTCGTACCCTTGGCTGGCCCTGTGGGGTGCGGTGTGCGCCCTCTCTCATTTACCTTAAACTACTCATATACGAGTACAAGCCGAGCTAAATTAATAAACCACGTCGAAGAAATTGTCCGCTTTAATGTCGGTGCTGTGCGAAGATTTTGCCACCAGATATGGCGTCGTCTCTTCGATGTCGCTCTCGTTTATATACGCCCGGATTGGGATGCTCATCGCGTACCATCGTGTATACCTATTAAATATTTGGGTGAAAGTGCTCGGTGGAGGGTGCTATATGTAGATATTGTACATACACGACACACGTAGAATGACTTCCGTGTTCTTATGAGATAGATTAATGTCCTGTTATAGGGAATAATGGTCTGACTACCCTTGAAAATCTTATCGATAGTGTGCCAGTGCCTGGAAGCTATGAGCATGTAATGTTCATGTTTGTACGAAATTAGCAGGGGTCTTATGGGACAGATGAAATGAACAGGAAACATTCGAACTTTAGAGGGGTGAAAGTGACGCAAAACTCAATTTCCTGATCAGGATGCCTACTGTCTAAAATCTAGAAAGTTGAATTCGTGCTTTTTTCGTGTGCTTTCGAGACTGTAAACACTCTGACTGATCAACAAAATAAATGTACTTGAATTCTGATTTTTCGATCCTACTTCTGTATCATTCAAGTACCCCCTTTCTCCTTTTATAATTCTCAACCTCATGCTCCGAAATGTTGATTAAAATTTCAAGTTTTGAGTAAAAAAAATTTCCAAAATTTCCGGCCACCGAAAACTACGTAGATCATCAAACATCCACACCCCCCCCCCCATCCTTCAATCTTAAAGAGGGAAGACATGTCAGCATTTTATCACCAGATTCATCCACCATCGTACCCGAATAAGTGTCACACTCATCCAAAAGCACTTCGTAGCCGTTCATTTGACCAGAAAGAAAAAGAAAAAAAATATGGCAGCGTGAAATTTCACTGGTTCAGATTTTCTAGATGAGAAAATTCGCTGTTCGCGTAATAGGCTCTCGCGAATTTTAAGAATAGGGATATCTTTTTGTCACGTTCGTTGGCGCGTGTTCCACATCCTCGCCGAGATGAAATTGTATCGTATATCGGTGTAGATGAAGACGGTTCGAGGGGATGACATTATAGCCGTATGAAAATACTACACATACTTTCGGCCTATAAAATAGTCGTATACGAGCATGAAAAGCGAAAAAGAGAAAGAAAAATAGTCGACTCGTGTAAAGGAGAGCAAAATCGTGCGAATGAGTATCGTGCCGCGTTTGCCGATGCTAAATTTCAAGAGCAGAAAAATAAGCCCAAGTAGAATCAGGCGCGCGAAAAAATGTATATAAAAGTTAAAAGAAGCGTAAGTAAGCGTAGGGGTATAAGTTCTTCATGCGTATAACTATCATCAGTATTTTCACTCGGAATACTTTGGAGCTCGTTACATAACGTAATTATTACTGCTCCATTACTCTGATTTCCTTTTTTTTCTTTTTTTTTTATACGCCGCCACCACCGTCGTCGTCGTATTTTGCCATTCTGTGTTGATTGGTTCGAAGTGTGTGTGTGTGTGTCTATGTATGCTTCGATTGTCGAGTACGAGTATGTGGTGTGAAAGCTCGTCGGCTTCGGTGGCAGAAAGTGAAACGAGATGTTTGTGAAATGGCGCAGATTTTGTTTGTGTTGGATTTTTCTCATGCAGCGAGAGTATGATCCGAGCTATTGTAGTGTTTATGATCCAGGTGGATAGAAAATATGGAGAGGGGGAGAATGTGCATCAGGAAGGCAGATTTGGCATTTTTGCAAACCTCTGCACAAAGTAATGATTCTCCCCCCCACCCAAATCGAAAAATCAAAAATCGTGAAGACACAAAATCCTTTCAACTCAGAATACGTTACAAAAATTGTGAAAAAAAATATTGATACCTATCCACAAACATTACTTACCTACTTACATTTTTTAAAATACAAAAAACAAAAAAAAAAACACTAATTATACAGAACAAATATTTTTATTTAGCGGGTTCGCCATTTTTTTTTTTTTTTTGCAATTTTGAATTCTGATGGATGCGAAATTCGAACAAAAAAATTGGATAAAATCTTTAAGCGTTTAAGTATAAGTAAAAACGATTTTCCCCCTGTTTTTTAAATATTTTTTTATTGCCAATAATACCTAAAAATGATGGGTTGTGAAGCACCACCATGATGCCAAATTTCAGGGACTGAATTAATTTTTCATTTTTCATTTTGAAAATTTCAATTTTGCTGAAAATCTGATTCAATCGAGATAAAAAGTTGATATTTGAATTAGCATCCCATTTTTCACCTTCCGAACCAAGAGCATGGTCTGAAACCGCTATAACCAAAATTTCAGCAGCTCAAATTGATTTTTCGATCTGTAATGAATTTTCGGAAACCCAAAATTGATCGTTTTTTTGGCGATTTATACATTTAAAAAAAGAATACTTAGCTCCTCCGAACCGAATTTCACAATTTCCGGCCTTTCTTGAGCCTCCAACGTGATTTTCAATTTTTAAAAAATTTTTGAGGGTCTTTAGAAAACGTAGAAAATCGTCAATGGTGCCTTTGAATACTTAAGTATGTGACACTTTTTTTTGCAAAAGTAAGAGGAATTTTATTAAGTCTTTGAAGAAAACACGCATTTCGAATATTCGAATGTATTTACACTTTTGTACATTGATACTGAGACATATACGAGTACATCGATCGAATGTATTACTAAGACTAAAAACTAATCTAAGAGTAGAGAATATAGCGGCTACGACGTCCGTGGCGGCTGTTATTTATCAGCTGCCGCTGACTCATCAGAGATACATAGCTTGAGAGATATAATAGTTCTCCCACACTAATAGGAAAACCAATCTGGTGTTTGTCTGTTACGAGTTGATCGCCGAAGTTGAGTCGAATCATTTTGCGATATTTTTGGCTCATTGACCTTGAAAGTGACGTGTCGTTGTGCTGGAGAATTGTTAGACGATTCTGTCGTCTGTGGCAATGGTATGTTCGATTTTACCAACTGATTGACGTGTTTTTTTGTTTTGAATCCGTTGTCCAATACCACATCATAATGAATTGCACCGAGCCGAGCAATTACTTTACCCAATTTCCACTGTTCGTTGAATCGAATGAGTACTCTCTCCCCTACTGAAAAAAATCGCTTAACCTGGGGTGTGGATCGGGGCTGGGACTGGGGAGGAGGACGTAAAACATCAAGTTCAATACGCAACGGACGATTTAAGTACAATTCAGCTGGCGATTTACCATTATTGAGCGGAGTTGCTCGATATCGAAGAAGAATTTTTCTCACTAGGTGAGGAATTGAAGAGTTTGACGAATTCAAACAATTTTTCAATGCATGTTTGATTGTTTGAACGAATCGTTCAGCTTGACCATTCGTAGCTGGGTTTCCAGGGGCAATAAATTTCTGACGAATTCCTAAATTATGACAAAATTGCTGAAATTCTGAGCTTTTGAAAATTGCGGCATTATCAGATACCAAGGTTTCAGGGAATCCATGAGCAGTGAAAATGTCATTTAGGAATTCGATAGTAATTGCTGAGGTTGGGTCGGATCTAGTGACACGGACTTCCGGCCATTTAGACTTCGAATCTACCAAAATGAAAAGGTAGTGGCCTTGGAAAGGTCCAGCATAATCCATATGTACCCTTTCAAAATTAGACTGAGCTTCTTCCCAATGATGATTCCGAATTTGGGCTGGTAATTTTTGATTGGGTGCACAAGAGGTACAGCCTCTGACCAAATTTTCAATGTCCGAGTCAATTTTTGGCCAGTAGCAGTACTTTCGTGCAAGACGTTTCATTCTAACAATACCTACATGAGTCGAATGGAGTTCTTTCAATATGTGCTGACGTAATGAAGTTGGAATAAAAATACGATCGCCTCTAAAGATAACACCTCTGTTTAGAGAATAAAGCGGATCGTTTGTGCCTTGTTCAAGTTGCTGTAGTAGCGTTTTTAATTCACTATCAGCTGTCGTTTCACGAGCTAAACTATCGAAATTTACAGAGACAGATGAAATGCTGTTGATTGCGTCTAGTTCGATTACATCATTCTCAATACTGAGAATTTGTTCAATGCCGGGACTTCCTGTGATAGGCGAACGTGAAAAATAATCAACGTTCTGATGTAATTCAGCTGCGCGATGTTTGATTGAATAATCAAAACCTCTTAGAAAAATAGCATATCGTAATAAACGACCAGCGGTCATTGGCGGCACATTAGTCGGATGGAAAATTCGTTGAAGTGGTCGATTATCAGTGATAAGTTCGAATTTACGACCATATAGATATGAGTGAAATTTACCAACGGAAAAAATGATGGCGAGTGCTTCGCGATCAAGCTGGCTATATTTAGATTCTGCGTCAGTTAAGGAGCGTGAAATAAAAGCAATAGGCCGCTCTTCGCCATTTATGATATGAGATAAAACACCAGCTATTCCAAATGGACTGGCGTCACATGCTAAAGAGACAGGAAGGTCAGGGTTATAAGGCATGAGCACACGATCGCTTGCAATTTCTTGCTTCAATTTGAGAAAAGCAGCTTCACAATTTGAACTCCAAAAGAATTTTTGATTTTTCAGGAGCAGTTTTCTGAGGGGGTAAGTCATTGAAGAAGCATTTGGAATAAATTTCGAATAATAGGTAATGAGGCCTAGGAATTTTCGAATGTCATCAACATTTTTAGGCCTAGGTGCGTTGATGATACTTTCAACTTTGAGAGGACATTTTGAAATCTTGTTATGTTCGATAACATACCCTAAATATGAAATTTTTTGGACAAAAAATACACACTTCTGTTTATTTAAGTGAAGGTTATTGATTTGAAGTGCAGTAAGGACAGCAACCAAATGATCATAACATTCTTGCAAAGTAGCACCATAAACAATAATGTCATCAAAATACCTTGCGACACCTTTAAGACCAGCAAGAATGCGATCTAGAATTCTGTGGAAAATATGAGGTGCTGTTTTTATACCAAATGAGAGACGATTGACTCGATAAGCACCCAAGTGCGTTGAAATAGCTTGAATGAGAGAGCTTTTTTCATTCACCATCATATGCAAGTAAGCTTTGAATAAATCTAGCTTGCAATAATAACGAGCATTTCTCAATTGGTGCAGGGTTTCATCTATTCTGGGAATCGGATCATGAGCATCATAAAGATGATTGTTAACAGTGAGTTTGTAGTTGGCACATAGTCGAAGGGTGTCGTCTGGTTTGGGTACAACTACAAGTGGAGAACCCCACTCGCTTTTATCAATTTTGGTTATGACACCTTCAGCTTCTAAACGAATCAGTTCCCTTTCTACCTTATCTCTGAGTGAATATGGAAGTGAATGAGGTTTTATATAGATAGGCACTGTGTTGGGTTTCAGCTGAAGATCACATTCGAAATTTGGGACACAACCAATTGTGGGGGTGAAAATTGAAGCAAACTGATTTTCAATTTGTTGAATTAATTGAGCCGGAGTTGAACGTTCAATAGAATTAACTTGACTGGAATTTGAATCAGATTCAGAAATTTGACTTTCACAGTTGTCTAGGCTAATTTTTAAGTGACGGATCCACACACGACCTACAACTGGAGTATATTCATCAGGTACAACATATAACGTTTCTACTGATTTTTGATTTTCGAATTCAACATTAACATCTACCATACCATAAGGGGCAAAAACTTGTTTGGTGTAAGACTTGAAAAGAACATCAGATGAGCGGAGAGAAGCATTCAAATTCAACTTTTTAAACAGAAAAATAGGTAGTAAAGTGCGCCCAGCGCCAGAGTCAATTTCAAAAATTTGTGGCTTACCTTCAATCAGAATTGTGACAAAAAATTTTGCTGAATCGGAAGTTTCGGAGATGTTGTGGACTGCCTGATCGTCAATACCATTAATACCATATACTGAGTGAATTTCTGAGTTGAATGGAGTGTCATCTAGGCAGCTTACATTTTCTTTCCTCTTGGACTGTGATCCTACCAATGTTGTTATGCATACTTTGGCAATGTGACCATCTTTATCGCAGGAGTTACAATGCAGTTTATTTCGATCAATTTTGCATTCTTGAGTGCGGTGATTATTTTTACCACAGTGTAGGCATAACCCCTCTACACCTAATGCAGCAAAATCAACACGACGGCGTCCTTGATGTGTAGAATTTGCTCTGTGTTGTGACTGATGTTGTGGGTGAGGAGATTGGTTTCTTTTTGGATTGAACTTTTGTTTCCGAGCAGAGCTTTTGGAACGTGAGCGACTGTTTTGCTGGTTTGAGATATGATTGACAGATTCTGGAGCTGAGACTGAGTTATTTGATGACCCATTTCCGATTGTTTGGGTACCCATCTTCGAAGTTTCTGAGGCAGTGGCTTTTTCAACAGCTTGTTTGAAAGTCAAGTTTTCCACTTGAAGCAACTGTTCACGAGTCTGGGAATCGCGCATACCTCGGATGAATTGTGCTCTCAGGAATACATCAGCAACGGAAGTTTGACAGCTTGGGCATGAAAATCCGCATTTTGAAATGAACTTACGAAGTGCGGCAACGTAATCTGCGACAGTTTCATTCTGTGACTGGATTCTGGATAGAAACTTGTGCTGCTCGATAAGTTCATTTGGTTTTGGAAAATGCTGAGTCAAAAGTTCACACAATTCGTTATATTTCAGGGTGGCGATGTCTAGAGGTGTGGCTAATGATCGGAGAAGCTCGTTGATTGAAGTACCCACACTGTTGAGAAATAATTGAGCACTTTCAATTTCGTCATTTTGAATTTTCTTGAGCTTTAAATAATTATCGAATCTGGATTTATAGGCTGAGAATTCTTCCTTGGTGGCATCAAAATTTTCGAAATTTGAAAGAACAAGAGTGGGTCTGGTTTCTGGTTTCTGAGCTTCAGTATCCACCACTTTTTCAATTGCTGATTTGACCTGGTTTGCGAGCTGTTCATTCCCAGCTTTGAGGGTTTTGAGTAGCTCTTTGAATTGTTTCGCGTCCATTTCGAAATAAGGAAACTGAGAAAATCACGAAAATCGCGAAAATTCCGAAAAAGGAACACGAAAATCGAAAACGGATTTAAAATCCTCGTCGCCAATTATTAAGTCTTTGAAGAAAACACGCATTTCGAATATTCGAATGTATTTACACTTTTGTACATTGATACTGAGACATATACGAGTACATCGATCGAATGTATTACTAAGACTAAAAACTAATCTAAGAGTAGAGAATATAGCGGCTACGACGTCCGTGGCGGCTGTTATTTATCAGCTGCCGCTGACTCATCAGAGATACATAGCTTGAGAGATATAATAAATTTAATGATATAAAAATATCATTTTTGCAAATAATTTAATTTACGAGTTATCAAAGGTGTCATCGACGAAATGGAAATGAACTTGGGCAGCTAAAATTCGAGTTGTGGCATTCTCAACCTGTTTATAACGAGTTTCTCTGAATTTGAACGGATTTCCAGACAGATAGTTGGAGTGTTTTTTTTTTACTAGCCATCTCTGAACATTTGTATTTTTACGAAGCAAATAATGGTCAAAAAAGAGCACTCGAGGTATCCGTCTGCAAATCGAATTAATTTTCATGCATTCTGGAAGAATTTAAAAATTATAAAACATTGACAATCGTGTTGGAGGCTCCGGAATGACCTGAAAAGGTGAAATTCGGGTTCGGTGATTCAACTTTTAACAAGGAACGTATACAATAATTTGTGTTAATTTTGAAAATTTTCTCGATAGCAGAAAACCCCATAACTCGATTTTCACCACCATCCCCCTCGAATTAATTTCCCCGCTTCTTCGAAAAATTAAAAAATCCTGGAGCAATCGAAAATAGCACTGAAGGTTCTCCGAAGTTGTGAAATTCTGTTCGGAGAAGTTTATGTTCGTTTCAGGATTAACTTTTATCGTTTTTAAAACACAATTGAGTAATAACATACATTTTTTTTCAAGCTTAAATATGGTGGAAAAATTACCAATTCAGGCTAATGCTGAAAATTTGCTCGAACACCATGAAAATTCGTTAAAAATCAATTTTCAAATTAAGCTGCTGATATTTTGGTTAGGTAATGAGGGTTTTAAACCGTCCTCTTTCCAAAAATATTGGACTCACTCAAATCGGAAGCTATAGACATCTCAATTGGTCCCTTGTTGGAAAAAAATCTTCTCAAGTCGTGATTTTTCTACAAATTTTAGTGAAAGTATGCTCAGTTTTTTTTTTTTTGGTTTAATGCTTTTTAAAACACTTACCAGGGAACGAAGTGTTCTTGAAGGAAAAGAAATCGAATCAATTTTTATTTTGAGACCAAAAAATCCTGATGAAGAGGCTTAATTTTACTCTTGAATCAGAATTTTGAGAAGTTGAATGTACCACCAAGTCAAATCCTGTCATTGGATTTTTTTCTTATTTGTCCCCCGCCCTGCCTCCCCTTCCCCATGTATGTCGTCCTAAAATTCTTCCTCTTCACACATTTTTTTTTTGAAACTATTATCGAGCTCGAATAACCAGTGAATTATCAGATAATTATTTGAAATCAACTAATCGAATTTTGTATTTTTCTTTGTTTTAGGTGAGTACGAATTTCCACTTGAGAGTAATAGAATGCGAGCTTATTGCTGTACGTATAAGAATGAGTAAGTCAGTTATTTTACAATTTATAGTACGATTTTGAAAAGTGAACTTCGAAACAAACTTGAGCTCAAATCATAGAAGCTTTCAGCGATTACTCAATTCGTTTCATTTTTGAAAATTTGAGGAATTTTTTGGCCAGGTATGATTCTGAATCAAGTTTTAGATTTTAGGAATCTATGCTTTTTGTTCATTATTTTCGTAAAGAAATTATCCAGAATCCCATTTTTGTTGCGAGAGTTGAAATTTTTATTTTCCTAAATTATAGAAATATTTTTTCACGAGCTTTCTTATTTTTCAAAAACAGTTTCTTTCACTTTAGTATTTTGAAATAATTGATTTTTTGGAGATTCCATTTTATGAAAGAAACGCATAGTCTGATCAGAAATGAACCGAATAATGTCCGAATATTTTCTGCTTATTTTCATTAATGAATTTGATAGTCTATTTTTTCTTGTGAGAATTTTTCAAATTCATTCATAATTGTAAGTATTCATTTTGAATTCCATATTGTCAAAATACTTAGATCATTTTCAGGATTCGTCTTTCTGATAATATAGTCCTTTTATTTCTCTCATTTTCATTTCCTTTCATTATTTAGTTTCTTGGAAAATTTTATTTTCAAACTTCATCAGCTTGTTGAAAAATACGCCGAAAGCCAGTCTTATGCTTACTCTCGAACGACGAGAAAACATGTAAATTACAGAATTATCGAACGAGAAGCTCTCCCACGTATCATATGACGATGTGAAAAAAAAAAAATAGAAAGGAAAAATAAACGAAGAAAAGAAAGAAAGATAAGGTGTGTGACGATGATACAATTTCGTAAAAGATTTGCTTCGCAGAATGAGACGAGGAAATTACTTATTTATCCGAGCCGCTTATATTTTCTGATTCGTGGTGGTAAAAAAAAGTGAAAAATTTTTCTGCTCCTTTTTTTTCCACTTGGTACTTTTCCTCGTGCTCATCTTTTGCACACGAATGTTGACTGACGTGTGCTCTCACTCGCTCGTATCATTTGTATAGAGTGTGCCAAACCTGGTACGTATACGAAATGTGTAAAAAAATATATGTACGACAAAGACGACGAGTTAGCTATACTCGTATATCTGCTCGCGAACGCGAGTTTGCCGCGCGTTAAAGTTACGACGATTTATACGAACTTCACCGAAAATGACGCGTTTTAAAATTGAAACCACGTTTTTTTTCTCTCTTTCTCTCTCTCTCAAAGTCTCATACTTTTTTCATTTACATAATGTACTTGCCGGAGAAAAAGTTGCTGAATATATGTCTCGCGCGCGCAAAAAAAAAACTGGTACAAAAGCACCAGTGTAAATAACTAAAAGATATGGTTCTTAGAAAAAGTTATGAAACAGCTACCTATCATTCATGAATAAAAGTGTAAAATATATAAGCGAAGAGTTTCGACGCCCTTATAGTTTTCTCTGAGAGAGCACACAGGCGTGCGCAATGTTTGCAGCCGCCATCGCCATCGTCGTATACTTACTATTGCTTTATAAATGCAAAAAGTTACAATTTATGAAGGTTTTTTTTTCTTCCTTTTTCTTTGCTCATTTCTTTTTTCCAGCAAACTCCGGGTTGTAGAGCTCACGTTTTTATATACAGATCAGATTTAAACCGAGTAACTCGTTATCTCGAATCAGCGTCGTCGTAGGTTTTCTGCGCCATCTTATATCATCGACGTCGATTTCAAAGATGAAATTACTTTAAAATTGTCCGATGCTATGTACACTTTTTTGAAAAATAAGCCCTTCTGTATTTAGATGATCATTGAGGGAATGGTTCTCAGACAAATGCGATGTTTCACAGAGACTGGGTTATCTTTCGAGCTGGAAACCCACCAGGAGTTTTTTTTGGATCTCTAGACCTAAAGGGATGGGACTATGGGGTCTCAAAGTTGGGCTATTTTCGAAAAAAAAGTGTTTTTTTTTACCTAGATACCTTCTTACTACAGGGTGTCACTTGTGAAACAGCCCTAAAAAGTACTATTCGAATTTTTATACCCCTCTCCCCCCTCCTGGTGATAGGATATGCCAATGCAATAGTACCTAAGTAATAAAACGATGTATTTTAACATATTAACATAAATAGAAATACTTATGCACTTAAGTACAAGAAACTAGAAAATAGAATTTTAAATTTTTACTGTACAAATGTTAGCGAGTAGAACGCATTATTGAATAGAATCTAATCAAAGATTGGGAATTGAAATTACTTGAAAGTCATACTTAAAAATATTTGTCAACATTTTCAGAAACATACTTAAGTATTAAATCTCTTTAGTTTGAGAATTACAGGTACTTAATTACTTACAATGAAAAATACAATTACTGATAATGACACAATTTTTCATTATTTTTAACACTTTTCCTAATCTGAGAACTGGGCAGCAATTAGATCGACGATACAAGCTCAGATTGTTCATGTAGGATTGATAATCGACGAAGCAGTAAAGGCTTCGTCAGAATGTCAGCCAATTGCTGCTCTGAACTCACATGATGAACGCTTATCATGTTCTCTCAAAATTTAGTCACAGATAAAGAAGATTTCCTCTGAATGTGTTTCATTCTGCTATGGAATTCGATGTTCTTGGCGATTCTAATGACATTTTTGTTATCCATTAATAGAACTGGAACCTCAGAGAAGTTGGTTAGTTCACAAAGTAATCTCAACATCCAGATGACTGTTTTTGAAGCTTTGTTTGCAGCGATGAGTTCGGATTCACAACTTGAGTCAGCTATACCAACCATTATCATTTACTGATCCATTAGATCATGATGTCAACAATATATTTTATAAGTACACCGGTTATTGATCGACATGTACTTAAACATCATGCAAAATCTGAGTCGCTATAACACTCAGGCTATTTGACAGTTGGATTTAATTTCTAAACCAACTTGATATTGATTGTACTGGCAGAGTAGCGAATCACGTGCTTCAAACATCCAATGTCTTTGTTGGTCGGGTTTTCCAGAGATCTTGATAACACGTCGACTGTGTACGATATGAAACATCATGTTCAGCAGCACACCAACTGCCAATTGGTAACGAAAATCAGACTTTTGCTCAATGTCTGATAGTGTAGATCGTTTTTCCTTTGGTGTCAGCACTTGCTTTCAGTCAGCCATTCAAAATCACTCCATTTATTTTTGATGAAGTACAAACTGCACTTCAAAATAATTGATGTATTTAAACATATTTACATGAAACAAAATATGTACACAAAAATAAAAAGATAGAAACCCACATAATGCAAATGTTAGCAAGTATGAATACTTAATTAGCAAATTAAAATATCAGAGATTGCAAGTAAAAATATTAAGATGTCACGTTTGATTTTAATTGGCTTAACAAATACATATGTGTCATTTCGCAGGTAATGGGCCCATTCGGTCGGTATTGAGTTATGGGTAGGGGGGGGGGGGTAAAGTAGACCTCTGGAGCAATCATATGAGCTGGATAGAAGCCCAAAAAGTGCAAAAAAACCTCCGAAAAAATACATAATTAAAAATTTGAAAAGCTCAACTTTTGAGAAAATCACTTTCAACGTTTTTTTTTTCTGAAAAAAGCTGAAATTTCATGTAATCCCAAAACCTTCATACCTAAAATTAAAGATTATTGTTTCTGATGTCAAATATTACTACCCACCTGCAATATCCATTTTTTTACTCAATCTTTTCATGTTTATGAGCATTTTAAGCCTGAAAAACAATGATTAATAAATTAAAATTTTACATAAAAATTCATTACTCTGTTCAAAAGCAAAAAAAAATTAAATAACATTTTCTGTCAAAATTCAACTTATAAAAATAAAAATTGTAAATTTTTTTTTAAATTTCTTCCCGAGGTGCAATTTGAACCCATATCTCCTGTTCAACAATCCATTACCAATGCCACATGGCTAGCGCTGCAGCTAGCTAAAACGTGTTTTTGAATGGTATACATGTTGCCACTGGCGACTAGGTGCAGTATAATTCAGAGGGTATTTTTCCAGAAGTCTTTGGATATGAATTTACCGCAAAAAAACAAAATCGACCAAATGGGCGCTTCTTAGAAAAACGTTAGATCCGTTTTGCTCTGCCTGGGGTGCACCTGCGGCCTTGATACTTTAACACGCAATAGTCGGATTATGTTCTACATCAAAATCCATCAAAAGCTTGATTATTGATTCTCTCGACTTTTTCACTAAAAACACCATTATCTCGATAAATAGAATCGACCAAATGGGTCCATCACCTACAGAATGACACATATGATCTCAATAGTTTAAAGAATTACAGGTATTAGGCAATGATGAAATGAACAATTACTGACCTATAATGATGCAAATTTTACATTATTTCGAACACTTTCCCTAATTTGAGAATTATCAAGCAATAATCTAAAACTTATGATTCATGACATCAATCCAGATTACTCTTATAAAATTGACAATCTCAGGCATGGCAAAGGCTTTGTTAGGATATCAGCCAATTGCTGCTCGGTTCAAACATGATTCATGTTGCGATCATGTTACCTCAAATTAAGTCGCGGATAAAAAAAGTAGGTACCTACTTATTCCTCTGGATATGCTTCGTCTGCTGTGAAATTCAATATTTTCAGCGATTTTAATGGTGTTTTCAATATCGTTGTCTTAACACACAAAGTGACCAACTCCATTTTTGTAAATTGTTCAGGAAATGTGAAAAACAGTGTTATCAACTATTGATGGGTGTTAAATACGATAGTTAAGGTTCTTTATTAAAGTAGAAAAAATTCTCCTAAAAAAGTTTTCCACTTGACTGACTTGACACATTTTAAGCCGCTTTGAGTGGAGTTAGATATTTTTCCCAACTTCAAACGCGGATACTGTACCAATGAATTCACCAGAGGTAATTTTCAATGTTGGAAGTCACATATGAAGTGTTCATCTTTCAGATGGTGTTCATAACTCATTTCATGTGACGTAAAAATGAAACAGTTTCACGTAGCTAAATACACAGTGCATTATCCTTAGATAATTTTCCCAACTTCAACCACAGATAATAGACAATAAATGGGCCTGCACAAGCGTGTTTTTAAGATTTCAACTTATGAATTAAGTGAAGAAAAATCAGATGATGCCCATAACTCATTTTCGTCAAAACTTGGTGTTAGCCCACATTGCATATTAAGACCACAATATGCACTAAAAGAACTGGAATTTCAGTTTAATCAATTAACTATTGAAATAGTTGGGATACCAAGATAGATTCTTTTGACGCTTAGTTTGTGGCAATGAGTTCTGCTTCACAACTCGAGTTAGCTACCAACTGCTGTCATTTACTGATCCAGGATATGGACGTATCAGCATATTTAATCAGAACGTTGGTTGTCAATTGAGACGTAGTTGGACATCTGGCAAACTCTGAGTCACTAACATTTGAGCTGTTTGACAGTTGGATCTCGATGATACACCAGCTTATTTTCAACAATTTTCTCAATGTGAAGTGATTGGTCCAAGGCTATATCTCAATTTGATGTACAATGAACCATATCTAGCTAATTTGAGTTCACTTTTAGTCCCCAAAAGGGGCCAGGGTCCAAAGTTCAGATATCGAAGAAACACAAAAATGCATTATATGCTGTCGATTTTGCCCTAAAATATGCACCTAAATGGTTTGTGCATTTTATGGTGTTATTGGTTCCAAGTTTAAGAATATTTTCAGCTCAAACATTTCTCATTCATTATATCAACTTTAGCTAGAAAATAATTGAAAATTGTATGCACGAGACTGGCGCTGTATGGCCAGCGTGCTGAAACATATTATCATCCTCCTTCTTTCACTTCGCTTCCGCTCTCTTATTTGAAAATAATAGTGAAAATTGGTTATATATGTATACTTACGGATAAATAGGGGGAAAAATCGAGAAAAAGAGAGACACAACCTTACAAAACCGTGGAATAAAACACGAATTTTGTACGGTTTCGAGAAAGAGCTGGATGAAGAGGGTCAGAAAGGGGGGACGAAATTACATCGCAAACGGAAACTTAGCATGTTATGGCTTTACACCTTATTTCGCCTAGGCTAATTATCATAAGTTACAATAATTTCAAACCTGCAACGTGTAAACGCAACATTATAGCAGAATTTATGCGTAGGGGTGGTGGATATGGGTATTGCAGCAAGAGGAGGGTAGAAAAGAATGGTAAAACTGTTCTATTAATTACAAAGCTATAAAGATAAATTTGTCGTTATTGGATGCGTATCCATATAAATTCGCCAGCGTGAGAGTATTTTTATGAGGGGAGAAATCTCGCAGAGGTATAGAAATAGACATCGAGAAGGTTTAATTACCAATTTTATTAGTCCCCTTATAAACTTTTTTTTCTCTCGCAATGGCGCGGCGGGTCTGGGTATGCGAAAAATGGCATGGTCGCGGCATATACGTGAGCCGAAGTGTAAAAGGTTCCGCCGGATTTATTTATAGTAGTTTAAAAAGCTGAAAAATACGTGTATAAATTTTATAAACTCGAAGAGGAAAAAAAAAAGGTTTTTTGGTAGGGTAAGAGGTACTTACACCGCTGCCCAACCCACGTTTGTGGAATCGAATTCGAGCAAGTGAGGAGGGATCTCCACGACAATGTTGTTTCACGCTGTGATCCTTTTAAACTAATTTTTTTAATTTTAGAAGAACGGGCGCGCGGTGCAAGGGGATGAAAGACTCTCGTGCTTGTAGAATTAAACGAACGGTTTGAAAAAATAAAAGTCGACGTCGAGGTTTTTTTGGCAGGCTTCTTTTTTTCTGCGTTTGTGATTTAATGAGCGACCTGTAACAGTATTGCGATTATGTTAATGATGGGATTTCGTCGTCGACGACGACGACGACTACGTCGCGGTCGTCTTTTTTCTTCGTTTAGTTGCATAAAGAGTAAAGGTTGCGACCTTGGGGGTGTTTAATGGCGTAATTTTTAGTGTTAAGGTTAACGACGTCGAGGAATTTATGTCGCGAAGACGATGACGATGGAGATGTTTTAAATGAGATATGACATTACCAGTATGCAGCGAAGCGCGAGTCGATGCGGAATTCGCATGAAAGAACGTCATTAAGGAGTTGGGAATTTCGCATTTTTAGACAATTAGAATTTTAAATAAGTTAAAGGAAAGGCTGTATTTTAATGTGGAAGTGTTTTTGGTGGGTATTTTGTCATAGGAATCGGGCGATGGTACTGTTTTATTTCATCTTCTGCCTGTGTTGGTGAAATTTTTTCTTTTTAATTTCGCTTCGATCTTCAGTCATTACAAAAATGGCGTTAATTGTTACAAAAATTAGGTGGGTGGCCAATTTTACATCAATTTGATCAAAAAATAAAATTTTCTGATCATGTTTTTTGATTATTTTGCTCAAATTTTTAGTGCAACATCTACCCACCTTACAATAACATTAAATAATATTATTGATTATTGATGTATCCATAGTCCAGGTAGGAGAGGGGGTGCAAGGGTGAGGGTGAGAAAGTTCGAATTCTGAGCACGATCGATGATGCCATGATTTCTTGTTGTAAAAATAATCATGCTGTAGACAATGGAATGATACATATGATATCGTATTTACGGCAAACTAGTTATGCAATTTTATTAACACGAATGTTGACAAGATGAATGCAGATAATTTTTGCAGGCTCTATTCAATCTCAGGGTTTTCAATCTCTCTTAGGTATTTATTCGTTCATTTATTTTATTTTTCTACCATATCTACTGAACTATCAACTACGAAAAACATCTCTTATACTTTGCTTCCAGCCTTTTTTTTGAGAGGGGAAGTGTGGAAAGACTCTCTTCGCTTTCTCAATATTCCCTCGCATTCAAATTCAATTCAGAAGCGTGTAACTCATCATAGACGCATTTTTGGGTTGTATTTTGAAATATCATTTCCAGGATGAGAAATCTCGAAGAAAATAAAATCGGCTACTCCCCCCCCCCCCCACTTTGAACCGAAACTACAAAAAATAGATCTGAACACGTGACATATTAGTCCGGCATATGACAATTTAAGAGTAATTGCACCCCCCCCCCCCCCCTTAATCCTCCGGGACAACTTTTTTCTTGAAGGGGACATCCTCAGGAACATTTTAAAGCAAACTTGTCCAAAAAAAAGCTGGCTTTACTTACAAAATGACGGCCATTTTGATTGACAGGTTTGGTGAATTTTTGAAAATCCAATTTAGGCCAAAAATGAGAGAAAAAATCAAAATTTTACCAACTTGACCAAGAAAGCTGAAATTTTGGATATGCCCTATTATCGACATACCAAATCGATTAGAGACTGTTTTAACCCGTTTTGAACAGTTCTGGAGCCTCTAGCAGATTTTTGAAACTCGAAATTCCCACAAAATTCCATCAAATTGGAGTTGTAAAGCTGAAATTTATTCTAAAAACTAATTTCAGTACGCTACGAAGTACTGTAGGTGAATTTCAAGTCGTTTTGGAGCCTCCAGCGACTTTTTGAAAATTCCTGAGGCATCCAGCAGATTTTTGAAACTTTGAATTTTCACAAGATTTCATAAAAATGGAGATGGAAAGCTGAAATTTACTCTACACTCCAATTTTAACACTCTGTGAAGTCAACTTCAGGTGGGTTCAAGTCATTTTAGAGCCTCCAGCGACTTTTTCAAAAATTACTGGAGCCTCCAATAGATTTTTGAAACTTGAAATTTCCCCAAAATTTCATCAAGCTGAGATGGAGGGTCGAAATTCATTCTGCAAACTAATTTCAATACGCTCCGAAATGGACTTCTGGTGGATTTCAAGTCGTTTTGGAGCCTCCAGCGACTTTTTGAAAGGTTGTATGGCGGTTTTTTAGAAAATTAAAATTTCCTAAAAGTAGCTGGAAGCTTCAAAACCATTTGAAACCACCTTGTAGTCTGCGAAGTAAATTTCAGATTGCCAACTCCATTTGATAAATTAATGTTGCGGGAATTTCAAGTATCAGAAATCTACTGGAAGCTCCAGCAATTTTCAAAAAAGTCGCTGAAGGCTCTAAAATGACTTGAACCCACCTGAAGTCGTCTTCAGAGGGTGTTAAAATTGGAATGTAGAGTAAATTTCAGCTTTCCATCTCCATTTGTGGAAATTTCGAGTTTCAAAAATCTGCAGGATGCTTCAGGAATTTTCAAAAAGTCGGTGGAGGCTCCAAAATGACTTGAAATTCACCTGCAGTACTCCGTAGCGTATTGAAATTAGTTTTTAGAATAAATTCCAGCTTTACAACTCCAATTTGATGGAATCTTGTGGGAATTTCGAGTTTCAAAAATCTGCCGGAGGCTCCAGGACTGCTCAAAACGGGTTGAAACCGTTTCCAATCGATTTGGCATGTCGAAAATAGAGTATATCCCAAATTTCAGCTTTCTTGGTCAATTTGGTAAAATTTTGATTTTCCCCTCATTTTTGGCCTAAATTGGATTTTCAAAAATTCACCAAAAATCGAAAAACGGACTTTAGCACTTAAAATTTTGACAGGTGATAAATGTTTGCATGATCTTTCGATCTACCTTTGTAAGGATTGAAAAATTTTGTGCGAGTCCTATATTGAAACGCAAAATCTGTGATTTCGGCTGATGTGTCAATCAAAATGGCCGCCATTTTGAGCCAGCTTTTTTGGGCAAGTTTGCTTTAAAATTTTCCTAAGGATGTCTCCTTTAAGAAAAAAGTTTTACAGGAGGATCGATGAGAGGGGGGTGTGCAATTACTCGTATTGTCATATGCCGGACTATATTGATAATGTTTTTGGAGGCGCCGAAAACGAGTACGACCTCAATTTTTTTATTGAACTTTGTCCAAGTCTCCTAGCACCCCCTTCCTCCTCCCTCACGAATACAAAATTTAAAGAAATGGTTCTAGGAGTGCGATACACATGGATGAGTTTGTATTCAAGGACGCTTATGAACTGGACGTCATCTCATTTCAGGTTATCCATTCCCATTCGCTTGTTTTTATCATTTTTCTTCATTGACCACCTTTTGGAATGATTCAGTATTTCCTTTTTTTTTCGACTGAAAATTTTTAAATATATTTTTTCATGCATTCGAACAAAAAGAATGTTTCAAGTTAGGTACCTAAAAATCGAGAGAAAGAAAAAATTGATATAAGTAAGGCTGCCAACTTGCGGATTTCAGGCTATAAAAAAATCTCAATTCCAACACACAAGCAAGTTATACACTAGGTGGCTTGTAAAAATATGAATTTTACAACACTCGTTGGTATCGAGAGATGTTTCGTTTATGTACGGATTATTTATTGAATCAAAAATAAGCGCGAAAGATAGAACGAGAGGTAAGTAAGCAAAACCCTTAGCATTGTTTTAAAATGTTCGAGGTTAAAGAAAATAAACTGTCAGACAAGAGCGTCGAACATGAAAAGAGATGCGATAGAGATGGTAGAATACATCTATACAATATATAGAGGTGATGCTGGGAATTCGTTGTAAAGTGCAGAATGAAAGAGAGAAAAAAGCAGGATACGATGTCGACGTGCCAAGGATGGCGACGGTGGCGTCAGGGGGCCGGGGGGAGGGGCAGATGACGCGCGTATACCAGCACACTTTTGTACATACGTATTCTTTAAAATGTATGTGTGCGAACATTGGATTATCCCCGGTACTTTTGACATATTGTAAAGTAATGGTAAAGAAGAGAACAGAATGGTAAAGTAATGTCTGCGATAAGGGAATAGCAGGTGGGCGGTAAGGATAGAAAGTGAAATTGGTAGATAGTAGAAGTCAGAAAGCCTCTTGACTTATTGATAGGGTGTTTTGTTCTAGCCGACAAATATTGATGCTGACATTATTACTTTCCGCTAGATGTCGAACTACTTTTAGAAAATATTTTTCATTCGCTAAAGTCATCCCTTTTCTTTCGTTCATTCGATGCGTACACATTACGTTGTTTCGAATTAACAGCATAGCTTCGCCGCGCCGGCAAGGAAAAGCTCGACTTTTACACAAAACTACTCGTAAGCTTTTTAACCGCGTAAGCTTCTCGTCGCTATATACTTACAGTTCTCGTGTATTGTTGTGCGGTGCTCGTGAAGAGTAATATGATGGGTTTTTGATGTCGAAAAAAAGAAAAAAGGATAGAATCAAAGTTGAAGAGTTTTAGGAGAGTATTTGAGGTATAATTAAAAGAGTAGAGAACGAGGTAAAAAATGACGAGAATTTAAATTCTCAATTCCTCTATTATTATAATATATACCTTTACCTATACTAGGAAAAGGAATCTACGTAATTTTATATCTGAGTGGAATTTTTCTCTCTTCGACGTAGGGATTTCATTCTTAGTGAGAGAGCTGTTCGCCAAACCATCGAAAGAAGGTCGTCGTCGCCGAAATCAAAAAATAATAATGAAAATTTAATAATAAACGAGAAACGAAAAGAGAAAATCGAATTTTCAATTCTATAGGTACAAGCCTTCTCCCCCTCCGCTTTGCTGATTTCCGTTCCTTTATACTAAATATGGTCTTCGTTCTCGTCCAATTGGTTATTGGTATGAGTGGCGAGCGAGGCAAGGCAATTTTTGCCTTGCTCTTGGAAGAAGGTTGGAAAAATACCTATACGTGTATATGGAACGGAGCGAACTTCATCTTTGTCAGAAAGCCAAGCGTTTCGAACGAGGAAACGTATTTGGTTATCGGTAGTGTTGCAATTGGCAATATATTTTCTTCATTTTTGCGAAGACTGTTAACTGTTTTCTTCTCTTCTCCGTGATGTTTTGTTAAACCTTATGGAAGCGATAGGACTCGTTGATTACTATCTTCTAATCTGCTGGTATTTTTTTCCTCGTTTCGTCTTTCTCTTCGTGCTGCGAACTCCTCGAGCTTTTTCGAACGTAGCTTGTTTTTCGTTTGAAAAGCCATTTGACAGAAGTTGGATGAAATTTTTTTCATTTTTTATTTCGTTCAAGTTTTTTCTTTTCTTTTTTTGTATTTTTTTTTTGTTGCTTTTTTTTACTCGTATCAATGGGGTATAATTTTGGCTGAGTTCGTTTGCTACTATATTATCGAAGTTCATCTTAATTAGAAATGAATTGGATGATGCGTGTAATTTTACTGTGTATGTGACGAAGGGAATGAGGGGATGAGGGATGATCAGAGGGTAAGAAATCGATTTCATTGGTTTTTCACTGACGGTGACTCGTCCTTTGGTAGCAGATGAATGGTGTAAGGTTTTTGCTAGATTTTATTTAGCAGTGATTCAGTCGTTCTCGAATAATTTGTTGATTCTGAACAAATCATTCACGAAAGAACTGTGTCCAGTTGCTGATGACAGGACTTAAACTGTCAAGTTTAGTGATGTCATCATTACCTAATTTTATTTTTCAGTGATTCACTCGTTCGCGAACGAATTTTTTTCTTCTCAACAAATCGTTCTCGAACGAATTGAATTTATTGTTTGATGTCCGGACAAAATGTCATTTCATTCACCTTTGCTGAATTCAATTTTTCAGCGATTCATTCATTCGCGAACGATTTTCATACCCTGAGCAAATCGTTCGCGAACGAATTGAAGTGGGTTTTTTGATGTTTGAACTCAAAGTGTCAGGTTTCATCATTTGATTCATTTATATGTACTTAATTCAGTTTTTTTCAGTGATTCATTCGTTCGCGAACGATTTTCATTCTTCGAGCAAATCGTTCGCGAACGAGTTCGAGTTCGATTTTTGATGTTTGAATTCAAAGTGTCAAGTTCCATCATTCGATTCATTTATATGTACCTAATTCAGTTTTCTCAGTGATTCATTCGTTCGCGAACGAGTTCGAGCACAGTTTTTGATGTTGGTGCAAAAAAATATCAAGTTTTATCAACCGATGCCTACATGGTTTAAATTTCTAGTGATTGATTGTTCACGAACGATTTTCATTCTTTGAACAAATCGTTCGCGAACGAGTTCAGTTCAGTTTTTTTATGTTTGAACTCAAAGTGTCAAGTTTAATCATTTGATCCATTTATGTGTACCTAATTCAGTTTTTTCAGTGATTCATCGTTCGCGAACGATTTTCATTCTATGAGCAAATCGTTCGCGAACACCAAATGTAATTTTTCAGTAATTTATTCATTCGCGAACGATTTTTTCCGTTTGAGCTAATCGTTCGCAAATAAATTGAGCATATTTTTCATGTCAGGGCTAAAACTGAAGAGTTTCGTCGGCTAATGCATTTATTATATCTTGTTTGATTTTTTGCTGATTCATTCGTTCGCGAAGGATTTTCTTCTCTGAGCTAGTGGTTCGTGAACGAATCATTCCCAATTTTAATTGACGAATTAAAGAATGTTTCATTTTGTCTTAACGTGTATTCTCTAATTTGATTTCCATGTAATTAGTCGTTCTCGAATGATTTGTCATTTTTGAGCAAATCGTTCGCCAAAGAATCAAGTTTAATTTTTGTTGATGGATTGGTAATAATGACAAGTTTTATGAAACAATCTTTCATCTGGTTTTTACTTTCAAACTATTTTGTTTGGGATGGTGGCTCATTTTTCAAAAATTTCAGTAAATTTTTGCATCACGTTATGTAATTTTGATGATGTTTTACGCATTCTAAAAATATGTTTTCGCTCATGGGCTATAAATGAAACATTCGCGATAAACCAGAGCTCACACAGACTAGTAAATCAAGTTGTGAAAAAATTATCCGAGGAGATGAAGAGATAACTGCAAGAAGTAGATGGGTCAAAAACACGAGAAAATATCGGCCTACATATGGCAGACGAGAAAATATACGATACAAAGGCGCATCGCAATGTCACCCTGAGGTATTACAAGGCGAGTACAGTAGGTACACGAAGAACGCACGAATACTCTGCGACAAGACGCGTACAAGAATCTCATGTTGTAGGTATACTATACACATATAGTTCTGGTATACTTTAAGGGTGGGGGGTCAGTGCGGGGGATAGAGAATAGCGAAAAGCTGTCGTATGCGATGAAGAAGGCGAAAGCGAAATAATCGAAAAAGGAAGAAGCGAGAAAGAACGAGTGAGACGTACAGTTGTGATGTAATTTACTTTAATGAAAAACTTTATGTCGGGCACGTTTCCATCCATTTTCTGCTATTTCAAAAGTACCTCCATTTAAAGAGAAGTTTGCCTTCTTTCATTTCGCCTGCCTGTCGTAAGTTGGTCTCGTATTTGCGACAGAACATTGGCTGTCTGAGAGTACCATATAGTATGTGTGCTTCTCGACGTGTTCGTATGGTTTCCTTTCCTTTGCCTTTGCCTTGCCTTGCCCGAGTTATACACTATGTATTTTTAGTTTTACTATCATTATGATCAAAGCTCGTCGTCTGTGTACTCGATTATCTCGCTCGTGTTGGTATTTTTCTAGACGACCGAGTAATTTGACCAGTTTGACGCATTTTCGCGTGGTCGTGTAGTTTTACATTGGTTATTAGTTGGCTGTGTGGGTTTTTAATGTGGAAAACGATGAGTAATGAAAGGTTGATTGGAATGTGGAAAAATGAGGAGTTTTTTCGAATACGTACTTATTGTGGGGTTTGAAAATTCAACGGTGATTTCTTTGAAGAATAGTATAGTGATGGAAGCTATAAAAAAGAAATAAAAATCTTCGGGTTGTAAAAATCGAGAAGCAGTCGTAAAATTTGCCAAAAAAAAGTTGTGTTTCAACTATTGTTTCAAAAGTTCCGATTGATAGAACGAAGCTCGGTTTTACTCGTAGAATCACTGAAAAAAGTTCAAGCGTTCTATTTGTGAATCTGACTGCGACTAGATCGCGAAAAAAGTCCGAAAATTTTGACCTTTTATGCAGCCCTTCATTTTAATTAATTGCCAAATGGGTCATTCCATGTCAATTGGACCAAGAAGTGGTTAGAGGGGTCGGCGATTTTTTTAAAAATTTTTCTGTAGAAATACCTTCCGAAGGGATGACCAATGGCGCAAATCGCAGCCCTCTAGCCTTTTTTTAAAGGCTGCTAGGGGGTGTCAAAGTTTTTAGTAAACTTGACAATATATCGCACCTCGGGAGTAATAAGGTTACATTTCAAAAAAGTGAAATTTTACAGGAGAGTGATTTACTTGATTCATTATTTTTATCAACTTCTAATTATGTAATTGTGAGGAATGAATAGCACCTCATTTTAAAGATCTGGTATCCTACCTTCATTTAGCATATGAACACTTTGAAAAATAAAATCTTAAAGAGGACATATTTCAATGTTTGGAAAACATTTTGAGTTATAACCTTTTATTAAAGATGATGTGGAATTAAATTTCCAATCGACATAATGTCGTTAGTTTTTTTCTAGAGTGCTTAGTTTTTGAGTTTTTCTCAAAAAACTAAAATTTCATGATATGTGCAAATTCATTTTTCTGAAAAGTGATCAATTTAAAAAAATTTTTCCATTTGGTACAAACCAATAAAAAATGCACTTCTTGGGACTACTTCTATCTGACAAACATTCAAAACAATCAAAACTGTTTGTTAACACTTTGTATGTACGAAATTTGCTCAAAAAAGGTGGAGTTTTTTGTGATATACCCTTATAACTCCAAAAAAGTTGCAATGTTGTTGGGATTTTGAGTTAGGCCATTTGTATTTTTTACAAGATCTAGATAATGTACCTAACTCAAAGTGTTATTTTTGGTTGAGGGGGGTCATACAAACCCCAAAAATGCAAAAACATCAAAATCAATTTTTTTTTAGATGTTACTTTATTACTCCCGAGGTGCGATATTATCATCCATTTCGGCAGTGTATTACTCGATAACCGTGATACCTACCAAAATGACCCCTAACTATTAGAAAAAGTCCCATTTTTGTAGGTATCGCGGTTATCGAGTAACGCGATGCAAAGATGTGGAGGGACAACTGGGGACGTATAATATCAGTAAGATCAAATGGAGTATTTACGATAGAAGAACTAGAAGATGACCTAATGCTGCAAATCCCAGAGTATGCCTCGGCGCATTGTGTTAGCAGGGATTTCGAGATGAGTAAGGGCATAGCGGTCAAATTCAGATGAGCTTTCGGCAATGTTGACACTCTAAAGTCAAGGGGTGCCAAAGTGGGTGATGTGGTGGAGATATACAGCAAAGGGAACTATGTTTTATATGCAGTAACCAAAGAAAGACACCAGGACAAGCTAACAATAGGAGACTTTGTACGAACAATGAAAGCTCTGGCAGCCAAATGCGTTGAGCTAAACATCACAAAAATCACAGTACCAAGATTAGGGTGGGCTTGGACCAACTTGAATGGCCACTAGTTAAACAAGGGCCTTACAGTGACTCTGAGAGTTTGCACCTCCCACCAAACATGAAAGCGTGACTATCTGAACAAGATGTCAAAAATACACAGGACCAAATTTACCTGGATCTTGAGATAATCCTAAAATTTACTATAATATTTATCTATACTTGTACATAAATACTAAACTTATAATAGGTATAGAAAACAATCTTTTCTTGTGGGCAGTTGGTGAGAAGCCCTAAGCAAGTGCACCGACTGCCCCACAAAAGTCCACATAAACATTGTGGTAATAACTAGGGGACCTAACTTGTTGGGATCACCCCTTGGCAAAATCACTCCCCCTTCAAACTTCACCCCGAGACAGGTTGGGGACTCAGTCGTGATTGGAACAGGTATGTGTGGAAATGAAACCTGGGAAGTGACAACTGGGCCTTAGACAACTCCCTTGGGGTTTGGGTCACGGTGGACAATCCGTCTCACTTTCCCCCTTCCCCTCTCTCCCCTGCTTAGACTTGGGGTGAAGCTATAATTATATTTATATACATATGTTTATTCTAGTAGTATCCCTTAGTCTAAGATTGTTTTTTTCTTTAATAATAAAATACCCCCACCGCCAGGTGCGGATTGGGGAAAATTGAAAAAAGTTTACTGACAACTTTGACACCCCCTAGCAGCCTTTAAAAAAGGGCTAGAGGGCTGCGATTTGCGCCATTGGTCATCCCTTCGGAAGGTCTTTCCACAGGAAAAATTTCAAAAAAAATCGCCAATTCCCCCCCCCTTTACCTATTACTTTTTGGACGAATTGACGTGAAATGACACAAACATCAGTGAAAAAGGTATCAGCTTTTTACTAGAAATGAAGAAGCAGAAAGAGCAAGGGTTCTAAAAATCCTTATTGAAAATAAATTTTGAAAATTTTCGAATTTCAAGCGCCTTTTGATATCATTTTTGTCCATTAAGAAAATAATAATTTAAGCATCCGATTTCGTCGTCACACAGATCGTTGAAAAAATCTCAATTTTCACGAAAAAATTTTGAGCTCAACTTCTTCCCACGTGTGCAAGTTAATCTCTATGTTAAAGCAGTAGAAACGAACGACGTCGGCGTCGTCTTCTTCATCGTCTGTAATAGGAAAAAAGAAAGGAGGAAAGAAAAAATAAAGTACATAAAACCTTCGAATTCGAACATGAAAAACGATCTCGTATTTGATAAAAGAAAGAAATAGAAACCATCCGAGGCCCAAGAGAGATGAAGACAGAGGTGCTCGAGAGAAGAACTCATCCAGCATGGACGACCGGGTAAAGAGGAACTCGTCGATGGTATAGAGAAAGATGCTGCGGGAAAACGCATTTGAAAAATGTCTATACGTAGAAGGACGTACAATGTAGAATAGCCCAAGAGATAGATGCGAGGAAAAAAGCGCGGGAGGGGTTGGGGAGGGCGAAAATGACGACATTGATTCGAATAAAAAGTACTTTTTTCCATCGAGTGTATTACACGAGTAAAGTAAAGAGAACATAACATATAAAAAAAAAGTGTAAGAGCTCGATATGCTCGTGAAAAGAATTTACGTATTGGTATATTCCTCCCCATGTACACCCTCGTATCCCTCGAGATGGGGGTTTCCGGGAGGAGGAATCGGAGAGCGATGTAAATGGTGCTGCGTGTGTTGGTTATGTAGGTACTAGGTAGGTAGTAGGTAGGTACTCTCGTACATTTGTTTGTGTAGTACATATCACGAAAATGTTCGCGTCATTTTCTGATTCAATTTAGCTCACAAAACGCAATGTCTAGAACGTTGACTTTGTCGAGACGTTGCCTAAATGTACCTAAGTGTACGGCACGATGTACGTATAGAGAGCTTAGGCTGCCTGCCTACACATCGTGTGTAGTGTGTACTTGTACCTCTACTTGTACTTCTGCCTATTCGAGTATTACAACACAATATAGCATGTTAAGAAATCGTATAGCAGGCGTTAAGCGAACGCTTCTTTTAACAAGAGTAATTTTATAAATAAGAGGTTTCCGGAAATTGTACGTAGGTAAAAGTGCATGGACGAGAAAAAGAGAGAAAAGCTAAAGCAACCTGACAGAGAGAGAGACGAAAGGCAGGGGGTCATAGAAGGTACAACAAACGTGCCATAGAGCAGCGTTTTTTGAACGTTTACGTATATTCTAAGTATACCATTTCGAATATCAATTCTGTAAAAATTTATATTCTACGCGGTTTATTGACGTTGGTTGGTGTAATTTCCAAAGTATACTATACGATAAGCATACGAGTAAAATGGTTGTGAAAACGAGAAGAAGGGAGACGAGTGCAGGGATGACGAGAGAAAAAAAAGGGTACGCGTTGTTGTAATAGGTTTATACGAGTAAATCCTTGTATATACTACGTCGTCGTGCACCATGTAAAAGGTTAACATTGAAGAATTTACTCGTACCTCTATTGAAATAGCACGCAAAGGTGGAAGAAGCAAGGGTATGAGGTGGCGGCGCAAATTACACAATCATTTGCATATCCGTTTATTAAATCGCCTCCTCGCGATTGACGACCACCACGATATAGCAAAAGCGATGGCGATGGTAAATTATAGGATTGTCGAATTACGTTCGAATGTGCGGTTTTTTTATGGTTGCCAGAAAATTGAACGAAATTTAAACGCGTATAGAGGAGAAGCTGGCGAGCAGGGTTGTTTTTTTATTAGGGTTACTCAGAGGTGTGTTATCGGGCCTTGAACACTGAGCAGTTTATGACGCCGGTGGTTGTGATTTTTCGTCGTGGTCCGTAAATTTTTTACGCGATGGGATTTTCGTATTTTGATGGGATTGACGGGTCGATTACCAATTCTCCTGGGTAAGGTGTCGGTTGGGTTGGGTTTTTTATGCGGATTTTTCATTTTTTTATTCGAAATTTCTGCAAAAAAAAATGTATAGAAAGTTTCTGTGTAGGCTTCAGTATGGTGATAGTTTTTGATATCCTTATTTTTTCTTGAAATTTAATGGTTGGAAAATTCTCATAAAGAAAGTTTTTTTAAATTTTTAAATTCTCAAACATTCGCCAAAAATCTTAATATTAATTTTAGCTTTTAAAATCTTGGTTATGTAAGTCGAAACATGCTCTTTTAATCTAGTTTCGCTCAATTTGGTGGTCAGCTGTTCAAAAGGTGTTCTTGCATTTTGAAAAATATTGACCAGACCAGGGAACCACTCGAGGTTTTCGCCTCTGATGCTAAGCAGATAACAATTTTTGGAAGGAGCATGGTCTGAAATCCCTAAAACCGAATAGAGTATCCAACTGGTAGTGAAAGTAGTGAAAAGGTGATGATTTTAAAAATGGGTTGTGAAAGTAGTCAAAAAGTAGTGAATTTAGTCAAAAAGGTAGTGAAAAAATAAAAAAATTCAGTAATGCGTTCATTTGTATATTTTTTAAAAAAATAATTTTGATTGAAATTAAAGAATACTTTATATATCTAGTATTTTGGGGCGACTTTGATTTTGCGGGGTGACTTTGATATAGCTTACTTTTCTGTACGTTTTGATCTGTGGAGCGAGTAAAACGTCGAATTACATTTTTTTTTTCGAGCGAAATGGTTACACTGATGTTGAATTGATACGATAACAGTGTTGAGTTGGTAAATAATTATTTTCATCCAAGCTTTTAATCGAGTTTTCTAAAAATGGAAATTTTTCAAGATTTTCCATCACTTAACAAAAGTGATGTTGTAGTATACTTATTCAAATATGTAATAGAACATTGGCTGGTAGTTAATCGTAAAGCTACACTCCTTGGGAAATGAGGTGCCTCCGATCCTTTTGGTCCATTGTTCTCAGTGAGATGTTCATTGATTTTTTAATTTTTGAGGCTAAAAATTTCAATTTTGAGACTAAAGTAAAAATCAATGCCATTTTCGGATTCAGTGTGAAATTTTATCCCATTTTGATAGGTCGTAATGGTATTTTATTAAATATCTAAAAATTTTGTTAAAAAACTGAATTTTATAAAATATTGAGAAAATACAGGGGCTTTTATCGCTTTTTCTACAATATCATCACTTCTACTCGACTAAAGTTGATGAAATTTTTCATGGTAGGTCTATAGGTGGTGAGAATTGATTTTTTGAAAAAAAAATGACCCTATCAAAGTGACCCCATTTGGAGGGTGACTTTGATAGGGCCTTTGAGGGCAATTTTGAGGCTAAAAAAAAGTCATAGGGTTCGTTTTTAGGTACTTTACACACTGAATGGTGTAATTTTGCTGAAAACATCTTTCAACGCCGCACAGAGCACAAAACGTGTTTTTTTTAATCAAAGTGACCCCAAATAACAAAATTTGATTTTGATAATTTTTTTGTGTGAGGGAGGGGGTCGTTCTAGTAATTTTCAATTATGGGGGAGGGGTTAATTTGACAAATATTATGACACTTTCTGCAGTTTTGACAGAATTACTATTCAATTTTGAAAATTTTTCGATTAATTCTTGCTACCTATTTTTCAATAATCTAAGCAGTCTGTGCAAAATTTTACCAAAATGAGACGTTTTCTCAAATTTTTGTCGTTTTCTGACGATCCATATATTTTTGATATTTTTGAGTAATTTTCACAAAAAATTTTACAATTTTTATGATTTTTATGATACTTTTTTTGTGAATATTCATTTGTGGCTCTTTATTAAAAGTCAAGATCGTCGGACTTCTTACTTTGGTCTTCGACCATTATTATTTCATTATATGATATGACCTATCTGTTGATTGATTAATAATTTTATAATTGACTAATCCACTTTATTTTTTTTTTGTTTCAGGTGAGTACAAATTTCCTTCCGAAAGTGATAAAATACGAACTCGGGTATGAGAATGAGTAAGTAATTTTATAATCGTTATGAGAAAAGTTACTCAAGTCACTTCTACACCTGTGTTCTTTTATTTTCAATGGAAAATGAAAAAAAATTTCTAAAATCTCGGAATTTGAAAATCAGCTAAAATAATTGTCCATCAGGTTTGAATTGAGGTGATCTGATTTTTCGATTACAAATTTGGAAACAGTAGATGAAATTTTCGAGTGTCTCGAAAGGTTTTGATTTTTAATGAATTTTTGAAAAACCAAACTCGAGTCAAAAATGCAAAAAAAATCAAAATTTTACCAAATAGGCCAAACGAGCTGAAATTTGGTGTGTGCCCGGTTTTCGACCCTCTAAATCGATTGGAAACGATTTCAAACCATTTTGAGTGCTAGTTCCGGAGCACCCTTGCAGATTTTTGAAAATTGAAATTTGTACAACATTTTGCCCGATTGAGTTGTTGAAATGGAATTCTCTTAGTACCCCATTTTTGATATTTGAAACTTTTCCTGTGAAAAAATTTGATTTTGTTTCATTTTTTGTGTGTGTGAGGGGAGGGAGGGGGTAGAGTGGAAATTATTATTCTTGTTTTGAAAAATACTCATTCAATTGAGGAAGTCACTGAGATGACAAAACTGTTTTTTCCCCCTCAAAGCATCTACTTCAACATAATATACTCGTAGGTTCATTTTCCTGGAGAGGCATCAAAACTTTGTTAAAGCAGACTCTATCTTTCCTAAAATAGAGTATTCTAGCTCCCATCAAAATAACATTTCGTGAAAATTTGGATAGCAAGAGAGAGGCCTTTTATTACATTTTTCCTCTGCCAGCTTTCTTTTTCATTTCGCCACACTAAAAGAATTAAAAAGAATATCTCTTCTCTGCCTACTACGAGTACACCTTCAGAAAATACACTTTTCTAGATAATTTCCTTATAAAAACTTTATATCTACCAAAATTGCATTAACTCGTCGTAGTACTACAAAAAAACAGAGCACTGCGGCGACAACGACGATGAGGGAAAAAACTCCGCTTTGTTATGCGGAATAAAATTACATTCGCATGGATGTTTTATTAAGTTGTTTACGTTGTCGCGAATTTAATTACTTTAGTTAATTAGGTTTAAACTTGGCGTATACAGCACGTCGTCGACAACAACGTGTATTATTATAAATGTCGTGTTCGGTTTCACGGCGGTGTGGTGCAGAATGACACAAGCAAAGAAAGCTGTATAAGCTGCACACTGCACAGAGGCAAGAAGAGATGACGGAGGTACCTAGGATGAGCAACTTTTCTTATTGTAAGAATACAATATCGCTACCGAAGTTGCGGTGGCAAAGCTCGACCCTCTCTGAACATGAATGGAAAATAGATAAAAATCTCTCTCTGTATTCCATCAGCCTGCCTCTTTCTCTGTTTGTGCTTTTAGCGTGATGTTGTACAGAGCTCGACTCTTATATACATTTTTCTGCAGAGGTGAATCGTTTATTTTTCTTTTGCAGTTTTGGAGTGTACATATACAGGGTGTCTTGAAAGAACTGAAAACTCGATTGAAACCGATTCTTTGGATTTTGGGAATGGACAATTTAGGTGGAAAATCTGTTTTGTTTGTCTGCAAAAGTTATGGCTTTTTTTTCATTTTTCTGTGTACTGAAATATCAATTCCAGGGTGTCTAACAGCCTTGTTTATCCTGCTTTTGTACTGATTTTTTTTTACAAAAATTGCCAAATAGGCGGTTCTGATTTTGACCAAATTTTCAACCAAAAAAAAAAAAAAATCTGTTTTTTACCCTCCCCCCCCCTCCCTCCTACCTTCCAAAAAATGACCGTTTTATTTCCAAAATTGCCAAAATCCAGATTTTTTAAAGACTGGATTTCTGACAGAATTTCCAAAAAAAAATTCATCGCATTCCAGTCAAATTGGTGCAAAAGCTCTTTTGTTGTCAAAAATTGCCAATAAATCTCTGTTTTTTGTAAACCGTCAAAATTTGGACTTTTTACGAAACTGTTGCAAAGTCTTCATCTCTGACAACACTTTCCAAATAATTTTTTGCTTTAAATAATTGTCAAAATTGTAAAAGTTTTTATTTCGGGAAAAATTGACCAAAAAATATTTGAAAAGGCATATTTTTGCCAAAATTTAAAAAAAGTCCTAATTTTTGCCAAAGTTGCTACAATTCTATTTTTTGCTTGGAATTGCCGAAAAATATTTTTTTTTCAGAACTGTCAAAAATCCTGATTTCTACAGAATTTCTCAAAAAAAAAAGGTCAAGATGTTAGTCAAATTTTGTAAAAAAAAACCTGTTATAGGTAACTAAAATTACTTAAAAGTCTTGATTTCCGACAAAACTGCTTGAAAAACTCCATCAATTTTTGTCCCAAATTGTGAAAAAACGTCACTTTTTGCCAAAATATCATCATCATATTTATTTACTGTATCAGTACACAAAGTACTATCACAAACTACAAACTTACGTCATATTTTATAATAGGTCTTGAATTAGTTTAGGTTTTAATCTTCTGTTTACTGTTGGTAAAAGAATATCACGTAAATTTGACAATTTTGACATATTACAATATGTATTCATACTTAAAATTAGAGCATGAGTGTACAGATCTGTTACATTTAATTCTCTATGTATTTGTGAATTGCGGACAAACCATGGGCTGTGGGTTACGATGCGAAGAATTTTGTTTTGAAATGTGTTGAGCTTTTTAAAATTTGTTTTAGAGCTACCTATCCATACTATAGAACCAAAAGTCAAGATAGGACGAATCAAGGATGTGTAAAGTAGTTTACCATTTGATATACTGAGATTAGATCTCTTGTTTAGAAGTGGATATAGTAGATTTAAACGATTATAGGCAGTTTTTAATTTGATATCAATATGATCAGTAAAATTTAATTTTGTGTCTAGATGAATACCTAAATATCTGATTGACTCGCTTTTCCAAGGTAAATAGGTATTATCAATTTGAATGTTCATATTGGTATCAATTTTACGAAGAGAAAAGATTTTAGATTCACATTTGTTTGGGTTAAGTTCGAGCTTCCAGCATTTAAACCAGTTAGAACAAGTATTTATAGAATTTTGAAGGGAATTAATAGCTATATCGAGGTTAGCGTTTTGGTGGAGAAGGCAGATATCATCAGCAAAGGATGCAATGACAGAATCTTGTCCTGCTGTGAAGTCACAGCAGAATAGGTTATAAAGTATTGGACTTAAAACAGCACCTTGCGGAACACCAATTGTTATATTTTTAATAGGAGAAAAACTAGAACCTATCCGGACAGTAAACGACCTGTTTTCTAAAAATGATTTTATTATTTTAATCAAGTATAAGGGAAGATTTTGTTGACATAATTTATAAAGTAAACCATTGTGCCAAACAGAATCAAAGGCTTGTTTGACATCAAGAAAACATGCAGTTGAATATAATTTGTTTTCAAACCCATCATTAATGATTTTAGTAATTCTTTGGGCTTGGTAAACACAAGAGTATTTTTTACGAAAACCAAATTGATGAAAAGGAATAGATTCTTTTTTTGAAATTTTACTAAGGATTCGTTTAAGAAGAATACGTTCAAAAATTTTGGAGAGGGAACAGAGGAGGCTGATAGGCCTGTAGTTAGATGGATCATTTTTTGGTTTATTAGGTTTAGGTATCACAATTAAGACAGCAGTTTTCCAATTTTTGGGGAAATAGGATAGTTTAAGACAGGCATTAAAAATATTTACAAGTTGGTTTATAAAATTTTCAGAAAGGTTTTTTAGAGTTAAATTGGTGATACTATCTATGCCTGGAGATTTCTTGTTTTTAAGTTTTTTAAGAATAGTTTTAACTTCAGCAGCATTGGTTTCTTTAATTCTTCTTGTGGGAGTCTTAGTGATGAATGATATAGTTTGTTGCATTAGATTTTCTTCTTGTTGTGTGGTAGAAATTTTCCTACCAAATATTTTTTGAAAATGGTTAGCAAAAAGAATACCTTTCTCTTGGTCTGAAGTAGCTGGAATATCTCCCAAGATTGGGATATCTTGAGGCAATTTTATTATTTGTTTTGTAGCTTTCCAGATATCAGAGTTGTTGATTGGTATATTAGAAAGGAAACTTTGGAATTTTTCATTACGAAATTTAAATAGTTCAAATTTAATTTCACGAATGCAGCGATTCAATTTAGTTTTAGTTTCTAGGTTTCTCAATTGCTGCCATTCTTTTCTTACTTTATTTTTTATTTTTATAAGATTTAAAATACGTAAAGGGACTTGCCATTTAAACTTTGGAAGAATTTTTTCTGTAGTGCTAAAGTTATAAACTGTTTTTATTTTATTTGTTATTTCAGAAATAGCATCATCAATAAGATTTGTGGTTTGAAGGTTAATATGGTTAAAAGAGATTTTTTCAGATTCTTCCTTGAATAAAGACCAGTTTGTTTGCAAGATTTTTGAGGGGGGGTTTAATATAGGTTGATTATCTAGTTTTATCAAAACAGGAAGATGATCAGAACTTAATTCATTCAAGACAGTTTGAGAAGTTGGTTTAGTATTTTTATAAAGGACAATGTCCAAGATATCTGAAGTTGGTAAGAAAGTAGGGTTATTAGGGCTTTCTATTTGTAAGGCTAAATTACTACAAATATCTAGCAGCTTTTTACCATTCCCATTTGTTTTGTTACAACCCCAAATGATGTTTTTGCAATTTAGGTCTCCGCAGATGATTAGAGGTTTCTTATCAACTTCACTAATTTTTTGAAGATCTGAGAATAGTAATTTTTTGCGAGGTTCTTTATAAGCTGCTATAAGATTTAAGTGGGAATTTTCAAGTTGAATACCTACAGTTTCTAGATTTTGTAGAGTGGGTATTAATATGGCGTTGTGTTTAATTTCATTTTTAATCAAGATAGCAACCCCTCCAGATGCTTTTATGCTATTACGATTTTTTAGATAAGTTTTGAAGCCTTGAATCTTGAAATTATCATTAGTTGTTAAGTGTGTTTCTGATATACATGCTATATCTATATCATGTATGGATAGGAAGCTCCTTAATTCAAGATCATGGTTTTTAACACCATTTGCATTCCAGTTGAGGATTTTAAGAGAATAATGGTTAGAATTATTTATCATTTTGAATGAATTTGGTTAATTTACTTACCACAGCTTGTAAGAGTGGTAGTGTTAATCGAAGAGCTTCAGTCAAGTTGTTAACCATTTCAATATGGGAGTTGAGGAGCTGCATAATCCCAGATATATCCATATGTAATAACTGATCAGAATTCACATCAGGAGGTTTTGTAATCTTTGCATAGCTTACTGCCGGTGTTGCGATAGTTGGAGTTTTGCGCACGGATCTGGATATGTTAACATTTTCAGGAGCTTGAGGAGCAGAACTTGATGGTTGTTTTTTAATAAACATCGGGCATCCGCGAAAGTTTGCTGTGTGTGGACCATTGCAGTTTGCACATTTTGGTTGAGGCAGTCTTCCATGAGGACAGTTGGAAGTTAGGTGGTTTTCTGCGCATTTCACACATTTAGGAGGTCTTCGGCAATAATTTCTAGAATGGCCAAGTTCTTGGCAATTCTTGCATTGCACAATATCAGGCTTCTTTCGTGGTTCAACTCGAATCAGTACATGATAAATGCTTTTTAAAGAAAAGATTTGTTTTCCATCGTCATCGTCTTTGGTTGTAAGAGCACAAATTGGCAGAGGTTCTTTACTTCTGTTGAAGAGACGGTGCAAACGAATAACAGGTATGGCTTTATCAATCAATTCATTTTCGATATCTTCTATTGACAAACTGGTAGGTATATCTTTGATGACCACTGACAGATGGTTAACTTGGTTTTGAAATGTATGATATTGCCAATTATTGGAATCGAAGAATCTTGTTAGTGCTCGATAGTCATCAGGGGTAGATAAACGAATTCTTATTCTCTTGCCGAATACTTTTGCATCATAATCTTCTAAACCAAGCTCAGCTATTTTACTGGTTAGTTCCTTAATGTTTCCATCAGCCAGAAAAATTGGAGGAACTCTGAATTTTGTTGTTGTTAATTGATTGTTGGTATCTTTTTCTTTGGTAGGTTGTTCATTTGGTTTAGATTCTTCCGGCACAGAGATACTTTCGAACTTGTTCCTGACTGGAATTAACGAAGCTGATTGAGATTGTGCAGATTTGGCTGTTTTTTTTGGTTTTACAAATTTGGCGCCTTCGAACTTTAGGCCAGCACGGATATTTTCTTGCAGATTCAAGATCATGCGCGCTTGGTTAACACGGATGGCTTCAGCTTCTTCAGCGTCTTGAGAATTCATTACTAGGCATTTTATATAAAGTTTAGGAGATGTACACTCTGCGGTGTCTCAAATAGAACTGCCAAAATATGAAACGGTCGTGTTTTTTACCCAAAATTACCTAAAAATCCAGAAAGTCCAGCAGTCCTGCTGGTCTTGCAATTCCTGCAAGTCCTGCTTTTATTCTCCTTTTGACGATGGGTCCTGCAAGTTCTGTAGTTGTTCTGCTTTTCAACAATATTATACAAAAAATCCTGCTTTTTTTTCAAACAGACTTTAAATTTTCAATTTATTTCCCTTTTTTGTGGAATTTTGAAAAAATTTCATTCTTTTTCTCATCTGACTCCAAAAAAATCTTATAGAATGTCCATCAAGAGATTTAAAAAATCGAATGATTGACTTGTGAAATATTGTCCAGTCTCTCCCCCCCCCCCCCCAGAAGTTTAAAAATGTTGAAAAATGTCCTGCCAAAAATTCTGCCAAGGACCTCAATTTTCATTTTTTTTTGTTAAACACTTTAATCTTTTTTTTTTTTTTTTTTGTTTCAAAACCAACAAAAATCTTGATTTTGACAACATCAGCAAAAAAAGTTAGAGGCAAGTAATTTTAGTCAAAATGTTAAAGAAGACAGGTGTTTTGAAAATTTGATAAATTTTTCATTTCATTTCTTACAAATGTTGCCAATAAAGTCACATTTTTAGCCGAAATGCTAAAAAAGTCCCGTTTGTTAACAAGATTACGAGAAGGTCCTGATTTTTGACAAAACTCCGGAAAGTGTTAATTTCTGACAAAATTGCTAAAAATTACCATATTAAGTAGCTTAGACAAAATTGCTAAAAATAGTCACATTTTTTGCCTAAATGCCTAAAAGAGTCCTGTTTTTTGTCAACATTTTCAAAAAACCATGTTCTCTTGCAAAATTACTAAAATACAAATATTTGACGAAACTGCCAAAATGTCCTTATTTCTTACAATATTGTCAAAAAAATAATTATGCCATTTTTTGCCAAATAAATTACCAAAAAAATGAATTCCTAATTTTTTCTAAAATTGCAAAAAATAAGTCCCGATTTTCACCAAAACTGTCAAAATAGTCAAAAACTCTTGGTTCTGTCGAAATCGCCAAAAACGTCCTTTTTTTGCCAAAATTGCAAATAAGATCCTGCTTTGTTTTAATTTTTTCAAACATTGAAACTTCCTTCCTATTTTCTTCTTCTTTCAAAAACTTGAAATTTTTCTCAAGTTATGTAGTTCTGAGCTTAGAAAACGAAAAAATTTCAACCGGATCAATGATAAATATTCTGACGAATAAATTTTGTCTCTTCTTCCATCTTTCAAATTGCAAAATTTGAAAAAATATTCTACCAAAAGGACTGATTTTTTCAACTTTGGCAAGTTTACCCTCTTACACCTTGATCCCTTCAATTTCCCATCTTCTCTAATTCGGTCATTCACTCCCCGGACACCCTGTATAACCGTAAGTCTACGCCCGGAGAAGAGGTACCCCTACTTACGCAGAACCAGATGGAAAAAGAATGATAACGAGCGAATTGTATTTGTTGACGAGTGGTACCGATAAGATCAGCGACTTGATTTTATGCTCTAACCCCCGCCCCGCAGCTCTGGTTTCGCCTTCTTCGCCACTCGTAAAGGTAGTTTCGAGTTTGGGCGCATAGCGCGACGACGTACGCTCATTTCCATGAATTATCGCCATTAATTTTACGTTCGCCTGGCGCTATTACATTTGTAATGTATTATTTGGAAAAGAAAATTTTCCGTTACGTGTATTTACAACGATCCTCGCGTACCTCGGATACTCTAGCAAGGCTCGCAGCTACACTATATACCTATCCTTATAGCCAACTATACATACACACGTTTCGTCAAGTATCGCCTATATAATTATGTTAGGTTCGGTAGCAAAGCAACCGCGTATTCGGAAACAGGGGGTTTGGCTCGGGGTAAAAATCGTATCGCGTTTCGATAATGGCATTTAAAAATATATTTCTTTTTTTCCGTTTCGTTTCTCGATAAAAAAAAAAAAAAACAGCGTGAAAGAGCGCTTAGTTGTTGTGCCTCTACTCTGCTTCCCTGTCACTGGTTTTCAGCGCAGTCTTCGCGATTACATCGTAAATCGACGAGCAAATCGACCACATCAGCGTGAAATTATTTCGAAAATGAAAAATAAAAACAGAATGAATTACACAGGCATAGATGATCTTCGCCGAACGCGTGACAAATATCAGTTAAGTGAAAAAAAAAATCGCTAAAATTATCGAAACGAGGAAAAAAAGCAGTTGAATTAGGTAGAAGGAGGGTATAATTGCGAAGTGCGGGGTAAATTGGGGTACTAAATATACCCATAACGGTTAATTGAAAATATCCTATTCGATATATAATGTAGTACTACCTACCTGCCTAACTACCTACTTACATATCGTATTCTTCGTCAATGATGGCAATTTCACCAAGAAAACAAAAAAAAAAAATGGTGAATTCTTTAAATACACGTGTTCTTTATATCGATACATACGTGTTACGTTACCTTTTTTCTTTCTTTTTTTTTCGTATGGTTTCACGAACATGGATCGTCGGTTCTTCTTTTTTTTTTCGTACCATCTTCGGGTGGCAATTCATTAAGAGTATCTTGTTGGCGATTTTTTTCCCTACTTGGTTGATAGTGTACTTATTGCTACAAAATGTTCACGAGGTTATAAAGAATGCCTTATCCTATTGATTCCATTAAGCTTGATATAGTGCTGGGGTTTTACGCTATGGGTTTGGCCTCATCTCTCTCACTCTATCTCACTCTTGCTTCTTTTTTGCTTCTTCGTTTTTCGATGCGATGTTTTTTTCCTTCTTTTTCTTCTTCTCTTTTTTGTGTCCAATTTGTTATTTAGACGTATGGCCAATAAAATCTATTAACGAGGGTGTCCTCCTATGATACTTTTAACGTGAACTGATAGCGAGTTGGTGGAGCTTGAGGTAGGAGCGGTGTGCGCTGCTGTGAGCTCAACGAAATGGATTCGATTCGTGGCCACTCAACTTACTTACATATACGAATGGTATACAATGGTATACTTTTTATGTAATTTATGTATAGATAGGTTGCTGAGGGATGTTAGTGAATCTAGAATTTGTCATCATGTCAATTTGGAATAGTTTTTGGGAGGGAAGAGGAGAAGGGAGCATATATAATTTTTAGTGATTCAACTGAAAAAATCTATGCTATTTTTTATGAGAAATCACTAATCAACTATCTTCCTTTTGCTCACGACACTAAGAAAGAAACCATAAAAGCGATGAAAAGATAAGATAGGAGAATTGAACCAAGTCAATTTTCTCATTTTTTTTTCAGTATTCAATTTGAAAATGATGATGGGTGAATTTAGAACTGGCCAAAACAGATCCTACAACCCAGTAGAGGTACGGCCTCAAAATGTACAAATTTGGCAATTTCAGCTCGATCTTGAGCATTATTTATTTATTTATTTTTTTATTTATTTTTGGAAGCGCGAGGTTTCATTGAAATTTGGTATGTAAGTTAGTGAAAATTCCCAGTAGTCTACAAATATCACCAAATTTTTCATTATTGGAGGGGTTTCAAAATTGGTTTGAAAATTTTTAAAATTGAAATTGACGAGGAAGAAATTGCTCATTACTCAGAAATTCTACATACTTTTGAGGAGCGTTGACACACTTTGTGCGTCTTTATGCATTTTCGAAACATCTCGCTTGAAGGGAGGGCGAGGGAATGAGAAAAATGTCTAAATATTGAAAAATGTGATAAAGGTATTAAAATATTGGTTTTAGAGGGCGCTAAAATCAAATTGGCATGACTGCATCAAAATTGAGCAGAAGTTGACCCATTTGACTTCTATACAATTTTGACAAAGATTGACGTTTTTTAACAATTTTAACAAAAATTGACGCTTTTTGACAATTTTGACAAAAATTGACACTTTTTGACACCTTGACAAAAATTGCCCTTTTTGACAATTTTGACACAAATTGGCGCTTTTTGACATTTTGACAAAAATTTGACGCCTGTTAACAATTTTCACCAAAATAGACACTTTTTGATTTGGACATGTCTTTTGACAGAAATTGACACTTTTTGACAATTTTGATCAAAATAGACACTTTTTAACACTTTTGACCAAAATAGACACTTTTGACAGAAATTGAAACTTCTTAACAATTTTGTTAAAAAGGTCACTTTTTGACAATGTGTTGACCAAAATAGGCACTTTGATTTTGACACTTTTGATAGAAATAGGCGATTTTTGACAATTTTGACAAAAATTGACGCCTGTTAACAATTTTGACCAAAATAGACACTTTTTGATTTGGACATGTCTTTTGACAGAAATTGACACTTTTTGACAATTTTGGCTAAAATATACACTTTTTGATAATTTTGACCAAAATAGACACTTTTTCACACTTTTGACCAAAATAGACACTTTTTGATTTTGAAACTTTAGACAGAAATTGACACTTCTTAACAATTTTGTCAAAAAAGTCACTTTTTGACAATGTTGGCCAAAATAGGCACTTTGATTTTGACACTTTTGACAGAAATAGGCGATTTTCGACAATGTTGACAAAAATTGACGTCTTTTGACAATTTTGACCAAGATAGACACTTTTTGATTTTGACACTATTGACAAAAATTGACACTTTTTGACAATTTTGGCCAAAATATACACTTTTTGACACTTTTGACCAAAAAGACACTTTTTGATTTTGAAACTTTTGACAGAAATTGACACTTTCTTGACACCTTGACAAAAATTGCACCTTTTAGACATACGTGACATTTGTTGACAATTTTGGCAAAAAATTGACCCTTTTTGACAATTTTGACAAAATTGGCGCTCATTGACAATTTTGACAAAACTTTGACGCCTGTTGACAATTGTAGCCAAAATATAAACTTTTTGATAATTTTGACCAAAATAGACACTTTTTGATTTTGAAACTTTTGACAGAAATTGACACTTCTTAACAATTTTGTCAAAAAGGTCACTTTTTGATGACAATGTTGACCAAAATAGGCACTTTGATTTTGACACTTTTGACAGAAATAGGCGATTTTCGACAATTTTGACAAAAATTGACGTCTTTTGACAATTCTGACCAAGATAGACACTTTTTGATTTTGACACTTTTGACAAAAATTAACACTTTTTGACAATTTTGACCAAAATGAGAACTTTGATTTTGACACTTTTGACAGAAATTGACACTTTTTGACAAGTTTGACCAAAATAGACAGTTGAAAAAAAGGAATGTCCCTAAAATTAGTATAAAAATGGTAGATATTCATTTTTTATAAAAATTGATTACTAGTGATATAGGATAAAATACGTGTAATATAAAATTTTCATCAAATTTATGATAACTTGACTAAATTTACGGGAAAAAAAAATCATTAAAATCATTGCACATGAAGTAAAAATTTATGAAATGTAATGAAAATTGCACGAAGTGTAGAAAAAGCTTTCTAAAACGAACTTTAAATCTGTAAAATTTGAATAAAAATCCTTCAAAATTGAATAAAATTTTTCCAAAATTTTCCTTCCTCTTCTTCCTTTTTCTCTTCAAAGAGACTCCAGATTTCAGAACGAAAACCAGATAGCCCATAAAAATATGTATTTGCTGTATACCTTATGTAGGTATTCTCAAGTTATCAGTGGTGTAGCCAGGATTTTCTCAAGGAGGGGGCAAAACCAGATTTTTAGGCATGAAAAATCGAAATGAGGGGTAATTTTCTGGAAATCTATTGTAATGTGTGGTGATTTCATGAAAATGAAGGCAAAATTACTGCTCGAGCGAAGCGAGAGCGAAAATTTTTGGAAAAAATGGGTCCAAACAACGAAAAAACGTCCATTTTTGCATGTTTTCTTTCAAATTTTCGCTCTCAAGGGGGGGGGGGGCATGGCCCCCTTCGCCCCCCCTTGGCTACGCCACTGCAAGTTATTTATAAATTGATCCGTACCCTTTCGCAGCTTTTTCATCTTGCTGAAAATTTTCTTCATTTAAAACTCAAAATTACATTAAATCCAAGTTTTTTTCTTCAAGAAAAAATATCAAAATAAAACTACATTTTATGAGTGTAAACCTCTACTGCATTTTCAATGACTCATTCACTATCTCATTTTACCATCATGGAAAATGGTTTTAATCACTTATTTCAAAAATGTTCAAAAATTATTATGCTTTTAAATCAACAACTTGAAACCGTTTTTAAAAAAATAATCAGTAACTTATACCTACATTTAAAAACGATTTTGCTTTCTTTTTTTTTCCGTTTCCAAAAATTTTTGAGTAGAGCTTAAAGAAATAAAATGAGTACCATGAACCAAAAAATTATACACCAATTCGTTCTCTTTTTTTTTGGCTCGACGTCAAATCTTCGGTAATGCCATAAAAATGACCCTCCCTCTGCTGTTGAAACTGACATTTTGAAACATTTTCGTAGTATTTCTTCGAAATTTTCTTTTCTCTCATTAGAACACGTAGTATAATAAATTGTGTCTGGAGTTTGGTCTACGCATACTCTCCACATTTCACCATCATAGCGTTGAAAGTGAAGTAGGTGTTTACGTCTTATGTACACGAATAATGTATTTATTCGAGATATTGTCTGGAAAGGAACGTCTTTTAAGGTACGACGAATCTGACAACAGCTACGAGTAAAAATTTTCCAACAACTTCGTTATCTACCAATTACTTGTATAGGTACGTTTTAAAAAATACGTCTACGTCTACACGTCTATGGCATAGTAACAATGTACGATATTTCTGCAGTGAAATTTTCTTTCTCATTTATGCTTTTGTCCTACGTACTCTCGTCGTTTTTTCACGCCATTATTTGCTCGTCTCGATGACACGTACTTTGTTATTTACCAGCAGCGTGAAATATTAAAACGAAAGTGACACGTTTTACATATAATACGTATACAGCTTCCTAGAAAAAAAATAGTAAATAAAATGAAAAAAAGTCGTCGTGATAGAATATCTTTTACAACAGACTAGTGCATCGTACACATTTACACGATAAATACAATTTTATGTAGTTTTCTTTTTTTAATACATATATCCCTCTGTCTCTCTTGTAATCTTTACTTGTGCACTTTACTTACTCCTACATTTAAATTCAACGTTCGATGTTTCGAGAATTGATTTTATTTAAAGCTCAGCTTCAGTCGAGCAGACACCTACAGAAAGTATTAGAAAGGTGCAAATTGAAAATTTTATTCTATCATTCGATATTTTATTTCATTTTTTCATTTCTCAAAAAGCGAATAATACAAAATACTCTTCTCCGGTTTCGACAAATTCCTCGAGGGGTTGAAATACTGCCTTCTGAAATACCGAAAATTCGCTAAAATCTAAAAATACGACTCAATAATTCTGAGAAGCTCATCTTACAAGCCACAAAAGGTGTTCAAATTAAGCCCCTTTTCTGTTGATTACTTCCATGAAATCTCAAGTAGGTAAGTAAGCTTTTTAAAAATTGCCTTGGGCATGGTACTCTATTTCATTATTTCATCTTATTTATTCTCAAAATTCTCTATTTTTGGCGAATTTCTTTCAAATTTTCAAAATACTGTGAAAATAACCCCTCTCATTACGATACAGTTCTCCCCAAGGAGAAATTTCATATACGTGCCTGAACCAAACCATTAAAAATTTCTACGATTTTTCTGTTCTCTTCGATTCCTCGCAGGAGCTTCGAGCTTTGGTACGTATAAATTGCCGAAACAAACTGCAGATTTTTTTCTTTTTAACCATTGTATTGGTCGATAATACATGGCCAACCAAAGGCATTGTTGGAATAGCTGGTGTACGCCGAATATACATTATACACATAGGTATTGAAATTCAAACATTAAGATAAGGTGAAATGTTGGCCAATTTAGCTCATCAGTCCGGGCGCGCTTTCGGCTTTCGAATTACACATACGCGATATTTTTACTTAGGTACTCATTGTAGCTCTCTACTCTACCTACAGCTAATACCACATTTCGCTATATTATACCTTTCGAAACACGCAGCCAGCCAGGGTTATAGCTCGCGAACATTAATAAAACGACACCCGAACTCCATTAATACCGTACGGATCGTTTATTAGCCCCGTTCCATTGTGAATGTGTAGGCAAAAAAAAGAGGCATTTTCAGTCATAATGGTACTTATATTGCTTGTACGCTAAAACGTTCTGCTACCATAATTCTCTCGTTCTCTCGAGGCTAACCGACAAATAAAGCAAAAATTCCACATTTAGGTCGTCCTAGTCGTAGCCGTCCGTCGTTTTTCATGGCAATGAATTTTTTTTTAATGTTCTCTTTACAATGATATATATTTACCAAGTTGCTGGAGTTGAAAAAAAACCACCGCCATTGAGTAAAGGGCTCTATTGGCCAAGAGTTTATGCTTCAGGCGGTCTGAGATCGGGTGGAAGGCAGGAGGAGAGAACTCGATTGATAACATCCGTTTCCTTTATTCGCTCGGTAAGTTATTTTCCAAATTATCTACACGTATAAAATTAAAAGCATCGTGGAAACGTTGGTTTTCGGTCGTTAATGTAAATATACGAGTGTACTAGAATTGTTGAAATATGCAACTTGAAAATGGTTCGAAAGTATATATCTATTATTGCGAAAGTTGGTTAAATATCGTTAAAATTGTTCAAATGTCGATGAACGTTTTTTAAAAGTAATGAAACGTTTCTTGTACAAATATCCATGACAATAATATATTATTTATCTGGCATTTTTAAGAATAGAAATCCTAGAATAGGTTTAAAAGTCGTAAAAATTGTTATTAAACTCGAAGATAAAACGACGTAAGAATTTGTTTAGAATGTGATTGAATTTTTTTTTAATGGATAAGTATGTTGGGATTTTTATTGAATGTTGATTCTGTCTTATAACTACATACTTAGTGGTTCAAAAATTCGGACTCTATGCAATGATCTTGAACTTGGAAAATGAAAGCTGACTGCTTTTATTTTATTGATACATACCTGCTATTAATTTTTTATAGCTAGTGTTTCTAACATTGGTGTAAAATTCGTTTGCATTATGGCATTACATCATCTACAACGGGATCTGCCCCCCTCCCCTTTGTGTTAAAAATACAGATGAGTCATCCAATATCATTTTGACCGAATTTATGCTGAACAAGTAAACTTGTCCTCTGATTTTGCACAACATTCTTATATTACCTAAGTCATGTCATCCACCATCAGTCTTGTTCGGAGGCATGGAGAGTGAGTGTTTCCTTTTTTCACATTTCTGATTTTCAGAAAAACTGTACCAACCTTCAGAACCTGTGGTTCTTATTCCAATGCTTTTACAGATCTGAAATTTAAGTTTGAAAATTTCATCCATAATTTGTGCAATTTTTATTCAATTTTTTTTTTAGGAATTTTCACTTTATTTTTTGGCCAATTTTTCAACAATGTAATAAAATGTTTCCCCAAGTTCTTGAAAAATTATTAAGTGTATGTAAAGCACACATTTTTACACAAATTTTACTGATTTTTTCGATGATTTAAAGTGATTTTATTCATATTTTGTGTGGGATTCGTATAAGTATTCTGTTCTGAATTTCAGTGTAATTTTTTCATAATTTTAAAAAAAACGTTTGAAATTAATTTTCTGCAATTCTTCGAAAAATTTGTCGAAATTTGTCGAAATTTTTTGCTATATTTGATTCGTTTTTATGTAGATTAAAAAAAAACATGGTCTAAAATTATTTTTGTTAAAATTTCAACTACAAGTAAGTAGTGATATTCATTTTTGACAAATTTTTAAAAATTCAGAAAGTTTAAAAAAACCGTCAATTACCTACTCGTATTTACAAAAAAGGTCATTTTAAAGCATTTTTTAATGTATTCTTCAGCTTCATGTGAAGCCTTACAAAAATTTACTTTTAGCAGCCCATCAAATGTCTGATTTTAGCAACTTTCCCCTTTGAACGTGGTGTAAAATTGATGGAAATATCTCAATTTGCGCAAATCCTTCTGTGATATGCAAAAATATCTCTCTACTTCTCCCTTAAACTTTAGATATTGATACCCAATAAAATGGATTGAAAAATTATGAATTTTAGGCTTCTTTGGCATCTCGATCCTGCATTTTAATGTAAGTGGATGATTTCTATTCTTTTCCTTCCCTGCTCATTTGAAGTGGGTATAGTCCGTTTTGAAATTGAACACACCTACCTACAAATGCGTTGATAAAACATTCGAGATTGGCTCTATAATTACTCACAAACATTGTTTTTCCCCCATTTTTATTAGGTAGTATTTTAGATTAAAGTTTTGACTAAATCCCCTCCCCCATCACGCATTTCAACAGACCTGATACATCAAGAGAACATGAAACCTTTTAACTTAGTCAAATAGCGGGAAAAAATGGGTGAACCCAGACATAATTGGGATCAAAGTTTTTTTTTTGCGGATATTGTCTATGATGGTGTGGTGAACAACATACTAAAAGCCCCCGCCCCTACCCCTAGAGCTAATCCCCCCACAGTGGATCAAAGCCCCCCAAAATCAGTTTTTTATCAAAAAATTCTGAAATGACAACTTTTGAGTAAAATGAGCACTGATTATTTAATCTCCTCTCAAATACCTATCAAATGAGCTGTCAACTAACTCCCTAGCCCCAAGGGGGTGGCGCTACGACCCCTCAAAGTGATGTGATTTCAATAAGTTCACATTTCATGACTTTGGGACTTGGAACCTGTTCTAATCGATCAAGTAAGGTCAAACTTGGGGAATGAGATTCTTTTGGGACATAAAGTCGACCCCTAGGGTGGGGAGGGTCAAATTCGAAAATTACGGACAGGTCATTTTTTTGGAGGGACATAATATGGCCCCAAATGGATGAAAATGGTCCAAAATTTTGTATCATTGGTCAGTACTCCCATTGTGATCAACATATCCAAATTTCAGCGTCCTAGGTCATCCCCACTTCTTTTAAGGAGGAAAAACCGAAAATATAAGCGGTAAAATGAGGGGGTTTCCACCTTAATTCCGCCTTAAATGGGGCGGGGATGACCTAGGAAGCTCAAATTTGGATATGTTGATCACAATGGGAGTACTGACCAATGAAATAATTTTGGACTATTTTCATCCATTTGGGACCATATTATGCCCCTCCAAAAAAATGACCATTCCGTAATTAGAACAGGTTCCAAGTCCCAAAGTCATGAAATGTGAATTTATTGAAATCACATCACTGAGGGGTCGTAGCGCCACCCCCTTGGAGCTAGGGAGTTGGTTGATAGCTCATTTGATAGGTATTTGAGAGGAGATTAAATAATCAGTGCTCATTTTACTCAAAAGTTGACATTTAAGAATTTTTTGACAAAAAACTGATTTTAGGGGGCTTTGATCCACTGTGGGGGGAGGGGTTAGCTCGAGGGGTAGGGGTGGGGGCTTTTAGTGTGTTGTTCATCACACCATCCTAGACAATATTCACCAAAAAAATCCTTTGATCCCAATTATGTCCGGGTCAAATTGCATTTTGCCTAGGCTATTTCACCAAATTGAAAAACTATTTTAAATCAAACGAAAATACTGATTCAATAGATGTGTTCTGTTTACACGGATTTTGGTAGATTTTCAAGAATCTGGATTTTGTACCTACGTTTTTTAAAATCTCTTTTTTTCAACACTTTGGAGATTACATTCACCAATTTTTCAAAACCTCAAGGCTTCTTTTTCGAAGTAAAATCCAAAATACATTTTCAAAAGCTGGGTGTATCAAAAATGACAAAAAAAAGCTCACGTTTGTGGACTGTATGGTTTCAGAGGTCGCCGATGTCGAATTTCAAATTGTTTCACGCGCCATGTTTAGTGTATACCTTCGATAAAATGCCTATTGTACAAATCGACATTTTCATTTTTGCAAAATGGTTTTCTCAAGAAGAAATTCCGAGTCCCAAGATGTTTTATTTTTTTCTTTTCTCTCAAACGACAAAAAAATTCTCGTTGTGTTCACATACCTGCCTATATACAGCTCGTAGTACTCGTGTTCTGTTTCGTATAGTACGAGTAATATACAAAATTCTACACGTGTCACGAATTTTGATGGGGGTTTATGGCAATACACATGTACGACGTATATATTAAGGATATATGGAAAATGCGGCGATATTGTTCATTGACAGGTATACAGGAACTGTCATCGCTACACACACGTTTGAAATGGAATAATAACATTTAACTTAAATAGTACAGAGTATACGTTTACGTAGCATAAAGGTGTGCGACACTAGGCCATATACTACGAGAGCGAGGGTTACGTTACGTATACGCTATATACGCACTCTTGAGTATACGTAAACGTAAAAGGCAGGTGTAGGTGAGCAGAGTGCGTGGAAAAAAACACCACGACGTAGAAACGAACCTCTAAGGTGATGGATGATACAATTCCAGATACTCAACTCTGACAGTATGTACCTTATTATAAGTATCGCGGTTTCTTTCAATATGTTATCCTTTTTTTTTCGTGCGTGCGTATGTGTGCACGTATGCTTTTTATATTACAACCTCGAATAAGGCAAGGTATAGGCTATGTCGTCGTAGACGACGAAGACGTGGCATCGTCGTCGGTTTTCATATCCCAAAAGCGAAAGAAGAGAGTACGTTACGTACAACATATTGCTAACCTTTTCGATGTTTTTTTCTTCTTTTTTTTCATCCGTGTTCAAATATGTGTGTGTGTACACGACGGCAAAAGTGGCTTTTTTTCTTACCCCTTCAATGACCGCATATGTCAAGATAAATGAAGACATTTGGCATTTTTCAACGCAGCGGTACGTTGAAAAAAAGGAAATCTTCCGCTAACAATGCACAGAAACGTTGAGAGAATTCGTTTTTTAGATGATTTTAGATATCGAAAATCGTCTATTATAATTGACCTCGTGCGCTTCTTCCTACTCATGTATAATATGTAGTATGGACGGATTTGTACGCGATTTGTATAACTCGAGTAATTACATATGTGCCAAATTATAAGCTGACATTTTCTCAAGTTATTGGTTTTCACTGGGAAAAGAACCATATTGATTATGAGAAAAATTGGTCCAGCAAACCATTTGAAAATTTTTTTAAAAAAAGTGTAATTTATATCTCTGTTGTGTTACGATTTTTTTTACATCAATTATTTTCGAATGAATCAGATCTGATCCGATGAAATCATTAATTGGCCACATCAGATTGGATTTGATCATGTCAAATTGTATCCGGGGAATTGGCGGATCTGATGACGTCTTATCCAAAGATCGTTGAAAGCCATGAATATAAAGGAAAAATTTCAAAGGAATGATAAAAAAAATTGGCGACATTTCCAAAAAAATTCAAAAATGTTGAAAATTATTGTAGAAAAGGTAGAAAAAATAAAACTGAAAAACATCATTAAAATTAGTACCTAGGCACAGTGTAAAATATTGCACATTTTCTTTTTTTTTTAAGAAAAAAAAGTGCTGCAATTTACCGAAATTGATGAAAAAAATTGTTCAAAACGGTGCAATGAAAAAAATTTACGAAATTTAACATTGACAGAAAATATTACTAGACCTACCTGTACCTACTTTTTTTCTATAAATTTTCATTTTTTTTATCGATTTTTAAAATGATGTAGGTATTAGGAGAAACTATGATGACAAATATTTTTGAAACGGATTCGATAGCTTTAAACCAATGTAATTGCGTTCCAAAAAAAAAAATCACGAAAGTATATTTTTTCCATTTTTAAAAAAAGTTTTTGAAAAGCTGAAAATCAATGTGTGCCTATTTTTTGTTGAATGGTCAATTGGGGGGGGATAAAGTATTTTTGAAACAGATGTGTCTAGCAAAATTGATAATGTTTTTCTTCAACTTGATATAGATTTCTTGAAACTAAATTTTATCTATTTTCGTCGATCTGAAGTCTCCTCTCCTGGTCATTTCAGCCATCTCACTGCCCAAATTTTTGGAATCGAAAACGTGATAATTAATTTGGGTTAGGCTCTAGGTAAATTAACTACTGATTAGAATATAAGCTTTTGTGCTTGAGAACTCCACCCAGGTTCTTCAATTATGTAATATGTATTTTGACTTCATCGGATGAGGTCCTGCCGAATAAATTGGTAAAATTAGTCCCCACTCTGATTTTCTTCATGGCCTCAAACAATGTTCCTTGACGAGAAAAAATCCCATAGAAATTTTTGCCCTCCTACTCTTTTCTGTATTTTTGGCTATTTTTTTCATTTTGTCAAATCTTCCTGTTTATCTGTTTATTCTTTTTTTTCTATTTTCATAGTTTTAGAGATTGAAAAATTGCCCAAAAAACTGTTGTTTTTGACAGTTCATCGACAGTATTTTGGATTTTCCAAAAATTTAAATCTGGTGAAAAATAAGGGAGACTGCGAGCAGAGTATTTTTTTTGTAAAAATTTGAGAATTGATTTGATAGGTATCAAATGAAGATGACGTAATTTAATTTAAATATTCAATTAAAAATAATTATTGAAAAGAATAAATTGATGTGAGGTAAAAAATTTTTTATCCCAGTTGTGATGCTGGTTGCTGAAACTAATCATTTCCAAGCATTTTTATGAAACATTTTTAATCTTTATCATTGAATAATTTACTGCAAGTCTTAATACAATTCCAAAGAATTTGAATTTGAGGCTTTCATTGACCTTGAAATGCCTTGTTCAACACTCATTTCTGGTCTAAACAATTCAGTCATGAGCCAACTTTTTGTTGATCGAATTTTCCGTTCAAACTACATAATACATATGTAATTGTACGCCACGAGGTGATTGTTAATTCTCTAATTTTACCATTTATTTTGTTTTTTTGTTTCAGGTGAGTACAAATTGTCGTCATAGGAGAGATGGAATATCGTAATAAGTAAGTTAGATGATTTTGATTTATGCAAGAGTCGTTATTAATCCACGAATTGAAGTATTTACAGTCGGTAAATTTTTTCTCAACCCATTTAAAATTAATTGCTATGTCATTTTCAAGTTACTTCTCAATTTCCATAAAAATTTTGAAACTGGGTAACAAGTTCGTATTTTTTAGAGATTGAATAGGTACCTCTTACCTATGTACTTACTTTTCAAAAAAAAAAAAGAGTATTTTTCTATCGAGTTCAAATTGAATACTACGAGTATAACCAATAACCATTATGTATAATGAGCATCGAGATTGTTTGAAAAAGGTACCTCATCTTTTCAAGGTCGAAGAAAAAAAACCGACTTGAGATATAAAGATGAAGCTATAGAGAATGCTGATAATTCTGAAAATCAATGCTTACTTATTTCAAATTTCAGAATACTCATCAACCAACCACCAAACACAAATTTTATTCCGGATAAAGAAAATTATTTAATCGCATTTTCAAAATTACATTTAATTCCAACCAATGAACCCTTCAACTCTACTCTTTGTGTGCGAATAACCCTCTAAAAAAAAAAAAAGAATAAATCCAACTAAAGAACCATACATTTGTAAATATATAAACTCGAATAAGCTCGCCCCCTTCCCCTTCTTTTTTCTACTCGAAAAAAAAAGGGCAAAAACATCGAAAAGTGAATAAAATCTCGAAGAATTTTTTTCTCACATCGCGTCCAAAAAAAAAAGAAAGGTAAAAAAAGAAGAAAACTTCTTCGCCTCGAGTATACTACAACGTGTAGAATATAACTGAACGACGACTCTGTAATTAAAATGTTATTCGAGCGTGAATTTCTTTGTTTATTGCTTTTTATTCATTTCTCGGTTGTGAAACGAGTTTTCTTGAATTTGTATGCGTTGCGTTGTTGGCGATGATGGCGCTGGCTGGCGCTCCGGTAAAAGGGCCTTTTCATTTAATCATATTTCCAACGAAAGGGTGTTATTTGTGAAAAAGGGCAAAAGCCGTAAATTTGGTGAAAATTTCAAAGCGACTACAATTCTTACCTTTAATTAAGATAGTATAATTCGTCTTGTTTATATTCTTTTTTCGTGATAATGGCGTTATACATAGCTGATAGCGATGGTGGGAGGAACGAGGGAAGAGGGTTGGTGCACTGCATACTCGTATACTGCAGAGCTGTAACGAATGGATAATGTACTTTGTACAGCGAGAAGCTTGTTTATGTATGCGGGTCCGGAAATCGTATACCTACCTTTTATAATTACCCTCCATTGGCGAATCCTCGTTCGTCTCATGTACTTGTACGAGTACTTGTAACTTGTAGATGTATAGATACATAAATCGCAGTATTGAAACCTAAAATTATAGTACTCTACGTATACTCCTATCTTCTCTTTATTATATTCCTTAGGGTAAAGTAACTTTTAACGCAGGAAATAGAGGTAGTAAAAAAAAGGGTGAAAAAAAATTCTAGGTAAAATGGCATATATATTTTCAGTCCACTCCTGTATAGGTCGGATAATTCCTGTATAAAATTACAACAACGTATAGCGCGTATAGTACAGGTAGCTATTTTAAAAGATTTATAAACGAATATTTTATCAAGGCTTAGAATAGGCTAATGGGGTTTTTGGCTTCTGAGCATTCCAAGGTTTCGTCGTTTTATGCGGCTTTTTTCCAGGTTGTCACATAGACACAGATCGTCTAACACTTTGGGATTACCTTTTCCCCCCTCTTGTATCTGTATCTGAATTTCCTTTCCTTTTTTTGGTAAAAGAAACAGGTCGAGGGGTAGTTTGCGAACCAACTCGAGACTCGGGTATAATTTTTTATTTATGAAGTTCTTTTCGATGCGTTTGCAGATTATTTATACTGGTGATGGCGAAAGAGTGGTGTTAGGAAGACGAGTGTGTACGGTACAAGGTCGTGCGGTTTTGAATTTCAAGAAGTGAATGCGGTTTTTGTCGGAAAATTTTCAAGAAATTCAGCCTTCGTTTACAGATTTAAACAAGGGTGAATAACTTTTTGTGGCTGTTGTATCACTGTCAAGCGTTTTATACACCTACTGGAAATTATTCGGTTATCGAGAGAAGGAGAGGAAAGGAGAAAAGGAAAGATTTCATTTTGGGAAGTTCAAGTTCAAAAATTCTTCCTTATAGCTGTTTTCATAAGAGAGAATTTTGTTTAGATTTTCCCGTTTTCTGTGTGCTTTTCTGAGATCTTAGTTATCGCCATGTACTTATAGGTATCATTTTTTTTTTCAAAAATTGAACATGAAAATAAGTTCAAGTAGAAAAATACTGAAAAAACATTTTAAAAGACATCATCACGCAAAATTTAAATTAATGCTGTAAGTTTTTTTTTTTTTTTTTTGAAAACTTCAAAGAGACAAGAGAAGTTTTTCCATACCAGAATCGATTGAAAGCGATGTTGAATAGCTATGAATGATGAATAATTTTTTCTAAAATCTTTAGCAGATTTGCAGACTCTTTTTATGGAATTTTTGAGTAGCCAGAAATTCGAAAAAGTACCTTGGAGACTCCAAATCAGCTTGAAGTTCCACCCAAAGTTATTCAAGCGGTCGAAACTTCGAAAATAAGTAGCAAATTTCATTCCAGCTTTTCACCTCATTGACACTTGGATCAAATTTTGATATTTTTTCAAGGTTTTTTCCGAAAATTTTCGAAAATAAAAGATCTAATTCAGCTTTTAAGGTTGTGTGTGGTGAATAACGAGATATCGCGAACATGACTAGTGATTTTTTTTTGTCTTTTTGAGGTACATACATATACCTAATTCTAATTTTTCTTTATTACCTAATGACTTGGGGTATCTAACTGGTGGTGAAAGTAGTGCAAAAATAGTGATTTTAAAAATTGGTAGTGAAAGTAGTGAAAAAGTAGTGAATTTAGTTAAAAAGTTCGTGAAAAAATGAGAAAAATTCAATCACGAAACAGAAACTTTCAGATCATTGGGAAAAAATTCATTTTTGATGAAGTTGGCAACTTGTTTGTTTTTTTCTAATAATAATTTTGATTGAAGTTGAAAAATATTTTGTAAGTATACAAATTTTCTTCCAATTTCTATTTTTTTACAATTTTCTCTAAAAAATTTTATTTTGTTAATTTTTTTATGTGTGTGGTAAGGAGAGGGGTCGAGTGAAGAGCTTTCTGAAAATTAGGCTGAAAAAAAGCAGTAAAAAAAGTAGCGAATTTTTTCAAAAAAAAATTCCGTTCGATGTCATGTTTTTATTTTATACCTTTTTATTCATTTTTTTTTTGTTCAAAATGTTCCTCCTAATAAATACTGACAAAATGTCTTGAAATTTAAAATTTAAAGTGATTTAACAGCAATATTTCGAGCTGAAAACTTTTTTTCATTTATAAAATTCCGAATTGAAACATATCTAGGATTTTGATGATGATGATGGATTTTTCTCTCTTTTTTCTGCGTTGAAAATTTTCAATTTTGTGGCCTTATCAATTTTTAATGGAATTATTTTGGATGCCCCTTTAAATTTGCCTCACTTTTATTCTTTTTTTTTTTTTTTTTTTTTTTTTGGAGATTCATCAAACGGATTAAAACCTTACATGAAGCATTTTATGAGCTCTTGACGTTGTATTTTGAATAAAGCATCACATTTTTGAACTTGTAGGTATGTCAAATAAGACGTAAGTATTCTATGATTTTTCAAATCAAATTATCAACAATACTAGGTGATTGAAACTATACAGATGTGAACGACTCAATCTAACAATCAATAAATTGGAAAAATTGTTTTTTTTTTAAAATATTTTAATTTACTTAAGGAGTAAATTTTTTAGAAATACAATGAATAAATTTAAATAACAACATTTTAGGTGAAATGAAAGTTTTTAAATTGGACAAAAAATAATTAAAAATAAATGCACAAAATATCTCATTTATGAGTTGATAGCTGAATAAAGGTATGTGTTGCCACATTTCGAGTGATGCAAAAAGAGTATGAAAATAAATACTCAATCCGCACGTGATTGAAATATTCATACTTTCGCTTGCTCTGCATTATTTGATATACGGGCTTCTACCATTTTCAGCAAAGAAAGTACCGGTTCGCGGAAAGGACCACCGAGCCTTTCAACCTGAAATATGTACACGATAAATGACTTATTTTAGGTACATACAAGTAAATATAAACATTTTACTCGTATCATCAATCATGAAAGTTCAAAAATATGTACTTGTATATATTAAATTCTTCAAGTTTCTGTTGACATTTCTGTTCACATACCGGGTGTTCAAGAATAAAGGATTTTGATGTTATCAAAAAGGAGAAAAATTCCCTATGCTTGAAAATTAGAAAATTGAATAATCATTTTAAAAAATGGGCGTTTGAGTAAGAATCTTTCATTTTTCATCGAATAGCAATAATTCAAAAGCAAATTTTTTTGATTGTTATTCTATTTTTTAATTTTTACTTAGGGAAATTTTTTTCCAATTTTGGCTTATCAGAACATATCAAACCCCCTTCTTCTTGGACACCCGATTGCTTTTTCAAATTTGGAAGGTTTCGTGGAACAATTTTTTGTTTGTCTTAAAAAAATATGCCAGAAAATGTATTAAAAATTTCACATTTGATCTTTTCCAAAAATATTGAAAATTCTTTCCTTTCAATTTCCAATGCAGACATTTTTCAAAAAAAACTATACCTAAAATCTAGTATATCATTATCAATTGAGTCTTCTATCACATCTTCGTGATACGAGTATATTATACAAAGGAACATTTTTTTTTTTTTTTTGCAAACTTTAATAAAATTAAGATGTATGTACTCACCAGCGAAATGATCATGTATAAAAGCGGATTCACTGCGAAATACAAATTGTCTACGCTATTATAAGTACTTGTTTCTTCTGTTGCATAAACTGGATAAACTGCACTACCAGCTAAGCACACACCGAACACAATGGCAAAAAGTTGAATCTTATTCATATTCATAACGTAACTTTTAACGTAGTATATCTACTCGTAGGTAATAGATTTATCTATCTCAAAAAACTAAACTTTACTGTATACTGAATTATGACTCGTTGTTGTCGTCTCTAGCAGTATTTATTTCATACTCAACATCAATGAACTGGAAGAGGTTATCCAAACAAAACCGTTAGTAGATAAATTGTTTTGAAACGCCCATCAACTGGAAACAAAACATATCTGTGGTGATATTAGTACGTATACAGGGTGTCCATATTGTCTGCAGTTGAGAAATAAGACGTATTTTGAGGCCGAAGAAATATTTTTTGAAGACTTCGTATGTGCTTTTGATGAATCTGCAAGGTCGAAGGAATTACAAAAAAATTAATTAAAAACAACAACAAATTGACAAAGGTCTACAAAGCAACCAGAATACTTTAGTTATTTGAGCAATGATGTTTTTTGTGAAAAAAACAACTGCGAAAATGATACATATTTTTCAAAAATGAAAAATCTTTTTGTAAGTTCAAAAGTATGTACTTTGAGAAATCGAATTCCAAAAATTATCATACTCACATATTTTGTAGTGGGTACCCACTTAATTTTCAGGCTCACCTGGAAGATGAAAATTTTTCGCTGAACTCCTTGATTCAAGATAAGCAATAAATTCGTTTAGTATGGGTACAAATACGTATGTGCATGTACCAAGACAAGACCTCTTCAGCAGTCCAAACTGGGACACCCTGTATAAATACGTTTTCATGAATGGCGGCTCCAGCCTGATAACTTATGCTATTTTAGAAGGTCATGGTTATCAAATATTCCGATCGCTAGGTTTGGTTTTAATACCTACCTATCGTACTTCTGGAATGTCAGCATCTATTGTTGAATATTTTATCTGCCCAACTTTTTAATTACTTCGCTGAAAGCGTTAATTTAGTCGATTTTTTCATTGTTTGCGACGATATTATGTTGCATCACGTTCATATTTGACGAACCATAGTCCACACCGGCGTCTCTTGAGTTCAGTTGAATAAAATCTGATCAACTGTGGAGAGGGGGGGTACGGAAGTAATTCGGTTTAAGATGTCTTTGGCAATTTTTCAAGTCTGGACAGTGTTAGAAGGCTGTGAACATTTTTTGGGTAAATTCGAAAAGTTCAAGGTGGAAACTGGGGAAAGATTTCGCCTTTCAGAAGGGTAGGGGGACTCCTTGAAGGGATAGAGCATAGTTGCAGCAATTTAGAGCACCCTGTTCAGATGTTAGATCAGTCCATCTCGTCCCACTTTTTAAAAAAACACGTTTTGGTAGGACTGGTGAAACAATGGTACCACATACGTGTACAGCCAAAATCATCAAAAATGATTTTGGCGGATTGAGCACGCTCGATAGAGCTGTTTAGAGCACTCAGTCCCTACATTTCAGCATTTCCCTCTCCCTTCATCTCATTTTTCAATTAAAAAACTTCGGTTATATGTAGCTGGTGAAATGATAGCCCTGCCGATTCAGCCAAAATCTGGTCCGTATGAATTCTCCAGGTCACTGACCTAGCAGTCTAGCCACCCAAGGTCGTCAGTCTGCCTGTCTGGTTGGCTTCTTAAGGTCATTGACCCGTCTGTCTGGTTTTTTAAGATCGTATATCTTCTTGTTTTGCCTCCAAAGATCATTGACCGGTCTGAATGGTCTTTCTAGTCGTCTATCTGTCTGTGTAATCTCTCAAGGTCATTGAACTGTGTGTCTGTCTAGCTTTCCAAGGGTGTCTGTCTTCCAGTCTGGCTCCTTAATATCGTTGTCTATCTACTGAGCCTTTCAAAGTCGTGTCTGTTTGTTCAGTTTCCCAAAGATCCAAAAATCAATTGTAAATTTCTTAATTTTAGAAATCGTGCAAATTCCCTGTTTAATGATTTAGAGAGCATGCAAGCTCCAAAGTTCTCATTTTTAAAGTATTCTGAATTTTTAAAAATATGAAAATTACTTCAAAAATCTGAAATTTTAATTGAAGAATTTTGAAGTTGAGTCCTTCTAAAAATTCAACTCTATTCATAAAGTTCATATTTTGGTACAAACTGTGGCTTCTGGGCTTCGTGTCGTATGGGCTGAAAATTCTACCCTTTTTAGGGGATGTAGGTGCTGGTGCCCCTATCAATTTTTTTCCTCTACTCCATTCTATAATCTTCCAGCTTAGTATTATCAATATTCCATCGTATAAATACGAGATATATTACCCACTAGCTGGTGGGGGACATAGCTAATACGCATAAAAATGATGCCTTTTGCGGAATTTTCGTTTTATATTTATAGTGCATATAAGTCGTAGACATTTACGTGTCTGCGTGTGTGTGTGTGTGTGTGTGTGTGTGGGTGCTGCTATCTAAATTAAACACTCCCTTATTATATCTTTTAAAACAGGATTTATGTACTTTGCAAAAAGCAAATAAACATATATACTATCAGAGGAGGGGGAATATAAATTAAACGATGCGTGAGAATATAAGGGAGAGCGTGTGGTATTTTTAGGGTACGGAGCGACTGGAACGTGCACAGGCACAGCGAGACGTAGGATGCAGGATGAGCGAGAGAGAGAGATAGAGAGAGCCCAAGCCCAGGCAATCGAAAAATATACTCGTACGTGTGCGGTGTGGTTTTCCTATCGTAGTGTACTATATTCGCCGTTATTACCGGATTTATTTCGAATGATTTACACCGACGATGGTCTGAATAAATCTAATATTGGAATATAGTTAGTATGGTATTTTGCGGCTTGGCTAGATTTTTTTGCCTTTCTCTCTATCTGTGAGCACTCGACTCACGACTCGTTTTGCTCGAAATGAAGATATATGCGTATTGATATTTGAAAGCATGTGGGAAATGGTTTTATGGTTTGTGGAAGCTGGGTTGGAGTAGTAGTGCGCGAGTTTTTTATTTTTTCAACCACCGTAGGTACAAATGTATTTGCAAAATGCTTTTAACCGCGTGTGGAAAATGTTAAAGAAAAAATGCTCAAGGGGGTAGCAGAGGTGGTGAAAATTATTCCGAGTGTATGTGTACTTTGTACCTACATACGTACCTCGTGGGAGATGCAAACTTGTTACTGCGTTGTCGTATGTGTACTCTTGTAAAAGGTATATATCTTTATACTTCTTGTAGAATATTAAAGCTCAGGGAAAACATTTCTAAGCCATTAAGCAAGCCTCTAGTATTTTACCAACGCCAAGCCGACGAATTTATTAATCCATTATGAGTATTAAATTTTACTAATAAGCCCAAAAATACAGAACCAAGGTTGACTCGTACCTTGCACTTTTATGCGTAGGAAGCACTCAAGAGCTTGTGGAACGCCAAGAATGTTTCGCTAACTTGATACAAACGCGAGGAGTGGAAATTTTGGCGTGGTGTTTTGTAAGATTTTTTTATTTTTGTCGAATGCGTCCGTTTTCTGTTGCTTTTGAATGAAAAAATTCGAGAAAGCTGACATTTTGGACAAAGGGGAATCGAAAGAAGACTCCAAAATACACCACGAGCAAAAATTTTAGGGTGTTGAAATTCATTTTTAGATTTTTGGAGAATTTTTAAAGATTCCGATTTCCCCAATTTCTCGTGAAAAAATCAACTTTTTGAATGTCGAAAAATCAACTTTTGAAGTTTCAAATTTCATTCTGAGTCTGGATCGCATGCTCTTTGAGTAGACCTATCATTTCAATCAGGGTAGATGGTTATAAAGGTTCCCTCATTGTTATACTATAGTCGTGATCAAAAAATGATATTTTTTTCTGTCCGACTGTGATGGAGGAATTTGAACTGTCCCTAACGGTTTCAAAATGGATTTTGTGACGAGGTCCATTTTCGAGTAAGCTCGGTAAAATTTTCTTATGGGGTCATTCCACGTCAATTGGGCCAAGAAGTGGTGGGGGGGGGTTCGGCGATTTTTTTGAAATTTTTCTTGTGGAAAGACCTTCCAAAGGAATGGCGCAAATCGCAGCCCTCTAGCACATTTTTAAAGGCAGCCAGGGGGGTGTCAAAGTTTTCAGTGAACCTAAAATATTATCCATTTCAGCAGTGGATTACTCGATGACCGCGATACCTACCAAAATGGAACATTTTCCCATAGTTAGGGGTTTTAAGGCTTTTTGGTGATATCATAAAAATCAGTGTTGCCACTTTTTTTCGTAGAAAAAATTAGCTCAAAAAGTTTCGAAACGTAGTTTTCATATCGTTCCGACTCTCAAAAATTTTGAAAAAAATATATGATGGACAACTTTTCATGCTGAACAACATACCTATTAAAAAATTGGGATGGTAACATGTTGCAAAGTTGATTTTAAAAAATTCAAAGTTTGCGAAAAAATGCGATTTTTTGATTTAAAACATGAAAAAAAGTTTTGATAGGTGAAGTTGACCCATTTGACCCCTATTCTTACGTATCTGTTGAAAAAGTTGAAAAATCCCGTTCACTCAATAAAATGAACTCCTCGCAAAAAAAATCAAAATACGAAAAAATTCAAAAAATCAACGAATTTTTATTTTTTTGTTGTGAGTGTAATTTTTATCAACTTCTTCACGAAATACGTCAGAAAGAGGTCAAAAAAGACAACTGAATAAATGTAAACTTTTTTTGATGTTTGAAATTGAAAATTGAATTTTTTCAGTATAACCAATAAAAAAAAAGTCTTCTTTTTTTTTTTTTATTTCATTTAATGAGCCATATACAGCAACTTATCGGCTAGAGGCTCGTATTTATGAGTGAAAAGCTTAAAATTAGGTTATACAGGAAATAAAGATAAGTATGTACATACAATTTTAAATTTTTTTTATCTAATTTTGTTGAGATTAGAAATTTAATTACTTCGTCTGTGCGAGAAGGGTTGTCAGAGAGGAGGACTTGTAGCTGGTTAGAACTTAGGTGTCTGGAGCGTTCATTCTGGTAGGAAGGGCAGTCTATTAGTAAATGAGCAATGTTTAGGGGGATGTTGTTGCATTCTGGGCATAACGGAGGAGGCTGTTTCAGGAATATGAATTGGTGAGTGAGAAGGGAGTGGCCAGTCCTGAGTCGCGTGAGAAGAACCTCAGATTTACGTTGATGTTGCTCAGAAGTTTTCCATAAAGATGTGGTGTTTTTAATGCTTTTGAGTTTATTTGAACTTGGGACTTGAGACCATGAAGATTGAAATACTTCGTGCATTAGTCTTTAGGAATGGAGTTTCAAATCAGATAGAGGGATTGGTATGTTGGCAAGGGGGAGGTGGAGGTGTGCCTGTTTGGCTGTTTTGTCTGCTAGCTCATTTCCTTGAATCTGGGAGTGTGAAGGTATCCAACATAGTATGGGTATGTTATTTTGGAAGAGTTGAAGGAGTTCAATGATCTCAAGTAATATAGGGTGTGAATATTTTGACCTATAGTTTTTTATTGATAAAAGAGCAGATAAAGAGTCAGTAAAAATTATGACATTATTTAAAGAAAAATCAAGGGAATATGAAATTGCAGATTTAATTGCATATAGTTCTGCAGTAAGGATAGTGCAAAGGGAGGGGAGAGCAATGGCGATAGATACATCGCCATGAATGATTGCACATCCAGTGAATTGTTGAGTTTTTGAACCATCAGTATATAGACTGAATTCTTCGTACTTGTCAAGAAGGAGAAGAAAATGTCTTTTAAGTATGATGGAGTTGGTGTGATTTTTGTTAAATTCTGTCAAGGATAGGTCAATAATAGGGTTAAAAGATTGCCAAGGTGGGATAGGGTTTACTAACAAGTGGTGTATTTTAATGATATTTTCTTCAATTTGTTGGAGAAAAGATTGGAATTTTACAGATAGTGAATGTATAGGAATTATATATTCCAACTTTAAGTTGAAGTCAGGGTTTGATTTTATCTTCTCTCACATGGAAATGTTGCATTTTAGAAAAATCAGTAGAAAAAATATATTTTGAGATTGGCAGTAATCGATATATGTATTATGACTTTCGTTAGAACACATAAAATTGAGTAAACATTATAACACTTACAAATACTTGTAGTTGAAATTTAAAAAAAAAAAAATTAAAAAGATACAAAACAACTTTGTATAACACAAAGAAATTAATTAAAAGAAATTCAAACTTCATGCTTAATAACAGTAAATTGCTTTAGAGAGTTGCTTTTTAGTACAATGTGAAATTTTAGTGAATTACAAGTACATATACTATACTATTCACACTGAGTTTTGTAAAAAAAAATTATTAAAGTTGCTTATAAAATACCTAATGAATAAAAAAATGAAAAAACGAGAACAATAAAACAATAAAAAAATAAATGAAAAAAAATGCAGTGAGAAGGTAGAATGTCGAGACTTATCAAAATACTTGATTAAAAACATCACATTTTCAAAGTGGTGTATATAGATTTTTATCACAAAAACAAAATAAGTAGGTAGGTACCTATACTTATTGATTTGATTATCATAATAACTTGTAGACGAACTGTTACTGATTTCAAATAGACTGTGGTAGGATTATCCGCTGGATTCCGGCTCGACATATCGGACATTTTTGATTGTTTTCTGCAATGTAGCTTAGTGCACATCCTATGCACATGCAAGCGTGTCCACAATCAACGATTACGGAGTTCGCTTCCTTCCCCATGCAAATACTGCAGGTACGAGTCCCTGCTGGGAGAGTACTGTCAGGATTCCACGTCTCACTGATCGGTATTTCTGGGATGATCACTTCATCGTAACAACGAATCGGAGTGCCACAATTCCTCCTAGTTCCATTTACTATCGGAGACTGTAGGAAAAAAAAATCTTATTAGTTGGGAATAAAAAACAAGCAATTTCGAAAAACTGGAATTATCAGAAAATGAAAACAAGTCAAGTTACCATGCAATTGAGTTCGTTCTGAATGCGTTTGATTTGTTGCTGGGCTACTACGGTATCATTTAAGGCCATCGCAGTCTGCAACTCGAGCACCTCATCTGGTTCATCGTTTTTCTGGAATACATGAAGGGTCTGGATATCGTTAGCCGCTTCCTCTAGTTCGTCTTTGGCTTCCTGGAACTCCCTGGTTATCCTTCCTAGTCTGTTTTCTCTTCTAATCAGCTTTCTGAGCTGGTATTGAAGACACAGTCGGTGTTTTCGAAGCATATGCATAGATGCTGATAAAGCAGCACTTTCTTCGATAGTTTCTTCACTCAGTCGCATGATGCCTCGTATCTGAAAGTACATAAAATGAGATACATTGTGTTAGTCGAAGTGTGTATTTGTGTAAGAGACAGAGGATTGAGCTAGAAGGTTTGATGGTTTTATATAATATGTAGGTAGGTACTTACTTTTGTACTGGTGGATTTGCGGCTACTTTTAGGCGTTGATTTTGGTTTCTTCATTTCGAATATTTCAGACTGTAAATTAACAGAAAAGACAATCAGAAAATTTATTTTAGTGAACATATTAATTTATTTTTATTTTTTTAATTTAAAGCAATAAAAATATTTTACAGTTATTGATGCCATTGATGGAATTTTTCACAATTTTTTGGATGAAAAGATGAAATCCTTACTATTACCAAATTGGTTCAAACTCGCCGAGAAAATTAGTTTTTATGTCAAACCATCTCCAGAAAATGTTTAGAGCCCCCCTCGCGTAATTTGATCGAATTCTTCCCAACATTCATTATTTTCCATCTCTGAAGGGTGTAATTCGAAAATTTCGAAATTCTCACAGAAAATAGTCACTCGGTAAGTAAGTGTATGTGAAAAAATTTTTTCAAAATAATTTTGCATAATTTGATGTTATTTTCGAATGGGGAGGAGGGTTTCATTATTTTTCGCCTTTACAGGGTGTCTACAGCACGAAAAAAGTACGAATTTACGAAAAAAGCACGAATTTACGAAAAAAGCACGAAATTTGAAAATGACCCAAAAAAGTACGAAAAAACGTCAAAAATGTACGAAATTTACGAAATTTGTACGAAATTTTGAAAGGATTCCATTGTTAATTTGCCTGCCGACAAAATCACCAATATATCCTCAAAATTCTTATTTTTTCAAAAAATTTTTCCCTCGCTTCGCTCGGGCTTGGGATTTTTTTTTCTTTTTAAAAATTGAAATTCTTGAAAAAGTATTCAATTTTTATATGTGGTTTCAAAGTGAAAAAATAAAATTCTCACATACTTCTCGAAATACATTTTTTCAATAGTTTTCACTTTCACTGGCGCCTGTTCTCTGACTTTTAAAAAAAAATCAAAATTCACATCCTAGAAAAATCTTTCCAATTCGAAAATTTTAAAAACCAAAAAACGAACTCTTTGCATTAAAAAACATTGTTTTTTTATACCTAGCTCTTTCAAAATACGAATTTTCAAAAGTTTTTGCCCTCGCTTCGCTCGGGCCTTTACTTTTACTTTCCGATCAGCGCGCAGCGATGTAAGGGAAGTATTGTAATCGACCGGTTTTTCGATTTCGAGTTTTTTACGGAATTACACGTTTTGAGGTCCAAAAAGACTTTTGAGACTATTTTGAGCGTGATGTTCCGTGTGTGTGTATGTGTGTATGTATGTGCATATGTATGTGCACAAAAGTTTGTGAACACGATTGCGGACGCCCTAATTGAGATACTAAGTTGAAACTCGCACCTAATGATAGGTCCCATTGAAGGATGTCATAATAAGCTTTTCAGCTTCGTATATAAAATCAGAAAAAAATTACGAGCATTTTGACGCGAAAACTCATGGCGTTCCCTATTTAATGGTACGTCAGTGACGTCACAGAAAACTAGTTGTTATCCTTAGCGCAGTGAACGCGAAGGCGCGCTCCAGATGTTAAGAAAAAGGTGAACCTTTTTCATGTATACAACGAATAAGTGTGCATAAACGGCTAGGTTTTTGTGCCAAGTGCTTCCCAACGTTCGGAAAGTTTTGTGATGCTTGCATCACGGTTTATTTTTTCACAGCGTCGTTTTCAAGTCTTTTGAAATCAAATTTTCAAATTTTTTTCTTCTTTTAAAATAGGAAAAAGAAATCACATTTGAGCCCCCAAAAATTCAAAACAGAAAGTGAAAATTTTTGTAAGTCTTATGATTATGACATCAATCAGCAAAATGAGTATTTTTTCCCTATTTCTGTTCAACAATTTTCAATCAAACCCCTCCTCTTCTCAAAAGACCTCTATGGGCAAATTATATTCGTTTCGGTCTCGCATTGGCTCTTGACGGCCCAGATCACACTGCTCAGCACGTTCAAATTTTGATTTTTGTGGCCGAAATGACATGATATACCCCCTCCCCTCCATGTAGATTCAAAGTATGATTATTAAAAATACATTGTACGAAAAAAATACGATAAAAGTACGAAAAAGGTACGAAATTTTGTTTTTTGGATTTAGTAGACACCCTGCTTTAAAACTTCTAGGTAAATATTTTCAAAAATTGTACTTACGTCAAAAAATACAAAAAGTGATCGTTACTGTTTTGCAATTTTTTTTTTTTTTTTTTTTTTTTGCTTCTACGTCCCTTCCCAGGTTTTATAGGAAAGAAAAAATCCCTAATAATGTTACGAGTAGCATTCCAAATTGAAATTAAGTAGATTGTGTAAGTCGTGTCGAAAAACCTCATTGTAAGTTTTAAAACATTCAAAACAAAATCTAAATCAAATTTTTACGTCAGAAGACGTATAAAACAAGTATCGTAGGTAGTTATTTTCCAAGGAAAAATCTCCATTAATCCTCCAACTATTTTGGAGCCCCCTCTCCTCAAGTTTTATTTTTTTTTCAAAAATGAAATAAATCAAAGTCTGGCAAAAATGTTGAATATTTTTCATATTTTTATTACCTCTTCTTTAATGAAAAAACCTTCAATTCCCCCTCCCCCCCAACTGGTTCACTTTATATTGAGCCCTTCTTTTTTGGAAATTGTTCATTTTTGATAAGAATGTTTCCGATTGAATCGATAACCTTCTTTTCAAAGAAAATTTTCCTTCGGTCACTATAGTTCGTTTCGAGACGAGGGCACTGGGAAAACATTGCTTGGGGCAGTGGAAGGTTTATTGTCAGAGGGGCAGGGGCCATTTTGTAGAGAAATTCAGGCTCAGAAATCAATCATTTTCATACATTTCATTTTTTTTTTTTTCATTCTTTTCTTTTCCGAAGGCTTTCATACTGGGAGATCAACACTGCTTGAGAAACCGCCAAAAGTCACTAAAATGTCAAAACTCTTTCTTCAAAATTTTGACTCTTTATAATATCTCTGAAAGAATGTCCAAAAAGTCTCAGGTTGCTGAACATTTAAATTTTTCTCGAAAATATTGACTTTGAAGATCTAATTAAGCAGGGAAAAAATGACGAAAAACCACTTTTTTACGTTTCCAATTTCTGACCATATTGCAACCAATTCTATGGCTCTTCCTCTTTTTTTGCACAAATTAAAATTTTCAAACCCCCCTTCCTCTCCATAAAATTCCTAGAATATACACAACTGACTTTTTTTTGTAGGTATACAATACATTTTCACTCATGCATCTATCTAGGGGCTATTTTTTTGTGAAAGTTTCAAAATTTTTGGATCATATTGTAGCTCTAGGGATGAAAAATACCGAATTTTGAGCATGTACGGTCATATTACTCGGATGGGTAGTGAAGGGGGAGGCTTGGCTTAGAAAAAATTCCGATATAGTTTGACATCTGAACTATAATGTAAAGAGAACAAACTGAGAACCCCTGAAAAACCGGATTTTGCGCCTTCAGTGAATTTCCAACTTATTCAATCTCAACACTACGACAAAGAGTAACTCCTACGCAATTTCTGAAAATTTTGCAAACTTATCTATTGTCTGCCTCTCTGTTTGGCTTTTTATATTCAACTCGACATTTCACTGCTCATTCAATTCTAAAATTAAAAAATTTTTAATTTAATCCGAAACTCGTTCGAAATCGTAAAAAAACTCGGAAATAAATTTTTGAAAAAAAAAATGAAATAAAAAGAGAGAGAATAAACCTATAACATTTTTTTGTCGTCGTACCCGCATAACTTTATAATTCAACGCGACGAGTTGAAAATAATGGCAAAGTTTTTAACCATTATTGCGGAAAATTGGCTCATTTTTGTTTTTCCAATTCGCCCTTTTTATCGCGAAACTGTCAAATAAAAATTACCCAAATGTCAAACAGCCTATTCGCTAATTAGATTCGGACAAAAAAAAGAAACACGAAGTACGTAAAATAAATTATGAAAAAAAAATCTAAACGGAAAAAATTGGTTGAAAAAATTAAATATTTACCATCTCGAACACCGACAGGAAAATTAATGCAGGAAATAACTCCGAAGAAAGAAAATAAACGTAAAATAGTTGAGAAAAATCAACGTGAAAAATGACACAAAAAGTAAAACGATGAACGAATAAAACTCAAAAAACAAAAATTAACGATGAGGTAACTAATTACACGAGCACAAATAATCGAACCTTGCTAATAAAAATTTCACTTCTCGATCTCTTCAAAACGCCAACCGAAAATCCAAAATTAGACTTAGAAGTTGTGCTCATGTCCATCAGCTTATATACTCGTTGTTATCGAGGACTTCCTACCCTAGCGCTCGGTTTCCATAAACAACTCAGGGTGGTATGACTCATCCCTTGGCATCGTACAGTCTTCAGTTGAACAGGTTGTCGTCAGCGAAGGAAGATAAGATCATTAGTCAAAGTGTCAACTTTGTTTACCAGTTTTTACCCTTTCTTATTATTTGTCCATTTTGTTTACCAAAGTTCACTTTTAGAAATGACGTTGTTAATGTAAAAACACCCTTTGTTAAAAATTAGGTACAGGTTTAAAGGTCACTTATTTTTTTTTTATTGAATACCATGCGAACTGAATTGGTAAACAAGTCGTAGCCGTACGTATTAAATTAATGTTATGGCTGGTTGTGCTATAGGTAGCTAAATAATTTCGCGATATTTTTATAAATTAACGTATATAGAAAAGCGATTGAAAAATTCACGAGGTAACAGAAGACGTGGATACAAGGTTTAAGAAATAAATCACCCAGAAAGTGAAAAATGTTCAAATAGCGGATTTTAGACGTTTACGGGGGTGTTAGACGAGTTTGCAGCGAGATGAGGGGTGCAAAAGAACATTAAATACTGCGAAGCAGATTTTTTAAAACTCTTCAATCTACACGAAGTACAGCACAGCACAACAAGAGATGAGATGAGGTACACAGGATGAGTAGGTATACGAGAAGAGCGAGCCAAAGAGATGTAAAAAGAAACGACTTTAAACATCCAAATGTACGAGCATCATTATCGAGTAAAATTGAGAACGAAAGAAGTTTAAGTGTATCATTTTTACGAGCCATGCCCTTATCACTTCTTTTTTTTTTACAGCGAAGAGGTTTAAAAAAGAAGGTAATTAAATAGGTTAATAGGGTGTCCCTTTGAAGAGCAAAGACAAGAAAGAGCATAGTTATATTTAATAACCACGTACTTTTTTGCTCTTTTTTTGAAGAAAAAAAAGTAATAAGGCCTCTTGTGGTGTGTTATTACATTCGGTGTTTTTTTTTTTTTCGTTTTTTGTAGGTTACCGTGTAACCAAATTAGGGTAGAATTTCTCAGCAACAGTTTTTCTTCTTTTCGCGTTTACCCTTTTTACGTCTACTTTGCTGACTTTTATGATGGGAATTTCTTTATAGATATGAAATGTAAGGGGTTTTATTTTTTATTTTATTTAAGAAGGTAAAGCGAGAATTTTCTTTGGTAGATTGACCTGACCCAGATGGTTGAGAATTTTTTTTTGCGTGGGGGATTGTTTGTGTGAATTTTGAATAAGTTTTCCAAGATGAATAATATTTTGAATGATAATAATAAGGTAATGTGATGATGGGAAATTTGGAAAATTGTTCTCGTAGCGTATTTTTTTGAACAAGTCATGAGTAGGTAAGGTACCGATGCTGTACGGTTTTGATTCAAAAATTTGCTCGTGTTTGTTTTTTTTTTCAATGTTTCGAAAATTATTTGATCTGTTCAGAGTACTATGGATATTCTGGCAACTTTCAAGGATATTTTGATGATTTATTTTAACCGAGCATTGGAAATTCAGATGCAAATTCAGCTTTCCTATTCAAATTTTATCAAGGTAAAGTAATTTTTATCCAGGATAATGACCATAATTTTTGAAGGAAAAAAATGGAGAGATAACGAACCTTTTTTCAATCATTGATTTTTTATTTTCAGCATACCAAGATTTGCTTCGATTATTTATTTATTTATTTTTTTGAAGGAAGGGAAAATAATGGTGTATGAAGCGTCGTTTTAATTCTATAAATTATAAAAATTTCAAGTTGAAATTATCACGTCTTGTAGTTGTTTCCACCAGAATCATCTTTGGCAATTGTCTTCCAACAGTTCATTGAAATCAACCAAAAAATCCGGGGCTTTTCAAAAAATATCAGAGGGAGTAAATTCACTGAAAATGAGCTTAGTGGATCAAAAAAACATTATTAAAAGCGTTTTTGAGGAAAACTTTTCCAAAATTTTTCACGTATGACACCTTCTAAAAAGGAGTAAAACTGAAAATGAATCGAAAGCGAAATGTTTTGGGTTTATTTTATGATGTTCTATTTCAAAATTCAGTAAAGATCAAAATTTGAACAGGTTTGTATTTTGTTTTTTCGCATTTTTCATCGAATATGTTCAATTTATTTTTTAAACTTTACTTATAGGTATGTAGTTTGAAGTGTATAAAAATAATCGAATTTGGTTGCTGAAAATGAGAAAGCTGCAAAAAATCTCAGATTTGTGAACAAGTCAGTTAATAGTTTAAGAGAGAGTGTGCAGTTGCTTTTCAAATCTAGTGAATGAAAGGGGGAGGGGGGGTTAGAGAATATTTCAAAATGTTGAAAATGGATTTTTGATTGGAAGGAGGGGGGATTATATTTTCAAAAGTCCTCGGATATTCTCTCGAATATGTGCATTTTCTCGAATAGAAAACCCCAAATTGCATCCCAAATGCACAAAAGTGGGCAAAAGTTCGATTTTTTGCCAAAATTGCGCCGAAGACATTTTTTTTTTTTTTTTTGGTAAATTTTTATGGAAAAACTTATTTTTTGCCGATTTCTGAATAAAATTGACAAGAAAAACCGGTTTGTTTTCAGAAATGGTCATCAAGGTAAATGACCAAAACATTTCTATCATTTTCAACGAAGATTGCAAAAAAGTACCATTTTTTTGGCCAATAACTTCCAAAAATTCGTGCTTTTCTTCCAAAATAATAAGTTTTGCTTTTTGCAAAAAATTGTCAAAATTCTCGGTTTTTTGCTAAAAGTTTTAAAAAGTTTTATTTTATCCCAAAAATGTTTCAAAAGTTTTCCCTATCGCTGAAAATTTTAGCTTTTTTGCAGTTGAAAAGTCTCGATTTTTTACTTAAAATTGCCATAAGACAAGTTGCAAAGTGAAAAATCTCATTTTTCGAAAAAAATGGGGAAAAAATGTACGTACTGTATTACTCTCAAAAATTGTTGATTTTTACTCCGGCATAGGTATTTGCCAGAAATTGACAAAGTATCTATTTTTGCCGATAATTCTCATAAAATTCTTCTGTTTGCCAAAATTGTCAAAATCCTGATTTTTCCCGAAAATTGTGAAAAAAATCCTCGCGTTTTAACAAAATTTCTAAAAATAATCATTTTTACAGAAAAATTCGAATTTTTACTTTTTTTAAAAATATTGTCCAAGCGTCTCGATTTTTTTCCAGAAACTGTCAGAAACCCATTCCTTTTCTTAAAACTGTCAGTCTCGTCTCATTTCTCCAAGAATTGCCTTTTCGTCAGAAATTGTCAAAATCCTTACTTTGCTGACAAAAAATTGTCAAAAAGTCTCAATTTTTCATTAAAAAGTTTCAAAATTAAGTAGGTAAATAAACTTCCGGTCTGTATGTACCTACATATTAGAATGTTTTGCCCGCATTTTGTCATTTTTTTGGCTACTTTTCAATGACTTTTTGGTTACTTTTTCGAGCTTTTTCAATTACAAAATTACATTTTTATGGGGAAACGTTGAGTACGAACTCTGCTTTCGCAGTTTCGCTTCATTCAGGGCTCTTTACTTTTTTTATTTTCAAAATTAAAATTTTTAAAAACTCATCATTCGAATTCAAAAAATTTTGGATCAAAAGATATAAGTTGAACAAACTTTTTCAAACATTGTTCTTACCTCTCAAAACCCAAATTTTTGATAGCTTTTGCCCTTATTGCTTCGCTCCGCCCAATTCTTATTTCCATGCTAACAAAAAAATTCCCAGCTTGAAATTTCCATAAGCTTAAAAATGAAAATAACAATTTTTTAATGAACTTAACTTAATGTGAGTACTGAGTACTTACCATATCACTTGGCAAAATTGTCATTTCATCTTTTATTTGTACATATTTCATACTCAATTGTTAAAAAGCAAAAAAAGAAACGAAGGAAATTGAAATGTTTAAAAATTAAAATAAAAACTAAGAAAAAAAGTAATGCCCCGCCCCCACAAAAAAAAGAAAAATGTATTGAAGTGAGATAAAACAAATATGGTTGAAAAGGAATTAAAAGGAATTCCTGATGAATAAATGAAAAAATAAGTAAAAAATAAAACAATAAAAAATGATGACAGAAAAGTTATGGGAATCGATAAATCCAATAAAAAATAAGATATACTTAATTATGAAAAAGGAATGAAAAAGAATAAAATGTTAAAAATTGATGAATAAAAGAAAAAATGATGAAAAGTGACATCAAGAAAAAATGCAAAAATAAAACTGAAGACAAAAAATTGAAAGTAAAACATAAAAAAAAAAAAAATTATAATAATAAATGAGAATTTAAACAAACAAAATTAAACGACATACATCTAAACAAAGAAAAACTGAAATTGAATCGAAAAATGAAAACCTTGAGATGAAGGATTTTTTACATTGGAAAAAATTGTTGCCAGTTCATCAACAATTTTGAACGTTCAGGGGAAATATTTTCAACTTTTTCAGGGGAAAGGGGCGCGAGCCGGGGTCGTGGTGGAACACCCTAGTATAAATAATTAAAGAGAAGGTTAGATTTTACTAAGGAACTCATCTACATAATGAAATGCCTCCTTTATAATAGCCATTTTTGAACAGCTTTTTTAAACAACTTACAATTAGTATTATGAATATCTCTGATTTGTGAAGGAGGCTATTGAAGATTTTGACTGCCTTAGTATCTATTCCTTCCCTGTTGACTTTAGTCCTCATTGATCGGAAAAAATTGAGTTTATCCCTCTGGTGTTACAGTTATGGGTCAGTACTGAAGGCTGAATAATTTTTTAAAAAATCATTATTGATACCTGTAGTGTATATAGGGATGCTATTATAATAATTTTTTCGTCAATTAAGGTTTGTTTACAGGATTGGGAAGGGGCTATGTTAAACATTGTGCTAATAATTCTCTTTTGGATAAGGAATATCCTATCTAGAAGGGTTTCGTTTTCTCTCCAGAATGCAAGTCCATATGACATATTAGAGTAACACAATCCATAGTAAGCTACGTTTAGTGATGTGATGAATCAAACTTCTGTCGCTGATGGAATTGGACCCCACCCTCTTTTCTGATAAGTAAGTGGACTTTTCATCTGTTGTGATAAACTGATTTCGATCTTGAAACATTTGAAAAAAGAAATCAGAGTGAAAACGTCTGTTAGTATGGTACTCCAGTTCGAAATAGGGTTTAAAAATAACCGCTCCTTGCCCACCAAAACTGTTTATGAGTATCATGTATGGATAAAGAATGTTTCTCAAAAATTGATAAATGATGTAAAAATGACCATATGAAGAGGTGGAGAGGGTTATGGGCAGTATAAACCTTTAAAAAAGTAATCATTGTAATAGATTACTTATTTTCTGCGGAGGGAAATTCGTTCAGGAAAAAAAGAGACGCTTTAGATTTAGATAGGTAATAACTCGCAAGAAAGAGGTACTAAAAGTTCTGGATACACGTGAGATGGTGGTTGGTAGCAACGAGTGAAGGAGAAGGGAGGGGGTAACAAAATGCAAGTAAATTTGTATCCCAAACAACACCTCGCTCGCTCGGAGTGTGATATAGCTTTGAGCGGTTGTACATACTATGTGTGTGGTAGCGGTTTTATTTGTAATGTGTACCTACAGTACTCGTATAAGGGGGTCTATAGATCCCGCGAGCATCGTTTAACATTTGCCGGATAAAATTAATCGTTGGGTTTTATTGTTTTTGTTTGCAGAGATATTACCTGTACAGAAGCCTGGCTATATTGAGTATAGCGATGGGAGGCCTGCTAATTATCCGATTCTACGTTACGGATGGCAACAATTTACCAACGTTCGCATCGTCCGATAATCCAGTATCGAAATCGAAATCGTTTTTTACGAGGACGTTAACGTTTCTGTATCTTCCGGTTTTTAATTTCACGTTACTGCTGTGCCCTTCGAAGTTGAGCTTCGATTGGTCGATGGACGCTATACCGCAAATAACGTCCATATTCGATAGCAGAAATATATTAACGTTCGGTTTCTACACTGTCGGCTGTAATTTCGTTAAAACGTGCCTGCTTCATACGGTTTTTAATTCGAGCGCCGATCGAATCGATTACAAATCGAAATACCACGAGAAAGCGATCGCCGCTAATGGCATTTGCGCCAGTAGCAAAGACTACTGGACGCCTAAAATGACCCGAACTAGTTCGAAAAGCAGCAACGGGTTCGCGCCGACCAAAAATGGTTTCAATCATTTGAATGGGTTCGCGGATAAGTACAACGGTCATGCCCACGCGATATCGTCCGCTCATCGAAAAACGGACCAGAGACGTTATTACGAAATTTATTTAATAAGTATATCGTTACTAGTTCTTCCATTTTTGCCGGCGACCAATTTGTTTTTTTATGTCGGATTCGTCGTCGCAGAACGTATACTTTATATACCGAGCGTCGGGTATTGTTTTTTTATCGCTGTTAGTTTCGACGTGCTGCAGAGGCGATTTAATTTTAAGTATTTTCGCGTTTTGTTTTCGTTATTCATTATCGTATTAAGTGCTAAAACAATATTAAGAAATGAAGACTGGCACGACGAGGAGTCGCTGTACAAATCCGGCGTCGAGATCAATCCACCCAAAGGTAAGAGAATTTTTAGGATTTTACTTACTAGGTATTAGATATTTAGGTATTGCAGTGGGAGTTTTTCTGCTCTCGATCTGAATATGTGTAGAAGGGTGAAATATAAGCCATTTTTCTCATAATTTGATTCCTCATGAAAGTCTACAGTCTATCTCACCAAAATTCCTCGCGTTGAGTTGACCGAAACTTTTGCGAACTAAGAAAATTTAGCTGATTATTTTTGTAGATTGATGGTTTAGAATGTCTGATAAAAGGTATTAGGGTCATTCCATGCCAAATCGGCGGATTTTTGCACGAGGGTTCTTCGATTTTTCTCAAAATCATATCACGTGTAGAGGTCATCAATCGATGACGAATGACGCAAACCGGACATTTTTTCGATTTTTATTGACGGATCTGTGGCGCTTCAAAGTTATCCAAAATGGCCGAAAATTGAAAAATTCAGTTGCAGATTACTCCGGTTACGTGGTGTATATAGAATTTTGAACTTTTTTTCAAATTGTAGTACTTTAAAAAAGTAATCGACGAATGATGTCAAAATCAGTGTTGCCACTTTCAAAAACCTAAAAAAATCGATTTAAAAACTTATAATTTAAATTTAATTAATTTTTAGTGCTTTTTATGTAGAATAAAATATCAAATAATTGAACTGCCATTTTTTTTCATTTTCGAGAAAAAAAAATGACAAGTCTTACATTTATTGCAAAAGTACCATCAGAAACCTAGAAAATGAAATTTTTTGTATTTTCGAAATATTTCACCAATGTGTAGACGAACATGTGAAAAATATCCTCCTCCCCCCCACCCACCCCAATTTGTCAACGAATTGACGAGAAATGCCATTTTTTCTGCTATAATTTTATTTTAATTGTGAAATACTCGTATATTGAAAAACTTCGCCGCCGTTTTAAACAAAAGCAGGAACCCAGAAAATTAATATTTCTGAATTTTTGAAATATTTCACCAATATGTGGACGGACATGTGAAAAAAATCTGCTCCCCCCCACCAATTCGTCAACGAATATTGACGAGAAAATGGTGCGCATGGCGTTTTACAACAAAACTATGAACATATCAAGAGTTGAAAGCAGTGATTTCGTAGTCATTTTCAACGAGGAATTCGAATCCGATGCCTTTTTTTCGCCAGGCCCCCCCGGGGGGGGTGCTACCAAAATCAAATTTTGTAAAAATGAACAAAAATCGAGGGTTATGTCAAAATACAGGTTTTTTGGGTCGAGAAACACGAATCTGAGGTACTTTTTTCCTCATTCCCCTTGAGGGCCCTTGGGGAGGTGCTACCGAAATCAAATTTTGTAAAAATGAAAAAAAAATCGAGTAAGCACACCTAAATTCTACACACTTAACACACGTTTTCTCGCAATCGCGGTTTTGAAGCGAGTTGAATAAAAGAACCTATGCCTTATTCACTTACAATTATTTCGCGTTAATTTAGTTGAAGTGTAGTCGCGTTTACGTATAATCAAAAAGTAGACGTTTTGATTTTTCGATCCTCGTAATTGTATATGTTCTCGTTCGTATAAGATATTTCGTCTCAAGGACCTCAGATTCGTGTTTCTCTGCCCAAAAAACCTATATTCTGACATTTCACTCGATTTTTTTTTCCAATTTCACAAAATTTGATTTTGGTAGCACCTTCAAGGGGTCTGAGGGAAAAAAAGACCTCAGACTCGTGTTTTTCGATCCAAAAAACCTATATTTTGACATATCACTTGATTTTTTGGTAGCCCCCCCCCCCGATATTCCTTTCAAAAATTCACTCTTCATTGAAATCAAATTTGGACGTGTGTTCAGTAGATAGTTGCCCTACCTTGTGAGGAATAATTTTTTTATTCGAGTAGTAAAATATTTTCTTCTGTTCTTCATTGGATTGCTGAGATTGGCCATCGGCCTCGTGCTGGCGTTATCCAAGCCGTCTGGCAAAAAAAAAAGGCATCGGATTCGAATTCCTCGTTGAAAATTACTACGAATCACTCATTTCAACTCTTGATATGGTCATAGTTTTGTTGTAAAACGTCATGCGCGCCTTTTTTCGCCATCCGAGTCACTGTGCATTGTGCGGTCCCCACTTATTGTGGATTCGTTTATAATGGAAATCACCCGTTTAATACGATCCAAATGACTCAGGCCTGGTTTTTTCTGCCTATACCTAATTACACAGAAAATCACTCGTTTAATGTAATTATGCTCTCCGATTAACAGAATCAATTCGTTATCATCGCTATTCTTATCGAAATGTTTCGTAATTCATTTTCGTTGTCTTAGATTTATCATCTTATCTTTTCATTCAGCGAATTCACGAGTATTGTAGTTTTAATTCCGTCTACATAAGCGTGGCCGACTGCAATATGACATTTTTCGAGAAGTTCAAATATTTCGACGAAAATATTTTTTTAACGTTTTTAAAGACTTTTCATCCCAAAATTAGGTCACGATTGTTGGGATTTTTGAAAAAAGTGTTATGTGACCTAAAATACATACGTTAAAAATTAAAATTTTGCAAAACAATCAAATAAATTTGTCGATATTTTTTAGCACTTTCGATGAATTTTGAGTTCAAACTAGGGAGGAAGGTGTATGGTTTTTGGAATTTTTGAAAAAGTTCAATGTGATCTACCAAAGTGCATCAAAAGTTTTGCCGAAATTCAAATATTTCGACAAAAATGAAAAAATATACTCATCTGTCAAAACTAAAGTTCGCGAGAAACCAGTTGAATTTTAAAGTTACCCCCTTCCCCCTTCCAGTTGAAATGAGACGAAAATTAATAAGAGAAAATCGAAAATTTCTAATTTTGCTTACATTGAAAATGTACAGGGTCTAGGTGATGTACATACGAAATAATTAGTTTGGATAACCCTTTTTTTGTGTGTCATTTACGTTATCAAAAAACTTGAAAAAACAACATTGACCTGTTCCCTGCCTATACGAGAGAAGAATTTTTCATCGAAAATCATAAAGCCGGGTGTTAATTCATTGTGATAGGTATGGTTTTCACAGAAAATCTCATTAAACTTTCGCGTCAACAATAGTACTCACCCATCATGTTTCGTGGTAATTTAGGCAGAGTTCTTATTGTATTACGAATTTTTTCTTCTTAATTATAATGATCGAATCACTATGATGAAGTAGATAAATGTGTATGAGATTCGGTGCTTGGAAGCTTTTACTTACTAAACTCGCACTGTAGTGAGCTTTATATGATAGGTATAAGTTGTTCGTTGATTTATTCATGTTGTGATTTTCACTAGTAACTTACACGAAAAATTCAACGGAGACTTTCATCGTCTAATTTGATGTTCATATGGTGAATGGTGAGTTGATTTACTTAAATAATTACTAATCTAACGTACCAGTCCAATTGATTGATTTTTTATTAAATGGTGCGATATGTGAAAGTTAACGAGCCTGTATTGAAAAATGAAAAAAAAACACCTTCATTTGTGGTGGAGCCTTTCGATTCCACAAAACAGATTTAAAATATCATGATTTTCTTCTTTGAGTACCTACACGGAAACATACCATATTCTGAGTGAATTATTCAATTTCTGATCTGAAATCTGTAGGGCAGTTTTTTCTTGAAGATAAAAAAAAATGAAATTATTTTATGAAACGATTTGTGGAAAAATTATCAGAAATCTATCACGTGTAAACGCGAGTTTTTCGAAGAAATGAAGCTCCGAAAAATTCAAATTATCTACAGTGTTGTGAAATTTAAAAATTACAAAAAAAAACAAGATTTTTTTCATGTGGAAAAATGCAAAAAAATGCTTCGAAATTGAAAATTATCATCTTTGTGGAGATATTTTAATTATTTTTGGCTGTCAACTCTTCTTATTGTTAGTAGCAGGGGAGGGGAGAAAAGAATGGGAAAAAAATTTGTTTGATTGTCAAATACTTTCACCAGATTACCGAAAACCATCGTATTCCCAATTACCCCTCCCATGAAAAATTCGTTGGATAATTACAAAATTCTTCAGACATGTTTTTTTAATTAGTTATAGATCATTCACGATGTCAGTCAGTGGATCAGTTGAGAAAATTGACCCGGTTGGGAGTCACGAAGATCGTTTTGTGTATTCCTATGATGTGCCAAGTTTGCAGCATATAGCATCGGATGAAGTAGCTCGAACGATATGGTGTAGCAATGTTACGAAATACAAGGTAATGGTAAAGGCCAAGGAAGCTAATCCATTTTTAAGCGGTGAATACTACGAGCACACTGTACGATTGATGAACGATTTGAAAGTTCCTCAGCGTACTGAGGATGTGCTCAAAAGTTCCCTAAACAACGTCCACCATGAGATGAGATGCTGGGCAATGCATATACAGTTGATAGTATCTCGCTGTGAAGGAAGACGCAGTTACGATGAAATTCGTCGTATTGATCCGAAGTGGTGTGTTTGGTCGGTGAATGGTAAAGTCGACTATCGAAAAAGTGCAAAGAATATGCTAAATACTGGGAATTTAACCGATTTGCAAAAATTTTTCGTCATGTGTGAATATTGCATGAAAAATGAGATAAAAAGATTTTCGTTGAATTTGCTTCCAGTAGAATTGATTGCAGAAGTGAATCGTCGCAACAATTTTATTTGTTTCTACTGGATTTCTTACCTTAGAAATGAACACGTTTCAATCCATGTAGACAATATGGACATGGATTTCTACCATCGTTACCGGTTCAAGAACGAATTCATTTGGAGTCGTTTGAACGATGCTGATAAAGAACGCGTTATTAGTAATTGGATAAATGCACATTACAGTAATCATGAAAATTATACGAGTATGTACGATAATGAAGTAGAGTTAGATTCTAAAAAAGATTCTAGCTACTGTATAATTTTGGAACGAATGATATCTACCATGTCTTGGTGTCAGCAACGACGTTTGTTGTCTGAAAATCCATACAAGATCCTTTCCTTCTTCGCCTCTTTTGGCGAGTATTCACAGTGTGCACCGTGGTCATGGAGAAATACTAAAGATCAAATTACACCACCGGAATTCGCCAAGCTTGTTAGCGAACTACTGTTGAAGTCCTGGTGGCCACTCTCATCGGCGCTGCATTTATTCAATACGGTTTGGGACACTGCTTCTGATCAACAAATAGATTATGTGATTCATAACAAACGGGATGAATTTTTTAATGTGTTCATTCGAGGTAGAAGTTTGGAATTCGCGAGAAAATTTTATCACCGAATGTCTTTGGAGGAGAGAAAAAAAATCATTTTCGGAAATGCTCGCCGTGAAGATATTCAGTATTATTGTGATCCGAAAGTATTGGACCGCTTATTGAAAATATGTTTGCCAAGCTCTGATGATCAAGTGGCGTTTAAAAAGTTAGTTACGCTTTCGCCTCGCTTTAGATACCGTTTACAAAAATCACTTCGTTGTAAAAAATTTGAAAAAATTAATGTAATAATGAATGTTTTCTTTTCGCATGATACAAGTGCTGCTCAATCATTCTTACAAAAATTCCTGAAAGAGGAATCGACGTTGCATTACGATTGTGATGTTAACCGCGTTCTCATTTTCATCACCGAAATGAATAGTTGGAATGAATTGAGTGAATTTATCGACAAAGCTTTCAATAACGATTCGACTTCAGGTTTGAAGGTGAAGCAGCAGTTCATATCAACATTGGCCGTTAAATTCAGCGAAAGTCTTGCAAATTACTGTGTTCGTTTTTACCAGAAGTTAGATAATGTTGTGAAAATTATCGAAAAGGTGATCGCAAAAGACGACCTGAACAATTTGAAAAACTTGTTTTCTGATTCATTTCGCTCGCTTCAATCGTCTGGCAAATTACAACAGTTGATATGCTTTGAGAATGAAACGTATGTTTCAAAATTTATCCAGTGGTGTTCGATTGACGATCAATAACAGTCGACTTCGTATTCCATCGAACCAAAATATGCATAATGTTTCCTTTTTTATTATACCGTATATTACTTTTTGAACGAAGTTCGATTTTTTAATTAGTTACCACTTGTATGTAATTTGTTTGAATGATATGAAAATAAATTCTCGAAAATCTGTCGTAAGTTTTTAATAGTGTCATGGGTTCATTTTTCCAAGTTCTTAAGTGTGGGATGAAATGCATTCACCTGAAGCATACTTGTATGTAGGTATGTGTATTGCATGAGTTCAAAAGGAGCTGTTTACTGTCAACTAGTGCAAAAATTCACATTTTCCAACAATTTGTTTGAAGAGTAAAGGGGGTATAAAAATTTATATTTCGCCATCATCATCAAGTTCCAAAAGCTCAAAGCTTCCAAGTTTATCGAGTGAAAATTTTTTTTCTCGATATTTCTCACTTAAAAATGATTACCCTGATGAACGACTGGACCATTTTTTATGAAACTTGAAATGTCAAAAGTCCATCACCATTCCTATAATGTCGGACTTTCACCATGATCCAAAAGTTTGCAGCTTTCAAGCGTAATCGCAAACAAAATTGAGCTTTTAGAAATTCTCATGGGATGACTTAGCACACAATTCATTAAAAATTGAATTTCTCAGCAACGGCTGGACCGATTTTGATCAAATTTGAAATTTCACAGCTGGGCTACTAGCCGGACATTTCGCCATCATCATCAAGTTCCAAAAGCTCAAAGCTCCCAAGTTTATCAAGCGACAATTTTTTTTTCAAAATTTTTCAAAACTCATTATCTAGAAAATGGCTGAACTGATTTCGATTTCCTACAAAGTTCTAATACGACCCTAAATTTTTGGTGAATCATTCATGAACGAATTGATCAATTTTTTGAAAGAACCATTCGCCAACAAATCGATGAATTCTTTAATTTATGAATCAATTCGTTCGCGAATGAGTCACTTATACAAATCAATTCGTTCGCGAATGACTTTCAAAAAATGATTCAATTCGTTCGTGAATGATTCACTAAAAATTGAGCGAATGAATCGATTCGTTCGCGAACGATTCACTTATACGAACCGATTCGTTCGTGAATGATTCATCGAAAATTGAGTAAATGAATCGATTCGTTCGTGAATGAGTCACTTATACAAATCAATTCGTTCGCGAACGAGTCACTAATGCAAATCGATCTGTTCGCGAACGAATCACTTATACAAATCGATTCGTTCGCGAATTATTTTCAAAAAATGATTCAATTCGTTCGTGAATGATTCACTAAAAATTGAGCGAATGAATCGATTCGTTCGCGAACGATTCACTTATACGAACCTATTCGTTCGTGAATGATTCACCGAAAATTGAGTAAATGAATCGATTCGTTTGCGAATGAGTCACTTATACGAATTAATTCGTTCGCGAACGAGTCACTAATGCAAATCGATCTGTTCGCGAACGAATCACTTATACAAATCGATTCGTTCGCGAATTATTTTCAAAAAATGATTCAATTCGTTCGTGAATGATTCATTAAAAATTGAGCGAATGAATCGATTCGTTCGCGAACGATTCACTTATACGAACCTATTCGTTCGTGAATGATTCACCGAAAATTGAGTAAATGAATCGATTCGTTTGCGAATGAGTCACTTATACGAATTAATTCGTTCGCGAATGATTTTCAAAAAATGATTCAATTCGTTCGTGAATGATTCACTAAAAATTGAGCGAATGAATCGATTCATTCGCGAATGATTCACTAAAAATTAAAAATTATTCAATTCGTTCGTGAATGATTCACCGAAAATTGAGTAAATGAATCGATTCGTTCGTGAATGATTCACCAAAAATTGAGCGAATGAATCGATTCATTCGCGAATGTGTCACTCATACGAATCAATTCGTTCACGAATGATTCATCAAAAATTGAGTAAATGAATCGATTCGTTCGCGAACGAGCCACTTATACGAATCAATTCGTTCGCGAATAATTCAGTAACTATTGATCAACTCGTTCGCGAATGATTCACCACGAATGATTCTCCTAGAAACCAATCAGTTTGTTCAATCGTCAATCGGTTGTGAATGACTCGATTCGATCGATTTGATTCACTTCGCTTGAAAACAGATCAATTCTCATGCAACAGTTTCACAGAAACCGAATCAATCGTAAATTAGTTGATCTGTTTGCGAATGATTCGCCAAGAAATCAATAAATTTTTTGAATTGTCAATCGTTCGTAAATGATTCGATTCGATTGTAAATCAAAGTGAATCAATTCGTTCATAAAAAATTTTATTTTAAGAAGGTCGGTCTTTCTCAGTTTTTTTTTTTTTTTTTGAACTACCTGTATGGGCAAATAGGTTGTTTCACAGTGTGCTGGCTCAGACCTTCGGCTGTAACTCATTTTCGACCAAGATGGCTGGCGCTTAGCTCGTTTCAAATTCTTACAATACGTCTATCAAATGATTCCATAAAAGGTAACGAATAGAAGATATGAGAATAAAATTACAAAATTTCGAAGAATCTCGTTTTATTTGGTTAATTCAGTGATTTATTTTGATAGTTCTGTGATACCTATACACGTATTTGTTTCAATAAAGAACAATACATTTACACACAACATTATTTTTTCGCGTTGATTAACCGAATTTCTTGTTATCTTACTAATTATTTCTTCGCATTTGAATAGTCATTGGTCATTACGTAAGTATGAGTTCATTTTTTCAAGTTCTTAAGAAAAATGTAGAGATGACATAACAATTAGAAGTAAAAATTGAGGGCCAAACTAAAAAAATTATTTATTCCAAGTTTTTTTTCGTTTTTTTTACAAAAATTATCGTTTTTCTATATTCAATTCATTTTTTATTTTAGATCTCCAGTATCGAGCAAATTCCTCGTACAGCCTTCAAATCCAATATTATTAATCCAGTACCTATTATTCATCATTTTGTATGAACCACCTCGAAAATCCAGATTCAAATGCGAACGCTGTATAAAATTGAATAAACCGCGACGATAAACTATATGAGCAGAGATGAGGATTCATTTCCTGCGCGTTATTTTTTCACGTCGCCTGGTACCCGCAAATCTTACAAATTTAACCCGAGTCAGGCTCCATTTCGCTCTCAGAGCTTATTTAAAATTACCTATTACATCGAAGTCGTACACAACGGCAGGTATTTTCTTTAAATTAACTCCCAAGCTCGCGCCTAAAAATGAAATTTGCAACGACGTTGATGAATATAACGAAAGAGCGGATTTAAATTGCTCTATATTACAACGCTCCTCTATAGTATGTATTATCTAACGAACACGATTCTTTATTTACTCGTATACATCGTAAGTGTACGACGACGTTTCGCTCTATGTTATTCGTATATATACGAGAGTGAATAGACTACTTACTTTATGCCATTTTATACTATAAAACATATACTACATATAAACGCGCGAATTTCATCTTATATAGGTACCTTAATGCAAGGTTACTGTTGTGGTGGATTGGAGGGCATAAAAGGGAAACAGTTTCTAATTTAAACGTTATGTTGCGGAATAAAATGCAAATTTTGGTTAAATTTCGTGTTAATTTCGCGTAATCAACGTGGTACTTGTGTTACGTGTATCTCTTTGCGTTTATGTACTATTCTAAATACGGTAGCTGGGTAGCTTATAGTTAGGTATATCTATACATTCGTGCCTTTTGTACTTAGCTGAAGGTCGTACCCCTAACACGTAAATTGCATATGTGTTTGCAACACTTTAATTTTATAAATGTGTGCGAGACTTCGAGTCTAGTTCGTCGTTCTTTTCTACCAGTTTATTTTCAAATTTGTGGTAAAATTGTAACAAAAGCCAACACTGTGAATAGAGCGTTAAATTTAGCTGAAATTTTCGTATTTTTGGTGTGTCTGAAAAGGCCATAAATGTGAATAGGTCATGTCATAGGGTAATGTCATTCGTACATCTTTCCAGGAGAATGGAAAAAAGAGAATGAGCTGTACTCGAAAGGGAATTTTACTACGTAATAATGTAAATTTGCACGTCTATGAAAAAATAATAATGGGGTTCAGTGAGGTTCCAGTTGAAAGACAGCAATCACTTTCGTATTCAATACCTCTGGAAACATCCCAATCATTGTATCACGTGCCTCAATTATTGTTTTAAAATGTTGGTATAATTATGACTGAGGGGGGAAGGGGGAGCTTCCCTATCTTGTTTGAGAGTGGCCATTATGAAAATTGTATAAAAAAGATCATTCCGATCGATCAATATCTTCCAATAGTGCAACAGACTTTAATTTCTAAAAAATGGCACAAATCGATTTTTTTTAAATATTCAAAAATTGCCTGGGCTTTCTACTTGAATAGGCTATATAGCTCGTGTACATCGTCTAATGCTACAAATGGGGGGGGGGAGGGAGTCCAAAATATTTATTTGTTTCCAAAGGAGACATCATTTCTGGTCTATATGAAATATGAAAATTGATTCTATTCCTGAATCTTTGTGCTTCTGAGCTGCGAAAAATTATAGAATTTCAGGAAAAGGCGAAATTGAGTGAAAATTGCAACATCATAAAGACATTTTTAAAAGCATTGAAATAATTTCAAATTACACACTAATGAAATTTCGGTAAAATTTGGGAAAGATTGCCAAAAATTGCATAGAAAATGGATGAAATGTATTAAAATGATGATATAAAAATGTAAATACATTTCTAAAATTACTGAAGTGCCCAAAAGCTCATGAAATTTCATCAAAATCTACTTTGGAAGGTTCATGATACATCATTAAAACGTATTAAAATGGCATAAAAAGCATTAAAGTCATTTAAAATTGCCAAAAACTGATAAAATTTGATCAAGATGATGACATTTTGAACAAAATTTAGAAAAATTCAGTGGAAATTGCAAAAATATAGTTTCATTAATGACATAATAAAGAATGATCTAAAAAGAGAGCTAGTTAATAGCACTAAAATCATTAAAAGTTGATAAAATTGTAGCAAAATTTGGCGAAATTTGAGTATCTAAATCTGCACGAAAAACATTGTTAAAACATCTCAAAAACCACATTACAGCTTTTGAAAGGCATTTAAATCATCCACAATGGCCAAAAACTAATCAATTTTCAGCCAAAATTAGCAAAATAACATGGCAAAAACATGTTGAAAGGGTTGAAAAATCATTATTTATCTGTCATGGGGAAAAACATTAAATAATTAAAAACTAGTTATCATAAAGCGATAAAATTTGGTCAGTAGCTCAATAATTGGTGCAATTCGAGCGCAATAATTTGTCAAAATTTATCATAAAACCCTCGAAACATGCTTAAAAATCTATTTAAAGGATGGAAATACGCTGAAGCAAAAAAATGAGAAAATTTTAGTTAAATTTGTTAGAAAGAAAAACATTGCGAAAAAATGTTTAAAATGATAGAACACTCAAAAAATCAATAAAATCAATGGCCAAAAAAATGGTCAAAATTCTTTAGCGAAAATTGCTTAAAGAATTGTTTGTGTATAATATCTATAAATTATTGAAAAATTATCCAAAAACTTGTTCAAATGACGTGAAAAAAATTTAAAATGACTAAAAATTATTAAAATATTTCTGAATTTGATAAAATGTGTGAAATTGTAATATTGACAACAGTTTCTTGAAACAAAAGTGTACCTCTTAATTTGAATAAAATATTGCAAAAATCAAAATTTATGTCGTCTAATTACGAGAACAAGAAGGGAAAAAACGATTCGTGAACGAGATTCTTGATTCGCAATTGTTTTGAATCACGAATCACTGCTTTAAAAAAATAATTCGAATCAAGGATCACGATTCATGAATCACGTAAGTATTTAGTAGATAAAAAGGAAAAAAAAATAATTCGAATCACGAATCAAATCAAGACATTTTCATTCAAATCGAGACTGGGCAAACGTTTATTTTTTTTTTTTTGTCAAACTTTCCCGATAATTGTCTTGTTTTTTGTCAAACTTGCAAAAAATCCTACTTTTTTGAATACGTAAAAGCTACCAAGAAAAATATCTTGGAATTACTAATAACTTTTTTTAAAATCAAAATTTGCTTTGAAAAAGTCTTCACTTTTGCTAAAATTGCAGAAAATTGTTTTTTTAAGTCTGATTTTTAAACCAAAATTACCAAAAAACCAGGGGGCTCTTCCGCGGACCACATTGAAAATATTTTCCCTGAAAGTTCAAAATCTTTGATGAACTGGCAACAATTTTCTCCAATGTAAAAAATCTTTCATCTCGAGGTTTCCATTTTTAGTTTTCAGTTTTATTTTTACATTTTTTCTTGTTTTTATTCGTCAATTGTTGACATATATTCTTTTTCATTCCTTTTTTATAAATTTCATTTTTTATTGGATTTATCAATTCCTATAATTTTTCTGTTATAATTTTTTATTGTTTTGTTTTTTGCTCATTTTTTTCATTATTCATCATAAATTCATTTTTACTGCTTTTCAACTATATTTGAAGAGCTCACTTCCAAAATGTGCTTTGTCCCAGATTTTTGTTTTTGGCAAATCAAAAACAAAATTCGTGAACACACAAAGATGTTTTAATGTCAATTTTCAATATCAGACAGTGTAGTGTAAAGTATTTCGAATATTTTCCCTGCAATTTTTTTTCTTCAAAATGACACCTTTTTGTTCAATCTGTGTACGAAGTCGCCAAAAATGGGACTAAGCACGTTTTGGCACTGCATACAGATTATTTTCCAAAATTATCACGATGAAATGTGGTATTTAGCACGTTTTGGACTGGTACAATGTTTTGTTAGGTAACAGACTACTGCACCCAGTTGGACTTGGCACATTTTGGAGTGGTAGGTTGGTTCAATAGTGTTGAATAAAACGAATTTTACATAAAATTCTGCATTCAATGTACTGGATAGCGCGTTTAAAAACGAATTTTCGGCTATCTGACGTCCTATACCTAACTGCGTAACAGTCCCATCTAACGGAATTCACTGAAAACGCATTTTTGAAAAAGTTGGACAAAGCACATTTTGGAATTGAGCTCTTCATTTGTTTAATTTCACTTCAACACATTTTTCTTTGGGGAGGGGAGGGGGGCAACGGTGCATGAATTTTTTCTCCGTTTTTATTTCAATTTTCAAATATTTTAATTTCCTTTATTTCTTTTTTTGTTTTTCGACGTTTGAGTTTCAGTCTTTTTGCACTTTTTGAATATCAATTCAGTTTTTTCACAATTGATTTAGTTTTCAATTTTTTTTGTGCTTCAATTATTTTTTGATGTTTAATTCATTAATTTTTTTTTATTCCTTATGCATTCATTTTCCATTGCTTTTTATTCTTTTTGTTTCATTTCACTTCAAGCATTACTTGAGGGAGGGGACTGCTGACTTACCTTATTTTTAGGGTTCCCCCACCAAGGGGAACCCTATTAAAATCGCTTTCAAGAATTCTTCAGTGCGCCACGTTATTTAGAAAGGTGTCTTATGTGTAGCGTATTACGTTACACATAAGAGACCTTTCCACTTGCCAAGTCACTTTCAGTTTCTTCAACAAAGCGAGCATTTCAACTTTGGTTTTATCAGCCAACAATTTTTACTGTTTATGCAATAAATTTTTCTATTAGCAGCACATTCCAATTATACTTTTTAAAATTTTTTTATTTTAAATTAAATTGAATGATAAAAGTGTTTAAAATGAAAGAAAATTTCCTCGTTATTTTTTATTATCAGTAGGTACTTATAATTTATTATCAATGCTTTGTGCATGTCAAATGCTCAAATTTATTTGATCCGATATTTTAATAAAACTATTGTACCCAAAAAACTCGATGTCATTGTCCGAATTGAATATTGATTTTTAAATTTTTGCTTTCGGGCTTTGAAATATTTGAATTTTCAATTTTGAAAAAAATCGTATTAACGATTTTGTATTTGGATTCATTTCATTTCAGTGTTATGTAAAACAGAACAGAGAAAGTACATAGCAAAAATTAATCACTTTGGTTACCTAGATAGAAAATTCTCAAAGAAGAGGATATTTTTATCAAATCTGGGGAACCCTCTTGCCAGGTCCCCCGGACCTCGCTTGTTTATTTTATTTTTCAAATACCCATATTAAAATTTCTCCAATTCTTTCTGTTTTTTTTTCTGACTTACTCTCATTCTCAACCACTAATTTTTCCGTTTGTTTCATTGTATTCAGGTTCCTCACTTCTTCGAAAATAAATCATCTCCCCCTCTTTCTTACAAACAGAAATGAGAACTTGTGGGTCGCAGGTCTACATGCTGTAAAACTTATAAATCACGAGCGTCGATTTTAGAAATATGTTCAAGGATTATTGTGGAAAAACTACAAAAATATTTATGTGTGAATCATTCACAGGAGACTTCTTAGAAAAAAATGAGTCATACTTTTTGTATCACCCTATATGTGTACTATAAAGAACAGGTAGAATTTTTTCAACTTTGATCCTTTTATTCTTGCTCTTGTTGTTTCTCATTGACAAATAGAAATTTTCACTCGTGTATTGAAAAAAGTGAACTAGCTATTATTCGACCAGTTGCGCACTTGTCTAGAGCTGATAAGTCGTTATCTATGATTTCTGTATTGAAACGACGAACGTACATTTATGTACATATGAGTCACCTCAGGGAAGATACGATGCTTTTATACTTCTTTTCAAATTCAAGTGATAATGGCAATGAAATACCTACAATTTTCGGTTTTGTATGCGCGTAGTTTTGTGAAATATTTGCACTCTTCGTTTATATTCGAAAAAGGAGATTTTTAAAGGCGAGTTTTTTTTTTTTTTTGATACTTACATATTTGTAATTATCTAGGTGGACCATTTTTCGAGTCGTTTGTACGGTCAGATTTTCATGTATTGAAATGAGTAATTCATCGAGGGAAGCATCAAAGTCAAAACGTTGTAAAAAGAATCATGAATTTCTAATTCGATTTAAAAGATCACCTTTCAATAGAATCATTTCGTATTTCACAAGTTGATATAAGTACATATTAATGCATACGATTGTATTAATCCGGCTGTATTTTCGACTCGTTAACATGGCTAATCTTATTCATCATCTCCTCGATCCCATATTTATTGTTCGAATAAAACGCTCTAAATCGTTCACCCACAACACACTTCTTCCCCGCATCGAAATAATTAACACGAATAAATTAAACGTGTAACCTTATCGTTAGTCACGTCACGTTGAATAATCAAAAAGTGTATTATATAGCTCGGTGAGAGAGAACGCGAGAAGCGTCGAAAGAGTCAGAGAGAGAGCCAGAGGAGGTGATCGGAAAGCAATTAGTATCATCTGAAAGCAATTCCACGAATCAATTAACAGGATTAGGAGAGCTTTTGAGGAAAACTTCTCAAATAACACGCTTTCACTATTGACATTAGAGCCCCCTGCATGATCGGCTGCGATGGTGGCACGTCTTCTTCTTCTCCTGCTCGCTGCTCCGCATCCGGGTAGAGAACTTCCTGCATCGGTATTGTTTAAACTAGGGTTACATTGTGTTTTAATAAAAGCAGTTACCAGTAATATCGTTTTCGTTGGCGTATTGTTTACCGTAAACATCGGCAAATTTCGTAATTGCAATTTCCAAATGAGTTTAGTTTAAAGGGATTTTCTCGCTCGCATCTTGTGGAGCTGGAATTTTCACGCATCGGGAAGAATAATACGAAGCCCTTTGTATATAGGGGATTTTTTTTCCTTTTTTGGGGGCTGTTTGACGATGCTAAGCAAATACGATTCGATTCTGGGATATTATTTTCGGTAATTAGGATTCCCTCGTGAATTGAAGGGAACAAAATGCAAGGTTGTGGAAAAAACACTCGGATATGTCATCTGTGTAGCATTAACCAGACGTTGTAAGGTGTACACATTTACATTATATGGGCCTTAAATAAGGACGATGAAGAAGACTAGGTAGGTTGTGTAGACGAGGAAAACGAGGATAACGCGAAAGCACGATAAAAGGGGTGAAAAAATAACGTCAATCCGAGCGTGACAATTTAATCACGAAAATTAGCCCAAGTTTTCCTTCTGCTTTGAAATTCATTTCAGCTTCACTTCCAGGGCCAACACGCCGCAAAGAAAAAGTCGTATTTTATTCGATAGGTAAAAACGTTTCTCGGGAATAAAACAAAATGAAACTTCTGCTCGGCGCAATATATAGTACGTCTACGTATATATAGTATCTCTACCTCATCGTCGTCATCGTGAATGATGCGAGAGCGAGAAAAAGACGTACTGCAGAAGAAGAAGAAGTGAAAAAAAAGAAGCGAGATGAAGAAAAACTAAAAAAGAAAAAGATATTGAACAATAAATGAAAGAAATTCTTAACATCGAGCGGTATAGTTAATCTCTGGTGGTGCTGCTGTCATTTTTCCTTCTTTCTTTTATCACGCACATCTCTACCTTTCACCTATTCCTCTGTACGTATTTCCTCCTGTCTCCATTTTCTCTGACTCTTGTACGATGAAATAAAAATCCATATAGAAAAATTTCTTCGCGTCAAGTTATACTACGTACAATGTAATAAGTCCACGTATTCGAAAAACGAAAAATTTCTCGTCGCTGGAGAATATTTTTTTCGAGTTGGTTTTTGCCGGATTTACCTTCGTGAATGAGGTGAGTTGAACTATTCCGAGAAATGGGTACCTGGGTATACTATTTTCAAAAGAAGTAGAAGTGTATTATTTGTAATGTAAGAATGATGGCTTCTTTTTTGAAAATTTCCCCTCCCCTGTTCTGCCTTTTTTTTCTGAATTTATGTGCCCAACAGAACCTCAAAATGGATCAGTGAGATTATTTTGGGAAAATATTCACTCGAGAGACAATGTCGACCAATTTTGGATTAAATAAATTGCCTGTGACTTAATTTTGGACCAGTTTTTAATTTTGAAAAAAAAAATCACACGAGGCAAAAAATGAGAGACCACGTTGACTAATTTTGAATTAAATAAATTGACTTTCACTGAATTCTAGACCAGTTTTGAATTTTGAAAAAAAAAATGTTCTTACCGAGGCAAATTCTGAGGTTTGTCAAAGTAGAGTAGAGAAATTGTACTGGAATGTCAAAAAACGACATTCGGCTCTAACGAGACAACTGCAACCCTTAGCTATTTTTTTTACTACGTTTCAAATTGTTTGCGCCAGTTTGTGTAGAGTATTGCCAGCAATTTCGGCTACAATATTGGTAAGTTTTACGAGTATGTTATAATTTTTCCACATCGTCCGCTTTAATTCACGTCAACTCCCCGAAGACTGGCAATCGTTCGCGAACGTCGAGCTCTAAAATCATTTTTATGTTTTTAGCGGTGTCACTGCAGACGAACGATGGTGTTGTTATAAAAGGATCCAGAAAGAAGGACTGGGAAGGGTTTACCTCGCGGTTGTAAAAATTTCTTCCTGTAAAAATGACGATCATTTTTTTTTTAAAGGTGTGGTATAATATCGAAGGTATATACGGTTTTGAGATGGTAGGAAGTGGGGGCAGGGGTACATTGTATGTATTTCTCGTATATGTAGGGTAGCTTACGTAGTAAAAAATTAGGAATAAGAGTAAAAATATGGAAGATATTTTTACTTTTATACTACATACTTACATATTTTTTTGCTACGAGGAATAGAAAAATATTTGCGATGCTTCTTACCCCCTACCACCCCCCCCCCAATCACAAAAACCTCAACGATCGTGCTCTAAAAAATATCAAAGAAGACTGAATTTGGAGTGAAAATTTGCTTTGAAAAAATTCGAGTCTTCGTCGAAATGGAAACAATTTTGAATTTTACCATCTACACTTGAATAATACGTACTCACCTATCAGAAATACATAATTTTTAAATTGTGAAATTGAGAAAATTTTTCAAGAGGAATGATTTTTTGAAAAAATCAAAATTTTAATCCATTTGAACTCCATCTTGAAACGATGAACTCTTGAGGTCATAAAGTACATACCTAGACATTACCTACCTATAGTTTTCAATACTGATTTTGATAAATTAGAAAATTTTTGAATTCGACCAGGTCCTAAAGGGCTCAAGTAATAACCTCTTACTCTTTTGATTTTTTGAATGAATTGATTCTCTGGTAGTAATACACATGTAGGATGTACCTCTAGGACCAGGAAGGTCAAAAAACATGTATTTTATCATGGACTTTCGGTAATTGGGAAAAATATTAAATAATTAGTTTTTCAGATCCCCTCTCTCCGCCTTTTTTTTATTACCAAAATTTCCAAATCTGATTTTACGTTTGAGTGATGAGTATGAAAATTCCACTTAATTTATTTTCCATATCCCTAAATGATCAAAATTCGAGAAAAATTGAGATGAAAAGTAGGAATTCGGCTTATGTCTTATTTTTCATCTCCCTAATCGATTAGTGACGTTTCTACATCCCCTTTTGAAGCCTTTTTCTGATTTTCAGACTTTCAATGCAGAAAAAAATTTCATAAAAAGCGTCAAAATGAAATTTCGCGAATCTTTTCAAAATGCCAGGGAAGTTGAAAAATCTGCTGAAGGATTTGAAATGGTACAAAATCATCACCAATCGATTCGAAAAGTCAACATCTCAATTTTTTCTTATTTATTTAAAAAAAAAAAACTAAAAAGAAAAAAGTTATATTTGAGTTGAAAACGAATAAAAATCATTCTGCAATCCTCAAAAAAATAAGTGGAGGAGAAGGTACAAATATGGACCCCCTCTAGCTTTTTGGCTTTAAAGGGTAGAAAAAATTATCAACATTTTTTTTCGAGTATACCATTCGAAAGGCTAAAGACTCTAGTATATTGTGTAAAAAAATTTATTTATTTTTTTTGAAAACTCACGGAGAAATTTGAAATTTAGAAAAGTGACATAAAATGGTACAAATGTGGACTCGGGTACAAATATGGACCCCCCCTCAAAAAATGAATAAAAATTTCAGAAAATTGAACAAAAATTTATTTAAAGATGTTTTTCGATGCTTTGGACTTGTCTTCTTTGTTAATAACACTTTTCTCGACATTCTAAAAAATATTGAATCAGAATTAGGTAAAAAAAATTTAGGGGTCCATATTTATACCCATGCAAAAAAAAAGGCTCAGTTTATGAAAAATGAAAAAAATTATGAAAATCAGTTGAAGTACAGACAAATATGAAAGTATATTTTGAAAGTACACATTGTAAGCTACTTACTTCGCTAATAATTTTTTTTCCAAACTTTATTTGAAGTTGATGAATTACCGAATGAAAAACTTGTAAAATTTTCCATTGGCAAGAAAATAATATGCAAAAAAAACAATTGCTGATGAGAGACACCCAAGTTTGCATGGATCCGAAATAAGTACATGTATCATCGATACTACACTACTAGTATAATTTTTAGTACTCAGCATGACCGTAGCGCTAGTGGTTGTACACTAAACCATGGGGGGGGGGTCCATATTTGTACCTGGGTCCATAATTGTACCTTCTCCTCTACCTAAAAATGGCCGAAAAAAACTTACAAAATCAAAGTTTGCTGTATTCAGATAAACTGCTTCGTTTTTTTGGAACCACTGAATGCAATCTTTCAGATTATTCTGACTTTTTTTTTTACATGTCTAAGAGATGTATCAAAATTCTGACGTACCTAATAAAATTAAAAAATTAATCTTCATACTAAAAAAAAAAAAAAAACAACAATATTCATCAAGAATGACATATTTTTTTAAAATTTATATATCGAAGATTTTCGACCACAAGTGGAGTGGGACGGGTGAGTGAAGATCTCCGATTTTCGATGATTTCATTAAAGTATGTTTTGGTGACCATTGAAACTGTAATAAATTTTAAAAGGTTGAAATTTTACAATAAAAAGAGAAAAACACTGTTTCTATGAATTTATTGCAATGGCAACTAACACTGAAAGTGATCATCTAATATGTACTTAACTTGACATAACTTATGATTAACCTCGTTTTTTTAGTTTCAAAATTTGAGGTGAAAAACATACCTTCTTACAAAAATAAGCAAATGAAAAATAATCAATTTTTTAAAAAATATCGAGTGAAATAGTTTTTGAAAAATTGTCTTGTTGCAAGTCAAGAAATCATTTGTGATTTTTTCTCTCGTCCTCTTTCTTCTAGTGAGGACAAAAAGCATGGAAAACAATGCCTACCTTATCAAATAATTTTCATTTTTCATTGTTTCCAGAAAAATGCGATAGAAAATTATTAATGAACTTTTTGTGGAGGACTAGAGCTGAGATCTTTATGCTCTGCATATTTTTCTATCGACTAGAAAAAGTGCATATTTGATAAGATCTCCAATTCTCTCGTATTTTTTGCATATTTACAGAAATTTTGAAAATATCGAAATTATTAAGACCTTTTTTGTTTAAAAAATTGCAACAGTGCTAAAATGTCATCAAGAAAATTTTTTCCTAAAATAATTTATGAATTCATAAATGACGTCTTGTTTTACTTATTTTTCAAAAAGAAAAATGTAAGTATTCTTTGATCACTGGGTTCATTTTATTATAAAATAACAGTTTTCATGTTTTTTAGCTTGAAAAATTCTTTTCAAAATTACGTCACGTCATTCAATTTGAAATTTTTGCATATCTTGGGTGAAAAAAATGCATAAAATATTGCATATTTTCATCATGTTTCTGCATAAAAATCCCATCTCTAGAGATGACTATAATTTGGATACTTTCACCTTATTGTTTTTTTCAAGCATTTAAAATATTTTATTTTAGGTATTTTTACAAACACCCAAAAAAAAAAAATTTTTAAATTTTTGAAAGAAGAAGAATTCAAATTATGTTTCGAGAATGAATTTTCTAGTACTTAATATTTTGAAAACGAATATGAAGGCAAAAAAAATATTTTCAAGAGCCCTCCTGATAAAATGGGGGGGGGCAGGGGCGAAAATTTTGTATCGATCCATGGTCTTGATAAACAAAAGTATCCATTTTGTGCTTTGTGGTCACTGGTCATTTCCATAAAAGTTCAATTCAAAGAAGTTTCATCTGCTTAATATGTCAAATTGAAAAAAAAAACATGAAAAAATGAAAAATTGAATTTTTTATATTCTTTTTCTGAAAAAGAGCTAAGAGTCAAAATTCAATACTGATGATATTTTTTATCGTAAATATCTTTATTGACAGTATTTTTTTTTTCATCTTTCAATTTTTTTTCTTCAAAATACCTTACTGCTTTCGTGTATTAATTTTTAATTTTAAAAACTGTATTATTCGATATTCATAAGCGTGGCTTGAAGAGTTGAAAGTGCCCTCCAAAGTATCTAATGGAAATTCCCATCCACATTGCCCCTGTACGAGCAAAGTTTACATACCTCGGCGTTGTTTTTTGTTCGAATATTATATGAAAATTCCGAAGGAATTAGTTGTATTCGAGTCTTTTGTGTGCTGGAAGACCGACGACGACGACGAAAAGATACAAGACACGAGACACTCTGTGTAAGGCTTCGAAACTCCACCGAGAAGAAAAACAGATAGGGCAAATTAAGAGATAGTTGAAATAATTCGCATAACTTTTCAGCATCACACGATGTCTATAACATAGCAATAACGTAGGCAAATTGTTCAATAGCCGAGAGAGGGGTGGATCAAGAGTAATCTCTCGTATAGTGATGTTAAAATGCGCGCATATTCATTTGCCTGCGCGCAAGGTGAGCATTTGCGCGCATATGCGCGCATTTGCGCGCAAATTCCACAAATCAACGTTATTTGCTTCTATTTGTGATTTTCAACATGAAAAGTTGTCCAAAAAACGAAAAACATGAAAAATAGGACTATAAAAGCAGGACAATTTCTCATATTCTATTTTGAAGGAAGGGGAAAATGTTCAATATTATTACAATCGATTTTTTTTTCGATTCAAAATTTTAAAATGTATAGATTTTTCCTCCCTAATTCATCATTACTAGAGTGAAAATTTTTAGAAATTTAAATTTTCAAAATAAAGGAAAAATAATTGGGAAATGGAAAAATTTTTGATTCAAAATATGAAAATACGAGGCATTTTTTCAAAACTACCTCAATATTTTTCAGAAAGGGGAGGCCCCAAATTTTTGTTTTATGATTAGGTAAAAAATAGTAAAAAAGACAAAGCAAGATAATTTCTCGAATTTTGTTTGAATGGAAGGGGGAGGGGTTCAATATTATTTTTTCACTACTTCAAAAAGAATTTCGATTTTTTTTCAATTCTAAATTTTTAGATGGTTTGATGCCTCCTCCCTCCCCCCCCAAATTTATCATCACTTCGTAGAAAATTTTTAGACATTCATATTTTCAACAAAAAAGAAGAAGAAGAAGAAGAAGAAAGAATAAATGGAAATGGCAAAAAATTTTAGTTATAATATGAAAAGACAAGCCCTTTTCTCCCAAAAATACTTCAATATTTTTCAGAAGGAAGAGTCTCAAAAGTTTTGTTTCATGAAATCATGATTTAAAAATAGAACAAGTGAGTATGTCAAACAAACAGGACATCATGAAAAAAAAGGGAAAACAGCAGAACTTTCTGAAGGACACATTTTTCAAATATTTTGACTGTTGAGAATCAAATAAAACCAAAATTCATCACTCTTTACCAAGAAATTGTTATGGACTCGAAGTAAAAACTGCTCAAATGATTTCATTTTCTGACTTTGGGGGAGGAGAGTTAATTTTACAGCGTTTTTATTAGTTTATTCATCAATAGCGACCTCTGGCGTGTATTTTGATATGTCACATGCTTTTTTCATCGCGCATATTTCGAGCATTTGCTCAAAATTTTTGGGCGCAAATGCGCGCATATGCGGGCATTTGCGCGCATTTGCTCGGCGAGCATATGCTCATAACATCACTACTCTCGTATAAAAAATTTATATATTTTGTACAAAATGTCGTGGAAAAAACACAAGCTGGGTAGATACTTCGGGAAAAAATTTAGAGAAGACAAAAGATGAGAGAATCTGACGGGATTTTTTGTCGTCTCTGTACGCTCGTATTGCTACGAAATTCTAGTTTCGCTTCGCTCTGTGGTCACAGACACAGCGTGGGTAGGGGGCAGGGGGAACTGTAAAAGTAAATAAAAAATACTCGTTACACGCGGAAATAACTTAACGTATAATAAAAATTTATTTGTTTTTATAAAATGGCGAAATCTTTTAATCTTTTGATTAATGTGTAAACTTTCGCCATCGTTATATATACGGGCTTTTGAAAATAAGTTAGCGAAAATACGCGAATAAGGATGAACGCCGGCTAATGGAGTTGCAGTAAAAAGCTACCAAGGGAGAGGAGATCCAGATCCGCGTGCACTGGAGGCGAAGAGAAGGGTTCTATACTATTTCTCGTATATAGTGTACGCCGAGCTATATAAGCGCAGAAGTTATATAGGCAATAAATACAATAGTATTGCTTGGTAATTTACTTTGACCATTGCTCTATATAAAAAGTTTATTCCATCAAAATCTCATCTACTCTGTGAAAGCCTTCGATTATTGGCGAAAACCCGCAAAGCGAAAAACGACCATTGTTATAGCGTTCGGCGTATAGTACACTATATATATGGTTTTTTTTTTACAGTTTAATCAGTAATGTCTTTTTTACCCTCCTTCATCTACTTACGTCGCGTTTTTCTTTTCTGTATACGAGTCTATACTGTGAGCTGTAGCCCTATATGGATGTTAGATCGGATCTAATTTTCTACGCCATTAGAACTTTTTCGCTCTCTGTAGTTGCTGGCATGATGGTAATGGACGCGGACGTGATGGCTGAAGTTGTAGAACTGTTTTTATGACCAAATTTAAAATTGAAGGGCTCGTAGAAGGTACCTGGGTTGGAATTTCAGGTAGTTAGAGGTTTCTATCAGATTATCTTACGTGTTGTTAGTTGATAGGAGATGATAATGGCTTGAATAGGTAGATCTGGTGTAATTATAGGTGAATTGGGAAATAATTAATTATAATTGATTAATCTAAAGTTGTATTTTTTTTTATGTTTCAGGTGAGTTCGAATTTTCATTATAAAAGTAATAGAACATTGGAACCATTTAAGAATGGGTAAGTCATTTTGTGATTTTTTTTGGATGGAAAATCTTGCTCCAATTGATGAAGCGAAGCAATTACATATTTTATCAAGTATAGGCACCTAATATTTATTGTATCATGTTCTAAATTGATTTCCAATGAGTTGAAATATTAAAAAAAAAAAAAATGAAAAAAATTGAGATGGTCTAAAAAAATGGTGCCAGAAAACGCTTCTGAGTTGTTGGTTTTCGATTTTAAAAATTTTTGTTCTGAAATTTCAGATTTTGAAATAATTTTAGTAAAAACACGATTGCGAAAACGAAATTTTTCAGTTCGATTGTGGAGGTTTTTCGTTTTTTGATCTTTGGAAACTCCAAAAAAATACCCCCCCCCCTTTGTCCCATTTTTACCCTAATATAGGGTACTTGAATTTGAAACGTACATTTTTTTCTAAATAATTGGAGTGAAGTCAAAATATTGGAAAATTTTCCAATAAATTATGTAGGCATTGTTCAGAAAGCCAGTTTTAAAAACTACATAGAAAAAAATCAAAGAGAAAAATTTCTTATGACTTCTGAACATTTTTCTGAAATTGTCTTTTTTTGTTTTTTGTTTTTTTTTGGGAGGGGGGCTTCTGATCAAAATACCTAGCTATTTTCAAGGGGGAAAACACGATAACTAATGCTGATTTTTTTGTCTTCAAAAAAAAAAAAAAAAAACAGTGGGTAGGTACATATTTGGAAATAACAATTTTTGGTTTTCGTTTTTCTGAAAAATGCTTGGAATTTTTCATCTGACTTTGGTTTCGTTTTCAGTTACCTTTTTGGCAATACTGGTTCAAAATGAAAAAACTGCAATTTTTTTCAAACTACGACGCAATTTTCTTCATGTGTAAATCGGGAAAAATTCTCATTTTGGATAAAAAATTAATAAGTAGGTAATTTTTCAATTTTTTTGGGCTAGAGAAGTGTTTTGAGAGTTTCATCTCAGAAATTGGTGTACGTGCATAGATTTGAACTCAACATTGTTTAAAACTCTAACAAATGAGGGGTGTCTATTTGTTGGTTTTTTTTCGGGGGGGGGGGGGGTATTTTGATAATGCATAATTGTACGGGTTGGGAGGAGGGAGGGGGGGGGGTCAGAAAGTAGATTAATATTTGAACTGATCATCCTTGAAATCCTAACGAACAATTCGTTACTCGATGGTTTTAATTTTCTAGCATTTTAACCCTGCATTGTGTGAGCTTTTTACAAAGGAGAAGGTGTGTCAGAATAATTGGATCGAAAAATTACGTACATTGATATTTAAACTCCTGAGAACTCAGATTATTAACAATCAATGTGCCACATATTTCACTATTTTTTTTCAAAAATTTTGTTCAAAATTGAGGACCTTTTTCTGTTTTTGAGGAATGTTCAGATCCCATTTTGAAAATTAATTTGCTGCAAAAAAGATGAAAAAGTGAGTTTTCTGTTTGTTGTTTTTTTTTAATTCAAAATTTCAGAGGTAGCTTTTAAATTTGTTCCCATTATGAGAACTTGAGCTTTCATCTTGAAAGTTCATGGCTCATAAAATAAATAATAAGAAAAAAATATTGAGCTAACCACTTTTTTTCTTTTTTGAAAAAATTGCAATTTGATTTATTACTTCACCTTTTCTGGCAGAATTTTTCGAAGTTCACTTGTTGAAACTTCTTTCAGTCATCAATAGGTTGAAAATTCACTTTTCCTGATTCATCATTTGAAGTAGAAAAAATAAAATTGATATCGATGCTTTAATTGAAAGTGCTTGAGGGATAGGGGAAATCGGAAGAACACTTTCGAATGGTAGGAGAAGTATTTTTTTTGAGGAGAGAGGGATAAAATCGTATTCTTAGATAGGAGTAAAGGATATCTGAGAAGCACCCTCAAATCATGAGGAATGCATTCAGAAGGGAGGAAGGAAGTATAAAAACTTAAATTCCTCCACATGTTGGAATTTTTTTTTAAAAAAAGGGTGGGGAAATGTGAAAGACATTGTGCTCAGAAGTTTGTAAAATTTTTGAAATGGTCGTACAAAAGTTCAGCAAAAGCTCTAAATTTTGATTTGGAGATTTTTTGGAAACCTTATTGTAACCTGTGACTCGATGAAACTTTTTCAGGGGCTCCACAAGTCAACCCACAATAGTTTTGGGGCGTTTTTCCCCTTTTTTTTTATCAATTATTATGTAATCGAATTCCATGGGCAAGTTTGAAAAGTTTCTCAAGAGAAGACTTGATGTGAAAGAAATTAAAATACGTGTATAATTTTTTTTTGGGGGGGGGAGTTGACAGAAATTCAAGAAAGTGGGAAAAATTATGAAAAAAATTCCTCTCATATTTTATACATCATTCATCTCCTGAGTTTCTCAACTGCTTTAGAAATGAGCATCTAAAAAATTCAGAAAGCTGTAACGTAAGAAAGAAGGATGGAGCCTCCTTAATCCTCCTGACTGAGTCTACATCGAATTCACTTCTCAAAAAAGGACCAAACTGTAAAATTACAATATTCATACATCGTAAAAGTTCAAGGCTACGAAGTAGAGGTAACACAACACATTCACAAGACACTCTTAGAAAGAAAAAAAACGAGAAGAATAATCTTATAAAGATGTTCGTAGTAAGCAACATCTTCGCTCGTCTCTTTTTATAATGTTACTAATAAAGTGATAAGATTGCCTCGGCAATTCCTTTTCCTTTTCTGCCTGCAAACGAACCCATTTCAAACGTGATATTCTGTTTTGGATGCGAAAATCGCCCACATACCAGACTTAGGCGGTTGTATCGATATTCAAGAATTGAATGCAAAATGAGCGATTCGCATCGCATAGAAATGGAATGGCTTCATCGTCGTCGTCGTCGGTGGAAATCTCAACTTGAGCCAATTGCCAATCTTACGTGTGTTTTTCCCTCTTCTATGTACTTATATTATATGAATACAGTAGACCCGATTTATATGTAGATTTTTATCTTTCTGGCATTTTTTTTTTCGTGTTCGTTTGTCTGTGCCAATATAGTGTGTGGTCGCTCTGGCTCGCCTTCTTTTGCGATTTAAATCGTTTCATAGTCCCCTTCTTATAATGTAGCATTTCTTTTTTGGCTTAGTCGGTTTAGAAATACTAGGAATGGTGGTCTCGAAATATCCACACATCGTTGAAAGATCAAAAAAAAGGGTGGAGGGACCGAATATAAAAAATGGTAAAAGGAAATCGAATCATTTGCTGTGACGATATCGCACCGAGACCAAGAGAGCTATCAAAATGCAAAAACTCTAATCCGCATATTTTACATTAATTGGGGTTCTTTTTTTTTGGATTATGTAAAAGTCTAGTCGAGTCGCCAAAAAATATGAAAAGAAATAGACTACGATAAGTAAAATCGAAGAAGGAGCAGGAGGAAGGGAGATATTTGGATACGTAACGTATTCCACTGCGATTAGATTGAACGACATGAAGAAAAACAGCACCGAATGAGAAAATGCGTAGAATACGAGCCACAAGGCCTTTTGAAATGTTCACGAAGAGAAAATCTGGACAGAAAGGCAGATTTAGATAAACCAAGATAGACACTTGACAGCTCAAAAATGAAATGCCCGAATGAGTATGCCTCGAGATGAGATTCTCTAGCTTAGACAGCTCTTAGCTCGCTGAGAAATAAATAAATAGTCGAAAATAAAGCTGAATACGAACCTTGTGAAAATTATTTTTACCCGAGGTGTATTTTATTGTGCTTATTTCATTATTAAATTGGACAAAATTGAAAGAAAAAAAAATATTTCTAGAAATTAAAGTAAAAGTATAACTTAGAGTATAGAAATGATTCGAATATTTTCAAAATTCCTGACTTTTATACCCAAAATTGGAGGGTACCATTTGTTTCGCCGCGGACGTTTCGCCGCCGCCGAAAAAGGGTCATTTTTGAAAAAGCGTTCATTTCGCCGCCACGGTGACGTATTACAAAATACACAGCTGTTCATACATGAAATGAACTGAAATGAGAAGTAGATAAGTACGTGCTGAATGAGAGATGTTCTGTGATGAAGGCAGTAGTCCAGGTCTTTCAGGGTCCAGGGCTTGAATGAAGTGTTCAGGGCTTTCCGGGGCTTTTCAGGGCTTGAAATTGAGGGGTTCCATGGAACAAATGCACTTGCAAAATTTTATTACAAGCTAACATTTTCCAATTCGTTTTACGTTTTTTTCTCATGGAAGACAGTTCAATATATGTATCACTGAATATGGTGAAATTAATATAAAAAATAATTTTTCATACATTCAAAATTGTAAATGAAAAAAAAACAAAAAAAAAGACTAAGGCCCCTTTTCCAAGGAACCCCTCAATTTCAAGCCCTGAAAAACCCCGGAATAGCCCTGAACACTTCATTCAAGCCCTGGACACTGAGCCCTGAAACCCAAACCCAAAGTTTCCTGGGCCCCAATCCATAGCTCAAGACCTGATAAATTTTTGATTGAAAGCCCAAGCTCCGAAACCCAGAACCTGAAAAAAATCGTTTGGGGGCTCATCCCCGAATGTCATAAATGTGAATAATTTTCTAATTACATATCTACTTATAATTTTATCAAACATAATTTCATTTTTTATCATTACGTAATGTTTCACTGTGGCGGCGAAACGATCGCTTTTTCATAAATGACCTTTTTTCGGCGGCGGCGAAACGTCCGCGGCGAAATGTCCGCGGCGAAACGTCCGCGGCGAAACGTCCGCGGCGAAACAAACAGTTCCCAAAATTGGAATGTCATCTGGTTTATTATCTAATTATGGATCATTTACGTCGCTCGTTTTCTTCTTTTTCTCCTTCGCCTCTCCTTTTTTCGAACTCGATCCACCTATCGAAGAACTCATCTTTAATTTTTTGGAATTACTTCTTCTACGTTTACCAATAAGTTTGGTTATTGTCGAATTCAAATCTAATGTCCCCTCGATCTTGACGTCGATTGAAAAAATTTCTTTGACCACGTCGGAATTCGCTGGACAACAATACGCATATTTTCGCGCATTCTCGATTACGGACTCGTCCGGGTTCTCTTTTCCCCCGGGCCATTTGTTAAATTCGCATACAACTGGCTCAGCGCATTTTGGAGCAATTTGAGGCGTATTCGGGGGTGTATTATGGATATAAATGAGCAATCCTTCGCGTTCGTTTTCGTCGTAGATAAACTTGCACCAAATATTTGGGTTCAAACGAGGTGGCTCCAATTGAGGTTCCTCGGGTTGGGTTAGTGTTCCTTGTGTGGATAGACTGTCTATAAAGACACTGTCCTGGGATTCGATTGGCGCATCTGTTATCGGAACGCTGCTCTCCGTTTTGTACTCACTTCCCTGCGACATTGGAACGCTGTCCATTTTGTAATCACTTCCCTGCGACATTGGAGCAGTGCCCATTTTGTAATCACTTCCTTGAGACATCGGGACACTGTCCATCATGTAATCACTTCCCTGAGACATTGGAACGCTATCCATTCTAATATCACTTTCCTGAGACATTGGAACGTTCTCCTTTTTCATATCACTCCCGTGAGATCCGATTGGTGCATCATTTGTCGGACTCGGGACACTGCCCGCTTTGATTTCATCTCCTTCCGGATTGTCTGGTGTTTCGTTGGCTGTCGCGATACTCTCCACCTTGGTGTAGATTATCAACTTGCTGTATTCTAAAGGTTTCCAGAAATAAAGTCTCATTTGAGCCTCTTGTAAACTTCTATTGACGATGGACATGACTGGAACAAGTTTCTCCCAAAGTGGAGCCATGTTCAAGATGTGATTGGTGGTTTTTTTCCATACATAGAATGCGAAGTGTTCGGGAGGTACCAATGGTTGAGGCAGCATTATGTCATGTTTGGCCGGATCTTTCTGCAATTTTTAATGAGTAAATTGTTTTATCTTTGTTGATTGTGCGATAAAACTATTTATTATAGTGATAGCATACCAGCTTTTCAGATTCGTAAGCTTCCTTCAAAATTTGAAAAGGAGCATTCCATGTTCCAAACGGATCGACGCTTATTTCTTGTTTGATTGGTTCCTTGGTCTCTATTTTGACTCTATCGAATACCACTGGTGTCGTGACTGAATGCTTTGTCCATATGGTTTCGTTAGTTGAAGTATCGTAGCATGCTTTATAAAATGGAGTGACTGATCTTTTCATGTCTAACTTCGTACTGGGATCCTGTGAACATTTAGTTTTATTTCAATAATGAAAATACAATATAGGTTGTACAGCAGGTAGGATGGAGTGAAAAAAGACATAAATCCTGAATTTGGTCGAAAATTGGTGAAGATGTTTACTTCGAATAGAACATTAACCAGAAAAATTCCGAGTCCCCCTAGTCATTTAATAGGTCGATCTAAAAGTCGTCGAAGTGGGGTAATTACTATATTAGGGTAGTATAACCTATGCTGTCCATAGATCACTTGCCTCAAGAGTTACGATTTCAGTTTTTGAATATCCCTGATTCATTTCCAAATTCAATTGTTTTTAGTTGAATTTTTCCCAACACCTGCTAAGAGAGAAAAAAATATGCATTTGGAAAATTTGATCGAAATAATTGTGAGAAGTGCAATTTTTGGGGCATTTTAACCTGCTGAACACGACCCAGAGTTAGGTTTTTTTTTTGTAAAATGAATTTTTCAAGTGACGAAAAAATGCAGTACAGTCGATAAAAATTCGTAAATTTTGCGCCAATCTTTACTGCACAAGTGCACGGATTCACAGGGTGGCTCAAAATTCTCCTGGGTTGTCTCCCATGCAAAGTTAACTATTATGTTTATTTTTTGAATCAAAACTCTGGTAAATTACTGGTAATTTCTAGTAAATTACTGTTAATTTCTAGTGATTAGTGAATTACTGGTAATTTCTAGTAAATTACGTATAATTTCTGGTAAATTACTGGTAATTTCTTTCTGGTAAATTACTAATAATTTCTGGTAAATTACTGATAATTTCTGGAAAATTACTGGTAATTTCTGATAAATTACTGGTAATTTCTGGTAAATTACCCACGTAGCACTAATGAGATCGTCAGTGGCCTCAACAAAAGTATCTACATGATTTTACATGATTGTTGATTGAAAAAAGTAGGAACAATATCCACATAGGGGTTAATCTAACTACATTTACAATAATTGATTAAAAATTGACACTATGTTCAAAAATTATGACGGAAATGCTGATGGCTGTCATTGCTGTCTACATTTGTATTAGAGCTGAAAACAGTACTCGCTATAGCGGGTAACTACTGTGCCTGTACTGTAAATTCTCACTACTGGCCAGTAGCTGGTATCGAGTTGGAAACATGTCACACCAGTTCACATTGTAACTGGTAGCATGTTGTATGAGTAGCGGGTGTACTGGCATTATGTCATTATTGCCAACAATCACTGTCAGACATCAATCACACATACAAACAACAGGTATCGAAGTGTAACTCCTCCCTCTTACGCATTATCAAATTTTGGGGTGTGTGCGCAGACTAAGTGCGAAAACGATCAGGTTGTGCTCGCTATAAGCTACTATCTGTACCTGAATCAACTCGATACATCCACTAGCGGGTTTAGCCGGTATTTTAACCAGATACCAATAAGCGGGTAGCATAACCATTTTCAGCTCTGATTTGTATCTCTACAGTCATGTGCAAGATTTCAATTTGTAGATACCTTTGTAGACCTTATGATCAATATCAAAATTCAGGTCGCCTTGTCGATCCGAAGTTGATGTTGACTATCAGATCGACAAAATCATGTACAAAATTTTGATCTTGTATAGTTACTTTTGTCGATCTAATAATTGTCATCAACTTTGGCATCGACAAGACGACCTGAATTTTGATATCGATGTTGCCTACTCATTTGTCGATGTCTGAGTCGACAACACAATAAGAAAAATTTTCCAAGTCCAGAATAAAATGGACTGAATATTCTTTTAAGGCCTCTCTACTCAACAGCGCCAACACCCTAGTGGCTAGACAATGTGACAGAAGCAAGTAGGACAGTGGTGACCTAGGTTCGGTTCCCTCCCAAGGCAAATTTTTTTCTTTCAAAAAAATTTTCTAGGGTGAAATATTTTTGAGAATAATTTTACTTGAATCAAAAAAAGAGTTTTGGGCAGATTTTGCACATTTTCAATCAAAATGTGCCTCTTTACTCTCAAAAAAATGACACCAATGTCGAGACCTTGTCGAGACAAAAAATGAAGGGAGACGACCGTCGATTTTGATATCATCTTCTCACTCGTCATGCATTAATATTGGTGTTGATAAAATGTTGTGTCAACAAGTGACGGATTAGAGATCTTGTCTTTTCCATCAACTTTGGCATTGCTTATGCTTATGCTTCACAGGTACTGGCAACTCTGGTTAAATAACGGGTGATTTTGCGTAAATTACTTAGGTAAATTACATTCTGGTAATTACTGGTAAACTACTGGTAATATTTCTGGTAAATTACAGGTAAATTATGGTTAATTACTGGTAATTTATAGTAAATTACAGCCTACTGGTAATTTCTGATGAATTACAATTTACTAGCAATTTCCGATAAACTATTGGCAATTTCTGGTAAACTACTGGTAATTTTTGGTAATTTCTTGTAAACTACTGGTAATTTTTGGTAAATTACTGGTAATTTTTGGTAAATTTCTGGTTATTTTTGATAAATTACCGGTAATTTCTGATAAACTACTGGTAAATTACTGGTAAATACTGGTAATTTCTGTTAATTTCTGGTAAATTGACGGTAATTTTTCGTGAGCTACTGGTAGGTAGTTTCTGGTGAATAACTTTGCCTCTTTAGTTTTTAGGGTCGGCAACTTGACCAACTCGTAATTTGGGCTACTCTATTACCTGATACCAGGTAAAATATTCTATTTCTGTCCCTAAACGTCCTGTCACGTGTGTACGAATATATGAATACATAATTGTACAAATAAGGGACTAAGGGTGTTCCAAAATTGGAGTCAGTTGGATTTGTGTTCAGCGATCTTTTTTTGGACTTGGATAATCTTTTTCCATGATTAAGTAGGTATATGGCTTTTTATGTACGAGAAAATTATTTTTATCTGTTTTATTTGAACTTTTCAAAATTTTTGTGAAACGATTTTTGTTTTTTATTCATTTTTTTCAATTTTTCAATCACGAATATTTTTTGATTTTTTTCAAGTACTTATCACGATTAAAAATTACAAGACATGTGTACTATTTTGATTTCATACTTCATTAAATTTCTGTTTGAATTTATCAAATTCTGGAAAAAAAAGTGATGTCATTTTCAGGCGAACCTTTTATACCAGAAAGGCAATACGGCGGATTCATTAGATGTAAACTTTGGGCACCCTCAGTGCCTGTCTGCCTATAATTAAATAAACTGAATAGATACATACTTTCCGCACTTCTCTCCTGTGAAATTCTTTCAAAATTTGTCTACTTCCGCAACGCTATTAATGGAAAAAGCATTACTCAAATGCTCACAATGAAATAATACAGGTACCTATTCTGATTATATGCAGGTACTTTGATAGTATAGGTAGGTACTGTCTTCTACGTACGTAAAATCCAAATGTATGCATGATTTGTGTGTCTGAAGTGCCACAACTGACGAATGGGTTTCGTTCCTCTTCATCGCTGGCCAAACTTTTGTCTTTTTTATTTTTTGTTGGAACGAAAATCGGTTTTACTTCTGTTGGGCAAGTTGAGCTGTTACCGGTTGAATCGTCAGCGGATCGAGTAAATACGCAATACGGTAATCTGAGTGTTTCTTTTTTTTTATTTTTGGAAGCTGTTATCAAGTTGGTAGTTTGTTTTTCATTTTCAGCTCCGCATGCGTATGCTGTGATCGAAACGTCTTGTTGCGGTGGTTCATCTTGATACGAGTAGTCCAGTATTGGTAACGCATCGTATTCTGTAAATTTCGAGAAGGTTATGAAAAAATGAATTAAGCTATTGATTTTGTATAAAATTAGAGTTTTTATTCTAATTTTGAAGTCGGTGGATGAGCTGAGGGTTTTTTTTGGGGGGGGGGGGTGTTTATTTCGATTGGAATTCGCTGTACCATACAGATTTACTTATTTTATCGAGAAGGAGATGAAATTGGTATCTATTAGGTAGAGGTAAAAGAGGACTCACGCGCGGATACATAATTGAACAAGAGTACGTTTATGAAGAATGCCACGTAAAATCTCATCATACGTTCGTTCGTAATCTTCGCGATTGTACTTCTGCGAGAAGACACGCATAGAATACGTATACCTAGGTATGGGTTGAATTTTCTTACACGGGGACGTTTTTACGATTTTTTTTCGCAATTTATTGAGCTTTATAATCGGTAGGTAACAGCTGAATAAATAGTTTCAGTATTTCAGTATTACGTGGTGTTTTGAAAAAATGTTCAATAGGTAAACATTGCGCCATACATCGTGTGTCATGGTGAATCAGACATTACGTCTTAGTTCCGATCGAAATCGTTGATTTGTGAAACACCGAACATTAGAATATTTTAAAATGTTCTTAATGTTGGAAGAAGGATGATGGGAGGAGAAGAGGGAAGATTCGGTGCGTTTGCGTCATTGTATGTAGCTGTACTGTAGGTAGTTTTAAAATTGAATAATCTTACTGATTTTGTTCTTTGTAAATTATATCTTCAGTATTGCAAATTTTTCTACGACGATTGACTGAAACTTTGAAGAGTTGAGAAAAGCAATCAAGTTTCTCAAAGTTCGCATTTTTTCATAGCAAAGGCTGAGTTTGACTCAATTTAAAAATTTTTAAATCAAATTGTTTTCTGATTTTGAATATTAATTCTGGTGTAATGTATGGAGGTGAACAAAAAAAATTCAGGGATAGTAACTTCTCAGAAAAATTGAAGAAGATACGGGCAATTAAATGTATTAAAACTTGGAAATCACTTGAAAATTTGAAGCAAGCTCCTTTGATTTTAAAAATAAATTCAATTTTGACAGATTTTATGGAATTTTTTTTGGAAAATTGAAATTTTCAAAAAATTATTGGATGCTTCAAAACGACGTGGAACTACTTTCAGATGACTCAGCATCTTGAAACCAAGGTGAAGAGTAAATGTACCCCTCTCCATAGCCCCTTCAGCCCCCTCCATGACATTGGTGTCATTTTTATATGATTTGATACCGCTGAGCACGAATATGACCTCAGATTTTCTGCTACACTCACTACCCCCCCCCCCCCCAGAGCCCCTCAGCCACCTCAATTTTCACGATTTTCGAAATAAAGTTATTTTGATGATGTTGTTTTCATTGCTATGGAAAAATTACATTAGTTCATTGTTATTGTACATACATAAAATTTCTCGTAGAATGAGCTACAGCACATGGCTCTCCTTCAAGGAGGGTGGACCCTTGAATTTTTTTCCACACAGAAAACGTAACAAATCTGTATGTGTACTGCACTGTATAGGTATGCGGAGCATATGTGGCGTATTGTACAATAACAATTTATAAACTTATGTAATTTTCTCATAGCAATGAAACCAATATCATCAAAATAACTTTATTTCGAAAATCGTGAAAATTGAGGGGGCTGCAGGGCTCCGGAGAGGAGTAGGTGATTGTAGCAGAAAATCTGAAGTCAGATTCGTGCTCAGTGGTATCGAATCATATGCAAACGACACCAATGTCATTAAAATAACTTCATTTCGAGAATCGTGAAAATGGGGGGGCTGAGGGGCTCTGGAGAGGAGTAGGTGAGTGTAGCTGAAAATCTGAGGTCATATTCGTGCTCAGAGGTATCGAATCATATGAAAGCGACACCAATGTCATCAAAATAACTTTATTTCGAGAATCATGAAAATGAGGGAGGGGGCTGAAGGGGCTCTGGAGAGGGGTAGGTGAGTGTAGCTGAAAATCTGAGGTCATATTCGTGCTCAGAGGTATCGAATCATATGAAAACGACACCAATGTCATCAAAATAACTTTATTTCGAAAATCGTGAAAATTGGGGGGCTGAGGGGCTCTGGAGAGGAGTAGGTGAGTGTAGCAAAAAATCTTGAGGTCATGTTCGTGCTCAGCGGTATCGAATCACATGAAAACGATACCCTACTCATTGATAGTCATTTTTCTCAAAATTCCCATTTTTCACCCCCCTCCCCCCTACGATACATTATTCCAAGTTTTCACCACGGCGCACCAAAGCAAAAATTTCTAATATAGTAAATGATGTTTGGGGGCCAAAAATACATCCAAAAAACGTGTTTTCAAAATTGTACCTCACAATCTTGATTGATTAGTAGGTATACAAAAATGAAAAAAAAAACATTTTGAGGGGCAAATATGAGGGGAGGGGGTTGAAAATTTTGTGGGGATACCTATCAAGGATATATATAAGTTCCAGAAAAATTTTCAAAATCGGTTGAAATGGAGCTGAAAAAAGTGTTATTGAAATTTCAATAAAGGGGGGTTCCCCAAAAAGGGGAGGTGGTGTGGATCTTGTTAGAGTAGGAAGTATATGCCTTAAAGCCACTACCAATATATTCGTCAATAGTAGCATACTCGTATGTCAACCCTTTACCAATCTGGTAACAATAGGCGTGGTCAAGGTGCTAATTTGGCTGGCTAGCCAAATTAGGTACCTAAACTCGTCGCAGTTCTACAACGACAGGAGTCGCGAATTGACAAGTTAAAAGTACCCTAAAATACAGGAGAGCTCAGGCCCTCAGTTAAAGGTTTTTTATAGTGTTTTAAGCTATTAGTTCGTTTAAGTTATTATTTGTGTTAAGCTTTTTATTTGTAATACTCGTGATTACATATGTATTTATTCGTGTAATACAAGTTCGAGTACATAATTGCGTAGTTATTGACTCTGACTTTTCTATGATAAATAATCGTGATAAAATCTCTATTCGCACACCTAGCCGGGGTAAGTATTGTTAATCTAGCAGTGGCTGATTGCATTAAGTGAATAGGGAACACATTAAGCACATAACTCTCTGTGCGAATCCCAATTGTTGTGTACTTAGTGTGGCTAGATAGCATCACACTTTAGTCTGAATACTATCTCGTTACCTCACGACTCAGTATTAAGTCTCAACCTTATTTATCAATCTGAAATTTTTCACGCGGTAGTATCCCGATGGTACCCACTTTCCATGCTAGTATCAACCTGAACGCTCTCGGGGGTCGTTTCACCCCCTCCTATGCGCCGATAGTTTTTTTGTGTTTTTTAGAAAACCCCTCTCATTTGAATGGTTCCAGCTTCACCCCCCCTTGGGGGTAGAACGACAGTTGATATATCATTAGATCGGAAATTTGACGTAGATTCTTGTATAAAACCTGATTTTTCGCTAAAATGCAATACGGGGGAGAAAATTGCAAAAAACTGGTTTTGGGGGGCTTAGATCCACAATAGGGGAGAACGCTCAACAGGGACGAGCGGGGACTCATCAGATTCGTCTTCAGCACATAAAAATGGACCAGTATACCAAAATTCAGCTTTCTACCTCACTTTTCCCAATGACCCTTTTTTTTTGTCTAATGATTATTCAAATTCTTTATTTTTGATGAAAATTTGTTGAGTAACCCTTGAAAGATGTAATATGAAAAATTTAGTTTAATGGGATTATGAAAGAAGTCCCTTGTGTGAGCACGTGTGTCAGAATTTTCCCACGACAACACCGTGGGAAAAACCGGAGCGTCGGGGTAGCGATTTTTGAAAATTTTAATGATGAGAGCTGAACTCAAAATTGGCAGCTAAAATTTTAATGGTGTGGTTCTTGGGCCAAGGGCTACCACTGAGACCACTTTCCATCCAAATCCCCGAGGGACATTTCATAAGGTTCCCTGTTAAAAGAAATGAAATGTTTTAACAAATCCCGATCACAGTATATTATTGATAATAATATGAGGTTTTTATATTCATTAATTTTCAAAAACATCACTTTCAAGAAAACAGTTTCTTCATATTGAAAATCATCCCTAACCTATGCATTAAGATACGTCCTCAGTTATCAGGGTCTCCGACTGCCACCACATCATCTGAAAATAATTCAGAAATTTTTCTATGTCTAGACTTCTTGTCTCGAACTTTGTTTCTTCTACTCCCTTCTTTATTCTTAGACCCTTTGACTGTCTCATCTTCTGCAGGTATTTCCGAAATATTTCGTGTATTACTTTTACTGCGGGTGTCTCGAGTTTTATTTCTCTTACTCTTTTCCAAATGTTTTGAATCTTTGACTGGCACATTTTTTGAAGATGATTCCGAAATTTTCTCTTCTTTAATATGTTTCCTAGGCCTACCTCGACTTTTGGTTTTCATTGTACTTTCTTGCTTACTTTTTGAACCTTCTGCGATTTGTGTGATCTTTTGATTTGGAAACATATCCGAAATATTTCGTCTTTGACGTTTACGACCTTTGGATATTAACCCATTCAAATCTAAAGTGCCTTTGATTTCTACGTCGATGAAAAAAATTTCTTTGATATGTTCCGAAGTTACGGAGCAACAATAAGCAAAATTTTGTAAATTCTCCTGTATTAAAACCGTTGTCGGGAAGTCGTTGGACCACCTGTCGAATTCACATTGTACAACGTCTTCGCATTTCCTCTGATCAGTTGAAGGCTCCTCCAGTGTATTATGGATATAAATTAGCAAACCTTTCTTTTCAACTTCATGGTAAATGAATTTATGCCAAATACTGGGTTGTAAAAGTTGCTCAAATGATGGATTTTCGTCTATCAGTGGTGGTAGACTTAGACTCGTAACTCTAGTATAGAATCTCAACCTGACGTATGATGAAGTTGGATTCAAAATGTACAACTTCATTTGAGCTTTTTTCAAACCGATGTTTATAGCGGACATTAACGGAACGAGGTTTTCCAGCAGAGGAGCCGTGTTGATGATATGATTGGTTGTTTTTTTCCATATTCTGAAAACGAAATGTTCCGGAGGTACTAATGGCTGAGGCTGCATTTTATGTTCCAACAGAGGAGTTTTCTATAATTGATAAACAGAAGATGTAATTAACTATTTTGATCAATTTTTTGATAAATTATTGAATTAATGAAAAGATTCTGAATGTGTACTTCGTCCTGCAGTTCGTAGATTCGCTTTATTTGTTCAAAATTGGTGTTTTTTAATAAAAAACCGTCTGTGCTGATTGCCCCTGGAGTCAGTGATTCACTTCTTCCGTCAAATTTTTCGAATATTATGGGATGTGTCATTTTGTGTTGCGTCCATATGGCAGCATTGGTTGAGGTATCGTAACATACTTCGTAATTTTCGACGATTTTCGGTTTTCGTGTGAAGTATTTTGTTGGATTCTGAATTACAACAAGAACATAGTGAGTCGTTTGACGTATTTAGTTGGATGGTTTTTTAATAGATGGATGGATAAAAATTATTAATATGTTCTGATTACATTACGTACTTCTCGAACTTCTTCCCTATTGAATTCTTCCAACTTTTGTCTGTTTCCGCAATGCTATGGTGAAAATCGTTTTCATTTTTAGGTACTTATGTAGTAATTAAGTATTTCTTATTTTGTAGGATGGATGAAAACTTTGTATACTTACGTAGAATCCAAATGAATAAAGCTGTTGGTTCTCTGATGACCCGCAGTTTATTAACGAGGAATCTTTATCCTGTGATAGTAGAAATATAGGTGATATTTCGCGTTTGCATTTTCTATTTGTATTATTTGAGTCTTTGATTGATCTGCTGAATACGCAGTACGAGAGTTCTGGTGATTTGTGCTCTTGATTGTCCGCAGCTATCTTCAAGTTGTTTATTTCTTCTGTGGTTTCAGCTGGACATGAATATTCTGTTTTGTAAGCTGCTCTTTTTGGAGGAATTTTTCGAGATTTTAAAGTGATTATTTTGATGGTTGGTAGTGAATCGTAGTCTTCTGTGTGGAAAATTTATGAAAAAATCGATCAATTGTGATAACAAACACCACCAAAATTATTTTTTCGTAGTATTTTTTTAAAATTTATTTCAAGTGTTGGAATAACTTTCGATATGTCCTAAGCTTTTCTGAGCACAAAGTGATGATGATTTCTATCGATATCAAAAACGAAACCAATTCAGATAGGAAAATATAGTATAGGTACACTCACCTGAGGATGCAGAATCGAACAAATGTAAAATGGTGACGAAGATTAGGAAAAACCTCAACATGTTTTGAAACGCGTACCTTATTGCTCATATATTGTCGATTTTTCAGTTGCGATAGAATAAATCGATTAAAATCTAAAATTCGAGGACACTATTGTCGTGTAAATTTTTCAAGTTCGGTAGTGGTATAGACATTAGTTCGATATCAAGTCCAAAATAAACACCAGAAGGTGACGCTGTGACGTTGTTTCTCTTTGTCAGATACCTACCAATGTGTGTATTGTGAATTTTTTCCAAGTTTTCAATCGTTTATGGTGTCAATGCGTTGATAACGTTAACATATTGGAGCAATTTTCTATGTGTAATAATATTGCTAATGTTTTATAAAATTTTCGTATTTGAATCCTCGTATTGTTAAATTTGCTGATTTACCTATTTAATGATTAGAAAGAAGAATTTAAACAAGTTTTCATCGCACTTTCTTAAAAATAAAATTATACGTATTTTTCAGTGTTGGAAAGTCAAGGCAAAAAAAAAGGCACTTTTCACTCTGAGGTTTTTGGACGAGGATAGGGACTTTCAATTTGAAGTTGAGTGGATCGTCTTTGATTTTTGAAAATTTATGGAAGATTCTATAAAAAAGGAGGGTTTAAAATTTCCCATTTTAAATCATCGCCAATTTTTTTGTTTCTGGGTCATTCTACGTCAATTCGATCAAGAAGTGGTAAGGGGGGTTGGCGATTTTTTTTGAATTTTTTCCTATAGAAAGGCCTTTTATAGTTATGACCAAGCAAGGGCACAAATCGCAGCCCTCTAGCCCTTTTTTAAAGACTGCTAGGGGGCGTCAAAGTTTTCTGTGAACCTGAAATATCATCCAATTCAGCAGTTGATTACTTGATAACCGCAATACCTACCAATATTGAACTTTTTCCAATAGTTAGGAGTTTTGAGAGGGTTTTTGGTGGTATCATAAAAATCAGTGTTGCCACTTTTTTTCGTTCGAAAAATCAGCTCAATAAGTTTCAAAACTAAGTTTTCATATCGTGAAAAAAATATATTATGGACAACTTTTCATGTTGAACAACATATTGAAATTGGGATGGCATTATTTCGTGAAGTCAATTTAAAAAAATTGAAAGTTTGCGAAAAAATGTGATTTTTTGATTTGAAACATGAAGAAAAGTTTTGACTGGTGAAGTTGACTCATTTGACCCCTATTTTTACGTATCCGTTGAAAAAGTTGAATCCCCCCTTCACTCGATGAAATGAACTGCTCGCAAAAAAATCAAAATTAAAAAAAATCAACTTTCAATTCCAAACATCAAAAAAAGCTTTGTATTCAGTATAGCCGACCCTCTCTCCTTACCACTTCTTGGTCGAATTGAAGTGGAATGGCCCTTCTTTATTCCTATATTTTTTTTTTCAATTTTTGAGTAGGTACGTGGCAAAGGTATGCGGATTAACTGATGAAATTCGACAGTAATGACGTTTGTAAAAAATCAACTCCCTTCTCTTTCTAGACGTTCGTGTGTGGCTGGTACTTAAAAAATCTGAAAAATTGGAACTTATCGAGAAAATCGGGAAAATTCAGAGAGAATCTTTTTTCTGAAAGGCTAAACATTCGATCCTTTTTTTGATTGAGAATTAAGGAATGTTGAGAAGTGGATTATATGGAGGATTTAAAAAAATTAACAGACGAATCATTCCAGGTACAATTTTATTAGTTGAGGAAAAAACAAAAGATGATAGAGATGAACGTTTTTCATAAAATTTTACATTCAAAGTCATCGAATGGAAGATGAGCAATGCTTTTGAGACTATCCAGTTTTTGACGATTTGGAGGCTGCTGTATCAACTTCAGTTTCGCTGTTCATATTTTCTTCCTTATCTTTTGAATCATGAATAATCCTGAGATGAACCAATGAAAATCAATTATTTATTCTTTGGTGTTAGGGGTGCTGTTTAAGTCTATCTTAGGTGATTTTGTTGTTGAATTCTCTTCTTCACCTTCCGAAATATCAATTACCATATCAATCGGAATTGATTTTGAAATATTCCGTTTTTTAAGTTCACCACCTGGAGGTTCGCTGCTTATATTCTCTTCTTTGTTTTCCAAGTCTCCATTTACCATCACATCACTCGATGGAATTGTATTCAATTCCGAAAGATCTTGTCGTTTACGTTTATTTTCTCGTTCTCTGATTATTAATGAATTCAGATTTAAAGTGCTCTCGATCTCAACATCAAAGAAAAAAATTTCCTCAATTAGCTCTTTACTAACCGGGCAACAGTATGCAAATTTTTTCCAATCCTTGGGTATCAAGTCTACAGTTTGAGGATCATCGGACCATTCGTCAAATTCACAAGGTTCGGGGTTATCGCATTTTTTAACAATTGATTGACTACGTGGTGTATTGTGAATATAAATTAATAACCCTTTCTTTTCGGTTTCGTCGTACACGAATTTATGCCAAATGTTATGTTCCAAAAGTTCCCTTGAGGATGTTGGTTTCGATTCTGTCGTTTTTGTTTGATTCGCACTGATAACTCTTGTGTAGAATTTCAACGTGGTGTGTGATATGGGATTCAAAGTGTAGAGTCTCATTTGAGCTCGCTTTAAACCGGCATTGATAGCTTCCATTAGTGGAAACAGAAACTCCATCAGAGCAGCCATGTTTATAAAATGATTGGTTGTTTTCTTCCATATTCTGAAAACGAAATGCTCGGCAGGTACTAGAGGCTTGGGATGCAACTTTTGTTTCGAAAATGGGATTTTCTGGAATTAATCATTGAAAATGTGGAATTAGTTTTATGATGATTTTTTGAAAAAATAGGCTATCGATTATAATGAATTGATGTAAGGTTACTTTATTTTGCGATTCCGATTCGTAAATTTTCTTCATTTTTTCGAAAATAGAGTCTGCCTTTTTTAATGTAAAATCGTCTGTGCTGATTTCTTCTCGAATTGGTTTTTCACTTTGTGCGAATGTTTGGAATATCACCGGATCCGTCATTTTGTGACTCGTCCATGCGGTAGCATAGGTCGAAGCATCGTAACATACTTGGTATATTTCGAAAACCGTTTCTTCTCCTGTGAATTTTTCGTTTGCATCCTAATGTACATAGAAGAGATAATACATATGTCATTCGAGGTGATGAGTTTTAAAATTTATAAATTTCATGGGAGTTTTTCATTATTCTGTTACGTACTTTACGAACTTCTTCTTTATCGAATTCTTCTAAATTTTTTCTGTCTCCGCATCGCTGGAGATGAGAATGATCAGTTACTGTGCTTATATTTGTGACTTGTAAGGCGTGTTTCCTTTAATTAAGGAAGGCACCCAACTGGTGCGAAAAATGTTTGAATTGAACAAAGCTATAGATCGAGAAATCGTGAAAAATATTATGTATATCGCCAGTTGAAATTTCAGCTGTTGAAATGTACATACATATTTTTCGTTGACACGATTTCGAACTATTCTTAGGAGTTCTGGAGTCTCCAGCAGATTTTCGAAAGTTGAAAAATGTTGAAACCTGAAATTCATTATAAATCCTCAATTTCAAACATGCTGAGTCCAGTAGTCCACTGAAGGTAGTTTTAATCCGTTTTGAAGGCTCCAGCCACACTTTAGAAATTCCAGTTTTCCAAAAAACGTCACGAAAACTGTCCAAATCATCTTCAGCATGTATGCTTGCGATTGGTGCTTGTTAGTGGTCCACTTAATAGATTATTCTTGATTTTTTTCAATGTCGCTGAAGGCCCCAGAATGACTTGAAATCATCTGCAGTTGATTCAACATTCAGCACGTTGAAATTAGAGTGCCTTGTAAAGTAAATTTTAGCTTTTAAACTTTATTTGGTAGAATTTTATGGAAATTTCATCTTTTGAAAATCTGCTGGAGGCTCCAGAACAGCTCAAAATGGATTTGGAACCGTTTAAAATCAATTTGGTGGGTCTAAAAATATGGTGTACGGTAAGTTTCATGGATTTTTTTTTTTTTTTGTAGGATAATACATTTTTCTTGCGCCAGTGGGATACCTTCTTTGTTAACCTATGCTTACCTACATAGAATCCAAAAGAATAAAGACGGTGGCTTTTTGACGGTCCACAATTCACAAAATTGTAATCTTCATCTACCGATGGAAGAAATATAGGCTGTACTTCACTTTTGCATTTTGTGTTATTGGAATCTTCGATTGGTCTGCTGAAGACACAATACAAGAGTTCTGGTGCCTCTTGTAGTTCATTGTTTGCTGCCTCTTTCAGGTTGATTACTTCTTTCAAGGTTTCAGCCGGACAGGCATATTCTGTTATTTGAGCTGTCTTTTCCGGAGGATTTTCGGTAATTATTACCTCGACGGTTGGTAAGGAATCGTAATCTTCTGCGTGAAAAATTTATAGAAAATTTAACCACCAAGTGAAATCACAAATATGTATCAATAGTATCAAGTGTAGGTAGAGGTACATATTTATCAGTAAATTGCTCTAGCTGCAAATTGCAATTTGTTCAAATTGTTTCAGAGTTTATGTAAATTTGTAATCGCAATTTATATTTTCTATAGTTTTTGGTAGTCAGCTTGTGCATATTTTATTTGATATCGAATCGATTAAAATCAAAGAATACTCACGTGAGGATGCGTAATTAAACAGGATCAGTGGTAAAGCGACGATTATAAAGAAAAATTTCATTTTACCAAATATTTAAAATAGTAAATCGAATCTTGGACAACTGTTTTCTCGAGACGATAATCGTATTTTACGCAGCAATTATCGAAGCACGCGCGTACAGATTTGTTAATGATCGTCGAAGGCGTACAACTATAAGATAAACCCCAGAAGGTGGCGATGACGTCATCTTGCTTTACAAAGAATGATATTCATTAAAAAATTTTTCGGTGTATGTGTGTCAATGTTGATGACGTTATACAAAATAAACAAATCGAAATAATTTCATTTTAACCGGTACCTACTGTTATGTAGAAATTGAAATTATTCTGGAGGGGGGGAGACGTCTTTTAAATCTCGCGGCCAGAAAATCAGAAAATCCGCAGGTGGATGAAAGAGAGGAACTGAGACAATTTTTCAGACTTCCAGACAAAAAAATAAATGTGCTCCGAAAAATTTTTGATTTTGATCGATCTTTTTCGACTTTGTTTTCATTAGGTATTATTTAAGAAATTCGAATTATTTATGAAATTACTCGGTTCTTTGGTGGCAGAATAAAGACCTCCGGGAAGTCTCTCAAAGTTTTGAGATATCGATATTCAAATTTTTTTCAGCATTGGATGATTAAAGACTCGATCTCTTCAACCCCCTTCAAAAAAATAAAAATCCAAAGATTTTGTCTATTTTAATTTTTTTTTATTCATTGACCAGAAAAGGAAGGAAAATGTCGATTATGGATCCTCAAAGTTGGCGTATTTCCAGAAAAAAATGGTGTTTAAAACCATGGAAAAGCACATCTAGGATGTACCCTCCTGATCTATGTACATGTCAATTTTTAGCCCTTTTTATACCTATCACTTAGGAAAAGTTCCAAAGCTGACACCGGATTGAAAACTGTCAAAAAAGGCGTGTAAATAACACCTACTTACACTTGTTCGTGGCTGAAACTGGAAGGAGGCGATAACAAGTTGAAAAGTAAACCCTAAGAAAGCAAATTTAGGATACCCTTCAAATGTACCTGCAAAATTTCAATCCTCTCAGGTCAACAAAAGTTTTAAAAATGAGAAAAAATCAACTGAGGAGGATTCGAGAATTTACCCAAATTTATTGAAAATAAACAATAATTCTTTTCTAGATGTAGGTATTGTAGGTAAGTGTGAAATTTTTCTAAAAAAAATTATGTCTTCATTTGGCCCTTATCCAGAAAAAAATAAAATAGTAACGATGAAAAAAAATGTGTTAGTTTTACAAATTTATGCTCTTTGGATTGCAGTAAACACCTGTTGAGTGTGTTAGCTTGGTATTTTTCTTTTATTCAGAAAAGAGGATTGAACTAGAAAGAATACTAAAATATCAAATTTTTTGAATTTGCCAAATTGACAGCAATAGCAAAAAATAGGCTTCTGTGTATTCTGAAATATTCCTTCGACCTCCCGACACAACCATAAAAATGGTGTAAGATCTTGATAGCAATGGCTAAGGAAGGAAATCAATCTCCAAAAATTATGTTCGAACATGGGTCATTCCTCTCGATATAGGTCAAGTTGAAGTTGGAGCGAAAAAACCACGATTTTTTTTTACGAAATTTTTCTTTTTCGAGCATCCATAATTAGTATCTCTCCTTCAAGGACACCTCGAGAGGGAAAACGCATCTGAGAAATCTTTCAATTTCAAAAAATGAAAGTCGTTTGAAAATTTGATCAATTTTTGAAAACTTGAAATTTTACACATTTTCAACATTAAAAATTTTTTGTGTACTTTGTAAAACTAAAAAAAAAAAAAAAAAAAAAAAAAATGTTTCAATGCCTCACCCTCCTTGAAGGAAAAGGAGAAGATAGGGAGGGAGAGGAGAAATTTTCTTAAATGTGGCTATAAAAAGTTGATCGATGTAGTTGTGGGAAAACAATTTCGCGGTCCCGGTCGGGGAGAGGGGGGTAGAGAAAAAGTCAATTCTTCAAGATTTAAATAGTAATTATACTGAAAGATAATCGCGGAAAATGTTCGAGGAACCAGTCTCTTCAAAGGAGCTAGGAAAATGAGCAGACAAATCATTCTTGGTGGAATTTTATTATTAATGAAAAACAGGGGTGAGGGAATAAAACATATTCTGAGCTTCGTAAACTCATTTCGATACGTTTGGATAATTGAATTATCTGCAATATTCGTCAGACGAAAGATGGGAAATTTCTACTTGAAGAACAATAAAGCATTCAGAATTATCCAGTTTTTGGTGATTTGGAATCTGTTGTGTCAACTTCAGCTTCGCTAGTCTTGTTTTTTCCCCTTTCGTCTGGATTTTCGCTACTCGTATTATTTTCCTTGTCCTTTGGATCATCGATTACCATGTCGCTCGGAGATGACTCCGAAATATTTCTTTTTTTTCGTTCACCATCTGAAGGTTCGCTTCTTGTATTCTCTTCCTTGTTTTCTGAATCTTCAACTGGTTTGTCCTGATTTGGAATTGGAAACAATTCGGAAATATTCCGTCGTTTACGTTTAGCACGTTTGATTATTAATGAATTTAATTTTAAAGTCCCCTCGATCTCAATATCGAAGAAAAAAAGTTCTTTGATTTGCTGCTTACTAACCGGACAGCAATATGCAAAGTTTGTCCAATCCTTGGGTAACAAATCTATATTTTGAGGATCATCGGACCATTCGTCAAATTCACAAGGTTCAGGGTTTTCGCATTTTTTATCAACTGCACGCTTACGCGATGCATTGTGTACATAAATCAATATTGCTTTCTTTTCAGTTTCGTCGTAAATCAATTTATACCAAGTACTATGTTGTAAAAGTTTCCGAGCTGATGGAGGTTTCGATTCTGTCGCTTGTACCGGATTCACATTGATTACTCTGGTGTAGAATTTCAACGTGGTGTGTGACATGGGATTCGAAGTGTAGAGTCTCATTTGAGCTTCTCTTAAACCGATATCGATGGCTTCCATTATTGGAATTAGATCTTCGAACAGAGGAGCCATGTTTATGATATGATTGGTTGTTTTTTTCCATATTCTGAAAACGAAATGATCCGCAGGTACTAGAGACTGAGGTAGCATTTTGCGTTTAGATGGATCTTTCTGGAATTAGGAATTATTTTGGTAGTCTTTTCTTAGAATACAAGTAGATTATCGATTAATTAAGAGACACGCTGGCGTACTTTATTTTCCGAATCGTAAATTTTCTTTATTTCTTCGAAATGAGTAGATGTTTTTTCTATTGAAAAATCGTCGGTGCTGATTTCCTCCCGAATATGTTCTTCACTTTTTGCATAGAATGTTTGGTATACTACTGGCTTTGTCATTTTGTGTCCTGTCCATATGGTAACTTTGGTCGAGGTATCGTAACATACTTGGTATACTTCGAAGATCGTTTCCTTTCCAGTGAACTTTTCTCTTGGATTCTAAATACAAGAAATGTATGTAATGGCTGATTTGAGATACTGAGTTTTCAAATCGATGAAAATCATCGCAGTTTTTTATAAAATCACGGTACGTACTTCTCGAACTTCCTCTCTATTAAATTCATCTAATTTTGTTTTGTCTCCGCATCTCTGTCGATGAAAATTAAATCCATTATTATGCTTTTGTTTGCAAGACTAATAATTTCATGCGAATTGCTTATAATTATGCTTACATAGAATCCGAAAGAGTGAAGATGATATTGCTTATCCGACGGTCCACAATTCACCAAATTGTGATTTTCATCCAATGATGGAAGAAATATAGGCAGCACTTCGTCTTCACATTTTGTATCTTTGGGGTCTTTGACTGGTCTGCTGAAGACGCAGTACAAGAGCTCTGGTGCCTCTATATTTCTCGCAGCCTCCTTCAGATTACTTATTTGTTTTACGGTTTCAGCCGGGCAGGCATATTCTGTTATTTGGACCGTTTCTTCCGGAGGATTTTCCGAAGTGATTACCTTGACGGTTGGTAAGGAATCGTAATTCTCTACGTGGAAAATTTATGTTTGTTGAGAATTTTACCGCCATGTAATTTAACTAATATCAATATTCAAATTGCTCGAGCTGATAAAGATATCAAAATCGATCAAAAATAAGGAAATACTCACCCGAGGATACATAATCGAATATAACCGGTGTTATGGCGACGATAATTAGGAAAAATCTCATTTCACTGTTTCAAAATGGCGAATCCGAATGAAATTGAATATTCCACGACTAAAATTTGTATTTTACACAGCAATTGAAGTCCTACGCGCGTAGATTTTTTTAATGATTGTCGATGGCGTGCAAATATGTTCGATGTTAAGTATCTCATAAACCACAGAAGGTGACGACGATGTAACGCTTTATATACCTAGCACCTACTTATTCATAAGACGTTTTGTGTGTGTTTAAGTCGATATTGATGACGTTATACAATATAAACGTATACTATGATTTCATTTCAGCCATAACTAAGAAAATGACAAGTGCTATAAAAAAATCCTTTTCGAAACCTTGTAGCCAAAAATCAGAAAATTTGCAGATTTATGCAAGATTTTTGCATGATTTTTGCATAGATGAAAGGGAGGAATTGTGGCAGTTATTCAACTACCCTGTTGAGAAAAAAAATGTGTCTTAAGCAGAATGCAATTTTCAAACGACTAAAGAAATGTAATCCACGTTCAAATATGTAAAATTTTGATCGTCGAAAAAAATTATTGCCTGGAAAAATAAACAATTCTCTCCAAAAAAATAACTCATTTTACAATAAAATTTTTTTTGTAAAAATGAACAAATAAATTTTACGAATGGGAAGTCCTTCATTTTTTAAAAACACTCCTTTTTTAAGTTGAATTCGAAAAAGCTTTGTTTCCAAAAAAAAACTTATTTCTTGCAGAAATTGCTAAAAATTATAAAAAAGTTGTGTTTTTTTGGTCAAAATTTAAATTTTTTTTTAAAAAGTCTTTCTTTTTTCCAGAATTTTAAAATAAATTTTGCTTTTTACAAAACTACCAAAAATCTGTTTTTCACAAACTTTCTCTTTTTTAAAAAATTTTTCTTACATTTTTTTTGTGAATTTTTCAAAAAAAAGTATAGTCCAAATCGCTAAAAATTGATTGACAGTTCTACTGTTTTTTTTTTGTTTTTTTTCCGCTGAAATTGTGAACAAGTTTTGCTTTTTTGGCCAAAACCATCAAAAAGATCTTGCTTTTCATCGAAACTATCACAAAATCTTGTGTTTTTTTTGTCAAAATAACTGTCAAAAAATCTCACTTTTCGTTAAAACTGCCTAAAAGTGTGTTTAAAAACTCTCTGGTTTGATTGTACACAAAAAGCACATGTAGGGTTTCCTACAGATGTCCATTTTAATTTTTAGTAACCTGGAAAGGGTGTTTGTTCATGTCTAATAGTCCTGCTAATTCTGCTAGTCGTGCTTTTGTACCGCTTATTTTAAAAGTTATTTTCAAAATAAAGTTGCATTTTCTTTCGTTACGTACGTATTTTACATTTATCGAGCCAAAACATGTTAACATATCATTTCTGAAGCTGGAAAAATATTTTGAAACGCAATGATGCCAATTTTTTGGTCATTGCGGGTAAATTCCAAAAAATCGAGAAAAGTAGCAATAAACCTGTATTTTGGTTTTTTGAAATTTGGCCATAAGGACCACCAAATTGGCACCACTGCGTTCCAAACTATTTCACCAGTTTCTAAAATGTAATTCTCTACAAGTTTTTGTGTATTTTCGCACATTTTTCGCAATTTGAAAAGAAAAGGAGAAAACTGACATTTAAATACGTACATTTTTGGTCACTTAAAAGTGCATTGAAAGAACGAAAGAAGGAAAGTAAAACTTGGAAGGTTTGAAAAATTGAAAAATTACTGAGAAAGAAGATTCGCAGAATTAGGTACGATGGATTCATCGAATTTGGTTGTGTTTTTTTTCAGAAGAATGAATCTCGAAATTGGATTAAAAGGTGATGGATCAGATCGCGGGAGAGAAATATTGGAAAATTTTAAACGAATTCAGTCATCCGGACCTTCAGTGTCCCTGGAAAGGAAATATAGGTTTCTAAAGAGAAGTCATTTTCGAAAAAATCATGTTTTTTTCTACTCTAGCCTCTACCCAACCTGTTTGGGGGGGGGGATGGCCCATTTAAAAATCCTAGACCACTTTCAGGGTTCTACTGAGCGATTGAAAAGTAAATCACTTATTTTTGGGTACCTCAGTTCGTTTTTTTAAATGTTTTTTCTCAAATATTGCGTATTAATTATGTTAAAACATCGAAATATGTCGTTTCTGAAACTGGGAAAATATTTTTGGAACACGGTGGTGTCAGTTTTTTTGGTCATTATTGCCAATTTCAAAAAACTGAAAAAACTAATCAAGTTTTTGGCTATTTTTCTCGACTTTTTGAAATTGACCATAATGATCAAAAAATTAGCAACACTGTAGGTATATCAAAATATTTCTTCATCTTCAGAAATGATGATTTACTACGTTTTGGCTTTATTAATACAAAATATTTGACAAGAAGATATTTTCAACAAAAAAACGAATTGGCTTAAAAATAAGTAATTTGCAACTTTTCAACTGATCAGTAGATCCCTAAAAATGGTGAATTTTTATTGTATAATAACCTTGGTCGACCCGGAATCTCAAATACTATCCTTTGGAACCGAGCCATTTTTCCAAAAACAGTCTAGAAAGGGCTAAAACCAAAAAAAATCACGATTTTTAAGAAAATTTTCCTTCTTTGAGAATTCTTGTCTTCCTTGTAGGGTCATCTCCAAACCTAAATTTTTTTCCAAGTATGTACCTTTCGATTCAAAATGAGGATCTCCAGTTCTCCACTGGGTTTGATTACAATCTTCCTACTTTTTTGGGGGAGGGGGGGTCATTGGGTGTCCACCCTTATAAATTTACATAAGCATTTCAAATTCTTGTATTTTTTAATCCCCAGTAAAATTATTAGGTATATGATTCAGCTCAACTATGATAAGTAATTTTCATCAACATCAAAGTATTCTTATTTAATATCAAAAAATCAATTGGAATCCAAAAAAACACTCACCTGAGTTTGCGTAATCGAACAAAAACAGAGTAATCACGAGAATTAGGAAAAACCGAAGCATTTTCTCAAACTTGAAAGTATTGCACGTAGTACAATCGCGATTTGTATGATTTCTAACAGTGAATCGAATAAGAATGAATATTCAGTGACGATTATTTTCAGACAATGGTGTATAAGATTGTTGGATATTTTTATTTGTTACTTTTTGTGGAGCTTTAAAATGGATGTTCGATTAAAAATATAACGACAATGAGTCACAATTGTAAATTCAATCCATTTGAAATTCTTATGGCAATTCGTAACACTTGTGAGTATTTTAACGAACATATACTCGTATGTTTATTACTGACAGTGATTGATTTTTGGTCTTGACAAAATCAATGGTTCTAAATATAGGTCTACAAGTGCTTGAAAAATTCTCAACAAAATCAAACAACTCGTTGAATTGAAAATATAAAATTCCTAAAATTAAATGACGATTAAATTTGATCTAAATTTAGTACATCGTAGATTTCAACTTGAATGGAGAATAATTGCGCTATTTCTTCCTGGCTCGTTTGACAACCTTGTGCAAACTTCAGCTCATGTTCGTCGATAGACAGTGACTGATCTGTCGCTGCATTTTTGATCCACGTTTTAAAGTCCCACGTTACCGGAGTACAATTTCTTTTGGGGATATTACTCGGTGTGTTTTGTACCAAAATCAAAACTCCTTTCTTCCTCCATCTCATGTAGATAAATTTATACCAGATATTTGGTCGGAAAAGTGACTCGTTTTGAGATACGTAAGTTTGAGTAGTTTTTCCCTTCGAATCGGTTGTGGTTATTTGCTGCACGTTTTCAACTTTGGTATGAATGTGTAACTTATCGTATGATATTGGATTTTTTGAGAATAATCTCATTTGAGCTGATTTCAATGCGGAATCGATAGATTTCATTATTGGTACCAGGGTTTTTCGAAGAGGAGCCATGTTGATGAAGTGATTGGTGGTTTTTTTCCATATAGCGAATGCGAAGTGCTCAGGAGGGACTAGTGGATGAGGAATCATTCCGTGTTTTGGGTTTCTCTGAAATACACAGTAAAGAGAGTTTTTTTTTCAAGAGTGAAAAAAATTGTTTTTGTCCGAATCCTGACCGAGGGGGGAGTGAGGATTCGAACAGTGCTAAAGAAAAGATTCAAACACGACACCTATTTCCTAAAAATTCAAAAAAAAAAACTGATTTTGGTACTTGAAGATTCTCGGTTTTACATGTTGTGATCAAAAATCACTTGAAATCTTTTTTTGGGGGGAAGGGGGGACTTAGCCTAATTTTTTTGCTTCTAATAATTTTTTTAAAAAGTTATCTACGATCACCTTGTATGTAAATAGGCACTTACCAGACTTTCCAATTTATACATAGTTTTCAAATTCAAAAAGCGAGTATATTTTAAATCAAATGAATCGGTGCTGATTTCGTCATTATCGAGGTGCTCGTTTTCCAAATTCGTATTAGCAAACAGTGCTGGCTTCATAATCGAATGTATCGTTGATATGGTTTGGTTTTTCGAGGGGTCAAAGCATACATCGTAAGTGGACTCGATTTCTACTCGGTACCGTTCCTCTGGCTTTCTCTGGAAAAAATATTTTTTGTTTGTGATAATTTTTTTTTTCATCTCGATTTTTTTTCAATTTTTATCAAGCTTACGTACTAATTGTAAAGTATACGAGCGTCGAAATTTCTGCAACTGATCAGTATTTCCGCAAAGCTGTAAGTATACAAATCAATTCATTCGCATTATTGTTTTTATTCCCAACAAAACAACGATCACAGTTTTATTTACGAGTGAAGTTTCTTACATAGAATCCGAAAGAGTATATGTATCGATTTGGATTCGATTCGGTGCCACATTCGATCATCTCTTTCATTTCGGTCTTTTGTGGAAGAAAAATCGGTTTTATTTCAGTTTTACATTTTAAATCATCTTCGGTGGTGACAGGTTTTTCAAACACGCAGTACTTGAATTTGAAAGTGTCTTCTCGAAGATGAGAAACTCTGTCCACGTTCGCAATATCGTCTTGATTTTCGGGCGGACAAGAATGCGGTACTGATTTGGCATTTATTCCTTGAAAATTCTCCAAAGTTGATGTCGACTTCAGTTGTGGCAAAGAAGCAAACCCACAAACTGCACAGAGACCAAAAAAATGTTATCTAATTAATGGAGTACTTGAGTGAGTTGGTGTTGGTGTCTCTTCACTTTGATCGTGATCAACTTAAAATTATGCAATCAGTCATTCTTACCTGGAGACGTGTGATTAAGCAATAAAAAGTGTAGGAAAAATATAATGAAACTAGGCATTGATGAAAATTGTAACCAGACGAACGTACTTATACTATTAGGTACGTAGGAGACAAGTACAATGAACAAATTCACGTAAGAATAATCGAAGCACACGTGTAGATTTTTTAATGCTCGGTTGTAGCGATGGTGTAAAAAATCGATATCAAGTCTAAATTATAATAAATATTGGAAGGTGACGCTGTTCTAGTTATACACGCGTGACAATTTTTTTTCAATTTTTATGCGTGTGATGCCTGGTGTGATGTAGTATAGATGACGTTATGATATTGAAATTTCATCGAAATCGTAACCTTGAAAAGTAAAAACTACGAATGTTTTGGGAAAATGTCGTCTTTGAATTTACTTCGATCGTGTCGATAAATTCGCAGATTTGATTTAAATTGGTTCTCCGATAAAAGAGAGGTACATTATTAAGGTAGTTTTCCATTTTAGTTGATTTTCAGTTTGTCAAAAAATAAATTTAAAAAATGGGACAATGTAAGGGATTGGGAAGGGATTAAAAACAATTTTTGAATCCACTAATTGACAAAAATTTTTCAATGTCTCAAAACTTCTAAAATGGATGAGGGAGAGGAGATGGTTCAATGCCCCAAAATTCTGAAAATCAATTTCCCGCTCATTTTCCAACATCCGGGTTGTAATGTCAACTTTTTCAGCTCTAAAACTGGATTTGACATAGAGCATTTTTTCTAAAATTTGAATAATGTAAAAATTCCCCTAATCCAAGAAACATTGATTCGTGAATTGAAAGAAATTTTCTAGTTCTGAAGCATGAAAAACTTGTGATTGACTGGAGAAAGAAGTTGAAATTCTTCCTAATTTTTCGCAATATGGTAGGGGGGGGGGGAGGGCGTCGTACAACTTTTGAGAGCAGAACAAGTCAAGGCAACAACAAAATGTAAGTACATAATTTATGTAGTGTTTCAAAGTGAGAAAAGCAATGATTTTTTCAAGTTGATAGATATTTGAAAACTCTTTCCTCCAACTCGTCTTAGGTCTCAAACATTGCTACTGACTGTAGATTAACCTATTTGATTCCCTCAAATGCACTCTGCGAGGTTCAAATTATTCTCTGACGTTTGCCAAAATGAGCCAAAATTGCTGAAATAATTTCATTTTCAATGTTCAAGGTGTTTTATCCTTCTATTCCTCAATTCGCTTCGAGATACCGATATCTACCACAAATGTGCCTACTTTTCAGAATTTTGTTTTTTTTTTCAATTTTTTTAGTTGTTGAAAAGTTTTGACTGGGAGAATTTTCGACTTGAATAAATTTTGATCCTCTCCTCTATCCTTAGTTTCCCTTCCTCAAACTGAAGCATTTGAAAAAAAACATCTTGCGCAGTTCGCAAGATCAACCGACTTTGCTCTAAATATACACCAGTAATTTACCAACATTTATCTCAGTAATTTACCAGACATTACTTAAAAATTTACCAATTTTTCAAAATGCGCGGAAGTACCCAAATTTACCGATTTAATGAATACGAAAAGTCGAAAATATCGACAAAATAAAATAGTCAATCATAAGTAGCCATCATATTACACTTTTATGAAATTGATTTTCAAATAATAATTAGCGTACTCATGAAGACGTAACCGTCATATTACAAGTGGAATAATATATCAGGAAAATTGTTGACAAAAAACAAAATTATTACCGAAATTTACCAATTTACCGAAATTTAGCTATTTACCAAAATTTACCAATTTACCAAAATTTACCAATTTACCAAAATTTACCAATTTACCTATTTACCGAAATTTACGTATTTACTGAAATTTACCTATTTACCAAAATTTACCTATTTACCGAAATTTACCTATTTACCGAAATTTACCAATTTACCAATTTACCAAAATTTACCAATTTACCAAAATTTACCTATTTACCAAAATTTACCTATTTACCAAAATTTACCAATTTACCTAAATTTACCGATTTACCAAAATTTAGAGGTTTTTAATGGCTTAATTTTTATCCAGAATTGAAATTTAGCTATTTACTGAAATTTACCAATTTACCAACATTTACCAATTTACCAAAATTCACCAATTTACCAAAATTTACCAATTTACCAAAATTTACCGATTTACCAAAATTTACCGATTTACCAAAATTTACCAATTCACTAAAATTTACGAATTTATCAAAATTTATCAATTTACCAAAATTTACCATTTTACCAACATTTACCAATTTACCAAAATTTACCAATTTACTAAAATTTACCAATTTACCAAAATTTACCAATTTACTAAAATTTACCAATTTACCAAAATTTACCTATTTACCAAAATTTACCTAAATTTACCAATTTACCCAAATTTGCCGATTTACCCAAATTTACCGATTTACCAAAATTTACAAATTTACCAAAATTTACGAATTTACCCAAATTTATTAATTTACCAAAATTTACGACTTTACCAAAATTTACGAATTTACTAAAAATTACCCCAGCAATTTACTAACATTTACCTCAGTAATTTACCAGACATTACCCACTAATTTACCAATTTTCCATTTTACCAAAAATTACCCCAGCAATTTACCAACATTCACCTCAGTAATTTACGAGACATTTCCTCACTAATTTACCAATTTTTTACCGAATTTTAATTACCCCAGTAATTTACTGTCAAAGGTTTTTACTAATTTACCAAAAATTACCCAAGCAATTTACCAAAATTTTCGACCAACTTTAATTACGAGTAATTCACCAAAAATAACTAATCATTTTATTTACTAAAAATTACTATTAATTAACAAAAAAAAAAAAAATTAACAAAATTTACTGGCTATTTACCAAAAACTTAATGTTTTTTGTTAAAACAAAAATTACACTAGAAATTTTTGAAAAATTTTGATTTTTTATGGCAAAAAAATTTTGGACGGATAAAATTAACAAAAAAATTAACAAAAAAATCAACAAAAAATTTTCTCCTCTTGACTCGCGCGGGATTCGAACACCCGACCTTCGGCGTACCAATCTGCAACCTACACACCCTAACCACCCCATCTGTTTGTTGGGGGTGAGCCGTTTGCGAGATATAAGGGTTTACACAAATTTCTGCTTATCCATAACGTTGAAACACACTTAAACGTTCATATCTCGTAAACGGCTGAACCGATTTCGACCAAATTAAAAATTTCTCTAGTTCAGTATCAAAGCAATATTTTGCCATCATCAGTTTCGACTTAAAGTTCGGAGCTTTTGAGTTCAGCGTGACACAAATTTATACATAAATTGATATATAAATATATCAATATATAAATAAATATTCTAGGGGGTAAACTCATAGATTAACCAGCAAACTCATAACGTTTTGACAAACTCGTAACCTTTTTAGGACGTGACTTTTCGATGAGGTGCCATATGAATCTACAAGGTGTGGGGAGTCTACTGGCAAAGTTTGAGCAGGGACGTGAGATTGCCGTTTATACACTTTCTCTTTTGACTCAATTTTCAAATGAGTGCATAGCCTAAGTATTATGTACAAGGACATGAGGAAAAGGTGTTTATTGCCAAGAATCATTTTTTACGTTTTTTACGTTCTTTTTGGTGATTTTGGTGGTTGAAGATGTCCTCTTTCACATGGCGTGGTCAAAAATCGTCTAAAATAAATTTTTGACTGCTCAATTTTAATTTAGAGTTGATTATACAGGTCCGAATTTTCGTGTTTTTCAGTCTAAACAGTGATTTTATGGGAAAAGTATGCATCCTAGGAAAAAAATGCAATGAAGGAAATTGTAGAGAATAAAATTTTCTTTCTGCTCAGAGCTGGTTATTTTTCTGTGGGATGCTTTGTTAAAAAGCTATTTGCGAAAAACAGAGACGTATGGGACTTTTAAAAAAAAGCTTTTCTGAAAAATTGATGTTTCGGTAATGAGATACCTCTCCACAGGTCACCCAAAAATCAAGTTAACGAATATAACGTGGCCTAACATCGAGTACTATCAGGCCTATGGGGTGACGCGTCGAGCGCATGCACAGCAACGAAGTTATAGGTGGGACGTGAGTTTGTCTTTTATACAAAACGTTATGAGTTTACCTGTATGCGGCTATATATAAATAAATAAATATATATATAAACTTATCTCGTTTTGCGCCATATGTCTTATCGTGATCAGCACACTCCAAAACGTCAAGAAAACCCACCCCCACCCAAATCCTCAACCATCATGACAAATACAATACCTTACTTTTCCGGTTCCGGCAAAGTCGGTAAAAATTTCCTACTAAAAGTTTGCTTTAGGACCAAATTTTATGTGGAAACCACTCGAGATATCGGCCTCCGATTTGAATAAAAGTATGGTTTTTGTAATAACACGGTATGGGAACTACCTCTCCTCACCTCCCTCCCTTCCCCCGTCGATTTTTCCTGAATTTTTGAAAATTTCTGAAATCGTATGTTTTTTCTATCATAGTAATGTTCCTATTATTCAGTGAAAATGGCGAGAATCAGTTCTGAAGTCAATTCCGACTCCCTCGAGCCAGATTCCCTCTTTTGCCAGTCATTCTGATGCCTCCAACTCTTAATTTTTTTTTCTCAGGGTTTTAGAATTTTTCTTGATGGCGTTGAAATTAGAAATCAACCCCATTGTAGACAATTTCAGATGCTCAAATTCATTTTTCAACGTTTTGACGAATTTTTTTGAAAATTTAAGAATGACTATTTTCTTACCTAAACTGATTCCAGCATCTTTCGTAGAAATTGAAAAATTCTGGAACAATCATAAAATCGCCTAAGAGGCTCATTGGGGGAGTCGATATTATCTTCAGAACAAATCTTAATACTTTCCAAAAATTGTAAAAGAAATTACCAAAAATGGTGATCATCATCATTGAATTTTGACCCGGCGAGCTGTTCAGCCCGTCTGGGAAAATGTAGAAGAATTGCTCGCCGATGTATCATATCAAGTCTTTTCTTCAGTCTTCCTCTACTCCTCCGACTTTTCAAGGGGACTGTTCATCAGACATTCTGTCAATGTGTTTTCACCATTTCTTTCTGTAATCTTGCACTCATCTAATGATTGGCTCTGCTCCTAGCTCCTTCAGGATGTTTCCTCTTCTTTGCCTTCCTCTGGAGCATATACACCAATCACTGAAATATCTTGGTTCCCTTTCAGATTTATCTCGATTTGTCTTTCACTCCATAATTATTCTATATGCCTGGATGTTGTCTTTGAGTCTGTCCCAGGTATAAATCATAATCCCTGCTCTAACACGTTCAGCTTTTCCTACTCCAGCATATACTCGGGTGAATTCTCCTCATTCATTGGTGCCACTGCCCTTTTTCTTGGTTTCCGTGATAACAGCTATGTCAATGTTTCTCTGCATCAAGATGTATTCCAGCTCCTCTTCTTTTCCATTTATTCCTCGCACATTCTAGGTAGCGATCTTCAGCCTGTTTTATTTCTTCCACAGCATGGGTGCATGGGCTTTTTTGCCTGCTGCCTAACAGGGTTCCCTGATTTTCCAGCCGGTTTCTTCTTATTTTTGTTTTCTCGAGAAATTGTTTTTATCGCTTCTATGGGTTTCTAGCCCAAGGAAGTATAGCTTGATGGGGGGGCTGCCCTCTGCGCCATCAAGCCGACTTTCCCGAAGTTTGGTTATAGCGCCAAATTCTCGTTTTTGTACAGGATTTGTGTGTAGCACTAGCAGTAATTTATGACTCTTGAGAATCGGGGTTCGCAAGCTTCACTGCTCTTCCTGTTGCTGCTTCAGGGATATTTTCCAATTGCTTCCTCCTCTCCCCTACTTCCTGTAAACGGCTTGATGTTGTAGCCCATTCAGGTTGCAGTTTTGATGCTGGGCACACACCAAGGTGTTAGGTTTGGTCTTAGCCTCATCCTCAGCTTCCAGCCTGCTGAAGATGAGTTACTGACCTCCGTGATGTGGACGCTCCAAACCTCTCTTAAGGTTTGTCTTCTCTACTCCTGGGACTGGCAGTTGTAGCGTAGATTGTACTTACCTCAAGTTGGCCCAAGAGACCACCAAAAATGGTTCAAACAAAATTTTGAAGTTATTTTCCTCTTCATTTGGACAGAGGATGTGTTGTGTGGGAGTGGACGAGTGAGACTGAAATTTTCTCAACTTTTAGCCAATTGGCCAGATGTGATTTAAAATAAATTTTGAAAGGTGAGTTGGGAACAAAAATTTTGAATAATTTTTAACTTTCAAATTTTACGCAAAAAATTTAAAATTTCCTATCAATTGGTTATGTTTTTAAGATTTCTCAAAATTATTTTTCTATTCTTGAAAATTTTTGTGAAATTGCGCAGAAAAGTGAATATTATCCGGAGTGAAGCAAAGGCAAAAACCGCGAAAAATTGATTCTTCGAATCGCAGAATACTTAGGTAACATCATTATGGACGCAACAAGTTTATTTTCATGGCTTCAACATTTTTAGTTTTCAAAAAATTATGACATTTTCAAAAATAGGAATAAGACCCGAGTAAAACGAGCCCGAAAGCTCTCAAAAATTCACAATTCTTCATTTCTTCAGAACAAAATTTTATGTTTTTAAAGGACACAAATCTTGGCAAAAATTAGGAATTGTTGGTATGTTAGCAAAAATTGGGACTTTTTGGCAGTTTTGACCGGAATGAAGAGACCTTATTTTGGGAAATTTCAAGTAAAACATTATTTTTGATGTGAGAGTCAATTTTTCAAATCTCCAACTTATGGTCAGCGAATTTAAAAGGGAGAGAAGCAAAGTTGCAGAAAACGAAATTTACAATTTTCAATCTTTCATAAAATTACTAATACGTTTAGCGATTAACGAGTATCAGTTGGAAAAATGCTTACTTACTTACTTAGTCTTTTTTACGCAGTGTTTTCCAAAGTCCCAAAATTTAAAAAATAAAATGAAAAATTAGTAGTAAAAAAGTTGAAAATCAACTTCGAGGACTGAAAATTCGGCGTGCTCAACTGATCCAGCTTAGTATCGTAAAAATCTGGGAATCGCACTTGGAAAGCTTCTCTTGTGAGCTTTTTTTCGACGATGAGAACTAGGCAAAAACAAAATTTCGAGTATCTATCAAATTAATTATGTACAACATACCACGAATCAGATAAAACAAACCAATACCATTATTTTATCGTAAAAACATCATTAACCCTCACAGTCGTATTAATTAGCTCGATAAAATACCCAAACATGTAAATCTATAGTCTCACGAAGCTGGACGTTACCGCAGATAAAACGCCGTTTAATCACATCGTTGGTTCGATTCCCAAGTCTCATAAACATCTTTCAATGGCAATGGCAATAGTACCACACTGGAGACTAGTCAAAATACACCTACCTACCCTTCTTCAACAACCATAGGGTAGGTAGGTAGGTAGGTGTGTAGATGTACTACAAAGCATTCGTTTCTCTACGTCCGAATCCACTCTTCTGCCAGCCTCGCCACGGTGGAATCGTTTATATGCGACTAACCGACCAACGCAGTTCATAAAGTTCAACTCGCACATTTGGCATTTACGTAAAACGAAGGAGAGCGTGAAATTATCAAATACTTATACTCTTTTAGTATATACCCACGTAACGATATCAGATACCTTTAATTAAGCGTCACGCTGGCCATGGCCGGATCCAAAAAGGCCAATAAAAATATCCCTTTTTAGTCTGGTTCGAACGGCGCGACGCGGCGTGGCGAATATTTAAAGATACTCGAGACAGGGTGGACGAACAAAAGGCCAAAAAGGATACCCGCACACGTACGAGTTTACACGCCCGTAATGAATACACCGAGACGCGTTAAAGCATTGAATTAAAGCGGCCGTTGTAAGGAAAATGGCACTAGCGGGAAAAATCCCCGCCATACCCTCCACTCTGGGCTGCCTTAGCGATTCGCTCGTACTACGTATAGCGATCTATTAAAATAAATCTGCGTGTACGCGAGAGAAATTCCGCCGTACTCGTATAAAGCTCGCCTTTCTTTCTCGCTCATCTCGCGCTTATACTCACTACTCAGTATACTCACACTAGCGCACAATATCGGCTAGAAATTACACGACTTGGTGGCGAGATGGCGGCTCACATTCTCGCGCTCTATACACTGGTTGGTATACGTAGTAGTAAAACAACGACAACAACAACAAAACCACCGCAAGAAATTCGTCCCTAGGCGACCATTTACTGCCTCTCACTCGATAAATATTAAAGTAAGAGACTTTCAGACATTTTAACCTCGCGCAGCCACCGTTGTTCTTTAGTTTTATATACTACGTTTACATCTCTACCTGCTGATATTGCCTCCGACGAAGCCGACTACCGACTCTAGGTGGTGATCCGTTTTCACGCTATGCTCCCCTCGACCCCCTTCCACCCATCGAGCTCGTTCTCATTACAAACAGCCTTTGCTGCTGCTTTTGTAACACAGTATAACGTCGTAAAAACGTGAACAGAATTCGCCTTTTTATTAGCCGAGCTAATTTTAAAATTATGTAGAATCCTAATTACTATAGCGAGCGAATAATTTACATTCGGATTTGCTACACTGTTCTTTTTTCTCCCTCTAGCAGGTATTTTTCTTCCACCCGTATTCCTCTTCATCGCTATACTCATTTCCACGAGCAGTTCTGCGCCAGGCGCAGCAAATTCTGCGATTCGTACCTCTATACCTATCTATGTAGATAGTTAGCTAGGCTACTACTCTGCCTATACGTAACTACCGCTATAAATTCGACCAAGGTAATTTATACGTCGCAGATTTTTACCACTTTTCCTTCGTGCTGTTCGATTTTTACCGACCCATTTTCCCAGAGCTTATTTGCAATCGGAAATTTACGAGAGAATCATAGGTACGAATAAATTCCAATATCCGAGGAATATTTTCCCTCGTAGTCGAATCCACATATCTACAAATGGCGTATATGCAGAAAAGTATCGTACCTACGCGACCATTTCATATATGTATGTAAGTAATACGTATTTTTAACGAGCTTACTACTTACCGAACAAAATCTAAATACCAAAAACAGCTTATTTTTACTGGAATTGATGACGTAATTGGGCGAAAAAGATCTGGTCGATGAATTATAGAAGGGAGGTATTCCAGCCAACGAAACCAGATCGAAAGAGCATGCAAAAATACAACAGAAGTCAGAATTTCACGTGCTGAAAGGCATTTTTCGATTTTTTGGTGAATTTTTAGATATCAAATTTGGGGGGAAAAAATGAGAAAAAATCCATCATTATGTTCCAAAAAATTTTTGTTCAAAATTTTTTAAAACTCGTTTTTAAAAGAATTGTTTACACTGTATAAAGTAATGCTTCATTTCTCAGTGAATTGTTCGTGATTAGTATTAATTCATTTGAGGGAATCATTCATGAACGATTTGATTAATTTTTTAAAAGAACCATTCGCGAACGAATAGATTCATTTTTAGCCAATTATTCGCCAACGAATTGATCAATTCTTTAATTTATGATTCAATTCGTTCACGACGGAGACACGATCAACTCGTTCGCGAATGATTCACCAAAATCATTCAATTCGTTCGTGAATGATTCACCAAAAATTAAGTAAGTAAATCGATTCTTCAACGAACAAGTCACTTGATCGAATCGATTCGTTCGCGAATGATTCACCAGCAATTAATCAATTCGTTCGTAAATAATTCGCCAAAAATTGAGTAAAATATTGATTCGTTCGCGAACGATTCACTTATACAAATCAATTCATTCGCGAATGATTCACCAAACATTAGGTAAATGAATCGATTCGTTCGCGAACGAATCACTTATACGAATCAATTCGTTCGCGAATGATTTACGAATAATTAATTAATTCGTTCGTGATTGATTCGTCAAAAATTATTCAAATATATCGATTTGTTCGCGAACAAATTGATTCGCATAAGTGATTCGTTCGCGAATGATTCACCAACAATTAATTAATTCGTTCGTGAATGATTCGCCGAAAATTATTTAAATACATATATCGATTTGTTCGCGAACGAGTCACTTATACAAATCAATTCTTTCGCGAATGATTCGCCAAAAATTATTTAAATATATCGATTTGTTCACGAACAAGTCACTTGATCAAATCGATTCGTTCGCGAATGATTCACCAGCAATTAATCAATTCGTTCGTAATTAATTCGCCAAAAATTGAGTAAAATATTGATTCGTTCGCGAACGAATCACTTATACGAATCAATTCGTTCACGAACGAATCACCTATATGAATCAGTTCGTTCGCGAATGATTCACGAATAATTAATCAATTCGTTCGTGATTGATTCGTCAAAAATTATTCAAATATATCGATTCGTTCGCGAACGAATCACTTATGAGAATCAATTCGTTCGCGAATGATTCACCAACAATTAATCAATTCGTTCGTGAATGATTCGCCAAAAATTATTTAAATACATATATCGATTTGTTCGCGAACGAGTCACTTATACGAATCAATTCGTTCGCGAATGATTCACTAAAAAATGATTCAATTCGTTTGCGAATGATTCACCAACAATTAATCAATTCGTTCGTGAATGATTCGCCAAAAATTATTTAAATAATATATCGATTTGTTCGCGAACGAGTCACTTATACGAATCAATTCGTTCACGAATGATTCACTAAAAAATTATTCAACTCCTTCGCGAATGATTCACCAACAATTAATCAATTCGTTGGTGAATGATTCACTAAAAATTGAATATTTCGTTTGCGAATGATTCACATGTAAAGATCAATTCCTGTACAATTTGCTTCACAAAAACTGAACTAATCGTAAACTAACCGGATGATTCACCAAGAAGTTAATCAATTTATTTAATCACCGATCATTCGTAAATGATCCGATTCGATTGTAAACTGATCAATTCCTATACAATAATGTTTCGAAAAAACTGAATCAATTCGTTCGTAAAAGATTTTTAATTGAAGAAAAGTCGAGTCGGTCTTCTCACACATTTGCGTGAGTGTTTTTTCTTCTGCAATTTCATCATTAAAAATTCAAAAAATTCACTGTTGCCCTACCGTTTGACAAAAAAGCTAGAATTAAGTTTAGACCCTATTCTTCACATGCAAAGTCTATTGCAAGACTGCCATGATACCCTTCGCCGAGGACGTTTTTTGAAAAACTAGGGGGCTTTAGAACCACTTGAAACCAACTCTAGTCGACTCACTATGTTGAAACCAACGTAGGTACAGAGTGATTTTCAGCTTTCCAACTTCAATAGGTAACATTTTTGAGAAATTTCAATTTTCAAAAACCTGCTAGAGGCTTCAAAACGGTTCTAAACCGTTTCCAATAGATTCAAGAAGTTTATTTCAGATTTTCGAACTCGCCACTGGGCACTTCCAAAATCCAAGTACACCAATCTCTCCCATAATGAACATCCATAATAAGAATACTTTTCGAACACGCTCGAAAAAATGAAAAAAAAAATCCTCACACCTCCTCTGACAAAATATTCCGCAGCAGAATAGCGTAGCGGAAAAAATGTAAAACTAAAAGAGAAAAAAGTGGTTAGAAATGCGTTCACATTTATAATACAACACAACCAAAGCAAACGCACCGAAAGTACGTAAAAAAAGGAGGAAAAAAAAGAAAGAAAACCCTCTCTTATACCTACACCCTGCCTCCTTCCTTCGCATAACTTTACAGCAAAGTCGAAGTTGCGAATTACGTGAGTAGGATATCAGAGACGTAAAACCACTCCCAAAGGGATCACAGTGCATGTCAAAACAACCGCTTCAATTTCATCTCGTATATTAGCATTTCGAATATGTAAACTGGCTCCGTTCGCGTTTTCCCAACTCCTTCCTCCATCGCACGCTGTTTGTCTCTCACTCTCTTTAGAGGTTATATTAACTTAAAACAATGTAACCAACTATGGCGGCTCGATGCCTGCTGCTTGGTTTTCACCTTACGACTTCGAATTAAAATTACTTCTGCCTTATTTGTATTTAAGCGATGTTTCTCGTATATCGGTTCTGGAACGTACTCGTAGCTTTACCTTAAAGCTCTTCGGTATAGGGTGGCGAGAGAAGGAGAAAGTGAAAAAAAACAACCATCGAGAGTCGCATGCAACAGTGTGCTTTTCTCGCATACTACATATTCGTACAATATAAACGTGGCATGGCGTATCGCTGGGTTTGATCGAGTGAATAATCCCAAAGAGAAGAATTTGTGGAAATGAGGGAGACAAAACACGATGAGATTATTTTTTTTCTCTTCTTTTTCAGAATTGATGTTGATAATACTTACTTGGAAAAAATAATTTGATGCTCGACGACGAGTAATTTTTCACTTTCAATCTGATTTTAAATTCGAAAGTTTCAAAATATCAACATTTTTTGATCTGCCAACTTTTTAAAAATTTCACGATTTTTTAGCTATTTTTCTCAATTGAGGTCTCATATCTTCTCTCCACAGGGGCAGCTTGAGCCAAACAATTTTTTTGGGGGGAATTTTCAACTTACAATGAAGGTCCTTACCGAATTTAGTCACAATCCGTCGACTTTTTTTGAGGGGGGGGGGTCCATTCTAATGTTCATATAAAACTTTTCCAAGACACTGACTAAACCAGATTTAGGTTTTTCATCCAGCTTCCCCCCTTTTTCGTCGTTCACAGCCTCTGTACCTTTTTTTACTTTCGAAACCAAGGCGCACACACAACTTTTTGGCACGTGAAACGAGATCAACGTGTTCGATAATATGTTTTCGAATAAACACACCACGTACATCACGACGTTTTAATTTGTTCGATGATACGAGGAGCAAAACGTATAAAAATGAACGCCGCCGCTGGAAAAGCAGGAGACGGCAGAGATCGAGAATCGTGTAGACAGGAGAGGGGAAACGTAATTTTCAACAAGCCAAGTCAAGGTTCTCGTTAAAGTCGAAGACCGGGTACGCGCCGCCGAGTCCTTGGGCGCGAACAATTTCACAACTGCGATGGGATAGTAGGAGCAGGGGACGACGATTAAATACCGAGCAGCGGCATTGGCGGCAACAGCAGTAGCAGCACTTCATATAGTACAATGTCGTGACTCCGGAGTACTTGAAAAACGCTTCGAGTGTTTCGCAAAACCGTCATAAAATAATCGACGCGCGCGAGAATCCGACGAAGACGCGACGAGGTTCGAGTGAAGTCCACGTCCGAAGAATTTAGAAAACAGAGAAAAGCACCGAAGCAAAAAGCAACCCCCGTGGAGGGGCGAAAGGGGAGGGGGTTCGATATAGATGAAATTTAATTAAAACTCAAACCCCCGAGTGGCTCTCGTGCAGACAAGTGGCGAATGTGTTAAGTTTATCCATTTAGTGTTTTATGACGCGAAATATAAAAGGGTTTATGGCACGGCGGTGGCTAAAACCGAACAACGGTGGTGGGAATTTGCGGCGAGGGGAGGCCAAAAGTGCGCCATTGTAACGCAATACTCGATTGTCAACCGTTGTTATCGTGTGCGTACTATTATATAGGTCTATATACCTACCTACCTATCTACCTGACGAAGGGAGAAATTTTTAATTACAGATAAATGGCATTTTTATGGGCACGTGTAGTTCTATATGTATACGAGCGCGGTTTAATTTACGTTTTGTTGATGCGTTTAATTAAAAACCGAAAATCCAAATTGTACCGAATTCCACGTATTCCTCTCTGTACACAAAACACAACTTGGTTGTTGTTGTTGTTCTCGTCGTTCTATACGTAGGTACTGTACTGATTTTGATGATTCTCGCAGGCCGAGATTTAATTAAAATCCACGCTCGTGTACCTCTCCATGCGTCTCTCTTTCTCCATCACAATATAGCGCGTGTGGTTCTATACGAATACGTTCGCGTATTAAGCCAAAATGTTATAACGTTGGTAATTATTACCGACGCAGCAGAGATGTGGGTAATTTCGCACATACTCGTAAATAGTGAAAAAATACGCCTAATAACGTCATATTTTCTCGCAGCGGGAAAAACATTTCACATTTCGCGAATTTCAAGTGGTTCCATCAAAACCAAAAATTGTATCATTAATTCGTTCCATGTATCTGTGGTTTGAAAAAAAATCGTTTCGAAATTGCCCCCCTCAACCTCTGGTCCACACCGTGAATACACTCGAGTGAAGTATGGTTGGAAATACTACAATTTTAATAATATAGCAGTTTGGCTCATTTGCGAATTTCAAAGTCGTGCCTTCCTCAATTTCGAGTAAAAATGAACCGTTGTAACATTATTCAAAACCGACCTTTTGACCCATGAAAATGGGTTGAAATTTCGCGATAAATTCAAATATTCCATCGAATATGTTCTTCGAGCATTTTTAAAGAATTTTAAGACCAATATTGGGTTATAAATTCCACGATTTTTGAAGAAATGTCTAACGATCTATTGAAATGGATTATAATTCCACGAGAAATTCAAATATTTCGACGAAAATATTTTCGGTGCAGTTTTGAAGAATTTTTAGCCCCAAGTAGGACCATGATTTTTGGAATTATTGCAATAATGTTGTGGGATGATGCGACTTTTTTTTGTAGTCAAGTTGATACGTACTTATAATGTTCGGTCAGACATGATATCTGCTGGAGACTCCAGGAATTTTCAAAAAGTCGCTGGAAGCTCCAAAATGACTTGAACCCACTTGAAGTCGTCTTCAGAGAGTGCTAAAATTGGAGTGCAGAGTAAATTTCGGCTTTTCATCTCCATTTGCTGAAATTTTGTGAAAATTTTAAGTTTCAGAAATCTGCTGAAGGCTCCAGTAATTTTCAAAAAAGTCGCTGGAGACGCCCAAAATGACTTGAAATCTACCTGCAGTCGACTTCGTACCATATTGAAATTAGTTTCCAAAATGAATTTCATCTTTCCAACTCCATTTTTCAAGTTTCAAAAATCTGCTGGAGGCTCCAGAACTACTCTGAACGGTCTGAAACAGTTTCCAATCGATTTGGCTGGTCGAAAATAGAGTATATCCCAAATTTCAGCTTTCTAGATCAGTTTGGTAAGATTTTGATTTTTCCCCTCATTTTTGGCTTAAATTTGATTTTTAAAAATTCACCAAAAATTTAAAAAGGCACTTTGGCACTTGAAATTTTGTCAGATGATAAATTTTTGCCTGCTATTTCGATCTACCTTTGTAAGGTTAAAAAAATGTCGTGCAAGTCCATCTGTGATTTCGGCTAAACTGTCAATCAAAATGGCCGCCATTTTGTCAGTTGGGTCATGTTTTTTTTTAGGACAAGGGCTAGAAATGTCCCTTAGGACTCTCCTTTCAAGAAAAGAGTTGTCCCGGAGGATCGGCAGGGGGTGCAATAGATCCTTAGGGGTCTAGCCTTTCAAGGTCGTCTGTCTGGTCTCTTAAGGCCATTGACCTGTCTGTCTGACCTCTTAAGGTCATTGACCTGTTTGTCTGGCCTCTTGATGTCAATGACCTACATGTCTAGCCGCTCGTGGTCGTCGGTGTGCCTACTCATGAGGTCATTGACCCGTCTGTCTGGCTTCTCAAGGTCGTCTGTCTGTTCTTTTAAGGTCATTGACCAGGTGTGTGGTCTCTCAAGGTCGTCTATCTGCCTGTTTGGTCTCTAAAGGTCATTGACCAATCTGTCTGGCTTCTCAAGGTCGTCTGTCTGTTCTTTTAAGGTCATTGACCAGGTGTGTGGTCTCTCAAGGTCGTCTATCTGCCTGTTTGGTCTCTAAAGGTCATTGACCAATCTGTCTGTCCTCTCGAAATTGTCCAAATGCCTCTCTGGCTTCTCAAGGTAGTCTACCTGGCTGTCCTCCCAAGGTCAATGACCCATTTGCGCGGCTTCTTCAAGTCGTCTGGGTTCCACTGTTCTTGTCTGGCCTTTCAAGATTATTGACCCGTCTATCTGGCCGTTTAAGATCGTAAGTTTTAAAAATTCTGCCATAATGTCTGTAATTGAAAGGAAACTTTTTCCAAGTTTTTAAAAGTCAGATCGAATTTTGTAAAATTAGATAAATATGCTCAAAACATGAAGTTGGTACCTATACTTTTTTAAGTTTTTAAAAGTCTGATACAATACCTAATGATGTCAAAGAATATGACACTTGCCAAAAATTGGTCATTTTTGTTTTTAAAAGTCTAACATAATGACGAAAATTGGTCACATTTTCCCCCAAAACTTTTCAAAGTCAGACATTATGAAGAAATTGAACAATTGTTTTCCAAGTTTTCAAAAGACCCCAGGATTCCTACCTATGTCAAAAGTTTTTGTAGAAATTATTAATTTTCAATTTTGATAAGTCGAAAAACACTTTTTCAAAAATTCAGAAAATCATGACCATGACCTTACTCTATGTTGACCTCAATAGGCTTCAAAAATATATTTTTTTTAATGTTTCTTTCAACTAAATAATTTACTGCTTATCAGTCAAATGTGAATTATTTACTGAATTAATCAGTCATAAAATGAGGTACATATTTACTGTCAAAAACTACTATGGTCAGCAGTAAAATATTTTAAATGACTGATTTTAGCAGTAATTTTTTCACTGGTTATCCCTGTCACGACATTTCGCCTTTTTTAAGATGAAATTTGACTGTTTTTTTTTCAGATTTAGAGAGTATAATTTATTCATAATTAGGTACATATGATAACTAATAAAAATTTTTATTTTCTGCTTTGGATTTTTGGTGGCTCAAATGTGAATTTTTTATTCTGAAACAAAATTGGCTTTTAGAGTTTAAGATTTAAAAGATTTTTTTTTTACATATTAATTTTTAAAAAGAAAAGAAAACAAGCCTGAGCGACCCAAAAGCTTTTGAAAATTTATGCTTTGAGAAGTAAAAAAAAAAAGCAGGTTTTTTTCATATCGCAAGTCCTTTTTTTTTCGGACCCTCCAGACAGCACGGGCCCCGGAAAAACTGACCCTCCCCTCCCTCGACAGCTCTGTCACTGTGTTCCAAAAAAATGCAAAAAATTGAAAAGAATTAACGAGCTGAAGTAATTGGAGAAAAAAAACCAATTTTATTATTACTACCAGAATCGTTGTGTTTAATTAAACGTGGTTTGAAATTACAGAAAGGCCTACCATTGTCAGAGTTATGATTTTTGTTTGCCAAGAGAAAAAAATTGTCGTAAAATTGAGCCCAAGCCGGTAAAGTTTTTCAATTATAACTTTTACTGCAGAAAGGTAATTAAAAATTGATGAATTTCGAGTATTTTCAACCAGATGAAATTTGACTTATTTTAAACACCTCCATTTCTTATCAATTAAATTTTCTATTTTTTTAAAAAAACGAATCATCAAAAATACCCAAGTTCACTACCAAATGAACCGATTTCGAAACTCGACATAATTACAGTTACTTTCTAACTAACTGACTGCAAGATGATATAACGCATAGAGCCAGTAAATTGTATATGTACTTAGCAAACTGTACTCGAAAACTTCACCATTAATTCAATTTCACAAAAGAGAGAACTGAGAAAAACCAGCCAACGAACGAAGATGAGACGAAAATCGCGTTATTTGAAAATCATCGAAGAAACCTACATAGCAAAATGTAGAATCCGAGCTGTAAACTTATCGCGGATAAGAATAATTCAAGAGTATGCTTAGGTAGTGCTTCTCTATCTATTCTATATACCACACCACGTACAGTACAATTTAGTATGGCGAAGTTTTGCAGTGAAATTGAAACATTCCGAGTTTGTGGTGGACCAGGCCACCATAGCTGAGCTCGGATGACGCCGCCCAAGACTAAGAAAAGAGATATACTATACTCCACGAGTACTACATTAATACTTAACCAATTTTAGCACTTTACATGTTGTTCTAAAGGACCGCAAACCCAACAAGTGCACACCGTATCGAAAGAAACAAGTGGTTGAGAAAGAGATACAAGCAGGAAGGGTATTTTTAGCAGGAATATACTCGTAGTATAGAAGCACACATTAGACTATAAACTTTAGCCGAGAGGTATAAGATACGTACTATAATACGTGCTAAAATATATACGTATATGGTAGGATATGCAAAGAGGATTTTGGTAGCCACACCACCACGCGAACCGCGAAACAATTTCATTTGTAAACTCGAAGGTCGATATACCCTAGCGAGTAGCGCGTGCGAGGAAAAAAAAAAGAGAATCGTACAAAAGGAGAAGAAAGACGTATACCGAGATAAGGCCTATTTCACGCCTACGATAAAATTTCATTATAATAAGTATAGGTGAAAAAGTTATGTCAGAAACAAACTGTTTCATTTTCCATTTTCTTTACTACACCACACAAGCTAGGTAGATGAGGAGAAAAGTCGAGGTAGGAAAAAAAATGGCACGAAGCGAACTCGTAGAAGTAAAAAAAAAACCATCGTATAGAGTTGTCGAGATGTGCGAGTAAGAGAGAGAGATGGTGAGATGGCGAAAAAGGAGCCGAAGAGAGAAAAAAAAGAATGTAAAACTTTCTTCGAGACCTTTTAACTTGTTATATTTTTTTTCGCCTCGCTCTCTTACGCACTGTCTATTATTTTGCAGTCTTCATACGCGACAACAATTGGAGGTAATTTCTTCAAATGTTGCGGGTTTACCTTGGCCTTTCCCTTGGGGAACGCAACTTTGCAAACGAATTTCGTACGTTTTCAAATCCCATTTATTCAAAGAGAAAAACCGTTCGTACGTTTGTTCGGGGTCGTACTCGTAGCGACTTTTCAATCAAATTTGTTAGCTGAAAAATCGCTTTCGAACGAATAAAATGCCAGCCAAGTAGGATTATAAAATGCATTGTATGTTTCAACGAACGAAGCGTCAACCGAATGCCAACTTGATGTGGGGGCCAGTTGAGGCAATATTTTAGAAAGATGTGTTTATTGAATTGTCTGATTTGTGAAACGAAAGATGGTACCTGTGAGGTGGGGTAATTTGGTGTGTTTTCAATTTTGTATTTGTGGAGATGATTGATTGGAGTAGTCGAGGGAAGCAAAAATGGCGATTTTATTTGAAGCTTTGTGCACATGTGGGTGAAATGGGGTTGTAACTGCGAAAACAAATCAATTTTTGTTATATTTTTAGGTTTTTTGGCTATTTAAAATACAGCTGCACAGAGTACAACTTGTTTAAGCTCAAAAATAAGGTCAAATTTGGAATCGGCGTGTCCGAAAATATTGGAAACGATATACGACTCGATATTTTATCATTTATTAAAAATCACCCCTCTCCCCTATCAACATCACCCTTTGAATATACCCCCTCTCAAATTTTCTAAATAATCACCCATTCGATCAATTGAACGGATGTTCGAAATAATTTGCACTGTTATTATTATTTTGTTACCTATTTTCTTTTTTTTTGAATTCAATTATTTGAGATTTGGGTGTTTTTAAAATGATCAAGGGTGGGGTTAGGGGTGGAATTTTTGAAAAAAATGATGAAAAATTGTGTTATATGTCGATTTTATGGTTTTCATGGTCGCTGATTTCAAATCTGAGGACCTTTTTTGATTTGGAAGCGATCTGTACGTTTGTAACTTTGTAATGATGAATTATTGGTTCGCGAACGATTTGCTCAGAAATAATGAATGAATCATTCATGAACGACTAAATCACTTTTAGACCAACAAACTGAAACAATAACAATACACGACAAGACAAACCAAAACATTTATTTCTTTATCAATAAAAGTTGTGAATGATTGATCGTTCGTGAACGATTTGTTCAAAGGTAAACAATCGTTCGCGAACGAATGAATCGTTTGAAAATTAAATGGGTGTCGATGAAATGAAAAAACTCTACAGTTTTAATCCTTGCAATTTGCGTCAAGAACTGGATTCGATTCGTTCGCGAACGATTTGCTCAGAAATGATGAATGAATCATTCAAGAACGACTAAATCACTTTAAGACCAACTATAACAAAACATGACAACTTGACAAGCCAAACTGAAACATACCTTTCTCCATCGATAAAAGTTGTGAATGATTCATTCGTGAACGATTTGTTTTGAGCCTATTATCAAACATCGAACTCGATTCGTTCGCGAACGATTTGCTCAGAATCGACAAATCATTCGAGAACGACTGAATCACTTGAAAATCGAATCAGACTACATAATATGATGACAAAACAGAACAAAACATTCTTCACTCGATCACTAGAAATGGTGAATGATTCATTCGTGAACGATTTGCTCAGCGATGAAGAACGTTCGCGAACGAATGAATCACTGAGAATCAAAATCGATGTCGATGAAAAGAAGAAAACTTGACAGTTTTCATCCTTGCATCAAGAATTGGACTTGATTCGTTCGCGAACGATTTGCTCAGAAATGATGAATGAATCATTCAAGAACGACTAAATCGCTTTTAGACCAACTTTAACAATACATCACAAGCCAAACCGAAATATTCCTTTCTCCGTCAATAAAAGTTGCGAATGATTCGTTCGCGAACGATTTGTTCAAAGGTAAAAAATCGTTCTCGAACGAATGAATCATTAAAAAATCAAACTAGGCATCGATAATGTGACAAAACTAGTCTATTTTAATCCCAATCATCGAAAACAAAAATTGATCCTGATTCGTTCGCGAACGATTTGCTCAGAATCGACAAATCATTCGCGAACGACCGAATCACTTGGAAATCAAATCAGACTGCCTTACGACAAAACTGAACGAAACATTCTTCACTACATCAATAAAAATTGTGAATGATTCGTTCGCGAACGATTTGCTCAGGGGAGAAAAACGTTCGCGAACGAATGAATCATTAAGAAATCAAAATAGCTCTGTTGATGAAATCATGAAAACTCGACAGCTGTAATCCTTGCATCAAGAACTGAACTCGATTCGTTCGCGAACGATTTGCTCAGTATTGAAGAATCATTCGAGAACAACTGAATCACTATCAATTCAAATCTAGTCAAGGAGGTCGTGGCTATTGAAGATGATTTGTTCGTGAATGATTTACTCGCAAGAGATGGAAAAATCATTCGCGAACGAATGATTGTGCTGAGGGGGGGGGGGTGAAAAATCATGTTGCATGTCGAGTTCATGATTTTCGTGGTCACCGATTTCAAATCTGAGACTGAGAGTAGTTTTTCATATGGAAGTGATCTGCATTTCTGCCATGAACTCCTGTATAATCAAAAGTCGATACAAAGATTCTCGAGCGTATTGAAAATGGCTCCGTAGATATTCGAGTAGGTGTTGAGATGAAAAATAACAATAAAATTCGTAGATGTCGTCGAATTATATTCGTCCGGCTGCCATAGGCCATATAGACGATATCGATAGTCCATTTTTTAATCAACTCGCAACATTAAACGAAATCGAATCGGACCAGAAAAATACCAAATACGAATATTTAGACGTTTGATATTTGGAAATAAAATCGTCGGTCGTTTTGATAAATGGTTTGTAAGAATTCTCGCCTATTCAGCTTTATTTCGTCGACGAAGAGTCAATTTCACCATGTGTCGTCGTCCTCGTTGTTGATAAGTTTGGAAAATTTCGATCGTGTAAAATTTTTATTTTCCGAATTTTTTTCTACCAAGTTAGGCAGTAAATTTTACCAAATGTATGGATTTTTAAAACGGAGTTTTCGTCGAATTTTTATTCTTCTCGAGATAGATGTTTTTATAATAGTAGCTCTTTAGTTTTTATTTATCGTCCGAGTGCTCTGATCGTAGTTCGTTTATGAAGTAACGTTTAATTTGAAAATAATAATGTGGAATTAATCTTTTTTTTTCATTTTTTTGTTGCAGCTTATGCCAATTTGGGATCGATATTGAGCTCGCAAGGTCGTATCGAAGAGGCCGAACAGGCGTTAAAATTGGCCCTGAAATATCGATCGAATATGGCCGATGCTCATTACAATCTGTAAGTTTGTTCGAATTTTTATATTATACAAATAATTAATTTATTGATGATTTTCATCATTTCGAAGAATTTGCCCGGAAAAATGTCTTAAGTTGAAGCTATTTTTTCACGTGTTTTATTCGGGGTTGGGTGTTGAAAGTAGAGTACATGCCAGATTTCAGCTTTCTAGATCTGCTCGGTAAAATGTTGATCTTTTCCCTGATTTTTAGTCCAAATTTGAGGTTTGAAAATTCACTAAAAATCGATTTAAAAAAAAAATAAATTTATTGTGCAGGTCAAAAAAATGCACTGGAAAACGGGCGAAATATGGATAAACTCCTTAAATAAGTCGAGAATCGGCCACAACTTGAATTTTTTCGGTCTAAATTAATTCTAACCTCTTCTTCGAAATTTTAAGGTTCCTTCTGAAAAAGTCGAAAATCGTGCTGAAGGCTCCAGAATGGCTCGAAATAATGAAATGTGGATTCAGGAGGTTGATTTTAAGCAAGATGCAATCATTCGTGCAAATTTCAAAAATCCCTCCAAGAATAAACAATTTTTGATTTTGTGAATTTTTTCTCTCAGGTATAGGTTATCACTCGAGTATTAAAGTGTCTGCCTGGAAATCGAGCAAAATTTGAATAAACTTGTTAAAATATGGTGTTCAAAAATGAACCACAATTCGATTTTCAGCAGCCCGATTTAATTTTAACGTTTTCTGGAGAAATCGAAAACGAAAATGGTAAAATTCGGTTCAGGAAAGTTGATTCTGGTTTCAGGATTAATTTTTACCATTTTTACTAAATAAATTATCCATTTTTTTAATGCCAAAGTTACCGAAAATTGTGAATTTTGATTGTTCAAAAATTTACCACAAATTATAAAATCAATTTGGGCTGCTGAAATTTTGGTTATGAGAATTTCAGATCATGCTTTTTCCAATTTAAAGTTTCAAGTAGCCAAATTTTTGACTAATTTTTTTAATGTTCGTGTTTTTTAATTCGAAATTTCTGGAAAAAACTTTTTCAAAATTATCAGTTTTTCGATAATTTCAAACCAGTAAGTACGAATTTTCAGCGAATAAAAATTAATGGTAATATAAGTTCACCGATTCACTCATACGATGATTTTCAACAATTTTTCAACCATTTATCGAGAACGTGATTCAAATTACGACCTATTCACTGGTATTTTCAAAAGTAGACTTTTTCGAACAAACATGTGGGCCTAAATCATTTTCTTCTTAGGTATTCTCAATATAAAAGAAATTTTCACGAATCCCCTCCCCCATTCGCCTTCTCTTTCAACCATCTTGTTACGCGAATTTCAACTTCTTCGAGTTGGAAATTTTTCACATTGAAATTTCCAACTGTAGGTAAGTATACGTGATATTTCTTTCAAGTTTTGGTGGAAAAAATTTCACAAAAATATTTCCTCGCACCACGATGAAGATAAACACGTTTAAAAAATCGTAAAAATTTCCTCATTTGTAGGACGAAAACCCTAGAGAAAAATTTTTTCCACGTGACGTTTGTGATATTTCTCCTTATAGTTTTAGGTACCTAAAAAGAAAAAAAAAATGATAATTTATCGCCTCCCCGTCAACTACATATACACAGTTCATACAAAAGGCCCAGGGAAAATACACTCGAAAGAAACGGAAATTGAGATAAGAAAATTTTTCGTCTTGTGGCTGAAAAAAAAATGTAACTTTCGAGCACTCGTATTTTTTTTCTGGAGATCTACTCCTTTCTTTCCTTTGTGAAGAAAATATATAGACCCAAAACAAGTGGTAGGAAGAAGAAGAATCTGCAGGAAAAAAAAACTCCGTCAATATTAATTAACGAAGTTTCATACTCGTTCCAGTCATTAAATTTTATTTTTTTTGTTTCTCGCTTCTGTATTTAAAGAGAAAAAATTTTTTAACGACGACAGCGAAAAGAATTATAAACTTTCGACGCTTTCGAATCCTAGCAAAGAGTGAGATCGGTAACGTGAGAGAAAAAATTAGACAAAAAAAAGTGGAAAATCTCGAAGAGAACGCGAGGAGAGGGGATGGAAGAGATTCATTTCGTCGACTTGGGTATTCGCGCCAGTTGAATGAAGACGAGATGGTGGTCCAAGTGAAGGGAAATTTTTTTATCATTCTGCGCTAGAATAGTATACGAGATGTAATAGTAGCCTTGAGTTGCTGGTTGAGGAGTAAGCAGGGGCAGTATTTATACGCCGATACAAGTTTAGTATAAAGTAGGAGAGGAGGGACGAGGCAAGGGTATACCAAAGAATACACTATGTATAGTATACTACATTGAAATGAACGAGAAAGATAGAGAGTTTAACGCCAAAGTATAGTCACTGTTACGTAAATAACGTCAATCGTAAATTCTCAAACTAAGTAAAAAAGTTATAAGAAGAATTCCCTGGGAAGCGATTAACCCTATCAAATGGAAAAATCTGTTACATTCGTTATTTCAATTCGATGCTGAAAAAAAAATTAGATTAAAAGTACTTCATCTGCTAAAGTGATGTGAACATTTTTGAAGAGATTTTTTCACCCCTTTTTGTCGTCCTTTATGTAGGCATCGTCGTCGTTCGACTTCGAAACATGTTTTTTTTCCACCATTTTTTTAATCGTATTCTTCGACATGTCGTCGTCGTCTTTATTCTTTTTGTATGTGGTTTTTTTTACGCCTCTTCCTCCTTCATCGTCGCGTATATTCTAATTCTCGAGGCAATTTTTCTCTTCCCCTTTTTGGTATATTTGTGCGCGGAAAAAGAAGTCTGCGAAGTATGAGATCGTCGTCGACGTGGCCGCCTGCCTTCTTCGCCTCCACCGTCTTGCGGGTTAATTTATTATTTAAGTTGAGTTTAACCGAAAGTGCTAACGATAGGTGGGGTAGGGAAAAGAGGTCCAGGCGAATCAGATATATTACGTGGTGAGTTGTAAGAAACTTTGTATAAAAGATCGGCCATAAAGATACAATATATAGGAAAAAGTTAAGGGCTATCGTTATTTCGGCTCTTTTTCGTTTTGTTGCCAGTCGAGGGTATATTTTTTTTTACTTCTTTGCTTCTTTGCCTGCCTGCATTTGTCGGCGTATTCGTACAACTCAAACCTCGCCTTTGCGGAAATTCTTTTGTAGCTAGCAGCACCCCCTCCCCTTCACTCTTTGCCTTGTGGGCAATAATCGCCCCTGGTTTCTGAGCCCGTGTTTCACGTATATTTTGTATGGTGCAGTACGAGGCCATACCAGTATATAAGACGTCGATAAATAAAGTAATAAAGTTTTTCTCTTTGTGTGTTTTGTGCAAAAGCGTTTATAAAGATCAGTTTGACATAAGTTAAAGTCTATGGCAGCTGTTGCGTCGAGATAAAGCAGCCAGCTAAGAGGTTGAAGGGTGGAATATTTTCATTTTTTAATCGGTTATGTATAACTTTACGAGGATTTGATTACACGAGTGAGGCTTCGTTTAGGGTTGGAAATTTCTGTACCTGTATTTGAAATTTTGTCTGTCCAACCAAACGTGATCGTATATATCGTATATCTGCGATGTCAATATATAAAATATTATATTAACGAGGCTGCAAAAAGTAAATATACGTAGGTACAAAAAGCGACCAAATAAAATATCGAATTTAATAATACGGGCGTATGTGTCGATGCCTTGTCTCTATCTGAGCCCGAAATAAAAAAGCTTCTGACCAATTCAAAGGTATCATCGTGTATTCGTACGGGTGTATCTCTCTTTGATCGATGGGTAGTATAATATGTAAGTTTATCTGTGTGCATGCGCTGATTTAAAGCCATAGCATATAGTCTACGTTGGTATAGCAATCATTCAACTGATACAGATTTTATCATACTGGAAGTACAAATAGACGATCTGCCGAGATGATATTATTAAATATAACGAGCACAGTACAGGGTGTTTCGTAAGTGATTATTTTTTTGCTGTGATTTTCGTGGGTGTGAATTCATCATTTTTTTCCAGTTTTCAAATTTTTTAGAAGGAAAGAGGTAAGTAAGGGGGGGGGGTTGACCTCAAAAACGTCTCGATTTTAAGATAATATTTCAATGAGTCATTTTCAGAGTAGAAATGTTCAATATTTCTACCGAAGATGAGTTTTGTTGGGATGTAAAAAAATTGGACATTTTTCGATAACTTCAACAAAAACTCACAAAAAAGTTTTGAAAAATGTTGAAAAATTGGTAGAATTTCAATGAAAAATCATAATATTTTTTAAAACGTTACCTGTCGATCATTTCTGGTCAGATTTCTGCTGAATTTCATTAAATTTCAATAAAAGATGAAAATCGAACCTACATATAAAAAAATCAGAAGTCAAAGTCACAGAAAAATTTTTGAATTCATGCAAGAATAACTACTTTTGAATGAAAATTTTAGAGCATCTGTGTAGGTAAGTACATATTTAATTTGAAAAAGGAGGTTCTGTGTTCAGTGTTGCCAATCATGGGAAAATACTGAAGTTATTAACTCTGATTTTTTTTTTCAATAATAAACACAATAAATTTAATTGCTTTTTTAAATATGTAATTTGCTACCTACTCTTACTATATAAATTACACATCAAAAAACCACATTAATGAAATTCTTCAAAAATTTTCTTCAAATTTTTTACATTTTATTTTGTAAGACTGCTAAAAATTAAAAACTGAAATTCTTCTTCAATTTTTTTTACTTATTTCAAAATTAACTGTGTAGCATCAAACTTGATTCAAAAATTCAGAATTTTCTTACCGAGAAAAAATAATTTTGACATTACAAGTTCCCCTCTTCTCCCTTCCTCGCTTCCTACTTTCTCCTCCTCCTCTTTCTCATTTTCTTTTTCTTCCTCCTCTTCACAGCAATAAAATAAAATTCTTTCACTTTTTTTGAATTCATTTTTTTTGAAAATTTAAATTTAAATTAAAAAAAAATTTTCTATTTTAAAATTGACTACATACTTACCATCAAACTTGATTGAAAAATTTAGAGTTTTTCATTATAAGAAAAATCAATTTTGAGGTCACATACTTACCTAATATTTTTATTTGAGCATTGAGAGCTGAAGAGAGATTTGCAACAATTTCACCTCTCAGAGAAAGAGGAAAAAGAAGGAAGAGGGGGAAGAGGAGAAGAAGAAAGGAAACAAAGAAAGTGAGAAGAGAAGGATGTGATTTCAAAATTGTTTTTTTTTTCAAGTTGAAGATTTTTAAACATTTTTGAACCAAGTTTGGTGTTATGCGGTCAATTTCAAAACTGAAAAAGATTGAAAAAAAATTTTATGTAGGCCTATTTTTGATAATTGGAAAATTAAATTTATAAAAATTCGAAAAAATTAACTGAAAATTTTTTAAGACGTTGGAGTGGAAGTGAGGAAAGAGATGGAAACAGGAGGAGCAGGAGGAAGAAGAGATCAGTTTGTGATCTCAAAATTAATTTTTTTTCAAATTTAAAAAATTTGAATATTTGAATCATTTAAAAAGGATTGGAGGAATGTTTCAAATTCTGTATTCCTAAAATATAAAATACGTAGGTAGTACTTGAAAAATAAATATTATTTTCCAAAAAAAAAAAAAACAACATTTGAAAAACAATCCTTTATACGTTTATAGAAAGAGAAGAGAAAAAAATGTGTGAAGAAATAAGGAAACGAAGAAAGACTGGAGAAAAAAGAGTAGCAATTTGTGATTTTGAAAGTGATTTTTTTTTATTTATTTCAAAGTGCATTTAAAATGCAAAATAAGATGTGAAAAAATTCGAAAAAATATCACTTTGTTAATGTGAGAAGAAGGTAGAGGGAGAAAAAAAATCTATTTTTCAGCGAAATCAGCCGCTTTAAAAGTAGAAGACGGAATTTAAATTTTGAAAAAAATATATCGGTATGTATTTTAAGAGAATGGAAATGAATGGATTTAATATAGAAAAATATTTTCATTTCCCCCTTTTTTCCAACTCATTTTGACTTGGAGGAGGAGTGAGGGAGAGGTTTGTTACATATGAAAGTCATCTTTCAGTTTCCTTTCTAATATTGTAAATTCTGAGGAAACATTTTTTTTTTCAATTGTCAGAATTCTTGAAACAGATCCTTTCAACAGATTTCGTTTTCATCCCCCTTCCAAGACAGAATTGTTCTCATTTTGACAAGAAAGGAAGTTCTTGAATATTAATCTGATGTCCTGAAATTTTTACCGGTTCTTTTTGTAGTTATTTCTCATAATTTTAAAAATGAAAATGAAAAAAAAATTGTTCAGAGGTGAAAATAATTCAAAAACTTTTTTCTAAATATTTTTTTCCATGTTTTAGGGGGTTTATATTGATTTTGTCCAAATGATGTGACAATTCATGGTATCCATTCTATAAAAAATCTGGAAAACAAGAAAAAGTCTGAAAATTTTGCAAAGGAAAAGTCGAGTAATTTTGTGATTTTCAGGAAAAATCCCTGGAATTTTGAAAAAATGCACCTAAGGAAACATAATGATTTATCTCCAAGTTTTAAGAATTTCTTGCATGTTTAATTTTTTTTCAAATTGAAAAAGTTATCAATCAAAGTTCAGCTGTTTTTTATGTATAACCGAAGAAGTATCCAGTTTGAAGAGAAGCGTATGAAAAAAATCTCCCCCCCCCCCCACAACTTCTTTTTCAATATTAAAGTATGGTGTACGACGTATAGAAAATTGGAAAAAATGGCCAGGAAAATTGCTCCGGAAAACCTGGAAAAATCAGGGAAAATGATTTGCCAAAAATAATGGACACTCTGTGACTTTATTTTTTTGTTTGAATTAAATCCAAATTGAAATGTTTTGAAAAAGTCTACATAAAACACATTTTTAAAAACTTCAAAAGTTTAGGTACCTAATTGGAGAATGAATGATTGCAAATTTTAAATGAAGGCTTTGCAATTTTAAAAAAAAATTTTAATTTAACAAAAATTTAGGAATTTTGATTCAACACAAATCTGATACTATCGACAGATTTTTGCAGCAGTTGCTCAAAAGTTCTATTCTTCGGGGATCAGGAAACCTTGAGATACACAAAGTCACCAGTCATCGCTTATGAAACACCCTGTATACATTTTTTTTCTCTCAAGCTTATGCTGCAAGCCTGAGAATACGAGTATATAGCTCAGGGAGGTGAACTAGATACGTATACGTATAGCCTGTAGGCAATATTTTTGATATATTTTTCAAACTATACGCGTTTTTATATAGTAGAGAAACGAAATACTCTATGTGTGTATAGTACGTATATCTCGTATGTATAGTTTGATTCATTAATCTTCGTCGGCGGCGTATGTGTGAGGGCTGGTGGTGGCTGTGCTATGCGTCTGTGGAACTGGAAGCACCATCGTATCGCTTCGGCTGCTCTGATGTTTCCTGTATGTACGTATTATCTTCATATAGAGCAAAAACTAACGTATTTTTCGCGCCATGCACAGCACACCGCCGACCATACTGTTGAGATATAGATATTATAGTATATGAGACAGCGTTTATCCGGCATAGAGGTATGAGGTATGAGGTACGAGTACGATGAGGCGCGGATGTGTGTTCATAAGGTGATTAATTTGACGCGAGTAGATATTACGTGAAAAGATTTGCGAAGCTGGAAATTAATTTGGTCGAATGATAAAAGACTGCGATGTGTGAGAGAAGCAAGCGAACACGTAGCATTTGGTAGGTTGTGCTGGAAAAGTCGATAACCAATTAACCATCGAGACGACACGATAATAAAAAGAAAAAAATACACCGAGAGATTCGACTTACTTACGTTAGATGTAATTCGGTCTCGTATAGTCGTGTAAGGTTGTAGCTTTTTTCAGTCTTTCTTCATCGTCACATATTGAAAAAGACGTCGGTGGGATTTTGGATGGGGAAGGGAGGGCAGATTAGAGGAAGAGAGGAGCTTAATATTTTGCAGTTGGTTTTCAACGTTTGGAATATTTCTGGAGTGATTTGAGAAAATTTGAGGGGACATTTAAAAATACACCATCAAATAAAATTTCAGGAGCTGAATTTCAGTTTTCAATTTTTGACGAATTTTTTCAAATTCAAATTTCAAATTTTACTTATTTTTTTCTTGGAGGAAAAAAAATCAAAATTTGATCAAATTGAAGTATAGAGCTGAAATTTGATCTGTATCCCATTTTAAGCCACCAAAATCGATTGAGAGAGACTTTGAGCTATTCCAGAGCCTCTAGTGGATTTTTGAATCCTCCAAGTTTCTGAAAGACTTCATTGAAATGGCTTAGATGATAATCAACTTTTTTGACAATCCTCTTCGATTAATTTAGACATCTCTAAAATCTGTTTCCCCCTCTTAAAATTCTAATTTCAACGCTATTCGAACAAATTCGATATTCTATCGATTTAGCCTTCGATAATTTGTCGATTACGCCGCTCAAAATGATAAAGAAAAGTGTTCGATGGCTTTTGTATGTAGAAAGAGTAGAGAAATCACCGAGTATAAAAGTTTACTTCGCTGTTCTCTGCCACGTCGATATAATACATATAACTTTGGGAAAAACTCGAAGCAATAAAAATTTTATTCGAGCAGAGATTTCTTTTTGGTCTGGCGTAGTTTTCGCGCTTTTCGCAAGCGATAATGACTATATGTAAAACATTGCGCATTTTCGTGTAACTATCGAGATTCTTTTAAAAATTTACATTCCCCTAACGAAAAAGACGTATATAGGTAGACGGAGAAACGAGTCTTGAATTTATGACGTCGTAAGTTTACTTCGAAAGCTTAATTGCGACCTGGAAAGTATACGAGTGACTCCATAGTGCCATATTTTTTCCCCGAGTGGAAATTTTTTCGCGGTGTGATTTTTTTACGCGTTTTTTCAAAGGTATAACTTTAGACGTCGGTGCGCGTTTTGAATTTATTTCGCGAGAATTGAAATATATGTAAATTGCACGCGGTAATTCCAACTTATGGATGATGTAAAAACCAACTCGATTCGATTCGACTCGACTCGACTCGACTGAGCTAAAAAGTTATACGGTATTTATTTGTACGTACGACGTTGAAGTTGGGATTTGTAATCGGTTCTTCGAGATTTTCTAAGGTGAATTTCTTTTTGAAATGAAGTGGAAAAGATTTGTACTTGTAGTAATTTTGTTTAAATGTGATGCGATCTGGGATAGGGTACCCAAAGTCGGAAAAGTAAATTTCGTGCTACAGCAAAAAACAGTTGAGATATTGAGAAATGTCAATTTTCAGGTTACACTGAAAACTTGTTCTAGACACCGTTGGCTATCATCTAGCATAAAAATTACCTCTGAAAGAAATATTTTTCCCTATTAAATACCCAAACGAAGTTAAAAAAGAAAAGGTACCCAAAGTCGGCGTGTTGTTTCCCCCCGCTTGCGCTTCCACTACCATTCCGCTTGCTACTACCCAATCGATGTTCTTCTGTTCTTTACTGTTAGTTATGTCAAATTCACAATAAAATTAGTTGTATACCATTAGAAAACACTTGTTACATATCTTCCTTGGTGGCTAGATGCCTGGAGAGCGGACCATCACGCCAGAGGTCATGGGTTCAAGTCCTTCTCCGGGCAAAAATTTTTTTATAATTTTTTTCACTTATTTCTTTTTAAAGTCGTGAGTTTTTGTAAAATTTTAATTTTTTACACATTTTAATGTTTTTTTTTCAAATTTTCTGTACAAAAAATGTGTTTCCCTCAACATGATTCAACAAATAGTCAACAAATGTTGACACAATTTTTAAAATTTGATTGTCTATAATTTTGAAGTATCATATCAAAATTTCAGCCAATTTAGTGCAGTAGAAGTCGAGAAAATAATTTTTTTTCGAAATTTTGAAGGAAAAACTTTAAACTTTGATTTTCTCAAAATTTTCTTTTTTTAAGCAGAAACTTCAACTGTTCATTGCTCAGCCGCAAAAAGGGCTAGACTTAATATCTTTTTTTTAAAAAAAAGCTGACATTTTAAGCTTTCAAATGACACAATAAAAACGAAAAAAAATTTTCCGACTTTGGGTACCCTATCCCAGATCGCATCACAAATGGTTTTAAACGATTGCAGAGATCGCTTGCGTGGTGTTGGGTAATTCATTTTTTGAGATAGGAGTCACTCAAACGATGTTTGTATTATTTGTTTACAAATGGTTCGATTGAAGGCAACTAAATTACTCTGCAAACTAGTGAATTGAGTACATTCTCGAATCAATCAATTCGTTCGAATACTGCTCGAGTTGAATGTACTGCATTTGTGCAACTGAGTCGGATCTGTTCACCTTAATTATCAATTTTTCGTTTGCGAACGATTCTGGAAAAAATAATTTTTCAATTGAAGAATTCGTAATCGATTCGAGTTGAATTTTTGAGTTGATTCAACGAATCAGGAATCGAAAGTTGGTCACGAATGAGTGAGCCATTTATAAATTGAATTTTGCCTGAAACAATTTATTGGAAGCAGAGTTGGGTAAAAAAAATTGTTCAAATTCAACAGAGTTAACTTTAAATTGACTTCTTGATTGATTCTTTTTGAAAATAATTTGAAAGGACTGTCGAACCAGGACTTTTTTTTCAAAAGTTTGGTCAAATTTTCTTCAACTTCTCTCAACTTTTTTTTCATGCGTTCAAATTTTTGCATTTGATTAATTACGAAAATGATTAAAGACTTAAGTGTTGAGTTCGCCTATTTTAATTCTCTTCAAAATGAATTGAATCGAGCGAAGAGTTGGTTGATTTTCAAAAAGAATGTTCTCAATCCTGATTGCAGATTAATTGCTTCAAAAATGAGTGGAGCTTTTTGTTTGAAAATTGAGAATAGGTATATATATTTTTTTTGAATTTGTTTTTAAACTGAATTATTTTCAAAGCATCTGATCACAGAATTGCCCTAGTTATAATTTGATGAAAAGAAGTGGAGAGAAGAAGTTAGTAGAGAGCTCCGTTGAATGAATAGGAAACCCTTTTTGAAGTGTTTGAAGAATGATAATATTATTCGTATCGTCGAGATTAATTGAATTATTTTTTATTAAATGCCATATTTTGAGAGAAACTTTTGACAATCATACAAAAATAACTCAAATTTTGACCATCTGAGGAAAGAATCTGAAATATTGCACATGCAAATTGTAAGGTATTATCAATATCAAATAACATCAAGAATGCGTAGTTTTTGCATTTTCCAATTTTGAAAATACGGAGGTCTCAGTGGTGGCAAAATTGGCTCAAATGAACGTGCAAGAAATTTCAGGCTCTAAATAAGTTTATGGAGATTTCGATCTGCGACTTTAAAAAAATAGATGATTTTTAAACCAGTTTTCGAATTATTTTTTGGTTTGTTGATTAAGTAAATTTATTTTGGAATCAAAAATGGATAAAAATCACTTTCAGTTTTCAGAAAAGTAGAAAGAGCCAAAAAACCTGCAACGAACATTCACACGTTTTTGGAACTACTAAGTGCAGTTTCTTTTGGATATTTTTGGGCAATTTTTTTAAAGGCTGAGGCTGGTTTTATTTTAAATTCAAATAAGAATGGTTAAAAAAATGAAAAAAATGAAAGGTGTCAAAAATAGGTACTTAATTTGAGTATTTTTCAAAATGACCTGAAATCTTCTGAACGTTCATTTGACTCAATTTGGATTCCATTGAGACTCTTGCTTTCTTGGAATTTTAAAAAACGTAGAAATTAAACCACACTTTAGTGTTCATTAGGCTCGAATATCTGGTAGTAATTTAATCAAACAAGTTCAAATTCACAAAAAATCTTGATTTTTTTTTTTTTTTTTTTTAAGTCTTGGAATCAAGAAGTTTTCATCATTTTTTCACAGCACTAAATTTCAATCAAACTAAATATTTAAAATTTGAAAAATACCATTTTTCGAATTAGAAAATATTAATCAAAATGGGCATTTTTTAGCTGAAATTTTACCAATATTTTAGAAACAATTAAGTTCCCTCGTTTTTTCACAGCCAAGCTGTTGCCTTCAGCAACATTTTGATTTTTTTCGCTAATTTTTGAAACTTCGAATCTCAGAATTGAAAAAAAATTCCCAAATTTGGTTTCGGTCGTTGACCAAGCAGAGAAACTATTTTTTTAACATTTAAATTACCAACTTGTGAAATCTTGAATTTTTTGTTCCCAGCACATCTGGATCTGGAGCCTTCAGCTGTAAATTATTGACCAATTTGACCATTTTTTTGAAAAATTGTCCGAATTAAAAAATATGGTTAAAAATTGTGTGATGGGGAGATATTTGGCACTTTGAAAGAAAATACAAATCAAATTCTTACCTTCCAATATCAATCATTTTCTGAAAAAATGAGCTCTGAAATTCATCAGAAAAAGTGATAATTTTTAAATCCAGTATAAAGGAGAAACCTTAATAAAAATCAAATTTTTAAAAAATGAACATTTTAGTAATTTTTTTTTTCAATTTTCCAATGTTTTTGGACTACTTATTTACTACTATTGCAGTGCTTGGGCTATTCACTGATTCCAAAAAATTGTGATTTTTTTTCAGACCCGAACATAAAATTTTTACGACAATTTATGACCAAAAAAATACTACAAAAATTCAATTTTTCTAGTCAATTCGCTTCAGAAACCTCGTGGAAATTTGAGCCGGCAGTTCAAGCTTCAATGCAGCTGCTTTCTCAGAAATATTTACCTAACAATAAGTATTTTTTTCTAGAGTTGATTTTATTGATGGGAAATGTATTTTGATGCCGAGCCGTGGAAAATGAAAATGAACCTTTTTTTAATTTTTGAAATAATTTGATAAAAGTTTTTGTTTCGAAAGTTCACCACTTTAATACTTGAGTACAATATTTATTATTCATCAAATCATCAGGTATTTGTTCCAAAGTGCTCAATTTCTCAAGCTTTCTGAAATACGAGACTCTCTACCCCTCAGTTTTGAGTATTTGTGATTCATTACCAACCTATGTCTGCCAGTTATATTGATTCCTGAACTTGAAAAAAATTTCCATGGCGGGAAAACATTCTCCTTCGAGGGGAAGCTTTTGGCTGTCAGAACCCATTTCCATCTCCATTCCCTCCAAAACACATCATGTTCACTTACGAAAAAAAATCTCTTCATTCACGAATAAAAACGAGCAGTCATTCATGTAAAACATTTCATTCAAAGAAAGAAGAAAAAACTCATTTTAATTCGTAATAAAAAAAATCCCCTCGAAATTTCGATCGTCGAGTAAAAAAAAATCCTGCATCTTGATTTCTCCGGGGAATTGAAATAAGTTCGCAATGACGAGATAAGGAGGCCTGCTGAAGTGAGGGGTAAGGGTAGCGAATTGTTCGGTATATCATTTTAATGCTAAATTATTGCAATTCCTTATGATAATGCTGTCGTGCGTATTTCGCTGGAAAATGATGGACTTTCCCTTCTGTATCCTATGCTGAGATGAAAACGATGAAGAAGAAGAGGAAGAAAAAAAAACGAGCGCACTTTCTCGTACGCTTAAAAATACATCACGATGTTCTTTCGTTCATGTATACTACGTATATAATGGTTTCCAAGATGATACAGCATCAGTGCGTGGCGTGGCAGCCCACTCTTTGTCGAGAGAATTGAAAGACAGAGTAAGAGATGGCGCGAAAGATACATCAGTATCGTATTATACGTGTGTTTATATGCTGAAAAAAAAGGGGGACAGAGGCAGAAGGAGAAGACTAAAAAGGAAACAGAAAGATATGTATATCGACATCATATCGTATGAGATACGAGGACAGGGGTTGACGAAAGTCGTACGTAGATGAAGGGGGTAGTGGTAGGTCTTGTAGCCGTGTTATTAGTGTACGCCAAGTGAAATCAACTCGTGCGTAAAACCCTCAAAGTCAATATTTAAACAAACAGATAACGATCAAGTTGAGCAAACAGTATGAGGAGATAATTCTTCGTTGTGGAAGAAAAGCATCTTTCGTTCGCTAGCAGCTCCCGATGATGAGGAAGACGAAGACGAAGACAACGTCGAATAAAGCAAAAGCACCGAACTCTCGCGGAATGTAGGCAGAAAAGAGAGAAGGCAGAGGCGAAAAAAAAGTGTCTACGACATTTCTCTCGTCTAAACTTTGCGTAAAGTAAATAAAATCCCGGTATCGGCGGCAAAAATAATGATTTCAATTCTTCGTCGCTTTTTATATTGTAGAATACTACATATTCCGACGAATGCCCTTTTTTTGTTGACATTTTACCGAGTCTGTTTTTCTTCCCTCTTTTTTTTTTATTTCTGACCGAAATCGAATTAAAATCGTTGTCGATTTCGTGTGTTTGTGTATATTATTTTCGGTATTCCCCCCCCCTTCGTTCGTCTTCTATGTAGTTTTCGTAATGTCAATTTGATACCAGAAATTTCGAGCCTTCTTTAAACTACGATATGGTCGGTCAAAGATCGAATTGTAATTTGGTAAATATCACGCGAGAAATTGAACAAAATGGGGGCAAAAAAGGGTTGGAATTTTCGTCGTAACGCTTGTTGATTATTTACAGCTGAGGGGTGTGGGGGGGGTTGCTGACGACAACGACGTGTCGTGTTGACGAGTACGAAATTAATATTTCAACGTTAATCTTTGCAACTACGACGACGACGACGACGACGAGTTCATCGTCGAACATGACTTCTCCCTTCACGCCCTCACCCCCCCCCCCCTCTCCGGTAGTTATAGTCTGCATCGAGGTGGAAAAAGAGTGTGGAAAAAGTTTCGACGAGTTGTATACAGTAAATTTCGCGTTAAATAAGAGCCAGTGCGATAGTTTTTCCTTTCGCAAGCGGTGCTTTTTCCTTTTGGAAAAAAGGTCGGGGGGTTGGAGAGAGGGGGGTACGGCGCGCACACGTGAATGGGAACACGTTTTCTCGCCCGTATCGCCGTGCTCGAAAACATCCATTATCTAATTTCGGGTTCGCCTCAAAATTAATTGTTCCTTTATCCTATTGTATTTGCTTTTAACTATTACCTGTCTGGTATCTTATTTATGAGTCGAAACTAACACGCCTTTTTAAAGCGGAGGTACCTACGACCAAAGTATACACTATGTATACCTTTACCTACCTTATATACCTCTACCCAGAGCGAAAACTTTGGCCATTTTTTATTACGTCATTATTTATAGATAATAAGAATTTTCGCGCTGCGCTATATGCTACCGACGACGATGCTGAAGAAGCGTGCGACTCAGAGCACGAGCGGGCAGAGAGCCCCCTCTTTGCCAAAAAATGAATGGAGAGAAAAAGCAGCTCGATTTTATCGTTTTTTATGTACTTTTCTTAATTTAATATTTTATCTGGTATTTTTACCTCTCCGTGTCGGAGGGCTTCGTTCTATGGTAAAAACGATTTGTTATACAAGGTTAATTATATTCTTTCGTAGCCTTTATCGCGTTTATTTATCTGCGTATAAATAAAGGCAGCTTTTAGGGTATTTTATTACCTTGAGAATATTGTCGACAAAAAGGTGGCCTGGCCCGGCGCACCGTTCGCGTTTGCGAGGCGACGACGATTTAAAGACGTGATAAATGATCTTCGACGTGGTCTGATGTTGTTGTTGTTGTTGCGGCGAGAACGAGGGAGGAAAAGTCGAGCGAAAATTTTTTAACGTGGAGGAAAAAGTGACTCGAGTCTGGGTTATTTGATTTTGGAGTGAAATTTTGGCAGAAATGAGTCGTTCGTTCGCGACGAATTGGGTTCGTTATTTTGTACGAATCGTTCGAGAACGATTTTTTTTAGAGTATTAATACGCGATGAAATTGAAATTAGGATCGTTTGAATATGAGTACTTTAGAGTCAAACCCAGAATTCTCCACTTTTCACCATTTTGAGAAAAACGCAAAAAACTGATGAAAGGTGGGAATCAGTAGTAGCAGGTTTCTGATCTCGCCTATATATAGTGCTTCGGGTAACAATCGAATTGACAAAAAAAAAAAAAAAAATTTCAAGTCTTTCCATAGCAGTAATTCACGATACCATTTTGGAGAATTCTGGTTTTGACTCCAAGTCTGTAAAAAATATCGAAAATACACGAAAATGCATGATAAAATGAGGGATAATTCTTGATTCAAGTCTGTTGAAAGTATCTCAAGGTTGTTTATAGTCGACTAGAATGAAAAAAAAATTTTTTTTTTAAGTATTTTTTTCAAAGTTTGACTTGAACCCGGTACTTTGGACCCCCTAACCATCATGGTATCGAATGGGGTAAAATGTTGAATGGCAATTGATGCGTACCTACTAACTGTACCCAAAACGACCATAATCTCATTTTTGAAAATTTTGGACATTTTTCGGAATTTGACTCTGACCCAGTACTTTGGACATCCCTGACTGCGTCATTGTGTCAGATAGGTAAAAACGGTGAATGGCAATCGATGCGTACCTACTAACTGTACCCAAAACGATCATAACCTCATTTTTGAAAAATTTGGAGAATTCTGGGTTTGACTCTAAGGTACTCATATGAGAAAATTCGCTTGTTTGTGAATGATTCAGTCGTTATGAATTTTGAGCAAATCATTCGCGAACGAATTGTATATTTTCTAATTACCTACCTACTATTCGGTCGTTTGTGAATAAGTACACAGCTACACACAATATATATTGTTTATTGACATTTTCAGAGGCTAGACAGAATAATAAAAGTATCGAATCGTTCGCGAACGAATGCAGTCTAGTTTTCGATGTTGAGTTTTTGAATGCCTAATCTCGAGGTGTGATCTTCATTAAATTTGATTTTTCACTGATTGATGCGTTCGCGAACGATTATTCTTGCTTCTGAGCGAATCGTTCGCAAACGAATCATCTTAAATTTTTATTCGTGGATTTAAAAATGTCAGGTTATGTATTTTCATATTTCAGTTGATGTGAGGTTGGAGTGATTCGAACGTTTTTGAAAGATTGATCGTTATTGAGCGAATCGTTCGCGAACAAATTGAATTGGGGTTTTGATGATGGAATCAGAAATGTCAGATTTCGTCAAGTTGTCTTTGTCTGATTTGATTTGTCAGTGATGCATTCGTTCACGAATGAATTTTTTTCACTCTTGGATGAATCAGTCGCGAACGACTCATTTTGATTTCCATTGATGAATTTGAAAATGTAAAGTTTGGAGCAAATCGTGAGTCAGATTGCTGGTTATGGAATTAAAACCGTCGAGTCTTGTAGTGTTCGGTGTTTCTTTCTCTGATGTAATTTTTCAGTGGTTGATTCGTTCGCGAACGATTTTGTCGCCTGTGAGAAAATCACGAGCGAGCGAATCACTCGCGAGTTTTGTCGCGTTGTTTTGTACAATATTTGATTCATCAGTACCTAATTGAGTCGTTCTCGAATAGTTTTTTGTGGCTGAGCAAAATCGTTCACGAATGAATTGAATTCTGTTTAGATAATTGGCTTTAAAATGTCGAGTCTTGTTGCATATGTCTTGTTTGTACAACATGAGTTTTCAGCGATTTATTCGTTCGCGACGAATGATTTATACACTTTTGCCCAATATCTTTTCTCAGCGAATCGATTACGAACGAATTGAACCGGATTTTCACGATTGAAATTATGCAGTTATATCGTGTTATCGGCTGATTTGAGTTTTCAATGATTCATTAATTTTTTTTTTCGAGTTCAGAGAGAATCGTTTGCGCACAAATCACACTCAATTTTGTTTGTAGATTTAAAAATTTCGTGTTTTGCTGCGTCGTCTTGACCGAGATTCGATTCATTAGTGATGCTGTCGTTTACGAATGATTTTCTTTGCGAATCGTTCACAAACAAAAAACGAAAAGTTATGTTGTGTTATCTTTACCTGGTTTGATTTATTTTTAGTGATTCAATCGTTCGCGAACACTTTTTTAATTTTTCCTCATCTCAGCAAATCATTCACGAACGAATTACCTACTTGCAATTTTTTATTGGTGATTTTGAAAATTTCAAGCTCTTCCGCATCGCCTGATACCAGACTTTTGATTCAGAAATGAATCAGTCGTCCTTGAACCTCGAAAGATTTGTCGTTTCTGAGTGAATCATTCGCGAAAGAATTGGTCTCAGATTTTGACGATGGTATCAAAACAGTCGATTTTTGTGGTGTCGACTTCACCTAATTTGATTTATCAGTGATTCATTCGTTCGCCAATGATTTTTTTGCCTCTGAGCGAATCGTTCGTGAACGAATCACTCACTATTTTGTGGGTGAATTTGGAAATTACGACTGCGTTGTCTTGTACCTTTCTTGAGTTCTACTGTAATTCATTCGTTCGCGAATATTTTTTAAACCTTCGAGCAAATCGTTCGCGAACGAATTACTCATAATTTCATCTGTAGATTTGGAAATTTCGAGGTTTTCTGCGTCGTCTTGTACCTTTTTTTTGTTCACCTGTAATTCATTCGTTCGCGAATATTTCTTTTTACCTTCGAGCAAATCGTTCGCGAACGAATCACTCACAATTTTAAGTGTAGATTAGGAAATTTCGAGTTTTTATGCGTCGTCTTGAACCATATTTTATTCATAAGTGATTCATTCGTTCGCAAATGATTTTTCTGCCTTTGAGCAAATCGTTCGCGAACGAATCACTCACAATTTCATGTGTAGATTTGGAAATTTCGAGTTTTTATGCGTCGTCTTGAACCATATTTGATTCATAAGTGATTCATTCGTTCGCGAATGATTTTTTTGCCTTCGAGCAAATCGTTCGCGAACGAATTGCTCAACATTTTCGCAGGCGGATTTGGAAATTTCGATTTTTGCTGCGTCATTTTGAGCCATATTCGATTCATGAGTGATTCATTCGTTCGCGAATGATTTTTTACCCCTGAGTAAATCGTTCGCGAACGACTCTCTCACAATTTTATGGGCGGATTTGGAAATTTTGAAGTTTTTTTGCGCCGTTTTGAACCATATTTGATTCATGAGTGATTCATTCGTTCGCCAATGATTTACATATCACCGAGAAAATCGTTCGCGAACGAAGGTTTTTGTCCGAGGGATTAAAACTGCTCACTTTCGTTGTTTCATCTCCATCTAATTGGATGTATCAGTGATTTATTAGTTCACGAAGATTTTTTGCCTCTGAGCAGATCGCTTACGGAATGATTTTTGCAACTATTGGTTAGTCGTAAAATACTAGATTGAAAAACCAAATGAACAAAACATCGTGTGAGCTTATTTGTATCATTGTTCGTTCTGGAAGTAATTAATAATTTTATGAATGAGCATTTTTATTTTTCCCGGTAAACATTATTCATTCTCATTGTAAAATGCTGAACAAGGGTCAGTTTTTTTTTGGATGCTCGAAGTTGATGAAACTAACCAACAAAAGCTTATTGTGTAAAACTAACCTTTGGAACTGGTCGATGTAAACGTAGCATGGCTTGTTAACAGACAACTTACCTGTCTGGTACCTTGTCTTGTATTTATCACCTCTCACCATAGATATTGTTGTGTGTCTGCCTGTGACGTCATATGATGAAGGTTGTTGTGCTGGTTATAATTGAGATATTGAGAACATTTTTTGCTGGAAAATGAACAAAAAGAAGCTTACTTGGGTAATTTGAAAAAAATGGTGATTTTTTGGCTATTTTACTTAATTTTTCAAAATTAACTATAATGATTAATGACCAAACAATTGGCACCTCTTTTTTCCAAAACACATACATATTTCCCCAGTTTCAAAAATGGTATCTTTCTTTGTCTTGATTTGATTAATTTTAATGTAAAATATTTGAGAAGAAAAATTTTCAAAACACGAATTCCCCCAAAAATAATCCATCTTTAAAATTTCAACCGGTCAGTAAAATCTTGAAAGTAGTCTACGATTTTGATGGCAATGGCCTAGGTGGACTCAGAATCTAAAATACTTACTAGTTTTAGGAACTGGACAATTTTTTCCAAATCAGGCCAAGTACTCGTGGGGGCTGGAATGAAAAAAATTACAGATAGGCAGTCGTCTTTCAAATGGGACACCCTGTATAGAACCTTTTTTATACGTTTTCTCTAACATTGCTCCAGATAGAAAGGGGTACCCCGCTGAAATACACTACGCAAGGCGTCGCGACGCAACTATTACGTAGGTAAAGATAGCAAGGTAGGTAAAGTACTACACTTACTATACGTATGTACGAATATTTTGTATTTACGTATTGCTGCATAAAGGGGGAGAATTTTTTATCGCGTATTTAAACAATATTGATGGCTTATTTTATAGCTCGAAGCAGGACGCGAGCGTGGCGCGTGTTCTTTTTAAATAATATAGGCGAGATAAGATCGCGCCGAGAGAAATTTTATGTGTGTATTTAATGTACCTAGCTACCTAGTACCTATCAAGTCTCTGTACCTCTTCAGGATATGGTATTGGGTTGGCTTATTCGGATTTCGAGTATACTATATGTGGGTACTCATCGTCGTACCTAGCTATATCTAAGGTATGTGTATCTGTATACGAAAAGGGTATTTTTCGAATTACTTTTCCACGATACGATGCCGGACGCGGGCGCGGGTGAGGCGAAGGGGTTCGGTCGTAGGAGAGAACTCGTACCCGGATGGGAAACTAATTTCCTCTCTATTTTGCGGAATAAGGTTCATAATTTCGCTATAATACCACGACCTGGCAAGAGGATTAAAGGAGCAGAAACGCAAGCCGAGAGAGAGATATAGTAAAGACGATTCAATGAGCACGAGGCAGCACCACCGCGGCCGCCTTCTGTACTATACAGGAGTCAATTTGTACTCGGTGGTCGACGCGAAGCGGCGTTTGCAGCGTAAAATATCGTTTAGGTGAGAATTGAAAACGCTCCGCTGCCGAGAGATGAAAGATAATTTTTAATTTGGCGATTCTTTTCTTATATACGGAAGCTTCCTTTCCCCCTGCTTTCTTCTCGGCAGAGCCTTATCGTCGACGTCGTCGTCGTCTTCCGGCAAATTACACTCGAGCAAAAAATCCCAATGAATGGTTCGCGTTGATCGAATAATAAAAGTGAGTTTTCTCACTCTGACTGAGCTACCCCAGATACACCGAACTACCCTACCCGACCCTATCTGATCGTTCTGAGAAATGTATGTGTCTAATTTACCGACAAGATATGTATGTACCTTGGTAATCGAGAAAAATTAAAAGGTACTATGAAGTCTGCTGATAAAATGTCAGGAATTTATCACGTTCGGGGTAAGGTTTTTGCAAAGGTATATAGATTTTCAACGGGAGAGAAATTGATGACTGAATGCAACGCTTGCTAGAGAAGCTGAGAGGTGAGGAAAAGTTCTATTTTTAATATTTCCATTCCTCTTATGGGATGGAAAATTTATTTCGAGCTCATTCAAAACAAAATTCAGAGTAAAATGATTTCTCTGAGCTATGTACTTTAGTGTTTTGGGATCAATATTATGCACGATATTGGCCTTAAAACCTCAGTTAGAGGGAGCTATCATCTTCAGTAGGAAGGAAATGGGTGCTGATTAGAGAATGTAGAGGACTCTTCAGATTTTTCAGGACATCAACGTGCACCTGAATGTCAAAAGTGAGCAGGCCACTAACTCTTCCATCATTCGACGTCGAACTCCCTCAACGAACGTATTTACGGCAAACCAAGTAGGCAACTTTATTAACACGTGGCTGACGTGGCTCGCGTATATTTACGGCGAACCGAATAAGTATGCAAGTTTATTGACACGTTGAAGACGAAAGCGAGAAGACAACTGCCTGCATCTCTTTACCTTTGGCTTTCGATCAACTGTCACTAAATGTGACTGCTTCTTTACTAGCGTAATAATTACGTTAACAAATATCTCGACTGTCAATTCCGAGACATTAATTTGTTCCAACAAAATACCAGGTGCCAATATGACATATACGCTTATGACGTCACCGTCGAAAGTTTTTTTTTCACGCATACATTACTTAGTTGTGAAAATTACATCAATATACGAAAACTTATCCACCATTTTGGCACTAATGGTTGTCGAAAGACGTAAATTCGAAAGGAGGTTGCGAGCAAAGATTCGTAATTTTTGACTCTAGAGACCTAAAACATTGTCTGACTTCCTTTGAATACAGAAAATATTTTTTCTATGCCAAAATTGCAGTAACGATTACATTGGAGTTAACGAATCTGTGTTTCAATTATTTCGCGTAACACCGTGAGCCTAATTATTTCATCGAATCGTTTAGTTTGTTGACGTATATGAAATAAAATTGGTATAAGCTGAGCTAGCAAAGGGTAAGTAAATGGTTTCTTCTTGATATTAGGAATACTCGTATAAGAATATTTCTAATCTTTCACTCGTTAGGAAAACATTCTCATCCTCCCCATTATAACCATTTCGGCTTGTATACAGTCTAACACTTACTGTATATGTATATATCACATTCTGGGCCCACCTGAGTCATTGCCATCAAAATCGAAGACTACTTTTAAGATTTTACTGACCGGTTGAAAGCTTAAAGGATGAATTCGTATTTTGAAAATTTTTCTCCCCAAATACATACGTATTTCGCATTAATCAAGTCAAAACTTAGAAAGATATGATTTCTGAAAATAGGGAAATATTTTGGAAACCAATGGTGTCAATTTTTTGGTCATTATTGTTGATTTAAAAAAATCAAGAAAAATAGCCAATAACTTACCAATTTTTAAAGGTTTTTTGAAATTGGAAATTAATGACCACGAAATTTGCACTACTCTGTTCCAAAATATTTCCCAAGTTTCAAAAATACTATCTTCGTTTTGACCTGATTAATGCGACATATTTGAGAAGAAAAGAATTTCAAAACACAAATTTACCCACAAGTAAACGATTTGAAAATCCTAGAAGCGGTCTTGGATTTGGACAGCAATGGCCTAAGGCGATCCACAATCTCAAATAGGTACTATTTTTTGGGACAAAGAAATTTTCCCCAACGAAAAAACTCACGATTTTTGTCGAAAATTTATTTTCTTTGAGGTTCCATATCTCTTCTCTAGAGTCACTTCCGAAGCCAACATGTTTTTTGAGCAGAGGTGGACTGGCCTATGATGCTACCTGGCGGTCACCAGGAACTCCTAGACACCAAATGGCACCCAGAGCCTCATGTTTAAACCAAAAATGTACTATTTTCACTTTCTTTGAGCATAGATTTTCGCAAGCTTTATGCTCTCCCTTCGCTCGAGCCCGTTTACTTTTATTTTATTTCAAAATTGATATGTCCAATTACCTATCCATTATTCCAATTCCAAAATTGTGTAGTCGAAAGAATGGACTCGTCACAAAAAACCCAACGTTTAATTTGGAGCAAAAAAATAACCAAATTTTTTAAATGCATTGTTTTTTGCCTCTTAAATCCCGAATTTTTAAAAGCGTCTCCCCTCGCTTCGTTTTGGTCAATTCCTATCTCTTTTCTGAACTAAAAAAATTGTTTCTCACCAGTCTACAAATTTTCAGTCACCTTTCTCCCCCCCCTCCCCCTCTAAAAAACTCTCGTGTTACTCTTGTTAGGTTAACTTTTTTTTGCAAAATCGAATTTTTAAAAAGCCCAAAAAAAAATCAATTGCATAATTCGCATTCAAGTATCCAAAACTGGGAAAAAAGTGGGAGGAGAAAGATTCTGAAGGAGGGGGGGGGGGTTAAATTTTGAAGGCGCTATTCGGTTCATCCACTATAGTGGCCAATAAAAATGTTTTCTGGGAATGTTTAAACTTGAAAAATTATTACCTATTCGTGAGAATTTTTGATTCACTGATGAATGATGATGAGAGAATGAAGAATAATTGTCATTTTTTGACAAGTTGAAAATTTCATTCTCCCTTCCCCTCTGATTTGATTTTTAGATTTTCTGATCAAAAAATCAAAATCAGGCCAAATTTTACTGTACATATTTTTAATGAGATGAACAACTGAATCAGGATTCTTATCAAATATGTAATTACTCGTAAAATATATTTTGTGAAAATTATTTTGACTAAAAAATATCATGGGAAGAGAGGATGCAGTGGGGAGTGGAAAATACTGTTATTTGAAAGTTTCGCTGTTTTTTCCTCGTTTTCCCTCTCCGTCTCGTAATTTCAACTTCAATTTTTCCTAATTTAAGTAGATTTTTGAAAATACCAAAAATTTAGGGAGACGAAAAATTTTTTGAAAATGACTTTGTGAAAATATTTCAGCCAAAAAATCATCATCGAAAGTGATTTTTAAATTCTAATTTCTTTATAGGAAATAAGAAGAAGAGAGGCTAAAAAAGTATATTTTTTTGCAATTTATATTTCGCTCAAAAAAATGATTAGATAATGTTGGAAAATGGCTCTATATGCAGTGATGTTGTTTTCAGCTCACTGTTGTTAAATTTCGCCCCTATCTTTTCTTTATGGCTTATACTTTAAAGTGCCTAGCTTGTCAGGTTTTTCAAAAATTTTCAAAATTTGATATTGGACTTTTTTTTGAGACCACAGGGGTGCCAATAATTTACAATTTTTTTAATTTCTCGCAAATTTTTAAATTACTTACAAAAATGTAATTGATCATTAATGGAAATACCATTTCTAATACAGGCATCATTTCAGTCCACGAATTCTAAATTTCACCGCAAACACGACCTTCCTTCGTCCACAAAAAGAAAAGAAAAAACCCAACACTTCAACACCGTGAAACCCCAACACGACGAGCTCCATATAAGCTGCAAAATTCACACATTACCAGGAAGTGACACTTTTCAGAGAATTGCTTCTCCTTCTTGTTCTCATATCACACCGGATCTATTCGGTCTCACGTCTTGAATATGTAATGGATTTGTACATAGTACAAAAGATGAAGAATATGGAGAAATGAGAGAGCATGGTGGAGACACGGGGCCAGGGCTGCAAAAAAAAAAAAAGAGCAAAAAGAAGAGAGAAAAATTTGCAGCATGAATAAAACATGCTCGGAGACGATATTTTTTAAACGTACACGCAAGTATACGCTGTATAGTCTTGTATGTACTTGTACGTATGTAAAATTTACATACACAACCTTGCTGACATTATTACACATTTCACGTATGTTCAGCCATTTCAAAATACTTACTCGGTAGTTTTTTACGCCTCGGTTTTCTGCCTCCTTCGCCTTCGCCATCACACACCTTATTTCAAACAAGCATAGACAGAGGTAAAAAGATGAGAAGGCGAAAGAAAACACATTGGAACAACATGTGGGTGGATATGCTTGGCTTTCATATTACCTACAGAGAAGTAGAAAAGTTTTAAAATTTAATTTAATCGTGAAATTTCACGTACCTCGTGTTTATAAAAATTGGCTTACATCGTTTTGGACTTCTTGAAGTCCATCGAAATGGAATAGACATAAAGAAGAGGATACTCTCACTTGAAAAAATGCTTCTCTGTTTCTTATTTCAAAAAGCTTAATTTTCGGCTTGAAACTTTTTAAAAAACAGATATGAAAAATAAAACCCAGCTCATGTGATGGAAAAATTATTCGTAAATCCGGCAACAACGCGCCACAATTCGACGCAATCTCGTACAATTTTTTATTATACATTAAACGCTTCAATTATTTCAACGTCGAAAAATCCCTAAGCCTCTGTAATGGAATATTCGAAAAAATATTAGACGAATAGCATAACTTTGATCTTTCGGATTCTTTGCTTTTTTTTACGTATACTCGTGTCGTCCTTTCTGTTTTCAACTTTTCGTCGTCGATGACGTCCGTCCTCTTCGTCTCACTCGTCGACGTCGATATATAAGGTATTTCTTTTTCTCCATTCACCGATAAGGGAAGACCTTTATCGAGAAAAGTGGATTTAAAAATCCTTTTACAATAGGTCGACGAGTGAAAAAAAAGAACAGAATTGAAAGGTGATTTTCATAAAATTTCACGTAACGCTGACCAAGCGATTCAAACGTCTTTTGTGTATTTCTTTTTTACTTTTCTTTCTTGCTGTTTTTTTTTTTTTAACCTCTGTTGTAGGTAAGAACACGACTATACGAATATAATAATTTCATTTCGTCGGGTCGCATGTAGGCCACTTCGAGTCGAATATTTCGTATTATATTATTGTATTAATCGTATGATTTTGCTTTTCGTAAGTTCACTAAGAAGAGGGGGGAATTCGCTGCGTGCATTTGTTCATACGAGTAAGTAAGGCCCCTTAAAATAGAAACTACGAGTATTTGGAAAATGTATGTTTCTGAATCGTTGAAGGGGATTAAGAGGACAGTTATTCAAAGTTTGGGGTGCTGATTTTAATCTTGGGACTATTTATAATTTTCTTGTTTCAAAATGGGAAAATCCAAAAACCCTTCGAAGGCTTCAGAATGGCTCGAAACCATCTTCATTCGATCCAGGGCATCAGAAATAGGGTATAAACCAAGTTTCAGCTTTCTACCTCGATTTTATCAAATTTCAAAGTTTTTTATAGCGAGTGAATAAACTGGAATTGAAAAAATTCACTTGGTCATTGTGTTTTTATATTCTCTTTTGAATTTTCTTTGCCTGATTCTAAAATGTTTCTGCAAATTGGATCAGATACCTACTTTCCTGGTGAGCTTGGGAGGAAAATTGCTGTAATGGATTGCATAGGATCTGTTTATTTTTTTAATGCTGAATTTAATTTGGAAAATAATGCCAAAATTAATTAGGGAAGGTCATTACGGAACCCCCCCTCTCCCATTTCCACAGCAGTCTCGCTAAATGTACTGTTTTATTATTACCTACGTTAACCAGATGCAATACTCTTAACGCACGGATCATTCATTTCGCAAAATATAATGAGAAAATTACGTCTGAAAAAAAATGGTAGGTACGTATTAAATGTATAGGGTAATAAACATTTATTACATAATATTATGCCAAGGGGGTAGAATGACGAATAAAGAAAACAGGGAATCTCACAAAGAAATAGCCTAGCATATATTTATCGTTTATAAACCAGATCTCGACTGATACACCAAGCGAGGGCAAAGTCACCTCACTTTCCACTTTTCTGCTCTTTTTCCTCGATTCGAATCTTGTTATCATCGAGTTTCCAAATGTGACGCGGTTTTGGGGGAAACAAGTACTGCAAGAAGACAGCGAGAGAGGAATTGTTTAGGAAATTTGAATTTATAACGTATAATTTCTTCGCTATACGCAGCCCATGCTATACATACTTATATACGTAGGTAAATGAGTGCAATAGCTCGGTGGCTGATTTTCTTTCTTACTGCAGGATGGAAAAGGGGTTCGGTTTTACGACGATCACGTAATTTGTTAGCAAAGCCAAGAGGGTTGTACCTGGATCATAATTTATTTATCTTATCTAAAGTACTTCTGTCCTTCAGTTATTTCTTGCTACCTTGTTATTACGTTGTTATCTGCGACTGTTTATCTGCGCCTTACTTCTCTACCGAGGAGAATTCACGATGTACGTACGTTATACAGGGTGTTCCGACGAACGTCTAACGTACATATGTTGAATTTTGAAATAAAATGCAGGAGAGATAAGTGAAGTCGGAGAGACATTGACGAAAATGTACCAAACGAATTGAAAGCTGAAACTGATCTAGGTCCGGCAAATGGGGTCAAAAGGGGGTAAAAATACTAAAAATTCTCGATTTTCGTGATAAATTTTCAAGGCTAGTGGCAACTTAGTTGAAACGCATTTTAAAGTGGCATTCAGAAGCACTGGAGCAGTACTTATTTTTGAAATGAGAAATTTTTCAAAATTATTTTCTGGTAAGGGGAAGGGGGAGTCGAAAAATTGTCTCAAATAGGCATGTTACACTTTAAGGAACGAACGCAAATGTTTTTTGGTTCGTAGAAGAGTTGAGTTTTATTTTTTGCTTTTTTGATGATTAAAAAAATATATCGTACGTTTTAAAAAATCATGTAATGAAATTGTGATAGAGGGCTGAAATTATTTAGTTTGTACTTACCTACCTTTTTTCTTTCGATCTCCGAAATCGAATTTTGTTGTTTTCGGCTCGTTTTGCAGCCTCCAGTGGATTTTTAAAATAGAAGGCCTGAAAACCTCAACGTATCGGTTTGGAAAGTTGAATGCAACAAGAACCAACTTTTAGTTTTTTGCTTGAACTTGATCAAATTTGTGTACTGCTTGTTGTTGTTGTTTTTTTAAAATGGAAAATATGTCTTTGAGTTTTAAAAATTTTTGCAAAAGTTGAAGAATAAAACAAAGGTTGCATTTTTTATCAGAAACAAAAAAAAGTGACCCCCCCTCCCCTAGTTTGGTGCTATTCCATGTGAAAATAACATACCTATACAAATTATTAGCTCAATGAATGCATTGCATATTAACCCTAAAAGTAACTTTTGACTACTTCACTTATAATTTACTTTTTTTTTTTTAATTTTTCGATATTCATTTTTTTCAAATCTTTGCCCTATACTTACTTCTTGAAGAAAACAAGAAAAAATGTTGAAAATACCGATAGTGAATATTGTGAAAGTATGGATTTTTTTTTTCAGCTGGCTGCACGTCCTTTTCAGCTTTATTTATTTATAGTCACAAAGCCTTAGACTTTTACTGAACAAAAAATAGAGACAAACCTCTTTTTTTTAAAGTTGCAAAAAAGCTTCGTTTCTTGCTAAAAGTTGCCAAAAATTGTGAGTTTTCGCAAAAAATCCCAAAAAGTTTCATTTTTTTCAAAATATGCTCGAGAGATGTTTTTTTTTTACCAGAAATTATTGTCTAAAATTGCCAAAAATGAAATAAAGTTTGTTTCTTCCTTTAAATGATGTTAATAATTATCTTGCTTTTTGGAAAATTTTTAAAAAAAATCTCGCTCTTCAGAGCGAAATTGCTAAAAATACCCACTTTTTCCCCAAAAATTGAGTGCCCAAAAGTTTGGCTTTTTTGCTAAAAGTTGTCAAAATGTCCCGTTTTCTATCAAAAAGTTGCAAGTTGTCCAACTTTTCAAGCAGAAAAAATATTTTTTTCTGTTAATAATTGCTTGACCATCCTAGCTGCATTTTGCTAAAATTATCAAAATTTATATTTTTAACGAAAATTCTCGCTTTTCAGCATCACTTTTTTTCTTAAAAATCTCCAAAAAGGTCGTTTTTTTGTCAAAAATTTCCAAATAGATAGTACCAATTACTTATTGTCAATTATTTCCAAAAAGTCCTGCTTTTCGCAAAAATTGTCAATATTTTGCATTTTGTCAACTTATCGTTAGAAATTTTCACTTTTTAAACAAAAATTGTTTTTGCTAAAATTATTGTTAAAGTCTCGTTTTCTGTCAAAAATAAAAAAGTCTCTTCTTTTGTCTAAATTGCCTAAGTTTTCTTCTTTCGCCAAAAATTGTGTTATTTTTGCATCCAAAAACTTTCATTTTTTTCCAAAAAATTTTTTAATGTGTCGCTTTTTTGTTATAAACTGCTAAAAATCCTTTCTCATGCTGAAATTGTCCAAAGTCTCGCTTTCATTTCCAAAAATATTGTAAGAATTCTCAATTTTCGCCCAAAATTGCCAAAAAGATATTTTTTTTCAAAAAGTTGAAAAATATTAATTTGTACCTACTTACCTAATTAAACTTTTTTTTTGACAAAAATTGCAAAAAAACACGTTTTTTTTGGAAATAAATTGTCAAAAAGTCCTGCTTTGTACTAAAATTTTGCAAGGTTTCTATCAAGTTTCATTTTTAGATTTTGATTAAAAACGAATCGTTCTCGTTTATTCGGTAATTTTTTTTTGGCATTAAAATGTTTTCCCCATGTTTTGTCACTTTTTTGGTTACTTTTTCAAGCGGTTTGCAATTTTTTTTTGAAAAAAATGAGTACGAGCCCTGAAATTTTAAAAAACCATTGAATAAATTAAGAAAATATTGAGCTTTTTTCGAATTATAAATTTTCCAAAGGCTTGTGCCCTCGCTTCGTTTGGACCATTTACGATTCTCATTCAAAAATTTAAAGAAGTCTATCTACACCCCCCCCCCACTCCCCTCCTGTCCCTTCTCAACAGCATGGCTTCGATCCTCCTCTGGTTAGAGAGAACTCTGACGTTGAAGATTGAGAAAACAAGTTCCTTTCAACGACATTTCGTGATTAAGTTTCAAGCACAGAACATATATTCAAGTATCCACAATTCAAAACTTTTCTCGGAGAGGTTACTGCACCCTATTTTTCAAAATGAATTCAATCAAAACGAAAGATGAAAATACTGTAGAAAAAAAAACATAAGCTATGTAGATCGACTTAGGTTTACGTGTATGTCTATGTATACAGACCTATAAAGCTTTTCCTCTCACACTACGTATTTTCAATTCTACTCGTATGTACCTATATGTAGATAGTTTCTTTTCTCCTGAACGTGCACTTTCCTGTAAGATGACATGTGCCTTCGCCATTCAAAAGAAACAGAACAGAAGAACATTTCGTCAACTCTCTTCCATCTATTTCCCAACTCCTATAACACGCTATACTCTTGTACTCGTACATATTTTCTACAAAAGTACAGTACAGATACTGGCTGCGCAGCTTTTTCCATACAAAGATAAATTACGCTATAAATTTAAGCGTCAGCGTATTTTGTATATTTTTACGACCGCCATGCTCTCTCTCACTCTCTCTCTCTCTCTTATACACGTATCTTTAATCCACCACTGAAATATACCCAGGGCATACGAGAGAAAGAGCTGCGAAAACGGGCCGATTCTGTTCTATTCACAATGTGGCCAGAAGCAGTACTACATATGTAGATATACGAGTATACTAAAGCGACAGAGAGGTGCAATTTACGAATACGTTTTTCAAATCTAAAGTACCGTGAAAAGATGCAAAATGCACCAGTCATCATTTTACTATTTGAAAGTATATAGTACGCTTTATATACAGACACAGAGCGTAGTGTACAGTACGTAAAATGTGTATGAAACGAACATACACTATATAATACCCCCCCCCCCCCTCCTTCGAATTTTTCATCCCCATTTTATGTACTTATTTTGTGCAGGCGAGACGAAAAAATATAACTTATACATCGCCGCGAAACTCGGGTCAACGTTTTGAGTGAAAAATTTTTCTTTCCGTTTGCATTTTTGAACCATTGTTTAGAATTTTTCATCATTTTTATGTGTTTTTGTTTGTTTCGTGAAATACTTCCACCTTCCACGAAACAACTTTTTGCAAGGGTTTAAATTGTACTTTTACGGAGTAAAAAATGATGAAGAAATGAGGGGGTGTGAGTTTTGAGAGGATTTTGTATATGGTTCTCATGAGACTTGAGTAGGTATGAGAAAATTTCAAATGAGCTCAAAGTTTGAATTATAGAATTGAAGAGCTTCGATTTCGTCAAGTTGAACTTCTTCAAAATATTGAGTTTTATTCGTTTGTATTTTAGATGAGGTTGTTAAAATTGAGTTTTCTTCTTGACATGCATTTGCATATTTTGACTTTGGCTTTTCTTTTTAGTATTTATCAAGTTACTTGTTTATTGTACCTATTGTTAATGCTTCGATTTGGTAAAACTATACTTACGATTTTATCTCGATGAGACCGAGCAAATAGAATAATAATTTTACGAGGAGAATAAGAGACATTCGTATTCGAGAGTATCTCAGATTCTGGCGAATGTCTGTCGATAACAGACGTACCTTTCTTAAACGAGTGTAAGAATTTTCATCACGACAGTAAAACAAATATTGTATAAGAAGATAACATCGCTTCTCGAGAGGGAGATTGAGAAAAATGCGACGATAGTCTGGTTACCTACCTACTGTTAGGATGACATGACGCTAGGTGTTTATTTTCATTTTATTTTTTTTTTCCTTCTTTTCTTGCGTTGGAAAAAGAAGAACAGAAAGAACCTCGATAGTAGATTTTCCATCCACGTATACGTCGTAACAATGACGTTGTCTTTGGTAAGATATGATGCAGGTAGAAGGGTTAAACGTTTGGAAATTGTTTTACAATCGGAAACGAGAACGAGAGAATCGTCTATAAGATGTTCGATTACGATACAAGTATCGTAGACCGTCTTCGCAGTACATTGAAATCTCGAAGTCGTCTTCGTCGTCTCGTAGATGAGAAGCTGTGATGCTGCCTTGGCGATGAAATATTTACAAACACTTACTAGAGTACGATTTTTGTTTACATTTGAGATACGTTAGGTAGGTGCTGATGCCACTGAATCACACACTGAGCCGTCTCACTGCAGACTGCCTCTTTCTTGGTGTTTTCGAGTGAAAATCAACCGACAACGTTATACGAGTACGAGGAGATCCGCGACGAAGATATCGCGTTAAATAAATGTTTTGAAATATCTCGAGCGAAAGAGAGTACATATCACGTATGTGTGAACTGTGAAGTGAAATGTTGAACAAGAAGTACCCGCTGCACACTACTAGTACACATGGTATGAGGGTGTAGAGATGTGGTGTTGTCATCTTAGTGCTTCTATATGCTGTATATGACAACTCGTTCAAAGGCAAAATGGAATGGATGAAAATTATGCATTTTCGATTGTATGTATGTACCTATTTTTGTTTTTTCAGGCCGGATTTCCCCCCCTCTTCTCCTGAGCAGTGAATTGATTGTGTGATTTGCTTGCAAAAATATTAAAGTTAAGTATGGGCTAGAGCAAAAGAAACACGTTTTTATTTCTCTAAAATTGTACCGTTGAAGTAGTAAGGTTATAGGTAACTACTTCTTTGAAAAAAAAAAACGATTTTTGACATTTCTGCACTTTTGGGGTTTTTTATAACACTCTGCTACCAAAAATAACACTCATACATATATACAGTATTGAAAAACAATTTTGATGAATTTGAACATTTTCAAGATAGAAATAGTCACAAGAAGTTGTTACCAGAACAAATACCTGTATGAAAATGGAACACTTTTCATGGAAACGGAATTTGCACTCATGAAATTTCAGTTTTTGGAGAAAAACTCAAAAACTATACAGTAGGTACCTATATTCTTGAAAAAACTAACGACATTTTGACGATTGAAAATTTAATTCTCTGCAACTTTGCTTCTACGAAATTTTTTTGTAGGGCATTTCGTTTCGTTTCCAGATCGATTTCAATGAAATTTTGCAGCTGAAAATGTTATCCAAACATTGATATATTCGCTCTCTAAGAACTCATTTTTCAAAGTACCTACCTACTACATAATTTGATGAAAATAATGAATCAAGTATATGTAAAAAAAAAAAAAAGAAAGAAAAGAAACCGCTCTCCTATAAAATTTTACTTTTTTGAGATGCATAACCTTATGACTCCGAATGTGCAAAATGTCCCCTTTTTGAGAACCTATAAACCTCCAACAGGAGCACATGCGGAGCTAAAAAAATTTCTGAATGTCGTTCAACTATTTCAAATCAAAATGACTGAAATTGGTCAAAATCCTCCAACATTGCGATTACTAATGTATGTAGGTAATACCTAATTTTATGATACATGAAACAATGATTACGATAAGTATCTCAATTTTGTTAAATTATCAGTAATTATTCATTTATAGGGGTGTCGTTAATTTGTGTACATACGTTGCTGTGTAATGTTAATATGGAATAAATGAATTTGAAAATTTTGGTTAATAATTTACTAGTATCGATTTACTAAACGTTTGGTAAAATACCATTAATTAATTACCAAAGGTTTGATAAAGTACCAGTAATTACAAAAATCTTGGAAAATTTTGGTAAATTAGCAATATTTACCAAAAGTTTGGTAAATTACTAGTAATTACTAAAATTTTGGTAAAATACGATTCATCACGAAAATTTTGGCAAATTACCAAAAAAAAAAAAAAAATTTTGGTAAATTACCAAAAATTATTAACATTTTGTTAAATTACCAATGATAACAAAAATGTTGGTAAATTACCAGTATTCTTTAAAATTTTGGTAAATTACTAGAGGAGAAGGTACAAATATGGACCCCCTCTAGCTTTTTGACTTTAAAGGGTAGAAAAAATTATCAAATTTTTTTTTTGAATATATGTACCATTCGAAAAGCCAAAGACTCTAGTATATTGTGTTGGAAAAAAATTTTGTTTTGTTGAAAACTCACGGAGAAATTTGAAATTTAGAAAAGTGACATAAAATGGTACAAATATGGACCCCCTCAAAAAAATGAATAAAAATTTCAGAAAATTGAACAAAAATTTATTTGAAGATGTTTTTTGATGCTTTGGACTTGTCTTCTTTATTAATAATACGTTTCTCGGTATTCTAAAAACCATTGAATCAAAATTGAATGAAAAAAAAATTAGGGGTCCATATTTATACCCATCCAAAAAAATGGCTAAGTTTATGAAAAATGAAAAAATCATGGTCCATTTTCGACACTTTGGACTTGTCTTCTTTGTTAATAACACTTTTCTCGACATTCTAAAAAATATTGAATCAAAATTAGGTAAAAAAATTTAGGGGTCCATATTTATACCCATGAAAAAAATCGACGCAGTTTATGAAAAATGAAAAAAATTATGAAAATTAGTTGAAGTACAGACAAATATGAAAGTATATTTTGAAAGTACACACTGTAAGCTACTTACTTCGCTAATAATTTTTTTTCCAAACTTTATTTGAAGTTGATGAATTACCTACTGAATGAAAAACTTGTAAAATTTTCCATTGGTAAGAAAATAATGCGCAAAAAAAAACAATTGCTGATGAGAGATACCCAAGTTTGCATGGATCCGAAATAAGTTCATGGATCATCGATACTACACTACTAGTATAATTTTTGGTACCCAGCATGACCATAGCGCTAGTGGTTGTACACTAAACCATGGGGGGGGGTCCATAATTGTACCTCCTCCTCTAGTATTTACTAAAACTTTGATAAAATATCAGTATATACAAAAGTTTTGGTAAATTACCAGTATTTACCATACCAGTAATTACTGCTAGTAAATTACCAGTAATTACCAAAGTTTTGATAAATTACCAAAAACAACCAAAATTTTGGTGAGTTACCAAAAAATTAAAATTTTGCCAATTTTGGTAAATTGCCAAAAGTACTTAATCAAAATTTCAATAAATTACCAAAAAAAAAAAATTTGGTAAATTACCAAAAATAATCAACATTTTGGTAGAATACCAATGATTACAAAAATGTTGGTAAATTACTAGAATTCTCTAAAATCTTGGTAAATCACTAGTATGTACTAAAACTTTGGTAAAATACCAGTAAGTAATTACAAAAATTTTGGTAAAATACCAGTAATTACAAAAATGTTGGTAAATTACCAGTATTTACCAAATGTTTGGTGAATTACCAGTATCTACCAAATGTTTATTAAATTACCAGGAATTACTGCTGGTAAATTACAAATAATTACCAAAGTTTTGGTAAATTACCAGTAATTACTAAAATGTTGGTAAATAACCAGTATTTTTTAAAATTTGGTAAATTACCAAAAATAATTAAAGTGTTGGTAAATTACCAGTAATTACTAAAATGGTGGTGAATTACCTGCAGTATTCTCTAATATTTCAGTAAATTATCAATAGTTGCTAAAATTTTGGCAAATCACCGGTACTATACTGTAATTCAAGGAAAATGGTTGGTAATGACCCACTTTGATTGCAATAAATTACTAGTTGGTGATATATGTATATCACTGAATTAATCATCTTGATTACATTAATACCAATAATTACCGTAGATTGTCAGGAACTCGTATAGCTACTAGAAACATTGAATACAGCTCTTGAAAAATAAAATTGATCAGAGCTTCGTGACCTTGAATGAAACTGAATTGAGAAAGTCTCAAAATTTTGCGCGAGTGTATGCTCATAAATTCATAATAATTTGATTTCAATAGAATTAAAAGTTCTCGAATGAGGCTAAATTTTCGATTTCTTCAGTATTGAACGATTTATTGATCTTGTTTGTGAGATTGATTCACAGTTACTTATTTCATACTTCACCTACATTAAATTGTTCGTGTGAAGATCAATAAATTAAAAAATTTTTAAACTAGTCGCGAACGATCCGAGTATTGAAGCCTAAATCATTTTCAAGCTATTTCGTACATTTCTTAAACGAACTACATATTAATTGCAAACAAATTGAGAATTTATAAGCAGCATGGGTCATGATGAACCAAAATTTTCATATTTTCCATATTTCCATCATTCGCGAATGATTCACTTCATGACTCTATCACAAACAGCTTCTGATATTTAATTGTGGTTCATCTGTAACAATTTTCAAATATTGTTCGCGGTGAATCAATTGATGAATTAATTCAGTCAAATCGTTCTCCAGTGACTGTGTAAAATTTTCGAATGAATCTTTCGCCAAAAACGTATCAAGTTTTTTATCGATCCGTTTATTGAATCAAATTAGGAAAATTGATCGGTTCGTTCAAAATGATTCAGTTTTTGTGCTTGCCAAAAAAGAATCCCTTACGAGAATTGTGTGAAGAATGTTTGAAATTTTTCGTTACACGATAGTTCAAAGAATTTATGGAACCCGGTAGGAAAATTTTTTTCTATTCTTTTGTAAAATTACCTACCCACCTACATTGTGCCTACACCTACCCAACGGAACAAGAATTCGTATCATTCTCGTTTGAAAAACAAAAATTTCTTCAACCTAATGCTCTCATACGATATAAAAGCGACGAACATGTTCATTGTATGTAGAGAGATAGCTGCGAAACCTGAACGATGACGACGAAACGCCAACGTTGAACGCGATAAAAAAGATTTTTGACTAAATAGTTGAAGTTTTTGAGCACTTTTAAATCTTCCGTCTCGCTTTCTCCGACATTCCGTTGACATATTTTTCTAAAAAGTAAAATGACAGCATAAAAGCGTTTTTCGGAATTAATTCCATGGTTTTTCATTCGAACGCCCGAAAAAGAAATTAAGACAAGAAATCTTCTAAAGAGGATTTTTCCTCACTCCCCTCCCTTCCCTCCCCTTCCCTTCCCTTCCCTTCCCTTCCCTTCTCTTCCCTTCCCTTCCCTTCCCTTCCCGCAGTCATCGTGCTTCTCCAGGCATTCGCAACCCTGGCTCGACTCTTTTCCCTTTTCATTATATCGCCGCCGCCTTTATAAACGATACGCTTTTTCCTCTTTTTGTTTTTTTATTCGGTATTTTTATATTTTTGGAAAATCCGCGTAAAATTTCGAATCGAAATTTAGGCTGTTCTTTATACCATGATGATGATTTTTGTCAAAAAGAGACGAAAAGAGATGCCGATGTACAGTATAGGTACCTACCTAATTAATTAGATGGAAATACCTACTTGTAGTCCTGATTTACGAATTTCTCCTTGAACAAGGCGTCATCATCGTTATTTTCGATGTACCTACCTACCTAACCAAAGCGAGTATACCTCGTTTGTGAAAAAATTCGATTCGTTCGTTTTCATCTTTATTAATAATTCGACGAGAGAAATTTCGCGATGTGTTTTTTACTCAATTTTTAACGACGACGAAGAAGAAGAAGAAGGAAAGCGAGAAAAAACGAGAGAATAAGATGAATTGTTAATAAAACGAGAAATATTACTTTATCAGATTTTTTAATTGTTTTCATTTTCTTCTCTTTATTTTATTTAAACGAAAGATGAGAGATTTTAATTGGAATTTTTTTTCACTGCGTCATTTCTTCGAGTTATTTCGAATCGTTTATTAAATTATTCAAAATTATTTTTCGTTTTCTCTTTCTCATTTCGGGAAAATGAGTACAAAGAGGAAAGTATTTTGTTGATGGAGTTCTTGGAAAATGAATTTTTTCACCCTTTTGTTTGAAAATAAGATTTAGAATGCGAGGATTTTTTCAAAAAAATGGTATTTTTCCTTTAAGAATGACGAATGTTTGGGTGTTTTTTTCATGTGCTGGTTCCTTTGGTTTAATTTATTCTTGATGAGCTTAAAATGCCAAAGGTTGTATATATTTTTTAATATCTAATTCGAAATCCAATTTGATAATTTTTGGAAGCTCGCAGAAAAATTTTTAGTACTCCTTTTGAGACCAATAAAGTGATTTTTTGTGAATATAGCTTCTTCGATGTAATTTTCGTCTATTTCCGTGAAGGGTGAATTCACATTTTCATTCGATTATCGAAATTTTATTTTTACTATCGCAATTGATAGGATACTTGGCATGGTTGGCCGTTTGATTACAAATATGAAATTCGATTCGTTTTCCTAAGAAGAAGGGGAAAAAAGGAAGAGAGGAGGAACAAATGGGCTAAAATTCTTTGTGTAATATTGCCCGCCTTCGGACGACACAGAGAAAAAGGGATATTTGATCGTCATCGTTGTCGTCGTATAAACGACGATATTCCTTTTTCGATATGGGCTGCTCGCACGATATAGGCGATGGCGCTGGCTACTAGTTTTAGATGCGTGTACGAGTCTAAAGTATATACCGCCGCCGTATAATATGTAGTGTGTACTCGTACAGTATAAATGAGATGTGTTGGCGAAGGATACGAGGAGGGTTGGTGGGGAGGTGAGGGGGAGGGGAGAATACCGCACGAAATGGACAGGCACTCGTTCGAAATCACCACTTAACATTAACAAATAAATGTATTTTAGTAAGTTTAACGAAGTTGGCAACAACAGTAATCAAAGTTAGGTTATAGCTTTTGCTAGAAAAGTTAGTCGATTTGGACTTTTGTCTTTTACTGTGGCATTATCCGGGCAAATGGTTATTGTTTAAGTGCTTCTGTTGTTTTTAGCCCGTTATAGTTAGCGACGCGAAGTTATTGTTACTGTTATTGTTACAGGGGCATTTTGCAGCACGGAAAAGAGCAGTATGAAGAGGCAATCAACAGCTATAAGATGGCAATTCATTACAGACCGATGCTAGCTCGTAAGTTGAAAGAGGTTTTTATTTTCGTTTAATTCTTTTATCGTGTAGTGTGCTACGCGGCGAGCGTCCGCGGAGGTGGACCTGGATGCGTCCAAAGACCTCTTGATGAGGTCTTTGCCCATGATCGAAATGGGAGGAAGACGGAGGGATTTGGTAATTAGGTGTCAAAAGTTTGAAAGAACCGTTCGCGAACAAATTGATCAATTCTTCAATTTATAAATATATTCGTTCGCAAATGATTCACTAACAATTATTCAATTCGTCCGCGAATGATTCACCAAAAAATAAATTAAGTAAATGAATCGATTCGTTCGCGAACGAGTCACTTATACGAATCAATTCGTTCGCGAATGATTGATTAAAAACTATTCAACTCGTTCGCAAATGATTCACTAAATATTATTCAATTCGTTCTTGAATGATTCACTAAAAGTTGAGTAAAAGAATCAATTCGTTCGCGAATGATTCATTAAAAATCAAGTAAAGTAAATAAATCGATTTGTTCGCAAATGATTCAACAAAAATTATTCAATTCGTTCGTGAATGATTCACCAAAAGTTGAATTAATGAATCGATTCGTTCTCGAACGAGTCACTTATAGTGATCAATTCGTTCGCGAATAATTCACCAAAAATTATTCGATTCGTTCTTGAACGATTCACCAAAAGTTGAGTAAAAGAATCGATTTGTTCGCGAATGATTCACTAAAAATTATTCAATTAGTTCGCGAATGATTCACCAAAAATTATTCGATTCGTTCTTGAACGATTTACCAAAAGTTGAGTAAAAGAATCGATTCGTTCGCGAATGATTCACTGAAAATTATTCAATTAGTTCGCGAATGATTCATTAAAAATCAAGTAAATGAATCGATTTGTTCGCATATGATTCACCAAAAATTATTCAATTCGTTCGTGAATGATTCACCAAAAGTTAAATTAATGAATCGATTCGTTCTCGAACGAGTCACTTATAGTAATCAATTCCTTCGCGAATGATTCATTAAATATTATTTAATTCATTCGCAAATGATTCACTAAAAAAATTTCGATTCGTTCGCGAATGATTCACCAAAAATTATTCGATTCGTTCTTGAACGATTTACCAAAAGTTGAGTAAAAGAATCAATTCGTTCGCGAATGATTCGCTAAAAATTATTCAATTAGTTCGCGAATGATTCATTAAAAATCAAGTAAATGAATCGTTTCGTTCTCAAATGAATCACCAAAAATTATTCGATTCGTTCTTCAACGATTCACCGAAGTTGAGTAAAAGAATCGATTCGTTCGCGACTGATTCACTAAAAATTATTCAATTAGTTCGCGAATGATTCATTAAAAATCAAGTAAATGAATCGATTCGTTCGCAAATGATTCACCAAAAATTATTCAATTTGTTCGTGAATGATTCACCAAAAGTTGAATTAATGAATCGATTCGTTCGCGAACGAGTCAGTTTTACAAATCAATTCGTTCGCGAATGATTGATTAAAAATTATTCAATTTGTTCGCAAATGATTCACCAAAAATTATTCAATTTGTTCGTGAATGATTCACCAAAAGTTGAATTAATGAATCGATTCGTTCGCGAACGAGTCAGTTTTACAAATCAATTCGTTCGCGAATGATTGATTAAAAATTATTCAATTTGTTCGCAAATGATTCACCAAAAATTATTTAACTCGTTCGCGAATGATTCGCCAAAAGTTGAATTAATGAATCGATTCGTTCGCTAACGAGTTACTTTTACGAATCAATTCGTTCGCGAATGATTGATTTAAAATTATTCAATTTGTTCGCAAATGATTCACCAAAAATTATTCAACTCGTTCGCGAATGATTCGCCAAAAATGATTCAATTCGTTCGTGAATGATTCACCAAAAGATGAGTAAAAGAATCGATTCGTTCGAGAATGATTCACTAAAAATTATTCAATTAGTTCGCGAATGATGCATTAAAATCTAAATAAGTGAATAGATTTGTTCGTGAACGAGTCACTTATACGAATCAGTAACTTCGTTCGCGAATGATTCACTAAAAATTATTCAATTCGTTCGCTAGTGATGTACCTAGAAATCAATCAATTTGTTCGATCGCCAATCGTTTGTGAATGAATGATTCTATTCGATTCGATTCGATTCACTGAAATTATTGATCTGAGATGTCATTAAAATTTTTCCATCCGATTATGCTGTTTTGAATTCTCTTCAATTTCTTCAAATTTCGCGTATTTTTTCTCAAGTCATTAGCAAACGATAAGGTATTCTATCCGATATCCATCTCGACGAACCTAAATTAACACTCGCAGCGTGAAAATAAGTCAAAAATTCTTCCCCGAAACGACATTCGTTCACCCTAACGAGCTTATTGTGTACAAACTCGGCAGCAATCTGCACACTGCGGGTGAGATACCCCACACCTTGCGACAAAATGGGCGGGAAATAGGTGATAAAAAGGGCACACCGCAATAATTGCATTACTTATTTACACACTACAGTGAACTTCGAACACCAACGGTAGACGACTCGAGTAAGGGAGGTGTAAGACTTGGGAAAAAAATTACCACGTAATTACGAAATACGAGGCGAAGTAGCGCAGCGCAGCGCAACGCAACGGAGCAAAACAGCGCAAAATATCGTCGTGTAGTGCTCAAATTCATAATTTGTAATTAATTTCCCTCCTCGAGTCCTCGATCCTCTTTCCCTTCCCTTTGCAATGTACCGACCTGGCACCTTGTTCTCATCATGGTTATACCGAGTCGTTGACTTACGACTCAACATCGTTATTATTTTACCACCTCTGGTGCTAACCTGTGTCATTTCACTTTTGTCAGTAGTAAAATATGAACTATTTCTTTGTAATTCACGCTCTCGTTCCACACCAAAAAAAAAAAAACAATTGCTCTCTTTTTGGCAAAAATGAACGAAATTTCATCGTCGACTTTGTCCCTGCAAATTTTCAAGCAAGATTGAAAGGAGGCAACGAAACGAGGAATTATAACGCAATTCTGACTAAACGAGCTAATTCGAGTCGTTGTTAGCGCTGCTGGAAATTTATTAGGCAAATTAGGTGTATTAAAGATGTCAGACGAAGGATTTAAATATGTTTGGTACTTATTTTTAAAGACTATACGCGTCGATTTGTTTGTCGACTCGGAAAAGTTTTCGAATTAACAACGCGCCAAAGCAACCAATTTACTCGGCTGCCGAGTTCGAATCTCGATGCGAACCAAAATTTCAAAAGCTCGCGGTTTTTTCCCCCAGTAAGCCTTAGCCGAGTTTCGCGAATGAAAGTAAAAGAACTAAAAAAAAAAAAAAAAAAAAACGTAAACTGATAACTTGATTACGTAGTATAAGAATTTAAGGTATAAATGAGCTCGGCTCGCTATTAAAAAACGTCAAGATTCCTGTGAAATCATTCTGTCGTCGCTCGTTAACTACGTAGATTTCTCCTTTTTTCCTTTTCTATACTCTTCTTATGCTCTTGGAGAAAACTCGAAATCGAACATAGCAGCGCCGAAGACGACGAGGAGTTTTGGGCAGGGTTTAGTTTAGTTTTACGATACACGTCGTTTTGTTTAGCTCGTGCTCGTATATTTTACGAATTCAAACTCGAAGCGTTTTCCGATTTCTTCTTTTAATTTTCTTAATTGCGTCATAATTTGGTAAATGAGATTTCTCCGGCTTTCATGGCGTGTAAAAAGGGTAAAATACGAGTACCCGATACATAAAGAATCTCCGATCGAGGTTTTTTTTCCTTTTTGCTTTCTCTCGCGTTTTCGAATTCCAAAGCGTATACTTTTGTCACTCTTTTAACGACATCGAAACAAAAAACACCGAAAATACGAGGACCTAATTAGCTGCGGAATATTTTGTCGAAGTTTTCGACCTTATTTTATTTTATTTTATTTTTTTTTTTGAAGAAATTTAATTGGCAATCAACGTCGAAGAATTGGCCATAATTTTTTTTTTTTTTGAAATAATAGTGTGTTAGGGATTGGGAGTGGGTACACCTGAATTCATTCAACTCAAATAGGTATGGTATTTTCAGAAATTTAATTTTTAAAAACATTATTTCAAAAAAATATGTGCCTTTGGTATAAAAACATGATTAAATTTTAGTAGAGTGTACCAGATTTTGCAAAGTTCAAGTTTTCAACCTCCCGCCCCCAAAGTTTCTTGGGTAAGAAAATTGACAAAAAAATGAGAATAAATTATATCAGAGAACATTTTTCGAAAATATCTCATTTCCACATAAAAACGATTGTTCTACCTACATAAACCACTTCTCCAAAAAAATCCTCTGTTGGGCCTTCAAATGATATTGGCTCTCTTGCATACAGTCCCCCCCCTCCAAATTAGGGAACAAAAAATATATATAAAAAATCAATGTCTGTAGAAATTTTTTGAAAATTTTTCTTTTATTGGCAGAATCTTTCTAAATAAGCACGTTTTCAAGAAAAAGTCCCCCCCCCTGGTCTCCCAAAAATGATGTTTGTTCCTTATAAAGTCTGCGTATACATATATCTGATAGCCCAAACTGTGAAGAAGGGCATAGTAAAACTACATACCCTTCAACATAGTCATTATATGTACTAGAAATAGCCAACAACTTCATAGCACACAATTCAGGACTAAATTTTACCAAACTAGTATAGACTTCATGGCTACAAAAATTTATAACAAAATTCCAAATGAAATCAAAATTATCAATTGCACAAAATTATTTTCTCGTGACACATACACCAGCTCCCTCCAGCTGTCTCTATTTAGGGCGCTCCTGACTCGAGCTGGGAAGCTGTGTCCAATGGCTTTCCAAATGGAGTCTGTCCATCTTGTGGGGGATCGTCCTCATCCTCTTGTTCCCTCAACCTTGCCTTGGATGAACAGGGATTCCATGGCATCTGCCCTTGTGACATGCTCAAAATATTTGAGGATTCTGCTGAGTACCATTGCTGACAATCTTTTCCAGACACCCATTTCTCCCAAGACAGACACGTTGGTCCTATTCTCTGTCCAGGGGATCCGATGCATTCTCCTCCAGCACCACATCTCAAGTGCATAAATTTTTCTTCAGTCTCCCTCACCTACTGTCCAAGTTTCCGAAGCGTAGAGAAACACAGAGAAAACTAGAGCATTTACCAGCCTTATCTTCAGAGCCTTACTCACTGCTGTGTCTGACCATATCTTCTTTAGACGAGACATGGTGCTTATTGTAATCTGCACTCTGCATCTTATCTCGGCCGCATATTCGAATGTACCGATTAGTAGAATACAATAGAACCACAGGGGGTGAAAACTGTATCCGAATGTCCGAAGCGAAATGACCGCCAATGTCCCAAAAGGTGTATCCGAATGTCCGAAGTAAAAAAAACCTTGTATGACTAGGGATTCCCAAACATATCTGGGTTTTGAGGAATATGGAACCCAATTGAAAGTACAACTACATACCTTGCATGTAGCATAAAAATACCTAGATAAGCGTAAGGTCGATGAAGATGTGCTCATGAAACCCCAAAATAGATTTATGAGAGGCCCCACTCCAAATCCTGGAATTATGATCGACTGTATAGCCTAAGCCTTATTGCATTTTTACTTCAGGAAAATCAGGCTAAAAACCATTGAGAAGGCACAAAAATTTACTTTTTTACAGCTGAAAAGTCTAAACCCTTAAAAGGCATATCAAGGACCCCCTCAAAATGCACATGCAAATTTTCCAGCCTTCAAAGTCGATTTGTGAGGTTTCTCTTCTTCGAAATTGCTCTAAAAAGTTGATTTTAATTTTTTTGACCTTTATCGCCTGCTTTTGTTTCTCCCTCTCAAGAATTTGGACATACCTCAATTTTTTAGCGAAAGTAATCTCCACTCATATTTTTCAAATCCAACGTAAAATCACACAAAATATGAAATTCCTCTGGCTAAAGCTGAAATGTTCTTATAGTCCAAGAAGAGGGGGAGGGATGAAAAAAAAATTGTTTAAAACGTATGTGCCTATAATCTGATTGAGAACTGAAGAAAATTCTAAAATATCTTTCTTGATCTTACAATTACAAGTAGATCATTTCATGACTATTAGGTATGCCTTTTCTCTGATATCTAACATTTGCCTATAGGCTAGTACGATTCATTTTAGTAATCTCCAAATTTTCAAAACGTAAACCTAAATTTTAATGATATCTTTCTACAATTTAGCATAATTATTAATTAATGCGAAATATTTGCAAAGAAAATTTTTTTGAACTAGGTACATTATATTCAACAGATGTACCTAGACCTACTTTAGAAACCCCTGTAAGCGCAAAAATCCAAACGGACATTCAGATACACTTTTTGGGACATTCGCGGTCATATTGCAACGGACATTCAGATACAGTTTTTACCCCCCATGGTTCTACTGATAACCACTAATCGGTACATTCGAATATGCACCGCTTATCTCTGCTTATTCGCCTCCTTTGTTATTGTAGTGGAAGAAAACCAGCTGATTGTTATGATGAATAGTTTCATTAGATGTCTATAGGATCGCTAAGGGTATATAAAGTGGAACAGCTGACTGTTTGAAAAATAGATTAGGTAGAATTTATACCTATAGGATCGCTAAAGTATTTATTTGGATTTCTTCCACTACAGTTATCCACAAAGGATCCCAGATATACAAACTGACTCACAACTTTGATGCTCTCAATTTCCTGTATTTCAGGCGAGTTGTTCTCAGGCTGGTTCACAATCATGATCTTTGTCTTTGCTTTATTTATCAGCAGCCAGTATTTTGCACTGAACTCTTCCAGACATTTCAAAAAAACTGGTCATATATTTGACACTTGAGGCAATGAGGGTGGTGTCATCAGCATAGCAAAGATTTGATATTCGTACACCTCCAATCAATACTCCTCCCTGCCACTCACCTGACCTGTCTTCATTGGTGCTTTCTGATACAATTAGCTGCAATGTTTAACAAATTATATATTCTCCATACAGATTAAACAGGAGTGGGGATAGAATGCAGCCCTGTCCTACTCCTCTCTCTGGGTAGAATTTCTCCGATGTGGTCTCTCTGTTGATTCGGACATTTGCCACGCTTCCCTTGTAATTGTTTCATCAGCCTCACCACTTGTATTAGGGCACCCACCTCGAGTAGAATTCTCCACAGTTTTTGCCATTGTATGCAGTCAACAGCTTTCTTGTAATCTACAAAACACAGCACAGTACGCACTAGGGTGGTTCAAAAAACAATAGAAAAAATTGTATGTTTTAATTTTTTGAGCTTACCCCCTAGGGCCCCTAGAAGTGTTCCATTTTGGTCAGAAAACACTTGACAAAAAATTTCAGGTCAAAAAAATAATATTTAGAGGTCGCGCATGAGAGTTAAATGTTGAGAAGGTATGAGCGCGTCCAGCAAAAACTTCTCACAGTTGCGCGCCGGGGAACGCAGCGTAGTGTCCCCTTGTTGGATCAAAGCAGATTACAACACATTATCCCCTCTACAATGCATGATAAGTAAGTCTAGTCCTTGGTGAGCTTTTTATGAATGTTATTAATGATGAGTCAACAACAATTTTTCAATTCCGAAGATCACTGAAGGTGAAAATAAATACAAAAGATTTGAAAAGTAAAGAAAAAAGTATAAGTAGATATGAATTTGAGGTTGTAATATTCTATTCTACTTTGAAACTAAAGGGAAACAATTTATGGGATTTTACATTGAAATATGAATATTTTATAAGATTCAGCACTTCTAGTTGAATAGTTGATGTTTTATCAGCTATTATCAATTTAAGAGGTACATATTACTTAGTAAACATGGAATTTTTTGATTTATAAATTCCATAATTCAGGTTCAAATGAATTCTACAGCCAAAAAATCATAATCAATACTTTGGAATAGTTGTCTTAAAAACCCCCAAAAAATTGGTATCACATAATAAGTTGTAGTGGGGGATGCCACTCTCAGTACAGTTGCATAGAATCAACCCCATCAAGCTTCGTTGCGTTTCCCACAGCACCGTCGTGGGAAGTATTGTGCTTTCGCACACTCATAGCTCTCAACATTCAACGCTTGTGCACGACCTCTAAATATTAATATTTTTCAACAAAATTTTTATGTTGTCATTTTTTCATTAAAAGGAACAAAATTAAGGGGTAAGACCTCAAGATTTCAAAAAAAATGTTACATGAACCACCCTAGTACTTACATTGTATTCGCGTGCTTTCTCAATCAGCAGTCTGAGTTTAAGGATTTGCTCCCTAGTTCCCCTTCCTTTCACGAATCCTGCTTGTTCTGGAGGAATTTGGCTGTGCATGAGTGAGTATAACCTATCGTATACAATCTTCAGTAATACTTCGCTGGTGTGACTTATCAAAGAGATTGTTCTGTAGTTCTCACAATTCTCTGGAGATCCTTTTTGGTACAGAGTGACATATGTTGACTGTACTCAGTCCTCTGGCCATTTGCTGCTCAGCCATATCGAGTTGCATATGTTGTGGATTTTGTGAGTGGCTCTCCACTTCCCGCTTTAAAGACCTCAGCTGTCACCTTATCTAGTCCTGGAGCTTTGTTCTTTTTCAAGTACTCAAATCTTGTTCTTAAGCAAAATTGCTAAAAATTATTGGTTTTTTTGAAAAATGCAGAAAATAAACTTGATTTGATTTGATTTGAAGTCCCTCAAGGAACGGCTTTTTGACAATTTTTGGCAAAAAAGAAGACCTTAAACATTTTTTGGAAAAATGTGAGTTTTACAAAAAACCGACAATTTTTAGTAGGTAGGTAAGTTTGTTGAAAAACAAGACTTTGGCAATTTTAGCAAAAAGTTGGACTTTCAGCAAAAAATATCAGGGTTGAAAACCGTTTTGAATTGAATTGGTTGTGATGGTGGTGGTTCTTAGAACCTTAAATATTACTGGTTCCCAGTTTCGGTTCCCAAAAGGTTCTCAGACATGGCTTTGTAATGGTTTTGTTCTGGTTCCAAAAGGTACCTTTCACATTGTTCTTCCAAAATGGTTCTCAGTTCTTCTCAAACTCAAATGGTTCTGGTGGTTCCTTTTACTCCTCCTTTGATATTTTGCTGGTGGTGCTGGTTGTTCCACCAATTAAAAAATGGTTCCAAACGGTTCCAGGTCCAAAAAATGGCAAAAAATTGAAAATTTGAAAAAATTCCCCTTTACCTCGCTTATTTTGCATGAAAAACACGAATTCTTATTTCACTTTGGTAAAAAAAACGAAGTTTCAATGATGAGGGGACCAAAAAGAACCGATTCCTGAAAAGGGTTCTGATGGTTCTTCTTATTTGAAACTTGTTCTGGTTCTTGTTCTGGTTGTTCTTTCCTTAAAAAACTCAATCGGTTCTAAATGGTTCTAAATTGTTTCAAAATCATTTTATATGGTTGTTCTTTTGGTACTTCTCTTTTCCAAATTTTGAAATGGTTCTGATGGTTCTGGTTCCCGTTTCACCTGACCTAAAAAAGCGGTTGTGGTGGTTCCAAACAGTTTTCAACCCTGAAAAATATCGACAAAAAAGCGAGAATGGATAATTTTTCAAAAAAATTGTAAATCTTCAGCGATTTGCTAAAAAGCAAAAGTTAACAACTTTTTGGAATTATATTGTGGCGATCTTTGTATTTCTTCGCCATTTTTTTCAATTGCAAAAAAGCTAGAATTTTTAGATTTTTTGGCAAAAAGTAATACTTAGTTACTTTTGGTCAATTTTTAGAAAATGGCGAGACTTTTTGAATTTTTTTTTTTCAAAAACCCGATAATTTTTAGTGATTTTACTTAAAAACAAGATTTTTGTCGGTATTAGAAACAGCGAGAATTTTTGACAATTTTTATAAAACATAAAAAACTGACAATTTTACCGAAAAGCGCGACTTTTTGGCAATTATTGGCAATAAATGATACGTTCTCGCAATATTTTTGTCGAAAAAGCGAGATTTTCACTCACAATTATTCTGTTACAAAAAGAGAGAATTTTTGACATTTTTTTTTTGTCAAAAAAGCGAGACTTTTGGGAAATTTTAATTTCACTCTCAGCACACAATGTGCGAGGGAGAGGGAAAGCGGAAAAAAGGTTTGTACCTCGTTAACGAACAGTCATTAAACAATCTTGAGATCGAATTTCTTCCGCAAAAAATATGTTCTCTTTCACGATGATCGAGAACGTAATAGTATATTACAATACAAGGAGCGAAAGTGAAGTATGTTTGGTCGAGTGCAATTTGACTCGCCGAGCCGAAGGCGAGGGGAGTTAAAGCACGAGACCAAACATTCTTCACGTCGCTTCTTGCATTGTAAGATGTTTTTCATTATTCATGCTACGAAAATAAGTTTTACGCCCGTTTTTGGTTAAAGTGATGAGTATGACCCCTTTTTTGCATAGTAAATATATCGAATACTAAGCCTCCTAGAAAAAAACTAAAGACATTATGTCGATTGGAAATTTAATTTTCTACAATTTTCCTCGACTTCATTTTTCCGTAGAATGCTTTTTTCCGCCTCCAGAGCCCTTTAAAAGTTGAAAGATTTTCATTTTCGACCCGGGTAAACATAGAGCATTTTCGTAGCATGCACAGAGGGCGGAAAACTTATACTTTCGTAGCATGTATAATGAAAAAATTAGTACATCATTCTGCTACCGAAATACGAGATGGTAATTTTCTCGTCTCGCAGAAGTACTTGGATACTTAGGTAATATAATTAATTTGTGTCCATTTCACCTATCTAATTATCTACATCGAAATCTCAGCTCATCCCTGAGCAATTATTTCTCTAAAATACTCGTCACTTGAGAACCGTAACCGAATACTCTCTGTCGAATAAAAACTCATCAATTTTGAATCCGAAAAAAAAAACAAAGCAAGCAGCAAAAAACTACTACAGGACGTTTATAATAGAGAAATCCGCACACACCAAAATAAAATATATGCTTTAGAATTCGCCTACTCTGGTACATTTTCGCCCATAAATAGAAATGTTTCTCAACTTTATAATGGAATCCACACGCCCATATTTGTCGCGGGCGGCATTCAGAAAAAAATACCATTTTATGACCACAGGCGCCGCTTTTGTAAAAAAAAAAACTTCAAATGAAACCGCATTTTCGTCCTTTCGCCGTTGTTTTTCTCTCCAGCCTATCATCTTATACATAATAACGTATTAAACATACAAATAAGTAGGTAAGTACCTAAAAAAAATTGATCAATCTGTTCACGAATGATTCCCTTAAATAAATTAATGCTCTCACGAACAATTCACTGAGAAATGAATCAATTTATCCGTTAACACTTTGTTTGGAAACAGATCCTCTTGTTAATAAACGATTCGTTAGGAATGGTGGAGGCTTTGTAAGATTTAAAATTTCATCGAAATCGGTTCAGCCATTTTCTAGATAATGAGTTTTAAAAAATGTTGGAAAAAATTTTGATGCTCGATAAACTTGGAAGCTTTGAGCTATTGGAACTTGATGATGATATCGAAATGTTCGGCTGGTAACCTACATAGTTATGAAATTTCAAATTTGATCAAAATCGGTTCTGTCGTTTATTTTCCTATAACTTTCAGTTATCCAGAGATCTCTATCAAATGAAACAAACAACAATATTAGTTTGACTCACGACATCGTTAATCGATTCTCTCAAAAGCTACGCTCATCTTTGCGAAACACCCTGTAGACCTTCAGATACGAATCAAAAAGGCAATTGTCGCGCAAAAATAAGTTTTTTGAAATTAACTTGGACAAGTTTTTTTTCTACTCCTTCTTTCTCTTTTCAATAATAGAACTCGATAGGCGAAAGGGGCGAAAAGGTGGAGGAACTCGACGAACACGCCGAATGGAAAAAGTTATCCGGAAAGTAATTCGATTGTGGGGAAAATCGAGCACAATGACGTTGCCATCGGACGAAAAAATGTCGGCAAATTATTAGAAAGTCTTCGCACACATGGAAACGCTGGCTGCCTTTTGCCTCGCGGTGATAGCGGTGGTTACAGAAGTTGTGCGAAAAGAGCACGACAACGATGACGAGGAAAATGAAGGCCCGAAGAGAACGGGGATGAGAAGGGAGGAGAAGCTGTAACAAAAGTTACGAAGACGTCGAAATATAATATGTACCGAGATGGATGTTTTTCGTGTAGAGAATGATATTGCTGGTGAAATTATTATTATCAACGTGTCAATATTTTTGAGAAAAATACGTACAGTCGAGTCGTGGGTGGTTAATGGGGGTCTTGGGGAGTGTTCTCGTTTGTACTTGATAACTCTCTTGGGGCGATTTGTTGTACTTATACTGAAATTCGGAACCCTATAGTTAAATTTGTATTTTACATGTTGTTTTATTTATTTAATATTTTATTTTAATGTCAACTCGAAAGTACATACATGAATATTAATTTGGAAATCGTTTTGCAGAGGCTCATCTGAATCTGGGTCAATTACTAGCATCGCTGGGTAAATGCGAAGATGCCGAGGTGATTCTGAGGAGATGCGCCAGTCTAGACGGGACCGGTGTCAAGGATCCCATATCACACGAATCGACCAAAATCTCAGCCCTGTTGCATTTGGGCAGACTGATGGCGGATCGAGGAAGGTACAACGAGGCGATTACCATTTACCGTGAAGCGGTGGATTCGTTACCAGAAAATTATCAGCCTCAGGTAAGTTTTGTATTGTGAAAATTGAGGGTAGAGGGACATCATGGTCGATGGAATGGGATAAGTGATGATGAAAGAACTCGAAAATGATGCGTATTTTTTGATTCCAGGTGCTGTATAATTTATTAGGAGAAGCTTTGTTCCACGTTGGTGAATTGGATGAAGCTGAGAAATGGCATTTAGCTGCGATGGAGGTGAAACCGACCCACGTGGCTACTCACCTCATGTATGGAAGACTGTTGGCCAAAAATGTTAGTTTATTACTGTATCATTTTTAATCGTTTATTAATGATTTTTCCAAGTCAGGTCTCTCGTTGTACAAAAGAAATATGAGTTGAAATCTGTATTAACCCATTTCAATTTCAATTTTTTCAAAATTTTCAAACATCATGGTTAAAAATACACATTTACGCTAATTTTCAACAGAAATTTTCACCTATTTTCCCCCCTCCCCTCCGCAATCACCATTCTTGCCATCAAAATTAACATGAAAAATTGGGAAATAATGGCCAATTGGAACAAAAATGAAACTAAATATTTTGGTTTTTTTTTGGGGGGGGGGGGTGAGGTCGAACCGAAAATTTGCCAACTGATATGAAGAAAAGATACAAATTTTGGCAAAATATAAGATGAGGAAACAGTTCTGCCCTTTGACATTATAGGTAGGTCTTCTTTATATTCTATCATGTCGACTTTAAAAAATTTTTTGTTTTCTCAGTTCAATTTTTAGAAGCCTCAAAGGCGGAATTTTTTATTTTGTAAAAAAGAAACAAATTATAGCCCGAGCGTAGCTAGAGCAAAAGCTTTCGAAAGTTCGTATTTTGATAGGTGAAAACACAATGGTTTTTATGTGAAGAATTTGATTTTTTTGGTTTGAAAATTTTATAATTTAAAATCATGATTTTTTTGGGGGGTGATTTTTTTAAAAGAAAAAACCAACAGGTTCAAACGAACTGAGGGCAAAAGCCTTCGAAAATTCGTATTTTGATAGGTGAAAAATTTTTATTTTTTTTTTCAAATATGAGAAATTTAATTTTTTGGTTTCAAAAGTCAAGAATTTAAATGGTGGTTTTTTTTTAGGAATTTCAACTTCAAAAAAGAAAAGTTCTGCTCAAATATCTTTTCGGTAATCTTATTCATACCTGGGAGAAAATCTATGAAAAAATTTTGGCAATTGGAAAATCTTGAAGAAAATAAAACGTGTTCCCAATTTTACTTTTTTTCATTAATTTTCCCCTTCTTGAAAATTGACACATTTTTTTATGTCTATAAAACTTCGTTCTCTTCTTCCTCCCTTTGAAAATCATATTAATTTGAAAAAGTGCTTCTGATTAGTAGTTCTGGTTTTTCCTTACATTTTCATATTTTCTTGCTTATTGACACATTGTCTTTTTTTTACATTTTTTAATCATCGAGATTTCATATTTTTATTCTCTCATTATTTTAGAATTTTTATTTTCGATTGTTTCTGGGATAAAAAAAAAACTAAGAAAATTTCTTTCCATTTTGTAAAATTTAAATACTGTATCAGAGAAAATTGTCTTTCCACCTCCCTCCCCCCTCTTCTGAAAAATATTTAAAAACGTTATTTGGAGAAATATCCTAAATAAAACTTTTTAATTTTTCATTCATTTTACGCTTTTTACTCCCCTTTCTCTTTCCCTCTTCCCCTTCTTGAAAATATTGAAATTCAATTTGAAGAAATGTCCCAAATCAAACTCCAAAATTTTATGCTCTTTCAAAAATTCAAATTTTTGAAAAAAAGTTGAAAATGTTTTTTTGAGTATGAACACCTACTTGTTGACGATCCCGTCCCTTTCCCATTCTCGTTAATTTTTTTGTATTACGAGTCATGTATTTATCTACTTTAAATATTTACCATTCATTTCTGTTTTGATGATATGATAATCATTGCTAATACGTTTCTTGTTTCGTTTTACAGAGAAGCAGAATCGCTGAAGCTGAGCAACGATTCTTGAAAGCCCAAGAACTCGCTCCCGAGGATCCAAACGTGCATCAGCATTATGGTACATAATATGATAAAAATGAAAAAAAAAATAAAAATTATAATAATATTATCAGTAAAAATTTAGATCTCGACGAGTTTCAAAAATATAAATGACGAGAAAAGATTATGTATGAAGAATCGTTAGCTTGAAAATCAAAATACGAAATTGAAATCAAACGACGACGTCATCGTGATGTTGGTTTGGTGGTTTTTTCGTAGAAAATGTTTTAGGAGAACGAATTGAAAATGCAAATTAAAATAGTACCTACAAAAGATAAAGAGGCCTCAAAATTCTGGAAATTAATTTTAGAAACACGCCAACATTCGCTTTCTACGTTATAAGTTATATAGTATGTTTCGTATACTTCGTGGGACGATAAGATTCATACTTATTCAGATCACGTCGTCGTCTGGTTGACGTGTGTATCTGTGGGAGGATGATGAGCGAGCACGATGCGAAAGGCAGGAAATGAAAAAGGACGTTTGGCAAATTCGACTCGTCGAGTACAGATGTTCGATAATTTATCACGAGTTTAAATCGAGCGCTTATGAGGAAAAGAATTAAAAGAGGGGGGGGCAATATTTTGGTGGAAAGATTAAGAAAATTCCTGTTGATTGTGGATTAAATGTATCTAGTACTTGATTCGTGTGAAATATTGATCGAAATTTTAATTGAAATTGATGGAAAGAGGTTTTTAAAAATGTGTTGAAATTCTTTTTAAAAGGAATGTACGATCTCCTATGAAGGATAAATTTCCAGTGCTGAATTTTGTACCAGTGTAGGTAGTGTACGTGTTCCGAATTTTCAACAAATTCTTAGAAAGTCAAATTCGGCTATTTTTTTTGAAAAACTCAAAATTTGATCAAATTGAAGGAGAAATGGTTTATAGCCTGTTTTCGATCTTGAGAATCGAATAGTAGTTTTTTTTAGCTATTGTGGAGCCTCCAGGAGATTTTGGAATTTTTCAGTTCTACATTATAAAAATAAGTTGGGAAGTTATTGAAATATGGGTTTGAACAGAATTACGGAAATCGATTTTTGATTTGATTGTATTTGTGCCTAAAGTAATTGTCTTGAAATGTCACAAGGATGGTCAATCCAAATATGATGGCGCTGCATTTAATTTTCCAATCTTTTTTGAACATTTTTTGAAGTACTGGAAAATTCAGGCAATACTTATACTCAGGGGGTGACAACTTTGAAATGAAAAAAATGACATATTTTCAGTTAAAAAAATTTAGAATTGGCGTGACCACTTCTGCTGCAATTTATGTGGCCTCAAGTTTTCGAAATCCATTTCTACTCGTTTAAAGTAAGATAGATTTTCTGATTTGTCTTTTTATTCATTTTTCATTTTTTTTTAAAATTGAGTGTCGAGAATGATACAAATTTTGAAAGTCGTGCCTAAAATGGAAACAGCTCGTTGTGAATAAATTTGAGTGAATAGAGCTAGCTAAAATGTTATTTGGTCCTTTATGAAGGAATTTCGCCTTGACTATGAATTCAAATATTTTTCTCTCGGGGTATAGTTTTTCTCAAAATAATCTCCGAAGAAAATTTGGAATCCCAATCTAACAGAACTGGCTTCAAAATTTATGTGTCAACACATCAATGAAATTTTTTATTTTGTTCTTAAAAACTGTAAAATCCAAAACCTGATGGAGGCTTCAGAGCAGCTTGAAACAACCAAATATATATTTGTGGTCGAAAATAGGGTAAAGCTATAATAAAATAATTTTGGCTTTGTAACCGAGAACCTGATTTTGAAAATTTGTATCTAATTCATCGAAAAGGCCCAAGATTATGTACCTACTCGAGCTTATAGGTGCTGAATTTCATTTTAGCTTTTTTATGGAAAATTTCTCCAAAATCTTGAAGATTCTGAAATTTTTTGGAGGTTCCGGAATGGCTTGAAATCACCATAATTCAATTCGATAGGTCAAAAATTGGATATAAACCAAACAACTTTGAATGTTTTCAACTGACGATAGTGGTATATTTTGAATGCACTCAGAGGCGTGCCGAATGGGGGGGAGTGGAGGGTGCTCATCCCTTCCCCCTTAAAAAATTCAGGCGAAAAGTTATAAATTTTTGGGAAAAATTGGGTGAGTTGGAAAAAGTTAAGGAATTATTGGGTAATTTGGTTGGGGAAATAGAATTACCAAAAACTATGGGTTTTTTCTTGAATTATAAATTTTCAAAAAAAAATTCTGACCGAAAATGTAGGATTGAAAAGTTGACTTATCACATAGAAAATAATGTTTTAATTTTTAAAAATTATTAATTTTCGAACGCTTTTGCCCTCATTTCGCTCAAGCCTTTATTCCTATTTTTGAAAATATTATAATTTTCTGAAAACTATTGTTGAAAATTTTCAATGTTGAAGCTATGAGAATCAACTTTTTGCATCAGTTATTTTACTTTTCGAAATGTCAATTTTTTCAAAGCTTTTGCTCTCGCTTCGCTCGGGCAAATTTGAATTCTACTTTGTAACTTTTTTTTTTTTTTAATCTTTTTGAATTTGATTTTTCAAAGTCCACAAGACTAAAAAAAACATGAAAATTTGCGAATTTTTGATTTCCAACCTTGCAATAGAACAATTCCAATTTTTTTTCATGAATAAAAACATCGTTTTTAAACATTTAAAATTATTCAAAATGTTTGTTTCCAACTCCCCCCTCCAAAATTTCTTCGAACCACAACTAACTAATTAGCATGAAAAATACTCGTGGGAGGAGGGGGGGGGGGGTTTGGGGTGAAACGTTGAAACGTTGAGCAAATTTGGCGAAAAAATTGAGAATATTTTAACCCCCCTCCCCCCGGGGCCCGGACAAATCCTCTGAATGCACTTTCGATTTTTCTATTCCTTGTTTAATTTTTTTTTTTTTTGTAAATTGGGCTAGCTCCTTTATCTAAAATAAAATACCTAGTAATTTTTTTTTTGAATTTTCAATAATTAATCCAAAGTCGAAAACTGAATTTCAGCTTCTGAAAATTCAATTCTGGAATCTGCATTTTTCTCAATATGGGTCATCTTTATCAAAATTTCGGTTAATTGCGTTATTTGATCATTTTATCGAGTACAAGTAAGAGAAGAGAAAAGAGAAAAGTTGGCAGAGGGACTTGTCATAGTTTATTTTGAAATAAAAATACGCAGTTGCTTTGAAAATTTCAATCAGAATTATTATTAACAATAATTAACGTTACATTTTCTTTTATTACAGGTCAGTTTTTATCGCAAAATCGTCGATATAACGAAGCAGCTCAGCAATACTTACTAGCCATGAAATCTGCACCAACCGAATACGATTTAATAATCGGAGCGGCGACTGCATTCAGGCATGCTGGAAGGGGTGATAAGGCTGAGCAACTTTACAGACAAGCTTTATCGTTGAAACCGATGGTAATAATGAGTTATATTTTGTCGATAAAAAATTAAGGAGAAAATAAAGATACAAAATGTGTAATTTTGATTCTTGGGTCTGTCCACGCTCCCTTGTAATGTGGATATCTCATTAACAATAACCTATTCTGATGACTTTTTTGAAGTTTCTATTTTTCTGGCTTTTGTTTTTCAAAAATTGCCTCGAATTTCTTGTTTATTCCAAGTGTTCTCCTTTATTGTTTTTTTTTTTTTTTTTTTTAAGCCTAAAATACAGAAAATATGAAAAAACGTACCTTTGAAAAATTTTTAAATGTCAGAATTATGGGCTTAATTTGAATGATGAGTTGCTATGTGAGCAAATGCTCCACTCTAAAAAGTAAAAGATCATTCTATATTACATGACATGTAATATAGAATTTGCCACTTTGAAAGTAAACATTGTTTACTTTCAAAGTGGCAAATTTTTGATAACAAAACTCTTGCTTACATTTTTTGGGAATCTTTACCAAGTTCAAAGTTCTGGCAATAGTAGAATTAATATACTTTGAGAAACCTTTTTCTCTTTTTAAAAAATTAATTCCAAAAAATATTTATTCACTCTAAATATAATACCATTTTCTCGTATTTTTTCAGGACCCAGGCGCCCACGTGAACCTCGGAGCGATGCTACATCTAAATGGTAAATTCCAAGAAGCGACCGTATACTATCGAGCAGCTTTAAAACTAGATCCGCACGACGAACTGGCGCTGGAAAACATGAAAAAACTCATACCACATTGGAAAATGCCATCTTTATGACTAGCGTCTTGCCATCGACCATCACCCAATAAATTAGTCATGTTTTTAAAACCGAATTAACGCAATGTAAGGTTACTCGGAAATGCTTACTAATTACGAGCTACCAATTTGCGTATAAAATCGTCGTCGTTGTTTTTTTTTTCTTTGTTTTTGTTTCCCCTTTTTTTTTCATTTTTGATTTTTACTTCCGATGGTGTGAAATGGATCGCATCATTGTAACTGTGATTTACAAATACGTGTTTCCGGATGGTTTTATTTGTTTTTGATTTTGAAATTTCGTCCGAGGGTTTTTTTTCTCTTGTTGGGATTGCGAGATTACGTGAAAAGTGCATTTTAAAAAAAGAAAATTTTTATCATGTTTTACATACGAAATGTGATCGATTTTATTTCGGTGGCTTCAGAATCTAAATGTACTTACTTACCTAAGTAAGTAATTTCTCACTTGGCATTTTTTCTAAAATATTGTTTTTTCCTCGTTGAAAATTTTTTACTGTTATGGGTCTGATCTCCGCTCCGGTGACTGGATGGATAGGTCAATTAGCTGAAAAAAGTGCTTTTTAAAAAACGAATTGTTGGAATACTTACTTTTAAAAGATCTAACTACTGTATTCATATTTGCTGGCATAAGCTGTTAAATTTCTATTCTATGATTAACAAGAAAAAAAAATTCGTTTGTATTTAATTATGAAATTTTTTCATTCTGTTTGATTCCTTCATTATTTTCCTACCATTTTAGAATTTTTTTCTTCGTACCTACCTAATGTGCAATGATTTTCAACGAAGTCACCCTCTTTGATACCATTATCATTTTATCAGCGATTTATTTGTAGATGTTAAGTTTTCATATAATATTTTCCTCTCCATTGTTCTGTTTTTATGTGTACTTAAGCTTAAAAATTTTTTTCCTCTCTTTAAGGGTATTAAGTATTTTAGAAAGTTCGTTAGAATTTGTAAACAAAATTTTGAATTTTTTTCATTTTTTTTCTGTTTATAAAAGAATATTTTTTATAAAAATATTTTTCGTGCCTATTATTTTCAAGGTTCTGTTACGATATTTAATGGACATAATTTACTTATATTCAATTTTTTCATTATGCCTCGTTTGTGGTAAAATGTGTGTTTATGTTACCTAAATAAATAAATTTTACTATACCGATGTTATTGATGATTTGAAATTGGACCTCAGCTCAAGGGATGATTGAAGAAAGTTCCAAGATTTACCTCCTTCCAAAATTCGTTTCGACTTTCGACTTATGGTATGGTCAATTCATTTGAGGTCATTTTCCAAAAACTTAAAATATGATATTTAACTTGACGTTTATGAATTAGCGACCTCAAACTATCATAAAACCTCATTAAAATGCAATAATTACATCAAAATCGCGATCAGCGCCCTCAAATTAGTATAAATATTCAGAAAACGTTTTCAAATGTACGACTGTGGCGCTATCTGTAATGTGAAAAGTAAACTGCTTGAAAGAGTACAAATTCTGAAAAAAATGATGCAGCGCTGCAGACGGTCAAAACTGGAACTTATTTAGTTAATGTGGAAAAATGAGTTGAAAATTACATTTTTCTATATCCAAAATCAGGATTACAAAAGAACTTCTAGTTTTCACCGCCTGAAGCACTGCATCATAAATTTGTAAATTTGTTCTCTCTTTAAGAGAGTTGTTTCATAAATCATGCTACAGATGGCGCTGCTACCACGGTTTCGAACTTGAGTTTTTTGCTCGAATGAAAGGCAAATAGGGTGTACGAATAGTCGATTATCATTAATTACGAATCGCTGATCACGTCAAGCTCGTTTATTTTAATCGATCGAGCTTTTGAGTACCTGAAAGTTCAACTTTATTGAAAAAAGCTTCATTTTTTAGGGAACTTTGAGCTTTTTGGCAGAACCAACACCGGAAACGGATTCTCCATGCATCAAAACCCCCTCATTCGTACAGTTCGTACAGTCTAAAAAGCTCTCTAAAGCTCGCAAAATTGATTCAAAAGTTCAAAATTTATAATGCAGCGCTGCAGGCGGTGAAAATGAGAAGTTCTTTTATAATCCGGATTTTGGGATATAGAAAGGTGTATTTACAACGTATTTTTGACGATAACAAAAGAAGTTCAATTTTCTGCCACCTGAAGCGCGCATCATTTTTTTCAGAAATTTGTTGTCTTCAAAATTGAGCTTTTTTATCGAATGAAAACCAAACAGGGTGTACGAATAGTCGATTATCACTAATTAAGCATCGCTGATCACGTCAATCTTGTTTAATTTAATCGATCGAGCTTTTTTCTACCCGAAAGTTCAACTTTTTCGAAAAAAAGCTTCATTCTCGATGGAACTTTGAGCTTTTTGGAGGTACCAACACTAGAAATGGATTCTCCACCTGCAAAAATCCCCCATTCGTACAGTTCGTACAGTAAAAAGAGCTCTCTAAAGCTCGCAAAATTGATTCAAAAGTTCAAATATTAGGAGTATCGAACCTCCTAATACTCTATATCATTCTCCTAATGAAATTGGTCACATAAAGCATCTAATATACTCGTACTCAAAATTGACAAAAATTGGCAAATTTGAGCTTTTTCAAAATTGAGCTTTTTGGCCAAATGAAAGCCAAATAGAGTGTACGAATAGTCGATTATCACTAATTAAGCATCGCTGATCACGTCAATTTCGTTTAATTTAATCGATCGAGCTTTTTTCTACCTGAAAATTCAACTTTATTGAAAAAAAGCTTCAATTTTGATGGAACTTTGAGCTTTTTGGCGGAACCAACACCGAAAACGGATTCTCCGCCTGCAGACCCCCCTCTCTTTTCCATTCGTAGGGTTCGTATGGTCTAAAAAGCTCTCTAAAGCCCACAAAATTGATTCGAAAGTTCAAGCATTAGGAAGGCGTATCCAACCTCCTAATAAAGAGGCGAAAAAGCCGCGCTTAGAAGATACCAATAGAAAAAAATGTGGAAAAATTCAACAACCCAATTCATAACATCTACTTTCATTTAACAATTATAAAAAAACACAATTCTTCTTCACAACATGCAATAAAAAATAAAATACAAAAATCATGCTGAGTATTAAAAAAATACAAACCAATAAAAAAAAACAGTAAAAAATCTAAACAGATCTATGAAGTTGAAAAATAAACAACTTAATTCACAACAACTGCACAAAACACATGTTTTCCTTTCCAACATGCAATAATACATGAAAATAAAAATCATACTAGGTATCATACACATAAGAAAAAAAAATTTACGCACTCAAAAAAAACAGTAAAAAATTCATTAAAAAAATTCACATAAGTAGGTATGTACTATAAATTTAAAGCTTATTCTTTTTCTTTGGATTGACCTTATTACTTTTGGATTCTCGTCCAATAGCATTATCAGGTAGAGCAGGAACTGTCGATACATCTGGCGATTGAGTTGGTGAAGGTCTACAGCAAAATGGACTTCCTTTATCGCTTCTTTCAGCGGAGCAGAATGGTGCATCGATATTAGATACACAATATGTACCAACAGCACTATATATAAATGTAGGTAACATCAAACAATATTGGTCAAAATTAGCCTTGGAAATATGTACAGTATTATACCAATTGAATTGGTTGAAAATTATGCAAAAGTATACCTACCCTTCAGGAGTAAACTGTCCAACGGGCATGAAATGAGCGTTACCGATCCGGTTCAGGATGCCTTTGGAGTCAGATTCGCCTTGTAAATTACGTCGCTTACATTTCGTACCATGTCTTACTCGATCTGCGAAAATACTCTCTGCTAAGTAACAAACACTTCTCATATGACTGCAAAGCTCTTCATCTGCAAAAAAAAAAAGTTACGTAATTTAAGGTACATTCGGTAGAGAAGAAATTTCCATCAATTTCTGTCGAGAATTTCCTAAAGTAATGTTGTGGAACTCACTGGTAACATTGACACAATAGGGTTGAATACGTCCACCATTGAAGTAAAAATCAATATGACCTATTTTCTTGGAATCGCCATAACTGGAGCTGGTATGCAAGACTTGGACTTGATCAGCATCTCCAGCATCTAATCTGGACTTCAACACATTAGGTATCAATGGTTTGGCCGGATCTAGACCTGTTGGAATGAACAGAAACATAACTCTAGGTACTAAAATTGACAACTGACTCGAAAAAAATACCCGTGATTTTAAAATCACGCCCCACCCTCTCACCAATCACAAGTAAAAATGAACATTAGTACTCGTAGAATTGTTCAAAAGTAACTCAGCAACCCATCAAGATAGGTTAAAGTTTTGCGAAACATTTTTTTTATATCCAAAATTAAGATTACAAAAGAACCTCTCGTTTTCACCGCTTGAAGCGCTGCATCATAAATTTGTAAATTTGTTCTCTCTTTAAGAGAGTTGTTTCGTCTATCATGCTATAGATGGCGCTGATAACACGTTTTCGAACTTGAGCTTTTTGCTCGAATGAAAGGCAAATAGAGTGTACTAAGGGTGTACGTACGAATAGTCGATTATCATTAATTACGCATCGCTGATCACGTCAAGCTCGTTTATTTTAATCAATCGAGCTTTTTTCTTTTGAACCCATCACGATTTTTGTGATTTTTGAACAAGTCGTTTGGGACCCATCAAAATGGATTAAAATTTGGGAATTTGGGGGAACATTCAAATATTTCGAAGAAAATGATTTTTTGACCTTTCATGAAGAATTCTGAGCTCAAGATTGGCCCATGATTCCTGGAATTTTTGAAAAAGTGTCATCTAACCTACAAAAAAATGGGCTAAAATGTCGGGGAAAAATTTGAAATTTCTATCAAAACTTTTTTTGAGCATTTCTAAAAATTTTCAGCCCAAAATTGACTTAATTTTTGGGGTGGTTATGGTTATGAAAACGTGTTTTTCAGACTCGATCTTGGACCCAACTTCTTCAAAATTTTCCAAAAAAGTTTTGATAATTTTTACCCATTTAAAATTGTTTTTTCAAAAATCTCGAATATCATGGACCTGGCGTATAGACTCCTCAAAACTGCTCAGAGAAACATATTCGTCGAGATAATCAAGATTGTTGAAAAATTTAAACTCATTTTGATAGCTCAAATGACACTTCTTCAAAAATCCCGAAAATTACTCGATTTATCCCAAGCTCAAAATTTTAAAAAAATGTTCAAAAAACATTTTTGTCAAAATATTTGAATTTCCTGCAAAATATTAGCCAATTTTGATAAGTTGCAAGGTCACTTTTGAACAATTCGACCACATGGAGGGAAGCTCGACTCTAGAATTTTTATTCTTTTTTGACCTCTTAAATTGATAGGCAGAGATTTCAAGCAACTATAAAGCCTAATTAAATTTTAGAAATTTTCAATTTTAAAAAAAATTCCTTTAGCTGGACCCATCCTAAATTCAATTCTAAAAAGACTCGGATCAATCATATCGCAACTCCTTTAATTGATTTAAAGCATAATTTCTCATCTCAAAATCTATCTTTCTTAGATCAAATCCATAATTATTTTAATGGTAGATATTTTTCCAAAATTGACGTATTCTACTTCAAATCAAAGTCAAACCAAAAATGAAGTATTTGGCTTCTTACACAAGGTCTTTCATGTTGAAAAAATTGAGACGACTGGAGAGAGAAGAGACTGGTGGGTCAAATCCATACAAAACAAAACGATAACCAAATCAACATGCCACACAACATTTTCACAGTTTTTTCGAACTTTTTTTTTCAAAAGTAGGGCTGCAGGAACAGCGAAATATCGTTTCATAAAATTGAGCAGGTTTTCGTAATCGATGCCCTCGACCAGAAAGATCAGATCAGAAAAAAATGAGAAAATATTCAAATTATTTGTTACTTAACTTCCAACATGATTTTAAATTTTGTTTCTAAATTCTAAATTTATTCCAGAAATTAATTCTGATTCTATTTCTAAAAAATTAAAAGGGATACCTACGATTTAATTCTACTAATAAAGAAATAAATCATATAAAAATTTTTAAAAAACTTTCTCAATTTTTTCAAAATTTCTTTTTCAATCTCCATTATTATTTAATATTTCTTTAAATAATATAATTGATTAAAATTTGATTTTTTACATCTTTTTTTATCTATTAATTCAACTTTTTTTCTTCGACATTTTTTAGGAATACATGAATGGAAATTATAGCTCTTCGAGTGTTTCTGAAGTGTTGAAATCCAATTTTGACAATTATTAGGTAAATTGTTAAAAAGAGGATCGTCACTTTAAATTTTTCAAAATCTCATGTTGCATCAGTCAACATTCGTAGGTATTCATACCTAATGAAAAGTTGACCTTTCACCTTGAAAGTCCAGTTTTTGGATTTTCAAATTTCAATCACTACTCATTTGAATCTACTGTTTATTTTCTGTAAAATCTACAGATCAATTCCAAATTCAATTGGTTTTGAGTTATGAGCCTTCAAAACATTGTAGTTTTACAAAAAAAATCGCAAATCATGAAAATTATGATTCGATCTAAAATATCTAAAAAGTACGATGGGCCAAATTGCCTAATTTCACCCCCCCCCCCACCTTAATTCGATCAAAATGTAGGATTTTTCACAACAACAAAAATGTCTGTATTTAAATTTTTTAAAATTTATAAAAAATCAAAAAAATAAAATTCAGTAAGTATCTGAAATTTTACCCACATTGATGGTGTATTTTTTGGCGATCTTCTAAATTTTTCACCGTTCAATTACGAAACTCTTCTTCAAATTGGCACACTTCACTAATTATACATATAATACAATTACCGCGTATATTTAAATGAAATCACCTCACCGATAATTTTATGCAATCGAAAATTCAAATAGTTGGAAACAACGCCGCAAACATGAGCTCCCAAACTATGCCCAACGCACGAAGTCTTACGCATATCGACGCCGGAATTCCTCAAGAACTTGAATAATTCGCCGATACATTTGGCAGCCGATTTAATATTATGAACAGCTGACAGGTAACATGGAAGTCTAGACAAAGGGCCCCAATCAACAACGATCACATTATAGCTTCCATTTTTAATATACGCTAGAAACAGAACAACAACAACAAAATTTGCATAAATTAATTAAGCGGTTTAGCTAGGTATACTCGTACATACTAAAATTCGCTAAAAGTAACTCCTAATTGAACAGCTGATTCTCTTCTCTCATTAGCCTGAATTTCCTTAAAATGAAGGAAAAAATAAGGCTTATTTTTAGTACAATTAAGGTTAATATACGAATAAGTACACAATTTCTTTTTAAACGATTTACTCTAACATTTTATTCACCATCGCGTAAGATCCCAGTGGGCAAGTGGTCAGCTGTGCCTCCGTATCCGTGAACTAAGATTATCGTCTCGTGAGATGGGTTCCAGTCACTGGAGTGAAGCCAGACAGGCGACGACATGTCAACATCGAAAGATCTCATTTCATCATTTTTATCTCCTCTTTCTTCCGAACTGGATGTTTTCCTTCATCGCGATTCGAGCATACAGAAATAAACCAGCACACACGATTAATTTTTTTCAACATTTTACTTCACAGAAACTTTAGATTTATCGATGCTTACCTCGTGTAAAGAGTATATTTGATGAGATTTTTCGAACACAGATCGTTATCTGTCCTCCAGATACAATCCTCTCGAGTATTATTGAGATTCGATTGGCCTAAATTCAACGCATCCAATAGCACATTATCTCCAATTTTTCGAGCACCTGCGAATCACACAATAACGTTATAATATGCTACTTCATCCAACCAGGTTATTCGCAAAACTAAAATTATACACCTTGAACCGAAACAACGATTAAGCTGAACAAAAACACGATCATTTTCTCGCCGATATAGAGAGAAAATCCTCACAAACTCAGTCGACACCCACAACCAGACACAAAATGAACGCCGTATAGTTTTAAAAAATATATATGATCGACACATCTTACGAGTATGTGTTAGAAAGAAACAGCACCTTGAAATATGCCATTTACTACTACTGGAATGTAACTGACCAGTCGATGTGTCACCAGAATATTAAAAAACTAGGTACCAAGCTTCTCTTTGTTTCTAGTATCATTAGGGTTTCTCAACGTATCGTTTACCATATAGCTACTTAGCCATCAATCTGTATGCGGAAAACAGATCATTCTCGAGTGCCATTGATACGTAGGTACGATGTTGTCATTAAAATTGTTAAAATGTATGATTATAAATACGGATACGAAGACCGAAGAGGGACACCGAATGCTATGGTGCCTTGACAGCCATATATGTACGAGTATTCTGTCTCATCATTGCACACTCTACCTCCCCGGTCCCCTCTTCTACTAATTAAACGAGCTATTCAAGTTCGAGTTAATATCCACACATTCACAGTAAGAAAGTAACTCGACAAAAATATTTATTTATGAATAAACTTGAACCCACTGGAAAAAAATATCCGTTTTTGAAATACTAATGAGTTGATTTCCCATTTAACGCTAAGTTCATAAGGTCTGTAGTACCTATTTTTAGCGCAGGTATTGTGTATATTATAATAATAGTAAATCGTAAATGGAACGATTATAACTGTAAATTTCTTTCAGATGAATCACTGAATTGATTTTTTTTTTTCATATCTGTATGTATTTACTTGACGATATTCAACGCAGCACCTATTTGCTTATAAGTACGTACACAGCACACCAGTAATACGAGTTCCCCTCCCCTGCGATAATTATTAAAGGCGTGTGATTATAATTCATACGAAGTAGGTGAGTATAGACACTGTATAGGTGAGCAATAGATTGTTTGCATAATGAAGTTAACAGTTTATGTCAATTTTATGATAAAAATGTCATCATTTACGAGGGAATTTTCCCTCACTTAGAAAGGAATTTTTATAACAGGTCAACTCGATCCCATTGAGCTGAAATGGCTCACTGAAAAAGCATCACCCATACCTCGAACCCAAACTTCGAGTTACTTAAGTGTTGATTTTTCGATTTTTGACCAATAAATTTTCCATCGGTATTTTATACATATGTACAGAAATAGTGCCTACATCTAGAAATAAAAATTTGAAAATCGATTTGTGTAATAAAATCGACCCTTTCTTCCCACCGATTTCGAATAATTTTTGAGCTGATCTGGAAGCTTCATCAAAACACGATTTTTTTTCTCTGATAATATCAAATTGCTCTAGAACAAGGGTGGGCTGGCCTATGATGTTACCTGGTGATCACCAGGGGCCTCGAAACATCAAGGGGCACCCGGAGCCATGTTTAAACCAAAAAATATAGGTAACCTTACTATTTTCACTTTCTCTAAACATAAATTTTCGCAAGCGTTTGCCATCCCTTCGCTCGGACCAGTTTATTTTTTTTAAATTCAAAAATCTAAATTTTTAATTAAGTAGGTACATTCAAATTCTAAAATTTTATTGTCAAAAAAATAAAATAAAATAAACTCATCACAAAAAACATTGCTTTTTTACTTCTCAAAATACGAATTTTTGAAATTTTTTGCCCTCACTTCGCTTGGGCCCCTGTGTGTTTTTTTTTTTTCAAATTGAGATCGAATTTTTACAAAAACCTGTATTATTAGGTATTCGAATTTTAAGAAATGTGTACAAAACAAAAAAACACTTTTCACCCGAAAAAGGGCATTGTTTTTCCACTTCTCATGACTAGCTTTTGCTCTCCCTCGCTTGGGCCAATTTGATTTTATTTTTAAGTGAACAAATTTTTAAGAAACGCTGTGTTTTACCTCCCGAAATACAAATTTTCAAAAGATTTTGCCCCCGCTTTGCTCGGTTCGATTTACATTTTTTTTTTTAACCAAAAAAAAATCATACTTTAAACTTTTATAAATTTAAAAGGGAAAATAAGTAAAAAAATTTTTATAAGCCTTAATGTGAATTATACCTATTAATTGGCAGGATCATTGTCATTTCATCTTTTATACACTTTAAATTTTAAATTCCATGATATCTAATGGATTTTTTTTTTTTAAATCACTACTTTGTTATAGTGAAGGTAAGAATTATCCGGAGAGATAGTAAGTAGATATTAGCATGATCTATCCCTGAAGTTGGCTAAGAAATATTCCCTAGGCAGTGAATATTTTCCTATGGTCCTGGCTAGCTGAGATAGGAGACTTCGGTAATACCTTACTCACCATAAGCACATATTAGTAATTCAGTTCATCACCAAATAAAAACATATACTCATGCTATTCGATATGTTTATTGAATGATATACCGAAAGAGATACATACAAAATAATAAAGGATAACTAAAACTATTATTATGTAATTCAATACGAGTGCACACTCGTATCAATTAAAGTTTAATCTACACGCAAACCACTCAAGTTTTACCTTAAATGATAACGTGCTATATTCGCTATTCTAATCTAACTAAAACATGCTGAAATTATGTCTTTCGTCTGACATAAAATGAGTATCTCCTATACAGCCACTAATACTAAGTGTATAATTACCGATTTTATCCATCTCAATTAATTATGGTTTATCTATAATTAATTACCTTAGACTTACTTGGACACTATGCATTCTTCCTACCTCCTTCGATGCACTCACCAAAACCAGGTGTGTAGGTAGGAATGTCTATCTGTAGGTACAATGTATAGACGAGAAATACTTTCGATGTCTGGAAAATTGAAGTGTATTCAAAAGAACCGAATTTAATAATAATTAATTAAAACGTTCAGAGAAAACACTAATTACCACGTCATAAGTGGGTAAAATACGAAAAAGAGCAAATAGGGGAGAACCCCATTTGCTCTCACACTCATCATTTTGACGAGGAACAAGTTACCGCGGAGTTACAAGACCAAGTAAAGTTCGTGGCTCGCCAAAGCAACTTTGTGCTTAGAAATTATTCATCAAAAAATAGATCATTAGGCTGGAACGAATGATCTGATCGTATTATCATACGTTTGTTAGGGGGATCCTTCCAGTTATTTAGGATCCTATGAGCACACGTATAAATTTAGAAGAGTTTATCACGTTACCCTACTTGCAGTATATGGAGTAAAGCGCAGACTCTATTATAGAAACATATACAGAAGCTTCTTGTAAGGGGAAATTACGCGAATGACCACCTAAGCGGTGAGGGCAATCCTACTCCACTCAACTTTTTTCCAACCAAATTTTCAGAAAGCTATCCACTTGACCTCCTCCCCCCCCCCACAAAAAAATGGACAAACTCAAATTTTTCACAGGGAAATTTTCAAAAAAATATTGAAATTGGAAGAAAATTAGCATACAATGTTTTTTTTTAAATTTCAATCAAAATTACTTTTAAAAAAAACAAAAACAATACAAATGAACGCATTACATACGTTATAAGACAAGGTGTCTGGCAAAATTTCAAAATAAGAAAGCAGGAGTTCATCGGGACTTTTAGCAGGACATTTTTCAAACATTTAAAATTTTGTAAGAAAAGGGAGCCGGGGGAAGGAAAAATTTTACATTAGAATTTTTTCGCTTTTCTAATGCCTTCAAAATTCCCAAGATTTTTTTCAAGCAAGCGGATCAGAGACGTGGTGAACGGGTGGGAGGGTGACAGAAAAAATGTAGGCAAAAAGTTGGGAATTTTTTGGGAAAATTTGGGATTTTTGGTAAATAGGAAGAAGTTATGTTACCTGGGAAAATCAAAGAATAAATTTTCAAAAGCATTCAAAAACCCATGTTTTGAGAAGCAAAAAAAAAGTTTCTTTATGCAGAGAGGAGTTCATTTTTCTGATTCAAACTGGACATGAGAACATTTCTTGAATTTGAACAGTAAGTTGTTCATGTGAGGAGCGATATTCCAAAACGCCCTTAGTCCACTTTTTGAAATTTTACAGGAGAAGGAAAAAACGTGGTACGTAAGAGGTTACGTTACATTTGGCATTGGTGATTGTTCTGTTACCTACCCAAACACTTCCCTGGTGCTATGCTTTAAACATTTTTACGCGATATGTTGATTAGTGCCTCTGAGCGTTCATGAAAGTGACCTATGTTGACAAAGGCCGTTTTGGAAAATTTTTTTCAAAATGTAAAGTGATTAATGTTTCAATAGCTATTTCTCAACTGTTCGTCGAGATTATTTTTTTTAAAGTTGTTTTTCATTTCATCGGGTGAAAGGGGTTTTTCAACTTTTCCGACAGATAGGTACGTAAAAATAGGGGTCAAATGGGTCAACTTCACCTATAAAAACTTTTTTTCATGTTTTGAATAAAAAAATCGCGTTTTTTTGCAAACTTTGAATTTTTTAAAATCGACTTTGCAACATGTTACCATGCCACTTTTTTAATATTATGTTCTTCAGCATAAAAAGTTGTGCATAATATATTTTTTTCAGAATTTTTGAGAGTCCGAACGATATGAAAACTATGTTTTGAAACTTTTTGAGCTAATTTTTTGTACAAAATAAAGTGGTAACACCAGGCATCGTAGCCGGTCACTTTTATAGTGACTTAAGTCACTTTTATCACGAAATGTAACTTTTGGTAACTTTTTTCATCAAAAAATCACTATTGGTCACTTTTCTTCCAAAAAAAGTCACTTTTTTGTTTTTTTTTCTCGTTTTTTAAACAAAATTTTCATCCAAATTATCGTTGTTTTACTCATTTTCAAAGGATTTTATGACAATTTTCTTTATTAAACAATTTCAGAATTTTAAGAACACAAATTTTTACTTTTCGAAACATCAATTTTCGAAAGCTTTTGCCCTCGCTTCGCTCGGGTTTGTTTTCTTTTCTTTTTCAAAATAAAGAGAATTTTTTTTTTAAAATCAAGTTCTAAAGCCAAAAAATAAACTTCTTACAAAAAAACATGTTTTTTTTTGCCTCTCAAAATACAAATTTTCAAGAGCTTTCGCCCTTGATTAGGCCTATCTTTTTTCATTTTCAAAATCAACTTCCTTCAAAAAAACATCATTCGAATTCTAAAATTTTAAAAATAAAAAAATGAACTCCTCGTTCTTACATTTTTGTTTTTAAACGGATTTTCCGGTGGGGCCAGGCGGGAGAATAAAGTAATAATTTTTAGGTGAGATATTGAAAGTTTTTTTGCTTTTGTTTTTCGATTTTTTGCTCTCCTGAACGCTGGAATTTAAAAAAAATTGGTCACTTTTTTGGTCACTTTTTTCACTGATAAAAGTCACTAAAGTCACTTTTTTTAGAAAAATTTGGCTACGATGCCTGGGCAACACTGATTTTTAAGATATCACCAAAAAGCCTTTCAAAACCTCAACTATGAGAAAAAGTTCCATTTCGAATTTCGATAGGTATCGCGGTTATAATTGACGTGGAATAGCCCCTGCTCTTTAATTAAAACACATTTCCAACAATCACTGGATAAAGGCCGTTTTGGCGGGACTTTCATTTTTTAATTTTTAAAAAAATTGGCTTTTTAGATGGGATTCGCGCCGTATTTGGGTAGATTAGAAGTGTAGGTATGAAAGTCCATACATTATCCACCAGAAGGCGCCAAAAAACGCAATTCGAAAAAAATGGTCTTAAGTGCGTTTTGGAATATCGCTCCTCATGTGGAAAAAGAGCAATTAGCCCGAGCGAAGCCAGGGCAAAAGCTCTCCAAAATGTGTAAGTAATTCAAGCTCTAAAAAAGTCGACAAATAAGCTGTTTTCTACGGAATAAAGATCGAGAAAAAGAAACGTACTTGAATTTTGTCATTTTTTTCACTTTTTTAAAAACAAAATTCACTACTTTTTTACTACTTTCACTACCTGTTATATACCCTGAATTCACTAAATTAGTATTTTTTCCTGATGGTAAATTTTTAGCCCGCCCTCGCCCCCAATAAAAAACATCTCCAGTTTTGTTCCGGTTAAGTTGACAATTTTTTCGTAAAAACAAAAGCAAAAATCAATTGAGGAGCTCATTGCAAAAGTAGTCCTTGTCACATGAACCTATGCAATCTCTAAAGCTCTCCCTTGAGCGTGCCCAGTATCATGAATGTAAACTTTATAAAGCAATTCCTCTCAGGGCTACTCAGGGTAGACCAACTTGACGGTCATTTCATCATTACAACATGATCTCCGCAGTTGGCAATAGGTGCAATCGAGTGAAAAGGGTCTAAAAGTTCATGTGACAAGGGCTACTTTTGTAATGAGCTCCTCAATTGCACAACTTGCATTCAAGTATCTCCGAACTAGAGAAAAAAACAGGACGAAAAAAATTCGTAAGGAGAAAGGGATCAAAATTTGAGGATCCCATTCGATGCATCTACCAGGGATCCCAAACCGATACACGTTCGCTGAAAATTTAATCTTATTACAATCAGACGTTCTGAATCGATTAGGGCAGGTAAATCGCAAATTCGAGGTGATAGGTTAATTTTTTTTTACAAGTTGAAACTCTCACATTTCAAAAAAGTTCTAAAATTACTTATTTTTATTGAAAATCATTTAAAACACCCTCTATTTCTCTTTCCCTCCTCCCCCACCCACAAAAATCCTGCCAAATCGATCAAGACATTACATCGACTTCAGCAGCTGAAAATGCGTCCAATTCTGCGGGGCTACCAACAAAAAAAGTTCCAAAAAGGTAGCGAAAAAGTAACAAAAAAAATTAACAGAAAAAAACTTGAGCTGAACTTTAACAATATTGGGAAAAAAGTGGCACTTGGTCAAAATTTTTGCCAAAAAAGTAATTATATTACTTCGTAACTTCTTGGTTAAAAAGTGAGACTAGGTATGGTTTTTTGCAAAAAAGTGAGAATTTCCAGAAATTTTCGATTTTCGATCTGAAAATTTTAAGAGAAAGCAGGTTTTACAACATCCCCCTAAACATTGCTCATTTACTAATAGACTGCCCTTCCTACCAGAATGAACGCTCCAGACACCCAAGTTCCAACGAACTCCAGGTCCTCCTTTCTGACAACCTTTTCTCACACAGACGAAGTTATTAAATTCCTAATCTCAACAAAATTAGATAAAAAATTTTTAAATTGTATGTACATACTTAACTTTATCTCCTGTACAACCTAACTTAATTTTAAGCTTTTCACTCGTAAATACGAGCCTCTAGCCAATAAGTTGCTGTATATAGCTCATTAAATAAAAATAAAAATTGAAAATTAAGCAATACTTATAATGGCAAAAACAGTAACTTGTTTAGACCTTTATGAACATTTTCAGTGAAAAACAAGGATTCTGACAATATTGTTCAAAAGCAAAACTTTGACAATTTTAGAAAACGACAAGGCTTTTCAGCAATTTCAAAAAAAAACCAGGTTTTTCAACAATTTAAAAAATATACCAATGTTTTAATAGCTTTTTGGAATTTTATGCAACAAATAACGATATTTTTAAGCAGTTTTGGGGGGGGGGAGCAAGACTTTTGGCTGTATGGTCGAAAGTAAAGCTTAGTCAATTTTAGAAGAAGACTTTAAAAATAATGCAAGATATGAAATATACGATAACATAAATCAAATTTAATTCACTCGGGGTAATGCTTTCGAGCAACACAAAAAAGCATAGATTTTTCATTAATTAGCGCTCTTAAAAAAACATTTAATGAACTCCTGCAAGGACTTAATTTTCTTTGACGTCATAAACTCTTATTTTAAAAATTGAAAATGGTAATAAAAATATAAAAAACCAAAATAAAAAAAAAAGAAGAAGATTCATTTACGCAAGTAGGTATCGTAATTAATTCACAGGGTCAAGTACACCCAAATTTCATTTAAAATTGTAATGCTTTTATGAATATCCGAGATCGTTATTTGCAGTAGGCTACAATTATAAAGTAGAGTTGCACTGAAAACGAATCAGCGCGTTTTTATTGTAGAAAAAATACCACGAAAAGCTGACGTGTTTTTTAAAATTTTTCTCGGAATACGCTAAGTGTTTGTAAAGGTGAACGATCCTCGGGTATTCAGACCACGGAGACGCGACTCTGCTGTAACTGAAATTTCCAAATACATATTAGAACATGAACGAAACAGGTGAGAACAACATCGAATATTTTTGTAAGATGAGATGATATTTTAGTATATAGGTACAGGGTGTCTGGTGAGATGGATGTCAAAACGTCAGGTTTGGATATAACCGGGTACGATTTGAAAAAAAAACGTTATGGACAAGTTGCCTAGCTTTAAAATTTAAAGGGCAACCCAGCTTTAAAGAAAATTGAGAAAAGTGTATTTTTGAACAAATTTTGTCATTATGAATGCATATGCCTATTGCCTAACTTTGAAATTGAAGGGGTTAGAAATATTTTAAAAGAAGATATTTTAAAAGAAACAAATATTTCTGGCCCCTTCAATTTCAAAGTTTGGTAAAAATTCATAATGACAAAATTTGTTTATTTTCCAAAGACAGTATTACCCATTCCCAAGGTCAAAAACACGTTCCTATCTCGTTAAATTTTAATACTACCATATTCATGGAGTTTTGAATTTTTAAAAATTGAAAAATGAAATCTCACAGAAAAACTTTACATGAAATCATTTTCAAGTTATGTCGTTTCGATTTTTTTCTGTTTTGATCCAAAAATCGATGATATTTTGACCTTCCTTTTTCGAGCGAGATTTTCTACACGATTTTGAATTTTTTTGACTGGAATTCGAGAACATTGAATTTAATTCGACGCTGATAAACTATTTTGTAAAATTAGTGGGAAGGGAGGGTTCGGGTCAAAATTTTGATAAGAAACAAAAATATTTGCTAGGTTTCAACGAGCACCAAGGTGAGTAGTGCCGGGTCACTTTTCACTTTTTTTTCGAAAATATTTACTCTCTCCAGCGAGAGCTCGAAGTTACAAAAAAATTGAAAATTTCACACGACTCAACTATGTATTTCCAGAAACTGTTTGCTTTCTCGTTTCAGGTAATCCTGACGACGTTGTTATTTCTGGGATTTCGGGTACATTTCCAAAAAGTGAAAATGTCGAAGAATTCAAGGAAAATTTACTATCAGGAAACGATATGATTGGTCCAGTCACGAGATTCGATTCAAAAAGTAAATTGATTCGTTATAATAAACATCGAGCATATCGAATAAATTCATAGCTATATGAAAAAATGTGTATTCCATAAATACGAAGACTTGATGGCTGGAGCAATAGACAATATTAATCGATTCGACTATTCATTTTTTCGACTCACGAGCAGTCAAGCTCAAAGCATGACTATTTCTTCCAAAATGCTACTTGAGAAAAGTTTTGAAGCTATTTTGGATGCAGGTACGTAGGTATAATTATGATACATCTGACATCAATTTGAGATACATAGAATAATTTTTAATGCCTGTTAATTCTCTCGTTACAAGGCTACAATCCTCGAGAAATAAAGGGTAAAAATATCGCGGTTATTGTTGCCGTATGGGATTTACATAACGACGGAGACCCAGCAATGCTAAGACATCCGGATGCTTTTAAGGAAATGTACGGAAGAATGGAATTCATGATCAGTAACAGGATTTCAAATATTTTGGATATTCATGGTAATGATGACATGAACATGATGGCAGTAGAATTAAAACAAATCGTGAAGTAGTCTCGAGCTAAGAATGATGAAATCTCCTCGAGAACAGATTAGGACACCCCCTTTCCCCCACTTCGAAAAAGTTACGACCACTTTCAAACCGATCTACAGAGTCTCCAGCAAAATTGATTTTCTCGTAGAAATTTAAAATTGCATTTTATCATTAGTTTGATATTCGGAATCGATCCGAACGAGGGGCATTTCATCACTCTTGGCAAAGGATTGCATATTCTACTCATTTGTCAGAACTTTCAATTTTTAATTAAAATATGTACTTTTAAAATCTACTGCATCAGGGCCCAGTTATATCGTCAACACAGCTTGCTCATCATCTTTATACGCTATTGACGGCGCGATTAAAGCCATTCAAAGGGGACAATGCGAAGGAGCGATCGTCTGCGCATCAAATTTCTGTTTAAAATTGACGAAAAATCCGGTAATAAATCCATTCCTTAGTGCTTCGGGGAGAAGCTCGCCTTTTGATGCCAGCGGTAGGTAAAAATGTACTTTACAAGTTGTACATAAATGATGTACTTCGAGTTGATACTATTTTAGACATGAATCGAGTAGGTCATCCTGAACAGTCCAGCATATGACAATAGTAATCATTGTATCTCCCCCCCCCCCTATCACCACAGATCCTCTGGGACAGATTTTTTGTTAAAGGGGGTATCCAAAGGAATCATTTCAAACCAAACTTGCCAAAAAAAAATTGGCCCTACTAACAAAATGGCGGTCATTTTGATTGATAGGTTACCCCAAATCGCATATTTTAATGCTTTTCAACATATAGGACTCGCACGAAATTTCTAGAGCTGGATAAGGCTAGATCAAAAAAACATGTAATTTATCAACAGTCATAATTTCAAGTACCAAAGTGTATTTTTCGATTTTTGACGAATTTAAAAAAATTAGGCCAAAAATGAAGAAAAAAATCAAAATTTTACCAAATTGACCTAGAAAGCTGAAAATTGGGACGTATCCTATTTTCGACCTTCCAAATCGATTATAAACGTGTTCAAACCGTCTTGAGCAGTTCTGGAGCCTCCAGCAGAATTCTGAAACTTAAAATTCCCAAAAAAATTTACTAAATGAAGTTGTAAATCAAAAGTTTACACTGCACTCCAACTTAAAGACGGTATCAAGTCGACTGCTGGTGGGTTCAAGTCATTTTGAAGCCTCCAGCGATTTTTAGAAAATTCTTGAAGCCTCCAGCGACTTTTTGGAAACTACTGGAGCCTCCAGTACATGGAGTTTGAAAACCGAAAGTCACTCTGCACACTACATGCTAGTGCTAATGTTAATTCGGACAAATTTTGTGACATTTTTTGAAAATAGAAGCTTCTAAAAAGCCGCCGGAGGCTCCAAAACAGATTGAAGTCGTCTGCAGTCCACCTCGGAAGTTTTTCAAGTTTTCAACGAATTATGAAATCGATGGACAAAAACATGTTTCAGACTGGAATATACCGATTTATACAATTTTTCAACAAAAATTGTGAAACAAAAAAATTGACCAATTTTATCTAAATTTAGTTTGATTCTAGAAATTGATTTTATACTTTTTTTTGGGGGACAAAAAAAATGCGCTGCCAAAATGAAGGTACTACTTGCCTCATTCAGAAAAGTGCAATTTTGAAATTTTTACCCCGCACAATAGGGGGATGGGCCCTCAAAAAAGTGATTTTGGAGACATGGTCGGGACCAAAAAAACTCGACGGGGTTGTGTTGGGGGACTTCTCCCGATGCCAAATATGTAATTTTTTCCGTGAAACCCTGCACAACTGCATTCTATGGCACTTTGAATGCGATTTTTATGCATTTTTGGCCATTTTTGATGGTAAAATGGCTCTAATGTCTAGGATATGGCTCGGGACCGAACGATTCTTGTACCTTTGTTAAACGGGGCTATTTGAAGCCCAACTACGCAAAAACGGCGAAAAAATACGATCACAACGCGATTTTACGTGCACTAATAGGCTTGTTAACCACCCCCCCCCCACCACTGGAATTCGATAATGCATTGTCTATTCGATAATATCGATGCGACCCATCAAAATGGTATAAAATTTCGCGCTGTACTCAAAAATCGCAATGATTTTCAATTCTGACCCTCCGCGGTGGAGCTGTGACCCCCAAACTGAAAATAACGATGATATTGAACAAATTTTGCACATTACTCGTCGATACTGAGGATTTATGTTTACGCAATCAAAATGATTCTCATATTCGTTTTATTTGGGAAAATTTTTGCTTCAAAATTTTTCATTTAATCTCCACCCTCTCCCCTCCCCTTTAAAGACTATGTTTGAACAATGAACATGGATTTGAAAACTTGAACATGACTTATCAAAATGGTATAAAATTTTGCGCTGAGCTCGAAAATTGAAACCATTTTTCATTTTGACCCTTCTTCGATGATACATCACATGGAAACAATTTTTTCGACCGAAATTGAAAACTTGAGACGAGAAAAAATAAAGAAAATTACCTGTGGTATAAAATATACCAAAAAATACTTTGAACATTTTTTTTTTTTGCCTTTTTCCAGATTTCCGAACCTTTCCACGTTAATTTGAAATTTTCAAAGAGAATTTTGAGGTCGTTGTTGGGGTGCATTTTTTTTTTTGAAAATATTCACGGTCGCCACCCTCAAGCATCTTCACTTATTTATGTCTTTCACAAAAAAGTTGAAAAATCGTCCTTAAAACAACTTTTTAAAATTTTGAATTGTTTTATGAAAAATGTGCATGAAATTCAAAAATAAACCATAGGACCTAAACATTTAGTTACCAGTTTTTTCAATGCCCCAAGTCAGTGCTTAAATCTGAAATCTCCATAATTTTTTAAGCCGATGGTTACGTCAGAGCGGACGCAGTGACAGCAATTTTTCTACAAAAAAGGAAGTATGCTCGAAGAGTATACGCAAACGCTATTCATTCATTCGTCAGCAATGAAGGATTCAAAGAAGAGGGAATCGGGGCCCCTTCGACCAGAGAGCAAATAAAGTTATACGAACAATGTTACAAAGAAATTAACTTTGATCCGAAAAAAATCTCGTACATTGAAACACATGGTACTGGAACACAGGTACCTAATAATTTTTTCCATCTTTTTTCGCTTTCCCCCACAGAATAAGTGTTGAACAGTTTATGACTCAAAATTTCAGCACAGCTTCTCAAAAAAAAAAAAAATCGAACTAATTTACATACCCTACTTAATGTTTCAGCCTTCATCTTCACCAATTCTTTTATCTTTCGTGTTTTTTTCCACAGCCAGGAGACATATCAGAAGGAACCTCAATCGATGAGTTTTTCTACACAGCAAGTAACCGTGAAACTCCTCTGAAAATAGGATCAGTGAAATCAAACATGGGTCATGCTGAAGCAGCAGCAGGTATATGTGGATTAATCAAAATGATCATCGCTTTCGAATCAGGCATTATTCCAGCAAATTTACGATATAACACACCGAATCCAAAAATCAAAAGCATTATCAACGGGCATCTTGAGGTAATTCCAATTAGAAATTTCAGAATATGAGACACGATTACCTATACCTATTAGCAGGTATGTAGTTATTGAAAATTTAAAAATTTCATTCGTATGTATCATTACAAGGTTATTTCAAAACCAACCCCTTTGGAAGGTGAATATTTCGCACTGAATTCTTTTGGACTTGGCGGATCCACTGGTCATATCATCGTAGCTCCTCATAAAAAAATTAAAAATAAGGAACACTCCTTGAATGAGGAAATACCATTCTTAGTCACTGCGTCTGGAAGGACTGAGGAAGCTGTGGATTGCATTTTAAATAACGTGAGATGAGAATTTCGAAAATCAATCTTTATTATACCTTGAAAAAACCATGCTTCTTTTTATTTTAGGTAGAGAAAAATAAAAACGATCCTGAATACATTCGACTATTACATGAAGTTTTCAAATACCAAATCGGTGGCCATCTCTACAGAGGTTTTACCCTTATACAAAAAAATGAACCTCCAAAGACTTCCAAAAAGGTACGTACGTCCCTCACGCCAGCAATCAAGTAAAAAATTTATTCAAAATAATGAATGGGAATATTTTCAGTTTTTTGCAGGCGAAAATCGACCAATATGGTTCGTTTTTTCTGGTATGGGATCGCAATGGGTCGGAATGGGGAAATCTCTGATGAAAATTCCAATTTTAGCCGAATCCATTCGAAAAAGTCACCAATTTTTGGAATCAAAAGGATTGGACTTGATAAAAATTATCACAGATGATGATCCAAAAATATATGATAACATTTTAAATTCATTTGTGGGAATTGCAGCAATTCAGGTGATACGACTTCGAATTGTATTTGCAATTTCATTAGACAAGAGGGGAAAATTCTATAATGAAACACGATGTGATTCGACAGATTGCTTTGACAGATTTATTGACACGGCTAAACGTACAACCAGATGGAATAGTTGGTCATTCTGTTGGAGAACTTGGATGTGCATATGCTGACGGATGCTTTACAGCTGAACAGATGCTTTTAGCAGCATACTATCGTGGTATAGTTTCAATAGAGACCACTTTCATACATGGTACAATGGTAGCTGTGGGTAAGGACTGGAATTTTGATAGAAAACCACGTCAGTAAAATCGATTAGATTCTCTTAACTTTGAAATAAATGCAATTAGGTCAAAGTTACGATGTCATGAAAGATATTGTTCCACCGGAGATTGAAATAGCATGCCACAATAGTCCATCCAACTGTACCTTATCTGGTCCAACAGAAATCGTGCAGAAATTCGTCAAAGATTTAAATGAAAAAAACATATTTAATCGTGTAGTAAAAACCTCAAATATTGCGTACCACAGTCGTTATATAATCTCGTCAAAATCAAAGATGATGTCCTACATGAAACAGGTAAGCAAGATTATCCAAGTTAGGAACCATAAAAAATTATGCCTGAAACTTCACCCATTTTTTTTTGACAAATTCCAAAATGAAATCTTGAGGCTGAAAGATGTTTTTCTCTTGCTTAGATGATTCCAGAACCAAAACTTCGGTCCGAGAAATGGATTTGTACATCTGCTCCAGAACAGAACTGGGACAGTGAAGAAGTTAGATTTTCTTCAGCTGAGTACTATGTGAATAACATGATGAATCCAGTTTATTTTGAAGAAGGCCTACGTTACATTCCCGCCAACGCCATAACCATTGAAATAGCACCTCATGGCCTTCTAAACGCAATTTTAAAACAGTCATTACCGATCACTGTAGATAATATACCATTAGTGATGAGGAATAATGAGAATAACGAGGAATACCTAATAAATGCCCTTGGAAGGTACGTGAAAATTTTTTTTTCAGAATTTTGGACGATTTTAATGCTGCAAAAAGGGGCACAAAATGAACCCAGATTTTAACAAAAGTTTTGAAATACTCAATCAGAGTGTTTACTGAAATCAAAAAAACAAAATTCGTAATTTTTTCGCACCTTTAATGTATTTTTGAAATACAATTTCGTACCACGTATTCTCCAGCATTCAAAAACTCCCAAAAAAAGGGCGCAAATAAAATTCCATCTCCATTTCCAGAATATACGAAGCTGGTTGTGAGATGGAACTTAGCTATTTATATCCACCGGTCGAGTTTCCAGTTAGCAAATCAACTCCGATGATATCTCCATCGATAAAATGGTATCATGATCAGGCAGAACTGGTTGATGAGATCAATACAGGTATTCTCCAAAGCAGTGAAAGAACTTTTGCAATTTACCCAAAAAGTAAAGAACACGAGTACCTCCAAGGTCACATTATCGATGGCAGAAATCTATATCCTGGTTTCGGATACTTGGTCAGCACTCATATTTTTAACTTCACTCAGAGAGGGTTCATCAATCGATAATTTATTTTTTTAGTGGTTAGTTGTCGAAACTATCGCATCATTGAGACAAAAACAGATTTCCGAACTTTCAATTGTTTTTGAAAATGTTTGTTTCGAAAGAGCTACGATAATTCCTGAAAAAGGTGAACATATCGATACTAATTTTAAAACAAGACAAAGATACCAGCCAATTTTTCTAAATAATTTCAGGCAGCTTATTTTTCCGTATTTTGATCCACAACCTCAAGAATCACTTCGAAGTGACATGCAACACTATCGTGGTAGTAACAGGTCAAGTAAGAGTGGTCGAAAATATTCGAGAGGAAGGATTCGATATTGAGCCATTCAAAGACGAAATATCCAATTCTCATAATTTACCCCTGAGCAACGAAGATTTCTATAAAGAGCTCAGATTAAGAGGGTACGATTATAAAGGATTATTTAAAAGCGTTCAATACGCCAACTGCACTGGTAAAATTAGAGCATAATAATTACTGTTTTCTAGATTATCGAACCCTACATTCTTTTATTTTGATCTTCATAATCTTTTTTTCAAAAGGTACCTACGGAGAAATATCTTGGTGCGATAATTTTGTTACTTATATAGATGGAATGGCGCAATTTACTCTCCTAAGCATGGATTGTCGCAATCCCATGGTTCCTACTTTTATAAACAAACTGGTCATCGATTTCAAAAAACATTACGAAATTCTCGAGTCACTGGATGAGAAAAATCGAAGTTAGTAGCTTCCTATTACGGAATATTTTTTACGAACTTTCTCCAATGAATACATTTTTACATTTTGTAGAATTGCCCGTCAACTTCCATTCAAACTATGGTCTTTTATGTACCGGAGGAATTCAAATGAGCGGCTGGGAAAGCAAAGAAATTAATCGTCAAAAGATTACAACTAATATAGTGTTGGAAAAATGTCAATTTGTGCCTTACATAATCGAGCAAGTAAATAGATACATCAATTATTTCATAAAATTGTTTATGGAAATAGAGATATTAGGCAAATATTCGTACTCACAGAGAGAGCTTTGGATATTTTCAGAAAATGAATTTAAAGTCGATAATCAGAATCTGTGTTGAGATGGCTTTGAAAAATACACAAGTAATGAAAGCAACAACTTACCAAATACTTGATGAAAATTGTAATCCTGAGGAGGCTCTCATATCTGCTGCAGTTGTGCATGCTTTGAACGATGCACGATTGAGGTAAGCCAGTCCAAATTGAGTCCAGTAAGCCAATCTGATGAGAGAGAAAAAAAAAGGACGCTATCAATAATAATATTGTTGTAAATATTTCGCTATTATTTTGGTGTTTTTATTGGTCTCGCACATAATCTTGTCAAATGATTACAAGGAAGATACAAATTACGAACTCAACTGGTACCTAGAAACAATTTTGAACCGAACAGAGCTGAATCGAGAGAATGAATACATCACCAATCAAAATTTCAGGAGATCAAATGCATTTTTCGATTTTTGGTGAATTTTTGAAAACCAAAGGGTATTTTTGGGTAAAATAGTTGAAATGCCCTTGTCCTCGATTTTTTTGAAATTTTGATGAAAAAAGAAGGTTCAAGCCAAAAAAATTCCTCCACCCTTCCCTCTTGCTCATAATGACGAAAAAACGTTTGGGGGGAGGGGGTCACACTTCAACGAATTTCAAATAAAAAATTTCTAATTCACCTAAAATATATAGAGGAGACATGAGTCTAGCAACGTGAATTTTTTCAAAAATTTTTGGCCCCCAATGGGGGGGGATATTGACAGAAGGAAATTTGAACCTGCCATATCTCCGAACCTGCAATTGATATCATTTTGAAATTTTACATGCAGGTCTCCAAAAGCAATAGGAAACCAAACAAGATCTAAAAAACCCAATTTTGGGGCCATAGGCACCCCCTCCGCCAATTTTGGGGCGAAAGAAGATTGACAATATGGGCATCGTTTTCATATGAATCGAACTCTCTGAACACGAATATGAAGTTAGATTTAAAATTGGACCCTCCTAAGGGTCACATTTGGGAAGGGGTGTTGCCCAAAAATTAGGTTTTCGAGAAAAATGCTCCATGAAAAGTACAGAGTAAGTTTTCCGAATAGGTATAATGAATTTGGGTAGTTACCAAAATTTTGAACTTTTTGGACCTAATATTCGAATTTTTTATGCCCTTCAATGTAGCACTCATGAGTTGTTCATTAACATGTGCAGGCAAACGTCAACATTCTAAGCAATTTGGAAAAATTGAGAGAGATGGAAGAATTAAAGGATATCACTATATCAAATGAAGAGTTACCGAAAAACAAAACCGTTCTATTAATCATCTTGGAAAATATCCAAAATAAATCAGAGGTCAGTATTGTTTCCAATACCTTTACAAACTCACATTGAAAACAACAGGTAGTCACTGAAATACGATTTTAAAACGATTTCCAGCTCATGAGATCAATTTCCGAAGCATTAAGAGACGATGGTTTCATCATCACCAAGGAACCGATCAATGAAAGCGTATCATTTGAAAATTCAGGATTCAGTGTTTGCTTCAGTCGAATTATAAATGATTCTGAAAAAATTATCTTGCTCAAAAAGGTACATTTTTATCCAAGAATAGAATGAATGCAATGAATTAAAATCAACGAAATAATTGATCATTTTTTCGCATCGATTAGATCACGAAATTTAAAACAATAAATAAAGCAATCCGACTGCGAAATGATTCGTATTCCTGGATATCTGACATCCAAAATGCTCTGTCAACTCTTGAAGCGGAGAAAAACGAAAAATTGATTGTGTACGCCGAAAAAGAGCCAACAAACGGAATATTGGGGTTCTTCAATTGCTTAAGCAAAGAAGAGAAAGGAACCAACGTCAGGTAAATTCATCTTCTCAGACGGAAAAACAGCAATGTGAGCAAAAAAATGTGTACGACAAATGAAAGCTTCTTTTCAGGTGTTTTTTCATAATGGATAACAATGTGCCTGCTTTTTCACCGGATGATCAATTCTACAAAGTTCAACTTGATAAGGATCTACGTTACAATGTTTACAAAGATGGGAAATGGGGAAGTTATTATCATTTGGAGTTAGATTTAGAAGACCATGTTGAATGTAGTCATGCATTTAGCGTATTGGAAGAGCATGGTAATCTTTCATCGTTCAAATGGATCGAAGGCTCATTGGATCCCTTGACGTAATAAAAGATTTCTTATAAAGTGTGAATTGAAAAATAACCAGGAAATTAACAGTCTTCGGTTCAATTAATTTTAGGTACGAAAATAATTTGAATGGAAAATCTCTCGTTCACGTTTATTACAGTGGTATCAATTTCAAAGATGTTTGGTTATCGTTTAAAAGAATTCCTTCGGTGAATTCATCTTTACAAAATCGTTTGAACCGGGTGAGTTTTCCTCTGGGATTATCTTGAAGTGATTGTGAAGGTGCAATTAGCCACACAGATCAGATTAGATCAAATCATCTTGGAGAGGATCTTTCTCTACTTTTTGTAACTAACGATAATTTCCCAGCTGTTTTCTTTGTTCTATTTTTTTTTTTTTTTTGGTCAATTCAAGGATTACCTAGGAGATGAATTTTCTGGTAAAGATGCAAACGGAACTCGTTTAATGGGAATAGTACATGGTAAAGGGATCGCAACACTGGTTGAAGCAATACCACATCTTACTTGGAGGGTACCAGATACCATGACATTGGAAGAAGCAGCCAGTATACCAATTGTTTATGCCACAGTAAGAGTCAAAACCATCATCATCAAAAATTTTCAGGTTCTGCAGAATACTCTCATCATTTGCCAATATGATTCTTTTCAGGTTATTTTTATTTTCTTTTTCAAAATGAACTTGAAAAAAGGATGCTCCATTCTTATACATTCTGGTAGTGGTGCAATTGGTCAAGCAGCCCTCAACATATGCCTGTATTACAATTGTAACATTTTTACAACAGTCGACTCTCCACAGAAAAAAGAATTCATCAAGAGAACATTCCCTCAAGTAAGTTTCTTGCGCATTGGTCATTGGGACTGTTCTTTTTTTTTAGCACCTTTCTCGCATTTTATGCCTTTTTAAACCCCTTTCCTGCATAATTTTTCCTCCAATCCATGAGACAGTTCCCTGAAAAAAAAATCAGTTGCAAAAGTAAAAAACTGAAGAGTCTGCAAGGGTTCAACATACCCATTTTTTTTTCTAATTCAATCGTAAAGTTGCATCAATTGACGAAGGAAAAATAGAATGGCCAGGTGTTACCTCAGTGAAGCTCAAATATTAGTTGTATTCAAGTTATCTTCGCATTTATAGTTCCAATTTTGACTCGAAAGAGAAAACCAGAATTTTCAGGGACTTCAATTGTTTCAAAAAAGGTAAAAAATACACTTTCTCTACTCGTGTTGAAAATGACCTTCCAGAATGACTTTTCCTCATTCATGTTAAAAATAGCTCTCAAAACGCGCTACAGATCGAATATGAGCCAGAAGGAAGGTTCCCAAAGTAGTAGCAGTCCCATTACACATTTCGGAATTGAAAAGAAATTTTTTTTTTTGAAAAAAGTTGGATCCTGAAAAAAAAGATATTACCTCCACATAGGTAAAAAATTGGCCTCTTGAACATTTTCCCTAAAATGAACTTGACCTGAATGGAGGAGGGGGCAGAGGACCACAAATTCCCAACTAAGTATCACGAACTTCCCAACTGGCCCCCAGTTGACTAAAAAAAGTTCTCAAATTGATTTTTTTGGGAGGGGGGTTCAGCCAGGAAGACGGAGGAATTACTGATTTTTTGAAATAATACGGCGAATTTTTAAAGTGAAATAAGTGATAAAAAATGTCATTTTTTTAGGTTTGGAAATTCTCACTTTTTTCACTTACTCGTATAAAAAATTCTTATTTTTCTTTTTCGAATTTTCGGAAGCTTTAGCGATGATTTTTCTTTTTAAAACTTTAAATTTTCAAAAAGAAAGAATAAACAGACTCGATTGGTGCGAGGTCTAAAACTTTCAAAAATTTGTATTTTGAAGAGGAAAAAAACAATATTGAAGACAAATGTTTTATAAGCAAGAAGCTTTTTGAGGAGAGATTTGAAATTTTAGAATTTGAAAGACTTTTCCAGAACTTTCTGGTGCAAAAGCTTCCAAAAATTTGTGTTTCGAAGAAAAAAATGTTTTTTCATAAGAGGAGTTTACTATTGGCTTAATTAATATTTTTTATGAATATTTTGAAAGTTCAATCTTGAAAAAAAAATAGAAAGACCCCAAACAAAGCGAGGGCTAAAGTTTTCGAAAATTTTATTTTTCAAAAAATGAATTACCCATTACTTTTTTTCATAGAAATACCTTAGGTCAATTTTTCTGCCTTTGACATATTCGTAATAAGGGATTTTTTAAATGTAAAATACAAATTTCAGCTATTCTAGGGGGCCAGCTTGGTTTTCAAGGGAGGGGTTTAAAATCGTCACGAGAGTTTATTTGACTCAAAAGGGACTTTTTAGTGATAATATAACTTAAAATTTTCAAATTTTACCGTGAATTTGTATTTTTTTTTGATTTTTAAAAATTGAGGGACCCACCGCAGCCCGAATTTTTCGAAAATGGGAAAAATAAAAAATAGGGAATTATTTTCTCACCCGAGGTCACCACTCCCTTGAGGGTTGGGAGCAGAAAAAATCGCAATTTTGTTCTGCCATGTACTTAAGGAACATCCTATTTTGGTGGGGAGATATGGCAATATATCCCAGATCCATGGCAGCCACGGGTAATATCGGTCAATCGAGTATAAAAATCTCTTTTTGGTCGAAATTTCAACCGATGATAATCTTTCGACGTACCCAAGCTTCCGGATTTAAGGAGTTCCTTCGTTAGATAATCCCCTACGAGCTTTTCGATAATATCAACTCCTGAATTCTTCATAAGAATCCAATCTATAGGCACTATTACTCGTAATTAAATTATTAGATTCCAGAGAGCCACATTGGTAACTCGAGGGACACGTCATTTGTGAAAATAATCATAGATCAGACCAAGGGTAGAGGAGTTGATGTGGTTTTGAATAGTTTACCGAAAGATAAACTTCGAGCATCATTACGTTGTGTTGCTAAAGGTGGACACTTTTTAGAAATAGGAACATTTGAGACGACCAAAAGTAATACAGCAGGTAACTAACGCAAGCTGTCATCAACTTTTGACATGGTTCAAATACTTACCTTTAAAAATCATGAATTTGAACGAGTTTTTATATTCAATTTTCATCAGAAATAGGAAATTCCCTGAATGACATCGTATTCTACAGAATACAATTGAACGTTCCATTATTTGATGTTAAAAACGAAACCACCATTGGTATTCGTGATAAATTACAAGAAATGCTTGATCAAGGGATCGTCAAACCCATCAACCGAACTGTTTTTCAAGCTGACGAGATGGAATCAGCTTTCAGGTATAACTTTTGCACTGACATAAAAAAAATCGGAAAACCGTATTTTCAACAGCACAAATAATTAGGTACATGGCCTCTGGAAAACATATTGGTAAATTGGTGATCAAAATTCGAGATGAGGAGAAAGATATCAAAGCTAAGCCAACTGCTATACGTTTGAAAGCAACACCACGAGTTGCCTGCGAAGAAAATAAATCCTACGTTATTCTAGGTTCTTCTTATCTCTTTCAATTCTAGTACCTAATAATATTCAGAAATCTTCTTGTCAACTTCGTAATAATAATTGCAGGAGGATCAGGCGGATTTGGAATGGAGTTGATTGACTGGTTAATCATACAGGGTGCTCGAAATATCGTACTAAGCTCTCAAACAGGAATACAAAACGGCTACCAATCGTACAGAATAAATTTATGGAGGTCTTACGGAGTCAACGTGCAAATCTCTACAGTAGACATTTCCAAAGAGCTTGCAGTGAAGAATTTACTCGAATTGGCCAGCCAATTAGGGCCAATAGCTGGAATATTTAACCTCGCGGCGGTATTTCGAATCGATTTTAAATACATACGTAGAGACCAGTATTCCAAAAAATATAAAAGGAATTTCCTTAATTTTTAGATATTGAACGACGATCCTTTCTTAAAACAAACCGAAAACACTTTCAAAATTGTCGCCGATCCAAAAGCAATCGCTACTATTCATCTGGACAAATTGAGCAGGAAAATGTGCCCGAATTTGGAATACTTCGTCGTATTTTCTAGCATAGTTTGCGGTCAGGGCCATATGAATCAGACCAACTACGGTTTCGCTAATTCTATCGCTGAAAAAATTTGCGAAGCTAGAAATGCTGATAATTTACCAGCTCTAGCAATACAGTGGGGAGCTATAGGAGAAGTGGGCAAGGTTTCCAAAATGCTTGGAAATGACTTATCCATCGATTTTGGTAACACCCCAACTACATACGTACTATCTCAATCCTCGATGTTTATTTTTCTACACATTTGATACATTCTTTTCTCATTATTGTGCTCGGTAATTAGGAGGAATAATGCAACAAAACGTCATATCCTGCATAGAAACATTGAACGTTTTTATGAAACAGCGAAATCCAATCGTCTGCAGCAAGATTACAGCTGACAAACGTAGAATTGATGCTGATATTATAACAACAGTGGTCAATATATTAGGTAAACATTACCTACATGTTACTGAAGGCGAAATCACATCATGCAATTTTCAACAATACTTTATCCACGACTATAGGTATCAAAGATCTCAAAACAATGAGTAATACGTGGGCTTTAGCAGAACTAGGAATAGATTCGATCACCAGAATGGAACTAAAAATGATTCTAGAAGCAGAATTCAATATTTTTCTCACTCCAGAAGAATTGTTGACGATTACCTTGGCAAAATTACATCAGTTGAATGAGAAAACATCAAAAATCAAAATGATCATACACGGATGAGGAAAAAATACACTAAACAATAAAATAAAAATGAGATTTTTTAAAAGGAAGTTTCTACAGATTTCTTAGTAAGCAGTGATTTGTTGAATCATTCTTTTTGATTCGAATTGATGTTTAATTAATTTATTATGAAACGTGTAAATTTGAGAATTCCAGAAATAAAGATTCGTATTTCGTATCTACATTTACTCGTGAAAAAAGTGTACACTGAATTCGACTACACGATCTCAGAGAATCTTGTCACCATACGAGAGAACTTTTATGACCTGTCAACTCCGATCGAGTTGTAATGGCTCACTGAAAGAGCATCAGCCATACCTCAGAGACAAACTTCAAGATGCTGAAGTTGATTTTTTACTTTTTGACCATTTTGTGGGATTTGAAGAAATTGTCCATCGGTATTGTGTACAAAAGTAGTGCTTACATCTCGAGATAAAAATCTGAAAATCATTTTGTGTAATAAAATCGACATCGACCCTCCCCCCGCCGCGCCGTTTCGGACTATTTTTGAGCTCATCTGGAAACTCTAGTAAAACATGATTATTTCTCCAGTAATATCAAATTGCTCCAGAAGGCGTTTTAATTAACAACGTTCCCTGAAAATTTAATCCTATTGGCTATTATACTCGTATGTTAAGACGTTCTGAATCGATTACGGCAGATGATGTTTTTTTTTACAAATTAAAACTCTCAAATTTTAAAAAAGTTCACTAAATTGTCTATTTTTATGGAAAATTACTCAAAACGTCTTCTACTACTCCCCCCCCCATCTATAAACCTGCCGAATCGATTGAGATGTTGCAATCGACTTCAGAAGCTGACTAATTACCAAAAAAGTTTGAAAAAGTATGTAAAAAAACTCCAAAAAGATAATTAAAAAGTAACCAAAAAATTTACAAAACGCGAGCAGATCTGGCATTTATAAACACCCTAAACCAAATTTTTTTTTAAAAATCCGAAAAAACCACCAAAAACAAAATTGATTGAGATTTTAACAGTTTTTGTAAAAATTTGAGCTTTTGGAAATATTACTGAAAAAAAGAAGCACTGGGTCGCAATTCCTGCCTTGTATAATTTTGTTACTTTTATTGGTTAAATCGTAAGACTGTAGGTATGGTTTTTAGCAAAAAAAGAGGGAATTTCTAGAAATTTTCGACAAAAACCGAGATATGTCAATTTTAGCAAAAGGCTGAACTTTTTACCGACTTGGGAAACTTTTGAAAAAAATTAAAACTTTTTGATTTTCTATTGGCAATTTTAACAAAATTAAGGCATTAAATTCAGCAATTTTTGTGAAAAAAGTAAAACTTCAAAATTTTTGGTGAAAAATCAATTTTGAGCAAAAAAAAAGCAAGACTTTGATAATTTATAAGAAAAATATTTTTCAACAAAAAAGTAAGAATTTCTAGCTTTTAAAAAAAATGCAAAATTCTGATGATTTTTGGCTAATTTTTGGAAAAGAGGGAGGCTTTTTGACAATTATTAGCGAAAAAAATGAATCATTATTGAAAATTTTTGGTAAAAAAAAGTAAAAATTTTCAGCAAAAAGCAATAATACTGAAAATTTTAAGAGAAAGCATGTCTTTTAAGCAAAATACACAATAGCAAAAAAAGAGACTTTTTTACAATTTTTGTCGAAGCATGAGACCTTCCCGCAATTTTTTGGTAAAAAACGAGGATTTTTACAATTTCTAATACTAAACGAGCTGTTGACAACTATAGAAAACGACAGGGCTTTTCAGAAATTTTCGAAAAAAAGCAAAACTTTCGAACAGCCAATTAAAAATGATATAGACCTACATAACTTGTTGGAAGTTTTTACAACAAAACAATAATTTTAGGTAGTTTTGCGAAAAAGGGAAAATTTTGGCTATTTATGGTCGAAAGCAGAATTTCGTCAATTTTAGCTGAAGGCAGGACTGTCTTTCAAATACACCAAAAAAAGAAGTGAGAGGGGGGAGAAGAAACCCTCTGCCTACGTTCAATTTTATGTACTTTTTATTTCATCAAGAATATTACAAAAAATGAAAAAAGATCATCAATGTCAAAACTAGATACTTAATGGTTTTTAAAATTTTCAGTAGGTACTTAATTCATTAAAAATTGGAAAATTAATTTAGCAGGTGATAGAGCTTGCAGAAAAACACGAATCATTCTATCTAAATTGTAAATAATTCCTTTTTTTTTTTGGTAACCACAATACATCTTCATATCTGTCTTATTCGTTATTACGTAGGTAGGTAAATTTGAATTCGAGAATATACAATGAAAGTTAATTGTTTTTAAAATTTTTGGAAAATTAAACCGTCGTCGAGTGTACATTTATTTCAGAATCTTAATTTGGATAGTTAACGATCATTTCTGCATAATACATACGTGCGTAAGTATTTCACTAAATTGGAGGTTGAAAAATGACAAAATGCGAAAAAAATTTTCATCGAAGCGATCTTTGGTAATCCTCTAAACTTTGATTTAAAGTAAAATTTCTGAAAAATTCAAGGTTTGGCTTCTATCTCGTGAAAAAATAATTTCAATGGGAGAACATAGATGCAAAAAAATAATCTAGGTAGCCGTAGGTAGAGGCACACTAAATGAAATACACATACGATAACATAAATCACATTTAATTCACTCAGTCCGATGCTTTTGAGCAGCAACGATAACATAAATCACATTTAATTCACTCAGTCCGATGCTTTTGAGCAGCACAAAGAAGCATAGTTTTTCATAAATTAGCATTCTTGAAAAAATATTTAATTTTCTTAAATAAACTTTAAACGTCCGCAATTACTTTCACTGACGTCATAAATTCTTATTTTAAAAATTAAAAATGGTAATAGAAATAAACACAAAAAACAGAAGATTTACGCAAGTATCGTAATTAATTCACAGGGTCAAGTACAAATTTCATTTAAAATTGTAATTTACCTAATCCGCGAGATCGTTGTCTACAGTATACAAAGTTGACTTGAACTGAAAACGAATCAGAGCGGTTTAAGGTGGTAGAAAAAAATATTACGAAAAGCTGACGTGTTTTGCAAATTTTTTCGCAATACGCGAAGTGTTTGTATAAAGGTGAACGATCCACCGGTATTCAGACCAAGACGACGGGACGCTGCTATTATTGGAATTTCCAAATATAGAAAATGAACGAAACGAATAATAATTCATCAATAGGTGAGCGAATACCTAGCAACAAATATTTTTATAAGATGATACGATGTACGAGTATAACTGTAACCTACCTATATTAAAAAAAAGAGAAGAAAAGTCAATTTTTCAACTTCGGTGATTCCGTCATACTTTCTGAAAATGAAATATTGGAATTTCCGAGTATAGAAAATGAACGAAACGAATAATAATCTAGCAACAAATATTTTTGTAAGATGATATGATGTATAACTGTAACCTATATTAAAAAAAGAGAAGAAAAATCAATTTTTCAACTTCGGCGATTCCGTCATAGTTTCTGAAAATGAAACGTTGACAGAGAATCAAGAATTTATTTATGTTGATATAAAGACGAATATAGGACGTCCACCCACATTTCAGCTTTCTATTCCTATCGTGTTACAATTAACTACCTACTTGTACTATTCGTGGAATTTTGAATTTTAAAAAAATCGAAAAATGAAATTCTTTGGAAAAATTTAACACGAGAGCATTTTCAAACGTAATTTCGATTCTTTTCTGTTTTGATTGATATTTTGACCTTTCTTACACGATTTTGAATTTTTCGACTATAAGAATTCGATTTAATTGAATGTAATTTAGACTCTGATGAACTATTTGTAAAATTTGAGGGGAGGAGGAGGGGGGGGGTCGAGTCAGAACTTTGATGAGAAACAAAAAAATTCGCTAGATATCACAGGACAATTTCAGTCAAAAAATTTGTCTTTGACAGTTTTTTTTGGATAACGGGGAGAGAGCTCACTCCTTTGATGGAACCTACAAAAAAGTCATGTTCAAATGACCCAGCCCGGGACGAAAATAATTTGTCCCCGTTTCTATGGACGAAACTATTGTATAGAGACTTTTTAAGAGAGGGAGGTGGTTCGACTAAAAATTTGCCGACTGATACGGGGGGGAAAATACCAATTTTGCCAATTGATATCATATTCATATGACTTGAAAATTTTTTCATTTTTTGTATTTCGAGAGAACTAAAAATGATGTGTTTTTATGCAAGGAGTTGATAATTTTAGGTTTTTGAAATTTTAAAATTTGAAAGATTTGTACTCAGGATATTAATTTTAAAACAAAAAAAGGAACCGGCCCACGTGAGGGCGAAAGCTATTAAAGATTTGTATTTCGAGAGGCAATATTCATGGTATCTAACACGTAAAATTAACAAAATCAAATTTTTCACAGGAAAAGGAGGAGTATCGATCAGGCCATTTTTTGGCACCCAGACAGTTATCGACTGAACCACTCTTAAAATGTTGTAATGAATGCCCCAATAAATACGAATCCGTGGTTAGTTAACCCAAAATGACCATTTTTTGGGCTCCAGGGGTCCCCAAAGTTGCGAATAAAAAAATACCTAATTTTTGGAACCACTGAATATTATTTTCAAAAACTTTTTCGACGTAAAATATCTGTTTGAACCCGTTAAACATTATACGAGGCAATTTTTCCATTTTCGACCCTCGGGGGCAGAAATTGGGGGGTTTTAATTTTTGAAAAATTTTGGAACCACCATTTTGAACCTACCCTTTTGAACCCCGCTAAAAAGCCTTTTACAGTTAATTAGTATCTGAAAGACGTCCATCTTACCGAATTTTGAGCTCAATAAAATTTTGCGCCGGTACTCAAAAATCCAATTTTCCAATTTTTTGCAATTTCGATATTTTGGGAACCCCTGGAAAACTAGAAACCTTCGATTTGCTCAAAACGTAACGTTTTTAGGTATATATGTTCAATTATTATCCAAATGAAAAAGTTTAATTAAGCTTCGGCATATTCGTAATTTTGAACCCTTCTTTTAGAGCCCCCCAATTTAGGCACCCCTAAAAAAGGCGTTTATGCATATTTTTTCAAATGATTTGAAAAATTCACATTTGAAACACACTAGCTAGTGCTCGATAATTTTTCATTTGATTTTTCCTGTAACTTTCAAAATTGAGCTATTTGGGGTCAAATTCTGACATTTTTACCTCGTTGAAATCGTGAAAACGTTATTTTCACGTCTTTTCGAAGAGTTAAATCTCAAAATTTGACCCAAAATAGCTCAATTTTGAATTACAGGAAAAATCATATGAAAAATTATCGAGCACTTGATAGTGTGATCCAAATGTAAATTCTTCAATTTATTTGAAAAAATATGCATAATCGCCTTTTCCAGGGGTGCCCAAAGTAGAGGGCTCTAAAAAAAGGGTTCAAAATTACGAATATGCCGAAGCTTGATTAAACTTTTTCACCTAGGTAATTGAATATATGCCTCAAAACGTTACGTTTGGCGCAAATCGCAGGTTTCTAGTTTTCCCGGGGTTCCCAAAAAATCCAAATTACAAAAAATTGGAAATTTGAATTTTTGAGTACCAGCGCAAAATTTTATTGAGCTCAAAATTTGATAGGATGGAGGTCTTTCAGATACTAATTAACTGTAAAAAGCTTTTTAGCGGGGTTCAAAGGGGTAGGTTCAAAATGGTGGTTCCAAAATTTTTCAAAAATTAAAATCCCCCAATTTCTGCCCCCGAGGGTCGAAAATAAAAAAATTGCCTCGTATAATGTTTAACGGGTTCAAACAGATATTTTACGTCCAAAAAGTTTTTGAAAATAATATTCAGTGGTTCCAAAAATTAGGTATTTTTTTATTCGCAACTTTGGGGACCCCTGGAGCCCAAAAAATGTTCATTTAGGGTTAACTAACCACGGATTCGTATTTGGGGCATTCATTACAACATTTTAAGAGTGGTTCAGTCGATAACTGTCTGGTGCCAAAAAATGGCCTTATCGATACTCCTCCTTTCCAAAAAAAATTAAAAAACTGACGTCGCATATATTCCAACACTGTTGCCAATTTCATCAAAAATAACATTTTTTTTCAATAATTTGAAGATTTCTGTGGCACGTTTGATTTTTTTCATTTTTTCCCCAACTATTTAACTAAATTCACTAGGTACTTTTTCACTACTTTCACTACTTCTTGTTACATACTTACTCTGAGCATAAACACGATACTTTTAATACGAAAAGTTTATTTTTCACTTTAAAACATTAAAAGTTGAATGATTTTTTTTTAGAAAAAAAAATTGATAAATAAATAAACAGGTTTTTTTCATTACAGGCTTTTTTTTACCGAGGCTCTCAGAAAGCGTGAGCCCGGGACAAACTGTCCCCCCTTTGCCCCCTCCCCCAACCACCGCCATGACGGCTTTGAAACCACCACAACAATATTTACAAAAAATTTCAAATTTTATGCCAAATGTTTACCCAATTCGACGACAGCTCAAAAAAAATTTGAAAATTTCACACGTCTCAAACTCTTTCTAAAAAACAGTTGTTTCCTCGTTTCAGATAATCCTGACGACGTAGTTATTTCTGGGATTTCGGGCACATTTCCAAAAAGTGAAAATGTCGAAGAATTCAAGGAAAATTTACTAGCAGGAAATGATATGATTGGTCCAGTTACGAGATTCGATTCAAAAAGTAAATTAATTCGTTAATAAACATCGAGAATATCAAATAAATTCATAACTACAAATATATGAAAAAAATTTGTATTCCATAAATACGAAGATTTGATGGCCGGCGCAATAGACAATTTCAATCGATTCGACTACTCTTTTTTTCGACTCACGAGCAGTCAAGCTCAAAGCATGACTTATTCTTCAAGAATGCTACTTGAGAAAAGTTTCGAAGCTATTTTGGATTCAGGTATGCGGTACATCGCCGATTTTAATTGTGTTCTGTAATATGTAGATATGAAGAGTGATATTCCAAAACTCGCTTTGTCCATTTTCACAACTTTTCAGGAAAGAGGAAAAACAGTTTCCCTTTAAACGGGTAAATTGGCTTTTTAGGCGAGTTTAGCACTTTATTTAGGTGGATTTATGATGTAGGAGTGTAGGTATACACTTCATCCACTAAATACTGCTGAAAAAAATTTCAATAAAAATGGACAAAACGCGTTTTGGAACATTATTTTTTTTTTAATTTTTAGTAAATTGGCTATTTAGGTGAGTTTTAACACCTCATTTTGGTAGGTTGATGATGTAGAAATGTGAGTTAATACTTCATCTACCAGGTACCGCTGAAAACCCAACTTCGATAAAAATGGACAGAGCGAGTTTTGGAATATCACTCTTCATATGTACATGAAACATTTTTTAACACCTCCTATTTCACTCATAACAAGGCTACAATCCTCGAGAAATAAAGGGTAAAAATATCGCGGTTATTGTTGCCGTATGGGATTTACATAACGAAGGAGACCCAGCAATGCTGAGAAATCCGGATACTTTTAACGAACTGTTCGGCAGATTGGAATTTATGCTGAGCAACAGGATTTCAAGTGCTTTGGATATTCATGGTAATGAAAATGATGACAGTAGAATTGAAAACGAATAATATGAAGAAGTCTCGAGCTAAGAATGATGAAAATGTCCTCGTGAACAAATTAGAAAATTTACAAAAAAGATCAGTCGACTCCTCCCCCTCTCCTCGAAACGGTTTCGAACACTTTCAATCCGATCTAGATTCTCCAACAAAAACTGAGACTTCCCTGTAGAAATTCAAAACTGCTCTAGGAGGCGTACAGCAATCAACTTAGGCTGCTGAAAATTTTATTTCATCATTAGTGTTCGACATTCGGAATTATTCCGAACAAGTGCTTTTCATCACTCTTAGCAAAGGATTCAATGCTCAATTGCTCATTTGTCAGAATTTTCAATTTTTAATTAAAATACTTTTATAATCTACTTCACCAGGGCCCAGTTATATCGTCAACACAGCTTGCTCATCATCTTTATACGCTATTGACGGCGCTATTAGAGCCATTCAAAGAGGACAATGCGAAGGAGCGATCGTATGCGCATCAAATTTCTGTTTAAAATTGGAGAAAAATTCTGTAATAAATCCATACCTCAGTGCTTCGGGGAAAAGCTCGCCTTTTGATGTCAACGGTAGGTAAAAATGAACATTACAATTTATACCTATTTATGATGTACTATATCGAGTTGATATTATTCTATACACGAATTTTAGCCATGTAGGTAGGTCAGACCGAAAGGGTGTCAGGAGGTGCTAAAAAAACGAAATTCAATTTTTTCAATAAAAATTATAAAACATGAACTTGATGGTATACCTAGTTCGACATCTTTGATGGCATATGTATTGCGGGGGAAAAAAATTCGAGCGAAATTTACGACTTTAGGCAAGAAAAAACGCGTTTCCAAATAGTCAAAAATTTTTTTAAAAAATTTGCCTGTGGTATAAAATACCTACTATGTATGTACATTAAACAAAATGAAAAAAAATTTTTTGTTTTTTTTCCGATTTCAAACCCTTTTCACTTTTGTTGTTAGGCTGAAAAAAAATTGAAAAAATTGATGGCCATCACTCGACTTCATTTCATGAAAAACTTTAAAAGTCACCCCTTAAAACAACTTTTCAAAATTTTGAACATTTTTTAAAAATTTGCAAAAAATTCAAAAATAACCCTCAGGACTAATTGAAATTTTAATTACGGGTTTTTTAAATGTTGCATGTCGGTACTTAAAATCTTGAACTTCCATAATTTTTTAAGCCGATGGTTACGTCAGAGCTGACGCAGTGGCTGCAATTTTTCTACAAAAAAGAAAATGCGCTCGAAGAGTATACGCAAATGCTATTCATACATCCATCAACAGTGAAGGATTCAAAGAAGAGGGAGTTAGGTCTCCCTCGTCCAAACAGCAAATAAAGTTGTACGAACAATGTTACAAAGAAATTAACATGGATCCGAAAAAAATATCATACATTGAAGCTCATGGTACCGGTACACAGGTACCCTATAATTTTTATCCTCATTTTTTTATTTTACTTTTCAACGCAGAATAAATTTTGAACAGAGTAAACAGGACGAACAGTTGGTTTACAATGGGAAATTTTAGCACAGCTCCTCCGAAGAAAGAAAAAAAATGAACCAATTTGTCTAAATTATCATTTCAGCCTTCATCATGAACGATTCTTTTCTTCAACTTTTCTCATTTTTTTCCACAGGCAGGAGATATAGCGGAAGGAATCTCAATCGAAGAGTTTTTCTACACAGCAAGTAACCGTGAAACTCCTCTGAAAATAGGATCAGTGAAATCAAACATGGGTCATACTGAAGCAGCAGCAGGTATATGTGGTTTAATCAAAATGATCATCGCTTTTGAATCAGGAATCATTCCAGCAAATTTACGATATAACACACCGAATCCAAAAATTAAAGGCTTAATCAACGGGCATCTCGAGGTAATTCCAAATGGAAATTTTAGAATATAAGGTGCGATTACCTATTGGCAAGTGGGTATTGAAAATTTGAAAATTTCATTCGTATATATTGTTTGTTACAAGGTCATTTCAAAACCAACCCCTTTGGAAGGTGAATATTTCGCAATGAATTCTTATGGAATTGGCGGATCCAATGGTCATATGATCCTGTCTCCTCACAAAAAAATTAAAAATAAGAACCACCTGATAAATGAGGAAATATCGTTCTTAGTCACTGCGTCTGGTAGGACTGAGGAAGCTGTGGATTGTATTTTAAATAATGTGAGATGATACCTATTCGAAAATACATCTTTATTCTTCATTCAGAAAAATTAAATGTTATTTTTTATTTTAGGCAGAGAAAAATAAAAACGACCCAGAATACATTCGATTATTACATGAAATTTTCAAATACCAAATCGGTGGTCATCTATACAGAGGCTATACCCTTATAAAAAAAAATAAACCTCCAAAGACTTCCAAAAAGGTACGTAACTCATGCCAGGAATCGAATAGAATTCACCAAGAAATGTAATGAGGAATCTAACCTTCTGCTTGGGAATATTTTTAGTTTTTTGCAGGCGAAAATCGACCAATATGGTTCGTTTTTGCTGGTATCGGATCGCAATGGACCGGAATGGGGAAATCATTGATGAACATTCCAATTTTGGCCGAATCTATTCGAAAAAGTCACCAATTTTTGAAATCAAAAGGATTGGACTTGATAAAAATTATCACAGATGACGATCCAAAAACACTCGATAACATTTTAAATTCATTTGTGGGAATAGCAGCCATTCAGGTGATACGACTTCGAATTGTATTTGTGATTTTAAGTATTGGATATGAAGGAAAAATTCTACAATGGGACATGATGCGATTCAACAGATTGCTTCGATAGATTTGTTAAAGAAGCTGAATTTACAACCAGATGGAATTGTTGGTCATTCTCTCGGAGAACTGGGATGTGCGTATGTTGATGGATGCTTTACATCTGAACAAATGCTTTCAGCAGCGTATTATCGTGGTTTAGTTTTATTAGAGACTTCTTTCACACATGGTACAATGGTGGCTGTAGGTGAGAACTTGAATTTCGTTAGAAAAATACACCAGAAAAATCGATTTGATTCTCTAAATATCGAAATCGATTCAATTAGGTCAAGGTCATAATGCCATGAAAGATATTATTCCTCCCGAGATTGATATTGCATGTCACAATGGTCCTACCAACTGCACCTTGTCAGGTCCTACAGAAATCGTGCGGAAGTTCATCGAAGATTTAAATGAAAAAAATATATTCAATCGAGTAGTACAAACTTCGAACATAGCGTACCACAGTCGTTACATAAGCTCGTCAAAATCAAAGTTGATATCCTACATGAAACAAGTAAGTAATAATACTATCCAAATCAGAAACTAATACAATAAAAAATCATACCTGAAACATCATCATTCATCACCCATCGTTTTAAAAAATTCCAAAATGAAACTTGAGTGGAAATCAACGTTTTTTTCCCTTACTTATTTAGGTGATTACAGAACCGAAACTTCGGTCTAAGAAATGGATATGTACATCTGCTCCTGAACAGAACTGGGACAGAGAAGAGGTTAGATTTTCTTCAGCTGAGTATTATGCCAATAACTTGCTGAATCCAGTTTATTTTGAAGAAAGTCAACGTTACATTCCTGCCAACGCCGTAACCATTGAAATAGCACCTCATGGCCTTCTAAATGCGATTTTAAAACACTCATTACCAACCACTGTAGATAATATACCACTAATGACGAGGAATAATGAGAATAACGCCGAATACCTGTTGAATGCCCTTGGAAGGTACGTAAAATTAAATTTCTGAAGATGCTTTATTCAGGTTTTGTATATTTTTTCGAATTTTAATAAGCACAATTTCACAGTTTTCGAGAATAAAAAATTAATATTTCAAAGTTATATTATTGTACCTATTCAAAAAATGCGTAGAATTTAAGCTGCTTTCAAGCTCCCAGCGACGTTTTGAAAATTCCAGTTTTCCAAAATAAAAAAAAGTGAACCATCAAAAGTATCCATAAACACATCCAGTCGCTGCTAATGCTAAAAGTTCATTTAGACAGGTTTTGGTAATTGTCTTTAGAAAACAGAAATTTCCAAAATGACACAGGAGGTCCCAGAACGGCTTCAACGTGATTTGGTTAAAATTTGTGGGAGTTTTAATATCCAAAAATCTGCTGGAGGCTTCAGAACTCTTCAAAATGGTTCAAAACTTGTTCCAATCGATTCGGAGAATGGGAAATACACACATTAGAAACAGCTTAAAATTCGTAACATTGAAAACCCTAGCTACATATTATAATCCTCCACAAGTTTTATTTTAGAATATTTTTTTTCAATCAGAAGTTTGGATATGTAATTTTCATGTTGCGAAAAGGGGCACAAAATAATCGCAGATTTTAGGGAATTTCCGAAACACTAAATCAAGCTGTTTACTAAAATCTAAAAAACAAAATTCGTACTTTTTTCGCACCTTTTTCGTATTTATGTAATAAAATTTCGTACCATTACCATTCCTCACAATTTGCCCCCCCCCGCTCACTCCTCAGCTTAAAAAAATTACTGAATTCAGGAAATTCACAGATTTTCCTGATTCAAAATCCGTATGGTACTCCATATACATAATATTTAGTCCCCTCCCCTTCAGAAACAATTTTATCATAAATTTCATCATGTTTCGAGTTTGTCCAATTTTTTTCAATTTTTTGTTTAAAAAAATATATTTTAGGCACATTCCCGAGAACTTTTTATTTTTTGTCCCATTTTTAAAACTTTACAAAAGTTGAAGAACAGGGTAACCACAAGATTACTCTCAGAAATTCTATTTTTGGGAAGGAAAAATAACTTGGTCCAAATGAATCGAAAGGAAGAGCTTTCAAGGGGAGTTTTTTTCTCTTCATCATTCCTCATAATTTGAGCCAAAAAAGATGAGAAAATTGAACAAAAGAATTCGTTATTTCAGGTGGATTTCGTACACGACTTTTGTGACCAAATTCTATTTTTTTTCCATTTTATTATCTTATTGCTAGAAAATGACAAAATAATTAAGACTCAAGATCACAATTTTGAAAAAAATATACATAAATACCTAGAAATAGAACAAAATTTTTGCACGTAGATGCACGGGAAATTCCAGCGGCTAGTAATACTTGAGGTAGTGTATTTCAAGATGTCAATTTCCATTTTTGCCCCCAAATGCCCCGGCGACTACAACAGTCAATTATACCTAGTGAAGAATCATGGTGAATTTTGTTAAAATGTTACAAATTTTTTCTTCCAGGGACTTTGACGGCTCCCCAATAGAAAATTCTTCATCCCCCGCCCTTCACCCCTTCTACACCCTCGAAAACGTACATTTTGACATATCACACGTCATTATGGACAAATTTTGAATTTTTCACCGTTTTCACCCCCTTCATCCGCCACAATTCACCCCTACGAGAAAAATATTGTCAAATTCGTGATCTACACCCTCAAAAACATACAATTCGATATATCACACATCATTATGGTCAAATTTTGAATTTTTCACCCCCTCCATCCCCCACCATTCACCCCTACGAAAAAAATATTGTCAAATTCGTGATCTACACCCTCAAAAACATACAATTCGGTATATCACACATCATTATGGTCAAATTTTGAATTTTTCACCCCCTCCATCCCCCACCATTCACCCCTACGAAAAAAATATTGTCAAATTCGTGATCTACACCCTCAAAAACATACAATTCGATATATCACACATCATTATGGTCAAATTTTGAATTTTTCACCCCCTCCATCCCCCACCATTCACCCCTACGAAAAAAATATTGTCAAATTCGTGATCTACACCCTCAAAAACATACAATTCGATATATCACACATCATTATGGTCAAATTTTGAATTTTTCACCCCCTCCATCCCCCACCATTTCCCACCATTCACCCCTACGAAAAAAATATTGTCAAATTCGTGATCTACAGCCTCGAAAACATACATTTCGACATATCACACATCATTATAGTCGAATTTTGTATTTTTCGCCCCTTCACCCCCTCGCCCCCCCTACTAAAAATATTGTAGAATTCGTATTCTGGGACCCCAAAAACATAAGGGAGGATATCATTGTACCATTGTTTTAGGGTTCATCGTAAGTTTTTGAGTTACACGCCCGTTTTTAGGGTGCTCATACAGCCCACTGTGCAACTAATGTAATTCAAAAATGCTCCATCAGTACTATATTAATACTATAGCATGTTTTAGATCCGTCTTCAGTACTTCCACAGAAGTTAAGCAGTCTCAGGCCTGGCTAGAGGTTGGATGGGTGACCGTTTACAAATTATTCTCTAGGAGTACTGAAGTTCGGTAGTTCAGTAGTACTGTAGTAAAACTAGGTGCAGTTCTGCTGTGTGATACTATTTTTTTCATAGAATCGTGAAGTTACAGTACTACTGAAAAGTAGTACTGCAGTATTACTTTTCAGTAGTACTGTGGTACTACTGTGTGATGGTACTGGAGTACTACTTGAAAAGTTCAAATTGTTACTACTGAAAGTAGTACTGCTTTCAGTATTAAATTAGTAGTACTATTTTTTTGCATGGGATGTGACCCTGTCTGACAAAATCGACCATTTCGACAAAAAAAAGTGTCCAAAATAATGACGATTAAAATGAATCTTGAGGGTCGAAATGATCGATTTTGTCAGGCGGGGTCACATACATTTTTTTTGAAATTGGCGCGTTATTTGAAGAAATTTTTAAACTTTTGTACGTACAACCATATAGATCAAATTCGCACCTCAAAACTTCTTCTTATTCTGATTTGATTAGGGGGGAGAACGTGTTATTTTTTTCACTTGAGAATTCGATTGGTCAAAGAGGGAGGGGATGAGGATTAGGATGGAGAACAATAAAAAAACACCACAAATCAGCTGTTGAGACTTTTTTAACGCGTTCGAAAAAAAAACTGAAAAAAATTCCCACAAATTGGCCTTTTATTTTCAACTACTCAACTTTCGACTTTCCTAATCGATTGGCGATGGTTTTGAGCTACTCGCATTTAATTCTCCAGCATCCAAAAACTCCCATAAAAAGAAACCAAATAAAACTCAGCCTCGATTTACAGAATATACGAAGCGGGCTGTGAGATGGAACTTAGCTATTTATATCCACCGATCGAATTCCCAGTTAGCAAATCAACTCCAATGATATCTCCGTCGATAAAATGGAATCACGATCAAGCAGACCAGATCGATGAGATCAATACAGGTTTTCTTCAAAGTAGTGAAAGAACTTTCGTGATTTACCCAAAGAGTAAAGAACACGAGTACATCCAAGGCCACATTATTGATGGTAGAAATCTGTATCCTGGCTTCGGATACTTGGTCAGTTCATAAACTCGTATTTTCATTTTGACGCAGAGAGAGTTCCTCAATTAATCATTTACTTTTTTTAGTGGTTAGTTATCGAAACTATCGCATCATTGAGACAAAAACAGATTTCCGAACTTTCGATTGTTTTTGAAAATGTTTGTTTTGAAAGAGCGACGATAATTCCCGAAAAAGGTAAACATATCAAACCGAATTTTAAAACGCAACAATCATACTGTTTTTTTTATTGCCATTGTGTGAAATGATTTCAGGCGGTTTATTTTTCCGTATTTTGATTCATGACCTCAAGAATCACTTCGAAATAAAATGCAACGCAATTGTGGTAGTGACTGGACAAGTAAGAATGGTCGAAAATATTCGAGAGGAAGTATTCGAAGTTGAACCATTTAAAGACGAAATATCCAATTCCCATATTTTACCTTTGAGCAATGACGATTTCTATAAAGAGCTCAGATTAAGAGGGTTTCATTATAAAGGATTATTCAAAAGCGTTCAATACGCCAACTGCACTGGTAAAATTACAGCATAATTACTGTTTTCTAGATAATCGAACCCTATATATTCCTTTATTTTGATCTTTCCAATCTTTTTTCTATAGGTACCTATGGAGAAATATCTTGGAGCGACAATTTTGTAACTTATATGGACGGAATGGCACAATTTACTCTGCTATGCATGGATAGTCGCAATCCTATGGTTCCTACTTTCATAAACAAACTTGTCATCGATTTCAAAAAACATTACGAAATTCTGGAGTCACTGGATGAGAAAAATCGAAGTTAGCTACTTCCGATTATGGAATATTTTTTACGAATTTTGTCTAAGGAATATATTTTTACATCTTAAAGAATTTCCCGTCAATTTCCATTCAAATTATGGTCTATTATGTACCGGAGGAATCCAAATGAGTGGCTGGAAAACCAACGAAATTAATCGTCAAAAGATTCTAACTGATACAGTGTTGGAAAAATGCCAATTTGTGCCTTACATAATCGAGCAAGTAAATAGATGAATTTTTTCATAAAATTGTTCATGGAAATAAAGATATTAGGGAATTATTCATGCTCACAGAGAGCTGTGGATATTTTTCAGAAAATGAATTTAGATTCGATAATCAGAATTTGTGTCGAAATGGCTTTGAAAAACACACAAATAATGAAAGCGACAACTTACCAAATACTTGATGAAAATTGTGATCCCGAGAGTGCTCTCATTTCTGCCGCAGTTGTGCATGCTTTGAACGATGTACACTCAATTGAGGTAATCCAGCCCAAAGTAGTCCAGTAAGCCAACCTGATGAAAGAAAACAAAAAATAAAGCTATCAATAATGATGTTGTTGCAAACATTTCGCCATTACTTTGGTACATATTTTTTAATGCTCTTCAATGTAGCAATAATGAGTTTGTTAACTGTGCAGGCAAACGTCAATGTTCTAATCAATTCGGAAAAATTGAGAGAGATGGAAGATTTAAAGGATATCACCATATCAAATGAAGAGTTACCGAAAAACAAAACCGCCTTAATAATTATCTTGGAAAATATTCAAAATAAAACAGAGGTCAATATTGTTTCCAATATCTTTACCAACTCATATCAAAAACAAAAGGTAGTCACTGAAATACGATTTTAAAATTATTTTCAGCTCATGGAATCAATTTCCGAAGCATTAAGAGACGACGGTTTCATCATCACCAAGGAACCAATCAATGAAAGCGTGTCATTTGAAAATTTAGGATTCAGTGTGTGCTTCAATCGAATCGTAAATTATTCTGAAAAAATTATCTTACTCAAAAAAGTACATTTTTATACAAAAATAGAACGAATGCAATGTATAAAAATCAACGAAATAATTGATTATTTTTTCGCATCGATTAGATCACGAAATATAAAACAATAAATAAAACAATCCGATTAAGAAATGATTCCTATTCCTGGATATCTGAGATCCAAAACGCTCTATCAACTCTTGAAGTGCAGAAAAACGAAAAACTGATTGTGTACGCCGAAAAAGAGCCAACAAACGGAATATTGGGGTTCTTCAGTTGCCTAAGCAAAGAAGAAAAAGGAACCAATGTCAGGTAAATTCATCGTTTCATATGGAAAATCCGCAGGATGAGCAAAAAAATGTATACGACAAATGGAAGTTTCTTTTCAGGTGTTTTTTCATAATGGATAGCGATACGCCTGCTTTTTCACTCGATGATCCATTCTACAAAGTTCAACTGGATAAGGATCTACGTTACAATGTTTACAAAGATGGGAAATGGGGAAGTTATTATCATTTGAAGTTGGATTTAGAAGACCGTGTCGAATGTAGTCATGCATTTAGCGTGTTGGAAGAGCATGGTAATCTTTCATCATTCAAATGGATTGAAGGCCCATTGGATCCTCTGACGTAATAAAATTTCTAAAAAAGTGTGACATGAAAGATAACTGGAAAATTAGCTGTCTTCGATTTATTAATTTTAGGTACGAAAATAATTTGAATGGGAAATCTCTCGTTCACGTTTATTACAGTGGTCTCAATCTCAAAGACGTTTGGTTATCATTGAAAAGAATTCCTTCGGTGAATTCATCCTTACAAAATCGTTTGAACTTGGTGAGTATCTAAAAATGTCTACCTTGTCATCATCAGCATTTCAGCAACTCATCCAGTCCTCTGAAAAGGCATCGTGCTCTTTGACGAAATTTTCAATCATTTACAAGCACTTTCCCTGGGCTTGTCATGAGACGTTTGTGAAGGTTCATGGGCCTTGTCATAGACCAGATTAGGTCAAACCATCTTACGGAGGATCTTTCCCTACTTCTTCAGGGTGTCTACCAAAACGTCCAGGCAAAAAATCATGACTTTTTCATGACCTATTATTTCACATTTTTTACCGCATAAAAATACCCCTCCCCCTAAACAAAATAAAAAATAAATTAAATAACTTGAAACTGTGAGGATTTTTTTAAAAAATTTGTTGGCAATTAGGTATTTCAGTTTTTTCATCTTCATGATTTTTTGAACAAATTTTTCATTTTAAAAATTTTTCTCGTCTTATGGGCCAGATGGGTGTTTTAAAAAATTTTCAAGTGTGTTTCGAGCAAAATCACGACTTTTTCATGAGTTTCATGACTTTCATGATCGTTAGATATCCTGTTCTTGTAACAATAGTGTTTCCAAGCTTTTTCCTTTATCTTGTTATCGGTAGCGATGATCATCGTGTTTGTTTCCAGGCCATATATCCACTATTTTTTTTTTTTTTTAATTCAAGGATTACCTAGGAAGTGAATTTTCTGGTAAAGATGCAAACGGAGCTCGTTTAATGGGAATAGTACCTGGTAAAGGGATCGCAACACTGGTAGAAGCAATGCCACATCTCACCTGGAGAGTACCATATAATATGACATTGGAAGAAGCAGCCAGTATACCGATTGTTTATGCAACAGTAAGAGTAAAAAACCATACTCATAAATCATTTTCAGGTTCTGTAGCATATACTCTCATCATTTTCCAATTAATTTTTTTTCAGGTTATTTTTGCCTTCTTTTTCAAAATGAATTTGAAAAAAGGATACTCCATCCTCATACATTCTGGGAGTGATGCAATTGGCCAAGCAGCACTTAATATATGCCTACATTACAAATGTAATATTTTTACAACAGTTGACACTCCACAGAAAAAAGAATTCATCAAGAGAACATTTCCTCAAGTAATTTTCTCGCGCACTGCTCACTGGAGCGGTTCTTTTTTTTAGCACCCTTATTGCATTTTAGGCCTTTTTTTAACACTCTTCCTGCAAAACTTTTTCCTTCGATCCAAAAGACAACTCCACAAACAAACTTTCAGGTGCAGGTACAAGAAATTGAGGAATCTGCAAGGGTTAAACATACATGCTTAATTTTTTAAAAATATTTTCTTGAAAAAGTTTGAGCACATGAAATGACTTCTCCTCATTCATGTCAAAAATAGTGCTCAAAACGCACTGCAGGTCGAACATGATACAGAAGGAAAGATCCCATAGTAGTAAGTAACTGCCCAATTCCACATTTCGTAATCATACAACATTTTTTTTTTTATTTCGAAAAATATCGGAGCCTTAAAAAACACTTTTATCTACACAATCTAAAAATATGTATGTTCGTAATTTGCAAGTCACCAGAAATTCACTTTGGAATTATAACCGAGAATTTTGTTTTTCATGAATATTTATGCACTTTTTCGGTGATTTTTCAAAATTTAAAATTTCATAGGACTCTCAATTTTACATTCAGATGGCTGAAATTTACATACTTAAGTCATCATATCATATTCTAGTAAAAAAAAAAAAAAAATAAGAAAATAATTCTGATGAAAAAATTAGCATATTTTCGCTTAAAAACTGGTCATTTTTAATGAGCAAAAAAATTGAATTATAGATTTGAACATTTCCCCCTAAAAACGTCAAAAATCAACTTTGGAAGATGTTTTTTTAGGTTCGGGACCCTTTTGACCAACCCAAGATTCCGGATTTAAGGAGTTCCCTCGCCAGTAAATTCCCACACGAGCTTTTCGATAATGAACTCCTGAAGTTTTCATAAGAAGCCGAACTATACTCGTAATTGAATTGTTAGATTCCAGAGAGCCACATTGGTAACTCGAGGGACACGTCATTTGTGAAAATAATCATAGATCAGACCAAGGGTAGAGGTGTTGATGTGGTTTTGAATAGTTTACCACAAGATAAGCTTCGAGCATCATTACGTTGTGTTGCTAAAGGTGGACACTTTTTAGAAATGGGAACATTTGAGACGAGCAAAAATAATACATCAGGTAACTAATCACTAATGCAAGCCATTCATCACCTTTTCACACAGTTCGAATATCTTTAATAAATCAAGAATTTGAACATTTTTTTCAATTTACATCAGAAATAGGAGATTCTTTGAATGACATCACGTACCACAGTGTGCAATTAAACGTTTCATTATTCGATGCTAAAAACGAAACAATTATTGGTATTCGTGATAAATTACAAGAAATGCTTGATCAAGGGATCGTCAAACCCATCAACCGAACGGTTTTTCAAGCCGACGAAATGGAATCAGCATTCAGGTAAGTATAACTTTTGCATAACAAAAAAAAAATTTTAATGGAAAGCCACGTTTTCAACTTCACAAATAACTAGGTACATGACCTCCGGAAACCAAATTGGCAAATTGGCTATAAAAATTCGCGATGAAGAAAAATGTGCCAATGCTAAGCCAACTATTTTACGTTTGAAAGCAAAACCACGAGTTAGATGCGAAGAAAATAAATCCTACGTTATTCTAGGTTCGTCTGATCTCTTTCATTTCTCGTAATAATATTTAGAAATTTCCTTATCAACTTCTTAATAATAATTTCAGGAGGATTAGGCGGATTGGGAATGGAGTTGGTTGACTGGTTGGTAACACAGGGTGCTCGAAATATCGTACTAAGCTCTCAAACAGGAGTAAAAAATGGCTACCAATCGTACAGAATAAATTTATGGAGATCCTACGGAGCCAACGTGCAAATATCTACAGTAGACATTTCTAAAGAGCTCGCTGTGAAGAATTTACTCGAATTGGCCAGCCAATTAGGGCCAATAGCTGGAATATTTAACCTTACAGCGGTACATTGAATAGAGCGAAGAGGTCCAAAAAAATACGTGTAATGGGTTCTAGTATTTCCCTAATTTTTAGACATGGAAGGACGATCCTTTCTTGAAACAAACCGAAAACACTTTCAAAATCGTCGCTGATCCAAAAGCAATCGCTACTATTCATTTGGACAAATTGAGCAGGAAAATGTGCCCAAATTTGGAATACTTCGTCGTATTTTCTAGCATAGTTTGCGGTCAGGGGCATATGAATCAGACCAACTACGGTTTCGCTAATTCTATCGCTGAAAAAATTTGCGAAGCTAGAAATGCTGATAATTTACCAGCTCTAGCAATACAGTGGGGAGCTATAGGAGAAGTGGGCAAGGTTTCCAAAATGCTTGGAAATGACTTATCCATCGATTTTGGTAACACCCCAACTACGTACTATATCTCAATCCTCGATGTTTATTTTTCTACACATTTGATACATTGTTTTCTCATTATTTTTTTCGGTAATTAGGAGGAATAATGCAACAAAACGTCATATCCTGCATAGAAACATTGAACGTATTCATGAAACAGCGAAATCCAATCGTATGCAGCAAGATTACAGCTGACAAACGTAGAATTGATGCTGACATTATAACAACAGTGGTCAACATATTAGGTAAACATTTTCTACAAGTTACCGAAGGTGAAATCACATTACAGACGCAACTTTCAACAATATTTTATCCACGACTATAGGTATCAAAGATCTCAAAACAATGAGTAATACGTGGACTTTAGCAGAGCTAGGAATGGATTCGATTACCAGAATGGAACTGAAGATGATTCTAGAAGCAGAATTCAATATTTTTCTCACTTCAGAAGAATTGTTGACGACTACCTTCGCAAAGTTACATCAGTTAAAAGAGAAAACAGATCGAAAATCAAAATAATTATCACACGGATATCAGAAAAAATATCATCAAAGAATAAAATAAAATGAAATTTTTTAAAAGAAAGTTTCTACAGATTGCTTGGTTGTGATTTGTTGAATTATTCTTTTCGACCCAAATTGATGTATAATTACGAAATAAACCTAAGTATGTATGATTGAGAATTCGAGAAATAAAGTTTAGAACCTATATTAACTCGTTAAAAAGGTATTTGTATACATTACTTACACTGAATTCGAATATACGATCGTCGATCTCCGAGAAAAAACTCAATAAATTAATTCTAGGGAAGGCCTTAAATGCTTGAGATTTCTTAAGAGAGAGAGTAGGTGGGGCGAAGCAATTTTTGGAGGGGCATAACATGACCCCAAATGGATGAAAAGGTCCCAAAATCATACCATCGCACAGTACCCTATCTGTGATCAACATATCCAAATTTCAGCTTCCTAGGTCATCCCCACTCCTTTAAAGATGGAAAAAACCAAAAATAGGGGCAAAATAAGGGGATTTTTAGCTTAATTCCGCTTTAAATGGGGTGGGGATGACCTAGGAAGCTGAAATTTGGATATGTTGATCACAGATAGAGTACTGTCCGATGGTATGATTTTGGACCCTTTTCATCCATTTGGGGTCATGTTATGCCCCTCCAAAAAAATGACCTTTCTGTAATTTTCAACTTTGACCCTCCCCACTCCAGAGATCAACTCTAGCTCCCAAAAGAATCCCATTCCCCAAGTTTGACTTCATTTTATCAATTAGAACAGGTTACAAGTCCCAAATCATAAAATGTAAAATTATTGAAATCACATCACTTTGAGGGGTCGTAGCGCCACCCCCTTGAGACTAAGGAGTTGGTCGATAGCTCATTTGATAGGTATTGGGGTGGAGATGAAATGATCACTGGGCTCATTTTACTCAAAATTCAATATTTCAGGGGTTCTTGATGAAAAACTGATTTTGAGGGGCTTTGATCCACTTGGGGGGGGGGTTAGCTTGTGGGGTAGGGGGCGGGGACTTTTAGTATGTTGTTCAGCACACCACCCTAGACAATATTCACCAAAAAAATCTTTGTTTGCAATTATGTTTGGGTTCGCCCATTTTTTTCTGCTATTTGACTGGGCTAAATTGCATACCTACCTAATTTTCACTTGAACAATGAACATGATAAGTACTAAAACTTTACCATTCGTAAATAGTAAAAATTATCTTCACAATTGCAATCGATTAAGATACGTACAACGATATAGTGTACCTACCTAGTACTTTTCATTCGATCATACAAAATTTTATTTAACTGGAAAAAATAATAAAAAAATAATGAAATTAATATATACATAGGTAAAAATTACATTGAATTTTGTGAAAGATGCCGTTCAGAATGGTGATTTTCATTTTCAACACAAATTAAACTAGGTAGGTACACATTAAGAGATTTTTATTATGAAATATTACCTTCATAAATTCGTAATTTTTACTCCACATAATTGGAAGTGAATGTCTCATCAAATAAATTTGAATAATACAAAGTAAGCTACAATGAAAATGGATGCATTTGGGCAAGTAGGTACCTCAATTATAACTAATTTACGGTCATTTGTATTCAATTCAAAAAATTTTATGGGTATCCGGCAAACTGCAACTATTTTTCAACACGAATACTATGCATATTAGGTGTAGAAACGCAATCAGTAGATTTGAATTTAATGCAAATTAGAACGCTGCACGAAGGTGAAAAAACAACAAAGTAATCCCAAAAAGTGAAGCATATATAGTAAAAATGAACGAATCGAGACATCAAAACGACGACGTCGCCGAATCGAGAATTTCCAGAGGATTTCCAAGCGACAGAATCATGACAGAATCGGATAATAGGTTATCAGAAACTGAGCCAAAAGCATCATCAAGTAAGTACATAAATTTGTATTGGATCATTTGTACATTAGTTCAAAAGATGAAAGAGGTATGAAAAATGTTACAAAGCAAGCATCGTAATACTCGATTTAGCGTTTCCCCGACATAAATCATATTGACAGGAACTTCCTCAAAAAATGCTCCATAATTGGTATCTTGGGACCTTGAAATGCGATCTCAATTTCGGTTAAAATCAATACAATAATTTATAGGACCCTATTAGAGAAACAAAGAAACATTGAGAATCTCCCTCAATTCTTAGCTCATTAATCCACACGGAAAATAGGAAACGTGGTGCACCAGTGATTAGTATTGGTATAAATGGCCAAAATGTATGCATATGATATCTATCTAATTTAAAATAGTCGATGCAGGTAATCCGGATGATGTGGTTATTTCTGGAATTTCGGGCACGTTTCCAAAAAGTGAAAACGTTGAAGAGTTTAAGAAAAATTTACTAGCAGGAAATGATATGATCTCATCAGTTACGAGGTTCACTACAAAAGGTACACTGATTTGTTTAGAAATACCCGTAAGTATAATCGAGGATAAATTCATGAATAGAAAAAACATATTCCAGAATCAATCGTTGGAGTAATCGACGATGTGAATCGATTCGATAATTCTTTTTTTCGGCTGTCAAGTAGTCAAGCCCAAAACATGACTATTTCTTCGAAAATGTTACTGGAGAAAAGTTTCGAGGCTATTTTAGACGCAGGTATGTCAAAATTATAAATATTTGATATTGTAAATACATAAAACAATGTACCTACAGTACCTACAGTACCTACCAAATTAGAATTTTAAATATGTATATTCTCGCATTAGGCTACAATCCTGCAGAAATAAAGGGTAAAAATATCGCGGTTATCACTGCCATATGGGATTTGAATGACGAAGGAGATCCAGCAATGGGAAAAAATCCGGATGCTTACAACGAAGTGTTTGGCAGAATGGTATTCATGATCAGTAACAGGATTTCCAATGTTTTGGATATTCATGGTAATGAGATATTCGTCTCATGTTAGTTGAATTCAGCTCGTAGTAGAGTCATTTGGTACCTTTTTTTTTTTTTTTTCAAAAAAGTAATCAAAATTTTTGCACAACCCTCTTAAAACTGAAATCTTTCCAAAGTAACTGAACACTCAAAAATTTGGTTCCATTCTCCCGACATTTTTTCGCCATTCGTTGTAATTTACGTATATGTGCTGATCAGGCCCAAGCTACTGCGTGAACACAGCTTGTTCGTCATCTTTATACGCCATTGACGCAGCTATCAAAGCAATTCAAAGAGGACAATGTGAAGGAGCGATCGTATGCGCATCAAATTTTTGCTTAAAACTAGCAGTGAATCCAGTACTTACTCCATATCTCAGTAGCACGGGGAAAAGCTCGCCTTTTGATTCTAATGGTAGGTATATTTCAAAAAAATATGTGTGCCTATTCAGTACTTAGTTATCAGCTCTACGGCAAGCTTAATTTTACAAACAATCATACAAAATGAACAATCGGTGTTACAAAATATAAACAGAAAAAAAAACACACGAATAACTCCGGAATTCTGTGTACACTAAAACTTGAATTATTATAATTTTTCAAGCCGACGGATACGTTCGATCCGAAACAGTGGCTGCAGTCTTTTTGCAGAAAAGAAAAGACGCCCGGAGAGTTTATGCGAATGCCATTCACTCAGTTATCAACTGTGATGGATTCAAAGAAGATGGAATGGCATCACCCTCTGTCAAACAGCAAGTTAAATTATATGAACAATGTTACAAAGAGATGAACCTCGATCCAAAAAAAATTTCCTATATTGAAGCTCATGGTACAGGAACACAGGTAGGTCCTTCACCTATATAGCACAATCATTTTGGCAAAATTTTTAGTCGAACCTCGGAAAAATTGAGGGAAAGCTGAATTTCACATTATTTGTTCAAGTTTCTAAAAATCTGCTGAAGGCTCCTAAACGGATTGAAACTGCCTGCGATCCACCTCAGAGCAATGTCAAAAATGGGGTGTCTCTGTTTGGTAAAATTTTATGGAAATTTTGAGCATTGAAAAATCTGCTGGAGGCTCCAAAACGACTTGAAATCTACGAGTAGTCGACTTCATTGCATATTGAAATTAGATTAATATTACAGAGTAAATTTTAGCTTTGCAACTGTTTTTTATGGCATTTTAAAATTCTAAAATCTGTTGGAGTCTCTAGGAATTTTCAAAAAGTTGCTGGAGGCTCCAAAATGACTTAAACCAACCTGCAGTCGACTTGATAGAGCATTGAAATTGGAGTACATTAGTGAACTTTGGATTTCCAACTCTGTTTGGTAAATTTTTATGGAAATTTCGAGCATTGAAATATCTGCTTGAGGCTCCAGTAATTTCCAAAATTCTCTGGAGGCTCCAAAACGGCTTGAAATCTACTTAGAGTCGACTTCATAGCGTATTAAAATTAGTTTACAGAATGAATTTCCGCTTTCCAACTGCTTTTGATGAAATTTTGTGAGAATTTCAAGTTTTAAAAATATGCTGGAGGCTCCAGAACTGCTCAAAATGGTTTGAAACAGCTTCTAATCGATTTGGCAGGTCGAAAATAGGATATATCCCAAATTTCATCCTTCTAAATCAATTTGTTAAAATTTTGATTTTTTTCTCATGTTTGGTCTTTGATTTTCAAAAATTTACCAAAAAATAGAAAAATGCTCTTTTGCACTTGAAATTTCAACTGCTGATGAATTTTTGCATGCTCTTTCGATCTAACTTTGTCTTTTTCTAAAAATTTCGTTCGAGCTTTATGTTGGAAAGCAAAATCTGCGATTTCGGCGGACTTATTAATTAAAATAGCCGCCATTTTGTTAGTAAAGCCACATCAAAGTTTCTGAAATGAATTCTGAGAACGAGAGTGAGGATGACGGTGGTGATACAGATGACATGGAGTCCGTTGCTTAAGTGCTTGAGGTAACTTTTTTCGCGCACATCGTTTATATGTAAGTTCAATATAGGTAGAGGTACATACATTATACATTGAATTAAAAATTCGCCACCACCCTCCCCCAACCCTAAAAAGACTAAAATTGCAATTTCGCGAACAAATGAATTGGTCATGCTTATCGGAAATTTGGCGTAGAATAATTTTAGTTCAATCACTTTTTTCCTCCGACGCGACCCTTCATTTCGGCGATGCCAAAAAACGTAGATTGACGAAGGTTAATGACCTCTTGCGGGGGTTTGCAGAGAAGTTGCGGTGTGCAACTTTGGTCAAAATATTTTCGAGTCTACTGTGAATCAAATTCACGTTTTAAATTGTCGATTTTCATTTTTTAAAACAATTTTCATAAAATTGACAACTTTACCCCTTTCTTAGTAAGGGTGAAATCGCCATTTTGAGAAAAGCTGAACTGGTCATGCTGATAGGAAATTTTGCGTAGAACAACTTTTGTTCGAACATTTTTCCTCTCGGAGCCTTCATTTTGGTGATACAGCTGAAGAACTATTTTCATTACTGCAAGCTTTTCAATTTTTTTCACAGGCAGGAGACATAGCAGAGGGAACGTCAATCTATGAATTCTTTTGTACCAAACGTAAATCCCCTCTAAAAATAGGAACAGTAAAATCGAACATGGGTCATTCCGAAGCAGCAGCCGGAGTATGTGGTTTGATTAAAATGATCATTGCTTTCGAATCGGGAACTATTCCTACAAATTTAAGATACAACACACCGAATCCTAAAATCAAAGGATTAATCGACGGACATCTCGAGGTAACTTGATGAGAAAATTATAAAGGTGGCCATGTAGTAAGTGAGTATTTGAATGTTCAAAATTTCATTTAATCATTTATGTTACCAGGTTACATCCAAACCTATCCCTCTGGAAGGTGAATATTTCGCAATAAATGCCTTTGGAATTGGAGGAGCTAATGGACACATGGTTATATCGCCCAATCAAAAAATCAAAAACAAGAAACGAGAGTTGAATGAGAAAATACCATTTCTGGTTACTGCTTCTGGTAGAACTGAGAAAGCAGTGGAGTGCATTTTAAATAACGTAAGACGCGAATTATAACTCAATCATTCATAAATCCACACCAAAACATTATACGAGTTGATACCGAAAATCACGTGTATAGGCAGAAAAAAATAGCAACGATCCTGAATACATTCGACTATTACACGAAGTTTTCAAATACCAAATCGGAGGTCATCTGTACAGAGGTTACACCGTCTTACAAAAAAATAAACCTCAGAATACATCCACAAAAGTACGACTCACTCAAGTCAGACTTAAAGTTCAATCCACACATAAATAAAGCTTCTAACCTCCTAATTTGGGAATATCTTCAGTTCTTTGCAGGTGAAAAACGACCAATATGGTTCGTTTTTGCAGGTATGGGATCACAATGGACCGGAATGGGGAAATCATTAATGGAGATTCCCATTTTGGCTGAATCTATTCGAAAAAGTCACCAATTTTTAAAACCAAAAGGACTCGACTTGATAAAAATTATCACAGATGACGATCCTAAAACATTTGATAACATTTTAAATTCATTTGTGGGAATAGCAGCCATTCAGGTAATAAGACTTCGAATTATTGTATTTGTGATTTTAAGTGTTGGATATGAGAGAGAAATTCTGCAATGGAAGTTGATGTGATTCAACAGATTGCTTTAGTAGATTTGTTAAAAAAGCTGAATGTACAACCAGATGGAATTGTGGGGCATTCTCTCGGAGAACTGGGATGTGCGTACGCTGATGGATGCTTTACATCTGAACAAATGCTTTTGGTAGCATATTACCGTGGTTTAGTTTCAATAGAGACACCTTTCATACATGGTACAATGGTAGCTGTGGGTAAGGACTTGAATTTTGATAGAAAAACAAACCAATACAATATGTATTAGATTCTCCCAACTCTGAAATAAATGCAATTAGGTCAAAGTTATGATGTCATGAAAGATATTGTTCCTCCGGAGATTGAAATAGCATGCCACAATAGTCCATCCAACTGTACCTTATCAGGTCCAACAGAAATCGTGCAGAAATTCATCGAAGATTTAAATGAAAAAAACGTATTTAATCGTGTAGTAAAAACCTCAAATATTGCATACCATAGTCGTTACATAGCCTCAGCCGAGTCAATGTTTTTATCCTACACAAAAGAGGTAAGCTATTAATCCAAGTGTAACAAAGTAGGTGTCTCGACTAGCAAAAAAAATTTAAATCAAAGAAAGCTGAATCTAAACAGTTGGTTGTTAAATAGAGAGTTCTACGTTTTTCTAATTAAGTAGGCCTGGGTATTTTTTAATACATATAAAGCAAAAATTGAAAAATGCACTTTGGCACTTGAAATTGATGCCTTGCGTGGTGTATTTTTGCATGCTCTTTTGATTCAGCTAGTCTAGTGCAATAAAAATCTGCTGGTTGGTATACCATCTAGGCAACTAAAAATCGCCTATCTCTATGAGAGATCTCAAAGTGAAATCATGACACTGAAAAATGAAACTCACTAAAATAAATAATAATATTTAGGTGATTCCGGAACCAAAACTTCGTTCCAAGAAATGGATATGCACCTCTGCCCCTGAACACAAATGGGATAACGAAGAAATTAAATATTCTTCAGCCGAGTACCACACGAATAACCTACTCAATCCAGTATATTTTGAAGAATCTCATCGATATATTCCAGCCAATTCAATAACCATTGAAATAGCACCTCATGGTCTCCTGAATGCAATTTTGAAACACTCTTTACCAAACACCGTTGATAACATACCACTATTGATGAGGCATAATGAGAATAATGTTGAATACTTATTGAATTCCTTGGGAAGGTGAGTTGTTTAAGAAAGTCAGATTTCATTTTTTGGGATATTTTTCACATTTAAATACGTACAATTCCCCAGCACGAATATTTTTCAAATTTTAAAAATTTGATTACCAAAATTTTACCCTGAAAGTCCAACATACGGTTGATATTGTGTCAAAGACGATTCATCAAGGTAAAAATGTTCTGCAATAAAATTACAGAATATATGAAGCAGGTTGTGAGATGGAACTTAGCCCCCTATATCCGCCCATTGAATTTCCAGTTAGCAGATCAACTCCAATGATATCGCCATCGATCAAATGGAATCACGATCAGGAAGAACATGTTGATGAGATGAATACAGGATTTCTTCATACAAGTGAAAGAACTTTTCTATTCCACCCGAAAAGTAAAGAATACGAATACATTCAAGACCACATTGTTGATGGTAGAAATATATATCCTGGTTTTGGATACTTGGTCAGTGTTCAGAATATTTTGAATTTGATCCCTCGAGCATTTGTAGATTGTTTAGGTGTTGTTCTTTTTTTCAGTGGTTAGTTGTCGAAGCCATTGCATCGTTGAAGATGAAACGAATTTCTGATCTTTCTATTGTTTTTGAAAATGTTCGTTTCGAAAGAGCGATGATAATTCCCGAAAAAGGTGAACCACATTCAAATTGAAGTTGAAAAAGAAAAGGATCAGTACTTTTATTATCATGCAAAATGTTTTCAGGAGGTTGCAGTTTTCACATCCTGATTCACGATCTTAGGAATCATTTCGAAGTAAAATGCAATGCAGCCGTAGTAGCAACAGGAAAGGTAAGAATAGTTGAAGATGTTCGCCAAGAAGTATTCGATGTGTTGCCATTCGAAGACGAAATTTCGAATTCTGAGATTTTACCTTTGAGCAACGATGACTTCTATAAAGAGCTCCGATTACGAGGATACAATTACAAAGGATTATTCAGAGGTGTTCAATATGTAAATTGCACTGGTAAGACTTGACAATAACCAGTTTCCATCGAAATTGAAGCACTGATTCTTTCATTTTGATCGTTTCTTTTCAATATTTCCCAAGGTACCTATGGAGAAATATCTTGGAACGACAATTTTGTAACCTATATGGATACAATGGCCCAAATCATCCTCTTACAAACAGATTGCCGAAATCCGATGGTACCTACTTTTATAGGAAAACTTGTGATCGACTTTAAAAAACATTACAAAATTCTAGAATCCTTAAATGAGAAAAATCGCAGTTAGTTGTTTCGTATTACTCGAATACTTTTTCGTGCTTTGATCTTACGGGAATGTTTTGTTATTTTTAAGGAATCCCAGTCAATTTTTATCCATATTACGGTCTACTATCTACCGATGGAATTCAAATGAGTGGCTGGAAAAGCGTCGAAATTAATCGTCAGAAAATTCGGAATAATCCAGTACTGGAAAAATATCAGTTTGTGCCTCATATAAGTGATGAAGTACGTATCTCTTTTGAAAAAAAAATAATGAGACTTGAGCAATCCAATAAACGGAATTTACTGAGAAAGAAATCGATACTTGCAGAAAATGAATTTAAAATCAGCAATCAGAGTTTACGTTCAAATGGCTTTGAAAAACACTCAAATAATAAAAGCAACAACTTACCAAATACTTGATAAAGATTGTAATCCCGACGTGACTTTGATTTCTGCTGCCATCGTGGACGTTTTGAATGATATTCAATCTGTTGAGGTATGTGACTTCGAGTGCTGCTTCATAATCTTGAAATCATCGGTCGAGAGTATTGCCTTGAGCATGCCAACCTGATAATCATAAAAATAGACGAATTTAAAATAATTGTTATTAATAGTCGTCGTGAACATTTCACTATGACTTCGAGGAGGAACTGACACTTTGAAAATGTACTTCCTAAAGAAAATTTCCAGTTGAATTTTTTCACTGTGAACTTTTGAAACATGAATAAAGACATACTATTGCACTTCTAGGCGAACGTCAACATTCTGAGTAATTCAGAAAAATTGAAGGAAATTGAAGAATTGAAGGAAATCACGATATCAAATGAAGAGTTGCCGATGAACAAAAACGCCTTACTGATTATTTTAGAAAATATTCGAAATAAAACAGAGGTTAGTGAGCTTGGCGTTGTTCCCAATTATTTTCAAAAGTGATCTGAATGCTTAGGAAACATGAAGATCGCTACAATATTCATCTAAAATTATTTTCAGCAAATGAAATCAATTTTGAATACGTTGAGAGATGATGGTTTTATCATCACCAAGGAATCAATCGATGAATGCATACCATTTAAAAATTCGGGATTCTGTGTTTGCTTCAGCCGAATTATAAATGATTTTGAAAAAATCATCTTGCTCAAAAAAGTACGTTTTCTATGACCAAGACACAAACGCAGCCTTCAAAAATGATAATTTTTTCTATTTCAGCAGACAGTAAAATATGAAAAAATAAAACAAGCAATCCAATTGAAAAACACGTCGTATTCTTGGATATCTGAACTCCAAAATGCTATATCAGCTCTTGACCTCGAAAAGGATGAAAAATTGGTTGTATATGCCGAAGAAGAACCAACCAATGGAATATTGGGATTTTTCAAATGTTTAATGAAAGAAGAAAAAGGAGCCAACGTCAGGTAATTCATAACTTCAAATATTTAATATTCAGGTTACGCACTTACGAAAATTTAATTTTAGGTGTTTTTTCATAATGGATAACAACGCGCCTCGTTTTTCAATGGATGAGCCATTTTACAGAGATCAGCTTGATAAGAATCTACGCCATAACGTTTATAAAGATGGAAAATGGGGAAGTTATTACCATTTAACGTTAGATTTAGACAGACATGTCGAATCCACTCATGCATTTTGCATGTTGGAAGAACATGGTAATCTATCATCACTCAAATGGGTCGGAGGCTCCCTGAATCCCTCGACGTAATAAAATTTCATTCATCAGTCAAAAAAATCAACGATAACTCGAAAATTAAAACCCATTGATTCAATTTTAGGTACACAAATTCGAATGGAAAATCTCTGGTTCACGTCTACTACAGTGGCCTCAATTTTAAAGATGTTCTGTTATCAATAGAAAAAATCCCCTTCACGACTTCAGCATTAGATAGCCGTTTAAATCAGGTGAATTCCAAGTAACCTTTCCAAAAACAATTTTGCCAAAACCGAAAATTGTAATGCTCCAGGAAGACTGATAAATTCATTAATGCATTTTTTGAACACTTCAAGGATCATCAAGGAGCAGAATTTTCTGGTAAAGATGCGAATGGAAAACGCTTAATGGGAATAGTATATGGTAGAGGAATCGCAACACTAGTTGAAGCAATGTCACATATTACGTGGAGGGTGCCAGATAGTATGACATTAGAAGAAGCAGCCAGTATTCCAACTGTATATGCTACGGTAATGACTGAATTTTTTTACAGGTTGTGTAATGTTTAAGAATCATACATTCAACTAATATTGCACAAATACAAATTTTTTGCAGGTTATTTTCGCCTTCTTCTTCAAGATGAATTTGAAAAAAGGGCAGTCCATCCTCATACATTCAGGCTGCGGTGGAATTGGTCAGGCAGCCATTAATATATGCCTTCACTACAAATGTAATATTTTTACAACAGTTGGAACTTCCGAGAAGAGAGAATTCGTCAGAAAAACTTTCCCTCAAGTAAGTTTCCTGCCCAACTTGGACACTACTTTTGAACACAGTATTTCTGATATTTAAGCAATTGAAACTTAAAATAACAAGATCAGTCATTTTTACAAAATACTCGTGGGGCAAAGTCTCTTCTCTAAGGAAAGTTACCGACATGGATATGTTTTTGGTTGAATCTTAATTATGAAATGTCGTCCTGAAAAAATGTCAGAAAACCATTTTTAGAGCTTGGTAAAATTTTAGCCATTCGTTAATTTTTGTCCAAGTTCTAAAAAATCGCACTAGACTAGTTAACTTCAGAGTAGGTAACTCAAAATGCCAGGAATTTGTGATTTTTTTCAAATGTTTATAGAAGTTAAACAGAATATTGAAATTGTGTTCTATTGGAAATCTTACAAATTGATCCAAATTTGTTCCAAGTTCACAAAAGTCTGACACACTCGTAATATTAATTCAACAATTTTTCGACCAAATTTAAAATATCAACGTCACGCCTACCAGTGACCAATAGTGATTCACCAAAAACTGTCATTCATTTACAAAAAATTATGAAAAAACAGCAACAAAAAATTATCTCCCCTTTTTGTTAGAAAATAGTCTGAAATAATTTAATTATCAGATTCCAGACAGTCATATTGGGAATTCGAGGGATACTTCGTTTGTAAAAATGATCATGGATGAAACAAAGGGTAAAGGAGTCGACGTGGTTTTGAATAGTTTGGCTGAAGATAAACTACGAGCATCATTACGCTGTGTTGCCAAAGGAGGACACTTTTTAGAAATAGGAAAATCGGATATGTTCAAAAATAATGCATTAGGTAGTGAATTCAACTTTTATCACGAGTTCTCTACATTTGTATCCCAAAATGAATGCACATTTCCATGTTTCAATATTTTCATTAGAACTGGGACATTTCTTGAATGACATCGTGTTCTACAGCGTGCAATTAGACGTTATATCACGGTGTGATGAAAATGAAACGGTCATGGGTATTTCTCAAAAATTACAGCAAATGCTCGATGAGGGTATCATAAAACCAATCAACAGAACAATTTTCCAATCAGATGATGTAGAATCCGCTTTCAGGTACGATGTGCTCAAGTTTATAAATAACTTTTGCACCAACAATGTTTGAACTGTATGATTATGTAGGTACATGGCCTCTGGAAAGCATATTGGAAAATTGGTAATTAAAATACGAGATGAGGAGAACGATATTAAAGCTAAACCAACTACATTACGTTTGAGAGCAAAACCTCGGATCACATGCGAAGAAAATAAATCCTACATTGTTCTAGGTTCGTCTAATTTCTCTTCCTTTTTGGCTGCAATAATAGGGCATTTTCATACCCACAATAATTATGTATTTTAGGGGGATTAGGTGGTTTTGGAATGGAGTTAGCTGACTGGTTGGTGATACACGGTGCTCGAAATATCGTAATAAGCTCTCGAACAGGAATAAAAAATGGGTACCAATCGTACAGAATACATTTATGGCGCCATTATGGCGTCAAGGTAGTAATATCCACAGCAGATATTTCCAAACGAGCGGGTGTGAAGAGTTTACTTGAAATGGCCAACAGTTTAGGTCCAGTAGCTGGAATATTCAATCTCGCAGTGGTATTAAAATTATTCGAATTACGTACATAGAACTGAATGTACGTATTAGGTAAACACTATGCCACTTTCACTTTTCTGATTACATATTAGATTCTTGAGGATGATCCTTTCTCAAAACAAACCGAAGAAAAGTTTGCCACTGTTGCTGATCCAAAAGCAACTGCGACCAGCTATCTTGACCAACTAAGTAGAAAAATGTGTCCGCATCTGGAACACTTTGTCGTATTTTCCAGTATTATTTGCGGCCATGGTAATGCAAACCAATCCAACTATGGTTTCGCCAATTCTGTCGTTGAAAGAATATGTGAAGCGAGGCAAGCTGATAATTTACCAGCATTGGCGATACAATGGGGAGCTATGGGAGAAGTTGGCACGGTTTCTGAGATCCTAGATCATGATTTATCCCTCGATTTTGGTAACATTATCAAAATTTTGGTATTCCTTATTCGATTCAACAACCGAACTCATTTCTTACTATTTTGCTATTAATTAGGAGGAGTAATGCAACAAACTGTCAAATCGTGTTTGGAAATTTTACACTTATTCATGAAACAACGAAATCCAGTTGTGTGCAGTAAGATTGTTGCAGACAAATGCAGTATTGATGCTGATATTATAACAACAGTAGCTAACATATTAGGTAAGAATTACATACCGAAGCAACTGAAAACTAAATCAAGCTATTCAACTTTTTAAATCTACCTCATATTTTTAATTAGGAATCAAGGATCTGAAAACAATAAGCCTCACATGGACATTACCCGAACTAGGAATGGATTCAATCACAAGAATGGAACTAAAACTAATTCTTGAAGCAGAATTTAAAACTTTTCTCACCTCAGAAGAACTGCTGACAATGACTTTTGCGAAATTATATCAGTTGAAAGAGAAGATAGACCGAAAATCGAATTCATCGCATATAGGTAATTAAATTATGAAACAATCATTGTAAAACAAAATTTGATAAAATTTTTCATCACTTATTACGAATTCCTGATTTAATGAAGCTCTCGAACCTTCTCTGCAAATACACCCGCAAACTATTGATCAATTATGGAATGAACCTGTTCTTCAGATACCTTTTTCCGTTGAAAACATTCAGCAGCAACAACCAATTGATGGAAATGGAACAGTTTTCATGTTTCCAGGAATGGATGGTATGATTTGAGAATTTCTATCCATTTACAAATACCTACAGCTATGAGTATTAGTGTTTTAGAATAGGTGTGTGCTTTTTGGAATTGAATCATTCTACATTAATTCTACCAAAATTCACATTTTAGACTTCATAGCTTCCCATTATGCTGAAATTACTACGCACAAACGTCCACATGCAAATACTTTTTTTTTCATTCACAGGTCTAGCTTTGGCCATGGAATTATTAGCAGAAAAATTACGTCTACAAGTATTCTGTTTTCAGTATCATTTTATTAAAACAGAACACTTGATCTCAGAAACACGTGATTATTTCTCATCAGTAAGTAATCGATGAATGGGCCCAATAAGGAGACCACTTCATATGCCCGGCTCTGATTCAGATTTTTAAAAAACTTTTGGAGTTTGGGTTACGAAAAATATTACCAATTGGTAATATCAAACGAATAATTTTTTAGTACATTTTGAAGAAACTCGGACCTGAACAAGAGTTCAACTTGATCGCCTACAGTTTCGGTGCAGTGATATGTTTAGAAGTAGCCGCAGAATTAGAGAAACGCGGTAGAACCGGACGCATCTGGATGATAGACAGCTCACCCGTAGTTTCAAAAATGTCGATAATAAAAAATTTTGGAGACAATGTCAATTCAGATGACGAATTATTTCAAAATACCATTTGCATGCGAAGTATACAAACATTACTGCCCCATTTGTCCGAAAGCAGCGTAAGCTTCAGAATTATGATTCCTTCTTTGAACAGAATTTCTGTTTGTAAAAATATGTTTTATAGGTAATGAGGTTTTTCCTTTTTTTCTTCTTTTTCTCAGTATTTTCAACAAATAGAAACAGCTCTTGGTTGGGAATCGAAAAAAAATAGAAGTTTTGAGATGTTGTCTTCAGTAATAAAAAGCGAAAACGTTTTACATAAAATATTTGATAAATCGTACACCATGTACAAAGAAATAATGGACTATGAACCGAACTATACACTGGATTCAAAGTGCACCTTGATAAAATCCGTCAAAAATACTTTCGAAATATCTATAGATGAACAGTATGGCCTAACTAAGGTCAGTACAAAAAGGATTAACACAAATCAGCACCGTGTATACGTTTTAGGATTTATATGTATATTACATGCGCAACTAATGCTAATCCCCTAATTTTTGCTTGGTTTGTAGAATTTCAAAAATCCCATAGAAGTGCATACAATTCATGATGTGGATCATTTTACAATCATACTACATCCAAACATAGCAGAAATTATAATGAAATCCGGAAATTGGAAGAAAAATTAAATGTAATGGGGCATGGGTATTGGGTACCTCGATAGTTTTTTTTTTTTTTTTTTTTTTTTTTTGGAACTTTTCATACTTACCTTACCTAATAAGTACGAAAATTATTCAATAAATGCATCATTTGCGAAAAGAACATAAATTCAATTCATTTAAATGACTAATAACACTAGACAACGGCAGATTTGAGTTCGGGTTGAAAATGGGCTTAATCGATACTTTAGATCCTAAAACAAAAAACAAAATGGGGTTTTTCAATTTCAGTAGTTTTTGTGGTCAGAAGAGATGGTCAAAGTCGCAAAAATGGCCGTTTATGCCCAACTGTTTGCAGCGAGATCAGTATTGTTTTGCGAAGGTCATTTTCGGATTCTGCGAATCAACCCCCCTCCCCTCCACCAATCCTGTATCGAATCGATTGAGACCATTTTCGAGTCGATCTGAAACTTCCAGCAAAAATTATATTTTTTTCAGCAGTACTGAAAACGCCCCAGAAGACGCTGTAATTCAATAATTTACTTGGACAATAGTGAAAATTTACCATTTGTGACTGTAAAAATCACCTTCAACAATTAAGCATTCATACCACCTTCAAAATCATCATATGATCCTAACGATGAAATTGAGCCTCTCCTTATACCAGATGAGACGTTTAAAAAGAAAAACATTCTTTGAATTAATTTAGAAATTTTATGCAATTAATACTATGCTATAGATGTTTTCTTTTCAACAGTAAAAGCATTAAGTACATAATATGAAAAAAAAACAATTACGCAATTTTTACTTGGACGTAATAGGTGGTGAAAATTTATCATCCATATCTAAGTACATAAATAATAAAAATTACCTTTACTGAATTTACCTACTCCTCAAGGGACAGCAAATAAGTACAATGACTCAAAACTTGCCCTTCAACTTGGCCGCCTAATCGTTATGGTTTGATCTGAATTCCAGGTAAAAATCAACATTGACAAACGTAGAAAATTTCCATACCAGCCTCATCAAATAAATTTGAATAATTCAGAATAAGCTATAATGTAAACCTATAGGAATTTGGGCAAACAAACACCTCAATTATCACTAATTTATGGTCATTCGTCTCGTATTCAATTAAAAATTTTGAATTGGGTACCCGGCAGACGGTACATATTTTTCAATATACATAAATACTAGGTATGCATATTAGATACTCAGTAAGCCTACGTAGATTTGAATTTAACGCGAATTAGAACGCTGCTCGAAGGTATAAAAACAACAACGAAACTTCAAAAAGTGAAGCATAGTACAAATAAGTGATTCGAGACGGCCAAACGACGACGTAGCGAATTTGAGAATTTCCGAAGGATTTCCAGGTGACAGAACTGTCATGACAGAATTCGATAATAGTGTATTAGAATGTGACCCAAACGCATCATCAAGTAAGTACCTATTAGTGAAAGATCATATTACTTTAGTTCAATAAAGTTGAAAGAAAGGTGAAAAATTTTACAAAGTAAGGATCGTAATGCTCAACATTTTTTTGATTAGTTTAAAACTATAAGTATAGTCATTCCAAACCAAAAAGAATTATTTCCGGCTTCAGGTCATCCAATTTAGCTCAAAATTTTCATGGGCTTCTCATGGGCTTCTCCCACTACGTTGGATGAAGAACTAACATAATTTCATTCTTCCGACAATTTTTCTCACAATTCATATTAATTTACGTAAAATATATACTCATCAGGCCCCAGCTATTGCGTCAATACAGCTTGTTCATCATCTTTATATGCCATTGACGGAGCCATTAAAGCAATTCAAAGAGGACAATGTGAAGGGGCAATCGTCTGTGCATCAAATTTTTGTCTAAAACTATCAGAAAATCCAATACTCACTCCATATCTCAGTAGCTCGGAAAAAAGCTCGCCTTTTGATTCTAATGGTACGTATTTCCAAAAAAAAATATGCCTATTATATGTAAGTATATTCAGGACTCAAGTTGGAAGTAAAAACTAGGATATTAGCTCAACGTCGAGCTTGACTCTGTACTTCAGAGCAAAAATGATGGAAGTTCACTTTTTTGGATTTTTCGATTTTCATTATAGAATGAGGTTTGGAAAAGCTTCCCAATGATGTAAAAATCTTAAAATCCAAGAAAAAAAAAAAATGGACTAACATCCTTTTTGCTCTGAAGTAAAGAATTGTATGAACAAATATTATATGTACAAACGGCCTATGATAGCCACTTGCCAAGCATTAACAATCAGTGTCATAAACAGACATACATAAAAATATTTACCTATAATATATATAAATCACAACTCCCGAATTTGGTAGACTATCAGTACGTAAATTTTTAATCACATCGCAATTGTAATTTGAGTCATTATAATGTTTCTAGCCGACGGTTACGTTCGAGCCGATACAGTGGCTGCAGTCTTTCTGCAAAAAAGAAAACACGCTCGAAGAGTTTATGCGAATGCCATTCAATCAGCTACTAACTGCGACGGATTCATTGGGGGTGGAACGGGAACACCTTCCGTCAAACAGCAAATAAAATTATATGAACAATGTTACAAAGAGATTAACCTGAATCCAAGAAAAATTTCCTATATTGAGGCTCATGGTACAGGAACACAGGTATCTCTACCTACAACCTAATACATACATACCTATGTAGGAGTACATTGCAATTTTTCGCAAAATGCTACAGTTCTCACTCATTTTTTGAATACGATGCCTCATAGCCTTTCCAGCTGTTTGAAAAAATATCAACATGTACATATAAAGTGAAATGTCTTATTTCACTAAGTAATTTGTGACTGGTACACTCCTTCCCCTCGGCTCACCATTTAGAGGAATACGAAAGACAGCAGGGTTCTCTTTTTTTAGAATTGGCAGCACCGAAGTCATTTTTTCACTGTTCCATTTTTCGTTCAATTCTTCTAAATTGTTTTTCATCACCGAATAAAATATTATATGTACCTATACATTCTACACCACCGAATGGAACTCATCTCATTTTTTTTCAAATTTGAATCTAAATCCCTAAATATACTGTAAATTTTTCATTTTTTTTTTCATACATAGGCAGGAGACATAGCAGAAGGAACGTCGATCAATGAGTTTTTTTGTGCTGAACGCAAATCTCCTCTAAAAATAGGATCAGTAAAATCGAACATGGGCCATTCCGAAGCAGCATCCGGAGTATGCGGTTTAATTAAAATGATCATTGCTTTCGAATCGGGAATTATTCCTGCAAATTTAAGATATAAAACACCGAATCCGGAAATCAAAGGTTTAATCGATGGGCATCTCGAGGTAACTTTTTGATAATAAAATTTTTAAAGATTGGCATTACGTGAATAAGTAAGTATTTTAATTTTTAGGAATAATTTGATCATATAATATTATTATGTTCTCAGATTGTTTCAAAATCCATCCCTTTGGAAGGTGAATATTTCGCAATAAATGCCTTTAGATTTGGAGGAGCTAATGGTCACATGATTATATCTCCCAATAAAAAAATAAAAAACAAGAAACCAGAGTTGAATGAGAAAATACCATTTCTGGTCACTGCTTCTGGTAGAACTGAGGAAGCAGTGGATTGCATTTTAAATAATGTAAGACACGAATAATAATAAAATTATAACTCATTCATTCGTAAGTCCACATTAAAACTTTACACAAGTTTTTTTTTTTTTGGGGTGTTTATAATTACAAGATTATTACACCCGTAAGGGGGGGGGGGGTTAGATTTGGTTTGTGAGGTTGATGTTTTTTATTAGGGAGATGAATTTTTGAATTTCTGAGGGTTCGTCAGGGATAGTAGGTGGGTTTTCTTTTATCTGTAGCGTAAGTCTGTTTTGTTTTAGTTGGGGGCAGTTGAAAAGTATGTGTTGGATGGATGTGGGTTCGTTTCTGCAAAATTGGCATGAGGGTTTTGGTTCTTTTTGGTATAAGTAATACCGAAAATCGTGTGTTCAGGCAAAGAAAAATACTTCCTCACAAAAAAATCAAAATTCGAAAAGATTCAAAAAATGATCAAATTTTTATTTTTTTGTTGTGAGTGTAATTTTTATCAACTTTTTCATGAAATACGCCAGAAAGAGGTCAAAATAAGACATCTGAATAAATTTAAACTTTTTTTGATGATTGAAATTGAAAATTGAATTTTGTCAAATTTTGATTTTTTTGTGCGAGGAAGTCATTTCATCAAGTGAAAGGGTTTTTTCAACTTTTTCGGCACATACGTAAAAATAGAGGTCAAATGGGTCAACTTCACCTATCAAAACTTTTTTTCACGTTTTAAATCAAAAAATAGCATTTTTTCGCAAAATTTCAATTTTTTAAAATCGACTTTGCAACATGTTACCATCCCAATTTTTTAATATGTTGTTCAGCATGAAAAGTTGTTCATAATATATTTTTTTCAGAATTTTTGAGAGTCAGAACGATATGAAAACTACGTTTCGAAACTTTTTGAGCTAATTTTTGTACGAAAAAAGTGGCAACACTGATTTTTATGATATCACCTTAATATCACCAAAAAGCCTTTTAAAACCCCTAACTATGAGAAAAAGTTCCATTTTAGTAGGTATCGCGGTTATCGAGTAATCCACTGCTGAAATTGATGATATTTTAGGTTCACTGAAAACTTTGACACCCCCTGGCTGCCTTTAAAAATGGGCTAGAGGGCTGCGATTTGCGCCATTGGTCATCCCTTTGGAAGGTCTTTCCACAGGAAAAATTTCAAAAAAATCGCCGAACCCACCTACCACTTCTTGGTCCAATTGACGTGGAATGACCTTGAAGTGGCTCAGATTATTAAAAATTTATTCAACATTTTCAAAATTACATCAAAATGTGTTGAAATTGTGAAACGTGTTACAAAATCAGTCAAACTTACTTTTTATAGATATCCATCAAAAATTACAACTAATAAATTGATGATAAATAATTATAGTAGATACGATTCAGCTGCGAAAATTACCCAAAAATTTGTTAAAATTCTACAAAAACGTAATAGGAAATAATTAGAATTTGATGAGATATCTTGAAATTTGATACAATGACCTGCAATATTTTTTTTCTTACGTACAATTTTGTAAACCTATCTCACTGTTTTTCAACAATTATTATTTTCCAGAAAATTTGAAGAAAAAAAAACAAGTAACCCGAGTGAAGCGAAGGCAAAAGAAAACTTGTGATTTGAAAAAGTTTCTTCTGAATTTTCTTCAACCATTATGGTAAAAAAATTTGAGAAAACGAGGGAAAAATTTCGCAATTTTGGATGAATTGCGCATCTTTTATACAACTTTAGCAATCAACTGTTGAATTTGTAAAAAAAAATTGTACTTCAAAAGTTGGTTTTCCAAAATAGTGAAAAAGATTGTTATGTACATGAGTATAGATATGTAGATTAGTCATCGATAACGTCTCAGAGTATATCTTAGCTACGTAAGTTAGTTTTTAGAGTCGAATCAGTTCGATTGTGTTCGTTAATCAATAAACATTAAACACGTTTCAAATGTCTCTCTGCTCGTTCATAACATTTCTTCTCCTCAACACAAAAGCAAATAGGTTTCAAGATGAGTACTACATATTTTTTATTCAATCATACAAAATTTATATTGGATTTCAGTTCGAAAAATAAGGCTTGAGGTTTTGAAGAATTGGTGAATGTAATCTCAAAAGTGTCGAAAAAAAGAGATTTCAAAAAACAAACGTCCAAAATACAGATTCTCGAAAATCTGCCAAAATCCGTGTAAAAAGAACACATCTATGCTACTAGTAAAATTACATTGAGTTTTGTGAAAAATGCAATTCAGAATGGTAATTTTTATTTTCAGCATAAATGATTTTCATCATGAGATTATTAATATTTTACCTTAATTTCATGTAAAATACATATACTTATTCCTTTACCAACATTTATTATCATAACTGCACAGCAATTTTCGTTACATTCCCCCCCCCCTAAATTCTGTGGCGGAAGGGGAAGTAGTTATGCACGTGTCTTTCGAATTTGTGGTCGTTTACATACATGCAAAAATAAGAGACTGATAAGATACTTAATTAAATTCTTTATTTCAAATGTAGATTTACGGAAAAAATTACATCTTTTGCAAAATGACCACTTGAAAAACGGCGAACTGAAATTACCGTCCAAATGCAACAGTGACAAAAGCAGAAAATTTCCATATCTGTCTCATCAAATAAATTTGAATCATTAAGATCAAGCTACAATGTAATTTGGGCAAGAAATCACCTCGATTATCACTAATTCACGGTCATTTGTATTGTGCATTTTCAATTGAAAATTTGGAATTATGCACCCGACAGACGGAAGATATTAGATTACTATGCATATTAGATACAAAGTAGATTTGAATTTAACGCCAATTAATACGCTGCGCGAAAGTATAAAAACGGCAGCGAAAAAATTTCAAAAATTGAAGCATAGTAAAGATTAGCAAATCGAGATATCCAAACGACGACGTCGCCCATTTGAGACTTTCCAACGGATTTCCAAGTGACAGAATCATGGCAGAATTCGGTAACAGTTTATTAGAAAGTGACCCTACAGCCTCATCAAGTAAGTATTATTGTATAGTATTATGTTACTTTAATTTAATAATGTTGAAAGAGTGGTGAAAAATTTATAAAAATCAAGGATCATAATGGTTGAAATTTTTTTGATTAGTTCAAAACTAGTCATTCCAAACCAAACCGAATGATTTCTGGCTTTAGGTCATCCAATTCAACTCAAAATTTTCACGAGCTTGAGCTTCTCTCACTGCGTTGGATGGAGAACTAACGTAATTTCATTACCAAGACCCTCCACTCTCGGGATTCAGGGGACGATTTTCATAAGAGAACAGCTCCAGTTGTCTGCTCTAAATTTGAAGGGGATTAGCCTTTCATTTTTTATTCTTTTAATACAATTTCTAAGCCAAATTAGTAACATTTTTGTGGTTTTTTCACATTTTAGGCATGGACCTAATTTTTTAAAAATTCAGTAAAAATCGAAAATTGCACTTTAGTACCTACGTGAAAGTTTATCTCGACTAGTGATGTACCTATGCTCTTTCAATTTAGCTTACCCCTGATCTAAATCATATTGAAAGGAATTTTCCCAAAAAGTGTTCCATTAAGTACCTATTAGTAGGTATCATGAAAGCTTAAACGGCTTTCTCGATTTCGGTTAAAATCATTACAATACAAGGCTCTATCAGAGCAACAAAGAAACATTGAGAACCTCCCTCGGTTCTTAGCTCGCTAGTCCACACGAAAAATGGGAAGCCTAATAAAGCTATTATACCTAATACCTAACTAATTTAAAACAGTGGGTGCAGATAATGCGGATGATGTGGTTATTTCTGGAATTTCGGGTACGTTTCCAAAAAGTGAAAACGTCGAAGAATTCATGAAAAATTTACAAGCAGGAAATGATATGATATCATTAGTTACGAGGACTCTTACAAAAGGTAAGCCGATTTGTTTAGAAATACCCGTAATCGTGAATACATTCACGAATACAAAATTATTTATTCCAGAATCAGTGGTTGGAACAATCGACAAGGTCAATCGATTCGATTATTCTTTTTTTCGGCTGTCGAGTAGTCAAGCACAAATGATGACTTTTTCTTCAAAAATGTTACTGGAGAAAAGTTTCGAGGTTATTTTAGACGCAGGTAAGTAGTATTTCTACATCCATATCTGAAATCATGAATATTCTGGAACTGTTAATGAAACAATGTACCTAATTGGAATTTTAAATATGTACCTATATTCACGCATTAAGGCTACAATCCTGCGGAAATAAAGGGTAAAAATATCGCGGTCATTACAGCCATATGGGATTTAAATGACGAAGGAGATCCAGCCATGGAAAAAAATCCGGATGCTTATAACGAAGTATTTGGCAAAATGCAATTTATGCTCAGCAACAGAATCTCTAATGTTTTGGATATTTATGGTAATGTGATATTCGTCTTGAATTCAGTTCGAACAGTTAAACTAATGCTGAAATTTACTAAACAGCCCATTCAGATGTGTAGATACTCGTACTAACTATACTGAAAGAAAAATTAGACCAGATTCACGTACTTTTTTTAGCCTCAATCTTGAATAAAGTTTCGATAGAATAGGCATCATAGCGAAATTCAAAGAAAAAAATATAATATAGTACAAAGTATATACCTTTGGTAAAAAAAAAAGTAATCAAAATTTTCACACAATCCATTCAACACTAAAATTTTCCCAAAATAACTTATCACTCATGCAGAAATTTGGTCAAAATCTTCCGACATTTTTTCCACCACCATTTACTTTAATTTACGTGTATTTATCAGGCCCCAGCTATTGCGTCAACACAGCTTGTTCATCATCTTTATACGCCATTGACGCAGCCATCAACGCAATTCAAAGAGGACAATGTGAAGGGGCGATCGTATGTGCATCAAATTTTTGCCTAAAACTAGAAGATAATCAAATACTTACTCCGTACCTCAGTAGCTCGGGAGAAAGCTCGCCTTTCGATTCTAAAGGTAGGTGTTTCAAAAAAAGATGCCTATCCGTTCACTACTCATGGTGAAAATAAAAACGAGCATATTAGCTCAACGTCAACCTTGACTCCGTACTCCAGAGCAAAAAATTTTGGAGGTCCGTGATTTTTCGATTTTCACATCATTAGAAAGAGGTTCGCAAGAGCTTTCCAATGATGTAAAAATCTTAAAATCCAATAAAATAGACTTTCGTTTTTTTGCTCTGGAGTAAGCTAAAAAAAAAACTAGACAGCTAAGCTTCTGCAAAGTGTGCGTAGCTGGCTGCCTTTTCTACAGCTATAACCGTTATTACATCTAGGTAGTGCATAAGTGAATCAACCATGTCACAGTGATGAGAATTTTTGAAACTCTCGCTGCTTCAAAATAATAATTGTTTTTCAGTGTTTTCATATTTTCCAAATTACAATAGCTATTTCAGAATAATTTATAAGCTTGTATTGCTTCTAAATTAAGAAATTTCTAGTTGTTTTTCATAGTTTGCATTGCTTTAAAATTTACAAAATTTCAAATCAATTTCCCAAATTCCCCATCGCTACAATTTCATAAAGTTTTCAATAAATTTTCAGAATTTTGCATTGCTGCTGAGTTAGGAAATTTGCAATCAATTTTTAGAATTCACATTGCCTCTAAATAGTCAAATTTTGAATAATTTTTCAGAATTCTTATTGTCTTTAAATTAAAAAATTTCAAATTCAATTTTCAAGTTCATATTGTCCACAAATTGTAAAACGTTTACTCAATTTTTGGAATTCACATTGCCTCCAATTTTTCAGAATTCTCATCTTCTTCATAAATATTACAATACTTATTTCATATAATTTTCAAGTTCACATTATCTGCAACTTACAGAACTTTTAATCAATTTTTGGAATTCTCAGCATCTCTAAATACAAATTTTCATATTATTTTTTTTAGAATTTCCATTGTCTTCAAATTTATAAATTTTCAAACCAATTTTCAGAACTTGCTTTTTATTCTAAATTAAGAATTAAATCTTATAAAATATGTTAAGAATTTGCATTGCCTCTAAATTACACCAAAAAAATACGGGTAATTTTTACAAAAAAATTTAACTAAATACTGGTATTTAGCACAATTAAGTATGTACCAGATCCCATTCAATAATTTTTACTGTAATCGTATAGTAAAAATTATCATTTTAATAAATTTTGCTATATAGGTAGGTACCAATAGTAAAAATCATTTTGTTTTAATAATTTTTACTAAATCATGATAATAAAAATTACATGTTTCAATTGTACAAAAATTAGTTTAATCACTCATTTTGAAGTAATTTTTAAATTATAAGTAAAAAGTTGAAAATTATTCATGTCAAGGTAATTCTTACTATACTAATGGCTACAGGTAGACAAAAAATTAATGAAATTAATTTTTAGTTAGCAAATGATATCATAAATTCATACCTCAATTTCAGCATTATTTTTGTCCCATTATCATGTACTACATAGGTAACTCCAAAGCATTTACCTATCCAATTTTCCTACGAAAAATCTGTCATCTACCTACTTACCTCACGGGGATTCGAACCTGGGTCCCTAAATTTCCTATTCCTACCTACATGCCCTAACCACTCAGCCAAGAATTCACTACGAGGGTTAGGGCATTAAAATAATATATTTGTTTGGTAAACGCCCCACCAAACCACTCCCACTTGGAATTTACAGCTAACAGACCGGGGGTGTAACAGGGTACAATGTAACACAGCTGGCGATGGAATAGACTGGGAGTATAGCAGGGTACAATGAGCGGCAGGTGTTCTACAAGTCCCCTTTTCCCTTTTTTAGGATTTAATGCATTAAAATAATGAATTAAAATTGCAATTACTCAGCAATTACCCATCCGAATTGAATGAAAATTAATCTATTCCCTCCGCCTTAATGATTCTCAAATGGTGTCCAATAGGTACGAAAAACGGTTGGATAGCTTAAGAGAACATTCATTGTAATTGAAATTTCAATTTCTCAAAGCGAAACCAATAGTGTGCTACGCACACTAAAAAAAAACCAATAACTCTGGAATTTGGTGAACTATCAGTATGTAAATTTTTAATGACATCTAATTTGTAACTTCAATCATTAAAATTTTTCAAGCCGACGGTTACATTCGATCCGAAACAGTGGCTGCAGTCTTTCTGCAAAAAAGAAAACACGCTCGAAGAGTTTATGCGAATGCCATTCAATCAGCTACTAACTGCGACGGATTCAATGAAGGTGGAACGGGATCACCCTCCGTCAAACAGCAGATAAAATTATATGAACAATGTTACAAAGAGATTAACCTGGATCCAAGAAAAATTTCCTATATCGAGGCTCATGCTACAGGAACACAAGTACCTATCTCTACACCTACGAGTACTACCTAATACATTGCAATTTTTATAAAATGCTATAGCTCTCTCACTCATTTTTCGAATGCGATGCCTCAGAGCCTTTCCAGCTGCTTGAAAAAATATAAAAATGTCTTATTTCACTAAGTGATTTGTGGCTGGTATACCCCAGCCCCCTGGGCTCGCAGTTTGGAGGCAAACGAAAGATCCTCATTTTTTAGAATTGGCAGCATCGGAAGTCATTTTTTCACCGTTCCATTTTTCGTTCAATTCTTCTAAATTGTTTTTCATCATCGAATAAAATGTTATTTAGGCCTACATTCTATATACCTCCGAATGAAACTTACCTCATTTTTTTCGAATTTGGATAGAAATTTTAAAATAGGTAGGTGGGTAATTCTCAAAAAAAGGTAAAAATCGTGTGTATGGCAAATTTCTCAAAGGTTTTAGCATGAAATTTGTTTTTGTTTTTGGTCCATTCAAGGATCATCCCTCACACATTTCACATATGGTATTGAGATTTTTACCGACTTTTCTTAAGAAAAGTGGAGTACTGTATTTGCAATGGTGGAAGTTGGGTCGGGGAGTGACTTTTCTTTACGTTTTGAGGGTTTGGGATCACGATACGACTATTCCCGAAAATTCAGGTTTCCTTATTATAAGGTTTATATATATATATATAGATTTCCCCCATACATTACGCAGCCCATGATAATTCACTGACTTTTTGCGGACCGACTTGTGTTGGCACTAGCAGGGGCGCGCTTGAATTTTTCCACATGTTCTCACAGCAGCTTACTGCTGGGCCATGAGAAGATGGTATATACTCCACCAGGTTGGAAAAAGACATACATTTAGGCTTGTAATTCGATTTTCGATTTTTGAGGAGGGCTCCCCACTCAAGTGTATGTTTTTTAGATATTCCCCAGACTTTTTCCGCCACCAAAAAAATGTTTTCATTGACTTACAGAGAGGTGAGGAGCTCGATTCGCTCGTGTATGTAACGCCAAGTTGATGAAATCGGATAATGCAGGTCTTTAGTGGTGTTTTGCCTTATGTACACACTGCGTTGCTTGTTTTTGAATGTCTGTAGCGGTCGAAAACAGAACAGACTTTTTGCAGCCCGGTACTGGGCTGCAAAAAGTCCTGATGGGCCGCAAAAAGTCTGAGGTTTATCTAGTATGGGCTGCGTAATACCACTTTTCATGTGTATCTATACATGTAAAAACTATACAATACGAGATCCGTTTTATATAAAATCCGACATTGCGAGATCCTGAGATCCTTTTGCCGGATCTCGCAAGTTTTCTCATATGCCACGGTACTCGTGAGATCCGGGGGACCCTGTACACCCATTTTCAGCCGGATCTCGTTTTACCTACTATTTATATACCTATATACAATTTTTGAAAATAGATAAACGACGCATCTTGCGAGATCCACCCCCAAATCAGGTTAAGGCCATTGGTGGATCTCGGTTTATGCGGATCGCGAAATTGATGGCGGCAATGCATAGAAAGGCACTGTTTACACACTGGAACGTGCGTTTGAACAAAGTTGTAGGGTTATTATTTGAGTTTTTAGCATTTTTCGAAATTTTTTGGGTCGGATCTCGCAATGCCTGTGTATATGTCGGATCTCGCAATGTACTATAAGACAGTATATATATACATAACCGGTTTCGGAATTTTCGATTTAATTCGAAAGCTGCAAACTTTTGGGTCGTGGTGATAATTTTGGTTTGTAGGGATGGTAGAGGTCTAGTGATATGCAAAGTTTCATCGAAATTGGTTTAGCCGTTTTCTAGATAATGAATTTTTTTTAAAAATTTTTAAAAAGTTTAAAGTTCAATAACCTCGGAAGCTTTGAACTTTTGGAACATAACGATGATGTCAAAAAATCTGGCTACTAACCTAGTTGTAAGGTAATGAATTTTATCAAAATCGGTTGAGCCGTTCCTGAGAAATTTCATTTTTAATGAATTTTGTGCAAAGTCACCCTGCAAATTTTGTCACTCGATAAACGCGGAAGCTGTGAACTTTTGAAACATGCTGGTGATGACAAAATGTCAGGCTAGCATCCAACGGGTGAAATTTTAAATTTCATCAAAATCGGTTCAGCCGTTCTTGAGAAATTAATTTTTTTATTTAATGATTTTTTCATGTGCCATTTTTACGAAATGAAATTTATTGATTTTCGTATTATTTCGAAATTCGAATATTCGCGGATGAATTTTGGAAATTCTAGTTCGACAAAAATTCGAGGATATTTTTATTGATATGATCTACGTTTAAAACGATACGTTTATCGATCAATTTCACGAAAATAGAAATGAAAATTTATCGATTTTCTCATTTCAAATAGTTTAGCAACATGTATACCTTTTAAAAATTCATTTTGGTAAGGTTTTGCGGTAGCCCTGTGGCGAAGGAATTGGCTCAGTGTGCGGGAGGTACAAGGTTCAAATCGCACCCCCAGCACAATTTTTTAAAAAATTTTTGAACGATTTTTGAACGATTTTTGACAGAAAATGATGGAATTTATCGATTTTCTTATTTCGAATGTACGTGGATCAATTTTGGACTCAATAATTACTCGAATTATTCGCGAATAATTAACCAAAAATTGATTAAATGGATTTTTGACAGAAAATGTTGAAATTTATCGATTTTCTTATTTCAAATGATTTTTAATTTTTGAAAGTTGATTTTTGACAGAAAATATTGGAATTTATCGATTTTCTCATTTCGAATGTATGCAGATCAATTTTGGACTCGATAAATACTCGACAAAAATTAATTAAATGAATCGAGTCGTTTGCGAATGATTCACGAAAAATAATTAAATGAAAAGTTCAATTCGTTCGCGAATGAGTCACTTATAGGAATCGATTCGCTCGCGAATGATTCACTAATACGAATCAATTTGTTCGCGAATGATTCATCAAAAATTGAGTAAATGAATCGATTCGTTCGCGAACGATTCACTTACACGAATCGATTCGTTCGAGAACGATTCACTTACACGAATTAATTCGTTCGCAAACGAGTCACTTGTACGAATCGACTCGTTCGCGAACAAGTCACTTATACGAATCAATTCGTTCGCGAATAATTTAGTAACTATTAATTAACTCGTTCACGAATGATTCACCTACAAATCAATCGAATGATTCACCAAGAAATCAATCAATTTATTTACTAAATTGTCAATTGTTTGTAAATGATTCGACTCGATTGTAAACAGATCAATTGCTGTAAAAATGTTCCAAAAAAAGTGAATCAATTCGTTCCTAAATAAATTTTATTCAAAGAAAAGTCGCTCTTCTCACGCTAAATGCGTGGGTGTTTTTTAGTTCCTCCTTTCATTGGTGTATACATTCGATTTTATACCCCAAATGTCCTTAGACTTGACCGTCACACGCCATGTTTTTGAAAATGAATGTTATAAAGTGTCATGAACTTCATTTTTTTGGGGGGAAAAATTGACACATTCTCATTATCATAGAACACGAAGGTCCATTATTGTGCTGCAATTGCAATAAGTCCATAGGAAGCTCACATTTTACATTTGGAAACTGTCACACACTTTTCGCGCAAATTTTAGAGCAATTTTCAATTATTTTTGGTAGCTTCCCAATCCAACATTTTTTTCTGGTGAGTGGCTGCACTGGTTCACTGTTCTCATATAAATGTTACCCCGCAATAGTATTTTCAAAACCTACGCAATGGCTCGTTCTGATCGTACTTATCTCTGAAAACGTTAAGATTGTCCTTCGGCTTGTCCAGCGCCCATTTGTCCTTCGACTTTGCCAAATTTCAGACAGCTGTACTTTTATCGGGCTAGTCGACATATTACATGATAATACAAGCAAAATTTGACATTTTCTCCCACCCCACGCCTCACCCTCCATCTCTACATAAAAAATAATTCCAGATTCGAATTCTACAACCTCGAAAACATATCAATCGACATATTACACATCGATGAGGGTCGAATCCTAATTATCGCCGTTTTAGGGGGGGGGGGGTTGTTAATATACTTGGAGCATTAATTTTTTTTAAAAAAAACATAGTAATACGATTAAGAATATTAGGATTTAAAAATAGATTTTATTATGGTAGGGTTCAAAGTTCATGTACGTGATTTTACGCGGTTCCCACGAAAGGGATCGCAACGTGTTTATGTATAGGTATGCATTATTTTAACAAAAATAAAAAAATAAATGCGAGCCTGCGACTTCTGGAATATGAGTTATGTTGCAGCTAAATGCTCGTCATGTTCTCTTACTATTAATTAGTTTTAAACAGACACTAGCCTTTGATACATTCCGCTCTTCGAGAATCGAGGGTGAAATGGAATGGGCTGAATGCAACAATATCTGGAATACCCATACAAATGATTCCCACTTGAAATTTTCCAAAAAATGATTTTTGTTTTTCAAAATTATGCACATCAAAATTGACTTTTTTTTGAGAATTACCTACCCAGGTATACTGTAAATTTTTCTTTTTTTCACAGGCAGGAGACATAGCAGAGGGAACGTCGATCAACGAGTTTTTTTGTGCTGGACGCGAATCTCCTCTGAAAATAGGATCAGTAAAATCGAACATGGGCCATTCCGAAGCCGCATCCGGAGTATGCGGTTTAATTAAAATGATCATTGCTTTCGAATCAGGAATTATTCCTGCAAATATAAGATACAACACACCGAATCCTGAAATCAAAGGTTTAATCGATGGGCATCTCGAGGTAACTTGATGAGAAAATATTTATAGATTGGCATTACTGAGTGAGTCTTTTAATTTTTAGGAATAATTTGATCATATGTTACCAGATTGTTTCAAAACCCATCCCTTTGGAAGGTGAATATTTCGCAATAAATGCCTTTGGATTTGGAGGAACTAATGCCCACATGATTATATCGCCCAATAAAAAAATCAAAAACAAGAAACATGAGTTGAATGAGAAAATACCATTTCTAGTTACTGCTTCTGGGAGAACTGAGGAAGCAGTGGATTGCATTTTGAATAACGTAAGACACAAATAGTATGACTCATTCATTCATATGACCACATTAAAACTTCATAGGTACATACTACATATACTAGTTAATAGCGAAAATCGTCTGTTTAGGCAGAGAAAAATAGCAACGATCCTGAATACATTCGACTATTACACGAAATTTTCAAATACCAAATCGGTGGTCATCTCTACAGAGGATATACCATCATGCAGAAAAATAAACCTCGAAAGACTTCCACAAAAGTATGACATACTCAAGCCAGGAATCAACTTGAATCCGCATAAATAAAGCGTCTAACCCCCCTTTTTGGGAATATTTCCAGTTCTTTGCAGGTGAAAATCGACCAATATGGTTCGTTTTTGCTGGTATAGGATCACAATGGACCGGAATGGGGAAATCATTAATGGAAATTCCTATTTTAGCCGAATCTATTCGAAAAAGTCACCAATTTTTGAAACCAAAAGGACTCGACTTGATAAAAATTATCACAGATGACGATCCAAAAACATTTGATAACATTCTACATTCGTTTGTGGGAATCGCATCCATTCAGGTGATAAGACTTCGAATTGCATTAAGTATTTGTGATTTTATTGCACATTACGGGGAAAATCTATAATGAAACATGTTGTGATTCAACAGATTGCTTTGGTAGATTTGTTAAAAAAGCTGAATGTACAACCAGATGGAATTGTGGGGCATTCTCTCGGAGAACTGGGATGTGCGTATGCTGATGGATGCTTTACGTCTGAGCAAATGCTTTTGGTAGCATATTATCGTGGTTTAGTTTCAATAGAAACACCTTTCATACATGGTACAATGGTAGCTGTTGGTAAGGACTTGAATTTTGATAGAAAACCACACTAGTAAAATCAATCAGATTCTGCCAACTTTGAAATAAATGCAATTAGGTCAAAGTTATAATGTCATGAAAGATATTATTCCTGCGGAGGTTGAAATAGCATGCCACAATAGTCCAACCAACTGTACCTTATCAGGTCCAACGGAAATCATGCAAGAGTTTATCAAAGATTTGAATGAGAAAAACATATTTAATCGTGCAGTAAAAAGCTCTAACATCGCCTACCATAGTCGTTACATAGCCTCAGCCAAGTCAAAGTTTTTATACTACACGAAAGAGGTAAGCGAATTAATCTAAGTGTCACAAAAGAAGTGTTTCAATTAGCAAAAGAAAAAAATTGAATCGAATATGTAGGTGTTGAATTGAAAGATTAGGTAAGGTACCTATAATAAAAATACCTACAGCATCACCAAAAATGTGAAGTACCTACTTAGAGTGCTTTTTACAATTTTTTGTAAATTTTTGAAACCAAGGGCCAAAAATGAGAAAAATTTGAAACTTCGACAAAATAAAGCCGTTTTGAACAGTTTTCAACAGTTCTGAAGCCTCTTATGTAGGAGGTTTCTTCAATTTAAAATTTCCACAATATTCCATCCAATAATTTTAATTTTTTTAAATTGGACTAATTTTGCAACCTTACGGTAAAAAGGGAAACTTTTTGACAATTTTTTACAATGAACTGGGAATTCTTGCAATTCCAGAAAAAATAAGGCAATTTTTGGCAAAAAGCAAGCGAGACGTTCGTTCTTCAGCTCAAGCAAAAGGCTCTGTAACCGTTGTGAAGAAAATGCAGTGTAATCAGTCGGAGAAGAATAAAAGTTTAGTTATATAAGAGTTTGATGAATTCAAATCTTTGGCGTTTTCATTTTTAAAAACTTATGAAATGAAAAATGCACTTTGGCACCAAAAATTTATAACTGGCGATGTACATATTTTTCCATACTCTTTCAATTTATGTAGTTATGTACGATTCAAAGAATTTTCTGCCGGTTGAAATACTTGTAATTAAAAGACCGCCACTGAAAAATGAAAATCACTAAAATAAAATGCTTATAATATTCAGGTGATACCGGAACCGAAACTTCGTTCTAAGAAATGGATATGTACATCTGCCCCTGAACACAAATGGGATAACGAAGAAGTTAAATATTCATCAGCTGAGTACCACACAAATAACCTTCTCAATCCAGTATATTTTGAAGAAAGTCATCGATACATACCTGCTAATTCAATAACCATTGAAATAGCACCTCATGGTCTGCTGAATGCAATTTTGAAACACGCTTTACCAACCACCGTTGATAACATACCCCTATTGATGAGACATAACGAGGACAATGTTGAATACTTGTTCAATGCCTTAGGAAGGTGAGGTGGTTTGTAACACACATTAATTATAATCTTTAATAAATAATATGATGTCAAAAAAAACTCACCAAGGTAACAATGTTTTGCAATAAAATTACAGAATATACGAAGCAGGTTGTGAAATGGAACTCAGCTCACTATATCCGTCCGTTGAATTCCCCGTTAGCAGATCAACTCCAATGATATCTCCATCGATCAAATGGAATCACGATCAGGAAGAATATGTTGATGAAATGAATACGGGATTTTCTCATACCAGCGAACGAACATTCGTACTTCACCCGAAAAGTAAAGAACACGAATACATTCAAGACCACATTATTGATGGTAGAAATATATATCCTGGTTTTGGATACTTGGTCAGTACTTGAATACTTGGAAGACGACTATATTAAATTTGATCCGAAGAGGATTTGTGAACTGCTAAGGTGTTTTTTTTTCAGTGGTTAGTTGTTGAAACTATTGCATCATTGAGGAAGAAACAAATTTCTGATCTTTCTATCGTTTTTGAAAAGCTTCGTTTCGAAAACGCGATGATAATTCCCGAAAAAGGTGAACCACATTCAAATTGAACTTGAAAAAAAAAGTAGCAGCACTTTTATTATCATGTAAAATGTTTCCAGGCGGTTTGAGTTTTCGCATCTTGATTCACGAATTTAGGAATCATTTCGAAGTAAAATGCAATGCTGCCGTAGTAGCAACAGGAAAGGTAAGAGTAGTTGAAGATGTTCGCCAAGAGGTATTCGATGTGATGCCATTCAAAGACGAAATTTCGAATTCTGAGATTTTACCATTGAGCAACGAAGACTTCTATAAAGAGCTCAAATTACGAGGATACAATTACAAAGGATTATTCAGAGGTGTTCAATATGCAAATTGCACCGGTAAGACTTGAGTATAACCTGTTTCCATCGAGATTAAAACGTTGATGCCCTCATCTTGATATTTTCTGTTCAAAGGTACCTATGGAGAAGTATCTTGGAATGACAATTTTGTAACTTATATGGATACAATGGCACAAATCATCCTTTTACAAACAGATTGCCGAAATCTGAAGGTCCCTACTTTCATAGGCAAACTCGTCATTGACTTCAAAAAACATTATGAAATTCTGGAATCATTGGATGAGAAAAACCGCAGTTAGTTCTTTTGTAACACCTGAATACTCATTTGTGCTTTGGTTTTACGAGAAGGTTTTTTTTTTCAAGGAATTCCAGTCAATTTGTATCCATATTATGGTCTACTGTGTACCGGAGGTATTCAAATGAGCGGCTGGAAAAGCATCGAAATTAATCGTCAGAAATTTCGAACTAATCCAGTACTGGAAAAATATCGGTTTGTGCCTCACATAAGTGAAGAAGTACGTATCTCTTTCGAAAAAAAAAATCATGAGACTTGAGTAATTTTCATGTACTATCCAGTAAAGTAATTTACTGAGAAAGAAATGAATATTTGCAGAAAATGAATTTAAAATCAGCAGTCAGAGTTTGCGTTCAAATGGCGTTGATGAACACTCAAATAATAAAAGCCACAACTTACCAAATACTTGATGAAGATTGTAATCCCGATGTAACTTTGATTTCTGCAGCAATTGTGGACGTTTTGAATGATTCGCCATCTGTTGAGGTACGTGATTTCGAGTGCTGCTTCATGATCATGAGATCATCGCTTGAGAGAATTGCCTTGAGCATGCCAACTGATAATCTAGAAAATAAACGAATGAAATAACAATAAGTATTGTTATAGTAGGCTGCCTATCTATACTTAGTTATAGTTAGTTGTTGAGAATATTTCACAATGATTACGAGGGAGAGACACAGGTTTTGAAAATGCACCTCCTAAAAAAATTTCCAATCAAATTTTTTCACGGGTTTGTGAAATTTTCAAATTTGAATCATGATACACTGTTGTACTTTCAGGCAAACATCAACATTCTGAGTAATTCAGAAAAATTAAAGGAAATTGAAGAATTAAAGGAAATCACGATATCAAACGAAGAGCTGCCGATGAACAAAAACGCATTACTGGTTATTCTAGAGAATATTCAAAATAAAAAAGAAGTTAGTGAGCTTGGCGTTGTTCCGAATTATTTTTAACAGTAATCTGAATACTTGAAAACATGAATTATTTTCAGCAAATGAAATCAATTTTGGATACGCTGAGAGACGATGGTTTTATCATCACCAAGGAATCAATCGATGAAAGCATACCATTTAAAAAATTGGGATTCTGTGTTTGCTTCAGCCGAATTATAAATGATTTTGAAAAAATAATTTTGCTTAAGAAAGTACGTTTTCTCTGATCAAGGGACGAATGCAGGCTTGAATGATAATGTTTTCCTTTTCGACAGACAGTAAGATATGAACAAATAAAACAAGCCATCCAATTGAAAAACACGTCGTATTCATGGGTACCTGAAATCCAAAATGCTGTATCAGCTCTTGACCCCAAAAAGGATGAAAAATTGGTTGTATATGCCGAAAATGAGACAACTAATGGAATATTGGGATTTTTCAATTGCTTTATGAAAGAAGAAAAAGGAATCAACGTTAGGCAAGTAATTCATCTTTCTCGTTGAAAATTCTCGAGTGAAAAAATATAATTATAGTGTTAATGCTTCACAATTACGGAAATTTAATTTCAGTTGTTTTTTCATAATGGATAACAACGCGCCTCATTTTTCAATGGATGAGCCATTTTACAAAGATCAGCTTGATATGAATCTACGCCATAACGTTTATAAAGATGGAAAATGGGGAAGTTATTACCATTTAACTCTAGATTTAGATAGCCATATAGAATCCACTCATGCAATTTGCATGTTGGAAGAACATGGTAATCTATCATCATTCAAATGGGTCGAAGGCTCTCTGAATCCCTCAACGTAATAAAATTTCATTCAACAATTAAAAAATCAACGATAACTCGGAAATTAGAAATCAATGATTCAATTCTAGATACAACAATGAGAATGGAAAATTTCTCGTTCACGTTTACTACAGTGGCCTCAATTTTAAAGATGTTTTCTTATCAGTAGAAAAAATCCCCACCATGGATTCAACTTTACAAACTCGTTTAAATCAGGTGAATTCCAAATAACCTATTCAAATACAATTTCACCAAAACTTAAATTGCTATGCCCCAGTAAGAACGATCCTAGTTCATTAAATCATTTTTTCAACAATTCAAGGATCATCCAGGAAGAGAATTTGCTGGCAAAGATGCGATTGGAAACCGCTTGATGGGAATAGTACTTAGTAGAGGTATTTCAACACTAGTTGAAGCAACACCATATGCTACCTGGAGGGTGCCAGATAGTATGACATTAGAAGAAGCAGCCAGCATTCCACTTGTTTATGTCACAGTAATGTTTAAACTTTTTTTTACAGGTTCTGTAATGTTTAAGAATTATGCAAGCCGCTAATATTGCACAAATACGAATTATTTGCAGGTTATTTTTGCCTTCTTCTTCAAGATGACTTTGCAAAAAGAGCATTCCATCCTCATACATTCAGGCAGTGGTGGAATTGGTCAGGCAGCCATTAATATATGCCTTCACTACAAATGTAATATTTTTACAACAGTTGGCACTTCCGAGAAAAAAGAATTCATTAGAAAAACGTTCCCTCAAGTAAGTTTTCTGCCCAACTTGGACAACTGAAACTTAAGATAACAAGGTGAGAAATTTCTACAAAGTGGGGCAAAGTCTCCTCTCCGAAGAAAGTTACCCGTCATGTATACGTTTTTTGCTTAAATCTGAATGTGTACCTACGATCTGCATGAAATAAATGTGAAAAAATGTAGGTATGCCCCAAGAAAGACTCGAATCATGAACTTTTTAATTAACAGGAATACGTTCTATGCCATGCACCAATTTGCATAAGTTATGAGATGGTGCAGAACATGGGATGCAAGACTAACCCTTGCATTCCTGTCAGCCAAAATTTAAAAAAAAAACGTTATTCCAATATATTTCATATAGATGGTGCCAGTGTGACTACCTGACAAGTTCAAACTTTTCAGTTGAGAATGATTTTTTTCGGTAGTGAAGTCAAAAAGGAGGCTCGTGGGCAAAGCTCCGAGGAATGAGTAAGCGCTGAGTGTATTTGTTCTATCGGGATCATTTTGGTTTCTTAAAAGTTGCTGGTGCCTATCTCTCGTGGTACCCTTTTTTAATAAAAAATGAGCAACCTAGGGCAATAAAACATTAGTTAGATTCCTTCGCCAGTCATAGGGCCGCGAACTGACCCGAGGGAAGAGCCCCCTACTACGTACAGGGTGTTCCAGAATAACCTTTCACATTTTGGTAACCACTGATCTGTGTTCAAGTGGAGCTAGGGGAATGGTAAAGGCGGTTCTAGGTAGCCAAAGCATGCCGAATTATGTTTCAATAGTTATTTTTTGCCCTGGAGAAGTAGATGGCTGTACAGTGTGCTTTTACTGTGAAGGCCTTTTTTAAAAATAAAGGTTCCTGTAACTCTTTACTCCTTACTCATCAGTAACGAAGCTCATTTTTATCTAAATGGTGAAGTGAATAATTGGAATGTGCGCTTCTAGTGTACAAAGAATCAGTTGATAATACTTGAGAAACATCTAAACCTCCGCCAAGTTGACTGTTTGGTTGGGCGTGGCTAAATTCGGTATAGTGGGACCATGTGTGTTTAACGAAACAGTAACGGTGAGGGGTAAGGCAAAATGTTAAACGAGTTTCTTGTTCCAAACTAAAAGACAGACGCGATGTAATAGAGTTACTTACTTCCTTCCAACATGTTGGAACTACCAGGGATGTACACATATGTTTAGCGCGTGAGCACTTCGGTCATCAAATAATTTTGTTATGGTCGACGTGTTGAACCAGAAATTTAATGGCCACCTTGATCCCCTGACTTTTCAGCCTGCGATTTTTTTTTATGGAGTTATTCCAAGTCAAAAGTGTATCGAGATAAATCTAGGACTCTGAAACAGCTTCTAGGTTCATGAGTCGCAACTGATTGGAAGAGAAGTGTTCAATAATTTGAAAAAATGTTTGGTTGAATGTGTCAAAAATGAAGGAAAATATCTCGATGGAAAAATTTTTAAAACTTCATTTTTAATGAAAACTCAAATATACGGTCTAAAAACGGCATATTTCTACTTCATTTTGGTTGTAAAAGAATTTTTGTAAACATTTTTCTCTCAGAGTAATAAAAAAAACAAATGTGAAAGGTTATTCTGGAACACCCTGTACATGTATAAAATTACTTCTTCTCTCCTTTTTGTTAGAAAATAGACTGAAATATTTAATTTGATAATTAGATTCCAGACAGTCATATTGGGAATTCGAGGGATACTTCGTTTGTAAAAATGATCATGGATGAAACAAACGGTAAAGGAGTCGACGTGGTTCTGAATAGTTTGGCTGAAGATAAACTACGAGCATCATTACGTTGTGTTGCCGAAGGTGGCCATTTTTTAGAAATTGGAAAATTGGATATGGTTAAAAATAATTCATTAGGTAGTTGATCTAACTTTAATCACGAGTTCTTCACAACATTCACACCTCAAAATAAATGCCGATGTTTCAATATTTTCAATAGAACTGGCACATTTCTTGAATGACATCGTGTTCTACAGCGTGCAAAGTGACGTTGTAACACGGGGAGACAAAAACAAAACCGTTATGGGTGTTTCTCAAAAATTACAGCAAATGCTCGATGATGGTATCATAAAACCAATCAACAGAACAATTTTTAAAACAGATGATGTAGAATCAGCTTTCAGGTACGATGTGTTCAAGTTGATGAGTAACTTTTGCACCAACAGTAAGGTTTAAACTGTATGAATATTTAGGTACATGGCCTCTGGAAAGCACATTGGGAAATTGGTAATCAAAATACGAGATGAGGAGAAAGACATTAAAGCTAAACCAACTACATTATGTTTGAAAGCAATACCTCAGATCACGTGTGAAGATAATAAATCCTACATTATTCTAGGTTTGCCTAATTTCTTTTCCTTTTCTGACTACAATAATTAGGCGTTTACATACCCACAATAATTATGTATTTTAGGAGGATTAGGCGGTTTTGGTATGGAGTTGACTGACTGGTTGGTGGTACAAGGTGCTCGAAATATCGTAATTAGCACTCGAACAGGAATAAAAAATGGGTACCACTCGTACAAAATACATTTGTGGCGCCATTACGGCGCTAAGGTAGTAATATCCACAGCAGATATTTCCAAACAATGGGGTGTGAAGAGTTTACTCGAAATGGCCAACAGTTTAGGTCCAGTGGCTGGAATATTCAACCTAGCAGCGGTATTAAAATTAGTAGAATTATGTAGAACAGAATGTACGTCCGGCATATGACAATAGGAGTAATTGCACCACCCCCACCCCCACCGATCTTCCGGGACAACTTTTTTCTTAAAGGGGACATCCTAAGGAACATTTTAAAGCAAACTTGCCAAAAAAAAAGTTGGCCTTACTTACGAAATGGCGGCCATTTTGATTGACAGGTCAGCCGAAATCGCAAATTTTGCGTTTTAACATAGGACTTGCATGAACTTTTTCAAACTTTACAAAGGTAGATCGAAAGATCATGCAAAAATTCATCACCTGTCAAAATTTCAAGTGCTAAAGTGCGTTTTTCGATTTTTGGTGAATTTTTGAAAATCGAATTTAGGCCAAAAATGTGGGAAAAAATCAAAATTTTACCAAATTGACCAAGAAAGCTAAAATTTGGGATATACCCTATTTTCGACATGCCAAATCGATTGGAAACGGTTTCAACCCGTTTTGAGCAGTTCTGGAGCCGCCAGCAGATTTTTGAAACTCGAAATTCCCACAAAATTCAATCAAATTAGAGTTGTAAAGCTGAAATTTATTCTAAAAACTAGTTTCAATACGCTACGAAGTACTGCAGGTGAATTTCAAGTCGTTTTGGAGCCTCCAGCGACTTTTTGAAAATTCCTGAAGCCTCCAGCAGATTTTTGAAACTTTAAATTTTCACAAAATTTCATCAAATGGAGATGGAAAGCTGAAATTTACTCTACACTCCATTTTTAACACCCTCTGAAGACGACTTCAGGAGGGTTCAACTAATTTTAGGGCCTCCAGCGACTTTTTTTGAAAATTACTGGAGCCTCCAGCAGATTTTTGAAACCTTAAATTTTCACAAAATTTCATCAATGGAGATGTAAAGCTGAAATTTACTCTCTACACACCATTTTCAACAGCCTAGCTCTGAAGACGACTTCAGGTGGGTTCAAGTCATTTTAGGGCCTCCAATGACTTTTTTGAAAATTACTGGAGCCTCCAGTACATTTTTAAAACTTGAAATTTCCCCAAAATTTTATCAAACCAAGATGGAGAGTCGAAATTCATTCCGCAAACTAATTTCAATACGCTACGAAGTTGAGTGCTGGTGAATTCCAAGTCGTTTTGGAGCCTCCAGCAACTTTTTGAAAGATTGTATGACTTTTTTTTGAAAATTGAAATTTCCTAAGAGTAGCTGGAAGCTTTAAAGCCATTTGAAACCACCATGTAGTCTGCGAAGTAAATTTCAGCATGCCAACTCCATTTGATAAATTAATGTTGGAGAAATTTCAAGTTTCAAAAATCTACTGGAGGCTCCAGTAATTTTCAAAAAAAGTTGTTGGAGGCTCTAAAATGACTTGAAATCCACCAGAAGTCGTTTTCAGAGTGTGTTAAAATTGGAGTGTAGAGTAAATTTCAGCTTTCCATCTCCATTTGACGAAATTGTGAAAATTTAAAGTTTCAAAAATCTGCTGGAGGCTTCAGGAATTTTCAAAAAGTCGCTGGAGGCTCCAAAACGACTTGAAATTCACCTGCAGTACTTCGTAGCGTATTGAAATTAGTTTTTAGAATAAATTTCAGCTTTACAACTCTAATTTGATTGAATTTTGTGGGAATTTCGAGTTTCAAAAATCTGCTGGCGGCTCCAGAACTGCTCAAAACGGGTTGAAACCGTTTCCAATCGATTTGGCATGTCGAAAATAGGGTATACCCCAAATTTTAGCTTTCTTGGTCAATTTGGTAAAATTTTGATTTTTTCCCACATTTTTGGCCTAAATTCGATTTTCAAAAATTCACCAAAAATCGAAAAACGCACTTTAGCACTTGAAATTTTGACAGGTGATGAATTTTTGCATGATCTTTCGATCTACCTTTGTAAAGTTTGAAAAAGTTCGTACAAGTCCTATATGTTAAAACGCAAAATCTGCGATTTCGGCTGACCTGTCAATCAAAATGGCCGCCATTTTGTAAGTAAGGCCAACTTTTTTTTTGGCAAGTTTGCTTTAAAATGTTCCTTAGGATGTCCCCTTTAAGAAAAAAGTTGTCCCGGAAGATCGGTGGGGGTGGGGGTGGTGCAATTACTCCTATTGTCATATGCCGGACTATAAAGGTGACACTTTTTTCCCCTTATTATAATATTAGATTTTTGAGGATGATGCTTTCTCAAAACAAACCGAGGAAAAGTTTGCTACTGTTGCTGATCCAAAAGCAATTGCGACTAGCCATCTTGACCATCTAAGCAGAGAACTGTGTCCGCATCTGGAGCACTTTGTCGTATTTTCCAGTCTTGCTTGCGGTCACGGAAATGCAAACCAATCCAACTATGGTTTCGCCAATTCTGTCGTTGAAAGAATATGTGAAGCGAGGCGAGCTGATAATTTACCAGCATTGGCCATACAATGGGGAGCTATGGGAGAAGTAGGCATGGTTTCTGAGATCGTTGGTCATGATTTATCCGTCGAATTCGGTATGGTATTCCTTATTCTATTCAACAACCAATAACTTGTTTATTATTATGCTACCTATTAATTAGGAGGATTAATGCAACAAACTGTGAAATCGTGTTTGGAAGTTTTACACTTATTCATGAAGCAACAAAATCCAATTGTGTGCAGTAAGATTGTTGCAGCCAAACGTAGAGTTGATGCTGATATTATAACAACAGTTGCTAAGAAATTAGGTTAAAATTACAAACTCAAGCAATAGCAAATTCGATAAAGCTATTCAACTTTCTAAATCTGGGTACCTTAATTGAATTAGGAATCAAGGATCTTAAAACAGTAAGTCTCACGTGGACTTTACCCGAACTAGGAATGGATTCAATCACAAGAATGGAACTAAAACTGATTCTTGAAGCAGAATTTAAACTCTTTTTCACCTCAGATGAATTACGGTCAATGACTTTCGCAAAATTATATCAGTTGAAAGAAAATATAGACCAGAAGCCGAATTCATCACATGCAGGTAACCATGAAACAATCATTAAAAAACAAACTTGGATAACATTTTTCTTCACTTATTACGAATTCCTGATTTTTTGAAGCTCTCATGCCTTCGATGCAAAAACGGCCGCAAACTATTGAACAATTGTGGAATGAACCTGTTCTTCAGATACCATTTTCCGTTGAAAATATTCAGCAGCAACAACCAATCGATGGAAATGCAACGGTTTTCATGTTTCCAGGAATTGATGGTGCGATTTTAGAATTTCTATTTTTACAAATCCCAATATGCTGAAATTAGTATGCAAAAGCGTCTGCATACAATGTTTTTTTTTTTTTTTCATTCACAGGTCTAGCTTTGGCATTGGAATCATTAGCAGAAAAGTTACCTTTACAAGTATTGTGTTTTCAGTATCATTTTGTTAAAACAGAACATTTTATCTCAGAATTGCGTGATTATTTTCTATCAGTAAGTAATCAATGAATACATCCAATAAGGAGACCATTCCTTATGTCTGATTCTAATTCAGATAAAAAAAACTTGCGGGGTTTGAATTATGAAAAATATTATGATTCATTTTTTAGTACATTTTGGAAAAACTTGAACCTGAACAAGAGTTCAACCTGATCGCCTACAGTTTCGGTGCAGTGATAAGTTTGGAAGTAGCCGCAGAATTAGAGAAACGTGGCAGGACTGGACGCATCTGGCTAATAGACACCTCACCCGCATTTATAAAAATGACGAATATAAAAATGTTTGGAGAGAATGTCAATTCAGAAGAAGAATTACATCAAAATACCATTTTTATGCGAACTTTAGAAACATTACTGCCTCATTTGTCCGAAAACAGTGTAAGCTTTAGAATTGTGATTCCCTCTTTGAATAGAATTACTGTTTGTAAAATACGTAAGTATAGATAATGAGTTATATTTTTTTTTTTTTAGTATTTGCAGCAATTAGAAACGGCATATGGTTTGGAACAGAAAAAAAACAGTTTTGAGATGTTGGCTTCGGTAATAAAAAGCGAAAACCTTCTACATAAAATATTTGATACATTGTACATTACGTACAAAGGACTACTGGAGTATGAACTACCGCACTTTACTCTGAATTCAGAGTGTACTTTGATAAAATCCGTCGAAAATACTTTTGATATACCTATAGATGAACATTATGGACTTACTAAGGTCAGTATAAAAAAGGAAAATAAGAATTGACAGCGTGTATGACTTTCAGAATTTATATTACATGCGCAACTTATACTATAATACAATAATTTTTGCTTGGTTTGTAGACTTTTAAAAATCCAATACAAGTGCATGGAATTCGTGATGTGGATCATTTTACAATTATAATGCATCCAAACATAGCAGAAATTATAATGGAATCCGGAAATTGGAAGAAAAATTGAATGTTGAGGGGCATGGGTGATGGGTACCTCGATAATTATAGTTTTTTTTTCATGTATTTTTCATCATGCGAATATCCTTCAATAAAATGTATGATCTACGCGAAGTATTTAATTTCATTCAAATGACCAATAATGTGATCTACTTCAACTTACTTTTAAAAAGTTGGTAAATAAAAAGTAGAAAAAATATTATCAACACTACATACCGGGTGACCAAGAATAATGGGTTTTGATATGTTTTGATTAGCCAAAAAATGAGAAAAATTTCCCTCAGTAAAAATTGAAAAATTGAAAAACAATCGAGAAAAAGTGCTTTCGAATTATTGTTTCGATGCAAAATGAAAGATTATTTCGTGTTTCATTGAAACAATCACTCAAACGCCCATTTTTTGCATGATTATTTAATTTTCCAATTTTCATAATGGGAATTTTCTCTCCTTTTTGATAACATCGAAATCCCTTATTCTTGGTCACCCGGTACAATCCATACAGTTCAGTTGATAGTAACTTCATTTTGATTTCATCAGGTTTACCTGCATTTCGATAGGTCTGCGATTGAGTATTTTTAAATTTTTGACAATTTTCAAATTACGTACTAACCACACACACAAAATAACCGAAGGATAGGACGTATTTCATCAGACGTTATCACTCATCAACAATAAAACTCTGTATACCAGTTGAAAAGTTCCTCAAATTAATTGAAATTGCTCAAAAGCGATGAAATTTGAAATTCGCTCAGATTATTCAACATTTTCAGAATTACATCAAAATGTTTTTAAATTGTAAAACGTGTTATAAAATCTGTCAAACTGACTTCATAGTTACCTATCAAAAATCACAGCTAATAAATTGATGATAAATTGATACAATTTAGCAAATTTTGCGAAAATTACCCAAAAATTCGTTAAATTCTACGAAAATGTAGTAGGAAATAATAATAATTTGATGAAATACCTCGAAATAAGATACCATGACCGGCTTAATTTTCATTTCTTTTCTTACATTACGATTTTGTAAAACTATCTCACTGGTTTTCAACAATTATTTTCCAGAAAATTTGAAAAAAAATTCAAGTGACCCAAGTGAAGCGAGGGCAAAAAAAAGTCATGATAAGAAAAAGTTTTTTCTGAATTTTCTTGAACCATTATGGTACAAAATATTACTGCACAGTTATTTACGTTACATTTTTTCTGCGAACTCTTCCACTGTTTCTTAAATTATAATGAAGAAAAACACTTTTTACTGCATGAATTTTAATGAAAAAATTTAAATATATTACATTGTGAAACGTGTTTCGGTCTATTCAGCGACCATTATCATTGACGAATGAGCTGCTGAGTAGACCGAAACGTGTCTCACAATATACCGTATAATTTTTTCATTAAAGTTCGTGCAGTAAAAAGTGTTTTTCTTTGTAATCAAAATGTGCGAACAAGGTCAACAAAACTACATGCAAATCACAATAAATGAAACGATTCGGCGAAACCACGAAAGATTAGAGATGGAGGAGAGGGCCAGTTACGCGTGTTTCTTTCGAATTTGTTTGTAAACATGTCATATTAAATATATTTTTTATTTCAGAAGTATGCAGATTTACGGAACCATTGCACTTACATTTTTTGGCAAAATAGCCACTTGAAAAATGGCAAACTGAAATTACTGTCCAAATGCAATATTGACAAACGTACAAAGTTTTCATACCTGTCTCGTGAAATAAATTTAAATAATTAAGAATAAGCTATAATAAAAACAGATGCGTTTGGACAAGTAAGCAACTAAATTATCACTAACTTATGGTCGTTTGTCTCGTATTCAAATGAAAATTTTGAATTTGGTACCCGTCAGACGGAAAACATTTTCCAACATAAGTATTATTCACCTATATATTAGATATCCAGTCCTAAGTAGATTTGAATTTGACGCGAATTAGAACGCTGCACGAAGGTATAAAAACAACAACGAAAAAATTTCAAAAAGTGAAGCATAGTGAAAATTGGCGAATCGAGACATCCAAAAGACGACGTCGCCCATTTGAGAATTTCCACGTGACAGAATCATGACAGAATTTGGTAATACTTTATTAGAAAGTGACCCTACAGCCTCACCAAGTAAGTATTATTAATATGTAGGATCATATTACTTTAGTTCATTCAATTTGAAAGAGTGGTTAAAAGTTTTATAAAGCAAGGATCTTAACGCTCGACAATTTCCCAACCATAACGAATTATTTCTGGCTAAAATGTCATCCAATTAAGCTGAGAATTTTCATGGACTTCCCTCACTGCGTTGGATGAAAAACTAACATAGCTAATTTCATTTCCGAGGCCCCTAACTTACGGGATTGAGGGAACGGTTTTCATAAGGGAATCGCTCCAATTGTCTGCATTGGATTTGAAGAGGATGCGATTTATGGAAAGAACGTGTTCTGAAATCTCCACAAGTAAAATTACAGCAGCCTTCCAAGATTTTTTTTTTAAATGTAGAACTAGAGTCTCCGAAACAATTTCCAATTTTTTAAGATTTTTTCAATTTCTTCAGAGAGCGATGAAACAGGGGAAAATTGATCTCTTCTGCACCCTTGGACAGAACTAAAATTGACACCCATTTCAAAAAATCATTTGCTTGATTTTCCCAGAGCATAATGTACCTTCATGTTCTTTGCAGGTGAAAATCGACCAATATGGTTCGTTTTTTCTGGTATGGGATCACAATGGACCGGAATGGGAAAATCATTAATGGAAATTCCTATTTTGGCAAAATCCATTCGAAAAAGTCACCAATTCTTGAAACCAAAAGGACTCGACTTGATAAAAATGATCACAGATGACGATCCAAAAACATTTGATAACATTTTGAATTCATTTGTGGGAATCGCAGCCATTCAGGAGATAAGACTTCGAAAAATTATATTTGTGATTTTATCGGATATGAGGGGAAAAATCTGTAATGAAACATGGTACAATTCAACAGATTGCTTTAGTAGATTTGTTAAAAAAGCTGAATGTACAACCAGATGGAATTGTCGGCCATTCTCTCGGAGAACGGGGATGTGCGTATGCTGATGGATGCTTGACATCTGAACAAATGCTTATGGTAGCATATTATCAAAGTTTAGTTTCAATAGAAACACCTTTCATACATGGTACAATGGTAGCTGTGGGTAAGGACTTGAATTTTGATAGAAAAACCAACCAATGCCATAAATTAGATTCTCTCAACTATGAAATAATATATGCAATTAGGTCAAAGTTATGATGTCATGAAAGATATTGTTCCTCCGGAAATTGAAATAGCATGTCACAATAGTCCAACCAACTGTACCTTATCAGGTCCAACAGATATCATGCGAGAGTTTATCAAAGATTTAAATGAAAAAAACATATTCAATCGTGCAGTAAAAACCTCGAATATTGCGTACCATAGTCGTTACATAGCTTCAGCCAGGTCAAAGTTATTATCCTACACGAAAGAGGTACCTAGTACCTACCTAAGCGAATAATTCTACATGTAACTAAATACAAGTAGGTGTTTCAACCAGAAAAAAGATAGCTTGAATTGAGCAAAGCTGAATTGAAAAAGTAGGTACCTATACTAAAAATACATCTTCACCCGAAATTTCAAGAACCTACATAAAGTGCATATTATAATTTTTTGTGAATCTTAGAAAAATCAAGGGCCAAAAATGTGAAAAAATCAAAACTTTGCCTAAATAAAGCCGTTTTGGACAGTTTTCAACAGTTCTGGAGCCTCTATATAATGTAGGAGATTTTTCAATTTAGAATTCCCATTTTGCAACTTTGTGGTAGAAAGGAAAACTTTTTGTGAGAATTTTTGCAATTCCAGAAAGTAGAAAGCAATTTTTGGCAAAAAGCAAGCTAGACTTCTACAGCTCAAGCAAAAAATGTTTGGTTAAGAGTTGGATGCATACACATCTTTGACGCTTTCATAATTTATCACTAGTGAATTGGTGATGTACATACTTTCGATTTAGGATGGTTCAACAGTTTTTATGCCGGTTGAGATACCTCCTTTGTAGTTAAAAGATCGCAGATCTTTTTAAGAGATCTCAAAATAAAATCATGACACTGAAAAATGAAACTCAATCGAATAAATTATCTATGATATTTAAGTGATTCCGGAACCGAAACTTCGTTCCAAGAAATGGATATGTACATCTGCTCCTGAACACAAATGGAATAACGAAGAAGTTAAATACTCTTCAGCTGAGTACCACACGAATAACCTACTTAATCCAGTATATTTTGAAGAAAGTCATCGATATATTCCTGCCAATTCGATAACCATTGAAATAGCACCTCATGGTCTTCTGAATGCAATTTTGAAACACTCTTTACCAAACACCGTTGATAACATACCGCTATTGATGAGGCATAATGAGAATAATGTTGAATACTTGTTGAATGCCTTGGGAAGGTGAGTTGTTTCGGTACATGTACCTAATCTTCGAAAAAGTAAAAATTCATTTTTTTCACATTCACATGCGTGGGTAGGTAATTCTCAAAAAAAAGGTCAATTTTAAATTTTAATACTTATGCATAATTTTGAGAAACAAAAATCATTTTTTTGGAAAATTTCAAGTGGGAATCATTTGTATAGGTGTCCCAGATCCCTTTTCTAGTGTTGGCCTCAATTCAATCCCCCCCACTGTGGGCCCTGACCCCATTAAAACGGAGATAATTAGAATTCGACCGTCACAGAATTTTCAGAGACAAGTACGATCAGAACGAGCCATTGCGTAGGTTTTGAAAATAACATAGCGGGGAAAAATTTCTATGAGAACAGTGAACCAGTGCAGCCACTCACCAGAAAAAAGTGTTATATTGGGAAGTCAGCAAAAATAATTAAAAATTTCTCTAAAATTGACGCAAAAACTGTGAGACAGTTTTCAAATGTGAAATGTGAGCTTCATATGAACTTACTGAGATTGCAATTTGCACAATAATATATGTACCTTAGTGTTCTATGATAATGAGAATGTGTCAATTTTTCCGGAAAAAAAAAAAAAAAAAAGGATTTCATAATACTTTTTAACATTTATTTTCAAAAACATGGTGTGAGACAGGCAAGTCGAAACACGTTTGGGGTACAAAATCGAATGTACACCAATGAAAAGGGAGACTGAACAACTCAATATCAAGTGTAAAATGTGAGGGAGGTGATGTTTGTATGGACCAAAAAAAAAAAATCATGCTAAAACCATTGAGAAATTTGCTGCGGACACAAAATTTACCACTTTTTGAGAATTACCCGCGTACAATTCCACAGTACGAGTATTTTTAAAATTTAATTACCACAATTTCACCTCGAAAGTTCAACATACGGTTCATATATTGTGTCAAAAACAAGTCATCAAGGTGACAATATTTTGCAATAAAATTACAGAATATACGAAGCCGGTTGTGAGATGGAACTTAGCTCACTGTATCCGCCCATTGAATTTCCAGTTAGTAGATCGACTCCAATGATATCACCATCGATCAATCCAATTATGTGCAGTAAGATTGTTGCAGACAAACGTAGAGTTGATGCTGATATTATAACAACAGTAGCCAACATATTAAGTAGGTAAAAATTACAAACTGAAACAATTGAAAACCAAATCAAGCTATTCAACTTCTCAAATCTGTGTACCTCACTCTAATTAGGAATCAAGGATCTCAAAACAGTAAGTCTCACGTGGACATTACCCCAACTAGGAATGGATTCAATCACAAGAGTAGAACTAAAACTAATTCTTGAAGCAGAATTTAAACTCTTTTTCACCTCAGAAGATTTGGTGACAATGACTTTCGCAAAATTATATCAGTTGAAAGAAAATATAGACCGAAAGTCGAATTCATCACATACAGGTAATCATGAACCAATCATTAAAAAAACAAAATTGGATATTTTTCATCGCTTATTACGAATTCGTGATTTATTGAAGCTCTCAAGCCGTCACTGCAAATACGGCCGCAAACTATTGAACAATTGTGGAATGAACCTGTTCTTCAGATACCATTTTCCATTGAAAATATTCAGCAGCAACAACAACCAATCAAAGGAAACGCAACGGTTTTCATGTTTCCAGGATTGGATGGTGTGATCTGAGAATTTTTATATTTACAAATACATAGTGCTACAAATTTTAATTTTTTTAAATAATATTATGTCCTCGTGGAATTGTGTGTCATTCTACGTGAATTCTACCAAAGTTTACAGTTAGACTTCAGTATGCAAAAGCATCTGCTTATAATGATTTTTTTTTCATTCACAGGTCTAGCTTTGGCCATGGAATCATTAGCAGAAAAATTACCACTACAAGTATTCTGTTTTCAGTATCATTTTGTTAAAACAGAACATTTGATCTCAGAAACGTGTGATTATTTTTCATCAGTAAGTAATCGATGAATGGGTCTAATTTTTTTTCTCGTATCCGGTTGAAATGCCTAAATTAGCATGAAAAACTCAATCTAAATCTTAATCTACATCTAAATCTAAAAACCCTTCTCCTGCCAGTAGTCCAGGAATCTAACTGCTTCATCATCAAGTGTCCCATTTAATTTTTCAGGATTGATTTTTCCTGATAATTCACACTCAAATAAGTGTCTATCTATCAGTCTGAACATCGCCGCATTCACACAGATCATCATCAGCCAACTGCCATCTATGAAGGTTGTACTTTGACCTTGTGACTCCGCTCCTCAATCTGTTAAGTGTTTTCCACAGTCCATATTTCAAGTATTCTCCGCTTGGTAGGGCTTCCTGCCTAGTTCTTCTCTGGCTACCTGCATTCCATATGCGACATCTATCTGTGCTAGGAGTATCTTTTAGTTCTTCAACTGTTTTCATGAAACTGTGTCTAGATCTGAGGCGAGTTTCTGCCAGTTCTTCATATCCATACATAGGATGCAGTGGATTCTTTAGCATCTTTGTCTTCTCTACCTTGGATGCAACTTCACGTCTGACTGCTGGTGGGTCAATTCCACTCAACTCATATAGGTTATTCAATGGTGTTGGGCGTAAGCACCCTGTCACCAATCTACATGCTTCGTTTGAGGGTATATCAACTTTGCTTGCATGTGCTGAATGGCTCCGAACAAGGCAGGCATACTCTCCCACTGAATAGCACAGTGCCAATGCAGATGCTCTCATAACTTGGGGCTTAGCTCCCCAACTGCTGCCTGCTAGTTTGCGAATTATATTTGTTCTGGCTGCAACTTTCATTTTAGTTGCCTCCCAGTGCCTTTTGTAGGTCAAGGACATATCTAGGGTTACACCCAGGTATTTGGGGTTATCTGCATGCCTCAGATCTGTTCCACCCCATCGAATATTCAGTTGTCGCTTTGCTTCACGATTTCTGAGATGAAAAGAGCATGTCTCTGTCTTTGTTGGATTTGGCTTGAGGTGGTTACCTTTATAGTATGTGTCCAGTTCTTCTATTGCCTGGTTTAGTGTGTCCTCCACCTCCGCAAACGTATCATGTTGGGCAGTTAGTGCAAGATCATCTGCATACAGAATGTGGTTAGTATCTGGTCCAATTGGTTGGTCATTGGTGTAAATGTTGAAGAGAATTGGTGACAAAACACTGCCCTGAGGCAATCTATTCTTTTGCCGCCTCCAAGTGCTGTTTTTACCATTGAGTGTCACATAGAATCTTCTGTCTTTCATCAACATAGTGACTATCTGTGTAAATTTAAAATCCTTTGTAAGTTGGTACACCTTATACTGGGGTAGTCAGTGGCACACTGTGTCAAAAGCTGCTGTGAAGTCGACAAACACTACTTCAGTAACTTTCTTCTTTTCAAAGCCATCTTCAATGTGCTGTGTTAATTGTAATATCTGGCCAGTGCATGATTTTCCTGGTCTAAATACAGCCTGCTGTTTGATTAGCCCCTCATCTATACAGTCAGACATGCGATTTAAAATGACTCTTTCAAAAATCTTGTAACTCTTTGGGTCATTTGCATCTTTGCCTGGTTTCTGTAATGCAATAACATGTGCCTGTCGCCATAGTCTTGGCATTTTTGAGGTTTCTATACAGGCATTAAACATTTTTTGGATCCAATTTATTGCCTTTGGTCCGAAGCGCTTGATGTGTTCAGTATACATGTTAACGGTTGAACGCGTTTCATTACGCGCTTGAAACCGTGGGAGGGCGGGGGGGCAACGCTACCGCGTCGCCTGATCCACACCAGCAGCTTTCCTATTTTTGGACAAATTTCTAATAAGGAGACCACATAGCCTATGTCTGGCTTTGATTCGGATTTAAAAAGATAGTCGGGGTTATGAATAATATTATCAATTGCCCAATTGGTATTATCGAACGATTAATTTTTCAGTACATTTTGGAAAAACTTGGACCTGAACAAGAGTTTAACTTGATCGCCTACAGTTTCGGTGCAGTGATGAGTTTGGAAGTAGCCGCAGAATTAGAGAAACGTGGTAAAAGAGGACGCATCTGGTTAATAGACACCTCACCCGCATTTGTAAAAATTGCGAATTCAAAACTTTTTGGAGAGAATGTCAATTCAAAAGACGAAATACTTCAAAATACCCTTTGCATGCGAACTATACTAACATTACTGCCCCAATTGTCTGAAAACAAAGTAAGCTTTAGAATTGTAATTCCATCTTTGAATAGAATTACCGTTTGTAAAATACGTACAGGTAATGAGGTTTTGTTTTTTAGTATTTGCAGCAATTAGAAACGGCTTATGGTTTGGAACCGAATAAAAATAGTGTTGAGGTGTTGTTTTCGGTAATAAAAAGGGAAAACATTCTACATAAGATATTTGATAAATTATACATCACATACAAAGGAATAATCGAGTATGAACTACCGCACTTTACTCTGGATTCAGAGTGTACTTTGATAAAATGCGTCGAAAATACTTTTGAAATATCTATAGATGAACAGTATGGACTAACTAAGGTCAGTACAAAAAGGATGAATAAGAAGCAGCACCGTGTATGACTTTCAGAATTTATATTACTTACGCATCTTATGCTAATACAATAATTTCTGCTGGGTTTGCAGAATTTCAAAACCACAATACAAGTGCGTAAAATGCATGATGCTGATCATTTCACAATTATAGTGAATCCAAACATAGCTGACATTATAATGGAATCTGGAAATTGGAAGAAAAATTGAATGTAGCGGGTCATGGGTGTTGAGTACCTCGATATAGTTTTTTTCCCCTGTATTTTTCATCATGCGAATATCCTTCAATAAATGTATGATCTACGGAAAGTATTTAATTTCATTCAAATGACAAATAATGTGATCTACTTCAACTTATGTACTTTTACAAAGTTGTTAAGTAAATAAAACGTAGGAAAAATATAATCAACACTACAATCGATAGACAGTCCAGTTGACAATAACTTTGCATTTCAATAGGTCTGCGATTGAGTATATTTTTTAATTGTTGACAATTTTCAAATTATTAACCACACACAAAATAACCGAAGGATATCTATGAAGTATTTTGTCAGACGTTATCACTCATCAACAATAATTAAAACTCTGTATACCAGATGAAAAGTTCCTCAAATTAATTGAAAAGCTCGAAGGCGATGAAATTAGTATAATCTTGCTAAAGTCGCTCAGATTATTAAACATTTACTCAACATTTTCAAAATTACATCAAAATGTGTTGAAATTGTAAAACGTGTTATAAAATCTGTCAAACTGACTTCTTATTTACCTATCAAAAATCACAGCTAATAAATTGATGATGAATTGATACAATTTAGCAAATTTTGCGAAAACTACCCAAAAATTCGTTAAATTCTACGAAAATGTAGTAGGAAATAAGTAATTATGAATTCGATGAAATATCTTGAAATTCGATACCATGACCGGCAAAATTTTCATTTCTTTACTTACATACGATTTTGTAAAACCATCTCACTGTTTTTCAACGATTATTTTCCAGAAAATCTGAAAAAAATCAAGTGACCCAAGTGAAGCGAGGGCAAAAGAAAAATCATGATTAGAAAAAGTTTTTTCTGAATTTTCTTGAACCATTATGCTAAAAAATATTACTGCACAAGTGCACAGTGATTTTCATTATATTTTTTCCGCGAACTCTTCCACTGTTTCTTAAATTATTGACGCATGTTCCTTTCGAATTTGTTTGTAAACATGTCATATTATGAGAAAATATGAGTCGTTTACATGCAAAAATAAAATATTGATAACATAAATGAATTTTTCATTTCAAAATATGCAGATTTACGGAATAATTTACCATTTTTTTTGTAAAATATCCACTTGAAAAATGGCAAACTGAAATTACTGTTCAAATGCGACATTGACAAACGTGAAAAATTTTCATACCTGTCTCATAAAATGCATTTGAATAATTAAGAATAATCTATAATAAAAACAGATACATTTCGGCAAGTGAACTCCACAATTATCACTAATTTATGGTCATTTTTCTCGGTATTCAATGAACCGACATAAATATTATGTATGTACATTAGAAACCCAGACTGAAGTAGATTTGAATTTGACGCGAATTAAAACGTTGTACGAAGGTATAATAACAACAACGAAATCCCAAAAAGTGAAGCATAGTAAAAATGAGCGAATCGAGACATTCAGACGACGTCGCCAATTCGAGAATTTCCATAGGATTTTCAAGAGACAGAACCATGACAGAATGCGATAATAGTTTATCAGAAAGTGACCAAAAAGCATCATCAAGTAAGCATTATTTAATAGGATTATAATTTGAAAGAGTGATGAAAAATTTTATAAAACGAGGGGAGAAATACACATGATATTGTCATTCGCGTAATAATTTTAAAACTCTGAAGAAATGGTTTGAACAAAAATTTTGAACATTTGAACACGTCTTTTGACACTAACTTTTTTATTTTTGGAAATGTTCAAGAAATTTCTGGTATCGTAAAGAACCTTTATCATAACACCAACTTCTACTAGAAATTACGCTTTAAATTTTAAATTGAGGAAAATTTTGATGATTCAAAATTTCATTCACGAATAACACCAGAAATGATTCTTTAGCAACCGATTTTGGCGTGTAATCGATCAAGTGGGTCATTCACAAGCTCCAATCGTATTTATACCTATCTAGTATCTACGTGCTCGAGTTCATCTGGGTAATTTTCATGGCATTTTTTTCCCGCATCGTTGGGTAAAATTTTGTGTAAAAGGGTAATTCTCAAAAAGTGGTAAAGGATATTCCCGGTTAAGATAGGTGAAATGGCCCTGTTCCCAGATTTGGAAAATCATGATGGATTATTGTTGGGTACCTCCAATAAAAATTTTCGAGCGGAATTTCCGCCCCCGAACCCACCCCCCTTGGTCAGTATAGCCAAAAAACGCGTTTTTTGCGAGAAAAATTCTGTATCCATGAGTAGTGTGGAGAAAATTTTGGTACCAGACGGAAAGTGTAGGGGAACAGTGGGCCTTTCAACATGATTTTTTTCAAAAATTTTTATCACAGTGATGGGGGTAAAATTGACAAAAGAAAACTTTGAACCGCCACAGCTCCGAATTGAAGGGTTGGGCACTAAAACTGTTTTCGCCAAAATGTGTCTTTTTACAAGTACTTTCTTCCTACCAATCCATAAAATTGAAATTTTGTCTGCAAAAAGCTCATATTTGCAAAAAAAAACCTAAAAAATATGCGTTTTCGCGTTTTTTTGTCAAATTATGTGAAATATGCGAAAAATGTATAGAACACAAAATGTTGAGCGTCAAATTTTACACTAGATAACGTGTTCAAAAGGTTGTCAAAACGCTCATCGACTGAGCTAAGCGCGCAAACACACCGTATCCTTGCAGCAAAATCATAAAATGAAGTAAAATTATAAAAAAATCCTAACATTTGTTGAAATTTTCAAAAAAAGCACTGTTCTTAGTCGTAATTGTTGAAAAATACATTTGATTTTTTTCTGACGTTATCAAAAAAGTACTTATATTTTTTGTAAAAATGAACAGAAAACGTCTGTTGTAGGCCAAAATTTTATAAATTCCTATTTTAATCCAAAATTATCAAAAAATCTTGACTTTTTGTGAAAATTGTTAAAAACAGCACCTGTTTCTTGGCAAAATGTTCCAAAAATCTTATCACCAAAATAATTGTCGAAAAAGTCTCATTCTCACCAAAATTGTACAGAAGTTTCTTTTAAAAAAAAAATTATTGAAAAATCCCAACTTCAGTCAAAATTAATTTTTTTTGTACCTTAGTTACCAAAAAAAAAACTGCTTTTTGCCGAAATAAATAAAATTAGATATCGTAAAAAAAAACTTCTGCTTTTAGCAAAAATTTTCAAAACTTCTGCTTTTTAATTGTCAAAATTGTTTTCAAGTTCTACTTTTTTGACAAAATATTGCGGGCAAAGGACTTTTTTTGACAAGTTATCCAAAAAATTCTGATTTATGCAGAAATGGTCAGTAAAATCTTGTTATCAGCAGAAATAGTCCGATTGTACAGCTTTTAAAAAAATTGTCAAAAAGAAAAAGTCCTATTAACGTTTGTCTAAATTTGTGTAAAAAGTACTGCTTTTTCCATTTTTAAAATTTTATATTTTTCATCTTGTTTTCCTTTCCTATTCATTTTTTCTAGTTCTCTTAATGATACCTATGTTTATCACATCTATAGGTAAAATACACAACGTATACCTACTTTTTTTAAAATTATTCAGTATGGGTAAAAGACCTTCAAAAATGCTAAAAAATTGATTTTTTTCCCCTCTCATTGTCAAGCCAAATTTGGATTAGGTTGGTCAATTTTTTTATGGTTTGTAATTTCCATCAAGGCTTAATTTATACTACTCTCGTGTATAAAAATAAGTCCTTCAGAGAGGCGAACAGAGAGGAGGGAAACTCCGATATTTTTGTTATTTTTGGAATCACTTTTTTTCATTCACTTTCAGAAGACGTTAACCTGATTTTTCTATAATCGTGTAAATCACCTCTTGATTTTGGGGTGGTACCTTTTGAATTTTAAAAAGGTTTTGTTAACATTTTTGAAAATTAAAGTTGAAATTGAGATTTGTATTTTCTGAAATTACTGATTTTGAGTTGGACTTCTGAACAATTTTTGGGTAATTTGTCCATTCTTGGTAACTTTCTAAGTTAGGCTTGCAATATTTTCATTTTGAAGGATTTTGTTTCACCAGGCATTGTGGAAATGTGTTTAAATTGAAAAGAATGTGAGAATTGTAACTGAATTGCTCTGACCTCAATTTGAATTTTTTTGGTATTTTTTTATTCACAGAGCTCATGATTACAATCCTTGCTAACTTCAGTAGATGAACGTTTTGACAACCTTTTGAACACGTTATCTAGTGTAAAATTTGACGCGCTCAACATTTCGTGTTCTATACATTTTTCGCATATTTCACATAATTTGACAAAAAAACGCGAAAACGCATATTTTTTAGGGTTTTTTGCAAATATGAGCTTTTTGCAGACAAAGTTTCAATTTTATGGATTGGTAGGAAGAAAGTACTTGTAAAAACACACATTTTGGCGAAAACAGTTTTAGTGTCCAACCCTTCAATTCGGAGCTGTGGCGGTTCAAAGTTTTCTTTTGTCAATTTTACCCCCACCACTGTGATAAAAATTTTTGAAAAAAATCATGTTGAAAGGCCCACTGTTCCCCTACACTTTCCGTGTGGTACCAAAATTTTCTCCACACTACTCATGGATACAGAATTTTTCTCGCAAAAAACGCGTTTTTTGGCTATACTGACCAAGGGGGGTGGGTTCGGGGGGCGGAAATTCCGCTCGAAAATTTTTGTTGGAGGTACCCAACAATAATCCATCATGATTTTTCAAATCTGGGAACAGGGCCATTTCACCAATCTTAACGGGGAATACCCTTTTGTGTCCACAGCAAATTTCTCAATGGTTTTAGCATGATTTTTTTTTTTTTTGGTCCATACAAGCATCACCTCCCTCACATTTTACACTTGATATTGGGCTGTTCAGCCCCCCTTTCATTGGTGTACATTCGAATTTATACCCCAAATGTCCTTCGACTTGCCTTTCTCACACCGTCACACCATGTTTTTGAAAATGAATGTTATAAAGTGTTATGAAATCCTTTTTTTTGGGGGGGAAAACTGACACATTCTCATCATCATAGAACACTGAGGTATATTATTGTGCAAATTGCAATCTCAATAAGTCCATAGGAAGCTCACATTTCACATTTGAAAACTGTCTCACAGTTATTGCGCCAATTTTAGAGCAATTTTTAATCATTTTTGCTGACTTCCCAATCCAACATTTTTCTCTGGTGAGTGGCTGCACTGGTTCACTGTTCTCATAGAAATGTTATCCCGCAGCCCGCACAGTTTTTTAAAAAAAATTACATAACAGCTTGTTCTGATCGTATTAATCTGTAAAGTTTTGATGTGTGGAAAAAAATGTGTCCTTCGGCTTGCGTTTTCATTTACCCTGATGAACCCGCCAAAAACAATAATTGAGAAAGGGTAGTTATTCTACATGATAAGTACACACGTGTTAAAAATCAAATAATGTCCAGTAAGTAAGGCTAGAAACGAAAAAACGTTGAGATTGTTCTTCGGCTTGTCCATGCGCTCATTTGTCCTTCGACTTGGCAAAATTTCAGACAGCTGTAGTTTTATCGCGCTAGTCGAGATATTACACGATAATACAAGCAAAATTTGACATTTTCTCCCTCCCCACGCCTCACCTCTAACCCTACCAAAAAAATAAGTACAGATTCGAACTCTGCGGCCTCGAAAACATATCGATCTGTATTACACGATAATATAAACAAAATTTGACATTTCCCCCTCTCCACGCCTCACCCCCCTCTACAAAAAAAATAACTCCAGATTCGAATTCTACGACCTCGAAAATACATATATTAATCGACATATTACACAATTACACACCTGTGAGGGTCGAATCCTGATTATCGCCGTTTTAAGGGGGGTCAGGACCCACAGTGGGGGGATTGAATTGAGGCCAACACTAGAAAAGGGATCTGGGACACCTATACAAATAATTCCCACTTGAAATTTTTCAAAAAAATGATTTTTGTTTTTCAAAATTGTGCATATCAAAATTATTGACCTCTTTTTTGAGAATTACCCAAAAGTCAATTTTAATATTCTGCTACAGGTTCCAGAATCACTTAAAATGATTTGAAACCGTTTACAATGAATTTGACAGGTCAAAAATATATTTCAGCGTTCTGTGCCGAATTGGCGACTTTTTAAAAACATTTTTGGCCCAAATTTAATTTTCAAAAAAATTCTGTGAAAATCGAAATTTTCACTGAGGCATCTGAAAGTGTGGCTGGTGAGGTACTTTTATATGCTCTACCGATTTAGCTTTGCCCTGACCTAAATCAACTCTTAGCGCTCTAATCAATGGCCAACATGGACGTACGTACTACGTATATATACCTATCTAATTTAAAATAGTAGATGCGGATAATCCGGACGATGTGGTTATTTCTGGAATTTCGGGTACGTTTCCAAAAAGTGAAAACGTCGAAGAATTCAAGAGAAATTTACTAGCAGGAAATGATATGATTTCAGCAGTAACGAGGTTCACTACAAAAGGTAAGCTGATTTGCTTAGAAATAGTCGTATCTACTTAATAATGGATAAATTCACGAATACAAAAACGTATTTCAGAATCAATCGCTGGAATAATCGACGATGTCAATCGATTCGATTATTCTTTTTTTCGGATGTCGAGTAGTCAAGCCCAAAACATGACTATTTCTTCAAAAATGATACTGGAGAAAAGTTTCGAGGCTATTTTAGACGCAGGTATGCCAAAATTATAAACAGTTTGATATTGTAAATGGAAAAAAAATACTTACATTAAAATTTAAAATATGTATATTCACACAAAGGCTACAATCCTGCAGAAATAAAGGGTAAAAATATCGCAGTTATCACTGCCATATGGGATTTAAACGACGAAGGAGATCCGGCAATGGAAAAAAATCCGGATGCTTACAACGAAGTGTTCGGCGGAATGGAATTTATGCTCAGTAACAGGATTTCCAATGTTTTGGATATTCATGGTAATGTGTGATAGTCGTCTTGAATTCAGCTCAAACTGGTAAATTGACGGTGAAATGCCCTTTGACATTAAATTCACAAATTGATCTCGAATTACGGCGATATTTGGGTAGACAAGTACTTGATAAAAAATTTAGACCAAATTCACGTTCTTCTCTTTATCTTAGAATTATTGTCAAAAATTTCAATAGCATGCATCATAGCGAAATTTGAAGAAAAAACATTGATTTTCAAAAAAAAGGATCAACATTTTTTCACAATAACCTTGAGACTGACATTTTCCGAAAATAACTCACCACTCAAAAATTTGGTCCGCTTCTTTCGACACTTTTTTCGCTATTTACTTTAATTTACGTAGGTATAAATATGCTCATCAGGTCCTAGCTATTGCGTCAACACAGCTTGCTCATCATCTTTATATGCCATTGACGCGGCCATCAAAGCAATTCAAAGAGGACAATGTGAAGGGGCGATTGTATGTGCATCAAATTTTTGTCTTAAACTAGGAGATAATCCAGTACTTACTCCGTATCTCAGTACCTCGGGGAAAAGTTCGCCGTTTGATTCTAATGGTAGGTATTTCAAAAAAAGATTCCTACGTATGCATTCAGTACTGAATGGTTAAAATAAAAACGAGGATATTAGCTCAACGTCGAGCTTGACTCTGTACTCCAGAGCAAAAATGATGGAAGTCCATTTTTTTTAGATTTTCTGATTTTCACAGCATTATAGAAAGAGGTTTTCAAGAGCTTTCCATAATGATGTAAAAATCATAAAATCCAAAAAAAATGCACTTTTATCCTTTTCGCTCTCGAGTACAGAATTTTATAAACAATATTATACAAATGACTCATGATCGCCACTTGCCAAACATTAACAATCGGTGTCATAAACAGACAAAAAAAAAACTCCGGAATTCGGTGGACTATCAGTACTTAAATATGACACCAAAATTGTAACTTGAATCATTATAATTTTTCAAGCCGACGGTTACGTTCGAGCCGAAACAGTAGCTGCAGTCTTTCTGCAAAAAAGAAATCACGCTCGAAGAGTTTATGCGAATGCCATTCACTCAGCTACCAACTGCGATGGATTCAAAGAGGGTGGAATGGCCTCACCCTCCGTCAAACAACAAATAAAATTATATGAACAATGTTACAAAGAGATGAACCTGGATCCAAGAAAAATTTCCTATATTGAGGCTCATGGTACAGGAACACAGGTAAATATCTCTACGTAACACCTAATATACTGCAATTTTTTGCAAAATGCTGTAGCTCTCCTTTATTTTTTAAATACAATGCCTCAAAGCCCTTCCAGTTGCTTGAAAAAATATTAACATACATGTACATGTACATATAAGGTGAAATGTCTTCTATCACTAAGTGATTTGTGGGTGGTACATCTCCTCCACTCTGCTAGCAATCTGGAGAGAAACGAAAGACAGCAGGATCCTCTTTTTTTTTAGAATTGGCAGCTCCCTTGCTCAAAGAGGGAATTTTTGAATAATTTGTAATTTTTTCACCGTTTAATTTTCGTTGCAGTCATTTTTCGAAATCGTTATTCGCCATCGAATAAAATTTTATATGTATTCCACCACTATATGTAACTTACTTATACCACATTTTTTTCAAAGGATCGAAAATTTTAAATTTACCGCAAATTTTGCAATTTTTTCCACAGGCAGGAGACATTGCCGAGGGAACGTCCATCAATGAGTTTTTTTGTACCGAGCGTGAATCCCCACTGAAAATAGGAACAGTAAAATCGAACATGGGCCATTCCGAAGCGGCAGCCGCAGTATGCGGTTTAATTAAAATGATCATTGCTTTTGAATCGGGGATTATTCCTGTAAATTTAAGATATAACACACCGAATCCAAAAATCAAAGGTTTAATCGACGGACATCTCGAGGTAATCTGATGAGAAAATTTTTAAGACTGGTATTAGTAACTGAGTAAGTATTTGAATTTTTAAAAATTTCATTCCATCATTTATGTCACCAGATTGCTTCAAAACCTATCCCTTTGGAAGGCGAATATTTCGCAATAAATGCTTTCGGAATTGGAGGATCTAATGGTCACATGGTTATATCACCCAATAAAAAAATCAAAAATAAGAAACACGAGTTGAATGAGAAAATACCATTTCTGGTAACTGCTTCAGGTAGAACCGAGGAAGCAGTGAATTGCATTTTGAATAACGTAAGACACGAATAATATAACTCATTCATTCAAAAGTCCACATTAGAACTTTACATACACAGCTTTGATACCAAAAATCATGTGTTCAGGCAGAAAAAAATAGCAACGATCCTGAATACATTCGGTTGTTACACGAAGTTTTCAAATACCAAATCGGTGGTCATCAATACAGAGGTTATACCATCATACAAAAAAATAAACCACAGAAGAATTCCACCAAAGTACGACATACTCAAGCCAGGAATCCAGTGCAATCCACATGAATGAAGCGTCTAACCTTCCAATTTGGGAATATTTTCAGTTCTTTGCAGGTGAAAATCGACCAATATGGTTCATTTTTGCTGGTTTGGGATCACAATGGACCGGAATGGGGAAGTCATTAATGGAAATTCCTATTTTGGCCGAATCTATTCGAAAAAGTCACCAATTTTTGAAACCAAAAGGACTCGACTTGATAAAAATCATCACGGATGACGATCCAAAAACATTTGATAACATTTTAAATTCATTTGTGGGAATAGCAGCCATTCAGGTGATGAAACTTCCAACTGTATTTGTGATTTTATTGTACATGCGGGGAAAATTCTATAATGGAACATGATGCCATTCAACAGATTGCTTTGGTAGATTTGTTAACAAAGCTGAATGTACAACCAGATGGAATTGTGGGTCATTCTCTCGGGGAACTGGGATGTGCGTATGCTGATGGATGCTTTACATCTGAACAAATGCTGTTGGTAGCGTATTATCGTGGTTTAGTTTCAATAGAGACACCTTTCATACATGGTACAATGGTAGCTGTGGGTAAGGACTTGAATTTTGATACAAACACACCAGTAAAATCAATTTGATTCTCTCAATTTCGAAATAAATGCAATTAGGTCAAAGTTACGATGTCATGAAAGATATTGTTCCTCCGGAGATTGAAATAGCATGTCACAATAGTCCAACCAACTGTACCTTATCAGGTCCAACCGAAATCATGCGAGAGTTTATCAAAGATTTAAATGAAAAGAACATATTTAATCGTGCGGTAAAAACCTCGAATATCGCGTACCATAGTCGTTACATAGCCTCCGCCGAGTCAAAGTTTTTATCCTACACGAAAGAGGTAAGCAAATTAATCTATGTATATGTCACAAAAGAGATGTCTCACACTGAAAGAAATGATTTTCGAAACGCTTTATTCAGTCCCGAAATTGATGCAATGGTTACTGCACAGTACAGTAATTTTCAAATTACCTCATTTTGATGTAATGATTACATAGGTTAAATCAGAGAATGCATCAAGTGATGGAATGCGTACATCGCCAGGATGGATTTATTGCATCACTTTTCAAAATTCATTCCTACGTTCTCATTACATTTCTTTGGGGACTCAGTCCAGCAGACATGGTATTCAGAACACCATTTGGTGGGTAATAAGTACATTGTATAGTAAGCAATGATTACATTCCTTAAACATGGCTGAGAACCATGTAGTGATTTACTGAATACAGTAAACGATGTACTGAGTACATCGCCCTACTGCAATGAAATCATTTTTTTCAAACAGTGAAAAACCTATAAATACTTCGAGGGCCTGAATCAAATGTTCTACTCGCGGCCATGTCGTTAAGTGTAGGTAGTTAGGAACGAAGGGTCCCAGGTTCGAATCCCGGTTAGGTCGGAAAATTTTCGTACACTGAAAGAAATAAACAGTAATAGTTACATTGAAACGATGCACTCAGTGCATTAAAACGCGGTAATTTTGGTATAGGAATGAAACGCATTAATCAGTACATATTTAGAGAAGTAACTATTACATGGGAAGTGCGATAACCATTCCATCGCTTTTATTCAACAATATTTAAAAAGTGGGGATTGGTACTATGAATTTCACGTTTCTCCGCACATCCAAATAATTCTCACAGCAACGAATTTTTCAAGAACTTATTTCCCTACGAAAATTTTCCGACCTAACCGGGATTCGAACCTGGGACCCTTCGTTCCTAACTACCTACACTTAACGACATGGCCGCGAGTAGAACATTTAATTCAGGCCCTCGAAGTATTTATAGGTTTTTCACTGTTTGAAAAAAATGATTTCATTGCAGTAGGGCGATGTACTCAGTACATCGTTTACTGTATTCAGTAAATCACTACATGGTTCTCAGCCATGTTTAAGGAATGTAATCATTGCTTACTATACAATGTACTTATTACCCACCAAATGGTGTTCTGAATACCATGTCTGCTGGACTGAGTCCCCAAAGAAATGTAATGAGAACGTAGGAATGAATTTTGAAAAGTGATGCAATAAATCCATCCTGGCGATGTACTCATTCCATCACTTGATGCATTCTCTGATTTAACCTATGTAATCATTACATCAAAATGAGGTAATTTGAAAATTACTGTACTGTGCAGTAACCATTGCATCAATTTCGGGACTGAATAAAGCGTTTCGAAAATCATTTCTTTCAGTGTAGGGAAATAAGTTCTTGAAAAATTCGTTGCTGTGAGAATTATTTGGATGTGCGGAGAAACGTGAAATTCATAGTACCAATCCCCACTTTTTAAATATTGTTGAATAAAAGCGATGGAATGGTTATCGCACTTCCCATGTAATAGTTACTTCTCTAAATATGTACTGATTAATGCGTTTCATTCCTATACCAAAATTACCGCGTTTTAATGCACTGAGTGCATCGTTTCAATGTAACTATTACTGTTTATTTCTTTCAGTGCAGTTGGCAAGAAAAATTTGAATCAGGCAAAGCTGAATCGAATGTGAAGGTCCTAGGTACCTATAATAAAAATACATCTTCACGCAAAATTTCAAGTAGATACCTTTACCTACTCAAAGTGAATTTTACAATTTGATGTGAATTTTGGAAAACAAAAGACGTGTAATATGTGAAGAAATCAAAACTTCGTCAAAATTAACCGAGAAAACTGATTTGCGACCTCATAAAATCAATTCGCAGTATTCAACTAAATGGTGTTAATTCGTAAAAATTGGACTAATTTTGCAACATTTTGGAAAAAGGGAAACTTTTTGGCAATTTTTGAAAATAATGCGAGAATTTTTGCAATGTTTAAAAAACAAAAAAAAAAACAATTTTCAGCAAAAAACGAGATCTTTTGGGAATTATTTGTAAAAAAAATTATACCTCTACCCACTTTTTTTTGTTTTAGAAATTTCTGGCAAAAAAAAAGCTAACACGTACCTCATTAGTGACGAAAAAGCGAGACAGTTTTGAATAAAAAGTGAAATATTTTGAAATTCCTTGCAATGAGCGACAATCATTGAGTATGTAATGTACTGTACATTAACTTCGCGATTATTTTCTTAAAAAAAACGAAACATATTTCCGCAGTTCCCTTCAAAAAAAGGCATCAACCATTTTACGGAAAGAATGAGACTTTCTGGAATTTCCAGCAGCAAGAAAGTTAACAATATTCAGCCATTTCGCTAAAAAGCAATACATTTTTGACAAAAAGTAAGACATCAACAATAAGGTTAGGCTTTTTGGCCACTCCCAGAAAAAATCTAAGTACATATTTCGACAAAAAAAAATTAGGACTTTTAGAAAGAAAGTGACAAGACCTTGACAATGTTATCTACACAGAGACAAATGTATCGCACTATTATAAATCATGAGATTTTTTATGGACTCTGAAAATATGTACATAATTATGAGATTATGACGATTTTCACTATAAATTTAACAATTCTTTCTATAAATTAAAGTAACTTTTGTAATATACTTTGAGAGAAATTACTACATTTTACAAAAAAAAATAAAAAATTACAATAATTTACTTATAGTAAAAATTGTGAAATTTTCAAAGTCCATCCAAAATCTCATGATTTATACTTACAAGGGAACCCTCCCACATGATAATCTCCGATTTGAATGAAACTTGGACAGGTGGAAAGAGGACCTCAAAAAACCCCCATCCCTAAATTTTCAGCTGCTGAAGTTGATTTTTCTATTTTTGGCGAGCATGTGAAGTTTTGTGTATTTTTTATACTTTTTCTCATGTTACTCGTATGTGTCAAAAAATTCGATTTCTGATGATAATTCCAGATTTGACCGACGGTAGTACTTATCGATTAGGTATCAAGCAGAGACCCTTTGGCCAAAATTTCAGCTGCTGAAGTTCATGAGGTGGGGAGAAACGGCCATTTTTTGAATTCATTCATAACATGGGAAAAACAGTAAAAAATCTTGTTTCCTGAACGGATGGCCGGATCCGGCCAATGATGGCATGAGTCGATTTGGTATTCGGCAGAGACTGTTTGACCAAAATTTGAGCCCTTGAAGTTCATTAGAAGAGCTTAATTGACTAATTTTTCAAATTTTTCAATGGCATTTAAAAACCAGCAATTGGGCAAAAAATTCGATTTCTGATGATAATTCCAGATCCGGCCGGCGGTAGTATTAGTCAATTAGGTATCAAGCATAGACCCTTTGACCAAAATTTCAGCTGCTGAAGTTCATGCGGTGGGGAGAAACGGTCATTTTTCGAATTTACAGAACAACTTTACCTGTGTACACAAAACTTCAAACGCTCGTCAAAAATCGAAAAATCAACTTCAGCAGCTGAAAATTGGGGGATGGGGGTTTTTTGAGGTCCTCTTTCCACCAGTCCAAGTTTCATTCAAATCGGAGATTATCATGTGGGAGGGTTCCCTTGTTAGTACAAATTCCAATAAAAATTTCTCTTCGTGTATAGCAAGAAGTAGGACGTTACGACAATATTGAAAAAAAATACGTTTCGGCAATTTTGGTCAAAAAAGCGAGAATTCCAGACCTTTTTTTTAAAAAAAAAGTCGAGAATTTCGGACAACTTTTGCCAAAAAAATGCACTTTGATACCTGAAATTCATCACTAGTGCATGATGCACATAATATTATGTATTTTTACACGCTCTTTCGATTTAGCTTTGTACGGTTCAAAAAATTTTCTGTCGGATGAGATACCTTACTTCCGTTTTAATCGAAAGATTGACGATCTCTTGAGGAGATCTCAAAATGAAAATCACTAAAATTAATTAACTTATAATATTTAGGTGATTCCGGAACCAAAACTACGTTCCAAGAAATGGATTTGTACATCTGTCCCTGAACACAAATGGGATAACGAAGAAGTTAAATATTCTTCTGCTCAGTACCACACAAATAACCTACTTAATCCAGTATATTTTGAAGAAAGTCATCGATACATTCCTGCTAATTCAATAACCATCGAAATAGCACCTCATGGTCTCCTGAATGCAATTTTGAAACACTCTTTACCAAACACCGTGGATAACATACCGCTATTGATGCGGAATAATGAGAATAATGTTGAATACTTGTTGAATGCCTTGGGAAGGTGAGTTAGGTTTCATACTTGAAAGCGTACAATCCAACAGTATGTATAGGTAATACGAGTACTTTTAAATTTGATTACCACTATTATTTTACCCCGAAGGTCCAACATAAGTTTACCATTGTGTCAAAATTAAACAACTCATCAAAGTAACCACTGTTCTGCAATAAAATTACAGAATTTACGAAGCAGGTTGTGAGATCGAACTTAGCCCATTATATCCGCCAATTGAATTCCCAGTTAGCAGATCAACTCCAATGATATCTCCATCGATCAAATGGAATCACGATCAGGAAGAATATGTTGATGAAATGAATACGGGATTTTCTCATACCAGCGAACGAACATTCGTATTCCACCCGAAAAGTAAAGAACACGAATACATCCAAGACCACATTATTGATGGTAGAAATATATACCCTGGTTTCGGATACTTGGTCAGTACTCAGAATATTTTGAATTTGATCCTGCGAGCATTTGTAGACTGTTCAGGTGTTGTTTTTTTTTTCAGTGGTTAGTTGTCGAAGCAATTGCATCGTTGAGGAAGAAACGAATTTCTGAACTTTCTATTGTATTTGAAAATGTTCGTTACGAAACAGCGATGATCATTCCCCAAAAAGGTGAAACACATTCAAATTCAAATTTTAAAAAAGGTAGCAGTACTATTTTCATCATGTAAAATGTTTCCAGGCGGTTTGAATTTTCGCATCTTGATTCACGATCTTAGAAATCATTTCGAAGTAAAATGCAATGCTGCCGTAGTAGTAACAGGAAAGGTAAGAGTGGTTGAAGATGTTCGCCAAGAGGTATTCGATGTGATACCATTCAAAGACGAAATTTCGAATTCTGATATTCTACCTTTGAGCAACGATGACTTCTATAAAGAGCTCAGATTACGAGGATACGATTATAAAGGATTATTCAGAGGTGTTCAATATGCAAATTGCACCGGTAAGCCTTGAATATAACCAGATCTCATCGAGATTAAAGCACTGATGCCCTCTTTTTGATCTTTTTTTCATTTCAAAGGTACCTATGGAGAAGTATCTTGGAATGACAATTTTGTAACATATATGGATACAGTGGCCCAACTCACCCTTTTACAAACAGATTGCCGAAATCCGATGGTCCCTACTTCTGTAGGCAAACTTGTCATTGACTTCAAAAAACATTATGAAATTCTGGAATCATTGGATGAGAAAAATTGCAGTTAGTTGCTTTGTATCACTTGAATAATTTTTTGTGCTTTAGTCTTACGGGAATGCTTTCCTTTTTTGTAGGAATTCCAGTCAATTTTTATCCATATTATGGACTAATGTGTACCGGAGGTGTTCAAATGAGCGGCTGGAAAAGCATCGAAATTAACCGTCAGAAAATTCGTACTAATCCAGTACTGGAGAAATATCAATTTGTGCCTCACATAAGTGATGAAGTATGTATCTCTTTCCAAAAAAAAAAAAAAAAAATCGTGAGACTTGAGAATAAAGGGAATTTACTGAGAACGAAATGGATATTTGCAGAAAATGAATTTAAAATCAGCCATCAGAGTTTGTGTTCAAATGGCGTTGAAAAACACTCAATCAATAAAAGCAACAACTTACCAAATACTTGATGAAGATTGTAATCCCGAGGTAACTTCGATTTCTGCAGCAATCGTGGACGTTTTGAATGATTTGCAATCTGTTGAGGTACGTGACTTCGAATGCTGCTTCATGATCATAAAATTATCGCTTGAGAAAATTGCCTTGAGCATGCCAACCTGATAATCATAGAAATAGAAAACGTTTTAAAAATACACATCCTAAAAAAAATCTCGAATCAATTTTTTTCACGAATTATTTGTGAGATTTTCAAATTTAAATCAAGACAGACTATTGAACTTCCAGGCGAACGTCAACATTTTGAGTAATTCAGAAAAATTAAAGGGAATTGAAGAATTAAAGGAAATCACGATATCAAATGAAGAGCTGCCGATGAACAAAACCGCCATACTGATTATTCTAGAAAATATTCAAAATAAAACAGAGGTAAATTAAATTAGCGTCGTTCCAAAGTATTTTTAAAAATTATCTGAATGTGTACACATGAAGACCACTACAATATTCATCTAAAAATATTTTCAGCAATTGAAATCAATATTGGATACGTTGAGAGACGATGGTTTTATCATCACCAAGGAATCAATCGATGAAAGCATACCATTTAAAAATTTGGGATTTTGTATTAGCTTCAGCCGAATTATAAATGATTTTGAAAAAATCATCTTGCTCAAAAAAGTACGTTTTTTATGATCAAGGACGAATGCAGCATTGAAAAATGATAATTTTTTTCTTTTTGGCAGACAGTAAAATATGAACAAATAAAACAAGCAATCCAATTAAAAAACACGTCGTATTATTGGGTATCTGAAATCCAAAACGCTTTATCAGCTCTTGACCTCGAAAAGAATGAAAAATTGGTTGTATATGCCGAAAAAGAGCGAACTAATGGTATATTAGGATTTTTCAACTGTTTAATGAAAGAAGAAAAAGAAGCCAACGCCAGGTAATTCATCTTCTTCGATGAAAATTCTCGAGTGAAAAAATCCACATATAATTTTAATGTTTCGCAATTACGGAAATTTAATTTCAGTTGTTTTTTCATAATGGATAACAACGCGCCTTGTTTTTCACTGGATGAGCCATTTTACAAAGATCAGCTTGATAAGAATCTACGCCATAACGTTTATAAAGATGGAAAATGGGGAAGTTATTACCATTTAACGCTAGATCTGGACAGCCATGTAGAATCCATTCATGCATTTTGCATGTTGGAAGAACATGGTAATCTATCATCATTCAAATGGGTCGAAGGCCCTCTGAATCCCTCAACGTAATAAAATTTCATTCATCGATCAAAAAATCAACTATGACTCGAAAATTAAAAATCAATGATTCAATTTTAGATACAAAAATGAGAATGGAAAATCTCTCGTTCACGTTTACTACAGTGGCCTCAATTTTAAAGATGTTTTCTTATCGGTAGAAAGAATCCCCACCAAGGATTCAGCTTTACTAAGTCGTTTAAATCAGGTGAATTTCAAATAACTAATTCAAATACAATTTCACCAAAACCTAAATTGCTATGCCCCAGTAAGACCGATCCTAATTCATTAAATAATATTTTTTTCAACAATTCAAGGATCACCCAGGAAGAGAATTTTCTGGCAAAGATGCGATTGGAAACCGCTTGATGGGAGTAGTATGTGGTAGAGGTATTTCAACATTAGTTGAAACAATACCACATCTTACCTGGAGGGTGCCAGATAGTATGACATTAGAAGAAGCAGCCAGTATTCCACTTGTATATGCCACAGTAATGATTGAACTTTTTTTTACAGGTTCTGTAATATTTAAGAATCATGCTTTCCACAAATATTTCACAAATACAAATTTTTTACAGGTTGTTTTTGCTTTCTTCTTCAAGATGAATTTGAAAAAAGGGCAGTCCATTCTCATACATTCAGGCAGTGGTGGAATTGGTCAGGCAGCCATTAATATATGCCTTCACTACAGATGTAATATCTTTACAACAGTTGGCACTTCAGAGAAAAAAGAATTCATTAGAAAAACATTCCCTCAAGTAAGTTTCGTGCCCAACTTGGACGCTACAGCGTAGCGAGGGTAAAAGCTCGCAAAGATGTGTAATTCAAGGTCTAAAGAAGGCGACAAATGAGCCCTTTTCTACAAAATTTGTTCAAAATTCCAGAAAAATAGGGGGAAATTGAAACTTTGAAAAAAACTTATTAAAAAAATTAATACTTTTGGTAAAATTGTTGAAATGCAGGACTTGACTTGAGCAGGACTAGCAGGATTCATAGGCAAATACCAAAAATTTAGTAGGACTAGTAGGACCTGTTAGACATGCTTGAGGTGTGTGGGCATGGGCACAGCCAGGGCCTGACAAAGCCCCGAAGAGCGAGTTCCGAAGGCGAGGCCTGAGGAATGAGTAAGCGCTGAATGTATTTTGTTCTATCAGTCATTTGGTTTCTAAAAAGTTGCAGGTGTTTTTCTCTTCCATACCTATGTTTGCGATCTTCATGGTACTCTTATGTGATAAAAATAAGAAACATTGACCAATAAAACTTTGGTTAGATTCCTTTACCAGGGGTTGGTCCGTGAAGCGACCAGGGGGAAGAGCCCCCAGTACATGTATAAAATTACTTCCTCTCTCTATTTTTGTTTAAAAAATAGGTAGACTGAAATACTTAATTTAATTATCAGATTCCAGATAGACAGATTGGGAATTCGAGAGATACATCGTTTGTAAAAATGATCATGGATGAAACAAAAGGTAAAGGAGTCGACGTGGTTTTGAACAGTTTGGCTGAAGATAAACTACGAGCATCATTACGCTGTGTAGCCGAAGGTGGCCATTTTTTAGAAATAGGAAGATCTGATATGGTTAAAAATAATTCATTAGGTAGTTGATCTGACTTTTTTCACGCGTTGTTTATAACATTCGAACACCAAACTGAATTCAGATTTCAATGTTTCAATATTTTAATTAGAACTGGGACATTTCTTGAATGACATCGTGTTCTACAGCGTGCAATTAGAAACTGTAACACGGAGTTATAACAATGAAACCAGTACGGGTAATATTAATCAAAAATTACAGCAAATGCTCGATGAGGGTATCATAAAACCAATCAACAGAACAATTTTTAAAACAGATGATGTAGAATCCGCTTTCAGGTACGATGTATTCAAGTTTATAAGTAACTTTTGCACCAACAATGTTTAAACTGGATCATTATGTAGGTACATGGCCTCTGGAAAGCATATTGGGAAATTGGTAATCAAAATACGAGATGAGGAGAAAGACATTTATGCTAAACCAACTACATTATGTTTGAGAGCAAATCCTCGAATCACATGTCAAGGAAATAAATCTTACATCGTGCTAGGTTCATCTAATTCCATTCGTTTCTTGTTACAATAATTAGGCATTTTCATACCCACAATAATTTTGTATTTTAGGAGGATTAGGCGGTTTTGGAATGGAGTTAGCTGACTGGTTGGTGGTACAAGGTGCTCGAAATATCGTAATAAGCTCTCGAACAGGAATAAAAAATGGCTACCAATCGTACAGAATACATTTATGGCGCGAATATGGCGCCAAGGTAGTAATATCCACAGCAAATATTTCCGAACAATGGGGTGTGAAGAGTTTACTGGAAATGGCCAACAGCTTAGGTCCAGTGGCTGGAATATTCAACCTCGCAGCGGTACTAAAATTGGTAGAATTATGTAAAACTGAATGACCTATCAAACAATATGAAACTTTCAATTTCCTTATTACGTATTAGATTCTTGAGGATAACCCTTTTTCAAAACAAACCGAGGAAAAGTTTGCAGGTGTCGCTGATCCAAAAGCCATTGCGACAAGCCATCTTGACCAACTGAGCAGAAAAATGTGTCCGCATCTGGAACACTTCGTCGTTTTTTCCAGCATAGTTAGTGGTCATGGAAATGCAAACCAATCAAACTATGGTTTCGCCAATTCTGTCGTTGAAAGAATATGTGAAACGAGGCAAGCTGATAATTTACCAGCATTGGCCATACAATGGGGAGCTATAGGAGAAGTAGGAATGGTTTCTGAAATCCTTGATCATGATTTATCCGTCGATTTTGGTAATATTATATAAATAATGGTTTTCCTTATTCGATTCATCAACTGAACTCGTTTCTTGTTATTTTGCTATCAATCAGGAGGATTAATGCAACAAAATGTCAAATCATGTCTGGAAATTTTACGCTTATTCATGAAACAACAAAATCCAGTTGTGTGCAGTAAGATTGTTGCAGACAAATGTAGTATTGATGCTGATATTATAATAACAGTAGCTAACATATTAGGTAAAATTACAAACATAAGTAATTGCAAATTAAATCAAGCTATTCAACTTTCATCTGTGTACCTTACTCTAATTAGGAATCAAGGATCTCAAAACAATAAGTCTCACGTGGACTTTACCCGAACTAGGAATGGATTCAATCACAAGAATGGAACTAAAACTAATTCTTGAATCAGAATTTAAAATTTTTTTCACCTCAGAAGACTTGTTGACAATGACTTTTTCAAAATTATATCAATTGAAAGAAAATATAGACCGAAAGTCGGATTCATCACGTACAGGTAATCATGAAACAATTTCATTGAAAAACAAAATTGGATAAAATATTTCATCACTTATTACAAATTCGTGATTTATTGAAGCTCTCAAGCCTTCGGTGCAAATACGCCCGCAAAATATTGAACAACTGTGGAATGAACCTGTTCTTCAGATACCGTTTTCCATTGAAAACATTGAGCAGCAACAACCAATCGATGGAAATGCAATGGTTTTCATATTTCCAGGAATTGATGGTAGGATTTGAGAATTTTTATATTTACAAATAGAGCTATGAATTTTAGTTATGTCTTTCCCATTTTACTGAAATTAGTATGCAAAAGCGTCTGCAAACAATGTTTTTTTTTTTCATTCGCAGGTCTAGCTTTGGCCATGGAATCAATAGCAGAAAAGTTACCACTACAAGTATTATGTTGTCAGTATCATTTTGTTAAAACAGAACATTTGATCTCAGAAACTCGTGATTATTTTTCGTCAGTAAGTAATGGATGAATACGCCCAATAAGGAGACCACTTGATACGTCTGGCTCTGATTCAGATAAAAAAAAAAAATTGGAGTTCAAATTTTGAAAAATATTATTAATTGTGTAATATCGAATGATTCATTTTTTTAGTACATTTTGGAAAAACTTGGACCTGAACAAGAGTTCAACTTGATCGCCTACAGTTTCGGTGCAGTGATAAGTTTGGAGGTAGCCGCAGAATTAGAGAAACGTGGTAGAACAGGACGCATCTGGTTAATAGACACCTCACCCGCATTTATAAAAACGGCGAATATAAAAACTTTTGGAGAGAATGTCAATTCAGCAGACGAAATACTTCAAAATACCATTTGCATGCGAACTATACAAGCAGTACTACCCAGTTTGTCCGAAAACAGTGTAAGCTTTAGAATTGTAACTCTCTCTTCGAATAGAAATTATTGTTTGTAAAATATGTATAGGTAATGAGTTTTTTTTTAGTATATGCAGCAAATAGAAACGACTCATAGTCAAGAATTGAAAAAAAATAAGAGTTCTGAGATATTGGCTTCAGTAATAAAAAGCGAAAACCTTCAGAACCTTTTACATAAAATAATTGATAACATGTACATCACGTACAAAGAACTAATAGAGTATGAACTACCGCACTTTACATTGGATTCAAAGTGTACCTTGATAAAATGCGTCGAAAATACGTTTGAAATACCTATAGATGAACAGTATGGACTATCTAAGGTCAGTACAAAAAAAGGATGAATCAGAATCAGCATCCTGTATGAGTTTCAGAACTTATATTACATGCGCAACTTATGCTAATAAGTACAATAATTTTTGCTTGGTTTGTAGAATTTCAAAAATCCGATACAAGTGTATAGAATTCGTGACGTGGATCATTTTACAATTATAATGCATCCAAACATAGCAGAAATTATAATGGAATCTGGAAATTGGAAGAAAAATTAAATGTAGGTAGCGGGACATGGGTGTTGGGTACCTCGGTATAGTTTTTTTTTCTGTATTTTTCATCATGCGAATATCCTTCAATAAATGTATGATCTACGGAAAGTATTTAATTTCATTCAAATGACGAATAATGTGATCTACTTCAACTTACTTTTAAAAAGTAGTTAAATAAAACGCCGAAAAAATATTATAAATAGTCTAATCAATAAACAATCCTGTTGATAACAACTTCATTTTGATTTCATCAGGTTTACATTTCGATAAGGTATAGGTACGATTGTTATTCAGTTTTCAACTTTCTAAAATTTTCAAATATTAACTATACACACAAAATAGTCGACAGATAGGGCGAGTATTTCATCAGACATTCGTCATCAACAGTGAAACACTGTATAGTGTATACCACTCGAGAATTCCTCAGATTAGGAAATTGCTCAAAAAAGATCTTGCATAAGTCGCTCAGATTATTAAAAATTTATTCAACATTTTTGGGATTACATCAAAGTGTGTCAACGTTTTTAAACGTGTTATAAAATCTGTTAAACTGACTTTTTAGTAATCAAACATTATAGCTAATAATTTGATGCTGAATCAGCACAATTGAGCAAACTTTGTGAAAATTACCCAAAAAAGAGATTTGAGTGAAATCATGTTAGAAAAATGCCCAAAAATATCAAACAATATTGTGCGCAGTAAATTACAAAGAGATGACAATAAAATTACCTCCCCCCCCCCCTATTGTAATTTCTCTAAAATTAAAATTTGTAGAATTAAAAAATATATATCTTCAATTTTTGAAACAAAGTATGTAAGTACTTACTTACTAGTTACTACTCTTTGAAAATTATCTAACAATATTATCAATTATCATTCATTTTAAAGTTCGTTCAGGTCGTTGAATATGCAACCAAAATTACATTTCGTTATAGTCGTTGCATATCGTTTGAATCGCAGGGGCAATACATTCACTGATCGCGATATTTTTCAAAAATCTTTCAACAGGAAAGCAGTACCAGCAGTAGTGTTCGTGACATCATTAAGGGTGTAATTATCGAATCATTTGGGTGAGTGATCGTGATTACGGTACCGTATCAAAAAATTAAAATACCCATTTTTGAACGAAGAAATACCTGAAAAGACTGCGGAATAATTGTTACATTAGAAGTAAATAGTAGGCTATTAAAAAATATTGGTTTTTTGGGCTCCTACAGAATTTTTTCAAACAAAAAGGTAAGTAACTTTAGTAACACAAGCAGTTGCAAGACGAGACCATAAAATAATAATGTAGAAAAAAAATTACAAAAAAACGAGAACAAATATTTTTTCCAAAATTTTGATAGAAAATCGAGACTACTTCGCAACTTTTTAGTAATAAAAGCAAGACTTTTTGGAAATAATTTGACATTAAAGTTGGTGTTTTGAAAGTTTTGTCAAAAAATAAATCTAATCATCGACAACATTTTGAATTTTAGCAAAAGGAAAAGTTTTTTTGGGAAATCTTTAGCAAAAAAGCGAGACTTTAAAGCTAAGTAGGAACACATTTTTGAGATTTTGGAATTTTTTTAAAAAAATTTTTTGCAAAAAAGCGACAATTTTCAGTAGGTAATTTTTGATAAAAAAAGTGAAACTTTTTGGTAATTTTTAACAAATAAAGTGAAACTTTCTGACAATTTAGGATCAAAAAGCGAGATTTTTGTGTAATTTTTGGTGGAAAAAGTGAAACGTTTGCAGTTTTTGCAAAGAAGCTACAACTTTTAGCAATTTTTGGACAGAAACGACTCTTTTTGGCATTTTCGACAGAAGCCTAGACTTTTTCCTACTTACTTCTGGCTGAAAGCGAGAACGAGACTTTGACAATTTTAGCCAAATGCAGGTTTTTTTTTAACCCTACCTAATGCTAATAAGGAAGTGTAACCAGCGGGAAAATAATAAAGTACTAACATTTTTTTTCTTTTTCTTAAAAAATTAGGGCCATGGTTTTTTTTAAAAAAATAGAATTTTCAAAAATTGAAACAAAATCAACTTGAGAAGTCAAATGAATTACATAATTAAAAAGTGCAAAAATATTCATTTTTTAGGTTCCTTCTTTTGTTTAAAACGGCGGAGAATTTTTTGTCAATACGAGTATGTTTCACTCTTGAAATTATAGCACGAAAAATTGTATTTCTCGTCAATTCGTTGACAAATTAAGGGGGAGGGGGATTTTTTCACATGTTTGTCTACACATTGGTAAAATATCTCAAAAGTGCAAAAATTTTCATTTTTTAGGTTTCTGATGCTATGTTACGCAATAAGTGTAAAACTTTTATAATTTTTTTTCTCGAAAATAAAAAAAAATGCCAGTTCAATTTTTTGATATGTTATTCTACATAAAAAGAACTAAAACTGAGAATTTTTTCAGAATTTTTACTCGCCGAGATCATGGTTATATTTAAATTATAAGTTTTCAAATAGATTTTTTTAGGCTTTTGAAAGTTGATTTTGACATTATTCGTCGATTACCCTCTCAATAAATTACTACAATTTGAAAAAAAAGTTGAAAATTCTATACCACGTACAACCGGAGTTATTTGCAACAGAAATTTTCCATTTTCGGTCATTTTGATGAACTTTGAAGCCCCACATAGTCGGGGGAGCCCACTTAGGGATAAAATGCACCCCCCCCCCCCGTCGATCCTCCGGGGCTACTTTTTTCTTAAAGAGGGAGTCCTAAGGAACATTTCTAGCCCTTGTACTCAAAAAAAAAAGTGGCCCTACTTGCCATTTTGATTGACAGGTCAGCCGAAATCTCAGATTTTGCGTTCCAACATAGGACTTGCACAACATTTTTCAAACTGTACAAAGGTAGATCGAAAGATCAAGCAAAAATTTATCACCTGTCAAAATTTCAAGAGCTAAAGTGCGTTTTTCGATTTTTGGTGAATTTTTGAAAATCAAATTTAGGCCAAAAATGATGGAAAAAAATCAAAATTTTACCAAATTGACCAAGAAAGCTGAAATTTGGGATACACCCTATTTTCGACATGCCAAATCGATTGGAAACTGTTTCGAACCGTTTTGAGCAGTTCTGGAGCCGCCAGCAGATTTTTGTAACTCGAAATTCATGCAAAATTTCATCAAATGGAGTTGGATAGCCGAAATTTACTCTGCAAACTAATATCATTACCCTACGAAGCAACTGCAGGAGGATTTCAAGTCGTTTTGGAGCATCCAGGAAATTTTTGAAAATACTGGAGCCTCCAGGAAATTTTTGAAACTTTAAATTTCCTAAAAATGTCATCAAATGGAGATGGAAAGTCAAAATTCATTCCGCAAACTAATTTCAATACGCTACGAAGTCGTCTGCTGGTGGATTTCAAGTCGTTTTGGAACCGCCACAGGAAGCTTCAAAATCATTTAAAACCATTTGAAACCACCATGTAGTCGACTTCATATCGTATTGAAATTTGTTTGCGAAGTAAATTTCAGCTTGCCAAGTCCATTTGGTAAAATGTTGCGGGAATTTCAAGTTTCAAAAATCTACTGGAGGCTCCAGTAATTTTCAAAAAGTCGCTGGAGACTCCAAAATGATTTGAACCCACTTGAAGTCGTCTTCAGAGGATCTTCAAATTGGAGTGTAGAGTAAATTTCAGCTTTCCATCGCCATTTGATGAAATTTTGTGAAAATTTAAAGTTTCAAAAATCTGATGGAGGCTTCAGGAGTTATCAAAAAGTCGCCGGAGGCTCCAAAACGACTTGAAATCCTCCTGCAGTTGCTTCGTAGCGTATTGATATTAGTTTGCAGAGTAAATTTCGTATATCCAACTCCATTTGATGAAATTTTGCATGAACTTCGAGTTACAAAAATCTGCTGGAGGCTCCAGAACTGCTCAAAACGGTTCGAAACAGTTTCCAATCGATTTGGCATGTCGAAAATAGGGTGTATCCCAAATTTCAGCTTTCTTGGTCAATTTGGTAAAATTTTGATTTTTCCCTCATTTTTGGTCTAAATTTGATTTTCAAAAATTCACCAAAAATCGAAAAACGCACTTTAGCCCTTGAAATTTTGACAGGTGATAAATTTTTGCTTGATCTTTCGATCTACCTTTGTACAGTTTGAAAAATGTTGTGCAAGTCCTATGTTGGAACGGAAAATCCGCGATTTCGGCTGACCTGTCAATCAAAATGGCCGCCATTTTGTAAGTAGGGCCACTTTTTTTTTGAGTGCAAGGGCTAGAAATGTTCCTTAGGACTCCCCCTTTAAGAAAAAAGTTGCCCCGGAGGATTGACGGGGAGGGGGGGTGCAATTTATCCTTAAGTGGGCTCACGGACAGCTCCACCAAAAATAATCGAAAAAATGTCTGATTTTCGTCATTCGTCATCGTTTGATGACCTCTAAACATCGATCTCTATTCTCTACAATACATGTGTCGGTCTTTCTCCACAGGAAATGAAATGACCTTGGAGAACGTCAACTTCCTTCCATGAAAAATTTAGAGCAGGTAAGGTTCACGTTTCCGCTTTTATCGCGTTATTTAATGCGAACTAGCTATATAAATTCTTGGCTTTCTGCTGTGTATTCATAAATTTACTACTCTACCATGGACGCCATATCGTTATCCGCAATCTATGAATGTAAGTATGTATGACTAACAGTATAAAATAATCAACTGAATGAAAGATCGATAAAAGTTAATTTCTGAATCATCTTCGAATAAGTAGGTAGGTATTTAATCAATAGTGCAGTTTTGAGTGAATGACCTGAAGATCTTTTTTCCTCTCCCTTATTGTCACTCGTCAGTGTTTCTATTTCGACCGACGACCGAAGGATGATTAATATTCCACTGCACGACAAATACATACCAAAAAAAAAAAAATCCAGCTGTGACAATACACTCTAAATTTTCTCAGAAAAAAGTCTAAAACAGACCCGAGATGGTGTTATAAATCAATGTGTTCAACAAGTGTTCGACTAAACTAGCTACAACATTCAATAGCTTGTTCTTTCGGTAAATTCCAACAAACGAATACCGTTTGGCTTGGCTGGCGTTTAGCAAAGTAAAAAAAGTTTCTCGGAAACAGCTGAACGAAGATCATTACAATATATGCTCGCCCTTGAACCTTACCCAACGAGGGTAGTATTGCCCGGGTATAACAGGTACTCGTTTCCAAATAGTCAGGAACGACAGGGTGAATAAAAAAAAATCTATCGCCCATTTATCACGTTCGACGGTTCGGCTTAGACTTGATCCTATTGTTCAACTTTCTTTCAAATACGCCGAAAAATACTCTGGTGAAAGCTTTCAGAACGCTGAATCGGACCAATGGTAAAATGAAAATAAGAATTTCCGGTGCATTCGCTGGTGTTTTGTTTCCAAGATCCAAGACGTAAGACGTAATAGTGAAGCCCAGATAACAAACCGATAATGCAACTACGCAGTATAAAAAAACGAAAAATAACCAACAACAATGTCCAATAGAAGATAGAACAATCATCGATAAAATCTATATTTAAGAAAAAAACACACACACACGTTCTCAATCCACAAATTGATACAACGAACGACGCTCTTCAAAAATTCCATGCGCAGTTTCCAGATGGTAACTGAATTCATCTTCGGTTTCAGAAATATAGAAACACGTAGCACAAATGATTAAATTTTCGCCGGAGAACTTGATATGGTTCTGGAGATCTTCTTCTGTAGAATACATCAAACCGCAGTACCGGCATCGGAAACCGGTTTTAGGTGCGAAACTCGTATCATTTACGCTCTGCATGTGTTCGTTGAAAATATGAACGTCTAGTAAATTCGTACAGGAGAAGTTTTGCGAACAGGAGCTACATTTGTACAAATGGCTTCTGACATGCTTCTCTAACATTTTCTTCTGAATGAACTTGGCATTGCAGTCGTTACACCAGTACGGTCTGCATTTGAAACTTTTCTTCAGATGATCACGAAACTGATTGAGTTTTGGAAACTTCTGATGGCATTTATCACAATCGAACGATTTGGTCGTTCCATTTCGATCTTTTTTCTGTTTAGCGACTTGATGATGAGGTAAATTATGTCGAATTGTTTCATCACGATGAACGAACGATTTAGTAACATCGATTCGACGTTGGGAATGGTTAATTTCCGGCAGCTCGTGTTGTATTGTTTCGTTTCGAGGAGTTTCCGGTTGAATTACTGTTGGTTTCGAATTACGATTCGGCTTCGATCTCTTTCGTCTTCGATGTAGTATTTCGTCTTTCAGTTTCGAATTACGATTCAACTTCGATCTCTTTTGTCTTCGATGTAGAACTTCGCCTTTCACTGAGGCATCGTGAACTGAATTCGCATGAGCTCGTAATTGCTGCGCAGTGACGAACGTATCGCTACAAAAATTACACGAATGCTTGTGATTAGCTAGATGTGACTTAAGTTGCTGCAGCATGAAGAAACTCTTGTTACAGCTAGTACACGAGTAAGATTTATCGTTAGTATGTTTTTTATGATGATACGACCATCCAGCATAGGTGAATACGATATTACACCATTTACAAGTATACTGCTTACTCGAATGATGGGTTCGTTTGTGCGAAATTAAATGTTCTTCGGTATAGTAGACATTGTAACAATATGGACAATCGAACCGGTCAACAGGTCCGGATCGAGTATCTTCGATGAGATCAAACACTGGTTCGGCTCGGGTATCATCAGTTTCGGTCTCATTACCACTTGGATTGGATTCGGGCTCTTGGGCATCTTCGGGAATTCTCATATGTCGAAGCTTTTCATAAAATGATTCCATTTTTCACCGTTCACGTTGAAACACCGACACCGGTACACTACTCGAATGAAAACAAACCTTAGGAACAAAAAACACGTCTGCTCGTTAATTAGCGATAATCGATTATGAATATGAAATAATAATTATCAATCTTGCAAGCATGTACCTAGGAGTATATTTAGCCGGGCGCATTACCGTCAATTTCATGATAAAAACAAACCAAAAGCAGACACATACTGTTACGAATTACGTTAGATAACGAAGCGATAAAAACGAACATGAATGAACCGTTCAAGTTAAAAATATAGTTCAGTCAGACTCAGAGTAGACAATTTTTTCATGGATGACCGTTAGATTGACTGCCCCACCAAACAGCTGGAATTTTTTTTTAAATTTAAACGCGGAGAAAAGCTCCCTGAACAACAAAAGTTCCCACTCCTGGGTGGCGAGCGTCCCCCTGAAGGGGCATGAGACCTCCGCCAAAATCGGTGTTTCGCATTTTTCTCCGGAAGTAGAGCACCTACGAGAAAAATGGTTATTAGAAAAATTGTTCTACATAAAATTTGTGACAAAAAAGTTCTCATCTTTTCTCGTGTAGAATGGATTGTTGAGCAGGAGCAGATGAACATAATTTAATTTACGTAATACCGTCGACCGTATATAATGGACGAATAATTCAAATGGCAGGAAATGACGCCCAGATTTTGGATGCAGAATCCTGGAAACGTTCTGCACATGCCCCAAACATGATGCTTACGGTGCTGGCGGAGAGAGAGACGGTTCCCTGGTTCAACCCACGTTCAACCAGTAAACCGTCTCTCTCTCCACCAGCACCGTAAGCGTCATGTTTGGCGCATGAGCAGAAGATTTCCAGGATTCTGCATCCAAAATCTAGGCTTCACATTTTGTCATTTTTTCACCGTTGAATTATTCGTCCATTATATACGGTCGACGCGTAATACACACTCGTAATCTCATCATTACACCTCTGTCGCTAGATGCAAAATGTACGTCATTATGAGCGACCTAATGCCGGGTGAAAAACGTACGTAATAGCCGTATTATGTACGTGGTGTTATGTGGCAACGCCGCAAAACTCGCCATTACGTACGTGTTACGTTTGGACATAATTTAACAAATTTAACCGGTGAAGTTTGGTCACTCATAGACGCACATTTTTTGCATCTAAACAACAGAAGTGTAAAATGGTGAGGTTACGAGTGTTTATTATGTAAAGCACCTTACATTACGCGATTAATAAAGTGTGTGATTATGAACTCGTGCAAAGTTACAGCGCTCGTCTTCGACTCGCGCAGTAACTTTGCACTCGTTCATAATCACCCACATTATTAATCTAGTAATGTAATGTACTATTAGAGGACTATTCCATTTGACCAAAATCGTGAAAAGTGAGGTGATCAGGGTATTTTGACACGCTGAGCACGAATATGAAATTTATTTTTTCGAAATAAAATTTTTAATAAATTTTCATAATTTGTTTGCACTACCTATTCGATAACATTAAAATAGGTGTAAAAATTGCCAAAATTGAACAAAATCTTGCAAAAATTGCTTAAATAAGTACTGAAACTTGAAATGTTAAAAAAATGTTTAAATTGCTTGAAAAACTAAAAATTAAAAGGGTGCAAAATTACGAAAAATGCATCAAACATCAAAATGAAATAAAATTATGAATTAATCAAATAATCACACGAAAATACATAATATAAACTCTAAAATCATCATAGAAATCACTCGAAAATTTCAGTGAATATTCGTCTTCAACTCTAAAAATGTGAAAAAAAATTCACTCGTGAGGGAATTTTTTCATGATTTTTTCAGAGATCGTGGCAAAAAAATCTATACAAATCCGTCATCAGTTTTTTTTTAAACATTTTTTTATTACGTCCAGTTTTGAGGGGTTATTCTAGATTTGGTTTGAAAGAATGGTTTCTTATTTGATGAATTTAAGAATGTTTTCCATCTGTTTGATATACTTATTGTCCGGAATTGTAGGGTCAAGGTCTGAAATGTTTAAGGATTGGCGTTTTGTTTTGAGGGAGGGACAATAGAATAGAAGGTGTTGAGTGGAGATTATTTCAGAATTATTACAGAATCGACAGGTGGGTTTAGGTGCTTTGGTGTACACATGGTTATGGGTTAATTTGGCATGACCAATTCGGAGGCAGGTGATTATAATTTCTTCTGATCTATTTAGGTGACTAAGGTGTTTCCAAAGGAGGATTGATTTATTGTGGGTAAACAGTTTGTGATTTGTTTTTGAGTTCCATAGGTTTTGCCAATTGGAGTTTTGGATGATTTTTAGAATGTTAATAACGTCATCATGGGTCACAGAGAAAATTTTAGAGGGTTGACAGCTGTTTTAGCTGATTCATCTACTGCCTGATTTCCTTCAATGCCTACATGACTTGGGACAAACATAAAAATAATTTTGTCAGTAGTCTGAATGTTTATAAATGATTTGATGGATCTTATGAACAAGTTGATGTTCAGAAAATTTGTTTTGAATTGATAAAAGAGCAGAGAGTGAGTCTGATTGAATCAGGAATTTTTTGTTAGGGCTTCATCAGAGTTGAATTTCAAACTTATCTACATCTACGTTATTTTGTAAAAAAGGTCGTCCAAAACTCCAAAACGTCATTCTTTTCAAATTTTTTTAAATGAGTAGGTGAGCAGACACGTTGAAGTCGGCAATGTACGAAAACACTAATAATTACCTAACAACACATTCAAAAATGGACAGGAACTGAAAACGTGAGAAATATCATTCTATAATAACTTAATAAGCATCAAAATCAGTCGCGAATTTTTTCAAAAATCTCAAATATCATGATCTCATTTTGTCGTTGAAATCCATCCAAAACTGCTCGAAAAATCATTTACAGAAGTTTTTGATTTCCTACAGAAATTTTCATCCATTTTGATAGATCGTATTGCACTTTTTCCAAAAGTCTGTAAAATTATAACCCCATTTTGAAGATCAAAATTTTTCAAAAATGCTTAAAATGCATTTTCGTCGAAATATTTGAATTTCTCGCAAGATATTGACACATTTTGATAAGTCACATGACACTTTTTCAAAAATCCCAAAAATCATGACCCAATTTTGGGAGTCAAAATTCTTCAAAAATGCTCAAAGTAAATTTTCGTCAAAATATTTAAAATTCTCGTGAGATTTTAACACATTTTGATAAGTCACATGACACTTTTTCGAAAATCCCAAAAATCATGACCCAATTTTGGGGGTCAAAATTCTTCAAAAATGCTCAAAGTAAATTTTCCTCAAAATATTTGAAATTTTCGTGATATTTTAATACATTTTGACAAGTCGCATGACACTTTTTCAAAAATCTCAAAAATCCCAAAAATCATGACCCAATTTTGGGGGAGAAAATTTTTCAAAACTGCTCAAGGTAAATTTTCGTCAAAATATTTGTAATTTTCGTGAGATTTTAACAAATTTTGATAGGTCACATGACACATTTTCGAAAATCCCAAAAATCATGACACTATTTTTGGAACTCAAAATTTTCGAAAATCTTAAAATACATTATCGTACAAATATTTGAATTTCTCGCGAAATTTAAACACATTTTGATAGGTCACATGACACATTTTCGAAAACCCCAAAAATCATGACACTATTTTTGAAGCTCAATTTTCTTCAAAAAAGCTCAAAGTAAATTTTCGTCAAAATATTTGAAATTCTCGTGAGATTTTAACACATTTATTTTGATAAGTCACGTGACACTTTTTCGAAAATCCCAAAAATCATGAGATCATGGCCCAATTTTGGGAGTCAAAATTTTACAAAAATGCTCAAAGTAAATTTTCATCAAATTATATGAAAATTTCGTGATATTTTAATACATTTTGACAAGTCGCATGACACTTTTTCAAAAATCCCAAAAATCATGACCCAATTTTGGGAGAAAATTTTTCAAAACTGCTCAAAGTAAATTTTTGTCAAAATATTTGAAATTCTCGTGAGATTTTAACACATTTTGATAGGTCACATGACATATTTTCGAAAATCCCAAAAATCATGACACTATTTTTGGAACTCAAAATTTTCCAAAATCTTAAAATACTTACATTAAATTTTCGTAAAAATATTTGAATTTCTCGCGAAATTCAAACACATTTTCGAAAATCCCAAAAATCATGACACTATTTTTGAAGCTCAAATTTCTTCAAAAAAGCTCAAGAAATATTTACATTTCTCGTGAAATTTCAACTTATTTTGATAGGTCGCATGATTGCTTCTGAAAAATTCTACGAGGTTCATTTTTTACTTGAAATTGGAAGGGGGCGCAACTTAAAAATTCGGCTGTGTTCCATTGTATAGTTTCCTGCGAATTTTGGCTCACAGTACGTGAAACGAACTCCTTAATGCTATGGATATGAAATTTTTAAGGCTCCCGACCTGAAATCAAGCTTCCGCAATCATTTTTCTGCTAAAATTGTCCCAAAATCACGATTTAAAGAGCCCTAAGCACTCAATTGTGCAACTAGCAAGCTGAAGTAAAATACATATATTGGGAGTGAGGGAAGCACCCAGTAACATCTTGTAAAGAAAGTTTTGGGCTTGAGCCATTTTCATCACTCACTCATAAATAAGAAAAAAATCGCAAAATTGGAAAATTTTGAAGCACCTTGGAGGACAAATGAATCGAAGGTCCTTATTCGAAGCTTCTGTCAAGTAACGTGATTTATGATTTACAACCTTTTGGTCAATGATTAAAACTACATACGAGTAATATAACGAACTTCAATATTATATTTTAATAATAAATGATTCCAAATATGTAGATCTTGAACCTGAGTCGAAAAAAATGAAAAACTAGTAAATTAGTGAAGTTGTGATCAGTCGAAATACATTTTAACAAAACAATGTAGGTAGGTAACAACAAAATTAACGTAAACTAAATTGGGTCATGAATATTGACAGATGAAAAACAAAATAACCGTACCATCGAATCATTTCCAAAAAACCTGATTTAAAAAAAACTAGTACCTTAAATTAAGGAAGTTGTGATCAGTCGAAATACATTTTAACAAAACAAAGTAAAAAATTATTCAAGCTTAGTTATGATTACGAATATTAACGAATGAAAAAATAAATTCCATCGAATCATTTCCGAATCCGAACAAATCTTCAGCCTGAGCCTGGGCAGAAAAAACTGAAAAACCAATTCCTAAATTAGGAAATTAATTAATGAACTGTCAAAATACATTTTAACAAAACAATGTAACGAATTAACTTGTGTTATAAATACAATTAACAAAATACAAAACTAAACACAGTCGAACAACTTTTGTAAAGAAAACGAAAACGAAAAAATAACCTAACAACTAAAACAAGAAACTCCTATCAAACGTCAAGTCTCGTATAAAAAATTAAAACAAAAACCAAAAAAAAAAAAACGTAACACTAACAGTAGGTAAAATTGAACACCGGTAAAGAGGTCAGTCTTGATCAGTGGTACTTCGAATAGGTAAAATTCAAACGTTCATTAATCTACTTCATGAGTAGTCATCATGTGATACCTAAAGGTACACTTGTTTTTAAAAACCAACGTCTTCGAACACTTAGGACAAAGGAATAAACGTTCGCTGACATAATCAATATGTCTTTGTAGTTCCTTTTCAGTCGAATACGTCTTGCAACAGGATTGGCACACGAATGTGAAATTCATCTGCTTTACGTCAACATAATCCGTCCAGTTATAAATCTTGCGATCGGTTCTCGCGTAGGCTAAATGCCCAGATTCGTACATCCTAGATGGATTCTTACAACAATGATGTTCGAATTCATTCCTGAGTTTAAATCTTCGGAAACATGTCTGGCATTTGTACGTATGGATTCTGACGTGTATTTCGAGTCTTTCTTTAGAAACGAACTTGGCGTCGCAATCGTTGCACCAGTAAGGTCGACAATTCTTATTACGAATCCAATGATCGCGTCGATGGCGTATTTTATTAAAAACTCGATCACACTTATTACAGGAGAATGATTTGTGTTTCTTGACAGGTCGAATTTTACTTCCACCGGTAGCTGGACGATTAAACCGTACGATCGTTTCGGCACTATTTTCACCGGTAGCAGGACGATTGCTTCGTACGATCGTTTCAACTTTATATTCATCGGTTCCTAGACGATTGAACCGTACAATCGTTTCTGATCTATTTTCATCGGCAGCAGGACGATTGCTTCGTACGATTGTTTCAACTTTATATTCACCGGTAACAGCAGAACGATTACATCGTACGATTGTTTCGACTCTGGGAATACAAATGTTGGGAATCTTGACGCCGAATTTCTTACGTAGTAGTTTTTCCGACATATCGTGACAGTTGTAATAATTCGACGTATGAGATTGAAATTGTATCCGACTAAGAAACCCTTTACCACATTTCTGGCAACGGTAAGGTTTGCACGATGAACTTTTTTCCAAATGATTACGATACTGACTGAGCTTCTGAAAAGCTTGGTAGCATTTCGTACAACTGTAAACGTCGAGTATTCTAGACTCGTTACCGTAATTGTCTGTGATATTGTGTACTTCTCGTTCATGAGCGAGTAACTCGTACTGTAGACTGAACGCTTTAAGGCACAAATTACAGATAAACTTGGACTCCTTGCGATACTCGTGAGCTTCGGTATGTCGTACGAGTTGCTGGAACGAACAATACTTGGCGCCACAGATATGACACGAGTACTGTAAATCACTACGGTGTTTTTTGAAATGAAACAACCATCCTTGGTAAGACGTGAAATGAGCTGGGCATCGTTTACAAGAAAACGTTTTGTTTTTATAGTGGTCACTTTTGTGCGCTCGTAAACGTTTTCTACTGCTGAATGCTTGGTCGCAAAATGCGCATTCCACTATGTCTCTGGTTGATTTGGTAGACTGCGATTCGTCATTCGAATCGTTAAAAGCGTAGTTATGATCTACGCCATCGCCGTCCGATTCCATGAAATGGCCGCCGCTCAGGTAACTAGACTCCATTTCGATAATATTCTTACGCGTTATTAACCGAATACATAAACCATCTGGAAAAAGTCACGTTCAAATTCAAATAGAAATTCACCGAACCACAAGTTTAACAAAAACAACACAATGTTACGAAGCAATTCGTGTTAAGATGGAACACCACACCGGCCAAGGCTGATTAGTGATTAGTCGTTCGTAAATGAAAAATTTTACCTTTGGATGAGATGATAATAAGCCATAAAATACACGACACGCAACGAATCCAAACTTAGGTAAACCGATCCAAATCCCAGAACACAAATTTTACAACCGTTGATTACCAGTTATCACTAGGAAGATAAATAAGATATTAAAATCGACCTTTGCACAATAAATTAATTCAACAATCGTTATGAAAATGTGAATCTATCTCCATCAGATTCGGATTCCCCTGGGAACACGAAGTGTCAATGCTTCATCTTTCAGTTCAGACTCGATGAACGGATTGAAGCAGATAAGATATTTCAGATATTCAAAATAATACTTTCATTTTAATGCTCACAGAATACAGATTTCGAAAATACTTTCACAAGCTGAGAAAAGCATGCGATAAATACTTACTTACCCAATAATTCCGCTTCAAATTTCAGCATCAAGGGAGTCAGAAAATGGCTTCGTGTTTATATTCCTCGGCAGCCTTGTGTTGAATTAGAAGTACACGAATCATATTACAACGGTAACTGCGAAAATTGACACGAGAATAGAAATTAATTAAATTACTACATACATTTTGATGAACACCGAAGAACATTTTCGAATTCGATTTCGAAAACGGAAAGTTAAACTTAAACGGAAGGCCGTTGTGTTGTTATCACTGTCAGAGAAAAATTTCACAGATAATTTTAAATTTTATGCGCAGAGAAGGGCGAAGGGAGAGAAACGACCAGCTGATGACGTACTTTAGATGACGTAACCCTACGTAACTTGACGGCTGGCGGAGTGACGGCAAATGGCGATGAGCTGATAAAAAAAGAGTGAATAAAAAAAATTTTAAAAAACATGCAATCTTTTACAAAAAAAGTGTTGGCGATTGACGATTGTGTTTCAGCACTAAAACTTTTCAAAAATCTAAAAAGTTGACAACAAAAATCAGGAGTGGTGAATGAGTGATAACGTAACACTGATAACCAAAACCAATAACCATTAACCATAACTCCAATAAAAATGAATAACCATTAAGTCAAGTATTTTTTAGTACAATAATATTTTACGAAGGCCTAAAATGAGGGAAAAAAATCAAAATTTTACCAAATTGAGGGAATTGACCAAGAAAGCTGAAATTTGGGATATACCCTATTTTCGACACGCCAAATCGATTGGAATCTGTTTCAACCCGTTTTGGGCAGTTCTGAAGCCTCCAGCAGTTGAAACTCGAAATTCCCACAAAATTTTATCAAATGGAGTTGGAATGCCGAAATTCATTCTGCAAACTAATCTCAATACGCTACGAAGGTGGACTGCAGGTGAATTTGAATTGTTGTGGAGTCTCCAGCGACTTTTTAAAAATTACTGGAGCCTCCAGTAGATTTTTGAAACTTGAAATTTCCCAAAATTTCATCAAATGGAGATAAAAACCCGAAATTCGTAGTCCGGCATCTGACAATAGGAGTAATTGCACCCCCCCCCCCCCCCCGCCGATCCTCCGGGACAACTTTTTTCTGAAGGGGGACACCCTAAGGAACATTTTAAAGCATTGACAGGTCAGCCGAAATCGCAGATTTTGCGTTTTAACATAGGACTTGCACAACATTTTTCAAACTTTACAAAGGTAGATCGAAAGATCATGCAAAAATTCATCACCTGTCAAAATTTCAAGTGCTAAAGTGCATTTTTCGATTTTTGGTGAATTTTTGAAAATCGAATTTAGGCCAAAAATGAGGGAAAAAATCTCAAAATTTTACCAAATTGACCAAGAAAGCTGAAATTTGGGATATACCCTATTTTCGAAATGCCAAATCGATTGGAAACCGTTTCAACCCGTTTTGAGCAGTACTGGAGCCTCCAGAAAATTTTTGAAACTCTAAATTCCCACAAAATTCCATCAAATTGGAGTTGTAAAGCTACGCGTAAAATTTATTCTAAAAACTAATTTCAATACGCTACGAAGGATCAAGTAGTACAAAAATACATTATTTGAAGAGCACACGGAAAGAGCCAGACAAGTCAATAATTTTCAAAAATGAGTTTAGGGTCGAATTAAATTCACACTGAGGAAAAAAAATGTAGTTCATTTGGGTATTGAAAAAATTTAATTTTTTGTAGTAAAAAAAGACCTTTAAAAACTAGAAGAGGGGATGAGAAATGAGCCGAGACGCCGAGCCCAAATCTGAGACAAAAGGAAGAAAATTTCAACACTAATAAGTATTTAGAATACGAACATTTTTCGTTATGTCATCATGATAATCGACTGCCAATTTGTCATCGAGTTCAAATTGTTGCAAAACACTAATTTTTTGGTTTTTTGCTTGATTTTTTCACGAAAAAAGTGTCTTTTTAACTAGTAAGTTGCGTAGGGTATCTCTTCATTTTTTAGTGTGCGTAGCACACTATTGGTTTCGTTCTGAAAGTGGAAAAATTCTTTGGAACGAATGTTCTCTTAGATGGATGGGCCGATTTTTTTGAAATTTTCATATGTAGATGTGGTCCATCATGAGGCATTCAACGCCGTAATTATAATTGCAATTGCTCAATTAGCTTCTTGAGTAATTGCAATTAATTACGAAAATTTGTACCAAAAAAAGAATAAAAAGGGGAAAAGGGCCATATCAAAAGGGAAGCCGACAAAAGCGAAGCCGACTTTGAATTTTCAAAATTGAACAATGAGAACGGTATCAAAAGCCGCGCCAACAGTCAGTTAAATTTCCAAATTTATGTAACACCACATGGGGTTGTAAGAACATTTCCCATTGTTTAATTTCCGAAAAATCACCCCTGTGGTGATACATAAATTTAGAAATTTAACTGACTGTCGGCGCCGCTTTTGATACCTTTCTCATTGTTCAATTTTGAAAATTTAAAGTCGGCTTCGCTTTGGTCGGCTTCCCTTTTGATATGGCCGACACCCTTTGTGTTCACTCATCTGCCGGTTTTTATTGAATTGAGCGAACACAATGGGTGGTGAAAATTTAATTTTGAAGAGCATTTTGGGGCTCCACGTGGAGCTAAACTTTAAATTTTCAAAATTGAACAATGAGAAAGGTGTCAAAGGCGACGCCGACACCAGTTTTAAAATGTAACACAGCAGGTGTCCGAAAATATTCTTATCTACAGTGTTATCTTTCCCATTGTTCAATTTCAAACATTTCAAATTTGGTTCAAAGTGATTTGCCGCCTATTGTCTCGCTTATACCTAAATGTAACACCACAGGGGGTTATAAAATTTTCTCTATTGTTCAATTTTGAGAAAGGTTTTTAGAACACCTGCAGGTGTTTCATTTACACACATTCAGTACCTAGACAATGAAAGCAGGTGGTTACCCTTAGTAGTCAAATCCCACCCATCATTTGCGCTTTGGCTGTGCTCCAGAGAAGTTCTATCCATGTCGCGTTATACTTTCGAGCTTTCGTATTTGCGTAGTGCTTTTTTAATCGCATTGTGTTTTCGAGCTTTTGAACTTTCAGTATCGCATTGTGCTTTTTTTTCAAAATCGTGTTGTGCTTTTTTTTTCAAAATCGCGTTTTTTTCACGTTTTTTTTTCATAATTGTGTTGTGCTTTTTTTTCAAAATCGCGATGTGCTTTTGTTTTTGAAATTGTGTTGTGCTTTTTTTATTGAAATCGCGTTGTGCTTTTTTTTCTGAATTTGCGTGGTGCTTTTTTTTAAAAATCGTGTGGTGCTTTTTTTTCAAAATTGTGTTGTGCTTTTGTTTTCAAAATCGCGTTTTTTCATGTTTTTTTTTTACAAAATCCTGTTGTGCTTTTTTTTCTGAAATTGTGTGGTGCTTTTTTTTAAAATCGCGTTGTGCTTTTTTTCAAAATCGCGTTTTTTTCATGTTTTTTTTTCAAAATCGCGTTTTTTGATGTTTTTTTTTTTATAATTGTGTTGTGCTTTTTTTTCAAAATTGCAGTGTGCTTTTGTTTTCGAAATCGCGTCTTGCTTTTTTTTATTGAAATCGCGTTGTACTTTTTTTTCTGAAATCATGTGGTGCTTTTTTTTAAAAATCGCATTGTGCTTTTTTTTTCAAAATCGTGTTGTGCTTTTTTTTTAAATTGTGTTGTGCTTTTTTTCAAAATTGCGTTTTTTTCATGTTTTTTTTCATAATTGCGTTTTTTTCATATTTTTTTATTTCATAATTGTGTTGTGCTTTTTTTCAAAATTCGCGTTGTGCTTTTTTTCGAAGTTCGCGTTGTGCTTTTTTTCTAAAGTTCGTGGTGTTCTCTTTTCTCAAAATCGCCTTGTGCTTTTTTTCCAAAATTCACGTTGTGCTTTTTTTTTTGAAATCGCGTTGTGCTTTTTCTTCTAAAACTCGCGTTGTGCTTTTTTTTGAATTTCCAGTTGTGCTTTTTTCCCAAGAATCACGCTATGCTTTTTTTTCAAAACGGCGTTTTTTTTCCAAAACCGGGTTGTTTTTTTTCTGAAGTTCGTGGTGTTCTTTTTTTCAAAATTGCATTGTGCTTGATATAGTTAATTCTTGCATAACTATGTATAGAAATATTATGAGAAATATTACTGAGGTGAGAAGGCCAAATATCTCTACATAGGTAGTTATATTTTCCCTATTCCTGGCTAGTTTGAGTGGGTCGGAGAGCGTTTAGAAGTCATACCAGAATTTACTATATGCACAGAAGTCTGTGTCTAACAACAAGTCTACTAGTCGATTTAGCGTGACAAATGATTTATTGTTATAAACAGACATGAAAATATAAAATATGCTAAATTATTTTATATTGTTTAGAGATTGAATAGGGCTGACATATACATGAAATAATCATAAATATACCCTAACTTTGCCTACATATGGATATAGAATAACCACGAATAGGGGTGGTTTGTACCAATTAATTGATTATGATAACTTACTTATCAGGTTCACGAACTGTCCATTTTTCCTGCCTCTTCGGTATGTCCCTAATACTAGACATGGTCGGCAGGGGTTGGTTGGGTTTCAGAGGGTGCTTATCCAGACGAGAAACATGGTCAATGCCTGGGTTGATTGACTCATGTCCGAGATGTACGCGACGAAATAGTATACTTATTTCCTACACGCGAAAGATACGAATTAACCCCTATAGAAGGGGGCGACATCGGTAAAAAAGGGGAGAGACACCCCCAACAGGGTGTCTCATCAGCCTATAACATCTGATGGATTTCCAAAATACGAAGTACATGTTATGACCTAGCACCGGCGAGCTCGAGATACCTATACCATGATCATCTACTGAGATGAACTTCTAATGCGAATTAGCCTAACTACATCTTGCGCGGCAAGTAGCGGATGCGACTAAGTGCATCTTGTCGAAGATGCAAGTGAAAGTACAACTTCTCCAAGCTATAGCGAAGATCAACTGGTTCGGCTCGTGGGCGCGTTGCATTATATATGCATCGCGCTTGGCGCCTTTTTCTATATTTATTGAAGTCACCTCTAGAAGTTAACACGTTCCCATCACTTACGTTTTCGTTATACTAGGCATTCATCGAATACCTACTTACTAGTTATTCGACGAATGACTACTTACGTAGTTGGGCCATATCTCACCATATCATATGCCCCCCGTGGGGTTATCTCAATTTTAGCAAAAAATCGAGGAAGTCACGGTCATGACTAAAAATGATGGGAGATAGGCCTCAACTTCCCCCTTCCCCTCCTTACCCTAGTGAGGCTGTAGCTCACCCCTGCCCCCCGTTACTTGCTGCGATTGCAGGCTATTTTGAGTTGACAGGAAGGGTCGAAAGATGGGTGGGGGCAGGAATTGTGGAACACAAAGGTCACCCCTTGTATTCCTGCACCCCTGATATTAACTGAATGTCAGTGAGCAAATTCGAAAACTTGACACACCAACAAACCAGCAATATACAGGGGATACATTACTAAGGTCAGTGACCCTAGACATACCCACAAGAATGACTAGATGATGCGGTGTGGTAACGTGTTAATGTGGGGAATACCCAAATTTAGAGTTCAAACTTTGTTAACGAATTCTAACTAAAAAAAAAAATGTGAAGAAGTGTATTGATTGACTTATTGTTTTTGTGATTTCAAAAAATGGGGTTAGTTGGAGAAGAAGCTTGTTTAGCATGGTAGGTATCTCTTATTTTAAGTACTTCAGTACAGCAGGTAGGTGCTAGGTATGTACTTACATATTTATGAAACTGATGTATAGGTTGTTTTTGAAATTTGTAACAAATTTTTGTTATAATTTTTCTTTTGTTGCAGGTTTTTTATATTTTTCAGAATTCCGGGATCTTTTAAGTTAGTCTAAGCGATTCAATTTTGGTATAATTTATATGATCCTGCAACTGTGCTAATCTTAGTCCTTTTTTATGTGTGTTTCAGAGATGCAAATCTGAAGGATTCCAGAAATTGTTGAAAAAAGGAAGAGAATCCGAAGATGTGAAGACAAAGAATGCTGGTCGATATCTTAGTAATATCATAAAGGTAAGACGTTATTACTGCCGACGCGAATTTTTGTTCCTACGATTTCACTAACTGCAACTATCTATGTTCGTCTTGATCTATGCTAATCTAATTTGTTTTTGATAGGAGAGAAATAAAGAAGAAATATTTTGGCCCTAACCTGTATGAGACTGTCGGTGAGATCTGGAGAATATATCAAAGACGAATCTATTGAAGAGGCAGCTGGATCATTATGCGATTTTATCATCGTATAAAAGTAAGTTTCTTAAAAAAAAAATTAAAAAAAATTTAACTATAACTAGGTTATTACTACTACTACAATAACTAGCAAAATATGTATGGGTGAGCGCTTCTTTTCCATAAACAAAATTCGGATGGTTTAAAGAAAAATTTAAAAACTTAAAAAAATATGTGTGTTTTTTGGATGTGTGTTGAAAAAACGAGGAACAAGGGGGATTTTCGTGGCAAAGGAAACATAGGAAAAGGGGATTTTAAACTTTTCATGGATTAAGAGGGAAAGGTTAGAGTTTTTTGCTTGGGGAAAAGAAGAAATTGTATTCGTATGTTTAAGACGTTGAGAGGAAAGGATAATTTTTAGAATATGAAGAAAGGGAAAAAACTTAAGTAAAAAAAATTAAACTACAAAAAATTGAATGAGAAGAAAAAAAAAGGTTAATAATAATAGTGCTAATTTGCAGCTTTCGCTTATATATATAAGGTACAATTGACACGCTATCTTTTATATGGAGTAATTTTTATATTGTAGACTAATAATATTTTAAGATAGGTGGAATGTATTGATTATCCTCGTGTTTTGTAATTTTTTGTGTTTTGCATGTGGTATATGGCACGAATCATGGCGTGGGGCGTCGTTGGTTCCAAGGAATTTGTGACCGATACAAGACTCGATAGTCGTGGGCTCATCTCGGTTCACTCGTCGTGTGACTTATCATGGGGCTTAAAAGCTCTTCCTGGGATTTGGAGCGTGTACGTAACGTTCATGGTTCTAGGTCACATGGTTTATACTGGAATATGCGTCGTGGGAGCTATGGAGTGAAAACATAAGGTTAGTTTTTCATTTTGTGATATTTTTAATTTAGATTGTATATTCGGTATAATTTTGATTGTTCGAAAGAATAAAATTTTGATTTTGATACTAAAGTTTCGAGAATGCTTTAGCGCATAATGAGAATAATAAGGAAAAATTGACTTCGTTTTGTTATGAACGTTCGAAGTCGCACTTTTAGCGAATTAATTTTAATTTCAAGTCAAAAAATTGATATTTTTGGCAAAATTTAAAGTGGTTTTATGGTAGTTCTACGACAAAATTTTTAGATCTTATGGTTTATTATTGGTTAGTATTCAGAAATGTTAGAAGAATATGACAGTTTTAGTAATGCAGTATGATCGCTTTGTCACTTGTAGTCCTAGGATTGGCTTTGATCTCTAGAGATTCAGTCCATTGGCGAGTGTCTTTTGTGTGTTCAGCATCGTATGGTTGGTCAACTCACTTTTCTAAGCAAAAAAGAATCAAATTATTCTGCAACGACAATGATATTGTAATTTGTCAAAAATAAATACAAAATTAACGTAGTTATTCAAAAAAAAAATAGATTATTTGATAATTCAAAATTAGACACGTTGATATTCACGAAGACAATCAATATTTTACCAATAGGTATATAAATAAATAAATTACATAAATAATAATACTAATATGTACCCTACATAAATCACAAGTTTTTAGTACAATAAGTTAGGAAAATTTAGCAGGGAAAAATAAGAAAAAATTGGTAGGAAAGTAAATAAGGATCCTATTTAGCAGCAAATGATGATAGATTTTTAATCCAAAAACAAAATTTAGGCTCTTTCTTTAAGTGAAAATGAGTATCAAGACAGCTATATGGGTTGGTGGGAAAGATAAGTCGACAATTTTACATATAGTTGTTATCTCCTAGATGTTCATCGCTGTATCTATCCTCATCGTTATTTTCATCTTCGTCGGAAAAATATTCTACCGCGGTCCCAGCGTAATATTGATTCAAACGGTCTTCGTCTTCGTCTTCTTCTTCTTTCACCGTTTCCTCGAGAAATTGATCATTGCCTGATCCAGTATCGTTATTTTCACATTTTATAAATACCGTATCTTCTAAGAATGGGAAAGGATTTGTCGGTTCTTCGGTAGGGGTGTTTTCATGGGATTTGACTGGAGAATTTTCATTTTCGTGGGCTGGGGAATCGATAGCAAATTTAGTCATTTTCGCCTCTACGTGCTTCTGTTCTAATTTCCGTTTATCAGTTGCTTTTTTGGCTGCTATTTTATCATGTTCTCGTTGCACCGCGTCTAAAGCTGCGTTTCTTCGTCTGATTTTCATGACCTTAGAGTTGTTTAGTGTAGTATTCTTCGATGAAATCGACGTAGTCGTAGAGCTTTGATTCGATTCTCCGTTTTGTACTGTTGTTGAATTAAGCTCGTTGCTTTCGTTTGTTTCCACTTTTTCGGTAGATGGTTTAATCGCACTTGTCGTCGTAGGGGTAGTCGTTGACGTAGAACTCGACTGTTCGTTATTCGGATTCGTTGAAATAGATGACGTTGAGACGACAGAATTCGGTACGTTTTCGTTCGGTGTAACCGTAGATGTAGAACTCGGTTGTACTATATCGGAAGAAGTCGAAGCATTTGTATTTGTTGCTGAGTTCGCCATAGACGTAGAGCTTGGCGATTCGCTATTCGTTTGTGAAAAATTGGACGAAGTCGAGGGTACATATTCATTTTTATTTTCCGCTGTCGGGATCGTAGACGTAGAACTCGATTGACTAGTGGTTTCGGTAGTTTTCGACGATGATGGTTGGGGTTGGGTGTTTCTAAATCTTTGCACTATCTCATTTATCGCGTTATTTTGTTCACCTTCTTCCATCGGTGTTGGCACTGGGTCTTTTACTTTTTTCTTCAACTCCGGTATAAGTCGTTCTTTTAGAGCTGAGATGATCGGTGAATATTCTTCATCGTCGTAATAGGGTCCAAATTCATCAAAGTGGGCAGGTTTGGCGTGTAATTCCGCGAACGTGCTGTCTAATTTTATTACTATTCCGTCGAAGTTTTCTACCCAGTGATGTTCCAAGGCTAAATTTATGCGGTCGAAAGTTCGGGTATCGAGGGAAGGATGAGGGATAATCGGTACTAGGTGAGCTTCGCGGACATTTGCGTTGTTTAATATTATTCCCAGTAACCGTAGCGTTTCCTTGAGCTCATCTTGATTCGTACGTCGGATAATATCGGCGTGGCCGAATGATATCATTATTCTAGACGGTAGTACGGTCCATGATCCGAGGTATGCGGTGATATCGGCTATTGTTAAATCCCTGCGATACATATCCCGATCCAGGATTCTGGCGAAAGGCCTCCTTCTTTCAAGTATCGTCGCGATGGCTTCGATGTGTCCGTCTCCGACCATTAATATGTTAAATACGAGATAAACGCTTCGGTAAACTCCAGGCGCGTGTGCATATCCGGCCGCTGTGAAATATCTCGGATATGAATTCAACGGGTAAAAGGGCTGGATCTCACTTGAATTCGTGTGCCATCTTTTCCAGTATCGTTGATGGTAGTCGCCCTTGTCCGCGCTTGTACCTCTAACTTGAATCGGTAGTCTCGTTTTGGGATCATATTCCGTTACCGGCTTTGGGGAGGGTCCTTTCATTGGAAAGCGTGGTTCCGTCGATGGTTGTAGGGCATTTCGCGTATCGTAGCGGTGGTTGGTCGTATTCGTTCTAGAACGATGATTTGTCAGTTGGCTCTGAACATCTCCGTTGACATTATTTCTGGCCGTAGAGCTGAAATGGTCGTTCGAGAATCTTCCCTCATGTTCGCCGTTTGAGCTTCTTACCGGGCATTGCCTGTATGAAATGGTACCAGTTCGCGTGTTTATTTCTGTGATTACCGTTTCTGGTCTAAATCGTGACGATTGTACAAAAATTGGCTGTCCGTTCGATGTACGCTCGACGTGGAGTGAGGTATGCGTTCGGACCGGAAAATAAGTCGGGAATTTAGGAGCTGGATATCGCTGCGGGCTAACTGGTCGAAAATCATTGGTCATATTTGAGTTGGGTTTGAAAAGCGTAGCCGGATTTCGTTGCGTGTGCGTTTCTGGGATATGAGTACGCTCAATGGCCAATTTATACCTAGTCCTCATCTCACGATTCTCTACGGCCATGAGAGCCATTTGGTGTTTGTATAGGGCCATTTCGTCGTCTTTCTTGCGTAAGTTTGATCGTAGTTCGTTATCCTCAGGATAAATTCTATACTGGTTAGCTGATTCGTCTCGCTGAGGTCTTCGTATCAGTGCCACGTCGCTCATAGAAATCCATTGGTGGCAACCATGGCTTACGCAAGGAGCAATGACTTGGTTTCTATTGTTTCTTTCTTTCTTGCCTCTCATTAGAGCGGCTAAGCAGCGCTGGTGATAGAAATGTTTGCATTTTGCAATGTAAGTTGCATTTTCATCGTCAAACGGTACCACTGGTAATCCGCAGTACACGCATTTTGCTTCATTCATTCTGCCGAGATGAACCTGTGTTCGTGTTAAAGGATACAAAAAGAAATCAAGTTTAATGTTTATGTACTCTAGAGTATTTCATATTTACGTATAATTTTTATTGGGGGTTATGATTGATTAGATTGATTGAAAGATCTCGTACCTTACTTCGCTTTACTACGTTTTTGATGTTAAAGAGAATGGAGTTTTATAAATTACACCGTTTATATTTCAAACACGAAGGAAAAAGAAAATTTAACCAACACTTTCAATTTGTTTTCTTTTCAAAAAGTGTTTGTGTTTACCGGTGATAACGGTTGGAGTTCACCACGTGATATGAATCGTCTTTAGGTAGGTGTTCGAACTCACCAATCGCGTGTACGTATGTACCTACTAACCGTAACCGGAACTGTAGCGTTCTCGGTTCAACAAGTAGTTTTTCTATCTTCCAGTCTCTCAGCTGTTTTTTGTAGATTTCCAAATGTTGTGAAATTTTAACTTTTGCGTTCTGGACGATACTTTTTATGATAGAGCGATGGCCGAAATATAAATTTAGTTTGTTTTATGTAATTAATTGAACGTTTCGCGTATAATTTTTAGTGCAATGTAGATTCAATGAGGAGAAAATGTGAGTAAAGAAATGTTTTTATTGTATACTATTACATATCCTGTCGTAGGTAAGATAAAATATAAAACACATTGAAAAATAATGGAGGTACCTCTCTCTTACTTTTATGAAGGAAGAATGGGTTATCTTAACACGAAGAAACAAATTCTATATCTTGTTTGAACATATGAGTATAAAAATTGGAACACAATGGAGGTAGCTTTGTCTTATTTTTAGGTAGTTAGATGAGTATTCAGACAAAAACAATATAAAGCGAAAAGACAATAATGATTGAGTAAAGTACGATGCTGTGTATAGTATGGTTGTAAGGAAGATAACGATATTCTATATGATATTCGACTAATCTTATGAGTATATATAAAAAAAAATAAAAAAAATCACAACAAGGAAAGTTGGGGTAATTTTTATTAATAACAAAAGGAAGCTGAGCAAAAAAGGTCTAAAATATAAATGAACCGGATATAAGGTAACACATGAACAAAATGCTATGTACAAATATTGATAATGGTATACGTATTTTCGTTGTTTCTTCAGTCTCGGTTACGGTAGTGGTTCTACGACCTCGATATTGGGTTGTTCTATCGGATAGGGTTCCAGTTTCTCTGCTAAGTTCTGCGGCATTCCGAGTGATAATAGAAAATCTATTAGCCGATTACGTTCTTGCCATGATGCAAATAGGATTCCGTCGTGTACTGTGTGAGTCCTATAGTGGCGTGTGCGTAAGATGGCATCGTCAAGGGCCAGTGGCAAAACAGTTATGCCCGCAAATTCCAGTTTTGGTACCTGGTCAGGCAGGTTATTCGCCACTAAAAACGGGTCCTGTCGTTGGATTGCGTTTTGGTTAGCTAACTCAACCAGCGCCTGAGCCACCTCGATTATCTCTTCATCAGGGTTTTGATGATCTACGTTCTCAGGATTTTGTTGGTCCGCTTCCTCAGGTGCCATTTCTTCCTCTTGTTCGGGTAATTCAAAGTCGGGAGGCAAATCTAAAGGTGGCATTTTCGTTACAACTTTACTGTAGCTTCTCGCGATCGCACCAATCGAGTTACCAAATTGTAGAGTTTGGTAAAAAACACTTTTTGTATAACTTTCGCGATATGATGTTGTAAAAATCGTAGGATTCTACAACTGCGAGTTGCTGTAGCGCACTTTTGAGGAATACCGTTCACGATCGCATGTATGAGAAATCAATTTTTAGACTTGCTGTATCGCACTTCACTGATGGGCCGATTGTACGAAATCGTCGTATGGAAAAGATGACGTGATCGCGAATCCGAACAATTGTATATTTCTTTAGAAGTTGAATCGTTTTATTATATTAATTTCACCCCGATACGAATGAGATTGCTGAAATACTACACGTTTTCGACGCTTAACCGTCTCGAAACTGTCAAATTACGTTTGGAAATCCTTACTTCGACGATCGACTGTTCTATAGCTGTGATCGTTTTGAAATAAGACTAGTGAAAAATTGCGACAAAGTCGAGACATGGTTTAGGCGAAAAAAGTCGATGGCAAAAAGAAATCAAAGAATAATCAAAAAAAATCATATCGAAAAGATACGTTCTTATCTGAGTTCTGAGAACTATATCCGTTCGGCTGGAGACTACTAAGGGGATGACGTAATTTAGTTGTCGAATATGCTTTTATTATTACATTTTAATTTTACGATCGCCAAAACGTCGCCTACTATTGATACATTTTTGTTTTTCTGTTTGCAGGTGTTCGCTTTTTGGTGACTTATGAATTTTATTTACAACTGGACCATGCTTGATTTTAATATTGGCGACGTAGTACGCAATATTATTGAACTGGTTTTCTATTGTTTCAAGTGAGTTCAAATCCTAATTTTTTCTAATTTATGCGAGTATTATTATTAATTGTGGCTTTCACAGGGTGTTCGAGAAGGAATGCGAATCTGCTAGTTGGACGTTGGTAGGGTTTGGTTCATTCTTGGGAAATGGAAATCGACAGAATTCTGACCAGTTCCGGCCAGTACAGGCATGTTGGATTGGGATTTTGACTGGGAATAGGCAGCGACGATTCAATAATTTTTATACGTGATTCGATTTTTCACAGGTAAGAAGTAAAACATATTCTCAGCATATTGCTATGCGAATATGTTTTGTATTTCTTTTTAGTTTCAGGAAATACCAAAGAAAATGGAATCGAATTTTTCGTCTTATGGTAATTCGAATGGTGGAATCTAAATGGAGCGAAAAGTTCTTGCGATCGCATACGTGGCGATTGAAACGAGTATCAGAGTGATGGGTCTCGAGTTTTGGATTCCAATATGTAATTTTCAGTTTCATATAAAGTGAGTACAAAAAGTATTTCCTATAATGTAATAAGCGAATATTTTTTGTAACTCTTTCTCAGTTTCAGGAGGTACATCTTGGAATCATCGAAGATGGAATCGATTGCAATTTGGATTTTTCACAATCCTAGAATTATGAAAAGTGGGGCTTTGAAAGTGAAAAGAAATTACGAATTATCGAGAGCAGCAAACGGGCTGCCAATCATGAAAGGTGAGTACGAATAGAATAACTAGTTTATTATTATTTTAAATAATTTTAATAATTCGTGTTTTCTTCACAGGGTATCCTAGGTTGCATACGAAAGAATCAGCATGATTTCGTTCAGCAGAATAGAGTTCAGCATGTATTACTTTCGAGATTACTGGCATTTTCATATCGGAAAGGTGTATTCGTGGGACAAGAAAGAACGATTTCGAGTGAGCTTGGAATATACCCTAAACATGTAGTTTTGTGAATATTTGTTGTTATTCATTTTTGATTTCAGAAAGTAAAGTTTGAAATTGTCGACAATTCCGAATTATTTTGATTTTTCAAGAAGCTACGTCTGAATCATGAAAGCATAGAAGCGACACGATCGACCAGAAATTACCATCATGAACATGTTGTTGAATGCGAGCACGTTGGATTCACGTTCGAACTCTATGCACGTGGTTGTCGACGACGAGAACCGATGATGAACGAGTGAGCTGTAAATTTATTCACCGCGTCGCTTATTACTCCCATCTCATACGAATCATTCCTAATTTTTTGTATTATTTTTCAGTTTTTTGGTTCGAATTAATGGCTCAGAGGGATATGAATGAAAAACTCGAAAGTTTTATGTACTGAGTTGGATCTAGATCCGTATTTCGTAATATTGAACGAATCGTGATGGGAAACTTCAACATCTCTATTCATTACAGGTAAAAATCGTCGCGGTAATTTTAAGTCATGATAAAATTCATTTAATTCTAATAAAATTCTTCGGCGATTTTTAGGGTTTTCGATTGCTGTTTTTACACTCGTGATCAAGAAAAAGTAGTTGTTTAGAAATTGGAGGTTTTCGTTCCAAGCTTGTGCATTTGACGCTGTTGATCGGGACAAAAGATGGTTGTATTTTTAAATACTATCTTTTGTGACGCTCAACTTCGTTGACACACTCAAACTTCCAAGGAATTTTTATCGGGTAAATATTATCTGAAATTTCAATCAAATTGCGAGTTTTATCGGCTGTCAAAGTATTCCAGAAAGAAGAGTATCGTCTATTGGTAGGGAGCGCTGGCTACGTGTTTTGAGTATCCAGTACTCCTTATCGGTAGATGCTATTTTTATTGAAATATGTCATACCTGAACATTGGATTTTCGACAAAATGTACTGCGAAGTGCTAGTAACGAGTATGAAGTAATTTGGGATGGTGGCGATGGATAACGAATGATGGGTACGTGTGATTAAAGTATCCAGTATTCATTATCTGTAGCCATTATTTTTGTTGCATTTCAAATTGTCAAATGTACGAGTAATTCTTTCTACCTTTCTTTTAGTGTATTTTGGGGTAATGGTCATGAGTAAGGAGTATTGGCTACGTTTGATGAAAAGTATCCAGTACTCCTTATCCGTAGCTAATATTCTGATCACTTGCCACAGACGAGGCTTAAACTTGAATTGGTCAACAAGGGAAATTCTGAAGATTCAACGTTGCTATTTACCGGATTTGTAATCATCGTAGCCTATATCGTCCGGCGGTAAAGAATGACGTACACTTATGTTTTGTGTGTACTGCATTCTTGACCGTTTGTCGCTACTCTGCTCAATCAACGATCAGAAGAGGTAATTTTAGTAGCAATAAAATATTTCTCGTAGGTTTTAGGCGGGGGTATTGGAGGTAAGAAAATGGTAGTTGCGTGGTTTAAAGCAACTCGCATTTTCTTCCCTTTAATAACTTCTCAAGAAAATTGAATTACCTTTGGACTCAAGAAGTTTTTGGAAAGCTGTTTTTGGATTTATGGTCACAAAGTAGCAAGGAAGACGAAGTCCCAGTCGTGTTATGAAAGACTGCCGCCTACCTCTTTCTGCTAATATTTGACGGAATACGTAATCGAGTGTTCGAGATGAACGGGGATATGGAATGATTTGTACGAGGTAACGAGGGACGAAGACACTCCACTGTATCAGTGGTTGCTCTCTGTCCCCCGCCACTTCAGACAAATTACCTGGCAGAATTGCATATCAGACGTCTAAGAGTGGCAGTGACCAGAGGAACATTTTATAACCTATAGTTCTGAATTTTTGTATTTATTTCATTTTCTAATACTATTTAGTTTAGCTCAATTTTGTACTCATTATCGTAAGATGTCGTACCACTATCTATTTTTAAGATTGTTTTGGGTAAATTAAAATATTAATCTTATTTGTGGAAAGACCGGGGGTGTTTGTGTAAGAAAACGGTGGCTACGTGTCTTGGAAGTCGCTACTGGTTTCTTATTCAACGCACACTCCCGATAAGTATCGGCTTTTGCGATTTCTCACTGCAGTTTTTCGGGAGTATTTGCTGAAGGGAAATGGCAGTCGCGAGTTTGTCAGTCGCTACCACTTTCTTCTCGAGCAACTACTCCGAAGAAATGTCTACGATTTTGGAATTTTATGGCAGTACAGAAGAAAGGTGCAATGACCTACCTGACTTGTCCCGGAATCAAAAAATGGCAGTCGTGTTAAAGAACTCACATTTTTTGCATCTTGGGGATAAAGTCACGTAGTTGATATTGTTCATCAACGAAGATTAGTCTCAAATTGTGTTTCTGTAGAATAGTATACGACAATCTTTTGAGCTTGAGTATTGTTATGATTTTCAAATTGGTTTCTATAATAAACTATTGTCGAAAGAAATGATTAGACAGGTTCCTATTTCAAGTCATCATATTACCAATTCTTGACATCTTGTTTGGAAACATTTTGGGCTAATAATAAGAAAATACTCACTTATAACGGGTCCTAGAACTTGTTATATATCTTGGGGCTAATTTGTTTTTCAACTCGATAGATTCTCCGAGGAGGGGGATTCCAAAAAAAAAAAAGCTCATCGTGTATGTTAGAATTTTTGTATAATTTTGGGACAAATGATATGGTTTTTGTTAAATTTTGCACACGATGAGTGTCTTATTGACATACATTCTATTTTACGTCAAAATCGAATTGAATAAAAATGTTTTTCTTAGAGGTATTTCATAAGTAAGTCCTAGAACTTGTTATGATCTTCTCGTGTTTTTTGCATAGATAGAATGAGACATATGAGTGTGAGGCATGGGTTTTTAATATTTTATCATTATTTTCATTGATTAATGAAGTGATATTGTTATCTTGATGGGATAGTAAACAAATTGAACGGGGAATACGTAATTTTTAACTTGAGCGGAGATGTGAGAGCAGTGAGAAGAGTCGTTGTATTTTACCTATCCAGGTAAAAAATGGTCTACAGGTGTGAAAATGTGAACAACGCGAGTGTGAAAGGTGAACGACCGACCGCGATATGTGTAACAGACTGTGTCAAGGTGAGCGTGGAGGTAGGTATTCGATACCACGTAGTAAAGCGAGGTACGGGTTGTTTCTTTTTTAACACGCGTTTCATGTAGGGTATTATAACATAGGGGGTCTATTTCTAAATTAATTCTAATACTAATAATCTATGCTCTACATCTAGTCCCATCACCTATGTCTTATATCTAGGTTTATACGGAACCGTTTTTATAGGGTACTCGAATAGGTTCGCTTTCTGTTGTTCTTTTTCTCTACTCTCGGGTATGGTCCATTTTCGGATTCCGTTCTCAGTATTTCGAGCGCATCTGCAAGTTGGTGCAATTGTTCCAAAGTGGCCATCGTAGTATTAATGGGGGGTGTAGCGGGAGGGGTGTCAAATACAGAAGATCGTGCCCCAGCATAGCAGTTTGTAATTTGTTGCCTGAAAAAATAATTTTGGCGACGAATAGCACGCTGTTTACGTGCTGTGTTGCCATCATTAATTTTCGTGCGCATAAAATCGTTTAACAGGTAGCTCGGTACCTTAGAGTACAAGCTATGACGGTAGGGTATATTTTTAAATTTATAGATTTCCTTGTCAATCATAGGGGGTTCTTTATGTTCACTTGCAACATCAATGTTCTGAAAAGATGAGGGGGGGTCTAAGTCAAGATTTAGGCTCCAATAACCATCGGCAAAGTCTTTCACAGTGAACATGTGGTCTTCCTCCTCTTCTACTGTGGCTTGCATTTTAGTTATGTCTTCCAACTCAGTATTGATGTTCGCCGAACATAGAGTTGGTGTAACCGTTCCTTGATATGTCAAAAATTCAATAACCATCGGGTGCTCGGGGTCGTAGTTGCATGTGAGGAGTCGTGCATTCATGTCGAGGGTCATTTTCCAATAGCTCATCGACATTCTTCCCATGATAAACACTCTCGATTCAGAGTCTATGATATAAAATGGCACACGTAAGACCCTATTTTCCATTGTTAGTTGTACTTCAACACAGTGTCTTGCCAATGCTATGGTCTTACTGTCAGCTAGGGTCAGTGTGAGGGGTTGTTTTAATTTTATGTATGAGAGATCCTTGGGAGCGAAAGTTGCTAAAATGTCCACTACTGGCTGGGAGATGATACTAACGATTGCTCCGGTATCCATCTGAAGTGCAATGTATTTTGGCCCGACAACTACCCCTACTGCACAGGTTGGATCTTTTGAATTTGAGCCGTATAGCTGTGGAAGGGTGGATTCATGAAAATTTTCGGGGTCCATGAATTGAAGTCCGGGTTTAGGGGGAGATGCAGCGGGAGTTGGAATTTTTACACGTTTCTCTCGCCTTTTCCTGCGTTTACGAGCATTTTTAGAGGTAGATGGTTCTTGAAGTTGTTCCTCAACTTTCCCTGCTATTACTTCACCAAGGGTATTGTCCACTGGCATCTCTGCTGTAGTAAGTGGATCTATTTCGACATCTTGATAAATTTTGGGGGGAGGTATTATTTCTGGATTCATCGACATAAGGGGTTGAATTTTTGCTGTTATTCGCTCGATTTCTGGGGTTATCGAATCAGGGCTTGAGGTTGGCAACATGGCGGGCGGTGGGGGTCGGTCTCCGAGTTCAATTTCGGGTTCCTTTTCACCGGGGTCGATCTGAGGTGCTATTCTAGGTTCAAATAGTCGTCTTGCGTCTCCTGTGATATTTCTATTTTGACGATCAATTTTAAACAAGGCTGCTTTCTCAATTCTTTTGATTTCAGCTTCCATTAATTTTTCGGTTTCTTTGTATTGTGAAATCGAGGGAAAAAATCTTCGGAGTATTGGTACAAAGTGGAATTTTTGACGTACGGGCAGAATTTCACCATGTGGACCTATTTTTGGCCTAATAAACTGTTTTCCTCCGCGACTAATAATTTCAGTTTCTAAGAACTGCATAGATGGACTTTGTATAAAAGAGACTCTAGGGTCGGCTGTAGCGCGAGTAAATATCTCCTTAAAGTCAATATACCTAGAAATTTTGACTAATGGTTCTGATGATATGCGAGGTTTGAGGAGTGGAAATAGTAGGATAATGCTTTCTGCCCCTTTTCGAAAAAGTTGAGTGAGTATTGCTGTTAATTGATCTTCTATTATGTTGTATGGTTTACGCGAATAATTAAATTCAATTTGGCAAGCGGAGAGGATGATTTTTGAGTTTTGGGGAATTTCGAGTCGAGAAATTCTGCTTTGTAGTTCTTCTAGAGTAATATTGTCTCTGAGGTGTTCGGGTAGGTCTGTTACTAAGACGTGTTCGCCTCGCATCATGTAGTGCGCTAACCCATCGCCTATCCAGAAATATTTTGAAAACATATCCTCTATTGGGGCTGTTTCTTCACTAGGAGCTGCCCCTGGAGCATCTAGTGTGACTCGTTTCCCGAAAGCGTAGCTACATCATCATCAGACTCTGCTAACAATTCAGCAGTCATTAGGTTAAATGCTGCAGTTGTCGCTTGAGATTCTAATTCCTGAGGGGTTTCCTTAATTTGAGCAATGGTCTTTTCTATGGTTTCCTCATCGATTAATTGGCCAGCTGGGGGTTTTTCTGATATTGTTTTTATTTCAATTTTGTCCTCAATTACAGGAATTTCAAAAATACGGTTTCTATCAATCGAGGTACCTACTTGGGTCGAAATATTTTCCTGAGTTTCCATTTTTTCCTCAGTCAAGTCAATTTCTTCTTCTTTTTTCAAAGGAATTTCTATCATTTCTATGCTTTCAACGGGTGTTTCAGCCATTGGGATTTTTGCATCTAAGTTGTTTTTGAAGGTCAAGAAGGTTTGAGTCGAGGCATTTTTGAAAGCTTCCTCAAATGGTGAAAGTTTTTCCGATTTTTCCACCGTCTCAGCACATTGATTCAATTTTTCTTCGAAAGATAGGGTTTCATTTTTCGCTTTAGTATCTAAATATCGATTTATTCTTTCGTCGAGAGTCTCAGTGGGTAGATTAGGATGTAATTCTTGAAAATTTTGAGATGGTTCTGGAGATAATTGTGCTGCGTCGACATACTTGTCTGATTTCTCATCAAAAACTTCCGTTTTTTCATCATGAGCGTCAAATCTTTCCAATTTAGGAGGTTTCTCCTCTAGAGGCTGATCAATTTCTTTTTTGTCTAGATCGCGAATCGTAAATGGTTCAGAATCATCGAACATCTTTCCTATTTCCTCCTCAGTTCCTTTTTCCAAATCTGTGACCTTAACAAGACCTATATTCGGATTGGTTTGAGGTGAATGAGGTGTCAAAATTTCGACTCTGGGTTCAAAAATGGAAGTAGGCAATTTCGATTCAGGCTTTTCACAAGGATCCATCGCGAATAATATTGATTGAAACGTTGGGTGACGAATTTCTTTCGAGATCCAAGAGGTTTCAATCTAATCTGTGCAGTATTACCTTAGAGTAACTGATTGCAGATGGCAGTTGGCTGGATGCCTGGTGGTAGAGTTGAGTAGGTAGCTGTGTCGCTCAAGTAGGTAGCTAGGTACTTCCAAATAGGTGGCTGGCTACTTGGATTGAGAGCTCCGCGCACTTTGACACTTTTGTCACGAATGATTTTTGTGTACAATGTGTCGGAGTTTATATTCATTAAAGGAGTCCAGCTAGGTGCACTGTATTTTTTGAAAAGGTTTTCCCACACTCAAAGATGTGGAAAGAATGACATGTTTATGGGCTTTAAGCAAAACATAGATTAATAATGTACCTAAATTGTTTTAGTTTTAAGCTAGATTACTCCATATTTCCTAAATTAATTATGTACAGGTGCATATGGTAAAATGGTTACATCTAAGCATCTCCGAGCATTTGATTTTTGTGAGAAAATGACTATTTAAGGTGATAAAACTGTCTCTGTATTCTTGAAGAATATTCATGACAGTTTTATCACTTTGATAATGAGGCACACGAATTATTACATTGACATTTTTATCACTAGTATAAAAAGTCAAAATAATTGGTGATATTTTTCGTTGCCTAGCAATTTGTTGACAGTTTTATGACCCTAATTGGCGCACCTGATTTTAGTTTAAGTGGTTTTGTCGCGAGCCTTTCTATATTAACATATTTTAAGGGTAGCACACGTCTGTTTGCGTGTGGGAATCTGTATACTTTGAAAAATACAAGAATTACAAAATGTATTGTGACATATTTATTAGTTTTATTAGAGGTACGCGATGTTTATTTAATTGAATTGTTAAATACAGTAGCCGAATAGTTTATTGACAATTACTGTCATCGAAAAAGGCGCATTTCTATTAATTTGGAAATTAGGATACTTTGATTAGGTGGTTGTTTTACAAACATAAGCATAGCACATACTCGTGTGTATTTATATGATGTGGGTTTTGAAACGGAAATTGGAGGTGATAAATATGTCAAAGTATTTTCTATTTAATCGAAACGAGGTTTTGAGTGACGTTTTTTATTGTTTTAATCTAATTAATTCGGGTGCCTATTTAACATACACAAGATGTGCTTAAGCAGTAGCTAGGTGCATAATGTGTACATGTTTTAGATTGACAGAAATATTTATTACTTCCTAAGCACGCGAGTCTTTTTATACTGAAAATAGATTTTAATTGATTGGTTCCCATGAGCTCTATAGCTTTGTTCTCACGAAAAGGATACAGGATTTTGGAATGTGGTTTGTATAAGTATTCGAAACGAAAACGAGAGTATTTATATGGGATAGAAATGGATAGTTTTGAATGTGTATTTTTCGAGACGAGATCTGTATAGAGAAGAGAACATTGTTAGGGTGAATTTTAAGCTAGAGAAATTTTGAAAAGAGGGTTAAACTTGGTTTTTTGGGAACTATCTAGATTTGGTGATTCTTTTCTGGTACACTGTGTGTATTTACCAGCAAACATTTCGAGTCTGAGTTTCGTATTTTTTGCTTTACGAAGCTCTCAACCCCAAAGCATTGTCTGGTGTTTGCACAGTGTACAAAAAATGAATTTGTAAGACATAGAATTTTGTATGAAGGATCCTATGTATTGTTTTGGTACATAGGGGGTGTTATGAAATGCTTATTTGAACTTTTGAAAAAAGTGAGAAATTTTAAATGATCGAACCTATTGATTTATATGGGGTTTATTTTCTCTCCACTGAGCATACCCTAGAGTATTTCAGTGAGCAGAAAAGACCATGCTTTTGGAAAATATAATTTTTGTACTGGCCTATTTTTCACTCAGTGGGTGTTATGGCATTTTTACTATAATCTAGATCCCTTTTGCACTTCAGATTGGCACTTTTTCTTATTCATATGTAGTCAAATTCATTACGTAATCTGACGAATACGGAAAAATGTGTCGTCTGTATAAGCACAAGTAGGGTTCAGATTTCCATATTTTCGAGTATTTAAACTCCTAAAATATGTGATAGTTTGGTTGTTTTCATCAGTTCGTTGGTAATGAACTGAACCAACCCTCAATGCTATATCATCCACTAAGCAAATTGTTGGTCAGTAGATTAAGACCATTTGCCCCCTGTCCCCCTGAATTTCTTCAAAGGGATACAGGACAAATATGCTCATTTTATATTTCCAAAAGGCTAATTTACGAGTTTAGGATCTTATTTTAACAGTTTAGTTCTATTGTATACTGATCCGAAATTCTTTGGAACGAAATTGTGAACTTAAAAGTTTTGAAAAATTAGGGGTAGTTTTTAAGAATTTTTATATTGGGGATTTTGTTGTACATAGACTGAACTTAGAATCGTCTGTGAACATGTTTATCTTTAAATTTTCACCCTTAGGGGTATTTTTAGCTCATTAAATGAGGTTTATTTGGTTCGGAGACGAATTCTTTTGTTTGCCAAAAAATGGGTTATTTATATTAAGAGATTTCAAGGATATGCTGGGACAGATGAACTTGAATTGCATACTCTTGATGTTTATTAATTTTTGTTATTTTTAGGATTTTTGAAATTAAAGCTTTTCGAAAATATGCTGGGACCTATAAGGGTTGCACATTTCCGATTTTTATGGAAAAAGGAATGTTTTACAGCTCTAAAAGTATGCCAGGATATCAGATTTCGAAGATGTGTGGCATGTATGACTTTTTCAAGAGAGGTTCATCCACGTCAGGCGCCAGACTAAGTGATTAGTCAATTTTGACATGCAACATATCTTGGATAATCGTATCTAAATTTTACATACTTTTGGATTATTTAAGGGATGTTTTATTGGTTTGAAAGTATGCTAGGGCATATGAAATTTTGGGAATTTTGCATACTTTCGTGTTTATTAGAAAAGCATTTCATGATTTAGAGCATAATATCCATGATTTTTAACATATGAAAGGTTTTTACATGCATTTTAGTGGGCTTTTTTAGTCAAAAATAGTTCGATTAAATTACGTTCTAAAATTATTCTCGGATCTAATTTAAGCTATTTTTACCTGAATTTTGATAAAAATGGATATTTATTGAGTTTTTTATTGAATACTATTATTTTTACTTAGCAAGGTTGTATAGTTTTTGCCCCTATTCGCCCTATGAACTATTCTAGGATTCAAGGATTATACAATTTGGGTTACCTCCGAGTCAAACAACCTGTATTTTTATATGGTATATGGGACATACGATATTGGTTAAAAAAAAAATTAAAATACCTGCTATTTAGCCCAGAGGTGTAAGAAAATGTACTAGGGGGTAGTTTTTATGCATTATTGACTAGTTAGTAAAAAAAAAAAAAATCACAAATCGATAGATTTCAACTCGTCACTAATTTTTTTTTGCTTTTAAAGACAATTTAATTCACTTTTGAGTCAAATGGATTGCATATTCTGCCTTTTCATGGTGTTATTACGAAAATTCATTATGCAAGCATCTCAGTCAAAAGGGATGAAATTTGAAGTTTTCAACAAGAAACAGGAAATTAATCTGTATCATACTATACTATTATTGAGTATGGCTCGCTATGTCATAGTTTTCGAATTTGTCACATTTCAGTTAAAAAAAAATTATCAAGAGATCTAGAATTTTTGATATTAGTTATTTTACATTATGGATTATTTACGAGTACTTTAGCGAGTTTAATTATGTTTTTAGAATAATTTTTTGACTCGAATTGTGTTCTTGAAGAGAACCATTTGAAATTCGAGTTCAATGAAATTTGAAAAAATTAAAAATTTGAAAATTTTGAAAAAATTTCTAAGTTTTAAGGGTGAGTTTTTTAGTAAGTTGGAATGAAAATTTTGTAATTTTCATTAGAATTACGCGAAAATTGGGCGCCAATATGATATAGTTAATTCTTGCATAACTATGTATAGAAATATTATGAGAAATATTACTGAGGTGAGAAGGCCAAATATCTCTACATAGGTAGTTATATTTTCCCTATTCCTGGCTAGTTTGAGTGGGTCGGAGAGCGTTTAGAAGTCATACCAGAATTTACTATATGCACAGAAGTCTGTGTCTAACAACAAGTCTACTAGTCGATTTAGCGTGACAAATGATTTATTGTTATAAACAGACATGAAAATATAAAATATGCTAAATTATTTTATATTGTTTAGAGATTGAATAGGGCTGACATATACATGAAATAATCATAAATATACCCTAACTTTGCCTACATATGGATATAGAATAACCACGAATAGGGGTGGTTTGTACCAATTAATTGATTATGATAACTTACTTATCAGGTTCACGAACTGTCCATTTTTCCTGCCTCTTCGGTATGTCCCTAATACTAGACATGGTCGGCAGGGGTTGGTTGGGTTTCAGAGGGTGCTTATCCAGACGAGAAACATGGTCAATGCCCGGGTTGATTGACTCATGTCCGAGATGTACGCGACGAAATAGTATACTTATTTCCTACACGCGAAAGATACGAATTAACCCCTATAGAAGGGGGCGACATCGGTAAAAAAGGGGAGAGACACCCCCAACAGGGTGTCTCATCAGCCTATAACATCTGATGGATTTCCAAAATACGAAGTACATGTTATGACCTAGCACCGGCGAGCTCGAGATACCTATACCATGATCATCTACTGAGATGAACTTCTAATGCGAATTAGCCTAACTACATCTTGCGCGGCAAGTAGCGGATGCGACTAAGTGCATCTTGTCGAAGATGCAAGTGAAAGTACAACTTCTCCAAGCTATAGCGAAGATCAACTGGTTCGGCTCGTGGGCGCGTTGCATTATATATGCATCGCGCTTGGCGCCTTTTTCTATATTTATTGAAGTCACCTCTAGAAGTTAACACGTTCCCATCACTTACGTTTTCGTTATACTAGGCATTCATCGAATACCTACTTACTAGTTATTCGACGAATGACTACTTACGTAGTTGGGCCATATCTCACCATATCATGCTTTTTTTCCAAAATTCTGGTTGTGCATTCTTTTTCAAAGTTTGCGTTGTGCTTTTTTTTCTAAAACTCGCGTTGTGCTTTTTTTGTTGATGTTTGCGTTGTGCCTTTTTTTTTCAAAATCGCGTTGTCCTTTTTTTTTGAAATCGCGTTGTGATTATTTTTTCTGAAATCTTGTTTTTTTCCAAAATAGCGTTGTGTTTTTTCATGAAATCGCATTGTGCTTTTTTTCGAAATGATGTGCTTTTTTTCAAAATTCGCGTTGTGCTTTTTTTCGAAGTTCGCGTTGTGCTTTTTTCTAAGGTTTGTGGTGTTTTTTTTTCAAGATCGCGTTGTGCTTTTTTTTAAATTTCTGGTTGTGCTTTTTTTTAAGAATTGCGCTGCGCTTGTTTTTTCCTAAATTCGCGTTGTGCTTTTTTTCTAAAACTTGCATTGTGCTTTTTTTCAAAGTTCTGGTTGTGCTTTTTTTTTTCAAAATCACGTTGTGCTTTTTTTTTCAAAATGGCGTTTTTTCCCCAAAATCGCGTTGTGTTTTTTTCTGAAGTTTGTGGTGTTCTTTTTTTCAAAATTGCGTTGTGCTTTTTTTTTCAAAATTCTAGAATCGCGTTGTGCTTTTTTTTCTAAAACTCGCGTTGTGCCTTTTTTTTCAAAATCGCGTTGTCCTTTTTTTTGAAATCACGTTGTGCTTATTTTTTCTGAGATCGTGTTGTTTTTTTCCGAAATAGCGTTGTTTTTTTTCATGAAATTGCATTGTGCAAAATCGCGTTGTGCTTTTTTCGAAATCGTGTTGTGCTTTTTTTCAAAATTCGCGTTGTGCTTTTTTTTCAGAGTTCGCGTTGAGCTTTTTTTTCTAAGGTTCATGGTGTTCTTTTTTTCAAAATCGCGTTGTGCTTTTTTCCCAAAATTCCCGTTGTGCTTTCTTTTCAAAGTTTGCGTTGTGCTTTTTTTTCGAAATCGCGTTGTGCTTTTTCTTCTAAAACTCGCGTTGTGCTTTTTTTTCAAATTTCCGGTTGTGCTTTTTTTTAAGAATTGCGCTGTGCTTGTTTTTTCCTAAATTTGCGTTGTGCTTTTTTTTCTAAAACTTGCATTGTGCTTTTTTTTGAAGTTCCGGTTGTGCTTTTTTTTTCAAAATGGTGTTTTTTTTCTGAAGTTTGTGGTGTTCTTTTTTTCAAAATTGCGTTGTGCTTTTTTTCCAAAATTCTGGTTGTGCTTTTTTTCAAAGTTTGCATTGTGCTTTTTTTTTGGAATCGCGTTGTGCTTTTTTTTCTAAAACTCGCGTTGTGCTTTTTTTCCAAAATCACGTTGTTTTTCTTCTTCATAATCGCGTTGTGCTTTTTTCTTAAAATCATGATTGCGTTCTGCTTTCAAAATCCCAATCACTTTTTTTCAAAGTTGTGTTGTGCTTTTTTTGAAAATTGCGTTGTGCTTTTTTTCCAAAATTGTGTTGTGTTTTTTTTCTGAAATCGCGTTGTGCTTTTTTTTAAAATCATGATTGTGTTCTGCTTTCAAAATCCCAATCGCTTTTTTTCAAAGTTGTGTTGTGCTTTTTTTTGAAAATCGCAATGTGCTTTTTTTTCAAAATTGTATTGCGATTTTTTTTGAAATTTCGTTCTATTTTTGAAATTCGCGTTGTGCTTTTTTTCAAAATTGTGTGTTGCTTTTTTTTCAAAATCGCAATTTGGTTGTGCTTTCCTAACTAAAGAGGCTACGCACACTGTTACAGCTGCGCCAAGCGCAGCTGTCTAGTTTTCTATTATGCCTCGAGTTGTGTTTGTGGGATGTTGTGTGATATATTTCATTTCCAGTCATTACTTTTACAGGCATGAAATTCGGTCACTTGAAAAGTAACTTAGTCACTATTTCACTTGCAAGTCACTTTTTGTCGCTATTTCGGCGAAAATGGCCAAAAAGAAGATTTGTCGTGTAAAAAAAGAAAAAGTGGAAAATATTGGGAAATTATCAATATATTTTTCATGAAAATCCTTCAGAATCATTACTTTAAAAAAATTAAAAACAACTGTTCAACATTTAAGTAAAATGTGAGACGATGTGATAGAGCCGATATTTTCTAAACCGTACAGGTAGATATCGAAAGATCAGGAAAAAATTAATCACCTGTCGGAATTTCAAGTGCTAAAGTGCCTTTTTCGATTTTTGGTAATTTTTGAAAATCAAATTTATGCCTAATTGTAAAATGAGGGAAAAAATCAAAATTTTACCAAATTGACCTTGAAAGCTGAAATTCGGGATCTTCCCTATTTTCGACCTACCGAATCGATTGGAAACTGTGGGAAAGCCGAAATCAATTCTGCGAACTAATTTCAATACGCTACGAAGTCGACTGTAGGAGTGTAGGATGGTCGTTTCGGAGTCTCCAGCGACTTTTTGAAAATTACTGAAGTCACCAGATTTTTGAAACTTGAAATTCCCACAACATTTTATCAAATGGAGTTAGCAAGCTGAAATTTACTTCGCAAACTAATTTCAATACGAGATGAAGTCGACTGCATGGTGGTTTCAAATAGTTTTGAAGCTTCCAGCTACTTTTTGGAAATTTCAATTTTCCAAAAAACGCCATACAACCTTTCAAAAAGTCGTAGAGCGTCGGATTCCAGAGACTGCAACATCACATACACCGAATTGTATTATAGGTACATATATTTTTTTGGTCCTACGATTACATTCACCAAAAGTACCTAATTTCATTTCCGACATTATCAATGTATTTTCAGTACAAATATTTAGCATTGAAATATGATGGAAATAGAAGAGAATAATTATAAAAAATTTGCTGCAACTTTTAAACCAGATCAAAGATCCCACTATTTTACTATGCCATTTTGTAGAGAATTTTATGCCCTTTCCAGTTGTATATAATTTTTTTAAATCCTCGAAATTCTTCATCGAGAAAATTGCGATTTTTCAAGCTCAAAAAGGTAACTAGATTGAGATTACTGGTTTGCCTAATTTATACTTCGACGCGCCGTAACTAAAAACCAGATCGCGGACCTCACTATTTTATTATGCCATTTTGTAGAGAATTTTATGCCCTTTCCAATGGTGTTCAATTTTTTGAAATCCTCGAAATTCTTCATCGAGAAAATTGCGATCTTCTGGCGTCGACTTCGTAGGGTATCGAAATTAGTTTGCAAAATGATAGTGCGGCATATGACAATAGGAGTAATTGCACCCCCTCCCCCCCCCCCGCCGATCCGCCCGGACAACTTTTTTCTGAACAGAAAGGGGACATCCTAAGGAACATTTTAAAGTAAACTTGCCAAAAAAAAGTTGGCCTTACTTACAAAATGGCGAGGCGGCCATTTTGATTGACAGGTCACCCGAAATCGCAGATTTTGCGTTTTAACATAGGACTTGCACGAACTTTTTCAAACTTTACAAAAGTAGATAGAAAGATCATGCAAAAATTCATCACCTGTCAAAATTTCAAGTGCTAAAGTGCGTTTTTCGATTTTTGGTGAATTTTTGAAGATCGAATTTAGGCCAAAAATGAGGGAAAAAAATAATCAAAATTTTACCAAATTGACCAAGAAAGCTGAAATTTGGGATATACCCTGTTTTCAACATGCCAAATCGATTGGAAACCGTTTCAACCCGTTTTGAGCAGTACTGGAGCCTCCAGCAAATTATTGAAACTCTAAATTCCCACAAAATTCCAATTTTTACCTCATAAAAATACCCCCTCCCCCAAGTAATTGAATAACTTGAAACTGCGAGGATTTTTTTTCAATTTGTAGGCAACTAGATATTTCAGCTCTTTCATTTCTCTAATTTTTTCAATTTTGTTTCATTTTATGAATTTAAAAAAAAAATTTCAAGTGTGTTTCGAGCAAAATTCATGCCTTTTTCAGGACTTTTCATGACTTTTATAACCCTTTAGACACTCTGATATGTATATCTGTTTTATTTTCGAAAAAGGGGAAAAATACCGAAAATTGCTAAGTTGTACCTACATTAAAAATGCCGAGAAAAAATGAAAAAACCAAAAAGTGTAACTAATAACCAATTCTGAATATGAAAAACAAAAAACCATAGGTAACCAAAACAGTTATTATTTTTTTTTTTAAAACCATCATTCGTATTTTAAAATTCTGAATCCAAAAAATCAATTCCTCACATGAAAAATTTGGGTTTTTCAAGTCTCGAAGCATGAATTTTCGAAAACTTTTGCCCTCGCTTCACTCGAGGAAATTCGTCCCTCTTTTTCAAAATGAGATACCAAAAAATTCAAACCCTGAGCCAGCCCACCGTTACTCTGCTCTTGTAAAACCTCTAGTAAAAAAATCAAACTCTTTCCTACTCTTCACTCCTTCTTTTACTTTACTCTACTTTCGCAGCTTTGCTAAAAAAAATAAGCAAGAAGAAAAAAGTGATAAAATACGGGTAAAACATTTCTAGTACACACCAAAAAATAACCAGAAGAACATTCAGTATTCAATTTTAAAAAGTTGGACTATTTTGCAACTTTTTGGTAATCTTTAGCAACAAAGCGAGACTTTTTTTCAATACTGTCAGACAAAGAAAAAAAAAACATTTTTGGCAAAAAACGCGAGACTCTTGGATAATTTTCAGAAAAAAATCGGAATTTTCTGGAAGAAAAGCGACAATTATTTTTACCCATCGAAGCTGCATCCTAGACTCGAGAAAATAGGTATAACACATGCTTTTCGTCGCCAAAAAGATTCGTGGATAATTACCCGTATATTTATCGGCGGTTATAAAAATTACGTACATAATGTAGATACTTACATGTACTCGTACGTATAATTGGCCGCAAATCTTTAAAGCCAGGAGGTGATTAAATCAAATTCATCTTCTTCCGATACAATTTTTGCCGACTTAAAACTGGTTTCCACCCGCTTGGCCCAAGTTGTTGCGCCGCCAGGAGCATTGAACTTGTAATCTGCAATGGGAACATTGTGCATGTAATATGTGTATCGATTCTGATCTTCTGCACTTTGATTTTTCGCAGTTTCAGGCATGATTTACAAAATGAATAAAAATATGTGTTCATTTAGGGCAGGATTACCAATGTTGCGATGCTTTTTCAAAATGTTTGTAAAAAGATCAAAACTTTTTCCAGTTTTTTGATTTTGGTAAAAAAAACAGATCTTAGGGAAATTTTTGAAATAAAGGTAGTTTTTTTATCAATTTTGCTAAAAAACTAGAATTTTTGTCATTTTTTGATAAAAAGCAAGAATTTATATCAACTAAGTTATGGGCAAAACTTCTTTGTAATTTTTGTCAAAAAGATGAGACTTTCTCCATTTTTTTTTTTTTTTTTTTTGGTGAAAAATCGTAGCTTTTTGGCAATTTTTGGCATAAAAAGCAATATTGAAAAAATTTAGATTTTGTGAAATTTTTTCGAGAAAGCGAGACTGACAACAAGCAAAAGGTCAAAAAACTGGAAACTTCCTAATTTTAAAAAATTCGTTAAAAATAAGGAAATGTTTGAATCAGTCAAATGATGCCTTTAACTCATAATACGCGAGTGGACGAATAAAAAAAATTATTACGACAAATTGGTCACCTTGAAATTTGAAAAAGCAAACTGGTGCTCAAAATGGTGAAAATTTCAAACTTTCAAATTGTATTTGTCCGTTTTGTTTTTTTTTTTGAAAATGGACAATTAATTTGTCACAGGTAACAACCTTTTTTGTTCGTTCACTCAACTCTCAATTAGTATGGGACTGAAGTCATTTAAACAATCCAATCATCATTTCATAAAGTGCTCAAAATGGTGAAAATTTTACGCTTTCAAATTGTATTTTTTTAAATTTTAAATAGGCAATTAATTTGTCACTGGTAATAAGAATAACTTTTTTTGTTCGTCCACTCGATTAGTATAAGCTAGTGAAGTCATTTGAATGATCCAAACATTATCTCGTTTTCGCGTAGCACGCAACTCCGTTAATTTGCAGGATAGGCAACTTATCACACTTGATATTGCTCAATGTTCGTCTTTTCGAGTACTTTTCAATTAAATTTTGCATGTCATAAAAATAATTGTGTATGCTTTAGCATTTGGCATCGATAAAATACAATTAGGTACCTATGTAATACTTACTTTGGATACAAAGTGTAACAAAAACACCAAAGCAAACATGTATGTATTTTTGAAAAACCACGTTGTGAGATATGATTCTCCATTTAGCTAACGTTAGTTATAGGGAAAAAATGCTCTAATACCGGATTGGATAAACACATATATGTACATGGAAAACCACTTTAAGAGTAATGATTCTTCATCTGCCCAACGTTGTTCATCAAAACGTATCTCAAATTACTGCTTGAATTCGAAAAATCACCTTTAGGTTTGATTCTTCATAATTTTTTTTGGAGTTTGAGGCTTCTGATTTATTCAAGCAATTTTGGCAAAAATGTTGTTCACTTTGCCTTTTTTATCATAAATTTTATGGTTGATTTTGATGATTTATATTACAAGGAAGGATACAAAATGAAACAGCAGATACAATTTTTGAAAACTTGAGCTGATAAAGAGCTGAATTTCATTCTGCCCTTTTTTATAGTAATTTTTTCAATTTCGGAACCTAAAAATTCAGCCAAGGACTTCAGTATGGTTCGAAACCTTCACCAATCGTCCATTGATTGATGATGTGGTCCTCAATTTGATGCAAATTCAATTTTTTCGTGACGAATGGAGCAAATTTTCAGTTTTTAAAAATTTACTGTGATTCGAAAAATGAAATTCAGCACCGAAACTTTGGTCCAGTGCTCTATTTTGGATGCTCTTTCGATTTTTCTACGTCCGGTTCAAAAATGTGTCTGCTAAATGAGATATCATTCGTGAAGACTGTGAGAATTCAAGGATACCACACCAAGGTGCAAGGTGCTTGAACAGCATTCAGTACCCAGTTCTCACATTAGCCTTCACGAGTTCATTCAACACCTATCTAATTGTACACATTACCAAGAAAAAATCAGCGCACGACTTCGTAAAAAAAAAATTTATTCATCATACAATCGGTTCAATTTAGAATTGAGATCGAAGATGGAAAGAAAAGACAAGAAGAAAATACAAAAATTTCTAAACATAAGATAAAAAAAAGGAAGAAAAAAAACAAACAACACTCTTAACACAATGTAAAAAAAAGAAGAAAAAAACAATCATTCTTATAATATACGCGAAGAAAACAACACGAAAAAACAAAAATAAAACAGTCTTTAGACACACACACAAGTAAAAAAAAAAACAAAGAAAGTAACAACAATAAAAAGGTACTTCTATTTCATACCTCCAAAATTTTTTTCACCTCTATTAAGGCGCACCATAAAAACACACGCGAAAAACAATAAACTCGAATCTAATTACTCGTGTTTTCAACCACGTGAAATAATAGGTAGGTAAAATTAAACACACATATTACGGAAAAATTTTAAAAAAATAATTTTAAAAAAACAGGAACAACGTCTCTTCGTATAGGAACCAAAGTCAAACTTATCGGTGGAAATGAACATGACAAGAATTATACATTTAATCCGGCATGTGTAGTAAAATGGTCCTCCAGTAGTTCCATATTGACGAAAGTTTTCGAACATAGAGTACACATAAAGATCTTTTCTTCATTATGTGTCAGTAGATGTAAACTAAATGCGATATCACCTTCGGAAAGGTGCAGACATCGAGCACAAATGAATAAATTTTCTCCAGTAAGTTTCCAGTGATGCTCGAGATCGTCTTTGGAAGCGAATATTTCCCGACAATACTGGCATTCTTCTGCGGTCGGAATCGGTGGGTCGGTTTCATCTGAACCAGCATCTTCATCATCGTTTTCTCCACAGCTCATTGTATTTTCATCTTCTTCTTCTTCCTGACAACTAGGTAAGATTTCTTCGCCTTTCATTTCAGGCTCATTTTTAATCGGCGGAGGAGGAGTTTCGTCTTTAATCAAGGGCTTAATTTCGGCACCCGGATGCATTACTTCTATATGTCGTTGCAATCGATGATTTCGAAAGAATTTTTTATCGCAAATATGGCATTCGAATATTCTATGGCATTCCTTATGTGCTCTTAATTTGAACCTAGCTGTGAAAGATTTCGCGCAAAAATGACAAACGTATTTATGGTTCTTGATATGTATGAGTAGATGTTGCTTCGTGACGAATCCTTTGTCGCAATAAGAGCATTTGAAATCTTTACAACGTTCGTGGACCGATTTCACATGATAAGACCACGCGGTCCGACTGGTTAAAACTTTATTGCACGTTTTACAACTGAATTGTTTTTTCGCATAATGGCGTTTCTTGTGTTTGTTGAATCTTTTCCACTTGCTGTAGGTTTTCGTGCAGAATTCGCATTCGAAGGATGTTTTCGATGAATATTTACTCTCTGATTCGGTAGTACTCGGGCTAGGTGAAGGGCTCGCGAACGAGTCGAAATTCGGTGAAAGACCTCTGGGTGGCATTTCTTCGGATTCGCACGAGCTCGAGGTATCTTCTTCGGCTTGATTATTACTATTTAAAGGTCTGTTTTCGATATCGGAATTGGTACCTTCGCTGTTTTCTTCTGGATTGCAATTATTTAAAGGTGTGGTTTCGGTATCGCTATTATTGGTGGTAGTTTGGCTATTTTCGTCTGGCTGGTGATCACTTTTTGTCGTTATGGTGCTGGTGTAATATGGTTTTTTGTTATCTAATTCGCATCGGTTTCGAGAAAATTTCACTTTGATTCGTTCGTTGAAGATTTTTGCACTTAGGGCGATCATTGGATGTATTCTATGTATGGCAGGCGTGTCAGCGTTTTCTGTTTCGTCACTCCCGACCACACTTTGGTTCTGATCGACAATCATCTGCGCAAAAGAAAAAGAATTCATGAAGATTTGATCGAAGAAAAATATCTAGGTAAACTGAACATAATACTACGGTATTGTACTCAAAATAATGATGATAGGAATCGTGAAAAGTTTGAGGGGCAGAGCGAGCTACGTTCTTTGAAATAATTTATCAAATTACCTAGCATTTTTGTAGCCTATTTTCAAGATTGAACCAATGTTAGATGTAAATAAATCCGCAGAAAAAAGTGAAAAATTCAACTGTCTAGAATTTTTTTTCGAGAAATGAATAAAACAGCAGAAAAATCACCCTGCTACGACCAACACACTACGAGTACAAACGACAAGAAACAATAGGAATCTAGCATTTATAATATTTCAATTCGATAGAAAACTTCAACGCAATAAAAAATGATGAGTCAAATCGAAAAGCAAACGAATATGGTAGGTAAGTACATACATATGTAGTACACAGACATACGAACAATAAACAACAACACGGCGAAGACTTTCAAATCCTACCATCAAGAAGCAGTACGTAGAATCGCGAAAAAAATTGAGTAAACATTTTAAAACAAATAAAAGAATTTTCACTGACTCAAGAATGCGTCAGCAGAAGTGCTCTTGCTACGTAAACGAAACAATGAAAGAACCAACTAAGTAAATTCAGCTGTTAGAAAATTCAAATATATTATTCACAAATGCAAAATGAAATTTTTCCCATCAGAAATTCTGTAGGATCGATAGTGATACGTGAAACCCATTTCTTCTTCATTTATCCGGCAGGCGAACTTCTCGAAGTGCTTTCTGATTCGAACGAGAACACGATTTTTGAAAACAGCATGGTCTGAAACCTCCAACAAAAATTTCAGCTGCCCAAATTGATTTTCCGCGAGTTTTTGAAAATCAAAAAATCTAATACATATTTTTAGCGAATTATGCTGATCTAGAAAAAAAATGTATTCTTTCAGTAAAGACGATGGAAATTAATTAAACCAAAAACTTGTATCAACTACTCTGAAGAAAAATTAAAGATTTTGAGCCATTCTGGAAGCCTCTAGTGCAATTTACAATTTCTCCAGAACTTTTAAACGTCTCCAGAAGGCGTGGAAATTGATTCAGGGCAACTAAAAGTCGAGTTGTGGCTTACTCTCGACCTGTACAACGAATTTATCTACAAATTGAGCCAATTTCTTGACGGACACTTCAAATGAGTTTTTTCAATTTCGTGATTTTCCCCTTCAAAATGCACTACTCAACAGAAGACACCACCAAGGAGGTATTCCATTCAACTGGTTGAACAGATTTTGAACCAGTTCGAGTACTTATTTCATTTTTCAAATTTCTGAAGAATTTTTGAATTTCAAAGACCCATTTTTCACGAAAAAACTCATAATTTGATCAAATTAAGGTAAATAGTTTAAATTTGATTAGTATTTTATGTTCGACTGTTGGAATGGATTGGTAGAGGTTTCGAGCCAATTAAGGCACAAATTTTCAAAATGTCTGATTTCAATCTCCATTTTGACAAAAAAAAATTCAAAAATATAAAAATTCCAAAACCTACTGGAGGCTCCAAAGTAGCTGAAAAAAAATACCACAAATTGATTTCAGCTGTTTACGTTAATACATTTAAAAACGACAAGTTTTCCATTTTTTTTTTCAATAGGTACTTGCTAGAAAATATTTTGGATTTGAACCATTGAAAACGAATTTTTGAAATTTACGTGTACATACCCAACTAAATCGATCGAAGTGTTCACATCAACGGTTAATTCGAATTTATAGGAGCTGAATTTCATTTGAACTCTTCAAGTGAAAATTATTTTTTACCGAACTAGGAAAACTAAAAAGTCGCTGGAAACTCCAGAATGGCTTAAAACCATCAAAATTACGGTAAATAGAATAATATTACTACACAGGAACTCTCGCCTTCTGCACAGTGAGATATTTTTCATTTTAATGACGCAAAATGCATGTAAAATGGTAGAATTTATGCATTTTCGTGCATTTTGAACGATCTTGTTACACAGCCAACAATTTGTGGGAAACGAGCCAATTAGAAAAGCGAATTTGTCTCCAAGTTGAAGTGAAATATTTCTATTTTCAGCCAACAATATCTTCTCTTGCCAAATCCGAAAATAAAATTTTTTCATAATTACAAACAAACATTTTTCATTATTTTGTTTTTTTACAAAGAAAAATGGATCAAACTTGAAAGTTTGACAATTCTCCAAAAATTGGCAAATGAAAGTAATGGACACCTAAAATTTGATATGATTTAGTTTATACCTCTTTGGTGAAACTATTTCAAAACTGACAAATTGGTAATTACTGATTACTGATTAGTTGAATGCAAAACTTCTGACTCATTCTTCATATCAAGATTTGATAGGAATAATTAAATCGTGATAACGAACGAGAGCAGGTGGTAATTATCTTCTTAGTTTTTCTGATTCATTATTTGAGAATGCTTCAAAGTAAAGAATTTTAAAGTGAGAACTTTTTAAACTGGCACTCTCTGGTTTGAACATTTGAGGGGCTTCATGGAAAAAGGGCCTTTTAGTCAATTTTTTTCACTGATTTTTACAAGTTCAAAATGGACTTGAAAATTTTTTCTACAAGCAAACATTTTCCGATTTGTTTTTTTTTTTTTTCATGGAAAAACACTTCAATATCACTGAATATGGTGAAATTATTTTAAAATTTTTTAAAAATACACTCAAATTAAGAAAAAAAAACAAAAAAATGACCAAGGCCCCTTCTCCATAGAAGAACGTCTCATTTTCTGGAATTTACGAATTCGTCAAAAATTCATTTTTCAAGTAGCACACCTAGAATGTCGCAACTGTCGAGAGGGTGCCCAATACGCATTAATCAAAATCAAACTTATAGGTAGGTCCTAACGTTCATTTCTGGCCTTTTTAGAGTGATTTGAAGTTTCTGAAGAAAATTGAAAAATTTATTCACATTGGTTTGTTCTGCTCAAAAACAATTCTTTTCCATGAAAAAGTTTAAAAATCGTCATTTTCAAACAGTTTTTTTGAATTTGTTCGTAATTAAATGTTCAAAAATTCGCCAAAAATCCAAAAATAAACTTCAGGACTTGAAATTTTGGTTACAGGAGGTTTCGAACATGCTCTTTTCATCTACCTTGTTTTCGTTCAAATCGGAGATTGCAAGTTTCAGAGTCCGATAAAACAGTAAAAAAAACTGTCTAACCCACTCTTGGATTCGTTTATCGGGTTACAAACGAGGGAAAGGATTTAAAAATACACCTGAATCGATAACAGAAGTTGTTGATCTAAGTACTTGTGAAAGATTTATAAACGAGAAGGCTAATCTCCTTTCTGACTCATGTTTCAATATGTACAAGGTGGAGATAAAAGTCTCATGACGTGGTGAACGTAGATAACACAATACGAGTAACAGGAAATCGCTCCCTTCTGCAAACATTTCAATACAAATATTATTTCTACCATTTTTTCATACCATGCGAAGAATGAAACCAAAAAGACATCATAATACATATTATATTTTTTGATCAGAAATCGTTAGAATAAATCCATCATAGGTACAATATTCACGATTACTCAACTGCAATCAATATTGATTTGAAGTAAATGGACCGATATTCGATTTACGTCACAGCATCCGATTGAGTGCAAAACGCTCCAAATTATCATAAAAAACTCGAACTCAATTTTAGTACACGAGGTATTTGACTTGAAAGCACATCGTAAAGCTATAATGACAGCTTGCTGTTTCAACCATTTGAAAAACATAAATAGGTATACTACAAGAAAATTTGGCAAATGGAACTAGAAAGGTGAGCTTCACATTGGCAGATCACCAGAAGTATCTAATGAGTTCTATTTTACATGCAAAACTGCACAGTCGTTAACAACTTGATATGTCTATTTACTAGTCTACTTCAAGTGATTTCGTTTCAATATCATCACATCTTCAAACTTTAGTGAAATGATTTTTATTAAAATCAACTAGCACTTGAGCCACTCTCCTCAAAATTCAATAGAGCCCATCTAAAAAACGAAGAAAAAATGTTGGGACTATTGTGTCAATACTTGGACCTTTTCTCCGGCCCCTTCTTTTTTACAAAAGCTCAAATTTGAGGATAAAAAAATATTTTTTGAAAAAGGAACCCTACCTAGTACCTACCAAATGGTTTCAATATAAATGGTAATGTTTTTTGTTGGGAGGAAGGAGGGGGGTTAATGAAAAATGGGAAAAGTTGAGCTCATTCTGAGCGAGTCTCTTTCTATCTTGCATATTTTTTAGCAAAAAAAAATTGAAAAAAAATAATTTTCAACTTTTTTTTCAAAATCATTTTTTATTTAATTTTATAAAAATTTACATTTTGAGCTTCTGCCTGGCACTAAGCCTTATTTTTCATTTACTTTTTCTCTTTAATTCTCAGATGCCTCTCAACAATTACATATACATATTGCATAAAGAACCTACACATTTTCAAATGAAAAAATAAAAAAATTTTCAAGGATTTCCAAACACTGAAAACTTGAGCCAGATGCCTAAGAAATCCGAACTTCTTAAAAAATTAAAAATAGATAATCTACCTGAAAATGATCCATTCCAAAAAAAACAAAAAAAAATCGCAAAGATTATTTTTTAAAAAATCACAATTTTAAAAAAACACATTAATTCGTTTTGAAACCACGAACCGAACCTGCTAAATCGGAATGCAGATTGAAATCACAAATGATAAAAACATACTTTGTGTGATAGCCCAGAAGCAATTTGCGATTTAAAAAATTCGCTTATCTGTACAATAATCGCGTAGGTATCTCAACCTTGGTAAAATGAAATTAAAGGTAGATAAGTTGAATAGGTTTAGGTACATATTTAGGTCAGGTTTTGATATAGGTACATAACGTAGTTACGTGTCCCAAATTTCTTCCCTAGTCTACAAAGTCGAGAAGTTTTATTTGAACAATTCTACAGTATATCAGAAGAACACATAAGTGTATACATACTCGAATATGCAAAAAACAACACCAAAACACACATCGATTAATTCAAAAAAAAAAAAAAAATACTGGATTCGAACATCGCAAACAAACACATACATCGATAAATTTCAAAAAAAAAAAAAAAAAATGTTTCTTTGAAATCATTACAAAATGAAATAAATATTTTTGAAAACCTGGATCACCTCATCGCCATCTGCTTGATATAGTCCAGTCATTAAAGACATTTTTACAGGAAAAATTATTATCAAACAGATCTTTCGCAAATATTGTTCACAGAGGTCCCCTCAACAACATACTAAAAGTCCTGGCCCGTACGGGGTCCGGAACCCCCTCAAAGGGGGGTGGAACCTCCCCCAAAATCAGTTTTTCGCCATTTTCTCCCCCGCATTGCATTTTAGCGAAAAATGTGTAACAGATAAAAGAATCTACGTCAAATTTCCGATCTAATGATGTATCAACTTTCCTTGTATGTTCAAGGGGGGCGGAACTGCAACCATTTAAATGAGGGGGGTTTTCTGAAAAATAGATAAAGGCTATAGGCGCCTAAGAGGGGTGAAATGGTCCCCGAAAACGTTCGAGTTGATATTAGTATGGAAGGTAGGTACCATTGAGAAACTTCCGCGTAGAAAGTTTCAGATCCACACCCCCTCCTCTTTTTGGGGAACCCCCCTTTTCTGAAACTTCAATAACATATTTCTCAACCCCATTTCAACCGATTTTGAAAATTTTTCAGTATGTTATGTATATCCTTAGTAGGTATCCACACAAAAATTTTCAACCCCCTCCCCTCATATTTACCCCTCAAAATAGCGTTTCTCAACTTATTTTATGCTTTTTAACAATAAAAAAAATTGAGGGGGCCAAGTGCTCTGGAGAGGGCTAGATGAGTCTAGCAAAAAATCAGACATCATATTCGTGCTCAGCGGTATCGAATCATAAGAAAACGACACCCTATTCATTAATAATTAGTTATTTTCCCCAAAATTCCCATTTCACCCCCAACCCTCTCTAAGACTCATTTTTACATCATTTTGAGGGGTAAATATGAGGGGAGGGGGTTGAAAATTTTTGTGGGGATACCTACTAAGGATATACATAACATACTGAAAAATTTTCAAAATCGGTTGAAATGGGGTTGAGAAATATGTTATTGAAGTTTCAGAAAAGGGGGGTTCCCCAAAAAGAGGAGGGGGTGTGGATCTGAAACTTTCTACGCGGAAGTTTCTCAATGGTACCTACCTTCCATACTAATATCAACTCGAACGTTTTCGGGGACCATTTCACCCCTCTTAGGCGCCTATAGCCTTTATCTATTTTTTAGAAAACCCCCCTCATTTAAATGGTTGCAGTTCCGCCCCCCTTGAACATACAAGGAAAGTTGATACATCATTAGATCGGAAATTTGACGTAGATTCTTTTATCTATTACACATTTTTCGCTAAAATGCAATGCGGGGGAGAAAATGGCGAAAAACTGATTTTGGGGGAGGTTCCACCCCCCCTTTGAGTGGGTTCCGGACCCCGTACGGGCCAGGACTTTTAGTATGTTGTTGAGGGGACCTCTGTGAACAATATTTGCGAAAGATCTGTTTGATAATAATTTTTCCCGTAGATGGGACATAATTGGTCTTTAATGACTGGACTAATACTACTGAACTACGCAGAAATTTTTAACGTTGTTTGAATAATAACGATTGATTTGCTGTGGTATCCAGATCTAGGGTGCACATTTGCCTACAGACCTGGCTACAGAGTCAATGTACGGTTTCAGAGGAATAATTACCATCTGTGTACGAGTGTAGGTGTAGGTAGTACCTATCTGTCTGCAACCCATACAGACATACAACTCGCACGTGGTCGAATATGATAAAATTGACGGAAATGAAGCGATTAGATAGAAAATTAAAAAGTGTAGGTACCTCCAATCTGATATGATTCTGAGTCAACGTAATAAGTATCCTATAGAAATAAATTACTTAACCTTGGATAAAAAATAATCACAACTAATAGTAAGTTTCAAACAAACAGTTTTCATCGCCACAAATCACACCAGACCAAAAACTATACGGATAAGAGTCAACTATGTTAGTATGTGGATTCAAAAATGCGATCGAGAGATGCTGTTAGGTGCATAGAAAGTGGAGAGGGGAAAGGAGGAAGCCGAAAAGTAAGTGCATTTGCCAAAAAAACACAATTAGAATGGAATGATCATGGCTGGCTGACGTGATTTAAATACATACACACCTACACATTGCAGATTGCAGCATCTTAAAGCTTGGCTATCTCTTTGCCCAGCATTGCATTAGTTCTGAAGGGCGAGGGAATTGATTTAGCTAAGTTCAAACACCCGAAAAAATGAAACCAGAAATTTATCGAGGTAAAAAAAATGATAACTGATGCTGAGACGTTTTTAGTACAAAGTACACGTCGAGATATCGGGTAAATAAACTTATCAAAAACTTTTCAGTACAAGAATACGAGTAAGAACGAAGGAAGAGTTATAAAACGCGCGCATACTCGTAATTGGCAACATGATCGCTTGTTATTTTTCTTCAAACGTATTTTTTCGTACAACAGTAGACAGCAAGAAGTAGACGTGACAATTGGCAAAACAATAATTCGCGATTTTCCCATAAGTACGAGTAAAAAAAAATAAAATAAAAAGGTTCGAACAAAACCTAATTTACAAAAAAACAGACGAGTCTCCATAGTATTTTGCGAATTAGCTGACAGAAGTTTTTAATTACAGTTATACCAATGACAAACACGTGTGATTCGGCTTCTATAGGCATGGCAATGACATGTGCACCGACTTCATCAGAAATTCAATATCCTCCTCGTTAGTTCATTACCAAGAACTTGTTGATTGAAATACTTAATTTTTAATGAAGCTCGTCTTACGAAGATAGGGCTTACAATTTATGAATGGAGCGTGATAAATGTGATCCGATGATCGAAAATAAATTTCAATAACAGAGAACACGTAATACCTACTCCTATTTGAAGAAAGCGTACTGTTACATTCTCGCCACCAATTGTGCCTACCCTTAACATTCAACTAATCACCTACTTATCCTTAGCCTTAAGCTACCAGTATTTTATACATATGTAAATCATAAATAACAAATATTTCTCTTCCAACAGTTTCATCCTTAATGACTAACGAGCCTTTTCCTTCCCTTAATTACTCACTACTCATGTATTTATACCTTTCTAAATCCTTATACTTAAATATTATTATAAATAGAACGAACAAACCAAAATTAGATCAGTCTTAAAACGTAGCTAGCTTGTTTAACTACAGTATTCTAATATACTTTAAAATGAAGTTGGCGTTATTTTTCCAACACTACGAGTCGTAAAAACACGAGTGCAGTATGCTTCAATTACAGCGTGTCCAAAGAATGAACGACCAATCTGAAGACTTGAACACAAACGAGTAAGCGAGTCCGAGTACCTCTAAAAAAAATGCAAATAAACATACTGTCTGTGTCTACCTTGAAAACTGAAGGACCAAACAACCGTCAAGGGGGGGGGGAGTTGAAACAGTTTTTGCCATGAACACTGAGTAGAAGAAGGTACATTGAAAGGTGAGCAAAATTGTCTAGATGAGATATGAGTTTCTGCTCCACTAGCAAATCGAAGGTATACTACATATAAATAAATGTTGAGAGAAAACGTCATTATTTCGTATTTCCAAAACGTTGAGAGTGTTGAAATATCACTAGACAGTTGGACTGCTGACTCCCACACGAGAACTCGGGAATTCGACGTCGAGACTCGAGAGTTGCGATAGGGTTCGAAATAAACTTACCCCTACCATCTATCATAGATAACATTTAAAAGGATAGAACCAGTTCGTCGTGGGTGGTCGTCTCCGGAGGGGGAATAGAATATTAGCCTAACGAGCGAATGAAAGGTATGGTATGCAGTCGTCAAAGTCTAACAGTACAAGAAAAAAGAAAGTCGAAGCCAGACTTCGAGCAACTAACGTGGTAGAAGAATAGAACAGCAAAGGCTACATTGCCACATAACTACACACGAATCCAACACTGAAGAAATGAAGGAGTGTAAGAAAAATTTCAACACGTTTTTGAATGGGCAATGGGTAAGTACAAGTAGCTATAGCTAAGGTAAGTAACTTTGAAACTTCCTTCATTTTGACTCCATGATTTAAGAACTATGTTGGGCAAAAAACCTTATAAGAACGATTAGATTAGTTTCATTTGAAAAAAAAAAATATATATATCCATGATAACTTTTCCACTGCATTTTCCCCACAGGCTGGGTGCACTTAGATTAATTTTTGATCATTGATGTATTTGATGCTAGGAAAAAATTGTTACATCTATCAAATTTTTTCAATTCGAATAAGAATTTTCCTTCAATCCAATCTTGAAATTGCTCGCTATTTGCCTTTGAAATTGAAAAAAAAAATGATTCCCGGATTCAAAAAAGCTCAACCCAGCAAGCAGACAGCAAGAATCAAAATATATTTCTGATAGCATCATGCATTTGCAGGATTGCGAATTTCCAGAACAATTTCTTGCAGTCAACACCTCTTGTTTTAGGTGTGATCTGAAAACATTGAAAAAAAATCAAACAAATCATCCCAAGGAGAGAGCGGGGCTGATCAGAGTCCACTTATAATAATAACAGCTTCCCTAATCAATTGAAGATGAAGAACTGAGGCAAAACGACAAGTGTCTTTTTCACACTTTCTGATTTCTAGATAAAATACACAGGGTGGTGTGGTCCAACAAAAAAAAGAGAACACCCATATTCATTTATTCAACAAATACCAAACGTTTAAAAATGGGTACTTGAATTACCACCATGTACAATTGTACAGTTCCAACTGCAACTAGCAAATTCAGTTTACTCTTCCCACAACTAGAAAATGTTTTACTCTCCTAAAATAATTGAAAGGAAGAGTGTGTCAAGTGACTAGTGGCCCACTCTGCATACAAGTAATAATTTAGAGGAGAAAAAATAAAAAATATTTTTTTACTAATTTCAAAATTTGTGATTTTTTTTAGAGTGTGAACATAAATTCTGATTGGCCCACTCTGCATAGTTACAAGTAGTAATTTAGAAGAGAAAAAAAAAGAAAAATATTTTTTTTTAATTTCAAAATTTGTGATTTTTTTTTTTTAGTGTGAACATAAATTCTGATTCTACATTTCAAACTAAGTACTAGATAACTTGAATATGATATACGAGCAATCTATCTTTAAATATGCCTAGTCTATCCATTATTTAAAAAAAAAATAAAAAAAAAAACTTTTTTAATTTTAGATAAAATGCAGGAACATAATTCGAAAAACAATATTACATACAACGCGAGTACATTGACAGGATTATCTTAACAAGTCTATGCAAATGAGAATAATTTATGATAAAAGAACAAAACAGTCTTTGACACTATAGTAACAAATGGTAATACTCCTTTCAATAATGTAGATATTACTGATACAGAGATAAAAATAAACACAAGAACACCGAATGTAGAGGAAATTACCGTCACAAAATTAAAGGTCACCTTTCAAAATACTAATACCTAATTATGAAAATTAGATTATCGCCAATTATCGTTTCAATTTCAAAGCCCTCAATAATCAGATAATTACACCTCCATTTCAACGCCGAAACACATCTTATCTACGGAAATGAAATTAAAATTATTCATTCACATACAAGCTGAACTTACTTACCTATGTTAATGATTAAATGCGAGCACAAACTTGTAAAAAAAAAATTAACGTTTTATTACAACGATTCAGTTCAACGAACTGCGCATAGCGATGCAACAAGCAGAATAAAACGTGTGAACAGACAGACGACGCGGACAACTAATGAACAAAGTCACTACACCTCCGCAGCTAAACTGACGTTAAACTTCCACGAATTCTTTTATGTGTTATCTTGAAAAGCAATCTATCCCCACCTCGAATTCCTATCCCATGACCTTGGAATTTAAACAATGCAATTGCGCCGAAAACGTGTCGCACGATTTCTGCGCAGGTCTAGGTACCTCTCTAGACCAATGTATTTCTTTCTAATGTACAAGTTTGGGCAAGAGTTCTAAGAAAAAACGAATACAATAGAGATAGAAGATAAGATAAAGTGATTTCCAGGACAGACAAGTGCCTAGCGGATTAGTTTCCCACGTACCTACTTGTGAGTTGCGACCTGCTTGAGACCTCCAGAGTGTTCAACTGTCCTGACACGACAGGAGACGAAAGCGAGGTCTAAAAGAGAAAAGAGTGGAATGATTGGAATGTGTCTTGATCAATGATCTTGGATCATTATCTATAAAATAAAGCACTGACTGGAGCCGGAGCGAAGGTTTCTGAATTTCACAAAAGATATATGAAAAGAGAATAAGGTACTTGTGGGGGGGGGGGATCTATTAGACTAAGAAATATGTAGAATAATACACACGTAGGAGACACATCTATGTTGTACGTTTCTTTTCTTGGTTTAAATCATTTAAAAAATCAATGGTTTCAATATCGTATGCGCATGTCTCATATAACTACGTACATAGGAATATCCTATACTTAGTAAAATATGGATTACAATTTAGCAGCCTTGGAAGCTTGAACGAACAATCTGCTAAGCGTAGAACAGAAGCATATCGTAGTATTACAACTTCTCTTATCCTGTAGTTTCTATGAGAGAAGTACCTACGAGTAACTACAGAATGAGGTCCTAAAAAATTGACGAAATTAACCTACGTAGTTACATAAGTAGGTAATTGGAGGTTCATGCAATACAAAGCCGGTTTATTTTTGGGCCATGTTTTTTCATCTCCCCCACCACACCCGGAAGACACCTCAAAATAGAATCGATTACGCAGTCGTTGAACTAAATAAATAATTACCTAGAGATCGTTAAATGAAAAACTTCGCAAAAAATTCCAATTTTCTTCCTATTGATTATGAATTGTTAAGTCGATCAAAATCATCGATTTTAGATTTGAAATGCCATAGGTAGGTAAGTGAGCCAAAGCAAACATGCCTAAAAAAATTATCCATTCGAGAAAAAAAAATCAATTTTCAATGAACCATAAATGATGAAAATCGAATTTACATGTTTCAAATTCGTCTACGAATAATATAAAAAAGTCATTTTTACAGTTTTTCAAATTTTGAAAAAAAAACAGATTTTTTAAAAAGAAATCACTACTTTTTTCAACCAAATTTTCAGAAAGCAATCCACTCGACCTCCCTCCCTCCCACACACACACACACTTACGAGTATAAAAAAAATTAACAAGTCAAATTTGTCACAGGAAAATTTTCAAAAAAAGAATTGAAATTGGAAGAAAATTTATATACTAGTACGTATTTTTTAATTTCAATAAAAATTATATTAAAAAACAATACAGATGAACGCATTACCATAAAATGTACATTATAAGACAGAGTGTCTAACAAAATTTCAAAACAAAAAAGTAGGACTTTAGCAGGACATTTTTTAAACACTTCAGATTTCATAAGAAAAGGTGGCCGGTGGGAGGGGGCGAGGCAAAATTTTACATCAAAATTTTTCGTTTTTCCAATGTCTTCAAGTCTTCAAACATCACATGATTTTTTTCAAGCAAGCCAATGTCGAAAGTACAACTTTATCATTTCAATTTTTGATTTTATTTTTATCTTTTCATCTTTGAGGTTCTTGCTAATGTAATGAAATTGGGCGAATAAGAAACTTTTTTCAACATAACAAATTATTAAAAAACATTCAAAAAATTTGAACGACATTTAGGAAAAAAATATACCAATTTTTAATCGAAATGAAACGGCGAGTTTTAAAGTAAAATAAGACAGTAAGAGATAAAATAACAATTTTGTCATTATTGAAAGGTTTATTTTGATATCTCCTTCAAGTCTGGAATATTTTAATTGTGCAAAAAAAAACAAACTGGCCCTGGCGAAGCGAGGGCAAAAGCTCACGAAAATCAGTATTTCGAGAGGTATATAAATTGAGTGATGAATTATTTATAGCACAGGAGAATTAGACATAAAATCAGCCAAAGGTTGGAAAAATTCTGATCAAAGGGGACTTTTTTCTAAAACGTGTAGAATACCACCCTAAACAACATACTAAAAGTCCCCATCGCTAGAAGGCGAGCTAACCCCAGGAGGGGGGTGGGACCACCCCCAAAATACGGTTTTTGCTATTTTCTCCCCCGCATTGCATTTTAACGAAAAATATGTAGCTAGATAAAATAATCTACGTCAAATTTCCGATCTAATGATGTATCAACTTTTCTTGTATGTTCAAGGGGGGTGGAACTACAACCATTCGAAGAAGGGGGGTTTCCTGAAAAATACATAAAGGCTATAGACGCCTAAGAGGGGTAAAATGGTCCCCGAAAGCGTTCGAGTTGATAATAGCATGAAAGATGGGTACCATTGAGAAACTTCCGCGTGAAAAATTTCAGATCAACACCCCCTCCCATTTTTGGGGAACCCCCCTTTTCTGAAATTTCAATAACACTTTTCTCAGCCCCATTTCAACCGATTTTGAAAATTTTTCAGTATGTTATGTATATCCTTAGTAGATATCCTCACACAAATTTTCAACCCCCTCCCCTCATATTTACCCCTCAAAATGGCGTTTTTTCATTTTTTAATGATTTTTAACAATAGTAAAAATTGAAGAGACCAAGTGCTCTGGAGAGAGCTAGATGAGGGTAGCAAAAAATCTGACGTCATATTCGTGCTCAGTGGTATCGAATCATAAGAAAACAATACCCTATTCATTAATACTTCGTTATTTTCCCCAAAATTACCATTTTACCCCAACCCTCCCTAAGACACGTTTTTACACCATTTTGAGGGGTAAATATGAGGGGAGGGGGTTGAAAATTTTTGTGAGGATATCTACTAAGGATATACATAACATACTGAAAAATTTTCAAAATCGGTTGAAATGGGGCTGAGAAAAGTGTTATTGAAATTTCAGAAAAAGGGGGTTCCCCAAAAATGGGAGGGGGTGTGGATCTGAAATTTTTCACGCGGAAGTTTCTCAATGGTACCCATCTTTCATGCTAATATCAACTCGAACGCTTTCGGGGACCATTTCACCCCTCTTAGGCGTCTATAGCCTTTATGTATTTTTCAGGAAACCCCCCCTTTTTCGAATGGTTGTAGTTCCACCCCCCTTGAAGGTACAAGAAAAGTTGATACATCATTAGATCGGAAATTTGACGTAGATTATTTTATCTAGCTACATATTTTTCGTTAAAATGCAATGCGGGGGAGAAAATGGCAAAAAACGTATTTTGGGGGTGGTCCCACCCCCCTCCTGGGGTTAGCTCGCCCTCTAGCGATGGGGACTTTTAGTATGTTGTTTAGGGTGGTATTCTACACGTTTTAGAAAAAAGTCTCCTTTGATCAGAATTTTTCCGACCTCAATGTCTAGTTCTCCTGGGCTATTATAAGAAGTTTATTATTTTGCTTCAAAATTTTGAAATTCAAATGATGGTTTTCTTTTGAAAAATTCAAAATTGAAAAAAAAAGCAAATGAGAAACAAAAAAAGTTTCTTCGTGCAGAGAAGAGTTCATTTTTCTGATTCAAATTTAGAACATTTCTTGAATTTGAACAATAAGTTTTTTTATTTGGAAAAAGAGTAAAAGCTCTCAAAAATGTGCAATTCAAGCTCTAAAAAAGTCGACAAATGAGCTATTTTCTACAAAAATGAAGATCGAGAAAGGGGAACGCATTTGAATTTTTTCATTTTTTTGTATAATGTATACTGATGCAAATAAATAAATTCGTTCGTTCGTTCGTTCTTTCGGTCCTTTTTAACAAAATTCACTACTTTTTCTCTACGCTCACTACCTGTTAGATGAACCTACTGTAGCATAATATGAAGGCAATTAGAAATTCGTTGATTTTTCAACTTTTCATGTACATACATAAATATCCAGAAATGCACAAAACAATTACATTTTGGGTTTGAGATTTTAAAAAAAATTACTGAAAAAAAAGTTATCAAACACTTAGATGATTATGAAGATGATTCGTGTATGTTTCAGAACTTTAAAAGTTTTTCAGTAGATTTTCAGTATTTAAATTTCAAAAAATCTTCACACACAGGGTAGCTCAATAAAATTCAGGTTGATGATTTTTGCTCGAAGTGCCTCAAAATCAAAAGCTTACCAAAAACATGATTATTTCATTCTGCAGATGAAAAATTTCATTGCTCTTAATTTTTATCCATTTTATTTAGTTACGATCGATCATTTTGCATTAAAATGAATAAAATTAGCTGAAATTGGTATTTAGTCCATCCAAGTTCAAGATTATGAGGTCTGATCATGATACTGACATTAATTTCAAAAAAATGGACAAAAAATATGATGTCAAAAAAATGTATTTTTTGAAAATCTGAAAACTTTGCTTTTTCGGATATTTGAATTGCTAATTCGGTTTTTTTACACAGTAATTCCCTCTGAATATCCTATTGCACTTTTTCATTGCTGTATTGTTGGATTTTTTGCCATTTTCAACATGTATTTACTCTTGCGTACTTATAGGCGGACGTTTGCGTACTAATAGGAAGGTACCTTCCTATTAGTACGCATTTGAGTTGCCCTCATTTTTGCGTTATTACAAAAAAGCAGCAATGGGAAATTCAAAAGTGAGTAAGCAGTTATGTACCCAAGACTTCAAAGTTCATGTGTACAAAATTTTGTAAATTTTTATGCACAACTCTGGGAGCTGGAGCGTCTCAAACCTTAACCGCGTACTAATAGGCAGGTTTACCTTACACTCTAGATTTATTTCCTCATACAGACTTTCAGTTTTTTTCTAAAAATCACGATTGTTTGAGATGAAAAATTTTTGAATTAGGTTAGTTGAGTACTTTGAGAGCAAATCAATCGACCAAGATCATGAAAAGTTCGGTAGCAAAAATACATAATAATCGCGATTTAAATAAAACATTTAGTTCAATTTAATCAAAATTTGTAATCTAATTTTTCATTTCGCAAATCAAACAGAGACTCGTACAATTTCAAAACAATGCACTCCAATCGCTACTTCCGTTTATTTCGGAAGCTCAGCGTTCATGCGTTGTCATGAATAATTCATTTTCATACATTGTAGTAACAAGATCAATGGACCATTGATATAAAAAATAACTCGCAAAATTATCGCAAACGGAAACATTTTTACTAAAAGTCTCTCACGACATCGACGTGACCAGCACAACGTAATTATCAACTATCAACACTACACCATCCTGCTCTACATTGAAAGTAGAAAACTAAACGTCCGAGACGACTACATTGTATGTATTTTATAACCCAAAATCAACTGAAAAGCAACAAGCCAAATGATCTCTCACAGATAAAAAAAAATAATATATGCATAAAATAGGCTACCTACTCGTATAAAATAATTCGACCACTTTTTTTCCCCTCACAATCAAATACACACCAATCTAGAAGTATAGGTGATTACATTGGTAACCGTAATAGGCTCCCTCGTAATTACCGCTCTTTGATGTATACCAAGCGGGGTACCTTTCTTCGAATGATAAATAATTTTAAAATAAATCCCATAGTTATTACGCAGGACGCATTTTAAAATCTTCAAATTTATTACGTATTTCAAACCCTCGAATTCAATTCATTATAATACTATGCATCTCAAGCAAAACACCTCGGTACAGAAACACATCAATTTTTAATAAAAAAAAATTCCAATAGTAAACTCACGTCTTTTCTCCTCATCGATCTGGTATACATATTTACTCTTCATCCACCACCACCACGACGACCGAACGAAAAAACGCGCGGGAAACTTTCGCAATTCGCACGTATAGACGAAACTCGTGCAACGGAAAAGATAAATTCCAGCCAAGGCTAGACTACGATTCAGTTTGCATTTACTTTACAACCCTTCATCATTCATACATAAAATAATGACGTAACACAGCGAGCTTTTTCAAGACCATTTGATGAATTAAGCGCATGCGAATTTGTTTAACTTCACCATAGCTAAACTCCCGGGCATTTCTCTTCCCGGTACTTTTCATCAAGGTATATGCTGCAAGAGACAGTACAGACGTGCTTATGTTTATCTAATTATAATCCTACACGGTTATTGCAAGGAGACTGCAATACTTGAATACATCAAAGAATTTCCGCCAGTGAAATGAGAAAACTCAATCAGCGTGGCTATACACTATTATAAGAAAAACAATTTTCCTTACGTACGTAACTAATCAGTTACTCGCAAATTTACATTTTCACAACACGATTAAGATTTTTCAGTTTTCTCGAGAGAAAGCAGGACATTTTTTGTAGCTAGGTTCTTTCAAGAGAACTTCCAATTAGCAGGTAGGTAATGTATTCATTTTTTTTCTTTTTTTTTGGAAAAAAATTCAACATGATCAAATACATAATTATGCACTATAAATAAATTAAAATGTAAGCACACAAATTTACATTTTTAGATTCAGAAATTTCTCAATGAAATTTCGTGGACTTTTTCAAACAATTCTCCGAGTTACGAAAAAAATTATTTATCACTAAACTTCAAAGAAAATAAATTTTAAAGATGAAATACTTACCTACATCTCATTGAACCTATTTTTCATATTTTATCTTTTCATCGAAGAATTTTCAAAATTAGTTGATTCAAAAAGTTTCGAGCAATATTAGCGAGCTTTCAAAAAACCTGCCTCCGGAAATTTGAAAAAAATAAATTAGAAATTCAAAATCAGCGACTGGAATTTGAAAAGCTCGACTTTGAACTTTCAAAATGAATGTTCAATTTTCATAATACGCAATACTAGTAGACAGCTGCGATAAAAAATTTAAAAAACCATAGGAAAGACTCATTTTTGTGTTCATTGAAACGAACTAATCTTTAAAATAGGATCACAGCACCCCCCCCCCCCCCCCACATTGATAGTGATTCGAAAGCGCTGAGTTCGAATATAGGGTCATTTTGTCGATCTGACCCCTTCGAGCTCTTGTCAGTGCCCTCAAACATAATCAACCTAGCAAAAAATAGCAAAATTACGTCTGATACGGTACAAGAGTTGAATTTTCGAAAAAAGCACATAAATTCTGATATTTCGTCGTCAACTTTCTCCACGAAGAACTGAGAGGAAATGAGAAAAACAAAAAGGATGGGAGATTTAATCTATGTACTTAATAACAAGGGCGTACGATTGTTTCATTTTATAAGCTCGTAGATGAGAAAGCGAAGGATTATTTCAACGTGAATCGGTGTTTGTTTCATTTCAAGAGAAAAACCATTTTCGAAAGCTTCTAGAAACGTAGCAAAAATTTTAAAAAAGTAACACACTCAATCGTAAGATGTTCAGACAAGATAACCACACACATAGACAGACAAATACACAGAGTGTCTGTCGAAGCTACCAGAAACTCCAACACCACTCCGGGATACCTATCGAGCTACAAGAATACGAAAAAAAATTCAATGAACACAATAGCACAGCATCCGACACCCTTCCGATTAAAATATAATAGATAGAAAACCTCGCTCATCAAGTAGGCATTCGAATCTTCATTCGTTTCAGAGAAATTGTCGATCTAATCGCTTCAAAAAAATATACGATTCTGAGAAAAAAATACGATAATCAAAAGTAAAATTAGATAAAAAGGATGCTGCAATCGAGATAAGAATATTCATATAACTGAAGAAGCTGAAAAGCAAATGACCTGTGGTTCTTCCCCAACATCACGACGAGTCACCCGCAGAGTTAAATAACAGAATGAATCAGAAGAGGTAAAAAAAAAACTCACGAGATGGTAATAAAAGCTTTTAGTGTAGGTATCTTATTTATCCCTACCGAGATCTTTTTATCACGCAATTGACAAGAAAAAACTTTACGGAGCGATTTATTTTACTTGATTGGGCAATTAATTTTAAGCACAATATTAAAAGATATAAAAGCTGTAAAAAATTACGATCGATGATTCGGTTTAAATTAATTATTTCAATTTTTCTTCTGACAATAATAAGTGGCGATGAAAGATAATTTTAAAGACCATTATTACAATTCTACAATCTTCCAGACTATGAGGGGAGGGGGGGGCTCAGAAAAAATATTTTCGTGCTTTTAGCTCCATATTGGCATCTTTCAGTCAACAATGATACAAGTTTCCAGATGGTACAAATTTTCAGCCAATTTTTCAATTTTTTTGAGCTCTTTTGCCCTCTAAAATTAATTTTAAAATTTTGAAAATAACGTCTATGCTTCTATTAGGTCAACATTTTTTTTTACAATACTTCTCAACATGTTCTCCAACTTCATACTAGATTACAGCAATTTTCGAGTGATGGTTACTTAAATGATTGAAAAAGGTGGAGTTTCGAAAACTTAATTTTCCACTTAAGGAATTTTTAAATTTGGTCAAAATTTTTTATACTGTTTTATTTGAATTTAATGAGTTAAATTACCCCTTCTCATTTTTTTACGATTATTTACCTAAATTTTGAACATGCCTTTTTTCTCATCCAAAAATTTGGTCAAAAAGTCTAATTTTGAAAATTTACTTTTTCCATTCATAAAAATCAATCCATAATAAACCTCGAAGTCTAATTCAGAGATTTGAACTTCCTCAACATAAATTTTTTAGCAAATTACTTACCTAGCTCAATTTTTCAAAATGCGATTTTTTAATATTTTTCATAAAAAATTTCAGATTTTGCCTTCAGGGTGGAAAAAGGGACACCTAAAATTCAACGAGATCGTCGCAAAAAAATGAAAAATAGGGTAATTTGACTCACTGAATGCAAATGGCGAAAAATGTTCACCGAGTGGGGAAATTCCAAGGGTACAAAATGCCATGTTCCCCACTCCCCTCCGCATTCCAAAGTTTGCCTAAAATTATCTATCATAATTACAAACAGGACACTGTAAAGGAATTGAAAAAATCGACTCCAGTCAATTCATCCATCTCGCACTGTTATGGCTTTATTTTTTATTTCATTTGGCATTGGATATTTTCTCAAGCCAGCGATTTTTGTGCGAATATACCGAATCAGCGGAAGTATAGCAGACTTCAATAACTCACCTTAACTGGGCTCTGGCTCTCCTCTCTTATCTCGGGTGAAAATGTATTTGAATAGGAATACGAATAGGTATACATTATACATTCCAAAGAAAATAGTAAGGTTTGCATAGGAGCATTCGTCTGCACACCAGACCAGGTATTTTTCAACTCAATAGTATAAGTACTTATGAAATACTTCGCGACACGACCGAAACCTATTACAGTCTGAGCACACAACGCCATCCGAACTGGTCCCTCGACAAAAATACAACTGAGCTGAAGATCTCGCTGTATCGCGAATCGCGATCTTGCCATCGTCGGGTCTACGCGAGCTCCGAGCCAACTCCGAGCTCCCAAATAAACCTACACATGAAAGCACACCACAAAGAGAGATGAGAGAATTGTAGGGAGTTAAAATAGTACAATGAAAACTGGTTTGCAGAGAGCGCGAACATAAAAACTTACACCAACCTAGGGTTACTATTTTTTATTTTTTTACTTCGAAATGCAACGCAATACATAGTAAGTATTGGTAACCTTGAATACTCGCGGGAGCATTTAATAACTCGACAGTCGACACGTTTGACGCTGGCTGCAATATGCTAAATATGTACCTACTTCCTGTATGAAGCATAATTTATCGAACGAGCACCAAAGATAGACAAAACAAAACCTAAATACTTTCACCGAAGTTAGGTGCCTCGTACCTGTCTGGGTAATCGAAGAAGGCAGTTTTTGAAAATTTCAGGAAAAATAATTTTTTTAAACACTAATTTAGGTAACAGCGAACCAATTCTAGGACAAAATCGCACAAATTCAATAATTAACGGGACAATGAGAACGTCTACTTTCAACGTAATGCATGAGCCCTGATTTACAAAACTGACAAGAGAACCTTTACAACTGGTTAACTTCATCGACCGAAATTTGACTCGTTGTAAGAGCATGTCACTCATACCTCAAAAACAGATTTCGAGCTGGCGAAATTGATTTTACAATTTTTGAAATCTCATTCGTGGAAAGAAATTTCAAATGTCCCAAAAAGATAACGTTATCTATTTCCTACTCTATTCCATCACCATCATTAGTCATTCAATTTTAACTACGGACAACCCGTTCTCAGGAAAAATGGTCCTGTTCCAAAAAGATGATACTTATTTGAGATTCTGCGTCGACCTAGGTTATTGCTATCGAAATTCGTTATCCAAGATCACTTTTATAGGGCTCTACAGAGCGGTTAAAATTGTTTATTTTTGGGTAAATTCGTATTTTGAAAATATTTTCTTTTCAAATATTTTGCATAAATTACGTCGAAACATCAAAAAATAAAGTTTCTGAAACTGGCGCCAATTTTTTGTCACTATTGCCAATTTTGTGAAAAAATTTAAAAAAAAAGGTCAAAAAATATCAAATTTTTACGTTTTGTTTTTTTTTGGAATCAGCAACAATGATCAAAAAATGACAACACTGTATTCCAAAATAATTCTCCTGGGGCAAGTTGAAATTGAACCAAGAATTTGAAAATAACGATGTACCTTCAAAAATGGAATTTTCTTGGCGAATTTCCACGATCTGGACAAAAACTATCCATGCGACCTGTTTGAATTGATTAAAATTTTCTGCTGAACTCGAAAATATTTACGTTGGCCCCATGGCCCCAATGCAAAATACTTTGGACCCCCTCCCCCCAAAATTGCTATGATTTTAGTATTTTCACCATCATAATGAAACATTTTCTTTCAATCAATCGAAATACATCAACATTTCTTCCAGAGCTCGAAAATAAACACGATTTTTACTTCAAAACTTCAACCTCAAAATTGAATTCATCCAACTCGAAGATTGGTATTTTTTGACGAATTTTAGGATTACAAAAAAAAACACAAAGTAGGTCAGTAAAAAACTAAAAATTTTGGAGGACTAAAATTTTGCTAAAAAAATTGTTTGATAGATACCCTACCATAACTTATGATTTCATGTGTTTTGATGCAATTTTTGACATGTTTCGACGATGTTTTGTGCTGTTTTCACCAAATTTAACTGAACTTTTCTGAAATTCTACGTTCTCTGTGGTTTTAAATGATTTTATACCAGCCTTTTAAAATAATTTTATGCCACTTTTTCAAGTCGATAGACATTTTATAAATTTTTGATTATTTTACAAAATTTTAATGCGGTTTACAATTTTTTTTATGCCATTACAACATGTCTTAACAAAGTCCTGTAATCATGGGAATTTTTTTTTTTGTTGAAAAAATCACTACTTTTTTACTATTTTTTCCAACCGAATTTTCATTAAGCTCTCCAATCGACCCCGCTCCCACTCCCATCCACACACTAAAAAATTAATGAAATCAAATTTTTCTGTTCCAAACAATTGAAAATAAATGCATATGTTACCGTTAATGTGTTTACTCCAGGTAATGTATGAAATAACTAGTTATTTCATAAATTAACGAAAAAGTACTTAATGCAAGTAAATTGTTCATAGTTCATCTAGATAATGTATGAAGAATCTAGTTATTCTATGAAATAACGAGGTGTGATCAGTTAAATCATGAAATGAACTGTTAAAAATTGAGGTTTCCCGTATGAAAAAAAACTAGTCATCACTACTAAGTACCACTAGTAACTGGTAGTAACCAGTGGTAACTACTCATCATTGAGTGGTGATTAGTGGTAACTACAAGAAACCAGTAGTGATGACTATTCACCACTAACAGGATGAGTTGTGATTAGTAGTTACCACTGGTTACTACTCATCAGAAGGATGCTGATCAGTAGTGATGACTTGTCAGACTAATGGTAACCACTAATCACATCTAAAAGTTTTACAGGTCAAAATTAAAAAATCAAATAATTATTAACAGGATGAAGTACGTGTGACTATTTTTATGGAAAGTGGAAATAGCAATTATTTTGCATAGAAATAATAGCTCAAACACTCATTTTGGCGTTTTTGCAATACCTGGTTAGCCATATTTAATTTAAATAACTTTAAATTTTGAATAGAGAAATTATTTTCCTTTTTTGGAACATTAAAACCTTTTATTCTTGGACACAATTTCAATACTCAGCACCCCAAAAGCAATTATTCACTTTATTCTTTGAAAATTATGAATTATTTCAATTTGGGACAATTACAAAAAATCAAAAATCAGGAAAGCTCCTTTGTTTTTTAGGTATAGATGGTGCAATATCCATTAAAATTTCATCTAGAAGTACGAACATACTAAAAACTTGATTATATATCCATAGTTTGTATTTTGTAAAATCATCATACTTACTTGGAATTTTCTAAGTCCAGAGTGCTGAAAAGTGCTGAAAAGTGCATATAAATCCTTAAAACACCTAATCTTTCAACTTCCCCAGTAGCCCAGTAGGGTAGATAGGTGACTACAAAGCGAGCGGTCCCAGGTTCGAGTCCCACCCCAGGTGTAAATTTTTTTTGGTTTTCAAAATTTTTGGGGGTTGAATTCTTTGACCTAGAAGGGTCTACTATAAGAAACAATGACTGTACTGCCGTAAAATATATGTTTTAATTGATTTTCAGTTCAAAATATGTACATCCTGCAGCAACTACAACTACCACTACCACTGGTTATTAGTGTAGTGGTAGTGGTGTCGAAAATACCACTGGTACTTTTTACCAGTGGTGATGACTGGTTTTTTTTCATACGGGTTGCTGGGCTCGATAGCAAATTTCACGTAGAATTTTTTGATGTGGCTGATAACTGCACCAGATTTTTAAATGAGAGTAAAAAAAGGAAATTTTTGGAATTTTTCCAAGTTTTTGTTCAGCATGGAAAGTATAGTGAAACATTTTTACAAATTGAGATGGAGAGGCTCGGGTTTGCGATACCAAAAATGTCACACTTTTTCAATTCAAGGCAACTGATGAAAAGGATGTGTCACGAGGAAAAGTTTTTTAGGGTTTTTTACAAAATCAAAAAAATGTCAATTTTTGAACATGTTTTTCCAATTATTTCACTTGGTACAATTCTTCCGGTTCATCCGGTGCACTTAATGACCATATCAAAAAATTCTACGTTGAATTTGCTATCAATCCCTGCAAACCTAAACACTCTACCTATCATGGTCACTCAACGGTGTAATGTTGAAAGTGAAGTTCAGAATGAAAAAAACTTTTTTTTTTGAGTGGCCAAAAATCTGACCCTGGGGCTTGGAGGTTATTCTGTGGCGGGACACTCTGTTCTAGCTTTGAATTAACATTCATTTCTTACTTTATCGCAGTTCATTCTATGCTTTCACACTTTAACGATACACCCCTCGTGTATGTATGAAATAACTAGGTAAAGTATAGAAAAAATTAAATTTCACACTTTCTCAGGTAATGTATGAAATAACTAGTTATTTCATACATTACCTGGAGTAAACACATTAACGGTAACACATACAAAAAATTTTTCAATTTCATTAATAATAATTTTTTTTATGTTAGTTGCCAGCAACTACTTTATTAAGTTGCACAGTACTTTCGTAGGTATCTCATACATAATTGCATTTTAATGCATTTTTATTACAGTGCGCACATATATCATCCCCTTTATGGCTCTTGTTGCAATATAAAAATAGCTATGGCTAACAATAGCTATGTCATCCTGTCAATCTCTCGAATAACAACTATTTTCTGACTATTTCCTAAACATTTCCATTCTTTCCCTTTCAGTAGAATCAAGTCTGTTTTATAGGCAATAAAATACCACTGTCTATGGTATAATTTTGATTTAGCCTTTTCCTTTCTCTTCTGCCTTTTCTTCTCTCTTTTCACCTCTGTCTTTTTCTTCTCCCTTTACCCTTTGAGATACATGTTCCTAACAATTCATGATTCAGGGTGAGAGGAAAGAATAGTCGTCTGTACTTGAGGAGTGAAGGGAATCTTCACTCAAATTTAATAAGAGAATTTGTCCGATGACAGTTCTTCAGATGAATTTGACAGTACAGTTAGTCAAGTAAAGCTCATCGAGTAACATCTTTGTAATAATATAGTTGTACAGTTGCTAACCTAACATCTCTCTTCCAATAATTTTTTACAAGTCGAATTTTTTCCAAGTTTCAATACTTAATATAAATGTTTCTTGGTGTTAATTTTCAATTTCCAATATTTTTATTTGGTAGGTATTTTTTCTTTGAAGATTTATAAATTCGGTATTTTATATCGTGTTAATAAATTTTGATATATTTAATTTTGAATTTCGTGTACTTGAATTTATGTGATTTTTAATTCAAGACATCTAATTGTGAATCAACTCAGTTTTTCTTTAATTTTATAATTATTATATCGCGAGTGCTAAGTAAATATCTGACAATATAAACTAAGGTAAATTTTTCATGGTTGTATGAGAATAATTGTAATAAAGAGCTTTTAATTATTATTGATTTAATCAAGAACATAACATCTAATGATTTGGTTTTTGGTTTTTTTTTTCACTACCTTTTTGAGTAAATTGACTACTTTCACTACCTGTTAGTAATATTAGAATTTTATTCGTTTTTTGTACTCATTCTAATATTATTTTCCCCATCTTTTCACAATGTTTTGTGTAGCTTTCATCAATTTTACAAAATTTTATCATCACTTTTCCATAATTTTTGTGAATTTAAAGCCTTTTTAAAAATTCTTATCTCATTATAACTCTTTTTTTCACGCAATAACCATGGTCAATTGAAGGGTCAAAAATTTCTGTTTCAAGATGAACGAAAAATCATTGCTATTTTCAAGCTCACAATCAGCACAAAATTTTCATCCATTTCGATACCTAGGTCACAAGTTTAGTTTTTGTCTAGATTGCGAAAATTTACGGAAAAAATCTCATTCATTAGTATGTTAGGTAAGCTAAAAATTTCAGTTTTGAGGCCAAGGTAGAAATTATCATTATTTTTGAATTCGTCGCTAAATTTTAATCCATTTTGATAGGTCGCAAGGACATCTAAATTGAAATCGTTGAAACGTTTTTTTTTCTGGGTGCAGTCACGAGTTCTTACAGCGCAACTTGACGTTACACCGCGCTCCATTGTGTAAAACCAATTTTCGAAACGAAGATGTTGTTGAACTCTTAATACTAAAATCTATTTATGTTGACGGTTTTTACACTGCTGTCTGGCTTAACTGCGAATTTCTCACTCGTAATTAATGAAAAAAAAATATTAAAATCGCCCAAAGATTAAGTACCTACACTTGAAGCACAATAAAGTTAATTTAATTGAGGATGGCACCCGATAGCATGAATGTACGTACTACATACATACATTTTGAAGTTGAAGAACCATCCGCTGTATATAAACCGGAAACCCCGTTCACTTTTTTTTCACCACCGAGTTGAGAAAATGAGGGTCCCTTCCCTTCCCTTCCCCATCTTGAAACCTGGGATTCAAAAAAAAATCACCATTTCTTTTTTTCGCAGTATAAATGAATATACCAACATCGAAATCCAGCACAAATTTACTGCCACCAACAAGGTCCTTATAATATTCTTGTTTTAACGTCGTTTTTCAACTCGACGAGTAAAATAGCCGGGTCAGATATTCTTTCGTAATTTAGACACGAGTTTTTCTGAAATATCCTGTGCCAGCATAAAATAGGAAAACACAAAAGATACGCCGACGATGAAATAAGAGAAGGTTACTCGAACTCGTTTTTGGGGCAGAACGAATTTTCAACGCATAAATGAACGGTATTTAAATTAAATCGTATTTTTTATTTCTTTTTCAAGAAGGCGCGATCGGTCCAAATTAACAAAAGAAAAAATACAGTTTTCATGTTTCGATCTTGACATAAGTACCTAGCACAAAATTTACAACCTGCTACGAAAATCCAACGCACATTTAGTCCACCCTAATATAAAATAGGATATGCTTCGCGACCACTTGTCACAGTCACACAGTCTGTTCTTAGAAGCGAACCGCGACACCAGACGTGAAGCAGATCATAAAAACAGCGTGAGAATTTCAACACGATGAAGTCGAAGGGAGAAATGACACAGACGCAGATCTAGAAACGACAACGTGCAACATTGCACATAAACTGCATCTTTTTTGAGGACATACGACGACGAAAGTGAAACCATAGTCGACAGAAAGTCGGAGCCAGGTAAATACTTATACAACACTATAGGTACTACTTTTAAGTATAGTTTGGTGGAGCTGGATAAAAATTAAAGAAACAAGCACTTATGCAGCACCTCGTAAAGATTAAACGATGCACTCTGCACACCAAACCCCATCGCGATTCGGCCAATTCCTATCATCCCAAGTAGGTACCTACTAACCTACCGTAGTATTGCTAATAAAAAAATTACAAATTACCTGAAAACTGGAACCATAAACTGGTCCTAAATTAATTCTACGTTCGAACAGCATCGAAGTAGGTACAGGTAGCGTAATAAAAGTCAACGATCACGATAGTATCAGTGCATACAATGAACAGTAACCGGCCGGTAAAAAATGCACGATTCGAATGATGCAATGATGGATAGACAACTGATACGATTTTTCAATTTTTATCGTCGTTTTGCGGCATCATGCGCGAGTAAATTTTTCGCTGATGTAAACATTACGATTACGCGTGAATTAAATCACATACTATCGTCGCGCGAGAAGCATAAGTACGTCGTAGAATGATGATGGTGACGATGGTATAGAGTACGTAGACGTATAATGTATGATTCATAACGAAAGATTTACAATACCCAGTTTCTCTGGTTTCTTCGCGAGTTACGAAGTACCTACGTTTACTTATACGTACGTATAATAAACACATCAGAGAACGAGCGAACACAGTGTTTTATGTTCACTTTGATACAGTACAAATAAACAGCACTTACATGTGGTACTGTGTGTTTTACATCAAAACGTGGTGGTACATTGTAGAATAACAGATGCAGAACGCGAGAACCTACGACGACGACGACGATGATATCGCGATGTGAATTTTCGCGATCGCAACAAACGCCTGTCGCCTACACATGAATTCCATTAGCTGAAAAAAATAATGCAAGATTTTTTTCTCTGACTCTGCTGACTGCATTCCGTATTCGCAATTTCGCATTCCATCGCAGACGGATACTTCACACGTGCAGTACACCGAGGCCTCAAGGATAATTCACCGACCCCCCCCCCTTCTCCTTTACCACTCCGTCGTCTCTTTCCGTTCGCTAATGTTAGGTACATCTACATAATTATTCGCACATGCATATTCGCCAAACAGCAATTCTTCGAATTTATACACAGAATGCACAGAGCCGTTGAGGAGGAGGAGGAGGAGGGGGGGGGGCAAAGGGGACAGTTTGCCCCGAACCCACGCTTTCTAGAGAGTTTGGCAAAAAAGACGCCTGTGATGAAAGAAAACCCTGTTTTTTTACTTCTCAACACACAAATTTTCGGATGTTTTTGCTCTCGCTTCGCTGGGGCTTGTTTTCTTTTGTTTTTCGAAATTTAAATTTCTAAAAAAAATATCGTCCAATTTTTAACAGGGTGTCCCGTTCACACATGTTCGGAAATGATTTACCATGACTTTTCCAGGTTTCCTGGACCAATTTCTTCAATTTTCCAGATCCTTGAAAAATGAATTACACATGCGATCGGATGGGAGGAGGGGAGGAGGTGTCAAAGTTTTTCGAATATCATGAGCGTCAAATATCGTTAATGGGTCTACAATTATTGACCCTTCTTTTTCTAAAATTTTTAAAAGATTCGGTTAAAAAAACATGAATTGTTAGCATTAATAATTCGCATTTTTCTGTTTTGAGTAAGGTTATTATTTTTGTAATTTTTCGGTTCAATATTATTCTATTTTCTAAAGTTTTGAAAGAGCATGTTAAATGGTCGAAGCGAAGCGAGGGCAAAAGCTTTGGAAAATTTACAATTCGAAATATAGAACGACTTCACAAAAAAATGGATTTAATATTTTTCAAATTTAATCAATCAAAAATATTTGTAAGTGACTTAAGTAGCCTAAAAAGCTCAAAAAAGTAACCAAAAAGGTGACAAAAGATGGGCAATACATTTTAATACAGAAATACATAAAATAAAAAAAAACACCAAAAAAACCAGAACTTTTCGTTTTTAATCAAAATTTAAAAATGAAACTCGATAGTAACTTGTTTGTAATTTCAGCAAAAAACAGGACATTTTGCCAACTACTGGCAAAACCGTCTTTTTCTCAATTTTTGCCGAAAAAGTTCAAGTACAAACTACAAATATTTCGCAACGTTTTGATTGCCAAAACAAACAATTTTTTTGGCAATTTTGGGCCAAAAATTGAGAATTTTCGCGATTTCTGGCAATAATTACGAGACTTTTGACAATTTCAGCAAAAGAAAAGGGGTTTTCAAGCACTTTTAGGCGAAAAAACGACGCATTAGAACTATTTTAGAAAAAGAGTGATAGTTTTCGGATGCAAAAAACAACACAATTTTTAGCAATTTTTCGCAAAAAAAAAAAAAAGAAAATTCTTGACAATTTAGGCTCAAAGCGAGACTTTTTGCTATTTTTGACAGAAAACGAGACTTTGACAAAAAAAATCTGTTTGAAGTAACCTTTCACAAAATTCCTTGGCTTTTGAGTAAAAAATGCTGTAAATTCCAAGATTCCCTGACTTTTCCAGGGTATCCAGGCTTGTGGACACCATGTGTTAAAGTTTTAAAGTGAAAAGATGAAATACAAATTTTCAACAGCTGATTCGCCCTCACTTTTGGGCTTGTTATTTTTCTTTTTTAAAATTAACATCCCAAAAAAGGCTTTCTCATTCTGAAATTCCGAAAGCCAAAAAATAAACTCCTTGTATAAAAAACCATAAACTTTCGTCCTTACTTACTTCGCTCGGGCCAATTTGTTTTTTGTTTTAAAATTTAAAAATTCACATTTGGCCCTCCAAAAATCTAAAACAGGAAACGAAAATTTTTTATACGTTATGAATAATACATACATCAATCTGCGAAAATTAGTACATATTTCATCCATATATCAGTTTTTGTTAATTAATTTAAAAATTTTAATCTATGTGTTCTAATGTATGTAATTACTGCAGACTGGGGCGTCTTTAAATAAATATTTTTTCAGTTCAGTTCAGTTCAGTCGTCAAATTTTCAGTCAAAAGTCGAACCCCCTTCCCTTCTCAATACCCATCTATGTAGTTTCGTCCCCCCCCCCGAATGGAGGCTAAATTATATTTGCCCTGAGCCCGCATTGGTTCTCGACAGCCTTGAGAATGCAATAGAGAGAAATATCCATAAGTAAATTTATGCGAATTTGTAAGTTGAATGTGACAAATCTTGGTCAGTGTAGAGTGTAGCTAAACAGTGAAGTATAGGTACATCAATCAATAATAATTGTTCTGTGTGACTGACGTTGAGATCAACATTCGGCAACCATGCTTAAGATTTGGCACTTCACCTTCACCTCATAATAAACTTTTTCAAAAGGGGGTGGGAAAGAGGAGGGTGAAGGGAGAGTGATGTTCATGAATAATCCTTGAAAACAAACAATAAAAATTACTTAACGTTTTTAAAAAAAAATTATACCTAATAATAATATCAGAACATTCAAAATTTTTATGAAGAGGAGGGAATCGAAAAAAAATCTAAAATCAGTTATTTCTAAATAAAAAAAACTGAAAGTTTTAAATTACATAGTAGGTAATAATACCTACAATCTACTCAAAATTAAACATCAAGAATTTTTGCCTTGAACGTCGTGATTTTGAGTTGGAACTTATGCAAAATAAAAATGAGTAAAAAAATAAAAATAAAAGAAGTCACATTATCGTGATAATCTTGATCTTTTTGTTTTTCTCTCTCCTGCAATTTGTGCAAAGATAATGATTTTTGTGATCTTTGATTCAAACCATGGTTTCGCCATCAGAATTGTAAGTTTTGAAGTTTACGACAGTCTTTCTAGACATCTATGTTAGTTTTGAATGGAGATCCTAATTTTTGATCACTCTCTCCCCCCCCCTTGATAGCATCATAATTATGATTTCAAACTTCTGAATTAGGATTATATGTACCTAAATGTTCACCCAAATTTACGCATAAATATGTAGAACGTCTTGCAAAATTTACTCAATTTTTTTGTGTAAGTAACTGCTTAAAATTGCAAAAGAAGATTTTTTAAATAAAAATACAAAATTACGTTTTTATTAAAATTGAGTACCTAAACTTCAAACGCCAAAATCACGAAAAATTAAGTAAAATTGAATTTAAATTTTAAAAACAACGAAAAAATTTATTGTAAAATGGCATTAAAATTGGGTGATAAATAGAGCAAAAATTGTCAAAATCACACGAATTATTAGCTAAAAATAGGTATAAAAAAGCTGTTGTTAAATGATGTGAAAATGGTCGACTATCGGTAAAATTCGAACAAAAAACACCCTCGAAATTTTATAATAAATTGATCGATATTGACGAAATGTTTTTTTTCAAATTCAATCAATATTTTTTTTTCTGTTTTCCTCTTAAAATAAAAATAAATTTCGATTTTTTAAAAAGATAAATTCTTAATTCTCCGAATCTTTTGACAAATTTCATCTCAGCACGTTAATTTTTGAATGGAGTCACTTCGGACATCCACAATATTTCAAAATTAAGTCAGAGGGGTAAATAAATACTCAATGAATGTGTTTCATTTCATTACGAACAAAACAGTTCTTGTATAAATCACAGAAAATGGACTTACTTATCAATCATATTTTCTTACTTTTAGGACAACAATTATTATTTGTACTCACCTGAAACAAAGAAACAAAATAAGCAATATGTTAGTGATTAGTGCATTTCATCACACACGTGATAAGGGAGCCTTATAATGTTATAAATCATGAAGTCTCCAGTGCCCCCCTCTCCATTACGTACCAATAATCCAAAAACGCGCACCTGCCATTTGGATGGGGAGGGGGGTGGACAAAGTGTAATCTGGGAGAACAAAATTCTCTAATTTGAGTTCATTTGATTAGCATTGAGTATGAGTAAAGATTCTCAACAACGACAGACTATAGAAAAATAATACATAAAAAATGATTTTTTTGAGAGAGGGAGGGGAGGAGGAGAGGTAGTCTTTGTGAGTTTTTTGAAAAATCAATGTAAGAAATCGAGACACCCAAAATACGGGTAGGTTTCAATCCTTCTCCTGCACCCTTCCTTCTTCCCTGATTACGTAAAAAAAAAATATTCGAGGGAATTAAATTTTATCAAGTCACGAACTTATCAACGAATAAGAATTCTAATGAGTTCTTTAACCAACCATGTAATATGAACGATGTTCTCTTACAAAAAGAAATGCATCGACCCGAAAAAATAATCTATTTAGTTCGTCGATTGATGGGTATGAATTCAGTTCATGGTCAGTAGAATTTAACCCCTTCCTTTCCTCGCAAAAAAGTCCCTAAGCCCATTACTCTTGATCAAATTTTCGAAAAAATAATTCAAGATATTCGCTAACACCCTCCCTCCACCCAGGGACGAACTTGAGGTTTCATAAAGGCGAGGGGAGGGGAGGGGTGCGTCCAAAAATTTGCCGATTGGTTTTTTCGGTTCCGAAATTTTAAAATTTGAATGATGATTTTTTTAGAGATTCCAAGTTTGAAAAAAAACAAACAAGCCCCAAATGAACTGAGGGCAGAATTTTTCCAAAATTTGTATTCTGATAGGTAATAGAGCAGATTAATACCTAATACTAGATGAAAAATGAAAGTAAATCTTACGTTATCTCCGTTTTTGAGAAGCTCTTGCATCAACGAATTGAACATAATTCAATACGAACAATTTTTTAAAAATAGGTACTCAAAACCAATAAGTAGGTAAAAGTACTCGACATGAAATCGAAACAGAAAATACGAGTAAGGTACTCGTAATATTCTAACACAAAAACTGACAAGATGTTTACACATGGAAGCTCGGAAGGATACTGATCTGACATATGACCAAATGTATTCTATTCTATATCTTGATGTATTGTCAAATATTACACCATTTAGGCACGATTTCGGTAATAAAAACGTATAGGTCTAGGCGCAAAAAAAAAGGGGGAGCTGGCGAAGCAGAGAAAAAGCATATATAGGACTATAGCAAGCGGTCTGTACCGTTAGCACGCACCAGAGCCATAAAAGTAATTAGGAAGAATTCGTCTATTCTCATTTTCATAAAAGCCTCATCTGTTTACGAAGGGTTCGTCCCGATGGAAAGAATGAAAAGAGATCGTAAAAAGTCAAGTCTTGGACCATCCGATCGAATGGTTGAATATGGTAGATCCCTTCGATCTCGTATTATCAATGAGGAGGAAGTAAACTGCTCCACAGCCACAGTGATGATAGTGCTCCATTTTATCGCGATCGCACCTTTGGGCCCCTCGTCCTTGGTCAATGGACACGGTATGAGTCGTTTGATGAAGCAAACCATAACCGATGGGGTAAAGTTTCATACATTATTCGCACTGTTGAATGTAGATTATATACCGAGATAAGAGGTGCAAAAGGGTTAACTTTTTACATTCGAGGCTTCAAAAACTTCAAAGTACGAGTATACCAACAGTAAACACTTGAAAGTTGACTTAAACTTAAGTCCCGTAATCGTTGACATGGCGGCTGACAGCCGCCGCGGCGGCTCTCAGCCGCCATGTCTACAACTGCGGGGGAATTTTTTCAAAAAAATTCAGGCTGGCGGCTGTCAGCCGCCATGTCAACGATTACGTGTAAACAAACTACATGATACGATGTAAAAAATCGTGAAACGTCATAAAGGGATAGATTCGATGAAATTCGATTATCGAGTATAGAATCTGGCCTTGATATGGTACGAAATCCGAAAAATATGTAATCGCATTACGTAGTATGCGTTTATGTATCGAGAACGTCAAATATTTACCTACATTGGCGCTCGCACTCATCTGTCTCTAGAAATCGAAGTTTTCTCGCAGATATCGAACAAGGAAAACAGCTACCTGTTACTGTAGGAATCGAACGAATTCCATCTGCGAGCGATTTGATTTCAGAGGAATATTTTAAATTCGAGAAAATTATGAAACACCATAAACCGTTTCGATCCATGAAAATTAATCAGTAAGGTTAGTTTCGTGATTCGGATATTAGGATTACGTAACGTATCTTAAAAGATTTATTTATCGTAAAGAAATAATTTTACCCCTGAATTACTAAAACATCACGTATTTGGAGGAATATTTTTCAGCATTCTTTGTCACACCCTCTTCAAGGGGCAATTAAAATTTTTTAACTGAAAAAAACTGACAAAAAAGCGAAAAAACAAACAAAAACTATTCAAAGAATTCAAATTACTCGTAAAGCTTTCTTGACGGATTAATGCAAACAAATGTTTTCAAAATTTTTCAAAATTTTCAAAATTCAATTCAAAAATAAAATAGCAAAATTAAGCAAAAAAAGGATCATGTTCTTTGAAAACGATTCAAAACACGAAACACTGAAACTTTTAAAAAATAAATTCAAAAAAAATATTGAAAAAATAAAAATGTTTTTTAATGAATAAATTCAACTTACAAAGATCAAAGTGGAAGAAGGTAAAAAACCACATTCTTTCACAAAACACTCGAAACGCTTGGAATTCGAAATTTAACAAAAACGACTCGAAACGAAAATTACAAGAATCCAAAAAGAAACGTTTGAAAGCAACTTTAAAGCTTATTAAACATCCGAAGAAGACTAACTTTCAGTAGAATTTTGTACGATGGTGGTCATACGCATTGATTTTCCATTGACTGGAAGGGAGAATTTCCAGACGTCGATGGCACGACGCGACGCAATGGCGCCAGACCCTTGATCATTTAAAAGACTGCGGGGAAGCATACGAGTAGTTTTAAGTTATTGCAGTTCTGCAAGTTTATGTCCTAACAGTAATTACTGGTAAAGCGTCATATAGGCATAATCCGTTGTGAAGAATAAGATATGACAATAAGAGGGAAGGTTGTAGGGTTAGAACAGAACGCTGATACTGAAGTTTAAGATTAAAGTGAATCGTAGAATGAATATTATGAATAGGGCTAGGATTTTTACGATAATGCTTTTTTTTGTAGCAACACCCTATACGGCATAAATATATTTTCTTTGCGTTTCATTCCATTCTGAGACAAATGGTGAAAGTTGATAGTGCTATTTTTTGCTTTTTTTTGGGTGTAAATGCTTTAAAATGCTTATTTTGGGCCGAAAAGGCGGAAATTTTGCCTTTTTGGAGCTTTTTTTCGTCGTTAGCGCTTTTTTTGGTGAAAAATTGGTAAAATTGAAGAAATTAGTTCCAAAAATACAAAAACTTATCAACTTTTTGCGCATTTTTGAAAAAAAATAATTGTTGAAAAAAGATCAGTTCAAAAAAATAAGGGAGGAAAAGGAAAAACTGAAAAATAACAAATTCAGTTTTCATTTTTCAAATTTTAGTTTATTTTTATTTTTTTTTAATTTTTTGTTTCAGTTTTTTCCTTTTTTTTTCATTTTCTTCTTTTCCTTTTGGTCCAAAGTGTACATATATTTAATGGAGGTATCTTGCTGGGTTTAAAAATCCTAACCCTAATAATGAATATTATACATAAAACGGGAAAGAGGGAAAAATCAATATAATTTGACAGAAAGCTCGTAAAATAAGATTTATAATATTGCTGAAATTGGTAACCGTAAATGCAGCCGTTTTCGGATGCATTAGGAGAAGGAAAAATAAAAAGAAGGGTGAAGGGATCGAAGGAACGTATGATACAGATTGATTGAGCAGCATAAGATATTTGAACGAAAAAAATCTCGGGGGATTTTGACCACATTCGATGTACTGAAGACCTACATTTTCAGTTGAAAGTCTCCCAGTGGAAAGGAGATGTCAGTCCTCGGCAAGGGGGCATTTTCGAAAAATTGTATACGTAGTTTTTTCAATCTACTCTCTGTCCAACCTTTTTCAAAAAAAAAAAAAAAAAAATCTGCCATGTTTTCTACCGAATTGAACCAATTTTTTAGTATCTTCCTTACATTCATATAAAATTTTGTAATTTTTGGACAATACAAATAGGTAAGTGGGAAACTTTGGGTACCTGGATGAGCATTATGATCTTTGGGTCATTTTCAATAGCCAATTAATAGAGTTCCAATAGCTATTGAAAATGCGCCTTTAAAAAAATGTTGTATTATTTAAAGGGGGTTTGTTGACTTTTACGAGGTAATAAAATCACTTAAAGTGAGGTTTGATGGAGAAAAAGCGGAGCTATTCATTGCTATCGGCACGCGAACAGCAATCACGTTGATCAAAAAGTCGTAAAATTTGATAATAAAGAGATCTAGGTATTCGTGATTTTATCATGTTTAGCAGATGTTCCCGATTTTCTAGTGAAATTTTTATAGTTAACGGTAAAAATCAAAAAGAGTCGTAAAAAGTCAAATACCTATTTATTTATAATAAAAAATTCAGCCAAAGCTTTATTTAATCAAATTTTGATTATTTGAGTTAACAATGAGAGGCTCATCATCCGAGGTTTTGGGGCAGGTGTTCATATACCACTAAAAATAACAGGGGTTACTTGGTTCCTACCTAAATAAGTAGGTAACCAATACTCCGTAATATTATGAAACACTCTGCACTACATTTGGGCGATTCGTTGATCGTTGACTTGGGTATAATTGGCATCAAAATCCAAAACCAGTTTCAGGGTTTCACTGAGTGGTTGAAAATGTTTACTTCGCTATCGAAAACTATCGTTTTTGTAATCGGGGAAATATTTTCAAAATGTACACAGCGATGCCAATTTTTCTGGTCATTATTGCAAAATTCAAAAACTCAGAAAAACTATTAATAGAAAAGCTCCTCAATTTTTTTTGGTATTTTAAAATTGGCAATAATGACCAGAAAATTAGCACCACCGTATTCCAAAATATTCCCCCAGTTTCAGAAATGATACATTTCGATATTTTGGCTCAATTAATACGAAATATTTGAGAGGAAAATTGCCAATTTTCACTCGCTCAGTAGAATCCTAGAAGTGGTCTTGGATTTTGATAACAATTGACGATGGCCTAGGACGACGTAGAATTTCAAACACCATTTTTGGCAAAAAAAAAAGTGAGTAGGGGGGCGAAAAATCTGCAAATTTTTCGAAAATGCCTTCTCTCTGAGGCCCCAATGTTTTCTGAAAAGTCATCTTCGGAGTTTAATTTTTTAAAAAGTAACATTCAACTCGAAATAAAGCTTTCACTGAAATTTCTGAACTTAAACACAATTTTCAAAGTAAAAATTTCAAAAATTTCGAGCTTCTTATTAAAAATTTCAGTTCAACTTTCACTCACAAAGGAGCTTTTAGCTATTAAATTCCGAGAAAAATGAAAAGAAATCGAGTGAATGGAAAATTTATACCTTTACCTACCCTAATATTCCCAACATGGATTAAAATTTACAGAATGAATTAAGCTAAATTTTAAATTGAGCAATAAAAAGAAATTCAATTAAAATTCAAAAAAATGAATGAGTAAAAGGGTAATTCTCAAAAATTTGGCAAATTTCAATATATTTTTATTTTTTACCCTCAACCTCATTTTTGGTATTGGTCTCAATCAACCCCCCTTAGGTAGTGGGAGAGAAGGTTTTAAGACTTCTTAAAGACACGACAAGGAAAAAATTATGCAGGGAAAATGTGAGAAAATCTCGAAAAAAAGGGCATTGGAAAATATCATTCGATGAAATTTCTTGTATCAATGTAACCCCTTAAATATTTGTATACTTGTTTTTGGACAGAAAGCCGAACATTATCGCGAAAATATTGAGACACGACTATGGAAGTTGAATTTGAGACATGTAAAAATTTCGCATGTATGTATTTCGATTTTTTTACGAGCTAAATTAATTGGCATTCGTCTTTTGAAATGTGGATAGCACTCTTATCAATCATTCGAATCGGTGTGACCATTTTATCCACATAAAAAAATATTTTTAAACTGGTAAAAAAAAATCTGAAAAATGAACACGGCGAAGGACATTAAAGTCGGGGACAGACTTTGAACCCCCTGTAAAGTTATTTAATAAACGTTTTGAGTTCAACTGATAGCGTCAAAATGTAGAAAATTTCATGTAGAACAATTTTGTATCCTTTGGTTTTTTTGATAAAATGCATATTTGTATCATAAAAACGGGATTGAAAAAAAAAACCTGTGCTCGGACAGGACACGACTAGGAACTTTTGGCCATTCAAGCGATTCCAGGTGGGGAGGGGGAGGGGGTCTAAGCATGTTTAAATAGTTAAATAGATCCCCCGGTGGTATTGAATCAAGTTCTGAAAAAAAAATCACATATCTTGTATACTTTTGAAGAAATTGCTAGAAATTGTCTTGGGACAGAAATTTGCCAAATTTTTGAGAATTACCCAAAAACAGATTGAAAAAGATCCTTTAAAAATATTGTATTAAATCAGTCACAAATAATCAAAGAAATAATAAAGTCAAAAAGCAAAGATTTCGAGAAAACCAGATTCGAGAGACTTGAGTAACTTGAAAAAGAACAAAATTTCAATTTTCACGACTCGAATGACCAATCAACCATAAGGGTTGATTCTCGCGATCATAAAAGTCCTACATATCTACATTATATTCATTCAGAGTAGGTACAAGTAGGTATTAAAACACCTGGATGAATCATGTTGACCAATTTAAAACAGATTACAATATAAAGCACCATTGTAAATTTATCAATCCACTTTTGTAACTTTTTATCTCCTCGAACACGTACCTAAACCGCGCATACGCGGTTAAATTTTACAACCCTCTGCATATCTGGTTCATGAGCATAAGGACATAAAGTACAGATTTTTATATCGTGCCCGTATCATTCAAGTTTCGTGATAATCATACGAGTAATAAACCTGGACCCCGCAAACCTATTTAGTTTATCCTTTTGTTATTTCTTTATGTTTTCATGATTTTTCAATCGACCCTAATCACTCGCGTGCTAGCTCCCTCTTACCTCTATACCTAGCAACCTTCGTATAAAGATATTTACGACATCGTAAATGTCAATTAAGCGAGTATTCTTCGGATACATTTTTGGATCATTTTAATAGTACTGAATCATCTGCCAACGAACAAACTAGTGCATGCATGGAAGGGTACCTTTATACCTACTGAAAATTACATTAACATAGAAGGGGTCGAGAGACTTCAAAAGATATAGACTACCATAGACTGTTTTAACATTTAGTACTTTGGTCTAATTAGCACCCTCGGAGGCCTCGGATATTCTCTAACTGCAGTTCGCTCGTATAGAAATACCAAACGAAAACCAAAGCCTACACAAGAAATTGGAATTCATCGGCAACAGACGAAGATCAACATCTTAATATTTATCTTATTTAATACGTATAGTCAACTCCTTTAGCGGTATACGAACACCTGTGTAAGCTGAGGACATTAGATGAGCATCTCCTGGATTCTCAGACTATAAAACAAACACACGGAAAAACTTATCTGGCGCATTACTCAATTATAAGGAGCTAAGCTGAAGACGAGGGACTTGAACAGACGGTTTGGGGTATTTTTTTTCAACTACCTATGTACATCGGCATATTATTTTACTTCAAAGACTACAGATTCTGATTTATACACTCTTTTTCTCCCTCTGAATATTTACGATTTTTTCCATTAGTTTTAATTTTGACTCCCTGGGGCACCCAAAGGAGAGGTCAATGGTTCCCAAAATAGCGCGATTCAATTTTTTAAATATAATTTGTAAAATACCTATAGAAAAATTAATAGACAAGTTTGGATCAAATTTAGGTTAATGGTGTAGTTGGACATCTTCAATGATACTCTACTCATCGAAAATCATTTTTCATCATTTTTGAAGGTTTTTTACAAGTACATACAAAAAATTCTGAAAAAAATGAAGGTACTCAAACTCGAAAAATATATCTACGAAAAATTGAAAAAAATTGTATAACCCGTTCTATGATACCTGGAGAGTTAATTTCTTTTTTAAATCGACACCTTAACGTCTGCAGAATATAGAAAAAATATAATATTATGTACATACATCCCAAAAAATGTTGAAATCAAAGGGCCCAAATTTCGAGTTGAAATGGGCTGTTTTTGCTGTTTTTTGATAATTTTTAAATACGAGATCAAAAACGAAAAAAACAATAAATGTGGTTAATGTCTCATCTTAAAGAGCATTAAATTTTGAACATTTTTCTCACTTACTTTACCTCTTTAGGGATCTTAGTTTTTGAGCTATTTTAAATCCAAATTTTGAACTTCGGTTACAAAGTGTTAAATTAGGTATCTCGAAAACTAAACATACAAGATGGGTAATGCAAGCGAGGGAAACGGTTAAAATTTCATGCTCTTCTTTAAAATGGTGTGGACTGTTGATCGAAAAATTGATTAGATCGTTCGATTTTGATGGAATCTGTGTCAAATTCATTGTTTAGTTCGTCTATTCAGTACTTCAATTGGATACATGGGTTGTTCGGGGGTGACAACTATGAGCAGTGAGACGAGGTAGGTAACATTCTGTTTGCAATAATATGCATAGAGGCGACATAGCGTCGGACCTGCGTTTTGTCAACGTTACCTCGGACCAGCTCACCCTCTAACCAGTTCTTCTCAATCATTTCATGAATCACATTTTACCAAAGGAAAAAAAATCATCTTTTGTTGAGAGGTCGTAGGCCTTACACAAAATTGTAAGAACTTCGAGGAATTGGTCTTTTAAAAGGAAACCATTTCACATGAACAAGTATCATCTCGTAAAAAAATACAGTGTACATAAAGTAAGTATTTTTTCTTTTTTGTAAAGATAGACTAAGGATGAATGGTGACTATTTATAATAGGTACCTGTAGCGTGAATGATTACTCATTTCGAAGAATTTGTTCAAAGATGTAAAAATGACCTGTATACCAGATTTCTACCTGTGCAAAAAAATGCCCTTTTATTTGTCCTTTTAAAAATCGAGGTTTTGGAGTGAAAGAATCGTGTACATGTCCGCCTTTTCAAGAAGATGCGTTCGAATAAAATTCTTAAAATTCTCCCATAAATAATTTTCGGCAATATCTAACATCCCTGCAAGTTTGAAAAAAATCCATCAGCAACTTCCACAGAGAAATTTTCAACTGAAATTGCAATTTCGCCTCTTTTAGAGGTATGGCCTTAGGTGGGAATCTAAAAATGTTATCACAGGTGTTCTTTTAGAACATGAGGAACAAGTTCCACTTAATTGGTTTGAAAATCCGAGGATAGGGTCAAATCACCTACTGTTTGGAAACCCTATGTGTATGTATAATAACAAATTACACTTATTACGATTGTAAGGGCGTAAATTCCCAATACACCAACCTTTTTCATAGCATAACCAAAATGCCTAATTTTACATTGGTCTTATGGGACAAACTTTAATACGCTGTTTGGATTAACTGACTTCCTTCATCGTCACAAAACTCACGTTTTATTTGTAAATTTCGTTGTTTTCATAACATTATCGATTATCGTCGTCGATGTTTTTCTGCACCAGTGTAGCATGAATAATTTCGCGAAAATTTCGTTATTTTTCATCATAATTATTTCGGGCTGATGAATCATCAAAAGGAAATTCGCGAATCGAACGGGCTTATTTGAAAACTGGAAATTAAAGAAGCGAATACAAGACCAATTCAATATGAAGACAAAAATATAATATAAGTACATACACATAGCGTGAAATTTTACACGATTGTTTTGAAATGAAACAACTTTCGCGAAGAAAGCACACGAGAAGACTGACTTTTTGTTTAATAAATATTTTGGAAAAAGGGAGGGAAATAAAAAGTAGCAATATTAGGTGTCTTATGCGATTGTACGAAAATCTCGTCTAACAGTTGCACCTGCTCTACCACTGTTGGAGTTTTCGAAAGGACCCTCCTTCGTCCTTTACCCGGATTTAAATCCTCAACATGAAATCGTAATCTTTTATCCTTATATAAAAACACATTCTCACAGCAAAAATATTTCATCAACAATGCCTATAGAGAACTCTTTCTTTTCATTTTTACTACTCACCCTTAATAGTAAAAGAGGGTGCAACTTTCAATTCATCGAATTCCTATGGATACATAATTCAACGGTGATATCATTCAAAAGACGCCAGCATAGCTCATCATCACTCATGTGTAGTCGTCATGATTCACAAGGTATTCTAACGCCACCAAAACAGGTTGCAAACAACATTCAGTAAAAAAAAAGGCGGGAAAAAGCAGCAACCACCTGCTTTTGAAATTCCGGAAACAAAACAGAACGAAAAAAGGAAGAGAAAGGCGAAAAAAAGTACAACTGAAAACCTCGATTTTCTAATTTAAAAACGCGCTTTCTCTCTAACATTCGTAAAAATTATCACGTTTGAAAATTTTCTGAACAGAATATAGTATTTTTTTTAAAACCAGAAAATGAATTTGAAATTTGATCAACATCGAAGGAAAAGGGTACGAGCTTTTCCCTGTCTTTTCACTCGATCTAGATTTTTTGAGCAGCAAATTTTAATTTATACTGCATGTGTAGTTCAACAGCTATACAATGGTTTTTTTTACGTACACCCCCCCTCCCTCATCATCAATTGAAAATGCATAAAAAATTGGAATTTTTTTCAAGTTTTATTGCTTCAACTCGTTTTTTGAACCCTTCTTACTTTTGTTTGGATTTTTAAGTACAGCTTGAATGGTTTGTCCATGGTCATAATAATGCATCTTTTTGTTTTAAAAAATCAAATAGGTTGCATATCTTTTCTTTAGTAGGAATAATGGAACTGGTCCATTGAACAAATCTTCTTCAACTTGCAACAAGTTAAAGAAGTAGCATAATGCGACGCCTGATCTCAGACTCATAGCAACGTATCATGCACTCTTTGGGAAATCAACTCACACCAAACATTTCTCAAAAATTATAATTTTACGTATTTCTTCAATTTTTAAAATTTGAAACTTTTTAAAGCATGTTGAAAAATAAATTGAAAATATAGTAATTTGATATTTTACTCATTCACTTGATTTTTCAAAACTTCTGTCCCATGAAAAAGTAGAAAAAAATTGACCTAAGCAAATAACCTTCTTTTTCTATTTTCGTCCATTTTTCATTAATTTAGATCTATCCAATTAGGTAGGTACTTAATTCTTATGTGTCTTGCCTGAGACTAAAATTTAAAAAGTCGATTTGTGGATTTTTTTTTAAATTGCGAATCCACCAAAATTTGGTGTTGATTAATTTTTCGATTCGAGTCTCCGGCAAAAAGCTGCCAGGATAAAATTTGTTCATTTTTCGAAGTAATATTCATTTTTCCAATTTCTCAACCATTTTTTGAAACCTTAAATTTGCAAATTGGACAAAAAATTTTAAAAATGGCATCTTGATTTTGTTTATTCTTTGGAATGGGAGAACCAACTTCCACGATCAAAAGTGAATTTCGACTTTTTACAAGTAGAATAATTAAATTCGTTCCTTTAATTTTGAAGATAGGCAACACCTCTATCCATCTTTTCTCTATGTTGTAACCGGTTACATCCAAATCTAAAACATTTTCAAACCTTCCCCGGGCACCCTGTAGTTCTCCATAACTTCCGAATATTAATTTTATAAAATTTAGTGGTTCTTAATTATTTATCAAAAATCTATATAAGTATACCTATTATTAAAAAATCTTTGAAAAAATCAATAATGAAAAAAAAAAACAAAAATAGAAATTGTAGAAACTTGAAAATTGATTACTTCCTACACATAATTTTTTTGAGCGTCAGAAAAAAACAACAGCTACTATCACAGGAAGCTAGAACCACTCTTCACTTCCTCGAGCTTGAGCTATCAATTCGATCACGAGGTGAAAATAAATTTATCGAAAAAAATTTCAATTCTTACAGCTCAAAAGTTACCATCTTAGATTTTTTTCCATCACATTTTTTTTCTTCAAAAATTTGCATCACATACCTTTGTGTCTCGACATTCAAAATCAATCAAATCATCGCTGAAAAAAGGACAATACTTGACCAAAAAAAAAAAAAAATCAAATACAAATTGTACATACAAACTTTACAAGACCGATAAAACAATCATCATAATAAAATGAATATTTGATCAACCACATCGAAACATAGATACTGAACAGCTGGCTTGTAAATTAAAAAATGTTCAAGATATTTGTTTCGAATAATTAATACTTGTAGATTGAGTCATACGTATGTAAACTACATCTAAACATAGACACTGAACAGCTAGCTTGTAAATTGAAAAGATATTTGTTTCGAATAATTGATCGATTGAGTCATACCCGTGTAACATTTACACAAGTTGAATCATCATATTCAATTCATCAATTAATGAATAAATAGGTACGATTTTGTCACATCAATAAAACAAATCGAGATTTTAGGAAAAAAAATAATAAAAAAACAACAACATATATTGCATAAATAAAGCGTTCAACGATTACTATAAGTATAGACCTTAAAACTAGATAATTTGATTTTAAAATGAAAGTATCTACTTACATGACACAATTCATACAAATAACATAGCAAAAAAAAGAAATGAAATGAAAAATATAAATAATACACATGATCAATCATAGAATATATGCAAAAAGAAAAAAAAACATCAAATAAGTACAAAAAAAATGGTAATCCAACAATTGAGCTGCATTATTAATTGATTCGTCGCTGAATAATGGAACGTGTTTCGAAAAAAAAGAGAGAACGCCTACTCCACTTCAGCATATTATGTTTGCCAGTAAAGTAAATGTCTGGGAAGATCAACGAATAGGTAAATTAATTATTCTATTCAATTACGGTTGAAATTTTGCCATGCGAATAAAAACTACTCGTAATAGAAGCTGTACAATGTACCTAGACCTACGTATTTACATGTACCTAGGCATACTTTTTTGTTATTGTGTGTACATTTTAGCGCAGTCTCACATTTCAGGATTTAATTATCATTAGATGAACTATAATCCAATATACGAGTAAAGTGCATTTTGAAAGGGAAAAAAGGGAGTTACACTGTGCATAATATGCATTATGTTATAATTAAATAAAGCAGATTCATCAGGTGGATAGCTACCAACACCAAATCACTTGAGAAAAATACCCATCACTCTTACTAACGAGAGAAAAATAAAGAACTACGAGTATTTTTTAAAGAACAGCAGAAATGCAGCATTAGGTATTAGCTTCACTCTTATTTATAGTTATTTTCAATAAAAATACGAAAATAATGTTTTCTTACCGTTTAATCAAAAGGACATTTTTTGTTATCCATCATTCTCAGACAGAAAATACCTCGAGCACTGAAATATTAGAAACGTATTCAATATTATTCCACAGTCAGTAGAGGAAAATATACAAATATTTTAAAACTTTGAAAAATTGCAGTTTTAAAAAACCCCATCGATTCTACTTAATTTCAATCTAAATTGAAGAATTAAAATCAACCAATCAAAAATTGGTTTTTGAAGGAAAAAAACGTTATTTTGGTTAGGTAATTATTTTAATAAAAACAAAGACGTAGGTAAGTACTTAAAAGATTGATCATGCGATCGAAATTGAATTTGGAAATGAATCAACGTTTTTCGATCAAATTATCGATTATGATCAAATTTTGATCGGAAAACCTATTTTCAAAGCTTAAATGTCAAATTTTCATTCCAGCATATTGAAAATCGCAAATAAATCGAGTTTTTGGGTTCGATTGATCAACTTTTGATCCGGAAGTACTTACCTATTTATGTATTTTTGGGACTAAAATTGATTATTCATTCGATCATATGGGATGGAAAATCGTAAATAAATCGATTTTTGATAATGATCGATTTCATCTTGAACAAAGTAGGTATGCAAAAGAAACAAATTCAATTTTTTAATATTTAAAAAAAGCTATGGAGGCCATTTCAGTGACTTTTTGACTTTGCTCCTATTTTCGGAAACTACCTATTTCAGAAAAGGAAAAGGTCATACTGACATCCTGAAAAAATCGAAAAATTGACTAATTAGCCTACTTCCAAAGTTACTCGATCTTCCAGGAATTCTATTGAAAACACGAGAAAAACATTTACAAGGTAGGAGGGAGCACAACTTTTACTCCAACTGTTCTGGGCACAATTCTCCAAAATCCATCCTGTCCATTCAAATCGAGTCACATTTTTTACTTATTTTTTTTCTCAAAAAACTGTTGCCGAAGAAAACTATAGAATACCTAATCAAAAAGCAACCAAAAAAAAAAAACAACAAAACGCGAGCAAAACGTTTAAATGGAGAAACAAAATCAAAAAAATTCAAAACATTACACGTTTTGGTTTATAATTTTAAAAAGTAAAATATTTTGAAACTTCATGAAAAATCAATAATTTATGTCAATTTTTGGCAAAAGGACAGCTATTTTTAAAAATTTAGTTCAAAACTCCTGAGGATTTTTTTTACAATGTTTGACAAAAAGCAAGACCTTCGACTTAAAAATTACAGCAAAAATGAGGACTTTTTGAAAATTATTGGCGAAAGTGATACTTTTTGGCAATGGTCGGAAAAAAGCGAAACTTTTGAGCAATTTGTGAGGGAAAAAATTTGAAAAGCAAAATATTTTACAACTTGAGCAAAAATCAGCAATTTTTTAAATTAGTGGCAAAGAAATCGCCTTTTTTCGAAAAAGAGGAATTTTTTACTTTGTACCTAATTTGATTTGTGGTAACTGCAAAAAATCGATACTTATTAGTTGCTAAAAAGCTAGAATTTTTGGCATTGTGATATAATTTGTGAAGTGTTGTGTTGTACTCCATATTTTGAATAAGTTTAGGTCATTGATTTCATGTATCAGTTCATAGCAAGACTTTGGGACGATTTTGGAAAAAAGCAAAACTTTTTGGAATTTTTGCAAAATAGGCCGAGGATTTTTTGACAAATTTTGGTACTTTTTCGCAAGCTTTGTTGAAAATGTGAGACTTTTTTAGGTCAATTTTTCGGTTAAAAAGTGAGACTTATTAGTTTTTTTTTAATGTAAAAAGTGGGACTTTTGGGCAATTTTAATAAATAATGTACTTTTTGGATTTTTTTGCAAAAAAATTATAAACAAAAAGAAGAGTTTTTTTTTACTATTTTTGGCGGAAAAGATAGACTTTGACAGTTGGTAAACTTGTAACTGTAACGCTTAAAACATCCTATAGCCAGTTGATAAAGAACAAAAAAGTGTACCTATACTTTTAAAATACGTTTGGTGAATAATACTTATTACCCAATACCCAGCAATGGAATTTTTGCCATTATTACCTGTTGAATGCCATGAGGTTAACAACTAATTTAGCAATAATTGGTTAATGACTTATTAATGAGCTTTCGTCCATATTTCGATTTTTTCTCGAGTCGAACGAAAGGAGGCACAAATCAAACAAACCATCCCCTCGTCTAAAATTATTATTATCACAAAATTAGATTTTCAATTTTATTTTCAGAATGACCTTGTTTTTAAGTTCAGTGTTCTCATTCAGTCTACAATGAATACTCGCAATAAGAAATGATATGTATCGAATCAAAGTAACAGAATATCACAAATCCCTCACGAATTACGCTCCGAACCATTCGCCTCTCTCGACGAGAAAAAGGAGAAAGGAAGAATTACCTACTTACATCCACGTAAAGATACCTTTCCTTCCATTCATCTTGAAAAAACTTTAAAGCTTTTATATGTACGAGTAAGTAATTTTTGGGTTCATTTCCACCTTATGTAAGTCGTTTGCATTTTTTCTTTCTTTCTTTTTTTTTTTTGTTGCAATTTAACGAGAATTTTTCAATGGGAAAGGTGTTACGTCGATATACATACGTTCAATAATACCTTTTAAAGATATTTTCGCACACCTCATTAATCAGTTCGTTCACCGAACTTATCAAACGAATTATTTTAATCGAATCGAGATGAAAGAAAAATTCAAAATACCTTAATCGATAAAAATACCTTGGGAGCATTATGACCAAGGCCATGGGAAATAATTATTTAAAAAATTGCGATAAATTGTATAACCACACGAGCACTTACTTTTCGGGCGTATGTTCTCCCATGGCAACTCCTTTTACACCTTTGAATCCGGGTAGATTTCTACAACCGGTGGTACACGGAAGGCCTCTGAATCGTTTATGACGATCAGTCACAGTAGCTGCGAAGAAGCAAGCGCTCATGAAATGACTGCATCTCGATCTTCCTACATAAAGAAATCATCAAACAGAACCACCGCATTATATTACAGTAGGTACTCTGGTGTGTTGTAGGTATTTTTTCTTTACTCGACTAAGTACAGTACGTAATTTTTGCATAGAAATTATTCACGCCGCATTTGCTACGCGCGGTTCGCTTTTTTTCTTGAGAGAAAAAGTCGCGAAAATTACTTCCACGGAGCGCATAAGTTACATCCGTTGGCGTAGGTATACTTGATCGAATGACACTTTTTAATTACAATATCGAGTTGCGTAATTGTCACAACGAGCAATTAATCTATTCTTATAACAGTTAGAGTAGAGAATCTACGTACTGATGATTTGCGATTCTCTTTGACAACTCGGCTGCATTGTGCCTCCGTTGACGCAAAAGTCCACATGTCCGATTTGGGGTGTTTCCCCTAAAAGGCCGGCGTTTGTGTGGATGACTTGGACGAAATTCGCGTCATTTTTCGTCAATCGGAAATTATCCGAGCCGTATCGATCGACTAGAGGTCGGGCTGGATCTAAACCTATAATCGAATAAACCTCGCATAAGAACTATTTTTAATTGTTTAATGAAGATGACCAAATCATGAGCTCGTGATAGCTTACCGATGATTTTATGCATCTTGTGAGATAAATGATTACTCATCATGCCACAAATGTGAGCACCTAAACTATGCCCAACGCAATGTATTTTGAAAGCTGAAGCTCCGTTGTAGGTCAAATGCGAATAAAATTGAGCTGTGCATTGAGCCACCAACCGGGTATTACTTAAAGAAGATAGGTAACAAGGGAAAAATGTCAGGATACTCCAATCCACAGTGAACACATTATAATCTCCTCTGTTCAGATAAGCTAAAATTGAAAGATCACTGATTAAAATCAAATCACAAATGGGACGAGAGACCTTCAGAAAAAATCCCTTGGGGTTCAACAACAACTTCTGAGATTGATTCCAAAACTCAAGATATGTACACTAAAAAATAAGCTGAGTTGCGAGGATTGAATTCAACGACATTTTTTTCCCAACAAAATCTTTAGAATTTTCTGCTCGAGAACTGCATCAAAAAAAAATTGTTGAAGCTCAAGCACGGTTTCTTTGAAAGGTTTCATGGCGTTTTTTAGGAAAATTGAAATTTCCAAAAAGTAGCTGGAAGCTTCAAAACCATTTTGAAACCACCATGCAGTCGACTTCATATTGTATTGAAATTATTAGTTTGCAGAGTAAATTTCGGCTTACCAACTCCATTTAATAAAATGTTGTGAAAATAAGTTTCAAAAATCTGGCGAAGACTCCAGTAATTTTCAAAAAGTCGCTGGAGGCTCCAAAATGACTTCAACCCGCCTAAAGTCGTCTTCAGAGGGTGTTAGAATTGGAGTGCAGAGTAAATTTCGGCTTTTCATTTCCATTTGATGAAATTTTGGGGAAATTTCAAGTTTCAAAAATCTACTGGAGGCTCCAGTAATTTTCAAAAAGTTGCTGGAGGCTCCAAAATGACTTGAACCCACCAGGAGTCGTCTTCAGAGAGTGTTTAGAGTGCAGAGTAAATTTCGGCTTTCCATCTCCATGAAATTTTGGGGAAATTTCAAGTTTCAAAAATCTACTGGAGGCTCCAGTAATTTTCAAAAAGTTGCTGGAGGCTCCAAAATGAATTGAACCCACCAGGATTCGTCTTCAGAGATTGTTAAAATTAGAGTGCAGAGTAAATTTCAGCTTTCCATCTCCATGAAATTTTGGGGAAATTTCAAGTTTCAAAAATCTACTGGAGGCTCCAGTAATTTTCAAAAAGTCGCTGGAGGCTCTAAAACGACTTGAAATCCACCTGCAGTCGACTTCGTAGCGTATTGAAATTAGTTTGCAGAATGAATTTCGGCTTTCCAACTCCATTTCATGAAATTTTGTGGGAATTTCGAGGTCCAAAAATCTGCGGGAGGCTCCAGAACTGCTCAAAACGGGTTGAAACAATTTCCAGACGATTTGGCAGGTCGAAAAGAGGGTATATCCCAAGTTTCAGCTTTCTAGGTCAATTTGGTAGAATTTCGATTTTTCCCTACATTTTTGGCCAAAATTTGATTTTTTAAAATTCATTAAAAATCGAAAAATGCACTTTACCACTTGAAATTTTGACAGGTGATGAATCTTTGCCTGCTCTTTTGATCTACCTTTGTACGGTTTAAAAAATTCGAGTAAGTCTTAAGTTGGAACGCAAAATCTGTGATTTTGGCTGACGTGTCAATCAAAATGGCCGCCATTTTGTAAATAGGGCCACTTTTGTTCTAGGACAAGGGCTAGAAATGTTCCTTAGGACTCTCCCTTTACGAAAACCGTTGATCCGGAATCCTCGGAAGGGGGGGAGGGTGAAGTAGATCCATAAGTGGGCCCCTCGACTAAGAGAAACAAAATGAAAATATCTCAAATTGAAGTTTTTAAAAATTCAAGAAATTTCCTCACTGAGTTCAAAATAATCGATAACAATTATTTTTACTTAAAATTTTTCAAAAACGAATTTTGAAATCAGAAGACGTTTTCTTCTATCATTTTTCTAAAAGGTCATCATAAAACTACAGTGGCTACCAAATTTGCAAAACTGAATTGCTCGCTCAAAATTTCCAGTGTTGCCACCTTCCTTGATCCTTGCAGAAAGTTTTTTCAAGAAAGGAAGAGATATTTCTACCCAAATGAAAAGGGAAAAGCAAACATTTGAAACTTCCCATTTGGTGTATTTGAAAAAAAAAAAAAATTGGGATAATTTCCAATAACATATCTACTTTCTGATCTAAAATTTGATTTCTCGAATGATAACACCCCCCCCCCTCTCTTCCCGAAAACTTGAGCCCACTCCTGTAGTTCAATGACTGATCAGTTGTACTCTCAAAAAAATAATCCCAGGATATTTTCCTTTTCAAATCCACTGCATTTGGAATCAATCGCAGAACTTATCTGTCTGATACTCCTTCATCCAGTAAGTCGACATTTCATCCAACATAGACTTACCATCTCGAATAATGGTCATAGGAGATTTACTCTCAGTACCGTTGAATCCGTGGATAACGATAACATTTTTCTTATTAGGATTCCAACCATACTTCAGCAATGAATATCTAAACGAGGTATCGATCTCTCTGCGAGTCTTTTGTTCGCTAAACCAGGAAAAAAACTTCCAAAAAATTAAAACTCTGTCAACGCCAGATACAACACTATCGATACTCGAACTCGAATTTGAGAACGTACCTCGTGTATAGGTAAAATCTGATATCTTTATCAGGACAATAATCCTCCCTTCGCATTACACAAAACGAATCCTCTGAATCCCAAAGTAAACCGGATACATCTGTAATTAAAAATCTTATAGATCTAGACACCAATTTCCATCATTTTAAATCATATTTTAAGAAAGGAACACTGAACACTGAACAGTTGCAATTTTTGTTTCAAAATACTCTACCACTATACGCTCTGTCGCTTTTAATTTGATAAATTGCTGTAAAATTCGAGAATTACACATCGGCGGCGATTTATCACCGGCTAACTCTTCCTATCGCACGAGACAATTATGTTATTCCTCTCTTGTGTATCGAGAAGAATTACTCGCATGAAATGCAATTGCAAATATACGAGTACCTGTGTAATGTGTTGTGTATACTGTGTACTTGTCTGAAGATTTTATTTACTCGTACTGCTAACCGTCAATTTACAGTACCATTATCAGATTAGGTATATAAAATTTACACGCGATAAATGCGAATTACACTGGATCTCGGTACACGCGAATGGAGCAATGCGTGCAGTTGACGAGTTGGGCGAAAGCGTGAAATGCACGATATGGGTAAGGCATGGGTAAGGTATCTATTAGTGTATAGAGGTACGATAAGACAGCTTCTTCCTTTATTGATAGGTAGAAAAATGAATTATTTTATAGTATAACCGATTATTGCTTTAATTGATTATTATCGTTTTTGGGCGATTTATCAATGCAAAAGCCTGGAATGGGGGTCAATTTTCAATAAAACAATACAAACAACATAAATAGTTGAAGGACAAACAAATAAACTGATTTAAAAGTTGAGGAAGAGCATAAAAGTGAAAACGAAATGTGTTCAAGTTATTCTGATTATTTTGATTCAGTAGCAATTCTTGTGGTCTTTTGTGGCCTTTTTTCATGTTGTTCTACATTTCATAATTTTTAAAATACCTAATTTTCTACTTACAATATTTTAACAAATTTTATGGAATTTTTATAAATTTTAAGCCCACATTTTATGCATTCTTACAAGAAGAAAGTAATTTTTTTTTGAAAATTAAAGCAGTCGCATAGGCAATTTTTAGATGTTTTCATTTTAAAAACACATTCATCACATTTTTATGAATTTCTGAGAATACGTAGTTTCAATTTTTCAACAAAATTTTTCAACTTTACAAAGAATTTCAATAAAATTGAATGTATATTTGCGTCAATTTTAAAAACATTTCCTAAACTTTTATGGCGGTAAAAAATTCAAGAGTGACCTTGATAATGATGACTCGAGGAAAATCATTTTTTTCTAAGTTCAGGAGGAAAATGTAGAAAGATACTCCACCTCCCTTCACCCCCAAAGATACAACTATAAGATCAAAAAAATGAATTCTCAATTCATAATTCAAATCTTCTTTCGTTTGAACCGAGAAAAAGTTGGAATTTTCACGCCGTGAAATGCAGGCAATTGTTTTAAAAACATATTTTCACCTTTTTTTTTTGACAGCAGAAAATATTTTTCAAGGTGTCCAACAGGATAAAAGCAAGACTATTGACATGGGGAACAGACGGATCAACATTTACTTACGTCGGAATTTTTTCAAGTCAAAATGTATTTTTCAAAAGCGAACCAAAAAAATGACAATTCTGAAAAAAAAATCAGAATATTTAAATGAAAAATATTTTTAGCAAAGAACAAAGAGGACTTTTTAAAATTTTGGCAAAAAAGTAGGAGTTCCTCAAGGTAATTTGTTCAGGTGATTTGATTGAGATGGAGAAGAGAGAAATAAGGTTGAATCAGAATTTATTCAAGTCAAAATTCTCATTTTTTTGAATGTGAACCAAAAAATGAAATCAAATTCTGAAAAAGTACTTCAATGGAAAATATTTTCAAACTGGAAAAAACAAGACTTTTTTTTTACAATTTTGGCAAGATAGCAGGACTTTTTGCAGAAAAGTTTTTCAAATGTTTCAATTAGATGGGGGGGGGGGGGTGGGGGAGAAGATAGGTTCAACAATTTTATTCAAGTTAAAATTCTTCTTTTTCTGAAAGCGAACCAAAAAAAGAGAAAATTCCAAGTTTTGAAAAAAAGAAGACCTCTTGCAGGAGATGTTTTCATATCTTATGTTGTTTCAGTTTTGGGCGGTGGGGGGAGAGGAGGAAATCGAAGCCAGAATTTTTCAGGTTGGAAAGTTTATTTTTATAAACAGAAATCGACAAAAAAATTCAAAATTCTGAAAGAAGAAGAGGAATGGAAAATACTTATAAATATTTCCAAAATTGATTCTGGCAAAAAAGCAACACTTCTGGTAAGAGTTTTTCTTAAGTATTTCAATTGGAGGGGGAGGGGAATTGGGTCAAAATCGATCAGACACCATTTTTTCAGGTCAGCATTTTTCTTTTCACAAAAAAAAAACTTGAAAAAATGGGAAAAATTCAGAATGCTAATATAATGTAAAACATTCAAAAAATACGGGTCATAAGGTGCACTCTGACTATGACATTTTTGCAAAATCAAATTCAAGGCCGCATGACGTGTACGTCTTTTTTCACGTTTTTCTTTCAATCAACTTTTAAAATGAATTTTTGGACAAAATATCAGTTTTATTTAAAAAATAAAATCTACTCAAACTACTATTCTGGACAACAGCGATAAAATGTTCAAAATTATCTGAAAATATACTACCAGTTCAGAATAATAATATTATTTTAAAAACGAAAATTTCAAAAAAAATTCCAACAAATAAAAAAACAACTTTTGAAGAAGAATAAAGCGAGGTCCACAGGACATGGCAAGAAGGTTCCCCGGATTGAATGATTTGGATTCGCGCGTTGTTGAATATCAACTCAAATTTTGAGGTGCACTGAAAATAAAGAGTATAATTGATCGAAAAAAATCGTCAAATCAATGAAGAAAAAATTTGAAAAAAAAATAGTAAGAATATTGTATCTACATTATACTGTGCATTGCATACTGCATTAATGTAGGTAACATTAAACTGTTTTCGAATTCGATGTTCACTTAATTGAAACCAATGTCCAAATTTTCCTGTTTCTCAAAAAAAATTACTTCAATTTTTTAAATTATCAATAGGTACCTACCTAGGTCCTAGGTATAATGCAAAGTTCAAAGTTGATAAAAATTGAAAGCATTTTCGATTTATCAAATGAAAATTCAAACCCAACATTTGACAAAATGAAAAATTGGCCGGAATGTAAATTTTAAAAAAGTTTAATTTCGAAAATACTTGTACATCATTTTGTGAAAAAAATGTTTTCGTTCGGGGGGGGGGTGGGGGGTTATGAAACAAAATTCTCTGCAATTTTTGAAAATTTTTAAACATTATAATTGCTCCTAAAACATTGTTACCACGAAGAATGCCAAAAAACGAGATGAAAGTCATATTTTGGTTCACAAATGATTGATAAAGTTCCATTTAAATCAGCTATACAATCACTTCTGACCCTTAACTCGTGTAAAGTAACATCAGGTCAGTAAAGTTGCTTTCGAAAACGCGGAAACGGAATTAAAAAAAAGCTGAAGAACGAATAATTGTACAAGCTAAGTACATAGATACAATACTCGAATTTAAAATTGAAATTATGCCTATAAATACGTTTAGTGTTTATTGTATCAACATCTGACATTATTTCCAGTGAAATGATATCAAAATACATTGTATGTACTTGCAATACCTACAAATCTAAAAGCGAAGTTCAAGGTGAATGGTAAGTAAAACTCGTTTTTAATTTTACATTCACGAATAGGTAAGCCGAATTTAGATTTAGAATGGTCATTCGGAACCACAAAAAAAGCGATATAATTTATAGAGCACGACCTTTATATACGAGTACATCATTTCGTAGTTCGTACTTGTATAGGTAGGTACCTAAGAGTAAAAAAAATCCACCTTTCCATTAATCCCATGCAACCTTTCTAATACAAGGTACGAATGATATCTCTCAGAATTCCAACAAGCCTAAAATTTCAGAACTCGCCATCACTTCCTTTTCGATATAGATTGTGCACAATATAATCCACATATTTAGTATATACTCGGGTTCGATGGCAACCAGGTAAATTTTTCGCATGGTTAAGGACGATTGCCAAGTGCAAGGGAAAGCGCCCGCGTAATAATATTGTAACCGCATCAATTATTATTACTCCAAAGTACCTACACACAACACATACGAGGCAATATTCCTAATAAAGTTATGATTACGCGGTAACGGGCTTTGAAAATATAAGTTAAAACGGTACTCTAGTGAGTCTCTTAATACATATTATTGTGTAATAAAGACACCACACCGCTAATCTGTCAAAATCAAACAACCGCTCGCGTATCACCGTAGGAAAACACTGCTAACCAGAGTACATGGCGGCCAATTAAGCTGTCTGCTTCGTTTTATCGATTCGGAAGACTTTCGATTTTCAAATCGTGTGCTGCCCAAAATGAAGAGATACAGTCAACCCAATGTACTCGACTACTTCTCGTACCTATAGGTATATCTTATAGTGTGTTTCGGGTAATTACTCCTGTCCACATTGACCAATTCAAAACAACTGCTGACTCATTATTAAAAAACCTACATAAGTGTGCGCGTAACGAACCAGAATGGCTCGCGAACACCGATTTACACGCGAATTAGTTCTAGTTTATTTTTCTGCATCTCTTATGCCATTCTATGACGACGAGTAGATGCACAGCACGTACGTCGCTCGCCCTAGTGACACGCTCCCCTCCTGCCCCTTCCACATAGGTACACGTTAAATTAATATTGTCTCCAATTTTTATGCAAACTACTTCCATACCACGCATATTTTATAAAAACAATCGAGGGAAATCCGCGACAAACGACGACATTATATCATCAATTATCACACCGCGAGTCGCGATGCAGCCTGCAAGATATTCATATAAGAAAACGAAAGTAATTACTTTGTATCACGAGACATTTCTAGTATACAGTAGGTATAACTTAATCGACAAAACGTTAAAATAGCTATATAGAGGTACTTTCTTAATTCTCTTAACATATTGTTTCATTCCTTTGAGGAAAAAAAATGTCAAGCAGATGTACGAGGTACATTTTTATACACGATAATGATCCACATAAACGGAATAAACTGTCACCTGTTAAACTCGTCAAACCAGACAAAGTAATTCCATCGTATTTTTGCTACGAGCTCGCGGACAAACGCGTAAGTGAAATTTCCTATAATACTTTGATTCCTATACGTACTACTGTGCGTATACGAATATTTATCATGTATACGATACATAACTACTTATTAATATATTATTATACGCGAATCGAGAGAAAATAAAAAATTTTCCATTTCTATATGGCTATAAGCATCGCGGGTATACTCTTCTCTTTAAATACTTATGAATATAAGCACATACTAACCAATACATTGGAAATATTTATGTAAATCACCTTCCATTTCATTTCAACTAGGCATTTTCTCTTTGTGATAAATTACATAATTTTCAGATACCTATGTAGAAGATGATTTGTAATTCTGTTGATTTGGATCTGCACAAATCAGGCTGTGATGAGAACGAAAGATGCGATTATCATTTTAAATCGGATTTGAAAACACCAAGAATGCACACAATGTTATTGAATGGAAAAAAGACATCATCACGATGTTATTTCGTTATGTTTTTATAACGTTATAAAAACCTAAAAAAGGGGGGAATATAGAAAAGGAACAAAAAGGAAAATGAAAGGTTTAATTTTTTGAAAAAATTATGTAATAGCATCACTGCATGCTCTTTACATTAATTCAATGTCGAATGAGAAAAATACACAATATTAGACATTTTTCCATTCAATGAAAAAAATCAAAAAAATGAATGAAAAATTGGTGAAGAGAGGGGGGGGGGTTCAAGGTCGAGACATACAGACAGGTTTCCTGAAGATTCTCGAGTTGATTCCCAACGAGAACGAGGTAATTTTTAAGATTCAGATCCATCTTAACCCTTTCGGCTACGAGACAAACTGACGGATAAAATTCGAAGTGCTTTAAACTAAGTGAGGTCGGTTGCTGCCTAGAACTCAAAATTTGCTGGAAATCTCACATTCAGAAAGTATTCATGTCACAAATGGCAATAAACCTTAAATTGACTATTTTTCAATTTATGACACCGAATAGCATTATAAATCAAAATCAAGCCTTCTGAGGCATCTGATATTTCAAGATGAAAGTATTGGTAACAAGCATATTTTTTGAAAATGGAAAAAAAGATGAACTAAAATGAAATTAGTTTGAGTAAAAAAAAGAAATTATTGAAGAAAAAATGGCTTGGGACTTCAGATAGTTATTCAAACTGCAAAGGTTTGAAGGTGTTTGCTTGTGGGAAGATTAAAATTCATGGAAAAATCTTTGTGTTATAGAGAGCATTTTTCAAAATTTTGAAAACTCATGTCACAATTCAACGCTAATTTTCAATGAAATTCTGAGAAATATGTATCATTTTCATCTTCTGACACATACATCTCTCTTGAGATAATTTGCTTGGGTGAGTAAGTTGCCTCAGAAGATGACTGGGTAAACTTTTGCAAGCATTTGAATTTTATGATGGATACTGTGTCATAAAGACTGCGCTCAATCAATTCATTATCTGTAAGATGACTTCTAAAAAGTAATTCCAGTAATTCCACAACATGACGTACGTATTTTATTTTTATTATCTCGTTATGACAAACAGATTGAGGGCTGTATTATGACACAGTATCTATCATAAAATTCAAATGCTTGCAAAAGTTCACCGAGTCATCTTATGAGGTAACTTACTCACCCAAGCAAATCACCTCAAGAGAGATGTATGTGTCAGAAAATGAAATTGATGTCATACTTTTCAGGTTGAATTGTAACACGAGTTTTCAAAATTTCAAAAAATGCTCTCTATAACACAAAGATTTTTCCATCAATTTTAATCCTCCCACAAGCAATCACCTTCAAACATTTGCAGTTTGAATAACTATCTGAAGTCGCATGCCTTGTTTTTCTTCAAAAATTTCTTTTTTTACACAAACTTATTTTATTTTAGCTCATCTTTTTTTCTATTTTCAAAAATGCTTGTTACCAATACATTCATCTTGAAATATCAGATGCCTCAGAAGGCTTGATTTCGATTTATAATGCTATTCGGTGTCATAAATTGAAAAATAGTCAATTTAAGGTTTATTGCCATTTGTGACATGAATACTTTCTGAATGTGAGATTTCCAGCAAATTTTGAGTTCTAGGCAGCAACCGACCTCACTTAGTTTAAAGCACTTCGAATTTTATCCGTCAGTTTGTCTCGTAGCCGAAAGGGTTAAAGATCACGTGAGATTCATCAAAACTCAAATTGATGTAACAAGCAAGGTATTCCAAGCTGCAGAACAATTTTCGAGTTGGACAAAGCTAAATCGAAAGAGGAAACAAAAACGCATCATCAGCCGAAATTTCGGATGTTGAAGTGCTTTTTTCGATTTTCGAAGAACCTTTGAAAATCTTTGAACCAAAAATGTGAAGAAATCAAAATGTTATCAAATTAACTAATAAAACTGAAATTTGGAATTATCATATTTTGCCCCCCCCCCGCCCAATCGATTGAAAACACTCCAGCAAATTTTTGAAAGTTGAACCTGAAAAAAGATTTTACCCAAAAGAGTAGCGGAGAGCTGAAATTTATTTCAAATCCTACTTCCAACATGCTGAATAGTTGGTTTCAAGCTGTTATGGAGCTTCCAGTCATATTTTGAGAAATCGATGGAGAAATATACGGTTCCGAATTCGTACGTCAAGTGGGTTCATTAACAAGCATTAATCACATTTATACATGCTATAAAATGGGCAATTTTTGAAAACTCGCATTTGAAGCGAACTTTAATTTTTCAACTTCATTGGGTACCATTTTGTTGAAATTTCTCTTCTCGAAAAACTGTAAATTTTGATCACGAAGGAAAAAAATTATGTCTCAAAATAAATTTTTAAAGTTGAAGTAGCCAAGGGTTAGAATTTAGGTACCTATACCTACACGTACTTTATTGCCTGTGGTTTCTTCAATTTTGAAGAAAGTCCATTTCAGTATACAAATAGGATTTTTGTGTCATCTTCAAAAATCATTATGGGGATAGATTTTCAAAATCAAAAGAACTTAATTAAAGCACATATTTCGAATACTTGGAATTTTTTCAATTTTTCACATGATTATTTTAAACTGTAGAGTGACGTCATAGGATTCGTTTTTGAAATTTACTTTACATATTTGAGTATTTTGAAGTGATAGTCCTTTCAATTTCTAACAGAGCAATTTCAGATAATTTCTGACTATTTGATGGTTGTTGCAGACAAAATATTAACCCGAGTGGATTTTATTTTAATGAAAGTGATATTTTGTCCAAAAAGTGGCCAGTTGAAAAATAGGGTGCCAAAAAGTGCCTCATCCTATTTTGCTACTTTTATGCTAAATTGTTGCCAACATAGCCAAAAAGTCCTTTTTATTTTTCATTTTTTTAAATACATAATTATTTTCTTCTTTATTTTTTAGGATTTTCTTTTTTTTCATTTTTTCAAGTTCATTAACCTGAAAAATGGAAAACTTTTGACCAGAAAAAATTGCGACTATGATAAATTTTGACTTACCAAATTTCAGCTTTTCAGGTCAATTATGTAAAATTTTGATTTTTTCACATTTTAGACACAGATTTATTTTTAAAAAATTCACAAAAAATCAAAAAATAAACTTGAGCACATAAGTTTTTTTAAATACAGCTTTGACCGGTTTAAAAATTATTCTGCCAGTTGGGATACATCCCTCGTAAATGAATCAAATGAATCATTATTCACTCAAATCTCTCGTGCTTTTGACAAGGGCCACACGAGTGGATATTCTAACACAGAATATGATTTTAAAATAACCAAAACCGTCAAAATACGAGTAATATTGATTTACCTATCGCTTATTTTTTTTCTAAAATTTCATTTTTCATTTTCTGATGAATAAAAAGTTGTGCATTTAAGTATGAAGACTCGCTCTGTTATTTCCACTTCAGCAGTTGAAATTGATTTTTCAGATGGATATTTTTGATACACTTTTATAAGATATTTAAATTTCGAAGTATTTTTTTTAGGATGACACCCCCCCCCCCCCAATCGCTAAATTTCTAAACCACCAGAATTTCAGTAAATATTACATCGTCAAGTGAGATTATTTCTCATTTTTTAGACATTTTCTTATCACAAAAGCTTTATTTTCCCCATGTTTAGAGATGATACAGACATTACATTTTCGATTTAAATACTGATGTATTGATTTTTGAAACGATTTCCATCCTTTGAAGGCGTGAAATGAACAACAGTGCTTTCTTAATGAATTATACTTCAAGTTTTTTGAAACTTTCAAGATCCTTCTTTATTCAAAATTCGACTGAGCAAAAATTCCCAACCGTTCTGAGAGGTCATTGACCCTTTCGATACGTCTCAAAACAGTAACTAACTTTGAATAAAATAATATAAGCGATTAATTTGCAAAAACTGAATTTTTTTCAAGTTGTAAGAAAAATTTTACTTTTGACCATTACTAAATCAAAAGCCTTTTTCAGTTCTCGATTTCAAAAATGAACTCTATACCTACATTTAGGATGAAAAATGATAAAATTTGAAAACATGAATTCAAAATTTTTTCTGTGTTTCAATTATTTTAGATCTTCACGACGACCTGACAGAAACTTTCAACAGTAAGTTCAAAAGAAAATCGACAACTATCACTTTCTCACTCATTACATTTTTTAATCGAGCAAATAAAAAAGAGTTATAAATTGAGAACACTGAATTTTGAAAACAGTAAGTATTCCCAAAATATGCACCACTTTCTACACATCGCTGGTTTAAAAAAAATACTGAACAAAAATGATCAAAATTCTTTCATTTCAAACATTTTTTGTGCACTTATTTTTTTTTTAATTTTACAAATGACTTCGTTAAGAATTACTGAACCAATTCCAATTTGGCAGAACTGAAATCTTCGATTATTGCCTTATTGGCTTCTTAATCCACACCCAAGCTCAAATTCAAATCAACCTTGGCATTGCAAACGCGAATACTTTGTTGGAACAAGCAGATCAGCCAGTTGCCAGTTCCATACACGAGCACATTTCTCATCAATCCATTCATATTTCTCGTCCATACCACTGGGCACTGGTAATACCATCAATAGTTTTCACTTTTTTCTGCATATACGGCGCGATATGCTGGTGGCATATCCTTTAATTAATATGCAATACCGGAAATGCTGGTTGTAATATCTCGTAAAGGCAAACGCGTTGCTCTTCATCACTCTTTTCTAAATTACGTGCCAATCTCGTCATAAAATTAGCATACCGATACCGCAGCAGCCAACCTTAAACTTCATATGCCAGTCGAGTCGGGTCTCTGACTAATACACCGATCGTAAATTTTTTATAAATTTGGATACAGGATTAACACCACTTTCTCCTCGCGTGTATATACTTTCATACGCAATATCTGACTCGAATGTGTTTCGAATTACAGCTAAAATCGCATCACACCTCCATCCATAGGTATTCCAAGTTCAAAGCATCAACGTCAGGTGATGATTTTTTTGCGCAATTGACCGTGCAAAATAAGGTGACACAAATACCCTACTAAATAATACACTAAGCTACGTACGACGATTACATTACGAGTAGAGAAAATACACATTCCGGCTAAATATTAATTATAGGTTTTTTTTGGGCGTCTGAAATTTATTATTGTTTAGCGTAAAACGTGTATTCGGAACACTTTCTTCTCATTAGCTCATCCGCACCAGCAAGCAGCCAAACTGGTTTAATTCCTCGTATTTCGTTTTCGTTTAAGTTCAGGGTCGTCATTGATACGCGAAAAGTTGCGGAATTCTCTGCACTTCTTGTATGCATTTACCGAATCCACGACAACGTCTTCGTCAAATGCCGGTTCATTATACAATACCACGCATTGTCTCGTACTTCCATCGATCGTATATCGATGATTAATACCATTTGAAATGTATACGTACGAATACGCGATTTATCGAGTTTTCTCTCGTATCTTTCTACCGGCTAAGTAAAAAGACAATACCGTTACAACAGCTGTAGGAAGACGTCTTAATAGGTCAAGATCATCGACACAAGGAACGGGTATCGGCCGGTATTCCCTATGGTGTATTTTTTTTTCTTCAAAATTCGTCTCGTATTTTTTTCTCAATCGGCTGCTCTTCGGCATAAGGAGTTCAGAGTTGTCGTGTATAATATGTCTATGTATTATAGAAAGTGAGAAAGTTTTCAGACCCGATCACAGGTAAACATTCCTAGACATCAAGTGGTCATAATTTATTCGTATTAGGATTATATTTTTTTTAATTGTTGCGGTTTTAATGAAAAACAATCAGAACCGGAAAATACTACGTGTTATGTGGTCAATGCCGTTACAACTGTGATCGCGGACCGGAAATACGAGCGATATACGATATGCGATATGTTGCTGAGCGAATTTTACTCTAATTAATGGTTTTTCATTTGGATGATTTTTCAATTTATAGTAAAGTACTCGTAAAACGATGTGATTTACGTATTAGAACAATTGTTGGACTATGTCGTCGTGTTGAGAATGAAAGTGACCATACAGCTTGTTTTGGACTCGATGGAATAGCTATACTGATTGCTGCCTTCTACACGTGCCGTATCAAAATCAGAATTGATGAATGAATGTGCATTTCTACGTATGAAGCTCCCTCCTCCTCCTCCTTCTGTTCCCACTCAAAGTGTGAAACAAAAATCTCCAGTTCAAAATGCAGGGCTTAAGCTTATGAAGGACTTTTCGATAATTTCTACAGGAGCTTGAACACAACGTTGCTAAAATTTTATTCCCTCTCTCACCGAAAAATGCGTTCATGATTTCGCATTATTTTACATACAAAAACAATCCCCTCCCCTTCAAAAAATTACTCTCAAGATTTGGGAGCACCTAGACTACATATCTCCCTCTCCCAAAAGTTGGCTGCATAGCTTATTGTTTACCCATCTTTATACTTTGAACAATACCTATCCATTCTTTAAAAAAAAAAAAAAATGAAATTCAGACGAATTTTCCATGAAAAATTTATAACTTTTCAGCGACATGCAGATTTTTTCAGCATTTTATTACACATTTATAAGAATCAAAAAAGATCACTATTGAACTCTAGGAAGGGTTGTTTTTCAACTTTTTTTAAAATATGGAGTCCAGCATAAAATTTTGGCCAAATTACCTCAACAAATATAGAGAAAATCCTGGCGAGAGCTCAAAGTTTGAAAAATTTGAAAATGTTGCAAAAAAAAGCTTATTTTATTGGTTTAGGTGATCTATTGATATTCATCATCACGTGGGTACTGGGTAGGTAACCAATGTAAATTAGTTATTCAGCTCTTCGGTCACGTTTGGCATTTTAGTGCCACAAATTTACACTGTGAGAACCAATGCCTGGCACTCGAGTGCAACACACCACACTCTCTGACACTTTAATGTCAAATTTCGGCACTTTTCCGCTAGCACTGCGTCCTGACTGCCAAACATGGTCAGGAGAGATTCTTATCACAAAATTATAACATTTTGAAAAAAAAAACTATAATATTGAAAACTTTTGAATCTGAACTTGACAAAAATGAACTTTGCTCTTTTCTAACATTTTTTTTTAATCCAAAAATTTATATTATTTTCAAATTTTTGCTCTTGACGGTATAGTTGAACATTGACCTGAAAATTTTTAATTTTTCCCTAGTCTTTTTGAATTCATTTAGCCATAGTTTTTTTTGCTAAGCTCCATGAAGTAATAAAAAAGAAATTGAAAAATGACTTCAGACTTATTATGTCAAACTCTCTGCTGTACACACAATTACATACGTAAGTAACTGCACAAATCCGTTCAATTCGCTAGGATATGTACTTATTGTACTTACGTTAGTAACCTGTGAAATTTTCCACCCAGCTGATGATTTCTCAATCGATAGAAAGATTTAGGTCGAGACGAAACAAAAACAACAGATACCTAATTCAAAAATAAGTCTACCATGCAAATAATTTTAGACGCTCTTTTCTGAATTTCAGTTTGTGTTGGAAATTCAAAATTTGTTTTTGAAAAATACTGTAATAATTTACCAATTGGGACATTTCACGACATTTCGATTTAGAAGTGGTTGGGGGGGGGTCGGCGATTTTTTGAAATTTTTTCTGTGGAGAGACTTTTTGTAGGGATGACCAGTGGCCCAAATCGCAGCCCTCTAGCACTTTTTTAAAGGCTACTAGGGGGTGTCAAAGTTTTCAGCGAACTTGAAATATCATCCATTTCAGCAATGGATAAGTCGATAATCGCGATACCTATCAAAATGGAACTTTTTCCAATAGTTTGGGGTTTTGAAAGGCTTTTTGGTGATATCATAAAAATCAATGTTGCCACTTTTTTTCGTACGAAAACTTAGCTCGAAATGTTTCAAAACGTAGTTTTCATATCGTTCCGACTCTCAAAAATTCTGAAAAAAATATATCATGGGCAACTTTTCATGCTGAACAACATATTGAAAAATTGGGATGGCGTCATTATCGTAAAATCGATTTTAAAAAAGTGAAAGTTTGCAAAAAAAATACGATTTTTTGATTTAAAACATGAAAAAAAGTTTTGATTGGTGAAGTTGACCCATTTGACCACTATTTTTACGCATACGTTGAAAAAATTGAAAAACCCCTTTCACTCGATAAAGTGAACTCATCACAAAAAAAATCAAAATTCGAAAAAATTCAAATTTCAATATTTCACACCAATCAAAACTTTTTTTCATGTTTTAAATCAAAAAAATCGTCATTTTTTCGCAAACTTTCAATTTTTCCAAATCGACTTAACGAAATAATGCCATCCCAATTTTTCAATGTTGTTTAGCATGAAAAGTGTTGTCCATAATATATTTTTTTCAGAATTTTTGATTGTCGGAACGATATGAAAACTACGTTTTGAAACTCTTCGAGGTAAGTTTTTGTACGAAAAAAATAGGCAACACTGATTTTTACATCACAAAAAATCTAAAAAAAAAAAAAACGTTCAAAACCCCAAACTATTGGAAAAAGTTCCTTTCTGATAGGTATCGCAGTTATCGACTTATCCACTGCTGAAATGGATGACATTTCAAGTTCGCTGAAAACTTTGACATCCCCTAGCAGCCTTTAAAAAGGGGCTAGAGGGCTGCGAATTGCGCCATTGGCCATCCCTTCGGAAGGTCTTTCCACAGGAAAAATTTCATAAAAATCGCCGACCTCCCCCCCTTCCACTTCTTGGTCGAATTGACGTGAAATGGCCCAGTTTTAACTACTGAATCAATATGAAAAGCAAAAAATCAAACAGAATAATTATTAATACTCGTATCTGAGTTTGAGAACACAACAATGAAATATTTTAGAGCCTTTTTTTCGTGACATTTTTTGAAAACAGGAGATCCAAAAATCTACAGGATGCTCCTCAACGACTTGAAATTGCATTAGTTAAGGGATAAGTGGGGGGAATTATAATCATAGGCAAAATTTTCATCCGTATAATTATTACATACATTGAGTAAGTATAAAAACACAGCTCATTTTTTCAGTCAATACATGTAAGTACTTATGTAATGTACGTAAGTGCATTTATGTTCAAGAATATGAACTTTGCCACAATTCGGCATTAATTTGGAAACATTATCTACATTTTCAAATACGATGAAATAACATGAAAGATGACTAACACAATTTTGATAACTCGAAATAACGCGCCCAACCACGGAACCACGGTATCTTCACGAAGATAACGTTGCATTACAGGCAATAGGTATTGATAAATTTTCGACACTTCGACAGGGACGCGGTGGTGGGCAGAAGTCTACTTCTGGATGACGCATCACTCAAAACTCTAAAAAGAGCTATTTTCATCCTTATCTTATCTCGTGTGTGAATCAACGTTTAACCGGAAGATTCACAATATCACAATCTCTAAAAGATTTCAGTTGGAAAAAAGTTCATTTTTTCAATAGGTAGGTAAATGTACAGGGTGCCCAGAAATATCGAGCACCCCTAAAAAAGTCTTCTACTAAAATACTTTGGTTGGTTACAGTGAATGATAATAATGGTAGTACATGATTGGTTATTGGACTGGAGAGATAACATTCCACCAATCATATGCATTTATTTCACGTTGCCAACCCATATTTTTAATGAAAAACTTTCTTAGGGGTGCTCGATATTTCTGGGCACCCTGTATTAGGTGCATAGGAACTCCCCCCTCAATTCCTGCATTTTTTATAAAATCACTGTAGAAAAAAATATCACGAGCACACTAATGTTTCACCTTTTCAACTTAGGTACTGAAAAGTCAACCTCAAACATAGAAATCAAACAGTGTGTCGAATCACTTTACTACTTTCAATATTCTTTTCGTCAATTAATTAATACCTGACCAAAAAAATTCTTTGCAAACATCATGACCAATTTTACAATTGAGGAGGTTGGTTACAAAGTTAGACAAACGCCACTTCTACAAAAATTGAGTTAGATATATCAAACACAGACATGTGCACATTGTCTTAGTTTCAAAAACAGACATATCCAGGATATGTCTGTTTTTGAAACTAAGATGATAGGATATGTCTCATTTAGAAATTAAGATAATATTCACATGACCGTGTTTGAAACTAAGGCGCAACTTTGATCGCGTTTTTTGACCTTTTATGTACTATTTTGAAACTAAGGGACCTCAGAAATGGAAAGAGGGTTAAAAATCCTGTACGTATCAAAACCTAACTTATCTAGACAGCTTCACTTTCAAATTATCTTCATCTTGGTTTCAAAATCAGACAAGTGCATTTTCAGGTTCATTTTATTAGTAGTGGGGGGTGATGGTGGAAGGATATTTTTTGTATTTTTGTTACTCAGTATCATCACTACAATTTGTCAAATATCCCCCGCCTTTACAATTCTGTATATTTTTGTGACAAAAAACATAATTTTCTCAAAATCAACCCTGTGGCGTTTGTCTAACTTTGTAACCAAGCTCCTCAATTATAGACTTTTTCAAAAAATTTACCACATGACTGCTTTTTACGAGCTAGGTAAGTACTAAGTACGTGAGAAATTTCCACGTCAAACTCATAAATTCTCAACTTTCATTTTATCATTTAGAAGGCTAAAAAGTCGACAATTTGACATTTCGACTTCACTCCCCCACAACCCCTCCTTCGTAAATGGGAAATTATGTCTAAAAAAATTAATATAAAAATTATACAACGAGAACTCGATGCAGACGGATTATCTAAGCGTAAGTCACACTTTAATGATTTGAATCATCGGAGCGTAAAACAATAATGAAATGTCTTTTTCGAGCACGTTCTCATATGAAAACAAACAAGTGTCTACACTACCTGTAGACATATTTTCTAATACGAGTACCTATCTAAACATACAGAATACCTACATAAAAACACATATTTAATCCACGACATGAAGCAGCTAACTATAGGTGTAGTTTCAGCTACCCACACAATCTAAGTATATTATGTCATGTGATGTGGTTCGAGAAAAGGGACCTAATGTGTCAAAAAAGAGGTTTAGACTCAAGAGTGGATTCTGGCATCTAAAAGTGTGTAGAATAACATGGAATGAGTTAAATTTTCCATAAGAACATGTAAACATTATAAAAACGTAAACAAGTCCACAAAATGAGAAAAAAATTATTTAAAAAATTAGAAATATCGAGCGCTCAAAACTTTTAAAGCTCTCTGGAGGCGGAACACGAAGCATTCTACGGGAAAATTAAGTCGAGGAAAGTTGTAGAGAATTAAATTTCCAATCGACATAATATCGTTAGTTTTTCTCTAGCATGCTTAGTTTTTGATAGTAAAAATCAAAAAAAACTTTTTCGATTTTGATATTTTTATTTACCTTGGTATTTGCAGATCTTCTCTCAGCTGAAGGCGTATTCACAGTAATGTAACTTTAAATGCATTTTTCTCAAAGCTACATACATTTTCGCATACACATATGTAGGCCCCTTTTCTCGAACCACATCACCTATAATTTGGTATCTTGGCAATTCTTTCGCATGTGGCTAGAGAAGTGAATTCCATACGAATTAAAAGTTTGCAAAATTCCCTCAAGACTTTGGAATTTCGTTTCTCAGGGACACACAGACATTGAAGAAGAAGAAAAAACCTCTTATGAGAACATAGTCTGCAATCTCACCGGCAGCATGGCTAAGTTCGTCAGCATTCGCACACGCTCGAATACTTTCATGTGCTCGGGCACGTGGAAAAATTACGATTCAGGTAGATGGTAGAATTTCGCATATGAATAGTTCGCATTCAACATCAACCAACACACAGACACAGACAGAGACAAGGAAACGAACAAACGTACAACAGACTGGTTGAGAGAGAGATAAAAAGTCTGCCCGACGGTCGTCGCAATTCGCTGACCAAAGCCATTCACTGCCATTGAATTTCTCGAGCTGTATAAATCACATAGTCGTGAACTTGATCGTGAATATATAAGAAAAAGACTCGTAAAAAGGTCAAAACGAAAGTCACGTTCGTCGTGTTACAGGTAAACTGGCGTAATTATACGGTATTTGTTGTCTACGTAATATCGCAGCTTTGCAAGCAATTGCAGCTTTAAACATTTTGTACTTTGTACGCAGAATTGTTACCGAACCACCTACCTATTCCTATCCTATCGTCTATCGAAAGTGAAAGTTATTCGATTCTATTTTCCGGTATACCTAACCTAAGAAGGTACAGAACTGCCCATAAAACACCTACGACTTCATCGACGATTAATAAACCCAAAATATAATCCGAGAGGTAACTAGTATAGGTATTGTTTCGAATCTCCGAACCTTCACCATCGTCATGATCGTTGTTGTCGACAATCGTTTCGTTTTCGTCAATGAAAATGAAAATGGCTTCGTGTTTTAATTACACATTTGGAACAATGATCACAAAGCGACAAAAGTAAAAGCACCATTGTTATCGGGTGGTGATTAAAAAATGACACCGTATTTTCCTGCTGCTTAATTTTGTTACACCGGTAATTAGCTTGGAAATAACGGTCGCGATAATTCGTATACCGATTTATACAATAAACTCCACTCGACGTAGGTACGTACGACGTTTTAACTATAGCCAGACATCTTGATATTGACGAATCATCCTCTTATATTGTAGATGACTTTTATGGTACGTAATCGATCAATTTAACGGTGCGATTGGGTGCATTTCCATGTCGATCTACGAAGTACGAAGCTGCCGTTTACTTAATCGTCTATAGATCGAAGAAGAATCAAACTTGTTGCAGATTACGATCAAAATAAATTCTTACCTAAATGGTCGAGATCTGAAGATAAAGAATTTCCTTCGGATTAAAACACATCTTGACCGGCGAGTAATGAGAGGAGTGAAGAGATGATGATAGATAATTCACTACACTATTTCAAGAATCTTGATACGAACCGAAATGAATGCACTTTACGACTTATTACGTTACGTACGAATGCTCGAAATTTTAATTAATTAATCGCGAATTCTTCGAATTAATCGACAAAAGTTCAAGAACGCAACCGAATTCGGATTTCAATTCAATTCAAACTGTTTTCGTTTTCAATGAACTTTTTGTTGCATTTTTTGCTTATTTAAAATCAGTGTTGCCATTTCAGAGAAAAATAACACCTGATCTTGAAGATTGAAAAATGACGCGATTTTTCATTTTAATTCAACCGAAATTCAACCTCATCGACGCTTCGGTTTCCTTCTCATCTATCTCTGAATTATTATTAATTACTCATTACACAATAAATGATAATATATTAGATAATAAATTTAATTTGACGTTTGTTTAGTTCACATTATCACATTACTTCCCTTCTTTTCCCCAAAAATTTCAACGAAATCGTTCGATGATCTCGAAAATAGGCGAAAATAAAATTGGTATACCAGAACAATAAAATTCGAAAGCTTATACAACTGGAAAATGGCCTTGTGGCCTATCTTATGAATTACATAGGTCTAAATACAAAACATATCCATCACTCAAACCGAACATACATGCACATTATTACCTACATCAAAGTCAAACTAGTAGGTGAATTCTACCATCCAGTTCAATTATCAGATCAGCACCTTATTGTGAGTAGACTTTTGCGAACACCAATAGATACAGATAGATATCGACATCATATTAGCAAAAGATAGGAAAAAATATGTTTGTATTTGAATAAAAATTAGTAGATTTAACAAATGAAACAGAATGAAGAGAAGAATAAGTTATTGTAAGTACATGAGAATCGAATAAACAACCGTAAGGATACACGTAATCCATTCCATTCATGGACTGAGACGAATTATTCTATTCATACCTCAAATACTGGCCATCTATAGCTTTATCTATGGCACCTCTATTGTTCATAATCATGAATGGTGTAAAGAGCATTATAAACGATTGCATTATTTTAACGATGGTTTACCTTCAACTACTTCCCTTGCTTCATTTTCCTGTTTCGAGAGACGTAATCTATGGATAATCCGAGCACCTAATCTGCATTTTCGAAAGAGGTACCATAAGTGTATAAGTATAAATCCTCTAAAGTGGAGATTTGAAACGAAAATTATGCAGATTTGAGTCTTTGATGGTTGCTACTTGCTAGCGTAGCTAATATGTGGAGGGATTATTATGCAGAAGATTAGGATTTGCAATAGGTAGGTATACTTAAAACTTGATGCGTCTCTGAAAATATCGAATTCGAGTATCACTATCTGAGTGTAGTTGCTTCAGAGTGCATTCGAAGTTTCAGAGTGTTGGAATACAGTTAAAATTGAAAATTGAAACGTTGAAATGAAAATACCCATTGTAAGTAAGTACGAATAGTGAACCATTGATCTTCCTCAAACAAACTTGAAGCACTAAGTGATTTTTAGTTAGTAAGTACTTGAGGAGTGGTTTTTGAAGGGAGAGGGAGATAAGTACATAAAATAAAAATATTCAATTATGAAGCAAACGATCGGAAAGAAATTCATAATAAGTAAGTATAGGTAACTTAATTAATAATTTTATAGTTTTTTTTTTAAATTTAAATAATTAAAAAAATGAAAGTTTGAGAACACAATATTTCTCTAAGGGCGTTTTTTAGGATGGATAAATTTTTAAAATTACTAAAAAGACCTAACAACAAAATTTTATTCAAAAAATATCGAGTAGCCATGGGCAATTGGGCATATCCAGGTCTCAGGTCTGCTTGTATGTAAGTATGTAGGTACTCAATTTTTTCCACAAAAAAGTAACTTTAGCAACCAAAAAAGTTGAAAAAATAACCAAAAAAGTGACAAGAAGTGAGCAAAACATTTCAGAAAAAAAGCGAGAACATTTCATTGAAATTTTTTAAAAAAGTACCTACTTTTTGGCAGATAGATAGGTACTCACAAAATAATATGATACTTTTTAAAATTTTTGTCAGAAAAGTGTGACTACTTCGCAATTTTTTGGCATGAAGATGAGAGTTTTTGGCAATTTGTGACCAAAAATAGAGTTTTTGACCATTATAGCGAAAGACATAACTTTTTCGGCAATTTTTGGAAAAAAAGTGGGACTTGAAAAGCAATTTTCAAAGTAAAATTAAGATTTTTCAGGGTTGAGAAAACTGACTGTTTTTTCGGTTTTCGGTTTCAGAGAATTTAAAGGTTCAATTATGTACCTATTTGTTTTCATTTCGGTTAATTCAGTTTTTAGTTCCTGTTTTTTAGTTTCTAGTTTTTGTTTTTCATTTTTGTAATTTTCAGATTTGGTTTTTGTTTTCTGTTTTTTTGGTTCTCGGTATTCAGTTTTTTGTTTTTTTTTTGGGGGGGGGAGAGGAAGGGGAGTGGGAATGATTCAAGTTTTGTATTTTTCCCCCTGTTTTTTGAGTTTTCAGGTTTTCATTTTTAATTTTCAATTTCCTTTTTATCATTGAGTCAGTTTTTTCAATTTTCACAATCCTGAATTTTTTAGATTTTTTTTTTGCAAAAAAACAACAATTTTCAGTACGTAATTCATGTCAAAAAAGAAAAAAACTAATAAAAAATAATTTTACTTAACTTTTGCAAAGCATTGTGACTTTTTGGCAAATCTTTACATTTTTAATTTGAAAAAGTAAAATTTTTTAGAAATTTTGTAAAAAACGAAATTTTATGTCATTTTTTTTGGGAAAAAAGAGACTTTTTAGTTTTTGGAGATAATTGACAAAAAAGATAGGTACCTACTTTTGTTGTAATTTATGTCAAAGAAAACACAAGTGAGGCTTTTTTGCAACTTTTTTAATAAAAAAAATGAAAAGTTGATTTTTGAGAACAAAGCAAGACTTTTGGGCAATTTTTGGAAAAAAGTAGAATAGGTATCTAAAATTGTTAGCGAAGAAGCGGAAATTTTTAGCAATTTTTGGCAAGAAATACCCAACTCTTTTTATAGGTAATTTTGACAAAAGGTGAGACTGTTTGATATTTCTCAAGAAATATCATTTTTTGGCAGCTTTGATAAAGCCTCGTAGCCAAAAACAGGACTTTTAAAACGTAACGCTGAAAAGGAAAAATTGCAACTACCTAGCTGGAAAATAATGAAAAAATGAACATTTCTGTAAATTAAGTATTCATTTGATTGATATTATCAGCATTTTTTCTAGACACAAGGCATGGTAAGTAAAAAGTTGATTTTGAAAATTTAAAAAAAAAGTCAATATTATAGTAACTAAAATTTTGAAAAAGTAACCAATAACGTAGTAGGTAGGTGCAATTGAAAATACCCGCAAAAGGTGAACCATCAACTGAACTTTTATTCAATTAGTCGCGGAAAACCTTCCGCATTTCCCTTTCTGTGGAAAACTCGCTACCTAATTAAAATTTAATAAGTATTCCAACTTGAAAACTTTTTAAAGAAATCTGACGTTTTTACTCGGGAATTTTGGAAAATGAAAAAACAAAGAAAACTTGAAGCATTCTTCGACACAGATAACTATATAGCGAATTCGAAAATAACTTCTACTAACTAAAGGAACCTTTCAGATACAGCTGAAAGCATAACAATAAAATATCAACTCGTCAACTATTCGCACAATAACCTCGCAGACGGAATTTTTCAATTATTCATCGAGATGTAATGTAAGTATTCTTATAAAACATTCCTCAGCTATTTATTCTCTCTATTTTCACTATCAAATTGCAACTGTTCAGCGATAAAAATAAAAAATAAGTCAAAAAGTATAATAAGAATCCATACTTTACCTATAGTTAAATAAATAATAAAAACAGATAAAAATACTATCAATCGAGATATCCATCGCATTTTTCACACTTTATTAAAATTTATCAACACTTTGTTCATATTCGTCGCTACCCAACACACGAAGTACTCAATAAATAATGAAAATTAAACCTTAAGTTGGGTTTTTTACGATGAAAAATGGTAAAAAATAAAATACACATTTTTAAAACGAAAGAAAAAAATTCAGCTCGAGCACCACACAAACACTTCCATGGTTTCAAAAAATACTGTAAAAAATTGGCGGGATTAAAAAGTAAACGAAACAAGAGAAGAACTTTACTAAAAGTGAAACAAAACTCGACTGATGAAAAGTATATACAGCGAGATCGCGTTGTTCTTTCCATTTGTATGGAAAACTGGTTTGAACACGTTACAGTATTACGAATAATACGAAGAGATAGATCAATTCAAACACGTGCTGCGTTTAACCTTAAGTGGTGGAGGGATCTGAATTCTCATCTATGGAGATGGAGTTGAGCTAATACCATTTATAAATCTAATCAAGAACAACGAGGTAAAAAAATTAATTGCTTGGGAGAAATTATAACGTTCGGTAGCAGACATAAATGGATGTGTTTCGACTTTGTCAAGTTGAAGGAAAAAGTAGTCGTGGAACTCGTTAGTGAAACGTCAGATAATACTTTTTTTTTATTTTATAATGTTTCAGTAATTCGAAAACCTGTGTCATGAAAGCGTCTTTACGACGATTAAATAATTACAATAATGTAGTAATCGGTTCAGAAAATGACGTCAGGAATTTATCCATTTAGAAATTTACCGCTTATAGGCAATGTTTTTATGAAAAAGGCAATGTCAAGATTATCTAGATCTGTAATAATAACGGAACATCGACTTGAAAATAATATGGTTCTTTAATCGATTATGTTCATGTTACAATCCAAGATGAGAATGAAAATAATTCATTACACAATAAATATACAAAAATTCAACGTTATCAAAAAAATAAAAAATATTTACATCGATTGAATACTTTATACTCGATAATAAACCTCAACGATATTATTGCTGAAAAATACACACTCGCTTACCTGAAACTTACTCGAAGCTGGACAGTCAATTTTTCATTCGGTACAAAATCTATTCGGCGACAATAATTTAAATTCAATCGGTCAACAAATCTGTCCAATTTTATAAATAAATTATACAAAAATTCTACACCTAGATTAATTTTAAATAAGTCTTCATTTTGAGATCCGTTTCCCACTTCCTTTCTTTCCGGTAGCGACGGGTTTATCTTTGGAGCGAGGATTTAGAAGAGGATGTGGTTCTGAAAGAATAAGAAATTAATCGAAATCTTAGTTTTTCATCTAATCAAGATATAATAATTTGATTGAAAGTATTATTGCATTTACAACTCACCATCTGATGGAGTACCTTCTAACTGAATATCGAACGATTTATACTTAGGTCTTTTAGCCGGCGGCGAATCTCGACCACTGGGGGCGGCAGGAGGACCACTATCTTCGGGATCTTCGACCTCCGGAGCGATAGGTAAAAATTGTAAAACATTATTATCTTCGCCTTCTTCGTCCGAGCTACAAAACGCCAGAATATTTTCCACCGACGTAACGTCAATCTGTAAACAAACTCGTATTTTAATCTCATTCCAGGAGTATAAACCACATCATGATCTATTTTAAGTACCTCGACGTCTTCATCTTTTGTTTCAGGGCCAGCGGTAACTGATTTATCTTCGTCACTTAGATCGAATTCCGATTCTCGTTCTTCGTATTCTACATTTTCATCGAGTTCTTTGAAATCTGGAGCGAAAGCCGACCAGTTTTCAACCTGGTTTTGAGCCCAGATAGATACAACTCCGTTTGAAATACTCGCGATGATGGGTCGGACAGGATGCCACTGTTGAAGGATTTCGTTATTATAGGATTATGAAGATTTAAAATTCTGTTTCGAAATTAAAATCAACGTACCACGACGTCTAGAAGTAATTCTCCTTTCATACCGTGTAGAATTTTAACCAAGTTTCCGATACTTTTTTCCCAGATGTATAGAGCGTGTTGCCTAGCGGATCCGGCACATACGTATTCTCCGTCTCCCGAGAAGCAGCATTTTTTCCACATCGTTCTACGTAAAATTAAATGAAAAGATTAGCGTTACGATGAAGTAATAAATATACGACAATCATTTTGACCATAAATTATTTTCAAGCTAACTAACCTGTTGACTAAATCTTGTAATTTTTGAATAGGTTCAACTTCTCCATCTTTTCCAGTTTTAACAATATGCTCGGAATTATAAACACGTACGACGCGATCAGAACAGTTGAACAGTACGAATCTAGAAAATAAATGTTTCAAACATCACAAGAGCAAATTCTAGTCGAACGTCTGTAAACTAAATCACTTACTCTCCCCTTCGAGCAAATTCGATACTTTTGACAGCTGTAGCACTGCTACTATTGATTTTAAACGAAGCTTTTACCTCCAACTTGGGACACGATAACACAACAACTTTGCCTTTACCATTTCCGGTGTAAATATGTTGGCCTCGACGATCAAAAGATGCTACTATCATTAAATCAGACTGAAAAAATCCATTTTTCATTAAATTTACTATTTCAAAACAAAACCAAAGCTTTGAAAAATTATTAAAATTATTACATCTTCATCTGTAGGAATTATTTGATGTTCACCGTCCAAGTCCACAAGAACAGACGCATGCTTCATCGGACAAACTAGGAATAATTTATCGTTTCTTGGATGAAATTGAACCTAAACAAAAATATTGAGTTAGTTATACTAATCATCGTACATAATTAGTATGATACTCGAATACTCCAACCTTTAATACGGGAGATGGGAAACGATAACGTTGCTCACATTCGCCAGATAGCACATCCCATATACAAACATTGTTATCAGTCGATGCACTCAACAACTTGCATCCGTTTCTGGACCAACTGGAGAAAAAAACAACATTAAAATACTCATCACGTATCACAAAGAACACCGAATAAGGTACTAATTACCTTATCGAACACACTGGGTGCATATGAGCGGAGATTATTTTAGCTATGCCTCTGGTTAAGAAATCCCAAACAACGATACGACCATCATTACATCCCACTGCGAGCAAAGTTCCTCTTCTATTAAATGAACACGTTACAGCTAACGAAACACAATCCAAGGTGCCGTCAAATTCCTACAAACATTGAAAAAATTACTTCTTGTATCCGGCAGAATGGAATCTTCGGTAACACAACTGGAGAGTACTTACTTCCGGGTAATTTTGTCCGAACGATTCTAAAGGGAAAAAATAACGAAGGGGATTAGTTTACAGATCTTTTGAATGGATTTTAAACTAAGAATCAGGTTGATTTAACCACTTACCTAAGAGTTCTAAATTCATTTTTGATTCCTTCGAAGTTCACCGGGTAACATGGAAAACTTAACGAATACAACACCGAAATCGATTCACAAGTAAATATGACAACTTAAGATACCCAGATAATCCTTTAAATAACGGTAAAAGTAAAATAAAGCCACGAAATACTTTAAAATAACTCGAATAAACTGAAAAATATCGAATTCGATCAACGAAAACCACAATATAAACAGAAAGAAAACAAGAAAACATGTTGATAAGAAAACAGAAACACTAGCGTTCCTAGCGGATTACATAAAATTTACAGTAGAGCCACAACACAATCGAAGAAAAAAATAGGTTGGCAGCACTTTTTTCAATGTTTTTATTTTTTATCACTCTTCGAAAATTTTGTGTTTTTCTTTTGCAAGAAAGTTTAAATTTTTCAACGAATTATTTTCTATTTTTGTACTATTTTTGTACTATTTATTATTCTGTAAATATCACGAATGTGAGCATGAAAGTATAAGCTTTGTAATTTGGTATAATACTTGTACATTGCTCTCTCAATTAATATTTAATAATAGGTTGTATCATGTGCGTTTAGATGGAAGTTAACAAAATCTATGTAAGTAAAAGCCACATCTATTTCAAACGCTAAAGTTAACTCATCATTCTAATTAATTTCATGTTTACAGGCAGTAATCAGAGCCTTTTTAAAAGGTGCTATTGATAGTGTCAAAGGAACGGTATCTCTATTCTATTTAGATGGCAAAATATGCGAGAAAGTAGCAGCATCTGAGCGAATCAAACGAACAGATTCTGCACGAAAAAAGAAATCATTACCCTCATCTAACGTCAAGTGAGTTACTCGTAGTTCGAATATGAATTAATACGAATCATCTTGCATTAATTTCGTACCTCTTTTTTGCGCATAGAAACCCGAAAATATTGAAGAGAATCATACAATGTTGTGGTCTAAACGGTGGAGTGTTTTGGTTGAGTTTAATTCTATTCGAATACGTGCTATTACCGAGTCTAAACTATTTATTAGTCTCGATACTGGGTCAATCGATGGTGGCTAGTACTGTATGGTCGTGGACGACACCTGTGCTGTATTGGATATTCAGCACGTTATGGGTTATGCCTTTATTTCTGCTGAGTAAAATCGTCAACACGTTATGGTTTCAGGTATACGTTAACATTTGCTTAAATAATTACCTCTTCAAAATACATAGTCCTTTACTTCGATCTTCTCGTAAATCTTATATATTTTTACAGGACATCGCCGATTCGGCTTTTTGGTGTACTCAAGGACGGTCACATTATTTTTCTAGTTGCAGTAAATTTATCGCCGATTCATTGTTCAGTTTGGTGATTCAGACTTTATTTTTGTTACAAGTAAATAAACATTATTACTTACTTACTGCTTGACTAACCACCAAAAAAAGGAATTATTTTTACTCATTACATCGAATTTGTTTATAGGCTATGTTCGTGAGTTTATTTCCCATCGCTCATCTCGGAGAAGTACTCAGTATTGTGCACATGTGCATGCTTTATTCGTTATACGCTTTCGAATACAAATGGTGTAAATTAGGATGGGAACTACATCAACGATTACTCTTCATCGAAGCAAATTGGCCATATTTTGTCGGTTTTGGGTTACCATTATCTGTGCTTACAGCTCTTCCTCAATCGTACATCGTTAGGTAAATATTTCGATGAAAAATTTTCTCGTTTTTTTAACACCCGCGAATATTATTTTTTCATTTGTATGTAGTACAGGAATTTTAGGTGAAATGAGAGGATTTATTCGGACTAATTCCTTCAAAAGGTTTTTTTGCGGGATACTGTAGGGGAAGGGGTCCTATTTAACATACTAAAAGTCTCACCCCGTACCCCGCGTGCGTCGCGTGCTAAAGCGTGAAAAGTGTCACGCCGCGACGTTTTTTGCGATTTTCTCGCGAGGGGTTGATTTTACGTCGAAAATAGCTTTATTTTTGTGTTCTACGTCAAATTTCCGATCTAGTGATATGTCAACAGTCCTTCTAGCCCCAAGGGGGGTGGAGCTAGAACCATTCAAAAAAGGGGGGTTTCCTGAAAAATACATAAAGGCTATAGGGGCCTAAGAGGGGTGAAATGGTCCCCAAAAGCGTTCGAGTTGATATTAGCATGGAAAATGGGTACCATTGAGAAACTTCCGCGTGAAAAATTTCAGATCCACGCCACCTCCCCTTTTTTGGGAACCCCCCTTTTCTAAAATTTCAATAACACTTTTCTCGGCCCCATTTTACCCGATTTTGAAAATTTTTCAGTATGTTATGTATATCCTTAGTAGGTATCCCCACAAAAAATTTCAACCCCCTCCCCTCATATTTACCCCTCAAAATGATGTAAAAATGTGTTTTAGGGAAGGTTGGGGTAAAATGGGAATTTTGGGGAAAATAACCAATTATTAATGAGTAGGGTGTCGTTTTCTTATGATTCGATACCGCTGAACACAAATATGATGTCAAATTTTTTGCTAGATTCATCCAGCCCTCTCCAGGGTACTTGACCCCCTCAATTTTTACTATTGTTAGAAAGCATAAAATAAGTTGAAAAACGCTATTTTGAGGGGTAAATATGAGGGGAGGGGGTTGAAATTTTTTGTGGGGATACCTACTAAGGATATACATAACATACTGAAAAATTTTCAAAATCGGGTAAAATGGGGCCGAGAAAAGTGTTATTGAAATTTTAGAAAAGGGGGGTTCCCAAAAAAGGGGAGGTGGCGTGGATCTGAAATTTTTCACGCGGAAATTTCTCAATGGTACCCATATTCAATGGTAATATCAACTCGAACGCTTTTGGGGACCATTTCACCCCTCTTAGGCCCCTATAGCCTTTATGTATTTTTCAGGAAACCCCCCTTTTTTGAATGGTTCTAGCTCCACCCCCCTCGGGACTAGAAGGACAGTTGACGTATCACTAGATCGGAAATTTGACGTAGAACACAAAAATAAAGCTATTTTCGACGTAAAATCAACCCCTCGCGAGAAAATCGCAAAAAACGCCGCGGCGTGACACTTTTCACGCTTTAGCACGCGACGCACGCGGGGTACGGGGTGAGACTTTTAGTATGTTAAATAGGACCCCTTCCCCTACAGTATCCCGCAAAAAACCTTTTGTAGGAATTAGTCCGAATAAAAATCTTAAAATTCCTGTACTAATGGTTTAATTGTTTTCAGCGCTTGTGTTTTCTCGATATTGTTCCCGTTATTTATAATCAGCGCAAATGAAGCTAAACCGGTGACTAAAGTTTGGTAAGTTCGTGTTCGATTACCTGATTTCTACGGGAAAATATTCGACTAACGGGTTTTCCTTTTTTCAGTGATGTTCAGTTGCAATTATTCTCCTTTGTGATAACCTTATCGAACGGTATTTTCAATAAAACAGTCAAGAAGTCGACGACGCTCGCTGGCACACCTCTGAAAAAAATCAAAAAATAAGCTTCAATTGAAATGCAGCCTGATTCATACTTTCATTTTGATATTTACATATTTTAAGCGGTGTTTTGTTTTGTGTTCCGTAATGCTTTTATTTATTTATTTTTTAAAATCAATATTTTACGAATCACACAACGTAATTTTTACGGATATTTTTCATGTTTATAAAATGCATTGTATTTAACTTGAACGTCAGCTGCAATTATTTTATACTGAATCGATGAATATTGCTCATAAAAGGTACTTAATAAATTTTACGAGTTTTGTTATCAAATTTGCATCACATATGTTTTTTTTGAGCTTAGAGATTATCAAAAAGGTCTCGTTTTTGTCAAAATTATAAAAAAATCTTACTTTTGTCGAAATTGTCAAAAAAGCACTGTTTTTGACTATCATTGTTGAAAAATACATTTTCTTCTGACGTTATCAAAGAAGTCCTAATATTTTTTGTAAAAATAAACAAAAAATCCAATGGTTGGCAAATTTTTGTCAAAATTATCAAAAAATCTAAACTTTTTGCAATGTTTAAAAAAATTATTATGTCAAAATTGCCAACCGTGCTGTTTTTTGCCAAAATTGTCGAAAAATACCTTTTTTTTGACGCTATTATCGCTATTTTTTGAAGAAATGACCAAAAAAATGTGTTAGTAGCCAAAATTTTGAAAATTCCTGCTTTTTCCAAAATTATCCTTAGGAAGTCATTGTTAGATATGTTTTTTGCCAGAATTGTCTACAAAGTTCTGTTTTTGCCTAAATTGCCAAAAAAATCTCGTTCATGTCAAAATCGTAAAAAAGTTTCTTTTTTGTCAACATTTTTGAAGATTTTTGAAAATTGAAATCGAAATCGAAATTTGTATTTTCTGCATTTTACTAATTTTAAGTTGGACTTATGAACAATTTTTAGGTAATTTGCCCATTCTTGTTAACTTTTTACAAGTTTGACTTGCGATACTTTCATTTTGAAGGATTTTTTTTCACCAAGCATTGTGGAAACGTGTTCAAATTGAAAAGAATGTGAAAATTGTAACCGAATTGCTCTGACCTCAATTTGAGTTTTTTTGGTGTTTTTTTATTCACAGAGCTCATGATTACAATCCTTGTTAACTTCAGACTTCAGTAGATGAGCATTTTGACTAACTTTTGAACACGTTTTCTAGGGTGAAATTCGACGCTCATCATTTTTTGTTCTGTATACTTTTTGTATATTTCGCATACTTCGGCAAAAAAAAACGTATTTTTCAGTTTTTTTTTTTTTTTTTTTTTTTTGGTTGAAAATATGAGCCTTTTGCAGACAAAATTATAATTTTCTAGATTGGTAGGAAAAAAGTACTTGTAAAAAGACACATTTCGGCGAAAACAGTTTCTGTGCCCAACCCTTCAATTCGGAGCTGTGGCGGTTCAAATATTCTTTTGTCAATTTTACCCACTCCACTATGATAGACATTTTTGAGAAAAGTCGTGTAGAAAGACCCAAGCTTCCCCTACACATTCCGCGTGGTACCAGAATTTTCTTCCCACTACTCATGGATGGATACAGAATTTTTCTCGCAAAAAACACGTTTTTTGGTTATACTCTCCATGGGGATGGGTCGATTGGGGCGGATATTCCGCTCGAATTTTTTTTTGGAGGTGCTCAATAATAATCCATCATAATTTTCCAAATCTGGGAACAGGGTCATTTCGCCTATCTTACCTGGGAGTACCCTTTACAAACTTATCGTCTTTTAGAATACACTACCTATTTACATTTATACTAGGTGCCCAGAAATATCGAGTACCCCTAAAAAAGTTTTCTACTAAAATACTGTGGTTGGTCACAGTGAATGATAATAATGATAGCACATGATTGGTTGTTGGACTGGAGAGATAACATTCCACCAATCATATGCATCTATTTCACGTTGCCAACCTATATTTTTAATGAAAAACTTTCTTAGGGATACTCGATATTTCTTGGCACCCTGTATTCAAAAAATTACGTACTGTAAGGGGGGATTTTTGGACCTTTGAAACCAGAAATAAATTGATCTTGAACCCTCGATGAGATTTCGAATCTACTCTGCACACGTCTCCGTTGAAAAAAATGGCCAATTCAACTTCTTCAATGACAATTAACCAGCATCATGGAATATATGTGACCCGCTCTGACAAAACCGACCATTTCGACAAAAAAAAGTGTCCAAAATAATGATGTTTAAAATGAGTTTTAAGGGTTGAAAGATCAGATTTTTGAGAAAAAAACATTTTTTGAAATTTTGTCAAAATGGTCGGTTTTGTCAGAGCGGGTCACATATGACTTTTTCGATGAGAAATAATTGACACGACGAGATGCTCGGCAAGAATTTTTTTTCTAGTTTTATTTTCCAAACACAGGTATTAACAGTCAACACAATTGGAGAAAATCGAACTATAATTTCTCGAATACGTAAATTATTATTAAAACTGTAGGGGGAGAAAGTAATTATGCGCATTTTCTCCGATTGTCTATGGTTGTAGTCGTAAAATGCACACGTCCGCGTCCAAAATGTGGGGAGCACATCTCAAAATCGAACACATTACTTATGGTGATTCTCGATATAATTGTACTTCTTCGCATAAGTACAATTATCCACCAACATTATGTCCTCTAACTCTTTCCTAAGGAGCCTCGTGAACCGTAACAAATACACGATTTAACGGGGAACTTGATATCGTGAAGCGCGAAGTCATAAATAAGTAGAAAACGTCATAAGTTGATAAGTGATTCAGGTAGGAAGCCCTGATGGTAAGTATTCTCAGGGTAAAGCGTGCGAAGGAAATTATGACATCTCAATTAGCCAAAATAATAAATTCATGTATTGGTTTCGTAACACGTAATATCACAGGTTGCTCAAATCGTATACATGAATGAGACTTCTATAATTAAATAATAATTATAAACTTCTAGTAGAAAACGTAATAAATCGAATGCGTAGTTGTGGTGGCAGGCTTTCAACGTTTTTAGTTGCATATTGAGCCCAAAACCGAAAAGCTCATATGCAACCCCCGAATCCCTCTAGGTCGTGGTTAAGGACATTGTGTTCTATGGAGTGCAGTGTCTTCTGACGAGCGTTATAACCCCAATGCCCGAGTGCTAGTTACATTCCACGGTTCCTCATTTATGATCCTTTATGACTTATATCCCACGGTACTGTGGAGATATAAGAACGCGTAAGGCGTGACTCAGCATGTCGGTCCATAACGGATGGATAAGTTCCATGGGTCCATAGAAAGCGTATCCGCGTCATAAATTCGTATTTCGAAGTCTTGATCACCGAGGTATTCCACTGGGCAGCAAGAAGTCGAAAGCGTGAGGAGGAATGCGTACAACAACTAATCAGCTAGCAAGGTAGGTTGAAGGAACTAACAACTGAGGAAAAAGTGCCCGTGCATGAACTTATAAAGGCGAAAGTTCAACGTAAAAGTAGCAGGGATGACGGATATTATTACGTAGAAGTAGGGACATAACGGCGCGCGTCGCGTAGGTCTCATTGGTGGTATAAAATAGGTGGTGGAATCGCGGAAGGGATGATGAATCGTGAATATTTCCATCACCTGACGTCACGAATACCTTAAGATCGAATGCGTATGACGTCACGAGTACCTTGTACTTACGAGGAAATTTTCATTTTCTACCGCTTATAGTGAAATAAGTGGTCATTTTTACCGCTACAAAACAACAAAATATTAATGAGATTTCTTTCATACAAAATAATATCAATAATAAAATGCTTCGTTGAAAATTCAACAGAATATAAAAGACAAAAACAACCAAACTCCTTTTTTTTTCAAAATTAATTCTCTACATGGACGAGGAGTGGAAGACTCAACGTTGTGTTTATTTTTTTGGCTCGATTATCAACGATCAGAAGAGCGAATATGTCACATTGTAATTTTTTCCACGACTACTTGACTCGATAATAGTAATTTAATAATTCGCCAAAAAATTCCCTTCCATATTTTTGATGTACCGTTATATCACGCGATTGTTCGTATGGGTTTCTGCAAACTCAGCGTTTTACACATTCGACACAACGTTACCTCAGCAATAAATTCGCATCGAAGTCATTAACGCTATTTATGTGAAATATATTCGTAACAGTACCTACTTAGTTATACTTGCACCTGATGAAAGTAAAATTTAATTCACGAGTACCTATGTAAAGTTTGCGATCGAGTTATACAGACATTTATGCCGGAATTGCCAAAAGAGAAAGTAATAATTACGGAGTTTTGCCATGTTTGAGTTTTCAGATTCATTATCATTAAATACCTAGGTACCTATAGATATACCTACTAATAATTATTATCATACGATTTTTTCAGTATTCGAAGTACATGTATAGAAACTTCGGTTGGATAGGAATCCAAGAGAAACACGTGCTTTTCAATGCTGTCAGGTGGAAAGAAAAATAAAAAATTCGTGCATAAAGTATTAGATAAATCGTACAGCATTCTTAAATCAGTACCCGGCTATGAAAAATCGCATTATGAGTTGCAATCACTTGGTGTTTTAATCAGATGCATGAAAAATGAATTAGATTTACCATTGGATGAAGCATATGGGTTGAAAGAGGTATGAATCCCACGTGCAAATGACTACAGAATATTTTTTATAATTTAAAAAAAATTACCTAATATGTACATTGAAACCTAGTACCTATTGATTTAATTCCTTTTCTGCAGTACTTTGAAAACCCGATAGAGATTTACACAATCGACGAAGTGGATCATTTTTCGATTCTGTTACATCCGAAAACAAGTGAAATTTTAATGAAATCTTCCGCATGGATAAAGGATTGAACCAGTCTACACAAATTCTATCTTTAATTGTTGATGAATTATTTAATCATTTTCTGTACCAAAATAAATCTTCTAATAACTTGGTTTTACAAGCTCAAGAATTTTTTTTCTAATGTGTAAGTCAAACATCTGGTTCTTATACCCGAGCAATAAAAACCCTCGCACAAATCGAAGAATTATCCAAAGAATTAACGGAAGGTCTCGTTAAAGAAATTGTACGTGTTCTAAAAGTTGAGGTCGACGACGTGGTCCTGGATATTGCATTCGAAAATAGTTTTTGTCTTCAAGTCATTTGCACAGAACTAAAAATAAGGTAGGTATTGAACTTCAAAGGAAAGGGAGGTTCGAAAAAACAAATCGCATCTTTTTAAAGAGGCTACAAAAAGGACATGTGAAAACCTGGCTCAGCCCCTTGCAGAGATTAACAGTGAATACAAAATGGTGTAAATTAGGGTGAGAACTACAAAAACTATTATTACTCTTCATCGATGCAAACTGGCCATATTTTGTCGATTTTGGGGCATCATCTGTGCTTACAGCTCTTCCTCAATAATACACATATCGCTAGGTGAATATTTCGATGTAAAAATTTCCCCGTTTTTTCAATACCTGCGAAGATTCTTTTTTTTTTCATTTTGTATCTACTTATAGGTATTGTTAAATTGTTTTCAGCGCTTGTGTATTTTCGATATTGTTCCCATTATTAGTGTGCGTAGCACACTATTGGTTTCGCTTTGAGAAATTGAAATTTCAATTGCAATGAATGCTCTCTCAAGCTATCCAACCGTTTTTTGTACCTATTGGACACCATTTGAGAATCATTAAGGCGGAGGGTATAGATTTATTTTCATTCAATTCGGATGGGTAATTGCTGAGTAATTGCAATTTTAGTTCATTATTTTAATGCATAAATTCCTAAAAAATGGTAAAGGGGACTTGCAAAACACCTGCCGCTCATTGTACCCTGCTATACCCCCAGTCTATTCCATCACCAGCTGTGTTTCATTGTACCCTGTTACACCCCCGGTCAGTTAGCTGTAAATTCCAAGTGGGAGTGGTTTGGTGGGGTGTTTACCAAAAAAATATATTATTTTAATGCCCTAACCCTCGTAGTGAATTCGTGGCTTAGTGGTTAGGGCATGTAGGTAGGAATAGGAAATTTAGGGACCCAGGTTCGAATCCCCCTGAGGTAAGTAGGTAGGTGGCGGATTTTTCGTAGGAAATATTGGATAGGTAAATGCTGCGGAGTAAGTACATGATGATGGTGCAAAAAAAAAACGGATTTTGAACCCTGTAACCCCCTCATTTTAATTTATAAAAATTAAGTTATGAAATATGATGATATTATTTTGCTAAATGAATTTCAATTTCATTTATTCCAATACTTTTTACCACCTAAGGGTAAGGTGCCCGAATGTCGACCACCTAGTTTATTTTTGGAATAAAAAGACCTGTAATTGACCTAGGTTCGCGCACAATGGCTCAAATGATAGCCACATGCCTCTAGTTTAATGCCCTAAAGTCACTAAACCTAAAACCCCTCCGCTGATTTTTCATGGCGTTTTTTCCAAAAAGTGAGAAAATTGAAAATTGCAAAAATGGTGTCCTAATTCCGACCACCCCAAAAAAATTGAAAAAAAGAAGGTAAATAATACCTCAACATCGTTGATTATGAATTAAAATGACACCAATAGAAAGGAAATTAATTATTTAAGCAAAAGGGGAACAAATATTCAATTTTTTTTACATTTTTCTGACGTCGTATCACAAATCTCATGTCCCCATTTAAAACACTTGAAAATTGTTTGGACGCCTTTAGATACCCACATTCTCAGTTTCTTACAGCTTTTACAGCTTTGTTCATTGCATCAGCACACCATTTATTACGTTTTGACGTTTTTTTCGAAAATCCAGGAAAATAAAAATTTTAAGTATACAGCCAAATCATTGGTGGTCGGAATTAGGACACCCTATAAAATTAAATTTGATGGGAAACTTTTCAAACTTGCCTGTAATTTATCCAAAAAATAATTATCAGCTTTTATTCGTCGAACTTTGTACTTTAAAAAATAATTAAAACTTTTTTCACGAGAAATCACACATTTGCGCAACAGGCGATTGAAGTTGCGGGAAAAGTTAATTTTGACTTTTTGAATTTCGTTTTTTAGCTATATTTTCGCGAGTTTTGGCTTTTGGGTTGTGATTTTGGTCTTAATCGTTTTTTCTGTGAAAAATACATACGAAAATATTTTTTTCCGAATTTTCAAGGCATTAGTGGGCGAGATAGGCTTGTGGTCGGATTTAGGGTACTGGTCGACATTCGGGCACCTTACCCTTATAGTGCCATAAGTATAGTAAAATTTAAAATTTACCTTAAGATAAGTAATTTTTACTTTTTTATGATATAAAAATTACCTTAAAATGAGTAATTTTTACACAACTTGGTTTATGTAATTTTTATTATCACGCTTTAGTAAAAATTATTAAAACAAAATGATTTTTACTATTGGTATAGCAAAATTTATTAAAATGATACCGTACTATAAGATACAGTAAAAATTATTATTGTAACTAAACAGTTGGAAATATTGAGTTTTAAAACAAATTTTATCATACTTATAAATTAAGTACATATGTATTTTTGAATGGGATCCAGTTATTGTGCTAAATATGTAGTTAAAATTTTTTGTAAAAATTACTCATATTTTTTTCATGTAATTTAGAGGCAATGCGAATCCTGAACATATTTTATTAGATTTAGGTAACAATTTAAAATCAAAGGAAAATTCTGAAAATTGGTTTGAAATTTTATAAATTTGAAGACGATGGAAATTCTAATATGAAAATTTGTTATTTAAATTAAGAGACACTGAGAATTCCAGAAATTGATTAAAAGTTCTGTAAGTTGTAGAAGATAATGTGAACTTGAAAATGATATGAGTTAGGTATTGTATGTAAATTGTAATATTCATTAAGATAATGAGAATTCTGAAAAATTAGAGCCAATGTGAATTCCAAAAATTAACTTAAGTACCTATACGTTTTGCAATTTATGGACGATATGAACTTGAAAATTGAATTTGAAATTTTGTAATTTGAAGACAATAAGAATTCTGAAAAATTATTCAAAATTTGGTCATTTAGAGGCAATGTGAATTCTAAAAATTGATTGGAAGTTTCCTAACTCAGCAGCAATGCAAAATTCTGAAAATTTATTGAAAACTTCATGAAATTGTAGCAATGGGGAATTTGAGAAATTAATTAAAAATTTTGTAAACTAGAAATTGCTTAATTTAGAAGCAATGCAAGCCTGGAAATTATTCTGAAATATTGTAATTTGGAAGATATGAAAACACTGAAAAACAATTATTATTTTGAAACAATCAGAGTTTCAAAAATATTATTATTTCTCATCACTGTGACATGGTTGAGACACTTATGCACTACCTAGATATGTAATCCTGGTTATAGCTGTAATAAAGACAGCTATCTACGCACACTTTGCAGCTAAGCAAAGCTTAGCTGTCTAGTTTATAATCAGCGCGAATAAAGCTAAACCCGTGACTATATTATTATAAAGTTTGGTAAGATTCGTGTTCAATTACCTGATTCCTACTGGAAAACATCCATATCAACAGGTTTTCGTCTTTTCAGCGATGTCCAGTTGCAATTATTATACTTTGTGATGACCTTATCATTATCTAACGGTATTTTCAACATAACAGTCAAGAAGTCGACGACGAGCGACACTCGCTGGCACACCTCTGAAAAAAAAAATCAAAAAAATGAGCTTCAATTAAAACACAGTCTGATTCATACTTTCATTTTGATATTATTTCAAGCAGTTTTTTATGCTTTTTATTGGTTTAAAAAATCATAATTTAACGAATAACATGTAGGCTACGTTTTATGCGCAAAATGTAGGCAGGTACCTACCTAATTTTTATGGATATTTTTCATGTCCATAATACACATTATATGTAAGTATTTAACTTGAACGCAAGCAGTTATTTTACACTGAATCGTTGAATTATCGCTCATAAAGGCAGGTACTTGACAAATTTTATGAGTTTTGTTATCAAATTTGCATTACGTTTTTTTTGAGTTCAAAGATGTTGTAGGTAAATACTAGATACTTATTATGATGAATCTTTTGTCACCGAGAACAGAATGATTTGGTTTCGAACCGATTTTCTTGTGCGAGACGAACGCAGTTAATTATTCGGTGAGGTTCAGATGATGTAATCGAAGTTATAATTGAACGCAAGTTGAGGAAGTGTCGCTCTGCAGCCGCAGGTATTCGTGGTCTTGACTCTTGACGAGAGGAATAAAGGTGGAGAGAGGGGATGAAATGAAAAATCATCTACACTTTGTTGAAAAGTCTCTCTTTGGTACACGACTTCAACAAACATTATAAAAAAATTAACCAAAAGTCTACTTACTAATGAAAAATAACCGGGCATGAGCCAGCTGTACTACTTTTTTGTAAAAACTGTAAAAACACTCTTTTTCGGTACTTGTCAAAATTTCCAGAAAGTGCAGCTTTTTTTTGCCAAAATCCGAAGAAGACTTCTTTGTTTTGTCATAATCTGCCTAAAAAGTCTTACTTTTTGTTGGCCAAAATTGCAAAAAAATCTTACTTTGTTATCAAAATTGCAGGAAAGACTCAATTTTCGCAAAAATTGTCTAAAAGTATTGTTTTGTTATTAATAAAATTTTGAGAAATTCTTACATTTGGAAATTGAGTTCTTGAAGAAAAATCATTCGGGCAATATTAATTCGGGCAATCCGATTCCAGAATTCCTTTTTCCATTTTTTTGAAATAGAGGTTTGAAATTATTATTTTATTCTGTTTTTTTTTTCAGAATTTCAAATGTTTTCTAGTTCTTTTTGAAAATAGAAAAACTTTAACCCAAAAAATTATTTTTATTTTACGAAATATTTACATTTTGCTGCAATCGCTCTCATATATATAACCCATCCTGGGTCGATCATTAAAGTCGGATGAAAAACCGGAGAAAATAGCGTACGTATTACTAAAAAACAAAAAAATAACGTATGTTCCCGAAAACAGATTTTGAAAATGTGACTTCAATTTCCTAGGACACATTTTTCTCATTTATCTCGAAATCAATTTTTTGCAGTTAGGTCACTTTTGCAGGCCAACTCCTCATCTGCTTTCCAGATATCTCAGCCGTCATTTTTATTGTACGAGTACATATGACTATGGGTAGTAGTGTAATACTTAACTACCACTTTTTTTTTGCAAAAATCCTCATAATTCATCGTATATTATAACCCCCTTGAAGCTTTTTTCGAAATTCCGAGGGCAAGTTGAAAAAAAATGGTAGTTAAGTTCGTAAAAATAGAGAAAAGGTGTATTTCTGGAAGAACTTAACTACCATTTTTTTCCAACCTGTCCTCGGAATTTCGAAAAAAGCTTCGAGTGGGTAGTAATACACAATGAATTATGAGGATTTTTGCAAAAAAAAGTGGTAGTTAAGTGTTACACTACTACCTTTCCCAACACTATCCCAATGGATTTATGGCCTAGATTGTCCGAGAATCTCAAATACCATCCTTTGGAAGGGGGCCATTTTGTCCAAAACGGCTGGTGAGGGCTACCTACAGCGAAACAACACGAATTTTTCGAGAAAAAAAGTCCTATTTAAGAACCCATAACCTTACTTTGGACACCTCCTCTCTAAAATGAAATCCATTTAAGCATGAAAAAACGATTGAATTGCTATAGTTAGTTAAATTTATGAATTTTAAGGCCACCATTCCTAATCAGGCACACGCGGAAAGATTTTATTTCAAATAAATTTCTCATAGACATTGCTTTACTACCTCTTCAAATTTACAAACTCATCGTTTCTTAGAATGGACTATTTACATAATAGATATTCAAATAAGTACGTAGTTATACTGTAACTAATGAAAGTTTAAAATTTAATTCTCGAGTATTACTCGTCACTTAAATGCGTACAATATATAGGTACAAAAGAAGATAATTTAGTAAAAATAGGTACGTTACCTATAATAAAGAGTCCACCAACAGCATAGGTTAATTACATTTTAAATTAATTTGAAATGTATGTATATTTCAACATTTCCTTTTACGTCATTCATGGAATAATGACGCAAAAGGAAATGTTGAAATAAGTATACCTACATTTCAAATTAATTTAAAATGTATAATTTTTGCAAATTTTGGAATAGTATACTTTAGTCTTATTATACCCAATACCCATGTAGAAAAAAAACTACCTATTGAGTACCAAAAAAAAAAAATAAATAAAAAATACTGGTATCAAGTCGGTGACATGCTCATCACTTTGGGAGCCCCGCACCCAGCCATATTAAGGGGACTAACCAAAGTTTTGAATTCCCCCTCAAGGGTGAATGGAACATTTTTTTCTCGCCATATTGTGCAGACGGTTTACTACATTCTTTTTGAAGGCTAAAAAAAAATGAAAAATTCATTAAATACAGAGATAAGTCATCGAAGGAGAGGGAGCTTATATGTACGACGAACGTACTCCTTGGTGAGTCAATTGCAGGACCGTTAAGGGGTGATGCGGGCCCAGGGCAAATATCATTTGGCCTTCGCCTTATCAATAGGAACGAAACAAGAGGTTTTTTAATGGAGGATGGATATCGACTGAAAATATATTCTGACTGATATAGGAGAAAAATACCAATTTTTCTGATTAATATCGACCTCATATTCATATGACTTTCAAAATTTTCATTTTTCCTTCTACATTTTTGATGACCTCAAATCAGCTGTTTAGGTCATCCCTCGAAAATTTCGAATTTTTTATCTCCCACCCCTCAATAACATGACTTCAGGTGAGAAAATAATTCCTTATTTTTTATTTTTTCCCTATCTGTGAAAAAAGTGGGGCCGGTAGCCGCTTAAGTGGGGAAAAAATCAAAAAAAGTTCTATTCATGAAAATTCTTTGTTTCTGTGACATAATGTTTCTAAATAATCCCCTTTTTAAGAAAAAAATTTCCCTGGCCGTTCAAACCATATTGACCCCTTTGTAAAGGGCCCCTCAAAGTTGAAAAAAAATCACAAAATGATAATAAATCAAAGTTATGGAAAATTTTGATGAAAATATCTCATTTCCACATTAGAATTGTTCTACATAACCCCCTTTACAAGAGAAACTCGTTGTTAGACCCCCAAATGATTTTGGCTCTCTTGCATGGAGCCCTTCAAATGTGGGAAAAATAAAAAAATATTAAGAATTGATGTTTGAAGAAATTTTTTGAAACTTTTTTATTTATGTGCAGAATCTTTCTGAATAAGCACTTTTTTAAGAAGAACCTTCCCGCCGTCGGTCTTCCAAATCATGTTGGTTAGGTACCTATAAAGCCCCTCAAAGTTGAAAAAAATCAGTAAAAAAATGAAAAATTCATATCTTTACAAATTTTTTGATAATGTTTCATCTCTGAGCAGAGTACTTTTAGATAACCACTTTTTCAAGAAAAGCACCCTTTTGTCCTCCAAATGATGGCGGTCCTCTTTTGTGAGACCCTCAAAATTGAAGAATATCGAGAAAGATGAAAATTGATGTCTTAGGTATTCGTAATTAGGTGAAAATTTTTCATCTCTGTGCAGAATGCTTCTATGTATGTAGATAATTCTTTTTTCCAGAAAAACCTTTTCTCAGTCCCCTCTACAATGCTCACCACCTATATAGATGATAGAGATTCACAAAGTTGAATTTTTTTTTTTTTTGAAATGGAGGTGAAGTTTCCTCTGCAAAGGTAGTTTCAAGTCATGGATATGTTTTTTTGCTTTAAACTTGAAAATGAAATCTCATTTTACTAACGTGATTGGAGAGATTTTTCTCGTGAAATCCGACAACAATTATTTAGGGCATCATTAAATATTTTGTCACTAGTATGAAGGCATTAATTTGAGCTCTCCCCTCTAATCCACTAGTTAATCTTGGGTGGAGATGGGGGGGCTAAAATTGGTATATAGGTTGATATTATGTAAGTAGGGACTTGACTGAGGGGTTAGAACTAGAAAGTTCACAATTTTAGAAATTTTGCCTGATACTTTAATTTTTTCATATCTACTTATATGAAAAAATTGGGGGGCCCAACGGCACGACTTTTTTTTCACCTAGAGGGCTGAAATTTTCAGGTTATTATTTTCTCACCTGAGGTCACGTTTTTGGGGGATGGGAGTGAAAAAAATCGAAAAAATTTTTTTTCACCATATAAATAAGGTACCTACACTCTAATATACCTACTCGTATGTATTATTTATGCTAATATATGCAATAATACGTAGGTAACGGAAAAATTCGGCGTTTAGGTAATTAATGTTTCTATATCGTCAGGTGCGCATACACACTAGCCCGTTGTCATTCAATCACAGAGTGACGAGTAAAACACACACATTAATCAAGTGAGATTTTTTATTCAATTCGTGAAAAAATGTCTGAAAAAATGAATGAGCTGGAGGATCCGAACGGCGTTGTCATTTCTGGAATTTCCGGTGCGTTTCCAAATAGTGATAATGTTGAAGAATTCAAAGAAAATTTATTAGCTGGAAATGATATGATTTCCTTGGTACCAAGAAGCAAAGGAGCAGAAGGTAATCAAATAAGTATTATGTACCTACATAGTACGTCGTCAATACTTTAAATTTGAGTACAAAGTATGCAAAAATGTTGGAATGAAAAATCTGTTTATTTTTAAAATTGAAGGGGCAAAATAAATAAGTAATAGTCAAAATCTAACATTAAAAATTGAGTGAAATTACGTGGCTTAGCTTGTAAATTGAAACGTTCATAAAAAGAATTCAAAAAGTTTAGATTCGTGCTCAGGAATAATTCTATAAAAGGTACCTAACACTTTTAAAATTAAAATTTGCACGCTGACATTGATAAATTATCGAAAAAATCCAAAAAGAAAAAATGAATTTGGTGTGGGTAGGAAGTGGTTCAGAACCAGATAAGGTTAAGTACCTGTTGTGGATAGTTTTTTTTCAAAACAAATTTTTGGGCCCAATTTCGAAACTTTTTTCAATCTGATGATTTGTAGGCCTACGTGTAAAGTGAAGCTTTCTGCACAAAATATATGAAAAACAATTTTTTTATCGAAACCTCTGAGAATCATGATGTAAAGTTGTACACATGTTAACCTGATGACGAAGAATAAGATATCACTTTTTAGTGTGCGTAGCACACTATTGGTTTCGCTTTGAGAAATGAAATTTTATTGGAACTGAATGTTCTCTTAAGCTATCCAACTGTTTTTTGTACCTATTGGACACCATTTGAGAATCATTAAGGCGGAGGGAATAGATTAATTTTCATTCAATTCGGATGGGTAATTGCTGAGTAATTGCAATTTTAGTTCATTATTTTAATGCATTAAATCCTAAAAAAGGGAAAAGGGGACTTGTAGAACACCTGCCGCACCCCATCTATTCCATCACCAGCTGTGTTTCATTGTACCCTGTTACACCCCCAGTCTGTTAGCTGTAAATTCCAAGTGGGCGTGGTTTGGTGGGGCGTTTACCAAACAAATATATTATTTTAATGCCCTAACCCTCGTAGCAAAGTTGTAGCTGAGTGGTTAGGGCATGTAGGTAGGAATACGAAATTTAGGGACCCAGGTTCGAATCCCCGTGAGGTAAGTAGGTAGGTGACGGATTTTTCGTAGGAAAATTGGATAGGTAAATGCTTTGGAGTTACTATGTAGTACATGGTAATGGGGCAAAAATAATGCTGAAACTGAGTTATGAATTATGATATCATTTGCTAACTAAAAATTCATTTCATTAATTTTTTGTCTACCTATAACCATAAGTATAAAGTAAGAATTACTTGACATGAATAATTTTCAACTTTTTACTTATAATTTAAAAATTACTTCAAAATGAGAAATTATTAAACTAATTTTTGTACAATTGAAACATGTAATTTTTATTATCATGATTTAGTAAAAGTTATTAAAACAAAATGATTTTTACTATTGGTACGTGGGTAATTCTCAGAAAAAGGTATAATTCGTGTACATGGCAAATTTCTCAACGGTTTTAGCATGAATTTTTTTTTTTTTTTGGTCCATTCAAGAATGACCCCACACACATTTCACACATGGTATTGAGGTTTTTAGACCCTCCTTTCATTGGTGTACATTTGATTTTATACCCGAAATGTCCTTCGACTTGGCTGTCACACATCATGTTTTTGAAAATGAATGTTATAAAGTGTCATGAACTTCATTTTTTTTTTGGAAAAATTGACACATTCTCATTATCATAGAACATGAAGGTCTCTTATTGTGCAAATTGCAATTGCAATAAGTCTATAGGAAGCTCACAATTCACATTTGAAAACTGTCACACACTTTTTGCGCAAATTTTCGAGCAATTTTCAATTATTTTTGGTAGCTTCCCAATCCAACATTTTTTTCTGATGAGTGGCTGCACTGGTTGACTGTTCTCATAGAAATGTTACCCCGCACCGTTCTTTTTAAAAACTACATTACAGCTCGTTCTGATCGTACTTATCTGTGAAGTTTTGATATTTCGCAAAATCTGTGTCCTTCGGCTTGGTGTTTTCATTTACGCCAATGAACCCGCCAAAACCAATAATTGAGCACGGGAAGTTATTCTACATGATAAGTACACATTTATTACGTGTTAAAAATCGAATAATGTCCAGTAGGTAAGGCTAGAAACGAAAAAACGTTGAGATTGTCCTTCGGCTTGTCCAGCACCCATTTGTCCTTCGACTTGGCCAAATTTCAGACAGCTGTACTTTTATCGCGCTAGTCGGCATATTACACGATAATATAAGCAAAATTTGACATTTTCCCCCTCCCCACGCCTCACCCTCCACCTCTACAAAAAAAATAACTCCAGATTCGAATTCTACGACCTTGAAAACATGTCAATCGACATATTACACATCGATGAGGGTCGAATTCTAATTATCGCCGTTTTGGGGGGCCGGGGTCCACAGTGGGGGGGGGGATTGAATTGAGGCCAACACTAGAAAAGGGATCTGAGACACACATACAAATGATTCCCACTTGAAATTTTCCAAAAAAATGATTTTCATTTTTCAAAATTATGCATATCAAAATCGACCCTTTTTCTGAGAATTACCCACCTATAGCAAAATTTATTAAAATGATAAGTTTTACTATACGATTACAGTAAAAATTATTGAATGGGATCTGGTACTTAATTGTGAGTATTTAGTTAAATTTTTTTGTAAAAATTACCCATATTTTTTTCGTGTAATAGGCAATGCAAATTCTTAACATAGGTATTTTATAAGATTTAATTCTTAATTTAGAATAAAAAGCAAGTTCTGAAAATTGGTTTGAAAATTTATAAATTTGAAGACAATGGAAATTCTAAAAAAAATAATATGAAAATTTGTATTTAGAGACGCTGAGAATTCCAAAAATTGATTAAAAGTTCTGTAAGTTGCAGATAATGTGAACTTGAAAATTATATGAAATAAGTATTGTAATATTTATGAAGAAGAAGAGAATTCTGAAAAATTGGAGACAATCTGAATTCCAAAAATTAAGTAAACGTTTTACAATTTGTGGACAATATGAACTTGAAAATTGAATTTGAAATTTTTTAATTTAAAGACAATAAGAATTCTGAAAAATTATTCAAAATTTGACTATTTAGAGGCAATGTGAATTCTAAAAATTGATTGCAAATTTCCTAACTCAGCAGCAATGCAAAATTCTGAAAATTTATTGATAACTTTATGAAATTGTAGCGATGGGGAATTTGGGAAATCGATTTGAAATTTTGTAAATTTTAAAACAATGCAAACTATGAAAAACAACTAGAAATTTCTTAATTTAGAAGCAATACAAGCTTATAAATTATTCTGAAATACCTATTGTAATTTGGAAAATATGAAAACACTGAAAAACAATTATTATTTTGAAGCAGTGAGAGTTTCAAAAATTCTCATCGCTGTGACGGTGTGTGTGTGAGTGTGACATGGTTGATTCACTTATGCACTACCTAGATGTAATAACGGTTATAGCTGTAGAAAAGGCAGCTAGCTACGCACACTTTGCAGCTAAGCTTTGCTTAGCTGTCTAGTTTTTTTTTTGGTCACATAGAGCGTCACAAAATGATTATCCTTAACTGGTGTCGATATCCGCAAACTGGTACTTTACCTTATGTCAATTGTTTTTAGCCAAGATACAACACTTGAGGTGCATAAAAACCTTTAAGAACTCATGAATGGTTCAAAACCTTCGTGAAAAAATTCTCGGATTACTTCAACGACACCGCCCCTGACCCCTCCAAAAAGAGGAAATTAAAATTTCTGTACATATTTTCTGATTTTGGCAGTTTTTAACTGAATTTTTTCACACTTGCGGGTAGGTATGCTGTCATATGATTTTGTGGATTTTCAAAAAAGTATGATACGATCGATCTATCAAATTGGATTTAAAAAGAATTTACGAGAAATTCAAACGTTCCAACGAAATTGTTTCTGGAACATTTTTGAAGAACTTTGAACCCAAAATTGGCTCATCATTTTCAAAATTATTTCAAATATATCACGCGACCTGACAAAATGGGTTAAACTTTTGCGAGGAAATCAAAAATTTTTATATTGCCTTTTTTCATCACCTATTTGAAAGATTTTGAGCCTGAAATTCTGCCAATTCCCCGGATAGTCATGATAACTTCTTAAAATCACAAAATGTTCGAAAAAAGTGTAGATAGAAAATTTTTGATTTTTCGCAAAATTTCAACTTATTTTGATAAATGGGAAGATACTTTTTCAAGAATCCTAAAAATCATAAATTAACGTTTGGATCCAAATTCGTATGTGAATTTCTCGCGAAGTTTTAGCCCATTTTGATAGGCTCAATTATTTAGACTGTAGTAAGCCTAATTACGTACAACATTTCATTTACTCGTAGGTTCAAAATTGGACATTCAAATTTGACTAAGTATGCTCTATTGTGCAAGTCGTTTTTTTGTAAATTCTTCACATAAAAGTAAATTAAGATCAAATCATGGGTTCCAAATCACACACAACAATGCTTACCTACTCATAACTCAAAATATTATTGCTGAAATATACATAGCTGCCTATGCTTTATTTACACGTTATACAGATGATGTAAAAGTTGGCTTGATGAAAACCATCGATCGTTTCGATTACTCTTTTTTTCGAATAACTCGTAATCAAGCCAAGAGTATGACCATTGGAGCGAGAATGTTACTAGAAAAAACTTTTGAAGCCATTCTGGATGCAGGTATGCGCTTATTTTTCTTATTTATTTATTTTTTTTTTCGTTAGCATATGATTGGATATGTAGGTATTTTTATACATATATTTCGCATAAAATTCAATTGACGATCATTTCAAAAACACAGGTTATAATCCTCAAGAAATAAAAGGAAAAAATATCGCGGTCATCTGCGGAGTTTGGGATACTAACGATGAAGGAGATCCAGCATGGGACCTGAAGCCAGATAATTATATTGATGTCTTTGGCAGAATGAGATTCATGCTAGCCAATAGGATTTCCAATTGGTTAGACGTGCATGGTAATAACAGCATTTTCATGGACGAATTTTCCAACATCCACTTCCACCGATTCAATTGCGTATATGTAATACTATTGTAGGTCCCAGCTATCCAGTGAACACAGCTTGTTCGTCGTCTTTGTATGCTATTGACCATGCTATCAAAGCCATCCAAAGAGGACAATGCGAAGGAGCAATCGTGTGTTCAACCAATTTATGTTTATCAATGGTTGAGCTTTTTAAACATAATCCTCTTCTTTCCGGTGGAGGAAACAGTGCGCCGTTCGATGCTGATGGTACTTACATACACATATGTCCTTTAGGATTGAAATTGAAATGCAAACTTCGACTCTCGTTATTTTGCCTGCGCCTGATTTTACGAATAAATCGATCGTTGACTTAATTTGTTAACTCCGTACTTAATTTTTCAGCTGACGGTTACGTGAGAGCCGAAGCAGTGGTTGCATTTTTTCTGCAAAGGAGGAAAGTTGCACGAAGAATTTATGCTAATGTGATTCATTCGACAACAAATAGCGATGGTTTCAAAGAAGAAGGATTCGCATTTCCTTCAGTTGAGTCTCAAGTGAAACTATACAAACAATTTTACGAAGAAATTAACATGGATCCGCAAAAAATCGCGTATATCGAAGCTCATGGGACGGGAACGAAGGTAATGAAGCATTGTATACAACAATGGAACTAATCGAGGAATCCCGTCCGAATACGTTTTCCCGAATAGAAAAACTCCAAATCGCCGTTTTTCATGGTCAATTTCCCAAATCCCATTTTTCCAAATGCATCAAAATATCTCTCTAAATTTGAAACAGTGAAATTTCACTGCTTAGCAGTCCCGTCATTTCGGCTTCTTAAAAGCAGTAGTTTTTTACTGCAAAACAGTAACAAAGTTACTGAATTGATCAGTAAAAATGATTTTTACTGGCCAATTCAGTAGATTTTTCACTGTTTTGCAGTAAAAAACTACTGCTTTTAAGAAGCCAAAATGTCGTGACTGCTAAGCAGTGAAATTTCACTGTTTCAAATTTAGAAAGTAGTGCTAAAGTTTAGAATTTGGTTTTTTCATAGTTGTGGGAAAAATCACGGAAAATTATTTAAATAAAATTAGCTTTAGTTCGAATATGAATAAACCGACTGTTTGACCAAAATTTGAGCTCTACTGACGTTTATTTGATGAGCTGATTTTACTGGGTTTTCAAATTTTCCAATATCACGTACCTACATAAATAAACTATCCGGATGAACATATATGTGTGTCGTGTATAGACCCTCCGGCACAATTTTCAGCTGCTCAAGTTCATATTATGGTGGGTAGAGACGAGATTTTTCAAATTTACAGAAAAGATGAGAAAAAATGGTAAAAAATCCTGTTTTTTGACCGGACAGCCGGATCCGGTCAACGATGGTATGATGAGTCGATCAGGTCTCACAGAAGACACGTCTTTGTCTAATATTTGAGGTCTTGAAGTTGATTCCCTGGAGAGATGCACGAAATTAGCAATTTTTTCCTGTTTTCTGAGTGAAACAGCTCTATACTTACTTACCTGAGTAAACAAAATTTCAAACCTTCACTAAAAATCAAAAAATCAACTTGAGCAGCTGAAAATTGGAGGATTGAGGTTTTTTGAAGTCCTCTTTCCGTTTCATTCAAATCGGAGATTAACGCATGGGGAGCGGCTTTCCTTGTTAGAAAGCAACCTTGACACCTCGTCACCTCCGGTTTCGCTGAAATTTGGTACACTGAAAGTGCATGTCATCAACTGCACAGAATCAAATTTTCAGCTACCGAAGTTAATTACAGCGCTTTCTGGAACGATTGTAGGGTGGCCGAGAGAGTCTAATTCCTGTTGAAGGCTCTAGATCGACTCGAATGTGATCGAAATCGATTCGGGAGGTCGACTTTAGTACCCAAACCAAAGGAGGAGTTGCGACAAGGCCATTTTTTGGCACTAGCTAGTTATCGACTCAACCACATTCAAAATGTTGTAATAAATGTCCCAAATACGAATCCGTGGTTGGTTAACCCAAAATGACCATTTTTGGGCTCCAGGGGTTCCCAAAGTTGCGAATAAAAAATAATTCTAGGAACCACTGAGTATTATTTTCAAAAACTTTTTTAGCATAAAATATCTGTTTGAACCAAATAAACGTTATGCGAGGTGATTTTCTCAATTTCGACCCTGAGGGGCAAAAATTGGGGGTTTTAATTTTTTGAAAATTTTGGAACCAACATATTGGACCTACCCCTTCGAACCCCGCTAAAAAGCCTTTTACAGTTTATTAGTACATGAAAGACCTCCATCCACCAAATTTTGAGCTCAATAAAAATGTTCGCTGGTACTTAAAAATCCAGTTTTCCAATTTTTCGTAATTTCGATATTTTGGGAATCCCTGGAAAACTAGAAACCTGCGTTTTACGCCAAACATAACGTTTTGAAGTATATATTCAATAGTCTAGATGAAAAAGTTTAATTAATCTCCCTGCATATTCGTAATTTTGGAACCTTTTTTTAGACCCCCCCCCCCACTTTAGGCAACCCTAAAAAAGGCGCTTTCGCATATTTTTTCAAATAAATTGAAGAATTTACGTTTGAAACACACTAGCAAGTGCTCGATAATTTTTCATATGATTTTTCCAGTAACTTTCAAAATTGAGCTAGTTTAGGTCAAATTCTGGCATTTTTACTTCGTTGAAATCATGAAAATGTTATTTTAACGTTTACCTACGTTTACCTAACTCCTCGAAAAAACGTTAAAATAACATTTTCATGATTTCAACGAAGTAAAAATCTCAGAATTTGATCCAAAATAGCTTAATTTTGAAAGTTACTAGAAAAATCATATGAAAAATTATCGAGCACTTGCTAGTGTGTTTCAAACGTAAATTCTTCAATTTATTTGAAAAAATATGCGAAAGCGCCTTTTTTAGGGTTGCCTAAAGTGGGGGGGGGTCTAAAAAAAGGTTCCAAAATTACGAATATGCAGGGAGATTAATTAAACTTTTTCATCTAGACTATTGAATATATACTTCAAAACGTTATGTTTGGCGTAAAACGCAGGTTTCTAGTTTTCCAGGGATTCCCAAAATATCGAAATTACGAAAAATTGGAAAACTGGATTTTTAAGTACCAGCGAACATTTTTATTGAGCTCAAAATTTGGTGGATGGAGGTCTTTCATGTACTAATAAACTGTAAAAGGCTTTTTAGCGGGGTTCGAAGGGGTAGGTCCAATATGTTGGTTCCAAAATTTTCAAAAAATTAAAACCCCCAATTTTTGCCCCTCAGGGTCGAAATTGAGAAAATCACCTCGCATAACGTTTATTTGGTTCAAACAGATATTTTATGCTAAAAAAGTTTTTGAAAATAATACTCAGTGGTTCCTAGAATTATTTTTTATTCGCAACTTTGGGAACCCCTGGAGCCCAAAAATGGTCATTTTGGGTTAACCAACCACGGATTCGTATTTGGGACATTTATTACAACATTTTGAATGTGGTTGAGTCGATAACTAGCTGGTGCCAAAAAATGGCCTTATCGCAACTAACTCCTCCTTTCAATTTTTTTTTTCGTAGTTTACCATTGTTATGCAAACCTTGTCAATAAATAAGCTATTTCAGTCATTTTTCGAAATTGGACAATATTTGAAAATTCAACTTCGACAGTTAAAAATTCGGTTCTGCTGTTTGGGTGACATGAACTTTTAGTGAGCCAAATTTTGAGTTAAATCCGAGATGACCAGTTAACGAGATTCGCTTGTTGAGTAGTGAGAACTTATCCATGTGATACATATTATAGGTAGGAGATGTTGTAGAAGGAACATCAATAGAGCAGTTTTTCTGCGCTGATCGTAAAACACCCTTAAAAGTGGGCGCAATAAAGTCCAATATGGGTCATGGTGAAGCATCTGCAGCATTATGTGCCATAACTAAAATGATCGTAGCCTTTGAATCTGGAACTATACCTCCAAATCTCAGATTTAATACACCGAATCCAAACATCAAAGGATTATTAAATGGAAACCTCGAGGTAACGTTTCAATTGAACTTTTATTATTCGTGATAAGCGGTTACATAATACATATGTACTCACAACCAGACCTGATAAAATTTCAATTGATTTTGTTTTGAAGATTATATCGAAACCTACACCATTAGAAGGAGAATATTTCGCTTTGAACTCTTTCGGAATTGGTGGGTCGAATGGTCACATTGTATTATCACCGCACACCAAGGTGAGAAAAGAAGATGACTTGTTGAATGGGGCAATTCCACGGTTAGTGACTGCATCAGGAAGGACTGAAGAAGCCGTTGACTATATTTTAAACGAAGTAAAACGATACCGCATAGCCTCAACGTAAAGTGGGTCATTCATATAATCATGGTCTAAAAATCCACTCTTTATTTTACAGATCAAAAAAAAACATGATAATGCAGAATACATGGCACTGTTTCATGAAATTTTCAAAAATGACATAAGTGGTCATCTTTATAGAGGATACATAATTTTAGAAAAGAATAAAGAACACCCATCCTCTAAAAAAGTGGAGTACCTTTTTCTCAGTAAATAAATTTCAACTGTTTTCGCAAATGTAGTTAAAAAACATTTCCAGTTCTTCGGCGGCGAAAAGCGACCCATATGGTTCGTTTTTAGTGGTATGGGATCACAATGGCCTACTATGGGGAAATCATTGATGGAAATACCAATCTTTGCTGAGTCCATTCAAAGAAGTCACGGTGTTCTGCAATCAAAAGGAATCGATTTAATAAAAATCATCACAGATGATAATCCACAAATGTTTGACAATATTTTAAACTCGTTTGTTGGAATAGCAGCTATTCAAGTACGAGTACCCGGGGAAAAAAGTTCAAACTTGGCCATACATGATCATGTATGGTGGATGAACTCGAGCATACATGATCATACACAAACCGAAGTTCCATACATGCTCATGTTACAAAATTGTCCCCCACATGATCATACATGTCATATATGATCATGTATGATCAAGTATGATTTAGTGTAACCATGATCATGTGTAAATGCGGGGATTTTTTTTAACATGAACATGTATGATCATACTTAAAATTCGAGAATGTATGAATTTTTATAGTAAAAATATTGTCAGTATAAAATATATGGGATGATTTGCTGAATGGTGTAAGTACATAAGATGTGCTAAGAATGCAAGACAAATGTGGATAAATGAATTTCAGACATTTTTCCAGATTATAGACACTTTTCTAGATTATAGAATAAAATGTATGATATAAAACATGCAATTTCATACAAATGATCCATACATGAGCATGTGGGGGACAATTTTTTAGTATGATCATGTATGAAGTCATCATACATGATCATGTATAGCCAAGTTTGAACTTTTTTCCCCGGGTACCTACATTTTGCTCACATGAATTTAGTTTGTATTTGGGATGTATGTATAGAGATTTATCACAGATTAATTTTTAATACGGATGATTCAATAGATAGCTTTGGTAGACGTATTAAGAAAATTGAACATAGAACCAGATGGAATTGTCGGTCATTCTGTAGGAGAATTGGCATGTGCATATGCTGATGGATGCTTGACAGCTGAACAAATGCTTTTGGCAGCTTATTATCGTGGTCTAGTTTCGTTAGAAACTGAATTGATCCATGGTACTATGGCGGCTGTTGGTAAGCATGAGACAGCATAATGCGTATATACATACCCATAATGATTTTCCTCGCCACCAATTACTGCCAAATTCGCACATGTTGTAACAGGTGAAAGTTTCAATGTAGTGAAAGATCTTTTACCGCCAGAGATTGACATTGCATGCCATAATGGTCCCACCAATTGCACTATATCAGGTCCAACAGAAATTATACAGGATTTCATTAAGATACTGCGAGAAAAGAAAATATTTGTTCGTGCAGTCGACACTTCGAATATTGCGTATCACAGTCGCTATATTACTGCAGCAGGGACCAAGCTTGTATCTTACTTGAAAAAAGTATAACTTAAATACCTACCTACTAGCTTTCTCATTCTCTCAAACTTCCAAAAAAATCATACAGCAAACTAAGATTACCTAACATATGTTTTGTTTTCAGATAATTCCAGAACAAAAACTTCGTTCTGAAAAATGGATATGCACATCTGCTCCCGAACAAGAATGGAATAGCGATAAAGTGAAATATTCTTCGGCCGAATATTACACAAATAATCTGTTAAATCCTGTATATTTTGAAGAAAGTTGCCATCATATTCCCAATAACGCCTTAACTATTGAAATAGCGCCTCACGGGTTACTAAATGCGATCTTGAAACGCTCATTACCAACCACCGTAGATAATATTCCATTAACGATGAAAGATCATGAGAATAGTGTCTTGTACTTATTGAATGCTCTTGGACGGTAAGCATTAATCATTTTGATGTCCTAAAATAATACAATTAGGTATCTACTATCTACCTAATTATTGTAAGTAGACAAATTTCAAAAATACCTATTCATAGGAGAAAGCGAACAAAAATTGGCCTTTAAAATGATAACGAGCGTTTACAAAGTGGATTCAACTAGGAAGCTACTCATTGGAAAAATAGGAATATTGAAATTTGGTTTAAGGTACATAATACCTACATATATCTGCTCTATTATTTTTCTAAAAAATTGGCTACATTGCGTCTCAAAATATTCGTCAAGTTTCAGGAGTGATATCTTTCGATGTTTTGGTTGTTCAGTAGAACCCTAAAAGTCTTAAAATACAAGTACCTAGGTGGGATGGCGGAAAGATAGAAAAAAACCACAATTTTTTCAATAATATTCTCCCTGTGAGTGCCCATTTCTCCCCTCCTGGGGCACTTCCTGAGCTGGAATGTTTTCTGAGTAACTTTCAACTCAAAATGAAACCCTATAATGTATGTATTTGCAAGACGCTGTTGAAGATAAGTGAAGAAATGAGGAGGTGGATAGCAAAACGCAATAACTCCAAAATTACGAAAATTGAGTTTGATATCTATCCTTATGTAAAATTCAACGGCGAATCCATTCCCGGTGTCAGATTTTGTCCATCAGTTGAATATCATAGCGCAATCGAGGAAAACAAGTCTGATTTTAGAGCTAAATGCACTGAAAAATGAGATTTTGTTTGCAAAACGCAATAACTCCACTACTTTTTATACATTTCAGTTGCGCAGATGTGGTAACACTGTTTTTTTTCATCGGGTGGGTACTGAAAATCGTTGGGTAAGAGTTACTTAAAAAAATGGTGCTTTCGTTGCCACTCTCTGAATGCCATATCACACACAGGAATTGTTTGAATTTCACATTCCAGTTTTTTAATTGTTTTTTATCGAAAATTCTCGATTAAACATCAATTTTTTCAAATAAAAAATACGTTTTTTTGCAGAAAAACACCAAAAAAAAAATTTTGCGTTCAAAACGCAATAACTTTTTTTTCTTTTCCTCACTGTGCTTACCCAGGTGACTGAAATTTTGAAATTGAGTGGAAATTTTATTTGTGGCACCTTCCCCTTTCATTTGACACCAATTTCGGAACTCGACCCCCCACCCTTCCCCTCCTGACAATTTTTCCTAATTTCCCAAAAAAAACAAAAATGGAGTTATTGCGTTTTGCTATCCACCTCCTCAAATGCCTTCGCATGAATCTGTATATCTTCCAGTAACTAGGTGTTTGAGTACATATTACTTACGAGTTTGGTAACCCCTGCTTTCTAAAAGCACAATCGATGCATAAGAGCGCAGACAATTTATGAAAAGCGCAAACAATTAGTAGCCCTAGTACTCTGAGTGAGTTTTTAGAATTTCCAGTTTTCCAAATATCCTGCAAAGTGGGCACAAGTAAAATTTAGCATCTTTGACTCGCGTTGAAGTGTTCTAATGACACAGCCATTTTGATCAGTCAAGCGATGATTTTCCCAAAATGTGTATTTTCACTTCAAATTCACAAATTTGATTGAAATGAAAAGTTCAACATTTCGCACCTTGAAAGTAGTAAGGTTACATCTCAAAAAAAATCTTATATATTAAAATGATGTAGGTTTTTTTGTTCCCACGAGATCTCAGTGAGTACTCAACGGATTTTCATAAAAGACCCATCAATAGAAAGCTTGTGAAGTGTAGATTTGCAGGCTATTCTTGAAAGTTCAAAAAGTTTGCCCAAAAGCTCACAAAGCTCAAGAAATCATTTCGGCCAATCACAACGCAGCATTCGGCATATTATATAATTCCCACGAGATTTCAGAAAGTACTTAACCGATTTTCATAAAAGACTCCTCAATAGAAAGCTTGTAAAGTGTAGATTTGCATGCTATTCTTGAAAGTTTGAAAAGTTCGGTTAAAAGCTCAAAAACCTTTAGAAATTATTTCAGCCAATCACAACACATCATTCAGCAATTAGATCAACCGATTTTTCATAAAAGACCCCTCAATAGAAAGCTTGTGAAGTGTAGATTTGCAGGCTATTCTTGAAAGTTCGAAAAGTTTGCCCAAAAGCTCAAAAAGCTCAAGAAATCATTTCGGCCAATCACAACGCAGCATTCGGCATATTGTATAATTCCCACTTATAAATGATGTAGGTTTTTTTGTTCCCACGAGATCTCAGTGAGTACTCAACGGATTTTCATAAAAGACCCATCAATAGAAAGCTTGTGAAGTGTAGATTTGCAGGCTGTTCTTGAAAGTTCAAAAAATTTGGCTAAATGTTCAAAAAGCTCGAGAAACCATTTCGGCCAATCACAACGCAGCATTCAGCAAAGTTTTTTTGATTCCACAAGACCAGAGATGGGGTGATTAACAAAAAAAAAATGAATTGGGTTCAATTTGGGCGATTCTCCCAAAAAATAGAATCTGATACAGAATCTGATTCAGAATCTGCGATTCAGTTTTCAAAGGATTCAATGGACTGATTCAAAAGTCGTGATTCGTAATTCAATTTTTGTTAGTTTTGCTACCTACTGCTGACTAGAAATGAAGTTTTGATGCAAAATAAAATCAAAAAAATATTTCGGACAGATTTTGTGTTAAAAATGGAATGTTAACTGAATTTTTGTCTTTCCTCAAGCAGAGGCTGAAGGATAATTTTTCAACTTTTCAAAGAAGTATGAAATCGATGGACAAAAATATATTTGAGACAGGAATACACCAATTTTGAAACAAATAACCGGAGCCTTATCTGCCATGAAGGTCCAAAAAAGTATCTGAAAGTTTCAAAACGACTTGAAATCCGCCTGCAGTAGACTTCATGGCATGTTGAAATTATGTTACAGAGTGAATTTAGATTATATAACTCCATTTGGCGAAATTTTCAAGTTTCTAAAATCTGCCGGAGGCTTTGGGAATTTTCAAAAAGTCGCTGCGGGCTCCAAAATGACTTGAACCCACCTACAGTAGATTTGATAACGCGTTTAAATTGGAGTGCAGAGTGAATTTTGGATTTCCATCTCTGTTTGGTAAAAATTTTATGGAAATTTTCGAGCACTGAAAAATCTGCTGGAGATTCAAGTAATTTCCAAAAGGTTGCTGGAGGCTTAAAAAACGATTTAAAAACTACCTGCAGTAGACTTCATGCTATAGTAGGTACCATATAGCTGCGAATTTGTGTTTTCAATTTTCGAAATGAACGGTGCTCAGTGCTCAAAAAATTGATAAGACATTTCTATCAAAAACACTCCTTGAAGAGAAAAAATTGGAAAAATTGGTGAATTGCAAAAAAAATGAATTGTGGCGCTGTGATTCAGATACAGTTGTGAATAGGATTCAATTTTCACACTTCATTTTTGTTTTGAATGCAATTCTGAATCGGGTTAATACATGGTAGGTATCTAACAGATTTTTTTTTTTGAAAAATCACTACTTTTTCAGTACTTTTTACACTGCCTTTTTCCAACCAAATACAAAAAAATCAAAAAAATTGGAATTGGAAGAAAATTTGTATACAACGTATTTTTTAATTTCAATCAAAATCATTAAAAAAAATAATACAAATAAACACATGTTATAAGACAAGGTGTCTTACAAAATTTCAAAATAAAAAAGCAAGACTTACGCAGGACATTTTTTAAACACTTACGATCTTATAAGAAATGGGAGCCGAAGGATGGGCAAAATTTTACCTTAAAATTTTTTACTTTTCCAATGTCTTCAAACATCCCAAGATTTTTCTCAAGCAAGTGGATGTCAAAAATATAATTTTATCACTTCAATTTATGATTTTATTTTCACCTTTAAGGTTCGTGCTAATGTAATGAAACGGGGCGAATAAAAAACTTTTTTCCAACATGAAATTTTTTTTAAAAATATATAATATGTATACTTACAAAAAATTGATGGAAAACTGGAACGACATTTGGGGGGAAAAATATATGTACCAATTTTTCGAAATGAAACGGCGAGTTTTAAAGTAAAAAAAGTATGAGATAAAATAACAATTTTGTCATTTAAAAGGTACAATTTTGTCTAATATTCATACAACGTAGGTATAAAAATTTCAATTTCTCCTTCAAGTCTAAAATTTTTCAATTGCGGAAAACAGAAACAAACCAGCCCTGACGAAGCAAGGGCAAAAGCTCTCTAAAATAAGTATTTTGAGAGGTATTTTGAAAAACTCAAAATTGAAAAAAAAACAAACGAGCCTGAGAAAAGCGGGGGCAAAAAGATTTCAAAAATTCATGCTTTGAGAAGTAGGTACGAGTAAAAAAAAAGTTTCTTCATGCAGGGAGGAATTCATTTTTCTGATTCAAACTTTGAACATTTCTGGAGAAAGAGCAAATAGCTCTCAAAAATGTGTAATTCAAGCTCTAAAAAAGTCAACAAATGAGCTCTTTTCTAGGAATGAAGATTGAGAAAAAGGAACGCATTTGAATTTTTTATTTATACTTCCACGCTCTAGGAGAACCGCGCAGTATGCGCGGTTTTAACGGGTTTTCTAGTCTATTTTGACATTTTTGCATTTTTGGGGTTTGTATGACCACACTCAACTAAAAATAACACTTTGAGTTGGGTAGGTACCTACATTATCTAGATCTTTGTAAAAACGCAAATGACCTAACTCAAAATCCCAACAACATTGCAAGTTGTTTGGAGTTACATACATGTAAGGGTATATACATCTCAAAAAAGTCCGCCTTCTTGGAGTAAATTTTGAACATACAAAGTGTTAAAAAACAGTTTTGATTGTTTTCAATGTTTTTCAGATAGAAATATTCACAAGAAGTGTATTTTTTATTGGTTTGTACCAAATGGAAAAATTTTTTTAAATTGATCACTTATCAGAAAAATGAATTTGCACACATAATGTTTAGTTTTTGAGAAAAACTCAAAAACTAAGCACTCTAGAAAAAAACTAACGACATCATGTCGATTGGAAATTCAATTCTCTACAACTTTGTTAACACCACATTTTTTGGACACTTCCTTTCGCCTCCAGATCAATTATAATGAAAGGTTATAACTCAAAATGTTTTCCAAACATTGAAATATTTCCTCTTCAAGATTTTATTTTTCAAAGTGTTCTTATGCTAAATGAAGGTGGGATACTTGATCTTTAAAATGAGGTGCTATTCATTCCTCACAATTAATTATAAGATGATGAAAATAATGAATCAAGTTTAAAAAAAAAAAGAAAATCACTCTCCTGTAAAATTTCACTTATTTGAGATGTAACCTTATTACTCCCAAGGTGCGACTTATTCGTGAAAATAAAACGTTAGGTTATCATCTCCTAGTCCTTCCCAGTAGGACGTTTACAATATTCATCATTTTGCAATACTTACCTACTTTGTAGAAAAACACGAGAATAAGTGAATGATTTCAATCAAGTAAGTAGATGTAGGTATGAAAGCTCTTGAAAAATAATAAATTTTACTACAGATTAGGTAGGTATAATTATTCGTCTGTTGAATCACTCATTACTATATTATTTAGATTGTACGAAATGGGATGCACAATGAAAATTAGTAACTTGTATCCTCGAGTTGAATTCCCAGTCAGCAGATCTACTCCAATGATTTCCCCCTTAATCAAGTGGCAACACACGGAACTGTGGCTCAGAGGTGAAATGCATACAGACAATGTCCACTCTACTGAAAGGAAATTCGTGTACATGCCAAAAAATGAAGATACCGCATACATACATGGTCACATAATCGATGGTAGGAATTTATACCCAGCTTTTGGATTCTTGGTAAGTACCTACCTAGTACCTACCTTATAGCAAATCATTCTGTAAGTTTGAGAATGAACAAATATGCACCTAATCAATAATCATGGGGTTGAATTTCAGTGGTTAGTCGTGGAAACGGTTTCCATGATTAAAAAAAAGAGCATATCAGAACTTTCTGTCGCTTTTGAAAACGTTCATTTTGAACATGCGCTAACTGTTCCCACTCAAGGTGAAAATCACTTCACTAGAGACTATTTCACAGAACTCAAATCTAAAATCAATTTTAAATTATTTCTCAAAATTATTCAGGTGCAATTTACTTCCTCATTTCTGTTCATGAACGTACCCAATATTTTGAAGTGACAGCGAATGGCGCTATTGTAGCAACAGGAAAGGTGCGAATACTTGGAATTGCTCACAAGGAAATGCTCGATGTTACACCACACAAAAGGGAAATCTCTCATTCCAATTCCTTAGCCATGAATAAAGACGATTTTTATAAAGAACTTCGATTAAGAGGATACAATTATACAGGATCGTTCAAGAATGTTGAATACGTGGATTGCGACGGTAACATTTTACTAAAAAATGCACCACCACACGCGACGCATTTCATTTTGTAGCCCATTCCTTCTTACATAAATTATCCCCATATTTCAGTCTTTAAATTGATCAGGGAAATCGTTTTTGTACAGGAAAATACGGCGAAGTTTCTTGGAACAATAATTTTGTTTGTTTTATGGATGGAATGGCGCAGATCACTCTTCTACAAGTAGACACCAGAGATCTCCTGATTCCTACATTCATCGGCAAAGTAGTTATTGATTTTGCAAAACATTATAATGTACTGGAGTCATTGGACAAAGAAAATCCCAGTATGTGCCATTATGATCCTTTCAAATGCACAGTTTGACGATGAAAATATTATGCTCTCTGCATGCATCAATTTTTACAGAATTTTCTGTTCATTTTCATCCTTACCATAACTTGTTATGTTCCGGAGGAATTCAAATGAGTGGTTGGAAAGGCAATGAAATAGCTCGCCAAAAAAATCGAGCCACTCCTGTGCTAGAAAAATACTTATTTGTGCCCTACATAAGCGAAGAAGTAAATCGATATCTACATCCCTAATTTCTCCCCGCACACACATTCAACAAGGCAATGAACAAATAAACACCTGATTTTTCCAGATAATGAATTTACGCGAAATGATCAGAATTTGCGTTCAAATAGCATTGAAAAACACAAACGTAGTGAAAGCAATTACTTACGAATTACTTCATCAAGATTACGATCCCAAGATGAGTTATATTTCCACGGAAATTGCAGATGTTTTGAACGATTCGTCAACAAACGAGGTACATATACTTAGTTAATAGGGTAACATTGATAGTCACATTCTGCTGTCAAAATTTGGAGAAAAGATGAGCCTTTCAAAAAAACTTATTTAAAACATCCAGCTCGAATTTTAGAGGTTGAAAACTCAGAAAAATTTAAAAAACATTGGATTTTTTTCCATCAAAATTACCTCAATTTACTACCTATTCATAATTAAAGTCGTCAATGAAGGGCATTCAAGTTGACAGATTAATGCATGACAAGAATAAAGGCTGGACAATCTATTCCACCTACGTACATATTTCTATCTCTAATTTTTATGCCAAGTATCGAGCCTTCCATTGAATTTTGCGTAACCCTCAGTTTGTTTTCTATGGTTTTTGATATGGTCCAAGTCTGGGCACTATATGAATGGTGGAAATGCAAATCATGCTTAGTGCCATTTTTTAGGGTGTTTTCTCACCTTCAAAGCAATGTACATCTATCATATTATTGTGTTGTAGCACATGCGCTTGTTGTGTCACATTTGAAGAAATGTTTAACCATGTACTATCAATAAAAACCAGAAGATAGCGCTTTCAATGTATTACCCAAACTTGAAATCTCCTAGTATAATGTAGGGGGTAGGTAGTTGGCTGATTAAGTCATAAGTTTCATCAACAGATATATTCTGATGGGGAGGAATGTACATATTACAGATAGTTAGTTTTTTAGAGGGCAGTAGTGGGTTAGAAATTGAAACAGCAATGGCTTGAAGATTGCCTACTGATAAATTAAATAGGGAAGAAGCTATTTGTTTATTCACCAGAGTAATGACACCACCACATGCTTTGTCTCCACCAAGGTAATCAAATCGATAAGATAGGTAGTTTCTTAGATTAAATGAGTTTTTTGGACGAAGATGAGATTCTTGAATGGAAATTACAGATGGGCTACATTTTGTAATCAAAGATTTCAATTCTGCATAATGGCTATTAACACCATTTATGTTCCATTGGATAATTTTCATACTATTTTAGATAGGTATCAAATTTTATAAATTTGATTGGGCAGATGAAAGTTTCAATTTTTTTTTTTTTTTTTTTTTAAACTGATTATTTAGTGGAATTTTGAATTTCTGTATGATTTGTAACTATGTAGGGAGGGCATATTACAATATATAAGATAATATATGGCATATGTACAACATACATTAGGTACCTACTAAATAATAATCTAAATATAACAACACAGAAAATGAAAAATAAAAATGAAGATAAGGTCACTACAAAATGAAACTACATGGGAAGCATATTTGGGTATAGATAACAGGCCTATTTACACATGAAAAATAGATACATGCATGATTACAACAATAAGGTGAGCTATCAGTACAAAATTACTATGTGGTAAATATAAACTACTCTGAATGATGATCATCGGAAACTGATTCACTGCTGTCTGTTTCACCATCTGTTTTTTCATCTTGTTGATCATCCATATCCATTTGATCATCATTGGGTGGGTTGAGATAGTTTTCAATTTTTTTCTTCAATTTTGTAAATCTAGTCTTCATTGTTCTTGAGAGAAATGGGTAGTTTTCATTCAAAATTTTTACAATTCCTTCAAGATTATCAGTCACTTCCTTTATTTTGTCAATTGGGTCTGGATTTCCCTTTATCATATCAATAAGAAGGCGGAAGTTTGTGAAGGAGATTGGATAGTTTTTTGCATTTGCCTTGAAATTTTCTTCCATTGGCTTAAGTTGCTCAATAATAGACAGAGGTTCATTCTCAATTTCAAGTTTTTTCCGAGGTTTTGACTTTTTCTTCTTGATTGGAGATTCCTCTTCTTCAATTTCTGGTTGTTGAATTTCATCTGATTGGATTTCTGTTACTGACTCAATTTCTCCAATTTTTACTGAGCTGGATGTTGTGTCAGATAATGGTCTCTTAATAGACTGATTTACAATATTTTCAGAAACATTTTGGTCAACAGGATTTTCACGATGCAAGTTGGTAGCAGATTCTTCTTTATTTTTTTCTTGTTTGGAAAATTCACATGATTGAGATGTGTGTCCAGTTCTATGGCAGATGAAACATTTCAGTAGAGCATCATTATAAAAGGCCCTAAAATCCTCTTCATCAAATTTGATAATTTCAGAGGGTGGTAATTTCTCAACTTGATCTTCAGGAATGTATACAAACCTTCTCTCGGATAATATTTCTGTGAGGCCCTCTTCTTGGGAAAATCTAAGAAACTTCATTGGAGATGATGGTATGACTCCATAGGTTGCCATAGCTTTAGTTATTTCACTGTGAGGAACATGAGGAGGGACATTTGAAATTATGATCTTCTTATCATTTCGTTCTTGTTTATACCATCTGGCTTTAACAGGCTGTTGATTAATAATAATTTCACCACCAGATTCGAGAAAACTTTCAGCTACTTGTCTAGTTCAAATAAGAAGTCTCTTTTCTTTTACTGGCCTATAATTGACCTGTTTTCTAATGCATCTAACGTACGAATTTTTCGTACGTTAGATGCATTAGAAAACAGGTCAATTATAGGCCAGTAAAAGAAAAGAGACTTCTTATTTGAACTAGACAAGTAGCTGAAAGTTTTCTCGAATCTGGTGGTGAAATTATTATTAATCAACAGCCTGTTAAAGCCAGATGGTATAAACAAGAACGAAATGATAAGAAGATCATAATTTCAAATGTCCCTCCTCATGTTCCTCACAGTGAAATAACTAAAGCTATGGCAACCTATGGAGTCATACCATCATCTCCAATGAAGTTTCTTAGATTTTCCCAAGAAGAGGGCCTCACAGAAATATTATCCGAGAGAAGGTTTGTATACATTCCTGAAGATCAAGTTGAGAAATTACCACCCTCTGAAATTATCAAATTTGATGAAGAGGATTTTAGGGCCTTTTATAATGATGCTCTACTGAAATGTTTCATCTGCCATAGAACTGGACACACATCTCAATCATGTGAATTTTCCAAACAAGAAAAAAATAAAGAAGAATCTGCTACCAACTTGCATCGTGAAAATCCTGTTGACCAAAATGTTTCTGAAAATATTGTAAATCAGTCTATTAAGAGACCATTATCTGACACAACATCCAGCTCAGTAAAAATTGGAGAAATTGAGTCAGTAACAGAAATCCAATCAGATGAAATTCAACAACCAGAAATTGAAGAAGAGGAATCTCCAATCAAGAAGAAAAAGTCAAAACCTCGGAAAAAACTTGAAATTGAGAATGAACCTCTGTCTATTATTGAGCAACTTAAGCCAATGGAAGAAAATTTCAAGGCAAATGCAAAAAACTATCCAATCTCCTTCACAAACTTCCGCCTTCTTATTGATATGATAAAGGGAAATCCAGACCCAATTGACAAAATAAAGGAAGTGACTGATAATCTTGAAGGAATTGTAAAAATTTTGAATGAAAACTACCCATTTCTCTCAAGAACAATGAAGACTAGATTTACAAAATTGAAGAAAAAAATTGAAAACTATCTCAACCCACCCAATGATGATCAAATGGATATGGATGATCAACAAGATGAAAAAACAGATGGTGAAACAGACAGCAGTGAATCAGTTTCCGATGATCATCATTCAGAGTAGTTTATATTTACCACATAGTAATTTTGTACTGATAGCTCACCTTATTGTTGTAATCATGCATGTATCTATTTTTCATGTGTAAATAGGCCTGTTATCTATACCCAAATATGCTTCCCATGTAGTTTCATTTTGTAGTGACCTTATCTTCATTTTTATTTTTCATTTTCTGTGTTGTTATATTTAGATTATTATTTAGTAGGTACCTAATGTATGTTGTACATATGCCATATATTATCTTATATATTGTAATATGCCCTCCCTACATAGTTACAAATCATACAGAAATTCAAAATTCCACTAAATAATCAGTTTAAAAAAAAAAAAAAAAAAAAATTGAAACTTTCATCTGCCCAATCAAATTTATAAAATTTGATACCTATCTAAAATAGTATGAAAATTATCCAATGGAACATAAATGGTGTTAATAGCCATTATGCAGAATTGAAATCTTTGATTACAAAATGTAGCCCATCTGTAATTTCCATTCAAGAATCTCATCTTCGTCCAAAAAACTCATTTAATCTAAGAAACTACCTATCTTATCGATTTGATTACCTTGGTGGAGACAAAGCATGTGGTGGTGTCATTACTCTGGTGAATAAACAAATAGCTTCTTCCCTATTTAATTTATCAGTAGGCAATCTTCAAGCCATTGCTGTTTCAATTTCTAACCCACTACTGCCCTCTAAAAAACTAACTATCTGTAATATGTACATTCCTCCCCATCAGAATATATCTGTTGATGAAACTTATGACTTAATCAGCCAACTACCTACCCCCTACATTATACTAGGAGATTTCAATGCCCATTCCCCTACTTGGGGATCCCTAAAATCAAATAATCGTGGAAATGTTATAGATAAATTCCTTTCAAAAAGTGACATTTTTCTTTTAAATAATGGTTCTCATACTCATTTCAACCTCTCAAGTGGAACCTTTTCGTCAATTGATCTCTCATTTTGCTCTCCAAACATTGCTCATCTTATTTCATGGAAACCCCAAAGTGACCTTTATTTCAGTGATCACTTCCCCATAGATATTGAAATCTCCACACCACTATCTAAACCACCCCCAGAAAGGTTCCCAAAATGGATAGTAGGGAAAGCTAACTGGTCTCTATTTAATCATTTAATTTCATTAGTTGATGATGAAAATCATGACTTGGATTCCTTTGTCCAACTTTTCACTGAATCTATAATTCAAGCAGCTACTTTAAGCATTCCTAAAACATCCAACAAACCATTTAAAAAAGTAGTACCATGGTGGTGTGATGATCTAAAAGTTGCCATTCAAGATAGAAAAAAAGCACTCAGAAAATATAAGAATAATTCTACTTTAGAAAACCTAATAAACTTCAAAAAGAAGAGAGCTATTGCACGCCAGATCAATCTGTCAAAACAGAGAGAAAGCTGGAATAAATTTATGCTATCTATTACCCAAAATACATCCATTCAAAAAATGTGGCAGAGTATTAAAATTTTGAAAGGTTCTTATACTCCTTCTCATATCCCATTCCTTCTACACAATGACACAGTGATCACCTTAGATGAAGATATTGCTAATATTTTTGCTACATGCTTTGCCAATGTTTCAGCAGATGAATCATATGACCTTAATTTCCAAAACTTTAAAGTAGAAACTGAAAAATCAACTTTAAATTTCAACTCAGATAACTTTGAAACCTACAACCTACCTTTTAATATGGATGAACTTGATTATGTTCTGAATCACAACATTAAAAATTCCTCCCCTGGTCCTGACAATATTCATCCTTTTATGCTAAAATACCTTCCAGAGCAGGCAAAGTTACAGCTTTTAAATCTCTTTAATAGAATCTGGCTTTCAGACTCTTTCCCTAACTCATGGAAAAATGCTGTAATAATTCCAATCCTAAAACCAAATAAAGAAAATTCGTCCCCTTCTAGTTATAGACCAATTTCTCTTACTTCTGTACCTTGCAAAATTTTAGAAAAAATGGTGAGTAAACGACTTGTATGGTTCATTGAATCTACAAACTCTCTCAATAATAGCCAGAGTGGTTTTCTTAAGAAAAGATCCACCACTGATCATCTTTTTTCTCTTCAACAAGAGGTTTCCACTGCCTTTGAAAATAAGGAAAGTGTTATTTCAATTTTCTTTGACTTAGAGAAGGCTTATGATAGAGCATGGAGGTACAAAATTCTTGAAAAAATCCACTCAATTGGAATTCGAGGACATCTTGCTCTCTTCATTGCAAATTTTCTTTCTGATCGTAAATTTCAAGTTAGAATAAATAATACCTTATCACAAGTATATGAAATTCAAAATGGTGTTCCACAAGGCTCTGTATTGAGTACAACTCTTTTTATTCTCCTTATTGATAGTATTCATAGCATTATCCCTCCTCCAATGTCACTAAGATTATTTGCAGATGATATGAACATCTCCCTATGTTTCAAAGACTTACAAATAGCACAGCTCTTTATCCAAGAAACCCTTGATAAAATTCAAGAATGGGCAGATTCAAATGGTCTCTCATTCTCACAGTCTAAAACCCATTGCATTCTTTTTTCTAGAAAAAACAAAATTGAACTTCCTTCCCTAACCCTCAAAGGTAAAAAACTAGAATTCAAATCAAATACAAAATTCCTTGGATTGATTTTCGATTGCAAGCTCAAATGGACACCTCACTTTTTATCCATTAAACAGAACTTAATGAAAACCCTAAATCTATTGAAAGTGATTAAAAATCCAAAATACAACCCTTCAAGATCCCTTTTACTTCAGTTATATAGATCTCTAATTAGAAGCAAAATAGAATATGGCTGTCCAGCCTATATCAGTGCATCAGATAAAAACCTATCAATCCTTAAAGTAATACAAAATGCTGCCTTACGCCTATGTATTGGAGCATTACCATCCTCTCCTATAGACAGCATCTACTGTGAGGCTAATGAACCCCCTCCAAACTTCAGGAATTTCTATATTACTAATAAATTCATTGTATCAGCAACAACAAATCCAACAAACCCAGTCAGAACTTTAATCAAAAAACAAATTCAAAATATTTCAAACCATTCTGAAAATCACTCATGTATTCTCCAAAATTCTTTAGGAAATTACCATGTAAACCTATTAGACCTCACTTCCGAGTACAATGAATTTCCTCCCTGGGAATTAATTTTACCAGAAGTCAATCTATCCTTATCCCAATACAAAAAAAATGAGTACCCATCTAGTTTCATCAAAGAAAAATATACTGAGATCATAGCAGAATATCATGAATTTATTTTATGCTTCACAGATGGTTCTAAAAATGAGTTTGAATATGCAGGCTATGCTTTTTCTATTGATGGTAAAATTACCAACTTCACAGCTCATAAATATTCTTCAATTTTCAATTTAGAAGTTTCTGCTATACTCCATTGCCTACAAAAGATCTCTACTTCAAAAAGCCCGAACAAAAAATTCCTGATTCAGTCAGACTCACTCTCTGCTCTTTTATCAATTCAAAACAAATTTTCTGAACATCAACTTGTTCATAAGATCCATCAAATCATCTATAAACTTCAGACTACTGACAAAATTATTAAATTTATGTTTGTCCCAAGTCATGTAGGCATTGAAGGAAATCAGGCAGTAGATGAATCAGCTAAATCAGCTGTTACCCCCTCTAAAATTTTCTCTGTGACCCATGATGATGTTATTAACATTCTAAAAATCATCCAAAACTCCAATTGGCAAAATCTATGGAACTCAAAAACAAATCACAAACTATTTACCCACAAAAAATCAATCCTCCCTTGGAAGCACCTTAGCCACCTAAACAGATCAGAAGAAATTATAATCACCCGCCTCCGAATTGGTCATACCAAATTAACCCACAGCCATCTGTACACCAAAGCTCCTAAACCCACCTGTCAATTCTGTAACTCTGAAATAATCTCCACTCAACACCTTCTATTCTACTGTCCCTCCCTTAAAACAAAACGCCAATCCTTAAACATTTCAGACCTCAACCCTACAATTCCTGACAACATCAAACAGATGGAAAACATTCTTAAATACATCAAAGAAATCAATCTTTCAAACCAAATCTAGACTAACCCCTCGAAACTGGGCGTAAAAATCCTGGCAATTATACACGCCCAGTATAAAAAAATGTCAAAAAAAAAAAAAAAAAAATTCAATTTAAAAAGTGAATTTTTATTGTAACAATAGTGTCATACTTATAATCATGGAACTTTGATTTGCTGAATACATACAAATCTAGCATTGGTTTATGGTGAAATCAATTTTTAATGATGAAAAAGTGATATAAAATTGACGAAAGATAGTAGTTTTTTCAATCCATTAATTTTCAAGTGTTTGGTAAAGGACTGAAAGTGATCTTGAATGGAATTCAGTGGGTTAGGGATGCAGAGTATTTAACAGAATTTTTCAAGCAAAAATCACCAACTTTTCACTACCATTTAGAAAGATTTCCAGACATTTTAGGATAAACGTATTCACAGTGAAACTATAGGTACCTACTGGTACTTTCCAAATTTTCACTACTTTTCAGTCGTCAGAATTGGCAAAAATCTCTCTTCTTTTTCACTACTTTCACTATCGACTTTCAAAATCACTATTTTTCACTACTTTCTCTTCTACTTTCTTCATCACCACCTGTTAGTTAACCTGTGTTCATAAACTCAAATAGGGGGAGGGAGAGAGCAAGGAACTGCACAGATTAAGCTATCCAAAAATGGTAATAACCACGTTTCCCCCCTCAAAAATAAAAAATGATCCTACTTTGAGGAATCCCGACTCAGTCTACTGAGCAGCCAGAGGGTGAGGGTCCAAATTTTTTCAGCTGGTCTCCCACTCAAAATGAACCTTTACACTCACACCAAGCGTGTATCTATTTTCTATACTATAGGTAGCCTATTGCTTTCATAGCAATTGATTTTAATAACCTATTCATTTTGACAATTTCATGCATCGATTACTGTATTCAAGGTGCTTCTTCATCATGGATCCAGACGCTCCAGCGTTTTCATTAGATGACGAATTCTACACATCTCAGCTCGATAAAAACCTCAACTACAATATTTACAAGGACGGAAAATGGGGTAGTTATTGGCATTTGGAAATGGACCCACCAAAAGATGTGGAATGTTCTCACGCATTCTGCGCGTTGGAAGAACGTGGAAATCTTTCATCTTTCAAATGGTTTGAAGACTCATTGGACCCTTCAATGTAATTAATAATTGATTTTCTCATCGCACAGTATTCCTTCAAAATTTCCATGACAAATTTCAATCTGATTTCAGACATAGAAATTCAGAATCTATAGTCTATGTGTATTATAGCAGCCTCAATTTCAAGGATGTGATGTTGTCTGTTGCTCGAATTTCTTCAAACGATTCATTTTCATTTGGTCGCTTAATAGAGGTGAGCTTCAAATTTCCAAACTTTTCCAAGAAAATAAGTCTCTGTAGGAATATGAATCTACATACCTATTTGGCCCATTTCTAACTCAATCACCTATTTACCTACACCGATTTTTTGTTCATCAAGAATTGTCTAGGATTTGAATTTTCTGGTAAAAATGAAAACGGAGATCGTTTGATGGGAATAGTACAGAGTAAAGGAATCGCAACATTGGTTCAATCATTACCATATTTGACTTGGCCTGTGCCAGATAATATGACTTTAGAAGAAGCAGCCAGTATTCCAGTTGTATATGCCACGGTAATTACTAAAATCATCATTTCACAGAACTGGACTCACTTCTTGAAATTGTCCGCCAAGAAAAATTACAATTTCACTCCGTTTGCAGGTCATTTATGCTTTCTTCTTCAAAATGAAATTGAAAGAAGGATCTTCAGTTCTTATACACTCCGGTAGTGGTGGAATCGGCCAAGCAGCCATTAACATTTGCCTTCATTACAAATGTAATATTTTTACAACTGTTGGTACTCCAGAAAAAGTAGAATTCATTAAAAAAACATTTCCTCAAGTAAGTTTTTGATTGCTCAAGTAAAACTCGTGTTAGAAAAAGTCCTAAAATGCACAGGCATCAACATGAAAAAGTAGGACTTTGCAGAACACCCATTTCAACTTTTTTTTAATGGTAGAGAAATGCCAATGAAAAAAAGAGTAAGCTTTTAGGGCAAGATTTCATATTTTCAAGTAAAAACTAAACTTAAAAAATTTTAAAATAGGTAGAATTTCAAAATTCAAAAAATATATGTACCTATACCTACCTAGTACAAAATAGACATAAGGAACGCCTAATTGTTGGATACCTTGTATAATTTCAAGTCTTTCTTCCCTAATAAAAATATTAGGAAATAGGTACTTGTTCAGCATTGCCTTCAATTAACCATAAAAATGTTAAGATTCCAGAAAGTCACATCAGTAACTCTAGAGATACTTCATTCAGAACTATGATAATGGAGGAAACAAAAGGTAGAGGAGTCGATGTTGTATTGAATAGTTTAGCAGAAGATAAACTCCGAGCATCGGTGCGTTGTGTGGCAAAAGGTGGACATTTTCTGGAAATCGGAAAATTTGACATGGTCAAGAATAATTTATTAGGTATGAGATGAACATATCAATAGTATTATAGGCATTTGAGAATTTATTCTCATAAGCATACTTACGTTGAATATTTAGTGCAGTGGTACCTATGTATTTCCATAATGTTAAATGTTACAATGACTGACTTTTCCAAAATCAAGTTTGTTAAATTTTTTCCAGAACTGGGGCATTTCTTAAACGATATCATATTCTGTAGCGTCCAATTAGATGTTGCGGCACTGAATAACCAGGGTGAGACCACTGTGGAGGTTTTCAACCAGCTAAAAGAAATGCTTGATCAAGGAATTATAAAACCTATTCAAAGAACAGTGTTTCAAAACAATGAAGTAGAATCTGCGTTCAGGTTTGAAACGAAAAAATTTCATTGTGTGGTAAACATTAATTGGAACACTTCTCACCTCATGAAATTGCTTTAGGTTCATGGCTTCTGGAAAACATATAGGGAAGGTAGTGATAAAAATTCGAGACGAGGAGAGCGATTTGAAAGCAAAACCAACGTTAATTCGTTTGAATGCGAAACCTCGCGTACTTTGTCAAGAAAATAAGTCTTACGTAGTTTTAGGTCTGTGGGATGAGCTTTGTTATCAATCTACAATCACTAATATAATCTTTACACTTACCTACTAATATAAAATTACAGGAGGATTAGGAGGTTTTGGAATGGAGCTTGTTGATTGGTTAATCATACGAGGAGCTAGAAATATTGTAATAACTTCTAGAACTGGTATACAAAATGGATATCAATCATACCGAATAAAAATTTGGCGATCCTATGGAGCCAGAGTAGTAATCTCAACGCCAAATATTACTAAAATATCAGAAGTAAAGAATTTGCTGGAAATGGCTAACTCGTTAGGTTCAGTGGCTGGAATATTCAATCTTGCAGTGGTAGGTGGATACTTTATCTTCTCACAATTCGAGTAATGCAACAAGTAATTGCATTGCGCATTGTACAGATTAGTAGGTACTTACTACCTACCTACTTACTTACTACAGGGTGGACAGAAATATCGGGTACCCCTAAAAAAGTTTTCTGCTAAATACTTCGGTTGGTCACAGTGAATGATAATAATGGTAGCACATGATTGGTTGTTAGACTGGAGAGATAACATTTCACAAATCATATGCATCTATTTCACGTTGCCAACCTATATTTTTAATGAAAAACTTTCTTAGGGGTACCCGATATTTCTGTCCACCCTGTACATATACGGCATAAATACATTTTCTTTGCAATTCAATATTCCATTCTGAAGTGAATAGTGAAAGTTGATACTTATTACTTAGTGCTTTTTTTCCCTGTTTTTGTAAGTAAATGCTTTAAACTAAACTGATTATTTCGGGCCAAAAAGACAGAAATTTTGCTTGTTTTGAGTTTTTAAAAATCTTTTTCACTTTTTTGAGTAACAAAATGGTAAAATTGCAGCAATTACTTGTTAGTTCTAAATATCCAAAAATTTATAAGCTTTTTGCATATTTTTGAAACAAAATTATTTAAAAAAAAAATCTGAAAATTATAAGTTTCAGTTTTCAGTGTTTTTTTAGTTTTTAGTTTCAGTATTTCCGCCTTTTTTTCATATTCTTCTTTTAGTTCATTTTGATTCAAGTTGTATGTATGAATACGCATACTTACTTAGTACCTCGTGGTGCCCGCGTACATAGAGGATCACATATTATATGTATGATAAAGGTGTTTTGGAGCAGTTTTGGTTTTTAGTCATAGTGCATGGTGCCTGATCAGGCGACGCGGTAGCGTTGCCACCCCGCCCTCCCACGGTTTCATGCGCGTTTGCGAAACCGTAGGCGGATGTGGTACCGTCCGAGGAGTATATATTCTGTAAGTATTTTGTAATGTTTTTCAGCGATATTCAAACGTAATTTTCTCAGAAACTATGCGTTTAATCAAAAAACGCAACGATACTTTTTTTCTTATTTTTCAAAGACCTTTCAGAATGTATAAGAATTTTTTTTGTACGATGAAAATTCGCGAAGTTTCAAGTACCCCTTTTTTTGTCATTTTGGCATCTTTTGTTTTTCAGTACTCACTGAAAGTTAGAAGGATTGGCTGAACCAATTTTGATGAAATTTGAAATATAGCTTTAATTTGTTACCCATTACTGACTTTTGATAAAAAATTGTATTTTTTTTGAAAATTGACCCTGCACCCCCCCTTTTTGGGGCCCAAAAATTTTCAAAATTGGCCCAAAATATCAATAGGCATTTCTCTGTTACAAACTTGATATTCATGCCAAATTTGAGCTTTCTAGCTCAATAACGTTAACTTTGAGCCGCGTTGAAAGATGCTGAAAAATGGAAATTTTTGAAAAAATAACGAGTTTATTAATTGAAGGTACGGTCAAACAAAAGGTGATACAGGTGTACGTATATAAAAAGGCACTTCTACAATCTTCAAAGTACATTTGTACAAAATTTCAACGTGATTCGTGCCCTATTCAAAGCTGTAGCTTTGTCTAAAGGAACAGTTAATTTATAATACAAATTTTCGCCATTTTGGTTTCTTTAGACAAAGCCACAGCTTTGAATAGGGCACGAATCACGCTGAAATTTTGTACAAATGTACTTTGAAGATTGTAGAAGTGCCTTTTGATATACGTACACCTATATCAGTTTTTGTTTCACCTTAGTAATTCAATTAAGAATCATTATTTTATTAAATGCAATTAGAATAATCGATTTATTATCGATTAATCGATTACAACTTATCGATCTTACTCATAATTCTGTTATCACAGCCACTATACAGCAACACTGACATTAGTGATACAAAATTGTCAAGTTTTAAGAAAACCTCGTTTTGGTAGCCAAATATTTTTCAATAAAAGTTACTCGTTACCTACACCGGTACACCCAAATGATTTTTTAGGGTTCCCCCACCAAGGGGAACCCTATTAAAATCGCTTTCAATAATTCAGCCCTCCACGTTATTTAGAAAGGTATCTTATGTGTTGCGTAATACGCTATACATAAGACTCCTTTGTATCTGCCAAGTCACTTTCTTCAACTCTAAATAGTAAACATTGCTAAACTCTTTCTACTTTGTTTTTATCAGCCAACAGTTTTTGATGTTCCTCCAATCAAAATCAAAGACAACGAAAATTTCTTTTTTCACTTCATGAATGTCCATCTTGAATTTTCAATGAAATTCATAATTTAATTTGAACAAAAACAGATTATTTAAAATTATACTTTATTTAAAGTTCATGAATCAACTAATCAAGTTAACCAATGACAAGTGTAAATCAACAGAGACGTAGTGACAAAGAAGTAGTTTCAAATTTTGCGTACAAATTTAAATTTTTGAATAATTAAAGAACTCTCACTTACGATTTTGAATAAATATGTATATTTCATTCGTGTGTCTAGGATAAAATAGAATTTTAATATGAAAAAAAATAATTACTACATTTTTTTAAAATCAAATGTGGGGAACCCTCTTGCCAGGTCCAGTGGACCTCGCTTGTTTTTTTTTTTTTTTTTTTTGAACTTTACAGTAGGTACACAAACTAAAACACTGAAACTAGTTGAAAACTTCAAGAGAAATGTAGAAATTTGATACTTAGTTTGAATTACCGTACCTATTTGTTATCATTCCAGTGAAAATTTTGATTTTTAGGAATTTATGCGGGCCTGAGTATAGGTTTTTTTGGGAAGCGGGAGGGGGTTCAACTGAAAATTTTATCGACTGATATAGGGATTTTCTTCTCCTTCTAATTACTCATTCCACGCCAAATCGGCGGATGTTTGCACGAGAGGTCATGGTCATCGATTTTTTCAAAATCAGATAATATTTAGAGTTCATCAAGCGATGAAGAATTATGTAAACCGGACATTTTTTCGATTTTTTTCGGCGAAGCTGTGGGGCTTCAAAGTTTTTCAAAATGGTCTGAAATGGAAAATTTCTGTTGCAAATTGCTCCGGTTGTACGTGCTATAGAATTTTCAACTTTTTTTCAAATTGATCGACGAATGATGTCTAAATTAGTGTTGCCACTTTCAAAAACATAAAAAAATTGATTTAAAAACTTATAATTTAAACATAAACAAGGTATCCGCGAGTAAAAATTCTGAAAAAATTCTCAGTTTTAGTCGTTTTAAAGTATCGAATAATATATGTATCAAAAAATTGGACTGACATTTTTTTCATATTCACATATTTGAGAAAAAATAATACGTTTGGTACTAATTGCAAAAATACCATCAGAACCCTGAAGAATTGAAATTTTTGAAAAATTTTACTAATGTGTAGACGAACATTTGAAAAAAATGTCCTTATGCCGCAATTTGTCAACGAATTGACTAGAAATACTATTTTTCTGGCCATGATCTTGCAAGTGATAGATACCTACATACTACATACTTATCGGAAAAATTTTGCCACCGTTTTAAACAAATGAAAAGAATGCCATATTCATAAAATGTTTTACGTACTAGTGGTGAAACTGGGTCACGTGGAACGATTTTTACTTCACCAAAATGTGACTATACCTTTTTCAACTTAGAGAAACCTGTAAATACTTTGTTGTTGTTGTGTAGTCTCATCCTCTGGCTACAAAATGACTCCTCATTTTTCAAATTTGGTTCAGAAACTTGTGCTCCAGAATTTTTGTTTTTAATCAACTTTTTTCGTTCCACTTTAGCCGATGAAATGTTCAAGTGGAACGGACGGGTGGGTCAAGTGAGTCAAGTGGAACGTAGAGTTTCCCAGCCATAACAAAATAATGGAAAATTAACTCTGAATTTTTGATACGTTCTTCGCCATTGAACAGATATGAGTCCAGTTGTGTACAGTGATGTAAATAAACGTGTTATTTCGAAATATAATTCCATTTTTAAGAAAATCATTTTTGACCGCCTTTTTCTTAATTGGAAAATTTCTTTCGCCCTCAACCCATCCACCCCAAACCATACAATTTTTTTGTTGTACCATGGAAAAGGGTCATCATTTACATCATAATTGCTGTTACATTGCAAAATTTCAAGAAAATTGGTTCATTTGGAGAGCCTGTAGCCTTGTCGACGGAAATTTCAGCATGATAATAAAGTCCGAGGGAAGGAAATTTTTTTCAAATATTCAGCTACACATTAGAGCCCTGCGCCGACAACGAAATGATCGGCGGCGGCTATGGTGAGCGCAGCGTTGTGGCTGGCGGCGTAGCCGATTCCAGCCGACGTTTTCGGCGGCGGCAAAAATTTTACTCGGCTGCGGCTCAGCCGGCTACAAAGGTTGAAATTTTGAGGTAATTTTCCGTAAATCATAAAATTACCTCAAAATACAAATTTTTTGCGAAAATTATTCAGCTTCTCAAATAAGCATTTAGCATGAGAAATCATTCTAGGTAGTGAGTGGCAAAATTGAAAAATTTAGCATTTTAGCCAATTGAAAAAATCCAAAATATGGGGAAAATTTCCCTGAAATTTGCCATTTGAGTGATTTAAATCGGCTCAGCCGAGCAAGGTGGCTTCAAAAATTTTTAAAGCGGCGGCGGCGGCTCAAAAAATGTGTGAAAATTTGGTGGCGGCGGCGGCGCGGCGCGGCGGCGCAGGGCTCTACTACACATTGATATAATATCTCAAAAATGCAAAAAATTTAATTTTTAGGGTTCGGATGGTATTTCTGCAATTAGTGCCAAACTTGTAATTTTTTTTCTGAAAAATTCTCAGTTTTAGTTATTTTCATGCAGAATAACATATTTAAAAAAGTTGAACTGGCATTTTTGTTCATTTTCGAGAATTTTTACTGACAAAATTGTATTTTTTTTCTTTATACTGATTGGCAAATTTTCAGTCACCCTCCCCCACATCCCTTGAAACCCTTCTACATAGTTTTATTCCAGGCAGTTGAATGAAAAATGTCTGGTAATCTTTCAACTCTTTGCATGCTCCTGCCTCCAATAATGCTATTTTCATTTATTGAATTAAACACTTCATCACAACATACAAAAAAAATACTGATATCCTCCAAAAAAACTCTTCAAAAAAGAATTACACCCCGCCCTCTCCACGGTTCCTAATGAACAACTTGCTCAGTGAACAAGAGGTGAAAATATTTCAGCAAGAAAGTGTTATGATATAATGGTGGAATCCGCCCTTAAGAAAAAATACCTACCACTTCACCAGATGGTATGAGACAAACTATGAAACAGTTTTGGTACCTAAAGCAAACATCCTCCAGACAAATACCAAGGAGACAGAGAAATACTAGCAAATATCGGTTGGCTGCACTTCATGAAAACAAAAAATGAACCAAAAATTTGGGGCGGACAGATCTGTTTTGATAATCTAACCAGAGTCTGAAAGATATGTCAGCACCCAAATTTTTGGCTCATTTTTTTTTGGAGGATATATAATCTTGGAACGAGTGGTGCCCGCCTCAAAAAACTTTTTTCACCTTTAGAGTGCATTTCATTCGATTCTACATCGTTTTATATAAAAAGACAAGCCCAAACCCGGGCACCACAATGACTAAGTTTAAATCTATAAATAGATGAACTGAGTACTTTTCACCTCCGTTATAACACAATACGTTTTCACTTCCGATATTTAGAATCATCCCAGTGGTGTGAGCTTTTCAGAATTGGGTTTCTCGCGCAAAAATTAGTAAGAGCACATCAAGGGGGGACTAGCCTTATTCGGAGGTGAAAAGAAACTGATTTCATTCCTTGAAACTACTACATAGTAGCGATTTTGGTGATGACATGATCGCACTAAAATGTACATCCGTTCGGACAAAAATTGGTATTTAGACATTTTAGACTTCATCCCTATTGACAAAAATTATGCGATAGCATGCTAAAACGCATGCTTTTATGCATAGCACAAGCATGCGTGAATTTGGACTTTTTTCAAAAAAAGCATGCGATTCTGACTGCGATTATCATGCATAAAAGCAATGTTATAGCATGTCAAGTGAAATAAAAATTGTAAAAAATTTTTTACCCTGGGCGGGAATCGAACCCGGGACCCGCAACATTAATTTATCCGCTTTGCCTAACCCACTCAGCCACTTCGCTGCTTGCAAAGAGTGGAGTTATTTCCCCATAAACGTTTGCACTTTTTGGACTTGAGAAAAATTTTAAAATTTATTAAGTTCACAACGCAGAAGCATTTATGTGGAAATAACTCTTCACTTCGCCACCACTACGAGTGGGTTAGGTAACGCGGAAAGTCGGAAACCATAGGTCCTAGGTTCGATTCCCACCCAGGGCAGAAATTTTTTGTAATTTTTTTCAATTTTCCTGTTATTTTACATGCTGTAATATTACTTTTACGCATGCTATTCGCTTACTTTTACGCATGCTATTCGCAGGCTGAATTAGCTGAATTGCATGCGTTTTTTTGGACTTTCACGCATTACGCATCTACACGCCTGTTTTTATGCATAATTTTGTCAATAGGGATAGGTCACTATTTTGAGGATATACATGGCGATACATTTTTAAAGTGCTTACAACACAATAATATTTTGGTTTTAAAAGCACTTACACTATTTTTCTCCTCCAGTTTTGACATTTTCTCCTCCGATTTGGAGGCGAAAAGGAGCGTATACATGTGAAACAGAGGCGAAAAAGCAGCGCTTAAAAGATATTTATTTATTTATTTATTTATTTATACTCAAGTTTCAGCACAATGGTGATTTTTACATTTTATGACCTGGAACCTGTTCTAATTGATCAAATAAGGTCAAACTTGAAAAATTGGATTCTTTTGGGAGCTAGAGTTGACCCCCCGCAGTGGGGAGGGTCACAGTTGAAAATTACAGAAAGGTCATTTTTTTGAAAAGGCATAATATGGCCCCAAAAGGCAAAAAGAGCCAAAAATTATACCATTGGTCAGTACCTCTATTGTGATCAACATATCCAAATTTCAGCTTCCTAGGTCTTCCCAACCACATTCAAGGTGGCAAAAACCACATTTTACCCCTATTGTTGAACCCTTCACCCCTAAAATTGATCCAGGGGTCCAAATTTTCAGCATACCATGAGAGGGTGCCCCATGAACACTTTATTGCAGGTTTCAACCTTCCAACCCTATTTGACCTCTCTTTAGGGTCAAAAAAGTGAAATTTTGGTCTATTTTACATGTTTTTCAACATTTAGGAAAGCCCACAGCCCCTCCAAATTGACCTGGAGGGTTCAAATTTTCACAGTACAATGGGAGGATGAACCCGAAGTGCCTTTTGCAGGTTTCAACCTTCCAACCCTACTTGACCTCTTTCCAGGGTCAAATGTGTTTTTCGACGTTCATGAGTAGGAAAGCCTAGAGGACCTCCAAATTGACTCAGAGGGTCCAAATTTTCACAGTACAATGGGAGGATGTACCCAAAGTGCCTTTTGTAGGTTTCAACCTTCCAACCTTATTTGACCCCCTCCAGGGTCAAGAAGTGAATATTTGGGCTATTTTATGTTTTTTGACATTTGGGAAAGCGTACAGCCCCTCCAAATTGAGCTGGATGGTTCAAATTTTCACAGTACAATGGGAGGTTGTACCGGGAGTGCCTTTTGCCGGTTTCAACCTTCCAACCCTATTCGACCCGTTTCAGGGCCAAAAAAGGTTTGTTACCATTTTCGAAGGAGGGAGAAGAGAGTTGGGCGAAGTCCGAAGGGGGTTCGCCCCCCCCAAACACTGGCGAAGCACAGGAGTTGAAGCGAGGGTGCGAGTAGTTCAAGCGAAGCGCAGAACATGGAAAAAAGACATTCATAATATGAGGTAATTGGGCGAAGCCGAAGGGGGTGCGGGGGGACGAAGTTTCCCCAAATACAGGCGAAGCACAGGAGCGAAGTGAGGATGCGAGTAGTTCAAGCGAAGCACAGAACATGAAAAAAAACCATGTGCAGGAGGTAGTTGGGTGAAACCGCAGGGAACAGGGGGGACGACGTTCTCCCAAACGCAGCCGAAGGCACAGAAGCGAAGCGAGGGTGCGAGTAGTTCAAGAGCCCTCAATGTTTCTGGCACACACTGCTACGACTTTTTTTTTACTTTTTCCTTACATTTTTTTATTGCTTTTTTATAACACTTGAAATGTGTTTGATAGTGCTTAAAAATCCTTACCCCTAATAATCATGCTTTCAATTTTCAGATACTCAAAGATGACGTATTTTCCAAACAAACCGAAGAAACATTTACCACTGTATTCGATCCAAAAGCTATTGCGACTGGTCATCTTGACCAGTTGAGCAGAAAAATGTGTCCACATTTAGAATACTTTGTGGTATTTTCTAGTATAATATCCAGTCTTGGAAACGTAGAGCAAACAAATTACGGTTTCGCGAATTGTGTTACTGAAATAATATGCGAGGCTAGGCGCGCTGATAATTTACCAGCTTTAGCAATTCAGTGGGGACCACTAGGAGAGGTTGGAATAGTTTCTGAATTTCTAAAGCATAATGTATCAGTTACATTAGGTGGGTAATTATCACGATCTTCTGGATAAAATTATTAATTTTTGAGTAAAAATCAAATGATTGTCATTCGCTATCATTTTTACACAAACTATTACTACATCTTTTAGGAGGACACGCTCAACAAAAAGTCAAATCTTGCCTGGAAACCCTGAATTATTTCATGAAACAAAACAACCCTATCGTTTGTAGTAGGATTATAGCAGAAAAACGTAATGTAGATTCCGATATTATAACCACAGTGGCAAACGCATTAGGTAAACATCGCCACCAATAGGCTAATAATGGGTAATTAAGTAGGCATACAAAAGATTAATTTCAATATTATTCTTCTTTTAAATTAATAGGAATTAAAGATTTGAAAACCATAAGCCTATCATGGACATTGCCAGAACTTGGAATGGATTCGATCCTGGGAATGGAACTGAAACAAATCCTGGAAGCAGAATTCAACATTTTTTTCACTCCTGAAGACTTGAGAACAATGACGTTTGGAAAACTATACAAGTTAAAAGAGGGAAACACAAACGCACTGAACTCTGGTATTACTTCACATAAATTATGAAAAACTGCGTTAGTAGGTACCCACTGTACTAGACAGAAGAATTTTTTGATTTGACAAACTGCACACTTCCAGATACAACAGACAAGGTGACTCCACAACTACAATTCTTCATGAATGAAGAAACCAGTAATCAACTTATTCTCCGAATACCGCTCCTTGATGGAAAAATGCAAGAGCCTGTTTCAATTGATGAAAATCCAACTGTTTTTGTATTTCCAGGAATTGAAGGTTTGTTCTAGCTGGTTTAAACAAAAGTGTATATGGGTCAGAAACAAATCCGAAGTCATCGTTAACGAATTCTGTTCTTTTCTTTCGCAGGTTTAGCATTGACAATGGAACCATTAGCTAAGAATTTGCCTGTACAAGTTCTATGCTTTCAGTATCACTTCGTTGATACAAAAAATTTCATACACGAATTAAGCAATCATTTTTCATCAGTAAGTACGAAGTATCAATGAAACCATTTCTCATGAAATACTCAAAATGCGATCTAATCAAAATAATATGTAGAATACCTACTTAAAATGCATTAATTTAGTACTTAGGCTACATCGTCCTATAAATAGCCTTAAACAGATTTTCAGATTTTCCAACTTTGGAAACATTCAACACCGCCGTGACCATAAACTCAAATTACATTTATACCGATATTGTGATTGTTTTGATATGTTATGGCACAAATTTTCGAAACCCTTGTCTGATTCAAATTCAAAATTTTTGTGATCTGGGAAATCTCCATTTCTCAAAAATTATCTGCCGGGGAAAATAATCTGTTTTTAAAATCTATAGGGCCACAAAGACAGCCATTGTGTACAGAAATCGATGAAAAGGGCTACAAAGCGACGGAAACGCTGAAAACTAAGCAAGAAACCAAGGCCAATTCATATTCAAATTTTATATCACATTTTTAGGTGTAGAATATTTAAAATGAACTTTCAAAAATTGGTCAAAAATGGAAAAATAAAATCCATCTCTTGAAGATCTGGCCGGTGGTACATTTTTATTGATTTTCAATCTTTCTGTATTACGGTCCAGAAGTTTTCCCGCCCCTTTTGTTGATGGAAAGTTGGACCATAGCATCTTTCTTGCAATCGAGATTCCAACTTATTTCACAATTTTCAGTACATTCGGGAGAAACTTCGCCCCGAACAAAAATTCTACTTCATTGCGCACAGTTTTGGAGCAGCAATTGCTGTGGAGGTGGCCGAAATACTGGAAAAACAAGGACGGACAGGGTACATCTGGCTGCTGGATACTTCACCTACAGCAACAAAAATGATAATTACGAGAAAAATGGAAGAAAATGCTCTTATCGATGAAGAAATGTTGCAAAATCAAGTTTGCATTCGAGTTATACAAACACTTATGCCGGAATTGCCGAAAGAAAAAGTAATTATGGAATTTGGCCATTTTTGAGTTTTCAGATCCATTAAATAGGTACCTACCCACTTGACAATAGATTCGCCGCCCGAAAAAGCCGGTGAAAAAGCCGGCCCAAAAATGACAGTAAATTTGCCGGTAAAAAAACGCCAGCCAAAAGCGGCTGTTTAAAGTGGCTGATTAATTCATTAAAACGCCGAAAAATCTACCAAGCTACAAAAAATTTCTAGCCCAAGGTAGGATCGAACCCGCGACTCCTGCGTGGAAGTCCAGAGCGCTCACCATTCAGCTATCACAGCAACAATAAAATCTTCGTTTTCAAGTGGTATACATGTACCGCACTTCGTACTTTCCTTTAAATTTTTTGAAAATGAGTTCTGAACACAGGTTGCGCATGTGCATTGTAATCGGCAAATCAACAAAATAAAAAACTGCTGCTTAAAACGCCGGCTCAAAAGCGGCTGTTTTTCTAAAAGTGGCGGAAAGCGGCTGATTTAAATGGCTGATTTTATAAACTAGCCGCTTCTAGCTGGCGTTTTTTCACCGGCAAATTTACTGTCATTTTTGAGCGCCTTTTAAGTGGCAGATTTACAAAAATCAGCCGGCGTTTCGGCTTAAAGCGGCGAATCTATTGTCAAGTGGGTACCTATAGATTTACTAAAAATTATCATACGATTTTTTCAGTACTCGAAATATATAGAAGCTTCGGCTAGTTGGGAATCCAAGAAAAACACGTGCCTTTCAATGTTATCAGGTGGAGAGGAAAATGAGAAATTCATGCATAAATTATTAGATAAATCGTACAGCATTTTTAAATCGATACCCAGCTATGAAAAATCGCAATATCGGTTGCAATCACCTGTCGTTTTAATAAGATGCGTGAAAAATGAATTCGATTTACCTTTAGATGATGCATATGGTCTGAAAGAGGTATGAATCCTAGATGGGCATGAATATTGGATATTTTTTAGAATTCAAAAAATGGCTTAATATTACGTTGAAACCCTACTATTGATTTAATTCTTTTTTTGCAGCATTTTGAAAATTCGATAGAAGTTCATAAAATCGAAGATGTGGATCATTTTTCGATTCTGTTACATCCGAAAACAAGCGAAATTATAATGGAATCTTCCGCATGGAAAAAAGATTAAACCAAGCTACACAAAATTCTACTCTCATCTGCCGATGAATTATGTAATTCTTTCTGTTTCAAAATCAATTTTCTAGGGGGTTTGGTTTATTATTCTGGTGGGATGTATGTATTTGTACTATACCTACTCAAGTACTTACTTACATAATATTCATTATTCTAATTTGTATGTACTTCTAATAAAATACAATTTTGAAAGAAAGTTTTTGGTCAACAAACCGAAGAAAAGACCCACAACTTGGCCGCCAAGTCGAAGGACAAGTTTGGAATCATTGTATGTACTTACCACCCCCCCCCCCCACTCTCGAGAAGTGAATTCAGACCGGCACCACAAAATGGATCGGGGACATTTATACCAACTATAAATGATTCATTTTTAAAAATTTTCAAAAAAAATACAAACTATCTAAACGTAACTTTGCAAGCACATGTCATCGGTCATACAAATTGGATAGGAAAATAATCTACAGTTCGACACTGAAACAATTAGTTCAAATGAATATTTATAACCTTTAAAAAGCATAGACCTAGGAAGTGTGGAATGTGTCAAATATACAGGATGTTTTCATATGTACATCGCAAGGCCACATTGTAACCTTGGCGTACTTTTGAAAAACTTCAAAAGTGTCGTTTACCTACATTGTGTAATCCAGGAAATCCAATCATAGGCCTACCTCATCTTTATTAAATTTCAAGCGCAAGTTAACTATACCTAATTCGTACAAAATACATCGGTATTATTAATTCGAATCAAAATTATGCGTCCATTATTATTGACAGGTGTAATTTAAAAGTTTAATTTAGGCACATTATGTTTTATAACTGTATAACAATTACTCAATAGGCATAGTTAGTTCCTTATGATATGATCAGCGAAAGTTTCCTTGAAACTGCCAAAACTAACGAAATTAAAAGTATACCTAAATTAAAATATCTGCGTCGATGTCGATATTGATTACACTTTGTCGTAAAAATTCGTTAGCTAAATTTTACATAGATCATTGTGTTCCTTATATGTATTGGGTCGTCACTTTGCCTCTGTATTTGTTAATCGAATAGATAAGTTTCGAAACGCGTCTTGCTAATTTTCTATAGGAGTAAAAGTAAGATCTACTGATTTTTTTCCGAATTGAGAAAAAAAAACTGAAGAGATGAGTGATTCGAACCATGTGGTTATTTCTGGAATTTCCGGCGTCTTTCCGAATAGTGAAAATGTGGAAGAATTTAAAGCTAATTTATTAGCTGGAAAAGATATGATTTCGTCGACGTTCAAAAGACACAATCAAAAAGGTAAGCGCAATCATTCAAGAACTCAGAATAGAATGACCCTTTTTAAAAAGTTTCATTCTTTTTCAACTCTTTTGTCCAATTTAAAAAAAATTATTATTTTTGCCAACGCCATTCATGAAAAAATTTTCACTTCACGACAAAATTGCAATGTACTTATAACAGGATTAAATGTCGCAAAGCTTTTTGATTTAAAAAAATCTAATTTTGAAATTTTTGTTATTTCCTTTGAAGTAGGTGAGTATAAAAGCTTACACTATTTCTATGAAGCATCAACATTTTTTAACAGAAAAGATTTTCATTTTGGAAGACTAATGAGCTTGTTTGGAAAATACGAGTACCTACAAAATAAAATTTTTCATCGCTACTGTGATTTAAAATGAAAATTTGGTAATTTCTAAATTTTTAGGTTGAAATGAAAATGCTTCCCTGCTCATTTTACTCTCCATACAAATTTTTATTCCATAAATAGAAATTTTAACCAACTCAGAAACACTGCTTTTTTCCAAAAAATTTTAATTTTTTATCAAATATTTGTGAATTTCAAAATTCCAAACTGAAATTTTTTGAAATCGAAAAGCTCGCGATATTCAACTTCATTTTATTAGCTACAGTTTTCTTACGATGTGAAAATTTATTCTGATCAGGGGAATAAAAATATTGCCTTTTGGGAATTCTAAAAACTGTTAAGAGGCAAAAATTGGAAAAACTTTCAGGTAACAGAATTTTATAGTAAATTTTCATCTGCACCTTCAAATTTAGTTTTGAAAATCACCGTGATTATGTAGGAGTGTTCAGTAGTAGGTATATCTAGTTTGACGGGTTTTGATTTTTTTTTTACAACACAGGGTGTTTGGTGAGTAGATAAGATGTCAAAACTTCAGATTTGGATACAACCGCGGGTACGACTTGAAAAAAAACGTTAGATGGATAAGTTGCCTATCTTTGAAATTCAAGGGGCAACCGAGCTTTGAAAAAATAATTGAGAAAAACGTATTTTTTGATCATGAGATATGGTAGTACCTACCTACCTGCCTACTGTACTTTAGAAAATAAACAAAGTTTGTCTTCAAGTATGAATTTTTGCCTAATTTTAAAATCGAAGGGGCTAAAATATTTTTTTCCTTTTAAAATGTTTTTAGCCCTTTCAATAATTCCGAAGTTAGGAACAAATTCATACTTGAAGACAAAATTTGTTTCCATTCCCATGATCAAAAGTACCTTTTTCTCAATTTTTTTTCAAAGATCGGTTGCCCCTTAAATTTTAAAGATAGGCAACTTATCCATCTAACGTTTAAGCTAGAGAAAACTAAAGAGCTTGTTGAAATTATTAATCACAAAAAAATGAGTACGCTGTTTTTACACCCTCTTTCAATCTTTTTACCCCTCCCCCACTATTTTTTGCTGTGTTAATCTGTAATTGTAACAACATAATTCAAGGTTTTCTCAAAAATTAAAAAAGTGCTCTTTGCATTAGCATGAAAAAAATTGAAAAATCAAATCGAGAGTTTATAAAGATCATTTACTCAAATTTTGATCGAAAAAATGTAATAGACGTATATTTTAAGCTTCAAAATTCCTGGACCACCAGATGAACACGTTGTTTTTTTACAAGAAACCATTTGTTGGACATTTTTTCAGGACAACAATAGTCAAAATTAGCTGTGAAAATTTTTGCTCTGAATTTTATACTCTTCAATTTTTCCTTTTTTTTTGTTTCGTTTGTTTTCATAGAAAGCCTACTTACTCGTATATTTTAAGGGGTATCAAATAATTTATTCACATTTTTTTGGACGCAATTATTTGCAACATTCCAAGACCATACATCGAAGTGCTTTCCCGAAAATAATAGTATATTATGCAACTAGGGAGATAAAGTGCGTGATTACAAACGAGTGCTAAATACAACATCTCCATTTTTGCTGAATTTTTTTTGGGGTGTTGGGGCAACGCGTTCTTTCGTAGCAGTATAATGTAAACATAGCAGTGTTGCCAAATCGCAAAATTTTAGATTATCTCCCTAGGGAGTATCCAAAATTTAGATTACTGTGATATACTACCATGCCTAGGTACTTATCCGGAATAATATGGAGAGTCAAGGTTGGTAACACTGGTACATCTTCCAGCTACAGGTATCTCATACCTGGATGCTGGGAGATGTATCATCAGTACTAAAGGTTGAGTCGACGCATCCTCTTGTATTCACGTAAATGTGTTAATAGAATCAGTTAAATAGTTAATGTTGGGAGTTCAGTCTCTTTATTCCTTCATTGGTAAATGTGAGCTATATAATTTGTTCATTGTTAATAGTTAAAGTGTTGATCGTAGCAGTTCAAAGTTATTATTTTAGTGTTAATCAAGTGTAAAGTTCGAATTAGTATAATTGTGAATTTGTATCAAGAAGAATACATTGAGTTCGTAAGTAATTGTGTTAATCATTGACTTCCGTAGCTTTATGTGTTTATGTTGAGTGACATACGTTCTTAGGTTTATACCCAGAGCTAGCTTGGCTTGTATCAGTCTTATTATTGTGTTTATTGTAGGATTACTTCAGTGAGTATATCCTCGATCTACTTCGATAGTTAGATAGGTCAATTCGCCACAAACTACCATTACCTACCCTAAGGATTTATCTCTCTCACATTGGCGCCTAAACGTGTTATGTTCAACTTAAAATAGTTAGAACACGACATCCATAGATTTTCGTTCCCCAAAACGAAAAAATAGAATTATTCAGAGTAAATTTTCACCTCATAGAAGGTTGAAAAATTACAAATCTGTATTTCAATAAATAAATATTTATACAAAAACGTGTATTTTTTATTCACGAAACGAGTCATCCTTACCTGGTGGAAACATAACGGTAAAAATCTACCTGCAACGTGGTGTAGTAGACCTCCTCTACCCCGCCACCACCCTAGAAGCGCCAGAACTACACTCGCACCTGCAACAAGGAAGCGACAGTAAGTAGCCTTTCCAGGTAAAGCTTAACAGTATTTTAACCACCTATTCATACTTCGCATAGCCATATACATCGTTCACGAGTATAAAAATGGAAAACGGAAGTAGACTTACAAGAAGCACTGCTAATCAAGCATGTGTATGCAATCCGCTACCTCATAAAGAGGGATGCGTTTTCAACCCAGTCCTAATTAAAAAAGTAAATACAAAAACTCATAAGCCTCAAGTTGTACCAGGCTCAGAATCATCCTATATGGACGGACTATATTCGAGCGAAGATGAGGCTAGTGTAATAGATAACACAGTCATAGCATCAAAGTACAATTCGAGACAACGCAAAATAATAGAACTACCTTACCAATCCCAAACCCAAAGACCAGTCATGCCCAATGACATGAATGACCAAATAAGCCATGGTCTATTCAAACAAACATGGGACTGGCAAGACGATTTTCAAAAAGAAATAAATTCCAAACACGCAGCTCACAACACAGCTATCCAAAATCTCAACATAGACGTAGAGGACCTTAACAAAGGATTCCAAGCCCAAAACAACATTCTAGCTGACATGGCACAAATAAATGAAAACTGGGCAAAAAACATAGAAAACGACGTAAAAGCCTATGAACCCCAAATTGCTGACAACAGAAAGAAAGCTGCGAAAGCCCTAGAAGTAGCTACAGCCACAAAAACGGAACTAATACAAGTAAAACAAAATATGGCACTGGCAATGAATGACTGCAAAAAATTAGCAGACGATTATTACACAAACCACACTCCATGCGGAGGTACAAATAGAGTCCCAGTCATGCAGGCAAGGGCAATTTCAATCGAGGCATCAGCAATAAAAAATGCAGGTATATTCTATAACGAGACGAAACGCCATTTTCCCCATGATTTTCTCAACGAATTTGAAAAATATTTTAAAAATGGAATAGTTGACGACGACTATAAAATCATAGCATTTAAAGGAGTCGTAATGTCAAAAGACTGCGAGGACTGGAAAAGCACAATAGTAGAAGCTGAAACATTCGAAGAAGTGAAGCAAAGCTTCTTAGATTATTATTGGAACAGCGACTATCAAAGGAGAACGTGGAATAAATGTGAAAACGAATTCCTACGAGCAAAAAACCTGAAAGATCTGACTACAAAGCTAAAACGTTGGGCCAAACAATTATCGTATGTGAAAAACAGAAGTGATGAAGAAGTTATAAACTTACTCCTTGCAAAAATCGATTTCTCTTACATACCATTCCTCAAACAAGATGGCCAAACAATCAGCGAATTCATCGCAAAATGTAACAACTTAGCTCGATATCAAATCGATGGTCCAAAACAACCAAAAATAACGATAGACGATAACTCAAAACACTACAACTACGGCTCACCCCCCAGTCCCACCACTCAAAAAACCTTTCCGAGCAAAAAATCTAAAGCAAAAGCAGAAATTCAAGAAGCTCTAGCGAAAGCGTTAGCACTACAGGCCAAACTTGGCAAAAAACCCAAGGATAAATACAATAAATATCAATCTCAGAAACAAAATTCTGAAATACAAAAAGAACCACCTAAAAACGTTCAAGGTGAGAAAAATAAAAACTCTGAAAAAGGTGAAGAAAACAAATACAAAACATTTAAGTTAAAAAACTCATCGCAAACTATCCCTGTACAACAAATATTCAAGGACCCTATAACTGGCAAAGAATATGGACCAGAAGACGGTGACGAAATTTCTGAGGAAGAAATCGAAATTACCGAAGAAGAAAAAACTCCAATCGACGTAGCAGCTATAATAGCCACTCTTGCTCAAACACTGAGCAAAATGAGCGATTCTGAGGAATCACAGGGAAACGAGAGCAGCTAGATACGGACAAGGCAGTGTCTAGTAATCAAACAGACCTAGAAAAAAACATTTTCACCGAATTTATATGGGTAGGGGACGGACTCGTTCATTTTATGAAAAGAGGCGATATAGTCTTCCCAAATACCCAAAAACCCTACTTAAGAGACCAAATTCCACTCGAACATCTGTTCACAGTCATAAATGAAGAAGAAGAATTTCCAGAAAATGGAAAATACATTTTATCTCTAGCTCAGCTCGAAATGAATTTCTCTAAAAAACCATTCTTAGTTATTCAAGAACTAATAGTGCGAATCCTCGAATTATTATTCAAGAAAAAGGCATGTTTAATAATATTATTATTTCCACTGGTAAAACCCAGAGTAAAACTCAATAATGAAAATGACATAAACTACGAAAAACAAGTAGGAATAGGATGCTACATACACTTTCGCAATATGTTCTACAAATTCGCGGAAGATCCTAGAATCATAATTTGGCAAGAACCCTCATTTCTATACCTACAAATGGAAGAAACCGAAAATGAGGCAGGAAATCGGTACATGAGACCTATGACAGGTGAACACAAAAACATTTTAGCTGACGAAACAAAATTCCACTACGCCAAAGATCTAAAACGATACTTTCCAGCAATCTCAACGTATAGGGAAACCTACGACACAATGTGTCGAGGCATCAAGGAATTGTTAGAGGATCGTGAGAAAAAACTAAAAAATAAAATAGCAAGTGGAAATAATAGGGAAAACAACACGAAATTGAAGAGATTAGTCGATGTTAAAAAGATAGACGAAAAAATCTCTAACAACAACGAAAACCTAGACTTAAAAAGTTTAGATGACTCAAATAACGAAACGCTAAAACTATCTGATAAAAATGTACAAAATAAAGGTATATTTATAAAGAATAAAACCTACGAAACGGCTAGAGCAGGAAAATTATCAAAAATAATGCATGCAGAAAAACCTAAACGCACTGAATTAAAAACATTCTCGAGATTAAGCCCAGAATCTATGACAACTGAAGAATTCATAGAAAATAATACAAGTGTTGAGGCCATAGACGCCATAAACAACACAAAGCTAATCAAAGAAAAAGACATGAGTCCACAAGCCAGAGAATACTTAGTATCACAAAAAACGGAAGACTCATCCAGCATAATTCCAATTCAGATCGATTGCACGCCATTGACACTACAATTAGATTCAGGGGCGTTACCAAACGTAATATCTCATCAGGTACTCGAATATATAACTCGCAATACCAAAGGATGGGTAAAATACGTACTATTAGAAAACCCAATGATGCTACGAATGGCAAATCATGCCATCGTAAGATGCACACATGTCGCCGAAATAAAACTATGGTTAGGCAAACAATTAGTAAAAACACCATTCTACATAATGCCAGCTGAAGGTAGAACATTCATCTTAGGCAGAGTAGCAATGCGCAAATTAAAAATGCGACTACATTTCGACGAAAATAGAGCATTAATAATAAAACCTGGCGACAAAGAACAATACATAAACTTCATGGATCCAGAAACATACCCAAACATAATGGGATGTTACAAAGTGGCTCCAGTCCAAAGAATCGAACATGTCGAGAAGTACACACATACCCTTGTACATCAAATTGGACGAAAATCAGAAATAATTGAACAAAAAATCATTAATTTAGAAGATCAGGAAAAGTCACTCAAAATTCTAAAAAAGAGATTAAAAGAGGACTTAGACGATGCTGTCAAGGAAGGGAGAATTACACAGGAAGAAGCACAGCTGGGGCACATGAAAATCCAAGAATACCAGGATATTTTCAGTTTAAACCCAGGTGAATACAAAGGCGAACCAGTCAAATTTTCATTCAAACCTGGTGACGGCCACCTTAAGAAATTTCGCGGTGAAAAATTTAGACCGTCGAAAAAACTTAATCCCGCACTTAGACAAGCCATTAAGAAAATGTTAGCCCTAGGCATTATTCGTCCATCACGTTCGACTTATATCAACACATTAGCGCCAGTCATCAAGAAGAATGGAGACATTCGACTTTGTCTGGCGGCTGATGAATTGAATAGTTTTTTAGAAAGCGTATTGACAGAACCAGCCACAATGGACAGCGTTATTTTTGACAAAACAGGTGACAAATTCTATTGTACCTTAGACTTCACATCCGGTTTCTGGCAATTGCTTTTAGACCCGGAATCGAGAAAATACACTGCTTTTATTGTGTGTGGACAGGTCTACGAATTTTGTAGACTACCATACGGATTAAAAATATCCAGCGGTGAATTTGTTCATATGATCAATCAAGCAATTCCAGACCAAGATGGAGTGTCGAAATTCGTAGACGACGTAAAAGTCGCAGGTGAAACATTCAAGGAAACACTTGACAGATTATTAGCGGTATTTGAGTCAATAAGAAAAAATGGTCTAAAGTTAAATCCTAATAAGACACAGTTCTTCAAACAAAAGACTGACCACTTAGGATTTGTACTCGAAGACAATACTATTGCTAAACAAAACTGCAAAATAGAAAAACTTAACAAGTTTATAAAAGATCACACCAAAGGTGGAGTATTTCGACTCAAGACAAAAAAGGAAGTATTAGCACTAATCGGACTTACGGGATTGTATCGAAGCTTCATACCCGATTACATGCACATAGTAAATCCTATTTATGAACTTACAAAGGGTAAAAACGAAAACGTAGAATGGACTGAAATGCAACAAAGAGCATTCGAGACTTTAGTAAAGGAGTATAAAAAAGACTTTAAGCTATCTCAACCACCCAAAGATGGTGAATTTTACCTAGACACCCAGGTAAAAAGAGACACAATGAGCGGTGTACTCTACCATATGGTAAATGGTAAAAAATCAATCATAATGTTCGTATCAATGACATACAAAAAACACCAAGAAGACTACACCTTGTACGATAAAGAAATGATGGCCTTGGTAGGATGCATTAAAAAACTACAAATGTGGATTTACAATCGCACAGTACATGTCAGATCGAATTTGAAACCTATTAAAGATGAATTCACAAAATTAGCTCAAACACATCGCAAAGCAGCTAAATGGGTCACTACCTTAAATAGTTTTGATCTAATTTATGATATGAAATTATCAAACAAATCGCTATACGACGTAAAGGCTCGTGAATTAGTAATACAAACTATCAACATGGAACAAAGCCCAGAAGTGATATTCAACTATTTCCTTAGAGTAAACATTTTAGCTTCTCTCGACTTACAGCCTATAGAAATGGACTCCCATCTTATTACAACACAAATTCCTTGCATTGACGTTAATTTTATCCAGGAACACACTCCAATATTACTAAAATACTTGGAAGACATAGCCGATTTTCAAAAGAACGACTTACAATGTCAAAAGAGTTTCGAAATTTTAGAGAAAAAGGTCCCGGCTAATGACAAGAAAACCCAAGATAGGCAGAATAGGAAAAAACAAGTATTCACTATTAAAAAAGATAAAAAGCAGCGTAAAGTATTGTATAAAATACTGGACGATGGATCTAAAGTACCGTACTTGCCTAATAGGCTATTTTACGACACAATCGACTACTTACACTGTGCATACGGCCATACAGGAGCGGCTCAATTGGATGTAATATTTAAACAAATGTATTATCATCCGAGCTCGCTAGCCTATATACAAGAAATAACTGGGGCATGCATAGTATGTAAAGTCAACAAAAACTATGCAATGCATAAAGTGCTGGAATATGCACAGATAGAAGCCTATGCCATCGGCGAGGTATTATCAGTCGACATATATGGTCCCATACCCGCATTAAAAAATGAGCCTAAATATGTATTGGTAGCGAAGGATATTTTCTCAGGGAAAGTATGGCTGCACACAATGCATCAAATTAAAAAGAAAACCGTTTGTAACGCCATGCAAACCATTTTAGATGACATAAAAAATAAAGGCGTACAAATAAAGAAAATAATAACTGACAACGGTTCTCAATTTATATCGGATTCATGGTACAATTTACTCGAAGGTAGAAAAATTAAGGTAGCGCATACCACCGCCTACAACCCCCAATCATCCTCAGTAGAACGCACAATGAGATGCATTGGCGATAAACTACGAGTAAAACTCAATAAAACCTACCAACCCAATCAATCTCACTTAAAATGGAAAACATTTATCGAGGAGATTGAAAATGAATTAAACAACACCCCCACTTCTTTCAAATTCAAGCCAAATGAGGCATGGGGCATCCCCGATAAGATATGCCCAAAAATGCCTCATAAATCAGTAATTATCAATTTCAAACACGAATTAATAAAACTACGAGAACGCCTAATTAAAGAAGAAGTAGCCTCAATTACATCAGAAGAATGTAAAAAAATCAAACTAGAACCTGAAACAGATTTAGTATTCGACACTGATAATTATGCCAGAGTTACCGCAGACGGCGCATGCTCAAAAAACGGCGATCCACAGGCGATAGCAGGCATAGGTATATGCTTTGCGCCGGATTCACCGCATAACATATCAGAAAGAATTACTCATGAACAATTCCAAGCTTCAAATAACTTAGCTGAATTACAAGCCATAATTACAGCTTTAGAAATATTAAAATTAAATGAGGTGAAAAAAGTAAGATTACTTTCAGACTCTAACTACGTCATAAAGGCCTTACTAAACACAGTATCCATTTGGCAAGCGAACCAATGGAAAAATTCAAGAAAAAAACCAGTACATCATCGAATTTTATTTGAGCGAATCATTGAATTGTGCAAAGAATTCGACGATGTACAATTTCTACACGTGTACGCGAGAAAATACGAACACACAAATATTATAGCTGACCATTTGGCCAAAAAAGCGGTATATACGTTAGAACACACTAAAATAAAGATCGAAGAAATGGACGAAAAACAGATCGTAGAAACCTTCATCAGAGAAAAAAGATACCTAAAAAGGATCGAAGATGAATACCTTTTCAATAAAGCTCATCCAAGTCCAACTTTACTTGAACCTGGCGATTTAGTACTAATGACTAATCACAAACAGTCAAGTTTTGAAAAACGCACCAGCGCTAAATTATACCAAAAAAAGACAGGGCCTTTCACGGTTATAAAGCGAGCTGGTCATAATAGTTATTTGTTAGCACCCACAGATGGTAGCTCGACAAATAGGATTTCAAATGCCAGACAATTAACTCGCTTTATGTCCAAAGAGACATTACATAAATTAGAGACAGATGAATGTCTTATCTCGGAACTGGACAACAAGAAAGTGGAAGAAAAAATTCGAGAATTCCTAAACACCCACTATGATCAAGATAACGAAGAGTCCAGCGACGAAGAAGACAATTCAACCCCTGCAGAGAGTGCACAACCGAGATTAGACGCGAGTAAGAAAGAGATAGCGAAGGCGGAACACTTAGTACGTCAAAAGGCAAACGAGGCACGCGCCACAAGAGCACGCAATCGCGAAACCAGACAGCTACTGACCACTGAAACTACCCCTAATCTCACAGCATCCGAAGGACAACCTAAACAAACAGGTATAGACGAGACACCTGTAAAAAGGAAAAGAGGTAGACCGCCAAAGGAAAAGGATAACAAAAACGACCCTAATCCTAACCCTACCTCAAACAATAACGAACCTACTAAATCAATACCTGTCAAAACAAATGAAACGCGTAACAAAACAGAGACTAATCCTAATGAGACACCGTCAACTTCAAAAGGGGCACCTGACATAAAAAATAACGAAAAAGGGCCCAAAAAGAAGGGGAGACCCCCAAAAAATGTCAAAATTAACAGCGAAAAAGATAAAAATAAAGGAAACAATACTCAAATAGAAACAAAAGCTCAGCAGAAAAAATCAGCACGATTACTAGCCAAGCAACTACGTATGGGCAGTGATATTCAGTCTATAGGGTGCAACTCAGTTGAATACCAAGACATCGAATTCACAGAGCCCTATGACAGATATTTTTGCGACGATCAGATTGATGACTACAAACTGCTAGACGATATAATAACACCCCTATGTCATATGACCGTAGAATTAACACCCAAATTGGAAGAAGATCTAGGATACGTTTATTTGGAAAACCCCGAAGTAGAATTTCAAGTCCCCGCAGCCCCCCAAGGCACATGGTCAAACGAACCAAAAACAGAATACTATGTCGACATTCCGGTACACCAAGTACGCCCAGACCCTATGAGGGGTACAGTGGATGGAGTAATACAAGAGGAAAGACGCACGAGATTACTAGTGAATCCATCAGCGCATATACAAGACCCATACTTCAAACCTAACAATAACAATAGCAATATGCCTATAATGGCTAGAGGTTTACGCAGACTAATGCGTATACTAGGATCTAAAAAACATAAATAAATAACTCACCGGTCATCGTTATCCAATTAAATATGCTATCAATCATCAATTAACCATCGCAATCACCCGTACAAACGAACTAATTACACTACCGATCAAGCGAGCAATTTACACATAGATAAAAGATTAAAAAACCAAACACCCGCCGCCGCAATCACAAACCATTAAGAACCAAGTAATTAGTACCAAAATGACCGGAAACAAACCACGAACGCGAAGGAAATGATTTAAAAATAATAAAACGCGAAATTAATTAATAATTACTGAAATAAAGTTCAAAGCAACTAAATTAATCGAATCAAAACACGGCTATCTCCAATACTAAATTGATAAACAAATAGAACGATAACAGTAACGATTGATACGGTCGATACGGTCGATACGGTACCAATACGGTATCCGATTAGTCTAATTAGATAGGCAATAAAAAATCAAATTTTTTTTCAAACAAAAACGCAAACAAAGTTCGATTTACACAAGCATTAAAACGCACGTGGGTAATATTACCTAATAAAACACGTCGCGATTGTAACGAGCAATTACACCGCGAATAAAACGCGACAGGTAAATTGTTCAGGTAGGATGACGCCATGTGCACGGGCGGAGGTGTACACCATTCCTCACCCAAAAAGCACATGGCGCCATCGAAAGTGCCTTTGGCAATTAGCTCCAAGCCTAAACAGCTGATAAAATTTCATCACTCAAATCAATTTTCTTTGCGATTAATGTGTTTTCTTATGTCTAACTGCAATTACTAAAAAGCTCCTTTTCTTCGTGTGAATTAATATATTATTCATTATATCTCCGTGTAACAGTGTTGTTATTAAGTCTATTAAGCTCGAGATAAGTCCACAGTGACTAAATAAAAAAAAACGAAAGCAGATTATCATGGCGTAAGTAACATGAGCTATGATCTTAAAGATCTAGCATATCTATGTACTAGTAATAGAATAAATTAGAAATATGACTCGATATAGCTTAAGAGTGAACTACCATATTCCTCAAAGAAAGCGATCGCAGTCGATTCAATTAGTACATACATAATAATATTAACTACTCATCTCCCACTTGATGTATTTCTGGGCAGAGTACTACTCTCTCAAATGAAAACATCAAAACAAATAGACTAATAGGCAAATTTGTGTAAAATTTTTCTGTTCACAGGTATGGCTTCTACGAAATCCCGGCGCGCCCTTATGGTCAAACAATCACGGATTACATATGGATACAAATCACAGATGTGGAAGTGGGCAACGCGAGGGTAGTGATACTGACGACGAATAATGGCCAAAAACATGTAAGACTAATAACAGTGGCCAACCTATGGGCAATTTGAAGCCTTCTACAGCTGTAAACAGCCCAAAATAATCGATCAAAAGAAGTACAAAAAGGAGATTCAACTCCAGTGATACATAGGCTAAGATAATTTTAATAATGTACATTCCGTTTTCTAGTATTTTTTGTATCTCGATGTAAATATAATCGATTATTGCGCTATAGCCAATTGATAATTTTATACTAGCGAACTACACAACGGATATTTGTCTTTCCTTTCATTTTCATAAGCAATCGCAAGTATGCTAAGAGAAGAACACGATAATGAAATTATAAGCTAAAGCTAACGGCCAGCGTGCCAAAAGTTGCCACAGACACTTCTTTCAACTAAAACGCATAGATTAGGTAAAGCAATCAGAATATGAGTGTCAGATCACCAGCATGACTAATATGGACTAATTAATAAACGCATATAATTCATTGATCCAGCAACTAGCTACTAATTTTCGAGTACAAATCAATCATTCTCTCAGCGATTAAGGACACAAAACAATCCTTACTAAAATGAGAAATACGCTCAAGTGCTCTTTCAATTTAATAGTTCAGCGTACGAATTCAATCAACGATCAAAGAATCGAACAAAACATAAACAAACAAAATACGATGGTTTATTATTCATAAAATACTACATACAAGGAGCATAAAAGTTACCTAGCGATCGATGACTCAAAACAATCTTCATAATAACACAGCTGCCAAAATGCAAGACACGCTCAAGAACCTACTCATATTGATATTCTGCGTACATAGATGCTCAAACGCATAACATTCTCTAGAGCACACTTAGTATCATTCTTACTCGACTAGCGATCAAAGCATCGAACAAAAATGTGGAAACAAAAAGAAACAAAAAGAAACAAAATACAATCAGCTATTATTCACAAAATACTACATACAAAGGAGATTACACTACTAAATTACTCGTCAGAAAATAATGAACACTCTCTAATAATACATATGCTCCATGAATAATATCTAAAAACTATAATGTTGAAACAAGCAATCACCTACCGGAACCCAGCAAGTGCTTCGAACGGTCATAGAATCGAAAAAGCCACTTCTGAGCACCGAAAGAGTAAGAGCTACACATACATAAAGGAATGCAAAAACAATCGAACCTCTCAGCGCAGATAATCAAAAAATCTCTCTCTCTACTTGTCACTTGTCACTAGCAAAAAGAAAAAAAATAAGCACGCGACGAATGCCGAGCAGGAAGAGAAAGAAACTGAATAAAGAATCAAACAATACTAACCTACGATACTGAAAAATATCTAACTACCTAATTACTACAAAAGGTACATAACTAAAAGGTGAAAACAAAACACAATACACCAGTGATGAATATTACAGGTTAAGAAAAGCTTAAGATAAGTGATCACTAATACTAAAAAGCAATGAGCGGTGACGTACGATGAGGTTACTAGATGAACAAGCTCCGTGCTAAATCTCCATTCGCACGGTCATAAACAAGCCAAATGAAGATCTAGCACAAAGATCAACATCTTATAAAACTCAAAAGACTCACTGCAGCAATCAAAGTACCGGAGAAGCCAACTCCAATGAAGCGATATAAGCTAATACAGGAACCGCTTATCATTACAAATATAACCAAACCAAGCGATTAACCTGAAAACAAACATACATTAGTAATCTGAAAATGATTAATTACAATTAAAATAAATAATAAAATATACTAATACTTCACCAAATATCCCCATATGTCCCAGACAACGCCATTGAACATTGATAACAGCCAAAACTGTTTATCATCAAAGGCACAGACAAAAATCAAGAAACGAACCGGATACACCGCCTACAACATTGTTTACGCACTTTTCAACCTAGAGGGCGATGCGAAAGACGACGGAAGAGGGGTGAAACCGGCAAAACATGAAGCACAGTAAAAGCTTAACGCAAATGTTGTCAACATTATATGTTTTGCAGTATACTAGTGCGTTCAAAGTTTTACTTTCTCGTTTCTTTAAAGTACAACACGTGTTTGTGTTAGAAAAACTATCATTTTTTCGCGTTAAATATAAAAATTTTTTCGCGTAAGTGCTACTTTTATTACAAAACATTACCGTAATAATCGATTATCATCCAACTTCAACGTAAGTAATATAGAAATATTCACCTAGATAAGAATAGTACAGGGACTCGCACATAACAATTCGAACTAAACATGGTACTGACAAATGTGAAAATTTTGTTTCCATTTAGATGTCAAACCAAATAGTCTGCGAGGCGTGCAAGAAATCGATACATGAAATCATCGACGTTACTGTGGATCCCAACGGGGAAATATGCACTTTTCCTTGTCACCATATCTACCATATCACGTGCGTAGAGGAACTTGGTAAATCAAAAATCGATGGTAAATTCAAATGCAAGAAGGAGAATTGTGCTAAAATGCCCACCTGTAAAAGCGTAATTAAGCTACAAGCAACCAGAAGAATGATTAAGCCGATGGAAACCGAAACCATCGAAATACTCAACGCTAAACTACAAACGGCGGAAGAGGAGTGCCTACGCATAAGAAACGAATCGATCGTCAACATAGCGAAAGCCGAGGAAGCTGCGGAAAAAGCCAAACAGGAGTTGAAATTAATGCAAATCAAATTCGACGAGCTGAAAAAGATACGCGACCAATTTACCAACGCTGTCGATAAAGGTTTCCAACAACAGCCTGCCATAGATCCGCCTCAGCCCAAAGCGGCAAATGATGAAAAACAAGTTAGGCAATCTCGTTATTCTCAATACAAAGACATGAACGCTCGTGGCAACGTTTCCAGAGAGCAATCAAACGAGAGCTGGTCAGCAACAAATGAATTCAATAATGATCGTAGATCTAGCATGCCATTCAGACAATCCGATGAACGTAACCGATCACCACTGGTAACAGCACAAAATGCACTAGCGCAAGCGGAATGGAACTGTCATCGTACGTATTCCGAACGCCTAAGCACCGGCTCAAATGACATCGCTACCCATACCAACAAAAAAGCGGCCGAAGAAACAAAAATCACATGTTTTAGTGATCCAAAATATAAAAAACGTTTCGCCGAACGGTATAATACATCTCCTCACTTCCTAGAACCCTTCTTCCCTTTGAACAACTACCCTGAAAATTTCATGGTAGCAGGAGGAGTAGAAAAGAATAACAAGGATTCGTGCGTCATTTTCGCTTACACCACGTGGATAATCGGTGACATACATGCGTACAACATCGCAAAATATCTAATCGGCAAAAAACCCTTTTACTACAAACTAAATGCTGAATATTATCAGATCGGATTGACAGTCGAAAAATTAGCAAAACTGGTGGCTAAATGCGACAAATTACTAAGACGCATAATGTTATCGATAGGAAGTACAGACATTCACCTCGGCACCACGACAGAAGCATTCAAAGATAACATGAAAAAAATATTTCAAACATTCGAAAAATGTGGAGTACAGATGGTATTCTTACTACCACCGATACCATACCGAGGTGAAAGCCAGGCCAACAGAGAACAAATAATCGAGGCACTAAACGAGAACTGGGGTGAAGTAGGCAATCTTCATTTTTGGAGAATGCCACACTACCTCGACATCCTCACACACGTCCAACCTACGATTGTTGAACTAGGGCCAATATATGAAGCTGGATTGTACTTCCCCGTCATCAAAGAGATCAGAAAAGAATTCATACCAGTAGTAAAAGGAGAAAAAAGAACAATAGGCACGATGCTTCGTTTACCCGCTCCGCTACCTCCAAGAGCTAAAATACCCGCTCAAATAAACACGGCCACAGAGCCCACAAACACGGCCGCTGCGCCTACAAACACGGCAACAACAACAACAGCAACTCCAGTCACACCGATGGACACATCTGAGCTTAATACGACGCAAGGAACGTCACAAATAACCCCTGAAGGCATCGTAAAAATTATACAATCCTACGGCGATCAGATGGCGGCTATTTATCAACAGATCGAAGAACTTAAAAAAAGCACCGCGGCTAGGTTACCACCATTATCTGACTCAGCGATTATTATTCATTCACCGCAAAAACCAGCGGCAAATGTGGGTGATAATACAAGCACACCACTGCCGACTGGGAACATACAACAGACGTTTGCACCCGCAACAACCACAATCGGCAACCAATCACCTCCAGAGGAACGTTCGCTAGCTTTCAGCCAATTCAACTTCGATAAACCAACGTTACCGCTAACTCGATGCGACGCCACAGCCGACAGCTCGTCACCGAAGAAGAAGTCAGCGAAATCGTCGAGCAATAAATCTACTCCCGAAAAAGGTAGCGGTAGATCAAAATCTCAAACCGGTCATCGAAGAAAGCTCTCACTCACCGAAGATAAACTCGTGCAAGGTTGTCAAAACGAACAACAACAATCACCGGCAAACCCATCAGCCAAGTCCTCAGCCGTTGAAACAGACCAGTGGCACAACGATAAGCCATACGGCGCAGAAGAAGAAGTTCACGTAACCGAGGAACAAGAGAAAAAACTGCTTGACCAAGATGATCCAATGGGACAACAGCAGTAATCGATCGAAATCGCTATCGAACATCACTATCGCAACAGCGCGCAGCACCTATGTAACGTACACGATTTGTAATCACATCTACGCATGTGTAAATAATTTTTTTTTTTCTTTCTTCTCAATGTTTACACATAACAGCATATACTTTTTATTTTTTCTCTAATTATATCCCTAATAGATTTAGAAATTCTCATTTATGTTCATTTTTTTTTTTTTGTTTTGTGTGCTCTGTGCGCAGTATTTTTATTATTTTACATCGATAATCAGGAGAAACTATCTGTACCAGTCTCAATATTTTATTTCTTAGGCTTTATTCTATGTGTATTATTTTCATACCATTTTAATTTTAATCCCTAGTGGACATTTATTCCATTTTTTTTTTTTCTCTATTTTATCAAGATAACTATTTTAGTTCTAATTTAGCGTTACATATATTCGTGTTACGAGCCACTACTACAGATACGATTACAATATGTATTTACAATAGAAATTGTTAACATTTATGCAATAGTTAAAACCTACTCCCAAATAAGCTAATTCATGCAAACCTTATATTTCTTCTCACCTACAAAGTCCATTTGAGATCGACTGTATGATCCAAACAGGACGAAAATTATAGTGTACCCATAGACTTGACCTCCATTACCATTTCGAACCTGTCAGAAAAATCGTGTGACACTCATAGATACTCAGAACAGCTGGCATTTGCTGCACATTGAGAAATCAATGGGTAGTGAATACAGTGAAAGCCCAGTATCACGAGGTCAGTATGATATAATCAAAATTGACGATATTCTTTACTTCCTCTCCGTCATTCTTCCGTGAAACGTACGGGGGGCAGTAGAGATATCCATTTCGGATAGGTACAGTAGGGAAAAAGGTGTATACATGACCGTATGTTTCTCCGTAGGGAATGCCTAAGGGTAAACCCACGGGGGGCATATGTGATATACTACCATGCCTAGGTACTTATCCGGAATAATATGGAGAGTCAAGGTTGGTAACACTGGTACATCTTCCAGCTACAGGTATCTCATACCTGGATGCTGGGAGATGTATCATCAGTACTAAAGGTTGAGTCGACGCATCCTCTTGTATTCACGTAAATGTGTTAATAGAATCAGTTAAATAGTTAATGTTGGGAGTTCAGTCTCTTTATTCCTTCATTGGTAAATGTGAGCTATATAATTTGTTCATTGTTAATAGTTAAAGTGTTGATCGTAGCAGTTCAAAGTTATTATTTTAGTGTTAATCAAGTGTAAAGTTCGAATTAGTATAATTGTGAATTTGTATCAAGAAGAATACATTGAGTTCGTAAGTAATTGTGTTAATCATTGACTTCCGTAGCTTTATGTGTTTATGTTGAGTGACATACGTTCTTAGGTTTATACCCAGAGCTAGCTTGGCTTGTATCAGTCTTATTATTGTGTTTATTGTAGGATTACTTCAGTGAGTATATCCTCGATCTACTTCGATAGTTAGATAGGTCAATTCGCCACAAATTACCATTACCTACCCTAAGGATTTATCTCTCTCACATTACCTCCCGGATAGACATTCATTCCTCTTCTTATTTACTCACTCAGAATGTTCCAGTTTTTGCATCGAATAACAACGTTGTAATGATACGTATTATATGTATGTTATATGAAAATAATATTTATTATCACACCTTTAAACAGTGGTCACTGACCACTGGTCAGTGAGCTAAAATTCTAATAATGGGAGGGGGAGGGGTAGAAAAATGAACCCGCATAAAAAAAATTGAAAACTGGGCTCGAATAGTTCCCTATCCCCCCTCTGATTAAAACTAACGCATCTTATAAATCAGAGTGTGTAGAATTCAGTGATGTACTCAGAAACTCATTTTAATGCAAATTGGCACGTCCAATCCTTAAAATCAAAACATACTTTCAAAATTTTTTAAAGAGGAAATCGACTACAATTTGTATCACATTTTTCAAAGTCTCCTGAACCACATTGGATGGGAAATGAAGCTTTTCGAAGGCATCGTATTCCAGAAGAGGCTTAAAATATATTGATGTGGTTTTCAAATCGACTAAAATAACTTTAGTGGCTTATTTTTCACAAAATTCTGGGGGGGGGGAATTATGAGAGGGCTAAAAAAAACTGGGCTATTACCTCTATGCACCATTGCACCTACATCATTTTAAACAATCATCTAGGTAGTTTCTAGCCTTACCAAACAACAATAGAAACATAAATTATGTAGGTAAGTATGTACATATTATGTATTTATCTACCTATTATATTTTTCAAATACACAGGATTAAATGCTGGCTTGATAAAAACACTCGATCAATTTGATTATTCCTTTTTTCGCATCAACGGTATTACAGCCCAAAGTATGACAATTTCGGCGAAAATGATACTTGAAAAAACATTTGAAGCGATTCTGGATGCAGGTTTGTTTCATACCGTAGACTGTACCAGGTAGGTACCTATGTAGGCCTGACTACAATTACCAAGAATCTATTTTCAAATACTAAAGGTTATAATCCTCGAGAAATAAAAGGGAAAAATATCGCTGTCATTGGTGGCATATGGGATCACAATGACGAAGGGGATCCAGCAAAAGACAGGAAGCCTGACACCCATGCAGAATTTGGAGGCAAAATGGTGTTCATGCTGATGAATAGAATTTCAAACTGGTTGGATATTCATGGTACATAGTATAAAATTTGATGCACTATCAATTTTTTTTTAAATTTTCGTTTTAAATTGAACTTATTCTCCAGATCAATATTGAACTCCATTTAAAAAATTGAAAAAACATTTGTCCCATCGTCACTCAACTTGCTGTCTAATGCATAATTTCCCAATCTGTTTCAATTACTTCCAGGACCAAGTTATCCTGTAAACACGGCTTGCTCATCTTCCATGTACGCCATTGATCATGCTGTTAAACTCATTCAACAAGGGCAATGCGAAGGAGCAATTGTATGTGCTTCTAATTTTTGCCTAACTCCATGGGAACATTCAGAGTCTGCTCCATTTCTCAGTCCAAACGGAACCAGTGCACCGTTTGATGTAGATGGTACGCAATTATCTATCATTAAAAATTAGGAATCTGAAAATGATAACAAATTTGAAGGGATGCCAAAGCCAGAATGACATTTGCATTATACTTTTGAAAAGAAAAGAAATGATAAGTTAAAAGTTCTGTCAAAAAACGAATTTCTTTACTTCGATATTTGGACAAATCAATGAAAATACTTCATGACATAGTGTCATGCTGATGAAATACTTTTCAAAAAGCATATAATCTTTTTCTAGCAAACGGTTACGTAAGAGCTGAAGCCGTGGTTGTAATTTTTTTGCAAAGAAGAGATCACGCTAGAAGGATATATTCGACCATGATTCACTCAACAACCAACTCCGATGGATTTCAAGAAAATGGCCATGGATATCCATCAGTAAAATCACAAATAAACCTTTACAAGCAATTATACGAGAAAATAAAGCTAGATCCGCGCAGAATTTCATATATTGAAGCTCATGGTACCGGAACTCAGGTAGGCATACACATAAGTACCATATCAATCACCAATAAGAACTCAACTAAAAAAAAATCAAGAGTGAAATGACAGGCAGAACAGTGCATCGTTAAAAAAAATATTGTTTTCTCTTCTCATAGGCAGGAGATATTGCGGAAGGAACATCAATAGATGAATTTTTCTGTGCTAATCGTACAACCCCTATGAAAATATGATCAGTCAAGTCCAGCATGGGACACGCCGAAGCAGCGGCAGCGTCATGCAGCATAGTAAAAATGATCATAGCTTTCGAAACTGGAATAATTCCTCCGAATCTACGATACAATAAACCGAATCCCAAAGTTAAAGGCTTGTTCAATGGACATCTTGAGGTACCTACTACAGTAACATGGAGATTAGAGACTATATTATTCCTGTATTCCAGTTGTTGTGACATCATAATTTTGAAATTTCATTCTTGTTTACAAGGTTGTTACAAAACCTACTCCTTTGGAAGGTGATTATTTTGCAATAAGTTCTTTCGGAGCTGGCGGATCTAATGCCCATATTGTTTTGAAACCTCATACAAAAATTCCAAATGGGCACAGCTTGATAAATGAGAACATACCATGGCTGATTACCGCGTCTGGAAGGACCGAGGAAGCTGTCGACGCTATTTTGAGTGATGTAAAACAATACTTTTGCCTTCAGTACAAAAAAGAAGTCCATAATATGCATTGTACATATTAAAAAAATCTATCCTCAAAAAGGTTGAGAAAACCCGGAACGCCGAATACATTCGACTACTGCATGAAATTTTTAAATATGGAATTGAAGGTCATCCTCACAGAGGATATATAATTTTGCAAAAAAATAAACAACCCAAAAAGTCTATAAAAGTAAGCTGTGTTATCACAAATTATAATGATCATTCAGATTCACATTCAGACTCGTATAACTGTAGCGTAAAATTAACGCGAATTTGAAAACATTTTTTAGAATCTTTCCGGTGAAAAACGACCAATATGGTTTGTTTTTAGTGGTGTGGGATCACAATGGCCTGCCATGGGGAAATCGCTGATGGGAATTCCAATTTTTGCCGAATCTATTCGCAGAAGTCGCGATGTGCTGCTATCAAAGGGACTCGATCTAATAAACATTATTTCAAACGACGATCCAAAAATTCTCGATAATATTTTACACGCGTTTGTGGGAATAGCAGCAATTCATGTAGGTAGTCCAACATTTAATTGCTGTAAAATCTGAACCACAAAGAAATTTTGAAAAACTGTTGCTTTCAAAAGATTGGTTTGGTTGATATACTGAGAGCAATAAATATACATCCAGATGGAATCATTGGCCATTCTTTGGGAGAAACAGGATGCGGATATGCTGATGGTTGCTTCACAGCTGAACAAACAATTCTAACAGCGTATTATAGGGGTTTAGTTTCAAAAGAAAACGATTTCATTCATGGAACTATGGCAGCTGTTGGTAAGCGTTGAAAATTCTAAGGGAGTTTTTTGCGTTATTTTCGACAGAACTACTTTTTATAGGGCAAAACATATTATTCAAAACAAATTCCGGAAATTTTTCATCAACTCAGGCAACCTTGAAGTCAAACCCAAATGCAGCAGAAAAATTTCGTCACAATAAAAATCCAATCCTTGATCTTGATCTTCTTATAGCGTCTATGCCATCTAATAATGTAGTCATGGCATGACTCTTTTTCAAAAACTTGTAAACAATACAAAAAGTACCTATACCTACATTTTTTCAAACTTTTTTCCACATAATTTATTCGAAAAATGTCAAGCTGATTATTCCAAAATGTTAATGTAGGTACAGAAAACATTTTTTCAATAACTCAGGGCTCATACTCAATTTTTTCCAAAAAAATAAGTAATTTTAGAAACCAAAAAAGTTGAAAAAATGTACGTAACTAAAAAGTTTTAAGACACGAGCAAAACATTGTAATGGATGTAGCTGAAAAAAAATTACAAGAAAGGCAGATATTAGAAAAATAGTTTTTTAAAAATGGACTTTTGGAAATCACTGAAAAAAATTAGATTTTTTCAAACTTTTGTGAAAAAAGTGAGACTATTTTGCAATCTTTTGGTAGGTAGGTAGGTAGGTAGGTAGGTACATAGGTAATAATGCAAGGCTTTTTTTGCCATTTTTGGCATGAAAGTGAGAATTTTTCGCAATTTTATTTTTGAAAAAAAACGAAACTTTTGGAAATTACTGGCAAAAAACTTTTTTTTTGTGATTTTGGTAGAAAAAAAAGGGTTAAAAATATGTTAAAATGACGTAAAAACATTAAAAAGCAGCCTGAGCCTGAATTAGAAAAGAAGAAAAGAATTGAAAACTGAAAATCGAAAACATGTCACCTAAACTGAAACTTGTAAGAAAACGAGTGAATAACTGAAACTCTATCGAGAAAACGTTTGACTGAAATCGAGCCTTCAACTGTTTTTTAGAATCGGTTTTGCCATCCTTGGATTTCTATATCAACACTCGAAAATGAATAAATCTTATGCTCAAGAGTTGCTTTCTCACATAAATCAGTATTAATGTATTACGAGTATTTCATCAAGTAATAAATGATTTATACTTATTTAGGTGAAAGTTACGGTACCATGAAAAATCTAGTACCACCGGAAATCGATATCGGATGTCACAACGGTACCAATAGTTGCACTTTATCGGGGCCAACCGAAATCATGGACGAATACATTAAGGAGTTGCAAGAAAAGAAAATTTTTGTTCGTAAAGTGAACTCTGCAAACGTTCCATACCATAGTCGTTACGTTGCTTCTGGCAAACCATCACTTTTATCCTTCTTGAAGAAGGTAAGCATGCAAAAAAATCTCTTAAAAGGGATGGATGAGCTTAATACGAACTGGCAAAAGAAGTCCAAACCAAGCAATATCGAAAGATCACACAAAAATATCCTACATGCCAAAATTTTAAAAACTTAGGTCTATTTCTCAAATTTTGAAGAATTTCTTAAAAACGAATTTGGTGCTAAAAGTGAAAAAAAATCACTCAACGAAGTTGAGAAGTTGAAATATGCTACACACTTCATTTTTGTCCTCATCCCTATCCCTTCGTTAATTCATTAGAGGCGATTTCGAGTTCTTTTAAGTAGTTCTAAAATCCACTGCAATCATCTAATTAGGCCAAAATGAAAATTAATTATGTATATTGTACCATTAGGATTCAGCGCGGATTGTGAAAAAAAAGTTGGCGGATTCTGACAACGATGAGTTCTCAAGGAGGGAGTATTTACGAAAAAATTATGGGTTTTCTTTCAACTTGTTTTGAGAAAATTGCCCAGTTCAATTCGAGGTTCGGCGAGTCGATCTGGGGCATTGTCATCAAAATCAAAACCACTTTTACTCTCTAAATTTAAAGCAGTCAAATTTCACTGCTTAGCAGTCACGACATTTTGCCTTTTTAAAGCAGTAGTTTTTTTTACGGCAAAACAGTGAAAAATTACTGAATTGGTCAGTCAAAATGATTTTTTACTGACCAATTCAGTAATTTTTCACTGTTTTGCAGTAAAAAAAAAACTACTGCTTTAAAAAGGCAAAATGTCGTGACTGCTAAGCAGTGAAATTGACTGTTTCAAATTTAGAGAGTAGGGTTGTACTGAGTGGTTGAAAACGATTTTCTCGAAAATGCTCCCTCTTTGAGAACCCATATTTTCCCTTTTAGGGCATCTTCGGATTTAATTTTTCATTATCCACCCTAATAACTACCTACCAACCATGCTTTCGGTTTCTCCAATAATTAAGGGAAGGCTGTTTAGAGCCATTCTACAGCCTCCAATGCTAAAACTCATTGTTACATACTTGTCTTATTAATTTTGTCTTCAGGTTATTCCAGAGCCGAAAATTCGTTCCAAAAGATGGATATGCACATCTGCTCCAGAACACAAATGGGATAGTGACGAAGTTAAATATTGCTCCGCCGAGTATCAAGCGAATAATTTCGTAAACACGGTTTATTTAGAAGAAAGCTATCGTTACATTCCTGATAATGCGATAACTATCGAGATAGCACCTCATGGTCTCCTGAACCCCATTTTAAAACGCTCTTTACCAAATACTGTGGACAATATTTCGCTAACAATGAGAAACACTGACAATAGCATCGAACATCTATTAAATGCTTTTGGCCAGTAAGCTTAAGAAAGTCTACTAAAATAATCATAGGTATGTCCCCGAGGGGGAGGGGGTGGGACGATACTGAAATTTTTCCAACCTTTTACCCCAGACGCCCCTGGCCCTTGCCCCTCCTAATTAGCTAGATGTGGTTTAAGCAAATTTTGGAAGGGGGAGTTGGAAACAAAAATGTTGAATAATTTTAAATGTTCAAAAACGATGCTTTTATGCTTGATAAAAAATGTAAATAATAATCCAAAATCCAAGCCCTTAAAAATTAAATTCGAAAAAAGAACAGAATAATTATTTTAAATTTTGCTTTAGAGAAGCGAGGACGAAAGCTTCAGAAAATTTACAAATTTGTACTTGAGGTACCTAGACCTACATGAAAATCGTTTTGAATATAAGAAGTTTCAACTCTGAAATTTTATTTTTTTTCCAACTCACCCATTTTTTCTCACAGATTCCCAATTTTTTTCCTAAATTTCTTTGTTTGAAGGGGAAAAATTTCCAACTTGGCTACATTTTTCTGTCTGGAGGGGTGGGAGGGAGGGGTCCACCCCCCGGTCAGCTCTGCACCTCTGCACCTCTGCAAAAGTACATCACAGAATAATAATGAGAAAAATTGCAGACTATACGAAGCTGGTTGCGAAATGGAACTTAGCCACTTGTATCCAAATATTGAATTTCCAGTAAGCAGAACAACTCCGATGATTTCTTCATTAATCAAGTGGAAACATGAGGAGCAAGGAGAGCTCAATGAAATAAATACGATAACTTCTCAACCAACTGAAAAAACGTTTATGGTAGACCCCAAGAACGAAGATTATGAGTACATTCAAGATCACATCATCGATGACAGGAATTTATTCCCAGGCTTTGGGTACTTGGTAAATATACCTATCCTATACCTACGTACTTGAAAGTGGAGATATCGACTATCGAGGTTCAATACCAGCACTACTGTACATAGACATAGACAATCAATAAGCATATTTTTCTTTCCAGTGGCTAGTCATGAAAACACTTGCTCAAATACAGAATAAAACTCTGACTCGTTTTCCGATCATTTTTGAAAATATTCATTTTGAGCGAGCGATGGTTGTTCCAAAAAAAGGTAAAAACGAATTCAAAAAATGAACAAGGTACCTACTCGTATAATCGACATGCAACAGTGAAATATTCTGGAAATGATTTCAGGTCAGTTGGCTTTCCGCATTTCGATCCAAGAGCTTGAGAATAATTTCGAAGTGAGATGCAATGATGCGGTGACAGTAAGAGGAAAAATTCGAATTCCTGGAAATCTCCAAAATGAGGTGGTCGATTTGTCTCCTTTCAAAGATGTAACATCCAAATCTGTTACGTTACCATTGAACAGCGAAGACTTTTATAAAGAATTGAGATTAAGAGGATACCATTACAAGGGATTATTCAGAAAAGTAGAATACATCAATTGTGAAGGTGAATTACAATTGTTATTCGCAAAATGTCAATTCAAGTGAATAGGCTGTCACATTTGAATCGAATAATCAACCTGTTTTTTCAAGGTACACACGGAGAAATATCATGGTGCAATAATTTCGTGACTTTTTTGGATGCAATGGCTCAAATTACACTATTACATCTCGATTGTCGAGATCCTGTCCTTCCTACTTTCGTACGAAAAGTTGTGATTGATTTTGAGAAACACTTCGCAATGCTCGAAACTTTGGACAAAACAAACCCCAGTCAGTGATTTTGTCAATTTCGTACTTTCTTAACAGTGTGTTTTACGAAATTTCATATCCTCATCATAATTTTTCAATTGCTATAGAATTTCCGGTAAATTATTACCCTCATCATGACTTGATGAGCGCTGGAGGTATTCAGATTCATACTGTTAAAGGTGTTGAGGTTAATCGACAAAAAAAACACACTGAACCGATATTAGAAAAATACCAGTTTGTGCCTTACATAAGTAGAGAAGTAAGCTAACGAATAATACCACAAAACATCTCTTTTTGTAACAATAGGTAGGTAATTTCTTTCATTTTTTTTTTTTTAGAAAATGGATATGAATTTAGCAGTGAGAGTTTGCACACAAATAGCCTTGAAAAACACTCACGCTAAAAAAGTTGCAACTTATGAATTACTCGATCAAGATTGTGATCCGGAAAATACACAAATTTCTGTTGCAATATTAGAGGCTCTGAATGACACACCATTAATCGAGGTATCTATTCGACCTGTTTTTAGAGTCCTAATTAATGCACCTATTTTTCAAAACGCGAAGCAATTAATACGACTGCTTAATTTTTTCAAGGCAAACGTCAACGTTTTAACCAGTTCCAAAGAATATGAAAATACAAAAACATCCGGTGAAATTACTACGTCAAACAAAAAATTACCAAATGATAAAAATGCCTTGTTGGTCATTCTGTCAGATTTCAGTAATAAAATCGAAGTTAGTAATACCTTAGAAAAATATAATTCAAAATTTGTCGATAACCATACCTATGCTATTGAAAAAACTATTTTCAGCTCCTAGAATCAATTTTAGGCGCATTAAGAGACGATGGATTTATCATTACGAAGGAATTGATCACCGCAAATGTACGAGTATCATTCGAATATTTAGGATTCCATATTTGTTTCAGCAGAATGATAAACGATTCTGAACAAATTATTCTTCTCAATAAAGTACGTTTAACTATACGACATGAGTAACAACTAAGGAATCACCTATTGAAAAAATTACCCTAATACCAAGTTACTTTCCATTTTGCAGAAAACAGAATTCGGACCAATCAAAAAAGCAATTCGAATTCAAAATACATCGTATTCTTGGATACCAGAGCTTCAAAATGCTTTATCAACTCTTCAACCAGAAAAACGTGAAAAATTAATCGTGTACGCTGAAAAAGAGCCAACCAGCGGAATCCTCGGACTTTTTAACTGTTTGAAAAAAGAGGAAAATGGAATAAATCTTAAGTAAGGTTTTTTTCGTCATCTGTGATCTGTGATTAAAAATACTGTCTAATAAGTTCTTGCTTTTCAAGGTGTTTTTTTGTTATGGATAACGATGCACCTTACTTTACATTGGATAATGCGTTTTATGCAATTCAATATGACAAAAACCTCTGTCACAATGTCTATAAGAATGGAAAGTGGGGTAGTTATTTTCACCTGATGTTAGACAAAATAGACGACGTGGAATGCACTCATGCAATTTGCAAGTTGGAAGAACGTGGTACGTTTGTCGACATTCAAATGGGTTCAAGGCTCAATAGATCCAGCCAGGTAATACCTACTATTTATTTATATTTACGAATAGTAAGCTTTTCTCAAACATGTTTTATGATATCTATTTTGTTTGAATCGTAGGCACAGGAACATGTACTATCACGTTTATTACAGCAGTCTCAACTTTAAAGATGTAATGACGTCAATTGGAAGACTATCTCTAGCGGATTCAGTTTTATACGACAGTCGATTGAATGAGGTGAGTGCGCTGAGTTTCATACAAAGTCAAACTGTGTTCACAATGGAACCGTTTGTACTGATATACCAAACCATAGTAAAAAGGTATGCACTAAGATTCTTGTAACCAACATTTTAATTACTCAAGTTTATTTTTGGATTTGAGACTTTTTCAAAATAAAAATGAAAAAAAAACTGCCAATTGTTTTTAATCTAGAAAAGTTTCATGTCGTTTTAAAATCTTGCTCATAATTTTCGGATAAGTAATTGCATTAATTTTTCCACGGTCTTTTCCATCAATAAGTACAGACATCCATCAAACGATATTTTTCAAAAAATAAATAAATTTAGTTATCTTTTTTCACCAAAAAAGTAGGTATACCTAACCAAATTTTTTTATCAATATTCAATTATTCATGCACGAAAATAGACAGGAAAAAATTAACAGGGAAGGGGTAAAAACTTGAAATTTTTTCCATTCTGATCCTTGATTTGATCTCCTTTTGATCACTACCATCATTATTTACCTACATATATCAGCACTCCAAGGTAGGTATCTAAACTAATTTACCTACACTTTCAATTTCTTGTCTTCCGGTGTTGATTTTCACTTCTTGATCTTCTCTATTGGTGAATTTCATGACCTTGGTCTTGCCTGCATTTATCTTTATTCCATTTTTAATCCGGCGCTGTTTATTTGATGGATCATTACCTGAATTAGCGCTTCAGTTCCAGCAAGAATCACTTTGTCGCCTGTGTAACTTATTTCATTGATTCTTTTGCCATTGATCTTGAGTTCCATTCTCTCAATTCTTGCTTGTCTCATCATTTCCTCTGCATACAAGTTGAACAGCAGCCTAGGTGATAGCGTGATAGCGGGCATCCATGCCTCACACCTCTTTTTATGGCACATCCGTTCTCCGAACAGAGCTGTGGGACCAAACGATTTTGGGATTGGATTATGGTTTTGGGGTTGAAATTTATTCATTTTGGGATTGGATTTGTCTCGGAATTTGTTCTTCTGAATTTTGATTTTGGTTTTGGGATTTGTTTTGGGATTGAAAAAATTGTTTTGGTTCTGGGATGAATCGGTTTCGGTTTCTGGATTTTCATTTCAACCAATTTTAAGCCCAAATGATTAATACACCCTGAAACAGTCTAAAAAATGGGAGGTTTTGACGTGAAGAATCCGATGGTGTAATTAGTTTAACGTTTTAAATGAATATTTTGCTTAATTTGTCGAGTAGTTATTATTATAGTCAGAATGAATGACAATAAAGTGATGTAAAATGTCCATTTATTAAAATAAAATCGCGGAAAAAAGGCAAAAATTGAAATCCCAAAACCAAAACGATTTTGTTTCAGTTCCGGGGTTGTTTTGGGTTCAAAATTATGTTGGTTCCGGGATTTTTTTGGTTTTGGGATCAAGAAAAATAATGATTTTGGTTTGGGGATTGGTTTTGGGATTTGATTTGAATCCTCCTCAGGGGGCGGGTGGGGAGCGGGCTTACATTATTTTCACAACACATTGTCTCGAGGTTGCGCCCTCAGCTTCCATCATAATGGAAGCTTTTTCCGATGAATTTTTCTTTTGTTAGCTTAAAAAATTATTTTTTTCTAAGATATTATAATTTTTGGACTGAATTTTTTTTATCAGCACTTGACTAATCACGCTGTAAAATACAAACAACGCACCCCAATGCAAAATAAATTTTGTCAGATCTGGTCGAATGTTTGAACTATATTTCCTCCAATTTTGGTCAAAAAATGTCCACACGTTCATAATTTTTTAGCCATGTGAAATTTCCATAATTGACTAACTCTCGTACTCAATAAAACGTGCAATTACGAGTATTTCCCTGTTAGTATTCTGTGATCTCTGAATGATCACTTTCAGGTGGGCTATTGCATCTCTGGTCCCTTTCTTTGCTACAAGGCCATATTGAGTTTCACTGAGGTTCTCATCAATCTTCTTTTCTATTCTGGCATTTATGATGGTAAGTAGCAGCTTTAATGCATGGCTCATTAATGCGATGGTTCTGTACTCTGAGCATTTTTGCGAGTTATCCTTTTTTGGTATTGGTACAAAGTTCACTGCTCTGAAGTCCTAATAAATTAAAATCATACTTAATTTAGATTTCTTATCACAAATTTTAGACTTACCAAGGAATGGAATTTTCTGGTAGAGATATGAACGGTAAGCGTGTAGCGGGAATGGCATATGACGCAATTGCTACAATGATCCCATCAGGGACAGATATCATTAGCGATGTACCAGACTACATGACTCTAGAAGAAGCAGCCACTATTCCAGTAGTATACCTCACGGTAACAACTCACAACATATCAATAAATTGCTTGAGTAATATTTGCAAGCCTATTTCCTTTTTTCCCCTCCTCTTCAAAATTGTAAATCGCACTTACAGGTTGTCTATGCTTTCTTTTACAAAATGAGATTAGAAGAAGGGCAATCTGTTCTTATACATGGTGGGAGCGGTGGAGTTGGTCAAGCAGCAATTAATATTTGTCTTCATTATAAATGCAATATTTTTACCACTGTTGGTACACCTGAAAAAAAGGAATTCATAAGGAAAACATTCCCTCAAGTAAGTGAGAACATCAGGTATACTAACACAGAACATGGCAATTTTCAACTTCTCTCATAAAAAAAAAAAAAAAAAAAAAAAAAAAAAACACTTTAACCAGGGTCTAATGGAGGTTTACTTCTCTGATACTGATAAACTTTTAAGCCACAAGGCAAAAAAAGTCTAAACAAATCAACAAATAATTTTTATAAGATTCCAGAAAGCCATATTGGTAACTCAAGGGATACATCATTTGAAAAAATGATAATGGAGCAAACCGAGGGCAGAGGAGTAGATGTAGTATTGAATAGTTTAGTACAAGATAAACTTCATGCATCACTACGTTGTGTAGTAGCAGGAGGACATTTCTTGGAAATAGGGAAATTCGATATGATTAAAAATAATTCACTAGGTAAGTTATGCAGGGAAAGCATGATCATGATCAAAATTCTTTAAATATAGGTAAAATCAATGTTTTTAAAATTACTCGATCTTGTCCAAATTTTTAATCAGATTTGGGGCATTTCTTGAAAAATATCTCATTCCATAGCATCCAAGTGGATGTCCTTTATCGCGACATGCTAAAAGGTGTAAGTAGAAAAATTTTTGAAGTAAATGAAAAAGTACAGGAAATGCTTCAGCAAGGAATTGTAAAACCAATCCGAAGAAAAGTTTTTCAAATTAATGAAGTAGAATCTGCCTTCAAGTATGTTCAACATCTACATAGTCAGGATTTTAGATTTCTACCATGGCATAAGTTGGCAATTTTTAAATGTCCTTTGCCTACTTTTTTCAGTTTTCCAAAAAGATTGAAATGGCAAGCGATTGGGAGTCAAAGAAAAATATATGCATTTCAGCCTTGTCAGCAATGGCAACAGACGACAAAAATACAAATACAATTTTAAATCGAACATTCGACAGATTGTTCACCTTGCTCAAAGTATTTCCCCAGTACAAAACGTCACAATTGCTGTTACAATCGCCATGTGTTTTGATAAAATGTGACAAAAATATTTTTGATTTACCATTAGATGACGCTTACGGATTGACAGAGGTAAATTCTAGATATTACATGATCAGATCACGTATGTTCACCATATTTGATCATCGTATTTTGCTAAACCTGGATATTTCTTCTCTTCTAATTTTTGTGATATGTATATCTACAGAACTTCAGAGATCCAGTTCAGGTATATGAAATCAGCGATGCCGACCATTTTTCAATTCTATCACATCCAAAAACAGCGGAAATTATTATGAAAATGGGCATATGGAAAAATAACTGAACACAAAAGCAACTTGTATGGTTCATTAATTTTCAAAGAGAATGTTACGGAGTTTTGAGTACCAGTTTTAATTGAAAACTAGACAGCTAAGCAAAGCTTAGCTGCAAAGTGTGCGTAGCTAGCTGCCTTTTCTACAGCTATAACCACTATTACGTATCTAAGTAGTGCATGCCTCTGATTTTTCAGAATTCTCATTTATCTTCATATATATTGCATACAATAATTCATATCATTTTCAAGTTCATATTATCTACAACTTATAAAACTTTTAATCAATTTTTGGAATTCTCAGTGTCTCTAAATGACAAATTTTCATATTTTTTTTTAGAATTTCCATTGTCTTAAAGCTTATAAAATTTCAAACCAATTTTCAGAATTTGCCTTTAATTCTAAAATTAGTAAATCATATAAAATATGTTAAGAATTCGCATTGCTTCTAAATTACACGAAAAAGATATGGGTAATTTTTACAAAAAATTTTGACTACATATTTAGCACAATAACCGGATCCCGTTCAAAAATACATAATATAAGTATGATAAAATTTGTTTTGAAAATCAGTCATTTCTAACTGTTCAGTTACAATAATAATTTTTACTGTAATCTTATAGTAAAAATCATCGTTTTAATAAATTTTGCTATAACATTAGTAAAAATCATTTTGTTTTAATAATTTTTACTAAAGCATGATAATAAAAATTACATAAACCAAGTTGTGTAAAAATTACTTATTTTAAAGTAATTTTTATATCATAAAAAGTAAAAATTACTCATCTTACAGTAATTTTTACTGTACTTACGGCGCTATAAGTATAGTAAAAAGTATTTGAATAAATGAAATGAAAATTCATTTAGCAAAATGATATCATCATATTTCATAACTTTGTTTTTATAAATCAAAATGAGGGGACTACAGGGTTCAAAATTCGTTTTTTTGCACCAGCATCATGTACTCACTCCACAGCATTTACCTATGCAATATTTCCAACGAAAAATCCGTCACCTATACCTACCTACCTGATGGGGATTCGAACCTGGGACCCTACAATTCCTATTCCTACCTACATGCCCTAACCATTCGACTACGAGCTCACATGGTGGGTTAGGGCATTAAAAGAATATATTTGTTGAATAAACGCCCCACCAAACCACTCCCACTTGGAATATACAGCTAACAGATGAGGGGTGTAACAGGGTACAATGAGACAGCTGATTTGAAAAGCGGAGATGGAATAGACTGGGGGTATAGCAGGGTACAATGAGCGGCAGGTGTTCTACAAGTCCCCTTTTCCCTTTTTTAGGATTTAATGCATTAAAATAATGAACTAAAATAGTAAAATTGCAATTACTCAGCAATTACCCATCCGAATTGAATGAAAATAAATCTATACCCTCCGCCTTAATGATTCTCAAATGGTGTCCAATAGGTACAAAAAACGGTTGGATAGCTTAAGAGAACATTCATTGCAATTGAAATTTCAATTTCTCAAAGCGAAACCAATAGTGTGCTACGCACACTAAAAAAGCATGAATAATAATAAATGAATTTACAGAATTTTTTTTCGAGTGAAAATTTTTTAAAACTTTTTTTTTGGTTAATTACAATAGTTAAAAATTAAGACATAAAAATCATATTATGCTTTCAACGCTAAGAGCAACCACTTTGAAAATCAGAGGCACCACACAGTGTTTGTTGCTAGGAGAGTACGCGCACGAATTGCAAGATTTTCCTCCTGAAATCCCCCAACACCATCTAAAAATCGTGTTGGGAAACTTTGATTACCATTTTTCACATAATAAATTTCAGTTCTTTTCTGGTGAAAAACGGCCAATATGGTTTGTTTTTAGTGGTCTAGGATCGCAATGGCCTGCAATGGGAAAATTGTTAATGGAAATTCCAATTTTCGCCCAGTCTATACGTAAAAGCCACGATACGCTACGATCAAAGGGTCTTGATGTGATAAAAATCATTTCAAACGACGATCCCCAAATACTCGACAATATTCTAAACATATTTGTAGGAATAACAGTCATTCAGGTAAGCTTTATCGGTATTAATTTGGAGCAAAGAATTTTTCGAATGAAAATTCACCTTCCCAACAGATTGCTTTGGTGGATGTATTGAGCATAATGAATATAAAACCAGATGGAATCATCGGTCATTCGGTAGGAGAAGTAGCATGTGGATATGCCGACGGTTGCTTGACAGCCGAACAAACGATTATGGCAGCTTATTACAGGGGTTTGGTTTTAATGGAAAGTGGTTCCATCAACGGAACAATGGCAGCTCTTGGTAAGTGAAATTGTAAAAATGTGTCATTGAATATTATGTTGAAACAGAGACAACCTCCATTCTTTTCTTCTCACGTACCATCTTTCATCCACTTTTCAGTGTAGGTAGAATAAATAAAAAAATTAGGTAAAGACCTCTGCCACTAAAAAATTCAATTATTATTTATTCGGGTGAAAGCTATGAGACGATGAAAAATCTTATACCCCAAGAAATCGATATCGCATGTCATAATGGTCCCAACAGCTGTACCTTATCAGGACCAACGGATATTATGCAGAATTTCATCGAGACATTGCAAGAAAAAAATATATTTGCACGTAAAGTGAATTCTGCAAACATTCCATCCCACAGCCGTTACATCGCTTCACGGAAATTGCCATTTTTATCCTACCTCAAAAAAGTAAGCTCGCCTCCTGAAGTGAAAAATAAGCAGTGAAATAAGCTTAAGAACTGCTTCATCTTTCCCTTCAGGTCATTCCGGAGCCGAAAATTCGTTCAAAAAAAATGGATAAGCACATCTGCTCTCGAGCACAATTGGGATAACGAAAAAGTCAAATATTGCTCTGCCGAATATCAATCGAATAATTTCGTAAATCCGGTATACTTCGAAGAAGGCTGCCACCATATACCTGATAATGCGATAACTATTGAAATAGCACCTCATGGTCTCCTGAACGCCATTTTAAAACGTTCTTTACCGAAAACTGTACACAATATTCCATTAACTCGGAAAAATAGTGAAAACAGCGTAGAATATCTACTAAGTGCCTTGGGCCAGTAAGTACAATGTACATTAATAGTCCGGCATATGACAAAAGAAATAATTGCACACAGTCAGCAAAAGTCAAGAGAAAGTCCAGGAAATTACAGAGAGAGAGCTGGGAAAATTTCATCACATTCCTGGAGCATGACACATACAAGTTACGGCCAAAGGTGTACAAGATCATAGAAGAATTGACACAAATTTTAACGAAAGAGTGGGTTTGCCAAAGATTAAAATCAACGATGCAAAGGAATATTTTGAAGAACTCTGGAGTGATGAAAATGCACAAGATACAAAGATAGAAGATGAAATTGGAGAAATAGAAGACAGAATTTCAATTAAAGAGCTTCAAGAAGCTTTGAGAACAGCAAAAAATGCAAAAGCTCCAGGAGAAGATGGCATACCAACAGAATTGTACAAATATGCAAGTGGTGAATTTAAAAGAAGACTTCTGGAATTCCTAAATAGGATGTACCAAGAAGAAAGGGTACCTGAAGATTTCAAAACAGCAATTGTAATACCACTGTTCAAGAAAGGCGATATGTCAAACCTGAAAAACTACCGAGGAATAAGTCTACTCAACACCTGCTACAAGATATATGCGAAAATACTGGCAAAACGACTGGCAGAGCATGCAGAAGAAAAGCTGTCAGAAAGTCAAAACGGATTTAGAAAAGGAAGATCATGCACTGATGCAAGTTATACAGTAAAACTACTGATGGAAAAACGGATCGAATTCAACCTAGAAACACACATGTGCTTTATAGACCTGGAAAAAGCATATGATAGGGTTAATAGAAAAAAACTGTTTGAAGTCCTAAAAGATGAAGAGATAACATATAAAATGCGAAAGGTGATAAACAGCATATATAAGAACACTAGAATAAGAGTACGAATTGGAAATAAACTCTCAGAACAAGCAGAAATAAATAGAGGAGTTCGCCAGGGATGCCCACTGTCTTGTGTTTTATTCAACATGTACATGGATCACATGGTAAAAGAATGGCAGAAAATGAAGCCAAAAGGAATCAAGACAGACAGAAGACAAGAAATATCAACAGTATTATTCGCAGATGATCAAGCAGTACTAGCCGAAACAGAAGATGACCTACAGAGATCAATGTATAATTTAACAAAGACATCAGAAAAGTATGATATGAGAATATCTTCAGAGAAAACAAAAACAATGGCCTTCAAAGGAAAGGAGCCAGTAAGAAGCAAGATTGTAATAAATGGAAAAATCATTGAACAGGTCAACAATTTCAAATACCTGGGAAACACGATATCATACCAGGGAGAAGTAGATGTTGGTGGAAAGATTGCAAAGTTCCTGAGAGTCACAGGACTGATAAATAGGACCCTGAGAAGCAGTAAGGTGCGAAAAGAAACAAGATTGAAGGTGTACAATACCCTAGCAATACCAATGATGACGTATGGAAGCGAGGTATGGGCACTGAAGAAATCTGATAAAAGAAGAATAACGGCAGCAGAGATGAAGTTCATGAGGAGAACGGCAGGGGTGACTCTCAGAGACAGAGTCCCATCCGAGAAAATAACAGCAGATCTCGGAGTGAAGCCAGTCATGAAGAAGATAAAACAGTATAGGAAAGATTGGAGAAATCATGTCAAAAGGATGGAGGAAACAAGATCACCAAAACAGGTCCTCCAATATACACCAACGGGGAAGAGAAGCAGAGGGAGACCAAGGAGGAAACTCACGGATACCTCAGGCTCATCCTCAACAGGTTCCACACCGCAGCAGACAGGCCAATAGGCCTACCGCTTATAAGGAAACGACGACGACGACGACCCACGCCGCCAATTAGCACTCGCACAAAGCTTTCCAACTTGTCAAAAATACGTAGATCGAAAGAGCATGAAAACTTTATCACCAGTCAAAATTCCGAGTGCTAAAGTGAATTTCTCGGTTTTTGGTGAATTTTTGAAAATCAAATTTACTTACTTGAACCGAAAATAAGAAAAAATCATAATTTTACCAATTGAAGCCAGAAAGCTGAAATTTTCAATATACCTACCTTACTTTTGACCTGTCAAATCGATTGGAAATGGTCTCAAACCGTTTTGAACAGTTCTAAAGTCTCCAGCAGAGTTTTGAAACTTAAAATTTCTACATGATGAAATTTTGTGGGAAATGTCAAGTTTCAAAAATATGCTAGAGGCTCCAGGAATTTTCAAAAAGTTGCTGAAGGCTCCAAAATGACTTAAACTCACCAACAGTCGACTTAATAGCGTGTTAAAGTTGAAGTTCAACGTACATTTCAGATTTCCAACTCAATTTGATGGAATTTTGTGGAAATTTCAAGTTTCAAAAATTTGCTGCAGGCTCCAGAACTATACTCCAAACGGTCTGAAATAGTTTCCAATCGATTTGGCAGGTCGAAAACAGGCTATATCACAAATTTCAGCTTTCTAGGTCAATTTGGTAAGATTTTGTTTTTCCCCTCTTTTTTGACCTAAATTAATTTTGATTTTCAAAAATTCACCAAAAATTGAAAAGGACACTTTAGCCCTTAAAATTTCGTCAGAAGATGAATTTTTGCCTATTTGTCCATAATTTCGGAGAAAATAACGTAAAAAACGTGGTTTTTCAAGAGTTTTTTTTTGAGCTTTTAGGCTTAACTCACCACTCCAAATGGCCAGGCGATGATTTCTATAGAAATCAGGCTTGAAGATCTTTGACTATATATACATGGACTGCTATCTCCTATTGTTGTTGAATGGGAATCGTGAAGCCAAAGCAATAGAGGTACTAGATCGGGACATGGGCTCTGAGCATGCGCGAGATTTCGTTGCAACGAGCGTAGCGGTTGTTGGAACTAGTGGTGTTGATATATCGATATCTTAAACGATATATCGATATGAGATCCAATATCGACATATCGATATGAAAAATCAATATCGACGATATATCGTATCGTCAAAAATTGAGGAAAAAATGCACGAAAACAGCCAAAAATATGAGTAAAAATTGAAATTAGAAAGAAATTTAAAAATCTATAAAAAAACTTTTTGTCGTACCAAATTTTTTGCAGTTGTTAATTCGCAATTAAACTTAAATGACTGAGTATACAAATGGGAAAAATAGGTACTTTGAAGGCAATATTGAAGATATCGATATATCGTCGATATATCGATATCTGTTGGAAAAATATCGTGATATATCGATATAAAATTTTTCTAAATATCAACATCACTAGTTGGAACGTAGGAGGGTGTTCGTCGCTCCGTGGTTCACCGTGATTGGAAGGTGCGAGGGTGGGTGGGATTCCTGCGCGCGCATGAAAATTCCCGATGCTCCCGATCTAGTACCTCTATTACTTCGGCTTCATCGGCAACAATGAAGATAGTAGTCCATGTATATATAGTCAAAGTTGAAGATACTTATTCATCGAAAAAATCTTTTTGGTATGTTTTTTTCGTTCCGGAGTAATGTCGATTTAAGGTTTTCTTTTGTTTCCCATTCTCCCCTCATACGATGAAAAATTCTGAAAAAATTCAGGGACGTTCCCCTATGTACCTATCCTCTAACTACAGTATCGTTGCTTTATTAGGAAAAGGTCGTAACTACAATTTTTATAAAAAATGAGATAGTGGTATCATTGGAAAGAGAATTTTGTCCTCTACATGATGCAACACTTGAAATTGAATTTCGATGTTTTTTGTTCTCGTAATAGCCGAAAACAAATGGTTTTAAATACACGTTTTCAAAACTGTTACAATGAAAAGGTTCTAAATGATATTTTTTCGCAGATTGAACCTATTTCTTTTGATTTTTGTAATTTGTTGGTAAGAAAAGTCATTATAAACAAATAATTTCACGTCATTTCACTGACAAATTGCAGAAAATCAACCTCATCACCTTAAGGATATCGTTCCTGTGTATTTCTTATGGGCTTTTGATGAAAAAAGCTTGACTTAAGGTGAAAGTTCCTTTGTTGAATTTTACTTTTTTCAGTTCAGAGTTCCTCAAATAAAAAAATGAAAAATCAGTGCTACCAGGATGTTTATTTTGAAAATTAGCAGGAAAATGATTGCAATAACCAAATGTTCTCTTACCTCATCTAAAACTATCAAGTGTACTTGATAGAATGCTCTTTAAAAATTAAAATGCGTTTTCTGAGAAATCAACTTTCATGTAGTTACGACCTTTTCCTAATAGAGCAACGGTATATTCGTTCACAGAAAAAATTTATCTCAAACACGCGCTGATGAAGAATTTTTCCCATGAAAAAAGCGTTTTTTGGCTCTCCTTGCTGAGGAGGGAGGGGTGGGAAGCAGGCTATGGGCCCAAAATAAGTACTTGAAATACCCTGTTGGTTACCAAAATCCGAGGTTGAGGGCATTTTGCCTATCTTGATGGGGTGAGGGGAGGGGGTACCCTTTGATTTTCAAATTTGTCCAATTCAAAAAATTTCGGTCGAGTCCATGTTGGAAAGCAAAATCTGCGTTTTCGGCTGCGCTGTCCATCAAAATGGTCGTCATTTGGTTAACTAAGGCCCACTTTTTTTGTGTCAAAGGGTACCCCCCGATAAGATAGGCAAAATGCCCTTAACCTCAGATTTCGATGAAACTCACAGGGTATGTTTAGTACCCCCAAAAAATAATTTTGAGCCCATAGCCCGCTCCCCACCCCACCCCCCTCAGCCAGGGGGGCCAAAAAACGCGTTTTTCAGGGGAAAAATTCTGTATCAGCGCGTAATTAAGATAAATTGATTCTGTAAACGAATATAGTTAGAAGATACTGTTGAATAATTGAACACAGTTTCATTCAATAGTATATTGAGAACTAAAAACATAATCGTGATTAAGAAGTAAAATTAGTAGGTATGAATATCATCGATGTCTGGAGGAGTGGCTTAAGATTGCCAAGTGACCAATAATCATTCAGTAGATTTCAACACTCCCCCGCACTTGGTAATCAACCTGAGAAAAATAAAATGAATAAAATAATTGTACATAGGTATATTATCATACACTCATAGAAATCTATTTTGATAGACCAATGTTCTTTAATGTGAAAATTAATTTATCAGTAGGTAATGATTTTGTTAAAAAATCTGCCAGATTATCAGTGGTACTGATTTTATTAATGATAATAGTACCATCTTCTATTTCTTCTCTCACGAAAAAATATTTTGTCTTCATTTGACGAGTACCCTTATGATTCACCGGATTCTTTGCTACAGCAATGCAACTTGCATTGTCTTCATAAATTATGGTTGGCTTATCTGTTTTGATTTTCAAGAAATTCAAAAACTCACGTAACCATAATACATCGCGAGTAGCTTCACATAAGGCAAAATATTCTGCTATCATAGTACTCAATGCTACCTTTGGCTGCCTACGAGATGTCCATGCTATAGTATGTTGGTTAAATGTTTTTATCAAGACTCCACTTGTAGAGTGAGCTTGTAGGTCATTAGTTGCATAACTAGCATCAACATAGCATATAGCTGGAATATCAAAATTCACATTTTTTGTATAAATCAACTTGTGTTGTAAAGTTCCCTTTATATACCTGAGAACTCTTTTGAGTATATTCCATAGTTCTATACTAGGCTTTGACTGAAAACGACTGAGCAGGCTAATTGTGTAACAAATGTCAGGCCTAGTACATAACATAGCATACATTAAACTGCCTATTAGACTTCGGCATAATTTTTCATATTTTAGATCAATCGGAGCATTTTCTAGCTTTATTACATCAACTTTAATTTCTAAAGGGGTTGAGATAGGATTACAATCACTCATATTAAAACGAGATAAAACATTTTCCAAATAAGTGTGTTGATCTAGTGAAATATAATCATTTGTCCTTTGAATACTTATACCTAGATAATATTTCAATTCGCCTAGATCTGTCATTTGAAATTCTTGAAATAGAAGATTTTTTATGTTGGATAAATTTGCCATATTTTTACACATTATTATCAAGTCATCAACATACAAGAGAATGTATACATTCAATTCAATATTTCCTTTATCCAAAAAATACACACAATAATCAGATTTGCTACATACGAAACCAATTCTTTTTAAAAATGAATCAAGACGTTTATACCATTGTCTTGAAGCCTGTTTTAAACCATAAATTGCTCTTTTCAATTTACATACCTTATTTGCAGGACATGAAATACCTTCAGGTACTTCCATAAAAATTTCTTCAGTTAGGTCACCATTCAAGAAGGCAGTTTTTACATCTAACTGAGTTAATAGTAAGCCATGAGCAATAGCTAAAGATATAAACATTCGAAAACTAATCATTTTAGCTACTGGTGCAAAAGTTTCGTAATAATCTCGCTCATATTCCTGACTATACCCTTTTGCTACTAATCTTGCCTTGAATTTATCAAGTTTATTATTTTCTCCGCGCTTAATTTTAAACACCCAACGATTTCCGATAATATTTCTGTTTGGCGGTCTGTCTACTAAGATCCACGCTTTATTTTTCTGAAGAGAGGTTAGCTCTTCTCTTATCGCAGCATACCAATGATTTCTATCTTTTCGAGACGCAATATCAGTGTAACATAAAGGTATATCATCAAACTCGGATCCGGTGATAAAAACATAATAACCATAATCATATTTCAACCAATTCGGCTGTTTTTTAACTCTTGAACTAATTCTTCGAACTGGTGACTGTTCTTTTTCATTTGAAAGATTAATTTTATCGTTTGTAATCTTAATATTTTCAGCTTCGTCAACATTTTTGGGATTACATTTACGATTTCTCAATAGCATATCGTTTCTAAAAATACATGACTCATTCTCGTTTGATGTGTGCTCTGTGTCGTCAATTTTAATTTGCTCTTGATTAGATAAATTTTTGTAAGTTAAACGTTCATCAAAAATAACATCTCGGACAATAATAACACGTTTCGTTTCTAGATTATACAACCTATACCCATTATGAACATATCCTATCAGTACACATTTTTCAGACTGGGCTTTCAATTGAGGAGCAAATACCTTTTTTGCATAAACTACACAGCCAAAAATTCTCACAACAGATAAATCAGGTAGTTTATTCATCAACATTTCGTAAGGCGTTTTATTTACTTTTAAAGCTCTTGTTGGACTTCTGTTTAATAGATAGGTAGCAGTTGATAATGCACATCCCCAAAAACTTTGTGGCAAACCAGACTCAATCAATAAAGCTCTTGTTTTCTCAATTAAAGTGCGATTCATTCTCTCTGCTACTCCATTTAGAGCAGGAGTGTTTCTAATAGTGTAATGGAGTTCTGTACCTTTTGATTTACAATATTCTTTAATTTCATTCGACACATACTCGCCACCATTATCACAATACAACATTTTAATTCCTTTTGCATTAGGTAATAGAAGCAAAATTTTGGCTTCAAATTGTTTGTAAAATTTGAAAACTTCTGATTTATGTTTTAGTAAATAAATGAAAGTAAAATGAGTATATCCTTCTATGAATGTGACAAAATAACGTTCATTGTTTCTCGTTGGACTATAGGGACCCCAAACATCTGAGTGCACTATATCCAACGGACCTATTGATTTCTTTTTGGACTTTGCCAAAGATTTTCGACTGTGTTTACTAAACACACATGTTTCACATACGCAATTAGGATTTTGTATTTTTACATTAGCACCAGCTATCATGTTATTATTGAATAATTTACATAAAAAAGGGTAAGACAAATGACCCATTCTTTTATGCCAAATTAATGAAATTTCATTGATGCTAGATAGGTTTACATTGCATACAAGTTGAGAAGGAATTTGCTCAACTTTGAATTGTATTTTAAATAAAGGACTGTTTTCACTTTCACCAGATGCAATAATTTTATCATTTTTATACAAGAAAACTTCATTCTTCGTAAACATCACACTTATTCCTATTTCCTGGAGGCGTTTGATTGATAATAAATTTTGACGTGCCTCAGGAGCATAGAGTACTTGATTGAGTGTGCCTTTTATACCATAATTGCTGACAATTGCCAATTTACCTGTGTCAGTAGCTAATAATGAGCTTTTTGAGTCAGCTAAACTTAATCTTTTTGGGGGTTCAATGCAAGTAGCATTGCTCAAACAACTTTTATCATTTATTAAATGCACTGTGCTACCTGAATCTATTACAAAAGTTATTGTACTTTTATCATTACCTGATATAGTTAATCCGACAAAACCAAACGAATCTTCTTCACCAGCCATATTCACTTGATTAGATGGATTGGTGGAATTTTTGGGAGATTTTTGATCTCTTGCTTTATAACGACAATCTTTCTCAAGGTGATTGAATCGATTACAATATGTGCAAAACATTGCATTGTTGGAATTGTTGGAATTTGGAGTATGGACTCTGTATTTCGCCTTGAAATTTTGACCACGGAACCCTTGACCACGAAATCCTTGACCACGAAATCCTTGACCACGGAATCCTTGACCACGGAATGATGTACCACGATTTCCTCTTCCTCTTTGATTTCCTCTTTTCTGACCACGATAATATTGATGGTTTCCATGGTTGAATTTGAAATTATCGCCTTGACCTGATACAAACATGGCTGATGCTGATGCTGATGGATCCTCAGTTGTCTTCTCTTCCTTAACTTCAGTCAAAGTCAAGCTGTAGGTTCGTAAGTTGGCCTTGACTGTCTCAATTTGCAAGTCATCCTTCGAGGTCATTGCTATGGCAGTCACTGCTTGTTTGTAATTTATATTCATGGATCGAAGTAAAACACAACATAAAAATTGTTCATCGTTGATAGCCTGAGCACCACTACATCTCAGTTCATTGATTATGGAGTCAAACTTCGCAAAATGTAGCATAACATCTTCGTTTTCGGCCATTTTAAGTTGAAGTAATTTGTCAAAAAGGTGAAGTTGATTGGCAGGACTTTTATCCTCATATGCGTGTTTTAAAGCTGACCAGACCTCTTTGACAGTTTTCTTTTCGCGAATAATATTGAGAGCATAAGCAGATAAATGCCTATAAACTGCCTCCATTGCCTTAGCATCCTTCTGTTTCTTTTCTGCTATTTGTTTTGGAGTGGGTTGATGGCTTGACTCCTCTTCTTCTTCTAAGCAATCAGCACAATTCAAGGACCGCAAAAGACACATCATACGAATGCTCCAATCTGCATAATATTCCACCACATTACCAAGAGGTAAGAACGATAATGAAACTGAAGGATTCACGGACATTTTCGAATCTCAAAAAAGTTTTCAATTATTGGCACGAAAGAGACACAAAATTATCGAACAATCGGCGAGAACAAGATACTTGATATTTCAAATAAAATTAATAGATATTTTCACGATTTGCGCAGTGGACGAGCTGGGCCCATAACCTGTTGAATAATTGAACACAGTTTCATTCAATAGTATATTGAGAACTAAAAACATAATCGTGATTAAGAAGTAAAATTAGTAGGTATGAATATCATCGATGTCTGGAGGAGTGGCTTAAGATTGCCAAGTGACCAATAATCATTCAGTAGATTTCAACAGATACATGGGCGTACCTCTCTGAATTTTTTCAGAATTTTTCATCACACGGGGAGAGAAGGGGGGACAAAAAAAAACTTTAAATCGACATTACTCCGGAACGAAAAAACATACCAAAACGATTTTTTCGTCAAATATGTATCTTTAGGTCTACTTTCTATAGAAGTCATCACCCGGCCATTTGGAGTGGTGGGTCAAGCTCAAAAGCTCAAAAAACTCTCAAAAAACCACGTTTTTTGCGTTTTTCTCCAAAAATATGGACAAATGGCGGAAATCTAAGAGAACCAAGTTGTTCAGCGTGAAATTTTACCTCAGAATTGTGTAATTGAAAATTCATTTACACCGCATGATCGTAAAACTACATGCGCAGAAGTATTTGTGCTTACATCAAGATAGCTGAAAGGGTATTCCTGGGTAAAATAGGTGAAATGTCCCTGTCCTCGGATTTCTGAAATTTTGATGAAACATAGTTGGGTACCATTAAAAAAAATGTCGGAGGCAAAAAATCCCCCCCCCCCACCTCCCCTTGCTCATAATAGCGAAAAAAGGGCCTTTTTCGGGGAGAAAAAATCCATGCTTCAACGAGTTTTGACAAAAAAATCTGTATTCACTCAAAATACTTGAAGGAGATATGATTCTAGCAACTTGAATTTTCTTCAAAAATTGTGGGCCCCCCAGGGGAGATATATTGACAAAAGAAAATTTGAAACCGCCGTATCTCCGAACCTAATTTAAGTACATGAAATTTTTTTTTCAAAAATGTATCTGCATGAGCACTATAATTGGTATTTTTTTTTCAAATTTTCCCTCCAGGTAGGCCATCTTCAAAAACTCAAAAAACACTCAAAATTGTGTTTTTTTGTCACAGCACCACCAAAAAAAGCGATCCATAATTTTGGATGCTGGCCTCCAAAAACAATAAGAAAACCAACTAACTTCTTTAAGGCTATTCTCATTTTTTGATGAAAAATGGTCAACTTTGGGCGGGGATTGTGCCAAAACTATAGAACGGATTTTTCTAGGGTTTGCTTTCAAAAGCGAGGGTATGTCGAGATATTTTTGATTCAGGACATTTGATGGCTATAATAGGGAATTGGATGGAGGTACTTTAGACGCTCACATCCCTGTTGTAAAAGCAAAATTAGAAAATATGGCTACATACCCTCGATTTCATAGATGAATCAGTATTGGTGAAAAAAAATGGAAGAATTTTGAAAATTCGCGGAGAAATCCCCGTCTGAAGTTTAGATGGGAGCGGGTCGCGGGACATAAGCACGACTAAATTCGTTCAATCGATTACATGCAGTCTTACGAACGAATGATGAAAATAACGAACAAATCGGTTTCATATTTCGACCGGTTGTCAAATTAGAATGCTCTCCGCAGAGTATACCCTTAAACTTCAATTTTTTGGCCATAGGCACCCCCTCTCCAAATTTTAGGGCGAAAGTAGACAGACAATATGGGTAACATTATCATATGAACCGAACTCGGTGAACATGAATATGAAGTTTGATTTGCAGTTGGACCCTCCCAACGACCACACTGGGGAGAGGGGTTGCCCAAAAATTAGAGTTTTTGTGAAAAATGCTTCATTATAGCGCTATTTACGCCATGCAACTTCTTAATCAAGGTTTTCTTGAATTACAAGTAGCCTACTTTTCAAGTACATGGTATCTAACTCAAAACTATCAGAAAGGTTTCTTTTTGGTGTCGATGATTAAATTTTTATGTGAGTTACCAAGTACATTGAAAACATAGGTATTACCTAACTACGTACTATGTAGTAGATTGGGTAAATCACCAAAAAAAGAAAAAAAACTGGATTTTTACCAATTTTAGCAAAAACTGTCATTTTGAGTTGAAAGTTGTACAGAAAAATGCTGGCTCCAGAAGTGCCCCTAAAGGGAAAACATGTGCCCTTAAAGTGGGAGTATTTTCGAAAAAACACGGTTTTTTCACTGTAGCCCCTGTACCCAATTTGTTTTGAGAAAAATGACGATCGACCCAGTCCTAAATGAATATATCTTAGATTCTGCGTCCATTCTATGCTATTATTTTAAATTGTTTTTGTCAATTTTGAAAAATCAACAAAAATTTAGGAATTTTTGCCAATCTTTATCAATTTTTTGAAACCTAAAATATTGTCATCACTGCGTTCCAAAATATTTCCTCAGTTTCAGAAATATATTATCTTTCAATATTTTTTCGTCATTATAGCGAAACTTTTGCGAAGAAAATATTTTCAAAACACCAACTACTAATACCCCCTCTCCAAAAAAAAAAAAGATTTACTTTTCAATTTTCTCAGTAGAACCCCAAAAGTGGCCTTGGATTTTGATGGCAATAGCATGGATTGGCGCAGAATCTCAAATACCTATGTAGGTACTTTTATTATACTGTCTCCTCCATATATTTTGAGTGAATACAGATTTTTTTGTCAAAACTCGTTGAAGCATGGATTTTTTCTCCCCGAAAAAGGCCCTTTTTTCGCTATTATGAGCAAGGGGAGGTGGGGGGGGGATTTTTTGCCTCCGACATTTTTTTTAATGGTACCCAACTATGTTTCATCAAAATTTCAGAAATCCGAGGACAGGGACATTTCACCTATTTTACCCAGGAATACCCTTTCAGCTATCTTGATGTAAGCACAAATACTTCTGCGCATGTAGTTTTACGATCATGCGGTGTAAATGAATTTTCAATTACACAATTCTGAGGTAAAATTTCACGCTGAACAACTTGGTTCTCTTAGATTTCCGCCATTTGTCCATATTTTTGGAGAAAAACGCAAAAAACGTGGTTTTTTGAGAGTTTTTTGAGCTTTTGAGCTTGACCCACCACTCCAAATGGCCGGGTGATGACTTCTATAGAAAGTAGACCTAAAGATACATATTTGACGAAAAAATCGTTTTGGTATGTTTTTTCGTTCCGGAGTAATGTCGATTTAAAGTTTTTTTTGTCCCCCCTTCTCTCCCCGTGTGATGAAAAATTCTGAAAAAATTCAGGGAGGTACGCCCATGTATCTTCTAACTATATTCGTTTACAGAATCAATTTATCTTAATTACGCGCTGATACAGAATTTTTCCCCTGAAAAACGCGTTTTTTGGCCCCCCTGGCTGAGGGGGGTGGGGTGGGGAGCGGGCTATGGGCTCAAAATTATTTTTTGGGGGTACTAAACATACCCTGTGAGTTTCATCGAAATCTGAGGTTAAGGGCATTTTGCCTATCTTATCGGGGGGTACCCTTTACTTTAAAATGTTCCTTAGGATGCCCCCTTTAAGAAAAAAGTTGTTCCGATGGATTGGTTGGGGGGGGATTGCAATTAATTATTCCTGTTGTCATATGCCAGGCTATAAAAAGTCTTAAATCGAAGTTAAAAATCGCGTAGTTTTACAAAAATAATGAATTAAAAATAATCGTAGATTGTACGAAGCTGGTAGTGAGATAGAGCTGATCCACCTTTATCCAGAAATCGAGTTTCCAGTAAGCAGATCAACTCCGATGATTTCTCCATTAATTAAGTGGAAATACGAAAAACAGCAAAACGCTTATAACATGAGTACCGCGAATACGAATCAATCAAATGAGAGGCATTACACCGTTGATCCGAATAGTGAAGAATATAATTATCTAAGGGGTCACATCATTGGAGATAGGAATTTGTATCCTGGCAGTGGTTATTTGGTAAGGACGCAAACATGATTCCACTCTAATAAGATTTGGGTTTCATACATTAAATTTCAAAAACATTTTCTCTCAAAAAATATTCATAAAAATGTATGGAAACTGAGACACCTATTAATCATTTTTTTCAGTGGCTGGTCGCTGAAGCCATTTCTATAATGAAGAAAAAGCCACTGACGCGTTTTCCCATCATTTTTGAAAATATTCATTTCGAACAAGCGGTAACCATCCCAAGTAAAGGTACATAGAAACGAACATTTCACTTCAAAATAAAACCAAATAAATTTACTAATTCATAAATTTCAGGTAGTTTGTATTTTCACATCGTTATTCAGGATCACAACAATCAGTTTGAAGTGAAATTCGATGAAGCTGTAGTAGCACGAGGAAAAGTTCGAATTTTGGAAAATACTTATAAAGATGTGACCAACATAGAAGCATTTAAAAATGAAATATCCAATTCAGATATTTTACCATTGAATATCAACGATTTTTACAAAGAACTGCGATTAAAAGGTTACCAATACGATGGATTATTTAAAAACGTTCAATATGTCAACGGTAATCGTAATTTTTAAACTTCACATTTATAGCTTGGTTTCAGTTTTCTACTGGTTTAGGGTTTAGTTAAGAACTCATAAGTCTTATTTTTATCCAATTTTTTTTTCAAAAGGTACATATGGAGAAGTATCCTGGAACAAAAATTTCGTTACTTTTATCGATACGATGTTGCAAATCACCCTGCTGCACGTGGACAGTAGAGCTACTCTTGTTCCTACATTCATACGTAAAGTTGTGGTAGACTTTCAGAAAGATTTTGAAATGCTAGAATCCTTGGACAAAGAAAATCCTAGTTAGTACCTATTTTACATTTTTGTTTTTGTGATACATATTTTTAAAATGTCGGATTATACATACCTACTGATATGTGATTTCAATTCAACTAAGAACAAAGAAGGTACCTCAATTGCCAGAAACATTTTTGAACTGGAAAATACATATTACCTAAATATGCATCAAAGAAATCAATCTTTCAAACCAAATCTAGACTAACCCCTCGAAACTGGACGTAAAAATCCTGGCAATTATACCTACACGCCCAGTATAAAAAAATGTCAAAAAAAAAAAAATCAAAAGACGTGTCCAAATTTGACATCCAAAAATCCATAAAAAAAATCGAAAAAAGCACCTTAGCACCTAATATTTTGACTAGGGATGTGTTTTTGCATGTTCTCCCAATTTAACTTTTGTCTAGTTGAAAATTTTCTCTGCTGGTTTGGATACCTCCCTTGTACGTAAATACCTACCTATTCCATAGAATTTCCTGTTCATTACTACTCCTATCACGATTTATTGAGTGCCGGAGGGATTCAGATGAGCGGATGGAGATGTGCTGAGATTAGTCGTCAAAGAAAACGAGCAGATCAAGTACTCCAAAGATATTACTTTGTTCCAAATATCAGCAATGAAGTAAGCTAACGATTTTCACCAAGAATAATGATCTATGGTTATTTGAAAAGAAATTCACAAAAGAGAAATTCTCTCAGAAAATGGATTTGAATACAGCAGTCGACATTTGCACTGAAATAGCTACACAGGATACTTTAATTATCAACGCAATTACCTATGAATTAATTGATCAAGTTTTACAAGCTTTGCATGATAGACCAGCATACAGGGTATAAGACTTGAGCCTCATTACTGTGATCAATCACCTGACCAATGCAGCACCTACTAATCAATAACTAAACCACTCAATTGTTTAGGCAAACGTTAACATCTTAACCAATTCAATAAAACCAGAGGAAACAGAGGCATCAAGCGAAATAACAGTTTCGAATGGAAAATTACCAAACAACAAAACTGTTTTAATGGTGATCTTGTCACACATACAAAAAAACATCGAGGTTTGTAAAAAATTTCAGCTCATATGACAATAATAATCTAAGACTAAGCTTATTGATCAAATGCAATTGATTTTAGTGCATCGAATCAATTTTGGAAGCACTGAGAGATGATGGCTTTATCCTCACGAGGGAATCAATCGGTGAAAATGTTCCATTTGAAAAATTGGGCTTTAATGTCTGCTTTTGTCGAATTATTAATGATACTGAGAAAATTATACTCCTTAATAAAGTAAGCTCTCCGAAATAGAATTATGTATCAGACAGTCTGACTCGACTCTTTGATCCAATAAACAACAATCAATATAAGTATCTTCATTGCACAGTTGACAAAAACCAAACCAATCAAGCAAACAATCCAAATAAAAGATAGTTCGTATTCTTGGGTACCTGAAGCCCAAACTGCTATTTCAAATCTCGACCCCGAGAAAGATGAAAAATTGATATTGTACGCCGAAAAGCAACCAAATAACGGCATACTGGGCTTTTTCAACTGTTTGAGGAAGGAAGACAAAGGAAAACATATCAGGTACGATCTTCTTTCCTCTCATCAATATAATATTCATTTGGTTTCAATTTATACCAACAAACGTAATTTTTAAGGTGTTTCTTCATCATGGATGACAATGCGCCTTCTTTCTCCCTGGATGATCCATTTTATAAATCTCAATACGATAAAGATCTCTCTTATAATGTATACAAGGATGGAAAATGGGGCGGTTACTGGCACTCATCACTCAACTCGTTGACTGATATAGAATCCAGTCATGCATTCTGTACGTTGGAAGAACGTGGTAATCTTTCCTCTTTCAAATGGATTGAAGGCTCGTTGGATCCTTCAATGTAATCTCTCAATTCCTCCGCTCATATTACTTACGATTTCCCGAAATTTATGTCTTTGAAAAACTGATTTCAGATATGGAGGAATTTGCAATGAAAAATTTCTCGTTCATGTTTATTACAGTGGAATCAATTTCAAAGACGTTATGCTATCAATTGGAAGAATTTCTCCAATAGACTTATTGTCTTATAGTCGTTTTTCAGAGGTCAGTTACTATTGAAAACATCTTATGGCGAGACGGGGCCGTAGGCAAAAGGCATTCCTCGCATTCCCTAAAGTTCTATCATGAGTTGAATACAGTGGGTTATAAAATTAGTTACAATCAGCCTAGTGTAGCTTCTGACTTACACATCCGGTTAGATGACACTAGAGCAGCAATTGAATGTACCCCATTAACTTGATTATTTCTATAATCACCGCATCACAATCTCATAATTATAATGATCAAAATCATTCTAGGGTTACATAGGAGGCGAATTTTCCGGTAGAGATAAAGATGGAAGAAGATTGATGGGAATTGGGCATGGTAAGGGAATTTCTACAATGGTCGAAGCGTCACCTCTCATTACATGGAATGTGCCAGACAGTATGACATTAGAAGAAGCAGCTAGTATTCCTATTGTATATGCTACAGTTAGTTTAAAATTCATTTTTCAATTTATTACATTCTCAGATTTTGATGTAGGTAGGATATTATAGGAATGATTTCAATGAGGCGAATTATTACATATAAAATTATTTGCAGGTCATATTTGCCTTCTTTTTCAAAATGACACTGAAAGAAGGACTTTCAGTCCTCATACATTCTGGTAGGGGTGGAATTGGCCAAGCAGCCATAAATCTTTGCCTGCATTACAAATGTAATATTTTCACACCTGTTGGAACTGCAGAAAAAAGGGAATTCATTAGAAAAGCATTTCCTCAAGTAAGTTTTCTATAACTAACCCCTTGGTTCAAAATCTGACTATAGGAAACTGATACAGGGTGCCCAGAAATATCGTAAACCCCAAAGAAAGTTTTTTTTTTAAATTGAAAATATAGGTTGGCAACGTGAAATCATTGGTGGATTGTTATCAGTTATCACCTTAGTCTAACAACCAATCATGTGCTATCATTATTATCATTCAGTGTGATCAACTGAAACATTTGGCAAAAAACTTTTTTAGGGGTTCACAATATTTCTGGGCACCCTGTACTTAGTTGTTACCTCGGGTGAGAAAATCATGTCATAAAATTTTCAACCCTCTCTGTGAAAAGTTGTGAAAACTGAGCCAAATAAATGAAATTGATTGATTGAGGTGACCCCCCCCCCCATTTAACAAAAAAATAGAAGTATCAGAAAAAATTCACATGTGCTTCGTTAATCTGGAGAAGGCATACAATCGAGTATGAAGAAAGAAGTTGTTTGAAATCCTGAGGAAAATCAAAATGAACGAGCAAATACAGTGGAGTCTCAATAACTCAAACTCCGTTAACTCAAAAACTCTGGTAACTCGAAGCAAAGTCTGTTTCCCGTCAACTCCCCATAAGACTCAATGTAAAATTCACTTCTTCAACTCGAAGTAAAAAGTCCAAAACCTCTGATGACTCGAAGTAAAATCTTTGAAAAATATAGAAAAAACCTCTGTAAGTTAAACGTTGGTAATGATTTGCCTCTATAACTCGAATTTCTTGTTGAAAAAACCTGTAAATGCAAATCTCATTGATGCAAACCTCTTTTACAAACTCATTAGAGTTACTTATAAGTACATTCATGTCCATAAACATGTTCGTTTCACTCAAATACACAGATACATTTAATACATGTTTCCATTAGTGGTCTGCACGGGCCTGTCCGAAAGCCAGCGGGCCGAGCCCAATAACAGTCGGGTCGGGTCGGGTCGGGTCGGGTCGGGTTGGGTTGGGTCGGGTCGGGCCGGGCCGGGCTTGTCGGGCTTTCTTGGGCTCGGGTTTCAGTATGTAACTGGTACTCAACACATGCGCTGTGAGCACTCGTAAATAAAGAAGTGTAGCACCATGTTCACATCACAACAATGCCTATTGTTGGGAAAACCATCTCGTTGCATCACACCAATGTTGCAACAAAATTTATCAGAAGTTTTGAAAAATTATTGTCGGGTCGGGGTCAGGCCCGTCGGGCTTGTTTCAGGCTTTCGGGTCGGGTCGGGTCGGGTCGGGTCGGGTCGGGCTTTTTGCATGAGTACTCGGGCCAGGTCGGGTAAGCCCGCAGGCTTGCCCAACCCTCACAGACTACTAGTTTCCATTTCGTTCCATGCTGAAAAATAAAACATTCATCTAATTCAAACTTTGCTAACTCGAAATATACCAAGGACAAACTTCCATAACTCGAAAACTCCAATAACTTGAAACCAGCTCTTTCTCCCTTCAGCTTTGAGTTATCAAGACAATAGGAAGAGGTGTAAGACAGGGATGCTCAATGTTGTGTAGCCTGTTCAACATCTACTTTGACAACATGATTAAAGAATGGTTGAAAACCAAGCCAAAAGGGCTAGACATCAATGACACCCATGTCAATACCCTACTATTCACTGATGATCAGGGGGTCTTTGCTGACAATGAAGATGACTTGCAGAGAGCGATGAACAACCTTTAGAAAGTAGCAGATAAATACAGAATGAGAATCTTGTCGTCAAAAAAAAGATGATGGCTTTAGAGGGGAAAGACCCAATACACAGTAAAATTTAGTAAATGGACTGCCAGTGGAACATGTCAGAAGCTTTAAATATCTCGGGTGCCAGATATCATAATTATGAAGAAGAGGTTGATGCAGAACTTAAGATCAACGAATTCCTTAGAGTAAGCGGAGCGATAAACCAAGCCATCCTGCCAAGAACAATAGGAAAAGGAATGAAGACATCCTGATTTCCTGAAGGGGCTAGAAGCAGAGCCAGTCATTGGATGGGTGAAAGATTACAGAAAGAAATGGCAAGGCATCACTTTTTCTGCAGATAGCCAATAGGTAGAAAATAAGAAATGTGGAATTGTTTTCTCTCCAGAGGTGACAACTTTGAGGGGTTGAAGGTGGAAAATTTCAACTTTGCAAAATATGGTAGGTACCTACACCCTGATGAGTCACCAACTACAGGACCGACTCTACAAAATGTTAGAGTATTAATTCATTCTATTTTCAAACACCTTACCCGAAGCATCATTCTCTTTTATAACTTATCGAATGACTAGATTCCAGAAAATCATATCGGCAATACCAGGGACCTGTCATTTGAAAGCATGATAATGAAACAAACAAAGGGCAGAGGAGTTGATGTAGTATTGAATAGTTTAGCTGAAGAAAAGCTTCGAGCTTCAGTACGCTGTGTCGCAAAAGGTGGACACTTCTTGGAAGTGGGAAAATTCGATATGGTTAAAAATAATCCATTAGGTGAGTAATGAGTATTGAGTAGGCATATTTTGGAATCAGTTACACCCAAATTTGAAGAATGTCAGGTGTTTGATGGGATACCTTATCTAACAGTTCAGTCATTTTTCTTTTTCCTTGCTGATTAATTCATTAAATTTTTACGTATTTAGAATTGGGGCATTTCTTGAACGATATCACATTCTGCAGCGTGCAATTGGATGTTCTACTATTGAACCTCAAAAATCCAATGGTATTCGACATATTCGAAAAAATGCAAAAAATGCTTGAGCAGGGAATTATAAAACCTATTGACAGAACAATTTTTCAAATTGATGAAGTGGAATCGGCTTTTAGGTAAGAAATAGCTGTTACTTAAATGTTCAACTAATGGTTGTCTAAAATAAATAATGATATTTCACAACACGTCTAATTTTTAAAAAAATACAATTAATCCAGATTAATGGCATCTGGAAAACATATCGGAAAGCTGATCATCAAAATTCGAGACGAAGAAGAAAATATCAAATCAATACCAACACTGATACACATGAAAGTGAAACCAAGAATATCTTGTCGAGAAAATAAATCGTACATAATTTTAGGAAAGCGCTCATAGTTTTTGATTTTAAATGAGATAGGTAATAATGAAAATCACAAGTGATTATTGCATATTCTTACAGGAGGATTGGGAGGATTTGGGTTAGAACTGACAGACTGGCTGATAATAAGAGGAGCTCGTAACATCGTACTAAGCTCACGAACAGGCATCAAAAATGGCTACCAATCATACAGAATAAATTTATGGCGTTCTTACGGAGCTCGTATCATCATCTCCACTGCTGATATCTCCAAAGAATCAGGCATCGAGAATTTAATTCAAACCGCAAATTATTTAGGTCCAGTGGCTGGAATATTTAACCTCGCAGTGGTAACGAAAGCAAAAACAATTCAGGGCACACGCCATCCCAACGCCAACCAAAAAAAAACACCTAACATTCCTCTCATTTATATAGACTTATATGGACGATCCATTTTCAAAACAAACTGAAGAAAAATTCAGCATCGTCGGTGATTCAAAAGCAGTTGCAACTTGGCATCTTGACCAACTGAGCAGAAAAATGTGCCCAAATTTGGAATATTTTGTTGGTGTTTTCCAGCATAATTTGCGCTTATGGAAATATAGATCAAACCAACTACGGTTTTGCCAATTCTGTTATGGAAAGAATATGCGAAAACAGACATTCGGATGGTTTGCCAGCGTTAGCCATACAATGGGGACCTGTAGGCGGAGTTGGTGTACTTTCTGATGTATTTGAGAGTAACCCATCCGCTGTTGTTCGTAATTTTAAATGCTATTTTCGCCATTTTTAAATGCAAATATTGATAGTAATTTCCGCATTTTTTTCCTTGATTAATGTTTTAGGAGGATGTGGTTTTCAAGAAATCAAATCCTGTTTGGAAACACTAGACTGCTTAATGAAACACCACTATTGTGTTATTAGCAGCATAATTGTAGGAGAAAAACAAACAACTGCAGATTCTGACATTGTAACTAAAATATCCAATGCAATGGGTAAAAATTATTGCAGATAAAAGAAATTAGGTTCGAATAATAGACCTACACAAAATCTCGCTAATTTTGTTTTGTTTTCATTTTTGAATAGGTATTAAAGATCTTGAGGCTATATGTTTAACGTGGACTTTACCAGAACTTGGAATGGATTCAATTTTAGCACTGGAAATAAAACAAATTCTTGAAACGGAGTTCAATACTTTCTTTACAACAGAAGAACTACAATCCATGAGCTTTGCAAAATTGATTCGTTTGAAAGAAAATAAAAACAACACTTCGGTTCCAGGTAATGACAATGCAGTAATTCACGAACAGTCATTACAATTGCATCACCTCAATAATGAAGAAGTGTGGGTTCGGCCAATTTTGCAAATACCATTTATCGAAGGTAAAATTCAAGAGCCGACCTTAGCTGATGACAAACCAACTGTTTTTGTATTCCCCGGAATAGAAGGTCAGTTGGTAATAAATAATAGGTACCTATTCAACACATTTGACGTAAAAATGAATAAATTAAATTACCTCGATTGCAGGGTTAGCTCTAGCTATGGAATCACTAGCTAAAAATTTACATATCCAAGTGCTATGTTTCCAATATTATTTTGAAACTAATGAAAGACAAAATGTTATTCAATCTATGTGCGAATATTTTTCATCTGTAAGTAGCATTTTTCTAAAAATAAATATCGTATTTTGTGATGGCACAATTAAAAATTCACATTTCAAACTTCACAAAAGTTTTGCACACCAATAAAAAAAATCAAATTTTTCAGTTCATTTTGGAAAAACTTCGTCCCGAACAAGAGTTTCATTTCATCGGCTACAGTTTGGGCGCATTGATCGCCGTAGAAACAGCCAAAATATTAGAAAATCGAGGAAGGAAAGGACATATTTGGCTAATCGATGGTTCTCCTAAGGCGATCAAAATGCTAGTTCTGAACAGAGATAAAATAGAAGAAAATATCCCCTTGGAAGATGATGAAATACAGAATCGAATTTGCTTCATATTCTTACAAACATTCCTACCAAAACTATCCAAAGAAAAGGTAAGCCTTGAATTTTGTGAATTTATTTTTGCAACACTACGAATTGAAATAATAATTCTAGATGGATTTCTTTTTTCATTACTTAGTATTCCAAAAATATAGAAAAATCCGTTGACTGGGAATTCAAAAAGAAAATAACTTCGTCGATGTTTTCAAGCATGATAGAAAATGAAACTCTTATGCATCGATTTTTAGACAAGCTATTTAATATAATAAAAGCGGTACATAATTACGAAATATCTCCTGTTTCCTTGAATTCATCCTGCGTTTTGATAAGATGCGTCAAAATTGTAAACGGTTTACCTTTGAATGAAACGTTTAGCTTGGCAGAGGCAAGTTATTATCTAGCAATATACACAATTACTAACATTTTATAGCCCAGAGAATATTCAGATTTATAATTAAGTAGGTACCTACGTATTTCATAACGATAATAGTTTCTGTTTTCATTTTTCCTTTCCTTTAGCACTTTATAAATCCTATAGAGGTTCATAAAATTGTAGTGGGAGGTTTTTCCCTCTTTCCTCACATCATTTGCTGGGTAAATATTTCCTTAAACGAAAACTCATTTATTTTGCCTCCTACCTATAACATTCTCGATATTAATTATTATCATTGCACCGGCCATATTAGAATTGTACCGGTTATATTACTAATCTAGAGTACGACTAGCGGCGTTTCGAGGAACTTTTATCTAAGCTTCCTACGGTCGAAACTTTTGCATGAATCTTCAGTAGGTCCGAGCACCTCGGCCTGCTCATTCGATGTAGTGAAAAGTTGAACCGGTGTTAATTATCATGAAATATCATACACGTTACACGAATCTCAGATGAGACAATTCATTTATTCAACATCATAATTAAAACTAAACTTTTAATTATCCACAAACACACTATCTCTTTTCCTTCCATCGTCTTATTTTCTGTTTTTATTCTTCGAGAATAGGTGAAATAAATTCATCCGGTCGTTATAGGGTAGCTGCCACCTCTTTCGATTGATTTCTCTGACCAAGGTATGCAATTTGATTTTTTTTTTATTTAATTATAAGCTGCACGATTTTCTTTATCTTTGTTTTCATTTTTGTTGCTCAATAAAAGTCTCAAAGTAGTGTGCTTGTTACTTTCTTCAAGTTCGATGGGTTAGGGGTGCCCTTTTATCCCTTCATATTATTCTTGGTATACCTATTTTTCGTCTCCGATTTTAATTATTTAATGGTGAAAGACCCTGATTTTAATTATTTTTCCGGATACATTATTTCTATGTATGAGTCTTTATGGTAAATCTTCGAGATACATTCATTTCATGATCAATATTACGCCATGCGGATATTGATCCATTCAGACTCAACATTTTAATTTGAATTAGGTCCAGGATTCTATGCTTTATTTTTTCATTTTTATTTATTATGTCCGAATAACCCATGGCGAGGCGGTAAATCGCCAGACGTGGGTGTGCTTTAATTAGCTAGGTCATTTCCCAGGGGTTTCATTATTTTTTTTTGGTTCTTGGGATGATGCGTTGCATGAAAAGGAATTTTCGGCACGCTTCATTGGCGACCCTGCCAGGATAGACTGGATAATTTCGGACGCGAAATTTTCTTTCAGTATTCCTCAACTCCTATTTTTTTAAAAAAGTCTGTAAGTCTGCAACTTTTTTCTTTTGTTTTAATACGCAGCAATTTCTGGTGTATTCGTTCCGACGGATACATCATGGTAGGATATCTGCAGCATTGTTTTTATTTATTTTCTGTAGATTTCGATATTTAAGTCTGCAACTTTTTTATTGTTTATTTTAATTACGCAGCAAAACTTGTTGTATTCGTTTTTGTTTCATTTTGTTCATTTACGGCGGATACAATGCTTCGGAGCGTGCTCCCTCGTCCCCCCTATTCGCAGAGTGTCTGCTTCCCAAAACTATTGGTATTTACCACTTAATTATAAGTCTTTTCTCATATATTTCTCATGCATACTTATTTCCTATGTAATATGTCGGTCCAAAAATTTTCTCATATCTCCTCGGAAATCTGGTAAAATTTGTTGGTCTAAGACAATCCAAAAATTGTATATTTCTTGGTGTTCATTTTTCTTTATCCTTTTGTTCATTAATGTCTCCAAGTCAAATTCAATTGGATATACCTATTTATATTTCCTTGCATTATGTGATTGAGAAGGAAACTCGAATTTCATTCCTCAATAAATATTTAAAATGTGTTTAAAAAACGTGAAAATAGCCTAGCTATTGAGTCAGCGAAAGAATATTACCGATAAATGACCTTGGCAAAGCTGGGGCATGAAAAAATAACGAGATAGTACAAGAATAAATACATATTGGAGTTCTCTGATAATTTATCAGTCAGACGAATTCCAAGCAAGTTTCAAACCAAAACTTGCAGGTTTATATGTAATTCTTGAGCTCGTTAAGCATCATCGCATGATGAAGTCTAGGGTTATTTCATCATTCTGAAAATAAACCGGTCATATATTCAAGGTTAAACCATTTACTATCCGAAACTGCGGCTCGTATTGATTATTATAGCCACACCCACCTACAAGAATCTGGTACCATCGAAGACTCGAAAGATGTACTTGCTAATCATTATGTTTTATGCTTCGCGCGTGTGATAGTTCGTTCCCGTTAAGTTCATTTACTATTACTATATTTTGTGGAAAACCTTTTTACGCATGGTTATGCACTTTGCATTCCATTTATTGAAGTGAAGTTTTAGTTTTCTTAATTGTGCTAATTTAAAGTGATTGATCATTATTTCAAACATTCTTTTTATTTTTTACCGGTTTATTAATACAGTGGCTTAATAACGCCATTATTAAAATAACCTTAAAATGAGTCAACCTAGTGCTGGTGGTAGCGGTCAAGGCCATGGTCAACGCGACCAAGGTGTTCCGAAATTTGACCCGGCTACCAAACAATATTATTACGAACAATTCCCAGAAGCACAACCTTGTGGGGCATCCGTCTCCCAAGCTGACGTTAGCCGAATAATGACTCGCCAATATGCCAGGGAAAATGCTCCTCCGAATCACCCGGTATTAGCAACGAACCCCCATCCTTCAAATAAATATTTGGCGGATTTACTCCGATATCATGATGCACGAGAAAAAGCTAAACAGAATAAAACCGGAAATACTGCTGGAACAAATATTCAAAATACTATGAATCCCACCGTAACCTTTGCCAACCCAATTGAAAACCAAGCGGGGAATAATGTTGAGAATCCGGGAGCACGAACTTCTTCCCCCCAACAACAAGGAAGTCAACCGAATCAATTTTTTGCAAGCTCAACAGTGCGTCAATCAATGCCACCGGCTGGCCCTTCTAATCAACCGCATTTTTCCCCAATTAAAGATTTCGATGAGCCTATGTTCATTTACGATGAACCTACTCCGGCATGGGATCATTTTCTAGATAATACGAATTATATTCCAGCATTTAATCCTGACCAACCTCCTCCAGAAACTACACCAACTGGAACTAATAAAACCGGTCCTCGTCGTATCCCATTTCCGTTTGAACAATATGGAGCAACGGCTGAAAACCCACAGCCTGGTGCAAATCCTTCCACCAGTACCGCGGGCCAAAATCCACCACCTCAACCCACAGTTGCCCAAGTCACAAATCAAAACTTAGGACAAAGCGTTGCAGCACGTCCTGCCACTTTTGAAACACTTAGCGGACACATGAATGCTTTATCATTCGAATTGGATGCTTACACGCATGACTTAGTAGCGCTCCAACATGAATTACCTTTCTCCAACAAAGAAATGCCATCAGCAGTACCTACTGTCGGGGAGGAACCACTCATATCGATTGAAAAATTCAAAGAGGTGTGTGAAGTAATTGGAATAATAAGCGACGTCCTCAAGGGGATGGGTCCGCGAGTCGTTGGTCTGGAAAAAGAATTGTCGACAACAAGGAATGATATGTTAAATTTCGTTAAAAGTTCAATTAATGATCGGAAATTAGCTACCAATGAAATAGACAGATTCTTTGAAACAAAAATGGGTTCATTAGATATACAAACTAGAAAAACCCTAAATAAATATTTTTCTAAAAATAATAAAGACGTTGAAGGACTCATTCAAATGATAAATAAAATGGACAATGATATTTATCAAAATGTGACTGTCACTCTAAGCAATTCTGCTGAGTTGCAGCAAATTAAAAGATGGTCCCAAGCACTTCTTCGATTTCTAAATGAGAATTATATTAATCGAGGAACTGGTGCCACACAATCTCATGGGGCACCTCAATCCGGGCCCCCCATTACAACAGGATTTAACCCCAATACGAATACCACAGGAGATCCTATTCTGACCGGATTTGTTCCTAATACAAACTCAACGAGTGCTCCTGTTCAACACGGACATGTACCTCAGGACACCAATGTATCCGGTACACAGACTCAATCCGGTCAAATATTGAATAATACTAATTTTGTGGGTACTCATTCTCAAACCGGACCTATTCTCACTAACAGTATCACCGGTCAAGGTACATTTGCGCCACATCAAACATTTAATGACATATTACCCATATCCCCAAATCGAAAAAGATTATTAAATTATAAAATTGAATTCGGTCATGGACACCAAAAAATTAAGCCTAAACACTTAAACGATCATAATCTGTATTTTAAAGATGAAGATAAATTTGAGGTATTAGCTTTTATCGAAAGATTCGAAGAAGTTATGAAACGATATAGTGCTAATGAACAACAATATCGAGAAATGCTCGAAACCGCAATTATCTGTAAAGAAGCACAGCATTGGAAAAATAATGCCAAAAAAGAGAAAGGTTATTACCCATTTTGAGAATCTTTTATAAGATACATGTGGAGTCCTGCCAAACAAGAAATGGTGCGGAAACATTTCCTTAATCTGAGAATTGATAATACCTCTTCGGCAGATATGTGTTCTGAATTTTTGAGGTGGTACGATATTTTAGCTGATACCGATACTTTAGATCAGACTTTGATTAATTTAATTTTTGAAAGAGTCCCAACAGATATTATGGAACAATTAAGTAGTTACACAATGTCATGCGAGATATTTAGGGATAAACTAAAGAGGTTGACCGAATTCGAACAATATGGTAAATCACCTTACCGTGTACCCCAAAATCCCATGTTTGCAACAAATGTACAAACAACTAAACCAAATACCGGTCCTTTTACGAACACTGGTGGACAGCGGTACCCAAATAACCGTGGAGGTTATGGCAGAAATAGTCCAGTTCAAACTACTAGTGGAACTAATAATGCAACCGGTTTAGGAACAAATGCACGCCCAAATACTAATAGTAATCAACCTATTACTACCAATAGCTTACTGCACCTTCATTCCTTCATGAACGAAGAATCACCTTCGTTGGAACAATTTTTATCAAATATTGACCATGATTATGAAGAGCAGCAAAAAAACTTGCAACAGACCTCCGAAGCTACAAATATGAACGCTCCGGAGGTTCCTTTACTTTAAATTCAGTGAAGATAGATAATAAAATTAAAATAGACGAATACGAATTAATAGGCGATTCTCTAGCCTATTATCTCTTAACTCTATCACCTAACTATGTTGAAAACCCACGCTTTGCCATAAGGGAAAATATTAATATACCATTTCTGATAAACGGAGTCAACATGACTAATTATAGTAAAAAACATGCTATCGTTTCATTTGGTCAATATGAATTGAACCATTCTAATAAAAATTATATCGACATATATGCTCTAGTTGATAAAATGGTTGTCACTTTAATCAATAAGGGATTTCAAGATATTATTATTTTATTCCCACTGGTCAAACCACTAGGTAATTATAATTCACCGGTGCACGTTGACAAATGGCATGTTTATCGTAGAATTTATCAATACGTTGCTGAACAATGAAAAGTAAAATTTGTTGTAGAACCAGCATTGTTTTTTACCCAACTCATCAACCACCCGTTCAGAGAAGATCGTAGAATAGTGGCACAAGATGAGTATGGCAACATCAAACCTAATCTGGACAAATTTTATCTCACCAACAGTCGAACGAGTTATTACCCATCCAAAAAGGTTAAAAATCAGGTTATCGAGCGCATTGAAAACGAAATAAACATGCCGGACCGTAGAATTACTGATCGTGACAAAATTCTAGTAAACGATCAAGGATTTCCAATTCTAGAGCCATATGATTTTGGTCCACAACGTCATGATTATCCAGATGACTCTGAAACCAAACCAGATAAAAACATTGACAAAACCGGCTTAATTATTGATAAATTGGAATTATTAAATGAACGAGTTATGAACGTAAATGTACTTAAAATCGATGCTGAGGATGAGTTTATTGGTATGAAGTCGGAAGTACCTCTACATAATTATGACATCGTTGGAGATTCACTAGCAAGTTATTTATATAACATCTTACCGGACAGAAAACAGGAACATAACTACTGCCTTTCTGAGTCTGACGATCTAAAACAAATTTTAAATAAAATTAGGAATGCTCCACTAAAGAGACCTCATGTTGTAGTATCATGTGGACAACATGAATTGAATAAAATGAATAAAAAATATACCGATATTTATCAACAAGTGGATGACATCATTGTAGAATTAATTAATAAGGGAATGAATAATATAATCCTCTTGTTTCCATTAGTCAAACCGAATAAAGAAAATTACATACCGGTCACGTTTACCAAATGGAATACTTACCGACAGATATACGAACACATCGCTAAACACCGCGATGTATTATTAGTTATGGAGCCGGCTTTATTATTTGCCTTTACGAAAAAACATCCTTTTATACAAGGCGAAACCGTTATTGCAGAAGATTTAGAATATAATGTAGTGCCCTTAACTCATAGGTTCGTAAAGTCAACTCTAGGCGAGGTATACTATCCTAGTGAAAAATATCGTAGCAACATTTCAATCTACATGCATCTAATTACTCAGGACAATAAGTACCGGTGGAAAAAGAGAGAGAAAATAAAGGTCAACATTGAGGGAGTTCCATTCGATCGGAGCTATGCAATGACCTCTACAAAGGAACCTTTTCCCCAAACTTTTTGGTCAACTGAAACTTGCGATCAAATCACTTTGAATAAAATTAATTTATCCAGAGATACACCGGTTGCAAATAAGGAAAATATATCGGAACTGTTACGCGAGAAGGTAAAAGAGCTAACCGAGATAAAACTCAATGAGGCTGAACCGATGCTACTGAATCAATTTGCTAAAACAAAAGCCGATATGATCACCTGCGTAGTCTCATTAAAAATTAGAGGTGACAATTTTTATGCACAATTAGATTCAGGAGCAGTACCTAATGTCATGTCTGAGGAAACCGCTTATGACTTGATAAACAATTATTCTGAAAAAACTAGCTATATTAAATTAGACCAACCGATGGTCTGTCGAATGGCGAACGACGAGGAAGTTGAAACTGCCGATTTTGTTATTGTACCCACGATCAATTTCGGTAAACATGAATTAAAAATACCTTTTCTTGTGTTAAAAGGTTGCAGTCACGTTTTCATCGTAGGAGCTCAGAGTATGCGTCCTCTGGGGATTCGACTCGAATTTGACGAATTGTATGCTACTTGTCAACCATCCAAAGAACATGACATTGAAACTATTCCATTTTTATCTCCACCTGAGTATGAAAAGAAAATAAACATTAAACGAGCAGTATCTGTATTAGAAGATGATGAAAAAATAATACCTATATTAAACCAGACAAATATAGCACGTAAATACAGGGAGTTACCGAAAGGAATTGTTGACGATGGTCCTGAAATATTTGTACGGCGATTACAAGATGATCTTCAAGAAGCCGTTAGTTCTGGTAGAATGACCCAGCAACAAGCAGACCATGCCTTTCAAGTACTGGAACCTTTCAAAGACGTTTTCAGCAAATTTCCTGGAAAATATACCGGTGATAAAGTACCATTAATATTTAACATACCCATGAGCACTATACGCTATCGTGGGGCAAAATTTAACCCATCTAAAAAATTAATGGATAAATTACGTGTTGAATTACAGGTCATGTTAGCAACTGGTGTTATAGAACCGTCAAATTCTATATATATCAACCCAATAGTCGTTAATGAAAAGAAAAACGGTGAAATTCGGGTGTGCCTGAATCCGGTTGACTTAAATCCTATATTGGAAAATAATTATAATGAAGCTGGTTTATTAGATCGAATCATCACAGAGGACGCAGATGCCAAATTCTTTTCTACGTTAGATTTCGTAGCAGGTTTTTGGCAACTTGTTCTCGAAGACCAATTTCGAAAATATTGCGCCTTCCAAGTAGATGGACGCGTATATCAATTCATCCGGTTACCCTATGGATTAAAGATTTCCTCAGCTTATTTCGTCAACTTAATTAATGCCATTATACCAGATAAGGAAGGGCTAACCAAATATGTTGATGATTTGCTATTCAGAACCAACACATTCGAAAAAATGCTCGAATTACTCGTTGAAATCCTTAAAATAATAAGAAAATACGGGTTAAAATTAAATGCGAATAAATCTACTTTCTTCAAAGATAAAACCGATCACTTGGGATTTGATTTAAAACCAGGATTGATTTGTAAACAAGATAAGAAAAAGTGCAAGGTTGCCGAATATATTAAGAAACATACCAATAAAGACGGCGAGTGCATTTTAACTGAAGAAAAGGAAATTTTGGAATTAATTGGTTTAACCAGTTTATATAAGCGTTTCATTAAATGCTATCAACAAATCACAGCCCCATTATATGAATTAGTCGGAAAAGGTAAAGATTTTAAATGGGGTGAGAGACAAATAAATGCAGTGAAAAAACTCTATGAACAATATATGAATAATTTTGAACTTAAAGCGCCGAGGAAAGGATGTGATCTATTTTTAGACACCTATTCTAGCGAAGATGCGATGAATGGTGTGCTTTATCAAAATTATGAAGGTAATGATGAGATCATAATGTTCGTAAGCCATAGCTTCAAGAAACACCAGCGTTCTTACACTTTAACTGAAAAAGAAATGTACACGATAACGAAATTGATTCATAAGTTACAATTATGGCTACACGGGCGTATCATACATGTGCGAAGTGATATGTTACCAATAGTTAATAAATTTTATACCATCGCTCAAGTACACCGAAAAGCTGCATGGTGGATTACTTTGTTAAACTGCTATGACTTAAGGTACGATATTAAAAAACGTCACAAGCGATGGTTTGATTTACAAAGACCGGAATTGACTATATCAAGCATTACTGTGTCTAACTTTGTCACAGATGAAGATGATTTTCCAACACGGTTTAAGGAACAATTAATTGATCATTTAAACCGGTTAAATATAATCCAAAAACGTGACTCAAAATGTGTACGCATTATTAGATATCTAAAAACACCTGATAAAGATTTGTCTAAGAAGGAATTAGATACAAAGAAAGCATTATCCAGGAAATATGCAATCGATTATATAGAAGGAAAGGATTTGCTGGTGTATATCTTTAAGGATACTAGCCGAGTACCGGTCCTTCCTGACGAACTATTCTGTGATACCATGACCTACCTACATGAAATTTATGGTCATGTCGGTGTACATAAATTGATATCAATATTTCTCCGATTATACTATTCATCAAACATCAGCAAATATGTTCCCTTCCTAACCAGTGCTTGCCTTAAATGTAAGACTAATAAAATATATGCTGAGAAGAAAAGAATTGAATTTGCTTACATTGATGCATATGCCATGGCGGATGTACTTTCCGTTGATATTTTGGGACCAATAGCGAATGATTCAGGTGAACCGAAGTATGTTATCGTAATTAGGGATATCTTCACTGGCCGTGTATGGTTAAGACCACTATTGAATATCCGCCAAAGATCGGTATGCAACGCCATGGAAGAAATTCTTTCTGAAATTAAAAAGAAAAAATTGAAGTTACGTAAAGTAATAACCGATAACGCGACTCAGTTTATTAACAAAGCATGGAAAGAATTACTGGTCAAATATGGTGTCAATTTAAGCCATAGTACTGCCTATAATCCCCAATCGAATACTGTAGAAAGAACTATGCGTATGATTGGGGAACGAATGCGAGTGAAATTAAACACTGATTCAGATGGGGCATATACTCACCATGGTTGGCATCAACATTTAAAGGAACTGGAACTTGAATTAAACAGTACTCCAAATGAAATAGATATAGTTCCATACGAACCTTGGCAAATTGAAACTCTGGATATTGGATTACCGGTCACAAAATCTGTAAAAGATTATAAAATACTATTAAAATTACACCGTGAAAATTATAAGAAGAACATTATTCCCTCAACGACCGTTGAGGTATTAATGAAAGAACCACTGGACCTGCTTAATGACGTTTATACCGCAAGCGATGGGGTAGTTTGGATTGCTATCGACGGGGCTTGCTCTGGAAATGGTTCCGAAGACGCTATCGCCGGAATTGGGATATGTTTTCATCCCGAAGGATTTAAAAATATCTCCCGAAGAATCAACCATCCATCCTACAGTAACACGAATAATTTAGCTGAAACAATGGCATTAAAAATAGCATTAGAAATAATGCTATTTAATAAAGTTTTAAAATTGAGAATTTTCTCTGATTCACTTTATCTCATTAAAGCCATTACTAACGACGTCATTAGATGGAAGAATAACCAATGGCGTAATTCAAGAAATAAACCGGTTGTACACAGAGATCTCTTTGAAGAGATTTAACTCAATAAGGATAAATTCGAATTGGTTGAATTTTTTCATGTGATGGCTCGCCATACCGATTATGGTAATTGTATCGCAGATACATTAGCACGTAACGCAGTTTACACAAATGAATTCGAAAATAAACGTATTGAAGACATGACGGATTCTCAAGTGCTAATGAATTTAATTCGTGAAAAAAGGATAGTCAAAATAAATTTTGAGGAACAAAAATTCAATCAAAAGTTCGGAGATCCTATTCCATATGAAACCGGTGAATTAGTATTAATAACAAACCATCAATTATCTTCTTATGACCGTGGTACTTCAGCTAAATTGTTGTGGTGCGGATAAGAATAGTTTCAATAGAAAATAGGGTTCGAATTTATCCTCTATCATTGCGACTTAGAATTATTCCTTTAGTGGGGAATAATTGCTGACTGACTTGTATCCCTGACTAGCTCAATGAGGGAGAGTTTAGCGTTTCTCACTCGACCACAACGCATTTATTCCTGATCCTACCTTAAATAAAAACACCTTTAAACGCCTTTCAATGACATTTTTATTAAAAGATAGCACAGGTAATAGAGACATTTCTGTAACCTAATCTTATGTGCGAGTATATGCTCGCATATAGAGACATAGATGGATAAACTTAAACTACATTAATTCGCGATTAGGATATCTAGGGTGTAAAAATAATAAAACTATATAAAAACGCGACGTCATACGTTTCGACACAATTACATTAAATTTACGTTAAGTTTAATTAATCTGGATAGGCGAACGCATGCCTAGGGATTTTATTGAAAACTACTTACAGGCTCCGGAGGTATTTCGGTCACTCATATCAACATGACCAAATCGATTTATGAAAACTACATTCGCGTATGTTGAACTCATAGTGGGCATTGAATGTGTCATTTTTAGCATTATTTTTAGAGTTATTTTTGAAAGTGATTTTGTACAACAAATTAAACTGATTTAAGCTACATTCGCGATATTAAACAGGATTAATCCCCAATGTCCGGAATATCGGAGATTAATCCCAAAATGGGTTAAACGAAAAAGATAGAATCAATCGCGTAAACCGATATTTCCACGCTAGAAGTGGTTTAGACAAAAAAGGGATGACTTGAACAAAATGTTCAAGCGATCATCAAATTAGGCATAACGCCGAAGCGCTACCCTTCCGGGTATGGACGAGAAATCACTATCGCGAACTCGTAAGATCAAAGACGGAAACTTCCAACATCCAAAGAACAAGATTTATTCGCGTGCGTCGCTATTTATTAACGATGTTGTAGACGGGGGTGAAATTAGGTAAAGACAACCCTTATTTACGATGCGCGCGTTGGTCTTCCGGATATAACCGATTAATATCGATTATATCTGTATAAAATACACTCGGACTATCGTCTGTGTGCGGGTATGCGTACATAGACGATCCAACCCTATCTATTTCCCCTATAATTTACATAAACCGATCGTTTGTGTGTGTGAACAATCGCCACCCTCACATCAAATATACATGACAGGTAGCTTGATTGACGTTTCCCCTACGAAACACTTAAGAATCGTCTTTGCGTGTCTGTGTGTTAGTGACACTAATACGTCAATCAAAGAATACATAAAATGATCGCCTTTGCGTGTGTATGTGTGGGTGGGTACTCACACAGACACACGATGATCTAATTAACAGATGATCATGTATCTATCCTAGCAGTGAACACATTACCAAACCTTCTGGTATTAGGGAGTAAGAAAAGTGTACTATTAAGGTGCACCTCGCTAGTATACATATCTCGCGGCTTTTTCCTAAGAAAGGCTGCTACGAATCACTAGCTGAGCGTGTAGGGCAATCCTTCCCATATCATTGCCCCTTCGTGGCTTTGATTTAGAGAGCCAAAGATCACTCAGAAAAGCACGGATCATAAAAATGGGAAGACCAAAAAAGGTCATTGACCTACACCTCTACTCCCTCTCTTCCCCCCTTGCGAGCCCTACGGACCGGAAGGGATCCACTGCCCCTCCGTACTTTGCTGCGTTATCTGCAGTCTAATTTAGCCACAAATATGCAAGAACATAGTTGTTTAAACAATACCAAAGAAGAGGTCGGAGGCGTGAAATTTTGAGATGAAGATTGTTACTACCAGCACTTTCACATTTAGAGATACCAACCAGCGCATCAGTGACCAATCTCCGAAGATATTGGAGACTAAATGTCTGGTCAATACCTGTAATATGTGTTGTCTATGATAGCAGCAGTTTACAGGTTCGAGAAGGTAATGATTTTTAGGGAAATAATTTTTTATAATAAAATTTGGAAATCGTGATAGTGAAGAGTTAAAAAAAATTCTAAGATTTTTGTGAATAGCCAAATAATATGTAAGTATGGGGGTTTGAACCTAACAGACATCGACCTAATAATCCTAATAATTTTGATTGAGTAAGGTAAAGTGCCCTAATTCCAACCACTTTTTTTTAAATGCATTTTCGGATATCTCAATTTGAATTTTTTTTAAAAGTTGTGTAACCATTTGATAAAGTAACTATTCAAAATTCATTTGGCATTGTCACCTTGTGGAAAAACCATCCCCAGAAAAAAAAAATGAACTTTAGTGAAAAGTGTCAAATCGCAAATTTTCATTTTTGGGTCCCTAATTCCAACCACCTACTTTTACTATGAAAAAAAGTAGCGTAAATTGCAAAAAATACAAAGTTTATTGATTAAAATACAAAAGTAATTAAATCTTCATTTATTATTAAAGTGTCACATGCCGAGATTTGCAAATTTGAGGGCAGTAAAAAACAAAATTTCAAGATTCTCCATCATACCTGAATTTAAAGACTCAAAAATTCATTATGTAAAAAGAGGTGTATCTGACGATATTTTTCCCCTCAAAGGCCTTAATTTCACTCAACAATGATGACAGCAGCTCTTTTCTCCTACCTACCACTAATTTACTAGGTATTAAAAATTTTTGAAAATGAATTATCATGTTGTACTTGCTGGTGGTTGGAATTAGGACCCCCACAGAGATTTGAAAATTGTGAAATTAATGGGCCTTCGGTGAGTGGTTCCTACAAATGAATACCGCACACATGTTGAAAACTATCTACTTTCAAGATATATTCATCAAACTTGACGAAAAACTTCGTTAAAAAAATTCCATCGGTATTTTTCTCCGAGCTTCCTTGCAACCGGTAATTTTGAAATGTGGTTTTTTGGCGATGATTTTTTTCCATTTGGCTTTCAGGTGCTGGCGTTTTGTACGTCATCATTTAATCACTTTAGCAACATAATTTCACAAACACCCGCTAGGTAGTGTTATCAACGGACGAGAAATTGAAAGTGGTTGGAATTAGGCACTGGGTGGAATTTGGGCACTTTACCTTACACACAGATGTGTGTATTCGTTGAGCGATGTTGATTCGTCGTCCATACGTCCAATTTAGCCTATATGTGAATTCGAAATTTTTATGTTCGACATTCAATTTTTGAGGGTATGACGGCCAAGAATTCCGGTATCTTTTGTTTTAATCGTGAGAAAAAAGAAATTTTGGGTGCGTTCTTCTAAATCTAATTAAAACTAAGTTTTTTGCGTTTCGTGTGTCATACCAAAATTTTGAAGGAAAAAAAAAATATTATGTTACGTTAAATTGTGAGCGACTTAAAAAAAAAATAATTGCAAATTTGAAACGCTTATGTGTCTTAAAGTTAGATCCACAAAATTGTCACTCTTTTATCATGTTTTTGTGGGTTTTCTTAATTCTAGTGAAGCCAAAGTCTTAATTGTGTCGTTAAAATTTTTGCGTAAATCTAGGTCAACATATTTACATCTTAAGATTAATACATTACGAATAATAAATGCATATGAGTACAAGGTTGCAAAATCAGTTCACAGTGTTACAGAATAAAATGAAAAAAAAAAAATTATGGAAAAAGTTGAAATATTGAAGTATTTTGAAGAAAAATAATTTCGTCGTCTATAGTGTATATCCGAGTTTATGCTCAGGATCGTCGTTTGAGTGAAGAATTCATCGCACGATTTAATCCAGAGTATATGCTCAGGAGCGTCGTGGGGGAGGTGGAAACCTCTCGGTGCCACGGGACCATCCGACATCTTCTTGACTGCGATGTCTTGAAGTGTTTAGAGATGATTTTTTATACACTGTGGAGAAGAAATTATTAGTAAAATTCTATTAAACTGTTGTAATAAAAAATGAAAAATGATCTCATTATCGACAGTATATCCAGAGTTTATGCTCGGGATTTATAGGTGGTATTGTGAATCGATCTGGAATTGCATCCGGGAGCTCCGAAGATATGTGACATGTATATCTCTTTGCCGAAAAGTTTGTATCCCACGTCAGGCGCCAGACGAAGTGAATCGTCAATTTGGACAGGTAACATATCTTTTGAGACTTTTATCGACGATTCATTTCTACTGTGGCTGTGAAATCATTAGCACATTTTTTACTCTTTTGGTGGGCATTTGCATCTATTGTTTTGGACGATTTCTGAAATAAATTGCATTAACGTTATATTCATATGTTTTTGCGACTCAAGGAGGTCAATAATTGCTGAAATAAGATTAATCATTTCTGAAATTAAAGGGTCCATGATGCTGAAAACAGAATTTAAAGAATTGAAAAGAAAATTGATTATTGCTGTAAAAAGAAAATTTTGATTATAGCTATTAAAAAAGGTACAAAAAAATAAAAGAAATTAGAGAAAATTAATTATTATTGCTGTAACGAAAAATTTGAATAATCGTTGATGTTCGTCGAGATTAACTTTGAACGATTTGCACTCGCTTTTGCTTCTAAAACAAAATAAAATTCGAATTAAAATTCTAATCAAGTACATGACACAGGTGAATTTTCACTCGATATTTTATGCTAAAAAATAGGAATATTAGAAATTATCCTTAAAATTAGTTTGAAAGGCTCAGTGGATTTTATTTACAATATGTCAAAATTGAAGAAATTCAAAAATAAGTTTTTTGGCACGAAAACATGTTTGTGTCAAAGGCTCATTATTTTCTCGCTTCAATTTTTCCTTCTACAATACGACTTCGAAGATTCTTAACGAATTGAGCGTCTCTTTCTACTTCGTCTGTCCATTTTTTGAAGGTTGGCAGACGATTTGCAGTTGGAATCTTTTTCTCGCATTCTTTCGTGTAAACCTCATGAACTTGAACAGAAAATGGTTGTATCGAACGATTATTCGATACTTTTTCGGAAGTGGATGCTTCATTCGGTACATCCTGAGATGTCGAGGGTGTAGCATCTAGATCGCCTACAATTTCATTCGTCTCTTCAGTCGGTTGTACTATTTTTTCAGTTTCATCTTTCGACTCTGGATTTGTAACCTCAAGTACTCTTTGTAAAATGCTAAATTTTCCAATCTTTTTGTAATCAATCTTTTCCTGAGTTTCATTTAGATCATTTGTAAGGTTAAGGGGAGTGGGCATCGAGCTCACTTCCTCAATTCTATACCTTGGGCTAGAATATGAAGTGCCTTCACTGTCCTCTGAGGACGAGTTATCGACCTTGATTATGATTTTCGGGATGGGGGTACGGATTCCTTCATTCGAATTAGATGAAACATTCCTAGCTTCCTTTGCTTTTATTGATCTACGAGTTTTCTTGTGCTTGGGTACTACTGGTATGAAGCGACGCTTTATTGCTTCAATAATTGGCCCATATTCGGCTGCGATTAGATACGGTCCATATGTTCCCCAGCGAATAGCACTCGGGCTTACCGCATGGAAACATTCGGGGATTCTCGTCATACGCGCCTTAAGTATCTCGCTCCAATCCTGATACAGTACTCGTGAAATTCGGATCAAGTTTTCTCGATTTGCTTCTACATATGGAATAAGAGGTAGAAGAATTACTTCTTCCACGCCATGTTTGTTAAACAAATAGCATAGTTCCTCAAAATCAATCTTAAAACGTTCCTCAGATGTACCATTTATTGCATCAATGTTTCCTATTGATAACATTATTCTTTTGGGCAACGTATGAAGAGTACTAAGATGGCAAATTAACTCAGCCAGCCGTAAATTGGGACGATATAAGTTTGGGTCAACTAAACTGGTGTAACGTCTACCAGAGCACAAGATACGAGAAATTGCATCTGCGTGGCCGTCACCTAGTATTAAGATATTATAAGCGAAGAATGCTATTACATAATGTCCTTTTCTCGCTTCATAACTAGCCGCAAGATAACTAAAAGGGTAAGAATTAGTCGGAAAAAATGGGCTGAGTTCTGTTGAACTTGTTCCATAGCGTGCATGAAAACGGCGGTGATATGCACCTTTTTCCACCAGAGACTGGGGTTTTATCGGTGAGACCTTTGCTACTTTCACTTTCTTAGCTTCCTGTTCGTGATTTTTATCTTCAGACTCTGTCTCCCGCGCACTGCACGTGGGATTCCAGATCTTAATCTCATTCTCCGATACCTCGTTCTCATTCATCTTTTCGTACGACCTTTTCTTCTCATTTATCCTTTCACTCGTGTTTGCAGGTGAATGGTCTTCTACTACCTGAATTGAGTTAATCGCTAATGGAGCTGGAGTTACCGGTGGTTCGGGCCTATTTGATTCGGTACTGATTTGAACGGGTTTAAAAGCACTCGCATTTGGGTTTGGATAGGCAGGGAATAGACGAGGTGGATTTACTTGGATTGGAGTTGTATATTGAACAGGACGAGGTAAAATTGGGATGGGAGCTTTTACGGAAGGATTAGGAATTGGGTTTTTCATCAACGGCTGCATTTGATACACAGGTACCAAATGCGGCTGATGATGAATGGTTTTGGAATTTTGGTTATTATTTTGGATTCTGGAATTATTCAAGGAAGAGTGAATGGAGTTGTTCAAAGTCATACTATATCTCGCCTGGAGGTTGGCGTTTTCGCGTCGTAATACTTCCAATTGATTTCTTAATACTTTATTTTCATACATTAGCGTGTTCTCCATTCTGGTTGTGTAATCTTGCTGCACGATTAGTTGGTTCCTAATTTCATTCAATCTCTCATCGTAATTCGTAGGAAATTCTCTCAACGTATACTTTACCTCATTATAGTCTAGCGCTTTAATATTCTCCTTACATCCTTCTTTCACGCAACTAGCAACTCGTAAATTGTCTCTATTAACCTTTTTCGACTCCATCCGAAGAGAAAAAATGCAACCATAATGGTATAAGTGTCCACACGAAGTTACGTGTGGATCATCACTTATCGTGAACTTATGAGGACCATCTCGTAAAACTGGGAGTTTACAGCTCTCACATATGATATCCAAACTCATCGACATCCTAATTCGAAGACAATTCAGAGACACAGTGACGGAAATTCAATTCAAATATTACGCGAGAAAGAAAAATAGAAAATCAATAAATAATTCGTATTAATGACACACAAATATGTGTCATTAATTTTTATTTACGTTAACACCTGGATTACAAGTTTACTTAATAAACGAGCGCAATCGCAAACTTACCCTTGATCAGAGGACTTGGTCTGGAACAGCATTCGTCAATCACGCCAACTTTGTAAATAAGTTCTATTTTAAGACGATCGATACCCTTAGCTGGTGCTTTAGCTAAGATGATACTCAGGGGTAAGTCCCCACTACTTAGGTATAGATCATGTGTTTTTTCGCGAACATTTGTATATTGATGTAGGGGGTGAGGAAATTTTTCTAACTAAGTGGGCTGTGACAAGAGAGGTGAAACGTGTGTGATGTAAATTACGAGTCAATTATTGGCTCTCGGAGGTGTATTGGTGACGAAATGCCCTAAAAGAGGCTGGACTTTCTTTTCTCTACACACAGGTGCCTGGACCAGAGGGATCGGTGTAAAGAGATAGAGAAAGCACTTAAAAAAAAAATCCTATACACAAGAAATGCCGCCGACAATATTCTAAGAATCTTACTAAAAAAGAAATCTAGCCAAATTGTTCGGTCTTGAAGGGTCGACATCTGTCAGCATTAAATTAACCTGTAAGTTAATTTATTATCAGTTCCTTATTCACGTCACCATTATACCTTTAATAAAACCGCGAGTCAATTCGCTTAATACACACATCTTGTCTGTATTAGTGATTGACAGGTCAGTCCGCTAACGCCACCTGCGCCACCCTCTTATGACTGAATCGCTAATGCGGTCATCCGTAAGCGTGTTACATTGTATTACCTGTGGTTATATTCCAGACGGGCGCTCGCTTAACTACGTAAAAAAAATCAAAAAAAAATCTGCGAGCCCAGTTGTTATAGACGCAGTCTTTCCTTTAAGTTGACATACAATGTATCGTGTCTGCGCAGGTAATTAGTTACCGACTACTGTCTCTCTTTTTCCTGTACCAACGAAAAGACTGGTCTAGAACGGCCACAGATGATTGACATCGCGTCCGCGCGTCTCCGGCTATCAAAGAGCTTAAGAAATCGTTGACTAAAATTTTGTTTAATATGTACTTCATCAATGTCGCAAAGTTTGTATAACTTTTTTGCGATGTGAAGTAATATAATTCGGCTACCATCTCGAATGTGCGGATGGTGTACACATGGGAAAGAGAGAGATAGAAAATGACTGGTGAAAAGAGAGGGAAGATGAGGCTGTCTCATATCGCCGTATACCTGTATCGTGTATGCGATGCGAGGTGTATAGGGTGTTTTGGATTTTTATGTGTTGTTTGTAGAAAAACAGATCACATACCTGTTAAGCTGAAGATTGCTTAAGGGATGGTTTTGAATGCGATTTACGAACAAGTTACGCATTCGAGTATGGAATTTTCAATTTTAATACCTAAACTGACGTGTCAAGTACTTGCTTGATTTGTCAGTCTGTGTATAAAATTGCCTAATTGAAAAATATGATCGTGATTTTTATGCTAGCTTAAATATCACGATTTGAAGGTTAGAAATTTTGGTTTTATGTCGTCATATTTTTGCCTAAATCTAACTTGGGATAATTCATGGGTGCATAGAATGCTATGACGACATAATTTTGTGTATTGAGAAGAAAGAATTTTATCTAAATTGTCGCCATAATTTTTGCCTATTGGGACAATGCTTATGGGCCTAAAGAATTACTTGATTATTATGACGACAAAAAAGATTTGAAGTTGGGAAATTTTGGATCATATCGTCGTATTTTAATCTAAGCATCGTGGGGCAATGCTATGGGTTTGAAGAATGATCAAAGATTCCGACGATATGAATGTGGAGTTTTTCATATCGATTAAAAAAATTTTTTGGAAACTTGAAAGTTTTTTTTTTTTGATTGTATCGCCGCGTTTCTACCTAAACATTACTTGGGGGCAATGTTATGGGTTTGCATTAACAGATGAGTTACGACGATACAATATTTTTGTATTAATCGATATGATTCTGATAACTTAGGAAAGGGTTGTTTTCATGGGTTTGAAATAATGAATTATGTGCCATGATCCGGAAAATTTGTCAATATTTGACAAAAAGAAATCGCCTATTTGTTATACAGGTAAGGATGGGTTGTTTTGACAGTCGTGACGCGGTAACGTGTATCATTGTGGCCTATCTTTAACAATCTCTCCGCGTGTTGTGCGTTTATGCGTGTCGAATCGCGGGAGTAGGTCAGATACTTATCAGACAGCGGGATTCCTTTTGTCATACCATATGGCGAAAGGATACACTCACCTACGAGTGTGAAAGCAAAATCCTTTTTATTTTCCAGTATAAATTCTTATGCGGTCTTAGGTTTACAAAAGGGTGGTATTTTTTAGCGACTATTCTACATATGTGTGGTATAAAACACACGCAACAAGCGATGTGATTTATTTGTCATACAGCATAACTAACAAATTGACCAATACTTGAAGTACTTATATTACCTTGAAGCGTGCATACTATCCCTTTTTGAACCTAATTTCCTATGTGACTTCTTTCAATATTAGGCAGTACTTTTTTTTTTTTGTTTTTGTTTAAATTTTTACCCTGCTTAATATTGATGATTCTCTCACTGCGTAGCACAATATGATGGGACAGTCTTTCATTTACATATCGTCCTACTGTGAGTTTTTATGTCCAAATTAAAGTTCCGTTATGTCGCAAGATGCGGCATTAACGTCATCTTTCAATTTTTCTATCTCCTCAGGTGTTAATCTATGTAGTTGCACAACCGGTGTTTTATAGATGTTTGGCATGAATCCTAACGCATTTGTATCATATGACTGAGAACGTGTAGAAGGCCCTGATCTGGCTGAGACACGGTCAGATCGTTTCCCTGTTGGTAGGGAGGTGGGACGCTGAATTCTTGCCCCGGTCCTTCGTATTTCTAATTCTCTATCTTGTGATTGAGATGTTTGTTGCGTATCAACGAGTCCTGAGTCGGGTGGAGTATCGAATTGATTTTGAGCATTTTGGTGTTCATTTTCAGGTGAGTTTTCAGGAATTACGTGTTCTCTGAACGAGTCGGGTGTGTCGAAAAATATGTCATCATACAGATCTTTGTTATCTTCAAAAGTATAGGTCGTCTCTTGGGAATCCTGAGACTCTAGAGTGACTTTCTTTCTTGTAGATCTTCTTAATGGTTCCTTAGGATTTGTGTCATCCTGTGCCCCAGCTGATGTGGATGCTAAGGGTCTTGCGAGTGTCGAGTCTTGTCCAATACGGTTGTCGAGTAACATACGTTCATTGTGCTCTGCCCGTGCAGCAGCACGCTGATCTCGCGCCGACTTCGTTACTTCCTTAAAAACTGCCTGAGATGCTTTCTTAAAATCATTTCGGTTGATTACTATCTCTAGATCATTGTCTGGATCAGAATCAGGTGGCTCATCGGTTCCGATTTCCTCGTTTTCAAAGTCGTCTTGTTCGTCAGTGAGAAATTCCTTTATTCGTTGTTCGAGTGTACGTGGATCAAGACTGGACTTGAGGCAGGTTTCATCTCGTAGTTTTTCCAAGTTATCTTGTGTGATAAATAGGGTTAATTGACGAATATTGGCTACTCTGTCGATATCGGAATCGTCGGTTGGCTTCAGTAAGTAACAGTTGTGACCGTTTCGTTGGACTACGATAAAGGGTCCTGTTTTCTTCTGATATAGTTTTCCTGAGGTTTTCTTTACAGCTGACGATAGTTTGTGATTCGTCATTAGGACCCAGTCTCCTGGTTTGAAGAATGTTGGATCTGGGTGTGATTTATTGAAGGCGTGTTCTTCTTCAATTCTTTTGAGTCTACGTTTTTCTCTGATGAACGTTTCAATAAGTTGTCGCGGTGTCATTTCCTCAATTTTTAACGCATTCTGCTCGACTGTGTATACTGCCTTCTTTGCCAAGGAATCCGCAATGATATTTGTAAATTCATGTTTTCTTGCGAATACGTGAATAAATTCCACCTTTTCGAATTCTTTTTGCAATTCGAGGATTTCCTTGAATAGATGTTCATGGTGGACAGGCTTATTTCGTGAATTTTTCCAATTATTTGCCTTCCAGATCGAGCATGAATTGTTGAGTGATGTTATCGCATAATTTGAGTCACTGAGTAATTTGACTTTCTTAATATCATTTTCCTTGAGGACTTCCAATGCAGTTTTAATTGCGATTAGCTCCGCCAAGTTGTTTGAGATTGTATATTCCGCGCTTGTGATACGTTCAGAGATGTTTAAGATCGATTCGGGTGCAAAACATATGCCAATTCCTGTGATCGCGTTGGGGTCACCATTCTTGGAGCATGCGCCGTCTGCCGTGACACGTACGTAACCATCAGTGTCAAAAATGAGGTCGATGTCTGGGTTTAGTTCTTATTCCAGGCATCTTTGTGTAGTGACGGACGGAAGTTCGCATTTCGCCATCTTTTCGCGAAGTTTCTTGAGCTCTTTCTTAAAATTGAACTTTGTGCATTCGGTGGGAACTTGTAAGCTGATGGAGTCAGCTATGCCCCATGCCTCATTGGGTTTGAATCCAAATGATGTTGGTGTGTTGTTCAGTTCATTTTCAATGTTGTAGATAACGTCTTGCCATCCAAGATGTGAGCGCGATGGATCGTATGTTTCATTAATTTTTACTCGGATTTTATCACCAATACAACGCATTGTGCGCTCCACGGATGAAGATTGTGGATTGTGCGGGCTGGTGTGGGCCGCTTGGATATGGTGAGTATCGAGCAATGTGTACCAAGAATTGGAGATGAATTGGGCACCGTTGTCCGTAATGATCTTCTTTATTCGGACTTTATGATTCTCGATGTTATGAATTATAGTCATCATTTGCTGGCATACCGATTTCATTTGGATATCCAGTAAAGTTCTTAACCATGTTCGACCCGTGAAGACATCTTTTACGACTAGTAGATATTTATGGTCCTTTCTTAACGCAGGTAGAGGTCCATACAAATCTGCTGATAGTACGTCACCGAGTGAGTATGCCTCTATATGCGCGTATTCAATGGTTTTGTGATTTGCATAATTTTTGTTGACTTTGCATATAATGCATATGTTACATATTTCGCGGATGTACGCCAAAGAGTTGTTATGATAAAACATTCTTCGAAATATTACGTCAAGTTTGTTAGAACCTACGTGCCCATATGCACAATGCAGAAAATCTACAGTGTCGTAAAATAGCTCATCTGGTAGACACGTCACTTTTGAACCATTTTCCAATTTTCTGAGTAGGATCTTTTCTCCTTTCTTATCCTTAAATAACTCAAGCTTCATCATTTTATTCTTCTGAGCATCCCTTTGTTTTTTACTATTCGCGGGGATTTGTTCCTCGAGAACCTCAATGAGCTTCATGCACGTCTCGTCTTTCCTCTGATATTGTGAAATATTCTGAAGACGGTGATATAGCTCTGGGATGTTTTCATCTAAGAATTTGACTTCAAATGGTTCAACGTTGGTCTTAAATTCGTCTATGTTATTGATGTCTGGCTCAAGTACCGGGGGCTTTGGATCTTTAAGCAATTCTACATTCTGTATTTCTAATTCAGGAGCTTTCACTTTGTACAGTGCCTTATTAGAGAAACTCATATCATATCGTAAATCATAACAGTTCAATACTGTGATCCAATGTGCCGCTTTCCGGTGAGTTTGAGCGATTTCACGGAATCGGTTGACTATCGGTAGAAGGTTCGATCTTACATGGGTGAGTCGTCCATGTAGCCACATCTGTAGCTTTTGTACACACTTAACTAAACACATAATTTCACGATCGAAAAGTGTGAAATTTTTCTGTTGTTCTTTAAACGCAATCGAAATGAACATGATGATTCGTTTTTCTTCATTAACCATATGAAATAGAACTCCATTCATTGCATCTGGGGAAAGTTGTGTGTCTAAGTAAAGATCGCCTTCTTTCGGAGCCTGCTGTAACTTAAAATCTTTCCTAAATTCCTCTTTCAATTTCTCAAAGGCACGCTGTTGTATTTCTGTCCACTCAACGGGTACGTCGCCTTTGGTTAATTCATATATCGGGTTGACAATTTGAGAATACTCTGGAATAAAGTCTCTATACAGTCCGGTGTTACCTACTAACGCTAATATATCATTCTTCTTTGACAACGAGAATTTTTCACGCTTTGTATGCTTTTTCTCGAATTCTTCGAGTTTCCTAATCTTATCGCTCTGTTTTCCAATCCCTTTATCAGAAATCACAAAGCCAAGATGATCGGCGCAGTTTTTGAAAAACTGCGTCTTAGTTGGATTTAACTTCAACCCGTGTGCTCTTATCAACGTGAAAACCTTTATAATTCTCGCTAGAGTCTCTTCAAATGTCGTTCCAGATATTTTAATGTCATCTACATACTTCGTAATACCATCCTCATTGCCAATTACTTGATTAATCATGTTTACGAACTCTCCTGATGATATCTTTAAACCATAGGGTAGCCGAGTAAATTCGTAAACTTGCCCCTCAACTTGGAAGGCGGTGTACTTTCGCGATTCTTCGTCAAGTTCAAGTTGCCAAAACCCAGCAGTAAAATCAAGAGTGCAGAAGAATTTGTCTCCAGGGTTGTCGTACAACATACTAGAGATGGTATTCGGTTCAGTGAGGACATTCATGAGGAATTTGTTAAGTTCGTCAGCGTCAAGGCATAGTCTTATATCTCCATTTTTCTTAATGACGGGTGCTATGGTGTTAATGTAGCATGAGTGCGAATAACGGATGATTCCTAACATGAGCATTTTCGTAATCGCTTTTCTTATTGCAGGCAAAAGCTTTTTACTAGGACGAAATTTTTCACCTCTCCATTTCTTTTGGTGTTCGTCTCCTTCAATAAAGTTGAAATGAACTTGGTGTCCGGTATATTTTCCAGGATTCATATCGAAAATATCCCAAAACCGAGTCAATTCTGCTTTTGCTAGACACATTTGCCATTCTGTGATGAATCCGTTTGCAATTGCCTCTTCTAAGTCTTTCTGCAGATTTTCTAAGTACGTATTCTTGGCAAATTGTCGTTCATCATGTATTTCTTGCTCAGTTAAGGAATATACGGTCTCTGATGGATTGTCATAGTAGGTATCAAAATCATAATCTCCATCTTCGCAATCCATCGCAAATACCGTTAGTGCACTTTGGAACTCGTCAGGATGTAGGAATGGAACTACGAAGCTATTGCAAAATGGTGGTTCGCATCTTGCAAGTCGGTTATGTATCTCTAACGTCATTCGTAGGTAATCCATGGAGATTCTTCCCATGATGAAGGTTTGTCCAGGAGCATCGATGATGTAGAAGGGGACTTTGATCTGTTGTGTCCCGATTAGCATTCGAATTTCGACAATGTGGGTCGTTGATTGGATCAGCGAATTGTCGGCTAATTTGAGCGTGACCTTTTTCTTCAACTTGATGAATTTTACCCATTGTGGTGCCTCTTCGAGGGAAGTCTTTATCAGTGCTCGAGAGAGGACGTTAGGAAGTGCCCCAGAATCCAATTGTAGTGCGACTCTCCTATTTCCAACCATTATAAGTATCGCACAAGTTGGATCATTGGTTTTCTGGGTCACTATTTGGGCTGTGGTTGAAGGGTCAGCAGGTTCTTCGCTACTGAAGTAGGTATTATCAATTGCATCAATCGACTCGAGTCCTTTATTTTTGGGTTTTTGTATTTTTTCGGAGTCGTAGTTGATGTGCAGTTGTGGCCATTGATTAATCCTTTCAATCAATATTTCACCAAGGTCCTGTGGTGATAATTCTGATGCTGATTTGATTTCTTTACATTGAAGTGTATCACCGTCTGCTTCATCAGGGATATTATTGGTTACTATTGCTTGAAAACATTTGATGTCTTCTTCAGACTGAAAGTTGATAGTCTTGATATGTGCCAATTGTGGTGTCCTGAGTTTTAGTTTCGCGAGTTCGACCTTGGCAATTTCTGAGAAGATCTTTTCTCGTGTATAGTAATACTCAGCATTTGCTATGAAATATCTGTTCATTGCCGTATTGAGGTGGAACTTTTGCTCAATTGGTCGGAGTTCTTGATGTGCCCCAATCGTGGGTCTTATTACGGTCTTATCTCCTATCAGAACGGTTTCCGTGTATAAGAATCTCATTGCTGGGTTTTTCAGAAACGTAACTCTCAGACTATTGGCCACGCGTATGTATATGTTCTTGATATCCTTGTATCGGTTCAACTTTATGTCTAGCTCTCCTTCTATCCGTGGTTTCATTACAGGAAATAGTAGTATGATACTTTCTGCATCTTTGTCAAGTAGTGCATCTACTATTGTGTGTAGTTGGTGTTCAATTACTGCATACGGCTTCCGTGAATAGTTGAATTCTAACATTCCTGCTGATAAGATGTAATTCGAATTTCTTGGGAATTTCGCTCTTCCAATCCTAATGATGAGTTCCTCTAAGGAAAGTTGGTCTCGTAAGTATTCTGGAAGTTCCGTATCTGGGGTTATCTCGCCTTTTGCCATATAATGGGATAATCCGTCGCCGACCCAGATGTATGTCTTCGTTAATTTTTCAATCGGGGCTCTGAAGTCACTAGGAGTTGCCCCTTGGCTACCTAGTGGCTGTCGTTTCCCGCTGTTGAGCATTGGGCTTCGTCAGATTCCGATGGTATGTTCATCATTAACGATTGGAGTGCAGCTGTGAAACTTTCTCTTTCTATTTCTGATTCCGTGTCTTCGAATATGGTGTTGAGTAAATTACACATTGCTACTTGGTCAGTTAGATCATCCTGTTGAGTATCGATGACAACATATTCATTTGATTCTGGATCAAATTGTACGGTTTGGACAGGAGCTGCTGGAGTCGTTGTAGGAGTCTTTGGTCTAAACTTGTTCATGGTTACATTGCCGCTTTTATCGATATTAAAGAGCTTTGGATTCGTATTGGGAGGTGTGAAGGTCGTCGTTGGTTTTGGATGTTGTGGATTTTGAAGTATCGTTTTCTGTTCCGGTTTTTCCGTTGGAGGATATGTCGGTGCAATTTTTGTTGGTGAGACATAGTTCGATGTTTCAGTTTGCGCAGGGGTACGATTGAAAGTTTTCAAATTAGGTTGTGCTGTTTTTATGAGATTCCATAAGGTGATTAACTGATCATTCGGTGGAATAGGCAAATTTGGGTTTGTTGTTCTTGGCGTTGGTGTTACAGCCTGAGTTTGGGGTGTCTGAGTCGATTTGTTTACATATCGCACACCTTGAGGAACAACCTGGTCTTCGTATCTGCGTTTAAACTGACGTCGAAATACTATCGGTACTTCATTATCCGGGTCACGTTGAATCTTAGTCAATTTGGCTAATTTCTCTAAGAATTCCTCCATTGATTGACCGTCCCGAGTCAATCTAACTTGGTAATCCTCTGGAGCTTTGCCTATCAATAAATCAATAATCTCTTCTTCATCCATATGGCGGTGATGTATGAGAGATCTGGCCCATCTCGCCATCTTATTCGCCATATCCTTGAGATCTTCACTATATACAAATTCATAACGACATGCCTTCAGTGCCTCATTCTGAGCTCTACGATCCCAATAGAAATCCAAAAATTTGCTTTTTAACTCGAGATAAGATTGGACGTTTCGGACTGTTTCAAGGAAAGAATTTCTCGTTTTCGTTTGGATCACTCCCTTAAAAGCAAGGATCTTATGGCCTTCAAGGGCGTTTGTTTCCATAAAATAGTTATCAAATTCATCCAGAAATTCGTGAGGAAAGTGTAATTGATCGTCAGTAAATGAAATTCCTGCATTCTTTACAGATCCTGCGTCAATTGCGAGCGATTTCGACTTCACTCCTGAAGCATGTGGAATATTACGCATATTTTCCTTGATGGCATTTATCTCTCGCACTAATCTCAAACTTCCGTCATCACGCTTTCCATTATCATGGTGAATTTTGTCTATTGTCTTTGTGATTTTCTTAATTTCCGTTGCATTTTCTTTCGTTACGTCCGTTGTCTCATCCAATACAATGTGGGTTGCCTTCAATTTATCAGTCACTTCATCTATCCATCCTCCTACTTTCATCAAGTTCTTATGTGATTCCACTGCTACGTTCGATACTTTATTATTGACGTAGATGGCAGTCTCATTTGCCTTAGTTACGAATTTTGTTAACAAAGCCAATTCCTTTTTCTGATTTGCAAGATTCTGTCTCACTTCAGTCTGAATCATCTCATTCCAATTCCAAGTATTTCTAAAAATTTCATAGACTTTATCGTTGGTGGTATCTCTAAATACTTCAGGGTCAAACGGATATAAATTCTCTCGGGCACCTGGCTCTTGGGTCCCTATTCCTTCGTCACTTGGCATTAAGTATATCTAGTCATCGGAGGATTGTTCTCTCGCAAAGATTTGAGTATGATCACTAAAGAATGAGTGTTCAGAACCTGTGGCTTGTGTTTCTTTATCAGTGGAGACATTGGGAACATTCGAATCGGTGGGGGGATTGGACACACTAGGGTCATTAGAAGCACTGGGATCACTGGGGTTATTATTAATATTTTGATTTAAATCCGCCATTTTTACGTTAACAGGGGGTGTAGATTTGTGAACTGATCTATCACAATCTACGGGTTGGCGTTTAGATAATTTTTTACTCACTTTACTGCGTGTACCTAAAGCTGGGGTGTCCATGGATTGAGCTACACTGTTTGACTGGATCGAATCGGACTGGAACATTACTGGATCGGATTGAACCGGAACGATATCGAAGTAGCGTGAGTGAGAGGCGGACACAAATTTGCGAATTTTGAAAAATTTGCACGAGTCAGTAGGCACAAATTACGAGTTTGCGAATGCGGGTTCGAACTTCAACGGTACTGGCGCAAATATTCACGATTTTTGCCACACACGAATTCGGTATTTGATAAGCCACAGATATACACGATACTGGCGCAAATTACACGATTTCGTACAAAAATTCGGATATTTGATGAGTCACAGACACAATGTTGAAGAATTTTTATTAAATTTTCACGAGTTCGCAGAATACGAATACGGAAATTTAAATAAAAAATTACGAAGTGTTGAAGTTGCGGATTTTTTAGGAAAAAATTTCACGAACGCACAATCAGCAAAATACTCGATTCGAATTTAAAAAATGCACGAACGCACAATTAGGCTTGATCTTAGATAGCGATGCGAGTTCGAAGATGCGAATTCGAATTTAAAAAGGTGAGTTTTCAAAAAAAAAAAAATTATCAAACACGAGAGGAAATACTAAGTTCCTAATAGCTAACGCAATTTAAGAGAACTCGAAAGGTAAGGTCTGAAGAGCTCAAGAGCCAGTCAAGAAATAATTTTCGATTATGATTTGATTTGGCTCGTGCCTCTGATCTGACTATCGAGTGGGCGGGGATGATTTTTTAACCCTTTACAGCGATCCTAGGTATGGGGGGTGGTCCTAAAGACGCGAGTGTTTAACTGAACGATGCGGCTAATATGTACACGGCGAGTACGTGTACATATTTTCCTAACACTAAAAAAAAATCCTATTTCGAAAAACTTAAAATTAACTAATTTTATCTTACGAATTACTAATACTTCGAAGGGATGATTTTATAGTTAATAGGTACACATTCGTATGTACCTATTTCTATCTTGATCACGAAATTTTAATATACCTGTACTCGATTTCGCTTCGCGAATTCCCTATCTTTTTTCTATGTAAAAAAAAATCTTCGAAGGGGAGAGACAAGTGAAAATAAAAATCTGTAAGTCTAATTTGCAGGGGTGGAGGTGGGGAAGCGGCGGTTACGATATCGCGGTGTACCGAATTCTCAGCTCTTTAAAAATATGTACTGTGACATATTTTTCACCTCTTTTGACGAAATTATTAGTCCTATTTTGGTTTTATTAAAAGGAAATTAAACGGCTAATTTAGGGTTGAATAAACTTTGCGACTCCGAATTATAACTAGAGCTCGGGAATGGTTATAAGACAGGGCTAAGTGTATCCAAAAAAAAAAAATTAATTGATTTTTGAGAGTGTGTGTATATAAAAGAAAAATATACCGAAAGAAAAGAAGGAAAAAATACACACACGAGATGTTTAGTGGTTGTAAGAGAGAGATAGAAAAAACGGACAAGAGAGAGATAGAGAATCTGTACTTAGACGCCACTGTCTCACTACAGTGTTCCTATTTCTTATACCTGCCTCGCAAAAATACGCGACAAAGGTACCTTTTCTGATTGATTTTCTATGAATAAATTATCCACTAATGCGTTTCAAGAATTCTCTAAACCCTTCGTTTTCGCAAACTAAGATTTAGACCGAAAATTATTATTCGTCTGTTTTATAATTTATGATGACAAAACTGTCAATTTGAATCTTATGAGATCTGATGAAACTTTAATTCCTCAAACCACACATACGCCGAGAGGTGATGGTTTGTTGAGAAACTAAATTTCATTTTCTCTCATGCGTTCAAGATTTCAAAATTATGACGTTCCATCACCATAAAAAATGTGGACGATGATAAAATCGAAAGAATATCTTGAAAAGCAAGGAATAAATTCGATTCAAGATCATGAAATCAAAAAGAAAGTAATGCCTATTGAACGTAACTAAAAATGATCGGAGAATTTTGAAAAGACCAGGTAGCTTGTAGGCGTTCCAAACTATTGGCATGTGAGTATTTAAAATTTTGGAAATTAAAAGACGAAAATTTTGGAAATGAGATAGGACTAAATTGAATTATTTTTCCATCTCTTACGAGTATTTGCTCATAGGAAATGTACATAAATAATTCGATGCAAAGACTTACAAATAATCATCTTAGGCAAACACCCAAAATGATAGCTTTAAAACTGATTTCTGAACTTAAACTAATTCGTGATCTAATTATTATTTCTAGTGGGTTTTTTTTTGTAATTTTTGTAATTTTTTGATTTTTATGGGGTTTTTTCTTATATTAATTTTTCTACAGATCTTAACAGAGTATAATGACGTATGGAAATTTTTCCTATCTAATAGTATCTTTGGAATAGTTTGTTTTCTATCACAATTTTGGTTTTTATTTATGCTCCGTTGAGCTAACTTAATCCTAATTGACCTAACTAATTACATGATCGTAATTTATTTCTGGGCATATGCGCGAAAATATACACGACACATGTATTTCTAACCTTTTTAAATAATTCTACTGTCACCAACAGATCGTCCGATCGTCACCCTCGAACCTATTAAGAGACCAGCGATTTTTACCTGAGTTTTATTAAGTGGTTACCGACACCTTTCTAATCCTCTGGACTTCGTGTACGAGATCCATTAATCAAAAAGATACCTGGCTCACCCTTCTTTTTTTTTTTTGTTGGTTATAGACTATTTTTAGACCTTATTATTTTTTTTTTGTATAAGACCAGTTTAAAGCGTTGCGCTTACGACTTTGAACCATCCTATTTTTATGTAGATTTTAGCTATCTAAAAATATTCTGCTTGATTTTAGTTAGGCGGCTATAATTACGAGATAGGCTTAGATTTAAGTCACGAGTCATTTTTCTAACTAATCTAACTAATTTACTAACTTAATTGAGATTTTTTGAAAGAGTTTGTTTTTTCGAAAACTTACTCAAGTAGGCGGGCAGGCCACCATAAATGAGGGTTTTCGGGATAAGTAGTCAAAAAACTTACTCAAGTAGGCGGTCAAGCCACCATAAATGAGGGTTTTTTAACTAAGAAAGTTAGTCGAAAATTTCTCCAAGTAGGCGGTCAGGCCACCATAAATGAAGGTTTTCAACAAGGAAAAGACATAGACTCTCAGAATAATAAAGAATCCACATTAAGAGATAGACCATTACTTCAGGTCAGCCAGGGAGAGTGCCCTGTTTCTCTGTTGGATTAAATGATTTTTCTGAGAGGCAAGATTAGGATAGTCGAAAATGATTCCAAGTAGGCGGTCAAGCCACCATAAATGGAAATTTTCGACTTAAGGAAAGGATTTAAGGAAAAAATAAACTTAGGCTAAACTTTTTAGATCAGACCTAACTTATTAATGACTCGTAAGAAGACACTAATGGTTCAAATTATTTCTAATTAAAATAGCTACGAGACCGGTGTTCCTAAGTAAGCCTAATTTCTAGCTATTTTTCTATCTTGATGGTGAGATTAATGTAACTCGCAACGACTACGTTTTGAACTCTATACTCTAGAAACTTAGATTTTTCAACCTTCGTTTCTCTTTAATCAATATCATTTTTTCCGAGGAAAAAACTAACGACTCTTGGAATGATAAATTATTCACATTAAGAGATAGACCATTACTTCAGGTCAGCCAGGGAGAGTGCCCTGTTTCTCTGTGAATAAAATGATTTTTCCAAGAGGCATTTTTTATTGCATCCGAGAACCGAAAGAAATTTGACTAAATTTATCTTGACTCTAATTAATAGCCAGCAAAAAGACTTTCGTGATAATAAAGAATCCACATTAAGAGATAGACCATTACTTCAGGTCAGCCAGGGAGAGTGCCCTGTTTCTCTGTTAGATTAAATGATTTTCACGAAAGGTTTTGAAGGTACTAATTATGAGTCAATTTATGAGATAGAATTTTGTCACGTATTTTTTATTGCGAATCACGAGATTTTTCTCAAGTGTCAATTTCATCTGCGAAAAAATGCAAAAAATGGAGTTGCGAAAAATTCCGGTTGTTGACCTAGCCATGCATTCCTCAAAGAGGTGTTGGTATGTCGTAACCAGAATAAAACACAATCCAAGATCGCACTTTTTACTCCACAGAATCGTCAACATTTTTCGAAAAGAAGACAGACAAATTAGACCTAAAAGAGATTTTTCCCTAATTGACGTAATATTTCTCTGTACTTTGACAATCATTCGAAGTCCAAGAAATATTACGTGATCGAAAAAATGGCCTAGTTAGGACACTACTTAAAATTTTGAAACTATTCCTATTTGCTTTTTCATGTATCATGCATGAAAAAGACTCTGAAAAATTTTCATATTTTTCGATTTTTGAAAAATATGAGAATTTTACCTTACTAATGAGTGGGTTAGAGCTTAGACTTTTCTGCTAGTTTCATGCAAAACTAGAAGATGCCTTACGCTTAGGGCGCCAAATAAATATGTTGTGGTGCGGATAAGAATAGTTTCAATAGAAAATAGGGTTCGAATTTATGCTCTATCATTGCGACTTAGAATTATTCCTTTAGTGGGGAATAATTGCTGACTGACTTGTATCCCTGACTAGCTCAATGAGGGAGAGTTTAGCGTTTCTCACTCGACCACAACGCATTTATTCCTGATCCTACCTTAAATAAAAACACCTTTAAACGCCTTTCAATGACATTTTTATTAAAAGATAGCACAGGTAATAGAGACATTTCTGTAACCTAATCTTATGTGCGAGTATATGCTCACATATAGAGACATAGATGGATAAACTTAAACTACATTAATTCGCGATTAGGATATCTAGGGTGTAAAAATAATAAAACTATATAAAAACGCGACGTCATACGTTTCGACACAATTACATTAAATTTACGTTAAGTTTAATTAATCTGGATAGGCGAACGCATGCCTAGGGATTTTATTGAAAACTACTTACAGGCTCCGGAGGTATTTCGGTCACTCATATCAACATGACCAAATCGATTTATGAAAACTACATTTGCGTATGTTGAACTCATAGTGGGCATTGAATGTGTCATTTTTAGCATTATTTTTAGAGTTATTTTTGAAAGTGATTTTGTACAACAAATTAAACTGATTTAAGCTACATTCGCGATATTAAACAGGATTTATCCCCAATGTCCGGAATATCGGAGATTAATCCCAAAATGGGTTAAACGAAAAAGATAGAATCAATCGCGTAAACCGATATTTCCACGCTAGAAGTGGTTTAGACAAAAAAGGGATGACTTGAACAAAATGTTCAAGCGATCATCAAATTAGGCATAACGCCGAAGCACTACCCTTCCGTGTATGGACGAGAAATCACTATCGCGAACTCGTAAGATCAAAGACGGAAACTTCCAACATCCAAAGAACAAGATTTATTCGCGTGCGTCGCTATTTATTAACGATGTTGTAGACGGGGGTGAAATTAGGTAAAGACAACCCTTATTTACGATGCGCGCGTTGGTCTTCCGGATATAACCGATTAATATCGATTATATCTGTATAAAATACACTCGGACTATCGTCTGTGTGCGGGTATGCGTACATAGACGATCCAACCCTATCTATTTCCCCTATAATTTACATAAACCGATCGTTTGTGTGTGTGAACAATCGCCGCCCTCGCATCAAATATACATGACAGGTAGCTTGATTGACGTTTCCCCTACAAAACACTTAAGAATCGTCTTTGCGTGTCTGTGTGTTAGTGACACTAATACGTCAATCAAAGAATACATAAAATGATCGCCTTTGCGTGTGTATGTGTGGGTGGGTACTCACACAGACACACGATGATCTAATTAACAGACGATCATGTATCTATCCTAGCAGTGAACACATTACCAAACCTTCTGGTATTAGGGAGTAAGAAAAGTGTACTATTAAGGTGCACCTCGCTAGTATACATATCTCGCGGCTTTTTCCTAAGAAAGGCTGCTACGAATCACTAGCTGAGCGTGTAGGGCAATCCTTCCCATATCAAAATTATACCCAAAAAGATACGGTCCATATGTTATTGTATCTAGAACTGGTAAAAATTGTTACGAAGTCAAACACATAGTGGAACAGGATGATAAACGTTTGATTAATGCAAGACAAGTTACTACGTATTTGAATAAATATCAACTAGAACAACTGAGTAAAGAACCTAAATTATGCTCTAAATTTGATAAACGTACCTTGAAGAAGAAAATTCAAGAATTCGTACAACATAAAGATTTATTGGAAGACTTTCTCCAAACGATCAATCCAAAAGAAGTCTCCAAAGAACAACCTATAACAAACAAAAATAAGATTATCGAAAAGGTAAAGAAATTTAGAGAAATTAAACAAAAGGTCAAGAAGAAACTCACCGACGATGAACAACATCAATTTGATCGTTCGTTAGAAAGAACTATATCTAGAGAAAAATTCCAGGAGTTTAATAAAGATATAGAAAACCGGTACAATTTTCGCCAACGAAATAGAAAAATAAATTATACAGAAAATGATGAAATAAAAACTAAGATTAAGAAAAAGAAAAATCTTAATTTAATTACACTGGAACACCTGAATCCGGTTCAACAAATTCAATTTACCGGTTTTTATGAAAGTTTTCCTTACTGGAAAAATAACAATGGGATTATAATCACACATCCCACTGATCATTTACAACTACAAATTTGTAAACTAGATTTATCACCCCCTGATCTATTTCAATAATAATGGTACCGGTATTATCTATGATCCCCATTTTGGGAAGGAGCGATATCTTAATTCTGATAATATAGTCCAAAAATAACATATTATCGGTTCAACGAATGAAAACACCTATTTACTACCTGAAGCGGTGAAACAGGAAATAAACTGAAAATTTCTTCACAGTTATCGTTTTACCTCCTAGACATTAGTTAAAGTTGTAGTGTGGTGTTAGAGTTTTAATAAATCCAGTGCAAAATGCCTAAATGGTTGTGTCCAGCCTGTAACGTAGATTTAGTCGTAAACGAAGTGTTAAGATATGCGAAGAACAAATCCTGCAAGCATATCTATCATATTGACTGTTACCGTAAAATACTTAGTGCGCGAATCTCCACTCCGCTTGATCCAAACATATGCAAAGACAAATTCTGCACTCAACCATTGACCGGTTACATAATTACGATTCTAACACCGCTACCGACGCAACAATACTATCAAGATACGATTCAAAAGTTAAACAATAAATTAATTGCAATGTCTCGAATGAATAATAATCCCACACCGGTCCTTATGATGCGATTAGCAGAATTAGAGGCAGAGAATAATGCGTTGCGAAAACAGAACAATTCACTTCGACAACAGCTGATACTAAAGGGAGAGATGTATCAGTATGTTGTCGAAGGAAACCATCTCTAGCCGCCCCCCGCACTCCTAAAAATTCACCGGTTTATTTCTAAAAATCCCTCCTCCAACACCAAGCAACGAGGCAGTTTCTGAGAACATTTCATTGTCACGAGTGTTGAATGCTTCCTTATGGTGTAAAGTTATCAACTAATTCTACCGGAGTTTTAAAAGGTAAATACTAAAAGAAATATTATTACAACCATGCAATTAACGATTTATGATGTTACCAAATAATAAGTGGAAATAATTTTTCACTTAAAATTGCAGTTAATGAAAAACAAAGAAAGCTCGATTTGTTCGGATTCAGCCGCCATTATTGTTTCCCGGCATCAAACGTCTAATCTTATAAAGGTAAATGTCTAGTAATTACTTTTTAACCTTGAAACATTCAATTCTATTCCTTGCTATGTGTTATGTGACCATTTAAAAAAAAAAAAAAAAAAAAAAAAAATAATAATGAAATATCATGACATAAAACCGGTTGATTATATGAACATTCACTACAAGCTATTTTTTTTTAGAAATCATGTCTAAATTATATTTGTGTACACGACTTAATATGTATTCGTTGTCATTTAGGTGGAATACATCTCGACAAGTGAATAAGAAATATCATAAAATCACGAGGATTGTTGAAATGTCACCGGTTATAAGCCCTAAGATCCAATCATTTGAAGGTATTTACTACATTGATTCTGGAAATTTCATAAAAAATATCCCAATTACACCATTGTTATGCATGAAACTTTTTGAGGTAATGTAATAATATAAAAAATTGATTATGATTTAGGTTGAATTACGTGTGTTGAATTCAAAAGAATTATCATTCGAACGTACCGGTCACTCTTAACCAACAAACATCAGGAACATACCTTGTACTAAAAAGTTGCGCTCCTATATTGAAAGGAAAAAACCGCAAAAACAAAGGTATAAATTTTTTTTTACTACGATTTAAACCGTGTTCCTATTCAACATCTACTAACACATGAATATTATTCTGTTAAGATGAATATTCCGCCTGGATTCAACATTAACCCGCCGCCAAACCAGATCGATCCGATTTGCACTACATCGAATCGCGAAGCGGACACGATATGCCCATACTGCGAGAACGGAATATTCTACGATAATCACGATATCCCCCTGGCCAAGAGCGAACAATGCCGTCATATTTATCACCGGTCATGTATCCTTGATATGCTAAATCGAAAAACGGCCGCAGGTAAAAGGCAACCGGTCGCGTGCAATATCTGTGCTGTCGTCGTTGTTAATTACGAAAACGTCGTATTTATACACCACCCAAAAAACGTTGAAATTGAAGAAAAACTTAAACGATTAAATCTGGAAAATCAGATCCTCAAACTAGACAATGATGCTCTGAAAAGAGGAACAGTAAATGAGTCTAAACAAACAGCGATCGACAAACCAGTAAAAACTGTAAACGAAATCGAGACGGTACAGAAATATGAAGAAAAAATCAAAAGTTTGGAACAATTAGTTGCAGAATTAAAAAATAAGATCACCATTTTAGAACAACCCGACTCACTCGACGACACGTACTATCATCTTCGTCCACGAAATCTACCGGTGTATCTAACAGAAATTCCTCAGACCAACTTATATTTGCCATTTGATCGTCACGTAGTGAATTTGCAGTTAATGAATAACTACTACAACGGATATGCTCCTATAATACATAGCTCAATTGGTGCTGCACTGCGTTCTACTGGTATTCGCGTCGATCGGGGACTACCCCCATTTGAAAATAAAGAAGAATTTACGCCAACAGAAGATTTTCAGTATGCTACTTGATATACTTGCCGAGACATCCGGGACGAAAAAATACTCGATCTATATTTCCTTCAAAGATTTCTCATCACGGGAGGATGCTTCTTGTTCCAAATGATAAAACTGCTCGTGATAGAAAACAAAGATTCGGCAGACCGGTGTTCTAGGTCGGAATTTACTGCACCCTATATGACGACGAAAAAACTGTTTCAAAACTTAGAAGGACTGAAAAAAATTCCCAAGTATGTCATCTACACGCCGAGCGACCACGATTTCGAAAGACTAACCTGGAAAAATATAGTCAAAGATATTGAATTACTAATTGACCGGTTATTTGATAATGGTGTTGACGTATTATATTTAATACCGCCATTCCCATTGCCGGGTTACCGGTCACATAATAATCGCATCAAAGCTCGAAAGTACCTTAAATCGTTCGCAAATGATTCTTACTATTCTCCAATGGAGATAATCTACTTGGAAGAAATGGAGGAGTTATTTGACCGGTTGCCTCCCCACTCGATTGATTATACACGTCAAGTAGTAAATATTCATACCAGAGCTATTTTCGAGGGTACAATACGACTATTCCTACTCATTGAAGAAGAAATACGCCAAGCGGATGCAGACGAGAACCGGCGTTTAAATGCCATCACTGTAAACCCACCGGCGAATGTACAAGATCAACCCGAAGCACCGGTCGAAAATAAAATCGATGACAAACCAGAAACGATTAATAAAACTGAAAACTCGGAAGAGAATAAGGATAAAGACGAATAATACGTAATCAAATGCAACATCATTTGAAAGTAATCGTTATCTACTATAGTTTTACACCGGTCAATTATTTCATTAATTTTTTTTTTGCTTACATGGGAAATGAGTAGTCTATGACCATAGCTATATCAATTTTTCACACGAATGTATTATAATTTAGTTAGTATTCGCAATATTTTTTTATATATATAAGTCAAAAGTTTGGTTTTGTTGTCTTAGTTTAAACTGTTCCGTTTCGTTTTTATTTCTTAATTATCCTAAGAAGAGTCATTTATTTCGTAGCTTACGTTATTTTTTGTTGTTCGCCTGAAAAGGATAATATGGATTTTTTACATCTTCATTTATTGATAAGTTTTAAAAAAAAAAAAAAAAAAAAAAAGAAGAGCAGAGAATAAAATTTTTATTTTATTTGCTTATTTGTTTTTTATATCGCCTACAACAGAAATAGTGTAATATTCAAGCTACAACTTAACCCTTCGCAGAATGTCAACTGATTAAAGGTACATCATGGGATTCAAATAAAAAAGGAGAGAAATATTGATCGAAGCTATTTTGAAATTTAAAATGGAAAATAAATACCGATGTCACCAAATAAATCATTCTTCACATTTAATAAATAAACAATTTACCTACGATTAAAACATATCGGCATTTTATGCATTCATTTTGAAATTTTTCGTATTAAAAATACACGAACATTTCCCCTCTCTCTCTTTGAACACCTCCACCCCAAGTGATAAGCAACGAAGGTGCTTATACGTCATAATAACCATCGAGTGCATTGGCATTCTAATAGTGCGTATTGAGTGAAAAAGAATTGTACTTTAAAGTGTCGTTTTTTTTTAAAAATAATTATCACTAAAAGACTGGCGCCGTAGTTAGAAATGAGAATTGAGTTATTAACACCATAATTATTCGCGACCGATCAGATAAAAGGACAAAATTTTACATTTAGCAGCCATCTTGATCATATTACTCCTAATTTCCATCTAAAACAGGTAACTCAAATAATAATATCATTGCATTTTTCCGAGCGAACATCATTACAATTTATCGCTTGCCTAATGATAAAACCATTAGTTACTACATTAATTATTGAGAACCGGTTATATACATGATGAAATATATCGACAATTCACCTAAATTTGAACCGAAACTAATTGATTCAACTACACGATCAATCAAACTACATATCATAGAATAATTAGTAAACAAGATATATAATATAATCGAGGTATTATTTTATGCAAACTGCAATCACAAACAATGATAAGTACTACTACCGATCAAATTAATCAACAATTGTTCTATTTGATTTACAGATTGAAACCGGTATACTCTCCAGCATTAATAGAAATAAGCATATTACTTCAAAATGAATGATTCATGAAACAGAAGTAATGTAAACGTTACCGACAATCCCAACAAAACCAACAACGGACCTTCGAACGAAACGAATAATTTGGTGTGCCCGCATTGCGAAATTGAGATTGATTACCCGAATAAAAACGTACAGCTCGCCAAGAGTGTACGATGTGGACATATTTTCCATGAAAAATGCATCATCGACATCGTATCGTCAAAGACTCCTGCCGGCCGCCGACAATTGATCGCGTGTAACTTATGTACCATTGTCATCGTAGAATATCAATTAATCGCTGTCATCAATGATCCGGTCATTATCGCTAAAATCACCGACTTGGAAAAAGAAGTTATCGAACTACGAGATCAAAATCAAACTCTACGTAAAGAAATTGATGAAAGAAATCAAGAAATCGGTTTAGTTGATCAATTATACGAAGAGATTGAAACGCTTGAAAAACAAATAGAAGAATTGTTGAAGGATGACGTGTTAGACACCAATTATTTCCATCTAATCCCGACTCAAATGCCGAACCATCTGAAAATCCAACCGCATCCTGAATATTTCAACAATATACGAATTTTCTCTAAAAAGGTAAAACTATATTGTGGAGAGTTTACGGGATATCTACCTATCGATCTCGATACATTGGACGAAATCTTGATCAGAAAAGATATACAGGTCGACCGATCTATTCCGCCACTGCCTTTTCAGCCATTTCAAAGCTTCGACTTTATAACTCGCTTTATATCTATCGACATGAGAGACAACAAATTCATGAACCTGTACTTCTTGCAAAGATTTTGGATAATCGGCGGTTTGTACACATTCCAACTAATGAAACAACTAATACGAAAGGATAAACAGGCACTTAACCATGCCGGAGCCAGCGAACATACCGGTCCTTATATGACTACGAAAAAACTCTTTCAGAACATGATCGCTCTAAAAAAAATACCTCCATTTATATTCTTTTCAACAAGTGATCAAGATTATGAACGCGTCGAAAAGGAAGATATTAAGCGAGATATCAAATTACTGATGTATCAGTCCAAGCAAAACGAAGTAAAGACAGTGTTTATATCTCCACCATTCTTACTACCGGGATACCGATCTAACGATAAAAGACGTGAAATTCGTAAGTTCTTAGCAGCGATGTCTACAGAAAAAGAATACGAACCGATGGAAATAATATATTTACAAAACTTTGAAGAATTATTTGACAGAATTCCCCCATACAAAATCGTACCGGTCAAAAATGTAGTCATCCCTGATTATCACATAATATACGAAGGACTTCTTCATTTGATTTTAACTTTTGATGAAAAGAATAAGATCAGAGATACCGAAGAATCAAGAGAGAAAGAAGTAAAATCGAAAGATCCGAACGATGATAAAGATAAAGTCAATAAAGAAGCAAGAAGTGATGAAGAAAAGAAACAAGAGGATACGACTCAAGAACAAAAAAATGGTTAATTACGAACACAATTTTTGATCAACCGGTTCTCATACGTAGGGAGATTTTATGCTCTAAGTATATAACAATTTCAATATTCCTTTGTCGTGTGTTATTAATAGCCTTTATTGTATTTTTTTTACGTTTGTTCTTGATAAAAAGTCATCATCGTAACCTTAATTATGTATGCATGCTATTTTCATTGAGCCTAATTTTGTTTATATTTTGATATTCGTTTTGTACTCATTAAACTTTTGGTAAGACACTATGGTGAGATAGCTATTTTCATTTTTTGTAACCCACAAGACACGTTAAAACTCCTACTCATCATTACTCTTCACTCTTACATATAACCGGTTTTATTAGAAAATCATCATCATCATTGATAAAACATTCTAAACCATACAGTTTATATTCTTCAACGCCGCTGTTTGGTCCTTAACGCTTCGCGAGCACTTACATTATCATAAACCAGTAAATATAATGAATCTCAAGGAAATAATAACCATACATTCAAATCCGAACGAATATTCAACATTGTCATTCGTCGATAGGAAATCTAGTTTCAATAATATTAAGCTAGAACCTCCCAATATACCAAAAATGACTTTATATGATGGGAAAATATATCATTTTGAACGAATGTCTCATTCTCAACCCCATATAATAGTTCGATCCACATTAGTTAATTTCGAACATGGATTTAATCATCATTCGAAAGAAAAATCATCATCAAGAGAAAAGCAATTTCTCCGATTAATCACTGAAATTAGGAGTTACTAAAAATATAAATATCACCGGTAAAATGAGTACTAAAACACCCGAATTAATAAAAATTTCCCTCAACCTCCTTCCAAAGACAAATTAGCCGGAATTTTAATCTCAAATGATAAGTGATATCAGCCCAACATTCGACATTTTCAATAGTGCTAATTACTGTTTGCGTTGAATGATAAATTTCAATTTCGTTTTGGCTTAGACTCTGATTAATTATCATACGATTAGCCGATTAATGTTCATATCATTAATCGATTGTGAGGTTCTTGCATTTTTCTTTTTTCTCTCGGAGAAATCATAAAGCTAATTAACTGGTAGGTAATTCAAATTATCACGTATAATAACCAAACAATATATGATGACTAATTAAAATATCAATAAAATTATTACAGCAACAAGAATCCGTATTAATTGAACCGGTAACATCATTTAATTAGGAAAAATAATTTGAAATACGCAATATAAAGGTTTGTATTTTCATTTTATAAACAACCATCGGATCGAACATTTAGTTACATTTTGTATTTATCATAATACAGCATTTGAACCGGTTGAATATTCAAAACAATGGAAGACGAAAACAACCAAGACGACGGACGATTTATAAATTTCGATGAGATTCCAGAAAATGAGCCACCGGAGGAAAATGAAAAAGCATACACGATTTCGAAGACCGGAGATATAACGATAAATTTAATCATCTGTACCGAATGTAGCGCCGGTTTAACATTGAAAAAATCAGCTGGGATTGTCGCTAACCATGGATGTGGCCATTTATTCCATTGGGAATGTTTCAACGAGAATAGAACAAAAGCATGTCCATCCAGGAATTGTGGAAAAAAGATATCGGCATCAGTTACTCTTGGCCTGACGACGTTTCCTTTCAAAACATATGTCGCTAGCTCACTCGAAATTAAAAGGTTAAACGAAGTAATTAACGAACTTAAAACAAATGCGATGAAGGATAACATCGAACGAACATCTGTGGAAACACAAACGGATTCAAGTGAAATGATAACCGGTAACCAACTAGAAGTTCAACAGCTAAATGAGACAATTAAGACAAAAAATGAAGAAATTATCGAATTGAAGAAACAGCTTGAACAACTAATAATCAATAAACCAACGACAAAAAGGAAAAGAACTAGCGAGGGAGATGATAGTGAGAACGAGTCAATAAAAAGATCAAGGACTTATATTAGTGATGATGAAGAAATCGAAATCGTTTTACCGGTCAATCGGAGTAATTTCTACGAAGCACTCCGTATGAACAATTCGTTGCCTCATTATGAATTACCAGTCAACAATACAATATCATTGACACACGAAAAAGATATCGGTTACGTATCGGTGTATACTAAACCCTCAAAAAAGCGAGGAAATTTAACACCGGTCTTCTTCTTAAGTGGATTTATGTGCGTTGGCACAGGAATCGTAAATGATATTGTCAAGCAAGCTACCCGTACGGACAAAGATTACACGGATGATTGGGTCAGTAATGACTTTGGAGGGAGCTTTGTATCAAATAGTAAAATAATGGGGAACATCGACCGGTATTTTTGGAAAATCCCTCCGAACATTTTCATAAATCTAAGCGACCACGATATTGAGAAGGAACCCATAAAAAAATTAGAAGAATATTCCACCAGAATAATAGAGGAACTACTATATCGTGGCGCAGTTTATGTACACATTGCGCCGGTACCAGCTAACAAAAAGATGAATAATTACGAAAAACGATTGAAATATCGCGAATACCTCAAAAAGATGGTCGCAGCATTGAACATAGATTACCCTGGCCGTACGTACTATGATACCGATGCAGAAAGTTTATTTGACATGATTCCTCCATATCGCGAAGACAAAGAACACTCACCTACCTATCACTACCAATTATGTCTGGAATATGTCGTAGACCTCATCCCAAAATTTAACATGAAATCTTATGGAATTTAACGTTCACCGGTCATATTCATAAGTCAATCACGAAAATTAATGTCATAGAATATTTACCAATTCAAAATCTCATTTCATGACGATGATATTTTTTTTTTTACCAGTAAACTTAAGATGGATATCTCGAATTAATGTAATTTCGCTTAGTTTACGTACCCCTAAAGAATGATTAAGTTTAATAATTAATTTACAGTCAAAATTACCCCGTTTTATTGTTTTGTTTTTGTTGTTTGTTTAATCACAGATATCGGTATATAATGTGCGATATATTATTTCTTGATATTTTTGTTCATACGTGATGTTTTTTATCACTTGAAACCTATGTGAATTTATTTAGTAGTTATAATTATATAATAATCAATTATATCCGAAATAAACCATGAATTCATCTATGCCTTAATTTAAAAACGATAGATTTTGAAGAATTTATTTAAAAAATTTTATGGGAAATAATAGACTAACATATCGAATCCATTTACATTTCTGATGATAGGGATAAAACCCATACAATCAAACTTGCTATGGAACCGGTCAAATCATGAAAATCGAATAAAAGACAAAAGTTGAAATATTCGAACACAATCTCCATATTATCATGCAAAAAGGCCTAAATATCAAGATAATACGTAATTTCAAATATACATTCGGTACATTCAAAACTCTTGATATTTATAACTCCACCAAGATAACGAGAAATCATGAAAATTCATCTTCTATTGGGATTTCTATGATAAGTTTTGATTCCAATTCTCATCTACAATCGTTAGAATAAAAATAGGCATATGATAACAAAGCTATAATAAGGTGCAACCAAAAAACAAGATTTTATTTGAACGGGATAAAAATATTAGCAAGATAAGGCAACTAAAGATATCTACAAATACAAAGATAAGATTGACAACCTATTGAAAGGCCTATTTGCAAAAATGGCCGCTATAAATGTCACTCCCACCAGTTATAAAGCGATAATATCTAAAAGCCAGTTAACAATACAGCAAAAATTTTACCTTACTTCATAAGTAATTTTACAGCTCTAGTTACAACACCTACTGAATTGTGCATTAATTTATACAAACATATTGCAAGTGCAAATTTTTCAAAGTGTTAAATATTACGAACCGGTTTGAAAATTATTCATTTTTTTTTAAGTGGTGTCGTTTCGCGTGTGATTCTTCATTCTCACCGAAATCATTTACTCGTGCCATCGAAAAAGTGAAGTGCTTCGATTAAATTAATCATCTGAAACGAACGGTAAATAAAAATTCATAAATGGATAAACGAATGCTGATGGCTATATGCTCGGAGTGCGATATGTCTATTGCACTCAACCACAAGGGAGAGCTAGACGAAATCCAATTAACTACCCTCTTAGATTGCGGTCATACTTATCATAACATATGTTTGGACAAAATCGAGCCCATTCGCGAAGGAAGTTGACCGTACTGTAAAGTAAATGGATGCAAAAATAAAATAGATATTGCTCAGTACAAAAAATTCAAACCGGCCTATAAACAAATTACAATTTTTGACGAAAACTACATCTCCGACACTGATAAACAGATCGAAAAATTAAAAAAGGAAAAATTGAACCTAACCAACCTCAACCGGATATTTGATCAGCAAATCAAGAACCAAGTGCAACAAATTACTGACCTCCAAAAAGAAGTCATGAAATGGAAAAATGTATCCAGCAAAGTGAAGAACGCAGCAACACAGGTAAAAAATAACTTAATTAAAAGAGCCGGTATTAAGATCGAAAATTCCCAAGACTTATGGGATGCTATCGTTGAAATCGAAAATTATACCGATGATGAAATGTTTTCTGTTATTCAGATGAAAATGAATCTTTCGCCAGAAGAAGAACGTGAATACTCATCAATTATGCAAGAATTATCCTCACCGGTCAATAAACTGAATCTTGAATCAAAAAATCAATCGACATCCGCGAGCTCGTACCAAAATGGATTTGAAGACATCTCTGATATTTCGAGTGATGAAGGTAAATCTGAAACAAATAAAAAACCATTTATCAAAAATAATTCGGGAAAAAAATCAATTAATTCGGATTTTATTAAAAATGTTACAGAAAAATCACCTGAATTCGATTACGACGCATTTAAGCGAATGGCGTGCTCAACACTAGAAGATGATGATATAATCTCGATTGATACCTCTGAAAATAATATTAAATATGAATCACCGGTGAAACAAAAAATTAACCAACAAAAAGAAGACACAATTACAACATACCGCGAATCTAATGAGATAAATTCCAGTTCATCTGATTCATTGTACAATTGGCGTAACTCCTCCTCACGTAAAACAAACCCAGTTGTATCAACTTCATCTGAAAGCAGCTGTCGGAATCATCGTCGAAGTAAATATGATTACGTATCAAAAATTAGAGCAAGTCATAAAAACCGGTATGATCCTATACGTTCACCTGAAACTTCAAAAACAAAGTGGAATCGTAACAAAAGTCAATGCCAAAAGATCGAAGAAGAATTTATTTTCGAACCTACTTACAAGTTAGACGATGAAGCTTTTAAAAAAAGATTAATAGGAAAGTCCAATTTAACAATACAAGGCAAAACGGTCAGGGAATATGTATTAGTAGACAAGTCAAACTACTGGGATATGATGCGAGTATTACCGGACAAGTTAGAAACAAAATTACCGGCCTACCTCAAAGGGTCATACATCGATCAGGTTTTACATTACAACATCATCGCTGCAAAACTAATATTCAAAGGAGGCAAATCCGGAATTGCTTATTTTTTCCAAAATTATTTGTTGATCGGCGATTCGATTGTATACCAGTTAATTACCAATGCTATCGAAAAACCAAAAAATGACGCTGAAATGAATATGTTAAAAAAATGCACGTTCGTAGGAAAATTTACCAACACAAGTTTTATACATATTGCTTTAGATCAGAAATTTATCATCATGCCGAAATTCATAATGGTGTCGATGGGTGAGTCTGAACTCCGCCACCACGACCGGTCTACTAGAGAAAAGAAATTAATCAGAGAAATGCGATTAATGAATGCCTTACCAGTTAAACGTATATTGATCATCCCTCCGATTGCAAATATGCATAACTACGATGAACGGATACAACTAAGAAGATGGTTCGAACAAACTTGTAACTCACAAGAATTTTCTACGAAATTTCGATATTTAAGCTATATAGAATCCGTAATTGATAGATGCGAACCGGAAGATATCCGTGGCAATATACCGGTCCTATTAAAGCAAACAATCTTTGAGTTGAAAATCAGACTAATGTCGGTGTGTTCACACCCGAAAACGTAATTAACGATGATTGATAAAAAATACTTACTGGTCAAAATGATAGCAGTAAATCAGTGCTTACACTTATGCAGGCGAATAAATCACGCTCGATTCGGTTATTACCAATAATTTTAATTTTTTTTTTATATATTGGATCTTTTTAAATTATAAATTTACCGGTTAATCTTATCAAAAACATTTTTTTTTCTTATGATGGTTTATATTTTTTTTTTGTTTGAGATTGTTTCATCATAATTTTAAGTCATTTTCAGGAGACATTTTTTAGTTTGTTCCTAATTACTTTTATGATTATAACAAGTGTTCATATGTTATTTTTAAAAGTAACTTTGTTTTTTTGTTCTTTCTCATCTACATATAGATTTTAACATATTAAGCTGTTTAGAAAATGACAATTTTTTTTTTTGTTTGTTTATTTGCTTGTTATTATTCGTTAATTCATTTTTGTAAATTTTTTTTTTATTTTATTATAACATTTTCCATTTTTTACATTAGTAATCAAGAGGTAATTTGTTTTTATTCACCGTTTAGGTACGCGAGGTTCTCGATAGTTAACTGTATTTTTTTTTATATATATATGTACTAGATTATCTAGTTCCGATTTTTCAAGTTTTTTTTTTTCTTATATAACTTTTATATCTGGTATTTTTTCGTTTTTATTAGAATTTGCTTTGTTTTTTATTTTTTTTTTATTTATATATGTTAGGTACCAAGTCCGAAATTGTACAATTCGGGGTTGGTACAGCCAATTTTGTACCATCTCCGAAGTGTCCGGACCAAGCTTGAATATTACTTTTTCATCGGACTTGGTTTGTACAATGCCCGGAGGGTCCGGACAAAGTGCTCGACTTGGTACAATTTGTGTTGTGCAAAACCCGAAATGTAGTTTTATAATGAATGAATTCGAATTTTACATCCCTTTATTCCATAAATATTGAACCAAATTAAAGGAAATTTAAAGATGACTCTAAAATACACACCACCAGCAGAATTTTCTGGTGCTGAAATTCATTTGTTGATTTTTGGGGAAATTTTTAAAGATTCAAATATTGCTATGCTCACTTCTCAAAAAAAAAAATAAAAATAAAAAGATCAAATTGAGGTACTTACTAACTAAAATGCTGAAACTTGGTTTTGACTCTCTATTTTCAACTTCTCGAGTCGTTTGGTGGTGGTTTTGATTTTTTTTTGGGCGGTATTTATGCACAGGCAACTTAGGCATCTGCCTAGGGCTGCAAATTTTCGGAGGCAGTAAATTTTGAAGCGTTTTCATCTCAATTTTTTTCTAAATTGTATATAAGTATTTAGAGCAAAATTAAAATTTAGCATAAACCTGGATTAGCCATCGATCTTTATGACTAAGTATTAGTGCGTAGTTTTCAAATGAGTAAGGCACGAGAATTTCACGACTAGAAAAGTTGAAAATAGAGAGTAAAAACCAAATTTCAGAATTTTAGTTAGTAAGTATCTCAATTTGATCTTTTTATTTTTTTTTGTGAGAAGTGAGCATAGCAATATTTGAATCTTTAAAAATTTCCCCAAAAATCAACAAATGAATTTCAGCACCTGAAAATTCTGCTGGTGGTGTGTATTTTAGAGTCATCTTTAAATTTCCTTTAATTTGGTTCAATATTTATGGAATAAAGAGATGTAAAATTCGAATTCATTCATTATAAAACTATATTTCGAACTTTGCACAACACAAATTGTACCAAGTCGAACACTTTGTCCGGACCCTCCGGGCATTGTACAAACCAAGTCCGATGAAAAAGTAATATTCAAGCTTGGTCCGGACACTTCGGAGATGGTACAAAATTGGCTGTACCAACCCCGAATTGTACAATTTCGGACTTGGTACCTAACATATATAATCTTAGATATTACGATATTATTATCTTCCGGTCTCTGTTATTATATTTTTTGTTTTGTCAGTAATCATTTTTCGACAACTACTTCAGTAAAATTCGTTTCTGTATGTCGTTATTAAATATCTTGGTCAGAATTGCAAAATTTTTAATTCAAGGGGCAGTCTATTCCGTTGTTAATATTTACCCTTTCTATCCTTTCCTTCTTGGAAAACCTCTCGCATTAGTTGTCTTGTTGAATTAATAAATTTTTTATTCTTAAAGAATTTGTTAATTCAAGGGGCAATGTAGTGGGAGGTTTTTCCCTCTTTCCTCACATCATTTGCTGGGTAAATATTTCCTTAAACGAAAACTCATTTATTTTGCCTCCTACCTATAACATTCTCGATATTAATTATTATCATTGCACCGGCCATATTAGAATTGTACCGGTTATATTACTAATCTAGAGTACGACTAGCGGCGTTTCGAGGAACTTTTATCTAAGCTTCCTACGGTCGAAACTTTTGCATGAATCTTCAGTAGGTCCGAGCACCTCGGCCTGCTCATTCGATGTAGTGAAAAGTTGAACCGGTGTTAATTATCATGAAATATCATACACGTTACACGAATCTCAGATGAGACAATTCATTTATTCAACATCATAATTAAAACTAAACTTTTAATTATCCACAAACACACTATCTCTTTTCCTTCCATCGTCTTATTTTCTGTTTTTATTCTTCGAGAATAGGTGAAATAAATTCATCCGGTCGTTATAGGGTAGCTGCCACCTCTTTCGATTGATTTCTCTGACCAAGGTATGCAATTTGATTTTTTTTTATTTAATTATAAGCTGCACGATTTTCTTTATCTTTGTTTTCATTTTTGTTGCTCAATAAAAGTCTCAAAGCAGTGTGCTTGTTACTTTCTTCAAGTTCGATGGGTTAGGGGTGCCCTTTTATCCCTTCATATTATTCTTGGTATACCTATTTTTCGTCTCCGATTTTAATTATTTAATGGTGAAAGACCCTGATTTTAATTATTTTTCCGGATACATTATTTCTATGTATGAGTCTTTATGGTAAATCTTCGAGATACATTCGTTTCATGATCAATATTACGCCATGCGGATATTGATCCATTCAGACTCAACATTTTAATTTGAATTAGGTCCAGGATTCTATGCTTTATTTTTTCATTTTTATTTATTATGTCCGAATAACCCATGGCGAGGCGGTAAATCGCCAGACGTGGGTGTGCTTTAATTAGCTAGGTCATTTCCCAGGGGTTTCATTATTTTTTTTTGGTTCTTGGGATGATGCGTTGCATGAAAAGGAATTTTCGGCACGCTTCAAAATTGATGAAGTAGAGCATTCTTCAATTCCATCACATCCAAAGACAGCTGAAATTATTATGAAATCTCTGGTATGGAAAAGCTAAACTACTGGTGGATACTCCTGCCCAAATTTTGTACGTACTAACGCAATATTTTTACCACCTATGCTCCCTTTAAAAAGTGGCGATTGACTGTTTTTTGTTTTAAATGAAATGTAAACTTAATATAACAATAAAAAATTATGATGCGAAGAAATCGACTTTTGATTTATCTACCCGGAATTTCGTTGGGCAGAGAGGAAAAGAGAGGCAACGATTAAATAATACCACCTGGTTAATTTCAAGGCCTCTTTGTTTCAACTTCATTTTTCACAGAAGAATTGTATAGAATTTTACTACATGAGAATTTTTATTAGGACAAATTGATACTGACTTAACTTTGAAATCAAAAATCTTCGAAAATGATTACTCAAAACAAATTTAATAGAGATAATTTCCGATTTTTCACCTATTTCGATGAGTGCAATTGACACTTTTTCTCAAATCCAGAAAATTATGACTTCATTTTATTTACTCAAAGAACTTTTTCTTTGAATTATTCAAATTTTTCTGCAAGTTTTAAACCCATTTTTATAGGTTGCACGTATGACACTTTTTCAACAATTTTCAAAAATACTGACTCAATTTTGAGCTTAAAATTCTTATGAAATGCTTAAAAAACATTTTCGAATAATATTTTTAATTTTTTCGAATTTTTTCCCCATTTTGATATTTTTTATTCTCGATTAAAATTTGGGATTTAACCTACTTGGTCAATTTTTGGAGGGGGATCGAGTCTTCTTAGAAGGTAGGTGGGCGTGGGTAATTCCCCCAAAAAAAGGTAAATTTTGATATGCATTATTTTGAAAAACAAAAATCATTTTTTTGGAAAATTTCAAGTGGGATTCATTTCTATCTGTGTCCCATGGCCCTTTTCTAGTGTTGGCCTCAATTCAATCCCCCACAGTGGGCCACAGACCCCCCTCCCCCCCTAAAATGGCAATAATTATAAAGACTTTGCTAGTGCCACGCGCACTGAACCGATTTAACAATAAACAAACAGACCTTGAAAAAATGACAAAGTATTCAGATAGTAAGTATCCCAAATAAAAGAGTTTACGTCAGTCGGTTTCTACTATGTAGTATGTAAGTATGAAAACTTAATTATCCTCGATGTAACGATGAACATTAATTATCGTCAAACAAATTTGACACTTATGATACTGAATGATTTAAATGAAGATTCACCTTCGTTTATTAATATACTACCCGTGTGGTGTACGCATAAACATTACATACGAGTACAAAAGTAGACTATAAACACTGTAGCTACAGGAAAATTCCATATCGTTACATTTCACCCACAAAGGATTTTTGGTTCGCGAAATTCGCGATAATTATTAAACTGTAGTCAAAATTAGGTACCTACCTACCCACTAACGAGCGAGGCAATTTATAATTTTAATTGCAGTCAGACATTGAAGAACGAAAAGTAGGTACAGTCAAAATTCAACAGTGCTTTCCGCGACTTGGCGTTGCAAGGTGAAAGTAAAAATCGCGAAATCTTCGTTAGTGAAATTATTTTTACCCAAGTTGTGAAAAAAAAAGAAAACGGGAAAAAATGAGTAATTCGGACGATATCGTTATTTCTGGCATTTCTGGCGTGTTTCCAAAAAGTGAAAATGTGGAAGAATTCAAGAATAATTTATTGGCTGGAAATGATATGATTTCATCATCATCTGAGAGACACAACAAAAAAGGTAAGTGCGAGGTACCTTCTACGACAGACCATCCTACAGTCTTTCACAAATCATGACAAAACTTTTTTTTTCAATGCGCAGGCTTGAACGCTGGATTATTAAAAACAATCGATCATTTTGATTATTCTTTTTTTCGCATAAATAATAATCATGCCCAAAGTATGACATATTCGGCGAAAATATTGCTGGAAAAAACCTTCGAAGCGATTCTCGACGCAGGTATGTACGATACCATGGAATTTACTTTATGGATACGACATCTAGGTATGAAAACGATACTTGAGAATTTTATTTTTAAAATTTTGAAGGTTACAATCCTCAAGAAATAAAAGGGGAAAACATCGCTGTTATTGGTGGCGTATGGGATCTCAATGATGAAGGCGATCCAGCAAAGTATAAGAAAACTGAAACGTATTTAGGATTCGCAGGCAAAATGGCATTCATGTTGACGAACAGAATTTCGCAATGGTTGGATGTTCATGGTAATACCTATAAACTGACAATGACAGTCTAACGTATTTTGTACGTATTCGCCTGTAGAGAATAAGATCGTTGAGTTACCTCGCTCCTTGAAAGTCACCCCTCAGAAGCAGGTCCATCGATAGGGGAAGCAAAGGGGACAGTTTGCCCTGGGCTCGCACATTCTAGAGGGCCTGTAATCAAAGAAAACCTTGTTTCTTACATCTCAAAAAACACATTTTCAAAAGCTGTTTCCCTCACTTCGCTCGGGATTGATTCTTTTCCAATTCAAAATTGAAATTTCAAAAAAAATACCTTTCAACTTATAAAGTTTTAGAGTGAAAAAATGAACTCCTCACATAAAAAGTATCATCTTTATGCCTCTCGAAATACAAATTTTCAACAGCTTTCGCCCTCTCTTGAACCTATTCTCATTTCTTTTTTTTTTAAATTAACATCCTAAAAGCCAAAAAATAAACTCTTCGCAGAAAAAAGTATCCTTTTAAGTTCTCTCAAAATATTCAAATTTTCAAAAGCTCTCGCCCTCACTTCGCTCAGGCATGTCTTCTTTATTAAAATCAACTTCCTAAAAAATTGTTTTTAGGCCTCTCAAAATTAAATTTTCAAAAACTCTCGCCCTTGCTTCGCTCGAGCCAATTTTTTTGATGTTTTACAATTTAAAAATTCATATCCGGACCCTCACAAATCCCAAACAGAAAATGAAAATTTTTACAAGTCATATTATGAATATGATATCAATCAGAAAAATTGGCATTTTCCCCCAATATCAGTCAGCAAAATTTCGGCCAAACCACCTCCCCTTATACACCCTCTCAAGAAACCTCAATGTAGTTTCATCCCTGGAAATGGAGCCAAATCCTACTCAGAAGTCCGATTAGTTCTCAACAGTTGATTGATGAAATAGGTACGTAATTCGAAAAAAAAACGGTTGAAAATTTTTTTAACATATGAAAAAAAAAAATAATACGGAGCAATTGTTTTAATCAACATCCTTTATTGTACACTCTCAGTTGACTGCAATACTAATATACACTTTGATTACTGCCTCAGGACCAAGCTATTCCGTGAATACAGCTTGCTCATCCTCAATGTACGCCATTGATCACGCAATTAAAACTATTCAACGAGGACAATGCGAAGGAGCAATCGTGTGCAGCTCAAATTTTTGCTTAACCCCCACAGAATACTCACCCTCTACACCATTTCTCAGCCCAGATGGGACAAGTGCACCATTTGATGTAGATGGTACGTATTTATTTACCTATTCAATCAATTTTCAATGGAAATCAAAAATATATTGGAAAATTTGAAAGACAGAAAAAATAAAAAAATTCTGTCAATACTTGAAGCAAATTACCGAAAATTTACTCAAATGTATTTTTTCCCCTTCAGCAAACGGTTATGTGAGATCTGAAGCAGTAGTCGTAGTTTTTTTGCAAAAAAGAAAACACGCGAGACGGATTTACTCAACCATCATTCATTCGTCAACCAATTCCGATGGATTTCAAGAAAATGGATCAGGTTTTCCATCGATCAAAGCACAAATAAATCTATATCAACAATTTTACCAAGAAATTAGCCTGGATCCCCGAAGGATTTCTTATATCGAAGCTCATGGTACTGGAACTCGGGTAGGCGTAAAAATTCAATCACCAATAAAAATATGCAAAATTACAGCCAACATAAATGTAGGTATTGAATGTGAAAAAAAATATCGTTTTTTCTGTCATAGGCAGGAGATACTGCGGAAGGAACATCCATCGATAATTTTTTCTGCGCGAATCGTGCAACTCCATTAAAGGTGGGATCAGTCAAATCGAACATGGGACACGCTGAGGCGGCAGCAGCTTTATGTAGCATAATCAAATTAATCATAGCTTTCGAAACTGGAACGATTCCTGCCAATCTACGATACAATAAACCAAATCCCGACATTAAGGGTTTGATTAATGGACATCTCGAGGTTATTTTATAACATGGAAATCATGTTTCAGCTACCATCGTGATTTTGTGTCACAGAAACTGAATTCAATTTTCATTTTAAAGATCGTTACAAAATCAATTCCCTTGGAAGGGGATTACTTTGCATTAAGTTCGTTCGGAGTTGGTGGATCTAATGGTCACATTGTCCTAAAACCTCATAGAAAAGTCCAAGATGAACAACATTCGATCGATGAAAATATGCATTGGCTAGTTACAGCATCTGGAAGAACAGAGGAAGCAGTTGACTGCATTTTGAATTCTGTAAAACTGGTTCAATTTTACTCACGCAACAAAAAAATGTTGACATTTTAACTAATTCGTCGCATACTTGATAGGTTGAAAAAAATAGGAATGCCGAGTATATTCGATTATTGCATGAAATTTTCAAATACGGAATTCAAGGTCATCCTTATAGAGGATACATAATTCTACAAAAAAATAATTCACCCAAAGTGTCTAAAAAAGTAAGCTAAACTATCGCAGAAGATGCGAATATTCATTCTAAAAACAGCCCAATAAAATCGAAAAAAAAAATGTTTTTTCAGTTCTTTTCTGGTGAAAAACGGCCAATATGGTTTGTTTTTAGTGGTCTAGGATCGCAATGGCCTGCAATGGGAAAATTGTTAATGGAAATTCCAATTTTCGCTCAGTCTGTACGTAAAAGCCACGATGCGCTACGATCAAAGGGTCTTGATGTAATAAAAATCATTTCAAAGGACGATCCTCAAATACTCGACAATATTCTAAACATATTTGTAGGAATAACAGCCATTCAGGTAACCTTTATCGGTATGAATTTGGAGCAAAGAATTTTTCGAATGAAAATTCACCTTTCCAACAGATTGGTTTAGTGGATGTATTGAGCATAATAAATATTAGACCAGATGGAATCATCGGTCATTCAGTAGGAGAAATAGCATGTGGATATGCTGACGGTTGCTTGACAGCCGAACAAACGATTATGGCAGCTTATTACAGGGGTTTGGTTTTAATGGAAAGTGGTTCCATCAACGGAACTATGGCAGCTGTTGGTAAGTGAAATTGTAAAAATGTGTCATTGAAAATGTTGAAACAGAGACAATCTTCATTCTCTTCTTTTCACATAACATCTTTCATCCACTTTTCAGTGTATGTAGAAGAAATAAAAAAATTAGATAAAGACCTCTGCCATTAAAAAATTCAATTATTATTCACTCAGGTGAAAGCTACGAAACGATGAAAAATCTCATACCCCAAGAAATCGATATCGCATGTCATAATGGTCCCAACAGCTGTACCTTATCAGGACCAACGGATATTATGCAGAATTTCATCGAGACATTACAAGAAAAAAATATATTTGCACGCAAAGTGAATTCTGCAAACATTCCATCCCATAGTCGTTACATCGCTTCACGGAAATTGCCATTTTTATCCTACCTCAAAAAAGTAAGCCCGCCTCCTGAAAAATGACCAGTGAAATGCTATAGGCTTAAGAACTGTTTCATCTTTCCCTTCAGGTTATTCCGGAGCCGAAAATTCGTTCAAAAAAATGGATAAGCACATCTGCACTAGAGCACAATTGGGATAACGAAGAAGTCAAATATTGTTCTGCCGAATATCAATCGAATAATTTCGTAAATCCGGTATACTTCGAAGAAGGCTGCCACCATATACCTGATAATGCGATAACTATTGAAATAGCACCTCATGGTCTCCTGAACGCCATTTTAAAACGTTCTTTACCGAAAACTGTACACAATATTCCATTAACTTGGAAAAATAGTGAAAACAGCGTAGAATATCTACTAAGTGCCTTAGGCCAGTAAGCATTACCTAATAGTCCGGTATAAGGACAAAAGGAATACTTCCACCCCCACGACACGCTGCCGATCCTCTGGCACATTTTTTTCTTAAAGGAGACATTCTAAGGAACACTTCAAAGCAAACTTGCGAAAGAAAAGGCTGGCTTTACTAACAAAATGGCAGCTATTTTGATTGACAAGACAACCAAAATCGCAAACACTCTCCAACATAAGACTTGCACGAAATTCTTTGAACTGGACATAACTAGACCGAAAGAACATGCAAAAATTCATCACCAGCTGAAATTCCAACAGCTAATGTGCATTTCTCGATTTTTAGTGAATTTTTGAAAATAACATTTCAACCCAAAAATAAGAAAAAATCAAAATTTTACCAAATGGGCCTAGAAAGCTGAAATTTTGGATGTACCCTATTTTTGAACTGTCAAATCGATTGGAAACGGTTTCAACCCGTTTTGAGCATTTCTGGAGCCTCTAGCGGATTTTTGAAACTTGAAATTTCCACATGAAGAAATTTTGTGGAAAATTTCAGGTTTAAAACATCTACCGGAGACTTTAGGAATTTTCAAAAAGTCGCTGGAGGCTCCAAAATAATTCAAACTTACCAGCAGTCGGATTTCTAACTTCATTATATGAAATTTTGTGGAAATTTCAAGTTTCAACAATTTGTTGGAGGCTTCAGAACTGCTCAAAACGGTTTGAACCCGTTTTAAATTAATTTGGCAAGTCGAATAAGGTACATTCCAAAAAGCTTTTTTAGTGAGTTTGGTAAAATTTTGATTTTTTTTCTGATTTTTGGCTTAAATTTGATTGTCAAAAATTCATCAAAAATTGAAAAATGCACTTCAGTTTGAAATTTTGGCTGGTGATGAATTTTTGCATGCTTTTTAACCTAACAATGTCCAGATTCAAAAAATTTCGTACGTGTCCACTGTCCATATTGGAAAGCAAAATCTACAATTTCGGCAGACCTGTTATTCAAAATGGCCGCCCTTTTATTATGTAGTGAGGCCAGCTTTTTTTGGCTAGTTTGCTTCAAAATGTTCCTTAGGATGCCCCCTTTGAGAAAAAAGTGGTTGCAGAGGATCACGGGAGAAGGTTGCAATTATTCCTATTGTCAAAGTTCAAAACTGCATAAGTAGTCATACACAAAAATAATGAATTGAAAATAATCGTAGATTCTACGAAGCCGGTGGTGAGATGGAGCTGAGCCACCTTTATCCGGAAATCGAGTTCCCAGTAAGCAGATCAACTCCGATGATTTCTCCATTAATTAAGTGGAAATACGAAGAACAGCAAAAGCCTTATAACATGAGTGCGAATACAAATCAATCAAATGAGAGATATTACACGGTTGATCCGAATAGTGAAGAATATAATTATCTTTGGGGTCACATCATTGGAGATAGGAATTTGTATCCTGGCAGTGGTTATTTGGTAAGGACTTAAACATAAACCACTTCCCCCCCTAAAAACTACAGCTGATAGTACCCAAATCTTGCACTCAAGCATTTACATCCTTATCCAGCAGCCTGTACAACAAACTCATGAATTTCAAATTTTATGATTTTTTTCAGTGGCTGGTCGCTGAAGCCATTTCTATGATAAAGAGAAAGCCACTGACGCATTTTTCCATCGTTTTTGAAAATATTCATTTTGAACAAGCAGTAACCATCCCAACCAAAGGTATACGTAGAAACAAACATTTCACTTCGAAAATAAAACAAAATAAATTTACTAATTCATAAATTTTAGGTAGTTTGTATTTTCACATCGTTATTCAAGATCACAACAATCAATTTGAAGTGAAATGCGACGAAGCTGTGGTAGCACAAGGGAAAGTTCGAATTTTGGAAAATACTCGTAAGGATGTGACCAACGTAGAACCATTCAAAGATGAAATATCCAATTCAGGTATTTTACCATTGAATATCAACGATTTCTACAAAGAACTGCGATTAAGAGGTTACCAATACAATGGATTATTTAAAAACGTTCAGTATGTCAATTGCAATGGTAATTTTTAAAGTTCACATTTTCTTGGTTTTAGTTTTTCACTGGTTTAGAGTTTAGTTAAGAACTCACGAGTCTTATTTTTATCCACTTTTTTTCAAAAGGTACATATGGAGAAGTATCCTGGAGCAGAAATTTTGTAACTTTTATCGATACGATGTTGCAAATCACCTTATTGCATGTGGACAGTAGAGCAACTCTTGTTCCTACATTCATACGCAAAGTTGTGGTAGACTTTCAGAAACATTTTGAAATGCTAGAATCTTTGGATGAAGAAAATCCTAGTTAGTATCTTACATTATTGTTTTGTGACCCATATTTTTAAAATGACGAATTATACCTATTGATACGTGATTTCAATTCAAATATAACAAGAAAGGTACTTTCACTTGGCAGAAAAAATTTTTGAACCGGAGAAGGCTGAATCAAAAGAGCATACAAAAATAAAGACATCAGCAATCAAAATTTAAGGTGCTCTCAAAAAAATCAAAATTTTACAACATTTTAGCGCTGAAGTTTGGCTTAGCAAAAATTGTTGGAATTTTCTAACTATAACTGGAGACTCCAGAACGGCTTGAAACCACATCTAATCGGCTCAGTGTTTTAAAATATTAGTGTATAAAGTATATTTTACCACTCCAGCTTTATTGAATACAATTTTGAAGAAATTTCAACTTTCAAGAGGATGCTGAAGGCTTCAGAACCGCTGAAAATGTTTCTAATCCGTTTCCAATCGATTCGGGTTATCAAAAATGTCCAAATTTGATATCCAAAAATTCACAAAAAATCGGAAAATGTACCTGAGCACCTAATATTTTCACCAGGGATGTGATGTGTTTTTGCATGTTCTTCCAATTTAGCTTTTGTCTGGTTGAAAATTTTTCTGCTGGTTTGGATACCTCCATCGTAAATATACCAATTCCATAGAATTCCCTGTTCATTACCACTCCTATCACAATTTATTGAGTGCCGGAGGGATTCAGATGAGTGGATTGAGATGTGCTGAGATTAATCGTCAAAGAAAACGAGCAGATCACGTACTTCAACGATATAACTTTGTTCCAAATATCAGCAATGAAGTAAGCTAATGATTTTCTCCAAAAATATACTTCAGTTATTGGAAGAGAAATTCACAAAAAAAAAAATGTTCCCAGAAAATGGACTTGAATACAACAGTCGACATTTGCACTGAAATAGCTACACAGAATACTCTAATTATCAACGCAATCACCTATGAAATAATTGATCAAGATTACAGTCGAACTGGGCCTTCCATATCAAAAGCAGTTTTAAAAGCCTTGCATGATAGACCAACATACAAGGTACCTATGTATAAGACTATGAGACTCATTAGCACGATAAATCGTCTGACCAATGCAGCACCTACTAATCAATAACTAAACCATTCAATTATTCAGGCAAACGTTAACATTTTAACGAATTCAATTAAAGCAGAGGAAACAGAGGCATCAAGCGAAATAACAGTTTCGAATGGAAAATTACCAAACAACAAAACTGTTTTAATGGTGATCTTGTCACACATACAAAAACAAAACGAGGTTGGTAAAACATTTCAGCTCATGACAATAATAATCCAAGACTATGCTTCTTGATCAAATTCAATTGATTTTAGGGCATCGAATCAATTTTGGAAGCACTGAGAGATGATGGCTTTATCCTCACGAGGGAATCAATCGCTGAAAATGTTCCATTTGAAAAATTGGGCTTTAATGTCTGCTTTAGTCGAATTATTAATGATACTGAAAAAATTATGCTCCTTAATAAAGTAAGCTCTCCGAAATAATTGTTAAAAAGTCCGACTCGATTCTTTGATCCAATAATAAAAAGTGTAAGTATAACAACAATCAATATAAGTACATATCTCCATTGCACAGTTGACAAAAAGCAAACCAATCAAGCAAACAATCCAAATAAAAGATAGTTCGTATTCTTGGGTACCTGAAGCCCAAACTGCTATTTCAAATCTCGACCCCGAGAAAGATGAAAAATTGATATTGTACGCGGAAAAACAACCAAATAACGGAATACTGGGCTTTTTCAACTGTTTGAGGAAGGAAGACAAAGGAAAACATATCAGGTACGATCTCCTTTCCTCTCATCAATATACTCATTTGGTGTCAATTTTACCAACATACGTCATGTTCAAGGTGTTTTTTCATCATGGATGACAAAGCTCCTTCTTTCTCCCTGGATGATCCATTTTATAAATCTCAATTAGATAAAGATCTCTCTCATAATGTATATAAGGATGGAAAATGGGGCGGTTACTGGCACTCATCACTCAACTCATTGACTGATATAGAATCCAGTCATGCATTCTGTACGTTGGAAGAACGTGGCAATCTTTCCTCTTTCAAATGGATTGAAGGCTCGTTGGATCCTTTAACGTAATCTTTAAATTCCTCGGCTCATATTACTTACAATTTCTCAAAATTTATATTTTTTGAAAAACTGATTTCAGATATGGAGGAATTTGCAATGAAAAATTTCTAGTTCATGTTTATTACAGTGGAATCAATTTCAAAGACGTTATGCTATCAATTGGAAGAATTTCTCCAACAGACTCGTTTTCTTATAGTCGCTTATCAGAGGTTAGTTTTTATCGAAAACGTAATATTGTGACGAGGAGGGGGCATAGACCCTAAAGTTTCATTATAAGTTACACAATCTCATTATTACAATGATCAAAATCATTCAAGTGTTGCATTGGAGGCGAATTTTCTGGTAAAGATAGAGTTGGAGTAAGATTAATGGGAATTGTGCCTGGTAAGGGAATTTCTACAATGGTCGAAGCATTACCAATCATTACATGGAATGTACCAGACAGTATGACATTAGAGGAAGCAGCTAGTATTCCTCTTGTATATGCTACAGTGAGTGTTAAATTCACGTATCAATCAGTGGCGCAGCCAGGATTTTCTCAAGGAGGGGGCAAAACCCGATTTTTAGGCATGAAAAATTGAAATCAGGGGTAATTTTCTGGAAATCTATTGTGATGTGTGGTGATTTCAAGAAAACGAAGGCAAAATTACTGCTCGAGCGAAGTGAGAGCGAAAATTTTTAGAAAAAATGGATCCAAACAACGAAAAACGTCCATTTTTGCATGTTTTCTTTTAAATTTTCGCTCACAAGGGGGGGCCATGGCACTCTTCGCCCCCCCTCTTGGCTACGCCACTGGTATCAATGTATTATTGACATTCTCAGATTTTGATAAATAGGCAGGTATTATTTCATTAAGTTTAATTATAATATTATTTGCAGGTTGTATTTGCCTTCTTTTTCAAAATGACACTGAAAGAAGGACTTTCAGTCCTCATACATTCTGGTAGCGGTGGAATTGGTCAAGCAGCCATAAATATTTGCCTGCATTACAAATGTAATATTTTCACAACTGTTGGAACTGCAGAGAAAAGGGAATTTATTAGAAAAGCATTTCCTCAAGTGAGTTTTCCAATTAATCCCTTGGTTCAAAATCTAAATAGGAAGCTGATGCTTGACATGTATCTCTAGGGCTAGGGTGTACCTTGAGAACATTTTTTTTCGTTTTTTTTCCGCTCCCACCTTCCTAAAGTGTTCACTCGGTGTAAAACAAATGGTTCCAGTGAGACCCCCCCCCCACTTAACAAAACATAAAAAATTGAAGTAACAGACAAAATTTGAAAAATTGTGAACTTTTCAGTTCCAACATCTCAGTCAAGTCCCTTACTTGGATAAAATAGATCTCTTAATCATACTTATTTGTGAAAAAAAAAAATATTTGAAACGCTCTAGAGATGGAGGAAAATTTCTTCAACCCTGTTGGTGAAAACAAATCGTGCCAAGAAGTCCCCTTCCCTCCCATCCCCCCCCATTCTAAAAATAAACCAGAAAACCAAAAAATTGACATTTCTACCTCCGTTTTTTTTTTACCTTTTAATCCTTAGATTTGGTCCATCTTCATCAGAAAAGCACTAGGTACTTATTTAATGTTTCCGATTTGCCCCTCCCTCTCCTCCACGATGGAAAAGTGGAAATTGGTCTTTGCCTAAGTTTCCAAAAATAATTTGATTTGTTGAAAGAAAGTTTTGGATGAGCTACACTAGCCAAAATTATTAAGGTACCTACACCCTGATGAGTCACCCACTTACAGGACCGATTCTACAAAATGTTAATTTTATAACTTTTTGAATGACTAGATCCCAGAAAACCATATCGGTAATACCAGGGACATTTCATTTGAAAGCATGATAATGAAACAAACAAAGGGCAGAGGAGTTGATGTAGTATTGAATAGCTTAGCTGAAGAAAAGCTTCGAGCTTCAGTTCGCTGTGTTGCAAAAGGTGGACACTTCTTGGAGATAGGAAAATTTGATATGGTTAAAAATAATCCATTGGGTAAGTAATGGCAATGAGTAGGCATATTTTGGTATCGATTATACCCAAATTTGAAGAATGTCGGATGTAACAGTTCAATCATTTTTCCTTCTCCTTGCTGATTAATTCGTCAAATTTTTATTTAGAATTGGGACATTTCTTGAATGATATCACATTCTACAGTGTGCAATTAGATGTTCTACTATTGAATCACAAAAATCCGATAGTTTTTGGCATATTCGAGAAAATTCAAAAAATGCTCGAGCAGGGAATTATAAAACCTATCGACAGAACAATTTTTCAAATCGATGAAGTGGAATCCGCTTTTAGGTAATAAATAGGTTGCTTACGTAAATGCTGGACTATTGTTGTCTAAATAATGATATTTCACGACACCTTTAATTTTGTAAAAAAAAAAATATTAATGCAGATTAATGGCATCTGGAAAACATATCGGTAAGCTGATCATCAAAATTAGAGACGAAGAAGAAAATATCAAATCAATACCAAGACCGATGCAAATGAAAGTGAAACCAAGAGTAACTTGTCGAGAAAATAAATCGTACATAATTTTAGGAAAGCACTTATAGTTTTGGATTTTAAATGAGCAAGTACCTAATAATGAAGTTCAAAGGTGATTATTGCATGTTCTTCTTACAGGAGGATTGGGAGGATTTGGGTTAGAACTGACGGACTGGCTGATAATAAGAGGAGCTCGTAACATCGTGCTAAGCTCACGAACAGGCATCAAAAATGGCTACCAATCATACAGAATAAATTTATGGCGTTCTTACGGAGCTCGTATCATCATCTCCACTGCTGATATCTCCAAAGAATCAGGCATCGAGAATTTAATTCAAACTGCAAATTGTTTAGGTCCAGTGGCTGGAATATTTAACCTCGCAGTGGTAATAACAAAAGCAAAAACAACTCAGGGCACACACCATCCCAATGCCAACAAAAAAAAAAATACCTAACATTCCTCTCATTTATATAGACTTATATGGACGATCCATTTTCAAAACAAACCGAAGAAAAATTCAACATCGTTGGTGATTCAAAAGCGATTGCAACTTGGCATGTTGACCAACTGAGCAGAAAAATGTGCCCAAATTTGGAATATTTTGTGGTATTTTCCAGCATAATTTGCGCTTATGGAAATATAGATCAAACCAACTACGGTTTTGCCAATTCTGTTATGGAAAGAATATGCGAAAACAGACGTTCGGATGGTTTACCAGCGTTAGCCATACAATGGGGACCTGTAGGCGGAGTTGGTGTACTTTCTGATGTATTTGAGAGTAACCCATCCGCTGTTATAGGTAATTTTCAATGATATTTTTACCATTTTTAAAATTCAAAATGGGAAATTTGAACGAATTTTTTGAAAATAATATTAAAGGGATTCTTACTTACTTTTAATTTTGAAATAGCAGAATAAATTGGAAGTTTGCTCAATTTCAAGGAAGTAAAATTCTTTTCTTTTTAAAATTTACATGCAAATATCTATAGGTAAGTTTATTTTATGCAATTTTTTCATTATAAAATCACTTACTAATTCTTATTTGAAAATCAAATGATCCAATGATGAAAACTAGCACTCACCTAAAACAGAGAAAAATACAAAATTACGGATTAGTTTTTATAAAATTATGTGCTTCAATTTCTCATAATGTATCAACTCAACATTAATTCGACATACAGCTAACGTTATTCAGAGAAAAATTTTCAATTTCTTGATTCAATAAAAAGTTTTTAGCAGAAAAACTCAAGTATTTGATTCAGAATGTTTGGAATTTGTGACAGCATTAAATTTTAGCCGATTTGGACTTGCTGGGGGCTTAAGATAGGCTCGAAAATGGAGGAGGGAAGGTCAACTTTAGAACTTTATAAATTTGAAACAGTCAAATTTCACTAATTTTAGCAGTAGGTACTTTTACACTGTTACCTTCAATGACGACTTTTTGCCTTCTTGAAACAGTGAAATTTGACTGTTTCAGATTTAGAGAGAACATAAAACGATTTTCAAATATTCATCTCCACATTTCCACATTGATAGTAATTTCCCCATTCTTTTCCTCGACTAATGTTTCAGGAGGATGCGGTTTTCAAGAAATCAAATCATGTTTGGAAACATTAGACTGTTTAATGAAACACCATTATTCTATTATTAGCAGCATAATTGTAGGTGAAAAACAAACAACTGATTCTGACATAGTAACTAAAATATCTAATGCAATGGGTAAAAATTATGGCAAATAATAAGAATTCGACTTGAACAATAGACCTAGGTAAACAAAATCTCACTACTTTGGTTGTCTTTTTATTTTTTGAATAGGTATTAAAGATCTTGAGGCTATATGTTTAACGTGGACTTTACCAGAACTAGGAATGGATTCGATTTTAGGGCTAGAAATAAAACAAATCTTTGAAACGGAATTTAATACTTTCTTTACATCAGAAGAACTACAATCCATGACCTTCGCAAAATTGATTCGTTTAAAAGAAAACAAAAACAACGCTTCGATTGCAGGTAATGACAATGCATGGAAATTATCTAACAATGTGTAGGTAAATAAAGCTTTAAAAAACTGAATTTTTGATTTTATGCAGTTCATGAACAGCCAATACAATTGCATCATCTCAATAGTGAAGAAATGTGGGTTCAGCCGATTTTGCGAATACCATTCATCGATGGAGAAATTCAAGAGCCAACCTCAGTTGATGAAACTCCCACTGTTTTTGTATTCCCTGGAATAGAAGGTCAGTTGGTAATTTAAGCAATAGGTACCAGCTCATCTCATTTGACGGACGTAAAAATGAATAAAATCTCAACTAATTAAATGTCCACGATTTCAGGGTTAGCTCTAGCTATGGAATCACTAGCTAAAAATTTACATTTCCAAGTGCTATGCTTCCAATATTATTTTGATACTGATGAAAGACAAAATGTTATTCAATCTATGTGTGAATATTTTTCATCTGTAAGTAGCATTTTTATGAATAAATATCGTACCTATTTTATTAGTAAAAAAAAAATAATATTTTTTAGATCATTTTGGAAAAACTTCGTCCTGAACAAGAGTTTCATTTCATTGGCTACAGTTTGGGTGCATTAATCGCCGTAGAAACAGCCAAAATATTAGAAAATCGAGGAAGAAAAGGACACATTTGGCTAATCGATGGTTCGCCTAAAACTGTCAAAATGTTGGGTCTGAACAGAGATAAATTGGAAGAAAATGTCCCCTTAGAAGATGATGAAATACAGAATCGAATTTGCTTCATATTCATAACAACATTATTACCAAAACTACCCAAGGAAAAAGTAAGACGTGTTAAATTTCGTGAATTAGGTATAATTGCAACAACAAATTGAAATATTCTAGATCAATTTCTTTTCTTTTTTATCAGTATTCCAAAAATATAGAAAAATCAGTCGATTGGGAATCCAAAAAGAAAATAACTTCGTCGATGTTCTCAAGCATGATGGAAAATGAAAATCTTATGCATCGATTTTTAGACAAGCTATTTAATATAATAAAAGCGACACACACTTATGAAATATCTCCAGTTTCCTTGAATTCATCCTGCGTTTTGATAAGATGTGTCAAGAATTTATACGGTTTACCTTTCAATGAATCGTACAGCTTGGCAGAGGCAAGTTATCTAGCACTATATACTTACCTACACAATTAATTGAATATTTTATAGCTCAGAGAATAAGTATTTAAACTTGTAATTAAGTACCTACCTACGTATTTCATAACAGTATACCTAACAGTTTCTGTTTTCATTTTTATTTCCTTTAGCACTTTATAAATCCTGTAGAGGTTTATAGAATTGATGAAGTAGATCATTCTTCAATTCCATCGCATCCAAAAACGGCTGAAATTATTATGAAATCTCCGGTATGGAAAAGCTAAACTACTGCTGGATACCCCCTGCAGAAATTTTGTATACTAACGCAGTATTTTTACCACCTACGTAGTTATGCTCCCTTTAAAAAATTGTGATTGACTGTTTTGTTTTAAATGAAATGTAAATTTAATAAATACAACAATAAAAATGATGATGCAAAGAAATCTACTTTTGATTTCTCTACTCGAAAATTGTTGGACCCCCCCCTCCCCCTTCAACATACGCTATGTCGCGATGCCATGACCAATGACATGCTCGCTTCGTACGCTGAAGAAGATAATATGATGTGAAGTGGGCTAAAATCCATAATTTTGAGTCGTTTTAATTATTTCTTACCTCAAATCCGGCCCCTGGGAGAGGTGCTGAAATTCGAAATTTTTAAGAAAATTATTCTGATCAGAAATGAACAACTTTCAAAAAAAATTTTACTCACTTCAGTTTTTTTTATTAAGAAATTTGTGTGGGGCGAAAGAAGGGAAGGAAGGTGTCTCCACACAGGGGGATCAGTATTCTTTTTAGGGGGGAGTAGTACTTTAAGGGATCGGCGAAGGCATATTTCATGAAGATGAAATTACGTATTTTGAAGAAATCTGATGCAAAAATTAAAAAAATAATTTGAGAAAAATGACTGTTATCAATTTTCTTTCAATTTTTTGAGTGTAAAAAACTCAAATTGAGACTCGAACTTGAAAAAAGACTCGCATGTGCCAAACAGGAGTTAGAGTCCTCGCCGCTTGCTCAAATCGTAAAATTGACAACATATTTCAACCTGATCGCGGGGATGAGTGGTAGAGGGGAATATAAGGAGGGGTGAAATCGTGATGAAAAACCTCCCTCCTCTCGATTTGCTCAATCGTAAAATTTGACCACACATTCAAAACCGGCGTCCTCGAAAACCGGAATTTCGATTTCACTTCAAAATTTCACCTCCATCTCCATTTCCATCTCATCCCTTTAAAATTTACAGAAAAAATTCATGCTGGATTAAAATTCAAGGATATTGGAATTTGTAATTCAGTATAAGCATCGTCCGATTATTCTACAAAAAGAGGTGATACTTGATTGTAATTTTCAAATTACGAAATTAAAATCGTATTACTCAAATGTCACCTTCTTTCCCCTTCGGAAAAAAGCCCCAAGAAGTGCCTCCGGCTATAATAATCTCAATTTTCGAGGATTCAGCCAATCTCATGATCCCAAAAATGGCCAGATAACAAAATTGTGAAAAAACGGGAGGGGCTGGCCCCCACCACCCACTGCACCACTCTTATATGGAGTTGAGCGAATATCCCGTCTTGCTTGAAAATTTTGTTCTAGAGTACTTGTGCATCAAGCAATATTTCATGCTTTCATCATAAAATGCACTTTAATCGTTGTTTGCCACTGGACTAACAATAAGTAGATACTCGTAAATTATGTTTTTACCTACCTACGTTTGAGGCTCAAAAATGGAAAATTACCATTTTCATGTATTTTTACGTACGGTGCTTGAAATGTCATTTTTTCCAAAAAATTTAACCTTGAAAGTCCAAACACGCCGAAAATTGACGATAAATCACGTTTTTTGCAAGATTTTAATTTTTTTGAGCATGTTGCACCGATTTTTAAGCTTCACAAAAAATATTCATATGTTATAGGTACCTTTGGGTGTAAGTAACTAAATTTCTGAAAAAATTTCGCAGAGGATACCCTCCTCGATTTTTTTCTACGAATTTTCAAAATTTTGTACCCTCCCCCCCTCCAAAAAAACAATATGAAATTTTTTAAAAAAATTCACACTCGCATCTACCTAATGATTATTTTTTGAGAAAGTTTCAAAATTTTGGGACCAACCCCTCCGGAGAATGGGAATTTTGAATTTTGAGCACGTATGGGCACATTTTTCGGGTTGGGATGAGGAGGGGGGTTCGGCTCAAAAATTTTTTAGGGGTGGTTTTGCATCCAAACTAACTTTTTGGGCGAGTTTTGACCAAATTGGAGAAATTACCGATTTCACTATCTTATTCTGAAAGGCTCTTTTTCCCCATAAAACCCCACGTTAAGGTACCTACTACCTACTTGTAACAGTCACTGCGGTAAACAGCGAGGGTGTGAATTCTTTATCAGAGATTTTTTCGGATTACATATTCTGTTCTTGAACATAGTTATTCGAACCACATTGCATATGTATAAGTACTTACCTATTGTGTAATACATTATATCGATGCATAATTACATTTTTGATTACCTAGACCTATCTATACCTACCGTTGTACGCATAATGCATTTATTCATTACCAATGACTTGCCGCCAAACAAGGGCATTTAGTATACTTCATTCCATTTAACCCACTTCCACTTCGTTGTAAACTAGTTTTTAAATCTGGGTCACTTCGTCGATAATTAGGTAATCGGTATCATTCCATTAGAGCTTACTGAAAGGAGGCTGGGGTGCAGATGGTACATGGATGAATTATAAAAATCGATTCACATGGGGTTGATAAAAAATTTTTTATTATAATTTCACAAAGGTTTTTTTTAAAAAAAAAGGGGGGCACGCAGTGGGCCACAGACCCCCCAAAAATGACGATAATTCGGATTTAACCCTCATCGATGTGCAATGTGTCGATTAATATGTTTTCGAGGTCGTAGAATTCGAATCTGTACTTATTTTTTGTAGGGGTGGGGGGTGAGGCGTGGGGAGCGGGAAAGTTTCAAATTTTGCTTTCATTGCGTCGTGTAATATATCAATTAATATGTTTTCGAGGTCGTAGAGTTCAAATATGGAGTTATTTTTTTAGTAGGGATGGGGGTGAGACACGGGGAGGGGTTTTTTCAAATTTTCCATATATTATTGTGTAATATGCCGATTGATGTGTTTTCGAGGTTGTAGAATTCGAATCTGGAGTTAGTTTTTTGGTAACGGGTGGGGGTGAGGGGTGGGGAAGTGAACAGTTCCAAATTTACTTTTTGATGTTTTCTCATACCACCGATTTTTAAAGTTTACAGCTTTTTATACAAAATCAGAACACATTTTGGAGCAACACTCATATAATCGCGCAATATCACGGGTTCTCTTCTGCATAGTGATGTGTTTGTGTATTTAGGAGTGGCGTATATTATGTTTCAGCGATTTTTTGCACATAATTGCACATTTGCTTTGCAGGTTCATCCTTCTATTGGAAATACATAAATTTTCTTCACAATTGCGGAAATATCGCAATTTTAAGATCGAAACATGATATATTCGATTCAACTTTGATTGAAATACACTATTTGAGATATAAAATGATTTTTTCAAATCAACAATATTAACAGTCTGAAAAACATGACAAACGGCATATTAAACTATAAGTAATATTATGAGCAAAATTTGGAATTTTTTTCCTCTCCACGCCTCAGTTCCAACCCCTACCAAAAAAATAACTCCGGGTTCGAACTCTACGTCCTCGAAAACATACCCCCAAAAAAGTACCTCACGGTAAAAAAAAGGGGGTTTGAAAAAGAACGCGCGAGGAAGGTTCATCGCCATTGCAAAAAAAACTTCAAAAAAATCTCCATAATACAACTGGAAAATATCCAAAAAAAAATAACCCAAAACAAAAAATTACTGATATCTACATTGCAGGGAGTTGAAGAATGATTGGTGGTACCTACTTACCTGCCTACGTACCTACTTCAGAGTTCGCAAATAAATAATGAACAAAAATTTGCCAACTTCCGCTCACTTTCTAACGAAGTCTAATCAAATCAAATTTGATCATGGATACTGGAAATGGAAGCTACCTAGTTGTCTAAAGAAGTGGGCGGAAGTTGGGAAATTTTTGTTCATTATTTATTTGCGAACTCTGAAGTAGGTACGTAGGCAGGTAAGTAGGTACCACCAATCATTCTCCAACTCCCTGCAATGTAGATATCAGTAATTTTTTGTTTTGGGTTATTTTTTTTTGGATATTTTCCAGTTGTATTATGGAGATTTTTTTGAAGTTTTTTTTGCAATGGCGATGAACCTTCCTCGCACGTTCTTTTTCAAACCCCCTTTTTTTTACCGTGAGGTACTTTTTTGGGGGATATCACCAATTTTTTCTGAAGTCTTTATGAACAAAATATTGGGTTAGATTTGCATTCACTTTTACTCAAACATGGTTTCCTTAAGAAACTTGTGGAGGCGGGGGTTCAATATTCTCTTCTGAAGATTTTTTTTCTAGTGCATGTTATTCATTAATTTATTTGTCAAAATTCCAACATTCAAAAACCTGTTGGAGGCTCCAGAACTACTCAAAATGGTATGAAACTATTTCCAATTGATTTGAATTGTCTGAAATGAATTTACACACAAAATTTCAACTTTCTAACATAACATGGTAAAATTTTAATTTTTTTCATTTTTTAAATTATTTTTTTTTAGATTAAAAAAAAAAAAAGCAGAACCAATTTTCTAGGTTAAAATTCAAGAATATAAAACGCAATGATAACAATTTATCAATTAAAAAAAAATAATTACTTGAAAAAAAATCAACTTGAAAAAAAATTTTCACCTAGGTACAGGCGGGATTCGAACCGAGGACCTCCTGCGTAGTAAGCGGAAGCTTAAGTTACGCAGCCACTGAGGCTGCGTTGATGACCGCGCATTTCAACTCCATACAACACCGAATGCAACGTATGTTTCGAATATAAGGGCCATTCTGATTGATACATATAAGTTGACGTTGGTTTAAGTTAATTGAACGAAGCTACAGACTTTTAAACTCAATCATTTATAATGAAATTCGGCATATAGATTACTAAAGCTATAGAGAAGTGCCTTTTGTACGTTTTAGCTCACTTGCAAAAATACTTTCTGAATAATGAGTGTTTGAAAATTTCAAATTGGGTAAAAAAGTGGTTAGAATTCGTTTTTCAAAAAATCCCTTCGTAGCGACCTGAATTGTGTATAAATACACCATCATGCAAAATTTCATCGAATTTCACCCAGCAGATTTTCTGAGAAGTGTATTGAAGAAACTTGAGAAAAAAAAACGGTGAAAAACGACATGTTTGAAGATCTCGTGCACTTTTGGTATTAAACGCACAACGTTCAAATTTTGGTATGTTGATAAGCTCGTCAAGATCTTCAAAATGACATATTCAACTTGAAAATTGGTGCGATCGTTTTTGAGATCGAAAAGTACTCATTTTCGCGTTTGTTGGTCTCAGAAGAGTAGGCGTTGCGGTAGCGGCGACGTTCTTTTTCCCAACCCCCTCGCCGTGCTACCGCCCGGCCTGATTAATCGATATATTACACAATAATATAAGCAAAATTTGACATTTCCTCGCTCCCCACGGCTCACCCCCCACCTCTACACAAAAATAAGTGCAGATTCGAATTTTATGACCTCGAAAACATGTCAATCGACATATCACACAATAATATACCCAAAATTTGAAATTCCTCCCTCCCCACGCATCACCCCCCCTACCAAAAAAATAACTCCACATTCGAACTCTACGTTTTTGAAAACATATTAATCGATATATTACACAATAATAAATGTAAAAATTTGACATTTTCTCGCTCCCCACGCCTCACCCCTCACCCCTACAAAAAAATGAGTGCAGATTCGAATGCTACAAACTTGAAAACATATTAATCGACATATTGTACATCGTTGAGGGTTGAATCCGAATTATCGCCGTTTTTGGGGGAAGTCTGTGGCCCACTGTGGGGCAGGAGTCTAAAACTTTTCACAGAGAAATTTCTTAATGGTACCCACCTTCCATGCAAATATCAATCTGAAAGCTTTCCGGCGTCATTTTACCCCTCTATAGTGCCTAACTGCCTATGGCCCTTGAACAAAAAAATTTTTATTTTGTAGGAAGGTGTACTATACTACATATTACTCATATCTAGACTCGAATATTATAAAACTGCATACATATGTATATATAGGCATCGCGGCAGGCTTACGAGCCAATTTTTAAAAATTTCAAAATTTTGAAAATCATTTTCAATATCTGTTCTGATTAACTAATTACAATTCTAATTGCACAGTCATTGAAATATATAATTTATCTCTACCAAGCAAAAGAATAAAAAATTTTTGGAGAAAATTTTGTCAAAAAAATTTTAAAATTTTTTGAACTAAATTGCATTTTGTGAAAATTGTTTTATTGCAAAAAAGTCTGAACCGCATTCAAATTTTTGGTATCAACAGTATTCCCATAGAGCAATAAAATTCAAAAAAATCATTTGTCAAATTTATCATCATGCATACCCAATTTTAACAGGGCTTTGTGTATGCCGACCATGTGCTTCCTATTCTACATATAGACCTCGCGTTAGTACTACATCTAGCGAACATCTCTGAGAAACAATTACTGAGCGTAGCTAACATTGACAAAACTAGTTTGAAACGCGTGGTTCACTTGTTATGTAACTGTAGCCTTTACAAAGTGAGCCAGGCTGGTAAACCTACTGGTTCACTTCTTATGCAAGATTAACCCACACATGGGTTCATAAGTGTGTTGTTGTGAACCTGTATATATACGAGGTGTGGCAATTAAGTTCCGGGAAGCCCTCCTGAGAGGGGGAAGACGCAACACTGGAATGTTCGCGAACACATTGTCCAGTAGCCTGGACCTTCCTTTAGTAATGTTCAAAGTTTCAAAGCCGTAGGTTGTTCCGTTTTTTTGTGCGTATTTTTTGAATGTAACTTTTGGTACGACGTCGTGAAAATGAGTTTTGCAAATTACTTCTTGGAGGAATGGTCACCTCCTCAAGACATCTTAGTGTCTCCTCACTATTTCTATACCCCAGATTTGATTCCTAGGGACCTTTACTTCATTCTCAGTTGGTTTTCACCTGAGAATCAACACCCATTCCATTTTTGAGGAGGACTCAAAAACCTCCACTAAAATTTTGAGAAATTCACCTCTGAGAGACTCAAAATTGTTTTTTAAATGGGAGCATTGAGTAAAAATACAATGCACTGAGTTGAAGGAAGACTACACTAATGACTTATGAGGTTTTTACTCACCTCAGAGGACATTTCCTCACAGCCACTTGGCAACAAGAATCTCATGGCCTACTTTTTGTGAGGTTTTGATCACCTGATCTTGCTCAAACATTTCCTTAATTTTTTTTAATACTACGTTTGACCTTTTGAGACATTTACCTCAACCCCAACCAACTTGAAATTTTGCAAAGTATTAGAGGAAGGTCTACCTAAAGCTCTTTAATACAAGTATGGAAATAGATTATGCTCTTAAGAAAGTCTTAGGATTTTACGTAAGTTTTAGGTACTGCGCACGCATCAAATCTGTCACACTTTACAACGTTGCACCCCATTGGTTGCTTCACCGCGTGATGACACCAACCTGCCATGCGCAGTACGTATCACATACGTAAAATGCTATAACTTTCTTAAGAGCATAATCTTTTTCCATACTTGTGTTAAAGAGCTTTAGGTCTACCCTACACAACAACGTGTTTGCGAACACTCCAGTGTTACCACATCACCCTCACCAAATGCATTCCCGGAACTCAATTGCCATACCTCACCGATTCAAACTCAAAAGTTAATTTGCATAGGCACTAGGCACAGCAGAATTTGCTTATTTTTGCACTGCATAGTAAAACAAATCTAAATTCCGCATACTTTCGAGTTAATCTGAGGCTTTTACAACCAGCAAAACATGTATACTCGTACCTCTACCTATTCGTACATTGAAATCTCTTCAGAAGGCATAATAATCAACTTGGCATTTGCTAAAGACTCCAGATCGAATCAAAAGTGGTCGCCATCGATTCGAGGACTGTTTTCAAAAGGCACATGATATTTTAAGTAATTTTTTCCTACAATTCATTCAATTTTACCATCCTAAAAATAATTTTCTCTAAATTCAAGTAGGATACCCTGTGACTATCTAGATCTTTCAGAACTATGCGTTTTACTAATTTTCTCGACGCATACATATTCGTATGCATTTATGTTGAAATATGCAAAAATATGTACTGAAAAATTCGTGAATCGATAGCGGGCGATTTTCGGAGGAAAATCATCATTACCTACATCGTAGTAATGCATTCAATTTACATGTTTTTAATTATTTATACGTATGAATTTTGAAAAGTTCAATTTAGGAGTACATAATTACAAGATAACTAGGTGTCGTTAGATGTTCACACACAAACCTATGATCATTAATTCATTCATTCGAGGTGACGAGTAAACCACACAAAAATCAACTGCAATTTTTTACTTAATTCGCGAAAAAACGTCTGTAAAAATGAACAACCAAGAAGAAGATCCAAACGGAGTCGTAATTTCTGGAATATCCGGCGCGTTTCCAAATAGTGAAAATGTAGAGGAATTCAAAGAAAATTTATTAGCTGGAAATGACATGATTTCTTCGTTGACGAGAAGCAAAGCAGAAGGTACGTAATTAAAGAAGTACCGATATCTCTATTTTAGTATAAAAGGTAAAAATGGTAGCTCATTTTCGAAATTGAAGGGGAAAATTCAGTATATTTTTGACTACACGGGGGTTGACCTAATAAAACATCAAAAAACTAACAAAATCTCTTTATCCAACTCGTAAATTGAAAAAGATATGGCTATGAACTGGTTTAAGGCGCGAACTGGGTCGGTTGGAGGCCCTTGGCAGAGGCACCGAATGGGGCCCTCAAACTTTTACGCCCTTCCTCACCTATACATATATTCGGATTCAGCGCAAAAAATGCTATAATTAGGCACCAATTTTAGCCATCAGTTTTCTCAGCTGAAAGTTCAAAAAAATTGTGAACTTTCGAGCTTTCATTGAGCTTTAGAGCAGCAGCTGCGGATCAGCAGACTGAGTGTTTTCAAAATAGGGGTATGTATACTAACTTTTAAGACCATCCCCAGCTTTCAGTTATTTCGGTCCAATCTCCGAAAAATTGCAAAAAAAAGAATAAGTAGTACCTATGTATTACGAATTGAAATATATTTCAAATTTCATTTTGTAAAGTTATTGATGTATTTCGAAACTTTCTGATGAAAAATCGAGGCTTTTTGACAATGTTTTGGCAACAAAGTACATACCTACCTACGCATTTGTTCAAAATGGGAGAAATGTTTTGGTCATTGACATTTTTTTTCAGGCAAAAAAATGGGATTTTTAGGTGATTTTTAGGAAGGGAATGGATACTTCTTGAATTTTTTTATGAAAAAGTTACAATTTTTGGCAAGAAACGAGGCTATTTTGAAATTTTGACAAAAAGTGAGACTCTTAGCTATTTTTCGCGGAAAGGAAGATTTTGACTATTTTGCATTGTCGTGGCGATGTGGCCAGTTGAAAAACAATACAAAAGCTTTCAAAAATTCATAATTATTATACCCATTTTGAGAGATAAAAAATGATATTTTTTATGATGAGTCCACCTATTTTGTGGCTCCACAATTTTAAAATTTGAATACCTATTGGGTAATTAAAAATTTTATTTATGAAATTAAAGAAAAGCAAACAGTCCGAGCGAAGCGAGGGCAAGAGTTTGCGAAAACTCATGTTTAGGTAAAGCAAGTGAAAATAGTATTGGTATTTCGGGGCCCCTGGAGATCACCAGTCAACATCATAAGCCAGTCCGCCACTGACAGGTTTTCAGAAATATATTCTAATATTCAAAAAGTCTGATTGATGCACAGGAATTCAAAATAGCTACTCCGATAAAATATAATTTTGAAAATTCATATTTGTCCGCTGACTTAATTGGTAAATGTTTGAAAGAACCCAACAAAGAAATTATGTGAATGGGGTTCATCAGTTCAAAACAGCATGAAAATTTTTTAGTCAAGGCATATCACTTACGATATCTGTATAAAGATACTAATTTTTTTTCAATTTTTTTTAGGGTGTTTATATTAATTGCAAGATTATTACCTACACCCGCGAAAAAAGGGGGTTAGATTTGGTTTCTTAGATTGATGTTTTTTAGTAGGGTTATGAATTTTCGGATTTCAGAAGGGTTGTCTGGGATGGTTATTGAATTTGGGTCTATTTGAAGAGATAGGTAGTCTTGTTGGCTGTAATTTAGGGCAGGTGAATAGTAAATTTTGGGTGGATGTAGGCTCATTTTCGCAGAATTGACATTGACAGGGGGTTTTAAGAGTTTTTTGATAGAGATGGTTGTGCATGTGTGGTTTTAGAGTGACCTATTCGTAGACCCGAGTTATAATTATTTCTTCTATTCTGTTCTTCCAGGGGTAGATCGTTTTTTTTTGTGCTGAAAAAGTTTGTTTGAGGTCTGTGAGGACCAGAAGTTTTGCCATCATTGGGCAGAAATTTTTTTTTGAAATTTAAAGGTAGCGTCATTTCATATTTTAAAAAAAATGTTTAATCGCGTCGATTTGCAAGTTTGTATTCATCATTCATCGTACTCACTTCGGTTTAAAAGAAGAAAAGAATGATATCAAAACCGTTTAACTTCGAGAATCCTTGAATTTGTTGAGGTTGGTCCTCGAAATCTTTTGAAAATTTTACAAAAGGAAAACAAGAAAAAATGAAGAGGGCATTCTCAATACAAAGAAAACTGAGATCAATTACTTATAGATAATATTATTTCCTATTCGGCTATTCTGTTCCAGCACACTAATGCCTTATGCCTTGCCTACATATGTATACTCATAATTCAAAATAAGTATGATTGTTGAAGCTAAAAAGTACACACATCTACCAAATATCCAAGTTTTATTTACACGTTATACAGGTATAAAAGTTGGCTTGGTGAAAACCATCGATCGTTTTGATTACTCTTTTTTTCGGATCACTCACAATCAAGCTAAATGTATGACCATTGGTGCGAGGATGTTATTGGAGAAAACCTTCGAAGCCATTCTGGATGCAGGTTTGCACTTATTAGTTTTTTTTCCCCCAACAGAATGTGTTTACTTTACTTATTTGTACATATTACAACACTAAGGTTATAATCCTGAAGAAATAAAAGGGAAAAATATCGCGGTCATCTGCGGAGTATGGGATACCAACGATGAAGGAGACCCAGCATGGGACCAGAAGCCGGATAATTATATCGACATCTTTGGCAGGATGAGGTTCATGCTATCCAATAGGATTTCCAATTGGTTGGATGTGCATGGTAATGACGTATTTTTCATGGATTACATACCTATTTTTCAACATTCGCTTAAATCTTCACCTCAATCACTTAATGTGTTCTACGTACCTACCTATAACACTTGATAGGCCCCAGTTATCCTGTGAACACAGCTTGTTCATCGTCTCTGTATGCCATTGACCATGCCATTAAAGCCATTCAAAGAGGACAATGCGAAGGAGCAATTGTGTGTTCAACTAATTTATGTTTATCAATGGTCGAGCTTTTTAAACATAATCCCCTTCTTACCAGTAAAGGAAACAGTGCGCCGTTCGATGCTGATGGTATGCCACTCACTACTCAATTTTAACGCTCAGGGGCCCTGATTTGGTTATTTATTTTTAATCGCTAACCCAATCTGTTAATTTCACGCTGAATTTTTCAGCTGGCGGTTACGTGAGAGCCGAAGCAGTGGTTGCATTTTTTCTCCAAAGAAGAAAAGATGCACGAAGAATTTATGCTAATGTGATTCACTCGACAACAAATAGCGATGGTTTCAAAGAAGAAGGATTCGCATTTCCTTCAGTTGAGTCGCAAGTGAAATTATACAAACAATTTTACGAAGAAATAAACATGGATCCGCGAAAAATCGCGTACATCGAAGCTCATGGGACAGGAACAAAGGTAGATACAGAAGCGTCCTAATGATCCCCCATTAAACGCATTGACAATTATCTTTTTTAATGAAAAAAAATGATTTTTTTAAAATTGTGTCATACAAAAGAATCACTCGAAATGTTCGGGTGGACATCTCGAGTCGGTTCGGAAGAGTTAATATTAGTTTCAAGGTTATTTTTCAACATTCTTACAAAATAAATAATTTTTTTTCAAAAAATCATAGGTACATACTTATTTGAAAAAAATAAATGATGAGAAATTATAGTGGGGGCACATTAGCATCATATTTCGAAAATAAAAACATTTTTGGCCACCCAAGCTTTTATGATTAAAAATTGTCAAGAGTGGTCCCTGAGAACTACCACCCCACAGATCCCTAGCTAAATTTTTTATGGGGGGGCTGAACCCCCCAAAATGGGTTTTTGCTCGTTATCTTTCCAGGGTCTGATTTTATCGAAAAAATAGTTAAATGTACTTAAGTTCTACATTAAATTATCTACAACTTTTGCCAGAAGATTTTTTTCATAGGATCAACAGGAGAGGAGGAATAGCCTAAGAAAATTAGCACAAAAAAAAAGGGAGATCATAGGGAAAAGCTTGAGGGCAAGCTGAATTGGTATACTGGCCAATTTTTATACCCTGAACAGTGAACACGAATCCTTGGTGTCCCCACCTGTCCCTAGTAAGCTTTCCCCCAATCGTGGGCTTTGGTCCTCCAAATGTGCGATTGATTGACTGTAGCTCCACACCTTAAGTATTATGAAGTTGGTTCATAGGTCATCTGATCGGAAATTTGACGTAGAACAATTTTCATGAACCCTCTTTTTGGGCTAGGGACGCAATTTGGGAAGATAGAGGTGAAAGAAAAATTGTGGTTTTTTCGCTCTTGTCGCCGTTCAATATTTTTTGGGGGGAACAACAGTCCAGTCCTACTTGAATCAAAGTATTTGAGATTCTGCGTTGATCTATGGCTATTGCTGTAAAAATCCAAGACCACTTTTGGGGTTCTACAGAGCGTTTGAAAATTTGCAAATCAATTATTTTTGAATACCTAAGTTCGTGTTTTGAAATTTTTTTTCACATTAATCATGCTAAAATCTTGAAAAATATAATTTCTGATACATACTAAGGAAATATTATGGAACGCAATGGTGCCAATTTATTAGTCATTATTGCCAATATCAAAAAATAAAAAAAAATTCATAAATTTTTGGCTATTTTTTTTCAAAGTTTTGAAATTGGCAGTACCCAGTGGCTGAAAAATCGGCACCACCGCGTTCAAAAATATTTCCCCAGTTTTCATTGTAGAATTCAGGCTGGAATGATATCTTTCAATATTTTTGCTAAATTAATGCATTTTTTTTCAACAACAAAAAGAGTACAATCTTACATGATTAATCATAAATTAGTACAGTCGGCCCCGCTTATTATGGTCGCGTTTGTCCGAGGCAATTTGATTTTATTAAGCGGGTGATTTTATAAAGCGAACTTTTGAAAAAAACACAATCTTCACATAAAATGTATTTTTTGATAATTTTGGCTAAAAACATGACTTTTTTTGACAATTTCAACAAAAGTTGGGATTTTTAAATAATTTTTTCAAAAAAGAAACTTCTGTACCTACAATTTTGGCAAAAATTTGACTTTTTTGATAATTTTTCATTGTTTTAGCAATAAGATTTTTTGAACATTTTGGCAAAAAAACAGGTGCTTTTTGGCAATTTTTACAAAAAATGGAGATTTTTTGATGAATTATGACACATTTTGATGAAAATAGCGAAGATAACGAGTCATGAAAGGAGAAATGTCTCACAAATTGATTTTACTAAGCGGGGAACTTGATTACATTAAAGGAGTGATTTCCTGTGTAATTAGGTACAAAAAATTGGGACCAAGCCATTTGATTACATTAAACGGGTGATTTTATTAAGCGGATCCATAATAAGCGGGGCCGACTGTACTAGTTTGGATCCTTAATATAAGTAGTTCTAACTATAATCCAAAGGCTTGCTTCTCCAAAGCCTTCGATGCCCATGAGGGTGCATCAGCTGGATTGCTTCATTGTTGATGTGGCTGTGTAGGCGCTTCTCATGGGCATCCGCATAACATTCACGAACTTCATCCACATAGGGAATACTCAAATCTGCATGGGTATCGTCATTACGTGAGAATCTGTGTGCATTCACAATCATTCTTAGTATGAAATTTTGCCTTCTCTGTATGACCTGGCGATTAGACCTTTTTGCTCAGCCCCATAGCACCAGACCATATGTCTAGGTAGGTCGGATAATCTGTTTATAGACCAGGATTTTGCAGCTCAGGTCCAGTTTTGAGTGCCTTCCAATTAGCCAATATAGTTGCCACATCTTTTTCTTCATCTGGTTGGACTTCATTTTCACATGGACCTACCATGATAATCTGGAGTCCAAGTGCATTCCCAGGTGTTTAGCTGAGTCAGTCTGTGGTATTGGCTTGCCTGCAAGATCAGCCCTCATAAAGCTGTTGGCATGACAAAGTGTGAAGAGCACGTGCCTCAACTTTTGATGATTCAGGGCAATCCTCCACTTTCTTGTCCAATTGTAAATTTTTTCCAGTGACTTTTGCAGTAAGCTGTTGGCACTGCTCTGGTCTCTGCTCACAGCCAAGACTGCAGTATTGTCTGCAAACATTGCTGTGGTAGTACATATGTAGTATCATCAGTAGGGAGATCTTGAGTATATAGCAGGTATGAGAGGGGGCTATGCACTACCTTGTGGTACTCCCTTCTGGATCTTGCCAAATTCAAATTGTGACAAGGCCTCTTCATGACTGACTCTAAATCGCTTCTCCTTCAAGTATGACTCAATCAGTCAACAAAGGTTGCCTGGAAGAGTTTTTGATAACTTGTAAATCAGTCCTTTGTGCCAGACTGTATCAAATGCATTTGCAACATCCAAAAACACCGCCGAGCAAACCTTTTTCTCCTCCAGTGAAATATTTGTGAAGAAAAAACTTACAGCACACCCCTTCCTGAAAATTTGAAGATTCCCAAATTTTGAGTCAAAGTCATTCTCACACAACACTCTTTAACCCAACACTAAAGCAAGCCCAAATACCAGATTTGAATGAATTTTGTTGAAATGTATCCAGCTGAGATGACCTTATAGTTCGGTTTAAAAAAATATATCTGTATGTAATTATGTATACCTACATTACTTGTATTATGAGACATGTGAAAAATCAATTTTAATTATCAATGATACCTACGTATTATAGGTAGGAGATGTTGTAGAAGGAACATCAATAGAACAATTTTTCTGCGCTGATCGCAATACACCCTTGAAAGTGGGAGCAATCAAGTCCAATATGGGTCATGGTGAAGCATCTGCAGCACTGTGTGGTATAACTAAAATGATCGTAGCTTTTGAATCGGGAATTATTCCTCCAAATCTCAGATTTAATACACCGAATCCGAACATTAAGGGATTATTAAATGGAAATCTCCAGGTAACGTAGCATTCTCAAAATTTGTAGGTACTCGAATTATTCATTCACAGCAAGTGCCTATACGTACTTATTAAATATTCATTGCGAGAATTTATACATATAATACTTTTGATAAATTTATATCAAAGATTGTATCAAAACCAACGCCATTAGAAGGAGAGTATTTTGCGTTGAACTCTTTTGGAATTGGAGGATCGAATGGTCACATTGTGTTGTCACCGCACACTAAGGTGAAAAAAGAAGGTGATTTGCCGAGTAAAACAATACCGCTGTTAATTACAGCATCTGGAAGAACTGAGGAAGCTGTTGATTGCATCTTGGATAATGTAAAACTATACCTAAAAGCTCAAAAACTAACAAAGTGAGTGATTCAAAAATCATGGTTTAAGAATGAATTCTTCGTTTTGCAGGTGGATAAGAATCATGATAATGCAGAATACATGGCACTGTTCCACGAAATTTTTAAAAATGATATAAATGGTCACCTTTATCGAGGATACGTACTTTTACAAAAGAATAAAGAAAATAATATATCTTCTAAAAAAGTACGTATATCTAATACAAAATTTTTAATATGTACCAATCTATAGTAAATAATTGTGGAAACGATGGCCAATAAAAAATATTTTCAGTTCTTCAGCGGCGAAAAACGACCAATTTGGTTTGTTTTCAGCGGAATGGGATCACAATGGCCTACTATGGGAAAATCCTTGATGGAAATACCCATCTTCGCTGAATCTATTCAAAGAAGTCACGATGTTCTGCTATCTAAAAAGATCGATTTGATAAAAATTATTACAGATGATGACCCAAAAATGTTTGATAATATTTTAAACTCGTTCGTAGGAATAGCAGCCATTCAAGTAAGCACCTTGCACTATATTTAGATTGAATTCAGATAAGTACATACATATAAAGCGATTTATCACAGATTGATTTCTAATACACGAATTATTATTTAACAGATAGCTTTGGTAGATGTATTAAGAAAATTGAACGTACAACCAGATGGAATTGTAGGTCATTCTGTTGGGGAACTGGGATGTGCATACGCGGATGGATGCTTAACTGCCGAACAAATGCTTTTGGCAGCCTATTATCGTGGTCTGGTTTCATTAGAAACTGTATTCATTCATGGTACTATGGCAGCCGTTGGTGAGTAATAAGCATGACGCACAAAAACACCCTACAATATTCGTCGCATCGCATAGGTATTTACTGCAAAGTTCACACATTTGTAACAGGTGAAAGTTACAATCACGTGAAAGATATTTTACCTCCTGAGATTGACATTGCATGCCACAATGGCCCCACCAGCTGCACTATATCCGGGCCTACAGAAATTATGCAGGATTTCATAAAGACTCTACAAGAAAAGAAAATATTCGTTCAGGCAGTCAACACTTCAAATATTGCATATCATAGTCGTTATATTGCTCCAGCAGAACATAAGCTTATGTCCTACTTGAAAACGGTTAAAACTTCAATATTAATAATATTAGCTACTATGTATTTCAGTATTTCACCATTGCAGCATAAACACAAACGCCACATCTACTACAGCTGATATTAAGATTACTTATAACGCTTTCTTCTTCAGATTATTCCAGATAAAAAAATTCGTTCAAAAAAGTGGATATGCACATCTGCCCCCGAACATGAATGGGATAGCGATAAAGTGAAATACGCTTCCGCTGTGTATTACACGAATAATCTGCTCAATACTGTATATTTCGAAGAAAGTTACCATCATGTTCCCAACAATGCTGTAACCATTGAAATAGCACCTCACAGCCTACTAAACGCGATATTGAAACGCTCATTACCAGCAACCGTCGATAATATTCCATTAACGATGAGAAATCATGAAAATAGCGTCCTGTGTTTATTGAACGCTCTCGGAAGGTAAGTAATCAACCGCATGTAATATCCTGGAATAATCCAAAGATTCACTATTTGTACTTACCAGGACCTAAAATTAAAGATATTTTATACTCTAGTACATATAAATGAAAATTGACTTTCAAAATACGAGTAAGTATTATATTCAGTACAAGTCAGCTAGGCATTAGATAAATGTAGGTAAACAACAACAATAATACCCAACCAATCAATGAAACCGCAACATTGGTCGATTGTGAAAAAAAATATCAAAGGATTTCGACCAAATTCAGTAAAGACCTTCACTTTGTGTTCAAAGTCATGATAGAAGAAATTTTAACTCTGGGGTTGCACTAGAGGAGAGATACCCGATTCGCGCAAGTGTCAATTTATTTTGCCATGGCAAAAGGTGAACAAATGGCAAAAAAACTACTACATAGTGAAATGGCAAAGTTCCAGCCAATGAGCGACGAGCACTTGAATTTTGCCTGTTAAATTGCCACAATGGCAAAAATTTCAGCCAATGAGCGACGAAACCTGACGAGATTGACAAAAAGTGAACAAATGGCAAAAAAATAGTTTTTTTGACATTACGAATCGGGAGGGAGGGCGTTTTCGAAAAAAAAAATGATTTCTTCGCTCTAGCCCTCACCCAACTTTTTTTTTGATTTTTTTTAATTTTTTGAAAAAATAGTTTAGTCTGAAAATACAATATTTGAGATTCCAAGTCAGCCTAGGATACTGATAAAATATTAATGTGTCGTAAGCGTACAACCGTACACGAACGTATACACTTACTTTGGCTGAATGCACTACTAGTTTAAGCAATTTGTTTGATATTTTAAAACTTTTTTGGGGGATGCGTCCCCCGGCATCCCCCCCACAAAAAATCTCTGCATATAAGTGTATCTTAAAGGTAGTTATCAGTAGATCAAAGCTCCTATAAATGAACGCCTATATGTAATTGATTTCATGAATCGTTATGTTTAGGTTGTACGAAAGTGGATGCGCAATGAAACTTAGCACACTATATCCTCGAGTTGAGTTCCCAGTCAGAAGATCTACTCCAATGATTTCTCCTTTAATTAAATGGCAACATACAGAGCAATGGACCAGAGGTGAAATGCATACAGACACTTCGCAATCTACAGAAAGGAAATTTGTGTACGCGCCAAAAAATGAAGATACCGCATACATACAGGGTCACATAGTCGATGGTCGGAATTTATACCCAGCTTTTGGATACTTGGTTAGTATCTCTACCTATCACCAAAGTAAACAGCAAATCACTACGAAATTCAAGAATAAACGAATAATAATGGTTTTTAATTCTAGTGGTTAGTTGTGGAAACTCTTTCCATGATGAAAAACAAGAGCATATCGGAACTTTCTGTTGTTTTTGAAAATGTGTATTTTGAACATGCATTGACTGTTCCCACCAAAAGTAAAAACAGCTTCACTCAGTATTTCGCTGATTTCAAGTCTAAAAGTTAACATACTGTACTGAATTATGTTTTAAAATGGTTCAGGTGCCATCCGCTTCCTCATTTCTATTCATGAACGCACCCAATATTTTGAAGTGAGAGGCAATAGCGCCATTGTAGCAACAGGAAAAGTGCGTACGTACGAAAACGCTAACAAGGAAATGATTGATGTAACACCATGCAAAACATGCACCTCAGATTCTAATTCCTTACCAATGAATAAAGATGATTTCTATAAAGAACTTCGATTAAGAGGATATAATTATAAAGGATTATTCAAGAACGTCGAATACGTGGATTATGATGGTAATTGTACCTGCACTGTTTTATCAAAATAATACCTATCCAAGTACATCACAAATTCGTAGTACCTACAATTCATTCTGCTATGAATAAGTTTCTTCTACTTTTAGCTTTTCAATTTATCAAACGCAGAGGCGCACTTACATAGGTAGGTAGTAGGTAGAAGGTACTTACATCATTGACTTTTTAGATATGGACTGCTAGCGGTACATAAGCCAATGGTCTTGAACATAGTTTATCAGTAAGTCGCGGTTTGGCTTCTGCGCATGCCGGAATCTGAAAATAAATAACGTCGCATACCAAGCGACGACGAGGAGACTGTTTTACCTCCCGCACCTCCGTGTAGCCGTACGTGGGTAGCATAACGTCATAACACAGCTGGCGCATGCGCAGAAGCAAAACCGCGACTTACTATGTTCAAGACAATAGCCGTATGTTACGCTTATGGGCCGCTAGCAGTCCATATCTAAAAAGTCAATGACTTACATACAATAAATCGGTATGTAGTTCTCAAGGGAGGTCGATTTCGTCTCTTTCATGTTTGATTCTATATATAGACACTGGACCTGCGTATAAGACAACCAACTGCAGGCCGAGGGGAATGGGAACGGTAATGAAAACTTGTGTAACGCAAATTTATCCCGCTGGGTGCTCTTTGTAGCGCTGTACTCGATTTTGCAGGCAACAGGGAAAAGGGAGGGTTGTGTAGTCCGCGAGGAACTCCTGACTGCGCGCGCAGCCAAGAGTTCCTCGCCGACTACACAACCCTCCCTTTTCCCTGTTGCCTGCAAAATCGAGTACAGCGCTGCAAAGAGCACCCAGCGGGATAAATTGGCGTTACACAGGATATTTTGCCAAGATGGCTGCCAGTTGGTTGTCTTATACGCAGGTCCAGTGTCTATATTTGATTCGAAAGTAGGTAGCTAGGTACCTATTTATTTTCTTATCCATCAAAATTCAAAAATAAGAAAGCAACAGTGAAAAATCGCTGTTTATATGATCTTGTCAAGTTGAAATGACAAAAAAATATTTAAAAAATAAAAAATTCAAATATTTTCGCATCAGTAGGTATAGGTAGGTACATACATACGAAGTATTTTTCGAAAGTTCTTAAAGTCCATTCTGAACTGAAAAAACTTTATGCATGTTTTTTTAGCAAAGGGAAAGGGCAGCATTTTTTCTGCTTAGTGGCGCAAAAATGCTAAATTTGCCCCAAATTAGACAAATCGTTTTTCCACAGGAAAGTATGGAGAAGTTTCCTGGAACAATAATTTTGTTTGTTTTATGGACGGAATGGCACAGATTACTCTTTTACAAGTAGACACACGAGATCTCCTGATTCCTACATTCATAAGCAAAGTAGTTATTGATTTTGCAAAACATTACAATGCACTGGAGTCATTAGATAAAGAAAATCAAAGTAGGTGTATTTTTGTGATGTTCGTAAATTCATTATTTGATTAATTCTGAGGTAGTCATACCTAAATATCTGATCTTTTTCAATTGTACCTACATATCAATATTTCACAGAATTTCCTGTTCATTTTCATCCTTATCACAACTTGCTATCTTCTGGAGGCATTCAAATGAGTGGCTGGAAAGGCAGTGAAATTGCTCGTCAAAAAAATCGAGCTAGTCCTGTTCTAGAAAAAAATCAGTTTGTACCTTACATAACCGAAGAAGTAAATCGATACATACTCAACATTTCTGTATGAAATAATGAATAAATCAGCTTTTAATATTTTTTAGCAAATGAATTTACGTGAAACGATCAGAATTTGCGTTCAAATAGCATTGAAAAATGCAAACGTAATGAAAGCAATTACCTACGAATTACTACATCAAGACTACGATCCAGAGGTGAAGTATATCTCTGCAGAAATTGCAGATGCCCTGAGTGATTCGCCATTAATCGAGGTATCTACCTATATGTATTATTATAACCTATTTCTAGATAAGTAAGTTGACAAATGAATGCATTGACAACAAATTTAACAATCTATCAACATTACGGTGGATAGTGAAAAAGAAAAATTGGAGGATTCTGACCAAATTCAGTGAAACCTTTATTTTGACTTGAAAATCCGACATAGGTATTTGGTTTTATGAAATCCGCAATAATGACCAAAAAATTGACACCACTGCATTTCGAAACGCTTCCCTGGTTCAAAAATTATATTTTTAGATGTTTTGGCTGAAACAGCGGAAAATATTTCAAAAGAAGAAATTTTCAAACAACGAATTTATCAAAAACAAGCAATTTACAAATTTTATGAAAACTTGCGAATAAAAGTGGTCTTTGGATTTTGATGGCGATCAAATGCGATCTTTTGAGACTGGGCGGGTTTTCCCAAAACAGGTTGAGTAGGGGATAAAACTAAAAAACCACAATTTTATCAAAAGTGTCCCATCTACATATGAGGACCCTTATCTGCCATCGTCGACGGCAATCTCCGAAGCTGGAGTTTTTTCTCTGTGCGTTTCAACTTAAAATTAAGGTCTTCTTAGAATTTTGTTAAATTCCCCAGAATTAATTATTTTTTCTTGCGATCCAAATCAAACTTCAACATTTCAACATAGAGTCATGACCTACACATAAGAAACCAGACCCCCTTTATAAATTTTGCCTTCACAAAATCCCACGATAATAATAAAAATTCTCTGATTTATTCAGCCAAATGTCAACTTGATAATCAATTCAGAAACAGTAGAAGAAAGCAATGCACAGGATGGAATTACGGTATCAAATGAAAAATTACCACAAGATAAAAGTGCAATATTGATCACGTTATCGAACATCCGTAATCAAACTAATGTCGGTATTTATAATCAGATTCTGTGTAAGGATACTCGAATATTTTCCCTAACATATGAGTAATCGATTCCAGATCATGAAATCAATTTTAGATACACTCAGAGATGACGGTTTCATTATCACAAGAGAATCGACAACTGAAAATGTATCATTTGAACATTTGGGATTCAATGTTTGTTTCAGCCGAAAAATAAACGACTTGGAAAAAATCATCCTTCTTAACAAAGTAAGTAAGCAATATAGGCCCCTCTACACTTGATCCTCATTTTTTGAAAGAGCCAAAGGTGCGATAAAGATGATCAAATGATCATTTTCATCTCTTATTACGAGTACAATTATAATGTTCTATTTTGCATAATATGTAGAAAACAAAATCTGGACCAATCAAACAAGCCATTCGAGTAAAAAATTCGTCATATTCCTGGATATCCGAAATCCAAAATGTGTTACGCAATCTTGACCCTGAGAAACAAGAAAAACTAATTGTGTATGCTGAAAAAGAACCAACCAGTGGAATATTAGGATTTTTCAATTGCTTAAAGAAAGAAGAAAATGGGACAAATGTGAGGTATGGTATTGCTTTCACAGCCGTAGATTGAACAATGTATTTGTTTAGGAAATTTCATGCTTTGATATTGCATCCAAGGTGTTTCTTCATTCTGGATCCAGATGCTCCTACTTTTTCATTCGATGATGAATTCTACAAATCTCAGTTCGATAAGAATCTCAACTATAATATTTATAAAGAGGGAAAATGGGGTGGTTATTGGAATTTGGAAATGGACCCAATAAGTGATGTGAAATGTGCTCATGCATTTTGCACATTGGAAGAACGTGGAAATCTTTCATCCTTTAAATGGGTTCAAGACTCATTGGATCCTTCAATGTAATTCATAATTTCCTTCATGTATGATGTGTAGATGTATGTAGGTAGATGACATTTCTCCGAAATTACTATGACATTATCTGATTTCGGACATAGGAATACCAACACACACACAGAATCGATGGTCAACGTGTATTATAGCAGTCTAAATTTCAAAGATGTAATGTTGTCAGTTGCTCGAATTTCTTTAAATGATTCATTTTCATTCAGTCGCTTAGTAGAGGTGAACTTCAAATTTTCCAAGTAAATTTGGCCTTTTCAAATGAATTTACCGCTGATTTTTTTTGTTTATTCTAGAGTTACTTAGGATGTGAATTTTCTGGTAAAAATGAAAACGGAGATCGTTTAATGGGGATAGTGCGTGGTAAAGGAATTACAACAGTGGTCGAATCATTACCATATTTGACTTGGCCAGTACCAGATAGTATAACCTTAGAAGAAGCAGCCAGTATTCCAGTTGTATACGCCACAGTAATTATTAAAATCATTATTTCACAGACCTGGACTCGCTTCTTGAAATTGCCATCAAACAAAATTACAATTTCATTTCATTTGCAGGTCATTTATGCCTTCTTCTTCAAAATGAACTTGAAAGAAGGATCTTCAATTCTTATACACGCTGGTAGTGGAGGAATAGGGCAAGCGGCCATTAACATTTGCCTTCATTACAAATGCAATATATTTACAACTGTTGGTACTCGAGAAAAAGTGGAATTCATTAGAAAAACATTTCCTCAAGTAAGTTGTTGATCACTGAAAGTGAACTCGGATCAAGAGAACTTGAAAACTTCCCGAATGTGTACATTTTCTACAACTGAAATTGATTTTTTGACAAGGTGTTTAACAAGTTTGACAACATGAGATTTGTTGGATTGTTGCAGAACATATCTTTATCAAGAATCTCAACCATTTTTAAACAGGGAAATGTCGAATGTAGTGAAGGGGGTCAAACTTATTTCATGTCAATGCTTTAAATTTCAAAACATTAAAGGGAGAAAAGATGGACACTTCAAATTTTGATTGAAAACTAAAAAAAAAAAATGTTTTGACAATGTATGTAGACAAAAAGTAGGAAAAACAGTAGAAGCGAAGTTGTTGAACACCCTGCCGATCTTGGAACTCCCCCCCCCCAACTATAAATAGATTATGCTAGCACAACACACCACGAAACATAATGTTCAGATTCCAGAAAGTCATATCGGCAATTCTAGAGATACTTCATTCAGAACCATGATAATGGAGGAAACACAAGGTAGAGGAGTCGACGTCGTATTAAACAGTTTAGCAGAAGATAAACTCCGAGCATCAGTGCGATGTGTGGCAAAAGGTGGACATTTCCTGGAAATAGGAAAATTTGACATGGTCAAGAATAATTTATTAGGTATTAAATCAACACACCAAAGCATTTATGTATTTTCATAAACATCGCATAAAATGTAGGTACTCGTAAAATGAGTAACACTGATGGCTTTCCCTAACTCAAATTCATAATTCTTTTTTCCAGAACTAGGGCATTTCTTAAACGACATCGTATTCTATAGTGTACAATTGGATGTTGCGGCACTGAATAGCCAATCTGAGATCACTGTTGGGATTTTCAACAAACTAAAAGAAATGCTTGATCAAGGAATCATAAAACCAATTCAAAGAACAGTGTTTCAAACCAATGAAGTAGAATCTGCTTTCAGGTTTATGATAAAAAATTTTGTTGCACAGTAAAAAAAAAAAATGAAAATTTGAAACATTTCCTACCTTGTGAAATTATTTTAGATTCATGGCATCTGGAAAACATGTAGGGAAGATAGTGATCAAAATTCGAGACGAGGAGAGCAATTCGAAAGCCAAACCAACATTAATTCGTCTGAAAGCAAAACCCCGAGTACTTTGCCAAGAAAATAAATCATACGTAGTTGTAGGTATGTAGAATGAGCTTTGTTAGTTAGGTACCTATCATTCTACAATCACCAAGTACCTAATTTTCACACTGACTAAATATAAAATTTCAGGAGGATTGGGCGGATTTGGACTAGAGTTGATTGACTGGCTGATTACCCGTGGAGCGAGAAATGTTGTAATAACTTCTCGAACTGGTATACAAAATGGTTACCAATCATACAGAATAAAAATTTGGCGATCATACGGAGCCAAAATAGTTATTTCAACAGCAGATATTACTAAAAAATCAGAAGTAAAGAATTTACTAGAGATGGGCAACGCCTTAGGTTCTGTAGCTGGAATATTCAACCTTGCAGTGGTAAATTAATCTACAATTAGGTAAATCAATTCAACAGACCATTGCACATTATCTCATAACTATTCTAATAATTTTCAGGTTCTCGAAGATCACATATTTTACAAGCAAACTGTCGAGACATTTAGTACTGTGCTGGATCCAAAAGCAATTGCGACTGATCATCTTGATCAGTTGAGCAGAAAAATGTGCCCACATTTAGAATACTTTGTGGTATTTTCTAGTGTAATAGCCAATTATGGAAATGTAGAGCAAACAAACTATGGTTTTGCAAACTCTATTACTGAAAGAATATGTGAAGCTAGACAAGCTGATAATTTACCAGCTTTAGCTATTCAATGGGGAGCAATAGGAGAAGTTGGAATAGTTTCTGAATTCCTTAAGCATAATACATCTGTCACTATAGGTAATCTCGCACATTTTATATTAATTTCTCCACTTTTGAAAAATTGCCGATGGGTAGTTTAAAAATTACTTCAGGAGTACCTAAAGTTTAAATAGTTGGGTATTTCTTACATAAACTTCTTCAACATATTTCAGGAGGATATGCTCAACAAAAAGTGAAATCTTGCTTGGAAACCATTAATTATTTCATGAAACAAAAAAATCCTGTCGTTTGTAGTAGGATTATAGCTGAAAAACGTAAAACTGATTCTGATATTATAACCACAGTAGCAAACGCACTAGGTATAAATCACAAACTAGGCATCTATACAGGCTAATTAAGTAGACAATCTGCAAATGAATTTTATCATCTTTTTTCTTCTAAATATAGGAATTAAAGATTTAAAAACTATAAGCCTATCGTGGACTTTGCCCGAACTTGGAATGGATTCGATTCTGGGAATGGAATTGAAACAGATACTAGAAGCAGAATTCAACATTTTTCTCACACCTGAAGACTTGAGAACCATGACCTTTGCAAAATTATACAAGTTAAAAGAGGGAGATAAAAACGTATTGGACTCTGGTATGTATTACTTCATATAAGTAAATCACAAAAAGCAGTAGTACTTACGGCAAGGAAGATGCCCCAGTTGACATTCATCGATTTTGTCAACTTTTACATCATTGGATAGAGCAAATTGGATGATATTTTCGGCTGCAGCTCAAGTCGATATTTTGATTATTTATTGTGATTTTTCGGTTTTCACGTAGATTGGGAATTTCTTGGTAAGATAGGTGAAATGTCGCCGTTCCAACATTTGAGAAATTATTGGATACCTCTAAAACAATTTCTGCGAGAAAAAAATCCACATCAATGAGTATCTATTGGAGATAAAATTTATGTATCATACGAAATGTGTAGAGGAAGGGTGGGCCTTTCAAACACGATTTTTTTCAGAATTTGTTATCGCAATAGTGAGGGTAAAATTTACAGAAGAAAACTTCGAACCACCTAATCTTCGACTGAAAAGGACGACAAAAATTTGTTTCGCCAAAATGTGTATTTTTAAAAATTATTACCCCAGTGAAAATCGAAAAATCACCATAAAAAATCAAAATGACGACTTCAGCAGCTGAAAATTTGGTGTTAGATTGTAAGTACTTACCTAGGTACTATAGATAATGACTGATGAATATTTTGATTTGACAAAGTATACACTTATACTCGTAGGTACAGCAAATAGGACTTCTACACAACTACAATTCTTCCTCAATAAAGAAATCAGTGATCAACTTGTTCTTAGAATACCATTCCTTGATGGAAAAATGCAACAGCCCATTTCCATAGATGAAAATCCAACTGTTTTTGTATTCCCAGGAATCGAGGGTTTGTTCTACACGGCTTACAAGCAACTCCTAAATCATGGTTTACAATTATTTCTACCAATTTCTTTCGCAGGTTTAGCATTGACAATGGAACCATTGGCTAAAAATTTACCTGTGCAGGTGTTATGCTTTCAGTACCACTTCGTTGAAGCGAAAGATTTTATTCGCGAATTAAGCAATCATTTTTCATCTGTAAGTGACAAGAATTTGTTACAACAACGAGAACAAATCTGGCAAAGGAAGTTTACCAGCAGAAGATTTTTTGAAACAGACGAATAAATTTAAAAAAGCATTAAAAATAAACCACTGGACTAAATTTCCAGTACGGAATTCAATTTTTTCAATTTTGTCAATTCAAAATTCGTACGCACCTAATAATTTAAAAATTTGATCACATGAAGTAAGAAAAAACTATTTTTCAAAATAGGTACCCATTTCCTATAATCTGGTGGTGTATTTTTGAATGCACTTCTGATCTTTCGATAATTTGGTTCCAAGGTGTTTTGCTAGTGAGGGGTACTACCCTTGTGAGACAACGTGTGTTCTGACTGGAGCCATTAAATTTTTCATTTTACACAATTCCGAGTCGTAAAATTTTATGTCTCAATTCCACTATGTTCCACTATTTTCAGTACATTTTGGAGAAACTTCCCTCCGAACAGAAATTCAACATTATTGGGCATAGTTTTGGAACAGCAATTGCCATGGAGGTAGCCGAAATATTGGAAAAAAACGGAAGAACAGGTCACATCTGGCTACTGGATAGTTCACCTACAGTAGTGAAAATGGGTATCACGCAAAAAATCGAAGAACATGCTCTTTTAAACGATGAAATGATACAAAATCAAGTTTGCATAAGAGTTATACAGACATTTATGCCGGGATTGCCAAAAGAAAAGGTGACTATAATGATGTCACATCATGATTTCAGAATTCAGATACAAAAAATAATCACGAACTCCATGATATGATTTTTTTAGTACCTGAAGTATTTAGAAGCTTCGCCCAACTGGGAATCCAAGAAAAAAACATGTTTTTCAATGTTGCCTGGTGGAGAGAAAAACGAAAAATCCATGCATTACTTATTAGATAAATCGTACAGCATTCTTAAATCAATACCCGGCTATGAAAAATCTCATTATCGGTTGCAATCACCAGGCGTTTTGATAAGATGTGTCAAAAATGAATTAGATTTGCCTTTAGATGATGCATATGGTTTAACGCAGGTAACTCTACCTATCTCCGAACCCTAGACGTATACATAATGATTGACAGATTGAATAAGTGCTTTTTACGATTTAAAACATGTACATAAATAATATTAATTTGAAGACATTCTAATCATTTAAATCTTATTTTACAGAACTTTGAAAACCCAATAGAAGTTCATAAAATCGACGAGGTGGATCATTTTTCGATTCTGCTGCATCCGAAGACAACTGAAATTATAATGAAATCTTCTGCATGGAAAAAGGACTGAACCATTACATTACTATACCTACACATTACACATGATTTTTACTTCAAGTTGATAATTGATACATTTTTTGCACTGTTTGAAATAAATCTTTTGTTAGCATTGTTTCAAAAGCTTTTCAATACTTTTTCTGCTACAGAGCGAATTAATTTCGATTCAAATGAAATTAATGAGGCAGAATTCATTTTTTGTTAAAATGCTGATAAATAAAAAGACTTTGAACGAATACTAATTGTCAGTGTGGACCAATTGCAACATGTCTGAAACCGAGGAAATATTTTGGAATACAGTGGTGCTAATTTTTTTTATCATTGCTGCCAATTTTTTTAAAAAAAACTGGAAAGTGAAAAAACCCACAATGAGCGATATGAAAATTTTGAACTGCTCAAAAGAACCTTATAAAAGTGGTATTGGATTATTGTGGCAATGGCAAAGCTCGACGCAGAATCTGAAATACCAACCTTTTTAACTGGGCTATGTATTTCCACCAAAACGGGTTGAGTAGGTGCCAAAGCGAAATAGCCACGATTTCTTCGAAGATGTTTTTTTTTTTTGAGGACCATATCTTCCTTTTAGAAGCACCTTTGGAGCTAGAATTTTTTCTTAGTGACTTTCCTTCTCAAAATGAAAGTCTCCATCGAATTTGGTCAAAATCCTAATGCGATTATTTCGCTACCTTTCGACAGGCGAAACTTTTTAGTGTTGAGGGAAACGAAGTCAAACTTTTTTGTACTTTTTGCAAAAAGAAACAATTCTAAGCAATTTTTTAAAGCAAAAAACGAGACTTTAAGGCACTTTTGACGAATGGCGAGACCTTTTGCTGTTTTTTAACTAAATGCGAGACTATGACGATTTCAGCAAAAGGCAAGGCTTTTTAGACATTTTTGACAAAATAGCGAAACATTCAGCCATTTTTAGCAATTGGTGAAACTTTGTCGATTTATGAATGAAAATACAATTTTTTCGTAACTTCCGGTTAAGAACGAGACTTTTTAGCAATTTTGGTAAAAATAAGCAAGAATTCTCCCAATTTTCCGTAAAAAGCTGGATTTTTTGGCAATTACCTATTGACAAAAAATGATATTTTTCGCAATTATTGTCGAAGTACCACTTTTTCACAACTTTTTTTGTAGCAGTTTTTGACAAAACAATGAGAATTTTAGGAATTTTTTTGCCAAAACGACAGTTTTTAAAAAAAATTGTTGAGTATTTTTTTTTAAAAATAGGTAAATAACTGTAGTGACTGAAATTTTGAACAAGTAGGTATTGAAATTTGAAAAGTAACTGAGTACGAGCTCTGTTACACCATCTCATGAATGTATCTACACAGATGTGAATTCTGAAGAGAAACTGGCCTGTCGCAAAAAGTCCAACGTACTGCAAGAAAATCTGCCATTCCGCAAGTTGTGATTTGCGCATAACACCTTTTACCGCCCCGCCCTTATCAGACCATCGACTATATTTTTCAAACTTCAGTCTAAAATGCATATTTTCGCATATTTCTTCATTTTAAACATTTTGGTCAAAAGTCTGAACAAGAAATTACAATTTCTAATTACTGGTTTTTAACCCTGTGGGACCTCCAGAATAGTCTAACGCAAGAAGTTCACTATTTTCATATTAATGACAGGAATTGCGCACCCAAGTAAGTAATTATTATTACCGAAATTTATTCGAAATCTCTTTTGGAAAATTGGGTAAGGGGAATCTTCAAAAAAGTTTCCATCTCAAAATATCGAAAGAAAAAATAATTCGCTGCACTTTAGTTATTCGAAAACCGTGCAACATATAACATGGTTACTTAAAAAAAATTCTCTCCCAAAGAAATGCTCAAGTTGAATCAAGAATGGTCAGCAAGTAACGATTTTGGGGGTGATTTTTTTCTGGCAAAAGTGATTTCTGCACATAAGTAGGTAATTTACAAAATCATCATATCATTACCTTCCACTTTTTTCATTTCGGTATTTTTTGGAATTTTTTTTTTTTTTTTTGGCTTTTGCATATTTTCTTTTGTTGAAACTTTTTGAGATAAATTATGTAACAACAGACTATGCAGCAATTTTTATCACTTATGACTTAGGTGAAAGAAATTCGTTATGTGTTTAGTCAATGTACTAAATAGTTACGTAACAACCTTCTCTGCAGCTTTAGTTCATATCAACCAACGAGTTAAGAAGGAAACGAATGAGAAACCAGTCCTTATACGACTCCCTATGCATTGCATAGGTATCTGTGTTCCGGAGAATAGATAGGTTATACCTATTCTATTATTTACGTAAGACATGATCAGGAGATCTGTTGGAGTAAATCTGTTCCAGTATTCTGTAAATATGAACTAATTCCAGTGTTCCTGTCAAGGATTCAATGATCGTGTGATCTATTTCGTAATACTACAGTTCCTGATGTCAGATGTGTCGTTATGGTATACTCAGGCCCAGGAGTATCGCAGATGGACCTTCCCTCATCAATTTGATGGTCCCTCCCTGAGGTGATGTGCATCTTACACTCCTTTTACAACAACTCTCAGAGTCATTCTTTTTGTAATACTATACTGGTTCATGTAACTAAAGTAAATTATTCTATATGTACATGTGATATTTACAAATAAACAGTACATAACAGAATAATCGAAGGCGCTTTTATTATTAAGGCATTTGTCCTACATGTTATGTGTTACGTAATTGTGTTTTAGTATCCAAAAAATGGGTACTGAGGAGGTAAGTCGTTGAGTACTTATGAAGCTAGTAGAAAGCTAGGTACATCTCACTACTTTGAATTAAGTAGGTAGATGAGCTATGTATGAGTAATGTGTACGAGAGTGCGAATTATGTCCTTACAATTATACACAAATTTCAAGTCCACAGCATGAGGAAATTAATGTTTTCCCAGGTTATACTTTCGCCATATCGTATGTACATACAAATAAAGGATAATTAATTCAAATTTTATTTTAAAAAATCGCATACAAGAACATTTTTAACCTTCCTTCCGCGAAATTTATTCATCCTATAAGCATAATAATTCACCATCGCTCGAATTCTCATACACCTATGCAATAACACAAATTACAAAGTTCCATAAAACTAAAGCGCACTGTTTTTTTCTTAACTGAAAGGTGTTTCTATTGTGTTTGTTACCATTGTTTAGCTTTCTTTTTAATCGTGGCGTTTTCATTTTTTGAAAACATGACTGAAGAATCGCAAATATCTCAGTTTTACGCCCAGAAAAAAATCTTAATCACAGGAGCAACCGGGTTTATGGGTAAGGTGTTACTATGGAAGTTACTACACAGCTGCTCTCAACTGGACACGATTTTTGTGTTGATGAGATCAAAACATGGCAAAAGCTCGATGTCTCGAAATACAGAATTTTTTAACTCACCGGTAAGCAAAAACTACTAGCCCTCTACAAGATTATTCGTTCAATTTTTTCCATTCAACGTATATCTAATCTCGGAATGATGTACAGGCATTTGAGAATTTGAAAAAAGATAATCCAAAAGTATTCGAAAAAGTAGTACTTATTTCTGGAGATGTAGGGGAAGATGGAATAGGATTATCGGACTTAGACCGAGGTATATTGATCGACGAAGTATCCGTTGTGTTCCATAGTGCTGCCATAATAAAAATGAACATGGATTTACGCACAGTTTTGAATGTGAACACCGTCGGAACCGCGAGAATGCTCGAATTGGCACAGCAGATGAAGAAACTCGAGGTGAGGAAATTATAAACGTAGCCAGTAGGTAAGCAAATTTCACTTTTTCAAGTCACTGAAATGAAGAAATGAAGAGGGGAGTTGGTAGAGATCAGATTAGTAAAATAGAATTACCTATTCGTGTTCATAGAGATACAGCTAAGCTACCGTGAAAACTTGAAGGGAAAACATGTTTTTCCCGTTTTTTTTTTTCATTTTGCCCAGTTTTGCCGTTTTGAGAAAATCTTAGCTAGATGACACTGCCGCCGAAAATCAATTTTCTTGAAATTTACAGTCATTTGTTTACTTATCCACTGCGTATTGTTGTTGCGAGAATCCGACGGTAGAAGAGAGAATGTATCCTTCGAATCATAATCCGAACAATATAATTGATTTGATTAAATGGATAGAACCCAAACTGTTGGAAAAAATTACACCCGGGTAAGTGCAACTGAATTTTTAATATTGTTTAAACCAATTAAATTTTTTCGATGGTAGAATCTATAGCCAAATCTGCAATTTTTATGTCGGAAAGATATTCCTGGCAAGAATTCGGATCCTCCTCTTTCAGTTAAAAATGGGAGAGAACTACTCCATTCTTTTGCTTCGGATTCGACTAATTTTAACGAGGCAACCTCTCGAACTGGCACTCTTCGATTTGAACGAAACTAAGATAAATCGAAAGAGTGTGTTTTAAAACCCCCGTCATCAAAATTTAAGGTTCCAAAGTTTATTTTTAGACCTCTGGCGAATTTTTGAAAATTGAAAAAAAAAACTCAAAAAAGCTGTTTTAAAGGCGATTTTTTAACTTTCTCGTAAAATGTAAGCAAGTTTTTTTTTTTTTTTTTGAGAAAAATGAACTAACATGAATAAACCATCCTTTTTGAGCTTGTAGCGAGTTTTGACGTTTCTGCAGAAATTTCAAATATCTCTGAAAGGTTCAGAAAAGAACTTTGGAGCGTATAACTTTGTTCGGTGCTCATTGGATGAGGCGTTTGATTGGACAGTGGACACTCTCTCGACCGTTTTAGGTGGTAATCACGAAATTCTAGGAGTGCGAGTTCAAAAGTGAATTTTTCACCTATTTAAAAATCCCAAAAAAGGTGCGAAAAAATCAAATTTTCAAAGAAAGTATATCAAGAGCGACTTTTTCAGCAATATTTCGTCTGGCGTCTCAACAAGATCATAGGACTCCGAAATGATCGCAAATTGACTTTTTTAAAGCCTCTAGCGAGTTTAAAAATTTCTCCAGAAATTTCGAATTTTCAAATTGATCAAAAATTCACTGTTGAACTCGCACTCCTGAAATTTCGCGGTACTTACCTACTCGCCTAAAACGTCGGGAAGATGTCTAATAAGCATCGACCAAAGTTATAGGCCTACGTACTAAAGCCCATTTTTGGACCCTTCAGAGGGATTTGAAATTTCTGCGGAAACATCTTCAAAACGGTATGTACTTTCAACTAAGCCAACCGCAAGAAACACACTTTTATCAAATATCAGGCCCATTTGTGAGTGTTTTTCGAGCTGCAAATTTTAATAATTTTCAATGTACGAGTACCTACTACCTATCTTTTTTTAAAAAGACTAAACATCCGGAAATTGTTGGAAATGAGATCAGCCAGTCAATTATGTAGGTATAGAAAGCGAAGTTTCAGTTTCTTTGGAAGAATACCTACAACTTACAACTTGCTTTATGCAAGTACATTATCTAATGTTCAAAATGTTTCTATCAGAACATAAATAATGAAATTGGCCGAAAAACACACGAGCCCCCTACTTGGAATTCGTCGGAAGTGCGCATTTTTCAACCAAACTGGTCGAAAGTAGAAGCGAGCCAAAATTTTAGGTTCTCAAATTGACAGCCAGCCATTTTGAAGATCAATTCAAATTTTTGGAGAAAACTAATTTTGCGCTGGAAACTCTAGAAAGGGTTTCAGAAGGTTCATACTTCATACTAACGAAAATTCCAGCTTTTCAACTTACCAGAGAACCTCTCGAGGAGTTCGTTCCCGTTTTGAACGGGGCCGCGATTAGAAAGAGCATGGTCTGAAACCACCACAACATTTTTGAAAAATAATTCAAAATTGACTATTTTCAGCGATTTAGCTATGTTTTTTCCAGAAAAATATAACTTATTCAGTAAAAATGATGGAAATTGGTCCTGAAACTGACAAGGGAGCTACCCAAGGTCTGACACGCAGATCGCGGCGACTTGTCCACCATAAGTCGTCATACATCGATGGTAGATCGTGGCCAAAAAATTAGCTGCTGAAGCGAACAGGGTGCCGAATGATTTCAATTTTTATACTTTTTTCAGCATATTATTTTTGTGTATTTTTGTGATTTTTCGATATTCAAACCCCCGTGACTTCTTCCCCTGTCAACTTCAGCAGCTAAAATTTTGGCTCATAACATATTTTTTGATGCTCTATCCGCCTGTGAAAAAAATTTTTCGATTGGCGTGTCAGACCATGGATAGCTCCCTTGTGAGTAATATAAACTGCCTCCAATCGAATTTCACCATTCCTGCTGATTCTGAAGCCACTAGTGCGATTTTCGATTTCTCCGCAGCTTTGAAATTTCACCAGAAGACGTGCGGATATTAATTTGGGTAGGGAAAAATCACGTCGTGGGTTATTCTGCATCTAATTTAGCGAATAGAGCATGAGCCACAGCTCGACTTTTAGCTGTCTAAATTAATTTTCACATCTTCTGGAGAAATCTAAAATCGCGCTGGAAGCTCAAGAATATGGCTCGATTGTAAATAGAAATTTTTCTTCCTGTTTAAAATTCCTTAGTTACATATTATGAACCATTAACATTTATAATATAGGTATGTTTTTACAGACTAATTCACCCTCTGCCAAATACGTATACATATAGTAAACGACTAACAGAATCTATGCTGCATGATTATGTATCCAAAGTTCCGATTATTGTGGCTCGACCAAGTATAGGTAAGTTGTGAAGTCATCAAACAAAAATCAAATGCAATTTTCGAAGATTGAAATGGAAAAACGTGCCGAACCGCGTACATTCTATCGTGTAAAATAAAAATTCTATTTACAGTTGGACCATGTTTCAAAGAACCATTCCCAGGATGGAGTGATTCCATAAATGGACCGATGGGATTTTATGTTGCTGGAGGAAGAGGAGTAATGCGTACAACTACAATGAATCTAGATAGTAAAGCCAACATGATACCCGCTGATATTTCCATCAATAGTATTATAATTTTACCATGGGCAAATTCACGAGAACAATTGTAAATTTTTAAAAACGTCACATTCTATATAGACATATGTATCTATTTATCACGATCCAACCAAAACGTGTTTTTTTTTTTTTTATAGACTGAAAGAAGTTGGTGTGTACAATATCTCACAAAATTCTTTCGAAAATGTAACCTGGCGAGAATTATTACATACTTGTATGCGCGCTTTAGCAAAATATCCGCTCGATATAATGTTATGGTATCCGAATACCGATCCGGCCACCAAAAGTATGTTCGTTTATACGATTAAATGCATTTTTCTGCATTACTTACCAGCATACGTGATCGATTTCATTTTGCTCTTGGCTGGTCAGAAGCAGTTGTAAGTTGATGAATGGATTGCAGTTTGACCTTTAATTTTCGAATCATACACCTTGGTAATTTATTTCAGCCTGGTTCGTGCTCACGATAAACTCAGACAAGGTGAAAAAATGTTGCGATTATTTACTCAGAAAGAATGGCTTTTCAAGCACGATAAAATACTTCAACTGGAGCAACTTATGAATCCGATTGATAGACAGATATTTCCTGTAAACACAAAAGAAATGCAAGATGTTCAAAGTTATACTGACGATTGCATGCTATCAGCTAAATTTCATATTTTTAGAGAAGATTTGAAACATCGAAAACGATCAAAAATAATAATGAATATGTAAGTTCGACCTTGAATACATATTTTTTACGCCAATAAGATTAGATATCTTTGCAATTTTGCAAAAATCGTTTTGAAAGAAGGGCCTATCATAAATGATGTTCAATCTCTCGGTTTAATAAGACAAAAAACAAGTAGGTATATGTTTACTCTATTTCACTCCTCAATGGAAAAGTTGCTTTTGAGAAGAAAAAAAAACATTATTTTTCACTTTTTACAAAAATTATTTTCATCACCAAGTTTTTGGAATTTTTAAAATTAGGAATCGTAAAATCGCAAATCCATTTTTTGTTTTGTTTGTATGTTGATCAGCAATTCAGCATAAAAAGCTGTGCTTACTAAGGGTAATTTTTGAGGTCATAAAGGTCCACAACATTAACTGAAATTTAAAAAATAAATAGCACTTTTCATACTGATATTACTGATGTCTTCTGTTCATTCCTTTTTCAGAATGTACGCTCTGGACAAAATCGTGCTCGTATTAAGATATTACATTTTAGGAAAGTTCCTTCTATTCATCTTTAACACGCTTTGGAGCATATTTAATAGAGCAGAGGATATGCCTAGTTATTAGAAGAGCAATAGATGGATATCAAGGCTGATTTTCGAGCCTGATTGTTCATGTTATACCATAAGTAGTAAAATGAAGAGAAATAAATTTTAATGGAATTGAACTGAATTAATTGTGATTCAATAACACTAGGCAACTGCATATTTGTGTTCGGGTTGAAAATGGGCTTAACCCTTAAAAGCACGCTCCTAGGAAAAAGTTGTGAAAATTGTTTTTTTTTTGTGATTAACTGTGTTCCAAGAGTCTAAGAAATAACAAAAAACCAAAAAAAAAATTTCGGGCCCATAGGACAGATTTTATGGAATGTACACTATAGTGTACACTGCGCACGATGCTGAAACTTACTATTGAAGAGTTGTGTACACTAAAGTGTACATTGCGAACGTTGGTATGCGCTATTCAGTTCACAAAAACCTGTTTATTCATCTTTTTCTCCTGAAATATGTAGGTACTGAATGTGATAGGTATGTAAAGTGAAGTCGAGGATCCGACGAAATGATAAATGGGGGGGGGGGTGTCTGAAATGTTGCCAATTTTCTAATATCGACGACCACCCTCTCCCCCCTCAGATTTTCCCAGCTAATTGGTCAGGTGTGGTTTTGATAAACTTTGTAAGGAAAGTTGAAAGTTAATTTTTATACCAATATTCTTGAAAATTTTTGAAAATTTGCACCGTAGAATAAATATTAGTTGTCGCTTCTCTCGGGTAAAAACTGTGAAAAATTGATTAGGTATTCGAAGTACAAAACAACATCATTGGATGCAAATGTTGATTTTTATGGCTTCAAATTTTTAGTTTTCAGGAAATGATAATATTTTAAAAAATAGGAATAAGGCCCGCGTGAAACGAGGGCAAAAGCTCTCAAAAATTCACGATTTTTCATTTTTTCAAGACAACATTATTTATGTTTTCAAAAATAACCAATTTTGGTGAAAATTGATAATTGTTTTAGAATTTTAGATGAAAAATAAGACTGTTTTTTGGTGTTTTAGTAAAAGTTAGGACTTTCTGGCAGTTTTGACTGGAATGAAGAGACCTTATTTATATACTTTGTATAATAATTAATAATGGTCTATAGCTATCACATGACTTACTAGTAGATACTGACCGCGTAATTTTTTTTTCAAATGGGATAAAAATAACGGGTTCCCTAGAAATTCGGTTCTTTACTCATTCTCTTCCAAACACATGGGTAATAAAATCAGTTTTATTGCTCTCGAACTAGCACTGGAGCTCGTAGACGAACGTGACAAATACAATGTACAACCGATTTCAAGGATAGCATCGTGCGCAGCGTACACTACTGTGTACATACATTCAAGTCTGTTTGTAATATACCCTATCATTCGCAACGTACACTATAGTGTACGAGTACATCAACTTTAAGCTTTAATTCTGAAAAACTGGAGTGATCAAATGGAAATATGACTTCTTCTTAGTAGATAGAAGACTTTTCTTAAATAAATCCTCACTTTGAAAAATTTCAGAAATTTTTGCCATTTTGCCAGATTATAATTAAAAAATGTTTGTTTTGCTGAAGTAGAAGAAACTGAAACACACAAACTTTGAACTTGCATAAAAAATTTGTATTTCAAGATAATGGTTTGAAATTTCAATCCTAGGTGTAGAAATGTCTGTATTAATTATTACTGAAACGAAAATTTGAATCAGGTCCATAGAAAAAATTACAAAAATTCTCAAAGTTAATGTACACTATAGTGTACGTTGAGCTAGTGCTCATACTGAAAACGCGAAAAGTACCTACCTAGTCCATGAAAGTCAGTATTTTGTAAGTATTTACAAAGTATGGAGGAATTTTGGAGTTGTGAATAAAAAAAGAATTTTAGGAAGTACCAAGTATTATTTTCGAAAACTCGTTTACCGTAAAATAGGTATCTGTTTGAACCCGAGAAATGTTATGCGAGGTGACTTTCCCATTTTCAACCCTCGGGGGCAGAAATGGGGGGGGGTTGAATTTTTGGAAAATTTGGGAACCATTGAACCTATCCCTTTGAACCCCGTTAAAAAACGTTTTACAGTTTATTAGTACCTAGATACCTATCTGAAAGACCTCCAACACCTCCAATACCTCCATGCAAACGGAGCAGGAAAGAATAATTTTGAAAGGAGTGTGTATCTTACACTTATTTTTTAATCCTCTTCGAGGCTCGCTTTTTTATAAAGTGTTTCGAGCAAGCTCGTCCCTCAAGTGACTTTTGCTCCTTCAAGGCTCTCTATTTTATTCAAAATCTGCAAAAAAAAAATAGACTTTTTAACGTTGGGGTGGGGTCAAATAGTGTTGAAACATGCAAAAAGCATTTCAATGACATCTATCCCAAAATGTACTTTTATATTCAAAATTTTAACCCCCTAAGTCAATTTGGAGGATCTATGCAGGCTATCCTCCTAACATGTGCACATTTCGAACACATCTGATACAAATAAAATACGTACCTAACCTACAGAGTTATTGGTACGTATCGTGTTATGTCTCATTTCCCATTTCGTTCTCACTTTTATGGTATTAATCCTCCGCGAAGAATCCTTACCCATACACATAGCGTAGATAAACGTACGAGTAGGTAACTTATACTTCAGTGTAAATATGAAGTTTAGACTAAACAATAATTCTCCTATACGATAAATTGCAATAATTAATTTTCCGATTATGTTACGAATTTATATAAACGATCAAGTGCTAAATACATTTTTATCTCATGTGAGTATTTTGGTAGCTAAAACTTTAGCAATGGAGCTTTTGATGAAGTGGCAAATATTGAAATGTAAGGTAAGAAAAGTTGAAATATTTTTATAAGTGCTACAGCTGATTACCTACTTACCCATTTGAATGCATTTTTTTTCAAGTGAATGACTCATAGATACCTTAATGATAAGACTTTGTCTATAGTCAAGACAGCCCCAGTTCTAGGTACATTGGAATAATTACTCGGGCTAATTAGGTACAAAATGTGTTAATTTTTGGTAGTGAGAGGCACATTAGAAAGATAACTACTACGTAGGTACATAATTTAATGTGCGTAAGACCTGCACAATGTAGAGCATTTCTTTGCTGTTTAAAATAAAATGTATGCAAATTTATTCCCAACAATAATCGTGGATTTATGAAATAATATTAAAACAAAGTAAACTGGTACCTGATTAATTTTCTACGATTAAAATACGTAGGTAAGTATTTAAAAAAATAGCATTAAGTCAAGATACGTTGAAAAAAATAGTGAATATTAACATGATAAAAATACTTGTGTACCACACACCTCCCTCATCACTCACTTTCCATGTTTTTAAAATAAACCTGAAATGATGAAAAATTGAAATTCTTTGTTTCAGCTAAAACATAGATCGAAAAATGGAAGCAAAAGTAAACAAAACGATGCACAAATTTCTGAAAGAATACAACGTATTTCAAGGTACATTTACTTAATTACTCAAACATGATCAACTTTTTCACTTTTTTAAAATTATTTTATTAATTAGGTATCATTAATAAATAGGTAACTTAAACTGGACGAAATTTCATTTCAGAGCTCATCTGAACGATATTGAAAATATCCCCATATTCATAGCAATAGCATTTATTTACATATTAACAAAACCAGATCCAAACACAGCTCTACTGCTATTTCGAGTCTTCACTATTGCCAGAATATCTCACACCATTGTTTATGCGATTTGGGTACTTCCTCAACCGGCACGAGCTATTGCATTTATTTCTGGTGAAGTTGCTACTTGGTATATGATAATCAATGCGATTATTTTCACTTGTATTTGATAGTATTTTTGAAAACAGATAAAACAACTTTTTCCTTTCATTTTATTAAAAAATTAATTTTGTGTAAATTATTTTCTGGCTGAATTTTTGTGAAATTCAATTTGTCAATGTATCTACACATTTTTTAAAACATAAGCTTTCCTACCTACTTCGACCACCTATTGAACTCGATTTTCAAAATATCAATTTTTTTCAACGATTTTTACTTTAAGAAATAATTTAATATTTTTAACATGAATGATTAAATTTTTTGTTTCATTATTTTTATTTATTATTATATTTTTTAAAAAATGAATTTTGAATGTTTTGCCTAATTGTTGTAGAAATATGTACTTCAGATGAACTGAAACTGTTTAGTGTGATCTGCAATCATTTCGACAAAGACTTTCGTATAGTGCAATAAAGTTGCTTAATCAGTATAAATGTGAAATTTATTTATGAAATATGTAATTAGGTACATATAATTTCATTCCAAGGCAAACCATGAAAATGCAAATCACATTATACTAAAAGAAATTTATTTATGCATACACAGTACCTAATATGTAGGTACCTACACATTTAATTTATTTCATTTCGAGGCTAACTGTTGTAAAAAGAACATGTAAAAAAATACAAAGTGTACAATCAAAAAAAAAATCGTAGATATCTAAAAAATGGTTCAAGTTACTTTAGAAGACCCAGTTCTAAGAGGGTATTTTTTGTGCTCATCTATTTTAGTTGCTAAAGTTTTGTTCATGGTGTACTTCACTGGTAGAGCAAGGTTCTCAAAAAAGGTAAGTGCAGTTTTTCGACAATTAATTTTTCTGAAAAATATTTCATTCCAGTCACATAAATAATAAGTCTGATTGGAAAAAAATTCTCTAATACTGATTTAAAAAAAAAAAAATTATAAACACTTTTAACACCAAGAAATGCCTAGGTTTTTATAAATCCGGAGGATGTGCCACTCGTAAAAGATCTTTTCGATATAAACGATGCTGTCTGTAAACACGATGATGTAGACGTAGAACGAATTAGAAGGTATGAAAAATAAATATTCTACCTTAACCATTTCCCAGATTTAGAATTAGATTCTTAAAAGCTGTGTAGCAATTTTTTTCAATGTTAACCTACGTTGTACTTCAATTTTTTTCAGTGCCCATTTAAATGATTTAGAAAACATCCCTTTGTTCATATTTATTGGATTCATTTACGTTTTAACGAAACCAGATTCCGAAACGGCTTTGAATATATTTAAGACTTATATGTGGAGTAGAATAATTTACAGCATATCTATCGCATTAGGACTACCTCGATCTCTGAAAGATCAAGCATGCGTAATCAGTTACTTGTTGAAGATTTACATGACTTTAGTTTGCATGGTTAAATTTTATTAACTACGAACACAAAATTTTGCATGTGATTTTTTTCCAATTATTAATAAAATACTAGTGTAGGTATGTTTTTTTTCTTTTTTTTTTAGTAGTTATGTACCTAAAGTACATACAATGCATTATTGGTAGGTAATGTGTGAACCTACTTGAAAGATTGAAATGCATATTCATCAGTTGAAAATTATTTTGAATTAGAAACATTCTTGTAGAAAAATCATTTCAAGAATCTAGAAGGACTATCAACTGCAACAATTTTTCTATTGACAAATTAAGTGGTAGGTTGAAATCAATTTTTAAGCAGCTGTAATTCTGAAAATTAAATAGTATTTTTTCATTCAAATTAAACCTTCTTTTAGTTCCTGAATATCAAAAAAAAAAAAAATTGAAATTTTTATTCAAATGCCTACTCCCCACAATTCTCAATTTTAAAAAATATTTTTCTGAAATTTAAACGACATTTCGTAGGTACAGTTTTATTTCATTTTTTTATAGTTTATTGTTTCCAATTTCTCGTTTTGTGCATTTCCAACATTTCATAATTGGTAGGTATTGTAGATGTAAGGATTGTAAACTGAACGGTAAAAGCACAAAATATATAATTTTAAAATTTTAAAAAGAAAAACACATACGACCTCAGGGATATTTTTTTTCTAACACGTTTTTTGACTTCTCTGTGTGGTTCACAATAATCCAAAATAGGTCGATGTGTTGCCAATGAGAGACAAAACCGATTGTGAAATATGTACCTATTTTAGTGATAGGCAACCTCACTGACATTATTCAGTAAACGCATGTAGGTACTTACCACATTTTTTATTTATTTATTTTTAATTGTATTTGAAATTCTACTCACTTCAACCTTTTAGGTTGTTTCATGAGTTCAAAAATACATAATAATTTAAACTATGAATCTATACAATTTTATGTCTTAAAAGATAATGTGCCAGATTTGAAAGATTATTTAGAGATAGATTTGTTTTATATTTCCTTCTTTCACTGTTGAAGTTGGTACAGTGTAGAAACATTTGTTTTATGTCAAATCCATTTTCTAGATAAAAGGGGCATGTCTGAGGTCTTGGTGTCTTCTTTAGGATGTGCTCGTGTGTCATTCTAGTATGTCTGATAAACACTCTTCTAATCTGATGATTTTGTTTTCTTTGGTTTCTTGTAAGTATACTGGTGTAGCACAAGCGATGCCAAAGTCGATGGAAAAGATGAGATCTCTAATCCGTCACTTGTCAACACAACATTTGTCGACACTACATTTGCCGACACCAATGTCAATACATGATGAGTGAAAAGTTGATATCAAAATCGACTGTTGTCTCCCATCATTTTTTGTCTCAACAAGGTCTCAACATTGGTGTCATTTTTTTGAGTGTAAAAGAGGCAAATTTGATTGAAAATGTGTGAAATGTGCCCAAGACTCTTTTAGTGATTCAAGTAAAATTATTCTCAAAAATATTTCACCCTAAAAAATTTTTTTGAAAGAAAAAAACTTGCCCTGGGTAGGGATTGAACCCAGGTTGCCGCTGTCTTACTTGCTTCTGACGCGTTATCTAACCACTAGACCATTGCTGCTGTTGAGTGGAGAGCAGGGTTGGTTCTCTACGTGTAGACTATCTTTGTCTACATAGTCTACGTTTGTCATGTAATCTATGTAAACTTCATGTAAAGTAGACTTCCTGTAGAATACGTGTAATGTATGATGTATGTCAACTTCGAAGTTGTGTATTCCCAAATAATCTCACTTATTGCTAAAAATTGTTGTTTTTTTGCAAAAAATTACCCTCACTTTTTAACTGAAAAATTGAAGGAAAAAATCTTGTATTTTTGACAAAGATTGTGAAAAAGTATAATTTTTTTTACTAATAATTGACGTGATCTACTTCTGCTAAAATTGTCAGTTTTGCTTTTTCCAAGTTTTTTCCTTTCCAAAAGTTGTAAAAAATAAAGTACTAGTTTTTTTTTCAAAACTTGATGAAAATTCTTGTTTTTTCAGCCAAATTTTTAAAAATTTTCATTTTTTGTAAAAACTTTTGAAAGCCTTACTTTTTTCTACAAATTGTTCAAAAGTTTCATTTTTTTACCCAAGTAATGCAAGAAAAAATCTCGTTTTTCAAGAAAAATGAGGAAAATACTGTGTTTTGCTAAAATTGTCAACTTTTGCTTTGTGAGAGATTAAAATTCTTGCTTTTTAGCTCAAAAATATTGCTAAAGATTTTCACCTTTTTTTCAAGAATTACCTATCTAGGTACCTATCCAAAAGTTGTTTTTCTGCCAAAAATTGCAAAAAACTGAAAACTTTAGCTTTTTCGTCAAGTACCTAGGTATGTTTTTTTATGTGGATTCTCGAAAATCTAGTTTTTGGACGTTTTTTTTTTTGGGTGTTTATAATTACAAGATTATTACACCCGTGTAGAGAGGGGTTTAGATTTTTGATTTATTAGGTTAGTTTTTTTTAGTAGGGTTATGAATTTTTGGATTTCAGAAGGGTTGTCTGGGATAGTCATTGAATTTGAGTATACATATTTGGAGAGATAGTCTTGAATTTCGTTTTTGAATACTTTTTGGATTTTAACCACAAATTTTCAAAATCTTATGCCAAAATCCATGTAAAAAAGGCTTTATTCTACATATTTGTATAGCAGAAAACAGTTTTACTTTGCAGTTTACATAGTTTACATAGTCTACAATGTCTACATGTAAACTATCGTTGTCTACAGTAACGTTGTTTACATGTAGACAAAGCGTGTAAAGTAAACTATATAGTCTACTTGCCAACCCTGGTGGAGAGGCCTCAAAAGAATATTCAGTCCATCTTATTATGGACTTGGAAAAATTTTTGTACATATTGTGTTGTCGACTCAGACATCGACAAAATAATGAGTGGGCAGCACTTTGAAATTTCTAAAAATATTTTATAGATCTTGTAATTGACATCAACTTCCTCATCAATATTAACCAGATGGTTGATGTCAATTACAAGATCTACAGAAATATCTACTCGATGACGACATTTTGTACATAGATACTTTTGTAGACCATATAATCGATATCAAAATTCAGGTCATCTTGTCGATGCCAAAGTTGATGACTAGATCAACAAAAGTAACTATACAAGATCCAAATTTTGTAGATGCTCTTGTCGATCTTATAGTCGACATCAACTTTGGATCAACAAGACAACCTAAATTTTGATGTTGATCATAGGTCTACAAAGGTATCTATAATACATATATCAAAATCTTGCACATGACTGTAGATACAAATGTAGAGAGCAATGACAACCTGACAACCATCAGCATTTCCATCATCATTTTTGAAAATAGTGCCAATTTTTAATCAATTATTGTAAACGTAGTTAGATTAGCCCCTTTGTGGATAATATTCTGAATTTTTTCAATCAACAATCATGTAAAATCATGTCAATACTTTTGTCGAGGTCACTGATGATCTCGTCAGTGCTACATGGGTATGAACAGATGGTGTTTTGTGTCTTTTTTGAATGATGCTAAGTAGATGATTACAGTGGAACCTCGATAACTCGAAATCCAAGGGGAATGGTCATTCATTCGGCTTATAGAGGTTTTCAAGATAATTAGTTTTGAGTTATGCAGGTAAGATTTTGAGAGCGTTTGAGTTATAGAGGTCTTATGAAATGAATGAATTGAGAGATATGTAAGTGCATAAAAGACAGAAGTATGAATTGAAATATTTGAGTTATAGAGGTAAACGCCAGACAATGTACGACTTACAGAGGCTTTCTCACTATGTTGAGATATGTAATTGCATAAAAGATAGAAGTATGAATTGAAAAATATTCAAGTTATAGAGGTAAACGCTCGACAACGTACGACTTATAGAGGCTTTCTTCCTATTTTTGGCAAAATTTTAGCTTCGAGTTATGACTGGTTTGTGTAGTCAATTTCGACTTATTCGAGTAAAGTTAAAATTGAGTGTTATGGAGATTTCAAGGGGAATGGAGGTTGGTTCGGCTAATAGAGGTTTTCGAGTTGAAGAGTTTCGAGTTATCCAGGTTCCACTGTATTTGTTTGATTCCATTCAAATTTCCAGGGTTGTAAGATTGTATTTTTCCAGTGGCAGAGCTGTGGGACCAAAACGATCCTGAAACTGGAACCGATTAAATCACAATTCAAATCCAATCCCAAAACCGAAATCGTTATTTTTCATGGTCCCAAAACCAAAACAAACTAGTTTTGGTTTTGGGATTTCAATTTTTGCCTTTTTCCTCCGATTTTATTGCGATAAATTGTCATTTTTCATCATTTAAGTATCATCATTCATTCAGATTGTAATAAAAATTACTCGACGAATCAAGCAAAATATGCATTTAAAACATTAAACTAATTACATCCTCGGATTCCCCATGTCAAAACGTCCCATTTTTTAGACCCCTTGCAGCCCTTGCTGGGTCCATTGGTCAATTTGGGCTTAAAATTGGTTGAAATGAGAATCCCAAAACTGGAACTGATTCCGCCCCGGAACCGAAACAATTTTTTCAATCCCAAAACAAATCTCGAAACCGAAATGAAAGTTTAAAGGAGCAAATCCTGAAACAATTCCAATCCTGAAATGAATAAATTTTGATCCCGAAACCAAAATCCAATCCCAAAATTGTTTCAGTCCCACAGCTCTATCCAGTGGTTTTGGAGATCGTAACACAGTATTAATTCTTTGGTGATCTAACATTTTTGTCGCTTGAAGCTTCTTCATTGGCAGTTGGTCCCTTATGGCTGAGGATCCAGAGCAATGTGACAGTTTTTTGTTGAGATGTTAGTGTATGAAGCAGATGGTGAATTTGCATTTGGTCAACAAGTGGATTGTTGTTTTCATTTTCCATGTTGTCGATTGTCTGTAGAGAACTAAGAGAGTTGACATGGATCAGGAAATACAATTGATGAATATTGGTGATTAGTGATAATGCATGTTTGATTCCAAATAGTTCGGCAGTAGGTAGGTATATGAAGAACAGATTGGGTTGAGTGTTCCAGAGTATTGACGATTGTGAATTATACAGGCATATTCAGTTCCATTTTGTGTTTTCAAATCCACACTTTTTTATTGCCCCGATAAAAGTTTGAAAAATGGGCAGAGGCCCTTTTGGAATATTTTGTGCCTCAATTGAAACTTCATCCATCACACCACACTTGAGCTTCAAAAGAAAGTAGGAATATTAATAATATCGGTGGGCTACAACGCTACATAATTTTTTTCAATTTTTCATCGTTTCCCCATCACAAAACACTACGAATAAATAAATTAGATTTTATTCATCGGATGAACAAATTTATAAAAGAAAAACAACAACAACAAATAATTTCAAATAATAAAAACTAGCCCAGGTACTCGCAATTTTCACCAAAATACTCGTATAAATCGATTCAGCTCTATTTTTGCGCAAATAAATTAAATTCAACTTGGATAAAAATTCCACCAATTTTTCGCTGACAATCGAATCGTTGCTTGTACAGTTCCTTAAAATATCCACCTATACAAAACATACGACAAGCAACACAATTCTCGACCACGTCTGTAGGTACTAGGTAAGTACTGTAGCACACATGATAAATTATTTAAAACATCCTACTCGACAATTTTTTTCGCCATTACCTAATGGCCAAGATATGCTCCCAGCTCCCCCAGAGGTCTGTACAAAGGATAACCTACTCTATCGCAGCTGAAACTATACCACATTTATTTTATATGGGTATCTCTAATCATCCAACTGAATAACAACCCTTCCGCTATAGTTAAATTAAATAACATCTTTTATACCTCATCACGTATATACCACTTTATACCACCAGCCAAATAGCCAGGCAATTAGATTAAAAGTATCGAACAAGCAAATACATTATAGTATAATGGTTGATAGAGTGAAGAAAAAAAAAGGTAGGTAACCGTTGGTAATCGTGGGCGAATATCTAAATTTTATATTAATCGATACACTAGCCATGAGTTAATAAAACGTAACGAAAAATAGGTACCCCATGTTGAAGATATTTGTTCACATCTATCTCTGCAAAATTTTAATGTACCTTAGAATATTATAGATTAATTTGCCATTATGCACTTTCTTACCTTTTCAGTCGACTAATTGGAATTGGAATAGGTAGGTATGTATTTATGATCGGAGATAAGTCCATATTTCATCTAAGTAGGTACCATTCGCATCTGCAAAAGAAAAAAAATTCCTACCAAATCAAGTTCATCTCGTTATCGGGTAAAAAAAAATGCATTAATGCATTAATGCATTTATGAAAACTCAGACATAATTTAAAACATAGTTATTTAGTGCATGCAATTTTACATTTACAAGTACAAAGAATACCTCTCGTAATCTGCGTTATTAATTGATTTAAATGTTTTTCAAGTGTATATTACATTATCAAAACTCGTTAAAATTATCGCCATGTGTTTTTACATTACAAACGTTGATAAAATTTATTATAAATCGAATACAGATAGTGCATAAATTTCACATAGATGTGTACTACGTTGACATCCTACATATTTACCATAGCAGGCTTTCGACGATTGTACGAGTAATATTCGAAAATATACGAATATACCGAGTCGTAAACAAGGAAGAAGACAACGTGGAGTGGAGGTATAATTACGAACTGGCAATTTCCTCAGCATGCTTGTTTATCGAAATTACACACACGATTAAATTAAAATAACCAGCGGTATGGTTATTATAGAAAATCACACTCGTGTGTATAGGCAATTTAACACGCAGACGAATAATAATTGATCTATTTATAGGTAATTTACCTCTACAACTACAATAGCCCGATATGAGAAAAAAATGCTATAAATGTAGATGAAATGCTCGTTCCGGGTGTTCTGCATACGTTGAAATTTTTCACCCGACGAGATAAAAATCACGAGATAACAGTTTATTGACATTCTCATCATTCGTAAAGGATTATGTGAAATTTCGCTGATCGAGTCGAATTATTTTTTTTGAAGCGAGAAAGAAAGCGTTTTTATTTTGTGAACCATGCGATGTAATTTTATCGAATTTTTTTTTTCGAAGCTTAATTAACGCGTCGAATTGTCTATCAAGATGAAGGCTTGTACCGGGTGAACCTTTTTCCCTCCAAAAAACCGAGAAAAATTGACCCTATGAAACGCAATAAATTTTGTACTGACGCAATAGCTAGTTGAATAAATAACCGCGTATTTTAATTAATTACGATAAGATCGCGATTTGTACATTTAACGTTTTGTATTGTACTATACGCGATTATACTGTATGTAGACTCTATTACGAGGTAAATAATACATATAAAACGAATGGTTCACTAAACCGATCCACTATACATAAGTGGAATATCAACCGAGATACCTCTAGCCATGGAGTCGATTCGAAAATTGATACGTGATATTTATTTATTGCTGATTTTATAGGTAAATTTATGTGTTTAATTAATTTGCACTTGTAAAAAAAAAAAAAAAATACAAGTCGAGCTTATACGAATAGGCTACCATGGATCAATATAAACGATGCAAAGTGCTTTGAATTGAAATTTATTAGAATGGTAATATTTTGAACTTTTGACTAGAGCATAGATTAGGTACCTCGATGCATTTGGTTCAGACTAAAACTATTTTTAGGTGGGTTCCTACTTTTTTTTTTATCGATTGAGTAATAAGCTTACTATATAGGTACATGTGAACATTTGAGAAACGTTTCCAATGCTTCTTCTTCTTTTTTCAAATGATAACCCAAATTAACCGAGTGATAAGAGCCAAAAACCAGATTGTAAGTAATTTGACTCGTAAGCATTAATAAAGTTGGATCGAATGCATACTTGTGAATTTTTCGGTTTCGACCAAGTTTGACTTTTGGACAAACGGCGGTGTATTTATTTCATTTCTTCGATGTGGGAATTTAGATACATCTTGATAGGTAATGAATTCAAGCTCGATTTGATTCTCGTGTTCAGATCAAGGGATTTAGGAAGCGACGTTTGTGAAATTTTAATATTTTTTCTGACTTGTGGGACGTGAAATGGGCAAGAATTTCAATAAGATAGGTACTGGAACAAAGTCAGAATTTCAGAGTAAAAAAATCAGAGGTGCTTATTTTTGGGTAAATTTCGTTTTTTCAATTCCCAAAAATGTTGCATTAACTGAGCCAAAACATCGAAAAATATAATTTCTGAATTTGTTGAAGTGTATTGAAATGCAATGGTGCCAATTTTTTCGTAATTATTGCGAATTTCAAAAAATCGAGTAAAAAAGCCAAAAACTGATGTTCAAGCGATTCGACTAGATTTTTTTTCAAAATTAAGAGGAGATGTAAGGTAGTCTCCCACAAAATTCTGTGGGTCCCACAGCAGTCCGAAGGTCTCCTCAAAATTTCGATTTTTCGTAAATTCTGCTATTCAAATACGAGTAAATGAAAGCATGTGCCTCAATCAGTAAAATATTGATTTCAGAGCGTTAAAAAGTCATAGAGCCCATAAGGTATTTTTTGGGCCACACATTTTTGAAAAATTGCTCAAAAACTGTCAAAAAAATATGAATGGGCTTTGGGAATCATCTTTTTAAAAATTATTTTTGCTTATATGTCGAGTTACCTGGGGCTCAGGCGCGTTGAGTCTGCACATCCGTATAAAAGGTGCCTATTTTTTGAATCCCAAATTTTCAAAAAATAGCTCAAAAGTGATCGGAAAATGCGAATGGGCAACCACAGTTGTGCATGAGAATCATGTTTTCTAGTCACAAGTGGAGTTTACTGAAGATTGGGTGTGGTTTCGAGTCTAAGGGTCTAAAAAAGACATTTTTTGGGCCCTAAATTTTTTAAAAAATTGTCCAATGATTGGTCAAAAAATTCGATTGGGCAGCTACAATTTTGGCAATCGTCTTTTTCAATCACAAGTTAAGTTTTTTGAGGTTTGGGCGCGATTTCGAGTCTGCACATCCGAAAGGGTATTTTTTGGCACAAATTTCCCAGAAATTACTATTTTCGAAAATCATCTTGTCCAGTACACGATTTCAAAAATTGTAGCAGCCCAATCGCATTTTTCGGCCATGATCTGAAAATTTTCAACCACTCAGTAGAATTCTAGAAGTGCAGGTCTTGGATTTAAAATGAAGGTCTAATCCACCCTAATATTTTTAGTTCAGGGTATCATAACTTTGGATATTTTATTTGAGTCATCTTCATTTTTCAATAAAGATAACTGATACTTTGTAAAAGTGACTTCTGGCTACAAAAGATTGGCATTAAAAAATTTAATTTTTAGAATTTTCTCATAGAAAAACAGTTATTTTTGAATTTTTAATTCGTAGGTACCTCATCAATGGAAAAGTCGTATATTGATGCAATAAAAATTACCGAATTCTATCCATTTTATCTTTCTTCTGTGAAAATGACTGAAGGGTAAGACGCGTTTATAAATAACTAAGCCTTTATTTCTTCAATTTTCATTCTTTTTTTTTTTCAGAAAAGAATAAACATATAAAATTGAATAATTATAGGTATGAATTATTGGGACTAATTTAGGAATTCTTTCAATTACAGAACACAAAGTTATTTATCTTCATTAATAAAATATGTAATAAGTACATATTAATCAAGGTAAAAAATGTTTTAAAATAACATTCAAAATAAATAATAAATTTGTACCTAAATAATTCGAGATAACAAAACGCACTCACGTGAAACCAAAACTCGCCAATTTTATCCTATCAAAAGTTTATCAATACTTTAAATTAAGGCATTATCATGTTGCGCAGGTCTTGGGTCTGATATACTTTTCCGCTTGAAAAAAATTACATTTTACTTTCACATTCTGCAACTTTTCAACCATAAAACCAATGATTTTGCTTTTCAAGCAGGTTGAAAATAACTAAAATAAGTTGCATTTTTATTTTAATCGCAGATGGATTCGTATATTATGAAGGTCTTGATAATCTGATGTACAAATTACGCAGGTACATACAAAATTGGAAGCGCATTTGAAGATTTGAAACAGGTGCATTGATATCAAGTCCATCGAATAATAATTCAATCCATTACACAATAATCAAGGGAAATTTTTGATGAAATATACTGAAATCGAAATTAAGTGAACATTTCACAATCGAATAACGGAATAACTCTCAATCAGAATGAACTATTAATTCAATTCTGAAGTAAAGCTGTATCTTCATCATCTTACCCCTCCATTTCAAACTGAAACTTGAAAGCTTTGATCAATTTACTGTTGTCATTCAAATACTTAAGAATTCTCGTGAAAAAAAATTGAAAAAATTTATAAGGGCCAAATTTCATACTGTTTTTGCAGTTTTAGAAAACGTCGAGGAGATTCAAGATCATTCTTTACAGATTTTGAAAGTTTCAAGTTGAACTAATATTGGAATTACTGAAAAAGAGTCAAAGTTATGTTACCACTCGGGACTTTCCACGACATTTTCGTAACCACAAAAGGTAGGTACCTACTTGTTCAGTCAATGAAACTCATTTTAAAAAAAAAAATTATCTATCAGTTTGGAAATTGACATCCGACTGTCTGATGACTTTTTGGTGATAGATTCACCAAGCAAGGACCCATAATGCGATCGATTTTGTACCTGGTGACTTTTGGTGATTCAGTCACCAAGAAGTCACCAACCTATAAAACATTTGAATTTCACTGTCTGGTGACTTCTCTTATGTGATTGAATTTGTACCAGGCAAGCTCTGGCGAATCTTTGGTGACTTTTGGTGAATCACTCACCAATAAGTCACAAAAACATAAGAAATTCATAATTGATTATCTGGTGACTCCTTGGTGATGGATTCACCAAGCAATGTCCACAATGTGATCGATTCTGTACCTGGTGACTTTTGGTGAATCAATTACCAACAAGTCACCAACACATGACAAATTAAAATTTCAGTGTCTGGTGACTTCTTGGTGACAGATTCGCCAAGCAATGACCGTAAAGTGCTCGATTTTGTGCCTAGTGAGTCTTGTTGAATCCTGGTGACATTTTTGTTTTTCTAGCAAAATTTTAACCAACGTAAACAGGTCGCCTGATAATTTTTCAATTTTTTTTTTTTAATTTTGATGAAATTTTCAACTCCAAATTTTTTAGAAGTAGTCAAAAAAGTAAATCATTGACATTTTTGTTTTTCTTGCGAAATTTTAACTCATTTTGATAGGTCGCAAGGAGGATGCAAAATTTCAAAAATTCTCTGCTGATGAATTTTGGCTTTATCAATGCAGAATAAAATTGTGTGTAACTGTGTATGTAATTATAAAGCAGCTAATTTTTTCACCGCACGTAATATTGAGCCTGCCTGTGGAAAGGTTTTTGTGCGAAAAATGAAGGAAATTCGACGAAAATCACATTCAAAGGGCCATACGAGAACACACAAATGTGCTCGGATCCCACTAAAAAAAATACCCATCTGGACTCGTATGAAAGTCCCCCATCAAATAAAAAAAAAATCCTCATCAACTTCGGAAAATGAGGGGTTCGAGGCTCCAGTTACCTACTGGGTCACCCTTAAAATACCAATTTTTCTCATACTTATGTCCAACCGACTCCTATGAAATCCCAACTCTCTTTTTTTCACCGCAAAATTGTCCACTCAATGGACACGTTTTCGTACTTGAATTGTAGAATACTGGCATTTTTCATATTTAAACAATACTTAATTCACAACTGATGTGCCTCAATTTTTACTGCTGAACTCACTGCCATAAAACATTGCCTAATAGATATAATTTCCATTCAATCAGAAAATAAAAAATTCTTAATCCAAAGCGACTCACTAAGTTCACTGCTATCCATTCAAAACATCTTTTCTGACCATCCCATAGTCCAAGGCATACATAAGTCCCTTTTTAACCTCCAATATTATGCTCACTCCTGATGACATTAAATCTCTAATCACTCACAACACATTTACTAACTGGCAGAACTTTTGGTCACAACAAACTTCAAACAAACTCTTCCAACATAAAAAAACTACCCTCCCCTGGAAAAATCTAGGCCACCTGAACAGAAAAGAAGAAATCCTGATTACCAGACTAAGAATAGGCCACACAAAAATTACTCATAACTACTTATATGTACCAAAAAGAACCAAAACCCTCATGCCAATTTTGCAGAAACGAACCCACATCCATCCAACACATACTTTTCAACTGTCCCCAACTAAAACAAAACAGACTTACACTACAGATAAAAGAAAACCCACCTACTATTATCCCTGACGAACCCTCAGAAATACAAAAATTCATCTCCCTAATAAAAAACATCAACCTCACAAACCAAATCTAACCCCCCCCCCTTACGGGTGTAATAATCTTGCAATTATAAACACCCAAAAAAAAAAAAATTCTATAAATTTCAAATTCTGAAAAAGAACAGAAACTTTCGAAAATTTATTTTTCGAAATTCTACGAAAGTATAAGAAACAGGTAAATTGAAAAATTCAAAATCTAACTAAAACAAAATTTGATATTTTTTTGCTAAGAAAAAAAACACTCCAAAAATAATATTACTCAACAACTTGTCCAAAAATGTTTTCCAACGCAAATAAGTGACTCGACACCAGCACCAAACACTTTTGAAAAAGAGAGATAAATTGACCATAAATCTGCACGACGATGACTTTTTGCGTTTCAAGGGTCAAGGATAACGACTGTGTGCCAAAGATAGGGATAGAAAACAGGTGAGAAGAAAAGGAAAACGAATTAAAACTCATTATCTATGAATTCGGTAGCCTTTTTTGCGTAGGTGCTCTCTTTAGATAACTTTTCATGCACTTAAGTACATATAACCACCTAATTACATTTTAAAAACGTATCGATGATTTAAATTCGCAATTGATTGCATAAGGTAATTTTATCGCGAAAAAACGAAAAGCAAAATGAACCGAAAATTCTAAGAAAAAATTATTCGTTTTTGCAGTGTTACCATTCAAAAGAAAACTGCACAGTTAAATATGCAATTCAACGAGGCAACCTTTTGAAAATATCCTTTACAAAGATTTCATTCAGTTAAATATACCTACTAATATGCCATTGTATAGCTCATGCTCAGAGTAACAATCACGGTCATTTAATTGATACCTAATACTCGTATAATCGGCAATATCAAGGGAACAATTCAAGTACTTACGACCATTTCGCATATCTACGTACATACTTATATAGTTTCATTATCATTAATTTCAGTAGGTACAAGTCGATTAACTTATACAGTGTAACTTGAAAGACATACGAGTACGATAATTTACGTAATCAATGATCGAGCAACGTAACTAACTATAGGAATGATCAGGTGTCGAACTCGTGCCAAAGATGGAAATTTTACACCTAGAGATCATTTTCTTACAGACCAAAAAACAAAACAAAAAGTGCAAATCATTGAAGGATGCGAAGAAAAACAAGACAAATGAATACCTTCGCATACGTCACATGTAATCGAAGATAAATATATTAAAAACAAATTAAAACGACCTTTAATTACACACATTACAATGTTTTGTCTGCTTTCGTCGAATTGACCGATCAAGAATGTATATTTTTGAATTGGGATGGATTCAATATTATGATCAGAGAGAAATACATATAAATACCTACGACGACGACTACGAAAACAATATGTCTATTCGTGTCATCTCGTAGTACCGAATGAAATTATCGATCGAATTGTTCTACGTTTACAGCTAATTACGTAGATATCACTCGCTTCTTATCGAAGTTCACATTCGAAAATCAAACATCTGTGGGAATTGTCCTAGCTATGGCCGGAGGGGTCGAGGGGAGCTGCTGCAATCAGCAATATAAAAACGGCCAGTTTTGTAGTTTAAATATTTTTCACGGTATGTGTACTTACACGGCGCGTTCACACGATATATAATTACATTTATAAAAGATATCGTCCGGCCATCTTACTCTCTCACTCACACTCTCTCTCTCTACTCTTTTACTCGCGTACGGTTTTATCAAATTATTGATAAGAGTGGTTTTATGTAAAATTTCTTCATCGTTGATTTGTAATTATTTAGTGAGCAGAATTTTTCATTTTATTTTACCATAACGCGCGATATAGACTACAAACATCCATTAAACAGTATTTACCTTTTATTTTTGTGTTAAGAAATTTATCAAAATCATGCAGTCCGGGCTTCGAATGCAGGTAATTATTTTTATTCACGTTTTTATATAATTTAATCGCTACCGTTGATATATTGACAATGAACTTTGTAAAGTTTGAGATTTTTTTGCGTACTTTTTTTGTGATTTTTTTCCACTTCGAGTGTATTTTTTTTAAGAAGAGAGGGGATTTATTGTTAGGAGAGGAAATTTGAGTTAATTTTAGACCCTGTGGGGCTTTTTAATGTGATTTTTCTAAGGGTTCGAAATTTCCACCAGGTACCTTGATTTTTATTGGGGTCACAATTTTTGATGATTTTTTTTGGAAAGAATCATACTAGGTATCAGCAAAGAAGAAAAAACAGATAATTTCACCACATATCAGAGATTTTTGATTAATTCTCATTTTCTCTCAAGATAAGAAAAAAATCATTAAAATTTTCGCACGTGAAAAGTTTTTATAAGTTGAGAATGATGACCTGAAAGTTGAAAAAAAATATACGAACCAATAAATCACAGAACATTAAAATTTGCTATAGAAAAATTCAAGCTCCAAAAATTTTCTGGATCAGAAAAAAAAGATCAGGAAGAGAAAAAAGTTACTTGCGCCTTGTATCATAAAAATAGAATAATTTTTGAGAGTTATCGTTATCGGTAGTTATAATTTTAATTCTATTCTCATTCAAAAGTGACAGAAGACACCTTCTTATCAAAAATAAGTGCAACTGGTGACTAAATTGGAACTTTCGAGTTTACAAAATTTGATTCCTTGAAGCTTTCGATTTCAGAAAACTACATCACCAAATTAAAAATTGGTCAAATACATTTTTCTTAGAAGTGGGTGGGGGGGGGCAGAAAATCATCACACAGGCAAGAATAAGAGCAAAATAACTATGAGTTTTTCGAGCTTTCCAATTAACGAAATTCTACTTATTCCTACTAAAAATTTTAAAAGTTGAAGAGCTGTAGGAAGATAAATCATAAATAAATTCAACAAATATCGAAAAAAAGTCATCAAGAGGTGGGGGGCAGGAACGAATGCTCAATTTGCGGAACACCAAGTATTGCTGCGACATTTTTGATTGCAGAAAATTTAATCACCAAAACGTCTTGAAATTAAAATAAAAAGGATGAGAGGTGGTGGGAGGGGGGAATCCTTCCTTCACAAGTCGATTATGAAAAACGAACGAAAAATTAAAAATCAACTGAACACGTTTTTAGAACAAAAATTCAGAAAAATGTAAAATAAATCTCAAGGAAGTGGGTGTGGTAGTGAAGGTGAAATTCAAAATTATCACTTCATGAAGTTTCATATTCGATAAAAGTAATCTTGTCTTTTTTTTATGTCATCGATTCGTGAATGGGACGAGGATTTGTTTTACAACCAACTTGTTTTAAAAAGTTCAAATAAATGATAAATTTACTGCTGGGGTTCATCAATGGGTTGGAACAAAGATTTTGTACCTGAAAAAAATAGGATTAAGTCTGCAAAATATTACATGGAAATAGTAAAAATATAGGCTACCTCACATTTTTAAAATGTGGCTCAAATTCGCAAATTGACGCAACATGTTTTCAAGAGTGAAAAATTTGATTATAAGTAATTAAGTATACCAAATGAAATTACGTTGATGAAGAATATTTCGATTAAATTTTCAGACTAAATGACGGATAATAAGATAATACGAATTCATAACATCGATCAAAACATGTTGTATCTCAATTCTCGAAATACAATCCGCGTCAGGCGATATAATTATCTTGATATTTAATCTGAGATAGGACACATTACAGAGTAGGTAGGCCTAATACGCGCACGAAAATCGAAATATAATCGAATTCTTTGTGACTTATTAAAAGTTCATCATAATCCTTAAGCAATATCTCAGATCTGTGGCCCAGATTCAATTTTATAGATATTTTAGAATAAAATCGATGAGACGATGAATTCATATTTTTCATGTCGTTGATGATTTTAAGCAAAGACAGGGAACAAGACGATAACCGAAATCAAAACCACAAAACTACCAAATTTTGATTTCATTGCTATGATTTTTTACACACCTATTTTTCTCAAAGTTTGACTAGGCAAATGATAAACAAAACCATTAAAATTGCTGATCAACGGAAAGAAAACGTTTGAAAAACCAAAACAGAAACTAATGTCAAAATTCACTTTGTTTTCAGTAACTAGTGAAAAAAATCTTAAACAGAACAAAAATGTTAATTAATATATCTCACAAATTTCTAATAAGTTCTGCCAAACGCAAAAAAAATACAATACCTCACTTTTCGTGCGAAAAGTCGGCAAAAATCAAAATTGATCCATTCTAGAAAATTTTGAATTTTAGCATCGCCCTTCCCCTCAAACAAAATTTATTTTATAGGTACTTAAATTTTCAGAAACTGGTTTGAGAGTTTCAACAAGTTTTTCGTCATTTTAAAGAAAGTGATGATACAGAATGAAACATTGAATAAAAACTGCGCAGTATTGTTTATCTCGTAATGTTTTTCTGGTCGTGGGAGTGATCAGTAGGTACATAGTAAAAAAAAGAGATATAATTTTTGGGAATTTTACTATGTACTTTTATTTTGCATTTAGAACTACCTACTTGAACATGAATTGTCCTTCAAACGTTTGGCGAGCAGATTTTAAATTTGACTTTTAAGAATTTTGAAAAAACTTTTGTATTGCTAAAATTATGTCAAACTCTCAAAAACGACTTTCTGATATTTTGCCAATCTTTTCTTCTTATTTGAAATTCTAAAAAAATCGAGTTTATATTTAAGCAAAATATATATCCATGGTTTAAAACTTTCCTCCAAAGGGAGATTTACCTCCATTTTTAAAATTTTTCAAAAATTTGAATTTGTCTCATTTTTTATGAAGAAAAATTGAAATTTGATTATAGTGATTGTGAGATAAAAAGCAGAAATTTAATTTACACTTGATTTTCTGACCTTAAAATCTATTATTTCTGGTTTCAAAGCGCTCCAGAGCTTTTGACAGATTTGGGAATTTTTTAATTTCCGAAAAATCCTGCGGAGAGGACTTGGAAATGAAATTCAATACCTACCTGCAAAATCAATTTTCCAACTTTTTTTTTCAAAACGCTTCTGAAGAAAAAGAGGGTCTAAATAGGCAGTAAAAGACTTGGAAAAGTTCAGCCAAAGTTGATCAAAAGGGCCACGAGGACAGTTGATGAGAATGGTGGTAAGAAAATGTCGCTGGATTTTGAGCAAATTTAGGGAAGACCTTCATTTTGAGTTGAAAGTTAATCAAAAACTTTTTTAGTTCCGTTTGTGCCTCTGGAGGAGAGACATTGGACATTTTCGAAAAATCCATGGTTTTTTCGCTCTGATTTCTGCCTATTTTTTTTTGGGGGGGGGATGGCCCAATTCTAAAAGATAGAATTTGAAATTCGGCATCGATCTCGCCTATTGCAATCAAAATCCAAGACCACTTTTATATAGAATTGACCGAGTGGCTGAAAATTGCAAATCACTGATTTTTGGCTAAATTCGTGTTTTGAAAATTTTTTCTCCTCCAATATTTCGCATGAATTGAGCCAAAAAATTGAGAGATATCCTTTCTTAAACTGAGGAAATATTTGGAATGCAGTGATGCCAATTGTTTGGTCACTTAATTGATAAACATAGCCAAAAACTTACCAAATGTTTTCAGTTTTTTGAAATTGACAATAATGATCAAAAAGTTTGCATCATTGTGTTTCAAAATATTGCCCCAGCTTGAAAAATGTCAACTTTCGATGTTTTGGCATAATTAATGAGAATAGGTATTATTTGAAATTTTTTTTCAATACGAATTTACCCAAAAATAAGTTATTTTCAATTTTCAACCGCTTCGTAGAATCCTAAAAAGGTCTTGGATTACCATGGCAATAGTTTAGGTCGACGCAGAATTTCAAATACTATATCTGTTGGAACTGACCCCATCCTCCTTGAGAGCCCCTACATCCTACATCTTCCTTCCAGGGGGACTTGCGGAGCTGAAAATTTTTCTGAGAGGTTTTCAACTCATTAAGGTCTTAATCAGACCTGATAAAAATTCCTCAACATTTTTTTTCGGAATTTTTTTGCAATTTTTTTGCAATTTTTTTTAAACTGAAAAATATTGAAATCTAAAAGAACTAAGACTCCAGAATTGCTTGAAACCGTTAAAAAAAAATTAAAATGAGGTATAAACCTGATTTCAGTTTTAATTTGATTGAATTTTGAACTTTTTCAAAGTGAAAGGGGCCTTTGAGTTTTGAAAAATTCGTTCAGCATCTGAAATTTTTGTGGATAATGAGTTTAAAAATACTATTTTGATTTTTATTGTCCAGTTCAAAAAATGTATGGTCTGTAGGGATCCCTTGTGAAAATTGTTCAAAAAAAAAAAACAAAAAAACAAGCACACTTTAAACTTTTTGATGGAACCTTAAAGATAACTCAAAAATTTCAATAATAATTTTTCAGCAATTTTCTAATCATGCTTTTGAAAATTTTCAGGTCTTCTGCACCTGCACAGTATATCTTTCTTATATGATGGTGGGCATCACCCGTGGATTCATCAATTTCTCTCATAAGCAGCTCTTAGAAGATAAAACTTTAAACTTGGATCACGATTCAGCTTCATGGATAGGTACGTAAAACAGCCTGTCTTTAAATACGTACATCGAACCAATTCCATATTCCTCCCTCAACTAATAAAATACACCTACTAACAATTTTTTTCGTTTTGATTTCAGCGAGTTTATGCATATTTCCAAATCCGATCGGTAGCTTACTAGCCGGATACTTGATGGATAAAATAGGACGAATATCATCGCTAAAATTATCCATTGCAATATTCTCTGTCGGCTGGATCTTAATTGCTTTCGCCTTGAATGTAATGATGCTATTTGCAGGTGTTTTCATCATCGGTATATCTGTAGGTAAGTAGGCCAAAAAAATAACTGATATCTGTAGAATACCTATAGAAAATAGTTTGAAGGACGAGAGGGGGGAGGTGTTCAATAAAAATAACCTCAATTGTTAGGGGGGGAGTCGTAACGAGACATCAAACTTTGAAGAAATTCAGGTCAAAATTCAAAAAAAAAAATCCTGGGAGTTTTCAGGAAAAAAAATCAGCCATTTCGAAGCCTCTTCAGAAAAACTTGGTCCTTTTTTTTTGAGTCCCTGTAGAAAGTTTTGTCGTCAAATCGGACAGGTATTTTCGTCCATCATAGGTTCATTGAAATTAGAATTTTGCGGATTGCTTCATTTACAAGTTAACCAATTAAATCAACTTCTTCAAAAATATTTCTACATTTCACAAAATTCCATATTCCAATAAGCAATTTACTTTCGGTAATTAGCCAATTTCCAACTAATTTTTTCATGACCTCTTAAACACCCTGTACCTAAACGTGTAAAAGCTAGTTTTAAAATACCCTACATAAAATCCCGATTCACTTGCTGCGAGTTCTTATTCAATTAAAATTAAATAACAGGAAACCGAATCCGGTTCATAGGTTCTACTTTATCTCGACCTTTGACCATAAACTCGAGTAAATCAAACTAGTTCTATCGACGACGTCAATAGCATCTCTAGCCTAGTTCGACAGTCTCCGCGAAAATTCCCATGTCACGCGAACATCAACCAATAAACCGTGCTAACAATCTCCTAAATTGCTCCAGCAGCACAGAGAAAATTCCAACATCGATAATTTTTAATTTTCAAAGATGTTCTGTTTCAATTTTTGAAATTGGCTCGGTTTTAAATAATGACGAAATTCACGTCTCGCATCGCGCAGCCCCCGCAATATAATTTTTTTGTTTCGAGAATTCGTCTCATCGTCTCTGCAGTCTCACGCCGCCAACATCTCTCATTTCTCTATCGAGAAAAATTAATATACATATTAAAAGCGACAATATTAAGCGAGTCAGGCGAAAATTTTCGCGAACTCGAACAGCATAAAAATCAACTACAGCAACGTATTGTCACACTGTAGATTGTTAAAAGACTACGTGACACTAAATAAATTACGCATTGTCCCACGCAGCAAACACCAGCAGAAAAAAAAACACCTACCGGGTCTTAGCTGTTGAATAGCACTTTAATGAAAATGAAAAATATTTAATCTCGCTATGGAGAGAACATTCTCCGCAATACCTCGTACAAAGAAGGCGGGAATATTTTCAAATTAAAACTTGAAAGCCTTTCTCGAGTCTACTAAAAAGTATACTCTCTATCATTCTCCTCTATGTATCAAAAAGAACGTGAGCTGTGTCGTCGAGACGAGGAGCACGACAGGGGCGGGGGGAAGGAGGGAAATAAGTCAAAATTTTGAATAACTTTAGTGTAAAAAAATTAATTAAACGTTTTCGTACGCCATATTAAGGATAATTTGGCTTTTGCATGCGATACTTATACAGTTTAACCTCGTGTTTCATTTTTTTATCTTTTTTTTTTTTTTTAATTCGACAGGAATGTTCTTGTGCAGCTCAGTATACGTGGCTGAGATCACCGAGGAAAGCAGCAGATGTATTTTATTATCAGTTTTCATAATTTTCTTCACATCCGGTATATCGTTATCGTACGTGGTGACTTGTTTCCTTCATTGGAGAACTTCGGCTGGTATTTTCCTCAGCACGTCGTGTTTGGTGCTTCTAGCCCTCACTCTGATACCCGAATCACCTCAATGGTACGCGGAAAAAGGCCACAAAGACAAGGCGATCGCCATCATTGAAAAAATGAGAGATCACAAGACATTCGACAAGGAATCCGAGTACAATCGATTTGTCAGCGCTAGAGCATCCAAAGATAACAGTGTCGTCTCTGTGGCTGCCATTGCCAAGAACTGGAAGCCCTTGGGTATCTTCATCCTGTTCCAGATCTGCGTCCAATGCTCCGGGTACTCGATTTTGATCAGTTACAGTAATAAGCTTTTCGGAAAGATTGATTTACCATTGGATCTGAACTATATTTCGATCGGATACTCGTTGAGTATCTTTTTCTCGAGCTTCTTGTCACCTTTCGCTGTAATCTGCTGGAGTAGGAAAGCTCTAATGAAGGTATCTGGTGTTGGAATGACTCTATCTCTGTCTGTAATGCTGTCCTGTATCAATATGCAAATCGATGGGAAACTCGCCTGGATCATACCGATATGCTCGTATTTCTACGTGATCACTTGTACAATCGGTAGCATAACTTTGAGCGAATGTATGCCTAGCGAACTGTATAGAACTGAGGTTCGTGGACTGATGTGTGGTGTGACTCAAGCTTTCTCTACTATTTTGACTGGAACGTTGATTAAAATATTCCCTGGAATTGCCGATCGAATTCCGGTTACTTATGTGCTATTGTTCTTCATCTTTTTCTCTTTCATGACCTTACTCTTCGGTATATTTATTTTACCAGAAACCAAAGGTAAAAGTTTGGATCAAATTCAAGAAGAATATTTTTCAAGGCGAAAGAAAGATAATTGCCTTGAAAATGGCATCAAACCTGAACCGAAATAAGCTTATAATTTTTTTTTTATCTTTCGATCATTTCATCGTCATTTTATACTATAGGATTCATTTTCCTCATGTGATATTATTTGTATATTACTTTTTAACCTAACGAGAGGTGTAATTTATTGTAAATATGTATTTTTTTTCCATGTTCGATGTGAACGTCTGTCTGTCTTTAAATAAGCGCCTGATTTGTATTTTAAAACTGAATTTTCCGCGGCGAATAGACTCGTCATTCGTGATGAAGTTTGAGAACTGAGAAAAACTAGGAGACGTGATTGATCTCAAAGTGTACTTAGATTATTTATCTCACTTTTTTTTTTAATATAAAAATTTCGGGAATGTGTTTATTTAAAAGGGGGAAAAAATTTATTACCTGTAATGACGAATTTTTTTCTCGTTTTCAAGTTTTACAACGTAAGACGAGTTGAATAATATTATCAATTAACCGACTGAATAGAATACTTAACAAACGAGGTTGCCTATTTCATACCGTAATGCAATAATTTTTAAGATATTTTTTTTCAAATTTTTTCAATTTTTTTCATCGTCGATGGACGAGTATTTTTAGTAAGTATATAAAACTCGCGATACCTACGTGTAGTCTATGATACCTAAATATACATAATTTTGTTTCGTTTTTTCCAGTTATATTTTTTTCTAATTTCGTAAAAATAAATAATTGAGAAAGCATTCGAGGTGATTTTGATTTTGAAAAGGGCGTATTTTTTGGACGAGTGCACAGGGAAAAAGAAGAAGACAACTTTTGGAAAATGAAAGAGTGTTTCGAAGCTCCCAACAAGTGTAAAATTCAAAAAATATATTTTTATGAACTCATGCGAAAAATTTCGAGATAAATTCCAACAAATTTCTATAATTAAAGTTACCTCATGAACAATAAAAAAAATAATCTGTCTTGGAATATCATCGCTACCCACTCGAAGCCTATGTTTCAGATGAAAAAGTGTACTGGGCCGGATTGTATTTTTTTTTAATTTTTCGAATAGAGAGGATGAAGTGACGAGGGATTTTGAAAAAGGTTAAAAAACTTGCTACTCAATATCAAAAGAAAATTGTGAAAAACGAAGACTTAAATAGAACCATACGCTTTTCTCCCTCGTTTACTTACTCTGCCACCCTTCACTGGAATGTACGGTAAGTATTTTTTTATCTAAGAAAACCACTTCACTTTCAGGCCTTGGAAAAAAAATTGATAAAAAATGGTGAAATTTCGAAAAAATGTAATTTTTAAAACCCCTTGAAAATCAGAACAAAAAATAAAACTACGAAAATGAATAAATACATACAAAAAAAAATTCAAATGTGGATACCAAAAATAGGTATTTTAAAATCAAATATGTAGGTAAGTACCTACGTTTATTTCAATAAATGATTTTCCAAAAAAATTTCTCAAATTTTCTCAAATTTTAATCTTTGAGTTCTTATTAGAAAAAAGGATAGGTGGCTTTTTTAAGATTAAAGCTCACACCTTGGCCTTTTCCATTACCTACGTTTTTAGAGATGATACCTATTTCTCAATTGTTTTGTGCTGTCACTTCAAATTTTAGGCAGAAAAAATTACATTACGAAATACCTTTGAAAATACCAGCACATTTTCTGTGAAAATGAGAAGGTCCAAGAGATATTTACCAATCCTTAAAATTCATTTCGATTTCAAATAATTTAATATGGAGGACAATTTGGTTGGATCGATGGAATTATTAAATTCGTGTATTTTGTACACGTGTGAATCTTCGCATTCATAAAGGTGTTCGACGTGGAAGTTCAATCATCAACTCTGTATAGGTAGGTATAATAAATCAGACGGAAGCTTCAGAGGCATAAAAATAAAATAATTGATCGAGTACACATGGTCCACTGATTTTAATACTTTATGTTTACAGGTTACATCAATAATTAAACTTATAAATGACCTATATAAGTAAGTATCTGTATTATTATGTGTTATTGAGTCGGTCTTCGATTTTAAATATAAGTATACCGGCTTTTATGAGTGCATGGGTCATTTTCAGAACTTCCTTCTTTATAAATGGATGGATCAAATGATTAAAAAATGCTGAATTTCTTCAATGGTGATCAGATGAGAATAATACACTTTCAGATGGAAAATAATCCACATTTTGCATCATTTAAATTTCCCAAATAAAGATTTCTCAAATGTTTTACACCCCCCCCTCCCACCTCCATTACATTTTTAAACATTTATTTCCAATAAAATAAAATTGCATTAAGTATATAAATTAATATTGTATGAAATCGTTTGAAGACGAATCCTCTTTCTCCCCTCCTCGTATGAATTTTTTTTAGTCAAAATAATTGACGATTTTACTGCTTTTCAAATCCATCTGCCAGCAGTGGCGTAGCCAAGTAATTTTGCCTTCATTTTTATGAAATCACCACACATTACGATACATTTCCAGAAAATTACCCCTCATTTCGATTTTTCATGCCTAAAAATCTGGTTTTGCCCCCTCCTTGAGAAAATCCTGGCTACGCCACTGTCTGCCAGTTTTCATTTTAAACTAAAATGAGTAAAAATTTCGATCAAATCTGATTTACTCGTATTTTTCAAAAAAATTCAAAATTGCACAATTTAGAAAAAAAAAACTATCTTTGCAGCTTCCCAACCAGTTCTCAAGTCAATGATTTTTTTTCTACACATCAGGGGGGAAAAGTAAAAACTTTTTTAAAAGAATGAAGAAATGATGTGATAAAATAGGAGTGAAGTTTCCTCAGCAAGAAAAATTTTGAATCACTGACATATTTTTGACATGGATAAGTATGTTTTTTGAATTGAGGATCTTTAATAAAATTGTGTACGTAACCCGCGAGACGATGATCCGTAAGACGCTGACTTTTGAAAACTTGGGAAAAAATGTATCAATTTCCTATTATTATCTAGGTATGTCAAAATTAATCAACATTAAATATTTAGAGTAGGTGTATATTATGATTTTACATTAGTTTGTCTGACTTGGAACTTGGAAAAAATGTCGATGAATTCTTCACATTATGTCAGACTTTTTGAAAACTTGGAAAAAATTCTCATGAATTTTTGATTCATGTCAGATAGATCAATGACCGTAAAAGTCCAGACAGCCAGTTCAATGTAACCTTAAAAGTTAAAAGGTTAGACAGGTAGGTCAATGACCTTAAAAAATCAGACAAACATACAGACAAACGGCTTTAGACAGCCATACAGACACTCAGACAACCCCGGAGGCCACACAGATGGACCAATGACCTTAAGAATCCAGACAGGCAGACAGACGACCTTGAGAGGTCAGATAGACAGATCAATGACCTTTAGAAACCAGCCAGCCAAGCGATCTTAGACATCCAGATAAGCACTCAGGCAACCTAGAGAGACCAGGCAGATAGGTCAATGACCTTGAGAAGCCATGCATGCAGACAGACAACCTTGGAAAGTCAATTGTCGGGTCAATGACCTTGAAAGTTTAGACAGACTGGTCAATGACCTTAAGAAGCCAGATAGAAAGACAGACGACTTTAAGAGGCCAGACAAAGGGGTCAATGACCTCGAGAAAATTCTATTTGATACTTTTCCGATTTTGTCCAACACTAACTCAAATTCTCCTCGCAGAGGAGACTTTATACTCCCATTTTTTCCACGCTAATGACAAAATTTTGAGAACAGCTTTAAAATCCACTAAAGAATGATAAGTGTTCAAAAAATTGAAAAAGAAACTTGATCTAAATTTACATTAAAAATCGCCAAAAGATTCGTTACAAACCGAAAAGTTTTCCAAATTTTTTTGGAAAAATGTATCGATTTATTTTCAAAAATGGAAAAATCCCCCAAAATCATAGGACAGAAATCGGCTAAAAATCGAAAAATTGTGCCAGAATTGGGGCGGGTTTCTCAATGATCTTAAAATCAAAAGTTGAGCAGAAGATTTTTCAAAAGTGACATGGGACGTGGATGTTCGTAGAGGACCGTGAAAAGGTTCACAATTGTGAAAATCAAAATATTTATTCGGAATGCGATAAAATGCTTCGAAAATTGCATAAAAATTAGGTTAAAATTCAAAACACATCCAAGTTTCAAAATGAAAATTTGAAATCGTCGTATGGTTTAGGCGTAGGCATTTTTAAAAGAGCATTAAAATGACTGCTTACAATCTGCAAATTTAAAAAAAATGCTCATTTCCGCTTGTTTTTCGAATTGCTTCAATTTTCCTTCCTTTCCACTTTCTTTTCTAAAATTTTCAGACTCCAGAGCTGAAAGTATCCAAAATCTTATCCACTGTGAAAATAATCAACTCGTGGAAAAATTATTAAATGTAATCTTTTTTATGTGAAAAAAAAACAAGAACATTAAAATTTAATATACCCCATTGAAGTTCGTGGCAAATTACCCCCTCCCCTCACTCTTCTTCTTGATGGCCTGTTTCCCACTCCTAGTAATTCTAACCACTTAAAAAAATGTCCCCATTAGTATTGTCGCAAAAATGCAAACTGAGAAAACAGTTTTCCATTTCATTTTGAAAAAAATTTCTATTTATAGGTAAGTATTTCAAATTCATTTTTATATTTTCAAAAAAAAAAAATTGGCCCATTAACTTATTTTTTTTGGTGAAGGGCGGGGATGAGAACAACTGATAAATGATGAGTAATTTTTGACCAAACATTTCGATAAGTTGATGAGTAAATGCTGTAGAAAAATACCAGATGGCATCACAGCCTTCTCCGATTGATATCAAATTAAGGTACTCAAATTTGTAACTCTCATTAAACCTCACATTCTACGAAAAACGTAATCGATATTCAACCCTATTAATTTTTACAACCAATAAATTTCCAAAAGCACGTGATGTTTTTCACGGTCTAAGAAACCTTCACGATATTTTCTCCTCCTAGGTAAGTGCCCTTTTAAAAAAGAAAAATTCCATTCCGATAAACTTATCGTGTAGTTTTTAAAAAACCGTGATTTTAACGAGTATTCACTATCTCTGCTCTACTACTTGTACCTAAGCTTATACATATGTACTTATTGAATAGATTTATTGTTAATTAGACGAGAAAATCAATTTTATAGCATTCCGCTCGTATAATGATGTTGCAGTTATCATGGCTTAAATTTAGCAAACATTTTATTTAATAGCTAAATTGTTTTGTGGCAGGCCACGTGTTGGACATGAGAAAAAATTTAGTCGAAATGTGCGAATTTTTTGGAGGAAATATTTCGGCGAAATTATCGTATCGATTTAATTACTTGCAATTCGCAATATTGTATCTACATCTCTTTGCATTATACAGGGTGTCCTCAAATTGAAAATTTGAATTCAACAGGGCAACGTTAAAAAAATAGGATGAATGAGCTTCATCAAATCAGTTCGATTTGGTGTTCAAGAACCTACTCCAATTTTGCTCAAATTTTTTTATAAGTTTCCTATCATTGGCTCCCTAACATTTTTTAAGGCAGAGTACTCTCAAAAATACTCTCCAAAAATTTCACAGGTTCGACATTCAGCTCGTGAGAAGGCCCAAAATTTTGACCAAAATGTGAAAAAATGTCAAATATAGTGTCTGAATACGAATATCAACTTATTTTTTTGATTCGACTCCAATATTTTGCTTTTCGATGAACCTATCACTCAACTTCATCTCAAAATATTCAAATTTTAAGTTTGGTAGCTTATTCTTTGGACACCCTGTGCATTGAAATAACACCTAATCGATAATTTTATAATATTTAAAAACTGAAATGGTTCTCACAAAAATCCTTTTTCATTCCTTCGCAATTTAAAAAAAATAAAAATCTATCTCGTTTCAATTCTATATCAATCGATAAAGCAAAACATCAAAACCTTGGAGTTTACTCCGATCAAATAAAAAAAAATCACATCAAGGAAGAGTATTCATTCGCTCGACCGAACTGTCTAAAATTCCACCTGTTTTCTAGTTCCCTAGTTTTTGCAATTCATCGCGGTCAAAGATACGATACCCTTTCGTTAATGAACTTCACCTTGTTTCTGATTTTGGACACGATTTCAACTATCTTGACTAATAGACTCGTTAATCAGCTACCATCACACGTGCTCGTTGCCAAATAATAATAATAAATTATTACAGAGGTTCGAGTCGAGTATCCCGCCGGTAAACAATCAAGTTGAATAAATATATTTTGGCACGAGTATGTTAAAACAACATTGGCTAGGTAAATTTTCATTTGACTGTTACTTTCTTTAAAACAACTTACCTATCTCGGTAGGTACATTTCGAATCGTTTCTTTATTGATTCAAAAAATTTTCAATCAGTTTTCTTTCGTGGAAATTTAATTACTCGCGAGTTGTAGTGTACCTAATTAATTTTCGAACATTTTTTTTTTCATTTTTCGCTATAGATAAAACAATTAATATAACGATGATGAGGTAAATTTTTCTAGAAAGTGCTCGATTAATGAAGTGTGTACATACACGAGTTGATTACCAAATGGTTGTATTTTTCGCAAAATGTATTTTTATAGGTATTCCAAAAGTTTTTTTTCAAAAAAAAAATTATAATCATTAACTCGATATGGTAAATTAAAAGCGAAAGATATATTGTAACCATGCATACAATTCGCGAAATTTCCAACGTGACATTGTATCGTTTGATATATTGTTCGAAATTTTATCGGTGTGTTTGTGTGAGTTTATAAAGTGCATGCCCTTTTTCCATACAAGATTTCGGCAACGATAACGTATCCGCTGAAAAAAAGGATCCCCTACGGAAGTTAGGTCCTATATGTATACTCGTGTTTGAAATTCTGAGAATACGATAGCAAAAAAAAAAAAAGGTAGGTAAATATTTTTAGATTTTAACCCAGTAAGTAACGCGAGTAATTTGCATAAAAAACGAATGTTTCTGTGTCGTACACAAAATTTAGGTATCTACGAGTACATACTTTGTATTGTGTAGTATTTATACCTACTTATCGATTTTAATTCTAAAAATAGACCTTTTTTTTGGATTTACTTTACTAATAAATGCATTTGTATAACTCGACTAACAATTACGGAATAAGTTCTCTGCTATTCGAACGTTTTCATTGGACCTTGACATTGGATGAATGACCAGTCGACTAGGGTATGAGGGTCAAGGATGAAACTTTGAAACGAAAGCAATAGCCAGATGTTCAGCGATGCTGCGAATGCCTATTTTAAAAATTTTGGCTGAACGACGTATAAAGTTGCAGCCATTCGTGAAAGTTGATGAGTTCAGCGAATAAATACAAATTTTAAAGAACCCATCTATAACTTCAAAGCGTGGGAAATAATGGATGGATACAATTTTGCTATTTTTAAGGTGGAGGGGGAGGGGAGAAGTTGGAGATAAAAGTTGGAAAAAACTAAAAAGTTACGTAAGAATGAAATGTAAATTTCAGATGACTCTCTTGAGGCATTATCAACCAAATGGAGTTTTTAGTTTCAAAATGGGGGAAAAATCAAAAATCTTGCTAAAAAAAATTTAAAATTTATTTCTGGGAATGAAGAGTAAGAAATCTTCCAAATGATATTTTTAAAAATTACAATCCTTACCTACCTTTTTGTAGTAGTTTTGAAAAATTCAGACGTTTCCAACAAATTTTTACAATTTCAAAAAAAAATGTCCAAAAATAGCCAAAATGAAATTCAACATTATACAGGGGTGGGCAAAAGTCAGCTTGCATCCTCGAAAATCGCGAATGTGTCAGTTTACCACTTCTAGAGGCGAAACGAAGCGTCCTACAAAAAAATTACACATGACCAAAATTGTAGAGTTTCATCAAAATCATAAAAATTGATCTGGGGACGAAACGAAGCGCCCTACAAAAAAATTACAATTGACCAAAATTGTAGAGAATTACATTTTTAATCGTTATAATGCAATTAGTATTCCTGTAGGATGCTTAGTTTTTGTTTTTTTTTCAAAAAAAATTATACCTACTTTTTAAAATGAACTTTTGAAAAAATATTGCAAAGTGAGTTTCATAAAAATGGACGTGGAGACGAAACGAAACGTCCTACAAAAAAATTACACATGACCAAAATTGTAGAGAATTAAATTTCCAGTCGTCATAATGTCATTAATTTTTTTCTATGATGCTTAGTTTTTGATTTTTTTTCAAAAAACTAAAATTTTTTTTAAATGTGAAAATTTCATTTTTCAATGTTTGCAAATTTGCAAACTGACTTTTGCCCACCCGGCCCATCCCCTGTATAAACTCGAGTCTCAGATATACTGCCTTTGTGACTTTTTCAAACATTTCCAATCTTTTTTTGTTGGTTTAATGATTTACGGAAATTCTTGACATGGATATTATTTTTTTGCACAGGGGTTTGGGGCAAAAAAATGTTGAATTATTCATACATTATTTCAGCCTTTTAAAGAACTGGGAAAAAATGATCAATTCAATTGTATAAGATGGAGTGGGGTAATTGCAAAGCACTTTTTGATTAGTGACACTTTGAGAGGGCGCTGTGAGAAGACTATTGCACGGATGAAGCTGAAATTTGTACCACATATACTTCAGGGGGTTCTCTATCAATGGTAAAATTTTGGTACAATTTGGTTCACAAATCGTGGAGAAAATTGCAATTTGAAAATTTGAAAATCGACTTTTGCATTTACCCCGTGTTAGGGTAAATGCAAAAGTGGACAATATTTTTTTATTTTTGTATTTTTTTGCATTTTCAACACACTCACTGTATTCTACGTGTCATTTGCTAACTTTTGATGTATTCGTGGTCTTGATTCGGTGAAAAATTCGATAAGTTTTCCACTTCCCAAAAAAAAATGTTAGGGGAGTGAAAAAATGTTGAAAAATTATTTTTTTTAAAACTCGCTAAAATGAACAAAAAATCAACTATTGGTCATTTCTGATGTTTTTTATGTAAAAAACTCGTCATAGAAATACATTTTTCGTCAAATATATCAGTAGAACATCAAAAAGGAGCAATAATTTAAAAATTCAGTAAAACTGTTAATCACTTCTCTAACGTGTAACTCATCATGTGACCGTGGAAGTTTATTTTTTTTGTTATTTCGAACCATTTTCAAGTTATTTGGAGCAAAAAAATATTTGTGGTAGGTGCAAAAATGAAAAAAAAAATCGTTTTTGCAATTACCCCGAGTCGATTTTTTCTGGGGTAATTGCAAAAACGCAATTTACGGCCAAAATAAAAAAAAAATTTCAAATTGCGATATCTTACCTTAAACTTCATTCCTTCATGACCCTAAATCGCGAAAATTCCAGATAAATCGACAGTTTTTTCTATTTCACATGCATTTTTTAAAAAAACACCTCTCACTTTACTTATGAGTGGTTTCAACATGCTTTGATAAAAGTGTTTGCTACTGAGCGACAATCTGAACCCCGCGAGGTGTGACCAGGAGAATGTGTTGGTAAAGGTCGTTGCTTCGACACCCCCTAGTTGGCACAACCAGAAAATTGATATTTGTTTGCATGAGGTCACAATTTTGCAATTACCCCGTTTTTGCAATTACCCCACTCTACCTTAATACTATGTCTAACTTTTGAGAACTTGGTAAAATTTCGATGAATTCTTAATCTTATGTCAGACTTACATATAAAAAAAAATCGAAAAAAATGCTCGATTTCTGGCATTTTGATATTAGGTACATATTATTATAGGTTCTTAAAAACCCGAAAAAAAATGATCAACTTTGACTGGGTAAGTACCTTTCTAGAACTGAAAAATTAAAAAATATATTGAAGGCTTCAGAATTGCTCGAAAGGACCTCTAATCGATTTTGAATGCCAAAAATATGGTACTATACACTAAATTTCAGCCTTCTACTTTTCAATTTGATTAAATCGTGAGTTTTACATGAAAAAAATCGCTAAAAATTGAGACACAAAATTCAAGCCCTAAAATTTGACCTATTTGTTTATTTTTTGATGTCCATTCAAATTTTTCTGCATGATAAGAATAACTTTTTTTCAAACTCGATGCGAATCCTGTCCCCTTTATTTTTCTTTTGTCCCTCAGGCGTACATTCAAAGCTACCTAACATTAAATATTCGTGTAATTTTCCATGAAAACATTTTAGAAAATTGACAAAAAATAATAAAAAAAACACAAGTAAAAGTACAAAAAACATCTCGAAATTTGAGAAAATCTGGCAAAAGTAGCCTTGCGATGGTTGAGAATTACCAAAAATTATGTAAATGTCTTTAGAACGCAATGAAATTTTTTATTGCATAAAGTATCCTAAAAAAAATTAAAAAATCGCTATGAAAATCACCAAAAACCATCAAAAATAATTGAAATTTCAATAAATTTGAACAATATTGTGTCAAAACTGTTCAAAAATTGATTTAAATCTCATGAAAATATTCACTGAACATTTCCATTTGAACCAAATGTTCCAAAAAAAATTCCCCAAATATGAAAAAAAGTTGAAAATTGCAAAAATAACAAAAAAATCTATATTATTATCTTATAAAATAGGGGTAAAAATCACAGTAAATTATCCAAAATTGATGAAATATCACAATAAAAAGAGCAAAATGGAACCGAAGCAGCGTAAAAGATCAACAAATTGTTAAAATGACATATAAAAAAAAATTAAATTTAAAAACATTTGAAATAGGTAAGCTTACCTACTTATTTCACACATTTTCAAGTTGTTTTTTTTTTTGTAAAACAAGCATTATTTGATAATGATTGACTTAATGTTTTAGTCATTCACTTAAGTAGTTTGAACGCAGTAAAATGATCTCACTGAGAACAAACAAAATATACAAAAATCGTCAAAAGTTACAAAAATTATTTAGGTTGATTTTTCGCTTCTCGTAAAATATTTTAATAGCCTATTTCTGTCTTTATTCTCAATGATTCCTATGATTTTTATCAATTTAGGCAATCAAAACTACATCATGCTTAGTTGATTACATATAATATTCTAAATAATTTTATGAAATCCTGCTTCATCAGTTTCAAATCACTCGCTTTCAGTTATGTATTTTCAAACCTCCACTTTGCCATCTCCCAAAATAAAATGCTAAAATTACTTGCCATCAAGTCTATTAAAATTTCAAGGAAAAAAACTACACTTTCACTCCAACTTAGCCCCTTCAACCATTAAAAACTGGCAACACATTCTATTCTTCCATAAAAAAAAAAAAGGAACTACTCTACACCAAAGCCAAATGTGCTCAACTACCTAACTAAATTTCAATCCACTTCAAATAAAAATGCTCAAATAGGTAGATAGATAGTATTTAAAGCTTTCATGTCCAAGAGCAGATTAAAACCCTAAAATATTCAATTACCATTGTCGTTATCATAAACGAATAAGTAGATAAATAAGGTCATTATCACGTAGATTGCTCAATATCCGAAAATAGAACCCATCAATGGACTACCATAGCATACCACAGCACACGAAATTATTTGTTCTATGCATCCACTATTAAAAAAACCTCACTTGAAACCGATTTTAATCGATTTCGTGCTAATCGCAAGGTAAAAAAAATTAGCAAATAAATAGCTTTTATTCTACCAGTGAACCGTAAACCGTAACTTCTGTGATAATATTGCAAAGGGAAAAAAAAAGAGAAAATCAAATCATGTGTGTAGATAATACCTACACATATCTCTTGTATGCATTTATGTTCTGAAAAATATCGAATATAATCGATAAGCTCTTTATAATCAATCAGTGCTGCTGATACATGTTTCGCACAATTTCTACAAAAATCGTCGAAATCGTACCAAATGAGTAATTTTTTTTTTTTTTTTGTTAAATTGCATCAAGTGTACAAGATTGTACATATAATAATCTAACGATAAAAATTGGGGTACGTGGTCATCAGTAGGGTTATTTAAATCGATGATGATTATTTTTGAAAATTTATAAAACGAATTATTGATTAATTGATGCGACCGAAATAGTATCCTATCCACCTATTGAAAAGCACTCATTTCACTGTTTCGTTTCATTTCAACTCATAAAAATAATAATTTATTGCATCCTGGTAATTTGCTCATCGTTCATGATTTATGACGGTGTTTATGACACAAGTAATCGCCAACCATTTCGTATGGTACCTACGTATATTTTTGATAATAAGTACATATTATTGCAATTTATGAGTGTGTCATGTGAATTGTCAAGCTTTTCGTATTTTTTAAAAAATTTCTACTTGTTTTGAAAATATGCATACGAAAATTTATAATCATAACAGTCCGAAAAAGCGTAAAAATAAAACCAAAATAATACGTAAAAAATATCGTTTCGAAAACAATGTCTAGAATTTTTTTCATTCACCTTGAAAACTATTTCATTCATTTGTAAATTAAATGTGAAAAATTTAAGCGACTAAAAAATCTCCAAATACTCAACACTGATTTTATTCATCAGTAATTAATTTTATTACCGCAGCGCAAAGTTCGATAAATATATCCCATTAAAACAAAAAAATGTCTGTGTCTATACCGTACCGTATACTCAAACACGTTGGAAAAAAACCTCGTGCAAAAAATAATTAATCACAAAAAATTGGTCATCAATTTCGATCATGAAAACCGAGAATTTTAATTTTTCAGTCTCTCGAAAGTTGTATCAATGTATCTAATTTAAAATGTGACCTTTGTGTTTCGAAACATTTACTCATCACGTTTATGCTCCTCCCAAAAAAGACAAAATAGTTTCAGTTTACAATTTGTAAAAAATTCGAATTACATTTCATCGTGTACGAATCACGTGCTAAACATTAACCACACCATATGGCTAATTATTTAGCAAAGAGAAAATAAATAAATAATATTTTGTATATCTGAGAAGCGTGCGTACCGCTTGTTGTTTGTAAATATTTAGATATAAATTAACATCTATCATGATTCTTAAGACGATTTCATTCTAATTGAATAGGCGACATTTTTTTGAAGGTCATGAGGGCCTATTCGAAGAACCGTTTAGACCACGAAATGACATTTAAAAAATAGGTACTCCAATTTTTAAAGTAGTGAGTTTGAAAAATCGTCCAAGAAAAGTTCAACTAAAACGTCGATAGGACGATCTGAGGCAATTTTTGGTTTCCAATCTCCTTTTTTAAGCAAAAAATTGCAATCTTACCTGGAATAATGTTTCCATTTCTTGAAAACGTTCCTTTGCTGGGATTCTTCTGCACTTCATTCAAAGTCAGCTATGTTTGGAACCCCTGAAAAAAGAGCAAAATAGTCTACGATGAGGTTGATATTATATGTACTTATGAAAACAGTTACACAGTCATTATATTTTAGTTGAAATTGTTTCTAAATTAATTTTTCTCTCCATATTATTCAGTGGAAATGTATATTAAATGTACGAGTAATTTACTCTGAAAAAACACACACAAAAAGTACTTTTTAATAAGGTATTTGAAAAGAAAAGGAAACATGAAAAATAAAGCACTAGCTCCTTTTACGTGCATTTTAAATCAAAATGATATAAAATCCAAAAAAAAAATCGAGGAGGAGAGAAGGACAGAACCAAGTTTCAGGCCCACACTATTTGACGTCATTTAACAACTTTCTAAAACTAACATTCACCTCCACCCCCACCCCAATCCTATTAAAATTTTAAATTATTATTAAGGTAAGTAAAATATCGACACAACGTTTATTTTTATATCAAAGTGGGATCAAATTAAACTCGCTATGTTCAAATTTAGCTCAGAAAAGTTGAAAAACTCGAATAATTATTACAAGTTTACGAAGAATGTTTAAACACGACTTAGCAATTTCATGAAACAGCACGAGGTTAGAACGAATACCACTCGAAAACAATACCCACGACATTGAGACTTTTGAATTACACTACGCCAAGGATCTTTTGATAGAATAAAAATAAACACCTACATAAATTATACAAAAGGAATCGAAATCAAAGGAATAATTAATAAGAACTAAACAGCGTGTATCAAGTTCACTTATCAATTAATCGCCAACTTGGTACCTATAGTTGATAGAAACTGGAAACTTTTTTCATCATTACTAGGGCTAGGATTTTTATGCAAATGCTTGTCTGAATGCGCTGTAGCAGATACCGCATAACAATGTTTCTTTTGCGATTCATGCATTTTTAAGCCGAATTGCAAAATTTTTTAGCGCATAATTTTGCTTTTCTAGACCATAAATGCTTAAAACTGCTTATTTTCAGCAAAAAATGGCCTATAACCGCTTTTTTAGCGCTTTTTCAAGTACTATAGCGCATATTTCGAAGAAAAACAACAAAAAATCGTTCTAAAAACTCAAATTTTTGTTGTTTTGTCAAAAAAATCACTTTCAAAGGGCGTAGATCGCAAGCGCTAATCACCTAACAAAAAACACATCGCAAGCGCAAATGGATTTGTATATCATTAGCGCAAATGCATAAAAATTATGCATCGCAAGCGCAACAAAGGATGCCGCCGAGGGTGAAACGTTTTTTTATAAACAGTGGTACCCGAAATAGGTTGACTATAAAAATGAATATCACCAATAAAAATATAACTCAAGTCAAGAATAGGCTACGCACTACACATAATTTAGGTGTCCCATTTTTTAAAACGAATTCCAACCTAGAAATTACCTTTGAAATATATTGATTCCAATAACGAATTTGTCTCATCTAAAGGATCATTTTGTGAGGGGCCATTCGCTACCCTCATTTTCACAAACACTTCGACAGGACCGTTGAGAGCCAATGTGGGTCGGGGCAAATATCGTGTTGGGCCTCAATCCTAAATCAGAAGCTATTGAAGGGGGGGTGTCGACTGAAAATTTGCCCACTGTTGTGGCAGAAAAATATATATTTTTCAATGTTTATTTATGTCTTATAAACATTTTAATTTCATTCAATTTTTTATTTTTGAAGGTCTCAAATGTCAAATTTGTTTATTCTAAAATGAGAAACAAATTCGTCCTAGCAAAGCGAGGGCAAGTCTGGGCAAAAGCTTTTGAAAATTTCAGTTTCAAGATGCCTCAAAACGAGTTTTCGTCTGGCTTTTAAAACTGTAGAATTTAAACTAGGTATTTTTTTTTGAAGGAGGGTGATTTTGAAAAAGAAGACAGCTGACAGAATAGCCCAAGCGAAGACGAAAGCTCTTTAAAATTTATATTTCGAGAGGCATAAAAACGATTTTTTTTGTGAGGAATTCATTTTTTAATTTTAAAACTTGTTTTTTTTTCCTAGAAATTTCCATCTTGATCTTGAAGAAGAAAAGAAAACAAGTCCGAGTGAAGTGAGGGCAATAGTTTTTGAAAATTTGTGTTTCAATAAGTAAAAAATACTGTTTTTTTTTCATCATAGGCCCTTATTTTGCCAGGCCCTGAAAAAAGTGCGAGTCCGGGGAAAACTGCCCCGTTTGCCCCCTTTCTCGACGGCCTTGCAATTTAGATTGCTTTTGAAACCCCCTACGTAAAGTGGAACGGGAAAATATATTCATAGCGGCGTTCTTTGTTGCGCTAGCGATGCATAATTTTTATGCATTTGCTCTAATGGTGTACAAACCCATTTGCGCTTGCGATGTGTTTTTTTTCTTTCAATGTGCGCTTGCGATGTATGCCCCTTTCAAACTAGTTTAATTGAAAAAAAAATAAAAACATTTCAATCTCTGATTTCGCAAACGAACTTTTGAATTTTGATTCAGTTAGTTTTTATTTACCCAAATCTTGTAATCTGTCACTTGTAGGTACATTTAATGTTTTTGTTCAAAAATTAAATCTAAAATAAATGACTTTCGGTATTTTTCTGACTTAAATAATTCAGTTTAAAATTGATTGGAAATTCAATAAGATTTTCGCATTCTGCTTAAAAATGCCTGCATTTTGATATGTCACATGATGCACTTACAAACCGCTTATTTTCGCTTTTTTAGATTTTTTGGCGCATAATTTTGCTTTTTTTGGCCATTTTAACTGCTTTTTATAAGCGCTTAAAACTGTTTTTTCAGCGCATAAGAATCCTAGCCCTAATCATTACTCTTCGATCGTGGGTATTCTCATACGCTTACTTATACCTATCTGGTAGGTATTAACGAAAAAACTTGGTAGGTGAGAAACTTGGATGTTTTATTAATTTGAAGAATTTTCTACCACTTGAATACGTATACAATCCTGCGAAACATAATCCGCTTATTTTTAAAAACTTGTGTCTCGAAAGTAGCAAATATTTTCTTGGAAGAGAGGGGGCTGTTCAGACATTGGTGAGAATCAGTAGGTCGAACAAACAGAATAACGTCAAAAAGCAGGGCATTTAGCAGACATTTTTTCAAATATTTAAATATTTTTCGAAGGGGAGGAAAACGGGGAAAGGTATCAAAACTTATTTGGGTTGAAGTTTTTCAATTTTTAAAAGTTTAGAATTGAAATGAATATGTAAATAAAAAACAGTTCAGAAAATTCTGACTGAGGCAAAGGAAAAAAATCCATAGACAATTTCAAATTTGAATTAAAAAACAAAGAAGAAATATTATTTAGCAGAATTTTATTCATCTGTTCATCTGTTCCTCCCTTCCTCCCTCTTTCCCTACCAAAAATACAAACTGAAAATAAAATATTAAATTGGCACAAAAATTACAAAAATGAAATTGTTTATGAAAAAATACGGTTCAAATCCATGTATGAAGTTCCAAAAAAACAAGTCCAATAAAATTAAAATGTCTAACTCATACTTAAAATATTTTGAAAAGGAAAACCTCCCAGAAAGAACTAATTGAATTCTGCCAGGAGAGGAAGTTTTGTGTCCTACAATTTTGTTTCTCTTCATTTTTCTGTAAGGTTTCTAGTTTTTTTCCAATATTAATTTTTTTGAGACAAAAAAGGAACGATTTTGCAAATTTAAAGTAGGTGTCTAATTTGAAATTTTTCATTTTTTTCATGACTTTTGATTGAAAAACAGTATATTATACTTATTTTGGAAACAGCATAAGTTTGTAGAACGGTGAGTTGTGCCTTGGGTCACTTTATGGATCATTTGAACAAAAATAAAGGCTAATCTACATTCAACGTTCAACTAATTAGAGTTCAAAGATCTGATGATGTAATCGGTTAAAGGTCTAGTATCCATGGTACATATAAGTTTTTCCAGAATTAACCCAAATTACAACTCGATGTACAATTAGTTATAAAAAAATAAATAATTAAGCGGTTTCAGAAGTGATCAATCTTTTCATTATCAGCCTACGATAACAAAGTGATGCAATATAATGTATAAAAATACCAAATAAAATTTGTAAAAAAAATAATAATAATTAGGAAAAAAGTTTTAAAAAAGATAAATTTAGACAGGAACTGACACAAAACATTCAGTACTCACGAAGCTGTATCGGAAATAATTACTCAATCACCGATAAAATCGATAAAATAGAAGAAAAAATGAAGATTTATAAAAGAAAAATGATAATTTTAATAAGTAGGTAGCTAATAAGGCTTTTTCCAACACGAGGGAGAAGTTGTCTGTTTTCAAGACTGATAGGTATCTAAGTATAAACTTCTAATGAGTATCTATATACGAGTACTATCTACATCTAGTGCCTACGTTTCTGCCTTCTACGCAGTTGAAAAAAAAACAAAACACTTTTAGTATAATAGGTATAGCGTACAGCGTGCTTAGAGATATTGAGCACTCCAAACAAAGTTTTATGATAAGAATCTAAATTGGAAGCATGGAAAAGATGCATGATTGGTGGAATGTTAGCCTATGTTATCACCCCAATCCAACAACTAATCACATGTGAAAATTTTTGATATTCATTATGATCAACTGAAATATTTGTCACGACATTTTCAAAATTAGGCTACTCTACATTTCTGCTGTGCAAGTACATAGAAACAGTTTTATGAGTACCCATGATTAGCATTGTTCAAGCCATTCAATGAGAACAGCTTTTTTGAAATCGGGTTCGGTTTCAACATTTTTGTGTCAGTTCGGATACTTCCCTTGTGTAGGCAGCTACCCTAAAAGTGGCTACTTTGGTATTCAACTGGAAAAATTAAAAGCCAGAAGATTTTAGTAAGTTTGATAATTTGTAAGAATATTATTATTTTTATTTTTTAACTTAAGAAAGAAAAGAGTTGGGGCTAAGAAACCTAAAAGAAATTATGAGGGAGTTTCGGTTTGAGTCTTGAAGGGCGATTTTGCCCAATATTGAAGAAGCAAGCAAAGGGGAATACTCCAAGATATTCAACGGCATCATCACTCCATTCTATTGTAGTGTTTTCAATACATATTAATGTTTCTGGCAGGGTTGCAGCGATATTTCAGTGTGAATATTTTTGTAACTGTTTTGTTTGGATTGAGTTCAAGTTTCCAGGATTTTAGCCACGAGTTAGTGGTGTTGATACTTTGTTCGAGTTTGTCGATTGCACTGGAGAGATTATTACTTTGGGTGCATAAGCAGGTATCATCTGCAAATTGAAGAATTTTAGTATTTGATGAAGTTGTGATGTCGTAGCAGTAGATGTGGAAAAGCATAGGACTTAGAACAGCTCCTTGAGGTATGGTTCTGAAGATAGGTTTAAGGTCCGAAAGTGAATCGTTTATGCAAATCTGGAAGTAATGGTCTGATTAGAACAATTTGATAATATCAAATAAGTAACAAGGTACTTGAGTATTTTGCAATTTTTGTAGGAGACCGGAATGCCATATAGTCGTAAGCTTGTTTATAATGTTGAGAAACACTGTGGCGGTGTACTGTTTATTTTCAAAACCTTGGTGGATAATTTAGGTGAGACGATGCAGTTGGTGTGTTGTTGCTGTGAGTTTTTGAAAGCCAAACTGAAACTGTGGCAATATTTTGTGTCTGTTGGTGTGATCAGTTAAGCGCTTCAAGATGATACGTTCTAGCGAAAAATAGAGAACATACAAAATTTCAGCTTTCTAGGTCGATTTCAATTTGGTGAAATTTTGTTCTCTATTTTTCACTTTGCCAATTTTGGATACTTTTGGGTGGCCAATTTTAGATTTTCCAAACTTTAAAAGCCCACTTTTGAGGAAAAAATTTCAATTTTCAAAAAGAAATTTCGTTCTCAAATTTTATTCATCTTTCTACTTCTGATTGATATCATTTTGAAGCCAGTATAGGTAAATGATGATCTATGGCTTACTGGACTACATTCATCTGAAAAAAATCTCAAGGTGCAGGACAGTCAAGAAAGGGGAGAAAAGGGGGCAGTTAGCCCCAGACCATCGTTTTCTGGAGAGCTCAGCAAAAGAAGGGCCTGTGATGAAAAAAACGGTTTTTTTACTTCTTGCATAGGTAGCACACATTTTTAAAAGCTTTTACCCTCGCTTTGCTCGGGCTTGTTATCTTTTCTTTTTCAAAATTGCAATTTATTTTTTAAAATATCATTCAACTTTTAAAGTTTTAATGTGAAAAAATGAACTTCTCCCATAGAAAGTATCGTTTTTATGCTTCTCAAAAAACAAGTTTTCTAGAGCTATCGTTCTCACTTGGGCTTGTTCTCTTTTCTTTCTCAAAATTAACATCTTTAAAAAAAAAAATGTTTGAAATTCTAAAATTTTAAAAGTCAAACAGTAAACTCCTCGCATAAAAAAATATCATTCTTAATATCTTAATAGTTCTCTCAAAATAGAAATTTTCAAAAGTTTTTGCCCTCACTTCACTCAGGTCTGTTTTCTTTTTTTTCATAATCAACTTCGCCTAAAAAAAAACATCGTTTTTAGGCCTTTCAAAATGAAATTTTCAAAAACTGCCTAGGCTTCGCTCGGGTCAATTTGTTTCTTGTTTTAAAATTTTAAAAATTACATTTGGGCCCCCAAAAATGCAAAACAGAAAATTAAATTTTTTCAAGCTATATGAATTTGAAATCAATCGGCGACCTTTTACTCGACTTTTTTGGAATTCCAAAAAATCCAAAAAAAAGTAAAGGAGATCATGCATTTTTTGGGGCCAAAAAACTTTTGGTCGCCCATTGAGCTGAAAATTCGGCTAATAGAGGGTTTTTTGGGACGGTGAATTCATTTCCGGTGTCAGATTATCACGACAACGCTTCCTCCAATAGAAAATTTTCAATTTTTGAACACAAAAATGAAATGAGCTAGAAAAAAGCTGTACAGAGAAAATTTCGAAATATGTATCCAGTATTATCTTTGCTTATAGCATTATAACCTCGTACTACGAAAATCTTACTCGTATTTGATCTTTCCCTCAGTCATAAATTAAGCTTGGACACTTGGACTTCCTTCAGCATAATTTCCATCATTTTCACAAACAAATTTCTAAAAACACAGAAAATTCCAAATTCTGTTGAAATTTCATCACTTTTTGATTTTTTAGGAGTTGACTTCAGTACTTTTTTTGGTTGCTTAGTTAGGTACATTATTTTAGTCTTTCAATATGTTTTGTACACTTTTTTGGTGAATTTTTATTAAATTTTATAATAATTTCATCATCTTTTTTGCCAATTTTCACTCAGTACAAAATAATTTTCATTTTGTGTTTTTATGCCATTTTAACATGTTTAAAACATGCCTTTTTCATCCACTTTTTGCTAAATTTCGTCAAATTTCCGTGATTTTCTCCAACTTTTGAAGATTTATCAATTCTATTAACCGAACTCAATGCTCTTTTCACTACAATAAGCGATAAAATTTACATGTAAGAAGATGCAAGCGTTCCGTCCCAACCCATTTTGATTCCATTATCCAAATTATTCTATTAACAGCGACTACATTAAGCGGGGACCCCGGGTCCTTATTGGCGTTTGACGGTCCTGTCACGTGTTCACATTGGGCATTTTACTTCACGAAAGTTCTTCGATTCAGGATTAAGGCGATTTGTTCCCATAAAATTGGTCAAAAATTAACAGGGTCGTTTAATATGTATCAGACCAAATTGTAGAAAATTACACATTTCAATCCCCACTCATTTTTCCAGGTTCGACATAAGTATTTTTTAATCATTTTCACGAGTTGAACGAATATATATTTCCGATGACATCCGAACAATTCCGATTCCGAGACGATCTCCCAGTTTAGCTCTTCCCCACTAGAAAAAATTTTGTCGAAGACGAGTCTTTCCTACACACAACCCCTGGTAAAATTTCATACAACGACAACTTGCTCCAGCTCCATTATAAAGGAGACTGGAACACCAAGTACAAGTACGAGTACCTACACTGCTGAGAATCTGCCTATCATTATGTCTCCGTTTATCCCGACTACTGCCTTACATTCGAAGCAAAATGCCAAAGTCTAAAACTCTCCAATTTCCACAAGGTACCTCATCGTACCTCTACCTCTACCTCTGACGCGTTCATGTATCGGAAAATTTCATCTATTTGATACTCTGCTCGCTCAGATAGAGGTCCTTTTTGGCACACAATACGTTAAACTACATACTATACATGTACCTATAAGACAGATACGCCCACTTAATCCGCATACCTAGACGCTGATTGCTTTAAAATGATACTACAATAATTAATTTAACGCTTTGTTTTCTCTCGAGCGTCGAATTAATTAACTTCTACGAAAAGTCTGTTGTTACCGGTGCGCTTGTTTGCAAAAAGACGTCGCTCGTCTCGCTCTTCTCTATCGTACAAGACACCTACTTAGTATCTCGAGAGCTAATAATTTCGTAAATACTTCAGCTATTACCTCTCACACTATAACATAGGCATCCAGAAAGGCGGTCGTAATTACAAGATAACAACTCGAAGGGGGATACGGAGGCAAGCTTTTGTAGGAGGAGGCTGCAGCAAAAGCAAAAGGCTAAATTGCCCCTCGAAGTACCACAGCAGCTACGTATAATCGATAAGACGCCTTATATGTCTGATTTAATTCCAATTTCAAAAACCATTTTTAATTGATAAAGTTAATTTACCATCGATAACTCTGGTTAGGTTTTCTTTTTCATCCGTAAAACACCTACTCTTTTTTTTCTTTTTTATCTATCGCTTACGTAGAAGCCACCAACCGACGTACGATAGCCGTAGTATTTTTAATATATTTATTTATTTTTTTGTAGGTATTTGATTTTAGCAGTTGGCTAGTCAAGTGATAGGGTTCACACAGCCGTCGTGTGTGTCTGTGTAGCCGTAAAGTATACAGAGTTATCATCTATCTCTCAAGTCGTCTAGTATACCTATCACGTTTTTAAATTCGGCAGTGTACGTTACCATCGTAGTATATGAACTTACGTGCAAAAACATGATCGAAAAAGAACAAACTTTTATACCGAGAGAGATCAACTCAGCTTTCAAACGACAGGTTAGTGTCGATGTGTTTTATACATGTATTTATATTATCTAATAATATGGGGTATCGTTATAGTACTGTATTATTTGACTGCTCGTTGTCGTTGATTAATCGCCATCACCCGAATAGACCATAGCTGTGAATTCGCCTCTACTCGTAAACGTCACTCGCCGGACATATAAATTATTCGCGATATTTTCCTTTCAAATTTCGTCATCGTCATCATGAAATTCGCGTCTAAAAGATCTAAATCCTCGTCTTGAAGTATTCGATCGTAGTGAAAAAAACCACCCTCGGTCGTATAAAGTGCTAAAAGTGTGTTATGCTAGAATTATCGTTATCATTATCACCGTTCAATTTATTGCTAGTAAGTTGGTACCACCTACTCCATAAATAAGAGACCTTATAGTGTAATAATTTAATCGTCTCGAGGCTCTCTCCGAGCAGTAATTTTATTTCGACTACCGAGGGTTCATTTTTCTCCCAGGGATTTACTGTATTTCCAGAAAATACGTAATGATCGTCGAAATGAAATTTATTACGTGATTCGCACCTCGAAATAGACCGCAAGATGATCGAGTTGAACGAGAAATTAAAAGATGAGATGTTTTATCGTATGTAATTAATTTTTATATTATTTCTGTGTTTGGAAAATTATACTCTTATTGAGGTAGTAGACTGTTGCTTCGATGCATTTACAATACAACTAAAATGATACGAACGTAAGAACGTATGAAACTAACACAAGTATAGGGAATTTACTGTCATATCTGATAAGAGTTTTTGACCTAAATGAACTGTGCATTGATTAACCAGGTTATAACTTCGAGTTAAACTTTTATGAAATGTATAAAACCTACGAGAATATCTACCTATAGATATTACGAAAAGATCTTTTTCACCTCAAAAATTGAGTAATTTAGAGCTCTAAATAGGCTGTTTACGATTAGAATTAAGAAGGCGTGAAAGGTAGGTAATCGAACTAAAAATACAGGTGAACGCTTATAGGTATTTATGATGTCGTGATAAGATACAACGAGCAACCAGTTGTATATAAATAATTAACATTATAAGATTTTGTATTATGAAAGAAGATATTGTTTGAGTTAAAATATCGAAAACGATTTGATGAATTAATTTGAGAGAAATATCTTAATATTGGTAATTTTCTTTATTGATTTGTTTTTTTCATGTATACCACTATTTGATCAGTATATAGGTAGGTATTTTTGACGGTGAAACGAAAGAGTTGAATTAAAAAAAAAAAAAAGTACATGTATAAATGTACATCGTAAGTACACATCCGTTCATCAAATCGTAATTGAATTATCTATAGGTATAGGGGAGCAGAGTGAAGAGGACACTTCCTAAAATTCACGTGACTACTGGCTCTATACTTAAAACACCTACAGACAAAGCTTTTTTAATACATGATTTTTGACTCGAGATAGATTTGATATCAGTTATATTTTATATTCGACGTCATTCATATGATCCAATTGTTACCAAAATAAATTTTTTTTAAATAATAGGAAAGATTAAAGAAGGCGAGGAGTGGAACCTGCAGAGGGGAAGATCGTTATTATTTATGAACAAGAGATGTGTGCTTTATTGACGCGAATATACGTATATGTGAGCGTATAATAGAATGTACCTACAGGTTTAAGTGATATTTAAAAAGGTTTGTAATTTTTGTGCGAATAATTTTTCTAATTTGAAATTCTTCGTACTTCGTAATTCGTATCTCGTTCGAATTACAAATGAACCAAGAAAAGAATCACCGATTTGTACTGACGATAAAACGACCAGCTTGATAAACTGTAAAGCTTGATTTCTTTGATCGTACCATATCGTCAGTCGTTTAATTTCGGTAACGAATTTGATACGTAGGTAGGTATTAGAACGGTTTTTTTTCAAGTCCGGAAAAACTGTTAAATTTTGGTGGACGAATTTACGAATTTATAAACGCTCAATAAATTATAAAAATCGAAGTGTAATTGAAGTGGAAATGGAAAATTGTTTTATTTTAGAGAGATAGAGATTTTCTGTAAACGTAATTTTTTTGGTGAAGAGGGGGGGGGGGATCTGAGACATTTTTTAGTTGTAGACTACTATTTTGAAATTTTAAATTCAAATCTGCGTTTGACCAGTTCCATTTTTCAATTTACAACAAAAAAATGTCAAAAAATTCTTCCTATAAATTCCTTATTAGGTAATACATATTAAAATCTCATTCTATCGTTCCTTTGGAAAATCTCCTCGATCACCCCCCCTCCCTTCAAAAAATCTATCGTTCCTTTGGAAAATCTCCTCGATCACCCCCCCTCCCTTCAAAAAATGCTAAAATGAATCTGAGAGTAGAAAACTTAAAAATTTGAGGAAATACTATGTCCAAAAATTCAACAAACATCGAAAAAATGAAAATTCTCTTCAAAAACAATTTTTTTAGGGAGGTGGAAGAGGGGTGAAAACATGTGTAATGAGAAAATTCGATATAAACTCCAGTGACTTGACTAACCAAGGGAGGGGGCAGGGCAAAGAGCAAATCTTCTTTCTCTGGGAACTAAAATTGATTGAAGGCAAATAAATTATTTTTTTCTATTTTGAGGCAATTTTTTCGAAGAATTAAAATTCCCTTCAACAGACCTTTTTTCTCAAAATTTCAAGGAATAATCATGAAATAAAAACCTAAAAAATCTTGTTTTTCCTTTCCTTCGAAAAATCTTGGCCACCGTCTTCTTCGTTAAACTTGATTCGGTTTTTTCTCATATCCCCTTCCTCCTCCTCCTCCTCCTCCTCTCCCCCTCCATTTCAGGAAATATGTTTGAAAATTGAACAAAAATCAAAAAAAAATTTCTCAAAATGTTCATCTCCTTTTTTTGAAAATATTGGGAAATTGAAACGTTCGATTATGTAAGGAAAATTTTCTACAAAAAAGATTTTTTTTTATGAGCTGGAGGAGGGACTACAAAAATGTTCAATGGGATGGAAACCTAATTTGAAAGTAAATATTCGAAAAAATCATTCGTTTCAATTTCATGAATTCATGTTATATTTTTATCCAGTCATTAAAATTAATAGAAACGAGCAAGGATATTTTTGTGAGGGGACAATTTGTCATTAAAACATTAAAAACTAAAAAAAAATGAAAGAATTTGAAAAAAATGAATAAATTTTGGTAACTTTTTCAAAGAATTTTGATTTTTTCTTTTATGTCAAAATTATCCAAATACGCTTATAAAATCTATCAAGGTTGCCACATTGAAATTTATGAATTATGAAACAATTACTTGAAAGAACAAAAAATACTAAAAAAAGTGATTAAAATAGAGGTATGAAAATTAGGGATTTGTAACTTCAATTTAGCGTCCCCTCCCCCCCCCCAGGAAGAAAATACAAAAAAAATCTTGGAAACGAGCTTATGCGAAAGAATATGCTCTTTTTCATTCAAAATAGAATTATAATTCAAAGGGGAATACTTAAGAGTAAATATTTACCTACCTACAATTACATGCAAAAACTCGACGAAAATAAAGAAAAATCACTTCGTAAGAGAAAAAAGTTTGTTTTGATTTTTAAAAAATATGATGAAAATCATCAGAAACGATAAGTAAACCATTTTTTCACTCCTATTAATGATCGATTTGTTGGTCCAAAATAAAATATGAATCGAAGTCGAGAGGAGAGAGGAAGAGGACAGATTATCGAAAAAACTATGACTCAAACTTTGACCAAGGTGGTTATCATTGTTATTATGCTTTCAATCAAGGGGTCGAAAAAAATTGCAGATCGTAATATTGAGACTTTCTTGATTTTCAATAAATTCGAATCGTTTGTTCGGTTGCGTCAAAACTGAATCAATATTTTACTGTTGGTCGTTAAGAGTGAATTATGAAATGTTTTCAAGAAATGTTGTGTCAAAAAAAAAAAACAAAAAAAACGAGCACATTTGGAAAACTTTCCAATTTTGTTGCAAATTACAAGAATTTCCTGCAAATATTTATTTTTCAGCGATATTACAATTTCATGAATTTGTACTTGAGGAATTAATTTCACTCCCCCTCCCCTTTTCAATGATTATTTTTTAGTAAATATCAGAAATTATGTTTCTTCTCAGCAAAATTCATCCTTTCCCATACTTTCAGATAGATTTACACGAAATTTCATTTCAAAACTTATTCATTCTGAAAGGATCTTTTCTCAAACGATGTTACCACAATTCGTGAAGCAATTGGCAACCCTGCCACGAAAATTTTCAGAATACCTATTTCACCAAAATCATTTTTTTCGACTAAATTTTTTGGTTGAAACAAACGATTAAAATATAGTCAAAAATCCTCCATTAAAAAATTGATTATTTCATTTCAATTTTCCAACCCAACCCCATTCTCCATAGAGGGCAAAAATGGTATCAAATTTCAAATTCGATGGATCCAAAAGATACAAAAACTTGGGTCAAAGTTTTACAGACAGTTGGGGGGTGGGGGGGTGGCATATCGCACAAAAGTAATTTAGAACAGATGTGGGAAAAAAATCGATTTCCAACTTTTCAGAAGAGTTTTGATTCTGAGAACCTGTATTGTTAAATTCTTCAAAAAAAAGAGAGAGAAAAAATTATCTATTAAATCGATTGAAAATATATTTTAGCTCATAATACACGTGCATTCAGCTTTCTGTTTCCTGAAACGAGTTTTTAACCTGTTTTTTTCCTTCAAAAAATTCTCGAATGAGATCACAAAGTTTTTCAAAGGTGCCTTTCAACTGAAAAAAGACCAGCAAATAACTAAATCATGAAAAAAATACGAGCAAGCCAATAAAAAAAGCTTCATGAGAGATTTCACGTCATTATGGATTCATTGATAGAAATTTTCTTTGGTGTTCTCTTGTACAGTTCACCCTTTTACCAGTTTTTTTTTTTAGCGTAACGTTGAAATGACTTCATTCTTTCCGAATTTCGGAACCATTTTTCAAAACCATTCTTCTTTCTCCTGATGAAGAACACAAAGACTAATTTCCTCTCCATAATCTTCGGTTTAGTACTTATTGTAGCATTCAAATTATTATGAACCTACTCACAAAAAAAAGTATTTTTTATCCTTGAATTTTAGTTCCTCTATTTTTAATTTTTGATTTCAATGCCATTTTTTGCGATGGGAGCGGGAAAAATAGAGTGGAAATTGGCTAGTTTTGAAGCGATTCTGTTTGAGAAGTTTTTCTTCAAAGATTTTCTCTCATTCAGTATGTTCCACAGGCTCTTATTCAGAAAATTTTGTCTGTTATGAGATCCTGTTCAAATAAACAAAGAACATCGGTACAAAAAAGCGTTGGTTTGGGATTTCCCTTAGATTCGAACTTGAAATGTCTAAATGAAATGGCACTACTTGATGAATATTTCTCGTTTGTAGAGGAAATTTGTCAACATCAACTTAATCACATACAACATACAAAATTACTTTTCGCATAAGTTTGAAAGTAGGTCACAAACTTTTCTTTTCACGTATCGTCTCTCCCCCTCGTATAGAAATAAATTTAATATGTAGAAGAACAATTGCAAACCCTTTCAAAAATATTCGTAAGTTAGCGGTAGGTATTTAAAATTATAGACTGCGAAGTGAAGATCGAATTTCATTTCAATTTTAAACATTTTTCATGTCATTAAAATCCGAAGGGAACTCGAGAAACAAATTCCACAAAAAAATGCATTTTGAGCTAAAAGTTCAAATATCGCAAGTCTGCGAAAGATTCACAATCAGTTAATCGAATTTATCCTAATCATGTTTATCTTTAGACTGTGCTTTAATTCTAATTTCAACTTTCTATAACTCTGATAATGTTTATTTTTTGCAGGCATGGTACACGAGCATAGCCTACACGACGTATTTTCTATTCGGCGTTATGCGGGGTTTCCCCGCATTCGCTTTAGAACAAATGAAATCCAACGAAAGCATCGTAGTTGTTCAATCAGAAGACTCATTATCGTGGATAGGTAAATATTGAGAAATTTTTATCACCGCTGCGTAGAATTAAACGCAAACCATAACCGCACGCACGTGTCAATAATCAGCAATTTTTACCGGTTAAATTTTTGCAGCTAGCTTGAGCATATTTTCGAACCCGATTGGTAGTATTCTGGCGGGAATCATAATGGATAAATTCGGTAGAAAGATCACATTACAATTATCATTATTTACATTTACTGTCGGCTGGACGTTTATCACGTTTTCGCAAACCATATGGATGTTGTATGCTGGCAACGTAATTGTCGGATTAGCAATTGGTATGTATGAGTACGAAACCGAGTTTAAATTCGATGTTAATTTAATACACGATGATAAGACTAACAACGCATAATGCCGTACCCGGTACAATTGTAGTAGATATATTATTATGTACGAGTACAACGAGAAACATATCTCATTCTCATTGTAAAATAGGTACTAGAGAAGGGAGGAGAGTAGAGGTTTCTCATCTTTTTTTTTTTCAAATCTCGTACATTATCAAAATTTCAAATATCAAAGTACACGTGTATTAGTAGTTCGGTAAATAAACGAATACTGATGTATGAATTATAATAGGGAGGATAGTAGATTTTTAGCAACTGGTTCAAAACGAAAAAAAAAATCATTATAACTGAATGCAATTTTGAAAAACTTTGAAAGGGAGAAATTATCTATATTGTTGTTGGCATTTTGGAATTGCATCGTAGGAGTATATTTTTTTACTCAATTTAAAACTCAAAAAGTGAAAAAAACTTAAGATTAGGTGTTTTTTTAAATATCTACTACCAACTAAAACAAACAAAAAAGGTGATATTTTAAAATCAAATTACTGCATCATTGAAAAGAAAATTAAAAATATAAATAAAATTTCTAAAATAGAACTCCCATTAAAAGTTATCATTCCATTCAACTCACTAGGTACATATTTATAAGTTCCTCCAGATTTTTTTACTTAGTAAGTTAGCTGGAGGTACTAGAGTGGGTCAAACCTACGCACAAAATAAACTTGTAGGAAATCGTAAAATATGATACGAGTAGGTAAAATCTGTTCAGCATACCTTAATTGAAGGAAAATCATTCCCAAAAATTTGATTCGGTAGCCTACATTCAAAACCGAAGGAAGCTGCAACACTCTTTTCAATGTTTTTTGCACCTCTAATTTTAAGCTCGAGCAATCTCTCAATGTCCTATACAAACTATATTGATTATGTATTATGCATATTCAGTCGAACTTCAATATTGAAGGCGATTAGAAGCTGTAAAAGTAATTTTTCAGGATCAGTAGCCCTTTTAATTTTGAAGCAGATTTCTTCAAAAATTACATATGCAATTTTTCCATCACAGAAACGAAATTTCTAGAATATTTTGGAAAAAATAAATCTGTAGAGAATCGGAGAAGACAAAAATTACTCAGGAATGAGAGGAAGAAAAACTGTCTTTTGATTCAATTAATTTTCAAATTGAAAAAATGACATTCTGAAGGGTGTGTGATTTATGGTACTTGGGACAAGGAACATTCCAGAAAAAATTACCAAATAAAATTTCGTTGAAATTTCAAAGAACTTAAGCATACGTAACTCGATCATGATCAAAAACAATGAAGAGTAGAAGCATTTTTTGAGATTTTAGCACGGAAATATCGAAGAAATTAAGTTTTTTGTAAACGATACAAGCATTTGAACAAGAAATTATGTTTCTAGAAAAAAACACACAGCTTAACTGATTGAAAAATAGACCAAACTTGAAAAAAAAACAAGATCTTGTTGAAATTCCAACATTATCGATTATAAAAAAAATTATTCAGAGGAAAATACATATTTTGCGTTTAATGTTTTCGGTCTTTTTTTTAATATTATATTTTTGTGATAAACGTTTCCCCTTTTCCCTCACTCACTCTTAAACGAAATTTCAATCTATTACCCAACAGATGAAAAATTGTTTTTAAAAAGAAGTAAAAATGAGGTTTAATGATCACTTTTTCTTTCTTTTTTTTCAATTCTATCATTCTTATTCAATTTCATTTGACGATACTTGTATTATATTTTCTCAACTCAAATAATGATAATTTTCCCATTTTTAATTCTTATTTTCAGAATTTTTCGTTCATTTGATCCATTTTTCATTACCTTTCTTCGTGTGTTTTTTTTTCAATCATTTTCAAATTGACTTCCTCCAACCCCTTCCCGCCAAAAATGTCCACTAAATTTGAAATACTCAAGTTTTCTCCAAAGGAAAATTCTAATTCATTTTAATCATTACTTTTTTTTCAAATTCATTTCAGCACTTTTTATTTGAATTTTTATATAGCCAATTTTTGAAGTTGTTCGGTCCTTCTGTTCAACAGTTTGCAAGATAATATTGGTTTAAAATGATTTTTAATTACTTTTCGAGTATTTTAAAAAAAAAAAAACTGTTGTATAACTTCAATTCTTATCAAGTACCAGTACCTATTTTGCATTGTTTCAATTTCAACATTTTTATATTTTACTTTCTTGGACTGGGCCTTAACTCATTCTTTTTTTCTGTTAAATTTTTTCTTGGAGAACAGCCCCCCCCACCCCGTCACTTACTGCGAACCTATCCACCAGAGAAATTTGGAACTTGATTACGATTTCTGAATTATGTAGAATGTTGTAAACGTACTCGTGAAAGTATTTTAAAACGAATTTTGAAAATTTTCCTGCCAACAGAAGTCTTTGGTTCTTTAAGAAATTGTTGACGAAATCCATAATTTGTTTAAAAATTGAGTAAATCATCGAAGAGAAGATTTTGAACTATCCAAAATTGAAATTTTCAAAAATTTGTGGTAAAAAATTCCATTTTTTGAAAAACTTCAAATCTTGATTTTTCTTCAATCAGATTTTTTGCAGTTACGAATTATTTTGTTGTGGAGACTTTCAAAAGTGAGATCAGATGACGTTTGGAAAATTCGTCATTTCAGAAAACTTTCCACCAACACTTAGAGAAATTATTCATGAAATCTGTTTAATCAACCTCTTTCTCCAAGTAACTTCTCCTAAGCGAAAAATTCGAAAAACAGTTCAAACGACTTTTTTAGATCATCAAAAAAAGCATTCTCTATTCTGAATTTTTTTTTCAAAGTCAAGTGATCATTGAGAGGTGAGGGAGGGAATTATTATGTACACTGATAAATTATGCAAAATAAATTTCAAACTGTGTGGTATTGATCGAGGCATTGCATAGAATTTTTCAAGAATGGGGGGTAATTCCAATTCAATTCAACCAAGAAGTAGTAAGGGGAGTACGCGATTTTTTTGAAATTTTTCATGTGGAAATAACTTTACATCTGATGAGATGACCAATGGCGCAAATCGCAGCCCGCTAGCCCTTTTTCAAAGGCTGCTAGGGGGTGTCAAAGTTTTCGATGAACTTGAAATATCATCCATTTCAGCAGTGGATTACTCGATAACTGCGATATCGACTAAAATGAAACTTTTCCCAATAGTTAGGGGTTCTCAAAGGCTTTTTGATGATATCATAAAAATCAATGTTGCCACTTTTTTTCGTACGAAAAATTAGCTCGAAAAGTTTTAAAACGTAGTTTTCATATCGTTCCTACTCTCAAAAATTCTGAAAACTATATATTATGGACAACTTTTCATGCTGAACAACATATTAAAAAATGGAGATGGCGTTATTTCGTAAAGTCGATTTTAAAAAATTGAAAGTTTGCGAAGAAAATACGATTTTTTGATTTAAAACCTGAAAAAAAGTTTTGATTGGTGAAGTTGACCCATTTGAGCCCTATTTTTAGGTACCTGTTGAAAGAGTTAAAAACCCCCTTTCACTTGATGAAATGAACTGATCACAAAAAATCAAATTCAGAAAGATTCAAAAAATAAACGAATTTTACCTAATTTTTTTGCTAACAATAAGTACATATAAATGTTATTTTCATCAACGTTTTCAAGAAATTCGTCAGAAAGAGATCAAAATAAGACAGCTGAATAAATTTAAACTTTTTTTGATGCTTTGAATTGAAAATTGAATTTTTTCGAATTTTGATCGATGAGTTCATTTCATTGAGTGAAAAGGGTTTTTCAACTCTTTCAACAGATACCTAAAAAATGGGAGTCAAATGGGTCAACTTCAATAATCAAAACTTTTTTTCATGTTTTAAATCAGAAAACCGAATTTTTTGGCAAACTTTCAATTTTTTAAAATCGATTTCACGAAATAATGCCATGCCAATTGTTTAATATGTTGTTCAGCATGAAACGTTGTCCATAATATATTTTTTTCAACATTTTTGAGAGTCAGAACGATATGAAAATTACGTTTTGAAACTTTTCGAGATAATTTTTCGTACAAAGAAACCTGGCGACACTGATTTTTATGACATCACCAAAAAGCATTTCAAAACGACTAACTACTGGAAAAAGTTCCATTTTGGTAGGTATTGCGATTTTCGAGTTATCAACTGCTAAAATGGGTGATATTTCAAGTTCACTGAAAACTTTGACACCCCCTAGCAGCCTTTAAAAAAGAGCAAGAGGGCTGGGATCTGCACCATTGGTCATCCTTTCAAAACGTCTTTCCACAGGAAAAATTTCAAAAAAATCTCCGACCCTCCCTTACTACTTCTTGGTTGAATTGAAGTGGAATGACCCCATAATCAATCTTATACCTAATTTACGTACATACTACATACCTAAATTATTTACGACGTAAGCATTTGATTATCGATAAACAATCTAAAATATGTACCTATTTAATAAAAAAAACTACGTACGTTTGTTTTTTTTAGGTATGGGAGCTTGTAGCACGATATACGTCGCAGAGATATGCGAGATACGAAACCGAGCGATGATGTTATCATTTTTGGAGATATACTATTCGTCCGGAATAGTGATGGCTTTCTTGCTGACTTGCTACATGAAATGGAACGTGGCAGCTTTAATATTCACCATGATCTCAGCGTTATCGTTATTCCTATTGTATTACATACCAGAAAGTCCTTACTGGTTGATGAAAATGAACAGAGTTACCGAAGCGTTGGAATCGTACAATAAACTAAACAATAAACAAATCGCAACCGAATTCGAATCGGAATTCAACGATATTTTACTATCATTGGACGGCGTTAAACAAGAAACCGGACTACGAGTTTTACGCAATAATTTCAAAGCTTTCGCTATAATGGTCACTTTCCACGTTCTTTTGCAAGGCTGCGGGTATAATATAACCTTAGCCTACGTCAACGATTTCATACCGGCCAGTCATGGCAAATTGATCGCCATTTTGTACTCGTTTTCATCGTTCTTGTCCAGCTTCGTGACTCCGCTGACTGCAAACTATCTTCGTCGCAGAGAATCCACCATGGTCTCAGGAGTAGGCATGGCTTTCGCTTTGTTTCTGCTCATGGTGCATAAAACGTTCGCCGACAGTGTTACCTTCGAGTACTTCTGGTTCCTAGTTCCTATCGCTTTAAGTTTATTCATGTTTTGTTGCACGATCGGCGTTTTGACCCTATCCCAAGCCATGATCGGTGAACTGTTCCCAACCGAGGTACGTGGAATGATGTGCGGTATCACCGAAGCCATCGGTACCATATTGAGCGCTTTATCGGTCAAATTGTACCCTACCATTAGAGGAGACTACCATCAGAACATGTTTTTAACCTTTTTCGCCTCGTTCGGTATCCTGACGGCGTTATTTGGTAAATTCATCTTACCCGAAACACACGGAAAGAGTTTGAACGAAATTCAAGAACAGTATTTCCGAAGAAATTCAAACGTCGTGGACTACAAGAAGGCTTCAAAGACGAAAATCGAGCGGCAAATTTAATTTATCGTCGGTATCTGCAGGGGAAAACGGCGAAGAGGCCAAGCGGCCCTTCGTGCTATCGCTCCCCTTACCGCGAGTATCGCGTCTCGTCTCCCTTCGAACACCTATACTTAATATCCGAAGTTCGAAATACGCCAACATTCAAGATGACGAAGTCGAGCAGATTAAAGAGAATAATTAAACGAGTATCTGTTACCATCTTTTTGAGAATTTGATAGATGAGAATCGCACCCACGCTGCGTAGTCAAGTATATTTAAATACGCGAATATTCGATGCTGGCAAAAGCTGCACAAAGAAGAAAATCAACTATAGAGTGGAAAAAATTAAAGGTATTTAGAAGAATTATTAATCTTGTTGTTGAAACGAGTGAAAAACATCTTTTATAGAAAAAATGAAATTTTTTACGCTAGAAAAAAAACCCTATTCTGTACCAATCCTTGTTAATTATTTTTTTAGTAATTTTATCCATGTATTTTATCTTTTTTAACAGTGTGTCGTGTGATTTGCTCAATGTCCTTTTTTATTGTATTTGTGGTATTTTTTGTGTTTTATAAAGATTTATTGGAAACGGTATCAAACCGTTTTTTCATTCTGAGTTTTAATAAATCGTACGATTTTGATGAATTTTGTGTTCTATTCTGTAATGTTAGTAGAAGAAATCTATTTTAATAACTCATGAGAAAAATATGGAAATTAAAGTTAATCTTTTTTTTTCCCATTGAAAACAAAGTACTCAAAAAATCGGAAGTCTAAAAAATTAACTAACTTATCACCTTTGAGATTTATAAAAAAAAATTGCGAAATGACGAGAAAATCATCAAAAATTGGATTCAATATCTAGCATCTTTTCAACTTAAATTGCCAAAAAAAAAACAAAAAAAAGACAGAAAATTGACAACTCGAAGCCATCTACTTTTTGAAAATCTTGTTGAAATGACGTAAGAATCTGAAAATAAAATGAAACAGTGCAGCTTTTCAAAAAAATTGAAAAAAGTATTCAATTTAACAGAAATTTAAAAATTGAAAGAACTACAATCAAGGCTGGTAAAAATGATGACTGGATTACTAAAATGTCGGAAAATGCGTATTGGTTTTCAATATTGACGACAGCTAATTACATAAGTTATAATATCTCTTGGAAAAGTTCAATACCTACCTTTCGAATTTCCCACTTACGAGTACATTTCGTTAAAGTTTTAATTGTGTTGAAAATTTGTTTGTGATTTAATTCAAAGGTGCATATCTTTATCTACACTGGTTCTCTCGTCAAATAATAAAAAATTGAACGATTTTGATTTTTTTTCTATGATTATTGAAATAATGAGACATTTTTGAAAACTCATCTGCTCATAGAGCCTTCAATTTTAAAGATATACCTACCAAGGTAATTAGGTACCATACGAGTTTGTCAGAAAACCTTTTTTCTTAATGGTAAAAATTGTGTTGAAATCTGTGATCACAGGTCAGAAATCGGTTTTTGGAAAATTTAGATATTTTTAACCCTCAATTTCCAAATTGAGATATTAATACACGCCAGAAAAGGAATCAGAGTTGAATATGATTTGATTCGAGTCACGTTCTGATTCAAAAAATTCTGTAATTTAATTCGCTATTCGAATCATTATTTTTTGTTTTTTTTTTCCAGAAGAAAATGAGTCTTGAATCACATTTACGGTTCACGGATACTTTTTCAGTTCCTAGTTCTCGTTCATTAAATATTGCTTTTGATTTTTGCAACATTTTTCTCAAACTTTGATTATTGCTACGTTTACCTCAATTTAACTGAAATTTCATCTTTTTTTTGGCATTTTATTCCATTTTCAAAACATTTGATCGATTTTATTAGTATTTTTAAGTAGTACAAGCAATTTTTACAAAATTTTACTGAAATTCGGAGATGTTTTAATAATTATTTTTAGTAATTTTTGTTTTTTTTTGTGCCATTTTAAGACAATTTTTTTCGATGTTCAATGCAATTCTTTCAAATTTTGTTCGAATTTACTGAAATTTCGTCAACTTTTGGTGATTTTCAATGATGTTGACACAATTTACGTATGACAATATTATAAAATTTTTCAGATTTTTTTTTTTTGAAAAAAATTGTAGGTATTACTTCTTGATAATTTTTAATGTCTTTGACGTTTTTTTTAGCGTTTTCAAGCACATAATTTCTAAAAATGTTTTCTCAATGTTTATGAGCAAATAAGTAAATTTTCCCACATTTTGAAATAAATTTTGGTTGATTTTGATAATTTTTTTTTTGAAGTGCTTTCCTGTCATTATAATAGGCAGGTTATTTTATTGTGTTTTATGCAGTTTTTATTTAATTTCACTTGAATTTTATGAAATATTACCAAGTTTAATGAATTCAGTGCTTTTTACGTTTTTTTGTCATTTTTGCAATTTTTGGTACAGGCCTTTGATTAGGTACCTACTTATAGTTTTTGATGATTTATATGTTTTTTGTTTTTGTTTTTATGTCATTTTTGGTATGTTTTCTAAAGTTCTCAGCAAATTGCACCACATCAGCTTTCCAACTCCATTTGATGAAATTTTGTTGAAATTTCAAGTTTCAAAAATCTGCTGGAGACTCCAGGAATTTTCAAAAAGTTGCTGGAGGCTTCAAAATGACTTGAACCCACCTGAAGTCGTCTTAAAAGAGTGCTAAACTTGGAGTGTGCAGTAAATTTCGGCTTTTCAGAAATTCACCAGCAGTCGACTTCGTAGCGTATTGAAATTAGTTTGCAGAATGAATTTCGGCATTCCAACTCCATTTGATGAAATTTTGTGGGAATTTTGAGTTTCAAAAATCTGCTGGAGGCTCCAGAATTGCTGAAAACGGTTTGAAACAGTTGCTAATCGATTTGCCAGGTCAAAAATAGGGTATATCGCAAATTTCAACTTTCTAAGTCTATTTGGTAAAATTTTGATTTTTTCTCCCATTTTTGGCCTAAATTTGATTTCCAAAAATTCACCAAAAATCGAAAAAGGTATTTTAGCACTTGAAATTTTGACAGGTGATAAATTTTTGCCTGCTCTTTCGATCTACCTTTGTACGGTTTAAAAATTTCGTGCAAGTCCTATGTTGTAACGTAAAATCTGCGATTTCGGCTCACCTGTCAATCAAAATGGCCGCCATTTTATTAGTAGGGCCATATTTTTTTCAGGACAAGGGCTAGAAATGTCCCTTAGGACTTCCTTTTAAGAAAAAAGTTGTCCCGGAGGATCGGGGGGGTGGGGTGCAATAGAAAATTGTTCTTATTCACATCTAAAAAATTAACTTTTATTTTGATTTTTTTTTTTTAAATATCTTCGCGAAAAAAATATAATTCAAGATCCCAAAAATGAGCTCTCTATTTCTGACAATTTTCTTTCAAGCTGAAAAAAAAGCAAGGATATCATAATGTTTATTTTTTCAACACCCAGAAACATAGAAAATTTATATTATCGTATTTATTCACCAATGAAAGGTACTTATTTTTTTGTGCAAAAAATTCCAATCCAATCCCCAAGTTTGTTGAATTTTTTTCCAGCTGTTTAGAATATTCAAATCGTCTCGCAGGTAATTCTTCCAGTACGAGCTATTCAGATCAAGGTAAAATTTACATAGACCTATCCACACGTATCACTTGTAAACTTACGAAAGCCAAAATCCTCGATAAAAGACTTGCATTACACGAGTGCTGTAGGAAGATAAAACAGCGAAATTTACTCGCACCCTCGCTCGACTCTTGAGACACCGATGTAGGCAGGCGGTATTCCACGAACGAGAGGAAAAAAATACGAATCCAAACACTCGGAACGAATAAAACAAACATCAGACAGTTAATCTCGGGTATCCTTGAACCGGGATCATCTTCTCGAACTCGGTATTATTACAGTCACCTAAGTCAAGCACTCGGGAGTGAAATTTCAGTTATCATTATTGGAGAAAAAGACGCGCGAGAAGTAAAAAAAAAATAATATTTTGTTATTTTTTCATCAAACAGAGTTGATTAAATTTATTAACCTACGAAAGTACTCGCTCGTGCTTTACGACAAACACGTAGGCGGCAATATCTGAAATAAAAAATTAAAATACCCGAATTCAAATACGCGAAGAATTTTTCACTTTTTTGTACAGCAACAACAGCAAAAAGGTACCTACATTTCCCAAGGAAACGAAATCAAATTTTCATGAAAAGAGAGATGCAGAAAAAAAGAAGAGATTTTTCGCGATTCGCTCTGTTTCGCGAAAATTTTGCAATTTAATAAAACAAAATTGAGTTTGTTTTTTTTGTACTCTTATTCGAGACAAAAAAGGAAACGTTTGTAACTTTTTAAAAACTAAAATCGTAAATTTTTGTTCTTCGACGTTCACACGTTGACAATATTTTCAACACCCACGAACTTCAAGTAAAATTTCATCTCTCTAACGTAACGTTAAAAGAGTTTTGTGGATTTCGAATATCAATTTTATACCATCCCTCGGGCTATTTTCAAATTTCACTATGCACATAGTGCTACTCATCGAATGATTTTACAATTTTTTTCCACCTGAAAATAGGTAAATAAAAGATGGTCAGTTGGATTGCGAACGTTTCCAGTCAAATACTTATTGAAATAAAATAAACAAGGTATTTTAAATCACATTTTAACTGTAAAATTAACATACCTTCATTGAAAAGTTTATAAACACGGTTGAAAGGATCACATGGGAATATCGTACCGCGAATGTGTAAATAATTAATGGAGAGATATTAGCCAAATGCCAGAGAAATCCTACGCGTAGGTGGCCTGCTAATATTTTAATAACGAACAAATCGCGCCCGTTTTATTCGTTCGGTGATAAAATTTTCAAAATACTCAACTGAATTACTTGGTCTATTTTTGGAATAAAGCGGCAAAATTATGAATAAAAGAATACAAATATCGACTCCGTCGAACAATAATGGAGAAAATTTTCCAGTCAATATGACTCTAATGATTGACAGTCCGTTATAATTCTTGAAGATGAGAATTCAGAATGACTAACGCTGTAAATTGCAAATTTTTGAAGTGATTTTTTTTTACATCATCAGAAGTGACAAAACTGATATTCATTTTGCAAATTTTGTTCCATTCAAAGGCTTAATTAGCACAGAAGAAATCAAAATTTCACCAAATTTAATGTAAATGGATATAATTTGCCTTATAGTACCCCCTACCCCATATTCGACCTCCCAAATCGACTGGTGATGATTTTGAGCTGTTTTAAAGCATCCAGCGGATTTTTCGATACCCCAGTTTTCGAATAAATGCCAACGATGAATTTTTCACATGTTTTCAAAATTATTTGCTGAAGAATTTGAACCGATACAAACGGATTTTGAAAATATATGTATAGGAAATAAAATGGCTAGAGGTTCCAGAACGAACCAGGGTGTCTAATAACGTGAAATTCAGAAAGCTGAATTCGTGCTTCTTTCGTGCCTTTTTCGTACTCCCAAAATGAAATTTCGTACCGCGTCAATATCGGCAAATCTACCCATAGTTGACCCCCTCCACCTCCCAAACAAATCAAACCTTTAAAGCCCAAGACATACACAGATTTTTAAAATATTCTAATTGGCGATTTTTTTGATATTTTTTTCCATGAAAGGTACATAAAATTTCAAGATTCGCCCTCTTCTCACCACCCCACTCTTCCAATTTCATCATTCTTTTTATTCAAAAGAACAGAGAATTGTCAAACAAATTTCACGCAATCTCTAACAAGGTAAGTACGCACAGTTCATTGAAATCGAGAGCCAAAACAATTTTGTGATTTTGGGACTCTTTTTTTGAATTTTGAAACAATTTGTCTGGTTCAAAATTTTATAGCCAATAAGGATACGTTCCCTGAACTTGAGGAGTATCCAGGCCCACAAAGGATTAACGAACGTGGAGAAGACAAACGATCCCATAAAAAATATATACTTGGAAAATTTATTCAATTCGTTCGTGATCAATGATTCACCAAAAATTAAGTAAATGAATCCATTCGTTCGCGAACGAGTCACTTATACGAAACGATTCGTTCGCGAACGAGTCACTTATACGAAACGATTCGTTCGCGAATGATTTATCAAAAATCATTCAATTCGTTCTTGAACGATTCACCAAAAATTAAATAAATGAATCGGTTCGTTCGCGAACGAGTCACTTGTATGAATCAATTCGTTCGCGAATGATTCACCAAAAATTGAGTAAATGAATCGGTTCGTTCGTGAACAAGTCACTTATACAAATCGATTCGTTCGCGAATGATTCACCAAAAATGATTCAATTCGTTCACGAATGATTCACCAAAACTTATTCAATTCGTTCGCGACTGATTCACCAAAAATTATTCAATTCGTTCACGAATGATTCGCCAAAAATTAAGTAAATGAATCGGTTCGTTCACAAACGAGTCACTTATATGAATCAATTCGTTCGCGAATGATTCATCAAAAATGATTCAATTCGTTCGTGAATGATTCACCAAAAATGATTCAATTTGTTCACGGATGATTTACCGAAAATTAGGTAAATGAATCGGTTCGTTCGCGAACGAGTCACTTATATGAATCAATTCGTTCGCTAAAGGTTCACCAAAAATTATTCAATTCGTTCGGGAATGATTCACCAAAAATTACTCACTTCGTTCGAGAATGATTCGCCAAAAATTAAGTAAATGAATCGGTTCGTTCGCGAATGATTCACCAAAAATTATTCACTTTGTTCGTGAATGATTCGCTAAAAATCAAGTAAATGAATCGGTTCGATCGCGAACGAGTTACCTATTATGAATCGATTCGTTCGCGAATGATTCACCAAAAGTGATTCAATTCGTTCGTGAATGATTAACCAAAAATTACTCACTTCGTTCGTGAATGATTCGCCAAAAATTGGGTAAATGAATCGGTTGGTTCGCGAACGAGTCACTTATATGAATCAATTCGTTCGCGAACGAGTCGCTTGTATAAATCAATTTGTTCGCGAATGATTCAGTGAAAATTATTCAATTCGTTCGTGAGTAATTCACTGAAAAATTCAATTCGTTCGCAAATGAGTCACCTGGAAATCAATCAATTTGTTCAAGTGCCAATCGGTAGTGAATGATTCGATTCAATTTCATTCACTTCGCTTAAAAACAAATCAATTCATTTCATTTTATTTTTTACTCCGTTTATTGATTTTGTACCTACCCATTCTCTTGTTTTTTATTTCTTGTAGGTACATACCTACATATTTTGTTATCAATTTTCATTTTTTTATCGTTTGTACTCACTTCCATGAGTAGCTTTGATAGTGACTTCATAATTTCACCAGCCTCGCATTAATCTCCGGCTATGCCTATACGACCTCTGATCGATATTTCAGAAAAAACTCAACATTCAATTTTATTTTTGTATGTTTTATTACCTCCACATAAATAAAATATATTTCGAGGAAATAAATAATTGACAAAATAAAAAACTGAAGGGGAAAAAACACAAAATCTGATAAATGTAAAAATGAAACAGAAAGAACCAAGAAACGAAAAACCAAAAAAAAAAAAAAAAATACAAGAGAGAAAAATGATTGTAAATTAAACACGTTTTAAACATACATGGCCGCTTTAGCGTGGTAAATAGATACATACATAAGAGTAAGTAAAAGTCGATTTAAAAAAAAAAAAAAAAAAAAAAAAAAACTTATTTAAACTTATTATGGTAAAAGTCTAAAAAGATAAGATTAATAAATAAAAAAAGTCCTTAAACATACAACTTAAAAGTAATAAGACAATACAGTGAAGAATATTTTTTTTAAAATTTTAAACAACGCATCCGCGAAAGAATCCATACAATCCATGTTACAATTCTACGGCGAGAATACGTAAAATTATTCTTACACAAAGAATTAACGCGAAAAAAAATTAAATAGAAAAAAATAACAATATCGAAATGCAGCGCGAACTCCGTCGAACGGGATAACAAAACCTAACAATTTATTAATCGTACATGTATAAACTCGATCAATTTCTTATATGCCTGAGCGAATTAAGCTGTCGAACTAGCGATTCTTCGTCACTAACCACGTTTTTCTTATCAGCTGTCGATCTTTTATTATGATTTCTAATTAATTCCGGCTTTTTGGTACTACTGGATGACGATGGTGATTTAGATTTACCTCGAGTAACATCTGGAAATTGTTTCATAGTCGTGGTTTGTGTTGTAGTTGTTGTAGTACTAGAAGGTAGTTCCACTCTGGATTCCTTTTCAGTTCTGTATTGACAAATTCCACTATCACAGTCTTGGCTTCGTTTAGATTTTATTTGCTGTAAAAAGAAAAAAATTTAGCTAATTAACGGAATGTCAAAAGCCTGAAACGCCTACGCGTTTTCAAAACTTGGCTCAATTTAGAAAACACACGGCGAGTTTAACCGCCAAAGGGTAAAATTTGCAGCGGCTTTTAAGCGCGCCTTTAAAAGGGCTAATTTTATTCTAGCGAAATTAAGCCGATTACGGGCTAGGCTAGAGAGATGGGGCAGGGGTGAGAGGCTGGTGTAGCGAAATTTCGACAATTCGAGCGTTAAATTCGGGGCTATATGACGAAGTTTGCCGCAGATAGTATAATCAAGGACATGTATATTGCACTCTGGAGAATAGAGGGTAGCCGGCCGCCTAGCCTGATCGGCCTACTAGACACAACGCGGCGGGGCCGGATGGCGGATACGCCGGATGTGTAGTCGTACGACAACAACAGCAGCGTTCGAAATCGATCGTCGTGTGCGAATTCATGAATGGAACCGAAAACCTTGGCTATTAAACGTTTTCTCTTTTCTCCCTAATTCTACGCCAAAGCTGCGAAAAAAACTTTTCGCCTCGTGACGTCATTCACGTTTTATAAATAGATTCCACAATAAAAGCTATTCGCTGCTTTAACGTAATTTTTCCGCCAAGTCGCGTTAAAGTTTACTAACACTTCGTGATTGTTTACACCCCGCGTTTGAGAAGAGAAAAAAAATCCGACGAGGATGGAATGCCACCAGCGTCATTTTCTTCACCCTTTCGATCGATTTTTATAATAATTTTATACGTGTTTTTTTCCCACCCCGGAGGCACTTTCTGTTTCGCTCGTGGCGAAGAAGAGTATAGGTAAAGCACACGGCCTTAAACTTGTTGCCAACGTATCTTTTTCCAAGGTCCAGGTTTCAACGATGAACAAAATCCCTTTATTGAATCGCGAGCAAGAGTCGCTTATTTTCTCAGCCATCGTGTACCTGCCTTATTCTCGGGAGTCGTAAAATGCTAAAATTCACAAGCAGGTAAGCCAGAACGTGGGCATAGACAATCTCCTACAATACAGCAGAAGATATCCTATTTACCTACTCAGCTCCTACACACAAAACTCCCTAAGTCCTTAACGAGATCGTCGTAAAGAATTATGTATTTACTTCCTACAACGTTGTTAATATACACGATTTCTTAAAAAGACATCAAAAAACACAACACCGAATCAATTCTCGATTGTTGGAAAAAATTCACTTTAAAAATTTGGCGAGATATAAATCACCTCATCGAACATTTGCTAAATGCCCATACACATGGAAATTATATAAAGCGTGGGCGAAAAAAACTCGAGGATAAAAAAAATTAAACGAGAATTTATCTGGAAAAAAAACTTCGACTTTTGAAATCGAGAATATAATTTTCTAACTTATACGAGTCTGTCTGTGACGTTTTTTTACCCCCAAAAATCCCTATCGTTGTTATTTTTTATTCGAACGTTGAATCAAACGCTGTATAGCTCGTAAGTTGAGCTCGAGCTTCTGTGACTGTGAAAGATGATAGAATAAAGAATTAAACACGCCTAAAAGACTCGTGCTTCTTTGATACTTTTTGCTGATGGGATTTTTTTCCTTTTTTAGTATAATTTTATGGCTATTTTAAAAAGTGAAGATGGACATAAATTGACGATTAGAAAAATTTATAGGCATGCTGGATTTATATTTAATTCAACAATGTAACGTTTGAGAAAATAAATTTGCGAAAGAAAAGCACCACTGGAATGACCACAAATTTAGTCTCGAATAGATTAACTTTCGGAAGAATTTTTTTTTACGTCCCCAAATGGACCCCTATGAGATGAAAATTATTTTTTGAGCATCGAGTTTTCATGATTTTCTGCTTTTAGAGTCGAAGAAGTCAAATCAGGTACAAAATGTGCAATAATAACTAAAAAGTATTGATTTTCAAAATTTCGGAGACCATATTAATCCTTCCTCTCCTCTCCTCTATGTCGCATGAACAAAATACCTTTTTGAACTTTTAACCCCCCCCCCCGGTGAGGAGGTGTTGTGGGCCATGGATGGAGCCCAATCAAAAATCTGACGTCATATTCGTGTTTAGCGTCACCAAAAACATATAATTCGATATATCACATGCCCCAGATTTTTTTTGAAAGTTTTGCCCAAATTTGGGGGGGAAAGGAGTGCTCGCTCTCCTTTAAAAGATCCCATCTTGAAAATTAAATTACTTTGAAAAAGCATCTAAAGGTACATCTATGGAAATTTTTTCAGAATTTCAAAATGGTAGCTCCCGCTTACAGCGCTGAATTTTTTCGAATTTTGATTTTTTATTTCATAGCGTGAAAAGGGGTTTTCAACTCTTTCAACGGATATGTAAAAATAGGGGTCAAATGGGTCAAATTCACCAGTCAAATTTTTTTTGCATGTTTTAAATCAAAAAATTGTATTTTTTTTTGCAATGAAAAGCTCCAGAAATGGAAAAGCCCCAGGCAGCAATAAGTTACCAACAGACTTATTCAAGAACACCACAATAACCATTAAGAAGAGACTGCTAGCTTTCTACAATAAAATACTAGCAGGTGCTACCATCTCCGAAGACTTCTGTACTGCAATTGTAATACCATCTTCAAAAAAGGAGACCAAAATGACCCAGGAAACTACCGTGGAATTAGCCTACTAAATGCTGCTTACAAAATACTTGCAAAGATGCTAGTGAAAAGAATCGAGAGCCATGTGGAGCGAATAGTATTGGAATGTTAAAATGGATTTTGAAAGGGAAGATCATGCATAGATGGGGTACATGCAACAAAGCTGCTGATGGAGAAGAGACAAGAATATAACCTAGAAACCCACATGTGCTGCTTTGTTGATCTGGAGAAGATGTGCAATCAAGTATGAAGGAAGAAGTTGTTTGAAATCCTGAGGAAAATCGAAGTGAATGAACAAATAGTACGCATAATATAATTGAAGAAATATACACGGGTAATGTAATAAGAGTAAGATCTGGAAACATGTCGGAAGCAAAGAAGATAGGAAGAGGAGTAAGACACGGATGCCCAATGTAGAAAGTAGCTGATAAATACGGAATGAGAATCTCATTGTCAAAAACAAAAGTGATGGTCTTTGAGGGGAAAGAGCCTTACGCAGTAAAACTGTTGTAAATGGACTGCCAGTGAAACAAGTTAAAAGCTTTAAATATCTCAGATGTGAGCTATCATATGAAGGAGAAGTTGACGCACAAACTTAAGATCAATAAATTTCTGAGAGTAAGTGGGAGCAATAAACCGAGCCATTCCTCCAAGAAAAGTCAGAGCTGAAACTCAAATAAGAATCTACAATATGCTGGCAAGACCAATGCTGCTGTATGGAAGTGAAACATGGACGATGAGAACGGACATAAAAAGCAGAGTAACCGCAGTGGAAATGAGATTCATGTGAGCCACGGCAGGATGTACGAGATGAGATAGGAAAAGGAACAAAGACATCCTGAAGGAGCTAGGAGCAGAGCCAGTCATTAGATGAGTGAAAGATTACAGAAAGAAATGGCGAAAACACATTGATAGAATGCCTGATGAATGGTTCCCTCAAAAAGTCAAAGAATACACTCCAACTGGCAGGAGGAGCAGAGGAAGACTGAAGAAAAAACTTGATACATCGGCAAGCAATTTTTCTACAGTTTTCTAGACGGGCTGAACAGCTCACTGGGACCACTGGGTCAAGGTTAAATGATGATGATTCAATTTTTTAAAATTGGCTTTACGAAATAATGCCATCCCAATTTCAAAAAAAGTTTAAAATTCAGTTGTCTTATTTTGACCTCTTTCTGACGTATTTCATGAAAAAGTTGATAAAAATTACACTCATAAAAAAAATTAAAACTCGTTAATTTTTTGAATCTTTTCAAATTTTGATTTTTTTGTAATGAGGTCATTTCATCGCGTGAAAGGGTTTTCTCAACTTTTTCAACGAATACGTAATAATAGGGGTCAAATGGGTCAACTTCATCAATCAAAACTTTTTTTCATGTTTCAAATCAAAAAATCGATTTTTTTTTCATAAATTTTCAATTTTTTTAAATTGACTAAGTATACAAAATAAGACCATCCCAATTTTTTAATATGTTGTTCAGCATGAAAAGTTGTTCATAATATATTATTTTTTTCAGAATTTTTGAGAGTCAAAACGATTACGAAAACTATGTTTTGAACTTTTCGAGCTAATTTTTCGTACAAAAAAAGTGGCAACACTGATTTTTATGATATCACAAAAACGCCTTTCAAAATCCGTAACTATTGGAAAAAAAGTTCCATTTCGGTAAGTATCACGGTTATCGAGTTATCCATTACTGAAATAAATTTTTTAGGTTCACTGAAAATTTTGACACCCCCTAACAGCCTTAAAAAAAAAACTAGAGGGCTGTGATTTGCGTCATTAGCCATCTCTTTAAGAGATCTTTCCACAGGATTTTCTTTTTAAATCGCCGACCCCCCCCCCACCTATTTACCTACTTTGTGCCTTGGAATTCTCAATATTTCTTCAGGCCTTGTGAAAATATGAAATTTTCAAAATATGTTTGAGATCCTACACGACTTGAAACCATTTACAATCGACTCAGTATTGAAATTGAAGTATAAAACAAGTTTCAGCAAAACGACTTCATTGGGTAAAATTTTGTGGAAATTTCAATTCTCAAAAATTTGCTCTATTTGTTGAAAAAAAAAACATTTCAAGACATTACTAAGACAGCTTCCAACTTCCCTCCACGTTTATCGACTCTCCACCTCCTTAAAAATTCATTCCAAGCAAACAAAGCCCTCGATACCTACACGAACAGATTTCAAATTATTGGCCCCCCTCCTCCTCCTCTCTCCATCTTACCCTATAAAAATCTAGTCAAAACACTCGTTCAACGTACGTACATATATAAAGACAAAAATAACCTGCGAAAAAAATCGCACCGTGTACCCTACCTTGATCCCATAAACCGTTTTAATGCATCGAAAAATAAAATGAAAAAATTTTACGACGCTGTAATTTTCCAAGTCGCCGAATTTTATAGCAAAAACAAGTAAAATTACCATTTTGGAAAAGTTTCCAATGATCTTTGTCATAATGTACGCACACAATGTACCTAAAAAACATACGCAGGGGCAGCTCACTCTCAGATAAGGTGTACGATTACGTCACATGAAAAACTTGACAGCACATCGAGAAAAGTTTTTTTTTCGTTCAAATTTTCTCCTTATCTGTTGCCCGTGAAAAGGAAACATTTACAAGTAAATTTGCGCTCAACGGAGACTCGACGAAGTTTTTTCTTCGCTTCGAATGGCTTTCACGAGTTTGAAAAGGAAATACAATTTTAACTCGGTACCAGGAAAGAAAGAAAAAATTTTATTGAATCAACTCTTGAAGAAAAAAAAACGTGGAATACGTTCAACTAGATACACATTATCTTTATACGTAGGTAGGTATTTCAGTAAAAATACCGATAATTTACGAAAGCATCAACGTTCGATGTTCGGATCTGATAAAGGTGAATTTTTTTTTCAATTTTAATTCGAACAAACGAGTGAATTTTCAATTTTACGAGCTCGCGCGGTATATCGTAGGGTGAGCGTAATTAATTACATTCATAAAAAGCGATGCTCTAACAAGTTGTAAGCTGATTTTGTAAAAAAAAAAGTAAAAAAAAAGTTTGCGGGAAAGGTACATAGAGAAAAAAAAAGAAGATAAATAATTTAACTTTCTAATATAAAAGGGAATAATAAGCGAAGGAAAATTTAGTAGCACGTTTTATGTTACGTGTGGGCGAATACTCCGCAAAACATTTTCTTTGCGCTTTTGTAATACGAGACATGCTTAAAACCTTGTTTCAATGTTAAATAAATTATACCGAAATTGCGCAAAAAAAGAGAAGAAAATAAACGAATTAATGAAAGAAACAGAAAAAAAAACCTAGATGCACGAGGGGAAAAAATCCGCAAATGTACAATGCCAGTGTTGTTTCCGCTGTTCCGAAAACAATTTTTTTTGCGTTGCAGTTGATCGTGAAAGAATTTGAAAAATTCAAATTTTTTTTCTTCAAATGTTCGCTTTTTAACGAGATAGATGAAATGATTTCTATTCGGTTTCAAAAACGACATTTTCGATGCCTTCGGCGGTCGGGTCGGTTTTTCGGCTAATGAATGTTGAAAATTTTCCAACATTAGATAGTACATACCTCGAATATTTTGTCACAGAGATGTAAAAGGCGCAAACAATAAGGGTAGCGGGTAAACAAAACAAAATTACGTTTATATAACAATCTGAGAGCCATTGTATACTTTTCAAGAGTTGTTTTGTACAGAGACGATCTTTTTAGAAAACAACGCGTAGTACTTTTCATAAACCTTGTCACTTTAAAATGGAATCCATTTAGTTTTTCGAGTTTACCTGATGCTTTTTTTTCTTCTTCTTCCTTTTTTCATTTAAATTTCTTATGCGTCTTTTTAATGAAAAAAGATCCTAACTCAGTTTCATTTCAAGGTGGACTGAATTTTACATCTAATCCCAGGTAGGTACATGCATTGATTTTAAAAATCAATGGGTACATGGAATTGAGACAAACGGTGTTTCGATCATGATTTATACCTACAGCCTTCCACGAAGCAATGCAGCATCTCAACCTGCATGAACATAGGAAGGTTAGCAGGTCCTAAGTTTCGAAGGTTTCAGAAAAAGCGCATTTAAAATTTTGTGCTTTTCTTTGACTGAAAAATATTTTTGTTTTTGCACATGTAAAAAGGTGAATTTCAGATCATTTTGAGAAACATTTCGTATTGGTAGATAATTTTTAAAACCTATCCAAATCAATCAAACCCTGTCCTCCTTGCTCGAAATTGAAAAAATTTTTAACCTCAAAAATATTGGCTCTATTATTTTTGTACTGTCGTTTTTCAGGACTGATTTCAGGAAATACATGGAAAATAAACTAAAATTAACATTCTTTTTTTTTCCTGAAGTTTCAAGCAGGGAATTTTTTTTAGTCTACAGATACTAGATAGGGACTGGTCCACGCTAAGCGAAGCAAGGCCAAAACTTTTCAAAAATTCGGGCTTTGAGAGGTACATAGAAAACAATGTTTTTAAAAATTTTTTTATTTCTTTTGATCGAAAATTTAGAATTTAAGTGATGAGTTTTTAAAAATTTCAAATTTGAAAATGAAAAGCAAACAGATTCGAGTGAAAAGTGAACGCAAAAGCTTGTTTCGAGAAGTAAAAAAAGGATGTTTTTTCGGGTGAAAAAAGGGATTTTTAGCTTTAACATTTCTTAAAATTTGAACAATGTATTTTTTTTAAATTTCAATTTGAAAAAAAAACACAGAAGCCCAAACAAAGCGAGGGCAAAGCGTTCAAAAGTTCATATTTTGGGACATGAAAATGTTTTCTCATGATGAGTCCACATTTTTTTTGACTCCAAAATAATTTAAAATTTAAATATTAGGTGATTAAAAATTTCTATTTGGAAAGCGGAGAAAGAAAAGCAAACAGGCCCGAGCGAAGGGAGGGCAAAAGCTTGCAAAAATTCATGTTTAGAGAGAAGAACATTTTATTTTGAATCAATTTTTTTTTCTTATTTCAACCAGGAGAAGGTGATCAGCCAAAATTGAAGAGAACTCACCAATTTCTACCTTTAGAATTTCAAAAAAACAAAGGCGGAATAAAAAGGTTGCATGTAGGTAGCATGTAGGTATTGGAAAAAGTTGAAGAAAAATTTCTATCTAGCGTTGAATTTCCAAAATATTGACAGATGATACGTTGACACTAATTTGTTTGTTTGTATGTATTTTTAAATTTCCAGTTTCTTTACAGGTACCCTTATTTAGACCTCTTCTAGTTGCTTGGTGAGTATATGAAGGCAATTTTATCACCGTTGAGATGTTTTAAAAAAACACGTTCTTCTATCTTTAGATAAGAATGAAAATTTTACGTCCGAATTCAATTCAAAATTTTATTGTTGATAATATTGGAAATTTTATGAAAATTGGGCATCTGTCTAAAAATCTACATTTATATTTGTATAAGAATTGAAACGGTAAATTCAGAAAAATCAATTCTCAAGTTAATGGTAAATGTCTGAGGTGAGATTATATTGATCATACCATCAAGATTTGTTAAAGAAATATTCAAAAGCATAGAGCATTAGATCGCCCAATAAGCAAAAGGTAAATGAAAAAACTCTCTTGCAATCAGCGAATAGCTGATGGCTTGTTCAATTTTTAATCCAATGATTTTTACGAAAATTTCACGAAAAAAATTACTGATGCAGAGTATTCTGCTTTAGGTTCTAAAAAATTTGAGTGGCAATAAAACAGCCGAAACTAAACCAATGTATGAAAATTTGCCGATATTCCGAATTGAAGGAACAATTTTATGATCTTCGAAGTGGCATACTTCAACAAAATATTATGTATAGCAACTGGTGAAATGTGGTAGTTCTCATAGCACCTTCCAAACTGAACAGTGAACATCCAAAGTTTCATGACAAAGTGTCAAACAATCCAAAGCAGAAACTTTCAAAACCTAAACAAATTTTTCTCAATCAATGTATTAAGAGGGGAGGGAGAGGGAGAGAGGATCACAATTTTTTCGAGTAAAAATTTTCTTAGGCCAAAACTTTTCAATTTTCAAAGAGAACTAAGAAAATAAAGCACCAAAAAAAAATGATGCCAGTTTTTTCCAAGAGTGAAATTTTTTAGAATTTTTCCTTTCAATTGCAAAAAATCCAAAATCTGAACAAAAAAATTACAAAATTTGATTTAAAAAAAACAGTAGGACTTAATGGCAATGTTGGCTAAAAAATCAGAACAGTCAAAAACTTTAATATCGAAGGCATTAGAAATTTTCAAACACCCTTTAGAAAAGAACAAACCCTATAAAATTTTTTAAATCAGCACTACGTTCAAGCAAACAAATTTCACTCCCAAAAATTCTCATTATTTAATAAATTTGATCGCATTTTGTTGTTTTTTTTCGTAAAATTGAAAATGGGTAGGTATAAAAAAATCGTGGCGTGACGTCAGAAAAATCAGATAAATAGACCCCTTCAGTAGAAAATCAATCTTTTGGGAATATCAAAATTTCAACATTTTAAAACATACCTAATTAGTTACGAAGAAAGATTCCAGAATCTCAATTAAAAGATTTTCCCCCTTATTAGGATCTCTCTTCTTTTTTTGAAGACATCTAAAAAATTAATTTTCCTTTCGGAAATTTTCTGCTAAAAATATTCCAACATAAAAACAATTTTAGCAAAAATAAATTTTTGATTTTTTTCAAAATTTTATAAAATTTTGAAATCTGAAACCTATTTGAGTTGGAGGATTTAAGAGATGAGGTCTGAATAAACGATTACAATACCTTAGGTATGTATGTACTTCGATGATATGCCAGAGTTGAATCATTTTATGAACCAAGAATCAAGAATCACGAATCAGAATTACAATAAGTAGGTAAAGGTAGGTATATGTTTTCCAGAATTTAAATCAAATCAAACTGTTCACTAATCATAAATTTTTTGAATAGAATCGTGGCTTTTCTTGCCTCAACCCTCCTCCTCCCATCTCTTCCAAACAGACATACTATTCAGTATATTAATAGTTGGCAGCTCAATTTTCACAAAATCTGTGCTCCTGGCGCAGAACTCACCTACCTCCAGATGCTGTTTTTATGACTAAAGTTTTGAAAAATTATAAGAAATCAGCACAAAAAACTTCCAAAAATTCAGACAGTTCTCAGTTAAGACACGAATGTCTCAATTTTCACAAAATCTTAGCTCCTGGCGCAGAACTCACCCACCACCAAAATACTACTCGTATTTTTATAACGAAAATTTTGAAAATTATAATAAATCCCAAAAAAAGAACTGCAGGAATTGAGGAAATTTTCAGTTCGGCCACGAGATGACTCAATGTTTACGAAATCTTAACTCCTGACACACACAACTAAAATACTATGCCAGGTATGAGCAGTTGGAAAAAATGATAACTTTTTGAAAAACCTAATTGTAATCATATTTTTGCTCCATTATAAGTACCTGCAGTTAAATTTTGAAGACATTCAAACAGTAATAAAATACATATCTTTCACTGCAATTTGTACGTAATTTGCCATTATGGAATTTTCCTATATTCGTGTAAATATTTTTTTCAGCTCGAAAATGTTTGTAAACACTCAATTTACATAAACAAAACTTATCGACAAAATGTACCTATAGATACTACACCTTTCACATTTCACGAAAACAGTTCGCTGTTTTGAAAAAAAGGCAAATTATTCGTATTTTTCAATTTTCGCCTTTAAATTCCCCATATAGGTAACTTGAAAAACTCTCAAAAACATTAGGCTCTCTCTAAGAAAAAATACTAGGTTATTCACGTGTACGCAGCAACTCCTAGATTTGAAATCGTTTTCTCGCTCTCAACGATATACGTAGGTATTTCTTTGTTAAATTTGGCAATTTGTATCACATCAACCCCCCTTCTTGCCTCCTCTTCAAAAAGGTCTACACTGCGGCCAACTTCGTCGTATACACCCGAATCGTGTGTAAAAATTACAATTACAAGCGTAGGTACTAAAAACCACATTATAGGCTTACCTGATTAACTTTATCTTCCAAAGCGAGCAGCCTTTTGATTTTATCGAAAACTGATGGTTCTTCTGGTTGAGTGAGCTCAGGCTGTGGCCACCTTTCACTAGGAATATAATCAACGGGTATGTTCTCGATACCAGCTTCGTTATAAAGTTGAAACATGAGAGGGTTCAGCGTGGACGTAATTTTACTCGACGTGTTTTCCTTCATCATCGCACCACGATGAGGTGTACTTTGAATTCCGTTTCTCTTCTTGTTACCTACGATCCAATTGGCTAAATCAGAATTATCGTAATCGTTAAGGTTATTTCGCATCGTCATCGGTTCGGCACCACCACCACCACCACGTTGAGGAGGAGATTCTTTCAACAACGATCTAAGCTCTCTGACGTCTTCATCTTCGTTGAAATCCGATCTGACTGGAACTCCGTACACCCACGTACGTTCCTCGTCTCTTCTCGGATTAGTCTTATAAGTCCCGTATACCTGTTCTTTATCTTTTTTTCGCCCAAAACCGTCGATCCCATTGAACCGATTTTTGGGCTTCTTTTTAGCCTCTTTTGTTTTAGATTTAGCTTTTTTCGGCACTTTGGCGTCTTTACTCGATATCGACGCCAGTGATTGCGGAATCTCTTCGATTATCGTATTGAAATCGGTGAAATCCGTATCCTCATTGGGTAAAACGTTTTTCTCCAGCCACCAATCGCGTTGTGTTTTAGAGACGATGTTATCCTCCTCGGGTGGCGCTTCTTCGTCGTAATCTTGGATCTCGTCTATGGGATCGATGACTGGCTGATCGTAATATGGGATTCGCCTATTGGATGGAATGTAGTATAAAATATTCGAGTAGTAATCAGGGTCGTCGAATGATGAAGAATATGGATAATTATCTTGAGAAAAGTAGTAATCTGGGTTCTGCATGTTGGGTGAGAAATAAGGATCTCCTACGTATCTGCCATAATATTGGAAAGGTACTGAAGGCTGATAGGTGCGAAATGGATATGGTACCAGGTTAGACCAACCACGGTTGTTCGAAGGCAGTGACTGGCTATAGAGTTTAGGCCCAAGAAGCGTATATCCGGAAATTTCTGATAATGTGAATAAAGTTATTAAGTATGGTGATATTGTAGACATCTCCAAATTCCAGCTGCAAAAAATAAAAAATGAAAAAATGAAACAAAATGACGTGATAATTGAACCCTCGGGGAGATTCTTAACTGAAAACTTATCCACTAAAGTTTATATATGTACACGTCGTATACATATAAAAACTTTCGACAAACTATACACAATTTCCTTTTTCAAAGTTGTTTTTGTTTGTTATTTGCTCGAGAAATATATAAGTATAAAAATAGTATCCTTTTTTTCAATTTGTTTTCCGTCATTGTTTACATATCTGCAACATATACTAGAGTTGGTCTGTGTGGTATTTTAAATGACAATCCTCCAACTTATAGTACAATGTTTTTTCTCGCCACAAAATTTCCTCACCTCTCTACCCCTCTTTAGCATACCATAACTCGAGACTGTTAATTTTCCGTCGCGGGTTCATTTTTCAATTTTTTTTCTCTCTCTCTACGAAAGCCTTTGTATGGTTATACATTGTGTGAATGGTAAGATTTTATACTACACAAGTTTGACTATAAGGCGATGAAATATAGCCCATTTAGAAGCCGAATTCGCCCTCTAACAACGAAATTCAATCCCATTTAAATTTCGCACGATGGGTATGCCTCTATCCTTATGTTATGCTTACTCGTCGAGCTCGTCGGTTCTGCTCTCTTCACACTTTGTCAACTTCGATAGCGTGTACTTCCTCTTTTTCTCTCTACATATTCCGTCGTCGTCGTCGTCGAGTAAATATCAGCGTAGGAGTTCGTCTCTCGCTTTATCATCACATCTAAGCCAAAAGCTTTGTTTAACTTTTTGTTTCGTTCGAGTATATACCATACTATACTATACTATACATTGGCATGAATCCGTATAAAATGACTGAATACTATACATATAAAGCCAAAGAAAAACTTGGATTTCAATGGAATCGAATATAGAAAGCAAGCTGTAGCGAGCTTTTAAAAGCACGTTTTTCGATACTTGGGGTTTTCACACACCAAACAGAATGAAACTATAGAACGTTGGACAAATTATAGGCGTACTTTAGAGAACAACGTGTTTCAACGACACGTCGACTGCTTTGTAGCACGAATTTTACAGTCTTCAAGGTTGAAATCGAAAGGGAAAATTTATAAAGAAATTTTGAAATTGATCCGTAATCGGTTTTATTGTAATAGGATATCAAAATTAGTAGGGCGGGTTAGTTTTTTTTTCAATAAGAGAAAAAAAATTGTGAGTTTTCAAGGACTAAAGAAACAGATGGATACAATTTTTCCATAAGATTTTGTCCTTTTAAACGTTATTTTTTTTTAAATACATATTTGGCAAAAGGAAGGGGAGGGGGTAAAAATTGAAAAAAATATCGATTAATAATTTTTATTGGAGCATTGAAAGTCGAGGTGATCGATCGAGACTCAACCTAAAATTTAGGTCTTCCTATTGAACTTTGCAAATTGAAAGGGGGAGCACTTGAAATTTACATCATTTTTTCACGTTCACTCTCTATCGAGACAATTTTTGAAAATTTTACTGACCCTAATCTCCAATTTGATCTTCAATGGAATTTTAAATGAATTGAAAAAAAATACAACTGTTTCAGAAGTTTGTAAAAAAGAGCATAAAAAAATTACTAAGGTGGAGGCTTTGTTTAAACGTATTGTCTGCTCTGACCGAATCCCCCCCCCGACCTTACTTCTTCTTACAAAAGAGGCATCTTAACCAACAGAAAAAAAATTTGGATTCAATTTTTAAAAAGTAGAAAAAAGACACGAAAATAGACCAACAGGCAAACTCTTAAGTGCTGAATTGTATTTCTGAATTTTTGTTGATCAACTTTTATGGAAAAATTAAACTTTGATTTAAAAAATGACATAAAAATTAAAATTTGATTTATTAGTACACACATTTTACTTTTGCTTTTTCGAATCAATCGACAATGATTTCGAGTCTTTTTAGAGCCATCAGAAAATTTTTGATTTTTTTGTGTTGAATTTTAGTCCTTTTATGACATTTTTTCCAAAACTGGGAAGTCTATAAGTTTTCTTCAGGCTTCAGAAGGGCACAATACTATCACCAATCGATTCGAGAGATCAAAAATAAGGTATTAATCAAATTTCAGCTTTTCACCTCAATTTTTTCAAATTTTGATATTTTCTAGGGAAAGCACGCGACTTGGAATCTTCAAAAATTTAACAAAATTTCACAAATGAAATTTTACGACTAAAAATTCGACTCGGCGATGTATTCTTGTATGATTTTTCGATTTTTCTTCGTTATATAGCACGAACATGAACATTGTTCAGTTATCAAATTTTGCTTCTCTTCGTAGGCAGTTTTTCGATTTTCCAAACAAGTGAATAGAAAAAAAATGAACTGTAAAAATTACGAACTTTCTTCATTGCGAAATAAAAATCTAGAACGCTCTATTTACATTTTTTAGCCAAAAAAAAAATGCATAAAAGAGGGCGCCATTTTTATTATTTTCTCCAAATTCTACTTCCCTTCAATTTTGCTATTAATACGTCTCGCCTATTGGCAAACTTTGTTCTGCCTAACCGATTTTATGGTGTTTTATGAAAAACTAAAGAATTTTCAAAAAGTCACTGGATGTTCAAAAACGGCTTAAAATCACTGCAATCAACTTGACATGTTGAAATTAGAATGCGAAGTGAATTTCGACTTTCCAACTTACTGATTTGGTCAAATTTAGTGAAAATGTCGTCAAGTTTCTAAAACCTGCTGGAGGCTCCAGAACTGCTTCAAACGGTACGAAACCGTTTCCTATCGATTTGGCTAGTCAAAAATACCACATATCCCAAATTTCAGCTTTCTAGGTCAATCTGGTAACATTTTGGGTTTTTCTCATTTTTGGCCCAAATTTTATTTTTAAAAATCCACCAAAAATCGAAAAATATTTTTGAATGAGTTTAGGCTGGTTTACCTGTCTATAAAAATGGCCGCCATTTTGTTGGCAACTTTGCCTTTTAAGAAAAAATTACAACTTCAGTCTCTTTCAATATTTTGATGACTGATGAGAAGATTCATTTCAACCTCCTCCCCTCTCCTCAGTGCTTCAAAGTTTTGATCTAAAGCACATATTATAATCTTCAAGTAGCTCCTCGACTAAAATTCGAGTATTTTTTGGCAAAAAATGCTTACATGAATCTAAGTTTACAGTGTATTTTTTACAAAAAAAAAATTTTCTCATGGGACTAATGAAATTGAGAAGCCTGAAACTGAAACGAGAAGATCATTAAGAAAAAAAATAGTTCAAATATTTTGGGGAAAAAATTCAAAAACTCATAAAAATTACCTATGGGGTTATTTATGAGCCACCTCTGCTTCAAATTCTGGAAAAAAATTTAACCATATGTTTTTCTTGAGATGAAAAAGTATTAAAATAAAGACCGTGAAATTCAAAACATTTCGAATGTTTCTCGTTCATCCCAAATTTGACTTTTTAGACCAGAAACATAATTATTATCTATCTTGAAAACAAGAGAAAGCGCATTAATTTGATCCGAGAAAGCTGATTATCAAATCAAAAAAATTTTCAAATCATGAAGTTCGTCACAAAAAATTGGAAATGAAAGAGAAGGGGGCCACAAAACTCATACCAAAGGAGAGAGGTGAGGGGAAATGAGTAAAAAAATCATCAAAAATCAAAAACGCTTCTTTTCATATTATTTGCCTAAAAAAAATCTGTCGAGACCAAAATTAAACTTTTGATCGGTTGGAGAAAATTTCATCCATGAAAATACAAAATGCCTCAGAACCCCAAGGCCACCAATTGTTTTTCAAAGCTTCATAATTTATCTTCTCCCCACACCCATAAAATATAGATTAAAAATTTAAAAAATATAAATTAGTATCACTTTACGTTTAGAAAAATGGATAACTTGAAGTTTCGAGCGAAATAACCGCAAAAAAATATTTAAAAATATGTAAAGATGAAAAAAAAACTGAACAAAAAAAATGAAAAAAGAAAAACGAAACACATTTAAACATTTCAAAAATATACATCCCCATTCTTTTCTCGTTTTTCCACAATTTTGTACTAAAACTCGAACGAAGTAAAATATCACCATCATTACACGAAATATACCTCTTTTCCTCTCGCTCCGGGAAAAATCCTCGAACAAAAGAAAAAAAAAGCTGCAGACCAAGTACATTAAATCATCATCAAAAACGTTAAAACAAATGTAAATTTTTCAAATGTTATAAAAAGTGCTATTTTTATCGCAAAATAAAAAGAAAAAACCTAATAAACTCGGCTCGTAAATTTCGCGTTTCACAGTTGCACACGCTGAGTGACAAATTTCAACTAAGGGTGTAAAATTTCACTTCTACAATAAAATTTAAAAATAAAAATGAGTTTAGAAAGTATAACTCTAAGTATACTGAATGCGGACATGTCAATTTTGAGAATTAGCTGCTCGAAGTATAACAGAAGGAATATTTCGCGATTTCAAAATAATACGAGTAAGTAATTTAAAATGCAAAATGCTTTATAAAAGGGATACTTTGTCAATAAATAATATTTCGATATTCAAATATTTAAATGTAGATTGAAATTGATTTCTATTTCAGAATGAAAGTGACAAATGAGAAGTGGGAAGGAAATACGGTTTTTTTTCTCCAACATTATCATAATTTTCAATGAGTTTTCCCTCTGCCTTTTTCGTTCATTTTTTTCGTAAATATTTCATTTATGAAAATGAACTTTACGAGATACTTACTCACTAAAAAGAGAAATAAAAGAAGGAAAAAATAATAAAATTGGGGTACGAGAAAGCTGAACCACAAAACCAAACATACGTAATTTTAGATTGTCAAAATTTTCAAATTTCAAAATAAATAATTCACGTTGAAAAAGAAAAACCCCAAAAAATATCCACAACACCGAATCTGCCTTCGAAACTGAAAATCATCCCCGTGAATTGTCATTCAAAAAAACCACACACGAGTAACCAATACAAAATGTAATAAAAATCGAGCCTACATAACGAGCTCTCGTCGTACCTCAGTAATTATCACATACCATATTTTTCTTTGAATTGGCCCAGTAATTACACCCTATAAGTGAATAAATGAACCGTACAACAACATTTTAAAGCTTCACAAAGGCAAATTTTTACGCAGGTAATATTGCTACACGAGAATTCGCAGAACCCAATGAGTAACTTGGGGGTGAGAAATACGAAAACAGACACGCGAAAAAACCCAGGCAGAATTTTCGACGAAATAGTCGACTATAACCATTTTTATCAGGTACTTACCTATACTTTGATGATTCACAAAGTCTATTAAAAATTCTATTATCGGGCTCGTTTTTCGTAGAACCTCATTATAATAAAAATCCGTAAAATGACGTAATATTTCGAGGAATTTTCCGTCGTGATTTTCGCTCGTTTGTTTAATTATACTTTTTTATTATTGAAAATATTTTTAAGGGTAAAATTTAATTTTCAACGATTTATTCCAAATGGAAGATGAGATAAAAGTTTAAAGAAAATTTTGATTGAATTTTTTTCAAAATTTGAGACGGATATTTTTGAATTTTTTTTGGCGTTAAAATACAACAGAAAAAATACGGATTTAAAAATGTAAGTAATAAAGTGCTCAATTTAGATAAAAAATATAAGCTCACAATTTTGGAAAAAATACAACAGAATTTTTCTAATTCAAAATGTTTCAAAAATCTACTTTTAAAATTACAAAAAAATCTTTCCTATTTTTTCTCGAAAGGAAACCTCATTCAAGATGGAAAAAAATGAGTCAATTTCTCACCAAACCGAGCAAATTTATCAAACAAGTCGTTTCATTCACAAACACTTGAAAATTGAAAAAAGAAATTGAACTATTCTACATTTAAAAAATACTATAACTACCAAAATAAACATTCAAATGTACTTACTTAACAGTATAAAAATTCTCAGCAAATTCTCAAACGAATTAAAAAATGTCAAAAAAAAAACCACAAACTTTTGAACGTATAATATTACACGAGCGTCGATCAACAATCGCAATGCAAATGCAACTTGAACCCCTTCTAGTAATTTAACGTAGTGACATAATAGTTGGAAAATCCTCGTCTCTCGACCGCCTTTACTTTCCAACATTATTTTCATTCATCCTACGCAAACCGAGTTTCTGAATGAAAATCTCGCGCATGCGACTTTTATCCGGGACAACCCCTTCCGCGTAATCTCATTTATACGGCGAAAAATCAATATCTTTCGAATCCGACGGTATTCGGAGAAAAAACTTTACCTAATATTTCCGAGCCACTTGTTTTCGAAATAATGCTCATTTCGAATAAGGCACATTGTCGCATCGATGCCCCCTAAAACACATAACTTGTACACCAGTACACGATTCCATTTTGTTGTTCTAATAAGGAAAATTCGTGCTCCAATTTCTCGTCTCGGTCCCTCCGCGGTGCTATTACGTCAATTAGGCTGGCGAAAAATCCTCCCACGATATTGTTTTCATACTATTTCGCACTACAAATTCGTCGGCTATTTATTTTAAATGGTTTAATAAACGCGGTTTAATCTTAATTATTCGACAAAAGGTTCGCCTCTTTAACCCAAACCCAAACGGTCAGTTTCATTTTCCATTACCCTTCTCAATACGCCTTTGTTTGTATCCATCGAAATCTCCCTGTAAACAAATTAAGCCCTTGTTTGGGCTAACGAGGGAGAGAAAAAAAACCGAAGGCAAACTTGTAAATAAATTTAATACCGAATTTTCGTCCTGCTCCTGCCCGATGGCTGCATGGGATTTCCATGTTATATTTTCTCTGTGTACATAGTGAGTTAGTGACGTAAAAATCAACAAGTTGTTCGTCTTTTCATCCAAGTACTGCTTGTTTGGTTTTTTTTTTATAAGTATTAATAAATATTTTCAAATACACCCTTTTTATAGGTACCTATATAGATAATTTGAATTAGGTATAATAATAGAGTGCTGAATTTTTTATCGATGTTTTTCTTTACCTACACCTATTCAAAGTCATCAAAATGTCTGTAGGCTGCTTAACAAAGATACCTGAAATTAACTTTGTGATCGCGTTGATATAAAAGTTCAGCACTGACAAGTTCAATTTTCTCTTCATTTTACAAGTTCGATTCGAGTAATTTTAATGTCTTCTTTTTCCGTTCTATTGAAAGTGTGTACTGATGACGTAAATGCGAAAATGAAATTTATCGACATTTAAAAGTTCAACTATTCGACTGTATTGACAAAAAGTAAACGTTTCATCAATGCTATGGGGAAGTATTTAGGTGTGTTTTCCCAGGGTTTTCTCTCTGCCATTCTGTAAGGTCAGAATACGCAGCAACACTTTACGTGCTTTACCATGAAGATGTCGAATTAGAACTTGAAAAAATATGACGGCAAACGATGTGAAAATTGACGATTTTTTTTTCATAGGTTTTGTAATTTAATTTCGTGGGATAAGAAAAATGAATACATATTCACGTCCAGCCTCATCATAAATGGCATATTTCTGTGTGAAATATCAGCATCTTTGCAAGTAAAACAGACCCCCCCCCCAATTTTGTTCAAAATGTAAAAAAAAAATCAAAATGAAATGATAAATTGATTGTTGAAGATTTGATAACGAATCGACCCACTGATGAGCTCCTCATCAGCGCTTTTGAACATGATCAAAACACCAAAAAATTAAAATAACGTAAGGCATGCCATTTATTGAAATGTTAAGGACATTGAAATCGAATATTCATTTCTTTTTTTTTTTTTTTATTAGATCCGTTATTACTTTTTTAACTTCCCGATTTTGAAAAAAAAACAAAATAGAAATATTTTGCATGTGACGATCCTGGATTCGAATAACATCATTTTTTCACAGAATGCCCTCACGACCCCTGTAATTTTTTTTGAATGTCTCGTGAATCCTTCGTGAATTCTGGTGGCTTCTTGGTGACAGATTCACCAGAAGTCACCTGCCTAGTGAGTTTTTGACTTTTTATTAGGTGAATTTATGATGAAAAAATCATGAAAATGTCCTCATTACCCAAGAAATGTTTTTTAATGACTGGTGACTCCTCGGTGAATTCTGGTGACTTCTTGGCGACTCACCAGGAGTCACCAAGTGAGTTTTTGACTTTTTATAAGATGAATTTATGACGGAAAAATCACCAGAATGTCCTCATTACCCTAGAAATTTTTTTTGAATGTCTGGTGATTCCACGATGAATTCTGGTAACTTCTTGGTGAAAGATTCGCCAGAGATCACCAAATGAGTTTATTGTCTTTTTTATGGCGAATTGTTGGTGGAAAAACCACCAGAATGTCCTCATGACCCTAGAAATTTTTTTTGTGAATGTCTGGTGACTTTTTGATTTTTTTAAAGGTGAATTTATGACGAAAAAATCACCAGAATGTCCTCATGACCCTATTTTTTTTCTGAATGTCTGGTGTCTCCTTGGTGAATTCTGGTGACTTCTTGACTACAGATTCCCCAGAAGTCACCAAGAGAGTTTTTGACTTTTTTTAGGTGAATCTATGACGAAAAATCACCAGAATATCCTCATCACCCTAGAATTTTTTTTTTTTGTGAATTCTGGTGACTTCTTGGCCACAGTTTCACCAGAAGCCACCAAGAGAGTTTTTGACTTTATTTAAGGTGAATTTATGATGAAAAAATCACCTGCAGAATGTCCCCATGACCCTATATTTTTTTTTTTTTGAATGTCTGGTGACTTCTTGGACAACCACTGCGCTCTCCCCAATGCTTAAAAAATGTACATACGTAATATGTACCTTGCAGTTAATCACACCTCCCCTCCCCTCTTCCAAAAAAATTTACAAATTTTGACAAAATTTAAAAATGAGTTTACTGATAGGGAATATTTTTAAAGCGCGTACGTAGTTTGGGGAGCATTTCATATCAATTTCAGAAAATCTTCATAAGTTTTTTTAAAACATTTAGGTACATATTTTTTCCAACATTTAGAATTAATTTACCTAACAAAAGAGGTACCTACGTGCCTGTTTCAACTCGCAGAAAACTTTAGGAACCGAGCAAAGCTAGATCGAAAGAGCTTACAAAACACACCACCAGCCAATATTTCAGCTGCTGAAGCGTATTATTCGATTTTTGGTGGATTTTTGAAAATCAAAATACGTGCCCAAAAATGATACAAAAATTCTAAATTTTACCAAATTGACCTAGGAAGCTGAAATTTGAAATATTCCCTAATTTCGAGCCACCAAATATTGAAAATCGTCTCATACCGTTTTGAACAGTTTTAGATCCTTTAGCAGATTTCTGAAGTTTAAAATATCCCAAATTTTAATCAAAATGATACATGTAAATCCAAAAATCATCCTACACCTCAATTTCAACATGCTAAGTCGACTGAAAAAATGTCAAGTCATTTAAGAGCCTCTAGCAATTTTTTTTTGTAAATTCTAGTTTTCCAAAAAATGCCATAAAATCGGTCTATATTAACTTTAGCACCTGTGCTCACGACCCACCTGATCGATTGAACACCATTTTTCTAAAAATGGAAGTCTGAACCATATTTTTATCCAGCATGTCAAAATTAGTGTGTAAAAAGCAGAAAATAAATATGGTTTCAAACATAAACTTTTCGATTCTGGAAAAATGGTGATTGGTGAAAGTAGATCACCTACTTATATTACAAGCACCCACCTCAAGCATCAGTGCAAAATTTAATTTACAATTTTATGGCGTTTTTCGGAAACCTGAAATTTTCAAAAAATCGCTGGAAGTTCTAGAACGATTTGAAACCACCTCCAGTTGACTCAGTATGTTGAAATTCAAGTTCAGGGCGAATTTCAACTTTTCAATTTCATTTGGTGAAATTTCATGGAAATTTTAAGGTTCCAAAATCTGATGAGTGATGGAGGCTCCAGAACTGCTCAAAACGGTTCGAAACCGTTTCCAATCAATTTGGCGAGTCAAAAATAGAGTATATCCCACATTTCAGCTTTCTAGGTCAGTTTGATGAAATTTTGATTCTTTCTCATTTTTAACCCAAATTAGGATGTTCAAAAATTCACCAAAAATCGAAAAATTATTGTTGAGGAAATTATCACCGATAAAAGAGAACAATATACCTACATACAAAACGATCAATTTCAGTGATACTAAATTTTTGGATTTCAAAAAACTCCATTAATCAAGTATTTTGGTAAGCATCAAAAGGTGGAAGGAGAATAGAAAATTGCTACGAATGATTTTTGGGGACCCATGCTAAGATTTTTCGTAAATAATTATCGAATGTATTTAATTCTTTGCCATTTTATCATAGGTCAGATATTCTGCTCATTATTAAAAAATATATTTAAAAAAGCGAGTAGTTAGGTAGGTAGGTAGTTAGGTAGGTAGTAGGTACTTTAAATCATATTTTTTGTTTTTTTCAACTAATATTAAAAAGTTTCAAACGTAAAAGTTGCTTTCAAAGCACATCCACCTTGATTTATTTTTCTCGAACAAGATGAGATTAAACTTTTGTAAAAGATAGTTTAATCCTTTGATTGGTTGAAAATCCATCTTTTTCATCCGTCTGAAAAGTTTTTAATATCATTTACCTGAGTAAATATGTGTGTATAGAGGGCACGACGTTAATCTATGTTAAGTATATATTAAAAAGCGAACTACGCATAAACACAGGGACAAAAAGAATAAGAGAACAGAAAGATGATATACTCTCGAGGGACAACTGTATAGTATAGAATAGCTTTTATCCTTACACAGGGAAGTTTTTAAACGGGTGCCAAAAACGTATGTGGGCGTCAGCTACATCCAGGGACCAGCACGTGTGATACTCGTTCCTCGGAAATGACACTCTCTGCATTGCAACTACTACACAGAATAGCTGTTTTTTATCAGCATCACTTTTTCCTGTATCTATACCCCTTTCTGACCACCAAAATAACGTTAATGATATTCCAAATACGTCTATATTATACGTAAATAAGGAAAACCTGCCGAATCTGGAGCGGCGTAGGCGTTTATAAGGAGCCTTTGCTTCGTAAAATGAAAATTTTTCAGCAAAATTTAAACAACCTCGACTCTATTTTGAAATTAATTTACAACCGTCTGGCTGATCCGATCTGTTGGAATTTTGAATAGCCGCGAAAAATTATTCTCTCGTTTGTTTCATTCTGACACATCGACTCCCTAAGGGCGCGCAGAACGCGCCGACGTCAACCGCCTAAAGAATTTTAAAATAGTTTTTCATTGTTGTTTTTATTACGTACGATGTGAACGAGCGACGAGGCTGTCGCTTCCATCAGGATATTTTGTTTGCCTGCGTACGTGAGGTTTTTGTAATTGGCCGAGCCCTATGCCCTATGTGCTCGAATGACGTGGACAGAGTGTACAATATATGGGCCATTTTTACGTCATATGTGCTTGTTGCTGGTGCTATATAGCTTTATTGGTACGTGTACGTGTATATCCACATGTGCACGAGATGTGTTTCGTTTCGTTATTTTTTATTCATGTACCTACCTTTGAGCTTTAAGCTTTTGTACTGTTTTTCAAAAGATTCGAAGTTCACGGTGACAAAAAAAAAACATCTACGCATAGTCTTTGACGCGTCGTCGTCGAATTTTTAACAATTCGCAAACGATAACGAATACGAGTACCTTTGGTTTTTTTTGAATTCTTTGATATTTATAACGATGTGTAAAAGAAGTTGAATGTTGAAAAATGACATTTCGTAGTTTTTTTTCTTTTCTTTAATCCTCGAATTTCGGAGTGGAAAAATTTTCGTGTGTAGAATCTGACGTAAGACGTAATGCTTTAATATGTAGGCTAACTACGTGGTTGTGTGATTTGGCGATCTGCGTCATGGAATATTTTGTTTCAAGAATCGACTTCTTGAAAGAAAAGACGATTTTATTTTAGGACAATGGCTTGAGATGGAGGCTAAAAAAAGTCTCACGTTATTTTTTCTTCATTTCGCTATGTTTGAAGATACATATTCAAGTTTTTTTTTCAGCAACAAAAACCATTTTTAGACTCAAAATTTGGTTCAAACCAATAAACCGTATTAGCCTGATTTTCTTTAGAAAAAAATGTATTAGCCTAATTTTCTAGTCAGAAAAATCCTGAAATAAAATTATTTAGCTGTTAGGGCGGCGAAGAAGATCGAACTTTCAAAATCCATCCCAACGGCTCTTCTTTCCATTCTAGCTTCATAAACATACGAAAATATTTGCGGATTGATGAATTGATAGATGGAATTCACTGCAGATGATTTTCAAAATATTGTAACCCCCCCCCCCTTTGCATGTGATTGATCTTTGAAAGATCTGAAAAATTGAAAAAATTGGTATTGAAAACCAGGAAAAACATCCTGAATATCACTTTTCTACAAAAATTTCTTTTGTTTTATAATTTTTGAACACTCAAAATTTTGATACCATCTTTGGAGTTTATTTTATAAAAAATCACCATAGTCCGGGCCCGCATAAGGATCTTTTGCACCCCAACGTCGATCCTCCGAGGCAACTTTTTTTCGTAAAGGTGGAGTCCCAAGGAATATTTCTAGCCCATTGTCCTAAAAAAAAGTGGCCCTATTTACAAAATGGCGGCCATTTTGATTGACAGATCAGCCTAAATATGTAGCAGATTTTGCGCTTCCAACATAGGACTTGTACAACAAATTTTTAAACCATACAAAGGTAGATCGAAAGAGCAGGCATAAATTTATCACATGTCAAAATTTCAAGTGCTAAAGCGCCTATTTCGATTTTGGGTGAATTTTTGAAAATCAAATTTAGGCCAAAAATGAGGGTAAAAATCAAAATTTTACCAAATTGAACTAGAAAGCTGAAATTTGGGATATACCCCATTTTCTACATGCCAAATCGATTGGAAACTGTTTCACATCGTTTTGAGTAGTTCTGGAGGCTCCAGCAGATTTTCGAAACTTGAAATTCCCACCAAATTTTACCAAATAGAGTTGGAAAGACGAAATTCATTCTGCAAACTATTTTCAATACGCTAGCAAGTCGACTACAAGACGTGGATTTCAAGTCGTTTTGGAGCCTCCAGTGGATTTCTGAAACTTGAAATTTTCATCAACTGGAGATGGAAAGCCGAAATTTACTCTGCACTCCAATTTTAACACCATCTGAAGACGACTTCAGGAGGGTTCAAGTCATTTTGGAGCCCCCAGCGACTATTTGAAAATTCCTAGAGTCTCCAGCAGATTTTTGAAGCTTAAATTTCCACGAAATTTCATCAAATGCAGTTGGAAGGCCAAACTTCATCCTGCCAATTAATTTCAATACGCTATGAAGTCGACTCCAAATTTCAGCTCTCTATGTAGTTCAATTTGGTATTTGATTTTTCCCCTCATACCCATACTTATTTTCCCTAAATTTGATTTTCAAAAATTTACCAAAAATCAAAATAGACATTTCAGCAATAGAAATTTTGACATGTGATAAATTTTTGTCTGCTCTTTTGATCTACCTTTGTATGGTTTAAAAAAATGTTATGCAAGTCCTCCTATTGTCTGTTGGTGCGCAAAATCTGTGATTTTGGCTGATGCCCTGACCTGCTGACCTGTCAATTAAAATAACTGCCATTTTGTAAGTTCACGCCAGCTGTCTTCCTAGATGTCAGTTATGCCTTTGACAGGATCTGGCATGAAGGACTTATCATCAAACTAAGAGCTTATCTTCCTAGTAGTCTATGCGATCTACTAATATCTTATCTGAAGCATCGCACCTCTAGAGTTCAATGGGGCTGTGGCTCATCACAAGATACAGCAATTGCCTCTGGTGTTCCACAAGGCAGTGTGCTGGGACCTATACTCTTTCTTCTTCTCTCAAGTGACTTCCCAGTTACTGAAGATACTATCGCAATGCTGTTTGCAGGTGACTCTGGTGTCATTGCATGTGATGATAATATTATGAGAAAGCTGTAAGTCGTCTTCAAATAGCTGTAAACAATATTGTCGAATGCGCCAGAAAGTGGAAGATCCAGCTAAATGAAAACAAATCAGTATGGGTAGATTTTGCGCTCCACAAGCACGGATATGTTTCTACTATCATCAACAGCAAACCAGTCCCTGTGGCACAGCACACCCACTACTTGGGCTTATGCCTGGATTGTAAGCTGAATTAGCAAGCACATCGTTGCCTTAGTTGCAAAGTAGCGTATGTCTATCTGTTCACTTGATACCTAGTGTAAAAGTGCTTTCAATCTGGAGCGCCATCTATTGGGTTTTAGTGGTGATCTTTGGGTAGGTATGTCGAGGACATGTCCCACCAGCATACCTACCCAATGGGTACCACTAAAACCCAATAGATGGCGCTCCAGATTGAAAGCACTTTTACACTAGGTATCAAGTGAACAGATGGACATACACTACTTTGCAATTAAGGCAACGACATGTTAGAAAGAAACGTGACCATATGAACCTACAATTTCAAAAATTTCAATAGGTAATAGGAAGCCATTCAAAATTGAGCTTAGCTAACAAGAGGCTAATTTACAAAACCATATTTCTTCCTGCATAGTCATATGGATGTGAAATTTGGGGCATCACAAAGAAGTCAAATCGCGTTGTCATCAAGCATTCCCAAAATAAGTTCATGAGAGCCATAACTAAGGCTCCTTGGTTTGTCTCAAATGAGCAACTTTGAAGTGACCTCCGGCTTGAACCAGTAGACGTAATTAATTATTCACCAAAAAGCGAACGCATACGTGAACCGGCTCCATAAACACTCAAATTGTGAGGCTGTGATTCTTTTAGACCAAAGTGATGACACAAGGAGGCTGAGCAGACTCCACACGTTGTACCTTATCAGCCTCTAAGTGCACTACGCAAATTACCGTAAATTAATATAATTTTTAAATGGTGTTGTAAATAGTTTTGATAATTTTAGGTTGTTGATTTTTGTATCAGTTCCGTAAATAAATAATTTTGAAAAAAAATTGTAAGTAAGGCCACTTTTTTTTGAAGACGAGGGCTAAAAATGTTCTTTAGGACTCCCCCTTTAAGAAAAAAGGTGCTCCAGAGGATCGACAGGGAGGTGCAATAGATCCTTATGTTGCCCCTCTCAACTAAATCACTCGAAAAATTTTGACAAAAATTAAAGACCCAATCGTTGAAAAACATTTCAAAGTAAGTCGAATAAAACTGTTTAATTTTATCCCTCATGAAAATAACTTCTAATTTTTGTCTAATTCTAAAATCGCAACTAAAAATCATCCACCTATTTAATTCTTATTGCCCCTACTTTTTATACGAATCCTATTCATGACTCGTTTACCGTGAAACTGCTCGTTCAAAAACCGTATATTACCTCGCATTAAGGTGCAGTAAAAAAATTACACCCATTTTGCAAAGTTTACCTCTCTCATTACGCCAAACTGTATAGCATACCATCGTTTGTGTAGGTTACAGCAGAAAAGGATGAAGTTAGCACAATCTGCGTTTCGAATTAAAACCCTAGCCACCCACGCTCGAATAAGAGAACACTCGAACAAACAGCGAAAAAAGCAAAAAACAGAAACGCTGTTACGACTAAAATGCTCTCTCGCGTTGTTTGAATTCTCTATGGGAAATTTATTAAAATGTTGAAATCATTTCGCTGTTAAGAGAAAAGCGATTTCAAATCAGGTCAAACTTAAGCTCGTCGAGTTGCAAATACAGTAGGAGTAGGAATAAGATGGAAAATAGGGCCTATTTCGAAAACAGTGGTTGGTTATTTTCAAGAGACCTGTGCACTCTGCAGCTGTCATCGTGGGTAAACACATCCGCCACCCGCTGGCTGTCTTTCAGACGTTTTAAGAGATCTCGGCGCTTTATTAGATATTCATCTTCATTGGTAAAAAAAATAAAATAAAATACCTAAAAGCCTTTGGCACTTTAATAGAAAAATTAGCCTTTTATTTTGACCGCCACGCCGTTTCATTGTATAACCGTCCAGACGTCTCGGCATCATTATTGGCGACACGACTAGAGAATTTTTGTTCGCAATTCGCGAAAACTTTATAACAAATCTTTTAACAGCTCGACGAGAAGTAGAACTCGAGCAGAGAGCACACGGAAATGTTTCAATCATTTCGACATTATCGCGTTTTCTTTCTCAAGATACAACGATGATGCTCGTCGTTCGTCGTTGGTAAAATTACGATTCGTCTTAGTAACGAAGGGTGGGGGGGGGGAGAGGAGAGAGGAAAAAGATGTTTTAGAAGTGGCAGATGAAAAAATAATCTCATCTTTTAACTTTTCTTAAAAAGTTCATGAACTTTAGATAGATAGGTGTGACTACTGCAGTTGCTGCTTACAAGACGCGTGAACGTGATAAATCATCTTTAAACTACACGTATACAATTGTATTATGACATAAGCTCTCAACCGGCAATTTCAACCCTTCGCAGTTCACAGATAAACAGCGTAATAAACCAAACAGCCATATTATAGAGAAACGTATAAATATGTAAATTAGTCGGATAATCGAATATGTGTGTAACAAATCGCTACATAATTTCGAGAAAATGACTCCAGTAAATTTGCAATGTTTTGGAAAAAAAACAACAATTTTTAACAACGAGAATCCAACAAACGAATAAATCAAATCAAGTAGCATCGCAGCTAACATGGTTTCTTGGGCGGATTTCTCACAAAATAAAAATGAATTTTTAAATCATGATTGCCAAAAAATTAAGACAGGATGAAAAAGCTGTTGGGTTAAATTAGAAACCTAAGATGTCTGAAATCCGCCTACAGCTCTGTCTATTAAAAGCCTACAGGAAATTCGATTTCAAAAGATTGTATTATTTATGAAGATAAGAAAAAGAATTGACTCGTTAGAATTTAATTTTTTGGGAAGAGAGGAAGGGAACGAAAATTTTTCAAACTCCAACTATGTTCTGAAATATCTTATCCGCTATTTTTTAAATGAATTTCAAAATATATTAAAAATAATTTATTGGATTCTGAGAGGATTCCTTATAAGAGACCTATTTATTTTTTCGCTTGGAATGGATTTCCGGCCCCGATATTTTGGCAAAGCGTTTGGTAGATAATTCTCACAAATAATCGCAATTGAGGCTGCAACCTCTGGTGTCGCGCTAGTGTCGTTTAGTTGAAATAGGAGTATTAGTTCCGTAGGTTGCAACCTCAATTCTAATGTACGGCCATTCAGATCACAAGTTTAGGTCATTGACCCGTCAATATGGCTTCCGAAAGTCGTCTGTCCATCTGCTTGACTTTTCAAGGTCATTGGCCCGTATGTCTGGCTTCTTAAGGTCACTGACCTACCAACCTGTCTAGCTTCTCATGGTCGTCTGTCTGTCCATCTGGCTTTCATCAATGGTGGTTTGTTCGCATGTCTGGCTTTGAAAGGTCATTGACCCATCTGTCTGGTCTTTCAAAATCATTGGCTCGTGTTTCTGGCTTCTCAAGGTCACTGACCAACCTGTCTAGGTCTAGCCTTACATAGTTGTCTATCCTTTGAAGGTAATTGAACCGTTTGTCTGGCTTCTAGTAGTCGCCTGTCTGCCCGTCCGGCCTCTGAATGGCATTGACCAGTCTTTCAGGCTTCACATGGTCGTAATTGTCTGTCTGTCTGTCTGTTTGGCTTCTCAAGGTCATTAACCCGTCTGTCCAGTCTCTTAAGGTCACTGACCAAGCAGTGTAGCCTCTCATTGGCTGCCTTGACTTCCAAGGTTGTCTGTCTGTCTGTTTGCCCATCCTTTGAAGGTCATTGGCTCATCTGTCTGGTCTCTTGAGGTTGTCTGTATGCTTTTCTGCCTTCCCAAAGTCGTATGTCTGCCTGTCTGGCCTCTCAAAGTCATTGACTCGTCTGTCCAGCTTCCCAAGGTTGTCTAGTCATTGACTTGGGTTGTCTGTCTGCTTGTCTGGTTTCCCAATACTTCAAATCGATGGTGTTGTGGAAGAAGGGCCAAACTGTTTTTTCCACGATTTTTTTCGCTCCGGGGAACAGTGCTATAACAGCCAGAGTTGGACAGATAAAAAGGGCCAAACTGTTTCAGAGCCAAGCTGCATCATTCAGTTTAGCTGTGAGACAGTTTGGCCCTTTTCATCTGTCCAACTCTGGCTGTTATAGCACTGTTTCTCAGAGCAAAAAAAATCTTGGAAAAAACAGTTTGGCCCTTCTTCCACAACACCATCGAAATGCAAATACAAATAATGTAATTTGAAGGTCATGCAAGCTCCAAAAATCAATTTTAAAAGACCGATCGATGATCATCTCTCATGATTGAAATCAAAAATTAGAATAGGGAGGGATTGATCAGTCGTATTTTAGAAAATTGATCTTTTGTAAAAAACAGAAATAAAGTTTGATCATTTTTGAAAAACAACAAAGAATTTGAAAAGATCAGTCAGTCCTTTTAATCAATATCAAAATTCAAAAAATCAATCTATCAAAACATATAAATACTATATGAAGAGTGATATTCCAAAACTCGCTTTGTCCATTTTCACAACTTTTCAGGAGAGAGGAAAAACAGTTTCCCTTTAAACGGGTAAATTGGCTTTTTAGGCGAGTTTAGCACTTTATTTGGGTGGATTTATGATGTAGGAGTGTAGGTATACATTTTATCCACTAAATACTGCTGAAAAAAATTTCAATAACAATGGGCAAAACGCGTTTTGGAACATTATTTTTTTTTTAATTTTTAGTGAATTGGCTATTAAGGTGAGTTTAACACCTCATTTTGGTAGGTTGATGATGTAGGAATGTGAGTTAATACTTCATCTACCGGATACCACTGAAAACCCAACTTTGATAAAAATGGACAAAGCGAGTTTTGGAATATCACTCTTCATATGTGAAAAATAAAAAAATTGATATTTTAGTCCGAACATAATCAATAATGTAACATTGAAAGTCTTAAGAATTGTACATACAAAAATTGATTTTCAATCATGATCAATTTTTTTGGGAGGTGCAATTTTCAGAAGAAGGGGTTTAGAATGTAAATTGCTTTCTAGGTAATTTAAATTTTTTCCACAACAATATTTCTTCGTTTTTTTTTTAAATTTGGAAACATTTGAACAATGTGATTTTTTTGAGAGATATCGCTGGATGGGAGGACAGTTAAATTGAAAAATTGCTATGTAACGAGAGGCCTTTGAGCCTTTCCTTCTTAAAAAACTATGGACCCATCGTTTACAATGCTACTACAAATACCGACCTAATAAAATTAACTCCAATCACCAACCATGCACTATGTCTATTATTAAGAGCGTTCTGAACCAGCCCAATAATCAAACTTACTGAGGAATCCGGAATTACTTCTCTACAAGAAAGAAGAAACTATTTAGCTTTAAAAAACAATATGTCAAAATTGCCAAAAATACTAGTCATATCAATCATTTCAAAACATTCCACTCTCATCTTCAACATAAATATGTACATAATATGTCACATACAAACCATTTGGATACAGAACAAAAGAGCTTATAGCTTCATTGGGACTTAATCCACACAACATACCTCAGATTGAAAGCTATTATAAACAATACCAATTTATTGTAGGTACCAACTAAAAATACATCCTACAGAGCAAAATATAGAAGAGAAGAGGTGATTCTAGCCAGAATTCGAATTAGACATACGGTATTGACACACAGATCACTTTTTACTGAAAAATCCCTCAAAAAATGTGACACATGTAATGTGAATGTGACAATCCAACACATCATAGAATCATGTAGGTAAAGTACGAGTAAGTAGATGAAAAAATCAAAAACAAAACACTTGTGTGTAAAGTTGTTCTTGTTCCTAATTCGTGCAGAAATTTATGGTTTGTTATAATGTATCCATTTTATTCCATTTTGCTTTGTTCAATTTTGTTACCTATATTTTTGTTGAACATTTGTTATATCTATTTTTATGAATTTTGCTATATTTTTTGTTGAGATTATTTTGTTGTTATATTTTTGTTATTTGTTGATTTAATTTCTGTTGTTGGATTGTTGATATTGAAGGCCAAGATGCCGGACGTCATAAAATAAATTTATAATGATGACATCCATAGGTATTTGAACAATTTTCATTATATTTTTTCTTTTTTGAAGTCTATCCCTACCACGGAATAAACTTTAGAATTTTTGAAGAAAGATCAAAAACTCAATACCGAATTTTTTATGATTTAGGCTAAAAGATTTCCGAAATCACTACGAAAGGGTGTTTTGAAAAAAATGATTCTCGTTGCAACAGATGAAATTTCGTCATCCCCTCCTCTCACCAATCAATTTACTTTGAAACCCATCTGCCCCGCAATATCCAATTTTTAGGGAAAAAAGAAGAAGAAAATTCGCCAAAAAATTAAACGCTTCCATTATTACGTAGCATTGGCTTGCGATAAAAATAGCAACATTATTCGGATATTAGGTTCAACTGGCGGCGGCGGCACGTTCTACACGAGTAAATTTCATTTCGAGACTAACGTTTATATCTCGTATCCATTAAATCATCTACAATAGGGAAGTGTAATTGTATTGTATGATCAATAAGCGAAAGACATTACGAAGAATAAGTTTTTATAACCATGTTGCTAGTTCGAAACGAAAAACTATATTAATAGCTGAGAGAATTTTCCAAAATCCCCGCTGCAGCAATGAACTCGCACCAAAGCGTGTAAGTACAAATGACAATCTCGTACACAGTATGTTCATAAGATTATCATATTCTCGAATCAATTTTTCAAAAACTCGACATTTTTTTTTCGTTACATACTTGAGATACTTTTACCAACACTGAGAAGTGAAATGTACTCCTACGAACGTCTACAAAAAGCTTTTCGTCTTATGTATAGTTGAGTAAAATTTCAAAAAAGAAACTTGGATTGATCGAGGAATGGAGGTACATTTTGTTTCGTCTACGTAGGTTTAACACGGTCACTTGGTAAATGCGTTTCAGACGTCATTCTCGATTCTTATTGTCTGTAAAAAGGGTTATATTCTTTTCAAAAAGAATTATTTTAGTCGATTGATTCGAGAATATTTTATAATCTAAAAGACGGCTCGGCTCGGCTCGTTGCGGCCCGCTGACGTAATTTGCCTCGCAAATTTTTTCCACCTTGGAGAACGATGACTTAAAATTTTAAGACGATGAATTAAATATTCATAGAACAAAAAAGAGAAAAAGTTTTTTCCCTACGTTTAGGCTAAAAAGAAAAAAAGAATACCTAAACCTCTTTTATATAAAGTTCTTTTCATCTTTCTCGACTACAGTTTATTTTAATTACTAAAATTTTTCCTCCTTGCTCAACCATGCAGCAATTGTAAAACAACAACTGTCTAGGTAGGTAGGTAGGTAGGTAGGTAGGTACACTACGAAAAGAATGTCGACTCATTTAGCTCCAATTAATAATGAAAGTCGAGCGAATAGCTGTAAATGAGAGTAAGAAAATAATGAAAAATACCAAACCCTCAAGACTTTTAGAGTCCATTCGTTCTATTAGGTAAGGTACCTAATATATTTTCGTGGTGGCGACTCCTACGCAAAATCATATTTTCTTTGGTACCTACGTTAGATGCCAGTGTTGGAAGAGGTGGCTGCCATGCTGACGATGGCATTTTCTAAATATACCGTAAATACGAATATACGCAGGTACTTTTCGTAAGCTGTATACCACGCTATATACCTACATATACTCGGTAAAATGATTAATTTCCATATTGCGCTATTGTATACCTCTCGTCGTCGTGTACCTGTGATCCGTGTCGGAGAATTTTTGATATATTGTTTATTATCTTCAGCTTTTACTGGTGTTTTATTCGCTAGATGTGTAGTTGTTTATATACAGTGTGCCTCAAAAATCCTTCAGAGCCGTGATAGTCTTGCCATTTTATTAAAAAAACGCCTATTTTGGTGCCAAATAAATGGTGCTCACATTGAATAAACAAAAGAGGGGATATTTTGAGATTTTAACCCACAAAATAAGTTTGGTTAAAATTTTCAAAAATTGTCAAAAAAAATTTTTCTTTCCAGAATTACCAAATAAATGTTTTTTTTTCAAAAATTGCCATAAGTTTTCTATTTTTTGAAAAAAATTTCCTTTCATGTTCTTTTGTGAAATTCAAAAAAAAAACTAGTCCAAATCGCTAAAAATTGATAAAAACTTCTACTGGTTTTTTTTCTCTTTTTTTGCTAAAATTTTGAACAAATTTCGCTTTTTTGGTCAAAACTGTAAGGTACAGGTATGGCCCAACCGCGTAAGGGGAAATTGCTAGAAGTTTCCATATACCGGGAAACTACTAGAAGGTTCTCCATACCGGTTCTAATATATTCTTCTCGAAAGAGGAGAAATAAGATCCACCTCTTTATGGTCAAGGTCTACGTGTTAACTCCCACGATGATCCGAGCGAGCGCCTCGACGGATCATCGGATGAGAAAGAAAAGAGAGTTCGTTCAAGTCTTCCAAAGTGGTAACATCTTCTTAAGAGCCTTCTCGCGTCGTCGTTATGCACCGGACCAGAGGTCCAGTGTGGTGTCCCGGTTGTCGAATCTCCATCTTAATAGACAAAGTTCTTATTATTCGCGATGATAGGATCTAGTCAAGTGACATTCAACCCATTTAATTTAGGTTGTGCCGTACATTCATCCCCTGTTGTAACCCCCTCGAGGGTTGATATAATTGATATTAACTTGTCCCCCGTTATGTCGTTGAGGGAATAAGGTATTTTCGACTCGTGGGTAACGATTCCGGACGTTACTCCGCGTGATCCGGTAAAAGTGCAGAGTAGGATATGTACACACCAATAAGGCCTAGTATTCGTGAGCCGTTCAGTAGGGGTGTGAAAGTGTACAGTGTTTTGCCGTAATTATCGTAAGATAATTGCCGCCCATTCTTTTCTGGGTTTTATGACGTGATCGTCATAAAATCATGTGCAGTAAGCCTAATCAGCTTACACAGACGCAAGGAATGATTTATCGCTCCTTCAATAGGGTAAGTATATAAATATTCTTACGCACCAGGCCTTACGCCTCTTGAGTGACATAATTCAGCTATTTCTCTAACACTAGTGTATAATAAATAATTTGTATAATATGTAAAAGTCAGAATAAAACAGAATGTACATATTATTCTAGAGGTGTTTCTTTATTTAAACCTCTTCTTTTAATGATGAATAGTAGCCTAGGAACCATAGACACTCATTCTCTCGAGCTAGCAACGACCAGGGAAAATCTCCTTTCCCTGGGAGTAATTTTAATCAGATCCCCACGAACAAATTAGTCTATGCAATGCTATATATAAATGTTATATCTCACTATTACATTATCTACGTATTGATTCCTAATCTTACCATTACAAAACCACCAAAAAGATCTTGCTTTTTACCGAAACTATCAAAAAATCTCGATTTTGTGCTAAAATAACTCTTTCAGAGTTGAACTCAAAGTTCGAATTTCAACATCAAAATTAGCTGTGTTTTTCAAAATCCATTTCGTGGGCTTCCAAATTATGAAATTCGTATCGATTCAGCACGATTTTCGAGTCTTCAAAAGACATTCACCATTCAAGTTGAGCACTCAAAATTGCTGTGGTGAAGAATGCTGTCCCCTCCTTCGAAAAGAAATTTTGTTCTTTTGCATATCTAATTGTTTAAAATTTCAAAAACTTGTTTCCCATTATTAAAAACTCAAAATTTGTTCAAATTAAAATAGAAAGCTGGGATTTGGTTTATATTTAATTTTTGACCTTGAGAATCGATTGGTGACAAAATCGAGTCGTTTTGGAGCCTCCAGCGGATTTTTGTATGTTCCATCACGAAAAATTTCCATAAAAGGATCCAAAATGAAACTTTAACCATTCAAAATTCCCCTGTATAGGCTGCAAAATAGCTCAAAAGTGTCACCAATCGATTTTAAAAGTCAGCAACAGAACACGTTTTTACGTTGATGTTTAATCCAAATTTGTAAGCACTGAATTTTTTTGGCATTTTTATGAAAATATTCCAAAAATCAGAAAACTTGAAAATTCATTGGTGGCTCCAGAATGGTCAGCAAACGTCATCAATCGACTTGGGAGGTCAGAAATGAAGCAGATACAGAATTTCGGCTTTCTATCTAGATCTGACCAAATTTTGATTTTTTTTTTTTAAATGGCAACTGGCAAGTGAACCTTTGATATTCAAAAATTATCCATAAATTGAAAATCAAAATTCAACATCTGAAATAAATAAAGTCTGCGAGATTCACAGTTGTTTTTCACTTGGTGATATCTTTTTGGGGTGGGGAGGGGGGATTTTTATAAAAACACAAAAAGTAGCAGTTTTTGGGGGTTCTCAATTTTTTGGAAGAAGAAAATAAAATTGTTCATTGATCATCATAACTAAGATTAAAATGAAACTGAACTGCATATTTTTTGATTTTTTTATGGGGGGGGGGAGAGGGATTTTTATAAAAACACAAAAAGTTGCAGTTTTTTGGGGGTTTCTCGATTTTTTAAAGAGGGAAATAAAATTACCCATTGATCATTATTTTTTAAACTAAATTTAAATAAAACTGAACTGCATTATTTTTTTTGGACAGTTTAAAAAAAATTGTCTCGATTCGCATTGAAATTTTTTCTAAAAATTCCGCTCTCACAATTTCCGATTTTCCCAGAAGAAAACATGGAACAAAAAGTACTCACATAGCAAATAAAAACGTCTCTCAAACACCAACTATCGATTGAATCTTTCTCACCATTATCAACTGTTTGAAATTCAATTCAAACATTTCAGGATTTTAGAGACACACTGTGTCGTTGTACTTACTATGCACATTTATTTATGACGCAGAATTTCATTTCGAGGTTTTTAGTATACCGGAAGTTATTTCATTGGATTTCTATAATCGTTCGAAATTGTTTTTGATTTGTTTTCATTATTTTTCTACTAGTTTGAAGGTAATGCAGAGAGAGAGGAGACAATGCAGAGACAGCACGAATAGATATGGTAAAGGAGGAGGGGGAGAAAGCAGAGCGAGATGAAAATACGAAAATTACGAACTGAAAACATAGATATTCGACGCTCACTCGAAATTCAAATCTTATCAACACTACAACGCATTAAAAAAGCTGTTTTTCTCGCCTCATTCCTCTGGTTAGCTTTGGTTAAAATAGATTTGAAGTTTCCTCATGAAATTCAAGGTCATCAAAAAATTTACAAGAAAAAAATTAAGGAGTTATTTTGAATTAGAATCAATTCCCTACCTTACAATCGAGATGAATCGAAATGATTCAAAACCACCTTAACTTTTTTTTCAGATTTTTTCCCAACTCGCCCCAGGGTTCTGCTCGAATCAACCTACAAAACTCATTTTACGACGTAATAAATTTCCAGAAAACTACACGCTTTTGGTTCAAAACTCGAAAAAATATCAGCCTATGGGTTACACGTTACACAGCCCACTCAGACAAATATTTTTCCAAAACGAGTTCGCAACAAGACACGATACATCAATTTTAATGGGATATCTCATCGTAACCGAATTCCTTCTTCTATTAATTGTCTTACACGCGGAAAACATTCATAAGACGAAATTTCTCCAAAGTTGAAAACTTTTAGAACAAGTTAAACTCGGTTAAAAGATATTGTACCTTGTACGCGACAAGTTTCTAACCATTCGGTACTCGATTAGAAAGCTTCGTTCATTTATTACGACGTTATATTTCATTGGCAAATGTCATATTTCTTTTAAACGATCGGACTTCGCATTTTTTTCCTTTTCTTGGAAAAGAGGAAATATTAGACGAGTTCAACATACAGATAAAACAACCTCCCCTTCCCAATCACGTTCCAGAAACTTTACTACAATCGTTTCGGTCGATTCGCTCTTTTTATGGGGTAGTTTTTGTTTACATTTCAGATTTATTATATCGATGTCTAAAGACATAAGTATATTTCAAGTTTTACGAGATGAAATTTGTTCGTTCATACAGGTTCTTGGATGATACGCGATAGGATATTGGTACACATCGCAAAATAACTGTTTGTGTGTAGGTACGACAGATGAGGCGTTTAAACGCTTCGAGACTTCAACTTGTTGTCGGTATAGTTTTGGATAAAATAGGCATTTAATAATTTGCCAAAGCCGAAATGGTTTCAGGGAATTTATAACGCGATGTAATTATAGAACAGAAAATGTAAAACGCTTTACTGCGTTGAAAATACCTCGATTATATTTAGGTATAAATAAATGGTAAACAACTCTCAAACTTGGGTAATATCATGCAATACCATCACCACCAACAACCAACACCGAATTAGAAATTTTCCCTCGCTAACTTACCCCACAACGCGGTATAAGAAGATTAAAAATTCCACGGCTGTAAAAACCAAGATAATAATGTTATTTCGAATTTATTAAAAATACGTACAAATAGTTAGGTAATAAAATATGGTTAAAAATACACGTAAAAATCGAAGCACTCTTTGCGCGGCTTTACACCATCGACCATTATCCGCCACCGATTAATTATTTTTACAAACCTCGCGGTTGTTTTGAAATCCAAACATCAAACGGAGGGATTAACAGCGTTTACGTTATTTTGTAAAACAATTTCGCTATCGTTTGAGATCATAATTGATTCCGTGCTAACGGCGGCCGTATCTCGAGTCTTGTTTTCATCCACGTCTCCCATCAAAGCTCGGTATTTCTTGGCTATCGATTCCCAGTCGGCCACGTTCTCGATTCGAGTGGTGTTTCCGAAGCTCAACTGAGACCCGAGAGGGCTTAGGTGGACTACGCCTACGGTAACCGAATCTGAAAACCAATCTCATTGATTAGAGTTTATTTCATTGAAGTATGTAGCTATCTAGTATCTACGTATTTATAATGCAGGATGTTTCAAGGTATAGGTACTGGTACGTTTATAAGTGAGATCTGTATCCTCTACCACCCTCATTATTCGTGGCTCATGCAACATGAACTGAGCCTAAAAAACGGGTTCGCTTCATTTCCAGGTCCATGTTTCATAAATTGGCATCATTCATAAAAGATTTTTAAAATTTATTTTCAAAGTACATAGTTGACATAAATAGGTACCTAGATAATTATGACGGGGAGGAGGGGTGGTGAGGAAAGGGTCATTAATCAAGCAGGCATCTCGATCGACAGATGAATATTTTACTGTGACACTGAGACAAAAAAAAAGTGAAAAAAGCATAAAAAAATAAACTACAAATATCATCCGATATTTACCTAGGATGTTGAATTTTATTTTTTGAGTTTTGATGAATTTTTTGAGACATGAAAAGGTCATTTGAATTTGATGATTTGAGCCCATAAAAAGGTAATCAGTTATTGAAAACTAATAAAATTTTATAACATTCGTTACCCTGCCATGGGTAACATGGCAGATTTATACGGGAGTAGTACCATTTTGTAGCTCTCATCACGAGGAACAAGGGGCACTACCTACAAGCCCCTCTATCTATTCATGGGAAGAAAGTACGGGCGTCTAAAGTCTAGAAAATGAGCAAAACCAAAAAATGAAAATTTGCCAAAATGAAAAATTTGATCTAGGGAACTTGTAGAACATTTTTTTAGATGAAAATTGCAATTTTTGGGATTAGCCTTCCTTCATTTTTGAAGGATCCATGCAATTCTGAAGTTTTGAAACAGATCAATTTGAGTAAATTTGAAATCAGAAATTGATCTGTTTCAAAACTTCAGAATTGCATGGATCCTTCAAAAATGAAGGAAGGCTAATCCCAAAAATTGCAATTTTCATCTAAAAAAATGTTCTACAAGTTCCCTAGATCAAATTTTTCATTTTGGCAAATTTTCATTTTTTGGTTTTGCTCATTTTCTAGACTTTAGACGCCCGTACTTTGCATTAAAATTGATGAAATTTCACGAGATTGACAAAATTTCGTTAAAATGGTTTCTCACTAAAATTGACAAAATTTTGCTAAAAATGATGATAACTATACTAAAATTGAAGGAACTCTAATATTGATACAAATTTACAGAAATGTTTACAAAACTGATTTAACGTTAAAAAATTGACAACATTTCACTCAGACCAATTAAGTTTTACCGAGGTTGACAAAATGTTGCTGAAGTTTACCTATCTTTGAGGTTTCTTTTTCTCCTGGTTGCCAAAACTTCGATAAAATTGATGAAATTTCATTGGTTAAGATTGATAAAATTATAGGTACTAAGAAGTTGTAAAATTAACATTAATTAAAATTGATGAAGTCTGTTTTCCACTTGAATTTACAAAATTTTTCTGTTATTGACGAATGAAAACAATTTTAATAAAATTGATACCAGCAAATTGATAACATTTTACTCATCTCGTATTTAATTAAAAACTAGATAAATTCAAACTAAAAATGATGAAATTTTACTGAAAATGATATCCATATATGTACTTAGTTTACTAAAATGGATAAAATTAAAATTTGATGACATTTTATTGACTGTTCATGAAATTTCACTAATCTGCAGAAAATAAATCTAACCAACGTACATTTTACTGAAATGGAAAATTTATAAAAACTTTACAAAAATTTAATGGAAAAAAAAGGGAAATATATATCGGCACGACAGAAAAAGTGATTCAAACGACAGGACATTTGAACGACAAAATAGGCTATTTCAACGACGATTTTTAACGACAGTTCAGCACGACAAGTTAGGTAATACAAACGACAATTTGATTTCATACAAACGACGAAATAAATGTAATCCACATCCAAATAAATTATTGCCCGCCTAAAAAGTAATTGCCCGGGAAAATAAATTATTCCCCGCCAAAAAAAAAATCGAAAAATTTACTCTTTTTGAAAAAAAACAACTTGTAAACAGGAATTTACGAGAAGAGAACGTTTGTGAAACTTTCCACCTCGTCGCGTCCCATCAGTAAAACTGATAGTACATTTAGGTATATAGGTGGGTAATTCTCAAAAAAAGGTAAAATTCGTAAACATGGAAAATTTCTCAGAGATTTTAGCATGAATTTTTCTTTTTTTCTGGTCCATTGAAAGATCACCCCCCCCCCACACATTTCACATTTGGTATTGAGATTTTTAGCCCCTCCTTTCATTGGTGTACATTCAATTTTATAGCCCAAATGTCCTTGGACTTGGTTGTCACACGTCATGTTTTTGAAAAGAAATGTTATTAAGTGTCATGAACTTCATTTTTTTGGAGAAAAATTGACATATTCCCATTATCATAGAACACACAGGTTTGAAAACTGTCACACACTTTTTGCGCCAATTTTAGAGCAATTTTTAATTATTTTTGCTAGCTTCCCAATCTAACATTTTTTCTGGTAAGTGGCAGGACTGGTTGACTGTTCTCATAGAAATGCTACCCCGTACCATATCAAAATTGACCTTTTTTTTTTAGAGAATTACCCAGGTACATACACTATACAAATTCTCGATTTGATTGATCTGAATACTTCTTCATACTTCGTTCTTCTGGAAGGTCAGCCAAATCGAAAAAAGCACTGCTGGTTCAGTAGACGAACTTTTTATTTTTAATTTTTTGTGACGTGCTTTTATAATTTTTCATGTCGTTCGTTTTCCTATAAACTTGCATTTTTTTTGTCGTTCATTTCTACATTTTTTTGTCGTGCACATTTCGTCGTTGAATATATTATATAGACGTGCAATAAATTATTCTGTCGGGCAATATCTTACATCGTCGTTCAAATTCATTTACTGTCGTTTGAAAACTTTTTTCGTCGTGAAATGATTATTTTCCCGTGCAATGTCCTTTTTTGTCGTTAAAATGCCCTTTTCTCGTCGTGAAAACGCCTTTTTCTGTCGTGCCAATAAATCACACCCGAAAAAAAATGAAATTTAACAAAAATTGTCCCAGTAAAAGTGATAAAATTTAACCAAAGTTGATAAAAATTTTTCTGAAACTGATGATCGATAAAATTCAACTAAAATTGAAGAGAATTTACCAAAGTTGAAAAAAAAAACTGTAGCCTTCTTTCATCGATTAATGATGATAAATTATCACTAAAATTGATGAAATTTTACAAAAACTGAACAAAAGATGTTGAAATTTCATCGATTGACGAACTTTTACCATACTAAAATTCTTAGTCACCAAAATTTATCATTTTCAATAAAGTTGACGAAACATTGTTGAATTTTACCAGAATTGAGCAAAAATTGTAGGTACACCAAGTCGCATAAAACAATGAAAACAGCACAAAAGTCACAATGTAGTAACACTTCAGTGCAATTAAGTAAGCAAAACATGAAAAAACTTAATTTTCAATGTAGCTATAAATGGCATTAAACAACTAAAAACTACAAAAGACATTTAAAAAACTCGAAATTTAAACAAAAATTTGCGAAACGTTGTTTAGTGACGACTTTGAAAGGCTAGACAGGTATGTCAGTGATCTCAAAAGGCCAGGCAGACGGGTCAATAACCTTAAGAGCCCCGACAAAAAGACAAGGGTCCTTGAGAAGCCAGACAGACAGATTCAATGACCTTAAGAAACCAGCCCACCAGGTCACTGACCTTTAGAAACCAGCCATAAAAACAGACGACTTTGAGAACCGCCCAGCCAGACATCGAGAACCAAAACAGACAGGTCAATGACCTTATGGGGTTAGACAGTCACGCAGACAACCTTGAGAGGCTAGACAGACAGGTCAGTATAACCTCAAGAGGCCAGACAGATAGTAGACGAGCTTGAGAGATCGGACAAACAGTTCAATGACCTTTACAGGCCAGACAGGAAGACGGACAAAAATTCTAAAAACTTACTGATACCCGGAAAAGTTGGACTAGATAGGTCAATAACCTACAGAGGTCAGCTAGACGTTTTTGAGAAGCTAGACAGATGGCTCAATAACTTTGGGAGTGCAGACAGACAGACAGACGGACGGACGACCTCTTGTAGAAGACATACTGACGGGTGGGTGGATCGTTTTTCAATTTTTTCGAATTTTGATGGACGCTACCAAAAAATTATGTTCAAATGACCTGAATGAAACGCAGAAAAAATTTCAAATCATTTGATCAACGTTAGATCTTCTTCCTCTCTAACTCGAGCTCAAAGTTTTGAAGTAGGTACCAATGTAAAGTAGTTCTTCAGTTGTTTTTTTGTAACAAAATGATCATATTTTACAGGAAAAAAACCAATATTTCGAGAACTCCAACATGATGGTAGAATAAATAAACTTTGAACTTTTCCAATGCCCTAAAAGCAATCCAAAAGACCCCATGAACTGAAAACAAAAAAACAAAACGATTGAAAAATACTTTAAAAACTTTAGCTCGGGCCGGGGGGGGGGGGCAAACATCGACTAAAAAATTAAAATTTTTCGTGCATCTTAATATTGAGGTCATCTGGCCATGATTTTTTGCTAGGGTCCATCCACATTCGAAAAAAGTTGAAAAACGACCCCCCCCCCCTAGTATTTGCTTACACTTTTCAACGACCAAACAAAATGTTTAAAAATTGATCAAATCTATAATATTAATTTTTAAAAAATCCCTCGTGCTCTCCTTATCTATGCTTTCAGAGTGATGAAGATATGCAATATTGCAATAGTACATGATAACTCGGTGAGAAAAAGACGTACTTCTACCCTGAAATACCCTGCGTTGATTAATAAAATCATGTGTATGTAAATCACAATATTACATACCTTTAGGAATCACTTGATTCTTCTTCACTTTGGCCAACCATCTGGCGCCCATTTTCGTTCTAGCGCTGAGACGATTTTTCGAATGGAAGTTGACAAGTTGCAAGAGACTGGGCTTCTTGCGTTGTTTTACTGCGGAGAAAAAAATACTCTCAATTAGAGATACAAATCGATTGAAAAAGTTTTTCTTCTTTCTCTCAATAAGTATAAAAGTACAATATCTAAGTACACTATAAGTAAGAAAATCGACCAGTTACGTACATTTTTGTTTGCACAAGTGTATCAAAAACATTAACCAAGTGGTAATCAAATTCAACGGCGATGGTGTGGTAGTAGTGCGGTGCATATTTCTGATCAACTTGGCCAAGCCGAATTTCCACTCGATGTCAGATTGAGCCTGAAAACACGACGATTTGGAAGAAATTTTTTCCACCGAGTTATTTTTGCTATTTGTTAAAATTTAATCAAGCGTAGAAAAAAGTTAATATCGACTGCGAAACTCGTGGGCGGCGCGTATAAATTCGACTTTATTACGCGTCGAGTAACACAAAAATACCATTTAGAAAAAAAGAAAAAAAAGGAGAAGAAATACGTAAACTTGGAAGGAAATACTTATACCCTGCGTATATTATTTTAAAACGACATTATTTCGTAGCTCATCGAATGGTAGGTATTTTATATTTCGTCAAGTTTGAAATTCGAATAATGCATACTTCGCCTTCGCCTCCGCTCAACTTTCAAAATGCCATAACCATGATAAATCGTTACACCGAGTCAGGAACTCGCCTTACATGACGCGTAATTACAAAATTATTACCGTTATTGATAAGTTTTTATCAATGAGGAAGTTCTGCCTTTTAAAATCAACCTATGAAAAAAAGTTGTTGAAAAGTTTTCGAAATTTTCATAATTTATGCGTTGAAACTTTTCACCAGCCGGAAATATGCCGAAGATGGGAGCTATTCAAACTTTAATTTAACTCGATTATCACCATAATACGAGAACTGGGAAAATATTCCGAGATGGAAAATTTAGGTAGGTGTATTGGAAAAGTAACTGGTGTCAAAGCGAAAGACTGTAGAAAGAAGGTCGTAGAAAAAAAATAAAAGATGGTTAAGAACTCACGAAGTGACTTCAAAATCACCTCTATTTCAATTTTTCGTTTAAAAAAAAATACATTTCGTAATTTTTTGAACACCCTATGGGCAACATCACCTGTCCATCAAACATCAAATTCGTTATTATCTTACCTGAATACGTTGATAGGTATCGCTCATCATAGCAATGAGTAAATTGATAAGCACGACGACCGAGACCAACATGTAAACACCGTAGACAATTTTGAAAAATACGGACACATATCCAGGATTACTATTGGCGTCACTTTGCAAACTCTCAGCTGTCGTTTGACCAAAGACGGCGAAAAACAACAACTCGAAGGCGGTTATTGGATTCATTTTGACTGAAACATAATTTCCACGTTTGTTAACTAAAAATAAAACGTGTCAATATTAATTATCGATAACGATCGTACCATCAGAGAACAGTTTCTTTTGTCCTCTTTCGTAAGTAGTTTTGTTAGGTTGATTCAGGGCTACGATATGCATCGAGAATCCAAACACGAAGATACCCAATACGGCTAAAAATCTGGCCAAGTCTTTCATCAAATCTCCTATGATAATAGCCCAAGGACCGAACAAATGATGGAACGAGAGGAAATCCAAAATTTGCACGCAGGCTAATAAAAAAGCAATGGCGAATAGTTGATTGCGCAGGTACATCAACGTGGGCCAATTGTAAGCTTCTACGTAGACTAGTCCGAGTAAATGGAACCCAACGCCGAAAATGCCGAATAGCAGAACAGCTACTTTGATCCAGCCGAGACCGCTTTTATCACTTGGGTTGGTTAATTCGAAGAGTAAAAGACCCGAAAGCCAGACCAGCAACACGTATTCGTACCAATAAGGGGTTAGGTGAGGTCTTTGTACAGGATAAATCGGAGTGATACCGACGATCATTAGTAAACACATTAGATATAAATGGGAGGTTAAATAGGACATGTATTTAATGATAGGAATTTGATGATATTTATGACCTAAGGATAAAGTAAAGCAGATCCAGACAGGTGGACAGAAAATAAATGCTAGGAACATGAGGATTGTCTTCCAAGCTGCCCAGTTTAAGCTTCCTTGCCACAATTCCTGTTCGAAATTAATGACAATTGGTTAAAATAAGTAAAACGATATTCTTGAAAATGGGATTTTCGAACGTTTTTGAAAATCAAACCTGAAGATACCGTTGGACAACTGTATGCGCGATCGTTTCTTTTTGTTCGTTTTCGATGAGAATATCGAGAAATTCGATGTTTCGTCGATCCGTTGCTGTGAGAATTTTTCCAGCCGAATCTGAACCGGCTGCTAATGCCAACAGTTCTGTGCCCATACTTTCGCATTGTTTTCCAGCTGCGATCAGGTCTTTAGCGCGCTCTTTTTCCTGGAAGAAATTTCACAAAAATTTTACAGAGTGAAAAATAAATACTTATTCGAGTTGAAAAGTAAGATTTTTAAAATGGTAAAGAGCTAAGGAACCTGGGTTTTTCATAGGGAATCTAACGAAGCTGATTTTTAGAAAATTTAGTGTATTTTCTGTAAGCTTCATTTGAGACAAAAAAAGAACCAAGTTTTCGAGAACAAAAAAATCTCCCCTTAATTTTTTTGTGTACCAGATTTGATTTTTGAAAAAATCAGGCCATTCATTTTAAACACGGAGAAATTCACATTTAATGGAACAATAGCAGACTACAAATCATGAATGTATTCCTAAAAATTATTCGCCTAAGCAGGTGGCTTGCCAATTTTCCATTTTCAATACTTTGGATTTCTTGATATTTGAAATCCAATTAAACCGTTCTTATAATTAGAGTGTTCAGATCAGATTAGGCATTTCGAACGCAGGTGAAACTCAGACTTTTAGTAGCCAAAATCAATTTTTATGACTTCAACTTCGAAAATTTATGAAAAAAAATCGAAATACCTATCTTGAAAACTTTAGACTACGAAGAAGTGTGGATTTGGTTTGAATTTGAAGGGATCAATTTCAGGACAAAATCAAAAAATAAGCATCAAGTATTCAATCACTTTTAGATTTTTGAAAACTTTCCAAAAATTGCAAAATCAACTTAAGGAGTTGAAATTTTGGTTACGAGAGTTTTGGAACATACTTTCTCCAAAAATATAGCTTTTTCAGAATAAAAGTTCAAAGTTGAATAGAGCTGATTCAAAAAATTATCACAGTAAAAAAACATGTTTGATGTAAATTTTTCTAAATTTTAAAAATGCGGAATTTAAATTGAATTCGTTTGAAAACCCTCTACAATCAATGTTTTAATTGAAAGAATTCCAAAAAACAAAATTTTTTTATATTTTCTGAATTGATTTTTTGACATTGGTAATTTTCAACATACGAGTACACCTCTTAACAAATCAATTTCAGAAATATTTTTCAATTTTCAATTTTTTTTCTTGATTCTTTTTATTTTGTTGTCACCAATTTTTTTTTTACAAAATGTTTTGTTCACGTCTTGTAACTTTTTTGCTTACTTAAAAAAAATTGAATACGATCTCTAATGATAATGTTTTTAACGTTTTTAATCCAATTTTCACCAAATTTTTCTGTAAAGGCGTTAGTACATATGTAGAATCCAGTAGATATTAAAAAAAAAAAACAGCGAATTTTGAGAGGAAAAGAAGAGAATGAGGATAATTAATAAGTTCTGCCAATTTTTTTGTCCATTTTGACTTTTGAACAATATTCGCAAAATTTTACACGATTTTTATATTTTTCGGCAGCGTTCAAGTTCAAAATAAATTACTGACTGTTATTTTTGCAAATTTTGTGATAATTTTAAGAAGTGTTTTCAATATTTTATGAATATTTTCACCTTTTTTAAAGATTTCTTGCTATTTCTGTTCAATCACTGTGGAATTATTGCAGTTTTTTGACTTTTAAACCAATATTTTGCATCATGTCATCTTTTTTCAAAAATAAAATATTTTTCCAAACTAATTTGTTTCAATTTTCAATCAATTTTGCCATTTTTCGGATTTTCTATTGATTTTAAGTTTGTCCGTATTTTAAATCATTTTTCAATATTTTACCATTTTTTGTAACATTTTATCAGTTTCAATGAGATTTTTCGTCAATTCTGCAGCTAGATTTTAGTTGAATTTAAGCAGTTTTTTTCAACTTTCTGCGTGGTCAGTAATTTCATAAGTATATATTTTGACAATATGATTTTTGAAATTTTTTTAATGAAGTAATGATCCAACCAATTTATGCCATTTTCCCAATTTTTTAAACTAATTGTCAATTTTATTTTCCCCGGATTTTCTGAAAAATACATTTTTTGGAAATTTTTCAACTAAAGTTTGTATTTTTCAACCTGAAAAACATTTTGGTCAACACTGCATATTTGCATCTTCCCCTTCCATCATCCCTTCTCACCACCCCATGGCCTGAAAAACGTACATTATTTGTCTCTAAATTTGGAACATTAATGAATAATCACAAGTGCAATTAATTCGTCATAAATTGGCTCAAAGGTTTTCAAGAATTCTCAAAAGACTTTCAAAGCTCAATGAAAGGTCCTAAACAACAGTCATAACCCCCCTCTCTTCATCGTAAAGAAATTTAGAAACCAAAAAATAACGTTACATAGGTAAATAATATTTAGATTCGACGAAAAATTTTTCATAATTTTTGTACACATTTAAAATTTTTGACAAAGATTTGAAGAAGCCCGAATCCACAAAAAAAAACTAATCTAACATCACGTGACCTTCAAAAGTAAACTCATATCGCAAGTACTCACTTTATTGGACATATTCACGTAAATACTCGAAAGTTTGGCAGCCGTATCCACCGGAGCAGGAGACACCAGAATGAATTCTTCGATAGGTTTGTTATTATGATTTTTGCTACAGACCATTAAATTGTAAACGAACTGAAAAAAAAAAGTCACATAGGTATTAAATTTTAACGCAAAAGATCCGCTGGAAAAAGGCAAACTAGGAAACGTACTCTTCGATCTTCCATTAAACTATACGTATCGTGTTCTCTGGTGAGTAAATATTCCAAAACATCGTTATGGCCTTCTTGAGCAGCAAACCAGATAGGAGCTGAACCATAATTAGTCTCAGATTTCGGAGAAGCTCCAGATTCGACAAGCAGTTTCACCACATCCAAATAACCAGCTCTGGCAGCACAATGAAGAGCAGTCCAGCCATTCTAAATAATTAATCCATTGTTGAATCAAATTTTTCTAAACCTTCCTTCGTTGAACAAAATAAAAAAGTCTCGTTACTTTATCAGTTTCATTTATCTCAGCACCTTGTCCCAAAAGAACCTCGACCATTTGATAATGTCCGTGAGTTGAAGCAATATGCAGGCATGTTCTGCCTCCTCGATCGGAACTATGAAGCAGGTCTGCAGCTCTCGAGAGTAATAAACTCACCGAAGCCACGTGTCCTCCGAAACACGCCAGATGAAGCGGATTATAGCTCTGAAACAAGATGAAATTAATTTCGCGAACGAGACGTTCAGTCATTAGATATTTTCGTATTGTAAAAGCTCGACTTACATTTTCATTGGTTACAGCTTCGACTTGTACTCCGACAGAGTTCAGCAGTAACCTGACTACGTTTTCGTTACCACTGTATGCGGCTAAATGCAAAGGAGTCATTCCGGATTCGGTGCCTAATTCGCCCAGTATACTTATACCGGTCGGGGCATCGGATTTAACCGTGGCTGGGATGTGAGATAATAATTCTCGAACGGTTTCTGCAATAAAAATCAATAGAGATATATTATTGACGATGATGATGATGATATAGGATTGAAAAAATTACTATTAAGTAGGCTCTAAGTGATACCTGTTTGTCCATAAAATGCGGCAACATGAAGGGCAGTTAAACCTAGTTTTTTACTCGATAATCTCAACGACTGAGTCGATCTGAGCACTTCCAATACAGGCAGGTGACCGTTTTGAGCAGCTAAATGCACAGCAGTGAAACCAGCCTGAGAATATTCGAAAATTACGTCACCGGTGCTTCATTAAATTTACAAAAGGTACGACTAGAGAAATCTAATTCAACTAGCCTTGTTTTCTTCGGTACACGATGCTCCAGCTCGAACCAACACTTTGACAACTTCAGCGTGCCCTCCTTCGGCTGCTAATTGCAAAGGAGTAGCTTCGGTTATCCTGTTTCGCGTGGAAATAACACCAGTTCGGTCAAATTTCATTAATTCTTCGATCACACGAACGGATCCTTGCATGGCTGCGATGTGGGCGCAGGTATTACCTCCCTAAAGACAATCGTGGGAATAACACGATGTAAAACTAGGATTGTTGGTATTTCTTTCGAGAGGTTGTTTTTCAACAAAAACTTACTTTTGTACAGGCCATTACGAGAGAAGGATGCTGTTGTAGGAATAACTTCACCACCTCCGGGTAGTTATTTTGAGCTGCGACGTGGATAGGTTTCTGACCTTGGTCATCTGTTGCGTCGATACTGGCACCGAGTTCTAGAAGCAGCGTGCAAACTTCCAGTTGGCCGGCGGCTGCGGCTAAATGCAGAGGTGTCTGTTTTCGTAGGGTTAGGATGTCGATAACGGCGTTGTGGTCGTGGACGAGAAATCTGAAAACAAATTTACACCATTACTCCATTAGGTAGGAAAATTTTTTTAAAATTTTCAAGCGTATTAAAATTGATCTAGTATTATAAATACCCCCCTCCCCCACACAAAAAAATTATCACCAAAAAATATTAAAAGAGGAAGTAAGTACTTAGGTATAAAAAATTTAGGTAATTTTTAATTCCACTGAAAAAAATTAATTAAATAAAAACCCTCCACGAAATTTCAAACCATAAAAATTGGTAAAAATTCTTTTGAAAATTTTTAATTTTTTGCTACCAAAAATATCTTTTATTTTTTGTAAAAAAACATTTAAAAAATTGAACCGTTAAAAATTACGAATAAAATTATAAAATTACACAATACTCCAAAACCAGAAAATTTTTTAACAAAAATTTAATTTAAAAAATGTTCAATTCGACAATAATTTGGGAAAACAAAAAAACGCCACGAGGCAAGAACCAACAATCCTTCTCCTCCTTCGTCACCCTAATTGGCTTTCCCATACGTCGAATTGTTTCATTGAGAAACTTTTCACCATCCACCCCGTTTCTATCACAAAAATTACATTTTCATCTCGACTAGTTCAGCATCAGCACTTCTCGACTATATCGTAAATTTGTCATAAAGTTGCCCATATTTCCTTCCTTTTGGTTTGAGAAATTGAAATTTCTTATTATAAAACTTCTTTTAAATCATATTTCAAACTGTGAGAAACATCTAGTCTCAAGTTTATGGTTGAAATACTATTGAAGTTATGCAGTCTCTTTCCACCCCCACATGTTTTTTAATATTGAACTTTTTCAATATAGAAACCCACATTGGAACATGCTTTTTAATTTGACGAAAACTATATTTCCATCGGACCAATACGTAGGCATATATTTCTTATTATTTCGTCAATAATATAATTTAATGGACGCGTCTCCATTTCAACGTTTTTTTCTCAAAATTCATTTTTTTTTTCGATGCAAATAAAAGAAATATATATTCTGTTTTTTATTCAATACAAATGGGGAAAAAATGCCCATTAACCTTGCTCATTTACGAAGGAGAAAAAAATTATAAAACCTATTGCGCTTCTTGTCGCGTAAAATTAATATCAAATAAAGAAAAATCTCCCTCGAAGGTCCATAAATTGAAAAAAAAAGTTCCGGAAAATATATTTTCGCCAAGACAAACTCGAGAAGATACGGACGTAAAATAGAAAAAAATAAAGAATGAAAAACGATGGCATGTTATAGGAGCATGTTTTATACCTTTTACACATGCAAAATGATAATTTTACGTTTATGTCGAATGGTTGTGTAGACTGGAAAAGTTCAAACACACTTTAAACATGATACGAAAAAAACCCACCTGCACAAGTCGGCGAATCCGTTCATTGCCGCCAAATGCAACGCAGTCCTGCCAACTCTTGTTTTACTGTTGATAAATGCTTTGTGGGTGAGTAATGCGTCGCATACCTGCGCAAATATTCTCGTTGAAATACAGTATTTAGAATTTTAGTTCCAATTTTAATGGGTGAGGTATTTTAACCTGTAGATATCCTCGATCTGCAGCCAAATGCAAAGCGGAACGACCTTCTAAATCGAAAACGTCCACTCTGGCGTGATTATTCAACATCGTATTGACCAATTCCATGTGACCTCGGTGGCACGCGATCAATAACGGAGTCCATCCGATGGTAGTCTGCTTATTCATCGCTTTCTGCACATCTGCGGTGCTCATGAATTCGAGAGTTGTGCATAATACGTCATTATTGCCAACATCCGCGCAGAAATGAAAGGCTGTTTCGTGGGTCTGCAAAATTAAAAGAAAATTAATCAAAGAATAAAATACAGCTCTGATAAGTTGATTTGGTCACTTACAGCTTTTTTAGCCAAAGTCACATCGATTCCATTTTCTAGCAATAGTTTCACTACATCACGATTGGCTGAGAGAGCAGTGGCTTCAGTGTTGACTTCTTCGGCTGCATAGTGGAGGGACGAAGCGCCATCTTCGTTTACACCATTTACATAAGAGGTGGCCACGTCTACACCGTCTCGAGCTTTTACGAATTCGATCAGTTGACGAACTACTTCGTTTCGACGACTTTGACAAGCCAGATGAAGCGGCGTTTCTCCTCTCTGTACGAAAATCAAATTAAATCTCACTCTTTACTATGTAGAAATTACCACACGACATATTCGACACTTCAAAGAGAAATTCCAATCAAAACGCACCTTATTAGTGAACAAAGGATCTCCGCCATCATCCAAGAGTAAAGACAACGTCTGCAAATTGCCATGTTTCGCAGCCACATGAACCGGAGTCTCGCCATCGTCTGTAGCCAAATTAGGAGCAGCTCCAGATTTTAACAACATGAGCGCGCATCTATCTCCGTCTTTCACTCTGGCAGCGATATGTAAAGGAGTTTCTTTCATTTTTCCACCTTATGCATGCACACAGAAGCGAAGACATCATCGTTTTTGGCGAAGTGTTCTTGACAATTTAAACCTACGCAGCATCACTTACCTCGAACGTGTACATCGGCTCCGAAACCTAGTAACGTTTCAACCACAGCTGGTTTACCGGATTCGACAGCGATATGCAAAGGCGTATAGTTATCCTGATGAATACAAACAAACGAATTAGACGTGCTGACTTGCAACTCGTCAAAGAAAAATATGTACCATAATATTGAAAAGCGAACAATGTGAAAAAATCTTCGATTATGTACATATATATACTCACGTTCGTCGTCACGTCTACTTTTTCTCCTTTTTGTAAAAGTGTGTTTATGATTCCTACGTGACCGTATCGAGCAGCAGTATGGATACTACGAGCACCACCCTAAATAACAAAAAAATTATCAGAGATTAATTAACCAGACAGTACGTGAATTGGTTTCAAAATAAATAATTCGGAACGCCTGAATTTACCTTATTTGGCATATGCAAGTAGACTCCTTTTTTGAACAGCATCATTGCGCAATCAGCATGCCCATTCAGGGAGGCGATATGCATCAAAGTACTGCCATCTTTTGTCCTTTCAAAAATGGAAGCCCTAAATTTATCAGCTAGAAGCTCGATTATGGTTGCGTGGCCATTCTCAGCAGCTAAATGCATCGGAGTCCGGTCTGTAACAGGAAATGGACAGAAACCGAATGAACTAATTACTTATACGAGTATATCAAAATAGAAGGGAGGGAGAATTCATTTTCAAATTATTTTTTTTTGAATTTTGATCAAAATGCACAAAAAAACACATTCGAGAAGTAACTTTTCAAATTTTCACTTAATTTGAAATGTCGAGCTTTCACTCTGAAAGCTCAAATTTTGGCTTTTGAAATTTTAATGAATGATTTTCTGCCATGTTTTACCATGAGAACATTTGACGCAGATTTGTTCCAAGTTTAACCACTTTTTAAATTTGAACCTACGAAATCGCAAATACAAGAAAATTACTGGACTAACCCCTCCCCTCCACTCGCTGGAGGATCAAGATGAAAATTCCAACATGTGATCGAAGAAAGCATTGTGAAAGAATTCGAGCTAAAAACCGGAGGACTCGATTTCATTTTTGATTCCAGTTTACACGCAATAAGTTGGAAAACCACTAGATGGTGTTAATAAAATTGCATACTCAGTTTGCCGTAAATACAGAGCATCATAATACCTACAACGAACTGAGTAGAGAATTTTTTGACATAATAATATGTTTTTCCATCTGATTTATTGCAAAATTGCCTAACCGTGATTAATTTTCTTTTTATTATTATGTACTATATTGGCTATCTGAATCTTATTTATCAATTTTCTCTCACGAAGGGTGTAATAATCCAGTAATTAACCCCCCCTCCCTCCTCAAAAGTAATACCCAAGCAGTCAAAATCTTTGCTTTTTGCCAGAAATTGCCAAAAGTGTCACCTTATTTTGTCAGAAATTTCCAAAAGTTTCAATTTTTGCCAGAAATATTCAAAAAGTGATTGCCAAAAAGTTCTACTTTTTGATGAAATCGTCAAAGACTTTCTTTTTGACAAAAAATTTCCAAAAGTCTAGCATTTTTTTCAGAAATATTTTCTGATAAAGTAATAATTCAAAACCTAATATCAAAAAAAAAAAAATTAAAAAAAATGTGGTTTTATGGTCAAAGTTACAGATGTTGAGGGGAGAGGGAGTGGTAAGATTACTTGTAGGTACACGTTTTTTTCAAAAAAAAAAAAAAAAAAAAAAACTATAAAACTTGTTGAAATTGCCAGCAAATCTGTTGGTGAGGTTTGAAAGACAATAACTAAATAGAAGATTTAGATTAAAATTCATTCAAGATTTTGAAAAGGTACACAAGTTAAGAGCTAACATTTTAGTCATTTTTTATCCTCTTGAGATTTCAATTTCCGTGGAGAGGGGGGAAGGGGGGGTTAAAGTCTCTAGTTTTAATTGAAATTTAAAATTTTTTTAAAATTAATGATTGTTCAACCTCTCTAAGACCTTCCCCCTCATCAAGGTGTCTTTGAAAATGAGTGCTTCCATCACCCCCTCCCCCTCCTCACTACTCATTTTCACTCAATTGTTTGAGAATTGAAAAAAAGTACAAAAAATTCAGTTACCAAGTCTGCATAACTTTGTATTGTTTTTTTAAATTATAATTTTTGGTTATTTTTGAGGATCAGAATGGATTTTGAAAACATCTCAAACAGCCTTTTTTTGGCGAAGTTTCAATTCTTTAAACATGTTGAAGTCTACCTCTTGATTTTCCAACATTTTTTTCAAATTACTAATTATACTAAACGATGAGAAAAATGAAATTTCACCAAAAAAAAATTGTTATCAAGATTTTAAATTTTTGATTTTTTTTTACAAAGTTCTCTAAAAAATTTAATTTTGAGAATTTCGAAAGATTTTGCATTTTGCTACAAGAAAACTCTGAAATTTCAACTCTGTAGAAACCATTCTACAGGTCTCTCAACTTAAAAAAAAAACTCAAATCGTCTTCAGCACATTTGTTTGGAGGGGATAGAGGTAATCTCAACCAGCAGAAACATTTTTGAACTGGATGAATGAAAATTATAATAAAAGGTAGGTAGTAGGTACCACTATAGGTAGAATTTTACTCATTGAATTGAATTTTTCGATTTTTAAATAATTTTTAAAAATTCCAATTTCGCTGATTTTTCATTTAAAAAGTCAAAATCAAATCAAACAAAGATAAAATGCTGAAATTAGATTTGTAATTCATTTTAGACCTCCAGAATCAGTTGGCAGGGATTTCAAGCTGTTCCGGAGCCTCCAGTGAATTTTCGAATGATCTATATTTAAGTAGGTAAAGTCCAAAAAATGGGTGCAGATGAAGTTCAGCATCAAAAAATTCGAATCAATCGTTCTTGTGACTGATTTCAACAAGAAATCTTCAAGGTCGATTTTTTATGTTTTCAATTCAAATTCACTTTTTTGTGATATTTTTAAAAATTGTAAAATCACAAAAATTCGTTGGAGGCTTAAGAATGACTTGAAACTACCACCAATTGATTTAGGAGGTTAGGTAGTCTATAAGAGATGAAATTTCAGTTTTCCACAATTTGATACAATTTCGATTTTTTCAAGGGAAATTGGTTAAAATTTGAAATTTCAAAAATTCACGAATAGTAGGTAGAGAAATGAAAATCAGGCTTCTGAATTCTATTTTAAAAAACCTTCGAGCTAAAAAATTTTGAAAATTCAATTTTTATTGGAACTTAAATAAAGCAGTTGTTGAGCAAGGTAAAATTTCTTACGTGATACTGAATCGTAAAAAGGTAACGAGTGGACTTCGAAATATTTTTCAAATTTTTTTTTGCAGCCCATCCTTGAAGACTTAGACATAAAAATATCATCTACTGTAGCCACCTGTCTCATTTTTTAAAGGAATAACAAATACATATTATTTCAAAGTTCCCTCTCTCCCCTCTCCCTATTTTCACACTAATGATTTTCTGTAAACAGAATTTCAAGGAGGAAATTTCTACTTTACACTTTAATTAAACAATTGATACTGATTTTTTAAAATAATTGCTCGAACATACCTTGATTGTCGGTAATGGAAGCACTGGCACGTACACTGTAAAAATATTTAACAAGCAGATCGTCTCCTTCAGCGGAAGCTATATGCAATGGGGTTTGACCTTCACCCTAAAACAGTACAAAAAAGTGTATACTATTCACAGATACACACATACCTCTGCCCTGATATTCAAAATCACACACTTACATTCTGAGAATCAACATTCGCTCCATAATCTACCAATATCTTGACCATATCTAGATCTCTACGTCGAGCAGCTAAATGCAAAGCGGTATCTCCTGTATCGGTGGCACATTTCAGTTGTTCTGTTGGCAGCACTGATAGTAACTCTCGACACATGGACTGATTTCCGGCCTCCACGGCCAGCAATAAGGGAATTCTGCCAGTCTAGAGTAAAATAACAAAAATAATTATACAACTTATCCATTCTGAGTCTCGAGCACTCGGAGTAAACGCATACTTACGCCATCAGGCTTCAATCGAATCTCTTTTCCGCCAATATTGAGTAATACCCTGAGAATACTCGTAGCCGTGCCTGTTTGTCTACTCGCCACCAGATGAACAGCAGACTGCAGTTTTGGCTGCAATACGATATTCGCATAGATTTTTCATATTGTTTAGAGGTGCCCATAGTAACAGGTAATTATATGTACTTACACCACCAGGTGCGCCGACATCGACACCTTTCTTGGCGATTAACATTTTTACCACGTCTTCTCTAGAATACATGGCAGCGATATGCAAAACATTACAATTTTCCTGTCAATTGAAACAGAATTTTTAGAAAATATGTACCTACTCGAAGTTTCAAACCAGGAGAGAGAAAAAAAATGTCATTTTTCTCATAATTATACATCCTAGTTTAAATTTATGGGAGAAATAAGACTGATTTATAAGATAAAATTACCCAGTTTTTTCTATTTTTTCCCCAACAATGGCAATGAGATTACAAAATAATTGCAGAGGCTTAAGAAATGTACGTGAAAGTTCAAGGTCATCCGATTACAAACAAAAAAACTGTAACTCACCCGACGAATTTGATTTACGACCAAAATACATCGTTATTTTTTTTTTATTGCCGATTGAAACAAATCAATAAACGGTGAAAATTGCTGCAATTTCAAAGGTCAAAGTGAATGAACTACATAAACTGACACTCGTGAGTGTGTTTTAAATCAGCACACACAAAGTTTTCTTTAAAATTAATTACCGCTTGTGTACTTGTATGTACATATACGATATTTTGAATCAATCAAAATTACCATGGTTTCTTGAGCACGAGAGTACAACGAGTATTTTGATTTGAAAACTTTATATGCGTGTGGGGGTTGATTTTGAAAATTAATTGGAAAGAAAATTTATTAAGACGAGGTCGTTGGTTTGATCTGCGAGTGTGGGTTTGGATGGCAGATTACTTTTTCTCAGTACGCGAGTTCGTTCTTTTAATAATTAAAAAAGTAAAAGAAGAGAAAAATGAAGAAAAAAACTAGCTTCGACTTCGAGACCTGATAAGAATGAAATTAAATTTCAACAATAGAGGAACATTTTTTACACGTTAATAAACAGGTATTTAACTTATCACGTGCCATTCGAAAGAATCAGTTCTGAAAAGACAGAACTACACGAGGAAGGATTACACGTGGTAATATGACTTTATGACTTTATAGCAGATATTATTAATGAAAAAATTCTTTTAAAAAATGAAAAACCGTAAAACCAAACGTGCTCGACGACGAGAATTCAATTTTGCGTGGGAGATGAAATATATGGATAGTTAATCTGTGTTAAGGTACCGTTATTTTTATGTGGTAGCAGATTCCTTGAATCAAAGGATCATGAACCGAGCACCAAATGGAACAAATGAATGAACAAATACTGCGGAAAAGCATTATTTTACGTGAAATCACTTCGATTAAAAACGAAAAACAGTTCAAATAATGGTTCAGAGTATGAATTTTTAATTGGAAATTTTTCTATCTTATACTTTTTAGAATTAACTATTTCAAAAATTCTTCAAAATAAAAAAGTTTTTTTTTTTAAATTTTTCAATAACGAAGGTGGACACTTCAACACGATTATCTCAAGCTCTTATTCCACGGAGCAAATATCATTTTTGTGGTTTTAGACATTATTTTAGGAAGCCTTGAAAAATTCTTTTAATGACATTTTTTTCATGACTACACTCTCACGAATCGACAAGTCTTTTGAAAATATTTGTACTTACTAAAAAATTTTTGGTCCTCTAAAAAAAGATCAGAGTATACAAAATCGTTGCAAATTAGTTATATTTTTTGGTATAAATCCCAAATAAAACAATTTCCAGAAAAAATGTTTCAAATTTTCTTACACTAGCGAACCAAGGAAGGGGGCAAAGGAAAGAAACATTAATTCGAAAATTGGTGTGAAAAATTCTGTATAAATAATTTTCAATGCAAAGTTGAAAATTTACTTGATAGAATGAGAATTTTTAAAGCCACCTTGTTCATTTTCCACATCAGGTATTTTCACCAAAAACGTAATAAAGACATCAAAATTTCTTAACGACCCTTCTACTCTTCCTTCTCCATTTTTATAAAATCGCGTGACGCATTGTTTGTTCTGCTTTCTATAGTACAGACTTTATTTCTGAAATAAAACACTCCCAACTCCCTCGAGACCCCTCCCCCTTTCCTTGGCATTCCTTCATTCCCTGAATTTCAAAAAACATCAAAAAACGTACGTAGGTAAGTAGATTTTAGATGCTGCTGATGCAAATTTTATACGCAAGTTTTGGATACGACATTTTTCTCCCGCCCCCTTCCCCCCAGAACATTTTGAATCTTAACGGAAAAAGTGGAAATTTTCAATTTTCGGGCTATGTGTTGTAGTACATGCGCTTGTTGTGTCACATTTAGAAATGTTTAACGTTTAACCAGTTTAACCATATTATACTATTAATTAAATTAAAAACCAAAAGATAGCGCTTTCCATGTATTACTCAAACTCGTTTTTACGCTCTTTGGTGAAAAACCGTTTTTGGCACTTAGCATACTTTGCATCTCCACCATTCAATTTTATGAAGTGAAATTTAAAAAATTTAAGAAAAATTCAAAAAATATCGCCTGAAAAACTTTTAAAAACACAAAACAAAAAATTATACCAATGAGCATGATGATTGATATTATGCTACAATTTCAAATAGGTAAATAGTTCTCAATACACAAAGCAATATTGTAGAATTTTTTTTTGAAATATAAAAAACTGAATACCTAGACCTACTATGTACATATGTATTTGAAAAAATTCTTCCGAAAAATTAATTAATTAATACCTAACTGGCAATGGCACCCTTCAACTGGACAAAACCAGGATAGATCAAAAGGACGCATTCCTAACCTCCCTCTTTCACCAAAATTTTAAGAGCTCAAGTTCATTTTTAGATTTTTGAAGAACTTTTATGGGGATTTTTCAACTTTTTCACAAAATATATTTTTTTCAAACAAAATGAACCAGGGTGAAAATCGAACTGAATACTGCAGAACAGAACTGAACTGACTACTGGACTGAAAAATACTGAAATTTCATTTTCTTTTATTTTTTTATTCATTCATTTATTCATCATCATCAGTCTTTCTGTCGTTTCATCTTTTCATCTTTTTGTCTTTCTGTCTTTCCATATGTGTCATACCGCAGGTAAAGGGCCCATTTGGTCGATATTGAGTTAGGGGTGGGGGGGGGGGGGTAAAGTAGACCTCCGGAGCAATCATATGAGCTGGATAGAAGCCCAAAAAGTGCAAAAAAAACCTCCAAAAAAAATCCAGAACTAATAATTTGAAAAAATCAACTTTTGAGAAAATTGCCTTCAAAGTTTTTTTTTTGAAAAAAGCTGAAATTTCAAGTAATCCGAAAACCTCATACCTAAAATTGAAGATTATTGTTTCTGATGTCAAATATTACTACCCACCTACAATAGCGATTTTTTTTACTCAATATTTTCATGTTTATGAGTATTTTAAGCCTGAAAAACAATGATTAATAAATTTAAATTTTGCATAAAAATTCATTACTCAGTTCAAAAGCAGAAAAAAAAATGATTAAATTACATTTTCTGTCAAAATTCAACTTCTAAAAATAAAAATCATGAAAAAAAATTTTCAAAAAATTTCTTCCCCGGGCGGGATACGAACTCAGATCTCCTGCTCCGCAATCCGTTATCAGTGTCACAGTGCTAACGATGCACCAACGTAAACCGTGTTTTTGGATGGTATACATGTTGCCACTGGCAACTAGGTGCAGTATAATTTGTAGGGTATTTTTTTGGAAGCGAATTTACTGCTAAAAAGCAAAAACGACCAAATGGGCCCTTTATAGAAAAACTTTAGTTCCGTTTTTCTCTGCTTGGGGCGCACCTGCGGCCTTGATACTTCGACACGAGATAGTCGGATATGTTCTACATCGAAATCCATCAAAACCTCGATTTTCGATTTTTTCAACTGTTTCACTAAAAACACAATTATCTCGATAAATAAAAACGACCAAATGGGCCCTTTACCTACGGAATGACACATATGTTCTTTCTGTTCTCTCTCTCTCTATTTCTTTCATTCTTTCTTTCTTCCATTCATTCATTCTTTCATTCATTCACTCTTTCATTCATTTTTTCAATCATTCTTTCATTTTTCCATTCTTCTATTAATCTATACTGAACCTGAACTGAACCTGAACTCATTCTTTCATTCATTCTTTTCTTTCATGTAGTTTTCCATTCTTCCATTAATCTGTTCATCCATTCATCCATTGATCCAAGCATAAAAAAATTGTACTTACATGGAGTGACTTTTTCAAAATTCTCAAGCATAGACACAATGAAAAAACATCATTTTCCAATAACATTTTAAAATTTTCATTTGAACCCACAAACATTTTTAATAGAACCTGAACTGAATACTTCATTTCAACCCCCATCCCAACTCCGAATCTCCGAATCATGAAAAATACCTGTTTCAGGTTACTCTGGAGCCTCCAGCGAGTTTTCAATTTTCTTCAAAGAGAAATTAGAAAGTTCTGGAGGGAATAGAAAACTCGATTAAGGCCCGAGAATGGCCTAAAAGTAGGCGATGAAATTGAGTAATTATTCAAAACGGTTCATTTCGCTTGAAAAAAATGTACTTACAAAAAAGTTTTAAAAACATCATAAAAACAGTTTTTTTTTTTAAATAAATTTTTCAAAAAATCGGCAAAATATTCAGAAGTAAAACTTGAGCTTTTAAAATTTTGGTTACAAAAGGTTTCGGACATGATCTTTCCATTTAAGCTTTCTTTCCTTTCAATTGGCGGTGTAAATGCCTGTTCAAAAAGTTACAAAATTAAGTATTTTGAACGTTTTTTTGTTTCAAAGAAATAAAAAAGTTCAATAATGCTCTTTGGAATGAAGTAGGCCTAATTAATTTATTACACAGGTTCATTTTGTTCAGAACAAAAATATTTCATGAAAAAGTTGAAAAAAATTACCATAAAAAAGAAAAACAGCTGCATTAAATTTTTTGAGCCCCGCAAGGGCACATGTTGTTGTCGCTAGAGGTAGTCTCTAGGTAGTAGCTCGGATCATCAAGAGGAACCAGTCCCCCAGGAAACAGATGAGAAGGCAAAGATAACACCAGGGGTATTCTGTGTGTCCACGTCGTATGGGGTGGTAACATTTTACTGTTTGATGGACTCGGAATCGATAAACGTGGCTAAAGCAGAATTCTCCAGTTGGTGGAATGATGGGGAGGAGTAGCAAGTCGAAGGCCAAGCCTCTACATAAATACGGATTACAAACAAGAATACGTAAGAGCTGCAGAACACCATCAACTCACTTGTTCCAGCCACAGGGAAGCGCAAAAGCTTCAAAGTGAGAAGGTGAATCAGCTCTTAGAAACTGGCAAATTTGGTTAAGGGAGTAAACCCCAACAGAAAATCATGGTGGAAGGCAATGGGAAACCAACACCATTACATTTCCCTAGAATTATATCCTGGACATCAATTAGCAATTGCCCTAAGTCCCCATCAGGCTGATCCTCATTCGCCAAGGCAGTCAGATAGGATGCTAAGAATACACGGAGTTAAAACAAGGCAGAACAACATCAACGTTGCAACCTGGAATGTGAAAACTTTGTACAAAATTGGAAAAAACTCGCTAATGTAATTATGGAAGCCAGAAGATTACAAATCGACGTATTAGGAATAAGCGAGACCCAATGGACTGGAAATGGTAGAAACTGGACAGATAAAGATTACGAAATGATTTATATCAAAAACAGAAAGCTAAAGTGTTTACTTAGCTCATGAAATATGAGAAAACAATATTTTCACGCTAGCAGTACAGGGGAAAATTCAAGGAAGAACGACGAGGGGGAGGAAATGATCGGAGCTGTTAACAACAAACTCACTGGCCAACTCTCCCTGTAAGACCCTGAAAGAAATTATCAGATACGCTAGAAACTGGCTAATAGTGCAGGAGATTTAAGCCAAAAATTAGCCGAACCGGGAAAAAATTGTTACAAAAGGTTTTTTTGGCTCAATGTATTATATAAGGTGTCCTAAAAAACATATCCAAAATCCGCTAAAATCCGAGCAGGCGTTCACCCCTTTTTTGAAGCTTTTGGGGACGCCCCACCCCCCCTAAAATGAGTTGTGGTAAAAATTGCAAACGAGGTGTCAAACAGCATTAGAATTTCACGCTGAACACGAATATCACATTTATTTTTCCATATTTTGACTTTTAGTTCGAGTTTAGAGGCTCAAAAGTTATAAAAATGTCATTTTTTGAAATTTTGCCCAAAATTTACCGATTTTAACGGAATTTTAGGAACAAAACGGCTTTAAATGGTCAATTTGAACGGGAAAATGTTTTATAGAAGGTGGTGGGAGAAGATAAAAGGATACGTGTGTCATATTCAAGGTCAATTGATTATCCAGAGCCATAAATCAAGTGTCAGAAATCGGATAAAATGCGACATTTACTCTCGTTTTTTCTGCTCTAGCCAATTATAGCATCACAACCCGCTCTAATTGTCAAAAAATTCCAATTTAGATTTATTGCAAAATTGACCCCGCCATCCCCACCTCTGTGTATGCTCCGAACACCATAAACCTTCAGCAAATACTCAAAGTGGTCAAAACCTGCTCTTATAGTCCTGTTGGGCAATACTATGGAAATAGCGGTACTTATTACACAAAAAATAGTCCGGGCAGAAATTATTTACAGTCAAGACGTTCAGTAAAATCGCAACAAACATGATATATATTTCGCAAATTTGAATCCAGTCTCACCCTTACTAATAATAGTAGGTTTTTAGGTGGCTAGGTACTTTATTTAAAAATGCAAATTATGTAAAAAAAAAAAAAAAAAAAGAATGCATAAATAAAAATTTAACCTAAAAATCATGAAATTTTCCACATTTCTGCAATGAAAGACATTGGATAATTAATTAATTATGTATCACTGTAAGTATTGATGGTAAAATCACACAAAATGAAGTGCCTTACTGTTAAATATGAAAATATAATGAAATTATGAGTCGCCATTACCACTCCTTCCGTTTAAATCAAACTTTTTAGGTACCTATGTACTTATCCATACTTCATGTGATAGAAAGTGAATTGCAGCATCCATAAATTTGACCATGCGACTAACTATATAATAGGATTTTAAAATCTAATTATGTAGTTATGAATCATCTCTTCACTTCCTTTTACCACCTTTTCTACAAAATTGTTTACCTATGCACATTTAATTGCTTTGTAATAATTACCCAAACCGGAGTTTAGTGATGTTGTCAGAAAATTGATGAGCCTATTATTATTGGGAGTGTTGTTGGCGAAAAGTGAATCCCAATTTTTGAAGTAGGTAATCTTATTATGATCGTCTGTGTAAAAAAAAGGAAACAAAATTTTTTTGAAGATTCTCAATTGATAGCCTGTATAACGATTCCCTGTTCAATAATTTTAATGTAGGCCTATTTCGAATTTGGTTTCCATTTCTTATCATTCGTAGGTTTAAACAAACGGAAACCGGGAAAGTTGAATAAATATTTTTATCTCATTTTCAAAAAAATTCCCGATTTTCTCGTTATAAAATTTCATTGAAAAATATACTAAGCCATCCCTTTTACAATTCAAAGTCATCAAAAATTGTTCCATTAAGGCTAGGTTGGAAAATTTCTAGTACCACGAAAATAAACAAATTTGTCCAATATTTTCCCAGTCACAACAGCAGTACCTTTGAATCTTTTTCTTCTTCAATTTTTCAGCGATTAACACAGACTACAACATATGAACATACCTACGTTGCACCATACGTAAGTTGAGACCATAAGTGCAGGTTTTGACCACTTTGAGTATTTGCTCGAGGTTTATGGTGTTCGGAGCATACACAGAGGTGGGGATGGCGGGGTCAATTTTGCAATAAATCTAAATTGGAATTTTTTGACAATTAGAGCGGGTTGTGATGCTATAATTATTGGCTAGAGCAGAAAAAACGAGAGTAAATGTCGCATTTTATCCGATTTCTGACACTTGATTTATGGCTCTGGATAATCAATTGACCTTGAATATGACACACGTATCCTTTTATCTTCTCCCACCACCTTCTATAAAACATTTTCCCATTCAAATTGACCATTTAAAGCCGTTTTGTTCCTAAAATTCCGTTAAAATCGGTAAATTTTGGGCAAAATTTCAAAAAATGACATTTTTATAACTTTTGAGCCTCTAAACTAGAACTAAAAGTCAAAATATGGAAAAATAAATGTGATATTCGTGTTCAGCGTGAAATTCTAATGCTGTTTGACACCTCGTTTGCAATTTTTACCACAACTCATTTTAGGGGGGTGGGGCGTCCCCAAAAGCTTCAAAAAAGGGGTGAACGCCTGCTCGGATTTTAGCGGATTTTGGATATGTTTTTTAGGACACCTTATATAATACATTGAGCCAAAAAAACCTTTTGTAACAATTTTTTCCCGGTAACATGCCGAATCTCCTGCACTATAATATATGTAGATGGAAATATACGCTATCTCCTGTAAAGGAGTGCGACTACAATGACGACAAAATTTTTTGAATTTTCAAAAATTTTCTAAAATACTTACGTTTCCTTAATGCCAAATCCGTGTATGTCCATCCAAAAAAAATTGTCTTTTTGTGTCACTGATACGACTCTGGGATGCCCTGAATTGAAAAATTTGCATCCGAGTGCAGTAAAAGTGCACCACAAAAGATGCACGAAGCTGACCAATGTTCAATCAGAACTCAACAAACCCTTCCGAACATATCCGAACCTTATCAATGATGAGTAAAATTGTACTTTTTTGTATGGACATACTCTCGGATTTGGCATTAAGGTAACAAAAATCCAAAAATTAACTTTAGTTTCTAAAATTCTGGGATAATTTTCTACTCCCAACTTGTAAAGTGCTCAATAGTGGAGCAAAATAATTAATTATTTCCCCATCATCTCTCATCAAGAACACAACTTTGAAAAATTCTTCTCAGTATTGATCCATTTTTCATCCATTTTTAGTCCTTTCTTTTGACTCAGATTCGATTTTTTAGTCAAATTGTACTCACATCAATGATCGAGGCAACACTGGAGATTAAAGAGGACAAATGTATCAAAATTTTTGAAAATTACAAAAAAAAAATTTTTTAATGTGATTTTTGAGGTTACTTTTTATGAAAATGGCACATATTATGTAGATCTCAAAAATTTAAAGGATTTTAAAAATTCGAATTTTTTTCTTGAATTCAAAAAATGGAAAATGTTGCAAGATAATCTATTTTTGTATGCTTCGGATTTGTTTTTAAACTTGTAGAAGTGCGATATTTTAATTGGGTACTATAAAAGAAAAAAAACCACAAATTTTTTATTCGAAACTATTGATCGAGGTAGATTTCAAAAAAAAAAAAATCCGATGTAAAATGTCAATTGACCTCACCCCCTCTCCCATATTCACTAGGTATATTACACATAAAGAAATCTTTTCATCTTGAAATTCTTCGAGAAACACGAATTTGTCAACGGGAAAGCTCGCGAAAGATTCATCATTCATCTAGATGCCTTCACTTTCGCTATAAGGCACCCTTAAATTAAAACCTTTTCCATACACATCGTATTAAACCTCTCAGAAAACGTGCCAAAAAAAACTCGACTTTCCATCAAGGTTCATTTAGAAGGGAAAAAAACGCAACAAAAAAAGTCGCACCAAAGTCGACACCTGTTAAAAAAAATAACTAAGTAAGCATATACGTGAATTTCTCGACAAATTGTTCCAAGAAAATAAACGCGTCATAATGCTGGCTGTAAAATGCGAAGTTTTTCAACATACGAAACGGAAAAGTGTACTCGGGTAATTGTTTAAATTTATACACAATTAACGCGAGTAGAAAACAAAAGTCTTACATGAAACAGCCTTTGAAATCCGATAAATTTGCAACGCTGTGTTTATGTAATTAAGTCATAAATCTGGTAAAATTTCACATTTTTAACAACCTTTTACTTATGCAAGGTCGTCGGTGAAAATTTTTCAAATGGTTCTCATTCATAGTAACAATGTTTACAAGTCCATAGACACGTTTTCATTTTACGTGTACTTTTTTTTTCTCGCAGGTACCTTATTGTATTTTTATTTTTCTATAAAACTCAACATTCAGACATGCAAAGCTGTAGCTGACAAAAAAAAAAGGGCCAATGTGCACGACTTATCAGGGTGCAATGTGAGGCAAGAGGGGATGAAATATCGAAACTTATGACGATCCTTGACATTTACTACACGAGTGAGTTTGCATTATGCTGCAAAAACGAAACCTGAGACCGAACACAGGTATGTATAAATAGGTACAAGGTGGAAGAAATACAACAATTTTAGTACCGCATCGAGTAGGTATAAAATTTAGTCGTTATTTTTTTTTAAATCAATTTTCGAGCAGATAGTTAGTGACGCAATTAACGCGCAACTTTGAAAGGTTTTTAACCTAATTTATCACCGTAGAAGATATTTATAAATACCTCGGATCGTATTAACCCATTTTAACTCGTCAAATTTCCATCAAAACGGAAAATATAATTTACCAACATTTTTTTTCTACCATCCTAACGAGCTGACGAAGCTGTCGATGTGACGACGACGACGACGAGGCTTTTAAAACGCGCCAAAAAACCGATTAATAATTATATAAAATAAGAACGCCTTTATCAAAGTTAATTGTATCGTATATACGAAGCCACCCACTAGATATTTAATCTCGGTCACTAAATCAAACCGGACATTTTCCTGTTATCTGGGCAACAAATTAAAGAAAAAGGGAAAATCTGAGCGGCGCGTTATCGTACGTGGGTGAATTTTATATAAAATTTAATCAATTTAAAGCCATAATGCACATAACGAACACACCTTACAAGCTGTTAAAATAATTAACCGCAAAGAGGGGAGTGGTCGACCCATTTCTTCAAATACGCGGCGAGAAAGTAATGGTCGGTAATGTACGTTTTCGTGCCTTTTAGAACAATTTGCGATAATTTCTGCTTTTTATATCATAAAAAAAAAGTTGTCTTAACAGTATGATTAAAGAAAAGCCAGGGCTTTTAACGCGATAAACACGAAGGCGGCTGGGAACGTTTTTATGGTTAACTTTCAATGGACGAGGAAGTGAATAAGGTAGACTTAAGTAAGTTTTGACGCGGTGGATTTTGTACATAATCACTGTACTATGTGCGACGTTTAGACGACAGGCGAAGGGAAGGAATACAGGATGACAACGTTATTAAATGTCATAGAAAAGTTTTATGTATACTATACGAGAAATCTAACGTATAATTTGACTTTGTTAGGCAGCGCCTTACCTACCTACTTATGAACGCATAAGTTAAAGAAACGATAGCGCGATGGTTTTTGAAAAAATTCCTCTCCCTTCTACCTCGTCCCGTCTCTTTGAGGAGAAAAACTTATTAAATTATGTAGATTTTGCGATGATAATACTTTTACAACATCTTTATAATTTCTCCATTCGACTTTATTCAGGTTCAGATCAACGGCGAAGATTTCGGATTAAAATTCCAAACTTGTTTAAAATTTCAGAAATCTCATTTTCACCGTTTTTTAGCGCAAGTTGGTATACATACAAACTCCCACGCGCGCCCTGTTTTCCTGCTTCTGTGTTTCGTCGAACAAGCATTGAATTTCACAAGCAATACGGTTTTAATAACGGCGTAAAACAAAGCTCTATAACCGCAGTACGTACACGTGTGTTTGTTGGATTACCGTGTACGTCTACGTACACAAGCATATAGGCAACTTTGACGACACGTTTGTTTATCAGGTTGTTGTACTGCAGGTTACCTGACAATATGTTTGTCTGTGTGGTTGCAGTTTTAAAATGGAGTTTGAGTTTACAGTTTACGTAATTCACAAAGTGGTGCTTGAGGGAAATATGAGAGACCAGAGTAGAGAGCCTATATATCACAGTTCAAGTATTTTGAAAACAACATCATTATATGTATAGGGTGCTCATGAAGCGAATGATCAGATTCGAGATTTGGATGTAAATGAAATAATTCTCAACTTTAAAAAATGAGTTAGGTACATACATTGAAAAGTGAGAAAATTCTATCAAATTTACAAATAATCCGAGGAACAGTGCGTTCAAAAATGAATGAATTTTATCATGACAGCTTTTGAGACAGGATTAAAATTTTGAAAAGCTATTAATGCGCATTGCCTGTTCTGATGACTTCGAATTTTTGAAGAAAAAAAAATCGTAAATCTACAAATTCAGGAGCTGATAACTTTCTAAATGTTGGTGTGGATAAAAATTTTTCAATTTTTTTTAGCCATTTCACCCCCCCCCCCCTCGTCCCAGTCGAACCCTCCGAAATACAAAAATTCATCTTCCTGATAAAAATAACCAACCTCACAAACCAAATCTAACCCCCTCCCCCTTTTACGGGTGTGATAATCTTGTAATATTATAAACACCCACAAACAAACAAACAAAATTTGTGTCTTCAAACGATGTTTGCCTCTTGATTTTCAAGAAAAGCAACATATTATTCCCTCCACGTTTTTTTTTCTTCAACAATACGTACATCATTTATTGCATTAAAAATTCAAGTCTGATCGCTTTCTTTCCGGACACCCTGTATAGTGTATATTTAATTCCGAATCAAGTTCTCATGAGCTGATAAACACATTATCAAACCATAAGCCTACCAATTTTTTTATTTATTTCAAAATCACATGAAATGTGAGACTTTTGAAGTTTTGAGGTTCCATTCAACATACAATGAGAGGGGGGTAGGGGAGGTCGTTTTACATTTTTTCAAAAAATTATTATCAAATGACCTCAAAAAGACGTAAGAAAACTTCAACGAGAACCAAAGTTTGAAAAAAAAAATGTTTTCTTTCCTTTTCTTTTCAGTTGATGTTGACCAAAACATCACATCACATCTCGTAAAATGTAAATGCAAATCAGTTCTTCAATTTTTAATTGAAAATATTTACAAAATTATCATAATTAAGCCAAAAGAAAAACTCATATTTTGAGAACTCTCGAACTTGACAAAAATGAACTTAGAGCTTTTCTAATGACCAAAAAATTCTGATATGAAATTACTGAAGACATCAAAAGACCATCTAAACTAAAAAAATTGAACTATTTGAACATTCTTCGAATTTCTTAAAACTTCTACCTTTTCCAGATGAGGCAAAGAAAGGAGGAAGAGGAACTCTGAACTAAAAATTTGACAGTTTTTCTTCGTCTTACTGAATTAATTTGGCGAGAATCATATTTTTCAATTTTTCCATTTTTCCATTCCATATTTATTTTAAAAGAGTGTCTAGGGCTCTCAATGGGGGGCGGGGGAAGGGGGAGAAGGGAGCAGATGGGCCAAATGAATGTGCAGAAAATTTTATGCTTTTGATGATTTTATGTTTACTTGCAATTTTTTATTTTTGACCTTTCTTGCGCTTATTTTTTGAGTAATCTGGCTTCAAAATGAATAAAAACCACCCCCCCTTGATCTTATTCGCAAATTGTACATATATTGTTTGCTCATATATTTTTCAAGTTGAACTTGTTCAAATTTCAAGTTTTGTACAATTTTGCATTTTTCTCGATTGAATCATTGAATGAAAGATATGATAGTTTCTCACAATAAAATAAAATTCGGATTAAATAAATTTTAAAAAATTGAAGAAAATTGCGATTTAGGGTAATTTTGTGTGTTTTGTGTTTTTTGTTGATCAAGTATCGTTTGTTAAGTACCTATTTATAAATCGTAAGCTGAAAGATGAATAATTTTGGTCTTTAAAAACTCTAAAAAAGTTGAAAAAACTTCAAAAAAACACTGCATTCAATGGTTTTAAAAATATGTGAATGATTCCTTGGAATATAGCTAAATTTTTGAGATATTCAATTTTGGGATTTTTCGTATCTTTTTACTTTTCAAAAAATTCTTGAGTGGTTTTCATTCATTTTTACCCCAAACTTACGAGTAATATTTCAAAACTATCAAACAAAAATGATATAAAAGTGGACTAAAAAAATAAACTCGATTTTTGGACGCTTAGGTCCCTAAGTCTCATTCGGTGTTACATTGAGTCTGTTTGGCTATCTAGATCATGAAAAAAGTTGACACGATTTACTTCATTTTTAGGAACCCTGGATTTGATGGCTTGATTTCTGTTTGTATGTACTAGTTATTTGAAAAAATTTACAAAAATCAGTGAGTATTTAAAATCATGAGAATCAAAACTTTGGAGTCCATTGAATCTAGAAAAATATTTCTGTAACTTTTTTAAAATTTAATTTTTATTAGGTACTAGGTAGGTAGGTACCTTTTTATGAAAAAACCCAAAATCAAAGATATTTTAAACAATTTATTAGAAAAAAGGAGAAGGAAAAAGATATGAAAATTCTGACCAGCCAAACAAAAATTTGAAAAATTGGTACCTTTTCAAACAGGAAAAAAAATCAAAGTAGGTAATTCTGAGCACAAATGCAAAATTTTTCTCACATTTTGCCTGATTTCAACGTTTTATCAGGTTTTGGTAGAATTGAACTTGAATTTTTGAGTGAAAAACGATTGAGGTGTGACACCTTCCCCCCTTTCCAAACACACAGATCCTCTAAGTAGCCAATTATCATGATTTTTTTTTTTTGAATTACACAAAATTATAGAAGAAACTCATTTCATATCTGGAAATTTGAATTATAACAAATACTTGTGAGAAAAGTTCTAAAATTGAACCAGCAAGTAGGGATACTTTAAGACCTATAAAACAAAACTGTAGAACCCTTCGAAACATTGGATACTAAAATTATTTACAATATCGTAACATTTAGATGCGTGAATTTCTCACAATGAGTGTATTTTTGATTTCTTTCATATTTAGCCTCAAAGAGGGAAACTTTTGAATGTTCCCAAGATGAATTCAACGTGACACTTTGATAATTTTTAGGAACTTGACTACTTTGAAAAAAGCATCTTTTTCAAAATTTCTATAATTGCTCAAAATGTTTTCAATTTTGGAAATGGGCAATTTTGTGAGAGACAATTTTTTTTGTCTCAAAAAGTTATGCCAAAAACCAAGGTCAGAAGCTTTAAGTTTTACAAATTTGGACACTAGCTCTTTCAATTTTTATATCAAGAACAAGTCAGAAAAATCTGATATTGGGTGCAGGCCATTCTCCACTCCCCTTCTCCCCACATTTCAGTACGGTATGTACCAATGCAGAGTTTCATTCTAATCAAAGGGATATCACTTTTGAAGATTCTCTCGTAAGTTCTTCTCATATTAAAGTTTTTCAAAAAAACATGGGGTAAAAAGTATTCAAATTTTTGTAGGATTTGATGAAGCATAAAACTGTGATTTTAAGCTTCAAAGAACTGTAACTTTTTTTTAACTAAAAAAAAAACCTCTTTTAAAAGTTTCCAGATATTTTCATGAAAATAATCCAATTATGTCAATATTTCAAAGCATACTATCTACATATAAATTTTTTATAAAGAAAATTGCTCATTCAAAATTTTTGTAGGAAAATTTTTCTTTTTGAATCCCAACTTCTTGATGACTAAAAAAATGATCTTTGTAATGATTGAGTCACATCGCTCACCACGTAAAAACCAATCCCCCCTGTTCTCAAAGAATAAAAATTCGTATTAAATAAGCAAACAAACTGAGTACTTACAAAATTCCTCGCAGATACATCGCATCCAAGATCGATGAGCCGATCAATCAACGAAGATCGATTTTCCTTTACCGCTAACATCAATGGTGTCATTCCAGTAGTCTAAAAAAAAAACAAAAAAAATCAATAACTTCACATCTCTCAACACCGATAAAAAAATAATCAAAAAATAAACATTACCACATCAGAGACTCCAGCCAAAGGCATCGATCCCGCATCTTCACCCCCGGACGCGATAACTTTTTCCAAATTCTTAATGGCCTGCTCAGCCGGAGGCCATTCACCTTTCTGGCACAGCTGCAGAATCCTCTGAGCAGCATCTCGATTCGAAGATCCAGCACTGCTCGGTTTCGAACTAATACCAGGTAGTTGATCTCCTGCAATACAATTCCTACACATTATAGGCAACCAGTGCAAAAATCGAATCGGTTTCATTGATTCAGCACCTTTGATCGAGTCACGTTTCTCTGTCGAATAGTTCTCATCTTTCGCAGGTCCACTTCCAGCAGCTGATTTATCTTCCGGTGGTTGTTTAGGATTCGATGGCTTTTTACCTCCTCCTGTCGACATCTTCTTCATTTATATTATTTTTTATTCGAGTCGGTTTGCCGATTACATGATAGAGAGCTGTTTACGAATAATTGTCGAGGTTGTTTTTTTCTTTATCTTTTGCAATGACGATTCTTCATATCTGTAAACATGCGACCATCTCGTAATACGTAGCTTCAAATTCCGAAGGGGGAAAAACGTAGGAATTTTTCTATCTCAAAAGTGTGTGATGTGCTATCGAGTGAAAATATACGATAAAAAAGTTGCTCTTCGATTGTAAATATAGGTTATTTCAAACTTTCGCTGTTAAATCTCGCTGAATTGGATTAACCGTAGTAGTTGGATAGGAATTTCCGCTTGTAAAAGTTTCTAGTTTGCAGTTTTCGCACGTTCGAAATAATACTTCAATTAGAAATGAACAACGTTTCTCGATACTGCGTGTAAATATAGAATTTATTTTCACTTTGAAGTCAATATCCTCGTGATATAAATCTCTTTACAGCTGATATCTACTTTTTCATCGTGAAGTGTCTTATCAAAGCTTTCATTCGCTACAGAAAAGCTTTCCAAATGGAGAAGTTTTAGAAAAATCTCCGGATGTGCTGCTACTTTTTATCTACAATGATGTTAGAACCCCAATAAAAGTTCTAGGAGCATTTAAATAACCAGAATAGTGCAATCTGGAGAGTCATCTTGGACACAGTATGGAATAGCAGAACGTTCGAAAGTCCAAAATATCGTAATGAGGCGAGTGATAGAAAGAATGATCGTGTGATTGAACGTTCTATTCTACAGCCAATGAGTTAATATCTGAGCAAATTCACTCCTCTACATTGATTATCTATAAACGAAAAAGGTGATCTACAAAATATTATACACGTGCTATTGCAAGAAATTAAGAACTAGCGGTGCTTCGATGACTTGTAAACCCATACCAAAGCCGGCAACTTGTTTTCAGCGGCGGTAAATTCGTTGAAAATCCATCGAAAATATGGGGAAAAACGCGTAAACCGACATAACAGTCATTTCTACACTTCGCAGCATAAAAATGAAAATATAAACACGGCCATTTAAATATGAAAACGAAAAATGTTTTATGCATAAACCAATTTAAAAACAAAACACAACGCCATTAACATCCGAATAAAAATGTGGAATCTTTTTCAAGGGTTGATTCGTAACTGGCACATTGATTCTTCATCCCCATTACAAAAATAGGGGTAACTTTCGGAATTTGCATGTTGAAAAAAATATAGAACAACGGCCAATAGAAATTTTAACTAGTCCGAGAAAAGGTTGCATGCTTAGAGATATATTACTTCAGATATAACAGTCCCTACAGAAGGGAACTTTCTTGTCCTTCGTGTTACACCTGCCTCGCCTTCGGGGTGAAATGGCTTCTCCCCCTTAATTCTATTTTCACGTGCCGGTTTCGCTTTTCTTGCATGCTATACGATTTTACCAAGATTAATACACGGTCTTGTGAAACGTTTTTCCCCCATAATTTGTCTCGCTCTATATGTGTGTATACTATAGAAGGTAGGTAAATACACGCTGAAATTTTCAAATTATCGTAATCGATGATACGCCACTGTTTATATTTTTCTTTCCAACCAGCATCGCTCAAATAGCACGTGCTACAACATCTCGTCTCTGATACTGAGTAGGTGTAGAGGAATGCAACTCGACTATCGTCATCTTTCCACTTGGATGGTGAAATATTTTGTCGCACTAAACCGCATATCGCAATTTTCCCTCCGTTTAATATAATTTTTTATCGATGACCTAGATTTACCTATAACGCGTAATATTCGATATTGCAAAACCTACGCAATCCTCTTGAGAATCGCAATCGTTCAAGAAAACTCTTAATAGCAATCGTTACGAAGGTAAAATGGAAGCAAACTCCACTTTATGAAATTGTTTCCTTCTTGTTTTTTTTTCTGTCTTTTTTTTATTCTACCTTATTTTTTAATAAAATTGAGTTAGATTTTTCTTATATTATGTGCAGTGTGGTACAGTTAGAGGCCGAAATATCAACTGGCGATGGCGATGGCGGTGAGGTCTAGACTTTAACGTATAATATTATTGGCGCCATCAGGCAAGCCAGAGCGTCGAGAAGATGGCAAGTTTCAAAAATCACTCGAGAAGTTATAATTTATCGTTAAATTATGAACGCGGCGTTTTTCCAAGAATTACGCCTACGAAAATATTATAATACAACCACCTTAGAGCTTATACATCTGTATGACAAATTGCTCGTTGAGAACTTTTCTAGCGTAAAATCGATGATTTTTTACGCCTCGTGAGTCTGCGAGAAATGATGTATTAGTTTTATACGTATTACGGGGGTTTAAAATTATTCGTACTTTTGTTTCAAATTAGAGCTATGATCGTAGGTACATGAAGATGAAGAGGTTAACGAGGGTAGAAAAGAGCACAGATAATAATAGATCTAACTTTCAATACAAAATCATCGCTTTGGCGATCGTAAGAAAATCAATTAGCCAAATTGTTGTGAGTGGTGTAAGTCGGGAAATGATGTATTGTGTTCGAGATGGATTTTTTTTACCGCTTTCAAAAACATAATGAAATTATCAGGCTCATCGCTCATAAGCTTCAAATCAACGTTCGCGTTGAGAGAAGAAAATAAGTAAGTAGGTTCACATACCTATAATAAATTTATAAAAGTTAGTAAAAATATGGATAGGTAAGTAATCAAAATGATTGAAAAAAATTATATTAAAAGCTCATAAAAAATTAAAAAAAAAGACATTGTGAAAATGATTAAAAATATCAAAAAAACTGCAAGTAGATATTCTCAAATAAAATTAGAACAAGATCATTAAAAAATATTTCAAATACATATTTATGCATCAATTATGATGATTTTCAAACCATGTTTCTGAAATTTTTCAACTTAATTGTTAGAATGTCTTTCGAAATAATATTTATAGCATTTCCAGAAGTCTTCGCATCAGTTTCATAACGTTCAAATAGTTTTGAATGGATTTTCATGATTATTTCGTAATTTGACCAACACTTCACAAAAAATCTTCAACTATTCTAAATCAATTATCACATTTTACTGATTCAAAGAAAAAATAATTTTATTGAAGTTTCAAATAATTTCAGATTCAGACCAATTTTAATGCCACTTCAAGAGTAAGACTGAAAAGGGAAATAAATGGCCAATGGGGAAGACTTGATTTTTCAAATCGTAAAATTTTCCAAGCAGACTAAACTGTTTTTCAGAGACATTTAAAAAAAAAAATGAAAAATTGCTCATGCAGTCATGCATTAAAATTTTCAAAACTGAGGAACATGAGTTTGTGTTGGAGAAAAATTGATTTTCAGTTGAAAAAAAAGTCAAGGTGGGCAGTAGGCAAGTGGGGTACATAATTTTCACTTTTTTATTTCGTTCCCCACCTCTCCCCCTCGCGAATAATTTTTTTTCAGTTCGTTTTTGAAGTTAGTTGATCAACTGACACATTCATTGCATTAAATCAATGATTCATTGATTTTGACTTTTTTTTTTTTTTAGTTTACCGAAGCATGAAGACTCATTGGTCATTAGACAAGCTCCTGAAAAAATTTTCAGCTGCCCAGAGAAGAATAATAGGGTTTGAATTCACCAAAACGGTGAAAGAATAGCACAAATTGATGAAAAAACCAATGGTTAGTTGAGGAGGTGGATAGCAAAACGCAATAACTCCAAAATTACGAAAATTGAGTTTGATATCTATCCTTATGTAAAATTCAACGGGGAATCCATTCCCGGTGTCAGATTTTGTCCATTAGTTGAATATCATAGCGCAATCGAGGAAAACAAGTCTGATTTTAGAGCTAAATGCATTGAAAAATGAGATTTTGTTTGCAAAACGCAATAACTCCACTACTTTTTATACATTTCAGTTGCGCAGATGTGGTAACACTGTTTTTTTTCATCGGGTGGGTACTGAAAATCATTGGGTAGGAGTTACTTAAAAAAATGGTGCTTTCGTTGCCACTCTCTGAATGCCATATCACACACAGGAATTGTTTGAATTTCACATTCCATCCTTTTAATTGTTTTTTATTGAAAATTCTCGATTAAACATCAATTTTTTCAAATAAAAAATACGGTTTTTTGCAGAAAAACACCAAAAAAAAAATGTTGCGTTCAAAACGCAATAACCTTTTTTTTCTTTTCCTCACTGTGCTTACCCAGGTGACCGAAATTTTGAAATTGAGTGGAAATTTTATTTGTGGCACCTTCCCCTTTCATTTGACACCAATTTCGGAACTCGACCCCCCACCCTTCCCCTCCTGACAATTTTTCCTAATTTCCCAAAAAAAACAAAAATGGAGTTATTGCGTTTTGCTATCCACCTCCTCAGTTATTACTTATTATCCAGGAAAATCGCATTTTTAATCACATTTTCAGACCCCCATTTTAGTTTTCGACAAGACCGAAAAAAATAGTTTTTTTTGGAAGAGCTCAAATTTTTTCAAAAAATGTAGTATACTGTCAAAAATACCATGTAGAACTGGTAAATAAGATGCCTGCAGTTGAAACCGTCCAATCGCACATTTCGATATTTTGAAACATTTCTATGGAAAATTTGAGCCAAAAATAATGTACGTTTTTTTTCACTTATGTCGAAAGTGACCCTCAAAATGTGCAGAGAAAATTTCCCAAAGTTTCCCCAATCACACATTTATACCTATATTTGAAGGTATTTTTTGGGAAAAAAATGGACCACCCCCCCCTTAAAAAAACACAAAAATAAAATAATAACTTGAGTAGCTAAGAAAAACGTTAAATGCTACCTCAATATTTGCATCTCCCCCTTTTCCTGAATGAAAAATAAGATCGAAATAAAAGAATTTCAATGATCCAAAAAAGCAGAATTTTTAAAATCAAATATCTACAGGATGTCTAGAGAGTGCAGATAGAGGGTGTTGCCTAATTTAAATTTGAAGGAGCAAATAATAATGATGACTAGAGCTGGGATTTCTATGCTTTGCATATTTTTATATGGACTAGAAAAAGTGGATTTTTTTGACGAATTCGCCTAATATCACTTTGCATATTTTGCATTTATTTGAGCATATTTTAGGAGGAAAATTCGCATATTTTTGTATACTTATTTGAGCATATTTCTGGTAATTTTTTTGCATACAAGTATTTATGAAAATTTTCCAAAAACTCACATTTTCAAGACTTTTTTTGTTCAAAAAATCGTAACACTGCTAAAGTGTCATCATGAAAATTTTTTCCTGAAAAAATTTATGAATTTGTAAATGATTTCTTCTGCCTATTTTGTAAAAAGAAAAACGTATTTTTTGATTTTTGGGTTCATTTTGTTTTGAATTAACAGTTTTCATGGTTTTTAGCTTGAAAAATCCTTATCAGGGATACCTACGTCACTCGAACTGAAATTTTCGCATAGGTATTGTTTGCATATTTTGGGTGAAAAAATTGCATAAAATATTGCATATTTTCATCATATTTCTACATAAAAATTCCAGCTCTAATGATTACTCTTCGCCAACGATAGAAAATTAAAAGGTTACTTACATATTGTGCTACAAGTAATACAAGTTAATGAATTAATTTTTTTTTTAAATTCATAAATCGATCAAGATTTTTAAAAAAATCTATTCGTAGTTTTTTCAAATTGCAAAATGAAAAAATGTTTCATTTGATGAAATTCTACTAATTTATCAATGTACCTACTAGTATCTATACCTCAACTACCCAACTCTGATTACCATCGTCAAAATACGATTTTACCTGCATGTTAAAAAAGTAACAAAATGAGAAATTTAGCTTTCTAACCTAACTGGATATACATTTTGATTTTGGGTAGGATGGGAGGGGGGGATTTAAACTTCTAAAAATCGCCTGGAATTTCCAGAACTGCTCAAAACCATTTTCAATCAACCGGTGGAAGGTGGTGTCAAAATAAGGGGGAACGCCAAATGTCAGCGTTCTATTTAAACACGTAAGCAGGTAAAATTTTAATTTTTAAATATTTTTGGATGATTTTTTTCGTAATTCTCTAAAAATCAAAAATGAACTTTAGAAACGAAAATTTTGGTTGGTGAAATAAGTATGTACTCGTATTTCAGCGTGCTCTTTCGATCCAGCTTTATCTAGTTTCGAAAATTTTTCTACCGGTTCAAAAACGCATCTTTTAAGAAATTTGACGTTTCAAGCAGTATTAGTTTCTTAGAATAGAGAAAATCGATTTAAAAAATTCTAACCAAACCTACAGAACCTACTCAAAACTAACACAAATTTTCTTCGCCTTCTCGTCCTTGAAACTTGAAACGTCTTCCACACACATTTCTCTTCAAAGTTCAAAGTACACTAACCCGAATCAAAATTCAACTAACAATAAAAAAAACTTCCTCCTGCAATCATTCAATTTGAAAATCTCAACTCTTAACAACCTCTAGCAACAAACTTATCCGAGGAACAACTTTGCAACACGTATCTTCCTCGAAAGCACCACATGTTGATCCGCAATTCCGCACCTACACATCCAAACTTCAACTTGAAATCCATATTGATAACTCGTCACATTTGACATATTTCACACGAATCGGATATCCTGTAAAAACTTTTTCTACAACAGAGATCTGGTATCAAAAAGTAACAATAAATTCTACCCACTACCTACTTATATTTTTGGTAAAAAAATAAGCACGTAAATTCATAAAAATTTATTTGCAAATAACGGCACTATCAATCGTACAACAAGACTTAAACTTTAATCGCTTAAAACATACACATGCGATATAATCGACACGTGTATTTGGTATGTTTGAAATCATTTTTTAAAATACTAATATAGAAATATATTCTTCACCAATCACAACCCAAAAAATTATTACAACTAAGTGCATCAGTTTTCCTCTCAACTACTCTAATCTCTTTTCGGACAGGACTACAATGTATTTTAAACATTTATTGAACAAAAAGAAAAAAATGATAAAATAGTACCAAAGTAAGTACACGCTGATTAAACATGACGTCCTAAACATACAAATATTTAAACAAGGAAGGAGAAAGGGAGAGAACAAATGCAGATAAATATATCTTTTTGATTTTTTAAACACACCAACGATGTGTATGACTAGACATATTACATATTAAGCTACCATACATAGAAAAAAAATATATTAAACATTCTCTTCCTTAATTAAAATTTAGTTCAAAAGTCAATATACAAGGAAATTATACAAAAAGAAAAAAAAAAGACAAAAAGAAAAGATACAATAACAAAAAAATTCACAATAACAACAAATTATTCAATCACTAAAAAAAATTAAAACAAAATGATAATACTGACGAAATACTTGAAACATATACAAGTATATTTTGTAATAACGATGCTCCCAATAAAAAAAAAAGACCACGTATAAGTAGGCTTTGGTTCAGTTTTTTTTCTCTTAAAATTCGAAAGGATATCAAAGATCGATTCGCTTAAATTAGGTATAAATTACCTGAGATATGACTTATATAATTATTTCGCAATGCGAAATTCGATTTGAGATGACTTTAAGGATTACATTTTTTCCTTCACGAGGGAACAATCGAAACGAAATTATATTTCCGAACGCATCTGTCTTACAAACTAATACATAAATTAATTCCATGACTAACAAAAAACAAAAAACACAGATAACTTCGTACATTGAACAATTTTTTAGATGGTATAATGCGAATTACACTGGCGTAGGTTTTCATCCCTTCCAAACAATCAAAGCAGCGGATAATACATAAATAGAAATGACATAAATTTTGTAACACGTAAAAAGACATAAAAAAAATTAACAATCTCGCTGATCGATTAACATTTAGGTATATAAAAATTATACAGGTTTCACAAGGTAAAAAAAAATCGGCGATGATCTTCGTGGAAACAGGTTTTCGAGAAGAAACGAAAAAAAAAATCAAAAATCAAAAACCAAAAAATACACGTAAAATTTACAAATAAAAATTTCAAATAGTAGTCAATTTAGTTTCAATGTTTGGGGGTATGAAGGACGAACTACTGCTAGATTCGCTGTCATCGCAATCGGATGTGCTCCTCGAGGTCAAGCTAGATGAGCAACTATGACCAGGCGAATGAGCCACATCAATGGGGGCCGATTCTCCCAGAGCTTTATCGCCTTTACGAGGCGTCCAGTCATAAATATCCAGATTCAAACTGCTATTCGAGCTGCTCGAGGTTGAAAATGGCGTCCTCAGGGCTTTCTCTGATGTGTAAAAGTCGGCCACGTGATGTTCTTCCTCGGTCAATAACCCGTCGGGATCGAGATCGGTATCTTGAAGGAAATCGAAAATCGAAGAAATATCCGAAATGATGTTCTCGTCTTCTTCGTTTGTCGGTTTCTTCGGCGATTCCGATCCTTCGAAGGTTTCATCAGAACGGCTCGGCTTGGCGATGGGGCCGCTGACGACGTCCATCTCGTCCAGAGTCGAATCGATATCGCAGCATTGAACGCCGAAGTCTACCTTGGATGTCGAAGTATCTTCTACTTCTTGTCGTTTCTTGAGCGCTGGCAACTTGAGCATAGCTCTGCTGTGGGTTTTCTTCTTAGACGAAGGTACTCCGCGCAGGCTGTTGGCTCTTCGCAGCATTCTGGAGGCGACGGCAGCCGGAGATTCGTCCAGCTCCAGCACCCATGAGACGGAGTCGCTTTTTTCAACCACACCGAGTACTTTGGACGATACGTCGGCGTCTTGGCTCGGTGACGTGTCGGTTGATTTGATATCGTTATCGGTTCGAGATCGTTTTAGGCATTTTTCGGCGTTACCGTTTCTATAAAACAATACCATCGAATTAAAATTACCGCCGAAATGCTTAATTATGTCGCAGATAATCAAAGCTTTGTTCACCAGGATACAGCAGCAAGCGTACAATCGTGCGAAAAAAAATCGAGCAGTGAAATACATAAATACGTGATATTTACAATAATATTGTTACGCGAAACAATAAAAATCAAAGTTACAAGGAGGAATGAATGTTAGAAAAAAAAAAATGAAAAACATAGCCGAATAACATGATATCTGCGATACATTTACAAAAGGAAAAAAAGGCTGAAAAAAGGGTGCTTTCCTGCGACTAATTATCGCCTAATTTGAAGCTATAGCATTTCGGATCTTATTACGGTATGACATGCTTTCAAAATGACGCCACGTGCGTTAAAATTAGGCAATTTTTATACACAGGAAATACCGACGTAACAAGCAACCATAAAAATTATACCCTTGGTTCGATTCATTTGAATAATGGTATGAAAATGAAAATGTTCATTTTTCGAATTAATAGTAGGTACAAGATTACTCATCCCGTTGAATTTTTTTTATCGTAATTTTCAAATTTTCTGAGACAAAAATAGCCTAAGTTATTAAGGTCATCAGAATGAACCAACGATATAAGTACGAGGCACATACATACAGGGTGTGCCGATTGTAATTCAATGCCTTTCATCCGGTGGTGCAGAAATTTAAAATGCATTTTAGTAAATTGGTTCGCGGAGTTGGGTTAATGTGCTGTTTTCGAAATTGCATTTCGATCAAATTTTCAAATTGCTAGTTTTACGGTGTGAATTATGCATCAATTTAAAAAATAATAGTTTTCAATATTATTACACTGAAAAGAGGCAATTTCGATTCTAAAAAGCTGAAAATCGTTACAAGTACAGACACTCGTTAGATTAGGAGCGAATGCATGTTCAGAGCATCATTTTAAAAAAAAAACACCGTCACAAATAATTTAATACTTTTTTCAAAATAGAAATTTTGTAACTAAAAATTACCATTTTCAATTTTTTTACTACATATATTAAAAATAGTTTGAATCTCGATTATTTTTCAAAAATTGAAAACGTAGTTAGAGGGGTACTGACTACTGAGGGGTCGTATCCAAAAAATGAGCGAATACACGGACTCAGTTCCTTCGAAAACTTGATAAATTACGTGAGACAAGTTATTACCATTTTTTTTGGTATTTTGACAAAGTTTTGAGGCACTTGATCGAAGAAATAATCGACATACCTATTTCCAAAAATAGACACATCACTTTTTTTTTGAGAAAGAGAGAGAGAAAATGTGAATAACGCGAAAAAGTAATATTTAAGAAAGTGTTTAAACCAAAGAAAAATAAGACGTCTCACAAAATGTCAAAATGATTAGATTTTAAAAATTTTCAACTTCTTTTGATCGTTTTTGATGAAATTTTCAAAATTAATTTGTACTTACTAAGAACAAAAAATTAGAAATTAAAAAAATGCAAATTTGTACTAAGAAAAAAATAATGAAAATTTTTAAAAATGCAAATTTATTCTTTAAAAAGTTACTTTTGAAAACAGTACGAACAGTTTAGAAAAGGTTTTGGTTCAGAACATAAAAAATGAAAACGTCTTTAAAACAAAAATAACGTTTTTACCATACTTTTTATGCGGATTAAAAAAAAATGCAATAGATATTGTTTTTCGAAACATATTTATACCTAACAGATGAAAGTAACGAAGGCTGAAAATTTTTAATTTAGAGCTGTGATTTGACAAATCGAGAATTTCACACTGATTTTTTTTCAATTATAAAGACCTGAATTGAAAAATTGGAAGATTCTACTGAGAAAGAATACAGCGCTGTTTAGAAGTTCTAAGAAAAGTTTTCAAAATTCAAAAACGGTTTTAGCAGACATTTTACGAATAATCTCAGTCAAATGTCGACTAGGATTTTAGAAAAAATTAACAAAATCGCATTCAACACACTCTAAAAAATTTTAATTCGACGAACAAAAAATGGAGAGACGGGTAAATTTAAAAATTGTAAAGAACTATTTCATAAAATGTTGAAAAATGGTAAAATTCAGAAAACTCATTAAATTTCATTTATTTAGTACAACACTGAAGGGTTAAAATTGACTCCTCATTTCACAATATTATCTGAAGAAATATGAGATCAAGATGAAATAATGACAGTAATGATTTCTAGAAATACATATAATTTTTTTAAACCTATTAATTTCAAATGAAAAAGCAATTTGAAAAAATTGAGAGCAAAAAGTTAACGTGGTACATGAACATTGAACATTATTCAATATTCATAGATGAAAGACATTGAAGCAATTACATTCGGCTAGAAACACTCCAACACATAAAAATCACACGTTAAAATCACGGAAACAAAAATTTAAGAAAAAATTAAAATAAAAAATTCCAACAATTGACCAAAAGAATAAAAATTAAAAACCGAAAACAATACATTCTACAAAACGAACGCGTACAAGTACATAAACATGCAAAAAAAAAAAATTACAGAGCATGTGAAATACTAAATAAACCATTTTACAAATAAAGCAGCAATGATTACTGTTTATACGAGTAGAAACACATTAATAAACGATGATTTCTACGCACACCACATTATTTACACATCGAGTTGATTTTTCTTAGCCTTTATACGAATGTTTCAAGCAAACTGGTAGAATTTATTGTCACTTTTCTGACACCAAGAATTAGTTTACCAATGACCAAATATGCAATACGATCAAATAAATCACAACATCCAACCAATCAAGCATTACGAGATGATTATAAGGCACTATAGCAGCGATTCTTTATAGCATATGAGATGAGTAGGAATAATATCGAATTCGGTGCAATTTGCCAGCAACCAATAGATACAATATAAGTAGGTGATAAAAATGATGAAAAATTAAGCTCTTACCGAATAAGGTTCAATTTCCGATGGCAATGATTTGGGTTAATTGGAGTGGATTGGCTCATGGCTTCTGATTCTGAAACTAATGAGTTGTATAATTATGATTCGATGATAGAAATTTAACGATAAAGTACCATCAAATTATCGAGAATAGTTACCGGATTGTTCTTTTCCACGATTGCTGTTGAATACGGCCAGAGTTTTGGCTACTTGAGTGCTTCTCTTCAATTTCCATAGTAGTTCTTCGTTTTGGAAAGCTAATCGGTTTCTTTTTTCAGCTTCGGCGTGAACGGTTTCCATTAGTTTGCGATTTTCTTTCAATAATTTTCTGCGATAAATTCGTAAAATATTCATTAAAAACATAAAATAAAATTTAATCTTATTTACTATAGCTTTTAAAAACACACAAATAAAAAATTAAAAAAAAAGAAATGATCTAAATCATAAAAAAAAATAATAGAAATATTCAACGAAATAATTCAAAATGAATTGTCATTCAATATTCTACATATTTTGTATCCCCTCTTCACTTACTTTTCATTTTCAATTTTCGTCTCCAGCTGAGCACTCAAATCTTCAACTCTGGCCTGAGCTGAATCTAATTTCTGCATAACAAAAGGTAAATCTTGTACTTCACCGTGCAGCTTCTCGTTTAACTTTCTTAAATCTTGAATCTCCGATTGTTTCAGATCAAGAACAGTCCTTAACGAGCACACCTCCTCCTCCAAGTTTTGAAAATCGGCTTTAAATCCGTGAGGAATAACGTTCTGAAATTTTAAAACAAAAAAATTATTAAACCCACTAGTCGAATCCCCTGGAGAGGAGAATACGAATTTGTGAAATTTCTCACCTCGTTCGACAGCTCGCGTTCTTCCTGCGTCCCGTTTAATTTCCTTTTCAATAAATTTTCGGCTCTTTTATTAGAAAACGATACGAATTGCTCTTCTTTTTTTCTCAATTCTTCGGCTGCTTCGTTTAGCTTTCGTTCGTATTTACTTTCAATCTGTTCGATTTGTACTTTGACCTTATCTTGTACATCTTTTAGGTTCTTTTTCGACTGCTCTCGTAGTTTCTCTTTCCACTCTTCGTTTTCGCGTTGTAATATTTTCACTTGTTTTTTCGTCTCTTCCAGAATGCTTTCGAGTCTTTGTTCAGCCTTCTGTTGAATGGCTCTTAGGTCTTCGTTGAATTTCGATTCCAAATACGTTTCCTATGTATAAGCAAACGAAACAAACGGAATGAGACGTTATACACCTATTTTTATACGATCAAGTACCCAGTTCTCGTTGAGATATCCGAGACGTAGTACGATTTCAATTTTAGTTTACATTCAAAAAGAAACACCGCGTGCTATGTATTCGAGTACCGAACAATATTGTACGTATACAAGCAGCGGAGACCTTGCATAAATCAATGTCACCCCAGTAAATACTTAATTCTAGTCGTACGAATTCGCAAGGACGTCATGAGCACATTGTGCCGTCTCGGATAAATCACAAAAATCGAAATTTTTTTCATCTTACCCGGCTCTTTAATTTTTCTTCCATCTGTTTCAACTGCTTTTCGTAATCTTCCGTTTCTGCAAAACGAAAAGAAAAAATTCATTTTACAAAATGATCAATATTATTTTTTTAATTCAATTGAAACTAAACCAAGCGGATTTCGAGAGAAAAAGTGATGAAAAAAACACAATAAGGAAATGTATTGATGTTAGGTCTGGTCAAATATTTTCAAAAATTAGATTAAAAATCAACTTACTTTCGTTTAGTTCAGTTTTATGACACGAGTTCAACATGTTAAGCTGTTCGGAATGGGCATTTCGTAATTTTTCCAAGTTACTTTCGTGTCTCAATTTTTGAGTTTCGATTTCTTCCTTCAATCTTTTACAACTGACGTTCGCTTCTTCTGCAATAAAAAATAATAGCAATTAGTTTAAGTACTCAACATTTTGAAAAATTTAATATTTTTTTTTTTAAATTTCAAGCTCGAATATTTTAAAATTGTCGTTTTTAGATTTTCCTGATTTTTCATTGATCAAATTATTTGTAAAATTATAGACCACTGAACGAATTTTCAAACAAAATTGATGTAACTGTTTTTGAAGATTTTTTCAACAATATGAGACGTTAATAATTTTAATGAAGTTTTTACTCATTTTTTTTTAGATAGGTAACTCAATATTAATTATTCATCAATAGTCAACTAGGACGAGAATTTGTTTTTAAAAAAAATAAAATCATTAATTTTTGCACGTAATTATTGAAAACACCCCAGAAAATTAATTTCAAAATTTCAATAATTTTTTAAGCAATTGAGATCACACACCATTCATCTTCTAGATATAAATACCTAGCTATTAAAAAATAAACATAATTGCCTTGCATTTTTCAATTTTTTTTCAACTACTTTGAAAACAAAAATTACATCAACGACTAGAACCAGAAAAATTTCAATATTCCTAATCTTTTCCATGTAGGATGACCATATAATATAAAAATAAAACAATAATACAGGGCCGAGAGAAGATAATTCATGCAATACTACTTCAAATTGGCCATCAGAGTCATTGAGAGCCAGAATGGGTCCAGCAAAAATGCCATTTAGTTCCTCCCATCCCTCTGCATAAAAATTAATAAACAATTTCTTTAGGAATCTTTTTTTTTTCTTTTAAATCAAAATTTGAATTTTTTAAACGAATTTTGGTATTTTATACCAACCTATTTCTTATTTTTTTCATCACTTCAGAAAAATGGAGCTAGAAACAAATATCCCTCATAGTCGTCTCTTCTTTACCATCCCATCAGTCAGAAGTGCGAAATAATTTAACTTTCAAGAGAATTCGAATGAATCATACATAAGTCTTAAAATACAGTAATTTTTCCAAAGTTAAAAAAATACATAATTATTTGGTTCACCTCAACTTCTGATTTATTTACGAAGGTATTTATTCACTTTTGAAAATAAGCTTATTTTCAAACCAAAAATAGAATTAATTCATTATCCCATCAATTTTTCATAATAATTTCACCGTTATACACAATTTCCATAACCTCGCAGCGAACACATGAAAAAAAAAATACACACCAAAATAAACAAATCGTATATCACATAAACATACCTAATTTCAATTTCATTTCCAACCATTCGCTTTTATACTTGGTTAATTCACGTTTGATATACGGTAACGTAAACACATCCATCTGAAATGCAAAATCAAATTAGTTTTATGAACTCTTTCAATCATTTCTCCGCTAAACCTCACATTAAAATCACTTACATCGGCAGTAATCCTTTGAAACAGAATAATAAACGCTTCCATGCCATTTGTGGTATACTTTAGCTGCGACAAGAGCGGGTTGACTTTGGCAATCTGCACAGGTTTGGTTTTCGATTTAGCAGCATTTTTGCACACATCACGATGTCCATGGTCACCGGGGGGCAATGCTTTCAGAGGACCTTTATTAATCGAACACGACCCAGCACTGGCACCATTTGTTAAACGATTCTGATCTGTGAACGAGAAAAAAAAAAATCACATTGTAATAATTGAATTACTACGTACAGGTTCAGGAATAAGAGAAAAAATTGCACAATGTGCGAATGCTTATGCAATGTAATTCATAGTACATAGATGCAGTAATAGTGCAACGTTGCTCGCCATTATAATGACAGAGTGAGTGAAAAAATCGTAAAAACGACTCTTGCTATGGGTATACGTATTATCATCAATCAAACTAGATTACGCGCACTTGTTCTTAATACTGCCATTATCCATTATTGTACTCGTATTACCACCATTAATGATTGCAGCATCGAGTAAAAACAAACAATCGTACTCTTAATGATCTCTCTATGGATTGAATGATCTCCAAATTAGAAAAAAGCTCTCTGCTCGTGCTCGATCGAGTTGTTAAATAAAGAAAGGAAATGTGTAACTGATTTTTGTTCTGAGCATTGAATTGAATTGAAACGAATAATTTTGGCCAAGAGGATCATTATTGGTCCTTTGGAAAAAATGGGAGGCATATGATCAAAATTATTCATCGATTTCGTTTCAGCAATTTACATGAATGAAAATCAGTCGTAAAATGGTTATCAAAGGTTCGATCAAACTGATTCATAATTGATTTTTTTTCAAATAATTCTGAGAGCTCCTAGTTTAACCATTTTTAGCCCACACTCACGTAACAATCACCATCAACTCAACAATACTATATTCATTCGAGTTCCCAAGTGACCCTACCACAACAGTACGTACAATTTTACGACATATTAATTTTTCCAATTAACACTCACCACACCGTAACCTTCCACATTAAAAAACACACTTTAATAATCGTCATTTCACACGAGTGGTTTTTTTAAAATTCGCGCCTCTTTCTACTCTTCATTTTTCCCAAGTCTACAGCTCGATTAACTTGCAAATCGTGACTTTGATACAATTTTCAATGGTGTAATACGAGTATAAGGCATCGTAATTGTCTCAGCCATTCCGCGTGAAAATTAACAACCTTCGTTCGCGTCGTCGCAGTTTGTGCACTATGGCGAAAAATAACGGATACGCGTAGCACCACGTCTATGACCTTATGGCAGTTCGGAGATAGCATTCACAAAACCAAGATTCACGAATCTGGAAGTAGAGATACCTTCAGACCTCTCGCTAAGTACCTGATATACCTCTCTGTCTACGATGCACACTCGGGCGAATTTTTACTTTTCTTTCACTTCCATTGGAAACGAATTCGTTCTTATTATGCTATAATTTAGGTACCTACTCGATAAATTTAACCATTCACTACTTCGTAAGCACCTATACAAATTACTCGATCGGCGTGTTTGATTCTCTTTCGATGGATAGGTAGGTAGTAGGTACGATTTGTCGATAGTGAGATTAATATCAATATCGAGTAAAATCAATTCAGGTAAGCGATTGCAGTGCTGATGCGCCGCCGACGATTTAGAAAAGCGTAAGGAAGCGTGAGCAATTTTTTTTTTTTTTGCTAGTCTACAAGATAAACTACGTATACGTGTGAAAGCGATTCGCCTTTTTCAAGCGTCTGGCAAAGTAAATAGTTGATGCAGCAACTGAATAAATGATGCGAGCATTGTTTTATGTATATGTACGAGTATACGTAAAATGTACTTTCTGAATCGAACAATCTACAGGTGGGCTACTATATCCACTTGAAATACATTATGTAGATGTACTTCATTTTTGATTATATTTTCCAACATTACATAACATTCGAGCAATAAAATGCCCAACCGTAATAATTCGTATGCACAAAGAAAAAATTTTCCAAGGAACTTCAACATTGAAAACAGAGTACCAAACTTTCAAAAACTTTTTTGAAACAATTAACTACTGCTTTTTGATTATTCATTATACTTTTTCACAAAATGTTTAGGAACCTCTTGACTGAACCTCCCCCCTTTATCCCCCCCCCCAAAAAAAAAACTGAACGAGGTCAAATTTATTGCGAAAAAATTCCGTATCAAATGAAAATCTGTATACATTTTAAGTCAAAATTACGTGCGGAAAAATTACCCAACAGTGCTATCAAATAATACAAAATTACCAGTTTTTTTGAAAAACTACAAAATTTTTGTAACTTTTTCAAAAATACTTCACGTTTTTAATATTTAATTTTTTTTTACATTTTTTTTTTTTTTTTTTTGATACTTCGATTGAATTCATTCACTACACTTTTTCATCACTTTCACATCACCATTTAAATTTCCTGCAAACATTGTTTCATCAAAAAGCAAACTAGATAATGGCTACAAAAATCAACAAAAACAGTTAATAAAAATCTGTTTTTTGAATGAACATAATTTACTTTGAAAAATAACGTTCTAGGATACGTTCATTCAAGTTTTTGGAAAAATTCACGAACCGAAATACATTGACTAAGAAAATCAATAAAACTTCAGTTCTGAACTCGAACGAAATTCGTCAGCAAATTTTTCATAAAGTATAGTTGAAAGTGCTGCAATAGCATGGAAGCCATTTTTTTTCGAATCATTTTTCTTGAGGAAAGAGTGAGGGGGCGGGTGTCAACATTTTTTAATCGTCATAAATAACTAAAAAAATTAAAATTAAAATAAAAAAGTTGGTGGGAAAACAAAAATCTTTTGAAAAAATGACGAAAACGTTGAATGAAAATTCGATTGATTTTTTTGATATCGAGAGCAAGAAAATGACCTGATATTTTTTTGTCAAAACAAAAGTGAGACTTTTTGAAAACTTTGACAAATAGTATAGCATAAAAGCATGAGCCCTAGTCATGACAATCTGCAAAAAAAAAAAAATTAAAATTGAAAATGATTCAAAAATAGGAATTTACAACCAAATCTGCAATAATTGGCTAGGTTATCAAAAGATTTCGCAATTTGATCAAAAAAGAATTAAATTTTGCAAAAATTGCATACGTTTTGACGAAAATTAATGATATAACGTGATTATGCGAACGACTGAAAAATGATTAAGTCTTGAAATTTGAGCCAAATCAGGCAACAATTGTCTCAAACTTGCTGAAAAACACCAAAAATTGCCCATAGATTATCAAATTTCAACAAAGTTTGATCAAAACTGCGTAAAGTGTGCTATAAAAATTCTCAAACTGACGCCAACTGTTAAAAATTATCACACATTGAAAAAAATCAACAAAATTGATCGAAAATTTGCCAAAAATTGCTTGAAAATTTGTTGAAATGTCACGAATACGCTCAAAAATGACTTCGCAAAATTTGAGCAAAATCACACTAGAAAACTTCAACTGTCAAAAAATGGTTGAAAATCGAGAAAAAAATTGATTAAATGCTGCATGAAAATGATGAGAAATTCTGTAAAAATTGAGTAAAGTATCGCGAAAAAACTGTGAAACAGCAAAAAAATCACCAAAAATTGATGAAACAGTCGTAAAATTGAGCCGAACAGGGGAACATTTTTAAAAACATGGTCAAAACGGGGAATAAATAAAATCTCGCCAAAAACAAAAAATATTAAAAATTGTTTAAAAAATTGCAAAAAATTATCTTGTAAGAAAATTGAATTAAATTTTGAAAAAATGTCGGGAATAAAACAATTGAGTAAAAACTTTCAAAATGAAACAAAATACACCCATAATACTGAAAATGATCAGAAAGTTAATCACATTTTACCAAACGTATGAAAATGACTGAAAAAGGAAAGTTGAAAAATGGTTGAAAATGACAAAAAATTTATAAATTATTCAGAAAATGGAATGAAATTTTGGGAAATTTGGGTGTGTGAAGCATAAAAAAACAGTAAAATCAGCATTAAAAAGAAACACTGAAAATTTCCAAAAAGTATACAAAATTGCAGTGAAATTAATCAAATTTGAGGTAAGATTGATCAACGTTGAAACCTATTAAAATGACATAAAATTACATGAAATTGATTGAAAGTTGATCAGCTCAGAACTGGAGCAAAAAATACAACAGAACTAAGTATTTCAAGAGTTATAAAAAACCTTAGTCTATACAGTCATTCAAAAATTGACTACTCGGCTTCTTAAAGTTTTTCTCCATGATTCCAATTCGAAAAAAAAAAATGTAGTCAATCTTGAATTGTTCTGACTTTTTAAATAAAATTGTTTCAGAAAATTTCAAAAATAAGTTTTCATTTTGTTTGGAAAAAATTTACGTTCGTTTAAGCATATTGTATACCTGTTGATTGAGCTGACAGAGAAACCCTGCATAAAAACTCCATTCTTATTTCTTACAGACCATTTAACCCCAACTCGAACCTCTAATTCGCGAATCTCCATCCCGGTATCTTTCTACCTCATCGTGACACTCGATTACACCGAGTAATTCACACCAGACGATACCATCTTAACCATAATGTTCGCATCAAACTGTTTGAAAAAAAAAACACAACCCATAATATACCTTTAATCAGCTTACGATGATTATGACACGACGACCATCTTCTGCGGCGCAGACTCGGCGACCTAATCACCGGTTTATTTTCCCGTTCCGGAAACTGATAGTTATTAAAATCATTGAAATTATGCGATTTCCGCGAACAATCGGGCTTATTCTTTGGTCCGCGAAAAAACAACGCTATTTTACTCAAACTTTCCACCATTATGTAATATCGCCGATGAAATCACGCGACCGCAAATTTTTTTCTTAAATCTATTGTTCCTTTCGAACTTGATGCCGCGCTCGCGATGATTTTTCTCTAAATTCTTTTCTTATCGAGGACGATCTTCGGTAACTCTATACGTTGCATTTTGGTGTACTGTTCGATGTTGGCGGTGCTCTTTTTTCACATATCCATGCACGAATGCGTTAATTATAAAATATTTACATTTCCGGTGCACAAAAACTATTATTTCCTTTTAATTAATCCGCGCAATTAGCATTTTTTTTCCTTCAGCTCTTGCGGCTAAATAGCTAAATTCACATGTCCAACAATATTCTAATTAGTACGAACGTACAAGTCGGGCAAGGAGAAAAAAATAATACGCTAAGGCTGCAAACATGCTACAGCTCGTATATCATTCATTTTCGAGCAATTTTTCGTGCATGTGCTCGTACACTACTAATATGTGTGTTGTGTGTGAGAAAAATAAACACAATAGATGAGGTCTCATGTCTCACTCAGTATATGTAACCGGTTCCGTCATTCGAATCTCGACAATATTTCGCCGCCTGCGTACGTTAAACTCGATTAAAAATTTACACCATGATGTCAACTCGCCACTTAAACTCTTTTATACGCCTCTAATTACGTCTATATAATTAATAACAATTTTTCGACTCGACTTGGCTCGATTTACACTACCACGGTGGCGCTGGCATGGCGCAGGCAGGCAGGCGAGGCGGTAGCGGCAACCATCGGGTCGCTTTCCAAACAGGTATTTTGCTCCTTTCCCGCGCGTGGTTCCCGCCGCGCCGCATTCAGCATTCTGGCTTGTTTTGAATTATCATTATCGATATAAACACGCGCGTAACCGTCCAATCGGAAAACAATGCCGGTCAACAGATAAAAAAATATTCATAAGATATAATATTCTTGCCTATCTAAGCGTATATCACAACTCAAATAATACCTTAATCGACTTTACTTTCTATATTATCAGAACGCGGGTAACGGGACCGGTTCAGTTCAACGTAACCGGCGATAACCTCTTAATTATTAGCCATACAGGGTGTCCCAATAACGTCAGCCAAACTTCACAATATTTTATTACGACCTGTATGGAGCCCCCCCCCCCCCCCCCCACCCAAAAAACCCCAGGGTGCTCGTAATGGAATTTTGAGGGCAGCTGGGATGAAAATGGTCACCAACAAGCTCCATCAGTCGTGTTTATACGAGGTAAAGTTGAACTGGGCAGATTTTAGGAAATTTTTTTCGAAAACTGGAATCTCCAAAAAATCACTAGAGACTCCAAAACGACTCGAAATTACTTTCAGTCGACTCAGAATGTTAAAATTCGAGTATGAATTAAATTTCAGATTTCCAACTTCATTGGGTGAAATTTTGAGGAAATTTCAACTTTCAAAAATCTTTTGGAGGCTGCAGAACTGCTCAAAATGGTCCAAAACCATTTCTGATCGATTCGGGGGGTTGAAAATAGAGTATAAACGCGAGTACCAAAGTTCAGATTTTTGCAAGTATATTTTGGTAAAATTTGGACTATTTTCCATTTTTGGCTCAATCAAATTTTATTTTCAAACATTGATCAAAAATCGAAAAATGCATTTCAGCTCCTAAAATTTTAGCGTGTGATGTATTTTCACATATTCTTTCAATTTAGCTGTGCTGGGCCTGATGGTTGAGATACGAAGATACCCCCCTCGTAAAATATGAACTTTTCTCGTTATTTTGAAACCCAAAACACCACTGACACATCTCAACACGAAATTTGAGGATTTTTCCCAATCAGGTGGGAATCCGGGGACACCCTGTATACTCAATCACCTCGCCCCATCCGTCTACGATCAGCCTCGCCGCGCTTGTACGCTCGCTCAAATTGTTTCGCTCGAACCAGTTGCGGCAGCACTAAAAAAAATAAAATAACAACAACGCCATTGACATCCTTTCCAATTAGCCATCAAATCCATAAATAGAGTCGAAAAAGGAATCTCAATGAATGCCTCAGGTAGATAAACGAACTTCATCTATGAGTACGAGTGCATTCTTCGTAACGCACAAAACAAGCCATTGCCACCATCGCCACCAAAATTGGACCTGCTGGACGTGGTCGTCATCGTAGGTATTTTTTCCGTCACCGCCACCTCTCGCCAGCGCAATTTTTACCCCTTCTGCCTCCCGCATTGCACAAGCACAACCGAACACTAGCTATATTTGTACAAGCTGCTTTCCACCTGTTATGATGTGTTTTTTTTTTCCTAATACTATTTCAAAACATGTGTTTCTTTATAGGGCGACCGAGACCGGAGTAACATCGGTTACATGTCATTTTGTTCCAGCGAGTACGGAAATCGAAATCATGTTTGATGTAAAGTGAGAAATTACCGTCTTTATTTATTACTAACACACCATTTTTCTCGTACCATACATCGGATCGAGTTAAAGGAGTTGCGAGTGATAAGTATCTAAATTTTTCAACATCCAAGACGACGTGTTATTAACTTTTTGAAGTTCAATTCCCTCCGCGCGGTAATCAACACTGTGAATAGTGAGTGACAACCTTACAAAATGATTTTATTTTTCAGCTCTTTATTTGGCCCAGAGTCAAATTTTGAAAATAAAAATCGATTTTTGACCTTTTTTTTTGAGGATTATTCAACGTTTGTGAGTGGTACTGGTATCGAATTCGACATGGATATGAGGTAAGTTGTATTGAGGAAATAGGGATTGTATTTGTAATTGACCACATAAGATCGAAAAAAAGAGCAAACAGATCTGCGGCGGTTGCAAATTTACAAAACACGGTTCTACTTTTTCCACACAATAATTTTGCAAACCGCAAACAAATCAAGCGGAGATAATTGGTGCAAAACCAATTCAAAACAATCGAAACGAGCGTCAGGTTAAATATGTCATCGGCTTTTTAAATTTCTCTCGTTGAATCAAAGATTGACTGAAAAAAGTTGACAAATATTTGACATGGATATCTTTTAAAAAATACCTCTCGCCCCCCCTCTCACACAAAAAAGAAATAATCTGTAACAGTAATAAGTATTTTTTATCACAAAATTATCAATATGGCCAATTTTTGAAGAGAGAAAGAAAGAAGCAGGAACTTAAAAGCAGACAAAATTTGAATAAAAATATTCATCTTTAGGCGATTTTTTTTTTTGATAAATCACAGTTCTTTGACTAAAACCTACTCTTTCACAAAATTTCCAAAAATTATTGAATCCACCCCCCACCCAGGTCAAAATCACTCAAAATATTTCCTTTTTTTTACAAAATTTTCAGAAACCTCTCAAATCATCCCAAAAAAAATCAAGTCACGTCAAATTTTTGACAGAAAAAATTCCTCCTCTACGAGATTTTCAGAATCGTATAAAACTGTCTCTCCCCACCCATAAAAAATCAATGATTTCGAAAACTGAAACAACTAGATTTTCTAATTTTTTAAATAAAATCTGTACACAATACCCTCCCCCCCTCTAAAAAAGGAAATAATCTGTAAAAGTAATATTAAAATTATCAATATGGCCAATTTTCGAAGAGAGAAAGAAAGAAGCAGGGATTTAAAAACAGACAAGATTTGAAAAAAAATTCATCTCGAGGGGATTTTTTTTTGAAAAATCACAATTCTCTGACTAAAACCCCCACTCTTTTGCAAAATTTCCATAAATTCGTGAATCCACCCCCCCCCTCCCAGGTCAAAATCACTCAAAATATATCCTTTTTTAGAAACCTCTCAAATCATTCCAAAAAAATCAAGTCACGTCAAATTTATGACAGAAAAAATTCCTCCTCTACGAAATTTTCAGAATCTTCTAAAACTGTCCCTCCCCACCCATAAAAAATCAATAATTTCGAAAACAGAACCAACTAGATTTTCAAATTTTTAAAATAGAATCTGTGCACAGTTCAGTTATTTTCAATAAATGTCTTCCTCCTTGGAACGGTCAAGACTACGAAAATTTAGAATTATTTCCAAGGTGGGGCTATTTCTTTTCAACCTGAAGATCAGTCAAATTTTTCTTTCAAAGGTTGATCAAAACATTGAACATTTTCTGAAAAATGGAGAAGATATTACATACAAATGTATTAAATCATCATGGTTATCTAATCTTCTGATAAGTCAATTTCTTTATTTAGTACAAAATTTTTCTCGTTTATCTCCATAATTATGAACATCAAATTGAAAAAATTTGCCTGTAAAATTACCCATTCCCCTCCCTTTTACAGGAAAAATCCACACGATAACCATTCATTAAAACGTTGCAGATAATCAAAAAGTAAAAAAGAAATAAGACTGCGCATACCAACTCTCACTTGATCAAAAAAATTTCGTGACTTGTTTCCACCCCCCCCCCCCCGTCTCATCTGTATAAATGTTTTTTTCGCAAAACGATAACGCATTTTCTCAAGTTGTAAGTAATTTGAAATTTTTAGTTCAGTAAAAAAGTAAACATTTTCTGTATCGAATCTCTTTTCTGATCTCAACTACTCATACTCCTCAGATGGAAAATTTGATGATGCTCCACAGACCATAATTTGGGTTCTCCTCATTTTTTTTCGAGGACTTTCGATTTTTCCCAAACATTGATTTTTGAGATGAGAAAAATAGCAATTTTTTTAATAAGTATTTTTAGCATAAAAAACCAGCTTTTGGCAAAATTTAAGAGTTCTGTGAAAAAAAAATGAAAAGACGCACAATTTTGGAGTATAAAGTTTTTTTTCCTGTGGAGTGATTTTTTTTTAGAAAAGCCATGGGTTTGAAATATTTTAAGCAAAAAATAGAATGCTCAACATATACCTACTTTTGATTTTTTTTTATCATTTCCGATCATTAAATGAAGGAAAGTTCACCTATAATAATCTACTAAATTATTTCTTTTTTTTTCAAGTTCATTACCTATACCTACTCAAGAAATCAAGTTTACCTAATATCATTGAGGACAGGGTAGGGAAAAGGAAATGTCCTCAGTACATCTTGGAATTCTTGAGAGTCTTCAAAGACACCAAATAATACTCCTAAAAATGTTCCAAACCGAAAATTCAGGAGGTACCCAAATTTCGGAAATCTAAATCCATGCTCAAAATGAAATTCAACCTGTTGAACATTTCAATGCGACCTTTTTCAGTCCCATTAAATCATTCTTCAAACAATCCTACTTCGAATACGTAAATCCTCACGGTTGAAAGCAAGTCCACACCGAGTACACACGATTTCCTATCGTAAAAAACTAGGTCATAGATCATCGCATTGATAAAAAAAGACGACAAATAGGTGAATATCTTCTTATAATCTCGTTTCTAAACAAATTTTTTTCACAGAAAAATAGAAACCCGACGACACTACAGCCCGTATAACTCAAACCCATCGACAACCACCATCACATGATCAGTTGATCACATCAACTAGAAAAAATCTTTCCGATTCGGCAGCCATACTCGATAAAGTCAGAGCTAGATTCGTCGCGAGTCAAAGGACGACATCAAAAAGCACCCACAAATTTAGGTCAATAAATCCGACTCAAAATGGCGAATAATCAAACAACTCCAATTCCATATTCCAGATTTCAGCACTCCTTTGGAAAAAAGAAAACCTAACAAATACCGGTCACCTTCACGGCCTATTAATTTCTCGCAATTTGTATTTTATTTTCCCACACACACACACAAAGCACACGCTAACAAACGCAGCGCAATCACCGTTAATAAATTTCGCACTCTTCGAAGTTCGATATGATATAAAGTAATTAACACGAAAGTTTTTTTTTATTCTCGTGGTAAAAAGCGCACTTCACTTTTCGACACTGTTTGAACTTTATTGCAATTACCGCGAGCGGCTAATTCGTCACAATCACGCGATTCAAAAGCGATAAAACCCCTTCAATAAACCTTCGCGAATGAAAATTTTACACACGAATATTGAATTAACCGCAGCTCGCAGGAACAAAAAAAAGCGTCGAAAATCACAAAAAAAAACCGACACGTGAATAAAAAACGCGATGTTGGCATACGCGAGTCGTACAGTAAAACTAACACCGTCGTGTTAAACTGCGTTTGTGTACTTCCAAGTCTCGAGAATCAGGTTCATGAACAAGACCGACCAGAAAAGGTTGAATGCAGGGTAAGAATTACACTGTCCTCAGGCAATTTTCGCAACATCCGCCTTAACATTAGCACGATTGTTGTTTTTCATTCCTTCTTATGCTGTCGAATTATCGTATTCGTTTGCTGGTACGATTTCAGCAACAACTCTAACTCGCCAGACCGTTATCATCGTACTGAAATACGAGATTATTTCACAAATTATATCGAGCCATATGTGAAAATTCAAACCATCCAGATTCCAGGTCTCGTAACACGAGTAGGTATAGCAAAAAAGTTCTCAAATTAATCTACGCTTTCCCACGAGCCAATTGCAGGCTTCGCTAATCTCAAAAAAACCAACTAATCGAAAGCTACAGCAAGTGAAACAATATAAGCGAGTGCGATTACTAAATTATCTTCTGTAAACATACTACAATAATGCGAATAGGAAGAAGAAGAAAAAAACAATCACAAATCTACAAAACTACTAGGTACGTATTACGACAAAAGCAGTCAACTAATCAAGCTCCATTTCTGTCGTCAACGCCAATCATCACAATGAACCGATCAGGCTACTATTTTTAGCCGGCTACGTGCCAAAGAACTGGCCAACTACCGGGCCACACTTACGCTTCTTTCTAGAGTTTAATTTAAATCTACCTACGACCACGCTCACCGCGTCTCACTTTTCGAGATACTATTCGGAATAGCCGCAAAAAAAAACTCACCTCTGAGGGGAACTTTAGGTAACGTCCTGCGGTGAACATTTTTCTTCGGCGCTTTCATAGCCGACGATGTGTTTTCGATCAAAGAATTTATACTTCCAGTTTGTTCTGCGAATGAATAATTTTTTATTATAAGTCAATCGATATGCATATTTTCTTATATTTCGTCAAATTGTAGCTACATATTAATACCATAGACTAATACAGAAAGTGAAACAAAAAATTGATTCATTTACGGATTTTGAGGGAAGAGGGGGTTGAATGTCACAACCTTATACGTAGTCAAAAAATTTAGCGTTCAAAGGCTAATGAAGGCCACACCAATTTTTCTAAATTTAAAACCCCTTCCATGTCTTTAAAAAAGCATCATTTTTCAGAAAAAATTACAAAAAAGCTAATATTACGTCACTAATGCTGCTTTTCCGAAGCAACAGAGTTCACTTGTCTTCAAGGGCCAAAATTCATGACCATCCACCATGAATTCTAAACCACCAGATTATGCCAAAAACTCCAACTATTCCACCCTTTCCCCACTCTTGCTTCCTCAATTCCTCATTGATACAATAATAGGCTACAATGCACAAGTAGTATGCGAGTACTTGACCCCAACAGCGTTTAAACACCTATATACACTCCCAGAACTGGTGAAAAAAAACCTGAACAATTTTTCTGCACTTTTACTCGCACAACAAGATATCAAAAAAATTATATTATTTACAGGTAGATATACTCCAAACTCAACCATAAGAAAAAAATTACCATTAAAAATCGTTCGACTGAATCGAACTCATTATTATATAGGTAGGTACCTACTCATAGCTCTATACGATGGTAGGTACCTAACTTTTCGTACTCATATTTGCCATAATACCGACAATATTGTATACCCTGCCTACCGCTCCCCTTCCTTCACTACACAGTCACCCATTCGATTAGGTCGATGATTATGTTGTGTAATTGCATCCTCTAACACAATGGCCAACATGTAAAAAAATAAAAATGCAACCGTGAAATTGCCATACGGTTCGTTCGCGATTCGTCGCAAAACGTACTTCATAGTTCATGTCTATACGAAATATATTACGAATGAAATTTTCATCGAGAGGTGAATATCCTACTTGTAAAATTCGTTTTTCATCGGTTTTGCGATGAATTTTTTTTTTTTTTTATAAGTAGAAAGTTTGATGGAAATGCAGCAATGTTGTCACGATTAGATGGACAAAGTATGTACTATGTACCTGCATAGTGCATTATAATAAATAGGTAAAGGTAGTATTTAAATTATGTGGGTATATGATTTCATCGAGATTGCATTCATATTTTAAATAAGTAGGTAGGTAATCTATATTTTTTTCAACATGAAATTTACTGAATTACACAAGAAAGAGGTCGGAGATAAGGATGCATAAACATATTACTTATGAACAGAAAAAAAAAGAAGAGAGAAAAACTAATATTGATGCAACAAACTTTATAAAAAGGGAAAAGTGTGAATTTCTTTTTAAAACAAGATCATTTCAAGATGTAGCACGTAAACTGATTTATGTAATACTTTGACTACCTACTTTATTTTCAACTTTGAACTTCCAAATGAAAGAAAATAAGACATTAGTACTTAAGTAAATAAAATTTTGTAATTGAAACGAAAAATTTCGGAATTCTTGATGAAAAAAGGTATCCAACCCAATTTCAAGAGTTTCATGACCCTCTACTTTAAAAATAAATTTCCATTCAGATAAATCATAGCATTTGGTTCTATTGAGCAAAAATTTTTCATCAAATCTCATCGTGAGGAGCTAATATTAATTAAGCATGGTTCAATGTTCTCATGACAATTCCAATACTATAGCTTTTACCTCATACACAAGAACGAATTGAAAAATTGATCAAAAAATAATTGATTTAAAGATATCATTCTAGCAAATCATTGGTTGTTCTTCAATTTTTGTTTTATCCAATAAAAAATACATATAAAAAATGAATGAGTGGCGATTTTTAAAAAAATAGAGCAGAAACTCGATTGTGAAAAAAATGAATACATTTTTATAATCCAAGTACGAAAAAAAATTGAAAACAAAAAAAATGTACAAAATGTTGATTGTGTTGAAGGACTCAAAAAATACTTGAAAATAGGTAAACAGAAAGATAAAGTATTTAGATACCAACGAAAATTGAAACGTTTCAATTTACCAATGATGTACGTAATTTTATTTGCTTTGAAAAGTTTATAACAACCAGAGTCACTTGAACTGGACAGGGAATTCCCTCCCCCCTAAGGTGTCTAACAAAACTCCCTGACAAAAAATCATGACTTTTTCGTGACCTATTATTCACGTTTTTATCGTATGGAAATACCCTCCCTCCCTCCCTCCCTCCCTCCCTCCCTCCCTCCCAAGTAGGCATTTTAGATTTTTTTAATTTTTTAAACAAATGTAAAATTTTTTTTTCATTTGGTGGGTTTTTAAAAAAATTTTCAAGTGTGTTTCAAGCAAAATTCATCACTTTTTCATGACCGTTAGACACCATGCCTTCCTTTCAAAGAAACACTTCATCAATTTTTGATTTCAATTACAAAAATTTCTTATTTTCCATCATTTGATAGAGTGGTTAAAGTACTGAATCATCATTAGGTATAATGTAATTTAAATTAACAGGAAATTTCAACAATAAATTCCAAGTTCAAGTTTTCAGAAATTGCTGGAAATTTTTTTAATTTTCTGAATTGTAATTTTTCAAAAAATTAATTTGATCAAATCGAGGAGACGAAATTAAAATTTATCAGAGCAACCTTTTTCGCAACAATAAAAAGGGAAGCAAATTGGCCCGAGTCAAGCAAGAGGGAAAGATTCAGAAAATTCGTAACTCAAGAACTGAAAAGAAATTGTATCTGATCTGTCAAGACAATTCCAAATCAGCGTTCCAAGTGACATTTTTTATACTTAATACATTTTTTTAAAGGGAATCAACGACTGCAGGAGTTGAGAAAAATTACGAATACAGCCTTTTGTCAAATTCCAATATTTATTTTATAAAATTTAATTACCTACTTATCGCATTTTCTCAACTTTTCGAATACTTTGGCAGAGAGCTGAAGAGTGGTTTGCTCCCTTCCAGCCCCCCTTAGCTGCCTCTCTAACAACTTCACATACTACTCTTATGCTGAGGCATCGATAAACATCAATAATGTAACTCGAATCAAACTGAGCAGGAAAAATTGAAATTTTTGATTCATTTTGTACACTGAAGTTTGAATTGGTGAACTTGTTCAATTTTTATTCGCATCATTCGGATCTGTCATTTCATACTTATTGCGATAGAAAAGGTCAAAAATTACAGTGTTTCATTTTAATTTTTTAAAACAAAAGATGTTTCCATATCTTTTCAAAATTTTACATTTCTTATAAAAACATATTTTTTTTTTTACTCTTTGAAATTAAGTTTCTAATATTATTCAACTTTCAAAAAAATAGTCAATTTTTTAGCATTTTTGCATTATTTTTTCATGATTGCTATTTTACACTTTTCATTGCACCTACCTTGACTATACTCATCGCAGTTCAACCCCTTCACTTAATTCACATTTCACTTACACAAATCAACACTCGAGTAAACTCGAACCGCCTATCGAGAAAATCCATCATGACCTCGTGTGAAACTCCACAACTCTCTTGCATACTCATCTGATTACCACTTGTCACGAACGTCATTCTACGTGTAAAATTATTCATCGAATCGTTGATATCTTTCTTGTATTATGCGCGAAATAATTACACCTCTCGGTACATACAAGTATAAACATTCGCATACATATTATAGTTATGCATATCGTATGCAAAATTGAATAAGAAAGAAAAATTGAAATCACCGCTTATGATAAGAGTCACCTGCTATATGCTATAGCAAGTACTCGTAGGTACGTGAAATGAAATTTTACGACCTTTTAATTACGCTCTTGATATTTACACGGTTAGTCAGTCGCGAAATGGAAAACTTTCTTGATAATTAAAATATGCAGTATTAAAACACACATTGCATGCCATTGCCATGTCGCGAATCTGTCAACAATTACATGGTCGTCGTCGTCGGCTTTTCCACTCACTAAGCGATGAGCATTTACACGATCATCTTTCAAATACCTACCTCAAATTCAAACTTCAAAGACACTCTGACGTTTCAGGGGAGAAAAATGAAAAAATACCAGAATTTTTTCGTGTGAGAATAACAGCAAAGTAAGGTACTCAAAGATCAATAGATTAAGGCTCAAAGAAATCAAAAAATTAACCAAAAGTATAAATAGAGCGAATACACCTACACCTCAGGAACAAAATAATCAAACACCTGTATCGATCCTCAAAGCACACGATTCAAATTAGGAAAATATATTCAAAAAATTGAAAACTCTACGAAAAACTTACCTCTCAAAATACCTGCACTCAAAAGCCTTCTTCGACTAGGGAACTTCACAAACACCACTAATTCACTTTCGAACACTCTTCGCGTAAGTAAAGTAATACTCGTACATAAAAATACCACAATAATAAGATACCAGCAAATGCACCACGCACGTGCGAATGTCCATCCAGCGTAAAAAGAAATAATTACGAAGTATATACCGAGTGAAAACAATGTACTTGCACTGGCTGCTCGACAAGTCGACTACTTATTCGCAAAGAGTAGGATTTTCCTTGGATCGACGAACGAGAAAACCACGTACATCTACCTGTATTATTTCAATTAAACGCGAAATAAACGTCGACCAACAGACGAAGCATACGATTCCGTAATTTTACCCATTCCTTTCTACAACATAGTACGTAAAGTATCTCGACTATAGGTATCTCACCATCACCATCACCGCATAGCACCACACCATCACACTCGTTTATACCCACCGATGACTCATAGCTTTGCCACCTCGACTTTTCCTCTACCGCCAAAAGCACAGCTTCCTATGCTATGGTGGGAGTATTTTCTTACACAGATTACGTAGTGGCATTTTTCCTTTCTCTCTTCAATCGACTACTACTATGCAAGTATAGCTTTTTAACGCGTCCAACGAGATATCGATTTATAACGTCGTTTTACTAGGGTCTCTTACCCCTTTCACCCTTTCGCACTGCTGTGTTAATATTTGTACACTTATTTATACGTAATTACGCGAACCGTAAACTGCGTAGATATTAGGACATGGCATTGCTTTTAATTTTCCACGTCTAGCGACCATATCGTTCGTAATATTCCCTTCTTCGATGGACGAATTTTTACATGCAGATTAGGTATAGGTAGGTACATGTATCGTGTATGTAAGAAGACGTTTTCAAATTGGGAAAAATTGCGGTTTATTGATGATATGCTACGAGTTGATTGAAATGCTCGTATATACGTAAATGAGCCATCAAACGACCTTCTCGTTTAACCGCAACTTTACCCGAATTTCATCATAACTCAAAGATAGTGATCGAGAAAAAAAATATACTTACACGTACATTTAGTCCATATCTTATTATAAAACGTAAAACCACATTGTTTTTAAAGGTAAGTAACTCATCTCCGAAGAATTCTCTAATTTCGAAAGGTCAACTTTGGGCGAGCAAATTACTTTCACCTTTACAGAATATATTTCAACTCATTCGTCGTATGAAATAAATATTTTTCATACAAAAAAAAAGAACAAAAATTACACACAACGTAATTTTATTTGAAACTACTCGTATTTCCCAATAATATTTCATCATTCTCAGTGGATTGAAAATAGACCACCGGTAGGTAATTATGGTACGATGACCCTATAAGAAAATCTTTTAGGTAGAATAGATAACTTGACTGAAAAAAAAAGATAGGTAAGAAATAAAAATAATTTTTTCTCAAATCTTTCCAGCTATCATACCATACGAGTAGATTTCTTCCTTACCTCACTTTTATTCAGTTCTGGCGGGTTATTTATTTCGCAAGTGCAATGAAAATGGCATTATTAAAATTCTACGAGTAAAATTTCTGTATATTTTGACACCTTTTCACTTCAAATAAATAAGACGAAAATTTGTGTAGGTAATTAGATATCTAATTAAAATATGAAACTTCTTAGAAAAATTCATCATTATTTTTAAGAACCTAATTTGCATGAATTAAAAATTGAATTGTTATAAATTTGAATTTTTTTTTCTATCAAGGCAACTCGAGTGTTTGATTTGTACACTAAATTTTAACTATTTTACAGTGAAAGTTGTCCAAGCTTGCTACCCATTTTGATACATTTTTTGGTTGAATTCAACGATCACTTTTAACAGAAGAAAAAAAATCCAACTAGATTGAAACGGGGAAAAAAAAGGAGGAGTATGAAGAAGATCAATCAAGTTTTTCAACCTCAAAATTCGTTACTTCATTTGCCCATTTACATCATGATCAGAAATATCGTATTCCGAAGTGGTGTTTGAAGGGTAAAAGGATTTTACCTCAAGTTGAAAAAAGTTCATTTGTCTCAAGCAGCTTCAGTACCTATCTACATAGCTATGTATTATGCAATTTTTTTAGTTGAAAAATAAAAAAAGAACAAAATCAGGGTACCTATTTAACGGATTTTTTTGAAAAAGTACCCCCCTCCCCCTCCGAAAAAAAAACTCAAGATGAATTTGTCACACGAAAAATGTTTTGAGTCAAAATAATAGAAAAATGAATACATTAACAACTCAGCCTAAGATGCATATTCTGACAGTGGAAAAATTGTCAGCTTTTTTCTCAAAAATGAATAATTTTTGCAATTGTACCCAAAATTTTTATACGTCGCGTCTTTGGATTTTTCAAAAAATTACTTATTCTTAAAATGTTGACTGAATTTACTATTTTTTTTACTACTTGCAGCCTGCAGGACCTCACTTATTTTTGAAATCACAAGTTTTTTTTTCAACTGCTTTTCCATATTTTCCTTTTACAAATCCTTAAAAAATTTTCATAGGTGAGTGGGAAAGGATTACTCACCCGCAACAATTTTTCAAGAAAAAAAAAAAGATAAGAATAGTTGAAGCAACAACATTTTTTGAAGCAGGCCATAATCATTCACAACACGAGTACGAGTAAGTAATCATCACTTTTTTGAAAAATGAAGTTTGCTATATCTCCTCCTCTCCTCTCTAAACAAGTCATTTTTTTCAAATTATTCCAATAAAATATAAATTTTTTTCAATTCCAAGAATTTTTTTTGCGAACACATTTCATTTTTGAAAAGTGTGACCTCCATTTCACATGATTCATGGAACTCTTTGATGTACCATTACGCCTTCATTTTTTTTTTTTTTTTTTGAAAATTGAAGAAGAGATGGACAAAAAAAATTTGCTCGAAAATTATGGGGAAAGATTGTAGAAAAAATTGAGGGTCTGGAGCTAATGATTTTCCCTCGCGTCTGGACGTGATTCAAAATTTTTCAAAAAATCTAAAAAAAAGTTTTTCAAGATTTTTTTTGTGAGAATTCTTGTAATTAGCTAAATCAACTCCCCCCACCCAATAAAAGGTCATCGAGAACATCTCATATAATTTCGTATCTTTCAATTGATTCTTAAGGAATCTCACAAAAGGGAGAAAATCACATTCCAGCACTTAATATGCTTAATTTAAATTCAATTTTATATCGATTTCATCAGGAGTTTTTGAGGATTTTTTAAAATCAAGAAATTTTTGGCTTGAATTAAAATTTCCCGAAAATTGTTTTTTAGGGAAAAAATATTTTCAAATATTTTTTTTTGATTTCCAGAAAAATTGCCACAGTGATATTATCAACATACTTATTTCACTCATATTTTAAACAAGTTCCTGAATTATGATAGTTCAAATTTTTTTTGATGATTTCCAGTCTATTATTCCCCCCTCTTCCGCCTCCCCATAATCTTCAAATTCAAATTTTATCCTATTTTTTCCGGATGAACTTTGTATTTTTGCATAGAGAGATTTTTGAAAAATTAATGAAAATTAATATTATGTAAATAACTTGGAACCGTAATAAAATGATTGGTTAATCAGATGATATCGGTGGGGAGGGAATCTTTTCAAAAAATCTGTTTACAAGATACCTAAATCGTCGTTCTCTTTCATTTTCAAACCATTGAAATAAATCTCAAACCTATCCAAAACCATCTGATCATAATCCATCATAAACCATTCACATCTTCTACACAACTCCACATACTCCCACACTTGCAGTTTACACCTTAGGTGATTCTGAAAATCTTCTCACTATCATCGCTATTCTAGCGTTTAACATAATTCTACGGCAATTTAGCACGCATTTAAGATCACTATCGTCAAACGATACATAACCAATTACGATACATGGCAAAACACAATATCGCGTGTATAGAAAGTGAAATCCTTCTAACAGAATCATTAAAAGCCTTTCTGTCTTGACATGCGAACTTAAAATTCGAAAACTTTTCGTGGATATAAGTTAGCTGAAGGATTATACGGAAAGATAGATACATAAAGGCGTATACGAGCGAGAAGGTATACATAAAAACTGAAACTTGTGCACCAACAGGTCGTACATACAATATATAACTTTTATGCATTTCATAATCGGAATCGTATATCATTTTTTAATTAGAACGTGAACGTATCTAATTGGCGAACGAAATTTCTCGAGTACTCGTATTATCCCGCCAGCATACTCGAAAGAAAATTCAACATCAATCAAATTCGCTGAGCATTTCTCTATATGTACAGCTTTGCACTCCATTCTCCTATCTGCCTCATCCATATACATAGTGAAGAAAAATATATGGCCAATATTATACTAAAGACTCGAATGGGGATATGGTAATAGATTACTTTACCAGTAATCACCGCAATGAACCCAATTCAATGGTACATACAAAAGGAAGTTATGTATTTAACGATCTATTAACATATTCGAGTACACCGAGTTATATGGAAGTACTTTCGCATAAATACACATCTGTACTCTGTAGGTACGCCAAGAGCATGTTTCTCTTTCCCTATCTGTTGTCTTGTCACAATTTTACGACTTCTTTTCTCTCGTTATAAACTTTAGTGCATATTATTTTGTCGAGTACTCTGTATATAGACGATCGCAAATCAATACTCGGGTACATAAAAGTCTCTCATTCTCCGTTATCTTTCCGCGAAAAATTTCCACTCATCATCTCGCGAGCTGAATCCTTATCGAAATCGAAATCCACTATTCTATGTACCAAATTAGAGGACAAATAAACAAGACTCATCTGTACTCTGTAGTGATAAAAACGCGAAGAATACAATACCAGCACGAGCCAATATCAATATAATCGAATCGATCTGGCATAGTAAATATTTAATATTCGATTAATACGTAGCTCTTTGATCGCTGCAAACAAACTCCAACTCCATAAGCGCTGTTGGACAAACCACAGCTCAGGATGCGACTTAACGGTGCTCTAGCATAGATCCATGTAAATTAACCGAGAGCTCTCAACATGGCCATGGTTCGTGACAAACATACGTAAACACTGCCGAGCGGCGGAGACATAAAACAAAGCGTCTCAATTTACCACGGCGTGAAATTTTTTCGAGAGTGTTATTGGCATTAGATGAAAAATTACCAACAAGTACTGGTACATTATCCTAATATTGACATAGAATCAACAACACGTAGCATATAATACTAGCAACATCCCACACGAAAAACCTTCACTTTATACACAAACACATAGTACGCGAGTACTTACACCAAATATAGGAAATATACCCATTAAACGGAGGAGAAATTTTTAATGGTAAATTTCACTCACTTAGGTTAGCCTTGGTACGCGGCAGCGTTGAAATTTTAGCCGCTTCTTTTCCATTTAATTGGCTAGATGGAAGAGGAACACATGGAACCGATCCTTCGCTTAATGGACTGCACAACAAAGTCGACGCTTTCTTGGCTGTAAAATTGAACAAAAAATTACTCGGTGAGTTGGTGAAGAAATGCGATTGGATTTTGAACAAAAGATGCGAGTTTTTTTTGGTTTTTTGGTTTGACATGATCTGATACACTTTTTTTTGGTAGGTGCAACACGATGCGAGGCACGACTGAGATTTATATGTACAATTCGACAGATACACGCTGATGATTTGATTAATGAAGAGAAACGACGAATTTATAGATTACGATGAGCTTGGGTGGGCATCATTTGCGTAAAATCTTTTGTTCCTTCGTCGATCATTTGCATCAAATTTCCGTCGAGGTCAATTGTCTGCTCTTGAAATGAACGATATAAAAGAAGGTGCAGGCAAAAAAATGGTCTCAGACTATTAACTACTGATGCTTTGATACAATCATTGATTTTTTTGAAATGATTTTTTTTTTACATGTTAGGTTAAAAATGCTGGCGCAGTTGCAAACAAAGTTGAAATAAATTTATAAAAAAAGAGTTGTCGAAAAAAATTCTCAACGAATAAATCGTTCGATTCTTGGAAAACACTTCACACAGCTGTTCAATGATCATTTTTCAACAAGTTCGATTAAATGCTCGCTGAAGTGATTTTTCAAAATATCAAACAGCGAGAGGAAAATTAATGAATCACAGACGTCCATCCGATGAAGTAGGAAAATCAAATATGAAATATTCTCTCACATAAAAATGGTTGGCGAACGATAATTCTGCTTGTGAAATATAGACAATATTTGAGCAAATTGTTCCTTAAGATGGGTCCTCAATTTATTCAAAAAAAAAGCTTAATTTACGTCTTGTTTTTCGTTCGCGAAAGACTTTTGGCTTGAAAATACCATTCCATTGGACTGTCAAACAACATTTTCAAATCAAAATGCAGGATTTTTTTCAGAATTTTTGTAAAGTCTCTAAGAATAATATATCCTCTTCGTCCTCCACTCTGAAAAATACGATTTCACAAAAATGGAAATAACTTTGACCTCTTGCAAACACTCAGATCTTCAAAAAAAAATACCAGCCACACACTAAAACGTTTATGTTTACTCTAAAAATACTTTTGGTGAAAAAATGTGAATTTCTTGATTCAAAATACAGGACTTCTGTTCAAATTTTTCAACGTTTCATCATTTTTAGCATTTTCCACAAAATCAAAAATCTAAAACACTACTCCAAATCACTCCAAAAAAATTCCTTTAAACAAAGAACTTCTATAACATTTTTTTTTTTTATTTTAACAATTCAAACTTTCAAGATATTTTTTTGTAAAAAATTCCAATTTTGTTGAACTTTTGAAGATTTGAAAAAAAAATCTTTTCAACTATTTTCAACGAATTTTAGTGCACTTTTTTGGGGACGAGAAGAAAGGAAGAAGATGAGAAAGGTGAGATTTCAACTGAAATTTTGTAACGTTTTTGTATTGATCAGAGGCAATACTTTGTGCAAATTTTGCTACGAATCGTTCGGGAATGGTTATCACAAAAAGGGCTCCAGTTGTTTGCGAATGATTTGATCAAAATTTCTACTCATCGTTTGTAAATCACGACTATTCGCGAATGAATCACTTGAAATTTTATAAATCGTAAGTAAGCGGTTACTGAAAAGTGAAATAAGTACATATTTGTAAAACTGAACAAACCAATGACCATGAATAAAATTATTTGAAAAATTCTCATTGATCAAAATTTCCATTCATCATTTGAAAATCACAGCAGAAATAATGATGAAATTGAACAAATCTTTCAAAAACGACCGAAGAACTTAAAAATAGTCTTAATTTAAAACTATGGAACAATTTTCATAGAATTAGTTCAACGAACTCGTTCGCAAACGATTCACTCAACATTTTTACAAATCGTTCGTGAACTGCTGCAGAAATAACCAGGAATTAGAACAAAATGTTTCAATTCACGAACGACTGAACTGAGAAATAAGCTCGATTTGAAATTCGTGAATAATTCTCACAAAATATGTTCAAGTCGTTCGCGAATGATTCACTCAAAATTTTCAAAAGTCGTTACAAAGGATTGGGAAAATGTGTAATTCTCGAACAAATGACCAAAGAAATCATTCACGAGAGATTTGACCACGATTACTGAGAAGTATCGTTCGCGAACGATTAAACAATTTGTTCAAGAGCTTCTGAATTTTAATCAAAGTTTATTAAATAAGTTCGAAGACTTGGAACAAAGTTCAGTATTTTTCAGAAATTTTTTTTGAAAAATGTTGTCAGTTGCATTCCGAGTTGTTCTCAGGTACATAAATTTCTAAGGCAATTCTCTCATAAATCATTTCTTTCGAATTCCAAGTTTGAAATAATTTTACCCTCAAGTATGAATTTTTAGGAAATTTATGTTCTCTTGAACACTTTCATCCCAGCAGTGCTGACTCTGAGGGGGGGAGGGTCCAAAGGAGCCAAGCTCTCTCCTTCTTCTAAGAAAGAAAGTGCGATAAAAACACGCTGAAATGAGCGTTTCTTCGTTTTTGAGCCAATTTTTCTTTTTCTTTTTTTGCAAAAATGTTCAATTTTCATGTGAAAAATTCCAAAGTCTTTTTCCCAAAAAATTGCTCAAAATTTTCGCTTTTCTGCCAAAAATTAACAAAAAATTCAGCATTTTGCAAAATTGTCAGAATATTTTCTTTTGCTTCATTTTTATCAAAAAAAATCGTTGAAGATTTCTTGAAAATGACCTCCAATATTGACTGAAATCTTGACTAAGCCATTCCACTTCTCCCTAGCAACCGATACATGAAAATATTAATCTTGAACGAATTAGAACAGACTTGTTGCATTCACGGAAAATTCCAAACAAAAAAGATGAATATGGAAGGGAAATTGGGGGGGGGGGGTAGACGAAACGCTATCACATAACAAAGATCTGACACAGAAGTATCCTCGAATTACTTGCAAAAATATATACGATTTTTTCTATTCAACAATCAATCGAAATGAGACCAAATGACGTACAAAATTTAAAACTCGCTTCATATTCAAATTAACTCATGCGTACTCAAACTTATGAAAAACGACGTGCGACATAATAAAATTTACACTTATTGGTATAAAGGTCGTTACGAACTGTTTAACATTCGAAATGTATACTTACACTACATTGTAGATGTAATGTAATGTAATGTAATCCAATAACGTAAAAATCCAATTACCTTTTAGACAGTTGGAATAAATTTTGATATTTCCGCAGTATTTACTTTTGTGTTCGCTTTTCAAATGGATTTTTTCTTTTTTCGAATGTAACGCTCCCATTTTGAGACCGGCTTCGAGCTGCCACTCACGTCGACCACACACAAACAGCTGGGTACTTTTATAAAAAGATTTTCACCGAATCTCGAGACATGAACGACTAAGTCTCCATACTTATCACGACGACACTGTTAACATCACTGATAACCACACGTATCGTAATTAAGTAAATTGTACTGGTAATTAAATTCTAAATCCGGTGACAAAGTTCTGCTTCTGCAGCAATAGCAATTCCATCGTGTATCGTTATAAGCATGTAACACCATACCAAGACTGCACGTCCTCTAAACCAAAGTCGAGCACATCCATAAAAGAGAGCAAAATTTCAATAACTCGACGTTTTTCTCGATGGTCTCGTATTCGCATTCGCATACCACTCGACTAAGTAAATTGAGAACACGCACATAACAAATATCATTAGCTGTTACGATAACATGATTACATTCTTATCAATGTTTTCAACCGGTCAAAATCCGATCTGATCGCGAAACGGACGAGAAAAAATTCTACGCCGGAGTGTTACATAAACTATGACTGACTTTTGAGTTGCGGATGAATTAGCACACACGTAAAACGTTGATAGACAGTGCTGCCATTCGGACTGAATAAATTTAAAAGAGTTGAGAATTTTTTTTCTGGCGTGTCGCGCAACCAGAACGTGATCAAACAATATAAAGTGTGACTTCCTTGGTGTATTTTTAATATTAATGAACCTCTCTCCGCCATCTCCCAACACATCGCCATGTGCATTATTAAACCATATGTTTGTCAAGCAAATGCGCGAGCACACTGTGCCGATTCGGATTCTCTCATAGACAGAATGATCAAATGATCGTAATACTTGTAGTTGCCTCTCTTAAGCTCCCCTGCAGCCCATCAGCACTTTGAACATCATTTTACAGTTTTTTTAAATGTCTTTGGAAGCTCTTCTTCCTTCGTCTCGCGGAAACAAACTGTTGAACGAATTTCCATCATAAAGGAAACACAGCTTAGCGACCTAGTTTTATCCGCATCCAAGGGTATACGCATAATGCGGTGACGTTATGCAGCTAATCTATCATGACCCTTTAATTATTATAAGACATGAATGAATAGATTTACGAGGTGTTAGCGATGTAAACAGGGCGTCTTTACGATTGGAAGAAACTTTACATACGATTCTCTTTCTTTCGTAGCCGCCAACATCTTCCTACATACAAATTGGTACTTTTTTTGGATTCATTGATCAAAACACTTGGACAAAGTTGGGGATGTGTGGGAATGAGATGAGAATTTTTTTCAACGAAATAAAAATCGTATTTTTCAATTTTAGACCTTTTTTTTTTCGATCTCAGTTTTCATTTTTCGGCCTTGATTCAGAATCGTCAACCAAAGTATTTTAGAGCACAAACTATTACGACAAAGTAACCCCAAAATAGATTAAAATTTTGATAGATGAAAGGACATTTCTTATTCTAGAATAGAAATTTTAAAGAGATGAAGTTCATTCAAATGATTTTTGAAGAATTTCTGAAAATTCAGAAAAAACGTAAACAGCAATATAAGGACAAAATACCCTACCTATGTTATTTTTTGGAAGCGGGAAGAGAAGATGAAAGAGGACATTTTTTTCTGCCCAAATTTTTTCAGTCAAAGTTTTTTAATTTCCAATAAAAGTAAAAAAAGTGAAAGAATCGAGATTTTGAAAAAAAAATTAGAAAATTGTACGTTAAAAATGAAAAAAAACTGCACTTCTTGGCAATTTTAGTGAACAAGCAGGACATGGCTGCAGGATATTTTTAATCACACCTATTTTAATTGAAAGAAGGCGGATTCAACAATTTTCCAAACTTGAGATTTCTGAATCAAATTTTTTGAATTTTCAAAAAAAAAACCAAGGAAACAAAAAATTTAAAAAAGAGCAAAAAATGTAAAATTTCGAATTTTTATACAAAAATGATGAAAACTGTAGACCTTTTATATAGCAGTGCACTTTTTGAAATATTTCAACTTTTCAGGAGAGAGGAGAAGGATTAAAAAATTGTCAATTTTCAAAGAACACTGAATGAAAAGAGGAGAAAATTTGAAAATTCTGAAAACAGAGAATAGAAACGGAAAATTCCAAAGTTTGATTAGAAAACTGAAAAAAGGAAGATTTTTTAAAAAAACGATTTTGATAAAAAATTGAGATTTTTCTAGCGAAACATTTTGTCAAAGATTTCAATTTTCATTATGAGAGTGTGGGGGAGGGAAGGTGCAAAAATTTTAAGCCATTTTTTTCTAATTTCAAAAGAAAATTTTTAAGGCAAGAATGGGTAGATAAGCACACAGCCAGTATTGAAATTTCAAGATTTGATTAAAAAATGAAAAAAACAAGATTTTTTGAAAATGAAGGCAAACTAGTGGAATATTTTTTTTTAAATTTTTGAGACATCGGAGATCATCGAAGTGGCCCCCAAATCAAAAAAACCTATTCGAGAGACAAATTCTGTCAATTGGGGACACCGAAAATCAATTTCTTTGTGCACGTCAATTGAACTAATATTTCCTCAATATTGAGCCTTGGCTGGATATTTTGAGTGGCTATACCCATATTTTTTGATAAATTTTGACAAATCTTGATGATTGTTGAAATAATTTTTACACCACATTTTCATCAATTTTTTCGTTTTCGTGTAAATTTTCCAGGTAATATTGTCAATACTTCGTGCAATTTTCACAATTATTGGCAAAATTTAAGTCATTTCTAATCCAAAATGAATTTGCCCACTTTCTGGTTATTTTATGCAATTTGACGATATTTTAACAATTATTTCTCGTCATTCCCAACAATTTTCACACCAACTACATATTTTATTGCTCCTTTCGATCAGTTCGTCTAAAATTTTTCTGTTGAAAGTTTTGACTCATTAAACTCATTAAAAACAATCATTTTCTATTTCAACTAAACTAGTTCCACAAATGAGCACTTTGTGGTTCAATACTTGGAGTACTTAGTTATCGACTTGAGAAAAAAAAAGAAAAAAAAACAACCTAGGAAATCCATTTTTTAGACACCAATGGTACAAAATTATGTAGAAATATTGGAACGAAAAAGTGAAAATTGTCAATTTGTAAGTAAAACTGGTAAACATTATAAAAACTTGTTAATCGAGAATGAGAAAACTTACACAATTGGCAGAAAAATACGTAAGGTATACTTGAAAGGAAGTTTGGCAACTAGTCCGTGCATTCAATTTTTTGAGGGGGGAGAATTTTCGTGATCAGTTAATTGGAGAATCAATAAAAATTGAATTTTGCCCTCCTTTTCATCCCATGATTCAATATAGCGTATTTTTCAGTTTTGAAATGCCAATATGCCATGGAAAGGCAAAGTAAGAAAAAGAAGAATTTTTTCGTTTTTTTGACAGGACCCTTGAAACTTTATAAAAAACCAGCCAATAAAATTTCAAATTAAAATTCATTTCCTTACCGTTAAATTTTTCAAAAATCAAAAACACTTACTCGAACTCAACACTCGAAAAGAAAAAAAAAACGAATCACACCACAAAAACTCATTCAATCACCAAACTACCATCACATACTCGTAAGTTCACTGATACTCAACAACAGTGTCATTCCCACCTTATAGTCGACTTGCATCCAAAACTGCATAAAAATTTACCTTTTTAAAACGCTCAATTATCCGTTGGCTTTGAGCCTAGAGAACGAAACGAATACGTGCACGTCAACGAAGGTAACGTAAGACTTCCTCCACACATACCTTTCTTTGCTACTCGGAAATGAACTGGAAAGAGAATCAAAACTAAGAATTTCCTCAGACAGATCGCCGGCCCGGCTGGATACGATTCGAATACGCGCAGCACGTGACATGATTTATACGCTTTATTACCGAGCTCATTCTAATGTAAAATAGGTATATACCTCTTGCAAACTTTGAACCACGCTCGACCTGCTGCAAAACATCGAGACAAAAGGAATCTTGCGCAAGAATGAAAAAAAATCTACTCGTGTAGCTTCGAGCTACCAAATAATTTGAGTAAAAATTAAAAAATATCATCACACCGGACACGTTTGTTTATTCAAACAGAAATGATGAACGTTTGTTTGTCTTCCAGCTGGTATAATATTTTCATACGTAAAGACAAGAGAGACAATTTAAAAGAGAATGCGAGAAAAAAAACCTAAAAAAAACATATTCGAATCATATACACAAGTGTACCGTGCACGTGCTTGTGTCACGTGAAACTGAAAGTAAATCAACCGAATATCCTTCCTGTACTATGTATATGAAAATTTATAGGTGGTTGAAATATCTGTCAACGCGATATCCTCATTTTTTTGGCATTGTCGACGAATCACATTATCCGACCTATCTATCGATTTATTAATTTCGAATTATTGTCTCTGGATACCGTTAGCGTTGTTTAGATACGAGTATAATCGTTTGATAATGCGCCGCCGGTGTCCTAAATAACGTGCTACGACCACCTGTATCATAATATTTAGGGCATCAAACTTTCGTGCGGTAAGTGTAAACAGGAGTAGAAAAAAAATCATCATTTTCGAACGCTGCATAATGAAAATGATATAATCGTCGTTAAATTTAGAAGTAGGTGAATTACGTTAATATTCTTTTTTTTTTTCTAATAAAAGTAGGAATAATAAAACGAGACATAGTAAGTAGTCATGATTTTGGCACCAATACGTGATGAAATTTCCATACCGTATAATTTTCAACTCGCGAATATTATATTCTTCGAGTTGGCGAAGTACGTATTAAAATTTTTAATTTTTTTCAGCCCATATTCTATGTTTCGTTGAAGCAGAGTTGCCAAAACATTAATATTTCAATGTTTAATTAGTTTCAGCATCATAAAGTACCACAAAGTACTAGACTTCGGACCAATTCGAGCGTTTGTTTATCATTAGCCAACTCATGCAGAAAAACATAACGGACGGACGTAGGAGTTAGCAAAACATACAAGTAAATATGGAAAATGAAAATCCATTTCTATCTTTCATCCGAGTGTTAATTGTTTACACTAACTAGTGAGTTTCACTTGCACTTAAGATACGTAGCAATAATTCGTCCAGGCACTCATAAATCGAGTTTAATTGCTTCGGGTAGGATTTTCGATTCAAAATTGAAATTGTATGATTTTTTCACGAAAGGAAGTCCTTCATCTTGTGAAAACATTGTCTCTGTTTTAGAAAAAGACAATGAGTTGCGAACACCAAAAAAATCAAAAATGATGAAAAATCCGCATGGTCAGTCATCTCAGCTATTATTTTTCCTGCAATAAAAGATGCAGCAATAATTTATACACAACAATCGTACAAGTTGCCTATCTCACACTTGAAGGAATATACCTCATTAGTAACACAATTATACCGTATTATCAAAAAATAAAGAAGATAAACTGATGAAACAGTGTTACCATTCTCAAAGGGAAATAAAATGTAACTTGATTTCAATTTTTCATACATAGAAATTTTTAATGAAAAATGCAGGACTTTCTCAACACATTTTCGAATGTTTTTGTCAAGTGCAGGTTTTTGTTCAGTAACAAAATCCATCAACTTTTCTTAATAATCAGTAAAAATTGTCTCAATTTTTTAAATCTTCAACATGAGATTATTATGTCATTTTTCTCATTTTTTGCATCACGTTTTTTCAAACCAAGCCTCCTTCCCTCTAAAAAAAATGATTGTGGTGTGTCACCTGACGCAGCTGGTCATTATTCTTAATCTTATTTTTTCAGCAGAGCGACACAAGAACAAAATTTAAGTCAACTGCCAAAAAGTTCAATGCTTTCGAGATGAAAAAATTCATTTCAATTTTTTTCAACTCCTCCCATCCCCCTCACGGTTCACCACCCCTTCTTCCCCTAAAATATTGAGTAAAACCTAAAGAGGGCTTACATTGGAAAAAATTCTCAATTTTCAAAATTTATTTTCAATCAAAATTGAATTGTGTGAATCGAATTTCCAAAATAAGGACATACGTAAAAACTCAAGTCTGACAAAAAATCCAATTTTACAAGAAAATTTTCTAACCTGACAAACGAAGAGCGAACAAATGCCAAATTCTAAAGAGCTGAATTTTATTTTTCAACTTTTGAAAATTTTTAAATTTCATGAAAAAAAGTCAGAATCTGATCAATTTGAGCCGGGAAGTAACTTGGAAAAATAATAAGGTTTTGCATTTTTCCTTAAATTAACTCTTGAGATATATTATCTTGACTTGACTTTAAAATTTTTTTCAAAAATTCGACCAAAAAAATTGAAACAGCAGCATGAGAAATACATAACCAAAGCAAATGATTGTCTTGAATTACATTTTCAATTTTTAGAGAGTTCAAGAAATTAAAAAACTCGATTTTCACGAAAAATCAAAATTATGATTTCTAAAATTTTATTTCTACCCTATTTTTGATCTCTCGAATTGATTAATGGCGGTTTAAAGCCATTCTGAAGCCTCCAGCAGATTTTTGGATTTTTCAGTCATGGAAAAATCCCTCCCCTCTCACCTCTGAAAAATAGAAGCGAGTGAAATTCAACCCTTTCAAATTCGAATTAGCCATCCCTGAGATAATTTCATAATTCAGGCGCAGATTTTCAAAATCCTTTCCTGCTGGTTCAAATCCAAAATTTTCTCTAGTGTTTATTTTCGCAAAAAAAAAAAAAAAATGAAAAATCCATCGTATACGAATGGTTTTTTTTAAGCAATTCTTGAGTATCCAAGACATTTTTAAAATACGAATTTGAATAGCCAGCAATGAAGATTTGTGTTCAAGTCGATCAGCGAAGTCACAACTCAAAAGCTGGAAAATTCAAGAATTTGTTGGAGGCTTCAGAATGGCTCGAAACCGCCATTAATAAATTCGAGAGATCAAAAATTGAAAAGAAATTTTTTTTCGATTCAAGTATAAGTACCTACTTGAATTTAATAATAATTCTGATTTTTCATGAAAATCGAGTCTTTGATTTTCATGAACTCTCCAAAAATTGAAAATGAAATTCAAAACGGGAATTTGGTTTGGTTATGTATTTTTCAGGCTGTTTCAATTTTTTTCGTCCAATCTAAAAAAAAATGTAAAAGTCAAGATATTTCTCTCAAGAGTCAATCGAAGGAAAAATAAAAAAAAATCTATTTTTCCAAGTATTTCTCATAATGAAAAATATCCTTTCCCAGACACACTCAGACTTCGTGAAAATAATTCAGATATTCGCCCTAAATATCGCATATCTGGGAGTTTTGCAAGTTGTAAAAGAGGTAAAACTTATCTACTTATATTCACCAGACTACTAAATTTATTCAGTCATGCACTAAAAATGAGACCAGAAACACGCATCAAGATAAGAATACTTTACAGACGATTATATTCAATAAACCAGGTGTTCTTGAGCTTCCTTCTAGCAACTAGTGGCATTACTTCGAACAGTAGGTACGACAGTACACCCATCTTTCTACACTCTTCTACAGCATTTCAATACAATTCGAACTTTGTCTCAAATCACAGCACGCCGCGAGTTCAATTCTATCATAATCGTACTCATTTGAAAAACCGTCAGCCTTGAAATCGTAACATCTATAGCCTTTTTAGAACAATTGAATAGCCTGCCTTAAAATAACACACTATAAACTCGTAGTAGCACATCTACATACATTTACACCATATCAACCAGTCAATAAGCCAAATAGCTTTTACCAACACCAGAAATTCCTCGCATCACACAACCCATCAAAGTTTCATGGTCATTTCATCATTCTTCTCGCACATTTCGAAGCGATTTACTTCATACGCACACACGTGCGTGCGTTGAAAAAATAAAAGAAAAAAAAATCCACTAAAACGACGCTAACCTCTACAATCATGTACAATATCATCAAATCTTTCAATTTGAAAACTTCGCAAACATTCTGGTACCCGTTCAAGGCGCAATTACTAAATTCATTTTGTCCATTTGCCAAAATGTAATAGTAATAAAAATAATATACTCGGTAAGATTTATTCATAGAGATTTCTCTACGAGATATTCTCCTAATGGGTAAATTGGAACATCGTCGTGTATCTGATCGATTTACTATAGTACATCGTGCCCTATAAACTATAGTGAAATTCTCACTCATGTGAAAATCCTCTAAATTTTACGCCAATTTTTTCCCCGACCGTGAACACCGCCACCTTTTTTTATCCAGTGTTGAAAATTTATAATTACCTCGAGGATATTCGGCCGGAATGACGACAGCCGGCAAAGAATGCTGACTAATGTCGACGTGCGAGTCACTGATATCGGTAACCGAAGAATTTCTCGAGCTGGCTTGTGAAATGCTCGCAGGAACTGTAGCCGTTGATTGACTCGAAGACTCGATACCCAGCCTGGTACAGCGAGTTTTTCGTCTGAAATCGTAAAAACACGCCATCGTTAATATAGACACTCATTACGAGCAAAATCTATCTCTAATTGTAAGAGCTAATCTGTCCTCGGTTATTATTTCAAGTTTCGTGAAACCTACAAAAATATATAAAGGTTTAATAACTCATTAAGTGAAATAATTCGACGGATATGTTTTAATGGCATTGTCAAATTCGACCATTTTATATCCACTTTCATTGTTGAGAACCAAACTGAAATAATTTTTTTCCAACCCATAAATTATTTCTCTGATGAAATTACTCTTAATTTTTAAAACTATATATAACAAGACACTAATAGCTCGTATAAACGTAAAAAAAATTGCTCGCAATTTTTCTATTCTCCTTGGCAAATTTTCAAATTATGAAATGAACAACTGGTGGAAAAAAAATTAAACTCGAAAATTACCACAGCTGTACTCGTACATGGAAAAATATACTTTTTTGTTTACGTTTTTTCTCGTGCCATAAAGCACCTCAAAACCACTAATTGCCCATACACACCGAGCATAAACATCAAAATAGTAATTTATCCATCGAATAAACCGAATATCGTGTACTGGGCAGCTGGTTTTTCGAAATCAAGACGAAAATACGATTCGAGAAAAATGCATACTCGTGATTCTAAAATAAAACTACCCATACAACCACAAGTAAAGAGGGAAAAATTCAGATTATGTATTTTGAAATACCAGTTCAGTTCATCATGGTTGGCGTAGGTAATCATAATTGTAATCAGCAATCTCCGGACACAGATAGGATTTATTTTGTGGTATGGGTTTTATGCAACCAATACGTTTAATTATCCTCTATTCTTTCAGATAGAAAGATGTACTATGTACAACGAATGCGATCCATTATTAATGTTAATGCTACCAACAGCGTATACAGCCTATGGTTCAAGGTTCCTGCGCTTGTTTTATTAAGCAATCGTACTTTATTAATGTCTTAAAGTGATTTCCTGCACAATAACTCAAATTGAAACAATGCATGGGAAAACGTTTATCAATTTTTAAAACACTTGAACTTGTACAAGTTCGGTAAATTACAGAAAATACATGGGAGAGAGGAAGGGTCAAATCATTGATTTTTGTGAAAATGTTTTTCCGAATAAGATGACATAAAAACATTTTTTGATAAGTATTACGTCTTAAAATTTGTCAAAATACTAGCAGTTTCATATTAATGTAAAATTTTGAGGAAAAAAATGGCAAAAATGCATAAAATTGGAATAAAATTACCCTAAAAATTTTGTGGAACAGCTGAATACTCGTATTTCATCTTTAAGTATTCATTCACTAAAAAATAAAGTAGACATCTGAGAAAAATTTGACATCTTTATAAATGTCAACATCTAGCTATAACATTCCAAAATTGAATTTTTTAAATTTTTCTAAAAAATTATGCATACTGAAAAATAGAAAAATTTAAGATTCTTTAAGGTGCCTAACAAAATTTTAAAATGAAAATGCTTCAGTAGAACTTTTGGCAAGACATTTTTCAAACACTTTACTAGGTACCTATTTTGTCAAAAACATTCAATTTTTCATTGGAAAGGCATTTTGTATACGCTTCACTATTTTTTAGAGGTGGGGGGGAGGTTCAGAATTTTACTCGTCGACGTCTATTTTTCGCTTTTCCAACGTTTTCGAACATGCCAATATTTCATCGAAAAGGAGGTGTGGTGGAGAGTGAGCATGTTAATAATACTTCAACCACTAATTTTTCGTTTTTTAAATTTTTTGATAACATTTTTAAATCAGTTTTCAACACATTATCTTTTTCAAAAAAGAAAAAAAAACTAATTGATTTTTTGAATAATAGTCATTTTTGAAAAAGGGAAGGGAATACTTCATCACTATAAATTATTTCTTCGTTTTTATAACATTGAAGCAAATGTTTTCTGAAACGTAAGCAAATTTTGAATTCAGACTTGCTAGTTGGCACTGTTGGCAGAATATTTTTTTTCAAAATTCTATGAAGAAATAAATTGAAAAATTTTAAGTTTGGGAATAAAGAGAAGAAACAGGACAAAAGCAGGGGCAGTGAGATAAGCAAGATTGTTAGAAATCTTGGGACACTCTCCTCCCTTCAAAAAAATAATAATTAACAAGTTGGCCGGTTTTGAAGATATTTTATCAAGATGGGCTAAGCGAGATGTTTGCGAAATTTTTTTTGAAAAAATTTTCGATTTTATACAAAAGCAGAAAAAAATGCTTTTTCATACAAGCAGAGAAAATACATGCCCGATCGCAGCAGATGAGCAGAGGTGAAATTTTTGAAAAATTCTCAATTTGAAGTAAAAACATGTGAAACCACTATTTTTAATTCAATATAAAATTTACATACTTATTTTTAAAAAGTTGAATTTTTCGAGCATTTTTCAATTTTTACAGATTTTGGGCGAAGTTTCTCGACTTTTCTCACTTCTACTCTGATTTAATTTCAAAATCTCAAGTCATTTTTCACCTAGTTGACCTGGTAAATTATACACTCAGATTTATAAGGTTCACTGATCCCAAATGTTTCTGATTTTATTTGCGATTTCAATATTCAAAAAAATATCTATATTTATAATAAATTGTTGACTTTTCAAATTTCAAATCAAAATGCTGAACTTTTTCGTAATTTTCTGAATTGTCAGAGAGAAAAAAAAATGGTTAGAAAAGTCTTTTGAATAACTTGATACCTAATGCAAAATGATAAACCCTAGCAGGGTTCAATCCGAAATACAAAAAAATCGTGCTTTTTTCGATCTATTTCTTACTGATTGCATTCACCCCCCCCCCCATCTGAAATAGTTTTTTTTTCAAAATACATAATAATTATGGATTTTCCATTTTTTTGATTTCATGATCTTGATAACAATTTTTCAATTTTATGAATTTTTAGACGTCTTCTGATTCTTTAAGCCAATTTTAAAATCATTTCAAAATTTTTTTAATTTTACGATCTGTTTTTCAGAAAATGCTGATCTTCCTTTGAAACTCTTGGCGAGTGAAAAAGAGCACCATTCGTCATTTCCTACAAAGTAATAAATTCCTAAAATTTGAATTATTTCTCGTCTTTTTAGCAATTGGTTAAAAAAATTGATTTTCATCCATTTCATCGTACATTAGAATGTTCTACATTTTTCAAAAAACCAACTTTCGAACCCAGCAAAACATTCGTATGTTCAAGTACAAGTCAATTAATCCCTGCCTTCTCACCATAACAGAAAGATTCTCTACATTTTTCGACTACCAAAGAGAGACGATGAAATCTTTACAAATCGATTCAACGACGACGACGACACGACGCGAAGACTGCCTGTGGTACCTCGTGCAAAGAACGTAAAAAAACGCATACCACACGCACAAAGCCTTCGAACATCGCGTACCGCATACCTATTACTTGTATACCTCAATGCTACAGAGACCGTGAAAAATTACACGTTCAATTATTCAAAGGCGATTAGCAGCGCATCTACGAGCAGTACAGGTGACGCTGAGGCGTAACCAAGCGAATTTTCTGTATTCGTAGGTATATTTATACTCACGTTTTAACCCGATGACCGGAAGGTAGATCTTTGAGCGAACTTGTTGAACCGGACAATGCGGCGGCTGACATTTTAGACGGCAATGTAACTTTATTAATAGCGTTGCCATTCGGCGAAAAAATCTTCACATCTTTGTGCAATTTACTTTGGCTGACTTGGGGCACACCGCAGGCTACCTTGCTCTTGATATCTTTCAACTTGTCAGCTTTGCATTTATCATCGCTTCGTGACTTTTCAATTTTCGACAGTACCGAGCTCCATTTACCGTTGGCTTTTTTGGCGTGAATTTTATTCGGATGAGGTTGCTGGTTCTCTTGGTTTTCGTCCTCGGATCCTTTGCTGGAGGCGGAAATCATGCTTTTAACTTTGGAGGTCACGTTGCGACGAGGCATTTTTGGCTTGACGCCGGACGGTTCACCTGATTTTAGGTTTTCTTTTTTCACTGTACCGCAAGTACGTCTTTTCAGGGCGTTTTCTGATTTGGCAGCGGTGTGAGACGAGGATGTATCGGTTTTGGAGACGGATTTGGTTTTTGGCGCTGGTTTCGCAGGTACGGCAGCTATAGTGGCGGTGGCCGCTGACGTTGTGATGGTGGTAGTGGTTGAGGTGGTTGCGGAAGAGGGGGCGATGGCGGTGGTATGTTTGACCTTATCTGTAATCTCACTAGTGGTTTCGTTGGGTTTATCACTAACGACTAGTTTTTGACTGCTGATTGATTTGGTAGAGTTGCCGGACGTATCGGAATGTACGTCTTCGACCGGAGGTGGCAGTGTTTCGACGGCAACTTCCATGATTGTTTTTTCGGCCACGTCCAACTTTCTTTCCAAATCGGAGTAAATTCCGCTGGAATCCATTTCTTCGGAATTGACGCCGCCGACCACGTGTTGTCCGTCGGCAATCTCACCAGTGATAACTTTCGAACCGTAGGATGATTGACTAGTTATCATTTTTGTGCTGCCGGGAGATCCGAATAGTTTACCGTCGATGACGCGAGCTTTCCGGTCGCCTCGTAGACAAGAGACGTCTTCGTAAAGATCGGCGTCGCTTTCGGTGTAGAAATCCGAATCGGTCATCGGATCTAGAACTTTGGTTACCATTTTCGGTACTCTGGCCAGAGGTGACGCGTCTGCTCCTCGACTGGTTGGCCGGCTGCATTCGCCGTCGCCTTGGTACCCGTTATCCCAGCTACCGATACTGGTGACGCTGGTTACGAAACTGGTAGTCGAAGGCGCCGGTGCTGGAATGTCTGCGTTTATTTCGCCGCTGCTCGGTTGCTCGGCCGCTACTAATGTCGTATCGTCTACTGGTAACTCTTCTAGAGAAGGTGTCCGCTGAGTCAGGTCGAATTTATCGTCATCTTTGGTCATTACAATATGGTCGCTGATTGACGATACTGACATCATGCAGGTATCGGTTTCGCTAAACAGCCTGTCTATGATTTCGTTCTGAGGAGGTTCGCTGCTAACGCAAGGGTACCCTTCTTCGGAATTCTCGACTGCCGAAGGTACGTCGACGATGTTACTCAGCGACGGATACTTGATTTGCACAGCTACGACGTCCGTTTTACTCGTACTCTCCGAGTTATTCGTCTCGTGGAAAGTAAACGCTGAGAAATCGTCGCACGATCCACCTCCGAGAGCGTGGCCTTCTGTGCTGCAGGTGGTCAGCTCGCCCATTTGATCTGGAGTAAGAATGCCGAGACTTTCGTCGCACTCGAACGAGCTATGCTTGCTCATATGGTAGGACGCCGACATAGGATCCATTCCAGGCATCAGGTTCACGCCACGATGGCTCAAAGCTAACGATCCGGCAGACGACGAATGCCTCGAGTTCACCTTCCACTCGTGCAGAGCGTAACTATCGTTCGATGAGCTGTTGGGCGTCGGAGTAGAGAGCTGGCTGGACTGTTGATGATGCAGATGACTTCCGGAGTACCTGAACGCGTTATCTTTGGAACGAAAGCAACCCTCCGACGTCGAAGCTGCCTCGTTATCATGCTGCTGGATCTGCTCGATATCTCCGGTAACCCCTAGCAAGCTATGAGGTCCCGAATCCGACACATCCGACAAATACTCGCGAACTTCCGGCACCAAATCTACATTCTCGATTAACGCGAACACTCCGCGATTTTCGGCGCAACTGAAATACCTCACGTTATCCACCGTACCGTTGGTCGTTCCTTCTTCCTGATCGAGCTCGACTCCGCACCACGTTCCTTCGCCAAACTGCGTCTGACCGACGAAATGCAGCACGCCTTCCTTACCCGAACCGAGTCTCACACGTTTACCAACGGCCACCGAAGATTCCGTCAACGATTTCTTGATATTTACCGCCGTCGGAAAGTACTGCCCCGATACGAAGATATTGGTAGGTCGAGCTGGAGCAGACGCCGTCGTCGTTGTCGTTGGTACATTTGAGCTCTTCTGGAGATCGTCGTGACTAGATGAGAGCTTATTACCGGTGCTGATCTGCGACACCGTTAACGAGCTTTTACCACTGGTTACATTTTTCAAACTGCCTCCGCCAGCGCTCAGTATGCCGAACAAGACCGCCGACGAGGAAGCTCTGGATTTCGACGCTGCGTCCAAATGAGCGCGCACGCGATTCGATAGGTTTGTCAGCGGCTTCGATATTTTACTCTTCAGCGGATTCGTATGAAATACAGGAATCTTGCTTTCTCCGGGACTCTGTAACATATAAACATCGCAATCGTCAATTATTATACGGCTTTATAATAGAAGCTCTCTCTAGGTACACATATAAGCGTAAGTATGTGTACATTACAATGCGTGTAGGCAACCATATTACGTAAAAAATGAAAGAAATAGCGAAAAAATTCTCGTAAAACTACACATTGTGGTGTACTGTCCGACCGCCCGCGCTTTCCAACGCAATTGTCGTGTATATTATTGTGACACACAAACGTCACGTGGTCACAGCTGCGTACGCTAGTTATTTTTAATTTTACTATACCGACGAATTAACATGTAAACAAACTCGTATTTTATAATTATCCGCAAGCGTCCTTTACGGAACGAGCGAACCGCAGAAAAGGGGGTCATTTTCGCGCGAAAATTCCAGCTCGATTTATAGGTACTATTCGTGAATCTACTGCCCATTCTTGCAGACAACGTGAATAGTAAGACGTAGAAAAGACGCGCGAAATGATTTTTTGGTCCGAAGCCAAATTGTGTAAAGATGAATTGAGGACGATCTTATCCTTTAATACGAAGATTAAAATAAACTCGAGCGATAAATCGAGTGAATTATTTGATCACAGGTAGCTAATCTCAGTGTGTTCGTTAACATCGATCAACAATGGTTTTTTTTTCAACTCATTTTCATTTGACAAACTGCAAAAATTGATTCTAAAATAGATAAATTTCTCATTTTTTTTTTTTTTTGAAGACCAATTTTGAGCTATGATTCAATTCAATTTTAACATGTCGAAAATCGAATTCGTAGATCAAACGATTTACATTGATCTAAATACTCGACATTTTTCTTATGTCTTGTTGAGGCCAGGTCATTTAGCCATAATTTTTTGCAAATCTCCATCAAATTAAAATAATAATAATAATAATAAAAACCCACCACAGTCTCACATTTTTTATTGAACCGTTTTTGAGTGGGGGGGGGGTATAAAAAACCGCAGTTACTTCGCTACTTCGTGCTGTTCTTTCAAGTACATTATCATCATTTGAACATCATAAAAATCATAAATTCACATACAACTGATTCAGAATTAAGCAAAAGTGGACAAAAATCACTAAAAATATGTAGGGGAGATTGTTGTACCCCGGACCTGTTGTACCAGGGACCTTTCCCTCACTAACGCCACTTGCGGAATTCTGACCCCACTACGTTTTAAAGCATTCACTAGGGTATGCCACAAAATGAACTATAGGCGATAAAGTTTTCATTTGAAAATTTTGCACACGATTATCAGGTTTTAAAACGAAAAGTTACATTTTGCCATGTTTTGTGAACTCATTTTGACCTGTTGTTTATTTGAAATTTGTCAAAGCAATTAGTGCAACGTGTAGCTACACCATCCAAGTGTAAGTACACATATTCACTTTTTGGAAAAATATTGTGTGAAATTTTGTAGAAATTTTTTTCTAAATTTTGGGAGGTCTTGTACCTGGGACCAAATTTCATCGTGTACCACGGACCGCAATTTTTTCATCTAATTTTCACGAATTTTGATACTTTTTCAGATGCCAGGATGCCCTTTACACAGTTTTTACATTGTAGCATCTGAAAACGTTTCAAAATTTATTTGAAATTGGTGGAAATTTGAGGAACAATCTATGGTCCGTGGTACAACATGACAAACTTATGAAATTTATAAAAAAAAATTCTGCAAAATTTTATATGATCTTATTGTAAAAAGTAAATATGTATAATGAATGTCTATGATCCATACGTGAACTTTATGCCTTCACTGCCAACTTTTAGGCATTTTCCAGGGTAAATTTCCTTTTGGTCCTTGGTACACGACCCGTTGTACCATGGACCAAAAAAAAGTGACTTTTTCAAAAAATTCTGGAGGGGAGGAGAATGAGTTTTGAACAAATGTGAATATCTCGTTTTTTTTGTAAAAGACCATTCTTTGATGCACCCTATTCACATTTTCAAAAATAATTAATGGGTGGAGTCCATTCCCAGAAAACGAAAAATCGGTCCCTGGTACAACAATCTCCCCTAAAACTATCGCAAAAAAATTCAGAAAAAATTTGTTTAAAATGAAAGAAAACTTGCAAAATTACCCTAAAAATTATCGAACGCATCGTGAAATGTGACAGAATTCCACCAACGAAGTTCAGAGCATCAAAAGAGTTATTCAAAACATGATAAATAAAATAAATTAAAACAAAAGAATTTCCAAAGATCAGTAAAAATTTTGAAAATTGACCAGTTCAGACTTTTTGAAAAATTTTAAAACAGTTTTTTGCAATATTTTCGCAGTTTTTTTTAAAATTAATTTCCATTTTATTTCCAACAACTTTTCTTCAATAATTATTTTTTCAAAAATTTTTGCAAAATTTACTTTGAACAAGTTTTTTACAAGATTTAATTTTCGGAATACCTATTAAAGGTGATCTAATAAAGTTTTTTTCAGCAATTTAATTGCATTTAAAACATGTTCAAGAAATCTAACATCATTTTCAACCCAACTGAATATAGAAAAAAATTGTTCTCCCCCAAAAATATAATTTTTGTGAAGTGCCTGTTACCAATCAAAAAATGTCCTAAAATCTCTAAATTGGCAATCTTGGTCTTTCAAAATCCTTTTCACTCATATCCGAACCACCAACAACGTGTTTATAGAGGCGAAGCTCTTTTCAAAATGAATGAAAAAGTGCATTTTTAGAGCCCAATTTTTTCCAAAAAAATATTTCAAGACCTCGAAATGAGCGATTGGGCATGCTACAGTTTTTGAAACATTTTTTTTCAGGTCATATTCCTGCTATCAACATTTTTTGAGAACTACTTTCGTCATGAAAGAAAAAGAGTGCATTTTTAGACATTCTCACGATACTTTTTGAAAAATACCCCCCCCCCTTCCCCAAGACTAGTTCCCTCATTTTTGTCAATATAGGTCCTCTGAACTTGATTGTAAATCAAATGTGACCAACAATCAGATTCATCGGCATAACAACTGCTCCTTCGCGATCTTTTTCGACAATTTTGACAATTTTTGGATTACGTTTGAAAAATTAAAAAGCCTGCAGAACCTCCTTCAATTTTCTTCTTGAGCAGATGAATTTTTTGGGAGCTAAACTGTGAATCTTCACGTTCCAATTTAAAAAAAAAATTGTGATTGATTGACCGAGAGGTTTGATTTTCAAGTTGAACTTCTCAACTTTGATTCAAAAGCACGAATCACACAACACGTGCACTGGTGAGAAATTGTATGCACTGATTTTTCTCTCGAAGAATCTGTAGTTTTCACCAAAAATTGATTCTCTGTGGTGGAAAATTTTGAAATTTTCATCAGTTTTTCCATTACAGAATTCTAACCTACGAGATGAAGCATTGGGGATTCTACGAGAAAAAAAAATATGAGAAGCAAAATTGTAGAGCATACAATTTTCTACAAGTAAACGAGAGAGGGTCCAAAAAAGTTTTAATTTTTTTGAGGTTTTGAGCAAGAGCAACTTCAGAATACACTCTCCACCTGTGTTGAAAACCCGTAAGTACATCAGATCCACTGTCTCACCATAGGAACAAAACTACGAACTTGCATATCACACCAAAGAAACAATGAATTGTGACTTGATCGCTCAAAAATCCACCTCAACACACTCGTATCTGAAATTTCATCAAAGAGTAATCACATCTCAAATCTCAATCACTTCACTCCATATAGGTCATTCAAAAGACACCATAAAGAAAGCGACTCAGCAGCCCACCAGGTGTCGCTGACATTTTGGCTACAAACGTTGAATGGAATGGGCGTTGGCAGGGCGTCAAAACAAACGTGAAATTAGTTTACGCGGTTAAATGATAATAAGCGGCGACATTACTATGAATACATAACGAGTCGAGTTCAGCGTAACCGCCCGATACACTACGTAGAAAAAAAAATCATTCATTCTTTAGATCTTAATTTACTCGTACGAGTCGTACGTTACACTTCGCAGTTCGCAGCTACCAAACACCATTTCCACCTCAATGTAAAATTTAATACATCGTAGATGATCATACATATACCTACTACGTACAATTGTGTTACATTGTGCCCCCGGCGGTGTTACATTTGACTTCACATACCGACGAGTTGATTTTTAACGGCCACTTAATATGTTTTAATAATGTTTAATAGCTTTTCGCCAGGTCATTCTCAATATACGAGTACATGATTGCCATCGCGATATGTGCTATGCACTAGCTAGTAACAGTTAGGTACAATTTATACGAGTACGATGAGTCGATGTCTCGTTGAGTACACATGCAGGGACATCGTACTCGCTTGCACGAGCAATAACATACAATTTTCTATATTTTTTTTTTGCAACAATCTCGTATGACGCATAACATCCGATGAAATTGCATATCATCGACCAGACAATGACGGGGACGACTTCAGGACAGTCGACAACATCGCAATCCGTTTTCACTCGGCAAAAACCGCTGCACGCCATCGACCATCGAAGTCTCTTCAGAGATCTTCGCAGTGTGAACGACAGCACGACCTGTGGCACGTGATTTTATCGCCGTATTCAGATACAAATAAGATAGCTCGAAAACGTGAATGTTTTTTCATTCATCAACCAAGATGAACGATGTCGTCTTCTTTATTTCTGTCTGGTAGACTGTAAGTGCACATAATAGCCTGTTGAATCTGCCAGTCGTCTTCGTAGTTATTCGTCGCCGATGCAAACAGAATGTGTTTAGAATTTAATTTCGTAGATTTTTATCTCAACTATGGTGTCGCTGGTACGACGCTCGTTTCGCGTCTGTTTGGTTGACGAAGGTCGATTTTTTTGACATTCGCGTAAACTCGAATCGTACGAGACAATAGACTACCGGAGAACAGATTATAACAAGATGTTCTAAAATGAGGAAATGGGTGACTGAAGGACTGAATATCGAAATGGAAATGAGAAACGAATTCGAAAACCAATTTCTACTAATGTAACAGCTTCATGACGTCAACAAGTAGGATATTTTGAAAAATATTTCAATATTTTTTAGATAAGGTAGGGAGGAAACCAATTTTTCAAGTTAAATTTTGTTTGGGTCAAAATTTTCAAAATTTCGTAATTTTGAAGAAAACTAACAGAAAAAAAAGAAAAATGACCTTAAAATTATTTATGAAAACCAGTAGGTAAACAGGAAATTTTTTAAATTGGCTTTTCAATGGTAACATTTCATTTTTTACATCGGAATCAAAATTTTGATTATTTTCCGAAGAATCAATAATTATTTTTTTCTATTTTTAGGCCATCGATCACTCTCTGAAACTCATCTCAACTTCTCCCCTCCACTCACATTGCATTTGATCGTGGTCGAAATACCATCAATTTTTGGAACTTTTAAGTTATTCCTGTGACTATTTTACAGTTTTGTTATTCTTCATGTGATTTTTTTCACGATTTCATTTTTTCTCGATACTTGATCAATTTTACGTAGTTTTACACTTTTCATGACTTGAGTATTTTTGCTCAATTTTGGTCAATTTTTTACTGTTTTTCTCAATTTTTAGCCAATTTAAATAATTGTATTGCAACTCAGCGAATTTTCAAGCAATTTTCGTACAATTTTGTTCAATTAGGCTGATTTTTGTCACCCATTTATTATAATTTTCAGTTACTTGGAGGTAAATTCAGCAATAATTTTCATCTGTAAAAATTTTTTTATTTTTGAAAAATTATTATTCAATTTTTGGCCAAAAGAAAGACTTTGACAACTTGCTTTGTGATTTTAGGACAGATTTTCTCAGCCAAATTCCACCCATAATTCCATTTTATTCCATTTCAAAACACATCAAATCTTCATCATACTGTGTAACTCAACAAATACGAGTAGAATGGAATTTTCCTATTTCAACCACCATCATCACTTCACCACAGACCTTTTTTTAAAACACTTGTTCACTCGGTTCTCTTGCACAGGAAATGTACTTATCAATTTAAACGCACGTTATAGTGTAATAAAACCACTCTACATTCAACATCTACAGCCTTCTTCAATACGAGGATACAGATTACCCTCTCGTCGAATACAAAACTATCAAGTATCGAGTGATCGACTTGGTAAAACAATCACGTATTCGAGCAGGACGACATCGACATCGACAACGCAAACGACGAAGACGATACGATAATTAAAATACCATCATCATCATCATCATCTTCTTCGTTCGTCGCTGCAGTCGTCTTCATTATCATCAAAATAAATGATACAGGTTACCTTATTCATCAACGTACCAAAGCAGAAACACATCGACAAGTACAAATCTTTGTCTTACCTGGGTTTTAACAAATTTTACACCAAATTATCCGAAACAAAGAAGTAAAAAAATACCGAAGTGTTTATTTTTTATTTAATGGAACTTTTTTTTTTCAACGTAACTATTCACAATCGGACTATGAGGACACGCGCGAAACACTGTGATATAATTTCAAACCTATCCACAAATTATCACCGGCCTTGGGAACGGTTTAATTTTGTATACAAAACTAGCCATCCAGTAAAAACGGGTTTTTAAAACATTAAAAATAAATTCAACAGGTGCGACTTCTAAATTACGCACTCTAAACCGAACAACCGCTTTAATGCTCGTACATCAGACACACTATACTATACTGTACTCATTTCTCATCGTAAATTACTCCCGTAGGTACATACATACGAATGCTATTGGCAGATAGAATAATATCGATCAACAGCTCAACACATTAAAATAGTTGGTCAGTAAAATACTGCTATAAGGCCACGAAAGAATATAATTTTTCAAGCCAAATACACATGTACAACGAAGACTCAGTTGCAATCGTCGTACTTGTATTCTATTTTTTTTCTATTTTGCTATCGACTGTCGAGTCTTTAAATGTTTAATGTACTAATACTTCACTCATGGTAGATACATACAGTGCATTGAGACATTGAAAGCCATGCAGCCCTAACAACACATGTAAACGCGATTAACACGCAATATTATGTGTATTTTGTCGTGTAAGTTTTAGTATTTCAGTTCAGGTCACAAGCGAGAATTCTTTGGGCGTCTGGCCATGAAAATGCCAATTCCAATTACTCGAGTTATTTATTCATGTTAACGAGCTAATATCGAACAAAACACAATTCCGATCGTAACGTGAACGTAATGTGTACAAACAATGTATAATCTCTCGTCAAATAATATACACGCTGCTCTGTTCGATATAACTCGGCTTGCGTAAAAGAAAGAAGGAATATAAAGGGGAGAGGGGCATTGGCCTGTGTTTTTTTGATTAATGAACGACGACGTTGCGTAAGAAGTCTTTGTTGAAGAATCAGGAATCAATAAAAAAAGAAGAAAGAAATCTTTAAGGTTTTTCAATCAAGGAACCGACGCACTTTTTCACTAGATAAATTTCAAGTACAAAAGGTATAAGAGGTAGTTAGGTACCACAATTTCAGAAACATTTTTTCGTTTTTCATTTTTCGAAAAAAATTTCATTTAAAAACTATTTTCCAACTGTGTAGAGGCTGAAATTTTGGTGCAATTTTCAATTTTTTTTGGTTGAAATTTCCATTTTTGAAACATTTTTTCGAGTTTTTCCAATTTTTATTCGCGTTTTTTCCGATTCATTTTTTGAGCAGCATGCTCTTTCAAACAACAAATCATTTTTTTGCCTCTGCAACACAGTTTTTTTTCATGTTTTAAAAATAATTTTTCGGTTTTTCAGTTTTTTTATTTCATGTTTTTTTTTTCAATATTTTTATTTCATTAAATGTTTTCTGTTCTAATTTTTAAAATCGTTTTTTGATGTCTATTTTATGAACTTTTTTTCAGAATTTCTCCAAAAAGCATGCCAAAATACATCAGCAAAAATTTTAGGTGCTTAAACAATTTTTGAGAACTTTGGGCTAAAAATGGGAAAAATTAAATTTTAAAATTCACTAAAGAAGAATCTGAAATTTATAATGTACCTAATCTGTTTTCACACCCCCCCCCCTCCTCCAACTACTGAACACAATTTCGAATTGTTTTGAGCAGTTCATGGAGCGTTCAGCATAGTTTAGGAAGCTGAAATTTCCACAAAAGTTCGTCCAGTTATTTCAGAACGGCTTAAAATCACCTCCCATCGACTCAGAATGTTGAAATAAAGGTATACAAAAGTAAATTTATGGTTTCGAACTTCATCGAATAAATTTATGTGGAAATCCCACAATTTTCTAGGGGCTTCATAACTTCTCAAAACGGCTCCAAACCGCCTCTAATCGATACGGGAGGTCGAAAATAGAATTTCAGCTTTCTAGGTCAATTTGTAATTTTTTTTAAATTTTGACCCAAATTTGATTTTTAAAAATTCAACAAAAATCGAAAAATACATTTTAGCACCTGAAATTTTGACAGTATCGCTGGAACTTTGTCCAGTTCAAAATTTTTTTTGTAAGTGAAGTACCTCTCTTCTTAGATTTGAAACAAATAAATCTTAAGATCAAAAAATCCACAAAATTAAGTCGATTTCGTATTTCATCATTTTTAATTCGAAGACCAAAACGTGAGCAGCGATCGAAGAAGGCAAAAGGAGCTCAGATAAACAGACCCTTCACCCACTATTCACTTTGGAAATTTATATAGGTATATGTATTTACATGGTATCTAACGGATTTTTTTTTGAAAAAATCACTACCTTTTCACTACTTTTTTCACTACCTTTTTTCAACAAAATTTTCAGAATGCCATCCACTCGACCACCCCCCCCCCCCATACACACAAAAAAATTAACAAAGTCACATTTTTCACATGGAAATTTCTTAAAAATTGAAACTGGAAGAAAATTTGTAATTTCAATCAAAATTATTGAAAAAACAATACACGAGCTTATTACATTCGTTATAAGACAAGGTGTCAAACAAAATTTCAAAATAAAAAATTCGGACTTTAACAGGACATTTTTTGAACACTAGAGATTTTATTAAAAAAAGAGGAGCCGGGGGAGGCAAAATTTTACATTAGAATTTTTCGCTTTTAGTTTTCCAATGTCTTCAACATCCCAAGATTTTTTCAAGCGAGCTGATGTCAAAAATATAATTTTATCATATCAATTTTTGATTTTTTTTCACGTTACAGTTTCTTGCTCATGTAATGAAATTGAGTGAATAAAAAACTTTTTTTTAACAAACCAAATTTTTAATTTCAAAGGAGAGGCACATATATGTAAAAAACGATGATTTTTAGTGTGATGAATTGGTTAATTATAAGAAGCTTATTACTTTGCTTCAAAATTTTGAAATTCAAATGATTTTTTTTTTTTTGAAAAATTCAAAATTGAAAAAAAAGCAAACGAGCCCGAGCGAAGCGAGGGCAGAAGCTTTGAACAATTCATGTTCCGAGAAGTGAAAAAAATTTCTTCATGCAGGGAGGAGTTTATCTTTCTGATTCAAACTTTGAACATTTCTTGAATTTGAACAATAGTTTTTCACGGGGAAAAAGAGTAAACAGCCCGAGCGAAGCGAGGGCAAAAGCTCTCAGAAATGTGTAATTCAAGCTCTAAAAAAGTCGACAAATGAGCTCTTTTCTACGGAATAAAGATCGAGAAAAAGGAACGAATTTGAATTTTTTAAAATTTTTTCACTACCTTTTCAACAAAATTCACTACTTTTTCACTACTTTCACTACCCATTTTAAAAATCACTACTTTTTCACTACTTTCACTACTTGCACTACCTGTTAGATACCCTGATTTAGCATGTGTACAATGCAAAGGATTAAAATGGCATTTAGTCTGGGCACGTTTAATACTTAGTTGTCAAAGGCTCTAATAACATATCGTAAGTAAATACGTACAAACTAATGTTCTATTACAGAGAAATTATGCGGATCATTCTATAGGAATCAACACAGCTGCAGTTTTCAATTTCAGTTCAGATAAGAAATAATAGTCAACCATTCAAAATCACAACAAATTACAAAATCACACGTTCGGAGAATTTTTATGAAAATGTACGGCGATGGTGAGGCGTAAGTGGCTGAATATATCGAACTAAATTCGCAGAAAAATATTCAATGTTTTGAAATAAAATCGCGTTTTATTGACCATGAAAATATAGTTGAAACATTATCACGAATTCTAGGAAATTTCTCAAAAACGTCGAACTAATAGAAATTCGAACGAATTAAAAAGCTTCTCAATAACTTGGAATAGACAAGTTTTCAAAGATCTGAAAATTTGCCGCAAAATTTAAAATACATAAATCGATAGAATCAAAAAATTTCTCAATGGAAAAAAAGCTTTCCAAATAGACAGTTGAGTCGGTGAATTTTGATTCAGGTCAACTACATTACTCAAAAATAAAACCTCAACACTACAAAACTGCGCAAAAATCTCAAAATTCAAGGACCCAAGAAATACAAAAAAAAAATCATTCGTAATCTAACAACATTTAAAATTTTTAATAATTAAAACCAACACTTCGAAAAACAATAGTACCAGTTTTTTTTTTCAAAACACTCGATTCAATCGACCACCATTTCTTCTACCTTCTCGTCCTCACACAGTCACGAAATAATCCTCGAACACTGCGTTTATAAAAACAACAATCTAATCAAAAATTCCATCAATCGTCAATTTTTCAAGTACTATTACGCAAACAAAAAAAAAAACAGAAAGAAAAAAATCAATTCCTTTGGGATTCTTTACACAAAGAATACAGTTCGGTTTATACCTCGAACCATTATTACTCGTACAACGCAATCTCATGCCCTTGCGCGATCCCAGCATTATACAAAGTTTACAACAAGTTGATACAAAATAAAAATAATCTAAAATAATCCTATCTTTTATTACACTTATCGTCGTAGCCCGACGAACACTTCGCGCACATACGTTTAAACTTCATCGATCCTTTAACTCTTGAAAGTACCTGCAATAAACTCGGGTATAAGTACTTGAAAGAAAAGGGTCATAAAAGGGTATAATTAATCGTTATCTCATCTCCCCCCCCCCTGCGAGCACGTCTCGACGAATTCGAAAAATCTACCTCATCGTGATGATTCTATCAACTCGTAAACGAGTACCCTAAACTCATAAATTTTCCATAAGCTTCGCTAAGCACACATCGGATCTGCGTTAATAAAAAGAGGCGGAGAACGAAAGAGATGAAGTGAAAAAAAAACAAAAAAAATGGAAAGTATCATTTATCTTATTGAATGTTTTAAAAAATTAGGTCAGTAGGTAAACGCTGCGATGAATTTTTGAGCATATCCATCCATCGTCATAAGGTACAAAAATACATTTACATGAGATTCGATCGATGTGTACGTGAACGTATAGAATTAACCCCGCACCGCAACCTAGCTCTCTATCGTTCATTTTTATACACTCGAGAAATATAAATAAAAATTGATATCACTATCTACCTACGAATATATACGAGTATGAAAGTGAGCACACAGATGATTGAAAAGGGTAAATATTTGCGAACTTATACACGAGGGTATAAATATAATACATATACGAAGCCACAAGAGCCAAGAGTCCTTTCTTCTTTCTTTTTTTGATACCTCTAGTTACCTGTACGTGTATTCAAAAGACCATATTATAGAGCAGGTCATTGACGTACTCGTATTACATGTCAGATTATGACCTGGCAAGATAGTACGTAGTACGTACGATAAATCAAAAGAGCAACGCTAATGTTCGAAGGGAGTTTAACCTGGTTGATGCGAAATTTCACTCAAGCGAATAACATTTATAATGCCATCACTGGTGTATATTTGGCAACTCAGCATCAAGAAGCACCTGTCTTTTTGTTGTCGTAGTCGTTTTGTACAGTAAAATAAAAAAAATACACCTCTCGCCGAACCGTGTCCTCCTTCATACCTGTACAAACTGATAATAATTTGACTTTTCAATGATACGACGGTAACACTGCGTACCTTATGCTTTCCCTTTTCCACTAGAGATACGGTAGTAATGACCTTATACTTACGGAAATATATGCCTAGCTTGGGTACGTTATGATAGAATTATCATTATTAATGATTTTTTTTCACGCCAGAGGCCAGATAATAAAAATTGCTGATGTTCGTCGTCTTTGATATGCATACAGTTGGTTGAGTGGGTGGCAAAGAAGATCAACTACATACATAGAGTACAAGTACTCGTATATGCCATCATGATACTCTACTATTGCAACTACATATAAACCATTTTAGCCTGGTTCAAAGAGGAGTTACAATACGTACCAATGGTTTGGTTATGGTTACGCTGATGGTTTGCAAAGCATCAACATTGAACGGTTAATTAACACCGTGTACATTTTAAACTGTGATATTGTACAAAGCGATGCTCGCGACGCTAAAGTCGTGTTCTAAATGTACTACGAGAAAAATTAATTAATAAATTACTACGTTCTATTTTCCATTTGTATAGTATTCGATCGAAATGATCCGAGTTGTACCGTGAAATTAAACGCCCTAAGGTTTAACGAGTGTAATTAATGATGATTTTTTTTTGGAAGGTAGGTAAGCGAGAAGCTTACTCTATTGTGGGTCATAATGGCGAAGTTTATGTACATGTACTTGAAATTGGGCAGGTCTAGTACAGATGAAGATTACTATACTTCCTTTGCACAAAATGCAAATCGCTTTCGGCCTTCCCCTTATTCACCGTAAAAAGTTATGGTTGAATTGACTGATGCATTCGGGATTATTACAGCACTGATGAGATGAGCTAGAGAGTTGGAAATGCAGCGAAAAGTATAAGTATATTTTGTTTGTATGTAATTTTCTTTGGTTCGAAAAGAAACATCGAAATAGTTCTAAATATAGCACTGAAAATGCCCATGGCTCAGCTCAGGTATAATCGAGTCTTATGGTAAACCATAAATTTATTTTTCATGTTCCTTAAGAAGCCTAACAAACTTAGAATATCAAAATACAAAGTAGGTAAACGATTATCATTATTCATTATCATCAAGAATCTTTTTCAGTTTCTCATCAAACAGGAGAAGGGGATACCCCAGCATAAAATTTTCAAAAAGACAAACAAAAATTGAAGGAGCACCTGAAAATTTCCCACATTGTACAATTTTAAATGCTTCATTTAATTTTCTGAATTTTGACAAATTTGTAAAAATCAAAATTCGATAAAATTGGGGTACAAAACTGGTTCCACTTCGCAATTTTAGAAAACAATTCGAAAAATTATTGAAAATGTACAGTGACTATTCAAAATTCCCACACATTGGAGATACTATTCAACATATTTTTTAAATTACAAATGGCGGGGGGGGGGGGGGGGTGAATTATACGCTCAAGACTGAAATTCAAAAAATGAATCAATTTTTGAGCTCAATTATCTGGAATTGGACAATGGACATGTCACGTGCTATTTTTTTTACATAGTTTTGATTTTTTTTTTCAAATTAGAAAAGTGAAGAATTGTATCAATTTTTCAAAATAAAATTGTATCAATTTTTCAAAACAAAATTGTATCAATTTTTCAAAACAAAATTGTATCAATTTTTCAAAACAAAATTGTATCAATTTTTCGAAACAAAATTGTGTCAATCATTTGAAACAAATTGTGTCATTTTTTAAAAACAAAATTGTGTCAATTTGTTCAAAACAAAGTTGTGTCAATGTTTTCAAAACAAAATTGTGTCAATTTAAAAAAAAAAACAAAATTGTGTCAATTTTTAAAAAAAAAACAAAATTGTGTCAATTTTAAAAAAAAACAAAATTGTGTCAATTTTTTAAAAAAAAATTGTACAATTTTTCAAAACAAAATTGTATCAATTTTTCGAAACAAAATTGTGTCATTTTTTAAAAACAAAATTGTGTCAATTTGTTCAAAACAAAGTTGTGTCAATGTTTTCAAAACAAAATTGTGCAATTTAAAAAAAACAAAATTGTGTCAATTTAAAAAAAAAAACAAAATTGTGTCAATTTTTTCAAAACAAAATTGCGTCAATTTTTTCAGAACAAAATTGCGTCAATTTTTTCAGAACAAAATTGTGTCAATTTTTTCAAAACAAAAGCAGGAAATTTTATGACCAAAAAATTAGCCAATTTAGAGTTACATAGAAGAGTTGTAAGAAGTATCGTCCAAAAATTATAAGAACTTAATTTTTCAAAATCAATTTTCATAATCACATTCCACAACTAGGGCGTCTTATCAACATACACAATCCTTTAAAAATAATAATACGCATTCGTATTATTTATTGATGACCAACTGACCATGGATATTTACGAAATGCCAAGCCTACGTCGAATTGTAATGCAAATCATGTACCCACATAGTACATACACACATATTTTCAAAAACAAGTTTTTTTTTAATGTTTAACATTCTTTCGGTTAAATTCTGGTAAATTGAACGTCGTTTAATTTCATTAGCCACCCATAGAATTTCATTATTCATACAGATATCGTCCATAATTGGACAAAATTAGGAAACCTGAGATTGTGAGCAGGCAGCATGAACATACTTATGGTTGCTTAGAGTAACCTGATCTATGCGTGTTCTTTGAATGAAAGCTCGATTTCCTAAATTCGTTTCATCAATGTAATGTACAAAGGTGAACGAAAACAATTGGTTCCCTTGCCATTATTTTTTCAATAGTTTATATGTATTTTGCCATTAGTTGCTCAATGTTACGTTAACCTGAGCTACGAGTACAATCGTTGCATTGAACCTGTAAGCTTTATAGAATATTTCGAAAAAGTCATTTTTCACAAGTAAAATGTACAATGAATCAACAAATATAGCAAAAGCCAAAGGGGAGAAATACTCGTATAATTACGTTCAGTTCAATTTTTCGAGGGCAAACTTTCAGAGAAACAATCAACGATTATTACTTTAAAAATTTTCCAAAACTTAAATCAATACCCACACTTGTTTCTCAAAGCATTGCTTTCAAATTTTTTCCACCACTTTTAGCCTCACGATCGTCATAAAGACGAGTAATTTTTAGTTTCAGAACGAAAATGTAAAAGTTCCCTCTTCTGCTCCTCCTCCCCCTCCTCCCCTGGTCATCAAATGCGAATATTTTTTTCCAAATCATAAGGTCAAGGACCTATTCCACTATGCCATTGATTTCAAGCCCCTCTTTGCCCCCTATCACCTATCCGGGTACTCCACCCACTAGGATACAATCGTCAACACCCTTCTAACACTTGTATCGCTCTTGATTTCTAATTTTTTTTCACGCTTCGTCAACACGATGGCAGTCTCGACACCCTCATCTACTCTGCCCAACACCGGAAGGAAACATTCGATCGCTGTCGTTTAAATTAATAAGTATTTCCTATCTGCTGTACATACTAGATTAGTCTTGATGGAAGCACAAAAGCACCCTTAACTCACTTCATTACTCCTCAAAGACGTCTTTCTTTTCGGAAATCCGCCTCAAATCAAATCTATATCGTCTTACGAGTACGTACGTCAAAGTCCACAGCAACTGGTAAAAATACCTTCTCGTACTTCACACCTTTGGCACGCTATCCGCAAGTAATCTCTCGAGACATAACTCTGAACTTAAGGTAAGACAACTCTACATCACTGATTCCACAAAAACATAGCTACATATAAGAACATATAGCTTAACACACTGCAGAAGAAATATTAATTACACTATAATAAAAATAATAATAAAAGAAAGAACTATAACATCTTCGCCGATACATTCTTTTGTTGAAAATCAAGCATGTGTATCACGTTAACATCACTTACATAAAAACTAGCCACATACTCATGCTCATAAAGGCAGAACGGTCAAGCAGAATGAATAGTGATACCTGGACGTGAAAAAAAGTCGTCGGATGGCTTTTGTTTCCGATGACCACTGGTAACATGAAGTTCATGAGAAAGCAACAAAATGCGAAAGGATGAATTTTTATATAAAAATTATTACGATGAAGACAAGGGGCATGAGCAGGGCAGCCAGATATAATTGCAAAATGACAACGAGACAACGGTAAATGAAATAATTGTTTCGTCGCGAGATATGAGAGCTCTACTGAGATATTATACTTTCACCACCGAGTGTATAAATCAATTTTCAACCATTTTAGAATCGGTGCTGGTGCGCGGTTTAAAATTTAAACGAATTTATCGCACTACGACGAGAATTCGTTTAAAGTTGCCATATAAAGAAACGACAGAAAAAACCACACATATAAACGAAATGACGTACATACTTTTTTAAATAATGGGTAATTAAAATGGTGAAAAATTTTACTCGCAAATTAGTATTCTGCACTCATATACGATTCTGCACATTCGAGCCTTGTCAAGGTCGCAATATTCTTTCAAAAAAAAAAAAAAACCAAGCACACACACTGTGAAAAAATTTCCATCAATTTAGATGTACGAATTGGAGGCTCTTGGACGTCCATTAAATGACGTAATTTTAAAATCGGGAAGCATCGCACATCTCTGATTGTAAGATTGAAAAATATGCATCGAGAAGTGTGTTAAACTGGTTTCACAACTATGCAGATTATACTACAAGTATAGTAGCATTCAATTCGCGCACATTACAAAATACTACAACACTTTTGATTTCGTTGAAATTCTCAATTCAAACAGCTTCTTGTAGCAACTCGTATACCTTGTAGTATGCAGCGAACAAACCCAAGCCCAACCAAGCCCAATTAGCCAACTCGAGCTAACGTTTATCGTGTTTCGCTCAAGTCCATTATTTTCTCATTTCTCCGCATATTTACTCCAACAGATCAATCATCTTCGGCTTCGCCAATCTATAAAAAAGTTTAACGACCTCGTCAACGAGCCTCGCGGGGCCATCGCCATCGTATCGTCGACGAGCATTATATCACATAATATTACTTTCTCTCGATTTAAACGGTTGTTTTTCTGATCGGACTAAATAAGCTCGTACATGTACATTTGTCGCCCACTTGCACATTTCGCCAGCGCGCTTTCCAACCAGAAGCTCAAGCACACTAAATGAACGAGCGAATTAACTCCCAAGATCCATTATAATGTGTACGAAAATTAACTGTAAATTACGACGCTTCGTTCAAAGCCAGTATACATTTAATCGCGACTGGCCGGTTAGAAAATGGAAAATTGTTTCCTAATGCATAGACTCACTCTTCTATAATCGCAGCTTTCGACTAGAGTGTAAGATATTAATGCATAAAAATTTACTGCTTCTCTATAATACATACGAGTAGGTACGTCATTCATACTCCAATCCATAGGAGTACAATTTGCGGGCGAACATTTATGTGTGCTATGCTTTTAAACGACATCTTTACGACTATAGCATCAATTTTTTTCTTCATTATTATACGAGAGTGGATGTAGATGTACATACATAAGTGTCTTGTCTTCACGCGGAGGACAATATAATTATCGTTTAATCGCCGCCGGAGAAGAGGTCATACGAGTAGTTTGGTCATTAATATGAAAGCTGACGAAAGTCTGACAGTAGAACACACAGGAATCATGCTTACGATGGATGAATGAGCAAAAGGCCATCACTATTTTATGTATTTTAGAAATAATGGATGAAATTGAAAGAAATATAAGGAGGGGAGATGTCATAAATTTGCAATTTTTCATTGGCAAATTCATCAATATTGCCACAGCAAAATACGAACTAAAATTTCAGAAAAAGCGTAAGAAAGTTCGACTATCTACACCAAAATTGCCAAACGAGTGAAAAAAATTTAATTTTGTTTTCTTCAAGCATACTTTTTAAATGGCTGAAATCATTTTCTGGTGTAGAGGAAGGAAAGGACTCGAAGGAGGGGGCACCACACTCAGAAAAATTTCAATTTTGGTTGAAATGAATTAGAATCAAAGGTATAATTGAACGAGAACAGACGTTGAATCCTAAAGTTTCTTCATGGAACACGATGTAAAATGTTCAGTCAACAAAATATGAAATTACGTAAGAGTATAAGAACTTAAAATTACACAATGACCAGGTTTTTTTCTCAATTTATATGTAAATATTCGAGTCGAATGCCACATTAATCAATTTCATAGATTTAAGAGGAAAGAAAAGAATTCATATAATTAAAATCTGTTCAAAAAACACACACATCTAAATTCCTCTTAATAAACATATCTGCAATGCACCGTTTTCAAATTGCACACATCACAGACATACAAAAACATTCGAGCACAAATTATTTACCTGCTGAATAATATTTTCCTCCCAGCTGCCTTCACTAAAAGTAGGTCGACCCAAATACTGCATTCGGATCCCGAAATCTTTTTTTATTGAAATACAATGTTAAAAAAAACTAATACCAGCAAATCTTCAATATCGGCTTGAAAATGAAAATTTATCAACTTTATGGGTTTTATTTTTCATAGGGTTTTAAAATTTGAAAGTTTTTATACAGAAACCTAAAAAAATCTCATTAATTTTCCAGACCTTCGACCTTCAAAATAAAATATTACAATGCAAATTTTTCAAACGTCATGAGCGGCAATTATAATACGAGTAAGTTAATCTGCAAGCATTCCTGTCAGGTGTTTTTTAAAAATGAAAATACGACGTAAGGAAGAGACGGGATTTTTACAGATATTTTTGAGCTAGCACATGCTTTAGAGCTATAGCCCTTCTTCCTCCCAAAAAAAGAAAAGAACACGTTCTTATCCGAGCGAAATAAGGTTCGAGAATTTTTGGTCATAAAAGTAGTAGCAAAACAAAACGTTTTTATAGTAACTTTTCAAGATTATTCATTTATGTACATGGTATCTAACGATTTTTTAAAAATAAATCACTACTTTTTCACTACCTTTTTCCAACCAAATTTTCAGAAATCTCTGTCCACTCGACCCCCCCCCCTCCTCTCCTCTACACAGATCAAAAAAAATCAACAATTGAAATTGGAAAAGTACCTCTACCTACACAAAATATTTTTTATTTCAATCAAAATCATTAAAAAAAACAAGTTGCCAATTTCATCAAAAATAAACATTTTTTTTTCAATGATTTGAAGGTATTTTTTCACTACTTTCACTACCTGTTAGATACCCTGATTTAGAAAAAAGCGAACGTATTTTCTGAAAATTGCTTTTGAAAAATAAAGGAAAAAAATGATTTTGCTCAAGCAGAGAAAGCAAAATTTTTAAAACATGAAGTTTTTTTGAAAAAAAAATTAATTTTGGGCAATTTTCGCGAGGAACAGAATAAAATCTGTTTGAACTACTACGAAATCATCAATTTTTATCATAAAGATTTTATTTTTGAAATTTCTGGATTTTGAATGACAAAATTCTCCGATTTCGCCTGAAAATCAACCAAAGTATGTCTACTAAATCGAAGAAATGAAAAAGGACGACCTCTTGATGATATTTGGATGAACCAAATTTTCACTTTTGGAAAACCTTCTTTATAAGTAGGTAAACATAATATACGTAGATTTCAAATTCAACTTTGATACCTATAGGTAATTTCCATCGATTTTTTTTCAAGATTTCATTTCTGCTCGATACTTACTTGATCATATTTTTCGTAATCTAACACATTTTTTTCTCAAAGATGAGAATTTTTTCGATATTCTGCTCAATTTTTCACTATATGTTTTATCAATTTTCAGCCAATTTTTACAAATTTTATGGCATTTGAACAAATTTGTAAGCAATTTTTGCAAAATTTTGCTCAAGTATGTCAATTTTTTCACCATGATAATTACAAAAGCCCAAAAACTGAAAATAAATTTTGTTAAAAATTCAGATGAACAGAAAGTACTATTAATATTTTCGATTCTTGGTTTCAATTCTAAATCATTTTTTGATTTTAAGATGAGGATTTCAATATTCTTTGCATTTCTCAATACATTGTTCAGAGAATAGCCAGATTCAAGGGATAAATCAGCCCCAACGGATCAAATTTCAAAATTATCCCATGGAACTTGGTTCCCACGGTCTGCAAACGCTGAAGCAATTTTTTATCCTTCACCTCTTCAACCTCCCATCATCCTTTACCTCCTTCTAGCAGCTCAAAAACTGATTTTTTTATTTGTAGTTCAAAACTTTAAACAACCTAATTATCGAAATTTGGAGTGATAATGGATCCTGCCAACCCCAAATATAACCATTTTTCCCGAACTTCTTGAGCAAGAACAGTTTAAAAAATTCGAAAAGTTGATTTTCTCTGTGATTTTCGATCCCTGTTTGAAAAATTTTTCCCCTCACAACATGCAATTCTCAAGTCATTTTTGGCTCATTTTTCAATTTTTGCTCAAACTTTTGACACTTCATCCATTTTTACTGTTTTATTTGCATTTTTAAATCAAATTTTTGAAAAAAAAATGTACATACCAATAAAAATAGTAAAATATTTAGTATAAATTATAGTCTAAAAAGGCATAAGCATCACGAAAAAAATTGCGATCGAAATCAGCGATTTTGAATTTCCAGTAGAAGTTTAATTCATCATTCTGCCAGCTAAAAGAACTTAAAAAGTTGCAGAACAAAAAAGAACAATTAGTGACTGGTATCAATGTATAAAGCAATTAATACTCTGGTAATTAATAAGGAAATAAACCGAAATGAAATAATTCATCCTAATCTTTTTCACATTCACGTAATCAGTTCTTTGTGAAATCTCAGTAAAAAAAAAATGACTAAACTGTAAATTAACACTTGCGAGCGAGAGGAGCAAGTAAGTTACCATTTCTAAAACCGACACGAACAACCAGAAATACGTAAGGAAAAAACCTCACCATCTCCAACTTTACCACATTCACTCGCCTTTAAACAAACTTCACACCATTATTCATTTCTTTCAAAGAAGACAAATTAGTCGTTCTCTCATCGCACACAAATCAATGTCATTTCTCAAAGCTAATTTCTAAACCCAATTAATTTTTAATTACAAAACGAAATCCGAACTTGAGTTGGAAATTAATAAAACACACTCATTTCACTCGACTCGACTGTTAATTATTTCGCTATTCTTTAAATCCATTAGGTACTCTATAAGAATATACCTCCCATGGATGGTATTAGTTACTCTGAGTCTGAAGTTTGAAATGCAATCCATAACAAAGTGTACTCGTACCAGCTGTGTACTATACAGACAGTTTAAACCATGTACATAGAATTATTCCAAAACGTGCTAGAGTCATTAAACCTCCAAAGAAAAGGTACTTGTATAGTATCATTGATGAACTGAGCCTTACAGCCAGCTCTAACCTGCCATATGGAGTAAGAACCGTTATAAGCTCATCAATACACATCGTAGATGGTAATATGACTCTTGCTCTTGCATATACGATTTGACTAATGAGAAAACCTCACTTGATGAATGTCGAGAGGTACCTTTTTGGCGATCGGTCAGGTCGTCAGGCGTCACGAGGCACGGCTTTCGCAGAGAAAACAGATCAAAGAAGGAAACACACTTTAGTGTAAATTCGTAGGAGGCAATAATAAGTTGGCTCGAGGCGTATCTAAATAGTTTCGTCGAGCATTTTATATTTCGCGAAATACACCTACTTAATTCACGATTGTCATTTTCGTTTTATTTTGCATTCGTTTTCGATTCTGGTCTCTTTTTTATAACACTGCGAAACAGTGAGAGTTACGGAAGCGAATTTCTCTCGAGTGGGTGCCCTGTTCAATGTCCAGCAATGATAATCTTCGCAGAAGTTATACTAATAACCTGGTTATTCAGCCTCATTATAATTACTATAGGATGGATATTGGATGTGAGATTTTGAACAATTTTTTTTCAGTTTATTGAAATTAGCATTAATGGATGAAAAGTTGGCACCACTGCGTTTCAAAAAGTTCCCATTTTTCGATTTTTGGCGAATTTTTGAAAATTCAAAATTGACTGTTTTTGTCGATTTATGCTTTTTGTTAAAAAGTACGTACTTGATCAATAAAAATGGTCAAAATAAGTCCCAAAACTAATATTAATTACCCAAATCCAAATTTCACCATTTCCAGCCATTCTGGAGACTCCAGCGCAATTTTTCAATTTCTCCAGAATTTTTAATTTGCTCCAGAAGGCGTGAATATGCAGTTGGGCAGCTAAGAATCGAGTTGTGTATTATACTCGACCTGTTTAACAAGTTTATCTACATTTGAGCCGATTTTGGGAATGACACCTCAAGAGTGGTTTTTTGAACAGCTTTTTTCAAAATTAAAAAATCAAAAAAATCAAAAGATAACCGTTTGTGAGGAAATTTTTGAAATTCACGGTAATCGCTGTATTTTGTCCATAACTAACCTCCCAAATCAAAATTTCACAATTTCCAGCCGTTCTGGAGCCTCCAGCGCGATTTTTCAATTTCTCCAGAATTTTGAATTTGCTCCAGAAGGCGTGAATATGCAGTTGGGCAGCTAAAAATCGAATTGTGTATTATACTCGACCTGTTTAACAAGTTTATCTACATTTGAGCCGATTTTGAGAGTGACACCTCAAGAGTGGTTTTTTGACCAGCTTTTTTCAAAATTAAAAAATCCAAAAATTCAAAAGACAACCGTTTGTGAGGAAATTTTTGAAATTTGCGCGAATCGCTGCATTTCTTCAAGAACTAACCCCCGGAGCGCCAATTCCACCATTTCCAGCCATTTTGGAACGAGAGTGACACCTCAAAAAACCACTCTTGAGGTGTCACTCCCAAAATCGACTCAAATGTAGATAAACTTGTTAAACAGGTCGAGTATAATACACAACTCGATTTTTAGCTGCCCAACTTCATATTGACGCCTTCTGGAGCAAATTAAAAATTCTGGAGAAATTGAAAAATCGCGCTGGAGGCTCCAGAATGGCTGGAAATGGTGAAATTTGGATTTGGGTAATTAATATTAGTTTTGGGACTCATTTTGACCATTTTTATTGATCAAGTACGTACTTTTGAACAAAAAGCATAAATCGCCAAAAACAGTCAATTTTGAATTTTCAATCTAGGTACATATAAATGAACTTGGGCAGCTGAAAATTTGGTTTTATGGGTTTTAGACTATGCTCTTTCCAAAAATCCCGGTCCCGTTCAAATCGGAGGGTGACACCTCAAGAGGTTCCCTTGTTAGAACGACCCAGAACCTCAAAATAACATCTTTTGGAATTGACCTATTTTTCCGAAAACAAGTTGGCAGGGGCTAGAGCAAAAAACCAAGATTTTTTCAAAAATGCTCCCTTATTGAGGACCCATATCTCCCCTCCAGGGGTACCAACAGATCCCAAAATTTTACATGGTGACTTTCAACTCAAAATGAAGGTCTCCACCAAATTTGGTTATAAATACACGTAAGATAGCAAAGTTTCAAAATAAGGATTAAGAATGGATGAAAATATGAGCAAAAATACCTCAAAAATCACGTAGTCTTATCTCACTGGTCAGCTTGTAAAATAGTTGGCTAATCTCGGAGCAATTAGCGATTCATTCATGAACACAGAGTCAACCGGTTCCACTATACAACCGAACCGATACAAACGTGAGAAAATAAACGAGATAGACAGAAAGACCGACACTGATGTACCGAAACTGAGAGAATCAGGTGAAAGTAAAACACAATGCGATCGAGGAATTGAAAAAATTCGAACGAATTTTTTTCACTGGCTGACACCAAAATTGAACACAAACACGAACACAATAAAGTACAGAGCACTACTGAGCATGAAAAGCGTGTACCTGTTACACGAGTTGTTTACTTAACGCAATATACATTTGAAAAATTACTCTTGTGTTTTAAAAAAAGTTGTCAGAAACTCCGCCTAAGATAATTAACACGTTTTGACGGCCGCAGTGTTACCAATCACGAGTAAACATTGATCGTTTTTCTTCTCGATCGCAGAAAAGACATTGGAAAATTCATCTTTTGAACGTGTATATTCGAAATTTCGAATATCGTACTACGATTTACAATATCGAGTCACTATCTGCGAATGTAAATTACACGTTTACATTGTATCGTACTCGTTTTTTCATTCATTTATCCTCGTTCTCCAACAAACAGATATCCCATATCGCGACACTTCAGCTTCGGTTTGGATTTTATACAGAATATTTTCAGATATCAAGGTTCTCTGTTCTTCATTACTACATTCGGCATGATTTATCCTTCACTCCGGAGTAATTTGAATTTGTACGACTACGATACGCTGTAACTTTATGGTAGGATTATTTGTACATTGATAAGAGCTGAATATCACCTGTCAAAATGTCAACAGCTGAACATACGCAGAAAGTATCTCGAACACATCGGAGTAATACTAAAGCGAATTATAAGTATCTATAGAAAGGTAAATAATAATATAAGTACACTCAATCTCACCTTAGCCATTACTTGAAGCATGAATTAACTCGGAAAATTGGTACCATAGTGCTCGAGATTCGTACACACTTAAACAATCACTAATACACAAATAACACGTACTCGAATAATTCAAACACACATTTTAACACTGAATACACAAACACAATCGAACAAAAACATAAAAAACTAATAATTAAATAAATGAAACCGAGAAAACTACGCGCTTTGTGCAAAAGTTCATCTTTATAACGATTATTTTAGCAGGATTTAACACATACGAGTACAATAACGCACATCATGGCGCGTCGATCGATAACAGAATGAGAAACGCGACTGACCAGTGTTGCCAGCGGTACCTGTGGGGATACAGGTAAATTATTTGGGACGGTGTAGAATGGAGTGTGAACTCTCTGTGCGAAACATTTATTGAATTTTAATATTATATTATTATAAAAATGAATCGGATTATAACAATGGCCTGGTTGGCATACTTTTCATATAATTCACCAACGTGAAAGACGCTGGAATGTGGTTTATTTTTGATTACTTCTTTTTATCGTAGATTCGTGATGCATGTGTCATAGATAGGCAGTTTTTGATGGTTTTGCAAAAGAAAAGAATACCCTAGAATGACTAATGCGACAAATATTATCGAATTTAATTCCTTATCTAACCTAAAATATGGTTGGTGAGCGATAGTAGATGAACGACGAGATTTTTTTTACAAAAAATACACGATATGGCATGAATTTTTGCATGCACATCAAATGAATATTCATTGTACCATTTGTACCTCAAAAGTGTGTCCCTCTTTGGAAACAATAGGATAATTTCTGATTTTCTGAAAATACCTATAAATAAAAATGAATATTTGGAATGCCTTTTTAAAATAATTATCATTATTTCCTGCACAATATTATAATTTTGAAACATCAAGTTTTATTCTACCGTAGTTAATTTTCCTTCCAATAGGTAACATTCATAATTATTGTATGTACAATGTAGTTCACCAATTAATCATTCCTCATTCATTATTAATTAGATCAAGATCACACAATCAAAAATTTGAGTCATTGGCTGTTAAGTAGGTACTCAAGCTTCCTTTATAGTGGCAATAAGCTGGTAATAGAAAATTTCTACAGAAAATCGTGGAATTTTTTCAAACTCAATTTTATGCACTTTTGAACCTCTTTCATCACTTTTCTATGGAAATGGAAAAGTTGAAAAATTTTGACTTTTGTATAGAAAATTGATAAAATTCCACAGCCAAGATAAATGCTTCTATTTGAATTTACACATTTGACTTTTCTGTAGAAAAATTCCATGGCCACTATAAAGGAAGCTATGAAATGGTTATGTTCAAGCATAAAATTCAAATTAGCTAGGAAGAGTTATGGTCTGGTGCTCTCAATACCAAAATTTCAGCTGCCCATAAATTGATTTTCCAATTTTTGATGAATTTTTGAAAATTCGCCAAAAGTTGGAAAATCTATGTATTTGATCAGTTGAAATTTTGGTCATGTCATGAGGTCATGACTCATGAGGGTTTCAGATCATGCACTTTCTAAAAATCGCAGTCTCGTTCAAGTGGGAGACGAATTTGTCAGGAAATTTGTTTCGTTGAACCAAACAAATTCTAGTATAAGTATTACTTAACTTAATAGATGCTGGTAAAATGTATTAGTGCTACACTGATTCAACATTTTCTCAACACATAGGTAATTAAAATTTTGAACATGCTAAATGCAAAACAGTAAGATGTTCGGTATTTAGCAGATTAGCACATAATTTACTTCTGTTCTGTGGTATAGAATGAAAACTGTGGGGTAAGTGTCAAAACTGTGGGGTAAAGTCTTAAAACTGTGTGGTAAAGACGTAAGAAATTAAAAACTATACGGTAAAACTCGCCGATACTGAGCTACTTTTCCCACTGCGAACAGTGTAGTACTGATGCATTTTACCAGCACCTATTAAGTAAAATTTAATACTTCTCTTCTGTAGGTACTAAATTATTCATTGTCATTGCTACACGCTTAAATTGTTGGACTTGTTTTTTTTTTAATGAAAAAAGTGCACGTATAGGTATTTTAAGATGTAGAAGAAACACTAACAAATCAAAACAATATTTTGAAAGTACTCGTATAATTTGATTTGTCCAATTTTTTGCGTAATGGGCTAGGGAGGTACCAAAGGACACTTGAAAGTTGAAACTGAAACTGAAAGCTTTTTTCAAGACTAAATAAGAGCCCTTGAGAGTTGAGATCCTTCTTTTTTTCCTGAACTACCTAGTACCTATTCATTATTTTTTATTGAGCTACAATTCAGATTATGTTTGAATTAAACAATTAAACTGCATATGAGTCTCCTACTCAGTTTTCAAATTTTATATTTTATTTTTCATTTTCATTTCAACGCAAAGGAACCAGGAAGACCTGATTTCAGGCTGATTATCTGAGAGGCTGAAGCTAAATGTTAATGAATGTTCAAATTCAAAATTGAATTTTCAAACTTTTTTATTTTCATTTTTTTTTTTAAATAAAAACTAAAAAGGTAAAAAGAAATATTTTTCTTTTTCCCTTTTGGTATTAAATTAGGCGTCTTTTCACGAGCGTCTAGATTCATACCGGTGGCGGTGTGTAGTGGAATTTTTTTTTCTGGACTTGGAAATATTTTCGTCTTGCTTTTCTACAATCCGCGGGTTGCATACTCTCTGCCTTGGTTTCCACATTTTTATTCGTAAAATGCAACTTTTTCGATTGTTTGCGGATGCTGGTGAACTTTTATGTGGTCTCAAATTAAAGACAATGAAATTCCCTATCGACTGATGTATAATTTTCATAATTTCGCGTAAAAATAACGGTTTAATGAATACTTTTATCTGCCGATTTCTTCGTAGTGTCAACTTTGAACTAAAAATACTCGAAATTTTGATCGAACACATCGGCATTTTATTTTTGCAAAATGTTCGTAATTTTTTTCTCTTCAAAATGGTTCTTCAGGATCTTCACCCAAAGCTCTACCTTTTACCGTTAAAAAGCTCTCGTAGTTTAAAGTTGCGGAAAGTGGTAAATTCAGTAATCAGTATTAGTGTTGAACTGTTGATCAGTAACCAGAACCACTTTCCGCAACTTTGAACAACGAGAGCTTTTGAACGGTAAAAGGTTGAGCTTTGGGTGAAGAACCATTTTAAAGATAATAAAATAACGAACATTTTGCAATAATAAAATACCCATGTGTTCGATCAAAATTTCGAGTATTTTTAGTCCAAAGTTGACAATACGAAGAAATCGGTAGATAAAAGTATTCATAAAACCGCTATTTTTATGCGAAATGATGATAATTATACATCAGTCGATAGGGAATTTCATTGACTTTAATTTGAGACCACATAAAAGTTCACCAGCATCCGCGAACAATCGAAAAAGTTGCATTTTTTACATAAAAACTTGGAAATTCGTGTTGTTTTGCCTACCAGAGTGATAAGAATCAGGCATAGAGTATGCAACCCGCGGATTGTAGAAAAGCAAGACGAAAATATTTCAAAGTCCAGAAAAAAATTCCACTACACACCGCCACCGGTATGAATCTAGACGCTCGTCAACTTTTCCGCCTTGTAGAGCTGCGTGATCCAAAAATGCCCCATAATTTATAGAAATTTCATAGTCATTCTTTCAATCACGAGCCATTTTGAATACTGCGGAGACGATGTTTACATCTTTCAAAAATGATAAGAGCGAATTTTGAAAAAATTGAAAATTAATCTTCAAGAGTTTCAAAGGTTGAAATTTCATTAGAATTATTTCAGTTCTTCTAGTACTTATTGTCGGTCCAACTTTACGTGAATACTGAAATGTCTAGCGACTCTCAAAGTCTAGATAATGCACTTTCAGAGTGGAAAAAATTCAATAAAGTTAGTATCAATTTCACTCATAATCTAACACCGAAATTTTCGTGTTTGGAATTCGTTATGTGTTTCCCATTTTCCAGTATTTTCGAACCATGTATTGCGTTATTGATTCCTACTAACACTGTTCACTTTGCTGTGTTTTTTCAGAGCAGACAATTCGACGACGAATTTGTCAAATTGGTTGAAGAAAACGATGATAAAAAATTAAGAAGATTATTTCTATCCAGATTAGAATTCGGTACAGCTGGCTTGCGAGGACGTATGGGTGCAGGATTCGCTTGTATGAACGATGTAGTAGTAATTCAAGCTTGTCAAGGATTACTGGAATACTTACAGAAAGTTATTAAGGACTTGAACACCAAAGGAGTGGTTATTGGATACGATGGAAGATATTTTAGTAAAAGGTTCTTTATTTTTTCATTTCTGAGATCCTCTTACCAATAATGTTTTTTCAATTTTAATTTTTCTTGTTTTTGTTCGACAGATTTGCTCAGCTTACAGCTACTATATTTTTAAATGCTCAAGTCAAAGTATACTTATTCCCTGACGTTAATCCTACGCCATTTGTTCCTTTTGCTATTAAGTTATTTAAATGCGCAGCTGGTGTTATGGTTACTGCGTCTCATAATCCTAAAGAAGATAATGGTTATAAAGTATATTGGGAAAATTCAGCTCAGGTACAATATGATTCGTACCATCCTTCCAGAAAGATATTTAGTTCACTTATAACCATGTCTATTTTTTTGTTTAGATAATATCGCCGCATGATAAAGGTATATCTGAATGCATCATGCGAAACTTGAAACCCCAAGAAACATCATGGAAGACCGAAATTATCGATAATAATCCAGAAATTATTAATCCTTTCCCCGAAGTAATGGCAGCTTACACAAGTCGACGTTTAAATTTAGCTTACGATTTGACAATGAATCAAGAATCTAATTGTTCGTTTACGTATACTGCGATGCATGGCGTTGGATATCGTTACCTTCAATACGTATTTGAAAATTTGAAATTTAATGTAAGACTATTCTCAATCGTTCGTCAACTTCTGAAGTTTCCTGTGGTGTAATTTTTTTGGTAAATTTTTTCAGTACTTGATTCCTGTCGAAGAACAAATGGATCCAGATCCAGAATTTCCTACTGTCAAGTTCCCTAATCCTGAAGAAGGCAAAAGTGCTTTGAATTTGTCATTTCAAACAGCTGAAAAGAATAAATGTACGATTATCTTGGCCAATGACCCGGATGCCGATCGATTCGCGGTGGCGGAGAAAATCAAGTATGACTCAAGTAATAACTGTTCACGCATTGCGTAGTGCTCATCTTTGGCGTTCCCAACCTTATTTTTAAATCTCATAAATAGGAATAGCAGCTTGATTATTTTTATTCATTTTTAGAGATACCAATAAATGGAAAGTTTTCACCGGAAATGAAACCGGTGCATTACTGGGATGGTGGATGTTGGAAAATTACAAACAAAAGCACCCAGATAAGAAGGATTTCTCCGATGTGTATTTCATATCGAGTACGGTCTCGTCGAAGATACTTCAAACTGTGGCCAAAGCCGAGAAATTATCTTTCGAGGTGATTATATTTTCTGAAAATTGATTAATTTATTATTCTTTTCTAATGAATTTTACGAATTATTTCAGGAAACTTTAACTGGCTTTAAATGGATGGGAAATAAAGCCGACGAACTAGAAAAACAAGGCAAAACTGTGCTATTTGCTTTCGAAGAATCTATCGGATTCATGTGTGACGTCGATTGTTTAGATAAAGATGGAATTTCTGCTGCAGCTAAGGTGGCCGAATTGACATTGTATGCAAGAAACTCTGGGCTCACACTTAACGATAAACTCGAAGAAATTTATGCCAAGTATGTAGATAGATGTACACGTGTTCGTCACGATAGTGATTTATGTTAAATTCATGTTCTATCAGTTTCGGTGGTCGTTTCACAGCTCATGCTTAAAGATCGTGAATATCACAACAATAACAAATTTACAATTCAATAATCTATATTTAAAATTTTTTTTAAATTCATCCGCTACAAAAGTTTTCTAATCTTCTACATTTCTACATAAAATATCATTTTCGATATCATTTAGAATTACATTGAACGTTTCATCATTGAAATATTTCCCCAGCGTTACAGAAGCTGTTACATAAGCGAGCAAAGAGTAAAATTTGAAATCTTTTTGAATTTCTACAAACAAGGGAATTTCATTCTTTTGATATATATTATCAATCAAGGTGGTGTAATACAATTGCAAAGCCTCGTTCCAATATTTATCCCTGGTTTTCTGATCAACACATAAATACATAACGTTCATTAAATCAAACGCCGGAGGCGAATATCGAGCTCCGAATAACTCGGTAATTTTTATCGAAACAGGATTTCCGAGCGAATCATACTCGATCATCGTCTTATTAGTGTTCATTATACCTAAACAAATCACCGACAATGGTTCAGGTTTCTTGGCTAAATTCTTCCTAATGTAATCTTCTATGGACCCATCGAACGAGTACGAACTGATCAACTTCGGAGTTATATTCGACGACCCCAACAAACTGAAATTTATCTCGTGTATTCTTCTCAACTGTGGTAAAAATACAATCGGATCTTTTGATTTGGCTGAATACGAAATCGCGTGAAATCTACCCAAGAATTCCATAGCGACGAACAAATGACGATGATCCCAAAACTGTGGACTTTGTCGAACATTTTGCAACCGTTCTAAAATAATAACCGCCTCGTCGTTGTCGATAGTCGACGATACAGTACCGTAATAAAAATGAGCGAAATGAGATTTCACAGATGAGTATTTCTCCAAGTAAGGCAGGATTCTGCGACGTATTGATATATCGCTGAGAAAAGCCAGATGTTTGAATGGATACGAACATTTTTCGTTGACTGTTTTGATCACCAAGTCTTTAGATGAAGTGATTTCTTGATCATTTGTAAATATTACGGTACCTGTCAGGTCTTGAGAAAGTTCTACGTCTGTACTGGGTACCGAATCTTCGCATTTAAACGACTGGTATTTCGCGTTTGTTCCGAAAGAACCGAAATGAAAAGCTTGATGTAAAACTGAATCGATAGTTTGAGATGTTTCCATGATTTTACTAACACTAGATAGAGTTAATACACGTTGAAGTGTTCGTTAAGCACTACTTTACATGAATGAGAGGTAGAAGGTAGAAGATAACTTAACAATGCTTCATACTGTTGATGCTTGGTACATGACGTGTTAAAATGGTAGATTATGATTAAATTAGTTTATTTTTGTGACATACTAGATAATGTTTATAATGAGAACGAACGAAGGGGAACATTTTAATGAATCGATAGACGATAGGGTAACTCACGGTGATTTGTTTGAGTGATGATGAATATGTCTGAGGTTCCTTATTACCTAATACTTATCTAATTTTATTTAATTCCTAGAATAATTGAAATTCAGATAAGGTTCATTATTGAATCATTTTGGTTATATTAATTGCGATATTCAAAATACTGCGCCACTTTTACAAACACGAACAGATAAACATTATCGCTATCTTATTGTATTAGGTACCTATTCGCTTTATACTAGAAGTACCATCAGCACTGTTATGTAATCTTTGTACTCTTCGAGATTGATTTAATTAAAATTTTATTCTCATTACGCAGATATGGACAACATTTGTACTCGAGTTCGTACTTCTTTTGCTATGATCAAGACGTGATAAAGAAGATATTCAACCGTATCAGAACGTGGAATGGGCAATCTCAAAGTGTGAGTATTAATGAAACTTCAATTATGTGAAGAAATCATTGGTTGGTTTTTACAAGGGAACCTCTTGAGGTGTCACTCCGATTTGAACGGGACTGCAATTTTTGGAAAGAGCATAGTCTAAAACCCTCAAAACCAAATTTTCAGCTGCCGAAGTTCATTTTTCGATTTTTGGCGAATTTTTGAAAATTCAGAATTGACTGTTTTCGGCGATTTATGTTTTTTTTTTTAAACGTACGTACTTGATCAATTAAAATGGTCAAAATAAGTCGCAAAAATAATATTAATTACCCAAATCCAAATTTCACCATTTCCAGCCATTCTGGAGCCTCCAGTGCAATTTTTCAATTTCTCTAGAATTTTGAATTTGCTCCAGAAGGCGTGAATATGCAGTTGGGCAGCTAAAAATCGAGTTGTGTATTATACTCGACCTGTTTAACGAGTTTATCTACATTTGAGGCGATTTTGAAAGTGACACCTCAAAAGTGGTTTTTTGACCAGCTTTTTTCAAAATTAAAAAATCCAAAAAATCGAAAGATAACCGTTTGTGAGGAAATTTTTGAATTTTGTGCGAATCGCTGTATTTCTTCAAGAACTAACTCCTCGAAGCGCAAATTCTACCATTTCCAGCCGTTTTGGAGCGAGAGTGACACCTCAAAAACCCACTCTTGAGGTGTCACTCTCAAAATGTGGAGCTGCCCAACTTAATATTCACGCCTTCTGGAGCAAATTCAAAATTCTGGAGAAATTGAAAAATCGCGCTGGAGGCTCCAGAATGGCTGGAAATGGTGAAATTTGGATTTGGGTAATTAATATTATTTTTGCGACTTATTTTGACCATTTTAATTGATCAAGTACGTACGTTTAAAAAAAAACATAAATCGCCGAAAACAGTCAATTCTGAATTTTCAAAAATTCGCCAAAAATCGAAAAATGAACTTTGGCAGCTGAAAATTTGGTTTTGGGGGTTTTAGACTATGCTCTTTCCAAAAATTGCGGTACCGTTCAAATCGCGTGTGACACCTCAAGAGGTTCCGTTGTTATTTTCAAAAATTAAAATTGATAATTTGAACCATAATAGCTGACACCTGTTCTTCAATTTCATTTTGAATAAAAATTCAATTTGAATTGAGTGTCCTTGCTTACCAAAGTCGAAATGTGTCTCAAAAATATGACAATGTGTTAAAAAAAAAAAATACGAGTAAATTAAAAGCTAAAAAAGGTCACCTAACCAAAATTTAAGCTGGACTTTTCATTTTTGATTTTGACAAATTTTTGACCAATTAAAAAACATTACTTCTTATTCAAAATTATCTATTTTTTGTTATAATTTTTAACTTTTAGTGTATTTATCCATTATTTTGAGTCTTCAAAACCAGATTTTCATTTCAATATGCTCAATTTGAAAACTCATGGATCCAGAGAATTCCAGCAGGATACCTGAAATATGATTTTTCGACGAGATTAAAAATTTATAGAAGCCAAAATATTGAAAATTGTCTTAATTTTTTTGTTTCTTCAGCTCAAGGAAAAAATGAGGGACTTGTCCGAAAAATCATTGAAGACAAAAAATTGATCTTTATGGGTGACTAAAATAACATACTTTGGATAATGACGAGAAGGGGGAGGGGATTTGATTCGGTGAATTCGGATTGTTCATCAAATTTGGCCAAGATTTAGAAAATGCAAATAATAAAAAATGTTCAACTTTTAAAAAACTTTTCAGCATATTTTTTAATTTTTTCAAATATTTGAATTTTAGAAATTTTTTTATTTTTTTGAAGAAATGGAAGGGGGATTTGATTTAGTGGATGCGTGTTCTTCACCAAATCTGATTAAAATTCAAAAAATGTCAAAACAAATGTTAAATTTTTCGAAATCAATTTTTAAATTTTATTAATTTTCAATTTTTTGGGGGAATTTTGATTGTTTAAAACTCCTATTCGTTATTAGACTAATATTTCCAATTTCTTGAAACTTTTTAATTTTTTGCTTCGAATATTTTGTACTTAATGGTTTTTAAAAAGCGACCATGGCATGATTTTTTTTTTTGAAAAATCGCTAGTTGAATTTTACAATTTTAAATTCTCTTTATAATTTTTGTTTTATTTTTTATTTTTTTGCATTTATGTAGTCAAAAAGTTATAAGGATGCTGCGACATACATCTTTTTTTTTAAAGATGGAAACTAAATTTTTAGAAGTCGTAATAAATTTTATCACCTTCATTCAAAGACGAAACTACCGGGGCGGGGCCTCCATCCATCTTCCACTTGAAAATTCAACATCATTTTTGTGTTGAAATTTTTGAAAGTCTATAATTCAAATTTGAAAACATTATTTTTTTACTTCTCCAACTTCTCCAATTACGAATTTTCGAAAACTTTTGCACTCGCTTGGCTCAGGCATGTTCGTTTTTATTTTTCAAACTTGAAATTCCTAAAAAAAAAAAATCAAAATAATTCTGAAATTTCGAAACCAGAAAACAATTGCTGAAGAATTATTAAAATCAATCAAAAAATTACTTTCAATAACCATAAGATCTATCTGATATTTAGAAACATTCAATTTTGTTTTTAAATTAAATTTTAAATCTCATATCTACCCAATTTCTCACTTTCATTTTCTATTTTGCAGTATCCGGACAGCATAGGAGACGGAAAATATAAAATTACCAGCGTTCGCGATCTAACAGCTGGTTTCGATTCGAGTATGCCAGACAATAAGCCAATATTGCCAGTCTCCAAATCCAGCCAAATGATAACATTCTCTTTCGAAAACGGCTTCATTTGTACGTTACGTACCAGCGGAACGGAGCCTAAAATTAAATATTACAGCGAATTAATATCATCGCCGGAGGAAAAGTTGGTTTTCATATTTTACCCAATATGGCCATAAAACCAAACGTGTCGAAACATATTAACACTTTTGTTTCGTTTTACAGGGATATTGAAAAATTGAAACAAAGATCGTTAGAAATGGTGAATACGTTGGTAGAAGAATTACTACAACCTAAATTGAATAACCTTATTCCAAAGAGCGATTGAAATGTATCATTTATCGCGTCCATTAGTTGCTTTTGATCTCACCAGTCATTTTCCATATATTTATTATAGCGTTTTATTTTATTTATTATTGATGGATCTGTTTAAAGAACAGATGCCTACGCTGTATAATCAGTTTAGTGTCATTGTGTAACTCTCGACAATAAATAAATTAAATACTTCGTCTGGCTTTTTTCTTTTATACTTATCAACAACTTGTATAATACGAGATACCGCGCCCCGTAATAGCGGCAAATTCATCAAGACGTTTTCGACAAATGCGGATATTAAAACTGACAATCGAAAACAGGAAAATTTTTCGTACTTCGCGTTCAGCATCGGTACTATTTTTATGCAGTGAGAAAAGTTTTAAAATCCGATTTAACAACTTTTTCCCAAGTTACGACCGAATTTAGCTACGTAAAAGCAAATTATCTAGATGAAATCATTTATCAAGTAAAGCCGGATTTTTAAGGATTACCTTAGCGAGAGCTACCTTCTTACTCAGTTTATGCCTTGTGGTTTTATATTTTTACTATTTCGAATAATTGTTTTATAAAGTTTTGGCGAATTATTGTTTACGAGTTTATCCCCTCGAATGGTTGTAAAGAGCAGTGGAAAAATGACGAAGTGATCGATTTTTAAAACGGTTTAATTTCTTTCCTCTTGATTGCGTGATTAATGATGGCTCGATTTGTGCGGTAGGAGATGGGTTTATTTATGAATTATGACAGGTGTTTTCGTCGAGTGCTATTGAGGAATATTTTTCATATTCTTTTTGAGAGTTGTGCCGTATTGGATTCAACATTCAACTAAGATTGTTAGTTTCTATTTTATCGACATTTCACATAAAAAATAAGCATTTTTAGGAAAAAAAAATTATGAGACGAAAAATTAATGCGTTTTAAAAATTTTATGTTTTGAAAAAAAAAACAAAAAAATATCATTTTTCAATACTTACGTATAATCAGGCATCTTTTTGTAATTCTTTCCTTGCAAGGTCCCGCAAGATCCGAATCATTTTCAAAAATTTGAACTTGATCCGTAATATGGAACACGCCCAGCTGAAGCAATCCGTGATCCGGATCAACATTTTCGGATCATTTCACGGATCACCATAGTTTTTTTCATTTTTTTTCACCAGCAAAGTTTTTTTTTACATTTTTGACTTTTTTCTTTTTTAAGGCATTGATCGAGTCCTACCTAGTCCACTACAACGAGTGCACGGCTAGAAAATATCAAAATAAATGAAAAATTAAACATTGATTTCGATTTTTGAATTTTGAAATCAGAAATTTGAAATTTTAGATAGTACATCAATTTTTACTATAGGTACCTACTTATCATTGGCGATTGGTAAGTAGTAAGTACATTTGAACTTTACAAAATTCAGCCACAGATTTTTTTTCATTTTTAACCTTCGCCATCTGAGAATCTCCCCCCCCCCCAAAAAAAACAAAAAAAAAACTAGAAAAGAAAAAGTTGAATATGTTGTAGTTGTTTTAAATGTAATAAAAAAAACATAATTTTCAATTTTTCGTATTCAATAACTCTCTAATGTACCTATAAAAAATGATCCGAAAATGTTTTTACTTGTGATCAGTGATCCGTGATCCGATTCACAAAATCGTGATCGGTGCCGAACCCAGCTTCCTTGGCGGGGAGGGGGAAGGGAAGACGCCAAATTGAAGTTGCAAGTCCCTAATTTTTATACCCCCTCTCACTGTGTTTTGAAAAAAAATCGAACATTTTGAACCTTTTTAAAATGAAAAATTTTGATCACTTTTTTTTGTTCTTCGAGTAAAAATATCCAGTGGAAATCTTGATGGATTTTGAATTAGGGTAATTTTGATCTAAAAAAAATTCAAAATTTTTTGAAAAAGTTACACAAATTTATTTTTTGTTTTTTTTTTAAATTCTTTTATTTTTTCAATTTTTATGGCTTAATTTTTCGATATATTTGTACTTTTGTTAGAGGAAAAAACCCTGCGTATAATTATCTAAGTACCTATATTTCAAGTTTCATAAAACTAGTACCTACAAGGATTATCTCATCGTGTGTGGAGGACAAAAATATGGTTCCGAACTACATACCTACTAGAACACCATTATTTTGGAAAAATGGTGTAGCATCATTTATCGGCCAATTATGTCTACCAACAAGTACGAATCTGAAGCATACGAGATGAAGTTGTCATGGACTGATTTGATGGAGTTTTTTTGGAAAACGAGAATTCCCAAAAAGTTGCAGGAGACTCCAAAACGACTTGAAACCCCCTTCAGTCAACTCAGCATGTCAAAATCAAAATTCAGAGTAAATTTTGACTTTTCAATTTTATTTGGTGAAATAAATCTGCTCAATGTCTTCAGAAGTGCTGAAACCAGCGCCTCGAAAAAAATAATAGGTCTATTCCAAATTTCAGTTTTCAGGTTAATTTGGGGTGAAATTTTGATTTTTTCCTTATTTTTTGAAGTCTGCGGTAAATGAATTCAAATTTAGATTACTCAGGGATCCGATTCTTTTACGAAAACTTTATGTTTTCCTAAGACATTCAAAAATAATTTATGGTTTTCGTGCTCAATCAATTCTAATCAAGAGTTACTTTTATTCTTCATTCTCCCCGAAAAGGGCCAGAAAAATGTCAGAATTACAAAAAAAAAAATAAAATAAAATTAAAAACCCCAAAATCCAAATCCTTAGCAGTTACTTATATTTTTTTCAGCTTTTTTTTACTTACCTATAGTGATTTTTGAATTCTTTTTCTTTCATTCTTTTGGACTTATATAAAATGTAGGTATGTATAAAATGACGAATTTTTGAAAACTTTGGGCCAACAACGTCAAAAAATCAAAATTTTACGAAGTGGACTTAAACAGCTAAAAGGGCACTCCCCCCCCCCCGATAAGATAGGCAAAATGCACTTAACCTCGGATTTCGATAAAACTCACAGGGTATGTTTAGTACCCCCAAAAATAATTTTGGGCCCATAGCCCACTCCCCCCTCAGTCAGGGGGACAAAAAACGCGTTTTTCAGTTATTTTCGACCTCCTAAATCGATTGAAAACGGATTTAAATTGTTTCAAACAGTTCTTGGATTCTTGAAAATTGGAATTTTTGCAAAATTTTGCCTTTAATGAGGTTGGAAAGCTACGTAAAAGCTACTTTATGCCCCAATATCAACATTTTGAGTTGATTAGTGGGGGTTTCAAGCCATTTTGGAGTTATTGTGCAAAATTATGTGGGAATTTCCGTTTCAAAAATCTTCTAGAGACTTCAGAACTGCTCAAAACGGTTCGAAACCGTTTGTAATTACTCATAGATTTCGAAGCCGGAGGGAGGGTTAAGGAAAGTACATTCTAAATTTCAGATTTCCAATTTGATTTGATGTGATTTTGCCCCAATTTAGGTCCAAATTTGATTTTTAAAAATTCATCAAAAGTCAAAAAATACTAGATGCACGGGAAATTCCAGTGGCTGGTAATACTTGAGATAGTGTATTTCAAGATGTCAATTCCCATTTTTGACCGAAAGTGACCCAACGACCTCCACAGTCAATTGTAGTGAAAAATCATAGTGAATTTTTCTAAAATGTTACAAATTTTTTTTTACTGGGACTTTGACGACTCCCCAACATAAAATTCTTCATCCCCCACCCTTCACCCTTCCTTCACCTTCGAAAACGTACATTTTGACGTATCACACATCATTATGGTCAAATTTTGAATTTTTCACCGTTTTCACCCCCTTCAACCCCCACCATTCACCCCTACGAAAAAAATATTGTAAGATTCGTGATCTACACCCTCAAAAACATACATTTCGACATATCACACATTATTATGGTCAAATTTTGAATTTTTCACCCCCTTCATCCCCCACTATTCACCCCTACGAAAAAAATAATGTCAAATTCGTATTCTGCGACCTCAAAAATATACATTTCGACATATCACACATCATTACTTTGACTTTTCACCGTTTTTACCCACTTCATCCCCCACCATTCACCCCTACGAAAAAAATATTGTCAGATTCGTGATCTACACCCTCAAAAACATACATTTCGACATATCACACATCATTATTGTCAAATTTTGAATTTTTCACCCCCTTCACCCCCTTCACCCCTACAAAAAAATATTGTCAAATTCGTATTCTGCGACCCCAAAAACATAAGGGAGGATATTATTGTACTATTGTTTTGGGATTCATTGTAAGTTTTTGAATTACAGGCGTTTTGGTGGTGCTCACAGCCCACTGTGCATCAACGCATGAAATTTTGGCCAACGAAAAAATTGGGTGTAGAGTAACCTTCAGCTTCTCAACTTCATTGCGAGTAAAATTTTGTGGAAATTTCAGCTTTCAAAAATTTGCTGAAGGCTCTAGATCTGGTCAAAACAGTTCGAAATCGTTTCCAATTGAGCTAGGGGAGGGATCAAAAATAGGGGATATTTTTGCAAGCTCTTTCCTGCCTGGTTCAAAAATATCCCTAACTTTTGTTCTCAAGCCCTCCTGAAAGGGTCAGGAATGTCAAGAGAGGAATTGGAATTTCAAGTTTTATCGTAATCTTTTCTACAAGATTTTAAAAGTGAGACATTAAGTAGGTATACCTACATGTAAAATTGTATCCATTTTTTTTTAAAACATCCCCAAAGCTATATTCAATAATAATACTTACAGAACATTCCAATGATGAAAAAAATTAAAATTGCTCACATAATCTTGTCCACAAAATTTCAAAATCAATCTTCATTATTAATAATTCAGCAACAATAATCCAAGCTCGTCGAATCAATCACTCGAAAAATCTCCGTAAAAAAAACCTCGTTATTCGAATACCACGAGTCAAACTCGCTGAAAAATTTCACGCCTGTGCCGCTCAAGTCTGACGACGAAATAGCCAAATCCTCATCAAACAATGCGAGATTTTCACAGTTGACATTTTGCGAGAAAAATTAAGCTCGTCAAAAAAGTTGCTTAATGGGGATCTTTTCAATTTCAAAGCTCGCTCAAATAGCTAATTTGAAGTTAATTAAAAATGCCCGCAATTTATTTGTTTATCCATCGGTCGTAGTTTAGGGTGACGGAGCGGACACAGGGTCGCGACTTTCGTCCACAATATTCCAATGTGTTTTCCCTTCACCTACGTCCCTTTTCCATTCGCTTTCTCTCTTACTCTTACCATGTATCGACGATATGGCGGCGGGTGCGTGTTAAAGACACGTGTTTTTAAGTTTCGGTTTGCTATTCAGAGAGGGCGTTTCTGGAAAATCTAAACTTCTAAAGCTTTTGAACGGTCGTCGTCGTCATCGTCGTGTTTTTCAAGTTTATCATAATAACGTGCCGAGTACGCGATATCGTTCTCCAGTAGTATTATTACGAGTACCAGTGCAAGGATATCGTGTAATCGTGGTCTCTCTGGCATCGTCGTGAAAATATCGCGTACGTGTATGTTTGTATTTTTATTATGATAAATAGTGAAAATTATTGTTCTGTAATAATCTCGTTGTTGAAGTTCGCGAATGAACCGAATGTGTAATAATATGTTCGACATTATTCTTCGTTATATTCCATTTTACTCTATTGCCGTAGCATGGTTTATCTCCGTTTTTCTTTCCGGTAAGTGCCAAGTGTTGTTTGAATAAATTGTTAATAATGCAGTTTTATGGTTATGGCAATTGCACCGGAAAGATGTGATAAATTCGCCTACTTTTATGGCCTGCTTTCTGTTTATTAGAAAATTTTTTACCGAATTTTTAATACGACGATGGGTGAGGACGAACTGGCTGTAAAGGGTGGTTTTTTTGCTCTTTTTACTCTCTAAAGTTGAAGGTGAAGATGTTTACTAGAGTTGTTTTTGCCATTTTTCCCTCTATTTTATATCATTATCTATTCGTATAGAATTCGATAGGTGCTGCGTAAAACACTATGTTTATGTTGTTGATAAAAAGCACAGACCTTCGATGACGATGGTACATATTATCAGTTTTTATTACATTAACGAAACTATAATTTAATAATTTTATCACCATTCTTGCCAAACACTCTCGAAACTCTTCTCTCAGCATCTTGGTTCAAATTTCAATATACTTACCACGGTCGTAGTGATTCATAAAACGATTTTATGAAGAATAAAATTGGTATCTTTATGGTGGAAAAAATTCAACTTTTTCAAAAGTATAAAAGTTTTTCATAATTTTACGATGATTACGAATATAATGTGTTTTTTTCCCAACTCGAGTTTGGAGAATTTATATAACTTAGTTTTTAATATACTAAAACTGAACTGCAGTGTATAATATTTTTATGTAATAGGAAAAGAGAGCTGTAGGTAGGATCTTTTGTTTAGTTTTGCTAGGATAAAAGATTAATTTTAACTCAAAAATGCAGTTTTCAAAAAAATATACAGGAACTTGCTTATAATAAAAGTTAATTTGCAATTCAAAGGTGAAAATTTTCTACCTTTTTTTTACGTGTACCTACAACATTTGACCAGATATGGATTTTTCTCTATTCGAAATTATGAAACGAGAACCTGTACTTGAATGGAAATTTTTGTTGCGAAAATAATTCTATTGTTATCCGCGAACCAGGATTTTCTTTTTTATAAAATTTTCTCGTTTATATGCCAAAAACAGAAAGTCTGAATAAATTCGAACAAGTTGTCCAATTATTTTAGCATTAACTACATCGTACCTACTTACTTACGTGTTGTTCACAAGTTGATGGGCGAATTCTTGAACATTGTGTCATGTATTGAGTGACAGGAGTACCTTAAAATAAACATTCATTATGTTTGTCTGCACAATTGATACCTACTTATAAATCTATATAGGTACTCAAGTATACGTAGCTATACTCAATCGATAGATCAAGCGAAGAAAATTACATATGTACTTAACCTACCTACCTATACAAATACTATAATAAGTCTCTCCTTTTTTAAAAACATAATTAAGTTGATTTTAGGTGAAATTCAGAGAAAATGTCCAAACGTGAACGAAACTGTCGAGAGAATAGAATCGAGACATTAGATTGTGATATTATATTATTGTGAAGAAGGGTCATGCTAGATGCGGATTTCAGCAAAGCGTCAAGTTGAAATTAAGCATGAAACTCGGTTTTATAAAATTTCTCATTCGGTTGCCATACCTACTTATTCTTGATTCGATTTCTCATTCTGCCATGTTTAAAAGTTTATATTCTCTAGTATACCAAGACCAACCGAAGTTAGTCAAGTTTTTGGACTCGAAAGTCTAAAACTGTGTAGTAGATAAGATTCTTATACGGTTATATTGACCGCAGTCCACAGTCTTTGGTGTTATCATGGCTTGACCTAAGACCTTCGCAAATCCATATCGTATTCGATTGGCTCGGGTTAACTTTAAATTATTGTCTGGGGTTTTCGTTTGTGATTTCACAGCACGACAACGAACGACGAGTCGACGAGGATGCAGCGGTGGTTTTTACCAAAGTATATTTTTTGAATTGGAATTTGAAAAGCCGCGTTATTTGTATTGATAGGGAGGACGGGAGGGGGCAGGGGATAAAGATATAAAAATTCGTCTCATGATTTTAGAGTCCTGTTTCGCGTTTTTTCGTTCAAGTAGGTATTTATTTTAAAAGTGTTATTTACTTTTTTTTGTATTTTCTTCGCTTCGGTTGCTTTTGAGGTGGGGATACGAACGAAATGAATTGAAATTCTTAAATCTGAGGTGGTTTTGAAGTGCCTTTTACATGGATCAATGAAATATGAGAAAGTAGGTGTATAACTTTTATTAAAATATGAACGAGAAGAGGTGACTCGAACTGATTTAAATCGTCAAAATGAGATGCGATTTGTGAATAAAAAATATGTGCATAGAGATTCGTGATTCAAATCTTGTTTTTCCTTCTGGGTTTTGATCCAATTTAGAAAGTTTGAGTCTTTTAAAAATCCATTCTCACAAAACTGACACTATCAACGCTGGTTTGATCCCTTTAAGGTGCGAGAAATGTTTTTAAAAAAAGGAAAAAATGGGAGGAAAATTTTGACTTACAATTTTTTGAGTCCATCCACACATCTTTGTAGAATTTTAGAATTGCAACGAACTGGTACGAATTTTTAACTTTGTTGGGTGGGGAAGGCGGAAAGAAGGGGTGCCAATTTTACATTTTTCGTTTGATACCATGATGTAGGTAACTTTTTAAAAATTTTTTTAAGCACTCAAATTTAGATACACTTTTAGAAACAGGAGTATGTTTTTGAAGTAGGTAGGGTAGTCTGCTTATGAAAGTTCAAAAATCACCATAGATAAAATAATTCATGATTTATGATTGAAATTGAGATTTTTAAGCGTTTTTTCTTTCAAAAATGTGCAAAAAGTCGATACATTTTTGTACTTTTTGAACTAATTGCGTCAATTTTACCAATTTTTTATCCAAAAAAGCGCTAACGACGAAAAAAAGCACAAAATAAACAAAATTTCTGCCTTTTTGGCCAAAAATAAGCATTTTTAAAGCATTTACACCTCAAAAAAGGCAAATACAAGCACTATCAACTTTCACCATTCGCCTCGGAATGAAAGTAATTGAAAAGTAGGTAAGTCTATTTCCAAAATTTAAAAAAAAATCGAAAATCTCTTCTAAAAATTGATAAATTGAAAAATTTGAAAAAAACAAGGAAAATTTCTTGAAAAATTAAACAATGGTTTCATGTTGGTACCATAAATAAAAAAAATTGGTTGACAGAAGTATCTACCTACTCCTGTTTTTCTGTTGTTTGAAATGGAAATATCTAAAAAATGTAGTAAGGAAATTCAAAAAAAAAAAAAAAAAAAAAAATGAATAAGAAGTCATTTCAAAATAATGCTTCAGAAAGAAGTTTTTTTTTTTTTAATGTTTAAAAACAGAAATTAAAATTTATACAGAAACCTAAAAACACCGAAACATGAGAAAAAGAACAACAAAAACTCAGAAAAATTTGCAAGAAACTTTACAAATTCAAAAATCATTATGGAAATTTCATAAAATTGATATTTTGCTGGCAAACACCCTTCGATTTCAGCAAAATCAAGCTATCTCAAAAGAACATGCCCTAAAATTCCTGTGTTTACAGTTTTTTTCCAGAATTGTTCAAATTTCTATGATCAGACCAAAAATTAACTTCTATATATTTTTTAATACTTCGGTTGATCCTCATTTGGAGACTTTCTCAATCGTTTAGTCTGTTACCACAGAAATTCTACGAAATGTCAGCTCAAAAGTGAATTTTTGAACAACAAAAAAATTCTCAAAAAATGGGGAAAATTTAAATTTTAGAAACAGTTTTAGACCTTTCCGAAGCCTCCATCAAGTTTTCAGTTCTCTTCAGGAATCCAAATGTCTCTGAAAAGAGAGCTAATACTCGTATTGCACTTTGAGAACCTATAAATTTGGTTTGTACTTATTTAGGACTCTCTCAATCATTTTAGACAATTTTTGGTACATATATATTATTAGTTCAAACTCAAAAGCCAATTTTTTCATAGATAATTTGAAATATAAAAATCAATTTTTGATTAATAATGTCTAGAATTTTATTGTGACGGTCTGAATGGGACAAACAAGTCATCAATAAGCCCTAATCATGGCTATTCATGTGCCAAAGTTTATTCTGAGCTTTTTTAATAGATAGAATTTGAATTTCAAAACTATTTTTTTTTTAATTTAAAATTTGGGACGTTGACTCCAAACTGGACCAATAAAGGTACAAGGGGTGTCCGTAAAGTCAGTAGGTACACAAAATTCCAAACAATCAACAAAATTGTATTTTATGAAAAAGTGATACATACTTACACACGTTAAAATATAGACTTTCTGCTATTTCTCGACATAATCACTTCCCCACTTTGACCTTTTTTCCCCACCCTATTTTCAATTTCAAAATTCCCTCTTCGAAAACCTGTACGCGCTCATTTTTGGAGCAATTTTTGACTCAAACTTGAAAAATGTTGTGGTCATTGGACTTTTTACCACCAAAATGTTGTTATAGAAGTCCAAAGAAGTGAAAATCAAAGGTTTATCCAACAATTTTTACCGAACCTAATATTGTTCCTCAGCTTCTTCAACACCTCAAAGATTGTTTCTCAACATGGGAGAAATTTATCCAAAACGACGCCCTGAATGCCTCAAAACACTCTGCCTATCCATCTTGCGGCATATCATTCACACACATCTTACTGATATCAAATTTTGGGCTCTCAACTGACCATTGTCTTCTAGATACCACACTTGAACCATATATCCCTCTAATCTTGTGATTAATCTTCAAAAGTGTCCTTTGTTTTGCGTGAAAAAAAACGTATCCTACGAGTAGAAGGCACCTCTGCAGGCTTGTACACATAGACAGAGATCGTCATGTTCAAAAAGACTGTAAAACCATACTACTGCATGAATTTAAACGCGGTTTGCGGCAAATCCTTCTAAAACCATCCCTCTAAAACATATCCAAAAATCAGGTTTCTAGGTACAACCCTTCCCTCCAAAAAAAAAATTGTGTACCTGACTTTACCGACACCCCACGTGCATAGTTTTTGAGTTGAGAATCCAGGTTGAAATGGAGTGCAGCTTATTTACCTTGTTTCATTTTGTTCAAAAAAAAAAAAAAATGTCTCAATAAAAAAATACAAAATTCAAAATGAACTTAAGTTTTTGAAAATTTTGGTTGTGGAGGTTTTAAGACATGTTTTTTCGATTTTAGCTTCGTTTTGTTGAAATTAGAATGTGTCAGTTTGAGTGGTTCTCTTTTGAGATGTTCAAAATTTATGATGAGTCAATTTATGAAAAATTGAAGAATTCATCATTTTTGAGATACTTTTTTTTTTAACAAAGTGTTGAAAACCATAACATTTTTTACCTCTTCTTCTAATTTTTACGCGATTAAACGTGGAAAAATTTCATTTCAAAGAAAATATTCAAGATGTCGAATTTCAAAAAATCTGATGTGGTTTTTTCTTCCAGAAGTTGGTGGGAACTTTTACGAAATCAACAGATAGGTAGGTAGTGTAGCTTGTACTCTACCTACACTCTTTGTATTACATTGTAATTTAAAACGAAGCAAGATCATTCGGAGACGAATATCTCGTCTGATTATCAACGCTGTCTTTCACTTTTGACAACAAATGAGATTTTCTCAAGTCAGTCGACAGTCGACGACGATGGTTCAACTCGAGCTTGTATGTATTTTTCACTTTAAATTATTCGGTCGTATATGCATCGTTTGATATTTTCATACAGCTTAGTTGTCATGTAAGTAAGTGAAAATCTCGAAAAAGTTACTTCCACATCTAAAACCTCCGAGAAAGCATAAGGATACCAAAAAAAAACCAGACCAAAATGAAAATCCATTTGAAAAAGAGTCGAGTTGCAGTTTCACAATTCTTTATGATGATTTGCAATTTAAAAAGTTGCTACCAACCATTATGGTCGGTTTCAACTTGTTATTAATGATACAATTATGTTAATATGTTTGCAACTTTTGTGCTTCTTTTTTTCCCATTTGTGCGTTTTTCTCCCTCTCTCTCTCACACACACTCTTTCTTTATCTTGTCGAATATTCGAATTCACGGTAGGTATAGATATATAAGTATAAAAGACACGTTTCACCGCGTAGCAATCAAATATGAATATAGGTTTACCAAAAAACTTGCTAACATTTCTATTTGAAAAAAAAAATTCTGTCAGTTTTGTTGACATATTCAGAGTACCTTTGGTGGAACGAGAATCGAAAGATATCTGCGGTAGGTACAGTCACCTATCACTCGCTGTAGATATGTTGGCATATTTTCAAACAAAACTTTCATCTTGTCGAAGTTTTTTTTTCGCCTTCATTCCATCGTTCTGTATAATTCGACGTGAGCCCATGTTCGCCATAACGAGACCGTTTAATAAAACTATTAAAAGGCCATTACGCGAGCATTTTTTTTCCACCAGCGAGTCCCTAAGTGTTGAGTAGATAAACGACGAAACTATTTAAAGTTTATACCTACCTACCTACCAACCGCGCCGTCTCATCGTGTAGAGAGGTATATCTTTGGCCATTATCGGTGTTGTTATATGTTCGACGCAGACACATACAAAATAGCCCCTTTTCAAATTGCCTGGTTTGGCTAATCGGCGTTACACATTGCGACAATATACCCGAGAGCGGCGAATTAACCTCACTCATCTGTAAATATTCGCGCTCTCGGATCGCGCACAGCAAAAGAACGCTGCAAATTGCAAAGTGCTTTGATTAGCGTGATCCCATTTATTTGTCAGCGATATATGGCGAAGTGAATTTACGTTATACGTACGTACGTCGCGAAACCTAAACCATAGGGAAGTTGTAATTCAAGGATAGCAGTTTGACAGCTTCAATCGATAGAGTAAAAATGTTTTATTCTGCTGAAATGTTGCGCTAATGCAGATATAAATTTTTAAGGGTTTTTTAATGTTGGAATTTATACAATAAGTGCTGCTTGCGTACGATATAAGTGTACGTTAAAGCTGTACTATTATAGCTGTACGTAATACGAAAGCTGTTCGCAAGATAAATGTAAATCTACTACCTAGACATCTCGGTTATTGCGGTGTCTTTGACGATGAAATTGTTTTGGTAATGTGTATATGGCTTTCTAACGATTTTCTATGTGCAGTTTCCGCACTTTTCGCCGTACTATATTTCCAAAAGTGTACGCAATAAATAAGCATAGATGGCAATCTAGGTGTGTTCCATATTTGATATAAGTTTTTAGTTCTGGGTTCATGAAACTTACGCGAATGGTGTAATTTATCACGCTTTCTCAGTTACAAATATAAAAGTAGGTACTTTCTTTTGGCTTGGATGTTGAACTTTTTATCGTGTTTGGTTATTTGGTGTTGAAATGCCATTGGTAGACTTAAATTTTAAGCGAAATTAATAGATAATCAAATGTTGCTGTCGAATTTTGAATTTAAAAAATTGGAATAGGTATCTCCATATTTGGCAAGGAGGAAATGTCTTCAAAATGCCCTTACATCTTTATAGGCACAAGAGAAGTATTCCAACCAGCAGAAAATGTTTTGAACCAGACGAAAGGAAATCGTTAAAAGACTGCTCAAATACACTAGTAGTCAAAATTTCAGATCAGAAATTCATTTTTTGATTTTTTGACAAAATTTTAAAAATTTAATCGGTGTCAAAAAATGAGAAAATAATCAAAATTTCTCCAAATTGACTTGAGAAGCTGAAATTTGGTTTGTATTTATTTTCGACCTGCTGAGTTGATTGGTGATGGGTTTGAACTGTTCTGAAGCCTCCAGTGGATTTTTGAATTCTCCAGTTCTCAAAAAAACGCTGTAATAAGTGGAATGAAGATGAAATTCAGTTCCTATGAGCTTGGATCAACCATCTTTGTAATCCTTTTGATTCATTTAGGCGAATTTTTTCAAAACCTTTTCAAGCAGGTTTGAATTTAAAACGTTGTCCAGATGTTTCTTTTTTGAAAAAAAACACGAAAAAAATTGAAATTTTCTGGAGGCTCCAGAACAGTTTAAAACCATCACCAATCGACTCGGGAGGTCAAAAATAGGGTACAATAATCAAATTTTAGATTCCTAGATCAATTTGGTGAAATTTTGATTTTTCCCATTTTTAAACCAAATTTGAATTTTTTAAAATTCACCCAATCATCATCATCATTGAACGTTGACCCAGTGAGCTGTTCAGCCCGTCTTCTGGGAAACTGTAGAAGAGTTCGCTGATGTGTCATCAAGTTTTTTCTTCAGTCTTCCTCTGCTCCCCCTGCCAGGTGGAGTGTATTCTTTGACTTTTTGAGGGGACCGCTTGTCAGGCATTCTATCAACTTATTTTTGCAATTTCTTTCTGTAAACTTTCACCCACCCGATGATTGGCTCTGCTCCTGACTCGTCAATACCACCTATAGTAGAAGGCCTGAGCGCTGAATCGTTATCACCTTCTGACGTCACACCTAAAAGGGACTCGATTGTGTTTACCATTTGAATTTTAACGTATACTTGAATGGCAAGTTCGTGAAATTGAGTAAAACTTTCGTTTAAAAAGTTATAAAAATGATGATATTTTAATTAATATTTGTTCTAAAATGTGGTATAGTGACGAAATATTGTCGTTTTCAACTATTGGCGGTATTGGTTTACTTTCTTTTTGTATAAAAGTGAATTTCTTGCAATCTGTTTGTGTTGTGACTGATATGTGATTTGAATGTGTAGATCTACATAATCTTATGAAGTGAATTAAAAAATGAAAACTGATGTGTACTAGTGCCTGTGTTTTACTGGAATAACATTGCAGTGAAATGAATAGTGAACCATATGTGAATCGGTGGGTGCAGAAAGGGAGCAAGTCACATTTTTGGAAATTTTTTTTTTCACCGATATAGGGGTTTCAAAGTACGGCGGATCGACTGGTGATGTCAGATTTCCACAAAACTGCCGGGAAAGTGGTATTTGGGCGCAGAAAAAGGGCGGATCCGCATTTATGACTTTTTTGTAAAATTTTTTAAATTCCTTGAAAAATAACTAACATTTTTGAGAAGACCATTTTTTGAAATTTAAGTTAATCTCTGAACTGAAAAATGATGAAAAAATTAACAACTTCGGCAAAAAGTCTTAGAACTAAAGGGGTTTTGGGTCAATTTAAACGAGATAGCAGTCTAAATGATGTACTTAGATGTAGAATCAAGCCCCATTCATGCCCGAGCAATTTCAAAAGAAATTTTGTCGATTGGGTGCAGAAAGGGTCTAAGTCCCATTTGTTTAGGCAGCAACAGCGCCGGCGCACGTGAATATTTTTTTTTCTAAACAGTGCTAAAAATTGTGTCTTGGGGTCCTCTTTCAATGACCTTAAACATGTTTACCAAAAATTTTTGATTTTCAAATAAATCAGTTTTTTGTTATTCCTGAAAAATGCGAAAATGTGACTTAGCCCCTTTCCGTACCCACCGATTCATGTATAATCTACAATGCTTTTTGAATCTGCAGCATGAATACAACTAGAGCTCGGATTTTTATGATTTGTCATATTTTCATTCTTCGCAGAAGATCGTGCATATCCTATGGATTTTTGTGAATCATACAATTCTGAGTAAAATGAGCCCAACTTGTTAACGCATATTTTGCATATTTTGGGTATAAATGCATATTTTAGACATTTAAAGCGCATATTTGTCATATTTTGGCCAATTTTTCCATTTTTCAGTCATATTTTGGAAATTTGGCCAAAAAATCCATTTTTGGTAGTATTTTTCATTAAAAATTGAAAAACTTGAAAAAAATTGAAAAAACAATTTTTTAAATCGATTTACAGTTAACCTAAAATTGATTATTCAAAGTAAAATTGAAGACTTCAACCTTCTTTTTTTGAATTTTTCAATTTTCTAGCCTTCTCTTCACCTTTAATATTGAAAATCCTTTCTATAGATACCCATATTGAAGTTGCATAAAAGTGCATATTTTGATGAATAAGCGCATATTTTGTCATAATTTGATCAAAATACAGTAAAAGCCGCTTATTATTATAACGGTTAATGTTATAAATCGCTTTATGTTATTAAAATGGTTTGGTCCCGATCTTTTATATCTAATTACATTGAAATTCCATCGGTTATTGTAATTAAAGCATCGGATAATGTTATAATTTTCAAATGATTTTTAAGCGTTTTTCGCATTTTTATGTAATTTTAAAATGTTTTTAACACTTTTTCACCCAGTTTTTCCCTAATTTTTCTGAAATTGCAGACTTTTTTCTGATTGACATCATTTTTTAATACTTTTTTCATAACTTTTTGAAGTTTTAACCTAAGTATTTTCAACACTTTTCCCGCAATTTTTGCGAAATTTTAGTTCAAAGACTACATATTTAGTAAAAAATTGACCATATACCAATTTTTGGCAAAAAAATCACTTTTTTGATCAATCGGTTTGTGTTATAAGTCGGTTAATGTTATTAAATTGGGCTGGGACAAACGTTATAACATTAAGCGGCTTTTACTGTAAATGCATATTTTATGCGCATAAAACGATTTTTTAAGCGCATAAAAATCCGAGCTCTAAATACAACCATCCAACTACAATGGATATCTAATCAAGAAACCATCAACATCTCAAACCAATTAGCTGAAAGTGTTCGAGTCATTAATTTATCACTCAAGTTGGTCAGTAAAATCAGAGAAATTGTTTTTATCAATCACATTGCTGCAGAAGAAACTAAACAGTTGCCTGTCATGTCATAATGTGTGGTTTTTATGGAATACATACATTGGAATAGAGTTGATATCAATTTATTTTAGTGGGATTTTGACAAGTTAACGAATATTCGACGATTATTTTATCCTATTTCACCAGTGAGTGTTGTGATTTCCTCCAGAAGGTATAATTTTGTCAAGTTTATGTATAACTTTCATCTTCAATGTTGAAAAACAGTGTTGTTTATAATCTAATTTTTTCATTTTTTTTTCATTTAAATCATTCCTACGTGATCATAAATTCATTATTCATGTGAATAAAATATGAAAAATAAAATTTTCACTGGATTTAATTTGTTCGAGTGCATTTTTCTTTCATTTCTATAGTGTATTAAGATATGTTAGATACGTAAAATTCCTCGCTAGTGATGACATCACAAAACAGCGCTCAGGCCTTTTACTATAGGTGGTATTGGACTCGTTCAGGAAGTCTTCATTCCTCTTCCTATCACATCTCATTCATCCTGCTGTGGCTCGCATGAATCTCATTTCCGCTGCGGTTACTCTGATTTTTATATCATTTCTTATCATCCATGTTTCACTTGCATACAGCAGCAATGCAGCATTGGTCTTGCCAGCGCATTGTAGATTCTTATTTGAGTTTTGGCTCTGATTTTTCTCTGCGGAATGGCTCAGTTTATTGCTCCTGCTTACTCTGAGGAATTTGTTGATCTTAAGTTGTGTGTCGACCTCTCCTTCATAAGATAGTTTGCACCCGAGGACCGAGATACTTAAAGCTTCTGACTTGTTCTACTGGTAGTTAATTTACAACAATTTTACTGTGTATTGGCTCTTTCCCCTCAAAGGCTATTACCTTTGTTTTTGTTTTTGACAATGAGATTTTCATTCCGTATTTATCTGCTACTTTCTGAAGATTGCGCATCACTCTCTGCAAGTCATCTTCGTTGTCAGCAAAGACCTTTTGGTCATCAGCGAATAGCAGGGTATTGACGTGGGTGTCATTGTTGTCTAGCCCTTTTGGCTTGGTTTTCAGCCATTCTTTAATCAATGTTGTCGAAGTAGATGATGAACAGGCTCTTTAGCAGACTGCTCAAATACGCAACCAGGCAAACTTTTAGATGCAAAAATTCATTTTTGATTTTTTTGGCAAAATTTTAAAAATTTAATTGGTGGGTCATTCTACCTCAAATTCAACCAACGTTTACATTTAGGTACCAAAGGTGAATACTTGACGAAAAAAAATGAAAGATTTTTATCAGACCGAAACCTTATTTTGAATTGAAAGTCACTCAAAAAACTGTTTACCTTCCAAGATGCCCTTGCCCCCCCGGAGGGGAGATATGAGCTCTCAAATGTAAGACATTATCAAAAAATTCATGGTTTTTACGTTCCAGCTCCAACCCAACTATGTATTTTGAGAACAATTCTAATCAGCATAGGTACAACCATTCTTGCTCCGGAAGTCTACAAACTGCACAAATTTGCATTCAAAGATTCGGAGAAGAACGTTGCATAATTATCAAGCGAAGGGCTCCGTTTCAAATTCGAAACTTCTCGAATAAATGTCATCGGAAGAATAAACACCAACAATTTTCAAAATTCGAATACACTTAACACGCCTATCCATTCCAGATCCAGGTTCCAGGTCGCATTATCCAACACGGTATCCTTTTAATTTATACACCGTAATGCAGTCAAAAAAATACACACTGAACAGAACTGCTGGCCGTTTTCGGTATAAAGTTTTCCAATAAAGCTGCGATACCGAACGATAAAAGTTTACCAATTACAAAAGGACACGCGTCCGATTCTGTCAACTAACATACTTCACAAATACTATAATTTGAATTCGATTGAACAATTTCAACTCGCACGATATTAAAGTATTCCCTTTGAGGGTTTTTTTTCCTACGACAGTCTCTCGCTTATGGTTTTCTCGTTTTATAAAACGAGCCAGTGAATGACGTACCCATACCAGTGTAGCATCGCATCGTCGTCGTCGGTGGGGGTGGTTTTATATACAGTTTCATATTCGAAAGGGTAAAAAGCCAGAATCTATACTTCTGAAGGGTAATGGGTTAAGATGAAGTTAGAGACTTGTCCATTAAGAATTTTCATCCGATATGTCCACCCTTTCTCTCTTGCTTTATCTTTGCCTTGAAGAAGACGAAGTTATCAATTTATTATGCTATACGAGTAAGTATATCTTAGTGTAAGTTTTCGGGGTAAATTTTCGATGCTGTTGCAGATGCGGTTTAGTTTCAGTTCTTTTTTTAGAAGGGTGCGAACTGTGGAGTTATGGAATGCATGATGGACGGGGGTTGTGTTCTGAGGAATTTTTAGAGGGATAAATTAGATGAGGTTTTCGAAGGTGAATAGGTTAAATAAAGGGGATTGAATTTTAGGCTGATGTGGATCGATGAATGAAAACTAATTTTTTCACGTTTTGTTGCCTAATCTAACAAGGGAAGTTTCCCAACCAGCATAACAATTTTTGAGGCGGACACAGGGGAATTGATAGATGACGTTGAAATACATCACCATCCAAAATTTCATGTGCTGAAATTCATTTTTTGATTTTAGGTGAATTTTCAAAAATTCAAATTTGGGTTAAAAATGGAAAAAAATCAATATCTTACGAAATTGATCTAGGAACCTAAAATTTGGTTTGTACCCTATTTTTGACCTCCCAAGTTGATTGGTAATAGTTTTAAACCGTTTTGGACCCTCTAGTAAATTTTTTTTATTCAGGATTTTTTCAAAAATGAGCATTTCGGACAAAGTTTTGAATTCGAACCGACTAAAAAACGTTTTGAAAAAATACGTCTAAATCGATCGAAAAGATTACAAGGATGGTTGTGTAGGTCCTGAATTTCATCTTCACCCTACTTACAGCGTCCACTGGAGGCTTCAGAACAGTTCAAAACTATCACCAATCAACTCAAGAGGTCGAAAATAAGATACAACCCAATTTCAACTTTTCAAGATAATTTGGTGAAATTTTGATTTTTTCCTCATGTTTTGGTACCTACTAAGGTCATTCCATGTCAATTCGACCAAAAAACTGCGATTTTGAAAGTCATGTCTTTCGATTTCGCTCAATTTTTTTTACACTGTCTAGTGCCTACCCACCCAATAGGTAAGAATCCCGCAATTAGTTTGGTCCTAGCCCCCGGGGGAAAATGGAGGGGGGGTGCTTCAATTATTTTCACATTGTCTCGAGGTACTCAACTTCAGCAGCGCATGTCTCCAAAGTTATGATACTATGATCAAAACTGATCTCACAGTTCAAAAGGACATTGCATTTTGAACTTTTTAAGCATGAAATTTTCAAAATTTGAAAGTTGAGCTTTCAAATTTAAAGTTTAAGTTTCAAAATGACGATGTAAGTAGGAGCTACCATTCACAATTTTGAAAAAATTCCCATAGATGTACCTTTGAATGTTTTTTGGAAATATTTAATTTTCGAGATGGGATCTTTTAATTCAATTCAATTCAAGTTTATTCGTGCAATGGGCAACTATGCTGCATTTACAAAAGTCATCTTAAGTTTAAGTAATGCAGGTACAGCAGTTCAAATAGATGTGGTTAAGGATAAATATAGATAAGTACTACTAATGATGCTAACATTAAAATTTAAATGGAATAAAAGTATACACATAAATAATAGAAAATAATACATTTCAGAGCAAACAAACTTTGCCATGATTTTACTCCAGCTGCACAAACTCATCAATACTGTAGAACGCATATCCCTGTAACCAGTTTTTGAGTTTATTTTTGAACAGTTTACCAGATGTCAGAGATTTGAATTCCTGAGGGATTTTATTGTATATTTTAGAAGCCATAAAATCAACATTATTTTGCATATTTTTTGTCCTTAAATTTTCACTTATTGCCAAATTTCGATGTCGTGTATCATAGGTATGAGAAGGTGTCTTGAGTTTTATTGTTTTGTTTTTTACCATGATACTAATTTGTAGTATGTACTCACATGGGACTGTCAGTATTTTACTTTCAATGAAGATTGGTTTGCAGGATTCTCTCGGATTTTTTCGAAACATTATTCTAATAAGTCTTTTTTGTGCTAGCAATACCCGTTGAAGTAGATTGTGGTTACCACCCCAAAGAGATATTCCATAGCTCATATTTGAATGAAACAGGCCGTAGTATGCGATTTTTAGAGTATTTAAATTTGTGATATCACGTAAATCTCCTCTTCCAAATTTGGGCAAAACTTTCAAAAAAAATCTCGGGCTTCAAATCCAATATCACCCCAGCTAAACTTCTTCGTTTTTGTGACACCCTACTAGTTCCAATTTTCAAAAACCAAGATGATATTTTCAATAATTTTCATCTGCTTCATCGTTCTTTTTCCTTTCCCACCTCCTTAACCTATCCCAAACATTACCCACTTCTCAAAGCTTGATACGGTAATTAAAAAAAATTAACTGAATATAATACTCGATAAACAATGGATACGGATATTAATCTCAATGAAAAAAATTAACCAGGGTGCCAGCGAATCAATTAATTCGTTCGAAGAGTAGTACTTCCGCTTTTAGCTTTCAATAATTAAACCTTATCAAAAGCGAATTGGTTTTTATTGGGCAGATAATAAAAACGATATTGGTTTCGATGTAGTTCTATCTCAATGGGAAAATAATTGATGGTGTATTTTGTACACCTTTTTATTTATTTTTTATTTTTATCTCTAAATGACTCTACGATACGAAGTATTCTACGTGTGTGTGCTCCATCGTTCAGTGTATTATTGATAAATGCTTCATTTCTCGAACACCGATGAAATGAAAATGATAATCGATTGAGAGAACTTTTCTGTCTATGGTTTTACCATTTCAGTCTGATGAGTCATATATATATTTTTTCTCGTACACTCGTACAGCATTATGAGCTCATTGAACGAGTCTGTGTTTTATGCAAAATTGTACGAATTTATACCGCATTGATAGGCTGTGTAGAGAATTCAACCTTTCAACATCGATCCCCTCTTCTTATAAATTCTCAATGTTAAAAGGTTGAGGCGAGTTAAACGCTATAAATGTAGATATAATCATAGGTATGAAGCCATTCGATTTTTTTTCTCAAGTTCATGGCCCTCGTTTAATTTATTTTTATCACGTCTCAAAATGTAATTTTTTTCCAACACCTTCGAAGGCATAAAAGTGTAGAAATAGAAAAAGGCTATAGGTAGGTATATTATCTAGGTCTCCGAACGGCTTTTAAAGCAGGGCAAAATTGTACGTAGGTAGGTAGGTAAGGTACGATGTGCAGAAAACATCTCTACTTCATTATGCAGTTGTTTATATGCAAGTTTCGCTCGTTCTAAAGGTAAAATAGCATAGAACGAGTACGAGGAATAGGAGGAAAAAAAACTACCGAATGCAGATATACATATAGAGTATAGTACAGTATAGCTCTGGCGAAGAAAAATTTAATATTTCATATCAACGAGAATTCAATTACCCTGCACAACACCTCGTAAATTCGTCGGAAAATCGTTTATTAATGTTGATGATGGTAAAAAGAACGACCAAGTTTGTTATCTAACGAGCTGTCAATGTACAAGAAGGAGTTGAGTAAACTTATACGTGAGGCGAGGAGAACATTAAACAGCGTTAAAAATTCTATCAAAGGTAAAAGGAAATTTACATCGCTAATACCTACTACCGAAACGATAATTCACCTTTAACACCTAAAGTGGTTCATCAAAACAAAAAAAAATTACCGGGGCTACGAAATTACACATAACGATTTCAACGTTGCTTCGTCGTCGTCGTCGGAGCACCTAAAACTATGAGGAAAAAAACTTGGTCGTTTTCAACTTTGTTCGTCGTTGTTGGGTAAAAACTTAGAACGCGCCTGGAAGTTTTTATATTTTTGAACTTTGAAGAAGAAGAGAAAAAAACCGCGTCGCCTCAAGTTATCAGAATGTTTCGGTAATAAATTATTTGTAACAAGCTTTTAGCTACGGTGACGGTAAGCTACGCCCCATTTTTAGCCGAAAAAAAATTTCACTTTAATATATCGAATTATAGATGATGGAGTTTGTTGGCGAACTAGCATAAGCAGGTACTCTCTAGGTATATATAGGAAAGTGCCTACTTACGTATGGAAGAAACGAGAGGAGGGGGGTGGGAAATATGAAAAATATTCTCGACCGTAAACTTTTAGTCTATGGTGGTCGAGCCAGGGTGATATTTCCTTATTACAGTATTTGAATTTTGATTAGTTTCTATAATTTAAACGGGGTTTTAGTATAGTGATTCCCAAATGAGCAGTGAAATTAATTCGACTTCGATATGCGGTTTTCGAATAGCCTAATTAGCCAGTATTCGTTGAATTGTTTGACGCGTTTGGAAATTTTCAATGCTCGTTAATTAGCCGAATTTAAAGACCCTGCACACTACCCCCCACCCATAAGCAGATTATCGCAGCAGAAGCCTAAATAGTATAATTTCATAGAATGCCTGTGTCGCTGGGTTGGGTCGGTCGGTCGCGTCGTTAAATTTACCGAGATATTTTAGAGAGAAGATTTCGCTAGGTAGGTTGTTTTTTTTTCTCTTCTCATTCTCGCAAGCTCAAAAGGGAACACTTGCCAAGGTACATAGTAAGAAAATGTGGCAAAGCGATGAACAATCTGCCGCCTGTCTTACCTTTAGGTATATATACGGGAGCTAATTTTCCTTTATTAACGAATTCAAAGTTAAATTATGGTTGTGGAAATGACAGTCGTCGGTTGTGTGATAATACTTTCTTAGACCTTTTACCGCGCACGAGCTTTCTAATATCATAATCTTAGCTTTTCCATTTGCACATCTAATGCGCACCGCTAGCGCACAAACCAGAGCACACGTTACTTAATTTAATTTCATTAGATTTCCACAAAACGAACATCTCTCTTATTTAGTTTCTCTCTTATGTCTCTGCGAGAGACCGCAATTTTCGTCAAAAATACCCGCACCGTTCGAGATACGAGTATATAGGTAGAGGTATATTAAAAATACACCGTGTTTTATGTAGGGTAGAAGTCGAAATTTCCACCCACATGATGTTATTTATTAAGACGTCTATGATTTTTATGAATCCTGACATTGTGTTCCTAATCCTCACGATTCAAGAGAAAAAAATATGTACCTAGCTTTGGCTTTGGTAAATGTATTAAAAATGGAACCGAAAAAACATTTTTTTTTTTTTTGGATGTTCTAATCAATGGAATCTTTTGAACTCTCAAAATTGAACCAACAAAAAGTTAGGAAAGGGCAATAGTAGATAAGGTAGATACCTCGTTTACATGAATCAGTCTTCAGATCAAATTTTTAATCATTCGATCAATGAAGCATAATAGTGGCCGAGACACTTTTGCAACAAATTCTCAAAAATGAGAAGCTCTAAAGTCAACTTTTGTAGAAAGGTACTTACATTTTCAAAGATGAGGCAACTATCAAAAAAATTTAAAAAATGAACTATTTTTCAAACAATTGAATATTGTGTCAATTTTTCACAAATTCTCAAAAATAAGGCAATTTACAAAAAAGTTTTTAAACTCAACTCTTTCAAACAAGAAAAAATCAAAGGCAAATTTTGAAAAAATGTCAAAAATGAAAAAACTTTTTCAATATAAAATTTCAAAATGAGACAACTTCTCAAGAAAAGAATCTCAAAAATGTATCAACTTGAAAAAAAATCCCAAAAATCAGTTGAACTTTTACGAAAAAAATTTCCAAAAAAAGGCAACGTTTTTAAAAAGTTTTCAAAAATACACAAGTTTTTGAACAACTTTTTAGAAATTAGACGATTTTCAAATAAAATTAAACTTTTTTCAAGAATACTCAAATGAGAGACCATTTTTAAAAACATGTCCAAAAACGAGGTAGCTCGACAAAAAATGTCAAAAATGAGCCAATTTTTCAAAAAGTAATCAAAAATGAGTCAATTTGCAAAAAAATGAAAAATGTGTCAACTTATCAAAAACATTTTAAAAATGAGGAAACCTTTCCAAATTGTACACAATTTCTTCCAAAAAATTTTCAAAAACGAGACAATTTTTCAAACCCATTTTCATGGTTACCTTTACCAAAAAATGTTTTAAAATAAAGCAACATCAATTCCAAAAATGAGAACACTTTTTCATAAAATTGCATTTTTGTGAAACCAGGCAACTTTTCAAATATATCTCAAAATTAGAAAACTATTTATTTTCAATCTATTATTTTTTTTTGAAAAATTTCCAAAAATGAAGTAATTTTACCAAAAAATTGTCAAAAAGTACTTCCTTAGGATGAGAACAACAATTGAAAATTTTTTGAAAAAGTCTTCAAAAAAAGTAACATTTGGAAAGGTTGTCATTTTGAAAAAAATATGCATCAAAGCAAATCACAGTCGAAAAAATTTAAAAATATATTTTTAGCCAATTAATATTTTTCGTTTAACAATCTTCCATCAATTTTAAATAAATTTCAATCTTTTGAACAGAGTCTTTTCTAATCTTTTTAGTACCAAATCTGAATTTCTCCACCTTTTGAACAACAAATTGGGGAGGAAATGAAAATTAAAAAGAATACCTGTAAAAATGCAAAGGTTTTTGGGCCAAGTGTACCAAATACTAGATTTTTAAAAAGATTTTTTCAGCGTCGTTTTGTTAAATTAAGACTTTTGTATTAGGTACTTGAAGAGCTACTTAGAACAGTAGATACATAATAATATATTGTTTTCATTACAGCTACTCAACGGATTCAATCACATCCCATATTATTTACACTACCTTTCCCTCCAAAAATTTATCGAAAAAGCAAATGAAAAAAATGAAAAAATAATGCCAAACGAAATATTGTTTGTTATATTTTTGATTCCACTAGCTGAATATAAATTCTGACTACCTGAATATAATTTGAATTCAATCCTCTCAATCTCTAGTACCCTCAAATAAAATTAAAAATTCACTATCGTTCGAAGTTTTAAATTTTTGAAAAATTGTAGGATGAAAATCACGTCATTTTTTGTTTTTTCCGTTGGTTTGGTTGCAATAACCAAAAAAAAAAAAAAAAAAAAAAATGATTTCAGCCATCAACCCTAAAAATTTTTGAAGTAAGTAGACCAAGTTAAATCAAAAAAGCATGCAACAAATTCATCATCAGCCAATATTTCAGGTGTCGAGGTACATTTTTTGATTTTTGGTGAATTTCGAATCGTTTTGAGCAGTTCTGAGGTTTTCATCAGATTACTGAAAGTTGAAATTTCTGCAAAATTTTACCCAATGAAGTACATAGAAAAGTTAAAATTTACTTTACATTCAAAAATACATCACCAGCCAAAATTTTAGAGGCTTAAGTGCATTTTTCGATTTTTGTTGGAAATTTTTGAAAACGACTTGAAGGACCAAACATAAAAAAATCAAAGTGTTGCCGTATCAAACAAGAAGGCTGAAATTTGGTATGTACTCGTATCTAGAGATGTGCATTCTTCAGAAAAGTGATCTTTGGTGAAATGAAAGTGTGAAAATTAAATCATGTGACGTCTAATTTAAAAAGTCTCTATAAGTGCTTTAAACTGATGTATTTTTTGTCTACCAACATTTTTACACGCATTATCCAATGACTATTTTTTTTTTAGTTGTTCAAATGGTGAATTTTCTACGTACACTGCGATGTTTTGAAAAAAAAAACATCAACACAATTTTGTTGATTTTTTTCCAAAAGATGATTTAAAGGTGTTCTCTTGATTGAATTTGATTGAAAAAGGTACCTATGTAGGTATTATGAAACATTTCTAATGTAGGAGGTGTGTACTTTTTATTTTTCATGGAAAAATACCCTTTCTAGGAATTTTATTTCAAAAAAACAAACACCAAAGGTGCTGGAATTTCAAAAATACCCTTTCTAGGAATTTTATTTAAAAAAAACAAACACCAAAGATGCTGGAATCCCTTCCAAAGAACCTATAAGTCTAAAAAATTACTTACTCGAATCGATTTTTCTTAAAGCAAATAGACCCTCCCCCTCCCAACTCAAACGAAATACTGTTTCCTCGTATAAAAATAGGTAAATTACCTACACATAAAGCTACCTTCATCATTTCAAATATATGTATTATGTACCTACAAATGCTCTTGGAAATTAAATACGAAAAAAAGTAGGTAAATAAATAAACAACCTATTATGTGTATGTACCTATTATGGAAAACCCAATGTTTACAATGGTACTAACAAAACGTTTCGTTATCATCGCTTTATTTCCGTGTCTACCGTCTACCCCATCTCTATTGAAATTCTAAATCATAATGCATAAACACTCAGTGAACATCCTCTTACTCTCGACCCCGACTACCATATAGCGAGCTGAACTACACAACAAAGGGTTAAAAATTGTATCTATTTAAATCCTAAATGCACACGAGGCCGAGGTCTCCGAAAAGTCAATTCTTTACATTCAAACTCCATAATCATCGTATCTGTTCCTCATTCATTATATCATGCACACCCCTTTGATTATAGTCGCGATTCGTACGAATCGTTTACTATTAAAAGGGGTTATCTATGTATAGGTCCTGTTGATTGCATTGGATAAAAAAGAACAAGGGTTTTCTGGTATTTTGGTATAATATTTTCATAGATTACCTACATACTTATTTTTTGGTGAAAAAATACATTATAAAAGTGTCACTGGATATGCAAGAGTTCAGTGTTTACGAAATAGGTAAGATAGATTCGAATCAGAGCGGTGATACGTTTAATTGAACTCAATTCAAACCTCGCAGCTCGTGAAGAAGCTTTCGTTCGCATGACAATTAAAAAATACTAAAAACACATTAAAGCTTTAAATTGACGAAAAAACCAGAGGCAATAAATCATTATTATAATAAACGTAGATATATTATACCAGCACAACGAATGGAATCGTTTCATCGTATTGTATTCGTAAATACTCGTCGCGACGTCGACGAGAAACAGCAACCTCTTTCGAGTAAAAAATGGATTTTTCTATAACTGTTAGAAATATATCAAAGTTTTTCAAATGAATAGAACTAGGTACCTACCTACTCGAATTACTGTTGTATTTATTTGAAGGATACCTATAGGACGTCTCATCAGGTATCTGCCTCGTTTCAGATTTCAATATAAGCAGATAGAGAAGCAAAAAGCTTCATGGGAGGGGAGGAAATTGGTTAACTTTTGAAGAGACAGGGGTTCCAAAATTTACAAAAAATCTCGCAATGAAAAAAATTAGAAATTTCTCTAAGTATAAAATTTAGTATTATGAAAGATATTAGAATAAAACAAATCAAAACTGTCATTCAGACAATAAAACACCTTCATCTTATAATTCCATCTCTAAACTATATATTCGTATCTGCACCCTCCCCCTCTCCCCCTCCCCCTCTCCCCCCTCCCCTCTCATCTTCACTCGGCTCTATATTAACCTCGAAAACAGGCCGCGTCACATTATATGAAATAGGTACCACGAAACACACGGTTTTGCTGCGGCATTGCAGCCAAACGTTAGTAAATTATTAAGCTTTTCCTGTATTAATGAAAAGGTAATAAATAAAGCCACACGGCGAAACCATATTTTGCACCTTTTCTCGTTATCACGCTTATCAGGCGAATACCTGCATTATTTTAGCGGCACTAAAATAGGTATATCTCGGTTCATAAATTAAAGCGAAATGAAAATTACTATTAATTTTCTGGTGCAAGTCGTCGCGTCTAGAGTCGATTCGGTGGCACGGATACGTCGACAAAAGGTATCTAATATAAAAAGAAAATCGTTAATTAAGAATTTCTCTCATATCTCGTCGTCGTCGTCGTGTCGTCTATAAGACGATGAAGGTAGAGGTACCTCTGACTGCGGTATATATTGTCTCTGGCAGCAAATACTTGAGCAAAAGTCTCACGTGCGCAGCTTCGGTGTTTATTTCCAACTGGACGAAATATTTTTCGCTTTTATTAGTTATCGATTTTACATTAATCTCGATTTGATATATTTTGACCGAGACGATTAAGGTATAGAACTGTAATTAATAATTACAACTAAGCGATGTCATTCAGAGTGGACTCAATGTATCTATGTAGATACTTGTACCTAATGGTGAATGTTATCTTCGTTTTGGTTGGATGAACAAACAAAACGACGAAATCAAGTACACTATGTTTGAATTGCATCTGTGTGTAAGTGTATAGAAACTTGATGATTATGAGTACCTGTGTATACCCTCGCCAATATAGCCTAAGTTCTACCTGCGTCCATCTGATATCGAAGTAGGTACTAAAAGCCCGTATAAAAGCTGTTCCACTAACCCAAGTCTTATATGTGTGCTTGTGCAACTGTCACATTCTTTATACGCGTTTAGCATATCCTTAAAATGTTATGGTACACCGATAAGCTGGATTCGTATTGCTCGAGTTAACCGCACAGCTGAAATAGTGCGGTTTGTTCGACCTTTTCAAACGCCATTATCGTAATTAAAGACATTTTTTCAGCGACGAATGCTGAATGTTAATTTTTATCCTTTTCAAATACCTATTTAATGCACGGTGTCCTACCAAATGTCAGACATATTTCGAATTTGGGTGCAATTCGGTATACGATGAGTGGAAAACTTGGTGTAAAAAGGGTGCTCGATTCGCAGCATTTTATGGAGCTTTAATTTTCGAGGGAGTTATTTAAGTATGTGTGGGTCTAATCTCTGTGAAAGCTGAGTTTTTTTGGAAAGAGCGATATTCTGAAACTTTTATGACTGAAGTTTCAAATATGTGTAGGTAGATAGGTACCTATTTAATATAGGTGATCAATTTTTGACGAATTTTGAAAATTACACTTTTATTTTGTAATAGGTAGGTAGTAGGTACTTAAGCTTGACTCACAGTGAAGTTATCCCAACTCGCTGAAAAATGTTCGAACCTAACAAACCTATAGATTAAAAAAGAATACAAAAATATACCACCAGACCAAATTTCAGGTGCGGAAGTGCGTTTTTTGATTTTTGTTGAATTTTTGATACTTGATCAAAGTTGAGCCAAAAATGTGAGAAAAATCAAAATAAATTACTAAATTGACCTAGAAATCGGAAATTTGGGGTAAACCCTATTTTTGACCCGTAAAATCGATTGGAAAGGGTTTTGAACCGTTTTGAGCAGTTCTGGAGCCTCCAGTAGATTTTTTAAATTGAAATTTTCAATAAATTTCACAAAATGAAATTTGGAAAGTGGAAATTTTCTTTGCGCCATAATTTCAACATGTTAATAAGCCAACTGCACAGGATTTCAAGTCATTTTGGAGCCTCCAGCAACTTTTTGTAAATTCCAGTTTTCCAAAAAACGCTGAAAATTTGTCTAAAAGCACACAATTTTTTCAAAATTGGTGTATTCCAGTTTGGAACCATATTTAATTATTTATGGCACATATGTCTAGCGGTTTCATACTTACCTAATTGATAATTTCAAAAATCAACGTTGAAAAGTGTATAACATTCTGTTGGATCTTCTCTTTTCTGATATTTTGGACTAAAAAATCAAATATTTCAAGGTTTTTTGGAAATTTTCAAAAATATCCAGTTTTGTCACTTTTATTTTTACTGTAAATTGAAATTTTTCCTTCATTTTAAAATCAATTTCATCACTTTTCACTGCTAATTTTATTTGACGATTTGTCTATTAAAATTTATAGCAGTTAATGTCTAAATTCCTGCGGAATGTGAAAAATTTAAGAATTTTTTTGACTTGGATTAAATGTTTTTTGTGCTGCACGGACGTTATAATTAGCAAAATTGACCCATTTCTGGCATTTAAAACTTGAAAAAATTGATCAATTCACAATGTTTTGAGCATTTATCTGATTTCGTGATATTTGATCTTACTTTTAAAAACTCGAAAAAAATTATTAACCATTGAAATTTATATTTGTATCAAAGTAGACTTTTAGATACCTACCTACCAAATCTGGCTTATAAAGTAGGTAATTGAAACAAACAGATAGGCAGACGCTCTGGAGAGGTCAGGCAGATAGATCAATGACCTGAAGAATCTAGACAAAAAGACAGATGACCTTGAGAAGCCAGACAGACAGGTCAATGACCTCAAGAGAACAGACGACTTTGAAAAGTCAGACAGGCAGATAGATGACCCTGAGAAACCTGACAGACGGGTCAATGTCCTTAAGAAGCCGAACAGGCTGACAGATAGCGCCAGATAGATCGGTAAATGACCTTGCAAGTTGACACATGTAGGTCAATGACCTTATAAGGAGCCAGATAGGCAGATAGACGACTTTAGGAAAGCCACACTGACAGGTCAGTTTCCTTGAGAGGCCAAATAGGCTTATAGATGACCTTGGAAGACCAGATAGGTAGATCGGTAACCTTGAGAGTGCAAACACACGAGTCAATCACCTTGAAAGGCCAGACAGACCGAAACAAATCATGTTACAAGTAAAATGGTTTGATCCAAGTTGACCTGATCAGGCTTTGACAGACCTGAATCAGATTGATCAGATCTGATCAGATCCAGGCATTCCTTATAGATCCAATTAGATATGTTCTGAGCTGATCACACCCAATAAAGGAGAGACCTGATTGGATTGAATCTGACCAGATCTGACTTGATCTGATCCAATTATTTCATTCTGGGATATAGGTATCTAACTACTCCACTTTTTTCATTTGGTAAAAATTTTATGGGAATTTCAAGTTTCAAAAATCTGCTAGATGTTTCACAACTGCTCAAAACGGTTCAAGACAGTTTCCAATTAACTCAATTTTGGGCTCAATAAAATTTATTAAAAATGCTAAGGAAATATTTTTGATTTTTTGCCGAAATTTTAACCCAGCTTTACAGGTCACATGACGCTTCTTTCCGAAATACCAAAAATCAAGGCTCAATTTTGAATTAAAAATTCTACAAAAATTTTAAAAAACCTATTTTACTCGAAATTTGATTTTTTTGTAATTTTTTAACCCAATTTGATAGGTTGCAAGGCACTTCCTCGAAAATCCGAAAAGCCATGAGACTCAAAACCCTCCAAAAGTGCTCAAAAAATGTGTTCGTGAACATTTTTGATTTTCTGTCGTCATTTTAACCCAATTTGATACGTCACATGAAACCTCTTTCAAAGAACATTGAAAATCCTGGATTCCTGGCTCAATTTTAGATTCAAAATTCAACAAAAAAGTTCAAAAAATATTTTCGTCGAAATATTTGAATTTTTCGCGAAATTTCAACCCAAGCCCATTAAAGGGAAGACCTGATTGGTTGAATCTGACCAGAGAATAAATACTCCTCTTTTTTCATTTTCAAGGTTTCAAAATCTGCTGGAGGCTCCAGAATCACTCAAAACGGTTCGAAAACGTTTCCAATCAATTTGGTGGGTGAAAAATGTGGTATACTCCAAATTTCAGTTTTTTAGGTCAATTTGGTGAAATTTTGATTTTTTTCTCATTTTTTGATCAAAAGTTGATTTTTAAAATTCTCCAAAAATGGAAAAATTTTCTTTGGTACTTGAAATTTTGGCTGGTGGTGTATTTTTGTATGCTCTTTCGATCTAGCTCCTTGTGAGAAAACACTATTGTTTTGTTATTAATTTAGTTTAAAAAATCATTAAAATATGTATTAATATTATAGGTGTTAAAAAAATCAATTTTTGATTAATAAAATGTCTAGAATTTTGTGGTGACAGTATGAATATGGGTCAAAAAAGTCATCGATAAACTCTAATCGAAGTTATAAGCGTACAAATTTATTCGAAACTTTTTCATACTGAAATTAATTTCTGCAGAAAATTGAAAATTTGCGATGCAGACCGCGAATTGGGTCAATAAAGGTGATTTTTGAGTTGAGAAGAAAAAAACTTACAATTTTTTTTTTGAGATAGTCGTCCCTGAATTTAAAAACAATCCTGCTGGACTGAAAAAAATTTCCTATCATAATTCTGACATACACAGGTAGGCATTTCATCATATCTACAGTCTTTCAGGTGAACAATCCGTCATCCCCCTTCTCAAATTTCACCATCAAAACTCACGTAGGTTATTCGGAAGCTAGGTAATCTTTAATTTATGAAAATCCTCATTATGCAAACCGGACTTTGGTCGCTATTACCGATGATCAGCGTAATCCGCATTAGGTATATACTCTCAGATATGGTAATTTTACTCGAAGCACTTTGAATATCGATTAATTTTAAATTTCAATCGCGTAAGCTAGCTACGTAAAGTGTAACGTGTTTATCAAAAGGATGTAACATTTCAGGCATAAAGAAGGCATTGTATTCGGTGTTAGAGCCCGTATATAGTATACCTACCTATACATAGTATAAGCGTTTGCTTTACAGCAAGGGACCAACACAAATATGTCGCCAGAATTCGAAGTAGTCTATTTCGTATTAAAACCGAAAATCGTGTAAACTTTATTCCGATCACATCACTGTGTCCAGCCCGGATGCGTTTTCACGTAAATGCTTCCTTTATAAGTATTTGGGTGCTGCATAGTAGCTAGTTACTGCCAAGATTACTCCTGTTCGAAGCGAAATCGACACACACACCCGTCCTTCCTTCGGTCGCTGACGCAAATGTCGAAAAGATTTGTTCGAATTTACGACACGATCGAATTTATTTTTTGTTTTTTCATTCCGTTCTTGGTGTTCCGTCAACGATGACAGCAACTTTTTTAATTATTTTCCAATGTACGAGAAAAACACAAGAGATGAGAAGAATTCGTATTTCGTATGCTTAGTCTTGTCGAATCGCGCAGATTTTGTAATCGCATTTTCTAAAAAAGAATTGTATTTTTTTCCTCATCCGACCAGAGTAATTAATTACACATCGAAGAGAATTTGTTTCCATGTCGATGAAAGTCATTCGGTGTAAACATGGATAAAATTTTCTCGCTAGATTCGTGAAATTATTAAAGACACGCTCGTGTTTCTTTTTCTCTCTATACTTGTGTACTAGGTTTTTAGGTAGGTAGGTTAGGTACCTCTACCTATTGATTCGTATTTTATAGCGACATTATTTCGTATCCCCAAGACGCGCGGTAAATTTCGGCGAGTCGAGTTTTTTTTCTCTCTTTTCGCTACAATAATCAAGCTTGCATTATAAATATATAGGTAAAACACTTCAAACTTATTGCTCGAAAGTTTGAAGTAAAATTGGATTTTTCTTCGTCATGAAGGCAAAAAAGAGAAGCAAGAAAAAAAAACTTTAGATTGAAAAACTTATTCTTTAAAATGTTTCGGGTATAAAATGTTAAGAATTTATAAAACGCTAATTTTAATATGCCAACATAATTGTTGAACTGGGCGAGATAATAAAAACGAACGCACGAGGGAGGGGTAATATTGAAAGAAAATCAATTCAACCGTCACAAACGTACAACAAATTGATTGAAAATCCGACCAAAAAGTTTGTATTAATTAAAAGAGTTGAAAATTTTACTGAAATTTTACCCACCAAATCGAGTCGGACGGATTTTTGAATTAATAATTATAAACGCTTAATCAGTTTCTCGTTAACAAATACTCAAACATAAACGCCAGTCAGTGGCAAATTTCTTGCTACCGATTACAAAAAGTTGATTAAAATTCGACGTTGCGAAAAAAATTCTTCTTTTGCTTTTATGTTAATAAATAGCCTCGAGCGAGGAAATATTATTTTTACGTAAATCGTTTGATTCGCTCGTATATAGGGTTTATTGGATGAGAAAAAAAAAGTATAGAAGCGAAGAAAAATCGTGTTATTTTAAGAAACATGTCGAGGGAGAAAAACTGTTTTCGGATTTTAACGCAATCCACCCAAAAGCGAGAAGACATCTTCCTGTTTGAAAAATAGCTTTTGGCATACTTTTGACCCTTCTTTATTTAATAACTGTTTTCAAACTCGGCACAAGCATTCGATATTTTTGGTAAACAAGAAATTACATTTATATTTATAATGAACGCAAAAACTTTTTTTTCGGCAATCTTTTTTTTTTCGTGAAAAAAAGAAAAAAGAAAAGAAAACGCGTAAAAACGTGAGTTGGGAGTGTAATAAGATATAGCGAGCAATCGCCAGATGATGATTTTTTCAATACGTGGGGTAAGAATGGGTTCTCTATCAAGTTTTCTTTTTCGCTCCTCGTTCTGAATTTACTCGGATTTTCCAGTTTACTTACTTACCAGACTTTGAAGAAGAAAAAAAGAACGTTTAAGAAATCCTAGCACCTTACACAAGTTTATTCGTGGAACACTCGGTCAAAAATTTTCCACCGGGGAAAAATTGATTGACGCGAAAATTTCTCCATTTTTTCCAACACGAAATGAGAATTAAATTTTGCCTGCTTTTGACAGTCGAAGCCAACAATAGAAACGCTGAATAACGTACTTAATAATTGAGTGTTTTTTCCACGGATTTGGCTTTGCAATCGCAGACGTCGTCGTCGTCGCGAAATAACCCTGTATTAACCTTTTAGTGCCCAAGAGAAATCTAACAGATGAAATTTGAAAATTTTTATTACGCTTTGTAGGTTTCGTGTAATTATAGGATGGAATTAGATTTTGCGAAAAAGTATACTACTTAACTTACTAACCGATTTGGAAAAAAATGTGCTGAATTAATTTGCCGCATGTACCAAATGGAAAGAGAAATTGGAGTAGCACAGAATTTTCCATTTTTTTCCACCTAATTTGCATTAGGCACGTGAAAATTTCAAAAAATATGATTACAGTTTGTAGTTTGCAGTTTTCAAGTTTAACGGGTTTTCAAGGCATAAGAAGGTCAGAAAATTTTCATTTCAGGAGAAAAAATTATAAAAAATTGAAAAGTGACTGTGAGGACTTCTATTCAAATTAGAATTTTTGAAGGAAAATAATTTTCAAAGTCACTTTAAATTTTATCAACATTTTTTAAATTAACGCCTATATTACATACCTATTTTAATGATTTTTGAAGACGAAATTAAAAACAAAACAATACTTGGTGTTTTCTCAAAAAGAGCTAGATCGAAAAAGCATAAAAAAATACACCATCAGCCAAAATTTCAAACCGTTTTGAGTAATTTTGGAGCTTCCAGCAGATTTTGAAACTTGAAATTTCCATAAAATTTTACTAAATGAAAAAAAATGGTGTACCTATATCCCAGACGATGTTTAATCAAGTCTACTGGTATGAGACCTTCCCCCACTGCTTTGTGATTTCTGGCTCTGTTCGCCGCGTTTCTCAGCTCCCATATTTCAATTCGTGGTGCCTCCTCTGTGGATGAAACTTCCATTTGAGCCAGACGTGTGTTATCCCCATACAATTCTTGTATGTAGTTGATCCAGACCTCTTCTGTTTCTTAATTGTTAACACAATACTTTCTGTCTTTTCTTCGCATATATATTGTATGCTATTCCACTTCTCCTTTTCTTGTGGGTGGCCATCATCTGCTTCACTTTGGTATGCCAGAATTGAAAAGAAGATAAGTAGATGAAAATCTAAACAAAACATAATATCATTGTTATACAGGGGTAGGCAAAAGTTAGTATTCCGATTCGAAAACAACATTCACCTAGATTGTGCCCATAACACTTCCATACAATAACGACACCTTAAGGTGAATGTTGTTTTTGAATCGGAATACTAACTTTTGCCTACCCCTGTAGTTGTAAAAGCTTGTATCCCCACTTCTCCAGTTCTGAGATCACACCTTGTGTAAACCGTTCTTTTTGCACTGTAGCACTTTCTATGGGACTAGAGTACTATAAACCAGGTATGTCAGACGGCCATTTTGTTCCTGGTTTGACGAACTTAGCATTGCGGTATATGGGAATTCGGCAAACTTTAACCGCGTATATCTTCAAAACCATGCACTTTTACAACTTTTTTATAATAACATCTTTGAAAGAGAATTGAACGAGCTTTCCAATGGTATGCTACATGTATCAATTGAAATACATTTAATTGTTTTGAATTTCAGTCATTTTTCAGCACTTCATTTTTGGGTTTAAAAAAATAGTTTAAAATTGTGTCATGTGTGAAATTCACAGGATGTGCTCTAATTCAATGATTACTTTCATTCTATGCCAGAAATTCCGTCATAAAAACCTTGAATTGAAAAACAACAATTTTTGAAAGTGAGGAACAAAATGGGAGTCTGGCATACCCGGGTTACAGTACCTTAATGGGACTTGAATGCTCAACTAAAAGGTATGTGTGAGAGGGTGGTCCCCCTCCAAAGTCCCATAGGGAGCGCTACAGTGCAAAAAGAACAGTTTACACAAGGTGTGATCTCAGAATTGAAGATACAAGCTTTTACAACTAGGACAACAAATGGCTTTGTAGCAAAAAAAGTGATGAGAGACGCAATCGCCCTGCTGAAAGTGATCATTCAAAGAGCACTGAATGCAAATAGCAAAATCATTGCTTGCTTCGTCGATTATGAGAAAGCATTTTGATCGTGTCAACCATGAGAGGATGTTGGGGATCCTGAAAAAATACAATATTGATGACAATGACCTGCGAATAATCAAGAACCTGTACTGGGAGCTGTACTGGGAGCAGAGCGCAAATGTCAAGATCGGAACTGGGTGCTCAGAGAATGGATGTGGTATAAAGAGAGGTGTAAGGCAAGGATGCCACCTATCACCTAGATTGTACAACGTGTACGCAGAAGAAATAATGAGAGAATAAGTGCAAATCAAACAAATGGGATTCAAGATCAAAGGCAAGAGGATAAACAAAATAATGGATTAAAATTTCACAAGAAATTCAAGTATGAGATAACATACCTATTTACTGAAAATGTTTTTGAGCATTTTTGCAGAATTTTTGTGTTCAAGATGAAAAAATGACATAAGTATGACCTATGAAGATGGGTTGAAATTTTGTGAAAAACTCAAATATTTTGATGAAAATATTTTTTGAACTTTTTTGTTGAATTTTTGAATCCAAAATTGAGCCAAGATTTTCAAAGATCTTTGAAAGAGGTTCCATGTGACGATGACATACGTATGTATCAAACTGTGTTGAAACTTTCACAGAAAATCAAAAATTATCACCAAATTTTTTTGAGTGTTTTTGGAGGGTGTTGAGCCTCATGACTTGAGATTCTTGAAGATGAAGAAGTACCTTGCGACCTATCAAATTGGGTTAAAATTTTATGAAAAATTCGAATATCTTGACTAAAATAGTTTTTGAACTTTTTTGTTGAAATTTGAATTCTAAAATTGAGGCCGGATTTTCAAAGATATTTGAAAAAAGTGCCATGTGACGTACCAAACTGGGGTGAAATTTCGACAGAAAATCCAAAGTGTTGACGAAAATCTTTTTTGAGCATTTTTGGAGGATTTTGAGCCTCATGGCTCTGAAGATTCTTGAAAAAATGCCTTGCAAACTGTCAAATTAAGTTGAAATTTTGCCAAAAAATTCAAACATTTCAACGAAAATAGTTTTTTTTAGCATTTTTGTAGAATTTTGAATCCAAAATTGAGCCATGATTTTTAAGATCTTCGAATGAGATGGCATGCGACATAAAAAACTGGGTTAAAATTTCGGCAGAAAATCAAAAAAGTTTTCCAAAAACCTTTTTTAAAGCATTTTTAAAGAATTTTGAGCCTAACACTGAGTCATGACTTTTGGAATTTTCGGAGAAGTATCAATTGAACTGTAGACCAGAGGGTTATAAGTGACAAAATTGAGCTAAAATTCATCACTTGATCCTTCAAAGATGCTTGCTTGCCAATTTCCTATTCTTTTTTTGCATTGTTAATCATTTATGTCTACCTTGTTCAAAAACCCAGCGCATTTATAATCATTTCCGGTACCATCGTCTCGTAAAACGAAGAATCCTCGCAAGAAGTCAAGCTAATGATACATACATCAAAGTAGACACCCCTGTCCTTTTTTCTCATCTCTTTATCCCCGACAAAGATACCTTTACCTACCAAGTACCAAAAAAGGCAACATTTTATTAAATTTACTATCCAATTAGCTCGTTCCACAGAGACGAACAAACTCCTCACAAGCGTAAAATTACAATAAAAATTAAACCAAAATACGCGGTAGTGGATATACACGCGAAACATCTCGACATGGCCCAAGAAAGAGCAAACGACGACGAGGGAGAGAAAAAAAAACACACCAAAATACGAAGCGGTTTTTCTCAGATGCGCAACACAAAGAAAAATTCTTGCTATCTGATGAGTACAATAAGGAACAACGTTTCTCATTAAATTCAACAAAAAACTGTCAAATTACCTGAAAACAAGAATTCTTGCCTTAGCGATGGTTTCGCCCTTTGTGAAAAAGTTACCTACCTCTTTTCTTCGCGGCGCGCAGCAAAAGAAGGAAAAACCTTTAAAATTTCTTGCTTTCACGTTCCGCGCACCGTACCTACAGCTGCAAAAGGGTAGCAGGAAAAAAAGAAAGTTTGGCTCGTTTTCTGAAGCAATTACTCAAATTCGAGAGAATTTAAATGTGATAGCTTCTGTTCCTTTAGCCTTTAAACTTTCGCAACTTTTCAAGAGGAAAAATCCTTTATAACAATGTAATCTAGTAATGTAATATTTAAAAGAGTGAAAAAAGCCTTTTTAAATATTATTTGGCGTATTTTCTCAACAAAGTTTTTCATTTTTTTTTCCTCGCCGGTTTTTTTCCCTTCGCGAGCTCAAATCATACGCTTTATTTCTTTATTACTTATACCTACTTATTCGCCTGTTGAATGACAAACGGGCAAATCAACCAGAGAAATAATAAAAAATACTTACAGGTATTTTTTTGGTGTGGTTAAAGAAGACGAACAGGTACCTAGACTTTTCCCCTTCTTGTTTTCTTTCGAGATAAATGAACTTACCTACCCTCAACACTATAAGTAATCTGAAGTCGGTTTGGTTATGTTGAAAAAACAATAACAACAAAAATATAGGGAGAATGTTGATAGTATATTAAGACTGTGGAGGAAAAACAGGTGATATTATTTCTCAGTCACGCAGCCATTAACAGGTAAAATAAGGGGAAATATCAATTTATCGTTACTAACAATTTAAATAACCCACCATTTCGAATCAATTGCTAAGAGAGAAAAAAAATAATATCAACAAATTATCCGACTTAATTAAAGTATACTTTTATATCAAATGAACGGTTCTAAAATGTAACGAGAACGCTAAAAATTCACATCACGTGATGTACCCTACGTGAGTAAATTTTAATTCCGCTGTCGACTTGTCCATTCGATGAATTATTAAGAAGATACCGCGTTTAGTCTACACGAGTAAGTATACTGGACACTCACACACAGACACACGAATAAAGTAGCAAGATACCTACCTTGGTATATTATGGTTCCTAATAGGCAAAAAATTTATTAAACCAACTCGAAAAAATCCAATTGCCTTTAACTAATATACAAGTTAACGGCTACGTATCTGCACAGTAATGAAAATGTACAAACGAGGACATTATTGGAAAGAAAAAGATAATAACGTAAGTCGTTGCGAATGAAATTCACTCGTTATTTAGCCGACGAATAACACGAGCAGGTCATAAGAAGCCTAAAGTTAGCCTTTTTTTCAGTCTTTTTTTTTTTACCTCCCTGTTTCATTATCTTGCTCTTTGCACATTTAATATCCGCTAATGTTATAATGGAAAAACTAAGGAAAATAGAAAGTTTTCCGAATTTTCCGACACATTTCACCCGGTTTCATTCGTGGCTGAATTTTGTTTATTTTACTGCGAGAAAAAGCCTCGGTGTTTTTTTTTTATTCGCTGCCTATGTTGAAACGAAACGCTGAGAAAAAAAAACGCTACAGAACAGTTATTTATAATTTTTTAATTTTTTATTCTCGGTTAAATGTCTTCTGCGTAGTTTAGTTTCAACCAACTTGACGTATATATGTCAGTAAGGGGCCTTTATTGGTGAATAATGCTAATGGCTTAGCAGTTAGAGGTACTAGGTAGGATACGTTTTGTTATCCCGCAGAAATAACTTTGTAAAAGTGATGCCGATCTTTCTCGGACAAAGTCGCTGCCATCAGGATACAATCCGACATTTGAATACGACGTTTTCCTTGCCCTTATATGGGTCATTCTTTTCCTTTTACTTTTTTTACAAGCATTTTTTTCCATACAGAAGATAGCGAAAAAAAAATACCCCATGTTGAAAACCACTAGACCGATTTTAATGCGGGTTATTGTATAAATTTTGCTCGAGAAAAAAAAAGCGAAGAGTAACGTGTTGATATCACGTTTTTTTTGCGAGTAAAAAATGTTGAAAAGCTGTGGAAAAATTTTCATTTCTTTTCAAATTTAATTTGGCCTTTGTGACATTGAAAATGAGACTGCAAAAGGATAAAAGAATTTGCTACCAGAGAATTTCTTTTATCATTTAGCGAATCAAGTATTCAAATACGAAGAAAAACTTGTTCAAGGTACGACTGTTTGATATCCGAGGCAGCAATAAAGGAAGAAAGATAAATAAATTTATTCTAAAAAACCGAGTCTTTTGATGATTTTAAAATTATAGGTAATAAGAATTTACGAAAATTTCAAAATGAAGAGATAATTTCAAATGGTTGAGGTTTTTAAGGTTCATCAATCATCATTTTTTCGTTTTTATTTTTTAATTTTAACCAAGTAGGTAGGTGAAAAAATGGGGAAAAAATTAATTGAAAGTTTGAAGACTCTGCTGAAGCATTTCTACAAGATGCTCAAGTACATACAAAATGAATTTGAATCTGGAAGTGAATATTTTTTGGCAGGAAAGAAGTGAGCATTATTCATCATTTTAAAAAAGTATTCCAGGTGGTCTGATCAGAAATGATTTCATCTCTTTAAATCAGATCTCATCAGATTCGGCCAATCTCCTGATCTGATTAGGATCAGATCCAATATTTCACCTGTGAACTGCATCATTTTGTTGATGATAGGTACCTACCTAACTTCCAAAAAAATGCCAGCCACCTAAACGGAAAATTGAGGGTTCTAAGTTACTCTGAATTTCTCAAAATAGTTTTAAAGTTGTTTTGGTAAGTAATGTTAATGTATTGATGAAAACCCCAAATGGGCTAGTATTCATCTCAGAAATACATACTTATTTGGGGATCACCTTTAAATTAAAATTTTATTGGACGCTTCATTATGACATAAGTGGAAGAAATGGTTCATTTCTGGGGATTCAAATTTTCAAAAAACGTCGCAGAATGTTGAAATATATCAGGAGTGGCCTCCAACAGTTACAAAAATGCATATGGATAATGAGGGAAACTCTAGATGGATGGAAGAAAGGAGTTACGCTGGGGGCAGGAAAATATCAAATCTGAAATACACAGATGACACTATACTGGCTGAAAACATCAACCTCGTGAAGGAGATTGTGGGCAAGATTGAACAAGTTAGCCTAGTCAGGGGTCTGAAGGTGAACAAATTGAAGACCAAGATGATGATAATGGATAGGATAAATGACAACCAAGCTGAGCTGCAAGAGATAGATGGAATAGAGGTGGTACAAAGTTTTGTATATCTAGACTCTCCCTAATAAGATGTAATAAGAATAACCAACAATGGAGGCTCAGAAGATGAGATAACAAGATGGGCATTGATTGCAAAAACAGCAGTAGGAAAACTCAATCGAATCTGGAAAAGCCATGGAATTAACAAGAGAACAAAACTAAAGATTGTAAAAACCCCTGTATTCTCAATACCTATTCCTATATGCCTCAGAAACATGGCCAGTGAAGAAAATAGCTCAGAGCAGGATAGATCAGGGATGCTGACTATATTAAATATCACGATAATCGAATTGATTGATTGAATAAATAAGTTATCACAGTTATCATGATACAGTAAAAGCTCGTTATAACGCTCTTCAAGAGAATGAAAAAAAGAGTGTTATAAGCAAAAGTCTTGTTTTAACCCTGATGAGAGGAATAGCGCGAATTCTCGTTTTAAAGCAAAAAGAGCATTATAAAAGAAATGGAAATGAGAACTTTATTTTGAATTTGAACAACAAACTGTTTTCTGTGGTCAGAATTTTCAGAAAGCCATGCTTTTTTGTTCCAAATTTTCCAAAAAGTAATCAGTTGCTTACCAAAATTTTGAAAAATTCTACTTTTCATTTTTTTCCTCAAGATTATGACAAAAAATCTGAAACTCTACTCTTTTGTAAAAACTTTAGATACTTATCTGGCTTTTTTGTAAGAATTTCAATCAAGCTTCTATTAAAGTTTGATGAGATTATCAAAAAATCTTACTTTTTTGGCCAAAATCCAAAGATAATAATTTTACTTGTTTGCATAAACTGAAACTATTGAAAGGTTAAAAACAGATTTTTTGGCAAAATTTTGCCATACCTAAACGTTTTTTTTTTTACTTTTTTAAAAATCAAAATGGCAAAAATTGCAAAAAAACCTGTTGTTACAGTCAAAATTTTCAGAAAGTGAGAAGTTTTTACATGAAAGGAAGCTTTTTTGTTGCAAAAAATTGGTTTTTTGTTGTCAAAATCGTACAAAAAATTTGATTTTCTCCGAATTTTAGAGCATTAAAACGTGATTCATAATTGCTCATGAAGTCATGAGTGTTATATTGCGAGTTATTTTACATTGGTTTAAGTGGGGTTGTCTAGGGACCAGAGGAAATCAGCGTTATAACAAAAGCGTTTTAACGAGCTTTTACTGTATCATAATACTTACAACTTACAATCTTTTCCACAAGAATCACTAAAGTGAGAACGAAAAATCAGACACTGCGCATGTCAAAACTGTGGGTGGAGCTTATACTTCCAAAAGTCAACAACCTCCCTCCAGTTTTTGGCATAAATTTCTTGTTACACACTAGCAATCCTTACAGAATAGATCCCAATTTGTTGGTGTTGTGATATCACAATAATCATGATAATTGGTGAAAATTAATTGATTAGCAATCGATAATATCGGCGGCATCCCTGGGATAGATGCATTCAAAAAGTACTGCTGCAGACAAATGCTCAGAATCTCATGGACCAAAAAAAGAACAAACAGGTCAATACTGGAAGAACTAGCTGTGAAGGACAGACTCGGCACCATTGTAAGAAGAATGATCCTGAGATATTTCGAACATATAGTGCTGCAAGACAACCTAGAGAAGCTAACTGTTCAAGGTCACATAGAGGGAAAGAGGTCGCGTGGGAGATCACCCACAAGGTACACAGACCTGATAAAAAAGGGTACAGGACTCACCCTCAGAGAGTGCACCAGAGAAGCTGGAGATAGAGAAAGCTAGAGGCAGCTGATTGGGGATGCTCCATAGTCATGATGCTCGGATATGAGTGAATGAAGAAGAAGAAGACGAAGAATAGCTGCTGAAGCACATTTCAAAATTTTGATTTTTTTTTTTTTTTAGAAAAGTGGCTTAAAAATACTTTTAAAATGGTCAAACCTGAATGTGACGTACTTACCTCTACCTACATAGGTACCTAGAAAGAAGATTCCCAAAATTGTGACTGCTCAGAGCTCATAGCGCACATGCCGAAATTTTAGATAATTTTTTTTTTAATGTGCAAAGAAATACAATCATCCATCTTATTTTTGACTCCCTCCCCCCCCCCCAAATTAATTGAAAGCAATTTCGATTCAAAATTTCAGCTGTTTTGAATAAGATAAATTTTAAGGGAATTGTAATTTTTGAAAATTCGCAAGAAATCAAAAAATCAATTTGAGCACCTGAAATTTGGATTGTAAGGTTTTGAAACTATGTTGGAGGCAGACGACGTCCTCAAATTTCAGGTGCCCGTATTGATTTTTTGAGAATTTTTGAAAGAGCACAAATTCGATCAATTTTTGGAAATTTTAAATCGAATAAGTAGGTACATACGAATAATGTTCAAATGAGCAAGAATTGGCTTTTTTGTCACACAATCAGCAATCTCGAATTTTATCTCTCTAGAAAGGATTATAATCCGCAACTCGATAAAAAATCAAGTCAACACTTATCCGAACTTACACCCAAATGAGCTTCGGAGTAGAAAACTACAGCTTAAAATTCCATTTTCCGGGTTAAAGTGAATAGATACGAGATACCTACGTTAAAAGCTCGATAAAATATCAATTTTTTCCTCCAAACAAATATTTATTTAGTAGGCGATAATGGGAATGAAAAATTTATACATTTAAGCGGAAAGTTAAACATTTGCAATCTGCTTCGATCAGCTTATAGTATAATAATACAAATTGCGAAATTTCTCTTTCATTTGGCTTACGCGGAATTAACCGTATCGTCGAATTGGTTATTATAATATCGATATAAGTTTCACGTCCGCTTGCCTTTACAACCTCGTAATACTTTACAAGACTCGACAGGGCTGCATATTCTTTAATCAAAACTTTTATTATGTCGAAGCGATCCATCAAAGATGATTCATCCCAGACAAGGCAGAATCTAAACGCCAAGTGAACCGTTAATGTGTATTTTTTTATAATAACTGTATAGACTGTGTGATGCCCGTTAATTTGATCACAGTAACCGCCACCACCACCGCACCCTCGTCGACCTTTGAAAGCAATACATGCTAACATATTTTAAAACCTTCCCTTGTAATATGGCTGCTTATCAACCCCCCTAATCACAACCCTATATTCTGATTACTACAGATACGTACATACATACGACGAATGCACTGCTTCCAATTAACATGTTCATTGTGCTACCCTCAAAACGCATCACCCGAGGGTTTTCTTTTATTTTTACCGCACTCTTCCGCGTATGGCTCCTTTTTAACCCTGTGGCCGTGTGGGCCGGATTCTTTAACGTTCACCCTGCCTTCATCATCGCCGGCAAATCTAATATTGGTTATTGCAAAATGATCCGTACCATTGATAAGTGTTTAGCGTGAAATATTTTTGTTTATTTTTAGAATTATCGGTAGTGGGTCGCCTTAGCATTTTTTTTCTCGCTCATATTACGACTTGGCCAATGTGTATCTATCGAACGACGACGATCGCCACACCGTCTAATCCTTGACGTAATTCTACCAACAACGTGAGGTGTACCTTGTTTGAGCTTTTCAGCTAGGATATGTGTGATGACTCTGGAAAGCAAACGTCATACTATATACGAACCCTTTTGTTATCTAAGTATAAAAAGACCTCTGCACACACCGATCCCTTGAGAATAGTCGACTCTCTCTCTCTGCAACGCTGCTCTTTGTGCCAAATAAGTTTTTCTTTGGCGAGAAGATTAAAAAATATTTTCACTTGGATATTTCCGACGAGAGATAGTATTTTTTAAATAAAGTCATCTGTAAAGGCAATTTATTAAAAGCAAAAGAAACCGCATCGTATCTGTCAAATAATACCATCTCGTATAAATTCTTCAGTCATGAAATTACACTTTGTGATGTCGTGTAAAAAATACCATTCGAAAGAAACGTTATGTTCGAAGAGTCGACTACCATACACCATACACCATAGAGCGTTGATGAAATATAATAAAGTGTTGCCATTGTAGTTCAATTTCATTCGTGAACAGAATGAAAAATACCAAATAAAACTAAAACTATATCCCGCACACGCCAAAGGGTTAGCCCGATGAAATTTTGATTAAATATTTTCACAAATAAACTTACAGTTAGTATAAAACCGCGCACTTTGAACTATGAACTTGAAAATTAAATTTTCATTCGAGTTCACGAATCGTTTGTAATTATCTGCCAGCAAAACCCGCGTGTTTTATTCCTAAAGACTCTCGGCTACTTGTAATTTGAATTTTTTTTACATAAATAGGGTGCTCGAAAATGGGGAAAAATTAACCGTTTAATATTTAAATGAAATTCGTAATGTTATTAGTATTTTAATGAATTTTAAATTCAAATCTTCTTCTGTCTACAGCGTGTCTTTTGCAATAGTCTCGAGTGCCTACTTTTTTTGTGGTTAAATTAACTTTCAAGGAGCTGAATTCGTATTACAATAACGACGTATTGATTCGATTTGTTTAATTAAAAACAACTTAAGCGGGTGCAGCTTTTAGGTTCTTATAACCAGGTGGTTTTTTTTTCTTCAACGAACCCTTTTCAACAAACTGATTAAAAAACTGTTCGCGTTAACAATGTAATAATAAAAATATGTTTCAATTTGACTCGCGAGCTCGAGACTGTGTGGCTATAATGTATACTTTGTTGAAAAATCTATATAAGCCTACAATTTACCAATAACTTCGCTGTAGCCTAAACATACTTACCCTAGCATGTGTTGACTGTTGAACTTTGCTAAAAACAAAACAAAAAAAAACCACTTACCAACACATGTTACTGTTTTGAAATTCGTATAACTGAGTAATAACTGCTTAGTGTGTTTCATTTACGTCCATTTTTTTTTTTTTTTTTTTTTTTTTTTTTACTGTCATATTGCCCATTATAATTATCTACGAGGATAATTATGATTTATTTCATTCTACTCGATTGTGAAAGATTTTACCGCTCGTTGTCAAATGTAAAATATTTATTCGTGATGTCTTCGACACCTTATTCTGGTAAATTGCTGTTGATGGCAATATTCCAGACTGTGGAAATTTCAATTTTCAAAAATCTGCTGGAGGCTTCAGAATTGCTCAAAACTAGTTGAAACAATTCCAATCGATTTGAGGAGTTAAAAATGGACTACATACCAAATTTCAACTTTACCAGTCGATTTGGTAAAATTTTGATTTTTTTTCTGCATTTTTAGCCCAAATTTTATTTTTAAAAATTCACTAAAAATTAAAAATGCATTTTAGAACTAAAAATTTGGGAGAAATAATGTAGATATTTCGACATTTTCCAGCTCTTTGGAAACCAATAATTTTTTTCGAATATTTGTTCTATCCAAATTTTGAAATCATAATTTTTTTCCTCAAATTTTTTCAAAATTCGACGAGTTCAAAATTGAGGATATATTCTTAGGATCACACTCTTATGAAATTCAAGATTTCAGTGAATACAGGTCAACTTAGAATGTTAATAAGTAATTAAGTACCTAACTAGGTGTAGGTATCTATTCATTTACGTTATGAGTTTCCTCATCTCAAAATATTTTTGTAAGCTACAATCTGTAATCGAGTTTTTTTTTTTTTTTAATTTAGCTTAATTTCAAGCAGAAAAACGAGATCGTTTTCATAAAATATACTCACACTTACAATTATTGCGAGACCCCAGCACTAGCCATAAAAAAACCCTCTCTACTTTCTTATCAGAAGCCATATAGCTAACAACAATTGAAAAATAATACCCGACCAGTTTTCCACCTCGGTCGAGAAAATTACATTAAATCGTAACCCCTATAATTTGAAATTAATTTACCATCCATTAAAACATGGTAATTATTTAATTAAAAACATTCATTTGGCTTTTGTTTTACTTTAATTACTTAACGCGCGGTGAAGAACGAAAAGAAAACCAACAAATTTTACTTTTATCTTTACAAGATTAAATTTACCCATTCGACGGTCGTAAATTGCGAAAGACATGCCATAAAATACAAAAACGATAAAAGAAAACTGTCAAAAAAAATCACAAACGATTAAGAAAAAATAAGAAAAAAAAAGTATTTGTAAGACAAGTTTTTGGGTAAAAATGCGATGCGTCGTTTATTCTTTTAGTTTGGCGAATGGCAAAAAAAAAGAGTGCGAAAAAATCCTAACGAAGAGACGTTTTGAAAAATGTATAATTTGATGGAAAAAGCAACGAAAAGTATGGTTCGTCGTAAAAGGTCAGATTTCCGGTGAAATTGTGCTGAAATTATAAATTAAAGGATACACACCACTAATGATCTGCCTCTAATATAACGAGTACTAACGTTTTTCAAAGTGTTTTCTTCATTTTTTTCCTCTTCTGCGTTTTTTTTTATAAGACAATGGTTCGCAAAGTGTTTCAAATGTGTTGTTTTTAGAAAGGGTATAGTTCTGAATAAAGTTTTCCTGAAAATAATTCTATGTTGATTGAAGCATATTTTTCTAGAATAGATTTCATGTGCCAAAGTCCATTTCTTGAACTCGAAAAATTTTTCAAAATTAAAAGAGAAAGAGGTTTATAAAAATGAACTAACTACATACCTATTTTAAATGTTCAGAAATTCGCCAAAAATTGACCACGCTTTTTTCCAAGTCTCATCAAATCGAATCCGAACCATCATCGAGTGGTTCATTTCATCCCTTGTCAGTTCAATGCAACGCCAAATAAATTATTATTTCAAATTCTGGAATTTTTTCACCTTGAAATTCCTCGTGCCCTATGCTTACTCACAATCTGCTCACATTGATCCATTAGACTTGTTAATTATGTATAAGTACATATGTAGGTACGTAATTTAAGTGAAGTTTAAGTTTCATTAATTAATATATGTAGATACCTATGATTTGTGTTTTCTATGCACTGTGAGATGATTGTTAACTTTCCAATTCAATTAGGTACTAATCGATTTTTTTTTGTTTCGTTTCAGGTGAGTACAAATGTTTGTCAGAAGAGCAAGGTAATAGGTATTGATAGGTAATAAGTAATAAGTAAGTAAGTTACTATTCATTTTGAGTAGGAATCCATTGTTTGGGTATCCATAAACTGCAATTCATCACATCATTTTAAATACGAGTACCTATTTTAAAATTGGCTCTTCAAAAATCATCTAATAATTTTCTGTCGTTTTTTTTTTTTTTTTTTTTTTAGTTTATAGGTAATTTAATGCTTTTACTATTGAAAAAAAACATCTAAAGGTTGTTTCCAATTTTTTTTTCAATGGTACATAATTATGTCTTCTCTTTTTCTTGCCATACAGATTAATAGGTACCCAAGTGTTCAAAAAATTACTTTGTACCATCATTTCTAGAAATTATACATATTCGAACAATTAATTATCTCGAGAAATTAATTTTAAAAGGAAAAAAACCTTGAATTTCGAAGATAGTATATGGGTTCCTTTTGCTGTTAGTGTTAGATGTTGTTTAGAGGGTCGTACAAGGATAACGTGTGGTAGGTTTGAAAATTGAGATGTATTTTGAAGCTCTCATCAAACATAAATATAAGTCAAGTGCATAAGTACGAGGCATTTTTGTTCAGCCAATGTCGTGTGGGAAGATACGATATATTTCGTGATTGAATCGTCATTTTTTGTGATGAATTTACTCGTATTCTTCTTCCTTTTTCCCCAAACAGCACGGCCACAGCCGAAAAAAAGAAAAAAAAAGGCCTACAAATCCGGCGATGGCACAAAAATAACATTCAAGGCGATAGGTTGAAGGTACCCGAGTAAATTATTTTCACCGGTATCATCGATTTATGAAGATAAAAAGTTTACTGTTACCGAAATGTGCTTACAAGTTTACGACCAACTTTTCATCTCCATCTCGGTTTGATTTCGTATACTCGGTAGTTTTGATTCACGAGCTTATAAAAGTTTGCATATTGCGGTATTCCATAAATTTTATACCATTATTGTCCGAGAGAATATTCGTCGGAATTAGTTCGACGAAAAACGATGAAATTCCACCGAGCAAATTACAATTCGGTGAAATTTTCGAAAGAAGATGATAGTTTTGACTTTTTAGATTTCGTTTTATAAAACTTCCCAACTTACTTATATAGGTACCGCAGTCAGCCAAGTTATTTAAGAAGAAATATATACCTTTTATGGGTTTTATAATTGGTGATTTATGGATTTTTTCCTTTGTTGTTTAAAACCAAGTTTTTTGAATTTGTATTATTTTATTGAACGATCCTATAAGCAAAAAACTAGGAACAGGAACCGTTTTTACGAAAAGTTTTCTAAGTGGTTAGAGTTTGGTTGGTTGTGAATAAGTTTGGTCTACTATGTGTAGTTTTGGTTCCCCTGAAATGGTTTATTTATTTCTTAATTCAGAGAGGATAATGAAGTTCGAATACTTCTAAAAATATTACAAAATGTTAGGATATCTTTTCTTTAATGTGACTAGATATTAGGTAGGTAGTCAAAAAATGCTACGCTCATGACTCATGTCTCACAAGTCACCAAACGAAACGTCTTTCTTTGTTTCTTATCAGTTCGACTGATAGCGATGATCTAATGCACCAGATATACTTGATAGTACCATGTGCTCAGTGCTCTATTCTATTAATGCGTTCGTTGACAATTGTGTACCTAATCTTTTTGAAATAATTTCGAGTTGATTATTTCCATCTTAAACGTTCGTATCGTCGTGTGATGATTTAAAAAGTGAAAATTCGCGTTCGATTATCTCTTCACTTCACTCGTGTGGATAATCTTATCATCGAATTTGGCTAAACAAACAAATATCAAACTCCCTTATTTATACTTATATTCCATGTTACTCGCATTGAGTGAGACTAGTACGATATTCGGAGCATCAACAACAAAACCTCAAAATGGCTGAAAATCTCGAGTAAGTGTTTACTAAATTATAAGTAGCCCATATAAATGCGAACTCACAGTGACCAAATGTTATCTCGCATTTGTTTACTTATGCTAATATCATTGCAAGGTTCTTCAAGAAGAGTTTTTCACCACATTCTACCCTGTCCTACCTGTTGTGAAATTAGATTAAATATTCTTTCATCTTCATTCGTTTAATTAAACTTCCATCATGTAGATTATTCTTGTACCCAACGTACTGCTTTGTTCTTTTGGCCATAGATCTCGAAATAACGATTTCGAATGTGCATTTATTTTGTCTATGTATTGCAAGCAGTGCTTATTAGCTAATTTTAAATAGAATGCAGGGAACATGTGAACTTGCAAAGAGTTAAATTAAATCGTAATGAGGTCTTTGCTGCGTTGTACAAATTGCATTTACTTTGAACTTGATGTATTCTATACTTACTGCTAGATAGTAGATACCTTACTTATTACTGGTTTAATATTGGATTTCTATTGTACATTGTACAATTTGTACAAGCGTATAGTGTCGTAATGTGAAAAGATGGGTATTTATGCAGTGATTCGAAATGTCGTAGGTAGAAGCTCAGTTTGTTGTGAATCTTTCCCTTCAGTCGCTGGAACTATGTTTCAGTAAAATCGGAGAAATACTTACTTAAATGAAATTAAAACGCTGTCACGTCAAAGTAGGATTAGGATAATTGTAAAAAAAAAAGCTGAGTCAATGTGAAAGGTGACGCTGAAACTGGAATTCTATATCTAGTACATATGTTACACTGAATGTGTTTCTTCTGCATTTTCTGCTCCAGGAATAGCTCCCATAAAGTCCAAATTTGTTTCATCAACGATCAACATGTAAATCGATTTTATTTCTTTTCGCGACGATTTAGCAAAGTTTTGAATAATTATCTTTTTTTTGGTACTTTGAAATCTGCCATTTTTTATGAAAAATTTAGTTTAAAAAAAACGAATTTTGGAAAATTGTCTTTTTTATTCAGAAAATTGATCTAGTGTATTATAGCCCAAATTTTGAAGTCATATAGTTATTCAGCGAGCTAAAAAGCCCGAAAACATATATTTTTTCAATTTCGTATTTAGCTCAATTTTTTGGAATTCTTTTTTTGAACTACGATCAAAACAACGATCAAAATACGTTTTTTGAAATTATTTCCAGTAGGTACCTACCTGCTACCTAATTAGATACCGAAGATCTAACTCTCAAAAAGTGATGAAAATTGGAATGAATTTGAGAACTGACAAACTATCATTTGAAAATAATATGTATTTTGCAAAAAATTAATGCCTAATTTAATTAAAATAAAAAATTGTTAAAATTGGAAATTTTTTGATGAAAATGAAAAATTTTTATTTCAAGAATTCTCAAACTTACATTGCAGTTGAATTTTGACATTCGAATTGGATGATGCATATTTTAGCAATTTTTTTTTTAAATTTCAAAACTCAGCGAGAGAGTAATCTGCAGTTGGAATACATTTTGGTACAATTTTCTTGAAAACTTGAATAAAAATGGCCCCTCCAACTCTCAGAAAAGTAATCAAAGCCGAAAATTCCGAGAATAACAGAATTCAGTGGTTCCAAAAATACAATTGATGCATCCGAATGCAGTTCATTTTTTGTTTTTCGAAGCTCTGGTCTTCTTTACACCTCATCTGGGTTGAATTTCTGAAATTTTTGGCACTCTCATTTGAGCTCTTCTTATTGACCAGTAAGACTCTTAATTTTTCAAAAAAAAAGGAATGCAAAAATAACCCATCCTAGGGGCATTTGATCTTATTCCAAGTCTTGAACAAAAATAAGCAATTTTTGAAGGCGAACAAAAAAAGTCCCCTGAGTAAAAATAACCTGTCCAGTGTCCCTGTCTCCAAAATTAAAGGCGTTGCGTTAAAAGCAAATGAATTTAGATTACTGAAAATTTTGGAAAAGTTTCTGAGGAATTCACATTTTTTTCAAAACATAATAAAGTTCAGAAAACCTACTTATCTACATCGTTTTATGAAAGAACCTTTTTCGATTTCAAACAATCCTACCGAAAAAAAAAAACACTCAGAAGACCGACTTTTGACTTTTCTTCAAATACAAATCTTTCACAAACAAATTGTGTCACTTTTTTTGAAACATTGGTATTGCAAATTGACCTGTTTATATTTTATAATGGAATCGAATCATTTACGAACGATTGATGATAAAATAAATTATTGATTGATTTCTTGGCGAATCATTCGCAAACAGCTCAATTAATTTACGATTGATTCGGTTTTTGTAAAACTAAGTATATTGTACCTATAGAAATTGATCTGTTTTCAAGCAAAGTGAATCGAATCGAATCATTCACAATCGATTGGCGATTGAACAAATTGATCGATTTCAAAGTGAATCTCTCGCGAACGAATTGATTCGTATAGGTGACTTGTTCGCGAACGAATCAATTCATTCACTTAATTTTTGGTGAATCATTCGCGAACGAATTGAATAATTTTTGGTGAATCATTCGCGAACGAATTGAATGATTTTTGGTGAATCATTCGCAAACGAATTAAATAATTTTTGGTGAATCATTCGCGAACGAATGGAATGATTTTTGGTTAACCATTCGCGAACGAATTGAATAATTTTTGGTGAATCATTCGCGAACGAATCGAATAATTTTTGGTAAATCATTCACGAACGAATTGAATAATTTTTGGTGAATCATTCGCGAACAAATTGATTTATAAATTGAAGAATTGATCAATTCGTTCGCGAATGGTTCTTTCAAAAAATTAATCAATTCGTTCACGAATGAATCCCTTAAATGAATTAATACTCTCACAAACAATTCACTGAGAAGTGAATCAATTTATACGTAAACAATTCGTTTCAGTCGTTTTCTAAGTAATGAGTTTTTAAAAAAAATTGAAAAAAAAATCTTTTTCATGAAAATTTTTCCTTTTTTTGTGAGCATATTCAGCTAGATATACAAAGTATCGTAAAAAGATGGAAAATTCGGCTAAAATGACACATGCAACTTGCAACGTTTTTTCCCCCTTTGAAATAAATCCCATGTTTACGTTTACTAAATCTTGTTTCACTTCTAATGAATTTTCTGGTACCCACTTTTTCCCCTCCGTTTTGCCAATCCTCAAACTAAGAAGTTTTTTCCTCTGTGCAAAAAAAAAACAAAAAAAAAAACAAAAAAACGTAGGCACTACATCGAAATACGAGTAATTTATTCGATTTTGATGACTATGCAATAATTCCGTATTTTTAGAACAATTATCTCGTGATTCTTGTTGGAAGAAATAATATTCATCTTTGAATATAAATTTCAAGTGGTGGGTACGTTGGAAATGCTTTTATTGATTTTTCTTCTTCGTTTTTTTTTTCTTCTTCTTCACTATAAAAGATATCACGAAATGTCTTCCAAGTTTCGTTTTACATTATAAGGAAAATAAATCTGGCCTGGTTTTAATTTTGTTTGTTTACCAGGCTTTGATGGTATTTTCCTTATTTTGTATTACGCAACCTGGTATATATTTTTCTTAATGGTGAGATTTTATATAGTTATAATGTGTTTTGAAATTACCAGCAACAAAAAAAAAAGAGAGACGAAAAAAAAGAAGAAAAAAAAAAGCGATCATTTTATTGATTCGAAAGTAGAGATACGATACTTTCTTTGTGCGAATAACAGATAAAGGGGTAGGGGGGGGGGGAAGACAGAAAATACGGAAAGTAGGACGTAAAAATATTCGCTATTGGTTCGATACCATAGTATAGATATGGTAGTAAGTATTTTCCAGTACGAAAATGTAAATTCGACGTTTGCATAAAAATAATTGAGGTTGTCGAACTTGCTGCAGAATACGAATCCATTCGTGTATTGCCTAGAGTAGATAAGTGGTGGCAAATGCACGAAAAAAAAAAAAAAAAAAAAGAGTAAAAATATTATGGCTAGAATTTTCATAACGCATTTTAATGTTAAGGCTAACGTGATGCGAGGTGGTGGTGCTGGTGGTGGTATTCTTCTCATTGAAAATAAGCTTTTAAAAAATAGCCTTACGGCATGAATTTCAATAAAGTAACTTACGATTACACGAGTAGTAAAGTTTGAATTTAATTTCGCTACTGGGTAGTCGAAATTTAATTTATTTTATTCTTTTCTCTCGTTAAAGCATGGTAATTTGAGCAAATGTGTATAAGATTAAGGCATGGTGTTATATTAAAAAAATATAAATTGAGTATAAATTTTTGCTGATGGTATTCAAGTCGCAGAATTTTTTCCTTATTAAACAGATGTTACCAGATAATAGTTTTTTCTCCCTTCGGTTGAATGATTTTCGCCACTGATCTTGGTGCATATTTTCGTCGTCTATGTTAAACAATGTTCGCGATCTTGTTTTACAAAAAAATATAATATAATAGGTATCTACTTACCTACTGGCTACTGTATCGATATCGGAAACGTAATGAAGTTTATGAATAAAGAGAGTCAAAGGACGCTTTGTTGGGAGCTTTTTACTCGTATAGAATACACCTACCTGTGTTCAGTTCAAAGATGCATATTGCGATGGAAAAAATTTCACAATTTTACGACTTATTAAATTCACTCTGCTTTGACTCGAGTAACATATTTTTTCCAACACAAATCCCACCTACGAGATACTTACATTCCATTCTACAATGAAGTTTTCCATTCAATGAGTTCTTTCGCCTTGGGATATCCTAAAATCTTGATTTTATCAACTCTTTTTTCCTTTACTCGTATTGATATCAAATTTTACAAGATTCTTGAGTTTTAATAATATTACAGGAAAATGTGCAGAGTGAAACTGTGCAGAATTCAGGTAGCCTACCTACGTTCCTAAATGTAGCAGGTATTTGGCGGATTTCTTATTTCTTCCTTATTTATTTCTTTTTTTCATCGAATTTAATAACATGTATTTGTCTGAAATATTTCTAATATATTTTATATTTTTTGACCATTGTCCGCAGTCCAAAAGGAACCAGAGGTATGGTTTTATGAACAAGTTAGGAATTTTTGATATTTTTTTTTCTTATTCGTGGATTTTTATTAAATTTTTCATTTTCACTTTTCAAAAAATCTAATCATTTTTTGGATGGAATTTATGTTCGAGTAGGTAAAGAAAGGTATCGAGTTAGGAGTTGCTAGGTTTCCTTTAGCTCATGTTATGAGTATTTATTCGATGGACTTATGTGAGTTTCATTCGAGTAAAGAAAATTCTTTTCCAAATGAAGAAATTTAAACATTTTATTAGTTAGTTTACTGTCTTAGAAATTTGGGTTCTAATAAGATTTGTGAATAGTTCATTGGTAAGTATTTCATTAAAAAAAATCATAGTTTTGTGCCGCAATGCTTAAGATAGAAACAGACCTTCCACAAAGTAAAAGTGTTGATCTCATGTTGATAGTTCCACATTTATGTCCCTTCATCATCAGTCCGAGAGGGTTAATAGATTAAACGTTTGATAAGCCAGCAAAGCAGTTGTTTCATAGAAGACGAGAGAAAATAACCGAGGAAAATAGCCACTCGAGTATGACCTCATTGACTCGAGAGTCGAGACTATAGTCTATTGTTTAAATGGGGATGAGATAAGGACATCAAATATTTTTCTTAATAGCTTCGGATTCTAGCGACGTCGACGTCAACGTCGTCGTCGCAATTAAGTAGCCATTTTCCTACTTGGTACTTCATGTAGTCTATTATGTGTGGAAGATGGGGTCTGTCGACTGATTCAAATCAATGGTGAATGTATCTTTTGGGATTTTACGAGAGAAAATTACATGATGAATGTAATTTTGAATGTGCAGCTGTCTCTTCAAATTATTTTTTGTTCAAATTTTAATGAGATTGTCTTCGAATTGATGAAAATTTGGAAAAGGTTGTTTATTTTTTATGCAAATATATATTATTTAAAAAAAAAGAATGAACACTTATTAATTCATTGAAGATTGAAGAAGAGGGAGAGGGGGAGGGGAACGCATCATTTTCATCGATTTCAATTTTTTTCAAATTTTGCGCTCCTCTCCCTGAAACTAAGACCGTGTATGATCAAAGTCACTGAAAGTAGGTAGGTACCTATATTGGTAATATTTGTGTAGTAAAATAAGTGAATTATTTATTATGTGGTTTGATTACGAATGATCTTCATCAAAAATTCACTCATGTAAAAATTCTCAAAATAAAGTCTGGGAGTCATGAATGGGGGGGGGGGGGGTCATGCCGTGAAAAAAATTAAAGCAGAAATATATCAAAAGTAAATTAAATTTTTTAAGCATTACTTAGGCCAAAAATCGATCTGCTCTAGATCTTTTAATTTTTTAAAATTTTGAACCCCCATCGTCTGAAGTTTACTTGTAAGTTTAAAATTTGATACGTAGGTACATACATTTAGAGTTATCCTATAGACTTTTCAACTCTTCTTCAGCTCTTTCTACAGACAAAAAAGATGGATTTGCCTTTTTTTCAGTGGTTTTCGATTTTGTTTTGTGATCTCAACCCCGCCAAATTAACCTAAGAGACTGAAATTTGTGATGTCCCTAACTCCTGGAAAGTACCCTAAATGTGTTTTTTTTTAATGAGTTCGTCTTATCCCTGCACCCTTTCTTGCTTCGAAATAGACAGTGAATTTTTGAATGAGATATTTTTTTCAAGTTGTCTTCTATTTTATTTTAGTTTCTTTAAATTGAACTAAGTGGATGTGAAACTAAAATTTGGCATGATGGTTTGAAAATATTCTTCACCATTTTTTTGAGAATTGGGACTTTTGAATCCCTCTCTGTCCATTTCCAGTTTTGGGCAAGAAAGTGAACTTTTGATCAATTTTTAAAAAAAAAGTAATTTTTGGTTTCATCTTACCTGCAGTTTTGGTCCCTCCAGACCCAAATTGATCTGGAGGCCGAAATTCGGCATACAGTAGAAAAACATTTTTAATGCTTATGATTTTGAGAGTTTGGCAATTTCAACTCCTCTCTATCCCTTTCTATGTTACAAAAGTGGACTTTTTAAATCGTTTTGACTTTTTTGGATATTTTTGCTTCTCATTCCGTATTAAAGTTGTCCGTTTTCCAATATTAAATGGTCAAATGATTTCAAAGATGAATTAAAAATTTTTTGTTTAAAACATTTTTCTTCTCGATGAGAGCTGTAAAAATGTTTCAAATGTTTTGAATTTAATTTTTTTTCTGATTCAAGTGGCCTCTTAATGTTTTTAGTTCTTCCATGTCATTGTTTTTAAAACATTGAGAAAGCTCGCTGTTCATTTTTGTCGAGTTCAGGAGTTCTCAAAGTAACAGGAAGACAGTTATTTCCTACAAAATACATTATGATGATTTTGTCTTTGCTATCTTAAAATGGTATAAGTAAGTAGAATTGCCAAAAAAATAGACCCGCCCTCCACCGATAAATTTTTTTCAACTTTGGGAAGGGAGGGGGAAAGAGAGGAGGGAGGGTCAAGTATGAGTTCAAAAATATGCGATTTTTCCTACGTCTCGTTGAGGTCATTTGGTCTATTGGTCATAATGTGTTGTTGGACCCCGTAATATTTCTAAAAAAAAAAAAAATGAAAAAAATTCATCCTAATTCCTATTCACCCTTATAGTCCTCCATATTTTGCTGGTGGCTGAAATTTTGCGTACCTATTTGCTAGAATTGTATCCTATAAAATGTGCCTTTTTGAGGTTTTAAATTTTAAGCTCCTCGTTACCCTTCTTTATCTATACATATGAAGAGTGATATTCCAAAACTCGCTTTGTCCATTTTTATCAAAGTTGGGTTTTCAGTGGTACCTGGTAGATGAAGTATTAACTCACATTCCTACATCATCAACCTACCAAAATGAAGTGTTAAACTCACCTAAATAGCCAATTCACTAAAAATTAAAAAAAAAATAACGTTCCAAAACGCGTTTTGTCCATTTTTATTGAAATTTTTTTCAGCAGTATTTAGTAGATGAAATGTATACCTACACTCCTACATCATAAATCCACCCAAATAAAGTGCTAAACTCGCCAAAAAAGCCAATTTACCCGTTTAAAGGGAAACTGTTTTTCCTCTCTCCTGAAAAGTTGTGAAAATGGACAAAGCGAGTTTTGGAATATCACTCTTCATATGTAAAGTAGGGTTTTTTGTTCATTTTTCAGTAGTTTTATATTTTATTCCACTCTCCTAATTCTTGCAAGTTGATCTAGAATTCGAAATCGAAAGGTATCCTAATTTTGTCCTTTTGAAGTTTTGACTTTTTAATCTTATCCTAAGTACTCGTATATTTTTCGATGGGTTTTACTTTTACATCTCCACTCTCTCCAAATTGATCTTGGAAGTTGAAATTTATGTTTTTGAAAGGTTGTCTTAATGCACCCTTTGGAGGTTTGGTCTTCTTAGCCCCTTTTTGTTCCTTGCCAGCTCAAAAAAAATTGTTTTTCTGCATTTTTTTTGTAGTTTTCATGTGTTGTTTTATATCTTTAGCCCATTTAAATCGATCTTGGAAAATGGAACCAATCTTTCCACTTTTCCTCCAACTTAAAAATTTTACTATTATAATTTTAAATTTCTTCATTCCTATATGGCAATTTCCTTTCTCGTGTCCCTAGATCCTTTCGCCTCCTTCACCACCACTCCAAGCTCACTTTGACTCTACAACCTCTTCAGCGCATTACTATTATTAGATGTCTACTTTAGAACCCTTCATCGTGTGAGCCTTCGTTTCGGTCTAATTCAATCGAACCGCTCACATTTACAACTCTTTAACGCTCCGTTAAATATTATTCGTATACGAGTCTCATTTACTTTTCATGTACTTTGGGAATTAGGAAAATTGACGTGACTCGGAATGTTTTTATTTACGCAACGTGGTTCACGTTATCATCTCATCGGACGCGACCCACTTATAACCATTAACCATACATATAGGAAAAAGACTCCAACTTATAGATACAGTGTAGTGTAGCTCTACCAGTAGCTAGCTACTTGTACACTCGACTCGTTCCTAATCGTAGACTTCCCCTATTTGGCGATTAAAATTCGCCTGTATGGGGCAATATATCAATACAGATGGTACATTGGTAATGTCTCTGTCGAACTCAATACTCTGGCACCTTGTTAATTCCCAAAATCCCTAAAGTAATAACTCGGCAAAACTTTAAATAAATATAGTATACAATCTAGCAGTTTTCTCTCCTTTTTTTTTCATTTCCTCGACTTGAAAATTGACAGGGTTCTTATATAGGCAATTTTATGCTGCGTAAGGTACCCAAGACCACGTGTGGGATTCTTTTATCGAGACTATAACGGTTGATAATTAAGTAACGATGGTGTAAACCACGTTCTATACGTAATTACCATATCGTACAGAGGCGAGGAAACATTCAAATGAAAAGACTCGGAAATCAAGTACGACAGGAAACGTACCCAAAGGGCATTTCAATTTCGTATCCTGTGTCGTGTGTGAGGTACAGTACCTGGTTAAAAAAACACGATCGATTTCCGTCATCGATATCGTCCACGTGTGTTTTGTATCAAGCTACCTTTCGAAGAGTATTTGTCATTCAGAAAAACTACTCGTACCTACTCGAGATGTTGTTTGATAAATAAACAAACCATCTTGGCACTAGTACGTTTGGGATTGACGCTGCCTTTGCATCTTGTTGTCATCGTCTTGAGGAAAAAACCACACATATTCGAACTCCAAGGCAAATATCCTGCGTGTTATTTCAAATTGCTGCATCTCTTCCGCACTCCACGAAGAAGAGCAGATCGCTGCGATAATGTGATCTGTGGGAATTACACCGAAAGGTCGTTTCTCCAAACGTATTTGCAACGGGGCATCATCGTGGAGTCGAAATTACCGCGTGTCCTGTGACACATTCGTATTCGGCCCCTTCGTTCAAGTCACGCTACCGTCCCCCCTCTCGTGCTGCGGTATCCCTCAAGGACCCATTAATGGAGTAAGATCGTAGCAGTAAATTTTTAAAACGTCGTGTAGGAAATTTTTCAATATTTTATTCGGTAGCTTTAAAGGTGCTTTATGGGCTCTTAGCTTAATTTTCATCAAATATACCTACCTTTGGACCTATCCGTACCAGCCAGATGTAGTTTTCTTCTCTTATATGTACATCAGAAGAACAACCAAACATCTAAACACATTCGCAATATAACAAATATACTCACACACCCCCTTCTGTGTACATTTACCTGGAGTTGGCTCGCAATAGAAAACTTTTCTTCATTTACGGTCACAAGACGCATAAATCAACAGATTTTAATTAAGTTGTCAGCAGGTAGATAACATGCATAAATTTGATTTATTGTGTTTAGTTTTAAAGGCGAGCCTATTTACAATTTTGATATGTTTATTAGCGTTTATTTGGATTTATGCGGAAAAATTGCCCGCGCTGAGCGCATTTTCACCATTTATGTCTTCGTATTTTTTTCCCACATACCCCCCCGACCCCCTCTGTCGACTTTTAACGTTGCGCCGCGAATTATTAATAATCGCGTCGACGTCGAGTCGCAGCGTGAAAAATACATACACTCGAGATAGTGACGCGATAACGTAATAATCAATTTAGTTTTAATCAAGTGTTCTTACTACATATATACATAAATGCTGCTGACTCGTAGGCAGACCTTTGTTATGTGTGAGCAATTTTCTCTCATTTTTTTCAATTTTTTAATAGCAGAAGGGGCTAGAGGGGAGGAAATTTGCTCGACGGAGATGAAGGTACGAGAGTATAATTCTGGGATTGCGTGAATCGTATAATCATGCATTTTTTAATATCTCGTACTCTCTCGTTGTCTTGTTTAATTTTTTACTACATTTCGTCTCGAATGAAAGGTGAATTTTTTAATGCCGCGCCAACGAAATGACAAAATTTTAATCTCGGTTTGCAGTTCAAGGTTGAATTTCTTTCTTTTTTCATTATTGTTTTAACTCTTTCGCGAATAAAATGCTACGTACTGCGATTCGGACGAATTTTGATGGTTGTCTGAACAAAAAAAAACAGGACAGGGTGGAAAAAATGACTGCGAAATACACGAGTATGCATATACAATGATCTTCTACCTGCATAAATGAATAAAAAGGGTTTTCGCTATGAAGAAAAATTTGAAACTAACGAATAGATGAATTTTCACGCTACGGAGAAGTAAATTGGAAAATGAAAACGAATGTGATATTTTTTACAAAAGACCATTGCATTCATTGCTTGGTCATTTCGTATCAATAATTTGGCTAGAATTTCAATCTTCATCGAATTTTTTCCTACAAAAAATCTCTCCATTCTTTAACTAAAATTAATGAAAGACTGAGAAGGAGGCTCTGTTTCTGCTCAAGTTCACTTTTGGATTTTTGGGAGAGTTTTTAAAAATGTCAAAATAATCTACGAATAAATAAAATGTTGAAATTGTAGGTATATTAAATAGGTAAATATGTACCTAGACCTACATTATAATCATTGAGTTGAAAAGCTGAAATTTTGGGTTCTAGGTAAGATGAGATTCTAGACGTTTTGGAACCCCCCGTGCAAGAATGGTTTTCTTCGAGAATATCAGACATCACTAGAACGTCTGAATATTTATTTGGACTGTGAAAATGTTGATTCGCTCCTATTTTCGACTAAGTATTTTTAAAGAAAAAAAGGGCTTGATGTGATTTTTAAAGAGCATTTCATAAATGTTAAAATTGGATAATTTTTTTAGTTTTTCAACTCACTCATTCAGCAATTTTATTAATTTTATTTCTTCACGAATTGAGTAAGTAATTAATTATTGAAAACTTGTAAAAAGTAGAGCAATGAACTTGGTGATTGGAAATTTACACCTCAAGTTTTTTTAATGCTCTTTTCAAGTGTCCCAGAGATTTTCGAATGTGAGGTGGAGGCTTTAGAGTTGTTTCCTTTGTTTGTTCGTTTGAAACTGTTTTTGCCGGCGTTGCCATTTCTCTTCCTCCATCACTTTTGAAAATTTCGGGATTGTTTTTGTGGGAAAATTTGATGATTCTTTAGGTTTGGTTGTTTTAAAAGGAATTTCAAGCTCATTTTGGCGAACCCTAAAATTCTACGTATCTTACCCTTGTAAAAATAAAAATAATAAAAATGTGATCATAATCCACAAAAGTGAACCAACTTTGCAAAAAAATTGAAAATTTCTTGGAATCTTTGATGATTTAATTTTCAATTCCAGCCAAATGTTGACGCATTTTTGAAACAATTTAAGAAAATGATGGATTCTTGAAATTTTGATGAAACATTGTTGGGTACCTTTTAAAAAAATATTGAAGCCGAAAAAATTTCCCCATCCCCACCTTCCTTGCCCACCATAGCGAAAACACTTTTTTCGCAAATTCAATGTAGTCAAAATCGAAACTAAATTGGATTTGATTGCCAAAAAGATGTCAATTGTTGGAAAAATTTGCATTTTTTTGAATGTTTTTGAAAAATAAAAATTCACTTCCAAAAAAAGAGGGCAAAAATTAAAAAATTATAATTATTTGAAAGAAGAAATATTGGTATCGAATTACAGATTTTTGAGTGCTCCGATTCTGATTTTATAATCCAGTTCACCCTGAAATCAAAATTGAAGGGTTCCTTTCCAAGTCGGCCAAAGTCCATTTTTATCATTTTTGAGTTAGCAGCGCCATCTGCTGGTACAGGTCGGTTAACACCTTTATCACCTTGTCCCAACACCTGGCGTTACTTTTTTCGCTCAGGAGCGCTGTTTTGCCGGCTCGAAAAAACAGCTGATTATTCCAAAGTGGCCTAAATCCATTTTTTACGAGTATTTGTATACAAGATTTTTTTTACTCAATTTTTTTTTTTTCAGAATAGACGAAATTTGAAGGTGCTTCAAATGAAATTGTTTCAGAAATGTATTAAATTAATGATTCGTGAATTTTTTTTAAAAAAACGCGTTTTTTCAGCCTTTTTTCGAAATTTTTAAAATCAGATAATTCCAAATGGGCCTAAGTCCACTTTTTCTGACTGTTTGACGCGCTCTGGAGCTGAAAATACGCAAAATTAAAAAAAATACCAATACGGTACTTTAAAGCAGAAAGATCAAGCTTCACAACCATATAATCACATCATTTATTATTGAAGCGGAAGGGCGAGAAAAACACTTATTTGTGTTTTTCTCGAAATGGAAAAAATGGACTTAGGCCGACTTGGAAAGGAACCCTTCAATTGATTTCTTCAGAAAGGAGATTCTAGATTTTTAGAGACGTTGATTTTCATTCTACATGTAATGACTGTTGCCCTCGAAATCAAAACTGGGCCAATTAAGGAGGGGTTGTTGCCTAAAAATCGAAAAAATGTGGCATTGAGATCAAAATCTAATATTTCTGAGTATCCTAGTTTTGATTTTTTGGTCAAAAGTTTTTCAAAATTGGAGGCGTTAGGTTACAGGGTGTCTACCAGGTCGCTATAGCGTTAAAAGTCGCGAAAAGTCGCGATTTTGAAAATAGGGCGCTAAAGTCGCTAAAAGGTCGCGATTTTCGCCAAAAATACCAAAAAGTCGCTATAAATTGTCCAAACTTCAAATTTTAAAAACTTTTCGTATTATTATTCAATGTTAATGCTACTGCCAAATTAGCATTTTAAATAATCATAAAAATTCAAAATTTCAAAAGCTTTCGCCCTCGCTTCGCTCGGGCATATTATTTCGTTTTCTTTAGCCAAACGTTGAGTCTTGATGATAGAAAAATTGACTTCTCACATTAAAAATGATATTTTTTCACTTCTGGAGAATTGTGAATTTTCGTGTTACCAGTGCTTTTGCCCTCAGTTGGCTCGGTTTGTACGGGCCATGTAGGTGTATTTTTAGAAATATGTACCTATTGTAACATTTCGGAAATTATTGTTAGATTGCTGGAGGAGCAGGACCGTCAAGAGGGGGAAAAGAGGAGAGTTTACCTAGGACTCGCTCATTTTGGAGGGTCCGACAATAAAGAAAGGGCCCGTGATGGAAGAAAAACGCGTTTTTTTACTTTTCAAAGGTCAAATTTTCAAAAGCTTTTGCCCTCGCTTCGCTCGGGCTTGTTTTCTTTTCTTTTTCCACATCGAAATTTCTGAAAAAATATCATTCAACTTTCAAAGTTTTGAAGTGAAAGAATGAACTTCTCGCTTAAACAAAAGGAAAAGAAAAAAGAAAAGCTCGAAAATTTGGATGACTATTTATGTCACATGGAAACTATTGAAAGTTGTCCAAACCTAGTGCAAATTTTATTGGAACCCAATTTTTTTCGTTAGAAAATGGGAGGGGGGGTACTGAAAAAAAGTCGCGAAAAAAGGTTCTTCATAAATTTTTTTTCATGTTACATGGGAACTATTGAAAAATCCCATTTTTTTGTTGAAAAATTGGGTGTGGGAACTGTTGAAAAAAACATTTTACGTTGGAAATTTTTTTTTTTGGGGGGAGGGGGGTACTTTTAACTGAAAAAAAGTCGTTAAAAGTCGCGAAAAAAAGTCGCTAAAAGTCGCGAAAAGTCGCTATTTTTGAGAATTAAATTTTGGTAGACACCCTGTTTAACTTGAATTTGAAGAGCTTGAAATTAAATATAAACTTCAATCAGAAAATACAAAAAACACATTGAAGGCATTTCCTAGTCTCGTTTTAAGCAGAATAATTTTGAAAATGAGATTCGAACATCCCTGAGGGTTTTAAAGGCCTCGGGTCTGAATTAAACTGGGGAAAAAAGTTGGAAGTAGGTAAAATAGGTAGAACCTGTCTGTGTAAATTGTTACGAATTCAAAGGGACTGATTCATTTTTCTTCAAAAAAGGGGAGAAGGGCTCTTATCAACTTCTTCAAAATGAAACGACTGGTTCAAAAACCGATTACTGAACCCCTCCGAACAAAAAATAAAAAATAAAAAAATAAACACATAAAAGAAAATTCCCTTTCTTGAACCAAATCCAACTCTACAAATCCGTTGAACTTGAAACGAAAAAAAAGACATCACTATTTTTCCCCATGAAAGGAATTTCGAGGCTTTGGTAACATAAAAATTGGCGATGAAAAAAATTCAAAAAAAATTCTACCTTCGAGCTCGTCGAACTATTCATTAAATTACGGTAGGTAGCACATACACTCGTATTCGTACCTATCCACTCACCAAAATTTGCAGCTGTCAAAATCCGCTTATCAAAACAACATCTTTTTAAAATTGAATAAGGCCCGAAATGCTCGTTCGAAATTCGAATTCAGTATGTGTCGACAAAACCCTGCTGTACACTCTGGTAAAAGCGGCTTAAATTTCACGCCTCCGACAAAAAAATTCTTCTACGTCTATCGGAAAATTAAATTTTTCAGTTTAGTCGTTTGTACGCGTAAGCTATATCGAGTTTGTTGTTCCCCCAACGATAGTTTCAGTGACTTTTTCGTTTTTCTACATTTCTACAGCGTTTTTTGGTATTCCATTTCACATCGGTGTGAGTTTTTCTTCTCTCAGTCTCTCTCTCTCACTCTCGCATCCTACACCGTTTTGATGCTTATATTGTACATACAGTACGAAGCGATGAAAGGCCAGGGCAGGAGGTGAATTTTGTGCGAAAACCTATATTGTTAACATTTTCTGTAGCTGGCGCAATTGTTTCCGTTATTATATGGTATAGAGTAGTGGAAAGAAAAGCCTTCGTACTATTTTTTTTCAGCCTTCTTTTCCACCACACGTGTATTTTTATTGAAATGGAAATTTGGTTTTCTCTTTTATTCTCATTCAATATGATATTTTTGTCGGAAAATTCTAAATTTTAACCGTTTCTTTCCTATTACAATACAGCGACCAGTGTAATCCGGAATTAAATTATATTTTTTTGTGGTACGTTCCTATATACGTTCATGTTGGTTGCCTAAACTGCCTGAGCCTCTTATCCCAAAACTTTATTTGTACCCAAAAATATACTAGTACTTTGTATACGAATGTTATGGGTACCTTTTTTCCAAAAAAAATAATATAAAAAGTCACCCACTAACCTACTACAGAACCTACACAATGTGTCCTTATCCCAAAAATAAGCATTATTTTCCTTATATTTCAGATAAATGGCCGTTTTACGATGACGTGTATACTTAAGTCTGTAACATATCATTACATTGGCGTTTTTTTTTTCAACTTACATACACGTAAATTTAGTCTACTAAGAGGGCACACGGTTTATTATTGTTCCGTGATACGTTACAGTGTACTTTATAGCGCCATACAAATACGAAACAATATTAGTTTGCGATTTGTCGCGTACTTATTTTATATGTATTTAGTTGCATAGAAGAAAGCAGAAAAAAACGCGCGTTAAATTACTGCTAACTTTTTATTTTCATTTTATTAACTTTGATACGTTTTATGGAGCAGTAAAATTTAAGCTTTTCTAGCCTTTTATCGCTTTTTGATCTGACGTGAGCTTTTTTTTTTATACTTGTATGCTACTCAAAGTAAAAAGTTCACAAAGCAGAGATTTACAGCTGTCTGAAAAAGAAAGGAAAATACACGCGCCGTGCGCCGTGTAAAGAAACGTGAAAGAAGTGCAACTATAGTTTACTGCGTTTTGTAAAATGACTATAAAAAAGTAGGTAGTATCATCATGACGTGATCTCTTCTTTTGAATTCGAAATTAAGCAGTCGGGGACTGGGTCAGTTGGGGTCCCCTGGTGGATGCACCAAATGTTGACTTCAAAATTTCACCCCCCCTCCAATCACAGAATATTTCTCCTCCTGTTTTTTTCTGAGGTTCGGGTACTTGAATGTGAGTTGTATCATTGATTTTATTTTTGTTTTTTATTCAATTTCGCAAAAAACAAGTCAACCTGATAAGAAAAAACCGGATTTTTTTGGGAGGGGAGAGGGGGATGAAAATTTGCCCATTGGTATGTGATGAAAATACTGATTTTTCCGAATAAAACGACAAGTTTTTGAAATAGGAATTGGCTCGAGCGAAGCAAGAGCAAAATCGTTCAAAAGTTCAGGTTTTGTGAGGTATTGGTTCAGCCTTTCAGAATAAAGAAAGTGTTCTCTCAGTCTTTTTTGATCTTGAAAAGACATTTGATAAAGCCTGGCGTTATAAAATTTTTCAAAAATTACATTCCATTGGAATAAGAGGACATTTGGCCTTCTTTATTCAGGATTTCTTAACAAACCATACTTTCAGAGTAGCGGTGCAAAGTTATCGATGTGAGCTCATATTGATATTTTTGATGTACATAAGTATATCAAAGATGTTACTTACATCAGTTACATTGATGTACATTGAAATTCAAAAGTAACATTTTTTAGAGGGAAAATCTGGGTAAAATGGACATGTCTTACAGATGAAACAATGTAATTTGTAAAATACCAGCAAAATTGCATTTTTTTTGCTATTTTCATGAGTCAAGTACAATTTTTCTACAAAGCATTCTGGTTTTTAAAAAATTGAGTCCAAATCGCAGTTCAAAAAACCGCGTTTTTAACAAATTTTTGCAATTTTGGTGTGCAATGATGATCAAAATGTTCCATTGATGCACATTAAAATCTTCTTAAATCGATGTACATACATTGATGTATATCGATAACTTCACACCACTATCTCAGAGTGAGAGTTGACAATACATAGGTACTAGAGCTGAAAACTGTTACGCTACTCGCTAACAACCGGTATCGGGGTAAAATACCAGCTGAACCCGCTACGGCAGGTAACGAGTTGAGTTGGATACCAGATAGTATCGTATAGGGAGAACGAGACAGTTTTATTGGCACTCGTACAGTGTGAGTCATAACATAACACACATCGCAACACTTGTCACACAATGCCCCTCCCCCACTGACTTGTAATCATCTACCGCGTGACAATTGGGCGTGGTTTATGATGTCACGATGGTACACTGGCTGCGCATTCAACTCGCTACACATTATAATGTGAACTGGTGCAACATTTTTTCAACTCGCTACCCGCTACTAGCAAGTAGCGAGAATTTACGATATGGGTACAGTAGTTACCCACTGTCAGCAAGTACCGTTTTCAGCTCTGATGGGTACTTACTCGGAATATTTTAAAATTGAAAATGGAGTCCCCCTAGGGCCTAGGTTCAGTTCTTAGCACAGTTTTTTTTATATGAGTACTTTTGATAGATGGCAGTTCCAATGCTGTTTCTAGACCCAAACATTTCATTTCATTAAAAATAATAATATTCAACTTGCTCTTAAAGTAATCCAAGAAGCCCTTAAACAAATTGAACCCTGAGCAGATTCTAAGAGCCAGTAGCACAATGCAGGTTTAAAATTTTGGTTTAGCTGAACATAGTTTAAATCTTGAACCAGGTTCAACTTCTGTAGTGTTGCACAACATTGGTTCAGGTTTAGATTAACTTCAACTAATCGTTCAATAACATGTCATTTAACCGTCATTTAACCAAATTTTGTCGCAATTGTTGTTGGTTATGTCTGTGATATCAATGATTGAAGTGATTTTTGATACCTAACATATTTTTACATTTTTGAATAAATTTGAAAAAATATATATTCTTGAACGAATAGTTGACTAGATTTAATTTTTTGTCTGCAGGAAATTAATTTGTTTGAGGTAAAATGTCCAATTTTGAACAATAGTCATCAAATTTTTCAGTATGGTGGTGATGTGATTCGAAATTCTACATTCAACAATATTCTTGTTTTTTTGTCATTCAATGTAAGTAATTTTTTGTCTGCAGGAAATTAATTTGTTTGAGGTAAAATGTCCAATTTTGAACAATAGTCATCAAATTTTTCAGTATGGTGGTGATGTGATTCGAAATTCTACATTCAACAATATTCTTGTTTTTTTGTCATTCAATGTAAGTAGGTAATATTATATGTATGTACTTAGTCTTTTTCGAAAGTTGGTATTATTCGAAGTTATCGGTTTCCATTTGCAAAATAATTAGATATCACTCAACATGAAACAACCAATGATCACGCGCTGATTTGTTAATCCTAGGTTAACCTCCAAAAATTGTCGAGTTAAGTAAAACCTGGTTCAAGTTGTAAAAACAGTTTAATCATCCATTGCGCTACACTGCATTCTGGTTAAACCAGAGTTAACCTACAACTCTGGTTTAAACCTGCATTGTGCTACTGGCCCTAATGGTCTAACCTTCTCAGAGTCAAAAACACACTGTATACTTTTCACCAAAAAAATAAGATTCCTCTACATTTCATTTTCAACTGCAAAGGACACTCATTAGAATTCAAAATCACTACTAAATTTCTTAGCTCAACGTTGGTAGACAACTCAATTGGACTCCTCATTTCCTAAAAGTACAATCAGATCTCATGAAACGTCTGAATCTGTTGAAAATAATCAAAAATACTACATTGTAATCCATCTCGCAAACTTTTACTACACTTGTTTAAATCATCTCTATAATTCGCAGTAAAATTGAGTACGGAAGCCTATGTTTTCCTAATATCTCAAATAAAACTTCTAATATCCTAAAAACAATTCAAAATTCAGCCCCAAGGATCTGTATAGGAGGGCCCTCTGTTCCTCTCCAATAGATAGCATTTATTGTGAAGCAGCAGAATTACCCCCAAACTTTAGAAGAACTCTCATAACAAACAAATTCTTCTCAAATGCATCCACCAACCCTTCCCATCTACTCCAAAACTCAATTAACCCACCCAACCCCCAACATTTTGACGAATATTATTTCCCCCCTGGCTTCTTGAGCCTCCTCAAGTCAATTTACAGCTAATTAATAAATTAAATGAAAAATTGAATATTCATCTATGAAAAAGTCATTTTTGGTTCATTCTGGGCATATTCACGTTTCGAGGCTGGACATTGATAAGTATCTGCTTTCGGAATGTCCTAATTTCTCAAAAAATGATGATGTTGTTTTTCATACGTTCACGTTTATGTGGGTGTATCAAAAGCACAAATTTGTGATCTCTCGTGGTGTAATTTTTTCAAAGGCATGAGATTAAAATTTGCAAATTCTCTCAACTCTCAGTGAGCTCAAAAATCATCCAGATTACACAGGGAGCGAATTTTCGCCGAAATGTATTAAAACACAACAGCTTGTCAGTGGTTAGAGTTCTTTTTCATTTAGTTAATCCGCTTTTATAAATATTTTGACAAAATGGGAGAGACCGTCGCGTCTGTGCCCATTCTATTGTCACAACGATGAATGATCCTTCGCAATCACACACCAACCAAGTAAATCTTGAAACAGGCGCGTGCTTGGTGCTGGTATTCGTAATAATAAATAATATAAAACATAGGTAAATTTATAAAATACCGGCTCTTCCATTTTAATAAACATCAACAAAACGGCCGGCTTATTGTAATCTGTAAAAGACGCTAAGCTTATCAAAGCTTTAGAACGGTTTACTTCTTCAATCTTTTTCGCTGTGTAGGTACCTGTTACCTTCGAATAAATACCTTCCTACTTACCTTTGTTTTTTGCTTATTCAGTTTTATGTACTTACCTACATTTTTCTTCTCATTTTTTTTAACAATTAAAAATTACGCTCGAGGTTTTCTTTTGCCAAATATTGAAAAACATGAACGCATTTTTGGGGAGCTACTACGAGGTTTTTTTCCATTAATGGCGAGTTTTTTTTTTGGGGTGGTAAACTTTCTGATGTTTTGGGAAAGGGATATATTCGTATGGTCGTTTATTTATAATGGCGGAATAAAGTTATAAAACATTATTTACTCGTTAAAAATTTATGGCCTGCAAGCAAGGAATTTTTCCCCCGAGTCAACTAGGCTAATAAAAGTTAGTCAATTCAACAAGTCAACACATCGGTATAGTAAATTACATTAAGTTCGCGTTGAACATGGCGCTGGCGTGGAGTGGTTCAGCATGATGAAATTATTTCCAATTCTACCCTTTCGAATAGCATTATTGGCATTGGTAATAGGGATGATGACGAATGGAAAGTTTTCTTTTAATTACATCTTATAATAGGTATAGAAAGTCCAGAATGAGGCGAGAGGTTCATCGACTCGGAAGTTATATTCAAAAGTCATATCGAAGTGTGAGATGGGAAACGTTGCAGTTGTTTGGCGAGTTAAAGGAGTTAATTTGCGGTTAGGTGCTGTTTCAAGTTTTTCGAAATATTCGATAATCTTTTCTTTTTTTTTTGCTGAAATTATAATTAACTATCGAGCTTTTTTGTCATTTCTGCAGTAGGTTGGAAAAATCAGCACTTTTTTTAGACAAATTCTGACAAACGTCAGGACTTTTTGACAATTTTTGCAAAAGCTGTACTTTCAATACTTTCAGACTATTTTGGCATAAAACAGCATTAGGTTGACTTGTAAAAAAAAAGGTCTTTGCCCACAATATTTTGTCAAAAAAGTAGAACTTGCTGACAATTTTGACAAAAAGAAATGCGAAAAAAATAAATTTTGACAATGATTTGGCAGAAAACAGGACTTTTTAGGGTAATTCTGGCAAAAGCAAGAATTTTTACCAATTTCGGCAACAGGATTTTTTGACTATTTTTGCAAAAAGCAGAAGATTTTTTTTACCAATTTTTACAAAATGAGTTTTTTATAATTTTGTCAAAAAAGGCACTTCTTTACAATTTTGACAAATGAGATTTTTTGACAGTCTAGGCAAAAACAGAACTTTGCAGACAATTCTGGCAAAAAAACATAACAAGGACTTTTCAGGATAATTTTGGCAAAAGCTGGAATTTTCAAAATGTTGGCTACTAACAAAGTTTTTTGGCCATTTTCTGCGAAAAATATTAGCACTTTTTTAAAATGTTAAAAAAAGGCATTTTTCGACAATTTTGGCAAAAAACAGGACTTGTTTGGAAATTTTGATAAAAGTTGTTTTTTTTTGCAATTTTAAAAAATAAATAAATTTTTGTACCTACTTACAATTTTGGCAAAAATGAGACTTTTTTGACAATTGTTCTCATGATAAGATTTTTTGAACATTTTGGCAAAAAACAGGTGCCTTTTTGGCAATTTTCACAACAAGTTAAGATTTTTCGATAATTTTGGCATGAAATAGAAATTTTTGAAATTTTGACCAACAACTGGGTTTTTTGTTCATTTTTCCAGAATTAGGACTTTTATGATAACGTCAGAAGAAAATGTTTCAATTTTATTGTCAGTATTCGATTTTATTTTCAGAATTTTCATTTTCAGTTTTTAATTTTATTTTTAGTTTCCAATTTCGTTTTCTTTGTTTTCTCATCAATTTTCAGTTTTAAATTTCATTGTGTGTTTTTGATTTAATGTTTAGAATTTTCAGTTTTCAATTCCAACCGGTTATAAAGATCAGTTTTCGATTTTATTTTCTTATTTTTCAATCATATTTTCATATTTTTTTAGTTTATTTTCATTTTTTGATATCATTGATTAGCTTTTCTACCGGTTTTGATGAAATAGTCTGCTTATTTTATGAAATGCTTCCTAACTTTAAAAATAAAAAAATTCAAAAAAATGGTTCATCAAAAACATAAAAGTAGCTGGATACGTTTTCAGACGACAGACACGTATCTCGATCCTGCCCTCTGTTAAACTGGCACGTGTTTTTTCATCACACAACAAGCTAAATTGAGAAAATAATTCCAACATTTTGTTGATTCGAATGATTGACGTGTTCATTCGTAATAAAACAAAACCGAAACCCTTTTTATTTGTCGAATGAAGAAGGTCTCTAGATAATTAAGTTTTCGTAACAAGCAGCTTATTCGAATATCGTATACACCAAAATAGTATCTATTTATTCACAGTATAAGTACAAGTAGAGGTAAGAAGGTACCTAGAAAACAGATAATTATGTAGGTACTAGGTAGGTGTTTTAATGGCTGAAATAAATCGTTAATTATAATCTAAATAGAAAATATGCTACCTATATCCGGAAACGGTCGGCAAGAAATTTAATTTACAACCTTCATTTAAATTCTTAACGAGTTGATGAAATATTGAAATAATTTACTCTTTCCCAATATTTTAAAAAGCTAAACACGCGTATGTTCGTGACGTCGTCATCGTCGTCGTCGTCGTCGGTTCGAAAACTTGTATATTTATTATTATCTAACAAAAAAAAAACAACAACAACGTTCGTCAAAGTCACTCTTTTCCAGCGTGATTATCGATCTAACATTACAGCATAGTGCCTCGAACCTCGAAAACTCGACGAATAATGAGCGCGAAATGCGAAAAACAGAAAACTTTCACGTAAATTATATAAATTTTCGCGCTCCTTTCGTCAGCAACATTCGCCCAGTTCGTAAACTCTATATACCAACACCAAGCATGGAAAAAAACCTTCCTTCTTTGCTTTTGGGTTTGGTGAAATATTTCATTTTGTAGAATTGATTATATGGCCAATACAGCATATATCGTGCTGTCGATATCGTTCATCCTATGACCAATGCACTCTCCTATCTATATCTATTACCTTTGGCCTTTTTTTTTGCCTTTTTTTTTCAATGTATACTCCCTATACTCATATAGTATACACGACAGTTAATACCATTCACCCTAGATATTCGTGTTTCATTCGAAAAGTATATATTTTAGGAGCCGAAAGAAAAAAAAACACATTACCGAATGAGGTTTCATTTTTAGACATTTTCATTTGTTGTTCTACGATACGTGTCGTCGTCATTGGTGGGACTATACCTACTATAGGAGGAAAACAAAAATGCCTAACCAGATTATTCGGTTGTTTCATCACCGAAAAAAATATATTGATATCGTGGTTTGACGCCATGTACCCATGTCGCCCTTTGTATCCGTAGAAAAAGGTATTTTCTAATACTTTTTCGCGCATAATGCACGTAAAAGAAACCTACAATACGTTAAGTACCAACGTGGAATATAAAACGAGTCGAGTTTATGGGTACCCTGTCCCTGTGTCTTTTCTTTTTATTCTTTCTCATATACATATAAGCTTCGTATCGTCGTACTACATACCAAAAGGGTAGAAAAAAAGCGAACATATTAAATTTTACTGTTTTATTTGCACTTTAATGCGTGTAATTCAACCTTTACTGTGCTTTTTCTCATTGTTTCACATATAGTGCGTAGGAAGGAAGTAGTATTGTCTATCGCCTTACGAGAAATTGTGCGAGGAAAAAGGAATGGAATTTTTTTGCTTTTAAGCGACTGATGCTATATGAATTGTTGTGTTGATAGAGGAATCGACTAGACAACAGTGAATGGAAAATGACTTGAAGGAAATGAAATGAATTGACGGTTTTGTGTAGGCATATTCGAAAATTTCAAAATACAAATTTGTACTTAGTATATTATACGAGTATGTAGACACCTATTGCATGAAATTTGATACAAAAAGGTTAAAATGATACTCAATATTAATCTTTTTCAATTTGAATAACGTTTCTGGGTTGAAGATCTTCTAGGTTTTAGGTACCTATTTTAATTGAGTACCATACGTATTAGGCAGTTTTTTGAACACTCATTTTCCAATTTCCAACTTTTTTTTTTCAAATCTGCAGCAAAGTTCGCTTCAGCTTAATTGTCAACATAGCTGCGACGCTATGGGATGAGTAATTTCAAAAGTATGTAAAATGATACAAATTATCAACAACATTTCTAAAATATCATCATGGTATGTACATAAAAATTATGCAAGGGAAGCTAGTTGATTTTCTCACTTCCTTTGAAAGTTGAAAATACGGATTAATCTCGTATATAAAATAGACGATTCGTGATAAACGAACAGTGCGATGTTCAAAATCAGTCCCTGTCGATAAAAAAATGTGGATAACATAGATAGCTCTGAATCAGTGAGTGACCGAGATTTTAATAATTATTTATAATCAATGGCAAATTCTGTAAATTGATTTGAAATGTTGTAAATTTAAAGACAACGGAGATTCTAAAAAAATATATGAAATTTTGTCACTTGAGACACTGAGAATTCCAAAAATTGATTAAAAGTTCAGTAAATTGTAATTTGTAGATAATGTGAACTTGAAAACTGATATGAAATGTTGTAATATATTTGTATAATGGGAATTCTGAAAAATTACAGGCAATGTGAATTCCATAAATTGAGTACTTGAACGTTTTGCAATTTGTGGACATTATGAACTTGGAAATTAATTTGAAATTTTTTAATATGAAGACAATAAGAATTCTGAAAAATTATTCAAAATTTGGTCATTTAGAAGCAATGTGAATTCTAAAAATTGATTGGAAATTTCATAACTCAGCAGCAATGCAAAATTCTGAAAAGTTATTTAAAATGAATTCTGAAAATTTATTGAAAACTTTATGAAATTGTAGCAATACAGAATTCAAGAAATTGATTTGAAATTTTATAAATTTTAAAACAATGCAAACTATGAAAAACGACTAGAAATTTCTTAATTTAGAAATAATGAAGCTTAGAAATTATTTTGAAATTTTGAATTTTGGAAGATACGAAAACACTGAAAAACAAATTATTATTTAGAAGCAATGAGAGTTTCGAAAATATTATTATTTCTCATTACTGTGACATGGTTGAGTCACTTATGCACTATACCTATGTAATAGCGTTATAGGTAGCTGTTGAAAGCCAGCTAGTTATGCACACTTTGCAGCTCTAGTTTTTTTTTTTTTTTGAGAAGGTGGAACAGAAGATGTGAGGTCTGAAACGAGGGTGGACAAAAAGCATCAACTAAAATAATTATGGGTGCTGAAATGCTAATTGTTAAATTTATAAGTAGGTTTTCAACTTTTTCAAAAAAATTTGAGAACTTGTTGCGGGCTCTAAAATGCCTCGTCAAAAGCAGTTGCTTTCTATTTAAAAGAATTTATACAAAAGTATTCATTTGTACCAGATTAAATTTGTAATAAAAAAGTTGATTTTCAGTAAAATTTGTCAAAAATTTTGATACAAAGTGTCTAAAAATGATATAAAGTTACCCTCCCCTCCAAAAAAAATTGCATGAAAAATAAGCACTAAAAATATAAAAATGATGTAAAAATAAAAAAAAAACATTACAGTCAATAAAAATTACTAAAAGGTAAAAGAATGTCTGCAAAATTAAAGGAGATACTGAAAAAATGTTTGTAAAACATTGCTAAATTGACTTTGAAACATAGGTAATTAAAATTCCAAAAAATTTAGCAAAAGATGCACGAAACATCATTGAAAGTCATACTGAAGCTCAAATTCCATCTTCAATTCATCTCTGATTTTCTGAACTAATGACATTTTTTCGAAAGGAACCTAAGTAATTGTAATGTTTTTGTGCAACATGAGTAAGAAAATGTGAGTTTTCAAAGATTCTGATTTTTGTTCTAATAGCCGTTGACCATCAAAAACAAAATTGAGCTCTTCAGAAAAAAACTTTTGAGCCCAAAATTCTGAAAAATGCAATATGAATGTCCGGATGTAATAGTGCTCTAGAGAGTGCCAGTCCAGTTTTGATTTTGGGGTCATGCGATTTTCAGAATCAGAATCGCTAGCTTGAAATTTCTTCATTTTTCGTTCTCCATTATAGGGGCTGAATTTCATACCATTTTCCGTTTGTTCCTAGCTTCCTCTTCTGCTCTAACTTTCAAAAAAAAAAAAAAAAAAAAAAAAAAAATGAAAATGAAAATAAATTAAGCATGAAATGTCTTTTAAAAAAAAAAAATAATAAAATCAAAAATTGAAAATGAAATTGGAAATTCCTAGAATTGAGTAAAAAATTAAAAATAAAATCGAATGATGAAAATGATATTGAAAACTCTGGGACTGATAATCAGACAAAAAACTGAAAAAACTGAAAATTTTGAATTAAAAACACAAAATAAAACTAATCTCAACTTAAAAAATGATATCAAAAACTGAAAATAAAGCAGAGAACTTCAAAAGTAAATGAAAATTAAATAAGAAATTCTGCAAACAAAACTGAAAATTGGTAATAAAAAATTGAAAGCAGGGAAAAGAATTGAAAATTGAGCTAGAAAATTTGCTTGATCTGAATAATGAAATTAAAACAACACCTCCAACAACAACAACATCGAAAACTTTAATTTAGGAACTGCGAATGAAATCAAAAACTCTAAAAGTTGAATTTAAAGCACTGAAAACGAAATATGAAATTCTGTAAACAAAACTGAAAATTGATAATAAAGAATTCAGAGCAGGGAAAAGATTCGAAAATTGAACTAGAAAATTTGCTTGATCTGATTAATAAAATTAAAACAACATCAAATCTTGAATTTAGAAACTGCGAAGGGAATCAAAAATTCCAAAAGTTGAATTTTTTAGCACTGAAAATGAAATGGGAGTCTCATTGAGAGCCTCTGAAAATGAGATCAAACGAAAAACTTAAAAATCAAAAACTCTGAAAATGAATAAAATTCAGAGCTGAAAGTAAAATCAATGAGTAACCAAAAACAAAATTGAAAATTCTGCAAATTAAATCAAAAACAAGTGCAAAACTGAAAGTTCTGCAAATGGAATTTAAAAACTGAAAATGAAATTGAAAATAGTGAAAATTTGATCATTGATCAAAAACTGAAAATAAAGTCGAAAACAAATGAAGACCTGAAAACTCTGAAAATAAAATCAAAAATGAAATTGAAAATTCTGAAAGTTACGAGTAGGTCAATAAGTTGACTGTAAATGAAATCAAAAGAATCAAAGATGAATGTAAAATTGAAAACTGAATATAAAATCAAAAACCAAAAATGAAGTTGAAAATTCTGAAAACGAATTCAAAAATTTAAAGTGAAATCGAGAAATGAAAATAAAACCGAAAACTCTGAGAATTAATTGCCATCGAAAACTGAAATTAGATGCTCCAAGAAAACAATCATAATGTGAAAATTTTTATTTTTTTACGCACAGACCAAAAGTGTGCTACGCTGCACACTAAAAATTACTATTTTTTTTTAAAATGACCCCTTTGCCAGTGCCTAAATCTTTTTTTCAGCGACACCAATTCGGGATTTAATTTTTTTCAAGACGCTTTTCAACTCAGAATGGAGTGTTCTTTAAAATTTGAACATTTTTTTTAGCTCTTTCTTATGTAGACTAAGTACATACTTACAATAATTTATGTAGATTATAATGCACATATATGGTACCTATACCTACATATTATATAGTTTAGTTTTCAAAAAAATAATTCGTTTTTTCTTTTTTTTTCTGTTCTAGGTAAGTGAACCTAACCATCCAATAAATGGAGAAAAATATAGGCTACGCTGCTTCGGATCAAATAATACAAATAAGACCGCCAAAAAAACACCTTCTCGTAGCAAGTATTTTTATATTTCAGCAAACAATAAGTAAACGCAACGAAAAGAAAAATAAACACCACAAAATTTCAGATCATCGTCATGCTTTTATAGGTACCTACTCGTTATATCGAATACATATGAAGTCAAAGTACCTACCGAAAGAAATGTCCACTTTACTGATACGGTACGATGATAACCGGCGATACTCGTATAACGAACAAACGATCGCGGTATCCATAAAAAAGAAAAAGAAAATATAAAAATTAGATAATTGAAGCCAGTTATTGAATAATGAGTGTGACGTAGGTTTAAAACATCCGTTTTAAACAGCTTGATAAGCACGTGGTGTTAAACTTGACCATGTATGTACAATTGTACATAAAACGTAATTGTGACAGTTACATTGTGTACAGCGTTATACTATGTACGAGGGTGACAATTTATAGGTTTAGGAAATACATCATGAATACTTGAATTTGAACGACGACTGCTCTGTCTGTGTTTGTGTCTGTTGTCTGTTAACGAATTATACGATACGAGTTGGCAGAAAGCACGAGGTGGTTTGATGACAACTCTGTGTGTCGTGCTTTTATTTGTATCTACCTAGCTACCATATTATTGAAAAACAAAGGGATGAATTAGAGTTAACGTGTAATTTGGAGATCGATTAAAGCATTAGTAACTGAGTATCTATTCAGAATGTGTAAACTTTCAAATGAAATGATACAGCCATACAGGTCCTGGTCCATTTTGAAAAGTTTATTGATGAGCGGCGGGGTGGAGAGATTAAAGAAGTTGTAAAAATGTTCAAGAATTTAAGGATTGAGATAAATTTTTCAATTTTTGAAAAAAATTTTAAAAGTTTGAATTTGGCCATTTTTTGTGAAAAAAATCAGAATTTGATCAAATTGGGGTAGAGGACTCTGAAATTCCATTTCTGACATCCCAAACTGATTAGGGATGATTTCGAGGTGTTCTCGAGACTCGTGTGGGTTTTTGTATTTCTTAGCTGTGGAAAAATAACCATGGGAAGGTTCAAATAGAGCATTCTTATCAGATCAATTTCGAAAAAACTTCCTTGGCCCGACTAATTAATGTTGGTCTTCTGGTATTACAGTCGGGGGGGGGGGCGTATAAGGATCACCTGCACCCCCTGCCGATCCTCCGGGACAACTTTTTTCTTGAAGGGGGAGTCCTAAGAAATATTTCTAGCTCTTGTCCTCAAAAAAAAGTGACCCTATTTACAAAATGGCAGCCATTTTGATTGACAGGTCAGCCGAAATCGCAGATTTTGCGCTCCAACATAGGACTTGCACGAAATCTTTTGTGCCGTCCAAACGTAGATCGAAAGATCAGGCAAAAATTCATCACCTGTCAAAATTTAAAGTGCTAAAGTGCTTTTTTCGATTTTTGGTGAATTTTTGAAAATCTTTAGTCTGAAAATGAGGGAAAAAATCAAAATTTTACCAAATTGACCAAGAAAGTTGAAATTTGGTATATACCCTATTTTCGACATGCCAAATCGATTGGAAATTGTTTCAGACCGTTTGGAGTAGTTCTGGAGCATCCAGCAGATTTTTGAAACTCGAAATTCCCACAAAATTTCATCAAACGGAGATGGAAAGCCAAAATTTACTCTGCAAACTAATTTCAATACGCTGCGAAGTCAACTGCAGGTGGATTTCAAGTCGTTTTTGAGCCTCTAGCGACTTTTTGAAAATTACTGGAGCATCAAGTAGATTTTTGAAACTTTAAATTTCTCCAAAATTTCATCAAACGGAGATGGAAAGCCGAAATTTACTCCGCACTCCAAGTTTGATACCCTCTGAAGACGACTTCAGGTCGGCTCAAGTCATCTCGGAGCCTGTAGCGACTTTTTGAGAATTACTGGAGTCTCCACCAGATTTTTGAAACTTGAAATTCCCACAACATTTTATGAAATGGAGTTGGGAAGCCGGAATTTAATCTGTAAACTAATTTCAATACGCTACGAAGCCAACTGCAGGTAGATTTCAAGTCATTTTGGAGCCAACAGCGACTTTTTGAAAATTACTAGAGTCTCCAGTAGATTTTTGGAACCTGAAATCTCCCAAAATTTCATCAAATTGAGATGGAGAGATGAAATTCATTCAGCAAATTAATTTCAGTACGTTACGAAGTTGACTGCTGGTGGATTTCAAGTCGTTTTGGAGCCTCCAGCGACTTTTTAAAAGGTTGTATGGCGTTTTTTGGAAAATTTAAATTTAAAAAGTAGCTAGAAGCTTCAAAACTATTTGAAACCATCATGTAGTCGACTTCATGTGGTACTGAAACTAGTTCGCAGAGTAAATTTCGGCTTTCCATCTCTGTTGGATGAAATTTTGGAGAAATTTCAAGTTTCAAAAATCTACTAGAGGCTCCAGTAATTTTCAAAAAGTCGCTGGAGGCTCCAAAACGACTTGAAATCCACGTGCAGTTGACTTCGCAGCGTATTGAAATTAGTTTGCAAAGTAAATTTTGGCTTTTCATCTCCGTTTGATGAAATTTTGTGGGCGTAATTTTGACTTTCAAAGATCTGCTGGAGGCTCCAGAACTGCTCAAAACGGATTGAAACTAAATTTTTTCAAAATTTTCCATTCATGATAGAAAATTAACTCATTTTTCAAGAAAAATCCTTATTTCAATCTCTGTCTGGGAATTATTCTAAACAACACCCTGTTCAAGAATCGGCCTCAATTGGGGGGAGGGAATTTTTCAAAATTTCTGTGTATAAGAACTCCCTTGCATAAACCAACATAATATCCATTATTAGATCTGCGGCTACCCAAGTTCCTTTTTTCATCATTTAAGGATAAAAGGGAATCAAAATATCTTAAAATGCGCCAAAGTAGGTAAAAACGTGAAAAATTTCATTTTTGTTGAATTTTTCTAATTTTTCTGAGAGGTCGCAGTTCCACTTTTTCTGAATGGCGGGAGGGGGGGGGGATCAAAACAATCAAAATAGTGCTATCGATAGAATTATCCATTTCAACTTGTAATTTTTCTCGCTTTAAAATTGCATTTAAAACCTCGCCACCATAAACGTATTTTATTTCCGACACGAAGAAACCTAATCGGCAATTTTATTCTATAACCAGGCATCCGAGAAAAAAAGTGTGAACTTCGGAACTTTTACCAAACTAAAGTATAAACTACTGTTTTCGCGAAAGAAAAGCGGCGGACGGCGCAGGATAAGGAAGAAAAAAGTAAGAAGGAGGAAAAAAAACACACACACACACGAGAGAAAAAACTATCAAGAAAAAGAGAAAAACAAAGTTTGGAGAAATAAACCAAAAAGATCTGTACAGGGCAGTGAAATTCAAACAAATAAAACAAAATATGGGAAACATATTACATACATCGTTAAACTTCGAAGGCTGGGGTCATAAATCGTTATAATGTGTCATAAAATGGCTTTGTGTTGGAAAACGCGCTCGTATAATATTCGTTTACCCTGCTTTTAAATTGTCTCCGGAAAATCTCTGGTCGCTCCCTAAAATGTAATGTGCGTGCCGTGTATTTCAAATTTTCAAGTTTTACCATATACCGAAAAATTCGTTGATTTTCCTTTTTTTTCTCCTCTCCTCCTTACTTTGCTCTTTTTCCCTTTGTTTTTGCTTCATATACTTACTACGTTGAGCTTTTTGGTTACGTTGCCTTTTTTTTTTTTGTTCAATCCTCTCTCTCTCTTCGTGATGGAATGAAACAACTGCACATAACGAAATTTTTTCCATCATATTAGGAGGGCGGTTTGGTTCGAGCAACAGTTGCATTTATGAGAGGTTTATTCTTTCTAACGATGATTCATCTTTGTAACTTTTTAATGGCGTAGCGACTCCCTAACGTGTGAATTTGATTTATTAGCAATTAGCTGCTCGAGATTTTTTTCTGACTACGTTTAAAAAAGACGCGCCGAATCGAAATACATCACCTGTGTAAACACCTCGAACGGTTTTTTTCTCGACTTTCTTCTGGTTTACGGTTTTTTTCTCTCTCTCTGTCTCTACTCCAGTACTGTACGCAGACACACGTTTCGTAAAGTGTTTTATATAAACACAGTAGTGTAAATTAACAGATGATACTTTTTATCTACAGCTGTTGCTTCCACCTTATATTTTTTTTCACTCGCTATCATCGCGTAGTCATATCGGAAGCCCCACGTCGAGAGTCGGTAGCTTTTATAGAAGCGCAATAGTGCGCCGACTAGACCCATCAGATCAGAGCTGTCTTCCCGCCGCGCAGAGCCCGACGCCCTTATCAACACCCGGTAATAGGCGCAGGCGGGCGGTTGCCCAGCCCGACGGTATCGTCGTCGCGCCACTAAAAACATCATTTATCACTTTAAAATAGCTTTATTTTCGGTATGTACGAGTTTAAAGGTCCAAGAATAATTGGTTTGTGTATGTTTTGACAAAAGGGGTTTAACACGTTAACGATGAGGCGCGCTGTTGAGTGTAGAGAGCTGGCGTGTACCTAATGGTAACATATGCGAAAATCTTTCCTTCATTTGCGTATGTGTACTTTGTGTAGTGTAGCTGCTGTTGTGATTTTTTTCATTCTCGTGATTATACTACTGTTATATGTAGGTACTAGGTACACATTGCATATTGGCGTGGATCGTCCAAAAAAAGTCAGCAGATTTAGGTAAAATTCAGCAGAAACCTTCATTTTGAGTTGCAAAATACCCACCAACAATTTTAGTCCCCAAGGTACTCCTGGAAGTATAGGAGACCTCAAAGGAGAGGAATTTTTGAAGAAATCGTGGTTTTTTCGCTCTTGTCGTTTCCCAACCTGTGTTGAAAAAAATGGTCCAGTCCCAAATAAAAATATTTGAGATTTTACGTCTATCAGAATGATGCTATTTCCATCCTATGACAACTTTTGGGGTTCTACTGACTGAGCTGTTAAAAAAGTGCAAATTGCTTATTTTTGGATAAATTCGTGTTTTGAGGATATTTCCTTTTCAAATATTTCGCATTAATTGAGCCAAACCCATGGAAAGAAATAATTTCTGAATCTTGGGAAATATTTTTGGAACGTCGTAGTGCCAATTTTTTGGTCATTATTGCCAATGTCAAAAAAATCAAAAAAAAATTACCAAAAACTCATATAAAAAAATTTCCAATTTTTCAGTGTGGGAACCTGAGAGGTGAGGGAGGGAGTGGTTTGGAAAATGTGTTCAGTTTTCTTCATGTTTTTCCAGGAACTGAAATCCAAAAAATTTCTGATGTTAGTGATGTTTGCAGCTTTTCAGCTTTAGGACTGTGATAGATTATAAATGTAATATTCCAAAGAATTACTCAACATTTTGTTTTTGTTTCAATGAATTTTTGAAATTTTGCCTCCCTAGAACCAAAACGTGCTACTTTCATGTAATGTAATATTATTGATTAGCGTGATACTGTTTTGAAAATTTGTAAAGAATTCTACTGACAAGAGTTTCTTATACTAGCCTACTTGAACTTGCTTTCAATATTTTAAGAACTTGGTAAAAATCTTGATAAATTCTTATCATCTTGAGAAGTTTCAATAAAAAAACTGTAATAGATATAAAAATTTTGAATTTGGTAAATTACTGGAACTTTTTCTGAATTACATAGTTACATATACTGGAAATTTGTGATAATTTTTGGCTCATCTTTTACTTTCTAGGTACATGGCAGCTTTCAGTAAGTACATATAATCAAAGCATAGCAGCATCGTCTGCTTATCATCAGTAAAATGAACCAAAAAATAAATTATTGGCAATCTTTGATGTAATATTAGTAATTTTTGGTAAATTACTGGTAATTTCTGGTAAATTACTGGTAATTTCTGGTAAATTACTGGTAATTTCTGGTAAATTACTGGTAATTTCTGGTAAATTACTGGTAATTTCTGGTAAATTACTGGTAATTTCTGGTAAATTACTGGTAATTTCTGGTAAATTACTGGTAATTTCTGGTAAATTACTGGTAACTTATGATAATGGCAAATTACTGGTAATTTATGGTAAATTACTGGTAATTTAAGGTAAATTACTGGTAATTTAAGGTAATTTCCGGTAAAAACCAGAACTGTGGGTCCGAAACGATCCCAAAACCCGAACTGATTGAATCTTGATTCATATCCAATCCCAAAACCAATTCTGAAACCAAAATCGTTATTTTTCTTGACCCAAAACCAAAACAAAAAGTGGAATTGACATAATTTTGAACTCAAAACAATCCCAGAACTAAAACAAAATCGTTTTGGTTTCAAGATTTCAACTTTTTGTCTATTTTCCGTGATTTTATTTTGACAAATAATTGTCATTTTACATCATTCATCATCATTCATTCAGATTATAATAAAAATTACTCGACGAATTAGGCAAAATATGCATTTTAAATGTTGAACTAATTACTTACACCATCGGATTCCCCATGTCATAACGTCCCATATTTAGACCTCGTGGAAGGTTCATTGGTCAATTTGGGCTTAAAATTGGTTGAAATGAAAGTTTCAAAACCGGAACGGATTCATCCCAGAACCGAAACAATTTTTTCAATCCCAAAACAAATCCTGAAACTGAAATGAAAATTTAGAAGAACAAATCCCGAAACAATTTCCAATCTCAAAATGAATAAACAATCCAGAAACTGGAGTCCAAGTATAAAACGGGTAATTTCTGGTAAATTACTTGTAATTTTTGGTAAATCACTTGTAATTTTTAGTAAATTACTGGTAATTTCCGGTAAAATACTGGTAACTTCCGTATCCGGTAAAATACTGGTAATTTCCGGTATCCGGTAAAATACTGGTAATTTCCGGTATCCGGTAAAATACTGGTAATTTTTGGTAAAATACTGGTCATTTTTGGTGAGTTACTGGTAATTTTAGGTGATTTACTGGTAATTTCTGGTAAAGTACTGGTAGTTTCTGGTTTATTACTGATAATAATTTTTGAAGTACATAGGTAAATTAGAAATTATTGGCAAGTAGAGTAGGTAGTAAGGTACTACATATCAATTTTTGAGTATATTACCGTTACTAGATTTTGAAACTTGGAAAAACATGTTTCCAAAGCATCAGTGTCTTGATTTTACAATACCTTTTGTCTGATTTATAAGAATTCGAAAAAAAGTGAGATGAATTCAGGCCATTAAGTATGTACGTCAGACGGATTAATTTCTATTTTGGCGTTTTTATACCTAACATTGAAGTAGTCTTTCAGATCTTGATTCTCAAATTTAACTCATAAAAACCAGAAGAAAAAAAAACACAAATTGCTGTGTCAATCTTCTACATCATACCTATTGAAATCGTATTTGGACTGTATTTATGGTATCTGCTATATATTCATATTTGTAGAATTCCAGTATCTACTGAAGGCCGTTCCTATGGTTTTTACGATTGGCAAACTACATAATTTACATGTGTGTAGTTTAGGTTCCTGTACTTATTGCAAGTTGAATTATTTGACTACTGTTATGGAACACCCTGTAGAAATGTCAATTAACATCCACTTCGTTGTGTAGGTAATTCCAAAGATAACAGTATGTAGTGTTATTACTTATTAGGAACATAGTCTGATTTAATTCAGGAACGAATTGTTTGTACATTTATTTTATGAGGTCTTTTCAAGATAATTTTCTTAATTAAGTAAAAAGTGATTTCTTTTTTTCATTGCAAACTCTTTTACTAGAGTAATATTTTTTAATAGATGAAATTATCAGAAGTTCCATGTACGATTATTTATGTTAGGTTACTAATTGATATATGTATATGTTACTCGTACTATCTACATATAAGTTAAACTCATTTTCCAATGATGAACACTGGCTGCCCTTTAACTTTATCTTTTCAGAGAATTCCGTTACCTATAGAATTTATCTTCTTAGATAAATAAGGAATTTCATTTAGGTATCGATTTTTACTCGACTTAGATTCAGATTATTCATTTAATCAAACACAATTTTAGAGCAGTGAAAAATACATGAAATACTCATGTACCGTGTGTCTTTCGTGATGTTTTCTAAATTGCATCTTACGGAGTATTTATGTACTTGATCAACTGAATAATCTAGAGAGTGAGTACTTTGTCATTTTGGTCTCCAAATTGCTTCTTAACGGTATTAATTATTGTTGTACTATTGGATTTGTTTCTTAGAAACCTAATGATACCTTATTGTACACAAATTATGAAGAAGTGGCGCTGGAGCTGTTCGGTATTTCTGCTGCTTCGAGAAACAACATTACCTACTAAAAGTTAGATAAAAGACGGTTTCCACCGAACAATTCAAAAACTATAGAAAGTCCAGGAATATCTGATGAAAATTTTGAAAGTTGAAAACTGGAAGGATGGACGAACGTTGCGAAGCTATATTTCCAGTGGTATTGGACGATGCAAGAACTAAAGCCTAAGAATTATGGATAATACGTATGGGATTTAAAAACTTCAGGACCGTTTTTAGGTGCGCCTTGGATATTAGACGAGCTGCATTGCTTAGAAACCAAAAGTTACACCGACTATGAAAAAACAGTCCTGGAGTTTCTTGTGATGACTGCAGCTTCTTCAAATCAACGAAAAGCATTGGGAAGCTACATTAATGTGGCTTGGGACGTTTCCATCAAATGGCCAATGCGAACGTGATGAAGCAAATTTTTACGTGGCGTTGAATGATGCAAGAACTAAAGCCTTAAGGTGTGGATACATGAAGAAAATACTTTACTTCTGGTCTAAGACACTGAAAAGTAGATGTGGACTTTAAATGAAAATGAAACATTCTCAAACGATTGAATATTTCCCATTGCTGCAAGGAACAGCTAAAAAGCAGATAAAGAAGTATTAATACAAATTGTGATGAAACAGTTTTCCGTAGAAAAATGAAAGAACTAAAGAAAGTGCCTTTTCTGGCTGAAGTGATTTCGAAATGAGAGATGTATTAATACTTGGAATCCAAAAGTTACATAAATTATGAAAAAAAATAGTGCTGGACGATGCTTGTGATAACTGAGCTGCTTCCGACAAAAACCAGTTATCGAGAAAACTATATTTATATGACTTGAAACTTTTCCATATTCACCAAAGAACGAGGGGCCATGAAGATGCTACCAAGCAAAAGTCTAAAGGTGCTGTGGCCATAGGCAACGTAAAAAGCTTGATTTTTGCAATATATACCCAAAAATGGTCTGTGGATCCTTTATTAAGACAGGTCTAGTGTCTATACTGTCACCTTTAAAAGTAGTCTTTTTTCTCGATTGAATTTATTCTTTTTAGAAATAATTTTTACACCAGTATCATTTGAATTTTTTATTGGAACTTGGATGTTAAAAGCATCTGCATCTTCATCATTCATCAATCAAACAACCATTAAATAAATTAACTTACCTCCGCCGGCTCCACCAGGTCCCTATTTCCTATTAAATCAGGTGTTATTGGGTTTTTAACTGATTTTTACCTACTTGTTTAGAAATTCTTCTGGTGGAATGGTACCATACAAATACGCATACTTACTGTGAAAAGAAACATAAAATTAATTAGACACAGTCATTTTTTTGACCCGAAGGATTTTTTAAAATCATTACTATAGAGATTCTTACTTACATAAAAAAAAATAGAACTAATCCAAATACGATTATCATAATTTTTGTCACTTCCGATTGTCCTACTCCGAAGCTGGGGCTGGGTGAAGGCAAACTATTCTCCGATATCACCTTAGGCTCAATCTGCTTTTTGCTAAATTCTGAAATACATAACACAATGAAATTTCATTAGCTTAAAGCTAGCTATTGGCTATTGGCTTAAAGCTAATAGTTGGCTGAATAGCCCTGAAAAAGACTGATTTCTCCTCGGAGTTACTCCGACTAGCGTAAAAAACAAAACTATGTACTTACTATTAGAGCATCCGCAATGTCAAACACGCATAATGATTCCTTCGATACATAGTGCGAAAAGAAACATAAAATTAATAAGATACAGTCATTTTTTTGACTCGCAGGATTTTTTAAAATCATTACCATAGAGATTCTTACTTACATAAAAAAAAAAAAAATTGAACTAATCTTAATACTATTATTATAACTTTTATTACTTCGGATTGTCATACTCCTATTTTATTAGCTTAAAACTAGTTATTGGCTATTTGCTTAAAGCTATTAGTTGGCTGAATAGCCCTGTAAAAGACTGATTTCTGCTCGGAGCGAAAAAAACAAAACTACTTGCTATTAGGGCATCCGCAACGTCAAACACATTCGCAATGTCCGGATCTCTTCCCCCATCACTTCTCCTATATTTCTGTGTAAATTTTAACAAATTCAAGTAGTAATACTATGAGTATGGGTTGTTGAGACCATTATGGGCTATTTGTGAAAGGAGGAGTTGCGATAAGGCCATTTTTCAGCCCCAGCTAGTTATCCACTCAATCACTCTTGAAATTTTGTAATAAATGTCCCAAATACGAATCCGTGGTTTAGTTAACCTAAAACAACCATTTTTTGGGATCCGGGGGTTCCCAAAGTTGTGAATGAAAAAATAATTTTAGGAGCCACTGAGTATTATTTTCAAAAACTTTTTTAGTGTAAAATATCTTTGAACCCGATAAACGTTATGCGAGGAGATTTTTCTATTTTCGATCCTCGGAGGCAGAAAGGAAGGAGGTTGATGTGTGGAAAATTTTGAAACAAGCATTTGAACCTATCTCTTTGAGCCCCGCTAGAAAGCTTTTTACAATTTATTAGTATCTGAAAGTCCTCCATCCTACCAAATTTTGAGCTCAATAAAATTTTGCGCTGGTACTCAAAAATCAAATTTCCCAATTTTTCGTAATTTCGATATTTTGGGAAACCCTGGAAAACTATAAACCTGTGATTTGCGCCAAACGTAACGTTTTAAGGTGTATATTTAATAATCTAGATGAAAAAGTTGGATTACTTTTTTTTATTTTTTTAGAGCCCCCCACTTTAGGCACCCCTAAAGAAGGCGTTTATGTGTATTTTTTCAAATGAATATTAATTGAAGAATTTACATTTGAAACATACTAGCAAGTGCTCGATAATTTTTCATATGATTTTTCCTGTAACTTTCAAAATTGAGCCTTCGAAAAGACGTTAAAATCACGTTTTCACGATTTCAACGGAGTAAAAAGCTCAGAATTTGACCCAAAATAGCTCAATTTTGAAAGTTACAGAAAAAATCAAAAATGAAAAATTATTGAGCATTTTGCTAGTGTGCAAAGTGGGAGATGGGTATACGTACAGGGAGATTAATTTAACTTTTTCATCTAGATTATCGAATAAGTATACATACACCTCAAAACGTTACGTTTGGCGCAAATCACAGATTTTTAGTTTTCCAGGGGTTCCCAAAATATTGAAATTACAAAACATTGTAAAATTGGATTTTTGAGTACCAGCGCAAAATTTTATTGAGCTCAAAATTTGGTAGGATGGAGGTCTTTCAGATACTAACAAATAGTAAAAAACCCTTTTTAGCATGGTTTAGAGGGGTAGGCTCAAAATGGTTGTTCCAAAATTTTCCAGAAATCAAATCAAAACCCACCCCTTTCTGCCCCGACGGTCGGAAGTGGAAAAAATCTCCTCGCATAACGTTTATCCGGTTCAAACAGATAGATATTAAATGCTAAAAAAGTTTTTGAAAATAATACTCAGTGGTTCCTAAAATTGTTTTTTTTCATTCACAACTTTTGGAACCCCTGGAGCCCAAAAATGGTCATTTTGGGTTAACTAACGACGGATTTGTAGGTATTTGGGACATTTATTACAACATTCTAAGAGTGGTTGAGTCGATAACTAGCTGGGACCAAAAAATGGCCTTCATAGATTCATTAATTGATTTGATTATTGATGGACACATTGATCAATGTTGATTCCTAATAAGTGAGTGTACGTGGGAATGTAATTTATTAAGCATTTGTTAATTTCTCAACGAAAAGGGGTAGGGTGTTTTACTGCGTATGAAATGAGTTGTAAAATTGCGCTGACAGCACTGTGCTTACATTTTACTTACATACTCCGGTATTTATTCGGATGACTTTTTTTGACCTAACAGATGAGATTGACAGCAAAAGATTCTAGGTGGATTGATGAATATGATAGATATTCATTAATCTGATTAAAATTTTTTATTCTTGTTCTTGACATCAGGGTTCAGGAAAGTTACTTATCTTACCTTTATATGTATTTAAATTTAATTATTTCGTGAATCAATTTTTTAAGAACACATTTTTTTTTATTTCTTAAAATATGATTTTTTGATGAGAATATTTGAAAATTTTTGCAATATTTTGGTCAATTTTTAAATTTCTTCATCAATTTTCAGTCAACTAAAACCGAAATTCATCGTCTCCTCCCTAAACATTTTCCCACAAATGTCAATTTTTTCCAATTTCCAATTCCTCATGACCATGAGCTTATAAACCAAAACAGAAGATGAAAAAATTTAATTTTCTTTCCATTTCAAACATCTACAGTATCAAGAATTCACTTTCATTTTACAAAAATAAGCGACCAAAGAATCTTTTAATCATATAATCTGATCAAAACCATCCCAATTCTGGACAATTTTCGCATTCCTTAAAGCTTATGTACTGGAAAATAACTCAATCGAGTCAATTGGCTGAATTGGGCGAGAAATGCTGTACGATTCGCGATAGCCATAAAACCGTCGCCATGTTTTTATACACTTATTTTCTGCAACTAGACGGCCGCGACGCGAGCCTTTATAGAAAATTTGTCCATAGTTATGGCGAACCTCGTAGCAATTTATTTTTTCCTCTTTTCTAACTATACACAAGGAGAGATTGTAAAACAAACTCTTATTGACTGTTGCAGCTTCGTGTGTGCTGTCCATTTTATCAGCACACTTTTATCTATTTGAACGGTTCTCTTTGTCCAATGTCCAGCATGCCGGGCCGGCTACCAGAACGTACTGCGGTGTATTTTACTTGGCAGCCGAAATTTATGACTCGAACAACCCTAGCTCCATAAATAACCTATTTTATCACGTACAGCCTCGCGTCATCCTTCATATATTTATCCAATCCACCCCGTGTATTATCTGCTGTATCCACACAGTCTACACACCGACATCGAGCTCCATGAGAGAGTATAGGTACTCTTATCTTTTGCAATTTCAAGCGTCGTTGTCTTTTTCTTTTAAATTAAAACCGTGCTGCAGGAGTATCCTAGAACGATATTAGTGAACGAGAAAAACGTGGAATTTTGCTGCACACGAATCATCTTAAGTTATACGACGACGTTGTGTAGAGAAGAGAATCAAATCGTTATCGAGTCACATTCGAACCTCGTGAAAAAATAATAACAAATCGCCTTCTGTTCTGTCCTCTTTAACAAGCTCGCCTTCGCCGAAATGAGCCAATAAAGGTACTCGAATCCGAAACCTCACGATTGTCTGTGTGGAAAAAAAACCACACGAGAACACTTGACGAAGAAAATCCACCGAAGAATATGCCCACGTGGATGGGTAGGTATGCTTGAAAGATGTCGTACGTGTGTATTTTCCGGCTAGTAATTTACGTAATTAAATTTTTCGCCATATTTACCTACCTACCGCGTGTGCGAGGATATAGCAGGCTCAGGCTTTATACGAACATGGTGCCTTTTACGTGGTATAATACGATACAAACATTTTACCTAAATAGATAACATGTCCAGCACTATGTCGTCCTTTAATCCTATTTTCATTAACAGTATCAATTTCATCTATAATGGAAACTTTCGAGCCGAGGAACTAGTTTACACAAAATTTACGCCTAATTGATGCTGAAAGTTTTCACATCCTGATTTTACATGCATTCGTTATTCTCTCTTTCACTCTTTCAAATACCTATACACATATACGCCACACGACATAGTAGGTATTTTACTATTTTATACCGACCGTGTAACGTGCTGTAGTTTGCATTCAAACCGCACCGTTTTATAGTACTCGTAGTATTACGAGTATATTATCAATGGACTTACAAAAACAGGATTTAAATTTTACGCTACCATTCATTTAATCCAATTATCGTCGAACCAATCGTATCATAATTTTTGTTACAGAGGTTTGTAGTTGTAGGTTTTTATTTTTTAGGGCGATTTATCGACATTAATCGCATACTAACGTATGAGTATCTTTTGATGGAGGGAGGACACATGACATTGGGTTTCGGTGCTAGTTTTGAAAGGGGGGAGTGGGGTGATAATTCTCTCCCAAAAGTACAGTTTTTTTTAAAAAAAAATTTGATAGTAAAAAGTGGTAATTTTCAACGACTAGCTTGTTCTAAAATAGTAACAAAAAACTTGGAAATTTTTCAAAATTTTGCGCCCTTCCTTCATTTGGACACATACTAGTATCATTTCATTTTTTAATATTTTTTGAGATGAAGTGGTTTGTTTCTTCTCAAAATTACCAATAATTTAACTATAGTAACAGAGGTGGACGGGGTCGAATGAAAGCCTCTGGTGGATGCACCGAATGGATCCCTCGAAATGTTATCCCCTCCCCTTTAGAATTTTCCTCTTTCCATTTTTCTCTGGTTTGGATACTTGAATGCGATAGCTGTGCAACTGATTTTGGTTTTAGCTTTTTATTCAATTTCCTAAAAAATAAGTCGAACTGACTGGAACAAAACTAGAGGTTTTTCGATAGGGGTGGAGGGAGAGTGGTTGAAAATTTGCCGATTGGTATGGGGAAAAAATTTCAATTTTCTCGAATAGCGGACAAAAAATCATCTAAGGAAAACCTCGAAGTATATCGCAAGAAAAAATTTCAAGTTCTGAAATTAAATGATTAATTTTTCAATTTTTGGAAAATTGTTGAAAATTCAAATTTGGTTTATTAGTCCAAGAGCTATACCCACTGCGATTGCCCTGAAATAACTGAAAGTTGGGACTGGTCTCAAAAGTTAGTATACATACCCCTATTTTAAAAGCACTCGGTCTGCCAATCCGCAGCTGCTGCTTTAAAGCTCAGCGAAAGCTCAAAAGTTCACAATTTTTCTGAACTTTTGCCTGAGAAAACTGATGGCTCAAATTGGTGCCAAATTATAGCATTTTTCGCGCTGAATCCGAATATGTAGGTCTGCCGACTCTAAAGTGCTGCCAAAGCCCCGCCAGGCTGGTTTAAAGGGGGGTCAAATTTCGCAAATTTCATCTTTTTGGGCTAAATTCGCATAAAAAGCTATAAAATCGATTTAAAAATGATTTTCAAGCAGTTTAACGAAATGCTCTAAGGGTAAGATAATTTTTAGATGCCAAAATTTTTCAAAATTTTCATTTTTTGGGGGGTGAGGCATAAGGGGGGTGTTGAAAAATTCACCAAATATGGCCTTGTGATACATCAAAATATATGTTTTTTGGGCCGCGGAATTCGATTATGGCAATATTTTTCACATCACCCGGTCCCCCGACCCGCAGCTGCTGCTTTAAAGTTCAGTAAAAGCTCGAAAGTTCACAATTTCTCTGAACTTTTGCCCGAGAAAACTGATAGCTCAAATTGATGCCAAATTATAGCATTTTTCGCGCTGAATCCGAATATATACGTCTGCCGACCCTAAAGTGCTGCCAAAGCCCCGCCAGACCGGTTCAAAGGAGGAGTAAATTTGGTAAATTTCAAGTTGAGCTGTCACTGAACTTAAAAGCAGCAGCTGCGGGTCGGGGGACCGGGTGATGTGAAAAATATTGCCATAATCGAATTCCGCGGCCCAAAAAACATATATTTTGATGTATCACAAGGCCATATTTGGTGAATTTTTCAACACCCCCCTTATGCCTCACCCCCCAAAATATGAAAATTTTGAAAAATTTTGGCATCTAAAAATTATCTTACCTTTAGAGCATTTCGTTAAACTGCTTGAAAATCATTTTTAAATCGATTTTATAGCTTTTTATGCGAATTTAGCCCAAAAAGATGAAATTTGCGAAATTTGACCCCCCTTTAAACCAGCCTGGCGGGGCTTTGGCAGCACTTTAGGGTCGGCAGACCTACATATTCGGATTCAGCGCGAAAAATGCTATAATTTGGCACCAATTTGAGCCATCAGTTTTCTCAGGCAAAAGTTCAGAAAAATTGTGAACTTTTGAGCTTTCGCTGAGCTTTAAAGCAGCAGCTGCGGATTGGCAGACCGAGTGCTTTTAAAATAGGGGTATGTATACTAACTTTTGAGACCAGTCCCAACTTTCAGTTATTTCAGGGCAATCGCAGTGGGTATAGCTCTTGGACTATAATACACTACTCTCATGAATCGAAGGTACCTACTAAAAAATTCATTTTTCGATTTTTGCCAAATTTTTGAACATTTTTTAAAGGTTTATTTCTCGTGAAAAAGAAAATAAATCAAAATTTAATCTGATTTTCATAGCACAGAAGGCTGAAATTTGGCTAGTACGCCATTTCTGATCTCCCGAGACGATTGATGATAGTTTCGAACCGTTCTGGAGACTCCAGCAAATTTTCGTGTTCTTCAGGTTTTCCAAAAAAAAAAAAAAAAACTCTAATTAGGATAAAAAGAAATTAGGCATCTACTCGTATCAAATCAGATTACCATCTTTATGGCCCTTCTGATTTATTAAGGCATAAGTAGGTATATTTTGAAAATATTTTTGTGCCAATTCAAATCCAAATTTTTTACCAGCAATTAGTTAAGGTGATATTTATGGGGAAAAAATGAAAAATGTATCAAAATCCTCTAAAAACTTTGAAAACGCTTCAAAAGCATCTCCAATTGATTCGAGAGGTCCAGAATATGGCCAATTTTCAGCCTTTTATGTCAATTTGAACAACTTTCTTCCATATGAAACGGACCAATTTTATATTTTTAAAGATCATGGTACAATTTCCAGAATCCATTATCCCGACCGGACATTTCCCCGAATGGTTATTTCTTCGAACATTCATTTTCCTGAATCTCTTTCCCCCGAATCCGATTCCACTAATTAAAGTTACCCGAACTCCCGAATGTTTTTTTTTTCAATTCGTATAAATGCAGCCAATCACTTCATCGTATTTTATGTAGGTATAGATTTTCCCTTCAGAATAAGAAACTTGCCTGGTTTTTGAAAATTCCAGATAATGTTCTCGATCCAAAATCTTGTAAATTTTTCCAAAATATGAGTGGATTAAGAACCTACGTACTTTGTGGTCGAATGCATAAAAATTGTTTCGATCGTTTTTTGATATGTTTTTAGAAGTTTTCCAGGTGTTGAGACGATCAAAAATGGCCTGATTTTTGCTTCATAATTTTATTGAACATTTTAAAACGAAAAATATTTTTTCGGAACCAGAAAAGAATGCATCACACTTGATTGAAAAATTGAAATTAATTTAAAAAAACGCCCCGAGTCGTTTTCATATTTGTTTTTCTGGAGCTATAAGAGAAAAATGTCGATCGGAGTTTCTTTTCTATGATTTTTTTAGGCACCTCTTAATTAAAGACCAAAGAAAGAGGGTTGGGTTGAGATGTTCAAAATTTTTGGACTTGTTTACAACCTGACAGCAACGTGTAAATCTAATTATGTTCCATCAGATCTAATTAAATTTGAGCGGATTCAATTAAATCTGGTTAGATCGCAGGTTTGATCGGACTAGATCTGACCGGATCACATCACATCCAATTATTTTCCCCTGGAAAATTACTGAAAAAAATTTTCAACCTTTTTTTTTTTTTTTTTTTTTTTTTATCAAATTTTGTGAATTCGGGGGAAATGGAATTCTGGGAAACAGGATTCGAGGGATTGGGTATTCGGGGAAATGTCCGTTTGAAATATTAAATTTGGAAGAATGCCCGGAAACCATTTTTAAAAATTCACCAAAGATCGAAAAATGAATTACAGCGTCTGAAATTTTCGCTGATGGTGTATTTATTGTAGGATCCCCTCTCGATTCCCTTTAGTTTAATTAAAACATTTTTGTGGAGTTGGGATACTTTTTTGTGAGACTAAACTTGTTAAAATTACATTAAAACAATTAAAAATTTTCAAAAAATGTCAAAATTCTCAGAATTTTGTGCAAAATTTTGTGAAAATTGCGCAAAATTTTGTGAAAATTGCGCAAATTATGAAAAATTACCAACAAATCGCATAAAATTGGTTGGCAACTTCGCGAAGTATTATGAAAACTAAGTATAAAATAGGTGATTGAGCATGAAAATGACTAAAAATTGTCAAAGCTTGGTGAAATTTCGTAAAGTTGTGGTGAATATAAAAACAATTGCTTGAAACATTGTTCAAGTTGATCAGTAAGTAGGTACTTATCTCAAAATTCGAGTGAAATTCAAAAGTAGGTATCTAAGAATGTCAACTACATAATGAAGAGAACGATGAGCAAAAAATGATTCGTGAACGTGATTTACCTATGGCTGTTAATTGTTATGAATCCTGAGTCAGGTATCACAGCTACCAAAAAATCTTGTCTGAAAAAATTGATTCAGTTGCAAATTTTTGATAAAAAAATGAATTCGATCTCGTCGCACAGTGGTCCCTGAGAATTTCTATGCGGCCAAAATTCCAAAAAATGAAAGATTATGCCAACACAAAACAATAGTCTCATCGTGTTCGTAACCCTTCCAGACATCTAGTATCGCATGTGTCAACCATCTGAACATCGAATTCGTTGCTGTTGCAACGCGGAAAGGGGGAGGTTTCTACCATCACGCCAGTTCTACGATTATGTGCATGTTTTTAAACATTCGCGCAACGTGTTATAAATGTGCTAGTGAAAAACGTGTTTATATCAATTGATAGCATTTTTTCCGCTGATTCCAAATCTGTATTCGTTTTTATGTTTCGAAGCATTTCAAGCCGCGCAATTGCGCTTTTAAAGTGATTAGAATTTTTGACATTTCATTTCTACATAAGTATGCTTACAAAAAATGTATGGAATTTCTTGGAAAAATTAAGAGCATACATTTCATCCTTAGTATATGTATTTTGACTACCAATCGTCACTTTTTGCTACGAGCTGCTACCTTGGACGAAATCGTCACAAATACGTTCGAAATTGAGCTGAAAAAGTTTAAATTTGCAATTTTCTCAGAAATCTTGTTTCTGCTATAGCTTCATGTGAAGGCAGGATAGGCTCTCGTTATGACTTGACTGTTTTACACCCGTCTGCGGTTTGTTGTTGCATTGCCGACGCGATTAGCGATCTGTATCACGTTGAAACGGCTAGTTATGAAGCTGCCCTCGCGGGGTACTGTCTAGTGCGACAGATTGTGGACCGGGTGGTTGAGGGTTCGAATCTCGGATGGTTCTATTATTTTTTTATGATGAAACGATGTTTTTTTTGGTAAACTTTGGTTTAGCAGCGGTGAATTTAAAAAAAAAATTATCCAATGTGAATATCAATGCTGATTTTTTTCCAATTATTAAAAATGAATTATAACAAGTTTTGATAAGACATTTAATTTTTTTGTTATTACGTATCATTTTTCAACGATTATAGGCTATTAAATGGGAAATATTTCTGTCCAATATATTGAACAAAATAGCATAATTGAAGCAAAAATGAATTAATATGGCAGCAATGTAACATTCAAACTGCCGAAGAGTGTAAAACAGTGACGTCATAACTACAGCCAATCCGAATTGGCTGTAATTATTATTGGTAGAAGAGAATTAAATTGACCCGAGTGAAGCTAGGGTAAAAGCGTTTGAAAATTCGTAATTCAAAAAATAGAACATCAAATTTAATGTATAAGAATTCGGTTATTCTGATCTCTAATTTTCAAAAATTTTATCAATAGTTTCTTGAAATTGTAAGCATGAGAAATGGATTTAAATTTGCCAAAGCGAAGCGAGAACAAAAGCTTTCAAAATTTGCAATTTCAAGAAGCAAAACAGCAGCAATTTTGATGTGAAATGTTACAACAATTTGATCCGAGCAAAGCGAGAGCAAAAGATTTTGAAAAAAAAGAATTTTGAGAACTGACCAGTGATTTTTTTGGTAAATTCAACGATTTTGCCGACAAATTCCGAATTTTCATCAGGTTTTGTACTGGAATTTGGATACAATTTCAGACACGCTTCCAGATTTCCTACTAGAGTGGCCCAAAAGTCAGTATTCCAATTTTTCTCTGCAATTTTCCATCGATGTAATTTTTTCATAGGGCGCTTCTTTTTGTCTCCAGATTGATTTTAATGAAACTCTGTTCGCAAATTTTTCGTCTCAAATTTGCAAACAGAGTTTCATTAAAACCAATCTGGAGACAAAAAGAAGCGTCCTACTAAAAAATTACATGGAGGAAAATTGCAGAGAATTAAATTTCTAATCCATCTAATGTCGTTAGTTTTTTCTAGGATTCTTAGTTTTTGATTTTTTTACAAAAAACTGAAACGCGAAAATCGGAATACAGAAACGATGATATAAGGCTCAAAAACATGCATTATGATATCCTACTTGATTTTTTTGATAATTTTGATATTTTACCCCATACCCTAGAAGCCCCATTGAAGTTTTGAGTAAAATGGTTCCCGGAAACGTATTCAGAAGGTTCGAAAACATAGATTTTGATATGTCACATCATTTTTTTGAGAATTTTCATATTTTGCTCCCCCCTCCAGAAGCCCCCTTGAAGTTTTGAGTAAAATGGTTCCCGGAAACGTATTCAGAAGGTTCGAAAACATAGATTTTGATATGTCACATCATTTTTTTGAAAATTTTGATATTTTTCTCCCCCCCTCCAGAAGCCCCCTTGAAGTTTTGAGTAAAATGGTTCCCGGAAACGTATTCAGAAGGTTTGAAAACATAGATTTTGATATGTCACATCATTTTTTTGAAAATTTTGATATTTTGCTCCCCCCTCCAGAAGCCCCCTTGAAGTTTTGAGTAAAATGGTTCCCGGAAACGTATTCAGAAGGTTCGAAAACATAGATTTTGATATGTCACATCATTTTTTTGAAAATTTTGAAATTTCACTCCCCCCTCCAGGTGCTTCCTCAAGGTTTAGAGCCAAAATGACTCCAAAAATGAATTCAGCGCCTTTGAAAACCCCCATACTGTGAATTTCAGAATTTTGGCCGGATAGAAATTTTCAGGGACCACTGTGCGTCGGTGGATCCACCATTTTTATGCAATTGAAACTTTCGTCTAAAAATTCAGAAAACTGACCAAGGAGCTGAAATTTCAATTAGCAGGGTAATCTATTCTGATATTCATCTTGGAGCTTTGGTCCTATTCAAAGCTAATTGATTAAGCAATTAGTTGGTAAGTTTGGAAGTTCCCTCTGTTAGATTGATTTTAACTCCCACTTTTTTTTTGTGGAACTTGGGACCATTACCTACATGAGACAAAGACGATGCTCCATCAGGAAAAAAACACTTACACCAAGCCTGGGTGAGATTAAAGAGGCATTAATTTCAGTATACCTATTAGTCGCCGAGACTACATGGCGGCACACTTTGTACATGTACAACAATCCGGTACTTTTTTGCTTTAGAAATGATCCCTAGTAGCTTGTACGTATAGGTACTATGTATGTATGTACTCGTAGACTACACGAGTGGGAATGGGTACGTGACGCAGGGCGCAACCCCTCGTCGCTTATGAGTAATTAAACTGTACTCTGGTGTAATTTCTTTTCACCCGTATTTGCCTTTGGGCTTTATCTTTTCGCGACTATCTGTCCAATGCATCTGTGCTGCCTTTAGCTACCTGATAACTTGGAACAAATTCGAAAACGTGCCACGTCCGCCTGTAGGCTTTGTGCTGTGTAAAGTCTTTCTCTACGTAGTATACTTACTACAACAGAATATATACGCATATACGAGATGGTAATTAGGAATTTTACACGCACAGCTTCAAGTACCTCTACCATATTCAACCCCTTGAGCCTTTTGATCGTATAAGCCGCCAATTTGAATGAGGAGGTTTTCTTTTATTCGCGCAATGTGTAAACTAATTTCTATATACGAGTACATGGATGTGCAGCAATGCGTGTAGCTTTACCAAAGGCGAATATTCTTTTTTGTCGTGCCCCCCCCCCATACACACACCGAGTATGAGTTGGCAATCGAAGTTCTCCTACTTGTGTGATGAAAAGCGAACGAATAAGTATCACGATGACTCTGTATGCGCAATAGCGTGTACCGTGTATAATTAAAAATCATACGTAATTACGATAAAACCAACATGAAGACTGAAAAGTTTACATGCGTGGGTACTAAAAAGACTACGTAGAATTTGATTTTGGCGTAGGTACCTCTACCTACCTATATACCTACAGCAAATGTGCCAAAAAGTTACATCAAATACCTATCCATATTACGACGACCCGACGCAGCAACGTTAAATACATAGAAAAGCTGAAACGGAAGGTAACAAAGAAAGCAGAAAGGAGAAGCTGATCAACTTGCATATATTTCAGTACCTAGACCTGGGCCACCACGTGTTCAATGTGCACGAAATCACGCGATATCTTTTACTTATTAGCGTTATAGTTTTTAGTAGCAGAGTAAGGGTCGGCGAGCTTATATATTTAACACGGACAAAAGGGATACACACGATGCGATGTGAGGGTAAATGGCGTAAATCAGAGTTTTTATAAGGTGGCACCTCACTCACACCGCGGTAGTGTATGAAGTTTGTTTGCCTTATGAATTTACCTACCTATAATACGTACTATACGATGATGATGACGGCGTGGTAAATGGTAAATGTACACCTACGATAGACTATAAAACTTTTCGCGCATCATTTTCATCGTGCCGTAATAACGTCAATGGAAAAGGTGGCAAATTACTAGGTTGTGTGGATTTACGGGTACCCTCTGTATGTAATTAGAGGCGAGTTAGAGGGTTCGTGAAAGCATTATAGGTATCTACATACCATATAGTATTTGGATTAGGTAAATCATACCGAGGGTCGTCGCAGGTCGAAACAGAAACACAACGAGAGATGTATTTGTAGGTATGTACTTAATCTATACGAGCTTGGTCATAATATTTAATGGAGTAGTGATGAAATTTTGACGACAATAAAGGGTTTTTAAGGGCTTGGGTAAGTCTAAAGAAAATCGAAGAAATTGCATTTTTTTTAAAAATTTGTGATGTAATTATGCAATCATCTGATGAGACGAGCATTCCCCCCCCCCTCAAAATGGCGCTGTAAGTGGGAGCTACCATTTAAAATTCTGAAAAAATTTCCATAGATGTACCTTTTGATGCTTTTTCAAAATATATAATTTTCGAGATGGGATTTTTTGATGGATGGGAAGCACCCCCTCACCCAAATTTGAGCAAAACTTTTAAAAAAATCTGGGGCATGTGATATATCGAAATTACGTTCGATTTTTATTTATTTTATTTTATTTGAAATCATAGGTACTCACTTCAACCTTTTACGTTATTTCATGAGTTCAAAAATAGGTAGGTAATAATTTAAGAATTCCCTTGCTCACAATAGCGAAAAAACGTTTGGGGGGGGAGGGATCATGCTTCAACGAGTTTTGAAAAAAAAAAAAAAGATGTTTTAAATTCACTCAAAATATATAGAGGAGACAGTATGATGAAAGTACATACATAGGTATTTGAGATTCTGCGTCGATCTTGCTATTGCCGTCAAAATCCAAGTGCACTTTTAGAGTTCTAGTGAGCGATTGAAAATTTGCAAATCGGTTTGTTTTTTTTAATAGTTGGTTATGAAAATATTTTCTTTGCAAATGTTTCGCTATAATGAAGAAAAAACATCGAAAGATATATTTCTGAAACTGAGGAAATGTTTTGGGACGCAGTGACGCCAATATTTTAGGTTTCAAAAAATCGAGAAAAATTGCAAAAAATTCCTAAATTGTGGGTAATTGTTCGAAATTGGCAATAACAAATTAAAAACAATAGCATAGAATGGACGCAGAATCTCAAATAATTTCATTTGGGACTGAGTCGTCATTTTTCTCAAAACAAATTAGGTACAGGGGCTTCAGTGAAAAAACACAGTTTTTTCGAAAACACCCCCAACTTTGAGAGCCCATGTTTTCCTTTTAGAGGCACTTGTAGAGCTAGAATTTTTCTGTGCAACTTTCAACTCTAAATGACGGTTTTTGCTGTAATTTATAATAATTCACAGTATTTTCCCCATTATTTCGCGATCCACCCATCTATGTACTGGGTAGGTATACTTCTTGTGTTTTCAATGTACTTGGTAGGTAACTCACATAAAAATTAAATGGTCGACACCAAAAAGAAACCTTTCTGATAGTTTTGAGTTAGATACTACATATGTACTTGAAAAATACTTACTTGTAATTCAAGAAAATCTTGATTAAGAACTTGCATGGCGTTAATTGCGCTATAATGAAGCATTTTTCACAAAAAATTCAATTTTTGGGCAACCCCTTTCCACAATGTGACCGTTAGGAGGATCCAACTGCAAATCAAACTTCATATATTCGTGTTCAGCTAGTTTGATTCATATGATAACGATACCATATTGTCAATCTACTTTCGCCCCAAAATTTGTGAGAGGGGTTGCCTATGGCCCCAAAATTGGAGTTTCAAGAAGTTGGTTGGTTTTCTATTGTTTTTGGAGGCCAGAAGGCAAAATTACAGATCGCTTTTTTTTGGTGGTGATGTGACCCAAAAAACACAATTTTGAGTGTTTTTTGAGTTTTTGAAAATGGTCCACCTGGAGGGAAAATTTGAAAAAAAAAATACCAATTATAGTACTCATGCTGATATGTTTCCGAAAAAAATTCATGTGCTTGAATTAGGTTTGAAGATACGGCAGCTTCAAATTTTCTTTTGTCAATATCTTCCCCCTGGGGAGCCAACAACTTTTGAAAAAATTTACGTTGCTAGAATCATATCTTCTTCAAGTACATATTTTTGAGTGAATACGGACTTTTTTTCAAAACTCGTTGAAGCATGATCCCCCCCCCCAAAAAACGTTTTTTCGCTATTGTGAGCAAGGGAATTGGGGTGGGGGAATTTTTTTTGGCTCCAACATTTTTTTTAAAGGTACCCAACGATGTTTTATCAAAGTTTCAGAAATCTGAGGACAGGGGCATTTCACCTATTTTACTCAGGAATACCCTTTCAGCTATCTTGATACATACATATGTATAAGCAAAAATACTTCTGCGCGTGTAGTTTCACCATACGATCGCGCGGTATAAATGAATTTTCAATTACACATCACGCTGGACAACTTGGTTCTCTTCAATTTCGGCCATTTGTCCATATTTTTGGAGAAAAACGTAAAAAACGTGGTTTTTTGAGAGTTTTTTGAACTTTTGAGCTTGACCCACCACTCGAAATGGCCGGGTGATGATTTCTATAGAAAGTAGACCTAAAAATACATATTTGACGAAAAAATCGTTTTGGTATGTTTTTTCGTTCCGGAGTAATTTTTTTTTTTTTTTTTTTTTTTTATGTCGATTCAAAGTTTTCTTTTGTCCCTCCTTCTCCCCCCATGCGATGAAAAATTCTGAAAAAATTCAGGGAGGTACCCCCATGTATCCTCTAACTATATTCGTTTACAGAATAAATGTATCTAAATTTACTCGCTGATGCAGAATTTTTCCCCTGAAAAACGCGTTTTTTGGCCCCCCTGCCTGGGGGGGTGGGGCGGGGAGCGGGTTATGGGCCCAAAATCATTTTTGGGGGGTACTAAACATACCCTGTGAGTTTCATCGAAATCCGAGGTTAAGGGCAGTTTGCCTATCTTATCCGGGGGTACCCTTTCATTATAGGTGCAAATTCATTTTTCTGAAAAGTGATCAATTTAAAAAAAATTCCCATTTGGTACAAACCAATATAAAATGCACTTCTTGTGACCATTTTTACCTGAAATGAAAAACATTCAAAACAATCAAAACTGTTAACACTTTGTACATATGTACGAACTTTGCTCAAAAAAGGTGGAGTTTTCTGAGATGTACCCTTATAACTCCAACAACTTGCAATGTTGTAGGGATTTTGAGTTGGGCCATTTGCATTTTTTGTAAGATCTAGATACCTAATGTAACCAACTCAAAGTGTTATTTTTGGTTGAGGGGGGGTCATACAAACCCCAAAAATGCAAAAATGTCAAAATCAATTTTTTTTAGATGTAACCTTATTACTCCCAAGGTGCGATATGTATCAACATCTCAACAAAAAACTGCCACATTTCTCTGGATCCCCAGCCATAAGGGACTAACTTCCAATGAAGAGGCTGAGGAACTTGCGAAACAAGCAACAGAAAATATGTTGATCACCAAAGAATTAATACCATGTTACGATCTCCAAAACTGCGTTTTTTGGCCCCCCTGCCTGAGGGGGGTGGGGCGGGGAGCGGGTTATGGGCACAAAATCATTTTTTGGGGGTACTAAACATACCCTGTGAGTTTCATCGAAATCCGAGGTTAAGGGCATTTTGCCTATCTTATCCGGGGGGTACCCTTTAGTTTTTTTGAGAAAAACTCAAAAACTAAGCGCTCTAGAAAAAGACATTATGTCGATTGGAAATTTAATTCTCTACAGCTTTGTTAACATAAAAAATTTTTTTGACGCTTCCTTTCGCCTCCACATCAACTTTAATGAAAGGTTATAACTCAAAATGTTTTCCAAACATTTATGCTAAACGAAGGTAGGATACCAGATCTTTAAAATGAGGTGCTATTCATTCCTCACAATTAATTTTAAGTTGATAAACATAATGAATCAAGTTTTAAAAAAAAAGAAAATCACTCTCCTGTAAAATTTCACTTTTTTGAGATGTAACCTTATTGCTCCCAAGGTGCGATATATGAAGCAGATAGTGAATTTGGTCAACAAGTGGATTGTTGTTTTTGTTTTCCATGTTATCGATTATCTGTAGAGAACTAAGAGAGTCCACGTGGATCATCGACCTTTTATTCCCTAAAGGTCGATGACGTCGATCAAGAAATACGATTGATGAATATTGGTGATTAGTGATAATGCATGTTTGATTCTAAATAGTTCAGCAGTATATGAAGAACAGATTGGGTTGAGTGTACCATGAGTATTGACGATTGTGGATTATACAGGCATAACCAGTTCATTTGTGTTTTCGAACCATCAGTGGAAATTTTTGTGAAGTTTTTGTATTTTGTGTTAATAGTTTCAGCACAGATTCTTGAGAATGTTGTGTTGTCAATGTTGTGGATTTCGAATTGGTTTTTAATGAGATGTCGATTTTAGCTTCAACAAGCGTCCATGGTGGTAGTTTGATTGGATGGGGTAAAGTAAAAGTCGAAAAAAATGGTTTCATTCGCGTGACACATGAAATAGTGTTTTTGATATTGCTGAACACAATATGGCCTTAGTTTCCTCAAATTGACCTCACTCATGGCCCCCAGAACCTCCCCAAACAGGTAAAAATTGAACTTGGGCCGTGGATGGGGGTCATTGGGGTCCAATAAAAAATCTGACGTCATATTCGTGTTCAGCATCACCAAAAACATAAAATTCAATATATCACATGCCCCAGATTTTTTTGAAAGTTTTGCCCAACTTTGGTGGGGGGGGGTGCTCCCTCTTGATTAAAAGATCCCATCTCGGAAATAAAATATCGGCAATTCTTCATAATTTACGCAATTTTTACAAAATTTTGCACGAAATAAATTCTGAGAATTTTTTTGAAAATGTTTAAATTATTCGTTTTATGTCATTTCAACAAGTCTTTCAAAAAAGTATCCCAACTCCACAAAAACCTTTAAATTAAACTAAAGGGAATGGAAAGGGGATCCTACAATACTCCATCAGCAAAAATATCATAGTCTTGGCCTACGTGTCATAATATTAGAACCGGGGCGTCATAAGAGTTGAAGATATTTAAAGCTTCGAGACATATTCAATTTATGGCATGATATCAATACGAGTATCTGTGCATGAAGTTTTTCTAGTTTACCTATCTAAACATTTTTTTCTGCTGAAAATACCTAACGAGAGTAAAAGTATCGATGTGCTCGATTATTACGCATCCCCATATCGAGCTTATAGTGTTTGACTGTTTGCACCTTATCAAACATCCTTACATTGCAGATAGGTACTTATCTTTTTTGTCCCACAGACGTAAGATCTTTTCACGACAAGACGATACGATTGTCAATCGTGTTCCTATCTATAACCGTAAAAATACTTAGAAAGAAAGATACATGGAGGAAAAAAACATATTATTATACAGGTGTACGTTAACGTGCACACCTACTTATACATACTTATCTTAGCAGAATGGAAAGAAACCTGATTTAAAAAATATATAGGTAGGTATTGCAAGTCTTCTTTGCACTTTTATCGTCATCTTCGAAAATTGATTCGAAAATGGCGTAAATTCTTCGAAGACGACATTGACACGTGACCTTGGAAATTTACTAACGTTTCCATTTTCCTTGGGACCGCAGCAGCAGCAGCAGCAACGATGAGCTTTCACGCGCCAATTTTCCTCTAATATATATCGTACTTAGGATCCCTGAGCATTCGTCGTTTCGGTGCTGCGGTATCATTTACATCAATTAAAATTCTTCTTCGAGATGGTTCGTGTAATGCCAACGTTGTCATCTAGAAACCCCTGTAGACTATTTTTTATAGGTATTAGGTTATGTGGAATTTTACTCTCTGTACCGTATAGTTATTTACCCCTTCTTATTCGACATTTTAAATTATGAGTTGTGCGATACGAGTATTCTCGGATGGAAAAAATACTCGGTATACTAAGTATGCTACACCGAAACCTTAATTCGATATTCACCGAAAGAACCCCCTTCATCATCTTCTTCATCATCTCCATCTCACAAACGAAAACAAATCTCACGCATACTGGAGGGTGTTGTCTGTGTAAAATGATAGCATTAAAATGAAAGAAGAAGAAAAAAAAACACACAAATTACGGAAAGTTCGTCAAGTCGCGAGAACACGCTGCAGTGAAACTGAATCGTTTTCATGTGACAGTAATATTTCATCGTCTCTTCCAACCGCGTGAAAAATTTCATAGTAATAAAGAGTCCGAGAAGACGCGGTGCAATCTGCATCCCTTACATGCTGAGATTGTATTTTTAGAAGTACTCGACAAAGTATCCTTATAACTCGGTACTTATGGTCCCTGTGGGAATATCAGTCCCTAAAATAATACCGTAGTTTCTTACACAATATCTAAATTATTTCTTAAAATATTTTACGACTTTTCAAATTGTTACCACGGTTAACCCCTGTTTAAGTTCGTTCACCACGAATAATACATAGCGAAAATAAATCAACCGAAAGATACCCATATATTAACTCCGTACGAGAAGGGACAAAACTCTCGGTATTTGTTTTTATCGTCAATTTTACGCTGGGTTGAGAAAATTTTCAACGATAACGAGTATTTTTTTACAAGTCTGGTAAGAAGGTATCGTTTTGACGAGCGAGTCGGTGTCGTATTTTTCTCTGAAATGATGAAATATGTACGAAGAATATTCATCAGTACTGTAGTTGATGAAGTGGTTAGCTGGGTATATAATTTTCTTTCTGCTCTTTTGCAATACTGGAAAGTGGAAATATGACAAAATTACTTGTAAAATTCAATAGCTGATGAAATTGTTTGGGCATGAATAAAATCCAATTCGAAACCTATTTAAGTAAAAATTGAAACAAAAAACATTTGAAAGAAAATAAAAATCAATGTTTCATGCCACTGTTTATCAATTTGCCAGTTCCCCTCTCTGTGTAGTGTGTACCTTGTGACGATTGTCAGCATTACTAATCGATGATTCATTTTATTTTTTTGTTTCAGGTGAGTCCATATTTATTATTATTTCAAGATTGGAGGAATTCGATAATGAGAGTGAGTCAAAAGTTTATGATTTATGCAAAAATCTATCATCTGTGCCTATATTGGAATATTTACCATCAACGAGTAAGTGTTCGTCTAACGCTTTCAAGATATGCTGAAGAATTCGATTAGGTAACTCCATAAAAATTGTTGAAATTGTTGATGAGTTTCACGAAAATGTAGTTACATTTTTTTGAAGTATGAAAATTCATTGCGACGGTGATCAACTTGATGTGAAGCTAAAATGGGAAAAATTTTTATGACAGTTATTGAAAAAGGAGGATTTGCGATTTGGCCATTTTTTGGGCCCAAACAGTTATATGATCTGACCACTCTTAAAATGTTGCAATAAATGTTCCAAATATGTATGAATCCGAGGTTAGTTGGCCCAAAATGACCATTTTTGGGCTCCAGGGATTCCCAAAGTTGTGAATAAAAAAATAATTTTAGGAACCACTGAGCATTATTTTCCAAAACTTTTTGAGTGTGAAATATCTGTTTGAATCCAATTAACGTTATGCAGGTGATTTATCTAATTTCGACCATCGGGGGCAGAAATGGGGCCAAGGAGGAGGGGGAGAGATTGATTTATGGAAAATTTTGGAACCACCATTTTGAACCTTCCCCTTTGAACCTCGCTGAAACCTTTTTACAGTTGTTCATTAGTATCTGAAAGACTGCCATCTCACCAAATTTTGAGCTCAATAAAATTTTGCGCTGGAACTCAAAAATCCAATTTTACAATGTTTTGTAATTTCAATATTTTGGGAACCCCTGGAAAACTAGAAATCTGTGATTTGCGCCAAACGTAACGTTTTCAGGTGTATGTATACTTATTCGATAATCTAGATGAAAAAGTTAAATTAAGCTCCCTGTATATTCGTAATTTCGAACCCTTTTTTAGACCTTCCCACTTTAGTCACCCCTAATAAAGGCGTTTATGCATATTTTTTCAAATAAATTGAAGAATTTACATTTGAAACACACTAGCAAGTGTTCGACAATTTTTCATTCGAGTTTTCCTGTAACTTTCAAAATTGAGCTACTTGTATTTTGGGTCAAATTCTGAGATTTTACTCTTCGAAGAAACGTCGAAATCACGTGAAAATTCCAAAACTAGTTATAATAGATTTCGAGTAAAATATTAAAAATGTTGATGAAGCAGTTGAAAAGTGTTCAAAATTGGAATAAGAGTTTAACTGAACTTGCTTAAAATAAGGAATGAACTTCACGAAAATCTCTGAAATTGTCTTGAAAATTGCTCAAAGTTTCGATCAATTCCATTAAACTTGCCAGAAAATGATTAGGAACCTGATAAATTAATTTCTGCAGAAAAAAATGAAATTTGTTTTAAAAATTGCTCAAAATGTTGGTAAGTTTTGCCAAAATTTGTCGAAAAATTCTTTAACATGCAATAACATTGTACATATAACAATTTTTAAAAATTTCAACGTGTTTGTTTCGAAGTTCCTGAAATTATTGAATTATTGATGAACACAAATATCTTTAGAAAAGCTGTTTTGAAAAATCACTTAAAATGACGAAAAACATTGCAATACTTAGGGTAGGTACTGCCAAGAAATACTTTGAAAAGTAATGAATTTCATAAAAAAAATACCTAGAAAATGCTGATAAAACCTAATAAATGTTGTCGAAAATATTCATAAATTCTAAAAAATCGTTCAGTGTTTCAAAAAGTCTAAAAAATGGATACCAACCCAAGTTTTACAGAAATTGTCAGAAAATGGTTAAAACTTCAACAAATCTTGATGAAATTTTTGAAAATGTCTACAACGTTTGTAAACCAACTATTAAATTCCACAAGTCATCACAATTGTTTCAAAAATCGCTCAAAAAGTTGAAAAGTTTTTGCATTATTTGCCAAAAAATGCTGGAGATTTTGAATGTCATAAAAATTGTCTAAAATGAGGATAGGTAAGTGTTTGACAAATTTTCAAAATTGCGTAGAGAACTTCCTCAAAATATTAGTATTATTGACTAAATAATTGTTTAATTTGTTCAAAAATTGTTTAAAATCATCAAATTTTTGAAAATTTTGATAAAATTTACAAAAATTGTTGCAATTGTTTCAAAAAGTTTTCAAAGTGTTGAAAGGCTTACACCTCACAAAAAATTGCTGTAAAATGCTTAAAAACTTGGGTAAGTACGAAATAAAATTTCATAATTTCATAACATTATTAAAAATTGCTTTAAAAGTATTCCAAAGTTTATGTACTTATTTGACAAAATTGTTGTTGTTGTTGTTTTTTTTTGGGGTGTTTATAATTACAAGATTATTACACCCGTAGGGGGGGGGGGTTAGATTTGGTTTGTGAGGTTGGTGTTTTTTATTAGGGAGATGAATTTTTGTATTTCTGAGGGTTCGTCAGGGATAGTAGGTGGGTTTTCTTTTATCTGTAGTGTAAGTCTGTTTTGTTTTAGTTGGGGACAGTTGAAAAGTATGTTTCAAAGACTGTTCAAAACATGAGGAATGTTCAAAACGCTGCTGAAAAAAGCTCAAAACACTATAATTTTATAGAAAATTGTTCAAAGTGCTTGTTATCTTGAATAAAAATGGACTAAAATGTTGTTCCATTCCACAACAACTTTTGAAAATGCTGATAAAATTCACAAAAATTCTTCAAAGTATCAACAAATCTTTCGTTTTACAAAAATTATCATTAGGTAAATGAGGTAAATGCTTGAAAACTTGGTGAATGTTATAAAAAAAAATTGTTTAAAATGGATTAGTAGGTACCTACCAATTGATATTTTGGGAAACATTTTTAAATTGCATAAAAATTGCTCAAAATGTTGACATGTTTGGCAAAAATTGTTGGATTTGTTTCAAGAGCTGCTCAAAATATTAAAAACTTTCAGAAAAATGTAAGAAAAAACTTAAATTTCCATAAAATTGCTCGAAATGTTTTGTACTTGATCTTTGTAAAAATATTGTTAAATCAGCATCAAAATTACCTAAAATGTTGACTTTCGTAACGATTTTCCAAAATGCTGATGAATTTCACGAAAATATCAAAAATTGTTTCAAAAGTCACTTGAAAACTTTGACCAAATCTTTAGAAAATGGTTAAAAACGCTATCAAAATACATTAAAAAAATATTTGTAAGCCTGTAAAATTTGTTTGAAATGTTTACAAGTCTCACGAAATCCATTCTCGTGTTTGTACAAATTGCTCAAAATGTCAATCAGTTTCACAAAACTTATCTAGTGTGACAAAAATTGAAGAATTAGGCAATTCTAAAAAGTGTTCAAACTTCAATGAATTTCACAACAGTTGTCAGAAAAGCCCATGTTGAATTTTCGAATTGAAAGTCCAAGTGTAGAAAATGAGCTGAAGTGATGAGCTGTAATTAAAATTTAGGTAGTGTAAAAATGACCATCGATGAAATTTTTGGTGCTAATTTGAAATAAGTACATATATATCGTTCTTAAAATGGAAGTTCAATGGAAGAGGGTTCCTCTCCTCTTAGTTTGAGGGAAAATTTGAAAAAGAATTTTGAGGTTATGTGTTACAGAAATTTTTGTAGATGAGCATTGAACACAAATATTCTCTAATTTTTTTGATCTGGCCTTTTCCTTGCCCCTAATCCTGTTTATTAAAGGTCAAAATCTAAACTTTTTTTTGGTCGAATTTCTCGATATTTAGATTAGGTATTAATTTTTTTTGCTTGAAATTGAAGCAAGGTTAAAACGACTTACAATATTTTTAAACTGGAGCTCGTTGTGTAAAAACCTTGGAAAATTATTTATACATATTTTTTTAATTTTATGAGACTCAGAATTCTGTGATTTGACAGCATACAACCCAAGATTTATACCTGCATTTGCATTTAACTATAAAGTTTTCTATGGGCTTTATTATTTAGAGAAATAAAAGCAAAACCAGCTATAATTTCAACTAAGGTTCTTTATTTGTAAGGAAAGTTGAATCCAACTAACCTGTGGTTCACTCTTCTCGCCCAAGAAGGTAGAAAGGAGAACATCCCAGACATCATACGAATTCTTGTAGGTAACACATAAACACGAGGTGTTTATCCGAACAAAGTTTATATTTTTTTTTCGCATTCAATATCAGCATTGGTTTATTGTCCTTTAAAATGTAACCTGATGGAAAAACAGGTCGTGTAAAAACAATTTTAAAGCTCGGCGCGATTATTTGTTTTGTGTGCGAACGTGTGTACGATGTTTACGCGCAGCCAGAGAGAGGATCGTATTCCTACACTAGAAAGCACCTTTGACGAGTAGGTATCCGAGGTTTGTTCTTTTTTAAAAGCAATATCACGGTGACTAAAGCCGGATTTCGGCGCAAATTTTTAGACGACAAAATGTTTTCGTGTTTTTGTACCATTGAAATACTAACAAACATTCGACGACAACGACTGCGGGTACAAGTCGTGAAAATGTATCCTCGTTAAAAGGAAAAGGAAGAAAAACCATGGGCTGGTGCAGCAGTAGCAGTAAGCACTGTAAGCAGTAGGTTCAACTATACTTGGTAGAAAAGAAAAGGATACATTAAACTTCTCGTAGGTAGGTACATGGTTCCATTTTATGACGTAGCTAGGTATAAAGAAAGGCATGGAAAAGAAAAAAGCACCTCAAAGGGAAAATAGCTAATTTGTGTGAATCGGTGCGGCATCATCGCAGCACATACAATAGTATAGTGTATACTTTTAATTAAGCAAAAAAGTATCGTCGAGTAATTGCACTTTTTACTACTTTTTTTTCCCTCTCATTTCTTCACTCAACAACATTAACAAAATATATACCTACTTACTACCTAGATCTACTCTAAATACCTCTCGTATACCTACATAGGCTGTGTACGTTCGTCGAGAGTACTTATAGTTGATAAATACACCAAAGCTATTGTTGAATTTGAAACATGATTGAGTCATAGAATGGCCTTTGTAGATGGCAACAAATTGTGAAATTCCTTTACCCATTGAAGCTTTTAATATAATATTTTTTTGTACAACTAACCTAAGGTCGGAGACGAGACGCGGTGTCGAAAAAGGAAACCTTCTCGAGTCAACAAACCGGAAAAATTTCATCATTTTTATAAAACTCTGTACGCGTAGAATTTTTTCTCATATTTCGTTCGCCACTTGTATCCGCTCATGAGAAAAAAAATATCACTAAATGTGTTCGTCCAACTATGATATGTCGTGTTATGAAATGCTTAAAAACCAAAAAAAAAAAAAAAAAAAGAAATACGACCTCGTGTTCTGCTTGACTTTAGCTAATAATGGAAAAATAATATTGTAACGTACTTTTTTTCTCCCTCGAACACACATTCGTATGTGAGCATTTTGGTTGTCTTTTTCGTCTTTTTGCAGCATTCGGCGTGTCTTTTTTTTTTCATTCGGTTACTTTTTTTTTTCATTCTTCTTCGTCTCTAAATTTGATAAATCTTTTTGTTATCGTATTACAGATTTTTATACTTTTATGGTTCGAGATGTCAGAATTCGTTCGCGTACCGAGACAATGTTGGCAGTTTTTTTTTTTAGTTAATTTTTTTCACTTTTTTTTGGCTTTGGTTTTTGTTCTGGTTGGTTATTACTTCCACTTCTTATGGTATTGTTTCAATTGTGGAATTGAAAGGTCATAAGGTTAATCGTTTCGAGTTATTTGTGCTCGAATGGCCATCGTTGGTCCAATTTTCGAAGTTGGAATGATTGTTTCCGTGTTTTGTGACCGGATAAACATCATGTGAGTTTATATTTCCAAGGAGGAAAGGAGAAGACGAGCGAAGGATTGCTATAGTGAGGTCTGCGGAATCTATATATATGGTTGGTGGAATGTTATCACTTCAGTCCAACAATCAATCATGTGCTATCATTATTATCATTAGCTGTGACCAACCGAAACATTTAGTAGAAAACTTTCTTGGGGGTACTCGATATTTCTGGGCACCCTGTGTATAGTATATTCTGAGAGTATGTAATGTACTAAGCGATACGCACGTTCGCATATCATGAAATTGTAAATCTTGATATCAATTTTTAAAAATGATACGTTATCAAGTTATACATTACTATTCCTCTTGAATTCCACTCTACGTAGTTAATTTCTGTACCTATTGAAGACATTTAAACTGAAGTCGTTTTATGTACTGTATAGTGTTGTAGATACGTAATTTGAGTTTATAATTCTTGAGAAATGCCTTCGTCCTCATCGTTTTTTTTCCTTAAGTCTCTGTTGATCTCGAGAAATAAAAACGATTGGGATACTTACAGGTTCATTTTTGCTTCTGATTGGATGCGGGTGAGTTATTTTATTTATCAGCCAGTGAAACTGAATTTCCTACAGGTGCCTAGATAGGTACCTATTTTTAGTTTCCAACAGAATTTTGTATCTATTTGTGTTTGTGTAGATCTTCCGCAGCCGATTGAACGAAATGATACAAAAATTGGAAAGAAATCGTGAAAATGTGGAAAAAGATCGTGAATTGGAGCGCGAAAAGCATTAATTGTAAATCGTTAAATTATTAGACATGGGTTAGTACACTGTGAAAAATAAGTTCTTTTAATTAAAAATTTACTCTGAAAGACGTAGATAATAAACATTTTCCTGAAATGGTATTCTATTTAAGATTAAATTCGTCATTCTTCGCAGATAATAATGGAATCCCAAAAATGTTACCAACTCAGATAGCGAATCAGGTTAAAGAAAAAGGGATTAAAAGTGCATAGTTTTCTTCAGTGAGTTCTAGTTGTAGTACATAGTAATTAATACCGATTACTTTGATTTTACTGGAACAAGAAAAAGTCAGATGACTTGAAGAACGACGTTATTAATAATGTTTTGTTATGTAGCATCACCTTCTGAGTTGTTCAGATGACTCTTCTCTTACAGGTTATTGTTTACTAAAAACTGATTAATAATAGAGAAAAACTCGCTGTTTTGGTTGCTTGAGATGGACAAGAAGAGAATTACCATTTTAAATGCCAAACGAACATGTTTAAGAATATGTACCTCTACCTACCCTCTTTGATAGGGTGTACGTACCTTTTTTTGATCCCAGTCCCAAGGGTTTGTGGGTGTGGCAAGTTTATTTTTATACTGAAAAAAACATTTTTTTTTTTTGCAAAAATCAAGAACTTATTTTTCAGAAGAGAAAATAATTTTTCTTTATTTAAATTTACTTTTTTTTTTGAAATTAGGAGAACTGATTCAGTGGTTTGGGGTGGTTGAGAAAAAGCATGATTTCAATTTCACAAAATAAATATGCTATACCTACTAATTGAAATACCAACATTATTAATAAATCTGATTAATTATTTTATGAAATATTAAATAATTGTACATAGCTTGTTTACAAGTAGGTACATGATATACTGTAGGGTATTCATTTGAATTACACTGTTGTGGTATTATAAATGGATTTACATACTTCTCATTATGTTGGGCTATTGCATTATCGAGCACAAAGCACCGAGCAGATAGCCTATATCTCATCCACATCATCACTGTGTGCACTTTCCAAGTGCCTGTTGAGGTGATCTTTATGCACAAATGTTATTTTGCATTTTGGACATTAAATTTTGATTTAAAAATAAAAAAATAAATAGAAGATGAGTATCTTCAGTTATTCTGTTGCAATAATATAAATGGACTAACTTACTTACATCACTTAGGGTTCCTGCATATTTCACTGCACGGTTGGTAATTGTATAACCAAGTTATGTGAGTTGGACGTGGATGTCCTGTGAAAGAAGGGAGGGGAAAACTATTAGGATGGGTAGCTATTTTGACATTAATTCTCGATGGGTACCTATAGGCAGGGCTCGGATATCCTTTCCCTAAAAAAACCAAAATATGCGCTTAAATATTCCCCGAAAAATGCCAAAATATGCTTTAAAAAGTAAAAATATTCCCAAATTTTAGGGCATTGTTTTACAGGAAAAATCAATTCCTGTAGAATTTTACTAATATTGTTGTGTAATACCAAGCATTCACGAACATAAATGAAAAACAGACCATCCTTGGCCCTTCAAACCATATTAGTCTTCCAGTAAGGAGCCTCTGAAAGTTGAAAAAAATCAAAAAAAAATTTAGAATAAATCAAAATCAGGAAATTTTTTTAAATATCTTATTTTCATACTAGAATTGTTCTACATAACTTCCTTTTCAAGGAAAAACCTTCGTTGGACCTCCAAATCAGTGCATAAAGAAGGGGGCAGGAGGTCATGATTACCCAGAATGCCACTGGAAAAGGTGTAATATGATTTTTATTCTTACTTTTAGGACTCGAAAAGTAATTTAAAAACCGTCCCCCTTCGCATTTATAGCTTTTTTTCAAGAGAACACGTTATTTGGATAGCTGTAGGTTAGTCCGTTGCCCCTAAGATTACAAAAATTATCTATAGGTCATCTAAAAGGAAATCTGATGCAATCTACCTAGATAAAACTCATAAAAATAAGAATTCGATTAAATGCGTATTTAACGAGGAAAATAAGTTTGAATCATGGTTATCCAAATCATCACAGAATTTGTACATTAAATGATGCAAGATTAGTGCCCAGTGGCTTTAATTTCCAAGTGGAAAGAGCTACCAAATGGAAATTTTTTTTTAAATTGATCACTTTTTAGAAAAATGAATTTGCACATAATGAAATTTTAGTTTTTTGAGAAAAACTCAAAAACTAAGAACTCTAGAAAAAAAACTAAGGATATTATGTCGATTCGACATTTAATTGTCTACAACTTTGAAAACATGAAATTTTTTTTGAACGCTTCCTTTCGCCTCCAGATCAATTTTAATGAAAGGTTATAACTCAAAAAGTTTTCTAAACATTGAAATATTTCCTCCTTAAGATTTTATTTTTCAAAATGTTCTTATTCTAAATGAAGGTATGATCCTAGATCTTTAAAATGAGGTGCTATTCATTCCTCAATTAATTATAAGTTAATGAAACTAATGAATCAAGTTACATAAAAAAAAAATCACTCCTGTAAAATTTCACTTTTTTGAGATGTAACCTTACTTATTACTACCAAGGTGCGATATCAAAAAATCAGCCATTTTGGGCCGAAACTTTAAACTAACTAGCGACGTCCTTGCAATCTCGGAATCTTTGAAAATGGACTTAGTGATGCAGTTGAATAAGAAAACACACCTACAAGATACTGCAATAGATCTTGAATTCCAAAATATATTCATTTGAGGTTGAATAGTACTCATAAAAATAAGAATTCGATTAAATGCGTATTTAAGGAGGAAAATAAGTTTGAATGAAATCATCACAGAATTACATTAAAAATGATGCAATATTAGTGCCCAGTGGCTTTAATTTCTAAGTGGAAAGAGCCAGCTAGATGAATGAAGCGGCGTTGAGTAGCGTAAAATGAGAGCTTTCAAAAACAACCTTGTAAATTTTCAGGCCATACTCAGGATGTCCACAAATTGATAAACCGGTTTGGTCAAAAAATTCAAACTGGTTTTTATTGGCGCAATGTATACTATACTCCAAGGTGACAAAACTGTGACATGAATTTTTTGAATCCGGTTCATTAATTTGCGAACCAGTTATCAAAAAATACCCAAAAATTGTAGATAGGGAAAAAAGCTCGAAACAAAAGTTGTGGAGCGCGAAAAATTACACAATTTTGTCTAATCGCATATTGAAACCAGTTCATTGGTTCGCCTTTTTTAGCAACCAGTTTTTGACAATCACCTAAAAATTGAAGATGGAGAAAAAAGCTTGAAACAAAAGTTATTGAGAGTGTGAAAAATTCAACTATTTTCGCTGATCGGATTTTGAAACCAGTTCATTAATTTACAATCACTTATTAAAGGTTACTTGGTTGCAAATTTAGGGTATTAGCTGTTTTCAAAATCCAATTAGCGATGATAGTTCAATTTTACACACCCTACAACTTTTATTTCGAGGTTTTTTCTCTATCTCCAAATTTTAGGTAATTTTCAATAACTTGGTTGCAAATTAATGAACTGGCTTCAGAATCCGATCAGAGAAAAATAGTTCAATTTTTCATGCTCTACAATTTTTGTTTCAAGCTTTTTTCTCTATATTCAAATTAACAATGATACTTAGTTCAATTTTACACGCCCTACAACTTTTGTTTCGAGGTTTTTTCATTTTCAATAACTGGTTGCAATTTAATGAACTGGTTTCAAAAAATTCATATTTACGTTTTTGTCACCTTACTGCGCCAATAAAAACTGGTTTAAAATCATTGACCAAACTGGTTTTTCAATTTGTGGACTAATCGAGCATGGACCTGAAATGTTCAAGGTCGCTTTTGAAAGCCCTTATTTTTACGCTCGGTTGTTTTTGTTTATTCTCAAGGCAGGAGGGCGACACGAGCTGACGAGCATGTCGATGTCGCTTAGATTATTTTAAGTAGACCCTAAATCGTAATCCTCGAGAAAATTTTTAATGTCATTTGATATTATTTTATTTTTTGTGAATGGGGGTAGCCGATTGCCAAATTTGTAGACATTAATATTTCATACCAGTAATCGGCAGTCAAGAATTGGAGTTTTCAAATTTTCAAGTATGAGGGCATTTTATTTAGAAATTATGAAAGGATTGTCAGATTTTTTACTTTTAAAGCATAATTTAAGCACTTGGGTTCACAAAAAAATGATTTTCAGGTCTGTTTTGGCCAAAATTAATTAATTACTGAAGTTTTTTAGTAGAAAAACGTGAATTTTTATATGTACCAGTAATCGGCAGATTTTGTACCAGTTATCGGCAAACCTGTTCCAGTGATCGGACATGGGATTTTATACACATTGCTGAAATTTTTCAAATTGGCTTCATCATTATCATAATCACTATCATGATCAGACACAGTGAAGCGAGGCTTTTTTACAGATTTAGATTTTTTCTTTTTTAGCTGTTCAATTTTTTCATCCGTTTTTTGTTTTCTTTCTTCGATTTTTCGTTTTTTGCACTCTTCAGTATTTATTTTTTTCCTCTACTGCCGATTATTGGTGCAGAAAGTGCTTCAGGAATTATAATTTTTTTTTAAAAAATTTACCATATTTTCATGAAAATATTTCAATTTTGGAGCCATTCTGAAACGAAAAAATTCGATTAAAAGAATTGCACCAATAATCGACACATAGTGAACCAATGATCGACATATTTTAAGCAAAATTGATCAGTGAATTACACTAAGTAATTATTAATGAATGGTATGCCGATAACTGGTCAAAAACTGCGTTTTTTCTCGATCTACTGTTTACAAAAGATTTATTTCGGATTTGACACCAACTTTTTTTTTTAAATTATAATTTCTGAAGAACTTTCTGCACCAATAATCGGCAGTATGTCGATTACTGGTCCACAACTGTATTTCAAGTACCAGTGATCGACAAATCATTTTTAAGCAAATATTATTTGAAAATAGTATAAATTAGTATTTTTTTAATACAAAAAGGACGCAGAAAGGTATTAAAATTCGATTAAAATATAATTATTGCTTCAAAAAGGTAACTTGCTTGCTCAAATTTTCGTTATTCCTCCGGTCGATTTTTTCTATCCGGATAATTTTTTACATGAAAATGATAAGAATCACAGCCCAATCACAAACGACTTCTTCAAAGAACTACAATAACCAGGATAGTTCCCATTTTTATTGACATGATAAATTATTAGTTCCTGGGTTCATTCTAATTTTATTTGGAGCGCTGGCTAAAATAATACAGATTCTACAATGGTTTTAAAAATTATGCCGATAACTGGGTCTCATTTTTGGTTTGTCGATTACTGGTGCAGTTACGTTACTTACGCTAAGTTGTCAGGGCTTTTTATAATTTGAAGCTGGTTTTTTAATCGAGTAGGTGAAATATAAGATTTTTTGAATAGCTGGATCTCAGCGTAGTCGTTAGACTACAGATGGGGTTCGTTAGATGTAATAACGTATCCTTCACATTTGAATTAACTGGGTAGGTACCTTACCTGCATCTCTTCTGATTTCATTATACAAATACGATATGTTCATCGTCTTTTATGTTGACTGCGCCCAAATATTTTGGATTGTTATGAGAATGCACGTACTGAAAGGATGGTACAGGAATTGTACTCGTACGAGTATGAGGATAGTTGCAAGTGGGTAACACTACACAATTTTTTTTTTGTGTTGGGGTTGAAAATGAGCTTAATTTATAGTTTAGACCCTGACCTTAAAACACAAAAACAGAGTGAGTTTTTTCAATTGGAGTTGTTTTTGTGGTCAGGAGACATCGTGAAAGTTGCGAAAATGGCCGTTTTTGCCCTACTTCAAGTGTTCGTAGCGACATCCGTATTGTTTTACGAAAAAAAAGGGCATTTTCGGATTCTACGCTTTTTTTAAAGTAAAATGGTTTCCCCGAGTTTTGATTTTCGAAGTTTCAAGTGCATAAGACTAATTATTCTTCTAAAATACGAAAAATTCAATTTGAATTTCGGGGGAACACAGTTACGCGCCACGATTACGTGGTGGAGTAACACCAACGTCGCGCGCTCCGAGTTTTGAAATATTTGTACAAATAAAAATCTTTGGTATTCGCTTAAAACTTCAAAAATCAAAAATCGGGGGAAGTAGTTTACTTAAAAAAGTGCGTAGAATCCAAAAATGACCTTGGTTTTTTTCGCAAAGCAATACTGATGTTGCTACGAACTCTTGAGAAGTAGGACAAAAAAGGCCATTTTCACAACTTTGACAGTCTCTCCTGACCACAAAAACAACTCAAACTGAAAAACCCCCACTCTATTTTTTGTTTTAGGGTCTGAATTACATATCAATTAAGCCCATTTTCAACCCGAACACAAATATGCAGTTGCCTAGTGTTACGTATTTTAAGAAGACCCTAAATCACAATCCTCGAGAAAACTTTTAATGTCATTTGATATAATTTTATTTTTTATAAATGTGGGTAGCTGATTGCCAAATATTTATAAATATTTCATATTTATGTACTTACGCTAAGTGGTCATGGCCTTTTATAATTTTGTGGCAATCTAGAGCACAGGTTTAAACTATTAGGAGCATATTCCTCCGAAGATGAACAAAGCAATGTTTTCATCATAAATACCTTACCTTTGTATTTTCTTAATGTACCTACTGGAGGAGACACCCAGATAAATGTCCCTTTTCTTGGTATGTGGAATTTCATATTCGCAGAAACTGCAAATATAGTGCAAATTAACCTTTTGGAGGTTCTCTAGATTGTAGTGTTAACAAATTGAATTGCTTTGATGAGTGTGATAAGGCACCTTGCCCAATTGGCCAAGTCACCAAAAAGTTGAGCTTTCGATAAAAAGCTCTGTTGGAAAATGAAAAGTTTCCAAAAAGCACAAATGTGACATTTCTAACACAAAAAAATGAATATAATGCAGAATTTTTTTTAAAAAAATGGATTAAAAACATGTGACAATAACATTGAACAAAAGTACTCTTTCAAAAAAAATATGAAAAATGAATTGGAAAAAATATTAAAAAACAAGATTGAAAAAAAGGAGATCTGGCATTTCACAAATTCAGCAAGAATCAAATCTTGTTGGCAAAAATGCATTTGTTTAACGAATGAAGAAAAGAAAAATCTATGTCGCTAAGAGAGGATTTTTTATCAAGTCATAAAATCTTGTCGGATATCGAGCCGAAATATGACACAAAATTTTGCGAGATTCCGAGCTTTGTAGCGGGGGTAACTACTCGTAATAATAAAAACATGTTTGCTTTGATTCACGAGATGTAGCATAGAATTTTCTTTCATTTTGTGAAAAAATAACTGTTTTATCACTTAATCGAATGTTGGAATATGAAGACAAAGATGAAGGGAAATAGTAAAAAAAGTAAACAAAAATGCAAATTCATCTACATACATACGAGTTCAGTTTTGCATTTCGTTTACGCTATGGATTTATGTTTTTGTTCACTATTTCTCTCTACGTTCATCTTCGTATTCCAACATTCGATTATGTGGTAAAATACAATTATTTGTTCACAAAATGAAAGAAAATTCTATGCTACACCTCGTGAATCAAAGCAAAAATGTTTTCATTATTAGTTACCTCCGCTACAAAGCTCGATTTCCGACAAGATTTTATGAGTTGGTAAAAAATCGTCTCTTAGCGACATAGATTTTTCTTTTCATCATTCTTTAAACAAAGACAATTTTTGCCAACAAGATTTGATTCTCGCTGAATTTGTGAACTGCTAGATGACCTTTTTTCAATCTTATTTTTTTATTTTTTAAAAAAAGTGTGCCTTTGTGCAATGTTTTTGACACATGTTTTTGATCCATTAAAAAAAAAATTCTGCAGATATTCAATTTTTTTGTTGGAAATGTCTCATTTGTGCTTTTTGAAAACTTTCATTTTCCAACAAAACTTTTTATCGAAAGCTTAACTTCGTTGTGATTTGGCAAATTGGGCAGTTTGCTCTATCACACTCATCAAAGCAATTCAATTTCCTAACCCGACAACCTAGAGAACCTCCAAAGGTTAAGTAGATCCTAAATCACAATCATCGAGAAAACGTTTAATGTTATTTGATATTATTACCTATTTTATTTTTTATCCCCGGGGGTATTCGACTGCCTTTGCATAAATATTTCATATAAATACTTACGGTAAGTTGTCATGGCCTTTTATAATTTGGTGGCAATCTAAGCTGATTTTTTATCCAGTAAAATAGTATAAGATTTCTTATATCTAGCTGGATTTCTGCGTAGTGCGTAGTCGTTAGAATACAGATGGGGTTCGCTAGATGTGATAATATATCCTTCACATTTGAATTGACTGGTCTTCTGCATCTCTTCTGATTTTGTTACAAATACAAAGTGCTCGTTCTTGATATTAACATTGCCCAAATGTTTGGGGTTGTTATGAAAATGCACGTACTGGAAAGATGGTACAGGAACATTGTAGTTGCAGGTACCGTTATGGTAATAAGGGATGGGCGCATCGTGTTTCTACAGTCCTCCATAATATGTATACTTATAGGTAATCATTTCTCAGGAAGTGGCACAGCATATACACAACGAATTACGAAATGATTTTCAGCTCAAACTAGCTGGAATGTACCACAAACCAATGGCTTATGTGCCCTGGTCTACGAAAAGGGGGCTTACGTGCGATGAGTTTTCGAGATGAACGTGTTTTTTTAAAGTTTACTGAGCTTTTGAAAGCTTTTAAAAAATTGGATCTTTTTCAAGACGGTACGAATGACATTTTAAATATAATTTTATGGATCGCGATAACTATAACTTTTGATTGACCTAGGGAGCGATTCGCTTTCCCCAGAAGGAGTACCGCTTTTCAACGAATTTATTTACTTTCATCAGTACTAGTTCATATTGACTTACAGAGCTGGCGAAGTAAATTTTTCTGATTTATCGCAGAAAAAGTTGTATCTATGTGAGAAGCGTAGCCAAGACCCCCCCCCCCCCCCCCCAATAAGCGTAACTGGACCTTCCAGTAGGGTGTGCCAGTTTTTCTTGAGTGAAAAGAAGAAGGAGGGAGATGGTTCAAATTTTAAAAATTTTCAATTCGACATTTCTTTATTCATTTTTTGTGAATAATTTAACGTACTTACTTGGGGAGTGTATCACGTCATTTTGCCGGCGATAATAAAAATTTGAACATGTTGTGTTAAAAAATATTCGAAAAGTCCGTTTTTTTGATTTTTTTTTAAAAAAAATTATTTTTTTAATCTTACTAAACTAAAAAATTAAATCATTTTTTTTTTTTTTAATTACAATTGTTACTTTTTTTAAAAATTATTTTTTACTGTCAAAAATTATAAATTAGTTTTTATTAAAATTCAATTTAAAAATATCATTTATTTTCTATTAAATTAATGAATTTGTTCAGAAAAAATGATAAATTTGCATTTTTCATGTTCTTTGAGCATTACCTATGAGTTCCTATTTCTAGAATTTTTCTACATATTATTTGGTTTTCATATTCTTAAAATTTTTGAAATCAGTAAGTATCTTGAATGCCAGACCGAAGCAAGGGCAAAAGCTTTGGAAAACTTCTGATTTGAAAAATAGAACAACATTGGCCCGAGCGAAGCGAGTGCTAAAGCTATCAAGAACTTGAAGTTTCAAGAAGCAAAACAGCAGTCATTTTGATGTGAAAAGTCAGTTTTCCACTATTGACATTTTTAAAAGTCTAAATAAAAAATACTTTCCAAACACAATTATGAAAAATTTGAGAAATAAAAAATATTAATTTAGCCCAAGCGAAGCGGGGGCAAAGACTTTTGAAAAAAAAATGAGAATTTTGAGGATAGATCGGTGATTTTTGTTGGTAAATTAACAATTTTACTACCAACTTGACATTTAGATTTCTGGTGTGTCGCACTTTGCGACATATGCGACAGTGCTAACGCCAGCACTGTTGACTTACCTACCTACTTACTTAGGTCTTTTCCATGATTTCTCTTCGGCTATCGAGCAGTACCAGTTAGTCGAATAAGAAAGATTTTACTTGGAGTTTTATAGAGCACAGGATTAAATTACTAGGAGCATATTCCTCCGAAGAGGAACAAAGCAATGTTTTCATCATAAATACCTTACCTTTGTATTTTTTTAGTTCTTTTATGTGGCCATGGTTTCACATCTAGTACGATATAAAATATGTGGCGTTTCTTGGGGGCAACGCCGCCGGTATGTTTAGAATGTACTGTAGGAGAAGCCCAAATGAAAGTCTCTTTTCTTGGGGCGTGGGACTTCATGTTCGAATAAACTGCAATGATAGTGCAAATTAAAATAAATGTATACTCAAACTTATGTTTGAAGTCTAATGGAGTTAGTGGGTGTTGAGGGGGTAGAAACATGCACAATGCATATAATTTTTTCTATGAATACGATGTGCCCAATAGAGTAGCCTCTAGTCTAAGATGCTGTGCAAGGTTCATAAAATAATAAATAAATAAAAATAAATAAATAAATAAATGAATACTTAAATAAATACATGATCAATTATAAATGTTATTTTATGCACTGACTTGGGGGTCCAACGAAGGGTTTTCCTTGAAAAGGAAGTTATGTAAAACAATTCTGGTGATGTATGTTAAAAAATTTACTGATAAGGACCAAATCCGCCATTTTGTGACGTCAGTTAAATATGGTTTATTATGGTTTGAAGGGCCGGAGACAGTTTTTTCTCAAAAAAGAGATTACTTACTTTTTAAAATTCTATAATGCAAAAACGAAAGAGTTTTTATTAATTGATTGTTTTTTTTCTACCGGCATCACTTTTTTGCAGACGGGGAAAGATAAAAAAATAAAGTCGTTTTCTCACCCACCGTAACAACTGTGGAGGATGAGAGGTGGAAAATTTTGGCTTTGCAAAATAAGGTATCTATAGGTAGGTACATCCTATCAAGGGAGGTACCTAGCTACATATTCTTAAACGTGTTTGTCCAACTCAAGCAACCAAAACAGCGAATTTTTCTCTATTATTAATCAGTTTTTGATAAAGAGTAACCTGGAAGAGATTTGTCTCTCGTTTTTATCTTATATTTACCTTTGTACGTAATAAATATTTTTTCTTAGTGAATTTTGTAAAATTTTATAATCTTAATTACGTATTTAATATGTAAATAAATCGAATCCCCGCTTTAATTTTTTAATTTATTGTTTGCTTTGTTACAACAATCAGTTCCTGTTTGATATGAAACTTTAAAATGAAAAATAATTGATACAGAATTGGGCTTTTTTTCAAAAATTATTGAAAGTTTTATGATTGATTGATTAGAATATTCTAAGAGCACTACACACCTTTAATGTAGACGTTTCAAAGTTCCACAAGTTCTATTATTCCAATATTGTTTACCTGAAATCAAAATCGAAGGTGCTAGAGCACATATTCTGAAACTAGTGTACCATAGTACACAAGTAAAAATTACTGTAAAAATTGGTAAAGTTGCCATCTGATCATTTTTTTTGTAGTCTTTACTACATTTTTTTAATAGTAAGTATGTACCTACGATAAAACTTGGTAAATTTTACAAAAAAGTGACTATAAGACAGCTTTGCTTAATTTTACAGTAATTTTTACTAAATAGTTCGCTTGAAAATTTTTCATAAATTCGGGAGTCTTCGTGGTTTGAAGGTAGACAAAACATGGATAATGACCTCCAGTCCCTTGAGTCAAGCTATGAGCTCCAAATTTCAAAAATGTTGAAAAATTCGTGTGATTATTCATCGGATTTTTAGTGATGCTTAAGTACATATTTCGAATTTGAATTAAAAATTTTAGAGAGTTGAGAAATTCATGAAACCTCTGCAGTATTGAATTTTTATAAGTACTGGCTGATTTTAAATTTCGAATTCATGTTTGTTCTGAAGCCAATCCTACCCCCTCTTTATAACACAACAAATATTTAAAAAAATCATAACATGATGAATGATTTGTTGAGAACTTTTGGAACATTTTTATAAAGTGGAGAATTCATCTGAAAAAAAAACAAAAACAAAAAAACTACCGAACAAATGAGTATCAATGAAATGTTCGAGTTGATAGAACGTCACAATTCACTGAAAGGGACAGATTTTAATCAAATTTTAGCTGATTATTCTTCAAGAAATAGATACGATGCTGCCAAACTGGAAATTCCTCAGGACTCGAGAGTCAATTTCGTCCATTCGTTTTTTATCCACTTGATTTTGCGTCAACATTTTCAACCAATCTATCTCGTGAAACCACCCGGTAAAAATTAGCCGAATAATTCAAACAAAAAAAGAGCACAGGTTAAGTACCAATAAAAATTACTAAAAGTTGGAAAAACTCGCAATACAGAGCCCCCATAACGCGATTAATCCCGAATCCGCAACAGTGTGCAGAGACATGATACGCAGCCCTACCCTACGAAAATAGTACACACAGAGAAGGGGTTGAGGTAAGGAATGAAGACTAAGAAACGTAAACAGGGTAGGAAAAAACCAACTGTAGGAAAACCTCGTCGCTGTAATTCTCTTAAAAACAAAGAAACGCCGTAAAAGAAATTACAATTGTTGTACTCGGCTCGGAAAAAGTACGAGAGGGGTGAGGGGGTGAGGGGGGCGCTCCAACACCCGCCACAAAAACATCTAGCCGAGTATAGTTAGAGGAACACGAAGAGACCGAAGAAGAAGAAAAATATAAGCGAGATAAAGACAAAGTGCAGGGATGAGATACACAGTACCATGATGTTTGTTTTTAAGGGTACTCAGATATAGAGAGAAAGAGAGAGCAAGGATGAGAAAGTGAATAGTTTTTGTTATTAGAGTCTTGCGGTTTTTCGGCCCTCTTTTAATAAAACAGCTCTGCGAAATTCCTTTTCACGGCGGCGTTGCTTATGCTCGTGCTCTCTTCGTCGCAACTACAGAATTTTAACAGTGAATATTCCATCGAATGAGACACGACGACGTAAGTATTTCGCTGTAGGCCACAAAGCCTACTACGCCGCCATCGCCACGTCGACAGAAAGAGCTTCAAGGGTGAAAAAAAGTGCGTGAAATAATTAAAGTATAAGAAATACGATGTTTTTATTGTAAATTACATGGCGAAAAACATGGCGAACGAGAAGCTACATTTTAAAACTTCCTACCGTTGTAAAAATTTATTCCTGTATAAGTATTAATTTTTTGTACTGTTCTTTTTTTTTATGCCCTGTAGTAAAAATTTTGATTTTCATTACTATAGGCTTTTTCATTTTGACCCAGTCTAGAAGAGGAAGAGGGGCGGACCAGGGATGAGCATAAACATGTACAAGATGACCTGGTATGGCCCAATAACGAAGCTCGGGCCTAAATGTTAATTCGATGCGTACGCTATTGAAACGCGATGAATAAGAAATTTTATTCTTTTCGTCGTAAAATATCTTAAGTATTTATGACGTTGATAAAATTTTATAAATTACGATTGCCGAGAATTCGGTAAAACAATCTGCGATATTGAACGCGCCGCACGAGCTTTCGAGCTAAAAGTTCGCCAATGTTAACGACGAGCGTGCCTTTCCAGTAATAAAAAATGTATAAATTTATACGACAAAATCTGTTCCACGATTGTTGTTGCTCGAGCGAGGATGAAGCGGGGAAAAGCGTGGAAAAATTCGATCCTTTTTAATATTTTTCGTCTATAAAAATTGCCTCGCTTTTTACGATGCTTGGACCTACTGCGGAGTTGAATTTTTTTCGACTGTCTGGACGTTGAAATTGTCCCACATTGTTGCATTATTTACTTTTGAGGGTTTGTTTATCCAAGTACAAGAAAAGTGATTTAACGTTGGTTGAAAGTGAGTGAGGATGAGCAGGAGGAGGAGGAGGTAAGTTTTATCATCTCTTATCAGGAGTTTTACCATTCTTTTGGCGTATTTTTTTCCTGAACGCGGGATGCGTAACAAATTTAGATAAACATGGCCAAAATGACTCATTTTTCATGTTTTGACATTTTGTTTTTGAAGATTTGAAGTTTGACTTTGAACTTTGAAGAGTGTTGTGTTACGCATACCAAAGCGAATTATTATTAGAGATGTAAGTAGATGAATTTCTTGCCATTTTTTTTGCGAGTACTTCAATTTTTTAGTTTAAGAAGTAATTGAATGTACTCATTATGGCTATGGCGAGTTTGAGCATAAATTGTGTTATTCTTATTACCACCTGATATTGCTAAAATAAAACTAATAAAAGTAACTAGTAAGTGCCCAAATGCCCAATACCATACCACACAGACACAATATTCTATTCATCCCTTTTTTTTCATTATTTTATCACTTTTCCAACTTTTCGTATTATAATTCATTCAATCATTCATTAAGATTTGGTTAACTTTTAATGTTACCTAAATTATATTTTCCAAAAAAATTGACAATTGACAAATTTGCGACTTTTTAAAGAAATTTTTTGAAAAAAAAAACAAACCAATTTGAATAACCAACTTTTGGGCAGTTGACAAGATTGGTATGAAAAAATAAAAATACTCATAACTCATAACTACTCGAATTGGTTTGTTTTTTCAAAAAATTTCTTTATATTATATAGTCGCAAATTTGTCTTGTCATATATTTTTATGAATATTTAGAACTTGCCTTTCTTGCGAGACTAGGAGACTACTTTTGCAACATGATCATTTTATGATTTTTTGATAGATCGGAAATTTGGCTCACTGAAAATTGAAAAAATTCATCATCCACATCGCAGAATAAAATTTTGAGCAGAAGTTCCTTTTTTTTGATGGTTGATGAATTTCTCAAATGCTAAAATAATTAATAAACTCGTAAAAAGGGCTAACGCTAAACATACGTATTCTACATTTCTACAGTGAACGTGATGATCGAAATGAACGGTTGTTACGCATACCGCGTTCAAAAAAAAAATACGCATTTTTTTGGGGCATTTTTAGGCTACGTCAAACTTATTGGCTTCGTTTTCTCGATAGGCATAGGCATAGAAATGAAGTTCGTGTCAAGTTAATAGATTTTTTTATTCTCGGAGTAAGAAGGACGAATGTACGAAGGGTATCTTGTCGACTTCAGCTTGTTGAACTCGACGCCATCTGCAAGGTAGCCTGATCAACTAATGTGGGCGACTTTCGAGATATGTACCTTAAGTCAAGTTTCCCCTTTATAAATATTAATATCAGATAAAGCGCGTTTTGCGTTTAGCGTTTCACTCGAGCAGTTTTGCATTGTGATTGAAGCATCGTAGCATTTCACGAGACAAAGTTTACCTCTCCTTTGGGTAATACTGGACTCGAGCTGAGGTTGACGGGCCACAGCCACAGTTGACGACAATAAGTAAGTGAATTGTAAAAAGACGATTGCGTAGATCAACCGAGGCCAAAAGCAAAGGGTATTAAGTCCGATGCTGGTTATTGTTGTATAACACCCTCGGCGAGAAAATTTCCTCTTCTATGATAAATACCGTTTAATTTCCTACCTCTTTCGATTCCATCTCGTATCTGCAAAGAGAGATGCTTTTATCCACGTCAGAAATATTATTCTAGATAGGAGAAAAAATCCTATACAAATGAACGCCACTCGTTATACGTACCTACGTCTATAGGAGAAAAAAATCTCTTATTCCCTAAATCCCTTCTGTTATTTAACCCACTCAAAAACAGCGAACAAAAAAGCAAGTTAGCGGCGCAGCGTTTTTGTGCTATATCTGTCTGTTTGCCGTGTATAAAAATAAACAGAATATAACTACCTTTTAAAGCTCACCAAAACGAGAGAAATAACTTTTCTGCAGTCTATATTCCCCTTTTGCAGGACCTGGGGCTATAAACGTGTTTTCGAAAGGTGTACATACAGTGTTTTCAATTTTTTTGTCAAGGTTCGAGGATTAGGTATAGGTACCTACCTAGCTACCTACGGAAGATGTGAGATTGAAATATGAGGTTTTACTCTCATTTCGCTAAATTTTGTTTAATTACGTTATTATAGGCTGGTACTAGCTGAGAGAGATAATGGTCGATGATTCATTTCTTATAATTAAGTAATTCTCTATAACGGAGACAAAAACTCACTTGGTGACTGCTTGGCGAATCTGTCACAAAGAAGTCACCAGACGATCAAAAAATGTTTCAAGGGCCTAGAAGACATTCTAGTGATAGCTTCACCAATAATTCGCCATAAGAAATATGAAAACTCACATGGTGACTCCTTGGTGAATCTGTCACGAAGGAGTTACCAGAATTCACCAAGAAGTCACCATACTGTCAAAAAATGTTTCAAGGGCTTAGAAGACATTCTGGTGATTTCTTCACCAATAATTCACCATGAGCAATATAAAACCTCACATAGTGACTCCTTGGTGAATCTGTCGCCAAGAAATCGCCAGAAATCACCAAGGAGTCACCAGACAGCCAAAAAATGTTTCAAGTGGTAGGAGTACATTCTGGTGATTGCTTCACCAATAATTTGCCATAATAGCAACAAATGCTCACTGCGGCTCAGTTTAAATTGATTAAATGACGTTAGAAGAGATTTTGATGAAATTGTCATACCAATGAAATCAACGATATCCATAAGAAGTAACATCTATCAAGAAAGAATTTCTAACCATGACTAAAAAATCTCTTGAATTGTGTTGAAGAAATATAGAGGACAAGGTACAAATATGGACCCCCTCTAGCTTTTTGGCTTTATAGGGTAGAAAAAATTATCAAAATTTTTTTTCGAGTATACCATTCGAAAGGCCAAAGACTCTAGTATATTGTGTAAAAAAATTATTTTTTTTGTTGAAAACTCACAGAGAAATTTGTAATTTAGAAAAGTGACATAAAATGGTACAAATATGTGCTTGGGTACAAATATGGACCCCCCTCAAAAAATGAATAAAAAGTTCAGAAAATTGAACAAAAATTTATTTAAAAATGTTTTTCGATGCTTTGGACTTGTCTTCTTTATTAATAACACTTTTCTCGGTATTCTAAAAACCATTGAATCAAAATTATATGAAAAAAATTTAGGGATCCATATTTATACCCATGCAAAAAATTGGCCAAGTTTATGAAAAATGAAAAAATCATGGTTCCATTTTGACACTTTAGACTTGTTTTCTTTGTTAATAACACTTTTCTTGATATTCTAAAAAATATTGAATCAGAATTAGGCAAAAAAAATTAGGGGTCCATATTTATACCCATGCAAAAAATTGGCTCAGTTTATGAAAAATGAAAAAAAATATGAAAATCAGTTGAAGTATACAGACAAATATGAAAGTATATTTTGAAAGTACACATTGTAAGCTACTTACTTCGCTAATAATTTTTCTTCCGAACTTTATTTGAAGTTGATGAATTACTGAATGAAAAACTTGTAAAATTTTCCATTGGCAAGAAAATAATGCGCAAAAAAAACAATTGCTGATGAGAGACGTACCCAAGTTTGCATGGATCCGAAATAAGTACATGGATCATCGATACTACACTACTAGTATAATTTTTAGTACCCAGCATGACCATAGCGCTAGTGGTTGTACACTAAACCATGGGGGGGTCCATATTTGTACCTGGGTCCATAATTGTACCTTCTCCTCTACCATCTGCATGGATGTCAGGTTAGGGTGAGTCAGGTTGCATTTTTTAAAAAATATTGAAGTCTTACCCCCTAAAAATGTTAATTTTTAGTTCAAAATGGAACCCCTTAAATTTTTATTGAAGAATATTAATATTTAGAGGTGGCACACAAGCGTTGAATGTTGAGAGCTACAAGTGCGCGCAAGCACAATACTTCCCAAGACAGTGCTGTGGGAAACACAAAGAAGCTTGATGGGGTTCATTCTACACAACTATAATGAGAGTGGCATCCCCACTACAACTCATCAAGTGATACTAATCTTTCTTGGATTTTTAAAACAACCATAACGAAGTAGTGATTACGACTTTTTGGCTGTAGAATTCATCCCATACCTACATTACCCACGTTTTTTCCCTACAGTTGCTGAGTAGAATAGAATACTAAATAGCCTCAAATTCACACTTTTTTATTTACGCTTCAAATCTTTTGTATTTCCACCTTCAATGAGCTTTGGAATTGAAAAATTGTTATTGAATTTTCATTAATAACATCTGGAAAACCCTACCAAGGACTAGACTTACTTATCAGGCATTGTAGAGGGGGTAACATTTTGTAAGACTGCTTCAATCCAACAAGGGAATGCAACACTACATTCCCCGGCGCACAACTGTGGGAAGTTTTTGCTTGACGCGCTCATACCTTCTTAAAGTAGTGTCCAGACGGTCCAATATATTTGACAAATTCCCAGATTTGTCAAATTTATTGGACCATCCGGACGCGCTGATTACCCATCAAATAAATTGGAAGGTGATTTGAAAACCAATTAAATTTATTTGATGATTTTCAAGTCCGTTCTGAAAATCATCCAATATTTCCATCAAATGAGTTGCATTGTGTCTGTGCGGAACATTATCACTTGATAATTTTTCAACGTTTGATGAGAAAATCAGTTGAAGTGTGGTTTGAGATTAGAATTATATCATTTTATGAGTAAAATCATTTTCCGGAATAGCTTACGTACCTTCTTTTTTTTTAATGAGAAATAATAGAGAATTAATACTGAAATAATTCAACTTTTGTCAGACAACTTTCCTCACACACTTCTTGATTCAGTTGATTCCCATAACCGCCGGGTGTTTAAATTAAGTACATTAGAAAGATCCCTAACATCATTAAAGTTTATTATTCATTGGGAAAAATAAAAAACAATAGCAATTTGAATGGGAAATTAAGAAAATCACTCAAAATTGCAACAATGTCACTTTCTTATCACCTTATCACAGCAGAGGATTGGAAGTCTTGTCATTCAGAAATTTGAACTTGTGGACGCTCTGACAGGCCTTCAAATCATCAAATACAGATTTGATCAAAATATTTGACAAATCAGATTTGTTAAATATATTGGACTGTCTGGACGCAGCTTAACATTCAACTCTTCTGCGCCACCAGTAAATATTATTTTTTTTAGCTGGAATTTTATGATGTATTTTCAGACATAAATGAACACTTTTAGGGGGGGTAAGACATTGAAAAAGTGAAAAAAAAGTTTCCTATACATAGCTGACTCACCCTAATGTCAGGTATTGGACCTACCAGTGAGATTTCTATCTTACTTGCAAGCAAGCTTAATGTTAAGGGTAAGGACACCCAAAACCAACCAGTGCCCTCATCTGTTATCAGCACTACCTGTTAAAAAATGACATAAGTGTGTTCCTCTATCACACAGACAATTAATTTAAGACCAACCTGACCACTGTGAATTGAGTGTATATCAGATGGTAAAAAATAAGCACCTTGTCATTAAAATGCAACCATGAAAATTTGCTCAATAATTTCACAGAAATCTAGCACAATCAGTAATTGCTCAATATAAATAAGGTACTGTAACCTAAATACGCCAGGTGCCCAATAACACCAACAGCTAATATCTGGAAAACTAAAAGTCGTACCAGGGCTATAACACATACTCAGGTATTCTATAAATGAAAACAACGTGACTAGCGAAATCTAGTTGTGATTTTCAAAGTGGAAATCCAAAAATTTTGCATTCAAAGTTTTTCATTGGTGGTGCGGTGCAAATATCAAAAACGTAATTTTGAAAATAGATGAAGAAAAAAATATTTTTGGCAAGTTCATCAGCTTTCTAATGAATATTTTGTACCTTTTTCTACATGTTAAGCTCATAGGCGATCCATTTTACGCATTTTTTCATGCTAAAATTTTTCTTCAAAGTTGAACATAGGTGTGTCCTAACAATGCCAACGTAATTTTTTTCAATTTTTTTCAGAAATGTCAAAAAGACGTAGAGGTGATTAATAAGTAATATAATTACCTATTTCAATATTATTGATTTTCAATACATTTTTTTGTATTTCTTACAATTTATTTTTTTGTTTTTTAAATTTGAAAATGCATTTTTATTGGGGTTAAAATTTACTTTTGCGGATAATTTTTGTGGTAGGGTTAACATTTTTCATCGTAGATTTCAATAATTGTGTTAAAAATTGGTTTTATCGCAAAATTTTAGATTTAAAATTGAAATCACTTTTTCAAAATTTGAAAATGCATTTTGATTGGGGTTAAAATTCACTTTTGCGGATAATTTTGGTGGTAGGGTATGCATTTTTTATCGTAGATTTCAATAATTGCACTCAAAATTGGTTATACAGTATCACCAAATTCTACTTTTAAAATTTAAAAAAAAAATGTTGGCGTTGTTAGGCACCCAGTTCCTAATAACGCCAAAACGGATGACCTCACTCTGAACTGTTATAGCTCGAAGGAAAAAGATAATAAAAATTCAAACATTCACTCAAAATATACCTTCATGTATCCTTTATCACCTACACGAATCTGAATGGGAATAAGTTCAATTGCGACTGAGTAATTCCAAATTCTTCGAGTGCATGGCGTTAATAGGGCACAGTACCTTATTATAGGACATCACATTTTAAAACCAGGTCAAAATAGTTTGAAATGTAATATAAAAATTTTTTTAAAAATCAAAACTGCTAAAAAAAAATCAGTCGTTAAAAACAACAACAACAAAGACGCAATACCGTTCGAAGTCATTACCGTATCCAATTTCAAATCCGAGCAGACCCATAAGAATAAAATTTACGACAATTTTCATCTGGTTATTTGGGAGCTTAGAGTCATCGCACGTATTTAGAGCTCTGCCTATCTTAAATATTTATCATTATTATAAAAACCTCATTGGAAAAATGATGCTATGAAAAAAGAAAGAAGAACCAACGGAGAGGTAAACTGGTATATAAAAACGCGACAAAAATACTCATTTTTATTCAAATTCAAATCCGCGCTAAATACCTAGGGCAATATCGTTTGAAAAGTTACCATAGAGTATTGTTAATTTCACACGACTGACGGTACCTTTCTATCTGGCTGCGTACCCCCTTCTCTAGGGTAATATAATTGCAAAGGTCAAATAAAAACAAACGTTTGAATAGAGGTACCCGTACCCTTACCCATCTCACCCACTATACCCAGTAGTACCTACCAAGTACCTATTGCTGCGAGCATCATAGTCGTCTCGGCATATTCAAACCTTTACGTACATAGAGTGCTTACTTAATGCGTAAAGCACTTAACGTTTATGTCTACCATAAAAGCTTACGGGTGCATTATTAAAGCACATTTAAAGGCGGCTCTTGTTAAGCCTCGTTTTATTAAAATAACCCGACTACTGTAATTGAATTGTACACAGCTTTGAAAACGCATTTTCATCCACTTTTTAACTCTCCTCCTTTTTTTCTCCACTCTCCGGCACCAGTAGTAAAAAAAAATTACCGATGCTCTTCCTGTTTCCTCATCTTGCATTCATGTAGATGCGAAGCGAGAACCACGTGATGAGATACAATGATAAAAGTTACCTCCTCATTACGCTGCAATTCGGAGCCAATAGCGAGGAAAAATATTATAAGAATCATCTTCGGTCGTGCGGTTCCACGAGTTCGGCTCAGCACACAGCGTGTTCAGTTTATTATAAAACTCACATAAAATATTTAATAACATTAAGAAACAAAAGTTTTTACCGAGCTTTTACATTACATTACCCAGCTACTTTTTTTTCCTTCTTTTCCTTTACGTGGGATAATTTTTATTAGGCTATAGTAATTTTTAATGCGAAAGAGAAAAAGTTATGCTTTTAAATTATGACTCTATAAATTAACTTTCGTGCAATAAAATTTGCATTTCGAAGTTTTTACGCATAGGTTAAAAATCATTTATTCTTTTTAATAGGGTTTTTTCCAGATTATTATATACTTTATTATAATTACTCTTTAGTCGAATGTAGGTAGGTATAAAGGTTTTTAATTTTTCGACATTAAAAAAAAAATAGAAAGCAGAAAAAAACGCAATTCAAATAAACCTAAAAGTCAACATTTACACACGATACTTCGCTCAGCAAATTTGTTTTTTATATGGCGGATAAAATATTAACGCCGAAGAGACGTATTTAACGCCGAATCTAATCAGCGTAAGTAACGCCAAATGAACGGTTCGCGTTTTGCAGAATTAACCTACCTTACTGAGCTAAACAGAGAAAAAGGTTTTAACGAGGATTTGATTTGTTTCATTCATTTTTTTCGATTTGTATAATTCCTATAGAGGTACTTTTCAGTGTCTGTGTCGCGATAGTTTTTTTTTTAGTTGTATGAAAATATGCAGCGAATTTTAGACAGTTGAAAGTTGAGCAAAATTACTGTGCTTTTCTACAAGAAAAACATAAAATGTTGTACCTAAATATTTTAAAATCTTAGTACGTCGAAATTATAGTCGAAATGTCAATGATGACTGACGAGACCCATTCGTAAGAGCAAATTTGGCGTTTTCACGTCCTTCGGAAAAATAAAATACCCCTCCCTTCCTCCCTCCCTCCCTCCCTCCGGCCATCCCTGAAAAAAATCGTCATCCATATTTTTTCAATTCAAAATTAACCCCAAGACCCTATGAGCAAAAAAAGCGATTATAGTGATACAAACAAGACTACTGTTTTTCAAGTTCTCTTTATAGATTATCAAAGCAATTTTTGACCATTGTGTTCTCATTTTTGACCTTTGATGGGATATCTTAAAAAAATGGCGAAAGTAAAGGAAACTTTTGAGCATTTGAAAAGAGAAATTAAGTTTGATTTTCTTTTTTTTCATGGACTTGTTCAATTGCAATGATATCCCATGGGACGAAGCAAAGTAGTTCCACAGCAGAGGGGGAGGGAGTCTCTAAAATGTCAATTTTTGTTACCAAAATGTCCGACTTCTCCAACTAAAATTTCACAGGTGTTTTGGATCAGTGACCTTGAGAGTTCAAACACACAGTCCAATGACCTTAAGAGGGTAGACAGACAGTCAGACCACCTTGGGAAGCCAGACAGACAGAGTGAAAATGAAGTACTTCACCAACTCGGATTTACCATCTTTGTGAACCATTCGATCGATTTAGGAACATACCTACTTTCAAAATCTTTTCGTTTCGGTTCACTTCCATTTTCCTTAGTGATTCTGATTATTTTTGAAAAAAAAAATCAAAATCCACCGGAGGTTCCAGAACGATTTGAAACTGTCGCCAATGGACCCGGGAAGCCAAAAATAGGGTACAAACCAAATTTCAGATTTCTTCGTTTACACGTTTAAGAACGATGATTGTATCATTTTGTTTTTCAAAATCACTGAAGAAAATTTCGGATTTGGACTTGGCATCAGAAGATTTTGAAAATATGCACGTAAATCGAAGGTTGTAAATCCGAGGTTATAAGTGTTGAATTTCATTTTCACCTTACAGTGTTTTTTTTTTCGAAAACTGGAGAATCCGAAAATACACTGGAGGCTCCAGAACGATGTAACACAATTACCGATCGACGCAGGAGGTCGAAAATAAGGTATGAACCAAATTTCAGCTTTTTAGGTCAATTTTCTGAAATTTTGATTTTATTCCTATTTTTGATGCAAATTTGGATTTGTAAAAATTTGCCATAAATTGAAAAATAAATTTCAGCACCCAAAATTTTGGCTGATAAAAAGCAAGACTTTGACAATTTTAGCAAAAGAGGTACCTTTTTAGTAGGTATTAATTACTGGTAAAGAAACTGATACTGTTTGGCAAGTTGTGGTGAAAAAGCGAAAATTTTTGTCGAAAAAAAACATGAGTTTTGACAATTTTAGCAAAAATTAAGACTTTTTGCCAATTATTGGCTAAAAAATGTATTTTTTCGCAAATTTTTTGGAAAAAGCAAAACACTTGAACTTTTAGCCAAAGGAGGACTTTTTGGCAATTTCTGACAAAATAGCTAAACTTTTGGAAAAAATTGAGACTTTTGAAAATTTTTTCAAAAACGTGTAGAAGTATTTTTTTTAGCAGTTTCGCTTAGCAGTGAGAATTTTTGTCAATCTTTGTTAAAAGCGAGAACATTGTTGACAATTTTAGCAAAAAGTGAGATTTTTTAGCAATTATTGGCAAAAAACATGATACTTTTTCGCAATTCAGCCCAAAACAGCAGAACTATCAGCAACTTTTGATTTTGATAAAAAAGCAAGACTTTCGAATAATTTTCGAAAAAAAATCAAGCAATTACCATTACAAAGCGAGAATTTTTGTCAATTTTCGACAAAAATCAAGACAGATAATTTTGACAAAAAGCAGGTCTTTTTGGGAATTAGGTATTGATAAAAAATTATTAGCCTAAGAAAATTAGCCAAAAAAAGGAGGTCATAGGGAAACGCTAGAGGGCAAGCTGAATTTTGGTATACTGGCCTATTTTTATACCCTAAACACGAATCCTTGGTGTCCCCAACTATCCCTTGTGAGCTTTCCCCCAATTGTGGATTTTAGCCCCCCAATGAGGTTTTTTGCCCCTACTTCCCGAAATTGTGGTCCTAGCCCAAAAATAGGGTGTATAAAAGTTGTTCTAAATCAAATTTCCTAACAGATGAGCTATGAACCAACTTCGTCCCCCTAAGGAGGGTGGAGCTGGACTCAATCAAATATAGGTTAATGTTGAAAAATGCACCAAAAATGTACACTTGGAGGGAAAGCTCACTAGGGACAGGAGCGGACTCCACGGATTCGTGTTCAGGGTACAAAAATAGGCCAGTGCACCAAAATTCAGATTTCCCCACCCGCATTTTCCTATTTGATAAGTTTTTGAAATTGACTGAAGGTCCACCCCCCTTAGGGGGACGAAGTTGATTCATTGCTCATCTGATAGGAAGTTTGATTTAGAACAACTTTTATACCCCCATTTTTGGGCTAGAACCACAATTTCGGGAGGTAGGGGTGAAAAACCTTGAAAAATCTCATTTGGGGGGCTAAAATCCACATTTGGGGGGAAAATCACTTGGTATAGGTGCGGACTCCACGGATTCGTGTTCAGGGTACAAAAATAGGCCAGTATGTATACCATAAATTCAGATTTCACCCATTTGATTTAGAACAACTTTTATAGACCCCATCTTTGGGCTAGGACCACAATTTCGGGAAGTAGGGGCAAAAAACCTCATTTGGGGGGCTAAAATCCACAATTGGGAGGAAAGCTCACTAGGGACAGGTGGGGACACCAAGGATTCGTGTTTAGGGTGTAAAAATAGGCCAGTATACCAAAATTCAGCTTGCCCTCTAGCGTTTCCTTATTCAATGCTAATTTTCTTAGGTTGATTTTTTTGCAATTTCTGTCGAAAAACATCTGACCGGAGCTGAGTGTCAGCCTGCGGAAGATCTTGGTCCGGATCAGGCTGAAGATCTGGTTTGGATTATCATTATCCATCATGTGAAACTTTTCTTGGAGAGGAGAGGAGAGGAGAGTTGACATCCATTTTTTTGAGAACTCCTGAACTTGACCAAAATCAACTTTAAGCTTTTCTAATGGCTTAAATGTGATGATATGGGAATGCTAATAACGCTAAGGGTCTTCTTTGCAATAATTCAAACGCTGAGCTCTTGTCGAAAAAATTGAACATTGATCTGAAAATTTGAATTTTCTTGCGTCTCGTTGAGTTTATTTACGGCTACAATTTTTCGCTGGGCTCCACCAAAGGAGGAGTTGCGATAAGGCCATTTTTTGGCCCCGCCTAGTTTTCGACTCGATCACTCTAAAAATGTTGTAATAAATGTCCGAAATACGAATCCGTGGTTAGTTAACCCAAAATCACCATTTTTTGGGCTCTAGGGGTTCCTAAAGTTGCGAATAAGAAAATGATTTTAGGAACCACTGAGTATTATTTTCAGAAACTTTTTTAGCGTAAAATATCTGTTTGAAGCCGATAAACGTTATGAGAGGAGATTTTTTTATTTTCGACCCTCGGAGGCAGAAATGGGGGGGGGTGGGTTTGATTTTTGGAAAAGTTTGGAACCCCCAATTTGATCCTACCCCTTCGAACCTCGTTAAAAAGCTTTTCACAGTTTATTAGTATCTGAGAGACCTCCATCCTATCAAATTTTGAGCTCAATAAAAATTTTTGCTGGTACTCAAAAATCCAATTTTCCAATTTTTTGTAATTTCTATATTTTGGGAACCCCTGGGAAGATAGAAACCTGCGATTTGCGCCAAACGTAACGTTTTGAGGTATATATTCAATAATTAAAGTGAACAAGTTGAATTAAGCTCCCTGTCTATTCGTAATTTTGAACCCCTTTTTTAGAGCCCCCCACTTTAGGCACCCCTAAAAAAGGCGTTTATGCATATTTTTTGAAATAAATTGAAGAATTTTCATTTGAAATACACTAGCAAGTGCTCGATAATTTTTCATATGATTTTTCCTGTAACTTTCAAAATTGAGCTACTTTGGGTCAAATTCTGAGATTTTTACTTCGATAAAATCGTGAAAACGTGATTTTAACAGTTTTTCGAAGAGTTGAATTTCAGAATTTGACCCAAAATAGCTCATTTTTGAAAGTTATAGGAAAAATCATATGAAAAATTATCGAGCACTTGCTAGTGTATTTCAAATGTAAATTCTTCAATTTATTTCAAAAAATATGCATAAACGCCTTTTTTAGGGGTGCCTAAAGTGGGGAGCTCTAAAAAAGGGGTTCAAAATTACAAATAGACAGGGAGCTTAATTCAACTTTTTCACTTGAATTATTGAATATATACCTCGAAACGTTACGTTTGGCGCAAATCGCAGGTTTCTATCTTTTCAGGGGTTCCCAAAATATAGAAATTACAAAAAATTGGAAAATTGGATTTTGAAAAACGACACACTCTCGCATCGAACGATTCATTGGAACGATTCAGATTGCTCGAAAACCATTCCATCATTTTCACGCAGGTAATTTTGATCAAGTGATAATCCCTCAGTATCTCAAACAGGAAATAAGGTGAAAAAAATTCTCCCGAACTTCCTTTAGATTTTCCACCAGCTTCACCTTCATTACCTATTATATCCCTCACCCTTACTTTTTTTTCACATTCAAATACATGTAAAAAGGTCGTAAAAATCACCCAATCCGAAACACTATCCCGATCTACCGATTAATCGAGCCATTAGGCTGATAGAACGACATTGAAAATACGTCGCTGGTTAACATTGTATAACGATGTTTAAACTTACATAAAGGTTTTAAATTACCACCAGCAGTATATTGGCGTAAAAACACCGACGAACATATCTCGTCGTCTTCTTGAACTTGAGAAGAGAAGAGAACAACGTGCACGATGAAGGCAGCTGGGTGGAAGCAGAGACGAGAGATTTGACGCTGTGCTAAATTTTATCACGCCATAGTTTTTTATACGTCATTAGTTGGCGGAAATTGCTATTTAAAAAGGCATCTATGGCTCGTACAGCGTACTATACGTATACACAAGTTAGCATAGTGTACATTACATACACATATGCCCCCCTGAACAACCGCCATTCTATAAGTCTTCGTCGTATAGTGTATACGCGGAAAAGCTCTCTATATCTGGTAGTGCAGCAACAGCCGAGGCAGCTTTAGATATGGTCTCGCGATAAAGTATATCAAAACTTATGTCTATTTCAGCATTCTCAAACATTCGCGCGTTTAACAGCGCCATAAAAGAGCCAAAATTACTTCGAACGAGGGGGTACACGACGCGTATCCGTATTCGGAATATTAAAACGAGGTCCCCGGCGAGAGAATTACACTCCAGAATACGAGTATGTCTTGTTCGCGCTCTCTCTTATCCGAAACGTTTATATAGCTACGTACATTTAAATCGTATTATCTTAAATTTTCCAAATATTATCCGCTCGTTTTTAGCTCCAATTATTCAAATACATTTAGAAAGTCAATTTTGCGCGGTAAACTGAGGTATGAGGACGTGGGGCGTGGGGCGTGAGGGGCATGGCGTGGTGCGAAAACGAGATGTTTTAATGTATTTTCGTCGCGCGCTTTCGCCTGCTTCGCCTTCTCCTTCTCGCCTCGTTCCTTTTGATTATTAACGTCGCGTCGTCGTCGGTGTTCTTTTGTCTCACGACGACACAGCGAAAAAGGTCGTTTTGTATTACGAATGTAGTTATACGCGACTTCGACTGCGAGCGTAATTCTCCGGTGACGTTCATTAGCGCTTTATGAAATAATTCTCGTCGGGATTTCATTTCCTTTGCTGTAGTTCGATCTTTGTTATTTATGTATCTAAATATTGACAGAGAAAAACTTTCAGCGATGGAATGCAGTGTAATTTTCACGCTGCTGTGAGAAAGTTGCACGAAAATTGTTTCGAATCGGAATGTCAACAACGTGAAAGAATGAGAAAAATTGTTGATTTGAAACAATCGTTATTACCTGAAGTTTTTATACTGTATTTGTACTAGAATCGAACCGGTTTCACCTTCCTACGAACCAGTTCTCCATTCCACCGGAGCTGCTCTCTCTTATGCACCGCTAAACCAACCAATGTACTCTCACATCGCTTCCAATAGGTTATAAAATCGTACCTAACTGTTTAATGAATCCTACACGCGAATGAAATCGCCTCATACGAGTATATGCGGAGGGAAAATGGCCGAAATTGAATTATACGTTCAGCCACAAACTCTATGTGTGGGCAAAGTGCAGGAGGTTGGTAGGCTATGGTAATGTACGGTTGCAGAGACGAACGCCGAGCACCGAGCAGGCTGTCGAAATTCATAAAATACCGTTTATACAGGAAACAAAGAATTCATTATCGTTTACCGCTCACTTCCGAGACAAGGGTCGTGTAAATATTTTTCTCACCCTTGACCAGCGACGTGTTTTTCACACCCTTCTCTCGAGAAACGTGTGGAAATGGGTTTGCTGGCGAACTCGACGTAGTCGACGTAGAGGTATCAGTCGAACGACAGCCAAAACGATGGGGTGGCATTAAATGAAATATTTGCGAGGCTCGAGTCGTATTCGATTCGGAATACAATCCGGCAAGTTTTATTCAGGGTTTTGCAATGCATTCTCTAGTATGTACTTTTTTTTGGCAATAATTGTTAATACGTAGCTCTCAATGCAACAACATGAATGTGTGTGTGTGTGTGTGTGTGTGTGAGATGGGGTGCATCTAAACCATTTTTTTATCGAATTTTTTCGCTTTTGGTGGATACTAAAAAGTTTACCTTTGGGATTAGGAGATGCAAAAAAATAAAATAAAATGAAAATAACAAAGGTACTATTTTAGGTGATACGCAGAGAGGGGTCATGAATGCTTCTTTCTCTCTCTCTGCAAATAAATCAATTATTTAGGAGCTTTTGGACTATTTTAACGAAACAGTTTCAAATCATGTACACACGAAATTGAATTTTTTCAAAAATCAACGAGGGAATTTTTTGAATTCGCACTGTTTGATTTCAATGAAACCAAGCTAGATCGAAAAAGTATGTCCTAAAACCCCTGGAACCAAAGTTTCAAAACTCAAAATTCATTTTCGGATTTTTGACGCATTTTTGAAAATTTTAAAAATTCAAAAAACCTATTTCAAGGGCGATTTTTAAACGACTCCCACACGTCATCAATATCTTAGTTTTGAACCGTTCAAGAGCCTCCAACAAGTGGTTCTTTTTTAATAAAAATTGCCAAAATAGTCTCGTTTATCGCTACAATCGTGGAACAACTATTTTTTGGGTCAAAATTTCTGAAAGTTCAACTTTTTTGTCACAAAAAATAAGTAGATAGGGTACATTTTTTTGGTCAAAATTTCGAGAAAAAAATTGTTACCAACTAAAATTATCAGAAAATATTACTTTTTTGCCAAAAAATTGCAAGGAAAACCTTTTTAGCAAAAACTCCAAAGAAGACTCATGTTTTGTCAAAATTGTCTAAGCTGGGTTTTATCTTCAAAATTCCCTAAAAGTTTTGATTTATTGCCCTTTTCTCGCAAATAGAATTTTTTTGGTCAAAATTTCCAAAAAGTCTTGCTTTTGCTGTCAAAATTGCAAAATTGCTAAAAAAAAACACAAAACAGTTTCTTATCATATTGGTAAGAAAAAAAACTGCAAAAAAAAAGAACATGTATTGATAGGTATATAAATTGGGGAAAAAACTTGTTCTTTCTTATCAAAATTCCCAAAAAGTCTTGATTTTTTGCCAATTTTTTTTTCGAAAAAAGAACTTGTTTCGTTTGAAATGTCCAAAAAGTCTTGCTTTTTTTGTCAAAATTATCGCTAAACAAATAAGTTTCTTACTAACCTCAAAAATGTTTCTTATTTAGCCAAAATTGCAAAACATCCTACTTTTTTGTACATATATAAAGTGTAAAAAATATGGCTATCTTTTTTGGTAAAATTTCGAGAAAAAACCTGTTTTTTGACCAAAAAAAATCGTGAAAAGTTCTTACATTTGAAAGTTATCCAAGTTTTTGGGGAAAATTCATGAGGGTGAATGGTCGTTCGGTGAAAAGGTAGATACTAATTCGAAAAATCGGATCCGAGAATTATTCAGTTGTCAAAAAAAGAACTCCTTCAAGGCGATGGAAATGAGGGATAATGGATTTGAGGGATCATTTTGTCCCAGAATCACTTTTTCTGGATTTTCTTAACAAACAATCGGTCTAAAATTCACTGTTGAACTACCACTTGTAGAATGTCGTGGGAACCTCGCCTGAAACGATCGAAAGGATACTCAACATAACCACTGATCAAAGGTAAAAGTCTCAAAATTCATTTTTTGACCCCCTTCGCAGCGATTTTGAAACGTATCGAGAAAGTTTAAAAATCGTTTAAGGTCCCAGAATGACTCAAGACTAGTAACTTACATACGTTTGTTGGTGTATTGGATTATTTCATTTAAAAATTTTAAAATACTTGGTCCTTCAATCAGATTTTTTTCAATTTTTTCCAATTTTTCTAAAATATTTTTCTAAAAATTTACCAAAAATTTTAAAATGAACTTTTGAACTCCAAAGTGCTCTTTCGATCTGGCTTCGTTTTGCTCCAATTGAGGGATGCCTTCAAAAGGCACTCTTTTTAGTAAATTTAATAACCCACTGAGGCTCCAGGGTGTCTTAAACTGGCCTCAATTCAGTTTGAGAAGTCCAAAATGAAAGAAAAATTCGAACATCAGCGAGCAAAATTAGAATTTTCAAACATTTTTCAAACTTTAAAATGTGATAAACTCGGCCAGTAAAAAGTATCACAATCGTTTTTTGTTTCAACTCGAAATTTTTTCAAGTTTTTTGTATTTTTACATATCTGTGATTGTTCGACTACAAAACAGTGGTAATCATCATTCTTGGATCTCCAGCTACGTAGTTTTCTGAAAATCCAGAGTGCTCGAGCAGAAGTGGAACAACTTTGGTGTGTCTTTATTGGCCATAGGTACTCTCGACCGTTCTGTGTAATTATCGCGAAATTCAAAAAATTTTTAATTATGGATGTGTTTTTGCTTGAAATATCATAAAATGTAATAAAAAGTCGAAAGAATTTTTTCTGAATATTGATAGTCTAATAAAATGCCAGAAAATTGAGTATTTTTAACAGCTTCACATAATTTTAGCCATTCATTGTTTTTTTTTTTTTTTTTTTTTTTTAAGTTCTGTAACTTCAATTATTGAAATCTAAAAGTTTACTTCAGTCAGTACAACCAGTGTTGGAAAATAAACGGTTAAAAAAAAAAAAAAAAAAGACAAAACAAACGTTTTTTTTGTTTAACGTTTTTTTTGTTTAAAACAGAGTTTTAAACTGCTAGATTCATGTTTAAAATGTGTTTTAAACACGTTTTTAACACAAATTCATTTGTTTTGGATTCATTTTTTCAAATATAATATGTTATCCAGTCATCAAATTTTAAGATGTGATGTCATAAAATAGCTATAAAGTTCAATAAATATTTAAAAATTGAAATAAAAACACAAAATTTGCCGTTAAAAAAAGTATAGGAAGAAGAATGAAAATCTAAAAATTCATTTCCTTCAATTTCACTACTTTTTTAACCAGAAATTGAAAAAAAACGTGTTTTTTAAAATGAATTTGGAGTTGAAAAAAAAATTTGTTTAAAACGAAAAAAACCATTTTAAACAGAATTTTGTTTTAAACACTGTCTGTTTTTTTCTCGACGTTTAAAACACTGTTTTAAACGTTTTAAACATACGGTGCTGTTTTTAACTGACAACACTGAGTACAACTCAAAATATCAAGTATTGGTCCTTTTTTTCAAAGTTCTTTGAACTCGAACGAAAAAAGTATTGTAAGATTGTGTGTAAAGTAGATGCTTATTCAAAATACAGAATATGATTCAATTTTTACCAAGGTTTTGAAAACCTGAAATTATTCAGAATCCTTGATTTTTTCCCTCAGCTTTTCAAATGTGAGCCTCACGTTGACCAATAGCTTACTAAAAGTTCCCTCCAGTAACTTTTGTGAAATTATTAGCAAATTACCTATACTTAGAGGCACCAGTAATTCAACAGAAATGACCCTTTGGCCTTTCGAGTCGATCTAGAGCCTTTTTTTCAACTCACAATCCAGCTCTGCTGACCAAACTGCATCGTAGGCTGAATAAAAGTCTTCTCAACTGGCCATGCCGCCACCCTCCTTCGCCTCGTATAGGTACGCTCGATCTTCTATAATATTCTCATATTTCTTACTTATATGTATACGAGGATATTTAAGATTCGAAGCCTTTCGAGTACCTATTGTGCAGCACCCTTTTTTTTCGCAGTAAGTATAGCACATCCATCAATCTACACGACAAATATTCACTCATCGCCCTTGTGTTTCTTTTTACTGCTGGTCGTATATACGAGTATTCGCGTTGGATTAGGTTGCTGTGCAGCCCCATATATATATACTATACGTAGAAATTCATCAAAAAAAAAGTATTGAAAAAGAAAAAAAATACATCTGTCAGAACAGCGATTCATTATTACTACCATTTCGTTACATAAAACGTTTAATCGGACGTCAAAAATATGACTGATCGTTTGAAAAGCATTCAATGAAAATAAAATTAGCTTTTTTTTCTCCTCTCTTTCTATCGTGTTCGTCATTATCTGGTTCATACGTTCGACCATATAGTAATACTATACGAATGAATGGTATTCCATTCTGTGTGCGAAAATCGTCTGTTCGATTCGATGTGTAGAAAGTTCATTTACACGGTACAATCGTTTCATAAAGTTTTTTTTCCACAACTCGATAAATTTATCGACGTGTATACAGTTTACCAAGGTTTTTAAAAATTATAATGGATGCAGGGTAGGTCTCTTCTCTTCCTGCTCCCTTCGTTTGGTATTTTCCTCCGTACGGATCAATCTGGCCGTTGGTGTCACGTTTGAGTACGTGATAGGGGGTGAGAAGAGGTACAGGGAGTAGAACATCTATCGTTTTATGAAAAATGAACACCGGAGTCGTTAAATTGATACACAGACACGCGCTTACTACGCTCACAGTGCACAACGTGCAACATCCAAATGAAAAATTAACCAAGTTTATAACAGATGTCGGTCCACTTTGGAGCGCGGACTTCAGCTCTCGTATACAAAATACGTACCAAATTCATCGACGTGCTCGTCACTCCTCCTCTATCACGTTTTGGAAATTTTTTTCGCACAAGGAGGTGTTAACATTTAAAATTAATTGTTGCGCCTTTCAACCCCAAATAACCCGAGTGTTGCGAGGGTGTAGTCGACTCGAAATACGTACAGCCTATATATATATACGAGGGAAAAAATTATTCATCCTTCGTCTCTCTTTATACGCGAAATGACTTTAAATTTAGAGGGTTGATTTCAAAGCGTTTTTTCCTTATTCTTCTACTATACGAGACGGTACGTTTTTTTCATCCCTATCTAAGTGAAAGTATTTGTCGCAAAGGTATGTCTGTGTAGAAATAAACACAGAGAAGGCAGTCGAGAAAAAAAGAAGTTCACTGTTTTAGAATTGTACAATATACGTATAACTTTAAACAAACGACACGAAGGTTTTTTTTTTTTACCGTAGATTAAAACGAACTGCAAAATAACCAAGTATCGGAGCGAAAACATAAAAAGTGCCTTTTTAAAATGCGAATTTCCTGGGAATTTTCCTTTCTATTTTTTTTTCAAAAGCCTAGATGGACGATAGGTAGTAGTTTTATCGTTTTTGAAACTAAGTTACGTCGAAGTTCTACGGATATTTGCAAATCGCGATGTTTTCTTGCCAACGTCTGTCTTTTTTCATTCATTTTTCGTTTTGCTTATAATTATCAAAAGAAATTAAGAACGAAAAAGATGGTTATCTCTTTAAAGAGTTGGAATCAGCGACGATTCAGTGAACGATAAGAAAATGTTTTTTGAGCAGGAGGGAGAATAAATTTGTAAGCTTTGTAGGGTTTTAGATTTAGGATTTTTTTATGTCTTCATCGAATCCCTGAACTTCTTCTGAAATTGTCAAATAATAAAGGACCTGTTTTTTTTTTATTTGTCAAAGTTACTTTATAAGATTCTGGATATTTTTGGGCCTATTTACCCAAGTCAAAAATCGTCAATTTTTGTCAAAGTAGGTACACATTTAAAAAGCATACATTTTTGATAAAATTCTTAAAAAGGGGCCATTTTTGGTAAAATTGTCAAGATGGGACAATTTTTGGTAAAATTGTCAAAAAATGTCAATCTATGGTAAAAGAGCCATTTATTGGTGAGATTGTCTGGAAGCGTAAATTTTTGGTGTAATTATCAAAAAGAGCCAATTTTTAGTAAAATTGTCAAAAAGGGCCAGTTTTTGGCAAAATTGTCAAAAAGTGCCAATTTTTAGTATCTAAACTTGTCAAAAAGTGCCAATACTTGGTAAAAGAGCCATTTTTTGGTGAGATTGTCTAAAAGCGTTACTTTTTGGTATACTTATCAAAAAGAGAGAAGTTTTGGAATAATTATCAAAAAGGGCCAATTTTTGGTAAAACTGTCAAAAAAATCCATTTTTGGTAAAATTGTCAAAAAGTGCCAATTTTTAGTAAACTTGTCAAAAAGTGTCAATCTTTGGTAAAGGAGCCATTTTTTGGTGAAATTGTCTGGAAGCTTAAATTTTTGGTGTACTTATCAAAAAGAGCCAATTTTTGGTAAAATTGTCAAAAAGGGCCAGTTTTTGGTAAAGTTGTTAAAAAATGCCAATTTTTGGTAAAATTGTCAAAAAGTGCCAATCCTTGGTAAAATAGCCATTTTTTGGTGAGATTGTCTAAAAGCGTTAATTTTTGGTATAATTAAGTATCAAAAAGAGACAATTTTTGGAATAATTATCAAAAAGGGCCAATTTTTGGTAAAACTGTCAAAAAGAGCCAATTTTGGTAAAATTGTCAAAAAGGGCCAATTTTTTGGTAAAATTGTCAAAAAGGGCAATTTTTGGCTAAATTGTCAAAAAGGTGCCAATTCTTGGTAAAAGAGGCATTTTTTGGTGAGATTGTCTAAAAGCGTTAATTTTTGGTTTAATTATCAAAAAGGGCCAATTTTTGGTAAAATTGTCAAAAACGGCAGTTTTTGGTAAAACTGTCAGAAAGGGCCAATCCTTGGTAAAAGAGCCATTTTTTGGTGAGATTGTCTAGAAGCGTTAGTTTTTGGTGTAATTATCAAAAAGGGCAGTTTTTGGTAAAATCGTCAAAAAGGGCCAAATTTTTGGTAAAATTGTCAAAAAGTGCCAATTTGTGGTAGATATAATTATCAAAAAAGGCCAATTTTTGGTAAAATTGTCAAAAAGGGCCATTTTTTGGTAAAATTGTTAGAAAGGGCCAATTTTTGGTATAATTATCAAAGAGGGCCGATTTTCAATAGAACTGTCAAGTAGAGCCAATTTTTGGTGAAATTGTTGAAAAGGGCCATTTTTTGGTAAAATTGTTGAAAGGGTCAATTTTTTTCAACGTTATCAAACAGTCCTGTTCTTGCCAAAGTTGCCAAAAAATTCTGTTTTTTCCAGAAATTTGAAAAATTCTAATCTTTTGTCACAGAGTGTTAATTTTTGGCGAATTAACGAAGAGTTTTAATATTTTTTCGTCAAAATTCTAAGAAAGTAGTTTTTTTTATAAAATACTCAAATTTTTTGGTGTTTGTTAAAATCAGAGGACAGATGGGAGGGGGGGGGGCTTCAAAAAGTCCTACCAACAGGAAAATACATTTTGTAAAAAGTGAAATTTAATTTTTTTAAACTAAATAGGTAGTAAGGTAGGTAGGTATAGGTAGGTAATGTTTATAAACATAGCGTAACTTATTCTGAATAAAATAAAAATATTTATCGAATAGGATTTTCAAGCGCATTCAATTATTGTTAGGGACAAATGTGGTAGAGAATTTACTTCTAACTACACGAATTACGAATCAATACATTAATAACATATAAATACATATTAAAAAACAAAACAAAAATAAAATACATAGTTGAACGTAGTTGGTGATTGTAAGATTATCATCACTGTGAAATGCAATTTCATAGGTACATCATGATGTGAATTTTTACCACCTCATTAAAATTTCTTAATTAGTTAGTAATGTAATTACAAATGAATTCATTCATTATCAGTAACAACATTGTTGTTGTTACCGTATACTAAAATTATTCCAACTTATTACAACACAAGCGTAGACGTATAACGTAAGATACATATTTTAAATTCCATTTATTTCTCAAACAGGCTAGATCTTCTCCCGATAACTTTTTTTTCGATGAAAAATTCAAATGCAACTTGATGATTTCGATGGATCACGAGATTAAAAATGAATTCCTTTTTTTACGATAAATAAGCCAAAATCTGTGAAAATCAATTTAAAAACAACAACGTTTAGTCGTAATCTGGATTTCTGATGGCTTTCCAAATTAAAAATGCAATAAATATTACCGCAACGATGGTGAAAATAGCGGTTCCGGTTAATTCTGGATTTTGGGCTGGAGCATCGTTGGATTTCTTTTCAGGATCTGCCTCGTGAGGCAAACTCGAAGCGTTTTGAGATTGCGCTGTAGCGTTTGTTTCTTCGACAGTTGATTCTAATACGATTTCCTCAGTGGCATTGGTAATTGAAGTGGTCTGCTCTGATGTTGTCTCGGGAGCTGAAGTGGTTTCTACTGGAGGCGGCTGTGTCGTGGTTGTTTCGTTTACTGATTCGGATACATTCAAAGGAGTCGATGCTGAGCTGGGTTCAGCTGGAGGGAGTTCTGATGTTGTACTAGGAGCTGAGCTCGCTTCTACAGGAGGTGTTGGTGGTGTCGTTGCATTGGTCACCTCAGGACTGGTCTCAGCAGCAGAAGGTGGGGGAGGTGTCGCCTCAGTAGACGGTTCAACAGGTGGTTGGGCTGATGTAGTATCAGGTGCTGCAGCGACCTCGACAGGAGCTGGTGGAGGTGGTGTTGCCTCAGTAGTTGGATCAGCAGGTGGTTGTGCTGATGTAGTATCAGGTGCTGGAGCAGCCTCGACAGGAGCTGGTGGAGGTGGTGTTGCCTCAGTAGCTGGATCTGCAGGTGGTTGTGGGGATGTAGTATCGGGTGCTGGAGCAGCCTCCACAGGAGCTGGTGGAGGTGGCGTTGCCTCAGTAGCTGGGTCAACAGGTGGTTGTGCAGATGTAGTATCAGGTGCTGGAGCAGCCTCGACAGGAGCTGGTGGAGGTGGTGTTGCCTCAGTTGAGGGTTCAGCTGGAGCAGCTGGGGATGGTGCTACCTCAGGAGCTGGTTCGACAGGTTGTGGTGCGGCTGCTTCTGGTACTGGATCTGCTGGTTTTGGCGGTTCTGGATCTGCAGGTTTTGGTGGTTCTGGATCTGCAGGTTTTGGTGGTTCAGGTTCGGTGGGAGCAGGAGGTTGTGGGGCTGAATCGGGACTGGGAAGTGGCTCGCTGATTGGTTCTGGTATAGTAGATCCGGCTGAGTCACCTGTGAATGATATATGAAAGCAGTTAGCGTGAGATTCTTGAGGAATTGACGTAGAAATTTTTTTGGGGTGATGGGGTGAGGGACAATTCGCATGATTTATTTATTTGAAAATTATGCAGATGGGAAGGTATTCGGATCAATAAGTGCATAGGCTTAAGTTGAATTTATTTTCTTGGTATTTTGAGTAATTAATAATTTTTTCCAAATGTGCTTTGGATCATCTATGACGTAGGTAAGTACCTACTTAATTATTTGGCACATTATTCAGAATTTTTGGTGTACTTACTCGGTGCGTTTTCTTGCGTCATTACAAATGTGGTCAATAAAAGCGTCAGTAAAAACGTAGTATTCCGCCACATCGCGAGTTTACGTTCAAAATATCGAATAGATGATAAATTTACGTTAAATTAAAAATCTCACCATGCATTTAAAACACCGATTATTTTAATATCGAATTGAAAAATAATTTTGCCCACTACTCGGCTCAATTCGCAGAATTTTTCAAACGACTTTACGATTTCAAAATGATTCACGAATAGCGGTCATCACATTCACATCACGAACTAAAATGTACTCGTATCTACCAACGTAAATTTCAGAATACCTTTCAATAATTAAAAGCACCCAGTGCTACGAGTATTACATGTCTTTTGAAGAAATTCGTGTTTTTGTGAGGAATTTGATCTGATTCTTATGAGATAAAGCTTCGGTGGGTTGAGTATTTCAAAGTCAAGATTTTACATATCTCGATGTACATACATTATAAGTACATACAATATTTATAAACACGTTTAATTATTTGGTATCTGATAATAATGCTGGTACGGTCGAGTAATTAAGTGATGTTTGCTTCTGTCTGTATTCGGTTTCTTGAAATGCATTAGGTGATTAGCCTAGGTGAATGTTCCTTAACCAGTCGATAATATTTTTTCTCAGTTTTGAATGATTAAATACTTGAATAATTTTTACAATTGATTTATTCGTCAGATAAATACCAAACTTGCTATCAATAATTAAAACAGGTAGACTGGCTATCTGAAATGCTTGCAAAAGAGGATAGGAGAGATAGGTAAATAAATAGGTGGGTACAATGATAAGGAAACAGAGTTACTTCATTTCCCAAATTAGGTTCGTATTAGTTGTGTGAAAAAACGAATTATGAAGACTTTTTGACTTGATAAAAGTTTGAAGAAGTTTTTCTGTAGTTTTTTTCTCAAGGTTAAAAGAAAACATTGCGAACTTGTTTAAAGGGTATGTAAATTGTACGTTGCAAAGTGAATAAAAAAATGTGTATTCAGATAACTTGTTCGTAAGTATGTAACTATGTATTGTTCTCAGCATACCTAACAGTTTTTCTAGAATGCATTTGTTTTTCTTTCCATTTTGTCTGATTTACCTAATACAACGTAAAAAATGTTCTTTGACATTTTTAAAGACTATTACAGGTACAATTTTACAGATAGGTACCCCGAATTTCAAACATTAATCGCTCTCAATGTGTACTTTGAAACGAAAGCAAATATGACTTACCTATACCCACCTAGTGAATGAAAAAAATTATTAAGAGACCGTAAGTTGACTGCCCTGATAATTATAGCTACTTTCTTTCAAATGTGAAGAAATAATTAATTACTCATTCATAGATAATGATTTAAGGTAGGTCGTTTCGTGAATTTTTTATCATGTTGGCGTGTAAAAAATTGTTGAACATTGAACTTGGAATACTTAATTGAATTTTCAATCAGTTTACCTACCTAATCCGTGCCCCTCGTTGATTCGAATAACCATCATAATGATGGTGTTTGTTTTACGATTAATAAGTAGAGGCAGGCAATATGTACCTAACCTAATGTATTTCTACTGAATTTAGAAAAACAAGTGTCATATGCGATTTAGAATTTTTAAAATTTAATTTTTGTAGCTTTGGTACTAATCGAATATTTTTTTTCTTTCTGTTTCAGGTGAGTACAAAGAAGTTTATACCTATCAAAGTTGATGCTGCTGCAGCTGTAGTGTTATTATATCGAATCATTCCAATGTCCCCAGCAAAAGATAAGATGAAATTGCGAGAAGTTTGATTTTATCTGACGGTGAGAATCAAGAGTGGTGATGATATCATTCTGTGAACACTCTCGATTAATCAAGTACATACTTAATTGGATTTATTTAAACTTCTTTTTAGGTATAGGGGTATAGGGTTGAACTCGATGCAAACATCGAAAATTGGAATTTCAAATTTTGCTCATTTTTCTTTTTTTGAGTTTTCTTCGAAGACCTAGTTCACCAGGTACCATTTGCACTGTAAACAAAATAAAATAATTAAAAATAATTGCAAAGCTCTAAAACGAGTTTTCAAGATAAAAGCTCAACTTTACGTGATTAATACGGAAAATTGTGAGCTAGAATTGAGAAATTTAAAAAATACTATGCAATGAAGTACCTTTTTAAAAATTTTCAATAAACTAAGTAATTTTCAATCTGCGATTTCAACGTAGGTAAGGTAAGGAGAACAAAGAGCTCCCAGTTTTGATCAAAATTGAACATATTTTTGAAATTAAATTACGTTCAGCGATTCAAAGAGCCCCGAAATTTACTTTTTTTCTCAGATATTTTGTTCAATTTCTTAAAATTTGATTTTTTATGCGGATTTTGTAGGGCAAAAAAACTAAAAAGTAGTGTTTAAAATTTTGCTGAATCGTCACAAAAATAATGAAAATTGGGACAATTTAAATTTCTGAATCTTAATGTGGTGACAAAAAAAAATTTTGATCAAAAGGGTCCAGCCCAGGCTATTCTTGAGTGAAAAGTAAAAAATGCTGTCTACAAAATATATGATTTTTGGTCGAGATGGATTATGCATTAAGAAATATTAAAATTTTTTGAGTAATGGTGTGAGGATTGTTTCCAAATTTTACGAGTAAAAATCAACCATCTTTAAAGTTCAAAAACCTGAAAAATGAAAAAATGTGACGACGTTTGTACGTATTACTGGCAAGATAACCTCTCCAGGTGTTTGCCTCCAATAATTTGAATTGGACCGATATTTTTGAAGAAGAGGCCCGCTACCCCGGTACCCCCATAACCAAAATTTCAGCTATTTAAATTGGTTTTTAGATTTCTGGTAAATTTTTGAAAACCCAAAATTGACTATTTCTGGCGATTTGTTCTTGAAGTTTACACAAATGGCTGTATCTTGTCTAAAACTGGTCCCTCGAATTAAAATTTCACCATTTCGAGCCATTCTGGATCATACAGCGTGACTTTAGTTCTCTCCAGAAGGCGTTGAAATCAATTTGGGCAGCTGTAAATCGAGCTGTGGCTTTTTATCGACCTATTCGACGAGTTGATCCACATTTCGACAAATTTTCAGGTGAGCTTTCGAGTAGGTGTTTTCGACCAGCTTTTTAATTATTCGTCTTTTTCATCGAGTAAATAAGATGGTTAATAAAAACACACTCGAGATTTCTCTGTCTCGGGAAATATACTTGTTAAACAGGTATAAAATAAGCCATAAATCGATTTATTTCCACCCCAAACTAATTTTCGTACTCTCTGAAAAAATTTGAAAATTCTGGAAACCCCAAAAATCACGCTGGAGGTTCCAAAATGACGCAAAATGGTGAAATTTGATTGGTTGGATTTGATATTAGTTTCAAGACTTAGGTATTTTCAGGCATTTTTTTTGTACTTCCTTCCTCAAAGGGACGCTAAATTGAAGTTGCAAGTCCCTATAATTTTCACCCCCCCCCCCGGCGCAACTGTGTTTTGAGAAAAAGTATAAGAGCCTAAATTATTTTTTTATTGCTTAGTATTTTATCCCTTTTTTTGCTGCTCTTCAATTAATAATGTTCCATAATTCAACATTTTCAATGTGGCAACTTTGATAGATTTTGTATTTGGATAATTTTGACCTAAAAAAATTGAAATTTTTTGAAAAAGTTAGATACTAAAATTTATTATTTTTTTCAAATTCTTTCATTTTTTTTTGATTTTATAACAACTTTTTGATATCTATTTTTGAACTTTCTTTTGGGAGGACTAGGACTACGTTCTCCCGGGTCCTCTCCCCCTTAAAAAAAGCCCTGGGTATTTTCATCATGTACCTACATTTTTTTGTTGACTAAAACCAACACTCTGAATCCGGAATTTTCATATCTTCTATAGACATTCTGGTCAATTTAAAAATTCTGGAATGATTGAAAATTGCTCCAGAGGCTCTAGAATGGCTCGTAAGCGCAAAATTCGAATTCAAGGGACTAATTTTCATCATTTTTTAAAAAATAAATATTAATTTTTACAATAATTAAAAAACTTTAATTGTCAAAAATGGTCAATTCTGGATTTTTAAAAATTCACCATAAACCGAAAAATTGATTTGGTCTGCTGAAATTTTGATTATGGGAGTTCGGACCGAGTCCTTTTCAAATATTACTGTCTGTTTCAAATCGAAGTCGAACTCTTCGAGAGATTTTCTCGCAACGATGATTTACTTATAAGCTACGAGAACATTGAATTTTGTGCCATGATCAAAAAATATCCATGATCGAGTTAACACTGTGATTAAAAAAAAAAAAAAAGTTTCATCCTAATTATTTAAATTATTGTATGATATCAAGAAATTTTCAAGAAATGATTCAAAACAAAACTAAAAATCTTGTTTTGCTCTTCCTTTGAAATATTCAAAGTTATAGAGCTTCGAAAAATGAACAAGTTTTGCTATGATTATTTTCGATCAAGGACAAAAATCAAAAGAATTATTCAATTTTAGTGGATTGGCAATCTTTAGCAATTTCAAAACCTGATGCGATGAGTACCTAACTTATTCGAGTTTCAGCCCATGACCTAAAATTGTCGTAATAGGTATAAAATTGACTCTTCTTTGACGTATCCACTTCCTTGACTATTTCACAGAATAAACCATTAAACCAATCAATTAATGAAGTTCACGATTACTTTTTTCAAAATCGGCGTGCAGCTCCTTCAATTTGTAAGTTGGGCAAAAAGTCCATCAAAAAATTTAATTTGGTTTAGTTTTCGATGGGCTATTAAACTCCCATGGGCCAAAATTAATTTTGACCAGTATTCAACATAAATAAAGTCAATAAAGATTTGCCCCTTCAATTCCAAAGATAGGCAACACCTTCAGCTTACGTTAATTTTTACAAGTACCTACGTTAATCTCTGAGCATTTATTTACCCTATTTTATCTGAACTTAATCTGAAGTCTCACAAACTTAAAAGACACTTGAGGATGGTGAGCTCTGAAATCACCCCTCACCACCTCCAATAGAAGGTTGATGAAACATTTGAAAAATTTTGAATTGGAGTGATATATGAACAGGCTCAAAAAATCATATTTTTATAGGTACTTGAAAAACAGTTTTTCATCAGTTGAAATATTTTCAAAATACGTATAGATACCTACTCTCTAATTAAATAATTTGCATGAATGGTAAAATATTTACGCTACGTAAGAATTGTAAAGTTATTTGAAAAAAAAATGGTGGATATTTTTATAACAATTTTTTATTAGTCAATTTTTTTTCAAAATAAGCACTCCCAATTAATTAGCACGAGTGGAAAAATACGAGAAAAAAAATTGATATTTCATCACACGTCAGAAATGCCAATGTACTGACGAACATTTTGAATCCTAATTTAAAGCACTCGATGATTCATCGTACTCGTATGTACGAGTAAGTAATATAAAACTCATCGACATTTCACGACTTGATATTATCACATGTTGAAAATTTGATGAAACGCGATATCATCGCATAAAACTAAATAGACATTTTGAGCCGACGATGAACGCAGTAAAGCCTTCAACAGCAACAACAGCGACAAAAAAAAATACACTATACATACGTTTACACATCATTTATCATACTCTATGTACTCGTATACGAGAGTACGACTACACGAACACGATATACAGCAACAAACCCTGCGTAAAAAGAAAATCATTTAATCTACCCTTGAACATATTCATTTATTTTTTATAATAGGCAGATAATTACATTAGAAATAACTCGATGAAACGTTAAACGTGCACATTACAACTACAACAGTATTATACAATATCGACGACAACAATGTTTTATAGGCCTTTAGGTACCTACGAATAACTACCTATACCTACGTACAGAATAATAAACACGTAATTTAACCAAACGAACGCCAACAGGGGCAAAATAGGCAGCGTATTTCATTCGTATTAAACATTGTGATAAAAGGACATCATTTTGCCTACTACGAATACATACTAACAGGTCTGTAGTAGGTAAATATGATGGGAATTTTCGCACCTGCTTTTCATTGACATGTAAAACAACACCGCCGAACAAGAGCATGGTAAAAAGCACGAGCACATATACAATATACATATTACCTAACTACGTATTATACATACTATGTTATACTCGTAGTACGTGTGTAAAAAGAGTTGAAAGTCGTTAGTCATCATACCACGTGCCGAGTACCTACAGGATGGGGCTGGGGCTAGATGGGGTGAGAGAAAAAAATTACATAGAATTTTGATGCAAATCGAGCCTGCAGCAGTGTGCTAAAATGTGTACCAGCTAAATTCAATTTTAACTAAAAACAAAACTTGTCGGATAATAATTTCGAGTCTTAATTTAGATTTAGATAAGGATGAGGTAGAGATAGTATAGTGGAAAACCTTTAGCCTTATACTTATAGTACTATACTAAACTTTACACGCAGAATTATTCGTCGAGGTTTTCTCGAGCCTGGCAAATTTACCCTCGCGGAGCAGAAACAGAGAGTCAGAGTCGTACAGTTTGTGTATAACTTTCATCAACTTATGTTATCTCGTTGTATATTTTATTCATTCGATATGCTTTTCAAATAGTTTACGAATGTTTAAGATAGCGAGTTTAATTTTTTGTCGAGATGATGGGCGATGCGCGATGCGACCGTCGTCGCTCGTCTTCTCAAGCGTGAGTAAATTTTGACGCACGTTGAAAGCTGCCGCTTAAGTGGATGTAATTTGTTAATGTTACAAGTTGTGTTCCATGTGTAGTATACAGGGTGGTACATGTGTTGGGTTTTAATAGAGAGTTTCGAAAAAATTGAGTTTATACGAAGGTTGGCTGAGAATGTCTTGGAAATAAAGCCTCCTGGAGTAATTTAATCACTCAGTGCTGGATGGGAAATTCAATGCTCCATAATTTTGTTTCTCTTAATTTTTTTCGTGAGATCTTTAGTTTTTTCCGAGAATCGATTTTTGCAACATTTTATCATATTTTTCATCATAAGTGATCTATCACTTCATTATATCTCCAAATTGAAAAAAAAAGAAATCATATCTTGAATTTTGGGAATTTTTGTGCTTCATAATTTTGTTTCTCTTTGTTTTTTTTCGTAGGGTCCTCACAAGAGAAGAATCCCAACTGACATTAAAATTTTTAGACTGGACGAAAAAGAGTCAAGAAAGGACCCCAAAATACAAAACCATCCTAAATTTCTGCAGTTGCTGAAATTTATTTTTCGATTTTTAGTAAATTTTTAAAAATGCAAGGGGGTTTAAAAATGAGAAAAAAAATCAAAATTTTACCAAATTGATCTAGAAAGCTGAAATTTGGTTCATATCCTATTTTCGATATGCCAAGTCGATTGGTAATGGTTTTGTATCGTTCTGAAGCCTCCAAGAGATTTTGAATTCTCCAGTTTTCGAAAAAAAAAGGGATAGGTTCGTAAAGTAAGGTAAGAATGAGATTCAGCTCTTGTAAACTTGAATTAACCATCTCGTTGTGATCGTTTTCGATTAATTCAGGCGCAAGTTTTGAAATTGATTTCTACTCGGTTCAAATCCAAAATTGTCTCCAGTGATTATTTTTGAGAAAAATGAACTAAAAAATCTGAAAATTTGCTTTATACCCTTTTTGTGAGTTCCTGACTCGATTGTTGATGGTTTCCAGGGTCGTCTGGAGGGGGGAGGGGTGAAGGGGGCAGTTTGCCTCGAGCCCAAGCTTTCTGCAGGACTCGGTAGAATAAGAGCCTGTGATGAAAGAAAACATTATTTTTTACTTCTCGAAAAATAATAATTTTTGGAAGGTTTTCTTTTTCAAGAAACAAAATGGAAATTCCTATTTTAAAAATGAACGTAGGGTGTAATAATCTAGTAATTATGAACACCCCCCCTCCAAAAAAAATGTTTTAAAGCCAAAAAATGAACTTCTCACAAAAAACATCGTTTTTATGCCTCTTGAATTACAAATTTTCAAGAGCTTTCGCCCTCGTTTGGGTCTGCTGTTTTTTTTTTCAAAATTGACTTTCTTCAAAAAAATTTCATTCAAATTCTAAAATTTTAAAAGCCAAAAAATGAACTCCTCGTCCTCACATAAAAAATGATTTTTATGCCTCTCGAAATAAAAATTTTCAAAAGCATTCGTCCTCGCTTTGCTCTAGCCTGTTCTGTTTTCTTTTTCAAAATTAAATTCTTAAAAAAAAAAATCATTCAAATTCTATAAAATTTTCAAAATTAAAAAATAAACTCCTCGCATTAAAAAAAAAACTCGTTCTTAGGCATTTCGAAATAAACATTTTCAAATGCTTTCGTCCTCGCTTTGCTTGGACTAATTTGTTTCTCGTTTTGGAATAAACAAATTTCACGTTTAAGGCCTCCAAAAATCCAAAAAAGAAAAGAAAAATTTTCATAAGTCATAAGATGAATATTATTTCAATTGGAAAAATTGTTATTTTCTCCCACATCAGTCAACAAATTTTCAGTTGACCTCCCCCCCCCCCACCTATCTCAAGAACCTCAATATAGCTTCTGCTTTAGAAATGGGGCCCAACATGATATGTCCCGGGCCCGCATCGGCTCTCGATGGTCTTGATGGTTTCGACCCGTTCTGGAGCCTCCAGTAGACTATCGGAATTCTCCAGTTTTTGAAAAGAAGGATGTAAGTAAGGTGAAAATGAAATTCAGCACCTACAAACTCGAATTAACCATCATCGTTGTGATCATTTCGAATGATTTCGAATTGCTCTAAAGCCCCCAGAAGATTTTCATTTTTTCATTTTTTTTCGAAAATATTTACTGGAAAAAATTTGAGTTTGAAGTACCTAGAACTGAAAAATGTTGAATGTATGGGCCTAAAATGATCAATTTAATTGGTGACAAAGACGATAATAGTTTTTTCCTTCGAAAATTCTAGAATCTGAAAATCCGCTGGAGGCTCCAGAACGGTTCGAAACCATCAAAAATCGACTCGGGAAGTCGAAAACAGATCACAAGCCAAATTTTAGCTTTCCAAGTCATTTTGATAAATTTTATATGAATCTATTTTTTCATTTTTGAGCCCTTTGAGTTTGAAAAAATAATTTTCCTAGAATCGAAAAATGAATTCTGCAGCACTTGAAATTTTGACTGTTGGTCTTTTTTTCAAACTTTATATTTGAGTACTTTAGAGTCAAACCCAGAATTCTCCACTTTTCACTATTTTGAGAAAAACGCAAAAAACTGATGGAAGGTGGGTATCAGTAGTAGCAGGTTTCTGATCCCGCCTATATTATAGTGCTTCGGGTAACAATCAAATTGCCCAAAAAAAAATTTTTTTCAAGTCTTTCCATAGCAGTAATTCACGATACTATTTTGGAGAATTCTGGTTTTGACTCCAAGTCTGTAAAAAATTTCGAAAATACATGAAAATGCATGATAAAATGAGGGGTAGTTCTAGATTCAAGTCTGTTGAAAGTATCTCAAGGTTGTTTACAGTCGACTGGAATGAAAAAAAAATGTTTTTGAAGTATTTTTTTCAAAGTTTGACTTGAACCCGATATTTTGGACCCCCTAACCATCATGGTATCGGATGGGGTAAAATGTAGAATGGCAACTGATGCGTACCTACTAACTGTACCCAAAACAACCATAATCTCATTTTTGAAAATTTTGGGCATTTTTCGGAATTTGGCTCGGACCCGGTACTTTGGACCCCCCCTGACTGCGTCATTGTGTCAGATAGGTAAAAACGGAGAATGGCAATCGATGCGTACCTACTAACTGTACCCAAAACGATCATAACCTCATTTTTGAAAAATTTGGAGAATTCTGGGTTTGACTCTAAGGTACTCATTTGTGAACTAAATTTTCTCCAGCGACATTTTTTGAAAAAGATGAAAAAATCATCCTGTTTTTACCCTATTTTAAATCTTTTTAGAATCGAATTTTCATGGTTTCGAATTGCTCTGAAGCCTTCAGCAAATTTTTCACTTTTTCATTTTTTTTTCAAAAATATTCACTAGAAAAAATTTGAGTTTGAAGTGGGGCTAAAAATTTTTGAATAATCGGTTTGAAATTTTTAAATGGATCACAAAGATGATAAAGCGTTTTTTTCTCTCGAAAATTCTAGAATTTGAATATCCGCTGGAGGCTCCAGAACGGTTCGAAACCATCAACAATCGACTTAAGAGGTCGAAAACAGGCCACAAACCCAAATTAACAGCTTTCTAGGTCAATTTGGTAACATTTTTATTTTTTTATAAATTTTTGAGCCCTTTGAATTTTTAAAATTTTGCCAAAAATCGAAAAATAAATTTCAACACTTGAATAATTTCTACTGTTGTGATCTTTTTTTTTCAAAACTTCACATTCGTGAACCACCCTGTAAACCTTGCTCGTATATTTAGGTATACCTACTTTTGGTTGTAAAACGTGAGCTGCTGCTTGTTAAAATCGATTAAAAATTTAACTTTGTTTGCGCGACTAACACCGCAGGTCTTATACCCAGAGTTGGCGCGATTCCAGGAGCTTGAGAATCGGATTCCAAATGGTGTGATTCCACAAAATTTTGAGTCCCGATTCCGCTTATCAGATTCGCCAGATATAGGAATCCGAATCCGAATCGTAATTTTCGATTCCGATTCCTTTCGCGACTCCGATTCAGATTCCACTCACGACTCATCTTAGGATCCTCTCACGACTCCAACCAGATTCCTCTCACGACTCCAGCCAGATTCCCATCACAACTCCTTAAATTTCATAAAAATGAAGCATTGAAGATGAAATGAACATTCTAACAAACATGAGTAAATAAATATAAAGGCTCGTCTGTACTGGTACCTAATTAAAAAAGCAAGAAATAAAATAAATTGAAAAATGAAAATACATTCTGTTGTTCTGTAGCTGTATTTTGTTTTTCAATGAATTCAGGAATATTACAAATAATATCTGTAAATGTAAGATAGAAATAAATTCTACTTATTCCACTGATTTTTCAATTCAGCAGTTTCACACATATTCGAAAAAATGATGCTTTTTTCATTCACATTATTTGTTGAAGAATCCCCCCTCCCCCCCCCCCCAAAAAACCAATAAATCTTTGTCAGTTTCGGAAAAACTGGAAAAAGCGAGAATTTTTGTCAAAAATCAAAATTGAATGATCGATAATTTTAGCAAAATGCAAAACTTTTTGGCAATTAAATTATTAATTGCAAAATATGACGTTCTTTATCTTTGGTAATTTTTTTGAAAATTTATCAAATTCAATTCTGTTTCTGTTCATTCATTTATCTGATTGCCAATTCTGAAATATGAGTCTTTTGAAGTAAGGACCAACCAAATTACTCACAGAAAACCATTTTATTAATGCCTAATTAATTATTAATTCATTTTGTTAACAAAATAAAAAACAGCATGAAATTGTTTACAAGTTACATTACAACAAAGATCTAAAGTTCATTGTTATTGTACATAAAATTTCTCGTAGAATCAGCTACAGCAAGTGATGGTGAGGATTAAGTGAATCACAAATTAACATTCTTTACTTTTTTTTATAAGTATTTCGTTACCATATTTTTTTTCTTGTGATTTTTTATGTAGGTAGTCATTGAATTATAAAATACATACTCATACATACTCAAGTTACAGTTATCATGAATAATTATTATGCCACATATGCTCCGCAGACCTATACAGTCCAGTACACATACAGATTTGTTGCGTTTTCTGCGTGGAAAAAAATTGAAGGATCCACCCCCCTCGAGAGGGAGCCATGTACTGTAGCTGATTCTACGAGAAATTTTATGTACAATAACAATGAACTTATGTAATTTTCCCATAGCAATGAAACCAACATCACGAAAATAACTTTATTTCAAAAATTGTGAAAATTGAGGGGGGCTGAGGGGCTCTGGAGAGGGGTAGGTGAGTGTAGCAGAAAATCGGAGATCATATTCGTGCTCAGCGGTATCGAATCATATGAAAACAACACCAACATCATCAAAATAACTATATTTCGAAAATCGTGAAAATTGAGGGGGGCTGAGGGGCTGTGGAGAGGGGTAGGTGAGTGTAGCAGAAAATCTGAGGTCATATTCGTGCTCAGCGGTATCGAATCATATGAAAACGATACCCTACTCATTGATAGTTATTTTTTTCAAAATTCCCATTTCACCCCCCACCCCCCTACGATACATTATTCCAAGTTTTCACCACGGCGCACCAAAGCAAAAATTTCTAATATAGTATATGATGTTTGGGGGCCAAAAATACATCCAAAAAACGTGTTTACAAAATTGTACCTCGCAATCTTGATTGTTAATAGGCATAAAAAAATGAAAAAAACGCCATTTTGAGGGGTAAATTTGAGGGGAGGGGGTTGAAAATTTTTGTGTGAATACCTATCAAGGATATACATAACTTCCAGAAAAATTTTCAAAATCGGTTGAAATGGGGCTGAGAAAAGTGCTACTGAAATTTCAAAAAAGGGGGCTCCGCAAAAAGGGTAGGGGGTGTGGATCTGAAATTTTTTGCGCAGAGGTTTCTCTATGGTACCCACCTTTCATGTTAAACGCTTTTGGGGACCATTTCACCCCTCTTAGGCGCCTATAGCCCTTATGTATTTTTTGGGGAACCCCCTTTTTGGAATGGTTGTGGTTCCACCCCCCTTGGGGGTAGAAAGAAAGTTGATATATCACTAGATCGGAAATTTGACGTAGATTCTTATCCGACCACCTATTTCTCGCTAAAATGCAATGCGGGGGAGAAAATTGCAAAAAACTGGTTTTGGGGGGCTTAGATCCACAATAGGGGAGAACGCACACCAGGGACGACCGGGGACTCATCGGATTCGTGTTCAGCACAAAAAAATGGACCAGTATACCAAAATTCAGCTTTCTCCCCCATTTTTCCCAATGGAATGCTATTTTTCCTGGACTATTGTGCTTTTCAATTGAATTTGGGTGATTTCGTTCATTGTGAGAGTCTAGAGAATCGTAATGAGGAGTCGTGAGAATCGTAATGAGGAGTCGTGAGAATTGTAATATCGGAGTCGCGAGAATCGAAATATCGGAGTCGCGAGAATCGAAATATCGGAGTCGCGAGAATCAAATTACCGGAATCGCGAATCATATTACATTTGCGATTCCTGCTTGAAAAGAGTCAGATTTCACATTTTTCGATTCATCTGTCAGGTGAATCGAAAATGGAATCCGATTCCGGAATCGGATTCATGCGATTCTCACGACTCCTTAAAAAAATCGGAATCGCGCCATCTCTGCTTATACCGGAAAGGTTTCGTGGTATGTGTTAGCTCTTTAGCTCACCTTATACCTACTCCTACCTTACCTACCCATCTATACACTTTATATAGTAGCTCAAAGGCCTATAGCAGTTTAGAGAAGAAAATACCTTAAATTTACAATCTCATATATAATGTCATTTTTGCAAGCGCAAGACGCGCCAACTTTTCTATACGCTTAGAATAAAGTTTATACGCAGGTTTATCCTCGACACCCTTCATCCTTCTCTCTTATACCTACTCATTCTGTGTGCGTTAATTCGGACCGAATGGTTTAGCGATGAGAATAACATCCCTCACTATTAATAATATCACGTATACCTTTCAAGTTGCCATAACCATTAATCAAAGTTTAAGCTTTCCTTAATGATTCTCTAATTTTATAACAACCTCTATATATACTTTAAACCCAATGATAAAGTGAAATACGATATTTTGCTTTTATTAACTACATATACTACGCTGCCACAGCGCATACTATACAATACGAGATGGGGATCTTCATCCAAATTTGCCAATGCAATATGTTTTCTTAGATACTCCTCATTTTATACGCGTAGAAAGGCTGTGTGTTTTTTTTCTCGACGTCGTCGTGGTGCCTTTATAAAGGCGTCGCTTTTTGTATAATAAAGTAATTCAAAGGTGCGATATTAGCGACGTGAAATTATAACCTTAATATAGACTGCCAGCTTGCACGAGATGGCAAATCGCTGGGTAAGTACGAGTAAATGTATTTTGACGTATTAGTTTTCACAGGCACTGAAAATAAATACCTATATTTCACGAATAAGGAAACAATACGATGGCAGAGGTCAGGAGGAGAGCTAGATGAAGCATGATCGAGCCTAATTTTTGACGAGAATTTTCATTTTGTTTCGAGTGTTTTGTTTGAGGTTTCGAAAAATTCCTCTGGTAATCTCTTTCTCCCCCCCAATCTTTTATGATCTTGACCAACGAAATTAAAATCCACGAGTAATAAGATTATTATGTTCTAAATCTCTACTCCTCCCTCAGACTTACTTGCCCCTCAAGATTCACCTTATATGCAATAGAGCTTTTTTTCTGCTCGTAAAATATATCACGAGGAAGTAAAACCTCGTCTAAAAATGTTTGACTTTCTCGTTTCAAAGCAGTACACGAGTACCTACTCGTAATTTTTCCGCAATAATACGTATTTCGAATTCGTGAGTTATATGTATAAATATATTTCACTCTGTACCGTAGGTAGAGGTACGTCGCCGGTACATTGTCATTTTGGGTAAATGCTTTCTACACGACGACGACGAATGTTGAATATTGTCTGCGACGAGTATACTACGCGAAAGCAAAACGTGAGCGTATATTTTATATACGGCATCGATTACTGGGTTTATTTATGACGTACAATTGTACAAACTGACAGCACCCGATTGGAATTTATGGCGGTGAAAAATTTTTGTCTTATGATGACAAATCATCCGAATGTGATTTTGTGATATAGCTGTTGGTTTATTAACGAAGTATATTGGATTTTTTTTCTACCCCAGTAGAAGCGATTGCATGGGTAGGTATGGAGTTAGAAAGGGTGAAAGAAGAGGAGGGTAATTGTGTTTTTTTTAGCTCCAGTTTAGGGATGTGTGGTCGATTGGTCGGTTTGTTGTTTGTTCTCTCAATCAGTGAAATGATTCGTGGGTGCGAGATGATAATCAAAGATGTTAAGGGATTGTTTTTCTTCTTTTAGAATACTAATCTTGAAAATTGATGAGTGTGTGGTGTAAACGTTAGTTATGACATGAGTGAACCTCGAAAAAATGAAGTCAATATATTTTTTAATTTTTTAGTTTCGAATTCGTAATTTAATGCACAGAAAAATTTAAAAAAAAACAAATTATTTTCTTTAAAAACTAAAAAAAAATTCCTCGAGTCCAAAAAAGTTGTGCCAAAAGCCCTCTCTTTCAAGTTGAAAAAAAATTGAAATGAAACGAAAAAATAGGGGTTTTAAAAATTTTCTACTTCTGCGTTGTCAGAATTTTTCTAAGTGTTTTTTTTAAAAGAAAAAACGTTCCCGTTTTCCTAAGCTATGTTGGTTCCCCTGTATGGAGTCCGAAAAAGTTGAAAAAAAAATTATAAAATCAAAATATTCAGTTCAATTTTTTCTTTTTAAATTTTACTTCTGTGTAAAATTACTTAACTCATTCTAAAAAAAAACCTTCCGCGGCCCTTCAAGACCACGTTGTTCTCTTTGTATAATTGGAAAAAATAGAAAATGTAAGATACGGTTATTAAAGTTTGTAAATTTTTTTTTGAAAATTTTTCATTTTGTGTTATGAGACCTCTCGTTTCTTAATTGGCCTTCCATGCCTTCACGTACAAAGCCCTAAAAGTTGAAAAAAAACAAACTAAAAATTGAAGTCTATAAATTTACTTTGAAATTCTTCTAAATAAGCCTATTTTTAAGAAAAGACTGACCTTTGTCCAGTGGGTAGTAAAGCCTGCTGAGTAGAGGAAACATTCTAACGGTAGACCTGGGGGGGGGGGATTTTCAAAATTATTTTGCAGATTGTCAAGTACTTTAATTTTGTATTCTATATTTTGCCTTTTTAGCCAAATTTTTGTAAATTATACATATTTATAAGTTTTAATCCCCTGGAGTGGGGAGGGTGAATATTGAAAATTACAGAAAGCTTTGGAGGGGCATATTTTGGCTTCTGATGGATGAAAAGGGCTCAAAATCATATCATTGGTCAATACCGCTCCTGCGATTAACATATCCAAATTTCAGCTTCCTAGGTCATCCCCATCCTATTTAAGGTGGAATTAAGTTGGAAAAAATCTTATTTTGCTCCTACTATTGACCCCCCCTCCCCGCTAAAATTCACCTAGGGGCCCACATTTTCATCATACAATAGAAGAGTGCCGCTTGAGTGTTTTTTTGTAGGTTTAAACCTTCCAACTCCATTTGACCCTTTTCCAGAGTCAAAAGAGTGGATTTTTGGTTTCCCTATCTTACGTGTTTTTCGACATTTAGGAAAGCCTGAAGCCTCTCCAAATTGACCTAGAGGGTCCAAATTTTCACAGTGCAATAAGAGGATTTCGATCTTCCAACTCCATTTGACCCCTCTTCAGGGTCAGGCTCCACACAAGGGAACCAACATTGTTTTTGACTATGGAAGATTTTTTTTTTTTTTGAAGTATAGGTTCCCAAGATGGTCTATCTGCCTGTATGGTCTCTTAAGATCTTTGACCCTTCAGTATGGATTTCCATACAAGGTAGTCTGTCTGCAGGTCTGACCACTTAAGGTCGTTGACTCGTGTGTCTGGACTCTCAAGGTCATTGACCTATGTACATGCCCAGCTTATCAAAGTCATTTGCTTGCCTGGTTGGCCTCTTAAGGTCATTGACCTGCCAGAAATAGCTTCCCAAGGTTGTCTGTCTGGTTTCTTAAGGTCACTGACCTACTTGTCTAGCCTCTGATGGTCGTCTGTCTGTCTGTCCGCGTGTTTGGCTGGCTGGCTAGCTTCTTAAGGCCATTGACTCGGCTGTCTAGCTTCCCAAGGTAGTCTGTCTGCCTGTCTGGCATTGTAAGGTCATTGCACCATCAGTATGGCCTCTTAAGGTCATTGATCTACCTGTCGCTTAGCCTGTCGTGACCGTCTGTCTGCCTGTCTACCCTCTAGAGGTTGTCTGAGCGCCTGTCTAGTTTCTTAAGGTCATTGACCTGTCTCTTTGTACTTTCAAGGTCCCTGACCTACTTGTTGAGCAATTGAAAAAAACGTTTTTCAGAAGAATTATGATCCGAAAATGGAAAATTTCCCGAACAATTTTTTTAAATTTGATTTATTTTTATTTTTAATTTTTTTTAAATTTTGTAGCTCTATACAAAGGAACTAAAATAACGTTGCCATTGAGGGAGGGATTTTTTTTTTAATGAAAAGGAAATTTTTTTGGTAGAATTTTGACACCAAAATGAAAATTGAATCATTGGATTGTAAAATTTCCTTTTGAATACATAACTATTGTTATTTTGAATGCCACCTTTATAAACCAGATATAGGTTAGTAGGTCTAGGTGCCCATTTTAATTTTTTAAATTTTTTTCCTCAATTTTTTCTGATCTTTTAATTTTTTTTATTCTTTAAAAAAAATTGTGATTTATTGTTACTTTTTTTCTGATTTATATTTTTGTATCAGTTTGTCAATTTTTCAGCAATTTTCAACATTTTTTGAGTGACTTTCAGTGATTGCTGATTATTATTATGTACATACTTCGACATAATTATCCAGTGCGTTTAGTTGTAAGTACATATTATAATATTTTCTACGTCCATTCTCTCATCTCACCTTGCCTAAAAAGATATGAGAATTCCGAGCACGAATAATTCACTCCAGCGTTTATTTTTCTCCTGTTACACCTCGGATTAATATTTACTTTTGGTTAATTCGTTTGCCAACACGGTGCCCCGAATGCAATAAAAAGGTTTAAACGTTAATTAATTAACGATCACGATCGTCAGTGGATTTTAGTTACTTAGGTACCTACGCTAGAAGCCCAATACAACCCTGCAAGAAATACGGGAAAAAAGGGTAAAATTCGAGGTTTAATTAAACGGATGAGATATCATCGCCTCGGATCTTCGTCGTCTTCTGGTCCAGCTCTCGTGGGAAATTTACTGCCTTGATTTCCCACTCCGATTTCACCGCCTCCGCACCCGATACCGCCATATATACTACTTTGCAACGCTATACAACAAGCTTGTCTTTCAAATGGTTTATTATTTTTACTTATCTAGGTATATTACTTTCAGGGTATATGTAGCCTATATCTAATTTTACTTATGAACGTCTGTTTGTATGTACGAGTACATTCGACTTGGTGGTTTGGAGTCGCGAGTATTTAGTGGGGAGCTGTGTTGGAGGTCTAGATCCAGAATAATTTACCTGCATGGCAGGGAGAAGATGAACAGTAATAGAACTCGCGGAGTCACATGAGATTTGAAATGGTGTTTTATCAGTCATACAGCGTGAAATGCGATTTCTCGAATCTCCAAATATCGTTACTGGGTCTCTACCTATGTTAAATTTGATTAATATGTTTTATGGAGTATCGAAAATTATAGGTAAAGTAACCGATTTCGCTACCACATCTGCGGCATATCATCTACCCTAGTTGCTAATATGGCCGAAAAAGGTCTTTTTTTGGAACCTCTCCTCTCCGGTACCAACCATCGAAAAAATTTGTTGACCATAACAGTTGAATAGATAAAAGATTGAACTTCATCAACTATGCCCAACATTATGTACAATGGAGACAAAAAATCGCACTCGATGTCTGGTTGGTTAAACATGTTGATTAGCATAGATCGCTCAAAAACAAGTGGGAGAATTTTGACCAAATTCAGCAGAAACTTTCATTTCAAGTTGAAAGTTTCTCAGAAAAATCTGTAGCTCTGGAGGTGTCCCTGGAGGGAAGAAATGAACCCTCAAGGGAGTGCATTTTCGAAAAAATTAACAATTTTTTCGCTTCTGTTGTGACCTACCCAACTTGTTTTGGGAAAAAAATTAGCCAAAACTGATGACATTTTTTTCGATTTTTTAAAAGTTGGCAATAATGGTGAAAAATTGGCACCACTGCGTTCCAAAATATTTCCCTAATTTCAGGAATGATATTCGGGACTAAAATAAAATTGTTGATGGGTAACTTTATTTTTAACTTGATTGGAAGTCGAATCAAGTAAAAATTTCATACTCAGAATGTTGACTGTTTCAATTTTTAAACACCTGCGTCAAAATAGCGATGGTAAGTATATGGAATAAAAAAAAAAAACAAAACATGATAACTCCTCGCGAACATGTCGAATTACTTTTTTCCATTAACCGTGCCTTAATCATGTTCATACTTTTCCTTTTAAAATTTGAAAAAATTATTCAATGTTTAAAATTATCTAACATGATACCGTACACGTTCTTGAAAAGGCCGAACTGCCTATAAATACAGGTAGGTAGGCGACATAACGCAGGTTTAGAATAACACGCAATATTTTTTCGATAGCACATTTTTCAACACTTAGTAACTCGAGAAAAAAACGCCAAGTCATGAGAAATTTGAAATTTTTTGCTACATTGTCCAGCGTTTTGTGCTTCGCTGTGTATGTTATCCATCCAATTCAAGCAACGGTGAGTTTAGTTGTTGTTTTTTCATTCCACCCAAAAGCTCAAGTGATTTTGAAATTTTTATCTCAATTTTACAGTTTTCAACTTTTTTTTTGGCAAAATGTCCCTCAAAATCACGCTGTTCGTCTCAAGACCAAACAGAAGGGATAAACGAGTGCCTATAAAACCTCGAAAAATTTATGACGGCAATAAAAGCAAATTTCAATTTAATCTTCATTAATAAAATGTTTTTAACTCACGTACTCGCAAACTCGCAAATTTTATCCAAAATTTGACATTTTTTTTTTTAGTTTTTCATCTGTTGTAGTAAAACTTTGGCGGGTTTTTTAGAACCCCAAAATATTTTTAGTTTATTAGTGACAAAAAACGTGTATTCACATGACAAAGTTTCAAATTTTATGCTAAGATTTCTTCATTTCGAAGTCGAGCTAGTCACTAATTTTGGTAGCAACAAATTTACGACGAACGAAGACGATGTGAAAAAATTAAAATATCAAAACACAAGTTACATACCTAGACCTACTTACTGTTGTACTATAAGTATAAGTTCATTATATAGAGAGATTAATGTTATTTTGAAATTTTTTTAGTTGTTATCACTGGTGATCTTGGTGCTTATCTTCTTGTCCCCAGTGTTGTTCCCGGTGCTCCCACCGCTGCTTATTATACTTGCATTAGTGCCCTTAATTCTAATATCTGCAGTAGCGTTAGTGGGCTAGTGAGTTCCTGCAATTTCTTCTGAAAATGATTGTATACTTCAGTAAATTCACTACTTCAGAACTTTGAAATAAGAAGTACTGATTTGTATCTAAATCTATTTGGTATCAATAATAAAATATGTAGAATATAAAATTGCAATCGTAAGTAAAGAATAAATTATGCCCTGATATTTCATTTCACGTACTTATTTCCAATTTCAAAAAAAAAAAAAAAAAATGACAGTGAAAGAAAAATAAAATAAAAAAGGTGAAGATCCAAATTGCGCAGTCATAAATCATCAACAGACCTCCGACGCGAGGCAAACACCACATCCAATGTCAAATTGAAAACTTGCTGGAATCCTCAGTATAGCCCAAAAGATGGAGACGTGGCTTGAAGATTGTACTCACGCAGACGCTTATTTCTATGGAAAAGGAAAAGTTGGAAAACATTGTGAAATTCATTTTTGACGACGTAAAAATTTGCAAATCGCTCCTGTTGAGTAAATTTGTGTATTAAAAATATTTTCTACTCAAATATGTAGGTAGGTAGTAGGTAGTAGGTACCTATCGTGAAATGATTACTCAAGTACCTATACCTATGTTACTGAGGAAATATTTTAAAATGCGGCGGTTCCTATCTTTTGGTCATTAAGTATCACCAATTTCAAAAACTTAAAAAAGGTTGCAATATCCAAATTTTTTTTCATGTACACTGTAGCTAGTTTTTTTTTTTTAGATGCGTTGGTTTTAAAACGTAATGTCCAAGAAAATACATAGAAGATCCAAAAAATTCATGAGGTCTCCTACTTGTTACCTAACAAAGAGGATTTAACAATTCAATTGGGGAGGGGGGTAGGTTTAGCAATACCTCAGCTAAGAGGTTCGGTTCAAAGCTTTTTCTGTACAGTACCTAGCTACCTACCTAAAGCAAACATTTTGATTTCCACTCATTGAAAAAATGAAGTTTTCAATTTTTTCAACATGTGCATCATAGAAGTAGGTAGAGGTACCTATCTATCGTTAATTATTTTCTACAACTAGCCATTCTGGGTAAGAAACGCCCTTTTTAAAAATATTTTTAACGCGTGACTACATATTTGAACTGAAAAAAAAAATCGGTGGGTCATTCTATGCCAAATGAGCGGATTTTTGCAAGATGTGCCTTCGATTTTTTTAAAAATCGGGTCATGGTTAGAGATCATCAATTGACGACGGATGTCGCATGACCGGACATATTTGCAATTGTTTTAGTGGAGCTTTGTGGCTTCAAGGTTCTTCAAAATGACCGAAAATGGAAAATTTCAGTTGCACATAGCTCCGGTTGTATGTGGTATGGAATTTTGAACTTTTTTTCAAATTGTAGTACCTAAGTACTTTGAGAGAGTAATCGACGAATGATGTCAAAACCAGTGTTGCCACTTTTAAAAACCAAAAAAATCGATTTAAAAACTTCTAATTTGAATATAACCATGATGTCCACGAGTTAAAATTCGGAAAAAATTCCCAGTTTTAGTTCTTTTCATGTAGAATAACTTATCAAAAAATTGGACGGACATTTTTTTTCATTTTCGAGAAAAAAAAATACGAAGTTTGGCACTTATTGCTAAAATACCACCATGAAACCTAAAAATTTAAAATTTTTGCATATTTTTGAGATGCCTTTATCCCAATTTGTCAACGAATTGACTGAAAACAGCATTTCTTGGCGTTTCAATTTTTTAAACAGCAGGTACAAATACGTAAGTCAAGCTGAAAAATTTCAAAATTAGTATGGAGGTTAAAAAAACAAAACAAAATGATAACTCATCACGAACATGTTCAGTTTTATTTAATCACTTTTGTGCTTTTCCGCTTGAAAAAAACGGAACATTCAAAATTATCATATTATTATACCTATGATAGGCCTACGCGTATTTTGAAAAAAAAATATGAAGTAAGGTCAAAAAATGTATGTAGAGTGCCTAACATAAAACATTTCGACAGCATAGGTATTTGCAACGTTTTGTACCTCAAGAAGCTAAAACGCCTTAATCATGAAAAATTTGAAATTTTTTGCCTTTCTGAGCTTTTTGTGTTTAGCTGTGTATAATGTCCATCCAATTCATGCAGCGGTGAGTTTTTTCATACATGAACACTCTGCAAATATAATGTATATTGTATACCTACTTTTTTGGCGTTATGACACCATTTAGTTGAATTTCGTTGTGGTACCAGGTCACATTTGAAGAAACTTGGTCATTTACGCGACCATTTAATGCCAGGGGTGGGAACCTTACTTTTTGACCATCTCTCGTAACTTGCATATTTGTTGTTGTTCTCGAAAAGGTAATTTCTCAAAGTCAAAATAGAATGAAAGAAACTCTTTCTCAAAAAAATTTTACAAAAAAAATGAATGGTGAAAATAAATTGGTAAATGTGAAAAATCATTAAAAATTACGACCGAAGGTATAATTAATTCAAAAAGTAACATATTAGGCTGTTGGTTGTTTTTGACGTATAGCGACCATATATCAGAAAAGTGAAAAATGAAGAAAGTACTGCACTTAAAACTTACTCATTACTTAAAATTAATGTTTGTAATACTGAAATTTCAATATGATTTTAAAATGATTCGTATGATGAGATAAATATTATTTGATAAATTTTAGGTTGGACCGTTGTTACCAATTGTGCAAATATTTTTGTTTATTCCATTGCTGATTCTGTTGGCTCCCGTGATGATTCCGCTGACTATATGTCTGCTCCCAGTGCTGATCCTACTTAGCCCACTACTAATCCCATTACTAACTCCAGTATTTTATCTTGCTGGTCATTTTGATCTTAATATTAAGTATTGTAGTATAGGTACTGGGATAGTGAGTGTCTGTGTTTTTTGCTGAACATTATATGACTAAGTTTGAATTTTAATGAGAAGAACCAATTTGTGTACCTACATATAAGTAAGTTATCAATAATGGAATAAAATATATGTAGAAATAAAATATGTACCTAAGTTATTATGTCTTCATAATTTTTTTTTTCTGAAATCCACCTCAAGAAGTAAAGGTGCTTTAAAGTAAAGTACTGAATGTGGATGAGATTTTTCGAAATCGTTTTTAAAGAAGAGAAAATCCATCACTTTTTTGAAAAATTTCATAACTTTTGACCATTATTATTTATTAATGTTTACTGAAGTGCAAATCTCTCACTGTAAAGTTCATTGTCCGAACACCTATTTCAAATATGTAAATATTCAACAAATTCATCTGCAAACAGAAAAATATATTTTTTCATACATATCCGGTCCCTAATATTGGCCGAAAATTTGGCCAAATTCAGTGAAGACCTTCAATTTAGATTGAAAGTCACCGAGGAAAAATTTCAGCACCGGAGGTGCTCCTGGAGAGGATATATGGGTATTGAGAGAAGAAGCATTTTTGAAAAAAATTGTGGTTTTTTGCTCTATAGCATCTGTCCAACCTGTTTTATGGAAAATGGCCCAGTCCCTTGTAATTTATGATGCGAGTAAAACAAATCATTCTTTAGATTTCAAAAACGTTGGAATTTTAATTAAGAAGTTGTGCGAGTGATAAAAAATAAACAAATTTATCGAATTTTCGTAGATTTTGAGTGATAAAAATACGATCTTCTTTCATTTAGGTTTCATATAAATGCCTATGTACTTACGTATCATTCATTATCTCAATTATCTGTAATGTGGATATCCGGAAAACTCGTTTTAGATTCGTATAAAGAAGATCGTGTTTACGATGTTAATGAATTGAACGAGTAATTTTTATGTTTTCATCTGTTTATTATGGCTTATTTTCGGTTCAGATTGTACTGCAACTTAAGGTTAAATTCCACATTGCTAAACTAGAATAGTGTGGATTGATCGAATTTTGCAGCATTTTGTTGTGTTCAAGTGTTGTTCGTGTGCTTTTGTCGACTTATAATTTTACTGTTGTAGCTCTCAGTGGTGTAGCCATCTCAAGAGTAGCATTGTTGAATTTGTTGTATGTTCATTGCTCAAATTGGAGAAGTTGCCTACTCGTATTTGTGTTTGCTGGATAATTTGTTTGCGTTGCTCGTTGCTACTGTCTAGATTATGGCATCGGTAAATAGACAAGAAAACAATGACGTCGTCGTGGATATCGGCACTGACCCTCCTGTCACCAAAGCAGAAATGCAATTATTCATAAACGACTATGTGTTGCCCATTCAGACGATGCTTGTTGACGCCGTATTGAAAGGCAATGGTTCAGTGATTGAAGTCAAACAAAAAGTTGAAGAATTACATAACGACGTAAAATCCGTAATGGGCTTTTGTCTGATTCTTCTAATTATTTTATGTATTGTATTTTTGAGAATTTGTGTTTTTCAATAATAATTTTGCATAGTCAAACGGTCAAATATCTTTTTTTAAAAGCGTCAAAGTCTGTACTTTTTTAGAAAATAATATTATTACTTCGGTTGGTATGCTTTTATTCAATACTGGTTTTGTTCCACATGTGAGATTCAGTGTAAGTATTATATGTGAAAAATATGTACATTATTCGAGTTACGATTTTACAATTTACAACTTCGGAAAAATTGACTACCTATGTACATTTTGAGTTACTTCATTACCTATCTATGTAGATTGTGGGTACTAAACTTGAGGAGGTATACTGTGGTATGTTGAATGTTTTTTTTCAAAGATTTTGAAAATAGTACGGTTTTTGAACCTCAAGAATCCATTTTTGAAACTATTTCATCTCTACGTTTCATAAATAAGCCTCTGAGAGAGGAATCCAAAGAATTCAAAATGTGATTTGTTAGAGTGAAGTTTGTAGTTTTATGCAATTTTTTCTGAATTTGTCAAAATTCAATTCATTTTTTTTTTTTGGTAATTTTCAGCAATTTTTATGGCAATTTAACAGTTTTAGTTTATATGAGATATGTTCAAGTTCGTAATTTTATTTTTCGGAAAATGTCATTCGATGTTTTCGCAATTTTTTACAGTTAGTCGATATTTGGGGATTCTTGCGATATTCTTCTCGAATTACGAAATATTATTTCATCAAAATATTCGAGTTATTTCTCACTATTTCCACGATATTTTGAGAAATTTTAAAACGGTTTTCGCCAAGTTTGCTCAAATGTGCTAATTTGTCATCAATTTGAAGGCTGCGAGCAGGGTAAAGATGAATTTCAGCTATCTTAAACTCGGATTCGTATAAACGATGAATTTTTTATTTTTTTTTCAAAAACATTAGCTAGAGATAACTTTTTGAATTTGAACTGACAGAAAAATGATTTGAAAACATGTGCCTAAATCGATCGAAAAAGGCCACGAAGGTGGTAAGTTTACGCATGCTGAATTCAATGTTCACCCTATCTACTCACCCTATAGCATTTTTTCGAAAAATGAAAAATCCGCCGAAGGCTTCAGAACGGTTCGAAATCATCATCAATCGACTTAGTAGGTCAAAAATAGGATACAAACCCAATTTCAGCTTTTTATGTATGTAAATTTGATCAAATTTTGATTTTTTTAAAAATACTTGAGTGTTGTACGTGGTTGAAAATTTGCAAATCGTTCATTTTTGGGTAAATTTGCGTTTGAAAAATTTTTTCTTCTCGAATATTTAGCATATTAAGTGAATTAATTTTTGTGGAACTCAGTGGTGTCGATTTTTTGGTCACTATTTCCCTATGAACATGAGTGAAATTGAAAAAACTGGGCAAGTGTTATCTACTTAATTGATACTGATGCGAGATTTTTAGCGATAAAAATACGGTCTGTTCCACTTACGAACTGACGTAAGTAGTCGGTAATTAAAAGTTATTAATGTTTCATAGAAATATTTCAATATCTATAATAGGGATACTTATTTTTGGAAAACTCATGCCAGATTCGTAAAGAAGATAGTGTTTGTGTGGTTAATGAAATTGAATACGAGTACCTACTTCTTGTATCCCTTATTTTCTGTTCAGTTTGTGCTGTAACTTGTTGTGTGATTGTTTCGTGAATCCTGTTCTGTAGCTCTTATTTGCTGTTGTATGCTGTATGGTGTAGCCATCTAAAGAGCATAATTATTGTTGGAATTGTTGTACATTGATCAAATTGGTGAAGTTGTAGTATATTTGCTGGACAATTCATTTGCGTTGATCGTTGGTACTCTCTAGATTATGGAAGGAAACTTTAGTGTTAGTGCCACTGCACCTCCTTATCGTGTTGAAGGTGATGCCGATGAGCCTGTTACAGCAGCCCTCCTTAACCACGATAGGCACCATACTGACAAGAAGATTGACACTGTAGTGAAACGAGAACTTTCCGGATTACGTGGCGCGATGAAATGCATGAGAGATTTTTTGATCATTGGAATGCTAATCGTGTGTTTGATTTTTCTGATTTTTCTTTTAATTCTATTATTATTACATGGTTCAACAATAACTTTGAAAGTAACAAAACTTTGAAAAGTTCAGCCTTTACATTATTTTATCTCAAGGTTTCGCAAATACGCGTCTGGAAGAGGAATCCAAAAATCAAATTTTTTGACTTTATCAAACAAGGTTAACCTCTTGAACTCGATTTTGACATTATTTTCCCGAATAAACCAGTCTACCAATAAAAATGTTAAAATGTATGGTTTTTTATCATTCTGACTTACCTAGTTATTTTTTTTCTTTAATGCCATTAACTTTTCACAAAGATGGCTGAGTAAATGGAATACTTACCTATCAAAATTAATGAATCCAAACCGGAACATGTAATCTTCACTACTCGAAGAATCTGCAACTTACCAGTTACCATCAACAACCTGATGATACCACATAAGAACTTGTATGAAATATTTGGGAATTCACGAGATGAAATGAAACTTGAACTTGGAAAGATGAGCTGGCTCTTTGCACATATGTAAAGCTAAATTAAGTAACTAACTTCTACTTTACAAAACCATCATCAAACCTATTTGGACATATGGTTGCCAACTATGGGCACTGCAAAACCATCAAATATAGAAATAATTTAGTGGATGCAGAACAAATACCTTCGTCAAATCATTAATGCACTGACGCACCATGGTACATCAGAAACAAAGACTTCCATCGCTAATTCCCAACTTACAAATGCAAACTATCTTTGAAAAAATACAATAATTTGCAACTAAACATTCATACCTACTGCCTTCAAAATCATCCTAACAATGAAATTGAATCTCTCCTTATACCAGATGTGATGAGACGTTTAGGTAAAAATAAAACAAATTCTTTGAATTAATTTAGAAATTTTATACAATCAACAATAAAATTTATTATGTACTATGCTTTAGATGTTTTTTTATTACATAACAATAAAAGTATTAAAGTCACTTGGGAAACATTTCAGTTCTGGAGGTGCTCCTGGAGGGGAGATATGATATGGGTATTGAACGAGGAAGCGTTTTTGAAAAAATCAATTTTTTTTGCTCTAGCTCCTGCATGGACCAGTCTCAAAAGGTAGTATTTGAAATTCTGCGTCAACTTGGGCCATTGATTGTCTTATCATTTTTTCATATTTTTGAATGATTATCACATTTTTCAAAAAAGGTTTTGTGTACTTCCAAGATACATATCTCATTCAAAATTGAATTTTTAAAAAATGAAATGAAAATTTTTTTGAAAACATGAAAAAAGTAGGTAGAAGCAATCTGATGAAATTTTCAAATTGATAAAATCCTAAAATGTTGTACAAAAGTTGAATCATGTACCCTATCAGCGATCTGAGGGCATATTGATGATTCTAAATTTAACCCCTCGACTACATATACAACTTATTACATCGATATGTCCCCCTACAAAACACCATTTGGGCATAAATTCGCGGAAACGTTTTCCTGACACCTTAAAATCAGCAATTTTCATACTTTCAACGAATTTTTGCCGACGTAAGCGACCACCGAAAAAAAAATGAACTCCACAGGGAGATTCAGCATCTCAAACTCTACAAATTGAGTGCTAAGGCTAAATTTTAAAAATCAATTTTGGAGCTTTAAACCTGAAAAACGTGAATTTTTAGCTAAAATGGCCCCACTTTGAGGCCATGTGGCTCAGCCCCATGGTGCCGCGGGGGGCTAAAAAATTTTTTGGGGTGGTTGCAACTCAAAAGGAACCACATATGTGAATTTCAGAAAATTCTGAGACCTACGTTTTTTTTCGACCCGCCCTAGTGATCATGTTTTGGGTAGTTTCTTAAATAGCCAGTTCCATCTGTTTTTTAAAATTTGCAATAATAGCTAACCAAAAAGTTGCTATCACTGCGTTCCAATATATTTCCCCAGGTTCAGAAATGACATCGTTCCATGTTCTAACATGATTAATGCAAATTAGGTATTTGAGAAAAAAATGGTCAAAAACCGATCTAGGGCGACACGGAATCTCAAACACTACTATACCTACCTTTTGGAACTGGGTCATTTTTGCCAAAACAGGTTGTGTAGGGACTAGAGTGAAAAAACTACGATTTTTTCAAAAATTCTCTCTTTCCAAGGGCATCTCCGGAGCTAATGTTTGTCTTAATGTCTTTCAAATCAAAATGAAGGTCTCCACCGAATTTTGTCACAATCCTGTGACTATTAAGTGTATATTTGCGTATTCATTTTTGAACATAAATGAAATTGAAAAAACTATAAACTTCATTATCTAATTGATACCAGTAGTAATAGTGGGAGTTTGGAAGAATTTTTGGGTAAATCATTCTTCCTAACTCCCGCTAAATATTCGATCTTTACAAAAATGGTATCATCTGGTAGACAATTTTATCCTCTTTCAAATGACAGTAAAATTTTTAAAATTCTGAAAAGTCTTTATCGAGAAAATGACGATCTTCCGAGTTGAAACGTGAAATTTTCAACACATGGAATGTGTTCGCTGGCGGAAGTACCGCCACGCGCCACTCCCTCTACCACCCCAAAACGTGCCACCAACAACACGCGGACAACAATAAAGGTTTCCAGGAAACTTTCAACACTCAGGTAAACGAATATATTTGTTTTCAGGGATGTGTGGCTAAGGAAACAAGAACTAAAATTTACCTATTTTGAAAAATTCTTTTAAAATAAGAAGATGTTTGAATCATTTTATTGATGCCCCTAACCCATAGTACTTGAGTGGACGAACAAAAAATGTCATTATGACCAATTGCCCATCTTAAAAATTGAAGGGGCAAGCACAATTTCAAAATTCAAATTTGGGGCACCTAAAATTTGGAAATTTTGAATCAAGTTTGCCCCTTCAATTTTGAAGATAGGCAATTGGTCATAATACTACTTTTTGTTCGTCCACTCGAGTACTATGGGTTAGGGACAACACTTGAATGATTCAAACATTTTCTTATTTTTGATGAATTTTTCAAAATTGGTAAATTTCCTGATTTGCGACGCACGGAGCCCCTTTATTTTACAAGATAGGCAACTTATCATAATAACTTTTTTTGTTCGTCTCCTCGAGTACTATCTACATTTGAATTTAACCAGACGACTCCGGATTCATCCATATTCAGTCAGCACAAATGGGTATTTTTTACGACCTACTTATTATGTTGATGAATGTAATCATGCGCTGATTTACATGTATGTATGTAAGTATATGATGCTGTGTAGGGGGTGATGAAATACTGATCTGTCTGTTTTTTTTCAAAATTTTATTAAGGGGATTTTTGCCTAACATCAAAATTGAAGGGACTAAATTAGTGGCGGTACTTCCGCGAGCGAACAAATTCTTTGTTATTCCTTATCAGTAATAGGAATAAATATTTGGAAAACTCGTTTCAGATTCGTAAAGAAGATAGTGTTTGTGTTGTTAATGAATTGAATACATACGAGTGATTTTTAATGTTTTCATATGTTTAAATGGTTTATTTTCTGTTCAGTTAGTGATGCAACTTGTTGTGTGATGATAACTACGTATTTTTGTGAATCGTGTTCTGTGACACTTTTATGAAGAAAGTACCTATAAATTCCCTACTGCTAAACTAGAATAGTGCGGATTGATCGATTGTGACAATATTTCGTTGTGTTTACGTGTATATGTGTTGTGCTTTTGCTGACTTTCAATATTGCTGTCGTACCTCGGTGGTATGGCCATCTGAAGAGTGGCATTGTTGAATTATTGTTGTACATTGCTCAAATTGGTGAAGTTGTTTATTTGCTGGAAAATTCATTTGCGTTGCTCGTTATTAGTGCTCTCTAGATTATGGCGTCGAGAAATGGACAAGAAAATATTGGTGTCCACCGTCCAGGTCATGTTAGAATCGATATCGATGACCCTGTTACAGCAGTTGAGATGGAGTCATTCTTTAACCACTACATGTACCGCATCAACAACAAGCTTGACGCTATAGTGAAAGACAGTGCTTCAGTGGCTGAAGTGAAACGAGAAGTTGCAGAATTACGTGGCGAGATGAAATCTTTGAGAGGTCGTTTGGACACTGATATATTTAAAATAATGGTGCTTTTATTTTATATTATATTCGCAGTAATGTATACCTGGTAAAAAATTTCAAACAGTTTTTATTGCAGTTATAAATTTTTCAATAGTTTTGGATGGTAAAATAATTACATTTTTTTAAAAAGTTCAGCTTGTACTTTTTTTTTGAGTTATGACTTATGACTTCACAATTTACAACTTATTCAGCCAAATGACTACATTTTGAGTTACGTTATTAGGCCTACCTACTAAAACTGAGGAGTTATACTTTGGTATCTTGAAAGCTTTTTTTAAAAATTTTGAAAATAGCAGGTACGCTTTTGAACCCCAAGAATCCATTTCTGAAATTATTCTATCTCTAAATACGTTTCATAAATAAGTCTCTGAGAGAAGAATTTCAAATTTTTTCGACTAATTTAGAACTCGATTTTGACATTATTTTCACAAAAAATACCAAAGGAGGGGGAGTTTTCACCTGTGCTTTTTCCGTAGTTACTATCATTGATAAGATGATAACCGGACAAAATAAAGGTTTGGATATTGACTCAGAATTTTGGCATTAAAATATGTTGTTGTTTTTGAATTCCGGATCATTTCGGAATTGCGTAGGTTCTCGGATTTTTCTCACCATTTTTTTGTAGCTTCCTTGCATCGACAAAATTGAAAATTAACGTCATTCGTTGGTACGTCCTTTTTCCAAGAGATTTTGCTCAATTGAAGCAGGGATTCAGGAAGCATGCTAAGTGCCCTAAACCTGTTTTCGAGATATTCGCGTTTAAAGGGCGGTAACCGTGATTGTGACGTCATATTGGTGTGTGGCTATGAACACCAAGGCACATAGCATACTTTCACCTATTTTTCGCCAACCTATGAAAAAATTAGCCAGATTTTCGATTTTTTAAACTGAACAATTCACGTATAGAAAAATACCCTTTTTTGCATTTTTAGGTATTTGAGGTAAGGAAAATGCAATTTACTCGAAATTTTGATCGAGGACATAGGTATTTGAGGTAAGGAAAATGATCTACGTAAAAAACTCTACAAGATGGAGGTTGTTTGAAAGTTTGCCGCGCCATAGAAAAAAACTTATAAAAGCTCAAAGTTGAAAGACTCTTGAAAAAATGTGGTTTTTTCGTGTTGTTTTGTAGTTAAATACAATTTACTAGAAATTTTGATCGAGGACATAGGTATTTGAGGTGAGGGAGTTGGTTTTAATTTTAAAAGCTCGAAATTCGACAATACAAAAAAAACATGAAAACCAGTATGTCCTCGATCAAAATTTCAAGTACATATGTAAATTGTAATTAACTACAAAAAAAACATGAAAAAACCATATTTTTTCAAGAGTTTTGCAACTTTGAGCTTTTATAAGTTTTTTTCTATGGCGCGGCAAACTTTCAAACAACCTCCATCTTGTTCAGAATTTAAGGTAGATCATTTTCCTTACCTCAAATACTTATGTCCTCGATCAAAATTTCGAGTAAATTGCATTTAACTATAAAAAAACACGAAAAAATAATATTTTATTAAGAGTTTCACAACTTTGAGCTTTTATATTTTGTTTTCTATTGCGCGGAAAACTTTCAAACCAACTCCATCTTGTAGAGTTTTTTACGTAGATCATTTTCCTCACCTCAAATACCTATGTCCTCGATCAAAATTTCGAGTAAATTGCATTTAACTACAAAAAAATTCGAAAAAATAATATTTTTTTAAAAGTTTTACTACTTTGAGCTTTTATATTTTTTTTTCTATTGCGCGGAAAACTTTCAAACCAACTCCATCTTGTAGAGTTTTTTACGTAGATCATTTTCCTCACCTCAAATACCTATGTCCTCGATCAAAATTTCGAGTAATTTCCGTATTAACAAATAGAAGCAGGTTCAACTCATAACTTGTACAGAAAACAATTATTCGATAGGCTGGCTCAAACGGCACTTAGCATACTTCCTTACGTTTTCAGGTATGGCACTTACAGAGTGCGCTATCTTTCGGCCTGATTTTAAAGTACTAAAAGTAGGTATTGGGTATCGTAAGTAGGTAAAAAGGTGCTGATTTTGATGTAGAACATCGTAGCGGTCTTAACTCAATTTTCATTTTCAGGGCACTTAGCATGCTTCCTGAATCCCTGCTTCAATTTGTGTTAATTTCTCATTATGCTGTGAGCACTGAGCAGGGTAAAAATGTCGGTGCATATCCGAATGTACCGATTAGTGGTTATCAGTAGAACCATGGGGGGTAAAAACTGTATCTGAATGTCCGTTGCAATATGACCGCGAATGTCCCAAAAAGTGTATCTGAATGTCCGTTTGGATTTTTGCGCTTACAGGGGTTTCTAAAGTAGGTACATCTGTTGAATATAATGCAGTTCAAAAAATTTTTCTTGACAAATATTTCGCATTAATTAATAATTAAGTATGCTAAATTGTAGAAAGATATCATTTCTGAAACCAGGGAAATATTTTGTTAGGCAGTGGTGCCAATTTCAAAAATTCGAAAAAATAGTTAAAAACTTACCTGTGAAATTGTTTTGATTAAAATTGGAAAAGAACTTTCAGGTTTACGTTTTGAAAATTTGGAGATTATTAAAATGAATCTTACTAGGCTTTAGGCATAAATGTTACACTGAAAGAAATGATTTTCAAAACGCTGTATTCAGTCCCGAAATTGATGCAATGGTTACTGCACAGTACAGTAATTTTCAAATTACCTCATTTTGATGTAATGATTATACAGTAAACTTTGCTTAATGTTATAACGTTTGTCCCAGCCCATTTTAATAACATTAAGCGACTTATAACATAAACCGATTGAAATGTAATGGGATATAAAAGATCGGGACCAGACGATTTTAATAACATAAATCGATTTATAACATTAACAGTTATAATAATAAGCGAAGTTTACTGTACATAGTTCAAATCAGAGAATGCATCAAATAATGGAATGAGTACATCGCACTATGGGCCAGGAGACCCCCAAAATGGGCGTAATTCAAAACTGAACTGATATATTCAGGCAATATCGTGTGTTCTCTTCTGCATAGGAATGTGTATTTTGAAGTGGTGTATACTATGCGTTAGCGATTTTTTGCTAAAAAGTGCCATTGTGCTGTGTAGGCTCATTTTTCTATTGAAAATATAGCATTTTTTAATAGAAAAATGAGCCTACAAAGCACAATGGCACTTTTTGGCAAAAAATCACTAAAGCATAGTATACACCACTTCAAAATACACATTCCTGTGCAGAAGAGAACACACGATATTGCTCGATTATATCAGTTTTGAATTACACCCGTTTTTGGGGGTCTCCTGGCCCATAGTGCATCGCCAGGATGGATTTATTGCATCACCTTCCAAAATTCATTTCTATGTTCTCATTACATTTCTTTGGGGACTCAGTCCTGCAGACAAGGTATTCAGAACATCATTTGGTGGGTAATAGTTACATCGTATAGTAAGCAATGATTACATTCCTTGAACATGGCGGAGAACCATGTAGTGATTTACTGAATACAGTAAACGATGTACATCGTCAGTGGTAAACATTCCCAAACAGTGAAAAACTTATAAATACTTCGAGGGCCTGAATTAAACATTCTACTCGCGGCCATGTCGTTAAGTGCAGGCAGTTAGAACGAGAGGTCGCAGTTTCGAATCCCGGTTAGGTAGAAAAATTTTCGTAGGGATATTAGGTCTTGAAAAATTTGGTGCAGTGAAAAACATTTAGATGTGCGGAGAAACTTGAAATTGATAAAAAAAAAAAAAATACCTAACCCCACTTTTTAAAATTTAAATACTGTTGAATAAAAACGATGGAATGGTTACTGCACTTCTGTGTAATAGTTACTTCTCTAAATGTGTACTGATTAATGCGTTTCATTCCTATACCAAAATTACCGCGTTTTAATGCACTGAGTGCATCGTTTTAATGTAACCATTACCGTTTATTTCTTTCAGTGTAGATATCAGAGTAAAGGTATACCTATAATAGTCATGAAAAAATGATCTACTTGTAATTGTAAGATCAAGAAAGCTATTTTAGAATTTTCTTCAGTTCTCAATCAGGATTGATTATAATAGGCACATACTGTTTTAAACAATTTTTTTCATCCCTCCCCCTTTTCTTGGACTATATAAGAACATTTCAGCTTTAGCCAGAGGAATTTCATATTTTGTGTGATTTTACATTGGATTTGAAAAATATGAGCGGAGATTACTTTGGCTAAAAAATTGAGGTGTATCCAAATTCTTGAGAGCGAGAAACAAAAGCAGGCGATAAAGGTCAAAAAAATCAAAATCAACTTTTTAGAGCAATTCGGTGAAGAGAAACCTCACAAATCAACTTGGAAGGCTGGAAAATTTGCATGTGCGTTTTGAGGGTGTCCTAGATATGCCTTTTAGGGGTTTAGACTTTTCAGCTGTAAAAAAGTAGATTTTTGTGCCTTCTCAATGGTTTTTAGCCTGATTTTCCTGAAGTAAAAATGCAAAAAGGCTTAGGCTATATGTACAGTCGATCATAATTCCAAGATTGGGAGTGGGGCCTCTCATAAATCTGTTTTGGGGTTTCATGAGCCCATCTTCATCGACCTTACGCTTATCTAGGTATTTTTATGCTACGAGTACATGTAAGGTAGTTGTACTTTCCATTGGGTTCTATATTCGTCAAAACCCAGTCATACAAGGTTTTTTTTACTTCGGACATTCGGATACACCTTTTGGGACATTGGCGGTCATTTCACTTCGGACATTCGGATACTGCAGTTTTTACCCCCTGTGGTTCTATTGTATTCTACTAATCGGTACATTCGGATATGCGGCCAGTGATATTTTGTGTCATGCCAAATTCATCCGCTGGGGGCTCTTGGTTGCGCTGAATTTTGTTCAAGAATTCGACAACAGCGCAGCCAAGAGCACCCAGTGGATGAATTTGGCATGCCACACGTAATTTAGCCAATATGACGGCTAGTTCAATTTCTTCCCCCGGGTGCAGTGTCTATAAATTTTACATAAATAATTATGATGCGTTGATTCCTAAAAAATTCAAATCTTAAATTAATAGCAGTTTAGAAAATTGTAGGAATTTGATTGAAATAAGGCCGCAAAAACTTATTTAACATAGGTTTCCTGTAGGAAATAATATAATGCAGATTTTAATGTGATGACTGCTGAACAGTTTGTTGTTATTTCTTAAAATGTACTGAAATGTTGAAAAATGTACTAAGTAAGTACCAATCATAATTATTGAGATACGTTGAAATTTCAATTTAAACGTTGTGCAAGTGATGAAAAAAAATTTATCGAATCTCTGTAGATTTTGTGCGATAAAAATACGATCTGCTTTTATAGAAATAATTCATTATCTGTAATAGGCATAGATATTTGGAAAACTCGTTTCAGATTCGTAAAGAAGATGGTGTTTGTGTTGTTAATGAATTGAATACGAGTAATTTTTCAGTTTTCATCTGTTCATATGGCTCATTTTCTGTTCAGTTTGTGATGCAACTTGTTGTGTGATGATAACGATTTTTGTGAATTTGGTCGTTTTTCATTAATCGTGTTCTGTGACACTTTTATGAGCAGTGAAAGGATAAATTCCCTATTGCTAAACTAGAATAGTATGGATTGATCGATTGTGACAATATTTCGTTGTGTTTAAGTGTAGGTGTTGTGATTTTGCTGACTTTCAATATTGCTGTTGTAGCTCGGTGGTGTAGCCATTAGCTACCTAAAGAGTAGCATTCTTGAATTGTTGTGCACTGCTCAAGTGCTCAAATTGGTGAAGTTGTTTATTTACTGGACAATTCATTTGCGTTGCTCGTTATTGGTGCTCTCTAGATTATGGCGTCGAGAAATGGACAAGAAAATATTGGTGTCCACGCTACTGCACCTCCTGGTCATGTTAAAATCGATATCGATGACCCTGTTACAGCTGTTGAGATGAAGTCACTCTTTAACCACTACATGCACCACATGCACCATATCGACAAGAAGCTTGACGCTATAGTGAAAGGCAGTGTTTCAGTGGCTGAAATGAAACGAGAAGTTGCAGGATTACGTGGCGAGGTGAAATCTGAAATAAAGAAAATAATAAAGATTTTATTTTTTATTATATGCTTAGTAATTTGTTATTCGCGGTAAAAAATTTCAAACAGTTCTTACTGTATAATTTTTCAATAATTTTAGATGGTCAAGTATACTTTTTATAAAAGTTCTGCCTGTATTTTTTTTTCGAGTTATGACTTCACATTTTACAACTTATTCAGCCAAATTGACTACATTTTGAGTAACGTTATTATTAGGCCTACCTACTAAAACTGAGTAGTTTATACTTTGGTATCTTGAAAGTTTTTTTTTTTAATTTTGACAATAGTACGCTTTTGAACCCCAAGAATCCATTTCTGAAATTATTCTATCTCTACGTTTCATAAATAAGTCTCTGGAAGAGGAATTTCAAATTTTTTCGACTAATTTAGAACTCGATTTTGACATTATTTTCACAAAAAATACCAAAGGGGAGGGGGAGTTTTCACCTGTGCTTTTCCCGTAGTTACTATCATCGATAAATGGTTTGGATGGATATTGACTCAGAATTTTGGCATAAAAGTATGTTGTTGTTTTTGAATTCTGGATCATTTCGAAATTACGTAGGTTCTCGGATTTTTCTCACCATTTTTTTGTAGCTTCCTTGCATCAACAAAATTGGAAAATTGACGTCGCAAATTTTGCTCAATTTGTGTTAATTTATCATTATATTATGCTGTGAGCACTGAGCAGGGTAAAATGTAATTCAGATCCTGTAAACTCTAATTTATCACCTTGAGGATCTCCACTGGCTGTGCAAGAACTAGGACAGTCTTAGGTATCTATTGATATGTAGGTACTGAAGCGAGTAAAACAAATCATTTGATTTAGATTATTTTTAGAAATTTTAAAATTTCAATTAAAAAGAGCGATAAAAAACAAATTTATCGAATCTCCGTAGATTTTACGCGATAAAAATATGATATGCTCAATTTTCGAACCGACTTAGTCGAGAATAAAAATTTATTAAGGTTTCATAGAAATACGTACTTATGTTGTACTTAGTAAGTACTTACATAGGTGCCTATTCTTGTAATTCATGTAATAGGGATGTTTGGAAAACTCGTTTCAAATTCGTAAAGAAGATGATGTGTTTGTGTCGTTAATGAATCGAACGAGTAATTTTTATGTTTTTATCTGTTTATATGGCTTAGTTTCTGCTCAGTTTGTGATGCGACTTGCTGTGTAATGATAGCAATTTTTGTGTATTTGATCATTTTTCGTGAATCGTGTTCTGTGGCACTTATGATCAGTGATAGAATAAATTCCTTATTGCTAAGCTAGAACAGTGTGGTCTGTGGATTGATTGAATTTGACAGCATTTCGTTGTGTTTCGGTGGTGTAGCTATTAGCTACCTAAAGAGTAGCATTTTTGAATTCATTGTACATTGCTCAAATATGACGTCGGTAAATTGTCAAGAAAACATGAGTGTCAGCGCCACTGTACCTCCTGGTCATAAATCTGATGTCGGTGAGCCTGTTATAGCATCATCCCTTAACCACGATAGGCATCATACTGACAAGAAGCTTGACACTGTAGTGAAACGAGAAGTTGCAGGATTGCGTGGTGAGGGGACATCCTTGAGGGATTGTTTGGTCGGTGGAATAGCAATCATATGTGTGATTTTACTTCTTATTATAATATTACTTGTACTTTCACATATAAAGTGGGACAACGAGAGCCAGAGTGGTAATGATGATTCAAAACTAATTATGAGAAGAAAGAAACATTAAAAAGTTGGATACTTCAGTGTCTCTCCAATTTAATTTATTTACGTTATGACGATACAATTTTCCGCGGCCTTACGCAGACCGTAAGGCTTCCTCATTTTGACACCAGTTTCTGCTTCAAATGGAAACAAACCCCGATCATGACAGGGCAACTTAAACGCCCATGTAAATATCACCTGACTTGACAGATCAAGCCTGATTTGTTTATGTAAATAGCACTCGAACATGGCCTATTTCTTGTTTATTTTATTTTTATATCTTATACTTATGGCATAAATATCAGTCATTGAACATTGTTGGTTAGGTAGGTAAGTAGTTCATAGATTTGTTTTTTTTGTTTCCTTTTTAAATTTCCTTTTTTGTTTTTGTTTTATCAATTTTTTAAAAGAATACTTGAGTGGGAAACTGGGAAAGCAAAAAACATCACCAGGCCAGATCTTTATTCCAGCTGTGGCTCAGTTTTACATAAATACATATGATGCCAAAAAATTTCAATTTTGAATTAAAACTAGTTTGGAAAATTGTAGTAATTTGAAATAAGGCTGAAAAAAATAATTTAATGTACCTACGAGTACTAAGCTTCCTGTAGGAAATTTAATGCAGATTTTAATGTGATGAACTGATGAACAATTTTTCGCTATTTCTTAAAGTAAACTCCACTTTAACAAAACTCTGTCACTTATTTGTCCAAAATGCCAAGAAATGATTTTTAGCGATGTTTTTATCGATTTTGAATAATTTTTTGGGTGGAGGGGGGAGTTTTGCTCATTTTTAATTATTCTGATGCTATTTTAAGAAGTTTTATTGTAGTTTTATGCAATTTCTGATAAACTTGTCAAATGATTAAGTAAGTCAATTTTTTATGTTTTGTAATTTCCATTGAAGAATATAAATTGTATAATTTATCATCCGGATATTTTTGGAATCACTTATTTCCATTCATTCTCATCTGATTTTGAACCAATCAATGATCTAGAACGAATTTAAGATAACTTTTTAGTACAATTTTGGGATTTTTAAAAAAGTTTTTGAATTTTGGAAAGATTTTTTGCTGAATACGTGTGATGTGTATGGTACTTTTTCGAGTTGGAAAAGATTTTGTAAAAATTTTTGAAAATTGCAATTCGAAATCGAAATTTGTATTTTTTGAAATTACTGATTTTGAGTTAGACTTGTGAACAATTTTTGGGTAATTTGTCCATTCTTGGTAACTTTTTGTAAGTTTGACTTGCGATATTTTCATTTTGAAGGATTTTTTTTTCACCAAAGCATTATATGGAAACGTGTTTAAATTTCAAAACGAAAAGAATGTGCGAATTGTAACGTTTTCTCCCTACTACTCATGGATACAGAATTTTTCTCGCAAAAAACTATACTGTCCAAGAGGGGTGGGGTGTGGTACGGAAATTCCACTCGAATTTTTTTTTGGAGGTTCCCAACAATAATCCATTATAATTTTCCAAATCTGGGAACAGGACCATTTCGTCTATCTTCCCTAGGAATACCATTTGAATTCATTTTTTGGTAATTTTTGGCAATTTTTCTGGTTTTTTTACAGTTTTAGTTTTTCTGAGATTCATTATTTTATTTCTAAAAGATTTATTCGTTCAATTTTTCGCAATTTTTTACAGTTTAGTTGGTAATATTTTCGCGAATGTTGCTCGATTGTGTTAATTTATCATAAATTTATAGTGAAACGTGCTGCCATACATTGGCGTATTCGTAAAATGAACTGAAGTGAAAAAATTAGCACAGTCTTATCTATTGATTTTGATGCGAGTTGAACAAATCATTCTTTAGATTTTAAAAACGTTAAAAATTTACTGAAGAAGTTGTGCGAGTGATTAAAAAAAAAATTCATCGAATCTCCGTACATTTCACGCGATAAAAATACGATCTGCTCAACTTTGAAACCTAAAAGGTTATTAAGGTTTAATAGAGGTACTCGTATGTCCCAATTTATAATATTATTTTATTATCTGTAATAGCGATATTTGGAAAGCTCGTTTCAGATTTGTGAAGAAGATCGTGTTTATGTTGTTAATCTAAATGAATAGGTACGAGTAATTTTTATGTTTTTATATAATATTGATATGGCTTATTTGCTATTCAGATTGTAGTGCGACTTGTTGTGTGATGATAACAATTTCTGTGTATTTGGTCTGTTTTCTTGAATCGTGTTCTGTGGCTCTTATGAACAGTGAAACGGCAAATTCCATATTGCTAGACTAGAATAGGTATACTAGTGCGAATTGATCGAATTTTATGCAGATTAGACATTTGCAAATTTCTTTGGATAGCTAGATCACAATTGTGACAGCGTTTTGTTGTGTTTATAAGTGTCCTACCTACTCGTACGTGTTACGCTTTTGCTGACTTGGAATTTTGCTGTAGTGGCTCGTTGATACTCGTACTTCCTACGAGATTATGGCGCCGGTAAACGGACAAGAAAACGTTAGTGTCGGTATCACTGAGCCTCCTGCTCATGTTAAAATTGATGTCAGTGACCCTGTTGAGATGAAGTCACTCGAAAACGACGATGTGTCCTCTAATCAGAAGAAACCTGTTGATGCTGTAGGGAATGGCATTGGTTCAGTGGCTGAAATGAAACGAGAAAATATTGTACTGTTACGTTCCGAGTTTGATCCTTTTTGGGTGATCAAGTTAATATGTTTGCTTCTCGTGATATGTTGTTGTATGAAATATCTTGGAACCGGGTTGTAAGATTATCGTTAGTAGCTAATTATTTTGGAAAGCGAAAGTTGGAATTTTTTAAAATTTCAAACAGTTTTCTTTTCATATTATTTTTCAATTTTGGATTACTAAATATATTTTTTTGAAAACTTTGAGGTTTGTACCTTTTTTTTTTTTCAGTAATACTAGGGGGCTCCGCCCCCTGGCCGCTTCGCGGCCCAACCCCCGACTCGTTCCTCGGGCTGCGCCCTCGGAACTTCGCTTGGAGGGCTCCGCCCCCCAAACCCCCCTCATGGCCCGTCAACCATTCCTATCTGCGTGATAGAAGAAAACTTCTGGAAAAAATTGATATTTCATATTTTTTGGTACTTGAGCTTTAAAATCTTGTTTTCTATTGCACTGATAACTTTCTAACTTACTCTATCTTGTACAGAACTTAACCTTGATCGTCTTCCATACCCAAAACACGTATGTCCTTATTCAACGTTTCGAGTAAATTTGTGGGTAGATATGTAGGTACTTATTTTAAATACGAAAAACAATTTTTTCCAAGAGTTTTACAAATTTTAGTTTTTATAACTTTTTTTCTATCGCATGGATAACTTTTTAAGCTACTCCATCTCGTAGAGAATTTTACGTAGATTATTTTCCTTACCTCAAACACCTATGTTCTCACTCAAAATTTCGTTTAAATTGTATTTTTTTTAAATAACACGTTTCTCAGCCCCATTTCAACAGATTTTGAAAATTTTTCAGTACGTCATGTATATCTTTATAAGGTTTCCCCACAAAAATTTTCAACCCCATCCCATCATTATTTAACCCTCGAGATGGCGTTTTTTTCATTTTTTATGCATATCAAGAATCAAGATTGCGAGGTACAGTTTTAGAAACGCGTTTTTTGGATGTAATTTTGACCCCCAAACGTCATGTACTTTTTTCGACATTTTTTCAATGGTGCGGCGTGCTGAAAAGTTGGAAAAATGTGTCTTAGTGGGGGGGGGGGGGGGTGAAATGGGAATTTTGGCAAATATAAATATCAATGAGTAGGGTGTCGTTTTCTTATGATTCGGTACCGCTGGGCACGAATATGACGTCAGATTTTGTTTTACACTCACACAGCCCCTCCGGAGCCCTAAGCCCCCCTCAATTTTTAATATTTGAAAAATAAACTTACTTTAATGATTTTAGTCTCGTTTTCTTATGATTCGATACCGCTGAGCACGAAAATGACGTCAGATTTTCTGCTACACTCACATAGCCCCTGGGAAGCCATCAGCCTTAGTGATGTTATGAGCATATGCTCACCGAGCACATTCGCGAAATATGCGTGAAGAAAAAAGCATGTGACATATCAAAATACACGCCAGAGGTCGCTATTAATGAATAAACTGATAAAAACGCTATCAACTCAACTCACCTCCTCGAAGTCAGAAAATGAAATGATTTGAGCCGTTTTTAATTTTATTCCATAACAATTTCTCGGTAAAGACTGAAAAGCGATGAATTTTGGTTTCATTTGATTCCCAACGTTTAAAATATTTGAAAAAGTTGTCCTTCACTCCAGAAAGTTCTGCTGTTTTCCTCTTTTTTACATGACATCGTTTTTGTTTGACACTTTGTAGTCTACTAACTTCTTCAATTTTTTTAATCATGAAACAAAATTTGAGACACTCCCTTCTGAAAAATATTGAAGTACCTATTTTTTAGAGGAAATGATTTGTTTTTTCATATTTTAAATAACAATTTTTGTACTTCCCATTTATTCTTTTTTTTCTTCTTATCATTTTTTTATAAAAATATGAATTTCTAAAAATTTTCTGTCAAGTGATGATGAAATCAAAGTAAGTTTATTTTTCAAATATTAAAAATTGAGGGGGGCTTAGGGCTCCGGAGGGGCTGTGTGAGTGTAAAACAAAATCTGACGTCATATTCGTGCCCAGCGGTACCGAATCATAAGAAAACGACACCCTACTCATTGATATTTATATTTGCCAAAATTCCCATTTCACCCCCCCCCCACTAAGACACATTTTTCCAACTTTTCAGCACGCCGCACCATTGAAAAAATGTCGAAAAAAGTACATGACGTTTGGGGGTCAAAATTACATCCAAAAAACGCGTTTCTAAAACTGTACCTCGCAATCTTGATTCTTGATATGCATAAAAAATGAAAAAAACGCCATCTCGAGGGTTAAATAATGATGGGAGGGGGTTGAAAATTTTTGTGGGGAAACCTTATAAAGATATACATGACGTACTGAAAAATTTTCAAAATCTGTTGAAATGGGGCTGAGAAACGTGTTATTGAAGTTTCAGAAAAGTGGGGTTCGCCAAAAAGGGGAAGGGGTGTGGATCTGAAACTTTCCACGCGGAAGTTTCTCAATGGTACCCACCTTCCATGCTAATATCAACTCGAACGTTTTCGGGGACCATTACACCCCTCTTAGGCGCCTATAGCCTTTATGTATTTTTCAGAAAAACCCCCTCATTTAAATGGTTGCCATGTGACCGTAAAGAAGCGTAGTTTTTTTCTTTCAACAACTAAAGCAAAATCTATGTAAGATGAAATTAAATATATAGCATTGCGAAGTAAAGTTCTGTACAAAGTAGGGTGGGTTTAAATGTCATCTGCGTGATAGAAGAGAACTTCTGGAAAAAATTGATATTTCATATTTTTTTGTACTTGAGCTTTAAAATCTTGTTTTCTATTGCACTTTCAAACATACCTAATTTTGTAGAAAATTTTACTTTCCTTACATTTTTTTTTCTTCCTTTATAAAAACAAAAAAAATCAGTGCATTACGTTGTGACGTCAGCTCTAACAGCCTAGCATGCTTGAATGTAAGGCTTACCACTACAAACACAGTACTATGTTAGTACACGTCACGTTGCAATTCCACCACTCGGACATTTTCGGTGTATTTCGACTCTCACTACCACAAACATACAGCGTCTTGTAAACGTCTTGTAAACGCCTTACTAACACATCTCCGACTTCCGAGTCCTTCGCTCTCGCCCAGAAGTTGTTTGACGGGTTTTGATTTTTTAATATAGAGAGATACGTACTTACTTGAGTAGGTATGCTTTTATTCAATGCTGGTTTTGTTATTCTGAGATTCAGACGAGTACGACTGAAAAATACATTTCGAGTTATGACTTCATGTAGTTTACAACTTCGGAAAAATTGACTACCTACTTACATTTTGAGTTACAGGGTGCACAGAAATATCGTGAACCCCAAACAAAGTTTATTATTAAAAATATAGGTTGGCAATGCGAAATACATGCATGCATATGATTGGTGGAATGTTATCACCTCGGTCTAACAATAACCAATCATGTGCTATCATTATTATCATTCGCTGTGATCAGCCGAAACATTTAGCAGAAAACTTTTTTAGGGGTTCACGATATTTCTAGGCACTCTGTACGTTATTGCCTACAAAAACTGAGTAGGTATCCTTCGTTATTTTGAAAGCTTTTGTGAACAATCTCAAGACTTCCGAGAATCCATTTTTGAAATTACTTGTATTTTATCCCTACGTTTCGTATGTAAATGCTTCTAGGAGACGAATCCAAAAAAATTCAATTTTTGTACAGACTTCTTGGTGACTGATTCACCAGAAGTCACCAAGTGAGTTTTCGACTTCTTTAAAAGTCAATATTGAAGATTAAAAAAATCACTTCAATATTCTCCTGACTCTAGAAATTGTGTTCGAATGTCTGGTGACGCCTTGGTGAATCCTGGTGACTTCTGGTGACAGATTCACCAGAACTCACCAAGTCAGTTTTTGACTTTTTTTTAGGTGAATTTGGTGACAGATTCACCAGAAGTCGGGAGGTGAGTTTTAGACTTATTTTTAGATGAATTTATGGTGAAAAATATCACCAGAATGTCCTAATGACCTCAGAAATGATTTTCGAATATCTGGTGACACTCCTTGGTGAATCCTGGTGACTTCTAGTTACAGATCACCAGAAGTCACCTACTCAGTTTTTGACTTTTTTCAGGTGAATTCATGGTGAAAAAATCACAATAATGTCCGCAGAGCCGTTTCAATTTTTTTTTAGTGTTCAGTGACTCCTTGATGAATCCTGGTGACTTCTGGTTACAAATTCACCAGAAGACACTATATGTGATTTTTTTGACTTTTTTTTTTGGTGAATTTATTTATGATGAATAAATCACGAGAATGTCCTCAGAGCCTTTGAAAATTTTTTTCAGTGCTCGGTTACTCCTTGGTGACTCCTGCTGGCTTCTGGTGACAGATTCACCATAAGTCACCAGATGAGTTTTTTGACTTTTTTCCAGCTGAATTTATGGTGAAAAGTACACCAGAATATCCTAAAGATTTCAGAAATGATTTTCGAATATGTGGTGAATTCTGGTTACAGATTCACCAGAAGTCACCAGGTGAGTTTTTGACTTTTTTCCAGCGGAATTTATGGTGAAAATTACACCAGAATGCCCTGATGACCCTAAAAATTGTTTTCGAATGTCTGGTGACCCCTTGGTGACAGATTCACCAGAGGTCACCAAGTGGGTTTATTGTCTTTTTTAACATGAATTGTTGGGGGAAAAACCCTCAAAATGTCCTCAGAGTCTTTCAAATTTTTTCTGAATGTTCGGTGAGCCCTTGGTGAATCCTGGTGACTTCTTGGTGACAGATTCACCAAAAGTCACTAATTGAGTTTTTGACTTTTTTCAGGTGAATTTATGGTGAAAAAGCCATCAGAATGTCCTCATAGACCTGGCAATTTTTTTGAAATGTCTGGGACTCCTGGGTGAATTTTGGTGACTTTGGTGACAGATTCACCAGAAGTCACCAAGTGAGTTTTTGACTTCTTTTCTGGGTGAATTCATGATGAAAAAATCCCTAGAATGTCCTCATGACCTTAGAAATTGTTTTCGAATATCTGGTGACTCCTTGGTGAATCCTGGTGACTTCTTGGCGATAGATTCACCAGAAGTCTCCAAGTGGGTTTATTGTCTTTTTTAACACGAATTGTTGGCGGAAAACCCCCAGAATTTCCTCACAGCTTTTGAAAATTTTTTTGAATGTCCGGTGACTCTTTGAATCCTGGTGACTTCTTGGTGATTGGTTCATCACTCACCAGAAGTCAACAAGTGAGTTTTGGACTTTTTTAATGGTGAGTTTATGATGAAAAAAATCACAAGGATGTCCTCATTACCCCAGAATTTTTTTTTTGAATTTCTGGTGACTCCTTGGTGAATCTTGGTGACTGCTTGGTGACAGATTCACCAGAAGTCACCAAGTGGGTTTCCTTGTTAGGTACATAGAAGTACCCTGACTAGATTTAATGAAAAAACGTCCTTTCAATTTCCAAAGAGTAAAAATCTCACCAAAAAAATTGTGAAAGTGCATGAATAAAAAAACAGTTAGATTATCGAATCTGCGCACATCTCACGCGATTTAATTAGTAATCTGAATTTTAGAACTGGCGTAGTTGCAGGAAATGGAGCGGTCAAAGTTCGATAATGATATGTTTGCGATTGTGATGTAGTACCTAACCTAACCTACTCATATGTATTTGGCAAAACTTGTATACTTTATCGTGAAAAATATTCGTTCAACTGTTGCCAGAGCTATCTGTAATGTGTTCTGAATAAGTTAGTAGTGTTTGAGTTAATGAACTGAACTTTTATGTGTAGTTACTTTTGTTTATTTATCTGAATTCGAGTGCATAGAAGTGTTCAGTGTTCCTATGATAGTCAACTTAGATATTCACAAATTATCAATTTAGGCACAATTCGTGTTATGATAAATTTTGGCGCGTTGTGAATCGTGAGCTTTGTTGATAAAAGTGGAAAAGTAAATGTATGTATTTTTTCATTGCGTACCTCTGATAATTACCCTGTCATCAGATTATAGATACTATTGATATTTTCACGAAACGATCAAAATTAGACCACAGTGCTCTTACAATTTTACAAGTGTGGATTGCTGTAGCCAATTGCCAACTACAGTGAGCAGAACTTTTGATTTACGCTCCAATGGCGCCAATAACAAGAAAACAATGCTCTCGTGTTGACTCTGACACTACTGACAGCATGGACACCCCTCAGGCTATTTCTGGTAATTCGGATACCATGGTCGAGGTTCTCATCAACGGCTATATACTTCCTCTTCAGAAGAAGATTGTCGCTGCTCAGATTACCGAACATTCCGTGGCTGAAATTAAACACGAACTCGATGAATTACGCGAGGAAGTGCGATTTTTGACTCATCACGTGGTCGATTTTAATAAACACCAGTTACAGCTACACAAGTTGGTGTTGATTATGTGTACGATTACTATTGCTTGTGTTACTTTGTTAGGTTTGGTATACTTTTTTCCGGGTATGTTTGTATCTACAAATAAAAAATTCAAGTAACAAGAGAGTAGCCTAACTCTTAAGTATTTTTTTAGAGTATGTAACGTGATCATGAAATAGGGTCATCTACGTCAATTCGACCAAAAAGTGGTAAGGGGGGGGGGGTCGACGATTTTTGTGACATTTTCCCTGTGGAAAGACCTTCCGAAGAAATAACCAATGGCGCAAATTGCAGCCCTCTAGCCCTTTTTCAAAAGGCTGCTAGGGGGTGTCAAAGTTTTCAGTGAACTTGAAATATCATCCGTTTCAGCAGTGGATTACTTGATAACCGCGATACCTACTAAAATGAAACCTTTTCCAATTGTTAGGGGTTTTGAAAGGCTTTTTGGTGATATCATAAAAATCAGTGTTGCCACTTTTTTTTGTACGAAAAATTAGCTCGAAATGTTTCAAAACGTAGTTTTTATATCGTTCCGACTCTCAAAAATTCTGAAAAAATTTATACTCGTATTATGGACAACTTTTCATGCTGAAAAACATATTAAAAAATTGGGATGGCATTATTTTGTAAAATCGATTTTAAAAAGTTGAAAATTTGCGGAAAAATGCGATTTTTTTATCTAATATATGAAAAAAAGTTTTGACTCGTGAAGTTGACCCAGTTGACCCCTATTTTTACGTATACGTTGAAAAGGTTGAAAAAACCCTTTCACTCGATGAAATGAACTCATCACAAAAAATCAAAATTCAAAAAAAAAATTTTCAATTCCAAACATTAAAAGAAGTTTAAAATTCAGTCGTCTTATTTTAACCTCTTTCTGGCGCATTTCACGAAAAAGTTGATAGAAATTACACTCATAGCAGAAAAATTAAAATTCGTTTATTCTCAATACACTCAGATTTTGATTTTTTTGCGATGAATATTTCAAAAAATGGAGAATCCACTAGAGACTTCAGAACGATTTGAAATCATCACCAATCGACTCGGAGAAGGTCAGCGCTCCCAAAGTGTAAAAATCTCACCAAAAAAATTGTAAAAATGAATAAAAAACCGTTAAATTATCGAATCTGCGCACATCTTACGCGATAAAAGTAGTTTATCTGAATTTTAGAACCGGCGTAGTAGGAATTGGAGGGGTCGAAGTTTGATACTGATATTTGTATGATTAGTGATTGAAAAGTACCTATTCTACTCATATTTGGCATAACTTGTATACGTTATCGTGAAAAATATATAGGTACGTTCAATTGTTGGCAGAGCTACCTGTAATGTGTTTTGAATAAGTTATATGTAGTAGTGTTTGAGTTAATGAACTGACGAATTTTTATACTTTTGTTTACCTATTTTGCTTAAATTCAACGTGCATAGAAGTGTTCTGATAGTCAACTTGGATATTCACGACTTATCAATTTAGTCTTTTGGCGCGCTGTGAATCGTAAGCTTTGTTTATTGATAACGGTGGAAAATTTTCATGAAACGATCAAAATTAGTCACTGTGCTTTTATGTGATTTTTCTGGCTGGAAATTTTTCAAGCATAGCTTGCTGTAGCCAACTGCCATCACAGTGAGCAGAACTGTACTATCGTTCGAGTGGATAAAGTTGTATGTATGCTCCTATGGCACCGATAACAAGAAGACAAATTTCTCGTTCTGACACTGACAGCATGGACACTCCTCCAGTTATTTCTGGTTATTCGGATACCATGGTTGAGTCTCTCATCAACGGCTATATACTTCCTCTTCAGAAGAAGATCATCGCTGCTCAGGTTACCGATGATTCAGTGGCTGAAATTAAACTCAAAGTCGATGAATTATGCAGAGAAGTGCGGTCTTTGACTCATCACGTGGTCGAGTTTAATAAACACCAGTTACGGATATCATTATATGTGACAATTATGTCTGGGGTTGCTATTTTTGGTGTTATTTTGTTAGGGATCGTATTCTTTGTTCAAAAAATGCGTGCTAACGGGTATTTTCGTTTTTAGGTATGTGAATTTTAGTAACTCGTGATTATGTTTTTTTTTAAAACATCATATCAAGAAGAGTGATGCCTTACTGATAATTATTATCGACGATTGCACTTTTTTTTTGGTTTTATTGTTGGCAAAGAGTTAGGTACATATTTTGTGGGGAATTTCAGTATTTAAATTTATTGCTTAAAAATCTAACACAAAAAATGGGTAGGTACTAGGTACCTAATGTTTGCATGGGTTAAAAATGTTTAAAATATCGAAAAAATGAAAATATTTCTAAATGAGAATTAGGTATTCTTGCTTAAGTTACTATAAAAAGTAGATGTCAATCTTAATCTAAAATTTCCATCAGCTATTAATACCTACTGATAACACTCATTAGGTATTTGTGTTCAATTTTTTAGGTACCCTATTTATTCATTTCGATAGCAGATGTAAAAAATGTTGGACTCCCCGTTCCAATCTCGTAAATTTTATTGATACTCGTAATTAGGTATAAATATCCAAGGAGCCTTCTCGTATCGAAAATATCGATTAGCACATTTTGCTGTGTATTTATCATAACTACCTATGCTTCGTACATTTTACACGATAAATATAATTTATCTGTTCAACTTCTAAAATTGATATAGCCGGAAGAAAAATAGCTATGTTTTCGCTTTTGAATTCTGGATCATTCCATATCAACTCAGCCGGGTTCCGGAATTAGGTCTCCAGGCCCTGCGATTTTTTATTTTCGATGACAAAAAAGATGTTTTTTTTAAATGTAGTTTGAATGTACGTATTTCTGCCTCGAATTCAAACAATGCAATGAGAAAAAAAGTCACATCGTTGACATTTGGAGCTTAGGAGAAAAAATCCTTGGTACCACTTACCTCTGTCTCCCAGCCTGCCCAATTCATTTAATTGTAATTTACGAAGCAAACGATATTTTTTTTTTCTTAATTAAGACACGAAAATTCTCTCGTTTATCGCTCCAGTGCTCAAATACGAGTTTTTCTCTCTCGATTAAGAATCTTGACTTTTGTGAGTTGTTATAGGTTACCCTCGCTTGGTTTGGTTAGGTTACGAACCTCTCACTAGTCAAAATTAATTTTTTACGCCCGCGTTGTTGTTGTTGTTTTTTCTTGTGCTAAATTCAACTATTTCTCTGTATACTATACTTTACTTCTATTTCTTGAATTTTTTTGTATCTATCTGATAAGTATTGCAATAATGTAAATAGGTATCCTATTTTATTTGATAAATCGTTTAAGAATACCTCTAAGTATTTTATTAAAATGTAAAAAAATAATTTCTGATTGAAAATACATAAAATAAAAAAAATAGTAAGAATGTATTTTATTGAAGTTATACCGCACAGCTGAAAATTTTCAACCCTCCTTTTCAATCTCCAATTTTGGTGGAAAAAATTGAAAAAATTTGAAAATGAGGTGTGACATGTGCTACCCAATCTAAACTTTTTTGACATGCTGATCTTGCTTGAAGGGAGATTGGGTAGGGCTAAAAAAAAAAAAAAAAAAAATGGTATTTGGGCTCATCGCCTTTTGATGAGTATAAACTCAATTTGAGGTATTTTTTGAATTTCTACCAAAACTTGGAACCATTTGTATCCTCTGGGACGTTGAGATCCCATTTTGTGAACTCCGATTGAGCTGAAATTTGGCTCATTGAGGATGCATATCTATTACTCAGACCTCAGAACACTAAAATTTAGGTAAAGATTTGGGAAAAATTTGCACCAACACTTCCCCGCCCCCAAATTAATTGTCAGGATTTTCAAACCGTTCTACGTATAGAGCCTCCAGAAAAAGTTGACTTTTCTCTGGAAATTCGAAAAGGCTATTTTTCAATAAATTGACAAAATCAAATTCTAAAAAAATCTTGAATTGCCAATTTTTTTAACAAACTACTTACTGAAAACGTCTTGTACCTCTCACTCATCTCAAGAACTCGGAAATATGTAATCGCAATGAACTCCTGACTTTATTTCAGACCAGGAATTAAAAGCCTTACTTATAATAAAACTTCGGTTTTTAGCATTTTGCTTGCAATTTCAAAATTGAAACTTTTGGGTTCCAATGGCTTTCACTCATATTTTCTATTTAACAGCTTTCAGCTGTATTTCATTGAGCTTTATTTGAGCTAATTCACCATCAACTAAATTACGAGAACAGCACGAATCAATTCGTTCGCGAATGATTCACAAAAGAAGATTTAATTCGTTCGTGAATGATTCACCAAAAGTTGAGTAAATGAATCAATTTGTTCGCGAATCATTCACCAAAAATTATTCAATTCGTTCGTGAATGATTCATCAAAAGTTGAGTAAATGAATCGATTCGTTCGCGAACGATTCACCAAAAATTGAGTAAATAAATTGATTTGTTCGCGAACGATTCACAAAAAATGATTCAATTTTTGTTCGTGAATGATTCACCAAAAGTTAAGTAAATGAATCAATTCGTTCGCGAACGAGTCACTTATACGAACCAATTTGTTCGCGAATCATTCACTAAAAAAGATTCAATTTGTTCCTGAATGATTCACCAAAAATTGAGTAAATGAATCGATTCGTTCGCGAACGATTCACCAAAAATTGAGCAAATGAATTGACTCGTTCGCGAACGATTCAAAAAAATTGAGTAAATGAATTGACTCGTTCGCGAACGATTTACCAAAAATTGAGTAAATGAATTGACTCGTTCGCGAACGATTCATCAAAAATTGAGTAAATGGATCGGTTCGTTATTCGCGAACGATTCACCAAAAATTAGGTAAATGAATCGATTCGTTCGCGAATGATTCACAAAAAATGATTCAATTTTTGTTCGTGAATGATTCACCAAAAGTTCAGTAAATGAATCAATTCGTTCGCGAACGAGTCTTTTATACGAACCAATTTGTTCGCGAATCATTTACTAAAAATTATTCAATTCGTTCGTGAATGATTCACCAAAAATTGAGTAAATGAATCAATTCGTTCGTGAATGATTCACCAAAAATTGAGTAAGTGAATCGGTTCGTTCGCGAACGAGTCATTTTCACGAATCGATTCGTTCGCGAACGAGTCACTTATACGAATCAATTCATTCGCGAATGATTCAGTAACTATTGATCAACTCGTTCGCGAACGATTCACCTAGAAATCAATTAGTTTGTTCAATTGCCAACCAGTTGTGAATGATTCGATTCGATTTGATTCGCTTCGCTTGAAAAGAGATCAATTTCTGTACAATAGTTTTACAAAAACCGAATCAATCATTAATTACCTAATTGGTCCGTTTGCGAATGACTCACCAAAAAATCAATCAATTTATTTAATCTCCAATCGTTGATAAATGATTCGATTCGATTGTAAACAGATCAATTTCTGTACAAAATATGTTTCAAAAAAAGTGAATCCATTCGTTCATAAAAGATTTTTATTTGAAGAAAAGTCGGCTTTCTCACGCTGAATGGTGTTTTTTTTTCAACGAGGCTGTTCATATTATTTAATTTTTTTCATTCACGAGCGAAAAACCTTTATTGAAATGTATCATTCAAAATTTCACCACATTACTTCCGTCACTGAACCAATCCTCAACCGCATAGTTCCATTGTGACCTTCACCCTTCCACAACCAGGTAGAGGTAATGTGTGCTTCTTGTGTCGCCGAAAGCTCAACATAAAACACAAATCTAATAAGCTGCATAAACGATGCGTCTCTCTAAAAGCCATACTTACTTAGCCTCTCCTCCCCCGATGTTATTTTTTCTCTCTTTAATACTTGGGAATCGGGCCAAGTTATAAATCAGGCGAACGTTTATGCAACTTATTAAACGTTTATTTCGATCAAGTATGTAGTACGCGGCGGCAGCGATTAGGCTTTTTATTAGGCTATTATTCGAGTAGAGAAAAGACGCGATGGAGGGAAGATGGAGAAGACGGTTGTCGTTATACTGCGACGGTATGGTATGGCATGGCATAGCATAACGTAATACTACGTACTACCAAGGCCCCCGATAAAATCGCAAATAACTTAGCAAAATTATTAAAGCCTTTGCGCGACGTGTAATTTATTTTATCTTGGTAAAGCTTCGCGTTGTGTATACTTTTTGCGCAACTCACGCTTATTATTTATGTACAAGAGAAAATCCTGCGTCCGCGCCACTGTGTGCCACGAAAATACTCGTATAAGTACTTACTGCAGGAGCAGGATATCCTCACATATACGTACATCTATGAACTGGAAATTTTATATTAACTAGAAAAGGAAATACTCTTCTATACGAGTTTTGGTAGAGGTACTGCTTACTCAGGTGGACAGTCTCTCATAATTTTAAAAGTATACTAACACGAATATCATTTCGAAAAACTTGATCTGTTATCCAGTTCTTTAATTATCTATTAGAAGGATGAGAAAAGCTACCCGAGCTGGTAGTTTCTTTTTCTCGTTTTTTTTCCTTTTCCTTTTCCTCGCTGTTTTTTTTTCAACGAATATTAAATAATTCAAAACTTCAACTTCTCTTTCTACATAATAGATTATTCGTTTAAAATCTGCAATATTTGCTCGGTAAACGTCATAAATAAACTTTTTTTCGTCCTAGCTTTCGGGTTGTACTATATAAAGAGGAGGAAAAAAAGTGAAAAGTTTTAACTTGATAAAATATGTAACCCAGGTCGCTGGCAACCGTTTTATCGAATGAATTTCTGCGAATACCGCTCCCACCTCCCCTGCTCCTCTCCGCAGCGCTGTTTCCTCAACATTATACTATATTTTTGGTCAGAAGAAATAAAAAGAAAAATGAAAATCGCTAATAAAAAGCGCGCAAACCACCATTGTAACTATTCTAATCTAGATAATGCTCGGTGATATTTAGCTTTTTTTTTTCGTTCTCTCTCTTTCTCTCACTCACTGTGCCACATTGCGAATGTTACCTAGTACTTTTCTATATCTATGTACCTAAACCTTGCGCGATACTATGTAGTACATAATTTTACTCACCTTTTTGCTACTCCCTCCCTCTTCCTTCCATCCTATGGGAACCATTGCTTTATCCTTGTACCTATATCTGGGTATACGAGTTTGTGAAAAGATTTTTTATCGTTTCTTATTACACGTTCGTCGACGTGTAATTTTTCCACGTTACAATTGTACATATACAAACGTATATACGACGAGAAAAACGTTTTGCATAAGCGAATCATTTGGTCGTTTATTCTTTTTATTACACGCCATATACGCCAGAACCATATATATACACTATACAGTGTGTTCTAACTCCTTGTGTAGTACACGGCGCTATGTATACTACATACAATACATTATATAAAGAGGAAAAAGCACACACACGATGTTGAAAAATAAACTCTCTTCTAACCCTCCTCCCGTGTCCGTGGAGATCGTGTATATTCTGCTAATTTCGCAGCTCGTGAATTACGGCTCGGTTGGGCGCGTTCTTCAGACATGGTCGTAGTATTTAGATTTTTATCTGTTTGTTTTACTAAATGTGTTCCCCATCCAGTACGCCAATATCTCCCTAAACGACAAAAACTTACGTCAAATTGCTGCTACGATGCGCTGTGTAGGAGTCTACGTAGTCGTAGTCGTCGTGTCGTCGTGGTGTATGTTAATTTTGCGGCGTAATTTCTGTATGTAACTATAATGGAGAAAAGTCGACTCGAGATCGACTTTTTTTTACCCCTCCGTGCCCCCAGCCATATTCGAATATTGTATTATTTACCCTGCTCGTAGGAAATATGTTTTTTTCTTCATTTTTTATACTAAAGATCTGGCTGCAAGACGATGAAATACATAGTCAGGGAAGCGAGGAGTGTAGGGAATAAAAACAGCCCTATGGGTACAAATATCAAATTTTTCAACAGAAGCATCCTGTTGTTTTCGAGACCCTCAGCTACAGATTTCCCAGCTCCTCCCTTCCTCTTTGTCTAATGTTTTTTTTGTAAATCTACAACGCTATACGATAATGTGTAATGCTTTCTGTGTTGAAAATATGTACAAATACGTCTTTAGGATATTTTTGTAATCTTTGCATTCGGCTGCAGCATGCAGCATGAGCAGTGAGCACATGATTGGATGTAAGAATAAGATACGAGGGTTTTTGTTTTCTTTTTCTTCTCCCTTTTCAAGTATATTCGAATTGAACTGCGGTCTACATGTGTGATGTTTTGTATGATTGTATGGTTTCTTCGTACCTACAACGATTAATTTGGTTTTTTTTTTGACTGGTGGTGATGAGCTGAATGAAAGAGAAGGGGTCAAAAACAATGTTGAGCTAATCGATAACTGATTGCAAAAAATTCTATCTTTCACTTTCAGAAAGTCGCGATGAAAAAAATGAATGCGGAAATGAATACTATGTACTTCAAAAAATAAACAAATTTTTTTATGCTCATTTTTTTCTCACTTTAAAATTTAAAAAGTTTTTGTAGCTCAACAATTTTTAATTTGCTAAGAATTCCATTAAATTTACAATTGTCTAGCTTCAAAAACGTCTTAAATTTTAGAGAAAGAAAAACAAATGATCGCAACAAAATAATTGTTTATTTTTTGACGTAGTACCTATTCATTTTCGCATTCATTTTTTTCATCGTGATTAAGTTGAAATTGAAAACCATTTGTAGCCCCTTCAATTTGCAAAGTTGGGCAAAAAGTCAGAATAGGCAATTTTGTTCATTTTCAAACTACTACCGACCCCCATTGTCAAATTGGATTTTGGCTCTCAGATTTTGAAAATGTATTTTCCCCTTCAATTTTCAAGATAGGTAACTTGTTGATCTAACGTTTTTTTTTCTACTCGTACCTGGTTATATCCAAATCTGAAGTTTGTATCACCACTCCCGGGACACCCCCTGTAGAGGAACCTTAATTGCTTTGGAGGATTTTTTATCAAGTTATAAAATTTTGTCAGAAATTGGACCAAATATGGATAAGGCCATTGATAAGAATTCGACAGCATTTTTTCACGTTTTCAAAAGCTTTACAAAATATAAGAACAGAAAGCCATTTTTTGAAAGTTTGGTGTAAGCTTAGGAATGCAATAACTTTTTACAAAGTTTAAAATCCAGATTTGATATCTAAAAGTGTACCACAAAATGCAAGAAAATGTCAAAAATTTGTGATTTTTTTCAAAGTTTTTAAGTTTGATAGGGTTATATTATTATGTTTGAAACAAAAAAATTATAATTTCTGTTTTTGTTGCTTGTTTTTTTTAAAACTTATTTTGCAACACTGAAATTACAAGTAATTCTTTTGTAACGTACTAGATTTTTTTTTTGGTAAGTTACTGGTAATTTTTTGATCAGGCACTAAAATTTTTTAAAAAGTTATTCTCAAGAATTATTGGTATTTTTTTTTGGTAAATTACTGGCAATTATTTGGTAAATAAGAGGAAATTTTTTGGTAAATTACTGGTGACTTTTTATTAAATCACCGATAATTTTTTGGTAAATTTCTAGTTATTTTTTTGGTAAATTACTGGTGCTTTTTTAGTAACACACTGGTAAATTACATGGTAATTTTTGGTGAATTACTGGTAATTATTGGTCAATTTTGGGTATTTGGTAAATTTTTAGCAATTTTTTTTTAGGAAATCATTGTTTTTTTTTTTTTGGTAAATCACTAGTAATTTTTTGGTAAATTACGGCTAATTTTCTGGTAAATTACAAGTAGGTAATTCTCTGGTATATTACGGGTTATTTTCTGGTAAATTAAGGGTAATTTTCTGGTGAAGTACGGGTAATTATCTGGTGAAGTACGGGTAATTTTCTGGTAAATTACGGGTTATTTTTTGGTAAATTACAAGTAATTTTCTGGTAAATTACCTGTAAGTAACTGAATTACGAATAATTTTTTTGCAAATTCAATGGAAAATTAATCACTGGTAATTTTTTGGTAAATTATCTACTGTTAATTTTTTATAATTTTTGGTAAGTTACCGGTAATTTTTTGGCAAATTGCAATCAATTTTTTTGTTAGGTAATCCAATGGTAACTTTTTGGTAAATCTCTGGAATTTTCTCAGCGAATTTTCTAATTTTTTTGTAGGTACTCCTAAAATATTGTGTATTTTTTTTTGTAAATTAATGATACTTAATTTGTGATAAATACACGGTAATTTTTGGTAAATTTGACATAGTGCAGATTGGCCCCACTGCCGAAGGTAGTGCTTATTTTATGAACCCCTTATATTGAAAATATGTGTAATGTGTGAAATTATTAAGTATAAAAACTTGCTCATTCTACTGTACTTACGTACATGACGTCAGGTCGTTGTCCAAACCCTCCTTATTAAAGGGTTTGAGTCAAGGACGATTGAATGCGCAGATTTACGAGATCTCTATATAGCGACATATGTGGCGAGATCCACCCCCTGTGACAGGTCAGTTAATTAATGATTGTGTGGCTCGCCTTGTGATGACATTTATGATCAAAGATTAGGGTTTAAGAAATGTAAATTTTATTATTTACAAGCTCTGTACTTATGCATAGCAATCGCGCATATACCACTACTTTTTAGGGGTAGGGATTTAGCAGCTGTGTATGTCTTTATAATAGAGATTTCTTGCAGAAAATCCTCACTTGGTTTCGGCAAATACAAGTTAGCTGGTTCCTCGTCACCTGTTGATATAACAGACCATGGATGCGCCCCCAGGGGAGGCCATGGTCGAGCCATATGTGACCCGCTCTGACAAAATCGACCATTTCGACAAAATTTCAAAAAATGTTTTTTCTTCAAAAATCTTATTTTTCAACCTTTAAAACTCATTTTAAACGTCATTATTTTGGACACTTTTTTTTTGTCGAAATGGTCGATTTTGTCAGAGCGGGTCACATATGGTTGTACCCACTTCTACGGTGGTAATTTAATTTGTTTTAATATACCTATTGATTGATCTCGTGATCAATAAATAGTATCTGTTTTGGTCTTTTGGATCGTACCATGGCGTTATTGGATTACGCGAAGTGTTACGTGTTCTCTCGTTTAGTTAAGTTCCATCAATGCCTTCAGTATTGGGGAGGCCACCAATACAGATGGAAAAAAGCGTATAGTGTTCTGTAAGTGGTGAAATACATTTACTAATTAATTATTCAAGTTTTTCATCATAGTACGTCTAACCAAGGTGTCTAGTGCTATGACCTTAATTAGATAAATACCTAGTTATATTACACAGGTGACTAATAGGTATATCTAATTCGCACATCCTATTTTACCTGCGAGTAACATGGATGAAGTTTTAATACTTGAAAATTATACATCTCTCTGCAGGCTTCCTCTCTCAATGGAAGAGTTAAGTCATTTACGTCTCTAAGTTTCATTCAGTTGCATACCATATTGAAGAATATGATTAACAATGTATGTGAATGATGATTTGTAAATAGTGTAAATATATAGTATAAGTAAAACAGCGTTTTTATTTATGACTATAAACATTGAATGTGTGTAGTTAAATATGAGTAGATAGGTTACAGCCTTCTGAGCTAGCTAGGCAATGAGCAATTATTCCCTTTCTAGGGAATAATCCTTATCTTCACTGGGTACAAAATAATTCTTTTCCCTCCCCACCTTAAGTAATCATTCTAATCCTAACTATATCAAATTACACTAGGCAACGGCATGCTTGTGTTCGGGTTGAAAATGGGCTTAATCAATAGTTTAGACCCTAAAACAAAAAACAGAGTGGGATTTTTCAAGCTCATTACGGAAGATTTTCGTTTGTAACACGAAATTTTTACTGCACGAGAACCTCGCCCGCGCGAACACGGTTCCGCGCCACGATTACATCGTGGAGTAACGCCAGCGTCGCGCGCTCCGAGTTTTAAAATATGTTACAAACAAAAATCGTCCGTATGCGCTTGAAACTTCGAAAATCGAAAATCCGGGAAAGATGTTTACTTAAAAAAGTGCGTAGAATCCGAATATGACCTTGGTTTTTTTCGAAAAACAATACTGGTGTCGCCAGAAACTCGTGAAATAGGGCAAAAACGGCCATTTTTGAAACTTTGATCATCTCTCCTGACCACAAAAACAATTCAAATTGAAAAATTCCACTCTGTTTTTTGTTTTAGGGTCTAAACTATCGATTAAGCCCATTTTCAACCCGAACACACGAAAAAAGTCAAAAATTGTTGCCTAGTGTTATTGACAATTCTTACAAAATTACAGGTTGAAAAAAATTAGTTCGGTTTTGGAACTCCGAATAAATTATACCTACAATACAAGTAAATTCTTGATATTTGCCTGACTTTCAATGTGGCCAAAATATAAATGGTCGTCGAATTACCTTCAAATGAAGTCTTCAATGCAATTTTTTCAAATTTTTGAATAATATCAATTTTGAAAGTTGAGCTAGTTACCACCTCCTTCCTCACTTGGAGGGTTTTACAATAGAAATTACCATAATTGTTTCTAACTTCCTATGGAAGGAAACTTACGAGCATAAAAATTAGAGCACATCAGGAGATCTAATTTCACTTTTGTTTCAAGTTTACATTATATACGTAGAAGGGTCTCTGCAGTAGCTGATTTTTCTCGCCGGAAAATTCCCTTAAAACCGATCAAAAGAAAACCCCCGGAGAATGGTTTTTTCTCATACGAGACTTTTTTTTGCCACATACCCTATCGATTAAATCAACGTTCGAGTAAAGCCGTACATAAACATATATACGTAAACGTATACGTACAACATACCGCAAAATAGTACGGCTGTGATGAAGACAACGATATATTTACCGGGTAATTAAAGCAGGCAAACGAAAGGCTAAAACGATCGGTAGTCTTGTTGGCCGGCAGCCAGCGTATAAACCAGAACATGGTCAACGAAAATGTTGTAAAGATAAACCATGGTATAGTACACGGAACACGAATGGCAAAAAGTATATGTATACGATACGCGCGAGCTTTACTGGCGCGAATAAAAAATGGAACGTGTAAAACGGCCAAAGTTTCCGTGTATTAAAAGAAAAACATCGAAAACGAATTTAAAAGCTCGAACGGTTGTAATTACACAACGCCGGTGTGGTAGCCTAGCTTTTTTCAGCTGTTTTTCTTCGTTTCTTTGTGCGCGTTAGTTATACTCGTACGTTAAGGGAGCAGGGTTTTTTCGTATTGTTTTTACATGTGTAGAGGTAGTACATAGTTCGTCGACGATTTGTAAAATTTCAATTATAGATTAAAGTCGGCGCGCCTGAGAGAAAGGAAAAAAAGCAAGCTCTATACGTTGTCTGTAGTCTATATGCTCGTAAAGGTAGCAGAACTGAGGTAGTTGTATAGGTAGGTAGGTAGGTACATGTTGTACGAAAAAAGAAACTCGCAAATGAACAAAAAGCCGACGAATTTAATTAGTAAGGCAGTTTTCGTGACGCCGCGTTAAGCAACACAAAAACAAACAGCAATGAAAACTCGAGTTTTACGCTGGAAAACAGCAGGAGAAAAAAAAGTAATGAGTCGGCTCGCACAGCCGTGTACTGTATATAAAGAATATAGCACCAGCGAGTCCGTACAAAACGTACATAAGAAACAGTGAAAATTGTTCTCTTATGTACTACACCAACCAACGAACCAATCAATTTAGCTACGAGTTTTAAATCGAACTTTTAACATTACGTTGCCGCCACGTCGCCTGGTCCACGTGCCAGGCAAAGGCAAAAGTTCAAAAATCCAAAGATGTTTAGAACCTGTTTATAAATTTAACGTCTCCAGACAAGTTTTTTAATTAAAAACCTAATGAAGTTCGCCACTTTGCCAATACCTCCTCGACTTTCCACCATACGCCCTTTCTACCAATCAGACCGACTCGAGCTGTGTACCGGATACGAATGTATAAAGGGCGTTTTTTCACGCTTACCTACCCCCCTCTCCCCCTCCCTCATCCACCATTCTTCCACGACACCAGCATCGTACCGAGGCCCCCGGTATACTTACTTAGCCAGCAAACCGGCGAGTTTGCAAAAAGTCGACGCAAACGTGTTCGGAATATTTTAAACAGGATACGTGATTTAAGTAGATACAGATTGGTATTTTATTAAAGGATGAAAACGCAGGTCAAAAGTACAATGTGTGTGCTTTTTTCAGCCGCAGCAGAAATGTAAAACATTAAATCAAGCGTTTAATTTGCAGGTCGACGAGTGAATAAATTTTGACAAGTGCTTGAACTGGACAAGTGAACGAACTAGTGAATCGATTTATTTTTCGAATTTTTAATATTGAATTATCATTACCTACCTCAAGCATTTTTGAAGAATTTTAAGCCAAAATCATGTCTCAAGATTTTTGAGATTTCCGAAAAAGGAATCATTTGATACATCGAAACATGTTAAAATTTCAACATAAAATCAAAAATTCCCATCAAATTTTTTTTGAGCAGTTTGAAGAGTTTTGAGCTTTCAAATCATGGAGAGAATGATTTTCGGGAGGAAGACGTTTGAAAAAAATTTGATACCACCAATCAAAATGGGTTAAAATTTGGCGAGAAATTGACATAAATTTTGACGAAAATGCATTTCAAGTATTTTCGTAGAATTTTAAGCTCCAAAATCGTATTATGATTTTTAGGATTTTTGAAAAAGATCTGATTTGATCTATCAAAACAAGTTAAAATTGTAGAAAAAATCCAAAAACTTCTATTAAAAAATATTGTGAGCAGTTTTGAGGAATTTTGAGCTTCAAAATAGGATAATGATTTTTAGAACCCCTGAATAAGATTTCATGGCAGCCAATAAAAATGAGCTAACATTCCAGCAAAAAAATCAAAAATTGTTATCAATTTTGAAATGATTTGAGCTCAGAATTGATCAAAATTGTTGAAAAAAAGAATGGCATGAAACCTTTTGAAATGGGTTGAAGTTTTAGATGAAAATCTGAAATTTCTATCAAAGGTTTTTTGAATAGCATTGATGAATTTTGAGCTCTAAAATCGCGTCATGATTTTTGAGATTTCCTAAAAAGGTGTCATTTTACCTATTAAAATGGGTCAAAATTTCAGCAGAAAATCATGAATTTCTACATCAAAATTTTTATTGAGCAGTTTTTAACAATTAAGCACTTTTGAATCAAGCATGGAATTCTTCATTTTTTTCAGTACCTAGGTTGAATTGGAGGCCAACATTAATTTGACCAGTAGTTATCTGTCGATTGCTGGCATCCTATTTTAATCTGCCAAAAAAATTGAGAACTCCATGTTTGATTCCAATGCACTCAATCGAAGCTTTGAATTAGGTAATTATGGTCCCCTTTTTAGAGCTCAAAATTCTTCAAAACTGGCCAAAAAGATTGATCAAAATTTTTGATTTTCTTCTCGAATATTTAATCCATTTTCATGAGTCAAATGGCACGGTTTTCAAAAATCCAAAAAATATGACCTGGTTTTGAGGCTCAAAATTATTTCAAAATGCTCGAAATACATTTTCATCAAAACATTTCAATTCTCGCATAACCCATTTCGAACGGTCACATATGACACTTTTTGAAAAGTTTACACATGACCCATTTTTGGACTCAAAATTGTTCACAGAAACGATCAAATTGCATTTTCGTTGAAATATTAATTGTAACTCTCGCGTCATTTTAGCCCATTTCGATAGGTCACGAGGTCATTTTTGAATAATTCTACAAGTGCACATTTTTACTTCAAAAACTTCATCGTGATTAACCATGAAACAATCCTTTGAAATTGTCATAGAAAAATTCATCCAAAAGTGCCACAATAAATTAAAGTTGTCACAAAAGCATTCATTTAAAATTTCACAAGCAGAATTCATTTGGAATCACCACGCAAAAACACTTCACTAGATCGGACCAAATTAATTCTTCACTAATTGATCAAATTCTAAATCACCATCAAAAATTTTTATATAAAAATTCATTGAAAATTGCTACAATTAAAAAAATCAATAATTGAAATTACCACAGAAAATTCATTTGGAATCGTCACTAAAAAACTCATTCAAATTAATTGCGAGAAAACATAATTTGGAATTATCTCTCTACCTATTACAAAAAAAAAAAACATTCAAAATTACCACGAAAAAATTCATTTGAAACACAAATTTCATTCCATATTATGAGAATTTAGGTAGATACTCGAATACTCGGAAAACTTCTCCATTATACGAGTACATCAATTTCAATAATCTCGACAAATATTTGACATCATTCTCCAGAATTAATTTGTAATACCATTTTTCAATACAACTTTCAAAGACTTAATAAGTTACGATTTTTCCTTACGTTCTTACGAGTATGATTTAGTATTTTTACCAAGACGAAGAAAGAATGATAAAGAGAACTTGAAACAGATAAACAAGCCAAAAACAGCTTCTGCATAATTTATCTGACACTCTACTGTCTGTATCTTGGCTGAAAAAAAAATTTCATCGAAACTTTCGAAATTTCTTATAAAATTTTATCTCCGCAATGTTCTTACATTCTACGCGAATTTTTCAAATTTCCTCGAAAATTTTTACATAAACCTGGTGGGAAGACGATTTCAATAAAATTCCCAATTCCCATCCATCGATACCGTCCTACGTTGTTGGTAATTAAGGTAAACGACCTTCTCCTTTGGTAGGTAATTTCTTCAACGTCGTTTCGCTTTTACCCCCAGCATGCACCCTTCTCGTAATTCGTGAGCTTATACTAGTATAAAATACCTATAAAGGAATTTATACAATTTTCAGAGCCAAATTTTGGTAAATTTCGTCTTGACGAAAGTTTCTTTTGGAAAACAACACCCTTACGAATTTAAATTTTCGCCGCTATAACGAGAAAGGTTAACAGGATAAATTAGGTTTGGGAATCATAATACGATGATTAATTGCTCGACTGTGTTTCACCCTCATGATGCGGGTAAGCAGCATGGTATATAGGGAAACCGTGAAAGAGAAAGATGATCACAAAAAGACCTTGCATCAGCATTTCGGCGGATACGCCTCGATAATGAAGTTAATGAAGAACTTGTGCCGGTGCTCTTCTTGGTCTTTTTGTAGAAAAGCGTGTTGGAGGATCCGATGTCGCAAATAAACTTCCTAAGAATATGGAGATTCAATCCCTCTAGTGCGGGAGCGGCTTTATCGCAGCTTCAAGGTCTGTTGAAACGCGATGGTGGGTTGTAAAAGGGGTTTAGAAGGACTTTTTTTTTATTTCAAATTTCATTTCGTTCGTTGAATTGAATAAATAGCGGAGTCTCAGGGTGGAATGTTGTATGGGTATTGAATTTGAAGGAATTTCGCGTGAACGATTCCAAATTTTAGAAGCAAGATGAGTGAAATGAGAGGTGTTTCACGTTCTCAATGTTCGATTGCCAATTTTTAAAAAATCGAAAAAATTTGTCAAGTCTTACTGTGAGGATATTTTTCTCGATTTTTTGAAATTGGCAATAATGACCGAAAAATTGGCACCACTGGGCTCTAAAATATTTCTCCAGTTGGAGAAATTATTTATTTAAAAAAAAAATTATTTTATTTGTACAATTTAGGTCTTTCCAACAGCCAGAAGCCAATTATCGGAGAGACTGATTATAATTAAGAGAGAAAAAAACTAAATATCGTTTTATAAACTGAAAAGGAAGAAGAAAAAAATACAAACTTTAAAAATACAAAAAATAAGTAAGTGTAGTGAGAAATAACTAGAAACAAAACAAAAAGATACTAAAAACAAAAGATAAGTAAAGATTAATAGATGGTGATTAACATAAAACAAAAACAAATAGAAAAAAAGAAAAATGAAACCAACCTGAAAAAAATAAATATCAAGGTGGCTCACAAGTAACTCCCAATGTACCTATGCCCCTACCCTCAAGCCCCCCTCACCACACGCCTGAAGGCCGACCTAACCATACTAGAAATATCAGCATCTGCACATCAACAGAGAAAAGCATGTGAGATGCTCATGACATTATTCATAGGAGACCTCTTCATCCTAGATGTATAGTAATCGCTGAAGGAGAATATTTTTTTTTTGTTTAGAATGGATTTTTGGGGCCCAGAAATTAATTTTTCCCAAAAGGTTGCTGTCATTTATGTTACAATAGATAACATCATATAGGAACATCAGTGCAATTATTTCTCTTCTTTTTTCTAACAAGTCGATTTCAAATCCGTCTAAAAGTTTTTTTGTGTCAAGTCATGAGGATAATATTCGAAAGTCTTCAAATATAGGTATTTTAGAAATCTGTTTTGAATTTTTTCAAGTTCTTGTATAAATTTTTTGGTATGAGGAAACCAGACTAGTATTCCAAACTCAAGGATTGATCTAATGTACAAGAAACAAAAAACTTTAAATGTGCTTATCCTCGTGAAGTGCGCAGAATTTCTGACCACAAAGTACGCCATCCTTCTCACCTTGACTAACACAGTATTGATATGATACCTGAATTTGAGCCCCACATCAAGATTTACTCCCAGGTCCCTAACTGTTGTTAAGCGAGAAAGTTCTTCCCCATTGACTGTGTATGCGCATCATATAAATTTTTTTCCCCTAAGTAAATGTAAATGTTGCATATTTAGAAACGTTCAGGGGAAGTTTGTTTTTGATGCTCCATTTCACGAACTTATCTAAATCTGTCTGAAGTTCTTGGCTATCATTTATAGTTAGCATTTTCTTTTGTATGTATATCTTTGCATCGTCAGCGAAGAGCAGGCTCTCTGAATTTTTCAGCACAGATGGGAGGTCATTTACAAACAATAGAAAGAATAAGGGACCCAAGTTTGAACCCTGAGGGACACCAGGTGGACAAGGATATATCCTGGATTTTTTTTTATAAGACACATATTGCACTCTCCCACTCAGATAGACCAGAACAAACTACACAAATTGTGAGAGAAACCAAGTTTACCTAGTTTTTGTATTAAAATTCTATGGTTAACACAGTCAAAATGTTTTTTAAAATTGGTATATATTGCATCCACTTGACCACCACCATCAAGGGAGTTCAGACAAAACTCAACAAAGTTGATAAGATTTGTGTTGACTGACCTACCCTCAACAATGCCATGCTGGTTTGAGGAAATGAGATTTCTAATTAATTTAGGATATAGTCTACCAAATACTATCATTTCAAATAGTTTTGCAGGGATTGGAATTAATGATATTGGCCTGTAGTTAGTTACTATTTCTAGTGTGCCTTTTTTTGGAACAGGAATTACTTTCAAGCATTTCCATCCAGTTGGAAATTTATTTTTGTAAATTATCAGATTAAATATAAAGGTAAGGGGTTTATTCAAAAATTCACCCACACCCTTGCCTGCACAACAATTGTCAACGTCGACATTTGCATCAACCATGTTTTTCTCCAACATAATGACAGAAAAGTGATAAATTAGTTATTCAGTAGGAATTTTCTGCCTGTAAATGAGCCACATTAGTGAAACTTTTTGAAATCTTCTCATTATTTCTGACACCTTGACATGTGATCTCAACATGTTGATGTAAAATTTGATGCTCAAAATTTACATCCACAACTATGTCAACTAATTTTTCAGAATTAAAATTTTTGTTTTAGTGTTCAAAAGTTCAGTAAACATTTTAGAATATCATCTTGTTTGAAGAGAAAAACAAATTTTTGATAGCATCTACTTACAAAATTATTCATTTTTTCAACGTTTGGAGTTGTCGATGATATGTCAATGTGAAAGTTGATGGGTCACAAATATGTCAACACCAACCTTGACCAAATTTTCAAAGATTTCTCAAATTTTGAAAATGACAATATTGTGGATGTATTTGTTGATGTCTAATTTCACATCAACATTAACATTGACATATTGTTGACATGAAAATGTATTAGTTCAGTACTCTTAGATAAAGTATTGCACCTTTCCAATAATATAAGGAGTATATTCAACTTCTTATTTTGTGCAGACTCTTCGTCTGTACCTCTCAAAGGAAACCTATGCGTTGATGCTGCTATCAGCACGAGCAATGGCCACCTCTAAGAAAATCATTTTTGGAAAAAATCTCAATTTTTGAAATTAATTTTTTCAATTTTTTGTAGCAGGAGATTGACGACCATGTCGATGCAAATGTCGGACCAATTGTCAACATAAATGTCGATCAACATTGGTCGACAATTACACCGACAATTGGGTCAAAATAGGGCTGAAATTCATATCGACATGTGTGATCCAAAAGTGACAGATGTGGATGGATCGACATTTACATCAAAATTAGCATGGTCATTGTTGAACGGGCATTTACATAACGTCGTCTTAATATGGAAAGTGGCTAACTCCAAGTTTTGACCAAAATGAGTTATGAGTGTCATCACTGTCATCTGATTTTTCTTCACTTAATTCATAAGTTGAAACCTTAAAAACACGCTTGTGCAGGCCCATTCGTCTAGTATCTGTGGTTAAAGTCGGGAAAATTATCTAACTCCACCAAAGGATAACGCACTGTGCATTTAGCTACGCGAAACTGTTCCATTTTTACGTTACATGAAAATGAGTTATGAACACCTTCCGACATTGAAAATTACCTCAGGTGAATTCATTGGTGTAGTATCCGCGATTGAAGTTGGGAAAAATATCTAACTCCACTCAAAGTGGCTTAAAATGTGTCAAGTGAGAAAATTTTTTAGCAGAATTTTTTTGTCAATTTAATAAATACCCTTAACTATGTAACACCCATCAATAGTTGATAACACTGTTTTTTGCATTTCCTGAACAATTTACAAAAATGGAGTTGGCCACTTTGCGTACTAAGACGACGATAAGAGAGGGTACGTTATCCGGCCCTAGTGTGCGCACTGTGCTTAGATTTAAGCTTTGAGATAGCAAACTTGACCTCTTTTTCACTAACCTGCTCAATGGATATTGTGGAATGAGAGGGTTGAAATATTCACTGTGTTGTTGTTATTAGTTTGGTCATCTCTTACACAAACAGACGGGAAGAACTCTGCAAATGAATTAGCAATGTCATCCCCTTGTCTCTCTGTTCCATGCATATCGTACATTCTATCGCCGCTGGGGGGTGACCTTTCGAGGTTTTGACATAATTAATGCGAAACGTTTGAGAAGAAAAAATTTTCAAAATACAAAATTATTTTAACCCCCTCAATAGAACCCTAAAAGTGGTTTTGGATTTTGATAAGAAGTCCCTCGGTCGACACAGAATCACAAATACTATTTTTTGGAACTGAATAATTTTTTCCCAAAACAGGCAAGGTAGTGGCAAGAGTAAAAAAAACACGGTTTCTTAGAAAATCCCCCCTCTTTGATGACCCATGTATCCTCTCCAGGGGTACCTCCGGAATTGAAAATTTTTCTGAGTGAATTTCAACTCAAAATGAAGGTCTCGCCTGAATTTGGCCAAAATTCTTCGACATTTTCAACATTTGTTCTAGAGTAAAACTGAATTCTTATGGAATTCAAATGGGCAGTTTTCTCGAGTCCTTTTTCAATTCCAAATATTGACAGCATTTCTTTCGGAGTGTAATCATCGACGATGTTTTTCGCTATACTCACCATCGAGCATTCATTAACTTACTTTGCTGCTGGTATTCCAACCATACCAATAGGTTATAAAATTTTCTCATAAAAAATCCGCCACTTTACGTAGGTAGCAGCTCGCTCACTTTTTAAGTATTTTTTTTTTTACAGTCAAACGATGACGATCAAAAAAACACACATGTATGGCTTAAAGTCTACTATCGTTTTTCGGTACCAGCTACGAATAATGAAAGAGAGAAACAGATAGTGCTCGCGTTAAGCCTCCAGTATATTTTCGTCGTGTGATTGTGGCTTCGTAGTCGCGCAAACGACCCCGAAATTTTCTAATGGAATGAAGATTCTGTATCCGTTTTCTGCCTCGTTCCCTCACCTCGGCTTGCTACGCGTATTACGCGCTAGAATGGAAACCAAATTAACCCGGATGTTTTAAAATGACAAATATTTTCCACTTTCCTATTATGCGATATTTCTTATACTACGAAGGCGGTTTTCACTTCCCCCGATTCTGCTCCTTTCCACCGTGTTGTCGTTTCTGGTGCCTTTTCTTCCACGTTTTGTTGTCGTCGGAGGTTTTTTTCACTTCAGGTTTGCGGTAGTTTTTTTTCAGAGATGTTTTTGCGATAATTGAATTTGTAATGCGGTATTCGAAAGCCGATCCTCTCTTGTTTTACAAGGTTTTAAAATTTTCCTACATTCGGGTTCGCGTAAAAGCAGCGCGGCTAGTTTTGGGAATTTTTTTTTATCTCACAATGACACGAATTTTTTTTTCATTACAGCTGCCTAAATAATGCCCCGGGTTATTATTACCTTATAAATTTATTCTTCTGTGGCTTATAGGCTATGTTTATGAATTTTTATTAGCTTTCCAGATATTTAGAATTTTGTATACCGAGTTGAATAAAATGCTCGTAAATTTCTCCTCGAGTTGTTTAAATTTTGCAAATTGTATCGGTTCGTTAAATTCTGCGTCGATTGTAATCTTACTCTTATGGGTGGAATATGGTCACACTGCTAATGTGTAGAGTTCCCCCAACCTTGGTTCACCTATCCCTCCTTTGGATTTTTATTTAATCATATTTTCAGGCCCATGATTTCAACATTTTTTAGTCCCATTTCAAACTCGAGATTTTTTTAAACAAAATATTTATGAAAAAAAAAAAATGAAAATCTGCAGGAAGCTTTAGAGCAATTTGAAACCACGAACATTCGATTCAAAATATCTGATGAATTAGGGTAAAAATACAATGATTTTTTCAAAAATGGTTGGCGACAAGTTTTTGGATTTTTTCTGAGTGATTTTCAACTCAAAATGAAGGTTTTCACTGAATTTGGTGAAAATCTGGAATTTTTTTTTCGTAGGTAACCAACTTTTTAGCTAATCTTCAAATAGAATACAATGCAGTGGAACTCGAATATTCTGCATACACGTATAAATCAGGTGAAGAAATATTCCAATGAAATATTCTCACAAGTATTGCCAATTTTTATCGCAGAATTTCCGCAAACATCTCGATGATTTCCGTTCCCATTTCAGCCATAAAACAAAAGATACATACCTAAAAAAAATAAGAAACACAAAATAGGAAACTCACAAAACCTGGCTCAATTTTCGCCAAGAGAATGAAAAAAAAAAGATACGTGGAAAATGTAGGTAATAAATTTGAAACTTGTTTTTATCGATCGCGTCCATAAATTAATCCAGCACAACAACGTGTGAAAAAATGCTAGACGAAAGCACTTGGCGAAATTTCAATTCCAGTTATTCCAACATATTCGCATAGAAGGAATATAAAAAGACAAAGAAATGTAGTGTTTGAAAATGTAAATAATAACCGAAAGCAAAAGGCTTCCTTTTATGTTTACACTACTCCTGCTCGACTTTGAACTTGTCATACAACAAACGTTCTACACAACTCACATCGGTATGTGAACGAGGCAGAAAGAGAGAGCGAAAATCGCTGTAGTATAAAGAATCTGAAAAATAGAAAACTCGAGTTGAAAATTACTACAGCAGGCGAATTCAAACAGAGATGAGATTTTTTCCACCAACACGACGTAGTATAGTACATATTTGTGGACTCGCGAGTTTTTTTGAAAAGTTGGGCGCCAATTTCGACGTTATATTCCGCCTTCGTTCCCTCAGATTGTAATGTAGCCGAGTAAAAAGAGATATCAACGTACTACCATAAGGATAGGATAGCTGAGCTACCTCTCTGGTACTACACAGCATTCGTTATTATTTAATTCGTTGTTTCATTTGGTAAATATAACAGAATACGGCAGCTTTGCCGATATCATTGTGTCAGCAGACGGTCTCTTTGTTGTGTATAATTTTACGATGGGTTTTTGAAGCAGTGCTGCATAAATTGTGGTTTTCTCGCACGTGCGCGATCTTTGAATGCGACCGAACTGCAATCACGAGCGATGGCTGGCTTAAAGAAAACTTACTCCAAGATGGAAGAGAGGAGAGGTGGAGTTTTTATGCAACGTGGCGTATGTGTGAGGATTTTTTGCTGTTGGAAAGTTTGTTATTAAATGGCGAAAGGTGTTGATTGAAAAGCACGGATTTGTAGTGGGTTCGCGTTTGGGTTCGCACAGCTTTGAGTTTGTGTCTTTGTAAAGTCAATAAAGTACGTGCGATGAATAATAGGAATAAAGGAGCGTATAGGGTGAGAGTTCCGATATGAATATAGAGTTATAAAATGAAATGGGCATTTCGATAGGTAGTACCTTACCTAATGAAAATTCGAATATGTAATCCGGTTAGTCCGTACAGGAATTGCAAAGGGTTTCGTAATTATCGCGTAGGTATTTATTTCATTTTATTTTATCAAGCAAAAGTTTGAGGATCTGTGAGGAAATTATTCCAACGGTGAAGGGATTGTTTTGAGTATTATGATATTTATGATCAATTAGCAATCTATTCTTAATAATGAATTTTGTCTAATGAATCTGATAGGTAAATACAAGATACGAGTACCTAATAGTGCTTAGGTACATACCTATAATTGGATATATGTATTTGTTAGGTTATAGTTTGCTAAAGGCCTGCGAATAAAAAATTATAAATTTAGCAATGTAGTTTGAAGCCCATCCGGCAAAAAGTGTCAGTTGACTAACTTTTTTACAGCCCAAAAAAATGCACTCAAATATACCAATCTAAATGAATATAATGAAGATTGATACCCAATGGACTAGGTAATCAGTTAAAATAAATACCCAAGTCTAAAATGAAGCATACATTGGCCTGAAAGAAAAAGTGATTCAAATGATAGGACTATTGAACGACAAAATAGAGTATGGTACTTATTTCAATGACAATTATTGTTAACGACTAAAGAAATGTGATCCACATCCAAATATAACTTTGACTGCCAAAAAATTATTGCCAGGAAAAATAAATGATTCCCACCATAAAAAATTTTTTCCAGGAAAATAACTTATTTTGTAATACCCACCTAGGTGCATAAAAAAAATTGTTAAAATAAACATAATTTATAAATTTTACAAATGGGGAGCCATCGGTTTCAGGATTGGATTTCGGTTTGGGGATTGAAACTTATTCATTTTGAGATTGGATTTGTTTTGGGATTCGTTCTACTAAATTTTCATTTTGGTTATGAATTGTTTCGGTTCTGGGATGAATCGGTTTCAGTTTCAGGATTTTCATTTCAACTAATGTTAAGCCCAAATTAACTAATGGACCCTGCAAGGGTCTAAAAAGTGGGAGGTTTTGACGTGAAGAATATGATGGTGTAATTAGTTTAACGTTTTAAATGCATATTTTGCTCAATTTGTCGAGTAACTTTTGTTATAATCTGAATGAATGGCAATAAGGGTAAGGGCACCAATTATGGACCAGTCCGCAATATGGACCAGCGCCCGTTCTCGTTGGTAATTAGCGCAATCTGTCAGGAAAAAATGTATTCTGATATATTTTTCATCAAAAAAACGAATGAGACAAAAATTATAACTGTAAAGTCAAAACTCGCTGAGAAATTTACAAAAAACTATTTTGAGACACTGAAAATTTTTTTTAGTGTGTTTTTCAACTTTTATTAAAATATATATGTGGTGTAATTTTCTAAATGTCATTGATGTTTATAATATCAAAAAAGGATGTAGTTTCTGCTGGAGTGATCAGTTTTTGCTAAAAATGAGGGTATGCACAGAAATTTTTGGTGCAAAGTTTTTTTTTATGGGGTGCGCTAATATGGACCACTTGTGATATTGAATTTTTTACTCATTTTTTACAGCCGCTGAAAAGGGGAATGCTTGAAATACTTTTTTTTGTTCATTTCTACTAATAAATATGATGTTTTGAAATGTAAAAATATGTTTATTTTGAAATTATTCTTTTGGTGGTCTATATTAGGCGTCCAAAATTTTGAACTGTCATTTTGACACTCGTCATTCAACATTTTGAAAAAAATATTTGAAATTAACCTGAACTGCTTAGAATAAGTTTTTTTGTTCATTTCTACTTTCCACTTACACAAACGAATGTACCTACCCCCCCTCCCTAAATCCTAAGCACCACGCGTAATTTTAAGATCTCTACGAATATTATGTAATAATTTATCAGTCTGTTCTCATGCCTTGAAGATGGTACGTGTCATACCGAAACGGCCGTCGCAGTTCTCGTAATAAATATAGTGTTTTTATAGTAAAAGTGATCTTTATTTCGTCATTATGCAAAGCACTAAAAGTGATAACCTCCTTAACACATTAAAAATTGGAATCCTGAAACTGAATCAATGCATACCATTTACTTTAGTGTGTCATTACTTTAAGTTATTATGTCACTTAATGACCTTAATGTTGTTGATAGTGACTTTAAACTAAATAAATAAATAAATAAATAAATACATAAATAAATAAATGAATAAAATTCTTCATTTGAGATATGTGCGGCAGCATTGCTGCCATTATATCACGTTGAACATTACATAGTTGAAAAAAAAAATTATCTATTGAATACAAATTTCAGATTTAAATTAAGTAAGTAAAAAGACATGATTTTGGTTCCGGGATTGTTTCGGGTTCAGAATTATATCAGTTCCAGGATTTTTTCAGTTTTGGGATCAAGAAAAATAATGATTTCTGTTTCACAATTAAAATGCGGCAGGAATCACAACACTTTCCACCACTGCTTTTCTGCTCATTAATCTGCATACATAATTTTTTACGCAATAAATTCTGCCACTGTCCAATATTCATGAAAAATTTTTGGGCACTGCCAGGGATCGAACCCAAGTCTCAGAGTTGGAGAGCAACTTCTCTACTTACCTAACCACTGGGGAAGCTGATGGAATGAAAGCAAATTTTTCTGTACTATGCTAAAACATTTGCGTAAAATACCGCATTTACACGTGTTATTTAGCAAATATGCGAAAGAATACACCAAAAAACAGGTTAGTGGCATATTTTGTAGTTGGTTTCTTCCAACACGAAGAAACATGCCACGTAATTTGAAAGCGCTGAGGCCTACGCGAGAAAAATACGCTACAAAATGTTCTCATAGCATATTTTTTAGCAGTTTTTTTTTTGGTGTACCAATCCGCCTTCTGAGCAGCACTTTTTCTTGCGCGTATTCAGAATATGTCAATAAACCAGCTGGTTTTGGTGTCTTTTTCAGCGTATGGGCAGATTTTCTCCCAATGGGGATCTTGTATGCGAGTAAGAATATCATCAAAAATATCAATGCAGTAAAATGAGAATAATGTTGGATTAAGTACAGCTCCTTGACATAATTATACCCATTGACTTTTTAGATATAGACTGCTAGTGGCCCATAAACCTAATGTACAGCTATTGTATTGAACATAATAAGTCGAGGTTTGCAATCTGTGCATGCGCCAGCTCTGTTATGACGTTACACTTCAGTGTTTATGGTTCCACAGAGGTACATATTAATGTCATCAGGTATGATATCAAACCTATAAACATGTTTCAGATTTGGGCATGTGCTGAAGCCAAACCTCGACCAACCAATGAACTATGTTCAATACCATTGGCTTATGGACCACTAGCAGTCCATATCTGAAAAGTCAATGGGTACACCTTGCAATATTTTTCTCACTGTTGAATGTGATTAGTTGATTCTGATGATGATGAATGAACAGTTGTGAAGGAAAGATGTGATGATTTTGTTTAGAGCCATTGGAAGTATTTTAGCAATTTTGTGTATTAGACCAGCGTGCCAGATTAAATCAAATGCTTTTTGGATAATCAAAAAGGCTGCTACAGTATACTCTTTGTTTTTGAAGCCATTTTGGACGAACTCTGAGATACGATGTACTTAATGGATGTACTCTTGAAGTTTGTTTTCTGAAGCCAAATTGGAAGAGAGGAATTGTATTCTGGTTTTCAAGTTGATCTTGAAGTCATTTCAGAATTATTTTTTCCAAGAGTTTTTGAGAATGTGTTCAGTAGACTGATTGGACAGCATCAATCTGGTGACGTCAACGTTTTGCCTTTTTTTAGGAATTGCAATAATGACTGCTTGCTTCCATGTAGAAAGAAAATATCCAATTTTTAAACAGGCATTAAACGCCGTGCAAATATTTTCAATACAACTGTTAGGCAGATTTTTCAACACTTTGAAGTTGACGCCGTCAAATTCCTGGTGATTTTTTTGTTTTCAGGTTTCTAATACAAAATTTGATTTCTGGAATACTGGTTAATTTTGCTTTGTCGCGATTGGTTATTGATAACAACGATAGATATTAGGTGGAGGTTGATTGTTATTTGAGTTGGAAGTTTTCTCAAAATAATCACCTGAGGTCTCAGATTTTTCTTCATCAGTTTCTGTGACACTCTTTCTTAAAGATGAACCAATTCGAAAAAAGTTCTGCTTTCCAAAAAAATTGATCTCTTCCAAAAATTGCTAAAAATTGTTTTTTGGTCAAAATTTTCAAAAATTGTCAAAAAATCTTTCTTTTCAGAATTACTTACCTAAAATAATTTTTTTTGACGTGCTATTTATCAATTTTTGTATGTGTAATTTGTATTTTTTATTTGGTACATTATTTCATTTCTTTGATGTGCATAATTTGTCGTTAAATGTAAAATTTTTTGGCGGTGATTTAGGATTTAATTGTTGGTTTGATGTAAACCCTTCTGTGGCAATCACATTGCTTGAAATTTTTCAACGGAATGGAATTCAAATTTGAAAAAATTCGTCCTTAATTGAAGAATAAACACCGAACGATTAATTTCTCATTTTTCAAGGGCTTCTCATTTGCTCTTTTCAAAAATTCAACCTTCGTTAAATTTCAAGCCGCAGGTTTGTCAAACCCTCTCCTCTCCTTAATGAACACTAAAACACTTCTGCCAATATGTACGACGCAATGAAAAACAATAGGGAGAAAGGAAAATAGTACAAAGCTAATTTATCGTAAATAAGATTAAGTATATAAATTGATTTCGAAGCGGAGAAAGTTTTTGCCATAAACGTAGAATGGTTTATTTTGAAGGGTAGGTAGAGATATGAATCGACACGATATTAAAGACTAATTTGCCAAAGACACACACAGACGGAAGACGTGTATAGGCCTGTGCGTGGCTGAAAGGTGTAACAGCTACTTTGAAAGATGAATGAATCCGTTTATATTAAATATAAGGGGGAAATTAGTATATTACGACGTGTAAGCTAGACAAAAGCTCTCTCGCTTTCTCTACCTCTATTTATACACGTTTTGACGGCGCGGCGATGGTATCTGCAGCACACGGGCATCTTGTCACATTGCACGATTGAAAAAGCAAAACGTCGAGAACCTCGGGGTGAAATATTCTTTCGCTACGTTGGCTGGTCTAATTAAACGACGAGATATTGTAATTTAGTAATTATAAGTTAGTAAAACGAGCGGATTAAAATTATTGTAAAACGTGGCGTGGCGTCGTCATCGTATATGTTGAAATGAGCGCGGAATGTTAATGAAAATTCACCATTTTACGTAGTAGTAGTAGAAGAAGAAGAAGCGAAAAAAGCACCGAAGCTTTTATGTTCGCGACAACTTATACTACGAATGTTTACTCGTACGTAATATGTCGGTTGCGTGTACGTATTTTATTTAAAATGTGCTCATCTGAGGCGAAAAATTTGAACGAAATTACATTCCACGCCAAGTTTTACTACACGGCCGCCGCGCCTCTCTCATCACCTTATCCTCTATCTCATCGCTTGGCATATTTTCTTAGCTGGGCTCGAGGCGAAGTAGGGGGGCAGGATTAACATCGTATACGCGTTTTTGCACCAAGCCATAGTAATTTCCATATTTTTAAGCTTTTACAATTTAATCAGCGTAAAATCAACATTGTTCCACCTACAGAAAATGTCGTCGCGGTTAAATAATTAATGCTACTGCCTCGAGATGCTATTCCCCAGAATTTCATCATAAGTAGATATAGTAAACTCCTCCAAGTTATCGAAGAGGAAAAATAGTATCTTACTAAATGAGAAATTCTTTTTTCTGCTTTGTGTTACAGGAACGTACAGTGTATCAATCACAGAATTAAAAGTGCCACCTTATATAAAAAACGGTACAGGTTCGGCGACGATATTAGACTGTTTGTATTCGCTAAGACCTGAAGAACAAACATCCGATTCGGGGTTAGTTGTTAAGTGGTTTTTTAACAAGAGTCCGAATCCAGTGTATCAGTGGATTTATAACCAGAAGCCGCAAGGATTAGGGGTACTGAAAGGAAGACTGTGGCTGGATTACAGGGCCACTGATAATAATGCGACCGCGCATAGAGCCTTGTATATTTATAATCCAACGGTGGAATTATCTGGCGAATATAAATGTACCGTTTCGACGAACGTGGACGAAGACTTCAGTATCAAGAAAATGGTCGTGTTCGGTGAGTACCATATTTTGCATCATTTTTCTTACTAGAGACTTGTGGTAATGTGGCAAAAGTACTGAATTGGTAATTGAATTGAAGAATAGAGGATCCGGAGTGTTTGATGGAGTTTGGTTCAAAAATTGTTATTATAATCAACTTCGATGTTGCTAAAGGAACCAGATCATCTCTGAAGTGGTCGCAATCGATTCAAAGAAGAACGATTTCGAGAATTGGGTCATGATTTTTGAGATTTTTGAAAATGTGTAATTGTGACCAATCAAAATGCGTTGAAAATTTGTGGAAAAATCAAAAAATTATATTAAGCATTATTAAAATGATAATGTGGCTCAAAATTGGGTCAGGGTTTTTGAGATTTTGAAAAAATGTTACAGTCATCGAAGTGGCCTGAAATTTCGGTACACATCAAAAATTCCTATCGAAACTTTTTTTTGAGTACTTTTGAACGATTTTCAGCTTGAAATTGGGTCATTATACTTTCGAGATTTTGAAAAAGTTCTCGTGCGAACCATGAAAATGGACTACGATTTCGGAAAAAATTCACATTCCTATTTTGATGGGTATATTTTCTGAGCATCTTCAAAGAATTTTAAGACCAAAATTGAGACAATTTTCAAGATTTTTGAAAAAGTGTCATGCCCACCTTTCAAAATGCGTCAAAATTTCGCAAAAAAAAGAAAAATTTCCATGCAAACTTATTTGAGCAATAAAATTACAAACACTCCCCTCCCTTCCCTCCAAAAAATGAAGTATTTTGACCAGAAAATTGGTCATGAATCATGATTTTCAAAATTTCTGAAAATGTTTCATGCATACGCGACGTAGCGTATTAAAATGGCTTTAAAATTTTCGAGAAATTCAAATTTTTGGGTAAGAAATGATTTTTGAGCTCTTTTGAAAAATATTGAGTCCCTTTGGTCAAGAATTTCGGGATTTTCTAAAAAAAATGATATGTCAACTGTTAAAATGCGTTAATATTTTGCGGAAAAACCATAAATTTCTACACATTTTTTTTGACGATTGATGAGGTATTTTTGTAAGAATTTGTTAGTCCAAAATTCGGTCATGATTTTTGGAATTTCCAAAAAAAAAGATGTGGCTTGTTAAAACCGATTAAACTTTTTCGAGAACATCTAAAATTTCTATTTGATACCTTTTTTTGGGTGGAGGAGGGAGGGAGAGGTTTCAGAACTTTCAGGATAGAAACGTTGATTTTTCAAAATTACTTAACAACCGGAAAATTTACTCAATTTTGAGCTCAAAATCTTTCAAAAGTGCTCAAAATGAAACCGAAGATGGAAGTTTTTGATTCTCTTCCGAAATTACAGCCCATTTTGATAGGTTCAATGGCAGATTTTTCAAGATCCCTAAAATCATAAGCCAATTTTAAGTTCAGAATTCTTCAAAAAAGCCAACAATTATTTTTAAACACGTGTTTTAAATGAAATTTTTGATTTTTTACCAAAATAAGCAAATTTTTATAGCTTGTGTGACGATTTTTTCAAAATATTAAAAAACTACCAAAATTTAAGGTGTAAATATTTATCAAAATTGCTCAAAAAGCATTTTCGCTGAAAAGTTTGAATTTCTCAAATAATCTTAACTCATTTGATCGATTGTATGAGAACATTTTTCAAAATCTCGAAAATCATAACCCAATTTTGGGATCAAAACTTTTTAAAAAGGCTCAAATTTTTTCAATGGTGCTCGAAAAAACTTGAAACCAAATTTTTTGATTTTCTACTAAAATCTGAACACATTTTGATAGATTGCTTATCACTTTATGAAAATTTCAAAAATCCCAACTCAATTTTGGGCACAAAATAACTCAAAAAAAATTGTCATCGAGGTATTTGAATTTTTTTAAAGTTTTTTTTGCCGAAACATAAATTGATCTCAGCTCTAGAGATTTCAACAAAATTCGCGCAAATTTGGTATTTAGACTTGTTTGGCGTGCGAATTGAGAAGTTTGAGTGGGGATGACCTTGAGTAAATAAGTTATTCGAAGATGTCCAAATTTTTGGGATGGGGTAAAGAGAAGTGAAAAATACCAAAAAATACAAACTTGAAACCATTCGATAGGAAATCAAAACTTGTATAATGTATCCAAAAACCAGCCTCCTAGAGCGATTTGGAGAGAAAAAAACTGATTTTTTCGTGTTTTTCTGACCTTGAAAAATCGTGTGTCACTCCCCACCCCACCCCCAGCATCCCTTGCTGTAGAAGTGTCTTTAGGGGGTTTCGACTCTCTGATTTTAAGTGATGCATTTTGGCTCCTAAAATTTTTGTCAGAGGATGCTTAGGACTAATGATGTTAAGAGAATAGAATACACCGAGCCTGAAAATAAGAATATTATCAATTTTATTTGTTTGTAAATATCCCCAGTATTCTGATTATGGGAAATTATTGAGTCCTCAAAGTGTACCTCTTCGATTTTTGGGATTTCATTTTCTTCAAAAATTCTTCTAAAAAGGCTGTAATGAAATTCAATATTTCAAAATTTGAGTAGGTATCTTCTCACTTTGAGTTATATTTTCAGCAAACTTAGAGGAAATTTTTCGAAAAACTTTTTTAGTCAATTCAAATTTGTATGAACTGAATTTCATCAGAGTGCAAAAATAAGCAACACATTCAGACATTTTGGTTTTTCTGATTTCTTTGCAATCCTATTCTCAAAAAGGCAGCCTCTCATTACTCAAGCTTAACTCAAGCTGCAGTTCAAATCCAGTGACATTTTTTTCATCCTGCAGATCTGTAGGTATGTCTGCCTACATTCACATAAAAATGCATCCAGCGCAATTGTCGTTGACGTGACTTCGTAAGCTGGAAACTTTTACACTCATTATAGGCGTGTGTTGGTAAAATGTGCTACACTTTGGACAAAACGGGTTATAATGGCGTAGAGTGTAATAAACGTTCGAAGTAATAATGAAAAATGACGAAAAAAAAGTAAAACAAAAAAAAAATAAAAAAGATAGAGGGTAAAAAAAGAGGTCAAATATCCTAGTTAATAATTTTATCACATCTCTGGCGAGAGTACACATTGTTATACGTGGACCAAGTTATAGTCAGTCGCGAATACTCATACAATAGTACATACAACGATGCGACATTCTCTTTCAAATACACGCGAACGTCGAACACACATAGATCCACACTCCACAGTCCACAGTCAACGCGAGCACAAAAGAGAGGTAAAGACTGAGGTACACCTAGAGAGTGACGAATGAAAAAGAGATGGAGATACGAAACGGGGACGGGGAAACGGAAAAAGAAAAGCTTTTAATGCAAGAAAAGTCATAAAACGAAACAAAAAAATAGGAAAGTTCGAATTTAAGTTACATAAAAGCCGGACGTGACATTGGCGGTGAGTGAAAAGGGGTTACAGGCTACTCTTAAGCGAACTACGTGACAAGGATCAAATAAATACGAAACTGGATGAGGAAAAAAAAAGAAAAAGGGCAAAAAGCAGGCGCACTTTCGTCCCGGAACAACGAATTTGGAGCCGGCGATTTATCTCTACTCGGCCAGCATGCCGTGGCGACTCGCGTGCATGCATATACGAGTTATTGCAGGAGTATGGTCGTATAGTTACAAGGCGGCGACTAAATTTAGGATAATGCCGTTTCAGATTACGTTATTTGCGAGTTGTGCTGTGCTACGACGGCCGAAATTTATGAACGAGCGAAATCATACGTAATTTTTTTTCTTGCGCCCGACTTTTGATATGAATATTTTAAACGACCTCGAAAATGTATATGGTTCGAAAATGGATGACGGCAGGGTGGAAGGGGTTCAGCCTATGGACACGGGTTTGTGCCTTTTTTTCCCGACTCGCACAGCTCACTGGATTGGGATACGGCTACTAAGGCGACGTAATTTATGGTATAAAAAATAGGCTATACCTACCTACTGAAAAACCGTGATATATTTTTACCTAAAAATTACAATGACAAATGGAATTTGGTCAATATTTTCCCCCCTTTTTGGAGCTGCGAGTTGTTTCAAGCTGTAGCGTTGAAAATATCGATAGAGGATATTCGTCGATGCATCAACATCGAATTGAATGGAATTATGAGATAACTAGCCCCCTGGCCGCTTCGCGGCCCAAACCCCATGCGAGTTCCGAGGGCGAAACCCCCTAAATACTAAGCATGAAATTTAAAAAAAAAATAGTAATCCAAAAAACGCACTTTTCATGTGAAAAAAATTTTGCAAAAAAAAATTGGAAAAGTAATTTCCTCTTCCTAAAAATTACCTAAAAATCTCGTTTTTTGCATAAAAAATATCAATGACTAAAATTTTTGAATTTTTCTACCTACACTCCTACAGCTTTTGAAATGGGCATTATTTCTGAAGATTCCTTCATTTTGGTCTCTGAATTAAGAAAATTTTGTGATTTTCCCTACCACTAAATCTTATCGATGCTTCTCCCCCTCCATTTTCAAGCTCTCCCTTGTGTCGTGGGATATTGCTTCAATGAGAAACTGCGACTATTTCGCAAAAAACGAGTCCGATCACAAAACGAACGTCAGTTTTGGCTTCAGCGACCACAAATTAGTCAAAAAAGTAACTAAAAATACATACAAAATTTGACAACTTTTTTCTACCTCATTTTTGAATCCAAAAATTTTGCCATTCCTGAGAGAACAGTGTGCGTTGCTGAAAATCTGATGCTGGAAATGAATTCGCTGTCCCTAAAAACCCCTTGGCCAAAATTTTCAGCTCGATTGACGACCAAAAGTTTTTTTGCCCAAAAAAATTTATGAATTAACCCCTTTGCATTTTTTGGATTTTTTTGATTTCCAAAAAAATCGAGTAAAATGTCGTTTTTTCGACTAATTTGAGGTCGCCAAGTCCGAATCTGGTGTCCATTTGTGTCGTGGGATGCTGCTTCAATGAGAAATTGCGACTATTTCGCAAAATATGAGTTTGATCGCAAAACGAACGCCAGTTTTGGCTTTAGCGACCTCAAATTAGTCAAAAAACGTCATTAAAAATACAAAATTTGACAAACTTTTTAGCTCATTTTTGAGTCTAAAAAATGGAAAATTTCCAGTAGAAGGAAGTGTCGTCGGGATAATCTGACACAGGAAATGAATTCGCCGTCCCAAAAAACCTCCTATCCAAAATTTTCAGTCCAACTGGCGACCAAAAGTTTTTTTGTCCAAAAAAATTCATGAAAACCCCTTTGCATTTTTTGGATCATTTTGATTTCCAAAAAACTCGAGTAAAACGTCGTTTTCGACTAATTTGAGGTCGCCGAGTCCGAATCTGGTGTCCATTTGTGTCGTGGGACGCTGCTTCAGTGAGAAATTGCGACTACATATTTCGCAAAATATGAGTCCGATCGCAAAACGAACGTCAGTTTCGATTTTATTCTCTGTTTTCAAATTTGTTTTCAATGTTTTTGATTTTATTTCCAATTTTTAAATTTCAGTTTTTGCATTCCAACTTTTTTTCAGAGTTTTCTCTTTTAATTTTGCTTTCAGAATTATTCTAAATTTTATTTTCAGTTTTAGATTTCAATTTTGAACTTTTATTTTGGTGTTGATTTTTAATTTCATCTTCGGTTTTTTGATTTTGAAAAAGAAATTAAAAACTGAAAATCAAGTGAAGGTGTTTGAAAATAAAATCAAACCTTGAAGAAGTAAGAATGAAAAAATTAAAAAACTGAAAATTCCGAAAACAAAATGAAAAATTTGAAACAAAATAAAAAACTAATGCTGAAAAAATGAAATAAAAAACCGACAACAAAATTATCAACTAAAATTGAAATCAAAAACTGAAAATTAATTTGTAACTTTAGAAATGGAATAAAAACTAAGATTAAAATCGAAAACTCTGAAATTTAAATAAAAAGTCGAAATTTAAACTAAACATTCTGAATATGAAATCAAACATTGAAAATGAAGAATAAAATGGTAAATTACGGAAATGAAATGTGAACAAACTCTCATAATGAAGTGGGAGTGTTTGAAAATAAAATTGGAAGAAACTAAAAATTCGGAAAATAAAACCAAAAATTAAATTGAAAACTCTGAAAAAAGTCAAATTTACACCGAATAAAAAACTAAAATTCCAATAAAAAAAAAAAAAAATTAAATTAAAACTCAAGAGTAATATTGAAAATTTTTGAAATAAAGTGAGATTGTTTTGAAGTAAAATCAGAAATTGATAACATTATGAAAAACTGAAACTGAAATCAAGTGGCCTCTTAAGGTCACTGACCTACTTGTCTAGCCCCTCATGATTGTGTGTCTGTCCGTTCGTCTGTCTGTCTGTCTGTCTGTCTGACCTCTTGAGGTCATTTACCATTGTGTCTGGACTCTCAAAGTCATTTACTTGCCTATCTACCCTCTCGAAATGATCGTGTGTCTGCCTGTCCGACTTCTTTAAGGCCATTGACCCATCTTCCTGGTCTGTCAATAACGTCTGTATTCTTGTTTGGCCTCTCAAAGTCGTTGACTTGTCTGTCTTGGCTTCTCGTGGTCGTTTGTCTGGCCTCTCAAGGTTGTCTAAGTGCTTGTCTGGCTTCTTAAGGTCATTGACCCACCAGTCCGGCTTCTCAAGGTCGTCTACGTTCCTGTCTGGCCTATTAATGTTATTGACCCGCGTCCGTCTTGCCTCTCAATGATTGACCCGTCTCCATGGTCTGTCAATGTCGTCTGTATTCCTGTCTGGCCTCTCAAGGTCATTGACTTGTCTGTCTGGCTTCTCATGATCGTCTGCTTACCTGCCTGCCTGGCCTCTCAAGGTTGCCTGAGTGCCTGTCTGGCTTCTCAAGGTCATTGACCTGTCAGTCCGGCTTTTCAGGGTCGTCTTTGTTCCTGTCTGACCTATTGCAGTTATTTTGACTCGTCTGTCTGGCCTCTCACAGTCGTCTTTAGTCTTGGCTGGTCTCTAAAGTTATTGACACGTCGTCGGTCCGGCCTCTCAAGATCTTCTGTGTTCTTGTCTAAGATCACAAAAAAAAATTCGAAGGTTACCTACATAGAAACAACTGATGCAAAACTCTATCGAACTGGTTTAAAAAATTGTCTCGGTGGGAATTTTCAAGTTTTAGCAGCATAAAAACATGCTAAGACACCCTTTTATAAAACAAACTATACCAGAGTTGCAGAAAAGGTACCTCTACCTATATTTTATACTGACACAATGACCCGGTTAGAAGTGAGACCAAAAATTAATAATTTACCCTTAAGTATGCGGAAAAATGAGCCACCATCTAGGCGAGGTGAAGTATAAGACGAATTTTTCCAACCCTTCGGGCGACGTTATTACTATACACATATTTAATGTCGTGTAATTCCGACAACAAGACGATTTCCGTTTACTTATAAAAGAGAAACGTAGCCCTGCTCTGTAAGTATACGCGAATGTTGGGAAAAGTTGTCGAGTGATAGATGTGCCTTGAAAGCATCCTGAAATAAGTGTTCGAATTTCCAACAAATGCTGATATATTTCCAGAGCTTTATTTTTTCTCTTCTATACTTTTCCATGTTCGAACTCGAACCTGAAATCTGATCCATTAGCGATGATGTATACGTAATGTTGTATTATTATATGGGCCCGCGACTCGACTCGACTTTGCCAACGTTCAGTTCGACGATGGTTGCTGCTGCTCGTCGTGTTTTTCTTATGCCTTTTTCCTATATCGTCGACGTCTTGGTGTGCGTGTGTCTGCGTATAGTTTGCTCTTACCCATTGTTAGTTATGTTTGTATTTTGTTTTCGCGGGACGACTCAGCTGGTGTAAAATGACGTCAAGGATTTAGGTTATGTAGGAGCTCGATTTGGCAAAAATGAATGGATTCCGATAGGTATTATAATACTTGTATAGATGTTCGTGTATAGGGCAAAGTTACCCAAATTAGACATAGGTATTTTTTAGGTCATATTTTTAATACGTGAATACGAGTAAATATAGCTAAACGATGGTAACCATTCGTGGTTGATATAAATATTTAACCTTGTATAGATGAAAAATGGATTGCGAGATCGATTTATATTTGTGTATTACAGTACGTATTGAAATTGTACACCAAACAGAGGATTACCGATATGTAAACAGATATCAATTGAATTTCATTATTCGATGTAATGCGCCATTTTTCTTTTCATGTTCGAGTTCGGTTTCCAATGTCGATATGGGACGTGTCGAAAAACGTTTTACATTATGTAGGAAGCATAGTAATAGTCGTAGATATATAGTCTGATTGAGTGTTTATTTTTTAAGCGAATGGGTCTTTATGAGTCGATGCTGTATATGCTATTGAATGGCTGGTTCGTTTTTGAAATCGTTCTATTTTAATGGCCCAAGGAATTGGCGAATTTATTTATAATCTGGGCTAAATAAATAGACATTTGGTAAATATTTTCCGTCGAATGGTATAGTCGTTATGGTTGTTAATTGACTATGTACTACGAGGTATGGCTTTTGTGTTTGTAGACTTTGAATTAGGCAAACCATTATAAAATAGCTGGCTTATTTTGATTTGCTAATTTCAAAAAAAGTATACCTACATACGAATTAGGTTGGTGCTCTTTGGAGACATTTTTGATCGTTTTGGGCTCCATATGAAATTCTAGGTGTGTTGGGTTAAGAGATGTGTATGTTCAAGCATCAGCCCTGATATGGAGTTTCTCAGAATTTGGATTACTGTTTCCTCTTCCTTATTATATTCTGTAAAAAAAAAAAAAACTCATAGGTGACTATAAATTAAACATTGCAAAAAAAATCATTTTGAAGTTGGTTATCATCACGTCTTTTAATTCATTTTATGAGGTCGAAGTATTCGCAATCGTGAGTAGTAGGAATATACCAATTCGTAGCCAGGACCATAGTCCATATAGCCCATTTGACTAGGTAGTCCATTATCGATTGACCATAGTCCATTACCTTATGGACCATAGTCCTGGCTACGAATTGGTGTAAAAATCGGTATTTTTCAGTTGAAATTACCATTTTGGCAGCCACTACTCTGGACTAGTCTGGACTATAGCTTCAGACTATAGCTAGCTAGTCCATAAATCTGCGCCTGCCTACTCTGGACTACCACTATTCTGGACTAGTCTGGACTATTCCACTAGTCACACCTCAACCCCCCCCCCCAATTTACCTGCAAGAGTGTATGAAAAATAAAAAAAAAAAAACGATGAAAATAAAAATGAAAAATGTATACAAAAATAAAAAATAAATATACACAAAAATTGGAAAAAATAATTCATAAATAAAATGCATTATTCATCACGATGGGGATGTACAGTCCGAGGCTGTTTTCGGCAGTAAGCGCAACTTAGGCTGACATCAAGCCAGTTGATAATGCACCTATGTCCTATGGCATATCTTGTGGTTACATGGTCTTGTGACCCAAACCTCTCGATTTTTAAGGAGGCAAGTGCGGCACCGCCCCCTTTGATACACATTTTGCCCACGGAACCAAGCTCTCCTACTGTACAGGCGGCGGTTGGATGCCACCCTCCTGACTGCTGCACCATTCCAGATTGGGCGGAAACGTGCTGGATCACCCCCCTCCTCGTCAGTGGAGATGTCCGAGTCACTTTCTTCTTCAATGGCAACGTTCTGAGCAGCGACATTTGCGGGGATGGGGGTGACCTCTGCGACAACAACATTGCCTTCATTCATGGCAGCAGCAGCAGCTTCTGCAACAAGGACGACATCCTCAACGACAACTGCAACGACAACGTTGGCTGCATTTACAGCAGCAGCATCCGCGGCAACATCCACTACAACATTGCCCACATTCTCTGGAACAGCTGGAGCAGCGTTTTCAGGAGCGGTATCAATGATGATGGGTTGAGGTTGTGGTTGAGGGGGTGGTGGTGGTGGTACCACATCATTGTTAGCAATCATAATCACCTCCGGCCAATCATCTCTAGCACTATAGGTACATCTACAAAAATAAAAAAAAGAATGAATAAAATAGGTGAAAAAAATGTCTTCCTTTTAACCACATAGATCTCGGCTTAATTATAAATTCATCGTAAAAATGAGGATATCTTCTTGTAGGAAATTTAATTCTCTACAAAATAGGTCCTATGCGCATTTTGATAACATTGAAATTATTTTTTTCTTTTATTCAATTTTCAAGTATACAGATCTAAGCTTAATTTTGGATTTATCGTAAAAATGGGGATATCATTGCGTAGGAAATTTAATGCTCTACAAAATAGGTCCCTCTCATATTTTTATAACATCAAAATTACGCGAGATACATAGATTTGAACCAGTGGAAGTCATTTTTTTTTCATTAAAGGTGTTGAAAATCCAAAAGAAATAATTTCAAAGCCACATGTCTCACGTGATTTTAAAGTTATCATTTCCTACATAATGATATCCTCATTTTTAAGAATATCTTCAAAATTGAGCTAATACTTGAAACAATCAAAAATTGAAATTGATTTTTTCTTTTCAAGTACATAGACCTCCGATCAATTTAAATTTATCATGAAATAAATATTTGCGAATTCGTGCATATTCACAGCAGAAATGAAAATTCATAGCCCTGTACAATAATAAATATAAGCAGAATAAAAACTTACCATTATAAGAAATGGATCTCAACAGCAGCTTGAATCTTAAAAATGGTATACTCTGATCAACACTAGAGCAGCTAAAATTCTCAACTAACACCCACAGCAAAGTCAAATAACAACTAAATGAACGAATTCACAGTTCACTTGAAAAACTGACCACCAGAGATCTACATGTGTACCCCTCACCCCTCTCCTTTGGCTAAGAAACACTCGCGAAACATACCTTAACAGTAAAAGAAAGTCTAGACATGAAAGTCTAGACAAGTTCTCCTTTCAGTACCAGGTATGGATGGCACAATAGAGCAAAAGATGTACAATTGAGTGTGAAAAAATCAATCAACTTGTCAAAGTCTAGCCAGGATAACGATTTTTTCAAGTTTGATTTTTTCACAGTAACAGGTACCAAGTATGAAAAAATAAACGATGTCTAAATGTACAAAAATGCTGGTGCAGAGAATAATAATTCATCACGTTGAAATTATTTTCTCACAGCCACAGCAATGTAGTGAAAAAAATCAAGGGTGACGATGTCGGATCTCAAAGTCCCCAACCAACTCCCATTGTGGGCAGACGGAAGCACGCAGCAGGCTGAAATTTTTACCACATGACTATTGAATCTTTGCGAAGACGTGGTAGAAATTTCAGCTGGATTCGCCATGCGAGATGTTTTTTACACGCGTTTCATCAAGGTATTGATCATCAACCCATTCAGGTTTTATTTTCATCAATTTTGTCATTATTTTTGCTATCGTGTCATTTTCTCGATTTACATGAACTAGAAATTGGGTATAATTTGAATACCTATACAAATCGTGACACATTCGATATTTACCTGGTAAAGTTCATTTTTGGATTTTCCAGAGGAGTGATTTGAAGCTTCTGGAAAAAATTGAAAAATCGCAGTGTTGTATAGAATATTAATTGACTTTTCTCAAAAAACTTACAAAAAAGTAGAATTAAGATCCCTTTTTCCAAATCAAAAATTTTGTAAAGGGGAGAGTGAGAAAGATCAGAGATGGTAAAAATTATTATAAGCACTGGGTAGGGATTTTCCAAGAATTATTCCCTAGGGAGGGAATATTTCTCTTCAACCTAGCTAGCTCCGAGAGTAGGCTTTTAGATCCTTAACAGTCTCAACTACATCAGAAAGGTCTCAAAGTGAAATAAAACACCTTGACAGAACAGTTTATACACATTTTAATGATATAATTATTATTATAAGCAGTCCAGCAAAAGTAAACTAAATTAATATGAAATTAGATGAAAATATTTATCACATGTGTGAGCAAGGTGAGTACTACCTTGCTTCTATGGTCAGATGCCAATCTGACTAGATTAATTACAATTTACAACGTTCACAGGAAAACCTGGCAATTGCACAAAAAAGGTATGGCAGATCAATCTGAGATATATTAAAATCATATCTCTCGCCTAAAATATTGAATTAATGACTGTTGAACACTCACCATTTCAATATTTTAATTTCATATGATTGGAAAATGAGTAGTTTCCTAGACAGTTTTGTGGTTGGAAAATATGTCTTTAACGCATCTATCAAAACAAGTGCGGAAAGTAGTGGAAAGTAACTGTTTTTCGCACATGTTTACAAATTCAAAATTAGCCATTTTTTAAAATTTCAGCATTTATTTTCCTCTCATATGAAATTAAAATAGTATATGCGACAGGATTGGACAGTAACGCGATTAACTTTCCACTCCTATCATGTAATATACTATTCACTATTAATTGAAGATGGGCGAACGCAACCCATAGGAAAGGTATTTCACCCTCTCCCTAACACTGTACACAATACACATGTAAAGGCTCGTTTACACTATGACAGCGCTGTCGTGATAGTGCTTTCGCGAAAGCTGTTGATTTTCATGCTTTCATGACAGAGGTGTTTACACACAACGTACACTTTCAACCCTTCAATCTGACCTAATGAGCTTGTTTTGTCTTTAAACCATAAAATATGACCAGAAATATGAAAATATTGAACATTTAACTTCATTTTACATTACTTAGTCATAATTTATAAAGGTAAGAAAAAAACTCAAACACCTTACACTTATGTGACAGTGCTGTCACACCATCATGAAGTGCTGACAGTTCTGTTTACATTATGAAAGTTGCTGTCATGACAGCGACTTTCATGACAGTACTGTCATAGTGTAAACGAGCCTTAAGTCCCCTCCCTTGCATCCCCTAATACTATTAAGTGCGGCAGCAGTCATTGGTAGAAAGACAACATCTTTCTATGTCTGGATGATAGAAAGATGATCCAAGAAACCCAAATCGACATCACGTTAATTTACATTAATTCAAGCACATATTAAATAAATGGAAACATCACTATTAGGGGATGAGGGGGGTGGCCCTTGCCTGCCTTTGTATTTACACTGTTGACAAAAAGCATTAGCTTACTCGAGTCGCTAAACTAGAAGTGGTTCTCATTAGTTTTAGATCTTTGCATTGGACTGAAGATCTAAAGAATTTTAACACATATACCGGTTTTTCCCACTCTTATGGAAGAATTACACTAATATTTCCCACTGAGGAATTACATCTTGAACCATCCATGGCAGGTGTTTGCATAGAAATTGGACCAATTAAATCTGGATAAAATTGTTAAAAAGGTCGAGAATAAGCCACAGATGGTAACTGCCCAAATTCATTTTCAAGCCTTTGGAGACATCAAAAATCACACTGGAGGCTCCAGAATGACCAAGAATGGCAAAATCTGGTCTGAGAGAGTTGATATCAGTTTTAGGACAAATTTTCATCATTTTTACCGAATAAAATTTGCATTTATTTTTTTTAGAAACCATAATTCATCGAAATGTCGAAAATGACCAGCTTTGAATTTTCAAAAATTAGCCGAAAATCTAAAAATTAATTTGGCAACTTAAATTTTTATTATGACTTATGAAGTTACATATATTTTCTGTTCAATAAAATATCAAATCGTTCATTTTACTAGAAAAAAGAATTTTGCAGATGTTTTTTTAAGCGGTACAGGTATTTTTTGCTCATTTCGGTTCATTTAATTCCATAATTATAAATTTTGCTTATTGGACTTTAATGAAATCTAAACACTGATTCAATTTTTAGAAGGTGCATTATTCAATATAATGAATGCGCTTGGAGAATATGTACATTTTTTTTTAAAGAAATAAAATTTTTATTGTGAAATATTTAGACAGATTTAACCAGTATATCAGGGCTTCCTGTAACGTGCAGCTCCGCACATTTTGTGCAGCTCCAAAAAAAACTTGTGCAGTTGGAAAATGGTTTGTGCAGTTCCATTTTTTAAAAATCATCATTCAAATTTAAGAATTTTGAAGCAAAAATTATAAACTCCTTCGTTTATCACATAAGAAAACATAGTTCTTATATCTCTCAAATTATCAATTTTCGAGAGCTTTTGCCCTCGCTTCGCTCGGGCCTGTTTGCTTTTTACTTTCAATTTTAAAGTTTTCAAAAAAAAATCATTTCAATTTCAAATTTTGAAGCAAAATGATAAACTTTTTTTCAAGTAGGTAACTCATACCACTAAAAAGCATCGTTTTTTATACCTCTTGAAAAACTGATTTCTGAGAGCTTTCGCTTTCGCTTCGCTCTCGCTTCGCTCGGGCCATTTGCTTTTTTTTTAGTTTTTCGATTTAAAAAAAAATCATTCAAATTCCATTTTTTATGCTTCTCAGGATACCAATTTTCGACAGATTTTGCTCTCGCTTCGCTCGGGCTCGTTTGCTTTTTAGTTTCACTTTAAAATTTTTCAAAAAAAATTAATATTCGAATTTCAAAATTTTGAAGCAAAATGATATGTACTTAAACTTTTTAGAAGTACCTACGATTAACTCCTCACACAAAAAAACATCGCTTTTTATAGTTTTATTTGCCTGTATATTTCATTCTTCCAAAATTTTGAGTGGGAAATTTCTAGGGAAAAAAGTCATATCACATTATCAAAAATTAGACTTCAATTTATTCAAGTTTGTGCAGCTCCAAAATTTCCTTAGAGGAAGCCCTGCAGTATATCTATAACATCTTACACTAGCCTATAAGCAGAAATGGATGGAATAGAAAATAAATGATAGCGATTCGGAGTTGATGATCAAGTGTTGCACTCTGGTGGTAGAATGCATGAAATATGTACATGTTGACATGCTGAAATGGGGACATTTCCATACTCACGCACGCTTCCACACGCGCACATTCGACTTGTCGAGATGCGATTCTCTACACAGTTATTTCAATACGTCCCTCGTTCTGCAAGTCGATGGTGGCGCCGCCACGAGATCTCCAGGACTGAGATAAATCAATTCTTATTGTCAAATATTTATCACGAGTAGAAGGCTTCCCTTTTGGTTCACCTTGTGGTATTTTAGGTTGAGGAGTCGATGATGCATCCAGGTCGGAGTTAACTTGTTGTCCATCTTGGTAGATTGCCAAGACTCCATCGTTAGAGTAATAAGAAGTAGAATGAGGCTTATTCCGTTCACTTTCACTTTCTGGATTTTCTGATTGAGAAGTCGACGATGCATTCAGGTCGGGATCAACTGGCCAGTCCAGGTCAGGATTAACTTGCCAGTCTGTAAAATGTATCGAGTCTTCCTTATTACGAGTAGTATAATAACCAGAAGTAGAAGGTTTCTTTTCAGATTCATCTTCTGGAATTTTGAATAATTGAGGAGTCGATGATTCTGATTCTTTCGGGTATTCGTCATTTTCTTCCGGAATATCTAATTTCGGTGTAGAATCTGTTTCTGTATGGTTGGAATTGAAATTTGATTCTTGTTCGTGCGAATTCGTGATATTTGTTGGCTGAGAAAAATCAATACGAAAATATTCAAGTACATAATATTAGCTTACAGTCATTTTAGGCAAATTTTGACGTTTATCCGAAAATTGACACGTAAAAGTGACGAGTATAGGCTTAAACATGATGCATTGGTGCTAGTTATTTGGCTATAAAATGTATACTTACGAGAGAATGTATTCCACAATTTATTATGAGGAGTATGACGAAAGGAGCTTTCTTGAACATTGCAATTAAAGTATGTAGGTAAGTAGGTAGGTATATTAAAAAATGATTTCAAAATCGCACAAGATATTTAGAATGAAAACTTGAGTAAGGTACTAATACAGGTTAGTATAGGTACTTTTTTACAACGTACTTTATTGTAAAATCTACGCAAATAACTAAATGTGGGAAATTATTGCACTTAATTTAATTTTTATCGCGACTGTAATAAGTATGACTGAAATAAACTTTAATAACACTACGATAATAATCGATCTTTCGTGCCATTCATCTGATACTTATATAGGTACCTTCGACATGGTTTTTATTCTACTCCGCACGCTTTTAATACCTATACAAATCTTCACAACTCTCCTCATCTTTAGTATTATAGGTAATTTTCTTAGAAAAATTCCAATTATAAGACGTGATTTGAAGGAATTTGCATATTTGAAACTTGGTTATCATCACGTCTTTTGAGTCGTTTTACAAGTTCTATACAATCAATCGGATGACTCATCGCAAATGAATTTCGTTTTATTTCATTTTTTAGTGCAGGTATAGATAAGTATTGAGTAAGTCATTAATTTTCCTACTTTATTACCTACTTTTTATATTTGATGTCGGAGTTGGAAATTTTTGAAATTTTTTTGAAGGAGAAGGAAGGAGGTTAGACCTTGATGTAAGATGACAAATGATACAAACCTCAGTTCTCAGCAAAGTGAATTTAGAGAGCCAGAAAAATGATAAGTCAAAGTTTTTAAGAAGTGTTCTGGTACAAAGTTGGAGTTTTTTCCCGTTTGTGAGTAGGCATGTAAGCATGATTGGTGAATAAAATTAAAAAATGAAAATTATACAGCAATGAAATATTTATTTTTCAACTCGCAAGGGAACCTTCCAAAATCGCACTCTCAGATTCGAGGAGAACTGAACTGGGTCGAAAGATCATGCCTTAAAACATTTGTATCATACCACATAAAATTTGATCTGCTAAAATTCATTTTTGAATTTTGAAGAATTTTTAAAAATTAAAAAATTCAGAGAACCTGGCTCAAGGGCAATTTTCAAACTTTTTCATGATGTATAATTTTTTTGGAGCGAAGTGAATGAATGTGAATAATCCCTCCAATTCAACCCCTACACATCAATAACTACCATTTTTGAGACAATTGGGACATTTTGGAGCCTCCAGTGATTTTTAAAATTAATCTAGAAGCTGCAAATGACGCTGGAAGAGCCAACAATTGACTTCAGCATCTATAACTTTGGTCAGTGATGGTTTATTAGGCACCCTTTCGGCCGTTTTAGATGGTTACTTCGGAATTCCTGGAGTGCGAATTCAAAAGTGGGTTTATTTTGACCAATAATTTGTAAATTCCAGAAAAAGTGAAAAAAAAACATTAACGAGCTATTTTTTTTTTTTTTTTGAAAACAGTCGCAATTTAACTTTGTTGGCACCTCCAGCGAGTCATCAAATTTCTCCAAAAATTTTCAATTGTTTTGGAAGGACTAAAAAATGAACTTTGGGTCGTATTATTTTGAAGGGTACTTATTGAGCTCCTCTTCAATTGCTTCGGGGGGTCATTCCACGTCAATTCGACCAAGAAGTGGTAGGTGGGTTCGGCGATTTTTTTGAAATTTTTCCTGTGGAAGAACCTTTTGAAGGGATGACCAATGGCGCAAATCGCAGCACTCTAGACCATTTTTAACAGCAGCCAGGGGGTGTCAAAGTTTTCAGTGAACTTAAAATATCATCCATTTCAGCAGTGGATTACTCGATAACCGCGATACCTACCAAAATGAAACTGTTCCCCATAGTTAAAGGTTTAGAAAGGCCTTTTGGTGATATCAAAAAAATCAGTGTTGCCACTTTTTTTCGTACAAAAAATTAGCTCGAAAAAATTCAAAACGTAGTTTTCATATCGTTCTGACTATCAAAAATTCTGAAATCTGAAAAAAATATATTATGGACAACTTTTCATGCTGAACAGTGAACAGCATATTAAAAAATTGGGATGGCACCATGTTGCAGAATCGATTTAAAAAAATTTCAAGTTTTCGAAAAATAGCGATTTTTTGATTTAAAGCATGAAAAAAGGTTTGATTAGTACAGTTGACCCATTTGACCCCTATTTGTATGTATCCGTTGAAAAAGTTAAAAAAAAAACCTTCACTCAATGAAATAAACTCACCACAAAAAAATCAAAATAGGTACGAAAAAATTCAAAAAATAAACGATTTTTTATTTTTTATTTATCTAAACTTTAGTAAAATTGAAAAAAAGAATAGGTATACCTATACATAGGGTAGGTGTTTGAGTACAAATTCATGCTTACTTACGTCTAAATAGATAAGATCATAAACATTGTACCATATTGATGAATTCGATCAACTCAGAAGTACAGTCAAACCTGGGTAAGTGGAATCGCAAGGGAAACGGATTTTTTTCCACTTACATAGGTTTTCCACTAAAGTAGGTTTCACTTATAGAGGTTGAACAAATTGGAATTCCAGTTATGGAGGTTTTCGTTTCCCTACCACTTCCCCATCTAAACCTATGTTAAAGTCTTATATAAGTGGAATTTTATTCTGAGTAGCAGGACCTCTGGAACTGAAATGTTGCTTTCGTTTTACCTCTATAAGTGAAATTCCCCTCCTTCTTACCTCGTTAACTGGAACGAATTCCACTTCTGGAGGCGCTGTTATGATAAATGTTTCAGTTATAGAGGTAAGAAGGAAAAGAATTTCACTTATAGAGGTAAAACGAAAGCAACATTTCAGTTCCAGAAGTTCTGCTACTCAAAACAAAATTCCACTTACATAGGTTCTGTTTCCATTTAAAGAGGTGACTTTAACATGGGTTTACATAGGGAAGTGCTAGGGAAACGAATTTTATTCCACTTATAGAGGTTTTCCACTTACATGGGTTCCACTTATCCAAGTTTGACTGTACCAAAAATCTTCGATGCTCATACGCACCAATTATCCCAATTTTCCCAAGTACATTTCCATTCAGGTTTGAAACTCCAATCACACCAATTATCCCACGTACATCCCCATGCACAGGTATGCCAATTTTCCCAAGTACATCCCCCTGTAGATCCTCCACCACTCGTCCCATCGTTTGATGCAGGTCCTGTCGGATTTTCATCTACCTCTACTGGTGGAATAGCTGGTTCATGATGGGTAGATTTCATTGTTGTTGTACTAACGGGATGCTTTATATCTGGTTCTTGTTTGGGATCCGGTTTTTGTTTGGGATCCGGTTTTTGTGTGGGATCCAATTTTTCTTTGGGATCCGGTTTTTGTGTGGGATCCGATTTTTCTTTGGAATCCGATTCTTCTTCGGATGAATCTGAGCGCTTCAGGCGCTTCAGTTCATCGAGACTTCTAGCATTTGTGCCATTCTAAGAGAAATAAAATTATACATTATATCGAGTTAGAAACAAGCTTAAAACGATGCAGATTAAGATACCGGTTTAGTGTTTATATAGCCATAAACTATACTTACATAAGAAATTATTTCAAGAGTTATGATGAAGAGTAGGCCTACGGTGAATAGTGTAAATGGAGTTTTCTCAAACATGACGTTTAAATTTAAGGAAAAATGGTTTAAAATTCTTCAAGTCAGGTATACAGAATAAAAACTTACGTAAGAACACGTAAACTTGTAGTCTGATTTAATTTATGGTAATCGACACAATGTACTTGAAATTAGAACCGAAATTAACTCTTTCGCCTTCACGTTGTCCGTCTTATTTAAATATTTATAAAAAGCTACGGTCGGTACCGTTTCATGACGTACGTATTTTGTTTTCATTGTCCAACATTTTCCGAGAAACAATCATGATTCGATATTAATTTATTAGTTATAAATTTATCATCACGTTTTTTGACACATTTCACCGATTCAAAAATATCAATGATGTCATTTTCTTTACCAAACTTTATTATTAAGTACGCTCACCTATACATATACCTGACCTACATACACATAGTTTTAATGAAACGTGCTACATTCGAATAGGTTGAGATGTGTACGCTTATTCACTATCAGCAGTCAATTCTATGTTTTTCTTCATTTTATAGAAATAATTAGTAAGTACAGATGAAATTATTTTAATAAAACGTGGGATTTTCGAATATATACTTATGGTACTTCTTAAAATAAGGTTAAATTAGGCTACCTAATAATTAAAGTCGTAAATATTCCATTTCATTTCAAAAAAATAAAAATACTCGTATGAGTACCATTTTTCGTAGGTACTAGGTACATTAAAATAACGAATCGTTAATTTTATTGCAAAAATTATTTTAAAGTCGTCAAATTGGGACTTTTTTTTTAATTTTAATTTTTTCATCTCCAAAGCAATGATACTTTGATCAAAACTGATTTCATCGTTGGAAAAGGCATTGCATTTGAAACTTTTTGAGTATTTTGAAATTTTCAAAAGCTCAAAATTGAAATTTCCAAATGGTACAGTAAGTGGGAACAACTATTTAAAATTCTGAAAAACTTTCTGTGGGTAGATGTACTTTTTGATGCTTTTTCGAAATATTTAATTTTCGAAATGGGACCTCTTAATGAAAGGGGGCACCCCCTCCTCCAATTTTGGGCAAAACTTTCAAAAAAAAATCTGGGGCATGTGATATATCGAATTGTATGTTTTTGGTAACGCTGAACATGAATATGACGTCAGATTTTCGATTGAACCCCATCCACAGCCCCTAGCACCTCCCCAAAGAGGGAAAAAGTCAAAAAAGTGGTTTCATTCGTGTGACACATGAAATAGTATGTTTTCCATATCGCTGAACACGAATATAGTCTTAGTTTTTCAATTTGACCTCACGCATGGTCTCCAAAACCTCTCCTAATTGGGTAAAAGTTCAAAAAAATTGTTGGAAGCCAACAATTTGAACGAAATCGAAGGACATGACTCAAAAACGGTGGTCAAATTGATGTGGAATGACCCTTTAGTAAAATTGACAAACATTTCCCAGATGAGAGGGAGGGGGTGGGAAGGGAGGGTAGGGGGTCAACGCGTATCTCATGCATCAAAAAAGTATAAACGTAGTCAAAATCCACACCATTGAAGCTGGTTTTTAAAAGTATGAGAATTTCCCGTTTCAAAATTCAATTTTTTGAATTTTTCATACCTACCTGTAAAAATTCTTTTAAAAAAATTTCCATTACCTACAAATTCTTCACTCAAACTTGAGCTTTCGACTCGATAAAAAATAATCTCAGATGGGTTTTTTCAAATGCAACTGTAGTTTTTCTCATTTCATTATGTCGAGAAAATTTCAGATCGATCCAAGCTCTGAACCATATCTATGTTAAAATCTCTGTTACTATGAAATTTCAACGTCTGCATTGTATCATTTTTTAGTGATACGTACTACGATATGTAGGTACAGACTTGCGAGAAAAAATGCACAAAAAACAGGGGAAAACGCAGTATCTATTCCAGGAGAGTACATACGAACAATATTAATGCAACGACACCACTTCAAATCGATATTCAACAATCAAGCCAGTATAAAAAATGAGAAAAAAGCTGCGCTACGCGAGATTACACCCTCTAATGATGCTCGTTGCTCGTCGTGTAGTCCTTACCAAACGTTTTATTTGTACCCATACCGCGTACTTTTCTAATTACCGATAAATATAAATGACCGTTGGAATACTCGACACGAGTATTTTTTTTCCACACGTATAAAAAACGACACCAACTACATTGATGGAAAAAAACGCTCAGTCATAGAAAATAAACATCCCTACAGCGTTATTTTCAAAGCTAAAAGGATATGCTATACATTTTCATCAAGCTTTAACGTGTACTTACAGCTTTAAAGCTACTACAACGATGAGGACGCTGTGTGTATAATATAAAATGAAGGCTATCGTTGATTCAGAACCGTCGCTCGCTCGTTGTCGGTGTCGTCGACATAATGTGCTGGTAGCGATGCGATGCTCTTTGATTAACGTCATTTTTCAAATTAACACTCTTAAAAAAATCTTCGCTGAAAAAGAAACTGAGCGTTAACAAGGTAATTTGTTCGAGTATGACAATTTGCGCACCCGTCATGTGTTGATGTCTTTTTTTGCACTTTTTTTTTTCATCGTCGTCGTTGCTACGACCAAAGAATTTTTTTCTTTGTGGAAAGTTTTCTCTTTTTTTTCAACGGTGTGATTAGTCGACTGGAATTTTTTGTATAATTCATGATGAAAGGAAGGAGGTAATTTTGGGGAGTATTTTTATTCGCGTAGTATTCCATTGTACTGTCGCTGTTTTGAATAAAACAAGGAAACGATGAAGTTATTGTGGAAAAGAACGAGTAATTTTTCGAGTAGCTTGAACAATGGTGATGGTTTTTCTTTCTATTAGGTACCATGCTCTATCGAGCTGGGTCTCTCTAACGTTGACCGAGATGTGGATTTTGCGGTTTGAATGAGGAGGATTTTTATTTATTGTGTCAATTTTCACGCGATACTTATGCATTTTTTATCTGATCTGATTGGTGTGATTTTATTGATTTTCGAAGAATTTGAAGGAACATTCCGCATCAATTTGACCAAGAAGTGGTAAAGAGGGGTCGGTGATTTTTTTGAGATTTTTCCTATCGAAAGACCTTCCGAAGGGTTGACCAATGCTGCAAATCGCAGCCTTGTAGCCCTTTTTTAAAGGCTGCTAGGGGTGTCAATGTTTTCAGCCTCATCACAAAAAATCAAAATTCCGAGTGACTTACTGAATAAATTTAAACTTTTGTTTATGTTTGGAATTGAAAATTGATTTTTTTCAAATTTTGATTTTTTTGTGACGAGATTATTTCATCGAGTGAAAGGGGTTTTCCAACTTTTTCAACAGATATGTAAAAATAGGGGTCAAATGGGCCAATTTCACCAAACATTTTTTTTAGAAAATAGTGAATGGGCTCACAGTGCATCAGAAAAAGCCGAAATCTTTGCTGACCACCATGAAAAGCAAATCAAACCACATCCACCATGTATGTCACCACCAAATATATCTGCTATAGAATGTAAGCACACTCAAATACCAAAAATCACAATCGACAAAGTCAGAAGAATTGTTAAACAAATTAAAAATAAGAAATCGCCTAGATACAAAAAAATTGATGGAAAAATCATCAAAGAATTTCCACCTTGGCTGATTTGGTATTGTTGTTGTGGTTCCATGTCCTTTACAGGTCATTGGAAATCACATTTTAGTGGTACCCTAACAGGGTGAGGCAAATGACTATGCCACAGCGATTATTCTCAGGAATTGATGTTGTTTTGAGCTTTCACGTAGCGTAGTAGTTTCCCATTGCTTTCTACGCTATCCACAAAGTTGCTCATACATTGCTAGCTTGGTTTTTACAACCCTGAGTTCAGTAATCACTGCTACCTATAGTTGCTCAAACCAGTTACAGCTTTTTGATACCGGCAACAGATTACCTGCATTTCTGTTGCCTCTGCTGTTCTGGTGCTCGAAGCTTAATGTGTAACCGATGTTAAACGCACTACAATGAATACACTACACATTAACGACTGCTTCTCTAGCGGGATTTGAACCCACAACCTTTTGTTCAGAAAGCCACGGCTCAATCCACTATGCTACCAAGCATAGATTTGGTATAACACTCAAATTTTTAACATGATACTTACAACTGGATTCTATCCCAACCAATGGAAGTATGCCAAAGTTATTCTCATCCATAAACCAGGAAAACCAGAACATGAAACCTTGTACAGACTAGAGCTGAAAACGGTTACGCTACCAGCTAACCGGTATCTGGTTAAAAAACAGGCTAAACCTGCTAGTGGTTGTATCGGGTTGATTCGGGTATAGATAGTAGAGTATAGCGAGCACAACGGGAATGTTTTCGCACTTGGTCTGCGCACACACCCCAAAATTTGGTAATTGGTACGTGGGGGGGGAGTTACACTTCGACACCTGTCGTTTGTATGTGTGATTGACATTTGACATGATTGATGACAATGATGATGTCATGCTGGTACACTGGCTACGCATTCAATGGGCTACTAGTTATAATGTGAACCGATGTGAAATTTTTTCAACCAGCTACGAGCTACTAGCGAGAAGCAAGAATTGACGGTATGGGTACAGTAGTTACCCGCTGTCAGCGAGTACTGTTTTCAGCTCTAGTACAGACCTATCAGCTTATTGCCAATCCTCTCTAAAATCTTTGAAAAACTAATTTCACAAAGGCTATGGCCAATTCTAGAAAATAGAAGGCTGATTCAAACCACCAATTTGGATTTCGTTTGAAACACAATACTGTTCAGCAAGTACATTGTCTCATCAAAAAAATTAACAACTCTCTCGAAAATAAAAAATTTGCACTTCAGCTTTTCTTGATGTAAGCCAAGCTTTCAATTGAGTATGGCATGCTGGTCTCTTAATGAAACTTGAATATCATCTTCCAAACATTCTACACAATCTTCTGGCTCACTATCTAAGTGATAGAAAATTTAGAGCTGAATAATATGGTGCTTTCTCTGACTTGAGAACAATTCAAGCAGGAGTATCACAAGGAAGTGTATTGAGCCCAATATTATATCTTCTCTACATGGGTGACATCCCTTTGACAAGCGATGTCACAATGGCGACATTTGCTGATGACACCGCAATTATCACACAAGATTTTTATCCATATGTTGCAATGGACAAATCACAAAACGATTTAAACTCAATAAACAAACGCGGACAGGGTACTTGCATAGAGAGCGCTAATCTAGTGAGCTGGCAAATGTTTACTTTTTTCAGACGGGGCTTTTCTTATTAGCGTTTACAAAAGCATTAATTTCAAGGGTTAAAACTGAAAAAATAATTTTTGATGTACATTATTTTTACAATTATTATTGCATATTAATCATGACCAAATCATATTTTCATTTTTAACTCGTGAATCCAACGTTTTGGTAAAATACAATTGATAAGAAATGGTTAAGAAAAGCCCCGTCTGAAGAAGCTAGAACAATTAATGGGCACATTAGCACCCTCTACATGAGAGACAAGTCCAAATGGTGTCAAACTTGGAGAATCAAAATCATTAGTAAAAAATCGAGCTACGTCCTTTTTATCAGAAGAAAAGTCGAAAGTCAAAACAACTCGCTCACTAATGTTTAATAATGATGAAATAATACTTCAAACAAATGTCGTCAATTATCTGGGATTACACCTTGATAACCACCTCACATGGAGAGATCATATTCTGAAGAAGAGAACTCAACTGGACAAAAAACTCAAGTCATTTTATTGGCTGCTTGGAACTAATATGCTGAACCAACAATACAAGATATTGATGTAAAAATGTTTATTCAAACATCTATCAAGAATAATTTCTAACCAGGACAACGTATTAGTAAAAAATCTTTTGAATCGCGATGAAGAAATATACCATCTGCGTAGATATATTTTTTTCAGAATTTTTGAGAGTCGGAACAATATGAAAACTACGTTTTGAAACTTTTTAATCTAATTTTTTGTATGAAAAAAAGTGGCAACAATGGACTTTTATGATATCACTGAAAAGCTTTTCAAACCCACTAACTATTGGGAAAAGTTCCATTTTGGCAGGTATCACGGTTATCGAGTAATCCACTGTTGAAATGGATGATTTTCAAGTTCACAGAAAACTTTGACACTCCCTAGCAGTCTTGAAAAAAGGACTAGAGGGCTGCGATTTGCGCCATTGATCATCCCTTCAAAAGGTCTTTCCACCGGAAAAATTTCAAAAAAATTCTGCCCCCCCCCCACCACCCTTACCACTTCTTGGTTAAATTGATGGGGAATGACCCAGAATCTAACAAATTTTTGGAAATTTTTGATCGAATAAATTTTTGAAGAATTTTGTGAATTTTAGAAAAAATTAATGTTGAAATTCTAAATTTTGGGAGATTCTACCCCCTCCCCTTCCCAGCTGCTTCCAAGCCCTCAAACCTAAAAAAAATGGTTGAAATTACCTCGACTTTTCAATTGACGAAATTTTAAAATTGGCCAAATTTAATAAATTCAAAATCAGCAAAAAAGCTTAATTTTAACTTACAAAATAAAAGCTCATCTTTCCACGATTTTCAAATAACAAAATTTCACTCGTCAATACTCCACCTCACTGCTACACTTCGTACGCAGAAAATAGAGTGAAAACCTCAACCGAAGGGTCAGATTTAATCAAAAGTACATAAAAAATGGCAAAGACACGTCTTTGTATAATCTGGCGGGGTAAAAATATCGCCTGAGATTTTCGTACGTGTGAAAAATGTCCTCGAGTTTAGCCAATAAATCTCGCGTGTTGAGGGAGCGAGAAAAAAAAAGATCAAAGTAATTGTCAAACGAATGGCTTTGCTTCAATCTTATAGTACAACGTAGGTAGAAGTACACCTATAGCAGCACCGAACCATCGCCTTCGAGAATAACGTTTTAAAACAATTCGCCGCCAGCTTTCCAGCTAATAAATCTCGTTGATTAGCCGATAAACCGTCCAGTGGGTTACAAAAGACACCTGCTAAGGGTTCTCCCAAGACACCCACACACTTTACTTATGTACCGAGCGAGGGAAAAAAAATACGCGAAAATAAGAAAACATCTATTACACGCGATGATTCTATCCTCGTGTAAATTTTTCTTCAAAAAGGCATAGTAAAAAGTACCCAAGGTACGTAACAAAAATCAAAAAAATCCGATTGAAAACCACTGAAATGAAATAAGCCATATAGCGTGCGTCTGTATTTTGCGTGATATTTCAAAAATATTCATTAAAATCGGCCTCCCTAATAAAACTCGTTAGCGGCATGTCAATCCCCATTGCGATAAGTTCTTATTTGAAACCGCACAAGCGTCGTTGCGCTGCCTCGTTCAAAGCAAAAATATAAGGGAAACGTTCTCTTTTGTGAAACTTAAGTACGCCTACTTAATTGCTCTATTATGAACTTAATTAAACCATTTTCACGACATTCTTTTCGTTTTTCGTTCTTGATAAATTTTCGACAAAATGAGAGATCTGTTTACGAATTTTACTTGTAAGAAGCTTCTTCTTTCGAGTTTTTTTTTTCACCCGCGATGCTTTATTTTTTATCGTACTCTATCTCTCGTTTTCGCTCTGCATCTCTCTCGATACTTACCCTTTCTTTATTTTGGCATCGCTGTCGTCGTCGTCGTTTTCTTTTATGTGTATTATAGACCGACGAGTGCGTTTTCCATATTCTCGATTAGATTTTCCATCTTTTCGCCTTTTTTACCGCGATAGTTTTCGCGAGATTCATCGCGCTCTTAAAATGTTTGCTAAACAATCAAGCTATATAGGTAGTCGCTTTGATCGAGAGAATAAACCAGGTGGTTTTATAAGTATAGAAAAGTACGGTAATTCGTTGAATTATTTTTCAACAGCGAGCACGAGGAAAAAATGAAGGCATTTCTCGACTATAAGGGGATGATTTTTTAAAATCATTGGATAAATGTACCCACTAATTGTTATATTTTACCATAGATGTCGCTTATTCTTTTCAAGTCAGAAAAACTTGGCCCTCGAATTTCCAGATTAGGTGGGTAAGTTTCAGAACAATCGGGAATGTGATCCATATGTTATTCCTACTCCTGCGAAGTGAAAATTGTGTAGAATTGGAATTACAAAACATCACTACACATTGTTTCAATAATGTTCATTCAACAGAACCTTCAAATTGTCAGAATACATTTTTTCGTCATTTATGTTAATAAAATTGCATAACTAGTTCGCCATAAAAACGCAATTGTGGCAACAAGGTCATTCCACCTTTAATTTGACGAATGTTTTTGAGTCATGTTCTTCGATTTCGCTCAATTTTTTTTACAATATCTACCCACCCCCCCAATCAGTTCGGTCTCAGTCCTCTCGGTGGTGGGTGGGGGGCTCAATTATTTTTACCTTGTCTCAAAGTACTCAACTTCAGCAGCACATGACTCCAAAGTTACGATACTTTGATCAAAACTGATTTCACAGTTTGAAAGAGCATTGCATTTGTAACTTTTTAAGCATTTCGAAATTTTCAAAAGTTGAAAGTTGAACTTTCAAATTGCAAATTCAAATTTCAAAATAGCGCTGTAAGTGGGAGCTACTATTTAAAATTCTGAAAAAATTTCCATAGATGTACATTTAAATGATTTTTTGAAATATGTGATTCTCAATGGGATTTTCTAATGGAAGGGAGCACCCCCTCCCCCAAATTTGGGCAAAACTTTCAAAAAAAAATCTGGGGCATGTGATACATCGAAATGCATGTTTTTGGTGACGCTGAAAACGAATATGACGTCAGATTTTTGATTGGATCCCATCAACTGCCCCCAGCGCCTCCCCAAGTGGGTAAAAGTTCAAAAAAGTGTTTTTTTTGTGCGACACATGAAATAGTATGTTTTTGGTGACGCTGAACGCGAATATAACGTCAGATTTTTGATTGGATTCCATCCACTGCCTCCAGGGCCAGCCCACGTAAATTTGACCAAGAAATGGTAGGTAAGGGGGGGGGGGGGGGGAGATGTCGACGATTTTTTTGAAATTTTTCCTGTGGGAAGACCTTCCGACGGGATGATGACCAATGGCGCAAATCGAATTCCTCTAACCCTTTTTTGAACGCTGCTAGGGGGTGTCAAAGTTTTCATTGAACTTGAAATATAATCCATTTCAGCAGAGGATTACTCGATAATTGTGACACCTACCAAAATTGAACTTTTCCCAATTATCAAGGGTTTTGAAAGGCTTTTTGGTGATATCATAAGAATCAGTGTTGCCACTTTTTTTCGTACAAAAAGTTGACTCGAAAAGTTTCATTACGTAGTTTTCATATCGTTTCGACTCTCAAAAATTCTGAAAAAAATATTATGAACAACTTTTCATGCTGAACAACATATTGAAAAATTGGGATGACTTTATTTCATGAAGTCGATTTAAAAAAATTGAATGTTTGCGAAAAAATGCAATTTTTTGATTTTAAACATGAAAAAAAGTTTTGATTGGTGAAGTTGACCCATTTGACCCCTATTTTTACGTATTCGTTGAAAAAGTTGAAAAAACCCCTTTCTCTCGATAAAATTAACTCATCGCAAAAAATCAAAATTCGAAAAAATTCAATTTTCAATTCCAAACATCACGAAAAGTTTAAATCTATTCGGTTGTCTTATTTTGACCTTTTTCTGACGTATTTCATGAAAAAGTTGATGAAAATTACATTCATAGCAAAAAAATTAAAATTCGTTTATTTTTTCAATTCACTCAGAATTTTGATTTTTTTATGATGACTTCATTGTGGATAAACAGAAATATTTTTAAATTTCAGAGTTGATAATAACTTGATCATGACACAATTTGTTCATTTTCAAACGTAATTCATTGCCCCTTCAATTTGCAAGTTGGGCAAAAAATTATTGGCATGTGATTTTGTTTAGTTTTCTAATATTCTACCCACTCACAAGGTCAAAAATGCATTTCAACTGTTGATTTCGAAGAACGCAATTTTCCCCTTCAAATTTTAAGATAGGCAACACCTTCACACATCATTTTTTGTGGACTCACTGGACACCCTGTATACAATAATACATTGTTTTCCAAGTCGTAGGTTACTAATTTTCAATCCAAAAAATTGTATGAAGGGTTAGTGGGCCAGAAAGAGTGGCTGAACCTGAAATTCCGCAATAATATACCAAGAGCGTAAATGACGAGTTTCCCATCTCAAAAACTTGTTAGATGGAAGATGAGGCAGAGGAAGGGATTAAAACTGAAATTCAAACCGCTCATATATCCTCAAAGGAATTCTTCCACGCAGTAGAAAAATCAAACAAGTAGTCGGAATTTTTCAATTTTTCTTTTCTATTAACACAATGTAGGTATAATTAAAATGTTAAGTACCTACTTACGTTTTTTTTTTATTCCAAAGTACTATAAAAAGCTTTACGCAAAAATCAACGACTACGCACTTCTTTACCTTTGTGACGAACGCCGCTCAGGTTTGTAAAAAAAAAGGATAAAAAAAAATTAAAAACTTAATGGGCTAAAAATTCAAACTCAAAAAAATAAAGCCGTTTCGCTAATTAGAACTTTTCTCCGAGGGGTAAAAACATTTTAAACATTTAAACTATGTACAAAACTAGCGAAATTCAAAGAAAAGTAAAATTATAATTAATAAAATACATGAGAATTTTTCTGTTTAACAACTTTCAAAACGAAATTCGCAACTTTTTCCTGAGCCGGCAGGTAGGCAGCGAGAGGGGATAAAACTACAACGAGTTAGGGAAGAGGTGACGAAGAGGAGTAAAAATACGCAAAGAAGATACTGTGCAACCTTTGATACGCGAAGCTATTTTTTTTTTCAAAAAGAAAAAATTAAATTAGCTTAACGCGAAAGTTGGCATTTCTTAAAAGTTTCTACGAAAGCTTTTCGAGTGGAAACATCGTAGGTACCTTTGAAATGAGAAGTGCGGCAGAAAAAAAGCATTTCATATCGTTATTTCGATGTTAAAAACCTCCGCAGGCGAAAAATACCAGTATAGATATACCAACGGCGGTGGGCCAAATGTTGGGTAATTTCTTTGTTGTTTTATGTAACATGCGATCATTTAATCTCAACACTTTTCCTTTCTACCTTGGACCGGTGTTTTCTTCGCTCTCGTATGAAAATTTAATCATTTTCACACCCGAGTTTAATACTTAGCAAGGTACTACAAGAGCATGGATAGGTTTTGAACATGGTGAAGGAAGTATGCCATGTTGTGTTTTACACTGGCCATGGCCGAACTGAACTGGAATAAATACATAGAAATGAGAAAAGAGTACCGTGGAGTAGTAGCCGAATACATTTCATTATGAAGTGTGAAGAACTTGTGCTATGCCCCATGTCGACACCTTGTACCGTAACGAGCTCCATTGCGGCCATTTTAAACGTTTTGTATTCAATTTAGTCTCGAGTCTTTGATAGGAATACCTTCTTGAATAGTTTTTGTGAAATTTTACGTATCAGAGAGAGGCTAAAATGCTAAGGTAGCTTTCTGTACATGCCACAAGGTTCACCAAAATGTTCGCTACAGGATTGAAAAAAATGTTCAAGGAAATTCGTTTAGGTTTTTTTCTAATTTTTTCTCGATGAATTTGATGAGATAAAATGTTCTACAGGAGTTGAAATTTTTTCAATCTTTCTGCCAAATTTGTAAAATACATTCTCAATTGACGTCTGGACATTGACTGTGGAAGTTTTTCAAATAAAAATATCACGTAAGTAAATGTACGTGAAGAATCTCAACTCTGTGTACAAACATCTTGAAACTCTCACAAAGTACAGCGCGCGAGTAATTAAAAAATAATCTAATTAAGAGAACGACGTCGCTCGTCGGCGTGTAAAAGAATCATATCTGTAAGTTTCGACTTGGAAAAGCGCATCTAACGCAATCGACCACAAACACGAAACACAAACTTTCGTCTGACTAACAGTAAGAGTACGGAATCGTAACCAAATTAGAGAAAACGAAGCCACCCATCAGCGATCTGCCACGCGAAATACCAACTTTGGTAACTTTACACCGAATACGAACGAACGATGGTGGGAGGGAGGGGGGAGGAAGGGATATAGAGAAGTACACGCGAAAGCGCGAATAAAAAGTAATAATCACGAATTTCACTGGCAGGCAAGTTGGCTATGGTACTTTGTATGCGGATAAACTTGTATCGGTATGATTGAACACGTCTCTTATTACATCTTTCTTATCTGCTAGCTAAAGGCGAATTCGCACCGTATATACGAAAACAAAAACCACCCAGCGTAACCATACCACCGAAGTCTCGGGTGAACGAAAAACCGCACATATACACTTTATTAAAGATCAAATCTACGTTAGAGAAGGCAAAAATTACACCTCTTTCTCTTATATTTCTATACCTTCAATTATCGTCACGTTTTTCGTACCTTACGTAGGTACGAGTATAAATGTTCAACACATAGTAGATATATAATATTTTATGTGGGGGATGGATAAATCCTGGCTGTGGAATTGCTGGATTGTAATGTGTGGGTGTTTGACGAAACGATGATGAAATTCGAGATTTGTGTATATAACCAGCGATGTGAGATGAAATTACGAGAGTTGGTATTTATTAATTTGGATTTTCAAGGAGAGATGTTTTGGAGAAGAATTTTTGATCAACTCAACAAGGAATTTATAATGCAATAAAAATGGAAAGATTTGGGAAGAGGAATTGAATTTTTGGTAAAGTTTTTGTGTATTGAGATTTTAAACATTTTAAAGATTTTTTAAATTATTGATTGGCAACTTTAGAATTGATTGAAATTTTTTCTGTGCAGTGTAAGTTTTAGGTCACCTATTAGAATACTTTGAAATTTTCGCTTAAATTTGCCTCATTAAAACTGCTCACCAGACGACTAATTTACGATTTATTTTGTTTTTTGTTTCAGGTGAGTACAAAGTTTTGCCATCAGATTACCTACCTATAAGAAAACGTAATAATAAGTGAGTCAATTGTTTTTGATTTATATGTGAAGATTCACTATCGATTTATAAGCTGAAATATTCTCATCAATCGAGTATTTTTCTGGCCTTTGAAATCTACTTAACTGTCACTCCTTTTCCTCAAATGCTCCAATCTAATTTTCATTTTTAAAATAATTTTAGCTTATACATATTTATTGTCCAAATTAAATTTCTGGCTTTTTTCTGTTTCCATTTTTTGTAAGTATTGGCTTATTTTTCATTCAATATTCCAATTTTTCATTTACTCGGTTTCATTTTTATTTAAAATGAATTCAAATTTTAATCATTATTTTTCTATTTGATGAATCTCATTTCTTCTGGTGAAAAATTGAATTAAACTAATTGAATCAATTTTAAAGAATAGGTACGAATCAAATTGAGTGAAAAATCAAAATTAAAATGATAAGTAAATGAAAAACTTAAAAATAAAAATAAAATCAAGTAATAAAAAGTCAAACTTTGCATCAAAATTCATGGAAAGTTGAAATAAGCAATTTAAAAAAAAAAATAATTGAAGTTCAATTTGGTTTTCATTTATGCACTGGGCTTATTTTTTAATATGATTAGGTGTTTATTCGTTTAATTTATTTTATTTTAAAATACTTGACTTATTTTTTTCAAAATAAATTTACAGATCTTATCAGATTCAAGTTTTGATCGAATTAGATCTGTTCAGACCCGAATCAAAGATCGGATTTTCACATTCTCTGGATTCAATGTGACCTGATCAAATTGGATAAGACCTGAAGGTCAAATCTAAAGACCCAATAAGGAAATCTGATTGATCAGATCAGATCCGATTGGGACATTCTCAAGATCTAACTTGATCACATCAGATCATTTCAAATTTTTGATCGAATCAGATCTGTTCATAATAATCAGATTCAAATGAGGAGATCTGATTTATCAGACCAGATCAGATCTGATGAGATTCGGGCATTTCTTGGGATCCAATCAGACCTGTCCAAACCCGAACCAAAGATCGGATTCTCACATTCCCTGGATTCAATTTGACCTGATCAAATCGGATGAGACCGGGTCAAATCAAATGACCTGATAAGGAGACCTGATTGATCAGATCAGATCGAATGTGATCTGATCAGATCTGGGCATTCTCAAGATCTAATTTGATCACATCAGATCATTTCAAAATTTTGACCAAATCAGATCAGATCAGGTCATTCTCAGGAACTAGTTTGATCACATCAGATCATTTCAAAATTTTTGACCGAATCAGATCTGTTTAGAATAATAGGATTCAAATGAGGAGACCTGATTTATCAGACCATATCAGATCTGATGAGATTTGGACATTTCTTGGGATCCAATCAGATCTGTTCAGACTCGAATCAATGATCGGATTTTCACACTCCTTGGATTCAATTTGACCCGATCAAATTGGATAAGACCTGGTCAAATCAAATGACCCGATAAGGAGACCTGATTGATCAGATCAGATCAGATCAGATCAGATCTGGACATTCTCAGAATATAATTTGATCACATCAGATCATTTCAAATTTTTGACCGAATCAGATCTGTTCAAAATAATCAGATTCAAATGAGGAGACCTGATTTATCAGATCATATCAGATCTGATGAGATTTGGGCATTTCTCGGGATCCAATCAGATCTGTTCAGATCTGTTCAGACCCGAATCAATGATTAGATTTTCACACTCCCTGGATTTCATTTGACCCGATCAAATTGAATAAGACCTGGTCAAATCAAATGACCTGATTGATCAGATCAGATCAGATCTGGACATTCTCAGAATCTAATTTGATCACATCAGATCATTTCAAATTTTTGACCGAATCAGATCTGTTCAGAATAATCAGATTTAAATGAGGCGACGACCTGATTTATCAGACTAGATCAGATCTGACGAACTGCAGGCAGTTTTTTGGATCCAATCAGATTTGTTCAGGCCTAATACCTCACCAAATCTGACCAGATCCGAGCATTACTTGATTTGACCTGACCAAATTTGATCGGATGTGGTAAAATCAAACTCCTGATCTAATTATATCTGTTCAGAGCTAATCAGAACCATTGAGACTTGATTTAATTGGCCCAGTTCAAATCAGATCAGATCACGACATTCGCTGGATTCAATTCAGCCGGACCAAAGTTTGATCACATTTCGACGTTTTCAGGACCAAATTTGATCTGATCAAGTTTGATCAGATCTGGTCAGATAAATGTTTAAATTAGATTACATCAGCTCAGAACTTATCGGATCCAATGATTAGGAGACCTAATTCATCAGACTAGATCTGATCTGATCAGATCCGGATTTTTCCTAGATCCAATTCGAGCTCACCAAATTTGATCAAATCATTACATTCACAGGATCCTATTTGAGCTGATAGAATTTGATCAGATTTGGTCAGGTCAGTGTCTGATCGGATTACTTGAAACTGTTCAGAACTGATAAGATCTAATGAGAAGACCTGAGTAATCAGACATGATCAGATCTGATCAGATCCTTATATTCCTTTAAAGTAAATTCAATTTCACCGAATTATATCAGGTCTAGATACCCTCAGGATTCCATTTGATAAAATGTGATGTCGCCTGTTCAAAATTTTGACCGAATCAGATATGTTCAGAATGATCAGATGCAATAAGGAGACTTGATTGATCATACCAGATAAGATCTGATCAGATCCGAGCATTCATCAGGATTCAATCTGACCTGATCAAAGTTGATCAGACCTAAGTCAGTTCACAGTGTTAACCGGATTAGATCTGATTAGAACTGATCAGATTCAATGAGGAGGACTGATTGAGAAGGCCAGATCAGATCAGATTTGGACATTCGCTAGATCCAAATCCGACCGGGTAAAATTTTATCAGATATTGTCAGATCAAAATATAGAATTGAATCTGTTCAGACCTGATTGATCAGGACTTCGATCAGATATGATTTGATCCTTTTGGATCTGTTCAGAACTCATCACTCATCAGATTAGATCTAGAGATTTCTCATAGTCCAAATCGACCTTAGTGAATTTGATCAGATCAACATTTTGATCGAATTAGACCAGTTTAGACCTAATCAGGTCCATTGGAGAACTCTTATCAGATCAAATGTGATTAAATCTGGGCATTCTCCGAATCCAATTTAACTTTTGTTTGGATTATCAGATCTGCTCAAACGGGATCAGATCAAATCAATATCTCCTGAGAACGTACAAAAATTGTTAAACTGTTTTGAAAATCACTCAAAATGTCGATTTTAAATTTTAATGACATTGTTGATAAATTTCATGAGAATTATCTAGTAAAATCCGAAGAATTCTACAAAAATTCGAAGTTTATAGATATGTATCATGAAAATAGTGGATCTGCCTGAAATTTCCATTTTGAAGAACTATTATGAATAGCCCCTCACTCAATGTAAACTTCCTGGCAAACTTTCTTCAAAATCCAGAGCACGTTGTTTTTTGACCCACCCTAATGAGCATCCTCCTCCCTCTATGAAAAGAACCAATTCTCAATCAAAATTCATCTGTTTTTGAAGACTTATTTTAAGTTTGTATTTTCTCAGAGCATACGTTACAAAAATTTCAGAATTGAGGTGTTTAAAGATCACTTATTTTTATTTTATATTTATTTATCATTTTTTGTTGATAAAATACAATTTCAAGGACGTGTCCCTTCCTCAATCCACACACTCCCCAAAAAACCAGCACCATTATAAATTTTCTTTACAGCACACATACGAGTAGCACTACGACGACATGGTCGTTCGATTTATACGCATATCGTAGGTACATTGGCAGCAGAGCCCCAAATTCAAAGGGTATTTTTCACCGTGTGATAAATATAAAATAAAGAGAAACTTAACGTATAAAGAATCCGACATTATACAGCCGTATATCCGATAAACACGTATACTGTGTGCTAATGCAATAAGTTTTCTCCGACGATATTCTTCCATTTTGCTCGGCCTTATACCGTACTTACCGGGCGCGGTGACGCGGCGTATTTTTACGTACCATGAGGATAAATAAAGATCACTATCTTTACCCGTTCTGCTTTATTTTACTACGTACCGTTTTCACTTTCTTATCATCGAAACAGTATCAACTTTAAAAGGAGGGTATTCTCGCTAACGTATACCAAGATGAAACTTACAATACGTTATTATAGTATAGCTGATACTCGTCGTAGTATGAGCATTTTCTCAGGATACTGTAAGGGCTCTCTGCGATTCGATATGAAATTCCAGATCTATTCCAACGATACCGAAATTGATTTAATTTGCGCCGAAATTCTATCTTATATTCGATGACAAAGTGAGCGAGAGTTTTGCACGCTTTTAGTGTATTATAACCTCGTCTCTATTTCCTTTTTCCATCGCCCCGCGTCTTCTTTGTCATATTATCAAAAACTTTATTCAGCCTATACAACGGAGTAATTTGGAAATATAATCTGGTCCCTTCGAGAAATCATGCAGGCAACTTATCTCCTATTACATTATGGAATTTATGGCCAGATGCGACTTCGCCGAGCACTTATCTACTTTAATTCTCCAATTTTCTAGTCATCGACATCTTCGTATCAGTCGTTCCACTTCCACTGATTCTAAAAGCTCGTAATTCCTTCGAAATCGAAGAGATTTTCGTGGGTAGGTGCCTTGTTTATTCTTATGTCGACTGGGCCAAGAATCCAACTGGGAATATTGGGATGGATTTTAAAACAGAATGGTCGAAAGATTAAAAATTGTTTGAAACCATCAGTAATAATTATTTGGAAAGTGGAAAATTCATGGTTTCTACCTAAATTGGATCAAATTTCATGATTTTTAGTTTTCAAAAAATTTTCTATTTTGAAGAACGAAACCAGATTCTTGAAATTTTGGGACACCCTGTAGGTATACTCAAGTAAGTACGCCGACCAAAGACATTCGCAAAGGATAAAACAAAATATATACGAGTAAAACGTCTCATATTAAGAGGTGCATCTGCAGAAAGAAGTTATGATTAAGGCTATAACATTGTAACGCCTTTCATATATCTTTATTATGTGACTCGACTGGTGAAAAAGAATTGTTACGAACGAAGCAACGACGACTACGACGATGACGTCGGTAATTATCGTCATCCAGCTTTTATTAAGTTAACTACTAATTAAGAGCATAGCGAAGCTATTTAGCCGGATACTTTTTCACACTGCTCGGTGCTCAGTGCTCAGTGCTGAAAACTCCTCTTGATGCCACGTACTATAACGAAATTTTCTTCCAAGAAAACTTATCGTACTTTATTCTCTAGGTATACTCCGTGTTAACGTTGCGTTTAGTCTCTCGTTAATGTCCCATAAGTAGCATTCGTCCAATTAGCATGTTGTGTTTTGTTACTCTGTAGTATTCTGTACCTATCTGGTTATTTAGTCGACAACTTTGTCTACTCTACACACAGAGAACCTAGAGATCGTCTTCTTCTTGTTTCCATATACCTTTACCTCATGTTCTCACGGTATAGGTTGACTAAGCATCCATATAGTTGGTATATGCCAAGAAATATGTATTATGGTGATATTAGGTGTCCTTATTAGCGTAGGTACGTACGTATTATACCTACTCGTACTTAGATACACATTTATCTTCACTATAATGAAAATGTTGGATAACTTACTTATATACTTATACTCACTTACTTACTTACCTACCGACGTAAAAAATTGCCATCGTTAAGAGGCTAAGGCTGTTCCGCAGAAATTCTCTCAAAACTTATAAATAGGTACTTATAATAACGTTTCAACTCCCTCTCTGACTTCTGCATCCATACACTGGTTTCTTCTGTGGCTAAAAGGAACGAGTTCTCGAGTAATTAAATCGCTGGTTTATTCTGGACAACGGCGTGAAGCTGTCAATTAAGTGGCTAAATTAGGATTACGAGTAAATAAGTATGATAAAAAGTTCAACGCACCTATTTATTCTGTTTACTCTGGGGTTCTTCTTACAAGCTTAATGATTATCTTGACATTAAAAAATATGCTTATTAAGACCCGACGAGTGAGGTGAGAAGTGGAGTACATATTATTTTAAGGCGAAAAGAGCCTGTGGGATGATTGGGGTCAGGTTACTCGCAAAGCTTGGTCTGCAAAGTGCGCGTAGATTGAACTAAAAATAAAATTGAAAAATTAAAATAGAACTGAAAACGTTGGAAATGAGACCGAAAACTTGAAAATAAACTAACTCTGAAAATAAAATCGGAAACCCAAAAATTAAAATCGAAAACTGACGAAAAAAAGTTGAAAACCAAAAAAGAAATTGAAGACCTACAACATCGAATCAAATAGTAGAATAAAATTTGAAAACTAAAAAAAAAATCAAAATAAATGAAACCGTAATTCGTGAAAATAAAATAAGAAACTGAAACCAAAAACTTCAAAAACGAAATTGAAAACTGAAAATAAAATTCTATTTGAAAACGAGATGGATCCAAAATGAGATTTGAAAATGTTGATCAATGAATTAAAATCATAGAATAAAATTGAAAACTTTCGAAATAAAATAAAAATCTGAAAATAGATTTGGAAACTGAACATAATATTAAAAACTGAAATTGAAACCAGAAACTCTGAAAACGAAATTAAATACTGAAAATAAAATTCAATTTGATAATGAAATAGAAAACTGAAAGCAAAACTGAAAACTGAGAAAATGAAATCAAAAATATCTCTAAAAATGAAATTATAACTGAAAAAGAAATCAAAAACTCTAAAAAAAAACTCAAAAATTGAAAATTGATCCCAAAATTTTGAACGTGAAAGTAAAAGCAACGAAATTGAATATTTTGAAAATGATATTGAAAACTCTGCTAAAAATTAATAAACTGAAAATGCACTTAATCAAAATTTTTGAAAATTGATTGAAAAATTGAAAACAAAAAACGAAATGGAAAGTTTTGAACATTAAATTGACAGAAAAACTGTGAAAATGAAATCAAAACATCAGAAAGTGAAACTGAAAACTTTGAAATGTGATTGAAAACTCTGGAATACCGAATCAAAAATATGAAGAATTCTACAAATAAAGTCAAAAATTTAAAAGGAACCCAAAACCCCCGAAAATGAAGTTAGTAACTGATCTTGAAAATTAAATGAAAAGTTGAAAAATAAGTACAAAAATGTGAAAACAAAAGTCAAAAACTAAAAATAAAATTGAAAACTGAAAAAAGTAACATAAAAACACCAAAAATAAACTTGGTGAGAACAAAAGTCAGAAATTTTGAATACAAAATCGAATGACCAGAAAATTAAATTGATAACTCGAGAATGAAAACATAAAATACACACAATTGAAAACTCTAAAAATTAATTCAAAGTTGAAAATTAACCCTAAAACCCCAAAAATGAAATTAAAAATTGAAAATAAAATTGTTGAATGTTTCAAAAATGAAACCAAAAAGTCTACAAATAAAATCAAAATAACAAAAGTAAGAAAAATATAAAAAGGAATATATAATGAATTTCGAAAATTGAATGAAAAACTGAAAAAGAAAATATAAAATTTGAAATTAAAATCAAAAATTGATTGTGAGTTTGAGAACTAAACACCGACTTGGAAATTCTGAGCAGTAAGTTGAATAAATCGAAAACACCCTAAAAATGAAATCAGAATCTCTAAAAATGAGATTTGAAAACTTGAAAAAAAAAACAGTAAATACTCGTACAGGGCTTATTTATAAATTTAGAAAAAGAGTTTGTCCAGAAAATAAAAGCTGAAAACTTGAAAACGAAATTATATGTAAATTATGATAATTGAACAAAATATATTAATAAAATTAAAAGCTCTAAAAATTAACTCAAAAATTGAAAATGAACACTAAAATTTCGGAAATGAATTCATTGAAAATATGAAATTGAATCCTAAAAATTAATTCAAAAAGTGAAATTGAAATCAAAAATTTTGAAAAAAAAAGCAAAAACTAGTGAAAATTGAAATTAAAATCCTGAAAATGAAAATAGATAATCAAAAAACAAAAATAAGGCTAAAACTGTTGAAAATTAGATTAGGAACTGAAAATAAAATCAAAAAATGATAGTGAAGTCGAGAACTCGTTAGAACTAAATCGAAAACTGAAAATAGATTTTAGAAACTGAAATTAACAATTTTGTTAAAACATTTTTTGAGTTATAAATTTATAATCTGCAATCTCAAGAACATTTATGCATCGATTATATCACAGAAAATTTCAAACGAATTCCAATTTGAACCCCTTCCTTGCATCACCTTTTCTTCCAACAATTTTTCGAGCATAAAAAAAACATAACATGCTACCTTGAAATGAAAATGACTGCACTTGAATGATTTTTTGAAAAATACACAAATAAAATATAGGAATTCTTCTTTGTTTTTTCGCTAGGGGGAAGGTTTTAGTGGTTTAAACAATGAAAGCTGGTTAACAAATTTCTAGTACGGGTAATCAAAAAGTCTGTGGGATGCTAAACTCTGTTACAAATGCAGGATCGATGTGGAATGTCTCGATTGTGCATTTACGGCGAACTGGTTATGCAATTTTATTAACACGAATGATGATAAAATGAATACAGGCAGTTTGCAGGAAAATGGGCGTTTTACGATGAGAAATTGGCCTCTGAATAAGTGGGATGTTTTTTTTTTTTAGTAATATGTAGGTAATTAAATAGTGTGCTAAATAATACGAAGTTTTCTCCAGGAAGGTAAGTGAGACCCCTCTAAAGACGTGTTTTTTTTCAATATATAAAAAAAACAATTATCATCATAAAATAGGTTCCTGATTGAATTTTTTTATACTGACAATGAGATATAATTTTTTTTAGGAGAGGGAGAAAAAATTACCTATATTATCCTATAATTGAATTACTTATCGTTTTTTTTTTTCATTCTTAATAAATTCAACCCCTCTCATGCAAGTTCACAATACCTTTCAACTATTGTGTAATTTTGTACACAACTGCTAAAACTTACTCGTACTTTCGTCAACCACCTCCCACCCCTATTATTTGAAAAATTAACTCTTCGTCAATATTAGAAAATTATTGCTCAACATAAAGCAATTTTAGTAGGCACATATTTTGTCATATATACAAAACGTTTCACTCTTTTGGGTAAAATTCGCCCTTTAACGTTGTCTCTTCGCGGGGTTGTCTGTATCCCATAAAATTTCATGCAGGGGGGAAAGCTTTGAAAAATAATGGAGAAATATTTTACGTTTGTGAAAACAAAACGCCAGCATACCACGCTGCAGCAGTCTTTGTTGTAAAATTCATCGCTACAAAGAAATGTTCTTCGTATTCGAAGAGAAAATAAATAAACAAAACTTGACCCCCATCTAGGGCGCTATAGTTCACGATTAAACTGGCACTTTTTTTTATCGTCAACTTTTATCAAAACACATTTTATTTTCATTCATATTCGTACGCGCCGCTAGTCACGTGAATTTTTAACACACTTCATTATTCATTTTATATATATAATAATGAAAAAGAAAGCGAAAATGCAATAAGTATAAGTTAAAACGTTAACCACGAAGGTACACATAAGAGCTATTAAGTAAGTATATGTTTTCTTTTAAATAAATTGGATTTGATAGCTGTAGGCTTATACCATACACCTCGTGTACCTATATCGATATTTGCAATTTTTTTTTTAGGCAAACAACTCGTGTACAACATAAAAGCCAGTTAATGGTAAATGGTTTTTTATTTAATAGTAGCTAAAATACTATACGTATATCGAGAGCTACGTGTTTAAAATGAATGATCGTCGTATACACATATTCATTTATAAAATACTCGAACGTGTCTCGTAGCATTTTTTTCGTATTTTCGTAATTTTAAAAAATAAACTCGCGATGTGATATTTTGCGAATTTATATTTTCCCAAAATCGATATAGGTACCAAGGGTATGAAAAAAAATAATACTAAAAGATCGGCCTACTGGGGCAGCTTTTATGACGTCTCGATACGAACGTTAAAATGGAAATAGCGTACACACTCTTCACACGCGTATACGAGTTTTGTACCAAAAGCCATTACAATATTAGATCTATTCGTCGCATGGTGAAGGTATTCTGGAAATATTATGATAAAATTTGACCTCTTAAATTCCACCACACTAGACCGTAGACCCATAGCGTCGTATTTAAATTTACGACATTAATTGCGTGTGAGTTTGTTTTGCCTTCGAACTGCTGTAGCTGTACGAGTATATGTGTATTTTTCCATAATTCGTTTCGTCGACGATGATTATTATCACTGTTGGCGAATTTGAAATTTTCATCTAGATTAATTCGGCGTTAATAAATGACTCTCAGGTATACCCGGGCGATAAGATTATACGTGTGAGTATTTTGGTGAAATTTCTCGCTTTAAATTAAGTAAATAAAAAATTACCTACCGTGTAGGATATTTCGATACTCGAATAGGCAGGTGGCAGGTTCAAGGTACTAGATATATGTGGTAGGTGCCTTTGAAGAGGAAAATTATTGTGATGATGAAGGACGATACTGCGTAGTATAACGTGCAACGGTTGGCCAAATTGGTTCCTATATACGTAGACGTAGGTACGTGTATATGTATAGGATTACTTACGGTGAGAAAAGCAAGGGTGTATCCTTTTACGAAAGGAATCTTAATTTGTTCTCTTTGATGACAAAACAGATTATGTTGGCGTTGATGAGTTATGTTTCTGTCATATAGTGTTAATTACATTTTGATGCTATAGCGAGCAATTAGCCTCACCCAAATACACAAACCGAATGCCAGCTTTTTATGGCCTGTAAAAGTCTCTTGTTTCTTTAGTGCCCATGGAAGCAATAAGGTATACCTACCTATACTTTTTCGCTATCTTTTTCTCAAGTTTTATATGTTTTTGTGGTATAACTTGTGAGCTATTTTTTCATGGGATGAGTAGTTATAGGGTTCGGGCTGTAGTCAAGGTAGGTGAGCGGGCCTTTGGCTCTGATTTTGAAAATATTTTGTGGTTCAGGTGTCGAAAAGAGGGGTCACCCCAGTCAGTGCTGCCAGTGTGGGGGATCTTCTCCCATACGAACAATATCTTGACATGCACGAAGTAACACCTCGTGATGATGAGACCAGACTCATCTCCTCTGCTGCAGAAGTAATGAGGAGAAGAAGCTTGGGAAATATGGCTTTAACAGCGGTCGAGTCCAACGACCTACTCACGCTGGAGAAAGCCAACAAGGACATATTTCTACAAGGGCCCTCCTTTGCACTGGCACACTGTGTCAGCCAAGACCTCAGAATGTCTGATGGGATAGCTAGGGACTTCATCCGCCACTTCGAAGGTAGAGAGATGCTGCTGGCCCAACCACACAATGTGGGGGAAGTGGCAACTCTAAAGCGTAAAATCGAAGGAATCTGAGCCAGGGTCACTACATAATATTCTGCATCATCACAAAAATCCACTACTACAACAAACCAACATATAAGAACTTGTCCCTTGGCATCCAAAATCTTGCCAGGGAATGTACTTACTAGTAGAAAAATAAAAAACTCGCTATACCATGGATTGGATGTGGGCTTGACCAGTTTGACTGCCATTGTGAGAGAATTCAGGGAGATAGGTACCAGAGTCCTGCACGGTGTAGTTAAAATAGCAGAATAACCGCCGGAGCTATTGGCTAATTTAACTACAGGTTACTAACTGTAGTTAGTTTTGTCGGCGCGTGCAACTGACGAATAACTAACTACAACTACCCACTGATGCTGCAGTAGTTAGGTTAATAACTACGATTACACCGCATTCGCCAGCGTTGCAAAGATTGAACTTATCGATATATTTCAGTGATTCATCAATTGGGGAAGGGATTGAAAATTCATTTTTCAAAAATATGTATATTGCACAATAATATTATCTATGAGAGTGCGGATAATCGCAGGTAGTGTAGTTATTTTAACTACAAGTTAGTCAATGGTTATGTTATCTGAGTTACAAATATTATCGCACCAGCTGGTGTGGTTATAACCTGCCATTAGGATGACTAATAACCATAGCTATCCGCGCTCAACGCATGACTAACATAGATAACTCTTTAACTACACCGTGCAGGACTCTGATAGGTACCTATCCTCATCAAGGTGTGTAATTGGACCTCCACCAACACTCGCTCTAAAACTAATTAATATCACTTGTAAATAGCTAGGTGTACATATAATATAATAGTGTAACATATTATCAAATATTCTCCCCAAATATAACTTATTTAATTTAATTTACATAGTATAATGGATGTATATAATAGCACTACCCTTAAGCTGAAGGATGGAAGAAACCTATGGTATGTGTCCATCCTCAGCATTCAAAATTACTTCAACTGTATCCATTATGTAAGGTGGGGCTGAGTGTTCCCTAAGAAATCATATCCTTTTGGACAATCCTGCTCTAGGAGATCTCTTTCTGAGGTAGTTAAGGGTATAGTGGTGCCCAAAGACCTCCTAGGCCTACCCCTAAAATGGGAAACGGTTCGGGGGTTGCTCCAAATCCGCGGAAGGGGGGAATCGGCTACATCTTAGGGTGACCAGTTGACCACTCCCTCAATCCTGAAGTGGTGGGAGCGATTCTGGGATATTGCCTAGGAGCTCCGGGCCTTTGGCCTGGTGATTGGGGGGGGGGGGTCAGCAGTCCCAACCAAAACTGGGCCCCCCCACTCACTCCGGTGCCAGGATCATTGGGTGGCCAAACCATCCCCTCCCCCTCCTAGTTTTAAGCAAAATTGAAACACTCTCAATCTCGGCTTAGCTTGAGTAGTACATAGTTTTTAATAGCTAAATTTTAGTATCAAGTTTGTCATTTAGTGTTAGAATTGTCATCACAAGATGTAAATAATATTGAAAAATAAACCTTTGAAAAAAAAATTATTGAGGGTGGAATTTGGCCCCATTTTTAGAGACGAAACGATATAGAAGTTTTTTGAGAGTGAGAGGGGGAGGAGGAGGGGTTTGACTGAAAATTTGTCGCCTGATATCGGAGAAAAAAATACCAATTTCGCCAATTATGTAATATCATAATTCATATGATTTAAAAAATTTTAATTTTTTGTTTTAGATTTTTGGTGCCCCAAATGTGAATTTTTTTATTTTGAAACAAGACACAAATGAGCCCGAGGAAAGCAAAGACGAAAGTTTTTGAAAATTTGATTTCGAGAGGCACAAAAACGATACTTTTTATGTGAGATGTTTATTTTTTCACTTTAAAACTTTAAAAATAAAATTATATTTTTTTTTAGAAATCTCAATGTTGAAAAAGCTTTTGAAAATTTGTGTTTTTGAGAAGTAAAAAATGGGGTTCCTTTCATCACAGGTTTTTCTTTTGTCAGGCCTTTTCCCTCTCCCCTCCTCTCGACGGCTCTGTAGATTTATTATACAGGTATTTACATTATGACTATATTTATGTAACTTGAATATCATACCGGATCAACATAACTGACCATATAATGGCATCCCAAGTCACCAGGGGCCTAATCGATTCACTTTATCATTTCATCTTTCTGGATATATGGTCTCCTGACTGCTCCGGATGAGCACACCTTGTGCCTTCTTTGACTTTGGCAGCTATATCATAATGAAAATGATTTTTTTCGATTGGAATAAAGAATTCCGCGACTAGAAATCACAACACGAATCAAAGTTCAAAAATTAAGTTCTATTTAATTCAATGTCTTTATAAATCGTGAAATATTACACTTTTAAATGAATCAAGTATTACGAAAAGTATATAAATTTAGGCTAACTGCCATGTAACGATTATTTTCTACAACACGAATAGTCGAATAAGGTAAAATGACAGATCTTCATAGCACCAAAGTCATCATAATACTGAATAACTCGACTAGACGAAATTCCTCTCGTCGAATCATCTTGGGAATAAAACCTTCTATTTTGTTCTTTATCAGACCAAGTTTTGTAATCGAATAGCATACGAAAGTTCCTTTAATTCTTCGAATAGGCTATATGACAACTTCTAAGGTATACGTACTTGTAAGAGGCCAGAAAAATTCCGGAACTGAAAAATATCTCCCTTATCCTTCTCTCCTCGTGCCTTATGCGACAAAATAACGATTCATCACTTTTGGAATCGGGCTATAATATCTCCCAAAACAGTTTGGATAGAGGTTAGAGGGAAAAAATCATTAAGTTTTCAAAAATGCTTCCTCTTTAAGGATCATTATCTCCTCTCTAGGGGCCCCTCTGGAGCCAAAACTTTTTCGAGTGACTTTCAACTTGAAATCAATGTCTTCACTAAATTTGGCGAGAATCCGGTCGGATTTTTTTCAGTTCACATCTTTTTGTGATTAATGCAATAAAAACACATATCAGATTTTTTTGTTTTATGTTTTTGGAACGATTGTGAAGTACAAATTGGGCAGAAAAATTCTCCATTCCGAAAACTTTACTTTTCATGATTGAGAATTCGGCGAAATTAAATGGGAGGGGAAAGAAAGTGGAAGGGTTTGAAAGTTCATAAAAGTTTTAAAACAATAAAGTTTCCAATTAGCATTATTTTTCTAGATTTTTTAATCGAGCTTAATCATTTTGTTTTAATTAGGTGTTTTACTTCATCTTTTTCAGTTTTGGGATGCTCTATACAACGGAACTAAAATAGTTTGGGAATGTTTTTTCTTCAAAAGTAGATTATTTAAAATAAATTCTGATTCAAACATATTTGGATCAAAATAGAAAGTTTTTGAATGTATTGGATTTTATTCATTTCTGTTTTGTTTTTTTTGTGATGAGGGGGGGGGGCTTCTAGACCAGACTTAATTTTGGGTTGGGGACTACAATTTTCAGTTTCCATTCCCATGAAAACCAGAAATGGGAGAGGGGAAGAGAGCAAAAAATCGTAAGAAAATTATTGGCCGTCAAAATATACCACCAGCCAAAATTTCAAATGCTGAAATTAATTTTTTGATTTTTGGAAAATGTTTAAAAATTCAAATTGGGGCCAAAAATTTTTAAAATTAAAATTTGAGCAAATTGACCTAGAAAGCTGAAATTTGGTTTATATCCAATTTTTGACCTCTGGAGTCGATTGGTGACGGTTTCAAACCGTTCTGGACCCTACAAAACATTTTAGGATTCCATGGTTTTTTCATTTTTTTTATGATCCTTTGGAGAAAATTTTGGATTTGAACCGACACAAAACGATTTTGATAATACGTGCCTAAATCCATCGAAAGGGTTGCAAATATGATAAATACGAGTTGACAAAAATTTTTTTATTTTTTATTTTTAATTTTTTTTTGAGAACTAAAGAATCTGAGAATCCGCAGGAGACTCCACAACGGTTCAAAATCGTCGCAAATCAACTTGGGAGGTCAAAAGTAGAATATAAACGAAATTTCAGGTTTGTATGTGAATTTTCTGAAATTCCGATTTTTTCTATTTTTCGGTCCAAATTCAAATTTTATTTTAAAAAATTCTCCAAAAATCCAAAAATTAATTTCAGCACCTGATATTTGAGCTCGTGGCATATCTTAAAGTCTTTTTTCGATTCTCTTTGGTCTGGTTCAAAAATTTTTGTACCATATCCATTTCGATTTTTCAGTAGACTAAATTATCGAATCATGCAAATTTTCACTATTGGTTTTCAATAATTTTGGTGTCCATAATCGTCTCGAATGAGCTTCTTAAAGTCAAAATCATTACCTGAGCAGGTCTGTTTTCTATTTAGATATGTATTTTTTGGCCTTGAAATCATGAAGTGTGATACCAAAATATTTAAAAATGACTGAAATTCTGGTTTTTAACATTTTCAGGACATTTCACTCCTCCTGTAATTCTATTCCTCATGTTTTTTTTCACGTTTTCAATTGCATAAATACCTCACAAAAAGTTTCAAATTAAAGATTAAGTCCACGGAGAAAGTTGAAAAAAATTGCGATTTGCTGAATTGGCGTTTAAGGCTCCTGAAAATTGAAAAAATTGGTCTAAAAATTCGAGAAAAAAAAGAAGAAAATTTCACTTTTTATCACCGTGTGGTTTTTTCATTATTTAATCAGAGAATTTAATAATAAGCTTCCAGATACCTAAGTACTCTCAACCGTATACTCTATTAAAAATCCATATTTACTTCCGGCAACGCTCTAAAATAACTTGAAAAAAAAGAGAAAAGAAAAAAAAGCGACCCCTTATAAAAGGGAAAACATGTACTTAATAAATTATTCTTAAACATGATTTTCATTCCATCCGAAGAAGAAAAAAGCCACCATGTTTCCAAATGTAGATACCATACGCTCGTATACTTGTACTTGGGTCGCTCATGAAAACCCAGAGGGGGGTAAAATTCTCTAAATTAAATTAACAACCGTACACCGATGAATGGAAAACAATACTTGGCAATCTTCCCCCTTTATTTTTACCCCCGTATTGGGGCAAAAATATCTACGTAGCGAAGAAAATGTTTTCTTTCTGTACGAAATTCGTGGCTACACGAGTTACGTACATAAACAACGAAATACTACGAACGATGCTTATTTCGTAATTTAAAGCTACAGTTTTTCTGCTGCTTCTCGTTGCTGTCTGCCGTCCTACTGGTCGGTGCACCTGTAACTGGTCTCTCTTCCGCTTTCGCCATCCTTGTGTATCTAAATAGCTCCGGCGAATGAATTACCTTTTTTAACAAGCTAATCACGATTCAAATTTTAATATTGAAAGTACCGAAGCGAGATATTTCATAATGACGTTACACGTAGCGCGGGTGAATTTTTATTAAATTGCATTAGTACGTCGTTCGAATATTTTTATGAAACTATTTCAATTTTTCGATGCGATGGAATAACGAGTATACGCGAGCTGCGAGCTGTGGTTTGGATTTTTTCAACACTTTTTGCACCGATGCTCTCGCGCACAGTGGTATAATTCACAATTATGTGCAGTAGAGGGTGAAAGGGAGGTGGAAGCCAATTCGAATATTTGTATAACAATAGACGAATGATGGAAATTCTGTCGGTATGGAAGTTTCGATTTTGTAGGCGTAAAGATTCATATTATGTTTATGTATCGCGTAGGTAGTAGATAGATGTATTTTTTTGGAGCAGGGTAGATGTAAATGTAATTTGAAACCATGAATATCAAAAGGGATTTCTTCGAGGAATTTTTTTTCAAAAAAAGAACCTTCTAAAAAAATAAACGAATTATCGAGAAACAAATTTAAAAAAAATATTATTTCAAAATTCAGAAATCCAAACAAACCAAAAAATTTTTGACCCAAACGTAGAAAAATGGAGAAATTATCCAAAAAATTCACATCAGTAGTCCAAATTTCAAAAGCTTAACTTTATTTCATTTCTCAATTTTTGGTAAATTTTTAAGAATCCTCTTCAATCTATTTTTTTAATTTTTTCAAAATCAGGTTTGAAGACAAAATTTGATCTCACACCCCCTTGATTCACAGCATACTCGAGTCTGCAGCAAATTCACGAATTTTTCAGCATCATTCCATTATCACATAAGTAACAACTGCAATAGGCACATTTTCATCTGAGCATAAAAAGTAAGTAGATACTCAACGTGAATCTACACCTGAACTACTGAGAGCCATGCTTCACTTAATTTTCCGCCTAAATCTTGTCCTACGAAAAGATGCTTTTTATACGGTACCATTCTTTTTATACTATGTATTACAGAGAAAAAAGCTCAGGAAAAAAAAACTTTTCCTTATATGAGGTTAGTTTGGTTGTATATGAAAGAACATTGTATACGTTTTTCCATTTCTTCGTATAGTATACTCGGTCTATATCTCGAGATTATAGCGAGAAAGAGCGGATTTCTCACTATCTGAAGAGCTCTAATAGTCTTTATATAAGTTGAAAATTATCTCAACTTTGAAGCAAAAAAAGAAAAAAAAGAAGAGAGAAAAAAAGTTTATGAAAAAGTTTTCGTCGCGCTTTTTCATACACGTTGTTATTTCTAATAAATTTTCGCCGTTTAATGTTGATTTGTGATCGCAATTACCGTAATAGTTTGGTAAAGTGATGTCGTGAACACAAAAGTTTGATTTTTTTTCCAATGTGGTGCACTATAGTGTAGTGTAGGTGTTGGGTAGATAACTGGATACGAAGTACGAAGGTAACTTGGAAACGAGCAAACGTTGCGAAGAAATTTACAAGGAATTTTATTTTAGGAATGATAATTGTGAAAGAGGAGAGTTTAGAAATATTTTTGATATAATGGTAACTTTGACTTACATTAGAAAATGGAAGTTTACAGCGAGAAATTGAAAATTTATCACCGGGTCATTCTATGTCAAATCGCCGAGCTTTTTGCACTTGGGTGGGTGGGGGGGGGGTTGGCGATTTTTTTGAAATTTTTCCTGTGTGAAGACCTTTTGAAGGGATGATCAATGGCGCAAACCGCAGCGCTCTAGCCCTTTTTTAAAGGCTGCTAGGGGGTGTCAAAGTTTTCAGTGAACTTAAAAAACTAATGTGATGAGTACATGAAATGCATTTTATACCAACTTTTTTTGAAAATATGGTGTAAAACTGATGAAAATACGTTAATTAGTGCAATTTTGATTTTTGACCTTTTATAGAAAAAAATTGCATTTCCTGATGACCTTTGGAAATTTCAAAATCAAGCAGACAAAAGAACTTCACCTAATTTTTTAATAAATGTTAATAAGCTCAAAAAGTTGTACTTGGAGTGATTTTTCAGAATTTTTAAGCTTGGACATGATGGAGAAATTTATCATTTTTAAACTTTTTCAGCTAATTCTTGGTGCTCACAAAGATGGCAACACTGACTTTTTTTCGAGCTTTTCTATAGACACAAAAACTGGTAAATGTTCCAAAAGTGTACCATTTGTAGTTTTCAAATTAACCTATGTCAAACTTTACAATATTCTTATTTTCCTCAAAACTTTGAGCAGTGAGCACCCCTATCTCCTCTGCAAATATACTTTGAGAATTGCAGTTCACGCCATTCGCTGTCCTTCATCGAGGTCTAACCACATGAAAAATATTTAAAAAATTGTCAACCCCGAATGCAAAAAGCTCGACGATTTGACATGGAATGACCCTATAGCCAAATTTTGCTTTCAACTCTCTACTTCTGCCTCACCATTCTCATGCTAAAAATTTAGGGCGCAAAAAAATCGTACTTTACGACCTCGAAATATACGAGTAAGATTATGAAAATGAACATAAAAATGGATAATTTCTTGGCGCTTGCTCCATATTGCTTGATTGTTTTTTACGGCGAACTGGTTATGCAATTGTATTAACACGAGTGATGGCGAAATGAATGTAAGTGATTCGCAGGGGTTGCTGATCAAAAATTAAACTGGGAACTGCTCGTGATGTTTTCAATTTTCTATAATTTTCTACAGAGTAATATAAGTAGGTAGGTAGGTACCTATGTACTGGGAAAATTTTTTCTAAAATATTTATTCCAAAAAATATGGAAAAAATTATTCAGAAAAAAATGAAGTGATAAAAATTGATAAAACATTTTGAAACTACTTAGTGAAGGTACATTTGACTGAGTTCTACCACCTGATTGGAGTATTTTCAAAATTTGCTTGGAAAAAAGTCTGAAAATATGAAAAAAAAATCGTTTAAACAATTCGAAAAAATATGTTCAAAAAACAAACATTTATTTTATAGCAAAACTAGGTAATCACTGTAGAAAATGTTGGCTTTAAACCAGCACGAAACGATTTTGAAAATACACATTATGTGCCTAAATTAATGAAAATGGCCTCAAGGATGGTGAATCCGAGTTCATAGGTTCTAAATGAGGAATAATATTTTTGGATATGTTATATATGCAGTCATTTCCTGAACATTGTATGAAGCACTTCTTTGAAAATTTCATACCTATGACTTTTTATAAACTCTGGAATTGCACAGAAAATTATTTTGAAAAATGAAAAAACAAAAAACTTCAGGCTCTACCTTGATGAGTCTTGGATAGGCTAGAATTGAAAAAACGCAATACTTATCGTCAGACTTTTTTGTCACTTCTTTTTGGAGACACGCTAATTCTCGAAAGTTGTAAGTCCATAATTTTTTGTACTCTCTCTCCATCCCAAAAATCCAAAAAGAATTGATTTTTGCCTTATCTGTTTAAAAAGTCTTATTTTTGTGCCAAAATTGCCAAATAAATGTCGTATTTTTTGCCCAACTTCCTTATAAAGTTTTGATTTTTTTTTTCTTATTTCAAAACCTGTCTTAGTCAAAAAGTATCAATGTTTGGCAATGTAGACTTGAAGTGCCATTTTTGACACAATTGCCAAAAAGTTTATTTATTTTTGGTAAAATTGTCAAACAGTCCTGATCTTGCCAAGATTGCCAAAAATCACCAAAAAGTCCTGTTTTTCGTCAAAATTTTCAGAGAGTTTTAATTTTTTGTGAGGTAACGAAAAATTGTAATGTTTTTTCATTAAAATCCTCAGGAAGTGGTTTTTTGACAAAATGGTCAAATGGTGGTAATTTTTGCAAAAACTTGCTCAGAAATTCATGTTTTTTTGCCAAAACGTTCAAAAAGCATTGATTTTCACCTTTCCTGCTTAAAATGGCCTCTTTTTGTTTAAAAATTTGTCGAACAAGAGTCGTTTTTTTTTTCTTTTTACAAAATTCCTTAATAACTCCTTTTTTTTGTAAAATTTCATTCTCCACCCATTGTTTTATTTTTTCATTTTTTATGGCAATTTTTTGATATTTTTGAAATTTTTTAGGAGGTTTTGGAAGTATTCCATACCCTCACAAAATTCCCTGCTAATTATAAAAGCATCCTCTTAGTTATACTCATACTTACTTATTAAATATCAGTTGACATGTGTTATTTTTTCATTCCTTCTACTGCCCCTGAATTGATCGAGTTCTTCAGTCTAAGTTTGTTAGTTGGAAAGAGCTTAAATACCCAGATACCCACAATTTAACTTGAGTCTAATTAATCTTCCGGATTTCCAGAATAGATATGAAAAATCAGCTAATATATTTGAATCTTGAACTGAAAAATGAAAGACAAGTACGAATTTTTGTTTACTAATTTACTCTTTTCATCTATTCAAGTTTCAATTGTCCTGGTGCTTTGTCAAATGCAACGAATCATTCACAAATCATAATTATTTTCAGCCAATATGATACATGCAGGAAATTCATACTTTGATTATGTAACCAACATTATTATGCAGGTGTGGTTAAATTCATAAGTAGAATTTGCAGCTTAAAGCAAAGTATTATAGGTATTATCAAGGGTGGGTAAAAAGACTCGTCTATGACTCATGCTTATTTTAAGGATTACCCATCTAAGATTACCATATGCCATATTATTTACCATTGATTTGTAGAACACCTTCGTAAAGGTCAAGGTAACTTGGAAAATTGCTAGCTTCATATACGTGAGGGCATGAGTAGGCAGAGCCATAGGTTCTAGGAGTTGATAACTTCGCTATGTATGGTGGAAAAATGACGGGTAAAAATTCGCCAATAAGCCAATTAACGCAACGACGTTTGCTGGGTACGTCTACGTACGTCTAAATGTATTTGAAACGTACAGTATATATGCGATTAATTCATTATAAATGTAATTAGATACGCGGACGTTGACGTATTCGCCTTCTTTCTCTATTATTACGCTGCTTTCGAGTGTAATGTTAAATTTATACAGATTATAATTACTACCATCAGAGAGAAATGTGTTAACGGTGGTAGTGCGAGCCCGAAAAAGAGCTGCATATCCTACACCCACCTACGACATTGTGTTAATATAGTCGCACGTTATTTATCAAACAAGAGCTTAATAAGCGTCAGGTGCATGTTACCTCTTTATCGTAGTTTATACGCGTGGCCTTTTTCCTCACCTCTTTTTTTTTCACCTGTTTTCTTTTATGGTTTTTTTTCCTAGTACCTAGTTCGTTTCGTCGACTTGAAATATCGACCTTGTTACGCGTCGCTAATTTACTCATTAAGGTATTTGACGCGTTAACGATTTAATTTAGCGTGGTGATTTTGGTGTACGAGTACACACGATTCGAGAATTGTCTTCTTTTATACGAGTTCCCCTATTTTTATACTTTTCGTATACTACATATAAGACAGCTCGGCTGTTTTTCTTTTTCGTTTCTTTTATTCGAAACGAATGATTTCTCTTGTTTTGATTGTATGTCGTCTGTACGTATACGACTGCTAATTTACTACTACGATGAGTTTAGGGGAGGTATCTTTGTCCGAAAGATGGTACTTAAAGGGAGCTTTTGGCGCCTGCAGTACATTGACAACGATGGTTTGGGGAAACGATTGGTTGTATTTTTGTCAGTTGGTTGGGGTATTGTATGTATAGTATAGGTAATCGTTTGTGATTTTAATGGGATGTGGTTTTTGTAAATGGTTTCTCATGTTGTTTGTTCACCCTTTGGAAGAAATATTAAATGAAATTGATTGAGAAAATTTAGCCATTTTTGGGTGTATTTTTTTCACTATTCGAGGACTCTATTTGACGAGCTTAGTGCTCGTTCTGATGAAATTAGATGTGCTTGTTTTGTCTATGGATTATACGGGGTATTTTACGTTAGGGTAAAAGTAATGCTCCTTCAATCAGTATTCATGTAATTTTACAGTGCACCTTTGCTGGCGAATTCGCCAAAACCTCAACTGCAGGATACAGTCATTTGCTCAAAATGTTTTCCAAACATTGAAATATTATTACTCTAAGAATTAATTTTTCAAAGTACTCTTGTGCTAAATGAAGGTACGATATCCAATCTTTGGAATGAGGTGCTATTCATTATGATTACTTACATTTTTATAAGTTGACGAAAATAATGAATCGAGTTATTAAAAAAAAAAAAGAAAATCGCTCTCCTGTAAAATTTTAATTTTTTGAGATCTAACATTATTATTCCAAAGGTGCGATATAGTCACTGCTTGGTGATTAACCAAGAAGTCACTAGAGAGTCTGATATGAACATTCTATGTTTTAGTAGCATCTTGGAGACTGATTCACCAAAAGTCACCAGGAATGAAATCGATCACAGATGGTCACTGCTTGGTGAATCTGTCACCAAGAAGTCACCTGACGGTCAAATATGAATTTTTCGCATTTTGGAGACTTCTTGGTGAATGATTCACCAAAAGTCACCAAGAACAAAATAGATTACATACATTCACTGCTAGCTGGATCTGTCACCAAGAAGTCACCAGACAGTCAAATATGAATTTTCTATGTTTTGGTGACTTCTTGGTGACTGATTCACCAGAAGTCACCAAGTCGTTTATCATCTTTTCTATGACAAATAGTTGGCTTACTGCCTTTTTTATGACGAATTGTTTGGTGAATACTCCACAAGAATGTCCTCAGGGACTTTGAAATTTTTTTGAATGTCTAGTGACTCTTTGGTGAATCCTGGTGACTTTCTGGTAACAGATTCGCCAGAAGTCACCTTGTGAGTTTTTTTTTGCCTTTTTTATGGGGAATTTTCGGTGAACAAATCATCAGAATGTCCTCGTGACTCTTGAAATTTTTTTTTGAATGTCTGGTGACTCCATGGTGAATTCTGGTGACAGATTCACCAGAAGTCACCGAGTGAGTTTTTTGCCTGTTTCATGGCGAATTGTTGGTGAAGAAATCATCAAAATGTCCTCATGGCCCTTGAAATTTTTTTTGAATGTCTGGTGACTCCTTCGTGAATTTTGGTGACAGATTCACAAGAAGTCACCCAGTGGGGTTTTTGCCTTTTTCATGGTGAATTGTTGGTGAAGAAATCATCAGAATGTCCTCAGGGCCATTAGTCCAGGAAAATTAGATGAAAAAAAGGGTCATTGGGAAAAGTGAGGTAGAAAGCTGAATTTTGGTATACTGGTCCATTTTTTTGTGCTGAACACGAATCCGATGAGTCCCCGGTCGTCCCTGGTGAGCGTTCTTCCCTATTGTGGATCTAAGCCCCCCAAAACCAGTTTTTTGCAATTTTCTCCCCCGCATTGCATTTTAGCGAAAAATATGTGGTTAGATAAAAGAATCGACGTCAAATTTCCGATCTAATGATATATCAACTTTCCTTCTACCCCCAAGGGGGGTGGAGCAGGAACCATTCAAATGTGAGGGGTTTTCTAAAAAACACAAAAGGGCTATCGGCGCATAAGAGGGGTGAAATGTGCCCCGAGAGCGTTCGGGTTGATATCAGCATTGAGAGTGGGTACCATCGAGAAACTACCCCGTGAAAAATTTCAGATCCACACCACCTCCCCTTTTCGCGGAACCCCCCTTTTTTGAAATTTCAGTAACACTTTTCTCAGCCCCATTTCAACCAATTTCGAAAATTTTTCTGGAGGTTATGTATATCCTTGATAGGTATCCCCACAAAAATTTTCAACCCCCTCCCCTCATATTTACCCCTCAAAATGGCGTTTTTTCCATTTTTTTATGCCTATTAACAATCAAGATTGCGAAGTGCAATTTTGTAAACACGTTTTTTGGATGTATTTTTGGCCCCCAAACATCATATACTAGGTATATTAGAAATTTTTGCTTTGGTGCGCCGTGGTGAAAACTTGGAATAATGCATCGTAGGGGGTGGGGGGTGAAATGGCAATTTTGAAAAAAATAACCATCAATGAGTAGGGTATCGTTTTCATATGATTCGATACCGCTGAGCACGAATATAACCTTAGATTTTCTGCTACACTCACCTACCCCTCTCCAGAGCGCCTCAGCCCCCCTCAATTTTCACGATTTTTGAAATATAGTTATTTTGATGACATTGGTGTCGTTTTCATATGATTCGATACCACTGAGCACGAATATGACCTCAGATTTTCTGCTACACTCACCTACCCCTCTCCAGAGCCCCTCAGCCCCCCTCAATTTTCATGATTTCTGAAATATAGTCATTTTGATGACATTGGTGTCGTTTTCATATGATTCGATACCACTGAGCACGAATATGACCTCAGATTTCCTGCTACACCCACCTACTCCTCTCCAAAGCCCTTCAGCCCCCCTCAATTTTCACGAATTTTCGAAATAAAGTTATTTTGATGATGTTGGTTTCATTGCTATGGGAAAATTACATAAGTTCATTGTTATTGTACATAAAATTTCTCGTAGAATAAGCTACAGCACATGGCTCCCCCTCGAGGGGGGTTTACCCTTGATTTTTTTCCACGCAAAAAACGTAACAAATCTGTATGTGTACTTGACTGTATAGGTATGCTGAGCATATGTGGCGTATTTATTTCACAGAACGTGTTGGAATGGATACAGAAACAACGAGAAATTTTATGTACAATAACAATGAACCTATGTAATTTTCCCATAGCAAATGAAACCAACATCATCAAAATAACTTTATTTCGAAAATTCGAGAAAATTGAGGGGGGCTGAAAGGGCTCTGGAGAGAGGTAGGTGGGTGTAGCAGAAAATCTGAGGTCATATTCGTGCTCAGCGGTATCGAATCATATGGAAACGACACCAATGTCATAACTATATTTCAAAAATCGTGAAAATTGAGGGGGGTTGAGGGGCTCTGGAGAGGGGTAGGTGGGTGTAGCAGAAAATCTGAGGTCGTATTCGTGCTCAGCGGTATCGAATCATATGAAAACGACACCAATGTCATAACTATATTTCAAAAATCGTGAAAATTGAGGGGGGTTGAGGGGCTCTGGAGAGGGGTAGGTGAGTGTAGCAGAAAATCTGAGGTCATATTCGTGCTCAGCGGTATCAAATCATATGAAAACGATACCCTACTCATTGATAGTTATTTTTTTCAAAATTCCCATTTCACCCCCCACCCCCCTACGATGCATTATTCCAAGTTTTCACCACGGCGCACCAAAGCCAAAATTTCTAATATAGTATATGACGTTTGGGGGCCAAAAATACATCCAAAAAACGTGTTTACACAATTGTACTTCGCAATCTTGATTGTTAATAGGCATAAAAAATGGAAAAAACGCCATTTTGAGGGGTAAATATGAGGGGAGGGGGTTGAAAATTTTTGTGGGGATACCTATCAAAGATATACATAACCTCCAGAAAAATTTTCGAAATCGGTTGAAATGGGGCTGAGAAAAGTGTTACTGAAATTTCAAAAAAGGGGGGTTCCGCAAAAATGGGAGGTGGTGTGGATCTGAAATTTTTCACGGGGTAGTTTCTCGATGGTACCCACTCTCAATGCTGATATCAACCCGAACGCTCTCGGGGCACATTTCACCCCTCTTATGCGCCGATAGCCCTTTTGTGTTTTTTAGAAAACCCCTCACATTTGAATGGTTCCTGCTCCACCCCCCTTGGGGGTAGAAGGAAAGTTGATATATCATTAGATCGGAAATTTGACGTCGATTCTTTTATCTAACCACATATTTTTCGCTAAAATGCAATGCGGGGGAGAAAATTGCAAAAAACTGGTTTTGGGGGGCTTAGATCCACAATAGGGGAGAACGCTCACCAGGGACGACCGAGGACTCATCGGATTCGTGTTCAGCACAAAAAAATGGAACAGTACACCAAAATTCAGCTTTCTACCTCACTTTTCTCAATGGAATGCTATTTTTCCTGGACTACATTGAAATTTTCATTATGTCTGGTGATTTTCTGGTGAATTCTGGTGACAGATTAACCAGAAGTCACCGAGTGAGTTTTTTGTCTGTTTCATGGTGAATTGTTGGTGAAGAAATCATCAGAATGTCCTCAGGGCCATTGAAATTTTTTTGAATGTCTGGTGATTTCCTGGTGAATTTTGGTGACAGATTCACCAAAAGTCATCAAGTGGGTTTTTTGCCTTTGTTGTGGCGAATTGTTGGTGAAGTAATCATCAGAATGTCCTCATGGCCCTTGAAAATGTTGTTTGACTGTCTTGTGACTCCTTGGTGGATTCTGGTGACAGATTCACCAGAAGGTGAATTCTGGTGACAGGTTCACCAGAAGGTGAATTCACCAGAAGTCACCAACTGGGTTTTTTGCCTTTGTTGTGGCAAATTGTTGGTGAAGTAATCATCAGAGTGTCCTCATGGCCCTTGAAAATGTTGTTTGACTGTCTGGTGACTCCTTGGTGGATACTGGTGACAGGTTCACCAGAAGGTGAATTCTGGTGACAGAATCACCAGAAGTCATCCAGTAGGGTTTTTGCCTTTGTCGTGGCGAATTGTTGGTAAAAAAATCAACAGAATGTCCTCAGAGCCTTTGACATTTTTTTTGAATGTTTGGTTTCACCTGGGTGAATCCTGGTGACTGCTTGGTGACAGATTCACTAGAAGTCAACAAGTGAGTTTTTGACCTTTTTTTAGGAGAATTATACATGTAAGTAGTAACTTTTGGTTGGTTACTTTCAGGTAAAATTGGTCATAATTTTTGGTAAATTTTCTGGGTATTTTTGGTGAATTGCCTACTGGTAATTTAGGAAGATGACTGGAAAATTATTCGCAAATAAGTCCTTCGCGATTACTTTCCGTCCAAAAATCTCTTCACAACTTTCTGGTCACCCTGTACACATGTCTGAACGCCTACGCACCATACAATTCCAATACATCCACGTACACCCTCTAATATGCAATCGTGTTTCCGTGCAGATAAAAAATTCCGACTTGATTTGGCGAATATTACTTATTATTTCGGCGCGATATCGATTCCATGTACGCTGGCTACCGATACCACCAACCACCACACCTCATCTGACGTTATACGGGGGCAGCCGTTCACTCAACAAATACCCATGTATGAAATGAGATTTCATTCCAAAACAGATAAGACAAAAATTTACATAAATTCGACGTAAAATAGAAAAACCTCGGTATAAGTTTCTTCTCTCCGTACACACATTCCACATAGGTATGCAAATTTCCATGTCGACGCGCCGAAAAAAAAACCTTGATGAAGACGAGACTCGTCGACGAAAAAAAATATTCGGTTTATTTTAGGGGTTCGTCGTCGGTTCGATGTTCGAATGCAACGAGTTGCAATAACCAAAATGAACTGTTTGAATCGTGTAATTAAATCATATTGTACGAAGGGGACAAATCTGGCGCGAATGCGGCGCATTTTCAAACCACCAGACGATATTACGAGATTTCGTTTTTTTTCCTGCGTATATTTTTCTCCGCATTCTTTGTTGAATAAAGCTCGTTTTGCGATGTAAGCTTTAGACTGGCGTTTTTTTTCGTCATTTTGAAAAAAAATAAGAATGAGCAGATGTGAACGAGAAATTGGCTCTATATTACGTACGAGGTTCGAGAGTAATTCGTTCTATTTTGGTCTACGTTTTCAGACGATGTGTTCATTCGATAAAGTCGATTCATCAGAAGATTTCAAATCAATAGGCTTCGTGTTGGCATTTGGATAGAATTTTTTTTACAAAAAAATGCTCCTCTTCTGTAAATTACTTCATCGTTAAATTGAAATATTGACTGTATTTTAAAATTAATTGAAGAATAAATCGAATATTAAGAATTTAAAGTATATTTCAATCTATAAGAAGAGAAAAAAACACGTGCCAACTTGGTTCATTCTGAAAAACTATCCAAATAATGATTCAATTTAAAATACGTCTGAGTCAGACTGCATTTTTTGTACAGGAATTCACCTCGAATTCATCCCTATAAATATGATGTAATATCAACAATGATTCTTTTCAAATTCAGCCCATTGTGTATAAAAAATCCACTTCGGCGAGGAAAAAAACGTAAAAAATCATTTCAATTTCCACGTTGGCCTTGAACTTGCCACAGACCAGAAAAAAAAGAGACGACAATTCTTTCAACTTGTAATTCAATCTCATCTTGTTGTTAACAAAACCGTTTTGAACGATGAAAAAATCTCGATTCTCGTCGCGACGAAATTAAAATAACACGACGACGTTCCCTTCAGACACGAGAAAATTACCCACTTGTACGTTAATAATACGAGTATAAAACAAAGTTGAGATAAAAAAAATAAGATTTCAAATTTAATTGTAAAAAAGTGAAAAAAATGGTCTCAGAGTTTTGTTAGCTCGATTCACCAAATTAAATAGTACAAAATAAGTGAATCCAAAGTAAGAAAAAAATTTTCCACTCGGATGTGTAAAACTAGCGCGTGAAAGTCTCTTGGATGCCACAAATTGCGTTACAAAAGCATTTTCGCGGAAAAAAATAAATTTTGCGAAAATTAAGCGAATAAATCATTTTTATTGTTAGGTTGGCGTTCCGGTTCACGTATGTTGGAAGACGCGACGTTAAATTTCCCTCTCTGTTCACTGTTGGTCCCCTGGCCCTCTCACGTCTCATCTTCAGGAAGTCTTCCCCGGTGTATATATTTTTGTCGAATTTCCACCACTTATTGTTTCCTTTTAGACTCGCAGGGAATTTCGCTGTGTGGCTTTACAGCCTAGTTACTTATGTACCTACTTGTTTTGCACGACGCGACGCAAAATATTGTTTGGGGGATATTTTGCAATGGTCTCGTGGCAAGGAAGAGTTTTTATTCGTGTAGGGTACACGTTTATTGAGTCATTTTTACACAGCCATTTTGAATTTTCAAATTAAGTGCCTACTTCGCTTATTGAGACTAACGTAAGTAGGTACATCTACATACTACAACAGTGTGTTCAATGCTGATGAGGTGAGGTGAAGCCTTCCATTCATGTGTAATTATGCAGCATCTTACCCAATAATTTACCCAGGTCCAGTCCAGGGGTCTTTGCCTAATCTTCAGTCTGCAAAGGAAAAGTTCAAAGGTGTAATTTTGTAATTTAAAAAAAAAAACGAACAAAAAATTGTGAATGTTCAACTGGGGATTCTAGAACGACTCAAGATGACCAACTCTCATCCTAAGCAAATGTCACTTGAAAGAAGGTAAAAATTGAAAAAAATTGACGTTACATGTTGATTTCTGTAAGAAGGGAGTCCATTGAATAGCAGTTCATTTTTCGAATTTTTGAAAATTTTAAAAATACAAAAAACCTGTTTTGAGAGCAATCCACACGATATCTTGCAGAAAACCCCGTTCGTTAGGTACCTCCTTTGAAAATTTGATTTTTTTTTTCATTTTTTTTGGAATTTACAAATTGGTTAAAAATTCACTGTCTTTTAAACTGAAATTTTTGGAATTTTGCAATAACCACCAAAAATTGGCTGAGAGGACGCCAAATGAGCACCAACCAAAGTCATCAGTGTCCTGAAGTTCACTTTTGGCCTTTCCAAAATGATTTGAAGTTTCTGGAGAAAACTGAAAAATTTGTTGGAGATCCAAAAAGTTCCCAAAGCTAGGGATGAGTCAAATTAAAGAAATCATAAACATTGGTTCAATTTGCTGAAAAAAATGTATTATGTTTCATGAAAAAAACTTGAAAATTGCCTTAGAAATAGTTTTTTTGAATTTTTTTAATTTTCAAAAATTCACTAAAAATCCAAAAATAACTTAAGTTTAGGACTTAAAAGTTTGGTTACAAAGATTTTAGAGCATTCTTTTTCGATTTAGCTTTTTTTGGTGGGGAGGGGGGGTGTTTTTAATTGGCTTGATTTCGTTCAAATTGGAAAGTGTGCGAGTTCACAGGGTTCCCTATGAGAAATTTTTTGGAAAATTTCGTGAAAATATTTCAATTTTTCACATTTTGATAGAGTGAGATTAGACATAATTGGGATAGAGAGAAATTATCATACTTCCTATTTACGTAGTTGAGTCAATAAATTATTCCTTGGGGAAGGAATAATTGAGGAGCTGCAAATCAAAACGCCGCGCCGTAAGTCCATTTTTTGAAAAATGAAAATCCGAGTTAAAGTTGAGATTTGCGTCAAAACGCAGTAAAAATCAACAGTTTTGCTTCAAAACGCAATAACTACACTAAGTAACTGTCTTTTTTCAGATCAAAACGCAGTATAAATTTTTCTCCCCCTTCCCACGTTCCTCCCAGTTCTCAAAAATTTGGGCACTTTCATGTTTTGAGGTCATGCTGACTTCCTATTTCCTCTGATACCACATTTGACCCTCTTCAACTCCCCCAACCCCCAACAGTTTTTCCTCATTTCTGAAAATTTTGCAAAATGGACACAGCGTTTTGATTTGCAGCTCCTCAATTACCTTGCCGTGGATAGCTCAAATCGTAGGAGAGGTTTTAATCAATACCATCTACTCTTCACATTAATCATTCTAAATTACCAAATCAATACACACATTTGACACACCAAGTGTTAGTTATGTGATTTACTGATATTAAAGAATAATAAAAAAATACACATTAAGGGTTTATTGAGTATAAAATAATTCTAAGATTATTTTATAATAGATACAAGCTCTGGCTTCTACCTTACAACTCGCGTTATTAATTAGAATAATTTTAATAATAATGATGAGTGCAAGCTTAGTTTCTATTAATTAGCGATGAAATAATGAAATAGTATAACTTTAATTGAGGACAGGATAATCACTTACCCTTAACACTGTATGCCTTTTCTGCCTCTTTTGCGGGTGTCCCCAATAATAGACAACGTCGACAGAAATGTATTACAAGAAGCACCTCCCGTACAACAATGACCATGCTAATTTCAATGTGAATGTTGACCCATCCACATCCATCACTTTTGGATGCCGCATGTCTATGTGAATTTCGACTCTGTGTCTCAATTGTTGATATAATTGTCGACCAATGTTGATCTGCATTTATGTCGACAATTGGCTCGACACAGGGTCGAAATTTACATCAACATGTGGGATTCAAATGTGATGGATGTGGATGGATCGACATTGTCATCAAAATTTACGTCGACCTCCAGCTACACAAAATTGTTGAATTTTAGTTTCAAAATTGAATTTTTTTCCAAAAATCATTTTCTCTTACACACTTAGGTGGCCATTGCTCATACTGAAAGCAAACGCTGCATTGACACAGAGGCCATCTCTGAGAAGTTCAGACAGAAAGTCCATATTCAGTATAGTTGAACATTAAACTCTTTATACTGAAGCCGGTATCAAAAAGCTGTAACTGGTTTGAGCAGCTATAGGTAGTGATGATTCAGAACTCAGGGTTGTAAAAACCCGGCTAGTGATGTATGAGCTACTTTGTAGATAGCGTAGAAAGCAACGGGAAACTACTACGTGAAAGCTCAAAACAACGTCGATTCCCTCGAATAATCGCAGTGGCATAGGCATTCGCCTCACCCTGTTAGGGTACCACAAAAATGCGATTTCCAATGTCCTGTAAAGCATAAGGAACCACGATGACGACGACGACCTACTTATATTCTTGTTTTGTTGGGAGGGGGGTCTAGGGGGCCATTTCAATTTCTTTCGAGATAAAAATAAGCAGTTACATGTGGATTAATTTTTAGTTGGTACACAAAAAGTCAAATATCATCATTTTTTTGAAGAATTTGTCACTTTTCATTCTTTATTTCTCTCAAATAATAAGTAACCTTTTATTTTGTGCATCCATCTGTTTGGTTTTGAATTTTGTAATGGATACACTAAGCAAATTATTCATTTCATTTTTCCACTGGCTGGTTTTCTTTTTCCAGTACTTTTCCTTTTAAAATACATATTTTCAAAGATTTTTCTGTTTTTTTTTTTTTTTTTTTTTTTTTTTTTTAGTGTGTGTAGCACACTATTGGTTTTGCTTTGAGAAATTGAAATTTCAATTGCAATGAATGTTCTCTTAAGCTATCCAACCGTTTTTTGTACCTATTGGACACCATTTGAGAATCATTAAGGCGGAGGGTATAGATTTATTTTCATTCAATTCGGATGGGTAATTGCTGAGTAATTGCAATTTTAGTTCATTATTTTAATGCAATAAATCCTAAAAAAGGGAAAAGGGGACTTGTAGAACACCTGCCGCTCATTGTACCCTGCTATACCCCCAGTCCATTCCATCACCAGCTGTGTTTCATTGTACCCTGTTACACCCCCAGTCTGTTAGCTGTAAATTCCAAGTGGGAGTGGTTTGGTGGGGCGTTTACCAAACAAATATATTATTTTAATGCCCTAACCCTCGTAGTGAATTTGTGGCTGAGTGGTTAAGGCATGTAGGTAGGAATAGGAAATTTAGGGACCCAGGTTCGAATCCCCGTGAGGTAAGTAGGTAGGTGACAGATTTTTCGTAGGAAAATTGGATAGGTAAATGCTTTGGAGTTACCTATGTAGTACATGATAATGGGGCAAAAATAATGCTGAAATTGAGTTATGAATTATGATATCATTTGCTAACTAAAAATTCATTTCATTAATTTTTTGTCTACCTATAGCCATAAGGTATAGTAAGAATTACCTTGACATGAATAATTTTCAACTTTTTACTTATAATTTAAAAATTACTTCAAAATGAGTAATTAAACTAATTTTTGTACAATTGAAACATGTAATTTTTATTATCATGATTTAAAAATTATTAAAACAAAATGATTTTTACTATTGGTACCTATAGCAAAATTTATTAAAATGATAATTTTTACTATAGATACGATTAAGTACAGTAAAAATTATTGAATGGGATCTGGTACTTAATTGTGCTAAATACCAGTATTTAGTTAATTTTTTTTGTAAAAATTACCCATATTTTTTTTTCGTGTAATTTAGAGGCAATTCAAATTCTTAACATATTTTATAAGATTTAATTCTTAATTTAGAATAAAAAGCAAGTTCTGAAAATTGGTTTGAAAATTTATAAATTTGAAGACAATGGAAATTCTAAAAAAAATAATATGAAAATTTGTATTTAGAGACGCTGAGAATTCCAAAAATTGATTAAAAGTTTTGTAAGTTGCAGATAATGTGAACTTGAAAATTATATGAAATAAGTATTGTAATATTTATGAAGAAGATGAGAATTCTGAAAAATTGGAGGCAATGTAAATTCCAAAAATTGAGTAAACGTTTTACAATTTGTGGACAATATGAACTTAAAAATTGAATTTGAAATTTTTTAATTTAAAGACAATAAGAATTCTGAAAAAATATTCAAAATTTGACTATTTAGAGGCAATGTGAATTCTAAAAATTGATTGCAAATTTCCTAACTCAGCAGCAATGCAAAATTCTGAAAATTTATTGAAAATTTTATGAAATTGTAGTGATGGGGAATTCGGGAAATTGATTTGAAATTTTGTAAATTTTAAAACAATGCAAACTATGAAAAACAACTAGAAATTTCTTAATTTAGAAGCAATACAAGCTTATAAATTATTCTGAAATACCTATTGTAATTTGGAAAATATGAAAACACTGAAAAACAATTATTATTTTGAAGCAGTGAGAGTTTCAAAAATTCTCATTACTGTGACATGGTTGATTCACTTATGCACTACCTAGATGTAATAACAGTTATAGCTGTAGAAAAGGCAGCTAGCTACGCACACTTTGCAGCTTAGCTGTCTAGTTTTTTTTTGTAAAAAATTTACCATTAGCTCAAAATTTTATCATTTTTCCAAAATACAGGGTATCATTTTAGAACTAACTAATTTTTAATATTTTATTTTCATTCTACGTCTTCATCATTCGAATGAAATCATGGCACGGATTTGTTTTCGATTGCTGATAGTTTAATTTTTTTGACAGTGTAGTTGAAGGTCAAAATTTCATTCACCAAAATTCACAAAAAAATAGGCTTGGTGTATTTTATTCTTTTTGTGACATTTTTTATGCATTGAAATGAAAACATTTGAAAGAAACACAATCTGTTTCTCATTATCGCTTTTTCAAGAACTATCAACATGTTTTGGTGAGACTTTTCGCATCACATTGTACTTATCCGAAGAGCGAATTATTTTCTATCACACCCTTCTCACGTCAGATAAATAATCTCATTGTTTGTGGGATTTTTCAATTAAAATATGTCCGCAAATAAGAGTGTCTCGTATAGAGTTAAAAACTCGTGTAAGCTTATAATGGCGTTAATTTAAACAAGACTGCATTTTTTTGTTTTCAGCTCCGGAAAAACGACTGGAAATGTTCCATACGCGATTCGACTTGGAAACAATAAACGTGACTTGTCGAGCTATCGGAGTTTACCCGATGCCTATAATAACCCTGTACAACGATTCGATAAAGTAAGTAAAAAAACGAAAAAAAAAAAACCTAAATAAAATACATAAAAAAGTCAGCAGCTATAACACGCTGGATGGCGGTACTTTAATCAGGTTTTCTTTGTACGTTTGCGTACGGTTTTAATTAAAAGGATACTGTGTGCCCTGTCTCTGTCTTTGTCTCTATCGCGTCCGTATGTACGTACGAGCATGGCAGAGGTGTACTATACACGAGTCGTTGGCGATCATTTAAATTTCAAACACGTACCGAGGACGATTGTTTTATTAGAGTGTGAAATAGGATATTGGGGAAGAGCGAATACTCATGCTACTTTAATCTATATAATTAATGATGTTCGCCGGACCGGCAGAATCGGCAATGACGTGTTTAAAATATGTAGACGAAGATGGACGGAGAAAGAACGACGAGAGCGCCATAGAAAGAGAGCTTTTCGTATCAAGAGCAACGATAGATTAGAACTGTCTGATTAATGAAGCCAATACTTAGCAAAGGCTCTCTCTTCTCGCGCTTTCAACCTCGCTGCTACCGGTACCCTAATTTCTTTTACTTTGTCATTGTATATTGTATTAGGTGGAAACCTCTTTTCGGACACCTTCTGCCAATGATATTTTGTTCGGCGTTTTTTCTCATTCTAGCTCTTTTTCGCTTTTTCGTTTGTCTCTCGATCGATCGACAATTGTGTTCTCGATAAGAATTGTCGTTTGGGAGGGTTCCCGACGACATCGTCGTGTGAAATTCGCTCGAATTAAATTAATCTTACGCGCAGAAAATTCCAAAGTAGAGGTGTGGTGATGTTTGGTTGAAAGAGAGTGTTTTTCGACTGGAAAAGAATCGGCTGCGTGGATCATTGATTGACGGATTACCTTTTGTGGAGAATTGAACGATTCGGATTGATCGATTAATTCGATAATTCGAGTTGAGGTATTGTCTGCAATGTATGGGTATATTTTTATTCGTTATTTTTCGCTCTGGATAACGTAATTTATTTTCAAAATGTCGGTTTATTTGATTTTTTTTTCATTATTTTTTTGACTGAACTGTTTTCATTGGAAATCTTACTCACTCACTTTTTTATAAAATTGTTTTTTTTTTTCAATTTTAAAAATTTGAAGAAAACTTGAAAATATTTTATTTTGCACGATACCGATGAAAACTGAAAATATATTCCACAAAACTCCCCTCCCCTTTCCCATCCCCCTCAAAAAAATCATAAAAATCACAATATTCTAAATAAATACGTACCCAAAACCTTCCAAACCTAATGTCAAGATCAATCGAACACCCCTTTTCAGCACAGTACTCCGTTAATAGAGGGGGGTTATAAAAATCAAATCTTCAGGGACATTGAAAACTCATCTTTGAAAATACTTCTATCCTAATAAACCATCTCATCCATCCGGAAAAAAACCTAAATAAAAAAATAAACCGCAAAATGTGTAAAAGATTACTCCCTCTCATTCAATTTCATCAACCATCGACTCATAATCACACCGAACATGGCAAACACACCCTCGTCGACTCGTCGTGTTCGTGAATTTTCAAACTACAGAGAAAAAAAATCGCCTGCTTTCTCTCTCCTATCGCATATGTACACTTCAAATCAAAGGCCTGTTTGGTCTACCCGGTCTGCGTTAAAATGGGAAAAAACATACTCATCGTATATACTCGAGTAGAGTAGAGGAAAAACCTCATTCAATCTCTATCAGACATCAGACGACCCTCTCTCTATATCAAAGCAAGCATCCAAATAGGTACCATTTATACCACTCAAATACACAGCACACTATTGTACCTCTACCTATACTACGTCTGTACACGTAGTGTACAGAAAGAGGTAGTCGAATAGGTAAACTATAGGACTGTACAGTGCACACGCACAAATCAAACACGATTGTCTGTTCATGTGAAAAGAATTAATAAAAACTGACACTGATAGTGATTGATTTTTACCCTTAAAACGTGTAAAATTGCAGTGTCAAATGCGCATTACCTCCTACGTAGGTACATGATTCTTCGATGCCTTTTATACCTTTACCATTTACTACTTTTAAGGGTCCTACAAGGTGGTACACAAGAGGTGTAGGAAGAGATAGGTAAAGAAAAAAGAATGCTTGTTGTACGAAAAAGGACATTTATCGACTGCCTCGTATGAACGGAACGGATTTTATGCCTTTTTGAATTATGACGACGATTTTTCATTTTATTGCATCGTAATCAGGTATTGTTTTGGGATTGTTGTAGGATACGATATTTTCCCTTTTTGGTGAACAAATGGCAGTTGTTTGAATTTTTTTTGGATAGAATACTGTGTGAAAAAAATCAAAAAAAAAAATACATCAGCAATCAAAATTTCAGATTTTTAAGTGCATTTTTTTATTTTTGGTGAAATTTTCCATTGGTGAACAAATTGCAATAGTATTGTTTAAAAATTTTTTCTGAGTTTTTTTTTTTTTTTTTTTTTTTTTTGAATGGAATACAGTGTAGAAAAATTTTTTTAAAATACATCATCAACCAAAATTTTAGAATTCAAAGTGCATGTTTTGATTTTTAGTGAATTTTTGAAAATAAAATTTGAGCCAAAAAAAAGAGAAAAAAATGAAAATGTTACCAAATTGACTTAGAAAGCTGAAATTTGAGATGTGCCCCATTTTCGACCCGCCAAACTGATTGGAAACGGTTTTGAACTGTTTTGAGCAGTTTTAAAGCTTCCAGCAGATTTTTGAAACTTGAAATTTCCATAAATTTGGCCAAGAATGAACTTGAAAAGCCAAAATCCAAAATCCCCTCTGCACCGCAAATTTAACATGCTGATGCTGAGTCGATTGAAGGAGATTTCAAGTCGTCTGGGAGCCTCTAGCAACTTTTCGGAAATTTCAGGTTTCCAAAAAACGTCAAAAAATCTGCCCATAAGTATTAACTTTTTTACGCCATACTCGTGATTGTAGTTCTGATTTTATGGCGTTTTTTTGGAGAAATTATTCCGAGTATGAAGTTTTTTGGAAAACTGAAATTTCCAAAAAATCACTGGGGGTTCCAAAACGACTTGAAACTACCTCCAAATCAACTTAAAGTTGAAGACTCACTGTTATTTTTCCATTTCTTAAATTAAACTCTGACATTTTCCATTTAATGTTTTCTTCTTTCGGAATTTTGAGTTTAAAAAAAAATATATATATATATAACAGAAGAGACCTGATTGAACCTAGCCAGATCTGAACACATCTGATGAGGTCACATTACACCTGATCTGATCCTACATAGATCTAACTAGATCTGTTCAGACCGAAACAGATTCAATCATTTTCGCCGAATAAATGATGTCGTATTGTAATAAAAGAATCGTTTGAATTCTTTTCGTTCATTTTTTATTGCAATTTTTTCCATTAATACTTACATGGTGCATGGCTGGAAAATATGTAAAATGGATGCGAAACTTATTGAAACTGCCGATCGAAATTAATAACAAAATAATAACTGCAGAAATTTGATGAAATGTTGCATTTATTTTCCAAAATATGCTTATCTTGAAATTAGAAAAGTTGAAAAATTTGTTAAAATTGGAGAAAAATTGATAAAAGTACATAGGTAGGTACTAGTTAGGTAGGTAGGTATCGTGAAATTCAAGTACAATGAATAAATTACCCCGCCAATCTGGCAGGTCAAGGGTCAATTTAATAAAATTTTGATTTTTTAAAAATTTTTGGCCTCGCCAGCATAATTTTGAAACTCGAAATTTCCATAAATTTGACCAAATGAACTTGAAAAGCCAAAATCCATTTTGAACCCTAAATTCAACATGCTAAATTGACTAGAGGTGGTGTCAAGTTGTTTGGGAGGCTCCAGTGACTTCCTGGAATTCTGATTTTATGGCAGTTTTGGGAAAAATGATGCCAAGTGTGAGGTTTTTTTTTGAAAAACTAGAATTTTCAAAAAATTGCTGGATATTTCAAAATGACTTGGAACCACTTCCAATCAACTTAACATGTTGAAATTAAGGTGCAGAAAGCATTTGGGCTTTTCAATTTCATTCAGTGAAATTTTGTGGAAATTTCAAGTTTCAAAAAAACTATTGTACTGGGACAAAGCTATGGAAGGGTGAGGGGCGAGGGTGGGCCACTGCTTCCAAATTTTTAAAGTTTTGATAAAGTCGGCAAATTTTGGCAAAGTCTGCAAATTTTGATAAATTTGGCAAATTTTGATAAATTTGACTTGGCTACTTATTAAGAAGCTATTTTTCCGACCTTTTTGGAACTTGAATTCACATCTATTTTCTAAAAGGTTCTGCTTTTGCTTCGTTCGGGCCAAATACGTTTGTGAGTTTTTCTGTTTCTGAATTTCTGTTCATAGATAATGTCTGTTCGAAGTACTTACTTATACTTAACTTTCAAAAATGCCAAATGTGGAGAAATTGAATTCTTCTAAAAAAAATCAATAATTTACTTCTTGAATTATAAATTTTCTAAAATTTCAGTCCTTGCTTCTCTCAAACAGGTTAGAGGTACCTAGATTTTTTTTTTCAAAATCAAACTTTCTAAAAATCTATTATTCTTACTCAACAAATATGTAAATCAAAACATAATTTCCTAAAATAAAAAATAAACGCTTTTTTACTTCTCGTAACTCAAATTTTTAAAAGTTTTTGCCGCCACTTTTGTTCAGGTCTGTTGAGTTATAACATTTTGAAACCAAAAAAATCAAACTCCCCACGTTAAAACTCATTGCGTTTTCACCAATCAAAATAAGAATTTTCGAACGTTTTTGCTCTCAGCTCGTTCAGGTCTGTTTGCTTTTCTTTTTCGAAGTTGGAATTTCTAAAAATTATAGTTCAAATTCTAAAATTTTGGAACCAAAAAAATCTAACTCTTTGCATAAAAAAACATTGTGTTTTCATCTTATCAAAATACAAATTTTTGAAAGCTTTTGCCAAGTCATGATAGACTATAGGTAAGAAAACCTACTTACGTACGAGTATAATATCAATTGGCAGAATTGTTTTCTCAGCTTTCGTTTTATTCGGTGAAATTGGTGTTTTTTTTTTCATACTTATTAGTCAGCAAATTTTCGATTGCACACAACCCCCTCTATCCTCAACAAAACCTTTAGTTTCGTTCCTGTTATTGAAGACTCCAGAACTGCTCAAAATGATTCGAAACTGGTTTCTAACTGATTTGGCGTGTCGAAAACGCTTCTTGGGCCAATTCAATAGGATTTTGATTTTTCCTTCTGATTTTTGGCCCAAATTTTATTTTCAAAAATTCATCAAAAATCGAAAGATATACTTAAGCTCCTGAAATGTTGGCTTTCAACATATTTTTGAATGCTGTTTTGATCTAGCTTTGTTCAGTGCAAAAATTTTTCAGCAACTTTGGATACATCCCTCATAAGACTTCGAAATCTCCCTCCCTTGCTTTTCAAATTTTTTATTAATCTTGTTTTTTCCTCGCAATTTCCAGATTTAACGAAGTCGTGATATCGAGTGCGGAACGAACGAACGCGTATGACGTGACCGCTTACGTTTTAATACCAGACACCGACTTATCATCACCAACAACCTTCGACTGTGACTTACAAATTCCAAATACTCCGTATAGTAATAAGAAAACCATGCAATATTATCCAGGTAAGAAGAATTTCGTCGGTTCGAATTTACATTTCGTTTATTCTTTTTACAATATTCATAATATAGTTGGTATTTATTTCAAGTACAATTTTCTCGCTATATACGAGAAAAAAATAAATAAAACAACAAAAAAAAACAGCAAAATAAACAGAGAAAAAGAATAGAAAAATGGTCGAAAAAACAAACCCGACAACCGAAAATAAGCTCGGTTATGTTGTGTAAACATCTCACAAGACGACACGACTCGTCGTACCTACTCGTAGTGTAAGCGAATTCGTGGATGAATGTTTTATTAAGCACACGGATGCATATTGTAGTCGTACGAACTACGTAGTCAGCAATTGGAAACCCAGAAACGTTATCCGCCAACAGACTGAAGTTTCAAGTTTTTGTGTAGGATATCGCAGGCGAATGGAAACACGAAGCGTTGTTTATTAAAAATTCACGATGTGACGCGGTGTATCGGGTTCTTCAAAAAGCGAAGTTTTCGGTTTCGCGAGAGAGACATTAACGAAACGAAAAAAAAAGAGGCTAAAAACCCCTCGTTATATTTTTTTTTTTGCGTTGTTGTTGGAAAAAAAACCGCAGGTACGCGTGTGGACGTAGCGAACCGACTCCGATACCCGTGGCCAGGCCTTATAGTCTAAAACAAATGACGTAATTTAAAAATTTGTCGCGCAACTTTTGTAACATTAATTTAATGCACTTGTCTTGTTTGTTTATCATCGCGTTACCATTCATTTACCTTGCTCTGTTTTCCGCGTCTTTATGTGCGTGAGGAATAAACTGTAGGTACTACGGTGAGTCGGTGACGGTGTTATTTTATACCAAAAGGATGTACCGAATACACGCCCTTAATGGGGGATTTTTTTCATCGCAGGGAGATGGGATTTAACATCGATTAAATGATGACGACGATGATTTGGATACGAGGATGCTTCATTTTGAGCAGATGTGCAGATTTATGTATGGATGGTATTTTGAGTTGAAAAATTAACACTCTTTTATACTCATTTTTTTCTGCAAATGCTTTTTAAAATTATTGAGAAATTTAAACGTCTAAAAAAGAGTTAAAGAAAAGCTCGTCGAGAAATTTTTTGAAATGGCACCTCACAATATTTGATCGAAACCAAGTTAGGATGAAACAGCATGTCCTTACTTGTATCTCAGTACTTAATCAAAATTTTACGTACCAAAATTTATTTTGAAATTTTTGGCGAATTTTTGAACATTTTTATGATGATTTTTCAACTTTTTTATTTTTTATCTCAAAAAAGTGAACTTTTGTGAATAACATTTCATTTTGACCTACTCTCATCTTACTCGTACTTTGAAAACTATAAATTTTGGATCATTCTGGAATCTCCTACAAGTTTTCAATTTTCTCCAGGTATCTCAAATAAAGTTGCTCTGGAAAAATTGAGAAGGCGATTTTCAAGCTTAGATACTTGTATACCTATTCTACTTTTTAAAATACATATTTCACTCATTTGCAGAACAAAAAAATGAAAATTTGAATATTTGTATCCAATATCCATAAAAGCATCTTTGGATGGCAATCAAACTGTGCTCGTAACCACTTCTGATTGAATTGATTTTGGCAAAATTTTCTTAAATCCATTTTTGTCCATATTTAAATTAAGTCACATTTTTTGTTTTTCTTTTTTTCAAAATTGTTATTTCCAGAGAAAGTTACAAATTTTGGAAAATTGTTCCTAAATTGATGTAAAGGGTCATCAAACTCATCAGTATAAGATTTTATTTTGGAAATTTTTATTCCAAATCTATGAATTCATAAATTTTTTGGTGGCTTGTAATAACTTCAACTGCACATAATAAAGCACAAATCACGCTGCTAAAGTTTAATTGTAACTGCCATTTGTTGAACAGTGTTACCAACCTAGATCTACCACAATTCTCTATACACTACATATCCTATGTTGATATTAGTATATAAAAAAAAAACAATTTTAAAAAAATGTCAAGGACATCATCACGTCTACAACTAGTTACGACTGCCAACTGCGTTGACTTAATAAAGTGTAGCATACTCGGTGTTGTCATTGTCACTATTGTCTGCCACTGATATTGCATTTATCGATGCTGTTGGCTCTGTACTGGAACGTTTTGGTTTGAAGTTTTCCAGTTTAACTTTACCTGAGCTAAAGCAGCACTGCTGATGATGACCATTTTTGACGCAGCTTTGACATGTGTTTTGGGCAGCTGGGAATTTTACATCAAATTTGTGAAGTTTACTACCATAATGAATACAATATTTTGAAGTGTCAATGATTATCACCACATCATTCAGTGTGGAGGGGAGTACTTTGTGTAGAGTTGATGTTTCTGTTTCAGCTGATGATGAGATGGTTGATGAGCATTGTAGTAGCTGACTCAAGTAGATTGGCTGTTTTTACAACATCGTTGAATGTAGCATGTTCATCTGGATGTTTGGCAAAGACTTTTTTGAGCATTGATGAGTTGTTTATGCTGACCAGGAATTGATCTTGCAACCATTCATTCAATGTCATCCTGAATTTACACGGGACTGCTTTTAAACTTAAATTTTTGACAAATTAAGAGATAGGAGATAGTTTGCGTATTTTTTCTGGTGGTTTGGCTGAATTTTACTCATGCTGACAGATAGTTAGTTGTAGGGCAGTAATAAGAGTCAATGAAGAGCACTATTTTGTCATAAGTTAAACCTATAGACACTGGACCTGCGGAATAAGACAACCAACTGTAGGCTGAGGGGAACAGAAATGGTAAAGAAAAGTTGTGTAATGCAAATTTATCCCACTGGGTGCTCTTGGCTGTGCTGATGTAGAATTCTTGTACAGAGTACCATGCAAAGTACAGCGTAGCCAAGAGCATCCAGATGGGAGAAATTGGCTCTACACAAAATAGCACTTCCGTCCCTCTTCCCTGTTGCCTGCAGATTGAAGTACAGCGCAGCCAAAAGCACACAGTGGGAGAAATTGGCATTACACAGGATATTTTGCCAAGATGGCTGCCAGTTGGTTGTCTTATATGCAGGTGCAGTGTCTACATATAGTTGAACCTATCACTACTCCTGGTTCTAAATAATCACTTACCACTTGGTGATGGTCTGGACCAACACTTTTTAGTAATGAATTTCGCTTTGCATCAAGTTTGTCATCTAAGCCTTGCAAGTTGATTTCAAGCTCAAACCTTTATTTGTAGTATCTCCACTCTTCTGATTGCGGAGAAAATTCAGAAAACCGGAAATTTGATATTTGTTGTTGTGTATTAAATGTATTTGACTGGACACGTGGTATAAAGCCAGCAAATAGTGTTTCTTCGAATGTTGCTGTCTTTGGCTGTTTGTTTTTGAGTCTATGAGGTATTTTTTTGTCTGGTGTCTTGGTATCTTTTTGGTGTCTGAATCACAAACTTAGTTTTATTTTTAAAAATTTTTAAAATTTTAATCCTCTTTGTCAAATGTAATAACGTCATCCGCACATAATAAAGCACAAATCAAATTGCTAAAGTTTAATTGTAACTGCCATGTTTAACAGTGTTACCAACTTAGATCTACCACAATTCTCTATACACTGCAAGGCTCAACTTGGCTCAAATCTATACTCAATGAGTTCAGAAAGTCAAAAATAAGATTCTAACTCAAATATTAGCTTTCCACGTATCTATTTAGATTTTATCACTCTGAAATACAAGTAAGTCACTAGCCAAATTGAAACTTGAAAAATTTACCAGAAATACAAAATGATATTAATGCACCTCAAATTTGGCATCATGATGGTGCTTCCTGATGCTCAAAAATTTTATCTGGACCACTTTCACAAGATTTTCCATCCATGAATGATGAAACTTTAAAAATGAGTGGGAGCATAATGAAGGATTTTAATTGTAATTTTTTAATTTAAAAAAATTGAGCTCTTACCTCAGCACATTGAATTTTGAAGGTGCTGAATTTAATTTTGGAATTTTCATAGCAATTTTTCCAAAACTTGGGTGAAAACCAAATTTCAGTTTCATTTGTCTCAATTTGATTAAATTTTGATTTTTTTGAGAAAAATGGCCCAAAATTTGGGTTTTTGAAAGTTTGCAAAAATTTGAAAAATGAAGTTCAGCAAATTGGTGTACATTTTCAAGATGCTCTTTCGTTTTTTTTCAATCTACGTAAACGAAACGTAGAATTGATTGTGGTAGGTATAATACACAAAATGATTATATCTATCATAAAAATAGTGGATGAAGATGCAAAGTCGAGATCAGGAGGAAGGAAAAGGAGACGAGGTTGAAAAATAACTTAGTCATAGGGAAAATACTGCATGAACACGACTACAGTTCCGAACTCAAATTGACAATACGAGAAATATTCGTTTCGTCTCTACTCAAACGTAAATAAACTTCTGGCAAAACAACAGCACCGGAATATATCCTATAGATATACTCGTACTATAAACAAAAAATATAATTCGGATGCAACGAAATACATACGTACACTACATATAAAAAGATCTGGACGATAATACGATACGTAGTACGTACTGTGTTGTAGCAATGTAGTTACGTGCATATACTTTCTGGTACCGAAATAAACGCAGGAGGAAACCAGGAGGGAACAGGTCATTGTCGTCGACGCTCTATGCGCAAATAACTCGCCGGAAAAATGAAACAAAACCCCTCAGCCACGATGAGAAAAGCGTAGAGGAAACAGTGCAGAGTACTATAACGTGCATATCAAAAATAGATTTGTACAAAAGAGAAAGAAAATTTGTAATTCAATACGGACGCAGCTCATGCAATGTTGGATGATTCGTTAGCCAATCGGATGCTATATGTGGAGGACGACACGACAATGTGATGAGATCGCAAAAACATATAATATTCGAAACGAAATGCGATTGTTGTTTTCCCCGATGAGAATTGAGATGATATTTGACGAGAGTCTGAGAGAGAGAAATTTGTGTAGAGTTGGATTTTACCTACCTGTATAGGAAGACGAGGTGCGAGGGAATGAGATCACATTGCTAGTGTTGTTTTGACAAATTTTTTGAAAATAATATTCTCATATTCTACTATATGTGAGTATCTTATAAAAATGGTTGTGCTGGATTTTGTGGCAAAAGTAGTATTTTCTTCATTGACTGTTGGAATTATGAAATGTCCAAAAGGGAACCACTCGGTTGCTCATGTTGACGACTTTTTTTGGGGACATAAAGGCAGTGGCGTAGCCAAGGGGGGCGAAGGGGGCCATGCCCCCCCTTGAGAGCGAAAATTTGAAAGAAAACATGCAAAAATGGACGTTTTTTCGTTATTTGGACCCATTTTTTCCAAAAATTTTCGCTCTCGCTTCGCTCGAGCAGTAATTTTGGCTTCATTTTCATGAAATTACCACACATTACAATAGATTTCTAAAAAATTACACCTCATTTCGATTTTTTATGTCTAAAAATCTGGTTTTGCCCCCTCCTTGAGAAAATCCTGGCTACGACACTGCATAAAGGTCAGCTCTTTAGAACATTTCAACTTCCTGAGCAAGTAATTGAGGATTTTATAAGGATTTGAATTTTCTAAAATACCCTGTACAAAAGTTGTATTAATTGATCGAAAATTCAAATTAGGTACCTTACCTACATACATCAATTATTACCTACTATCCAGAAAAAACACATATTTTCCTGAGTGAATTGAAAAAAATACAGGAATTTTAATTTTTTTGATATGGGTGTAATCTTTATCAACTTTTTCATGCAATACGTCAGGAAGAGGTCAAAATAAGGCAGCTGAATAAATTTAAACTTTTTTTTGATGTTTGGAATTGAAAATTGAATTTTTTCGAATTTTGATTTTTTTGTGATGAGTTCATTTTTATTGAGTGAAACGGTTTTTTCAACTTTTACAACGGATACGTAAAAATAGGGGTCAAATGGGTCAACTTTGTCAATCAAAACTTTTTTTCATGTTTTAAATTAAAAAATCGCATTTTTTCCCAAGCTTTCAATTTTTTTTAATCGACTTTACGAAATATAATGCCATCACAATTTTTTAATATATCATTCAGCATGAAAAGTTGTCTATAATATATTTTTTTCAGAATTTTTGAGAGTGGGAACAATATGAAAACTACGTTTTGAAACTTTTCGAGCTAATTTTTCGTAAGAAAAAATGTGGCAACACTGATTTTCATGATATCACTAAAAAGCCTTTCAAAACCACTAACTATTGGAAAAAGTTCCATTTTGGTAGGTATTGCTGTTATCGAGTTTTCCACTGCTGAAATGGATGATTTTTTAAGTTCACTGAGAACTTTGACACCCCCTAGCAGCCTTTAAAAAAGGGCTAGAGGGCTGCGATCTGCGCCATTGGTCATCTCTTCAAAAGGTCTTTTCGCAGGAAAAATTTCAAAAAAATTGCCGACTTCCCCCCCCCCTACCACTTCTTGGTCGAATTGACGTGGAATGACCCAGGTATAGGTACAACTTCATTCCTACTAAGAATTCAATGCATTTGGGTATTCCCTTTACATCTTTTTGGCTGATTGTGCATCGATTTAACACCATGCAATGCACTATAAAGGTATCACGCATTACACAGGCTCGTAAAAGGAGGTACAGTGACAACCACGAACGCGACGATAGATACACATGGTAAATCGCTACCTATGTAGATATGTGTACGTGTAGTATAGGTCTAGGTATCGAAGTACATGCGGGAAATTTCATTACCATTAACAAGTTAACGCGGTAATATAGTAACGTGCTCATGCATAAAGATTTTCCGCTTAGTCGCATATTACACGCGGGTATTTTTCAATAACCCACCTCTCAGTAGTACACTATAGATTGTAAATAGAAACAAGGTGCGTTCGTAATGGTAGTCTAGAGCTTTCAGTATGTGGTGAGAGAGGCGCGGGCGTACGTTCTTGACAAAGTTACCTACCTACGTTTACACAAACGAGAATGAAATCTTGAGTCGTGTGTTTGGATTTCTATTCGTGTGTGCTAGCTATGTAGTAGGTTTGTTTATCTAGCAATTGTTTTCTACTGCAGTGTGGCGAGGCACGAGAAGGGTTAAATACCACCTATTGCAGACCTACCCCTCGAGCCAAAGTTCTGTACTCGGAAATCTCTTTGTTTGTCGATTTGTGTGACTTATTCGAGTAAAAGAACGAGCAAGATAGGGTGAACAGGCTTTTTATATCCATTTACTACACCTATTTCGCTATATAAAATGCTATGCCAGGATAGATTCAGACAGGCGTTTTTTCAGTGTTTATTTTCACTATATGTAGGTACGTACTAGACATATATATTCCGGGGTAAGTTTTAAAGTGCGTTATGGGGGTAATAATTTGTCGGCCCAGTCGACGTTTTTCCTTTTCCTGTAACTATCGCGTATCGCCTGTTTTTAAAAACTGTAAAATCAACTTTCGTTGTTGTGTTTTTTCGCTCGACACCGCCACCAAATGATGGTAGAAGGGTATGCGGAAATGCACTATCGTTGTACCTGGTCTTTTAAAGTTGAGAAAGATGTGGTGTTTTTTAACCCCCGCGAAAAAAAAAGTAAAGAGGAGTTTTAATTTTTTAGTGCTTTATGTGGAGATATGTGTACCTAGACCTGGCATTACCGCAGAAAATGGGGCACTTTTGCAACTCTCAAGGTAGCTTTTATCAAACACCCTGCGAATGTTTGGCAACGCGAACGATGGTGGATGTGGATGGTTAGCTTAGCTAACTCGATATAGCCTATAATAAATTTTTCAATGCCCGAGTTAGATACCCTTCTTTCTAGAGTTGTTATTTTAAGCAATTTTACGTCGTAAGGTATAATTTATGGGTGTTTTGTTACCGTCGAGTGTGTGTGCTGTATGACGATGTGATATAAAAGCCGAGCCAACCGAGGCAACAACAACGTTCCCCTAGACGCGTGCAATTCCGACCATCTCGGTGCCACAAGTTGCACCCAGGATTAAAGATGCCCGCCACCGAAGCTTTGTCAAAACTATATTAATTTTTTTCTACTTCCGAGAGAGTAGAATCTTAGGGGAAGGGAGGTGAATTAGAGGCAGATGGGGACGTGACGGCTAGGATTTTGGTTTTGGTGCTTAATGAAAAAGTATCGATTTTCGAGGTCGGCTTGGATGGGCAGTGTGGTTGAGGTTGGGATGAAATTAGATTTTTTCGTCATTTTTGGGACTTATGAGTTTAGCCAATTACAATTACTACAAGGGAATCTCTGGGTAAATCAGGTGACGATTTTGCTCAATATTTTTCCAATGCATGGGGAGCCACAGGACAGCTCCAATAACATTTTTCTGTCACGCGAACGCAAAACTGAGGGTCTAAAACTGTCCAAAACTTGCATGAAAAGATGAAAAATATGAACTGCTACTTATGTATGTAGTTATACTGGAAATCCTCATTTCTAGACATACATGAATTTCAAAATATGTCTGTGGAGTTGATTTTGGCAAAAATGAGAAACACTGTATTTCTAAAAATAAACGTTTTTTACGGTTGTCTAAAGTGGCCTTCAGCACGAGTCGTCCGTCCCATAATAATATGATCTGGAGAGAAGATTCTCAGAATTATTCTGAAATTCAATCATAGGTACATTTCGAGTTTGAGACTTTTTTTTTGAAAAAAAATGGGCTTAAAAACACATTTTCTCTCACTCATGTCGGAAGTGACCTTCAAAATGTACATACATAGTAGAATACACTTTTGATTTTCAATTTTGTTTTCAGTTTACACCGTTATGTTCAGTACCTACCTAAGCTTATTTTTGTTTTATTTTCAGAAATGTTGATTCAATCTACCTACATATCTTACTATCAGAATTTTTAGTTTTGATTCTTGATTTTTTTTTTTCAATTTTCGATTTTATATCTGTGGTTTTTGATTTTATTCTCAGGTTTTGATATAATTTTCGGATGCGTCAATTTTATATTCAATTTTTCATTTTATTTTTAGTTTTTCATTTAGTTTTCAGCTTTTGATGATGAAATCAGTTTTTTATTTCATTTTTTGTTTTCACTTTTACTTTCACTTTCTCTATTTTCGATTTCATTTTCAGCTTCTGATCCAATTTTCGGATTTGTAAATTTCATTTTCAATTTTTGATTTTAGTTCCAATTTTTAATTTCATTGTCGGGTTTTAATTTTATGCTCAGTTTTCGATCTAATTGTGAAAATCGTCAATTCCATTTCAATTTTAGATTGTATTTTCAGCTGTATAATAATTTCGTTTTCAGCTTTTGATTTTAAAATCAGTTTTTTATTTTATTTTTGCTTCTTAATTTCACTTTCAATTTCTCTATTTTCGATTTCATTTTCCGGTTCTGATCTAATTTTCGGATTTGTCAATTTCATTTTCAATTTTTGATTTTATTTTCAGTTTTTAATTTAATTTTTAGGATTTTATCTCATTTTTAGCATTTCATTTTGAAATCTGTTGTTTTATTGCATTTGTGGTTTTTGATTTTTACTTTTTTCACAATTTTCGATTTCATTTTCACTAGGTACCTATTTGATCTAATTTTCAGAATCATTCATTTCATTTTCAATTTTTAGTTTTATTCATAGTTTTCAGTTTCATTTTGATTTAATTTTAAGTGTCAATTTCATTTTGGAGTTTTGATTTCAAAATTGGTGTTTTATTTTATTCTTGGTTTTTGGATTTATTTTCAGTATTTGATTCCTTTTTTTGGTTTCGTCAATTTGATTCTTAATTTTAGATTTCATTTTCAAGTTTTGATTTCAATATAACTTTTTTATTTTGTTTCAAAGTTTTTGATTTTATTTTTACAGTTTTCGATTTCATTCAAATATTTGACCTAATTTTTGGAATCGCCAATTCCAAGGAAGATTCTTAGAACAGCTGCAGCCCAATCGTACATTGGAAATTTTGGGGTATTTTTTTTTTTTGTGAAAAATTTGATCCAAAATCCTTACTCATGTTCAAAATGACTTTGAAAACGTGTTGGTGGTTAGAATATGATCAAAGCAAAAAAAAAATCAGAAATTCAAGTAGGCACCCAATTTCCTACACATTTTGAAATTTTGATTTTTAGGTTGGTTTTTTGGGGGGAGGGGGGAGGGAGAATGAATTACAAAAATAGATATATTTTTTTCATCGTCTTTCAAAAATTATTCTCAAAAAGAAAATTATAGATAAGATTTTCAGCAGCCCAATTCTACATTTTAAAATTTTGGGTCTTTTTTGTGAAAATTGTGCCATAAAAATACAATTTTTCGTACCTATATTTGTCGAAAGTTGTTCTAAAACTGTATTGGTTCAGTAGTGAGTATGATCTAGATGAAAAATTCTCAAATTTTCAATACTCCTATCACACATTTCAAGTTTTTGAATCCTTTTTTGAAAAAAATTTGGCCCAAAAAATGCATCTTGCTTCCAAATTTCTACGTTAACGAATGTGATTTTACCCTACCGTGCAGAGGTACCTGTACATTAAGCTCCCAAATTTCGAAAAATTGAAAAATCCAGGTGATCTATGGTTTCTGAGGTTTTTAGAGGTTCCAATTCTGGATTTAAAACTAGGTATTTGATGCATGCTCCAAACTGGGCTAGAACTTTTTGATTTCAACCCTTTTCTAAAAAAGAAAAATATTATCTATAAAAATTCTCCACCTACGCTTTTTTTAAAAAACCTTTTCACCAGCTCTTCTCTGTAATCTGCAACCCAAGCCGCTTTGTAATTTCTTACTAGTTAAAAGTACTATTAGGTAACGTGGAATTCGCTAATTTTTGATTATATAGACAAAGTCGACCCTCTCTTTATAATACTTAACAAACCTATCACCATATCAACCCCCGTGTGCTTAGCTCTTCCCACGCATATAATCTGATAGACGACCGTTTGACCCGAAGATTAAACATACATAAGCATTTACAAAAGAGAGTGTTGTTCATTATGCGCTCAATAAGCACACTTTGAAACAAGATTAGACCTACATGTGTAGCCTACAACAAAAATTCAAGGAATAATCGAAATGACACTGACACCCTCACCTCGACCTATCTACGTATACTTTAGTACATATAATGCGACCGTAATCACTTCACTGAGCTCGTCGCTGCCTACTCGTGTGTATTTTCAATACCTACCCCTGTGATTTAGCTCATCGTTTCAAATACGAGAAATTTAATACCAAGCAGTATGTGTGTAACCCTGCACTTTGAACACCACGTTCGCGTTCCACCGCGTCCACGTTTACAATGAAATCTCATATACATGCCCATCGACTTGGTTTAAATACGTTCTTTTTTTTTTGGCCATGGCCTGTTTTTTCATTTGAAACAAAAATGCAGCTTGAAACGTGCCAGCGAAAAGTTTTAAAAAAATATATCAAAAATGGGAAAAATTAAACACTGAGAGAAAATTTCCAGATAAAGAGTAGGTACGAGACGAGTATCGCCATCGCGAGAAAAAAAAGAGCTATATCATAAAAACTACAATTTCCCTCGAGTTTGGTCAGTAATTAAAAATTCCCTTTGAAAGCCTATACTACTCCTACACACGAGAACAAAAAAGTATTCTCGACAAGTGTTTTATTTACTGTCTGAAATGGTTTTTTGAAAAAAAATCTTCGCCGAGCACGATGATTAATTAATAAACCGCTCTCGGTTATCAACCTGGTTCGTATTACGTACTTGGCCAAACACGATGTGAAATTGTATTTGCCAAGGATTTTAAAAATATATTCGTGTGTTGGCTTTGTAATGAATGGGATAACATTGTCAGGTAGATATGGGATTGGATATCATTTCACAGGGTGTCGCAATTTGCAGTTTTATTGCAAAAAAAGAATATTATGGCTAGACTTTGAAACGAGTTTGCTACTTATGCGTGATTTTGAATACGTTTAATTAGTTTCCCTGCCTCTCTCTTCCTCTCAAAAAATACGTTTATTCCAGAATTTTCGTAACTTCGATCCAAAACAGCCTCCCTTCCCCTCTCAATGCCCATTACTAACAAAAAAAAACTGTTTTTTTTCCTTGCACTTTTCGAGCTTATGTACATCTAGGGTACCTACAAGAAATAGACAGGGAAAATACGAAGGGTTTAAGTGAAGTACATACGCACGAAGTACAAGTACACACACTAAATTGAGCACGTACCTTAATAAAAAAGTATAATTTATTATACGATGCTCTCTTTTTCGTCATTTTTATCATAATGAAAGCACAACTTTCTGGAGAAGTTATTCCCATAAGAGAAATAGTATTTTATTTTAATGATGACAGTGTCGATTTCAAAATGTTACCTACCTATTTCTCGATTCCATGTATGTAGTTCGTTTAAATTCAGTTGGTTTCAAGTTCAAGGTAAGGTAAACTTCGAAGTTTTCTTATTTTCCAGGGCGTAAGGTAAATATTTTATTCATTATTTTCTTTGGCTTCGTCACAACGATTATTATGAGAATTTAATACGGAATTGAAAAGTAGGTACGAAGTATCTGTATGTTTAATTATAGATATTGAAGAAAAACCTCGAATGAAAGTTGAACAAATAAAGTTATTATTGAATGTAATAATTGTGTACCTACCTAAATGTCTGAAATCAAAACAGAATTCATCGCCTCAGCAAATTTTCCAAGATGAGTTTTAATTTTTCAACTGGAAGATCTAATATTAAAGTTATTGTGATGCTTACAGACTTCTCCTGTGGAAAATGATGTTTAATAATTAGGTACTTTGAGAAAGTTTTGTACGAGTAGCTCGTTGAAAAGCTCGAATAAGAATATTGTAATTATTTAAAAATGAGAGGAAAATTTTCAAAATCAGTGTTTTAAGATGATTCTTGAATCCTCTTTTCGTAACTGTACCAATTTATAAAGGTACATATTATTTCAAATTGAAGGGTTGTTAAAAATTTCAAAGAATAGAATAATTTGTTTTCAAATTTTTAATAACTTTGGTGGTGAAATATGAACACCCACTAAATGCATTAAAATATCGGCAGATCTAATAGAATAGGGGAAAGATGAATATTGGAAATATTATTCATTGGTGACTTTTTTTTTAAAGGAGGGGATATTAAATTTGAGATTTACAGTACTACCTAACATTTTTGGCTTTTACTAATCACTAATTTCTCAAAATAAATACTTGAATAAATAAAGTTCACCAAACAAGTCATAAAGATGAGGATTCAAAATACGACTCAGTTGACCTCTCGTATGAGCCCTTAGACATCTCTCGTCATTAATGAGAAATTGGCAGTGAATAGGACGGTGGAAAGAAATATTCCAAAAAAAGTGTTGAATTTTTAAGAGAAAAATTTTTGGTAACTCAGCAATCGTCTTACCTCATTTCTTAACTGAAGCTTGAAGATCTATGAAGAGCTTCACAAAAAATATCAGCTGTTCGATCAAAAATTTAGAGGTCCTGCTGCAGTGAGTCAAATTTAAGCCATACATTCAAAAATATGAAAGTGCAAAAAGAGAAAAAGGCCTCAATTTTTCAAAAATTGGAGTAAAATGGATTCCTAAGAAAAGATGAAAAGACGAAAAAACAAACTAATCCATCACATCCCCTCCAAAATCTTATCTCAATATTCAGCTTACATCATTTCCAACAAAATGACAACCCACTTGCTAAGTTCATCTCTGAAATAAAAAACCTTGAAATTGATCTCAAAAATCTCATCCAAAAACCCATAACATACCCTCCTTGGCTATTAAAACCCTTACAAATTGATTTTCAACTGAGAAATTATCCAAAAAGAAACCATTCCCCATTAGAAATCAAAAGCCACTATCTTGAACTCATATCAAACTACACTGAATGCAATTTATGCTTTACTGATGGTTCCAAAATCTCTAACCTACATACAGGATATGCTTTTTCAATAAATGAAAAAATTTTCAATTTTAAAATTCATGAGGTCTCTTCAATATTTACTGCCGAACTTCTTGCAATTTACCATTGTCTTTTGAACATATCCACCACTCAGCTTGAAAACAAAAACTTTTTAATACAAAGTTAAATATTCCATCTTTTACAATGCTACCTATCCGAAATCGAGCTCTGACCGATATTCGACGTTCCGAATAGGCAAAACCCCCATTTCGACTATTCTGGAGCATCCATTAACATTTTCAAATTTTGTCATTTTATTCCAGGGGCCAAAAATACACGTCTGAACCGGCAGACGCCGATTTTCACGACAACCGCAAAAAATGGTTAAAGGCAACCCACATAGGCCCCAAATAAAGTTATTTGTGCTAAAGTTGATTTTTGGCCATTCCACAGCAATTGCAAGTTTCTGGAGAAAAGATAAAAAATCGCTGGAGCCTCCAGAATGGTTGAAATGGAGGTTTCACCTATTCGGAACGTCGAAAATACGTCAGAGCTTGATCTCGGATAGGTAGCATCGCGAAAGATGGAATATTTGACATTTTCAAATTTTGTCATTTTTTCCAGAGGTCAAAAATACACATCTGAACCGGCAGACGCCGATTTTTGCGACAACCGCAAAAAATGGTTAAAGGCAACCCACATAGGCCCCAAATAAAGTTATTTGTGCTAAAGTTGATTTTTGGCCGTTCCACAGCAATTTCAAGTTTCTGGAGAAAAGATAAAAAATCGCTGGAGCCTCCAGAATGGTTGAAATGGAGGTTTCACCTATTCGGAACGTCGAAAGTACGTCAGAGCTTGATCTCGGATAGGTAGCATCGCGAAAGATGGAATATTTGACATTTTCAAATTTTGTCATTATTTCCAGAGGTCAAAAATACACATCTGAACAGGCAGACGCCGATTTTTGCGACAACCGCAAAAAATGGTTAAAGGCAACCCACATAGGCCCCAAATAAAGTTATTTGTGCTAAAGTTGATTTTTAGCCGTTCCACAGCAATTTCAAGTTTCTGGAGAAATGATAAAAAATCTCTGGAGGCTCCAGAATGACTGGAATTGAGGTTTTACTAATTTCGAAAGTCGTAAATGAGTTAGGGACACCATCTGAGCCACTTCCCGAGAAAATTCCATTTTTCATCAATATTTTCTATTTTTGGTATTAATTGATAATTTTTCGGATTTTTCAATTTTCAAAAATTCACCAAAAATCGAGAAATCAACTTTAGCACTTGAAATTTTGGATTTGGGGTACTGAGGTGGTCCCCTTTCGATCTAGCTTTGATTCGTTCATTTTCGTTTCTGCCGGTTCAGGCAGTTCCCTTGTTAGCTCCTTGATATCCATACAAAACATTTTTTCTGATCACCCTATTGTTCAAAATATTCACAAAATTCTGCTAGATCTCCAAAATTCAAACCACACCATCCACCTTATGTACACTCCTAGTCATGTCGGCATTGAAGGAAATGAAATTGTTGACACCTATGCAAAATCAGCCACTATCCCCCCTCCCTTCACCATTTTCACCCCTGACGATATAAAATCCTTCTTCAAACAAAATACTCACTCTATATGGCAAAATTTCTGGTCATCACAGACATCAAACAAACTCTTTCAACACAAAAAAACAATCTACCCCTGGAAAAACCTTAATCACCTAAACAGAAGAGAAGAAATAATTATAACCCGTCTAAGAATAGGTCACTCTAAAATCACACACAATCATCTCTATCAAAAAACTCCGAAACCCCCCTGTCAATTCTGTGAAAATGAACCTATATCCATCCAACATTTACTATTCACCTGTCCTAAATTACAGCAAACAAGACTACCTCTCCAAATAGACCCAAATTCAATGACCATTCCAGATAACCCTTCTGAAATCCAAAAATTTATAACCCTACTTAAAAGCACCAACCTAATAAACCAAATCTAAACCCTTCTAGCCACGGGTGTAATAATCGTGCAATTATAAACACCCAAAACAAAAAAAAAAAAGACAAAAAGGCGAAAAGAAAAGGCAAAAAGACAAAAAGGCAAAAAGATGAAAAGACGAAAAGATGAAACGACAAAACAACGAAAAGAAAGACAGAAAGATGAAACGACAAAAAGACAAAAAGATGAAAAGACAAAATGACGAAAAGACAAAACGACAAAAAGAAGAAACAACGAAAAGACAAAATAACGAAAAAACAAAAACATGAAAAGATGAAAAGGCAAAAAGGCAAAAAGGTGAAAAGATGAAAAGACAAAAAGGCGAACAGACGGAAAGATAAAGAGCCCAAAAACGAAAAGACGAAAAGATGACAAAAAGATGAAAAGATGAAAAGACAAAAGGACGAAAAGACGAAAAGCCGAAAAAATAAAAAGATGAAAAAGCAAAAATACAAAAAGATGAAATGACAAAACTATGAAAAGACAAAACAACAAAAAGAAAGACAAAAGGATGAAATGACAAAAAGACAAAAAGATGAAAAGACAAAAAGACGAAAAGCCGAAAAAATAAAAAGATGAAAAAGCAAAAATACAAAAAGACAAAACTATGAAAAGACAAAACAACAAAAAGAAAGACAAAAGGATGAAATGACAAAAAGACAAAAAGATGAAAAGATGAAAAGATGAAAAGACAAAAAGACGAAAAGACAGAAATATGGAAAGACAGTTCAGTTCAGTATTCTTTCCAGTTCATCATTTGTTTCAGGTTCCAATGAAAGATGTTTGAAGGTTCAAATAGAAATTTTAAAAAGTTTTTGAAAAATGATGTTCTTCCAGTGTGTTTATGCTTGAATTGCGAATTATGAATACAATTTTTGTTCGTTTAACAGAACGTCTCTCTTTTTAAAAATTTTGATTCCATTGATTGAGCTCAGCATGTTATAATCTTGCTTTTTCCCACCAAGTTTAAATAAGGGTCGCCCTATTGAGCACACAGTCATGCTTGAAAAAAAAAGGCACAACTGTGAATCTATTTATAATATTTGGAGCTCATGATGTTCAAAAAATTTGACACCCCCTCCCCCCTCCCTCCTGATCACATGTGTAATTCATTAGCCTGTCGTTGCTCGGCTCTTTTCAGGAATTCTTTCAATTCTGCTGGGGTTGTCCGCCTCAGTGCCAGGTACTCCTTTGTAGGAGACGTAATAATAGGAAAGGAGCTGATTAAGGACCATTCCATATGTAGACAGATGAGGAATTTTTCGCCGCAATTCTTTCAATTTTTCTCAAAATTGTCTAGGTATGGATTCCAGGAGTCTGGTAAATTCAGAAAACTGATCTTCTCGAATAGGATAAGTTTTGACACCCATCCGCAGTTCCGCATGTTAGAACATTTCAAAATTGTTTTTTGGAAGCTCAATTTTGTATTTCAGGGCAAACACTTAAGTATCATGAACAAAACCCAAGATTTGAAACGTATATTTCATTTTTTCATAATTCTCGACTCGAGGGACTTCTAGCAAATTATGTAGGTACTTGTAATTTTTGACGAGTTACTATAGGAGCACGAAAACGACACCCAATAATTTACATAGGTACCTAAATGAAAACCTGCATTTGAAATTCGGTGACTGGTGAGTTTCATCAATATCGAAGCTCGTATTTTTTTCACAACGTTTAATTTTTACCCCTAAAGTGGTGAAAGGAGGGTGAAAGGGGGCAGTACTGGTAATATCAAAAATGGCTATACCATATTCGGAAAGCTTAATGGGTAATAAAACGATAGTATATGAAAAATGAGCTCGGTGGACGCCTCTCTTGCTGCGTTGTTGGCGCCACTTGCGAATATTTTTTTGCCGGTCGCGTAACTATACTCGTCGTATCTGGCTCTGCAACGACGACGTCAATTTGGATGGCGATGGCTGTCGTCGTTGTCGCCGCTTGTACGAAGAAATATGACAACGTGCGGTGTTTATTTAAGCATTAAAGTGAGAGAGTTATAATACGCAGTGTAGTGCGCTAAGTATCTGTTCAGCTACATCAGCCGTGTATACGGTGTTGGAAAAAAAATGACGGTTAATTTGAATCTCGCGCTCTGGTGACAATTACCGCGGTCTAAAGTAAACAGAGGGCTCGGGGTTGATTCAAATTCGCGTACTGGAGCATCGTTGCGCATTTACACGACGCGACGTGGAACTCGAAAGAAAGAACCAGCTCGAGCCACCAGGGGGAGATCTGCGTGTCCTGGCACCTCAATCTTCTCCCCTGACTTCTCTCTTTTCAAAAAGGGTGTAACTGAAGAAGGTAATTTAATTAGGGAAGCGCGCGCTTAATGAGCAAGAAATGGAATTTAATGGAATGAAAATGACCGAACATAGATTTTCGCAGAGTCGGGGGCCGAGGAGGTCGAGGTTGCCGACAATGAATACCCAGCGCGTCGTATACTCTCGGCTGCTGCAGCAACCATCCGAGCAGGCTGTTCATTTTAAACAAACGAATATCTATTAAAACGTATTCGACGTATTGTACAATTCAATGATTCTCAAGCCATCAAGACGAGAAACGAGCGAAAGCGAATCGACAAATGGTAATTTATCGACGAGAGGTTTAATTTAGCGTATTATCAACATTTTACGAGTATATATGTACCAGCCCATCGACAGACGGAATATTGCCCATTGCTCTTTCTGTATAGGTTCACCTATGTCTGGGTTATTTTATGGTTGTATAAATTTTAGCCAACCCTGGTATGAGGCCAAAGCCATCGAAGGCTGAGTGAGGGAGTAAAAATTACAAATCGTATATATGCGATGCAATATTAGAAAATTGCAAAGGTTCCACCAGACGTTTGAGTTCGGATAACATTTTACCAGCATATGTTTTTCCATCCCTATCTCACGCTCTCTCTTTTGTTCTCCTTCTCTTATCCTAACTACATATCTAGGTACCTAGAAAAATAAGATATAGACTGAAACAGAGCATTGGCAGGAAAAAAAATAAGAATAGGAAGGAGTGAGATAGAGAAACGGAGTGGAAATTCTTTCATATACTTATACAGTACCTATATGTATAGCGCGAATACAAAACTCGTTCGACAGTGGTATAATAAAAGTTGCGGAATTTATTGAGCTAAAACCAACTCGACGGTGTAGAACAATACAGCTGTCTCCGAATAAAAAATAACATTATTGCTAGCGCCACCACATCTCCACATCTCCCAATCTCTTCTCTTCTCGTTAAAGCCTTTTTCTCGCAGCACAAAAATCGAATAAAATTTTAGTGATTAATAGCTTGTAAAATGGATATATTGCGGTTGATTTTCATCATTTGAGGGTATAAAACGTACGATAATGCAACGATAACGTGGTATTGTACGAGTTCACGTTTCGGTTGATTCGATTTTTTACTAAATTTATGAATGGGTTTTGACGTATTTAACGAGTTTAAAAAGGGTACGGAAGAAAAGCAATTCATTGCGGAGGTGTTGATACGATGAATTGGTTAATAGTTATGCTTAAAGTTGATTTAGATCTGAAATAGGTAATAGAAAAAATTTGTTAAAAAAACAATGCCTGATAAATTTTAAAAATTGAAACTTTATTTCGAGAATGGGTAATTTGCAAAATTTTTAGTTTTGATCCTTGATCTAAGTTGTAATTATATTTTTTGGAATAACTAGAGTCGGCCCTGAATAGAACCCCCCCCCCCTAGAAACACACATGTGCTTTATAGACCTGGAAAAGCATATGATAGGGTCAATAGAAAAAAACTATTTGAAGTCCTAACAATATAAAATGCGAAAAGTAATCAACAGCATATAGTCGGCGGGGCTGCATAAGGACCACCTGAACCCCCCTACCGATCCCCGGGGCAACTTTTTTCTTAAAAAGAGAGTCCTGAGGAACATTTGTAGCCCTTGTCCTCAAAAAAAAGGTGGCTCTACATACAAAATGGCGGCCATATTGATCGACAAGTCAGCCAAAATCGCAGATTTTGCGTTCCAACATAGGACTTACACGAAATTTTTTAGACCGTACAAACGTAGATCGAAAGATCAGACAAAAATTCATCACCTGTGAGCATTTCAAGTGCGGAAGTGCCTTTTTCGATTTTTGGTAAATTTTTGAAAATCAAATTTAGGAGAAAAATGAGGGAAAAATCAAAATTTTACCAAATTAACCAAGAAAGCAGAAATTTGGGCTGTACCCTATTTTCGACATGCCAAATCGATTGGAAACTGTTTCAACCCGTTTTGAGCAGTTCTGGAGCCTCCAGCAGATTTTCGAAACTCGAAATTCCCACAAAATTTCATCAAATGGAGTTGGAAAGCCGAAATTTGCTCTGCAAACTGATTTCAATAAGCTACAAAGTGAACTCAAGGTGGATTTCAAGCCATTTTGGAGCCTACAGCAACTTTTTGAAAATTACTGGAGCCTCCAGTAGATTTTTGAAACTTGAAATTTCTCCAAAATTTCATGAAACGGAGATGGAAAACCGAAATCTACTTCGCAAACTAATTTCAATACGACAGGAAGTCGACTACATGGTGGCTTCAAAAAGTTTTGAAGCTTCTAGCTACTTTTAAATTTCAATTTTCCAAAAAACGCAATTCAACCTTTCAAAATGTTGCTGAAGGCTCCAAAAGGACTTCAAATCCACCAGAAATTGACTTCGTAGCGTATTGAAATTAGTTTGCAGAGTGAATTTCTTCTCTCCATCTCCATTTGATGAAATCTTGGGAGATTTTAAGTTTCAAAAATCTACTGGAGGCTCCAGTAATTTTCGAAAAATCGCTGGAGACTCCAAAATGACTTGAAATCCACCTGCTGTTGACTTCATAGAGTATTGAAATTAGTTTACAGGGTGAATTTGAGCTTTCCATCTCCGTTTGATGAAATTTTGTGGGAATTTCGAGTTTCAAAAATCTGCTGGAGGCTCCAGAACTGCTCAAAACGGGTTGAAACAGTTTCCAATCGATTTGGCATGTCGAAAATAGAGTATATCCCAAATTTCAGCTTTCTTGGTCAATTTGGTAAAATTTTGATTTTTACCCTCATTTTTGGCCTGTTGATTTTCAAAAATTTACCAAAAATTAAAAATTGAAAAAGGCACTTTGGCACTTGAAATTTTGACAGGTGATGAATTTTTTCCTGATCTTTCGATCTACACGTGTGCAAGGTGTAAAAAATTTCATGCAAGTCCTATGTTGGAACGCAAAATCTGCGATTTCAGCTGACCTGTCAATCAAAATGGCCACCATTTTGTAAGTAGGGCCACTTTTTTTGAGGACAAGGGCTAGAAATGTTCTTCAGGACTCTCCTTTTAAGGAAAAGGAGATGAAATTCATGAGGAGAACGGCAGGGGTGACTCTCAGAGACAGAGTCCCATCTGAGAAAATAACAGCAGATCTCGGAGTGAAGCCAGTCATGAAGAAGATAAAAAAGTATAGGAAAGATTGGAGAAATCATGTCAAAAGGATGGAGGAAACATGATCGCTGAAACAGGTCCTCCAATGTACACCAACGGGGAAAAGATACAGAGGGAGACCAAGGAGGAAACTCACTTATACCTCAGATTCATCCTCAACAAGTTCCACACCATAGCAGACAGGCCAACAGGCCTACCACTTATAAGGATACGACGACGACGACGAATAGAACCCCCTCCCCCCTACCAGGTGCGGATTTTCGACCAAAAAAAATTAATGTGCATCTATAATCTTTCGAATCGAACAAAAAATTCGTTTCCAAAGAGTAGCCATAGAAAACGAAAGGGAAAGTAAAAAGCAAAGAATTAGAGAATCAAATATTTGCCGATAAAAAATTAAAAGAAGGGAGAAAAAGTTTATCCACGTATCAAAACGACTATACCCACGTCCATCGTACCTGCCTATACTTACAACATAAAATCAAGCTAGCCAATTAATTGTCGATTTTTTTTAAAATATTATAATTAGAGCTGGTTAAACGGAAGTTTTTTTTACCCTTTTTAATTTCGCAACTTCAATATCTCGCCTTCGAGTTCATTTTTTTAATTAAACTTTTTAAACTTTCAGACGCGCCTGAAACTTATTAATAGTTTCACTTTGGTATACTCGCGACGACGACGACGCAGCGAAAATTCGCCGTTAATTTGTTTAACCGCTTGATATATAAAAAATTTCACGACCAATTAGCATTTTTCGCGCAAGGTGTAGGAGTGGGTGTTTTTTTACTCGTCGTATAGTACGAGTAAGTCGGACCACGACGACGTGTACGAAAATTATTATAAATATTTCGTCGAGAATGCAATAAAAGGTAATTTGTGTTGCAATTAATTGTAGCCATTTAAAGCGTAATAACTTTCTACCCGAAGGTAGTTCTTTTGTCGTAATTAAAAAGCGAACTTGTGATAAATTGTCGGAGAAACTCGACAAAATAAATTGCATCATAACTCTACGCGTGTAAAATAGTACAAGATTCACCGAGCTGCGTTTCGAATCGGGAGTTTTAATTTATTAAAGACGTTTCTTTAAATCAATTTGTTTGTTTTACACCATTTTAATAGTTAATTGCAAACAGCACGCTGAACAGTGAGACCGCCACTGCCGCCAAATTTAGTATCCTGCTGTGTGGTGTGTTTCGTTTCTTTGGAGTTGAAATTTCATCGTTTGAAGAGGAAAAAAATTCAATAAAATTTTACGATTTTGGGATAAACAGAGGCTCGTTTGAATTTATTTCTAGTGTATTTTTAATTGCCCCTTTTCCACACCTTCGACTTGTAAATTTTCAAAGAATATTGATTTTTGCGTAAAAATTTCATTTTGAGACCACCGAACGTATTTTTCTGTACTTGGCTACTAAAAAATTTTTCCCAAGGCTGAATATTTTTTTCCAAGATAAATTTCACGATAACTTTTTTTAGAAATATTTTTTTCGTTTAGATATGTCAAGAACTCACTTTCCAGGTCTGCAAACTTTTATTCTTTTTCACGTGAGTATGACAAAAAATTCGTACAAAATTTTTCAACGACATTTTTTTCCATTCGAAATATGCGTTAAAAATACACTTCAGACTACAAAGCTTCCCTTCTCCATCTTCTATAAATTTTTTCTCCCAAAAAAAAACATCGCCAACATTTTTATCGAGTCGTTTCTTTCTTTTGAAATGCTGCAGACATACCTCCCTTCTCTCTTTTACTTCCATATACCTTCGGAATTTTCCATAAAAGTCTACAATAAAATTTGAATGTGGAGGCAATGAAAAATTCAATCGTTTATCGAAATCAACGCCCCCAAAATAAGCAGAAATCGATACTTTCAAGTAATCGAAATAAAATAGAAATTCCTGTTTGTCTTTGCTCTGTGGGAGGGGGAGGGGTCGGTAGTTTCAATGGCGGAGGGTAGTCAACAAATTCAGGGCATATGTTGATCAAAATGTCTGTGGTATGCTCAATTTTGCTACGATAATGTAGGATCGATGAGGAATGCCTCGATTGCGTATTTACGGCAAACCGGTTAGGCAATTTTATTAACACGAATGATCGAAAATGAATGCAGGCAAAATTTGCAGGTTCTGCTAGTAGAAGATTATGATGGGAATACGAGAACACAAAAAGCTTCTTCGTTGTGATTTTTTCATTAAAAAATTTCGGATAAGCACCCTCATCGTGGCTCCATTTTCAAAAAATTTTTTTCTGGAATTTACAAATTGATCAAAAATTTACTTTTGAACTAGACCTTGAGTCGGGGGGCCTGCATAAGGATCTATTTTTTTCTTAAAGGGGAAGTCCTAAAAAAACAGTTCTAGCCCTTGTCCTCAAAAAAAAAAAAAAAAAACATGGTCCTACTCACAAAATGGCGGTCATTTTGATTGACAGGTCGGCCGAAATCTCAGATTAGGAGTTCCAGCATGGAACTTGCACGACATTTTTTTAACCTTACAAAGGTAGATCAAAAGAGCAGGCAAAAATTTTACTTCTGATAAAATTTCCAGTGCTAAAGTGCTTTTTTCGATTTTTGGTGAATTTTTGAAAATCAAATTTAGCCAAGGCCAAATAATAATGAAGAAAAAAATCAAAATCTTACCAAATTGACCTAGAAAGCTGAAATTGGGATATACCATATTTTCGACCTGCCAGATTGATTGGAAACTGTTTCAGACCGTCTAGAGTAGTTCTGGAGCCTCCAGCAGATTTTTGAAACTTGAAATTACCACAAAATTTCATCAAATGTAGTAGGAAAGACGAAATTCATTCTGAAAATTAATTTCAATACGCTACCAAGTCTACTGCAGATGGATTTCAAGTTGTTTTGAAGTCTCCAGCGACTTTTTGAAAATTACTGGAGCCTCCAGTAGATTTTTGAAACTTGAAGTTTTCACGAAATTTCACCAAATGTAGTTGGAAAGTCGAAATTTATTCTGCAAACTAATTTTAACACTCTCATGAGACGACTTCACATGGGTTCAAGTCATTTTGGAGCCTCCAGCAACTTCTTGAAAGGTTTCATGGCCTCCAGCAACTTTTTGAAAGATATTGAAATCAGTTGCAAACTGATTTCAATACAATATGAAGTCGACTGCAAGGTGATTTCAAGTGGTTTTGAAGCTTCCAGCTGCTTTTTGGAAGTTTCAAATTTCCTAAAAACGCCATGAAACCTTTCAAAAAGTTGCTGGAGGCTCCAAAATGACTTGAACCCATGTGAAGTAGTCTCAAGAGGGTGTCAAAATTAGTTTGCAGGATAAATTTCAGTTTTCCAACTCCATTTGATGAAATTTTGGGGAAATTTCAAGTTTCAAAAATCTACTGGAGGCTCCAGAAATTTTCAAAATGCCGCTGGAGGCTCCAAAACAACTTGAAATCCACCTGCAGTCGACTTAGTAGCGTATTGAGATTAGTTGCAGAATGAATTTCGGCTTTTCAACTTCATTATTGATGAAATTTTGTGGGAATTTCGAGTTTCAAAGATCTGCTGCAGGCTCCAGAACTGCTCAAAACGGTTTGAAACTGTTTCCAATCGATTTGGCAAGTCGAAAGTAGGGTATATCCCAAATTTCAGAATTCTAGGTCAATTTGGCAAAATTTTGATTTTTTTACCCATTTTTGGCCAAAATTTGATTTTTGAAAATTCACCAAAAATCGAAAAGGCACTTTAGCACTTGAAATTTTAACTGGTGATGAATTTTTGCCTGCTCTTCTGATCTGCCTTTGTACGGTTTGAAAAATTTCGTGCAAGTTCTATGTCGGAACGCAAAATTTGCCTGACCTGTCAATTAAAATGCCCGCCATAGATTTTTGAATTTTGAAATTCCCACAAAATTTGGTCAAATGGAGTTAGAAAGACGAAATTCATTCTGAAAACTAATTTCAATACGCTACGAAGTCGACTGCAGGACAGATTTCAAGTCGTTTCGGAGCCTCCAGCTACTTTTTGAAAATGGTTCGAACTGTTTAAAATGTGCCTAATAAGCAATATTCAAAGTTATGGATATCGCAAGTTCATTTTTGTCTCCTCCAGAACGATTTGAAACTTCTGGAGAAAACTTGAAACTCATCAGAGGCTCCAGAATGACTCTATCAAAGGGTTTAAATTAGATAATCTTTCCCGAAGGTTCACTTTTTGTGGTTGGAGGGGGGTGGAGAAATGCATGCGAAGAAAAGAAAAATTGTAATAAAAACAACTATTGATTTTTTCAATTTTCAAAAAATTTTCAAAATCCTTACTGAACTTTAGCTAATGAAATTTCGTTTGTGGATGTATTAAGACATGCTTTTTTGATTTTTTTGGATTCTTGTAAATCGGAGGATGTCAGTTCAAAAGGTTTCTTTAGGCACTAGTCGTTTTTTCCCCTTCCCCCATCTTTCTCCTCAGAGAGTCAGGACCAAAATTATGGTAGTTATTTTACCAAATCATAGAGCATAAGAAAGTAATTCGTAGAAAACAATGAAAAATTGAGTTTTTCAACACAACTTCACGCTTACAATGTAATTATGATCACGAGTCCACACCATAAGCATAACAATTCGTTGGTATTTTAAAACCCCCAGCACAGATGGTTTTTCACAAAACCTCGTAGCCAAGGTTTTAAAACAAGTATACCGCGAGAAGAGAAGCGGATATCGGATGTTGGAAAATATGACAGTACAGAACGCTAACGTCATATTACCAGCTTAATTCTCGTTTAGAGCCTTTGTGCTCGTCACAACGATCAACTCCAGTGATAACTTCTCTTCTTTATCACCCTCAAGGCGTAATAAAATTGAACAATTTACATGGTATGGTGAAAATTCAACCGGGTCGGAATTTTCCAGCGTATAGAATACCACATTTTCGACAGACAAGACGAGGCTATACAGCGGCTACATAATAATATAATATCGTGTACGTAATAATTTTAAGTGCAAGTAAAATTTTTATCCGGAAATAAGTTTTTCAGTACAGTTTGAAAATGTTACAGAACGTTATATCTGGCAAAACTATTCTCTCGAGAGAGATTATTATATTGAAGTTAGCAGCGCCCTGTTTTTCAGCAGTCTCATCTATGTACTATAGTGAACTAGTGTATACGAGAAAACGGATGAGACTTTACCCTCTTTGTATAATAAGCTCCGTCCACAACTGCGAACCAAGTTTTTGCTCTTTATTGTTAACTCGTCCGTATAATAATTGTACCTTAATCTTTAAAAACTCGATGGAGTATTACTGTAGCGTTGTTGTTTTAATTCTCCACTGTTATACTTAAGTTGGACTGGGAGGTGGTTAGTACATGTACAGTTGTACGAGCAGAGTACATATTTTACTCGGTGTACATACCTACGTTTTTGTTCGACTCGTACCTATGTATATGTTAGGTACCAAGTCCGAAATTGTACAATTCGGGGTTGGTACAGCCAATTTTGTACCATCTCCGAAGTGTCCGGACCAAGCGTGAATATTACTTTTTCATCGGACTTGGTTTGTACCATGCCCGGAAGGTCCGGACAAAGTGTTCGACTTGGTACAATTGTGTTGTGCAAAGTCCGAAATATAGTTTTATAATGAATGAATTCGAATTTTACACCCCTTTATACCACAAATATTTGACCAAATAAAAGGAAATTTAAAGATGACTCTAAAATACACCACCAGCAAAATTTTCAGGTGCTGAAATTCATTTGTTGATTTTTGGGGAATTTTTAAAGATTCAAATATTACTATGCTCACTTCTCAAGAAAAAAAAATAAAAAGATCAAATTGAGGTACTTACTAACTAAAATGCTGAAATTTGGTTTTTACTCTCTATTTTCAATTTCTCGAGTCGTGAAATTCTCGTACCTTACTCATTTGAAAACTATGCACTAAAACTTGAATTCCAAATTCTTCTAAGTCAAAATTTTACCAAATTGTCGTGAAAGGCTGAAATTTGGTTTGTATCATTTTTCTGCGTTAATAGCTGATTTCTCTAGTAATTTTTTAAAAAATTAAAAAATTCTGGATTTTAATAGATACAAAATGGTTTTGAAAAATCAATTGAAAAGGTCATAAAGATTGATGGCTAATCCGGGTTTATGCTAAATTTTAATTATACTCTAAATACTTATGTACCTATTACAATTTACAAGTATAAAAAAAATCGCAAAAAATCGAGATGAAAACGCTTTAAAATTTGCTGCCTAAGTTGCCTGTGCGTAAATACGGCCCTGTTCAAAACCACCACCAAACGACTCTAGAAGTTGAAAATAGAGAGTAAAAACCAAAACAGCATTTTAGTTAGTAAGCACATACCTCAATTTGATCTTTTTATTTTTTTTCTTGATAAGTGAGCATAGTAATATTTGAATCTTTAAAAATTCCCCAAAAATCAACAAATGAATTTCAGCACCTGAAAATTTTGCTGGTGGTGTATTTTAGAGTCATCTTTAAATTTCCTTTTATTTGGTTAAATATTTGTGGTATAAAGGGGTGTAAAATTCGAATTCATTCATTATAAAACTATATTTCGGACTTTGCACAACACAATTGTACCAAGTCGAACACTTTGTCCGGACCTTCCGGGCATGGTACAAACCAAGTCCGATGAAAAAGTAATATTCACGCTTGGTCCGGACACTTCGGAGATGGTACAAAATTGGCTGTACCAACCCCGAATTGTACAATTTCGGACTTGGTACCCAACATATATACGAGTATTTTTCAACCTATGGGAATAAATGTACCTACTTCCCTATAGTACATAAGTTACTGAATGTTGCACTATGGTGTTAATATGTGTGTTTTGCTAAGAGAAGTGCCTCGTGAAAATATGTATAAGCGTCGAGTTTTCATACAGTTTGAGTTGTGGTTGCATATTTAGTGGTTAGAAATGTACGTTGTAGATGTACTCGTACTTACTTATGAGTACTGTATCTACTATATTTTGGCGAAGTTTTTGTTGAGGTTTTCTTATACTTACTGATAGCTAAAGCTATACACGAGTTTCTTGAACGATGAAAAACTGAATTTCTAAGTAGAGGTTTTTTTTCGAACGAGTACGATAACCCCAAAGCTTGCAAATGAGACTTGAAATTAGTATCAAGAAGAGTGAAAGTGAGCTCTGCGATTGTTTAGAAAATAAAAACTCATGCAGATGTACAGAAGTTTGGTGTTCGAATTCCTTCGTTGAACAACCAGAATTCGAAGAACGCAGAAGAAGCTCTCGTCAGAAAGCTGGCCCCTTCAACACAATGTAAAACCAAGCCCATGTAGATACCACAATCACCTATAAGTTATCTGGTATAAAAAGCACATTGCGAAGGGTGCCAAAGCACAACAGCATAACGAAAGTGGGAAAAACACCTCGTTCGTTTCTTTTTAATGGCTATGTTGTGTTCCATTAACGTGAAAAAAAGAGAAAAGGAGAAAATCTTACCGTATATAGATATTATTCCGAAAGAAACCCCAGAAGCCATGAATTCCTATATTTAAGGGGGGAAAAGCAACACGTTACGCCTCCGTAATAATAATAAACTCATTAAAAATGAGAAAATCAACGTCTCGTTGGGTCAGTCTGCTACACAAGAGGGGTGACGAACGAAGGGGTGGAGGTGTCTCAACCACCCAGACATAAAATTTAGGCAAAAAGTTGAGAATTTGTGAGAAAAATCGGGTGAGTTGGAGAAAGTTGGGAAATTTGGAAAAGTTAGGAAGAAATTGTGTAACGATGTACTTGAGCAGGGAAAATCAAACATTGACTTTTATAAGAGCAGGCCGTGATTATAAATTTTATTTGTCATCATCATCTGTTCAGCCCATCTGGGAAACTGTAGAAGAATTGCTCGCCCAGTTGTCATCAAGTTTTTTCTTCGGTCTTCCTCTACTCCTCCTGCTAGTGGAGTGTATTCTTTGACTTTTCGAGGGGACTGTTCGTCAGGAATTCTGTCAACGTGTCTTCCCCATTGCTTTCTGTAATCTTTCACCCATCCAATGATTAACTCTGTTCCTAGCTCCTTCAGGATGTCTTCATTCCTTTTCCTATCGTGTCTCTTATATCCTGCCATGGCTCGCATGACTCATTTCCACTGCAACTACTCTGCTTTTTATATCCTTTCTCATCATCCATGTTTTGCTTCCATACAGCAGCATTGGTCTTGCCAGCGTATTATAGATTCTTGATCCAAGTTTTGGCTCTGACTTTTCTTGGAGGGATGGCTCGGTTTATCACTCCGCTTATTCCCAGGAATTTGTTGATTTTAAGTTGTGTGTCAACCTCTCTTTCATAAGATAGCTCGCACCGAGATATTTAAAGCTTCTAACTTGTTCTACTGGCAGTCCATTGGCAACAATTTTACTGTGTATTGGCTCTTTCCCCTGAAAGGCTATCACCTTTGTTTCTGATGACGAGATGGTCATCCATTCTGTATTTATCTGCTACTTTGTGAAGGTTGTACATCACTCCCTGCAAGTGATCTTTACTGGCAGCAAAGACCACCTGATCATCAATGAATAGCGGAGTATTGACACATGAGTGTCATATCATTGTTGTCTAGCCCTTTTGACTCGGTTTTCAGCCATTTTTCAGACATTGGGCATCCCTGTCTTACTCATCTTCCTATCTTCATTGCTTCTGACATGTATCCTGACCAGGGATGCCACCAATATTAAATATCACGATAATCAAATTGACTGATTGAATAAATGAGCTATCACGATTATCATATCACAATACTAACAACTTGTGATCTTTTCCGCTAGAATCCCTAAAGTGAATGCAAAAAATTGGACACTGCGCATTAGGGTGGTTCATGTAACATTTTTTTTGAAATCTTGAGGTCTTACCCCCTAATTTTGTTCCTTATTATGAAAAAATGACACCATAAAAATTTTGTTGAAAAATAATAATATTTAGAGGTCGCGCACAAGCGTTGAATATTGAGAGCTACAAGCGCGCGAAAGCACAATACTTCCCACAATGGTACCGCAGGAAATGCAAGGAAGCTCAACGGGGTTGATTCTACGCAACTGTACTGAGAGTAGCATGGCATCCCCACTACAACTTAATAAGTGATACCAATTTTGGGGGGGGGGGTTTAAAACAACTATTCCAAAGTATTGATTATGATTTTTCGGCTGTAGAATTCATTTCAACCCAAATTATGGAATTTAGAAATCAAAAGACTCCATTTTTACTATGTAATAGCTTCTAAATTGATAATAGTTGATAAAACATCAACTATTCAACTAGAAGTGCTGAATCTCATAATATATTCACATTTCAATGTAAATTTATCCCATAAATTGTTTCCCTTTGGTTTCAAAGTAGAATAGAATAATACAACCTTAAATTCATACTCATACTTTTTTCTTTACTTTTCAAATCTTTTGTATGTTATATTTTCACCTTCAGTGATCTTCAGAATTGAAAATTTGTCGTTGACTCATCGTTAATAACATCTTAAAAATCTCACCAAGGACTAGACTTACTTATCATGCATTGTAGACGGGATAACATGTTGTAATCTGCTTTGATCCAACAAGGGAATGCAACGCTGCGTTCCCCAGTGCGCAACCATGGAAAGTTTTTGCTCGACGCACTCATACCTTCTCAACATTTAACTCTCATGCGCAACCTCTAAATATTATTTTTTTGACCTGAAATTTTTTGTCAAGTGTTTTCTGACCAAATGGAACACTTCTAGGCGGTAAGCTCAAAAAATTGAAACATAAAATTTTTTCTATTGTTCTTTGAACCACCCTACTGCGCATGTCAAAACTGTGGGTGGAGTTTACTTCTAAAAGTAAACACCTCCCTCCAGTCTTTAGCGTAAATTTCTTGTTGCACACTAGCGATTCTTACAGAAAAAATTGCAAGTTGTTGGTATTGTGATATCACAATAATCGCAATAATAGGGGAAAATTAATTGATTAGCAATTGATCGCATCGGCTACATCCCTGATCCGGACCTCACTCTTATTACATTATGGCTATTCTCTGCGGAGAACGTTCTGTAAAATTTTTTGAAGAAAAATGGTCAACTTTGGGCGGGGATTGTGCCAAAACTAATGAACGGATTTTTCTTGGGTTTGATTTATTTTGCTCAAAAAACATTCAAAGCGAGGGTATGTTGAGATTTTTTTGATTTAGGACATTTAATGGCTATACCTAATAGGGAATTGAATGGAGGTACTTTAGATGCTCACATCTCTGTTGGAAAAGCAAAATTAGAAAATATGGCCACATACCCTTGATTTCATAGATGAAATATCAGTATTGGTGAAAAAAAATTGGAAGAATTTTGAAAATCCAAGGAGAAATCCCCGTCTGAAATTTAGATGGGAGCGGGTTGCGGGACATAAGCAGACTAAATTCATTCACTCGATTACACGCAGTCTTATGAACGAACGATGAAAATAACAAACAAATCAACTTCATATTTCGACCAGTTGTTGAATTAGAATGCTCTCTGTACAGTATACCCTTATCTATATATGTGACGTGCTCTACGAGAATCGAGCTTAGTGCAAAAAGTGTGTTTTGAGAAACACACATTTGAAGTTTTGAAGTGTGTTTGCGCCTTCTTTTTGGGTTGGTAGGCAACAGAAACGTCTCCAGTAGTTTCCTATAGGTCCCCTTTGGCTCTGTGACCATTTCTGTAACGGGGTCCTAACGCTGCCGGGCTAGCGGTGTGGCGCAGCTGAGGGACTGTCGCGCGGAAGGTACGGAGTTCGATCCTATCCCGATCAACAATTTTTAAAAATTTTTTTATTTATTTTAATTTTTTTTCAAGCAGATTTTTCACCAAAAATGTAATTTATTGTACTTCTTTTTTCTTTCTTTTTTTTTTTTTTTTAAATTAATAATGAATTGACAAGTTTTTTCAAAGTGAAATACAAGAATGGGCTTGAAAAGTGTTTGTACGCAAAGTAGGTTATTTTTTACTGCCAGAATCATAAAAAATTAAAAAAATGAATTTTGAGTTAAAGGAGATACGAAGTTGCGGTTTGCGCCATTGGAAAGAGCGTCTTTTTTTCTATATGGATCACTCATTAACTTGAAACCCCTTTTTTTGCGCTAAGGTCGATTCTCGTAGTGCACGTCACATATATTTCTTCAATTAAGTCTACCATTTGTTCATTCACTTTGATTTTCTCAGGATTTCAAACAGCTTTCTTCCTTCATACTTGATCGTACACCTTCTCCAGATCAACTAAGTAAACACATGCGGGTTTCTAGGTTATACTCTCATCTCTTCTCTATCAGCAGCTTTGTTGTGTATAATACTCCATCTATGCACCATCTTCCCTTTCAAAATCTATTTTGGTATTCCCTCCGCATGGCGCTTAACCTATTTTAGAGAAAATATTTCTGCTTCAAAACATAGTAGGTATTTGAGATTCTCCATCGACCTAGGTCATTGACATCACAATCCAACAACACAGTTGATCCTTCGACATTTTCCTGTCGCGATTCACCCTATGCATATTTCAGCTAGGTATACTAATAACCGTTTACAAAGAAGGAAAACTCGAATTCCCAATAATAAGATTTTTTCCTGCAACGTTGCCAAATTAAATTAAAATACTCTGTTATGATTAATATCTCTTTTATACCTACGGGAACTTTGGTCCATAAACATAGGTGAACAAGCGAAATAAAAGTATCTCTTCATCGGTTTCTTAACGTTAACTTTTACATCGAATTGGAAAACAGAAAGCATAACAGCTAGCTAGTACGTGGCCAATGATGGAATCAATGCGTATTGTTTATCGAAGCACATAAACAAATAATACGATGTTCAAGTAGGTAGATAGGTAGAGGAACAGTACGTCGTCGTTGGGAAATCTTTTTTCCTTCTTGTACTTCTTTCGCACGTTGCTTTCGGTTGTTTCCATTTCCACTTGGTTTTCCGAGTCTTTTTATAAATAATGCATGTTGTTGGCGAAGCCGAAGCCGTTTTATTTTTTGTTTTCGTTGTCTAATAGGGGCTGAGTTGTAAGGTAAACAAAAGCCATAGAAGTGATACAAAACGTCGTTTACGAAATGAGAATTTAATTGATTCGGTCGTGGGTATTGTTTTAAACCTTTGAAAACAGTATACACTTTTCGTCTTTGGCGAAGAATATTTTCGACGTTTTTGCTCGGTGATTTTCAATAAAATTAATGACTATATAACTTTACTAAGACAAAATACCATTTTCCATACAAAAGCATTTCTCAGCCAAGAGTTTGAACTTTGTTGTGATTTTTCTTGAAGCGTACAAAATGCTACGAATAATTTATTTCGCGTCGTTCGCCACGTCTCCGCTACCTCACCAGACTCACTCTTTCTCTCTCATTCGCAGTCTAGAGGTTTCTTTTTAAAGTCAGATTTCTCTTCTTAACACAGCAGGCGAGAAACTGTGAGAGTTGTATTTTTTTTCTCTCTCCTTTTTCCTCTCTTATACTGTATATAGTGTAACTTCCACTTCGTCGAAATAAAAATTATTTTTCTTCGTCGTGCTCGAGTATACACGTACAGAGTATACTACGCTGCGCTGTGTTTATTATTGCTGCGCCAAGGCGAAGTGTGTTTAAACAAGCATACAGCTCAACATACCTGGACAGATTTGTAAGATCTGCAATCCCCTAAGGATGTTGAATATGTGTGTGTATAAGGTGAAAAATTTATTCAACTTTGTGCGCGCCGTCAAATATACCAAATCTAATTTCACTCTCTCTTTCTCTCTCGATGCTGAAACCGTTGTGAATTTTTTACAAGCGTTGATTCGTTTGGCGAAAAATTTCCTGATGCGTTAAATATTACAGGTACGAATGAAATTAAGCTCGGGTGGAATTGGTGAATGAAGATATTTGTGCAATTATTAGATATTAAAATCATTTTACTTGTTTGGAATATCGAAATTTAAGAATCGAGATATCTAGGTCGACGAATGCTACATTATTTAGAATTCGAATTATTTATTGAATTCTTTAAAAATTTATAAATAGACGTTTATTAATGAATTTTTAATGAACTGGAATTTTAAAAAAAATGTGCTGGAGGCTCCAGAATGGCTCGCAACTACCTTGAGTCAATTTGGAAGGTTAAAAATAAGGTATCATACCAAATTTCAGCGTAGTAGTTTAATTGGATAAAATTTTGAGGGATTACAAAAATTTACTGGAGGGTCCAGTGCTGTTTGAAACGACTCAAAATCGCTACCTATCAATTTGAGACGGAAGAAGGGCCGATGGGCTGAACAAAATTTTATTATTCGAATTATTTACCTGTTGAATTTAAAATTCATTTGAACGATTTTTGAAGTATTTCCGATGAAACTGCCCCCTTCCCCAACCGACCCATTGGAACAAGTTTTTTCTCAAACGAGACATACTAAGTCTTAAGAACATTTTAAAGTCGATTTTCCAAACAAAAAAAATGGTCCTACTAACAAAATGGCGGTCTTTTTGATGGCAGGTCAAAAATCGCAGCTTTTACTATCCAACATAGAACTCGCACGACATTTTTTGAACTGGACAAAGCTTGATCGAAAGAGCATGCAAAAATTTATCACCAGCCGAAATTCCAAGTTCTAAGTTCCTTTTCGATTTTTGGCGAATTTTTGAAAATCAAACTTAGCCATAGCCAAATAATGAGGGAAAAAATCAAAATCTTACGAAATTGACCTAGAAAGCTGAAATTTGGGATATACTCGTACCCTATTTTCGGCCTGCCAAATCGATTAGAAACAGTTTCAACCCGTTTTGAGCAGTTTTGGAGCCTCCAGCAGATTTTTGAAACTCAAATGAAGTTTGAAATCTGAAATCTGCACCACACTCCAATTTGAACATGTTATTCAGTCAACCGCTGGTGAGTTGAAGTCATTTTGGAGCCTCCAGTAAAGTTTTGGAAATCGCTGGGCATTTTTCGATTTTTGGTGAATTTTTGAAATTTAATTAATTTAAGCCAAAAATGATTTTAAAAAATCAAAATTTTACCAAATAGACCTAGAAAGATGAAATTTGGAGTATACCCTATTTTCGATCTGCCAAATCGATTTGAAACTGTTTCAAAGCGTTCTGGAGCCTCCAGCAGGTTTTTGAAACTTGAAATTTCTACAGAATTTCATCAATTGAATTTGGAAATCCGAAATTCACGCTGGACTCCAACTTAAACACGTTATCAAGTCGACTGCTGGTAAGTTCAAGTCATTTTGGAACTTGCAGCGACTTTTTGAAAATTCCTGGCTTCTCTAGTACATTTTGATTGTTGTAATTTCCACAAAATTTTATAAAATGTTGTTGGAAAGCTGAAATTCATTCTGTAAACTGATCTCAATACGTTATGAATTCGACTACCGGTCGATTTCAAATCGTTTTGGAGCCTCCAGTGACTTTTTGGAAATTACTGGAGCCTCCAGCAGATTTTTCAATGCTTGAAATTTCCATAAAATTTTACCAAGAACAGAGTTGGAAATCCAGAATTTACTCTGCATTGCCAATTTTAAACGCTATCAAGTCGACTACAAGTAGGTTCCTGTCATTTTGGAGCGTCCAGCAGATTTTTGAAAATATGAATTTCCACTACATTTTATCAAATGAAATTGGAAATCCAAAATTCACGCTGCTCTTCAACTTAAACACGCTATCAAGTCGACTACTGATGAGTTCAAGTCATTTTAGAGCTTCCACCAACTTTTTGAAAATTCTTGGCTTCTCCAGTACATCTTGATTCTTGTAATTTCCGCAAAATTTCATAAAATGCAGTTGGAAAGACGAAATTTATTCTGTAAACTAATCTCAATACGTTATGAAGTCGATTGCTGTTAGATTTCAAATCGTTTTGGAGCCTCCAGTGACTTTTTCGAAATTGCTGGAGTCTCCAGCAGATTTTTCAATGCTTGAAATTTCCATAAAATCTTACCAAACAGAGTTGGAAATCAACAATTCATTCTGTAAAGTCATTTTGAAGCCTCCAGCAACTTTTTGAAAATTCCTGGAGCCTCCAGCAGATTTTTGAAACTTGAAATTTCAACAAAATGTCATCAAATGGAGTTAGGTTTGCTTTTAAATGTTCCTCAGGATGTCCCCTTTTAGAAAAAAGTTGCCCCCAAAGATGGGGGGGGGGTTATATTTGATAAAGTTTGTGGAAATTCCAAGAATTTACTGGAGGCTCCAACGCTGTTAAAAACAACTGAAAACCCCTGGTAATCAATTTGTGGAGGGGAGAGGGTCGAGGGGAAAAACAAAAAGTGTGCCAAATTTCAAATTGATTGCTCAAGTACGTAAAATTTTGATATTTTCACCCTTATTTGACCTAAATTTGATTTTTAGAAATTCTCAAAAATTCGATAAATTGAGCTTCAGCCCTTGGAATTTTGGTCGTTGGGGTATTTTTTCACCATCTTCCGATATCTAGCACATATTATGGCACGATTTTAATTCAAAACAAACCCAACCTTTGGCGAAATTCGGCGCTGTTTATGTAGTGTAGTAGGTGAAGCATAAGGAAACCTACTTATACAACGAATAAAGATTCGACGATTTTAACGTCGTCTTGTGTAACTCGTGTGTATTTTTATAGAGCTTTCGACGACGTACAACAACGCAACCGGGGCTAAAACGAAATAGAAAAATTCACAACCGATGTCCCTAAGGATGTCTTTACCTTTATCAGCGTTTCTCATTGATACGTTTTCACCGATCTAGGATTTGCAAAGTTTTTTTTTTTTTTTTAGTAGTTTCTTTTCCTTTTTTTTCTACGTATATGCGTTGCTGTACAAGCAAACGGATAAACTCTTTTTCAAGGAGCTCGTGTTATGTGTGTATTGAAAGTTGGAAAAACTTTCAATTTCCCGATTTAAATAAATCAAAAGTTTTACCATACATGTTTCGTAAAATATGGCTGCTTTGTCGAATGTTTATAGTGAATTTTTTAGCTTACTCTCGTGTATATGTTTATGTGTTTTCGATACGTGAGACAAGCAGAAACTCCGCGCCGAGTGTTTGCTCGAGAATATATGCTTTTGTACCTAGTATATCATCTTCAGATACAGGATTTTTTGTTTAGTGTGGGAGAAAATTAAATTCACGTTTAAAATATTGTACCTTCCTTAATTCGAATCAATTCAGACAAGATCAATAAAATTATAAAACGTTATACTTACCCCAAAGTATTGGATGCGGGAAGTAGGAACCTCTTTCCAATTCAAGCAGAAGCCCCACACACACAGCCAAGAGAAATCTCACAACTAACTACAACGATATAAATAAATTCTGAAGTGGAAAATTACGCCTAGTGAAACGAGCGAAATAGCTAAACTATCCTCGGTGAATTGATTTACACGATACAACAATCGTACTTTTATTACTTTGCGAACTATGGAAAGTCATTTTGCTTTAATGGCCAGTTATGGCGATTGCAGTTTGGGATTTCATTATTGAGTTCAGTAGAGTAGTAGGATAGGATAGGCTTTTCTAGATTAATTCTTTATCTCAGCGGGCAAAGGTTGAAAGTCGTAACAGCAGATGTTCCATATTGTTTGAGACAATTGCGATTGCGATTTGCGAAAACGAATTCTATTACAAAGTTGTACCAGCTTAGGTGACACGAGCATGAGATCTTGGTGTTGTTTGCTTTTATGTATATGTGTTTTTTTCGTCTTCTGCTCTCATAAACGCGAGTGAAGTACATAGAAAAGAAGACGGTGTATTGGATATTTTTGCACATGTGTGAATTGCCTATCAGTATCAACCATATGGAAGTATACGAATTTGAAAGTGTAGGTACTGATGTTTCAAGTCTTTGAAAATTGAAAATTCAGGCAAATATAATAGAAGTACTAGAAAATTGTCCGATAAAAATGAATCCGGTCTTATTGCTCAAAATTTTTTCAATTTATATATTTTGAGGCGAAGTAGAAAAATTTTTTAATTGGATGAAAGACTTTCACGTTTTCCAAGGTCACTTGTGCTTTTTCTGAACTACATACATTGAATTAGAGTAACTGGTACTTCTGGTCTGTTGAGTTCGATTTCGCTAAAACGAACGAAGGGAAAATACAAAATACAAAATATTCCAATTTAAATTTCAGTGCGAACTCTAAAAAAAAAGTATTTGAAATAAATTGAATATGTTTACCTTTGGGAGGAAATGATTAGAATTTTATACGAGTAAATTTTTTGAAAATTATATAAAATTAATTTAATTTTATTGGATTTTGATTTCTTGATTTACATACCTACGAAGTACCTACTCATTCTCGTAGTGAATTATCCATTTAGAAATGTGCCTATCAGAAATTAATGAACTTCAACTGTTGAAATTTCTTTTTATTGGAATGAATATGTATTTGAAGAGACGAAAAGCCGAAATCTCGTAATTTTTAGCTTAAAACTCTCACCTGATGGGAAAGTTCAAGTTGAAGTTGTAAATTTATTAATTGCATGGGGAAAGGGTAAGCCAAAATTTATTGCAGGTGCTGATCTTATCGTGGAAAATTTTTGATTATGAGTTGAACGTTCGATATGCTGATCAGCCTTTTGTCTCATTTAGTTTTGAGGAATGAGCCATACGATTTTTGTGGTATTTCGTGTAGGTTTATTTGTTGATGAAGTAATGTAATATTATTATCAAATATAGAGAATTGCCAATTTTCTTCAAATTCATTAACACTAATCCACGAATATTTTTGTTTTCTGTTGCAGGTGAGTGATGTTTTTCATCATAATTGTGAATTCGTAGATGAGTAAGTATCTGTAAATTACCTATTTTCTGTGATTTTTGTTGAAAAAAAATCAAAATCAATCCTTTTACATTTTTTTGGAGAGGGTGAGGAACCATTCATATGAAGACTTATGATGTAAATGAAATTCAAGTGGATTATTTCATTTCGGAAAGAAACTGAAAATCGTAATTTTGAATTCCTTAAATATATTTTTTTTCTCGTCTTTTTCTTCCTCTTTCTTCCTTGTATTCTCACGGAAATGCTGTAGTACTTATTAGAATGAAATAATAGGTATTTGTACAATGAAAAAAAGACCCAGTGTAGAGTTATTGGAATTTGAATATTTTCCCAGTAATATACATATACCTAAAAGAAAAACTATACAACTACACAGGTCCATTTTTGGTCATTTCAAGGAAAAATTTCCCACTCATTTCAAATAAGCCATCATGAAAATCATCTCCAGTGAATCTAGAGTAGACAACTTTGGCAGCCAGTTGCGGAAGATTGACGATAGATAGCGTTATGAAACAAAAAGGGTTAGACGGTCATTTCCTTAATTTATATATATATTTTTAAAAGACCTATGTTGACTTAGGTCCTTTTGAAATGCGCGCATTCAATGTTTTGATGTTATTTCAACATGTCTTGACAATATTTCAAGCATTTTTCTTGGGTAATTCTCGATGTAATTATTTGAATTATTTCAACTTTTCAAGTCAATTTTACATCCTAATTACAATAGTATTGTATTCATTTTCTTTTTTAAATTTAATATTTAGACATATTTGACCAATTTTTGCAAGATTTTCAAAAATTCCATGATTTTTTATCGACTTTTTGTCATGTTGAGTGTTTTTACATGGATGATTTTATAAAAGTTCAACGTTGCTTTTGTATGTATGTACATGTTTTGCTCAACATTGCTCAATTTTATCGAATTTCATCAAATACGAGATTTTCAGTGATTAAAAAAACCATAAAAACATGTTTGATTTTCGAAAAATTGTCTAAAACTTTAATTTCAAAATGAAATCTATCATAATCCAAGGCCATGATTTTCCATTCCCAAAAGTTTCAAAAAAGCTTCTAAATGGAGTGCAATTTTATGTACAAAGCCTTGAAAAACAACTTTCAAACAAGGTAAGATAGCCTAAATTAATTTTTAAAATTTTTTACAGCCATTTTTTGTGGCTGCAAAAGATTATTTTAGAGCTCATTATTTGAAAAAAAAATAATAATGAAGCATAGCAAATTCATTGCCAGATGATTTCATAATCTCAACAAAAATAGGAAAAATTGTAGATTTTCAAGAAAATGTTTAACACTCTCCTTAATAAAAATTGTGTGAATTCTGAAAGAAAAAATACGAGTACAAGCACGAGTAGCCAAACATTAACTAAAAAACTAAGAAAATTTATTAGATACAAAAACGTGACGAAATGTAACTCACGTGAGCGAATATTTTTAATTTGATTTTTAAATTATTTCAACTATTCACGGTATTGGCGACCACCCCCCCCCCCACCTCTGTAGAAAAACCTAAGTTCAAACATTTTCTAAAAATCAGAAATATTTTTCTAAAAAACAACAACAATGTTTTGTTGGATTCGAATGGTTTTTTTATGGCGTTTCATCATATTTAGACCGTTAGAAAAGCTCAAAATTAATTTTGTCAAGTTCAAAAATTCTCAAAATAGGTATTGCTCAAAATTAAAAAAAAACATTATTCAGCTCAACGTTGGGCATTTTTGGGCCAGATGGAACAAAATTTGGCATAGGTATACTTACAAGTTACATGAAGGTATCCAGTGTAAACGCCTCTCATTCTTTTCATTTTTTTAACCTTCAAAATTATTCTCCAATTTTTTTTGGAACTTTTCAAGTAGTGGAGATCTTCTAAATGATCAAAAAAGTGTATTTCAAGGACATTCTCTGTCCTGAGAATTGCTTCATTCGGTCCAAAATTTCTTCCCATTCCTATGTTTTGTAACTAAAGATGGTTTTGGCACTTGGTGCCAAATACTCTTACATGGTTCACTTTCCACCCTATTTCAAGGAAGTGAATCTTACCTAGTACTATCAACAGATAGGTACTGGCGATTTACCTCCTCAATACCTACTCTTTGGTAATGGGACATGAATATAGAATGCATGATAAGATATAGAAATAACTCAGTCGATTATATTTCACCAGCTTTATTCATTAAGCACTTACGATAGAAATATAATCTTTGTGTGGTTATGTAATACTAAAGTTTATACGATTTAGATAAATAGGAATGAATACTAGGTATTCAATATAATGTGCAAGTGCACCACCCAGGGAGAAAGGGCATGGTCCATAAATAGGGTAGGTCCATTGTCCATGACTCTACTTGGAGCTTTTCAATGAGGATGATATAGTTAATGTAACACCCGTGCCACCTTCCCTATTGACATGGAATACGTGTTTTAGTCTCTTTTTTCAGCTATTACACCCGCGTTTTATCAAATCCGCTAGCTTTTTTCAAATCTGCTGTCACAATGTTCTACCTGAAACATGTTTTGTTGAAGTAAGGTACTGTAACCCAGGTATGTCAGACTCCCATTTTGTTCCTCACAAAAAAAAATTGTTGTTTTTCGATTCAAGGTTTTTATGGCGGAATTTCTGGCATAGAATGAAAGTAATCATTGAATTAGAGCACATGCTGTGAATTTCACACAATTTCAAACTATTTTTAACCCAAAAATGAAGTGCTGAAAAATGACTGAAATTCAAAACAATTAAATGTATTTCAATTGATAAGTACATGTAGCATACCATTGGAAAGCTCGTTCAATTCTCTTTCAAAAATGTTATTATGAAAAAGTTGTAAAAGTGCACGGTTTTGAGGATATACGCGATTAAAGTTTGCCGAATTCCCATATACTGCAATGCTAAGTTCGTCAAACCAGGAACAAAATGGCCGTCTGACATACCTGGGTTATAGTTCCCTAGTTGAAGTAGACCATGTTTTTCTACTGCATCCTCACTGCGTTTATGCCATCTCACACTCCAGGGGGTCTTTCATAAAAGCAATTACGCATGGCGTTTACATGATTACACCAGGCGTAAACGCACCAAAAAACATGGTCTCAGTTTTAAGTGTTTAACTGCATTTACTTGTCAGTAGGGTTGAACTTTATGTATTTGAATCCCAATTATATTTACGCAACAGATCACAAGTGAATAGTTCATGTTAAGTAAAAATGATGTCCATAAAGACAAGGCTCCACACCTCGACTTGTCTTATCTTCTCAGATAGGAAGCCTGACTTTGACCTATGTTGGTGAACGGATGAAATACCCATGCTACGCATGGTGAGTCCGTGGGTGACTAAAGTGTGGCTCGGAGCTCTCACAACATGTTTGTCAAGAGTGAACTAATCCACCAGATGGCGCTTTTACATAACTAAACCACCAGAATGCGCTTTTACGTAACTAAGATGAGAAACAGCTGAATACAGAACAATTTTCTGTCACCTAAGTGATAGAAAATGCGGCAATTCCTCCCTTTACAGTTTTGACTCAGATACATATGTAGAATTACCTCAACCTTTAGTATTAGTTTCAAAGTGTCTTTTACCACTCTGAAATTTGAACTTTTTCATGAAAAATCTTATAAAAAATCGAGGTGCGAAAAATTGAGCCAAATAATATCGTAAAACAATGCTTTCTGGGGCTGTTCACTTGTTCAGCTTGCTGAATATCTCCTTATGAATTTGGAACTACACTGACTTTTGAAGTGGAAAAGTTGATGTTTTGAAATTAGATTTTTGATTGGATTTTCTTTGTTCTGATTTTAAACAATTTTTCAGCAATGAAAATGTCATTATCACTGTTCATCGACATACCTACGTACTTAATTTTTCTTTTTTTTTCACTCGTGGAAATGAGAGTTTTTAAGGTGAAAATTGACTAAATTAATTGTTGAATCAAATATTCATAAGTATTCAATTTTTAATTAAATTTATGAGTCATTTTTGAAATAAAAATACTAAATAGGTACTAAATTTTTTTTTAATGAGCAAACAAAAGAAAATAGGCTAATTTAAAAACGAAGAATCTAAAAATTATATTCCTGAGTCAATTATTATTCTCTTCTCTTTAAATAAATGTAGCCAGGTAAAGCTACTAGTACCATCCAAGCTCATAATTACGTATGTATATGTACTAACGATTATTTCAAAATGTTTACTGAAATACATTTATAACCCATCTTTCATCACAAGGTGTGCAAACTACGAGAAGAATAGGTACCTAAGCAGATTTAGGTATATATAGCAGAAAAACTCCAACGAAAGGTATAGAAAATATAACTAGCTTCACAAACAAATCCGATAAACCTTACCTACCGCATAGTATTTTAAAATACGTAAGTACTTACGATAGTAAGATACCCATAGCAACCTACCTATATGTGGTATAGGTTTAGGTACATTGTAAAACACTACACCGACTACAATGTTTTAATACACAACCCACCACCAAGCACTCACCTTATTCTCGGTGTAGAAAAACCTTATAGCCAGTTAACTCATCCCATCTCCCCTCACTCCAGCCAGGTTCGCTTTAAGGAAATATGTAGTTTAGAAAGAACAATTTCAACTTACGTTATCTGTTCAAACGATTACGCGGTAAGAAACAAAACGGTCTCATAATTATACCGCTCAAATGTTATCTTCTTTTCACTGTGAAGAATCTTTGCACCGACCGTGAGTAGAGTAAAGTAGGTACACAGAGAACACAGCTCGTCGAAAATGGCCTTTAGCGATGGCGACCGTCTCTTTATCCAGTGCCTTTGGCGGTGTGGGGCAAAAAGGAAACCAGCAAGAAAATCAGATTCGGATAACTGGCGAGGTCATTTTGAAAGGAAACATCAAAATATTTCCCGCATTCCTGCGTATTCCCTTTAATAAACTGCTTTGAAGTCATTAGCATTATAAAGCTGTTTCATATCATGGAACAGGATCCTCTTTCGGTTGGTGGTGTTTTCGCGCACAAGACCAGGAGAGAGAGGAGAACACCACTCGTGTATTGCCTTTTGCCTACTCTGCGTTCGTTCTGCTCCCTCTGCTTAGGCCATAGATATGCAAACCCTTCACTTTATCGTCCGCATATCTAATTTCCGTATAATGTGACGCAACACTGTTTCTTTATGAATTTATTTACCTTTAAATAGAATGTGTAAATAGGGTTCGCTCTCTGCCGTTTGAAAAAAAAAAGAAAAAACGAGAAGAAAAAAAGAAACCCGCAAAAATCTAGTGGTTTGCAAACCTCACACTTGAAAAGCAATTTATCAACCCCTGGTGGTCTTTTTTTTACATATTGTATTTTTTTTTGACGACATCGTAAACTCGCCTTTGTAAAAATGTCCAGAATAATCATCGAAAGCAGAAGTCGTCGTAATATAAAATATTTTTACTTCATCTGCTCCTCTACCCCCTTTTACACCCTTTCCATTTATTATTACACAATTTGGACACCATAAAGATGAGTAAGTAGAGATGTATTTTATGCATCTTAAATTTTCGTACGATACTTAAGTATACGACTTGGTAGTAAGTGAGATCTTGAAAATTCGAAATATTTCCGCCATGCTGGTAATTTAACATTCTACGTCTTTACTCAGTTCTGCTGTTTGTGCCTCGACTCGACAACGTGGCGTTATTTTTATAATTTTAGTGAAAAATTCACTCACTATACGCTAACGTATTTCCTTTTGCTAGGTACTTTATACTCGTACATATTTCGGAGCGTGTTTTCTTTTATGGATACGATTTCGCTGACTCGAAAGTAGAAACCCTGCCTATCTGTAGAGCTTTCCCTCTTTATACGAGGATACGCCTCGCTAAAGCCGAGTTGATACGATGTGAATATTTTATTACAGAGTGAAAATTTGCTGAAATATGTCGATGAAATTTATACTACTGCTCTGCTGCTGCTGTAGTAACTGTATACGAGTATAGCTGCAAAGAACATCCTTTCTGTATTTTAAAGTGAATTATGTAAACGTTTCGATTTACTTTTCTTTTACCGTGAATCTAATGCTGAAATTTTCAACGTAGCGTTGTGAGATTTACTCGTACATACTTAAGTATGTGTACTTTTAGATGTGGTTAATATTTGGAATGTGCTACGAGGACGCAAAAAGTATCTCAAAAATTGAGAAGTCTACTTCGACTACTCAAAATTTGTTTTCGGAGGGAGGTCTTGTTCTTTTTCAGCGAGCAAAATTTTAGCTCAATACTCTCTGATTAGTTGTAAAGGTTCTCTTTTCATGATTTTAAAATGTTGAGGAATTTTGACCAATTGCTGTATTGGCACCGCTGTGCTCAAAAATATTTCCGCAATTTCAGAAACAATATCTCTTGTATTTGAAAAGAAAAAATTTAAAAAAAAACACGTCTGGGATTGGGTCATTTTTCCCAATAGAAGTAGGGTAGGGGTTACAGCGAAAAATTACTATTTTTCGAAAATGATCTCTCTTTTAGGACTCATATTCAGAGGCATGGCAAAATGATGTGTTGTTAAAGGGATGAGACTGAAATTTTCTCAACTTTTTTCCCAACTTCTTACCCAAGGTCACCCCTCCATTTTTTCAACTAGTTAGCCAGATGAGGTTCGAACAAGTTTTGGAAGGAGGAGTTGGAAGCAAAAATGTTTAATGATTTAAAATTTTCAAAAACGATTCTTTTATATACAATCACAAAAAATTTGAATTGTTCTACTATTGAAAAGTTGGTACTGAAACTCAAAATCAAAAATTCTCACATTTGGTCTTGTTACCTACTTCTTTTTTGTATTTAAAAATTTTTTTTTAGGCTTTTGGTCTTTGAAAATACAATTTAAAAAAATAAATAAAAAAACAAAATTTTTGGAAAATTTTTGGAAGATTTTCGATTTTGTCCAAGCGAAGTGGGGTAGAAAGCTTTAGAAAACTTACAATTTGTGATATTTAATAAATTTCTGAAGTTGATTTTTCATTCTTGAAAATTCTTGAAAAATCGTTCCTCAGAATTTTGGGGGAAAAAATGATAATTGAGAAGTAAAATAGCTTATGCAAAAAGTTGATTTCCAAAGCATCAAGATTTTACAATTTTAACAATAGTTTTCAGGAAATTATAATATTTTGAAAAAATATAGGAAAAAAGGTCTGAGCTAAGCGAGGGCAAAAGCCTTCGAAACTTGATATTTTTTCAATATAAAACAACATAATTTTCGATGTAAGAATGTTGAATTTATTTACTTTCTAATTTTGGTTAGAGAAAAGAAAAGGAAAATGATCTATTCCGAGAGAAACGAGGGCAAAAGCTGTGAAAATTTGATAAATTCGATAAACAAAATCATTTTTGAACTCTTGATGATGCGAGAAACTGGTTTTCATGGCTTTAGCATTTGTAGTTTTTAGGAAATTATAATATTTTTAAAAATATGAATAAGGTCCGAGCAAGGCAAAAGCAAAAGCTTCCAATAATTTACAATTCTTCATTTTTTCAGGACATAATTTTTACATTATCAAAAAGAATCAATTTTGGCAAAAATCAGAAATTCTTTCCAAATTTTCCGTGAAAAGTAGGACATTTTTTAATATTTTAGAAAAAGTTATTGGGACCATCTGGCAGTTTTGATTGGAATGAATTGGATTTTTTTTGGAAAACTTCGAGTAAAAAAACATTATTTTTGAAAGCTTCTGGAAAATCTATGTAATACAAGAAGCAAAAACTCGTTGTTTTTGGTAAAATTCTTTGATTTTCCCAGCTTACACAAATTCTTTTCAACTTTACCCAAATTTGCCAAATTTTTCCAACTCACCCAACTTTTTTCAAAAGTTCTCAGCTTTTTGCCATAATTTTTCTGACAGAGGAGGTGAGACATCTCCATTTCCCCTGTTTGCCACGACTCTGCCCATATCTCTCCTTCAAGGGCAACTCCGAAGCCAAAATTTTTTCTGAATGACTTTCAACTTGAAATGAAGATCTCTCTGAATTTAGTCAAAATCCTCCTACGATTTTTTCTCGCAATCCACCCTAAATAGTTATATTCATTTTCAAGTTTATTTTTTTTTACATTCTCAGGAGGGGAACCATCGCTGTTGTCGTCGTTGTCGACATGTCTTTCGGAAATTATGAAATTAAATCTGCGTTGATGATTACCTACTGTACGTGCGTAAATTCAATGACAGGTTCTTACCACTGGTAATGGGTTAGGGTGGCAAGCAGCAAATTTATGAGATAGGGTGCGAATACATATAAATGTCTTGGAAATACAACGTACTCGTATACTTACTCGTACATTTTAAGCAAGTAAATTGAAGGTACGCCGCTGATAAATATTGTGGGATGCACAAAAGTACAGTAAGAAGGAGTCGCGAGACTCTTAGGGTAAGGATTTCGTTTTCTTTTTTATCTTGTTTTTTTTTTGCCATCTTACAGGAAGAGAAGGGTATTCGTGATCGTCTCCCTGTGCAGAATAAGACGATTCGCGTGGAAACGAATATCTATAGATATAAGGTGTGGGGTGAGATTTACAAAAGTAGCAGTGGGTGCTGTTTGTACCGTCGAATTGGTGTATTTATACTGTTTATTTAGTGCTTATTTTACATTCGATCTTAATATGGCTATAATTATCAAGTTTTCAATTACTATACTTCTGATCTGATTTATTAATGGAGATTAGACAGGTAAGTAGGACCAATCGGTAAATTTTAGGTGGTGGTTGAAGGATGATTCATTTCTTTAGTCGAGTGTGGTTTTGAAACATATTTGCTTACCCAGTTTGTCAAGTCTGGTCGAATGTTTAAACTAAATTTCTCTCAATTTTGGTCAAAAATGTCCATCCGTTCAAAATCTACAGTCAAATGAAGCTTATTTTTTGACCGTCCCGTCAGAGTATTTTCATTGAGCTTGTATTGTCATCGAGAAAAATTTCATTAAAACTTTAACAGTTAACACCAAGAACTTTCAATGTCAAGGGTAATGAATATTGTGATAAACCTACTTATCTGAAACTACATACGTAAGTACCTACCTACCTACCTATCAACTTCTAACGACCAGCACGCGAAGTACCTATTTTATCTAGTAGCATTTTAGTTTGTACGTATGTACTATGTAGCTATGTACTCACTATAGTTTTTTAAAATGTCGCTATTATCTTTTGTTACCTGAAAAGTGTTACGTTTTACGAGGAGAAGCATGTCGCACCACATTTTTCAAGTCCTTTTTTCATGTCAAAAGTTATTTTACAAATGTATTAGTTTTTAGAATTTCTAGGTCATTGCCAAGGTCATTTGTAGAGTCATTCGGATAAGGTAAAAAGTCACCTACTTTGATTACCGAAATTCTAAGAATAAGACGAAGTCCATTGGCCGGTATAATTTGTGGATTTTTTTTAAAATTAAAAAATGATCTTACTTTAGGATCTTTAGCTCAGATCTCTGATCAACTCTTCATTTGTGTTGTATTTCTGATTTTTTTAAAATACGCTTAGGTATGTAAGAAAATCACTATAGGAGTCTTGGCTTCTATTTCAAACGAATACTCGTACGTAATGTCTCATGTTGAATCAGTGAATCACCTACCTGCAGTTCTCCCATATCCTCATGAAAATCTCGACACATTTTTATATTTAAAAAAAATGTGCATGTAATTTAACTCTGGAGACTTGATTTCTATCAATTTTTTAGTTATCAAAAAAAGTCGAGATGATTATTATTTTTCAATTAAATCCAGATCGCTGATTTTTTAATTCACGAAATGCGATTAATTTTGTTAATTTTTGATGCTCGTCTTTTAGTTCCCCGAGATGGGCAAGTTTCAATTGAAAGCCGATCATTTTTGTAAATATGACATTTTTCGGATCTGATTCAACGACATTTTCGTATTCAGAAACCTGAATTTTGTTTTTAAAAATTCATCGTGAAATTATCCGTTCAATTTTGGACCGAAAATGAGCGATTTTTGAAGAAATAACACTTACAATCGTAATTCTAGTGTCGGAAATTATTTCGTCTGGTTGAATAGCCATCTCGGCATAATTTTGATTCGATAGAAAAAATGGTCCATGAAGTGTTTTAATGTTTTTAATTTCATCATTTTCGTAAAAAAATTGTGAGATGTCACGTTTCACGTCGTTGGATTCGAATCTCTCACGAAGTTTTTGGCACTTGCCCTTTGACACGTTCAAAAATCGTACCTAATTTTGAGGCAGAAATTTTCGGTTTTTCAAAAAGTAGGATGCGCAGGTTCATATCAACTTGATCTCACAATTTGCTAAAAAAAAAAAAGTAACTTATGGCAAAAAAAGATTCTCAAAAAAAGGAATAAAAGTGTTTCAAATTGGTTAGTCTTTTGTAAGTTAGTATCGAACCTGATCGGTGAAAAAAGTAGGTTCTCACTGTGTAATGACTCGCCGTTGAAATTTTTTGAAAGATACTGTTTCGATAGAGGCACCTTGAAGCAGAGTTTTAAACAGAAATATCTCAAAAATAAACAATTACTGGTACGTAGGTTGCGCAAATTAATGACACTGTAAGCGGGTACAAATCTTTTTCATGTACATAATTATAGGTAATAAAAACATTTTTCATTAATGAGAATTTTTTACAAATGGTACACTTTTACAAATTTTTTTCACTTCTTGACATATGAAAAGTCATCTTAAATTTTATTGGATATTCGAATTCTGCAAAAATCGAAATTTAGCATACGTTGATAGGTACTGATTAAGGAAACACGGCACCAAATGGTATAAAAGTAATTGAAAGGTACAACCAACCTAACCATCAATTTCGAATTATTTCTCCTCCATGAGAAAGGTTCATGAGCTCCTTGAGTTAAGAGGAATTTTCAGATGAAGGAATCTGCAAACTTATGAGCAGTATTCTCGATTGGAGTTAAAAATAGATTCTTTGCTTCTGAAAGTACCGAGGCTACTGGTGGACCAACAAATGGAAGGCTCGCAACGTTACTAATAATATCGTTAGAGGCAATTTGGGGCAGATCTCCTGTTTCTTCTGTTTCAACTGTTTGTTCTGGATTTATATACTCGTAACCACCTGCATTTGCCATGTATGGTGTCGGTTCGTAACTAGGAATTTGGCCTGGGTAGTAACCATAATTTTCAACCGGGGGAACACTTTCTTCTGGAGAAGCTTCAGCCTCTCCAGTATCCTCCTCACCAGTATCCTCCTCTCCAGTATCCTCCTCTCCAGAGTCCGCATCTGCAGTATCCACCTCCCCAGTATCCTCCTCTCCAGTATCCGCCTCTCCAGTATCCGCCTCACCAGTATCCGCCTCACCAGTATCCGCCTCACCAGTATCCGCCTCTCCAGTATCCGCCTCTCCAGTATCCGCCTCTCCAGTATCAGCAGTCTCCGCAGCTGCAGTATCTGCAGCAGCAGTGTCCGTAGCATCATCTTCAGGTACCGGAGCTGTGCTTCCAATGTAGATGGAACTGTATGCCAAACAAACACTACACAAAATGGCAATAAATTTGTGATTCTTCATCATTGCTGATTTATACTTTGCAAACACTACTTTACCCTAATTTGCTAACCTCTAATACTGTACCACTGCTGCCGAGCAAAATACTAAAGTGAAATACTCGCACAACATTTCTATGTAAAAAAAAAAATGTTAATATGTGTGGCACGTTATCGTCCCAATATTCGACGACCATTCGACCAACACATCTAGGAAAAAAAACCGCTGCTCGTTATTTCATACTTTGACGAGAGAATTATCGTTTTTCGCGAAATTCCACCAAAAATGCATGTTGCACCCTAGGTACCTATAATTTTTTTCTTTGAATTTTTGCATAACATGGTCGTTCGATAAGGTTGCGTTTTGTATTTGTCTAGATATCGATATCGTTCGTTGTAATTGAGCTTGAAAGTTCATTCTTATGTGCTACGACTTTAACTAGTTTACAGACATGTGTAATATTGTAAGTGAAGCCGTCGATTATTTTTTTTCTCAAAAATTTACCCACGGTGATTTTACTGCTAGGGTTTGAGGACACCTGTGGGGCGAGAAAAATATCGATTTTACTCTGGGTTTCACTCACTTTGCGAATTGATCACCAATTTGTTTACGCATATTTTTTCAAATAAATTGAATAATGTACATTTGAAACACACTACTAGCAAGTGCTCAATAATTTTTCATTTGATTTTTCCCGTAACTTGCATAATTGAGCTTTTCTTGGGTCAAATATCCAAGAAAAAAACTTTAGAAAAAAAACGTTAAAATCATGTTTTCACGATTTCAACGAAGCATAAAATCTCAGAATTTGACCCAAAAAAGCTCAATTATGAAAATAACAGGAAAAATCAAATGAAAAATTATCGAGCACTTGCTAGTTTGTTTCAAATGTAAATTATTCAATTTATCTGTAAAAATATGCGTGAACGTCTTTTTTAGGAGTGCCTAAAGTGGAAGGCGAAGGCTCTTTAAAAAATGTTCAAAACTTCAAAATTACGAATAGAGAAGCTTAATTCAACTTTTTCATCTAGATAATTGAATATATTATACCTCAATACGTTACGTTTGGCGCAAATCGTAGTTTTCTAATTTTCCAAGAGTTCCCAAAATATCGAAATTTTAGAAAATTGGATTTTTGAGTATTGGCGGTAAATTTTATTGAGCTCAAAATTTGGTAGGATGAAAGTCTTTCGGATACCAATGAACTGTAGAAACCTTTTTAGCGGGGTTCAAAGGAGGTAGGGTCAAAATTATGGTTTCAAAATTTTTCAAAAATTAACCCCCCCTTTTCTGCCCCCCCCCCCCGACGGTCGAAAATACTTAGTAAAATCATCTCGCATATCGTTTATCGGGTTCAGACAGATATTTTACGCTAAAAAAGTTTCTGAAAATAATACTCATTGTCAGTTGTTCCTAAAATTATTTTTTTATTCACAACTTTGGGAACCCCTGGAGCCCCAAAAATGGTGATTTTGGGTTAAGTAACCATGGATTCGTAATTTGGGACATATACTACAACATTTTAAGAGGGATCGAGTTGATAACTGTTGAGTGCAAAAAAATGGGCTTATCGGGACTCCTTTCGATTTTGCCCGAGAGTCATTCCACGTCAATTCGATCAAGAAGTAGTAAGGGGGTTGGCGATTTTTTTGAAATTTTTCCTGTGAAAAGACTTTTTGAAAAGATGACCAATGGTTCAAATCGCAGCTCTCTAGGCCATTTTTAAAGGCAGCCAGGGGGTGTCAAAGTTTTCAGTGATCCTAAAATATCATCCATTTCAGCAGTAGATTACTCGATAATCGCGATACCTACCAAAATGGAACTTTTTCCAATAGTTAGGGGTTTTAAAAGGCTTTTTGGTGATATCATAAAAATCAGTATTGCCACTTTTTTTCGTACAAAAAATTAGCTCGAAAAGTTTCAAAACGTAGTTTTCATATGTTCCGACTCTCAAAAATTCTGAAGAAAATATATGTGACATGCTCTACGAGAATCGACCTTAGGTCAAAAGAAGGGTTTTCAAGTTAATGAGCGATTATTATAGAAAAAAAGACGCTCTTTCCAATGGCGCAAACCGCAACTTCCTATCTCTTTTACTTTCCTCGGAAATCGACCCCAAAGTTGAGTGGTAGGGCCAAAATCAACTCAAAATTCATTTTTTTTATTTTTTATGATTTTGGCACTAAAAAATAACCTAATTTGCATACAAACACTTATCAAGCCCCATTCGTGTATTTCACTTCATAAAAACTTGTTAATTCATTAATTTTTTAAAAGAAGAAAAAGTAGAATAAATTTCATTTTCATTGAAAAATTTGCTTGAAAAAATATTAAAATAAAAAAAACAACTGAAAAAAATTTAAAAAAATTGTTGGCTTAGGGGGGATTTGATCTTGGTACCTCCCGCGTGATAGTGCATCAGCTGCGCCACGCGGCTAGCGTGGCAACATAGGAACAAGCGGTTATGACTGGTTTACACGAACAGTCACAGAGCTAAAGGGGACCTAGACGAAACTACTGGAGACGTTTCTGTTGCATACCTACCCAAAAATAAGGCGAAAACACACTTCAAAACTTTAAATGCATGTTTCTCAAAACACATTTTTTTACCTAAGGTCGATTCTCGTAGAGCACGTCACATATTATGGACAATTTTTCATGCTGAACAATATATTAAAAAATTGGGATGGGGTTATTTCGTGAAGTCGATTTAAAAAAATTGAATGTTTGCGAAAAAATGCGATTTTTTGATTTTAAACACGAAAAAAAGTTTTAATAGGTAAACTTGACCTATTTGACCCATATTTTTACGTATCTGTTGAAAAAGTTGAAAACCCCCTTTCATTCGATGAAATGAACTCATCACAAAAAAAACACAATTTTAAGTCGAAAAGATTCAAAAAATGAACGAATTTTAATTTTTTTGCTATGAGTGTAATTTTTATCAACTTTTTCATGAGATGCGTCAGAAAGAGGTCAAAATAAGACAACTGGATAAATTTTTTCATTCGCTATTTCGTGCTACATAGTAAAATTTTGCACTGTTTTCGTTATCTCTATCTCGCACATTTTTGCACTGATACCAAACCTGTATTAATTTGGTCATGTTTATTAAATTTCTGAAGTTGATTTGTCGTTCTTTAAAACTTTTGGAAAATTTCGTAGTAAAATTTAAATCTTCTCGAGCGAATCGAAGGCTAAAGCTTTGAAAAAATTGATAATTCGAAAAGTAAAATAACTAATGCAAAAAGTCGATTTTCACATAGCTTCAACATTTCAAAATTTCAGCACCCAATAGTTTTTCTGGAAATTACAATATTTTCAAACGCTCGGGCAAAAGCTATTGAGAATTATTAATACGTAATTTTTCAAAATAAAACAATAGTACCTACGTACTCATATTTTCGATGTAAGAAGTTAATTTTGTTACCCTCCAACTTTGGCCAGAGAAAAGAAAAACAAACTGATCCACCCGAGCGGAGCAAGGGCCAAAGCTATGAAAAATTGATGATTCGAAACATACTTGTAAAACAACATACGTATGATTCTTGAAATCTTGATGATACAAAAAACTGGTTTTCATGGCTTTAGAATTTTTAGTTTTTAGGAAATTATAATAAATTGTTGAACATACGAATAAGACCCGAGTGAGGCGAGGGCAAAAACTCTCAAAAATTCACAATTCTTCATTTTTTTCGGGGCGACATGAATTTTAGGTTTTCAAAAAGAACAAATTTCAAATATTCGGCGAAAAATAGGACATTTTTTGATATTTTAGCAAAAGTTGGGACTTTCTGGCAGTTTTGATAATCAAGCACAAAATTATTCGGTATAGACTTTTTTCAAAAATCATTCCTGCTGCGCACATCTTCCTTTTGAATTATTCATCGTCGTCAGCATCATGATCATGATTCGATTTTATAAAAATAATGGATAACACAAACAGAACAGGTATATGAAATCAACACATTCTGACTGAGCACAAACAGTTCCGAGAAATTCGTCCAGATTAATCAGTATTTACTATCGATGACATTTTAGTGCATTGAAGTCACGAAGGTAGTAGATACGTAGGTACTTATCTACTACAACTTACACACATACGTGACAAGTGTAGTAAGTAAGTGTTTTTCTTGACCTTCAGCCAGGTCACTTTAGTGGTTCAAAGTCAAAGTTCTGAATGTTCTACTAACCCACCACGGTTTTTATTGGCGTCTTATCAACCACGTGCCAAAGTGTAAAAGTTCATAATGACTTGTAATTTCTGACTGATTGTTAACCGATGTTTGATTCTTTTCGCGAAAATTACGTCAATTTTCACTCTTATCATGAACACTCGACATTTCCTTGATAACAAAATACATGCTCATTTTTGAGTTTTTCATTTTTTACTGTTGGATTTTTTACGAGCAGTGCGGGTATTTTCTTTATTACTTTTCCAAGATTATCTCTGTTATCATTAACATGTCATCGCAGTAGGTAAATTGAACTTTTCGCTGAAAAGTGCTACGTAAGATAAGGTACTTACTCGTATTTGAAAAACTGAAATTGTGAAACGACGATTCCTGCACATTATTTTAGGAATCCCCAGCACCACATTCTTGTATTATTGGTGGCCTAGTGTAGTGTCGAAGGTACACATGCATACTCGAATGTGAAAAATTGAGCCAGTTGTTTTTATAAAATGAATGGAAAAATATACAGTGGGTTTATCACGTCGTTGGTAGTAGGTAATTTTTGTAATCTCAAGAAAAAGTAAATAAAATAACGATGTATTGAAATACATATTACTTATTTAAAATGTTGCTACGTTCAAAAAATTTTTAATTACTTAATGAATTATTTTTAGAAATTCTTATCTGCTCCACGATAACTCGATTGGTTCAATTTCTTGGCTTAGAAAAATATGGCTTCTTAATAGAGTGCGAAGGAAAGAAAAAAGCAACGTTGAGAGCAATGTCACAATGTGGACTTTTTTCATGCCTCAAGTATAAGAATACCTTACAAGAAACGTGTACTTACCTACTTACCTATCGCATGCAGCACAAATATTTTTGAACCAAACAAAATACAGTTTTAAAAAGGACCACAAAATATTCCTCTAGCATAAGTTTCGAGAGCTGAAAAATCATTTTTCAATTTTTGGGTAATTTTCAAAAACTTAAATTTTGTCCATTTGCCATTTAAAAAAATTTGATCAAATTAAGATGAAAGGCTGTACCTAATCGGTTTATATGTACCTTATTTTGAACCTTCTGGGTCAATTGATGATTGTTTCATAGCATTCTGGAAGCTTCGCTGCGAATTTTCAGATTCTTCATTTTTCAAAATAATGCCATAGATTGGGAGAAAAAGAAATTCAGCTGAATAACTCGGACCTACCGTCTTACAAATACTATTATGGTGGCCTTTTCAACCGATTATTGCTCATATCTTTGAAAATTCCGTATGCCGGTTCAAATCCAAAATTTTTTTCAATGTTTATTTCTTTCAAAGTATTCAGTAAATATTTTTCTGTTCTCGAATTGGGAAACATAACACGACGAGTGATACTCTGAATTAGGTATCTACATATTTGATCGCTTGTTTATTTTTGTAAGCATTGATTTTTTTTGTCGCAATCAATTTTTTTTCTGGTCCTGTTCACGGAAAATAAGCAGGCATTTAAAAAAATTATTTAATTTCGTTCATAATCAACAAAATATATAGCTTATTAAAAATTTAAAACACCGTCAACGTTTAAAATACAATGCTAGGGTGTTTGAAACAAACCATCGAGGAGAATACAATCTTATACTTAAATTCAAAAAAAGTTTTTCATTAAACATAATAAGGTTCTCATTCAAAAAAAAAAAAAGAACTTACTCGATTACATACAAAGATAGGTATAGGTACTTGAATAAATTACATTAAGGGTATTCTGTACCTCTGTTATTATCAGTAGCGATTTTTGATAAAAACTGCGAACTTTGGGTAGGAATTGTGCAAAAACTGTTGGATGGATTTTCGTGTTTTTTTTTGTTGGTATAGCTATTGTTTTATTTTGGCACTCGATTAAAGAGGAACTTCAGTAATGGACCAACCTAGAATTGGAGGGAAAAAAGTGAAAAATGAATAGTCAACTGCTCATTCCATTGCATGATTTTCACCAATCACAGAAGAGCCTTTATAAGACTTGTAAAACGTATGTTTTATTTAAAAAGTGAATACTTACACAAGGTATAGCAAACACGAGTGCGACTACTGGACCTAATGGAAATAAAAGCTTTAATAAACTCCCTATAAGTTGTCCTATGAGTGACGGTGATGAACTTGCAGCAGCGGCTATTGGAACTAATGGATTGCCTCCTGCAGATACAAAATGCATCACGTTTGCAGCAAAGCACTCAATAAACATAGTTAAAAAAAATATTGAAATTCTCCATCACTCACAACTTTCTAGTTTTTTACTCAATAATTATTTACTCGTACTTAGAAACTACTGAATTCGTTTTTTCTATACATCCGGTGCTTTTATATAATATTGTTTTCAGATATTTCTATGCAATTATTTTGAAGGCTAAGGGTGTAAAAAACTTCGATAAAAATTATCTGTTTGATTATAATGTTCGTTAGTGAAGTTGGTTCCCTAAAAATCGCGCAGTAATTTGAATTTTTATTACGTGAGAATGATAAGGTTGAAAAAATAAACCAAGTTGCGAAAACAAGCTCGAAATATAGTTTTACACTATATGATTGAATTGTAAAAAAAAATCTTGATGGTCTTCCTATTTTTGAATTGGGTATCCATATATTGCTTTATTTCATTTTAAAAACTCTTCTGAAAAGTTCAAAAAAGAGACAAAAAGTTGAGAATAGGAATTTGAGGTTTAGATTATAAGTTATTGCAATCCTAATGATAGTAATGATGCCAGTTTTTTCATCTTCTTTTCACCATTTCTCCACTAAAATTGTTTTTCATCACCACATCCGCGTTTTTATGTAGGTCTGATGATGGAATTTTCTTGAAGAAAATTCTGTGAAAAAATCTTCATGACCAGATTTTATCTTAATTATATTGTAGGGTTGATAAGTGAAAAGAAAAGCGCAAAATACGTATTCCTTATCGGGGTTGTAGTAGTTCGCATCTAGGTACTTACTTCAGTTCTTTTTTCTACTAAGGTTTGCATTTACTTGAAGGAAATTACTTTGGTTTCCGGTTGTAAAAAAAATACTCGCAAATAATGCGCTGATGGAAAAATGTCGAGTTTTTGTTGACGTCATTTATTTACCTTTTTTGTGGCCAACAAAGATCTGACGAAATAAATTTTGAAAATTTCTGAGAGATGATTTTAAAATACTAAAACGAAAGACTTGCAAAGTGCTGTGCAAATTTTTCCAATTTTTCTTTTCAATTGATTGTAATTTTCATAATATTTCACAGTTTTTTTCCTTGATCGTAATTTTCAATGATTTTCATTTCAATTTTTCTAATTTTCATTCAATTTTTCGATCAATTTTGTCAATATTTTTATTATTTTTTGTAGTTTTCACAACTGATAACATTTTTGCAAATATTTTGGTTATTTATGTACCTATAACTTTTATCTGTGTTTGGTTCCTGATTAGGCGCAGGTTTTTTTTCACAATATTCAAAATTTAAAATTCCAATTTTATTGATTTTCAGTAAATTTTAAGAGAAAATTTTTCAATAATTGGCAAATCTTAGCGATGTTCCAACACTTCCAACAATCTAACTAACCTGTCTGATATGAGTTCATTCCTCGAGATGTAAAGAATAAATTCCATCATTGCTACTTTACCATCCCTACGCCGAAGAATGAATGGTGAATTGGCATAATCTCAGGTGCTAAAATTCTTCCTATACCTTGACGTGAATCTAATGCTTGTTGTACTGCTTGAGCTGCATAGTTAGCTGAGGATACGAAATGAATAGCACTTGCAGCCAAACATACGCCGAACAAAGTAACAAAATTGTTGAAATTATTCATCATTAATTCTCACTTGACGATTTCGTTCTCAAAAAATATAAGCAGTTTTATGAGAACTATTGATTTTCTTGCTTTTCGTCAGCCAATGCTTGTAATATATGTGTAGGTATCTATGCTTTTTTAGATGCTTCTGTTTTTGAAGGCTAAGGTTGTAAAAGACCTTAAATAATAATTATCAGAGTATTGGTGAAAAATTACCAGAAACTTGCGCAGTATAATTTGACATTTTATTGCTTGAGAATGACCCGGTTGGAAAATTTAAAAAATGAAAACAAGTTGCCATACTTACATTTGCAATGAAACTCCGTATTACGTGATAGGTCGAATTTTCTTTTTGAAAAAGTGTGCTTTGGAATGCAAATTATTACTTTTGGCAATTTCGAATTTTCATTCGGATGTTTCGACAGTTTAAAAGATCTGATATTTCAAACATTTTTGAAGATTCTCAAAAAAAAATTCAGCAAATTTTTTCTTCATTCTTTGAGACTTTTAATGACAATTTCCTTTTCCTACTTATTGGTTAAGAAAAAAATTAATTTTATATTGTTTTCTCTTAAAACCATGAAAAAAAAATTTCAAAAAATACAAAAGCTGTCTTCTGTTGGGTTTTTGAGAGAGTTGCAAAAAAGCTACCCACTTCGGTGATCGAGATATACAATATCCCTGCAGTATCACAGTTCTTAGGGTGGGGGGAGGGATTAAAAACTAGATGCATAAGAAAATATAATATGTATATCGTTTTTCGGTCACCCTTTTTTGGAATGTAAAAACGATCACTGATGAATGCCTTCATTTTCAAGCAAGTGAGCTTTGGTTTAGAATTTCTTAGCGAATGAAAAATCGAGAAAAATATTCTGAAATTGTAATCAAGTTATCATTTATTTTTTTAGCGTTTTTGGAATTGGTAATAATGACCAAAAAAATTCCGCTATTGTATTGTAAAACATTTCCTCGGTTTCAGAAATGTCATCTATCCGTGTTTTGGCATTTTGGCTTAATTAACGCAAAATATTTTTGAAGAAAAAATTTTCAGAACACGAATTTTCCCAAAAATACATGATTTGCAAATTTTTAACTGCTCAGTAGAATCTTAAATGTGATTTTGAATTTTTATGTCAATGGCCAAGGTCGACGCAGAATCTCAAACACTACATTTTGGAACAATGCTATTTTTCCCAAAACAGGCTAACAATGAGAAGGGGTTGCAGCAAAAAACTACGTGTTTTTTTCTCGAAAATTCCCCCTCTTTGAGAGTTTTTATCTCGCCTCCAGGATACCTCCGAAGCTAAAAAAATTTCTGGGTAACTTTCAACACAAAAAGATTTCCACTGAATTTAGTCAAAATCCTTGCACTTTTTTTCCTGCGATGCACCTTAATGTTATTCTTAGTTCCATTCAAATTTATTACCGCAGAATGATTTCCTTTGATCTGAAAGACCCATTTCCCTCAAAAGTTCTTGCTTCATGATTCATTACCAATGAAGTGGTGTTTTTCTCAGCTGAGTAAATAAATAAAAGGGGAAATATTTTTTGCACGACGAAAAAGGGCGTCATAACGACAAGCATTTTTTCGTTCATAAAAGATGAATGAACGACGAAAAATGATGAAGTTCCACGCCAGATGACGCCCGACAATAAAGTATTTATGAACGACTACGACTTAATAACGAGATAAGCAGTATTCACGACAAAATAATTTCATACACGACAGAACATTATCAGTTCAATTACAATTACATTTTGTACAGATTTTGACAAATAATCAATTCAGGGTTTCTTTCAAAAAAATAAAATTTGAGTGAAATTGTAACTCAGTAGAAGAGAACCAAATTGGCCTAAGCGAAGCGAAGGCAAAAGCTTAGGAAAAAAATGAGAATTTTGAGGATAGATTGGAGATTTTGTCGGCAAATGAACAATAATTAAATACGTACATGATTGTGAAAAATTTGAATTTTTGAAAACTGAAACTAAAATATTGTTGGAATTTTTGTAGGTACGTATTTTACTAACTTTCTTGAATTTCTCACAATTTCCCAAGTTTTTCCTACTTTTGCGGAACTAGACGGGGGCAAATTGTCTCCCCTTAGCCCCCTTTCGCTTTGTCCCTGAGGTCAAAAGAGGAAGAGGGGTCGGTCGCCCATCAAAGTCCACAAAACATTACTTCTATAAACAGCAATTTTTTACATACCTACTTCGTTTTTTTTGGTATCTTTTTAATATTTTTTAAACGTTTATTTCTGTCGGTGAAATGCCTGTTTTTGATAGAAAAATTTTGTCGTGCATTGCCTAATATAGCAGTTGAAAGTAATAAAATGTCGTGAATTTTCTAATTCGTCGTTTGATACATTATTTTGTCGTTGGAGTACCTTTTATGTCGTGAGAGTACCTTTTATGTCGTGGTAAGCTCTTTATTGTCGGGAGTTTCCAATTTAGTCGTGGTAATGATTTTTCTGGCGTGAAAGTGCCTATGCTTGTCGTGCTGACGCCCTTTTTTGTCGTGGTATTAAATCACACCCTAAATAAAAGAGGGATGAGTAATGAGTGTAAGTAGAGGTTTTGTGAATACAAATAGTCAAAATTAAATTTGTTTATCTGTATTACTTCAAAACTACGTTGGTGTAAATTGATTTGCTGATCGTAGACATTGAAGGAAAAAATTATCGCTAATTTTGACGGGGGTTTTATTTATGGGAAAATACAAATTTGGCACATTCTCACTTTTTGCATACAAACTCGGCACAATTGCAGAAATCATTCCTTAATGACACTTACCAATTCGGCACATGGAATCAGCGCTCGTTCACTACGCTTCTCTATATATATATATGGAACTTGCTTACTATCCGAGACCCGGTACATCGTACTGAAGATCCGAGGCCCGCGTCTTTGACACTTAGAAAAATTTTAAAGAGTGCCTAGTAAATTCGTTCGCGCATGCGCCTTGATAGCAGCTAATAAGCCGGGTCTGGAGCCGTTGGTGCGATCTCCAACGGGGATTTTTATAGGAATGGCGCGAGTGTGAAGTTTCTGTGTGGGGTGAAGTAAGGTAAGCTGTATATACTGTAGGTATGATACCTACTTTGTGAGTCCCAGACAAAAATTTGTCTATAGCATCCCTAAGGTGCGTACATCATAAAAATATAGTTTTTAATCGAAAAACGTTCTGAGGCCCGCACGGGCCTCGGAACGTCGCGTCGGGTCTCGGATAGTCGATGTCACTTCCAGAAACGGGCCTGTATAAGCTGTAGCAAGCCTGTATATATAGACATATTTGTATTAAAACGAGGTCACACATATACAACGTGCAATCCGAGATCACCTCCAAAAAATTTCAAAAATGTAAAAAAAAATCAACTTACATTATATGAGGACATTGAGGACCGCGTTCAACTGCACGTTCATACGTAAGCATAGGGCCAGCGCATGGCCAGATATATTTTGTTTTAGCATATGTATGAACCGAGATCCTACACGGCACTTCCTTTAAATTTTGCCATGATCTCGCTTTATGCACTCTATATAATATCGTAAAATGTATATAAAACGTACTCGAAGAGAACGGACAAAACGAACCACATCAGAGATGTTTATTTAAGCAGGAATAGTACATGACTGATTCAATATTTTAAAACTAAGAAACGCCATACGGCATGAGTAATCTAGTAGCTAATCTAAGATAAGAATATGCTGACGACATAACAACTCTTCCCCTCTAAGAAGGCTGAAACCACTGGGGCTGTCGACGAATACGTGATGATCGACGAACCAGAGGCTGAGGCTGGATTGGCAATTCGGGCTCAGCTTGATCAGGTATGATTGGTGCAGAATCAGGCGCAGGATCATCGATCAAAATTGCAGAATTGAATTCATCCAAATTGGTTCGACAAAGATGATTAATATGACGGCGATGAGTTTTACCGCCAGATGTAACGAGGTAAACTATATTTCCCAGTTTACCAGAAATGGATCCAACTTCCCATTTTTTAGGACCACGAAATAGGCGAAATTTAACTTTTTCACCTTCACAAAATTCTCTTTTTGGCAGTTGAGAATTTTGCTCAATTTTGGAAATTGGTTTGACAGCAGAAATTACAGTTCACATTTTTCGCCCAAACATCAATTCGAAAGGTGATTTTCCATTGGACAAAGGTGCACGGCGATATGAACGTAGGACCGCTTGTAGACGTTTGAAAAAAGGACCATTTCGGGTGCATTTCAAGCCTTTTTTAACAATTTGCACGAATCGTTCAGCTTGCCCATTTGACTGAGGATGATAACTCGGAGATGTCAGATGATGTATGCAATTTTGGTGAAAATATTCCCTCAGTTCTTCTGAAACAAACTGAGGCCCATTATCACTGACAGCAACCTCGGGTAAACCAAAACGTGAGAAACATTTCTCAAAACATTCGATGACTTGAGCAGAATTTGTAGACTTGACAACAAAAACTTCAGGCCATTTTGCATAGGCATCAACGATTATGAGAAGATTGGTATTTTCAATTTCTCCAAAATCGAAATGAATACGTTGCCATGGTTGGGAGGGGGGCAACCACGGATGAGAAACACATTTTGACGGATTTTTAGCATTTTGGTCACAACTGGCACAAGATCTGACCATATCTTCGATGTCATGATCTATACCAGGCCAATACACATAACTTCGAGCAAGACTTTTACATTTCACCATACCTAGATGACCTTGGTGCAATTCGGTGAGAACACGTTGACGCAGTTTTTCAGGAATATATACTCGATCATTGCGAAGTATACAGTTGTCTTGAAGTGAGTATTGAGCCAATTCAGCAGCTTTCATGTGGCAGGGCGCTCTTCCCCTCGTAACTGGCGAAGCAGGGTGGCAGATGATGTCTCAGCTAACGTTTCAGCTCCAATTTCAGCTGCTTTGACTGGAAGTGAATGTAATAAATTTGTATAGCACCAAGCTGGGACATCAATTTGATTCGAATTTGCAATTTGGCAAGGAAAACGAGATGCGAAGTCAGCATTTTTATTGTCTTCACTTCGGCGATAACGAATTTCGTAATCAAACCCTTGCAAAAATAGTGCATAATGCAACAAACGAGTAGCACTCAACGATGGCTTGGCAGCATGAGCAGCAAGAATTGAAGTTAAGGGTTTGCAATCGGTGAATAAAATGAATTTTCATCCAAAAAGGTAATTGAAAAAACGTTTAACAGCCCAGTAAATTGCAAGACTCTCACGATCAAGTTGAGAATATCGGCGCTCTGTTTCTGTTAAAGTGCGAGAAACGAAAGCAATTGGGCGCTCACCTTCGCGAAATTGATGACTCAGCACAGCTCCAATAGCGTAAGGTGACGCATCAGTTGACAAAATTAATGGTTTAGCCGGATCGAAGTGGCATAAAACACATTCTGAGGCAATTTCATTTTTAATGAGCTAGAAAGCTTGCTCACATTCTTCTGACCAATCGAATTTCGCATTTTTCCGAGTCAGAGCATTTAGAGGTGCGAATTTATCACTGAAATTTGGCACAAAACGAGAATAATAACCTACTAATCCTTCAAAGGACTTCAATTCGGTGACGTTCGTAGGTCGTTTGGCATTCAAAATTAGATCAATTTTTTCAGTGGTCTTATGGATTCCATTTTTATCCACAACAAAACCCAAAAATTTCAAGTGATCTGTCAAAAAATCGCATTTTGATTTATTCAAACGTAAATCATTTTCTCTGCATATTTCGAAAAATTTACGCATTCGCGCCAAATGCTCAGCAGCAGTTTTTGACGAAATTTTTCCATCATCAAAAAACCATTTACACCATTTTAAACCTTTGAAAATACTTTCAATAAAACGTTGCCATTTGGCAGGGGCGCATTGCAAACCATAATTCAAACTTGTAACGTAAAAAAGACCTTTTGGAGTATTGACAGTCAATAATTTGGAACATGCATCGGAAACACCAAGAAGCATGTAGGCTTCTTTAATATCAAACTTTGAAAAATGCACACAGTTCGCAAAATCTTGAAGAATTTCTTCTTCTATATTTGGTATAGGATACTCTTCAGGTATTATGGCTTTATTTATCGTTACACTATAATCGCCAACTAATCTAATCTTACCATTAGATTTGATAACTGGTACAATCGGCGTTGCCCACTCGGATGACTCAGCAGGCACGTATATACCGGCGGCAACTAGGCGATCAATTTCTTTATCAACTGCCTCGCAGAGAGCAAAAGGAACAGTACGTGCGCGACAGAAGACTGGCGTTGCGTCAGCTTTCAATTTAAAGTCAGCACAATAATTTGGCACTTTTGTTATATTATCAGGGAACAACTCCGAGAACTCTGATACTAATTTGTCAATTTCGCTTTTTAAATTTAAATTCACAGAAACGCTGATCTTATTTGTTTCTACGAACTCACGAATATCAATATTCATTGGCAGAAGCCAATCACGACCGATAACGGAGTCATAATCACCTTGAACAACGCGCAATACTTGGCGATATGATTTCCCTTTGAAATTAACATGTACTGGAATATATCCACGAATACGCACTATACCATGATCATAAGTCTTTAAAACGAATTTGCAAGGTCGCAATTTTTCACTAAGATTGAGCTCACGAAATGTTTTCTCTGAAATTAGAGTGAAACCAGAAGTCCAGAACCGCAATCTGCTTCAAATTTGACAGCTTTTCCCTCAACTTGCACATCAATGAAAATTTTGGGAGGGGGTGGATCATCTCCATCAGCATTTGTAGGTAAATTTTCTTCACCAAGCTGCCCAATATCAACTACGTTACATGATTTATTTTCAGCCGCAGGTTTTTGCATTTCAAATAATTCTTTCCTACTTTTTCCGCAAACAGTGTTAAGATGACCCACTTTTTGGCAGGAACTGCAAACAGCATTTTTATGACGACAATCCGGAGCTTTGTGGTTTTTCTTCCCACAACGGTAGCAGATAACAACCATATTTGGAGTAGAATTTGATTTCGACGAATTGGCATGAGAAGCACCAGGATTTGTAGAATTCGAATTGGAATTTGAAGCATAATTCTTTGAACCATTCGACTTTTTCTTCTGGAAGTGTTTTTTATTAACTCGTTCATTGACTCAATTTACAGAAGATGACTCTGAGGCTTTGACATTTGGTGCATTAAAATGGTCAACACCTTTGGTAGCTTGTTCAGAAGCAACAGCTTTTGCAACGACATCTTTCAAGGCCAATTTTGGAGTAGCAAAGCAATATTTTTGTAAAGTTCCGTCATTGGTACCACCAATACTTTGAGCTTTCAATTCTTCATCAAGACGCGTTTGATCGGCAAAATTGCAGTCTCGAGATAATTCTTTCAATGAAGCATAAAACGAGTTGAAAGACTCACCATCTTTTTGCTTTCTGTGGCGAAAAATATGACGTGCAACGTCCTCCAAAGGTGCAGGATGATAATGATCAGTAAGCAATTTCGTCAATTTATCATAATTCAAGTCCTTTGGATTTTCGGGAGCTGCTAAGCGTCGGGCAAGGGCAAAAATTTCGGCACCAGCACTCGCAATGAAGAATTTTGGCTTTTGAAGATCAGTAATTCCTAGGCAATCGATGTAGCAGTTGAAACGATCGAGGTAACTTGCAAAATCCTCACCCCCAGCATTGAACTCAGAAAAAAGAGCAGGAAAACCGTTTGCAGCCATAACTTTTTTTGCACGTTTTTTCTTTTTAGTCATTTATCATCACGAACGAATAAAAAATAATGCGCAAAATCGCGAAAATTTGTAAATTAATTTGGGATACACGCACTTGAGGATCCCATCCTCGTCGCCACTAAAACGTACTCGAAGAGAACGGACAAAACGAACCACATCGGAGATGTTTATTTAAGCAAGAATAGTACATGACTGATTCAATATTTTAAAACTAAGAAACGCCATACGGCATGAGTAATCTAGTAGCTAATCTAAGATAAGAATATGCTGACGACATAACAGTATATCCGTACGTAAAATGCGTGTAAAACGAGATCACTCCTGAAACTTTGCACAGAGACAGTACATGACCTCGTTATTAACGTGTGCTATGTAAAAAAATCCGAGGTCACGAAAAATGAGTTGGTGATCTCGGTTTGCACTATGTATATTATAATTTTTTGACCTTGTTTTGCACTAAATCTACATATATATATAAGGAGGGGGGAAAGAAGAACTTATGTTTTTTTATCTGATTTTTCAAATGATTATTTTGACAAAAATTGTTGAAGAAATTTCTTATATGTATGTACCTAATTTTGATTATGAAGGCGTGCATTACAAATAATCATCATTTTTCATCATCTACCTCTCAGGGTTTGAGCGTTCAGTTTTTAACGAGCGTAAAGTTTTGTTTTACTTACAACAAAATAAAATGTTTTAAACACCCCCCCCCCCCCCAACAGGATTTGTGCTGGGAACATTGATTTTGTATTTACTATTACTACATATATATATATCAGTAGGTACTCATTGGAATAATTTGAACTAATGCACCTAACAATAAGTGAGGCGCGCCATACGGGACATTGCTGTTGAGCCCAATTATTTTGCAATTCTCTTCTGAATTTTCAAAAAAAAAATCTATTGCCCAACAGTTATTTTACTGAGGAACTTTAAACTTTTGAATCGTGAACGATGTGCATTTTTTAGAATAAAGAGAATAAAAACAAATAATCAAGATAGAATGATGATTTGATATCTCAGTCAGTGTTGTCATAACATAACGAAAAAACGGAAAAAGCCGGAATTTTTTCCGTTATAATAACGTAACGATAAACGAAAACGAAATTTGTTGCAGAAGAAACCGTAACAAAATTATAACGTTACAAAAAATCGTAATGCTATAACGAAACGGAAAACGAAAAAAATTCTGTTATTTTTTCCATTTTTTTCCCGTTTTTTTTTTCTTTTTTTCTTCAATTTTTTGGGCAAAATGATTAAAAAATCATTAAGTAATCAATAAAAAATTGAAAAAGTTGGTTTTTGCCCTCGCTTTGCTCGGACTATTTGCTCTTCTTTTCCCTCATTAAAAACTTATTGTTTATACATTATTCAAGAAATGTTTAAAGTTTGAGTTTGAAGCAGAAAAATAAACTCCTCCCTTCATAAAGAAACCTTTTTTTTTACTTCTCAAAATATTATTAAATTTTTGAAACTTTGAATTTTGAAAGCTTTTGGCCTCGCTTCATTCGGGCTTGTTTGCTTTTCCTTTTCGAGTCCGAATTTAAAAAAAAATAATCATCATTCAAATTTTAAAATTTTGAAGCAAAATAATAAACTTTTTATAAGTAACTGATCACACAAAAAAACATTGTTTTTATGCCTCTCAAAATACTGATTTTTGAGAGCTTTTGCACTTGGTTCGCTCGGGCTTGTTTGCTTTTCTCTTTTCATTTTGGATTTTTCAAAAAAAAAATCATTCAAATTCTATTGCTTTTATGCCTCCTGGAATACTAATTTTTGAGAGCTTTTGCCGTCGCTTTACTCAGTCCTATTTGCCTTTCTTTTTCCATTTTCAATTTTTCAACAAAAAAAGACTATTCAAATTTCAAAATTTTAAAGCTTGGTAAGTAATAGTAATATGAAATATTTGCAATCGAAATTGAAGGATTCGACTTAAATTTGATTTTAAGCAAACATGATGTAATATTCATTCATCAATTTTAAAATTGAACATTAATTTTTAAAAATTCATCTCTAATAACTTCATGTTTTCTTTTTTTCTTGTTAAAATTGAAAAACTGGAATAAAATTTCACATTTTTTGCAAAAATTTGGCTAAGAACTTGAACATAAATTTCGACACCCCCCCCCTTCTAGACACCCTAAAAAATAGAAGTACTGACAATTGAAAAAATTTCATAAAAAGTGTCCAACTTTGTACTTTTTTCAGATTTTACTTTTTTTTTCAGAGAAACCCCCAATTTGGGCATTTCTGTGCTATAACGAAAAACGAAATGAAATAACGAAATAACGGAAAAACAAAATGATGTAATAACGTTAAACGAAAAACATAACGTAACAGAATTATCTGTGCAACGAAATAACGGAAAAATAACGTAACGAAAATTTCATTGAATCTGAAATCTGAAACGAAACAATATAACGTAACGAAAAAAAATTTCGTTATGACAACACTGATCTCAGTAAAAGGTTCAGAATGATGAGTAGCAGTGAAGTGTCATGATGTATGTAGATAACAAGTTGAATGTTATAATCGGTTTATTTGAGATGTTGGGCCTCTTTGTCAAGAGCTTTCACCTTTCCACATTTTCGTTTCAGTTTGGCGAAGGTATTTTAGATGGTTTTCATCCAAAACGTTAATCGGAAGGTATGGACGGTCTTCAGCGTGAAGGGACAGGTTTGAAAAACGTGTTCAGGTTTTTCCAATTCACCGCATTCGCAATGTGGATGAGTTGATCGGCCAAACTTATGGAGGAGATAATGAAACGTGCCATGGCCACTAAGGGCCTGTCTAAGGTAGAAGTCGATTTCCGAAAGAGGAATGTTTGTGTTTGTGTTCATACCTAGGTATACTTATAATTTTTTTTTTGTTTTTGTTGAAAAACAATATTCACTTATACTGCAGTTTAAGTAAAAGTATAATGTGTATAGCTTAGGTACTTGAAGAAAAAAATTACCTACTTCTCGCATTTTTAGTCATCCAGTGCGATATACCTACTTGATGTCTCAGATGCTATTGAATGCATTTTTGCGATTTGAGAATTTCGTTTGGCTTCTTGCTTCTTTTTCAATTTTGGACGAATATTGACTAGATCGGTACATAGAACACAATAGACTTTTCTTTTTTTTACCTACAGTTTATAGCTTTTTTTTCAGTTAAACTGATATTTACTTGCTTAAAAGTATAGTTTGTAGATTGTAATTCGTACGGTCAATGCAAATAAAGTAAAATAAAAAATACGTCATTTCAGCGAATTTCACCCAGACAGAAACCAGCAGTTTTTTAAATCAACTACTTATTCATTTTATTTTTTCAAATGAAAGTTCTGAAATTTGTTCATAATTATGTAGGTAATAGGTATGTAATGTACATCAAATCAGCTGCACAGAGGAAGGATTGCTATTCATTAAATGCAAATCTCTCGATACCAAATTTCCCTATTTACATTCATTCTAAAAAAATTTGAAAAAGGGAATGAAAAAAACTTGAATTTAGCGTAAAATATCTGAATCTTTGAAAAAAGATGGAATTTCGGTTCTAAAATGTCAATATTTGGTATGCTAGGTACTTTGGTAGATATATTTATTGGCTGCACAAAAATAGTTATTTATCGTATAATTTCATTATTTATGCTAATTACTATTGAGGTATAAGCTATATACCTATTTATCTAAATTTATAAAATCTGTAACTTCAGACAACTAAATAAGTCAATATGATTAGGTATAATTTATTATTTTAAAACTAAATTTATGATGTCGCGACTCGCGAAACATTTAAAAACTGCCATCTCACTGACTTCATCCGAGAACTCTGAAATGTAGAAAATATTTTTTGATTAGTCTCGAATTACCTACTTACATAGTATTTGCACGTTCAATAATTTTGAAATATCATAACATGATCCAATAGATAAGTAGGCAGATGAATTAGTTAGAATCAGAAACTGCTGGCCATTTCTATACAAGCAAATGTTTGAAACTGCACGTATGCATCAAAGTTCAAAATGCCATAAATGTGGATTTCTAGCTTTTTGTCCGAACCTACTTACTTACTTTTTAAATTCAAAATTTGAATTTTTCACAAATAATCGTTAAATTTTTTTTAAAAATGTAAAATTCATATGTATTACAATACGAAAATAAACTTCTGGCATGAAAAACATTGCTTTTTACTCCTCAACACGAAAATTGTTGAAATTTTCGTTCACTTTCCTTTTTTACAATCAAAATTTCTAGAAAAATTATTATTCAAATGTTCTAAAAATTTGAAGCAAAAAAAATTCCATATACGCATATCAGTATCGTTTGTTTACGTCTCGAAATACAAATTATTGAAAAGCTTTGCCCTCGCTTCGCTGGAATCATGTTCATATTTTTTTTTTTGCAATTGAAATTTCAAAAAAAAAAAACATTTAAATTCTAATAAAATTTGTCGTTCTTTTTGAGTACGGTAAACCAAAAATTGAAAAGTAAAACTCAACTTTCGCCTAGTGAAAATGTAAAAACTCGAGTACAAGCTTACAACTTCCAGCTTTTGATTAAAATTGGCTGGCCAAGGCACTAGGAATAGAATTTTCGGAGCCTGAAATACTATCTAGAGAAGTGGAGTGGGCTATAAAAAACTTAAAAAACAAATCTACAGGTCCAGACAAAATTACTAATGAATGCTTTAAAATAGGAGAGGAAATAGTTACAAAAGTACTGACCAAATTCTTTAATAAAATCTGGAAAGAACAAAGGATACCCAAAGATTGGAAATATTCAGATATCATTTTAATCTTTAAAAAGGGAGAAAGGGACAAAATTACTTAATAATTACAGACCTATTTCTTTAAGTTCAAATATTTCTAAAATCTTTTCAAAAATTGTACAGAGGAGACTTAGACATTTTTTGTATCAACCTAGAGAACACAGGCTGGTTTTCGCTCGGGGTTTTCCACAATTGATCATCTTCAGGTCCTAAACCAATTAATAGAAAAATGTAACGAATATCAAATAGAACTCCACCTAGCCTTCATAGATTTCACTAAACCCTTTGACTTACTAAAACATAAATTTCTGCTGCTGGCCTTGGAGAGACAGGGGGTCCCTCCCTTCTTTGTTGGGATCATAAGAGAACTATATACAAATTTGAAAGGACGAATAATTACAGACTACCTGGGGAACTTTTTGATATTCAACGACGAGTGTTATCTATGTGTACTTGTAACACTTGTAAAATAAAGTTTTTTTATTTTATTTATTTTATTTTTACCTAGTCTCCGGCGACTATGTCGAGTCGACGAATACCCATCAAAAGAAATAAGTTGGCTGCAATTGCATGAACTTACAATTAGCGACACCTACCTATTATAGTTGTGGGCTAAAATGAAAAGAACTAAGTATATTAGTCACTTTTGACATGCGTAGCTATAATTTCAATTTCCCGAGGAATTCATTTTTCAGGAATCAAAACTATACCTAAACTCTTGCAAAAACGTTGAGAAGTGTGGGTATATACAAAAAAATGCTGATCCCCAAACATTGCAGCATAAAATCAACCTAATAATTAGAATTCTTATTCAATACCTCGTAAATACCTAACTTGTAATTCGGAAATTCTACGGAAGTAATTTTTAAAAAAATATATACGTTATCATTAATTTAGTTACGTTATTGCTACTCACGTTGATAAGCTATCCACAAGATTTGCCACCGGGATCAACCCCAACATTTTCAACAGCCCACTTACGACCATCAGCACTGGTCTAAGTAAAACTGATACTGGTCCCAGTCCCAATGCACTTAATAAGCCCGCTTGAACTTGGATAACATTGACACACAAAAGTGCGACCAACAAAACCGTAAAAACTCCGAACGTATTCATACTTTTTTCTTAGAAACTTAATTTTTCAAGTCAATGGACAACTCAAGTTCTGAAAAACGACTATACTGTTTAGCAGAAAACACGCCTATTTATATACTTACGTATTCCTACGCCCCATATTTAATTTTGTATATTTTTCAAGGTTCAAAGTTATCAATACTTTGAGATAAGACCAATCGAAAATCATTTTGAAAAACAACACAAACGTTTTCCATTTTCTAAAAATCTAAATTACCTATTCCGATACTCTAAAACTCGATTTCCAAGCTCGTTTTTACGACTTGAAGGTAGTTTTGAGGACATTTTATGGTATTCTATTTCAGTAATATTTGCGTATTATATCGTTCTGAGGAAAAATACAAAATTTCAGCGATGATTTCGTGGAAAACCGTAATAGGTATACGTATTAATGATTCGTACGATTGTCTCGAAACGGTTCGGTTGATGAATAATTATATTGTAAAGTGAAATCTACGACAGTCCATGAGAAAATGCATGCGCCTATGATTCATGGGTAAGTATGCATCTCATTTGATGAAATTTCATCGCTGTTTGCCTATTCATGTAAAATCCAATAATTTTACATATTTACTTACTTACCTAACTAGATTCAACTTATAAATGTTCAGATCACTTTTTAGCCTATATCTAAAAATGTTGATTTATCAACGTGAATTCATTATGGGGTGAAGTGGAAAAAAAACATATCTCATCCTGGGTTCTGGAGAAAATAAGCAAATAAGCTGGCTTTGAGAGGGAACTACTTTGGAATATTTTGAGCTCCCCGCCGCCATATAAGATAAGAGCTGAGTCAGGGTCATTATTGAAAAAAAATTTTTGTTTTTTTTTCATTTTTGAGTACAATCACGTGGTGGATTGCGAGAACTGGGATTTCGTATCAATTTTATGGCACTTTTTAACCATTAAAACTTCCTTTCGAAAAAAAAAACATGTGCTCGGTGGGTTAAAAATACCTCGATGACGACCTTTTCTAAGGACATTTCGATCAAATTGCTCACATTTCTTTTTCTTTGGTTTTAGCTTATTTTTCAAACACCCACCGAAGTATAGGTAGAGGTACCTACGACAAAGGGAACACCATTGACAACATTTTTTTTGAAAAGAACAAAGCGAAATAGGAAGAGCAAGTAAAAGTATCACAACATAGCAAGATTTCAGCGTTGAAGCGAATTTTTGATTTTTTGGTGAATTTTTAAAAATCGAAAGGTCAAAAATTCGAGAAACCAGTATTTTACCAAACTGATCTAGAAAGTTTTTTTTTTTTTTTTTTGAAATTTGATGAGTACCTTATTTTTTACCCCCTTCCCCTTCTTGAATCGATTGGGAACGATTTCGAACCATTTTTGATACGAGTTCTAAGGCCTCCAAAACATTTTAGAAATTTTACATTTCCATAAGATTTTAATATCTAATGGAATTTAAACGGTAGGAATAAATTTGTTTTACTCTCAAATTTCAACATGCTGAATTGATCGGAGTTGGTTTCAAGCAGTTCTCTTCACCTTTATAGCCATGTTTCGGGATTTCTAAATTTTTCAAAAAGTGAGATAAAACCTTCCCAAATTAACTTTATAGCAAGTACATATATAAACGCGATTGGTGCTCATTGGTGAACTACGTGGCTTTTACACAACATCTCTCAAAAATCGGTTTCTGCCGGATTGGAATCGTAAGTAATATTTCTCCAGCGATTTTGTACCATTGAAAATTTTAAAAATTCGCTGTTGTGAACTGTGTTGTTTAATGAACAAAGCTGAAAAATTCAGTTGAGGCTTGAAGCCCTATTTTTGACATGATAAGTCGACTAGAGGCGGTTTTAAGCCGTTCTGGAGCCTCCAGAAATATTTTGGAAGTTCCAGTTTTCCCAAAAAAAATAAGGGAAGTAGATATTTCAACAGGTACAAATTTTTTGAACTGGACGAAAAAGAATTGAAGAAAACCCCCAAAATACACCATCATCCAAAACTTATTCAGTTGCTAAAATTCATTTTTCGATCTTTGACAAAGAACGTAGGAGAAGATAAGAGGGGTGAAATTGCCTTTTGGAGCCAGCGAGACAAAACTCCGGCAGTAAGTAGGTATTATCGAGATACTTGATCGCCAAAGTTTCAGACCTTAAGATTGAGTGGTTCTTAAGAATGAACAAGTTTCCTCAAAAATAGTTATGAAATTTTTCATTCAAAGTCCGCCCGCCCGATTTTAACGAGACATAAGTCATAATTATTGTAAGGGATTATTAGGGCTTCTCACAAAAAAGTTAACACCTCCTTCGACCCCTAATTCTTCCTTTAATGTTCAATCAATTTTTCAAATTGCTCCTTCCACGTTTTGGGCTTAATTAATGCGACATAGTTGAGAAGAAATTTTCAAAAATACGTACAAATTTATCTACCCAAAAATACCTACCGTAAGCAATTTGCAAATTTCCAACTGCTTAGCTTAGAATCTTAAAAATAGACTTTGATTTTGATGGCAATGACCTAAGTCGACGCAGAATCTCAACTGAAGGCCATTTTTCCCAAAACAAGTTCAGCATAAGGCTGTAGTGAAAAACCTACATTTTTTTTAGAGGGAGGGAGAGAGAGATTTATTATTTTAACTCAGCGGAGAATGCCTCCTTTGAAGACCCATATCTCCCTTTCAGGAGCATTTTCAACTCAAAATGAAGATCTCCATCAAATTCACCACGTACATATGTATAGGTATAATAGCATTTTGGGAATTCCTTCTTTACTTATGTTGTCAGCAGGATTGGGCAATGATCACTGAGTTTTTTGAAGAGCCGAACTTTTCCTCTTCTCCAAAAAGAGCCTGAAAGAGTCAATGAATTCGATCATTTTATAAAAAGAGTTCAGACGAGATCAAAAAACTCTTTTGAAAACTCTTCTCAATTCCACTCATTTTTGAATTTTTATTGTAAGCAATACATCGCCCTTCAGAATTTTGAACCAGTTGGCTGAAATTATTGGTATTTGTCAAAATCGTTGAAAAATAAAAACTAGTGAAGCCTGCAGTGAGCCACAGAATTTTAGTTTTACAGCGTTACTCGTACCAGTTGAGAATAAAGAAGATATTCAAACTCTTATTGAATCAAAAAAGAGTTAGAAAGAGTAATAAAACGTATTTGAAATTTCGAAAAAAAAAAGTTTGAAAAGAGTTCAACTCTTGATTATTTTATTTTATTTATTTATTTATTTATTTATTTATTTATTTTTTGAAAAGTCTTCCCAACCCTCAGTGCAGGTAATCAATGAATAAAAATCCTGAAAAACGCCTACGTTTGAACGCTCAAACGATGTACAGTGCATAAAAATAATAAGGAATAATTTGCGATAATTTTTCTCAGAATTACATACTTATGTTTATAGAATGTACAGAAGTTCTGAAGTGAAATACTATCGCTCTGATAACATTGGCTATGTTATTTTATTTGTTTTAAAAAATATTGAACAGATATCTAACAACTGGATTTTTGTAATTCTTAGTCTACTCGTATGTACGTGTCAACTTTGATTTTTCAGAATGAAATGTGTTACTCTACGAAGGTGAACAAAACGATTTGGTATTTTATTCTATTTTAAAAACTAAATTTATCATGTCGAGAGATATAAAAATGTAGTAGGAATAAATATGCTTGCACATAAAAGGTACGTTTTCTTCAAGAATTGCCATCTCAATCAATTGGCAATAATCCAAGCAACCTGAAATTGAAAAATAACTTTCCATTAGTTCTGAGTAAAATTACATGCCTATACTAGTAGGTAACATATTCTAATAATGAATCAGTTTGAATCACAAAATAATGAACAATTTTAACGAGGAAACTTTCAAAATTGGTAAAAGCTTCAAATTTTAAAATTCCCGAAATTATGTGGACTTTTAGGTACATACGATACAATACGTATAAAAGTCGAATTTTCACCTCTTCAGATTAATTGTTCAAGTTTTGTTAAAGAATCCACTAAAATTGATTTATCTTGTATGTAGGTGGCTTTGAAATGATTACAGAAAAATTTTTCGCGTGAAATTCTTCACTGCAAAAACATTTTTTCCAAAGAAAGTTTCTCCTGTGAAATTTTTCTCATGTTGCTACAATTTTGAATTTTGCTTTTCAAAATCAATTTTTCAAACGTTTTTGAACCCATCTTTAATGTGATTCATCAGAAGCACAGCGGCGTGTCAAAGTGCTAAGCTAGAAAATCAAATCTAACGAATTGGGAATTTTAACGTTGTGCTAGGGGAAGGAAGGTTGAGTTCGCTGATTCCGGTTTTCCTATTCATCTTCAGCACCAAACAACTCTTTTATGGATCCTTAAATGAAAATCTGAATCTCAAAGCTTTACAACATTGAAGATCTCAATTGGTTAACTAAGTAATTTCAGTTTTTGCATTAATTTTTACCCCCTCCCCCTCTCCCTCCCATCTTCACGTTTGTCACGGTTACGTATGGAACCGATTTTTTTGGGGAAGAACTTTCGCAGCGTAGGTAGGTACTAGGTACCTAATTTGTGAAGGAAGAATATTATTGAAAAAGAATTATTTAATTCGGGAAGAATATTACATATGGGACAAATTTTGCAGAATGAACTTTTTCTAGGAAGAATTTTCGAATTACCCACGTTGAAGAACTTCCAAATGACTTGTAGTAGGAATTCATCTACCATTCCATGAAGTTCATGTTTGATAACTTCCTATATTTTTTTCATCAATTTCAGATAAAAAGTACACATATCAGATATAAAAAAAGGCGTTGGCACTACAAATTTCTGAGTGAGATAAGCAGGTCTTTTCTAGTCACTTCTTTTTGGGGGCACGTTAATTCTTGAAAGTTGTAAGTCCATAATTTTTTGTACCTATGTATCTCTCGCCACTCAAAAATTCCCCAAAAAATTGATTCTTATGTTTAAAAAATCCTCGTTTTGTTCCAAAATTTCCAAACAAAGGTACTTTTTTTTGCCAAATTTGCTTGTAAGATTTTTTTTTGGTAAAATTTGTCCAAGTCAAAAAGAGAAATTTTTTGAGGGGAGGGGGTGTCAAAAAGCGTTAATTTTTGGCAAAATAGTCAAGGTGTTCATTTTTGGCAAAATTGTCCATCTCTTGTAAAATTGTCAAAATGACCCAATTTTTGCCAAAATTGTCAAACAGCCCTGTTCTTGCCTAAATTGCTTTAAAAAATTCGTTTTTACTAAAATTGCTAAAAATTTCCCGTTTTTTATCAAAAGTATCAGAGAGTGTCAATTTTGGCGAATTAATGAAGAATTGTAATGTTTTTTCTTCAAAATGCTCAGTAGTTTTTTGATAAAATAGTCAAAGTGTCGTAATTTTTACCAAAATTGCTAACAAAATGTTTTTTTTTTGCCAAATAGCCCAAAAAGCACTAATTTTTGCCTTGCCTGTCTAAAAAGCCCTCTTTTTATTTCGAAATTTTGTCAAAAAAATTTATTTTCTATTCACATCCTGAAAATCGCATAATTTATCGTGCGTTTACTTTTTCTTGTCGTGGAAATTACCTCATTTATTGTTCATTCTGTTAAAAACTTCTCGTGGAATTTTTTTATTTTTGTGGTTATTCTTTCTGTATGTATATCGTAGAAATCACCTAATTTGTCGGTTTTTTTTTTATTCAAACGTGTAATACATTTTTTTTGTAATGAAATTCGTGCAATCCTTTTTTTTTATCGCGAATGAGTTGTTTATCGTGTTAACCCCATTTTTTAATGTAACGATAAATTGCACTCTTTACTATTTATTTTCGAAGATCTTTATTTTCATTGATTCGTCGTCAAGTATTGATAAATCAATTGCAGAAACTTGAAATTTGGTTGAGAAAGGGCATGATTGTGGGATCAAAAAAGTAATGAACGAATGATCGCTGACGTATTCGTCTGACATTGGAGGTAAAAAGCTAATCTAGCCACGATTTCAGGTGCCGAATGCATTTTTGACTTTTAGTGATTTTTTTTTTTTAAATCAAATATGTGCCAAAAATAGGGAAAAAATTGAAATTTCATCAGAAAATCCAAAATATTTGAAGCCAGTTTTGGTAACTAAGGTTTTATTGTGAGTTTCCTTACTTGTCAAATTTTATGTATATAATTTTATACTCGTAAAATGAAAATTGGAGAAGGAAAAAAATTGATAAATATTGATTTTTGCAATGCTAAGTGATGACTTCTACAAGGGGAAAATTTTTATGCCTTTTCAGCAAAATTTATTCAAGTTTTTAAATATTATGCCACAAAAATGTTGGAACGTGTGTAAAAGTGGCGATGTTTTAACATTGTAGGTAATACAAAAATATTTGTTTTTCGACAAATAGATTTATTTATCAATTCGCTTCTTAGCTTTCAAGGATAGCCTTATACTTGGGTATTTGTACGGTATCAAATTGCATATACAGGGTACCACTATTTTTCATCATGGTCCACCCAATAGAAACTAACAATATGAATGCTTCACTTTAAAGTAAAAATTATGAATTAGTAGCAAATTACTTCAATTATGAATAATTCTACTGGAATAATTATTTTAAGAAATGTGTAATCATGTAGATATTTTACGTACGTGTAGGTATGTATGTACTTACTTTAATACAACCCACAAAACTAGTGTCAGTGGGAATAACAATGGATCTACAGCATCGATCACTGTTTTTACTAATGATTGTACTGTACTCAGTAGGTGTAGTCCTCCCAATACGAATTTTATTACAAGTCCCAAACCGAACAACAGCGGAGATAATAAAAACACCAAAGGTGTCAGCAGCAGTGTTAAACCAAATAACACTGGTAGCAACACTGGTTGTAAGAACTTCAACGCGGAGACTACCCCGTCTAATATTGGCTCAAGTGCACTCGTTAAGCCTCCCGCTTGAACTTGGACAACATTGATCCACAAAAGTGCACCCAACAAAACCGAAAACACTCCAAATTTATTCATATTTTTTACTCGAACACTACTTATTTTCCAATTCAACGCACAACTCAAAAACTCCAAAACGACTGTACTCGTTTGAACAAAACTTGTCTTTTTATATCGGTACTTACCTATATTTCTACGCAAGTTCTTCGATTTTGTGCATTTCTGAAGGTTTAATGTTATCAATACTCTGAGATAAAGGATGTCGAAAAACATTTTTAACATTACCAACATTTTCCAATTTTTGGAAAACCGAGAATCGAGATAACCGATTTCCTTATACACTAAAAACTCGATTTACGAGGTTTTTTTTTCACGATCAACACGTAGCCTTGGAGACATTTCATAGAATTATTTTTCAATGGTAGGTAAGTACGTAGTTACGTACTTGCATTTTTTACAGTTTTGTGAAGAAATTTCGAAATTTCAGTGAAAAATTCATCGATAAGCGTAGTTAAGGGGATGATACCGTATGGACGAGCATGGCTGATGAATTATTGAAAAGTAAGCTCAACGATATTCCAGAATTTTTCAAAATAGGTGGTCAAAAATTTATCATAAATTGGTTAAAAAATCAAATGCCTAATAGTCACGTAGGTATACTTCAGAAAACGTTGGGTTTAGTTACATTTTAACTGCAATCACTTTCGAACTTTGGTACTACGGTTGAAAATACCTCTACCTACGTATAATATTTTTAGGGGAAGTGAAGAAGACAATTTTATCGAAAAGGTGATCTGGGCAGTTAGAACTCTGAAAACGTTTTATTTTTGTCATGTTCCATCGTATTCCTTCTTTGAGACTCATTTTCAACAATGTAGTTTGCTCACTGTTCCTATTCGGTACCTAGGTAAAACAATCGAAGATCTCATTCATCGATTAGGCTGCAAAATTTTAGCATGCCCTGTATCAAAAAACCTAAATATGTGCCTCAAAATCTACTTAAAGGATAAATATAGTGCCAAGTACATAGAAAAATTTCGAGCAATTCAAACTTTTTTTTTACTGATTTCTTCTATTTGTAAAACTTATCATAAGTGTAGGTATAGGTACCTTATTCGTACGTATGTCGTATGCAGTACATCCATGAAAATCATAGTATGGTTTTACAGATAGCTATCGTGCAATGGTATAACACGTTTTATGAGCAGTAGTTCTCCTTATAAATGCACATTAGGGTGGATTGCAAAATAAAAATCGTTGGAGGATTTTGACCTAACTTATTGAAGAAGTTCATTTTGAGGTGCAAGTCACTCAGAAAAAATTTCAGTTTCGAAGGTACCCCTTGATGAGAGATATGGGTACTCACAGAAAGGGGACATTTTCGAAAAAATTGTGGGTTTTAACCCATCAGTTTTTCAACACCTTAATTGCTAAGCATTTTCAACTTCTTTTTCATCAGCCAACAATTTTTGAAAAAGCTGCCAAAATGTGGACCCTAAAAATTTGGGAAAAAATTCAAATATTCACGATACCTAACAAAATAAGTAATTTTTTTCTTATTTTTTTGTCCATCGATGTAAAATAAAAGAAACACAAAAAACTTGATGTCTGAATTGAATATTAATTTTTCAATTTTTTCTTTCAAATTTTTGAATTTTTGGAAAACTTTATTAAGGATTTTGCATTTGTATTTATTCCAGTTTAGGGTAAAACAGAAAGATAGTCAACATTGCTGCAAAAATATCAATTCGAACGTAGATATTCTCCCCATTCCGTGTATTACTTGCTGCCAAGCCCCAAACAAAAATGCTCAATTTTGTCTCATTCGCTATATCTACTCAATTTATCGGTTTTATCCATCATCTTTCACCAAATTGTTTTCCTTTAGATTTTTTACTTTAATTTTAATCTGAAAAAATTAATCACTTTGCTGGTTATACGTATAAAAAATTCTGGAAAAAAAGAGGATTTTTTTATCCGAATCTGGGAACCTCTTGCCAGGTCCCCCGGATCTCGCTTGTTTTTGTATTCTACTGAACGGTTAAACATTTTCTAATCACTTTATTTTTGGATAAATGCGTGTTTTAAATTTATTTCTTCTCGAGTGGGTGTTTCGCATTAATCAAGCCAAACCTTCATTTTGTGTTGAAAGTTACTCAGAAATTTTTTTAGCTCTGGAGGTGCCCCTGGAGAGCATAAATGGGCCCTCAAAAAGGAAGCATTATTTTCGAAAACGTGCATTTTTCGCTCTTTTCACTGCCTAGCCTGTTTCGAAGATAATGATCCACTCTCACATAAAAATATTGGGTATACAGATACACAACACACACAGATTCTGCGTCGATCTATGTTATTGGCATCAAAATCTGAGACCACTTTTAGGGTTCTACCAAACGTTTGAAAATTTGTAATCGCTTATTTTTGAGATAAATTCGAGTTTTAAAATTTTTTTTGGCAAATATTTCGCATCAATTATGCCAAAATATTGCAAGATATAAATCCTGAAACTGGGGAAATATTTTGGAACGCAGCGGTGCCAATTTTTAGGTATTTATTACCAACTTGAAAAAATCAAAAAAAAGTTGGTGGATTTCGACTAAATTCAGGAGAAATTTTTACTTTGAGTGAAAAGTGACTCAGAAAAAATTTAGCTCTGGAGGTATCCCTGGAGGGGAAATTCGGGTCCTCAAAGAGGACGAGGCATTTTCGTAAAAACTTCATATGTAAGATTTGGCTATTTCTCTAGATTTTTTCAAGTTGGCAATAATAACAAAAAATTGGCATCACTGCGTTTCAAAATATTTCCCCAGTTTCAGGAATGGTATCTTTTAATTTGTGAAGAAAAATTTTAAAAATTCAAAATTCAAAAATGAGCGATTTGTAAATTTTCAACCACCCAGTAAAACCCTAAAAGTGGCCTTGGATTGTGACTGCAATAACATACATCAACTTAGAATCCCAAATATTTTCTTTTAGGACTGGGTTATTTTTCCCAAAACAAGTTAGGTAGCGATGGAGCGAAAAATTCACGATTTTTTCAAAAATGCATCCTCTTTGACGGCTCGCTTTTCTCCTCCAAGGGCATCTCCGAAGTCTGCTGACTTTTTTGGGGAGTATTTCATCCTAATATGTATTTATATCTGAGTACATACGTACTCGTAGGTACGTAAAGTATGTACATGATGTATGTACCTGGGGAAAGTTCTGCCTTCATCGCAGATTGTTTTGTATTGGTTTTTTAATGATATTTCTCTGATTTAGGTACTCGTAAATGTAGGTACACGTTTTTAAAAAACCTATTAGGTACCTATTTGTTGCAGATTTCATTTACCTACTTACGGTTATATTTAGACAAATCATTTTTTAATTTCTTCCCTCCCTCCTTCTGCAACAGATTACTGATTCATAGTCCTAGATAATTTAGAATAATAATGGGCTACGTAATAATATTCATTTACGTATATTATTTTTTTTGTCTACAGGTGAGTGAAGAATTTCCATTTCTTTAAAGAAAGTTATGTGGGTAGTAAGTACCAAGTACCTTCCTACCTTGTATTGTATTTTTATTATTCGAAAAATAATGTTAAGGTACATATTATTAATTCTTTCGCTTAAGTATTTCACTCGATTACTAGTTTGAAATTGATTCTTATTCAGTAATAAGGTCTAAGTACATTTATCTGGTATGGGAGAGTAGGTGAATTTTTTAGTCTTTTACTGATCGTTATCACTGGAAATTACATATGAAGAGTGATATTCCAAAACTCGCTTTGTCCATTTTTATCAAAGTGCGTTTTTCAGCTGTACATGGTAGATGAAGTAGTAACTCACATTCCTACACCATCAACCTACCAAAATAAGGTGTTAAACTCACCTAAATAGCCAATTCACTAAAAATTAAAAAAAAAATAATCTTCCAAAACGCACTTTATCCATTTTTATTGAAATTTTTTTCAGTAGTATTTAGTGGATGAAGTGTATACCTACACTCCTACATCATAAATCCACCCAAATAAAGTGCTAAACTCGCCTAAAAAGCCATTTTACCCGTTTAAAGGGAAACTGTTTTTCCTCTTTCCTGAAAAGTTGTGAAAATGGACAAAGTGAGTTTTGGAATATCACTCTTCATATATGTATTTTTTACTTGTTCAAACATTCACTGAATGTTTAATATATATTCGAATAAGATTGGAAAGAGGGAACGCATTTCCTCAGAAGAAACTTCAATTATTTTCATTGAAATATACCTAGGTATGGCTATATCATACCTATTTCTACGCAATTAATGCACAAGCATGGTGTAACTTTCACTCGTCTAATGATAACTCATTATATGCGCGTAAAATTCAAATGGAGTTTCTGTATGGTGTTGGGAAGTGGAAAAGAAAACTTCAAAATTTAGTTCATAAATGAATGGAACGACTAACTCGAATTTTTGATCTATTCTTAAAATTATATTTTCATAAGAAAAAATTTATTTTGTTTTCTTCTTAACGGAAATTCTAAAATTTACGTAGTGGGTGAAGGGGTTAGAAAATTTTTAATTTTTTTTGGAGCTACAGTGGAAATTTTCGAATTTTTAGTGAAGTAGGTAATGAAGGAAATTTTTAGACCTCGTTTTTCTGGCTTAGTAGTTGAGGAAATCTATTTGTGTATGGAAGAAACTGTTTGTACCTATTTTAGTTGGTCCGAGAATTTTTCTGTGATCAGAACCAACTAATTTGGATTTCTTGAAAATTCGAATGAGTTTCAGGATTCGACACCTCGTAATTCATTCGGTGGGCATGGAAGATTAAAATATTTCGATTATATTTTCAAAGTCAGTGATATTAACTATTTCCCTTTTACTTGAATAAGAAATTCTCTGATCATTTGAACACTTTCTTTCTACTGTTTTTTAATACTTCTTGTTTTCGAAGAAAAAAATTATTATCAGGTTCAAAACCTACATACGTCAATGGAAATCATTTTATGAAAGGAAGTACATACATAACATAAAACCACACTCGATAACATATCTTTTTGAGTACGAATTCAGGAAAAAAAACAAGAAAAACGCTTTGTTATCGCCATATTTTATTTTTTTTCACTTTTACTTAATTTTTTGAAGACTTTAAGCTCATTGTGTGCCTACCTACCTACCTACCTACCAACCAACCTATATGAATCATGGATCAGTTTGAAATTTATGTATCATTACTGGAAGAGTAGACTACCCTATTCAATTTTCTTCTCGAATAATACGCATTTGCCTTAATTAGGTACCTACCTACATATTATTCCAAAACTGGTGAAATATTTGGAGTACATTTGTGCTCATTTTTAGAGTTTTTGCGCGAAGCGCGAAAAAACTCTATTGTAATCACTTTTTCATGGTAGTCATCGTAGTCATCGTAGTCATCGTAGTCATCGTAGTCATCGTAGTCATCGTAGTTTTCGTCGTCATAAATCTTTTTGTAGATTTGTAAAATGCTAAGCAATATCCATTAAATATATATCGCTACGTTTTTTTTTTTTTTCTAAATTCCCAATAAAATTCAAAATATTACTGTTGATAATATTGATGATAATGAAGAGCGAAGAAGTATTTAATAAATAATAAAGCATTCAAAAATTAGCAGTTACGATAATCGTACCTTCCTGATAGTTGATGATTTGTGTGAAGTCGAATTTGTAGAATTCGATTCTGCGAAACAATGGTAATAATAATGATATTTTCTAGGTTTAAATAAATTTTAAATTGCCAAATAACAATACAAGGACTGATCAAAAAGTTTGCAGCTGTTGGATGCTAGGCGAAAACAAAAGCACACAGCGAAATTGAACTTTTAGTTCGTAGTTAGTACACCTTTACGAAGGCATTCCACAAATTTCAGCTAGATCCCTCAAGCAAGGCATATTATACAGACGTTTTTCTAAAAAGTAGATAGTGAACCTATTCCGTTTTTTTTTTTTAATTTCTTTTTTAATAACCAAATAGGAGTCTATTTTAGTGGATGACGGGTAACTTTTTCATCATACCTACCTACTACCAATAAACTTCCTGCAACTTTTTAATGATTTTGATTTTTCACGACATAACTTTGATCAAAAACATGGTGCAAATTTGATGACATTTTTCTTGAGGAAATATTACTTTTTCAGGATACTTAAGGGTTTCTATGGATAGATCTAGAATTCGAGTTTTGAAAAAAGTTTTTTTTTTAATATGAGCTTTTTAATGTGACGCAATCAATTTTAAGGTACAACGAAGGAAAGCATAAAAATTTAGCTTTAACTCCAGCAACAGCCACAAAGAAACAAAATACGACAGCACAAAGTTCATCAAATAACGGAATAAGTGAGAAACCGTTGGAAGATAACATAAGGAAAACAAGTAATCAAATAATAAAAAAACATATATGTCACTAAAAAATGTCACCTATATATTCAAAAATTTTTGATTTTTTTGGATTAATTTAGATTCGATGGATTCGGCACTTTTTTCAAGTATTATTGAAAGTGTGAAAAAAGTTGACGCTGCAGAGCAGCAAAAAAAAATCGAGGAGCTCTTTTCTTTGTTTAAAGAGGTGCCAATACCAAGTTCGATCACGATTTCGTTTCTGCAATTGTTTGAAAAAGTTTACACGAATATAACTGATGCGAAAATGAGAAATAAAATCAAAAGGGGGCTTTTTGAGATGAGCATGGCCGAATAATTTATTGTGTATTTTGGAAAGATCTTTAAATCTCCTTACGATTCAAATAAAAGAATTTTCTGCAACGAGTTCATTTTTTCAAAAACTGTCTTATAATGTCATTTTTTACTTTTTTTCTGAAAAAATATGCGAGATAGTTGAAAATGTATGCAATAAAACTTTTTCAAAATCAAATTTCTACCTTAAAATTATTTTAACAATTTGGTAAAAATAGCTGCTTCAACGAAGGATGAGAATTATTGTAAAATTGCTTCGGTTGAAGAGTGACTTTTGGATTTTGAAAACATCGTCTACATCAATTAAAATTCAAACTTATCCTGAACTTTATTTTTTTAAATACCTTTTTTTTTAATGATTCAAGTGAATACATTATACCTCAAACGCAAAAACTCTTTTGTAATCAGCGATTAGCTGATGGCTTGTTGGTGATTACTTCCAATTTCAAAAACTCAGCTATTCTTGGCTACTTTTTTCAATTTTTTGAAATTGCCATTGTGGGTGATCAAAAAATCGGAACATTCTGCATTCTAAACACAAATTTACTTGAAGGTGAATGATATGCAAATTCTCAACCGTTCAGTAGAAAATATGTACCATCTTTGGTTACTAGACTATTCTTCCCAGAACAGGTTGAATAAATACTAGGTAAGGGTAAAGTGCCCTATTGCCGACCAGGTGCCTAAATCCAACCACCAGCATATCTCGTCCAATAATGCCTCGACTATCCGGGAGAAAATGTTTTCTAATGTATTTTTCACAGATAAAACGATTAAGACCAAAATCACAACCCAAAACCCAAAACTCGCGAAATTATTGCCAAAAAACGAAATTCAGAAAGTGAAAATTAACTTTTCCGACAACTTCAATCACCTGTTGCGTAAATGTGTGATTCTTCCTAAAAAAAGCTCCGATTAATTTTAAAAGTTCATAGTTTTATGACTAAAAGGTGATAATTAATTTTTGGATCGATTAAAGGTAAGTTGCATAAATTTTCCATCAAATTTATTTTCATAGGGTGCCCTAATTCCGACCACCAATGATTTGGCTATATACTTGAAATTTTTATTTTCCTGGATTTTTGAAAAAAACGCCAAAATGTAAAAAATGGTGTGCTGATGCAATGAACAAAGCTGTAAAAGCTGTAAGAAAACGAGAATGTGGGTATCTAAAGTCGTCTAAACAATTTCCAAGTGTTTCAAATGGGGACATAAGATTTGTGATGAGGGATCAGAAAAATTTTTTAAAAAATTGAATATTTGTTCCCCTTTGCTTAAATAATTAATTGCCTTTCTATTTGTGTCATTTCAATTAATAAACAAGGATGTTGACATATTATTTACCTTCTTTTTTTCAATTTTTTTGGTGTGGTCGGAATTAGGACACCATTTTTGCAATTTTCAATTTTCTCTGTTTTTGGAAAAAACGTCATAAAAAATTTGTGGGGGGTTTTAGGTTTAGTGGCTTTATGGCATTAAACTAGAGGTATGTGGCTATCATTTAAGCCATTGTGCGCGCAGCTACGTCAATTACAGGTCTCATAATTCCAAAAATAAACTAGGTGGTCGACAATAGGGCACTTTACCCTTACATAGAGCGAAAATCTACCTTTGTTTTCGAAAATGCTTTCTCTTTGGAAGCCTATATCTGCTCTCCAGGACCATTTCCAGAGCTATAATTTTGTTGGGTGATTTTCAACACAAAATAAAGATCGCCGTACTGAATTCAGCTAAAAATTTATTTGACTGTTTTTTCACGATTTGACCTAATTTTCATCTTTTTATGATTGATACCAAATTCCGATTAGGTATTCATTCAACAATCTTTGTATCCAAAAGCAGGCTTGTTAACCGGGTTTCAACCATTAACAATGAGTAACCGCAAATTAACCAAAAAAAGTATCCCTTCACCAAAAAATTATTTTTTGGAAATATCACGAAAAAATTTTTAGAAAGAAAAACTGTTAGAAATCAAACAGAAATTTTGAAGTTTCGTTTCCTTGTTTTTGAATGTGGTTTTTTCAGTGTAGGTAGCAATTTGAAAGTTCAATCGAAAAAATGATTAAAAAATGAAGTAAAAAACTTGAATAGGAAGTTCGAAAAATTTGAAACTGGTTGCATCGTACTCATTAAACTATTGAAGCTCGATCGTAAAGGATATTTTAGTAATAAAGGGCAATAAAGAACTGTTTCTTGACAGGATTGTTACCTTAACCTTAACCTTAACCTTAACCATAACCTTCAACTTGAATTTTGGCTTTCTTATTGAATTTTTAACCATAACCTTGACCAGAAATTTTTTTCGGGTAATAAGCCTGCTCGAAAAGGGCTCATCTTCTTCATCTATTGAAAAAGTTGACTCTTTGTAATTTGTATAGGAGTATACATGTACATTGTAAACCTTGTGTAGTTTTTCACCGCTCAATTCTGTTTGAATAACTGGCCATTTATGTTGGCATGAAAACGTAAAACTTGGTGTTGAAAAAAAAAAGAACTTATCTCTTACAATTTAGATAAGCACCAGGTAGATATTAATTTCGTAAATCCAATATTTTTAAACACAGTAAAACGACAGGGAGTGAAAAAAAATGACTGGTCACATGTTCTGTCTTGAACGTACTTATCTACTACCATACCTACCAACGTTTAAGTTTTTTTTTTTTACAAAATACCAATGAATTTATTTCAATTTCACAAAAATATCAAAACTGAATACAATTTTTTGGAAATCAGAACTGTGAATTTTTTATCGCCAAAACTTTCGAGAATTTTGGAAAATCATCCAAAATGAGGATTTGCGCTGCTTGGGAATGGGAAAGTACTTTGGAAGATAAACAAATTTTGTCACTATGAATTTTTGCCCAAGTTTGAAATTAAAGGGATTAGAAATATTTCAGAAGAAAAAATTGAGAAAAAAGTTCTTTTGACCTTTGGAATGGGTAGGTAGGTACTTTGAAAAATGATAAAATTTTGTCATTGTGAATTTTTACGTAACTTTGAAATTGAAGGGACCAGAAATATTTGTTTCTTTTAAAATATTTTCTTTCGAAATATTTCCGGTCCCTTCAATTTTGAAGTTGGGAAAAAATTCATAATTACAAAATTTGTTTATTTTCCGAAGTAGATTACTACCCATTTCCAAGGTCAAAAATACGTTTTTCTCAATTTTTTTCAAAGCTCGATTGCTCCTTAAATTTTAAAGATAGGCAACTTGTCCATGTAACGTTTTTTTCAAGTCGCACCCGGTTATATCCAAATCTGAAGTTTTCACATCCACTCATCGGACACCCTGCATCCTCAATTGAAGATTTTGAAAATCATAAAATGAAAAAATAGCGATGAAAAATTGCTTCAGGTGGTATTGTTAGACTACATGACTGCAGTGGTGAGAAATCATCCCTTGTGAATGATAAAATCGGTTGAGAATATTGATAGGTATATATTTTTATCTACTCGTAAGTACTGAAATTCGATTTTCAACTTTTGTCCTGGGACATCCTCCTATCAAATGTGAACACTTTTGTAATGTTTCAAATAGTAAAAGTAGATATAATTCAACTTACGAAAATTAACGAAATTTTCAAATTTTTCTTTCAATCTGCAACTTTTTAACCTTCGATTCCTGCCCTAAAATTACCCCTGGACTTTTATATCTATAATATGCATCAGGGAGATGCAGAAACTCAAAATTGCATCTTTTTAGCGGTTTGTCCGTTTTCATGTGGTAAAATTACAAAATCTGAGCTCTTTTCAAAAATTACCTTACTCTAAGAGTCCTCAGCTGTACCTATCCCATTTTACCTAGGGTGCTCATTTTTCATGGTACACTTTCGACTCGAAGTAAACTACTTCTATGAGTCTGGTCAAAATTCATGGTGTGTTTTTTTTTTTTTTTGAAATGCCGATAACCCTATTGAGTGTTGAATTTTCACTCAAATGTAAACACTTGAAGCTAAGGATAATAATAGGTAGCATTTTCGAAAAAATTTCATAAGATTTTGGCTAGGTGTTTTTCGATTTATTGAAATTGGCAAAAATGATTGAAAAAATGACACCACTGCGTTTCAAAATATCTCTCTAGTTTCAGGTATGATATTTTGCAATATTTTGACATAGTTAATGCGAAATATTTGCCAAGAAAAAATTTTCAAAAAACGAGTTTATCCGAAAATATCCGATTTACAAATTTTTAACCGCTCAGTAGAACTCTAAAAGTGGTTTTGGATTTGAACGGTAATAGCATAGATCGAGGCAGAATCTCAAATACTTTTAATTGAGACTACACAATTTCCCCTAAAACAAGTTATGTAGCGACAGGAGCAAAAATATCACGAGTTTTTCAAAAATGTTTCCTCTTTGAGGGTCCAAATCTCTCTTCCAGGGGCACCACTGTAGAAACAAAATTTTATGGGTAATTTTCAACTCAAAATGAAAGTCTCCGCTGAGTTTGGTCAAAATCCGTCGTTTTTTTGGCGATTTACCCTATTGGGAAAGTGGCTAAGTATATTTTGAAATTTTTCAAAAAGTGTGTTCGATTTTGCTCTTAGGCACTTTTATGAATGTTTAATTGAGAAGTACCTAGCGTAGAAACAAATATGAAGTAGGTACTGTCAAACTCCCTAATTTCGAACACATCTTTTCAACGAATGAAAAGTAAACAGTGAAAAAATGAAAACCGGGAATATATTTCTTGTAGGTAGATTTTCTGGTAGAAAATTGTTCAATTTATCCTTTTGATTTTGTTTTTATCGATCAAAAACCTAGTGTCCGAAACTAGGGGGGGGGGGGGGTTGACAGTATTCTTTTATTCTATTCATTGTGAGAAAGTGACGAAATTGAATTAAATTTATAAGAAATCATATTGAACAACAACTTTCAAAAATATTTATTTTATTTACCAAGCGTGGAATTGGTTTTATTTTAAGAACCTTGATGTTTGTGGAGACTGTGCCTAGTCGTATATAATTAATTAATTATGTTAGGTAATCATAAACATGATCATTGAAATTATGGTAGGTATACCTAGGTGGATATGTGTATTGTGTAGCTAAATAATTGCATATTATAGATATAGAATAAATATTAGGTTCGGTGCAAAAATTCATCATTCTATGTCTTCATAGGAATCATCTTGTTAGAGCCGAAGTCCAAACCATTTAAAAAATGGATCAAACTGAAATTTTCAAAATAAAATTAATCTTGATGTACATTAAAATGTAATCCGAATCGCTATAGTTCAGAAATAGCCTAGGTAATTCAGGACACATTTTCAATGCTGAATATTAATCTATTAAACGTCTTACCATAGTGCTGTTTATTCCAAAATTTTTTAAGCTTGAATTGCATAGGTATTTTTGAAAACATTTTTATAAATATTTCCAAAAACCTTTTCCAATTTGAATAATTCAAGTGCGTATAAAAGTACTCACGGTCTTTGCTATGACGCCGAAAAGAAACTTCACGAAGCGGCGTCCTGGAAAGCACGAATGCTGCACTACATATTCAAAAGGATTTAATAGGTCTTTAGGCAGTGCTATTGGAATATTATTGAAGCGTCCCTTCGCATTGCCATGATGAATAACGGCGGCCGCAAACACAAATCCGAACAAAATGACACAATTTTTGAAATTCCTCATACTTGATGTATGTACTTCTGCTTCTTGATGTGAAAAATACGAGCGACGGGGGAAAAATAACTGAATCAGAGCACTTCTTGAGTAACTAGTAGGTATTTTATAGGTATGCCTGCTATTTTTAAAGGCTCCAAAGCTGATAATTTTTATAACTCTCGTGATAATCTAAAGTACTTTTGAATATACGATTTTCCAAAGGAAAGTCTCTAAGAATATTAAATCTTATCACTTTTGCTTTGACACTTGTTCGTGTATAAAAATAGAAAACCATTATTGGGGAATTCTCAGAAAATGGTAAAATTCGCGCGAATGGCAAATTTCTCGAAGGGTTTATCGCGAACTTTTTTCTTTTCTTTTTTGGTTAAGCGAGGGTTTGGTCATATATCGGTGAAAAATGCTACCTTTTTAGTCGCCAAACCGACGAAAAGTCCTATGACTTGGCCGCGAATTTGAAGAACAAGTTTTGCATCATTGTACTTCCTCGTACTTCCTCCATCTCGAGGAACGAATTCAGACCGGCAGCACAAAATGGAGCAGGGACTCTTTACTAATGATTCCTTTTTGAAATTAAGAAAAAGAAAAAATTTATGTTTTTTAAAAGCATCCTATGAAATTGGGAAATTCTTCCTCCCTCTTTGAATGTCTCTATTTGCACTTCAGGCTATCCTCCGAAGCTAAAATTTTTTGGATGATTTCCAACTCAAAATAAAGATCCTCACTGAATTTGAGTGATGTCGTTAATTTTTTTTTTACGATTCACTCCAATGTACGTACCTACATCTTTTTATGATAAATATCCAATTCCGAATAGGGAACTACGTTTTTTTAAGAATCTTTGTAAGTAGGTAGCCTATGAAGGGGGGGGGGGACAAACTGCCAAAAAGTAACCCTAGTTTTCCACCCGTCAATTCTGTTTGAATATATATCTGATATTTTTAAATACCTACATAGATAGTGAAACGACAAGGAGTGAAAAAATTTCCTGCTCGGAATATTCTGTCTTGAAAGTACTTAAGTACATAAATGGGTAGAAACCTACACAAAATTTGCGCAAAGCAATATATTTTATCTAAAGTGTTTCCGGTCTTCAAAACAAAATGAACGTTTTTTTTTCAACTTTTTAACGTGATTTTGTGGAACTTTCGTACCAATGAATTCATTTCAAGGTTACAAAAATATGAAAATTGAAATGTGAAAAGACAAAATCGTGCATTTTTGTAAATATCGCCAAAACTTTCAAAAATTTTGAAAAATTATTCCAAGTGCGAAATTTGAACTGCTCGAGTAAACTTTGGATTGGCTTTTGACCTCTATACTTTCGCATCTGTTAGTAATTTTATTTCTCGAAAATCATCTTTCGTCGGAAAGGTTTTTTCACAACTGCTTTCTTTTTATTCTGTGTCATTTCCCCGAATCCAGCTTCTTTTCTCTTTTCTGATGTACAAATAGTTACTTATATCTGAATTTCGACAAACTTATATTTTTATTTATATCCTGGATTGAATAGTTTGGAAATTCTAAAATGAAAAAATAGCGATGACAGATTTTTTCAGGTGGTTTTGCTGGATTACTATAATCGCATTTTGACCTCTCGATCATCTTGTTTTTTCAAATGAAATATACTACTCGTATTTTCGGATTTCTTCAAAAATGCAAAAAAAATTTAAGAATTTTTTCACTACAATTAAAAATGGCTGCAATGATAAAAAAATCATACTTACTTATTGAATGATCTAATTGGTTAAAAATATTAATTTATTTTATCCACTAAAATTATATTTTGCAATCAAGTTTTTTTATAGGATATCCTCGATTCCTCGCGTATGAAAGTAAACACTTCTGCAATGTTTTGAAATATGAAAAAAAATCCAAGTACGTACGTATTGACTTTTGAAAATTGTTGAAATTCCCAAATTCTTCTCTCAATGATCTGCTACCTTTCAATCCTCAATTCCCACCAAAAAAAATTACCTTGGATTTTTATCTCTATAATGGATCAGGATGATGCACAAGCTCAAATTTCATCTTTTTAGGGATGTGTCAGTTTTCCTACGCAATGTTCAATGAGGTAAAATTGCAAAAAGGAGTTTCTTTTTCATGAATTACCTCACTTTGAGCACATTTAGCTCTGCCCCTTCATATGATGCCGAAATCCTTCATGGGAGACTTTTAACTCGGAGTGAACAACCTCTATGAATTTGATCAAAATCCAAGTTATGTTTTTTTATGTCGATCCGACGAAATTAAATTAAATTTGAAAGAGATATGGTGAGCAAACAATTTTGAAAATATATTACTTAGTGATCGTACCTACGTATAAATAATTAGGTTAATCATGAACGTGATAAGTAATTGATAAGATTATGATTGGTGGTTATGTGTAAGTGACTGCATACTGCATAAGTGCATAGGTAGGTATTGTGGATAGAATAAAATATTATAAGTTCAGTGCAAAAATACGTCATTTTATTTCTTCATAGAAATCATCTCACTACAGTTTAAGTCCAAAGATTCCAAAAAATGGATCAAGCTGAAATTAGTCCGGTCATTTTAGCAAAATTTTTAGTCGAACCTCGAAAAAATTGGGGGAAAGCTGAATTTCACATTATTTGTTCAGATCTGCCTCTAAAACAACCCATCAAAAGTTGCACCCTGTAACTTGCCGGCTACCTCCGCAAGAGGTCATTAACCTTTGTCAATCTACGTTTTTCGGCTACATCGCCGAAATGAAGGGTCGGAGGAAAAAAAGTAATTGAATTAAAATTATTCTACGTCAAATTTCCTATAAGCGTGACCAATTCAGTTAAAATATATTTTTCAATTTTTGGTAAATTTAAAAAAATCAAATTTAGGCCAAGAATGAGAAAAAAAAATCAAAATTTTGTCAAATTGAGATGTAAAGCTGGAATTTGGGACATATCCTATTTTCGACCTGCCAAATCGATTGGAAACTATTTCAAACCGTTTTGACTTTTGAGCAATTCTGGAGCCTCCAGCACATTTTTGAAACTTGAAATTCCCTCAAAATTTCATCAAATGAAGTTGAAAAGCGGAAATTTACGCTGCAATCCAATTTAAACACGCTATTAAGTCTACTTCTGGTGGGTTTGAGTCATTTTATGGCCACCAACAACTTTATGAAAGTTCTTAGGGCCTCCAGTAGATTTTTGAAACTTGAATTTTCAGTTTTTCTCGTAAACCTAATATTTTTGGAGTAAATCGCAAAAAACGTAAATCGGAACCGGTTTTAGCCCCCTAAAAAATTAGCTCCTGGGTTAGGAGGTTCGGGGTTTTTTTGGTAGCTCAGGGGGTTCATCTGAACACATTCCCGAAGAAAAAATGTATGTGTCAATTTTTTACTTTTTAAAACCGCTATTTGCCTGCTCATAAGTTATGTGCTGTAAATTTTTCAGCGTGATTGTTTACCTACAATTTATTTGGATTGATATTTTGTCGCGTACGTATATTAAGTGCGAGTAGATGAGCGAATTTTCGAACGAGCTGTGAATTAGTAGGTACGGATCAGCTAGATAAAATGTAGGCTAAAGTATAATAAGTACATATTTTATTGGCTGCACAAAAATAGTTAGATATTAATCGTGTAATTTCATTATTTATGCTAATTACTATCAGTATACTTATATTGAGCTGTATGTAACTGTTTATCTAAATTTATAAAATCTGTAACTTTAGATTTAGACAACTAAATAAGTCAATATTGATTAGGTAAGTATCTATTCATTATTTGAAAACTAAATTTATGATGTCGTGACTCGCGAGACGGGACACATGCTCACTGCACGTATTGTTTAAGAACTGATTCCGAACGATCTGAAATGTGGAAAATATTTTTTGATTAGTCTCGAATTACCTACCTACATAAATATATCACGTTCAAAAGCTTCGAAATTTCATAACATGATCCCCAATAAGTATAGGTAGATGAATTAGTTAGAATCAGAAACTGATGTCAATCCCTAACAAGCGAATCTTTGAAACTGTGCGTATGCATCAAAGTTCAAAATACCATCGTCGTCGTCGTAGTCGCGCTCCTTTACAGGAGATAGCGTATATGTCCATCTATATTAGCCGGTATCTAGCGTATCTAATTGTTTCTTTCAGGGTCTTGCAGGGGGAGTTGGCCGGTGAGTTTGTTGTTAACAGTTCCGATCGTTTCCTCCCTCTCGTCGATCTTCCTTGGATTTTCCCCTGTACCGCTAGCATGAAAATACCGTTTTCTCGTATTTTATGAGCTAAATACTTTAGCTTTCTGTTTTTGATGTCTTCAACTACGACTTTCCGCTCCTCTCCTATTCTTGCTAGTACTTCCTTGTTGGTAACGAAGTCCTTCCATGAGATCCGTAGTAGCCTTCGATAGCACCACATCTCAAAAGCGGATACTTTCTTCTCGCATTCTGCACTCATGGTCCATGTTTCGCAGGAATACTTCAGAACGGTCCATACGTAGCATCGCATAATTCTCTTCCTCAGATCAATACTCATCGTTCGATTTCCCAGCACATTGGCAAGGTTGTTGAAAGCAGTCTTTGCCATTCCAATCCGTGATTTGATTTCTTTATGATCTCTAGCATCGTTGTTTATCAGTGCTCCAAGGTACCTGAATTGCTTTACATTTTCAATTTCTTGTGATCCGATGTTGATTTTGACCTCTTTATCATCTCCTTTCGTAAATCTCATCACCTTGGTCTTGCCTGCATTTATTTTCATTCCATATTTTAATCCAGCACTGTTGATTTGGTTGATCATTTTCTGCATCTGCGCCTCTGTCTCAGCAAGGATCACTTTGTCGTCTGCATAACTTATTTCATTTATTCTCTTGCCGTTGATCTTGAATCCCATTCGTTCGATTCGCGCTTCTCTCATTATTTCTTCTGCGTACACGTTGAACAACCTGGGTGAGAGGGGGCATCCTTGCCTCACACCTCTCTTTATTCCACATCCGTTCTCCGAGTACTCAGTTCCAATCTTGATGTTAGCGCTTTGCTCCCAGTACAGGTTCTTGATTATTTGCAGGTCTTTGTTATCGATATTGTATTTTTCCAGGATCTCCAACATCTTCTCATGGTTGACACGATCAAATGCTTTTTCATAATCGACGAAGCAAGCAATGATTTCCCTATTTGCATTCAGTGCTCTTTGAATGATCACTTTCAGCAGGGCAATTGCATCTCTCGTCCCTTTTTTTGCTACAAAGCCATATTGTGTTTCACTTAGATTTTCATCTATCTTCTTTTCAATTCTGGCATTTATGATGGAGAGTAGTAGCTTCAGTGCGTGGCTCATCAGTGCGATGGTTCTATATTCAGAGCATTTTTGCGAGTTGTTCTTTTTTGGTATTGGTACAAAATTTACTGCTTTGAAGTCCTTAGGCAGAGTGCCTTCATCGTATATTTTGTTTATTATCTTCAGCAGCTCCTTTTCATACTCTGGTGTTAAATGTTTGATCAAGTCTGCTGGTATGAGATCTTCTCCCACTGCTTTGTGGTTTCTGGCTCGCTTCACAGCATTCCTCAGCTCCCACATTTCAATTTGTGGTGCCTCTTCTGTGGATGAAACTGCAAATTGAGCCGGACGTGTATCATCTCCATACAGTTCTTGTATATAGCTGATCCAGACCTCTTCAGTTTCTTGATTGGTAACACAGTACTTTCCGTCTTTTCCTCGCATATATGCTATTCCACTTCTCCTTTTCTTGTGGGTGGCCATCATCTGCTTCACTTTGGTATGCATTTCTCTAGAGTTGTGCCTTTTCTCCAGATCTTCTATTTCTTGACACTTCTCCTCATACCACTTGTTTTTGGCCATTCTGCACATTCCCATGATCTGATTATTTATCACTGTGTATTCATTACTTGGTCTGTTTGCTTGTCTTCGTTCTTCCATCAGATCCAGTATCTCTTGAGTCATCCATGGTTTGTGTTTTCTTCTTCCTTTGAATGGAATAGACTTTTCTGCTGCTGTTTTAACCTTTCGCTTCCATGTTTGCCACTTTTCCTCGATACCTTGTTCTTCTTCCAACCTGTCTTCCTTTTGCTTTTCCAGTTCTTCTTGGAATTTCTTTTGAACTTCTTTTGATTTGATTTTTGCAATGTCAAGTTGTTGGTATTGTTCTTTGCTCTTCTTCTGGCTCTTCAAGACTAGCTGGCATTTTGCAGCCAGTAGTTTGTGGTCAGAGTTGCAGTCAGCACCAGGATATGTGTGACAGTTCTTCACTGTGTTCCTGAATCTTCTTTTTACAAGTATATAGTCTATCTGGTTTCTGACTCGATCTCCAGGACTGACCCAAGTGTATAATCTTCTTTCATGCTGCTTGAACCAGGTATTGCATATTACTAGATCGTGTCTTTCAGCAAACTCTACGAGCATTTCACCTCTTTCATTCTGCTCTCCAAGTGCGTATCTCCCTGCAACTTGGCTGCCATGATCCTTCCCAACTTTGGCATTGAAGTCTCCCATCAAAAACACAACATCATTGTTTTTCGAGCATCTCATCACTTCTTCTAGGTCGTTGTAGAAGTTGTTGATTTCTGCTGTACTGCTTTCCGCTGTTGGCGCATAAACTTGAATTATCACCATTGGTTTTGGCTTGACCTCCAATCTCACGAGTAGTATCCTCTCTGATTTTGGAATTATGGCACTGATTTTATCGCTGATTCTGGTATGTATTAATATACCCACACCTTGTTCGTGTGTGTCTTTCCCAGCGAAGATCATTTCATAATTCTCATCTACCCGGTATCTACCGTTTCCAGTCCATCGGGTCTCACTTACTCCTAACACGTCGATTTGCAATCTCCTGGCTTCTTTAATTACACTAGCAAGTTGTCCAATTTTATACAAAGTTCGTACATTCCAGGTTGCGACGTTGATGTTGTTCCGCCTTGTTTTAACTCCGCGTATTCTTAGCACCCTATCCGGCTGCCTTGGCGGATGAGGATCAGCCTGACGGAGACTTAGGGCCATTGCTAAATTGATGTCCATATAATTCTAGGGAAATATAATAAATGAGGATTTTATATGAAGAGCATACTAACTTACTTACTTACCTGATTTTGAAAAGCTGGACAATTTTGTATTTAATTTGGGCAACTTGAGTGAAATTTCTCATTTAAAAATGAATAATTGGCTATAAAAGTCGGTTAACCTTATAATTTTGACAACATTTTGCTAAAATTTTGAATTAATGTCCATATGTTTTGAAAAGAGTTAAAAAGTTTATCGAATTCAAAAAAATTTGACAAATGTTGAAGTCGATCAATTTCATGAATTTAAAATTCCGAATTTGGTGATTTAAAAATTTAGGAAGACTCGGCTCGTTGAAAATTTTCTTAATATGTATGAAGCAGATTGCATCGATTTTACTGGAGATATCTAAAAAATGACCTGTTCGAAGTTTTAAAAATGTCAAGGGCAGAAAAATTTTATTTTCATTCTTAGATTTTATACATTTTCGAAAGTTTTTCCTTCGACCTCACTTACTTTTTTCATTCAAAGTAGGTATTTAGTCACTTTTAAATCAAAACTGTACCTAACCTTTTGCGAAAGTATTGAGAAGCACAGGTACATTAAGTAGATACAAAAATATGGTGATTTCCAAACATTGCAGCGCAAAATCAACTCAAATAATTATAATATTCAATACTAATTGTGAATACTTGACTTACCTAAGTATAATTCTGAAATTCTTATGGGAGTAATCAAAAAAAAAAAAAAAAAAGAAAGAAAGAAAATGTTATCATGAATTTAGGTACTGTAGGGGGGGATCTGGACCTTTGAACCAACGATCTTTGAATTTAACCGATTACCAATCTCCAAACAATCTTCGAAACGAAATCAATCACCAATCTTCAGACAATTCTTTGAAATGCAACAGTCAACCAAACTTCCCTTGAATAGCAAATGACAACTATCCCCTTAAATATTCAGAGGATCTCGAACCTTTTGCGAGGATGATAATAACCAAAATTGATCCAGTGATCTGTTGGATTGATTCGTAGATAATCACAATTTGATTCTGTGTTGATTCACCATATAATTCGATCAATAAAATTTACCTTTTGAACTTTTTCTCAAAACAACAATATTAAGTAGCACAATTCAAGTCTCAAGTTCTCCTCGGAAAAACGAAATTAACACAATCCGAGCTTTGATTTTACGTTTTTTAATTCAATTTGAGCATAATAATCTACGAAAAATTTAATACAAAAAGATCTAACGAAAATTAACACAATAGCTCTTATCAACGAGATATGGAACGATTATTCGCGTATTTTTAATTCGATGTTGTTAATCAGGCCGAAAAGTGAATAATAATCAACAGTGGTTTATTTTCTCTATTGCCAAATACGATTTTTTTCCCTTCCATACTCGTATGCACGATGTACCGTTAAATCATGCGATGCGAGCTCCAGTTTTGTTTTGTTGCCTCAGCAATTTCAATAAATTTTTTCCCTACATAAGCTAATTTTGTCTAGTTATTGCCAAAGTCGATAACGGTATTTTTTTTGTAAATTCTCTTCGTAACAGTACCGTAGCTATTACTCACTTCGATACCGCCTCAAGTATCTTCAATATCACCCGCAAAAAAACAATTGCTGATTCCAATACACATAATATTGGTCCTGATGGACCCCATGCATGAACTTGGACAACATTAACACACAAAAGTGAGACCAACGAGATCCAAAAAACAACGAACTTATTCATACTTTTTACGTAGGAATTTGATTTGTCAAGTCAATGCACAACTGAAGTTCTCAAAAACGACTAAGTAGGTAATACTCTTTCGCATCAAACATGCACATTTATATAAGTACCTTACGTATTCTTACGCCCTACCTTTATTTCAATTTATTTATTTTTCAAGGTTCAAAGTTATCAATACTCTGAGATAAGGTCAATGGAAAATCACTGTGAAAAAAACACTCACGCATTCAGCGTTAGAAGACCGACTTTTCTTTAAATAAAAATTTTTTACGAACGAATGGATTCACTTTTTTTGAAACATTTGTACAGCAATTGATCTGTTTACAATCGAATCGAATCATTTTCGAACAATTGGCGATTAACTAAATGAAAGTTGGAAAAATTTTTCAAATTTTAGGAGGAAACGTATGAACATGATTAAATTCGACATGTTCGCGAGGAGTTATCATGTTTTGTGTTTTATTCTTTATCCCATATACCATCGCAATTTTTACGCTGGTTCTTGCAGTTGTTTAGCTTGACGTTTTATTTAAAAATTGAGAGTATGGAATTTTTACTTGAGTAAATTTCCAATCAGGTTGAAAATAAAGAAAGTTGAGGGGAAAAGATGTCAATGAAAATTTTTTGTACGTAGATATCGATTTGTTTAATAGATTGGATCGTCATACTCCCTCAAAAAAATGAGCAGGATTTTGACCATATTCAGCAAAGACCCTCATTTCGAGTTAAAAGTTGGTCATTAAAAATTTTAGTGCCCAATACGCCCCTTGAGCGGAGATATAAGCCGCAAAGAGCGGGAATTTTCGGAAAATCGTGGTTTTTTCACTCTTGTCGCTATTCAACCTGTTTTGGGAAATATGGCCAAGTCCCAAATTTGCGTCGATCTATGCTATTGCCGTCGAAATCCAAGCTCACTTTCAAGGTTTTACCGAGTGGTTGGAAATTTGCAAATTGCTCATTTTTGAGTAAATTCGTGTTTTGAAAACTTTTTCTTCGTAGATATTTCGCAATGATTATGCTGAAATATTGAAAGATATCATTCCTGAAATTAGGGAAATATTTTGAAACGCAGTAGTGCCAATTTTTTGACCATTTATGCCAACCTTAAAAAATCGAAAAAATTTCATAAGTTTTGGCTAGCTAACTTTTTTTCCTAAAACATTTTGGGTAGGTAACGACAAGAGCGAAAAACACGATTTTATCGAAAATGCCTTCTCTTTGAGGGTCCATTTCTTCCTCCGAGGATACCTTCGGAGCTACAAATTTTTCTGAGAAGCTTTTGAATGAAAATGATAGTCTCTGCTGAATTTGGTCAAAATTCTTCCACTTTTTTTTTGAGAGATCCATCCTAATCAACATGTTTAACCGATCAGGACATCGAGTGCTGTTTTTTTGTCTCCATCGTAAAAATGACGAACGAATGATGAAAATGCAATCTTTATTAGCGTATATTTTCTACACTACATTAGATTATGATAACCTATGCATTTAAATAAGTCTTATGCAAGATTCAAAAGTACCTACGTAAATGATTAAAAATATATTCGACGATGCCCAGAGAGAATCGTGGGCGATCACTGGTTCAGCCGCTCAGGAGCCCTGTTACTTTATTTAATACACCATCCAATGGCTTCTGAAGTGGCTCCAGTAGCTTTAATTCGGGAACCACCAAAGGCGACAGTAACTTTAAGATAGGATCCAAAATTTTCCCCAACAGTGTCACTAATAGTGGAATGAGCGTCTTCCTGAGTAAGCCTCCAAGTATTGGTCCGATCTAAAATTTTCAAAGAATAAAAAAACAAAATAGATATTAATTCATTGGTACCTACTCACGAATTTTTTTAAAAACCAGTTAAAAATTTCAGTCATTCAAACCTTTAATATGCATTAGATACTTTACTGAATAAATATCCTACATCTACCCTACATATCTCTTATTTCTTCTTCATTTTTTCATCGATAATATTTGCCAACTAAAACGCGAGAAATTCGTGCAGAAAATATTAACTCGCTTTCAGCCTAAAGTAGGTAATTAGGTATCAGTTTATAACGTAGGTACATATACCGTATACGTACGTACCTAGTTGATTAGATCAGTATTATTTTTAAACTTGTGTACTGGCAATTAAATTTATTTTATCTTTCCAATATTTTTAATGAATTTAAAATCAACAAACAACATTTCAAGTCGAGCTAGGTAATTATTTTTAAGCAATATCTTCAAAAATAACGTGAATCAAAAATGAAAAGTATCAACAGCACTGAGTACCTATGAATTGAAGAAGTGCAACAATAGCTAGATCAATGACTTACGATTTTAACCATTACCTAAATTAAAACATCAGTTTCTTAAACTAGTATTTTTTAGATAACAATTCCTTGAATAATGAATTTGGATCAAATATAGAGGTACCTAGTAAAAAAGATGCCTGCGTGGTTTTTATCACAGCTGCCAAAATTTAAAAAAATTCAACAAAAATATACATAGACAGGTATAGTGATTTTTTTTACCAACATTTATGAATGTGAGTTGAAAAAAACGCATAAAAAGATTTAATAAAAATCACATTTTTTCCTATTTATCTTTCTTTAGGGATAGGTATTTTAAGAAGATGAATAGATGATGTAATTTTACCTCTTACGTTATGCCATAAATAAGATAAAAGCTGGTCTTCAAGAAAATTCAGAAACACCTACTCACATGATTAAAAAAAGAGGAAAACATTTTTGAATTGGAGTGAACATTGTAAAATACTTGTATCTTGAGCATTGGAGTAAAGTGAAAAAAAACAACTTAGAGAAGCTGGGATTCTGATAACATTTGACTTGTACGAAGAAGTTGCTTTTTAGTCGGAAATGCAGGATATGGAATTAATTGAACACCTAATTTCGAATTTTGTTCTTTGAGAAAATTTAAAAACTTAAGTACCAACCTATTCCTTGTAATTTTGTGTAAAATTCAAAAATTTATTTTTTGACAATTTTTCGCATTCACCTACTTTTTTTAATAAATTTTAAAATAAGTATAACTACGAGTGAAAGTTCACTTATTGTTGGGTTACAGACTACAGTGATGGTCCACGCAGGCAGTTCAACTTTCAAAACACAAATCTATAATATTGTAAGAACATTGGATAGATTTTTTGAATAAAAAGTTGCATTTTTTTGTCATTCCGCCTACTTGAGAATCGTGTGATTTTTTGAAACGCTTTCTTCTTCCTTAATCTTCGGATGATAAATTTGAAAAAAAAAATAAATAAAATATAAGCCCGCAGGAAAAATCTTGAATAATGAACGTAAGTTAATCATCATAATTATTATGAAGTTGTAGCGCCACAATAAGATTATTGTAGTACATACATAATTACATATTCATGTACCAGTGTGTAGTGTAGGTAACCATTATAATTTGAACAGATGATCAAATTCTTACAAATTTTCACTATACGTACCTATTGAAAGTTTTTTAAAATGTTACCTAATATGAATGTCAAAATACCTATCTATAACCTCTTCTTCTATGTTTCTTTCAGTATTTCAATAAAGTAACGCAAAACATACAGATTGCGTTTTCCCCCTCCCCTATCAATTTTAATCAAATTAATGGTCTTATTATGAACTCATAAATACCTGATCCCTGGAAATATGGTACCACTTTCAATTTTTGAAGAAAAAAATGCATCGGAATGTTGAAAAAATTGAGTAACGCTTTAAATCAATTCAAATCGAATCGTTTTCAATTACTTATACGAGTAAATCATGATTATCGGAATTTCAAATTTTCAAAAAGTCTGCATCTTTGTCTTTTTTTTTCTTTTTAGATTATCTTATGTACTTGGCAAAATATTTATTCAATTTTTGTCATATGAAGGTAGAAAATTAATCTCGCATCAAGAATGTTGTTTTACTTCCTAAATTATGAACTTTCGAAAGCTTTTGCTTTAGCTGTGCTCGGATTTGACATTTCTGAAAAGCATTTAAGTCCAGAAAAATTTATTTCTTATGTCAAAATAACGTTTTTTTTTAACCTCTTGGATTGAAAAATTTCCAAAATTTCTGTCCTCATCCCTTCGCTCGGGTCACTTCGCATTCCTTTTCTAAACTTGTAATATCTGAAAAACTTACACCCAAATTTGAAAAGTAAAAAGTATTAAATCTATGAGAAAAATCAAATTTACTCCTCAAAAATAATGTTTGTCGTTAGATACCTTTAAAGTACAGAAAATTTCAAAAGGTTTCGCCCTCCCTTTGCTCGGATCAGTCCGCTTTCTTTCTTAAAATTGAAATTTTTGATAAGTTTCTATTTAAATCTGACATAAGTATAAAAATTTTAATCCAGAAAAATCCAATTTCACTTATCAAAAAATAACTTTTTGTGCCTCTTGGATTATAAAATTTCAAAAGCTCGAGCCGATTATAATTTTCTTGTGAAAAATTTACAAAGGAAATTTCAAAAATCTTGCTCAAATTAACGTAGGTAGGTAGCGGGTACGCTGTTTTCAAGCTTTCCATCCATGTTTTGCCTCAATGAGAGAAATGAAGAGGATTTTGACAAAAATGGAGCGCATTTTTGTACACAGCACCCTAGAAAACATTGTCAAACGATGTGTCACATGAACCATGAACTATTTTACTTCGGGCCCTTTTTTCCAATTTCGGGCCCATTTCTATGATTTGCCACCTCGCAATTACTAACTCGCAAAAATACTGTATATTGAACTCTCTGCCTCAGCTGTATTTATACCTTTTCAAAGCATCGTGATTTGATAACATTGAAGGCCAATCCGACGGTGCCAAGTACTTGCCATAAATGTGCCCTGCCACATGTCACATAATAGAGCATATAAATTTCGTTTTTCTTATGACATTAATGTAACATGAGCATAGGCCTTTTTCATTGGCAAATCTATGTTACATACATTTCTGCATCATGTTAAAATGTCATAAATGGCACATGAAAAACGAAATTTATAGGCTGTATTATGTGACATCAGCTATGGTTTGTACGACTTGTTATTACACTATGTGCATTTAAAGTTTACCTGGTATTCAACTTGGTAGTTTAAAAACTAAAACAGTTCGTGTTGTAAAATTTTTTAAACAGTTTTACTGGATACCTCGAGCATTGATCAAGTTCTTGAATGAAATGAAATTATGCTTATAAAAGGAATCTTGAGGTCATTTCATTACAGATTTTTAGGTCGAAAATTGAATAAATTGGCGAAAAAATCAAATTGTCAGTTTCTGGGCCAAATTCTAATTACAATCATGTTGCAAAGTCCAATTTTCAAGTTCGATGAACGTGAGAGGAATAATGGTTCAAAACATTCTAAGAAGAGTCTTTATCAAGTAAACTTGAATTGAATTAAAATGTTTCTTCAAAAAATTTTAAGTAGGTATGTGACATTGTGACAACTACCCTAAAATCATAAAAATAGGTGTCATTTTTTGGGGACTTTTTCTAAAAAGTTGGTTTCTGGTTAAAATCCAATGACGAATGTTTTCTGAAATAACCGTCACTCAGCTCCGTCACGTCGGCTTCTGTGGTCAGAATCATTACCGTACAGAATTTCAATTGGTATAGCTTTATCGATGTAACTGCTCTGATCGTGTATCGAAAATATCGATGTGAACCACTAGTGCCCAAGTTAATTTTTGACATTTCAGAGCGATTTAAAATTTCTGGAGAAAATTTTAATGTATCATCGAAGGCTCCAGAATGGCTCAAATCTGGCAGTTGTTATGTAGATGTGAGTTAGTTTAATCGAAAGGATTATTCACATTGGCTCATTTTGCTCTTAAATTCATGTTTTGGTATGAATTACAAATGTTTGAAAATCGCCCTTAAAACAGTTTTTTTTATTACAATTTTCAAAAATTCACCACAAACCAAAAATGACTTCCAGCATAATAAATTTTGAGCACGAGGGTTTTAAGACATGCTCTTGCGGCCTGGGTTGGTATTAAATTCGAAAGAAATCATGGTGAGCAAACAACTTTGAATAACATATTTATGATCATTTTATTCATATAATCTAAACCGTACTTATGTAGTAATCGTACCTATAGGTAATTATGTTAATCATGAACGTGATAATTGATAATATTAGGGTACCTACGTATGTGTAAGTAATTACACAGGTAGGTATATTCTTAGAATAAATAGGTACATATTATTATAAATTTGGCGTAAAAATACATCATTCTATTTCTTCATAGGAATCGTTTTACTGGAGTTGAAATCCAGAGATATTAAAAAATGGATCCAACTGAAATTTTAAAAATATCTATATATTAAAATTATGACCGGATTCTTTTGACTCTGAGATCTCAGGAACGGCTGAACCGATTTTGCTGGGTGATGTCTCAAAAAAAAGCTTTTGACCCGTAGATGTGCAGGTTTTCATTGAAAGTTCGAAAAGTTTCGCCGAACAGCTCAAAAAAGCTCAATAATTGATTTTAGCCTTTACGTAGCGCATTTGACGTATACATAGTAGTACGTATATTATACCTTGAAAGAGCATCGAAAGAAGTCTAATGTCGAAGAAAAAAGTTTACAAAAAAGCTGCGCCTTAAAGCTCAAAAAAGCTCAATAATTCTTTTGACTCTGAGATCTCAGGAACGTCTGAACCGATTTTGCTGGGTGATGTCTGAAAAAAAAGCTTTTGACCCGTACATGTGCAGGCTTTTATTGAAAGTTCGAAAAGTTGCGCCAGAAAGCTCAAAAAGCTCAAAAAAGCTCAAAAAAGCTCATTAATTGATTTTAGCCTTTACGTAGTGCATTCGACATATACATAGTAGTACGTATATTATACCTTGAAAGAGCATCGAAAGAAGTCTAATGTCGAAGAAAAAAGTTTACAAAAAGTTGCGCCTTAAAGCTCAAAAAAGCTCAATAATTGATTTTAGCCTGTATCTAGCGCATTTAATGTATACAGAGAAGTACGTATATTATACCTTGAAAGAGCATCGAAAGAAGTCTAATATCAAAGAAATAAGTTCACAAAAAAGTTGTGCCTTAAAGCTCAAAAAAGCTCAATAATTGATTTTAACCATTGATTTTAGCCTATACATACAGCATTCGACATATACAGAGAAGTGCGTCTATTATACCTTGAAACAGCATTGAAAGAAGTGCAATGTCAAAAAAAAGTTTACAAAAAAGTTATGCCTTAAAGCTCAAAAAAGCTCAATAATCTATATATTAATAGCAAGGTGGTTTTTTTGTGATCGTTCATTTGGAAGAACCGCCGAACCGATTTTGTTCGACGATGTCTCAAAAAAAAGCTTTTGACCCGTAGATGTGCAGGTTTTGGTCAAAAGTCCAAAAAGTTTTGAAAAAAGCTTTCAAAAGCTTCAAAAATCTCAAAAATTGATACAGTATAAACAAGCGTGACGATGTATACGCGAAAGTACGTATGGTCCACCTAGAAAGAGCTTGCCAAAAAATACTTTTTGACCATATTTGTTAAGTTTTATAGAAAGCCTAAAGCTCGAAAAAGTTGAAAAAGCTTTGTACATGACATAAACAATTAGAATTCTTCAATATCCAATAAACATTTTAAATTACGTAAGAGGTCTACCTAGAAAGTGCTTGCCAAAAAATATTTTTTGGCCATATTCGTAAAGTTTTAAAAAAAGCTTAAAGCTCAAAAAAGCTCAAATGTCAAATTTTCCTTATATTATTGTGTAATATGTCGATTGATATGTTTTCGAGGTCGTACAATTCGAATCTGGAGTCATTTTTTTGGTGGGGTTGTGGTATCAAAACTTCGGAAAGTTCTGATTAAAGCTTTGAAAATCTTTAAAAAGCTCAAAAAGTTCAATGCAGTATAAATGACTGTGTCGATGTATACGCGCAAGTACGTATAGTCTACCTAGAAAGTGCTTGCCAAAAAACGTTTTTTGACCATATTTGTGAAATTTTGGAAAAAGTTCAAAGCTTGAAAAAGTTCAAAAAATGTTATACATGACATAAACAATTAGAATTTTTCTGTACTGAATAACTATTTAATGTATGTATGGCCTATCTAGAATGTGCTTGCCAAAAATACTTTTTGACCATATTCGTAAAGTTTTGAAAAAAGTTTAAAAGCTCAAATGTCAAATGTTCCTTATATTATCGTGTGATATGTCGATTGATATGTTTTCGAGGTCATAGAGTTCGAAACTGGAGTCATTTTTTTGGTGAGGTTGTGGGGTGAGTCATGGAGGAGCTTAAAGCTTTAAAAAGTTTAAAAAGCGTCATACTTCATAAGAACAATTAAAATTCTCCAGTGTCCAATGAATATTTTAAGTATGTATAGTCTCCCTAAAAAAAGCTCCCCAAAAAATACTTTTTGACCATATTCGCAAAATTCTGAAGGAAGCTTAAAGCTGAAAAAAGTTCAAAAAGCTTCAGATATAATGTAAAAATTAGAATACTCCAGTGCCCAATGAATATTTTAAAGTATGTATAGTCTACCTATATCGAGCTTGCCAAAAAATATGTACTTTTTGACCATATTCGTGAAATTTTGAAGAAAGCTTAAAGCTGAAAATTTTTTAGAAAGCTTCAGATATGACATAAAAAATTAGTATTCTCCAGTACCGAACCAATATTTAGAGTACTCATAGTCTACTTAGAAAAAGCTTGCCATAAAATGCATTTTGACACATTCGCAGTTTTGAAGAAAGCTTAAATGAAATCCTAAAGCTTAAAAAAGATGAAAAAGCTTCATACAATCAGTATTCTCTACTACTCAATAATATTTTAATTTGAAAATAGCCTTTAAACTTTAGTTGTGATGTTTTTTATCAAAAGTTGAAAAGTCTCTGAAGGGAGCTTTAAAAAGTTTTTCAAAAGCTCAAAACAGAAAAACAACGGTGTTGATGTACACATGAACAAGTGCTATTTTTAGCACATTGGGTATCAAAATTAATCCTTGAACCATGGTTTCATTTTTTTAAGTTCTGGAGTGGTTATATCTAGCATCTCACTTTTTCATCAACTTATGCAAGTTTTGGACTATTTGGGAAAATCTCTACTGTTGTATGTAGGAGTTTAGATTTTTCAACTGAGGGGTTGAATTTTTTTTGTGAGTCCTTGAGAAAATTAGAATCGGTTTTGAGGAAATTCTCAATTGCATATTTGACTCAATAATTTTGGAATATTTCTAAAATTTTGTCAAGGTTTTGTTAAATTTTTTTTCTTCAGTCCAAAAGGCTCATAAATCTGAGGGGTTTAATTTTTTTGTGAGTTCTTGACAATATTAGAATCCGTTTTAAGGAAATTCCTAACTGCATTTTTGACTCGAAAATCTTGGAATATTTCTAAAATTGTGTCAAGTAAGTATTTTATTTAAGTATTCTCCAGTACCGAACCAATATTTAGAGTACTCATAGTCTACTTAGAAAAAGCTTGCCATAAAATACATTTTGACACATTCGCAATTTTGAAGAAAGCTTAAAAAAGTTCCCGGTCAAAGTTAAGTGAAAGTTTGAAATTTTCAGTCATGTGGTATTAGATCCAATCCGATGTGTTAGTTCCATTTCAACTGTAGGAAAGAAACGAGTCTTTTTGGAATTTTTCAGCGACTTCTGCTAAAAAAAAGTGATAAGTAGGTAGCCTAATTCGCAATTTTGCCTAAAACTTGAAACTTTTGCCAACTTTTTGAAAAATGAAACCATGACTTTTCAGGCAATTGTTATAAGAAAGATGATACTTTTTCTCAATTTTTGTAGAAAAGTAGGACATTATTTTAATGAATGATAAAGCGATGACAGAGTGATGCTTTAATTTAGGATATTTTAGAGAACAATTTACGCTTTGGGTTATTTTTGATGAAAAAGTAATAGAGCGGGAAAATAACGTAAAAAAGCAGTGGCAAAAAGGAAAAAATTGGCACATCAATTTTTTCTTCGGGAATGTGTTCGGATGGACCCTCTGAACCACCAAAAAAAAGCCGACTCTCCTATCCCTGGAGGAAAATTTTTTAGGGGGCTGAAACCGGTTCTGATTCACGTTTTTTGCGTTTTACTCCGTAAATATTAGGTTTTTGAGAAAAACTACCATGACGAAAAATGTTCCCCTTTGAATTCTCGACAATTTGATGCTACACTCGATACCCTTTGCTCAAGGGGGGTGTCCAAAAAAAGGGGTGGAAAAAGTAGGTGTTTCAAAAAAGGTCAGTCCAATAAATTAATCAAAATTACCACTTAAAATCATTCGTTTTGGCTCAAATTTTTTTTACAAAATCTACTCACCCAACTACTAATAAAACTATCATTGGTTTGTCTTCAACCCTCCTCGGGGGTTCGTGAGGGTTGCTTGATTTTTCAAGTAACACATTACTGAATCATATATTTGAAAAAGAAATCTGGACGTGCGATATATCGAATAGTATGTTTTCGAGGTCGCTGAATACGAATATGTACTCATTTTTTGCATACAACCCCTCAAAGCCCCTCTGTGCCCCAAAATGGGGGTCAAAATTTTGAAAAATCGTGAAAAGTCGAGTGATATATCGAATGGTACGTTTTCGAGGTCGCCGAGTGCGAATATGAACTTATTTTTTGGGTCCCACCCCCCAATGTTCCCCTGTGCCCCAAAATGAGGGTGAAAATTTTGAAAAATCGTGAAAAGTCGAGTGATATATCGAATTGCATGTTTTAAAAGTCGCTGAGCACGAATATGAACTTATTTTTTGCCTACAGTCCCTCAAAGCCCCTCTGTGCCTCAAAATGAAGGTCAAAATTTTGAAAAATCGCGAATAGTCGAGTGATATATCGATTTGTATGTTTTCGAGACACTGAACTGGAATATGCACTTTTTTCCTGCTCTACTTACGATCCCTCAAAATCCCCTTACGCCCCCTAAATAGGATAAAATTTCGAAAAGTCACCAAAAAACGTGTAATACGTCGAATAGTATGTTTTCAAGATCGCTGATTACGACTACAGACTCATTTTTATTATTTCACTCATTTTACTATTCAAACGTCCTACTAACGCCACAAAATTATCCTCAATGTCTTTAGTAGGCAAGATGTCAATCTTCTTGTCTATCTCAGTGTTTTCATTTCGATTGTTTTCCTGTAAAGTTTTCGATTTCATTTTTTACAGTAGACTCCCAATTATCCGACTTTCAGGTTATCTGGTACGAATTTATCCGACTTACTTTTCGCATTATCCGACCCACCAAGGTCGGATAATCCAAAAAACATCTAATTTTTGATTTTGGAGTGTAAATAATAATGCAGGATTCAGCATTTTGTATTCTAACGGTGTTATTTTCCTTGAAATCGATCCAACTTATCTCAAAAAATTATAATTTGAGTCAGTATTTCATTGTCTTTTATGTACAAAAGTACGTTATTTTTGTTTATTAGTTATTTTTTCGATTCTTTGTTCCTGCTTTGAGCAAAAACTTGATTTTCTGAATGAAAGCTTGTCGTCTCAAGGTTATGCACTTCATTTTTAAGGCTTAAAACATCAATTTTGGATTATCCGACTTTTTTGATATCCGACCCACCTTACACCCCCGATTAGGTCGGATAATCAGGAGTCTACTGTATTGGCTACCAATCGAAAACAAAATGAAATCATTTTTTTTTTGATGGAAGAAAACATCGAAAATTAGTAGTTCGTAGTTCGTGTTTTTTTAAAAAAAACATACCATTCGATATATCAGTCGACTTTTCACGAGTTTTCAAAATTTTGACCCTCATTTTGGGGCACAGAAGAGCTTTGAGGGGCTGTAGGCAAAAAATAAGTTCATATTCGTACTCAGCGATTTCGAAAACATACCATTCAATATGTCACTCGACTTTTCACATTTTTTCAAAATTTTGGCTTTTTTTTGGGGCAGTTGGGAGCTGTGCGGGGTTGGGCCCAAAAAATAAGGCCATATTCGTGCTCAGCGACTTTTAAAACATGCAATTCGATATATCACTCGACTTTTCACGATTTTTCAAAATTTTCACCCTCATTTTGGGGCACAGGGGAACATTGGGGGGTGGGACCCAAAAAATAAGTTCATATTCGCACTCGGCGACCTCGAAAACGTACCATTCGATATATCACTCGACTTTTCACGATTTTTCAAAATTTTGACCCCCATTTTGGGGCACAGAGGGGCTTTGAGGGGTTGTATGCAAAAAATGAGTACATATTCGTATTCAGCGACCTCGAAAACATACTATTCGATATATCGCACGTCCAGATTTCTTTTTCAAATATATGATTCAGTAATGTGTTACTTGAAAAATCAAGCAACCCTCACGAACCCCCGAGGAGGGTTGAAGACAAACCAATGATAGTTTTATTAGTAGTTGGGTGAGTAGATTTTGTAAAAAAAATTTGAGCCAAAACGAATGATTTTAAGTGGTAATTTTGATTAATTTATTGGACTGACCTTTTTTGAAACACCTACTTTTTCCACCCCTTTTTTTGGACACCCCCCTTGAGCAAAGGGTATCGAGTGTAGCATCAAATTGTCGAGAATTCAAAGGGGAACATTTTTCGTCATGGTAGTTTTTCTCAAAAACCTAATATTTACGGAGTAAAACGCAAAAAACGTGAATCAGAACCGGTTTCAGCCCCCTAAAAAATTTTCCTCCAGGGATAGGAGAGTCGGCTTTTTTTTGGTGGTTCAGAGGGTCCATCCGAACACATTCCCGAAGAAAAAATTGATGTGCCAATTTTTTCCTTTTTAAAACCGCTATTTGCCCGCTCTATGTATCGAAAAAATTCTTCCGAAAAGTAACGCTTATTGAACTCTCTCTGTAGGTTCTTTTCAAACTTTATTCAAAGTAGGTATATCATAATTTTAAAATTATGAAGGTTGAAACAACTTCTGAAACATTTCCACGTTATATTTCAAATCCCTTCCACTTTTATTTTTAGATTTTTTATGCGAAAAGCTATAAAGATGTACGTATAGGTAGGAACGTAACTGGTCATGTTTTCGAACTGTTATCGTTCTGCTTTTTTACTATACCATCCTTTAAAAATTTACGTTTGAAGTAGATCAACTATCTTTTTCAAAAAGTAAACTAATTGCCATGGTAAATTTTCCAAGACAATTTTACCGACTTGAAGTAGGTATTGGTGACGTTATTGAAAAAGAATAAATTACTTATGCTGACAGTAGGGAACTTCTAGGTCATACTAAGGCAATGATTTCGCTTGCGAGTAAAATATTTCGGATTTCACTCCACGACTGACTGAAACCAGAATCCAAGGAAATTGAAAAACATCCAAAAATTTGAGGAATTTTGACGCGAATGATTATGAACAAAATTTTAAAAATATTTTGATTTTACCCTTTTCAATTTTTAAAATAACACAAACATTGCATAAATTGATTTGAAAATTTAAAATGCTCGGTTCCACATCTTTTAACCACAATGTTGTCAGATTAAATTTTATCAGAGGTGAGCAAAATAGGCTTGAGTTCTTTCAAAAAACTGTCTAGTAAATACCCAATGTTTTTTTTTTCTTTCTCAAAGTGACATCAGACATAAATTTTTTTATCATTTATGTGGTTTTCTTTTCGTTTTTTTACGTTTCATTTTCTTTACTTGACGTATGCAGGTTTTACAATGCAGATAAGAAACAAATAGAATAAGTATTTGCCTGTGAAATTTCGTGGTCGATTTTTTACACAGCTAAAATTTTCAGAGTAAGGTTATTATGAATTTGAATCAGAATTGGTACAGTTGAGACGTAGCAGGGCATCTGTGAATTACTTAATCTATTTTCTGGGTGGTGGTATTTTTAAAAACAACGTGATTCAGAATCAAAAGTGAATGAGCAAAACGGTGATTCACATTCTAGCAATTAATAACAGGTTTTAAAAATGGATTTTGAATCCAGAAATGAAATTTTTGGGATAGATATGTATTGCTCTCCATCGCCAAATATTGAAAAAAACAAAAACGAAAAAAAAAACAGAAAACTTGAAAGTCTTCTCTGAATGAAGGCATTTTTTTCTGCTAGAATCGGAGTTTGAAATTATTTCAAGGATTCAGTGTTTTTTTTTTCAAGTTTATACTTCCGAATCAAAAATTGATCTCCATCGAAAATCGATTCATTTGCGATTTTGACGATCTCGTACGAGTATAATCGATCATGTTCGAAAAGAAAACTCAATTTTACATTCAAAAATTGATTTTACACTCAAAAATCGATTGGTCGAGCCCCAAAAATCGATTCTTTTTTGATTTTTGACCTCATACGATCGATCGCATGTTCGAAATGAAAAATCAATTTTAGCCTTAAAAATATACCATTTGATCAAAAATCGATTTATTTTGGTTATCGATCTCACGTGATTGATCAAGTTCAAAATTTTTTTTGTATCGTTCGATCTGTTTCATCTTCGTTTTTGTTTGACAATAATATTATTGGCCAACGTTTTTTTCTTCTCAAAAAAAAATTTTCCAACCTCTTTTTTTAATCGATGAAGTAGATTTTTTTGATTTTAGATTTCGATTATGCGAATTATTCGACCAATCTTTCCAACTTCGTTTTCATTTGGAAACAATTAAACAAAATTACCTACTTAAAATTGTTTTTTTTTCTTCAAAAATTGACATTTTTCTCATCAACCAAGGCTTTATTTTAGATTGTGATCACAAAATATGATTGATCTTTTCAAAAATTATTGGGAAAATCTCGTAACAAATGAAACTCGAAATATCGAAAATAAAATAACTTTTTCAGATTTTATAAGTCTGACATCTTTTTGAGAATTCAACCAAGTTTTCAAGTTTTCAAAGGTCAACGGGACTCGAATTATGGACCGACTCTCAGCTCAAAATACATTCACATATTGGGTTCGAAGAGAATGCCTGGAGAGGAATGGAGCTAAATACCCCATAACCCATAAATAAATAAAAAGTGAAAAAAAGTCGTTTCAATACATGGTTTTTCAACTTCATGGGAATATTTTGAAACATTACTGCTGTAATTTTTAATGTTCGGGAGTCAGAGTACGTAGGTATAAACATTATAATCACTGTGAATGAAAATGATACATTTTGAGGAAAGTACCTCAGGATTTAAAGTTGCAAGAATGTTAGTTAATTGAATAGTAAAAATATTTCAGAGTCAATCAGTTGGAAAAAAATGCCAAGGTGTTAAAGTAACGAAAATTTTTATCTTACATTTACTGTCAATTATTTTCTTTTATTTTTTTAAAAACCACAGGGCGGATGTAATAAAAAAAAAAACAATTCACGGTCAGTTATCACTTAAAACTGTTCGACACGAAGACATTATATGAACAGATAATGCCATATCTTTGAAAAAACATTAAAAATAATTGCCAAATTCGTATGCCAACTGACTCATTATCGTTGACATTGACGTAATCCACGTGAAAGCAATGTTAAACTTTCCACCGCTAAATTTTTTCACTTGTGCTTTCGACAGTAGGTAATAAAATATAAAATTTTAAAAAAGTTGACATTGTGCAGAAAACTATAAAAAAAAAAGTCGTTCATTTCGAGGCAACGTGTTGATAACTTGCGATTACCTTCACAAATTGTAAGCAAATTGTAAAATTTTCGTAAAACAAGAAAAATTTTCAATTTTTTTCCTGTGTATGAGCTGGCTTTGAATTCAGAAAATGAGAATTGAGAACTGAGTGTACCTATCCCTTTTAAAAATTATTACATTTTTTACGTCATAATTTTTTCTGTCGACTCACTGAAAATTATGGCTCTATCTCAATTGGAAAAAATATGGGAATGTGAAATTGAACGTTCTGGAAATTTTCCTCCAGAATATCTTAATTAATTCTTATAAAAATTTATACTTTTAATTTCGCGAAAACGCGAAACGACATTAATTAAAAATACATTATACGTCACAAGGTTGTACACAGTAAACTACACAAACGGTGAAAAAAAAGGTATCTTCACTCCTTCTCCCCCTCCCCCTGCCAGAGAAAAAATAAGGGAAAAGTTACCTGCTACACGAGGAGCAGCACGCTGTATATGCAAAAGTTGAACAGACAGGGGATTTTGTCAATATTCCACTCACGTACGAATTTCCACAAGATAAGTTTTATTTCAGTGAAGGTATTTCGCCGGTGTAGTTTACGTTTTATACAACGAGTGTGCACACGATGGCACGTAAATAATGGCGGGGATCGTCAAAATGTGATTAATTTGTAATGAATCACCCGTAAAAGCGACGAATTTGCAATTTTCAAGTTCATAAGGTGAATAGAAATGAAGTCTGTTGTATCGAGTTCATTGAGAATACTAACGTGTTTTCGTTTTTCTTTTTCTGTTGCAGGAAATACGGAAAGTCTTTCAAGCAGTAAGTGAATTTCAACATATTATGGTGTTTTTTTGAAGAAAAAAAAAAGGAGACGCGGTAGATGATGTAGAATATAGTAAAGTAGATGAAGAAGGGGTCTCGGGTATATTGTAGAATTTGGTGTAGAAAAATGATACCTAAATGGTGTCGTTGTAATGGTATTGTGAACAGCTACTGTAGAGAATATTTTTATTCCTGTTTATTTACTTACTTGAAAAATAGCTCTTTTTCTTAAAAGTTCGTTTTTTTTTAGGAAAAAATATCAGAGAATCCATCAGATGCTTTTCTGATAAAAATTAAGAGACTCAGAGAATCGTTCTCAAACGACTCAAAAAAGTTTTTTAGCTCACTTATTTTTTCGATTTATATACCTACCTATAAAGGTATAGGGAGGCACTGAGGGGTAAAATTAAAAAAATAAATGGTCACTTCGAATTATAAAAATCGATGTTTTTCCGAAATTTTGCAAAAATTGAGAACTGGATGAACATGTGGAGTGGTAAAATTTCTCTCCCCAGAACTTGATTCAAAAAACGTTTGAACTTTCAAAAACAAAGTCAAAATGTTGAGCAGTCAACTTTTTGTTTAAAATTTTGAATATTTCAAAAATCCTAATGAGTGAATAATTTGAACTCAGCGCCCACAAAATCTCAAGAAATTTTTTCATATTTTCGACGTTGTAAGGGCATTAGTGAAAATTCAAAAGAATCAAAAAAATACCTACTAAGCCTATAATTATTTGAACTCAGGCCTTCGAATCTATATAGCAATCGATATTCCACCTCATTTTAAATTTTTTTTCAATATAATGATGAAAAAATCACCAGAATGTCTTCATGACCCTAGAATTTTTTTTAGAATGTCTGGTGACTCCTTGGTGAACTCTGGTAACTTCTTGGTGACAGATTCACCAGAAGTCACCACGTAAGTTTTCCACCTTTCTTGGTGAATTTATGATGAAAAAATCACCAGAATGCCCTCAGAGCCTCTGAAACTTTTTTTGAATGTCTTCTGACTCCTTGGTGAATTCTGGTGACTTCTTGGTGACAGATTCACCAAAAATCACCAGGTGAATTCATGATGAACAAATCATCAGAATGTCCTCATGACCCTGGAAATTTTTTTTTTGAATGTCTGGTTGAGTACTTGGGAAACTCTGGTGACTTCTTGGTGACTAATTCACCAGAAGTCACCAAGTTGGTCTAATGTCTTTTTATGGTGAATTGTTGGTGAAGAAATCACCAGAATGTCCGCATGGCCCTTGAACATTGTTTTGAATGTCTGGTGACTCCTTGGTGAATTCTGGTGACTTCTTGGTGACAGATTGTCCAGAAGTCGCCTAGTGAGTTCTTGACTTTTTTTAGGTGAATTTTAAATTTTGATCAAAAAATTGAAGTTTTTTGTGTCTCTAAAGGGTGTTGAGATCCCATTTTGAAAAATTTTAGCGGAAAAAATTAAAGATTTGATTTTTTGAACTCCTTACTAAAAATATTAATTTTTCATATTGAAAGTTCAAATTCGAAATTTTCACATTTTAATCGCTATTTCTATGTAATTTTCCTTCGACTCTTCTCAAAGCCCCTTGATAGATTTGTTCTAAGTTCACATAATGTGTAGTTTTATAATTATGGGTATGAGCTTTCAAAGTCTGGCAGTTAGGCGAAAAAAGTGGGGCCCATCCTCCGCTTCAATGGGCCAACCATCGAAGGGTCAGGACGTGACCATAAAAAAAGACCTTGAAAAAAAATTAACCGATTAGGAAAGTCCTTGGATTCAATTTCACGTGGAACAAGTAAAGAAAAAGCCAACCATATTATAAATTTCATATTTACGGCAAACTGATTAGGCAATTTTATTAACACGTGCGCTATTTCATAACAACTGATAGAGATGGAACGATTTTCGACCATGCGTCTTTCAGTTTTGATATAGGTACCTACTTTTGGAATTTTTTTTGAATGTACATAATTATTATTTCAAAATAGGAACTTCTGAAGGAGAGGGGATGGCCCCTTCCCTTGAATTTGAGTCAAAATTTCAGAAAAAATTGAGGTGTGTAATATATCGATTGATATGTTTTTGGAGGTGAACATGATTGATTACGAACTTGTTTTTTTTTTGTTGGACATTCTCCAAGACCCTTAAAATGACCTTTTTTTCATAGTGCTTGCTCTCCTCTCCCCCTACTCACCAAAACTTCCCTCCAATGAATTTTTATTTTAAAAACATGTTTTTGGTTTAAATTCAAAAAATCTTCATGCCAGCTGAGGAATTTTTTTCTCAAATTTTCTGCATTCAAAGTGACTTAAAGACATTTAAAAAACTTAGAATTTTGATTGAGCGAGTTATTTGTTTCGTGGTTTGGAAAAATGTTTTAATTTATGAATCAGCAAATCTAGGTGAATCAATTTAAGCTCTTTGGGTAGAAAATTGTCTATTTTCGAGGTTTTTTGGTCGAAGAAGAGGAAGGAAGTAAACACAAGTTGTAATTGGCGGTTCCTAGAAATATATTTTATGAGTTCGTTTATTTTATCTAAACACTGATATGCTCAAAAAATACATTGTAACTATACAACTTGGTCAAAAATTAGTTATCACAAATCAACAGCTACCAAATTTTACTGTTAAAATGTAGCATGATGGATCAAAAAATAATTTGGCGTTTCGCTACGAGATTTTTTTTATTGTATGTACCTACCTACTTATTTGATAATTTCCCAATTTGTCTGAAAATTATAAATTTTTGTCTGAGGGGGAGGGAGGAGGAAAGAAAATCCTGAAAAATGTACAGGATTTCTTGGATCGCGGAAACAGATATCAAAGATTTTGAAATTCAGTGGACATTCCATTTTGAGTTGAAAACCTCTCAGAAAAGATTTTAGTCCCAAGTATCCTTAATAGGGAGATACCTATTTTGAGCTTTCAAAAAGAGGGTATTTTCAACCAAACTTATTTTTCTCACTATTATAGCTCCCATTTAAATTATTTTGCAAAAAATAATCCAGTTTTTGAAGACGGTATTTGATATTTTGTGTCAACCCAGGCCATTGACTTCAAAATTCCACTGTGTATGGCTCTACTAAGTGATTGAAAATTTTCGAAATGCTCATATTTGGATAAATTTGTGTTTTGAATTTTCATCTCAAATATTTCGCGTTGATTAATGATTACGTCAAAACATAGAAATATATCATTTCAGAAAGTAGAAAAGTATTTTTGTGCACAGAGATGGTGCCAAATTTTAATCATTACCTATCGCCAATTTAAAAAATTCGAAAAAATTTGATAAGTTTTTGGTAATTTTTCTCGTTTTTTTGAAGTTTTTGATCCTGACCCAAAAAGTGGCACTACTATGTATACAGGTGAGGTAGAGACTCGAGCAAAAAAACTGATATTTTTTCAAAAATTCTTCTTCTTTGAAAGCTCATACTCTCCTCAAAGAACACCTCCGGAGCTAAACAAATTTCTGAATGATTTTGAACTCATAATGAGGGTCTACACTAAATTTATAGTCAAGACCCTCTGGCACTTTTTCGCCATGATCCGCCATTACTCGTATTATGATTTCGAATCAGTGAAATTTTATTGGAGGAAGTATTAATATTTATATTCAGAATTTGTCGACAATTCTCCGGGTAAAAATAAACACTCGCTTGAATAAATCGAACTAAAAATTTGAAAACAGACACGAAAAAAAACCTAACGGAAAAATCCACACGGTTCACGGCCAACAGAATTGTACAGAATAAAAGTTCAAGTACCTACGTCTGAAAAAAAAATACAATTCAACGATACATATTTATCAACTACAATAATACCCAAGGCCCCTTTACGTTACAACAACATAAAACGCTCCCAGCGGTAAAATGGCCTAAGCTCGTAACTCGACGAGTATTTTTTTTCTCTCACCCACCGAGCACCTATAAATTATAAACAGAGAGCACGTGCGTCGCCACCGATAATTACGTAGAGAGATTTTCAAAAACAATATACAGTAATAAGTTGCATCTGTGCTGGGCCACCTTCCACCTCCTCCAGCCCACAGCACGTTACTCTACGTACAATTTACGGCGGTTACGTATGCAATTTAATTAACACGAAGTATCGGTTGCGCTGCTCCCCCCTGCCCCTGCGCCGGCTTTTCCACCAGATATAATACGTATGCAACGTGTATCGTCAATTAGCTTTCTCATTCAGTATCCTGCAGTCGATACTTTGGTGTAATATACGAATATGTGCATTTTAAGAAGAGATTAACGTTGGAGTCGTTGGATGAGGAGCAAAAAAGGATGGATGGGAAGCTATATAGCAGCAATTTTCATATCTGTACTAATCCATCTAAATACTATATGTATACGAGAAACGTTAGTACACAGTATATAGTATAGGCTTTTTCTGCAATGCAACGAGTGTATATAGTATTTCGCCATTAGATTAGCCGAGTGGAAAATTCACTAAAAGCTTTTTTTCCTCGCTTTGCCTCCCCTCCCCCCTTCGGCTCCACACTTTGCCACGTTATTGTGTGTAAAACAAAAAGAAAGTGCTGCTGCGAATCGACGTCCGAAAGATGAAAGTGTTTGCCACAGGCGAAAGAAGCTTTATTGTTTCACTATTACTAGGGGTGCCAGTGCTAACACTGGAGCTGCGCTTCTAGTGTATCTAGTTAGAATATGATAAGACTGGGTGCCTGCCTGTTACCGGTATACGCATACACTATACTCGTATATATTGTACCGTCAAAGGGAAAATATAACTATTGCATAGACAGCTTTTTGGCTCGTTCTTCAAACATATTAACCGTTCCAGTGTTTACCGACTTGTTACACGTTCTGGTTCTGCCATACAGCAAGCCGGGTGTTTTATCGGTGGGTGTTTTCTTTTTCGTTTTACGAAAACATTGCGAGTGAAAAATAGCCCTTCTTTTGGGCGCGAAATTTTAAATGTAAATTGTCATTAGTGACCGACGATGTGGCGGAGGAAGGTAAACAATGTGGAATTTTATTGGATGGGATGCGTTTTTAGATGTATTTTGTAATATATTAAAGGGGGAAACTTTGCATGGGCTTGTATTTGAATTTCAGTCTTTTTTTCCAAATTTGATCTCGAGTAAAGATATCACAAGAAAACATTTCAAACTTACTATTTCCGATTTGAACAATACCATAACTAGATAAAGACTCTCGTAACCCAAATTTCAGGAGGCTAAAGTTAATTTTTGAACTTTTGGCGAATTTTCGAACAAATAAAATAAAAATGCTGGTTTAATTTAACTTTTTTATGCTGTATAAATTTTTTGAGCAACGGAAACCGATGTGAATAATTCCTTCAATTCAACTCCAGCACATCAACAGCTACTAGTTTTGAGCCATTCTGAAGCCGCCAGCCATTTTCAATTTTTTCTGGAAATTTTGAAATTGCTCTGGAGGGGCCAAAAATTTTGAACTTGCAGTTCTGGAATTTTGCGATAATCATGTAAAATGACTGAGAAGGTGCCCAATAAGCATCGATTAAAGTTATACGTTCTGAAGTTGCATTTTTGACCCCTCCAGACGAGTGTTTTGAAATTTCCAGAGAAATTGAAAAGTGACTGGAGGCTCCAGATTTGCCCAAAACTTATAGTTGTTGTGTGTGTGTGAGTTGAATTGATGGAATTGTTCACATTGATTGGTTGACTATGCTCAAGACAATTATATTTCATAAAAAAGTTTAAAAATTAAAACAGATTTTTTTTAGGTTTTTTGAATTTTAAAAAATTTGCCAAAAATAAAAAAAAAACAGACTTTAGAACTTGAATTTTGTCGCGAAGGGTGTAATAATCTAGTAATTAAAAACACCTCCAAAAAAATTGGTTACGAAGGTTTTAGGACATGCTCTTTCGATCTATTTTGGTTTCTTACAAATCTGAGGGTGTGAGTTTAAAAAGTTCTGTTGTCAGATAAAAATCTCCCAAGTTCCTTCTTAAAACAGAAATTTTTATGGCAATATTTTAATTTTTCAGCATCCTTGAACTCGCCTCATATTCAATATGAATAGGTGGCTGAAATACAATAGTTTCAGGTTTCACGTTTTTTGAGAAAATTCTCAAAAAAAAAGTACAAAAATTTAATCGCGCAGCTGCAACATCATAAATTGATTTTATCCTCCAGTTTTAAACCTTGCTAACAACGCTTAAAAACACATATTTGAATTTTTTGTTCTTTTTCATTGTTTTCACTCCAAAAATTCTGCCAAAGAAAATTGTAACGTAAGCGAAAAAAACAAACAATTTGCCAAGTTGAACTGCCTAGTCAAATTTTTATTGATTTTTTGCAATTTTTCCAAGATTTAAGGAAATGGAAGTCCCTTTCTGATTACTTTTATCAGAGGCAATCCTCAATAAGCTATAAAAAATTTAATAAATGTATAGAAAATTATAATTCCATGGTTTCAACAGCCCAGTCAAACTCTTTGATTTTTTTGTTGATCTATGTATAGTGCAGAAATATCTGTTTTAGTAACCTCAAAACCTGAAAAATACATTATTTTGCAATTGAGAAAAATAGATTCGCGTTTTCTTCTAGAAGGAAAGTATCTTCAACGGCAGAAAAATATTATAACTAGAGGAAGCAAAATTTTAGATGCTCAAGTATACTTACTCACCTAACGTGCATTTTTCAATTTTTGTTGAATTTTTGAAGCTTTTTTTGTGGGCTTAAAAACACCTTTAATCGACTCAGGGAGATCGAAATTAATTTAAAAAGTCGATTGTAGCTTTGCAACTTTATTAAGTAAAATTTTATAGAAATTTCAACTTCCAAAAATGTGCTGGAGACTCCAGTTTAGAAGTACTCAAAAAAGTTCGAAGTCCTTTCCAATCGATTTGGGGATCTGAAATCTCCCCCTCCCAATCCAAACATAAAAATTGAATTGATTCTCACCTTACCTACACATACAGTATAAAAAGTCTTATTTTTATTCCAAGATTGCCAAACAAATAGTCCTGTTTTTTTACTAAACTTACATGGTTTTGTTTTTGTTTTTTTTTTTTTGCCAAATTTGTCCAAGTCCAACAGTGTCAATTTTTGAAGAAAAAATTGTCAAAAGTCGCCACTTTTTGGTAAAACAGTAGAGAATATGTCCATTTTTGACACAATTGTCTTAAATTGTTCAATTTTTTCAAAACTGTCGATAAGTTTTCATTTCTTATAAAATTGTCAAAAAGGCCCGATTTTTGCCAATTATTGTTAAACAGCCTTACTTACCTATTCTTGCCAAGATTGCCCAAAAAATTGTGTTCTTGCCATAATTGTTAAAAGTTCCCATATTGTCAGAGTGTTTATTTTTGGCAAATAGACGAAAACTTTTAATATTTTTCATCCAAAAAGTAGCTTTTTGATAAAATGGTCGAATTTTTTGCCAAAAACATCCAAAACGCATTGGTTTTTGCATTGCCTGCCTAAAAAGTCATGTATAAAATCCTGTTTTTTACAACATTCCTTAAAAGCTTCCTTTTTTGTAAAATTTCATTTTTTATCCCCCAAATTCTTTTATTTGTCCACTTTTTATGGCAATTTTTCGATATTTTTGAAATTTTCATTGAGAGTACTTTGAAGGCTTTGCATGTCATCGCAAAAAAAGCCGGAGGATATACTCGTATCTTTATACCAAATTTCAAATTTTTAGGTTAGTTTGTAAAATTGATTTTTTACATTTTTGGCCCGAATTCTATTACTAAAAGTTCGCCAAAAATCAAAAAATACGCTTTAAGCTCTAAAACTTTGTCTGATTCGAAAATTTTTCTGCCAGTGAAGATACCTAGATGTGTGAAAATTTTCAAAATCTTAACATCACATTAAAAAAAAGAACTGTTAAAAAAGAAGAAAAAAACTGAAGACCTTCAAAATACTCAAGTATCTAATTTTATTTCAAAACTCAAGAACTAAAAACATACTTTTATCTCATTTTCTTCTGAAAAATAATGCCAGTTTCAGAATCTACGGTATCAAAAACGTAACTCTTTATACTTTCTCACATCTTCATTTGCGAAGTTTTGAATGACTCCAATGTCCTTCTCTATCGTCAAAAAAAAAAAATACCAAATAAATTCGAAAGGGTATTCCCGGATAAGATAGGTGAAATGCCCCTGTCCTCGGATTTTTGAAATTTTGATGAAACATTGTTGGGTGCCTTTAAAAAAAATGTTTGAGCCAAAAAAATTTCCTCCACCCCACCCCACCCCCCCCCTTGACCCCTGGGGCCAAAAAACGCTTTTTTCGGGAGAAAAATCATACTTCAACGAGTTTTGAATAGAAATTTATGAATTCACCCAAAATATGTACAGGAAACATGGGTCTATCCACATGAATTTTTTCGAAATTTTTCGCCCCCCCCCCCCCGGGGGGACATATTGACAAAAGAAAATTAGAAACCGCCGTATCTCCGAACCTAATTCTTGCACACAAAATTTCTTTTCTTCAAAAAATATATCTGCATGAGTACTATAATTGGTATTTTTTTCAAATTTTTTCTCCAGGTGGGTCATCTTCAAAAATTCAAAAAACACTCAAAAATCCATTATTTGTGTCACGGAACCGCCAAAAAAAGCGATATTGCCAGGGATATAATTCTGAAATTTTGCATGCGGACCTCTAAAAACAATATAAAACCGACCAACTTCTTGAAAACTTGATTTTGGGGCCATAGGCACCCCCTCCCCTAATTTTGGGGCGAAAGAAGATCGACAATATGGGTATCGTTTCCATATGAATCGAACTTGCTGAACACGAATATGAAGTTAGATTTGCAGTTGGACCCTTCTAAGGGTCACATTGGGGGGGGGGTGCTCAAAAATTTGACATTTCGATAAATATGCTTCAGTATAGTGCAACTCGTATTTACGCCATGATCAGTTGCATGGCATAAATAGTGCTATGATGAAGCATGTGTCACAAAAATTTTTTTTTGGGAAACCAACGTTTCGAATGTGGGTTGTAGATGGGTTCAACTTAAAAAAGATACATTGAAAAATATCATTCCTAAAACTGCAGAAAATATATTTTGGAACGCACGTGGTGTTAACTTTTTATTGCTAAAAATTTCCTAAATTTAATATGTATTGGCATCACTGAGTTCCCAAAAATATTTCCTCAGTTTCAGAAATGATGTCTTTCAATATTTTGTAGTCATCAACGCGAAACATTTGCGAATAAAAATTTTTCAAAAGATCAACTGATCCAACAATAAACGATTTGCAAATTTTCAATCACTCAGTAGAACGCTAATAGTGATCTTGGATTTTGACTGCAATAGCATAGATCATCGCAGAATCTCAAATGCTTTCATTTGGGACTGGACTATTTTTTTCAAATCAAATTGAGTATACCTAGTGGCTGCAGGGGAAAAACACGATTTTTTCGAAAATGCCCAATCTTTGAAGGCCCATATCTTCCTTTTAGGATACCTTTCAACTCAAAATGACGGGTTCTGCTAAATTTGGTAAAAATCCACCTTTTTTTTGAAGCATGTTTTCACGAAAAATCGAATTTTTGGGCAACCCCCTCCCCCAATGTGACCCATAGGAGGGTCCAACTGCAAATCTAACTTCATATTCGTGTTCAGCAAGTTCGATTCATATGGAAACGATACCCATATTGTCGATCTTCTTTCGCCCCAAAATTAGGGGAGGGGGTGCCTATGGCCCCAAAATCAAGTTTTCAAGAAGTTGGTCGGTTTTATATTGTTTTTAGAGGTCCGCATGCAAAATTTCAGAATTATATCCCTGGCAATATCGCTTTTTTTGGCGGTTCCGTGACACAAATAATGGATTTTTGAGTGTTTTTTGAATTTTTGAAGATGACCCACCTGGAGAAAAAATTTGAAAAAAATACCAATTATAGTACTCATGCAGATATATTTTTTGAAGAAAAGAAATTTTGTGTGCAAGAATTAGGTTCGGAGATACGGCGGTTTCTAATTTTCTTTTGTCAATATGTCCCCCCGGGGGGGGCCGAAAAATTTCGAAAAAATTCATGTGGATAGACCCATGTTTCCTGTACATATTTTGGGTGAATTCATAAATTTCTATTCAAAACTCGTTGAAGTATGATTTTTCTCCCGAAAAAAGCGTTTTTTGGCCCCAGGGGTCAAGGGGGAAGGGGTGGGGTGGAGGAAATTTTTTTGGCTCAAACGTTTTTTTTAAAGGCACCCAACAATGTTTCATCAAAATTTCAAAAATCCGAGGACAGGGGCATTTCACCTATCTTATACGGGAATACCCTTTGTTACGTGATTTTGAAAAATAATGTTCCAAGTAATAGTTAAACTAGCTCTCCTGTACGAGTACTAACGTAAGTACTACGTAAGTAGGTATAGGTACGTACATTATCAATAATTCATATTTACGGCAAACTGGTTATGCAATTTTATTAACATGTAGGTATGAATTCCAATTCATTTTTATAAGGCAAAATTATAAGTACCAAAATAAAGCTTTCGCACAAAATCATTTATGAGGCACTCCTACTGGCTAGATTCCCTTCATTTCACCCTCTCCTTCTCTCACCTCCACCGTGAATTCAGAGGCTAGGAGTCTCGATGTTTTTGTAGTGCTTCAATTTTTTGTTCTGATACCCAACTTTGGAGCCCTATCAAATGAAATCGATTTAAGTTGGAGAAGACTGTTGAAACATTTTTTAAGAACGTTGAAGGGAAATTCGAAATCATTCTATGAAAATTTTTGAAATTTTGAAGTTGATTTTTTTTACGGAAGCTCAATTTTAGAATGAAAGTCAAATTCGAAACCTACAATAACAGAAAATTAGGAAAACTTCGGTATCTAGGCTGATTAATTTACGTCCAAATAATTATGTTCCATTCTGGGATTTTGTATCCCCAAACCACCCCCTCCTCCCATTTGATTCAATTTGAAAAAAAATTGAAAGTCGTGTATGGCATGGCACATCCTTCGTTACGGTAATGTTTTCAATGCTGCTAATTTTGAATTTCAACTAATTTTTTTGTTACAGCTCTCTTTCACATTTGTATGTAGGTAACTTTTTTCTGGTGTCGGTGTGAGAAAAAAAAGGTTGTCCTCAAGGAGCTCTTAATAAATACATATCATCAATTACACATACACGTGCCATGTATCTTCGGATACATAAATGCAATAATACAATACGTACTTACGCGTATAGAAAATACTTTAATCGAATATTCGATCATATTCAATTCAAACTATTTATTTCGTGTATTTTTTCTATCTGTTTTTACAGTAAGCGACAATGGAGTCAGCATAAGCAGAAGAAGTATTCTCGACGTTTCCATTGTAACGTTGGCGTCTTATCTAATTTTAAACATTCGGTTTTAACAAAAGCGATCGGATTAACTCGAATGTAAAGTAGGTATTTTATGCAATTTACTAACGTGTACGTTACCTACCTACGTACTTCTCACTTATAGTTATATTCTTTTCGTCGAAAATGTCATTTCGTCTGATTTTTTTATTCGTTCAACTTGAAACTTAGTACCTAGATCGAAGAAAAAAAAGTAAAAAAATAACGTATTTTCTTTCACATGTATGTTACAGATTCTCTCGAAAGGAACTATGACGTTAAACAAAACACACCAACACGTGGAAATACAAACACGTGCTCGGGGTGTTGTTGTTCTTTAAAAGGTGGAAATTTGTTACCATTGGTCTGCTTTAGTTGATAAGTTATTTTAAAAATAGTACTTCGGCCGTGTCGTGTGAAATTTTTTTTCGAAAAAAAAGGTGGGGCCGCGGTGTTTGTGATTGATTGGAATTAAGTAACCTACGTGGATTAGTTAATTGGCTCATTAATTGGTACAAGAAATGGATAAAGGGGGAAAAGAGTGACGTGTGTGAGGGTGATTTTTCTCTTTTCCACCGTTTAATTTGATTTTTCACGGCTTCACTTTGAATATAGAAATTTTTTTCTCTTTTGTAATTTTATACATAAATAACCGAATGTTGTCCGAGATAGCTTGGTTTTTTGATTAAATTTTGAGCTTATTGTATAATTATTACTTGAACAAAAAAAATTGTTGAAAAATTAAAAAATTTATTATTATAACTTTTTTTTATTCGATTCTTTCATTTATATATTTATTTTGAATTTTTTTCTCGATTGTTTATAATACGTATTCCTTGTGTTGTGTAAATATCGTGCAAATTTTTATTACGTATTGTATTGTTTTGTTTTTTCTGCTTTTATTGTATAAATAAATGTACTTCTTTTCTCGTTTCGTGATGTGTTGTTTATTAATTTAAATCCTCAAGGAATAAATGATAAAATTTTCAGGTTCATGATCAGCATCGAAATCACTCCTCATGATTTTTATTGTGATATGCCTCAATAAGTCAATTAAACACCATCTTGGAATTTTTTTAATACCAACAAATTGAAAACGCAGTAGGTACATTTCGTTGTTTTTCTTTGTTCTGTTTTTAGCCATAAATAAACTCGCTTTTCTCCCCTATTTTCGTGTTCATTTTGTTTGAATGATTCACGCGAACTGGTGTAATTTATAAGGATGTCGTGTCTTGGAAAATGTATCCTTGGTTCGAATTTATTTCATCGACTGATGTCATCGAGGATAACAATAAATATGATAATAAGTGAAATTATGATAAATTTATAGCGTATCCTTTTTATTGTGTATTCGAATCCCATGTAAGTAAGTATACGATTCCAAGTCAAGGTTTTTATGTACACGAGCAATAGTAAGAGTAGTATTCATAGTCGAGTAATTTGACGGTGCTATAAATTGCTAATAATAGTTGTGATAGACGAGCTTTTTATGGCGGATTTTTATGGCTGTTTGATTTCTTAACAATTTGTTCGTTTCGTGCCAAAATTAGGTTTTTAAGGGTAATTTGGCGAGATTTTTACGAGATGGGGGTTGGAGAAAGGGATGCAAGAGGAATGAAAGTTCTTAGAATTGGAAATTTATAACGTATTTTATTTTTATGAATTGGACTTTTGTGGAGATCCTGATTCAAAAAGAGAAAGGTAGACGTGGATACTGGACAGGTGATATTTTATGCCATCTAGGTATTGGACAAAAAATCAAAATAATCATTTAAAAAATTGAAATTTTGGCAACCACCGATTTTAGATAAACTAGCCGAGATGGTTCAACCATTTGATGGTTTTTGAAAAAATAATGACTGTTGTTCTGTAACTGAATTTGAAGAATCACTCACGCCATCTACGATATTTAAGATGAGGTCTAAAAATACTTCAGCTTACAAGGAAACCTCACGAGTGTGCAGTAACCGACTTGATACGATTTTTTTTCCAAAGTAAGAAGACCCCAAGGGTGGTCCACCACAAAATTTATAGCTTCTTACTGATTTATCAACGAATTGATTCACTTTTTGTAAAACATTTGTATGGGAATCGATCTGTTTACAAGCGAATGGAATCGAACCGAATCATTCACGAACGAATTGGTGATTGAACAAATTTATTAATTTGTAAGTGAACCATTCGCAAACAGTATAATTTTTTTTAGTAAATTTTAATCATTCACTTCACAAACGAATTGGTGATTGAACAATTTCGGAATATTCCTTCTTAGTGAATCACGAACGAATTGATTTATTCTTGGCGAATCATTCGCAAACGAATTGATTTGTATAAGTGATTTGGTCGCGAACGAATCGATTCATTTATTAAATTTTTGGTGAATCATTCGCGAACGATTTAGTGATTGAATACATTTATGGATTTCTGGGCGAATCATTCACAAACGAATTGATTTGTATAAGTGATTCGTTCACGAAAGAATCGATTTTTTCTATTAATTTTTGGTGAATCATTCACGAACAATCGATTCATTTGCTCAATATTTTTGGTAAATAATTCACGAAGAACTGAATAATTTTTGGTGAATCGTTCGCGAATGAATCGATTCATTTGCTCAATTTTTGGTGAATCATTCACGAAGGAAATAAATAAGATTTGTGAATCGTTCGCGAACGAATTGAATAAATTTTGGCGAACCATTCGCGAACGAATTGATTTGTATGAGTGACTTGTTCGCGAACGAATCCATTCATTTGCTCAATTTTCGGTGAATCGTTCACGAAGGAATTGAATAATTTTTTGTGAATCGTTCGCGAAAGAATCGATTCATTCGCTCAATTTTTGGTGAATCATTCACGAGCGGATTGGATATTTTTTGGTGAATCATTTGCGAACGAATTGATTCGTATCAATGACTTGTTCGCGAATGAATCGATTCATTTGCTCTTGGTGAATGATTCACGAAGGAATTGAATAATTTTTGGTGAACCGTTCGTGAACGAATCGATTCATTTGCTCACTTTTTGATGAATCATTCACGAAGGAATTGAATAATTTTTGGTGAATTGTTCACGAAGGAGTTGAATAATTTTTGGTGAATCATTCGCGAACAAATTAACTCGTATAAGTGACTCGTTCGCGAACGAATCGATTCATTTAATTGGTTTTTGGTGAATCACTCACGAACGAATTGGTGATTGAACAAATTGATTGATTCATAGGTGATTCATTCGCGAACGGAATAATTAATTTTTAGTGAATTATTCACGAAAGAATGTAATCATTTTTGGCGAATCGTTCATGAACGACATGAACGTGTTGAATAATATTTCGAGTCTGCACATTCAAAAGGGTATTTTTCGGTCTGAAAATGTTCCCGAAAAATTTCCCAAAAATGGTCGAAAAATGCAATTTTACAGCTAAAACTTTGAGAAACGTCTTTTTAAAGCAAAAAAATCGAGTTTCAAGCTATTTCAAAGGTTGTAGCTGCTTAATCGCATTTTTTGGTCATTTTTGAAAACTTATTTTTCAAAATTTTCGAACTTCAAAAAAAACTTTAAGAACCCTATGACTTTTTGACGCTTGGTATGTCGTATGAGAATCACCATTTCACTTTCTCTGGCACATTCTTTCATTTTTTGGTGGAATTGTTTGAAAAATCGAAATTTTGAAACCTTTGGACCCTGGTGGGACCCGCAGTTTTGCGATTGGGCAACTATAAATTTTATAGTAGACCTTTGGGATCCTCTTACTTTGAAAAAAAAAGGACCAAAGCCAATTTTTGCCAAACACGGTACATGGTCTTTGGTTTTGAAAAACATTTTTAAATGCATTTTTTCAGGAGTTGCTTCGTTCAAAGCCAATTTTTTTATTGCCATAAAAGTCATCGAAAGGAAACGCTAAAGTTTGAGCTAATTCTAATAAAATCAACTGAGGCTCCTGAGGAGGAGAAGGAAAGGGGTACAATTTGAAAATGCGCTTGAATATCGTTTAAAAAAAACTCATGTGTACTAGAACCCCCTGAGCTCAAATTTGAGGTAATTTTGGTAAAATTGACTGAGGCTCCTGGGGTGGAGAGGAAAAGGTACACAATTTGAAAATGCGCTAGAATATCCTACAAAAGTATCAAAATTCATTTAGGTACCTATTAGAACTTCTTGATCTCAAATTTGAGGTTATTTTGGTAAAAGGAAAACAAAGGGGACTTCCTCTGGAGAGGGAAAGAAGAGCTCGTAAAATTTGACAATTAACCTTGCCATCATCTGGGGTATCAAAACATTATATTTCTGTACCCGTCAACCCCCCCCCCCCCCATGTGAGATTTTTTGGTAAATGAAACAAAAGAAGCTCCTGGAGAGAAGGAGAAAGGTGTTTCATGTAACGTCTCAAAACATTGTACTTAATGTACTTATCATCTAGTTTTGACCGTTTTTAGTTGTTTTAATTTCAACAAGTCTTGGCGAAGTTTCAAACAATTATTTCAGAGTTTGGCACAATTTTTGATAACTTCCAAGTGATTTTTGAGCCAATCTTACAGTTTTTATGATCTTCATGTGATTTGTGCATAATTCCATTTTAAAAAATCAAGATGCGCTGGAGACAAAATGATGTTCTTTGAAGTCTTATTTTCAGGTGTTTTCTAACAATTTCAAAGTTACTTACCAAGTTTGAATCTGGTGTCCGTTTTTGTCACGCGTTGATTTTAAAGAAACACATTTTCACCATAAAATTTTCCACTCAATTCCGAGTTCATTTTAAATTCAAACTTTTTCCAACATCTTGGTAAAATTGTCTAACAGGTGGATTGATTCCTTCAGCTGAACTTTTAACTACCTACTAAGCCAGAACCAAATTAAAAATAACGAAATTTTAGATCATCCCTCAAAGCCACGGCTTTTTTGAGTTATAAACGCGTAATAATACAATATTAAAAAGCCTACAGTGCGAAATTCTATCTCGCTATTTATTTTTAATTTTGGAAAAAAGAATCCAAGCGAATATTGTTGACGTTACCCAGAGACCTCGAGGAGATGAAAACGAACAAGCATTTAATAAAATCCAAAGCAGAAGAAATTAAAAATTCGATTAAAATGGTACCCTTGGGCGAGACCATTTCGTATTCGAGCCCTTATATATACTTATTAAAGAAAAATACGAAGAAATACGATACATGTTAACAGATCCGTTTGCATTTTCGCAAATTAAGATTTCGTGCGGTATCTAATGTATTGTTTACGAATAAAAAAATCCTGTTTGTCGCTTGTTTTATTTTCGCTAAACAGTTCGCTTTGCTCAAGGTGGGATCGGTGTGTTTGGATTTATATTTGGAAATTTTCCGTAAATTTCCCTCGACAGCGGCGTCGGAATTATTCCCACGAGAGATGAACGAAATATTCGAATGTTTAAAGAAAAAGGAGAAAAAAAATTCGACGACGAAAACGATAAAAACTTAGTTTATCTTCTTAACGCATGAGGCGTTTTATAAAGATGTATTCTTCCGTGTAATTAACACCGGCTACGTGCGTCACCGTGTTTACAATACTTCCTAAAATTCACGATGAAAGGCTCGAAAATGGGTTAAGAAACGTGGTAATGCTTTTGTACAGCGTAGTGTAAAAGATCAGCTTATAGTTTAAAGACAACCTCGTCAAGATTAAAATTTGATATGGTCGACCACTAAAAATTCCTGAACCATTTGAAAGCATAAGTATCGCAGCTTAAAGCTATAAACACAGCCACCGAAAGAAAAGATTCGAGAACTCCTGGCGCAGAAGCAATATTCGCAAAATGCTATTATGTATTATGAAAGAAGAGATAGAGAGAGAGATGAAAAAAAAAACCTAAATAGGTCTAATGGAGTAGTTAAGAACGTTTAACTTATTTTAAGTATCCATGAAAACTGGCTAAAAATAACGGAATTTAAACTTTTTCTTGCGCTATTATATACGCCGAATAATAAACCCTTGTGTAACCCTTTTACCAGCATCTTCTTTTCGACATCAGTTCATTCATATACCCTTTAGCCGCATATTCGTCGGCCAATGAAATTTTATTTCTTTGTTGAAAAACTATCATTTACGCTCGGCTGAAGTAATTCGACTACGGCCGGAGGGCGCATCTTCACAACCGCCTTTCCTTTTTCAGATTATTTCCAACTTATTTTTTAATTAGATACCGAAAATTATAAAATATAGCCTGTTGGAAGCCAGAATTGAAAAATCAACATTTATTTTTTTCATTATTATGGTAATTTTCGTCGCTATGCTGTGAAATACATAGATATGCAAGTTGGATAGGTACTTACCTACTTAGGTGTACGACTATCTGTCGATAGAAATTATTCCTTGAGAAGTTCCTTCACGTTTTTTTGGATACAGAATCAGGTAGGTCACTATTCCTTAAAAGGTGAGTAATTTATCAACAATTGCTAGTAGAAGCGTACGAATAGATTCATTTTTAGCGAATCATTCGCGAACGAATTCATTAATTTATGAGTCATTTCGTTGGTGAAGGAGTCACGAGTCACCTATACGAATCAATTCGTTCGTGAATGATTCATCAAAAATTAATTAAATGAATGAATTCGTTTGCGAATGAATCACCAAAGTTTATTCAATTCGTTCACGAATGATTCGTCACAATTAATTCAATTTGTTTGCGAATGATTCAGATGCAATTAATCAATTCGTTCGTGAATGAATCACCCAAAATTAATTATTCCGTTTGCAAATGAATCACCAATAGATCAATCAATTTGTTCAATTACCAATTCGTTCGTGTATGATTTACCAAAAATTAATAAAATGAATCTATTCGTTCGCGAATGAATTGCCGAAACTTATTCAATTTGTTTGCGAATGATTCAGCAACAATTAATGAATTCGTTCACGAATGATTCACCAAAAATTGAATAAATGGATCGATATGTTTGCGAACAAGTCACTTATACAAATCAATTCGTTCGCGAATGAATTGCCAAAAATTATTCAATTCGTTCGTGAAAGATTTGCTAAAAATTATTCGATTTGTTCGCGAATGATTCGCCTACAATTTATTAATTCGTTCGTGAATGATTCACCAAAAATTACACAAATGAATCGATTTGTTCGCAAATGATTTACGATTTACCTAAAATTATTCAATTCGTTCGAATGATTCGCTAAAAACAATTCAATTTGTTGACGAATGATTCACCGACAATTTATCGTTCGTGAATGATTCACCAAAAATTGAATGATTGAACCGATTCGTTCGCGAATGATTCACTGAAAATTGGTTGTTCCGTTTGTGAATGAAATGATTCACCAAAAATTATGATTAAAATAATTGATTGGTTAGTGAACGAGTCACTTATACGAATCAATTCGTTCGCGAATGATTCACCAACAATTTATCAATTCGTTCGTGAATGATTCACCAACAATTATTCGATTCGTTCTCGAATGATTTGCTAAAAACAATTCAATTTGTTGGCGAATGATTCACCAACAATTTATCAATTCGTTCGTGAATGATTCACCAACAATTATTCGATTCGTTCGCGAATGATTCACTAAAAATTGGTTGTTCCGTTCGTGAATGAAATGATTCACCAAAAATTGATTAAAGTAATCGATTTGTTAGTGAACGAGTCACCTATACGAATCAATTCGTTCGCGTATAATTCAGTAAAAATTATTCAATTCGTTCGAGAAAGATTCACCAAGAATTATTCAATTTGTTTGCGAATGATTCGCCATCAATTGATTAATTCGTTCGCGAATGATTCACCAAAAATTTATTAACATAATCGATTTGTTAGTGAACGAGTCACTTATACGAATCAGTTCGTTCGCGAATGATTCACCAAAAACTGAATGATTGAACGGATTCTTTCGCGAATGATTCACCAGCAATTATTCGATTCGTTTGCGAATGATTCACCAAAAATTGATTAAAATAATTGATTTGTTAGTGAAGGAGTCACTTATACGAATCAATTCGTTCACGAATGATTCACCAACAATTTATCATTCCGTTCGTGAATGATTCACCAAAAATTGAGTGATTGAACCGATTCGCTAAAAACAATTAAATTTGTTGGCGAATGATTCACCAATAATTCATCAATTCGTTCGTGAATGATTCACCAAAAATTGAATGATTGAACCGATTCGTTCGCGAATGATTCACTAAAAATTGGTTGTTCTGTTTGTGAATGATTCACCAAAAATTGATTAAAATAATCGATTTGTTAGTGAACGAGTCACTTATACGAATCAATTCGTTCGCGAATGATTCACTAAAAATTATTCAATTTGTTCGCGAATGATTCGCCAACAATTGATCAATTCGTTCGCAAATGATTCGCCAACAACTGATCAATTCGTTCGCGAATGATTCTCCAAAAATTGATCAAAATAATTTATTTGTTGGTGAACGAGTCACTTATACGAATTAATTCGTTCGCGAATGATTCACTAAAAATTAGTTGTTCCGTTTGTGAATGATTCACCAAAAATTGAATAAAATAATCAATTTGTTAGTGAACGAGTCACTTACACGAATCAATTCGTTCGCGAATGATTCACTAAAAATTAGTTGTTCCGTTTGCGTGAATGATTCACCAAGAATTGATTATAATAATCGATTTGTTAGTGAACACGAGTCTCTTATACGAATCATTTCGTTCGCGAATGATTCACTAAAAACTATTCAATTCGTTCGTGAAAGATTCATCAAGAATTATTCAATTTGTTCCCGAATGATTCGCCAACAATTGATCAATTCGTTCGCGAATGATTCACCAACAATTGATCAATTCGTTCATCGCGAATTATTCACTAAAAATTAATAATTTCGTTCGCGAATGATTCATATAAAAATCTATAAATTTGTTCAATCACAAATTCGTTCGTTTCACAAAAATTGATTCAATTTGTTTGTACATATAAGATTATTTATACCTATTTGATGAAAGGTCGGTCTTCTCATGCATGCGTGAGAATGTTTTTTTTTTTTTGTTTTTTTTTTGGATAGATAAGTAAATCCCGAGTTTTAGGATTGATACATATCATTAGCAGTTTTGAGATTTTTAGCTGGTGATTTTTTTGTATGCTTTTATATGTAGATACCTATTTAGCTTCATTTGTTTCAGAGATTTTTCTGCCGATTCAAACTTCTCCTTTATTAGATTGAAAGTCATTTTATTAGCATTTTTTTGAGAGTTGGGGGGGAGGATGTTTGGATTTTCATCAGTTATGAATTTTTGAACCTCTACAACATATTAATACATTTCCAAATGATTTCTGTTTCAATTTTACATTACCTACCTACTTTATTCTTCGAGAATCCTCATTTTAACAAGAAGCATAAGAACTGTGCAGGAATTTGAAACTCGAAAAAAATTCGAGCAAGATAAATGATATGTTGTAATTTGACCTTCAAATACGAGTACTATAAAAAATTCACCAACCAAAATTTAAAAATCTCATACTACGATCCGAAAGCACCTAACGCCCTTTCTTCAATCATAACACATCACACCACTTCTCCATTTCTTTCATCTAAGTAATACCTACTTGTACTTCAAAGTTCAACGTTCACATAACCAAGCAGGCAATTTTTTTCATAAGAGATTATTTTTGACGTAGGTGCGCGCTTCGATGTATGCAATAAACCGTCAGCGTCAGTTTCCATTTTATTTAGCCATCAATGTCAGAAAAAAACCGCCGTTCATCTTTTGTAATGTGATTCTTTTAAAAGAAAAGCTGCTCTGAAATCCTTTCAAGTTGCGATGAAGACGAAGAAAACGCTATTTTGACGCAGCAATGAAAAAAACACACGCAGCCTAAAGATTTGAGAAGCAGGGGTGAGCAAAAGCAAACATTAAAAAACCGTGTGCCTGCCTGGTATAGTATAAGGTGCTCTATTTTGACAACTATTTCCGCAAATATTTTATTAACTTCAACTTTAGTTAGCAATCTCGGTAGAAAGAGGCTGTTCCCTCATAGTATCGACATACCAAAACGTCAACGGTTTACTTTGTTGAAAATTCCAACGTGAAAGGTATATGACAGCTTGTATTCTTAGTACACGTGCTATGAAAACGCTACGAGCTAAATACATTTTGAGGTGGTATTACATCTATGTAGGTACAAGGTAAGCCTATACATATACCTAGATGTACATACAAAAATACAAGAGTAAGTAAGCTTAATTAATAGACGAATTAATAATAGGCTCGGCTCGACTTTATAGCACATTTCCATGCGAAAGAAGAGCTAAATAATTAAAAACTATCGCCGACGATATTTTAGGTATATATCTGGGGAAGTTTTTCAAAAAATTCTCAACTGCGAGTAGAGAAGGGTCTTAAGAAGTTTAATGGCAGAAGTAAATAATGTTTGGGAGGCAAAAACTAAGTATCTTTAATGGTTTTAAATGGATGTTGCATACTTTAATGTATTTTTCTAGAATAGCTTTTAGCCTCATCGTACAGTAACTGTGTAGGTATAATCAAATCAGTAATCAGTTTTTTCCTACATGATGCAGTTACAAAAATTTCGAACGGGAAGCTCTTTTTTTCACCCTTTAAAATAAACACCAGAGGTCTTCGTGGAAAACTTTTCTGCAACTTGAAATTTTCTGTTATTATGGTATAAATTTTTTACATTATTTCAGCAAATACACATAAGTAAATAGGCAGGTTATCTTTGTGGATAGCAAACGCTTTGCTAAAATACGAACATGATACCGTAGTCTAAACGTATAAATTTTGAATTTCCCACAGCGATAGTGATTCTTTGCACCTGTATCTACAGCTACCTATATTTCAAGGTCCAGGACTCAAGAGGCCAAGTTGTCCTTCTAAATGGAAATAAAAAGATGATTCGGAAATCGTAGCAGAAAAAATTGTAAATTTTTATTTTATTTTCACAACTCTCCGATGATTTTTTAGGTTTTATGTTTGATTAGCTACCTTAGAAATTTATATCATGTCTTGACGTCAATTTTTCAAGCACAGACTTTCGGATTCATTATGAAATGGCGTTGTAGTTTTATTACTTCACCTACATAACCTTGTAAATTTTATTACAGCATTTAATCGTGTTCTCTTTTTTTTCCAACAAATTCTTAGCAGCCTAAAGAACGCCTTATCAAAAATTTTCCACAACTTTGTAGATTTTATTCACTGTGAGAGTTTATAGAGCATGAATTTGCACAAGTTTTCAGAAGTATTGCAAATAAGAGAAGGAGGGATGATAGTTTTATACTTACTTCAAAGTTTTTATGAAAAATATAGCTTGAAAGTTTGTCCTTGAATTTTAGACTATAAACAGAGAAAACATACCTACCTATTTATTATTTCATCAGCCAAAATGTAATAAGGTAATCATCGGAGTAGATTTTCAATGTATTTGAAATCTGTCGGAGTTTGACCACAATTTTTTGGAAAATACCTCACCTCAAAAAGAAGAAAGGATTTTTTTCACCCCACCACATCAAACAAGAGCTTGGAATTTCAGGATTTTGATTTCAAACGTAGGTAAGTAATTTTTATGAAAATTCTAATCAACTTTCTCTGTTGCTCTTTTTTTGGTTGAGAAAGCTTTTTTTTCAAATTACTTATTCATTATTTGGATGCAGGATGCATATTACTCCTCGTCCTCTCCAACTTTCATACTCCATCACAAGGTCTGCCTTTGTTGGAGAAAGAATGAGTTTTTTTCAATTTTTGGAAATTGGCGAGGAAAAAACATTTCTAGACTGAAAACTTGGCTCACTCGAATTGAGGGTTGATTTAAAAAAATCATCAATACCAGAGTGAAAACTTGTTCATTCCACCTAAGAAACCGTGTTGCCAAGAGACAGCTCAACATGCATTTATGTACAATGGGGAAAGCCTGCACTAAATCACACTGACCATCCCAAATATGTAGGAGTGACTCTGGACAGATCACTCACCTACTGGCAACATTGTGAAAAGACCAAAATGAAAGTGGTGGCAAGAACAAACCTGATCCAAAAGCTGGTAATCAGCAGATGGGGTGCTAAACCACAGGCCCTGCTTACATCAACACTAGCACTGCGTTATTCAACCGCAGAATATGCATGCCCAGTAATCCCGGTATGGGGACAATCAGCACATGCTAAAAAGTAGATGTACCCCTAAACAAAGTCTGTCAATTGGTGACAAGGTGCCTCAGACCAACTCCACTCATAGCTGTGCACCACCGGAAGTATATAGGGAGGTGGCTGCCAGAGCAGAAAAAACTAAAGCAACACACAACTCCATACGCCCCATGTATGGCTACAACGAATTACCTGAGAGCAGACTAAAATCCAGACACAGTTTCCTGAGAACAGTAAATGAATTAATCGCTCCTACCAAAGTTGAGCGCTATCCAAAACTGTGACACCAAAATGATTTTGGGACCAAAACAATTTTGGCATTGGATTTTGGTTTTGGCCTTCTGGATTGAAATTTATTCATTTCAGGATTGGATTTGTTTTGGGATTTGTTCTTCTAAATTTTCATTTTGGTTTCAGGATTCGTTTTGGGGTTGAAAAAATTGTTTCGCTTAGGATGAATCAGTTCTGGTTTCAGGATTTCCATTTCAACAAATTTTAAGCCCAAATTGACCCATGGGCTCTGTAAGGGGTCCAAAAATGGGGCGTTTTGACATAGGGAATCCGATGGTATAGTTAGTTTAAGGTTTTAAATGGTTATATTGCCTAATTTGTCAAGTAATTTTTATTATAATCTGAATGAATGATGATAAATGATGTAAAATGAAAATTTATACCAAAATAAAATCTAGGGAAAAATTGAAATCTTGAAACTGAAACGATTTTGGTTCAGTTCTGGCCTCTGGGATTTTTTTGGTTTTGGGATCAAGAAAAATAACGATTTTGGTTTCAGGATTGGATTTGAATTTGGTTCCAGTTTCAGGATCATTTTGGTCCCACAGCTCTGGCACTGTCAAATCTGGAATACAGCGTCAAGAAGCAATACTATGAGCAAATTGTTGCCACAGGGCAGAACAGGCTTAACTTTGCAGAGGAGTAGATCACAAACGGAGCGTCCTAGAAAAATTGCTTGTACACAAAATTGTAGAGAATTTAATTCTCTTTGAGATTACTTTCACCAGATTTTCACTAGGACGCACGGTTCGTCCGCTATATACGAAAAACTAAGAAATAGAAAGTCTGTATTTTAGAACAAATTCAAAACAAGTTCAAAACAACAACAAAATACAATTGAACCAAAGACATCTAACATGAAACTGAATCGCGAAAATTTTTATGCCATGATGAAGTAGGGGTAGTACCCTCAAGTCACCTTTAGTGGCACTTCGCCAGATATAAACCTCTAGGCGCTAGAGCAAGTTTTCTAACTTACCCCAAATTCCAACTTCCCCTGGTGCACCTTATATGGCGACTTCAATGTGGACAAACTGGACCAGACAATTGACGTCAAGAGGATGATGAAGTTCCTCAAATACCAGGACAAGAAGGGAATTTGGAAATTGAAACCTGTGTTTGAAACAGACACTGTTTAAAACCAGTGGTAGTGACAGACACTGTTTAAAACCAGCGGTAGTGACAGACACTGTCTAAAACCAGTGTTTGTGACAGACACTGTTTAAAAGCAGAGTTTGAAACAGACACTGTTTAAAGCCAGTGTTTGTGACAGATACTGATCAAATCCAGTGTTTGAAACAGAAAACCAGTGTTTGTGACAGACACTGTTTAAAACCAGTGGTAGTGACAGACACTTTTCAAAACCAGTGTTTGTGACAGACACTGTTTAAAACCAGTGTTTGTGACAGACACTGTTCAAAACCAGTGTTTGAAACAGACACTGTTTAAAGCCAGTGTTTGTGACAGATTCTGTTTGAATTTAGACAGTCGACCAGACAAGATAAAAAAAATCTTCCATCTTTTTTGAATCACAACTATCTTAAAAACACAGCTTTGAGCTTTTACTCATCTGTTGAAAATGTTTTTGTCAAGTCAAGTTCAGTTCTGATAGCCAGTCTCCAAATTTTTAGAACACGTATAAAATTACTTCAAAATTCCACCAACAATTTCAACTTTCGAAAACACGGAAGAAAATTCCTAGATCATGAGTGAGCTTTTTAAATCGTAAGATCAGTTTTTGAACTAGGTATAAAGAAAACCACTAAAGGTTCCTCCAACTTGAACGCATGTTCTGAAACCCCTTCAACAAAAATTTTATTGCCAAAGTCGATTTTTCGATTTTTAGAGAAGTTTTGAAAATCCAAAATCGACTATTTTCAGAGATTTTAGTTTGCTTTTTTGATAAAAAAGAATTATTCAGTGAAAATTATGAAAATGAATTCAAATTTCAATTCTAAAGCCCCCAGTACAATTTTTTATTTTTCCAGAATTTTTAAAATTCTCCAGAAGACGTAGAAATTAATTTGTGTAGGTAGCTAAATATCGAGTTGTGGCGAATTCTTGACCTGTTTCACAAGTTTGTCAAGATTTAGGCTGATTTCTGGGCATTAAGTATGTAAGCATTTTATAAGAAAAAATATCTTATTCCAAGGGAAATTTTGTAAACTTATTTGAATGACTATTGCTTGTTTACATACTACTCAGATCTGAATTTCCCCATTTCGAACTTTTATGAAGCCTCTGTCATGATTTTCAATTTCTCCTGAATTCGAGAAAATTAATGTGGGTATACCTACCACCTAGCTAAAAAGTGAGTACCCAACATAACATATAATAAGCGTCAACGTAATTTTCAGTTGCTCGAATGAATTTCTGCATTTTCTGGAGGAACTAAAAAATTCTGGAAAGATCTTAAATTGTTTTGGAGGCTCCAAAATCTTACAATTTTGATTCCAAAAAAGAATCATTCCCTCCTTTCCCCTCTTTTATCCTCCCTTCATAGTTCTTACTCGTACTTGAAGCAATATCAACAAATCCAGTGAATTCGCCCCCTCGCTGGCTCGCGCCATACACTTCATAAGGAAGATCAACGACGACATTTCTTTCCACGCAAATGCCAAAAATAGAGGAAACCCGTACATAAATTAAATTTCCGTCGAATGCAAATTAGTCGCGTAAGTTTTTCTCAATAGTGTTCAATTATTTATTTATTCAATAAAGAAAGCGGTATATTTTGTTTACAATGCTAACTGTATAAAATAGACGAAATTTGCATAAAAATGATGATAATCATTGTCGTGTCGACGTCTGATGAAAAATTCACATTTTCAAAAACCCATCTAATAACCTCTTGTTTCGCCAACGACACAATTTCGCTAGACGTTTTCCGATTACCCTGCTTATTTGGTTAATTAAAATACAGTCTTTTTTTGGATGGTATCTTACATTGTGAGTGTTTTTATTTTAATGTTTTGCCAAACTACCCTACCTACTCCATTTATTTGTGTAGGTAGCGACTTTTGAAAACCATATTTTAGACGTTCGCTCTCATAAATATAAATTATATCGCAAAGTATCTAGTCGTGGATGCTAAAAAAAAACAAAAATTCAGCATCTTGGTTCTCTTTTGGAATAATCAATTATGCAATCGGTAAGTATCACGTTAAAGAGCAAACTTGCTAGGTAGACTAGTTATTTAGATACGATGACTTTCGTCATTGATTTTCTGTTTTTTACTTTGTATGTGCTGCATTCCTCAATTCCTGAGTTACTTGAGTAGAAAGTATATCGAGAAGGGTGACAAATTAGAATTTCTCGACGAAATACGAGATATCCTACCCTGTTGAAATCAAGTTTATTCTATACGCACATGTTGTAATCTCAACAGAGTAAAGGTAGGTATAACCGCACGTAGGTTATTCTAACTCTTGTGCGAGGATCGAATTTCCGCACGTTTTAGATCAAGGCTGTGGGTATTGTATTATTTCAAAGGTAATTGGTAGGGTTACATTGTAACGGAGTAATTCTGAAACTGTATACTTTGTGTGGAAGTTTTTTGCTGGTATAAATTGAGGAATGGAGAAGAATACAATCTTGGGACCAAAATTTCCAAAGCTCGTGTCTTTTTCTTATTTTCTCACAATTTTCGAAACATTGAAAAATATTTTCAAAAGCTGTAGATATCGCGAGAAAAGCTTGTGGATAAATTCTCTGCCTTTGGAAGGATCGCAAATTCCTAAAATTTCAGCTCAATTGAGTTTAAAAATCCCCTCTTCTGTCTTCATCTACCTCACTTCGTTCAATTCAAACTCGGCCAATTTCACTGGTTCTCTCTTTGGTATTTTGATAACACTTGTAAAAAATTAAAGAAAGCTTAAGCTTATACCTCGTGTAAAAATAATCCTCGTTGAAATGTTTATTTAACAGTTCCAGAGCCAAAAAGAAAAGGTCCACCTTTACGTATACCTACACAATGAACACACGAGCCACATTTCACCATCAAGTAGACATCCTATACATGAAAATGTTACTCCGATGTCCGATAAAATCCGCATCTCTTGGTACTACGTACATACAAGCTTCTTAACAGAATGCTTAGGTTAGAGGAAAAAAACGAAAAAAGAAAAACGTTGGAGATTAAATTTTTTTCCTCTTTAAAAGCCATGTAATGAAATGTTTTGCAGAAAGGTGTTGAACTTTTTTCGTTGGTTTTTCATTTATTCTTTTTTATTTTTTTGCAGCTTGTATCCGAGAAAGTCTCACTTATTGAGAAATGTATGAAATTTTCTGGTTCGAGTAGCATACACTGTGGTGTTGCGTCGAGCGATGAATGCGTGGATCTTTTTTCGGATTGTGAAAACGTTTACGTTTTTATACCCGAGTTGAATACACTTTTATTAGCTGTGGAAAAAAATTTCGTCGGGTTCCCCTTTTACTTTTATAATGAAAAACTGTTCCGTAGAAAAACGACATTTAAGATAAATACGCTTTTTTTTTACCATATACTCGTATATTCTTTTTCGCTTGTCAAATAACCCAGCTTGGTGGTTGATAAAGGGTTCGAGTATGTTGACCAATTTTATACGTGGAAGAAGTGGAATATCGATAAGGATAGCTCATAGGCTGCATGGAGCCTCGACTGGTTGTAAAAGTATTTTGCAAAAATAGGTGAATTAATGTTGATTTTGTCCAGCACCAATAATGCATTGATTCAGAAACAAACTCATTATCTGTCTTTTCAGCTTTATTTTTCATTCTGCAAGTCGAGTTTGAAAAGATAGGAACCTATTGAAGTGCGAAAAAACACCTAGGTAATAAATGCATGCGATGGTGAAATTTTGGTGTTGAGTACTCTTTTGTGTTCTATATAGGTACTCACATTTTCAAAAAAAAAAAAATCGTTATTTTTTGGAGGAATTTTCATCAATTTTATTTCGACATATGACAATAGGGTCAATTGATTCCCCCTTCCCGCTGATCCTTTGAGGCAAGGAACATTTTAAAGTGAAATTTCCAAAGAAAAAAAGTTGGCCTCACTAACAAAATGGCGGCCATTTGAATTGTCAGGTTAGCCGAAAAATCACTGATTTTGCTTTCTAACAAAAAGCTCGCACCAAAATTTTTGAACTGGACAGAGATAGATTGAAAGATGGTGCAAAAAATTATCACCAGTCAAAAATTCAACTGCTAAAGTGCATTTTTGAAAATTTTGACATAGTGCTTTTAGTTTCCTTTGAATTCGAATCACTGCTACTTTCGGTTTTAGTATCAATCGGATCTAACAAATCTTGATTGATCAGTATGGTAACTCATTGGTCGCAATCTCAAAGTTTCTCGTTGAATGTGACATGTTTCAAAATAACATCATGTTTCTCCAGAACATAGACTCAATATTGCTCGTCACCATTGTATCCTGATTAGTATGGTAACTCATTGGTTTGCAGCCAGAACAAATATAATTCGCAAACTAGCAGGCAGCAGTTGGGGAGCTAAGCCCCAAGTTATGAGAGCATCTGCACTGGCACTGTGCTATTCAGTGGGAGAGTATGTCTGCCCTGTTTGGAGTTGTTCAGCACATGCAAGCAAAGTTGATAAGGTGCCCCGGGGCAAGTCAGAATGATTTTTCGCAATTTCAACTTTGACCAGCTGTTACTCCCCTTCTAATGAACCAATATGGATCAAATTTATTATGTAGGTTCCCATAAGGGTTCTTAACCTATGGTGAAAATTTGAGCGCGATTGACACAGTAGCTTAACAGGCTAAACTTCGCAGAGGTGTAGATCACAAACGGAGCGTCCTGGAAAAATTGCTTGTACACAAAATTGTAGAGAATTTAATTCTCTTTGAGATTACTCTCATCAGATTTTCACTAGGATGCACGGTTCGTCCGCTATATGCGAAAAACTAAGAAATAGAAAGTCTGTATTTTAGACCAAATTCAAAACAAGTTCAAAACAACAACAAAATACAATTGAACCAAAGACATCTAAAATGAAACTGAATCGCGAAAATTTTTATGCCATGATGAAGTAGGGGTAGTACCCTCAAGTCACCTTTAGTGGCACTTCGCCAGATATAAACCTATTGGCGCTAGAGCAAGTTTTCTAACTTACCCCGAATTCCAACTTCCCCCAGTGCACCTTATACCCTTAAACGAAGCATGTAGATTGGTGACAGGATGCTTACGCCCAACACCATTGAATAACCTATATGAGTTGAGTGGAATTGCCCCACCAGCAGTCAGATGTGAAGTTGCATCCATGGTAGAGAAGATAAAGATGCTAAAGAATCCACTACATCCTATGTATGGATATGAAGAACTGACAGAAACCCACCTCAGATCTAGACACAGTTTCATGAAAACAGTTGAAGAACTAAAAGATACTCCTAGCACAGATAGACGTCGCATATGGAATGCAGGTGGCCAGGGAAGAACTAGGCAGGAAGCCCTACCAAGTAGAGAATACTTGAAATATGGACTGTAGAAAACACTGAACAGATTGAGGTGCGGAGTCACAAGGTCTAAGTACAACCTTCATAGATGGCAGTTGGCTGATGATAATCTGTGTGAATGCGGTGATGTTCAGACTGACAGACACTTATTTCAGTGTGAATTATCAGGAAAAATCGATCCTGGAAAATTAAATGGGACACTTGATGATGAAGCAGTTAGATTCCTGGAGTACTGGCAGGAGAAGGGTAGGTATATAGATTTAGATGTAGATTAAGATTTAGATTGAGTTTTTCATGTTAATTTAGGCATGTCAACCGCATACGAGAAAAAAAAATTGGTTGAGATCTCAAAGTTTCTTGTTGAATGTGACATGTTTTGAAATAACATCATGTTTCTCCGGAACATAGACTCAATATTGCTCGTCACCATTGTATCCAATGAGGTAACTTTTGAATACTTTTTTATCCAATTTTCGATGTAACTGGATCGGAATGTTGACGTAACACTTCGAACTCACAATTCAAAGGTGTTTTATTTGTGGTGGTTTGTTGAACCACAACTCGTAAGGAGTCGAACCGTCAATCAATGATTTACCTACTCGATTCAGCAAATATGTAGAGGTGGTAACGAGTTCAGCCCAGATTTCAACCGGATAATATGTAACATCTGCATTGGAATATTTGAGTGTTCACGCCATCTCGACAATTGTACTGCTTTTGCGTTCAACAGCTCCGTTCCATGGCATTAACTGTTGTTAAAAATGAGGGACAAAATCAAAATTTTACCAAAGTGACCTAAAAAGTTGAAATTTGGGATACATCCTATTTTTGACCTGCCCAATCATTTGAAAATGATTTGAAGCAATTCTGGAGCCTCCAGCAGATTTTTGAAATCTGAAATTTCCACAAAATGTTGCAAAGCCAAAATTTTCTCTGCACTTAAATTTCAGTCCACAATTTAGTCGACTGGAGATAGTTTTGAGTCGCTTTGGAGACTCCTGCGACTTTTCAGAAATTACCAGAGCCTCCAGCAGATTTTTGATACTTGAAATATCCCCATTTCACAGTATGGGGTTGGAAAGCTGAAAATTCACTTAGCACTCCAATTTCAACTCACTATTAAATCGACTATATTAATGGCTTCAAATGGACTCCAGCAATGTAAGGTGGCATTGTGGCCTCACTGTCCTCTCAGTGCAGCTCATAATGATTCTTAAGTTGGTGAAGATCCTACAGGACTTGGTTAACTCCATACTTTAGGTCTTAACAACTTAGGGATTGTTTGATTTATTAAGGTAAGATGTAGGTACTTGCGAATTCGAAGTATTATCGAATCCCAGTGGGGGGGTCCGCGCTAATATTATTATATGGGCGGGGAGTTCGCATTTATAACATCATAATATTATTGGTTATTATATTTCCCCCATCTTTTGGTAAAAGTAGCACGAGCCTATCAACTTTCGAGATTGATTCCAGAACTTTTAGGTAGGTACCTATAACTTTAGCTCGGTTCAATCTCAAAATCACTTCTTGTTCGTCCGTTGAGATAGATATGTGAGTTTAACCCTTTCGGCTATGAGACAAACTGACGGATAAAATTTGAAGTGCTTTAAACTGAGTGAGGTCGGTTGCTGCCTAGAACTCAAAATTTGCTGGAAATCGCACATTCAGAAAGTATTCATGTCACAAATGGCAATAAACCTTAAATTGACTATTTTTCGATTTATGACACCGAATAGCATTATAAATCAAAATCAAGCCTTCTGAGGCATCTGATATTTCAAGATGAAAATATTGATAACAAGCATTTTTGAAAATAGAAAAAAATATGAGCTAAAATAAAATAAGTTTGTGTAAAAAAAGAAATTTTTGAAGAAAAACAAGGCATGCGACTTCAGATGGTTATTCAAACTGCAAATGTTTGAAGGTTTTTGCTTGTGGGAGGATTAAAATTGATGGAAAAATCTTTGTGTTATAGAGAGCATTTATTGAAATTTTGAAAACTCGTGTCACAATTCAACCTGAAAAGTATGACATAATTTTCATTTTCTGACACATACATCTCTCTTGAGGTGATTTGCTTGGGTGAGTAAGTTACCTCAGAAGATGACTACGTGAACTTTTGCGAGCATTTGAATTTTTTGATAGATACTATGTCATAATACAGCCCTCAATCTGTCATAAGGAGATAATAAAAATAAAATACGTACGTCATGTTGTGGAATTATTGGAATCACTTTTTAGAAGTCATCTTACAGATAATGAATTTATTGAGCGCAGTCTTTATGACACAGTATCCATCATAAAATTCAAATGCTTGCAAAAGTTTACCCAGTCATCTTCTAAGGCAACTTACTCACCCAAGCAAATCATCTCAAGAGAGATGTATGTGTCAGAAGATGAAAATGATACATATTTTTCAGAATTTCATTGAAAATTAGCGTTGAATTGTGACATGGGTTTTCAAAATTACCAAAAATGCTCTCTATAACACAAAGATTTTTCCATCAATTTTAATCCTCCCACAAGCAAAAACCTTCAAACATCTGCAGTTTGAATAATTATCTGAAGTCGCATGCCTTGTTTTTCTTCAATAATTTCCTTTTTTTACTCAAACTTATTTTATTTTAGTTCATCTTTTTTTCTATTTTCAAAAATGCTTGTTACCAATACTTTCATCTTGAAATATCAGATGCCTCAGAAAGCTTGATTTTGATTTATAATGCTATTCGGTGTCATAAATAGAAAAATAGTCAGTTTAAGGTTTATTGCCATTTGTGACATGAATACTTTCTGAATGTGCGATTTCCAGCAAATTTTGAGTTTTAGGCAGCAACTGGCCTTACTCAGTTTGAAGCACTTCGAATTTTATCCGTCAGTTTGTCTCGTAGCCGAAAGGGTTAATACTTCTCAGTATTTTGGCGATCTATGAATCATTGGACATGAGCATTTAGTCCGCTTTCCTTCGACTTAATTGTTTGAAAGCATATTTTCTACTCTGTTTGCCCTTATTAGGGATTGGTGTATCTTCATTGGTGAATTTGAATGTGATTAGGTGGTCGAGCATAGTGTCTCTGTTCTAATTACGCTATATTTGGTGAATTTGTATATTGGCAAAATGTGTATATTTGAGAAAACCTTATATTTAAGAGAATGTAATTTGATACAATGATTACATTGGAGTAACTAACAAATGTGTCATTATTTCACGAAAGTGAGCCTAATTAATAAGTACATTGGTTGGTTTATTATGTTGAGGTGTCGGACATTATAGTGGTATCCGCAGAGCTAGCAAGGGGTAATTACCCCTTGCTAGCTCTAGTGTAAATAATTCCTTCTTGATATTACAAAGAGCCGTATAAGGCTACTGGTAATCTTTCACCTGCTAAGGAATATTTCTCATCCTCTATCCTATCAATATACTGCATGTATACAGTCTAATCTATAACAGCAACTTTTTGGAAATTACTGGAACCTCTGGAGCTGATTTTTAAAACTTTAAATTTTTATAAAATCTTATCAAAAATGAAGTTGAAAAGCCAAAAACTTACTTTCCATTCAGTAAAATTTTATAAAAATTTCAAGTTTTGAAAATCTGCTGAAGACTTGGGAAGTTTCTGGAAAATCTCCAAAACGACTTGAAACTATCTCCAGTCAGTGCAGTCGACTCAATTGCGTGTAAAAATTCAAGTACAGAGAAAATGTCGTCTTCCAACTTTATTAATAATAAAATTTTATAAAAATTTCTTCCAAAAATCTGCTGCATGCTCCAGAAATGCTTTAAATGGTAAGAAACCGTTTCCAATCGATTTGCCAGGTCAAAAATAGGATGTATCCCAAATTTTAGATTTCTTGGTCACTTTGGTAAAAGTTTGATTTTTCCCCTCATTTTTGGCCGAAATTTGATTCTTTTAAATTCACCAAACTTTTAAAAATACATACACTTTGTCAGTTGAAATTTTGACTAGTGATAAATTTTGCCATTCTTTTTCGATCTACAGGGTGGACAGAAATATCGGGTACCCCCAAGAAAGTTTTTCATTGAAAATATAGGTTGGCAACGTGAAATAGATGCATATGATTGGTGAAATGTTATCTCTCCAGTCTAACAACCAATCATGTGCTACCATTATTATCATTCACTGTCACCAACCGAAGTATTTAGCAGAAAACTTTTTTAGGGGTACCCGATATTTCTGTCCACCCTGTAGCTTCGTCCAGTTTAAAAATTTTACTGCTAGCCCTTTGTTAGCGATTTGAGTTGACCTGTCAATCAAAATGTCCACCATTTTGTCAGTAAGGCCAATTTTTGATGGCAAATTTGCATTTAAATGTTCCTAAGAATGCTTATTCCAAAAAAAAAGTTGCTCTAGAGGATCGGAGGGGGAAAGGGAAGGGACTGGTGCAATTGTCCCTATTGTCATATGTCATACCATTTTAAATTAGCAATAATTTTACTTGCAAGGAAACTTTTCACCACTCTGCAGTCACTTGTCACTTTCAATATTCTGGCTAAATTAACGCGAAATATTTTCGAATGAAAAATTTTCAAAACGTGAATTATTTATTCAAAATCAGCGATTTGCAAGTTTTCAACCACTCAGTAGAACCCAGAAAGTGATTTTGGATTTTGATGGCTACAGCATAGATCGGCGCAGGATCTGAAATACAAGTACATTCTTTCATTTGGAACTGGGACATTTTTCCTAAAACAGGTTGAGTAACAACAGGAGTGAAAAAACTACGATTTTTTCAAAAATTCCCTTTCTTCGAGGACTCAAATCTCCCCTACAGGGGCACCTCCGAACCTAAAATTTTCTCCGAGTAACTTTTCAACTCGAAATGAAGGTCTCTACTGAATTTGATTCAAATCTGCAGACTTTTTTTTAGGCGATCCATCCTAATGATACTTGCGTTGCGTTCAACGATTTTTTCTTTTAAACAAGAGCATCGTTTCAACTTCACTATACATGAACAATCGGTAGCTAAATATCAAAAGAGAGAAGAGAAACTCGAGGAAAAAAAATGTAATTTGCATTATCGCGAAAATATTGTGTCGTGTTCGGTGGAATATTACTTAATTTGAGAATATGGGAGTTACTTCGGTATACAACACGAAACATACACTATAAAAGATAAGAAAATCGTGTTTTAGCATTTCTTATACACGAGGCGAAGATTACCAAAACGCGCAACGAGCGACGAGACTTCATTCAAAATACAAGACGTAATCTGAGCCAGTATACGACAACGATGGCGTGCTTTTCGCTGTTGCACGATGAGAAAATCATCGAATGGCAAACTTTCTTATTAAATTGACAGAAAGTAAGTATACTAGTATAAGGTTGGTATATTATGTAACATTTCGGCAAAGTTTAAACAAAATGTGCGAAAATTGGTGGCTAAAAATCACCTCATCCTATGTACTTATAGGCTTTTGAACGCGAGTTGAGAAATTTGCGCAGAAAATCATGAAAATAATAGAGACTCGCGAAGAGGTAAAAATTAACGATAATTAATTTCACGTTGGTATACTTAGGTATAGTACTCGATTATTATTAAAAACATTTGCGAAGCGCGCGATGGCGATGGTGTCGTATGACGACAGGAAATTTAATATCTTCTGTTACATAACGATAAGGTATAAGCTGTTGGCTCGGACTGAGGCAATTTTAAGGATCTACTTGATCCGACCAACACCATAATACCCGGCAGCGTTGTCAACGACCAAACAAATTTTCATCTTGTTCACCTCCTCCCCCCTCCCGTTTTCGGTACGGTAATTGCGAAGAAAAACATAAAAAAAGATTTCCCCTTTAAAATGCCGGACCAATATTCACAAACACGCGTCTTGCCAACATTATATAGAACAAGTTGCTTATCCGTTTTACCCCAGCGTCTTCGGCCGCCTTCTATCTTGCAGCCATTATTTACATTCGCGCTATTTTCAGAATAACGCTTAAAAGAATTTGCGAAAATAGTTCAGCTTATATTTCGCTATACTGCGTATACTTTTTTTTTATACCGATGAAATTGTCCTCTCGAATATTGCCTTATATATACCGATGTATAGTAGGCCAGGCTCAGGACGCATCTTATATTTGCCAATTTTCACCGTGCTACATTCTTTGGGTCATCGTTTTATGTGTAGGTATGTATTTTTGGGAATAGTCACTTACTAAGTATTTCTGTCTTACCTATTTGTATTTTCAAACGTGTAGAATATTTAGGTCTATGCATTTTTACGCGTATGCCTTTCTATATGGTTTTGAGGGGGGAAAAATCACAATTGTTTATATCAACGAAAATGAGTTTTTGTTTTTATAATAATGCTGAATCAGGGAACCATTTCTTAAAGCAGAACTTTGAATTTATTTGCTTTGGATTAGTATGGAATCAGAATCAACATAACTTGTCACACTATATTTTCAATTTTTTTTTTTTTAGGCTGAAATGACAATTCTGAACTCAGAACTCTTAGAAATCAAGCAAATGACCCACCACATTTCACTTTAATATTATTATTTTTTTATACCTATATTTCAACACCAAATTGACTTAATGTTTCCAAACGTCTCGAATCCACCATCATAATAAATCAGGGAGGTCAAAAATAAAGTTTAAACCCAATTTTTTCTAATTTTGACCATATGAATTTTTAAAAATTTGTCAAAAATTGAAAAATTAATTTCAGCATTGGAAGTTTTGGCTTGTGGTATATTATTTCGGGATGCTCTTTCGATTATCTTATGCATGTACATTTCAATAATTCTGGTACCGGTTGGGATACTATTTTATGTTAGGTATTTATATTAGTCGGGGGACCCGCATAAGGATCTATTGCACCCCCCCCCCCCCCTCTAGTCGATCTTCTGGGGCAACTTTTTTCTTGAAGAGGGAGTCCTATAAGGAACATTTCTAGCCCTTATCCCCCAAAAAAAAAGTGTGATATAGTGAGGTTGGGAATTACCTAGATGGTGGGAATAGTGTTATTTTATTCCTACTGGATCGGGACAATAATTATTCCCTAAGTGGGGAATAATTAACTACCACTTACCTGGATAGCTCAAGAGATGACATGGGGTAGATAATTCGTCCTAACTAATCACGTATGTACTCCAATAATAATAAAACACATTCGTGGCAACTACTAAAATGTTTTTATTAAATATTAGTTACATTTGAGAAGGTGCGTAGAGGGCAATTACAAACTACACAGTTGAACATAATGAAATGGTCAGGCGTGTTACCTGCCACTTACAACCTGGATAAATACATATAATAATTCTAACCAATTATGTATTAAGTGACTGCCTAATACATAATTGATCAGAATGACACAAATAATTGAGATGTAGTTACAATTATTACGAGTTTATTTGGTAGGTCACATAAATATAATATTCCTACTTCGACTAACTCAATTAATTAATACTAAACTATAATTAATTGAGGGGACCATCAGGCCCAAATAAGTATTTCTCAATACTTACCAAAGACACTGTACACATTACCTATCCAATCGATGTACTCACTAAATCCTGGTACTTGATAGGTACATACTACATACACGAGGTTCGATATATGTATATCGCGAGAAATGCCTTTGATGCCTGGGTTGATCAAAAATGCATCCAAAAGAACCATATTGATTAAGTAGGATTAATCAATATGTTCAAGGAAACACAAATTACCACGTTAGATTAGAAGTGGGTTAAACGCAATAAATAGGACATTGTCGTAAGGACAATGCGCTGTCACATTTTCGGGTGCCGAAGCGAGAATACATATTTACAATCATTGACTAAGTGCATTCCTACATAAGAGTCAACGTTCAACGTTCAACGCTCAACTCTCAACCAATTCAAAATATTTTGTTTTGGTTGGACGTTGTGCGTTTAGGTTGACGATTCCAGCCAATAACCGAGCATCTTCTTCCGGTTGAGCGTTGAACGTTGAACGTTGTCTCTTATGTAGGAATGCACTTAGCTCCAGAGAGCTTGAGATTCCGGTGCTAAGTGAAGAGCCTTGCTCATGATCTTGCAACAGTTGCCGGATCCACGAGCAGAGAATCCCCCACGTTCCCCATACTTCCAGTATAGATATAATTTTAGAGAGAGCAAGTAACGAAGTCTCTCTCTATAAATAGATCGAATAATATTGTGCAAAAAGGGGAGTTATACTAATAATCGCTAAGGTAGTTATGGGCATCCTGCTACTCACAAGTGGCCCTACTTACATACAGAAAATTGTCCGAATAATAAAATTCAGATCTTACAATCTTGAATTGACTGTTTTTGTGACCTTTTTGGTCGATTTAGGCGCTAATAGGTATTTTAAATCTCTTCCTTCTTTATACGAATCCACATTTTGTCCAATCAATTTTGAATGCACTTTTGACTTTCAGAATTGGATCTGTTGTGGTTTTGGGACCTTCTGGAGCCTTCAATAAATTTCATGAATTTTCCAGTTTTGGAAAAATTACCATAAAAATGGTCAAAATGAACTATAACGGATCAAAATCCACATTTTCTCCCTAAAATTATTTTTGAAAATGAGGAAGGCTGAAAACTTTTTAGACCTGCTAAATGTTCCAAAATAGAGTCTCAAAAGGGCAGTGAACCAAATTTTAGATTTTTGTGTTGACACGTTCGTGAGCAAGAAAATTTTCTTCCCCTGATCATCTCTTCAAAAAAATTTTAATTGCTGAAAAATATTAAGGATTCGATCCATTAGAAAGAAATAAGAGCCCAAAATACAGCATTAAGTAAAATTTCAGGACGTGCTGAAATTTATTTTCGATTTTTGGCCAATTTTTGACAATTTAAATTTTGAGAAAAATTGGAAAAAAATCAAAATTTTAGGAGATTGACTTATGAAAGCCGAAATTTAATTTGTACCTCCGGGGTCAATTGGTGAGGTTTCAAACCATTTTGAAGCCTCCAGCGGATTTTCATATTTTCATTTCTTTTAAAATTATTACCGGAGAAAATTTTTGATTCAAACGAGCCCAAAAAGATTTCAAAATTATGAACTTGAATAAGTCACCGAATTTCATTTTTTTCTTGTTTACAAATTTTTTTCAAAAACTGGAGAATCTAAAATCCGCTGGAAGCTCCAAAACGGTTCGAAACCATCAACAGTTGACTCGATGTGGAAGTCGAAAATGGGACGAGACAAAACGAAATTTTAGCATTTTTTGTTTATGCTGTCGTGAAAGATGATTTTTGCATTTTTTTCTAAAAAAACTTACCTACCTAATCACTGGAAAAAATTTTGGATTTGAACCGGCATAAAAATATTTTAACAATACGTGCCGAAATCGATCGAAAGGGTCATAAAGATGATAAATCCGAGTTTATAGCTGCTGAATTTCATTTTCACCTTACCTATACATACCTATTATTTACATCGTTTTTTCGAAAACTGGAGAAACTAAAAATCCTCTGGAGGCTCCAGAACGATTCAAAACCGTCACCACCCAGTTGACCACATGCTAGCAAAAAGCTAGCGTTTTATTCGCGTTTTGATAAGTTGCTAGCAATTTACTCGCTTTTTGTGGCCAGCAATAATTATCTCGCTAAAAGTAAGCGATTTTCTTGCAGTTTTTCGCTAGCAAATTCAATTCTAGCAATTTTCGAGCTGTTTTCCAGCGACTCTCAGCTAGCTTTTACTTCACTTTAACTTGCTCGCCTTATGCTAGCGTATTACTAGCGGATACTTGCTCGCAATTCTATGCTAGGACAGTTCAAGCAATATTCTCGCATATCTCAGCTAGCTTTTACTTCACTTCATACATGCTTGCCTGATGCTAGCGTATCACTGATGGATACTTGCTTGCAATTCTATGCCAAGAAAGTTCAAGCAATATTCTCGCATATCTCAGCTAGCTTTTGCCTCAATCTATACCTGCTCGCTTAATGCCAGCGTATCACTGACTAATATGTACCTGCTCACAGTTTTATGATAGGAAACTTCAGGTAATATTCTTGCATCTCTGAGCTAGCATTTACTTAGCCATCTGGCTCTAGAAAAATGTAAGCATATCTCTAGTTTCTGCATCTGGTGACTTGGCGTTTTCTTTATAGTCAAATGATAGGAACGTGCTACCAGATCTTACGCATTTCTCACCAATAAACCTTTTTCTGCGTTATTTATTGTAGCAAATGCGAGCAAGTATCTTTTCCATCCCTCAGCGCGCATACAAAAATCATTAAAAATATTCCTGCATATGACAATAGGAGTAATTGCACCCCCCCCCCCGCCGATCTTCCGGGGCAACTTTTTTCTTAAAGGGGACAACAAAATTTCATCAAATGGACATGGAAAGCTGTAGTTTACTCTACACTCCAATTTTAACACCCTCTGAAGACGACTTCAGGTGGGTTCAAGTCATTTTAGAGCCTCCAGTAGGCTTTTGAAACTTGAAATTCCCACAACATTAATTAATCAATTGGAGTTGGCAAGCTGAAATTTACTTCGCAGGTTTCAAATGGTTTTGAAGCTTCCAGCTACTTTTAGGAAATTCCAATTTTCCAAAAAACGCCATACAACCTTCGAAAATTCGCTGGAGGCTCCAAAACGACTTGAAATCCACAAGCAGTCGACTTCGTAGCGTATTAAAATTAGTTTGCAGAATGAATTTCGACTCTCCATCTCAGTTTGATGAAATTTTGTGAAAATTTAAAGTTTCAAAAATCTGCTGGAGGCTCCAAAACGACTTGAAATTCACCTGCAGTACTTCGTAGCGTATTGAAATTAGTTTTCAGAATAAATTTGAGCTTTACAACTTCAATTTGAGTTTCAAAAATCTGCTGGAGGATACAGAACTGCTCAAAACAAGTTGAAACCGTTTCCCATCGATTTGGCATGTCGAAAATAGGGTATATCCCAAATGTCAGGTTTCTTGGTCAATTTGGTAAAATTTTGATTTTTTCTCACATTTTGGCCAAAATTTGATTTTTGAAAATTCACCGAAAATCGAAAAAGGTACTTTACCACTTGAAATTTTGACAGGTGATGAATTTTTGCATGATCTTTCGATCTACGTTTGTAAGGTTTGAAAAATTTCGTGCACGTCCTATGTTGAAACGCGAATTCTGCGATTTCGGCTGACCTTTCAATCAAAATTGCCGCCATTTTGTAAGTAAGGCCAATTTTTTTTTCAGCAAGTTTGCTTTAAAATGTTCCTTAGGATGTCCCCTTTGAGGAAAAAGTTGTCCCGGAGGATCGGCAGGGGGTGCAATTACTCCCATTGCCGTGGACTAAAATGTTGTTCAAAAATTTTGAAATTTTTCCTTTTCATGGTTTGTTTGATACTTCATTTTCAAATTTTAAATTTTGACAATTTTTCTATTTAAAAAAAAAACTTCATTTTTTATTTAATAAAGAGATTTTTCAACATAAGCGCTAGCATAATGCTAGCGAATTGCTAGCGTCGATCTCTCTCATGGTATAGTTTGCTACTCTTAGATAAAGTGTGTCATCAAGTTGAATATAAGCTCAAGGTGGTATCTTGTTGAAAAGTAAGAAGAGTGACATCACTCTTCTTATACTATCCCAAGATGCTAGCGTTATGCTACCTCTGAGCTGGGACAGTCGCCTAATTTTTGGAATTTCCTGGAAAACTACCACCTGTTAAAGGTAAACACCCAGAATTTTTAAAAATTAATTAATAGTAATTACTTTACTGATCAAAGTTTTTCTACGCTAGCAAAATGCTAGCTTCTTGCTAGCATAATTTGCGCTAGCGTAAATGGTGCCGGAATATGAGACACTTTTTGCAAAAATTGCTAGCAAATCAGTCGCGATTTAGTTGCATGTACGTAGCAGAATGCAGAGCAAAGTGCCAACAAAATGCTAGCTTTTTGCTAGCTTTGTGCCAGCTACGTGCTAGCTATTTGTGCGCAATTCTGCTACTCTAATGCGACCTAATCGCAACTGATTTGCTAGCATTTTTTTAAAAAAGTGTCTCAAATTCCGGCACCATTTACGCTAGCACAAAATTTGCTAGCATTTGGTCAACTGGGCAATCGACTCGGGAGGTCAAAAATAGAATATAATTCAAATTTAAGTTTTCTAGGTCAATTTTCTGCAGCTTTCTACCTCCAAATGTGATAAAAATGTTGAAGTTTTCTTGAAAATTTTAGCCAATTTTGAATTTTTCAAAAATTTGCAAAAAAATCGAAAAATAAAATGCAACACCTGCAATTTGTTCTGTTTGGTATTTGGATGTTTTTTAGATTTTTCTTTGCCTCTTCAAATTTTTTTCTGGCAGTTAAGATGTCTCTGTAGTTACTCCTCGACTATAAAAATGTTTAAGATGGATTTTCCAATAATTTTAATTTAATTTTTCGTCAGTAATTTGCTATCAATTGTATCGATTGTCCAGCAGTTTTGAAGGATGTTTTTTTTTCAAAATCGTCAGAAATGCTACACAACTGTAAAAAATGTTTACAGAATTTTCTGCGATAATTTTTGAGCTTTTATCCAAATTAATAGGTTGATCGCGGTCGCTCACTCCCTGGGCACCTTGTACATTAGGGGAATTTTCATTAATCAGTGATCAATAGGTACCTACTTAATCTTTATAATCTTCTGTAATCTTTAGGTACTTATCTAATCGTGTTGTATTTTATTCAAAATATCCTCACCTAATTACTAATAAGTCATCCTTCGAAACGATCAATTTTTCTAAAAGCCAACTCCACTTAAAAATACTCCTTTACATACACCTCCCTTCGCCAACATCGCGCTGCACGGGTGTTATAAGTCGATAATTTGATTTTTCAGTTAATTAAAAACACAGCAGTGTAAAACCAGCACCCTTTACACCATACACTTGTACCCTCGACTTGTAATATTTGTCGCTTTTCGTTAATAATTTGCATATAGATTAACGTTTATTTTTATCCTTTTCTAGTCACGGTTAGTCTTTGATGTGTTAACAACAGGTAATGTAATAATTACATTTATTACAAGGAGCTGGCAATAGGGCAAGGCAGCTCCTGCGACTCGCTGCCATGTTAAAATTAACAAGCGTTCCACCCTCGTAATCAACAAAACAGAACATAAGAGACGCTCGCGTATAGTCCCTTGGTAATGCAAAGTACGCGAGAAATTTTTATTCTCCTTTGTGATGAATTTCGGAAATGAATTTGAAAAATTAATCAGCATCGCACGGTTATGGGGTGAATTTTAAATAAGCTTTCGCATATACGCGACGCGACGCAAAGGCCAAGCCGAAATACTATAATGTTACTAATTAATGAAGAATATCCCGCTGATTTTTAAAACGTACAGTAAGTACGATATAATGCTTAGATGAGAGGCAGACGTAGTTACGTAAATAGTCGAAATGTATATTCTTCCATCGTCGCTTAATTAGCGAGAATCGTTAATTTGCCTTCTACCAACCTACTGATATTTTAGAATGATTTTATGGTCACTAATTGCGGATAAAAACACGCCAACGAAATTGAAAGTAGGTAATGGAGATATTTTTTTAAGTTGCGAGTTTCTCGAATCGTTATAAATTATCCAATTTCAAACATCTTACAAACCACGAGTAGGTAGGGAAGCTGTTGAAAGATATTCGAGCTTTGCTAAGCGTCAAAATATCGTACTCCTCCCCTTATAGTATGGAGGAATTCAAAATGTACTCGGCGTTTGGTAAAACCTTTCAATAATGCTCGTTTATCATCAAATTACGTGCTAGAACGTCAAATAAATTTACAAATGAAAACTTTCCAATAGGTTTGTAATTCCAAACGAAAGGTTATAAATCCTTCCATACGCACGAGGTATATAGTGTTGGATATACTTACACGTTTAAATATTGAACTTATAAGGGTTGGGTGTGTTTTCGCCGGTGGAGTAGGTATTTTCGAGAGGTAGAGACGAAAATGGGACGCGATGAACGAAACTAATACGTATTGAAGAAATAAATAATTTATAAGTGGCGCATGACATCGGAAAAATTGAAGGATCCCTATATATACAAGAGAGAGAGTTAAACTAATGAAGATAAGCTATGTAAACTGTCAGATAAAGGTAATATTTCTCCAAGAAAACATCTTTATCAAACATGGGATCAAATAATACCTTCGTGCCAGATCTCTTCGTTGGATTATTTAAAGCAGAGAGACGTGTCTCGCATACGAAAACAGACTTCTTTACAAATAAAACGGTGTTATGCGTTGTAGGCGTTGAAAAAAAAACGTGTTTTTGCGAAAACGTGTGCCACGAACAAAAGGGACGTAAGTAATGCCATTTTCGAGAAACCACCGTCGAACTTTATCGATTATGGTTTTAAAAAATTGTCATAAAAATTCCAATGATATTTTTTAATGTGGTAAAGAGAAAATTTTGTTTATCTGCACTCTTCAGATACTTGCTGCAACATGTATAGGTACTGTAATAAGTAGGTGCATCGATGGTATTTATTTTTCAATGTTATTGAGTTTGACAAATAGGGTGCATAGAGAAAACAATTTGGAGGATTTTGACAAAATTCAGTAAAGACCTTCATTTTGAGTTGAAAGTAACTCAGAAAAAATTTGGGCTCCAGAGGTGTCTCTAGAGGAAAGATATGGACCCTGGGAGAGGGAGTATTTTTGAAAAATCTGTTTTTTCGCTTTAGCCCTTACCCAACCTGTTTTGGGGAAAATGACTCACTTTCAAAAAAATTATATTTGAGATTCTGCATCGATTTAGGCTATTGCCATCAAAATTCAAGACCATTTTTAGGGATCCACTGAGTGGTTAAGAATTTGCAAATCACTTATTTTTGGGCAAATTCGTGTTTTGAAAATTTTTTATTGGCAAATATTTCGCATTAGTTCAAGCCAAAACATCGAAAGCTAACATTTCTGAAACTGGGGAAATATTTTGGATTACAGAGATACGAATTTTTTGGGCATGATTGCCAATTTCAAAAAACCAAAAAAATTGTCAAGTTTTTGTGGTAGAAACATTTTTGAACTCAACACAAGAAATCGACTGAGTATGTTGAAATTCACCAGCAAACCAAATTTCCAGACTGGAATTTCATTTTTCAATTTTTTCTGAATTTTTTAAAATTTAAGCTTGATTACTTTTCTATTAAAAACTCGAATTTCTATAAAATTGAGTTAAAAAGCTTTGTAATTTTGTTTCGTAGGTATTTCGAGTCTTTCTGGAATCTTCAGTAAATTGCAACATAGATTTTTCAGGTTCGAATTGTGTTCATATAAATACATAGGTACCTACCTAACAAAGGTATCTCAACTGGTACCAACATTTATGAACTGGACATAGGATAATCGAAAGAGCAGCCCGAAATACTTATACCACCAGCCAAAACTTCCAATGCTGAAATTGATTTTTCGATTTTTGACAAATTTTTGAAAATTCAAAGGACCAAAATTAGAAAAAAAATCAAAATTCCAGAAAATTGACCTAGAAAAGTGAAATTTGGCTTATATCCTATTTTTGACCTCCAGAGACAATTGGTGATGGTTTCAAACAGTTTTGGAACTTCCAGTAGATTTTGGATTCTTCAGTTTTCGAAAAAAAAAACACCGTACCTAAGCATGAGAGAAAATGAAATTCAGCGACTTTAAACTCGGAGTAATTTTCTTTGTGATTCATTCGAGCGATTCAGGTTCATATTTTTTAAATCTTTTTGGGCTCGTTTGAATCCAAAATTTTCTCCGGTGATAAATTTTTGAAGAAATTTAAAAAATCAAGATCTGCTGGAGGCTTCAGAACGGTTTGAAATCATCCTAAATTGATTCCGGAGGTTCAAATTAAATTTATTTTTCCAAGTCAATTTGCTAAAATTTTGATTTTTCTCTAATTTTGGTCCAAATTTGAATTTGTAAAAATTGACCAAAAATTGAAAATAAATGTCAGCGCATCCTGAAATTTTGCAAAGTTGTATATTTTGGGCTCTCATTTCTTTCTAATGGATCGAATCCTTAATATGTTTCAACAATTGAAAAATCATTTTGAAGGGAGAGAGGAAGAAAATTTTAGCCCCTTTATGGCAATTTTTCCTAGGCTGTAAGATCCAAAAACTTGCTGAATACTCTAGAGTCTAGAGTAGCTCAAAACCACCTCCAGTTGATTGGAATGGTCAAAAGAAAAACTAAATTTCAAATTTTTATTTTTTTTATTTATGTTTTTTAAAAAGAAAATCTTGGAGAAAATTTGGATTTTGACACATTATACGAGTAGTTTATTTTGATCCTTTTATGGTAATTTTTTCAAAACTAAAAAAATGCAAGAAATTCATCGGAGGCTTCAGAAGGTCTCAAAAGCTCGAAAAATCCAACTCTGAAAGTCAAAAGGGCATTCAAAATTGCTTGGGAAAACTGTTATAGAGATTCTGACAGGAGGAAGAGTTTTTAAATAGGAATATTAGCGTTTAAATCGACAAAAAAAAAGTCACAAAAACAGTCAATTCGAGTTTGCAAGATCTGAATTTTATTTGGACCCTTTTCTATACTTAACAATACATATTTTCAAAACTAAAAAAATACAAAAATCCATCGGAGGTCTCAGATTGGCTCAAAAATGCTATCAATGACGTGAGACGTCGAAAATATGATGTAATAAACCAACCTTCAGCCATTTAGGCTCAGGCGTTTGCGAAAACTTAATTATTTATTTGTAGGTAGGTAGGTAGGTACCTGGCTAAAAAAATTTCACAGCGTGAAATTTCATTTAGTAGATATAAAAATCATTTTTACATTTGGTTCCTTATATTATTAGGTAAGTATTATTATTTATTTACTTCAATTTATAAGGATGTGCAGATTCCATTAAACTTTCCTCAATGTTGTTCGAAAGACCGGCCAGATTTTTTTTTTTTGAGGTCGATGCTCAGTCAATATTGAACACAGCTAATGATTGACTTCAATAGCCAATGCTGAAGTTTCGATAAAATTGATCACCATCAAACTGCCAGTTCCACGAATAAATCGATGCCTGATAATTTCACTCTGAAGGGTACAGTTGCCCATAATTCAACCCATTTCGTTCAACTATTTCTTTAACGGACTTTAAAACCTGAAAACATTTTCAAGAAACATTTTTGGTGAAGTCTGAGGTGATAATACAAATTACAACTCGATTTCAAATTGGGGGGGGGAGGACGAGAGGCATTTCACAAAGCAATGTAGATTTTTCATGATGAATATTCCACATCATCAATTGTTCAGGATGCTCAAAAAATCGAATATTCAATTGTTTTAAAATTTTCCAATTGTAAACCTGATGAAAATACTTCATAAATATACTCACGTGATCGAGTTCTTCTTGAGAATGAACTGCTGACACATTAAAACGAACTCTGGCAGCCATCAGTGGTGTCGCAGGGTAAACAACTCCGGCAGCAGCAACACCTCTCTTTTTCAGTTCCCTAATAACGAAACTGCAACAGAGAAATTTCGAGATAGAATAGAACTTACTGAGAATTTCCATTAACAAATTTCCAGTTTAAAAAAAAATAAAAATGATACTGATTAGCTTCATACCTTACAGCAGAAATCGAACCCAGAATCCAAGGTATAATATGAGACTCATCATCTCCACAAATATTCAAACCCATTTGTTTTAGATTACGTCTCATATAATGAGTGTTCTTCTTTATTTTGTCAACGAGAATATTGCCTACAATAAACATTCAATATTGTCTGACTGGAAAAAATATATAGGTACCTACCTAGACAAATCGATACAAATAACTTACCATTTGCAGTTTGAGAATGCATCAAAGTCTCAATAGCATGAATTGCTTGAACAACAACAGCTGGAGACATTTCAGATCCATAATTCGTCAAGGTATTTGTTCGAAAATGGTCTATGACGTTCTGTACAAATTGAAAAGACATAAGTGTAAGTATAAAGTGCACGAGTGGTAGGTATTCCACATAGCTTTGCTTTATTCAATACCTACTCGTACAAATACGTTGCTCAAATCTACCAAGAGATGAAATCGCACGTAATGAAATATTTATGAAAATGCCTGTTTTGTTAATTGAAATACACGAAGATGAATTCATAAGTCAACGGTATGCTTATTATTAAGCTTTCATCTCGATTGCACTTTCGGATGTAATATTAAATTTATGAGCAATACGAGATAAGTTATTAGATTCTAATTAGCATGCTAATCGCGAAATTCCTCGCGTTTAAAGCTCTGCAAGATTATTGTTAAAAATTCATAGCTACCGGAAAGCATCTAGGATTACCGAGGGAGTGCGAAGGTATTAAATACCTATTCATTTTTTTAATATTTAAAGATATAAGTAAGGAGCTGAATCGTCGAGTAAACGGAAATGTAAAGCGTCTTACGATAGAGCTAAATGAACGTACTTTTTTGCCGGATATGTAACCTCCATTTGAGGCGAATGCTTTACTGTAGGTTCCCATTAGAATATCTATATCTGAAGGGTCGACGTTGCAGTGGTTGAAGATGCCTTTGCCTTGAGGACCCAACATTCCTACTCCATGAGCGTCATCGATGAATAAATAAGCCTGAAAAGATGATGATAAATTTAAATAATAATTTTATTCGAAGGAGTTGTAAATTATTGGCTCAAAAAATAAGTATATCATACATAGTTTTTTTTTTTTTTTTTAGAAAATAGGTACCTAAATAATGAGTAGGTATTCTTACTTTATATTTTTTCTTCAACTGAATCATTCTCTTCAAATCCAAAATTGTCCCATCCATGCTGTAAATCCCTTCACATATGATGAAAATCTTCGAAAATAATTTTCCACCAGCTTTTTTATTCGCTTTCAAATTCTCGACTATTTTTATTTCCAAATCCTGAAAATCTGAAAAATACGACTCAAATAAAAACCCAAACAAACAGAAATATAACTCAAAAATATGAAACGCATACCATTGTGAAAATATTTAAATACACGAGTCTTGGATGTCCTCAGACCTAGAATTAATGAAGCGTGGTTTTTTTCATCGCTGAAAACTATGCATTTTTTCGATAAGATGGCTGGTAAATTCAACGCATTCGTAGCAAATCCGGCGCCACATAATAAAACGCTTTCAACTCCCAGAAATTCGCTCGTTAGTTTTTCAAGCTGTAAATGTAACTTGGTGATCTTGGCTGAAAGAAATACAGATAAATAATTCCATCACGAAGTGAAAAAATTTGAAGTAGGACTATTTTTTACTTACTCAGTTCATGATTCGGGACTGCAGAAGCTACTCCGTATTGATCAATTGAATTTACAATGTTCTCCATTTTCGTTTGAGGTAGAGTTGCCAATCCTAAGTAATTGAAGGAACCCATATTTATACATTCGAAATGCCTACCGGTGTATCTGGTGGAAAATAATGTATTTTTAGTAGGCAAAAAGGTGAGGTTATTTTTTTTTTTCATTCTTTTATTTGGCTTACTCGAAAGTCCATCCGTGGTCTTTCCTCTTCCTTTCTATTAGAGTGACTTTTGAAGATTGTCCACTAGATATTGGAGCATGACTACAATCGCAGACTTTACGATATATATAATGAAAATATATTTCGTCGAATTTATCGTATAATCCTTTAAATTTCTGCAAAAATGAAAATTTTCAAAAATTCATCAATTTTTATCAAAGTAAAAAAACAGCTAAATTCATAAAAAAAAAAAAAAAAAAACTATCTAGATAGTAAAGCAGTTTTTTTACTCCATATTTTCCTGAATTTATTCTCAAGGGTGGAAAAATCTCAATTTAATGCACAGCCTTTGTTATTCCTTATTTTTTATGTTATCTACGAGTTTGTAAGTAAACTGATTTTTCTGTAGAAAAATATACAATACTTGACACTGTTAAATAATGCGAAAAAAAATTTCAAATGAACAGATACCTATCAGACTTATAAATGGAAATTTGAAAATAAACTCAACAATAGGTAGATGTATGAAAAATAATTGGTCTTGAAGTAAAGCTCAATGCTCGTTACGCTCGCTCTGCCATTTACGCTCGACGTTTCAAAAATTGTATTTTACGTACCTTTTTATAGGCTTCTCCAGCATGTTTCGGGTAAAATAGAATTCTATTTAGAGATCCTAACAGAATCAAAATTCGAAAACCAATCAACATTAGAGTTCTAATATAATAAGGAATTTTGTTAACATCTGCCATTGTAAAACAAATGATCACTTTCACCAAACAATACTGATCAGGGATGACTTTTTTTTTTACAATTTGAATTACTTATCAAATTTCACCGGGAGAAAACACTAAATGATCCGTGGTGTGGATTCCGAAACTTTTTGGCCAGCGCAATGGGGATTATCTAAGTAGTCAAAATTAAAAATAAAACTTGGCTTATATCGCCCAATAAATCACATGTAAACGGCGCGTAAATGATTCACTCAAGATAAGTGCATCTTTTAGATAAAGATATCTACGGTTGTGTAACGTGTGTGAAAAGATTAAAAAATATACCTACATAGAGCATAAAAAATTTAATTTTAAAAATTAAACAAGTAAATTAATTAATTTCAGTGTATGTTTAAAATATCGACTAATTTTTCAAATGAAATTTCTTCGGATATATTCTTCGTTTTGATATTTTCATCTTGATTGGAAATAAAAATCAATCCATTTTCTATTTCTTTCCAGCCGTATTTCTTGACCCATTTTTTCATCGAACCCTCTGAAAAAATTGAAATTTCGTTGTAATACGAAACGTAACAAGCTCAGTGATCGAACAAAATATACATTTCAAAGATGATTTTCTTCACTTACCATCGATATTTCCTAACAATTCGCATAATGAATGTTTATTAATAGACTGGAAAGTGATTCCAACGACGTGGCAGACGAATTTACGAATGGAATCTTGAAATCCTTGGATTTTAGCGTATAAATCGGGCATCGAATAAATACTAGCCCAAAACTGCTGGAAATTACAACTTTCCAATAAATCAGCCAGGTATACGATTTGACTGATGGGAGCTTCTTTACACTACGATAAAGAACCGTGAATTAGAACAAAACACTACATCGTAAGAATCGGTATTGATATTTGCAGTTCTTCGTCAAGTTACCATTTGTTCACTAAGCAGACATTTGCAAAGAGCGAAATCTGTGTGGGGTAAGTTGGTCAAAGCTTTGAGCAAAATTTGACTCGTGATATCGATATTGTATTGTTGATTGAACTGGTATAGTTTCAAGACGGCGATATTGGCTTCTAAATCGTAAGCGTTTTCTTGAGACTGTACTTCGACGTATCTTTCCAGTGTTGGTAGATTAACAGGATTATACCTTGAAGAATAAGAAAAGAAACATTGCGAGGTATTATTTAGGCGATTTTAATGCTTATTTCTTAGTAAAAATGGACTAATGAGGAATTACTGATAACGAGTAAAACACACTGATTTACCTTTCTATTCCGTTGAGGAACTGAGCGACATTCTGACGCATAGCTTCGGCCATTCTTACGTTCGATGGTGAGATGTTCGAAATACTTGATTAATTATTAGATACTTTAATTAAAGAGCAATTAAACCTTAAAAAACTTTGCTTCTTCGACTTCTTCGAAAAAAAATTAGAAAAAATATGAAAATTATCGGCGACGTTGTTTTTGTTTTTTGGATTGCAGAAATGGAATTTTTTGCTTTGTTTTCTTCGGAATTTTTTCGTATGCGGTGAAGAGATTGGAATTTTGTTTTCGATTTTTATTCAATTTTCAAGGAAATTTGGGACATAATTTTCATTTATCAATATTTTTGTTATAATTTTGTCATTATTTATTAATTTTTTTCGAATTAAAAATGATTGTATCGTAATTCGTAATTTTGTCATTCTGATCCAAGTAACATTACTTTTCGAACAGATGTCGTCATTCGATATTTGATCAAAATGCTTACAGTTTTAGCTTTTGGCTGCACTGATTTCGATCAGGTTGACTTTGTTGTGAATCAAAATTTTCTGTTTGAAATTTTGAATGCTTGTCTTTTTTTTTTTTGCTGATAAGTGATAATGATAAAACACCACGAGTAGTTGCACAGGAATTAACTTGAAATTATTTCCTCGAATCGACTTCCATTTCTTATTTCTATGAATTGTGATATGTCTAACAGAATCCCAAGAAAGCTACATCAAGCAAAATGAAACCGCAAGAAATCGAAAGTAAGTTATCATAGGATTACTACGTGAATAAATTGCTCGATGAACGCCGACCGGCGTCACTACAGATCCCTTTATATCACAGGTAAACTTATAGAATTGCAAGATAGTACTTCTTCATCGGATGTTTTGAAACATGATTCGGATACTGAACCTGCCAGCACATCGCAATCAGTCCAAAACACTTCATCTTCGACCGAAAAGGAAGAGAAATGTAGTAAGTATCAACGTTCTGCTTTTAGAAATTTTTACTGTCGAATTTCACGAAAGATTTGTCACCTGAATTGATGTATTCTTTGCGATAGTTCTGAAACCGGAAGACCAACTAAGAGCTTTCCTACCAGTGCTGCAGAATTTATACCAACTAGAGGAATCGATGCCTTTTCAAGAGCCAGTAGATCCGATAAAAATGGGTTTACCCAATTACTTTACCATTATCAAAGAGCCAATAGACTTGTCGATCATCAAAAGAAAGCTCGACGATGGCCAATACATTGATCCGTGGGATTTCGTCAACGATATGTGGCTGATGTTCGATAACGCTTCGCTGTATTTCAAAAAATCGTCCGCAGTTTATAAATGTTGTACTAAAGTAAGTTAGATTTCGATTTGTTGAAATTATTTTGAATTTTCGTACTGATCTAATATGAGATCTTACTACATGTTTTTCTTCTATTTGGTTTCCGAAACAGTTGGTTGAAATCTTTGGGAAAAAGATAGACCAAGTTATGCGAAACATGGGTTATTGCTGCGGTCGTAAGTATACATGCAGTCCTCGAACGCGGCGCTGTTCTGGTAACCACGGTGAGATAATACAAAAGGACACAGACTATTTCAGTTATCAAAACGAGTAAGTTAGCGGTATCGTCGTTTTACTTCTCGAATATTTATCAATTGTAACGAAACTTTTTCTAAATGTGCCAGGTACACTTTCTGTGCTAAATGTTTCGATGAAATACCCGGAGATACAGTTACCGTAGGTGAAGATGCTTTTCAACATCGGACGTAAGTGACATGCTAGGACTAATCTAATCTATTACATATATCACATGGAGTGTTTCTATGTGTTTTGTATCACATGACAGCTGTCTGGGTATTATTCATCCACTCGGTACTTTGCCTTGTGATTTCAGATTTATCAAAAAGAATCAGTTTGTGAAAGCGACGAACAGTGTCCCCGAAATGGAGCCGTTTGTCGAGTGCCTAGATTGTGGCAGAAGATCACATCAAATATGTGTTATGTATATGGATCAGATGTGGTATTCAAGGCTAGTATCAAACTACGCTCGATGAGAGCAGTTTGCATATTTCGCCCACCAGAGTTTGATAATAATATATTGGTTCATTATGCTATTATTTTCTATTTTTTTTTTTTTTTTTTGTAGATTCGTTTGCAAAAATTGCAACAAGATTAAAAAAGTGAACAAAAAAGAAAGCAAATTACGTGCAAGAATGTTACCAATCACTACTCTAGGCACTCACATGGAAACCAGAGTGAACCAGTTCCTTAAAAAGAAAAACGCCGGAGCTGGCAAAGTGACCGTTCGGGTCGTATCAAGTTGTGAGAAAACAGTCGTAGTAAAACCTGCCATGAAGAGTCGGTAAGTACTACTTGAATATAAAGCTATGCAGTATTCCAAAATCAACTTTGAATTGTGACGTGTCTCGTATTCGTTTTGCAGATTCGTCGATACTGGAGCATTACCCGAACAGTTCCCGTACAAAGCGAAAACTTTATTAGCTTTTCAAGAAATTGACGGCGTCGACGTGTGTATTTTTGGTATGCATGTTCAAGAATGCGGATCGGAATGTCCACCACCGAATCAAAGACGCGTATACATCGCGTATTTTGACTATGTGCAGCTCTTTCAACCGGAATGTTTTCGTATTGCAGTTTATCAAGAAATTCTATTAGGCTATTTGGATTACGTTAAAAAATTAGGGTACGTTTATGTGATACAAATCAAAGTTGAGCCATCGTTTCCTCAATATGGTTCGCCCAATTTTTTTTTTTATATATATATCAATTTTTGCTTTCTTTTAGGTACATGGTGGCTCATATAAGGGCTTTTACTCCTCCAGAAGAAGAGAATTTCATGTTTCATTGTCGTCCTGACGATCAAAAGAATTTCTCGCAGAAACGATTAACAGAATTGTATAGAAAAATGTTAGATAAAGGTATCGTCGAGAAAGTAATAGACGAATACAACGTAAGTGCCAACTTTCATATTTCCTGAAACGTCAAATTTAGTAGCCGAGAAAATAAGTTTTCTCTTTTATTGTCTTCATTTCGTAGGATATTTTGAAACAAGCGATGGAAGATCAAATACAATCTGTCACCGGTTTGCCGTATTTCGAAGACGATTTATGGCCTAACGTGTTAGAAGAAAGTATCAATGAGTTGAAACAAGAGGAAGAAGAAAAAAGACAGCAAGCTGGAGCTGCAAAAACTGCCTCAAACGCGGTAGATGAAGTAAGTTCCTGAGAAAGTCAATCAATCTAGCTGAATGAGCTATTGATACTAATTGTGCATTTTAATAATGATCTTGCGTGTAATATTTCAGCAGCTCGGATACGATGTATGCATCGATGATAATGGAAATAAAATAATGAATTTGAATTATTTAATGGCCAAGATTTACAAAGCTATGGTGAAATACCAGCATAATTTCTTCGTTATTCGTTTACATTCGGCTGAGACTGCAGCCAACTTACCGGTAAGTGTCGTGATCGGATGTTTTGTCGTTTGTGAGACCAGTTTGAAGAATTGTTTTCTAATCTTGTTTCATTTTATTGGCAGCCTATCGCAGATCCGGATCAGCTAATCGCATGTGACCTCATGGACGGTGGAGATGCGTTCTTAACGATGGCTCGTGAAAAGGGTTACGAATTTTCGTCGCTACGTCGAGCGAAATTCTCGACAATGGCGTTAGTCTATGAATTATTATATACCCGCATTCCAATTGATTATTTTTACATCTGTAATAAATGTAAAAAAGTAGTCGAAATGAGATTCCATTGTGTCAGGTGTAAAGTAAGTATCAAGTTTGACATGTTTTTTTTCGAAATTCAAACGTTTCGTATCTTGATAGACTTGTGTATTTTGCATTTGTTTTGTTTCCATTGTTTAGGATTACGATCTTTGTATATCTTGTTTCGACAAAGAAGGACATCCTCATAAAATGAACAAGGTTTATTTGGGTTTGGATCTCGAGAACGATACTTTATCGACTTTAGAAGTATCAGCCTATCCTCTGGTACGTATCGTTATTCCTGTAATGTCGCTTTTTACCCACAGCTGTTCATTTTTTTTTTTTTTTTTTTTTTTTTTTGTTTGACTTGTGTTAATCAGGAAGTAAGAAAACAATCGATGCAGGTTTGTATCGACTCTTTGACTCACGCTTGCCAATGTCGAGTCGCAAGTTGCCCGTTATTAAGTTGTCAGCGCATGAAACGTGTTATTCTTCACTCTCGTACCAAGCAATGCAAGCTGGAAGGGAAGGTAAGTTGCCCAATTTGCAGGCATCTTACGATTGTGGTTTACCATCACGCCAAAGATTGTCGAGTGAGTATAAATTTCCATTTCTTCAGAACAAAGTTCCCTGCTCGATGGTTAATTTCATGTTGTAAAAATTTATTCTCAGGATACAGAATGCGCAGTGCCCGAATGTTCGAGTATCAGAAAGGAAATGAACCAGATACTACTGCAGCAAAGCGTAGAACGAGCTAAATTGCTATTGCGTCATGTAGCTGAGATGAAATCGAGTATCTCGAGCAGTACCGAATCAAGTTCGCAGTCCAATTCAGAGACTTCGTCTCCGGGCAGTTCTGGACAAAATTCGTCTCAGACTCCGACTAAGAAGAGTGTGCGAGTGTTATTATCGACAGCGCAAGTATTGCATTTGCCGAGCCATCCTCAGCTGCAGCAAGACAAAGTACTACAAGAACTGAAGGCAAATCCTCAACTTACGGTAGCGTTTGTGAAGGAAAGACGAGAAGAACAGCAACAATCGGGTGATCGTACGAAACAGCTGCCCGCGCTACAGTCTTCGGTTGCCGATGGACCGATTCCGATGGAAGTGGATGTTGTAGCGCCTTCTGTGACTGGTGGTGAGTAAGAAAGTACGGTGTCAATGTTGCCACTTGTTTGCTGAAGAGGAGGGAACTCTTTGATATCAAATCTGCGGTTGGAACGAAACTTGTTTGAATGTCTGACCTTTTAAGGTCATTGACCCTGACCTACCTGCCTAGTCACTCATGTTCGTCTGTTTAGATGTCTGGAATCTTCAGACTGCATGCCTGTCTGCCTTTCAAAGGTCGGCTGCCCGCTGATCTGCGCTCTTAAGGTGAATGACCCATCTCAAGGTCAATTACCTACCTGTCTAGACTGTCAAGGTTATCTTTGTGTCAGGATTGTCTGGCTTCTTAAGGACATTAACATGTTAGTCTAGAATTTCCCGGTTGTGTAATGCATGTCTAACTCCTTAAGGTCATTGACCCATCTGTCTGATCTTCAAGGTCACTGACCTACCTGCCTAGACTGTCAAGGTTGTCTTTGTGCCAGGATTGTCTGGCTTCTTAAGGTCATTGACATGTTAGTCTAGAATTTCCCGGTTGTGTAATGCATGTCTAGCTTCTTAAGGTCATTGACCTGACTAACTGACATATTAGGGTCATTAAAATAGCAGTCTAGTTTCTCATGGTTGTCTGTCTGTCTGTCTGTCTGTCTGTCTAGCCTCATAAGGTCATTGACGCATCTGTCCGATCTTCAAGGTCGCTGACCTACCTGTCTAGACTTACAAGGTTGTCTTTGTGCAAGGATTGTCTGGCTTCTTAAGGTCATTGACATGTTAGTCTAGAATTTCCCGGTTGTATAATGCATGTCTAGCAGCCTAAGGTCATTGACCTGACCGACTGACATATTAGGGCCATTGAACTACTGGTCTAGTTTCTCATGGATGTCTGTCTGGCTAGCCGCATAAGGTCATTGACCCATCTGTCTGGTCTTTTACGTCACTGACCTACTTGTTGAGACTCCCAAGGTTGTCTGTGTGTCTGACTGGTTAACAAAGGTCGTCTGGCTTCTTAAGGTCATTGACCCGTTAGTCTGGTTTCTGAAGGTTATCTAATGCATGTGCAGCTTCTTAGGGTCATTGACCTGACAATCTGGTATCTTGAGGTTCATTGACGTGACCGTCTGGTGACTTCAGGTCACTGACCTACCAATCTAGCATCTCATGGTTGTCTATCTGCATATCCGCATAAGGTCATTGACCCATCGGGCTGGTCTTTTAAGGTCACTGACCTATCTGTCTAGGCTCTCATGGTTGTCTATCTGTATAGCCTCATAAGGTCATTGACTCATCAGTCTGGTCTTTTAAGGTCACTGACCCAACCTAGCTGTCTAGCCTCTCGTGGTTGTGCTTGTCTTTCCTCTTTAGGTCTTTGACTCGTTGGTCTGCTTCTCAAACATTTTTTGGCTATCAAAATAACTGAATATTTTGGAAAATCAGGAAGTGAAGACTTTCTAGGCTGCTCTAGGGAAAACCGAACTTGACGACTTTTTGGCAATTTTGGTAAACTGGTTTGTCTGGCGATTATGGCAAAAATGGCACTTTTTGGCTACCTACTGAGGCAAAAATGAGGACTTATTTTGACGATTGAGGCCAAATGTATGACTTTTCTGAATATTTTGGCGAGAAAGCAAGCCTTTCTTGGCAATTTTGAAGTACTTAGTATTTTTTATAAACTTTTCCAGATTAATAGAACTTTTTGGTAATTTTGCCAAAAAAAAAGAAGTATTTACTTGAATTTTACGAAAGACTTGTCGCCTGAATTGACGTATTTCTTGTTTCAGTTCTGAAACCGGAAGTTCAAAAAAGAGCTTTCCTACCACTGCTGCAATATTTATTCCAACAACATGAATCGCTGCCTTTCCGAGAACCAGTTGATCCAGTAGAGTTGGGTGTACCCAATTACTTCGATGTTATCAAAAACCCGATGGACTTGTCGACCATTATAAGCAAGCTCAACGATGGCCTGTACGGTGATCCGTGGGATTTCGTCAACGATGTATGGCTGATGTTCGATAATGCTTGGCTATTCAACTTAAAATCGTCCTGCGTTTATAAATGTTGTACTTTGGTAAGCTAAAATGTCAAAATTACGAGTACGTTGCCGTTTTGAAGTAATTACAACTCTATTTCTTTCTGTTTTGACTCGTTAAACAGTTAGCTGAACTTTTCCGATACGAAATCACACCAATTATGCAAAGCCTAGGTTATTGTTGCGGTCGCAAGTATACGTTTAGTCCAGAAAAGCTGACCTGCTTCGGTAAACAACTGTGCCAAATTCCCAGAGAAGCCCAGTATTTCAATTACCAAAACAAGTGAGTTACTCTTGCGATGTTAGACGTTTTACTTTCGAGCTTTGTGAATTTTAGAGTGACCTTTTTTTTTAATGTTTCAGATACACTTACTGTGTTAATTGTTTCAAGGAAATACCTGGAGATGAAGTAGCCGTAGCTGACGATCTTTCTCAATCTCCAACGTATGTGGCCGGATGTATTTTAGAATTAATCTATCAAGTGATGTACGTTAATCTTATTTTTTTTAGTGTGATTAAAAAGGATCAGTTCGTAGAAATGTGTAACGGATGCCGCGAAACGGAATCGTTTGTAGAATGCTTAGAATGTGGCATAAAATTGCATCGAATATGCATTTTGCACGTCGATCAGATATGGCCTTCGGAGTAAGTATCAAAACAAAAAAAAAATTGTGCTCAAATCCAAAAATCATGGAATATTGGAGCTATTGACAATTTTAATTTGTTTATTGTGTTTTTCTTTATTTTTTTTTTTGGTAGATTCGTTTGTGACAATTGTTTGAAGAAAAATAACATGAAAAGAAAAGAAAATGAATTCCGTGCCAAGGCGTTACCAATTACTGAATTATCTACCTACATCGAAGCCAGAGTCAACAAGCTCCTCGAAGATAGAGAGCTCGGAATTAGCAAAGTGACCGTTCGTGTTATATCCAGCTCGCAAAAAACGATGAAAGTGAAACCTTACATGAAGAGTCGGTAAGTTAAATTCAAAAATATCGAGCTATGAAGCTCCCATAACCATAAATTTAATTGTGCCTGTTATTCGGTTCGCAGATTCGTCGATACAGGAAAATTACCCGAACAATTCCCATACACAGCGAAAGTTCTATTTGCATTTCAAGAAATCGACGGCGTTGACGTGTGTGTTTTCGGTATGCATGTTCAAGAATACGGATCCGAATGCCCTCAACCGAATCAAAGACGCGTATATATCGCGTATTTTGACTACGTGCACTTTTTCGAACCTGAGACGTATCGTACTGACGTTTATCAAGAGATTTTATTAAGCTACTTGGATTACGTTAAGAAATTAGGGTACGTCGATGCGATACGAAAATCGAATTTGAACCATTGGCTCGCTTAATTTTTTCTTTGATCAATTTTATTTGTCTCTATAGGTATACCATGGCTCATATGTGGGTGTGTTCTCCGCCCAAAGGAGAAGATTTCATTTTTAATCACCATCCTCATAATCAGAAAGTTCCTTCTCACAGACAATTAATGATTGGGTGTCGGGATCTGTTGGGTAAAGCCGGTTACAAAGTAAGTATAGCTAATATTTCGTATCTATTAAAACATAAATTTTGATGACCAATTCGGAAATAACGTCGTTTTCGTAGGATATTTTGAAACGAGCTATGGAAGATAAGTTACAATCTGCCGCTGAACTGCCGTACTTCGAGGGCGATTTTTGGCCTATTATCTTGGAAGAAATTATTAAAGATTTGGACCAGCTGAAAGAAGAAAAAAAAGTGCAAACTGATGCTAAAGACTTAATAGCCATAATTTACGCAATTATGGAAAAAGTGAAAGATGGTTTCCTCGCTATTCAATTACACTCGACTCGAACAGCAGCCACCTTGCCGGTAAGTGGCGCGACCGAAGCTATACGTTTGAATTTGGCTCGCATTTTTGCGACCCGTTTCGAGTAGAAATGAATTGTTTGTAGAATCACTAAAAAGTGATGTTGCGACCGATCGAAATAGGTTGACATTTCGCGAGAAATTCAAATACTGCCTCGAAAATTTTTTAAAAGAATTTTTGAAGAATTTTGGGCCCAAAATTGGGCCATGATTATTTTCTGGAATTTCTGAAGAAAGTGTCATGCGACCTTAGAGTGGTCCTTAACTACATGGCAAAAAAAATGTGCGATTTTTTCCGCTCCCACCCCCTAAAGTGGTGACCTCTGGTAATTCCCTATTTTTTTTTATTTTTTCCATTTTCGAAAAATTCGGGCTGCGGTGGGCCCCTCAATTTTCAAAATTTTGAAAAAACCTAATTCAAAGAAAAATTTTCAAACTTTCAAAATTTCGACTTCCATCATCTATAAAAGGAACCTTTTGAGTAAAATAGACTGTCATGACGATTTTAGCCCCCTCCCATGAAAAACAAGTTGACCCCCCCCCCCAGAATAGCTGAAATTCGTATATTATATGGGATGTCCTGAAATTAGTTGTTTTTGATCTTTCCCCCTCCCAAGCCACAAAGTGGTGTCCTTTGGTGAGAAAAGCTTCCCAATTTTTTATTTTTTACATTTTCGAAAAATTCTGGCTACGGTGGGCCCCTCAATTTTCAAAAATTTGAAAAAATCTAATTCAAAGAAAAAGTTTTAAAATTTCAAGTTCCACCATCTCTAAAAGGTCCCTTTTGAGTAAAATAGACTCTCATGACGATTTTAGCCGTCTCCTGTGAAAACCAAGCTGACCCCCTCCCCCTCAGAATAACTGAAATTTATATTTTAGGTACCATGGTACCTATGTGGGAAATCCTAAAATATATTGAAACAACACACGAGTCCCCTCTTCCCCTTAATGATTTAATATCAATGGTCCTTTTGATAACAAAAAACTCGTTATCAAAAGGACCATTTATATTGAATCATTAAGGGGAAGAGGGGACTCGTGTGTTGTTTCAATTCATTGCTAGTATGCAACAATGCAAGTGGACAATTTGCATCAACATATCAGTAATGATAATGACCAAAAACAACATATTTTAGGATTTCCCACATGGGTAGGTATCTAAAATAAAAATTTCAGCTATTCTGGGGGGGGGGTCAGCATGGTTTTCACGGGAGGGGGCTAAAATCGTCATGAGAGTATATTTTACTCAAATCGGACTTTTTAGAGATGATGGAACGAAATTTTGAAAATTTGAAAATTTTACATTGAATATTTTTCTCACAAAAGGACACCACTTTGTGGGTTGGGAGGAGAAAAGACCAAAAACAACTAATTTTAGGACATCTCACATAATATATATGAATTTAAGCTATTCTGGGGGGGGGGGGTCAGCTTGGTTTTCATGGGAGCAGGCTAAAATTGTCATGAGAGTCTATTATACTCAAAAAGGAACCTTTTAGAGATGATGGAACTCAAAATTTTGAAATTTTTCTTTGAATTAGATTTTTTTTAATTTTTGAAAATTGAGGGGCCCACCGCAGCCCGAATTTTTTGAAAATGGAAAAAATAAAAAATTATTTTCTCACCAGAGGTCACCATTTTAGGGGGTGGGAGCAGAAAAAATCCCAACTTGAAAAATAAGGGCCACACTAATGCGACCTATCAAAATAGATTGAAATTTCGCGAAAAAATAAAATAGTTCCACAAACTTTTTTTTGAGCATATTTGAAGAATTTTGAACACAGAATTGAGTCATGATTTCTGGAATTTCTGTTTCAGACAGCATTTTTTAGAACGCTTTTGAAGAATTTTGAGCCTACTCAAAATGGATCTAAATTTCGGTGTCCGACAGAATTTTTTGAGCAGTTTTTAATTTTTAGGAAAAAATTAAAAATTCGCCTCAAAAATGTTATTGGACATTTTTGTGGGTACTGTCGAAAAAGGGATGTACCTACAACCTATCAGATTTGGTGGAAATAATACCAGAAAATCCATTATTCATTATCCAGGTTTGGGCTCAACATTTTTCAGAAGTGCTCAAAAAAATTTTGACTGAAATTTCGTTAGATTCATTTTGATAAGTGACATAAAATCTTTTTCAGAAATCCGTGAAATCATGACCCAATTTTGGGCTCAAAATTCTTCAAAGGTGCTTGAAAACATTCTCGTAGGAATATTTGAATTTTTCGGGAAATTTCAGCCCATTTTGATAGGTTGCAACGTCACTTTCGAGTAAATGAGTCGCAAAAATGCAAGCCAACTTGGCACTTTTTGTCGGTTGCAGTGTAGACTGTACCAAAGCCCTTTTTCTGATCTGGCTTTTATTTTATGCGCAGATTATCGAAGATCCGGATCCGTTAATCGCCTGTGACCTCATGGACGGTAGAGATGCCATCTTAACTTTGGCTCGTAACAGACATTACGAATTTTCAACCCTTCGTCGAGCGAAATTCTCATCGATGGCGATGCTGTATGAAATACATATTATCCAAAATATGCAGAATTACAAGCGTTGCGGAAACGCCGAGGGTCAATTTCAACGTGCAGCGTTTCCGTCGCATTTTCGTGTTTTCTGAACCTGAAAACAATACGAAATGCCACCCCCAAGTGTGTTGATTTTTTGTTTCATTTTATTTGAAACACTTGTTGAATTGTTGTTTTTTTATTGTGTTCATATTTTTTTAAATACCTACTCGTTTCATTTTACTTATTTACTTTTGAAACCTATCGTTAAATTCACTATTTTTTGTGACATTTTTTATACCACTTGGGATTTTTTTACCGAATTGATTTTTTGTGTATTTCTAAGTCGTTCTACCATTTATTACAACTCTCATTGTGTTGTTCCTATCATTTTTCTAAAGGTGTCTACTTACTTGGTTCTGAAACCTCTTGTTGAAGTTCGCAAGTTTTTGTTACATTTTTTAAAGCACCTGTTTAGATTATTTCTCTTTAGTGACTTTCATGAGACTTTTTATACTTTTTATTTTCAATGTGCGATTTACTATGTTTTTATATGTATTTCGATAAGTTGTAGTTATGGCAATTTATGAATTTAATGTTGATAATTTTAAAATGAATGGATAATGATATTTTGTTGGGTCGTGTATTCGTTTTCGTTTCAATTCAACATACTTTATTTCGTGTTCAAAAATTCCACCCGGATGTCCCTTTTTGGGTTTTTGCCTGAACAACTTCAATGTCGTGCTTGGAAAAAGTAGGTGAAACGAAAAAGACGAAGAATTAAAGAAAAATAACGTTTTACTACAAAATTGAAGAATATTGCAACTTTGCAAGTTGCAAGTTGCAAGTAAAAGTCAAAGTTTTCGAACCAGTGTGACCAGTGTCGTTCCTGTCGTCAATCGATCGAAACGTTTACAGTGTTACCTTTCTTCAAAATGAAAACTTGCTCTATAAAAAAATCAGTGTAGGAAACATATTAACAATTAACGAACAATTAATAACGTTTATTATAAAAAAAATAACAAGGAATATAATTATTACATCTTAACGCTTCGAATATCATAACAAGAATACTCGTACATCACGTACACACGAGGAGAGAGACACAACGAGCGTAATTACCGGGAATTACCCGTGAGGTTTACCACACTCGGCCATTCTGCAGTGTGTGTTGTCCTCAACACACCGATTCACGCACTTTTTACGAAATTTCGGCGAACGCAACTCCGGGGAAATGGTACAATTTTCCTCCGAAAAACAAAAACGACAATTATCGCGCTTATCACTAACAATAAACGATTTTTCACGAACTGGTTTTCGCTTCCTTTTCCGATTACGAACACGAATTTCACTCTTTTCAGCAATTTTGCCGGCGTTTTCGACTCGAACGAAGTTGACAGACGTTTCAACGATGTTACACGGCGATTTTTCGGCACTAAACACGACACTATTTTCGTTTAACGACACACGATTCGCCTGTGTGATGATAAATTGATCTTTCCACTTGATCATCGCAACATTCGGGTTTTCGATCCAAGAACAGCCAATGACGAGAGGAACAGGTAACGCATTATCACGGAGGATTAGAATTTCCGTTTCGGGTACTGCCACACCATCGACTGAGACCGTACCTACGATTTTACCAAGTACTTCCGATCCGTTTTCCAAATTACCAACGCCGAAAATTCTCGTATTCGAAGGGGGTTGAATAGTTTCGCACAGGGTGACTGCAGTTGACGCTCGCATCACACATACGCTACTACCATTATCGATCAACGCTCCCGAAATCGTTTTTCCGTTGATAACAGCCGTTTTCACATATTTTTCACGATCAACACCTAACGCTGTATTGACCAGAAGGACGGATTCGGACTTTTTCGTTTCAGGATCAGGAACAACCGGTTTTTCGTTTTCACTTTCAGCAACGTCAGGTTTCGATTTACTAGATTCAAATTCACGAAGTCGTTTGCTCCAATCGGCAGCTTTCGAATAATCGTAAATACGTAGATAATTCGCCATATCTTCGGACTTAAACCCAGCACAAACAGCATTTTTCGATTCTGCAACGGATGCACCAACATCTTTAGCTAAACGCAGCTTATCGAAGATGTATTCGATTGATGATTCGTTATCTTGTTGACATCGCGCGGAGAAACGTTCCCACTTGTCAACCACGTTTCCATCATCTTCGCCAATAAACGTTTCCCAAAAACAACTTCGAAAATCGGACCACGATTTGATATCGTCCGCATTGAGTAGATACCAACTTTTGGCTGCTTTCGTAAGTAATCGCTTCGCAGTTTCCAGCTTTTGTAGGTTATTCCAACCACCGATCAGGCCTTGATTTTCGACGCTTTTCAACCATTCTTTTGCTTCAGTAGCAGACACCTCACCCGTAAACTTCGATATTTCCGGCAGTAGCACTGCGCTGCTAGCTGCTTGGACGATTTCGCTAACGGTATTCATTGAGAGGTCCACTTTCGATGGAGAAAAAGGTGGCGATTGATTTCGTTTCGTTTTGACCATGCTTTCGGCAGAAATCGCGAACAACACACAAAAACACACTTTCAATTATTCAAATCAAAACACTTCGTTGACGCACATTCGACCACTTCTGAAATATGTAGGAAACATATTAACAATTAACGAACAATTAATAACGTTTATTATAAAAAAAATAACAAGGAATATAATTATTACATCTTAACGCTTCGAATATCATAACAAGAATACTCGTACATCACGTACACACGAGGAGAGAGACACAACGAGCGTAATTACCGGGAATTACCCGTGAGGTTTACCACAATCAGAAATTTTCAAAAACAAGTTTTGAATTTTTTCATCTTTACCCATAAAAAATTATTGCATTATTGATTTTAAAGTGAGGTAAATTCGAATTTTTCACTAAAAACTTCACCATTCACTCCGCAATTATTATTTTTATTCGTTTGAGCTTCAGTCATCGATCTCCGGTAACATTGACTAATTTTGAAGAAATTTTAGTACACGTTTTGAACCAAAACAAGTCAGTGTCATCTTGTACATTCACCAGTTTGATTACGTGAACGAGTGTTAAAAAAACCGGAATTTAAAAAATTTATTCTTCAGATGTGATTATCATGTTGTTAACAAATTGTTCCGGTTAAATTCTTCTCGTTATGAAAGCCATCGTCGAGTATCTGCGTAGCTGTCTGTGCAAAATAATGATGCTGTGAACAGGAACTCATCAAATAGATACACGAATCATTCCATAATTCGATTGTACGTATAATTAGATTTTGTTTACACTAATAAATAATATAAACAATTCAGGTGACGTAATACCTGTTTTTACTGTGGGATGTTTCAGTACAATGGCCCTAATTTCACTACGTCTACGATTGATTCAATTCAAAAGGAACAAATCGCTTAAAATATTGACTGGTTGCGCAATCCTAGCATTCCTGTTACTTTTACTATATGCCAAATCACAGAATGTCAACACGTTTCTCGATAATCCCCAGAGCTATGTGTTACGAACAGCGGTACGTAGATGATTTCTTCACTTCACTTATCTTATCTTTGATTTTAATTGATTTGCTGATAATTTCAGATGGTCGTTTTTACCGACGATCGAGCTGGTAATTTCGAACCACCTCCGGAACCGGTGAGAAATGGTCCAGGTGAAGCTGGTAAACCTCATCGAGTTGCCAGTCATAAAGAAAATGATGCTAATACTGCGATGAACGAGTACGGTATGAATATGGCTGTATCCGATGAAATCTCACTCGATAGATCTATTCCTGATTTACGTATGACTGAGTACGTATCGTAATTTTCAACTTGGGAGATTTCACTCGACTATCAATTGACTGTGTGGTGATTTTAAAATTACAGATGTAAACATTGGGATTACCCTGAAGATTTGCCTAAAGTTAGCGTTATTCTTGTATTCCATAACGAAGGTTGGAGTTCCTTACTTCGAACTGTTCATAGTGTTTTGAAACGAACACCTCCTCAATTTTTAGAAGAAATTTTATTAGTCGATGATTATAGTAATAAAGGTGAGCGATTCGAATCAGCCTACTTGAAATTATACCTCTATGGTGTGATAATATTCACCATGAAATGTTCGCAGATCATTTGAAAGCTCCACTGGAAGACTACATCGCTAGATTCGGTGGTAAAGTGAGACTATTAAGGAATAAAGAACGAGAAGGTTTAATTAATACTCGATCGAGAGGAGCTCGTGAAGCACACGGTGAAGTAATCCTGTTTCTCGATGCTCACTGCGAAGTAGGATACAACTGGTTACCTCCTTTATTAGCTCCTATCTATAAAGACAGGTAGATATACTCGTATGATGATTATCTCGTAATTAATTTCGAATCTTGGTCATTAACTGAAGATATTGTCGCAGAACCACGATGACGGTACCGGTTATAGACGGAATTGATCATGACACTTGGGAGTATAGAGCGGTCTACGAAGCCGGTCATCATTTCCGCGGTATTTTCGAATGGGGCATGTTATACAAAGAAAACGAACTCCCACCGGAAGAACGAAAGAAACGAGTTCATGACAGTGAACCTTACGAGTAAGTTAATGCACAATTGAGGTCAAACGATGCGTTCGTGTTCATAAAGCGTTTTATTTTTATAGCTTAATTATCGCTGCGGCAGTTTTCGAAATAAGAGTGTCTTTTTTTCAACTTTAATTTTTTTTTTTTTTTGTTCGCAGTTCACCGACTCATGCTGGAGGTTTGTTTGCCATAGATAGGAAATATTTCTTGGAGATTGGAGGCTACGATCCGGGTTTATTGGTTTGGGGTGGCGAAAATTTCGAACTGTCTTTTAAAGTATGTAATTATGGAGTGCATCGAACTCGCACCTTTATTATTTTTTTTCAACGCTTGTTTACCAATGTTGACGTTAATTTGTTTGCATATGTAATCAGATATGGCAATGCGGTGGAAAGATCAAATGGGTCCCGTGTTCTCGAGTTGGTCACGTGTATCGTGGATTTATGCCTTACAGTTTTGGTAAATTGGCTGATCGGGTTAAAGGACCTCTGATTTTAAATGTGAGTTGAATATTTGGGAGCCAATTTTTTTTTTTTTTTTGTATAATTATTTGCGATATTTTGAATACAACTTGAAGGAATGTTGGCAGGAGTAGTTTTGAAAATTTTAAGTACCATTTAAGGCCACTTCCACGTTCCAAATATGTACTTTGGGAGGCTTTTTATGAAGTGTCCTCGAATCAGATTATTTTTCGTAAAATTTACGAATTTTGAGCACCACTAAAATTCGAAGATTTTAAACGCTGCCATTTTTATTTCCGTTCGGTTCAGGTTCAGTGATTTTAAGCTCCCCGGGTTGTCTTTCGTCACAGGTTAGATTTTATCTTCTTCAGATCATTCGTGATTTCGGTTATTACTGGATAATTTGTTCGTACATAATCATTTTGTCATTTCCCAAAATGATTTCGCGTTCGATGATTTATTTAGAAATTTTGTCATTTTATTGAGTCAATATTTTTCGGCTCGTGAATGTCGATTATTTACACATTTTTTTGTAAATATTTTCTTCGTTGGTGTAATATCATTGCTTCAGAATCAAAATACTAACAACTGATGAACTGACCTTCCATCGTCTCCTAAAAGCTTTCGAAAGTTTAAAATTGCTGAATAAATACTCAGTTTCTTGCATAATTACTATCTCAGTCTCCATTTTTTTTGTATTGCCCCTTCCTCTTCGTTCCCATTACTATTTCCTAATCGATTAATTATTTATAAACTTTTCAGAACTATAAACGAGTAATCGAAGTTTGGTTCGACGATAAATTCAAGGAATACTTCTACACCAGAGAGCCCTTAGCCAGATACCTGAACATCGGCGACATCACCGAACAGTTAGCTTTAAAAGAAAATTTAAAATGTAAAAGTTTCCAATGGTTTATGGATAACGTAGCCTCCGACGTTTACCAAAAATTCCCAGAATTGCCTCCCAACCTCTACTGGGGCGAGGTAATAAAATTTTTCGTATCTAGATTCGAAGAAAAAAAAGAGATGCAGATATTGATTTTCTTTGTTGACAGGTTCGAAACGTGGCTACTGATAAATGTATGGATACAATGGGTGCCGCTGCGCCTGCCATAATTGGATTAGGCTTATGTCACGGTCATGGAGTTAATCAAGTATGTGTTTTGTGCGGGCATTCCACTCGAAAGTTAATTGAATATTTAATAATTCGCGTTCGCTAAATTCGGCTCAATTTGTTGCAGTTATTCCGTCTAAATGCCAAAGGTCAATTGGGTAACGGAGAGCGGTGCGTTGAAGCCGACAAGCTCGGTATTAAATTAGTATTCTGCCGTCTGGGAAGCGTAGAAGGACCTTGGCAATATGATTCAGTTAGTTTCATAGAAACTTATCTTCATACTTTAAAAAAAAATTACGAAAACGTGATATTAATCGAATTTTTTTTCTTTTAATACAGAAACATTCTACAATACTACATTCCGGCCAACGTAAGTGTTTGGCAGTTCATCCTCAAACGTCACATTTAATATTGTTACATTGCGATCCAATAAACACTTATCAGCAATGGATATTTAAAGAAATCGTACCCAAGTGGAAGTAATCCCACGATACTGGTTAAATATTAAGTCTTCTGAAACGAGATAACGATGTATGTGACAATAAAAACATCACTATGAAGAGTCTCACAGCTGCAGCTGCGCGGCTTTGCGAATAATGTTGATCAAAAGATACGCTTAGCTCATTCGTGTGTCGTATAAAGTTATATTCTATACTACTTAAGCGATGTAATATTTTTTTTTTGTATCAAAATGTTTCTAAGTGTGTTCTAATTTATAATGAGAAATGTTTACAAATGTGATATATGTTCGTGTGTTTTTTTATATTATACTTATACTTATAGTGTAAAAAAATTATTACTTGTTTGAAAAAGCTAGAACAAAAATAAGAAAAATAGCTTGTGATTAATGTGTACTTAATTTTTACAGCAAGCCATGTAATTGTTTAATGTTTACTTAGTGTTATTTATTTAAAAAATTTACGTGCGGTTTGTTACCTATTTAGAAGTCATAATGACCATGTCCGTGTTAGTACAAGTATTGTAAATTGTTGTTATTTTTTAAAGGACAATAAATTTTATAACGATTTGCGATTTTTGTGTTCGTGGTGTTGTGAAAGGTTGCTGAAGGAATTGATTTTGAAAGCTGACTTTTTGCAAAGAAATGAAATGAAATTTCAAAAAGTTGTTGAAATTATCAATAATTATTTTATCTCGATGGATGAATATTTTTGACGAAAAAATAACACTTGAGGCGAAAATCAACCATTTTCTCCGTATTTAGTATCAAGGAAATATAAAATGTTTCCAAATTTCAACTTCTTATAACCAAATACCCACACTCTACACACCTCACACAACAACACGAGTGATCAATCAATTTGAAATCCACGATATCAAATTTTCGATAATCGATAAAAAAGTCAAATCGATTTCTTAGCTTCAGGTCGTAGCGTTGAGAAATAAAAAATATGTCGAATTTGCATTGTTCTGGTCCGAACTCTGAATGCCTCACTCTAAAAACCTCATCAAAAAATATAATATTGATAAATTAGTTCTCTTCATCAACAATCGACTTCTCGAATTGATTTTCAGTTCGAATAGAATAAAAAAAACTACAATTTTAAAATGTAAATCGACAAATTTCCCCTTTTCAAACCGAAGATAGGTAACGTCTAACGCAACACGACAAATGATTCAAATCCGTCAAAATCCGACACGAAAACAGCTATTTTCACTAGGAGAATATATGATATTAGGAGGTTCTATGTTCCTAATAGAGAGATAGGTAAGAATTTCGAAGCTCGTTTTTTGAGCTTCACGAAAGCTGTTGAGGTGAGTGAAGTATGTAGTGTTGGGTTTTCGGATACGAGGAATCCATTTCCATGATCAATTTCAACCTAATGAGACTACTTTATGACGAATTAGTGGTTTTTGGAATAGAATTACGGTTTTGGGATTAATTACGAAATATTAATTAAAATAAACCTCAGGTTCAATAAACCTATTAGTGACATCAAATTATTGGTTTATGAGACAAAATAATCGAAAACTTGATTGTTTCTACATTTTTAATTTAATGAAATTAAAGTGTTTTTACAAAACTGCTATTATGAGTAGATTAGGTTATGCCTACGATTCATCTTACACGTTGAAGAAGTTGCCTACTATCAAGGCAAAGAGATCATAATACTTCGTGTTGATTTATTTTAGGTTTACGTGCATTTTCCGAAGAAAATAATGAGTTTTACCTACTTCAATAATATTGAATAACATTAATTCCAAAGTGAAATTCAACGTCTGTCAATTGATCCTTTAGCTCCTAGAAACTTTCTGAAACAACATCAAAAAACATTAAAAATCATCAAAAGATTCACTAATATAAAATATCCCGAAATTTTAAAAAATGTTCACGAAATTGCTTGGAATGTAGAAAATATCGTCAAAATGGAATGAAATTACATCAAAATGAAAAATTAGGAGCCTTACCGACACATCAGTCCACAAATTTATGACAAAATCAGCTTTTTATTTTGAATATTCTGTCCTTCCTCATTCACTAAAACATTTTGAAAAATGGAATTGTTGAAGTTTCAAAAATGGAAAATGCGTATATTTTTTAACAATTTTTTGTCAAAAAAAATTCTTTAAAAAGTTCTAGTTTGGGCCCCAAAAATAAACTTCAACCAGATATTTCAATTTTCCAAAAAAAAAAAAAAAATAGATGAGATTTTAGTAGCATTTTTTTTGTAAGTAAAATTGAAATTGTTCTAACAAAATGGTAATTTTTTCAAGTTCTAAAAATTCCAAGAATTTAAAGATTTCAGACGCTTGGAACATTGGAAACAGAAAATGTATTGAAAATATTTACTTTACTTGTAACTTGTAAGTTTTCATGGGCATTTCTGTATCACCAATTTAAAAGTTTTTTTTTTTTTTTTTTTTTTACAATAGAAAATACGGTTGAAACTGTTGAAAGGTATTAGATGACAAAAAGAAAAATTCCACATTGATAAGTTAGAAGTTCAAGAGGAAAATCCTTCTACCTCCTTAGTCCTATCTGTCCCTGGACGAAACCACCTTACGAGTTATGATTATTCCTACATCTAACGTCATTTTCGAGACAGTGCTGCTGCTAACAATATCTAAATTGATAAAACCACCTCAACAGTCAATCTTTATTTTCATACGAGCTAGGTCTCTCTTATTTATTCAAAAACTGCGTGAAATAAATATCTAATCTCCTTCCAGGCCTCTACCTCAGTCAAATTTGAATTGCAAAAAAGACACAATTCTTGCATAACAATTGTTTTGAAAAATTCCTCAAAACCCTGATAATTATGAGAAATCGCCGATCGGGCAGCTAAAACTATGGAAATATTTTTTCTAGATCATATTTCAACTATCAACCATAACGTACATTTTAAAAACCACTTTCAACGTGAATGAGGAAAACTGGGAGTATAGGTATTTCTTTAAACCAAATTTTTCAAAAAAATCTTAAAGTCTTGAAGTGTGTGAATGGCCAGTCGCAGCTCTGAAAATCTTCTTTTTAGGTCATATTTTAACTACTTACACGTTTTGGATACCAATTTTTACTATTTAAAAAAAAAACATTTTTTTTTGAAATTTTGAATCAATTTTTTTTTTTAAAAGTCCCAAAATTTTGAAACGTGCAATTGAGCAGCCACAAGCCCGAAAATCTTCTTTCCAGGTCATATCGTTTTGAGGACCACTTTTGACATGAGTAATGAGAAAAATATATTTTTTAAAACCAATTTTTTTCAAAAAAAAAAAAAAAAGATCCAAAATAATGAAATGTGCGATTGGGCAGTAACACCAAAATTCATCTCCCTAATAAAAAATATCAACCTCACAAACCAAATCTAACCCTCCCCCCTTTATGGGTGTAATAATCTTGTAATTATAAGCACCCCAAAAAAAACATATATGGAATCTTCTTTCTAGGTCACATTTTAACTATTGTCACGTTTTGGAGAGCACTTTTAACATGAGCGAGAAAAATGTATTTTTTTGGAACAAATTTTTCTCAAAAAATGTTTGAATAAATCTTGAAATGTGCAATTAGACGATGGATTAAGCAACAAAAACTCCAAAAATCTTCTTTCTAGCTTATATTTTAATTACCAACACGTTTTGGAGACCAATTTTGACATGAGTGGAAAAAAATGTACCTAATGTATTTTTGGGCCCAAATTACATAGGTATTGTTTCCAAAAAAAAGTTCCAAACTCATGACCTTTCCGATTTGGGCTGCTACGTACAACTCCAGGCATTTTGTTTTCAAATCATAAACCATATTCTAGGACCAACTTATTGTGAGAGTCGCTTTCCATTAAAACCATTTTCTAAAAAAAAAAAAAAATTGAAAAATTGAAAAATTTGGGCTCTAAAAAATATTATTTTTAGGACTGTGTCTTCCCAACAGGCGAGACCAAGTGATCGTCTAGAGAAACAGAATGGGAGGAGGACAGAATTTTGAGAAAAAAATAATGAAAATTGTGAATTTTTTCCAAAAGGAAAAAAAATAGATTTTTACCATAGTTTTTATTACTTGAAATTTTATCAGCCTAAACAATAACATATTTGAATTTTTGACAAGTTTAAAATCACCATGAGATGTACCTTAAGTATTTTTCATAAAAAGAATCACAATTTAACCAAATTGAGATTGAAAATTTTTTTCAACTTGAAAAAATCAAAAAATCACAAAAATCACCGGAAGGCTCTAAAAGGATTCGATACCATCTTCATATTTGAGAGGCCAAAAAACAGGATTCAAACAAAATAGGTACCTAGCTGTAACTTAATTTTATCAAATTTTAATTTTTTTATGAAAGTTGGGCCTTGAATTTTTAAAAATTTATCAAAATTAAATTTAGGACCCGAAAGGATCGGCATGGTTTATTTCTGTGTTCTTCTTAGATTTCTTTTTGTTTAATCTAAAAGCCATCTCCTGATTGGGATGCTTCTTGCGTTTGGTAAGAGGGGGAGTGGGGAGGCATTTTTTTGATCAATTTTTACAATTTTTGTAAATTTTGGAAAATCAGGAACTTTATGGAACCTTTAATAATTTTCCTTTTGAGCTACAGAAATTGCTTTCCCTGCGTTAGAAAAAATTAACGAAATGGGTGACTGAATGATCAAGATGTTCCCTTGTCAATCTTAATGCCCGACTCTGAAAATTTGTGGAATCCAGAATATAATTCAAATTCGATACCATCCTACTTCTACTCGTATAAACTTTCGATAAACATTTACTCGAACCTCATCCTACGAATTTCGCAACGACTTCCACTCGTAAATTTTTTCAAAAGCAAGGACATTTTGCCAAAATCAAAAACACAATACTCAATTCATTCAATCCGAATATTTTTTTCTTAATAACAACAGAATAACAATTGACGTCATTTTATACGACTAACTATACGAGCTACGTCTCATAATGCACGTTAAAAAACGTGTTCGCATAAATTAGATCCATTCGGAAGCTGCGTTGTTAAAAAGGATGAGAAAAACAGCACACGATGCGAGATCGATTTCATGAAAATCGTCATTTTGAACTTATTGAGCGATGTTTACCGTAGGTGTATATCCGTTGTCGTCTACCAGAGTCACGAAAATACTCGTAGAAATATGCATATGAATGCACGAAAATCTCAATCTACATATACTATGTGTATTTAGCATAGACACAGGTACCTGCTACCTATCTACGTAATCGTATGAGAGTTTAAAAGGTGAAAATATAAAAAAAATAAAAATTTATTTTTAAAATTCGCCATTTACGCGTACACATTTGCAAACATTGCGAGTCTATTATCTATTTCTGAGAAATTTTGCTCGTCCTCGGACGCCTTTCAAACGGAAGTATGCAAAAATGATCACTCGATTGAGTGCTTGATTTTGAGAACCATGAATCCCACTTTATAGAAAAAATAAAATTACATACCTGAAAAAAATCAAATAGGCTGTCAAATGTTAAAAAAAAAAAAAAACAATTTATATTTGGCTATTAAACATCTGTTTGATTTTCAGTTCGAGTGAAAACTCCATGTTGCCTTTACAGTGATGCGCTTACAAAAACGATTTCGTAAAAGTTAAACCCGGTAATGTATTAATATTCATAATATTTCGAATAAATTTGAAGGTGAAGTTCAAAAAATTAGGTAAAAGTTATATTACGTAACAGAATCAACGACCTGTGACGAGCAGTTAGTGATTCATAAAACATCCTCAATTACCTCGTCATCTCGCATCTCGCATCTCGTCCCCTAATATATCTGACTCGCATCTTTCTCCTTCTAGCTGCTTGCTGGTGTATAGAAAGTAAAACCGTATTTTGATAGTAAGCCTACCATTTAAATTGACGATGGTATTTTTTAGGAACACCTAAACTCTAAAATCTGGAGAAATGAGGTACACAATCTTAACCAAAAAAAAAGAAAGTTATATGTAGACCACTTTATGAGATAAACGTTGACCAAGGTCGTCATCGTTAGATCGTCGTAGGACGTAGGTACCTATAATACCTTTACAATTAATTTAACCGAACAAAACGCCTCGGGCTGAAAAGGTGTTTCTTTTTTTTTACTTTTTCAAAACCGAATCAATCTTCACAAATGCTCTTTCGTTTCGAAACACAAATTCGATGTTTGGATGTGATTGAGGACTTGAGGAGTGAGGACACATGAGCCTGGAGCTGTCTAAAAAAAATATCACAGATCGAGATGCAGGGATGGAGTGTTTTTAGTGTAATTTTTAGCTTTTGTTTTGGAAGATATCTAGGTATGAGGTTGGGGAATGTGGGGTTTAAAAATTATATTATATTTCATTATTTTTTCTTTTTTGGCTGATAGGTTAAAATATTAACTTGATTCAATAAATTTCAAAAAAGTGGCAAATGAAAAATTTTATTTTTTGTTGTTTGGCAAAAATTTTTGATTGAAAATTGAGTTAAGTAGTTATCTGCTGTGAACAAAATCGAAATTTTACTAACTTAAAGAAAAAAGATGAAATTGAGTTTATGCTTCATTTCCAAACTTCTAGATCGATTGGTAGTGATTTTGATCAGTTTTAGCAGTTGGCGTCTCTGGAGAATGTTTGGATTTTCCTTCATTTAGTTCTTATTTACTACCTACCTACTCTTACCTATCTTTTTTGTGATTCCTATGATTTATTAAAGGTACTTTTGAAGGATCTAAGACGTTCTGAAATTCCCCAGTCTTGAAAAATACCAAAAAAAAACATCAATTTGAACTGCATTCCAGAAAAGTATTTTGAAAAATTGTGCTCGAATCAATTAATTATAATTTCTTTTCCCTCCTTCGTCCCTCTTGTGTTCTCTCCCTCCTCCTCCTCCTCCTCCTCATCTTCCTCTACCTCTTCCATAAACGAATTCAAGTATCATGAAAAGTTCTTCTGGGTTCAGTCCAAGTTGTGGTTCAAATTCTATAATTTTTAGGGTCTTAAAGGAAGTGCTTTTTTGAACATTTTCAGTGCTGACCTACAAAAATGTAATGCTTTTGATGATTTTTGAAGCTCATTGATGAATGAGCCAATACTTAGAGTCTTGCTCCAATTTCAACAAAAGTTGCATTTTTGGAAGCTAAACTTTCAGAATTAATTTCTTAATTTTCTCATATTTGACAATTTTTTTCAAAGTTTACAAATTCACTTAAAAACATCCACTTTTTTGTTGGTAAAAATGTAAAACTTTCAAAATACATTAAACTGATGCAAGCCTTCAAAAAGCAACTTTTATCACTTTTAGCCAGTTTAGAGCCTTCATAAACTTTTTGGATTCTTTAATTGAAAAAAAAAACAAAAAAAACTCGAAAGTCTTATTTCAAAGGGGGCTTTTAATGGGCAATGAACGTGTGATTATGGGGCCCCAAAATTTGACTTAAGCCTATACTGAATTTCTCACACTAAATCAAACATTTAGAATCAATTTTGAGGAGTAGCTGTTTGTGTGAAAAATACCGCAGAAAACACAGATTTAAACAGGAAAAATTGGGGTTTGACAAAGGTTATAGGTGGATAAGTATGGTGAATTGGTGAATTTGCCCCCGAGAGCTTCAGGGTTGATATTTGCATGGAAGGTGGGTACCCTTGAACACCTTCCGTCAGCCCCGACCCCCCCACCACAAAGTTTTTTAGAAACCTCCCTTTTCTGAAATTACAATTTAAAAAAATTTCTCAGCCTCATGCGAACCGATTTTTCTAATTTTTTAGCATGTTGTAAACATCCATAAGAGGTATTCCCACAAAAATTGTCACCCCCCCCCTCATAATATTTTCCCCACAAAATGGAGTTCTTTAGCTTTGCTTACCCGTTTTAGCGATGACCATGATTCGGCACAAAAATGGGAATGGCATTTTTAAGAGTGTTTTTGACCCTAAAAAACATATATTTTCTTCAAAAAAAAATTTGAGGTGGGCCGTGGTCAAAAATTGAAAAAACTTACAGAGGGGGTAAAAATGGATTGTGGTGTAAATTATTGTTTTTTGTAAACGAGGTGCCGTTTCCATATGAATCGAACCCCCCGAACACGAATATGATGTCCAATTCAATATTGCCCTCATCCACACCCCTCCAATGACTCTGCCACCCACCTCAATTTTCACTAAGTAGGTACCTATAATATTGAAAGTTCAGATCTTTTCATAATATTGGTGTCGTTTCCATATAAATCGAACACCCCAAACACGAATATGAAGTCCAATTTTATGCTACCCTCATCCACACCCCTCCAGTGCCTCTGCCCCCCACTCAATTTTCACTATATTGAAAGTTGAGCTATTTTCATAATGTTGGTGTCATTTTCATATGACTCGAACACCCCGAATACGAATATGAAGTCCAATTTTATGCTACCCTCATCCACACCCCTCCAGTGCCTCTGCCATCAACTCAATTTTCACTTGTATTGTATTGAAAGTTGAGCTATTTTCATAATGTTGATGTCGTTTCCATATTATATTGAACACCCCAAACACAAATATAAAGTCCAATTTAGCTCTACTCTCATCCATCTCCTTCCAGGCTACAGCCAGCTCTGGAGGGGTCTGGATGAGGGTATCATGAAATTGGACTTCATAATGGGGGGGGGCAGAGGCACTGGAGGGGTGTGAATGAGGGTAACATAAAATTAGACGTCATATTCGTGTTTGGGGGGTTCGATTCATATGGAAACGACACCTGGTTTACCAAAAACAATCATTTACGTCAAAATCCATTTTTACCCTCTCAGTAAGTTTTTTCAATTTTTGACTACGACCCACCAAAAAATTTTTTTTGAAAAATATATGTTTTTAGGGGTCAAAAACACACTTAAAAATGCTATTCCCATTTTTGTGCCGAATCATGGTCATCGCTAAAACTAGCAAATATAGCTTAAAAAAACTCCATTTTGAGTAGAAAATAGGGGGGAGGGGAGTGAAAATTGTTGTAGGGATACTTCTTATGGATGTTTACAACATACTAAAAAATTTAAAAAATCGGTTCACGTTTGGCAGAGAAATTTTTTTAATTGTAATTTCAGAAAAGGGGGGTTTCTCAAAAACGAGGGAGATCTGGGGGTCTGAAACTTTCCTGACGAAAGGTGCTCAAGGGTACCCACCTTCTATGCAAATATCAACCCTAAAGCTCTCGGGGGCAAATTCACCATACTTATCCACCTATAGCCTTTGTCCCAAGTAGAAAAAATGAAATTCCATTTTTAAAATCTTGTCTTTGGTGTTTTTTTGAATATTCCTTCAATTTTTCTCGATTAGATCCAAATATTAGGTATTCTTCTCAAGCAGACATTTTGAAAAGAAATGAAACTTTTATAAAATCTTATGGTCACTTTTCATGATGACTTTGTTCCAGAAATTGATCGAAAATTAGTTCAAAATACCTATTTCCATTTTTTAAAAAGCGATGGCTTGAAAATTTAGAAAAATCTGTCAGATTGAGATTCTGAAAATTTTAAGAGCTAATTTCCTCTTAAAATCAGTAATAATCGCATTTTTTAACTAATTTTTTCGAAATTTTGTTTGACTTGAGACTTTTTTTGTTTTTCCATCAATGGTTCTAAAAAATGTTTGATTCCAAAGTAGAATTAAAGACGAACTTAGTTCCTGAGTGAAGAGCTGAATTACAGTAATTTGCATCCATATCATGAAAAGTTACCTATTCTTGGCCTAGAAGTGTGAAAATAAGTTTTTCACAAAAGCAGATAAGTCATTACTTATAGGCAAGGGGATCACTTAAATTGCAAGTGAAGTGATTCTATTTATAAATTATAAAATAGAAATAAAATTGAAAAAAATAAGAGGCTACTTTACATACTTATTTTACCAGCAAATTAAACGAGAAGTAGATCGAAAATTTTGAACTTTTTATGAGTTGTATTTTTGATTTTTGGGAGATGTGGCATCGCCTCTTCATCTTGTGCTTGATTCGGGCTATAGAATTAGACTTGCTCTTCCATAAAAGGACTCATTTTGAGAAGTATAAGATGGGAAAATACAGAAGGTATCTCTTGCTTGAAATCTTTTTTGGTTTTTGACTTTCTCAAGCCATGTTCCAGAAATAGCCACCAAAATAATCAAATTCACAAGATTGGATTTCAAAAAATTTTGGCGAAAGCAAAAGTCAAATTTTTAGTACCTAGATTTTGAAAATATCAATATATATGTAAATTTTGAAATCGTGATCTTCTCAGTGATCATATTTTTGCACTTGAAATGAACCTCAGAAAAAAAGCAAAAAAATCAAAAAATCTACGTGTTGAATTTGAAAGAAATTTGAACCCAACCGCAGCTTTATTTTAAACTATTTCGGCTGATTCAGTCATCCTCTTTATTCTCAAAAAACTAATACGCTTCAATTTTGTCACCACGTTGTTTACTTACTTACACTAAATCTGAATCTATTTCTCCTCTGCTGACACCGCTATAAAATTTAATAGGTATTAAAATTCCTCGTCTAGCTATATCTTTCCTGTTTACAAATTGCAATAAAAAAACATAAAGAATGCAATTTCTCAAAAGCACGCTGAGCTGCGCCATGCCATGCCATGCCAGTCAAACCACCACGTGCATACAATGTCGTTTTATGAGCTTATATTTTGATCAACGCAATGTTTTCTTGTCTTCATGCCAATGCTCTCTTGTTGTGTTCCTATAATATAGTTTTGCTGATTGAGGCGAAATTCGTCGCGATGTCGCTAAAATTTATTATATTTTTTTGAACTCCACGTGCCACACTTTCTCAGTATTAAGTACCTACCAACGCTCTTCAGTCTTCCCACAAATACAAATATCTTCGGGTATTTCCCGAACAGCAATGTGCGTCTTGTGTACAGTCGGAAATGCAATTTGGCGTAAATGTCGCGAATTTAGCACGTGCACAGCTTAATGAGTTTTCACGATGTTTATTTTTGATTTAATTCAAGCATGTAGTAGCTACTAATTTTGTACATTATCGAGACAAGCTCGCGTTGATCAAAGTCGCGTCGCGCCAAGCTGTGGAAAAATTACTGAATTTTAATTGTATTCGAATGAAGGAAAAATTTCAAGTAGGTGGCCAAGTGATGTTCGTTGAATGAGTAATGAAAAGTTAGAGCTGTACATGTTATACAGGAACCATCTACCTTGGGAAATTTCAGGTTGATTGTTTATTTTTAGAGAACTAATGACGCAGAGGTAGGTATACGAAGCTGACATTTAAAATTTCTTTTCTCAGGAATTTTCTCATGTTTCCACCGAGAACGATTCACAATGTAAAGTGTTGAAATTTCGTAATGTTGGACTTCCTCCAGACTTCAATTTTAAAACTTTGAAATTTGAGCCTCTCTAGGAGAAAAAATATAAAAGACTGCAAAAAGTTATCAAATTGATGTTTTTCAGTGTTAGTCTCTCGTTTTACAAATTTTTTTTTTGAATTTTTTGGGAAAATGGGCTTTTAATGGCCTTGTTGACCTCCTGCAAGGCATCAACGAATGAACTTTCAAAAATTTAATGAGACAGGATGATTGAAAAATTGGATTGAAATTTTTGAAAAAAAAATTGGAGGTCGGTTCAACAGTAAGGAAGTAGTTACTTCGAAAATGAAGAATAGGTGGCCACATGTTCCATTACGATGCATTTTAAATCCGGAGGGGTTTTAGGAGCATAATCTGAAGTACAGAGTCCGATTTTGGAGGGAAAAGGGGGGATTATGTGTTCAAACATTGCTTTAAAATGTTCTGTGCAAATTTTCCTGGTCCAGGAATTTTTTAAAATCAAAAATTGAAATGACTACTTCGATTTTATGAAGAGGTTTAGAACGTGAGGGTCTTAGAACGGTCTCGAGGGGGGTTAAATGATGTCAAAATTTCACAAATCAGAGTTTCAGTAATTTTTGTTCGTCATTTTGTCACTGCGAATAATGTTAGAAAAAATTTAATGATCAGCATCTAAAAAAAACACACCAACAAACCAAATTTCAAATTATCAATTTCATTAATTTTTAATTTCATTTTGAGAATTCAAATGGTTAATTTTACATGAAGAAGATTATAATTTCTTAAAATTGCGAATTGAGATAGAGAGCTGAAATATTTGAGAGATCAACAAAATGATCTCTAAATTCTGCATCAAATATCACAAAAAAAAGTCAAATTGAAATTCATCACAACAAAAAAAATTAAAAAATCTGATGAAAGCTCTAAAAGGGCCTCTAATCCTTATCAATCAATTTGAAAAGTCAAAAATAAGATCTAATATCTTTGATTTTTCAAAAAACATTTTGAAAATTTACCAAAAATTTAAGAACGAATCAGCACCTGAAATTCGGCTTTATGGTGTGTTTTGTGTGTCCTTCAGATTTTTTGTTTGGTTCACAAAATTTTCTGTCGATTGCAAGACCCTTCTAATCTTGAGAGGGGACGAAGACAGTAAAAAAAAGCTTGCCGCCTAGAACAGAAAATGCTTGAGCTCGACCCTGGTAAGTTGAGGGCAAGAGGGTTGATTGGCTCCCAGAATTTGAAAGACTAGTTGGCATTTAATTCATTTTTTCAAATATTTCATGGTCTCATTAATTTTTCTAGTGGAATTAGTTCTCCCAAAAGGCCTGTTTCAATGAAGGAAGGGGGGGGGGAGATTGCCAGGAACTGAAATTTGAATCATTTTTTGGAGTCATTCTTTACTTTTTCTCAAATTTTTGAGCATAAATAAATACGTGTTTGCTATAGTCAGACGAATTCTGATTATTTATCTCTTTAGCCACGAGAAAGGGACAGTCCCGATCTTTCAAAAATTTATCAATATGCCCAATTGCCCATTTCTTAATTTTCTTTATTCTCTGCCAGCTTCAACAGCACTTGAGAGATCATCCTGTACTTCACTGTAATGTTTGAAAATTTGGCTTTCCATTTTTTCAAAATTATTAAAATTCCAAAAACACTCAAAATCTGAATATTTTGGAAAAAACAGACCACTTTTACGAAACATTTATATGGAGGTCTTTTAGTCAAAATTCAGCTTGTAACGTCATGATCAAGTAATTTTACCGTCGATTGTGTTTGAGAATTGAGAACACCTGAAAAAAATCTAGAAGCTCGTTTTAAAAAATTGACAGCTGAAATTACCGCACCTACCTATTTTAGGTATAATCAATCAAGAATACCCACCTACCTATGTCTTAGTGAAACTTTTTGCAAACTTATTTTGTAAATCAGAGCAATGAACCCTCAAATCAGTACCTATACCTAATCACCTTTTCAATAATTCTTAAAAGCATAAAAAAATTCCCTCTTTACTTCCTCGTCTCTTTCCAAGAAAAAAAATGTAATAATAATAAAAAAAAATCACTAAAATAAAAAATTTACCAATTAAACCGAAAAAACAAATCTTGGCATTCATCTTTCAATACAAATTCATTAACCCATTTTTCGTGAAAAAAAAACAACAAGGAACTAACGTATTATAGATAACACGGACACCATGCAGTATATAAGGTTATCATACTTTATCATCCTAGCCGCGATAGTAATCCAGACGGTTCGTCAAAAATTTACACCCATCGTAAATGCATTTTAAGTACTACAGACATTGTCGAAGCGCATAGAGAGAGAGAAAATAAATAATAATAAAATAAATAGCTGTCATTAACATACAGATGGACCGTGATTTCCTCTCCCCTTTCTAAGGTCTGTCTACACGTTAAATGTGTACGTATTCAACGATTCGAATGTGTTTAAAGAAAAACCCCTCCAGATATGAGGTACCTTCGGTATAAAATGAATCTTCAGACGTATCTTCGCCTCTTTCTGTTTTTAATAATCAACACTTTCAAATCTTTTTTAGTTATTCGTTAACAAAGAAGACGTCGGTATAGGTCAGTTCTTCGATATGACTTCAGGTGCATTATTCAGGTACGTGTGTATGTTTTGTTGGTTTTTTGCTTTGCTTTTGCTTTTAGTTTTTGGTGATTTGGTTTGGTTTGCTGGAAAGGGGGTTTGTGTTTTAGGGTGGAAATTTTTAGAAGAGGATGGGGTTTTTGAATTTTTTGTGGGGTAGAAAATATGTAGCAATTTGAAATCTTAACATTTTGAAAATTAAGATAAGACGTTAAAGTGTTAGCTATTGGCTGGATAAATATAGGTAGGTACTCGCAATTATTAGGTATAGGTATTTATTATTTTTTGAAAAAAATTTATTGCAGTCAAGTATAATTATTTTAAAATATTAATGGGGTAATTTTCATTGAATCTCAACATTGAATTTTCGAAATGTTGATTTCTTTTAAGAAAATTTCGGCTAAAAATTGAAAAAAGAAGTTCTCTTCAAGGAGAAACGTTTTTGAAAAATTTTTGTTAATTTTTCGAATTAAAAATAACCCTTTAATCGAAATTGAGGAATAATAAATATCTAGATAGTCTTACTGTCCTTATTGATTTATGTGCCAAGAATTTGAGAACATTTTCTCATTTCTGCTTTGATTCAGTTTTTCCTTTTTTTTCAACATTTTTTAGTTTAGGTAGTTTTTTTTCCTTATTAAAAAATTTTTATACACCTTATTAGGTTATTGTTTAAATATTTTCAAAAAACATTTTTTAATTCAAAAAATAATAATTTAAGCAAGACTTTCTTGAAGAATCTTAAAACATTTTTTAGAAAATTCTCAAACTTTGAAATATCCAGTAGAGGTCACTTTCAGAGTAAAATTTTTACAACATGAATTTTTCAAATTATATTTTTAAAGATTAAGATCAGTAAACGCAGCTAAAAAATAGTGCTTTGGTAAAAAAAAAAAAAAAAAAAAAAAAATGAAAAAATTGTAACTTTGAAAAAAATCTGAAGAATTGATGAGGGGCAAAAAGACAATTTACTCTCTCAAATTTTACTAAAATATGCCTAAAATTTTGTTGAAAAAGTGGGTAATTATCCAGTAACTTCATGTGTGATTGAAAAAGTATCTAAATTCTAAAGTAACTCAAAAAAATACAAACTTTTTCGAAATTTCAGATTTAAGGGATGAAAAAAAAGATATCGAAACAATCAAATAACTGAATTATATACCTACTTTGATGAAGGGAGGGTTTTCTGAGTGGCAGGACCATTTTCTAACAGGACAAAAAAACATTCAAAAATACACGTACAAACACGACGAAATTTTAAACATTGAATTGTTATTTAATTTTTCGATTTTTGGAGAATTTTTCAATATTTTTTGACCTGTTCATTCCTTTTGAAAAAAAATCAAAATTTAAAATTTAGAAATCAATAGATAGACAACGATGAGCTATTCTAGAACCTTTGGCACATTTTTGAGTATTTCAGTTGAAAACAAGGTTAGTAGACCAAATGTAATTCAGCTACTAAAAATTCGAATCAAATAATTGTTCCCCCTTTTGATAATATTTTTCGAAAACTGGAAAGCTCAAAAGAATTTTCTGGAGGTTTTATAATTCAAAACAGCTTGAAGTGGTCATTAAAAGGATTTGAACAATCGAGATAGGTGTACGTAGAATTTATACTAAGTATTTAGATTTTATTGATTTTTTCACAAAAAATGAGCCAAAATATTCCGGATTCTAAATAAGAAATTCAGCATCCCAAAATTTTTCCTGGGGGTACATGTTTTTATCGGCTTAGATGACAGGAGGTAACTACCTCTTTTTGTTAAGAACGAAAAAAACACATTTTTTACATTGCTCAAAACTTTGAAATTTTCTTTAAAAAAAAAAAAAAAAAAAAAAAAAAAAAAAACTATTTTTGTATCGAACTAACAAAAATTTACTCAAACCCAATTTTTTGGTCAGTTTGATTCTTCAAAGCTTGAACCGATTTTTTCACAATTTCTTCCCAAATAATATCAATTTTTTTCAAATAGGTTCCATTATCTAGAAATTTTGAAAAAAGTTCTGAATTTTCAAATTTTTTGTTGAATTTTAATTTTTTTGACAATTTTAAGCCTAATATTTTGATGTTTTATCATTTCAAAAAATTATAAGTCTACCTACTGGAATTTTTCATATCACGAGTAGGTAATAGGTACCTATACGGAGTATTCAATTATTCATTGCCTCTTGCATTTCAGGAGGAAAAGGCACTAAAGCACACCAAAATTGATGGATCTTTTCTAATACTTTTCTGCAATTTTAACACGTCAGAATACCACTTATGCAAATAATTCTTCCTATGAATATGACAGGTCTTCTAAAAAATAAATAGTGAAAAAAGTAACATTATTACGTATATTTTACTACCTATATAAATTGGAAATTTTTGGTGGCTTCATTCAAACAATCCTTACAAATTCTGTCATTCATGCCTTGCCTATAGGTTTCCTTAATGAAATGTTTGCCATACCTAGCCTATCTTGCAATCTTTTTGTATCCTTTTTTAGTTTTTTTTTTTTCTATAACCAGACTGAATAGAAATTGTATTGAAAACTACTGTAAGATATTCACATTGGTGCAGGTAATTCATTTTGTAAGCCAAGACGAAATCTACATTTCTCATTGTACTTACTCGACATCTTTAATTATATTCATTCACAGTTGTAGGTAGATTTACATCAAAATCCATCGACACGCGTGGTGATCGTCTATTGATCCGTTTAAAAAAAATAAAAAATAATAAACTTCCATATTTTCTTAGAAATTCTAAAATTAAACTTTTTTCAAGAAAAAATAAACCACATCGGTTATTTGAAAGGTCATTTTAAAAACACTCGACGACAAAAGAAAGTCATACGGATATGGTTTGACGGAAAGTCAACAGTTCATAAACCTATTGCCTGCCTACACCTATTTTACTTACTTCTTATAATGTACTATTTTACGAATTATGATAATTAGTTTTATATTTAAAAATAAATAGAAGATGTACGTTAACCTTTCGGTGATATTTTACTTTTAGACTCAGTAAGGCTCAAACTTATTATTCATATCATGGAATGCAAGACAGAGATGCTGACATCGCTTTACAAAAATACAAACCAAAGATGAAATGGAACAGTAAACATAAAATTTTAGATATTGGTTGCGGTCCTGGAGATTTGACGTATAATTATTTATTGCCTTTGATTCCCAGCAATGGTGAAATGGTAACAAAAATAATACCTACTTAGTTACTTTTTAAAATATTTTGATAAGTAGGTAAATGATTTCGTACTAATTTTTTTTTTTTTTTTTTTTGAAATCTCGTTCATGTATGTAGTTGGGTGTTGATATATCTCCAGCGATGATCAGTTATGCAAACTCAAACTACAAAGATTCGCGTCTGAATTTCGAAGTGATGGATATCTCTAATCCAAAGGTGGCTGAGAAATACAAATTAAATTTCGATTCGGTTTTTTCGTTTTATTGTTTACATTGGATTCAAGACCAAAGGTGAGGAATTTATAATATAGATGAGTATTTTTTTATATTATTTGTGCTATACCTTTCTTAACAACTCGATGCTTTGATATTTTACAGAACCACCATGAGAAATATATATTCAATTTTAAAACCAGGAGGAGAAACTTTACTCATTTTTCTCGCTACCAGCCCTATCTATAGGCTTTACGAGCTTTTAGCTGCTTCACCAAAGTGGTCTCCGTACATGAAAGTAATGCTCACTCGTGCACTACGTATCAATATTTTTTCGAAATATTGAACTTTGATTTTGATTGATTTTCTCTTTTTCTGCAGAACTACAGAGATGTGATTTCACCTTACCATTATAGTGCAGATCCGGTATCTGATATTAAGAACTTGATGCAAAGCGTCGGTTTCCATGTCAAGGAATGTTTCTGTACGCCAACATCTTATACTGTACCATCAAAACAAGTCCTTTACAGTGAGTTTATTGTTTGAATTTTCATTTTTGATGACTTTTTACTTTCGATTCGATTGGCTGGTAGTAGTATCAGATCAGATCCAATTATTTTTCGTTGGGCTTTAATTTTCTGATGCTGATTACCAAAGCGTTTAATTTTAAACCAGCGCAAAATTTTATTTTGTAGCAACTTTTTTTTACATAGAAAAAAAAGGAATACTTACTCAAAATTTAATAAATTTTTTATCCTCATTTTTGGAAATCATGAGAAAATTGTATGTCCAGTGAGTATAGTCAGCGAAACTTCAAATTTTGATACAAAAATATTGGATTAGATACCTACTTAAAGGTGTTTCCTATCTTTAAAATAGAAGGAGAAAATTGCGTTCTTCAAAATTTGCAGACAAAATTCATTTTTGACCACAGGAGTGAGTAGAACATCGAAGTTCGAAAACTGAACGAAATCACATTCCTACATATCAATTATTGTTTTGATTTTCTCATTTTATTGCGATTTTTTGAAATTCAAATTCATTTGTAGGCCCTTCAATTTGCAAGTTGGGCAAAAGATTACAATATGCGATTTTTTTAAGTTTTCGATGTTCAAACTACTCATTCCCGAAATGAAGTGAATTTCAACGATTAGTATTAAAAAACTTAACTTGCCCCTTCAATTTTAAAGTCGGCAACACCTTCGCCCCAACACATTTTTCAGTGGTCTATCCAAATCTAAAGTTTCGCTGACCATTTTCTGGATAAAAATGATAAAATATGTACTAATTTGGCTCACCATAAGAAAGTACGAAAATTTAAACAAAAAATAAAATAAAAAAATTGCCAGTGAGAAGGAGTGAGAAGGATTTTTCAAGAGAAAAGATGACTGAAATTTTGTCTGAAGAATCAGAGAGGAATCCTAGGAATTTACACCAAGAAATAAGCACATACCAATAATTTGAAAAAATGTTTGGTACCCCCAAAATTTCGAAAACTTCTAAAATTAGCCCAATTTGAGAATATTTTCATTTTGTACCTAAATTAATAATAAATACACTGGCCATGTTTGACCCACGAGGCATTTGGAATCAAGATAAAAAGTGAGAAGGGGATTCAATTTCCCCAGAAATTTTAAAAATTTGTGTTTCGATAATGTTTGCACATTTTTTTAATTTTCAAAAACAACACAAATTCACCTAGGCATAATTCAAAATTATTTTGGATGAAAAAAATTTAAAATAATATTCCGCAGACAATATTGTAAGCGTCTCTCACTCATGCCCCAAACACGACTGCTGTATTTATTACACTTGAAAAATTAAAAGTTTCTCAAATCAGACGAATTTTTCAACTTTTTGAAAATTTTGGAGCATGCGATCTCACCTCCCCCCAATAATTGTTTTCTCGATGAAGTCAGAATTATTCTTCAAAATTCAGGATATCATACGACTCTTAAATTGAAGAGCAGGCAAAAATTTGTCACCTAACAAAATTTCAAATACTAAAATGCGTTTTTCGAGTTTTGGTGAATTTTTGAAAACATTTAGGCAAAAAATGAGGGGGAAAAACCAAAATTTTACCAAATTGACCAAGAAAGCTGAAATTTGGGATATATCCTATTTTCGACACGCAGAATCGATTGGAAACTGTTTCAAACCGTTTTGAGCAGTTCTGGAGTCTCCAGCAGTTTTTTGAAACTCGAAATTCCCACAAAATTTCATCAAAATGGAGTTGGAAAGCTGAAATTTATTCTGTAAAACTAATTTCAATACGCTACGATGTCAGCTGCATGTAGATTTTAAGTCGTTTTTGAGTCTCCAGCGACTTTTTGAAAATTACTGGAGCCTCCAGTAAATTTTTGAAACTTGAAATTTCCCAAAATTTCATCAAACGGAGATAGAAAGCCGAAATTAACTCTGCATTCCAATTTCAACACCCTCTGAAGATGACTTCTGGTGGGTTCACGTCATTTTGGAGCATCCAGCGATTTTTTGGAAATTACTGGAGTCTCCACCAGATTTTTGAAACTTGAAATTCCCACAACATTTTATCAAATGGAGTTAGCAAGCTGAAATTTAGTTCGAAAAATAATTTCAATACGATATGAAGTCGACGGCATGGTGGTTTCAAATGGTTTTGGAGCTTCCAGAAAATTTTTGAAAATTTCAATTTTCCAAAAAACTCCATACAACCTTTCAAAAAGTTGTTGGAGGCTCCAAAACGACTTGAAATTCACCTGCAGTCGACTTCATAGCGTATTGAAATTAATTTGCAGAATTAATTTCGGCTTTCCAACTCCATTTTGATGAAATTTTGTGGGAAGTTCGAGTTTAAAAAATCTACTGGAGGCTCCAGTAATTTTCAAAAAATCGCGGGAGGCTCCAAAATTAGTTTAACCCGCCTGAACTCGTCTTCAGAGTGTGTTAAAATTGGAGTGCATAGTTTTCAAGTTTCAAAAATTTACTGGAGGCTGCAGTAATTTTCAAAAAATTGCTGGAGACTCCAAAACGACTTGAAATTTATCTGCAGTCGACTGCATAGCGTATTGAAATTAGTTTGCAGAATTAATTTCGGCTTTCCAGATTCATTTGATAAAATTTTGTGAGAATTTCTAGTTTCAAAATCTGCTTGAGGCTCCAGAACTGCTCAAAACGGTTGGAAACAGTTTCCAATCGATTTGGCAGGTCGAAAATAGGGTATATTCCAAATTTCAGCTTTTTAGGCCCATTTGGTAAAATTTTGATTTTTTCTCACATTTTGGCCAAAATTTGATTCTTGAAAATTCACCAAAAATCGAAAAAAGCACTTTAGCACTTAAAATTTTGACAGGTGATGAATTTTTGCCTGCTCTTTCGATCTATTTTTGTTCGGTTTAAAAAATTGTATGCTAATCCTATGTTATTGGAACGCAAATTCTGCGACTTCGGCTGACCTGCCAATCAAAATGGCCGCCATTTTGTAAGTAGGGCAACTTTTTATTACTAGAAATGTTTCTTAGGACTCCCCCTTTAAAAAAAAAAGCTGTCCCAGAGGATCGGCAGGGGGGTGTAAATGATCTTTATGAGCCCCCCCCCCCCCCGACTATGAGCAGATTTTCAAAACCTCTATTTTGTACCGAAAATTTGACCTGAGCTGTGTATTTAACTGACTTTAAAATGCATCCTTTAAAATCTCAGAGTCGATGTACAGTGTACAGTGTACACATATTATTTTTATTAAAACCAACTCTCTTCTTATCATTTACAGAATCCATCGAGGCAGTTAACCCATTTCTGAGCCTTATACCAGAGCACATGTTAAAAGAATACGACCAAGATTGGAAGGAGAAGATGTGGACGTCGAATTTATGCACCTTACTGGAAACGAATGAAGTCACGTTTAAGTACTCGTTGATAACGATTTACGCCTATAAACCTCACTAACGATGTACCATCTAACGGTTCAAACTTTTACAACTTATGACTGAAAATCTGCATTAACATACTACACGGCAACGGGAGCAACATATTTTACCTTACCTTTAAAAACAAATTTACAGTAATTTTTTTGTGTGTTTTTTTTTCATACATATTGTCATAAAATTACAAGTGCATTTTTTATGATTATTTTTATGAAAAAAATAAATTAAAATTAAAAGTAAAAAAAAATATAATAATAATTTACTATGGGTAGTTAGTACTTACTCCATAAGCCCACAACTCCTCTATTGTTGAGGTTCCTATTCATCTTTGCATGCTGTGGCCTCAGTGACTTCATTTTTTGTGTCTTTGTGTTTTTGGTCCAAGCTTTCGAAATCGTCCGTAGATTTTTTTGAAATTTGATACCTAATCTCTTTAGTAAAAAAAACATGGTTTTAAAATTTTCAGCAAAATATTCTGCTATGAGTAGAAGTATTTTTTGAACTTGTTGTTCATTTAGAACTATACTTCATTTTTAATCTACATATAAATAAATCAGGTTACCTATTTGAAAAAATAGACTCGGGTAAGTAGGTACTTTTTTGTCCATTAATAATTTCCCTAAATTAACGAATATTCAGGTACTATCAACGAGGTGATAAATTTTATCCAATAACACAAATAACTTTATTCGTAAAAATTGATAACAAATTACCCAGTGTGGATTTTACACTTATGATTAAAAAACCAGCATAAATTAAATACAAAAATTATTTATTGATCCATGTAGGACCTTTCATTTAATAAAAATATTTTTAAAAAACGCTTCGTGCGCATAAACTTATGATATCAGTTGGCTAAATTAATCTATGTGATTATTTTCCCATCAAAAAAATACACCATTCGGCGTTTACAAATTGCAAGTATAAAATTTAAAAAAATCCAATAATAAATTCAAACAATTTGAATCCTACCATTCCTACCTTTGTTCAGGTATTTATTTCGAAATTGCTCTTGTACCAAGTCCTTATCAGACTGAAAAACAGTACTAAGCAAATCATCGACCTTTCTAGCATCTAAATCTTTAAAATATATCGACATAACTTCACCCAACAGTGCTAAATTTTCCTCATCTAATCCAGCGTCTGCTTCTGTACTCCACTTAATAAAATTAACCATTGCAACAAAATCACTATCATCGTCATCCTTCTGCTGGCGTAATTTCTCAAAAAAATATCTCCTCAAGAGCTGCCTATTAGATTTATCAGATTTATCCTCTTTAGTGAAAAACTCTGCAAGAAAGTGTTTCTGAATAGACCAACCTGTGCTCTGAATCAACACTTCCAAAAATTGGAAACCGTTTTCACACAATAAGGATTTTTTAACCTCGTATCGATCACTTTGGTTGCAAAATAAACACATGTAAATTTCCAACAAATCCCAATACCTGTACTTGATGAAATATCTGATAAAGAAATCTTTATCAGAGAGCTCGTTTTCGACCTTTTGACTGAATTGTAAATACTCTGTGCCATTTTTAATGGCCTTATGTTTGAAAAAATGAACAGACGTGTTTAAACCTTCTTCTCGAATCAGGTATTGTTTATATTTGAATAATTCTTCCTTATTGGATAACATGTAAGAGGTGTATAAGTTATAGAATTGCCATTCGTTGTGTTTAATGAAAAATATGCACTTTAGCCTACCGTATTTCGATGTAATGACGTCCTTCTTTTGGGAATCGTCGATTTTGTGAATGGTGTAATGGATAACGTGCTGACCTACATTCCAAGGCAGGAAATACAAAACTAAGGCGATCATGTTGGCATCCAGATGTATTCGATTCTCCAAGCTTTTCGGTATATTGTACCATAAGGATAGGAAAGGACTTTGGAACTTAGTACAAGTTTCGGCGTCGTTACAAAATTCCATCTCGTAAATATTCGATTTGCAGAGAGCGTTCCAGAATAAATTTAGAGTGGTGTAAAAATACGATTTCCAGGTAGTAGGGTCCATATGATCGGAATTATGGTAAAACGTCGAGTAAGTATGGACCAGCCAGTACAGCAGGGATTTACTGATGTAGTTATTGATATCCCATAATTTTCGAGAGATCATCGTGGGTAAATGTAATTTACCAATGTAGATGGCGATTTGACGTAGCACTTCTTGCCATATTGTTGATTTGGATGGGGATTGCGAATCGGTGAATTCTAGAGCCACGAAGAGTAATTTTTCTCTGATGGGTTTTTTGTTCCATAGTACGACGAGTATTTTTATCGATGATAGTTGCTCGAGAGTTAGACTTGATTCGAATATTACGTCAGTGGCTGTGAGAAGGTTTTCCAAGAGGAGTTGTTTTTTGGTAGAATTTTCCATTCTTGGAAGCTGCGGATTCGCGATGGGTTCTGCGATGATTTCTGTGAATCCAATAAGTAAACGTAAGCAATGTAACCTGTTCACTTGTTGATACGATTGTTTAAAAATAATCATCTTTTGTTAGGTTTCTGCATGAGGTCATATTACACTACATACGTAGGTAATTAATCACTTGAAAAATAATTAAAACTTTGAAAGATTGACGAATGCATTTTTTAAAAGTCGAAAAATGGCAATAAAGTGAATGAGTGTGTGCCTAATATCATCATCATGTAACTACCTATAAATATACCTATTTCAATTTTTGATAATTTTATCAGCCCAATTATTGATAAAAAATTTATAAAAATAGGTCCCTATAAATGAGCAGGTACAAGATTTGATTGTATTATTTGTGGTATGCACTTACCTGTGAGAAAATTGTTTGAATTTGAATCCCATTCGCGAACTGAACACCGCGCACTAAATGCTTTTAATTGGCAAGGATTGGAGAAAAACTACAGCAGGTATTTGGGTAGCTTCTTCAGTAAGTATACTTTTATACGGTATTATCTGTTTTGATAAAACAACAAAGATAAGCAAAACAAGCAAATTTTCTTACAAGCCACAGTGAGATATCATCAATACGTGTATAATCTATAAGTCCATATTGGCGTTGAATTAATGATGCAATTATAACATTTCGGTTTAAAAAGTTGTTGGTTTATATTGATAAGGTTATACTTTCATTACGAAGAGGTAAAAACGATTATATAATACTTCTTATTGAACAAAAATTTTTGAAATGATGCTACCAAGACACTGGCATAGGTATGGCTTAACTTTTTGTATTTTGTTTCAAAAGAATTGTTAAATCCGTTGATTACCCAATTATTTATCCATTTGAAAAAATAAAAATTTTGCCATGAAATATAAAAGATATAAAAGCACCTGTGATTTACTCGAGCTTGCAAGGGAAAACATGTCTATTGCCCACCACTTGTTTTGTTAAAAAAAAAAAAAAAAAAAAAAAACATTAAAAACCACTACAAAAAAAATGTTTGAAATCACGAAAAAAATGAAATGAAAAATCTTCACCCAAGATCTGTATCACTGCAAAAAAAAAAAAAAATATTTCAAATAGGTACTAAAATATTTATTTGTTGCAATGAACTTCCAAAAAATAAATTAGCTACCGTCCAATTGAAATTCAACACGAAAAACTCGTTCAAATTTAAAATTAGCTAGAAAAAAATTACCACTAAAAAATTCATTTGAAATTCATAAAAATTTCAAAGTGAATTAAAAAAATAAAATTCAAAATCATTGCTGGAACATTTGAAGAAAAAAATACTACAAAAAAATTGATTTGAAATCATAAAAGAATTCTAAATTAAAATTATAGATTGCCACCAAAAATTTATTCCATACCACAACAAGATGAATGCATCGTACATGGGTTCAGGGGGCACAAAAGTATTGATTACCCCAAAAAAAGGTTTCTTTCTTTCTTCTTTCTTTCTTTCTTTCTTTTTAGCCCTTTTTCTCAATCCACTGCTGGATGAAGGCCTCCCCAACTTCTTTCCACGAGCTCCGGTGTTAGGCTGTACGCTGTACTCCACTATTCTCCATCACATTTCTGTATCTCTATCTCATCTTCCCATCTCCATTTTGGTCTCCCCAGTGCACATATTCTGTATGGTCTCCACTGAGTAGTCTTTACCACCCACTGTTGACCCCTGCTTCTGGCATCATGACCAGACCAGCGCCACTTACTCCGCTTAGCTGTCTCCATGATGTCCGCCATCCCTGTGGTCTCCCAAATCTTCTCCACTGTCCATTTGTCTCACAGTGTTATCCCCAAGCATTGATCGCTCCATGCGCCTCTGCATCTTGACAATTCGATCTTCCAGCCTCTTCAATGCCCATGTCTCACAAGCATATGAGGCCACTGGGATGATGCATTGGTTGGCCACCTTCCTTCTCAGACATATTGGTAGATATCGTCTTCTCTCTGATTATTCCTCCCAGCCTCGAGTATGCTGCCCATGATGCCTTTATTCTCCTGGATATCTCTCTGTTGAAGTCTTTATTATTCATTGTCATATCTTGGCCCAGGTACACAAATCCATCAACCATTTCAATTTCATCATCCTCCAGCTGGGCAGATTTTTTATCAGTTACAAACCCATTCCACATAGTCTTGGTCTTCCCTTTATTAATTTTCAGTCCTACTTCTAGACATGCATCTCTCACCTTGTCCAGCATTCCCTGAAGTTTGTCCATATCCTGTGCTATTCAGCACTACATCGTCAGCATATAGCAAATGGGTCAATTTTTCTCCAGAGATCTCCTGTCTTCCTTCTCCCCATAGTATATCTCTGATGCTGTTATAGAGTGTGGCTGTGAACAATTTAGGTGAGAGGGCATCTCCCTGTCTTATTCCCTTTTTGAGCCTTATTATTGCTGTTTCTCCATTGACTGTAATAGAAGTTGTGGCATTTCTGTAGATATACTCAATCACATGCAGGTATAAGCAGGATGAATTTCAATCTTTTCAAGAGCTGTCATCATAGACACCATTTTCGAAGTTCATTAGTTTTTTCGATGATCTGGCGCATAACATGAATATGGTCAATTGTGCTTCTTCTCTTCCAGAATCCTGCTTGTTCATCTGGTTTGGCTTCTTCAAGCTTTTCTGTCATCCTCGTGGTAGGTAATTATCCTTGTGAATAGCAGGCTTGTCAGACTGCCCTTATAGAAAAAAACACGATGTACCTGTTGTACAACAGCAAGTTTTCAGGTGAAAACACAAAACTTGTTGTTCTACAACAAGTAACTAGGTGTACTACGATGAAAACTACTTGTACTCTTGATATTACTTGTTGTACAATCAGCAAAAACATCTTTACTTGATGTTTTGTGGTAAAACTACTTGTAGGTACAACTTGTTCTGGATGTACTTATTTTTAAAACTTGAACAACGGGAAAGTTTACTCATACAGATTTTGAAAAAAGCTAATAATAAATTCATCAAATAGCAAAAACCATTTTATTCAATTTTTTTTTATGAAGTGAGCGAAATATTTCATAGTAGGTACACATCCCTTGTGTAAAACGAACTAGTAGTTATTTCAGTTATAAACCACTTGTGAAACTGGTGGTTTTTCTACTAAACCGCTAATTTAATAAGTAGTGCACCTAAAAACTACCCATTCAATTTTTGCATTTTGATAGGGATACATTTTTTCTCTTTTGGGCCAATCAGAAACTTGGATTCTTGAACAAGCTGTAGGTAAGATCTAACCAGCTTCACCTTCACCCATCTCAAAAGCAATAATTCGGTTTTCCTCATTTAATGAATTCATTTAAATAGATCTTTATTTTCATAAATAAAAATAAAAAATAATCAAATTCGGTATTTTTTTATTATTTTTCTTGAAATTTAATTTTAAAAAAAACAAAAAAAAAAACAGATAATTTTGCTTTTGTCTACTTAAGTATTAAAATCGTCTTCCTTAAAATTGAAAAAAAAACATAATTTTGGTGTTGTAAAATCATCTTCCTTGGAATTTTTTCCAAGTCCAGAGCATTGAGAGGTGCATATAGAAGCTTCCAATGCCCATTCTCACATCAGCCCCGGTAGTCTAGTTGGTAAGTCAGGTGGTACAACGTGTGATGTGCGCGAGGTCCCAGGTTCGAGTCCCACCCCAGGCAGAAATTTTTTTTAGGTTTTTTGAATTTTTTTTTCGATTTTCACATCACTAGGGATACCAGTAGCCACAAATGCTAGTAAATACCCTAGTACTTGAATATTTACTAGTTTGTTCTACAAAAAATGAAATTCAATGGTTACTGCATGTAGTACAAGTTGTAGAACATGTTGTACTACAATGTCCCAATTTACACCAAGTTGCTACAACGTGTTTTTTTCTATAAGGGTGGACCAAAAAACCCGACCAATGACCGTAAGCGGACCCAAAAATGCACACAAGACCGAGTGAACTAGACCAGACCTTGGACCTCTAAAAAAAATTGATGTAAATATTAACCAAACAGATGACCCTTCTTAGAAAAAATAACAGGGACAGACCGAGACTGAAGACCTTTCTAAGAAATCGGACCAATGACTGCAGTTTGGTCCTCAATTATGTCTAATTTTTCAAATTTATAATGCCATTTTAGATGCCTATTTTGAATAAATTTCCATTGTGAATTAATTTCTTTCGAAGTTTCAATGTTTTAAAAGTAAAAATCCCATTTTTCAACTCATCTTGTGTGTTAGGAAGCTTTTTTTCCCCTGAAAAATGAAGACCGTTTTTTGGACCGGGACCACCCCATGACCATGATGAAAATTTCTGGTCAGGACCGGACCTGACCGACTTACAAAGACAAAAAGTGCACATCGGGTCATAATATTTTTAAAATGTTACAATTTTATGTACAATACATGTAGGTATGTAGGTATGTACTTACTTAATGTGATATGTGATATTTCATATTGTTCAATTTTGAAAATTCAACTTTACCCTTAATATGGCCTTTTTTCCTTTTTTTCTGATACAAATTTTCGCAATTTTTTTTGGGGGAGGGGGTTGTAATTACTCAAGAAGCTTCTAGGTAAGTACGTATCTTTCTTATGGTAGTAGGTATTTTATTTTTTAATTCCCAATTTTTTTAAAGAAATTCACCCTAAATCCAAAAATTAAACTTATTTTATAAAATTATAGTGACGACGACTTTTAGAACATACTGTTTCGATCCAGCTTGTTATGATTCATATCATTAAAACTAAAATAATTAATCATTGGTGCAATTTATTCGAAGCATTGGGTAAATAAACGTATCACACATTTACTGCAACAACAACAACAAATGATTAAACGATCAAAGTTTGTTTATCTGTTCATGATCAACAGCAATCGTATCTAGAGCTGCCTTGACTGCGAGTGATTAAAAGAAAATTAAGCTAGATAATATGTATTGCAGGGTTTCACTCATAGGTATGACCAAAGTATTCTACTGGTATTATAGTATTGGGCACCTAGTTCAGAATCATGCGCAGAAAAACATTTTGGTGGTGTATTTTAATACAGATAATTTTATTCAAAAAATGGCGAGGATTTTGTCAAGTAAGCGTATAACCTAATTGCCCACGCATTAATTCAGTGGGTAGGTACCTACCTATGGGTTCATGTGTGATACCTAATTACCTACGTCTATTATTATTCATTTTGAATTCTAGCAACTCCAATCAGAGATTCGTATTATAAAAGCTGGCAATTGTAATATGTCTGGACTGACATGGACAATGCGTGATATATCTATTCAATCTCAGTACCCGAGAACCTATATGAATCTTCGTTTTGACGTATCCAAGGAAATAAAAACGATGAAAAAAGTAAGTTATGCATTTACCATGACCCATGACCTACCTACCTCATCGTAACCAAGATTCTAGCACTTTCTGCCCAGAGCTTTCATTTTTCAATCCTATACCTCACAATTCAAACAAACTGGATTTTTGCAGGTTTATTATCATTTTGAACGATGCAATGAACAGGGTTTCGATTGCGAAGATTTCCAAAATTTCAGCGTGGATCGATTTTGCTCGCTGATGCTGATGAAGAATCAGATATGGTCAGGATTTATTGATCGATGCCAGCCTCCGCTTCGCTGCCCACTGAAAAAGGTACCTAGGTATCTGAAGCATTATTGACTCAACTGGTGTGACATTTGAAGTCGTTTGCACTTTGATTTCAAAATATCTATCTCCACTTATTATATTTTGAACATATTTATGTAGATGTCCTATGAAGTACAAAATGCTACTGTTGACATCGATGACTTGACTAGGTTTTATCCAGATGTGCTCAAGTATAATTGGTATGCAAATATCGAAGTATCAGATGAACGTGATGCGATTGTATTTTGTGGATTTTTTAAAATACACGTGTTTCAATACAGAAAGAGAGACAGGTTAGCGAATATCGATTAATTTTTTCAGAAAGAATTTTCTTTCATTTTCGAATAATATCCTAAGTACTTACCTAATTAATCGTGGTTGACCATTTTCAGAAAACATCCAAAAAGCTCTTGAAATTTTTTGTGCAACATAAATGGAAATTATTTCAGCTGAAGTCCAGACCTACCTGATGTTACTTAATCATCTAATGGTACATATTATTCAAATTCCATACCTACCTAAATCTCATTTGAAAATACATACCATAACTTACGAATTTACTCCTTTATTTAATGCATATGTTTAGGTACTGTCCTAAAAAATCATGGACCTATAAAATCATTCGTAATAAAATAAATAGGTACCTACATATTTTGAATTTTTAATCAAGAACTTCACTTAAAATAATTGGAGAATATTTTGTAAGCTAGAATGAGATCTGGAGACAGATTAACAAAACAGTGACCATATTTGAGCGATTTTTTTCACCTGGTGACTTCTGGTGAATCTTGGTGACTGATTCACCAGAAGTCACCAGGATTCACCAGAACATAGAAAAGTCTTGTTCTATAGCCTGATGACTTTTTGGAGACAGATTTAACAAGGAGTGACCATATTTGAGGGATTTTTTCCCCTGGTGACTTCTGGTGAATCAGTCACCAAGATTCACCAGAAGTCACCAGGATTCACCAGAACATAGAAAAGTCTTATTCTATAGCCTGATGACTTTTTGGAGACAAATTAGGTAACAAAGAAGTGATCATATTTGAGCAATTTTTTTCATCTGGGACTTCTGGTGAATCTTGGTAACTGATTCACCAGAAGTCACCAGGATTCACCAGAACATAGAAAAGTCTTATTCTATAGGTACCCAGGTGACTTTTTGGAGGCAGATTCAACAAGAAGTGACCATATTTGAGCAATTTTTTTCACCTGGTGACTTCTGGTGAATCTTGGTGACTGATTCACCAGAAGTCACCCGGATTCACCAGAACATAGAAAAGTCTTATTCTATAGCCTGATGACTTTTTTGACCAATGAGTACCTATCACTCTAATTACTCTAAATCAATTTGAGAATCGAAATAATTCCTAAACAGTCGCTTAATTAATCCAAAATCGTTGAAAAATGCACTGAAAATAATTGACACAAATATGGTTCTGAAAGTGAAAAAAAAAACTTGCCTTTCTAACCGAAAAATCGATCATAAATCCGTGGCGGTAATTCTAAGGCTGGTGAAAATTGAAAAAAAAAATCATTCTTTCTTTGTCTCTCTCCCTTAAGTGACTTTTTTTTCTCAAGGGGTTCATCCCCAATCCCAACCTGATCTGGCCACCTCTTATCATCAGCTAAACTTGGTAATTTTTCAGTAGATATTTTCCATTTTTCACATCGACAATATCACAAGATCACGCCCAGTTTGATGTTTAATGATCTATTTTTGTTCATAAATATATAGAGGTACGAATGTGTAACTAAGTAATTAGCTATGCTATCCCATAATTATAAGTCACATCGAAATTGCTTCTGTGCAAATTAAACCAACAACTTCACACCTTACACCGCTGTATCTAAAATTCTAAGTACTGCGAGATACCTACAGTTCAGTTCAGTTCCACCTAATCTGTGAGGCAATATGTACTCGTATTGTCCAACTCTTGATTATTTTTTCATTTCATTCCTGCTGTTGGTGATTTATTGTCAGGGGGTGAGTACCTATCATTAAATATGAAAGTCAACTTATAGATACTTAGGTACCTACATTCGTACTTCTGAGGAAATTTACCTCGCCTGTTCATTTCACTTTTCAGGAACTTCATTCGAATTTTCGTGTTACGAGTAAAACGGCCAATTGTGAGATCGCAGGGCTGAAGTGGATCATGCAAAATGTCACTTTGTCTTACTATCACCCAAAAATATACCTGAATGGTGATTACCAAGTAACCGAGGATATCAAAGGATTAAATGCAGTGGGTAAAATTTACCTAAACGTAGAACGTTTTTCTCTTCTATAGTACCAAATTCAGTAGTGTTTTTTATAACTAATTAGGTAGGTAGGTAGGTAGGTAGGTACCGTAATTAATAGCAATTTATTTTCAGATACTTTTGCATTTAGAACGATGCAACGATCAAGGACACGATTGCGAAGATTTTCAAAACTGGAGAATCAACCGTGTCTGCCAAATGATTAAATGGAGGAATCAGATCTGGTCTGAATTATTTAACCATATTCAACCATCTCTTTCTAGTTTCTTGTCCGGTTAAAAAAGTTGGTTTTTATTGTAATATTGACCTACCAAGCAAGACCTATTTTCGGATGATTCCACTATTTATTCCATGCTAATAAATGTTTCGTTTTAATAGGCGATTTATCAAGTGAGAAATGCTAGTTTAGATGTGGACGCCTTGATCAATTGGTTCCCTGATTTGATCAAGTATCGTTGGAAAGGCTTGTGCAAAGTATTAAATGAACGAGATAGTGTTGTTTTCTGCGGTATCACGGAAGCTCGTTTACATCAGTTTAGAACACAGGATAGGTAAATAAAGATGAGAGATCGTGTATTTAATATGCTACTTCATTTTGTCTTGTTTTGTTCGACAGAAGAACATCCAGAAAACCGAGAAATTGACGCAATAAACAATTAAGTATAGGTACCTACCTAATGGAAGCGATAACAAGTGTCAGCCTAATGCTTAGGCCTACTTTTGGTAATACGAGTAAAATGTATAATTTTATTTTGCTAATAAAATTTATTTTTACAGCTAAGGTATCTACATTTTTGTAGATTCTATTTAATCGCTATTCGAGTAAAATTACATTTTTAGAAAAAATGTGTTTTACCCCTGGACCTTAAATTTTAGCTACTCTAATTCATTTTTTAGTTTCTGATGACATTTTAAACATTTCAAAAATCGTTATTTTCTTATCAACTGGAAATCTAATGAAAATTGTTATTTGTTTAGTAAGAATACGATTTGATTTGCCGGAAATGGTTAAATTCAAGTCTTTTACGAGTCAAAATTATGGGAATAGGTGAACATTTTGATAGGTACATTCAGTTAATATCAATTTTTCAATCTAGGTACTCAATATATAAACATTTACAAAATACAGACTGAATGAATAATGCGGGTAGATGAAATATGGAAAATAATATTTTTTGCGTTTTTTTTTTCATGTTTTGGGTTGATTCAACAATTTAGTGAAATTAGCAGAAAACAGTAAATACTTTGTATATCAACACTCGACATTATAGGTAAGTGGGTATCTGAAAATCAAGATAGGTACCTAAATGATGTTTATTGAAAAGTTTATAGGTAACTGAAACATTACCAGTGGCCTTGAAATTGCGCGTAGGCCTGATTATACCTTCTCATGTCATTTTACTGGGCTCACAAGCTCAAATTATATGTGTCATTACATCCCTAAAGTTACACGTAAAACGTTATGTATTATTTACTCATAAGTTACTTTTCGACACTAGTGATCTTATTATTGTGGCAGTTAGTAATTTGTCTGGGGGTAAGTAAAACTAGAAGCAGTACATAAATTTTTAATCAAGTAGGTACAAATAGAGAGTTGAAAATATAAACGTTGCAGCAACTTCAATCAACATTTCGTATTTCAAATGCAGCGAATTGTGACATGAAAGGATTGACGTGGTTGGTGGAGAATGTTTCAGTACATTTTCGTCCCCCAAAAACATATTTAGACACACGTTATCGTATAATTGAGGACATCAAGAAAATAAATAAGGTGAGGCTGAGTTTTTTTTAGATGTTCAACTCGATCGACAGCAGTAATATTTCAGAACATAAATATGTAATTAGGTATCTATGTCAATTGTCAAAATATACCTACTAAATAGTTAAACATCAATTTTTAGTTGCATATTCACATTGAACGGTGCAACGATCGAGGATACGACTGCGAAGATTTCCAGAACTGGAGTTTTGATCGTTTTTGCCAAATATTACCGATGAAAAATCAAGCTTGGTCCGAATACATGACTCATATCCATCCACCTTTGCGATGTCCAATTAAAAAAGTTAGATTACCTACTTTTAAATTTACATTTAACATAGTCTTAGGTCAGAAAAATAAATAAATAAATGAGAAAAAAAAATCCAAGTATCATAAACGTGATTTTTATTTCATTTTAACAGGCAATTTATGATGTTCGAAATGTCAGCCTAGATTTAAACGCTTTGATGGAGTGGTTTCCTGAAATGATCAAGTATCGTTGGAAATGCTTGTTCAAGTTGTCGAATGAACAAAATAGGATTGTTTTTTGTGGTTCTTTTGATTCGGAAATATGTCAAATAAGAACACAGGGAAGGTACAAATAGTTCATATTGTTTAGCTATACCTGTTTGTAATGATGAGCTGAATTTTGTTACATTTTTTTCCTTGTGTGTGTTCCTCTCGATGATTCAATTTTATTTTTTTTTTTTTTGTTTGTGTATCAGGAAACCATCCAGAAAACCGAGAAGTGTGCATCTATAGCTACCCATTGTTAATTCTTTATCAATAAATAAAAAAAATTAAAATGATAAAAAAATGCATCATCATAAGAACCTACAGAACTTGCATTATTATCAGGCCTTTAGATTTACACGTGCCAATAAAACAAAATGTTTACAAGAATCACATAACTTCAATTCTTTGTGCAACTTTAAGACCTACCTATTCGTAATTTCATAATTACAAAATAGATTCTGGATCTATCGAAGGTGTACCTCTATATCTATATCTGTGATTTGAGTCGATAAAGGTCAAGATTTTGAATTGAGCTAAAAACGATTTTGAGATAAAATTGAAATTTTCAAAAATTATGAGATAAAAATGTGTATGTTGAGATAGGTCGGTACTTGTTTTTGAAGATTTTGTAGAGTTTCCCAAGCTAATGTTCGATTTATAGCCTGAAAATGGAATTATACTGCAGAGTTATAGTTTCTTTGCAATTGAAGTGTATGTATCTACTACTTTCGCACAATCCCATTTAGGACACAGTAGAAGAAATAGGTACCATAAATATGAAAAATTTCGTAGGTTGACATCGCACAGGTCCATTAAATATTTCGCATATCAACAATATTGAAAATGGATTCCAACAGTAATGTTCCCAGTGACCTCGAAAATTCACCTAATTACAACTTCTCGTGCTATGTACATATTTGCTGAGCTTGTCACAGGCTTCCATTATGTACACCTTTGTGAAATGTGATATTACATCCCTAATAGGGGTAGTACAAAACAAAGCGGTATGTATTTCTTATTTGCAAGTTGCTTCTTGACACTGGTAATTTTATCATGGCAGATGATAATTTGTCTAGGAGTGAGTATTAAAACTAATTTTAAGTAAATAGGTACCTATTTCATAAAAGCATTTGTTCTCCTTTTTTTTTTTTTTTTTTAACACATGTTTACATAAATTATTTAGCAACCTCAATCAACGATTCGCATTTCAAATGCAACTAATTGTGACATGGAAGGATTGAAGTGGTTGCTGGAGAACGTTTCCGTGTATTACCATCACCAAAAAACGTATTTAGATGCGCGTTATCGTGTAACTGAAGACATCAGAAGAATAAGTAAGGTGAGTTTTGGTAGGTACAATACCTACTTAATTAAACTTCGTGACGATGACATGATACACGATGCCTTTATACAATTCAAAATGAATTTCTAGTTATACGTTCACATTGAACGATGCAACGATCGAGGATACGACTGCGAAGATTTTCAAAATTTGAGAGTTGATCGTTTTTGTAAAATGATACCATTGCAAAATCAAGTTTGGTCCGAATTCATGAACCAAGTTCGTCCTCCTTTACGATGTCCACTTAAAAAGGTGAGATACTTGGCTCTTATTCAGATGAATAAAAGTCCAGACATGCGTTATAAATTTATAAAAATATAATGTTAATAGGTACATTTTGTATTTGGATAGGCAATTTATGAAGTTCGCAACGCTACCTTGGATATGGACGCATTGATGAAATGGTTTCCAGATATGATTAAATATCGTTGGAAAAGCATGTTCAAGGTGTTAAACGAACAAGATAGGGTTGTTTTTTGCGGAACCTTCGATGCAGAATTATGTCAAATAAGAACCAAAGACAGGTACGAGTATAGGTCTACATAATGTAGATACACAAAGGTAAATGATTGATTTCAAGTAGGTACTTACTATAGAAGCTTGAGTAGGTACCTTTATTATTCATGGCTTGCTTCATCCCTGCCCAGGGATGAATCAAATTTCATTTAATTTTTCAAAATTTTGATGGGGATTTTTTAACCTTAGACCTCGAGTTTTGATCGAGGATAAAATAATTATGTCGACGGATTTTGACAAAATTTAATGTGCAGAACTTCATTTTGAGTTAATCCAAAAGTGACCCAGAATAAATTTTACCTCCGTGGGTGTCATTGGAGAGATGAATAGTTATACACTGAAGAAGGGATTTTGTGCCCTGTGTTTGCTTACAATAATTCAATTTGACTTTTTTTTTTTTACAGAAATCCATCTAGAAAACCAAGAAGTGGACATTAATAGGTCTACAGTAAACTGTATTAAGATTTCATGAATCCTGTAGGAACTCCTGTTTGTACAATACATTAATTTTATATTTACCTACCAATAATACACTCTGAGTCCTTGAATATGTTGAATATTATGATCTTCTTTCAATTTTTTTTAAAAATTTGACCTTAAGTAAAATTTCAATAATTTGTTGAACCGGTTTTTTCGCATTTTCAAAATTGTAATACGTACCTATTATTCAAATTTTTCGCGAAATTCTAGCTCATTTCAATAGGTCGCATGACACTTTTTCAAAAATTCCAAAAATCATGACAGGATTTTGGACCAACATTTTTTTTTAAATGCTCAGAAAACATTTTCGTTGAAATATTTCAACTTTTTGCGACATTTCAAATCATTTTAATAGACTATAATATGACGATTTTTCAAAAATTCCAAAAATCATGAGGGTCCCAATTTTGGTCTGAAAATTTTTCAAAAATGCTCAAAACATGTTTTCGTTGAAATATTTTAATTTTTCACGAAATTCTAACTCATTTTAATAGGTCACATGACAACTTGAAATGAAAAACATATCTATATTATCCCCAGACTAAACAGATAATTTTCAAAATTTTTATACATTTTCAAATGATTTTTAAAATACATATTATGAAGAGTTGAGGGAGGCGAGGAAGAAGATTTTTCAACTGAGTTGGTACCTATTTAAACTAACTCGAGGAAAATAGGAAGTATAATTCTAAAGTTTTCCAAGATTCTTTTCACAGTCTCAGAAATACTTACTACTACCTATTTGAATTCAGATTCAAGCTACGAAGTTCTATTAATTGGGACGACATTACATTAAGTAAGTTGAAAATTAACAATCATTAAAAGTATAAATGAGTACCTAGGTAAATTCAAATTTTTTGGTTTTATTCGCAAAATCTCAGGAAATACTCATTACTCAACGATACCTGCGAAAATCAAGTGATTAATGTTCATCAACAAATTCTTTTTTAAATGTGATGGCACTAATGGCCTTGAGAAATATTAAGTGCCGTATCTGTGCTTATAAATGGGCATTTTATGACACCTCTACAAACACCCAAATGATACAGATTATTTGATCGTATAAATTATTCGACATGTATTGCTTCGGGTACATCTCAGCAATACTTTTATTGTTACATTTGCTGATGATAATTTGCCAAGGAGTAAGTCATCATTTTATCTTATTTTGTTTGGTTCTTTAAAAGTTTCTCAGTGAATTAAGAAAATATCCACATTCATCAGTTATGCTACTTACCTATCTAATTACACTTACCTACAGCAAGTTCAGTCGACAATTCGGGTTACGAAATCAGTCAATTGCAGCTTGTCAGGAATGAAATGGTTTCTGGAAGATCTTCATACGCATTATCTCTATCCAAGAACATACATTAGTGGTCGATTTCGAGTGACTGAAGACATCAGAGGAGTGAAAACGGTGAGATGAGAATTTCAACTCGTTTAATTTTGCAGCAGCAGAGATGAATAAGTCGAAAATGAGCCCCTTCAAATCACTCATCAGGATCATTATTATTCATTAATGAACTGTCCATTTATGTACCTATCATTCATGATCCCCAAAAAATTGAAAGATTCATTCATTCAAATATCCAACCCTCAAACTCAAAACTCAGCTAAAAATGATTTCGTATCCCTCTTCCAAGAATTATTAGGTACATATATTTCTCCCCTCTCTTGAAATTTGTAAAATCATATCCGTTTCATTATTATGATTCTAATTCTGTTTCAGGCTTCCATACATTTAGAACGATGTAAGAATCAAGGGAATAGTTGCGAAGATTTTCAAAATTGGAGACTTGATCGTTTTTGTCAAATGCTAGCTTGGAAAAATCAAGTCTGGTCTGAGTACATTAAAAATATCCAACCAGCTGTTCGATGTCCGGTTAAAAAAGTTACTCAACAAGTTTCAAATATCAAATTGAGTAATAGGTAAGTTCATTTTATTGATCTTTCTTTTTCTTTTCTTTTTTTTTCCAAATCAGGCTGTTTATGAAATACAAAACGCCAGCGTTGATGTAGATGCTATGATGAGCTGGTTTCCGGATTTAATTAATTATCACTGGAAAATCTACCAAAAAGTGATCAATGAACAAGATGTGATTGTGTATTGTGCAATGACAGAAGCTCATCTTCATCAGTTTAGAACGCAAGAAAGGTATGAAATTAATTTACACCTAGCAAAGTGCCCATTGAAGGATATTTATGTACTTAATTTTATTCTATTTTTCTGAACAGAAAACTGTCCAGAAGACCGAAAAATCAACTGGGTAGTCGATGATGTTAAATTGTTTTCAGCTGTTACAGAATAATTTAATGAAGTCACCTCGTACCTGCTCAAATGAGTCGAAATGGCTGCATACTCGATTAAGTAAAGGTGTTCATTGATGAAGATTGTGCAATGAAGGTCGTCAGATGTTATACCTATTTATTATCCATACTCATTTTAATTTTTGTATATTTCAAGTTCTGAGATTAATCAAGGGGGAAAAGGAGGAAAACTGTATCTAATTAAATCTATTCTCAACTGAACTCATTTTATAAATTTCCTTTTTCCGTACGTGAATATTTACCCCTCTAACAAAATTTCAATTTCAACAGATTAATGACATATTAGGTAAATGAATACCGAAAAAAAATTGGAAATGTTGGAATAATTATTTTTAAAGTATGTAATGCCTAAATGTAGTAAATACGAGTCATCTACATGGTGTATCCGGCAGAAATGATTTACGAAAAGTGTGTATAGACTGTAGATCAACAGCTGATAAACGTTTTTCTATCCAATTACGTTCATGGTTATCATCATTATCAACCTCAAAATAACATTAAAAACGTACTGGATAGTGTTATAACTTTGTGTATTGAAAATATATTACTTTATTGTTTCCATAAGGTAGGTAGAGGTACCTACTACCTACGTAACATGTTGAGTTTATTTTTTATCGGCTACATTTTTACTACAATTTTGCTAATATGGCAGTTGACTATTTGCCAAGGAGTAAGTAAAGCACAAAATACCGAATATGTACTTTTACAGCCTATACCTACCCCTTACTATTTCATTATCATTAAAAATAAAAAATTTCTTTGTATGTATTTTCTAAATTGCCGAAGAAATTTTCATTTATTTTAGGAGCTTCAGACAACTTTTGTAATCACTAAAGCGACCAACTGTCATATACAAGGGTTGAAATGGTTGATGGAAAACCTTACTACTTTTTATCAGCATCCTAGAACATATTTAAATGTAAATTATCGTTTAATTGAAGACATTAAGAGATTACCTAAAGTAAATATAGAAATAAAATTAAACCTACTATTACGCCTGAAATTAAACAATTTTCTTGGGAATTTATTATAATTTACACCATTCAATTTTTTTAGGTTTATTTACACATAGAACGATGCAACAACCGAGGTTACGATTGTGAAGATTTTCAGAACTGGAGAATCGATAATTTTTGTCAAATGATCACGTGGAAAAATCAAATCTGGTCTGAATTAATCGAAAAAATTCAGCCACCTTTTCGATGCCCAGTCAAAAAAGTACATATAATATGCGTTTGTTTTCAATCAATCGACCACTATAAGGATTGATGATCCAACAGTGAGCAACCTTTCATTTGATTTGATTATTATAGGCTGTGTATGAAGCCCAAAACGCTTCCATAGATGCCAGTTCTTTCAACAATTGGTATCCTGATTTGGATAAGTATCTTTGGAAAACTCAATGTAAAGTAATGAATGAAGAAAATAGTATTGTTTTTTGTGGTATCGTCGAAGTGTATTTTCAAACAATTAGAAAACAAGATAGGTAGGTTCAGAATTTTTTATCGCGTTAGAATAGAAATGACTTTTCAAGTTTCCACTTTCCAGAATGTGGATTAAACACTTAATATAATTTAAGTACCATTTTACCTTTTTTTTTTGTTGCAGAACACCATTGAGAAAACTGAAGCTTAACATGACGCAAAATACTCAATAAGTCAATAGTGTCTACCTACTGATTTAAATTAAAATTTTTATATGATTTTTATTTTGATACATTTGATGTTCATTTTTAAAGATCTAGACGTCCATCAACTCATTAAATTTGTTCTAAAATATGCGTAACAATTACTTACCTTGGTACTTGACCAATTTGCCCATTTTTTTAAAAATGTACCTAAGTAAAATCAATTCTAAATTAATTGACAAAGGTAATTTCAACTCCGTCCAAGTCATACGACCTACCTATCAAAATGGATTAAAATCTCCCGTGAAAATAACTTGAATGAATTTCATTAGAGAAAAACCAAATTACATTTTGAACCCCCCTTCATTCGATGAAATAAACTCATCACAAAAAAATCAAAAAACAAATTTCAATTTTTTTGGAATGAATATTTTTTTGAATTTTGATTTTTTTGAGATGAATTTATTTTATTGAGTGAAGGGGATTTTTCAACTTTTTCAACGGATACTTGAAAATAGGGATCAAATGGCTCAACTTCACCAGTCAAAACTTTTTTTCATGTTTTGAATCAGAAAATCGAATTTTTTCGAAAACTTTCCATTTCTTTTAGATCACTTTACGACACAATGCCATCCCAATTTTTCAATATGTTGTTCAGCATGAAAAGTTGTCCATAAAATATTTTTTCCAGAATTTTTGAGAGTCGGAACGATATGAAAACTACGTTTTGAAACTTTTCGAGCTGATTTTTCGTACGAAAAAAAGTGGCAACACTGATTTTTATGATATCATCAAAAAGCCTTTTAAAGCCCCTAACTATTGGAAAAAGTTCCATTTTGGTAGGTATCGCAGTTATCCATTAATCCACTGCTGAAATGGACGATATTTCAAGTTCACTGAAAACTTTGACACACCCTAGCATGCCTTTAAAAAAGGGCTACAGGGCTGTGATTTGCGCCTTTGGTCATCCCTTCGGAACGTCTTTCCACAGGGAAAGTTTCAAGAAAATCGCCGACCCCTCCCTTCCACTTCTTGATTGAATTGACGTACAATGACCCTCCAGACATTAAAAGCATTAAAAATAAGGAGAGAGTTTTTTCTTTTCCAATTATTGGACTCCTTAGTTTTGGTTCATCCTTTACCCAAGTGAATACCTACCAAAAAAAAAAAAAAAAAAAAAAATGGAAATGTTGGAATAATTATTTTTAAAGTGTGTAACGCTTAAATAGTAATGATACGAGTCATTTACATACTTTGTGTTTCCGACAGAAATGATTTACGAAAAGTGTATGTAGATGAACTGATAAACGTTTTTTATCCAATTACGTTCATGATTATCACCATTATCAACCTAGAAATCATATTAAAAACGAACTGAATGGTGTTATAACTTTGTAAATTGAGAATACCCATGTTATTTTATTGTTTCCATATCTAAGGTAAGTACGTAAGCATGTTGTGTTTCTTTTTCATCGGCTACGTTTTTTCTGGAATTTTGTTAATATGGAAGTTGACCATTTGCCAAGGAGTAAGTAAATCACAAAATACCTAATTCTTTTATATAACCTACCCTTTTGCTTCATTAGCGTTAAAAATAAAAAATTTCTTATATTTTCTGAATTGCCGAAGAAATTTTCATTTATTTCAGGAGCTTCCTTTAACTGTTGTATTCACCAAAGCGACCAACTGTCATATGCAAGGGTTGAAATGGTATATCGAAAACGTTACTACTTTTTATCAGCATCCTAAAACATATGTAAATGTAATTTATCGTGTAACTGAAGACATTAAGAGATTACCCAAAGTAAATAGGAATAAAATTTGACCTATTGCGCCTCAAATTAAACAATGTTTTTGGGAGAATTTATTTATACCGAGATTTATTTTTTTTTAGGTTTATATACACATAAAACGATGCAACAATCAAGGTGACGATTGTGCAGATTTCCAGAACTGGAGAATTGATAACTTTTGTCAAATGATGACGCGGAAAAATCAAATGTGGTCTGAATTATTCGACAAAATTCAGCCACCATTTCGATGCCCAGTCAAGAAAGTAGGTGTTTGGTTCTTAATCAATCGACCACTAAGGATTGATGATCCAACAGTGAGCAACCTTTCATTTGATTTGATTATAGGCTGTGTATGAAGCCCAAGACGTTTCCATAGATGTCAGTTCTTTTAAGAATTGGTATCCTGATGTGGAAAAGTATCTTTGGAAAGTCCAATGTAAAATAATGAATGAAGAAAATAGTATTATTTTTTGTGGTAACATTGACGGGTATTTTCAAACAATTAGAAAACAAGTATGGTAGGTTCCGATTTTTTTGTGTTAGAATATAAATGACTTTTCAAGTTTCCAGAATGTAGATTAAACACTTCATATAATTTTATTTTACCTTCTTTTTTTTGTTGCAGAACACCATTGAGAAAGTCAATAGTGTCTACTGATTTGAATTAAAATTTTTATATGATTTTTATTTTGATACCTACATTTGATGTTCATTTTTAAAGATCCAGAGGTCCATCAACTCATTAAATTTGTTCTAAAATATGCGTAACAATTACTTACCTTTTAGTACTTGACCAAAAATTGCCCTTTTTTTTTAAATGTAAGTGAAATTAATTATAAATTAATTGGCAAAGGTTATCAACTCCGTCCAAGTCATACGACCTATCAAAATGGATTAAAATCTCCTGTGAAAATAAGTTGAATGAATTTCATTGGAGAAAAACCAAATTACATTTTGAACCCCCCTTCACTCAATGAAATAAACTCATCACAAAAAAAAAATCAAAATTTGAAAGAATTCAAAAATAACGAATTTTAATTTTTTTGCTGTGAGTGTGATTATTATCAATTTTTTCATGAAATACGTCAGAAGAGGTCAAAATAAGAAAACTGAATAAATTAAAATTTTTTTTGATGTTTGAATTTGGAATTAGAATTGATTTTTTTTAATTTTGATTTTTTCGAGATGAGTTTATTTTATTAAGTGAAGGGGGGTTTTCAACTTTTTCAACGGATACTTAAAAATAGGGATCAAATGGCTCAACTTCATCAGTCAAAACTTTTTTTCATGTTTTAAATCAAAAAATCACATTTTTTCAAAAACTTTCCATTTTTTTTAGATCGACTTTACGACATGACACAATGCCATCCCAATTTTTCAATATGTTGTTCAGCTTCAGTATGAAAAGTTGTCCATAATATAATTTTTTCAGAATTTGTGAGGGTAGCATCCATGCCAGTACATGATACTATGATTGTGACTGTATTATTCTCCTTCTTGGTCTATGTGTTAACTCCCATTCAAGCCAAACCCCTAAGTAACTGAAACAGTTTGAGGCTTAATGCTCTGAACTAGAACTTTTTCTTGTCACTGCATAAGTAGCTGGGGCGTCGCGAATAAAATGTTGTCATTAATGTGGTGTTTTATGAATTTAAAAACGTGACCAAGTTCAAGAATTCAACGATTACATAACAAAGAAAAAAAATGCAGGAATGCGAGCCGGAATTTTCAACTGGAACTGAAATCAACCAGAAAATTTTCTGATTTTTAATTTTTTATCTTTGCCTTTACCAATATCAAAAAAAAAAAAAAATTGGAATTGGAACCCAAATTTGAAATTTTGATTTCTCTAACCATAAACTTGTAAGTTGTAACCTTTGAATAAATTAGGTTAATTATGGTCCATGAAATTTGCGACAAGTCGTGTATATACGCGTATTTCGAAAATTTCATTCAAAAATTTTTTTTAAAAAAACCAAGAAAAACATATTTTAAATGTCATAATCTAGGTGTTTGCTTACTGTTTACAAGCATTTCCTTATTTTGAATGAAAATGCTGAACTCTGGTGAGTGTTTTGGTGAAAATTTATAAATATCATAAATTTGAAAGTTTCCATTGAAAATTTCCTCTCATCTCTAAATCCACTGCTGAAATGAATGATTTTCAAGTTCACTGAAAACTTTGACACCCCCTGGCACTCTTTAAAAAAGAACTAGAGGGCTGCAATTTGCGCCATTAGTCATCCCTTCAGAGGGTCTTTCCGCAGGAAAAATTTCAAGAAAATCGCCGACCCCCAACCTTACCACTTCTTGGTTGAATTGACGTAGAATAACCCTCTTGACATTAAATGAATGGGTACATTTCCCCGTACCCCCCCCCATTTTAGGAGGGGCGGTAAAAACCACCTAGAAGGATAGTGCTAGGTTAGTGCTGGTTAGTGCACGTATCGCCGACGTTAGTGCACGCCCCCTTCACCCTCATTTTTTAAAAAATATATGGGGGGGTACAGGGAAACGTGGTACCCCCCCATTCGCGGAAGGGGGTTAAAAACCACCTAGAAGGATAGTGCTAGGTTAGTGCTGGATAGTGCACGCATTCCCGACGTTAGTGCACGCCCCCTCCAACCCAATTTTTTAAAAAATTGGTGGGGGGGTACAGGGAAATGCTGTACCCCCCCATTCACGGAAGGAGGTTAAAAACCACCTAGAAGGATAGTGCTAGGTTAGTGCTGGATAGTGCACGCATCCCCAACGTTAGTGCACACTTTCTTCACACCTTCACCCCCTTTTTTAAAAAAAATTTGTGGGGGGGGGTACGGAGAAATGATTTACAAAAAAAGGGGAAGAACGTTGTTGAAAGGGTTAAAACCCACATAGTTCGATTCAGTTTCGTTAGTGCTGGTTAGTGCACACACTTATACAAGTATTCCCCCTCCCCCTCCCTCAATATTAATTAAATGAATAATTTTACACCATATAGCCCAGTAAAATGAGCATCGAATAGGGAAAATCAAAGTGGCAAGCTGATTTTCGGTATATTGGTCCATTTTGATGTCCTGAAAACGAATCCGAGGTGTCCCCCACTGTGTACCGAGTGAACTCCCCCCTCCCCCAATCGGGTGTTTGGCCAAAATCTCGAATAGTACATATTGACTCTAGCGCAAAAATGGTTTTACAAAATGTTCTTCTACTTGTATGTCAAATTTTCCATCACATGAGCCATTGATCAATTTTCCAGTCCCAAGGGGGGTGGACTTACGGCGCATCGAACATAGGGGGGTTTGGGATAGCTTCATAACGTTGATATTTAATATTGATCGTAATATTTTTAATCATTCAAAAATGGCATGCTGGTGATTCACTTTGTTTTTTTTGAGGTACAGAGCGGACTACCAGTGTCCTCCCTCCCACCTTGCCCATATAACGTACGTGAAGTGAATTGAATTGAATTGTACGAAAAAATGTAAAAATGTCGAATGGAATGTTAATACCAGTTTCAAACAGCAAACACCCATTTTAACGTAGAGTAATGAATTCTCCTCCTTTGTGGGTCCCAAGCCGCCTGCAACTTTTTCCTATCCATCTTCTTTAATATGGGTCAAATTGGAAAAATTGTGCAATTGTTCTGTTCTAATTCATGTAATTTGCCATAAAATGGACCTTCCTTCATATTTCTCACCCCTGAAGGGGGGGGTGAACCTAAATCATTGAATACCTATTACCTACCTACCTTCTCGTTCTCACAATGAAATTTCCAATTCAATCGTAATAGGCAGCACAAAACTGTGAAATTAAGTAATTATAAATTATAAATACACAAAATATAAAAAAAAGTATTCGCAATATTTTTTTTTTTCAGTTTTAGATTTCAACTTCAATATGTTTGCCTGAAAGTCCAATTTCAAGTTGAAGTTTTCAAATTTTATCACTGATTTGGAATCCCTTATGTAATTCTTCTAAAATTCCACAATCAGATTTGCTTCAAAGTTCAAGTTCACTCAAGTCTTGAGAAATGAGAGTCTCCAAAGTTTGTTTGTTTCACATAAAACCGAAAGTATGAAGTGTGCAGATTAGGATTGCAGTGATTTCCTATCCCACTCCTCCCCTCCAAACTTTTAGAAGTTTGTGAGGAAAATGCTTTTTTTTTAGCAAGACTGCTATGGGAACGCCTTTTAAAAACAAATGTAGGTACCTAAAGGGAATTTTTAGTTTAATGTTACAGAATCGGGACTTTTAGAAAAATTTGAGGAAGTGTGAGGGGAGGAGATGAGTCTTCAGCGAATACACAAAATCACATATTGCGAAAAAGTGTGTGAAAATCCGCTTGGGGAGGGATTGAAAAGTCATTGAAACACTTAAAAAATACATCTCGTAACAGGAGTCAAATAATTCGCCTGGTAAAACAACAATATAATCGATTTAATGATGATTAACTATCAACATTATGAAGCTATCCCAAACCCCCCTATGTTCGATGCGCCGTAAGTCCACCCCCCTTGGGACTGGAAAATTGATCAATGGCTCATGTGATGGAAAATTTGACATACAAGTAGAAGAACATTTTGTAAAACCATTTTTGCGCTAGAGTCAATATGTACTATTCGAGATTTTGGCCAAACACCCGATTGGGGGAGGGGGGGAGTTCACTCGGTACACAGTGGGGGACACCTCGGATTCGTTTTCAGGACATCAAAATGGACCAATATACCGAAAATCAGCTTGCCACTTTGATTTTCCCTATTCGATGCTCATTTTACTGGGCTATATGGTGTAAAATTATTCATTTAATTAATATTGAGGGAGGGGGAGGGGGAATACTTGTATAAGTGTGTGCACTAACCAGCACTAACGAAACTGAATCGAACTATGTGGGTTTTAACCCTTTCAACAACGTTCTTCCCCTTTTTTTGTAAATCATTTCTCCGTACCCCCCCCCCCACAAATTTTTTTTAAAAAAGGGGGTGAAGGTGTGAAGAAAGTGTGCACTAACGTTGGGGATGCGTGCACTATCCAGCACTAACCTAGCACTATCCTTCTAGGTGGTTTTTAACCTCCTTCCGTGAATGGGGGGGTACAGCATTTCCCTGTACCCCCCCACCAATTTTTTAAAAAATTGGGTTGGAGGGGGCGTGCACTAACGTCGGGAATGCGTGCACTATCCAGCACTAACCTAGCACTATCCTTCTAGGTGGTTTTTAACCCCCTTCCGCGAATGGGGGGGTACCACGTTTCCCTGTACCCCCCCATATATTTTTTAAAAAATGAGGGTGAAGGGGGCGTGCACTAACGTCGGCGATACGTGCACTAACCAGCACTAACCTAGCACTATCCTTCTAGGTGGTTTTTACCGCCCCTCCCAAAATGGGGGGGTACGGGGAAATGTACCCTAAATGAATACTTACTTACCAAAAAAAAAAAAAAAAAAAAAGAAATGGAAAGTGTTGGAATAATTATTTTTAAAGTGTGTAACGATTAAATAGTAATAATACGAGTCATTTACATAAATACATTGTGTTTCCGGCAGAAATGATTTACGAATAGTGAGTGTAGATCAACTGATAAACGTTTTTCTATCCAATTATGTTCATGATTTATCATCATTATCAGCTAGGAAATCACAATTCACATTCAAAACGAACTGTATGGTGTTATAACTTTGTATAATGAAAATATACCTATCTACCTATTGATTTATTGTTTCCATAAGGATAGGTATGTAACATGTTGAGTTTATTTTTTATCGGCAAAGTTTTTACTGCGATTTTGCTAATATGGCAGTTGACCATTTGTCAAGGAGTAAGTAAAGCACAAAATACCTCATTCTCTTATAGCCTACCCTTTTGCTTCATTATATGTAGTTGAAAATAACAAATTTCTTATATTTTCTAAATTGCCGAAGGAATTTTCATTTATTTCAGGAGCTTCCTTTAACTGTTGTATTCACCAAAGCGACCAACTGTAATATGCAAGGGTTGAAATGGCTGATGGAAAACGCTACTACTTTTTATCAACATCCTAAAACATATGTAAATGTAATTTTTCGTGTAACTGAAGACATTAAGAGATTACCCAAAGTAAATAGGAATAAAATTTGACCTTCTATGTATTACGCCTCAACTTAATGTTCTTGGGAGAATTTATTTATAGGTACCTACCGTGATTTATTTTTTTTTAGGTTTATATACACATAAAACGATGCAACAATCAAGGTGACAATTGTGCAGACTTCCAGAACTGGAGAATTGATAACTTTTGTCAAATGATCACGCGGAAAAATCAAATGTGGTCTGAATTATTCGACAAAATTCAGCCACCATTTCGATGCCCAGTCAAGAAAGTAGGTGTTTGGTTTTTAATCAATCGACCACTAAGGATTAATGATCCAACAGTGAGCAACCTTTCATTTGATTTGATTATAGGCTGTGTATGAAGCAGAAAACGCCTCCATAGATGTCAGTTCATTTAAGAATTGGTATCCTGATGTGGAGAAGTATCTTTGGAAAGTTCAATATAAAATAATGAATGAAGAAAATAGTATTGTTTTTTGTGGTAACATCGACTGGTATTTTCAAACAATTAGAAAACAAGATACGAGTAGGTAGGTTCAGAATTTTTTATGGGTTAGAAATGACTTTTCAAGTTTCCACAATGTAGATTAAACAACATATAATTTATTTTACTTTTTTTTTCCTGTTGCAGAATACCACTAAGAACACCGAAGTCTAACATGATGGAAAACACTCAATAGTGTTTACTAATTCAAATTTATTCACACTTTTATATGGTTTTTATTGTGATTCTTTTAATATTCATTTTTAAAGATCTAGACGTCCATAGAATAAAATCAAGTTACTCGTTAAATTTTCTCTTAAACATGCGTACAACGATTAGTTATAGGTACTCAGGTACCTTAGTAACCAATATAATTATCCATATTTATTGCAATAATGATATAATATAGGTAGGTACCTATTTATAAAAATTATAAAAACAAATTTGAGCGTAATGGCCAAAAATTTTTCTTCCCGGAAGAATTGGCGCAGCCATTAATAATTTTGGAAGTAAGCTTTAAACTCAAATATTGAAACAAGATTTTGAATAACGATAACAATTATTGATATGTACAAGCAACAGAAATAATATAGGTAAGTATTCGTCACAAGAATCCGGACAGTTTGCTGAACTATTGAAATACAGCTAGTAATAGGTATGGTACATTTACCTACGATAAGGGTTGCACTTCGTTTAGTTGGAACTTTTATAAGTTGAAATGGCTGCATACTCGATTAAGTAAAGGTGTTCAATTAATGTACATTGTTCAAAATGAAAGTCGTTGGAACTTAGATCTTATTATACCTCTTTGTTAGTCACATTCATTTTAATTTTTGTAAATTTTAAACTCTGAGATTAATCAAAAGGTAAAAAGGAGGAAAATTATACCTAATTAAATCTATTCTCAACTAAACTCATTTCATAAATTTCCTATTTCTTCACATATGTGAATATTTATCCCTCTGATAAAATTCAATTTCGATAGAAACATTGAAATAATTATTTTAAAAGTGTGCAATGCCTAAATACGAGTCATCTACATTGTTATCCGGCAGAAATGATTTACGAAAAGTGTGTGTAGATCAACTGATAAACGGTTTTCTATCCAATTACGTTCATGATTATCGTCATTATCAACCTGGAAAACACATAAAAACGAACTAGATAGATGATGTTATTGTTATACCTTTGTAAATTGAAAATATATTGTTTTATTGTTTCCATAAGGTACGTAACATGTTGTATTTATTTTTTATTGGCAACGTTTTTACTGCGATTTTACTAATATGGCAGTTAACCATTTGCCAAGTGGTAAGTAAACCACAAAATACTTAATTCTTTTATAGCCTACCCTTTTGCTTCATTATTGTTTAAAAAAAATTTTATATTTTCTAAATTGCCGAAGAAATTTTCATTTATTTTAGGAGCTTCAGTCAACAACTGTTGTAATCACCAAAGCGACCAACTGTCATGTGCAAGGGTTGAAATGGTTGATGGAAAACGTTACTACGTTTTATCAGCATCCAAGAACATATTTAAATGTAACTTATCGTGTACTTGAAGACATTAAGAGATTACCCAAAGTAAATAGAAATAAAATTTGGCTTTCTATTACGCCTCAAATTAAACAATGTTTTTGGGAGAATTTATTTATAGGTCCTTATTTACACCGTGATTTTTTTTTCAGGGTTATTTACACATAGAACGATGCAACGACCGAGGTTACGATTGTGAAGATTTTCAGAACTGGAGAATTGATAATTTTTGTCAAATAATCTCGAGGAAAAACCAAATTTGGTCTGAATTAATCGACAAAATTCAGCCACTTTTTCGATGCCCAGTCAAGAAAGTAGGTGTTTGTTTTGAATCAATCGACCATCCAAGGACAGTGAGTAACTTGTTTGATTTGATCACGTAGGCTGTGTATGAAGCCCAAAACGCTTCCATAGATATCAGTTCTTTCAAGAATTGGTATCCTGGTGTGGAGAAGTATCTTTGGAAAGCTCAAAGTAAAATAATGAATGAAGAAAATAGTATTGTTTATTGCGGTATCGTCGAAGCGTATTTTCAAACAATTAGAAAACAAGATAGGTAGGTTCAGAATTTTTAGAAATGAGTTTTCAAGTTTACACAATGTGTAGATTAAACACTTCATATAATTTAGGTATCTTACTTTTTTTTTTTTTTTTTTTTTTTTTTGCAGAACACCATTGAGAAAACCGAAGCTTAACATGACGCAAAATACTCAATAGTGTTTAGTGATTTAAATCAAAATTTTTATATGGTTTTTATTGTGATTCATTCGATATTCATGTTTAAAGATCTGGACGTCCATCAAATCAAGTTACTCGTAATTAAATTTGTTCTAAAATAGGTGTAGTTTTTTACAAGTGGATGTGGAAACGTCATAAAAAAAAAATAAAGGCAGTTGTTAGAATGAAATAATTTATACCTACCTATCAATCAGATTCGACACTACTGATGACCTGATGACCTAGGCCTCGGTACATTTACATTACAACTGAGCTAGTTCAATTAATGTGGTATTTTTGGCAAATTTAGTAGCGTTATCGTAAACCAACAATGCGACATGCACTCCGTAAGTTTGTTGGTTACACTTCAACAGTACTTTTACTATGGCAAGTGATTACTTGCCTCGAAGTAAGTAGCATTTTCAACTCATTTGACTTTTTTTGAAATTTACTTCTTGAAAGATTCAAGTTTTTATCGTCTTTTTAATAGAAAAATATCATTTTCACTTCAATAAAATAACGAAAATTTAAAAACTTGAGTGATTTGATGATGAATAGCGGCTGCAGGCGCAGTGATTCAAATATTAGCGGAAAATTCGATTGTGCACCCACAACTTTTCAAATAAATTTTTTAATGGTGATATTTGCAGACTTCTCCTCGGCTTCAGTTCACAAATGTGGCCAATTGTGAAATAAAAGGGCTAAAGATTTTAGTTGAGGATTATCACATGGTTCATCACAACCAGGAAACTTATTTAAATATTCGCTTTCGTGCAATAGAGAATGTAAAAGTCTTAAAAGAAGTGAGTCAATGACGTCAATGTGTACCATAATACCTAATAGATACCCATCTACATAATTATTCCTGTAATTTTAAGGAGGCAAAATACAGAATCAAGTAAATTTCTTTGCTTACAGTTCCAATTCCACATAGAACGATGCAACAATCAAGGTTACGATTGCGAAGATTATCAAAATTTGAGGATCAAGCGTTTGTGTCAGATGTTAGCTTGGAAAAATCAACTCTGGTCTGATTTTGTTGATCGTTTCAAACCAGCTCTTCGATGTCCACTTAAGAAAGTTGGTAACAAAAAATACGTTCTTGAATAGGTAGTATATATAGATAGATACAGGGTGCCCAAAAATATCGAGTACCCTAAGAAAGTTTTTCATTAAAAATATAGGTTGGCAACGTGAAATAGATGCATATGATTGGTGGAATGTTATCTCTCCAGTCCAACAACCAATCATGTGCTGTCATTATTATCATTCACTGTGACCAACCGAAGTATTTTAGTAAAAAACTTTTTTAGGTGTACTCAATATTTCTGGGCACCCAAATTGTCTATTGCATAAAAGTTTTATTCTGTTTCAACTACCAGCAGACTACTTATGAAGTACAGAATTCTCCTTCAAATATGGAGGCTTTATTGAGATGGTATCCTGATTTAGGTAAATACCGATGGAAAATAAATTTCACAATGATAAATGAAGATGATAAAGTTATATACTGTGTGAATGGAGAAGCCTATATAGATCAGTTCAGGAATCATGATAGGTAAGTGACAACATCCATGAGAAAGAGTTGAGTGATTTTTATTGGAGAAGAAGCAAATTACATTTTGATCAAGAGAACTTATAAGTAAACATTTCAATTCTTTTTTTTTTTTTTTTTTACAGAAAACCGCCAAGAAGACCTAAATAAAATTACTTAGTGGTGAGACTTGAAATAAAAATTTTTGCTGCAACCTGATCTATGTTCAGTTTCGAAGGTACCTACAACCTCCAATTACCTATAGTTCGGAAATTGTGATATGCACAAATAATGATTTAAGGAATGTACATGTTACGCTGTTAAGCTCAATTATAATTTTTCCAATAATACACTATGAGAATGCAATGTGACAACTTGACTAATGTGGTTCTATATTATTTACTCATAATGTATAACCGATAAAGGAAACCACTGATTGCTTTCAACGATAATAATCATAAATACTACATAAAGGTACTTCACACATTAGGTAATCGTTGTATAGTTACCTTCATCCTTCACCTCTAGATCAACACCTACGATCACTTTGGCACCTATACCTATTATTAAAAACAAATTAAGCAAAGTCAATGTGATAAAGTATACAAAAAAAATCGAATTCTACAGTTCGTCCAGAATAATATGTTCAACGTATATCGCATATTTATTGATTGTGTTTTAATATCAACTTTGCAATGGTACCAACTGATCAGCTGTCAAGAAGTAAGTAAAATAAAAATTCACTTATTTGAAAATTTTCCCGCCCTTTTTTTTCTTATTCTTCCACATGCAAGTTACGAATATAATATGTAGAATTTGGAATTATTCAAAACAAATTTCAGCAACCCCATTCCCAGCTTCGATTCCGAAATGTAGCCAATTGCGATATAAAAGGATTGAAGATGTTGATAGATAAATTTTATACGCAATATTACTTCCCGAGGAACTATTTGAATGCTCGTTATCGAGTTGTTGAAGATATCAATAAATTAAAAGCAGTAAGTCCGGTGTCAGGATGAATACCTAGATAATTAAAAGTACCTCTCCGTCTACCTATACTTGGGTCGTTTTTAGACTTCAATTTGTTCTTTCAGGTGTATTTACATGTAGAAAGATGCAACGATCAAGGATACGATTGCGAGGATTTCCAGAATTTGAAAATCGAACAAAGCTGTCGAATGATATCATTGAAAAATCAAATTTGGTCTGATTTTGTAACTCATTTTTACCCACCTCTTAGATGTCCCTTGAAAAAAGTTTGTTACCTACTTATCAATCCAATTCTATAAAGTAGGCATGAAATTGGTACTTAAGAATTTATTCTATTTCAACAGGCAACGTATGATGTACAAAATGCAACCGCAGATACGGATATGCTACTGAGGTGGTATCCTGACTTGAGCAAGTATCATTGGAAAGTTTTGTGTAAGATAACTAACGAATATGATTCTTTGATCGCTTGTGTAATCGTGGAAGCTTATGTACATCAGCTTATAAAACAAGATAGGTAAGTAGGTATTTTTTGTCAGTGAATTGATTTTTTTTACGAAGTATGGTTCTAAGCATAGCCCTTTTTTGACAGAAAACCTCCAAGAAGACCTAAAAATAATCATGGAAGTAGTCAGAAACGAATTCAACACTATCACTTATCACAGTCATTTAAAATAAAACCATCTTACTCATAAATACAGCCTATTATTCGTACTTTCAAGGGATGAGGTGCCCCAAGTGACATTCGCTGATTTCAATGATTCTTGGACCGTTGGATAGGGGACATCGAATATAGCCTAAAACCAAATTTTCAACTGACTATAGTCATCCATTAAAAATTTTACCTCCGGAAGTGCTCCTGAAAGACAGATTTGGGCACTCAATGAGGGGGCAGTTTTGAAAAAAAATCGTGGTTTTTTTCTTAACCAGTTTTGGGGAAAATGGACCAGTCTCAAATGAAAATATTTGAGATTCTGCGTCAATCTATGTTATTTTTGTCAAAATCCAAGACCACTTTGAAGGTTCTACTGAGTGGTTGAAAATTTGCAAATCGTTTGTTCTTGAATAAATTCGTGTTTTGAAAATATTTTCTTTTCGCATTAATTACACTAAAATATTGAAAGATATCATTTCTGAAACTGGGGAAATATTTTGGAGGACAGTGGTACCAACTTTTTGACCATTGTGAGGTACCATCCATGCCAGTATGTGATACTATGATTGTGACTGTATTATTCTCATCCTTGGCCAATGTGTTAACTCCCCTTTAAGCTTAAGCCAAACCCCTAAGTGACTGGAACAGTTGTCAAGGCTTCACTCACCAAACTGGAACTTTCTCTCGTCACTGCTAGGGAACTATAACCCAGGTATGTCAGACGGCCATTTTGTTCCTGGTTTGACGAACTTAGCATTGCAGTACCTACTGTATGTATATTATGGGAATTCAGCAAACTTTAACCGTGTATATCTTCAAAACCGTGCACTTTTACAACTTTTTCATAATAACATCTTTGAAAGAGAATTGAACGAGCTTTCCAATGGTATGCTACATGTATCAATTGAAATACATTTAATTGTTTTGAATTTTCAGTCATTTTTCAGCACTTCATTTTTGGGTTAAAAATAGTTTGAAATTGTGTGAAATTCACAGCATGTGCTCTAATTCAATGATTACTTTCATTCTATGCCAGAAATTCCGTCATAAAAACCTTGAATCGAAAAACAACAATTTTTTTCGTGAGGAACAAAATAGGAGTTTGACATACCCGGGTTACAGTACCTTAGTCACTGCATAAGTAGCTGCGGCAAAGAAATACAAAGGCGAATTCGGTCTGTTATGCTTATGTAATGTATGTCCTCACTTTACGAGGTACGGCAATTAAGTTCTGGGAATGCGTTCGGTGAGGGTGATGTGGTAACACTGGAGTGTTGGTAAACACGTTGTTTTGTAGATTGGACCTTCCTTTAGTAATGTTGAAAGTTTCAGTTCGGTAAGTTGTTCCGTTTTTTTTCTGTACGCTTTATACGAGAGTGCCCTTTTTATACGACGTCGTGAAAATGAGTTTTGCAAATTACTTCTTGGAGGAATGGTCACCTCCTCAAGACATCTTAGTGTCTCCTCACTATTTCTACACCCCAGATTTGATTCCTAGGGACCTTTACTTCATTCTCAGTTGGTTTTCACCTGAGAATCAACACCCATTCCATTTTTGAGGAGGACTCAAAAACCTTCACTCAAATTTTGAGGAATTCACCTCTGAGAGACGCAAAATTGTTTTTTAAATGGGAGCATTGAGTAAAAATACGATGCACTGAGTTGAAGGAAGACTACACTAATGACTTATGAGGTCAATCTCCTTTGAAAATTATTTTTTACTCACCTCAGAGGACATTTCCTCACAGCCACTTGGCAACAAGAATCTCATGGCCTACTTTTTGTGAGGTTTTGATCACCTGATCTTCCTCAAACATTTCCTTAATTTTTTTAAACACCACGTTTGACCTTTTGAGACATTTACCTCAACCCCAACTCAAATTCTGATCTCCCTGACTCAAAGATCCTCCTCAAGTCACTCCTTAAAGTTTTACAACGTGACCTTAAAAGATGGTTCACTTTAAACAGCTATAAATCCCGCAAAATTCACCCAATCAACTTAAAATTTTGCAAAGTATTAGAGGAAGGTCTACCCTACACAACAACGTGTTTGCGAACACTCCAGTGTTACCACATCACCCTCACCGAATGCATTCCCGGAACTTAATTGCCATACCAGGTGACCAAAACTGGTAATCTTGGGTACCTGATCAATACTTGAGCCCTTTGTGCATGTCATGTTGTGATATGTGACTCTATTAAATTGTAGCGACATATTATGTATTTTACATCAAGCCCTTAAATTGTTGTGATATTTACTCGTATGTTAATTTTTCGAAAGGTCCACCACAAACACAGATTCCTTCTCATCATTGTTGTGGTATGCGTATAGTCTCTATTATTTTAGAATACAGTTAGTTATAATATTACATCTAGCGAATCTGTGTGTTGTTAGGTATAAGGTGTATATTTGTAAATTTAGTGCAAATATACGAGTGTAGATATAGTAGTTCTGAGTTCTTATTTCGTTGTGAAGACGCCTTCAATTAAATAGATGAAGACAATATGGAATTCTGAAAATTAGGTAGGTAAGTACCATAATTCGGAGACGTAACACTAAATTCTAAAAAATGAATGCAAACTCTTACAAACAATTTAGAGGAAATTCAAACACAGAAATTGATCTGAAATTTTGTAATTTGGAGGTCAGCACGCAAACTCTGAAAAAATTTGTAATTTAGAGACAACGAGAGTAGAGCTCTGAAAATTGATTCAAAATATCATAATTATATTTTGGAAAGAATGTACATCCTGAAAATAAGAAATTTCAATCAACACACGATTTATAGGTTAGGTGCCTACATAAGTAATATTGAAAATGGCAGCTCACTTCACGGATTCACTCGACCATTCTATTGAATTATCTAGAGGACAGCAGTCAGATGATAGAATCTCACTAAATACCTACACAAAGCAAATTAACGATATAGATCAAAATATTACCGTCGATTATCCGCAGTTCACGATTATAACTAGGTACCTACTTCACTGATGGATTTATAAACGATAAAAAACTGGTTTAGTTGCGACATGATGATGAACCTACAAAAAGTGAATTACCTATACGTAATATTCTCTAGTTCAATTGTATACCTATAGAAATATGCCTCAGTTATCCATAGGTGAAACTTTGATACAAATTATAATATGGCAATTTATCTTTTGTCAAGGGGTAAGTAACACTGAAAATATTTTTTGAGTTTTCTGCCCACTTGAAAAAAGTATTCATATACCTAGTGTATTCTACCTATAGCAACTTCATACGGAGATTAAGCTAATAAAAGCGGTCAATTGTGATATGGTAGGATTACGATGGCTTATGAAAAATCTTACTTTACATTATCAATACCCGATGACATATATGAACTCTCAGTTTGAAATAATCGAAGATATAAAAATATTCAACGCAGTAGGTTGACCTATGTCTTGAGACTCGTAGATAACAAAAGACCCATGGAGTTTGATTCGTGTCCAATTTCAGCTCCATTTACACATAGAACGATGCAACGATCAAGGATACGACTGCGAAGATTTCCAAAGCTGGAGAATTGATCACTTATGTCAGATGCTGGCTTGGAAAAATCAAATTTGGTCAAATCTTGTAGCGCGTATCCACCCACCTTTTCGATGCCCTGTGAAAAAAGTTGGCAAATATGTTCATAAATCTAGCGATCACTTGTAGATAAGTTATTTATGGTCGTTTCTATGCTAATTTCACTTTGACAGATGAAGTATGAAGTACGAAATGCTGCGATGGATGTGGAAGTTATGATGAAGTGGTATCCAGACATGACCAAATATCGTTGGAAAAGTTTGGTTAAGATTATAAACGAACGTGGTGTTGTCCTATATTGTGGAAATTTTGAGTTTTCCTTGCATCAGTTCAGAACACAAAATAGGTAGGTAAATAAAATGGAACTCTCATTTTTTGATACGTTCGCCCGAAAATACTTCATCGGTGCCTAATTCCATGTGTACATATTACAATTGTTTATAGCTTTGACAAGAAACCATCCAAGAAGCCGAGAAATGTTTGACAAATCTACGTACAAAGTTGATAATGCTGGTTTCTGAGTGATAGAGAATACCTACAAAAATAATGCAAATACCTCGCAATCTGCGAAATGCCTTCTCAACTTGAGCTGTAACCATAGCTCATAATCATAACGATAGTTAAACATTTCAGCCGAAATAAAATATTTAATGACTTGTTGAATATATTGTTGAGCTAACCATGGAATACCTACCTACAGTAGGGTGGATCACCCCAAAAAAATTTGAAGTTTTTTGACCAAATTCAGCAGCGACCTTCAACCTTCTCATTTCGAGTTAAAAGTTACCCATGAAAAATTTTAGCCCCCAAGGTGCCCCTGTGGGAAATATGAGGCCTCAAAGAGGGAGCATTTCCGAAAAAGTTTGTGGTTTTCCACTTCTGTCGTTACCAAACCTATTTGGGAAAAATAGCCCAGTCCCAAATGCACGAATTTGAGATTCTACGTCAATCTCTGTGTTGACGTCAAAATTGAAGCCCACTTCTAGGGCTCTACTGAGTGGCTGAAAATTTGAAAATCGCGTACCCATTTTTGGATAAATTTGTGTTTTGAAAATTTTTTCTTCACAAATATTTCGCACTAATTAAGTATGTCAAAATATTGTTGAAAGATATAATTTCTGAAACTGGGTAAATATTTTGGAACGCAATCGTGTCGACTTTTTAGTGACTGTTGCTAATCTCAAAAAATCGAGAAAAAAAGTCAAAAACAAATCAATTTTTAGAGATTATTTTTGGTAAATTACTGATGGTTTTTTGTGAATTAGGAATTACTGGTAATTCTTTGTAAATTAGTTAGTGCTGGTAATCTTTGGTAAACCAGAATAATTTCTGAGAATTTGACGAAAATAAAACATTACAATTTTTCATCATCTAGCCAAAAATTGACTCTCTCTGACAATGTTAACAAGATACGAGAATTTTTTGACAATTTTGGCAAAAACATACTTACAACATTTTTTGGGGAAATCTTGGCAAGAATGGGACTGAATGAAAGTTTTGGCAAAAATTTGCCTTTTTAACAATTTTAGAATTTCACCAAAAATGGTCTTTTTTCTCGACTATTTTGTCAAAGATTGACGCTTTTTATTTCAAAAATTGACATGTCTTGACACATTTTCCGCAAAAATTGACGTTTTTTGAATTTGGACTCTGGGAAATTTGAGGGGAAAAATCAGAACCTTTATAAGCAAGTTTGTCAAAAAAAAAAAAAAAAAGGACTTTTGGTTGACCATTTTGTACCAAAAAGACGATTTTTTTCAACACATCAGGCGAAAATCAATACTTTTTGAATATTTGGGGCGAAGATGGGGATAAAAAATTATGGACTCACAACTTTCGAAAGTTAGCGAGCTGCCAAAAAAGAAGTACCTACCTAACCAAAAAAAGCCTGCATTGGATTAATGTTTTAGATGCCAAGTTGAGAACATAAAAAAATCAATGAATTGATTGCTAAAATTATGTCAAACTCTCAAAAATGACTTTGTGACATTTTCTCAAGCTTTTGAGAACTTGGAAAAATTCTGTTGAGTTACTAAAATTATGTCAGTCATTCCTTCATTTTTTTTGAAAACTTGAAGAAAATCCTATACAGTCCCTTAAATGGCAGTTCATATCTATATTTAATAAAATTTCAAGCAAAAAACATAGATTGATATCGATGATTCGAAACTTTCTTGATTGCAGAGGAGACTTGGCCTCCATTTTTATGAAAAATGAGCCAAAAATTCTTGCATCAATAACAAAAAAAACATGGTAGGTAGGTACCTACGAATTACACGCATAATTTAATTTTTCATTGTTTTTTCCTATGTAGGTAAACGTCTAACAAGTATACCTAGGTACCTATCGTATTAAAAATACATCAGTCAGTGCTAATTGCGAAATTCAATCCGAAATTAAGGAAATTGCTACGAAATGCGAGTTATACGTAAATTGATTTTCAGTGTGCTCGTATGAGTTGTAATCATGATGCATTGTTTGTTCATCACTCATATCATGTTGTCGGTTTCATTTTGGGATTTTGTTAAGAGTGAAGAAGGAGTAAGTGTGGATTTATAGAATCTTATTGATTTTCTTACTAAATGAAATGCATGCTTTTACTTTGCATATTTTTTGATCAGCAACTTAGATCGGATATGCGTTTTACAAAAGTAGCCAACTGCAATAAAACAGGATTGAAGTGGTTTTTGCAAAATGTTACATTTCGTTCCCAGTATCCCAGAATGTATTTGAATGCAATACACAATGTGACTAGTGAAATTAAAAAATTGAAAAGAGTTAGTATCCTGAAGTCCTTATACCGCCTACTTAAAAAATTACCATGTCATGTCAAAATGCCACTGTACAAAGTACCTATCTAGGTACTTAAAATTAATAAATTAAAAAAAAACGAATTCTGATTATGAAGATTTTCTTTCAGATGAACATGCGAATCGAACGATGCAATGATCAAGGATTCGACTGCGAAGATTTTCAAAATTGGAATATTCCTAATTTTTGTCCAATGCTGGGCTGGAAGGACCAAATATGGTCTGAATTCATCAACTCGATTCATCCTCCATTTCGCTGTCCTTTGAAAAAAGTAAGTTGTCGGACCTATACTACGAGTCAATTTATATCGATTCGAAATTGTAGAGAACACCTACATTTATTTTAATTTTCAGATGACTTATGAAATCCGCAATGCCACTATTGATGTGCAAGCTCTGCTGAAATGGTATCCAGAATGTGCCAAATATCGATGGAAAGTATTGAACGAATATTTTGATGAACACAATAATGCAGTTTTTTGCGGAATTTTCGAAGCTCATATTTACCAGTACATAAAAAGAAATCGGTATGGTGATCATTTCACGCTGACAAATGCATATTTTTCGATACTAATTTTGAATTCTTTTTTAGGAATAAACCTCAAAAAATCCACTGAACTGGTTCCCTCAGAAAAAGATTCGCCATCTGATGAAATTTTTAGAGGTACCTCGCATGAGTATTTTGAGTTTGATTTTCATTTTTAATTGTAAAAAAAAAATCAATTTCCATATTGTAGGCTACATTATTTTGTAATAAAATATGTTTTCACTGTCGTTCAATTGAACGATTCTATGTATTGATTCCATCAACTTATCAGATGATACATTTCTATGATAGACTACCTACACCCACTTTAATGATCTTGTCTCGTAAATTTTCCATAAAAATTCACTCGTCAGTTTTGGTGGAAAAATTCACGCCTACGACCCGGATGCGATGATTTGATAACAATTTTTTTTACGAAATATGTCGTTTTAAATACATTAGGCTGCATATACGTTTGAAATAAATATACCTACTGAAAGCATTTTAGACTTTATTTTTACGTACCTATTAGGTATTCAACCATTACGATCATTGACAGCGATAATTTCACTCTTATTAAAAGTACATTAAGAATGCAGATGAACAATGTAGGAATTATTTTTGAAATCCTACTGGTTGAAACTACATATACCTACTTTAGTTTAATGTGCAAGCAGTATGAATTTACAGTTCTTTATTAGCCTGGCTTCAACAATTTTATTTTGGAATTGGGTCATCTGTCAGAATGGAGTGAGTACATACCTACCTAATTAGTGCCAATGTACTTGATACGCAATTTTGCATAATTTCGGATATTTTTATTCATGACGTCTTTATTGAAAACAGCTCAAGTCAGAAGTTCGTTTTACAAAAGCAACCAATTGTAATGGGACCAGATTGAAGTGGTACATGAGTAATGTTACAATTTATTCTCAATATCCTCGAACATACTTGAATGCACTTTATAATGTAACCACTGATATAAAAAAATTGACCAAAGTATCTATAATATTATCACTGTAGCTACATGTCTACGACATTACCTAAAAGTATTGATAAAGTTGATATTATGATATTACTATTCGTCAGATGAATTTAAAAATTGAACGATGCAATGACGAAGGGTACAATTGCGAAGATTTCCAAAGTTGGGATATTGGCAACTTTTGTCCGATGCTGACCTGGAAGAATCAAGTATGGTCTGAGTTTGTCGATTCGATCCATCCTCCTCTTCGTTGCCCTCTTCGAAAGGTAAGTAGGTATAGGTATTAGATTATTAATCCCCAATGTTTATTGTACATAATAATAGGTAAGGTATTGTACTCTTAGGTATAGGTGGTTACTTAGTTAGTTAGTCTTTGAATGTGGATACCTACATTTTTTAATTTTTTCGACTTTTTTTTTCATCAGATGGTATATGAAATTCGTAATGCAACCATTGATTTAAATGCTTTGATAAAATGGTATCCTGAATTCGTGAAGTATCGATGGCGAGTACTAAATAGATACGTAGATGATCGCAATGATGTGGTTTTTTGTGGAATTTATGAAGCTCATGTCTACCAGTATATTAAAAGAAATCGGTATAGTAGATATTGATTATGTTTTCTATCAAATGAATAAATGTCTGTGCATGGAAGTAGATATGTAGGTACTAATTTTCAATTAACTTTGATTTTTTCTTAGAAAAAAATCACGTTGATTGAATTGCCACCGTGGAAATTATTGGTTACGGCTACAAAATCATCCCGTAATAATTTCACCGATGAACTCAAAAGCAACTAGAGAAAACACAATAAAAATTATTCATCGAAAGAGCTCATTTATTTCTGTACCTAACTTAAAAAATGAAAGTGACTTTGTAGGAACACGAATGTTATTGCTATTAATCTACTAATTCCACAATTCAACTTACAAAGGAATTTCTGAACCAGACTGCGATTTTTGGAAGACACCTACTCGTAAATACTACCTACGTGATGATTTGTTCTCAATTGCGAGCTGTCTTATACGCGATTCACAGAACACTGTGTAGAGCACAGCTTTTCTACATAACCCTACCTACCTGATAAGATAATTAGTTAAGCTTCAAAAAATTGATAAAATTTTCCCATCTAAGCTGACATAAAATCGTGTCGAAAATTCAGTTTAAAATTTTAATCACGGGGAACCCATAGTCTAAGTTGTATTCAGGTACTTTTTTACAGTAGCTATTCAAATTTTAAACTTGTAATAAATTCAATAGCGAATTCCACATCAGTAATGGACAGATTGATCGGAAAAGTTGCAATTGTGACAGGATCGACCCAAGGGTAAGTAACATATCAGTTTTCATTCGTTGTTGTTATGATGATTTTTTTAATTACGAGTATGTACCTACAAGTTTTCATAAATCCGAGTTCGAAAGTGGGGAATAAGGTTATTGTACATACAATCTGAATACATTTTTTTTCAACTGTGAACCATGGTCAGAAAATTGATCCAAACATTTTTTTCAGAAGGGGCGTCTTCAAAGCACTCCCAAAACCCTATACATTTTGGGGTGAAAATCTAAAAAAACAATTTTTAAAAATGGTATTTTATCGAATCAACTTTTGCTCCACAGGATCGGATTCGCTATTGCTAAAAGACTTGCCGCTGAAGGAGCCAAAGTAGTGGTTAGTAGTAGACAAGAAGTCAATGTAAAGGAAGCAGTAGCAAAACTGAAAAATTTAGGATATCAAAATATAATTGGCATCGTATGCCACGTTGCTAAACCAGAAGATCGTAAGAGATTATACGAAGAGGTTTGTAGACCTTCCATCAGGTTAATCATGGGCGAATACAATTTACACACTGATCAATAAATTATTTTTTCCCCCGCAGACGTTAAATAAATTTGGAGGCATAGATATATTAATTTGCAATGCAGCTGTAAACCCTCATGTAGGATTCACCGCTGATGTAACTTTCATACTTATAATTTTCAAGTAACTACTGTACTTTACAATTTTGGAGTGTCTAAAAGAAATTCATAACATTTATTGAATACAGTGTCCGGAAGATAAATGGGATAAAATATTCGATGTAAACGTCAAAAGTACATTTCTCCTAATTAAAGAAGTGCTACCCCATTTAAAGAAAAGAAACGGTGGGTCAATTGTCAATGTTTCATCAGTAGTTGGGCTGAAACCTGTACAGGTAGGTACCTATTTATTATTTCTTCTTCGATTGGATTCAGTTGACTCATATGTATTTTATGCACAACTCGTTCATTAACAATTAAAATATTTTCAAAACCGACTTGTACCTCTTACCTACACAGGGGATTGGACCATACAGTGTGAGTAAAACTGCCATAATAGCATTGACCAAAGTTTTTGCCAACGAGCTTGCTCCTCTCAATATCCGAGTCAACTGTATAGCTCCTGGACTGATTCGGACTTTATTCGCTAAACATGTAAGTTTTTCCTAATCGGATTTTTTCCAGAAGTTGTTGATCCATCAACCAAAGTATGCATTTAGTACTCAACTCATACCAACGTTATTATTCTTTTTGTTTTCATGAGAAGATGTTTGAAAATAAAACTCTTCACGACTCTATTTTGTCTGCAATCCCAATGGGAAGGTAAATTTTATAAATTGATTTAGATAGGTACCTAGGTAACGAATAATTACATAGTAAGATCATCATATTTACCTACCTACAATTTTGTTTGTTCTCATACAGAATGGGCGAGACAAATGATTTAGAAGGCGTTGCTGCTTTTTTATGCTCAGATGATGCGAAATACATTACAGGAGAAACGATTGCTGTTGCTGGTGGAGCGCATTCTAGACTATAGATTTTGGCACTGTAGATGCTGCAGTTGGTTGAATTAAGATTTAATGAAAACTTATCATTTGAATGGAGATATTCATTACCTAAGTACAAGTTTTGAAATGTAACCTAGTGCAAGCTATTATTTTCGTTGGTACTTTTTTTTGGAGGGGGGGGGTGTTTATAATTGCAGGATTATTACACCCGTGGATAGAAGGGTTTAGATTTGGTTTATTAGGTTGGTGTTTTTTAGTAGGGTTATAAATTTTTGGATTTCAGAAGGGTTATCTGGGATGGTCATTGAATTTGGGTCTATTTGGAGAGATAAATTTGAACTATTAATATTAAATTTGGTAGGTCAGTTTTAAAAATAACTATTGAATGAAGAAAATACTTAATCCAAGTTTTGAAAGATTTGAATTTTGAACTAGGTAGGTAGTCCATTTTCTATTTAGGTACATAATAAAAATGTTTTTTCAGCTCAAGTTGAATATTAAAGTAAGGGTGTAAATATTGCTCTCCCATTGTACTGTAAAAATTTGGACCCTCTAGGTCAATTTGGAGGGGCTGTAGGCTTTCCTAAACGTTGAAAAACACGTAAAATAGACCAAAAATCCACTTTTTTGACCCTGAAGGAGGTCAAATAAGGTTGGAAGGTTGAAACCTGCAATAAATACTTGCAGAGAACCATCCCATTCTATTCTGAAAGTTTGGACCCCCTAGATCAATTTTAGGGGTGAGAAGGTCAAAAATAGGGGTAAAATGTGGGTTTTCCCACCTTAAATGGGATGGAGATGACCTAGAAAGCTGAAATTTGGATATGTTGTTCAAAATAGAGGTACTGACCAATGGTATGATTCTGGACCCTTTTTGTTCATTTGGGGCTATATTATATTTCTCCAAAAAAAATGGCCTTTCTGTAATTTTCTACTTTGACCCTCCCCACTGCAGGGGTCAACTCTAGCTCTCAAAAGAACCTCATTCCTCAAGTTTGACTTTTTTTGATCAATTAGAACTGACTCCAGGTCATAAAATGTAAAAATCACCCATCATGCTGAAACTTCGTTCAAGAATTCGACATCAGCGCAGCCAAGAGCACCCAGCGGATGAATTTGGAATGACACATGTAATTTAGCCAATATGGCGGCTAGTTCGATGTCTTCCTCTATATACATAGGTCCAGTGTCTATAGCGAATTGCTAGGAAAAGTAATAAAAAATTCACAATAATGATGATGATTCAATGTTTTTTGTTTTTTTTTTAATGCAATTTTGGCAAATGTCCCTGATATTTAATATAATTACTTTCTAGTGATTTTTGCATTTCCTTAAAGGAGGAATTGAGGAAAACCTATAACCTTAATTTTTTAACCATAACCAATATTTTTTTTGTCACAACTAAGTATAAAATTGTTACATATTAACCATAACCATAATCAATATTTTTATGTGAACTATAACTGCTTAAAAATAACCAATATTTTTGAGTCCATAACCCCAACTTGTAAACGTGTAACCAATATTTTTTTTCATTTTGGGAAACATCCCTGCCTGTGATGAAAGAAACCCCGGTTTTTCACTTCTCAGAACACGAATTTTTAAAAGCTTTTGCCCTCGCTTCGTTCGGGCTTAGTTTGTTTTCTTTTTCAAAATTGAAATTTTCTAAACAAATATCATTCAATTTTTAAAGTGTTTTAAAAGACTTCTTGCATAGAAAGTACATAATTGTTTTTATGCCTCTCAAATACAAATTTTCAAAATCTTTCGCCCTCAATTTGGGCTTGTTCTTTTTTCTTTTTTGAAGTTAAGATTCTAAAAAAAATCTTTAAGATTCTAAAATTTTGAAAATCAAAAAATAAACTCCTCACATAAAAAAACATTCGATGCGTTTTGTGAGGGAAAAGCTTAGTAGTTAGTTTAAGGATTCTCAGAACAACAGCTGGTCAATTACATTTTTTGCTAACTGGCCCTCTGGCACACCTATTATAATTTTCTTTCGTAGCACTTTTGGTAAGTATCAAAATTGGCCCTTAAAACAACCAAAACGTGGTTTCATTTTACTTACGAGTACTACAGAATATACTTACTTAGTTTAAAGGTGGCCAGGAATCAATGTTTTCAAAGTTTTGCAATATACCTATGGACTTTTTTTTTTTTTTTAATGCGTACTTTTATCATCTACATATTTTATCTGTTTAGTTACTCGAAATGAAATACAAATCAGATGACTTATTAAGTGTTCGTTCCATTAAGACCATTAGATTTCACACTCGATGTAACCTAACCTATCATTAAAAATCATCACGCATCGCTGATGACCTACCATACACATTACAATTTTTATTTGAAATAATTAGATACGAGTATAGCCTCTTCGTAGTAATATTCCATATTCGATTGTTTGCTGTAAATCAAAAGCATGTATAATTCACTAATTCTTCATATTTTTTTAGTGCTAATTCTTTCTTGGTACATGAGTGTTTGCCAACAAGAAGTAAGTATACCTACCTATGTGTAGCACATAGTACATATAAATTTCTATGAACAGTTCCTTTTTTAAGGAAATAAAGTTCATCAGTACGACTATACGTAAAGTAAGACCTATACGTACCAGTACCAATTAGGTATAAATGCATAATTATTTCAGCTCCAATCGGAGATTCGCATCACAAAAGTATCCGCTTGTAATACGACCAGATTGAAATGGAAATTACAAAACGTTACCATCACTTACATCTACCCACGATCTGTCATAAATGCTATCGTAAATGTGACCGAAGAAACTAAAATAATGAAAAAAGTACGTACCTGTGGCCCATATACTTTTTTACCATCGTCCCTTCCATCCATTGAAATTGAAGATTAAAATGTTTGTACCTGTAAATCTATGACGTTAAGCCGAACGATTTTGCCCTACCTATGTACTATGTTTGGTAGGTAATCGTGCGCGTGCATCGATGCGACGATCAAGGATTCAATTGCAAGGATTTCCAGACCTGGCGATTTGATAATTTTTGCTCAATATTGAATTGGAAAAATCAAATGTGGAATGGAGTCGTTGATTCTATGCGTCCGCCATTTCGATGTCCTATTAAAAAGGTAAGAGGTTTGCGATATATTATACCTAGTGAACGAACGAAAGAAAAATTCAAATAGGTATTGAAATAAGGTATAGGTAGCTAATTTCATCTTTCACCAATGATGATATTTTTTCAATGTGTGCACGTCAGACTGTGTATGAAGGGCGAAATATATCATATGATTTCAACGCAGTCATGAATTGGTACCCTGAATACGCCAAGTATCATTGGAGACACGAAACTGAGGTATTAAATGAGCGCAATGAGCTGGTGTTTTGTCTTTCCATTGAATCTCACGTGTATCAATACAGAAAAAGGAACAGGTAGGATATTACTCAATAAATTGGTCCCACTCACCAGCAGACTGAGACTGGGGAACTTCCTTCCCCTTCCCCAAAAAAAGGTACCTAGATCTATGTACTAACCACGTGAACATGAATTTTAATTTTTTTTTTTTTCAGGAAATCATAAAATAAATTTGAAAAATGATAACTAATACCTATATACAAATTGGTTGCAATAATGAAACAATTCGTGAGCTGGGGGATATGGAATATGGAATCATTGCTCGTGCTCGTAATATAGAAAATATATTTTTTTGAAAATAATAAAAAAAGTTGTACCTATACATACATAAATAATATAGGTACCAAAAAAAATGCTGATTTTTTTTCCTCTCATTTGAAGACAAAGTGTAGTATGTATTTGTTATTCTCCGAGCCGATAGTGATACTTACCTACCTATACTTCCGGGTTGGCTTATTTTTACTTCATAAGTATAAATCAATTTTTCGCGTATTAATAATCAATTTTTGATAATCTTTATGTATACATTATGCTTACTGACATATATATCCTTCATTACAATGGAGGCAATAGTGATACCTCATTAGAAATACATTAGCAGAAGTACCTAATCATTTTGCATTGAAAAAAAATACCTATTTGTAGAGGTAGGTACCTAGACTGGAAATTGTTATCGTCTGTATGACTTGGTGAAAAATTGCCATGTATTCCATACATGCGATAATCGTTATAATATCCATCTTATGGCGAAACACGATTTGCGATCAAGGGGTGAGTACCAACAATAAATACTAAAAAGTAGGTTTGAAAAGTCGTAAAAATCTAAGTTTATTAGGTATCTTTTCCCTAAGTGTTTAGCCTTTTTTGGTATCTGATTGCAGCAGTTACAATCAGAAGTTCGTATCACAAGAGCAACCAATTGTAATATCACAGGATTGAAATGGAATTTGCAAAATGTAACAATTTCTTACGTTTATCCTCGATCTTATATAAATGCAATTTTGAACGTGACCGAAGAAGTTAAAAGGATTAAAAAAGTAAGTACCTAGGCTATATGAATTATTCAATTTATTAAAGTTCAAATAAGTTGGTAGGTACCTATTTATTGAATTTATGAAGCCTTACCTACCTATCTATCTATTCTAACAGGTTTTTGTTCATCTGGATCGATGCAATGATCAAGGATTTAATTGCGAAGATTTCCAAAATTGGTATTTTGATAATTTTTGCACATTGCTGAATTGGCGAAATCAAGTATGGTCGGGGTTCACTGATTCTCTCTATCCCCAATTTCGGTGTCCAATTAAGAAAGTAAGATTGAAGATAGGTATCTTGTTTCCATACGAAATATACAAAAATTAAGCATTGGTGGAACTTGGCATGGAGCAATTTGTTGATTTCCCAAATATGTAATTGTATCTGTTCTCGTTTGTGTAGATGGTATACCAAGGTCGGAATGCAACTTACGATTTCAGCGCTGCTTCAAGATGGTACCCTGAATTTATCAATTATCAGTGGAACACAGTCGCTAAATTTATAAACGAGCGAGATGAACTAGTATTTTGCGCAGAGTTCACCACTCACGTGTATCAGTACAGGAAAAGAAACAGGTAGGTGCCTACCTATAACTCCAATTCAACAAGTAGAAGTATTAAACAGGATGTCAAGCCATGGACGTGACACAAGAACTTTTTCTGTTGGGCAAAATACGTCATTTTTTTCTCCTCATATCTTCTCTTCTCCCATGCCTAACTCAAGTAAAATTCGAATGAAAGTTACGCAGCCTCAAATTTCAAAAAATGAAGCCTTCAAATTTGCTCACACACGTAGCCTTCAATTCAACACCTTAATTTTAGACAACTGGCTATAATTTTCCAAAATTGAGTACCTACTACCCCAAGATCTGAACAAAATAATCATCCAAATAATACCAAGCATTTTTTTTTTTTTTTTCAGGAAATCATAGAAATAATTTACAAGAAAGTCATATGTATTCTGAAGAAATATCAGCTGTTTGTAGAATTATGAAACTACCATTTTTGAATGTAATAAAAAATAAAAACTTTTTTTTTGCTCAAAGTACCTACCTATTTCAGCCTTTAGTTCAATTAGATACTGAACTTTTTTCCATCTCAATCCAAATTTGATTTCTGAAAATTTACCAGAATTCAATAAATGGACTGGAAGATCCAAAATTTTGGTTGATGGGTATTGTTCAGACCAAAATTTTTTTAAACCAATCTGGATAGGTACCTCCTTTAGTCCCTTATTAACTATTATGCGCGTTGCGCGTGCTTGTCAAAAAGTCTGCGTTCCATTAAAAAAATAATTTTTGGCATCGTTATTCTTTTGTTTTCAACCCGAAGTTATTAAATTCTAGGAATCTATACAAAGGAAGTTTATTTGCCATTTGGTCATTTCCTTCCTCTGATTCAAGATATCAAACGGGCAGAACAAAATAAAAAACAGGACAACGAAAGGATATCTTTTTAATTTTTGATTTTAGGAAGAAGTGGGGTGAAGGGGCCAAAATTACACAAGATTTTTTCACATCACTCGCATTATTGAACGAAAATAAACAATTTTTGTCAAGGTTATTTTCAATTGTTCTTGAAATCGAATTGAAAACTTTGGGAAGGGGGTGGGTCGTATGGAATCGAAGGGGAGGTGAGGAAATTGGTTGCGATGCGGGGTTTTCGAATGGAAATTCAAATTCTAAACACCTCACATAAGTGAGAATTTTACGTTAGACCAAGTCTAATCGTAAGATGAGAATATCACACACCATCACACACCATGTAGACTGTAGACACGTTTGCGAATTATACCAGACCTACCCTTTTAATAATCAAAGCCCTAAACCTTTCCAAGGTTCCCAATTCTGTTTCATCTTCTACTCGTAATATTTCCCCCACTTAACTTTTTCACAATACATATTCATCCCTTTCCGACCACCCTCGCAGGCATATCCTTTAAACCAGTCTTTCTATTTCTTACTATACCAACGGTCTTTCACTTCTTCGTTTCAATATACGAGTATATTTTGTACATTTTATGCACGTGTAGTTTGCTTATTTCATTAAACATTTTAGTGTACCTACCTACCTACTTTGCAACATACCCAGTGAGTAGTGATTTCCCAATTACTTTAATTATTGTATTCGATCATTTCAAAGTCATCAAGTGAGTACTACCTAACATACAATATTCAAATGCTTACAAATAGTTATAGAATAATCTCACTCGTCAGTATTAGTTCCATTATACCTAAGATACATGAAGAACATTATACATAGGTATAAGTGGACATGATTCGTTTAATTTTTTTATAGAGTGGGCCATTATTTTTATCACAATGCACCTATGTAATTTGTATTTTAATCAAAATTTCAAGAAAATTGATGCAACATTTTTATAACTTCACTACAGGTTTTGAAGAAAATGATTAAGATTGATCCAATTCTTTTTCCTTACTTCGCTTCATGGAACGATACCTTTGTCAAAGGAATCGAAAGGGTATGGGCATCAGGTAAGTCAAACGAAACCGTTCCAATAGGTGCTCGTATCTTCGCGTCATAACTATGTATGTACTTACTACATACTTGTAACTGTAATATCCAGTAACAAACTATATAGACTATAATCCATACACGAAAAAGTGCTCTAGAAGTCGATTTTGTATATTTTTTTCGGGGACCAAAAAAATGCGCTGCCAAAATGAAGGTACTACCTGCCCCATTCAGAAAAGTGCAATTTTGAAATTTTTTCCGCGCACAACGAGGAACTCGACGGGGTTGTGTTGGGGGACTAGAATATGTTTGAACATGGATTTGAAAACTTGAACATGACCTATCAAAATGGTATAAAATTTTGCGCTGAGCTCGAAAATGACAGTCATTTTTCATTTGGACCTCTTCAGTTAAAGGGGAGGGGAGAGGATGGAGATTGAATGAAAAATGTTGAAGCAAAAATATTCCCAAGCAACGAATATGAAAATCATTCTGATTGCGTACACATAAATCCTCAGTATCGACCTGTAATGTGCAAAGTTTGTTTAATATCATCGTTATATTCAGTTTAGGGGGCAAAACTTCACCGCGGGGGGGGTCAGAATTAAAAATCATTGCGATTTTTGAGTTCAGCGCGAAATTTTATATCATTTTGATGGGTCGCATCGATATTATCGAATACACACTGCATCATTTAATTCTGGGGATCAGGGAGTGGTAACAAGCCTATTAGTGCTCATAAAATCGCGTTATGATCGTATTTTTTCGCCGTTTTTGCGCAGTTGGGCTTCAAATAGCCCTATCTAACAAACGTCCAAGAATCGTTCGGTCCCCAGCCGTATCCTGGACATAAGAGCCATTTTACCATCAAAAATGGCCAAAAATGCATAAAAATCGCATTCAAAGTGCCATAGAATGCAGTTGTGCAGGGTTTCACGGGAAAAAATTACATAGTTGGCATCGGGAGAAGTCCCCCAACACAACCCCGTCGAGTTTTTTCGGTCCCGACCATGTCCCCAAAATCACATTTTTGAGGGTCCACCCCCTCGTTGTGCGTGGAAAAAACTTCAAAATTGCACTTTTCTGAATGGGGCATGTAGTACCTTCATTTTGGCAGCGCATTTTTTTGGTCCCCGAAAAAAAAATACAAAATCGACTTCTAGAGCACTTTTTCGTGTATGGATTATAGTCTAATAGGTAGGTAAGTACCTAGTTAGTTACTAATTTTATGCGTACGATTTATTTGTCCAGGTAATCGAGTTTTACTCGTTACAAAATCAGATCAAGTTTATGGAATCAATGCGACTTCAACCCCTGCGATCATGAGGACCTCTGAGGATCCTCTCCATATGATGTATACAAGTGCAAGTTCAGTGCCACATTCTGAACCGAAACAGCTCTTCCAGCTACATGGAAAAAATGTGATAGGTATATGAGATGAATAGAAATGCTATGCCCGTAGCACCTTCAGTTTTATAGATGGACAATTTTGTCTGTCTCAAAAAATTATGCCAGAATCCATGGTCAAAAATTGGATTTTCAAAAATCCATATACCTACTCCTGCCCCTTAAATTTTCAGAAAAACTAAATATCAGCTGCAAGTTTATCTTCCACGTACAGCGTGTGGACCTGGGTTTCGTTAAGTCTGATCCTTCCTCGTACGTTAGATTTGATTTGGAACTCTTTGGATGATTTTTATTCAAAAATGATTTGAAAAACTGTTGAATCGGTAATCCTTTTTGCAAAAAGTTTGGTCGAACTCCCTTCAACTCTTTTTCCATACTCGTATTTTTGCATTTGATCATTACAAAACCAAGTGCATGGATAGGTGTTAGATAGGTATACTTATGTTCTTTCACCACCCCAGAGTAATTCAGAGAATAAATTGGAAAAAATCAGACTTGTAAACAAAAAAAACACGTGATTAAATCGGTAGGTATATACTTAGGTATACTTAATGGATGATTAAAATTTCTAGATTTCATCTTTGGCGGAGATTTCATCATTGCTCTGACTAAAAACGGAGAACTGTTCAGCTGGGGAGGAAACCAGTCAGGGCAGTTGGGTCTGGGGGACAGACCTTACGCACCTCATCCCATCCAGATATCCACTCTTTCAGATAAAACAGTTACCAAAGTCGTTTGTGGAAAAAATACTGCTATGGCGTTATGTGATGATGGACAGGTAAGATTTCATTTCCTTTTTCCAATCCAAATCAGCCTATAAGATACGTACATTGGTATTCATATTTACCAGAGATGAGTATTCAATGCATTTTACATACATCAATTTGAATGATCACATTTTCAATGTACTTTCTTAGGTATTCTGTTGGGGTGAATCTTGGGGGTTCATCCCTGTAAAATGCACTGCAATACAAAATAAGGCAACAGACATCGCTATTTTATCGATGAGTGCTTCGTCGTCCCTTTCATACTATTATTTTTGCGTAGAAGATGGTAAAGTGAGTAGGCTCGTAGATACATAGTACTTAACTAATATGTAGGTATATGAGTAAACAATCAATATGGTTTTGTACGGAATTTCAATTCATAACTTACCTACTCAAAACGATGTAAAATATTTCAGATTAAATCAACTACTATGGAGGGGTCCTGCTGGCTTAATGATATTAAAAGTATTGTCTGCAGTGAGCATCAAATATTGGCCCTCAAGAACGATGGCAGCTTATATTCTACCACGTGGTATGCTACACAAGGACCACTGATGGAAGATCATTTTATTGCAATTCGAAATATCCCTAAGTATGTAATTGTACCTACCTACTTAATACTACCTACCGTTAGGTACCTATGGGACATTTTATGCCAAATCGGCGGATTTTCTCACGAGAGGTCTTCGATTTTTTGCAAAATCAGATCATGTTTAGAGGTCATCAAACGATGACGAATTGGCGGAGCTGTGGGACTTCACAAGTTCTCCAAAATGGCCGAAAATGGAAAATTTTTTGTTGCAAATTGCTCCGGTTGTACGTGGTATAGAATTTTGATCTTTTTTTCAAATTGTAGTACTTTGAGAGGGTAATCGACGAATGATTTCAAAATCAGTGTTGCTACTTTCAAAAACCTAAGAAAATCGATTTAAAAACGTATAATTTGAATAACCACGATGTCCGCGAATAAAAATTCTGAAAAAATTCTCAGTTTTAGTCCTTTTCATGTAGAATAACTTATCAAAAAATTAGACTGGCATTTTTCTTCATTTTCGAGAAAAAAAATTACATATTTGGCACTTATTGCAAAAGTACCATCAGAAACCTAAACAATGAAAATTTTTGCATTGTCGAGATATTTACAAATGTGTAGATGAACATTTGAAAAAATTTCCCTTCCCACACAATCATGAATCACAGCCCCCTTTGGGGAAGCATCTACTCAAATAGTAAAGGTAAAATATTGGAACAAATCCTGGATAAAGATAACATAGCCCTTTTTAATATTGACCAGCCTACTCATTTCAGTCCATCTCATAATTCTTGGTCTACGGTCTACAATCGACATGATTCTAGGCTCCTCATCTCTGTGTGACTCTCTTCAAGTATTTTATAATGATGATTTGTCAGGCAGTGATCATGTACCACAACTCATTCAATATAGTGACTCTTCACTCCCAAGTAACCACAATGAAAACCCATCTTCTAAATGGGACTTTAAGAGAGCAAACTGGTCAGCTTTCAAAGAGCTATGCATAAATTTCCCCAATATAGACCTCAGTGAAGACATAAATATTATTATTGAGAATTTTTGCAAACATATCCTTCACTTTGCAGAACTTTCAATTCCAAAAATTCGTCCACACAAATGCAAAAGTATCCCCTGGTGGACTGAAGATGTGAAGAATGTGCCCTAGCCATTCGAAATCGTAGGAAAGCCTTGAAACTATTGAAAAATTATCCTTCTGAAACCAACCTCATTAACTACTGCAGACTAAGAGCTAAGGCTCAATATGTTATAAAACAAGCAAAAAAATCCACCTGGAGGAATTTTATCTCAAATATCAATTATAAAACTCCAATTAGTAAACTATGGTCAGCTATTAAAAAAACTTGGCTCCAAAAATTTTAACCCCTCTCCAAAACGTATCAAATTAGACAACTGCTCAATCTATGATCTCACTACTATTGCAAATGCTTTTGCCCAGATGTTTGCTAAAACCTCTAGTGATGAAGCTCTAGTCTAGATCAGAACTTCCTCAATTTTAAACTTAACAATGAACCTACCCTTCATATTGACAATGCTATACATGCACCTTATAATTCCCCCATTAGCATTGAAGAATTTAACACAGTTCTCTATTCAGCTAGAAACTCGGCCCCAGGTGCTGATTTAATTCTCTTACAATTTATCAAAAATGCACCAGAAAATGTGACCCTCTTACTACTGGAAATTTTCAATCAAATCTGGACATCTCATTCTTTTCCAAATTGCTGGAAAACTGCAATAGTTCTACATTTATAGTTTATGCATTTATTTGTTACTGATACAGAGTTACTGAAATTTACGCCGCATCAAAAATGATAGCTGAAAATTACTACGACGAGTACACTGATGATAGTAGATTCAATATGTGTGGCGCGAAAACAGAAAATAATGAAATCTATATTTGGGGGACATTCCGAGGTAAGTAGGTATCATCTTTAAATTATCGCAAAATCTTAAAATAATGTAGGTAAACAATTTTCAACAATTTTGAGTTACTTCCTGGGCTGCAAAGCGAGAGAAGAATGTAACACAAAATTTGTTGAAAATCGCACTACCTCCCTAGTTGAATAATGTACTAATTAGATACCTACCTACTTCTTAGGACGGATTAATACACCACTTTATTCCACATCATATTCTTCTTTCAATGAAGTAGTCTTAATGTATTCCAACTTCAGATTGACACACAGAGCATTTATGTTGGGTTCAGTTAATAAGATGAAGAATACACATTGCGATTGTTTGAAATATATTTCAACTATTTTCGATGACGAATCGGTTGGTACATTGTGCCTGCTTTCATTCATCTGCTACCTACATAATCAATTATACATTTTGAATTATAATCTTGGATTGTTTCAGAAAAACAGCGACTTCATTATTGTAGTAGAACAAATAGAAATTTTCGTTCATAGAGCAATTCTAAGGCAGCGTTCAAAATATTTTGAAGACAAGTTGGCAGAGCCTGGGAATGAAAACGATGAAAAGTTAGTACCTACCTACCTACCTACCTACCTAGATAATAAGTAATTTTTACAAAGCTTTTGATGTTTCGACTATTCGACTATCTAATGCGACATTTTTCATTTTCAAGTGTGCTGCATGTCAAGGACTTCACTTACAAAGCATTCAAATTGTTTCTACAGTATTTGTATGGAATTGACATAAATGTGACCCGTGAGAATGTAATGGGTAGGTGTAAATACTGAAATTTTTTCCCAAGTGATTGTAGCATATTATGTAAGTATGTACCTACCTAAAGAAACATCATTGTTTGTTTATTTTTTTTTTTTGTGCTAGAACTCATTATAATAGCTCATCAATACTCAGATGAAAAATTTGAAAATCTAATCATGGAGAAAATAGCAGATGATGAAAAGGCGAAAATGGCCATTCCTGCGGTGAAAAATATTTTAGAATTGCCCCCAGAGGTTTGTACCTAAATCTTAAGAATTATGTTCGCTTTAAATGAACGACTTTGGATTATTATGTGTAGGTTTAGATAAGATAGGTTACCTACTAATAAAGGATGAATGTGTATTTTACAGGTGATGAGCATTGCGATGAGAGGAGTACAGTTCAAGTCCTTACAGCAGTGATCCATTTACAAAATTTGTATTCGTCGATTGTGAATCGTCGTATCATGTTTACCTAATGAGATTATGTTAGTTCTGATGTAATGATGATTCTTTTAGTTTTTTAGTTCATTTTGAAACCTTTTGTTTTGTTTTCGTATTATCTTCTCATTTTCTACCTACTATCTACCAGTACCTTACCTACATAATGTAATTTTTTAGAATATTTTGCATCAAAACAGTGATGTTATAGGTAAACTTGTATGTTAATTAGGAACTGAAAAATTATGGAAATGAAATATTTACCTACTAAAAAGCGAAGTGTTATTTTTTTCAATTAGGTATAGGTACTACATATATGTATACTTTTTATAGTGATAGATATTTACAATTTTTTTTCGAAATTTTAATTTTTCATTGAAATGATGAGGAGTCAGAAATTAATTTTTCAAAGTTTGATTTAAAAATTATTAAAAAACAGAATTTTTTGACATGTTGAGTGAATAAAAAAAAAGACAAAAGCAGGATAGGTACTAACACATGTAACAAAAAGCAGGACAAGAATAATTTCCAAATTTTTTAAAATGATTTTTTATCAAATATGAACAAAAAATGCCAAAAAGATCTACTCGTAAGGAAGTATATTCGAGTAAAACTGTACAAAAGCCTTTTGAACCCACACTCTTCAATTTGAACGAAACCACGTTAGAGCATGTAGGTAGTAGTAGGTACCTATACCTACATTGTACACATATGTGTTAAAATCTCTGTAACTAAAATTGCATATCCCTCGTTCATTTTTTGGATTTTTGGTGAATTTAAAAAAAAAATCAAATTCAAAAAAGCCGCTTATATAAGAGAACATTTTATTAATTAACGCATCGTGAAACTCAAACATTCTACATACGAAAAGTTTTCAGCAAATTACCTCTAAATTTTGATTTTTCGTTTTAAAAAATCTGATTTTGCCCCCTTCTTAATTTAGAGCGGGAAGATAACGTAAAAAAGCTAGGGCCAAAAGGAAAAAATTGGCACATAAATTTTTTCTCCGGTTCGTCTTCAGATGAACCCCCTCAACTACCAAAAAAACCGCACCTCCTAACCCTGGAGCTGTTTTTTAGGGGGCTAAAACCGGTTCTGATTTACGTTTTTTGCGATTTACTCTGAAAATATTAGGTTTACGAGAAAAACTACAATGACTAAAAATGTTGCCCTTCAAATTCTCGACAATTTGATACTACGTTCGATACCCATCCCTCAGGAGGGGTGTCTAAAAAAAGGGGTGGAAAGAGTAGGTGTTTCAAAAAAAGTCAGTCCAATAAATTGATCAAAGTTACCACTTAATATCATTCGTTTTCGCTCAAATTTTTTTACAAAGTCTACCCATTCAATTATTAATTACATCACCATTGATTGATCTTCAACCCTTCCAAGGGGTTGGTGGGGGGATGCTTGGTTTTTCAAGTAACACACAACTGAATCATATATTTGAAAAATGAATCTGGACATGCGATATATCGAATAGTAGTATGTTTTCGAGGTCGCTGAATACGAATACCAACTTATTTTCTGGGTCCAACTCCTCAAAGCCCCTCTGTGCCCCAAAAAGGGGGTTAAAATGTTGAAAAATCGTGAAAAGTCTAGTGATATATCGGATGGTATGTTTTCGAGGTCGCTGAATACAAATATGAACTTGATTTCTGCTTATAGTTCCTCAAACCCGCTTCACGCCCTTTTAAATAGGATACAATTTTGAAAAGTTGCTGAACATTGTGTAAATACGAGTAGGTATATCGAATAGTATGTTTTCAAGATCGCTGAACACATATTTTTAGAGTCCAAAGCACAATGGTTCTCAGCCCCAAAAAAGTTAACGACAAAACATGGTGTGATCTTTTTCTTCAAATTTCGGCGGGAGGATGGAAGAGGTATAAGTATAGAGGTATGTATTACCAAGGTATATTATCGGGACCGCTATTCAAAAAGTTTGAACGCTCATTTTGCACAGAAAACATTTTACATTTCAAGATTTTTCTTTAAAACGCTCACTCACCTACCAGTTTTTGATTATTTTTCAATAGAAAATGAAATGGAACTAGGACTTTCACTGTGTTGTCGAATTTCATCGAAATAAAATGTAAAATCATCCAACTAATTTCTATTTTTAAATTTTGCCTAGGTTAAATGAAATTAATTATATATAACGTTTCTTTTTTTACTGAAAAAACTCATGAATTGATAAAATAATTCAAAATAGAATCCCGAAAACATACCATTCGATGTACTTACTTATCACTCGACTTTGCATGTTTTTTCAAATTTTGGCCCCTTTTTTGGAGCTAAAAGGGACAGTGTGAGGTGGGACCCAAAACATAAGTTCATATTCGTATTCAGCGACCTCGAAAACATACTACTATTCGATATATCGCATGTCCAGATTCGTTTTTCAAATATATGATTCAGTTGTGTGTTACTTGAAAAACCAAGCATCCCCCACCAACCCCTTGGGAGGGTTGAAGACCAATCAATGGTGGTGTAATTAATAATTGGGTGGGTAGACTTTGTAAAAAAAATTTGAGCGAAAACGAATGATATTAAGTGGTAACTTTGATCAATTTATTGGACTGACTTTTTTTCAAACACCTACTCTTTCCACCCTTTTTTTTAGACACCCCTCTTGAGGGATGGGTATCGAACGTAGTATCAAATTGTCGAGAATTTGAAGGGGAACATTTTTAGTCATAGTAGTTTTTCTCGTAAACCTAATATTTTCGGAGTAAATCGCAAAAAACGTAAATCGGAACCGGTTTTAGCCCCCTAAAAAAATCGCTCCAGGGTTAGGAGGTGCGTTTTAAATTGGCACATAAATTAATTTATGTGCCAATTTTTTCCTTTTTAAATTCGCTATTTGCCTGCTCTATTATTTAAGGGCAATTTTTAAACTTACATGACATGAAGACAACGGATAAATTTTTATAGAAAATTGATCCAATGTAAACAATTCCTTCGAATTAACTTCCTCACACGTCAACACCTAGGTATCTACTAGTTTTAAGCCATTCTAAAATCTTAAGCATTTTTTCAAATTTCACCAAAAATTTCAAATCATTTTAGAATTTCCAAAATGCTGGAGCACTCTGGTCAAACATATCCACAGATTCATCAAGGCAAGTAGACTAAGTATGTACTTATAGCTGAAATTTTACACCCTGTTCTCACACAAGTGAGAATTTTACGTTAGACTAACCAGTTTACCTAATACTCTTTCAATAATCAGAGCCCTGAACCTAATCTTTTTCCAACGTTCCCAATTCACCTTCATCTTCTAAACTCGTAGGTACCTACATATTTCCCCCACTAAACTTCACAATACATATTCATCCCCTTACAACCACCCTCGTTGGCACATCTGCTAAACCAGTCTTTCTGTTTCTAACTCTATACCGAAGGCCTTTCACTTTTTCGTTTCAATATACGAGTATATTTTGTATATTACGTGCATATTACGTGTAGTTTGCTTATTTCATGAAACATTTTAGTGTACCTACTTTGCAACTACCTAGCGATTTCCCCATTACTATAAATTATTATTCAATCATTTCAAATTCATTCAAGTGAGTATACCTACACTTATACAGTATACAATGTTCAAATACTTACCTATATATACCCATTTATAGAACAATCTCACTCGTCAGTAATGAATAATGATAAGGTACATTTAATTTTTTATAGAGTGGGCTATTTTTATCACAGTGCACCTAATTTGTATTTTAATCAAGAAAACTGATTCAACATTTTCATAACTTCGCTACCTACACGTTTTGAAGAAATGACGATTGATCTACTTCTTCTTCCTTACTTCCATTCATTGAACGACACCTTTGTTAAAGAAATCGAAAGAGTATGGGTATCAGGTAATAAATCAAACGAAACCATTCCAATATCTTCGCGTTAACTATATGTACATATTATTCTTCCAGTCCAGTAACAAGCTCTAGTTACCAATTTTATGCGTACGATCTATTTGTCCAGGTAATCGAGTTTTAATCATTACAAAATCGGATCAAGTTTACGGACTGAATGCGACTTCTACTACCCCTGCGAACATTGCGACTTCTAATGATACTCTCCGTATACTGTTGAGAAGTTCAAGTTCAGTGCCGCTCAATGCTGAACCAAAACAGTTCTTCCAGCTACAAGGAAAAAATGTGATAGGTATGAGATGAAAATAGGCTATTGCACATGAGAAACTTTTCTTGTGGCGCTTAGGATGCCTATTATGGTATTCAAAAATTAAGACGGCATTTAAAAATTTAAATTGATGTAAGTATTCTCCTTGTAATGTTCAATAGTCCTCCAAAGTGAAAATTTTTCCTCTCCAATTTCAAAATTTATGTATAACGTTATTCAATAATCAAAAGTGACCTTGCTATCTATCAGAATGGAATAATATGTCGACAAAAATGTTTTTTGAGAAATTGTGTAGAATTTGGGTTCAAAATTGGATCTTGATTTTCTGGATTTTTCAAGAATCTCGTAATCTTTTTTCTGATCACGCATCATGTTTTGGAGCCCCAAAATTTTCTCCGGGACGTTGGAAAAAATCAGACTTGTAAACAAAAAAAACACGTGATTAAATCGGTAGGTATAGGTATACTTAATGGATGATTAAAATTTCTATAGATTTCATCTTTGGCGGAGATTTCATCATTGCTCTGACTAAAAACGGAGAACTGTTCAGCTGGGGAGGAAACCAGTCAGGGCAGTTAGGTCTGGGGGACAGACCTTACGCACCTCATCCCATCCTGATATCCACTCTTTCAGATAAAACAGTTACCAAAGTCGTTTGTGGAAAAAATACAGCTATGGCGTTATGTGATGATGGACAGGTTAGATTTCATGTCTTCTTCCAAACCAAATCAGTCTATAAGATATGTACATTAATTACTTGAGATATTCACCTAATGCATTTTACTTCAATTTGAATTACCTATCATATTTTCGATGTGCTTATTTAGGTATTTTGTTGGGGTGCATCTTGGGGTTTTATCCCTGTAAAATGCACTGCTATACAAAATAAGGCAACAGACATCGCGATTTTAACTATGAGTGCTTCGTCGTCCCTTCCATACCATTATTTTTGCGTAGAAGATGGTAAAGTAAGCATAGGGTCGTGGATACTAATACGATTACATTCGTATTCAAAACTAACTTAAAACTACCTATGCAAAATATTTCAGATTAAATCAGCTACTATAGAGGGGTCCTGCTGGCTTAATGATATTAAAAGTATTGTGTGCGGTGAGTACCAAATATTGGCCCTCAAGAATGATGGCAGTTTATATTCTACCACGTGGTATGGTACGCAAGGACTACTGATGGAAGACAATTTTATTGCAATTCAAAATATTCCTAAGTATGGGAACTACATACCTACATACCCACACATGAATCACATGTTTACATTTATGGTTTATGCATTTATTTGTTACTTACACAGGGTTACTGAAATTTACTCCGCATCAAAAATAATACCTGATAATCGCCAACACGAGTATAATGATGATAGAAGATTTAATATGTGTGGTGCGAAAACAGAAAATAATCAGATCTATATTTGGGGGACGTTCCGAGGTAAGTACATACATACAATTGCAAAATCTTAAAATATTTATAGGTAGGTACGTGATACATATTTTTGAACTAGTGAGATAAACAATTTTCAACAATTTTGAGTTAGGTATTTCCCAAGCGAAGCGAGAGAAGTAACTCAAAATTTATTGAAAATCACATTACCTCCTCAGTTGAATAATCTACTATAATTACTTCTTAGGACGAACTAGTACATCACTTTATCCCACATCATATTCTTCTTTCAATGAAGTAGTCTTAACTTATTCCAACTTCAAAATGACACACGGAGCATTAAAGTTGAGTTCAGTTACTTCGATGAAGAATACCCATTGCGATTGTATGGAATATATTAAAACTATTTTCGATGACCAATCGGTTGGTGCACTGTGTCTGCTTTCATTCATCTGCTACCTACATTAATAATCAATTACACATTTTGAATTATAATCTTGAAATGTTTCAGAAAAACAGCGATTTCATAATTGTGGTAGAACGAAAAGAAATTTTTGTTCATAGAGCAATTCTAAGACAGCGTTCAAAATATTTTAAAGACAAGTTGGCAGAGCCTGGGAATGAAAACGATGAAAAGTTGGTACCTAGATAATAATTTTTTGGTGGGTATTTTTTCAAAGCTTTTGATGTTTCAATTATTATATAATGCGACAATTTTTTATTTTCAAGTGTGCTGCATGTCGAGGATTCCACTTACGAAGCATTCAAATTGTTTTTACAATATTTGTATGGAATTGATATAAATGTGACCCGTGAGAATGTAATGGGTAGGTGTTAATAAGTACTGACATTTTTCCCCAAATGATTCCTAGTGTATACCTACTTAAAGAAACATTACCTATATTTTCCTTTTTTTAGAACTCATGATAATAGCTCATCAATACTCAGATGAAAAATTCGAAAATCTAATCATGGAGAAAATAGCAGATGATGAAAAGGCGAAAATGGCCATTCCTGCGGTGAAGAATTTTTTAGAAATGCCCCCAGAGGTTTGTAAAATCTCAGATTTTATGTTCGCTTAAAATGAATGTTGGATTATTAAGTATGCGTAGATTTAGGTCAGATAGGTTACCTCCCTACATACTATAATGAACGATGATTTGTGAATTTTATAGGTAAGGAGCATTGCGATGAGAGGATTTCAGTCTAAGTCCTTACAGAAATGATCCATTTATGAAAATGTATTCATCCGATTGTGAATATCGTCGTATCGTGTTCACCTAATGAGATTATGTTACCTATAGTTCTCATTTAATGATGATTGCTTCTTTTTTAGTTTATTTTGAAATTGTTTGTTTTGTTTATGTACTCTTCTTATTTTGCACCTCTACATTAATTTTTTGCAGCAAAACAGTGATGATAAACTTGTTGATTAGGAAATGAAATATTACTAAAAGGCGAAGTGTTATTCTTTTTTTCAAGTTTTTACTTTTTATTCTAGAATTTCAATTTCCCACTGGTTGTGGTGACTAATTTACAGTGCTGATTAAATAATATAATATAGGTACCTGACTCGACTTTTGAAAAAATCATTTTTTTTTTAGGTTCAGTTTATTCTTTACAAAATTTCTATTCAAACATTCTTCTCCTCTTCACTCTCACACCTTTTCACAATTTGTTTTTCTTAATTTTTTATACGATAACAATAGTCGATAAGGTATACGATAGGTACACGGTACACGTTTTCGTCGTTTTCAATTTTTTTAAAATTAAATGAGGAGCTTGGTTACAAAGTTAGACAAACGCCACAGGGTTGATTTTGAGAAAATCTATGTTTTTTGTTACAAAAATATACAGCATTGTAAAGGCAGGGGACATTTGACAAATTGTAGTGATGATACTGAGTAACAAAAATACAAAAAATATCCTTCCACCATCACCCCCCACCACTAATAAAAAGAACCTGAAAATGCACTTGTCTGATTTTGAAACCAAGATGAAGATAATTTGAAATTGAAGCTGTCTAGATCAGTTAGGTTTTTGATACGTATAGGATTTTTAACCCTCTTTCCATTTCTGAGGTCCCTTCGTTCCAAAATAGCACATAAAAGGTCAAAAAACGCGATCAAAGTTGCGCCTTAGTTTCAAACACAGACATGTGAACATTATCTTAGTTTCAAAATGAGACATATCCTATCATCTTAGTTTCAAAAACAGACATATCCTGGATATGTCTGTTTTTGAAACTAAGACAATTTGCACATGTCTGTGTTTGAAACTAAGGCAAAACTTTGAGCGCGTTTTTTACCCTTTTACGTACTATATTGAAAATAACAGACCTCGGCAATGAAAAGAGCGTTAAAAATCCTATAAGAATCAATATCTAACTCGATTTTTGTGGAAGTGGCGTTTGTCTAACTTTTTAACCAACCTCCTCAAATTTAAAATATTTTGTAGAGTGCATAGGTAGGTAGTAGGTACTACGGTAGCGCTGCAATGGACGTGCAACTGGTTCCTGGCTCAACTCCCCACCTCTCTTTCCATCCAAAGATAAACAAAAACATTCGCAGGTTAACATGTTATCAATATTCAAGTAATCACGTGCTATTCTTCCTACAGAATTTCTCAGTTTTCTTTCAAAATCTTCATTTTACATAATTAGTCATATTCAATTGGTGCTTTATTGCTAGAGTAGAAAAATAGTTCAAATCCAGGTTCGAATAATGCGCTTAAGTCGTGCTTAAGTTGATCTTGATTTTTCATCGAACGATTCAATTTTATCTGAATTCTTCTTTCGTTTCAGTGTCTCTTATCTGTGCAGTAGAAGCGAATGTGTGTTTGTAATAAATATTGATAAGTAATTGGAACTGCCGGCTTTGAAGAAATGGATTTGATTCACATCCCTTACTTCACCTCGTTAAGTAAAGAGTTTGTCAACGCAATTGACAGAGTATGGGTCTCAGGTAAATAAAATAAACAATTAACGAAATCGTTTGAATTGTTATATGTAATTCTCATGTACATAATGTGTATTTGAATATTTATATGTAACCACATTATACTTTTCCAGATAAAAGAGTTTTAATCATAATCATAAACGATGAAGTATATGGAATGGGTGAAGGATTGATGGCTCACTCATCTCAAAAATGTGATGATGTTCATGAACCGAAAGCTATATCATCTCTAGATGGAAAAAAAGTAAAAGGTATGATGAATAAACATATGAAGAAACTGGCAGATGTGATCAGTGATCGCTGTATAGTGTATTTTAAAATAAGTTCTAGAGAACGAAAATTATTAACCATTGAAAGGGGCCATTGTACAAACAAAATCAAAAAAGTGTTGCATATGATCGAAAATTAATTCGAAAAATTGTAAAACAGTTTTTAAATTGAAATTCCTCTGGCTTTGAAAATCGATGTTGCTGTACTCGAGTAATTTTTAAAATGAATTTACAAAGTTCAGTAATACAATTTGCCCATCTTTAAAATTAAAGCCAACCTATCGGCAGCAAAAATTGAAATTTAGACTACTTTTGTTACTGTTCATGTTGAGAAGTCAAGTTGAATGATCCGCATTCAAAAGTATAATTAACCTGATCCTTCAACTAGTATGTTGCTCGGTCATGTTCGTCCTTTAAATATTTATTTCATGCTGTAGGCAAAATGGCAAATTTTCATCCTAAGTTTCTGATCAGTCTCATTAGTGATCATTTTGGCTGTATGTCGTCTTGTTAGAATTAATGAGTAATTAACTATTTTTGATTTGAAGCTCTGATAAATTAATCGCATCATTATTATGCTTGATTTTAATTTTCTATAGATTTCATCTTTGGGGAAGAGTTTGTCATTGCTCTAAATGAAGATGGGCGATTATTCAGCTGGGGAGCTCACAATTTAGCGCAGTCAAGTCTTTCAACTTATACACCGGCCTTAATTTCTTCATTATCAAGTAAAACAATCATCAAAGTTGTTTGCAAAGATAATTCTGTTTATGTCTTGAGTGATAAAGGAGAGGTAAGATTTTTCTCCTCATAATCAATATGCATTGCAAGCAATTTGAAAAAGATCGTCGATGTTTATGCTGCTTTAATTTAAACGCTTCATTTTGGATAGATATTCCACTGGGGTAAAATTGGAGAACCATCTCCAGTTAAAGGTTCTTATCTGAACAATAGAGTAACAGACATAGCTATTGTCACGTTAGGCATTCTGTTGTTTGATAAGTTCGCCTACTTTTGTGTTGAAGATAGTAAGGTGAGTAACTAAAAATGTTTGTTTTTTTTCAGGATACCGGACATAATGTAATATATTCTACTGTATTATAAGTATTTAATGTGTAATGTTTCAGCTCAAATCCATTTCTCAGGGAACCGTTTTTTTCGATAACGTTAAAAACATTGTGTGTGGCTCAAGTCATTTGTTGGCCCTCAAGCACGATGGCACTCTGTATAGTTCAGGGTCAAATAAAAAAGGTCAGCTGGGAATTGACAAAATAAATGAAGAATATACAACCGAATTTGTACGAGTTCTAAATATTTATGAAAAGTATTATTCTTTCTTTTACTCATACGTGCATTTTTATGGCCTCACAGTTCATGTTTCCACATAGGTAATGTGTTTGTTATTCGTAGGATTATTGAAATTGCCTCCGTATTGGATACATGTGCTGCGAAAACTGAAAGTAATCGAATCTATGTTTGGGGTGCATGTAGAGGTAACTGTAGTACTTACCTATTCACATTATTTCCAATATTGTCATTGAATCTTATGCATTAAATCACTTACATTATCGATATTTTTAAATTTAGGACATAATGTGGCATTACCTCTCATCACATCATATTCTTCCTTCAATGAAGTATTCTTGAATTGTACATACCCAGGAATGACGTATGGTGCCCTGAAATTAAGTAGCATAATGAAATCAACGAAGAATTCTCAAAACGATCATTTGGAGATCATTAAACTAATAGTCAATTTCGATGAGCGATCGGTTCGTGTTCTTATCTACTGCATAATTGTATGGAAGTTCTTGGATTAATATTTTTCGGAATGTTTCAGAAAAGTAGCGACTTCACTATTGTAGTGGAAGAAAAAGAAATGTTTGTTCATAAGGAGGTTTTAAGGCAGCGTTCGGAGTATTTTAAAACGATGTTTAACGAATCATGGAGTGAAAATAATAAAAAGTATAAGCGCTAAAAAATTAAAATAGAACTTTTTCAAAGTTTTAATAGGCTATCATTGAGTAATATAATTTTTTCATCTTTTAGTGTGCTTCGTGTGAATGATTTTACTTACGAAGCGTTCAAAATATATTTGCAATATTTGTATGGAATGGATATAAACGTGACTCCGGAGAATGTGATGGGTAAATTTATGAATTAATATAGGCGTTTATTTTTTCTCTGTTGCGGATTGTGCCTGTATCTAAAGAAAATTTGTGTTGTTTAGATCTTTTGATGATAGCGCATCGATACATGGATGTTAAACTGAAAAACTTGATTATGGAGAAAGTTGAAGGTGATGAGTTCGTGGAAATGCCTGTTGATTTAGTAAATAAAATGTTAGAGCTTCCACCTCAGGTCTGTAGAACATATGTACTTAAATACATTCATTTCAAATAATTATCTGAGTGTTTACCAAATTGTAATGATTTGTATGTTTTTATAGTCATTTAAAATTATGAGCAGTGTATTTAAGTACATGACATATCCGTCACAGTGATCACTTTTTACGAAATAACTGAAATTAGCGTTCACCAATTCTGAATCGTCTTCTGCGCTAACCTGTTGGGATTCTCTCTTGCAGATAAACAATATGTCGATTCCGAATTCTTTTTTAATTTAGTATTTTATTTTTTTGGTACCTACTTTGTGATACTTATATAATAAAAGTTTTTATGTGATATTTTTTACTTTTTTCATGTATTTTCTTAAACATTTTATGTCACCTTACACGATTGAAGGATATACCTACTCATTTATTGCTATAATTGCTGACATTTTTTCGTTTTTTCACTCTGAAAAAATCACAACGTAATTCTTTCTTTTATTTGAACGACGAGTCTTAAACCTCAAGGTTCATAACAACGTATCTGCATTCTGCCATTTTTGTTTGAGTTTTTTCAAATTTTTATTGTTTCTGCTGTTTCGAACTTCAATTTCAATAGAAAATGAAATTTTTATAATAATTTCGCGTGATTTTCCTTTGATGAAAGGAATAATAAGGCTTCTTAAGATCTACTATGAATGATTTTGGATTTCTCAAATCGAACGGGCCAGTAGTCAACTGCATTTTCCTTCAAAATTAAAAATGTTGGCAATGGAGGTAAAATTACCGATATTGAGCTTGAGCACTAGCAGCTACATACAACGGCGGACGGCGCAACGGCCATGCAACTGGTTGGTTCAACTACCCGCCTCTCTTTCCATCCAAAGATAAACAAAAACATTCTCACGTTATCATCGTCTTATCAATATTCAAGTAATCACGTGCGTGCTATTCTTCATATCCATACAGAATTTCTCAGTTTTCGTTAAAAATATTCAATTTAGGTACATTCAATTATTCAAATTGTTGCTTTGCTAGAGTAGAAAAATAGTTCATAATGTATTATCCAGGTATCGAACAGGAATGATTTAATTTTATCTAAATTCGTCTCTTTCATTTCAGTGTACATATCTCATGTGCAGTAGAAGCGAATGTGTGTTTGTAATTAATATTGATAAGTAATTGGAACTGCCGGGCTTTGAAGAAATGGATTTGATTCACATCCCTTACTTCACCTCGTTAAGTAAAGAGTTTATCAAAGCAATTGACAGAGTATGGGTCTCAGGTAAATAAAATAAACGATTAACGAAATCGTACGAATTGTTTTAATTCTCATATGCATAATGTGTATTTGAATATGTATGCGTAACCACTTTATACTTTTCCAGATAAAAGAGTTTTAATCATAACCAAAAAGGATGAAGTATATGGAATGGGTGAAGGATTGATGGCTGATTCATCTCAAAAATGTGATAATATTCATGAACCGAAAGCTATATCATGTCTAAATGGAAAGAAAGTTGAAGGTATGATGAATAAATAATATGTAAAGAAACTGTCCGATGTGATCAGTGATCGCTGTATTTTAAAATGAGTTCTAGATAGTTCTAGAGAACGAAAATTATTAGCCATTGAAAAAGCCGATGGGCAAAATCAGAAAAGTGTTATACCTAGGTGTTGGAAAATTAAATTGAAAAATTGTAAATCTTTAAAACATTATTTAAATTGAACTTCCTCTGGTTTTGAAAATCGACGCTGATGCAAGTAATTCTTGAAAACGAATACAAAAAGTTCAATAATGAAATGGCCCATCTTTAAAATTAAAGCTAGCCTATCGGCAGCAAAAATTGAAATTTATAGATCAGAGATCAGAACATTTTTTTTACTGTTTATGTTGAGAAGTTAGGTTGAATGATCTGTATTGAAAATTGTGATCAACCTGCTCATTCAACTATGTTATTCGGCCATGTTAGCCTTTTAAGTATTCATGCTGTGGGCAAATTTTCATTCGAAGTTTCTGATCGGTCTTAGTAGTGATCATTTTGGCTGTTGACTCGTTAGAATTAATTCGTAATAGGTAATTGGCATTCAACTATTTTTGACTGAAGCTCTGAAAAATTTAATTAATCACGTCACATGCTTGATTTTGATTTTATAGATTTCATCTTTGGTAAAGAGTTTGTCATTGCTCTAAATGAAGATGGGCGATTATTCAGCTGGGGAGCCAACAATTCAGGACAGTTAGGTCTTGGAGACGTTGGTACGACTTATAAACCGACCTTAATTTCCACTCTGTCAAGTAGAACAATCATCAAAGTTGTTTGCGGAGATAATACTGTTTTTGTGCTGACTGATAAAGGAGAGGTTAGATTTCTCTCTTCATAATCAGCTTGTATTGCAAGCAATTTGAAAGAGATCGTCAATATACGTCGCTTTAATTTGAATGATTCATTTTTGATAGATATTCTCCTGGGGTCTTGGAGATCGTTCTCCAGTCAAAAGTTCTAAACTGAACGACAGAGTAACAGACATCGACATTGTCAAGTCAAATGTTTCGTTGTTTTCTATGTACTCCTACTTTTGTGTTGAAGATGGCAAAGTGAGTAACTAAATTTTTTTCACAGAACACCGGACACTTATGTTACAAGTTTTAATTTATTATAATTATGTATTTTATTTTATGTGTAATGTTTCAGCTTAAATCCATTTCTCAGGGAACCGTTTTGTTCGATAACGTGAAAAACATAGTGTGTGGTTCAAGTCATTTGTTGGCTCTCAAGCACGATGGTAGTCTGTATAGCACAGGGTATAATGAAAAAGGTCAGCTGGGAATTGGCAAAATAAATGATAAATGTACAAACGAATGTGTTCGAGTTCTAAATATTTCTGAAAAGTATAATTCTTTCTTTTACTCAAACGGGCATTTTTATGGTCTCACAGTTCGTATTTTCACATAGGTAATGTATTTGATTTGTTATTCGTAGGATTATTGAAATTGCCTCCGTACTGGATACATGTGCTGCGAAAACTGAAAGTAATCGAATCTATGTTTGGGGTGCATGTAAAGGTAACTGTAGTGTTTAAATTATTTCCTTTAATGCCATTAAATCTTATGCATTAAATTACCTACTTGATCGATTTTTTTAAATTTAGGACATACTGTGCCTTCACCTTTCCTCACATCATATTCTTCTTTCAACGAAGCATTTTTGAATTGTACGTACCCAGTAATGACGTATGGTGGCCTGGAATTAAGTAGCATAATGAAATCAGCGAAGAATACTCAAAACGATCATTTGGAGATTATTAAATTAATAGTCAATTTCGATGAGCGATCGGTTCGTGTCCTTATTTATCAACTGCATAATTGTATGGAAGTTCTTGGATTAATATTTTTCGGAATGTTTCAGAAAAGTAGCGACTTCATTGTTGTGGTAGAAGAAAAAGAAATTTTCGTTCATAAGGAGATTTTAAGGCAGCGTTCGGAGTATTTTAAAACTATGTTGAACGAATCGTGGAGTGAAAATAATAAAAAGTATAAGCGCTAAAAAATTAAAATAGAACTTTTTCAAACTTTTAATAGGCTATCATTGAATAATATAATTTTTTCATCTTTTAGTGTGCTTCGTGTGAATGATTTTACTTACGAAGCGTTCAAAATATATTTGCAATATTTGTATGGAATGGATATGAAGAGTGATATTCCAAAACTCGCTTTGTCCATTTTTATCAAAGTTGGGTTTTCAGTGGTACCTAGTAGATGAAGTATTAACTCACATTCCTACATCATCAACCTACCAAAATGAGGTGTTAAACTCACCTAAATAGCCAATTCACTAAAAATAAAAAATAAAATAATGTTCCAAAACGCGCTTTGTCCATTTTTATTGAAATTTTTTTTAGCAGTATTTAGTGGATGAAATGTATACCTACCCTCCTACATCATAAATCCACCCAAATAAAGTGCTAAACTCGCCTAAAAAGCCAATTTACCCGTTTAAAGGGAAACTGTTTTTCCTCTCTCCTGAAAAGTTGTGAAAATGGACAAAGCGAGTTTTGGAATATCACTCTTCATATAAACGTGACTCCGGAGAATGTGATGGGTAAATTTATAAATTAATATAGGCGTTTATTTTTTCTCTGTTGCGGATTGTGGCTGTATCTAAAGAAAATTTGTGTTGTTTAGATCTTTTGATGATAGCGCATCGATACATGGATGTTAAACTGAAAAACTTGATTATGGAGAATATTGAAGGTGCTGAGGTTATGGAAACGTCTGTTGATTTGGCTAATAAAATTTTAGAGCTTTCACCTCAGGTCTGTAGAATATATGTAGATAGGTACTTGAATACATTCGTCTTAAATAATTATCTGAGTGTTTACCAAATTATGATGATTTGTACATTTTTATAGGCATTTAAAATTACGAGCGGTCTATTTAAATACATGACGTATCCGTCACAGTGATCATTTTTTACAAAAATTACTGAAATCAGCATTCACCAATTCTGAATTGTCTTCTACGCTAACGTGATGTGATTCTCATTTGTAGATGAGAAATCGTTAATTCCGATTTTTTTTTTCAATTTTCTATTTTGTTGGTACCTTCTTTGTGATACTTATTCAGTAAAAGTTTTTATGTGATATTTCAAACCTTTTTCGTGTTTTCTCTGAAACACTGCCTTATATCACCTACACGGTTGAAGGATACCTACTCATTTATTTAGTTGAAAATAAAAGTAAGCATGCCTGTTTTTAAGGAATCTTCACGTCGAAACCTCGAAACCTCCCATTTTTCAGACCCTTGTAGGGTCCATTAGTCAATTTGGGGTTCACTTAAAATTGGTTGAAATGAAAATCCCGAAACCAAAACCGATTCATCTCAAAACCAAAACAATTTTTTCAATCCCAAAACCGTAATGAAAATTTAGAAGAACAAATCCCGAAATGAATAAATTTCAATCCCGAAACCGAAATCTAGTCCCAAAATTGTTTTGGTCCTACAGCTCTGGCAAAAATGGACGTTTTTTCGTTGTTTGGGCCCATTTTTTCAAAAAATTTTCGCTCGAGCGACCATAAAATCATCACATATCATGACAAGTTTCTAGAAAATTACCCCTAATTTCAATTTCTCATGCCTAAAAATCTGGGGTTTCCTCCTCTTTGAGAAAACTGAAAATCTCTGAACACTCAAAAGTTCTACCGATAATTTTCAAAAATTTATCGATAGTTATCATTAGGAAAAATTACAGCAGCTCCAACGGCCGTAACTAGTGAACAGGAACTAGTTCAACTCCCCACCTCTGAGCGCCACTCTTCCCATCCAAAGATAAACATAAACATTGTCACATTATCCTTATCGTCTTATCACAAGTATGAAGTAATCCGGGGCGTGCTATACTTTGTAACTTATTTGTATCCATACAGAATTTCTCAGTTTTCGTTAAAACTCTTCAATTTAGGTACATAATTATTCATATTAAATTGTTGCTTTGCTAGAGTATGTATTATCCAGGTATCGAGCAATGCGCAGTTGATCTTGATTTCATTTCAGTGTCTCTCATAGTACGTGACGAAACCGTAAATATCACCGTAAGAGCCGTGTTTTTGTGGCTCTGCTGACTTGTGTTTACGAGAATGTTTTTTCGTATGGGCAATGTCGTTCTTCATGACGTTCCTTTATTTCGTGTAAATACACATATTGTTGGCTGCTTTTTTTCGTTTTTTTAAACGTCGACGTCTTCGTGCATGTTTACTTTATTAAAAAATAAATAAATTGATCTGTTTGTCTCGTCTCATTTATTTGTTTTGTTGCGTTTCTTCAATTGATTATTATATTTAATTAATTATTTAATTAATATTTAATTATGACACGATTAAAGTGTAAATGCGGTGTCGCGTTTGCACACAAAAATTCTTTGATTCGTCATATTCGGACGAAGCACAAGAGGGAGCAAATCACCAAAAATTTTTTTTCAAACGCTCAATACGTAAGACATACATATACTTTTTATATTAAATATGCTAAGTGTAGTTATAAAATAAGTTTCCAAGACTTATGTGTGTAGTTCATTGTGTTGTGATACCTATGCACGTCTCATCACATTCTACCTACATGTTTCAAACACGTATTGTACTGATGTGTTATGAACAGCTGGTTCCAGTTGAACATTAGCAATACGAACGTACATCGTAGATTGTTACGTTAGAATAAAATGACTTGGATAAGAGTTCTTATTATTATTATTATTATTTATCTTAGGAATGTAATGATTGCAAACGAAGATTTCAGAGAAAAGACAGTCTACAAAGGCATATTCTACAGCAACATATGAAAGAAGAAAAACCTACCTACGTAAGAAAATTGCTCGATCATTTATTCAATAATTTAAATTCTGACTGAAGTTAACTTTATTTTTGGGTGTTTTGAATTTCTTCAACTTTAGAAATGTAATCGTTGTGGGAGTGATTTCCATAAAAAAAAACGCTCTAATACTACACTTATCAAAAACTCAGAAATGCGTAAGTATACAAAAATATTGAGTCCGTCCCTGTTCATAAAAAAAAAAAAACATTAATTAATAAAAACATTGATTACCTACTAACATTTCAGCAATCCGATAAATCAGCCAGCATCGCGGAAAAAAGCATTTCAAGTTCAGAAAAAGATCAGGTAAATTTTCTTCACACTGGGCACTTGTTCAAATTACGATAACTGTATCACATTATTAAAATGATCTTTCAAGTCACAATTTTCTCCACTTACCTACCTATCTACCTACCTGTAAAATAATTTTACGGATGCATAGATAGTTCGGCGTATCCATAGTCAAAACCTAAAATACCTACACATCATTTTGAGTTCTCTAGCCTGAATATATACTGACATATTCCTTCAAATTTTTCTAAAATATGTAGGTACCTACCTATTGACATCGATACTAAATTTTACTGTTATTTACAGGGGTTAAAAAGGTACAACTGCGTAATGTGTGAAGAGAGCTTCAAACTGCAATCTGAAATTCGAAATCATCTTACTCAAACACACGGCATCGATACAGTATCGCACGAATTGAAATTCAATTCCGTAGAGACGTTCGAAACATGGAAGGAAGAAGAAGAAAAAAAATTGATTTGCCAATTTCGTCGGCAGAGGACAAGCAAAAATAAAAAAAGAAAAACCACAACTGTAACCTACACCTGCTCTAGGTCAGGGCAGCACACGAGCAAATCAACAAATAAACGGAAGCTGAAATTACAAGGAACAAAAAAGATAGGAGGCTTTTGTCCTGCCAACATCGTTTCTACACGAACTAAGCACAGTGATGGTACTTGTTCATTGTCAATTTTATACACGTCAACCCATGTTGGGCATACTGTAAATGACGAATCTCAAGTAGCCCACATGAGAATACCCATCAAAGATAGGAACGAAATTGCCTCGAAAATTGCAGCAGGAGTTCCGTTCCGCAGGTTGCAGCAGGACTTGAATGAAAGAATGCAGGAAGAAGAATTCACAAGTAATAAGTTACTTTTAGCAACAAATGATGATTTTAGAAACATCTCTAAAGCATTCAACATTGGAAATGCGAATTCCACCATTGATACGGATATGGAGGATGTTGAAAAATTTCTGAATGAAAACGAGGAATTCGTTTTATTTTCAAAAAAACAAAAGGAAACTGTTGACGAGTATCCGGAATTGGAAAAAGATGATATTCTGATTGTTCTGATGTCTGGAACCCAAAAAAAACTTCTTCAAGAATTTGGTAAGGTTGCAATGATATGATAGGTACCTACCTAATTATGAAGCACTTGAATTTATTAATAATTTGAATTTTTTTCAATAGGTAAAATGATATGCATGGATGGGACCCATGGGATTAGCCCATATGGGTTTGTGCTGCACACTATCCTCGTAATTGACGAATTCCAGGAAGGTATACCAGCAGCTTTTGCCATTTCAAACAAAAGCGACTTACCAACGATGAAGGCATACATATCGATTGTGAAGAAGGCAGTTGGGGTAATTCAAAGTCAAGTTATAATGAGTGATATGCAGCCAACATATGCCAACGCGTGGCAGGCAGTCATGGGTCCAGCTGAGTTTGGGTCATTTTATTGTACATGGCACGTCCGCGAGGCATGGCGGAAAAATCTTAAGAAAATCGCAGATAAAAGCACACGAAAGGAGGTCTACAACGATCTAATGGCTGTGTCATGTGAGCGAAGTATTGCCGATTTCTCCACAAAATTGGAAAATTTTTTAGATAAGTATACTGCAATTGATGGATGCAACGATTTTATAGAATACTTCAAATCCAATTATTATAATTCCCAGGAGCAGTGGGCTTATTGCTATCGTTTCCACATTGGTATAAATACAAACATGTATTTAGAAGCTTTTCACAAGAAACTAAAATATCACATTGGCGATACAAAAAAGATACGACTTCTGTTTTTTGGTCTAAATCTGTTGAAAACTTGTATCTTACAATTATATCGCGAAAGATTACGCAAAAAATTTATTGGAAAACTTTCTTTCAAGTTGAGGAACTTGAGAGCTCGCCATAAAGAAGCTTTAAAAAGTGCTGAAGAGTTTGTGGTGTCAACTTCGGATGAAAATGCCTGGCATTATAAGAATGGAAAACATACATTGATGAAAAATTTTAATGAGTGCCCAGAAACTACATGCCGTTTGAAATGTGACGAATGCCTGGTATGCATTCATCAATTTATGTGTACATGTGAGGACGCATCTATTCGAGGGAATATGCGTATACATGTACACATATTGTGTCGAAGTATAATGAAAAATGCCGCAGCGCCAATACCGCCATCCCTTCCTGCTGATGAAAGTAGAACTGAAATTAGAACCAGTACTACTGAGGAGATCAATGAACTGAATGAACCATCAACTTCCAAGTCCAAAGTTCGAAATTTGCGGCTCACGCCAGAAATGAAAACTGAATATGAGGAAAGATTCAGAAATATTTTAAATTCTGACAATGCAGTTTTGATCGCCGATGTCCGAAAGAAATTAAAATGCTGGGAACTGCAGTCCCAAAAAAAGAAGTTTTTAAAATCAAAGTTGACTGGGTTCACCGTAAATAAGGGTCGCGGAAAAATATCAAAACAAAAACGATTTTTCGCAACTAACAAAAAATTCATAAAAAATAAGAAAAAATCTCGAAATACTAAAGTTGTTTAGTAAAAACTTAGATACCTATGTAATTTTTGATTTTTTTAAAGAAGTTTCAATTTTTTTTAAAATTGCGTTATTTTTGAATTTTCAACTGGAAAGTTGGAAAGTTCCGATTTTTTTCTAATTTTTAAATGTGTAATTAGTTTAGTTTTCTATCAAGTATCCGTATTCTAGATACCTGTATTTTAAAATTTTATACTACTTTGTAATTCTTTAGATGGGAAAATCAAAATGTTTCAACTTTGGCTTCATGTAGAATGAAGGATAGAATTAGAAATATTACGGTGAATCTATTGGCGTATTCGATTATTTACGTAATAAAAATTTGGTTCAAATAATTTTTTTTACACGCAAACATAGTCAGACACGTAAAAAAAAAGCAAAAAAAAAACGTGAAAAAAAAACATCGTGTGACAGAACAGAGAACACGCAGGAAACAACTTGGAACGGGACACGAACTCACCAATGCACAAATAAACGAAAGATACGAATGAATGAACGAACGAACACGAACTACAGAGAAAAAAACGAGAGCCACAAAAACACAGCTCTCGCGGTGATATTTACGGTTTCGTTATTACGTGCAGTAGAAGCGTAGAAGCGAATGTGTGTTTGTAATTAATATTGATAAATAATTGGAACTGCCGGCTTTGAAGAAATGGATTTGATTCAGATTCCTTACTTCACCTCGTTAAGTAACGAGTTTGTCAAAGCAATTGACAGAGTATGGGTCTCAGGTAAATAAAATAAACGATTAACGAAATCGTTCGAATTGTTTTAATTAATTCTCATATATGTATTTGAATATTTATATGTAACCACATTATACTTTTCCAGATAAAAGAGTTTTAATCATAACCAAAAAGGATGAAGTATATGGAATGGGTGAAGGATTGATGGCTGATTCATCTCAAAAATGTGATAATATTCATGAACCGAAAGCTATATCATGTCTAAATGGAAAAAAAGTAAAAGGTATGATGAATAAATATGTGAAGAAACTGTCAGAGATGTGATCATTGATCGCTGTATTTTAAAATAAGTTTTAGAGAACGAAAATGATTAACCATTGAAAAAGGCAATGTACAAAATCAAAAAAGTGTTTCAGGTGATTGAAAATTAATTCTGTAAATCGTTGGAACAGTTTTTAAATTGAACTTCCTCTGGTTATTAAAATCGATGTTGAAAAACAAATAAAAAAAGTTCAATAATAAAATGACCAACCTTTAAAATCAAAGCTAGTCTATCGGCAGAAAAAATTGAAATTTATGGATCAGAGATCAGATCATTTTACTCGGCTGATGTTAGCCCTCTGTATCTCAGTAGCAATCATTTCGGCTGTTGTCTCGTCAGAATTAATTAGTAATTATTGATGTTTAACTATTTTTGGTTTGAAGCTCTGATTTTAATTTTATAGATTTCATCATTGGTGAAGAATTTGTAATTGCTGTAAATGAAGATGGGCGATTATTCAGCTGGGGAGCCAATGATTCAGGACAGTTAGGTCTTGGAAACTGTGGTACGACTTATACACCGACCTTAATTTCCTCACTATCAAGTGAAACAATCACCAAAGTTGCTCGCAAAGATAATACTGTTCATGCGCTGAGTGATAAAGGAAAGGTACATACGATTTTTTTCTTCATAATCAATATGCATTGCAAGCAATTTGAACGAGATCGTCGATATTGATGCTGCTTTGATTTAAATGTTTCATTTTGGATAGCTATTCTCCTGGGGTCAGTTTCTAGAACGCGTTCCAGTTAAAAGTTCTAAACTGACCGATAGAGTAACGGACATCGCTCTTGTCACGTCAAATATCCTGATGTTGTTTTCCAAATACCGCTCCTTTTGTGTTGACGATAACAAAGTGAGTAACTAAAAATTGTTTTTTTTTCAGGACACCGGACATCTAATGTTAATATTCTGTTCTACTTTATTATACATATTTCATGTGTAATGTTTCAGCTTAAATCCATTTATGAGGGGACAGTTTTGTTCGATAACGTTAAAAACATAGTATGCGGCTCAAGTCATTTGTTGGCTCTCAAGCACGATGGCACTCTGTATAGTACAGGGTATAATGAAAAAGGTCAGCTGGGAATTGGCATTATAAATAAAGAATGTGTAAACGAATGTGTTCGAGTTCTAAATATTTCTGAAAAGTATTATTCTTTCTTTTACTCATACGCTCATTTTTATGCTCTCACAGTTCGTATTTTCACATAGTTAATGTATTTGATTTGTTATTCGTAGGATTATTGAAATTGCCACCGTATTGGATACATGTGCTGCGAAAACTGAAAGTAATCAAATCTATGTTTGGGGTGCTTGTCGAGGTAAACACCGTATACGGATAATTTCCAACATTGTCACTTGAACTTACGTATTACTTTTTTAATTTTTTTATGTTAAGGACAAATTGTGCCTTCACCTTTCCTCACGTCATATGCTACTTTCAATGAAGTATTCTTGAATTGTTCGGAGTCAAACTCCTTCAAAACGTATGGTGCCTTGAAATTGAGTAGCATAATGAAATCAACGAAGAATACTCAAAACGATCATTTGGAGATCATTAAACTAATAGTCGATTTCGATGAGCCATCGGTTCGTGCTTTCATTATCATCCACTATGTAATCGTGCAGAAGTTCTTGGATTAATATACGTACATATCTTTCGGAATGTTTCAGAAAAGTAGCGACTTCACTATTGTGGTAGAAGAAAAACAAATTTTCGTTCATAAGGAAGTTTTAAGGCAACGTTCAGAGTATTTTAAAACGATGTTAAACGAATCATGGAGTGAAAATAATAAAAAGTATAAGCGCTTTTAAATTCAAATAGGACTTTTTCAAGGTTTTTACTTAATACGCTATTATTGAATAACATAATTTTTTCATCTTTCAGTGTGCTCCGTGTGAATGATTTTACTTACGAAGCGTTCAAAATATATCTGCAATATTTGTATGGAATGGACATAAACGTAACTCCGGAGAATGTGATGGGTAAATTTCTAAATTAATATAGGCGTCTATTTTTTTCTCTGTTGTGACTTTTGTGGCTGTATCTAAAGAAAATGTGTTGTTTAGATCTTTTGATGATAGCGCATCGATACATGGATGGTAAACTGAAAAACTTGATTAAGGAGAAAATTGAAGGTGATGAGTTTATGGAAATGTCTGTTGATTCGGCAAATAAAATTTTGGAGTTTCCACCTCAGGTCTGTAGAACATACTTGAATACATTCGTTTTAAATAATTATCCGAGTGTTTACCAAATTACGATGATTTGTACATTTTTATAGGCATTTAAAATTACGAGCGGTTTATTCAAGTACATGACGTATCCGTCACAGTGATCATTTTTTACGAAATTTCTGGAATTAGCGTTTACCAATTTCAGAATCGTCTTCTGTGCTAAGCTGATGAAATTCTCATTTGCAGATAATTAATTTTTGATTCCGAATTCTTTTTTAATTTTGTATTTTTTTGATATCTACCTACTTTGTGATACTTTTATTATAAAAGTTTTTATGTGATATTTCAAACCTTTTTCATGTCTTTTCTGAAACATTACCTTATGCCATCTTCACGATTGAAGGGTGCTTACTCATTTATTTAGTCAAAAACAGAAATGGGTCATTCCATGTCAATTCGACCAAAAAAATGCGATCGCAAAATTAAATTTTTTATAAGACAGGAGATAGCAAAATAATGTAGCTTCACTCTCGGTTTGGTTCTCGATCTCAATATTTCATTCAGACAACATCATAGTATACCTTAATTCAAACCGTCAAGCACCCTACGGCTCGAGCCCCCAAGAAGGAAGGCACCCCAGCAGATTGAAAAATAAAATCTAGCTTATAAATGCAATTTCGAAACAATAGATACTTGTAACATCGAATTGATGACATAAGTTCCAAAAATACTCTGCAGGTAATTGGTACCAATAATGCTCAGCTGTATTCAATCCAACTTATACATAGACAAACAGATAAGTTAAATTGGCCGATGAATGATTGCATTGATTCGAATTAAAGTGATAAAAATATCCGATTCCTCCCTGCTTCTCAAATTATAATGATAACGCAGCTTTTGATGCTTTATATAAACGAATAATCCGGCGAATATTGTTATTCGGTGGGTATTGCGCAACAAAAACTCACTGCAGTTTTCAATTTTCATTAGTGAATAAACGGGGCGCGTTGGTGCTTTTTAAATTGAAATTTGCGTTTTTCGAAGAACTAGACGGGTAAAATGCCTCTTGTATTGTACAGTTTTTTGGCCAGTCCACCGGCTAGAGCTGCGAATCTTCTGTTAAAAGCTCTACAAATTCCTTACGAACGACAAGAAATTAATATAGGGAAAGGTGATCAACGCAGCGAACAATTTCAAAAAGTGAGTAGGTACTTAGCGTACACATTTTTATTTATTCCTATACCTATGTAGAAACTAATTTTGATTACTGTTGATTTTTTTGGTTCAAAATTGCAGATAAATCCTCAGCATACCGTTCCCACGCTTCAAGATGGTGATTTCATTATATGGGATAGGTATGTACCGTATGTTAGCATAAATTCCAATACATAGCATTTATACCTACCTATACGTATCTGAATAATATTTTGTTCACTATTTTTATATTTGTAGTCATGCAATAAACGCCTACGTCGTCAATCAATACGCTGAAGATAATCCCCTATATCCAAAAAATCCAAAAAAACGAGCTTTAATAGATCAACGTTTACATTTTGACAGTGGTGTTCTTTTTCCAAAAATTATAAAAACGACGGTTAGAAAATGATATAAACTTATTTTACAACTTACAAGATATCTTCCCAATCTTCAAATTAAATTAAATTATTGTGTTTTTTTTCACTACAGCGTGATATCAAACTGAAAACGATAACTTCTGTTACCGAGGAAATCGTAACGTCGTTTGAAAATGCTTATGATTTTGTTGAAAAGTTTTTGAAGAGTAATAAATATGCTGCTGGAGATGAAATTACTATTGCTGATTTTTCTTTCGTTACTTCGTTGACTACGATGAATGTAAGTAAAACTTAAAAGTGCGTGGATTATTAAAATTGCATGGGAATGATTACGCAGCTTTACAAGTTATTGTTGATTTTCTATTTTATTCTACCAGGTAATTGTGCCAATCGATCAACAGAAATACCCATTAATAAATAAATACTTGGAATCGTTGAAATCGCAGCTGAAAAGTTATGAAGAAATTAACGAAAAAGGACTCGAAGATTATACTGAAATTTTGAAAAACGTCAATTTCAAATTTTTGAAAAAGTAAATGTAGGTACGTAGATCAACTTATAGGTAGGTGTGTACTTTTTCTGTATGCACCTAATATTACAAATGTATCGTCTTTTATAATGTAAAAACATACATTACATACACCTAATTACAGTTTAGTTTATTCAATAATTTTTTTTGCATCCACAGCATCATTAGAAAATTACTTAGGTAGTAAAAAAAATTAATGTGAGAATTTTTGAAAATTGAAAAAAACAGCTGCTGAAATATATCTTTTAAACTTTATTTTTGAATATTTTTTCTTTATTTCGAGAAGGTTTTTACAATATTCTGACGAGTTTAATTAGATACCTACCTATTTCATTTTTAGCACATTTTCTCAAAATTTAGCTTGGCCTACCGTGCATAAATTTTCCGAAATTTCTGCATTGTTTTACGCAATTTTTGCATTTTTTTCTTACGGATTTCCAACCGTTTTTTTGTTAATTTTACTGATGTGTTGGTATGGTACCAACCTTGTTTCACCCTTGAGAATGATTTATTCAGAATCGAAAAACCTTTCGAGAACGACTGAACCACTGAAGTGAATAAAATATAATGAAGAAGGGCACGGAAAAAATCAATAATCTCAAATCTATGGAAACAAATTGAAGATGATTTGGTCGTGAATGAATAAATCGCGTTTTTCAAGCAGTATAAGTGTAGGTAGGTATACAATAATAATCTCTGATCTTCAAATCAAGTGGACAAGAGAAAGAAATGATGTCACGTGTTGGTATCTTACTAAATTGTTACCTACTTATAACGTGTGCCTCTACCTAGGTAGGTAGTGTAGGTTAGGTACTTGATGAAAATAATCTCTTGTAACGTTGACGACCCAATCAATCAGGTACCTATGCGTAAATATTTCAATCTCCACTTATCACTATCTTTGCAATAAAGCTTTCAGTATTTTAATACCTACCTAAGAAATAACAGCTCACGTAATACCTACGATTTTTGAAGTTTACAATCAGTATCAGCCTTATTATTCAGCGTTCATTCATAAGTAGGCGCCTATCCAAAAATTGTGTTTTTCGGTTTAATGAAATGCCTCTTGTACTGTACAGTTATCTACTCTGCCCTCCAGCGAGAACTTCAAATCTTGTGTTGAAAGCTTTGAATATTCCTTACAAGCAAAGAGAAATTGATATAAGCAAACGTGATCAATACGACGAGAATTTTCAAAAAGTAAGTTGAAAATCACTTCTAACAAAGGAACATCTTGAGGGGACCGCGATTTTTGGAAAGAGCATAGTCTAAAACCCCCAAAACCAAATTTTCAGCTGCCCAAGTTCATTTTTCGATTTTTGGCGAACGTTTGAAAATTCAAAATTGACTGTTTTTAGCGATTCATTCATTTTTGTAAACAGTACGTACTTGATCAGTGAAAATGGTCAAAATAAATCCCAAAACTATTATCAATTACCCAAATCCAAATTTCATCATTTCCAGCCATTCTGGAGCATCCCCAGTGCGATTTTTCAATTTCTCCAGAATTTTGAATTTGCTCCAGATAGAAGGCGTGAATATGCAGTTGGGCAGCTAAAAATCGAGTTGTGTATTACACTCGATCTGTTTAACAAGTTTATTTACATTTGAGCCGATTTCGAGAGTGACATCTCAAAAGTGGGTTTTTGACCATCATCCAAAAAATCAAAAGTTTCCCGTTTGCTTAGAAATTTTTGAAATTTGCACGAATCGCTGCATTTCTTCCAAAACTAACCCCCGGAGCGCAAATTCTACCATTTCCAGCGGTTTGGGAACCTCCAACAAGATTTTGAATTTCTCCAGAATTTTGAATTTGCTCCAGAAGGCGCGAATACAGGGTGTTAAATGAATCGTGGGCAATAATTTCACAATAGATGCAACTCGATCGAGTAGACGAACAAAAAACGTTTTATGATTACATAGTTGCCTACCCTGTAAAATGAAGGCGCTACGTGCTCCACAAAAGTGGAAATTTACGAATTTTGAAAAATTCATCAAAACTAACCCATAGTACTCGAGTGGACGAACAAAAACAGTTTTTATGACTTGCCTATCTTCAAAATTGAAGGGGCTAACCTGATTCAAAATTTCCAAATTTTGAGTGCCCCAAATTTGAATTTTGAAATTGTGCTGGCCCCTTCAATTTTGAAGATAGGAAATTGGTCATAATAACTTTTTTTGTTCATCCACTCAAGTACTATGGGGTAGGGACATCATTTAAATAATACAAACATTTTTTTACTGTCTGCAAATTGATGAAATTACCCCAATTTTGGACTAAAATTTACCAATTTTGAAAAATTTATCAAAAATAAGAAGATGTTTGATTTGAATTATTTAAATGATGTCTCTAACACATAGTACTCGAGTGGGCAAACAAAAAAAGTTATTATGACCAATTGCCTTCTTCAAAATTGAAGGGGCCAGCACAATTTCAAAATTCAAATTTGGGGCACTCAAAATTTGGAAATTTTGAATCAGGTTTGCCCCTTCAATTTTGAAGATAGGCAATTGGTCATAATAACTGTTTTTGTTCGTCCACTCGAGTACTATGGGTTAGGGGCATCACTTGAATGATTCAAGCGTTTTCTTATTTTTGATGAATTTTCCAAAATTCGTAAATTTCTAGTTTTGCGGCGCACGTATTAGCGCCTTCATTTTACAAGATGAGCAACTTATCATAATAACGTTTTTTGTTCGTCTACTCGAGTTGCCCAACGATTTATTCAACACCCTGTATATGAAGTTGGGCTGCTAAAAATCGAGTTGTGTATTACACTCGACCTGTTTAACGAGTTTATCCACATTTGAGCCGATTTCGAGAGCGATACCTCAAAAGACGTGGTTTTTTGACCAACTTTTTTCAAAATTAAAATATCCAAAAAATCAAAAGTTTCCCGTTCGCGTGGAAATTTTTGAAACTCGCGCGAATCGCTGTATTTTGTCCATAAATAACTGTCCAAATCCCAATTTCATCGTTTCCAGCCATTTTGGAGCTTCCAGCACAATTTTCAATTTCTCCGGAATTTTGAATTTGCTCCAGAAGGTGTGAAAATGCAGTTGGGCAGCTAAAAATCGAGTTGTGTATTACACTCGACCTGTTTATAGAGTTTATCTACATTTGAGCCGATTTTGGGAGTATACTTGATTTTTTGGATTTTTTAATTTAAAAGCTGATCAAAAACCACTCTTGAGGTGTCACTTCCAAGATCGGCTCAAATGTAGATAAACTCGTTAAACAGGTCAAGTATAACACACAACTCGATTTTTAGCTTCCCAACTTCATATTCACGTCTTCTGGAGCAAATTCAAAATTTTGGAGAAATTGAAAAATCGCGCTGGAGGCTCCAGAATGGCTGGAAATGGTGAAATTCGGATTTGGGTAATTGATAATAGTTTTGGGATTTATTTTGACCATTTTTACTGATCAAGTACGTACTTTTTTTAAAAAAGCATAAATCGCCAAAAACAGTCAATTTTGAATTTTCAAAAATTCGCCAAAAATCGAAAAATGAACTTGGGCAGCTGAAAATTTGGTTTTGGGGGTTTTAGACTATGCCCTTTCCAATAATCGCGGTCCCGTTACTCCCGTTCAAATCGGAATGTGACACCTCAGAGGTTCCCTTGTTTTTTAGAAGTAGAAGATTGAAAAAATTCAGAACAAGCGCTGAACTAAAATGAAGAGTAGCTAGGTTTTTGAATTGCACTCCATTCACCTGCGAGCTGACAAAATAAGATGGTCCAGCATCCACCTCCGCCGCACCCACTACTGCAGCAACTGCACTCCTCACCTCCGCCCTACCAAAGATAAACAAAAACATTACCCTTATCACATGTACATATTTTTTCTGAAATTTTGGAATAATTTTGTTTTATGTTATACTGAATTCCTAATATTTAGGTAGGTATGGAATCATTATTATGATTAATGATCATTACTCATTAGTAAATACTCAAGTTGATTCGTCATAGAGTGATTAAATTCTATCTACATTCTTTTTTCAGCGTCTCTCATCGAAATACATGCAGTTAATGCGGATAATATGTGTGTGTCATATCATATTGATAACTAATTAAAACTGCAGACTGTAAAAAAATGGATTTGATTCACATCCCTCACTTTACTTCATTGAAAACTGAATTTGTTAGAGCAATTGACAGAGTATGGGTATCAGGTACCTAACATATAAACTAAATTGTTTGATTTGTTTTTATCACATAGGTGCATGTTCATTGTGTACTTGAATTATTTATCTAAGTACCTGTACATATATTATGGCTAACTATTTTTTCAGATGAAAGAGTTTTGATCATAACCGAGAAGGATGAAGTTTACGGAATAGGCAAAGGTTTGATGAGTGATTCAAAAGGACGTTGTGATGTTCATGAACCGGTGACTATCTACAATCTGAATGGGAAAAAAGTGAAAGGTAAGATGAATAAACATGTACAAGGTGCCCAAAAATATCGTGAACCTCTAAAAAAGTTTTCTGCTAAATGTTTCAGTTGACCACAGTGAATGATAATAATGATAGCGCATGATTGGTTGTTAGACTGAGGTGATAACATTCCACCAATCATATGCATCTATTTTGCATTGCCAACCTATATTTTTAATTAAAAACTTTCTTAGGGGTTTACGATATTTCTGGGCACCCTGTATGTACTCAACTATCCAGGGTAATCGTCAGATATGATCATCATCAATCAGAAATCAGAATTAACATCACCTTTGCCTACTTCACATATTCAGAAAGATAACCAAACACCGTAATTTTGGTTTTCATATGTATGTATTTTAAAATATGCCTACCTACATTATTATGTTCTTTAAAAAAAAAAAAATTGTCTCATGTATGAAATCTAACATACGTAGATATAGGAAACTAGTGAAACTACTGAAAACAAACAAAAATGATTCTCTATTCAAATGACAATAACTCAATTGTGGAGTTACCTTATACTTACAGATGGTTGAAAATTACATTATAAATCGAAAAATTTAATTTCAAACCATTTTTCTCCTTCGATTATTCAAGTACACTTGGCAAATTTTAAGGTGATATAAGGTGGGGTGAAAACATATTGTTATCCTTTGAGTACCTACAATTTTTTTAGGCAAATTTTCATTCCAAATTTCTGATCAGTTCCAATTCAATGGTGATCACTGATCACTCTGCCCTGTTCACTAGTTAGAATTAGAAATTAGAATTAGAAGGTGATAAATGACGATTGGTATTGAAATTGATTTTTGAAATAATTTTTAAAGTATTAATTTAATGAAATTTTAATACTTAGTGTGAATGATTTTAATTTTCTAGATTTCGTTTTTGGTGATGATTTTGTCTTCGCTGTGAATGAAAATGGACAATTATTTAGCTGGGGAGCCAACGAATGTGGGCAGTTGGGTCTTGGGAACCAAGTTACGACTTATTCACCGACCTTGGTTTCATCTCTGTCAAGTAAAAAAGTTATTAAAGTCGTTTGCAGAAGTAAGCAGGGTTTCGCGCTGTCTGATGATGGACAGGTGAGATCTTCGAAATCACCCTCACGGAAAAAAAATAGTACTTTCTGAGTAGTAGTTTTTTAACGGAGTAAAAAGTACTACTTTTTAACACCTTCATGGAGAAATATTAGTAGTTTTACGTAAAAACTACTACTTTTGTCTAAAAACTAGTTCAAATTACTACTTCGTAAGTAGTAGTTTTGAAGTAGTAATTTTAACTAGTTTTTAGACAAAAGTAGTAGTTTTTACGTAAAACTACTAATATTTCTCTATGAAGGTGTTAAAAAGTAGTACTTTTTACTCCGTTAAAAAACTACTACTCAGAAAGTACTATTTTTTTTCCGTAAGGGCAACCTATATGTAAAGCTGATGTTCATGTTCGATGTATCTAGATCTACAACTACATATGTTGCTTTTATTTAAAATGTTTTATTTTGGATAGCTATTTTTCTGGGGTGGTAATTCAAATCTGTCTCCAGTCAAAACTGGGAAACTGAATGATAGAGTCACAGACATCTTGTAATTTTTTTTAGCATGTTACGTATTCTACTCGATTATACATTCTACTCGTATCAGCATTTAAGCATTCCCTACATCGTTTCAGCAACGCGTACATGCGCGCGCACGCGTATATAAGTAGTTTTCGTTTTCGTCGTTGTTCCGCTGCTTCTATAGCGTTCGAAAACGAGATCCAGCAACCAGCAGCGATGGCGGTGTGGCAGGACAGAAGGCTTGGTAATCGGAAGGTCCAGAGTTCGATCCCCGCTCGATTCCAAATTTTTGAAAATTTTTTTTTGCCATAAATTTTTTTTCAAGTGTATTTTATTAATATTATTTTTATTTTTCGAATAGTATGCCGAATTAGGCGAGGCGAAGCCGAGCCGTTCATAATTTATATTTCACTCGATCGACATTACTCCCCTTGGTGAGTTCAGACGGAGGCTGGACATTTACCGTGTATGTAGCACTTGCGGTTGTTTATAAAAAAATTGTACTCACCGAGGCCGAAGGCCGAGGGAAGTTAAACGACATAGTATGAACGACAAAGCGACCAGCGCAACCGAGGCGAAGCCGAGGTGAGCAGACACAACGCCCCCCAACACTAAAAACAGCAATACATACGTGATAAATATCCCTTGTTGCTGAAATGTATGTAGGGAATGGTAAAATGCCTGGTCACTATCGTATTGGTAGATAGCGCTTTAATACAAAGCCAAATATTCAGTTAGGTAAAAATTAGGATTAATTATATACACGTTATCGAAGTGTTAAATTGTAAATAAGTTTGAATAAAATGTTATAAAAAACGTATTAAAATATGTGAAGTTAAATTCAGAAATCAATACGTTGGTGTCAAACACCATATTTGGCGACGAGAATGGCTCAACTTGATGCGGCTGCACTTGCACGGCTTTTAGCGAGTCTCGAAACTTTGGCAACAGCAAGTACCGAAAGACGGCCTCAAACAGAAAACCAGTCACCGGCACTGCCGTTTCAACCCTATAAAGAAGCAGACGAATCGTTTTCTTCGTTTTTGGAAAGGTTAGAAAACCACATCTCTTATCGAGCAATTCCAGAAACAGATAAAGCCAAGGTATTTATCAACTCGTTATCACCGAAGCATTACTCCTTATTGAAAACTTTGGTTCAACCAAGTTTACCGAAGGAAAAAACCTATGATGACTTAACTAAGGTTTTAAAAGCTCATCTAGAACCTCAGCCGAATCATGTTGCGGAACAATATAAATTTACGAAGTTTACCCAGAAAGAAAACGAAAGTTTTAGCGATTTTCTTGGCAGACTACAGCAAGCTGCGGGTAAGTGTGATTTCAAATGTCCACACTGCGATAAATCGACGATCGAAACACACCTCCGTACTCAATTTATTTGCGGCATAAACGACTCGGAAATACGTGAAAAACTGTTGCAAGATGCTACTCTGACAACCGACGGTGCGTTGAAACAAGCGAATGTATTCGAAAGCTCACGTGGTGTTAGAAATCTTTCAAATAATCATCAATCTGCTAAAATTGGTAAGATTATGAAGAATAAATCTTCAAATTCGAGAAGTGATTCGCAAACTGAAGAACACAAACCGAAATCTAAATGTTATCGATGCGGCTATAAAAATCATTCCGGTGCGGACTGTAAGTACAAATCTGCAACCTGTGATAAGTGCAAAAAAATCGGACATTTAGCGAATATGTGTAAAACAAAATCGACAAATTCAACAGAAGATCGGAAAAAATCGGTGAAATCTGTTGATAAACGTGATAATGATGCTATTAGAGACGAACGTGATATGTATCAGGTAAATACCTCGAGCAACGCGAAAAACAAGCTCCTTATCAACGTTAATGTAAACAATGCTACGATTCCGATGGAAGTAGATACCGGAGCTGAAATTTCAGCTATGTGTTTGGAAGAATTTCGCCGAAAATTCGGTAATATGAAGCTTGAACCAGCCGATTGTTCGCTTCGTTCGTATTTCAAAGAAGAAAGTTCACCACTGGGGTATGTTACCTTAGATATCGAATATAATGGTGTAAAATCTCGCGGTAAATTATACATACCTGATACCCAAACAGCTGATACGGTCATTGGGCGAGATTGGCTTACTTCATTTGGTCTAATTAAAGGAAATTCGATCCATATCAACAATTTGGTCACGACTACGCTCAACGAAGATAACGATCCTTCAGGTCAACGTGAACTTGAAGAAATATTAGCTGAATATTCAGACGTTTTCGATACTTCGTGCGGCGAGTTAAAAAGTCCACCAGCGAATCTACGGTTAGTAAACGACAACGTAACTCCTGTTTGTTTAAAACCTGCACCTCTACCTTATGCGCTCCGCGATCCTGTCGAAAAAGAACTCAAATCGATGGAAGCTAAAGGTCATATTCGCCGAGTACAACACAGGGATGGAAGAGCCTTGAATTCAGGGCTCCCGCTCTTGGCTCTGGCTCAGCTCCCCGCAAGTTTCAGCTCTGGCTCGCTCTTGGCTCTTGGCACTTTTTCTTTACATGAGCTCTTTGGCTCCTTGCTCGCTCCTCAATTCTTTCCGACTCCGCTCTTTGACTCTCGACTCCCTCTTCCAATTTCTCGGCTCCCACTCCAGCTCTGGCTCTGGCTCTTGGCTCTTTAAATTAGAGTTCAAAATTCGTGAAAAACGATGAAAAAAATGAAAATACACTGCATTTATTTTCATTTCATTTCTCAATGAGGAAAAAAACTTAGAAATTCTTCATTTTCTTCACAAATGTGAGTTAAAAGTTGAATTTTTGATAAAATTGTGCGCATTTTTCAACTTTTTTCTCTACTTTTAGGGAGCCAAAGAGCCTGAAAAATTTTGTGGGCTCCCACTCGGCTCTGGCTCTTTCCAGGTTAAAGACTCCTTATGATGATGGCTCTCTTGAGTAAAATAAGGAGCTCTTTTGCAAGAGAGCTCGTGATGTTTTTCTGCACTTTCATTTATTTGGCTCTTGGCTCTGGCTCTAGCTCCTCAAAAAATCCGGCTCTTTCAGACTCTGGCTCCGGCTCGCTCCCGGCTCTTCCATCCCTGGTACAACATCCTGAATGGGGTACACCAATAGTACCTGTAGTAAAAAACGGCGATATTCGTATTTGCGGTAATTACAAATTAACTGTGAATAAACATCTAGCAGAGCACAAATGGCCAATTCCGAAACAAGAAGATATTCACGCTAAAATGAGCGGTGGCAAGTATTTCTGTAAATTAGATATACGAAGAGCATATTTTCATAAATTGGTGAATGCTGCGTCTGCTAAACTTCAAACTTTGAGTACCCATATTGGTTTTTTCGAAGTTCTACGGTTAATGTTTGGTATAAAACCAGCACCGAATTTCTGGCAAGAAGACATGGATTTATTGTTCGCTCATCTCGAAGCAGGGCTTAAAACCATTTGGATTTTATTGGTTGTTGTGGTAGGTGGTTTTTAAAATACTCAAAAATATTGGTTTTTGGTTATGGTTTCTGAATTGGTTTTTCAATCACAGTTTTTCTGGTTGTGGTTTTGAAATGGTTTCAATTTTTTTGAAATATGGTGTGGATGTGGTTTTGGTTTTGTAATAATACTTTTTTTTGAGGTTGTGGTGGTTTTTGATATGAAAAACCATTTCAAATTTTCAAGTGGTTTTGGTGGTTATGATGGTTTTGATATCAAAAATTTTTTGAATTTTCAAATAAATTCATCGAAAAACAAATTAAGGTAGGAGTAATGTCTGATTTCAGACCAAAAAACAGAAAATTTCCATCACTGGTCTGGAAAAATTGAAAAAAAAAGCAGAAACCAAAAAGAACCATTTCATGAATTGGTTGTTATTGGTTATGGTTACATTTGAAAATTGAAATGGTTCTTGTGGTTGTGGTTTTCTCCAAAGAACACAACTTTTTGGTGGTTTTGGTTTTTTCAATCCAATTTTTTCCCTAACATATTGGTTTTTTGTTGTGGTTGTTTTTGAAATGTACAAAAAGAAGTTGAAATGGTTGTGGTTGTGGTAAAACCAATTGAAAAACAATGGTTGTGGTGGTTTTATTTGGTTTTGGTTTTGGTGGTTTTAAGCCCTGTCTCGAAGGGTTTGCAATATTTTTTGACGATCTCAAAATTCAAGGTAAAACTATCAAAGAAGTTTTGAAACGTTTGAGATTAGCTCTACAAATATGTCGCGAAAACGGAATTAAATTGAATCGTGCAAAATGTCAGTTTTTAAAAACGAGTATCAAATACTTGGGTTTTCGTTTAGATGCTGATGGTATTCATAAAACTGAAGAAGGCATCGAAACTATTATGAAGGCAGTCACTCCGAAGAATATAGACGAATTACAGAGTCTCATTGGTTTAATCAAGTACTATGGAAAATTTTTTCCCAACCTATCTACGATTATGCAACCGCTGAACGAATTGACGCAGAAAAATAAGTCGTTCCATTGGTCAGCTGAGTGTGAAAAAACGCTGAAAATTATCAAGAAAGAAATTTCCAGCGATCGTTTTTTAACACCCTACAATCCGGATTTACCATTGGTCATCGCATCCGACGCATCATCGTATGGTTTAGGAGCAGTCATGTCTCATATTATTGATGGTGAGGAGAAACCTATTATGTTTGCATCGCGAACGTTATCTAAAGCGGAAAAAGGCTACAGTCAAATAGACAAGGAAGCGTTAGCCATATACTGGTCTCTTCACAAATTTTTCAATTACTGCTACGGTCGTAAATTTACTATTGTAACTGATCATCAACCATTGACGCAAATTTTACATCCATCAAAAACGTTACCTGCGTTATCAGCAACCAGAATGTTACATTACGCGTTGTTTATCTCTGGTTTCAACTACGATATTCGTTATCGTCATTCAAAAGCGAATGCCAACGCCGACTTCTGTTCCAGATTTCCGTTATCTGCGCCTGATACAGTCGACGAACGTGATGAAGATATTTTCGATATTCATTTCATCGAATCTATGAATAATTTGCCGGTAACAGTGAACGAGATTCAAAAAGAAACGATCAACGATGAAGAACTCAGACCTATTTTTGAGAAAGTTCAAATTGGCGCTTCATTGAAAAATACATCGTTTTCCCATGTTGAAAATCAAATCAACATTATTAAAGGATGTTTAGTCAAAGGTACGAGAACGATCATTCCGAAAAAGTTGCAGTCAAAAGTTCTTCAAGAATTGCACAGTGGTCATTTTGGTATTCAACGAATGAAATCACTTGCAAGAGAATTTGTTTATTGGAAGACTATCGATAGTGATATCGAAAATTTAGTGAAAGCTTGCGAAACCTGTCAAAAAAAGCTTCCGAATCCCGAAAAAACGGCTCATCATTGGGAGTATGGATCAGTACCATGGGCGCGAATCCATATCGACTTCGGAGAACTTGAAGGTACCAAATTTCTCGCAGTTGTTGACTCATACAGTAAATGGGTCGAAGTTGAGAAAGTTTCATCAATGTCTGCTGATATTACGATTAGTAAGCTGCGGCAAATTTTTTCGAGATTTGGCTTACCGAAGACACTCGTAAGTGATAATGGTCCCCCATTTACATCGAAGGAATTCGAGTATTTCACTAAACAGAACGGAATTCAACATAAGCGAATTGCACCTTATCATCCAAGCTCAAATGGGCAATGTGAACGTTACATGAAAATCATCAAAGATGGTATTCTTTCGGATAATATACCTGGTTTGTTCGAAGATAAAGTAGCTAGATTCCTGCTCAGCTACCGAAGAACGCCTCATACTACTACCGGAGTTAGTCCTGCTCAATTGTTGCTGAAACGAAGCATTCGTTCGAGAATCGATTTAGTTAAAGTTTCTATCCACGATGACGTTCAAGATAAGCAGCACAACAATTCGAAAATCGATCGTGACTATCGCTTATCCAGCCTACAACCTGGAGATAATGTACTACTTCGAATGTACAATCCTGATCGTTGGGAACCAGGATTCGTTATAAAACGAGAAGGTCCAGTAAATTGGCAGTGTAAACTTATCAATTCGAATGATATCGTTCGAAGACACATTGACCAAATTCGTTTGCGACCAATACCCGAAGTGGAGAAAATTTCACCGGAAGAAGAGGAGAGAGATAACCAAGACGACGACGACGATAATTTGTTGGACTTGGCACCCTCTGCTCCAGCTTTGAATGTGTCACCGGAGCCAACAGCTCAGGCACCGGAAAAAATACCCTTACGGCGATCCAGCCGCAACGTTAAACGACCTACTCGATTGGATTTATAATTTTTTTCAATTTTTGAAATTTATTATGTGTTTAATCGATAGAGTTAAATTTTGATTTTTTTAATTGTTAATAATCGAAAATTCTCAAAGAGGAGAGTGATATCGTATTGGTAGATAGCGCTTTAATACAAAGCCAAATATTCAGTTAGGTAAAAATTAGGATTAATTATATACACGTTATCGAAGTGTTAAATTGTAAATAAGTTTGAATAAAATGTTATAAAAAACGTATTAAAATATGTGAAGTTAAATTCAGAAATCAATACGTTGGTGTCAAACACCATAGTCACATGTTGGCACTCAAGCATGATGGCACCCTATATAGTGCAGGGAGTAATAAGAAAGGTCAGCTGGGAATCGGTACAGAAACTAAAACGCATATAAACCAGATTGGTCAAGTTTTAAACATTCCTGAAAAGTATTATTCTTTCTTTTGCATGCGTTTCTATAGCTTAGCAGTTTGCGTTGTTACATTTATGAGTTTGACGCTTCTAATAGGATCATTGAAATTGCTACTTTATTGAATACATGTGCAGCGAAAACTAAAAGTAATCGAATCTACGTTTGGGGCGCATGTCGAGGTAAACACAGTGTATAAGGATAATTTTCAACATTGTCATTAAATCTTACGCATTAAATTACCTACTTGTTCATTTTTTTTAATGTTTAGGACGAATTGTGCCTACACCTTTCCTCACATCATATGCTACTTTCAACGAAGTATTCTTGAATTGTTCAAAGTCCGGCTCCACCAAAACATACGGTGCCTTCAAACTGAGTAGTATAATGACACCAACGAAGAATGCTCAGTGTGATTGTTCGGAGATTATCAAAATGGTTGTCGATTTTGATGAGCAAGTGGTTCGAGCTCTCATTTATATCTACTGCATAATCGTATCGAAGTTCTCGGAGTTTTATATCTTTCGGAATGTTTCAGAAAAGTAGCGACTTCACTATTGTGGTAGGTGAAAAGCAAATTTTCGTTCATAAGGAAGTTTTAAGGCAACGTTCGGAGTATTTTGAAACCATGTTGAACGAATCATGGAGTGAAAGTAATCAAAAGTGAGCACTTTTAAATTCAAATAGGACTTTTTCAAGGTTCTTACTTAATAGGCTATTATTGAATAATATAATTTTTTCATCTTTCAGTGTGCTCCATGTGAAAGATTTTGCTTACGAAACGTTCAAAATATTTGTGCAATATTTGTATGGAATGGATATAAACGTAACTTCGGAGAATGTGATGGGTACATTAAATAATTATGTGATGTTTTTTTCTCTATTGTGAATTTGTGACCGTATCTGAAAAAAATTTGTTTTGTTTAGAACTTATGATGATAGCTCATCGATACATGGATGAAAAATTAGAAAACTTGATCGTGGAGAAAAGCGAATACGATGAGTTCATGAAGATGTCTGTTGATGCGGTGAAAAAAATTTTGGGCTTTCCACCTCAGGTCTGTGGAATATACCTACCTACTGGAATGCGTTTTTTTATTCGAATTTTCGAATGATTATCCGAATAAATTGTGTTGATTTGTTCTGCATTTGTATAGGCATTCAGAATTACAAGCAGTGCATTCAAGTTCATGTCATTGTATCCGCCGCAGTGATTTTCAGGTTCTGGAGCTGAATAATGTGATTCTGAAGGTGTTCTTCTGCAGACTGACAGCCGCGAGCGGTTGATAAATTAATTCATTGTAACATTTTGTGTTCTTTTTCTGTACTTATTTTGTGATACCTTTATTTTACGTAAGTGTTTGCATTGATATTTTTAAGCTTTTCGTGTGCTATTGTCTCTAAAGTTCCTGTGTATCGCCCACACAAGTGATGGGTACATATTTTTGTAGAAACAGAAAATATATGTGTGTTTTGTGGTGCTAAATGAATAAGGAAGTACATGTGAAATATGTTGATATTTTTTTATTCGAAAAAATTCACAATCACAACAAATTGAAGCTTTTGGTAATTTTTTTATCAGGTTCAAAAATCAAAACAATATTTGCATTCGAAGTTTTTTCTATTTTTTTGCGTTTCAATCTACTTACCTATAAAATGTGTGAAGTTTTCATCTTTTTTTTATTTTTTTTTATTTAATTTTACCTAGGTACGCTTAGGTACGTTTTTTGTATTTTTTTGTATTTTTCAAATATCTTGATTAAAGAATTGGAATTTAATACTCAATTTTTTCGCAAGTTTTAATTTTTTATAAGACAGAAGAGAGCAAAATAATGTAGCTTCACTCTAGTTTTGGTTCTCGATCTCAATATTTCATTCAAAAAACATAGTATCAACCTCAATTCAAACCGTCAAGTACTCCACTACCTATTTTGAAAATTTTCTCTCGTCAGAATGGCATTGGCTCGAGCCCCCAAGAAGTAAGGTACCCCAGCAGATTAAAACATAAAATCTAGTTTATAAATTCAATTCCGAAACAATAGATAATTATGTACTCGTAACATCGAACTGTTGACATAAGTTCCAAAAATACTCTATAATTGGTACCAATAACGACGCGACGCTCTGCTGTGTACTCAATCCAACTTACACATAAACAAACAGATAAGTTAGATTGGCCGATGAATGCTTGCATTGATTCGAATTAAACTGATAAAAATATCCGCTTCCTCTCTGCTTCTCAAATTATACATTATACCTAATGATAACGCAGCTTTTGATGCTTTATAAACGAATATAGTCAGGCGAATATTGTTATTCGGTATTGTGCAAGAAATACTCGCAGTTTTGAATATAGGTACCTAATCGTATTATCATAAGTGATTAGTGCTTTTTAAATTTAAATTTGTGTTTTTCGAAGAACCAGGTGGGTAAAATGCCTCTTGTATTGTACAGTTTTTTGGCCAGTCCACCGGATAGAGCTGCGAATCTTCTGTTAAAAGCTCTACAAATTCCTTACGAACGACAAGAAATTAATACAGCGAAAGGTGATCAACACAGCGAACAATTTCAAAAAGTGAGTACCGTATATATTTTTATCTATACCCTATGGAAACTAGTTTTGACTACTTACTTACTGTCAATTTTTTTGGTTCAAAATTGCAGATAAATCCACAGCATACCGTTCCCACGCTTCAAGATGGTGATTTCATCGTATGGGATAGGTATGTGCCATATGGGGCTTATATTCCATCTACTGATGTATAGGTACCTACCTAATACATATAGCATTTTAATATCTGTTCATTATTTTTTTAGTCATGCAATAAACGCCTACGTCGTCAATCAATACGCTGAAAATAATCCACTATATCCAAAAAATCCAAAAAAACGAGCCTTGATAGATCAACGTTTACATTTTGACAGTGGCGTTCTTTTTCCAAAAATTCTAAGCACAACGGTTAGAAAATGACAAACTTATCTTAAACAATATATTTTCTCAATCTCCAAGATAATTCAATTAGCCTATTGTTTTTTTTTTTTTTTAACTACAGCGTGGTATCAAACAGAAAACGATAACTTCTGTTACTGAAGATATCGTAACGTCATTTGAAGATGCTTATGATTTTGTTGAAAAGTTTTTGAAGAGTAATAAATATGCTGCGGGAGATGAAATTACTATTGCTGATTTTTCTTTCGTTACTTCGTTGACCACGATGAATGTAAGTATAAAAACTCAAGAATGATTTTGAAAAATATTCAAAACTCAGTTTACAAGTCATTGTTGATAAAACTAAAATTTTATTGTTGTTTGATTCGCATTTTTTTTTTTTTTAAATTCTACTAGGTAATCGTGCCAATCGATCAACAGAAATACCCATTTATAAATAAATACTTGGAATCGTTGAAATCACAACTGAAAAGTTACGAAGAAATTAATGGAAAAGGACTCAAAGAGTATACTGAAATTTTGAAAAACGTCAATTTCAAATTTTTAAAAGAATAATTCCTTAATTTACTGAAAATGTGCAACTTCTAGAATAGGTACTCTACTTCTACCTACGTTGATACTTAATTATCAAATATCAACTTACCTATAGGTAATTTTGTAGGTACCTTCTTTATGTGCATCTAATAATTAGGTAATCAAAAAGTTGTCATCCCATAAAGTTTTTTTTTGTATCCACATTATCATTAAGAAATTAGTAGGTAGATTTGATGTAAAAAATTTTGAAAATCAAGAAAAAGTTCTTCATGAAATAGGTATCTTCTTTGTTCAGAATCCATAAAGCATTCAAGAATGCCGGAATCACTCAATAAAAATTTAAAAATTACAAATAATCCATCGAAAGAGATGAAATTGAATCAATCTTCAAATAAAGTTGAAAAGAGGAAAAAAATTGGTACTTATCCATTAGTATAGGTAGGTCTATAGTTAGATAGGTATCTTGTAGGTAAGTCTAAGTGCCTATACGATGAAAATACTTAATATGTGTCCATCTGTAGTGACGTTGACGACCCTGTCAAGATACGTACAGTAGATAACTAGATATCTCAATCTTTACTTACCACTATCTTTAAAACAAAGTCAATATTTAATTAGAAAGAACAGCTCACGTATACCTACCTACCTTCCTACGATTTTTAAAGCTCAGTATCAACGAATGTCTCTTTAACTATATATACGTGCGTAAACAAAACCTGTGTTTTTTTGGATGTATTAATAAGTATATGAAACATGCCTCTTGTACTATTCAGTCATTTAACCAGTCCTCCAGCAAGAGCTTCAAACCTTGTATTGAAAGCATTGAACATTCCTTACAAGCAACGAGAAATTGATACACACAAACATGATCAATTTGACGAGTATTTTCAAAAAGTAAGTACTCACCTAAATAAGTTGAAGCTGATAAATTTTATTGGTTGTACGAAAAATTGAAGGAACGTCAAAAAATACCTACTATTTAAGTACATCATCAGACCAAATTTTAGGCTGTGAATTTCACTTCTACATAGATTTTTAGTGAACTTAAATTCAAATCTGGCTCTTTTCCACAAAACCTCAAAATTTGATAAAATTTAGATAAAAAGCCAAGATTTGTTTTGAATCCTATTGGTGAATGGTAATTTTGAGCCTTAGCAGCAGTTAAAATTCATCTTCGTGGGCTTCGTGGTGTAGTTTTTGTAGGTACTTCAAATTTTTCTTTTCCTGGTACAAAAATTTTGTCTGCCAATTGGGTTACTTTTCTTACTTATTAAGTTTTAATTTCTTCAATTTAAAAAAAAAATAAAAAATTACAGGTAAATCCTCAACATACCATTCCCACTCTTCAAGATGGTGAATTAATCATGTGGGATAGGTAAAGTTTACACTTGTTTACCGTGCCTATTCAACAGTACCTTTAGGTAGGTATCTAATATTTTTAAGTATTTTCCAACGCAGCCATGCAATTAATACGTATTTGGTGAATCAATACGCCAAAGATGATTCTTTATATCCAAAAAATCCGAAAATACGTGCCCTAATTGACCAACGATTGCATTTTGATAGTGGCGTTCTTTTTCCAGCCATCCCCTACATGGTTGTGAGTATAAATATAACAAATATTTATCATACGAATAATTAACCTTAACCTAAAATGAGCCTATAAATATCGGATAATCATAATTTTTTATGTTTTAATCTTTTCACAGAATAGAATTTTCTTCAAAAAAAATTTAACTTCGGTCACTGAAGGAATAATATCGTCATTTGAATATCGGTACAATTTTGTTGAAAAGTTTTTATCGGGAAAAAATAAATATGCTGTAGGAAACAATATCACCCTCGCTGATTTTTCTTTTGTTACCAGCTTAACAACCATGCATGTATGATATCTATGTAGTACTACATATAAGTACTCACGAGTAGGCACCTAAGATAATCCTTGATGGCTTTGGTTCGCCGAGAATTCTCTCCTCTTCAAAAGAAGTCAATCGATAGGTACATCTACATAGATATACCTGTTGCGATTTGGCTGAATTTATTTCGTTTTGAATTTTCGGTAACGTTACCTATTCATTAATTTATGTACGAAAACATTTCCAAAATTCGCGAGTTTTATAATATTTAAATCTTTGTTTAAGTACGTAGGTACCTACCTATATGATACGTATGTTTAGTTCAAAAAATTCGTCTAATTCTCTTTGTAATTTCTGTTCCTGACATTTACATGCAAAAAATGCAAACGTTTAGATATGAGTTCGTTGAACTCGCTAGTCGAATGTAATTTTCGAAATGACATTTTCTATATAAAAATAATATTCAAGTTCCTGTTTTTTGTAAATCGGAAATGCTTATTTTCGTAAAAAAAATTATGTATTTGAAAAGTGTTTGCTAGTAGGTAAGGGTGTCCGGGGAGTGGTGGTACACACTTCAGATTTGGATATAACCGGGTACGACTAAGAAAAAACGTTAGATGAACAAGTTGTCTATCTTGAAAATTGAAGGGGCAAAATGACATTTTGATAATAAACAGATGAAATGAAAATTTTGATGGTGGGAACTGGTAGTACTTTGAAAACTGAGTATATGTTGTCCTTACAAATTTTTGCCTAGCTTGAAAATTGAAGGGGCTATGACCACATTTAGAATAAAAAAAGACTCAAAGAAAAAATCAATAGCGGAAATGGATTCTACATTCAAAATTGATCAAATTTTGTTCTCTTCAATTTTTCCGTAAGTCCAAATTGAAGGATCTACGCGACATTTAAAGCAAAAGAAATTTCAAAAAAATTGAGCAACCCTTGAAATTTCTCATACTTTGAATGTCGCGTAGCTCCTCCAACTTTGATCTGGGCCAAAAATTGAAGAGAATAAAATTTGATCAATTTTGAATGTCGTAGAATCCATTTTTGCTGTTGATTTGTTCTTCGAGAGTCTTTTTTTTATTCTAAATGGGGTCATAGCCCCTTAAATTTTCAAGTTAGGCTAAAATTTGTAAGGACAAAATTAGCTCGGGTTTCAAAGTACTACAAGTTCCCACCATCAAAATTTTCATTTTATTTGTTTATTATTAAAATGTACCTAATTTTGCCCCTTCAATTTTCAAGATAGGCAACTTGTTCATATGTATGATGTTTTTTCTTGGTTGTACCGGGTTGTACCCAAATCTGAAGTTTGTACTACCACTTGACATAGTGTAGGTGGCCCGCATCGTTATAAGTGGTCATTCTATTAAGGACCACTTAAAGGGATGCTTATTTTAGCTACCCCTTATACCGATAGGTATCGGAAACGTGTAGGTATCTTTTAAATAGAAAGAAATGTACAAATACCAGTGTATTTGTACATTTGACGTCACGAACGGCTGGATCCCCTTTACGAAGCAAAGACTATATCAATTACAGGGTTGACAGCCGCGATGACATTTACACCCCGAGATAGGAAAACAAGGCGATTAATTAAACAAATTTATTAGTAAGAATGCTCGCTTATTGACAGATAGCGGCATTTCTTTGATAATTAGCGCCTTAAGCCTTTTCCACACCTCTTTTTGACCATATTATCTCGGGGGAGGGACCAAAATTACCCTGTTTCTTACATATACTGAGATTCACAAAGTTCAGTATGAGAATAGGCATCGGATAGTGCACAATCTCGGTTCCTTGTCTCGAAAATAAGTGTTACGCGTTTTTACTTTAATATCATAGAAATTCTTATCATGGGATGAAGGAATAAAACTATGAGAACGAGTTCGCGTTCGAAGGTTTTTGCTTTTTCCCATCCCTTGATGGCTAATACTACTGTGATTTCCGCGATCTTCAGTCCGTTGATCTGCACCCCAATTAATAATGTGTACCTTTTTGGGTGGTTTGCCATTGTGCCGGTAATGAGCAAATCAAGCCAAGTCAAAGTGATACCTCGTTTAGTTAAGTGTCATCATTGCCTACAGTATTGGACAGGCCCAGACAAGCGATGACAAACGTGTACAGTTTTGGTGAGTAAGTTTGAATTAACTTACTTCAGCTGGCGACTTTAACTACAGCTACTCGCCAGTGGTGATAGAATAATTTGTAATCTTGAGGGATTTAGAGTTGTTCTAATTTATTTATTTATTTCATGGCAATGGAGTGTAGACAAAATTACATCTTGTTTCTTTCGATTAATGTAAATGTATCTTTTCTAATCGTAGCTACATTTTGATATTTATAGATACGATTACATCAAGTGTTTAATTTATTGTAACATGACGTGAAAATGTATATACTCTTCCTTGAGGGGGCTCATAGGGAAATATTGATGTTTGTATAAGGATCATGTATTTTTCTATGTAAATTACCCATCAATAAAATGTTTTTAATTTGTACTGAGAGTCTGAATAAGTTCTTTCCTCACTACATAATGATTGATCATAGTACTTCTGCATAACTAATAAAATCTCCGAATGAGCTAGCCCAGGCAACTAATATCATCCTTCACATTCTTCCCTTAGAGAGTGTGAAGAAAATTCTAAATAGCTAGATAGGTATGGGTAACTATATCAATATAGCGCAGTTATGCCAGAAATGACTATGTCACACTCACCGGACACCCTCGGTAAAATTAAATTTTAAAAAAAAAACATCAAACTTTTTAAAGATGATTGTTAAAATGCATTTTTTCAACCCGTATTTTCCCAATGTCTATTTTTGAAGAGCTTACGAAATGTAATAAATGCGAATATCCTAATTTATAAACCTAATTTGCTGTAATTTGAATTTTTCACTTTCATTTTGTTAGATATTGGTGCCAATTGATCAACAGAAGTATCCATTAATAAAAAAATACCTGGAATTGTTAAAATCGCAGTTGAAAAGTTATGAAGAGATCAACGAAAAAGGACTCGAAGAATGTAATAGAAGATTAAAAAATGCTAATTTCATGTTTTTGAAAGAGGAAATAAAAACAAAATAAAGTTAAAATACGGGTGGAATTTTCAATTTATGTGAATTAAGCACACATAAGGAATAGGTAAGAGTAAAGTACATCATGATGATTTTGAATAAGTATACTATACTTACTTACATGATTTATTTTATGCAAATTTTTACATCGTTCTCTGACGAGGCATTGATGATATGAAAAATTTAAAAAAAATTAAAAAGCTCGCTACGTTTTTTCTTTAACTCAAATTTGACAGGTATGTTTTTGGAAATTCAATTTCCACTTTAATCTGTACCTGCTTATAAGTACCTATAACTACAATGTATGCAGGAAATGAGGCTAAACTCGAGTCATTATTTATCAGTTAATTCATCACTTGCTAATGTTCACGTCAAATTCGCATTAACTAATAATTAGGCCTAAGTAATATCTACGATTTGATCATCTATAGCCAATGTTACATGTCAGCCTACCTCAATCCCAACCGGACCAAGATTTAGAAAAATTGAATTCCCACAGTATTGTTGATTATGTATTGTCTAATCGTTGATTTTATTCTCATATCGATTATTAGTATTATATCAGTGATTTGCCAGCAAACGGTGAGTACCTACACCAAAGTAATAATTTTCATTGCAAAGAAGGAAAAAAAACGTGCATTTTATTCGTACAATATTACTTAACACCTATTCTGATTTTATAAATCACAGGGTCTTCAATCCGATGTTCGTATCACGAGAGCCGGCAATTGCAACATGACTGGATTAAAATGGAATTTTGATAACATCACCGTTTCCTACATATATCCGCGATCTTTCTTGAACATGGTTCTTAATGTCACCGAAGAAACAAAACAGATAAAAAAAGTATCAATACCTACCTAATCATAATCAGCTCATATCTACATAGTGCTCAAGTAACTTGAAAAATAACACTACCTACTGCAACCGGCAACAATTTTTTAATTTTTATTGTAGGCATTAGTGTACTTTGATCGGTGCAACGATCAAGGATTCGATTGTGAAGATTTTCAAACCTGGTATTTCGATAATTTTTGTCCTATGTTGAATTGGAAAAATCAATTATGGTCTAACTGGACTGATGCCTTAAGACCTAAATTTCGTTGCCCAGTTAGAAAAGTAAGTATTGATATACCTACCTATAATGCGAATATATGTACTTACTTATACCTGCGTGAGCTAATGACTAGATGAAGTAAAAATCGCAATTCAAACAGAACTCCAATCAACGTTTAATTGCATTTTTTAAAATATAGAATATTTACGTGGGACGAAACATTACTTTCGATTATAATGCTTTCACAAGATGGTATCCTGAATCTATAAAATATCATTGGAAAATCAATGTGAAAATTCTAAACGAACGAAGTGAGCTTGTCTTATGTGTCGATTTCGATGTGCACGTGTACCAATATAGAAAAAGAAATAGGTATAGGTTGGCCATTACCTAATTGGTATTAATAATTATTACCATTAATCAACTCCCATTATATCTTGCGGTGACTTCACTGATTCATTTTTTAGGAAATCATAAAACATATTGTTCAGCCAGGAATGAACTTGAGTTACATTTCAAAGAAAAGTGATTGGCAAAACTGCTCGTATGTACCTACTTACCTACATTCTGAACTGAAATCAAACATGTTGCAGTCACAGCAAGATCTAAGTACAATGTTTATTGCAAAACTTAAATACATGATTTCGATATCTCAACGTACCTAAACCCATGTACTTACATTCGTAATATTAAATTTTCATTCTAGTTCGTAACTTACTCGTTGACATTTTCCATGAAGATGAACTTTGAAATGAACATTTACTCATCTACTTACCAACAATTTAATGATGGATAGCTTGCCGACACTCGTTATAATCATGAGCTGCGATCATAATGAATCTAATTGATTTTGAAAGTGAATTGATACGAGTAGGTATAAGCATATTTTTTGGGGCCACATTGAGTAAAATCCTCATAACCCTATTCGAGGAGTTAGGTCTCAATTTCACAAAAAAAAGCTCCCGCTTGCAATTCTTGTTAAAAGCAATTTTATGATTGATTCTTGTTCTACACTCTAGAACAAAACAATTTAGCTTGTATGCCTATTTTCCCCCTCCCCCTTTTCCGAGGGTCCACCCACCCAACATTTGAAATTCGTGTATCTCCTAATCTATGGGTCGTACAAAAAAAATTATTGAACAAAAATTGTTCCTTGACATCAGATCTACAATTTGAACTCATCAAAATTTGTTTTGGAGTAACCCTTCCCCCTCAAATTCCGTAAATACACCTCCAGAAAACATCAATTTTACGTTTTTCACATTTTTAATGAAAAGTTTCAAAGTTGAAGAAAAATCTGTATCTAATATCTAACATAAATTGTTCAGAATTGAATTTATTTTCCAACGAATTATATTACGACCATTTTCCCATCCCCCCGCCGCTATGGTGGACCCCCCCCCCCCCCCTACGTTTACAAATACCAGACAACAAGGGGAAAAATCCAACGCAAGTTGTTTCGGGTTGAAATTTGCATGGTAGGTGGGTACCATCGAAAGACTTACGCGTGGAAAGTTTCAGACCCCCCGACCCCTCCCTTTTTGAGAAACCTCCCCTTTTCTGAAAATGAGAATTTTGGGGGAAATAACCATTAATGAGTAGGGTGTCGTTTTCGCATGATTCGATACCGCTGAGTACGAATATGACGTCAGATTTTCTGCTACATTCATCTAACCCCCTCCAGACCCCTCAGACCCCCACCACAAATTTTACCATTTTTGAAAAAAATTACTTCGGTCTTCGGTGATATTAGTATTGTTTTTATGATTCGAACCCCCTGAGCACAAATATTGCGTCAGATATTGTTTTACACTCATACAGCACCTCCAGGGCCTCAACCCCCCTCAATTTTCACTATTCTTGAAATACGGCTACTTGTATAATATCGGCGTCGTTTTCATATAAGAATCGAACCTCCTGAATGATATGATATTTAAAGGTCAAAAATACATCAAAAAATTGTGCCTACCAGTACCAATTTTCATTAATAAAAAGCATAAAAAACGCCATTTTGAGGGGTAAATATGAGGGGAGGGGGTTGAAAATTTTTATGAGGATACCACTTATGAATGTCTACAACATACTAAAATATTGAAAAAATGGGGTTGAGAAAATTATTGTTATTGTAATTTCAGAAAAGGGGAGGTTTCCCAAAAAGGGAGGGTCGGGGGGGGGGGGTCTGAAACTTTCCACGCGTAAGTCTTTCGATGGTACCCACCTACCATGAAAATTTCAACCCGAAACAACTTGCGTTGGATTTTTCCCCTTGTTGTCTGGTATTTGTAACCCGTGGGGGGAGGGGGCCACCATAGCGGCGGGGGGATGGGAAAATGGTCGTAATATAATTCGTTGGAAAAGAAATTCAATTCCGAAAAATTTATGTTAGATATTATAGATTTTTCTTCAACTTTGAAACTTTTCATTAAAAATGTGAAAAACGTAAAATTGATGTTTTCTGGAGGTGTATTTACGAAATTTGAGGGGGAAGGGTTGCTCCAAAACAAATTTTGATGAGCTCAAATTGTAGATCTGATGTCAAGGAACAATTTTTGTTCAATAATTTTTTTATTACGACCCATAGATTAGGAGATACACGAATTTCAAATGTTGGAGGGTGGACCTTCGGAAAAGGGGGAGGGGAAAAATAGGCATACAAGCTAAATTTATTCGCTCTAGTGTGTAGTGTGTAGAACAAGAATCAATCATAAAATTGCTTTTAACATGAATCGCGAGCGGATATGCAATTGAGACCTGACTATACTGGCTTTGTGACCTTTTCGATCAAATTTTCAAAAATTATCAAAAATCAAAAAAGTAAATAAATTTTGAGGTAGCTAGGTACCTACCTATACTTTTATTTTTCAAGCTTCAATTTTTTTCTTTTCCTGACTAAAAAATGTTGTCTGCCAGTTAGGATACCTTTCTTACTAAAATTTTAATTCCTTCAAGTATTTTCCTTGAAAAAAAAAAAAATTAAGATAAATCCTCAACACACTATTCCGACTCTTCAAGATGGTTAATTAATCATATGGGATAGGTAAGTTGGTATGCAGGTACAGGGTGCCCAGAAATATCGAGTACTCCTAAAAAAGTTTTCTACTAAAATAGGTACTTTGGTTGGCCACAGTGAATGATGATAATGATAGCACATGATTGGTTGTTGGACTGGAGAGATAACATTCCACCAATCATATGCATCTATTTCACGTTGCCAACCTATATTTTTAATGAAAAACTTTCTTTGGGGTACTCGATATTTCTGAGCACCGTGTACCTAGGTACCTACTTCTTCAGATATTTTAACAGTAATACGAGTATTCATAGTATTTTTTGATAGTATACTATTACAGCCATGCAATTAATACGTATTTGGTGAATCAATACGCCAAAGATGATTCGTTGTATCCAAAGAATCCAAAAATACGTGCCTTGGTAGACCAACGATTGCATTTTGATAGCGGTGTTCTCTTTCCAGCCATTCCCTACATGGTTGTAAGTATAGTTAATAGATAGATAGATAGATAGATACCTAATAAATCATCCACTCGCAATGTAGGACAGATTAATTATTCCAGTTCAATATTCTGATACAAGCAATTTTTTAGCCCAATCCATCCTTGGAAAAACCTCTCCCACTTAAACAGACTTGAAGAAGTCAATACTCACACGACTGAGAATTGGACACACCAAAATTACTCATAACTACCTTTACCAAAAAGCACCAAAGCCCTCATGCCAATTTTGCTCATCTGAGCCCCTCTCTATTCAACACTTATTATTCTATTGTCCCCATCTGCTCCAAGATCGATCATTTCTACAAATAGACCAAGACTCCCAATTCATTCCTGACAACCCCTCCGAAATAGAAAAACTCATCACCTTAATCAAAAAACATAACTTAGCGAACCTTACGAAGGGTGTAATAATCTAGTAATTAAAAACACCAAAAAAAAGTTTCTTATTTTTTTTTTTTTTGCATAAAGAAAATTAATTTTGATAATAAATTTTACAAAATAAGGAAGCGAATTTTTTATTTTACTTTTGTAGTTTGAAATTTTTTCTTTGATTTGCTCATAAACGTCCTCACATGAACTATGTAGTTTTGGGTATACCTACTCATACTGTCTTTATGTTTTTATTTTTTCACAGAACAGAATTTTCTTCAAAAAAAATTTAACTTCAGTCACTGAAGGAATTGCATCGTCATTTGAACGTCGTTACAATTTCGTTGAAAAGTTTTTGTCCGGAAAAAATAAATATGCTGTAGGAAATAGCATCACCCTCGCTGATTTTTCATTCATTACCAGCTTAACAACCATGAATGTAAGTATCTACTACTTACTTATATAATAATACATCATAATAATAATAATAATAAAGAAAAAAAAAAACGAAAAATAGAAAGATGCAATCCTGAGACATTCATACTTTTTTGAAGAGTTTCTGAAGGATATAGAAATACCTACCTACACAAATCTCATAATTTTTATAAACCCGATTCGCTGTAAATTAAAAATTTTCTCTTTTATTTTACTAGATAATGGTGCCAATTGATCAACAAAAATTTCCATTAATTAATGAATACTTGGAAATGTTAAAATCGCAATTGAAAAGTTATGAAGAAATCAACGAAAAAGGACTCCAAAAGTATACTGAAAGATTGAAAAATGTCGATTTCAAATTTTTAAAATAATAAAACGAAGTTTAAAAAATACATAAGCACATTTTTCAATTTATTTGGATCGAGTAGGTAAGAATATCATGGTGATTTTAAATACACGACTTGTTGTATTCAATTGATTGTTACGTCGTTCTCTAATAAATTAGACTGTGACGATTGATAAAAATTAATTTAAAAAATGAAAGGCCCTCGAGAGTTTATTTTTTAAGCATAAATTTACTAAGTATTTTTTGGAATTTAATTTTTACTTTTCAATTTTTAAAATGATCGAATCGTGTGTTCCTGTTTTGATAAGGATACTTCTGCATCATCTTTCTACCATACAAAATCTGTAACTATACTATAAGTAGGTAACAATACTATGTATGTATGCCGGAAATGAGGCTAAATTCGAGTCATTATTTATCAGTTAATTCATCACTTGCTAATGTTCACGTCAAATTCGCATTAACTAATAATTAGGCCTAAGTAATGTCTACGATTTGATTATCTATTGCCACTGTTACATGTCAGCCTACCTCAACCCCAACCGGACCAAGATTTAGAAAAATTGAATTCCTACAATATTATTGATCATGTATTGTTTAATCGTTTATTTCATTCTCATATCGATTATTAGTATTATATCAGTGATTTGCCAGCAAACGGTGAGTACCAATACCTAAAACCTACTAATAATTTTAATTGCAAAGAAGGGGAAAAAACATTAGCATTTCATTCGTACAATAATAGGTACTTAACACCTATTCTGATTTTATAAATCACAGGGTCTTCAATCCGAAGTTCGTATCACGAGAGCGGGCAATTGCAACATGACTGGGTTAAAATGGAATTTTGATAACCTCACCATCTCCTACATATATCCGCGATCTTTCATGAACGTTGTTCTTAATGTCACCGAAGAAACAAAGCAGATCAAAAAAGTATCAATATCTAATCACATAATTAGTCCATACATACATATCTACTTAATGCTCAAGTAACTTGAAAAATAACACTACAACCGGCAACAATTTTTTAATTTTTATTGCAGGCATTAGTGCACTTTGATCGGTGCAACGATCAAGGATTCGATTGTGAAGATTTTCAAACCTGGTATTTCGATAATTTTTGTCCCATGTTGAATTGGAAAAATCAATTATGGTCTGACTGGACTGATGCCTTAAGACCTAAATTTCGTTGCCCAGTTAGAAAAGTAAGTATTGATACCTACCTACTTACGTATAATGCGAATATATGTACTTACTTATACCTGCGTGAACTAATGACTGAAGTAAAAATCGCAATTCAAACAGAACTCCAATCAACGTGTTTAATAGCATTTTTTTAAATATAGAATATTTACGTGGGACGAAACATTACTTTTGATTATAATGCTATCACAAGATGGTATCCTGAATCTATAAAATATCATTGGAAAATCAATGTGAAAATTCTAAACGAACGAAGTGAGCTTGTCTCATGTGTCGATTTCGATGCGCACGTGTACCAATATAGAAAAAGAAATAGGTATAGGTTGACCATTACCTAATTGATATTAATAATTACCATTAATCAACTCCCATTATCTTGGGGTGAATTCGCTGATTCATTTTTTAGAAAATCATAAAACATTCAGAAATATCAAATAAATGGATATTTGCGCACAATTAACAATATTAGAAGATAACAATCAACAAAAAATTGTTCAGCCAGGAATGAACTTGAGTTACATATCAAAGAAAAGTGATTGGCAAAACTGCTCGTATGTACCTAGACCTACCTACATTCTGAACTGAAATCAAACATGTTGCAGTCACAGCAAGATCTAAGTACATACAATGTTTATTGCAAAACTTAAATATATGATTTCGATATCTCAACGTACCTAAACCCATGTACCTACTTACATTCGTAATATTAAATTTTCATTCTAGTTCGTAACTTACTCGTTGAAATTTTCCATGAAGATGAACTTTAAAATGAACATTTACTGTTGGGATCACTGACTCCAACAAAGTACATATGTATAAATTTTTGAAATCTGTGGCTCCTCTCTACTCCAGAAATAGTTTTCGAGTGTTCGTAGAAAGCTTACTATTGAGAAAATAATGTCAAAGGAGTTGCCTACTCTCAAGCCGCAAAAATTGAATATTCAAAACGTGGAACTTTTCAAGAATTCCGATTGGGTAATTGAATACTTAACTTTAACGTCTGTTTATTTTTTAAACCGGTAAGTTGGCATCCCTGGCCGATGAAAATTATAAATTTGGATTCCGCATTTCCGATGTATCCGGAAAAACACTTGTTTTGCATTAGCAGAGAGGTTTAAAATGGAGAAAAACGTACATTAATTTGACTGTGTTGAAGAAGTTGCATATTCTCAAGGCGCAAAAATCATTCGAAACGTGGCGTTTTGCAATGAATGTGATTCTTTTACGTAAAGCTGGCTTTAATGCAGAAATTCAAATTCAAATTTCAAATTCAAATTTATTTATTTCATTTCAAAATTACATAGGAACTCATGCACAAATTAATGACACCCCTATGCCTATCATTTTTTGTAAAAATTGTCGTTTTTGTAACGTTTTGTCATAAAATTTCGTTTTCGTCATTTTTTAATCAAAAATTGGCATTTTCGTCCTTTTTTGTAAATTTTGACACAAAATTGTTGTTTTTGCAATTTTTGTTAAAATTTGTCATTTGAGTCATTTTTTGTCAAAAATTGTCACTTTTGAGTCATTTTTTGTCAAAATTTGTCATTTCTGTAATTTTTTGTCAAAAATGTTGGTTTTTTTGGTCAAAATTTGTCGTTTTTATCATTTTTATGAAAATTGTCATTTTTGTAATGTTCTATCACAAATTTTCATTTTTGTCATTTTTGGTAATAATTTGTCATTTGTGTCAATTTTTGTCAAAAAGGTCATTTATCGTGCAATTTTCTTGTCAAAAATTGTCATTTGTGTCGTTTTTTGTCAAAAATTGTCATTGGTGTCAGAAATTGTCATTGGTGTCAAAAATTATAATTGGTGTTATTTTTTGTCAAAAATTGTCATTCGTGTCATTTTTTGTCAACATTTGTCATTTGTGTCATTTTTTGTCAAAAATGTTGTTTTTTTTGTCAAAATTTTTCGTTTTTATCATTTTTTATGTAAATTGTAATTTTTTGTAATGTTTTGTCACATTGTCACAAATTTTCATTTTTGTCATTTTTTTGTCATAATTCCTCATTTGTGTCATTTTTTGTCAAAATTTGTCATTTGTGTCAATTTTTGTCAAAATTTGTCATTTGTGTCAATTTTTGTCAAAATTTGTCGTTAGTGTCAATTTTTGTCAAAATTTGTCGTTAGTGTCAATTTTTGTCAAAAATTTCTTGGCTGAAATGAACTGTAAATTCAAATTCGAACTCAGTGACCTCAGTTTACCCCTTCTTTTAATTTTTTTAAAACGTTTGTAAAGGGCTTCAAAATGGAGGAAAATGTGAATAGATTTCGAATGTGTCAAACAAGTTGCCTACTCTCAAGGCGTAAAAATCATTCGAAACGTGGGGTTTTTCAATAATAATGTTTATTAAAAAATACGCGCTCAATTTGAGATTAATTCGAGAATTTGATAATTACTCTCGCTCCCCTACACCACTTTCAAGTTTTGTTTGAAAAATTATCGCGAAATTCGCGAAATGAAGACCAGATGTGCGCGTGGCGTTATCTTTCCGAATATTACGGAACTACGTCAGAGAGAACATTGAAAAACACGTTTCTAACGCTTCTTTTGGATGTAGTTTCAAGATATTCGGATAGATAGCGCCACGCGCATATCTAGTTTTCGAAATGCCATATTATTTTTAATTTTAAACCTCGATTTTCAAAAAAACCGATCAAAGTTTCCGTTTTATTTCGATAGATAGCGCTGTTTGTCCGTTAAAGAATCAAACTGGATTTTATTATGATCACGGTTGTATTGGTTGCCTATCGTGATTTTTGCAGGGGTACATCACATTTTTACAAGGAAATTTCTTCAATTCGAAAATATCTCAAGATGGGAATTTTTAAAAATTAGCGTATGCTTAGAGATGTGCAGTGTGAAAAGTGAAAAGTGAAAAGTACTTTTCTTTCAATGAAAAGTTGAAAAGAAAAGTTCCTACTTTTCATTACACTTTTCAGTTTTCACTTGAAAAAAAAGCGAGTGACCAATCAATTTACTCATCAGAGATCACTGACCTCATTGATGAAGTCAAATATCAAGTTTCACTCTCTCCACTCCTCCACCTTCGCAATTTAGCGCCCATTTTTGATATTTTTCACAACATTTTTTCAAAACTGAAAAACCCAAAAATGTCAGAGGCTCTAGAAAGGCTCAAAACTACCACTATTTGATTAAGTAGGTGAAAAAAAATGATTTTGTTATTTTGTGTGTTTTAGATAGCCAAAAAATACATCAATTTGAAGCTCTTACAGAGAGCTTTAATATGAGATTCGCACGACTTACTTTTCACACTTTTCACAACTTTTCACACTTTTCAATGAACTTTTCACTTTTCATTTCACCAAAATTACTTTTCTGAAAAGTGCACATCTCTACGTATGCTTATTAATTTGCGATCGCTAATCATGATTCTGATGTCATTATTACATATTAATGAAGTTTTATGGTAATCGAGAATTTGAGGTAATTATGACATTTCAACGAGGGTCAAATTTGGAAAATGAGCTCAAAATGTTGTGTGAAGTATCGAAATATTAAATGTTTTTGAATCTCCTCATTACGAATTTGACCCTATTTTGGCGCTAAACCAAAAACAGGCTTCAGGAGAGGAGCTGCAAAATTTGAAATTGAATTCCAATATCACGTGACACATCAAAATGTATACGTTTTAGAACCTCTCAAGCACGAATTTGGCATTTTTTCAGCGCTAAATCCAAAAAATTCTTCTGTAAAAAGGGAGCAAAATTTAGAGGAATAAAACCCTCCAATTCCATTGCTTTTTCATCTATTCTTTTTCCACTCATTCCATCGAATAAAACACACCGATTAAATTAATCAAATAATATATTACTTTAACACGAAATAAAAACGCAACAACAATTGTAAAAATACACTAGTGGACGCGTCTAAAATAAACTCCTAAAGAAGGGAACAGTACGTATTATACAAATTTACACCACAGACATTTTTTTCATTCAATAGTATAGTAATTACACATTATTGAAACTATCAGACAACGAAGAGAAAAAAAAATTAAGAAAAAAAAGAAAAACATCAGAGAAATTTGAAACGTGAAGAAGGTGAAAATCACAGAGACAAAACTTATTGTACCAAACAAGGTATTTACTTCGAACTACATCTTCGTATATTCGAAGTTCAATTAACAACGTAGGTAAATGTAAGAGAGTTAAAAAAAGAAAAAAAAAGGAAAAAAACCACTACAATACGCCTAAACTTAACTATAAAAAAAATTCGATGAGATCTAAAATAAATAAAATAACATAATCACATACACATTAATACTCTATTAGTAGTAAATTGAAAAAAAAAGAAAAAAAATGGTCAAATACACGAATGTGTTTTTTTTTGTTTGTTTTGGAAACAGAGGTGAAATTTTTTTCAATTTTTTTCACCTTTGAAATAGGAAAAAAGGGGAATTCTAAGGTGACACGAATATTTTACCGTTTCTTACCTCATACTATACACATTTTACACGAATATAATAAGCTCAAAAATTGCCTCAATTGGAGAAAAAAAAATAAAAAGATTAATTACAACACGGGATGTACCGAGACAAACACGAATATGGTAAGTATGATTAAAACACATACATCTAATTTGTACTTTGTTTTCTCGAATAAATTGAAAACATGCAAAGGACGCCTGAATTGAAATATTATTACGATATCTTTATGTATCGAACATAAAATAAAAAAAAAAACTATGGGTCGTCGCATCGATTTACTCCTTAAATCGATCTTTTCTAAAACAAACTCCACCCAGGTTACATTATATAAAATTAAATAAATTAAAATAATTTTTCGCAAATTCTGGAATAATTGAAGGAAAAAAAAGAAAAAAAAACACTGTAGACGGATATTAATTCCGTAAATTAGGGGACTCGCCAGACTGGTAATTAAAATTATAGTACAAAGAGGTATGAATTAAAAAAATACATCGATTTTTTTTTCTTCTTCTTGAGCAATTCTGCGCACGCGAGAGAGGGAAAAAAACGACGCTACGATCAATTTTACCATAATATAAATGTATAAGAGTGTATCCGATGTGTGCGGATTTTTCTTTTCCCCCGCCTAATACGACTGGTCTGTTTTGTAGGCTATTTCGGTGATATCTTGATGCATTAAATCGGTTTTCATTTTGAACTCGCAGGCCGTATTTAGATCGGATTTTTGGAACATGATGGCGTTTATTTCGCTCTGCAGATATAAACGGCCTGATTTCGAGCACCTACATCTGAAAAAGAAAAAAATACAAAAAGTTATTATGGGTTTCAATGGGTGATTTTTTTTCTAAATCAAAGGAGGAATACGAAAATAAGACGCTTACTTTAATTGTAAAAACGACTGTAACCATTTCACGTTATTTTCGCTGCTACACTTGGGCGTGAAATAATTACTATGACGTAGGAACGTTTTGGTACAACGAGGCATATCGGTTAAATCGTAAGATACTGTGAAAACTTTGATCAACGATTCTTCGGTGTTGAAAATACCTATCTGAAGTCGACCCGAGCTAGGAATTTGGATACCTTTCTCGTTTTCTGGAATGAAACTTTTAACCTGCGAATAAGAATACTCTGATTAGTTTATCGTCGATTTATATTCGATAGAAAATTTCAACAATGGCGATGAAATGTCAAAATGGCGATATCTATATCTCATGAAATATTGATACATCGATGAGTGTTTGAATGATAAGGATTTCCTCAGTAATTATTCGAATCGTTCGATTTCTTATCAATTTTGAAGTAAAAAAATCGTACTATTTTTAAAGTTTGGAAAAATTTTTAAAATTACTTTCAACAGAATGGTCTGCATTCAACCAGCTAAAAGTGCTCAATTGGCTGGAATTTTTATGGCCCAAAAAATTCAATTGGTTTTGAATATAAAAAGTCAGAAAAATAGGGGAAGGGGATGGAATATGAAAACTCTCAATTTACACAATGGCCCAAGGTCTAGCAATTTTTTTGCTATGTTTAAAGAATTTTGAACCAAAAATTACGTTTTGATTTCAGAGATTTTTGACCAATTAAAATGGCTTAAAATTACGCGAAAAATTTTAATACTTCTATAAAAAATCTTTTTTGAAGACTTTTAAAAATTTTTGAAGCCGAAATTGAAATTTTTGAAAAAAATACAATTTTAAAAAAATTCTCAATAAATTTTTGTCAAGTGTAAATTCTTTATTTTTTTGGCAGAATTTTGACCCATTTTATAGGTTGCATGAGATCTACAAAAATTTTGAAAATCATGTCCCCAATTTTAGAATGAAATTTTTTCAAAAGTGCTCAAATTTTTTTTAGAAATTGCTGATTATCTGCCAAAAATTTAACTCATCATTTCGATCGTTCACATGAAAACTTCCTCAGAAATTCGGAATATCAAGGCCGATTTTCATGCTCAAAATTTTTCAAAAATGTTCATAATACATTTTCATTGTCATGTTTGATTTTTTCGCAAAATTTTAACCTACCTATTTTGATAGTTTGCATAACACTTTTTTACAAAAATCTCAAAAATCGTAACCCAATTTCGGACTCAAAATTTTCAAAAAAAGTTTTCACAATAATTTCCATTTTCTGCCAAAATTTTAACCCATTTTGAAAAGTCGCGAGGCACTTTTTTCAAAAATCTCAAAAATCGTCCCCCAATTTTGGAATCAAAATTTTTCAGAAGTACTCAAAAAAGTTGTTATAGAAATTTTATTGATTATCTGCAGGAAATTTTACTCATTTTGAAAGGTAAAATGTCATTTTTTTTTAGAAAATCCGGAAATTTGTGATCCAATTTTGAGCTCGAAATTCTTCAAAAATGATTGAAAATAATTTTTATTGTGATATTTAAAACTTCTCGCGAAATTTTAACCCAACATTTTTCAAACATGTCAAAAATCATGTTCCACTTTATTTGGACTCAGAATTCCTCAAAAATGCTTAAAAGAAGTTCTGATAGAAAATTTGCAGTTTTTTCTGTCGCAATTAACCCATTTTTATGACGATGAGTCACAAAGTCATCTTTTTAATAAATTTCAAAAATCAAGCATTTTTGAGCTCAAAATTCTCCAAAAGTGCTCAAAAAAGTTCTGATAGGAATTTTCAATTTTTTTTCCAAAAGTTCAACTCTTTCTGCGATATCTTCAAAAATCCCAAATACCATGACCTTGAATGATCCTGACCCCACTTTGGCTAAAAATTCTTAAAAAATGCTCAAAAAAAATTTAGTTGGAATATTTGAATTTCTTGTAAGTAAGTTTTCAATGCATTTTGATAGATTGCATGAGTCGCTTTGTCAAAAATTCTATAAATCATGGCCCAATTTCAGATTCAGAATTCCTCGAAAAATGTTGGTTTTTAACAAGTTTTGATGACAATTTTTCAATTTTCTGTTGAAATCTCGACTCGTTTCGACAGATCAGATGTCAACTTTTTCCAAAATCGCAAAAATCATGCCCCAATTTCAAGCTAAAAAATTATTCAGAAGAGCTCAAAACCGGGTTTTGATGAAAATATCTAAAGTTCTGCTGAAATTTCAAGCTCATTTTGATCAGTTGCATGAAAGCTTTTTCAAAAATCATTACCCAATTTCGGACTCAAAATTCTTCGAAAGAGCTTATAGCAAGATTTGATAGTGGATCTTTTTTAAATGCCTCAATTCTGAGATTTAAATTCTTCAGAAGTGCTACAAAAAAGTTTGGATCGTAATTTATGGTTTTCTGTCAAAATTTTAAGCCATTTCAAAAATTCAAAAGATATTCAGATTTGAAAAATTTTGAAGCAGAGACTTTTTCATTTCATTAGTCTCTAAAAATATTTCAGCCTTTTAAAATTGAAAAATTCCAAAATCAAAATATAAGCAAGAAAAAAGGCTCAAGTTGATTAAAACTTCAAAAAAAAAAAATTAATAAAAAATTAAAATTTTTGAAAATTTTTTAGAATAAAGTAGTCTTTATTTTGCTCACTTTGACACCCTCATCATCGATATTTTCCCATCACACTGACATAAAAACATCATTTGCTAACAAAAATTTACTCACTAAATACGATTTGGATAAAATTCCATCTCCAAAATGGTAATAATAAGCGGCAGCTGGTAAATCCGTGGTGCTGTTCTGTATACTTCCAAATGACCCTCCGCATGTAACTTTGATTTTAAAATTTTCTATACAATTGGTAAAATGAACTCGACCGCTTAAAACTGATTCTATCACATTTCCTGTTAATGAACCAAAAAACGTACACATTAGTTCGCTGTCAAAAAACAAAACCACAACACAATATCGAAGTGCGAACCTCACAACCATACTAAGTATAATACCTGGTACATTAAAACTTGTTTATGCGGAAACGATAAGTGCAAAATAATTACGAAAGGTACGGTACAAGTAGACATTCGACGGTACCTATTCAATTCGTACTCGACGAAATCACTCATCCAATTGATGATTGCTCGATTGGGCTCATCGTATTTCATCGATAAATCATAGCAATGATGTTCACAATACCGGCAATACCGCAAGGACAATGCCAATTGATATTATACTTGTAGGTTGTGCTTGTGCAGCATACGCATACGCCACGTACGGTAATTTATAATGCTTTCGCATGATAAATACCTGGAATTGGTAATTACTTTGTAATTACCGTATAAAAATTGAAAATTCATCAATAGATAATATGTAGATTGGTAGGTATTGATTGTGGACGAGATCAATAAGTAAATTACATAGGTAATCGAATATGTAATTATTCAAAAGGGATGAAAAACTGATAACGCATTTGTCTGAAGTGTGGGGGGGGGGATTTACGTGAAATTACCACGGTAATTTATGACAGACCACAACGAAATGTACATCATTCTGTAAAATTGGAGCTAAAAATGAATGAAAATTACTCATGTAGGGCTGAGCATTGGAAATATTTCAAAAAAAAAAGTGAAAAAAATCGTGATACAGTAACAATGAATCTTATATCGAGACGTAATTACCGAAAATTACCGTATCGTATTTTAAAATTGAGAATTAAAGAAATCAGCGAATTGTTTAGAGTTCAAATTATTCTCCACACAGTTTCTCAACCTCAAAAAAATATTTTTTTAATAATTACCGTAAAAACTAGTAGCTTTTGACAAATGTTACAAGTGAACATTATGAAAATGTACACAAATTTTACTAGCCATCGCATTGATAACATTTACTAATAAAAATGGTAATTCACAGGTAAAAACGATAATTTACCTATCAAAAATACTGATTTACAGGTAAAAATGGTAATTTACTTGTAAACATGTCGATACTCCATTTGCAAGTAAAAGTGATACTTACTAATAAAATGGTAATTTACTGGTAAAAATAGTAATTTACTGGTAAAAATGGTAATTTACTGGTAGAAATGGTAATTTACCAGTAGAAATGGTAATTTACCAGTAAAAATGGTATTTTACCAGTAAAAATGATAATTTACCAGTAAAAATGGTAATTTACCAGTAAAAATGGTAATTTACCAGTAAAAATGGCAATTTACCAGTAAAAAAGGTAATTTGTTGTAATTACGAGTGCAACAAAATATGGCAGAGCCAAATTAATGAATTTTTTAAGGGTTTTCCTCTAGATTAAAAGTCTGTAGGTAATTTTTCGAGGCTCTGCTTTAGGCTGCAGAATCCAGAGCATAGAACTAATTTCCTAAAAAATTCAAATTTGATTATTTTTATTATAAAAAACAAAATTTTTATTAGGTATATAATCAATGAAAATGATTTTCGATTTTTTTCACTTTTTATTTCGCGAATTTCGCGATTTTAATGTTTTTTAGGCTATTTTGCATGAAATTTAAACATTTTCGCGTGATTTCTTGCCGAAAGTATGGCTTTTGTATGACTTTTATGACTCGATAGACACCCTGAGTCTGCTCAAACATATAAAATCGTGATTGTAGGTCATATTCGAGGCGGAAAAAAAATTTAAAATATTTAAAAAATACATCACGAAAAATTTCAAAAATTGTAATATTCAAGTTGTGGTGAATTTTTAAACATTTAAATTTGGCTTAAGAAAATATCATTGATCTGACTTGATTGAGAGTGAGGTGGAAATGCTGAAAATTGATGCACACATCATTTTCGATCTACTAAATTGATCAAGGTCAATCTTGAGTAATTCTGTAGCCTTCAACGAATTTTTGGATTCCTCAAGTTTCCAAAAAACCTAATTTAGAAAACTTAAAAAAAAATCAACGCTGCGAATCTAAATTGATTAAATCTGTGGCTTTGAAAAAAAAATAGATAATAATAAAAATATGAAGAAAAATTCAAACATTTACTGAACTTTCAAGTTTAAGATGACTTGAAATTGTCATTATTCAACTCAAAAGGAATCGAAAATAGGATGTGAATCAAATTTTAATTTTCTACCACAAAAGGATCAAATTTTAAAATTTTTCAGAGGCCAATTTTGAATTATTTAAAAAAAATTGCCCATAGTTCAAAAAACAAAATGTTGCCATCTTCGTGGTGCTTGTCGATTTTTTTTCATCTCCACTCGACATTTTTCTTTCTGTTAGGTCATTTTCCTTATTTGTTTAGAACCAAGATCACACCATTAAAAAAATAAATTAAAAATTTTTTAAAAATTCAAGATTTGAAGCCAGATTTTGAAAACAAAAATAGCAACATCAAAACCTGAAGACCATAAAAAAAATATTCTTCAATACCTACACCTAACCACTTTAGAGCTTGAGGGGAAAGAATGACTCAAAATATCAATAAATGTGAAACCTGTAACGTTTTTCTGTCAAATTAACGAATGAATATGACGTCATAAAGACCTATAATTGAGATTTTTCAGGTTCAGAGCAGGTGATTTCTTAATAAAAAGATTCTTTTATGAAATTCATAAGATGTAAATCAAGGTATTCGAGTGAAAAATTTATGCAGTGTTAAGTGCAGTAATTACAGTTCACGACTCGATTGAAAAATTCGAACAGGAAGTCACAAATGTGATATACTTGGTAATTAGGATTACCTATACCAATGAATAATGTAATTTAACATAAAATACCAATATTAAAAAACTTAGTAGGTACCTATTTATCATTTGTCATAAGATATTTTCAACAACTGAGATAGAAAATGAATCAAAATACAACCAAGGAATACAAATAATAAATTTACTCAAAATTCAAAGAAATTACGGTAAAAACGAGTAAATACCGAGAATAATAACAGGAAAATCTCGCCTTAAGGTGAATGTAGCGCATAACACAGAAGAAAAAATGCATAAATTGCACCGACAATGGGTAAAATTTTCCAATAGAAAGGTAATTTACCGGTAAAAGTGATAATTTACCGGTAACAGTGGTAATTTACAGTAATTACGATCACAATACGGTAAATTTTGGTAATTCTCTCACAAACTAAATTGTAAAATAGATCAAAACTCGATAAGACTGATCATTATTCATTATGATCGTATACAATTACTCAAAAAGACGAAAAAATGCAAATCAAATACCGGTAAATACACGGTAATTACCAAAATTCCCAGTAAAAAGTGTAAAAACTGATACACTTCGGGTAAATGAGAAAAACAAAATCGTGTTTATCGCAACATCGACTCAACTTCGTGCAAATAATTAAATTTCCTTCAATTTTACGTGCAAAAAAAATCGAAACTCACCGACAAATGGTAACAAACGTTTTCTAGACGCGGAACTCTCGAAATGGAAACGTTTCTCGCGAAAACTTTTCAATTTAACTTCCTCGAAATTTTTCTCGTGCAAGGCGGATGGTTTATAATAATTTCTAAAAGCTTTGCTTCTCGTCTCTTCCAGATTCATTTCCATTTTTATCGAAGAAGAGCTGAAATTACAATATTCATCATTATTATAAATATAAACTCGTTCAGAAAAAATCTCATACTGCATAAAAAAATACCGTATTTTAATAATACAAAATTCGTTCACATACCTGTTGCATAAGGAATCTGACGGGCTACTTTTTAAATTATTAATTTTGCAATTGGTGTCTGCGATTGTGATTGTATTTGCAATGGCATTTATACACTGAAACATTCAAAACCATAAAATTCAGTACAATTTTATCAAATAAAACATACACAAGAGATAAACGAATCACTCGAAATACAGTAAAATATAGCAATACTTTAATCGATCTGAATAATTCGAAATCCATTTTCAAAAGGAAAATAAAAAATACTCGAAAAAAAACTCACATGCCGTCTCGAATGACGAAACATTTACAACAAGATTTTTACTCGAACCAAAAAATATACAAAATTACGACGCACGAATTTACGAATTTGTATGTTAATCAACTACTGACTCGAAAAAAACAGACTGAATTGCTCGAAAAACTCACGTTTAAACCCCTCAGCCATCTCTGCCGGGTAAAATTTATGTTTTTAAATCGACGAAAAGTGAGATTATGGAGGGAAAAAGAGTGATAGATGTTATTCTCTTTAAAATTATCAGTAAAATAAAAGTAAATAACGAGGAAAATTTTGAAAATAAACAATTTTTTCAACACGATATCACAAGTAGCCGCGTATAAGTTATTTGAATTGCAGTATCGCTATCGATAATAATCGACATCATGGTGGGTTTACACCGCAGTCGACAACAGTGTTTCAGAAACAAATTCATGTTTACAACCAAGTTTCAGTTTTTCATTTACACCAAATGTTTCGAAACCTGTGTTTACAACGTGTTGTAAACAATGTTTCAGGTCGCCGAAATTTCCGGCGACTTGAAACAATGTTTAGAAACATTTGTGGTTAAGGGTATTGGTATGAAAGATGAACAGTAATTTAAGTGTGTTTTCCTTATATTTTTTATTGTGAGGTGTATTATTTTTCATTAAAAAGCTGAAAAATCATGTCAGGAATGCTTCTATTGCTACTTTTCTACTAAATACAGCAGCAATATCATTTTTTTGCAATGGTTACTGATAAGCATATAACGAACAAACAAAACACAATTTTTGATATATAAGTACCAGAAAGAGGTGAGTGAACAGACTGCATTGCATAGGATTTAAATCAGAAAGTAAAAATATTCAATATGAAGAGAATTAATTAATCAGAAAATCGTGAAGAGAAATGCTGATAAAAATGTTGCTGTTTTAAAATTTGGTGTAAATCAATCATGTTTCAAACATTGTTTCCTAAACATTTTGTTTTCCAACTTTGTTTTCGAAACATTGTTGTCGACTGCGATGTAAACCCACCATCATCGAGCCCTACCTGGTGTTTATTTTCATAATACTCGCTACTTCCGCCGTCGTTCGATTCGCAGTTCGAATTAATTCGCCCATGCCCATTGTTAGCGTCCGAGTTGAAATTAATTCCTTGGGCGATCACTGCCTCGTGCGAGCCAGATTTATCGACGCAATTTTTATCCACAGAATCGGGCTTAGAAAAGGTGAAAAAATCGCTCAACGAGTTCGGATCCGGTAAATTATTAAGGAACGAGTTGCCATTTCTCATTTTCGATACAACGCTCGATACCATCGTGTTCGTCCAATTGCAAATATTGAAAAATTGCGTCGTAGTTTCTTCGGCTAATTTACCGGCGGATAAGTCGAACTTCTTGTCTTCGTTCGAGCCTCCGACGTGAGGTTGATTTATCGACAGGTAGTTCGTTTTTGGAGAATAGAGTAATTTCTTCTCGCCAAATTCTTCCGGTAAATTTTTCTGGCTCGAGAGGATAAACACAGCGTTGGAAGAAGGACTGTAATAGCATCTGGCTCTGTAACATGAAATTTTACACGTTTTTTAATCAATTATTATTCGTTATCTATTCGAAGAGATGTTTACTATGAAGCTATTTATCAACGATAAAAATTAATGTGCGTGATAAGGAAGAAGATAAACATAGGACATGGACTCTTAATGCATCTGAGATTTATTTTTATAATTTTTATACATTTATAAATTCGACTCGATTAACTTCACACTTCACATATCAAAACATTCGACCAACTTTTCTCGCCCTAAATGGAAATTTACACCTCAAATAAAAGGTTCAGGTTCAGCTTTTTTTCTGCCAATTGCCATTTTCATATCAAAACATACACAGAGAACCGTTCAAGGCCAACACAATCACGATATGAAAAATTTAGCGAAAAAAAAATTATCGAACGATTTTAAAGACCATTTCACATGAGACAAAAACGCAAACACCGCGTGGGATTGCATCATAACACAAGTCACACGAGTGCAAAAGTAGGTAAAGTAAATGAAAATTCGACCAGGTAAAATCCTAACCTATTTTGCTGCACAGAACTAAGGGAAAATTCACTAATTTACTCCTCGCCCCATATTTTCTGTTTCGTGACCTTTTTTTTTTTTTGGTTTTGTTTCTTTTCATCATTTTTTATCTCGTTAGTGAAATTGGAAAAAACCGCACCGAGCTGAGGAATTTTCATTCAAACTGCAGACTTTATATTTCTATACTCGTTGGTTGAGGTTGAATTTTACACAACAATACCAATGTCGTACGACGTTAAATACGTTCCAAGAAGGATTTGCTACGAGACATTTATTCGAATCCGGCTGTGAAATTCTATTCTCGCCCGAAGACGAAGAGAGACGAAACGAGAGAAAAAACGAGTTCAAAGGATTACTCGCCATAATGCTTCGTTAAACTGAAAGTGAAAAATTTTTAAATTCGTTCGAATAAGATCACGCCAGTCGAGCAGTCGTTCTTTTATGTGAGTCACTGAATCATTCGACGAATTGTAACGAGAGCTATGTCGTTCAAGTGAGAAGTTGAGGTCGAAATATCGACTTGAGTGTTGTAGTTGAGTACTGGGTGCGGGCGGATATTTGCTCATATATTTTATCGATAATTGAAAAAAAAAGTCGAGTTTGAAGTTGACTTATCATAAAATTCACTTTTCTTGAATATTATCGAAAAATTACTTGAAATTTTTATTAGCACTTGGCAGATTTTAAATCACAACCCACCTCTAGTCCCACTTCAAAAAAGAGCAAAAATAATGACATAATAGAATTGGTGAAAGTGGAGTCAGTCCAGACATAATATGTAAGAAGTAAGAGGAAAGGAAGTTCTGACGAAAGAAGAATTATTTTTCATAAATAGGCAAAGAAAGGACAAATTTTTAAATGGAAATTTGAAAAAAAAAATTCGTAGTAAAACGTAGAGATTTTTTTCATTGAAGATGAGGTTGGGAAAATTTTCCCAAAAAACAACCATCCTAAAATAATTCACCAAAAAACTCTTCAATTTGGTCACATTTTAACAACACGAGTTCAAAAAAAAGTTGCAAAATATTGCGTCAAATTTTTCTTACAAATCCCATGATAATGTCATAATCAATTCAAAATTATGGCAACTCGACTTGATTTTGAAAAGAAAGGAGAGGGGGAGAGGGGAGGGGACGAACACTCTCAAAAAATAGAAGAATATTTTCGTGCAAGGTGAAAAATATCAAAAACAAAAAAACTTTACGAAAATACTTTTTTAAAATTTCAGAAAAAATTGAATTCGAGAATTATTTTAGATGGAAAAAGTCATCTGAAAAAGTAATTTTTTGTAGAAACATTAAAAATTGAAAAATATTTTCGTGTACGCTGAAATTCATTCAAAATCAAAACCTTTGTGAAAATATTTCCAAAAATTTTTGGAATTTTTTTTGATTACATGTAAAATTTTTTTTGAGATAAAAAAAGGCATAAAAATAATTTTTTAGCTATATTTGTGTAATTCTAAAAACTAAACCTTTTTAGATGTTTTTTTTTCAATTTCGAAAACAATCAAATTTTCAAGTTTTTTTGAATAACCCCCCAAAAAAACACCTAAAAATGAATTTTTTCTTTTTCGAGGAATGTTTTAATTAGATTGTTATAGTGTTACACCCTCGTTAGAATTTCAAAAATTGAAGGATTTTGTCCAAAAAAAAAGGGGGTTAAAAACGATTACACCAACAAAATCTATTGAAAAGGCTCCAAAAACACAAAAAAATTGAAGATTTTTAAGGAATTGTAAAAAAAAAATAGTAATAAAAATGTGTTGACTTTTTCATAAATCAAAAAAAATTGTCGATTTTCAAAAATTTTTTAAATTTGATCAAAATTGAAAAATATTCATTCCTGCAACAGAAACATGAAATATTTGATCAAAAAATTCGAAAAGTTTTCTACAGAAAAGAATACCTAAATCTAAAACAAAAGAAATTATTTTTTTTAAAAAGAAATAATTAAAAACGTTTTTAAAAACAACACGCGAAAAAACATTTCCAAAAAATTGCAAAAAAACAAAACTATAGCAATGTTTTATGCAAAAAGAAGTCATTAAACAAAAAATTACAATAATTTTTTTTACAAAAATCACAAAAATTGGAACATTTTTTTCAACATTAAAAAATTTGAAAAAAGTTGCCTGAGAAAGAACAGAAAGTAAAAACAGAAATATGAGAAAAATTGTGTTTTGAAAATGAACCGTTTGTTGGTTGAAAAAAAATGTGAACGATTTTGAGAAATAATTTTGAAAAATATAATTTAAAAAGGAATCAAAACACGTAAAAAAAATACTAAAAAATGAAAAAATTGAAACTTTTTGTCAAAAAAAAGAAAAAAAACATTTCCAAAAAATTTCGAAAAAACTAGTAATGTTTTCCGCAAAAAATAAGTCATCAAAACTTTTTTCAAAAAAATCACAAAATTTTGGAAATTTTTTTTTAACAGTAAAAAACTGAAAAATTTGCCTGAGAAAGTAAGACAGTACAGAACGTAAAAACAGAAATATAAAAAAAATTGCATGTTTTGAAAACAAAGTATTTGTCAATTGAAAAACATGTGATCGATTTTGAGAAATGATTTTGAAAAATTCAATTTAAAAAGGAATCGAAACACGTAAAAAAAATGCTAAAAAAATATAAAAATTAAAACTTTTTGCCAAAAAAAAGAAAAATGTTAATAAGCAAGACAGTAAGAAGTAGAAAATACGTAAAAGGAGTGTAAAATAATTTCAAAAGGCAAAAAATAACTTACAATTTGCAAAGCAAATTAAATTTTTTTTACGTTTGGAAAATTATAAAACAAAATCTAAAATTTCAAAAATTGAAGTATTTTTTCAACAAAAAAATAAAATTTTAAAAATGGAAAAATTTGAAAATTTCAACGTTTTGTCAATTGACTAGAAAAAAACAACAAAAAAACAAACCAAAGTTGGAAAAAATTGGAAAAACTAATTCACAAAATTTTGTTGAAAACTTTGAAAAAAAAAATTTTCTTCATAAAAAAATTGAAAAACTTCCAAAAAACAAAAAATATTGAAAATTTAAAATGAACATCGATAAAACAGCGGGTAAAATTTCCTAGGATTCGGTACATAAAATTGAAAAAAAAAACAAACTTGCATGAAATAAATAATTGAATAGAAAAAATTCGAGAAGCTTAGAAATATTTCTTTTTAATATGAAAAAAAAGAAACGAATGGGAAAATATTTTTCGACATGGTTAAAAAATTTTTTCAACTTTTCAAGGTATAAAAATAAAATACATTTTTTTGTTATCAAGATGACATTTTGATCAAATATTATTAAGTACAACAAAACCCTAAATAGACTCTTCTGTCTGTTTCGACAATTCAAAGCAAAATATCTGCAAATCAGGGACATTCAACTCCCTATTTTTTTCGACTCTCGTCCTTAAAATAGCCTTCAACATGCACATTTAAAAAGTCAAAATCTCAAATATGTACTTCACCGCATACCTATGAATAGATATCCTAGGCTCCGAATTAGTCTCCAAGGTAACAGCACCGTTGAAACGACCATTGATCAAATCTCGTTTCAACGCTCCTTCATTTTCTCTGACAGATTTCGCGCTGGAAGCCGAACTCGAACACTTCTTTTTACAATGTTTATGAGTATGCCCGTTTCTGATGGGTACGGGTAAGGGTAACACATCGCTGGTGATTTTATCGGATCCGCGTATCAGGTCAAACGGGTGATCGGCGGTTTTATCAAAAGCGTCGACGAATTTATGCTTATCGCACCAAGTCTCGTTATCATTTTCATCCAAGTCTTCCACAGCTTGGCAATGATGTTTACCGAATCTATCGCACGTAATTTTCATCCTATCGTCTACTACTACGTCATCCTCTGCGAAGCAAAAATTAACCATAATACGTACGAGATTAGAAAAAAAATCATAAACACTGAAGCCAGTTTTTAGCTATGTTTAAATTAATTTAATTATATTATATAAAAAAAAAAAATAATGAACCACTTACTATTACAGTGAACAGGACAATGAACATTTGGTAACGTTTCGCTACGTGGTTGACTTCGTAATTTGACCTAACATCATAAATATCACTCGTTAGTATACGAAAAGTTATCCAATTTTTCGTATTCATCCTCAGATTATGTTTTGGTGTTATTCTTTTTTTCTTTTTTTTTTTTCAAATTTTTAGTCATTTTTTTCCAAGTGTGTGAGCCACAAAATAATAAATGCCAACAATTTACAACGTAGCGTTTGTGGACCGTTCCTGCCCTGTTTAGAAAATCATGTCTCTATGGTACCTATAGTGATTAGTGAGAATAGGAAAGTGTGCAAAAAAAATTACATAATATATAGGTCAACTTTAGGATTCCGTTACTGGTACGGTTACCGTTACTTAAATGATTTCACAATGATTGAAGGTAATTTTTATCAAATTGGGAACTGTTTCGGATTTTTTTCGAAGGAGAAAATGTATAATCGACATCGTTGACCATTTTATTACATCAAAGAAAAAAAAAGAAGCACATCCGGTAAGAGTTATCGTGTATCTAATATCTATATCTTTCTATATATTTTGTACATAAATAACTACCTGCAGGTACGTTGTGGTAAATGAAAGCACGGGGAACTTATGCTGTAACGAACAGCTATTTGCATCAGCTTGACTTAATGGTAATACGTGATAGGTAATATTCTTTGGTAATTGAGCCGAATTACTGGACCACCAGGCTGACAGCTGTGAGAAATGAATCTGCGATCGAATAGCCTGCATTAAACCGTGCCAATTCATTATCCCGAGATCTTCGTCTTCGTTTCTGTGGAAAAGAAGGGAAAAAATGCAACATCTCCGTTATTTCCAGTACGTAGGTAGGTAGCCAAATTAGTCGGAGTAATAATATACATGGAGATTGGAATTCTTAGTAAGCACGTAGATGGGGATTAGCCCATCCATGGGTCAAATTTTGGCCCAGAGCCAAACATCGGTGTGTTGTTTAGTGTTGATATTCGAAAATTTCCTAAAGTATTTGTATCTAAATGAGCTCGTTGCGAGATAGGTAAGTAAATGATTTTTTTTCTTATCGTGTAACGAAGTGAAGATTACCTTTGATTTGTAATTTCAACTGCTAACAAAAAAAAATTAATTAAAAAAAATATATGAAGTTTTGATAAAGTTCAAGTATGGAAAATTCCGCTGAGACTTCGAGAGACAAAAATCAAATCGCGACGTGTGGACTTGGCATGTGTAAAAATATCAATCATTTTCAGAGGAGGGGGCCATGAGAGGTCGGCTACACTCTTATATCAGTTATCTAAATAAACTGCACTTCGTTTATCGACAGTACAAATTACAATATCCTGAATACTTTGGTGTTATTTTTTTTTCAAAAAGTTCCTCATTATTTCTTTTAAGAGTAAGAAAATGCGAAAGTTCAACTATTTCATTGTTTTCCAGCAGATTTCTGAACTTCAATTTAGCAATTTTTACGACAATTTTTTCGAAAATAGGAAATTTAAAAATCAGTCAGAAAGTAAATGCCTTAAAAAGGCTAAAAATTACCACCAATTGATTTGAGAGATCAAACTTTTTTGTAAAAAAAAATGATCGATTCAAGTTGAATTTTACACTTTTTGCTCAAACAAGACTCATACTCAATTTTTTCAAAAAAAAAAAGATAACTTCAGTAAAAAAAAAGTCTAAAAAAGTAACCATAAAGTAACTAAAAAAATTATAAAACATAAGCAAAACATTTTAATGCCAAAAAAATCACAAGAAAACCTTTCAATACCAACAAAATTTGATGTTGAAACAATTACGAAACAAAATGTCCCAATTGAAATCTGATAATAAAACTTTATCGGGATTTTGGCAATTTCAGCTAAAAACAGAACTTTTTGACAAAATAATGGAAAAAAAGTGATACACTTTTGCAATTTTTCATTTTGTCAAAAAAATGAGACTATTTCGCAACTTTCTGGTAAAATGCGAGATTTTTTTGGAATTTTTTGCAGAAAACAGAACATTTTCAGTAAAAAACGAGACTTTATGGTAATTGTGAGATATGGCGAAACTTTTTGCTATTTTTGGTTGAATGAGAGACTTTTAAGCAAATTTTTGTGAAATAGCGAAATTTTTCAGCAAAAAAATCAGACATCGACAACTTTCTGGAAGAAAATGGAAATTTTCCACAATTCTGAGAACAAAAAGAGACTTTCCAGCAATTCTGGCTAAAAACGATCATTCTTTCAATTTTTGGCTAAAAGCAGCATTTTTTGACAATTTTTGGCAAAGTTGAGGCTTTTTTGAAATTTTTATCAAAAAAGCGAGACCTTCACAACTTTCCATCAAAAACGAGATTTTAGGCAGCTTTTGGCAAATGTGAAAATTTTTTGGGATTTTTCACAAAAGACATTTTGAAATTTTTGAAAAAACCAAAGACTTTTTAGCAAATTTGACGAAAGGCGAGACTTTTTGCGATTTTCGGCAGAAAGCAAGGCTCAAACATTGAACATTTTTTTTTTTTTTTTTTTGAAAAAAGTAAAAGTTATTTCAGTACCTAACTTGATTACTTGAAAATCAACAGAGAACGAGCCCTGGCTTAAAATATTGCTAAGACAAAGTATCCAAAAATGATCAACACCTATAGAGAATTTTATGCTTCACAATTTTTTTTCGTCACTTTTCACATTAGACGTTTGATTTTCTCCAAAAAATCGATATTTTGTGATGAAACAACTTCAAATTTTTCTGATTCAATTTTAACTTTTTAAATTTTGCTCAAAATATCTCCAGAACAGAGCCTTTGTGGGGGGGGGGGAGACATGCTCTAGAAGTGAGGAATTTCAAAATCTAAAATTTTTCTTTACCTAATTCAATAATTATTTATGTTGTATGGAGTTCGGTTTCCCTTAAAATCATTTTTTTAAATGAAAAAATTGAAAAATTCCAACTTTTATTGCAAACAATCAATCCAAGTTGAACTTTCAAATTTTTGCTCAAAATATGTCTCAAAAAAAAGGAACGAAGCCGAAATGAAGCAAATTTAGCTCAAAATCGACGATTCATGAAGAAAACATTTTCAGCATTTCGATTACAAACGCGATTAAAAGTTGAATTTTTCAACTTTGGCTTAAAATATTTCAAAAATTTGAGGCTCCATAAAAAAAATAAATCACACTCCAAAAATCAGGAATTTCACGACTCAGAACTTTATTCCTATGTTCCTATCAATTTTCATTTACTTATAGAACCTCAATTCGTCTTTAAAAAATCGATTTCGTGTCAAAAAAGTGAAATTTTCCAACATTTTTTCATCACTACAAATGAAACGAATTTTAGGGAAAATAGCGATAAAAATGAAGGGAAACAAAATTGTAGAGTATAATCACCGAAAAAATTGAAAATAAATTATTCTCACCTAACATTGGTCAATTCGAAGCACCACTGTTCCAGAATATGATCGAAATTTGAAGAGGTATTTTTCCAAACTTGTTCTTCGCCGCATTCGCAATTAGCGCAGATTCGTAATTCGATGCAAATACCTTTGTATTCATTCCATAAAGTACTCATCAACTGTCTATACTTTTCAGCTCTTTGGCACTGTAACAAAAATCAACATCGAATGTTAAAAACCAATGCGTATTGTAGATATACACAGACATAAAAATATTCACTACGCATTATACAGGGTGTCCCATACCGAGTAAGAATAAATGTGGATATTTGGGTACAAACAAAGTCTGAAAAATAAAAAATTGAAAAATTCTGAAATTCTCACATTAAAAATCAATTTTTAAAACTGTTTTTAAAAAATGGAGACTTTTAAAGTTTTTTTTTAATGCGAAAATGAAACTTGAAAGAAGCAATTTTTTTAAAAATGAAAGCTCGTAAGAAAAGTCAATTCGATGATCGACCAACTCGCCTCTCTCAAGTCAAATTTTCTCTTCCAAAACTTTCATTTTTTCTCACTTCGATTAGTCTCACACCCAATCAAAAACACATCATCACAAAATAAGCAATCTATTCGTACCTAAAATCTACCAAAAAAACACAAAAATATTAAACGGACACATCGGTCATTTTTCTCTTACGCCAATCGTGCTCACATATTTCACCCTGTGCCAGATTTGTGTTTTTATAGTTGAATTGCTGTTATGAATATTAAAAGATATGCCAATTGGCAGCCAACCTTTGGCACCTTGGACGAGCGCGAGAATTATTTTACCTTAAAATTATCATTTAGACCTAATTGGAGAAACCATTTCTGTTTATTTTCGCAAATTCCGGCGTAATTTATCGATTCTGTTTTGGTTACAAGAGAAGGTAGGTATAGAGATGGAAGTGCAGAGGCAGGTTAGTGTAAATGAATGAATAAATAATAAAGAATTCTTGCTAGTTTCTTGAAAACTAATTAAAGAACGAGAACTATGTTTGTTTTTAAATAAATATTTCATTACCATTTTTCAAATAATAAAGGTCGTTAGTTTTTTTATAAAGGTAATTTGGAGGTTTCTCGAGAATTAAAAATTTTCCTATAAGAATCAACGTTCAAATGCATCTAAATCTACTTTTGAATCAGAATGAAAATGCTTAAATTACTAATCGAAAAACATTACACGGAAAATAACACAATCGAAATGTCCCCCTCCCCTCAAACAAAAATACCCAACTACCAAATAAACATGGCACAATGTTAATCCAAAATTAGTAAACCAAAAACCCAAAAATTAAACACATCTCACGTAGGTACCCAAGTTGGAAAAGCACAAAGACGAAAGTTTCGCAGCAGCCATAAATAAAGCTCGATGAAAATTACATCTCTTAACCATTTAGGTCAGGTACTTTTGAAATAAGCCACGTATAATTTCCATAGAATAACAACAACCCAAACCTACTCAACTAATATCTGCACTCTTGTTTGATTCAAATTACCTCCACAGGAGTTCCCTAAAACCAGTTAAATATCCTACCCGATAAACTTAACATTTTGTAGTCGTACATTAGGTACACACACTTATCGTTCCATTTTAAGCATGCATTTACACTCTTGGACGACTCTTCATATGTACAGAAATGAAAATGGCCCTAACGATGTACTTATTTTTATTCTCGTATATTTAAATCTTCCTCTAAATGTAGGACCCACATGTACGGGACCCCATATTAGGTATTAATTTCAAATTAAAGCATCCCTTTTTCACGACGATATAAGACTATCCAGAGTACGTATTATTACTGAAGCATTTGAAGCTTGAATTAGTCGAATGATTATTCCTAATATCGCTCTGGTTACGTTTTCAATGCTCCATTTTATAGCTCTCTAGTTGAACAACAATAAAAGAGTAGGAGCAGTGACTCTCGATTGTGTGATTGTGTGATAATCAAATATCTACAGTCGATTTATTCGTACAACACGCGGGCGAAAATTAATACTAATTTTCCACCATAATGTAACTGTACAATGTAATAGCGTGTTGAACTCGTTAATGTGTGTATTGTACGTACTTATAGATATAACGAATAGAAATAAAACTTTCATTTTTTTCGCCTCTCGTTCCATATTTTTTTTATATAGTGTGGGCCTAATTCCAGACCATGCCTGTCTGTCTGTGTTTTTCCTCGACGAAAAAAAAAAAAAAAGAAACGATAAAGCGTGGAAAACAAAGCTCTCGACGCGTATAAATCAAAACGATTACATTTTGCGAAGATTTTAATAAAGATACCTACCTGCTCTGCCTCTCTCGCCTTATATGCTTCAATCCTTCATCCTGTTGTATTCGTAAATACACGAGTACATGAGGTATAGTTTTGACGACAATGTTCCATATATCTTTATTATTCTCATTCTATGACATGATGTTTTGTGTTTATAAACGATGTCGAGTCGTCATCGTGAAACATTCAGCCAAATACTCGTGTCGTGTAGTACTTAGTCGACTTGTTGTATAAAATATAGCGAAATTATGTTAAGCTTTTGTGTATTGCATGGGTACTTTACAACATCGTCAGAAAGTAGATAGCTTGGGAATCATCTCAGCGAGAAGGAATACCTGTCTAGTGGCTACAATTTGTTTTCTGTGAATGGTTACCCTCCCCCTCTCTAATGGTACCTTCAGATTACCCAATTCAATTTTAGCCAAAAAATATAAATGGGTACTTGAATGAAGCAAGTTTTCACTTTCACCATTTTTTTTTTTTTTTTTTGAGAATTTTAGGCACATTAAGGTCTTCCAAATGAACTCCTAATGAGATCAAAATTATTTCTGGAGATTCGTTTTTCATTTATATTTTCTGGTTTCAGGATCAAAGAAGTCAACACGATGAAAAAATGACCAAAAATGAATAAAACACTGATTTTAAACGTTTCGAAGGCATTTGCCCTCCTTTCATCTCCGATTGTGTAATGTCTTAAATACGATTACGAAAAGTATTCATTTCAACTCACAATCACAAATCAAAAAAAAAATGAATTATGAAAATTTTTGCATAATTTTCTTTTAAAAATATATTTTGGAGATGACACAACCTCCTCTCATATCTCACCCTGGAGCTTTTACTTCTTTGCAATACCTATTCAATTATCCATGTTTAGAGCTGGAAAAATCAATGTAAGTAATAATAAAATGCTTGAAAATGAATGAAATATTGGTTTTCTATTTTGGAATATTGCAATCTCCCCCCCCCCGCCGCCATTTCCAAACTAATCACAAGTATGTTGTACTATAACTATTCTGGAATCATTCATTTCAACTTTTAAGTTGGAAAATTGCAAATTTTTGCTGATTACGAATATTTTTAGGCACAACCCTGAACCCCCTCCCTCTCCACATGACTTGAATTGATTTTCTTATCATCTGAAGTTTATTTTTGATGTATTTTACAGGTAACTGCGTTGACGACATGTGGAAAAACAACTGCAACGTTGATTTTCAAAATTCAGAGAGAGTTTATCAATCACCTCCCCACCACTGTTGCTTCTCACTGTCAATCACCAAGAGAAAAAGGAAGCCTGCAGAAAAAAAAACATCAATTTCTTGAGCTGAAATTTTTAGGATCTAATTTTTTAGTCAAAATAAACTGATTTATAAAGCTATAAAATTTGAATTTTCAAAGAAAGGGTGGTATTGACTCACTTACTATGGATGTGGGGAGGGGTGGGGGTTGAAATTGTTCAACAAACACAGTTCAAATTTTTTTTTGAAAAATTCAAAAAAATCAAAAATTTTATAAACACAGGACTTGAAGTGTATTTGTAAGACAAAAAAGCGACACTTTCTCGCGATTATTTGCCAAAAAAGTGACACTATTTCGCTATTTTACGGCAGCAAAGTGAGACTCTATGATACTTTTGTGAAGAAGAATGTACACATTTTCAACAATTTCTGGCAAAAAAAAACAAGACTTTCTGGGAACTTTGAAAAAAAAGTAAAACTTTTTGTAGTGTTTTGCAAAAAATTAAAAAATTTCAGAAATTTCAAGTAAAAAATTATATTTTTTGGAAAATTTGACAAAGGCAAGACTTCTTGCATTTTTTGGCAAAAAAGAGACTTTGATACTTTTTTTGGAAATTTTAAGCAAAAAAGCAAAATTTTTGGCAATTTTCGAAAAGAAGGAAGATTTTTTGGACAATTTTTGGAAAAAAGCATTTTGACAAAATACAAAGTTTTTTTTTAGCAATTTTGGGGAAAAAAGTACACATTTTTGGGAATTCGAAGAAAATAAGCGACAATTTTAAACAATTTTGGTGAAAGCTGGAATTTTGTCAATTTTTGGCTTGAAATTAAAACGTGATAGTTTTTATAAGATTTTTGACGATATTTTTTTGGTAGAAAATCAACGTTTTTCCGGCCATTTTCGGCAAAAAACTGAGAACTTTAGTCACTTTCAGCAAAAAAGCGAATTTTTGACAAAAAAGCGAAATTTTTTGGACAAAATTTTTGGAAAAAAGTATGAACTTTTGAAATTTCAACAAAATACACAGTTTATTTGGCAATTTTGGGGAAGAATTTCAAAATTTTTAGAAATTTGAAACGAAAAAGCAACATTTTTAGCAATTTTGGTAAAAACAAAAATTTTGTTAATTTTTGGTTAAGAACTAAAACGTGATACTTTTTCAAGATTTTTGTCATTATTTTTTTAGTAAAAAACAACATTTTTTAACAATTTTTGCCTTCAAAAATAAGAGGTTTAGGCATTTTTTAACAAAAAGAAACATTTTTGGATTTTTTGGTATAGAAGCAATATTTTTTTGAACAATTTTTTAAAAAAAGTGAAACTTTTTGCTTTTTTGATTTCAACAAAAAATAAAGCTTTTTAGCAATCTTGGAAAAAAAGATACATTTGAAGAGTGATATTCCAAAACTCGCTTTGTCCATTTTTATCAAAGTTGGGTTTTCAGTGGTACCTAGTAGATGAAGTATTAACTCACATTCCTACATCATCAACCTACCAAAATGAGGTGTTAAACTCACCTAAATAGCCAATTCACTAAAAATAAAAAATAAAATAATGTTCCAAAACGCGCTTTGTCCATTTTTATTGAAATTTTTTTTAGCAGTATTTAGTGGATGAAATGTATACCTACCCTCCTACATCATAAATCCACCCAAATAAAGTGCTAAACTCGCCTAAAAAGCCAATTTACCCGTTTAAAGGGAAACTGTTTTTCCTCTCTCCTGAAAAGTTGTGAAAATGGACAAAGCGAGTTTTGGAATATCACTCTTCATTTATGAAAATTTTGAGAACTTTTACAAATTTTTGACGAAAAACCAAACTTTTGAAAATGTTTACAAGATTTTTATCGTTATTTTTTTTTGGTAGAAAACAACATTTTTTGACGTTTTTTGTCTTCAAAAATGAAAATTTTAAGCATTACTTAACAAAATGAAAAATTTTTGAAATTATTGACACAAATAAAGCAATATTTTTTTAACAATTTTTCAAAAAAAGTAAGATTTTTGCTTTTTGGATTTCAACAAAAAGGAAAGCTTTTTAACAATTCTAAAAAAAAAGATTTTATGGTAATTTTGAGTAAAAAATCGAAATTTTTCAGCAATTATGGCAAAAGCGAGAATTTTTATTAATTTTTGGCAGAAAATAAAACTTTTGAAAACTTAGCATAAACGTGACATTGATGCAAGTTTTTTGTCAACTTTCTTTTTTAGTAGAAAAACAGCATTTTTTGACAATTTTTGCCCTGAAAAATAAGAATTTTGGCCATTTTTTTGACAAAAAGCAAAGTTTTTGGCAATTGGAAAAAAATTGAAATTTTTTGAAAATTTTGAGCAGAAAAAGAGACATTTTTTAGTAATTTTGGTAATAAGCGAAAAATTTTTCCAATTTTTGAAAAAAAAACAAACTTTGACGATTTTAGCAAAAACGTCATACTGTTTCAAGATTTGTATCGACTTTTTTTTGATAAAAAACCAACATTTCTCAGCAATTTTTGGTCAGAAGAAATGAGAATTTTGAGAATTTTCTAACAAAAAGTGAGAATTTTGAGCATTTTCAGACAAAAAGCTGAATTTTTGGGAATTTTGGGTAAAAAAATCGAGATTTTTTAGACAGTTTTCAAAAAACTTCAATTTTTTGCAAAATATGACATTTTTGTTAGCAATTTATGACAAGGCCCAAGACTTTTTGGCACACTAAAATCATTAACGATACTGAAGACAAACTTGCAACATTCCATCTACCGTGTAATTATTAAAGATACCGCGCTATACAAATTCGATAAAAAAAATCCCGTATACTATAGAAACAGATAAGACATACAAGACACGTTGCGTCGCCGCAGAACGGGAAGTAAGCCCGTATACCGGACCGAATCGTAGAACGGTAATCGCGTAGATGAGCTCGTTGAAAGAGTGAATTTTCCATTATGTTTAATTCGCAAATTAACCCCATTTCCTTATAGAATACGAGTAGCTCCGCGCTTGCGTTCTGCGTCCGTTGCGCGATCGCGATCGTGAAACCGACAGATTTATCATCGGGCCGAGGCTAGGTGAATTTTAAAATACGCCTAAGAGTATACAAAAGGCCTCGTTATGGAAATGAAATTGCATATAACCGGTATGGGTATAATACGCGAAACGTGTAATTACACCTAATTATCTCGCGTACTATCTTCGTTTTTCCGCTAATTCTCAACACCGAAGAATGATGAAGAAGATTTCGGCTCATAGGCTCAGCACTCAGCAGTCTCCGTACTCTGTAGTATAGGAGGATGTGGAAACTTGGTAGCTGCACGAAGCACGAACCAAGGGAAACGCGCCCAACCGGTTCGATAATATTTGGCTCAAAAATTCATCGTCGTCGAACTTTCACGAAGACGCGTAGGTCTCAGCTCGGAGTACTTGTATTTGGACGATTGTCATAAAAATCGTACCGAGACCAGAGTCGTCAGATCGTCCACGTATCGCACGATTACATAAAGCTCGATTACCATCATCGCTTTCACGATATACCTACAGTACTACACGATCGTTACAAAACCATTATCCATAATGTAGGTAGAAGGTAAACACCAGTGTCAGTACCTATAGCTACCTAACAATTTCCACCTCGACACAATATGAGTACCTAGCTTATAGGCCTACAGAGTAATAATGCATAAGTACATATAAAGGGCAATGAGCAAAAGAAGGAATTAAAACTTACCATGTATCTATCTAAATCACATTGATGTTCTCGAGACTCCGGGTGTAATACGCAATGAGGGCCTTCTACGTAACCTCGTTTCGACGTTGGCTCGGGAAGTCGACCTTCCAGTATCAAAATACCGGCATCCAGTACGCTTTTTATTAATCTCAAATTCTCTTCTTCTTTCGTCTCCGTGGTCTGCTGTAGCTGCTGCGCTAAACGCTGAGGCGACGGATGCGTGGCGCCTTTCACTGGACCGTCTAAATTTGCGCAATGCATGGCTTGGCTGTGTACACAGAAAGAGAAAAAAAATAACAGACAAAGGTTAATAAAGACGTTGAAATTATCGAACGAGGCATATTTATGTATACTTCGTAATGTGTACACTGAATTCGGGTCATTTGTTTGAGAAATCTTATATGCACATGTATTATGTGTATACGTCACGTTTCCACTCAAAAGAAATTCAACGATTCCAGTTCAAGTATCACCGAAGTTTAAAACAGTCGTTCAAAGATAATTTATAATATAGGTCTCTGAGTCTCTAGCAAAAGGACTACATATTTCAATTGATCAATTCGTATTCTGGAAAGTGCCCAAAAAATGACACAGATGCCATTTTTTCCAAGAATAGTACACAATTCTAAAATTTTTCGACTTTTTTTGGTTGACTGAATTCCCAGTTTTTTCAAAGTTCCTCTCACGAAGGGAAAGGTGACTTTGAATTCTTTAAAAAAGTGTATAGGAAATAAGATTGAAACCATCAAACACCAAATCTAAACCCCCCTCTCCACGGGTGTAATAATCCTGCAATTATTATAAACACCCCCCCCCCAAAAAAAAAAGTTGGAAAAAATGATTTCTTCAAATTAGCAAACAAAATTATTGAAAAGTCATATTTGTAAAAAAAAATCTACAAATTTAAAAAAAGTGAAATAATTGATGAATAAAAATATCATTTTAAGAAAAAACAAAATCCATTCGACAAATATACACCATTTTTTGGGAGGTGGAAGGGAATTGAAGATTGATAGAAGGCCATTTGACATACCCTATTATTTTAAAATTGAAAAAAAAAAACTCATCAAGATCTGCAAAAAAATCATTAAGTATTAGTTAAATAATTATTCGAGTTGATAAAACTAAAAAAGAAAAAAATCAATAAATTTTTTTTACAAAAAAAAACGAATTTCTTGGAGAGAAGGGGGCTTATCCTGAGAAAAAATCAAACAGAGAGCAAAAAACCATTTATGATAATATATTATATAATATATTACCAAAATCTTCAGATCTTTTGAAATTGGTGAATGATTTATACCGAAGCATAATTATAATTATTAATTATGCATAAAAATCCCAATGGGGGGGGGGGGTAAAAATTGATTAAAGAATACCATTCGACATCAATTAAAACTTTGAAAAAATTTTCCAAGGGGGAAAAATTCAAAAATCATAAAAAGACTTTAACATAATCTGAGCAGTTGAAGAAATTTACCAAAATCTGCGAAAAATCTTTTGAATTGGTTAAATCATCATTAAAATGAATAACAAATACACACGATTGATTAGACAAAAAACCTCAAATTGTTCTACAGAAAACACAATTCTATGAGGAGGGAGGGGAGGGGGAAAGCATATCATTCTGAGAAAAAATTTTGACAGCGAAAAAAAAATCGTGATGACCTTTAAAATTTGTGAATTATGAAGAAAAAATAATGAAAAAACAAAAACTTGAAAAAAAAAATCTAAAAAACAAAGTGAACGTAGAAAAATTATTTTTTGTGAAATAAAACAACAAAATACTTACTCAATTGGGAAACGGAAAAGTATTACATATTTCGATATTTTGTCGATATTCTAGGAATTTAACCATTTCCATAATTATATGTAGTAATTGAAAAAAATGTAAAAAGATTGACAAATAAACTAAATTATGTAAATTTTCAAGTTGAAAAAAACGAGTTTATTCAAAAAAAATAATACTTCTGATGTCTTGTTGAGATGTCAAAAAATCAAGAATTTTCTCAATATTACAACTATGTAGTTTCTTTCGTCAGACGTCCAAAAACATGAATTTACAATTGAAACCTCCCCTTTAGGAAAATTTTCTACCCCTTTGGGCGGGGGAGGGGGAGAAGTCGTACTTACAGTTTTCACACATTCCTTCCTCCACCTCCTCGAGATCAGACAGATTATTCTTCAGCCATGAACAGATCAGCTAAAAATTAGTATTAGAGGCGAAGTAATAAAAATTTTATGGAAAACATGAAATATAATCGCTGACAAAAAAACTTAAGATTCTCCCTAAAATCATATTTTTCTCAAGCATTGAGTATGAAATTAAATCCTCCTTTTCTTTCTCCTTCCAATCTGGCCACGATTAGAATTACCCAAAGGTCGTGGTATAGAGGGGAGTTGGAGAGGTGGTGCGTGTTGGGGGGGAGGAGTCTAATGGTGATTTTTTTTAATTGCACAGACGATTGAAGTTTTATACTAATTCCAAAATCATCAATTTGAAATATAAGCTAAAAAGGTAATTTAACTTGAGTGGAGAATTGTGCAAGAAGAACAATGCTTGCCAGAGAAAAACTAAAGGCAAATAGGAGTCAAAAAATTTAATTTTCTACAATTTTCTTCGCGAAAATTCACTTGTGAGCCCTCAACTTACTCAGAACATCAACTTTCATGAGAACAAGTCACGATTGAAATTTTTTCATTTTTCACTCGACCAAAAATCAGAATTTTTGATGAAAACTGCAAGATTTTTTTAGGAGGAATTTTACAAAAATGTAAACCCTCCTCCATCCATCTTCGGAGCTTTTCTTTCGTCCAGGTGAAAAATTTCAAAAAAAACGTAACTGTACTCCCGACCCCCCCCCCTCTCTATCATCGGAGCTTAATTCAGAGTATGAAGTGAAATTCGACATTTGAAAAACGGATTCGTTGACCTCAAAAATCTACATTTCGATAAACACATTGATCACTTCAAATTTTGTAAATTTTGCTCTCCCCCCCTCACCAGAGCCACACTCGGGGTCTTAAGTCAAATGTGGTTCTTGAAACGAATTCGAAAACCTCAGGATTATACCTTTCAAATTTTCATCTTTGACTTGATTTTTGGTGAGTTAGAAGCCTTCGTTTGCCTCCCTAAGTGACGGTAAATGAGGATAAATTATACGGTAAGTATCGGTAATTTATGATAGATTAATAATAATCAATATTTTTACATAAATGTCATCGCAATAGCGCACCACTTAAACTAAAAATACAAACTGCACCCACCTGAAATTTACGGTCAATGATGATAAATCAATAATTTAGTAAAAAAAAATACTCAAAAGCAACAGGAACTGAATTATTGTATAACATTCAACGCGATTTGACAACGTTTCACTATAATTTCAGATAATTATAAAGTGTTGAAAGTGATAATCACCGCACAAGTCGATATCAACTACTCGTATGTATTTCACATTGCACTTGCACACGAGAAAACCTTGCACTGAACAGAAAAAATCGCAAAGCTGGAAGAAATGCAAGTTCAATGCGACGTTTCATCATCTCTTGATTCCTAGAAACTAGGTATAATAATTTATGATGAAATTTCACATATTTCTAATAATTATTGAACGTGATCGTAAGACGGAGGAGGAGGAGGAGAAGAGGAAGAGGCAAAAATGCGTTTCACAAAATTCAATCGAAATACAGGGGTCGGTCGGCATAAGTTAGTTGTATACCATTTATGAACAAATCCATGACACATTCGTTCTGAGCGTTTTTTTTTACTCAGAAGTTCTCAAAATTTCAAAAATTGATACCTTCTAATTCAGTTCTCCAATACCATCCTCCACTCGAGTAAAATAAACTCGTCGGAAGAACGTTAATTTACAGGACATTTAAGCCATAGCAAAGGAAGAACCCTGGCAGATTTCATTTACGCCATAAATCAAGTAATAACCTTCTCTACTCGTTATACTTCGTACCCGAAAAAGTTTGAAATTGAATTGGCTGCTTTAATAGCGCCATTTCGGGGCATCTCGTGTGCATATCTCTATACTACATACAGGATCTAAGCCATACAGCATTAAGCTATGCAATTAATCAATCCATACCCGAAGGCGAATCGGTAAAGGATAAAAGGTCACAGGTCATCGGTACCATGTGCGTTGCCTGTGTGCGGCTCACATCTACGAGTACGAGTACGCTCACAATATACCAATAACACCACCGCATATAATACTTGAATTGAGCATTCACCTATCTGTATGGTCTATGGTCCAACGAACGCCAAACTGAATCTATTTCGAAGCATACGATGAGGTGAAAAACCTTCTTGCTTTATTTGAAACGATAAAACTACACTCTCGTAGAGACCAACGAGCTTGGCTCTTTTCAACTGTATAGGTAATCGCTCCTTTTATTATGTACGAGAAAATAGTTCGTCAAACTTGTACCGGAAAATTTATCGATACTGGGAAAAGGTACAGTTGCACAACGTTTTAGCGAGTAAATCAATCTAACTCTTAGTTATATGAGTAAACGAACGAGAGAAGAACCCCTCATCATCTCAAACACAGGGGGGTGTACTCGTTTTCAACTACCTTCTTCTAGTATGTGTCTGTGCTCTGTATACTTACACGAGAATGAGACCCCCGTCAAAACGTAAACCTAGCAAGTTCAACGGACGTAATGTTCTGTATCAAAACAACCCTGCTCGTCAACCCCCCATTTTAAACCTGTCAAAACGATTGAAATACGGTAAACCTTTTATATAGCCGCCAAATCCATTAGTCCCGAACTCGCAAAACTCGACGAGCTGAGCGTTTTTCTCGCGAAAAACCGATCAATTTGAGCGTATTTGAAGACGTACATACGTTAACCCAGATTTTATACCATGTCCAGAGATGAGACGTTTCGCAGTCGATAATTCGATACAAAGAAGCGAAAAAAATCGCTCGATATGACGCGTGAAAGTTAATCCGGTAGCGTGAACGACTGAACGTGGCAGCGTGAAAGTCATTCGTACGTATAGCCCCACAGGCAAAATGAAAAATTCAATTCGGTAACCAGTGTTATTCCTATGACAAGAGATGACGTAATACGGGTCGATTTTTTTCACTTGTACACACTAACTTTTTTTTTCATTTTAAAACACGTGACTAAATGAATCGAAGTAAAGTGAATTTTTTTCAAGAAATTGATTCAGAATTTTTTCAAGGTATTGACTCAGTGTAAGTACACACACACACTAATGAAGTATTGGAATTGGAAACTATTATCAGAGCTCATTTCATTACTCAATTTTCAACCTACAGGTATCCGTAGGGTAACCTATAATAAAATGTATTTAATAATTTTCAAACGCAAAGAGCACACGATTGTACCTAACAATTTCAAATAAAATGATAATGGAAATGCCACGTCAATGTCTGTACGTTACTGGTACCTAAACCTAACCTATACAATTACGAGCATAACTTGTCGTTCTCTTTTTTTCACAAACGAATTCGTATTATTACGTCATCGAATGAATGTTGATGTTTAAACATTCATTTTTACGGTTAGTCACGCTAGAATATTTTTTCCCAGATTCTAAACAAGATAACCGAGCTGGTTAACGAAGCACATGCTCAATATTTGGCTCAAAAAGTTCTCACTCCTTCGCCAGTCCTGCTAAGATAGTCTACTTGTGTTTTCCATAATATTTTCAATGATGAACAATCGACGTTTGATAGTGTATCAGCTCTCTTTTAAACGTATTACTAATAAGAATAATCATTGACAAAATGTCCAAGGCTGTATAATCCACGAATATGAGAAACCATGACCAGTCCACATTTCCTTATTCTATTTCAAACATATTATCAATATAAGATGATGTATGCAGATAACAAACGTACGCACTACGTACTGTACGTAAGTACATATGCAGATTTATAGGATAAGTCACTTCTGAAAATAACCATAAAATTATTTAAAAAAATAAATTTCCATTAATTTGAACCATAGGTAATTACTTATTATGAGAAATTTTACCCAAAAATACAAAGTTTTCAAAATGTACCGTAATTTACCGCTGATTTACCGCAATTACCGATTACTAACAGCGCTTCAACGGATCAATTACTCATTTACCAGCTTGAAATTTCACATAATTCGTCACCATATCACTTGTATCAAATTATACTGGCAAAAATACCAAACCGTAACCAACTATTTCAGAAATCTAATGAAAATTACCACAAATTACCGTGAATTTACCGTAATTACCGTTTATTACGGTAATTACCCAGTATTGGGCATATTTTACCTCTGAATTGGATTTAATTATCATTTTAAAAAAATTTCACAAGCGAAATTTCATTTTTATTTGTCAAATTGAAATTATTTGATCAAGAATTTCACAGTCATATCGCCTTTTATTGTTAATTATTAACACTCAAATTACGGTAATTACCAAAAATTACTCGAAGCTGTCGAAGCTATTATTTTTAGATTTTAGTTGATATTTAAATTTCATCTGGTATCATTTTCACCACATGATAAAATACTACAAATTTCCGTAAATTACGATGTATTACGTTTACGGTAATTACCATAACATGACCAATAGACTACCACTGCATTTGGTGTCATTATCACATGGGAAAATTTTTTTAAATAAAAAAAAAAAACAAATTGAGAAAATTTTACATTGATTAGAATTATTACTTTCCATTCATAAAACCATCAATTACCGTTGAAATTACGGTTATTACCAGCATTTTTTTTTTTTAAATTGCAGTTTTAGAGTTCAGACTAGATGTAAGAATATTGAAACCACAACAATGAAAGTTGACCTAAAATTACCGTAAATTACCATGCCTTATCCCAAATTTTAAGTAATTTACCGTAAATCTCGGGTAATTTCAAGAATTCCGCATTAATATGCATTTACTGACATTTTCATTAGGTATGAGTTTTCAAAAAATCAAAATTTGTTGATGAAAAATTCAGGGATAGAACAATTACGCCTACAAAAAGAAATTTTCCTCTTTTCTTTGAGAACTGAAGCCTCTTTACCCTCTCCTCTCCAGCACAAGAAAATTTTGAGAATTTTGAAATTTTGCAAAAACACCATAGGTAATCAAAATATCACAAAAACTGTAAAAACGAAAGATCAGCGTTAAAATTACTGAAAATTACCAAAATTTGATAAAAAAATTCATGAAACTTGGAAATGGCATAGAAGTGAATGAATTAACACTATTAAAAGATGATAAAATGTCTCGAAAAATGAGTAAAATGTAACAGAAATTGTCTGGATTATTGCAATTTACCAAAAAATAAATCAAATGTTACCAAAATTGAAAAAAAAGATCATTAAAAAGGCACAAATTTTCACAAAAATTGATGAAAAATACGCTAGGTTGGGCAAAGTTTTGAGAAAATTGACCAAAAATTTGTTAAAAAGCCATGAAATTAGTTGAAAATGACTAAAAAATTATTGAAGTGTGGCAAAATCTCAGAAAAATATCATGAAAATGCTTTTAAAAAAAGAACGAAACAAATTTTTGAAAATTACAAAAAATTAATCAAATATTTATCAGATTTGCAAAAACTACATGTAAATTAACACATTATAAAAAAAAATCAAAATTGTATGAAAATTGCATAAAACAGACTCAAAATTTGTTGAAACGATATTACAAAAATGATTAAAAAAGGAGATGAAATGCCACAAGCGTTGGGGAAAAATCTCCTAAATTGTTGAAAACTACCAAAAAAGTCATCAAATATTTATCAAAATTGAATAAAATTTTGCTACAATTTCGCAAAGTATTATCAAAGTTTTTGAAATGGTGTACCAAATCTAAAAATTAGCATAAATTGATTTATTTTTTAAAAAACCAACAACAACAAAATTGAGCAAAATTTTGTAAAAATTGATCGAAAAAAAGACTCAAAAATGGTTGAAAATGACAAAAAAAATTGCCATAAAACAAGATTAAAACTTACGTTCAAAAATAATCAAAAAAAACCTATGTACATATTTTACAAAAAAATCTCTTAGATCATTGAGAATTGCCAAAAATTTGCTCAAATATTATCAAAATTGAATAATTTTTCTTCAATTTTGCTGGAATTTAAAAATCGGCTAGAAATTCACTTTTAAACTCTTCACATTTTTGGGATTTATGGCAATCATCTAAAACAGCCCAGAAGACGTCCAATAAACACCGATCAAAGTTGTGGTTGCCAAAATTCATTTTTAGTCCTTTCAGAGCAATTTGAAATTTCTGGAGAAAATTAAAAAATCGCTGTAGAGTGTAGACAGACTCCAGAGTGGCCCAAAAACTAGTATTCGTTGATGTGTGACAGTTGAATTGAAGGAATTATGTTTCCAGATTGGCCTACTTTGCTCAAAAAATTTTCTATTCAGAAAAAAAGTTCAAAAAATGGTCATGAAATGGCTTTTTTAAATTTTTCAAATTTTCAAAAATTCAAAATGAACTTCAACACTTCAATTTTGCTGGAATTTAAAAATCGGTCAGAAATTCACTTTTGAATTCGAATTTTTGGAATTCCATGGTAATTATCTAAACCAGTCTAGAGGACGCCCAATAAGGACCGATCAAAGTTGTGGTTGCCAAGGTTTAATTTTAGCCCTTTAAGAGCTATTTGAAATTTCTGGAGAAAATCAAAAAATCGCTGTAGATTCCAGAATTGGTCAAAAACTAGTATCCGTTGATGTGTGGGAGTTGAATTGAAAGAATTACGTTTCCAGATTAGTCCACTTTGCTCGAAAAATTTTCTATTCAGAAAAAAAGTAGTCTTGAAATGGTTTTTTTCAATTTTTTCAATTTTCAAAAAATAAAAAAATTATTTCAACACTATAAATTTTGGTTACGGAGGTTTCAAAAAAAAATTCTATTTCAATTTAACTTGATTTCGTTAAAATCAAAGAGCACCAGTTGAAAAGATTCTCTCGTCAGACTGAAAATACACGAATTGAATACACAACTAAAACAGTACCTATAGAAATGGAAATTCACAGACTGTGTAAACTACCGATTTTCAATTAGGTACTCAAGAAACAAACGAATAAATTCAAATATTCGAAAATTTACCTCATAAAAAAATAACCTCTAACAAAAGACGACAAAAAAAATATACAACGAAAAACATCAAAGCGTATAGAAATAAAAGAAAAACCTCGTCGTCGTCGAAAATAGTGAAATCTTGAAAAGCCATTTTTCACGTCACCATAACTCGCTTACAACCCTTCCCCTTCCCCTTCCCCATCCCTTTCTCACCATCATCATCGTTTCGCTCGTACCAAAAAAATACTTCTTTCTTGTGTCAAAACTGCGAGCAAATTCATCTCCGTGAAAAATAAATTAAAGCTTACATTTCCGACAAAGTGTAAATTCAGCCTCGTACTTTCTCGCTATAGTTACCTCACAGAATATAGCGAACATCTTTCACGAAACCGCTTACTTATCAATTTATCAAAAAGAAAAATTACCCAATATGTAGGTAGTTAAGTTACGATATACCTACACTTTCGTGTACATGTAGAGCAGCAGTGAGCAGATCGTACACTCGCGAGACATTTGCTCGATGCAGAGCATAATAAAGTACAAACGTTGCGATTTCTATAGCAAAAAGGCCTCAGATATACGTGATACTTATAAACTTGAATACTCTGCTGGAAGAGAAACTAGGTCAAGGAAAATCATAGCATATAGCGTATCTTATTTAAAAAACAGTGTAAAATGTCGAGCTACTTATTGTGCTTTTTTTCACAATCCGTTCTCCGTGTCACCGAAGGGATCGTATAATGTTGGAAAATAAATGGTTTTCTAGGACATAATATACGAGCAACGTGCGTACGTAGTACAGCCGGAGAGAGAGAAAGAGAGCGCGGAGACAGGGTCGAATACGGTTAATAAATCTTTATGCGGGTATTTTCAACCTTATAGCTGATCTGTGTTAGTGCAGAAATGAGAAAACCCTTTGTTTTGGAATTTTAAACCTTGGGAAATTGGAATCATAAAGCCAAAGCTAGCAAGTTATTCGCTATATATCGATGTAGGTAATAAAAAATAGTGCAGCTCTTAAAATGCTGCTATGCGAATGGTCGAACCTATTTTCGAGCTAAATTAACCGTACAAGGTGACTGCATAGTGTTTATTGGACTCCAGGTAAGTATTATAAGAGATGAAGCTATCATCAAGGTTATCATAGAACGTAAAGAGGTAATGGGTATCTATTGTGTTGAATCATATTGTTCGTAGATGAGGGCGAATTTTTTGAGTTTTCTTCGACCTTCAGGCTTGATGGGACCGAAAGAGATGCGGGAAAACGCACATACGTAAGTACGAGTTATTGGTACCGAGCCAAGAATTACTTTCACCTTTCGATTATGGTGACGAGAGGAGATCGACGAAGGGGAAAATTTTTAAAAAAATAATAATATAGAGTACTCACTTTGAGTGTGCTTATTTCTCTCTCAAAGACAAATATGATTAATTCACGATCAATATATCTTCATCCGACTGAAAACTTTTTTACGAAATCGTTCTTCTTTTTGCCATTCCTTTTTTTCATTTTTTATGATAATTGCTGAAAGCAGAAAAAAAAGGCGTAGGTTAGATTAAATGCTATACAATACAATGAATACGTACACTTTAATTTTAATTAACCACATTAACGTAATCGTAATCGACTCATTTACCATATTCGACGTATAATTATCGATTCTATGAACTCGAAGTGATTTTCACCCATAATAAAAACCGATTGAACGAAAACAACACCGAGTCAAAAATATTGATAAACGTACTGATCGAGTAAGTAAATCAAAGCCATTCAATAGTAAGTCAAAGTACCAATTCAAGCAGGTAACATAATAATAATAATCCAACTTTACACGCGAGTATAAAAAAAATCATCGAAATTTAACCTACATGAGAATTTATCTTTGAAATTAAACGATCACGAAGCTTTATCTGTTTAATGATAAATAACATAAGCCATAAGTACTTTACTTACGTATATATTCAGTACAACATAGATAGGTAGATAATGTAGATATGCCATGCCACAACTTTTTCAAACGTTTGAAAAGATACTGAACGTAATCGAACCTCGATTAGAGAGAGCTGGAATGGCCCAAAGATAAAAATAATTTTTATAACGTGCGCTTGTCGTTGTCGTTGCCGTTGAAATTATATGGAATTCCATCGCTCGTTTGGAACTTGGAACGAAAACGTATCCGCGAGGTCGTTCCGGAAATACATTCGATTAAATGGGAGTTTTTCCAAAAAAAAATTATTTTAACCGGTAGCCAGTTCACAAAAATATCTTTCTCTTTCTATTTTTTGCCTATGGTGTTGATAAGGCAGGAAAATTTCTTCGATAATACAATAATGAGGTAGTTTTTCATTATTATTTTATTTTGTAATTACTTTTTTTAGGGATAGTTTGAGTATTTTTATTCATTTTATTGACATTTTCCTCTAGTTTCGACTTTAGAAAACTTTATTGCATCCGAGTAAAATCTTTTTCCTATCTAGGGCTGAAAAGTACTACTTTTCCAACCTCGCGAGAATCGCTCGGATGTAAAAATAAGTACTTTCCACCCTCGTTCAGGAAAAATTACTTCACTAAACTCGGAGAAAAAGTGATTTTGAACTCGTGTGAGTTGTTCCCCTCACTTCGTTCGGATCACAAACCTCACCCTCGTCAAAAATCACTTTTTCGGCCCTCGTTGTGTAATATACTATTGTAAAAGTTTTTATTTTTGTCACTCGACGTTCTTTATAATTTTATTTTTAGGTTGAATTCGAGAAAAAAGCCATTAACGACACGAGCTTGAGCTTATATACAAAGAACATCCGAGTTATTTATTTACTCAAGATTTTTAATAACGAAATTCTACTGATATGAATATAAATGGTTGAGAGTTCAAAGACCTCGGATTAAAGTTTTATTCATTCGAAGTTCGCTTATCGCTTTAATTTGTCGTAGTTTGTACACAGAAAACATACCACATACTATATAACTTAGTTATAAGTGCATCATAAAAATGAAAAACATCCGGATTTTTTCGATTCGACTAAGCGAAGGTCGATTTACACAGTCTATTTTTATCAATTTGGGACATATTCGATTTTTTTAAATTTTATTTTCACCAAAACTTAAAAACATTTCAGTTCACAGGACCACATCAACAAAATTTGGTCTTTGATACTATTAAGGCTTAGTTTGGAATCGGACTAGAAGTGTTTGAGTTGATGTGATAGTTCAAATGCAAATTTTTGACCAACAATTCCAGAAAAAATACAAAAAAAAATTGAATTCATCGGATTTTCCCTTCCTCCCTCCCTCCCTCCCTCCCTCCCTACCAAAAAAAATGAAATTTCAGAAACGACATAACACGATTGGGTTGGATCATCTATCTAGATGGATGGCGTCTGTCGAGTCAGGAGAACCTCCATTCTCAAAGACAACGATTTTTATGCTCTTCTGGAGCCTCCATCAACTTTTTCAATTTTCTTAAGGCTTTTAAAATTGCTCTAAAAACGCCAGAAATGAACTTTGGCACATATGCAACTACAATTGCTACAGACTGGTCAGCTCTTTCTAATTGTTTCAGATTGTGAATTTTTGTACTAGCAATAGCTATGGATGCTCAAGTTCATTTTTGAGCCTTCCAGAGTAATTCGAAATTTCTGTACTTAGACAATGAAAAACTTATTAGAGGCTCTAGAATGGCTCAAAGGTGGTAATTTTTGAGTTGGAAGGGTTAAAATTAGGCAATTATTTGCACAAATTGGTTTCGTTCGAAAAAAAATCACGAAGAATTAAAAAATTCAAAAGATACGAGTACAATATTGCGTGGAAACTTTTTTTTTGGAATTTTCAAAAAGTCAAAAATCTAAAAATGAAGGTAAACTTGGTTGCGAGGGGTATAAAGTGTAAGGCGCCTCCAAATTTGTTGAAACATCGCAAGAAACTCAAATATTTTGACAAAAATGTTTTTTGAGCATTTTTTGAAAACTTTGGACCCCAAAAATTGGATTATGATTTTCATAATTTTTGAAGACTTGTCATGTAACCTATCTAAATGGGTAAAAAAAATTCAAAAGATTCAAATATGTACAAGCACTTGAACTGAAATTTGTTTTGAGCATTTCAGAAGAATTTTGAGCCCGAAAATGGGTCCTGATTGTCAGAAATTTTGAAAAAGTGTCACGTAATCCATCAACGTGGGTTTCTCAGAGGAAAAAAACGAAAAAGTCCTATCAAAACTTTTCTGTGCATATGAAGAATTTTGAGCTAAAATTTGAGTAAATTTTTCAGATAGATGATTATGAAAAAGTGTCATACATATAATCAATCAAAATCGGTTTTACATATCAAAAATCAAAATGAAGTTATTGGAACTGCTATTACTCTGGAAATATTCTTTCTAGTTCACCACCAAAGTGTTTTAAAGGCAACAAAACCATTCATTTTACCGACTTTGCCGTGAAACGGAAAGTCAAGGTATTGTATTTGTCATGATGGTTCAAGAATTGGGTGGGGGTGGATTTTCTTGACGTTTCGGAGTGTGCTGATCACGATAAGACGTATGGCGCAAAACGAGATAAGTTTATATACATATTTATATATTGATTTATATATCAATTTATGTATAAATTTGTGCCGGGCTGAACTCAAAAGCTCCGAACTTTAAGTCGAAACTGATGATGGCAAAATATTGCTTTGATACTGAACTAGAGAAATTTTTAATTTGGTCGAAATCGATTCAGCCGTTTACGAGATATGAACGTTTAAGTGTGTTTCAACGTTATGGATAAGCAGAAATTTGTGTAAACCCTTATATCTCGCAAACGGCTCACCCCCAACAAACAGATGGGGTGGTTACGGTGTGTAGGTTGCATGATTGGTGCGCCGGAGGTCGGGTGTTCGAATCCCGCGCGAGTCAAGAGGAGAAAATTTTTTGTTTATTTTTTTGTTCATTTTATCCGTCTAAAATTTTTTTGCCTTGAAAAATCAAAATTTTTCAAAAATTTCTAGTGTAATTTTTGTTTTAACAAAAAACATTAAGTTTTTGGTAAATAGCCAGTAAATTTTGGTAATTTTTTTTTTTTGGTGAATTAATAGTAATTTTTAGTAGGTAAATAAAATGATTAGTTATTTTTGGTGAATTACTCGTAATTAAAGTTGGTCGAAAATGTTGGTAAATTGCTTGGGTAATTTTTGGTAAATTGGTAAAGTTTAGTAAATTGTTAAAAACCTTTGGCAGTAAATTACTGGGGTAATTAAAATTCGGTAAAAAATTGGTAAATTAGTGAGGAAATGTCTAGTAAATTACTGAGGTGAATGGTGGTGAATTGCTGGGGTAATTCTTGGTAAAATGGAAAATTGGTAAATTAGTGGGTAATGTCTGGTAAATTACTGAGGTAAATGTTAGTAAATTGCTGCGGTAATTTTTGGTAAATTCGTAAATTTTGGTAAATTGGTAAATTTTGGTAAATTGGTAAATTTTGGTAAATTGATAAATTTTGTAAATCGGTAAATTTTGGTAAATCGGTAAATTTTGGTAAATCGGTAAATTTGGGTAAATCGGTAAATCTTGGTAAATTTTGGTAAATCGGTAAATTTGGGTAAATCGGTAAATTTGGGTAAATCGGTACCTAAATCTTGGTAAATTGGTAAATTTTGGTAAATTGGTAAATTTCGGTAAATTGGTAAATTTCGGTATACTGGTAAATTTTGGTAAATTGGTAAATTTTGGTAAATCTGTAAATTTCGGTAAATCTGTAAATTTCGGTAAATTTGTTTATTCTCCTATATAACAGAGCAAAGTCGGTTAATCTTGCCTACTGCGCAAGATGTTTTTTCGTTTGGAATGCTGATTTTTTTTTTAGAGCTACTCTAACGAGCCTTCAACATGTTCTTGTAAAAAAAAAAAGATCAAAATCGATAACTGGATGACTGAAAATTTTGATAAAATTACAATTCGAGTTGAAAAGCTTGGATTCAAGTTGAATAATTCTAAAAATTGGTTCTCTTTTTTTTCACAACAAGTTGGAAAAGATTACCACCTCCTTGACCATGGCAAATTTAGCTCTTTAATTCTCGTTTGACCCTCCTACATACACTGACCATTTTAATTATTCGATCAGCTTCAATCCCAGCTCATTTTGAAAAATACTTATACCTACCTTCTCATCTAAAATATTCGCTCAACTATGAAATATGCAAACACGAACTGCTCATTCGTGTAGCGATATATGCTGAGGGTACAGTACCTAAACTCACTTATATACCTACACAACTATATACTCATTGAAAACATCAAACGGCGATACACCGAGACTTGTTTATAGAAATTTGTAGCACGCCTTTTACTCGTAAATGCAGCAAAAATCGAGCACTTGTAAATATTTTAGCGGTCTTGGTAAAAAGCCTCATAGGGAATACTTAGGTAGATATAGAACACGGTACATGCGAAGGTTTTGTAATTGACCTATTTAAAAAGGCGCTTGAAATATAAACAAGTACATAGAATGGCTCTGATTAAAATGTATCTCGTAAGCAAAACGCAAGAGACCGGAGGCTGGTGGTGGCAGCGAGAAAATGCTAATAGGAGCAAATCCGACTACGTAACATTATTCCAAATTGTATTTAGAAAGTGTTTCTTTTTAATTTTAAAAAGGTTTTTTTTTTGGAAGCTTGGCGAGGCTCGCAGAAATAAAGTAAATTTTCATTTACGAGATCTCTATAGAGAATGCTGTTTTGTTTAGCTTTTGTATTACGTGGTATACAGACTACGTTGTCAGAATGTGAATTATAATTAAGGCATTGCGGGTTATCGAGTACGTAATTTAAAAATATCCGACGGTACAATTGGTCAAAGTGATACGCGAAGAGTTGGGAAGTTATACGCTATCTACGACGACATTGTTTTTAATCACGAATAAAAATGTACTCGCCGTCTATGGTGCATTAATTAAAGGAAACGTTTAATTTCGATGTACGTTCGTATACGTCTCTATGGCCCCTTTTTATTCATTTTTTTTTTTTACATGTGTATGTGTTCTTTCTTTCATATACATACGCTAGTACGATGAGTGCGAGGGCGCGACGACAACATCATTTTTTATGGTATTTCGGCCTCTGGGGTCGAGTTGATTTTTAGATAACGGTGAGGCTAATTTTCAAGCTAGGTTTCGTGGTCGTAGCTGCAAAAACATGCCATTTCGAACATAGGTTAACCATTAAGAATTCATAATATTTACTCGAACGTTTGTCAAAACACCAAATAATGGAAAATTTTAGCTCGTTGCACGATGTGTGTGTAGATACATAGAATATAGGTATACTTGAAAAAGCCCATCCTAACCTACGTACGAGAAAGACACATGTAGTTAGAGGTATCTACTTATACGTGTACCTACACGAGTATTTCGTGATTTTAAAAATAATATGCACATCTACACGTCCTTAGGCATTCTACAGTCTACATACAAGTACGCTGTACGATCTAATACACGTACAATTACCCATATAATAATTTTCAGTTCGTGTGTACCGAAGTAGGGCAACGAATTGGCAAATTTATCGTATTAGTGCAGTCATTATCGCGAACGAATAAATAATTATGGTGCGTACGGTATGTACCACGAGTTCGACCCAGTTTGAATTAAATTTCTCAGTGAGAGGTATTTTTTCTGGATGTGTTCTTTATTCAAAATTTGTATCGAAAAATTTTGGAATTATTCATCGTGAAACTGGTTCGGTGATTTTCAACATGCGTTTGACGAAGTTACAAAAACTGGACATAAAAAAAGTTTCAAAATCCGACTCGTGAAATTTGGGAATCATTGAACTTTTTTTCTTTTGAGGGTGTTTATATCTAATTTGAATTTGAACGCATTTCGATGAGTCGCGTAACACGTTTTCATAATTAATTATAATCGAAAAATTTACTCAAATTTGAGCTCAAAATTATTCAAAAATGTTCGAAGGAGGTTTTGATAAAAATTTCCGATTTAAAAAAATGAAATTCCACTTTCAAAACTCATGAAAATCGAAACCAAATTTTGGGCTCAAAATTCTTCAGGAGTGCTCGTAAAAATATTTTCTGTGAAATCTTGTATTTGAATTTTTCACGAAAACTTGACCCATTTTGTTAGATCTTATGAATGACACTTCTTCAAAAATTAGGAAAATCATGATCTAATTTTAGGCTCAAAATTCTTCAGAAATGTTCAAAACACATTTTTTTTTTGAGAAAAATGGACTTTATAAAAATACTGGTTTTCTCGCTAATGGGTCATGTCAAAATTGACCTTCAAAACACATTTATAGTTGAAGAACATGATCGCTGATTTCGAGATTTCAGGACATTTTTTTTTTTTGAAAAAAATTGGATCAAAAAACACTTTTAGAAAGTGGTCCTCAAAATACGTTTGGTAGTGAAAATACATACAACCAAAAAAGATTCCCACATTTTTATAGCTGCCCAATAACACAACTCAAATTTTAGGGCATTTTTAAAAAAAAATTGAGCTTGCTTTAAAAATACTGTTTTTTCACTCATGTCGAGAGTGGCCTTGAAAACACGTTCTTAGCTAAATTTAATCTATAAAGGAAAATTCCCCAAAATTGAAATTGAAATTGTAGCAACTTAACCGCACATTTTGAGAAGTGGAACTTTTTTTTGTTGATAAAATTGGGTCAAAAACATCTGTTCTTCTCGCTCGTAGGGAAAATGGTCCTCAAAATGCGTTGGTAGGAAGAATAGTACCTAAAACGAAGACTTCCTGCAGGTTCAGTGGCCCAATTGTACATTTTTTTCCTGATTTGGGCATTTATGAAAAAATAGGCTGGGCTCAAAACAAAAAAAAAACGATTTTTTGCATCAATTTATGCAATTTTTGAACTGTTGTGAAAAATTTTAAACATCGTAAAATATCAATTCTTCGTTTGGGTGTCTGATTTTTTTTGGTGGGAGGGGGAGAGGGACTACTGCCCTATGGGTTCCAATTATTATGAGGTAGCTCTCATTTACACCTGTGAAATTTTTTCAAAAACTTTCTGCTCACAAACCCCCTCCCCTCCTCTCCCCTCCCCAAGTTGCTGGTTTCTACAGGGGAAAAATAAAAATTTGAAAATTTAGGCCTCCAACTAAAAATTAGAGTTTCCCAAAGTTGAAAAAAAAATTTAAAAAACAATAAAAAATTTTTCATTAAAAATTCTCAATTTATGCATCAGAATCCTTCCAAATGACCCCCCTCTAACCCCTATTTTTAAAAAAATTAACCTTGCATAGACCACCAAAAAAAACCACCGGGTGCCAAAAACGGCACCACAATGCATTTTGAAAATTTTAAAATACATTAGGTGCCGTTTTTGGCACCCGGTGGTTTTTTTTATAAAAATAACATTGTGGTGCCGTTTTTGGCACCGGTGGTCGACGCAGGATTAATACCTCCCCTGCACAAAGCCCTCCAAAACAGAAAAATTGAATGAAAAAAAAATGATAATAAACAATTCCTCAATTTTTGAGCTAAAAATTGCACTATAGAACAACTTTTTTCAATAGAAACTTCTCTACAGGTCTCTTAAACAATATTGGCCTCACGGTTTTGAGGTTTCAAAGTTCACAAAAATCTAAAAATAAATGCATAAAATAAAGGTAATTTTTGAAACGTTTTCATCGGCTTTTCTTCTATTTCATATCTTTGTTTTTTTTCTAATTTGAGGAGCTCTAGGAACCTGTGTATAGGAAGAGCAATGCTTCTTGGAAAACCAAAGGATATTTTTTCTAGAAAAATGTGTCATTCAGAAGATTTATTCAATCGCGAAATTCTTTTCAAGTGGTGAGGGGCTTTCAGTAACTTTTTTGCACTTGAAGGAAAACTTGAAAAATAATTCATTTCTCATGAAATCCAACAATTTCAAAGGAAGAGATTTAAAAAAAAAGAGAAACTACAAAATAATGACGCCTCTCCCCCTCATACTTATCACCATGCTCTGTTGAGAAAAAATTGCAAAATTCGTGACCTAATAACCCAGAAGTGTGCTTGTAAATGATATCAAATCACATCGACCTTTTATTCTCCAAAAAGTCGATGTCAAATTACAGCTTTTTTTTCATTCTAACGCAGAAAGATAACAATAAGTTTGAATCGTCATAATAATGTTGAAAACCACTTTACTGGAGACAAAAAAACACCTTCATCGGTAAAAACACAAAAATTCCCTTTTCAAAAAAATTAAGCAAAAAAACTCACGATTAGTTCAATAAAAACGTAATTATTAAATCAATTTTTCGTAAGTGTCGCATTTTTTTCTAAAATTATAGTTCAATGGTTCTCAAAATGTTACATCTCAAAACGTTAAAAATATTATGCACGTGAAAAATTTCAATTTGATAAAAGATCAGAACCACTGAACCGGTTTTTAAAAATTCAAGCAGTGTTCATAAAAAAATGTATTTCAATGTGCATTACTCCAACTGCTACAATTTGCCAATTTTGATTCAGTAGATATAATTGGAACAATTTTCCTGAATTTTTTTCAAAAAATACCTACATTGCACAATACCTTTTGCCCTCCTGGAACTCTTTTATAAAATTTAGGATTTTCAAACAAGTAGGTATAGTCAATAAAATTCAAAATGTTATGAGTTGAAAACTTCTGATAGAAGCATGCTCGATGTTAAAATTGAAGATTTCTTTCGCGTAGAAGATAAGGTGAAACCCTCATCTTGAGTTTCTCAAGTGGAACAAAATCATGGAATGAAATTAATGAAAAATAATCAATTATCAACGCTTTTCCAATTTCATCTCAAAAATACGAAGATATTTTCACACCCTCTCAATCACTTCACGAAAAATTTTAAAACAACACGACAACAAAGTGTAATGTAAGGTCTTATAAACCATTGAACTGGTTTCAAGAAACCTCGACTTGTTACAACTTGTCGATTTACCATCCATCAGTCCAATACACATCATGCACAGGCCATTAGGTATTTAGGTACAGGTACCTCAGTCAATTCTTCTCGAACCAGTTTCAACTCATTCTAACATCATTGTATTGATCGACATGCGTTCGACTTTTAGAACACACTGTGACCACACACATACGAGTATGTAGATCATAGATGAACATATACACTACTCAAACAATTTTTTCGTTCACGCGATCGCAAAATCTCTGTGTAATAGTTCGCCAAGGTACCGCAATATGCATTTATGTATAATTCAAACAATGGGTAAGTTTCTTTCGTGAAACGGTTCGTAAAAGAAATGTTATTCAATGACGTGCGCGCCAAGCGGCGCGGCGCGATTTTAAAAGGTTGTTTTGTAACGCGCGAAGTGAAACTACGAGTAAAGTGCTACTGTGTGTATCTAATTAAACGGTACATACGCCTCTTTTCCATCATTTTTTTTTCTCTCTTTCATGTGTCTTTATCATCATCATCATCGATAGTACGTAAAACCCGTGCAGAAAAAAAAAAATTCTCAACTCATCGTGTAAAATTTAATTGAATGTTGAAATCTCGTGGCGATATTCGACTCATCGTCGGTCGTCGTCGTCGTCGCGAATACAATGATGGCACATTTTACGATGAGGTACAGCATCAAGCTGCACAGTTTGTATTCTCCGAGCAGTTCAAAGAGTAAAATGGGATGGTTTTTTTTTTCTCATCTTGGAGCTCTTTTTTCTCAACCGACAATAACAGTGTGGCGTTTACACAAGCCGAGTGTACACAAAAGAGCAGAATTAAGCGTTCGGATTGTTGGAAGGAAATTGGGTCAATCGACGTGTTGATTCGAGTGGCAAAGATAAAGGATAAAAGTTTTCAGTTTGCTAAGTTTTCATCGAGTTTGCTCGCGCTATTCTAATTTAAACAGGGATCGTAGAAGATACCTGTACCTACTACCTAAGTATTATATTACGAAAAGTTACACGTAATCAGTGAAAATACCTCGAACACGATACCGAGATATTCAATAAAAATTATTCCACGGGCAGAAAGTTGAAATTTTCACCATAACTTCTTGATTTTTCAATTTTTTTATTTCAAAAAAGGTAGGTACTCAATTTGGATAAATTCTGTCACCTTCGTGACAAAGCTGCTCCTTGATACCTTCACCCCCTCCCTCATGACTTCGTCCAATTTAGGGACTCGCGTCATTAAAAGTTGTCAATCCAATACGTGAAAAAATGATAAAAATGAAAACATTTGAATGCTCAAAGGGAACTTGATGCTTCAAGAGTGAAAATGCAAACTGAACAGTGAACACACTTGAGCAGCATAAACAACCTCGACCCCCTCAAGGGATAGCATCACTCTCAAAAACATCTCAAAATGAAAACAAAAACAAAACCAAGCCCATCCCAACGAAATAAAAACTCGAATAAGGTAATAATAACAAATCGAAAAACAAACTCGCAACATCCAATCAAAAAATAAACAAAATAACCAAAACCAACTCATCGTGTAATTAATAATACACATGTATAATCACATCGTGTATGTAATTAGAATAATCAGATCTGAACGTGAAACCGGAACAAAAAAAAAACTACACTTTTTTCTACCAATTATGTAGGTACTAACCTGTTCGTCATCTTATTAAAACCCCATTTCCTTTTTTTTAAAATTCACTCCAAAGAGGTATACGTACGTATAGAATATCGATTCGGTAAAAAAAAAATCCGCTCACTTTACCACGTCATTATTCTTCCATACATTCCAAACGCGAACAATTACCAACCAGCGATTTATCATTGAGAACCGCTCATTCCGTAATAATTACCTCTATTCTTCTAACGAAAACCACAACCGACAATGATATAATTACGGTCGTATTAACGCTTAATTACGACATTAAGATAACGCCGAGACAATTATTTCCAACATAAAGTACCTATATTTACGCACCTCGCATGTACCACACTGCTAAGTGTATAAAAATTGCCACCGCACTAAGTCCTCCTCCCAGGTTGAAAAGAAATCAGCTGACGATGGCGATTTTTTAATTTTTTTTCGAACCAAAATAGGGCAACTGCGAGCATCGAAAAATACTTAATACTTGAAAACTTAATAACGACCATTACGAGGTAAAATACGAATCCGAGATGAAATATCCTAATGGTGAAGAAAATGCGCGAGTCATTTGTATAGCCTTGATGATCTGGTTTCTTTACGTTGACTCGGGTTCTTCAACGTGATTTTCTCCCAAACCATGCAAGGGTAATATTGTATAAAATTATCTACCAAAGAGAGAGAAAGAGAGAGATGACCTTTTATGCACGTAGGTACTCAGCTTAAATCCAATACCACAAATGAATGCAGATTAATCTCTATAGAGATCCATTTTCAGCAGGAAATACTCATATGCTCATCGAAGAGCTAATTTAAATGAAACCAAAACCCCCCAACTTCCAAAATTGAGTACTTACATGAATTTTAGGGCAAAAAATGAGAAATTGTGCAGCTCACTTTTAAAAACTAGAAATCGACTTTTTTTATCCTAAAATCTTCTCTTTTCGCGATAGTTTTGTTCAATTTTTCAAAATTTAATTTTTTGACTTGATTTCTCATGAAAAAATGCTGCTTTAGATTGAATAGAGGAAAAACTATTTAAAAAGCTAAATCATCTCGAAAAGAGTTTCGATTAAAAGGAACGTTCTTAGGACGGAAAATCCAGACAAAACATTTTTTTTGATCGTTTAAACAGGTTCCTGAAAAATGGCACAAATATGGAGAAGTCATTGAGAATTACTTTGTACAAATTAAAAACTGTTTGTCGACTCATAACCAATGCAGTGGAAGTCATTTCCGAAATTTCAGAATCGATTTTGGATTTAAAAAAAGAAAAACAACTGAAAAGATATGAAAAAATTTTGAAACGTATTTGACCACAAAATGAAAATGTCTACGATCAAACTAAAAATATGTCCATGCCCCCTCCTCTCATTCCAGAGAATAGTAGGATTATGATAATGGATTCTAAAATTATCTTTTATACGTTTGAAAACAATTGAGAAAATCGACTCAGCATTAGATGACCTTAGAAAAAATTGTATTGCAATTGTTAAAAATCTTGTGAAATTTTAGGAAAAATGCTCAAAATGTCCAAAAAAAAAAACAGGGACATTGTTGAAAGTCATAATAAAAGCTTGTATTGACTTCGGTAGTATTTTTTTTAAATTAAAAAAAAGGGTCAAAACTGTTTCAAATGTTAAAAAAAATTGACAAAAATTATGAAAAATTGTTGGGAAAAATAGTCAAAAGGGCTAAAAATTGAGTAAAAATTGATACAAAATGCGTAAAAACTGCTCAAAACATCAAAAAAAGAATCTAAAAATTAAAAACGAACGAAAAGTGTAAAAGTAAAACAAGAAAACAGCAAAAAAAGTAGGAACATTAAATGAACAGAAAAATTGAAGAAAGTAAGCAATTTAGTATCGTTAATATTTGATAAGTTCGCTTAAATTTTTTTGAAAAATTGACCAAAACAGTAAAAAAGTAGTTGAAAAAAAAACAAATCATGAAAAAAATGTTTGCAAAAAGTTGATTAAGCATAGTTGCAAAACAGAAAGATTGTAAGTGAGCAAGCAATTGTTAAAATTCTATCAAATTACTTATAATTTTTGAAAAATTGTCACAAATTATGAAAAAAAAAAATAAAAATTAAAAAGCTGTACATAGAAAAGAAAAATCAAAAATCTAAATAAGAATTGACATACTTGCTTAATACGCATAAAAACTGCTCCAAGCATAAAAAATGGTCGAAAGTCACAAATGAACGAAAATTTATCAATGAGAAAAAAGCTAAAAATAAATTTAAAAAAAAACTTTCAAAATGTTGAAAAAAAGTCATTCAAAATGTAGAATAAAATCGTTAAAAAACATGCAAAATCATGAAAAATGTTTCAAAATTTTTTAGAAAGTTGGTTAAATGTGCACATAAAATTACAGAAAGTGATCATGAAATTGTTAAAATTTGATTAAGTAGCTCGAAATTCTTGAATAATTGACAAAAACACTAAAAAAAAATCGTTATAAAAAATCGTCGAAACCTATAAAAAAAGAAAGTTGAATGTGCCGAAAAATTGTATTAAGAGATCTAACAAATATGTTGAAACTTGGTTGAAAAGCTATTTTTTTTTGTTGAAAAATTACTGAAAAAAATCGTTAAAAATTGATCCACAATATGAAAAAAATTTTTAAACAATTTTTAGAAGTGAGTTGAATGTGTAGAAAAATTGTGAAAAAAGATTAAACAATTTTTGAAATTTGCTGAAACAGTATAAAATTTCCAACAAAAAATCAAAAACAACGAAAAAAGGAAAAATGTGTTGAAAAATGAGTAACAGTTGATGAAATATACATAAAAACTGTTCGAAACACACGAAAAAATGCGTAAAATCAAAAATGAATGAAAAATGCTCATTATTTATAAGGTAATTGTTGACAATAAATAATCATGCAAGAAACAATATCTTAAAAAATTTTTAAATTCAAATAAACAAAGTTAACAAAACTATGTATTGAAAAATCAGTTGCCAGGAAAATTGTAGAAAGTGATCCAACACTTACTAAAATGTGATCAAATTTGAAAAAATCGTGAAAAATTAAAATTAGGAAAACATGCAAAAAATTGAGAAAAACTGAGAATTTATTGAGAAAAATGCTGAAATATAAAACGTTAAAAAAATTTGTCTGAATACCTATATTGACAAAATTCACCCGAAATTATTGAAAAATTGGTAAAAACTGCAGCAGTTCATTAAACAAAACTACTTCCGAACTGTTTTGTTTGTTTCAATCGACTTTTTCAATTTTTTTTTTTTTTTTTTTTGAGAAAAAGTAAGTGTTACCGTTTTTAACGTCAGGAAAGAATATAGCTTTTTAAAGAATTTTCATTGAAAAATGTTTGAACTCATATCATTTTCCCAATTTTCAGCATTTCAAATATACGAGTATGACATCTTTGATTACAACTTACATCGTCAATAAGGTAAAAAAAGGGGAAAAAATGGCAAAAATTAAAATATTTGAATTCATTACTTAGTTGAACGAGAAATTCCACATCAACATCGATACTCTCTCGCTCCAGTTCCGCGTAAGTACAACTCGCAACATCGTTACTCGTACACATTACGTACCCTGACGATGCACAGAAAAGACTTGGCTGGGTAAATTTTCGTACTTACGGTAACAAAATCTAGGTCAATTTAAATTTACCTCGATGCTGGCATCGTGAACGTACACTTTTCAAATTCCACGTACGTATTACGATAATGCAACGTCTAAATACTAAGTACCTACTCGACGACGTTGTAAATTTTAAAATAATTCCATCTCCGCGAGATTCCAAAATATGCGGCATTTTTCTCACCTCGCGTCGTCGTTCGCAGTGCTCGCAAGAGGATGAGATATGCGAGACGAAGTGAGGCGACTAAAATAGCTCCGAGACGGTCTCCTTTCGTCTTTGGCGACAAAATACAACCATCAAAAAAGGCGCCGTATAGTTCGACTCATCAAAATCTCTCGTACAAAGAGAACGGAAAATAAATTCTGTACCACGTCGAGCCCTCCTTCGGTTTATTTCCTTTCTCTCTCTATATGTCCTGGCTTTTCAACTTTCTCTCGTTCGATAATATAACGATGTAAAAATACACACATTTAGGGTGGTAAATGTATATAAAAGGGAAAAGTTGAACATACTGGGAACTCCCATACCATCCGATCGCCTTTCCCTCTTCTATCGTCCCCTCTCTCGCATGTAATCACGGTATAAGCTCACAGTTCACACAAGAAAGCATCAACGATATATGTGAGGTGGCCCACAATCCAGTCCAATCCGAACGAAAAGTTGTAATATTATTCTACGTGTACAACCGAATTCAAAAAGTTGGTAAACTTTTGAGGGATCTTGGAAACTTAATCGCTAAGGAAGAGTTATAAGTCGCGGCGAACGAAAAAAGGTCAGTTTTTAATAACACAATACACGACTTCTTCCAACAAGTTATATCGTTAAAATAACAATACCCTTCGATAAAAATATACAGTACACGATGTCGACTCGCCTTACGTACACATATACGCGTTTTGAAATATAAAAATTTTATTACTACGTGCCCCCCTTTCCCCCGCACCATTCCTCATATTCACCCAAAGCAAAGCGCAGCCCAGTTTACAAATGCATTGAGACTGAGAGGTGGTTACCCGTATAATATGTAGAAAAGAGTACTATGTTTTATGATTACGCCATCGCCATAGCATTACCTTTTATGAGCGCCTTTTGTATACTCTTGACTATCAAATCGATACATTCTCGATGATCGTACACTATGATTAGATTACAAATAACAACATACCGATCTCGAATATGTGCACCTCGTTTACGCTTCATTATTCATACATACTGGTAAAATCTCATAAAGCCAAGGGAAATATTTATAAAAATATAGCAAACTATTCCCTATATCTCCATCGATCGAAGACTATACATTGACCTCGCCATAACGATCCCAAATCCAAAAGGAATCCGTCTTTGAATCCTTTCCTGGTCGATGAGTATTTTTTTCACGATATTCAACCACGACTTGGACGGTATGACGGTAGCAAGTACGTAGAATGGGAAGATTTGCGCATTTATTTTATTATTATAGAGATACCTCTAACCTACGTTTAAGCAAAAATACCTTCCTAATATAGGTATTTGCGTATGGCGATTACCTTGGTAAAGTTTTTCGAATATTTCATTATCTGCATGGAATGACATTACGACGTATTTAGACGTCACCATCGTCGTACTCGTATTACCGATTAGCAGGCAATAATACGAGTACTTTACGCATGGCTGGGTTCACTTTGCAATTATATCTACCTGACTACCAACGAAAGCCTTCGATAAAGGAATCGAAATCCGGGAAACCTTTCCCAATTCGATATGGGATCCGTTGCAAGAGTTGTTACTATGTAGGAAGGTCAGTTTGAGGCCAAATGAGTAAAAAAGAATGGATCATTAAAAAAGGGGGTTGATCGATTCAACGAAAGAGTTTCGGTTTGGATGAATCGGTGAAACGAATCATTTATGAACAAATTTCGAATAGAGTCGAGTTCAGACACGAACGATAAAGGGAATCGTTTGCGATACCTGTGAAAGGTATTCTGTATTAAGTTGACCTACTTCTGAAAAGGATTTACACTGCCCATGTCCCTATAAAAATCCAACTGCTTTTAAAACGATCCATTTAAAGAAATTCTAGATTCGTTCGCGAACGATTAGCTAGAAAAAATTGACAAAAATGTTCACGAAAAATTGAACATGAAAAGAGTTAATTTCAGAAGACGTTATACAGTGAACGATTTATTCAAAAGGATCTCGAATCATTCGAGTCATTCGCGAACGATTAACTAGTAAAATTATATCAAAGGTTTGTAAAAAATGAAACAGCTTGAAAAGTATCAAAATTTAAAAAAATGTATTCGTAACACGATTCATTTGAGAAATTCTCAATTCGTTCGCGAATGATCGTGATGTAACAAATAATCAAAACGAATCACTCGTATAAAAATTGGAAATGAAAATCTTCATGTTATAATTTATTCATTACATACTCGGAATCTCGTTCAATGAAGAGCGATTCATTTTTGCCATACTTGACTTCAGCTCCCTATTTAATTAACGTAGGAAAAGGATCAATAGAATCTTCTCAGAAAAGTACTCACCTGCAACAAAAAGAAAAATACATATATAAGTACAATGATGATTTTATCATTATTTCAAGTTATTAAAATAAAAACGCTAAATCGAGTAGAATCGTTCGCAAACAATCACTAGAAAATTAAATAATTTATGTAAGTACATACATCGTTCGTAAAGAATTCAGTTCAAGGAGCGAATCTTCTCTCAGGAGATGTACCGCAAAGTACAATTAATCACTCGCAAACGATTCATTTAAAATGTAATTGAATAATTTCCAAATTACTTAAGAACGATTGAAGAGCAAAATTGTAGATTTATCCAATGAATCGTTCGTGAACGAATCATAATTTATAACACATATCACTCGTGATCAGTTGACAACCAACTTTAGAAAAAGTGAGAAATATTTTTATTCAAGTTATACTCTTGAGAGTAAAAACATTTGATCAAGTTGAATCGTTCGCGAACGATTTCATATTTCATGAAGCGAATAGTTCGCGAACGATTTCATATTTCATGAAACGAATAGTTCGCGAACGATCGATATATCTGAAAAGTATCGAAAAATCAATCATGGTGAATCAAATTTCAAAGTCAGAGTACCGATATCGAATGAATTTTTCAAACTTTCAAAAGCGAATCATTCGCGAACGACCGATGCAAATTTTTAAATAATTCACGAAAAATACATTAAAAAAAGAATCACATTCGAAAAGAATTGCTTTTGAAGACATTCTCCAAAAATACGGTCCAATTTTAGAAATTAATCATTCGTGAACGACCTAAGTATACAATTTTCAAACGCTTCACGAAAGATGAATTGAAAAACAATAAAATCGTTCCCGAAGAATCGAATTCAAAAAGAATGAATTTTGATTGAATTCTCCAAAAATACAAGCCAATTTTAGAAATGAATCATTCGCGAACGACCGATTAAATTTTCAAATCCTTCACAAAATATAAATTGAAAAATATAATAAAATTGTTCCTGAAGAATCAAATCAAAAAGAATGGATTTTGATCGAATTTTCCAAAAATACAGGCTAATTTTAGAAATGAATCATTCGCGAACGACCTATACAATTTTCAAACGCTTCACGAAAGATGAATTGAAAAACATAATAAAATCGTTCCCGAAAAATCGAATTCAAAAAGAATGAATTTTGATTGAATTCTCCAAAAATACAAGCAAATTTTAGAAATGAATCATTCGCGAACGACCGATAAAATTATCGAATCACTTAAGATAGAAAGTTGAAAAACATAATAAAATCGTTCCCAAAGAATCAAACTCAAAAATACTGGATTTTGAACGAATTTTCCAAAAACGCCATATTCGTACGTCTTTTTTTAGAAACGAATCACTCGTGAACGACGAACAAAATTTTAGAATTATCGATGAATGGTGGATTGAAAAGTGCTTAAAAATCGTTCGGGACGAACCAAATTTGACAGCATCGATTTTGAACAAATTTTCCTTCAATACCTTATCACAGCTTCTGATAACGAATCACTCGCGAACGACTAACACATTTTTCGAATCATTCACGAACGATACGTTAAAAAAAAATCATAAAAATCGTTGATGAAGATCCAAATTTGAAAAAAATTGATTTTGAATGAATTTTCCAAAATTATCTAAATTTTATGAATGAATCATTCGAATCCTTTACAAAATATGTAAGTATAATTAGAAAAATATCAGAAAATCGTTCGCGACAGAATCAAATTCAAAAATTCTATTTCACACGGATTTTACAAAAATACTTTGCAAACAATTAAATAATTCAAAAGTTGACAAATCGTTCTAAAATGACCTTTGAACAACCAAACCTGCTCTAGATTCATTTCATAATAGAGTCGTTCTCAAAACTTTGACAATAGAATCGTTTCCGAACGGTTTGGATAAATGTTTTGAAATTAATAAAGTCGTCTGAGGAATCATGAATATGAACCAGTCATCATTTTTCCAAAACAGTCGCGAACGATTCACTCCAAAATCTCATTGAATCGTTTGCGAACGAATTCAAAATCCTCCACAAAAATCACCCCTCAAAGGACACACAGCTCATCAAAATGATCAAATTGATTCATTCGTGACCATAACCAGCCATTAAAAAATTTCCGAAACAAGTTTACGTCGTCGCACTGTTGCCACATCGCCTAAATCTACTACACGAGGTAAAAAAACCACTAGAATCAACAGCACACACCGTATAAATACAGGTTATCGAGTAGGTAACCTAGCTAGGTAACCTCACATAGTACTACATGGACAAATACCACAGCAATACAGCATAGCACTTCAAATACCTAACCTCTTATTTCTCAACAATATCGAGCCGTTTCCAAATCCAGTACACATGACTATAAGTACGAGTACATTAGGCCTACGTAGATATTGTCAGTGGACAAAAAAAAAATCCGAAGCCAATCTAGTGACAACAGGTCCTAAATAGAGAAACTCGTCGACGACACGATGGCAATGGCGAGAATAAATTAAAAACCTCTATAACTTGGTAAACGAACAGCGAAGAAGCAGAGAAAGACCGATTTAACACCATCGAAATCCGATTCCATCTTATTTCTATGGACTGCACGTGTTCTCTCGAGCCATGTGTTAGTCGGTCGACCTGTACACACAATTTCATTGTTTATGACTAAGTCTAAGTCATCCATCGACGACGACGTAAGAACTTCCAAGTACTGTAACCTAAAATGCTCACAGAGTGTACCAATACCACATTTGAACAACTCCAATTATTATTATGTACTATGTACTTCCTCGCCTTACGTCGAGTCGTAGAGACGTCGCTTCGTTTACTTTTATGTTTAGTATTGAGCCGGAGAGAAGAGGTGAAAACTCCTAGCTCTTTTTATGTACATCATCCCATAAAAGCCACATTCTTAATCTTTTGTTCGAACGCTTCACGGGTGGTTCGAACCCTTTTCAGCATATTCCTACCGGTTTATACAAAGAAGCGTAAGAAAAAAAAAACAGACAGTAATTACCACGTCCCTGCTTTTACTGCCGTATCAATCACCTCTCATCATCGAGCCAGTAGGGAGAAAAATACTCGTACGGGGGATCGTCGTCGCATCGTTGAAAGCAACTACACTTTCCAAAGCTACTGCAGATAGTATTTTTATTAAGCCCATATACGAGATCGTTGTTACAAAATGTAAATTTCGCAAACTGATACATCCTACTCATCATTACGTCGTCGTGGGTAGAGAAGATGGTTATGAAAAATACGTTTTATTGCCTACATTAAGGTCACCGAAGCACACAACTCGCGCATATGATTCCTTATCAATTACCAGACCCGACCGACAAACGATCTCCTCGTTTGGTATGAAATTTACTTAACTGAAATATCAAAAGTACGAGGTATAAACACAGCAAAAAATTCTCAGCGATTCGACGAAAAAACCTCCCAAGTTTCTTGCGTAGGTTGATTTGAAATTTTTAATTAAAAAATGTCGAACCCGTTGAAATAAAAACCATCCTATTCGAAACGAAAAAAAAAGAGGAAAAAACTCCAGCTGGAAAGTATGGTGAAATTTCGGTTCATTTTCACTTTGAAACAAGCTCACCAAACTTTCTACCTTAAATCGAACACATTCGACGTTTGTTTTTGCCATTCGTATGCTAATATCTTATACAGATACACAGACAATCACTCGACGATACTTTTGGAAATTAATTTACGCATCCAGTTTTTTTTTATTCCTTCAATGCTTTGCTTGCACCGCATATATGTATGTTGAATTTAATGTATATAGGTACGTTGCATACCGCAAACACCGCATCCATATTCCGCCTTCCAAATATGGAAAGTTGGAAGCAAATCTGGATACTTCATTGTAATTTTACAACCTTATTGCACATTTTTTCACATGCATTGCCAGGAGATATGATTCTTGGTCGAATATTTTCGTGAAATGAAAGCTATTGCGATTGGTAAGTCATTAGTTCAAACATTTTGAGACCACACAGAACTAAATTTGAAACAGATTATCCGAAAAAGCATCTAATAATAAATAAGGGTTTTTGTGATGTGCAGGAGCTAGATGCATTTCATATCAACTCAAACCAAAATGAAGTCGAATCACCTGATTGTGAAGAAATTTTTTTCACAAGTTTGGTTTAATATTATTTTAGTAAAATAATCATCAGTACTTCTATCTTAACCTTCCAGGGAAAAATTACAAAAAAAACTTTTTAAATTCTCTTTGTAAACTAAATTTTAAACTGTGTTCTCGAGACCCTTTTGCAAGGTGTCTTGACAAAAATGTCAAAATGAAGAAGCAAGATTTCGGGACTGTTGGCAGGGAATTTTTAAAACACTTCAAAACTTATTTTTTTGAGGAAAAAAGAGGTGCTCAAAATTCAAAATGTCAATTTTTTCCGTTTTTTTTCGGCGGAGGGGGAGTCAGAAATACCATTACACTATACATACTCGTATTTCAATTTTTTGTTGGCAGGAAATTTTGCAACCAACTTTAAACTTATCAATTCTTTAAGGGGAGGGGAGAGAGGGTCAAAATTTTACACGTATATGCTTTTTCAATGATTTCGGGTTTTCTTATTTTTGTAAGGGGGAGAGGAGAGGTATTAACAATACCTTCACCATCTTTACTGAATCAGTTTTATTTAATCAATACTTTTTCAACACACCTGCTTGTTTTTGTTTTTTTTTTAATTCAAATTGATTTTCTGAGAATTACTTTTGAAAAAAGGAAGGGATACCGCCATTGAAAAAGTTTCCTTTTAGTAACAACTTTTTCGTCATACTTTTTCAACAGATTTTTTTTTTGAAAAATACAATCATTGTTTTTCTAAAATTATTTATAATTTTCAGAAAACTTTTCAGATTCTCCATTCGCGAACATATGAGAAGCTCTAAAAAGTTGACAAATTTTACATTTTGAGTTGAGAATTAGCAAATGAGTATTTCGCAATCAATTTTTTCAAAATTTTACAAAGGGAGGATATGAATGGAAAAATTTAACGTTTGATTGGAAAAAAGAAAAAATACAAGGGTTTTTGATAAAAATTAGAACAAAAGCAGAATTTACAGGAGTAGCAGAATTTTTAGATCCCCTACTCCAAGAGCAAAAGGGTTGCAAATTTCGATCGAAATGTAAAAAAAATTCGAAAGCCAATAAACCTATTGATTGTGATTAATTTGAAGGCACTGGGCACTGAATTCAAATAGAGATTCATGATTCATATTTTTTCGGATCCAATCACTCCAACGTCCCCCCCCCCTCCCGCACCTTTTCTAGTGCCTTTAAACGTAATCAATGCGCAAAAAAAATTGAAAATAACGAATGATTTGTCGTTGGCTGGGATTTCAAGAGTACTAACGATTGTGAGTTCAAATCAAATATCTACCCATTTTTTCGACACAAATTCCTCAATGCTCCTTGAGTCATTCAATTTTGGAAAATTTAGAAAAATGTTTCCAATATGATAATATGATATGTCAATTCCCACTGATTCTAAGACTATCGAAAAAACAGTTGTATATTTATCAAGTTCGAAATTTGCTGATTTATTTTCATTTAATTTTTACAGAGCAATCTGCAGTAAAAATTTCATTAATCAAGATGTTAAATTTATAGGGTCCTATAAATTTCTGAAGTTCTCAAAATAGGAACTTCTTTCACAATTTCGAGTGTTCTGCAGCCACTTTTGATATGGGTCAAAAGTCCATATTTCTTTCAAATTGCAAAAAAATTCGGAATTGAGTCAACAAATTTTATTTAAAAAATTGTGTTTCATCAACACAATTTATTTATTTATTTTCATTTTAGCAATTTTCAAAAACTATACTTCCAAAAATACGAATTTAGTCAATGGAATTGAGTCAACAAATTGATCCATCACAGCAAAACACAATTTCCAAAGTTTTAAATCTTTTTTTGCTACAGAAATAACGTAGAAATCTCTATAATTTGGAATAAAAAAATGTTCATGATGCTGAATTTTTTTTATCGAGTGTTGGACAATTTAAATCCTCATTGAGAAGCTCCTTGTGGACCATCCATACTTGAAAAAAAAAATACTACTGAAATCCTGATAATGAATCCAGTGTAATGACGAAGTTTCTAGAAAATGATAATTGACAATATTTAATCACAGCTATTCAATTATATCTAATGGGATAGTGATAAAATAGTATGACTCTGTACTAAAATATCAGTTGAATTTGAATTTTTTCTCACTTTTCAGCTCATTAGCTGATAACAAAATGTTATCAACGCTTAGTATACGAGGTGACCTTTTTCCGAACCTTTGACCTATTTTTTTTTTCTGTTTCTATCCATTTCTATATTTCTTCAACTTAGACAATATTGAATGTTGTTTTTTTTTCAGTGTGTTAATTATTTGAAAATGCCAAAAAAAATTTATTTTAAATTAAATTCAGTTAGAAAATGTAATTTCAATTTTTCCAGTATTTCAATCCACACTTCCCCATACCTTCTCAAAAATGCAAAAAAAATTCTACTCCAGCTCCAAATTGATAAAATAAATAATAGAAAACGTATTTTCCCAATATTTATCTATTTACAATCCAGTTCTCTTCCACAACAGCAAAACAACCATTACATCTGAAAGGTCATTTATAACAACCAACCGAGGTACCCCAACCACAGAAAAAAATTCGTTGCTTTATTAGGAAAAGGTCGTAACTACAATTTTTATAAAAAATGAGATAGTGGTATCATTGGAAAGAGAATTTTGTCCTCTACATGATGCAACACTTGAAATTGAATTTCGATGTTTTTTGTTCTCGTAATAGCCGAAAACAAATGGTTTTAAATACACGTTTTCAAAACTGTTACAATGAAAAGGTTCTAAATGATATTTTTTCGCAGATTGAACCTATTTCTTTTGATTTTTGTAATTTGTTGGTAAGAAAAGTCATTATAAACAAATAATTTCACGTCATTTCACTGACAAATTGCAGAAAATCAACCTCATCACCTTAAGGATATCGTTCCTGTGTATTTCTTATGGGCTTTTGATGAAAAAAGCTTGACTTAAGGTGAAAGTTCCTTTGTTGAATTTTACTTTTTTCAGTTCAGAGTTCCTCAAATAAAAAAATGAAAAATCAGTGCTACCAGGATGTTTATTTTGAAAATTAGCAGGAAAATGATTGCAATAACCAAATGTTCTCTTACCTCATCTAAAACTATCAAGTGTACTTGATAGAATGCTCTTTAAAAATTAAAATGCGTTTTCTGAGAAATCAACTTTCATGTAGTTACGACCTTTTCCTAATAGAGCAACGAATTACACCTTATTCGTGTTAAGAATCACTGATCGATACGTCGTCGTCGTCATCGTAGTAGTAAGTACTTAGACAGTTGGGAAAACTTTAAGAGTTTCCGTATTACTACCCGCAGTAGGTAGGTAGGTACTCGAATACACAGGAGTTACTCGTCGTATTCCCCTTACAACATTGAAAAAGATAGAAAAAGAGGGAAGTTTTCATCGTGTAACACCCTAAACTCAAAATTTATGGATACGCTGACATCTCCATTGTCGCCAGCTCGCCATTGCTCGTGAACTGGCCTCGTTTACGAGCCAATAAAACGCAATAGAAAAGATTCTCTTTATATACGAGAGGTGGTTAGTTTGGAGCAGAAATTGGAGGAAAAAAATTCCAACAAATCAATCCCACATAGACCAATCGAGACAGAAACCAGGGTCGTTTAAAGATTGGCCATTTGTAAAGACGTAGTAGATTTACAGGGAAATACGTAGTACGCTCTGGAACAAGGTAGTAAAAATACTACGAAAAGAGGAAAGATGAGAAAAAAAAACAAGAAAAAAATACGTAAGTACCAAATGTTTGTATACACACGACAAATCGGCTATGAACCACAAAAATCACCTTCCAGTGCCTTTGTGTGCTAGCCTAGAGCGTGTCACTAAAACCACGAAACTGGTTTTCGCCTATAGTGAGCTCTCTTCCAAGTCAGGCCTAAATAACAACAATAAACAAGTGCACAGATTCTACGTTTCCAGACTTGGGAATATTAATCTTTTCCCAGCCAGAGGCCCGATGGCGATCTCATCGATCGACCCAAACACCAATTTGAATATCACCCTCACCTCCCAGCTCCCACCTGTAGAAAAAAAAATGTAAATAAACAAGGGATCTTTTACCTGGTATTCTCATAAAGTAGCCGTTTTCTAAAACAGATTTCCATACAATCGCGATGATAAAGAACACCGAAAACATATTAACACAAAGTTGCTTACACCAGCGTGGTAAAAATGCCTCGCTAAATTTTTTAAAAGTTTATCGCCGAGGAAAAAAGTCTAAAAAAAAATTGCCAACTATACAATAATAATATTGCAAAATACACAAACTAAACACTCCGCAAACGTACACAGAACGTTTTTAACCAGGCAACAAGCACCACCACACGGTCTACGTTCTAGCAGAACTAGTCTTCTCGCCACGGTAAAGTTCTTCATTTTCTTAACCAAAACTCAAAACCAATGTTACCACGCGACCATTAAACTTCCCAACGACTAACTTCATCTCTCAGTTAACGACTTCGTTGCATTATAAATACACCTCGAAGACGACGCTTTGAAATGGAATTTTTTATTTCAATTTCGTACTTTTCTTTCGGCGAGTTTAACGTAAGACAAAAAGAAAAAAACTTCGCGAAATAATACGCATTCAAAATTCGCTCAAGTAGCGCAAAGTACACACAGGGAATAACGAATTTTATCCCAACACCTTTCTGCCAAACTAAACAAAGTTTTTAAAACAACCTTGAATAAGCTTTTGATTTAAATTTTCCATTCGTTCGCACATCGTGTACCTCCCCTTCACCGCCCCCGCCCCCCAATCGCGAGTTTCAAAACAAATATACGCTTCCACGAATGTATGTATTTGTAGGTATCATTTCGTGATCGCGTGGCAACTTGGCAACATATATTTTTGCTAAGTAAAAGGGTAGCGAAATACGATAAATATTGTAATTTGGCGTATCAAAAGGAAAACCTATAATATAAAAGTAGGGGGCATTTTTTATGCGGGTCAATCAACTCAAATTGAATCGAATACGCGGTAGAAATCAAGGATGGAGGTTGTAGGCCTTCTTAATCAATAGAATGGGATAATTAGAAGGGTGTTACACAATTTTTCGACGAGCTTTAATATTTTGTACCTACCATCACATTTTAAACTGCGACTCGAAATGCTACAGTGTGTTTCAAACTTTGAAATAATTCAATTAAAAAGTTGGTTTTTGGAAAAATATTTCTGAATAAAAGTCACCAGAATTAGAATTTATCGTGGTATCTAACAATTTTTTTTAAAAAAATCACTACTGTTTTCAACCCAATTTTCAGAAAGCTCTCCACACGACCTCCCCCCCCCTCCCTCCCTCCCTCCACACAACATAAATTAACAAAGTCGAATTTTTCACAGGAAAATTTCCAAAAAAAATTAAATTAAAAGACAATTTGTATGCAAAGTATATTTTAATTTCCTCAAAAATGAACTTTTTTTTCAATGATTTGAAGGTTTTTGTTGCACGTTAGAATTTTTACCTTTTTTCCCTACCTTTTTGACTAAATTCACTACTTTTTCACTACTTTCACTACTTTCACTACCTTTCAGATACCTGATACACTGTTTATTTTCCTCTTGATTTTACTCCTCCCCCACTCCCCTCCCCATCTACACCTGATGGAGCAATATCTCAGATAAATGTGAACGGATTAATTTTTCAGATCATAAATACATTGATATTCTTTTTTCGATTTCATTATTTAATTAGTTTAGATATGGAATGTTTATCTAGGGATAAAAAGAAATCAAATTCGAAAATATTTTCGATTCAATGACTTTAGAATACGGATTGAAGACCTGAAGAGGGAGGGGGAGCCAGAAAAAGAACAAAGCACTTAAGAAGAAATCATTTTTGCCAAAATTTTTCGAAGTTTTGCGCTAGAAGCCTTCCATTATCATTTATTTTTGATTTCATATTATTTCATTGGGGTTATTTGGACTTTTTTGCAATTCGTATCTTCCTAAAAATGTAATTACGTGTAAACAAATCATGCTTATGGTCTTAGTTCATCCTTACTCGTTTTTCTACATATCACTCAAACCTCCTCCCCTCCTTCTACTAACAATACTTCTTGAAGTTGAAATTTTTTAGGTTAAAGCTTATCTATGTTTTTGGGGGGGGGGGTAAAAAAAAGAAAATCCGATCAAAACATTTACATAGAAATAAGAGAGGGGCGCCTAATACGTACTTTCGGACTTGAAATCTCACAAAAAAAGTGAATTTTTTTTCAAAGTCAAAAACAAAATTATTAATGTTAATAGATTAGGTAAATAATCCCCCCCCCCTAAAAAAGCAAAAATACTAAAGAGATAGATATTACAAAAAAAAAAAAAAAAAAGAGGAGTGCACTCTGGAATTAAATGACCAAAGAAAAAACACTTTTTCAACATTATAGTTTCAAAAAACAACAATTTTTTTACAAAAGATGGAAAAATTATAGATATCACAAGTAATGATATGGTACCTGCTTTTTTTAATGCTAAAAAAAATCTAGACTTTTTTTGATAAAATGATAAAGAAAAAAAAACGAAAAAATCAAAGATGGGTCATTCCATGCCAAATCGGCGGATTTTTGCACGAGGGGTCTTCGATTTTTTTCAAAATCAGATCATTTGTAGAGGTCATCAAACGATGACGAATGGCGCAAACCGGACATTTTTTCGATTTTTTGTGACGGAGCTGTGGCGCTTCAAAGTTCTCTAAAATGGCCGAAAATGGAAAATTTCAGTTGCAAATTGCTCCGGTTGTACGTGGTATAGAATTTTTAACTTTTTTTCAAATTGTAGTACTTTGAGAGGGTAATCGACGAGTGATGTCAAAATCAGTGTTGCCACTTTTAAAAACCTAAAAAAATCGATTTTAAAACTTATAATTTAAATATAACCATGATGTCCGCCAGTAAAAATTCTGAAAAAATTCTCAGTTCTAGTCCTTTTTATGTAGAATAACATATCAAAAAATTGGAGGGGCCTTTTTTTTCATTTTCGAGAAAAAAAAATTACAAGTTTTACAATTGCTGCAAAAGTACCATCAGAAACCTAAAAAATGAAGATTTTTGCATTTTTGAAATATTTTACCAATGTGTGGACGATAATGTGAAAAAAATCCCCCTCCCCCCATTTGTCAACGAATTGACATTTTTCGTGCTATAAATTTTTATTTCAAGAGTGAAATATATGCATTTTTCGTCAATTTGTCGCCAATTTGGGGGGAGGGGGATTTTTTTCACATTATCGTCCACACATTGGTAAAATATTTCAAAAATGCAAAAATCTTCATTTTTTAGGTTTCTGATGGTACTTTTGCAGCAATTGTAAAACTTGTAATTTTTTTTTCTCGAAAATGAAAAAAAAGGCCCCTCCAATTTTTTGATATGTTATTCTACATAAAAAGGACTAGAACTGAGAATTTTTTCAGAATTTTTACTGGCGGACATCATGGTTATATTTAAATTATAAGTTTTAAAATCGATTTTTTTAGGTTTTTAAAAGTGGCAACACTGATTTTGACATCACTCGTCGATTACCCTCTCAAAGTACTACAATTTGAAAAAAAGTTAAAAATTCTATACCACGTACAACCGGAGCAATTTGCAACTGAAATTTTCCATTTTCGGCCATTTTAGAGAACTTTGAAGCGCCACAGCTCCGTCACAAAAAATCGAAAAAATGTCCGGTTTGCGCCATTCGTCATCGTTTGATGACCTCTACAAATGATCTGATTTTGAAAAAAATCGAAGACCCCTCGTGCAAAAATCCGCCGATTTGGCATGGAATGACCCAGATGTATATTAAAATGAAAAAAATGAACAATAAATTACAAAGGACCAAAAGATTGGAATAATTGAGGGAAAATGTCAAAAAAATACAATTATTTTTAAAACATGAAAATTTGAATCAAGGAATTTCATTATATTTTCAAAACATTCAAATAAATGTATTAAATTTGGAAACAATTTTTTCGAACGTTTTTGAAAAAACAAAAGCGAAGAAAATCAAAGGAAAAATGCAATGTTTTTTGTTGTTAAAAAAATTAAATAAAATAAGCGAAAAAAAAAAATCAAAATAATTTTGTAAAATGTGAAATAAGAACAATAAAACAAAATAAATTAAGTTATTTTGAAAAAAATCAATATCAGGTACACACTACTCATACATACTAATAAATTAATAATAAATGAAAAAAAAAATGCCATAACATTTTATGGCTATTTGAAAAAACCCAAACAAACATTTAATATCAATTTAAAAAAATTAAAATTGAAAAAGTTTGAAGATGCACACATTTTAAAAAAATAAATAAAAATAAAGTGACAAAAAATTGAAAAAATTTTCAATTTGGTGAAACTCGAAAAGTTTTATCAGAAAGAACAAAACCAAAAAAAAAATAATTTTTTGAAAATTTGAAATTCTGAAGAATTGAAGAAAAAGTTCTGATTTCAAATTTTAAACAATGTTTCTTTTCAAAGAGCAACAAAATAAATATATGTATATTTCACATTTTTTCCCACGTTAAATCAATTTTTAAAAAAATGTATGTATGTACTTACTATGTACCTACTTAAATATATTTTTTTAAATTGAAAAATATTTTTAAAACGGAAAAATGATTCTAAAAATACTAAAAGAGCCTGAAATGTTTCAAAAATTTCGTTAAAAAGTCAAAAAATAGAAGCACTTTTCCAACATTAAAATATTTTTAAAATTTCGTTTAAAAAAAGTCAAACAATAGAAGCACTTTTCCAACATTGAAAACACGAATAAAAATAATTGTGAAGCAACAACATAAATGCAGCAAGTTTCATAAAACAATACTAACTATTTGAAGATCTCGACATTTTCAATTTCGAATGTAGATAATTTTGACCAATTTTTTCCTTCATTGAGCACTGAGCACCTAAAACCACATCCCTAATGTTTTTCATTTCAATCTTTCTCCCTTCCCCTCTCGCCCTTCTTCTAAATCCCACAATCTCCACGTAGATCCCAACGCACAGTTACGTGGCAATGCAACAGAATACCCAGCTGAGCTCAATTTAACACGACACACATGTGTCATCCGGTCGTCATGGCTTAAAAATTCTCAAAAAAATCGCACACCCCCTACCTCTCCTCACCGTCTCTCCTGAAAATCAGCTGATTATTCACTCGATCGATTCCAGATTCGATTGTCATCAAAGTGCGAGCCTTCATCATCATCGCCAAAATAGTACAAGAGTATGGAGTAGGTATACAGATCTTGGGCAAGAAGTTCTGGAATGACAAAGAGACCTTGGGCTTCGAGTTCGAGTACAACTTACCAGTCGACTGGAACGGCCATATTGACTTTCATAATCTGCCAGCAAGGTTACAGCTATCCCGGCACACGCTCAGCTGCAGTTTCCACTCTCGAGCTTGACACCAAAGCTTCTCTCTTCGAACACCGAAGCCGCGCCGATCCGCGAGCAAATTTCGCAATATCCACGCGTATCGCGAGTGTCTTTTCAACGCAACACCGCCAACAACAAACAAATTCAACTCAACAACACGCAAACAGCAGGGCAAAGCGAACTCGACTCGACGTAAACGTAACGTTAGTATGGAAAAAGTGTTGCCACTACCTTCAATCGCGACTACAAAAAGCCAGGCTGCATTTAGGTCAGCTGATTTATGTATACGACGATCAGCTGATCTACCAGCTGGAAACCTGACAACCGTATGAACCGGCGGCGCGTCTACTTGTTCCACCTCTTTTTTTTTCCATTTGTATCGCGATCATATGGGCGAGGTATCCGCACCCCCTGCCTATGGCGCCTTCACCACGTCGCGCTGCAATCTCATCCGTGCACAGCTGATCGTCGTCGTCGTTGTTGTTCTAATGCAAATAACATGTTTTACGAGTATGTATAACCATTTCCGACCTAACAGAGAGCAGAGAGCTGGCTGTATCAGCCTAAACATTACTAATACTATTTAGGCTAACCCTTTACCCCCCGGCCCCCTGAAGCCCTACTCTAGGTAAAATTTCAACTACGCCAGCTCTACGAGTATACGTCCATGTTGACGACGGGCGTATTACGTGGAGTAATTTTTCATTTTATCGTAATAGCTCGCGATGTGTTATGACTTATGACAACATCATACCACCACGTACGAGTGCACATGATAACGTACCCATGTACTTGACTTTCGCTCTTTACCCCAAAAATATTCCCCCTCGTTGGAATGCTTTTTTAATTAATTCGACTCGTGGTACTAATGCGTACTTTGTTTCCTTCACAGCTCCCCCCCCCCTCAATGTTTCTGACATTTCCCATAAACTAACGTACACTAATAGGTGAATTTCTTCTACAAGCATTATAATTTTCATACATAAACACCGAATATTTCCTCTCATACATAGTATTTGTTTTGGCGTAGCTTTTTCTATTATTATTATTATTATTACCATAGCTGAGCTTTTAATATAGGTACTTAGGTACTCTTCGTCGTCGTCAAGGACGATAATAATTGACGTGTAATGGTGTAATGAGCGCCACTCGACTCAAGATTTCGATATTTTATTATCCTTTGTTCGAGACGCGAGATGAAAATTACACGTAGAGTTTAACGCCATTGCCCCGCAGTCTCAGGGCCCTGACGAGTTAACGTCTTCTATCTATATGTAGAGAAAGAGATGCCTTTGCAGACGAAAACGAAATAAAACGAAACGAATGCTGTATGGAGCACAAAGGATTCGACGACGAATATTTCTAACTGAGCTGCGATTCCGGATTCCACGTTCCACGTGTAACCGTAAAGGGAACGAAAACGACGTTATTTCGAGTAATAACAAAGTAGGGGTGAATGTTCTCCGGGCAGACGATGTTTAGGGGGCGGTGAACGAAGACCGGAGAGTTGTTTTTGTTGTTATTTTACGATAGTGTAGTGCTCGGGTCTTTGTGTGGATGAGTGGGTACTGGCGAAGAGGTTTGTTTGGATATGGTGGTGGTGTTTAGTGGAAGTAATCTACTTACAGAGAGTTAGAAGAGCAAAGACCTAGATATTTTTTCCCAGAGACCAGAGTTGAACTATTCTTTCAATAGTTGAAAAGTCAAAAAAGGGTAAATGAGAAAATTTCAAACAATCAAAAAAAAGGTAATCTGGGTATCGAATTAAGTCAACATGTTTTTAAAGACTCTGATTGGTTGGTTTCCATAGTCCATGTCACATAAGTACATATTATTACACTATTCAAAATTTTGAGCTTTATTGGCCCACCTCTGAGAAGTTTCAGTTTTGATCATGAGGCTAAACAGCTACCAAATTGGGAATCAGAGCCTCTGAAAACCTATTAATTCTCATACTCATTTATTGCAGTTTTCAAAATTTTGAGCCCCAACCGTCTAATCTGGGGGAGGAGATTTTTGTTTTGTTTTTAGGTACCTAAATTCAGTTCTAAGAAGCATTATCATCGACTTCGAAATCAGATCATTCGATGGATCAGGTTTTGTCGAAAGTTTGAAATTTTTCACTCACCCCCCCCCCCCTCCCTTCCCTTCCATCTGGGAGTTAGTTTAAAACCTCAGAAGAATGGAAAATATATTGAAGACTCCTCAAATACAGTTTTTTCAAAAATTGATTTTTTGTGATGCAAGAATTGAAAAGAAATCGATTTTTTCCAGAAACCTCAATTTTGGGAGAAACAAATTATTTTAGATCACGAAATATTTTCATCAAAAAATCTTGTTGAACTGCATGCAAATTTTGAATTTCTTCAAATTTTCCATCACAAAAAATGGATTATTTGCGGGAAAAACTCAAATACAGCATTATTTTTATTCCCTTTAAAAGACTTTATTAATTATTTTGAAATATTTCAAGAAAAACTGAAAAGTTCCACTTTCTTGAAATTTTTTTGGAACTCCAATTCTTATGCCTACAAAACATCCTCTTCTATCTGCTTCCTATATAAGTCGTTTTTTTTAGGGTTACACAAGTAAATCATCAAACATTACATTTCTGATTTCTATTTTTCCAGGATCGAGCTCGAGCATTTTGAGTTTAATCAAGTTATTGAGCGATCAAGTCTCTCAAAATTATAATTTTAGATAATCCTTTTTTCAATGAAAAAAATTTGTGATAATAAGGCTGAAATTTCTGAAACTTATAAAACCGGTAGAAATTTAGAAACAATGAAATCTGAAAAATTGGCTATGTAAAAAACCACAAAAACGTCGATGAAAGATGAAAGCAGTCCAGAATTTCAAGAAAAATGATTATGAAAAATCAAAGAAATCACAGATGAGTACAAAAATTTAGTAAAATGAAGAAAAAAACATAAATGCGAAACTCATTTTTACTAAGGATACCCCTCAAATTTACAAAAATCAAGTGAGCTAAAACTTCAAAATCGATTTTAAAAAATGAAAAACAAAATATTTTGAAAAAAAAACCGTTGATCATACGAGTAAATTGAAAAAAATTTAATGAAAGTTGTGAAAACGAGATAAAATTTCAAGGTACAACATTTGTCTAACAAACCTGAAAAATCAATAAAAATGTTGAAAGTTCTCAAAAATATACCACAAAAAAGAAAAAATTTGTGAAATAAATCAGAATTGTGTGATTAAAAAGTCTTAAAAATTGATAAGTAATCAATAATCTTCACTAAAAAAAAAAAAAAATATGAATAGATTATTGGTCCTAAAAAAGTTTTCCAAGCAAGTAAAAAAAATAAAAATTATTGTAAAATGTGAAAATACAGCAAAAAATTGGGAACGTGTGAGAAAAGCAAGCTTTTATTTTAGATTTTTTTTCAGTTTTAAACCAAAATTAAATGAATCGTACACCACAATAACCGAAATTCATCGAGGATGTTTTCCTGTTAATCCCATATTTCGCTATCTCATTTTGCTCTCGAGATATTTCAGGAAGCATCCGAAAAAAACTTCAAAAAAATGCAAAGAAATCAACATTTTAAAAATTATTTTCAATTTTTAGGAGGAAAACGCGTGCACCAATCGTATTGCTCTAATCGCCAATAAATTTTTCATAAAATGTCCCACCAGAATCAAGCCTTTAAACAGCTGAAAAAAATGTACATTACAAAAATAGACAAACTTTTTTGAGAACATTTTTGAATGCTGCGATGTCAAATTAATGAGTGGGATTTCATAAATTTAACGGAAAATTTTTTTGTGATGTACCTACATATTTTTTCAGCTATTTGAGGGCTTGATTATAGAGGACAACTTTATGAGGAATTGATTAACGATTAGAGCGAATTAGTTGGTACCCGTGTTACCCTCTTACAAATCAAAACAATTTGAAACATGTTGTTTTCTCCACATTTTTTAGACATTTTTTTTTTTGAATGCTTCTTAAAATATCTCGAGAGAAAAATGAAATTACAAAATGAGATCGACGAGAACACTTCTGTAATGAAATTTCGATTCTTTTAATGCCTCATTCATAACTCAAGAAACACTCGTTTTTTGCGGAAATTCTAATGCCTTCGACAGAAATCCAACTTCTAAAATTTTCTATCAGTTATTAAAAATGTACTTCGTATACTTTGTGTAAAATGAAACATCGCAGGGGCCTGGTACCTACTTTTGACCAAAACAGTAAAGTTGTTCCCGGATGCCGGATCTTCGCAATCACCTCTTCAAAAATATATTTCAATACGAAAATTATTAATACGAAAAAAAAATCATAATTGGGAATGACATTGCATTTCTCAAGGTGAGAAAAAGAAGCTACGAGAACTTCAATTCAACTGTCAGAAAATACGTATGGTAAAATAGGAGAACGTTTTTAAATCAATACCTGGTGTCTGTGGAAATTCCCACAGCACCTAGCACCTGAAATTTAAATTACATTATTCGTATTTGAATTTATCACTGAAATGCTCGTGAATGAATTTGTTGATTTTAATTCAGTTGAGCGAGGAAACTGGAAAGAGAAGGGAGAGAAAGCCTATGAAACTAACAATATTTGATGATTTTACACGTAACAGGGCTTATTGTTTTAAAAGTTGACAAAATTTTAATACGTAGGTAAGTACATAAAAAAAAAATATATGAAAAAAAGAAGACTGGTAAAAATACAGCAGATACGTACCTAACTATATCGATTTTTTCTGAAATTAAAACAATTTCAATACACCTGAAAGGTAAAAAATATCAAAATTTCATCAACTGTTTAATCCTCGAAGCGAAAAAAAAAATTGAAACCGAAACCTCGACTAACAAAACCTAAACCTCTACCCTGTTTCGTCTAGACCACCGTTCAAGCTTCAATTAAACAATAATTCTCTAGAGAAAAGACGACTTCAAACGTACTTTGAATATTTTTAGCGAAACTTCGAACCAATCTTATTTCAAAGGAATTATAAAAAGAAGCCATATCAAAAAATAATAATAAAAAAAAGTATGCAATATAGTAAAACTCGAACCATTAAAAAGCCATTTTTATCGCATTTCTCGAGTCGTAATTTTTCGCTAGATTAAATTTTAAAACAATTTTCGCAAACCTCGAGGTTGAAATTTTTCACCACCATGAATTTCACACAAGCGAGTTATACGTGTACTTTTTAGTAGTCGTTTGGACCCAAAGCGAGGTTTGAATTTAAACAAAATAAAGAAATATGTTTCGGGTAGGTACCTACCTACATCAGAGCCATGGATCTGATCCTCGAGGGAATGATTCGACTTGAACTTTAACAAAAGCTTTTAAAGGGTAGGCGAGAAAAAAAATTCGCATTGTTTTTATCGAAAGTTCAAGGGTTAACGAACTTCATAAAGAAACATTTCTGTCGAGCACCTCGAATAAAGTTTATGGAAAAAATAACAAAAACAATTCTAGATTCAATTAACCTTTGCCATATGACTCCGATAAAGACAGTTGTTTGAGATTATAATGCGATTAAGTGAAAACGATGATCAGGCGGTGAGCTAAAGCTCTTTAAAGCTAAGCTTACGAGTACGTAGGTAGGTGCGTTTTACTTGTATAGTGTGTTCTCTCTGTGGTGTACTTTGCCTCGCCACACATATACGAAGATTAGTTCTCGCCAATCCACATGTGTGCGCGAGTAAAAATAATATAATCTATCTACGTACATTTCTCGCAACTACGTAGTAGGAAATTTTTGGCCTGGTGCAAGGAAACCCATCGGCAGCACTTTAAAATGCGTATTCCTTTATAAATAATGAGAAAGAGCAGAAAATTTTGGCATCGTATACCACTCGTGTTAATCTTTCAAGTCGATGTGGTGTGTTTTCAACGTGTATGTGTGTATAGAAGTTGAAATAAAAAAATACAGTCACGCTTATTAGTCTGGTATCATAAAGAGCATGCCATGCAGCCTGTATTGAAATCGATTCGTAAGCGGCTGATTGCGTCGCAGTTGTTCTATAATAGATTGCGAATACAATCTTTGTTTGTATGATAACGAAATTTTTTTTTAACCTTGACTTCCGCGTCGAAGTCGATACAGCACAGCGGCCAATTTACGTCACCAGGCGTTCTTTTTTACTCGTATTTTCACGACGACGACGACGACAGAATTGAAATCGAAATTTAACTCTTTTTTTTCTGTCAAATTTTTAGTACCTATCGGTATCGACTGAGCATCCCCCTACAGAGCAACTTTCTCAGCATCAGTTTCTTCTATTTTTGGTCGTATATTTCTGTACCAAATTTTAAATGATGAAATATCGATTTCGCGTGTCTTCGAGGTTAATTTTTTTTAAATATTGAATTAGGTATTCGTCGCAATCTGGCATCTGCGGTCACCGCTAACGTCACATTTCTCTCATTATCGCCATAATAAATCACTCACGATGATGCTAATTTAATCTAATCGTTCATCGATGCAAAATAATTATCGCCTCCATTGTAATATAAACGAATCGGGAATCGAATAGAGCCCGAAACTCGACGAGAAAGCGTTTGCGAATTACGAGATGGGTTTAAATACCTACGTAGGAGGTTAATCTTATTTCAGCATAAGAGAGGTTTTTAGCACTTGCAGCTCTTCTAAACTGTACCTTTACTTGAAATGCCCTCGGCACCGAGCAATTAATTGATGAGCTGCGTCTCGACCTGAGTGCGATAAGTGGTTTTTTTCTCAACCGGTTATAGTGTATGAAATCTATCAAATTTAAATCAACTATCTGGTATACATATTAGAGAATGGGTGCTGTTTTTTTTTCAGGTGTCAAGAAAAAGAAAGTTCTTATTATCGTTTAATTTCATTTTTATAAGAGCCAATTTCTCAAGTGATTGATATGTCTAATGAGTTTTTGAGAAGCACTGCGGGCATATGGATGAAATTATATCTAGAATTTTGCCATTTTTTTTTACAAGATGGATCGCGAAAAAAAATGCCGGAGAATTGGACCAAATTCACTGGAAATCTTTATTTTGAATGGAAAGGTGGTAAAGAAAATCAACTTCAGAGATGCTGTTGGAGGGGGATATGGGCTCTCAAAAAAAGTAATTTTCGAAAAAATTGTGATTTTGTTTCGCTCTAGCCCCTACTTGACCTGTTTTGGGAAAAATATCCTAGTTCTAAAAGATAGTATTTGTGATTCTGTGTCGAACTAGACTATCGCCATCAAAATCCAAGACCATTTTCAAGGTTCTACTGAGCGTGTTGAAAAATTGCATAATTGTTTATTCTATTTTATGTTTTTGGTTAAATTCATACTTTGAAAAAAAATCTCAAATAAGTATTTCGCGTTAATTATGCAAAAATATTGAAAGATATTATTTTTGAAACGGGGGGGGGGGCATTTTGGAAAGCAGAAGTGCCAATTTTGGGTAATTACAGCCAATTTCAAAAAATCGATATTTGATAAGGTTTCCGCTATTTTTTTGGATTTCTAGAAATTGTCAATACTGGCCAAAAAATTGGCAGGCACCACTCTATTTTTCAAAATATTACTCCAGTTTTAGAAATGATACTTCACGATATTTTGGCATAATTAATAAATATCTTGAATAGAAAAAATTTTCAAAACACAAATTTGCACTAAAATAAGTGATTTGAAAGTTTTGAACTGCTCATCAGAACCCAAACAGTGGTCTTGGATTTTAATGGCAATGACTAAAATCGATGCAGATTCTCAATTACTATCTTTTAGAACTGGGAAATTTTTCCTAAAACAGGTTGGGTAGGGGCAGAAACGATAAACCTACGACGTATTCGAAAATTTCCCCTCTTAAAGCACCATTTCAGTCCTCCAGGGGCATCTCCATCAGCTAAAATTTCTTCTACGTGCCTTAGGTAATTTTGCAATTTTGTAAATTTTTTTAATGTCCAACTCTGGACACGAGATTTTCAGATTATCCAGTTTTGGATAGGAAAATTGGCGTAAAAAGAACCGTAATGAAATTCCGCATCTTTTCAACACAGGAAAATATAAAAACCGGCTGCAGACTCTAAAAGAGCTCAAAACCACTACTAATCGATTTGAAAGATTGAAAATGAGATATGAACCAAATTTCAGTTCTTCATCTCGATTTTATTAAATTTTTAATTTCAAGCAAATTTGAACTTTGAAAAATTACTAAAAATTATGAATGAAATTCAGGTACCTACTAAAATTTTACTTGTTGGTCTTTTTTTGTAAGCTGTTTCGACTTCTTTTGTTTGGTCTGTTTTTAGAATAGGTACTTTTTACCGAGATGGGAAGGGGGGGGGTTGAAAAATTCTCCTGAAAAACGGGAAATTTTCAATTTTCAATTAAAACATTCAAGTTTTTCTTTTTTTGTTTGCTCAAAATTAAAATGGACAATCTGAAGACAGAAGATATATTTGGGACAATTTACAAGTTCGGGGTAGAGGGACGAGGGGGGGGTGGTGAAATGGTGAAACGGTCTAAAAAATTTGAAAAATGAGTATGTCATTCATTTTCAAACATTCAGCAACGCCTCAATAATTATGAAAAAATTTGAGAGCATTAAAATCTATTCAACCCAGTTTATCAAAAGTCTCACAAGACTCAAATCAGGGTTTTTATTTCGATTCATACACATAAAAAATTCTTAAATAAGGTGGATTCTTGTAAATTTTAAAAATTTAGAAGCCCACAACCTTCCATCTAAAAGGAGAACATAGTAATTTTCAAAATTTTGGAACATTCAATTCTCCCTTCCACTTATACCAGCCTAAATTAATTTTTCAATTTTTTGCGAATTTTTGAAAATCAAAAATCGACAAATTTTGACGATTTGTGCTTTCAAAAAAGTGCATATTTATGCAATAAAAAGGTTCTCGCCTCTCGGGAATTCTTCCAAAAAGTATATTTTCATGATTGAAACCATCTCGAAATGCCATTTTTTCGGATGACTACATTATTTCCCAAATCCACTTTCTCCGAACTCCATTATTTCGAATGCACAAAAGTGGGGAAAACTTCAGTTCTTTGTCGAAATTGCAAAAAAGACATTTTTTTGGGTCAAGCTTCCCAGAAAAACTTAATTTTTGCCAACTCTTCTTCAAAATTATTTCCAAGAAGAATCTGTTTTGAAAATTATTCGCAAAACTGCCATCATACTTTCCAAAATAGAATTCTACCATCTTGTGTCATTTTGGAGCCTCCAGCACGAATTTCGATTTCTCGCGAAAGCCCAGAAATTAATTTGGGTTGCTGAAAATCGAGTTGTGGCCTATTCTACGAGTAAATCCATTCAACGAATTCATTTCCAGAGATAATGTTACAAATTTTACATAATACTTTTGCACAAATGCACAATTTTCTCCTCGCAAATAAAATATGAATATGTGGATCAAATAGAAGACTTTGAATCGTAACAAGATCAAGTACATGACATCATCTCCAAACAACTCCATGAACATCGCAAATTGCGCCCATTGTTGCAACATATGACGCATAGGATTCCACCGAAGAGTGATTTTTCCCCGTCTGTCAAAACCCATAGACATGAAAATGGCGATTGGCAAAGTACGGGCGTTGAACTAGTTTTTTTTTCGAGTGCTCGGTCAATCGAAGGTCTGTCGAATTGAGGCGGTGGCCAACGAACAGAGCAGACGAGGCAATGACCATTACATCCAGGTACCGAGAGAGCTCAAGACGCCTTAAAAAAAATATCGCCCACTATAGCTTCATTCACCTAAATACCCGTGTACTGAGAAAAACCGCAATTTTTCTCGGAATTACTGCTAGATGCGCGATAACCGATTGCAGTCGATAATTTCCAAAGAAAACACGAAAAATATCCGGTCTGGTTGTTGGCGTAAAATCGTACATCGTAGATGAGCACAGAACAGGAAAACGTTTCCACAACGTAAATAAATTTCCATTTATTGACTGGACGACCATTTGTACCGATCTTGTTTCCAATTTCCCATTCCAACGTTGGTGTGCGTCGTTCATTTCACTTCGATATACGTCGCAGTGCCAGTATATATGTTTGCGGTAATTACACGATGGAAATTCATGACGTCGGCTACTTTCTCATTTCCAATTGAAACATGACCGTGTCTGCGCTCCTCTGTATCCAGCCTGACTTGCGATTCGGATTCGCATTGGGAAGGATGAAACGTCACGCCATGGACGAAAGGGGGTTTTCGCCTTTCGGTGTATATTTTACGAGCTGCTTTCGAGCTACACATTACGAGTACATAGATTTGCCAGCGGTACACATAGCGGATTTTCATCTCGCAATTATTGCGCTCCCGGTTCCGGATAGAAATGGAAGTTTGTGGCGATGGTTTCGTTTCTGAAATTGTACGGTACGCTATGCGGTTCGTATTTTTAATCGTTCCGAGTAACGTTACACGGTGGTTTTTTGTATAAATGGCGAGAATTTGCCTGGGGTAGTGGTAGCGCCAGCGCGTGTCACATTTGTGGTTTAATTCGCTCAGTAAGGTTCTTTACTGTCGAGGAATTGAACTCTGTTGATGGGGGTTGAGTCTTTTTTATGGAGAAAACGAGTGGTGTTTTTTCTCACGTTTTATTTTGGATTTTACAAACAAGGAGTGAACGAAATTTTGCTATTTTTCCCCAATTATTTTTGCAAGTTTCTTGTTTGAGGTACAAAAAGATTCAATAGAAAGAGTCGTTGGTACCAACTCGAAGAAAATAATGTAATTCTTGATCATATTTCTCAAATAAATATTGTTTTACAATACCTACCTCTCGCCGCCCTTTCCTCCGCCATTTCTCTCTCAGGATTTTACAATCATTCAAAATTATCAAAATCTGATGAAATTTCAATAAAGCTTTGTAAAACTACATACAAAAATCCCATAAAACATGATCAAAAATCCATCAAAAAGATATAAAGTTATGAAATTATCATTTCATTGAAAATTCAAGAAACCTGATATTTCATCAAAATTATTTATGTACAGAGAGAGAACATCATAAATTAAAATATCTAAAATGCAAATTTCACCGGAATTTCGTTGGCTTTTGATAATTTTTATCAATTTTAATGGTTTTTTGCTATTTTCAACATGTTTTCACGACGTTTTGCGGAAATTTTACTACATAAATTTTGACAAAATTTTACCAGATTTTGTAAATTTAGAATAATTTTTGTGCTTTTAAAGTATTTCTATGTCATTTTGTTTTCTCAAAATTTTGAAAATTTTTTCTAAAATTTCCATCATTTTTTTTGTTTTTTTTTTTGTGTTTATAATTGCAGGATTATTTTTGAATGATTTTAATGTTTTTCAAGTATTTTTACAGAACGAAAGAGGACCTCAAAATACACCATCAACCAAAATTTCAGGAGCAGAAATTCATTTTTCGTGAATATTTGAAAATTTAAATTTGAGCCAAAATTATAGAAAAAATTGAAATTTCAGCATAAAGACGTAGAAAGCTGAAATTCGCTTCATACCCTATTTTTGACCAGCCGAGTCGATTGGCAACGATTTCGAACCGTTCTGGAGCCTCCAGCAAATTTTCGGTTTCTTCAGTTTTCAACTCAAAATTCGGATGTATCAATGTATCATCCTTGCGACCCTTTCCATCGATTTAAGCACATATTTTCAAAATATTTCTGCGTCGATTCAAATTCAAAATTTTCACCACAGATTATTTTAAAAAAATATAAAAAAAGAATCCCTCAGAGGCTTTGGAACCATTCAAACTTCTCACCAATCGACTCCGAATATCTAAAATAGATCACAAACCAAATTTCAGCATTCTAAGTCAATTTGATAAAATTTTGATTTTTTCCATTTTTGGCCCAAATCAAATTTGAATTTTAAAAAATTCGCCAGAAATTGAAAATTGAATCTCATCACCGCCTGAAATTTTGGCTTGTGGTGTATTTCGAGGTCCCATATTGATTCCCCTTTGCCCGATTCAAATTTTTTTGAGCCGGTTGGAACACTTCCACTAACATAAGTTTGATCAGTCTTGAAAAATTATGAGCTATCAAAATTGGCCAGTTCTAGGCAATGAATCATAGCATTTTAAACACGTTTTCGCAATTTTTTTGAAAATGTTACTAAATTTTCACAAATTTTACCAAATTTTAATTAGGTTTTTAAAAGTGATTTTGACACCATTTCTACCATGTTTTCAAAACACTAAGTACGGAAATTTTGCCAAATTTTTACAAATTTCATCAAAATGTCATACATTTTTCGTAGTTTTGAATAATTTTATTGCTTATTAAGATTTCTTTTTATGTCATTTTTAAAAGATTTTCAAGATGTTTGAAGCAAACCTTGCAAAATTTCAAAATTTCATCACTTTTTAGCAATTTTTGATAATTTTAATATTTTTTCAAGTATTTTATATAATTTTTATATGTTTTATGACAGTAATTTTTTATGCATTTATCACAAAAATTTTACCAATTTTTCGAGATTTTTTATGTTTTTGTGCATTTAAGAATGTTTTTATCCCAGAGAATCTGTTTAGTCGGTGGCAAGGAAAATTTTTGTCTGGCTGCTTGAAAATCAGGCTATTCGAACCATTTCTCTTTTTAAAAAAAACGAGAGCAAAAATCAATAGAAATGGTCGTGGTGGGGAAAGGAAGAGGTGATAAAATTTATAAATACGAATATTCTTCAATTTCTTACAATAAAAAAAGACTCACTTATTTTTATCTTCAGAGTTATTTCTGAAATCTTTATCACGAAAAGTTTGAACTCACCTAAAACAGAGAAACAAAATGAATCATGAGTTGATATCTAAATGGTCAGATGATATCACTGTAAACTCATTACTAGGGTATTCTTATCAATTAGGTACGGTATACTCGTAGCTAGCTCCAATGTACCCATGTACCCATCTAAAGCTAACTTTTATCTAAAAACTCAATACCATACGCATATTACTTCATCACAGCATTACTCTACTTCAGAATCACGATCATAATATTATCACTTTTCACAATTGCATAACTGCGCCAAGCAGCACGTGAAAATAAGCCAAGCTTTACAATTCATCGATCTAGGCGTTAAAAAGTCTTCCCGACACACCTGCGTTAATTACTACAACTCATTAAATTGAAATTTTAAAAAAACACACACTTTCATATTAGTTCTCACCAGGGACACCAGGGTGCAAAATCCATCACCTTGAAAACTACGCAATATTGTACGATGGCAACATTACAACGATCATAGAGGTAGCGGGGTGAGGAAGGAATGGAAAACTAGAAAGATAGTAAACTCTGTAGGATTTAATGCACTTATAAAGTCTACAACTGGCTTCGGTCCAATTCCCTAAAACGTATAAAAACGCTGCCATAAGCACGAATTTTACTTATGAAGAAAAAAATTCTTCGATATTTTGTTGCATTTGCGAAAGAAAAAAAAACTGTCGTTTATACGGCCATATCCGAGTTTCGCATCTTTTTACTCGTGCCATTTAGCTAAAGGCGGATAAAACGAGTTAATACCGAAGATACCAACGAAATAAATGAAGAATGGCGACACTGTTGTTATATCTACTGGCCAAAAAATTACGCACGAGAAGCCTCCGCAATAGTAAACAATATGCTCGCAATGATGAATTTTCAAGGATTTTCGTATAGGTACCTCGAAGGTCGACGTCGTTATTCGCCGTACACCATATAATCTGTTTATTTTTTCTGTGTAAGTACGAACAATCCATCGTCGTCGATGCTCGATGATTTTCTTTTGTACTATTCGCAGATGTTTTGTTTTGGTGCACGAAAGACAAGTGGACGTGAAAATGAAAAATTTATGGTACCGATTGTTCGTTGACCTGTGTTTGTTTAATGAAATAAACCAGACACGATAGCCAATTTCTGAAGCTGGACGAGTGGATGCGACCAGACCGTCCCGAAGCCAAAAATCCAACAGGATTCTACGCAGAAAAACTACAAGTACCCACGACCCACGTATAATGTGGCTTCTCCTTCTCGTACACGCGCAATTCATTACTTCAGCGTGTCGAACGATAGGAAGAAAATTCGCGTAAAAACTATCTTTATAGTAGCGGGCAAATAGTACGTTTTTATTTGAGCCAGTGGTTCGTAAATTCACGATGGCTCAAATTATTGGAGTATTGAGGAGATTTTGAGAGTATAGTTTTTGAAAAAAGACGCCATCAATGGATGGGGAAAAAATTAAAAATATTTCTACGCGATTTTCAATGCTTCTAAACTCATCTACGCTGTGTGTAAAATGGCAAAAGAACAGTACTTTTACACCTACTGGCTAATAAAAACGTTACCACATTAACTTGAAAAATTAACGATTACGTTTTAAACGCGGTGGTAAGTTTACACGTAAAATGGTCAACGTTGTTTTACCATGTGATTCGTGGCAAGGCCAAGAACTCAGCAGGGCAGGAGTAGGGTATGGGCAGCAACGGATCATAACAAAATGTTAATATAAACATGAGTAGGTATAGGTAGATTAAAATTTATACGAGAGTAGAAAAAAAACTCGTTCTTTCGATCTTTTTCGCCTTAAACAAAAAGAATTGAGAAATAAAACCTAATTAAAAACTTTAGAGGTGGATTTTATTTGGAATTTTCAACTTTGGTTGAAAAGATTCCTTGTGAAAAAAATACAGGAGTACAATAGAGTTGGTTGTTTTTTCGCATTTAAAAAATGAAAAATTCAATAGAGCTTAATATGAAAAAATTATGATCAAAAATAAATTTAACAAGACCTAGGGAAAATTTCAAAAAGGGTACGTTTCGAAGAAACAAATGGGGCTTTTAAAATTCAGATAATCTTACGAGTACATGTTTACTTTTTTCCTGCAAATTCAATATCAATTTTCATTACAAAAGAACACCTCAATTGACAAATATTAAGAGACCAGTTGACTTTGATTGGATATGGTTACAAAAATATTTTTTTTTTTTAAATTTTGGATGGATCTTTTGATTTTTTCAACACATTAAAATCCGAAAAAAATGTAACTTTTTCACGTTCCTGTTCCCAGTTCTTGTGCTCTATAAGCTTAAGCGTTCTGGTTTCTGGTCTCCCTTGTCGTTTCAAATTTAGTTTCCTAATTTCCGTTCCCGTTCACACAGATGACCTTGAGAAGTCATACTGACGAGTCAATGACCTTAAAAGGTCAGAAAGACAAACACACGTCCTTGAAAAGCCAGACTGTCATACAAACGACCTTGAGAAGCCAGACAGACGGGTCAGTGACCTTCAGAGGCCAGACAAGCACGCAGGCTATCTCGAGAGGCCAGACAGACAGACGTCCTTGAAAAACCAGACAGTCACGCAGACAACGTTAAGAGGCCAGACAGGAAGGTCAGTGACCTCGAGAGGCTAGATAGACGGGTCAACAACCTTTAGAGGCCAGACAGGAAGACAAACGACTTTGAGAAGCCAGATAGACGGATCAATGGCTTTAAGAGGCCATACAAAAAGACAGACGACCTTGATAAGCCGGACAGACGGGTCAATGACCTTCAGAGGTCAGACAAGCACGCAGACAATCTCGAGAGGCCAGACAAACAGGCAGGCAGATGATCATAAGAGGCTAGAAAGGACAGTCAATAACCTTAAAGATAGCAGAAAAACAGGTCAATGACCTTGAGAGCCTGGACATGTAGGTCAGTGACCTTAATAAGCTAGCTAGACAGACAGACAGACAGACAGACGACCATGAGAAGCCAGACAGACGAGTCAATAACCTTGAAAAGTCGGACAGGCACACAGACGACCTTGGGAAGCCATATCTACTGACGCCTCCCCACCAAGAATCAAAAACATTAGAATAAATATTCGTGAAAATGGCATTCTCTTCCCACCTTCATTCAACCAGTCGTTGAAGAATTAAAAATTTTAAATTTTAGAGCGAAAGGACTTTTTTATCTTTTAAAAATGTCATTGAAGGTCTCCGACCCAGTTGACCACATGCTAGCAAAAAGCTAGCGTTTTATTCGCGTTTTGATAAGTTGCTAGCAATTTACTCGCTTTTTGTGGCCAGCAATAATTGTCTCGCTAAAAGTAAGCGATTTTCTTGCAGTTTTTCGCTAGCAAATTCAATTCTAGCAATTTTCGAGCTGTTTTCCAGCGACTCTCAGCTAGCTTTTACTTCACTTTAACTTGCTCGCCTTATGCTAGCGTATTACTGGCGGATACTTGCTCGCAATTCTATGCTAGGACAGTTCAAGCAATTTTCTCGCATATCTCAGCTAGCTTTTACTTCACTTCATACATGCTCGCCTGATGCTAGCGTATTACTGATGGATATTTGCTTGCAATTCTATGCCAAGAAAGTTCAAGCAATATTCTCGCATATCTCAGCTAGCTTTTGCCTCACTCTATACCTGCTCGCTTAATGCCAGCGTATCACTGACTAATATGTACCATTGTACCTGCTCACAGATGATAGGAAACTTCAGGTAATATTCTTGCATCTCTGAGCTAGCATTTACTTAGCCATCTGGCTCTAGAAAAATGTAAGCATATCTCTAGTTTCTGCATCTGGTGACTTGGCGTTTTTTTTGTAGTCAAATGATAGGAACGTGCTACCAGATCTTATACGCATTTCTCACCAATAAACCTTTTTCTGCGTTATTTATTGTAGCAAAATGCGAGCAGGTATCTTTTACATCCCTCAGCGCGCATACAAAAATCATTAAAAATATTCCTGCATATGACAATAGGAGTAATTGCACCCCCCCCCCGCCGATCTTCCGGGGCAACTTTTTTCTTAAAGGGGACAACAAAATTTCATCAAATGGACATGGAAAGCTGTAATTTACTCTACACTCCAATTTTAACACCCTCTGAAGACGACTTCAGGTGGGTTCAAGTCATTTTAGAGCCTCCAGTAGGCTTTTGAAACTTTAAATTCCCACAACATTAATTTATCAATTGGAGTTGGCAAGCTGAAATTTACTTCGCAGGTTTCAAATGGTTTTGAAGCTTCCAGCTACTTTAAGGAAATTCCAATTTTCCAAAACACGCCATACAACCTTCGAAAAGTCGCTGGAGGCTCCAAAACGACTTGAAATCCACAAGCAGTCGACTTCGTAGCGTATTAAAATTAGTTTGCAGAATGAATTTCGACTCTCCATCTCAGTTTGATGAAATTTTGTGAAAATTTAAAGTTTCAAAAATCTGCTGGAGGCTTCAGGAATTTTCAAAGAGTCGCTGGAGGCTCTAAAACGACTTGAAATTCACCTGCAGTACTTCGTAGCGTATTGAAATTAGTTTTCAGAATAAATTTGAGCTTTACAACTTCAATTTGAGTTTCAAAAATCTGATGGAGGCTCCAGAACTGCTCAAAACAAGTTGAAACCGTTTCCCATCGATTTGGCATGTCGAAAATAGGGTATATCCCAAATTTCAGGTTTCTTGGTCAATTTGGTAAAATTTTGATTTTTTCTCACATTTTGGCCAAAATTTGATTTTTGAAAATTCACCAAAAATCGAAAAAGGTACTTTACCACTTGAAATTTTGACAGGTGATGAATTTTTGCATGATCTTTCGATCTACGTTTGTGAGGTTTGAAAATTTTCGTGCACGTCCTACGAGTATGTTGAAACGCAAAATCTGCGATTTCGGCTGACCTTTCAATCAAAATGGCCGCCATTTTGTAAGTAAGGCCAATTTTTTTCAGCAAGTTTGCTTTAAAATGTTCCTTAGGATGTCCGCTTTAAGGAAAAAGTTGTCCCGGAGGATCGGCGGGGGTGCAATTACTCCCATTGCCGTGGACTAAAATGTTGTTCAAATGTTTTTGAAATTTTTAATTTTGATGGTTTGTTTGATACTTCATTTTCAAATTTTAAATTTTGACAATTTTTCTATTTCAAAAAAAACGTCATTTTTTATTTAATAAAGAGATTTTTCAACCTAAGCGCTAGCATAATGCTAGCGAATTGCTAGCGTCGATCTCTCTCATGGTATAGTTTGCTACTCTTAGATAAAGTGTGTCATCAAGTTGAATATAAGCTCAAGGTGGTATCTTGTTGAAAAGTAAGAAGAGTGACATCACTCTTCTTATACTGTCCCAAGATGCTAGCGTTATGCTAGCTCTGAGCTGGGACAGTCGCCTAATTTTTGGAATTTCCTGGAAAACTACCACCTGTTAAAGGTAAACACCCAGAATTTTTAAAAATTAACTAATAGTAATTATTTTACTGATCAAAGTTTTTCTACGCTAGCAAAATGCTAGCTTCTTGCTAGCATAATTTGCGCTAGCGTAAATGGTGCCGGAATATGAGACACTTTTTGCAAAAATTGCTAGCAAATCAGTCGCGATTTAGTCGCATGTACGTAGCAGAATGCAGAGCAAAGTGCCAACAAAATGCTAGCTTTTTGCTAGCTTTGTGCCAGCTACGTGCTAGCTATTTGTGCGCAATTCTGCTACTCTAATGTGACCTAATCGCAACTGATTTGCCAGCATTTTTTTAAAAAAGTGTCTCAAATTCCGGCACCATTTACGCTAGCACAAAATTTGCTAGCATTTGGTCAACTGGGGAAGTAAAAAATTTAAAATAAAAATGTCGTTTTTTCAGATTTTATTTAAAAAAATAAAACATTCATTCAAAATGAAAAAAATTGATTTTTGTAATAAAAAAAATGCATGATAAAAAGCAGGGTAGGTATTCTGACTTGAATTTAGAGAATCTTCCTCTGTTCAAACTCCTTAAACAAAAATATTGAAAAATATCACTCGAAATATTTGTAGTTTCTCACAGCAGGGTTCTTTTTATTTCTTTTTAAAACAAAAAACGTGACGATAAATGGAGATTCCAAGCTTAGTCTCGAATCTCCTTCCATCATCTTCGTCGCAAATTTCAAAAAAAAAAATTTTAAATATTGCGAAAATGAAACAGTTTTTAATTCTTTAAAATTATGTATATCTATTTATTTGAAAAAAAAAAAAAAACAAAAACAGGGTTCAAAATATCATTAAATCTTTCAAACTTGAAAGCCAGGTAAAAAACTTGGGGAGAGTTAGAATCAAGTCCAGAATATTAAAATCGATTAATCAAATTTTTAAATACAAAATGATTGATCAATCATTATAATTTATAATCGACGAGCCTATAGTTCTCTCGTACGTGCCTCCATTTTTCATCGATTCATTAGCTTAACTGGTTGAGAACCACTGAACCGGTTTCAAAAATTTATGTTTCGCCATAACTGTACGTAATACCTATGTATACTAACATGAAGTGTAGATATACCCAGATACTAATTTACAGAAAAGAAGTGAACTGAATACTAATTTCGTAATGCAGCTTTTTCATTATGGAATTTTTCGAGAAAAATATCTTTGTTTGTTAGGTCTGATTTTTGGGACAAACTGTAAATATGTTTGGAATTTCAGGGATCGATATTAAAAGTGACCATAATGAAGAATTCCACACCATTAGAGCGACTACATTATTCACATCCGTCATCCACAGTCACACGTGATCTGAAAGAGTTGATGGGAGAGAAGGGACAAAGGGTTTTGAAAGATTCTTTGTCTACAAGTAGTTGCCCCAGCTAATGACAATCTAACAGAGAATTTTCTCCAAAAATTCAACTAAACTCTCATTTAAAAATTTCTTCCACCTATTTTATTTTTCCTCCCTCGCCCTGCCACCACATCCTTCATAATCAAACACCAATCACCTACATTCGCTCAATCCATTGATCCATTCACCACAATCCGACTGGAAACCAGCGAAACTACAGCACCAACATTGTATAGACCATCGGGGCACAAGCATCGTATTATTACATAAACTCGCGCATTATAGTAATAAAAATTGATGACTCGAGCCACTCGCAGTCTCAGCGGTAATCGCGATCCGAAGACCGCGATGCCCTCACCACACCTCACCTCATACCACGCATAAGTAACCTCATTACAAAGTACGAAAAAGAGAACATTTCACCGTAACGTATAATTTACGCGATATCTAATTACTGCTTTTAAAAGAAAAAGAAAAATTACCCATTCATCGCGAGTCTACATAGTACATAGATATGTTTTGAAAACCTATTTAGTATACCTATAGCTCTTTCTTTCTCTCCTTTCTTTAGCCTGCCCCTATACTTAAATTTTTACATACACGAACCAGCCTCAGTCATAAATCCTGTTCCATCAATACGCAAAACAGATACTTACTACTGTTTCGAAACAACCTAAAAAGCGTGGTAAAAGTTTTACCAAGTGAAATGTACCTATACGCATTCACGTTTGCGATTTATTAAATAAATGAAAGAGGGGGAAAAAATTCACAATTGGATGTATCGATCTCGTAAATCTAATTTCGTCGGTATCGTAGTCATATGCAAAAGTTGTAGCTAAAAAGATATCCATCCAAACGTAGGAAAAAAAATCGGTCTCTGCGGAATATTCCATAAGCCATGGGTTAGAAGGCTTATAATAATATGTATCCATCGAACAGTGATGAAAATACACCTACCTATATACGTAATATAACATCCCAAGAAATGATATCTATCAAACGGAAACACTCTGGCGACGACTTTTTATCAAATATTACGCCAAGTCGGTTCGTTTCAAGAAAACAGATGACAGTTGAATAAAATATTCCACTGACAACGAGATGACCTACATATTTTCCTGTATTCTCCATTATCCACTGAGTGAGCATTTTTTTCAAATTTGAAATTACTCGTCTCTCGTCCTTGGAAAAAATTGATGCATTTGAGTGAATTTTTCTCATCTCATCTCGACTTCTACGTACTTCAATGCATCGAGATCGATTTCTCGATAAAGGCTGCGGTTGGCTTATCAGCTGGTTGCTCGCAGGGCATACACAGTTATCAATTTACTAAACCAGTACTATACTCTAACACACGATAAACCCATCTAAATTACGAAATTGTGGTCGTAACTAGCGCATGTCCTCGAAATTCGCTCCATCGTAATATGTAATGTACTTGTACATTTACATGCATACGTACTTTTACGTCAAACGTTTAAACAATTCGCACAAGCGAATATGACTTTATATTTGACTGTTTTGCCACCGTAGTAACCATACCAGACATTGCAAAATACATCAACAGCAGCAAATGAGCACATCATACCGTCGCCGAAAATGTTAATAAAGAGTAACTATATTAATAAAAGAGTACGTAGTCTTAATTTTTTTTATACTCTTTACAAAGTGACACAGCCAAAGTGCTGATAGGTTAAAAAGGTTGAAACCTCGATTTAGTCATTTAGTAGGCTATACACTACACAATTTGGTGTTGTTTCGTCTCCGGTAATTTTTTTTCTTTCGACTTTTGGTCGTCTTGTTATGACGACATGACGTAAACAATTACCATCCTAAAATACTGATCGTCGCGAGTGTATGTGCATTCGAACACCTCGCTCTATAGCGAGTGTAATTTTCGCATGCAAATGTAAATTAGTCGACTTATTAGACATGCCATGTTATACAACTATGGGATTGAATAATAAGTCGAGCATTTGCTCTCTATACGAGTACACAAAACACGGATAACGAGACTAACGAGCCAGTTTTGCGATGACGTTAATTTTATGTACAGCCTTACCATGTAAAATAGGAAGGGACTTGGGCGTGTTTAATATTTTATAATGTATTAGGTAGGTAAGTTGCTAGGTACCTATATGACCTTACGTTTTATTGGATGAGTGATTTTCGTAAATAATTAACCAAAAAAGGCAAAAAGAAATAAAAAGGGATTATCGAAGGCTGAAGCATATTGGAGCCAAGTAAGTAACTTGGAACTTTGGCATAAAAATTTAAAAGTTGAAAAAAAATTAAAAATTGTACAATATGCAGCCTTTTTTTCTTATTCGTGCCTCTAATAGTGTAAATTGATCATACTTATAATTGAGGGGTTCCGTGGAAAAAGGGTCCTAGTTATTTTTTTTGTTTTTTTTCCTTTTACAAATTTTGAATGTACATATTATTTTTTTTTGTCAATTTCACCATATTCAGTGATATTGAAGTGTTCTTCCATGAAAAAAAAAAAACAAATTGGAAAAAGTTTGCTTGTAGAAAAATTTTTTCAAGTCCATTTGAACTTGTAAAAATCAGCGGAAAAAAATTGACAAAGGCCCTTTTTCCATGAAGCCCCTCAATTTTAGCTGGAGCAGAAAATGAACCGCTTACCCTACTAAATAATTGTTAACCAATTATTTACCTCAATTACCCGCAATTTACCCACAATTACCACGATTTTCCCATAATTACCAAATATTTACGGTAAATTACGAAAATTTACTTCATTCATTTCATTAAACAATTGCCTCTCAATCATCATCGTTAATCGTAATATTGATTAACAAATATTTACTTGATTTGTACGGTAAATTACCTTCGGTTTGTCCATTTCATCAAAATAATTACCGTAATTAACTTTTAATTACCATTTTTTTGATAATTATCAAATACTTGCAGTAAATTACCAAACGTTTACTCATCTTATTGATATGTACAACTGAATTTGATTCACATCACACAAAAGTGGTGTAAATTACGGGTAGGTAATTTACTCATAATTATGTAGATAAGTACATATTATCAAATTTTTAAAATCGTATCAAGAAATTTTTGGACAATTTTGACAAAAAATTGAACTTATTGTTAATTTTGGCGGAAATTAAGGCTTTTTGGAAATTTTGGCGAGAAATTGGGCTTTTTGAAAACTTTGGCAGAAATGGGGCTTCCCAATATTTTTTGCAAAAAATACATTTTTGGACAATTTCAGCAAAATATGGTACTTATTTTTTTTGGTGATTTAATGAAAAAACAAGATTTTTTTTTTTACAATTTTGACAGCAAGAAGAGATGATCTGATAACTGCTAATTTGAGCCAAAAAAGGATTTTTTTTGGAAATTATGACGAAAAAATAGGACTTTTTATTTGATAATTTTGGCAAAAAATGAGACTTTCTGAATATTTTAACATCAAAAAACAGAGCATTTTTCGGCAATGTTGGCAAACAATAACGGTACTTTTTTTGGCAGTTTTGACAAAAAACAAAACTATTGAACAATTTTGGCAAAAATTAAAACTTCTCGACAATTTTGATAAAAAATAGGATTTTTTAGTAATTTTGGCAAAAAAGAAGACGTTTTAGCAATTTTGACAAAAATTAGAAGTTCTTGACAATTTTGATTGAAAAATAAGAATTTTTAGTCATTTTGGTAAAAAAGAAGGCGTTTTAACAATTTCGACAAAAAGTGAGACTTCAACCAATTTTGGCAAAAAAAAACAACATTTTCTTTGCAAATTATGACAAAACATGTGATTTTTTAGGCATTTTATTTTTAAAAAACACGATCTTTTTCTGAAAAAAACAACCAGAGCTTCTCAGGATATTTTTTACAAAAAAAAAGATTTTTATTTGCTGGCAATTTCGAGGAAAAAAGGCAAAAATTGCTGAAATTTAGATTTTTTTCACAATTTTTCCAAAAAAACAGGACCTTTTTGGCAATTGAAGCAAAATAACGAAATGTTTTGCTTTTTTTTCTCAGAAAACAGGAGCTGTTTTGATCTGAATTACAGCGTTTTAAAATAAAGTCAACTTCAATGAGACACTTTATGTTCGAAATTTCACTATACTTTCCCTTGAAAAAAACAAAAGCCAAGACAAAAAAAATTGGAAAAAAAAGCTGAAAAAGTGAGTAGATTGGTACTTTTCCGGTTTTTATTACGATAAACATTTTTTGAAACTTTTTCGACAGAAAACCAAAGATCGGAATGATTTTGCCTTATTTTCATTTCTCTCCATCCCCCTCCCCCTCATCTCCTTAATAAATCGACTGTATATGTTACAAGCCCAGTCAACATTATCTGATGACTTTTTTACGATTTGATTCAATAGCATATTGACCATAACTTTTCCTTCCTCTCACTCCTCACAACAAATTTAGAAAATAATCGATCGAAATTCAATTTTTCATGAGCTTTGAGGCAAAATGCGCATTTTTCAAGTATACGGTTGAAAAATTTAAACGACAATTTTTTGAGCGAATATTACGTTCAGAGTGTTTAATTTTTACCAACTTTTGGAATCGTATTATTTAAATAAAAAGTATGCAAATATTTTACTTTGAAAAATGGCAAAAAAAACTCGAAAATAATAGCTGAAAAATATACGTAAGTAGTTAAGTACCTATACAATTTATTTTGAAAAATAAACAAAACGAAATTATCAAATAAAAACACCATTTTTTGGTAATTTTCATTTGAATAATGTACATATCTAGGTAAACAGATAAACAAGGCTACATTTCACTCGTATTAAAATTATACCCATTTCATCATTCATTCTACTCAAAATATCCCGCAAAAAAAACACAAAACACACCACATTATCACTCCACACTTCCGTTTCGATTCCCTTTAACCATAATTTCACACGCATGACCAATATATTACTCGGGTCGTCGAATAAAAAAAAACAACAACCGCGTATTCGTGTCCAGTGTTAAGCTCCTGGAAACAGAAATTAATCGATACCCAACACGACTACTTAATTCCACGCATTTGCGAATAAATTTGACTGACGTCGCTTATCATTTTCATCAATCAGATACAGGTAGAGAGCGAAAAAATAAGCAATTCATTTAGCATAATAAAAGGGCAAATGCGATAAGCATCGCTCGAAACCAAGTCAACACCACCCAGTGACAATATAAAATTTTTAAAAGTCATCGTCTGTGCAGATAACCTAACCCACGTACCACGTAATGCCGCAGAAATATTCAATCAAGAGGAAAAAAATCACTCGAATCGATCGCCAGACCCGACCTACAATAGATAGAATCACCTTTCAATTAATGAGAAATTTCACGTGTATTCAAATTGAACCCTCGAGAACGAATTTTTTTTTCATTAAAAAATTTCCAACTCGTTTTTTGCATTCTATAATTATTATTAAAATGCTCTAAAATCGACCAACACCGTACCCCCTTCGTACCCGAATCCGAAGAACACGAATCTCATAAATCAATCTCCCCTCTATCTCTTTGTGCACTAGAAATACCATAATGATTCGTTAGCCCGGCGCAGGCGAGGCGGCCTGGCGTCGGAAAAAAGGCCTTAAAAAACGCTGTAATCGGTCGAATAACGGACCCACCAAGTTATAATTCACAAACTTGGCGGCACATTATAAAAGCACGTTCGCGTTTTTCTGCTCGTTTTTTCCATTCTCCTCCAATTAAAAATGGCGAAAAAATTTCACGATAAGGTAGACCAAGTTGTGGGCACAGCACAGTGAGATAGAGAAAGAAGCAGAGCAGGGCGAAAATGACGCGTAAAAACGTCGTCCTCTTTGGCATTCTATACAAAATATAACCGTGCAGTAAACAGTACATAACAATTAGGATAATTTGGTAGTCGAAATGAAATGTACTGTGTATGGAAGCGTGCAAGGCGGAAATCAGCTCAGAGGTAATCGACCTGGGCGGATCGGAAATTTTTCTTTACAACTTTGCCAATATCCTCTATGACTCTTGAGGCAGTTCAAACGTTAAATTTTCAATGTTTTACCACACCGTAGAGGAGTTTTTCCCGCGTCACGAAAACATCTGGTACAAGGAGGGCTTAAATTTATGAATATTTGAAGTAATGAGAATCATGTTGGGTTCAAGTTGCCAAAAATCAGGTCTGATGGTTTGTTTTAAGCCCTGTGAGATTCTGAAGATATGATTTTCAGACTCGAAACTCGAAATTTGGATCATTGTATAGAAAAAAAAAGTAATCTTGCGAATTTTGGGCCTTTGAATTTGGATTGATTTCACTTTAACGCAGCTCAAGCTGGGCTTCAGAATTAAAAATGGGGACATTAATGGAGCGATCTAATGAGTTTCAGATTTCCGTATAATCTGATTTAGGATTCCTTCTAAGTGGGCTATTTCATGTCAATTTTCGAAATATTCAATTTTCGAGATGAGATCTTTTAATGGAAGGGAGCACCCCCTCCCCCAAATTTGGGCAAAACTTTCAAAAAAAATCTGGGGCATGTGATATATCGAATTGTATGTTTTTGATAACGCTGAACATGAATATGAAGTCAGATTTTTGATCAGATCCCATCCACGCCCCCCAGAATCTCCCCAAATTTGGGCAAAACTTTCAAAAAAAAATCTGGGACATGTGATATATCTAATTGTACGTTTTTGATGACGCTGAACACGAATATGACGTCAGATTTTTGATTAGACCCAATCCATGGCCCCCAGCACCTCCTCAAATGGGGTAAAAGTCAGAAAAATGGTTTCATTCGTGTGACACATGAAATAGTATGTTTTCAACATCGCTGAACAAAAATATACCTCTAGTTTTTCAAATTGACCTCACCCATGGCCCCCATTATCTCCCCCAATGGGTAAAGACCAAAAAATTTGTTTCATGAAATAATACATTTTCAATAACGCATAAACACGAATATAGCCTTAGTTTTTGTTTTTATTAAACCTCATCCATATACCTTCAGGTCCTCCATGGTGACTGTTACACCGAAAAAAGAAGTAAAAAATCGAAAACTTTGGTACGTATATTGAATAAACTGAAAACTAATTTAAAAACCGTGTGTTATAAAATGTGATTCGCTTCATTTTTTTCGACATCTGATGACGTAATTGTTGGACTTTTACCTATTTGGGAAGGTTTTGGGGACCATGGGTGGGGTCAATTTGAAAAACTGAGGCTATATTCGTGTTCAGCGATATCGAAAACATATTACTTCATGTGTCACACGAATGGAGCCATTTTTTTGACTTTTGCCCCATTTGGGGAGGTGCTGGGGGTCATGGATTGGTTCTAATCAAAAATCTGACATCATATTCGTGTTCAGCGTCATCAAAAACGTACAATTCGATATATCACATGTTCCAGATTTTTTTTGAAAATTATGCCCAAATTTGGGGAGGTGCTGGGGGGCGTGGATGGGATCTGATCAAAAATCTGACGTCATATTCGTGTTCAACGTCATCAAAAACATTCAATTCGATATATCACATGCCTCAGATCTTTTTTGAAAGTTTTGCCCAAATTTGGGGGAGGGGGTGCTCCTCTCCATTAAAAGATCCCATCTTGAAAATTAAATATTTCGAAAAAGCATCATGGTTTTTAAGCGAACAGTCCAAAATTCGGCAATGATATGTCATTCTGAGCCTTTCAAGTGGCACAGATGGGCTCAAATGGATCACCAAGTTGAAAAAGTACAATTATATCATTTTTGAAAAATTATTTTGAATTTCGAATGAGCTTTTCAAGCAGCTCAAACTCGTGGTTTTTGAGCGATTGTTCGTTATTTTGAGTCCAAAAACAGAAGAGGGCAAAATTCTATATTGCATTGATAAGGTGGCAAAGGAGAAGGAAGTTCTTCAAATTTTTGGCAAAACATCAACCTTAATCTTAGTACCAGTCATTCAAAAAAAAATGCATTTTTCTCAGTCTAGACCATTTCATTCCGGGCCACTGCACAGCACAGCACACACAGGAACCAAAACACACACCATACTGAAACAATTAAGCCAACCGTATACGCTCAGATTCTCATCACGTAAATTTTCAACGTCTTTAAACAACACGCAGCTCAGCAGCAGAGCAGCCAAAGGTGGACGATGGGAAATCAACGTTCGGCGTGGATGGTTGGGCGTTGAAGACTCATTTGCATCTAGAATTCCAAACACAGCTGCCATTACTCTTGGGCTTGGGCAGCAAGCTACGGCGACGTATCCAGGATGTCTCATGAACTGGCAAGAAAGGGGTTAATAATGACTTTTTTTTCTGGCAACCGTTCATTGCAGCCAACTACGAGTATATTCTCGTCGTTCCAATCTCTGCACTTGCATTTCCATAAACGAGACCACGAACGTGTAATATACTCGAATAGAAACAGCTACAACACCGATTCGACCATATCGGTCCCTTCCGCGTGTATTATTAATATTCATCGGTATCCCTGCTCGCCCCCCTCTCCCCCTATTTGGTCAAATAATACTCTAGGGTAATTAGTTATTCTAACGAGGACTAGGTGTGGCATCGAAGAGGCAAATTTAGTGAAAAAACTACGCTTTCGTGTATTTAAATTGGCATACACTAGGCACACATGTCGTTGGCTCGATGCTTTCCTCGTTACCTACTATAAGAGGACGCAAAATAACAAAAGAATACTACGAAAATACGAAACTATAGGTAGATATTATGTAGATACGTTTCGTATCGAAAATTTGTTACTCGAGTATTTTTTTCCTCAAACGAAGTACCTAGCACGCGAGGTCGTCAATTTAACTAAACCACACAGAAGCAGTTGTAATCGAAAAGTAATCCGATACTACGACGAACGGAAAGCTTTCAAAGTTTTCAAATGGATTTACTAAATGTGGAACATCCGCGAAAAACGACAAACGGGGTTTTTTCATGACAAAGAGCGAACAAAAAAAATTATTCGTGATTGTGTAAGAATTTACGACACAGGATTCGTGGTAAATCCGGCGTATTTTTTCAAACTTTTTATTTGTTTCATTTATTTTTCACGCAATCGAGCAGATTTTCATGTTAAGAAATGCAATTTGTAGTCAAATTTATAGCAACATTTTTATTGACCTCGCTTTTATGGAAAATTTTTTTGGGCTTTTTTTAGAGGTGAACTTCTTTTCATCGTTTAAATTTTTTTCTTCGCGGAGTGAAATTTTTTACTATAGTCTGGGTCTTTTCAGTATTCACTGACGTTAATCCATAAATTAGCGATCGTTTTTTTTTTTTTATAATAATGAACTCAAGAATACCTACTGCTTAATATCATTCGTCTGGAATTTACCGTTCAAAAATTCTGTTTCCGCAATTAATTTTAATTATGAAACCAGAAATTTTTTTAGGATAAGCATTATTTTTACATTTTTAAGAGTCCATTTTCGTTTTCAACTATTTTTATCCAAATGATGACCAATTTATTTGATTTATTTGCAGCAGGAACATTATAAAAAATTTTAAATGACGACCAAAAAAATATAGAAATAAAAGCACGAATAAATAAATAATGTATGAAACCAAAAAAAATGACGACAAAAAATGAAAAAAAAATGAAATTTTTAAATAAACGAATACGTAAATTTTCATAAAAACGCTGATTTTATTTTAATTTTATTCAAACAACAACGCCCCATGAAGATCAATTTGACTAGATATTAATATTACGTAGGTATTCTTTTTAGGTACTTTTTTTTTTAGCGAACACGTTTCTTCAAAGTTCAACCATTTTGAAATCTGAGCCCTTAAATTTTAGTAATTTTGCAAAAAATTGCAAATAGGTAAAAATCAAGAGGCAGGCACTCTACCCCCTTCCCCTTCCGAAGGATTAGGAACGAAATGGTGGTTGTCGAAAAATTTAAGTAAAATTGAGAGACTTAACTTCATTATTTGAGCGAGTTAATACGTATAAAAAAAAGGCAAGAAAAAACTTTCAAAACGAAAAAATAATACATCGTTTGATAAGAAAATATTAAAGGAAGAGTCCCGATAAGGTCATTTTTTGGCCCCCTTCGACTAGACCACTCTTAAGTTATAAATATCCAAAATACGAATCGGTAGTTGGCCGTTAACCCAAAATGACCATTTTTGGGCTCCAGGGGTTCCCAAAGTTGTGATTACAAAAAGAATTTTAGGAACCACTGAGTATTATTTTCAAAAACTTTTGTTAGCGTAAAACATCTTTTTGAACTCGATAAACGTTGTGGATGTGGAGGGGGGGGGTGATTTTTGGAAAATTTTGGAACCACCATTTTGAACCTACCCCTTTGAGCCCCGCTAAAAAGCTTTTTACAGTTTAATATCTGAAAGACCTTCATCCTACCAAATTTTGAGCTCAATAAAATTTTCCGCTGGTACTGAAAAATCCAGTTTTCTATTTTTTCGCAATTTCGAAATTTTGGTTACCCCTGGAAAACTAGAAACTTACGATTTGCGCCAAACGTAACGTTTTGAGGTGTATATTCAACAGCTATCTTGATGAAAAAGTTTGATTAAGCTTCCTGTATATTCGTAATTTCGAACCCTTTTTTTAGAGCCCCCCCCCACTTTAGGCACCCCTAAAAAAGGTGTTTAAGCACATTTTTTCAAATAAATTGAAGAATTTACATTTGAACCACACTAGCAAGTGCTCAATAATTTTTCATTTGATCATTCCTGTAACTTTCAAGATTAAGCTTTTTTGGGCCAAATTCTGATATTTTTACTCTTAGGAAAAACGCCAAAATCACGTTTTCACGATTTCAACGGGAAAAAAACCTCTCAGAATTTGGCCCAAATTTTTCATGTTGAAAAAAAATTAACCTTGACAATAAGAAAATGAAAAATGAAAATCAAGAAACAGACAATTCGCGGTCATTGAAAATGAAAAAAATCTAAAGAGTTTAAAACAACTTTTTTACTGATATTTTTTCAGATTGAAAAAACAAAACAGAAAAAATGTTTGATCGAAAAAATATTTAATTATCAAATTGATCATTTTAATATTAAAAAAAATGAACATAAGAAAACTGAAAATGAAGACCCAGAAACAGAAAATTTGTAATTTAAAAAGAAAAACATCTTTAAAAAAACTAAAAAAAGAACTTCTTTCCTGATAGTTATTATTTCTCTGATTTAAAAAACAAAAAAAAATCAGTAAAATATAAAAGAATGCAAAACCACAAAAAATTTTGATTTTCACAAAATTTCTCTCAAATTTTGAGGCAGTGGCGTAGCCAAGGGGTAGCGAAGTGGGCTATTGCCCCCTCCCCACTTGCGAGGGAAAATTTGAAATAAAACATGCAAAAATGGACTTTTTTTGTTGTTGGACCCATTTTTTCTGAAAATTTTCGCTCGAGCAGTAATTTTGCCTTCATTTTTATAAAATCACACCACATTACAACAGGTTTCCAGAAAATTACTCCTAATTTCTATTTTTTTTATGCCTAGAAATCTGGTTTTGCCCCCTCCTAGAGAAAATCCTGGGTTCTGAGGTACCTATTATCAATTTTTACTCGTTTTTAAATGGGTTTTATGCTGTTTTAAAAGGTTTGTTCACTTCATTTTATGCAAATTTTGTGAAATTTTGTTCAATTAAACCAACATAACATCTTGTTTTGGTAATTTTTGAATTTGGAGAATGCAATTCATCGAAAATATTGAAAAAGAAGGCGAAAAAGGGCATATTTTGAAGATCTTAATTCACAAACTAAAAGATATTAGGAAATAAAATCAATTTACAGCAATTTATACCAAAAAAAAAAAAAAATAAAAAAATACAATAACTCGACCAAAAATGATTCGTTTCACTTTTATGAGCACTGAGCAGTGATTCGCGATTCTGATTCAGATAATTTTTTTGTATTTCGTTCTAATCCGCATGCTTTCATTCATAAAAAAAAAAACAATTGAAAAATTGAAATAAGTAAGTAAAATACTGAAAAAGGGGGAAATGAAAAATCCATTTTGAAAAAAAAACTTCTGACGTTAGAGTAGTTGATTTTCGATAAGGATTACCTACTCTTTTAATTTTTCAAAAATATGCATTTTTAAAAAATTGAACTTTAAAAAATTAAAAGTGGAATTGCTTTGAAAAAAAAATCATTTTTGTTTTTTTTTGTCAAATTAGAATCGGTTTTTTTTTAAATCACTTTATCATTATTAAAAATTTCAATTTTTAAATAAGAATTACGTAAAATGTCAAAAATTGACACTTTAGGTTTATTGTGATATTGAAAACCAGAAAAAAACAGACCAAAACAGTTTCCCAAGAAAACAGAGAACAATCCCATGGTATTTTTTATACCTATCTTATCATCAATCCTTTTCATATCCTCATATAATTAAAACTCTCCATTTCACTCGCAACGTCATTTTAAAAACCCATCCTAGTATCATAATTGGTAATATAAAAAGAGATAATTGGCAAAGCTAAAGCAAACGAAGCTCCTCAATCCTCACTCATTAAAAAATACCCATCAGCTAAATAGACGAATTTCATAAATCCCATCGTCATGGAAAATTTTCATTCACCTGCGATATTTTCAATACAGTATCAACTCGTTACCGATGAAACACGCTTCAAAAGGAGGGGGGAAAAACCTCAAACAAACAAAATAAAATAATCCATAATACTCGATTCAAACTACCTACTAAACCCCGAGTAAAGCTGACATGATGACGTCATGTACTGTATTTTTTCAGCATCACAACTCTCTCATCAAATTATTCCACTCGAAAGAAATCTCTGAAAAGGGAGAAAAATTCTCGCTGGTTTTTCTAAATAGGTCAAAAAGGTAAAAGGTAGGTGAGTTGAGGAGAAACAGTTTGTTCGAGTGTAATTATAAAAAATTCGCTTATACATAAATGATAGATAAATGATTTAGAAAAGAAAAAAAAAAAAGAAGACAGTAATGATCCTTAAAATATTCAATACCTAATTAAAAATACTCTTCAATTTTCACTCCTCCTGTCCTCCTAAAACACTCGTAAGAGTTGGTTGATGTCATCTCAATACAATCATCGATTCGTGAACCATAATACCTAATTACAATCCATCGAAGATGATCTCACCACCACAAAATAATAAGACAAAGGAAACAACCATACAAAACCCAATCTCATTTCGTTTCGAAGGAAAACACAAAACAACTGAAAACACCAATACTATTACAAGTAGATGGAGAAGGAAGGAAAGGAGTAGTTAAATACGATGACGTCAGCTGAGCAGGAGCACAGCTGATTCGATCTTGAATATTACGTCCTTGAGTGCGTTTCGTTTCGTGGTCTTTCGAAGCTAAAATAGGTTCGCGAAAGCCATACTTGAATACGCAAATTCATGGCCATTATTGAGGTAGGATCATTAAAGTAAATTCTCATTTCTCAATCACGAAGAATCTTTAAAATAAAGCTGATTACCAATAATAATCATCGTATTGCTGTATAGATACAAAATACTTAATCTTTTGCATAATCAATCAAACACACTTCGGTGCAAATGTAAATAAGTGACCCAATTCACTTCGAAACATTTTTAGATTTTGTTCATAATCCCATATCAAATTATTCCTTCAGGTTTATACAAATATATCTGTGAAATCCCACCATCATTCATCGAATAAAAATTACTCATCGAATCGAACGTTAGTGTACAAGACCAAAGTAAACTCGAACCAAGACTCATCGTTCGAGCTGTCAAATATGCACAACAGTCAACAGCACACATTTTACGAAACCATACAAACACTCAAGCTTGTAAAAAATTGATCGTTGACTAAAAGCGATAATTAAATCGTATCCTATGAATTATGATGTTTATAAAATTACCTCGTATTCGATAAGATGATTTAACAACGAAAACTGTAACTGTTCAGCATACTCTGAGACCGAAGGTTTCCTTCGTAGAAGATGTTTACAAATTACTACTAACACGTTGAAGTTCACTTGTGAAATATAACTCGATAAATAGTTTATTGAAATTAGTAATTAAACCGAAGAAATTGGCGAATGGCGAAAAAAATAAAACAATCCGAAGCCAACCGAACACCAAACGACCAACACACGTTCCACCTCGAACTCTTTAACTAGCACACTGAGGTTTTTTCAAATTAAAACTTACCAAAATGGTAACACTTTAGTGTTGTGCTCAGTGTGTTCCATTCATGTTGACTGTGAACAAAAGGTAAACATACAAGTTGCGTATTGCATTGGCATGAATTTCGCAGTGTTGCCAATACGTACGCATGTCATCGAACAGCTGTTTCAGCGAAAGAATAAATGGCGATTTATTTTTAGAGACGTTTGGAGATAATTTTAAAAGGCACACGAGTACAAATCTTTGTTCGTGGGAATTTATTAATTATCATTATCGATTTTGTTTATTTGTTTCTAAAAATGGAAATAAATGATGAGATATTGTACTGGTGCATTGCTTATCTGCTTAGGTGTTCGTTAAAGAGAAATATTGCAGCATAAAACAAAGTATATTTTATCAGTACAGATAAGGGTTGTTGATGCCTAGGGAATGGGGATAAACTTGCTATCTTAATTAACTATGTCTTATCTATCTTTTTTAAAACATTTTTTTGTTCGTTTCTGAAAACCCTAAAATAAAATAATTAGGTATTCCAGTCCAGCAGTCAATCGTCTACATTCCTTCTTTCAATGAAACAGTGAGAAATATCAGCATTTTTGGAGCTTAAACTCAGCCCTTCACAGTTTCAAGCACCAAAATACAATAATTTAGCAACACCTACGAAAATCACAAAATTCTTACTTCTAGCAAAAATTACTCGAGCTATGAAAAAATATAACTTTATTGACATAGAAAGAGAAAAAACGTTAAACCACATAAGAAAATCAAAGAGAGAAAAAAAAGAAATAAATAAACAGTATTGTACTCGCGACACAGATACGCAATAACAATCATTATTTTACCACCTTGGAAAATACAAATATTTTAAATAAATGCCATTTTACATTAAATTACCATCTATATATACACATTACAATAACAAAGTACGAAAAATACAATAAATAACATCACAATTAATTTTATAAACCTAACTAAATAAATCAAATCACAAACATCGTAAAAAAAAACGCAGCCATTTTTAAATGCATTATTTTTCAATTGTTCGAAATAAAATAATAGCCCTATTCGGATCTCATTAGATAGGTCTATTTTAATAATAATTTTACCGTATTAAAAAAAATATTCGTAACGTTTCAAAAAAATAAATAAATAAATAATAATTCGTTGTCGCATTATCCACATCCAAAAATTAAATTTTTAAAAAGAACGTTACATCCATAAATAGAAGTGAATTTGTCAATTTGAAAGAATAAAATTAACATATCATCAGTTCCAAATACATAAATAATAATGAAAGTTCACACAACATCACGAATACAAGATTTTACATAAGAAAGAAACACCCGAGTTAAATAAAAACCGAAGATAAAAAAAGTTTAAAATGCGCGCAAGAGTATAAAAAAAAATCTAATTAAAATACTGTTTTCTTTTCTTTTTTTTTCTAAAAAAAAGTCAATGTAAAAATGAACACATTAAAATTCGTTGTCAATACAATAGAGAAAATTGCCACATAAAAATATTAATACTGAAGAAAATAAATAATCTCTATAAGGCTGTGGAAAGCCTACGATATCGAAAAAGCTACGACAACAACAGTAATCAACAAATTACATAAGTATGGAAATACCTTTCGACGAGCGTACGAATAAATGCAATAAATATATAATACAATATTTTACACCGGTACAGTACCTACAAAATGTACATCATTTAATATGAAAGAATAGTATAAATACACACGTCATAACGCAGCGATTCTCAACTCGTATTACAATAATACGTCTTTTGTTATTATTTTGCTTATTACACTCATCGACGCAAATTTGACACCTTCGTAGCGGTAATTTAAAACCACCTTATCCCGTAGGTAATCGAAACAAATCAGCATCTCGTTACACGAACTTTAAAAATTCAAATATCATCATACGTCTTAAAATTCTCACGGTTAAAAAAAAATCAAAACGCGATAAATTGACGAATAAAGACCCTGGGTCTAGAAAAATGATAGCGAGTAATTAAATTTTAAAATTGTAGTATTTGATTGATCCAATCTCGGAATGCTGAAATACGAGTGTAAACTCCGGGTTGGTTTGGTTCAGCGCAGCCGATACCCCAGGATATGATTCCGGCCAGAAGCCAACGTTTGTCTGGTCTCTGGATCACCATCGGACCTCCCGAGTCACCCTGTAGAGAAAATGGCGAATTTAGTCGAATATTTTAAATTAATTGAAAAAAATAAAGCTATAAAGCTACGAATAAATAAATAGATAATATTGAATTCAGCTTAACAGAATTACGAATGATCGATTTCTGATGCTGAGGGAGGGGGGGGGGGTTAAACACTGATTCTAGAAATCAACATTTTAACTACCCTTTTCTGAAATAATTTCAAGAAAAATTTTAATATTCGGGTAAGTATGAAAAATATTTAAGTTGCATGAAAAATTTCAAAAAAATTTGAACAAACACCAAAGATGTCAGAATAGGGAGAAATATTTTTTAAAAAAGAAACAAACATAAAACCTAAGCTTTGCATAAAATTTAATCCAAAATTCAAAATGCTCATATTTATTAGCAAAAAAAAATCAAAACATTTTAAAAAAATTGGTAATTTGCAAAAAAAAAAAGTTTAAAATTGTTGAAACGTTTAAAAAATTAGAAAATTAAACAAATTATTTTAAAACATTGGATTTATTTGATTACTTGATTGATTAGGTAATTTTCAGTGAATTAAAAAAAATAATTCCTTAAGAAATTTCTTAGATTTTTTATTTTTTCTTTTCAACGGTGGAAAATAGGAATTACTTCAGGCATTTTAATTTGTTCAAATTTAATAATATTTTGACCCTAACCTAAATGCATCAATCCGAACGAAGCAAAAAAAACTTGCGAGTGCAGTTTATCTTTTTTTCTCTAGCCTCAGTTCCCTCTCCTCCCTTCTCTCTTCATCTAAAAATCAAAACAATTAATTTCCAAGTTGAAAAAATTGGGCGATTCGCAGAAAACTTAATACGAAAATGATTAAAACATCAACTACGAGTAGAAGAGTTGATTAAATTTTACTTTACCTCATTTTTGGAAAATAATTTTTATCAACAATTTATCCAACTGAAAATCATTTTGGTTCAAATTTTGATGAATTTTCTGCATATTTTAATCAAGTTTAATAATATTGAAAAAAAAATTCAATTGACTTTCTAACATAATATCAGATTTTCAAAAACTTGGAAAAAATTTGAATTTTGAGAAACCGATATTTAAAATAAAATGTGAAATTATGATTTCACCATATTTTTTCTGACTTTTAAGAACTCGGGAAAAATTATTACAACTATCAATTCATAAAATAATGCAAACTTTGAAAAACTTTGAAAAAATTCAATAAGTTCTGAAAATGCATTGAGTTGATTACATTATATTGTTTTATTTTTTAAAACTTGAAAAGAAAATTCAATAGGCTAAATTCTTCAAATTAAGTCAGACTTAATCAGACTCTTGGAAAAAAGTTTGTTAGTTTTAATTTGATTTTAAAATCTTCTCTTTGACTTTTATAAACTTGGAAAAAATTTCTCTGAATTTTTGACATTATCTACATATGTCTCAAAAACTTTGAAAAAAATGGCCAACTTCAGAAATTTCTACTTACACTGAAGTAGACAGTAGACTCTAATGGTATCAAATCTGACTTGTAAGAACTTGGAAAAAAAATTAATGGATTTGTTTGAATTACGTATGTCAAAAATTCAAAAAGTAGCATTTTAATACTGAATACATCCATTTTTTTTTTTTTTTTTTTTAGAATGTTTCAATCATATTTTTACAAATTTTGCATTATTTTTCAATGATTTTTTTCTACCTCATTTTGATCATTTTTCAAGTTTTTTCAAAGCATTCAATTCTTCAAGATTGCACTTTTCTATTAATCAGTAACCGTTAAACAAAATTTTAGCACCCCTCCCCCTCATTTATCGGATTCTGCTGCTATAATTATATATTTCAACAATTTTTTTTTCCAAACTGAATTATGAGAGTGATGAAAATGATGAGATATAATTTTGCAAATGGTCAAATAAAGCGAGATAAATGAAGATAAATTTACCACGAAATTGGTAGATTATTTTCATTAATTCGATCAAAAAAAAATTTGGGAAAGCTAAGGACAAAATTGATACATATAATATTTCAACCCAAATATTCATAACAGCAAATAAAAAATACCCAACGATGATATTTTGAAACTTTGCATCGGTGTCATTCAAATTGGCGAAATAACGAAGTAGGTATCCATCCATCATCCCTACCACTACCACCACTACTGTTACCTTTCGATTAATAATTAATTTGCTCTTCATACGTATTTTTTGTTTTGATAACTTACTTCACATGAGTCGAAACCTCCTTTTTTCCATCCAGCACAGATGAAAATATTCGGTATGTGTTCAATATAACCAGCACTTTGGTACATGCTTTCACAAACGGAATTATTGATGACAGGCACTGATACTTCTTGCAAAATAGTGGGAAGTGGACCATCTGTAGGCAGAAAAATATATTCAATCAATATTAAAATCATGTACATATTACAAGCAGATTATTTTGTTTATTAATTTACAAATGATTAAAAAACAATGTCATTTTCAGGTCTAAAAGTTGAGAAATTTTCGTTCAATGATTCCAAACATTTTCAAACCTGACAATTTCTCCACCCTTCCTTACCTCCCTCCCAAAAAAACATCACATTGAAATACGATGGAAAAAAAGTCATGGATCCAAATAAAATGAAAAAAATAATTCTCTACTGCCTTCAACGTAGACAACTAGGCAACTAAACGTACACATCTTCAGTATAAACAGTCTATCAATATTCCTTCATCCGCTCATCGAGTCAAAACCCAACCAAACCATCATAAAACTTACTTCGTGACATACTCAACAAATAAGGTCGACGTTGAAACGACGAAGAGCTCAGCGAAAATCTCCGGACATTGCTGAAATTTGGAATTTTCAGCCAATCGACGCAACTAAATGTACTTCGAGCTAGATTCACTTCACGAATCATCGTTGATTTCAGCACATGGAAATTATTCTGCAGCACGTACGGCTCTCGATGGAAACACACATTCCTAGGCTTTAAAATCCCATTACGTTTATTCCTCCTGAACTGAACAACTTGGCTGGCACGAGGATGATGTTGCCTTCCTCGATTATGATTCTCATCTCGGGCACTGATTCGTACTCTTATCTGAGACATTCTACTGAACTCGTTACCATTCAACGAAATACTATCCATCTGAGTGGTGACCGTTTCGATGCTGGTTTCAGTTCTCTGAGACGTATTCATCGTCGGATTGCTCGTCGACTCCGGTCTCGGAGAATCGAATTTATCGCTGAGTCTGCGAACCGGCGGAGGTATTTTTTCGTCTTTTCTTCTCGGCGTATCTTCTTCGATTTCTTCGTTCTCGTTGCTTAGGCAATTACTGCATTGATAATTTAACCCGGTGCTTCGACGAAACTGGCACGATGAGTTGTTAGCAGCTGAGGTTCGAGTAGTTCTGCGACGTTGCTCGGTCTGGCCTGGTTCGAGTTGAGGTGTAGGGCAACGATACCGGTAACTAAAAGGGCATCCAGGGTCTCTGCACGGTTCGACGCTGTAGATAAATTGAGGAAATGGTGTTCGTAGTACGCAGTTGAACGCCAAAGGTGCTGGTAAGCTGTACGTGAAACTGTTCGGTTCGACTGGTGCTAGAAAAAGTGGCTGGATCGATAGAGGAACTACTGGTATGATGTAAACTACAGGCAGGTTGTATAGTATAGGAGTATCTTGGTCGACTAGGTCGGGTATTATCGGAGATAAAGGTTCGGTTATCGGTATCATAGGTGGGATATAAGATACGGTCTGAAGTGCTGGCATGTTCGCTGGACCCGGATCTTGATCTAGGTGATGGATTCGTGAAGGTTCGGACGAATAGGCTCCATAGGTCGGATACATTGGCTCAAGTTGCTGAACATTATCGGCGTCAGCATACACGAAGAAATTAGCCGCATCGACTTGAGGTACCGGTGCTTCTGGATTCATGTTCACGTATCCTGGTCCGTGATAATTATCGATTCCGGATAATCGAGAAGATGTCACACTAGGCGTTTCGATGTACGGAAATTCGATTTCAGCCAACTGCAACTGGTTATTCGGCTCGTGTGGAATATCGTTATAAAAGTCGAATTCGACTGGCATATTGTCGTCTCTAGGCAAACGCTGTATCACCGGACGTCTGATAGAGTTATTAGGTGCGAAAATATTCACGTTAGGAGGTGCTTGGTTTTCACCCAGGTCTAAACATTGTCCGCTATTACCGCAAACTTCGATCGAATACGACATACCTTGACGAATGGCAGGAAAAACAATGTTACTTCGTAGAACATCCTTCAACGTGGAAACATCGATCAAAGGTGATTGCTGACGTGATTCGCAGACCTTTAATAAAGGTACATTGTCGACCGATTCGTTATATAATTCGGTGCTATCGCAATTCACCACTAATGGTTCGGCTAATTCACCCCGATTCGAATGTAAATCCAGCATACGATCTCGCGCAGAAGGTTCTTCGGCATCTTTTTTCTTAGTAAACCGAAATCTCTTGAAGAAATTCATAACGTACGCGACAAAACGAAACCTAAACCGAGATTTACGAATTTTGATCGTTTTTTAAAACACAAATTCACACGATTCACAATCGATATAGTTGAACGTAATACAGTATACTGAACCGGTGTCTCGTTATCGTGTTCAGCTTTTGCGTAGATTTTCAATACTGGATCAGACTCGAGCTTGTAATTTTACCCAACTATGTTTCGTTATCAACTTATCGTTCAATAGAATCAGATGCAGGTTATTACGATGAAAATTGAATACCTAACGATACATTTTGCAGTGCTTAGAAGTGCGTCTCTTTCGTTTCATTTACCTACCTAACTACACATCATAGAAAGAACTTAGCTACAAATCTTTTTCGCTTCGTCATTATACGTAGATCTAGATAGGTAACTAATAATTTACAATCAACCAAAAGAAAAAAACATCCTACCCCGAAATTTTCAATCCTACGTTACTTTGTAATTCAATTTTAACCGATTTTTTTTTCAAATAAAATTTACCTTCGTAAAGTCGTCCCCAACCGGTCACAAAGGCAGAAGATCCTACAAAATTGGTATCATCTTCCGGTACACAAATCGGAACAATATTTGGTTGGAATTGAACCGGTTCGTAGAATCGTAAAAGAGCTAAATCGTATTCGAAAGTTCGAGGGTCGAATTGAGGATGCGAGGCGACTATTTGAACTCTTCTTTCTTGAAATCCATAAGGCTCTTCTTCGGTTTGCAGATCGAATTCGCCTAACCTCAAGAGTAAGTCACTCGGTGGTACGCTGAAATTAAATAAATACGTAGTAAGAGATTTTTTTATAACAGGGTTAGGTTAGGGAGAAAGAAAAGGTTGAAATTGAGTAACGTGGTGTATTTTTTAGCTATTTTTACGTACTTTTCGACGCAATGAGCTGCTGTAACGGCCCAGTTTTCATTGAACAAAGCTGCTCCGCATTTATGTAGGTAAGTTGAGGTCCTCCATTGTCGTAATGAAATCTGAAATCATTAAAAAAAACAAACTTAAGTTTTCATGTAAAAGTTTTTTTTTCATTTTTTAAAGAATAAGTAAGTACGTTGAAAAAATCTCGAGAAGGATAAAATAAGGGGTTCTTCTGAACTTCTGACAGTTGATTTACCTATCATATTATGATTTATGAATCCCTCCCCACTTCATCGACAAATGCTCGCTAATTTATCAAAATTGAACATTTTCAATAATATTTTCTCAAGATCAGTGGATTCAAAAAATATACGAGGGAAACATGAATTTTTTTTAATGAAAAAAAAATCATTTTACCAGGGAATTTTTTGAAGCAGGGCCTGTCGATTTGAACAAAAAACTAAGCTACATTGAAACAGCACGTTAAAAACCTCGTAACCAAAATTTTAGGAGCTGAAGTTGATTTTTAAATTTTTGGCCAATTTTTAAAAACTAAAAAAAATTTAAAAATTGTTGATGGTAACTTTTTAAACACATTTTTAATTATGTATATTTTTCAAACAATTTCATTTAAACTGAATTCCCTCCTTTTCACCAACATTGAAAACTACCAAATTCAAGACATTCTGAAGCCTCCAGCAAATTTCCAACTTTTTCCTATTTTTTTTTTTTTCATTTTTTTTTTTCTGAAAGGTCAAAAATGATTTTTAGCATTTCCGACTTCGATTGATGCTTATTAGACACCCTCTGAACTACTTTAGCTCATTGCCAAAAAAATCCAAGGTATCCAGTTCAAAATTGAATTTTTCACCAATTTAAAAATCCTAGAAAAAATCCAAAAAATCAAATTTTCAAAAATAGTGCATCACGACAGGGCTTCTTTGTGATCAGCTTACTTCAAAATCAATCTCAATTATACCTTTTTGGAGGCTCGAGCAAGTTCTCAATTTTCTCCAGAAATTTAAAATTGCTCTGGAAGGCCCAAAAAATGAACTTTAAGCACCTCTAACTGGAACTAGTGCTTATTAGGCACACTCTCAACTTGAAAATAACCTTTTTAAAAACATTTTGGAGCCTGAAGAGGATTAGGAAATTTTTTAGAGAGTATTGAAATCACGCAGGAGGCTCCAAAATGGTTCAATTACGAATGCACACAGCAAAAATCAACAATTCATTTTGTTTGAAGAACAAAATCATGCAAAAATTGAAAATTGCTATAAAAACAGTTTTTTTGAATTATTTGGAGATTTAAAAATTTACCAAAAATTAAAAAATGACTTTGGAGGAATTTCAGGACACGTTCTTTTGAATTTTGGTCTAATTTAGTTTCGTTCAAATCGGATGGAAACAGTTTAAAACGTTGCCTGGTTTAATGAGTATACTCACTGAACTTTTTATTTTGGGAAATTACAAGTTTTATTTAGTTCTTCAAGAGTTTTTTCATCAGATTTTTGATATTTTTTGAACAATGAGTGTTTTTTCTAATGAACAGAAAATTTGTGAAATAGGTGAGTATGAGTAATTAATTCATTTTTTTCAATTTTTTATCTCTATTCATTTTTTTCCATTATGAAAATTATTCTGGCATTTTTTTAGTACGTACTTCGAATTGTCATCAATTTTTTATGAAAATAGATTTTTATCAAAAAATGATTTTCATTTTTTTTAAAATAAGAGATAAATAATAAATTTTTTTTTGTTTTCAGAAAATATCATTATTTTCTATTTTTTATTTCATTATTTTAAACTTTTATCTTATATTCATTTTACATTTCATTTTAAAAATAATTTCACTAAGCGATCAGTCCATTTTTTCGTCTCCATGATCGTTTGTTTTTCGATTTTTTCCGAAATGATTCAAGCATCAAGACAATTGAACTAGAATATTAATTTTTCGATTGCAAAATTTTTCTGGCACATAAAAAAATGAAAAATTCACTTCAAAAAAATTGAATTTGTAAGATCTTTTAAATTGTTACCAACTGATATAAAATTTATTTAAAATCTCTATTTCCAAGCAAACGTTATAACACGAAAAACATTTTCAGTCGATTCGTTTAAATATTACCTATACAGAAAAAACACACAATGTGTTATTTTTCACTTTATCCAAATTTTTTCGCAGGTAAATTTTTCAAAACGAAAAAATAAATTTCAGCACGAAACATATTATAAGGTATCCTTCCTTTTGTATTTATATTCCACAAAACCAGGCAACTAGGGCAAATAATCCACCCTGATCCTCTCTTTTCTCTTATTTTTTACATCCTGCTTTAATAATAATTCAACAGCACAAACATCATCTATCATACCAACCTGCCATGGCCATTTTCCGAACGAGGCTTTTTCACCTCCAACAATCCGAGCTGTAGGGAACAATCGACGTCCGCAAACTATAAAAACAATGAAAACAAAATTAATAGGAATTTTCACAGGTACCTACTTTAGCTAAGGTGAAATCAAATTTGCTTGAAAATATTTGTGTACGTAATTTTTAATATTGCTTGTTTACCTTCTTTGTAGTCGGACATATTTAGAGCTGAAGATTCAATTTCATTAGTTTCAATCGATGAAGAAGGAGTAGTCTCAATTGGTAATGGACTAACAACAGGTATCGTAACACTGGTACTGGGTTTAGATGATGTCTGAGTCGTTATGATGTTTGTGGTAGAAATGCTACTGAATTCCGAGCTACTCGATGCTGCTGCTGTAAAAATAAAAATTATACGATTAATTCAAGTATAGAAAAAAGTCTCTAAAACAACACATCTGGTTTATTTAGACATTTGAAAAGATAAATAAAAACTGATTTCAAGGCGCGAAATAAAATATTATTTTTAATAAAACAAAATTTGTGTTTTCCAACGACGTCGATAAAATTGCTAACGAGTAACGTCGAATTGTGGAACTTTTGGAAAATTATTTTACGACAAATTCTCATACTTCTTCGAGGAAGGTATCTCGGTACCCAGCAGTCTAGTGGTTTACGACTGTAATAACTTTTAAATTACGAGTTATTATTTCTTTTTTGTGTTTCTGCGAAACTTAAAGTTTACAAGGTAATATTTTATTATTTTTCTACAGTAGTCGGTGGTTAATATCATTCAAGCTACTCGTAGAGTCTGGGTATAAAAAACTATAAGTAAACTGATAGCGAGATATTTGAGATGTTATGCCAAAGTTTGCACAAAGTTCATGGAGAAATATTCTCCAAAAGTTGCAGTAATGTTTACGAGCGTCGACTACGAGTACAATGATCCAACAATTGTTCTCGTACTAATAAATCTCGACTATAGTCGTGTAGTTCTTAAGAGCACCTACTGTTTCATTTTATTCGCGAACCCTTTTCTTTTTTTTAATTATCGCTAAAAAGGCGGCTCAACGAGAGAAACATTTTATTAATATTTCAGCACGGTCGTCGTCTTATAGGGTGACAATGAGGGAGAAGGTGAACTTTTACGTTGAAACTTTATAGCGAGAGTTTCGCTTTTGTAAAATGGAATGGGGTGGTAAGATTGTGAAAAATTTTTGTGCGATCGTTAAGAATTAGAAGATGTAAGTCCTACATATTCAATATCAATATCAAAGTACCTATAAAGAGAAATTCTGAATGAAAATGTATATCCTAACATTTTTGTTTATAGCTAGAGCTATTTAAACTATTCAGACACATGATCAGATAGTTTTTTTAAAAAAAAATAGTGTGTTGTTATTACATTAAATTTAAATAGTACACATTTGACTTCAGACACGAATAAAAATATTTCCAGGAAAAAAATAAAAATAAAATCTGTTCAGTTAGTTTAGTAAAAAAAATTAACTTCTGTTTCCTAGTTTCAGAAGAGGATGAAAATTCATTTATACATTCAAGTCTTCAATTAAAAAAAAAAAAGAAAAAAAAAATGTTGATGAAAAATAGAAAAGAGAAATCCCAAGTATCGGTTTGAAATGAATATGAAGAGAAGTCGAAAAACTAAAAAGCTCCCAAAAATACCAGTCTACCACAATTGAACCAAATTTCAAGTTTTAAATTGCACGTTTCAATTTTTGGCCCATTTTTTTTAAGAGAAAAAGACCCAAAATTTACAAAATTTTCAAAAATAAATAATAATAATAATTAATAAAGTATCTAAGTAGGTATCTACGTTTTTATTTTAATTTTTGCCTATTTTATTTTTTATTCATTTTTTATGGAATCAAGAGTAGGTGTAGGTACGACTATCGACGTAATAACCACCTTATTTTTATATGTTTCACATAATCATACAGAGGATCAATCAATATACGTCTGTATGCTATTGAAAGTCGTCGATATCGTTACAAACGAAACAAATTGATTTAAAAGCGATAGTTTAAAACTCTTAGGCAAAGTATTGCATGATTTCCTATAAAAGGATTTGATTGTTTATCATCCCCGTGCAGCAACATGGACGGCCAGCTACTTCTAGCTTGAAACGTTAGTGGTAACTCGCGTGTCCATGTTCTGCAACATTGATATTCTTCAGTATTTATTATTAACAAATAACCATTAGGGGGTCTTCAAAGTTACGATACAGTCGAACTTTTGAAACTACCAATCTGCAGCTGTCGTAGTTTTTCGATGGATTGATTTCATTCAATCATGTACATAATTAGAGTGATTGGTTTTTTTTTTCATTTTCCTTCATTCAATAAAAAAATCTTTAAGTCCAATCAATCATACATTTCACACATTAGATGATTTTTTTTAAATGTAAGCGCCTAATTAGGATTTTTTTCGATTAAAAATTCGAAAATATCAATTGTTTAGCATTATGTAAAGTTGAATCCATAAAATTTACAGCCCAAAATGGCTCATTTGCGAGTATTTTAATGAAAAAAAAAAAAATCATAAACGATGATTTTCAAAACTGATTTTAAAACCGGAAAGAATTCCTAATTCTGTTTTTTTTTTGACATCTTGACAAAATATTAAGTTTTGAACCGAACAAAGCTAAAAAGAAAAAGCACAACAATATACATCACAAGTCAAAATTTCAGATACTTTCAATTTTTAGAAAATGTCCAAAGATCAAATTTGGACTAAAAAATTCAAAAAAAAAATCACCTTATTATATTGATCTACAGAGCTCAAATTGGATAATAGATACTGATGTAAATACTTTTTTTCGGGCTCCCAAATCGAGTGGATATTGTTTCGAACCGTTTTGAACAGTTCTGGAGCTTTGAGTAGATTTTTGAAAGTTGAAATTTCCGAAAAATTTTACCAGATGAAATGATAGAAACCTAAAATATACTCTAACTGTTAATTTCAACATGATGAGTTGATTGGAGATGGTTTCAAACCATTCTGTAGCCTCCAACTATATTTTAGAAATTCCATAGACTTCTACAAAGTTCAATAAAATTTGTCTAAATGAACTTTTACTAGAATCAAATCGATTCTGGAGGTTGAAAATACAAGTAGGTACCCAATTTTAACTTTCTGGGTTAACTTGATGAAATTTTGATTTTTTTCGCATTTTTAGCTTAAAAATTCTCATTTACCAGAAGTCGAAAAATGCACTCCAGTAGCTAAAGTCTAAAATATTAGCTGGTAATGTACACCTATACCTAACCTACCTATTTTTGCATGCTCTTTCGATTCAACTTTATTCAGTTCAAAATGTCAGCATCATTAATTTTTAATAGGTATCTGTACCTAACAATAAGTAGTTTTTTTTTACTTTTATCAATCGACAAAGCTCAGGCTAATCTGACAACATACATACAATAGATAAGTAATGTACATATATCTTAGTTTCGAGCAAAATACTACTGCTTGAAAATAACAAGATACAAAATTGATTTGAAAACGATAGTTCAATACTCTTAGGTAAAGTATTGCATGATTTCCTATAAAAGGATCCGATTACAGCAATTCACTTCAATGCAGATACATATACGATCGGTAACTCTGTTATCTCTGTAGTCACCGGACGTATATGTTCTGTATTATCTATAATAATAATTCTACATTCAACAATACTAACGATGAAGCTTGAAGTTCACATTCTTCATCAGTGATGTGTCACTATGGATGAATGGTTTTGAGCTATCGTTAGTTCATCTAACCCTATCGGAGGTTGGGAGGTTTCAAAAGTATAACGATACTGTTGGAATACTGTTGGTAGGTAGTTTTTTGATAAATTGTTTTCATAATTCTTACCCACACTTAGATATAACAACATAACCAATTTTCCCCTCATTTTCATTAAAAAAAAAAACAAAAAAAAACAGGGGATCTACTATGATTAAAACACATTAGAACCTATGTCACCTAATTTTCAAAAAAAAGTAGTTACCTGTACATAATTACTTACATGTTTTTTCTTTGCTATTACATTCAAAAATAACTACCCATGTTTAAGCATTTAGAACGAATTCGTCAAATTTTTACTACAAAATACAAAAAGACATTCAAATTACGAATGTTTTGATAAAAAAAAAAAAAAAACATAAACGATGAGTTTCAAAACTGATTTTAGTATTGAAAAAAAATGTTTAGATTTTTTTTTTGACATCTCAAAACTTCTAACCAAAAGTCAAAAAATAGGAAAAGTATCAAAATTGATGGGAATTTTTTAAAACCGTAACTACGAAACTAAATCGACAGAACATGCAAAAATCAAAAATACATCACTGGCTAAAATTTTTAGTGCTCGAGCGTATTTTTAGATTTTTGGCGAGTTTTTAAAAATTAAACGTGGGTCAAATATGAGGGAAAAAATCAAAATTTTATAGGATAAATACCTACTAAAGTTTAGCTTTCCAAGAGTCAATTTGGTGATTTTTTTTTGTATTTTTGGCTCAAAAACTTGCCAAATATATATATTTTTTCGATTTTTTATGCTTCATTTTTTTCACTAGGTACCTACCTCAGTTTCAAAAAAAATGCAACTGCTGAATTCTAAAAAACGTTATACAAAAATTTTACCTATCACGTTGTCGAATGGAATACCTACCTACATAAGTATGTAGGTACCTAATTAGGGAAGAATCGAAGCTGTAAATGCCACGTCGTCGTAACAAGTGGCGGTAAAAATCGTTCATGTATGGGTCTGCCTATCATTGTTAAAAACGAGGCAATTGATTAGGAAATGATAGTTTAATACTCTTAGGTAAAGTATTGCATGATTTCCTACATAAAGATTTTACTACTTCATTTCACCTTTACGCAGATACATATACATTTGGTTAGCCGAACTATATCTCCGTAGTTACCTACAGAGTGTAGATGTATCTGCTATATCTATATTCCACAATTCAACAATACTAATAATGAAGTTGAAAACTTATTATTCTCTTCATTAGATGATAGACCTATGTACCTCTACCTATCACTATGAATGAATGGTTTTGAGTTATCAGGAGCTAAATACTATCAGAGCTTTCAAAAGTACTATTATTATACCATTGGTACAGTCGTTTTTCGGTAGTTTTTCGATAAATAGTTACCTCAAGTCTTGCCCCCACTCTTAAAAACTTAATTTTTTCTTTTCATTTAAAAAAAAAACAAAAAACAGGGGATCTTTAGTCAATAACATAATTATTAGATATTGAATTTCGAAAAATGCAAGTAAGAAACTAAGTAGGTAGGTAGGTAGGTAAGGTAGGTAATCATATTTTCTTTTCTATTTGCAATTGAAGTTCAGAAATATTTCAAAACTGATTTTAATATCGGAAAAAATGCTTCAGTTTTTTTAACGCATATCAATCAAAAGTCAAAATTATATTATTTTAGAGAGCGTGCAAAAATCAAAAATACATCATATTAGTCAAAATTTCCCGCGCTAAAGAGCATTTTTCGATTTTTGGTGAGATTTTGAAAATCAAATTTGGGTCTGGTTTTCAGAAATGTGAAAAAAATCAACATTTTACCAAATTGGCCTGGAAGGCTTAAACCTGGCATGTACTCTATTTTCAACCCTCTGAATCTGTTGCGAACGGTTCCGAATCGTTTTGAGCAATTCTGGGGCCTCCATAACCGATTTTTGAAAATTGAAATTTTCATAAAATTTTACCCAATGAAGCTGGAAGGCTAAAATTTACTTTATACCTTTATTTCAACGTGGTAAAGTTCATTGAAGGCGAATTCGAGCTGATTTGGAGTGCCAGCAATATTTTAAAAATTCCAAATTTTCAAAGTGCCATAAAAATTGTCCAAATAAACTTTAGTAGGTACCTATTGGCTCCATTGAAAAAAATTTTAAATCTATTTTATGCCCTATTTTCTACATACATGTCGAATAAACTGGAGATGGTTTTGAGCCGTTTCAGAACCTCCAGCAACTTTTTGGTAATTCCAGTTTTCGAAAAAAAACACCTTAAAATCTGAAAATCTGTCCAAACGCGACTTCCCAAAATACCCGACCAGTAAAAATGTCAAGTGCTGAAATTTATTTTTTGATTTTTAACGAATTTTTGAAAATTCAAATTAAGCTCATTTCTCACGGGAAAAAAAACAAAATTTTTATCGAATTGTCATAAAATTCTGAAATTTGGTTTGAACCCTATTTCAGACATTTCGAGTCGATTGCGGTGATGGTTTCGAACCATTCTGGAGCTTCCTGCGGATTTTCAGATTTTCCAGTTTTTGAAAAAAAAAAAAAAAAAGCGCTACACAAGAAAGATAAAAACGTAATTCTAAACTCGGATTTACCATCTTTGTGAGCCTTTTAATCGATTCAGGCACATATTTTCGAAATTTTTTTGTGATAGTTCAAATCCAAAATTTTCTCCAGCGATTATTTTTGAAAGCAAAAAATGAAAAAATTGTCTTTCTCGAACACATAAAAGAAAAGTATGGAATTTGCTTTGTCCTCTATTTTCGACATTCCGGGTCGATAGGCAAAGTTTTCGAACCATTCTGGAGTCTCCAGCAGATTTTTGGGATTCTCCAGGTAAAGATTTCAAAAACAATTGTTGAAGAAAATTTCCTGGTTTGGACAAGCAGAAAATTTTTTCTAAAATATGCGTCTAAATATCGACCAGAAGGGTTACAGAGATGATCAGTCTGAATTTATAGGAGTTGAATTCCATTTCCACTTCCCTCAGGTAAGTACATACAAGAGAATCCAAAAATCCACTGGAGGCTCTAGAACGGTTCGAAACTACGATCAAACCACTCAGAAAGGTAAAAAATAAGGTAAAAACTTAATTCCAACTGTTTTCGTTTAGGTGTTCGTAAATGATGAATTTTTCACATTTTTTTTCAAACATTATTTCGAAGAAAATAATCCTGGATAAATAAGCCAACACAAAATATTCTCAAAATATGCGCTTAAATCGATTAAAAGGATCTCAAAAATATTTGAATACGAGTTTATTGGTGCTGAATTTCATTTTCAACGTGTTTTTTTCCCATAAACGACTCTGAAAATGTGCTGAAGCCTTCAGAATGATTCGAAACCATCATCAATTGACTCAGGAGATCAAAAATAAGGCACAAACCAGATTTCAGATTTTTACGTTAATTTGATCAAATCCGGATTTTTCATTGAGAAAAGGCCAAATTTGAATTTTTGAAAATTCATCGAAGATTTCACAAAATGAATTTCAGCAGCTTAAAATTTTGCTAGTGGCGTATTTTGGGATACTCTTTGAACTCTCCTGTGATTGATTCAAATTTTTTGTGCTAGTTGAAGTACACCTTTTGTAAGGACTAAGCGTTTATTTTTTCTTGAAAAATAAAAACTTGGACCAGCATCTCCAGAACGCATTAGTGCATCATGATATCAAATAAAATTATTTGTAATTTTATTTGAAAAGGAGGAGTTGCGATAAGGCCATTTTTTGGCACCAGCTAGTTATCGACTCAACCACTTTTAAAATGTTGTAATAAATGTCCCAATTACGAATCCGTGGTTGGTTAACCCAAAACAACAATTTTTGGGCTCCAGGGGTTCCCAAAGTTGTGAATAAAAAAAATTTTAGGAACCACTGAGTATTACTTTCAAAAACTGTATTAGCATAAAATATCTGTTTAAACCCGATAAACGTTATGCGAGGAGATTTTTCTATTTTCAACCCTCGGGGGTAAAAATTAAGGGTTTCAATTTTTTGAAAATTTTGGAACCACCATTTTGGACCTACCCCTTTCAACCCCGCTAAAAAGATTTTTACAGTTTATTAGTATCTGAAAGACCTCCATCTTACCAAATTTTGAGCTCAATAAAAATTTTCGCTGGTACTAAAAAATCCAATTTTTCGTAATTTCGATGTTTTGGGAACCCCTGGAAAATTTTTACTTCGTTGAAATCATGAAAACGTTAAGGTATTTTAACGTCCTCTCGAAGAGTTAAATTTCAGAATTTGATCTAAAATAGCTCAATTTTGAAAGTTACAGGAAAAATCATATGAAAAATTATCGAGCACTTGCTAGTGTGTTTCAAATATAAATTCTTCAATTTATTTGAAAAAATATGCGCAAACGCCATTTTTAGGGGTGCCTAAAATGGGGGGCTCTAAAAAAAGGGTTCAAAATTACGAATATCCAGGGAGCTTAATTCAACATTTTCATCTAAATAATCGAATATACACCTCAAAACGTTACGTTTGGCGCAAATCTCAGGTTTCTAGTTTTCCGGGGGTTCCCAAAATATCGAAATTACGAAAAATTGGAAAATTGGATTTCTGAGTACCAGCGAATATTTTTATTGAGCTCAAAATTTGGTAAGATGGAGGTCTTTCAGATACTAATAAACTGTAAAAATCTTTTTAGCGGGGTTCAAAGGGGTAGGTTCAAAATAATGGTTCCAAAATTTTCAAAAAATTGACCCCCCCCCCCCCCATTTTTCCCCAGAGGGTCGAAAGTAAGAAAATCACCTCGCATATTGTTTATCGGGTTCAAACAGATATTTTATGCTAATACAATTTTTAAAAATAATACTCAGTGGTTCCTAATTATTTTTTCATTCACAACTTTGGGAACTCCTGGAGCCCAAAAAATTGTTATTTTGGGTCAACTATCCACTACAACATTTTAAGAGTGGTTGAGTCGTTAATTAGCTGGTGCCAAAAAATGGCCTTATCGCAACTCCTTTAATTTTTCAAACTTGAGTATTTGGCAGAAGTACTTATTTTGGTTGGTCTTTTCAGAAGCTACTTTCAATTTTGAAACCTTGATTAATCATTTTCAAACGTTTCAAAATTATAATTCTTATACCCTGGATCTGGTTCAGAAAAACGCTCCTGTAATATTTTGTTCGTGTATTTTCGTCGCCAAAAAATGCCAACTTTTCGTAAGTATTAAAAAATAAAATAACTTGATAAAAAATGTGTCGGAAAAAATGTTCAATTTAGCAAAAATTGTTCATTATTTTTAAATTTAAAAAAAAAAAAAAAACTCAATTGGGACATTATAAGATTACTAACAATCGTCGACAACACGATTATTCAAGAAAATAACTTTTTTTCTTTTCCTAAAAAATACTCCAACCATCAATCAAAACAATTCTCTAATCGATAACGAATATTAGAACGATTTGCTCCTTCAATTCACAAACCAGCAAATCTACCAACATCTGTGCAGTTCAGAACACCACACGATGAAATACAAGGGGTCATACTTTTACACAAATACTGATAAAAAATACTTACGCGACGAAGGAGCATGAGTAGTCACCGATACTTCAACCCAGGAAGGAGAAGTAGCAGTGGTGGTACCAGTCGAACTGCTACTGCTGGAAGTGATCGTTGGTCTATAATCTACTTCGTATTCTGCAAAATGAGAGAAAAATCAAAACCCTTCGCAAAATCCAGCAATAAATCAAAATAACTTTCAACGTTACCTGATGGTTTAGTAGGTTTGGTTGGTTTACCAGTAGATGACGATGGCTTAGGATAGGTAGGATAAGATGTCGAAGGTTTGGTGGTATATTTATTACTAGTGGATGGTTTGAGTGTGCTCGAAGGTTTCATTCGATCTGGTAAAATGACTGCTGGAACTTCCTCGATGGTAGTCCACGTGACAAAAGGTGGCTGAGACGTAGTAGCTGTTGAAGAACTCGACGAACTCCACGGTCTCGAGGGTGGTTTTTCCGACGGTGTTGTTGCCGTCGTCCAATAACTCGATGGCGATTGCGGCCTCTCTGTGATTTCGTTTTCGCTCACCGTCGAAGAGTTGAACTTGAGGTAAGCTGTGGTGTCTGCAGATACGGCCACGGTGGTCGGATACGTTGGTGTGGTGTAAATGGTATGGATTGTTTGGATATGACTGGATAGCGAAGATACGGTGGATGGTGGTTTATTGGACGATGATACAGTCGAGACGGGTATCTTGACGTAGTTGGAGGAAGGAGGAGGTGCTGTTGAGGGACTCGGTCTGTATGGAGGAGGTTTGGTGGGTTTCTTGGACGACGATGTGAATTGATTGATGGGCGTAGGAATGCCCGGAGTCGACGAAGGGTATGGTTTTATAGGAACTGAGGGCTCGGTAACGAGCGATGCAGGTTTCGAGCTCAAACCGTTGTTGGTGAAAGCCGAATGCAGCGTGGTTTTATTTATCAGCGAACTGATGGTGGATGAGGGAGGCGTGTAGATGGCCGGATACGTCGGAGTGCCCGTAACCACCGGCTTGACGGGAGGTTTTGGTTTGGTTTTGTTTGGCGAGCCTGGTTTGCCGGTGTTTTGCGATGTCGGCTTGGTCGGTTTGGTTGAACTTGGTTTTTGAGACGACGACGATGACGATGACGATGACGATGGCTTCGTTATAGGTTTCGAGTACGCGGTCGTCGATCCAACAGGTAATGGCTTATGTGTGCCGGTTTGGAACGTGGTCGTTACGGTCGTCGAGTACACCAGCGGTGACGTGGTAACATGTGTCGTCGGCGACGAATACGTCTGCGAGAACGTCACGTTAAACGTGGGCGTTCTCGAGGTCGCCGTCGAAGACGAATCGAACGAGCCTTTGTTGGCGGTCACCAAAGGCCTGGTAGAACTTGGTTTATGATGATACGTCGACGAGTACAGATCGCCTACCGTCGACGACGATGGTATCGATACCACCGATAAAGGACGACTCATCGTCGACATCGATACGGGCATCGATGCGGTGGTACTGGGGCCCGGGCTGCTCGACACCAGCGACAGATCCGAGTACGTAGACGAAGGCCTTTGGTACGTCGATTTTATCGTACTGACCAGCGTGTCTTCTCTGTTTGGTAAATTATTGTGTACGATCGGCTCGATGGTATCGATATCGGTGCCGCTGGCTATTTTGCAACAGCTGCCGAAGTAAAATCTATCTATGCACGTGCCTAAATGTGTACCGTTCGCTTTGGCGCAAGAATACGCGAACATGCATAGGCCGGTTTCTCCAGTTCGTCGGCTTACGCAAGGCAAATGCCGAATGTTTCGTCCCATTCCTGAAATAACAAAATGGTAAATTGCAGGTTAATATCTAGCCATACTCTTCTCATATCTTGGTAGTTTTCATTAACCTAAGCCGGCAACCACGTATAGCAGAGTTCTAGCAACTGACGTAGCCGCCTCTATATCTAACCCTATAGGTACATAGGTACTAAATACGTAAGCTAAATTAAAATCACCGCTAGTTCGACCCATAAAATCATTCTCTCTCAATGACATAGCGAGTAATTTGATTTTCTAAAAACTTGATCCATTCGTACAGTATTAGCTAGAATTTATACCCATTTAAATCAATGAACGCTGAAAAATGAGTTTGTTCGGGCGGGTTTCGGGTATTTCCGGGTCTTGACGTCGGTAATGGGAAATCTAGAGTTGTATTTTCAAGTTTAGTTCTCCCATTTTGCTCAATTTTGTTACGAGTTCCGTTTAATGAACTAGTGAAGTGACCACCATAAACTTAATTTCAACCCATCACTCTCCAGAAGACAGGAGAGGAAAACCCTATCAATTTTTACGTATTTTCGATTTCCTGCAAACCTGCCAAACTTCTAAGGCTTATATTTCAAGGAGTCAAGATTTTTTCAACACAGAGCAAAGCTATTTGCGGAGGTTTGAAGGAAATAAATTGAAGCATATGTTTCCTAACTGCACTAAGTCTATTTTCAAAGATTCTGAGGTTGCATGGCCATCTAGCATAAAGTTACAGCCCAAAATGGCTGATTTTTTGATATGTTGTGCCCAAGGGTCTTGGCTACAACATATCAAAAAATCAGCTAATTTGGGCCATTTCTACGTTTCCAAATTTGTACTAAGTATCATGAATTTCTTATCAATATTTTTTTGGACTTAGTGCGTTTTGGAAACATATGCTTCAATTGGAAGTTTTAAAATCAAAAAAGGCTTGAATCAAATTTTTTTGAACTTGACTAAATCTGACTGGGCCTTTGAGCTTCCAAGGATTTTCAAGATCCTATTTTGAAAATGTGTTTCTTACGTAGAAAAGTGTTTTTGCTTCAATTTGTCTTTTTCAAATATTAAATACCTAGCTAAGAATTTTGGAACATTTTTCTAATTCGCCGGCCTCTCCTAATGAATCAGTTTGGAATTTAAAAAAAAAAAAAACTTATTTCTCCGAATGTGTAGAATGTATACAGGGGTCGGCGTAAGTTAGTATTCGCATTCGAAAACTGATGAGTTTTCTTTAACACCCTGTTGTGTGTAATTAGTAGATAGAGGGTCATGTAAGTAGTGCGTTGTGTTCGTAGAAGTCCCACCAACACATTGGTAGTAATAGTTTCGTTCCCCACTATGTCACTACAGAAAAAAAATTACTTTTTGTTTTAAAAAATTTTTGTTTGTGCAAATCGGAATACTAACTTACGCCGACCCCTGTATAAGTAGGTTTGTCATGAAATATTGAGGCCTAAAAGATTTCCAACTTAGGACCAAAAAATCAAAATTTCCTAATTTTTCAAAATATTTGACCTAATAAAATTCATGGTTTTCGCTTTTTTTGCGCACCCACTCTGTAAAACTGTTGCATTTTATCAGAAAATAATTCCCCATCTAGGTATACCTATTGATTTTCTTTTAAATCCACAAAATTTGTGCTGCGAGCCTCACTTTTCCAAGTTGAAAAAAACACACGAAAAAAAAATTTTGAAATGTGAAAATCGAAGTTTTGAAATTTGTCATTTTTGTTCATAATCCTAAATTCCCCCTCACCCCCCCCCTTCGTTGAAAAAAATTGAAAGAATTGAAATACTTATTTTACCTATGAAAAAAAAGAGTATAAACATTTTTTTATTACTGGGAAATTTTCAAAAAATTTCAATACACTTTAGTTATTTTTGATTTTTTTTTAATTTTAGAAAAATGGGACTTTGTTATTAAAAATTCTGACATAAAAATGTGAAATTTTCAAAAATTATTACCAAAATTGATTTTTTTTCTTTCCTTTTTTTCACTTTTTCTGGGAGAGAACTTCATAGAAGGACACCAAAATAGTTTCAAAGAGTAAAGGAGATTTGTTTCTTAAAACGAGGATTATTTGTAAATTTATAATTATTTTTTTTCATTTTTTTATTGAAGGACTGAAATTATCAAGGATGGTTTTTTCGTAAAATTTAACAACTTTGAAAGATGAAAGCAAAAAAAAATTTCAAAAAATTCTTACAATATGTGCATAGATACAAATAGGATCCACCCTTCTGTAGCGCAATGCAATCAAAATTCAGAAAAATGCACCTAATGTATGCATATTGATGAAAAATTGAAGAACTTTTTTTAAAAATATGAATTTGGTGTTGGTTAAAATGACAGGAAAGAAATTTTGGTGGTAGAGATTATCTCGATGTTTCATCAAAAATTATTTTACAAATTTCGGAAATTCTTACTTTTAAACCACAGGTATAAATTACTGTAGAAGAATAGAAAATTTTTTACTTCATCTCAGGAGCAACTGAGCTTCCTGTTTATTACAAGATTATAAGAACCCGAAAATGAATTTTTAAATTTTTAGAATTTCAGAGCTCAAAAATATTCAGTTTAAAATGATGAAAATTATATATTTTTTCACTGCCGTTCTCAAAATTTTCGAAAAATCCCTGAGAACTTGACCCCCCCCCCCAAATAAAAAATACTCGTGCAATAAATCCCTTTTCTCAAATATGTATTTTTGAAAAAGTTTCTCACTTATTTTTCATGTTTTATTATTTCATTTTTTCAACCCTGGTCGATTGATGCAGTCCAACATTGTTTGAGACTCGAAGGAGGGGGGGGGGGGTCCTTCAGAATAGGATTTTTAATAGAACAATTTCACGTAATACAGACATAAAATTTATGAAAAATTTATTTCATTTTAAGAGGGGTTTTCAATGAAAGGGAGTTATTTGGAAGAGAACCACCCACCCCAACCCTGTTTGAACGTATTTGCTCGCATAATGGAATTACGAACGAAAAAAGTTGACCCAATTTTCACTTTTCATTTGACTCCTGCTATGGCTTGGGAACTATTTTTTGTTTCTTTCAACGGAAAACTCTCGACGAATATTAGTTTTCAAAACTAGAGCTTCCAGGGCTAAAATTGGAATAGAACTTCAAAGTTTTATAAATTTTAACCAATCAGAATACTGAATTTTGAAGTTTTGAACTTCATTTTTTGGCGTCAAATTTTTCTCTCCAATTTTTTCAATTTTGGTAAACAAACGGTAAGAATTTATGAAAATTATGATAAAAAAAACCAGGTGTTTTTGGGGTACCCATTTGGCAAAAAACCAAACTTTTTGGAAATTTCGACCAAAAATGTTTTTTTTAGGTAATTTTAACAAAAAATGAATCTTTTCTTACAGTAAGTATTTACAAAAAAAGTATGATTTTTGGCAAATTTGGCAAAAGAAGCAGAATTTTTTGATAATTTTGGTAAACACCTGATTTTTTTCACAATTTTTACAAAAAAGCAAGACTTTTTAAAGCTGAACATTTTAATCAAAAAAAAAAGTAAGAAATTTTGGCAAAAAAAAAACAGTAGGGGAGATTGTTGTACCAGGGACCGATTTTTCTTTTTTTGGGAATGGACTCCACCCATTAATTATTTTTGAAAATGTGAATAGGGTGCATCAAAGAATGGTCTTTTACAAAAAAAAACGAGATATTCACATTTGTTCAAAACGCATTCCCCTACCCTCCAGAATTTTTTGAAAAAGTCACTTTTTTTTGGTCCATGGTACAACGGGTCGTGTACCAAGGACCAAAAGGAAATTTACCCTGGAAAATGCCTAAAAGTTGGCCGTGAATGCATAAAGTTCACCTATGGATCATAGACATTCATTATACATATTTACTTTTTACAATAAGATCATATAAAATTTTGCAGAATTTTTTTAAAAAAATTTCATAAGTTTGTCATGTTGTACCACGGACCATAGATTTTTCCTCAAATTTCCACCAATTTCAAATAAATTTTGAAACGTTTTCAGATGCTACAATGTAAAAACTGTGTAAAGGGCATCCTGGCATCTGAAGAAGAAACAAAATTCGTGAAAATTAGATGAAAAAATTGCGGTCCGGGGTACACGATGAAATTTGGTCCCAGGTACAAGACCTCCCAAAATTTAGAAAAAAATTTCTACAAAATTTCACACAATATTTTTCCAAAAAGTGAATATGTGTACTTACACTTGGATGGTGTAGCTACACGTTGCACTAATTGCTTTGACAAATTTCAAATAAACAACAGGTCAAAATGAGTTCACAAAACATGGCAAAATGTAATTTTTCGTTTTAAAACGTGATAATCGTGTGCAAAATTTTCAAATGAAAACCTTATCGCCTATAGTTCATTTTGTGGCATACCCTAATGATGCTTTAAAACGTAGTGGGGTCCGAATTCCGCAAGTGGCGTTAGTGAGGGAAAGGTCCCTGGTACAACAGGTCCGGGGTACAACAATCTCCCCTACTTTTTGGCAATTTCATAAAAAATAAGATAGGTACCACTTTTGATGATTTTAACACATGAGCCTTTTTATAATTTTTACAAAAAAATAGGCCCTTTCGCAATTTTGGCACAAAAAGTAAGATCTTTATGGTAATTTTTTATAGAAAACCAATTTTTTGCAATTTTGACAAGAAAACATATTTTTGAAACAAAAAACCAAGACTTACCTTTTAGAAAAAAAAAATTTGTTCTGCAATTTCGCAACACATTTTGATAATTTTGAATTTAAAAAATCTGTTATTAAATGTTTCTATGCAATTTGACGAAACAGGGTGCGATTTTTTTCAATTTTTGCAGAAAATAAGTTTTTTGGGGGTTTGGCCGTTAAAACGAAATTATTTTCTGCAATTTCATCAAAAAAAAAACTCGACTTTTGTCCACTTTAGTGCATTCTGGATAATGGAGCTCGGAGAAAGTGGGTTCGAGAAATTAGTCATTCGGAGAAATGGCAATTTGTGGGGTTTCCATTCGGGAAAATATACTCGTGAGGGCGTAGGAACATCTGGGAATCTGTATTTTGGGGCATACTTCCAATTTTTTATTAGAACAGGAATGCCTCATCATCATATTATCATCAGAGAATTGGCGTTCTATTCTTTTTAAGAATTATGAGAAAAAACTCCCAATCCATAAGTATCATAAAAGGTCTCTTAAAATTGAAAAATCATTTCAACTCAAAGCACTTCCTAATTCTATTTTCTTCAACCGTTCACAAAACCTAACCATCAATTTCCATACTTCCTTACACCACAATACACGAAACACACTCAATCTACCATCTCACAAATACCTCATCGAGAGGACTAACAACTGAAATAGATCCTAAACTACGTCATACTGTTGTCCATTAAAACGTAACGCGAAAAGAAAGTGTTACATGTCGTTGTCATTTCTAATCTGGTGTGTTTTGTCTGATCGAGCACATAGAGTAGGTAAAACAAGCTCATCATAACTGGCTGCCTAGTGCCTAGTGATCGAGAGGTGAGCGGAAATATCCACGTAAAGCGCACACGTATGTAATCCAGTGACCTGTCCTAATTACCAGGAATGCTGACCTTCACCCTTCAGCCTCACCTTAAGTAAACACGTATAGGTATAGCATAAACCTAACTGTGTGGTAGGTAACTGAAACACATTGACTAGAATGAACACTGAACTAGCCATCTATCTAGTAAAGTAAAACCATAACACCATGTGTAAGCTCCATAATGGGTTCCATTCGTACGATTATACACTTGTACCAGTAAGTATATAAAATCGAATCTGTTGGAGTTTTTGTCGAGGAATTCCACAAGGTGTGTTCGAATTTTTTTGGTCATTTTTATGCCAAAACTATACCTAAAAGAACGTAATACCTCCCCCAATCTTGAGCCTGTCGGTATAGGCATGAATTCAACCCATAATATTTTTTTTTCTTTCAAAAAAAAAAAAACAGAATGAAAAGAAACGCAGGTAATTTACACATTATTAATTCTCGTTTGTTCATCTTTCGTGGGTGTTTACAATAACAATACACGTTTGTATTCTTCTCGAAGACTATACAACACAATACAGACATTAATGTACGCTTCATTTCGTAGGTACTACTGACCTACTAAAGAAGAAAAAAAAAAGTACACAGATATGGTTACATATGTAGACGTATTTCTATGCACTCTTATGATGTGTATGATCATAATAAAGACGTAGACGTAGTACATATATTGCGTATTGGTGACTGCGAGAGTACTTATTTAGATACTGTTACGAATTCGTGAACACTGAACAGGTCAAACTTAGGTACTCGGTATACCAAAAGAAAACAGAGAGAGACAAACAGATCTCTGCACAATAACGAGTACTTCATAAATGTCAACAACTCCACCACGTTCTTCTAAGATATAGATACCAATTACCTACATAACGGATTGAGATTTTTAAATGCAACTTGGTATTGCCAGAGTCCAGTCAAGCCTAAAATTAATACCCAAAAACCGATGATGACGTCGATTAATCCAAACTTACAGTTCTACATAATTTAATCCTTGGCTGCGGATAAATTATTATACGAAACCTCGTGCGAAACGGTATCGTTCAGTACGAGGTCCGTTGCAGCCAGATCAACGTAGGTATTTTTTCAACGTCGTATCCAAAAAAAAAAAAAAAAAAAAGCGTTATAAAGAGCAAACAAAACCCACCAGAGAACACGCAGCAGACGAGAGATATCGTGTATAATTAAAGTCGCGACGAGATGAACGATTCTTTATGAATTGCCGATCATTACAAAAAAAAAAGTCGAGTAAGTACGTAAGATGCACCGTAATGTATAAAGTACCAATCAGTGGCTTGAATTTGACCTGCATGGTATGTGAATCCAAGTCGAGTGCGTAGGTACGAAGAATATTCACATATAAGTCATTCGACAAACAGGCACAGTTGCATGTTACAATTACCCATGACCTTGAACGTGGCTCGGGGCAAATACTGTAGTAGATGATCTCGAACCAGTACACATAAGTGGATAGGTCATTTAAACAATGTTTCCAGCTCACTGACAAAAGTCTTTACGATGAGATGGTGATGGTGCGATTGAGAGGAAATCTTTTCGAATACCGATCGATTGATTTTGATCAATGGATGTGAAGTTTATTGGGATATGGGAATAGGAGCCAGATGGTCTGATGGCCTCGATTGACGAATTTTTTCAAACGAATGGTGAAGTGAGCCGGATGGTTGATTTACTTTTGAACTACAGGTGAGAAGAGGGGATACGACAAAAGTTCTTTCACAAAATATGAACGTTTACAACATGAAGACTTCGATTGAGCTGAAATTTGCCTCACTGAAAGAACTTGAGATCGACATTTTAGAAACCAATTTTAAGCCAATGAAGTAAATTTTTCATTTTTTCGGAGGATTTTTGAAAATGATGAAAATATTTCCTGAGAATATTACACTAGGCAACTACTCGTATTTTGAAATTTTTTCTGGTGTTTGGGTTGAAAATGGGCTTAATCGATAGGTTAGACCCTAAAACAAAAAGCAGACTGAGTTTTTTAAATTTGAGTTGTTTTTGTGATCAAGAGAGACTGTCAAAGTTGCAGACATGGCAGTTGGGGAAAGTAGTTTACTTTAAAAAGTGCGTAGAATCCGAAAATGGCCTTGATTTTTTTCGCAAAACAATACTCTCTAAATTTGAAACAGTCAAATTTCATTGCTTAGCAGGCACGACATTTCCCCTTTTTAAAAGCAGTAATTTTTGATTGCAAAACAGTAGAAAATCTACTGAATTGGTCAGTCAAAATGATTTTTTACTGACCAATTCAGTAGATTTTTCACTGTTTTGTAGTAAAAAACTACTGCTTGAAGTAGGGCAAAAAAGGCCATCTTTGCAACTTTGATCATCTCTCCTGACCACAAAAACAACTCAAATTGAAAAACCCCACCCTGTTTTTTGTTTTAGGGTCCAAAGTATCGATTAAGCTCATTCTCAACCCGAACACAAATTTGCAGTTGCCCAGTGTTATTATCTAACTTGATAAAAGAAAAATTGTGATAAAATTTGAAAATTATTTTCTATACTCGAATTGATTTCCACAATTTGCAAGCCAACATTGAGCCTCCAAAAAAGGCTGACTTTTTTCCATCGATCGACTTGCATTGACAGCTCAAATGCCAATCCCATCCAGTTTAAGTTCAACATTTTGAGTTGATTAAAACAGGCAAATCGTAAATTTAAAATTATTTTTTTCTGCGAATCACTCTCACTTCAATGAATAATTTTCCATTTTGTTCTCAAGTGCTGCAAAGGCTATATCTGGTAAGGTTTAAATTGTTCCTAGTCGATTTTTTCAAACTTCTCTCCAACTCTCTATTTTATGGGATAAAAGATGATTCAACATCCCATTCGCAATCCTACCATCCTCAGAGGATCTGCTTTCAAAATGCAGAATTTTTACACTATTTCCTGGATATTGGACATTTTCTGATTAAACGTCGTTTCTGCACAGATAACCAGAAATTTCACATCTCATTTTAAAAAACGAAAAAATAATTATATGGTAAAAAAAATACTGAGTAAAAAAAATGAAAAACTTTTTTTTAATCCAAAAAATCGACCATTAAGTACCTAAAACCGAATTTATTCAGCAAACTGAACTGTCCCAAAATTCCCTCTTCTTGTAATTATTTCCCTGAGTTTTTTAAAATTTGATTCTTTTGATTAAATTTCCATGAAAAATTGTGTGTTTTAGGATAAAACAAAAGGAAGAGTAAGTGTTTCTAAAATTCACTTAAATCACCATCTGGTAATACGATTCGCTGAATTCAAATATAGTGTTAAAAAAATTAACCAAAAAATAATAATTTTCAAAATCAAAACCGATTTTAAAAGTCAAGAAAGCATGAAAAAATTATTCAAAAAATTTGAAAGCATTTTTAGGAATTTTAAGCTGTCTACTACTTATTTTCCGAATTCAGCATCATTTTACGAAAAAATGCACTCCTCCCTCCCCCCGTTGAAAATTCAACAAGTTGAGAAATTTTTAGGAATGAGTGTGAATTGAATCCTGTGTGGATATTAAAAATGATAATCCTCCAGGTTTTTCAAAAATTGATGGAAAAATAACACCAAGTTGTGTTCACTGTCCAGAGCTTAAAACGTCGAATTTCAAGCCCCCTTCAATCCTCAACTTCAACCTAATTACAATTTCCTAATTGATGGTGAACGAAGTACGAACCTTTAATCAAAATAAATGCTCCAAAAATACACACAGAAAATTCATTTTTGACCAAATTTACGACGTAAAGGTCACAATGAGAACAATTATTTTCTCCATCAAGACTATTCGCATCAAATTTCTAGTGACCAAGTACCCCATTTTGAAAGCTGATGAAACTTGTCATTTTTTCGGGTTTTTTCACTTTTCCAATATATTATTTTCAATTTTGAATGAAGATAATTTTGGGGGAATTTTTATTGAAAACCGAGCTGTTTGAAACATATTTAGGGCAATTTGACCATGAAAAGATCATTTAGAGCTACCTATTGGTACAGTTCTCTTTCAAGGGGTACCCAAAATACTCGATTTCTGAATGTTTTTCGTAAATTAAAAGCAAAAAATTGTATGAAATGACCTTTTAAAGGTCTTAAAAACTATGATAAAAATTTCTGTCATTTTTGATTTTTTTCTATTTTATTTTTTCTAAATAGGTAACTAGTTACAGAGAAAGCTTTAATGTGTGGCGTGGTAAACTGAATGAAAATTTAAGACTCACTGCCTTGAAACCTAAGTGAATATTGTTCAATTTCAATTCCTAATCATTTATGCAAAAATTGGACCAAAAATGATTTTTCTTATATTTTTTGCAGCAAAACGAAGATGAGGGTCAAAAATCAGCCACAGTGGTATTCTTAGATAAAAATACATACTACCTAATTATTATTTCTACAAAACCAATTTTCAGTAACATACCTATTTTTCGATTTTGAAACATTTTTTGAAAATATTATTCAAATTTTAAAGCTGGGAGTGAGGATGAGGAATTAAGATGGTTTGAGTTATGTGGGAGAGACAAGGTGACGTTTTTTTGCCTCGTCATTTTACAAAAAAAAAAAAATGCAAACCGATCAATGATCATTAATAAGGAGTCTGACTAACAAGTGACAACTGTACGTATTTTTACAACATTTTTTGATTAAAATTTAAGGCTTGAAAATTCAAATTTTCTGCGTCATTTACTCAGTCTTTAGGTTACCTCCCTCCCCTTTGTGAAAAATAAAAAAGTACGAAACAACTACTGGGACCCTGATCCGATTGATATCTGTAATTTTTATCCCATTCTTTTGACACAATTACTTATAGGTACATTTTTTCCATTTACAGCACCAAAAACGTTTCAAAAAAGTCAAAATTTAAAAAAATGAAATCTTCAAATTTTTGTTTAAATTCGTTCGCCACAGTGGCACAGATTCATAAAGATGGGTGAAGGAGATATTCAGTAGAATTACATGTTTCGGAAAATTCATGAATGGATTCATGTTCAGCAGGTCAAAATACCCCGATGGCCGATTAGGTACCACTCTTTTTACAATTATTTTTATCAAACTGCTCAAATTCACTTTTTTTGCTTCAATTTCTTGCAGGTTCACAAATTAGTGAAAAAACATATAAATTTTGGAAATTTGATCAAAATTACCCTGAAAAAAATGTTTATTGGAACATTTTAACTTACTGAACACGAATCCAGCGATAGTTTTCCGTAAAAAGAATTTTTAATAGTGAAAAAGTGCTGTACAGTTGATGAAACATCGTAATTTTCGAGATCCACCAATCTCAAAGTGTTGAATAGAGGGCTAAAAAAGGTATCGAATTTCAATGTCAGTGGATCGGGAAGATCTAGAAACTCAAATCTCAACCTTTTTTTTGGATGATGGGAGGTGAGGGGGGGTGATAGCACAGGTTACACTACCCGAAAAAGGTAAGTAAAACATACATTTTCTTTAGAAATAACTCCACTTTGACGACCCCTAATTCAATCCCTTGCATGGCTAGGAGGCTCAAAATTTCTCTGAGTACCCTCCCACCCAAAGTAAATATCCTCACCAATTTTTTCCAAAATCCACGATATTTCTTTTTCACTCAACCCTATAGCACGGATCTTTCAAAAAATCACCCCCTCCCCCCCATCACACCGAACCTCGATACAAACACATAAAGGTTAAAACTAGTCCATTCTCATACCCCTTTCCAGTTCTCCGAACAAATTCTCAGGGTACTTAAACTGTATGAAGGCACACCGCTGAATCATATCATCGAACGCGGATGAGATGAATCGCGCGAATATTTCACGCTCATTAAGACAATAAAATATTTAGCACGCGACATGATCATCATCATCATCATCGCAGCAACAGCAACAGTAACAACAGTTTACCTGCAGACGACGGCTGCGTTTCCCAAGCCGGAAGCATCGCGCCGCACGTAACCGGTATCATGAATGCGAAGAGGGCACTGCTCGCGATCACCGTCCAGTATCTTTTCAAATTACTGTTGTTTCTGCTGCTAGTCGTCGTCGTCGTCGTTGTCGTTGTCGTATTCATTATATCGTCTTCATCGTCGTCGTCGATCCTCGTACTACAAATAGGTTTTTCCATTTTATTGTTGTCTGTGCAGCGTTGCTCGTAGATATCGTGTAGTGTTCGGTGGCGACGTCGACGTCGCCCCCTGCTTCCTACCCTCATTTATCTTCTGAGCTGCAACAAACACATTGAAAGCATTTTTAGTATACGATTATATTACGACCTATATTTTGATCGTAGAGAGAGAAAGAAAATAATTTATTGATTTAACATAAAATCCTATGTACCAATTTAGTGGAAATAATTATTTAAAAAATTGCGATATTTTTAGATATTTAATTGAATTAGCTAAGTACGACGAGCATCGAAGCAACATTTGCGAAAAATTCCATCCGAGTTTCCTGATGAGATAATTGTGTATTTTTTTTTATTGAGAAAAAAAGTGGAATTATTATTCCATAACGAGCCTAGACCTACAGGAAATGCCAAATAGGTATCTATAAAACGCTATGTAGAGATAGACTGGTTCAGGTCTCATAAACATCGGATGGATGCTAAATTTATATCATTTTTCTAAATGATTTTTCGTTTTAAAAACGTTTCCAGTCGTTTTATTAAAACTGTACTTCCTTAATAATTCATATTTTTTGGGTCGTTAATTTTCACGCGTTTGTGCCAGAATTCGACGAAAATATTTTGCACAAAAAATTTAGATTTTTTCAAGCATTAATTGGAGGAAGAACATTAAAGATGCAGAGCTAAAGCCTTTTTTTAAGTATACATTCTCAAAGAGCAAACCTGAGAAAATAATTATAGGAAAAAATCAGTGGATAAAAATTGATCAAAAAAAGTGAAAAAAGTTGAAAAAAATTTGCCACACACAAATCACTTGAAATATGAATAAAAATTTTAAAAAAATGAAAAAATAATAAAAAAAATCCAAGAATTATTAAAAATGACGTAGAAAATCAAAAATTGTTGAAAATTCAAAAAAAAATTCAAACACGCAATTTATAGAAATTAATTAAATCCTCTTCCCTTTCCTCTTCATAATCTCTCCATTAACTACATACCTCAATGTTTAGACAAAGGAAAGATTGAGTTCAGGTTTCAGTATCAATAATCCCAAATTTTAAGAAAACTTGAGCATTAATTAAGCTTCAGTTTATAAATAAAAACAGTTAAGTACATACCAATAAACCTCCAAAAATTTAATTCATTCAAAAATATCGAATAAAAACTCGACCAAAGTCTCACAATAATATAAACAACGCGACATCATCACATTCGCAAAAACCAAAGCGCGATTAAACACGACCAAAAACCTCGACGACTGTTTACTTTCGCGAGAACATTTAAAAATGCATTAAAATTAAACGTATTAAACAATAAACGACGATAAATAATATTATAATCACTTTCTATCCGTTTCGAACACACTCTCAATGTATATTTTATCAACTTTTACTTCCATTACTCACACATCATAATGATTTAATGAATCACTCTGGAAACAATTCAGGAATTTTTGCGGTCCACGTGACGAATAGGCCTATCCCCTTCAAAATGAAACCTCAGCTAATGGCAACAAATTTTTTAGAGCCCCTTGGGAGGTGAATTTACCTACCTACGTGTCAGCAGCACAGCACACAACAGAGTGATGATAATCCGTAATACAATTAAGATTACTTTAAAAGTATTATTACACCGCTGACAAGAGTATATATTTCCCATTATTACCCAGGTACCATTGAAGAATGGTCAAAAACACGTGTCATTGTTCCGTTTCATACTCACGCAGAAGACTCGCACAGAACAGAACAGAAATAGTATAGGTAACATTACATTATTAATTTCGGTAGCACTTCGGTTCGGCATTGCTTTAAAATATTTTTTTTTTCTTTTTCTTCTTTGACTCTTCTTCGAGAGAGTTCAACACTATTGAATATCGTTCTATTGTGCACGATTGAATGTTTCATTCTAAATTGAAAGTTTTATGCCCTAGAAGGCTTTTGCGATGAAATTCGTGCCATAGATGACAATAACCTTTCGCATGTGGTTGGTCAAATGTTGCCAATTCTTATTATAGGTATATCAGGATTACAGAGAACCAATCGATTCGGTAAATATATGAGATCATGATGACTTGATTATAAATCTAGGTAGTGGATAATTCGGTATACATATGCTATATCTTGACGTGTGTCATGTGTCAAAACAATGTGTCCATCTTCATTCTACCTCACTAAAATTTCTAACCAAACCATAAATTACAAAGCATTTCATTGACATACTCATTAAAAATTAATTTCAATTTAATATTGGGTATCATAGCAATATTGCTTTTCAATTTTGATTAAAAAACAGATATTCAGATTAAAACCACAAGACATTTGTGGAGGTGATAGGGGAATGGTATACTTAAAATTGAATACACACATTCAACTTTTGTAAAAAGTTTATTCAAACTCAAAAGGTTTTTTCGAAATAATCTAAAAATGCATTCCAATGTTTAAATGTTGCCAAGTATAGAATAGAAATCTACTTAAAAATAGAAAAATTTCAAAAATTGAAATCACATGGAAGAAATTAGGCTACAAATTGGGAGGAAATTCGTCATGTAACATAGATTAAGTGGAAAATCTTTCCAAAATTGTAACATAAAAGTTTAATTCAAGCTGAAAATGACAAAATCCATCTCAGCACACCGGGTGTCCAACAAAAATCCCAGACAAAAAAATCACGACTTTTTCATGACCTATTTTTCACATTTTTACCCAGTAAATAAGTACATGGGTATAATATGTAGCTAATTTACTTAGATTTACTCGTCGAACAGGGTTGCCATTTTTTACAGGATCAAAAACCAGGTATTCCTCTTTTTTAATTTTTTTGATTTTTTGGACTAATTTTTCATTTTTTTTTTCATTTTATGGGCTTTTTAAAAAAATTTCGGAGGGTGTCGAGTAAAATTCATGACTTTTTCATGACTTTCTTTCATGACCGTTTAGACACCCTGCACTAGCAAATTGTTAAAACTATTCAAAATTAGGTACAGAATAATTGTTTTTATTGAACTCGTAGGTTTGAAAATCAATAAAAAAATTCACTAAAAATCAGATAATTTTACAGCGAATGATCGCGGGGAGGGGAGGGGAGTAAAGATGGGTCTATTCAATCAAAAAACTGAAATGTGTTATCAAAATACCATTACCTAATAATATTTTTTGAATATTTTTCACTTTTGTAAAAATCATCCCTAATACTTGAAAATTTTTGCATTATTTTCTCAGTAAATATTCTAAAAAAAACTTCAATTTTTTAAACTTTCCAACCATAACTTTTCGTTCAATTTTTTTTTCACTTCTTGTGTGTTTTTTTATGATTGCAATAACGTTCAACTTTTTGCCATTTTTAGTTGTAAAATGTACCTAATTGAAATAATTAAACCATTTTTGTAGAGTTAAAAACTCGTAAAAATTTGAAAAAAAATTGACAAAATTTAAAAAAATGAACAAAAAATAAAAAAATTTCATTTTACGTAATATCAAATAAAAAACAATGGAAAGATTTTCAAATTTCAAAAAACACAATTTTCAATTTAATACAATAGGCACTTACATGAGAACTTAATTGGTGATATTTGGTATTAAACTTTCTAATATGTATTGTAACACAAAATTTCTCCTCCCTTCCACATTCGGGGCAAAATTACTTGATTTTAAGCGATTTTCCGCGTTGAAAGACCGTTTTGAGTACCTGAGTGAAAACTATTCGAAACGAAGCGATGGAGACTGCGAGTGTCTTATCTAAGTACGTATAAATTGTTTAGTTTTTTTTTTTTTTTTAACTAAAAAATGTTTTTTTTTTGAATTTGCATTTTTTGAATACCTAAAGAACTACATACAAATGGTCAACTTACATTCAATCATTCAAACATCGATTTCATTCATTTTTTCATTACTGAAGTAAAGAGGAAGGTCTCAAAAAAAGTCCTTGATGCTCAATTGATAAAGTTAAAAGGTCTTATAGAAATTTGAATTTTCCAAAATAATCCAAGAGTAACATTTTTGGGTCATTTTCTGATCAGCAACACCTTTTCAAGAGCTATATACTTTTGACGAGATTAAGAACTAGACAGCTAAGCAAAGCTTAGCTGCAAAGTGTGCGTAGCTAGCTGCCTTTTCTACAGCTATAACCGCTATTACATAGCTAAGTAGTGCATGCCTCTAATTTTTCAGAATTCTCATTATCTTCATAAGATATTACATACAATAATTGAAGAGCTCTATTCCAAAGTGGGATGGATTTTTCAAAGTAAATTTTTCTACAAGTGATTGTTCTATGTCCAAAGAAAGGAAAGGTGCACCGACCTTTGGAAACAGAACAAATTTCAGTATCAAAAACTTTAAACGCATTTTTTGGAGGAAAAAATGACTTGACCCACTTTGGAATAGAGCTCTTCAATTATTCATATCATTTTCAAGTTCACATTATCTACAACTTATAGAACTTTTAATCAATTTTTGGAATTCTCAGTGTCTCTAAATGTCAAATTTTCATATTTTTTTTAGAATTTCCATTGTCTTCAAATTTATAAAATTTCAAACCAATTTTCAGAATTTGCCTTTGATTCTAAAATTATTAAATCATATAAAATATGTTAAGAATTTTCATTGCCTCTAAATAACACGAAAAAAATATGGGTAATTTTTACAAAAAATGTTGACCACATATTTAGCACAATAACCAGATCCCATACAAAAATACATAATATAAGTATGATAAAATTTGTTTTGAAAATCAGCAATTTTCAACTGTTCAGTTACAATAATAATTTTTACTGTAATCTTATAGTAAAAATCATCATTTTAATAAATTTTGCTATAACATTAGTAAAAATCATTTTGTTTTAATAATTTTTACTAAAGCATGATAATAAAAATTACATTAACCAAGTTGTGTAAAAATTACTCATTTTAAAGTAATTTTTATATCATAAAAAGTAAAAATTACTCATCTCAAGGTAATTTTTACTGTACTTACGGCGCTATAGGTATAGTAAAAAGTATTTGAATAAGTGAAATGAAAATTCATTTAGCAAAATGATATCATCATATTTCATAACTTTGTTTTTATAAATCAAAATGAGGGGGCTACAGAGGGTTCAAAATTCGTTTTATTTTGCACCAGCATCATGTACTCACTCCACAGCATTTACCTATCCAATATTTCCAACGAAAAATCCGTCACCTATACCTACCTACCTGATGGGGATTCGAACCTGGGACCCTACAATTCCTATTCCTACCTACATGCCCTAACCATTCGACTACGAGTTTACATGGTGGGTTAGGGCATTAAAAGAATATATTTGTTGGGTAAACGCCCCACCAAACCACTCCCACTTGGAACATACAGCTAACAGATGAGGGGTGTAACAGGGTACAATGAGACAGCTGATTTGAAAAGCGGAGATGGAATAGACTGGGGGTATAGCAGGGTACAATGAGCGGCAGGTGTTTTGCAAGTCCCCTTTTCCCTTTTTTAGGATTTAATGCATTAAAATAATGAACTAAAATTGCAATTACTCAGCAATTACCCATCCGAATTGAATGAAAAATAATCTATTCCCTCCGCCTTAATGATTCTCAAATGGTGTCCAATAGGTACAAAAAACGGTTGGATAGTTTAAGAGAACATTCATGTATAATGAAATTTAATTTCTCAAAGCGAAACCAATAGTGTGCTACGCACACTAAAAAGTGTATTTTTAGGGGCAACATTTTTCAAAAACTATACCTTTTCTCACTTGTGTCAAAAATGAACAATGTAGAAGATGGTCAGAGTTGCAGTTGGCCAATAACATTTTTAAGCATGTAATGTACCTACTTCATGCCTTTTTTTTTTTTAGAAAAATTTGTGCCCCAAAACTGGACTATTTTTCTCATTGATCTCAAAATTAGTCACTAGGTATTTAATCCAAGTTTTTGCAATTTTTGGACTATTCTGAAAAATTTAAACCACTGCAGAGAAATTCTTCAATTTTTTGACTGAAAGGTTTCTTCATCATCAGTTAATTTGAAAATATGACAAATTTTCTACTCTTCCATTGTTTCAAATTTTTGATGAATATTTTTTTTCAAATAATAAATTTTATGATCGAGAATGGACACCCATGCACTGAGAAGTGAGATTGAAACCCAATTTTATTACAAATTAGTTCATTGCAATAATAGAAAAAAAATGACACCAAAGCTTTCTAAAATAAACAAACAAACGACTGGTATTCAACAATTAAAAAACCTCCGCCATTCGTCAATCGTTCCAAATTCCAATCTGTATAAAAACCCACCCACACACGATCGAATACCTCAACTAGGACACTTGGACCAATTACCGAGAGAAAGAAGATGCAGAAGGCAAAAAAAAAAAAAACACGACCGAAAAAATTATTCACATCAAAAGTGAAACCACCATTACCCTTATTCTTTCATCCTTATTACATCTCTTATACGCTAAACCTGCGGTCATAAAATTAAAATAAATAACGCTTCGAGATATTGTCAAACAATATAAGCTTAAGCTTATGCACGAGTAAGTATCTTGGATACCCACACATTTCATTTTGCATTCATATATCAAAACATTACCATTGATACATTGTTAGCGCGACGTTTATTTGGTCATTAATGAACAAAAGAATACACCGAGGTATTAATATAGGCGCATACAATGCTAATTTTGCACGGCTCATTAATATTACGAGGCGGCTGCGATTGATTCCGCATCTGCATCGATATCGATACATGAATGCGATGTTGTGTTGTTTTGTGTATTTTACCTGTACCAAGATCAAGTTTAAAATTATTTACTCGTATTTGTGCGTACACATTCCGTAATGGGTCAAATTTTTGAATTAAAATTTCATAATTTCACGACCCCCTTGGGCAGTGTTTAAATTGAGCGTTTTTTTAAAGCCTAGTACGTAAATTATACTTTTTTAAATGTTGTTTGAAAGCGATGCAACACCGCCTTACACGTATACATATTTCTGTACATATTATGATGAACCTACGAGTACGTGAATTTAAGTACCTATACCTACATTATTGTAGATGGTTGAGAGTGAGACATGCAGTCGTTAACGGGAAACGTTATTCATACAAATTACATAAACGTATGGCCGGTTTTCTTTTCCTTCTTCCGAACTTGTGTCAGGTTGACAGCAACTATAGAGGTGTGTTGTAAACGTAATTATTGGGTCATACGACGAGGTCGATGAAAACCACCACGTTTAACTCAACCAGCCGTGAAATTCACCTGTGGAATTATTATATACTTGAGCGAGTACTTATTGCTGACCATCGTCCAGTCGAGCAGTACTAGACTGTAAAATTTATTTAAAATGTGATTTGGCCTTAACATTGCTCAAAAGTAAAATACGCGTTAATATTCATAGACATTGTTTTTTCATTCCATGAATCGATGGGGTATGGGCCTTGCGATAAATCTTGACCACCATAATTGGGAGAGTTTATGATTATAATTTGAAGTTTTGAAGGCTTTATTGTAAAACACCTCAGAATTAAATTTTGAGCTATGGAAGTTGATTTTTCGATTGGGTATTGACAAATTTAAAAAAATAATTTTTCACTATGACAGAAAATTTTGAGATGGGAGTTGTTACGCCAAAATCAGCTTCTGCCCTAGAATCAAATAGTACTACGAGGTAGCTTTTTATTCCATCATGGGGTCTCCGACAAGTTATCCTAACTCTAGCGAATTGAAATTGCTGTCAGAAGTTCCAAATCGCCTAAAAATATCCAAAATCGTCTCAAAAATTGACTTCAGAAATAAAAAAAGAAAGAAAGGATCCATAGATTATCTGCAAAAATGAGCAATACGCCAAAAAATTAAAACGTCACCTCAAAAACTCAAAAAAATTTACTTTTTAAACTTTTTGCAAGCAGATTTCAGTGATTTTTATGTCAATTTTTAATTTTTAAATTTTGTTTTCAACGATATTTTATACAATTTTTGCTGAATTTCACTCCATTTTGGATAAAATTTCAATAACTTTTTTTTTTCAAATTTCGTGATGTTTCACCAACTTTTAACAATTTTCAAATATTTTCAACAAACTTCAACAAATCTTTCTTAAATTTCACTCATATGTATTGTATTTTTGGTCACTTTCGGAGAATTTTTATGCCAATTTTATTCCATTTCGATAAAATTTGATCAATTTTCCGTAATTTTTTTATGGTATGTTTAGACTTTTTTGCAACATGTTGCACAAAATTTGCAATACTGGATCAACTTTAGGATGTTTGTTCGATTTTCATGCCGATTTTATTGCATTTTGATGAAATTCGACCTGACTGTCGTGTAATTATTCATGATTTATTTATAATATTATTATATTAGTCTTGTTTTGCGATATTCTGCACAAATTTCCCATGTTTCATCAACATTCAATCATTTTAAAACGTCACCATAACATTTTGAAAAACTTTAAAGCAATTTTTGCCCAATTTTACTCAATTTTAGCAAGATTTATTAAATTTGTTATCATTTTTATGCACCAAATTCAGAGTTTTTTTCATGATATTTAAGTAGTCACCAAAATCCACCAGAATTCACTAAGAACTCACCAGACTGTCAAAAAATGATTCAACGGCTAGGAGTACAATGTACATTCTAGTGATTTCTTCACCGATAATTTGCCAGAAGGAAGACAAAAACTCACATGGTGACTACTTGGTGAAGTGAATCAGTCAGCAAGAAGTCACCAGAATTCACCATACTGTCAAAAAATAAGTATTTTAAGAGCTCAGAGTACATTCTGATGATTTCTTCACGAAAACAATTCGTCATATGAAAGGAAAAAACCCACTTTGCGACTTTTTGGTGAATCTGTCACCAACAATCACCAAGAAGTCACCAGGTAGTCAGAATAATTTTCAAGTGATGTGGGGTCATTCTAGTGAGTACTTGAACATCAATTCACCATCTGAAAGTCAAAAACCCACTTGGTGACTCCTTGGTGAATCTGTCACTAGAAGCCACCAGATGGTTGGAAAGATTTTCAAGTGCTTTGGGGACCTTCTGGTGAATACTTGAACATCAATTCATCATCTGAAAGTCAGAAATCCACAAGGTGACTCCTTGGTGAATCTATCACCAGAAGTCAACAGACGGTTAGAAAGATTTCCAAGTGCTTTGGGAATCTTCTGGTGAGTACTTGAACATCAATTCACCATCTGAAAGTCAGAAACCCACAAGGTGACTCCTTGGTGAATCTGTCACCAGAAGTCAACAGACGGTTAGAAAGATTTCCAAGTGCTTTGGGGATCTTCTGGTGAGTACTTGAACATCAATTCACCATCTGAAAGTCAGAAACCCACAAGGTGACTCCTTGGTGAATCTGTCACCAGAAGTCACCAGAATTCACCAAGAAGTCAACAGAGAGTCGGAAAGATTTTCAAGTGCTTTGGGGACCATCTGGTGAGTACCTGAACATCAATTCACCATCTGAAAGTCAAAAACCCACTTGGTGAATCTGTCACTAGAAGTCACCAGAATTAGCCAAGAAGTCACCAGACAGTCGGAAAAATTGTCATGTGCTTTGGGGACATTCTGCTGAATGCATGAACATCAATTCACCGTCAGAAAGTCAATAACATACTTAGTGACTCTATGGTGAATCTGTCACCAGAAGTCCCCAGGCAGTCGGAAAGATTTTCAAGTGCTTTGGGGACCTTCTGGTGAGTAGTGAGTACTTGAACATCAATTCACCATCTGAAAGTCAAAAACCTACTTGGTGAAAGCTTGGCGAATCTGTCACCAGAAATCACCAGAATTAGCCAAGAAGTCACCAGACAGTCGGAAAATTTTTCATGTGCTTTGGGGACATTCTGGTGAATGCATAAACATCAATTCACCGTCACAAAGTCAATAACCCACTTGGTGTCTCTATGGTGAATCTGTCGCCAGAAGTCACCAGAATTCACCAGAATTCACCAAAAAGTCACCAAACAAGTCGAAATATTTGTTTAGGTACTGTAAGGACGTTCTGATGAGTACTTGAACATCAATTCACCATCTGAAAGTCAAAAATCCACTTGGTGAATCCTTTGTGAATCTGTCACCAGAATTAGCCAAGAAGTCACCAGGCAGTTGGAAAGATTTTCAAGTGCTTTGGGGACCTTCTAGTGAGTACTTGAACATCAACTTACCACCTGAATATCAAATACCCACTTGATGAATCCTTGGTGAAAATGTCACTAGAAGTCACCAGAATTCACCAGAATTCACCAGAATTCACCAAGAAGTCACCAAACAAGTCGAAATATTTGTTTAGGTACTGTAAGGACGTTCTGGTGAGTACTTGAACATCAATTCACCATCTGAAAGTCAAAAATCCACTTGGTGAATCCTTTGTGAATCTGTCACCAGAAGTCACCAGAATTAGCCTAGAAGTCACCAGGCAGTCGGAAAGATTTTCAAGTGCTTTGGGGACCTTCTAAAGAGTACTTGAACATCAACTTACCATCTGAATATCAAATACCCACTTGATGAATCCTTGGTGAAAATGTCACTAGAAGTCACCAGAATTCACCAAGAAGTCACCAGACAGTCAGATAATTTTTTAGGTGCTGTGAGGTTCTTGTGGTGAGTACTTGAACATCAATTCACCATCAGAAAGTCAATAACCCACTTGGTGACTTCTTGGTGAATTCTGGTGACTTCTGGTGGCAGATTCACCAAGGGGTAACCATGTGGGGTTCAGTCTCATGTTCAAGCATTCACCAGACTGTCACCAAAGCACTTGAAAGTTTTTCTGACTATCTGGCGACTTCATGGTGAATTCTGGTGACTTCTGGTGACAGATTCACCAAGGATTCACCAAGTGGGTTTTTGACTTTCAGGTAGTGAATTGATGTTCAAGTTATCACCAGAATGTCTTCACCGCACTTGGAAATCTTTCTCACTGTCTGGTGACTCCTAGGTGAATTCTGGCGACATCTGGTGACGTTGATCCACCAAGTAATCACAATGTGAGTTTTTTCTTCCATATGGCGAATTATTTGTGAAAAAAGTACCAGGATATACTTCTTGCCCTTCAATCATTTTTTGACAGTCTGGTAACTTCTTGGTGAATTCTGGTGACTTCAACGAGAAAGATTCAGCGAGGAGTCACCATGTGACTATTTGTCTTTCTTATGGCAAATTTTATTGGTGAAGAAATCACCAGAATATATTCTTAGCCCTTGAATCGTTTTTTGACATTCTGGTGAGTTCTGGTGACTTCATGGTGATCAACCAAAGTTGTGCATTTTCAACTCTTCCTTTGGGCTTTGACAATAGGAATTGACCATTTCGCAGATTAACTGAGTAAATCAACTGCATCAATTCTCTATCTAAAATCGTATCAATAAAATGCCTTCACTTTTACTTATCGGGTTAACTAACCGAAGTCATTACGATTCCGACTTCCTAACATGTCATACAGATTAACTTGAGAATTATCCGAAAAAATAGGACGAATTTTGCAATCAAAAGTGGTCTACTCTGCCACAAAATCCATTCAGACAACGTATCACAGTCTGCAAAACACACCGCCACCTTCTCTCGTACTCGTACCATTTACATACGCCAAAACTTCACAACGAACTCGATAAATCTAAATTTCATCCCACATTTCGACAAAATACACACGTTTAAGGTCAACCTCACATAGTACGCGGTCAAAAAAACACGCGTGATTCACAAAACGAAAGTATCTACATGCGCAACATCCAATCCATCCTACGTACTATTTGTAGGTACCTAGAAATACCTTGAATTGGTACTTTCTATAAGATCATTGTGCCCTGCCGAACATTCACGAGACGATAAAATAATGCCGGATGTGGCTCGTGATTAAGCTAAGAATAGTTGAACCCATCAAGTCCTCGATATTGTTTCACGTATACTATAATTGCACAATGACACTCCTCACTGCATAAAGGCTCATATAGGTGAGCTGAGTACACACTCGTACTTTCACACAACAGCATCGCTGAAGGACGATCCCAATATTTTTGGCGATTGGCAAAAATAGTAGGTTAACCTGCAAAGTTGCAGTTCAAATTCGAAGTCGAACCAGTGTCGATGTCGGCGAGTCGCGATCGTCGTGAACGGAAGTATCAAGTTAGCGAGACGTACACAACAGACAGAGAAGAGCACAGGTACAGCGAACTTGGCGAACGAATGTATTAAAATTAGGTTAACGTATCTGCAGTGTACCAAGCGGAAGACAGAATTTATAATGAGATGTAATGTGTGTACACAGTACACACAAATGTAATGTTGCAGACTTCGTCATCCTCACATACCTATCTATATGTTTTGCTTATGTACCCTCATCATCGTGTATTTAGTATACAAATACATGCTCGAGCTCATGCCCACCCAGCACCTTACTACTCTATGACGATTGATTGGTCGAATAGTTGATGGCTGATGGATCTGACGTATGTCTGCGAGTCTCTCTTTCTCTTAAGTACCGTTAGCCCGAGTTCGTTTTTTTAAAACGACACATTAACACCTAGGTAACTGTACTACAGACCGAATCTGTGTACTTTACAGTCATAATTAACAACATACAAAGCAGCTCACCAGTCACCACACAGCACAGACTCGCAGAGACCAAAGAGAGTGACTGATCAAACCTCATACACGTCAGTTTTGCTTACATTCAAACACCATTGACCGAGCAGTCTCGATCCGCGACTCGGTTTCCGCCACCAAACATCAATTATCAAAATATAGAACGACGCATCCCGCATTGCTCAATGTAGCAGAAAAAGATCCCGCATTTTATAGCCGCATAAATTGACGATGGCGATGGTACATTTTATAGTAAGTATGCAAAATGCTAATGGTAGCCAGAACCACCTAGACCGACCGACGAACCCACATCTGCGCTGAAAAGATTAACGCGAACTCATGAATCTTCGATGTCATCGTTCATGGTGAATTCTCATCGCACATTTCAACTGTGTATTGCGATTTATACCTATCTACCTATAGATAGAAAGAGAAAGATGCCCGGCTTACAACAAACTGCACACAACAACGGCAATTTGATCGATGACCAGAGAGATGGACGAATTACCAGATACACGAGTCCATTTGTAACCATCTCTCATCATGTTTCGTTCCACACATTCTCGAATTAAATTCAACTTACCGACTTGAAAAATGAAAACAATAAAAAAGTGAACTTGTCAAGGTGAGGGACGACCATCGTCGTATTAACGTTATAGAAAATCGTGCGGAACAACAATGCTAACGTACTATTCAACTTCAACATACACTCGTCATTTTGAGCAATCCATAATATAACGACGAAAATATTTAGGATGTCCTGGATTAATCCTCGATGTCATATTGGATAAAAAAATACGCCAACGCAGCAAAATCAGCTCACGTTCATGTGAGAGAAAAATCATTGAAATTGGAGTAGATCTAGAAAATATGGATCACATTCGATGGGGAAAAATTTATGATTTTTCTTCAACAAGGAAACAATTACACTCTGTCAATTCTGACTGAGCTGAAAAATTTGGCTCACTAAAAGAGCAGGCCACCCAGACCCCAGAACCAAATTTTGAGCTGCCCAAGTTGTGTTTTCAACTTTTTATAAATTTTTAAAAATGGTAGAATTTTTTGCAAGGTAAGTAGATACTTTAATATCTAAAACTTGGAAAAAATTCCGATCTATGTATTCGTACTTCCTGAAGACAACCTTCCAAATCGATTATCACCATTTTCGAGCCAATCTGAAGCCTCCAGCAGAAGTTGACTTTTCTTCAGCGATTTCAAATCGTTCCAGAACGCGTTATAATCAACTTAGCAGCTGAAAAATTTTGAAATTCAAGATTTTCAAACAGCAAAAATTTCCAAAATTTTATAAAACTACATTGGAACATTTTTCAGAACTCAACAAAAGATGAAAAAGCCTGCGAATTCATCTCAAAATTGAGTGTAAATTGACTAAAAATTGAAAAATATTATCAAAATTATGAAAAAATTAACTGAAATACACAGAAAAAGAGAGAAATTGAGAAATCAAATTGAAATCTTGAAGAAGTTTTTTAAGACTGTCTAAAAATTTTATTGAGAGTTTCAGAAATTGGATTACATTTATAAATAAATGTGCAAGTCAACAAAAAATTGTAAAAACATTCTAAAATTTAGAGAGCCAAAAAAAAATGATTCACAATATAAAAAAAATCAGAATTTGAAGAAATTGAAATAAAAAGCTGAAATTTGATTCAAGCCATATTTCCAACATCCTGAATCAATTGCTGGGGATTTCAAAACATTTTAAAGCCTCCGGTGAATTTTTGGATTTTCAAGATTTGGAAAAATTCTTATAAAAAAAGGTAAAAATGAAGTTCGGCAGCTCATTTGAGCACAAATTCACAAAATTCGTTACTTCCGTTTCAAATTCATAATTTAATAGGTTGGTAAGGTATGTATACTTTTTATTCGAAAACTGGAAAATTCAAAAATCTGCTGGAGCCTCCAGAAAAATTCTAACCCCTTCCCTCTTCGATTCAAGAGATCACATTTCAAGCATAAACTAAATTTCAGCTTTCTATAATTTTACCAAAATTTTGATTTTTTCATACAAAATGGGCAAAATTTGAAGTCTTAAAAAATTATTAAAAATAAAATTTTGCCCCAGAAATTTAGCCCGTTGTACAAATTTGGATGCTCTTCAATTTTCTTTCGTTTGGTTTAAAAAATGTTCATTGAATCAGACAAAGCTAAATCAAAAGAGCATACAAAAATACACAATCAGTTAAAATTTCAAGAGTTCAAGTGCATTTTTTGATTTCTAGTGAATTTTTAAAAATAAAATTTGGGCTAAAAATGTGAAGAAATTAAAATTTCACCAAACTAAGCAAAAATGTTAGAATCATATTCTCGTTCCCCCTCGCCCCTCCATCTATTGAAAACAGTTTCCAACAGTTTGGAAAAGTTCTGGAGTCTCTAATAGATTTTTGAAAGTTGAAATGTCCACAACGTTTGACCCAATAAAGTTGGAAAGCAGAAATTTACTTTATATACTTCAATTTTTACACAACATGAGTCGATTCGAGGTAGTTTTAAGCCATTTTGGAGCCTCCACCATCTTTCTTAGGATTCCAGTTTTCGAAAAAACGCCCTAAAATTATACGAGTCAGAGCATCAACCCGTCTCCAATCGACTCAGAATGATACAGCTTCCAGAAGATCATTGAAAGTTGAAATCTTCACTAAATTTTACCCAATGAATTTGAAAGCTAAAATTTTGTGCTGTAAATTTTAGCTTTCAAATTCATTGGGTAAAATTTAGTGAAAATTTCAACTATCAATAATCTTCTGGAAGCTCCAGAACTGCTCAAAACGGCTCGAAACCGTCTTCAATCGATTGGAGGGAAAGGGAGGGGGGTCAGTTGGAAAATAGGATGCATATCAATTTTCAACTTTCCAAATTCACTTGGTAAACTTTTGCTCTTTTTCTCATTTTTGGCTCGAATTTGTTTCTTTTTTTTTCAAATTCACCAAAAATTGAGAAATGCCCTTCAACCTCTGAAATTTTGTCCGAAGTCTGGTGATATTTTTGCATGCTTTTTTGATTGATCTTGGTCCACTCCAAAAATGTTCCTGCCAGTTGGGATGCCTAGAGTAGAGGTTTTTAGTGCTTCTCATAACTTTTGCCAATATGTATTTTTAAAACAAAAAAGTTTTTGAAATAGCATAAGAACTTGAGTAGTTATTAATGCAAAGAAGTAGTACAACCGAATTTTTCTTTTTATAACTAGGGCACAGCACTTGAACCATTTTAAAATTCGAATTGCCATTTAAAAATTACCTTATCTGCCATATCTGGCAATATATTTACGCTTTTAACGAGGTACAAACAAACTAGTATATAGAACTCCGTGGGTAACTAACTAACCAACCAGCATGCGATCATAAAAAAAGATAGATACGTGGATCTGGATATAGGTATTTTTTTTTTATTTCGCAGAAAAATAGCGAAATCTATGCACTTGACATACTCGCTTGCACATGATTAACACTGGCCCGAAAATTTATTTTCTAGGTCATCTAACGATTTACCCAGTGACTTATACTCTTATAACAACCGGTGGAGTTTTTTTTTCTTTTTTGGTTTCGGTAAATAATGCGGAAGAGAATCGTCGATATGTCCTGGCGCAACCGGTTTCTCATTGTTATGCACTCATGATACTTTTCTGTTTTGTTATCGTTGTTGGCGAATTACCATAATACTTGCAAGACGATGACGACGACGACGACGGCGAAAGAGACACACGGCAAAAAAAATCAACAGTTTATATACACATTTATGTTTTCTGAATCATCATCATCATCGTCGTCTCCCCTGAGTGAGATAAGTTCCGGCTTTCGCGAATAAATTCAACCGGATTTCGCGGTATGCGAGGAAAAAAATTACATCGTATTGTTTACAAATGAAAGTTCTGGGTTTGAATCGAGATCCGGGCTGATTTATAGATTTATACGAGTAGCGGGCAATTTCTTCATACTTTTTAGTCAGGGTTGAGCGATAGGTAGGGAAGGGCAGGGTGAAGAGGATTATTTGCCCAGGGCTGTATTTCCTAGACGGTTAGAAAAATAAAAGGATTGCGATAAGATAATAAATCGTTATCGTTCAAAATCCTCTGGAAAATTTCAATTTTCATTTTTCAAAACAAAAACAATCGATTTTAAAATGTTTTGTCTTTTCAGTACTCGTATAATCCAAAACTCCAAGAGTCAATAGTACCTAAGTACGAGTATCAGTTGCTCTAATTCATTTATAATCAACTTTTAGATTTTTGGCTACGTTTTTTGAAATTTTAAAAATATTTTATAATAATTTCCTTTCCAATTTTTTAAATCCAATAGAAGAAAAAAACTTGACAATTTCAAATTCATTTCATTGCAATTTTTGTAATTTTTATTTGTAACTTTGTTTAGGAAATGCCCTGGGATTACGAATAACGCGAAAAATATTATTTTAAACATCTTTTAACACGTACAGATTAATTGAAAGAAGATTCAAGAAAACATCAACAGTGCCAAATTTCAGGTGTAAGTTTCATTTTAGGCAGATTTTTGAAAATTTAAGGGTCCAAATTCTATAAAATTTTTTGACTAAACTAAGGAAAAAAGTTGAAAATTTGCGTATTTCCCATCTCCAAATCGATTGTCAGTAGTTTCAAGCCCTTCTGTGTTTTTTTAAATTTTTTTTTTGAAAAGAATTTCCATAAAAAGAACCAAAATGAAAATCAGCATCGATCAATTTGGATTCATCATTTTTATGACCTATCCGATCGATTCAAGCGCAAATTTTCAAAAGCCATTCATACAGATTCAAATTTTAAAAAATTGTTTTTTTATGAACGCATTCAGATGTAACGAGACGTTAAAAAAGAAAAAAATTCTTTGAATTAATTTAGAAATTTTATACAATTAATTCTATGCTTTAGATGTTTTCTTTTCAACAGTAAAAGCACTAAATATATGAAAAAAAATCATTATAACAAGTTGAAATTCGGTTTAAACCTAATTTTTGACCTTCAAAACCAATTAAAGCTTTTTTTTTCATGAGTGTGAAACTTTCGAGCATGTTTTTGAATAATTTTTAAATTCTAATAAAAAAGTCAGATTTTAAAGTAGGATTCATACTTTTAAATGATCAACAAACAGTTGAAAAGAAAGCATATTTGAGCTTACGTGGTTTTGTATTTCATTTAGGCCCTTTTCAGAACACTTTTCCCAAAACTGGGAAATCAAAAAAAAAACTAAAAAAAACTTTCAAAAAAACGCGGAGGTTTGAGAATGATTTGAAACTCTTATCATTTGATGAGAAAAACTGAAAATGGGATGTAAACCAAACTATGTTTTTGTAATTGGGACATTTTGTTTTTTCTCAAAAAGTAATCAGACAGTGGAACAAATTTATTTGAACTGAAGAAAACAGATTTTGAAAATTCGTGTCACGACACATTCATTACGTTTGTAGTGCTAAATTTCATTTTGGCTCATTTTATGGAAACTTGTACCAGCATTTTACCTCAAATTGATTAAATTTTGACTTTTTTCACCAGAAATGAGCCAAATTCAAATTTTTAAAAATTCGTCAAAAAATCGAAAAATGGAATTTACCACACGTAAAAATTTAACCTGATGACGTATTTTTAGGTATTTTTTGATTTTTTTATGCTCTTAAAACTGCAACGACTATCAAAAATTTCAGCAATACCTACCAAAAATGGTTCACTTTTACCAGCCTTTTTATAGGTGCTCATGAAATACTTAGATTTTTTCAACTTTCATTTTCAACATTTAAAAAAAAATTGTTGGTAAACAATTTCTGACCCAGGCAAAAGAACATTGAATGAATCAGACAAAATTTTAGGGACTGAACTCCATTTTATTTATTTTTGGTGAATTTTTGAAGGTTCAAATAACCTAGAAAGGAAATCTCTCGAGGTCTCCGTCTCCGACTTGGACAGGACCGTGATTTTTGGAAAGAACATGATCTGAAACTTTCATAACCAAAATTTCAGCAGTCTAAATTAATTTTTCAATTTTTGACGAATTTTTGAACATTTAAAATTGATTATTTTTGGTATACTTTACGAATGCTTAAAAAAAAAAATACATACCTATGTATAAATCTATTCAGTAGAAATGAAGATGGTGTAAATTACCAGTAATTTTGATAAATGACCAGTAATTTTGGGAAATGACCCGTAATTTTGGGAAATTACCTGTAATTTTGGTAAATTACAAGTAATTTGAATTTTGATAAATTACAAGCCAGTTTGGTAAATTACCAGTCATTTTGATAAATGACCAGTAATTTTGGGAAATTACCGGTAATTTTGGGAAATTACCGGTAATTTTGGGAAATTACCAGTAATTTTAGGAAATTACAAGTAATTTAAATTTTGGGAAATTACAAGTAATTTAAATTTTGGGAAATTACAAGTGATAAATTACAAGCCATTTTGGTAAATTATCAGTAATTTTGGTAAATTGTTGGTATTTTTGGTAAATTACAAGTAATTTAAATTTTGATAGATTACAAGCCATTTTGGTTAATTACCAGTAATTTTGGTAAATTACCAGTAATTTTGGTAAATTACCAGTAATTTTGGTAAATTACCAGTAATTTTGGTAAATTACCAGTAATTTTGGTAAATTACCAGTAATTTTGGTAAATTACCAGTAATTTTGGTAAATTACCAGTAATTTTGGTAAATTACCAGTAATTTTGGTAAATTACCAGTAATTTTGGTAAATTACCAGTAATTTTGGTAAATTAACAGTAATTTTTGTAAATTAGCAGTGAATTTCTGTATCATCTCTTAAGCCAACTCTCCGGATCCGAAATTCGAAGTCATTTCAAGCCATCCCGAAGCCTCTAGTGGATTTTCAATTTCTTCAAAACTGTAACCTTTTTACCTGTCGTGCCTCTGGCCTTTGTTACAGTAAAGTCATGTTAATGGAAAAAAGTAAAAGTAAGTAAAACTTTGAAATTTTTTCGAAAGGCAAGGAAATTAATTTAGGCAGCTAAAAATCGAGTCGTGGCTTATTCTTGACCTACATATTTAACAAGTTTATCCACATTTTGGACAATTGTCCCATTCCCAGAGGGAAACTTCAAGTATGTTTTTGGAGCAGTTTAATGATAGGTAACTTACACTTTAAAAATCTGTTGGGTTAAAAATTTAAAAAAAAAATACCCGCACAATTTTGAGACGTTCACAATAAGCAACTCTTGGTAAAATTCAGTTAAAAATTATGAAAAAAATTTCCGATCGATTTTAACATGTATTATTGTGTTATTTCGATTCAATGATTTTTTTATTCGTTCAGGTTACAATTTATCAAGAAATTTAAAATTTTTCCTCGCATTTCCTAAAAAATATCCGCAATTTACTACTTTCCAAGTTTCCACTCACCAAACTTTCACGTCAATCTCAATCATCGATAAATCTTTCAGCATCACATAATCTTAAACTCATCTCAGATTCCATCTCATTCACATCCACACCTCTGAATGATCAACTCACAATCGCGAAAAAAACCACATCATCATCACCATCACCATCACCACTATCTACCCTCTTCACTCTTCAGAGATATCGTCGTCGACAACGACGGTGACCGCGTAGTCAATGATTTGAAACAAATTCGACGTCGAATGCATGAAAAAGGAGAGGTGATAAAATTACATCTCAGATTACCGAATCTCAGTCATCGGCGCGAGAGAAGCCGATGTAATCTTATTAACCAAGGCGCGGAAACGATTACATCGTCTCGTAAACTAATTGAAATATACGCTTATCTCGAAACAATTTAGATTGGGATATATTTTTTTTTCTTTTTTACTTTTTTCTTAAAGTTCAAGGTAACCGTTAACGCGCCGAGATAAAAGTAACAATGTTCGCAGCAGGCCAACCAGTTCCTGTTCATTACACATGTAAACTATTTGGGTTACTAATAATGAAAATTTTTACTTGCTTGGTTGGCTACCTACCCATATATGAGCCTTATAAGATTAGATGACAGGTTGATATAGGATAGGTACAGGTACCACAGGTATATCTCTTCTCTACATATTATATAGCAATATGAATATCTATACACTATGCAAAAGAGTCGCGAATTGCTTGCAATAATTACAAAAGTTATTAGCAAAATGCTGCAGTACGAGTAGGTATACCTAAACCTATACTACGAATATGTATCGTAAAACGACGCATACGTATACATATGCTATATTTTAAATATTTCAACGGTACTTGACACTAACAATGACCCATATTTATTATCTAAAAAAAAAAAAAAACTGGTATAACGGTCTCATAAATAGGTATAGGTATAGGTAAGCATACTCGTATGCGGCAGAATTATACAGATGTAATATCGTGGGAAATGAAAATTACAATATGAAACCTCATACTAGCAGTAGATTGAATCTCATTCGTATATATTTCTCGACTCATTTTGGTCGAAAAAAGCAACGGAAATGAAAGACGAAATATAATTTCCATCGAGAACTCGCACTGCAGTCTGTCTCCACCGCCCCCTTCCACGGCAGACGTTCGGTTTGTTCGAGAATTAAACACGCGAGTGTAACCATTTTTTTTTTCATAAGATTTTAGATCTTTTTCAATGTCCGATTTAAAAACATCGTCTAATTAAAAGTGATTTAGGTACCGTCGTAAACTGCTCCGGCGCAACGTTTATTATTAAGGTAGCGTAAATAAAAAAATATTTAATTAATTACCGCACAGCTCACTCGTCAGCCAAGTCCAAAGACCTCTCAGTGCATTTTTTTCCTTCTCTCTTTAGCTCTCTGCGCTGAGAGTATTTTTTTTCTGTTTCTTTTCTGATACAATTTCATATGGCCACGACAGGTCAAGCGGATTACAAATGATCGTATTAAAAATCAAAACACATCTATTGCCTCTGATGGTAATTCCGAGCGACGCGACGCGCATCCGCGCGTCCGTCCAAGCCGCAAATTAGTGTAATTTATCATTTCATGCTTCATCAGCACGTAATTGACGATTTTTGCCACGCTATTTTCCGCAAAGACTTATACAGTTGAACGACGTTCAAGAATTTAAGCCAATACTATCGTATACAACACGATGTGTTCTCTTGCATAAGGTAAAGAGCATAAGGTAGGGTATGGAAGGGTAGACTAATTAAACATACTGGATAGAGAGTATTTAGTTCGTTGTTGTTTTTTTTTTCGCCAACAGTATCATTCTCTGTGGTATATCTCTATAAGTAAATGAGCACGGGTAGATAGATATATAGGTACCTGCATTAATCATAATTAAATCGACCATTTACAATCTGCTCGACTAATCGTGCATTTACCGTAAAAAGTGCATATTAATTCGAAGCCGCCGAATAACTCGTACCTAGTTTACCTACAAGTTCAATAAACTCTAAGACAGATGATTAACCCTTGTGGCGAGTAAACGTAAACCTAAACCCTCTTGCGAACGAAAATCATGACCTATTGCAATGCCACGGTCATTTCGATAATTATAATACAAAAATCTAGTGTATAGTGCAATTCACCTAATAGTACGCTTCCTTTTAGATGTACCATTGTACCTATAACTATCCTAAGTACATCTACATACAACTTACAAGGCCTTGTTTAACTCATCGAACGCCTTCGCCTGTAGTATTTTTACGACTGTTGCTTTTACCGGCTTTTCGAAGAAAAGTCAGGTACTGTATTTGTCTCAACTGTGACAGTTTCGGTCCGGAGTAAATTTTCTTTGCGTTTTGGGGTGTTGGGATCATTGTGGGATCATTAGTTTTTTTTCAGGTTTCCTTAAAGTTTATATATAAATATATGTAAATTTAGTGCAAAACGAGATCATAAATATACATACATAGTGCAAAACGAGATCACCGACTCATTTTTGGTGATCTCGGTTTTTTTTAGATGGCGCACGTTAATAACGAGATCACCTACTACCTCTGTGCAAAGTTTCAGCTATGATCTCGTTTTTAGCGTGAAACGTCTACGGATATACATTTGTAGTTGAGTCGGATGCTCACTCGCAGCGCCGCGGTTGTTGCGTTTTATATTTCCCGCGTTATGCGTCGCGCTATTACCGAGATCACCTTATTTGACAACGTCGCATGCGTACCAATGTGGTTATTTTGATTATTGGTGCATGAGATTTTTTAAAGATGTTCGCCATCCGCTATTTACAATTTAATGTAGGGTTTAGTTTTATTTTAGAATATTAAATTAACAAAAATTTCAGGTGCTTCAGTTGAATTTCATTCTTTTATTTCAGCTTGCAAAGTTCATGTTCTGATTTTTTGTGAATTTTGAAAATCCAATTTGACCTCAAGATCGGAGCAAATCAAAACTTCTCCAAAGCAAATTTTTGAAGGTTGAAATTTCCAACAAAAAAAAAAGTTCACCAAAGTTATATTCAAAACGAAAAATTTCATTAGAAAGTTTTCATCTCAGAAATTGTTTTTATTTTTTTAGTCCCAACTATTTTTACCATCGAATATGATTTTCATAAGCGGAGTTGAAATGACATTTCGCTGTCCAAAATAACAAAAAAATTACAATTAATCCAAAAAAATAATGAAAAATTTGACTGGAAAACTACGATCATTTTTTTTTCTACTCATAATTCAATTTTCCAAGCATTTTGGTAAAATTTCGAGCACTTGAAAATGACTTTTCTGAGGTTCAGAATTTTCGAAAAATTGTCCAAAACAGTGTTGGCTAATTCGATTATATTGAAATAATCGACAATTGATTATTCGACAGAAAAATAATCGCGACTCCGATTAATTGGTGAAAAAATAATCCAATAATCAATAATTGTTTTTTTTATTTCTTAAAATGTTGAAAATTTCGGGGGAAAAACGTAAAAATGGCAATTAATTGACCGTTGAATAGTGAAAAATCAGAGAAATGTGATTATTCCGGAGAAAATTTTGTAGTTACAAAATGAGTCAGTCAATATTTCAGTTTTTACAGTTTTAAAAAGTATGCTTTTTCAATTTAAACGCCAAAAAATGCAAGATTGAATTAAAATTCACGCCAATCGACCTATGAAAAAATAAATGATTAATTGAATTCATCGGGAAAAAAATACCTAATAATCGCCAAACGATTATTTGTCAGGCCGATTATTCGATTAATTGATGAATAATCGCCCATCACTAATCCAAAAATATACAAAAAATTTGATTAGCACACATAAACATTGGAAATTGTTTTTCTAGCCATACTATAATTTTCTTAGCGTTTTGGTAGGATTTTATATAGGCACAACGCATTTTTTCTTAATTACCGGAAAGGGTTTGAAAAATTCAAATGCACCTACAGCTTAAACTTTTTCGAAGGATAATTTTACTAGATTTTTTGACTGAAATTCACAGTAATCGTGTGTAAAATCATAATTATTGCCAAAAGTATCACAACTGGCCCAAAATTTGTGAACAATATCTGTCTGGATTGAAAGAGTATGCAAAGATATCATCTAATTAGCCAACGTTTTAGGCGCTAAAGAGAATTTTTTAATTTTTGGAAAATTTTCAAAAAGCAAATTTGGCTTGAAAAATCAAAATTTAATCGACTTGACATAGAAAGCTGAACTTTTGTGTTTCAAATTGTTTTCAGCAGTTCTGGTATTTCCAGCGGATTTTTGAAAGCTCAGATTTTATCAAAATTTTGCCAAAAGATGTTGAAATGCTAAAGTTTATTGCGTTGGCACTCCAATTGCAACTTGCTGAGTTGACTGTAGATGATGTAAAACCGATCCGGAACCTTCAACGCCATTTTGGAAACTCCAGTATTTCAAAAAATGCCATAAAAGCTCAAAGTATCGTTTCCACATACTCTCATGATGACTCGCTTAACACATTAGGTACACAATCTTTTTTCCAAAATCAGTTTGTGCTAATTTGTAATCAATCGTTCTTCAGCAATTTCATACATCATCGTAAAAAAGAGGTAATGAATTAAAAATTCCGCCAGAGGCTCCAGAACTACAACTAGAAGTCACCTGTAATCTACTGAAAGTACAAAAAATTGCAAATTGGATTAAGTACAGTTTTTTTCTTCAAATAGGTAGGAAATCACTCAACAAAAATACGGCCCCATTTTGGTAAAATGGATCTGCCAAGTGGGCATTTACAAACTTCAATCGCGAGCTTATGTGGTAACGTTTATTTTGACAGAGTTTATGATGTTTTTTGGGGACACTGAAATGTCAACACGACTGCAGGCTTCAGAACAAATTGAAAGTTGACCCTGCATGTTGGAAATCGAAGTCAAGCGTGAATTTTGGTTCTCCAACTTCATTTGTTAGAATTTTGTGGCAATTTAAATTTTCAAAAATCTGCTGTATGCTTCAAAACTGCTCAAAACCACTTCAAAACTATTTCGAATCAATTTATTGGGTTGAAAATAGGGTATAAGTACACTAATTTCAAATTTCTTTTAGGGATATTTTTATTTTTGTTCTGCATTTTTGGCTCATACCTATTTGGTTTTTAAAAATTCACCAAAAATTGAAGAATACGCATAGGTGCTTAAAATTTTGGCGGGGGTGTAATTTTTCACACCTTTTCAATCTAGCTTTGTCTTGTTCATAAATTTTATGTCAGTTGGAATACCTCTTTTGTAAGGAAACCGTGTTTAATTAGGAAGAACTATTTCCAAGTTGAAGGTACCCAAATTTTTCTGTTCATTTCTGGGTGATTTTTTTGAAAATTTTGGGTGTTCAGAAAATCTCATCAAAACGTGAGAGAAATAGTACCTGCAACTGAAAAGGAAAATTTTCAATGTTTACCTCTTCTCAGGATTACATTTTTTGGCCGTTATTGGATAATTTTTTTCAAAATTTAAAGAAAGAAATGCCATTTTAAACACATGTATCGGATATTGTTTCAAGCTACGCTAAGAAAATTGTACTAGGCAAGTGTATTACAAGGAAAAACTATTTTCAAAGTCAAAACATTCCTAATTGAAAAGGATTCAATAAAATTTATTGGGCAGCTCGCGCTTAAAATGGTATGTATTTTCAGGCACAAAGTTTTCAAAAACTTAATTCAAATAGTTTGAGAAGCTTTCAAACTTGAAAGTCGTCCTTTCTTTGCCTAATTATAATTTTTCGAGCATTGTGGTACACATGCTTGCACATGCATTCATAATAACATTTTTTGAGCCCAAAATTTTCAAAAAAAAATTGCCAAAGAGATTTTGCAAAACTCAATTGAGCAGGTTCAATTGTGAAAATTGCTTTCCCTATTCACTGTACTATTTTCTTGGTATTTTGACATTTTTCCGACACGCGCGCTAAAATTGTATTTTTTTTTTTGACTCAAGGATTTTGAAAATAATTCAAAATCTACCAAACATTTGATTGGAAACTTTGAACTTTGGTAATTGTCTAAGAAATGCAAGATTCGGACCTGCCCAATTGAATTTTTTGAAACCTTTCAGACGACTCTGTTGAAAATTTATATTTCTTAGGTCCAACATTTTCAAGACATTATCCAAAATAATCCAAAACTGGTAAAAAAAAAATTGAGAAAACTACAGATCATTTGAGATGATTTTCAAAGTAAAAGGTTCCTAATTCCAAATTTGAAGCTGCCTACTCCACCAGTGATTTTTCTGAAACTTTTAGCCCAAAAATAACATTAGTACGATTTTTTGCAGAACCTACAAAAAATTATACTAAAATGCTCAGAAAATTGTCATAATTCCCAAAGTTACAACTTCCGAATCAGATTTTTCATCAATTTTGGATATTTTTTTTGAAGTTTTTGGATCTAAAAATACTGTCTTGAGCACATCTATCAAAAATTGCATTCAAAAATCACAGAAAATTATATTACGAGGAGAAAGGACAATTTCCAAATTTGAAGTTGCTCTACCAAATTTTTCAAAATCATACAAGCGAATTTTTTTAAAAAAATTACAAGCTCTGAAAAAACATTTCGTTTTATCATGACTGTCAAAACTGTCAAAAAAAACTGAAGCTCCATCCATAATCGATTTTTCAAACCTTTTGGAGTGATTCTTTCAAATACCTAAAAGGCTCGGAAAATTTAATAGATCAAGTTAGGGTACTGAATTTTTTGGTATTTTCTTTGGGTAATTTTTTGAAAACGTTTCAACCCAAAAACTATCATTATGGGCACACACATAATCACATAGCAATACTGAAAAATCATTGTATGACAAAGGAAGGACGATTCCCAAAGTCAGAGCTCCCCAATCAAATTTTTAATTGTCTTTTAGATAATTTTTTAGAAAACTTTAGACCATTAAAATAAAATTTTCGAGTGTGAGTGTTAGGAGTTGCTCGCAAAAGGCTACAAAAATTCAATAACCAGTAAAAATGATTACTAGGTGTTAGGTTACGTAATCAAATTTTTCTTACAGTTTTTGGATAATATTTTTGAAATTTTGGTCTCTAAAACTATCACTATGGGCTCACGTACAGAAAATCGGACCAAAACATTTGCAAAATTACTGTATGGCAAAGAAACAACTACTTATTTTTAAATTTTAGAGCTCCTCAACCAAATTTTTCAGCCATTTTTGGGAAATTTTCCAAACATTTTGTGTCTGAAAATGCCATTTTGGGGTGCGTGTTAGTGATCGTTTTCAAAATCGCCACAAAAATCACATTCTTATTATAAATGAAGATCTTTAACAGTGAAACTTACCAGTAAAATTTTTCGGTCATTCATGGATAACTTTTTTTTAAATTTCAGTGAAAAAAATGCCAGGAAAAATAATTTCCATAGTTGATGTGTTACAGAGCAAAATTTTTTCAAACAAATTTAGACCCTTTTTCAGAAATTTGGGTACCCACCAAAATCATATCAAAATGGTAGAATAATCATAACCTGACAAAAAAAAATAAAGTGTAAGTTATTGAATTGCATTTTTAAGCACTTTGAAAATTTTGGGAATGAAAACTCTGTTTTGAGCGCAGGGGTACAAAGAACACCAACACTCCACATTTTTTCATTCAAAATTTTAAAAAAGTCGTCTGAGATACGTATCTACTTTTTTAAAAAATTCGATTGGCCAGGTGTGGATTTGAAAATTGATTTTCTTGTTCATTGTCATAAAATGTTATAGGTAATATGACAAAAAAAGGGCACAATTCCTCAAGTTGAAGATTTCTAATTTAATTTCTGATCATATTTGAATTTTTTTGAGTCTAAAAATACCATTTATAGCACACGTGTTGGTATGTAATTCTTTCCAAGAAACTAAAAAAATTAACTGAACAGTTTGTGTTGACTAATTGAACTTTTGGTTTTTTGAGGATAATGTTTTAACAAAAACAATAATTTATGGGTGCGCGTATTACGATTTTTAAATTTAGAGCTCCCATTCTCACTTTTCAGCTGTAGGTAGGTATTTGGATATTTCTTTGAAAATTTTAGACCACAAAAATACTACCTTCCCTACTTTATGTGCAGGTGTTGGAAATTTTACTCAAAAAAGTAATAAATCCATAGCATAGTTACGTAATACTGTTTCCCAAGTTCAGGACCTTTAAAAAAATCTTTCAGCGACTATTGTGTGCTTTTTGAAATTTTGAGTAAAAAAAATCAATTTTGAGCGGTGGTATTGGAAATTGTACACAAAAATCGATCTGATCATTCCTAATCAGATCTCGTCAGATAAGAACTTTGATCGGGTTAATGTCTACTCAAACATGGTCAGATCAAGTGGGGAAATCCATATTGGATCTAGTCAGATTTGAAGATCAGACTTGATAAGACTTGATTGAATCTGGACATTCCCTAGATCCAATCAGATCTGTTCATACTTGATCAGATCGTAGGGAAGACCTGATCGGATCTGACCAGCTGAACAGATCTGAGCAAATCTGAAGAGATCTGATATGTTCAGGCTAACAGGGGAACCTCTTGAGATGTCACACTCCCATTTGAACGGGACCGTGATTTTTGGAAAGGGCATGGTCTAAAACCCTTAAAACCAAATTTTCAGCTGCCCTACTTAATTTTTCAATTTTTGAGAATGTTTGAAAATTGGCTGTTTTGAGTGATTGATGCTCTTTAAAAAAAAAAAAGTACGTACTTCATCAGTAAAAATTAACAAAATAAATCCTAAAACTGATATTAATTCCCCAAATCCAAATTTCATCATTTTCAGCCATTCTGGAGCCTCCAGCGCGATTTTCAATTTCTCCAGAATTTTGAATTTGCTCCAGAGGGCGTGAAATAGGTCGAGTATAACACACAACTCAATTTTTAGCTGCCCAACTTCATATTATTCACGCCTTCTGGAGCAATTGAAAATCGCGCTGGAGGCTACAAAATGACTGAAAATGATGAAACCTGGATTTCGGGAATTAATATCAGTTTTAGGACTTATTTTGATCAATTATTTTACTGATCAAATACGTACTTTTTTTAAAAAAAAATCATCAATCACCAAAAACAGTCAATTTTGTATTTTCAAACACTCGCCAAAAATCGAAAAATGAAGTTGGGCCGCTGAAAATTTGGTTTTGGGGGGTTTAGACCATACTCTTTCCAAAAATCGCGATCCTGTTCAAGTTGGAATGTAACACCTCAAAAGGTTCCCTCGTAAGATCCGATCTGATCAAAACCGGGCATTCCTTGTTCCAATTGGAATTGAGCAAATTACTACATAGATTAGGTCTGATCAGACGTGATCAGATCCAATCATTTCCTCGTGGGCGAGCAATCAAATTTTTTGACTTCTCTTGGATTTTTTTTTTTTGAAAATTTTGGTTTCAAAAAATATTATTAGGAACAAACGTATAGAAAATTGTTAGACTTACGACAAAAAAAGCAGGACTTTGAAGTGCAGAGCTTTCGATAAAAGTTTTCAGCTGCCGTGTGCTTATGATTTCTTGAAAATTTTGTGCTCAAAGTGTACCCCTCTTGGGCGTGTGTTTAAAAAATTGTACTCAATGGAAGGGTTTAAAGAATAGGATGAGAAGTTTCAATTTTAAAAATTGCGACTTCCAAAACACAGTATACAATACATTTTTCAAGACAATTTTCGCGTTCCATGACAGGCGCTTAAAATTGTACATATTTTATGATTCAACGTTTGGAAAATTATCCAAAAATTAATGAAAAATAGTTCGGAAATCTTTGAAGTACATAGAAAATTGTCTTTTCTTTGCCAAGCGATAATATTTCGAGCGTTGTGGTGCGATTTTCTAAAAAATGTTGTCTTAAATGTCATTCTTTGGGGCCCAACATTTTCAAAATAGTCACGAGGAAGAGTTTGAAAATTTTGATTAGGCAGGTTCACATTTTAAGCATTAATTTTCCAAGTCATTGTATTATTTTCTTAGCGTGAGTGAATTTTTCCCCCAGGCGAAGCGAAGGCAGAAGTCTTTCGAAATTTCTTTGAGAAGTAAAAAAAAAAAGATGAGGAGTTGGTCTATACTTTTTTACCTTCAAAAGTTTAGAATTTGAATTGTTTTTGCTTTGAAAATTGTAATCACTAGACAGAAAATCAAACAAGTTTGAGGAAGCGAGGGCAAAATCGTTAGAAAATTATTATTTTGAGAGGTAAAAAAGCTATATTTTCTGTGTTTTTTTACGGAGGGGTTTAGTCTAAGATTTGATTGGACCAAGTCCAATAGGGAAGACCTGTTCGGATCTGACCAACTGAGTAGATCTGAGCAAATCTGAAGAGATCTGATCTTTACCAGGCCAAGATCAGATCTGATCAACACTAGGCATTCCTAGTTCTAATTATTAGAGTTGGGCAACTTGAATTACATCTGATCAGACGTGATCAGATCTAATCATTTTCTCCTGGGTAAGCAATCAAGTTTTTTGATCCCTATTGGAATTTTTTTTAGAAATTTTGGGCTCAAAAAATGCCATTATGGGCGAACGTATCATTATGAAGTCGAACCAAAGCGCTTAGAAAATTATTAGCCTATACTTACCACAAAGAATGCACAACTTCAAGTGCAGAGCATCGTGGTAAAAATGTTGAGCTGTTTTGTGCTAATAATTTTTTTAAAATTTCGGATCCAAGAAATGTTATTTCAGAGGCGTGTGTCGGAAATTGCTTTCAATTCGTATGACAAAGTAGGTATAAACAACGATTCTGTAATTTAAAACATTCCAATCAATTTTTTTTTGAAAATTTTGGGCCCAAAAAATACGCTTTTGAGCGTGCATATTCGAAATCGCACACAAAATTTTAAAAACTTATATTTTGACAAATAAAAGTAAATTCTGGAATCGAAGCAACACTTCAGCCTTTTTTTCAAAGATTTGTGCTCAAAATCATAATCAAAACGCTAGAAAATTTTACTGTGATTAGAAAAAATTATTTCAAAACTTTAACTGATCGAATTGAATTTTTTGGATTTTTTTGAATGACTTTTGAGAATTTTGGAAACAAAAAATTCCATTTTGAGCGTAGGTATGAGAAATGGCGCAATAACCTCAGAATAAATTGAAACAATTCTCAGAAGTACGATTTTTTAAAAGTAAAATAAAACTTGCATGAAATTTATTTAAGAAATGGTCAATCACGCAACTGAAATAATTCCAAGCTCTTGAGAAATGAACCGCGACTTAACAAAAATTAATCACTAGGTAATTTATCATCATTAAGTACGGCAACAGCGCACTGATCTCGATCTATGCTGAATTTATATTCGAGAAAAGTATATATATAAATGGATCTCGGTTTCAACGCGGATCTTCTGATCTCGCTTTCAGCGTGTGCTATATAGTTTCAAAAAAATGCAAAAATGTTCAAGAAAGGGACTGAAGTGGCCTCAATACTTCTCCAAATGACAAAAAAACTTGGAAGATTTCAACATACACGGATTGAACATATACATTATTGGGCTTTGTGGAAGTGATCTCGTTTTGCACGTTGTATATGTGTGATCTCGGTTTGCTACAAATATGTCTATATATAGATATATATATATATATTTGCTAGCGACCAGACATGTCAACTATGCTTGGCATATATACTGAAAAGTGAACAAAATTTTAAAATTGGCATAATTTCTGTTCTAAATCACTTATCAAAATTTTATTTGCAGATTCAATCTAATATTGAAAAAATCTATGTGTTGAAAAAATTAGTCAGATTTTTAGGCTAAATTTTGGAAAAAAATTTTGAAAATGGAGTCGAAGTAATTTGAATTTTAAGAAAGTTAAGACACCATAAGAAAGCTTGAACAGCATAAAATTTTTTGACGTTTTTAATTTTTCCATAGGCCAATAAAATACTGAAAAATTTCAATTCAAATTTGTTGTCGTGCATACTCAGGTTCGATGTATTTACATACATCTCCACCAGCGCATCACATTCTACACACTACAAATTGACTGTAGACCCTGCGTTCGTCCTCGCGCCTTGATTTCTAAGCCATGCGCCCTCTGGTGGAAGTTTCTGAAAACTCATAGTTGACTTGTATAGTAAAATTAACCCATGACTTGTCAACTATAGTTGACAAGTAGGTCAGTCCACTTGTATAGTAAAATTAACCCATTCATTAGTTGACAAGTCTGGATACTAATACCTATATATATGTGTTTATGTACCAATTTTGTGGCAGAGTAAACTCGAAACCTATGAAATTTTGAACAAAGTGCTTTATCCCTCCCGACTGGTGTATTGCCGAAATTTTGAGATTTCGAGTTTTATTAAAATCGGTTTAGGCGTTCCTTAGATATTTCAGATTAAGTGATTTTTTTTGCCATTTTTGCGTCCTTTTGCAGACTTCCTCATCAGTTTTGTTTTTGGTATACCTATTTTTAAATATTTTGCTTAGCAATAATCACTAACGTCTGTCTTTATACCCAAACGATTTCTCAGTTTATTTCTTGTTAGAAACTCGATGGAAAATCGGTTCAGGTGTTCCTTTGACATTTCAGCTTAGGTAGGCTTTGTTGATTTTTTTTGTTATTTTTGCAGACTTTTGCAGACTTCCTCATCAGTTTTGTTTTTGGTATACCTATTTTTTTTAAAGCATAAATGTTTTGCTTAGCAATAATCACTAATGTCTATCTTAATACCCAAACGATTTCTCAGTTTATTTCTTGTTAGGAACTCGATGGGTAATGATGGGCCGATTATTAATCGATTAATCGGGCCTGAAACTCTTTCGATTAATCGATTATTTTTAAAAAAATAATTTGATCATGTTTTCTACGAAAAGCCGGCTCTCTCACGCTAGTTGCGTGAGTGTTTTTTTCCCTCTTCCCTTCTGCCATCCTTTCTCTTTTTTTTATCGTCTCACACAGATCGTGTCGTGTTCTAATTTTTTTTCTACAGATCAGAGTACAGACTAGAGAAATTCCTTCGATTGGATAAATTGTACGGGGAGGAAGTCGAAGATCAAGAGTGACCCAAATTTGATGATGATGATTTTGAAAATACAAGAAAAATCAGAATTGCTCGCGAGGAAATTTTTTCAACTTTTAATCTCGATTTGAACGAAACGAAGCTAGATGGAAAGAGTATGTCTTGGAACCCCTAAAACCAAAATTTCAAGTAATAACGTTCATTTTTGGATTTTTGATAAATTTTTGAAAATTCAAAAAAATTTAAAACAGCTGTTTTTTGAAGAAAATGTATAAATAGGTATTTCTCGTAAATTCATTGACAAACGGGGGGGGGAGAAGGGGGTATTTTTTCACATGTCCGTCTATATATTGGTGAAATATTTCAAAAATGCAAAAATATTCATCTTTTAGGTTTCTGCTTTTGTTTAAAAAGGCAGCGAAATTTTTTCAATATGTTTCACTCGTTAAATTATAGCACGAAAAATGGTATTTCTCGTCAATTCGTTGACAAATGGGGGGGGGGGGAGGTTTTCTCACATTTTTGTCTACAAATTGGAAAAACATAATTATCAAAAATGCAAAAATTTTCATTTTTTGGGGGGTTTTGATGGTATTTTTGCATTAAGTGGCAAACTTAGAATTTTTTTTCTCGAATATGAAGAAAAAATGCCAGTCTAATTTTTTGATATGTTATTCTACATAAAAAGGACTAAAACTGAGAATTTTTTCAGAATTTTTACTCGTCGAGATCGTGGTTATATTTAAATTATAAATTTTCAAATCGATTTTTTTAGGTTTTTGAAAGTGGCAACACTGATTTTGACATCATTCGTCGATTACCCTCTCAAAGTACTACAATTTGAAAAAAAGTTCAAAATTCTATACCACGTACAACCTGAGTTATTTGCAACTGAAATTTTTCATTTTCGGCCATTTTGGAGAACTTTGAAGCCCCACAGCTCCGCCAAAAAAAATCGAAATACCTGACTTTTCTTCGAAAAGCCGGTAAAACGTCCGGTTTGCGTCATTCGTCATCGTTTGATGGCCTCTACATTATGATCGGATTTTGAAAAAAATCGAAGATCCATCGTGCAAAAATCCGCCATGTTAAAGGCTCCAAAATGATTTTTGTTTTGAGTTTTAAGATTGTTTTTTTTCACCATTTTTGAATAATTTTTCAAAAATTCAAGATGAGAGACCTCTTTAATCAACTAGGAAGAACTCTTGATGAATAATACTGAAACAATTATTGATCTCTCTAAGCACAAGAGACTTTTAAGTGACACCTGTGCCAAAATTTGACCCCGTCGATGGTGCTTTTCAGCGACACTGTATGAAATATTTACATACGATTACTTTGTCTGGCACATGGAACTCGGAGATCGTGATATTAATCGATTAGACATCGCAACGCAATTGAATAATCGCGATAATTACCTGGCATCGAGACACTGGAATTGTGTCACAGTCCGTTCGATTTTGATAAAGTGCCAATTGTGGCATGTAAGTGCCAAATGTAGCGAGAAAGATAATATTGGGGTACAACTCGAATCGTACGAGTACCAGGTACAGTATTTCTAAATTTATTCTAGAGTAAGTACTTTCATTTTGAAAATTTAACCATGTTCTGAAATTTCAATAATTTGAATGTAGGTTCTTTTGAAAAAATTGAAGAAAATAAACTGATATGGATCTATTAATTGGACCAACCAGGGCATTTTCTTGCACTTTGAATACGAATAAATATTTCAAAAATTGACATTTTAAAACTTTTTAAAAATTTTTGTATCCTTTCAAGGAGCATAAAAAAGGAATGAAGCAATACATATATCTCCCTAAAATAAGGCCATTTTCAAAAAAAGGCAGTTTTGAAAAAGGAATGAATGAACAGCTCCCTAAAATAGGTCATTTTCAGGAAAAAAAAAGAAAGTAGTTTTGAAATTTCATCCCAAATCACCCTTCCCTTCTGTTGAAAAAACACGTGCTTTGAATTCTTGCAGAAAGCTGATGTAAATAGATCCAGATCTGAGGGTTGAAAAGTTGCTGATTTCTAAAATCAAATTTTTAAAAATAAGGAAATTCGTTTTTGAACTTGAAAATTTGATGATCACTTTGCTCATGTTTTGAAAACAGGTAGGTCTAGGTACTAGGTAGGTACCCACAAATTTATTTTTAAAAAAATGTTTCTAGATAATTAGATATTATTAAAAATCAGGAGAAAAAGTTTGAAAAAGTGAAATTCCAAATTTCCAGCGATTGATTGAAATCCATGGTAACTAGTACCAGTAGGGTAGGTTTTTTTCGATTTATCATAATCTGTATAGTCGTTGTGACCAAGCAGACCATCAAAAATATTAAATTTCAGCCCTCCCGGTACTTTTCTCCCTTTTTCTAGAATTTCAGATTTTCATTCAAACGAACCATTTTTTTTTTAAAAAAAAGAGTTTGAACTTGAAAAGAATTCAGAAATTGAAAAAAAAATTCATGAGACATCTGGATTACTAAAAGCAACTTTTTAACCTGGTTGAATAAAAAAAATTGAAAAAATTCCAATGACCTAGAACAACGCTATCTTACACACTACAGGTGCAGGGTACCTCCAAAAAAAAAAAAAAAAAAAAAAAACACGAAAAGAGGGCAATTCTGTCAAATGCAAAATTTTTGAAACCGGTTCAACAGTTCGTATTCGTTTCTACCAATTGAAAAAAATGAAGATGTGAAAAAAATCGAATAAAAATGGCAAAGCATTAAAAATATTGTTTGTGATTAACAGGGGAACAGTGTGAGGTGTTTATTCATGATTACATAAGAAGGGAATTTTTTTTAAAAATTGAAAGACCGAATTTGCAGCATGGATAATTGGATACTGGATAGGATAAGTAACTGAACAGATATTTTGTTGAAATGTTGCATAAAATCATAAAATTTATAATCCAATATAATGACTTTTTACTGAAATCTCAGACTCTGACAGACAATAATGAGACAGATGGGCATTAATTCCGTGATTTTACGACTTTTTGTTAAAATATCGAGAAAATGACAAATACTTAGATATCAATGGTATCATCATTTTACGATTTAAAACATCGAAGAATCCAGTTTAGTTTATTGATTACGTCAAGTTATGAGCGAAAGAGATGATATGGAAATCCGTCAAGTATCAGGTACGTACAATTTGATTGTCAACATTTTTGTTCGAAATCTCAAAACTGAATCTCTAAGTAGGACATAATTTGAAAATTCTTCCCTTCGAGGAAAATCTTGATATCATCCTTTCTCTTCCCATCCCTCATCGATACATCTTATATATTTTTCAATACAACCAAAGAGAAACAATCTTACTCAAATCAACATATTATCGAGAAAGTGTACCTAGGTATGTAAATGACAGCGCTCAATGATTTACCCCTCTCCCTCCCTCCCTATTATTTTTGATACTTACTTAAGTACACAGTAATGGGGATTTACATGCAGAACAAAACTATATGAATTGAGAATATGAAGTGTGAAATGTTTTTAGTAACTCTCCCTCCCTCCTTAATCTAAAATTTTACAACTATATAAAAATTGAATATGTCTCATCAACAGATCAACCCTGCAGAAGCCCTGTAGTATCACTCATTCGACCATTCGGCAACTCAAAAAAAACGGACGTGAGATACTATGGTTACAACTTTATTACTTTCTTTACACGAATAATACGAATGATAATCATCCACTTTAGATGTCTATTTTATCCGAATCGGACCGAGGAGAGTACCTATACCTAATGTTTTGTAAATCATATTTTTGTGTCGTTTGCATTTTTTTGTTATTGTTTTCTCGACGTGTTATTGCCCTGGCCAAACTGTTAATATTTTTCTTTATTTATCACGTACGTACTACAAGCCCTGTCGTGGATCACGAATATTCTCTTTCTACCAGCATTTTACTCGTATATGTACGACTTACGTACATCTGAATCGCGTCTAATACAATCATTTCTCGTAAGCATTTATCAATAATATTAACCACACCTGATCGAAAAAATTACAAAAATGTCTCAACTAACTCACACTACGGATACCATATTATGATAATCATCATCGACCTATTTCTGCTTCGCGCTCGCTTCAAGTTATACCTGCCAGTATTACATACCAGATATCGATTTCCCTTATCGACAAATTCGAATCGGATTTTTGTTTCTCTTTGTATGTAGTACCATTCACACTACACAGACACTGACTCTGACTCTGAGACACACATGAAGGACCATTAAGATGATCTGGGATGAACCAGAGGCAAGGGGCGAAGGAGGTATAAGACGAAATTTAAACGTGAATCATCTACCTTATAAGCAGAAGGAATGTGTTGGTTTAGGTATGAACTATGAAGGTAGGTAATTGATATCCTACCATTTAGCAAGATACACATAATGTGTTATAATGACGACTTCGGGCGAAGAATTATTCGATCCTTTCCTCGAAATTGTCGAGAACCATGCGAAGTGATTTAAAGTCAAGTTCGTAACCACGTATTAAATTTTTTTTTGAATTGTTACTTTTTTTGCTCTTTATTAATTACATACATACTAACATGATTCATTTTTTAAGTAGGATAAGTATTCGATTCTTTCTAGTATTTATCTATTTTTCAAATTCCCACTTTTCACACTCACTTTGATAAGTTTTTGGTTAATTTTTCTAAAAAAAATTCAATAGATCTTTTTAATGCATTCCAACTTCACTTTGGGCCACCCTATAGCCTATTTGATAAAATGGGAGGGGGGAGAAATTGAAATGAAGGGTTTCATGGAAAAAGGGCCTTAGTCAATTTTTTACTGATTTTTACAAGTTCAAATATAGACTTGAAATTTTTTTCTATAAGCAAACATTTTCCAATTCGTTTTTTTTTTTCATGGAAGAACACCTCAATATCACTGAATATGTTGAAATTAATTTTTAAAAAATAAAAAATATTGATAGGTATATTCACAATTGTAAAAATCAGAAAAACAAAAAAAATTGACTAAGGCCCCTTTTCCATGGAACCCCTCAAATGCTAATAGAAAATTCACGTATATTGAAAAATCTCCCCTTACATTTTCAAACAATTTCAACATCTTTGGATAGAGTCCGATTTTTTCTTCGGCAACTTTTCAATTTTTTTGAAGACAGTTCGAGCATTTTATAAAAGGAAATTGAGTGAGAAATCAAATACAAATTCTCACAAACAAATCCAAAAAAAAATTTTTTTTTCAAAATAGTAAAATTTACAGCTGTTGAGGTTCATTTTTTGATTTTTTCCACATTTCAGACTGTTCATCAGTTTATGATTTATTTTATGAAAATTAAGAAAAAAAAATAAAAAAACTTCCAAAAAAAGAAAGAGAAAACTCATTTTTTTAAACCTAATATTGACCCTCCAGATCTTTATAAAGTAGCCCATTTTTTCTTCGACAACTTTCGAATTTTCTGGAAGAATGAGGATTCAAATGCCTACAGATTCTTACAAACAATTCCAAAAATTTTCATATTTTTTTTCGAAATTCATAATAAGTAGGTATAGAACTGTACCCCCTCCTCCTTCAATCATTTTTCCTCGTGGAAAATTTCAAAATCAATATTTCAATGCCAAAGAATTTTTTCGTTGATGAACTACCTGAACATTCATGACGAATGAAAGTTCTCAGAATTTCATTTTGAAAATTTAGCAGAAATATTCAAATTGAATTAGGATCGACTTTTGATACATTCAAATTCCAAAACAAAATTTCAATCAATTCTCAAGACTTTTACACGATTAAACGCATTGAAAGATTAGACATCAAAATCATTTTTTTTTTGTAGAGTATTTTCAATCTTTTGGAATGAATTTTTTCAATTCAAATTTGAAAACACTATACCAATAATTATAACTTATTTTTAAAACACGTTCACGGTTTTAGGACTACATTTTTGTCTGATCTGCAAATTTAAAAGTGATTTTGATTTTGAAAACAATCAAAAATGTTCGTGATTTCTCGACTTCTTACTAGTTCGTTTGAAATTCAACTTGAAAAGCTGAAAAATCAAAATTACCACTATTGAGTTTACCTATTGCAAAAATTCACGACTTTATCATTATTTTTCATTTTTTTTTTTTGAAAATTCATAACAGTATGAATCTAGAGACAAGGAATCGAAAATCTCAGGTAATTCAAACCTTACGTCTAAAAATTAGCTTCCTAGCAGACTTCAACGAGCACATCTATTTTTCACATTTTCTTCAAAATTGGGATTTTTGGCCTAGTCAGAAAGATCCCAACATTAAATTTTTTTAAATGTTGGGATCTTTCTGACTAGCTCTTTTCATCTAAGTTTTATTCAAACCTGGGATAACGAAATCGAAAATTTTCTTTGAAAAAGTTGAGACAATATATTCAGTTGAAATGGGATGATTTCTATATTTTTTTTTTATCAACGTCTCAAATTTAGAGAAGGATTTTTGAAACACACAACACCCAATCTTGTTGATGATTTTCAATAAAAATCATTCCATTCAACTTGACAAATTTTCATGTTAGTATTTTTTCAAGCAAACCACTTCTGAAAACCTCCGTTTATCCAAAATTTTCTCAGTCACTTTACCTACAATATTTTTGAAATTTCACGAAGAACTTACACATTCGGGAACGGCTGCACTTCAAAACCCCTCGTAAAAAATCCAATAAAACTACTCACTTCGCACATCATCCCGAGTAAGCAATTTCTTATCCCAAGCCCATTATACGATAATGAAACTCGGATGTAAAAATTTCCCAGTCATATTTCACCCATCAAATCACCTCTTAAACCGTTACTCGTAGGTTAGGTACTCTACACTCGTAAAAACTTGGCGAAATAAAAATCACGCTTCGGCGCCTCGAAATTAGGTATAAACCCCGTAAAAGCCATCAGTACCTCATTCGGTGCTTATCTTCTTTTACATATGTACTTACTACTTACATATATCGCGAGATAGGTGCGAATTGCGAAACAAATAAAATCCGCTCGTTAACATTTTAAAGACTTATATAAATAAAAATTACGACGAAAAGAGCGTAATAATTGCATAAGTGCGTGTAAAAAAAGAAGAAAAAGTACATCGAGACGAGCATCACGCCGCTGGTAAGTAGCATTCGAGAGAGAGAGACAGAGAGATGCAGATAAAGGCACGAGACAGGGGACAAATTGTTGGTAATGAAAATAATTCAAACACTTACCTTTATTTTTACGACAATATTAGTTTTTTGAAGACCAAAGTCCACGTGCGAATTGTTTACAGTTTAAAAACCGGTCCGGTGGTGGCGTTTAGTAAGAAACATTAACCGACATGTTTACCACGGTGGTTTTTTTATTGTAGAAAATTTTCAACTCGCGAGCACCGCACGAAGAATTATTAAATCGAACATCGGCCGCATGCCCGTTATAGATCGAAAACCCGAACTATTGGATCGAAAAAATACCGCCGAAAAAAAAATTAAATCGATGATCGAAAAAAGCAAAAAAAAAAACAAAAAAACTCCTCGACGACGGCAACTGCAATAATCGTATAACAACGGCGGCAGAAACAACAACAACAATAACAAAACCGTACACCGACGTAATCACAAATGTAGTAAAAAGAAACCAAATGAAAGAAACGAGAATGAGAAGAAATTCTTATGTCCAAGGAAACCGAACGTCTTGCAAGGATATGCGGAGCAAAGTGTAATTAGCGAATAGTTGCAGGAAGTGGCCAGCGACCGATACCAGATGGGCATTGGCCTTCACCCGTTGTCAATCTCTTATGTCTTTGCTATTTTCTTTCTGCTTCTGCTGAAGACTGCTTCGCTGCTGTCTTATCGTACTCGTAGTTTGGTGTTGCAGTCGTAGCTTCCAGCAGTGCTCCTCGTAATTCTTTGTCTCTCTATCTTTCTGCGTGTGTCTCCTCTCCGTCGTCGTCGTCGTTGCTCCAGAAGACGTCCGTCCACCGCGGACTTGAATTTGCTGCGCTCTGCCAGCTCCAGTAGCACCTCTGTGTATGGCCGCAGGTCCCGGACACGAGAGTTTGTCTCTTTTTGATTTGATTCGCTACCGCCGATGCCAGATGCCACTGCACTGCTTCTGTTGCGCTGTCCGTGTCCGAACTCCGACTCTTCTTATTCACAATATACGTACAAATCTTATCGGCCCGTCAGCTGATTGCCGCACAAACATTCTAGTGTGTACTTACTCTTGTAGTATAACACTTTAATAAATACCCAACCCAACTCTGAGTCTTCGGCAGTTGCGTGTTCGGCGCCAACATCTGTGAACTGGAAGAGGTTACATTGAAACCCGTTTCACATGAAAAAAGCAGGGCGACACCTCCCTCTTGCCACAACCGCGTGTGACGTCACTTGGAGGAAGATCCCGCCTTGGTGAAATGGCAACGGAATGATATTTTATGGTTTTTCATTTTTTTTTTTTTTTTTGGCAAAACAAAAAGGTTGGATCAAAGTTTGATTAGAGTATAGTTTAAAGATATTAAAATTTGATATCGATTGGTATAAATTTTAATCTGATTTTGTGCAATAATGACGGTTTTATAAATATTTTGAAAATGTTATCAGATTTTTGATTGGACCTCATCCACAGCCCCCAGCACCTCCCTAAAGGGGGTCAAGGGCAAAAAAATGGTTTCATTCGAGTGACATGTGAAATAGTATGTTTTCGATATCGCTGAACACGAATATAGCCTTAGTTTTTCAAATTGACCTCACCCATGACCTCCAGAACTTTCCCAAATAGGTAATGATATCCATAGGGGCCGTGGATGGGGTCCAATCAAAAATCTGACGTCATATTCGTGTTCAGCGTCACCAAAAACATACTATTTCATGTGTCACACAAACAAAAAACTTTTTTCAACTTTCACCCCATTTGGGGAGGTGCTGGGAGCCATGGATGGGGTCCAATCGAAAATCTGACGTCATATTCGGGTCCAGCGTCACCAAAAACATACAATTCGATATATCACATGCCCCAGATGTTTTTTGAAAGTTTTGCCCAAAATTGGGGGTGGGGATCCTCCCACTCCAATAAAAGATCCCGTCTCGAAAATTGAATATTTCGAAAAAGCATTAAAAGGTACATCTATGGGAATTTTTTCAGAATTTTAAATGGTTAGCTCTCACTTACAGCGTCATTTTGAAATTTGAACTTTCAATTTGAAAGTTCAACTTTCAACTTTTCAAAATTTAAAAATCCTCAAAAAGTTCAAAATGCAATACCCTTTCGAACTGTGAAATCAGTTTTGATCAAAGTAACATTGCTTTGGAGGCATGCGCTGCTGAAGTTGAGTACCTCGATACAATGTGAAAATAATTGAAGCCCCCAACCCACCGCCCCTGAGGGGGCTGGGACCAATACCAATCGATAACGAACTTAAATATGCATCTTCAAATTATGTTCTAATAAAATTTCACCCAAACAATTTCGTTTTGGCAAAAAAAAAAAATTGAAAAACGCAATATATACGAGTAGCTTAGTTTCTTCCAGATGACGTCACATCAGCCGATGGGCGATTTTAAAAATAACTACCTATCTTGGTTTCGTTGTAACCTCTTTCAGTTTATAGATGTTGGTTCGGCGCTACTTCTCTTTGCTCGATGCTGACTCGTTATTGGCAGACGATCTCCGTGCAATGAATCCAGTTCGCATCATGGAGGGGAATGAACTTTTACAAACCTGTTCGATAACTACATTCTCACCCTTTTTTTCCTGTCTCTGCCTACCTATCTCTCTCTCGCTCTTTCTCCTTTTCGAGCCACATTTATCGATAATATATGTATTTATTATATTATTTATATGTTCGTAGTAATTAGTTCTCTTCTATACTATCTGGAGAGTATTTTATAATAATACTCCCATTTTTGAGCGAATTTTCTTACCAATAAACGTATAGGTAAATTCTGGTATGAGAGGTTGTGATCAGGCAGGCCAAAGCACGAAGGACAGAAATTGCTTTTTATTTTCCAATGAGCTTTTAAGACAATCGTGACATGAAAAGTATCTACCTTGCAGACTTTTTTCTTTTTTTGGTTAGCTCAATTTTTTCTTTTCAAAAAAAAAAAATTTCGACTTTTTCTGTTTTTTATTTTTGTATTTTTAAAATCAGAATAATAATTTGAAACGTTTCATTTTTAGATCATTGCTCAGCGTTTAAATTTGTTTTTCAATTTTTTTCAAGCCCCCCCCCAAGGATATTAGCTCAAAACTACAGAAAAAATGTTTTCAGTAATTCCGGGTTTGAATATCATTTTTTTGTTTCTTATCACAGCCCCCTCAACTCATCTACTTCACGACTTCTTCATTCAATTTTTATGAAAATCTATAAGAAATACGAAAAAGCCATACAAAATATCGTTTGTAATGAGCCTCTCTACCCCTTTTCAACTTAAAACAGAGAATGATTGTGCTAGTTTCAGTAGACCATTGAAAAAGTGCTCAAGAAAGAAAGTTAAGTACAAATCTGAAATCGAAGGACTTGCCTACATTTATTTTTTGACCGCTTTGGCAAAATCCAAAAAAAAGAAAAAAACCACAGAACATTTTTTTTAAATACAAAGTTTTCACAGAAAAAAAAATGGTTTTCAACAAAATTGAAAGAATATGAAGAGGGTTAAAAATACCCATCTGGAGAATTTTTTTTTGTCAAGTTGGAAAAAATTCCATAAGACTTCGAAAAAAATGTTCAGCCCCAAAGAATGAATAAAATCGTAAAAATAGGACCACTCATTTGACAACGTAGGCTAATTCTAAATTTCGTTCGATGTCAAATAATTTTAAAATTTTGGGGGAAAAGTACCAATATTGAACAATTTGTAAAGAAAAACAGATTTTTGTAAAAATCATTACAAATAAAATCATTTGAAACAATGATGCTTCATTGAAAAATTGTCCATAATAATTTCAAAAAAAAAAACTATACAAAACAAGGTCATCATACCTGTCTTAATGATTTGAAAAATGTAAAACATTTTAAAAATAATTGGAAAAAGTTTGAAAAAGTGACATTATTTGACCATTAACTAATGGCGTATCCGGGATGAATTTATAGAGGGGGTTTATATTTTTATTTGTGATGGAGGGGAGAGCAAAACCAGATTTTTACGTACAAAAAATCGTTTGAGGTAATTTTTCGAAAATCCTTCAAAACTTATGATCAGATTTCATTTAAATGAAGGTAAAATTACTGCGAGAGCTAAACGTTTTCAAAAAAAATAAGTAATTCAAAAAGCAAAAAAACGACCTTTTTCGTGTGTTTTATTTTACATTTTCACCGACAATATTGATAGAGATAGGAGGGAGGAGGTATTAGGAACAGAGGTTGTCTTTTGCGAAAAAATAGCAAAAAATTAGAATTTTAATTGTCAAGTTTTTGGATTTCGAGAACCAATTTTTTCTGTAATATTCACGTATTTTGATAATTTTAAACGATGGCTGATTTAACATTCTTACAAGCAGATGTTTTTCCTCTGAAATTTTCAACAATTTTTTCAACATTACGTCAATTTTTCTCGCCTTATTAAGATTTTTTACAATTATTTTGTAAAAATCACCCCAAAAAAATTATAAAAAAACATTTTAAAAAAGTAGTTTTTTAGAGGAAAATCATAATTAGAAAAAAATTACAATAAAATTCTTGAAAGAAATTAAAAAATTAAAAATTTATCGAAAGTTTTTAAAAATTAATATTTTACTCAAATCTTAATCATTTTTAATTTACTGAAATTAACTAGGTACCTGTACTTTGGAGATTTTGAATACATAATTTTTACATAATATTTGTATTTTGAACAAATTTCAAAATAATTTTGTGATTTTTTTTATTGTGAATTCTCAAGTGCTTTGTTTTGTTTTTTTTCAAAAAAAAAACCTCATGGAAATTGAAATCCAAAATTATTTTTACTGAAATTGAAAATCATTACAACACAGAACACACAGAGATATGAACGATGACTCTTTCAAAATTGAACAAATACTCCTGACTTGATAATTTTTGTCGAAGAAGGAGTAGAATTTTTCAAGGGTACATTCAATAGATTAGGTACTTCAAGGAAGATCTAGTAGCAACAATTACAGTTTTTCTAATCCTAGAAAGCGTCATTTTCAACTTTTTTTTTTTATAAATATGTATCAAATTCTGCATCAACCATTTGAACTTCAGAAACAAATAATTGGAATATTATGCAAAAAAATCAATCAAAATACATATTTCACTGATCCCTTTGGTGTTTTAAATTATTGCTTTTTTCAAGCTAAAAAATTTAATTTTGAACAATAGGTAGGTATATTTTAAATCAGTGTATGAATCTTTTTTCAAGCCTGACGAAATAGACCAAGAAGACCGGTAGGTATTCTGAATTTTTTAGTCTTCACCTTCTCTTCCATACCCACAAAAAATTAGAAATAAAAAATATTTGTCCATCTTTATTGAAATTTTGAATTAAAAATGTGGGAAATTCGGCCAAAAAAGCACCGCAGCTGATCCATTCCGAACATTAGTCTATACCTATTGCATTTTTTTTGCTCCTCTACACTCATAGCACGTTACTAGTTACTACGTTTCATTGTATACATACACAATTACACATCACTACCAGATGTTATGTTACAACTAATAAATTTTTTTCCCAATATGAGTCACTTCTTCAGCAAAAAGCAAAGCAAAAAAAAAACTTGATGGATGAGACAACGATAATTCAGATCTCGAGCTGTTGTCAAACCATTATCGATGCTACAACATAAAATTACTCGTCGCTGTAAGATCTATACTGTCATAAAATTCGTATAAGAATTATATGCTTTCTTTATCTTATTCCAAGAAAGAAAAAGTGACAACTCTTTAAACATCAATTTCAATGGCATCCACATTGCGCGTAACCTGCTCGAGTAAGTATACGTTCCACGCTAATGTGCTTGTACGCCAATATTCGCGAAAATATAACCCGAGCACGCGTAATTATCTACCTACCTACGGTTCCACTTGTCAATCGTTTATCGTTCGTGATCTTGTTTCATTAGTAGGTAGGTAAGTAAAGGTATATGTACGCGAAAACAATTTTAGATAAATTTTAGTAGCCTAAAATACGTAATAATAGGTCTATTACCTATACATAAATGATCGAGGTCGTGAGTGCAATTAACTCTAATTTTCTGATAAAAATTCGCGATGATTCAATGTTTTTGGGATTTTAATTTTTTTTTCTGGAACAAATTATTCATGCTTAATTTTTTCAAAAACGATCATGACGAATTTGGTAGGGATTTCCGACAATTATGAAAAAATGAATCAGAATAACTTCAGAGCAAAGTCTAATCGAGAGGCAGGGGCAGGAGCAAGAGCAAAATCAGTCTCATGGAGAGTATATTCAATTAAAATGTTCGTTGAAAAAATTGAATTGTAGAAAAAAATTTCAAGTCTGATTATCAATATATTTTTTTTTTAATTTGAAAAATTGCAATTATCAACACGAATTTGAAAAATGCTGGAAAAATTATATCTTTAGTTGGGATATTTTGTTTTTTCAAAAAAAAATCTGAGGTAAATTATTTTTTAAAATTTTTATACAAATGAATCACTCGTATTTTTTTTCGAATTTCATAACCAACTGAGATTTTTGAGGGGGAGGGGGAGGAGAGCAAATTCTCAACTTGAATAAAATTTCACGTAATATGAAATTTATACAAAAAAATATTCCACTTCACTTGAAATGTCAATGAAACCAGCCAACAAAACTTTCCATCGATCATTCACACAAACCTTAACGAGATGAATAAAAATGGAAAAACTCACCATTTTCAACCACCTCTTCGCAATTTATCTTGACAACAAAGAACCAAACACACAATGTGACACGTTTCAAGGTTCATGGATGCATTTGGCTGTAGATAAATAGCGCAAAATACAACCATCGATAGCTGAGCGACCTCTAAATTGAATAATAATCCATTGGGTAGACGTGGACGCGAGAGAAAAATTTGCAATATTTATAGACTCGACGAGTCGACGATCTGAAACAGATGCCAGATAACATACAATGTCCAATTTTGAATAGGTAAACGGATAACTTGATAAAGTACAATGATATCGAGAATACCTCCATAAAAAAAGTCGAGCGATAAAATATTTTCCAAATGATATAACTATTTGACTATTTGGATATGATGATTGAATTGAATAGGTATTTGAACATTAGTAATTCTTTCATTTCATACCTTAAGACTGCGAAGACCGATAACCTTTAATCTGTAAAAATTCACGAAATTAAAATATCATTCGGGAAACCGTTGAAAACACAAAGAAAATTTATCATATTCATTAAAAAGCTATTACTCGGGAGGAATTCCAGCGGTGTTTTATGACCCGGCAGCCGGCTCTGTTGATCGAGGTGAAAATTAATCGTGATTTTGTACCAGCGTACGCGTCTTTGATTTGGAAAAAATACTCGATGAAGATGGAGGTTCGCGAATAAATCACGTTATATTCCGCAAATACAACCGTTATGAACGTGTACACAATTTACCATCATCTCGAATGTATTCGTATGTAGTCGTATCTTTCTGTGAGGCTGTAGTGTAGATGGCTGGTGCACCTGCTAACATAAATATTTTATGCATTGCTAAAAGCGGCATCGTCAACAAGTCTCGAATCTCCTATACCTATGTTTATACTTATAGGTGTACATATAAGATGATTTAAATAAATTTAAAAATAAAAAATTCAATACACCATTTCATCAGCTGCGTTAATGATTAAAATAATTAATTTCGATTTCTTTTTCTAATAATGCGTTTACTAATGGCATTTTTTTAAATATCTCGCTTATTATTTTGAATGATCGTGCATGCAAATTGTCGAAAGGCAGAGTGCATGTGTAGACAGTGCACAATGCAGTATTTTTGTCCTTTAATGGAATCATATCGTCGTATTTGAGATTGTGACTTTCTATACAGAGTTAATTGACAACGAATCGTTTCGATTCACTGGATATCTTTACGAAAGGATAAGTCTTGGACGGATTTAAAATATGCATTTCGCGCATTTGCACGGGAAATTACCCGTAATGGATTGAACGTGTGATCTGTGAGACTGCGATTGCGATTGTCATTTTAATGCTTGACGAACGTGCTTTTGCGATGGTAAATTTCCGAAATTATTATATTCAGGGCAGTATGATTATAGCCTTGGAATCGAGGACTCTACATACACTTGAATGTATGGGTAATAATTTTGCGAAACGAATTTTTTTTTCGTTTCTTCGACATCAACCTCTGAAAGTACCTAAGGATTTTTAAAGCAAGAATTCACGTGTAGGTAGGAAAGTAGACCTAATCTGGTAAATTCGTTCGAAAATTTCAAATAAAACGTCATCTTTAAAACAAAGGTCCTTTTGCGATAGTCAGAAAATTTGTGTTAATTTACAGAAGAAATGTTCTCAGAGAAAAATTGATAAAATAAATTACTTAATTACAATTTTGATAAATAAAAATTGAATAATTTGTCAGATTGTCACCATTTTAAATGCCTACCTACATACTAAAAATTTGACGAAATGTTCACGAAAAATGAGCTAAAAAATTAATAAATCAGAATTATCAAATTGCAAAATTCATGTCTAAAATTGCTCATGTTTCAGAAAATATTTTGCTAAATCTTCTTGAAAATCGCAAAAAAATAACAGAAAATCGGTGAGTTGTAAAAATATTTTCAGTGGAATATTTTTTGACTTGGAAACAACGAGCGGTCGAATCATAAAAATAAATTGGTATTCGGACTTAACGACGTCTATTTATATAATTTAAATTTGAACCCCCTTTGGAATCCTTCCAGCCATTCTATGACGATCTAGGAAAGGCAGAAACATCGAGAGCTCGAATTCAAGAAAACAGTAAATATTCAACTAACTCAGCATTCCGTAATTTGTGGGAATGGACATGTGACCTTAGGAGGCCAGAAAGACAGACAGACAACTTGGGTGAGCCATATGAGCGAGCCAATGACCTCAGTTGGCCAACCAGACAGACACATCAATGAATTCTGAAGACCGGACAGGCAGACAGACGACGCTGAAAAGCCAGACAGATGGGTTAATGACCTCTGGAGACCAGATAGACAGATAGACGACGTTTAAAAGTCAGTTAAGTGGGTCAACGACCTCAGGTGGTCAGCCAGACAGACAGGTTAATGAATTCCGGAGACCGGACAGGCAGACAGACGACGTTGAAAAGTCAGACAGGTGGGTCAATGACCTCTGGAAATCAGACAGGCAGACAGACCACGTTAAAAAGCCAGATAGGCGGGTCAATGACCTCAGGTGGCCAGATAGATAAACCGACATGCATACAGACAGACAGACAGGTCAATGACCTCTTGCAACCAGGCATACGACATTGAAAAACCAGATAGGGGGGTAATGACCTCAGGTGGTCAGATAGACAAACAGGTCAGTGACCTCTGGAAATCAGACAGACGACGTTAAAAAGCCAGATCGGCGGGTCAATGACCTCAGGTGGCCAGATAGATAAACAGACAAGCATACAGACAGGCATGTCAATGACCTCTCGCGACCAGACAGGCAGACAGACGACGTTGAAAAGCCAGATAGACGGGTCAATGACCTCAGGTGGCCAGATAGTCAAACAGACATGCATACAGACAGACAGGTCAATGACCTCTGAAGACCAGACAGGCAGACAGACGACCTTAAGAAGCCAGATACGTAGGTCAATGACCTCAGGTGTCCCGATAGATAAACAGAAAAGCATACAGACAGACATTTCAATGACCTCTCACGACCAGACAGGCAGACAGACGACGTTAAAAAACCAAATAGGTGGGTCAATGACCTCAGATTGCCAGATATACAAACAGGTCAATGACCTCTGGAGACCAGACAGACAGACAGACATACGACGTTGAAAAGCCAGATAGGCGGATCAATGACCTTAGGGAGCCAGACAGACAGTTCAATGACCTCTGGAGGCCAGCTATGTAGACAGGCGACCTTGGTCAGACAGACAGGCAGGCGGGTCAATGAACTTACAAGGCTAGACAGACCGACAGAGAGACGACCTTGGGAACCCAGACAGGCAGTTCAATTACCTTAGGAGGACTGGTAGGCAGACAGACGACCTATGGAGAACCCGACGTACAGGTCAATGACCTCTGCAGACCAGAAAGTGCAGACAGACAGACACATAGGTAATTTTCAAAATTTTGTAATATGTCAACTGTTTTTTAAAAAGCACTTAGGGGAGGGAGGGGAGAAAAAATAAGCGAAGCTTTTCCTTATCTTTTCAACCAATTTGTTTAGAAAATTGTCGCTCTCGCTGCCCTCTAGCATAGTTTTATCCATATTTCTGTTCGCACGGGTTTGAAGAATTGCATTTTTTCATAGCTCCAAACTAAAAATTTACGATCCACAATTTCTCAAAAATTGCATTAATACGAAAAAAAAAACGGTTTTGAACTACAATCGTTTGCACTATTTGCTGGGTACAATTTTGAACTGAGTGAGGAAAATATAATTTTTTTGAGTGTATAATTTCTCAAAAAATGTAAAATGTCGGGATGAGAGTTTTTTCTCGTTCATGATCTGGATAGAAAGATTTCCAGAGTTGTAAGGTGTGTTTTTTTTCTTTTGAAAAAATTTGGACCTAAGAAGTAGACCTTCTCCTCTCACATTTTGAATGTCGTGGCTCTTTGAAAGCAATGGTAGTTGAAATGTGACCAGGAAATAAAATGTTTAAAGGCCCAGTTAAGCTTCCAGATCAAACATTTTAAAATTTCAAGCTTTCTAGGTCAATTTGCTCAATTTTTGATTTTTTTTTTTACATTTTTAGTTCAAATTTTAATTTTCAAAAATGGCCCAAAAATCGATAAATTAATTTGAGCATCTAAAATTTTGGTTGGTGGAGTATTTTTGGGTGCTCTATCGATTTCCCTTAGCCTGGTTCAAAAATGTTTGTACTAGTTGGGATATTTTTCTTGTGAGGAAAAATTCATAAAGACGAGAATCGCAGAGAATTAAATTAAAAATCGTTTGATGTTTCATCTCCATCAGACCAACGATATGGCTTTTCAAGTAACAACATTCGTATCATTATTTTTGACTATTTTCCAAAGACTAGCTCAGTTAGGTAGGTATCTACTACATACGTAAATTTTGTTGAAAAATAGTTCTCATATTATTGAAAAAGTATTGGCAAAAATTCATGTAGAGGGGAGAGGCTGACGGAGATCAAATCAAAAAACGACTTACATGACGAAATTCAGCGTCTCAAGTGGCATCTTTTCAAAGATAAGGCTTTCAAAAATAAGAGGGGCTTTGGTTTGGAATTTCAAACACCAAAAAAAACGTGATTTTTTTCATGAAATGGGGGGGGGGAGAGGGGCTTTAGGGTAGGATATCTTATCCTCCAGGTATCGTAGAGGGCTAAAACCTTTTTTGGAGTACTTCAACTCGGAATTAACCACTCATGGCTACTTACATTAAAATGTAAGCAAATTCGGAGACCTAAAATTTTTTCATGAATCACGATTAATCGAAGTCATTCTACCTGTCAAACCCCCCAATTTCATTTTTCAAGGATCCTTCAAAGTACATTGTACCTATCAATAAATCCAATTTCATTTCTCAAGGATCCTTCGCTCCTAATAGATCAAGTTTAAAAAAAAGACATTTAAATCGAACACAGCCGAGTACCCACCAATGATCTACTTTCATCTAGTTCACAGCACCTTGTAGTTGACCATTAACGAAATGCGATCTTCGATCTTGATACGGTTATAGTAGGTAAGTCGTAAGTAATTGAGTCGTTTAAAGCGTAGGCAAGTCGTTCGTACCTTTAATATGTACAGCTTCATTGTACGCGATTGATTCAAGGCCATCGTATTCGTCCATTTATCTGATTTACGTCTTATAAGTCGTTCGTCCAACATCATAGACATGAGTTCAAAGCTTTGTTCTCCCAGCGTACATCACTATAATATGAGATGAAAACACGCGAAGGTGTTAATGCCAAGTTCATGGACGAATTTTCTAAAAAAGAAAAAAAATTACATTCGGGTAGAGAGTAGGTATAAATTTACATATTTGTATTATGGATACAAAATCTCAGCAATAGATCCGCACGTATCGAAATTCGAATACGACGATTTGGTTTGTCTCCCAAAGAGATACTCTGGTCGCAATCGGAAACGATCAACAGTAAATTTGAAATTAATCTCGCCGGTTTGCTTATACTGGTACCTTTTACGAGAAGGAGAAGCTCGGTTATAGGCTGGAAACGGTCGACTTGTGACCCGATTCTTCTCACCCACACAAAATTTCGAACGACTTTTACTTTCGTATGTGTATGTATGTGCAAAAGACACAGACCACGCCATCGTCGTCGTACGGCGACGGAGACTGAGCACTTGTCGGTGCCATGGGTTTTAGTAGGTCATCAGGGTACACGTCGATGTCGATATATGCGATGAAGATGACCGAGGAGGCGACGACGCCCGAGAATTTGTTCCTTCCTACAGCTCTGCAATGCTCGATGCATCAGTCCATCTGTTCGTGGCGCTTTTTTTTATTTTTATGCATAACTCTAAAATTATATAAAATATATCGACGATATTACGACCTCGTCAGCGTCAAGATCCCTCCTCCTCGTCTGCACTGGTGGCTCGAGAGATTTACGAACTGCATATCGCATATGTAGTATGTACATAAGTTACACACTTGCTGTACCTCTCTACCTTTATAAGAGGAACGATTGGATCGAGAGAGGCATATACGAGCATCGCGCCATCAACCATTAAAGAATCTGGATTCCTAATTCCCGTTATTTAGCCGCCATCTAACTGAAGTGTGCGTCTTTCTCTCTCCTTACCGCTATTCGCGCCGCATTTAACCATTACCCAAGCTGCAGTTGGCCGCAGGGCCGCGGGCCGCGCGCTTCCGCCGCGGCCAACAGACTTCACATGACAATTGAACCGTTTCACGGTAAAAGATGATAATAATAATACTGATATTAACATTACCGCGAGGTGTTTGTCAGGATACCACACACATGTCAGCCCGGCGGCCTCGTTTTTTCCATTAGGTACCGACTATGTAATCAATTTCTCTCTATACCTATGCGAGTCTCTCCCTAGCCCCCATATTCAACCCCCCTCCCCGCCTTTCTCACTTTGCACTATTCTATCAAATGTAATATGCTACTGCTTCGCCAGCCAGCTAGCGACAAACAATGTTTATAATGTAATTGAAACATCTCGAAATATTCTTGCAATTGCGCTGACAGCATCTCCGTACCTTTTCCTATATGGCCAAATGTCATTCTCTAAATCCATTCAAAAAAATCCAAATTACACGCATACCTTCCCATAGGCGTATTACAAGAGTCGAGGAGTCGACCATCATCATCATCATCAGCACCATCATCAACAACAACATCTACGATGTCGTCGACTTGTATTTGTATGTATACTTCCATACTATAAACTCTTCGTCTCTCCACGTCTAACCCAACCCATTATACGGGTTGAAATTACCCGATTACAAGAATATTTATACGGCTTACCTACTAACATACTAATTCTCCTATAACGACGTTGTTCGATTATCGGGAAATTTCCACCATGGTCAAGTACACATCACAGGTCAACCAAAAAATGGTGACCACTTGACCAGGAGAACGTGCAGATCACGTTTCAATCGTAAACCGTCCACAATTATTAAGATGATGGCACTGGTCGTGGGTGAGAAATCGAGTTCGAGATATCGAATTAATACGCCGATTAAGCGTGAAAATGATGGATGAAAATTAATACGTGATATTGTGGAAAGGTGTGGTGGATAGTTGACAGTATTAGGACATTGTAGAGCAGTATGTCTTCGAATTATCGGTGTGACCTTAATGTGGAAATTTGACGGAGGGTTTTGGTCGATGATGATCGTGATCGTGTGATGTGGTTTTGAAGACCGCAACTCCAGCACAATTTAAATGGTGTTTAAAGGCTATCTATTTTGATCATTTGAAATAGGAAAGGAGAAATGTCTTCGTTTTGGAAAGAAAATTAATTCTTAATCATGCCATGTAAGATTTGAATGAGACTTTGATAAATAGAAAAACTATACCAAAAAGTCCCCAAAAACTCAAAAGTTTTCTCACCTGCTAAAATTGAAAAAAAATGCATAGAATCATTATGAAAAAAAATTGAAAAATAATGAAAATCTCTAAGAAATCTTGCTCAACAGAAGGAATTAGTCAACAACTCTTAAAAATCAGTTTTTGAGCAGCTGAAGTTGATTTTGGGTCATTCCATGCCAAATCAGCGGATTATTTGGGGAGGGAGGACAGATTTTTTCACATGTCTGTTTACATATTGAAAAAATATTTCAGAAATGCAAGCAAAAATATTCATTTTTTAGGTTCCTGCTTTTTTTAAAGATGACGGCGATTTTTGCAGTATTTTTCACTCTTAAAATTATAGCACGAAAAATGACTTTTCTCGTCAATTCGTTGACAAATTTGGGGAGGGGGGATTTTTTCACATAATCGTCTACACATTGGTAAAATATCTCAAAAATCCAAAAATTTTCATTTTTTAGGTTTTTGATAATATTTTTGCAATAAGTGTAAAACTTGTAATTTTTTTTTCCTCGAAAATGAAAAAAAAATGTCAGTCTAATTTTTTGATATGTTATTCTACATAAAAAGGACTAAAACTGAGAATTTTTTCAGAATTTTCACTCGTCGAGATCATGGTTATATTTAAATTATAAGTTTTTAAATCGATTTTTTTAGGTTTTTGAAAGTGGCAAAACTGATTTTGACATCATTCTTCGATTACTCTCTCAAAGTACTACAATTTGAAAAAAAGTTCAAAATTCTATTCCACGTACAACCGGAGCTATTTTCTACTGAAATTTTCCATTTTCGGCCATTTTGGAGAACTTTGAAGCCCCACAGCTCCGCCAAAAAAAAATCGAAAAAATGTCCGGTTTGCGTCATTCGCCATCGTTTGATGAGCTCTACATATGATCTGATTTTGAAAAAAGTCGAAGACCCCTCGTCTCTCGTACAAAAATCCGCCGATTTGGCATGGATGACCCTTTTTTCATCTTTGACGAATTTTTGAAAAAAGAATAAATTTTTTAAATGGTAATTTTTTACAAAAGAGTACTAGTTAGATGAGTATGTAAATGTTGAGATCAACATCCCCTCCCTCCACCTATAAAAACTTTCAAGCATTAGGAATTTTCATCAAAAATCAAATTTTCTTTCGCACAGTCAAATCACTTTAAAAGACATTGTAATCAAATCAACAGTCGACAGCTGGAAATTTGTTCGACATTGCGAATCGATTATGGAAGGTAAATTAAGAATCTGAAATCCAAAATTGATGTATCTTTGCTGCATTTTCCCGGTGATTCTTCCTTTCGTCGTGGTCATAACCTATTCCTGTCATAAGTAGATATAAATTTTCATCTAAGTTGTAATAAGCGAAATGATTTTCAATCCCTCGGTGTTCTCACCTTGTACCTCACTTTTTCAAAATTAGGGACCAAAGAAACACCGAGGAAATAATCCAAAAAAGAATGGATTTTCGAACTCAGCAACTTCGAATTAGTCGAAATCGATATGTCACTCTATATTTTTATGATTTTCTAATTTTTTTTTTCAAAAAAGGGGGGCTCTGAGGTGTGTCATTTTCCAATTTTTTCTGAGATTAGATAAAGGTAGAGAAATTTTCAAATTTTACATTACGTTTCGAAAAAAATTATTATCTATTATTTTTGGTTCATTACAAATATATACCTAAATTAGCATTTTCAGGAAGAAATTATAAAATTATCATATTATATTGAAGAAAAAACCGATTTTTTTTTAGATCTCTTGAGCTTGACGAAAACGATCAACTTTGAGCTCTTCTAATGGTTTCCATGTTAGGAGACTACTTGAGCTAAAAAATTGAAAACATAATTCAAAAAATTTGAAAAATTCTCAATTTGTTTAACCTTGAAATGTTTCTATTTTTTACTTTGACCATGTTTATTAAGGGACCTGGTGGGGAGGAAGCCTAAGAGGGGCCAGATCGAAAAAACATGCTGGTATTTAAATTTATATCCTTCAATCTTTTTTTTATTTTTTTTGAATCCTGATCAAAATTGACTACTCTTGCCCCTCTGAAGGATGTTGTATATATTTTGTTCACATTTTCAAATGATGGCCCTCAACTTTCGTTCTGGATCTGGACAGTTGAGCTTTCATCTTGAAAATTCAAGTTTGAGCTTTTTAAAATTTCAATTGCTGACTTTAAATCCTTTCTTTATTCTCCTTGAATATTTGAAAACAGATTTGCTCCAAGTTCAACTAGTCTAAAGATATGAATACGATGGCCTTCAGAGTTTGACAGTTTTGCAAGAAATCGCAAAGGAACGTGAAAAAATTAAAAGATCTATCACATAAAATTTGGGCGAGGGGAGTGATGATGAAAGGAGGGGGGGGGGGAGAACCCATATGATAGAGATTGGTTCACGAGGCCAACCAAAGAAAATTTTGGTAAAGAAAATATTTGATCAAAATCGAAGGACCGAATCCGACTTAATTCTTGGTTAAATATATAGTTGATGAAATAAGCATACTCTGATAAATTTCCATCAACTTCCTAAAAATATCGATCACAGTAACTTTAAAACTAATCTAAAGCCACAAAAAAAACGAAGTCTTTTCCAGCTCCCTGAAATTGTCCTGGAAGGCGTCTACGTAAGTTTTCGAAGACTGAACCTGCAGGTCACAAATTAATTTTATTTTGGCCAAAGTTGATTATCTACGTTTCTGGAGTGATTTTAAAGTGCTGGAAAAAATTCAATATCGGCCGGAAAGTAATTGCTATCGATTGAGGGGAGGAAAGGGAGGAGAGGAAGGCAATAGATTTACATTTTTAGCGAATAATTGCCACCACAACGTGCTATATTTTTGTCATTTTCAAAAATTCTTCAGAAATCAAATTTGGTAATTTTAAATTTGATTTTGAGGTATGGTTGACATGGTCTTTTTAAGCCAGCCAAATTTTAATTTGATTGGAATTGACAGGATACACAGGTTTCCTTGAGAAAAAATGAATAAATATCGACATTGCTCTTCTCTCTCCCCAACCACTTTTTTTTTCGAAAAATTAGAATTTCTGCGAGTGGTCTGGCTAATTAACCTATAAGCAGCTGAAAATTTGGTTTTGGAGGCATTTTGGCTTTTTTTACACGCAACAAAATTCCTTTTGAATCTTCAAGTAGTCAGATCGAGAGGTTCTTTCATACCCGATTTAGAAATTTACTAAAATCGAAGAAATATTGAATCCTTTGAATCTCGAAAAAGCGCCGCAGTTTTTCGCTGATTTTAGAAAATTAACATTTTACAAGAAAAAAATACCAGATGCCCTGTCCATGATATCCAATTATCCCAGAGTAGTGGTGATACAGCAACTTAAACTACACAAGTGTACATCAATTTGCATAACTCATTGAGATATTACAGCTAGGTCTTTGATTACGCCACGAAGTAGCATAGCTTTAGAAAGAGTACGAAAAAAACCTCTTCAATTCTGGCACAGTTTGAAAATTGAAGGAGCCATACGAATGATCAAAATTTTCAAAATATTATAACGCCTTATATGTATGCTGAACATTTAAAAATTTTAATTTACCATAGCTCCTTAAATTTTTGAATTTGAGCTAAAAAAAATTTTAAAAACATTCTTTTTTTGATAGCACAATCACATTCAACCTACCTAAAATTTATGGAATATAAAAGAAATTAACCTTTGAAATCGATTTCTGAAATTTCTTAATTTTTTAAATTTCTAAACCTTTATTAAAAAGTTGTTCGAAACTTCTACGATCAACGATGAATGTCGGCAGACACACTTTTAAATGATGCATTTTTGCTACAGACTTGAAAATTACAGTCTCAACCTTCGATTAAGGACAGCAAGGGCATCAAATTAGTTCAAAATGAAATGAAATGATTAAAAGTGGAGGGGGGAGCTCATCTTCTAATCGAAGTAAACAAATTTTCAAATAAAATTTGAAAAATATTTTGTACCTGGAGTGAGAAATATTACTTAATCAGGCATAAGTTCCCAACAAATTAAAAAAAAAATTAAAATCCATAGTTTTGATTTATTTAAATAAAAATCCCAATTTGTCATCCTGGTCCCATCAACTTTTTCATCTGTAATATCTAGATTTCCTGCTAAAGGCAAAATTAAAATTTCTGGTGTTCTGATTTTCAATCAATAATTGCAACGGAGTCTTCATAACATACAGAAATCGTAAAATGAAAAACTCCTTGAAATTCACCAACAAAAGCTCCAAAACTGAAAATCTCTCAAATCATAGCCTACGTAGGTAGCCTCAATACTCATTAAATTCCGAACGAAGAACAAACCGCACTTGAAAACTACAAAAAAATGAGTATAATTTACTTGATCGAAAAAATTACACCTTAAACACGTACGTAGGTAAAATAAAATTGAAAAATCTTAACCATACTCGTAAAAAATAAAAATCTATCACAACAAAAATTATTCACCATGTCATAAATCACAGTTCAATGAGCTACGTATAAAAAATTTCGCAAATTTAGGCCGAGCAATATTATCAACGGGTAAATAAGCCACAATAGTCTTGGCATTCAACTGAATATTGTCCAAAATGTGGTCATCGTTCGTTACATCATAAACGAAAATTAATAATCAAACTTAACGGTGAATTCTACGTAACGTAGGTAATTATTTTAAAAACCGCAGCAGTACCATAGCTGAAGTATTTCAAATGCAATACGCAACAAATCGTTGAATAACAAGGTAACTCAAACACTCAACATTGTATCAAGAAGTATCGAAAGTTAAATCGGTGATGTCTGCGATGTTTTGATTTTGATTGTAACATATCACATTGACAGCATTAGGAGAGTTGACGATGGATTTGGAATTATCTATATTTGGATTCTTATTGATGATTACTTTCAGTGATTGATTTCTTTCTGCGGTATAAGGTTTGGGTGCAATTTTTGCACCGTAAATCGAATTCAATTGCGGGATGGGTACTTTAGCTGTCGAATTCAGTATTATTGTTTTATTTTGATTTGTTTTAGATTTAACTTTTTGAAAGTTTTGCGTTCTGGTTCCGGTCGCAGAAAGAATAGCGTACGGTATCGGTGTCGCAGCAACGTTCGTAGAAAGTGTACTTATCTGAGGTATAGGTGCATCGTTTTGCACTACGTTCGATGATTTAGCTGCAAATTGAACGAAATTAAAGGAAATGCTCAATTTAAAAACGGTCTTTAAGGTTATAAATTGACGTATAAATGTACCTTGTTGCATGGCCAAAGTAACTGGACAATTTTTATGTGCCAATAGTAAGGTTTTTAAATGAGCTACTTCCGCTTTCAAAGAGACTACTTCCGAACGAAGTTGTTTATTTTCACTGTGCACTGATTCGGTGTCTTGTTTTAGTTGAGATATCCATTTTTTCTTCTTTAATCGACAGCGTTTTTGAGCCATTCTGATGAAATGTGTGATCAGATAAGTACACTTTCGTTTCATCGAATTATGTACTTACGTAGGTAATATATCGAGCAAATTTACCTGTTTCGTTCTCGGGAATATGATAACTTATCGTCGCTCATTTCTCCACCAGAAGGTTGCATCGGAGCGGTATTCACATTATTTTCGATTATGATCGGAATAGGTTCAGGGACGTTGTTTTCGCTTGGCTTTAAAAGTTTTTTCAATTTCTGAAAATTCAATATTGAATATTAATAAACGATTGGATTTAGCTTGTTCTGAAGAGAGAATTCGACGTACTTGTTTTACAGAAGAGTCTGTAGGTTGTATAATTTTCGGACTTATTGCAACGAACGAATCATCGGTAATGATATCGTTCTTGGGAGGTACAATAACGACGCTTTCATTGGTAACCACTGTAGAAGAGAATGTATTTTCTTTCACGTTATTTTTACGGTGTAACACCCTGAAAATGCAGGAATTGATTTAGTAATTGTTTACTCCATTTTAAATGTAATGGAATCATATAAGTTGATCCTATACTCACAAAAATTCGTTGGTTATAGAAGCATTGCTCATGATTTCCTCCCTCTCGAATAATATTTCTATAGTAAACCGAATGCATAATATTAAATCAATGATAATTTCGATAGAGATAAAAATTACAAAGTATCTTACCTTCGATAATCCCAGTTGGAACAGATTGAGGCTTTAAATTGAAAGTTTGCTCCTTGTCTGGACTTTCAGTCTAAATAAAATCACTCGAATCAGAACAGTCACGTCATAAAAACACATATGTAAATATTGGGATTACTCACTAAATCAATGACATTTCTATCAGGTTCGTTGATTTGCGTGGTAACTTGTACATTAATTTGATTTACGTTCGATTCGATACTTCGCAACAATGGCGAATTTTCAGGCGGTATTTCTTCATCACTAAGAACCAATCGTATTCAATTAAAATAAGGATAAAGCTAATCACGTTCACGTGATTAAAATGGCAAATTACTTCGATAAGCCGTCTTCGTCAGCTTCCATTAATCTTGCCATTAAGTAGTCGTTATTGGGTAGTTTGATTTCATCGTCGTCATCTTCGATGATGGGATCTATCAATAGACAGATTTCATTAGGAATTAGGAGCTCATTGTAATTAAGATTTTCACAGGTCAAGATGACGGATTAAGTATACTTACAAGAAGTCTGGTAATCTTCGATACGTTTAGAGTTAGGGACTACTTGAGGCGTATCCAAAGGATCAGCATTAGCACTTTTAGACAAAGGTTCCTAAAAAAAACACATCTGGTTAAGTACTGATCCAATTTCAAAAGAATACGATCAACTTACACTTACAGGTAACGTTGAAGTGTGTTTTGTTTGAACGGCAATTCTGAATGTTTCTTCGAAAGGATTAGTTTGTAAATCTTGAAACAAACCCACTTCTTCGCAATTCCTAATGAAACGAGTTGGTGTTGGCGTTTCATCACCTATAATCAGTAATAAACAACTCTTAGTATTGAGCAACAAGTGATAAATTTCTACGTACCCCTTTGACATCGTGTTTTTCGTAGTTACTTACATTTAAACGGACGCTGTGATATATCCATTGTTGAAACGATTGTTCTCGGTGCAAATACGCTATAAACGACGGTATTTGTAAAGAATACCCATCAATGTGAGAGCAAAATTGATACTGAAATAGAGCGAGTGATCCAGCAAACGGTGCACGTTTCGTTGAAAATTTTCATGTACACAAATACATCGAGTATTACAGAACAGAGTATGAAGGACGAAACGGGTAATTTAAATAATTTTTCATAAGAATTTATGCTCGCAAATTCGAACGCAAAAAACGCAGATTTTTATCATTTTCTCTGAACATTTTTTATCACTTTTATTCACGCATCACGCGAAGTTCAAGGTTGAGTAATACGAGAAACGAACGCATTAAATGAGCTGATTTGTTTCAAATGTAGGAAAATTAATATCGAGAGAAAAATAACCAAAGATATTTAACAACATTTAATAATATCATAATTACGCATTTTTTTAATACAAATTCCATTTTTATTTCGAAATCGTTGAAAAAAATTCAATTTAATGAATTTTACCAACAGCTTTGAGAATTTTTATATTATTACAATGGTAACACTGCAAGAAAATGTCGTCACAGATGACGTGATAAACCGGAGTCTAGTTTTTCAAATTGATGTGGTGGATGTGCAATCCATTTTTTGGAGTTGGCGTTTTCGTTGCTTTTTTTGTTGGATGATGATTGATGGATTGGTTTCGGTGGTAAATAAATTTAAGTATAATTCGATGCCTGATTTTTCGACATTCATATTATTTTAAACTTTGTTCGAATTTTTTTACTGTTGAAAAAATAAAAAATTATTTCTCCGACACATTGATCGACATGGAATTGGGTACCTATTATAACGTACAGGGTGCCCAGAAATATCGAGCACCCCTAAGAAAGTTTTTCATTAAAAATATAGGTTGGCAACGTGAAATAGATGCATATGATTGGTGGAATGTTATCTCTCCAGTCCAACCAATGTCCAACAACCAATCATATCATGTGCTATCATTATTATCATTCACTGTGACCAACCAAAGTATTTTCGTAGAAAACTTTTTTAGGGGTGCTCGATATTTCTGGGCACCCTGTAAGTTGGTACCTATCCATCCTAATTCCTATAGTACAGGGTGCCCAGAAATATCGAGAGCCCCTAAAAAAGTTTTCTACTAAAATACTTTGGTTAGTCACAGTGAATAATAATAATGATAGCAGTAGCACATGATTGTTTGTTGGACTGGAGAGATAACATTCCACCAATCATATGCATTTATTTCACGTTGCCAGCCTATATTTTTAATGAAAAACTTTCTTTGGGGTACTCGATATTTCTGGGCACCCTGTATGTATGACCAGGAGTCCATGACCCAAAACTCGAAAACTAAAAAGCCCTGATCATTTCATATTCGTATTCCTTGAAGCTCAAATGTTCAAGCCCCAAGGCCAAAACCTTAAAAACTGTAACCTGCAAAGCCCTGGCCCAAAACCCAAAGGCTGAAACCTTTTTCTCTGAAAACCAAGCCCCTATAAAGTATAGACAGGGCTTTTCGGGGCTTGTGCAAATTACTGTTGTAGGTGCCTAAACCTAATTATTAATTAATTACCGTGTCTGTGTTTGGAAAAAAAATTATTTGAAAAATGTGTACTTCTATTTCAGTGTTTCTGCACTTCTGTTCTAGGTAGTAATTTAATTTAATTTATTCATTTTTTTTTTTCGTTTTCTCCATTGAAGTATTGAAAAAGTCGGTAAGTAGGTACCTATATTATATTATATCTAGGGCAGAAGAATATATTATGCTCTAAAACCCCCAAAATATGCGCATATTTTCTGCACTCATTTTGATGAAAATAAAATATGCAAAAAAATTTCCTAAAAAGTTGAAATAGGTAAGGTAAAGTGGGGTAATTCCGATGGTAAAATTCAAAATTTTAGCAATTTCTCATTTTTTGGATTTCCTGTACATTTTGGGGCAAAAATGATAAAACAACTTTATTCCTACGTCCTTCAGCTACACATTCACTATATTGAAGAGTGATTTGTGCGGAGGCTTCATACATATAATTTAAAAAACATTTTGTAAGGTTGAGTTATCGGAATTACCCCATTTTTGGGGTAATTCCGATAATGAGTTAATTTGAGTTTTATAAGGAAAGTAATTCTCCTGGGGTAATTCCGAGCCAGTAATGTTGAAATATACCATTTATTGCATACTTGGGTTTTTATTTCATGTAAATTGAATCATTAGAACAAAAATTGAAAATTTTTTACAAATATGCATTTTTGAGGCATAATTTTTGAAAACTAGACTAACTGGAGAAAAAAGCCTCCTTCTAAGGGTTTTCGTTGATAATTTTGACCCCCCCAAAACAATACTACACCAAAACAGAGAAAAAAACATTACAGGGCAATTTTGCTAGGGCTATCGGAATTACCCCAGGGCATGAAAAATGATCGACATGTTTAATAATTCAATACCACCAAACAAATAATTATAAAAGCAAAATCAAAAGAGGTGCTGACACTTTAACACGTATCCCAGGCGCGGACTGGCCCTAGCGGGATACCGGGAGTTTCCCGGTGGGCCCCTCCAAAAAAATGAAAAAAATGGGCCCTTGGGGTAGACGATGGGCCCTCGCTAGGGAAAATTTAAGATAAAACATGCAAAGTTGGACTTTTTCTGTTTTTTGAACCACTTTTTTCGAAAAATTTTCACTCTCGCTTCGCTCGGGCAAAATCAAAACTCATTTATCTGAGATTTCCCGGTGGGCCCCCTTTCGACCCAGTCCGCGCCTGACGTATCCATCAAATTCAGGGATGGAAGAGCCTTGAATTCAGGGCTCCTGCTCTTGGCTCTGGCTCAGCTCCCCGCAAGTTTTAGCTCTGGCTCGCTCTTGGCTCTTGGCTCTTTTTCTTTACATGTGCTCTTTGGCTCCTTGCTCGCTCCTCAATTCTTTCAAACTCCGCTCTTTGACTCTCAGCTCCCTCTTCCAATTTCTTGGCTCCCACTCCAGCTCCAGCTCTGGCTCTTGGCTCTTTAAATTAGAAGTTAAAATTCGTGAAAAATGATGAAAAAAATGAAAATATTCTGCATTTATTTTCATTTTATATCTCAATGAGAAAACAAACGTAGAAATTCTTCATTTTCTTCACAAATGTGAGTTGAAAGTTGAATTTTTGGTAAAAATGTGCGCATTTTTTTACTTTTTTTACTTTTTTTTCTACTTTTAGGAAGCCAAAGAGCCTGAAAAATTTTGTGGGCTCCCACTGGGCTCTGGCTCTTTCCAGATTAAAGACTCCTTACGATGATGGCTCTCTTGAGTAAAATAAGGAGCTCTTTTGCAAGATAGCTCTTGATGTTTTTCTGCACTTTCATTTATTTGGCTCTTGGCTCTGGCTCTAACTCCTCAAAAAATCCGGCTCTTTCAGACTCTAGCTCCGGCTCGCTCCCGGCTCTTCCATCCCTGATCAAATTTCAACTTCTAAACCGAATTTTTCAACAAGTTTTGAATGGTAAAAACGAGTTTCAAAAATGCACTGTTTTTTGCTGCAAAGGTTTTGGGTATTCAGATTTTGAACACTGCACAGACTTGACAAAACGGAGCAGATGGACCATCTGATCATTAATGGGTGTAGGTTAGCACTAAAACTATCTACTCTCTTCATCATTTGTGCCAAAATGTGTTTTGCAACAAAGCTAGGGCTTGCTATCGGAATTACCCCATATCGGAATTACCCCACTTTACCTTATGCAAAAATATTCCCACCATTTCCTACACAATATGGGTATCGTTTTACAGGGAAAAACAAAGCGAATTCAATGGTAACCTCGACAGTTTGATAAAGTGAAAATTTAAGGAGATATTTGCAAGGAAAGGGTCAAAAAATTTTGATTTCAAAAAATTTACAAAAAAAGCAAATTTTGAAGATTTTTAAAAATATTCCCTAACAATAGGGAAAAACTGTGAAAATTGACTAAATATGCTGAAATATGCCCTAAAACAGGTAAAAATATGCTAAAACGTGCGTTTTTATTCGAAATACCTATACTTACTAAAATATGCAGAATAAGTAATAACCAGTGATGCATGGAAACTTACCGCGGTAACTTACCCGAGAACTTACCAGTAAGTTACCAGTAAGTTACCATGACATAAATTACCATAAGTTACCGTGGTAATTTATAAATTTTCAACAGAAATGTTGACATGGGTAATTTTTGATGTTTGCATGTACTGCTGTAGCTGTCTAGATACAACAAATTACAACTTCCCAGTAAGCATGCTGTGACATTAATATCACAGTGATGTAATTTTGTGATGTGTATAGGACATTACAAAGTAATATTTCTGTGACATTTTGCAACATTGCTTTGGAATGGAAAAAGAAATATTTGGCTGCAATGTCTCAAAAATATAACTTTGATGATATCACATAGACATCACTAAAAGATATTACAGTGATATTTCTGCCTCAAACTATATCATTTTTACTTCTCGCAGATAAAGTATGTTGATAATTAGTATATAAGGAAGATACTGCCTCATGCGAATTTGCCCTCATTAATGATGGGCGCTGGAGACTTTGCCGAATGTGGCGGAGTCAACAGCCTCAAATCTCAACTCCAAACTTCAGGAGTTGAGAGAAGAGAATATTTTTGCAGAAAATACATCATATTATTTACACAATTCAAATGAACCCCAATAATTGGTATTTCAACGACATTCAATGGGAATATTTTAGAAATATTTACATCAATATTGCATAGACATTTCCTGGTGACATATCTGTGACATTCTGTGACATTAAAAAATGTCAGTGGGCCCTTCTGAGTGATGTCTGTGAGACCATTTTGATGGGTACATTTTATATCACCAGTTAATCTCAGAGACATCACAAAGTGATATTACACATCTCCGCAGTGATATTATGTGATGTCACTGTGACATTCCAATGCTTACTGGGTTGTACTCTCTAAATTTAAAAGAGTCAAATTTTACTGTATAGCACTTAACAGTAGGGTATGACAACATTCTGGCTTCTTGAAAACTATAGTTTTTGACTGGATTTTCATTTTTCAGTAAATAATTTTCTGATTTGATCAGTCAAATCAAAATTCAAAAGTGAATTATTTACTGAACTGATCAGTCAAAAATAAATTATCATTTATTTAGGTAGGTAGGTACTGTGTTGATCAGTCAAAAACTACTGTGATCAGTTTGGTCAGCAGTAAAAAATTTTAAATAACTGACTTTTGCAGTACTTTTTCACTGTTTATTTCAGTGATGACATTTTGGATTTTGCCTTCTTAACAGTTAACAGTGAAATTTGACTGTTTCAAATTTAAAGAGTAGGTACATACCTACTTCTTGTGAGATGACCTATAACTAATAAATTGTAAAATCAAAAAAAATGAATTGAATTGTGAGGTAAAATAAAGCTGTAAATTTTAATTTTGTTGAATTTCTTGATACAAAGCACACTGTATTACTTGACTAATTCAATACCTTTACCTAGATATGTAGAGGTACCTATTACAAATCTTCACAAAAGTTTTTTTTTTGTTTGATTTGAATGCTCTGTACTTTGAACTTAAACTTGAGAGATGATTGGTGTTGAGAATGAGAAAACGTATTTTTTTTTTGCCTTAATTTCATTCTTGCTACTGGTTAATGCAGTTCTCTTTTCGTAATAGAAAATGCTGGTGGTTCCCATTACTGAGAATGAGTAGGACAGGCAGAAGGCAGAAATTTTCGTTCTGCCCAAGTCTAAATGAGCAGAATTGGGAAATTGGGAGATCTGCGCAAGTCTCTAGCCATTTCTGTCAGTTGTTGGGAGTTTTGGATAATTCCAAGGTAACCATCATCTCAATTCTGATCTTCTGAACCATTTTGGTGAAACTTTATAAGTTACTTAAATTACCGGTAACTTACCGGTAAGTTACCGGTAAGTTACCCAATTATAAATTACCGGTAACTTAGCATCTCTGGTAATAACATTGGCTCAGTCGACTTAAAATCTTTTGATTCGCAATTCGCAAAGATGTGTTTGATATTCGCTTCCCTACCTTAGCACAGAAAAAAATATGTCAAAGAATGTACTTCTGCCCTAAATTTATATCATATCTAAAGGCAGATTTCAAATACATTTGCCTACCCTAAACTGTAAATGCCTGTCATTTACTGTTACATTGTGCTTATGGGAATTTCTTAACCCTTTCGTTATCAGAATTTCAGAAATCTATCAATTTAAATTGGCTCAAATTACATACATTATAATATAAGTAGGTAAGTTCTCAGAGTTAGAGATAGCCTCAAGCCTGCGACAAAAAGCATTTTTTCGATATATTTGTATGTACCTATTTAGAAAATTAGAATAGTTATAGTTCATTGTTCTTTAAAAAATAATAATTGAAAAATTTGGAAAATGTTTAAAAATTCCAAAAAAACAAATTTCAATTTTTAAAAAAACGATTGAATTGACAATTGAATTTGATTTTGAGTATTTTGAAAAAATCTAAAGCACATGTTAGATTGTGCAAACACTACGAACTACCTCAAAGAACTTGTATTTCAAATTAATTTCAGTCAATACATATTACTTCAGTAGATCAGATTCTGAGAATAAGAACTGGAGAATTAGGAATTAGCCTAAGCAAATCAAGAAAATTCCCTCAGGCCCTTGAGACCAACGTATTGTAAATTAAAATTCTCTACCAGTCTGCCTGTAAATTAGGCAAAAAAAAAAAGTTAAAAAACTATTAAAGTATTCAAAAATTCGGAATGTGCCTCAAAATTTTATTTTTTTTCAACAAAAGATCAAAATATCAAAAATAAATTATTGATAACTTGATATATTTTTACTTTATCAAAAATCAAAATTGCAATTGTAAGCCCCCAAAAGCTCTGGAAAGCTCTGAACACTCCATTCAAGCCCAAAACACTGAGCCCAGAAAACCAAATTCAAAATTTCTCGGGCCCCAATCCAAGCTCAAGAGTTTCAACTTCCAAGACTTGATGAATTTTTGATTGAAAGTCCAAGCCCTGAAACCTGAAACCCGAAAAAAAATCATTTGTGTCCACATTCCTGTATCCATCAGACAGGTCCATATATAAAACATTCCTTTTTGCAGTATGACATTGTACGTCATACCTCACGAATTTTATAAAAGCAAGAAACGCTCAGTCCAAAAAATGAATTGCACATCTTCCACACCAACTTGACAAACTAGACTCTGGTACGCGATAATTTCCTTTATTTATTTTATTACTCGCTTGATTTGACTGTGTGTTTTGATTCGAAGTAAATTTTTTTGTCTACAAAAAAACATGAATTAAAATTCAGTTTCGATTGTGTGGTGTCGTTGAAATGTGAATAGTAAAATGTAGTACATTGTTTTAATGATTTGATAATTCGTTTATTTGTCTTTATACTTGTAAGTGAAATAGTTTTCTCGGCTATTTAAAACAATACGTATTAAATTACCCCACTCTTACTACGTCGTTTTTTTTATTTATGTACTTAATCGTTTTCGTTGACATGATCGTAATCGTAGGTTTAGCTATACTTTATTTTTTTGCCTGAATAATTTCGTAGTGTGTTGTGAAAAAGAATAATTAATTTACCGAACGATCGTTCTCGTTCTCTGCTGCATTGTTCTTGACGAAAACTGTGAAAAGTTTCGCGTTACAAGTTTCGATGAAAATGAGTAAATATTTTTTATCACGATGGTGTCATAATTATTGATAATGATAATGAGTTGATTTATAAGGATTTACCTAGCTAAAGATGTGATAAGTTAGATGATGAATCAGGTTGTAAATAATTACATTGTTTTCCGTTGAAATATTCTAATGTGTCGTATTGTGTTGTGTGATTACAGTGCTATACTTTTAAATCGATTCGAGCAGCATTCAACAGATAGAAAAAATGGAGAAAAATTCGACCGATATTAAAACGTTTAATCTTCACAAAAGCCATACATTTACATCGTTTACTCACAGCAGTAGTCATAAAATTAGTAGTTGGTTTACGGCTTTGAGCGAACGTCGAAAAAAAAGTGCCATGAAGACTAATAAGAATTTAACCCTTGGTAAGTCTCTCGACTCGAGTACACATACACAAGCTCTTCTAACAAGAAGTCGAACCTAAATATAGTTTAATTAACATAATTGATTAGTCAACAGTACACGAGATTCGTTTCATTGTTAACGTTAATCGTTGTTCTTTATTTTACTTCAACTCGTTTATGTTTACACAATTTTTATACCATTTATTTGATCAACGTGTTGAAACTGTTACGTAGATTTGAATATTATGCATTCGTCTGTGTAGGTAGACCTACCTAGTACATTAGATAGTTGAAATTTTCATGCTGCATGATTCACCTGTTCTGTTTGTTTTTTTTTCTCTGCATCTGCAGGTGTATTGCACGAAAATCCTGCCTTGAATAATCCAGCCACCACCAGTCCTGAGACCGAAGAACCAGCTGAGATAAAAATGTCCCCAGTGAAATTACGAAATAAATCTAAAAGGATAGCCGAAGTAAGTGTACGCGAATTTTCATTTAGCTAAACATCGTCGTACCGTACGAACGAGAGAAAGTAAAATTTGAATTTACTTTCATTATGAAAAAGTCTTCTCGACGAGGCTACGTACATTTGCATTTTGTTTGGTCTTTCGTTCTTCTTCTTGCTTTCAATTCTGCCGTCGTAGCCACCTAATTGGGTAATTTGTTTAATTGTTGAAATACAATTAGCATCGTTTTAAATGATACTTTTGTTTTTAAGAGGAAAGTTCGGGAAAGGAGTAATTAAACTGGTTACGTTATAGAATGTAACACTATATTCGATGTATATCGATTGGCCTTCGTTATTTTATATCAACTCCATTATCTTAAATTACGATATAAATGGGGTCAATTACTCAGGTTATAAATTTTAAAATCGACTACATTAATCGGCGACTTGCAAGTTTTTTGCAAATCGACATTTACTACTATCGAGATGTGCGTTAAACAATTTTTTTTTCCTACGAATGATGAAAAATTTATTCTCGTGTGCAGATTTATACGTAAGATAAATCGCTGTATTATTCTCGGTATGTATTTATGGATACGTTTGTGTAATAATTATGCGAACAGAGTGGGAATTTTTTTTTCGCCCGTTTTCCTTGCATTGTCGTAAGAAGAAGACGGACTTGAGTGACATTGTAGATGCCCATTAAAATCCGGTACTAAATCATCGTTCGATCGCGTCGTTATTATTGCAGAAAATCAATTCAAATTCGATTCGTTTATTATACGAGTTTCTTAAATCGTAATTCTTTTTCATCGCTTCTGAATATTGTGCTCATGTATGTACGATTACGTCAAAAGCAAATATTTCATATATGATTAAGCACAGCAGTCTTTATCGTCATTGGTGAGAATTACACATTACACCGAGTATTATTGTATAGGTAGGTAGTTGTATAAGTGTTAACCCTCTTCTTACGTCTAAGATTTTTTTCTTCACTTTGTCAGGTGTGTTGGGAATTTGCATCGAATCGATAACGAATTTATTTACTCGTTATCGCGTCCTAAATATCGGTAATTTTTTTTTTCGTCATTTTTGTCAAAGCTCGAGAGTACCTACCTACTTGTGGAAAAAAAACCTTCACGTTGGGGAAATTAAAGAGTAAAAATTATACGATTTCCCTCGAGTTTTCGATTTAATTTACTTGGAAAAAATCAAAATAATTCGCTGAAATTTACATGTATATTTTATAAATTCATTTCTGCACACCATTTCGAGATAATTTTCGACGCAAAACTACGAGTTGCATTGTTTATCCACTTCAGATAAGACATGAGATGTTCGAGTTCAGCACTTTACGAGTCGTTTAAACGCGTCAGGATCATTATAAACGAATAAATTTTCATTAATTTGGATGAAAATTTTACTCGTATACAGACGTAGTGTATCCATTACTGGTACAGTTTCAGTTCTACGAATACGTTTTTTTATGTTTCAACGTTGTTTTCATATTTTTTTTTGTTGTACGATATACGATACGAACGAGTGAAAAATTTTTCAAAATGATTACTCGCAAGGTGAGTGAAATTTATTCTCTCGTTTCTCGCTATTTGCTTATTTCGCGATAAAAATTTAAAATTATCTACAACAATGTTTCTTTACTTACTTACCTAAATGATGGGTGAATTTTTCATTTTATTAAAAAAGTTATTTTAAATTTAATCTCGTTTTGGGTCCACGTTCCTCGTACGTGCAACACGAAGCACAGACGGGTATTTATCTTATTTTTAAATCGATTTCGAGGTTGAAAGTTTTTTTTTTACGTGTAATATCGTTGTAAATTAGTCGAGATGAAGACGAAGGTGTGTTTTTTTTTACTTCGGAGATCAAGACTTTGGTTAGTAAGAAATTTAGATTTTCATCTGCAATTTTTTTTATTTGAAGGTATTCGTTTTATATTGTGAAATATCGATGGTTTGAGGCTAGTTGGGTTGGGTGTGATTCTGTCTACACTCCTACAGACTTGAGTGCTTTTCGAGTTGATTTCAGGTGGAGTCGTTGGCGAACGATTGAACAATTTTTTGATTAATTTTTTTTTTAATAATGAGTGTCAACATTTGAAAGACATCTGTTCGAAAATTCTTCGCGAAGCAGTTTGATTTTTACTCGAATCGTTCGCGAACGACCGAATCATCTATCCACTTTTCTCAAACGGTTATCTTGACAGTAACTGAATAATCTATCACTTGAATTCTTTCAATTGCAAGTGCAATTGCAATCTGATTTATTCGAGCGAATTGTTCTGAACTGATAAAGCGAGCGTTGTGTCTGAGATTTTTCTAGGAAGCTGAGTTCAAATATTTAGTTATTTAAAATTGAATTTTTTGAAAATTTCTGTCCTCTATGGCCTCCTCAGCTCATGACTTTTTTAGATCTGAGAGGCTGAAATTCCAAAAATATGTAGGTAGATATTCCAAATTTCCAACTCAGTTTCCTAAAATTGGTAGGAATCGAGACTCCATACTACATACCTACATTTTTATAGGCTATGTAATTTTTTATGAAGGGGGAGGGTGTCAGGCATTGATGGTCGAATAGAAAAGGAAGTACCTACGTATATTCAAACTCAGCACCCTTGAAAATCTAAAAATACGACATTTCATGTGTTATTTTCAGTGTTTGGTAATTGATTTAAGAGGATTGAAGGCGCAGGAGTGGGAGGGGGAGGAGGGGTTAAAACGATCAGATTGAAAAAGTAAGCCGATATGTGGATATTCGAACTCAGCGTTATAGAATTAGTAATAATCGATATGTCACTCTAGTTCTCGCATTTTTCTTGAACTTTGGTTATTGGGTACCCTTGTACCCCCTCTTCCAGAAATGTGATCCCATTTTTTAAAAATCACTTATGTACATCTAAATATCTAAAAAAGGCATGAAAACTGGTTTTCGTTGTAAATTTTCTGTTTTAAAATTGATCATTTGAATTTTTGAATTTTTGAATTCATCATCATAATGAAGTTGAGCTTCACCTTGAAAGTTTAATTTTGAACTTTCCTGATTTTAATTATCGACTTTTAATCTCCTACTTATTGCTCTCTTTGAAACTTCGTCAGCAAATTTACTCAAAGTTTAATTAATCTCGAGATATGAGCCTTCAAAGTTTGTAAAATTTGCAAAAAATTACAGGTTCGTGAAAATTGCGACTTTCTCCCCATATTTCTTATCTCTTTCAATGGTTAGGAGGCGACAGATACTTGGTTCTTCAACCAAAACGTCGAAGAAAAAATTTTATGAAATTTAAGTTTGGTTCAAGTTCATGTGGAATTGGTCAAGTTGAAATTTTTCAAGAATTAGGGAATTTTTCATTTGAAAATTTCTACAATCTACATATTGACCTCACACTGATTTCGAATCAAAAATATCTACTGAAAGAACTTAAAGCGTTATTCTGTTTTGATTCCTCAAAATTTTCGAAATTTGAAATTTCGTTGACAGGGGCAACTTTTTGAAAAAAGCAAAAAATATTATTTTGTAAAGTTGCCTATTTTTGAAATTGGATGAGCTGGAAGTAAAAAGTTGATGAAAATTTGAGGTACTCTCGATACCTGATTTGATCATTCTATAGAGCCTTCAATTTTAGGTTTGAGGTGGTTTTTATAAGAGAACGTTTTTTGTCCCTCTTACGAGAGAAGTATCGCAACAAGCACCATTTTTTTTGGACCAGACTAAGGGGAATCTTGAGAGAACCCCAAAATACATTTATACTTATGTACTTTTAAATTTTTAGCGAATTTTTAAAATTTCAAACCATTTTCAATGAAAAAAAAATCAAAATTTGATCAAATTAACGAGAATGAACGAAAAAAACTGGAATTCGGTTTACAACCTAGATTTGTTATTTCCTGAGTCGATTCGTGATACTTTTCAACTGTTCTGGAGCCTCCAGCAGATTTTTGGATTCTCCAGGTATCCGAAAAATCCCATAAATTCTGCTCCTATAAGCTCGGATTTTGATCGTATTTGTACAACTTTTTTATTTATTTTTTTTTTAAATTACTGGAGAAACCAGAAATCTGCTGGAGACTTTGGAATGGCTCGAAACTATCATCAATCGATTCGAGAGATCGAAAATACATGGAATATACAAACCAAATTTCAGTTTTTTTCATTTATTGATTTGTGAACTGTAAATTTTTCATTTTGTTCAAAAATAATCGCTGAACTGCTGGAGAAAATTTTGAACTTGAAGTGGTACAAATGGATTTTGAAAATGTGTGGATGCCTGGTAATTTTAGAAATTGGATTTAAATTGAATACTTATTTTTCAAAATTGATGGTATTTTTTTTTGATAAAAAAAATCATTGTTTTGAACAAAATCAAGTGCGAAAAGTTGTATTTTGTGTCAAAACACGAAAAAAATTCTTGTACATACTTAATCTTATCACCAGTGTATCTCGTCAACAAACATGTTCTCCTCATATGTACCTTCACGTTTACTGCAAACATAATAAGTAAGTAGGTAGTAGGTACATGTGGAACTTGAGTTGATTAACTGTGTAAACTGCTTTGAAAACTGTGAAAAATTTGCCATAAAATTATGCGTGTCAATAGTCAAATAACAAACTTCTCTAGTTGTTTACCAATGAAGACGTTTACTAAACCAACCGTTTAGCTACAGTCAAAGCACAAAGTTAATCAGCTTTGTAAACAAATTTTCCATAAATTTTGTTGGGAAAACCTTTGAACAGATTTGAATTCTGTCAGTTGTGGAAAAAACGTGAGATAAACCGGTTCATCGTCTCGATGAATGATTAACTATGTAACCCTATAGTTCTCAGATCTGGATTCAAAATTGTAGGTACATTTTCTGACTGAAATTTTTCTATGAAAATATTATTTATAATTATGCTATTGTGCACTTACCCTCTCGTGTAATTTTTTTAAAAACCAGTTTACAGATTCCATCGTTTTATATATACGTTCGTGCTTAACGAACATCTGCCATAATGCAATTTTTATTTGGTGTGAAAATCTACAAAATCGTAAAAATTTTCGTCGAATAGACGCAAGTCGCGTCAACCTTGAATTTTATTGCCGAAAGTAATATTTTGCAGATTTGAAATCTGAAATACCACAAATTGCGTTCGTGTTCCCCTAATATTTTGCTCAAACTAAAATCCAACTTTGTAAATTTAAGTTGTTTCGAATAAAAAGTTCAAAAAGGACGAATATTTTCAATTTAAAAATGAAAAAGAGAAAAGCATAAAATGAAATAACAACGTTTGAAGAAAATCAAAAAAAAAATGGAAAATTTACGCGTGGTAGTGAAAAGCCTTCGAAAAATAATGATAATTGTAAATTTTTCGTGTCTGCGTCTACGCAAACGACAAACGTCGTAATATTTTTCACATTTTCGATAAAACTTTCTTTCAAATTGGGTAAATAATGCGTCGCGACGTCGAAGTAACCTTGTTGTACGAATTTATACATTTTACATTTTTTTTTGGTAGGTATAAGTTTCATTTAGACGATATAAATTTTCTCTTTCTCTTTTTTGGTTATAAAGGAGAATACGAGGCTGACACGTGTTTTTGGTGTTTCATTTTATTAACATTTTACGTAAACAAAATGCCTTTATATTCTTTTACATACTTTAATGGGGTAAATCCTCAGCTGTCTTGGGCCTATATAGTGTGAAATTTTGAAGTGAGGATTTTTTTTGCCTCACACAGTTTGCTGTGTAGGAGTTCGTTCGACCTTCGAAGTTGAAGTTTAATATGGTATTATTTGGGATAAAGAGGGTTATCGATGGTGTCCGACAGAGCACGCAGATGAGAAAACACACAGGATGTACGAAAAATCACGTTTTAGGGCTCGGATTTCATCGAATTGTCTTTTGTTTCATTTGAATCATCTTAATGTATACAAACACTTCGTCGAGAAATGAGAACCGTGTCGTATTATCATTACAATGGATTTGTGTTTAGTGATCTCAATCTGTTTTTACTGCGTTATTTTTTGTTGTTTTAACGCTCCTCTTTCTTCTCGTCGTCACAATTTTGAAATACGTAACGAGAAAACGAAATTTGCGAATGTAAAATAGGTTTTGGGATATTTTTTTGAACATGTCGTTCTACATAATTATGTACTTAGAAATCTAAAAAAATGGTGGAAAACTTGAAATCGATTAAATGCATGTAGCTCATTCATAGTAAAATTGAATATGGAAGTCCATGCTTTACAAACCTGTCAAATAAAACTACTAACATTCTCAAAACTGTTCAAAATTCCTCCTTGCGCATCTGCATAGGTGCTCTCTATTCATCTCCAATTGATAGTATTTATTGTGAAGCAGCAGAGCTTCCTCCTGATTTTAGGAAAATTCTCATGACAGACAAATTTTCAACAACTGTTGCAAATAATCCATCTCACCCTCTTCAAAGGTCACTCAATGTCTACAGCTCTCAGCATTTCCTCCATACTTCAGGTCCAATCCCAGAATTTATCAAAAATATGAACAACCTACAAATTGACCTAAAAAACCTAATACATCAACCAATATCTTATCCCCCTTGGTCTCTCAAACCTATACAGATGGAATTTTACTTAAGAAACTACCCAAAACATGATCACTCCCCATTATTAATCAAGAGTCATTACTTAGAACTGTTATCAAACTATACTGAATATAACTTATGCTTCACAGATGGTTCAAAAATTTCTAATATTCATACTGGTTATGCTTACTCAATCAATGACAAAGTTCTCAGTTTCAAAATTCACAACTGTGCCTCAATTTTTACTGCTGAACTCACTGCCATAAAACATTGCCTAATAGACATAATTTCCATTCAATCAGAAAATAAAAAATTCCTAATCCAAAGCGACTCACTAAGTTCACTGCTATCCATTCAAAACATTTTTTCTGACCACCCCATAGTCCAAGACATACATAAGTCCCTTTTTAACCTCCAATATTATGATTACTCAATTAGCTTCATGTATGTTCCCAGCCACATAGGTATCACTGGAAACGAAACTGTTGATAGATTAGCAAAAATAGCCGCTACCCCCTCCCCTCTTACCACTCTCACTCCTGATGACATTAAATCTCTAATCACTCACAACACATTTACTAACTGGCAGAACTTTTGGTCACAACAAACTTCAAACAAACTCTTCCAACATAAAAAAACTACTCTCCCCTGGAAAAATCTAGGCCACCTGAACAGAAAAGAAGAAATCCTGATTACCAGACTGAGAATAGGCCACACAAAAATTACTCATAACCACTTGTACCAAAAAGAACCAAAACCCTCATGCCAATTTTGCAGAAACGAACCCATATCCATCCAACACATACTTTTCAACTGTCCCCAACTAAAACAAAACAGACTTACACTACAGATAAAAGAAAACCCACCTACTATCCCTGACGAACCCTCAGAAATACAAAAATTCATCTCCCTAGTAGAAAACATCGGCCTCACAAACCAAATCTAGCCCCCCCCCCTTACGGGTGTAATAAAAACATTCTATACCTACTCTATTTCTCTATTTCATTCAAATAACCTCTGAATGTTTTACATCGTTGCCAAATACATTATACAAATTTATTTTTGGTAGTTTTCTAGGGGATTTTTAAAAAAAATTCTGATGATTTAATCAAGTTTTTGTAAAATTATATATAATATATATTTTTTTGATGTTTCGGACTTTATTGAATTTTTTTGAATTTTTATAATATAATGTCATCTCAACTTTCAACTATTTTAACAAATTTTTGAGCAATTTTTGAAAAATTTCATCCAAATCATTCAAATATTCAAGCAATATGTCAATTTTCAATATTTGATGTTTCAATTTGACAATTTTTTGGTATTTTTTGAAATTCTGATGAAATTTGATTCGAGTTTGATAATATTAAAATAATTTTTGGCGATTCCCAATGCTTTTAAGTAATTTTTCCAGGATTTGGCTCAAGTTTCAAGATATTTTATCTTATCTTTTTTAGTCATTTTCAGGTTGTTTTCATGTTATTTTAACTAATTTCAACTGTTTTCAACTATTTTGGCCTAGTTTGATTCAATCTTATTGATTTTTTATCAATTCGTTCGCGAATGATTCACCAAAAATTGAGTAAATGAATTGATTCTTTCGCGAATGAGTCACTTATACGATTCGATTCGCTCGCGAACGAATCACATATACCTACGAATCAATTCGTTCGCGAACGAGTCACGTATACGAATCAATTCATTCGTGAATAATTAATAGAAAATTGAGTAAATGAATCGATTCGTTCGCGAACGAGTCGCTTATACGAATCAATTTGTTCGCGAATGATTCGCCAAAAATGATTCAATTCGTTCGCGAATGATTCACCAAAAATGATTCAATTCCTTCGCAAAAGATTCATCAACAATTGAGTAAATGAATCGATTCGTTCGCGAACGAGTCACTTATACGAATCAATTCGTTCGCGAATGATTCATCGGAAATTAAGTAAATGAATCGATTTGTTCGTGAACGAGTCGCTTATACGAATCAATTCGTTCGCGAATGATTCACAAACAAAATTCAATTCGTTCGGGAATGATTCACCGAAAATTGATTAAATCTATTTTTTTTAAAAAGTATTTCAAGCGGTTTTTTGGAGATTTTTCTCTGATTTTGAAATTTTACATCAACTTTCATTAGTTTTTAGATATTTTCAAGGCATATTTTGTATCATTTCATCTCTAACACGTTTTTAAGAGTCTTCATAATTATCATTTTAACAAGTTTTAACCCTGTTGTAATTTGTGAACAATTTTTTGGTTAATTTTACTTAATTTCGTCAATTTTTTGGAATTTTTATTCCAATTTTCAATTTTGAGCAATTTTTTAAAAAAATGTACCCACTTTGAAAAACTTTTATCGGTAAATTTTTGTTATAATTTTCAACCATTTTTTGATGTTTCGTTCTTTTTTTTTTGTCAAGATTTTTTATACGAGTAATTTTGCAATGTCACAACAATTTATAACTATTTTCAATAGTTTTCATGCAGTTTAACCGATTTTAAAGCAATTTTTCGAATTTTTAGCTCCTTATAGTACCCAATGCCAAATTTGTGCAACAATTTTTGAAACGTGATGCAATTTTGATGCAATTTCATTCAACTTTGATAATATTTAAATTATTTTTGGTCATTTTTAACTGTCTAGGAGACTTTTGCAAGATTTAGCTCAAATCTCAAGTCATTTCGTCTCATTTTTTAGTTATTTTTAAATCCTGTCTCATTCCAACAAATTTTAACCACCCCCCCCCTACTCCCCCATTGAATCCGCCTCTGTCTCAAGTGTTTTTTTTCCTTTTTGATTTTCTAAAAATTATTTCTATTTTGGTGGATTTTCTAGTAGTTTTGCTGTCAGTTTTTGAACTATTCATTTTGAATGCAGTTTCGATGCAGTTTTTGAATATTTGTAGTCATTTTAAAAATTTTAAGCGAGTTGTTTTTTTATGTGTGTGTGTTTTTTTTTGCCAAGATTTTGCAATTTTGAAGCTCTTGGTCCAAAATTTCTCATCTCCCTTCCTTTTTAATTGGTGTTGAGAAGTAATTTTGGATTGACAATTTTGGAAAGTCATCTAGTTTTTTCATTTTTTCCCCCTTGACCTTAAATTAAGTTTTGATTGCTGTTTGAGATTTTTCGATTAATATTTTCAGATTATCAAAGTTGCCTTCTTATGAAAAAAATTGAACACGATTTTTCGAAGTGTGCATTTTTTGATACTTCCCAAATTTCTATGGCGTACCTCCCTCTCACCCTCTCCCCCTTCCCAAAATTACCACCAAGTTTTCTAAGTAACTTAGTTAGTATTTAAGGACATGATGACCATCACCGAATTGCATATATTTAATAGACCATCTCCACAGGTGATTGGTTTCTCTTGTCAAATTCATGGTCCTCTTATTTGGCAGGTCTTTCATTTTCAAAGCTATTTGTCATTTTTTCCCCTTCAAATTTATAACAAATTACACCATTTTAACCATTTATTTTACAATGTACTCGTATTACCCAAGCACATAGGTACATCTCTCTTTCTTTTTCTGAATAGGATTGCTTATCTGTACTAATTCTCGCTTTTTACACGGTAAATACATAGGTAATATTATAGGTATACGCATAGACCATAGAGGTACATATTTCACCGGCCGTGAAAAAAAATTACGTTTTAAAAATAACCGTAGATATGTTTACTACACGGCGAGAGATGAACATAATGTGTGTGTAGGTATAAACTTACGGTATGTACATAAAATACCTACCGTAGTGCCTAGTGCCTACTACAAGTACAACGCGGTATTTATCGAAAATTTTAACACATTACCAGGGTACATGTCGCTGTATAGTGTATAGCTGTCGCCATCAGACAGATATTATTTTATAGCTGCATCGTTTTGAATGACTTTCGAATGAAATTGAGCCATTAAAAAAAATTGTAACGATATTATATGCCTTATGCCAGCAACACACGTTGAAAAAAAAATCATCGTCATTGGTGCACGCGAAGCGTGAAACAGTATTCTCGTTTCATTATCATCGGAACGATTCGTGTTTTAGAAAAAAAAAAAAAAAAAAAAAACAGTAAGTAAAGAAAAACAAAACGTGAAAAAAGAGGGAAAAATTTCGTAATTCAAATTCCGTCATTAACGTTGACGTTTAACTCGCCCTCGCCCCGTTTCCTGATTCCCTTCTCATCAATGGATCCGCTGAATTACTCGTAATATGCCCTGCTCTCCCCTCTGCTTGTAGCACTTTTATCTCCATCGTTGATATTTAATGCTGTACTTATCGATGACGACGTAATCGTATATACGACTTGTTTTAGCGATCGAAATGACAATTTATTTAACGACTCGCGAACCAAGTGTTTGTATAATTCCAACGACGCGACGAAGTATCGAGTAAAAAATTATTCCCAGCTTGAATTAATAGTTTGATTCATTTCGAAGGTAATACCTCTATACAGAGAAAAAGAGCTTCTGTTACTTAAAATGGCTGCGTGTCTCGGATGGATTTAGGTTTAGGTTTTTGTTCGTTCATCTCTTCTTACCTGTATTTGGCGAAAGAATTAAAGATTATTAGAATGTAAATTTAGAAGCTTTATTAGGTTATTCGATGGTATAGGAAGATAACACACGTTTACTCTAACGATGTTCTTCGCTGCCACACGACTACATAGACTTTACGATGTGAGAAGGGAAATAATTATCACACAAATTAACGACCATAACGTTATTTCATTTTCGAATTTATCGAGTTCCCTGTGAGATAAGAGAAGAGCAGTGTGTACTTTTACCTTTGTAAATGTTCTCCTCATCTCTCGGGTGTTCGAAGGATTAATAACTAAGTTACTCGATGAAAGGTGGAAAGATGCATCGAGGGTCGACGAGCCGGAGGAGGCTTATCGCTAAAAGTTCGTCAAGTTCATCTCGCGATAATAAGTGTTACTTGAAATTAGTGTAAGTAATGTGGAACGAGAGACGTGTTTTGTCGTCGAAATCGAAACATGATGTAATTTGAGAGTTCGATTTCGCTAGAAAATGGCTGAAGAGAGGGAGGAAGAGGTGGGGTGGAATCGGTATCGAGTGTGGGAAAATTGAGAAAAACTTGGATTTATTGATCGAATAATTCGCGTGGTAAATTACTCGTGTAAATGTGTTTTCGAGTTAGGGGGTTATTTAGTCGGGGGGGGGAGGGGAGCTTGTTTTAATGTAAGAGTTGGATATTTTAATGGAGTGAGGTGTTCATTTCGACGACGAGGGAACGATCAGAAGTAATAGTAAGACTCGTATTCAGGTTTTTAAAAATTCTCTAATTTGAAAATTGAAGGGGTGGTGAATGAAATTTACAAAAATGTTCATGGAATAATTTTTCGAGAGCTTTTTGAGGAATTCAGTTCATAATAAAATTGTTTTAAAAAATTACAGAGTTTTCAAAAAATTTTCAAACTTGAAATTTTTTTATTTTGAAGCAAAAATTCTATCCTAGTCTTTGAGGCAAACAAAAAAAAATTCTGTTGTGAAATGACCTGTTTCTCAAAATTGGAGGAAGTTGAGGCAGATGTTTTATTGAAACTTTGGGTTTTCAGGCTCACCATCAACATTTTTTAATATGGAGCATGGAGCTCCTTTAGTTTTAAAGAACAATTGTTGTGAGAGAACCTTTTTCAATCTATGTATTTCAGTATATTTGAAAACTGTGCACTTTAATTTCTAATTAGGAGAAACAAAATATTGAGAAAAACTTATTTCAAACAAGTTTTCTGTCTTGAAATATGAACCCAAATTATTGAATAATTTGATAAATTTTAGTATGATGTTGTTTTTTTTTTCATCTGCCATTAAAATTCAAGTGGACTCCAAAACTTTGTTGAGAAAAAATATTCTTCAATAAAAAAAAAATAATAATCGTGAAAATAGCTTTTTGTAAATTTGAACAAATGACGTCATATTTTTGTGTAAATCTAAAATTGATGAAAATTCATTCAGTTTGACTTTATGTTACTCCCTCCATTTTTGAAAAAAAAGAAATTCTCCAGGTTGAAAAATACTTTCAATAAGTTTTCAACTTCTGTGATCTTACATGTACTTGGTTTTCTCGGTCATTGACCTTTTTGAAGCAAAGAAAGGTAGTTTCCAATTTTTCGAAAGTTTTGTATCTTGGATCTTTGCCAATCTCTTGTCAGCCACGGTTTTTTTAAGGTCTGATGATACTGTAATGATCTTTCTCTTGTAAATGATATGATAGCTTGATAAAACTCTGTATTAAAGTTCAGTTTCCAATTTTTTTTTCTTCAAAATTTTCACTTTTTGAAGACCCATAAATAATGAGCTGGACAACGGTGATTTTTAAGCATAGGTCTAAATTCGCGTAACAGACTTGAAATTGCTCGAACATATTTTTTGATTATTGTTTGGATATTTTCAGAGAAGTGAAGGCTAAAATAGAAATCACCGGTGAGAATAGTGCGGGTGGAGGGAGGGAGGGGGGGCTGAAAACTCAATGTATTAAATCTAACGAAATTACTTTCTAATTGACTCGAAAGAATTTTTAAAACAAGTGATCAAATTTTTGATTTTTTTTTTCTAGCAGGAATAGCAAAAATATTTTTTTTTACCTACTCTATGCAAAAACGGCTCTTTCTTTTTCATGAGAAATTTAAAAATCGATGAATCATTGGAAAATACATAAGACATTTTGAAATACTGATAAAAATAGTTGGTATGTTATGATTAGGAGGTGAGAAATCAGGTTGATATGACGCATATTTGCAAGTAAAAGAGAAATCAAAGTGCAGAATTTTAATTTCCTCTCATTTTTCGATTTCATTCGTGTTTCTTCGATCTAAAAAATTTGCCATTGTCAATCTAATATTATTTTTATTTTTTCCTGAATTGATCATGAAATTTAAAAATTGTTGTGGTTGCTTATTCATTTATTTTTTTGTGAACATTGTTGCCCTAGTTTGAAAAATGTTGATTGAAAAAAGTAATTTTATTTTCAAACAGCAACAAAATTTACTCGGACTTCCTATTATTTGTCCCTATTTTCAATATAAATTTTTCCTTTTTGAGTTGATTACCTCAAAATGTTTTTTCTCTTGACCTAGAACTTTTAGTGAGGAAAACAAAATCCTAATTTTATATAAATTCTTTGTTTTGAAAATTCATCTATTTTTATGTTCATAAAATATAATAATTTTTTATTGGTTGGAGGGGGGGCACGTCTTGAAAAAATTGAATGGGAGGATTTTAGAATTGTAATTTGTAAACATTCTGATGTAAAACAGAATTGTGAAATTTTCCATTTACATTGCATCAAGAATGAAGTAATTCCAAAAAAAAAAAGAGAAACATTCAAGATTTTGATGAAAACAATGCGAAAACAGAGAACAGTTGAATGAAAATATTGCAGAAAAATTGATAATGGTTCAAAAACTGAAAGTGATTTGTTTCCATAATTTTTATTTATGTACAAATATTTAAAAAATCACTAAGGAAAGATATTTTAAAAAATGACAATTTTTGGACGAGTTTTTCTCATTTGGAATTGACAAAAAAGTGTATTTATGTTTTTTTCCCATAAAATTTTGAAAAAGGAATGACATTTTAATAACTTGACTAATTCAGGTTGTAGAATACTTGTATTGGAACAAATTTTTGCCAAAATTTTTATGCAAGGGATAAAGGTTTACATTCACAAGTTATGCAATTTTTTCTTTCTTGAATTCTCGACTTTCTATACCAATAAATAGAATTCCCATTTCGCAAACTCATTATAGAAACAATAGACGTCCTAATCGAGAAGACGATGCTTTTCATAACAACGCTAGATTATGCATATAGAAAGAAATACATAAATAGATAATTGAACTATCTTGTATCGTATTATTGCGGAACTGTAGTAGCCTACGTTTTATGAGACGATGGTGGGCGATTGATAATAAGAGTGGTAATAAAATAAATGGTAAATGTTATGAGTCGAGATACGCGATGTGTACATGTTTTGTGTGTCGTTTCGCGATTTCTCGCTTATAAATGGAGTTTGTTATCATTACGAACCTTGGACTTGGCGATCTTATATTGTTTGGGGCGAGTAATTTGAAGCTACATTTAACACGCTAATAAGCGATTTTGTAACGAACTGTGATATAAAATGAATTTTGCATTTAAAAAGATGCACTCGACGTACTCGTATTTTTACTAAACGATTATTATTTTGTTGAAAGTTACGTAATAAAATAATGAAGTTAAAGCTCTCTGGATTTTTTTTTTTTTTTCGTTGATCTTCGCACATCTGCTTATGATTCTACTTGACAGAGATATACACTGGTGTACTTTTGGTTGTTGTATTCGTGCTATAAACTTGAAAGTGCAAGCAATAATAATGTCATGTCGTACGTTAAAATAGAATTACTATAATAATGGGAATAGATGCAAAATACGAACAGTAGTAGAGAGAGGAAATAAGCCAGCGGGAGTGAGAAGAGGATAATGGTATACACAGGCAATCGTGTATACATATTTTTAGAAACATGAGGCGACAACGACGAGAAGAGTGAGGGATATTTTTTTTTCGAATGGTGAAGAGTTGGAGTAATTCGTAAGTACGCCACCGACGACGTCGAAGTTGGACGCCTATCGAAGGTTTTTCTTTTTTTGGGAAGTTGGCGACGCGTGACGAGACGATGAGAAAATTATTGTCGATGAAAGTGAAACGTGTATGGAGACTCATGGGTGGTACAGAGGAGGAACGAGGGAAGAAAGGATGGCGGTATTGATGTAATTAATATGATTACGATTCAACGTACGAGTATAAGAAACAATGAGACGTTCGAGTTGTTTGTTTTTTTTTCAAATTATTCGAATCAGGGTTTCAATTTTTCAAGCATTGTCATTGGAAGATTAAGTTTTTTCTTTATTTTTCATTGTGTTCGAGAATTGAAATTTTGGATATTGGGAATAGCCATAGGTATACGAATGATGGGCGAGAAATGATGAAAAATTACTTTCATGTGTCATTGTGGTTTTTAAGCCAATTTTGGACCCTTGACAAATCGGTTACTTGATTGCCAAAAATACGTTGGATTCGGTGTTTCAAATGAGTCTCAGATGTTGATTTACCCGAAATGATTTTTTTTTTAAATCGAAGGGTGAGGGAAGGGGAAGAGAAGAGAATATTCAACTTGGAAATTTGAACGAGATTTTGTGGAGTATTAGAAATTTTTCAGAGTAGAATAAATGATTTGTATCTTGTTTTGATCTGATTTGTTTACATTCGCCTTTTTAGTCAAAATACGAGTAAAAATAATTCAATTTTTCGAGAATTTTTTCTAAATTTTGAGCCTACAATTTTGCCTATAGTAATTTTGTCTTCCAATTTACATTTTTTTCAAAACGACAGCTCGATAAAATTCTGCTCTGGGACATCATAAATATTTTCAATATCGAGGACGCAGTTTCAAATTCAATTTTTTCAAATGTTGTCAAAAACCAACAAGAAACCTACTCCACTTTTTGGCCAAAATTAAACAATCAGAATTGCAAATACCAGTGGTTGAGCCGGGCACAGTTTTCAATCAGTGGGTGCTTTCAAACCCATGAGCAGCAGGGTGTCTACAGGGTGGTGAAAGTAGCGAGTGATTTTCAGCAGGAAAATATTTTGTAGAAAAAGGCTCATTTATCGACTTTGTTGGTACTTGAATTACACATTTTTGAGAGCTTTTGCCCTCGCTTCGCTCGGGCTATTCACGCTTCTTTTTCCACATGTAAAAATTATTATTCAAATTTAAAAAATGTTCAAAGTTTGAATCAGAAAAATAAACTCCTCCTTACATAAACTTCTCAAAACATGAATTTTTGATAATTTATGGCCTTGCTTCATTTGAGCTCGTTTGCATTTTTCTTCAGTTTTAATTAAAAAAAAAAAAATCATATTTCGAATTTCAAAATCATAAACCAAAATAAACTCGCCGTTTTATTTCGAAAAATTGGATTTTTTTTTTTTTACAAGAATCGTTCAAATTTTGCAATAAATTTTGTATCTATATTTTTTAAAAATTTGTTATGTTGAAAAAAGTTTTTTATTCGCCCAATTTCGTTACATTTAGCAAAGAACCTTAAAGGCAAAAATAGAATCAAAAATTGAAATAATAAAATTTCCTAAATTTTCGAAATTCGTTTGCTCGAAAAACATTTTGGGATGTTTAAAAACATTAAAAAAGCGAAAAATTTGAATGTAAAATTTTGCCTCGCCCACCCCCTCCCCCTCTTAAAAAATCTCAAATGTTTAAAAAACGTCATGCTAAAAGTCCTGTTGAACCCTGCTAAAAAAAAAGAAGAAAAATCGATTTGCGGAGGAGGGTTGAAAATATTTTTGAAGGGTATGACTGATGATCCTTTTTTTGAGAGGTAGTGAAAAAGCAGTGAAAAGGTAGCGATTTTCGGCCTGAAAATTCCTGTAGACACCCTGCCAGTAGATTTTTTAGTCGTTCAAATCGATTTTTGATAAATTTTGCAAAAATTTAAAACTACATAAAATAAAAGTAGGCCTACTCGAAAATTGGAATTTTTTGAAATCTGATATTGTCTTACTGAAATGTTGCGAAAGCGCAGCTTTCTGGTTCATTTCAACCCCCTGAAGCCATATTTAATGTGGTCGAGTGGTTTTCAAGCCTCAGGGTATTCATTTTTTCATTTTTTTGGACCTCTGCCTGCAATTATTACTGAAAATCAGCGTGGGCAGCTAATAATATTGCGATTGGGAGTTTATTTCTCTACAGTCCGAACAGAAAATAATATTATATTTTGTATAAATTTCAACGGTCGGGTTGAGGGAGGATTTAAACGCTTATTTTCTGATCAGCCTTCAACAGAAATAAAATAATCAAAATTATGAAATTTACTCAAAGCTCATTCAGGGAGAGAGGAAAATTGGAGATGCCGTTGGAAATTCAAACGGGGGAGGGGGGGGGGGGTTAAAAAGTATTTTTTTGAAAAGCTTTCAACTGCCATAAAATAATTTAAAATATTGAAATTTAGTGAATATTCATTTGTGGGGGGGGGGGTGAGGAATAAAAGTATCCAATGATCAATTCGAAGAACTTCTCCACAAGGTAGGTGTTTTTTCCTCCGTTCCGAAGATTCTACGGGAAAAATGGCTGGAAATGGATTACGAGACATTTTTTTATGGAGTGAGAGTGTCAACTTGATCTCGTCGCTTTCGTTTTTCATCGTTTGGAAACCGGATAAAAAATATATTTTCGTATCCTCTTGCTGACGATTTTAATAATTCGACATTTTCTGATTCATGTACTTCAAAAATAAACTTTAACCACGAAAATTGATATCTAAATTGATTTTCAGTCTTCTCGAGTGACCTAAAAATCAACTGAGGCATTTAAAAATTTGTTTGAAGGGGGGATATGGCTTTTTCAAAAATCCAAATTTCTTGAGTTTTGAACTCAGGGGGTTCAAAATACGGTCTTTATGAGAAAATTTTTTTGAAAGTTGATTTGACCAACCCGACTTTGACATGAAACTAAATTTTGAACCTTTGACGAATAAGTTTTTTTTTTGGTCAAGAAATATACTTTTGACAATTTTGCTAGTTCTTCGTGGATTTCCAAAATTTAAAAATATTGAAGGAAAAGATTTTAAATCCATCGGTTATTCTTTACAGGGTTTTGGGCTGTTTTACAAAAAAACGATCACTACAAAATTTTCATTCACTGAGAAACACATCTTCTTCCCTCCCTAAACTCTTCAAACGAGCCATAAAGTACATAAAATATTCACGAAGTATTTTCATGTTTTTTTTTCAACTTCAAAATCGAGCTTTTCCTCGACCCATTAGACAAGCCACGCCTGATTCTTATATTTACAACATTAATTCCAACTTGTGTCGGTTAGTCAAGTCGCTGATTGCTATCAGAGCCTAAAACTGGACACTGCAGACATCAATTCTTCGTCATTTTTTTCTCATTATACGTAGAACTATCACGTTTCAAATCATAATGAATGAATAATTCATAAAAACACCTATAGAAATTTTCAATTTTTTACCAATTCGAAAAAAGTATAGCTACTCGTACATTGAAAATGAGAAAAAAGTTGCGTCACGTCGTTGAAATAATTGTCATTTTCTCCATTGAAAAATATATCAAAATATTTTCAATTTTTACCCAATAACCTTCTCTCTCATGCCCTCGCAGTCCAAAAAAAATTCCAAAGCTTTTTTCGTTTTTCTCGTTATCTCGATGCCCATCATTCATGTGTATACTTGAATCGATCGCTTGAACGATATAGAATAATTTTGGCATCACGTGCGTCCTATGAATTGATATCATTTAATATTGGATACCTTCGAATTGGTTTATAAAGAGGTTTCACCTTGACAAAAGAAATTGTACAGTATAATAGACGCTTTGATGTATAGTCTACGAATATAATAAGAATACTTATATATTTTATATATACGTGTTACGTAGGTATTTATATTTTATTAATAATAAACACGCGTGTACTATCGAATGTTTGAAAAAAAAATCCAATATAAGTCTCTCAATTGTTACGTCATAATTGTGATAAAAAAGCTCTATCAAGTTACCTTTTTTTTTTATTCATTGGTATTTATTCGATTCAATTCTTACGAGTTTATTTTGCTGTTTTTTTTTCGCAGGACATAAACAAACGGCTTTCGCTACCGACTGATCTCCATTTACCAGAGTCTTTCATAACGAAGCAATTAGAAAGCCCAGAATACATGGGACCACTGAGTCGAGCTTCACGTCGTCAATCTCTATCGGAAATCGGCTTCGGTAGAACCGAGACTTATATTAAATTGCGTAAATTAGGACAGGTATGTTGGGTTAATTTTTTATTTACATATACTATCGACTCGAGCAGGGAGGAAAATTGGCATATTTAACGAACCTCACAGAACTCGAAACTTCTGTTGACTATTTCACTTGGCTTGGGGAAAAAAACATGTGGCCTAGTTTCGACTAAAGTGGAAAAATTTTTAAAGAGAATTTTGCGTGTTTGTTTAGGAAGTTTTGGTATATAAGTTGAGAGTTTTCTTGCCTCTGCCCTATACATGGTTTTATTGGTTTTTAAAATTTACCAGTTATAGAAGAGCACGTTCACCAAGAGTTGAATGTCATTCATCGCACGTTCAACCCATTATGTTGTTCGACGACTTCCTGTAGATATTGTATCGCGTATAGTTTTTAATGCATCGAGTGTGCTTTTTTTCTCCCAAAGTATAAATTTTCTCCGCAGTCACAACTGTTTTGAAGTTGGTTTACGTCGAGATATTGTTTTTGGTGTAGAAAATTATGCAACGATAAATCACTCGAAATTTTAAAAGGGTTTGAAAAATTGTTGAAATTATATTTTTCTGTAGATGAGATGAGATGAGGAGGGGGGGGCGGTGGATATTTTTATACGAATTTCATTTCATTTCGAATTTCAGATTTTTTCAGTGTGGCCCCCTTGGACGATTTTTCCCAGGCTTAGGTTGAAATATCAGTCTAACAGAACTGATCGATCTGTCCAATTATTAAGACTCTTGTGATGTCAGCAGTACATTCGCACGTTCGATGGATTAACGAATGATTTTTTTTCTACTTCCCCAGGGTACATACGCGACCGTGTACAAAGGTAAATCACGACTGACCGACAAGCTCGTCGCTTTAAAAGAGATTATTCTAGAACACGAAGAAGGAGCTCCATGTACCGCAATCAGAGAAGTGTCATTGTTGAAAGAATTAAGGCACGCGAATATCGGTACGTAGAGTATAAGTAGATATTTTAATGATCTTTGGGTTGGATTTATTTACGTAGAATCTCGTTTGGATAATATTTGGTTTCTGTTTCAGTTACCTTGCATGATATTATACATACAGAAAAATCACTTACGCTTGTATTCGAATACTTGGATAGAGATTTGAAACAATATATGGATGAATGCGAGAACGTATTAAATTTATACAATGTTAAAGTAAGTACAGAATTTATCGAAGATTATAATATCTCTGGCTACCTATAGACTGCATATTATAGTGCATACGATACGTGTATTATATGTGAAGGTAAATTCCGATAGATTTTTAAGGTCTTCCGTTTATTATAAGTATGTGTGCTTATGCGAGTATATATGTACATAATAAAGGCGAAGAGAAAAAGACGTTAAGAAGGCAAAATAGCGTAATATGAGAATTTCTGGGTTGGCGATTCATTTAGCCGGAAGCCTTAGGTATACTCTTAGGTAAACATAGTCAGCGTTTAGGTGATGAATACTAGAAGAGTATTTGGTTACGTATAAATTGTGAAGATGGAGATATTTGTTTATTTATACAGGGTGTCCTCGTTATTGGAAACAGCAGTGTTGGACGAAAGAATTTGTGGAGATAGATCGAGATGAATGAAGAAATTTTAATGAATATGTTCATTGTTCTCTGTATGAGATTTTAAATGACAGGGGTGTCGAAAAAAATTTAAATCTGCAGTTTTCGAGTTCCTTTGATTTTTGTACAGATTTTTAGATATTTAGGTGCATAAAAAAGGCTGCGAAATGGAAAATTGAAAACGACATTTTTTTTTTCAAGAATAAAATCACAAAAAATTTGTTGAGTTGAGATAAAAAATTTGTAGGTATGATATAACTTGAAAAAAAAAAATCATGTACAATTTTTGTTCATCTTGGGTCAATTTTGAAAAATCCCAATTAATTTGAAATTGTTGAAAAAATATTTGATGGTCTGGATGAGCCAAAAAAAAAAAATTATGACGTGTTTTGAGAGCTGTAGAACTTTTTTTGTGTGTGGAATTTTGTGAAAAAGTTTTTCTTTTTTCTGAAAAAAAAAAATAATAATAGTAAAAATTTTGAAAATGCAATATGTATTTGAAGCTCTATCAATTTTTAATGGAAGCCTCATGCTCTTCAAGCTTACAATTATTTTCTGCCAGTGCTATTTTGAAACGTAATTCGCTGAGAAAAATGAGACACCCTGTATACTCACGATAAAATGTAAATATGCAGTAACCAGTGCTTTATTGTAGGATGCATTGTAAAGTATCTGCCACATTTTATAATTGGGTTTAATCGAACACGCAGAATACAAGAAACGATGCACGAAGGAAATGTCTATCTCTATCATAAAATTTGTGAAGGGATACTTAAGTTTTGAAAATTTTCGAAAAAACAATTGTTTAATATGGATTTTGGTGGTTCAATCAAAGTGCTCATCCTTCGCATAAAACAAAAAAAAATTCAAACATTGATGTGAAGGTATATAACTCCTGGGAGTTGATCCATCTTCCTATTTAAAATCGAAAAAAGGGACAAAGCTGGCAAATATTGAAAAACTGAGTGAAAATAATTTGTTCCTCTTGAAATTGGAAAATTTTAAAAATTTGGGTAAATTTTGAATGATGTAAAAGTTTTTGAAATTTGACGAATTTTTACCAAGAATCTCAGTGTTTGATGATGATTTGTCATCAGTTTAATTTTTTAAAATTTATGACCAAGTTTCATTTCTGATGGAAATAATAATTTTGCTATAGCCTAAGGTAGTTTTATATGTACTACGTATTCGAAAAATCTTATCAATTTTACACCTTCTGTGTACTTTTCAATTTAAAGGAACTAAAACTTGACTGACTACTCTCTCCCCTTCTCAAATCCAACATTGATTCATATTCCTCTGTAATTTTACATATTTTTAGAAAAATACTTTGATTCTAATCTAACGAAAGATTTATTACAGTTGTTAAAAAAAATTATTTGCAAAATCTCACACTTCGAATTTCATTTTCTCAATTAATTTTGATGAATTCTGAAAATCAAAATTTTATTCAAAAGGTAGAAAACTGGAATTTGGTTCCCATCCCATTTTTAAATCCGATTTCTGTCATTTTTTTTTTTGTAGAGGCATGAAGACTTTTAAGGTAGCTCCCCCCTCCCAAAAAAAAACATTTCAGCTGCTTGAACAGAAAATTAAGGGTCCTGGAGGGTTTTAAATGTCTAGAAATTGAGTTTTATTCAAAAATTGCATAAAATTAAATGCGAAGAAATCAATCGATCATTTACTACGAGTATCTCGTGAAAATCTAATTTCTGGTCACATTTGAATTGTGGTCTCATTTTTAGAGGCTGAGTTTTCACGTAAATAGAAAAAATGGTATTTTTGGGAGCCCAAATTTTTCAAAAAAACATTGTACAAGAATGAAGAATACTTTTTTCCCTTCGCCCATTTCAAGAGGGGTCTTCAAAACACGATGGTAGTGAAAACGTAACCTAGATGGAATATTCCTAGAGTTGTATACTCGTATGTAGTTGCGTTTATTCCTAAGATTCGGGTTTTTAAAGCATTATTTAGAAAAAAAAAATGTTGAGCTTGAAAAATCAAAAATGCACGTCCCGAGATTTTAGGGTATTTTTTTTGAAGAAATTTGAGCCCAATAAATACTTATTATTCTTTCTCAAGTTGGAAGTAGTCCACAAAAGACGATTATGGTTAAATATGGAATGTGCCCTGCTCCTCTAAAAATTGAATTCTTAGACTTATTTCTGCCCAACTGTACATTTCGCGATTTCGAGGCATTTTTTCGAAAAAATTGAGTTCCCAAAATATACTTTATTCTCACTTTTAGGTCAAAATCAGACTTTATTATTAAAATGTGACCAGGAATGTATTTTTTTGGAATAATATAGCCAGTCATTTTGATTTTTTTTAAATTTATCAACTTGAGCTAATTTTGAATGAGTTTGGGCACATTCAAATTCCAGCAGGAACCACAATTTTTTGTTCGGCAGCTGAAAAAACACCAAAGTAGTGTCTGAGTGAAAGAGGCGCTTCCTTGTGAATTGATTGGTGACAATTCAAAACCGTTTCAAAGCCTCCTGCGAATTTTTATAAGTTCAATTTTCAAAAAAATTGATCAACAGAATCCTAGCTTTTGAAAATATATCCTGGATTCCAACGAAAATTCAAGAGGAAGTTTATTTCTTCAAATGGGAAACTACTAAAAAAACTGACGGTTGAGCCAGTGGTTCCCAAAGTAGGATCATTTTTGAAGAAAAAAAAGTGATTTTTTTGCCACCAATCATCTTCCTTTTCATCGCATAAAAACAAAATAGCGTGATTTGAATTTCTGAACCTCTCGATCCATGACTCACTAACTTTGAAATTCAATACCACTTTTGGTGCTTTACAATACTAAACTTAAAAATTGGTGGATCGTATCGCAAAAATTTCGACTTCTTATCAATTTCATGGCATTTTCAATCATTGAAACTTCATTTTGGGAAAACCTAATGCAGAATTCGTGCTCAACTCGTCAACATAGCCCAATTACTTCACTTTATACTCACGATCGTCTCGATTAAATTGTGCTGATTATTTTTTTTTTTTTGGTTTAATTTTTTCAAACATTCTCTAAAATACATAAATGAAAAAAATATGAATTTTGAAAATTTTATTAGAATGATGGCAAAAACAACATCAATTCGGGTATTTAAATCTGCTGAGAACTTTTTGACCATGAAACAACGCGTTAAAATGTACATGTATAAGAAAATCAAAATGATTACGACCCACCAATCTTCAAGCTGAAAATATCCAAAAATGGCTGGAAAACTCACTTTTCTTCAAAAATGACCCTACTTTGAGGACTCTTGATTCAGCTCCCTGTAAGACGATGAAGCTTAAAAATATTTTTGAGTAGTCTTCCATTCAAAGTCAATTTTCTCACCAATTTTCGTCAAAATTGAGAGAACATATTTTTAGGTGTTTCGCTGAAATTAGTAAAACTACCTAGAAATTGGAAGGGCGTCCTATTTCAAATTATTCAAAAATGATAATTTTAAGAATCAATGGCTGGCGTAATTTTCAAACTTTCATCGACGATCAAACAAAAAATTTCTAATTATACCTTGATCTAAAGCGAAATACGTGTTTAATAGGACACTCTGTATACGGTATGGGTACATGCGAATATCGAGTAAGAAAAGGAGGAAGAAAGAAGAGCGTGTACAAACGATAGGGAAAATTTCTCACGATACGACGACACGACAATGCGCGATATTTAATTGTACGATGTTGTACCTCATCGTATTTGAGAAAATACACAGCCACGTGGTGATGTGTAGGTAGACTATAGTATAGGTACTCGTATCTTCACGTCCACACATATTTGTATTAGTATTTGCATCGTGGATTTTCTTCATATACCAGCAAATTGAGCGGAAATAGGAATACTGCGAGTATGCGATATGCGACTGAATTAACGAAAGAATACGAGTTAGATTCGAAATAAAAGAAGAGTAATTACGACCGTGAGCAACTAATGCGAATGGATATTCAAAGATGAAGGTACCTAGACTAGACCTACACACTGTACACAGTATAGGCAGTGGTATTACGGACTCTGCAATGATGGCGATTTATTTCATGGTTACGAGTCGAGCTCTCGTGTTAATTAATAAATAACCGAGCCCGGATTAGTTTTAATTCGTTCGTATGACGATTGACGAATTACGCGACTCTCTCATCGCGACTGCGTACGCGACATCGTGATATTTTCTAAATTGAGATCGACGTACTACTAGCGTTTTTGAATGCGGTTATTGTGCGAAGTGTTGCGAGCTTGTGCGAGGGCATATAAAAATATATAGTGTACGAAATGGAAACGTACCGAGCATTTCATACGAGTACAACCAATTGCAATTCCAATTGGTATGCTGAACTGTCGACGTATACGTACGAACAAATAATGCATACCGCGATGTGTGATAATTGTTCGTTGAAAGTGAAACTGCCCTGTTGAGAGTTCGCCACGAGTGGCTTGCGTTATGAGAATCAGGAAGAAGAGATGTGATTTTTTTTTTGTTTTTTCAAATTGAAAGTAATGTGAGATATTACGAGGTATTCTGAACCGAATACGAGTGAAATGATCCCTAAAATTAGTGCCCTGTACTTGAAATTTGACTTTTTTATGTAATATGTATCCGAATCTCTGTTTTGAGATTTGAAGGGTGTGATTGTGAATAGGTATGGCTGACAAGTTTCTTGATTAAATTATCAATGATTTACTCCGGATGTAGGTATATTTGATTTCTTGTCAAACACGTCAGTTGAAGGCATAATGAGAATATCTAAAACTGATCTACTCCATTTATGAGTGTTTATCTCATGTTGTAAATTTATCGTTAAAATATCAGGATGTCTCGATTTTGTGTTTTTTTCCTTGATTTCCTATCGATGAAATTTCCTCTTCAGTCTGTCACTCGGGCAGATAGGACCTGATAGGACATATCGTACTGTTATGAACTTATGATAGGCTGATAAAAAAAGAAGAACTAGAACGAAATTGAAAACTGAACCGAAATATTATTATAGTGAAAAATACTTCATTTGAATTTAATTCCTACGAGTCTGGTTTGAACTGGAACGATTTGAGAAGGTTTATTAGTCGAATAATGTGGTCAAATACACTAAATAATATTACTGTTATAACCTGTATCGAGAGATTAATCAAAATGGTCTAAAATTCAGGCTCGAACCGGAACAATATAAATTTTGTCTAAATAAATAAGTCCAATTAAAATGTAAATAATACGAGTCGTTTAGTTTGAACTGGACCAGTATGCGTTGTTTTGAGTTTTACCTTGGCTTTTGCCTCAACATTTATATTTCATCATTTTTCATGGTCTTCAAAAAATGTGGCTTATCAGATTCGAAAAAAATATGATCTACAAAAACAAAATGAGAAGAGTAAAGAAAAAGTGCTTTAAAGCTTCCAGTTTCTCATTTTCAAAAAAATTCGAAACAAGGGTGCATAATGCAAGAAACAAGGTGAACTAACTAGGGAGCTATTTGAAGTGGTACTCTACGATTTGAACGAAGCCAAGCCAGATCGAAAGAGCATGTTCTGAAACCTCCATAACCATATTTTAAATGCTAAAATTCATTTTGGAATTTTTGGAGAGTTTTTGAAAATTTTGAAAATTCAAAAGATCTGTTTCTGTGTTGATTTTTTTCAATTTTTTGATAATTTGTTTGTGAACTTGTGTAAATGATTACTTCAAGTTACCCCTTCAATTTCGAAAAACACCAGTTTCCGGTCATTTTATTAGAGCCTCCAGCGAGTTTTGAATTTTCTTCAGAAATTTCAAATTGCTCTGTGAGGGTCAAAAATGAACCAAGCAGAAGCACCCTACAGCTTTAGTTGGTGATAATTAAGTAACCTCTCGAGTCTCGACCCTTTTAGAGGGTTATTTTGAGATTCCAGGGATGCCTGTTCAAAAGTAAATTTTTAACCATTTTATTCAAAGTGCAAGAATAGGATTATCTCACAAAGAATTTTTTTCGAGGTGTTCGTCTCTGATTTGAACGAGGTCGTGATTTCTGAAAAGTGCAATGACTGAAACTTCCACAGTCAAAATTTCAGCTGTTCGAATTATTGTTTTTTCGATTTTTGGCGAATTTTTGAAAATTCAAAATTGACCATTTTTGGCGATTTATGCAATTTTTCAAAAAAATATCTATTAATCAAGTAAAAATAATGGAAATTAATCCTGAAACTGATATAGACTCTCTCGAACCGAATTTCATCATTTCCGGTCTTTCTGGAGGCTCTAGTTCGATTTTCGATTTCTCCAAAAAACATGGAAATCAATTTGGACAGCAGAAATTCGAGTTGTGGCTTATTCTCAATGACGTGTTTGAAGAATTTATCCAAAATTTGAGTCGACTTGGAGACGAACACATCGAAGGGGACTTTTTGACCAGCTTTCTCCAGTTATCATCGGGTAAAAATATTCATGGTCAAAAAACACACGTGAGGTATCTTCCTAAAAATGGGGCTAAATGCGGATGAACTCGTTAAATGGGTCCAGAAGAAGCTAAAGCTGGATTTTCAGCTGCCCTAATTCACTTTCACGCCTTCTGGAGAAATTTTAAAGTTCTGGAGAAATCCAAAATTGCGCTGGAGGCTCCAAAATAACTCGAATTTATGGAATCCGGATTTGGAGAGTTGATTTTAAACTACTCGTAGTCAAAGCTATTCGTGCAAATTTCCTCACGAATTTTTTCGCTTTCTGGAAGAATTTATTAAAAAACTTTTAGAAAATCGAACATCACGCTGGTGGCTCTAGAATGACCTGAAATGGTGGAATTTGGTTTAGGGGAGTTATCTTTTTTTTTTTTTTTTATAAAGAGTATGAATAGCCGAAAATGGTCAATTTTGAATTTTCAAAAATTCTCCAAAAATCGAAAAATCAATTTGGACAGCTGAAATTTTGATCATGGGGTTTCAAACCATGCTCTTTCATAAAATCGAGGCTTTGATTTTGCCTTCAATTGTGAGTTGAAGAAACAGTGTGATATAATAATCGACTTTTTTTTTGAATTTCTGCTTCAAAAATTAAAATTCTTTGTCAGTCTTCTGTGATTCGACAGATAACAAAAATTTGGCCTTTCAGAAATGTGAGTTCTGAATCATTGTCCCTTCTCCTTCAACTTTGCCTTTCTCAATATAAATTTGAATTTAATCATAGTCGAATTTATTTTTTATATCTCGTATTTTAATTTTTGATTTATCTAAATCTAACCATCTCGTGTTTTGTTTTCGTTTTTCAGTTGTTCCTATTTCAATTACTGAGAGGATTAGCCTATTGCCATAGAAGACGAATTTTACATCGAGATTTAAAACCGCAAAATTTACTAATTAATGATAAAGGTGAATTAAAGGTAAGTCTGTGTTTATTTAAAAATTTAAACCAACTGAACTGTAAAATATTGGTCGTTGCAATAATGCATTTTTCAACTCGAATGATTTTTAAATTCGTTGTTATTTTTGCAGCTGGGTGACTTCGGTTTAGCTCGAGCCAAATCAGTGCCAACGAATACATACTCAAATGAAGTAGTTACATTATGGTATCGACCACCCGATGTTCTGTTGGGCAGTAGACAGTATTCAACGCAGATTGATATGTGGTAAGGGTCCATTTTTATACTGTTTTTCGTATCTCGAGTTTTGTTATTTCCGTTTGTTTGTGACATTGTTCTTTATTTAGCGTGGGCCCGGGTACATTTTTATAAGTAGGAAAAAATGCGTTAAAAAAAATAAACTAAACAAACACGAGTAGAAAGGGTCTATTGTTTAGAGATTGTTTTCAGTACGAGTCATTCTTTGTATATGTACTATAAAAGTGCATCGAAATACCAACTATACTATACGAATAAATGAAAAAAATACTTTCAAGATGTGTGATTTTGTTTTCTTACGATTAGATCATATCCTGGGTTGTATTTTCAAGTATTCTCGTAATTTATTAGAAAAACTTGAGAAAAAAAATTATTATTTTTGAGTCATTGAAACTATATTATTGTGATACACGAAATATTATTTTAATGAGTAATTCATGAACTATATCGATGTTTGATTTTATTATGTGCAGGGGAGTCGGATGCATTTTCTTCGAAATGGTCAACGGACGACCACTATTTCCGGGTTCTTCAGTAGAAGATCAGTTACGATTAATATTTAGCGTATTAGGAACACCAACGAAAGACTGCTGGCCTCAGCTCGAAATACCTTCAACGTTTCCAGAATTCGCTAAAGAATCGTTATGGTCGAAAGTTCCTCGATTAGATCAAACTGCCATTGATTTATTAGAGAAATTCTTATTGGTACGAATTGAATGTTATATCTATTTTTTTTATGTTTTTCAATTTGAGTATCGAGTGAAGTGTTTTAATTTTTTGTTTTCTGTGTTTGCAGTATGATGCCAAGAAAAGAACCTCAGCAACTGATGCAATGCACCACGAGTATTTCGAAGATCTAGGACCAGAAATGTTTAAATTATCAGATGGTGAATATACATACTAATATGCTAATTATTTTTATTATTCAGCCCAGTGAATTTTTAAAATTTTTGGTTTCGATGTGAAAAATTCTGATTCAATTGAAAAGAGCGTGTCAAAAAAAATGAATTTTAGCCGTCGAAGTTGGTTTTTCAAATTTTAATTGGTATTTTTCAAAAATTAGAATTTTTAAAATCAGGCTGATAATTAGGTTTGCAATTTTGAAATTTTGGTTATTTACCAAATATTGACCTTCCAGATTCATTGTTAATAATTAAATTTCTAGTCATTTTAGAGCATCCAGCACGAAATCGATCATTTCAGAAACTTCAAATTCCCTTCAAATCATTGTAATGTGTTGAAAAGTTCAAGTTTTCTGTTCAACGACTCTAAATGAGTTGAAATTTTCGTGAAAACTGAAATTATGGAGTTACCTATCGTGAATAAATACTTCATTTCGATTCATTGGATCCCCCCCTCCCTTCACCAATTTCGAAAGCCGCCAGTTTTGAGCCATTCTGAAGCCTCAAAGAAGTTTGCAATGCAGAAGGACCGATGATCGACGTACTCGAAAACACTGACAATTTAACCATTTTGAATCTTCCAACAAGTTTTTTATTTTATTCAGAAATTTTGAAGTTTTTAAAATTTTTAAAAATAATTTGAATGATTTTTTTAATTGTTTTTTTGAACTTTCCAAAGCAATTTGAATTTTCTGAAGAAAATTGAAAACTCGCCGGAGGCTTCGGAAAAATCTAAAACTGGTGGTTTTTGAAATAAGTTGAGGGGGGAGGTTGAAATGGAGTATTTATTCACCCGGGTTCGTTTTTATATAAAAAAAATTGTGAAAAATCTGAAAAATTGCGCTGAAAAGTTTTTTTTTCATTTTATAAATTTTCAAAAATTCTAAAATGAGCTTCAGCTCTTGATTGTTTTTTGTTACCTTAGAGGGTTTTAGGACATTGGTTTCATCCAAATCGGAGTGTGCATTTTCAATGTTCTTGTAGATCTACCCAGATCTTAAAATCTGGCCCTGAAAATTTTTGAAAAATCGAAATATTGATAATTTTTTTGAAGTGTGGTTTAAAGAGAAAGTATTCTACTGTTTTAACCCCAAAAAATATTTTTGATCAAACTTTTTGATGGAGTAAAAATTTTTATACTTTTCACCAATTTTGAACATTTTTATAAAAATTGTGGGTGTTTTTTTTCGTGATTTTTCATTTTTTCATAATAAAAGAGACGCATTTTTTTCCAAAAAAATTTCATCGTAGAACTCCTAATCTGATAGGTTGAATTTATTTAAGCTAAAGATAATCTTTAACGCAATTTAGATACCACCATTTGCTCAAATTTCAAAAATGTTCCTACAAACAGAAAAAAAATTGATTTTTTGAATTTTTTCCTCATACTTAAATAGGTTACTTATTCTGGTCAAAAAAACGAACTTGAGGTGTCCGCCTGTAATTCGGCTCAAATGTGAATAAATTCTTCAAACAGGTCGAAGAAAAGCCACAGCTAAATTTTTTGCTAGGTACCCAAATTGTTTTTCACGCCTTCCGGAAAAGTTTTAAAATTCTGGATAAATCGAAAATCGCGCTGGAGGCTCCATAATGACTCGAAATTTCGAAATAATTTACATTCGCGTGTTTTGTTCAAATTTTAAGACATATTAGGGAATGAATTTGAGGGGGAGAAGTGACTGGAATTCTCATCTTGTCTTTTTGAGGTTCGAAATCAGAACACAACTTTCGAGGCCGTACCTTAAATGTCAAAAAAAATGGAAAACCACCACTTCTGGGTTCTGCTCACCAAGACTGATGAAAAAATGATATCAATATATTTTTTAAATCGAAATTGTGAGTCTTAAGGCAATTATTGTGTAATTATTCCTATTTCAAAGAAGCTTCACTTTCAATAAATTTAATTTTTTTTTTAAATTTTATTTTACACATATCAAGTGTTTAAAAATTCACCAAAAATCGAAAAATAATTTTCAACAACTTGAAACCAGTACATATTGGATTTTTTTTTGAATCGTCTCTTCTCGATTATCTCAGAATTTTCAGAACCTGAGTTGATCAAAACATTTTCTCTTGTTCTCCTTTCCACTTTGTTTAAATCGTGATTTGTGAATTATTTCAGACGAATCCATTTACACCATACCAAGTATTCAATTCAAGGATTTGCATAGACGTCGCCGTCGCGGTAATTTAAATTTATTATTGGAATAATCGACGAATAATTTCCAATCATCATAAGAATACCTACAAATGGAAAAAACGAGAAGATTTCGGTCCAAAGTATCAGTTTTATTCGAAGCTCGTTAAATTTGGAACCGTTGATACTTTTCGCCATAAGGCATCCTGGTGTATTTTTATCTTGTTTTTTTTTGTCGTTCGTGTGTGTGTGCGTGTTTTATTTTTCGTAATTGTATCTTTCAAGAGCTAAGATCTCGTTTTTAAGTTATGATTTAATATGTGTATGTTTGTGCGTTGATACGTCGCGTTGTGTCAATTTACATTATGCTATTTAGTACCATTGTTGTAATTTTTTTTGTCGAATGATCCTCGTGTGAGTATGAAGGCGTTGCGTACTACGTATATGCATTTTTTTTTTGTAGTTTTATTCTGTCCTGGATTGACAAAAAGGTTGGATGCAAGGTGGGTATTACGAGTACTATTTTAGTCGTGTATTTATTTTGTCGGAAAAATTGTGTTCTATTTTTTTTCTCTCTCTAAATTAACATAGTCAATCGAAAGTCGGTTATCTAATTTCGCGGACGCTTTGCTTTTTGCACAAATCGTAATTTTTTTTTCTTCAATACATTGTGATATTTTTGAAACAGAAAAATTGTGGTCATTCCGTCCGCAAAACGAAGAGAAACTTTTAATACGTATGAATTACCTTTTGTAGTACCAAGAGAAAGACAGATGCCATTAAAATTTATGTAATTTCGCAGCGTACTGGCAATAATGGCGATACGCCTTCGAATTAAATTACCAGTATTAAGCGGACTCGGTTGTAATGTAAATTGTAGGGTTTTTTTGTCAATTGGTATTTTTTTTTTCGTATACGCGAGTCAGTTATTATTTTAGATAATATCGTGAATGTAATTTTTTACGTGTGTAGATTCGGTAATACTTTTTTTCTCTTTTCTTTACTTTTTTTTTTTTTGTTCAAATGTTAATATTTCATTGTAATAAATCCAGAGATATGTGGTTTAATAAAGTTATACGAATTATTTGTCTTTGAGTGTTCATTATTTGGGATGTGTGTTGGGTGGTTTTATTCTTAAAACGGGTTTTCAGCTCGAAGGAGCGAGAAGCACTAAAACTTGACATCAAATTCGTGCTCGGTAAGGTACCTTAAATTAGCTGGGAAGTACTTTTATCTTTATTTTTTCTTTAAATTGAAAAAATCGTCACCTGACATTCGAAAAATATTTTCAAAAGCTCTGAGGAAGTTCTCAAAAAACCACTCGGTGACTTCTGGCGAATCTGTCGCCAAGAAGTCACTAGACATTCGAAAAAAATTTTCAGAGGCTCTTAAGAGACAATAAACCCACTTGGTGACTTCTGGTGAATCTGTCACCATGAAGTCACCAGGATTCACCGAGGAGTCACCGTACACTAAAAAAAAAATTTTAAAGGCTCTGAGGACATTCTCGTATTTTTTCAACATAAATTCACCTAAAAAAAAGTTGGAAACTCACCACTTAGTGACTTGTGATGAATCTGTCACCAGAAGCCACCAGGATTCACAAAAGAGTCACGAGACACTCGAAAAAATTTTCAAATGCTCATAGGACAACTCGTGATTTTTTCAACATAAATTCACCTTTTAAAAAAATGGGAAACTCACTATGGTAACTTCTGGTGAATCTAATGAGTAATGAATAAGCTACCTACTTGTAGTTCTTTTTTTAAGACATGGAGAAAATGAGAAATATAGTCAACGGGTATATCAATCAGCATTTTGACTTCCATAAGTAAGTATTTCCTAAAACAAGAAAAAAATGAAATGAAAATAAAAAAAATTATGAGAATTAATCGAACTAATTTTATAATCAGATACGAGTAATACGGATCAATTCAAACCTTTTTATGTACTAAGTATTTTTTCCCACCATGAAGTAAAAATTTCCAAAAATGTTAAATAAGAAACACGTAAGTAAAAATACCTAGGTACTTAATATCATTTTTTCAGTGTGAACTGTAAAGCTTACCAAAAAATGTACACAGTTTGCACTGGCTTATTTCCTGTATAACCTAATTTTAAGCTTTTCACTCGTAAATACGAGCCTCTAGCCGATAAGTTGCTGTATATGGCTCATTAAATGAAATAAATAAAATAAATAAATAAATATTATAATAGTTTTCATCTAGGTACCTACTTAATATTGAATTTAAAATCTTGGAACCGAATCCACGAATTCACTTTTTGCCTGTAAGAATTTATGTTTAGGTAAGTACCTAGGTACTTAAAATCCCATTTAATATGTAGTATACAGGGTGCCCAGAAATATCGAGTAGGTACCTACCCCTAAGAAAATTTTTCATTAAAAATGTAGGTTGGCAACGTGAAATAGATGCGATTGGTGGAATGTTATCTCTCCAGTCCAACAACCAATCATGTGCTATCATTCACTGTAACCAACCGAAGTATTTTGATAGAAAACTTTTTTAGGGGTACTCGATATTTCTGGGCACCCTGTAGACTGCATCTTACATCAACATGACAGTAGTGCATTAAGTGTTCATCAAAGAACCGAAAAATTATTAGAATGCACACCCCTTACAAAAGTGTATTTGAAACGCGAATGTATAGGTAAGTTGTAATATCAAAATCTTCCAACAACCATTAAGTATAATAAGGTTAAGGAGTAACGTAGCATGAAAATTATAAAACAAACAATTATTATAAGTACCTACCTAATATCTATTCGTATAATCCCTATGTGAAGCATTTCGATTAGTCATTAGGTACCTGGTACATATCTGTTGACATTTGACAAGGTCAAAAAACAATAAATAACGTAATAAGTCGATAATGTGTGAATAGGTATACTTACTGTAATTGTGGATATTAAGGTAAAGTGGGTGAAGATGCCGCACCTCTCGGAAAAAACAGACTAAATGCTCAAGTCCTCCGATTCATAGTTTGCCAAAATACTGAAAAGTATTATACTCACGTGTCTATCATGACGGACGAACAAGAAGTGATTTCGAGATTGAATCTAGCTAAAGTTATACCTAAAGCACCTAAAAGTTCTGGAATCGATCTCGAAAGCTGATAGGCTCGCGCTACTTTTACCAAAAGATGGGGGAAATATGATAACCAATGATATTACGATGACGTAAATGCAAAGTCCCCGCCCATATAATAATATTACTAATATTAGCTAGGACCCCCTGCTGGGATTCGATTATACTTCGAATTCGCAAGTACCTACCTACATCTTACCTTAATAAATCAAACGATCCCTAAGTTGTCAAGAACTAAAGGATGGAATTAACCAAGTCCTATAGGATCTTCACCAACTTAAGAATCATTACAAGATGCACTGAGAGGATAGTGAGGCCATAATGCCACCTTACATAGCTCCACCCGGATTTCGGGTGGGTTTCAATATGTCAATTAGGATACCATTCTGAGCATTTTGGCGCAAAAAAAATTTCCCCCAATTTATTCCAAGTTGAGTTCTCATATGAGCTAATTTGACTGGACTTTTTTGGGTGTTTGGATTTCATCGGAAGCTAGCCGCAAAAGATACCGAACGACTGACCATCCCTTGGGTAGGTCACAAGCGAATGTACTGCGCAAATGAACATTAAACCCAAAGCGTAATTGGGGAAAAACGAGAGCAATGCTACTTAGGGCGAACCCTTTTCGCACATATAGAAATACAATTAAGCAAATTACTCCTAACCTTCACTTCATCATCTTGACGAGACTCCTGCCACCGCGAATAGCTGGAATCAAGTGATCTTGCCTTCTCGAGGTGTTTGGCGCGTACCCGCGATTCCAGTAACCTTCAAGAACGTCCACTAACACACCTTATACAGGGTGTTAAATAAAGCGTGGGCAATAATTTCACAATAGATGCAACTCGTGTAGACGAGCAAAAAACGTTATTATGATAAGTTGCCTATCTTGTAAAATGAAGGCGCTACGTGCTCCGCAAAACTCGAAATTTACCAATTTTGAAAAATTCATCAAAAATAAGAAAACGTTTGAATCATTAAAGTGATGCCCCTAACCCATAGTACTCGGGACAAACAAAAAAAGTTATTATGACCAATTGCCTATCTTCAAAATTGAAGGGGCAAACTTGATTCAAAATTTCCAAATTTCGAGTGCCCCAAATTTGAATTTTGAAATTGTGCTGGCCCCTTCAATTTTGAAGATAGGCAATTGGTCATAATAACTTTTTTTGTTCGTCCACTCGAGTACTATGGGTAAGGCGCATCATTTGAATGATTCAAACATCTTCTTATTTTTGATGAATTTTTCAAAATTGGTGAATTTTGGTTCAAAAATGAGGTAATTTCTTCAATACACAGACAGTAAGAAAATGTTTGAATCATTCAAAGGATGCCCTTAACCCATAGTACTCGAGTGGACGAACAAAACAAGTTATTATGACCAATTGCCTATCTTCAAAATTGAAGGGGCCAGCACAATTTCAAAATTCAAATTTGGGGCACTCGAAATTTGGAAATTTTGAATCAAGTTTGCCCCTTCAATTTTGAAGATAGGCAATTGGTCATAATAACTTTTTTTGTTTGTCCCGAGTACTATGGGTTAGGGGCATCACTTTAATGATTCAAACGTTTTCTTATTTTTGATGAATTTTTCAAAATTGGTAAATTTCGAGTTTTGCGGAGCACGTAGCGCCTTCATTTTACAAGATAGGCAACTTATCATAATAACGTTTTTTGCTCGTCTACACGAGTTGCATCTATTGTGAAATTATTGCCCACGCTTTATTTAACACCCTGTATAATTTCCCACGTTACCATGCATCTTTACGTCATGATATAAATAGCATGATGTAAGGAGTCATTAATAGAATAACCACCTTAGCGGTGAAGACATAAGTGCACCATATCAAAGTTCTTCTAATTTTTTGAATGGGATTTACACGAATATCATTTAGCCGTACTGTATATGCTCCCTGCCCCGCATGCCTCACACAGCGATTACGAATTAATACTTATCATAATTGTTTGTTTTATAATTTTCGTGGATTGTTATTCCTTAGTTATTAGTTGTTGAAAGATTTTGAGATTAGTTTTCTACACATAAATATATACTTACCTACATTACGTTTCAATCACACTTCGGTCTGGGGTGTGTGAGTATCGTAAGTTAATAATTTTTCGGTTCTTTGATGAACCGTTAACGCAATAAGTACTGTCGTGTCAGTGCAATCGGTGTTATGGTAAGAATTCTAAGTACTTAGGTACAAATAATTATCATCTTTCCAGGCAAGAATTGAATTTGCTGATTTGGTTCCGTGATTTTAAATTCAATATTGAGTAAGTTGATGAAAATTATCAAGTACATACAATAAAGCCTGTGCTTGGTCAGGTGCATTAGTACCTATATTATACTAGTTGATTTTACCAAGTAAGGACGGACCGAACTGAGGAAGGTATTGGAACTAGGAAGTTTTCAAGTTCCAATTCCAAATTTTTGTTTGGTACCTACCTCGAATTTTTTACATTTTTTTAAATTGTGGAAGGTGATAAGCCAAAATAAGGTGTTCGGAAAAAGAAGAACAAAAAACAACTTTTTCTGGTGTAGGTTGGTAGGTACCATAGCTGAATACAAATTACATTTGTAGAAGCAAGAAGGGATCGAAAAATTTAAAACTTTCAAAAGAAACACCCACGTCACAACGGGATTTTTCAGGGTCAAAATCTCAAAAATTCTACGTATTGTACAATTTTTGATGTACCTACCTACCTACCTACCTACCTACCTACCTACCTACCTACCTACATACAGGGTGGACAGAAATATCGGGTACCCCTAAGAAAGTTTTTCATTGAAAATATAGGTTGGCAACGTGAAATAGATGCATATGATTGGTGAAATGTTATCTCTCCAGTTTAACAACCAATCATGTGCTACCATTATTATCATTCACTGTGACCAACCGAAGTATTTAGCAGAAAACTTTTTTAGGGGTACCCGATATTTCTGTCCACCCTGTACCTACCTACCTTCAATTGAATCATTCTTTGATAGTTTTGAGAAAAATTGGCTACCACTCCTCCTCTTTGATTTTCAAATGGCCCATTGCGGAGTAATTATCGAGTATACGTATTTTAATGGGGTTTTAAATATGCAGTTACGGTCTGATGGAACATAAAATAGGTACTTACGAGTACCTACCAATCAACTGTTCATGATATATGACTTCAAATTAATTTGTGTTACTCTTAATTGAAATTATTTCGATTCACTCGCATAAATTTTCAATTTTAAATTCGATTTTTTCTTGTTTTAGGAAATATTCAGGTACCGAAGTCAAAATGCTGATTGATATACCCGTCGACGAAATCTCTAATTTTCTCCATGTCTTAAAAAAAGAACTACCTTATTCATTGTTTGTAAGTTGATATTTTTCATTACTCGTTGGTACCTACCTATACGCAATTATGCACTTATCTAGATGAATAGAGTTCGATGAATCTTTTGCTAAAATATTGATTTAATTTTTCTACCTTGGATGTTTCATCTCGGGAACACACATTAGAGCGAAAACGGGTAATTCAAGTGTTACTTATTGGTTAACGAGGAATTTTCTAATGATTTTCTGCTGACAATGAGAATCACAAAGTGTATAATTTTTAAATTTTTTTCTAAATTTGAGATACCTATAGGCTACGACTTCTTGAAAAAAATGCCCATTCAACCACAGATTCAATTTGGATTCACGATGTATGGTTAGTTCTGATCAATTTGCAAAGTCGAACTTATGAACTGTAAATATTTCAGGCGATAAACTTCATAGAAACCTGTAACAAATGGAAGCAAAAAAACGACCAATTACAAATAAACTTGTTGTATACCGAACGCAGTATGGAAACTGGAGTGTTTATTGGAATCATGAAATCTGTAAGTAAGCCTCCATCAAATGCCCAATTCAACTACACTTTTAGTTTTCCACTCATCGTGATGAGTATAGGTTCTTCTTTTTTCAAACAAAACAAAACTCAGGTGGAGGAAATACATGTGTGCTCTCCACCTAATTCGAAATTCTTCGTTCATTTCTTCGTGTATAGGGTTGTCCCGGTGTGTTGGTTACTTTCTACGCATTTGATAATTACGAAAATGATCTGGAAACATCCTTAAATGACGTTCCACTGCATTGGAAAAATGTGTCCGTTTTCGAAGGTGTTATTGAAAAACACACACCCATTGTTGAGAAGCTGATATCAGATTATTGCCGAGAAATGAACTGTATATCATTCAACATATTTTCGATACCTAAAGAAGAAGCTTTAAAGCTCGATATAATGTGAGTACCTATGTACGTTTGTGGAAAAAATTAAATAGGTAGGTATGTTGTTAGGCAAATATTCGTCCTCGATAGGTTTAGTTTACCTACCGTTCTCCTACAGGGTACGCAGAAATATCGAGTACCTCCGAAAAAGATTTCTGCTAAATGTTTCGGTTGGTCACAGTGAAAAATACTTGATATTAATAATGATAGCACGCGATTGGTTATTAGACAAGTGATAACATTCAACCAACCATATGCATCTATTTCACGTCCCCAGCCTATATTTTTAATGAAAAAGAAACATTCTTTGAGGTACCTACTCGATATTCTTGCGCATTCTGAACTCCTTCAAATATAGGTAGGTACCTACCTACTCGGGCATAGTAATGCATTAAATAACCTATAGAATTATAGTATAGGTACTATTTAATTCCTACAATGATGTTCATTGCTCATCTATATTGTTAGATGCCCCGACGACGTAAAATTGGCACCCCTAACCGAACAACATGTGGATGAAATTTATGAAGTATGGATTGGGAAAAATGAGATGAACGACGATGCCTTGAGAAATAGCATACGTTATAACGACGAAGCAGCATACGGAATATTCTGCAAAACATCGGGTAAACTGTTGAGTAGATGTCTTAGATACCATTCTGGTTTCTTAGGAGCGTTACAAACAGTGGAAAATGCTCATAATAGAGGTTATGCTAAACTGTTGCTGAAATATATTGTGAAGAAACTGGCTGAAAAGGATATCTTACCTTGTTGTTATATTACGGATGATAATATTGCTTCATTACGTGTATCCCGTTCGTGTGGATTCAAGGAAGTGTGTAAAATGAGAAACTATCATGTAACGCTTCATACTTAAATAAAAAGGGTTCATCAAATAAAATTTTGTGACAATGTAAAATTTCTGTTTATTCTTTTTCATTACTGATAATATCATGAAAGTGCGTTTTCCCACTCCTCCGTTGCTTGAAACCACCATGTAGGTACCTAGTCGACTTCATATCGTATTGAAATTATAGTTTGCGAAGTAAATTTCAGCTTGCCAACTCCATTTGGTAAAATGTTGCGGGAATTTCAAGTTTCAAAAACCTACTGGAGGCTCTTGTAATTTTCAAAAAGTCGCTGGAGGCTCCAAAATGATTTGAACGCACCTGAAATCGTCTTCAGAGCCTCAGAGGATGTTAAAATTGGAGTGTAGAGTGAATTTCAGCTATCAGCTAGATCGCCATTTGATGAAATTTTTAGGAAATTTAAAATTTTAAAAATCTCCTGGAGGCTCCAGGAATTATCAAAAAGTCGCCGGAGGCTACAAAACGACTTTAAATTCACCTGCAGTACTTCATAGCGCATTGAAAATAGTTTGCAGAATAAATTTCCGCTTTCCAACTCTATTTTGGTGAAATTTTGTGGGAATTTCATCTGGTGAATCTGTCACCAGATATTCGAAAACAATTTCTAGGGTCGTTAGGACATTCTGGTGATTTTTCATCACCAAACATTCACATAAAAAAAAGTTGAAAATTCACTCTGAGACTTCAGGTGAATCTGTCACCAGAAGTCACCAGGGATTCACCGCATACTAAAAAAAATTTTAAAGGCTCTGAGGACATTCTCGTGATTTTTTCAACATAAATTCACCTAAAAGAAGTTGGAAACTCACTTAGTGACTTCTGATGAATCGTGTCATCAAGCAGTCACCAGATATTTGAAAAAATTTCTCGGGTCTTTTCTTGATTCAAAAAAAATTTCAATTTCACTTTTCAATTACGTATATTTCTCAATCCCAGTGTTGCCACCGACTCGACGTTTAATGATTCGGCTAAACTATCTTAAATTTTACAAGATAAAAAAGTACCTTTATAAAAATGATATCACTTAATTTAAATACCAACTTAAGCCCACACTATCGGATTCAAATCATAAAGATTTTCACGGATTCGTAACTCGCCTAATTACACTAGGCACTCATTCACATTTCGAATGTAATTTATTCTTTATACAATGAATAATAAACTTTAAACACCTGTTGCACTTCTTCATTGGGTATTTTGAATCTCAAAATTTTCTCTTTCTGGGCAAAGTATCCGTAAAATAATTTAGTATTCTCAATGTAGGCCAAATATCCATTTTCTAGCAGAATGGTGAAAAATGCATCGACATCGAAACTGTCAACATCGGCTAGACCGCGAATGATTTCGGATAATTTTTGATAATGGGCCACTTCAAGGGGTCTGATTACTTTGAAAGTGACATTACCAAGATTCAATAGCTCTCCAACTTTAGTCCTTATTTCGGTATTATTCAAAAACATCGATAAGGCGTTCAGGGATCCGCTATCAATCCACGAATTTGGTGGAATATCATTGGTCTGATTTTTGAAAAATCTCTGGATCGAGTCTGGTCTGCACATAATCTGCCTAAGTTCTTTCAACTGATAACCTCCTCTTTGGGCGTTAACTTCTCGGAATGTGAGAGGTGGGTAATCGAGAGCTTGAAGTTTAGCCGAAAGCTCCTCTTTGGTGAAAGCGAAATGGTAAGCGAACGGATGATTACCGAGGAAGGGTCGGAAAACGATGTTATTGTTTTCTTCGGTCAATGGTACCAAGTTTGTGCCCAAGACCAACATGTATTTTATGTATTTATCCATATCGGCTTTGAATAAATTACCAATTACTTCGTCGACGATGTTTTTCACCATGTTCAAAGCGAGATGATGTTCTTTATTGGTAGCTGTGTCGATCAAGGGGGCATCGAAGTCGTCGATCAAAACGATCACCTCTTTATTGAAATAAGTGTACAGGATTTCGACCAACTGATAAACACTTTGTTTGATATCTGCTGCTTTCAGTTCATTTGGTTGGAAAATATTTTGCATAAAATTCAACTGAGCCCTTTCCTTGGCATTTCCTGCTGGGTCATATCCGGCAGGGTATTTCTCACTGTATAGTTTATAAAGCCAATGATACTCTTGGTAAGCTTTACGAATTTTTGTGCTCAATTTGATTAAAATCTCAGGAACGGAGGGTCCAACAATATCACTAAGTTCTAAATGAACAACCGGATATTCGGCCAAATGCGTTTCATAAATGAGGTTATATTTCCTTACCAAGAATTTCGGATCGTTGAATAGCCGGAAATTACGAGTATCGTTTTTCGCTTTCGCAACACCTTTTTCGTCAACGTCGATTTGCACGAATCGTTTGATCATATCGAGATTGGTACTTTTGATGAATCCAGCAGGACATGTGATTATTTGACATTTACGTTCTTCGACAAAGTGGAAAAATCGAACGATCAATACCGTCTTGTCGATATAATAGCGATCTTTTGATACAGCTTCGAAGTCACCTGGAGCGTGTCGTGATCCTAGGGCGATATTTAGGCAAGCTAGTTGCACCAGTGTCCAAAATAATATCATTTTTTCAAATATCTAGAAAGTAAATTTGATTGGAAAATACAATAAAAGAAAAATTGAGATAGATGATGAATGAAATCCAAGTACTCACCTAGGTATTTTATCGTGAAAATACGGCTACAAAATATGCATTTAAATTTAGATAGCTATCGATCGAAGATCTTGAAGAAAAAAGTGTCCGAAGCAAGCCGCATGTGTAACTACCTACGTAAATTTTTAGGAGAATTTTTAACGATATATTTTTAATTAAGTATGCTGTATCTGGCTGTAAAATCAAGCCATGCTGTTTGCTTAATGTAATTTTTATTTCACATGTTGAATTTTAATTTAAATTCATTCATCAGATAAGTGCAAAAGTAAGCTGTGCGCTAATTGATGATTTTTTTTATACCTATACTTTAAGATTGATGAAAAAATGCCCCTGCGAAAACAGACAGGCAAATCAAGCAATGAGTGCAGAAAAAGGCACAAATCGTCTTCAAAATGGATAATGAAATCAATCTGAATAAAAATATGACAATTTTCAATTTACGATAAATCATTTAATCAGACCACAAAATCAAAATTGAGGCCCTTCTGAAATGCTTTCTGGTGACTTCTGGACAATCTGTCACCAAGATTCACCAGAAGTCAGAAGGTTTACAAAGTTGCTCAAATAAGGCCACTTCTTTCACCAAAAAGTCACCAGGGTATGAAATATGACTTTTCAATGTTCTGGTGAATCCTGGTGACTTCTGGTGAATTAGTCACCAAGATTCACCAGAAGTCACCAGGTTTACAAAATCGCTCAAATATGGACACTGCTTGGTGGATTTGTCAGCAAAAAGTCACCAGGGTATGACATATGACTTTTCAATGTTCTGGTGAATCCTGGTGACTTCTGGTGAATCAGTCACCAAGATTCACCAGAAGTCACCAGGTTTACAAAGTTGCTCAAATAAGGCCACTTCTTTCACCAAGAAGTCACCAGGGTATGAAATATGACTTTTCAACGTTCTGGTGAATTCTGGTGACTTCTGGTGAATCAGTCACCAAGGTTCACCACAAGTCACCAGGTTTGCAAAATCGCTCAAAAAGGGCCACTTCTCACACCAAAAAGTCACGACTGATTTTACCTAGGCAGGTTAAGGAATGGAGCTCTTGAAATTTTTTTCAAACACTTGAAACAGTGTGAGTAAGTCAATGAGATGTAGGCATAAGAAACTAACTTAATTCAAAATAAAAACCAGTGTTGCCAGATTAATAAAATTTTGAGGGAAAAAAATAAAATACCCATCTTGACAAATATTTCTGCTGATGAAATATGCATGATTATTGATTACTATATCAATACATACATTTTCTTTTTGATACGTACCTGACCTACCAAATTACCTATTCATCTTAATATGCTCCCTTCACGTGTTAGAAATATGCAATTAAAACTTGATCATAAATTACCTACATAAAATTGATAAGTAGCAACTTTCCGCCGTTATCAGATCCTGATTAACCGAGTAATTTTCATTGAACGTTCAAGAAATATGCGATCTGTGATCGAAATATTTTTTCTAGACGAGTTGTTTTCGCGTTCGCAGGTCTCAAATATTCTCATCTTCGTAAGTATCTCTCTTTTAATACAATTTTTCAGAAAGCTTACGTTTTTATTCACACCTTATTTATTATAATCTGTATCAAAACGGTTCAAAACTTGTGCCTTTTTTCAGGAGTGATCGAAGCTCCAAAATGAGAAAATTCTCAATACTGTTATGCTTCGTAGTAGGCATAACAACCAACCATCTCACCCTCGGAGAAATACACGCCGATGCGGATTTCCTATCTTTAACCAAACAACCCTACTTCGTCGACACGTCAGTCCTAATTCATAAAATATTCCAATATCTAGCCTGTCACAAATGCCAAGTGAACACAAACCCTCACGGATTCAGTAAAAGCATAAATATCGACATGATCAAACGATTCGCTCAAATCGAAGTCGACCAAAATGGCGACACAATACCTTGGAACCAAACCTCACAATACGACCTATTCGTTAACAAACTCACCGTCAAAGCTTTCTACAACGATACCCTCAAACACCACTTGGCCTATTACCCAGTCATACACATCGAACTGAAAAACGTCGTAGGATCAACGATGGCCGAATTAATCTCAAACCTGAGCCAAAGGATTAAAAAAGCTTACCAAGAATACGAATGGCTTTATAAAATTTACTCCAAGAAGTTCGCGACGACTGCTGGAATTAAAAACGAAAAATCCCAACTGGATTTCATGAAAAAAGTCTTCGAAAATAAAGACCTGAGCGCCGATGATTTGAAACAAAGTGTTGCCACATTAGTAGACACCTTATTCGATTACTTCAATTTGACGGTATTTATTCTGATCGACGATTACGACACGCCTTGGATCGACGTAGTCAAAGATAAAAATAATAATCTGGATTTAAACGAAGTTCACAACCTGATGACCGGTATATTTGGTAAATTACTCGAGCCCGAAGTTGATAAACATATCGAGTACATTTGGATGGCTGGAACTAACTCGGTACCTTTTCCTCACAATATGAACGAACACACGCGTTTTCGTCGATTCATGGACTCGTTTCCGTTCGCCCATTTCCACAGTTTCGAGCCCAAAGAAATGGACGCACTGGTGAAGAAATTCAAACTCGACGAGTTACAAGTTCACGAGCTTTCGTACCATTACGGCGGATATTACTATCCTCATAATTGGATGCATGTGCACAGACCATCGTACGTAGTCAAGTATCTGACCAATCAACCGATCGATAAATCTGAAACAAAGTGGATCGAACATGGAGACTTGAGCCCACTATCGATGTTCTTGAAAAATAAAGTCATTCGGGATAAACTTACGGAAGTAATCGAGAAGAGGAAATTCTCCTTTAATATCACCAGACTCATTAAACTCGAACATTGGCAAAAGTTGGCCGATATTATTCGCGGTAAAGGAGATCCTGAGACCTTCTGTCCGAATATTTTCTTCACTATTCTGTTTGAAAATGGCTACTTGAGTTACAGCGAGCAGAATAACGATTTTAATAAAGAAAAATTACTCGCTGATTTCGAAAAATACAACCCCGATGACGATTCGTTCAGAGATTACATCAAGTGTCACGATTACAAAGTACCCAATGCGTTGATATTGAACTCGTTGAAAGCGTTTTTGTCTTCGTATAAAGAAAATTTGTAGTTTAGTTGTTTTTTGTTTTTTTGAAAAAATTTAAAATATTGATGTAATTGGCTAGGTACCTATTTCAATTACGTGATATCATTTTGTATTTTTTTTTCTATTTTCAATTTGTCTGAAACGTTAAGCCAGTTTAGCCATCAGTTATGTACATTTTATGTGAGGTGGTGGACATCTAGGTAAGGGTTTGATTTGAAGCTTTGTTTGTTTAATAAATCATTTATCAACGAATAAATTTCGTGAATTCAAAAAAGTAAAAATAAGTACCTAAATAAAAAAATTAAAAAAATCAAAACCACTCAGTCATTTTGGAAAATGAAAATGCAGTCTTGAAATTGAAAAGAATATAATTGTTGGTAATTTAGCACGAAACAGAGAACCATAATTCCCCCTCTTCCAAAAAAAGGGATCTGAACACCACAGGTTCTCATTTTCCAAAATTGGAGTAGCTGGAGTGGGCACTGAGAGCTCTAATCTAAAAAAACTATCGGATATTTGAACTCAGTGGCTCTTGGTCAGTTCAGTGTCTTTGGAAATCTGAATCATTTTTTGTGCCTTTTTTGACCACAATTAGGACACTATCAGAATGGAAGAGGAGCAATTAATGTACCAGTTAAATTAAAAAACTAAACCAAGATTTGATCTCAGCTCTTGAAAATTTGATAAAAATGGTGGGTGGGAAGGGTCCTCGTGCCTCTCTAGAAGTATTGAGATTCCACTTCAAGAATGCTTGCTAAAAAAAAATTAAAAAATTAGATAAAAATAAGTAAACAAATTTTGAACTTTTGAATCTATCATAATAAGTTGAGAGCTTTGCTTCTACTGGGAAAGTTCGGTTTCAAATTTCTGGAATTTCAGTCATTATTGATTTTGAACCTACTATAAAAAATTTAACGAAATCAGAATAATTCCAGACTTTATTTTCAATTCTTAATGGAGAATGAGTTAAACTCACGTATTTACGGCAAACTGGTTATGCAATTCTATTAACGCCTTCTACGAGTAGGTACACAATATTACAGTTGGAAGGGGCGTCCAATCTGAGGTTGTGCATTGTGCATATGAATAGTTGAAAGTTTGATTCGGGGTGTTCTTAAGGATGCTCATTCCACTTCTGAAGACTATTATGGACCCCAAAACCCAAAATGAGCTTCAAAAAGGGAGGTTCAAAATTGTAAATTTTCGAAAAATACAATATGGGTATCATCTGCTTTTTTAAGGGCACAGAATTTAATTTTGAAAACTTTTGACCCTTGTTTCCAAAATGGACAAGAAAGGGGCGGTTCAAAATTGAAAATTTCCTAAAAATACGAGATAGTTTCAAAATCTAGATTTTTGAAATGAATGAATGAATGAATGCATGAATGCATGATTTGTTCATTTCTGTAGACAATTTGACGCAAAATCTCAAAATGGACCACAAAGGGGAGGCTCAAAATGATAAATGTTCAAAAAATGTAATACGAAGAATATCAAAATGGTATCAAATTCTGGGGTTTTAATGCGGAAAAATTCATTTTTGAAGTCCAGTTCACCCTAAACCCCAAAAAAGGTCAATTGAAATTTTCAAAATATGTAATATTAGACTAGTATCAAAATCTAGATTTTTGAGCACGCAGAATTCATTTTTAAACACACCTCAAAATCGGCCACAAATAAGGAGAGGTTCAAAATTGATAATTTTCAAAAAATGTAGAATGGAGTAAGTATGAGATATTAATGAATTTAAGGACAGAATATATTTTTGAAGTCCATTTAACCCTGAACCCCAAAATGGGTCCTGAAGAGAAGATTCGAAATAAAAAATTTTTAAAAAATCAATATGAGTATCAAAACCAGAATTTTCAAGGACGCTGAATTCAATTTTGAAGACAATTTCACCCCAAATTGAAGTCAGCATCCTCATTTTTCAGAGCAACGCATTTTTTCGAAATGTGGAAAACGTGTGAAAAGAGATAATTGAAGGTGAAAGTAATCGTCGGGGAGCCCGCATAAGGATCTATTGCACGCCCCTCGTCGATCTTCCGAGGCAAATTTTTTCTTAAAGGAATGAGTTCTAAGGAACACTTCTAGCCCTTGTCCTCAAAAAAAAGTGGCCTTACTTACAAAATGGCGGCCATTTTGATTGACAGATCAACCGAAATCGCAGATTTTGCGTTCCAACATAGGACTTGCACGAAGTTTTTAAACCGTACAAAGCTAGAACGAAAGATCATGCAAAAATTCATCACCTGTCAAAATTTCAAGTGCTAAAGTGCCTTTTTTGATTTTTGGTGAATTTTTAAAAAATCAAATTTAGGCCAAAAATGAGGGAAAAAATCAAACACCAAATTGACCAAGAAAGCTAAAATTTGGGATATACGCTATTTTCGACATGCCAAATCGATTGGAAACTGTTTCAAACCGTTTTGAGCAGTTCTGGAGCCTCCAGTAGATTTTTGAAACACGAAATCTTCCCAACATTTCATCAAATGGAGATGGAAAGCCGAAATTCATTCTGCGAACTAATTTCAATACGCTACAAAGTGGAGGCTTCAAAACGACTTGAAATCCACCAGCAATCGACTTCGTAGCGTATACCTATTGAAATTAGTTTGCAGAATGAATTTCGGCTTTCCATCTCCATTTGATGAAATTTTGGGAAATTTCAAGTTTCAAAATTCTACTGAAGGCTCCAATAATTTTTAAAAAGTCGCTGGAGGAGCAACCGTTCATGACCGTAAGATTTCGAACTCACGTTTTTCAAATGTCACGTATTTGTCCTGCTGCTCATGCTTGCCTTTTTCACTTTTAAAAAAAATTTTTCATTGCTTTCTCATTCAATATTTACTGGCCACCAATTTTTGCTCTAAAATTGCTGTGCGAAGCATGATGCCTTACGCACGCTGTTACCAGCACTTCCGGTGCTTGGACTTAGGCTGCCATGTCTGAACCGATGATCTTCGTGGAAAATAATACCAATTTATCTCGAATTCGCGAATAATTGATTAAATCGTTCAAATCATGATTACTTTAATTCATATTTTCAAATTCAAAATACCTAATAAAATTCATAGCTGGAAAATAATCTCGAAATAACTCGAAAAATTGTACATGTACCTACATACTTAATTCTAACACATAATAGGTACGTAAAAAGGACAAATATACGTATAAACGTCCGAACAGGACAACTATAAAATCATAAGTTGTAACAAGCTCTCGATCTTCTAGCTCGCTTTTCAACTCGTATTTCCCCATTACAATAATCTCTTATTTCAGAAAGGAATATTTTAACCAGTTCATAACGGCAAAATCGAGATATGATCGCTATGCTACAAAAGTAAACAGATTAGTCTCAAAATTACTGATTTGTTGATATGGATAGTTTTTTACTTTTTTGTATTTCATGATAGTATTTTAAAAATACTTCTTACAAGCAAAGAATCTCAATTCTCTACCCTTCTTTTTTCACAAAGATTCATCTGTTGATGTTTCGAGATCAAATGAAAGGAAAAGTGCTGGTTGAATCACTGTAGATAAAGATTGACAACAATCTTACTACTTTTCTACATTTGTATCTACCTAGGTACTACTTGTACATACATAGGTACATATGTATTACTTCATGCATCGTATTTATTCATTAAAAATTGGAATGAGTCACATCAGATAATTTTTTGCGTATCAGTACTCCAGTAGAATACGTACAAGGTTGAAATTTTTTAGTAAGGAAAAAACTTAACAGATACCAATCCTTGACATGGATTTTTGAAACGAAAGTACTTTACCCATCCCCAACATAGGAAATCAAAAATGTACCATGTACCATGTACCTACTTACCCATGATTTAAACCCCATTTTCTTCAATAGAAAAGTGTTGGTGACTCCTGTTCAACTTTTTGAAAAAAGAAACTGACATGCTTTTAATCATTAAATTTTGATACACCGAACTTGAAAAATTATGCATGTGCCTTTCAACAGATGCTGTATCTCAGGTCATTGGCGTATTCCCCGATCATTCGATATAAATAGTTTGTTATCCGCGTATTTTTAGGGTAACGACATCGTCCCACGATAACAGTGGTGTCATTTGGTATCGCGTCTGGCACAAGTAAAATATTTGAAAAAAATACTCGTATATAATGCGTTGGACGGAAGCCAAAATCTGAGAATTTCAGCAGTGAATATGTAACTATTTTTATAGCTACCTATCAAGTAATCAAAATAAACATTGTGGTAGAGAATACCATCGTTATGTATACCTACCATCTTTCCGTTATCGCTCAATCGTCTAGATGAGCCAAGTTCTTTTAAAATTAGATTTCTAAGCAATTTTTCGAATTTTTAGCTCTCTATGGTGCACAATTTTTAATAATTGATGTTCCAGTAAAACAATTTGTGACACGTGATGCAATTTTGATAAAATTTCATTCAACATTGATAAATTATTTAAATCATTTTTGGTAATTTTCAACTGTCTAGTAGATTTTTGCGATATTCAGCTCAAATCTGAAGTCATTTTGCCTCTTTTTTAAATTGTTTTAGCTAGGTACCTATCTTCGTCTCATTTCAACAGATTTTAACCAGGCAGTTGTTTTAACCAATTTTGGCTTACCTACATTGATTTCAAAGTTATCCTTATATATTAAAAGAATTTTAAGTTGTTGAAAACGTGAAAAACCTGGTGACAATCCGCCAGTCTCTCCTACTGAACCGATTTTGCTCAATTTTTTTTTAAAAATGTTCCTTATCACATGTAGATGTGTTATGAAACATTTAAAATTCAAAATTATTCATTTTGAGCCCAAAAAATTGAAAAAAATACATTTTTTTGAACAATTTCAACTTCAATTTGCGGCCGAATATTTTAATTTGCTAGGCATTTCGTTTATTCAACATGGATATGAAAATAGGGCTTTATACGAGTAGGGTCGATGAAGTTGATTTTAGCATTCATGTTCACTTTAACCTCGAAATGAACCATCCAAAGAGAATTTCAAAATGAACCTTCAATTTGAGGAGAAGGTACAAAACGTGCAATTTCGAAAAATTCAAAGTGGGTTTTATTTATCATCAATAGTAAACAAAATATCAAACTATATCACTGATGAGATATGAGTACCTTAGAGTCAAACCCAGAATTCTCCACTTTTCACTATTTTGAGAAAAACGCAAAAAACTGATGAAAGGTGGGTATCTGTAGTAGCAGGTTTCTGATCTCGCCTATATAATATAGTGCTTCGGGTAGCAATCGAATTGACAAAAAAAAAAATGTTTTTCAAGTCTTTCCACAGCAGTAATTCACGATACCATTTTGGAGAATTCTGGTTTTGACTCCAAGTCTGTAAAAAATGTCGAAAATACACGAAAATACATGATAAAATGAGGGATAATTCTAGATTCAAGTCTGTTGAAAGTATGTCAAGGTAGGTACATACAGTCGACTGGAATGAAAAAAAAATTTTTTTGAAGTATTTTTTTCAAAGTTTGACTCGAACGTGGTACTTTGGACAGGGTAAAATGTAGAATGGCAATTGATGCGTTCCTACTAACTGTACCCAAAGCGACCATAATCTCATTTTCGAAAATTTTGGACTTTTTTTCGGAGTTTGACTCTAACCCGGTACTTTGGACCCCCTCCCCTGACTGCGTCATTGTGTCAGATAGGAAAAAACGGAGAATGGCAATCGATATATACCTACTAACTGTACCCAAAACGATCATAATCTCATTTTTGAAAAATTTGGAGAATTCTGGGTTTGACTCTAAGGTACTCATATGTAATATTGCATTGTGATGTCTCTGTGGCTTACTCGATTTTAATCAGTTTTACCAACAATTTTATTCAATTTTTTTGATCAATTTTTGTGTAATTTTCAATACCTAGTTTTTCAATGTTTATATCAACTCTTAGTCATTTTCAGCGGTTTTCATATCATTCTAACAAATTAGACAATTTTCGAAAAATTATGCTCACTTTTTTCAATTTTCAATTAGTTTATGGTTTGGATGCCAGTTAATCGTTTTTTTGATACCTATTTCATCTTTGTGATGAAATTTAATTCAAGTTTAATAATATTTTTGAATAACTTTTTGGTAATTTCAATTTATCTAGGGGATTTTTTCTCTTTCGTGATTTTTGAACACACATTAGGAAACAAATTTTTCGATAAGTATCTAAGCTTATTTTTTTATTTCAAGTGTTTTTCCGTGTGATTTTCTAAAAATTACTTCTATTCTGATGGATTTTCTCGCAATCTTGTGAGTTTTTCGACTATCTACTCATTTTGAATGCAGTTTTGATGCATTTTGTGGACATTTTTTTCATTTTAGGTGAGTTGTTTTTTCATGTGTGTGTTTTTTTGGGTCAAGATTTTGCAGTTAGAAGCTCTTGGTCCATTTCTAATTTCCTCTCCCTCCTCCCGCCCCGAAAAAAGAATGCTCGTTTTGATCTTTATTTAGTGTTGAGAATTTAATTTTGGATCGACAGTTTGGAAAGTCGTGTTTTTCCATATTTGTTTTTTACTTGATCTTAAATGAAGTTTCGATTACTGTTTGAGATTTTTCGATTGATAAATATTTTCATTATTGTTTGTGAATCTTTGATTATATCAAAGTCGCCTTTTTATGGAAAACATTGAATACGATTTTTCGAAGGTGTGCACGTTTTGATATTTTCTGGACATTATACTCATGAAGTCATGAGTAACTTTCGCCCGAAGTTCTATGGTGGACCCCCTCCCTCTCCACCCCTCCCAAAATTACCACCAAGTAGAAAATAAGTAACTTGGTTATGTAAGGTCATGATGACCATAAACGAATTGCATATTTCAATATAGACAATCTCTCAGGTGAATGGTTTCTCTTGTCAAATTCATGGTCCTCTTACATATTTGGCGAGTCTTTCATTTTCAACGCTATTTGTCGTTTTATTTATTTTTTTTCAAATTCGTAACAAATTAGGTACACCATTTCAACAATTTATTTTACAATGTACTGTATTCTGAATAAGAATGCTTATCAGTATTAATTCTTGCTTTTTACACGGTAAATACATAGGTAGGTAATATTATAGGCATACACAGAGAGGTACAACATATTTCACCAGCTCTGAAAAAATTACGTTTTAAAAATAACCGTAGATATGTTTACTATGTATACTTATTACCTACCGTAGTGCCGACTACCTACAAGTACAACGCGGTATTTATCGAACATTTTAATATGTACATTACCAGGGTACATGTCTCTGTATAGCGTATAGCTGTCGCCATCAGACAGATATTATTTTATAGCTGCATCGTTTTGAATGACTTTCGAATGAAATTGAGCCATTAAAAAAGTTGTAACGATATTATATGCCTTAATATGCCAGCAACACACGTTGAAAAAAATCATCGTCATGGGTGCGCGCGAAGCGTGAAACAGTATTCTCGTTTCATTATCATCGGAACGATTCGTGTTTTAGAAAAAAAAAACCAAACAAAACAAAACAAAAAACTACTGGTCTGATGATATTGTAATGATCTTTCTCTTGTAAATGATATGATAGCTTGATAAAACTCCGTGTTGAAAATCAGTTTCAAAATTTTCATTTTTTGAAGGCCCATAAGTAATGAGCTGGACAACGGCGATTTTTAAGCATAGGTTAAATTTGTGTAATTGACTTGAAATAATTGCTCAAACATATTTTTGGAAATTATTTTCTGAATATTTTCAAAGAAGTGAAGGCTAAAATAGAGAAACTTGGACTGGTGGGTAGAACGGGGGTAGAGGGGAAGGGGGAAGTGAAAACTCATTTTATTAAATCTAATGAATAATTACTTTCTAATTGACTCCAAAGAATTTTTAAAATAAGTGATCAAATTTTCGATATTCTTTTTCTCTGCACGAACAGCAATTTTTTTCCCCTACTCGATGCAAAAATGGCTCTTTTTCATGAGAAATTTAAAAATCGATGAATCATTGGAAAATACATAATAAATTTTGAAATACTGATATAGGTAGATAAAAATAGTATGTTATGATTAGGAGGTGAGAAATCAGGTTGATATGACGCATATTTGAAAGTAAAAGAGAAATCAAAGTTCAGAATTTTTATTTCCTTTCATTTTTCAATTCATTCGTGTTTCTTAATCTAAAAAAATGTTATTCAATTCAAAAAATTTGCCATTGTCAATTTAATATTTTGATTTTTTCCTGAATTCATCTTAAAATTTGAAAATTGCTGCGGTTACTTATTCATTTATTTTTTTGTGAACGTTGTTGTCCTAGTTTGAAAAATCGTCGTCGTCGTTGCCTTATAAGATTGACTGAAAAAAGTGATTTTATTTTCAAACATTTATTAACAAAATTTACTCGCACCTTTTATTTGTCCCTATTTTTCAATTTTATTTTATTTTATTTATTTTTTTGATTTGAATACCTCAAAATGTTTTTCCTCTTGACCTAGAACCTTTATTGAGGATACCAAAATAATAATTTTATATCCTTTCCCCCCCCCTGAAAATTCACATAAAATATAGGTAATCATTGTTTTTATTGGGTGGATGGGGGGGGGGGGGCATGACTTGAAAAGATTGAATGAATTTGTAGGATAGCTGTACATGATTGTTTTTGAAATACTGGGGGGGGGGTCTCTGAATTGTAAATATTGCGATGTAAAAATTCACAGAATAAAATTGTACATCAAGAATGAAGTAATTTCAAAAACACTGAAAGCTTTAGATGAATTTAATCAGCAAGACCCTCAAAATTAAATTTTGATCTAAGAATTTATAGCTGCAGTATAAATTATCCATACCTAGATCTTCTGTCCTTTTAAAATTTTGAAAAATATTCAAGTTTTCGATGAAAATAATGCGAGAACAATTGAATGAAAATATTGCAAAAAAATTGATAATGGTTCAAAAACTGAAAGTGATTTATTTCTATAACGAGTTGATTGGTGCACAAATAATGAAAAAAATTACTAACGAAAGACATTTGAAAAAAATGGCAGTTTTTGCAATTTTTGGACGAGTTTTTCTCCTTTGGAATTGACAAAAATGACGTGTATTCATGTTTTTTGGAAAAAATTTCAACAGTTTGGAATTCATTTTTGATTTTTCAGCCGGGGTAGTTATATTCTAAGGAGTATTTAGTAGAAATACTCTAAGGGATATTTCCAGGAAACAACACGAATCTATAAGTACTATATCACTCAGTGCTTAAGGTCTTTTTACCCTCTTACAAGAATTACTATAATAATGGGAATAGATGCAAAATACGAGCAGTAGTAGAGAGAATAATAAGCCAGCGGGAGTGAGAAGAGGATAATGGTATACACAGGGAATCGTGTATACATATTTTTAGAAACATGAGGCGACAACGACGAGAAGAGTGAGGGATTTTTTTTTTCGAATGGTGAAGAGTTGGAGTAATTCGTACGCCACCGACGACGTCGAAGTTGGACGCCTATCGAAGGTTTTTCTTTTTTTGGGAAGTTGGCGACGCGTGACGAGACGATGAGAAAATTATTGTCGATGAAAGTGAAACGTGTATTGGAGACTCATGGGTGGTACAGAGGAGAGACGAGGGAAGAAAGGATGGCGGTATTGGTGTAATTAATATGATTACGATTCAACGTACGAGTAGCAGAGACAATGAGACGTTCGAGTTGTTTGTTTTTTGTCAAATTATTCGATTCAGGAGGTTTCAATTTTTCAAGCCCTGTGATTGGAAGATCACGTTAGTAGTATAGGGGCTGGTATACCACACCACACCACACACCACACTTTGGACCGTTATACCACACTTTGAAATTTTCCAAGTCCTTATCACGGTTGTGGTTAAATGAAACGAATTTTTTAAATATTTTTTTATCAATCGTAGTTGTTGTTGTTGTTGTTTGTAGCGGCGAGTGTATTTTGCTGGTCCCTGCCTCCGCTCCGCCGCGCCGTCGTCGCGGATATGTGGATAATAATTCTGTTTCAAAATAATCCGATATTTAAAAAAATCTAATTTTGTCATTGTTGTTGTTGTTTGTTAGGAGCGTATTTTCCTCGTCCCTCGGTCGCTCGCTTCCCCGCATCGCTCGTACGGATGGGTGGGTGCGGTGGAGGGAAGGGGCGGCGGGGGCTGGTACATCGAAATTTTTTCGAATATATTTTTGTAGGTACTTCGAATCTTCTGCCGCGTGTTGTTGTTGTTGTTGTAGTTTGTTACGAGTGTATTTTCCTCGTCCCTCCCTGGCTCCCTGGATCCCCCACCGTCGATGTAGGGGCTGGTACCTCGAAATTATTTTTTTTCCAATGGATAAAAGTTTTTTGGACCTTCTGCAATTACTGAAAATCGGCTTGGGCAGCAAGACCAGGTTAAAAAAAATATTCGAAAATATTTCCTCCAGTGAACTATTTCCCTACTCAAGTACTCATGTACGAGTACATTTAGAAGACAATGCTACATAATTGTTTGCCTTGTGTTAACAAGAAGAGAAAGAAGATGGGTTTGATATTCAGCCAAAATCACATTCTCTCCATTGGCCTCACCGCATACTGAATACTTAATGCTATGTTGCCACGTTGTACTCTCTAAAATGGTGAGATTTGTTTCTCCTCTCACATTCGATTATACGGTCTCGTATCGTTTCACTTCGATGCCATATCAACATGAGATGATTAATGCGGTTGTCGACGTTGTCGTATAATTGGGATTAGGTTTGTTGTATTGAGTTTAACACTTTCAGACGATGAGACCCGAGAAGAATCTGACAAATGAAAATTGAAAAATTTCATTAAATCTATGGGAAGAAGTAAATTTTTTTTAAGCAGATTTTTTTTCAAAAAATCGAGGTTTGCTCAAAATTTAATTTTGGAATTTCGGGAAATGCTCAAGATGGGCATTTTTTTATCCTGATTTCTAAAATGGCTATTGACGCATAAGAGGGATGAAATGGCACCCGAAAGCTTTCGAGTTGAAATTTGCATGGTAGGAGGGTACCATTGAGAGACTTCCGCGTGGAAAGTTTCAAACCCCCTGACCTCCCTTCCGTTTTTAGAAACCCTATTTTTTTGAAATTACAATGAAAATTATTTTCTCAGCCCCATGTGAACCGATTGTACCCCCTCAATTTCTGCAATTTTTAAAAGTCGTTTTCGCACGTTTGTACATATAAGTACATTCAACGACAAATCGTACCCACAGAAATGAAATAATGGACGACATAAAAAAGACGAATTACACATACCAACAAAAATAATTGATGAATAGCACGTAAAAAAAACAGTTCATCTACAGCACAAGTAGTGATTTTTTTTGCTTTTTGGGGCAATAACAGGAAATGTGAGTAATTTGGAGGATTAAAAATTTCGTCAGAGAAAGTTTTTAAACACGCTTTTGAGCAATTTTAACGAAAAGTAAGATTTTTTGACAGTTACCTACTGAGACAAAAAAAAACGATATTTTTTAATAAGTAGTTTCGATGAAAACCTATATCATTCTTTTTGGCGGTTTTGATCAAAAAAGCAAAACTTGTTCACAATTTTAGCCAAAAAAAAGTAATGGACCTTTCTATCAATTTTTAGCAATTTGGACTATTTTTTTGAAATTTTATAAAAAAACTTGAAAGGAATGTTTTTTATTTTTAAATAGAAAACTTATGGCAGTTTTTGAAAAAAAACAGGATTTTTGGCAGTTTTGTAAAAAGCGGAATTTATTTGGTAATTCTGGAAAAAAGAAAGACTTTAAAATTTTTTTTTAATTTTGACTAAAAAAACAAAACTTTTTCACTATTTAGCAACTAAAAAAAAAAATAACTTTTTTTATAATTTTTAGCAATTTCTGCAAGAAATCATATTTTTTTGGAAAGCAAAACTTTTTTGAATTCAGCTTGAAAAAGGAGTTTTTTTTTCAAAAAATAAAGGACTTCCCATTTGTAAAATTTATTTGTTTATTTTTACAAACATTTTTGTTATTAAGTAGGTACTAGAAAATCAAAAATAAACTCCGACATATCAGCCAAAAAATACTTTTGAATTTACATGAAACAATAACAAGAAAATAGTTCAAAAATAAAGTTGATTTATAATATCATTAAAATTTGACAAATACAACATAAATTGACAAAAAAAGACAGACAAAAAGATAAGACAAAGATTGATTAAAACAGCATAAAATTTATTCATGATGTGAAAATATTGATGATATAAAATAAATTAAATCGCATTTCAGCATATTTTCAGGTTCCTTCTTAGGTAGCCCTTGAAAGGTATTCCGGGGCAAAGTACATGAAATGCTCCGTTGGGTACCTTTAAAAAAATGTTGCAGCCAAAAACATTTCCCCTACCCCACCCCGCAAGATGTATTTAAAGTAAAAAAAAAGTCATACTTCAACGAATTTTGAATTCACCCACAATATATGGAAGAGACATGAGTATAGCACCGTGAATTTTTTTCAACATTTTTTGGCCTCCCAGGAGGGAGATAACTATCGACAACAGAAGATTTGAACCATCGTATCTTCAAACCTAATTCTAGTAGCTACACAAAATTTTTTTCTTTCGAAAATATATTTGCGTGAGTACTATAGTTGGTATTTTTTTTTCAAATTTCTTTTTCAGTAGACCATCTTCAAAAACTCAGAAAACACTCAAAAATGTGTTTTTTGTATCACGGCACCGCCAAAATAAGCGATACTGCCAGTGATAGGTATAATTATGTAATTTTGCATGCAGGTTTCCAAAAAAAAAAAAAAAAAATAGAAAACCAAGCAACTTCTTGAAAACCCTTGGGGCCATAGGCATCGTCTCCCCCAATTTTGCGGCAAAATAAAATTGTCAATATGGCTATCGTTATCATCTGAATCGAACTTGCTGAACACGAAAATGAAATTGGATTTACAGTTGAACCCTCTTAAAGGTTCCATTGGTGGAGAGGAATGCCCAAAAATTAGACTTTTTGTGAAAAATGCGATTCAGATGATAACGATAGCCATATTGACAATTTTATTTTGCCACTAAATTGGGGGAGGGGTGCCTATGGCCCCAAAATTGGGTTTTCAATGAGTTGTTTGGTTTTCTTTTTTTTGGAAGCCTGCATGCAAAATTGCATAATTATACCTACCTATCACTGCCAGTATCGCTTATTTTGGCGGTGCCGTGATACAAAAAACACATTTTTGAGTGTTTTCTGAGTTTTTGAAGATGGTCTACTGAAAAAGAAATTTGAAAAAAAAATACCAACTATAGTACTCACGCAAATATATTTTCGAAAGAAAAAAAATTTGTGTAGCTACTAGAATTGGGTTTGAAGATACGATGGTTTCAAATCTTCTGTTGTCGATAGTTATCTCCCTCCTGGGAGGCCAAAAAATGTTGAAAAAAATTCACGGTGCAGACTCATGTCTCTTCCATATATTGTGGGTGAATTCAAAGTTCGTTGAAGTATGACTTTTTTTTACTTTAAATGCATCTTGCGGCGTGGGGTGGGGAAATGTTTTTGGCTGCAACATTTTTTTAAAGGTACCCACACGGAAAAAAAAAGTATGGATAATTTTTACTATTTCATACAGTAACCGGATCCCATTCAAAAATATTGTGATTTTTACTATGAGAATAATAAATTTTACTATGAGAGTAATAAATTTTTACCTAATTCTAGATAAAATGTATTTTTTGGCTGAGTAAAAATCACTATTATTTTTGAATGGGATCCGGTTACTATACTGAAATAGTAATTTTTATTAATTTTTTTTTCCGTGCAATAATGAATGTTTCGTCAAAATTTCAAAAATCCCAGGACAGGAGCATTTCACGTATTTTACCCCGGAATACCTTTCAAGGGCTACCAAATAAACTAAAAATACACAAGCTGAAAAATACTATTTAATTTATTTTATATTATCAATATTTATTTTTTACAATTTTAAAAAATAGACTTTTCTCATTACCCGCTAGGTAAATTTTAGTCTATCAAAAAAGTGGCAACGTCGCAATTTTCGCGCTTGTCATTAAGACCTTTGCTAATTGCGACGATCCACGATAGGAAATTTTGCTAGCAATTCGTGATTGCATGCACAACCTGCGCCATCGTGATACGATTTTGATCATTCATTATTGCTTATCAACCTAATTTAAAGGTAAGGAATATTTTATTTTTTTAAAGTTATTTTTTAAAATATTAAAAAATTTCTAATAATTACGTAGGCCGTGGGCCATCTTATCTAGTTATTGGTGGTCGCTGACATTGAATTGGATCTTGGATCGTGGCTGAGACGAAGTCTAAGAAGTAAATTTCTCCATCGCATTTTCGGTAATAACACTGAAACAAAAAATGTTTTATTCTGTAACAAAGTAGTTTAACAAAAGACAACTAATTTATACGACGATAATTTTACGCGCCTAACATAATTCAACGTTTCCTAACAAATTACTAATTAACCACGCCAAAAAGTGTCCTTTCCGTTATCATCAGTGTATTCATTGCTTGAAAACATAATTGAAAATGAAACTGAGAATTTATAAAGATTATTTGAACAAATTTTTAACAAAAAAAATCAATAAACATATTTTTGGACTTTAAAATTCCTGGACCACCAGATGAACGCCTTGTTTTTCACAAGAAACTATTTTTTGGGAATTTTTTGCGGATATAGGTGGTCAAAAATTGTGAAAGTTCCTGCTCCAATTTTCTGTTTTCATGTTACTACTACACTCAGGTCTTCAATTTGATACCCGATTTTGTTTTGTTTGTTTTCATAGAAAACCTACTTTAGAGAGTATCATTCATTTATTCAATTTTTTTGGTTGATTGTTTACATTGATGTAATCAACTGTAGCAAGTGTTTTTTGGACAATATTATTCACGAAAGTTCAGAGCCGTACATTCAAATACTTCCAAAAATGAATTGAAAATTTTTAGAAAACAATTTAGATGAAAAATACGTAACTAGCTCATCTAATAGACTAGAGTGTGTAGATCAACAAACTTCGACATTTATATGGGCATTGTATTTCAGTAATAATTCTTTATTATATTATTTTGCCATTTTTAATTACTGTTCTACCATTATAGGTATTCGATCGTCTATACAATGGATATCCATTAACATCATTTTTTGTTTCTGAACGAAAAGCTTTTGGAAATTTTTTCGAACATTTTCCATTTTCGTCTGTGCAAGGTGCTTTGGGATTATCAATGACATATTTCCAACTTAAGAGCTCTTTGCCGAGTTGTACTCTCAATTACCAACCACACGTCCTCCTATTGTACGAGTATGTAAGATTCGACTCCCTCTTTTTCTTCAATGTACGTACAAATATAAACCTAACTGGCAAATTTTATAATATGTAGTACTTTTACGAGGCAACAGCCGAATAGGAATCTATTTTGGTAGATTTTCGGTTCGGATTATCCTCGAATTTGAATTTTTCTCGAGCAAGTATTTGGCAATTTCGCGCCATGGCGTCAAACTACTCGTACGAATACGAGTACTTCCACAAGAGTATAAATATGGAACCCACTCGCTCCAGTTTACTATACTTACTCGTGAATTAGTAGTCATGGTTGGTACTTGGGATTTGAGAATTTATCATTTCCGTCACGTCAGTAGGTATATTACATAGGTACTTTTTAATGTCGCAGGATATTTCCTTTTCTCGTTTATACGTTATATGGTGCTGATCCTCCTCGTATTTATACGAATGTCTAGTTTGTCGATCACGATTAGGTGAGGTTAGGTTGGGTTACATTATTTAAGAGCGAAGTTGATTATCGAGTGTTTAATTAACTAACTCTTAACATTGAGGGCTTGTTTCGATGAATTTCTATAGTCCTATTAACAGATACGTGGATAATAAATCATCGCGAAATTATTAAATTTCGGACTTTAAAGGATAGGGTTCTGCATTTCAATCGTATCCTCTTTCTTCTCTCTACTCTCGAATCGATGGTCGTAAAAATTTTTGCGGTAATTTTTTTCACGTAGGGGCTCTATAGGAGGGGTTCGAAGGCGGAAACACTTCATTACAGGCACCGACCAGACTACCAGACTGAACCTCCCTGCATAGGTTTCGTATAAAAAGAAGAAAAGGAATATCTGAGGGGGGAAAAAAGTAAATTTAAATGAAAAGGTTAACGTTTACCCACGAATTTGTTTATATTATACCGAACCACGCACCGACATAACACCTTATTTCAAACATTTGATCATACTATAAAACATATCAAAACATAAGCTTGCTCGTGAAACGCTGCGAGAAACGATGTAATAAGAGTGAAATTAACTTAATGAGAATATCGTAGGTGTCATCACAAGTACACAGGCCGCCTCCTGTGCGACTGCGACATCTCACTCATCTCAGCTATATCTAGAATCCTAATCTTGGCGTAACCGCGTACCTAGATAGTAAAATTCGCCCAAAAACCGCGTACACAGGTCGGGGTTTTCTCAACAATAATACCTATGACGCAAGGAAGAGACAAACAACACACAAAAGGAAAAAAAAGGCCTATTGGATTTGATCCAAGCTCTTTTTTTTTTCAAGGTCGGTGGTAAAATTCGGTTCGAGTATTTTCTGTACCGTTGAATTATTGTATAAAATGATTCCAATTTCGCGTGTGAAAAATAATATACGAGTATCAGACCACGACCACGTTCTATAGAGGGAGTTGACTCGCGAGGCGACGCGACGCAATATAAAAACGAGGTGAATTCAAATCACGTGGAATTTCTATGTAGAAAATTTACTTCCCATACAGAAGTGGGCGTCAGTAATAATACATTTATGTATAACGATTAACAACACTTTGAATAACTCAATGCCTCACAAAAGTGCAAAAAAAAGTGAACCGAAACGGTGAAAAGTGAGAAAAAAATGAAAAAAGTATTCTTCGGGGCTCGTTTTTCATTCATAAGATCTTAGCAGTTCATGTGATGATGTCAAAACGTTCAAAAATTACAAAAATATATGTACCTACTCTTTTTGAAATTTTCGGATCATTTAACCCCCTCCCCTCCCCCTCTTTAGCCCGTCTTAGGCCCTTTTTATCCCAAATACAAAATAAGTACGAGTACCTACATATTTACTTTGATGCTTCAATCAAGAAAATTCTTGAATTCGGTACATTTTCATACCTCCCAAGCGGACCTAGAGCAAACATGACAAGCACTAATGTACGAGTATTATTTTACAAAAATTTATAAGCTCTTTTTTCATTTGAAAGAAAAATTATGGTAATTGAAATTATTTTTTCGAAATGTTTTAGAATTGAAGCATTTTCTGATATTCAATCGGAAAATCACGAATTACGAAAATAAATCAATAGGTACCTACATACTGTAACGTCGCTACACGCGTGTTACAAATATTCGCCAAATATGTATGTATTAATTAATTCACCTGGAAACATTATATGTAATATCTATAATTTTTAAGTTCTTCCTCTCCCTTTTGGGAAAAATTGTCGAAACTGATGATGGCAAAATATTGCTTTGATATACTGAACTAGAGAAATTTTTAATTTGGTCAAAATTGATTCAGCCGTTTACGAGATATGAACGTTTAAGTGTATTTCAACGTTATGGATAAGCTGAAATATGTGTACGGCTCACCCCCAACAAACAGATGGGGTGGTTAGGGTGTCTAGGTCGCAGATTGATGCGCCGGAGGTTGGGTGTTCGAATCCCGCTGAGTCAAGAGGCGTAAATTTTTTGTAGATTTTTTGTCAATTTATTTTTCAATTTTATCCGTTCAAAATTTTTTGCCATAAAAAATCAAAAGTTTTCAAAAATTTCTAGTGTAATTTTTGTTTTAACAAAAAACATTAAGTTTTTGGTAAATAGCCAGTAACTTTTGATAATTTTTTTTTGGTGAATTAATAGTAATTTTTAGTAAATAAAATGATTAGTTATTTTTGGTGAATTACTCGTAATTAAAGTTGGTCGAAAATTTTGGTAAATTGCTTGGGTAATTTTTTTTTGGTAAATTAATGGCGTAATTTTTGGTAAATTGGTATTCCAATTGGTAAATTTTCGTAAATTGCTGGGGTAATTTTCAGTTTTTCAATAAAGTTGGTTGAAAATGTTGGTAAATTACTGGGGTAATTTTTGGTAAATAGGTAAATTTTAGTAAATTGCTGTGGTAATTTTTGGTATTGTTAAATTAGTGGGGTAATTTATTTTGTTGAATTGGTGTCAACCTTTGGAAGTAAATTACCGGGGTAATAAAAAATTGGTAAATTAGTGAGGTAATGTGTGGTAAATTACTGCGGTAAATGTTGGTAAATTGTTGAGGTTATTTTTGGTAAATTGGTAAATTTTGGTAAATTGGTAAAAACCTTTGGCGGTAAATTACTCGGGTAATTAAAAAAGTCGGTAAAAAATTGGTAAATTAGTGAGAAAATGTCTGGTAAATTACTGAAGTAAATGTTGGTGAATTGCTGGGATAATTTTTGGTAAATTGGAAAATTGGTAAATTAGTGTGTAATGTCTGGTAAATTACTGAGGTAAATGTTGGTAAATTGCTGGAGTTATTTTTGGTAAATTGGTAAATTTTTGTAAATTGGTAAATGTTGGTAATTTGGTAAATTGGTGAATTTTAGTAAATTGGTAAATTTTGGTAGATTGGTAAATCTTGGTAAATTGGTCAATTTTGAGGTAATGTCTGGTAAATTACTGAGGTAAATGTTGTAAATTGCTGGGCCGGGGTTTTTTTGGTAAATTGGTAAATTTTTGTAGCAAAGTCAGTTAATCTTGCAAACTGCGCAAGATGTTTTACCGACTTTTCAAAATTGTGTTGTGCTTATTTTTTTTGAAATTGTGTTGTGCTTTTTTTCAGTGTTGTAACAAACTGTGAAAACAACAAAATGTGAGTGGGAACTTAGTACAAGCACAACTTGAAGAGTGTTGCACATATATTATGTTATAAAAAGTGTTATAACTTCTTTTTAGTGCTATATGTTGAAGTGTTTTTGTCATAACAATTATTAACATGATCGAATGATAACTTTTTACAATTTATTCAAACTTCAACGTTTTCACATATCTCATAGGTATGTATGAAACAATAATACTATTATTCGTTTAGCTTTTATCCTTAAATCTGAATTTGGCTATAAACTTGTGTCAACTCGAGACGGGAAAATCATGGCATGGAAGGAGTTGAACACTCAGCCAATTTACATTCATACCGAAGCAGATATAAATGCGGCAAAAACTGCACAAGTGCATCAAGTAGATGACAGCAACAACACGTAACGTTAAATTCTACTGTTATAGTAGTTTGATTATAACATATGACATTTTTCATTTATTCAATAAGTTATTTGATCTATGTAGTATGGTTAAGTTACATAATCTAAACAAAATATTTACAGCTCTCTGTTTTGCGCTCCTGCTCCCCCCTGCATCTTCTACCCACCCACATGTTTTGCTGGCATACTATCCTACGTTCCCCTCTGCTCAGTGCCGAATCGCTTCCCCTTCTAGTCCATATCTCTACGTGTTTCTTCCAGATTAATTGTATGAATGGTTGTTATGAATGAAAGTGGAGTAGTCTGTTTTTATCAAAACGTAAGGGGGGTTCGCACTAGGCTTACTGAATTCCAATTATCCATCCTACAGCACACGTATGATGTAGTGGTTATAACTGAAACCTGGCTACATGATGGTATTTTCACCACGGAGATTTTTGATAGTAATTATACAGTATATAGGGAAGATCGAGGTGGCCCAGGTCGTGGAGGGGGGACACTCATTGCAGTAAGGAATACCATTACTTCTTTGAGCGTTGAGTTTCAGGAGTTTAATAGTGAACTGTATGACTGTATTTGGGTAAAGGTAAGGATACCTAACACGTTTCGAGATACCTTCATTGGCGCATTCTATATTCCTCCCAATACCTCAGGGTCTATCTACCAAACCATCTATGATGCAATTTCCTTCTCCCCAATCTTATGCCAATATAACAAAGTTATCTTAGGTGATTTTAACATATCAGAATATAGACAATCTCAGCATCATAATAGTTAAGTCAGAGATATCCTTGAGTTCATTCAGGTGGGTCAGCTTGAACAGGTAAACAAAGTCCCAAATGCTCACAGCGGTGGCAGCCTAGATTTTGCCTGGGTGTAGCGAAATTTTTTTAGGTTCTTAAACTGATTGAAAAAGAACAAAAAAGAGAGATTTTTCACTGTTTATCGTCTTTTACCACAAAAATTGTGTCTGTGTAGGTAGCCAACTAGCGAAAAACGAACAAAACTGATAGTTATTGCTAAAAACTAGAGTTGAAACAATGTAAAATTAGAGAATAATTTTTTCCTGGGAGTAGCAAATTTTTTCTGGGTGTAGCAAACTGTTTTTCTGGGTGTAGCGAACTGCTTCTGGGTGTAGCAGCTCGCTACACCCGCTATACAAAGGCTGCCACCGCTGAATGCTCATAACAGGTTCTTGGATCTAGTCACTACCAGTCTACCTCAGGTCTCTGTGCAAAGAGGAGAATCCCTGTTAGAGAGAGAAGATTTACACCATCCTCCCTTGCTAGTTAAAATACCTCACCACAAAATTCCAAAAGCTACAAAGCATTCCCCAGGGGATTTTTCAAGGCTGAATTTTGCTAAAGCTGACTATTTAGGACTGTACTGTGCATTCAGGGATTTCAAATGGGATGGCTTGTATAAAATAACCAAACTAGATCAGGCAGAGGAATTCTATTCCAGTGTGGTGGATGAGATAATTTCTGGCCATGTACCTAGGAAAAGGGCAAGTGGACCAAAATATCCTCCTTGGTTCAGTCGAGAGATAATTAAAAAATTGAAGGGGAAGGAGAAGTCAAGGCAGTTGTTTATTAAAACTGGTCTGCTGGAGCACCAGGAGAAGTTTAAAAGTCTGAGGAAGGAAGCTAAAAACATGACTAAGATTGCTCTAGAGGACTATAATTCTAGACTTGAACAAAATTATAATGTTAATCCCCAAAATTTCTGGAGAGAAATAAATGCAAAGAGGATCTCTAAAAATGACTCAGGTGTTAGTATAGTTGATATGCATGGAGTAGAGAGACAGGGAGATGATATTGCTGATTCATTCGCTGAATTCTTCCAGTCAGTGTATACAAGTGATGATCTAGCCAATATTGATGATACAATCTGTGATTCAGCCCTCTCAGGTGCTGGTCCCTCAATACTTATTAGAAATATAAATGAAAGAGAACTTAAAACTGTTATCTCAAAGCTTAAAACTAAACACTCAATAGGACCAGATAATGTACCCTCTTATGTGTACAAGGGAGTAGGAGAATTTTTAATTAAACCCCTTACCTATATATTCAATTTGATAATTGAGAAGAGTAAATTCCCAACTGCATGGAAATGCTCAAAGGTCATTCCTGTTCCAAAAAAAGAGGCACCAGGGAAAGTTACTAATTATAGGCCAATCTCATTAATCCCTATTCCCTCAAAGCTTTTTGAAATGGTGGTATATGGCAGACTACCTATATCCTAAAATTGAGAATATTATTTCAGCAAATCAGCATGGCTTTGTTGAAGGTAGATCAGTCAACACAAATTTAATCAACTTTGTTGAATACAGTCTGAGTTCCCTCAATGGTGGTGGTCAAGTAGATGCAATATATACTGATTTTAAAAAAGCATTCAATAGTGTAAACCATAGTTTATTGATTCAAAAACTAGCTAGACTTGGCTTCTCTCAAAATTTGTGTAAATTGTTCTGGTCTTATCTCGATGGTAGAGTCCAATATGTGTCTTATAAAAATAAAATATCCAGAGTTTACCCCTGTCCATCAGGTGTCCCTCAGGGCTCCAACTTGGTCCCCTTTTCTTTCTTTTGTTTATAAATGACCTACCTTTGGTGATAGATAATTCAGAAATACAGCTTTTTGCTGATGATGTAAAGATATATAGGAAAATCAGAGATATACAGGACTGCCAGGGTCTTCAAGCAGATTTGGATAGGCTTATGAAATGGAGTAACAAGAATAAACTGTCCCTTAACATCTCCAAATGTGCAACAATGACATTCACTCAAAAAAAAATGTTTTGAAGTATACTTACACAGTTAATGAGGAAGAACTTTGTCATTTGACCACTGTTCGGGACCTGGGTATAAATCTAGATGTGGAACTTACCTTCAAATATCACACTAATACTGTCTTGGTGAAGGCAAGGAGGATGGCCTATTTTGTTGTCAGAAATTCAGTGCATTTTAAGAGGATAAGTACACTCAAAGTTCTATACTTCTCATTCATAAGATCTATACTTGAGTTTGGTACGTGCTAATTTGGTTCCCTCATACTAAAAAGTTTGTAAAAGAGCTTGAAAAGATTCAAAACAGATTTCTGAAATACCTATATTTTAAAACTTTTGAATATTATCCCCATGATCTATCGCAAAAAGAGCTTTTAGATGGATTTGAGGTAGAATTATTAGTGAAAAGAAGAGAGATAACTGCACTGATGTTCCTATATGATCTCATCCACTGCAATGTAAAAGACAGCAACCTTTTGGAAAAAATTAATTTCTGGGCACCAAAAATCCACTCTAGGCAAAAAAAATATTCTCCCTACACAATTACAATACATCTAGGATGAAGGTGTCCCCTATGAATAGCATCATGGGTATCTCTGACGCTTTCCTCTGTAGATGTGCGGATGCCGATATCTATAGTATGGGTAGGTCTGTTTTTAGGCGTGTGGTGGGGGAGGCATAGGAATGGGAGTGTGGGTGCAATAGGAGCTGTTGATGAGCCATTTCATGTCCTAGATTTTTTTCCCCCTTTGTCTGCCCTTTGTTGGTTTTTTTTCTTTTGTTTTTTGCTTTTCTTCTATTTGGTTTTATACTTTTTCTTTTCTTTTTTTTTGCTTGTTTTACTTTATTTTTCCAATGGGAGGAACTACATGTATATTAATGATGCACTATTGTTTCTTGCTGGTCTATTACGTATTATGCTTTTTTCCACTTGTTCTATGTACTTTTATTTTTCGTAAGCTACAGTTTTTCAGGTTTTTTTTTAGTTCTATCTCTTAGCTATAAATGGTCTCTCCTGTAATTGGCCTACGCTGTTGGAGAGACCTAAATTGTAAAATAAATAAATAAATAAATAAATAAATAAATAAATAAATAAATTAAACTGGGAACCTAAATATTAATTAAGTTATTTTTTCACAGTAAAATGGCTACAAATGGAACAACAATTGAAAACTATGTGATTGGCACCAAACTCCAAATAAATTTTGAGAGAATTGAGCTAAATGAGAAAGGTAATCAAGTCGTAAAAGCCGAAGTGAAAACACAAAGAAAGTGGTCAATCCGAACATTTGAAGCTAGAGACCTTACTTATATATTATCAATAGTAAAGCAATATAATGAAGACTTTGAGATTAGGTAAAATAAACCTTTACTCTAAAACCAACTAATAATAATAAATAAAGATTATAGCTAGGTACTAATAAATGGCAAAATTTTATAGAGGATATAGAAGATTCAAGTTGGAAGCTTCCTGTATCACACAGCAGGGTATTAGAGCAAGAATCCTCGTGAAATGCAGAGCGATAATAAGAGAGGTTACAATGCACATAAATTTATGGAGGATTTTTTAAAGATACTTCGAGGAACCTAGAACTCAATGAAGCTCAACTTGTGTATAACCAATCAAGCAATTTATAAGATGTTATTGTTTGATCTAGATTATATTTTGTTATTGTTCGTTCTACATTATATGTATTTTTAATTAATAAAACACTCACGCAACTAGCGTGAGAGAACCGGCTTTTCGTAGAAAACATGATCGATTATTTTTTACTGAGAAATCGTTTGGGTATTAAGATAGACATTAGTGATTATTGCTAAGCAAAACATTTATGCTTAAAAAAAAATAGGTATACCAAAAACAAAACTGATGAGGAAGTCTGCAAAAGTCTGCAAAAATAACAAAAAAAATCAACAAAGCCTACCTAAGCTGAAATGTCAAAGGAACACCTGAACCGATTCTCCATCGAGTTTCTAACAAGAAATAAACTGAGAAATCGTTTGGGTATAAAGACAGACGTTAGTGATTATTGCTAATAGACTATAATCCATACACGAAAAAGTGCTCTAGAAGTTGATTTTGTATTTTTTTTTCGGGGACCAAAAAAATGCGCTGCCAAAATGAAGGTACTACCTGCCCCATTTGGAAAAGTGCAATTTTGAAATTTTTTCCCCGCACAACGAGGGGGTGGACCCTCAAAAAGGTGATTTTGGGGACATGGTCGGGACCGAAAAAACTCGACGGGGTTGTGTTGGGGGACTTCTCCCGATACCAAATATGTAATTTTTTTCCGTGAAACCCTGCACAACTGCATTCTATGGCACTTTGAATGCGATTTTTATGCATTTTTGGCCATTTTTGATGGTAAAATGGCTCTCGTGTCTACGATATGGCTGAGGACCGAACAATTTCTTGGACGTTTGTTAGACGGGGCTATTTGAAGCCCAACTGCGCAAAAACGGCGAAAAAATACTTGCACAACGCGATTTTATGAGCACTAATAGGCTTGTTACCACTCCCCCGCCCCCCGAATTAAATAATGCATTGTGAATTCGATAATATCGATGCGACCCATCAAAATGGTATAAAATTTCGCGCCGAACACAAAAATCGCAATCATTTTAAATTCTGACCCCCCCGCGGTGGAGTTTTGCCCCCCAAACTGAATATAACGATGATATTGAACAAACGCACGTTCCAGTGTGTAAACAGTGCCTTTCTATGCATTGCCACTGTCAATTTCTTATTTCGCGATCCGCATAAAGCGAGATCCACCAACGGCCTAAACCTGATTTGGGGGTGGATCTCGCAAGATGCGTCGTTTATCTATTTTCAAAAATTGTATATAAGTAGATTTAAACTTAGTCATTGTGGTGCCCGTTTTAAGTATATGTAGTCATTGTGGTGCCCGGTTTTGGGCTTGTGGCGCCCAAATCGGGCACCACAAGGTCTTTTTATATAAAACGATGTAGAATTTGATGAAATGCGCTCTAAGGTGAAAAAAAAATTTTGAGGCAGGCACCACAAGTACCAAGTTTATATAACGGGCACCACTATGACTAAAAACCTTAAAAAAAATAAACTGCTCTAAAACACCTTTATCATACATATATATATGATCCTCTATGTACGCGGGCACCACAATTACCATAAAAGACCCGGGCACCACAAGGTGCTAGGTACGTGTATATACATGTAAAAACCATGCATTACGAGATCCGTTTTATATAAAATCGGGCATTGCGAGATCCTGAGATCCTTTTGCCGGATCTCGCAAGTTCTCTCATATGCCATGGTACTCGTGAGATCCGGGGGACCCTGTACACACATTTTCAGCCGGATCTCGTTTTACCTACTATTTATATATGAATATATACACATGAAAAGTGGTATTAAGCAGCCCATACTAGATGAACCTCAGACTTTTTGCAGCCCATCAGGACTTTTTGCAGCCCAGTACCAGGCTGCAAAAAGTCTGTTCTGTTTTCGCCCGCTACAGACATTCAGAAACAAGCCGACGGAGTGTATACATAAGGCAAAACACCACTAAAGACCTGCATTATCCGATTTTATCAACTTGGCGATACACGCACGAGCGAATCGAGCTCCTCATCTCTCTCAAAGTCAACGAAAACATTTTTTTGATGGCGGAAAAAGTCTGGGGAATATCTAAAAAACATACACTTGAGTGGGGAGCTCTCCTCAAAAATCGAAAATTGAATTACAAGACTAAATATAAGTCTTTTTCCAACCTGGTGGAGTATATACCTTCTTCTCGTGACCCAGCAGTAAGCTACTGTGAGAACACATGGAAAAAATCAAGCGCGCCCCTGCTAGTGCAAACCTAAGTCGGTCCGCAAAAAGTCAGTGAAATATCATGGGCTGCGTAATGTATGGGGGCAATCTATACATATATATATATAACTTTTTTTTTGGAATTTTCAATTTAATTCGAAAGCTGCAAACTTTTGGGTCGTGGTGATAATTTTGGTTTGTAGGGATGGTAGAGGTCTAGTGATATGCAAAGTTTAATCGAAATTGGTTCAGCCGTTTTCTAGATAATGAATTTTGAATTTTTTTAAAAAAAAGTTTAAAGTTCAATAACCTTGGAAGCTTCGAACTTTTGGAACATGATGATGATGTCAAAAAATCCGGCTACTAACCTAGTTGTAAGGTAATGAATTTGATCGAAATCGGTTGAGCCGTTCCTGAGAAATTTCATTTGTAATGAATTTTGTGCAAAGTCACCCTGCAAATTATGTCGCTCGATAAACTCGGAAGCTGTAAACTTTTGAAACATGCTGATGATGACAAAATATCAGGCTAGCATCCAACAGGTGAAATTTTAAATTTCATCAAAATCGGTTCAGCCGTTCTTGAGAAATTAATTTTTTTATTTAATGATTTTTTCATGTGCCATTTTTACCAAATGAAATTTATCGATTTTCGTATTATTTCGAAATTCGAATATTCGCGGATGAATTTTGGAAATTCGAGTTCGACAAACGGTTCGTCCGATATATGCAAAAAACTAAAAGTTTGAAAATTTTCATTCAAAATTTAAAAATTTTTGTGGAATGGTACCTTGCTAATGGCCACCCTGTATATCACTTAGATACATTTTATCATTATTTCATTTTCAATGTAGGCATAGTTTCCATTTTGTTTAATAAGTGCAACTTGCTCCGGTCGATGTGTGAAATTTCTGGGGTGTGGTGAAGGCATATTCTTGAGGAGCCATTCCTTGTTGACGTTTTGGGGGGGGGCAATTTTTTTTAATTACCGATATTTTGTTATGATTATTGTCTTGCTAAAAAATGTAGTTCTCAGAACTTTTACTCAAAATTATATCGGGTATAATTAATACTTATACCTAACAAAAATATAAGCCCCCCCCCCAGTTTTCAAGTTATCACAGTTGGCTTTGAGCAAATAAGCATATTAGCAGTTATCTCATCCATTTTTTTGAATGTTCAAGTTGCAGAAAATCAGAAATGGATAGTCCGCAATATTTTGTTTCGAAAAAAATTACCCATTTTTAAAAAAATCTAATGTTGTTATGAGCAAAATCAAAGGCGAAGCGACCGGTGGCGAGGAGGGCTTTGTCCCCCTGCTCATTTTGGAAGTTGGCAAATTTTAAGTGACAAATTGACAAGTTGACAATTTTGAATATTCAATGATGAACTGACTATTCTGAAATTTGTAAACTGTGTATTAAATACTTAAAAACTACTGTTTTTCAAACAAAATTCCTCAAAAATTTTTCGCCCTCGTTCTACTCGGGCAATATTTTGAACTTCTCTCAAAAAGTAGAGAAAAATTATGACAACCTTTATCGATTTCGATTATACTTACTATTTATTCATTTATAACTTTTTAAAACGAGAAAAAAAAACATCGACTTTCGATATGAACGCGACACGACATAATCTTTACAAGTTAATCAATAGTAGGTACTTCACCGACGAGAGAAAGTTACGATTTGCCAGAGAAATTTTCGGTCTATGTTCACAGTTAGGTACCAAACGCCGCCGCGCCCAGCCGCCGCCGCCAATGGATTTCTTATCCACGCTGATTGTGCGCGGTAGCGTTAGTCGGGATGGCAAATCTTTTTAGTTGTAGAGTTGTAGCAAATTTCAATTTTGATTCACCAGAAATGAAGTTTTTGCTCACTAAATCAAAAATTTTCAAAAATTTTTCGCTTCAACTTTTCAAGTTTTCATTTTTTTAATGACAAGATGTGTAATTTTGAAAAAAAAATAGAGCAAAGTTTTGAAAAAATCAATTGAAAAATTTTTTTGTTTCACGCTCCCCTCTTTATAACATAAAAATTCACACAAAATTGAACAATAAATCAGTCTTTAGCCAGGCTGTTGGGAAGTGGCAAAGGAGACAGTTTGCCCATAGTTAGTGCAGCAAAATCAAAATAACGAGTACCTGTGATGAAAAAAAACTATGTTTTTTTACATCTCAAAACACAAATTTTCGAAAATGTTTGCCCTCACTGCGCTCGGGCTTGTTTTTTTCGAAATTAAAATTTCTAAAATTCAAAAAAAAAAAAACGATTCTTCAAAGTTTTAATGTGAAAAAATAAACTTTTCGCATAAAAATTATTGTTTTTACGCCTCTCAAAATACAAATTTTCAAGAGGCCTTTTCCTTTCTTTTTCAAAATTAACATCCTAAAAAAATCTTTCAAATTTTAACATTTTAAACACCAAAAAATAAACACCTTGCATTAAAAACATCGTTTTTAGGCCTCTCGAAATCAAATTATCAAAAACTTTCACCCTTGCTTCGCCCGATCCAATTTGTTTCTTGCATTAAAAATTCGAAAAAATCACATTTGCGGCCCCAAAAATTTAAAATAGAAAATGAAAATTTTTGTAAATCACATGATATGATATCAATTGGCATAATTGGTATTTCTTCCCTGTACCAATCGGCACCCCCTCAAGAAACGTGTAGAAATGGGTCAAATTTATATTTCCCTCGGGCCCCCGTTGGCTCTCGACGACCCTGATCATCCAGTTAAAATGACAAAAAACATACCTACGTATATTTTATTCTACGATTACTTTTCTCTAATGAAGTCAACATGAAAATATTTTATTTCTACAAAAATTAAAAAATGTGGTTACCTATTACACGCAGGATAGAATCTAAAAAATTTCAATATCATATTTTATGGGTCGGAGAGGGAACAAAAAATGAATGGGTGGTTATTTTTCAACTTTCTAGGTTTCTAATACCATGTTTCGATTTTTATCACCATAAAATTTCATTTTGATGATTTTGATTTTCCTACAGGGTCCATGAAAAAAGTAAAAATACAAAGATAGCATTTTTACTTTATAGTTTTGGCATGGTTTAGGCAATCGAAAAATTATGTGAAATTGACCCGAATTCGTGTTATGTATAGGATTTGAAATTTTGAAAGTGTGATTTTAAATAAATGCTTTCCAAATATGAATGAAATTACTACGGAGGAAAAATAGTGTACCATGGGACTAAAAAAAATGATTGTTGGCTTTGGAGACTATGAGTCCAACCCCTTTGAGTTTGGGATACAAAGCTTGAAACAAAGCTTGGCTCATAAGTATACTCTAATATCATATCAGAATTAAACTTTGTAAAAATAAGTTTAAAAAGTTCACCAAACTTTCACAAAATTGCTAAAAACACTGGCTAAAAGCTCAAACAAAAGTTCAAAATCACACCCCAAATACTTGTCATGTTTTTTTTTTTAAACAACTGATAAAAAATTTGCTGTGATAGCACCTTATTTTATCGTTAAAACACCTTTTTCTGTCGTATAAGAATGCCGTTCTAACAATCTAAATTAGGTACGCTCCGCCGTTATAATATCCCACTTTTTATTGTTCAAATCATCAAAAATGACTATGTGCAAACTGCAAACTAATACCTTTTTTATTGGTCAATAATTTCCGTTCAAAAAAAAGGAAGCTAGAAGGCTAGAACAAATTGAAATTATTTGCTTCATAAAGTATAAAAAAATGGTTAAAAAATGTACAGTACTGTACTTATGTAATAGGTAATAGAAATTATTGTTTGAATTGAATAGGTAATAATAAATAAAATCACATCGAAAATTGATCGAAAGGTACAAATTAAAATCATCTAGAATTGAGTTCATCTTTTTTGTTTTTTCATATTGCGTAGGCTAAGTATACTTACACACCTACATTTAATTCAAATTTCAAAGAAGGAGGGTCATTATGGGCATTTTCGTGCCCCTCGCTACTTCGAGACTTGAATGGCCTTTTCTCATAGGGGATGGTCCCTAGTATTAATATTAGGCGATATTTTCCCAGAAAAGCCCATAGGGGGGCTGTGGGGTGGGCCCAAAGTCGAAAATTTCAAAAATTTTTAGAACCACTGCTCGAAAATGTAAAAAATTAAAAGTAGCGAATATATGTTGCTTTAAGGGTAAGCAATGCAGCACGTAACGCTTTTTTCATTTTTGACCTTTTTGGGGGTTGTGGTGGGGGTATTTCTATTATTGAAAATTTTGAAACCCCCTTTTTTGACCCTTCCCGTCGAGCCCCGCTAATGCCCTTTTCATGGTTTATTGCTACTAGTAGTAAGTTCAATTGATATCAGTTGCAACCCCCTCACTAACTTGGCTCATATCGAAAAATTCAATTTTTGACTTTTTTTTGAGGTCCATATTTTGGGAAACCATGAAAAGCTATCGAGGTCCGGTTTGCGGCAAATATGTTGAATTTTACTTCTTAATCGACTGGCATGCTTGAATTTTTATTTCAAGTCAATTTTTGACCTCATTGTTGCAGATCACTTTTGGGGGTGGCGAACTTTGAGAACCCCTGAAAAAAGTTCTAAAGTGAATTTTTTCAAACTTTGAGCTGAAATGGTCTTAAATACATGTGTTTAACCAAGATGATATGCGAATGCGATATTTTAATACAATTTAGTCATTTTGGGTGATTTTATCAAAAAAAGTAGTGTTTTAACAACAGGCATAGCATTTCCGGCAAAAGTTCTGAAACTTCAATAACACTTCTCTCAGCCCCATTCCAACCGATTTTGAAAATTTTTCAGTATGTTATGTATATCCTTATTAGGTATCCCCACAAAAATTTTCAACCCCCTCCCCTTATATTTACCCTTCAAAATGGCGTATTTCAACTAATATTATGCTTTTTAACAATAATAAAAATAAAAATTGAGGCAGCCAAGTGTTCTGTAGAGGGGTAGATGAGTGTAGCAAAAAATCTGACGTCATATTCGTGCTCAACGGTATCTAATCATAAGAAAACTATACCCTACTCATTAATTCTTAGTTATTTTCCCTAAAATTCCCATTTTACCCCCAACCCTCCCTATGACACATTTTTACACCATTTTGAATGGTAAATATGAGGGGAGGGGGTTAAAATTTTTTGTGGGGATACCTAATAAGGATATACATAACATACTGAAAAATTTTCAAAATCGGTTGGAATGGGGCTGAGAAAAGTGTTATTGAAGTTTCAGAAAAGGGGGGCTCTCCAAAAAGGGGAGGGGGTGTGGATCTGAAACTTTCCACGCGGAAGTTTCTCAATGGTACCTACCTCCCATGCTAATATCAACTCGAACGATTTCGGTGACCATTTCACCCCTCTTAGGCGCCTATAGCCTTTATGTATTTTTCAGAGAACCCCTTCATTTGAATGGTTGCAGTTTCGCCCCTCTTGAACATACAAGGGAAGTTGATACATCATTACATCGGAAATTCGACGTAGATTCTTTTATCTAGCCACTTATTTCTCGCTAAAATGCAATGCGGGGGAGAAAATGGCGAAAAACTGATTTCGGGGGAAGTTCCACTCCCTTTGAGGGGGTTCCGGACCCCGTAGGGGCCAGGATTTTTAGTAGGTTGTTGAGGGGACCTCTGTGAAGAATATCTGCGAAAGATCGGTTTAATATTAATTTTTGCTGCAAAAATGTCTTTAATGACTGGACTACACCACGAATACACGTAGCTTAACTTTTGCCGGGAAGCTATGCCTGTTGTTAAAACACTACTTTTTTTGATAAAATCACCCAAAATGACTAAATTGTATTAAAATATCGCATTCGCATATCATCTTGGTTAAACACATGTATTTAAGACCATTTCAGCTCAAAGTTTGAAAAAATTCACTTTAGAACTTTTTTCAGGGGTTCTCAAAGTTCGCCACCCCCAAAAGTGATCTGCAACAATGAGGTCAAAAATTGACTTGAAATAAAAATTCAAGCATGCCAGTCGATTAAGAAGTAAAATTCAACATATTTGCCGCAAACCGGACCTCGATAGCTTTTCATGGTTTCCCAAAATATGGACCTCAAAAAAAAGTCAAAAATTGAATTTTTCGATATGAGCCAAGTTAGTGAGGGGGTTGCAACTGATATCAATTGAACTTACTACTAGTAGCAATAAACCATGAAAAGGGCATTAGCGGGGCTCGACGGGAAGGGTCAAAAAAGGGGGTTTCAAAATTTTCAATAATAGAAATACCCCCACCACAACCCCCAAAAAGGTCAAAAATGAAAAAAGCGTTACGTGCTGCATTGCTTACCCTTAAAGCAACATATATTCGCTACTTTTAATTATTTACATTTTCGAGCAGTGGTTCTAAAAATTTTTGAAATTTTCGACTTTGGGCCCACCCCACAGCCCCCCTATGGGCTTTTCTGGGAAAATATCGCCTAATATTAATACTAGGGACCATCCCCTATGAGAAAAGGCCATTCAAGTCTCGAAGTAGCGAGGGGCACGAAAATGCCCATAATGACCCTCCTTCTTTTTTAAAAAGATTTAAAAATTTAAAAAAATATATTGTCTATTCTTATTATTAGAGGGAGTTCATGGTCCCCCACGGATCAGCTAAAATTGGATTCGAATCCAAAACATCCGAATCCGCTGTTTTTTGGATTCGATTACGAATCCACCTTCATTGGATTCGGATTAGAATCTGTTGAATCGCCGAATCAGGGCGAATCCAGTTGTTTCAAATTTGAAGCTGGAATCGGGTGATTCGGGTCAATGAATTTGGATTCGAATCTGATTCGAATCCAGTAGGTGAAACTGAAAAGCGTGCTGAAAACAAAGAAATTGGGATGATTTGATTCTGTTTTTCATCTCATTCATGTTATTACTCGAATATTTTATTTATTTTTGAATTTTGCGTTTTTGTGGAACTGTTTTAACGATTTTTTAAAGAAAATTTCAAAATTTTCCGGATCCGAAGACGAATCCGTTGACAGATTCGAATAAAAATGACAAAATTGGGAACGGATTCGACTCCACTCTCGATACTTGATTCGAATCCGGGAATCATGGGGGACCATGAGAGAGAGTTCACGTTGGTTCACGTAGCGTAGAAGTATTTGCGTAGATCATAATGCGCATGCGCCAACTATTGCTCTGCTTTGTTTACGTTTCTTCCATTATCAATTTTTTATCAAACTCAAAGTTGTTTTTGCTAATTTTTCTATATAATTTGCTCTGAATTTGTGGTTAAAAAAATTGAAAAATATGAATATTATATTTTAAAATTTTAAATACTGTGGTAAGTAATGGAATTTTATATTATTTTCATACTGTAAATTACATCCTAAATAATCTATTTGCCATGTAACCCATTTGAATTATTTGACCAAGATACTTCTTTGTTGCTTCTGACCTCCTATCAGTTACATTTCGCAACCAAAAACATTACATAAACTTGCATATTTATTTCAATTTGCTTTCTGTTTCGTTGTTTCAGAAAAATATTATCCTTTAAGTAAAGATGCCATTGTATCCAAACCATCGAGAAATTCATGTTTACAACTAAGTCAACATTCATTAATAAAAATAATCAACGTCACTGCCTGTCCGATAATCGTGGACCTGATACAGCTACTTGAACACAAATATTTGATTGAAATTTGAAATCCAGAATGGATAATTTTGTAAAAATTCTTGTAAAGAAGTCTATAGAAACTAGGTACGTTATGCTTAGCTCAAAGCTAACATCTACGATGAAAAATGTATTTTTTTATTCTTAAAAATCTGTTGTTTGACTGATCATTTTAAAACAAATTCTTACGTATAAATTCTATTTGTATAGGTGATAATACAATTACTATTGTAAATACTGAAGCAGTCTGAATCACAATCAGAGAATATTGCATCATAATAATCTTCAGTCCTGAAATAATAAAATTCAAAATGGTAAGCTATGCGTAGAGTAATTTTGAACGTAATAGTTATTACGTTGACGTATTACACTTCTGATGTACATTCAGTTCATCTTCATCTAAACATTCATTATTTTTTTTTTCTTTTTCTAAATTAGGATCACGTAAACTTACTAGAAGAGAATTTTAAGCGAATAAGTTCTCTACAAGAGATGGCAACGTTTGAAATAGCTCTTCAGTTATGGTGTTTAAACGGCATCGAAGAAATGGTCAACCAATATTGCCCAGTTACTAGTGAAATAATTGGAGGATCGCCTAAAATGGAGGATATCGTGAAAATGATTCGAGTACCATTGCATTGTCTATACCCAAAATTACCCGTATTCATGGTCAACTCTATAATTCACGCCGTCAAGTCCATAGGTACTGGAATCGCATTTATTATTCATCCAATATTCAAAAATTTAAACGATTCTACCAGTAAAATTACATATTTTCTCTTTTACAGGAAACGAAATCCAAGCATGGAAAAGAGTACCACATCTCGATGGTACAATAAACGTTCGTCAAATCAGCCCTAAAAATTACTGCTGGTCTTCCAGTCGTACCAATGATCGTCCAAAGACAGCCTGTGTATCGAAAAAATTCAACTTGGATGGTACCAAGATGTGCCAGTGTTGTTGGGATGGCTACGTCAAGGCTTTATGGTACAATACCGATGCTACGATGCAAAGATTCTATACTAAATTCTTCGGTCCTTATAAATATTACGCTCTTATCTTCGAAAAATTCTACTTGGAGCATTTCCTCGAAGTGAACGTAGTCCAGCAGTATTTCAATCCGGATGATACTCCTTTGGAAAATATTTTTCATTTATCTGTGAGTTGTCTCACTTTCCTTCCAAGTACCTAGTTACATCCTCATCTGAATTTGAATTAATTTCTTTGATATTTTCGCAGGTCTATTTCGTATACAACGAAGCCGTAGTGCATTATTGGTGCCAACTCGACGAATACCAACAAACAAAGAATATTAATAAAGCCATAGATATATTTTTCGATAGCTGCTATTCGAATAATATCAACGAAAGAAAAACCAGCACGTTTACCTTCCTATGGAATAAATTAGGAACACAGAAACGTACAGAAATCATGGACTGTAGATTCTATCATGTTCTACGTCTACTGCTACCCTGGCCAATGACCGAATACTTAGTACCAGTTTTGAACTTCAACCAAAACGTAGATTACGAAGACCCCATATATGTCCTTCTCCTACACGAAACAGCTAAGCGAATACCTAGAGGATTTCACAAAACCGACCCGTATAGACATTTATTCACGCTGCTGTGCAGTAGAGCTCTCGCAGCTCTAAAAGTTTATCGTGTTCAACATTTAATTTTAGTGAGTATTTTATTCGCAAAGGTCATCGTCGAAATGGGTATCGATTTTCATCACTCGTTTTGTTTTTATATTGTATGATTTGTGTTATAGACATTACTCGAGTATCCGGAGGATTTAGATATGGCTGTGAATTTAATGACCTATTATGATTATAGAAAGAAAAAACGTATTTCCACTGATTTATTCTCGTATCCTGGGTTAGTTCAGAAACCTTTAATTAGGTCGTTTATCGGCAGAGTTAGAATGAATCCTAGGTCGAGATTTAGAAGGATGAATTACATGAATCGATAAGGTTTTTAGACGAGTCGACTGTCTTTTATCTACTTATTAGGTTTGATTTTTAAAATACTGCCCGATTCAACGAAAATTGCACGTTTTTAAAATGATAATATTGAATTTTACTGAAAGAATGGGTAATTATGGTGCGGAATTTCAAAATTATCAGTATTCGAGATTCAGATAGTGTGATTTATGTATTTTTTTAGACGAAGATTACTGAATTTGTGAGTATTTATGTTACTTGATTTAGTTTTGAGCTACAGAATGTACAGACCAGGATGCAATATTTACCTACCAAAATTTATTTTAATTGTTTACCTATTTTTGTATTTGCGCATAATAATTGTAAATTTATATTAAGTGCGGTACTTAATTAATCCGTTTTATGTTTTTATCACTTTGTTTTTATTATTGTGAGTTTTATTAGAAATAAAAATAATTTTTTTTCTCTTGATATGAAAGTATAATATTGAATATTTTTTCTATTAGGAGTTGAAATTGAATTTAATCTTCAGAGTGATCGATGGACTATCAAATGTTTCCTGATAATTAGTGATAGATATATGATTAGAATAAATTAGAATGAAAAAGAAGATAGTGGAATTGGCAGAGGCTTTGCTTTGAATTTATCATAATTTGAATCGGAAAAAGATCAATTTTTTCACGTACATATTTTATTACAAAACAAGAAAAAACACAAAAAACAAAGCATAATAAATTAAAAACAATAAATTAATAATTTAAAAATATATACAAAATAATAAATTAAGACATCGAACGAACAGTTATTTTATTATCATCTGCAGAATTTGAATGCTCAAAGGCATTCGTTAGAAATCAGTGAAGAATGAACTCTACCGTAGGTTAATTATAAATAAGTACCCAAGGTCTACCTAGAAATCATAATGGGTGAATTTTTTTTCTCTTTCTCCAAGTCTCAATAGCAAAAATGAATCAAAAAAATTGTCAATTGTCAACGAAAAGTTACTTTTATTGTGACCAGTTCACTCAGGTCTTTGGGATAAATGATCACATTTTGAGGAAAAATTTTAGAAATATTTTCAATGTTTTTGATCTCTATGTAACAAATAGATACCTTTTCAGGCTTCCTCACAATTTTCCCTTGAATTGTGAGAAAATGGTTTCCCTTAATTCGCGTTTCTTTCCCTGAAACATTTGGATCAAACCAGACAAAAAAATACACACCCTAATCAAATTTCAGGGGCTGAATTTTATTTTTAATTTTTTTTAGCTCATTTTTCGATTAAAAAAAATAAAATTAATTGGCCAAATTGAAGTACGAATCTGAAATTCAGTTTACAATTTATTTTTCGATCTCCCAAATTGATTGGTGGTGATTATGAGTTATTTTGAAGCCTCTAGCAAATTTTTGAATTATCCAGTTTCGAAACAAATCTCATAAAAAGGTCCCAAATAAAAATCAACACTCACATACTCAGATTAATTGCCTTTTAACCATTTCAATTAATTTTGGCACTTTTCAAAATCCGTAATCAAAATTTAAAGATTAAATATTTTCAAAAAAAAAAAAATCAAAACGAATCAACGAAAAATGAAAAATTTATCAATTTAGCCTGAAATATGGTTTAAACGATATTTTAGACTTTCCTCATGAATTGGCTGTGGTTTTGAGTCATTCTGAAGCCACCAGCAAATTTTTCAATACCTAATTTAGTTTTGAATAAATCTTTACTGAAAGAGTCCAAGAATGAAAATCAGCACTCACAAACTCAGATTAACTGTCCTTGTAAGCTTTTCGATTGATTTTGGCACACATTTTGAAAACCCATCGTTTCTAAAATTTTCTCCAGTGGTTAAATTACCCCCCCCCCCCACTCCAACCAACAAAAAAATTGAAAATTTATCTCCATAAAGGCGTCACCGAAGCTGAAGTTCATCTAGTTTATATGATATTTTCAACCTTCCAAATAGATTAATGGTGGTTTTAAGTAATTCTGGAGCCTCCAGCAAATTTTGAATTTTCCAGTAAAAAAAATAATAAAAAAAGAGCTTAAATAAAATTCAGCAACAACAAACAGGATTTTTGAGAGCTGAAAAACTTACAAATCCGCTGGAAGCTCCAGAATATAGTTCAAAGTCAAAGCTAGAAGCATAAAATTTTTTGGAGGTTCCTTAATTGTTCAAAAAGGCTACCAGTCGATCTTAAAAATTCCAAATTTTCTATTTTGCTTAAAAAGTCATTTAAAAAAGTTGTATCGAACTTTCAGATTTGTGGATTCTGAATTCCATTTGTGCCATTTTTATTAAATTTTTTTCAAAGACCTAAAAATTCGCCGGAGGCTTCAGAATGACTCTAAATCATCACCAATGGATTTGAGAGATCAAAAACAGGGTATTAAACTCAGTTTCAGCTTTTTACTTCAATATAATCAAAATTTTGATTTTTTTAAATAAAAAATTAATCAAAGTTAAAGTTGAAAAATTTCTTGAAAATTGAAAAAAAAATGAAAATTCAACACAATTTTTTTTCTACTGGTTTGGATACTTTTTTGGCAGGTTGAGCAAAGTAAAAACAGGACTGTAGAGAGTCAGGATGGACCCAGAACAAATATCATTTTAGCCCTCTCGTGCCCTATCAATAACATAAAAAATAAATTGCAGGTCCATTTAAAAAAAAAAAAAAAAAAACTCAAATATTTAGGTACCTATTGATAATTTTTAATGATTTTTTTCAATCCCAACAACTCTGAAGCTTTCATTATTTTTTCGAGGCCCTCATTTTTTGAACTTTTCAGGAATTCAAAAGATAAGAAAAATTGTCCTCCTCGTCCTTCTTCAACACACTTAAGCGAAAGTGATGCTACTGAGCTCCAAATTAAGGAACTACCTAACAAAAAAATTGAAACACCATTAAAAATAGAAAAAAATTGTTCCAAGCCATCTTTATGATCTTTATCTTGAAGAAATAGCTTTAAAAAATTCTCAATCCCACTTTTTGACAAAAAAAAAAAAAAAAAATAGAAACATGTTGAAACCCTTACTTTGGTTGAAATAGAAAAAAATGATTCAAAGGGCTCATCATGTAAGTTCAGGTATGAATTACGAGTATACTCAGAATCCAAGATCACCAATTTCAAACATTGTAAACGCAGATGATAATAAAACAAGTATTTTTAATTTTTAAAAAAAAGTTTTTGGTAATCCTATTATGGTTTCTTAGGCTCAGGTTTTTCATTTTTCTTCGGCTCTGGTTTTTCATTTTTCTTCGGCTCAGGTTTTTCATTTTTTTTAGACTCTGGTTTATCATTTTTCTTCATATTGACATTAGTATTATTTTTCAACTCAGCGGTAGCTTTTTTATTAACTTTCAACTGAATTGGGGTTAGCTTTTTACACTGAATTAATTTACACGATTGTTCGATAGCTACAGCCTTTCTAATTTGAGCCAATTGTTTGGCCATACCGGCGGGTAAGATGACTTCGATCATTCTACAATGAGAAAAATTAAAATGAGAAAAAAACACATACGTAGGAATCAAATTAAAAAAACACGTATAGGTACCGTGAAAGTGCACGTATAGTAATATCTTGCCTTTAGCAATCTATAACTTACTTAATAGGTTGACTTCCGACTTGCATACTTCTCATGGCTCTACCCACTTCGCAAGCTATCCGTTCCGTGCAATCGTTTCCGTCCATCGCTTCTACAGCCAATTTAGTCAAAGCTGCCAATTCCTGAGGAGCTCTCAATCCATTGACTTGCGGATGAGGAGTCACCAATTTGGGTAGAAATAGCACAGCGCTCATGAAAATCATAGCTACGCCGACAAAGCCAGCCATTGCTACGAATAAAGGCTCGATGATGTATTTCTTATCGGATTCTTGGCCTAGTTGATCATAAGGTGTTTTTAATCCGTTCACTGCTTCGTCGAGTAAATTATCGTCTATCGAATTGTCTGCTGGATTAAAGTAATATGTCGGTATGGCCAGCTCGTTGTTTTGTGCTACATCATTGCTGCCCAAAGCTGAGAAAAATTAAACCCTTTGTTAAACGACGTTTTGCCTCGAGATACCACACAACAAGTGAAAATCAGGTTATTATTATAATACTACATGTTTACCATTATTCGGTGACTGGAATGGTGGATCATTGACCACTGCACCGATAAAATGATGCAACGGATCCGAATTAGAACTAGGATTCAAATTCGAATTCAACGAACCAAATGTGTCAAGTCCGGATGCATAAGCTTCCAAATTTTGAGCTGGCAGGTTCGTATTTTGAGGTTGGTTTAGCCCAGCTGCGTAAGCTTCCAGGTTATGAACGGATGGGTTCGGATCTTGAGGTGGGTTTTGGACTCCGTCTGAATTATAAGGGTTTTCGTTGAATTGTTGAAAGCTATCCCATGGTTTGATATTTGCTAAAGTGTATAGACCAGCGACCTGGTTGTTTGGTTCTCCGTTCGCTGATTGGGTGTTTTGCTGATCTAGCGTATTTTCCAACGTTCCCTGAAACACGACGAATGAATAAATTTACTATCACAGACATTTTTTTATTCGATTGTACCTACATAAATTGTTTTATTACAATGTAATATGTAGGTATTGTGATTTCAGCATAAATACGAAAACGATTATTTAAAAATAGGTAAGTAAGTATCGGTTGCTTATTCGTGTTCAGTAAGCAAGTTGATTTTTTATTCAAAGTAAAAAGAAGGAGCAATGAATAAAATATCACTGATAAATGATTAAACCGTACTTAGGTAGTTGTTTCAATTCTGTGTTCTGTAATAATTCAAGTTCACTTTTAATTTTTTTCAAGTTCAAAATAAATTATTTCATTTTTTCAATCATTTTAACTATCTTCAAGATGAAGTTGATAATAATGATGAGTGTGTTTCTTACGATGTTAATTTATGAAAAATGTGCCGAAAAAGTCGCCGAATGTCAAACTGGAAATGTAACTATAGCAAAAAAAGATGAACTAGTGGGAGTGTTTTTATCGGAATACGCGTCGAAGAGTAATTTCGGTATGTACGTATTTTTATTTATCTATCAATTTTTTTTCAAAAATTTTACGTTATTTGCTCAATTTTATTTTTTTTTTTACAAAAATGTCAATTTCTCATCATTTTTTTTTACTTTATGACATTTTTCAATAGTTTTTGTAGAGTAATAACTAATAATCTATTCAGTTTTTTTAAAATTTAAATTTTAAAAATTTTTGAATTCATCTTTCAACTTTTGGCGAATCGTACATATAAAACCTGGATATTTTTTTACGCAAATTTATTCATTTTTTAAAAAATGTGGTGGGTTTTTAAAAATACAGTTGCCTATAATTAACTAGAAATGAAATCAGCAGTTAGAATGGGTGGGAGGAGGAGGAGGAAAGAATTGATGACAAATTTTAAATATTTGAGTAAGAATAGGAAATTTGTATCCGAGCCTCTTGGGAAGAAAATGAGCCCATGAAGCAAATGCCATTTTATAGCTTCTTTCCCCTCATAAAAAAAATTAATTTTTTGACCAATTTTTAATTACCTATTTTGAAAAAAGATTGAATGAATTTAGTTCGTAAAAATGAAAAAAAACCTCTTCATTTTTTTACAATTTTTTTTCTTTATATGTGGAAAAATAATTTATTTACGTGTACTTATTTGATTTTCGATGCAAATGAATGAATTTTGATTGGTAGAATTTAATAAATAAAATATCAAAAAAAAAAATCCCAACTTTCATACCTATTTTGTGATTCGATCAATTTTCAATTTTCTCAAACTTTTCCCTATTTTTAAGATGACTATTTTCGAGTTTTGAAACATTTTTATTCTTGATAGTCTGTTAAAAAAAAAAAATGATTGTCTTCAGAATCACCAGAATGTTTTTTTTTTTTTTTGAAAAAAACTTGTCCCAAAATGGGGTAAACAAATCTGCAAATCTGCAACGTGAAGAGTAGAGACAGATCTTTTAACATCAAAATAATATTAAGATGTTTTTATTTTCTATTTTTTTCCCCTTTAAAAAAATGTAATCGAAATTAAGGATACAAAATCTGCAACCTGGAGAAGTGAAAACAGATTTTAAGCCTTGGTACCTACCTACTTCAAATCGGCGTGTTTTTTTTCTGAAAAATTGTAATTAAAATGAAAATAGGCACCTGGCGCAATCTTGAAGCAGATTTGTTTATTTTAAATCGGGCAGTTTTCTTTTCTAAATAATTTGCCTAAAATAAAGTAAACAGTTCTGTAATCTGGATAGACGTGTTTACTTTAAAGTGGTGTTTTTTTTCCTATTTAAAATGAAGTAAGAAAATCATAAATCTGTAACCTCAAATCTGTTGATTTACAATTTGTTTTTTTTTTGTGTGTTTGAGAAATCCGTAATTTAAATTGTTTGCATCATAATTGAGATTTTTTAAACATTTATTTATTTAAATGGTTAAAATTAAAATAAAGTAGGTAAAACTATATAAAATTGAAAAAAAACTACTCGTTCAACTTGGAATTTTTTTTTTAGATCTTGTGATAATTTTTTGTTACTGTTTCTTCCCCCCTCTCCTCTCTCAATTTCATTCTAAATTTCCTTAACTCATAGATTGAAGAATAGGTAAGTTAAAAAATAATGGTATCACATTCACAATTTCACAAGAAGCAAACATGTTTGATTTTTGACATTTTTATTTTTCGAAAAGTACCTACCTATTAAAAATTGACGAAAACAAAGGAGGAGCCTCGATAAGGCCATATTTTGGGCCCCGCACAGTTATCGACTCGACTACTATTAAAATGTTGTAATAAATGTCCCAAATACGAATCCATGGTTAGTTAACTCAGAATTATCATTTTTTTGGGCTCCAAGGGTTCCCAAAGTTGTGAATAAAAAAAGAATTTTAGGAACCACTGAGTATTATTTTCAAAAACTTTTCAAGCGTAAAACATCAGTTTGAACTCCATAAACGTTATGCAAGGTGATTTTCCTATTTTCGACCCTCAGGGGCAGAAATAGGGTGGTTTCAATTTTTGGAAAATTTTGGTATCGCCATTTCGACCTTACCCCTCTGAACGCCGCTAAAAAGCTTTTTACAGTTTATTAGCATCCGAAAGACCTTCGTCCTACCAAATTTTGAGCTCAATAAAATTTTGCGCTGGTACTCAGAAATCCAATTTTCCAATTTTTTGTAATTTCAATATTTTGGGAACCCCTGGAAAACTAGAAACCTGCGATTTGCGCCAAACGTAACGTTTTGAGGTGTATAATCAATTATCTAGATGAAAAAGTTTAATTAATCTCTCTGTATATTTGTAATTTTGAACCATTCTTTTGGGGCTCCCCACTTTAGGCACCCCTAATAAAGGCGCGTTTATGCATATTTTTTCAAATAAATTGAAGAATTTGCGTTTGAAAAACACTAGCAAGAGCTCGATAATTTTTCATTCGATTATACCAGTAACTTTCAAAATTGGACTTTTTTGAGCCAAATTCTGAGATTTTACGAAATCACGAAATCACGAAAACGTGATTTGAATGTTTTTTCGAAGAGTTAAATCTCATAATTTGGCCCAAAAAAGCTTAATTATGAATTTTACAGGAAAAATCAAGTGAAAAATTATCGAGCAGTTGCTAGTGTGTTTCTAATGTAAATTTTTCAATTTATTTGAAAAAATATGCATTAAACATCTTTTTTAGGGGTGCCTAAAGTGGGGGCCTCTAAAAAGGGGTTCAAAGTTACAAATATAGAGTGAACTCAATTAAACTTTTCATCTAGATAATGGAATATATACCTCAAAACATTACGTTTGGCGCAAATCGCGGATTTTTAGCTTTCCAGGGGTTCCCAAAATATTGAAATTACAAAAAATTGGAAAATTGGATTTTTGAGTACCAGCGCAAAATTTTATTGAGCTCAAAATTTGGTAGGATGAAGGTCTTTCGGATGCTAATAAACTGTAAAAAGCTTTTTAGCGGCGTTCAGAGGGGTAAGGTCGAAATGGCGATACCAAAATTTTCCAAAAATTGAAACCACCCTATTTCTGCCCCTGAGGGTCGAAAATAGGAAAATCACCTTGCATAACGTTTATGGAGTTCAAACTGATGTTTTACGCTTGAAAAGTTTTTGAAAATAATACTCAGTGGTTCCTAAAATTATTTTTTTATTCACAACTTTGGGAACCCCTGGAGCTCAAAAAATGATAATTCTGAGTTAACTATAACTATGGATTCGTATTTGGGACATTTTTATTACAACTATTCAAGAGTAGTCGAGTCGATAATTGTGCGAGGTCCAAAAAATGGACTTATATCGAGACTACTCCTTTTATTCTCAAATTTTTTCAACTCTTTATTTCCTGAGTTATTTTTATTTTGTGTGAATTTTTTCAAAGATCGTTGCTGACAATTTTTTATTTTCTGCAGCTGATTGGTATTTTATATTATTTTAATACGAATTTTTGATGAAGTTTTAAATTCAGTATTGATATTGCTTTGTTTTTGGCAATTTCTTCTGAATCGAAATAGTAGATAATTTTTTTCGAGTTCAATCAACTTGAACAACATCTAAATTTGAACGTAGTAGGTAAAGAATCTGATTTACCTAAATTGTAGTTTGTCACTTGTTTTTGAAAATTAGAATAACTTGAAATTTTTATCATCATCTACTCGTTGTCATTATACAAATTTTAAATTCTTTTCACAGAGACAGATAACTAGAAATTTTTAATCTTTAATTTTAATTTTGATGGAACTGATATTTGGCGTAGTTATGAGAATGAGAACTTGTTTTAGAAATTGAATCCATCCGAATTCAGCAATAAATATGTACCTATGTTGTTACCACCATATTTAGATTTGACGACGAATTAACCTATATATTTGACTGCTAATAACCGATGTAAATCGTCGCCTAATTATCCAGATTAAAAACGATTGCGACGATGTTAGACACGAAAGTATTAAAAATACGTACCCGAATTTAAAAACCTCGCGAATAGTACATAGACACGTCTAACATGATTTGCAAAAAGATATACATATTTATAGCATAGTGTAATATAATTAAAACAAGGTGGTTAAGATAATCGAGTATTAGGTAGATAAAGGTATTGCATTTATTTTGCATTTCAAAGTCAAGTTCCCATCAGATTTTTAGTACCTTAACCCGAAAAATTCATACATTTGCACTCTGCACTTTCTCCTCCACCTCCATTACATTACCTGCTCAATCTACTCGTATTTGTATATCAAATTAAAAAATCAATTTCAATTTTTTATGTACTTATAATTTATAGGTATAAGCGACATTTTCTCATAAATAAAAAATTTGTCACACCATCTGTCCCAAAACCAACCGAGCTTATAAATTGTAAATAATCCTCGACAGTGGTCAGTGTTCTCAACATTCAAGTTTTTTTTTTCTTTTCTATTCTTGTTTACAGCATGGAACGCTTTCACGGGCAATTGGTTTTCTCATCTGACCAGAATAGGAGAATACTCTCTGTACGACTTATGCGACTGTATTGCAAGCAAAATTAACGTAAACAAGACGGACAACATAGTGTATTCAGCGGAAGAAACAACCATAGAAAAAGCTGAACTGGATTTTTCTCTCATAAATATCAAATCGAGTACTCCTTTAATAGATTGCGTAGTGAATAATCAGGATTTCTATATCATGGAAGGGTACAGAAATAATGGGTTGAAGAAAACTATGGATATTTATGTTCTGAAAAAGATCGATATTAAACCTGCAGGGAAATATCTAGTGAGATTTTCTGCTTTAATACAAAGTGTTGTTATTCCATCGTGTAAGATTTGTCTGCGAATTGGAAGATAATTTGTATGAGTTGGGAGCTCGGGACTCACTATACTTACAAATATTTTGTAACGATATGAAATTTTCACAATGACTAAAATAGAGTATTTTTAAACGCTACCTATTTTAGTTTACGACCAGGTGCACTTTTTCTTTTTTAATTAAGATAGGTACGATTTTCAACGAAGGTATAACTATTGCTTTTGTTCTGTAGGTAGGTAATAAGGTATACTTAAAATCTTCTATAGCATAAAATTTATACATCTGTGAGTTTTATCACGTTCGTATCCATCTAATAAAACGTAGAAAATTACTCGAGCAACCGATGAAAATATTATACCTATAGCTACCTAACCTACCTAGTACCTCTACCTATGTATTTGTGTAAGGTTCATGGTGTATTATGTATTTTATAACCTAGTTTATAACTTCTACAGCTACCTAGCATAAGTAAAGTACTCATATAAGATGATAAATAAAAATATTATGTATTTTTGAACAAAAAAATTCATTTACCGGTGAATTATCGCCCTTGTAGTCGTCAACTGATCTCCGTTGGTGTCCGAAAATATTCTCGAAAGGTGACTCATACTCGTCGATAAATCTGTCTTGTTTCAGTCGATCGATTACAGCTTTCAAAAAATCTTCCCCGGAGTCATCTGATTGCGAGTCGCTGGCGCCGAATGGTGCATTGAGAATTGTTATGAAAATGCTCAGCCATATGAAAATGGGTTTGATAACAATCATTTTAACTACTCGAACATGATTTGATTCGTTTGTAGGCTGAAATTCGAAAAAAAGGGTAAATCAAATTATTAAAGAGTTGATGAATAGGTTAAAAAACATGCAGAAGAATTGATAAAGAATTTTCATTTTAGGTGTCGAAGTACATATTTTCTTTTTTGGCAAAGATGAGAATTTTTGAAAGCTCCATAATTTTTATAGTTGAGTGAAAGCTCATTCAATACGAAACGAGATTAAATTGATATCCAGGAATTGCGATAGTCGATCAGGAAAGTTGAAAGTAGATAGATAGATTTTATCATAAGGCTGGTTTTAATTTTTATCTGTGAGTCGTTCACATTACCTATCCAATGTTTTTCTAGAATCTTAAAAATTTATGGAAAATTTATTAAAATTGAACAAATCAAGTGGTTGTATTGTCGAGTTTTTGACATCTGTAGCTTAAAATTTATCCACTTTCCCTATAAAGTTTGAGCCTTTTATTTTTTTAATTTACAGAAATCTATTTAAAATTTTTAAATTTACGGTAATGGAACGAAGGAAGGGTAATAGATGACGATTTTTTTCTATTCAAACAAGACCGTGGAGGAGGGGAGGTGAAAAAAGGGAATATTTTGTTTAAAAAACATTCGTTTTTATCATCAACAGGAAAAACCTAGAAAATTGCTTCACAATTAGAGACTTTTGCTTTTTGCCCTCCCAATAATTTTTCCCACCAGATCCTGATTTTAAGTACCTACCTATAAATGCGAATGGTTAGGTAGTTCTTTTGGAAAATTCAAGTTCATAAGATCAGAGGAGAAATAAATGGATAATTAGGTAAAGATGAGGGGAAAAAATGACCAAATTCAGGTTTTGGCTGAAGATGCAAAAAATTCATCTTTTTCAGCTCAATGAATGTGTTTACAATCAACTTTTTTCTGCTGGGTAAGTAAAAAAATAATTTTCTGAAAATTTTGAAATCGAAGTCATAATTTTTGATAGATAATTATTTGAGTGATCCTAATTTTTCCAACCTGATAATGAAATCACTTTGGCCACTTTTTAGATCAATAAAAATTGTTTTATTTACCTATTTATTTTTTTCAATTTGACAATAAGTTCTTGAAATTGAGATAAGTAGGTACCTATTCTAAAGAGGACATTGCTTTGAGAAATTTTCCCATCTGACCGTAATTTATTCAATTAAAAATTGATTAATTATGTAGGTATCTAATCTTTGAGCCCATTTTTTTTTTTTTACAATTTTCCCATTCTTAGGTGCAATTTTTTGTTCCCCAGGTCAGTAAAATTTCTCCCATTTATCTGCTCAGTAAGACACATTTTTTCAAAAAAAATTATCATCTCCAAAAAATTCAAAATGGGCTTCCAATTTTAAAAATATAAAAAATAAATTTTGACCAGTTTAAGGCTAAAGTTCCTAATGCTTTTTCTAAAAAAAAAAAAACAAGATAGGTAAGTGATGAATGAATTGGACATATTTTTTATTTTGGGAAGTTATTTCAAAACCAAATTTATGGAGTTTTCTCCCCCCCACTCCTCTTCCCTCTCTGCATTGAATGGAAACACATGTGAAAAATTGTTGGTAGATACGAGTAATAATTTACCAGGAAAAGAAAACTGAAAAATGTTCTGAATTCGACAAGGAAACTTTTCAGTCAGTTGGTCGTCGAACTCGAACGCTGATCACATTTTGCCACCCCCCCCCCCTCCCCCAAGAAAACACATCGAGACTCAATTAGCAGATTTCGAAAAAGTTTGCAGCAGCACGAACGGAAAATTGAAGGTCTTAGGAGGTTTCAAATTTTTCAAAATGCAATGCAAAACATTACTGGCCATGTTTAAATAATAATCTCAATCTCGTCATTCGAATTAACCTAGATAAAGAGATAAATGGGGCCAAATTTTTCAAAAAAATACCCCCAAACTTCAAAATACGTGAGTGGATAGCTGCAGCCTGAAGAATCTAACCACTAATGTGGTTTTGAAAGTGGCTTTTTTGACATGAGTGAAAAATTTTGAATTTTGGGGCGAAATTTCCCCTCCCCCCCAAAAAAGTCTTAACATCCCAAAATGTCTGATTAAGGAGCTACAACTTTGAGAATCTATTTTCTAGGGGTCATATTCCAACTACACCAAAACGCTTTGAGAGCCACATTCGAGATGAATATTAAACAAAAGTGCACGTATTTTTGACAGTTGATCACGGTTTTTTTTTTTTTTTTTTGAAAGTGTGGGCTTCCTAAAATGGTATTTTTCCCACTCAAGCTCAAATTGGGGCTCCAAACGTGTTATTAATTTGAATGTGATGTGACTCATGATAACATTTGACTAGGTACCTATTCAATTTTTCAACAATTCATGTAATTTTGGGACAATATTGGAAATTTGTCAGCTGAACGTTTTTTTTAAAAATTTTTCTTAGAGCTATCCTAAAAAAAAATGTGTAAGATTGTTGACCTCGAGATCGAAAAATTTCCTTTTGGGTTATCTATACCCACATTCCTGAAATTTTCATCGAGGTTCAGAATTCTTTTATAGAAAAAATTGACATTCAGAGCATTTCAATTCTAATTTTTTCATTGTACCTAATTCTTTCCAAATTCAGCTTCCAATAATCAAACTTCCATCTCAGAACTGTAAAATGGAGGAGGGGTTAAGAGGTGAGCAATTTGTTACCTTGTCCCCCTCCTCTGATTTTTCGGATAGTGCAGTGAGAAAATTTGATGTTTCGCCAATCGCATGAAAAGTATAAAATTTTCAAAATTCACAAACAATTCTCAATGATTGAATTTTTTCAACGAGTAATCCCAATTTCGTACCTACTTTAAATATTTTTCACGATTTTATTTTTATGAGAAAGGGAGGGAGGGGAGAAGGAAATGAAATTACCGCATTTGCTCTAGTTTATTCTTAGGTGTAGATAAGTCATTTCTGCAGTTTTCGAGCAAAGTTTCAATATTTCTTCATTTGGCGTGGAAAGTTCCAAATCAGAAAAATTTGAGAACCAATCAATGCAATAGGTACGTGTAATATTCACCAATAGAAGTCCCCAAATTTGATTACCCATCTACCTGTTTGATGATCTGATTTATTTGAAGTAAATTTTACCAGGTGGCCACGTTTGAAAAAAAAAACACAATCGAACACACAGGAATAGTAGTTCTTTTATTATGAATTATTGTTGAACTTGTAAAAATACATTTAAAAAGTTGTGGAATTCCCCCCCCCCTCAAAAAAATCACAGCAAAAGAAGTAAGTATAGAATGATGAAAATTTTGAATTAAAATTATTTTTTTTACAAAAATTTGCTTAATGTTTAGTTGCCTTGAAAAATTAATTTTCAAAATCAAATTCACCCCTCCCCCACTAACTAAGACTATAGGTAATCAATGCTGTCGTGGATAAGAAAGGTCTACGAACAAAAAAAACTTGGAAAAATTGATTTAAGAGCAACTCAAGTAACTATAAAAGCACCAAAATTCCACGAAAGCCTTACAATGGCTCAGAAAAAAATCAATCAATTCAAATCAAGATTTAAAAAAGTAAAATTTTCAAATTTTTTTATAAATTTCCACCAAAACGTGGCCCATTTTGCATAATGAATTGAATTTTTAATAAAATAAAATAAAAACAATACAATTTCATTAAAAGCACCATATGGGTACCTAATACCTATATTGATAGGTACCTACTTTTAAAAAAAAATGATCGAAAGTTCTTCCTCCAGCACTTGATCCAAAAAATGCATTTTTTCTTCACGAAATTTACCAATTTGAAACCTCATTTGGCTCATTTTCAATACAGGCACATCAGGTATCCCTGTTCCATCCCCACTTGCACTTTTCACTTTTCACTTTTACTGACCACCGAAAAGGAAAAAAAAAATTACGACTCACCTCGTTATGTAAAAATCCATGAAAAGGATTAGGGTGAACAAAAAATATTCAATCACAAACACCAAAACACCACTATAATAAAACACTAGAATATATTTTCATCTTATAGTATGTGCAGTAGTTAAACACGTGTAAACAATGAAATTACGCATAAAAGACTCGCTCGCCGAAATGGAAACAACTAATCTCGAGACCAGATATAAAAAGTAAAAACGTTTTTTTAAATAGGAAATAATTTACATTCGGTTATAAGTGGAACGTGCAAACGAGAAAAGTTTACCTTATACTAGCAACGGATACAGATTGCAACAAAATGGGCCGAATCCCCGAGCATATCTAGCAAAATGGGTATAACCGGATAAAGAAGATGACAGTGAGACGTACTCGTATAGGTAGTCGTCGAGCTAAACATTGGTACTCGTAGGTAAGTTGCCGATTCTGTATGCTGCTAGATCTGCAGTGCATACTTTTGCTTTTGCTCTTATGCTCTCTGCTCTCTTGTACGTATGGCAACAGATGCGGTGAAACCTACGCCAAGCCAGACTCACGCGACCGATTAAATACCACAGGCTAGGCAAAAATTCAATGTGTCATCGATTCATCTTTCGATAATTGGATTTTTTTTTACATATCTTTCTCAGTGTGCTGTTAATGTGGGTCAGCGACATATCGACGCGACGACGAGACATGTACGAGTATGTAGGTATTATACATGTGTGTTCATTCGTTGGCATTGAATAATTAAATGTTATGATCTTTATGATACCTATTAACCAGATCTATAGCACAGATCTATAGACACTTCCTACCGATTCTGGTGGTCATTTTACAGTAGCAACGGTTTGTGGGCTTGGGGTTTTTGCAGACGTACATGAGATCGTTATGTCTGCGGTAACGATGATAAATTATAGCGCCTGTGGTAAGTCTCTCTCAATGCTCAGACACCTGTTCCTCTCGGTGTTCATGTTCAAACATCGTCGTCATTATTTGCGCTGATTGAATTGTTGACAGAGTACATATTGGATAATGAAATCATTAACGACCTGAATTAGCGAGAAGGTTCTGGTTTTAATTCGGATCAAAAATAATGATTGATTGCTGACGACTCGTAATTGCGGATTCACCTTCGTTTGCAGTGCATATGGCTTCGAAAAACACTATCAAGAAGAAAAAAACTCAGATTTTTTTCAAACACGTTTATCTACTGTGGTATAGAAATCATTTTGCGATCGAATACCCTTACGATTATAATTCATTATTTGAGTATGAGCCATCAATTTGCTCTAATTGCATAAAGCTGCACAGTGCACATTGCATTGCAAAGTAGTTACAACTTTTCTTTATAATAAATACAATTTCTCGGAGAGAGTCCATGAAAAAGTTACATCATTTTGAAATGATTCGAAAATAACAAAATTGTTTTAAAATATTGCAAAATTGTGTTACCTAAAAATGTTTCCATAATAGTAAAACTTTGATATTTTTTTCATAATCTTCTGTAAATTTAAAACAAAACATACTAATTTTTGACCTTTTTGAAAAATATCCCCAGTTTGCAAGAAACGTGGACTGCGAACATTTCTTAACAATACAAAAAGAGGACTGAAAAATTGTAAAAGCAGGTCCAAAAATATCAATATCAAAAATCAAAAATGCCTCAAAAGTCCAAACAATACAAATTCTAAAACGTGCAAAAATATTTCAAAAAACTACGAAATTCTGATAAAAATTTCAAAATTTAAAAAATTAACTTAAGTCACAACTAATTCAAAAAAATATCTCAAATTGCAAAAAATGGCTCAAAAATGTAAAAATTCTTCAACAGAACATTTATATGAGCTTTTTTTGGGTCAAATTCTAATCATTCGAAAAAACGTTAAAATCAGGTTTTCACGATTTCAACGAAGTAATTTCTCAGAATTTGACCCAAAAAAAGCTCATATTATGAAAGTTACAGGAAAAATCAAATGAAAAATTATCGAGCATTTGCTAGTGTGTTTCAAATGTGATTTCTTCAATTTATTTGGAAAAATAGGCATAAATATCTTTTTTGGGGGTGCTCAAAGTGGGGGAGCGGGGGGCTCCAAAAAAAGGGTTCAAAATTATGAATATACTGGGAGCTTAATTAAACTTTTTCATCTAGATAATTGAATAAATACCTCAAAACGTTACGTTTGGTGCAAATCGCAGATTTCTAGTTTTCCAGGGGTCCCAAAATATCGAAATTACGAAAAACTGTAAAAAGCTTTTTAGAGGGGTTCAAAATGGTGGTTCCAAAGTTTTCCAAAAATGAATCCTCCCCCCCTCCTCACCATTTCTGCCTCAGAGGGTCGAAAATAGATATATCACCTCGCATAACGTTTATCGTGTTCAAACAGACGCAATTAACGCAAAAAAAAGTTGTTGAAAATGATATTCATAGTTCCCAAAATTATTTTTTTATTCGCAACTTTGGGAACCCCGGAGCCCAAAAAATGGTAATTTTGGGTTATAATAACCATCCACGGATTCGTATTTGGAGCATTTATTGCAACATTTTAAGAGTGATCGAGTCGATAATTTGTCTATAGTGCCAAAAAGTGGCCTTATCAATACTTCTCCTTTAAAATACCTGCGTTAGAGCAGGCAAATAGCGGGTTTTAAAACGAAAAAATTGGCACATTCATTTTTTCTTCGGTAATGTGTTCAAATGAACCCCCTGAACTACCAAAAAAAAAACCGACTCTTCTACACCTGGAGCTAATTTTTTAAGGGGGCTAAAACCGGTTGCGATTCATGTTTTTTGCGTTTTACTCCGCAAATATTAGGTTTACGATAAAAAGTACCATAACAAAAAATGTTCCCCTTCAAATTCTCTACAATTTGATACTACGCTCGATACCCATTCCTCAAGAAGGGTGCCTGAAAAAAGGGATGGAAAGAGTAGGTGTTTCAAAAAAGGCCAGTCCAATAAATTGATCAAAGTTACCACTTAATATCATTCGTTTTCGCTCATTTTTTTTTTACAAAGCTTACTCACCCAACTATTAATTACACCACCATTGATTCGTCTTCATCCCTCCCTGCGGGTTGGTGGGGGATGCTTGATTTCTCAAGTAACACCCAACTGAATCATACATATATTTGAAAAACGAATCTGGACATGCGATATATCGAATAGTATGTTTTCGGGGTCGCTGAATACGAATAAAAATTAATTTTCTGGGTCCAACTCTTCAAAGCCCCTCTGTGCCCCAAAAAGGGGGTTAAAATTTTGAAAAATCGTGAAAAATCGAGTGATATATCGAATTGTATGTTTTCGAGGTCGCTGAGTACGAATATAAACTTATTTTTTGGGTCTCGCCGACCAATGTCCCTCTGTGTCCTAACAAGAGGGCCAAAGTTTCAAAAAAATCATCAAAAAGTCGAGTGATATATCAAATAGAATGTCTTTGAGGTCGCCAAGCACACCTAAAATGCAATAATATTCAAATTTTTAAAAAATGTTTCAAAAATTGCAAAAAAAAGAGGACTAAGACTTTTAAAAAATGCCTTAAAATGGAAAAAATGTGTCAAAAATATCAAAAAAGGCTCAGAATTGCTATAATATACCCACTGGACTTTTTTTTTCTTCAAAAATTGTAAATTTAAAGTAAAATGCAATCATTTTTAAACATTTGAAAAATGCCTCAAAAATGGACAAAAAAGAAGTCTCAATGATTGCAACAAAATGTCTTCACAATTGCAACGAAAAAAAAGTTCAAAAATATCAAGAATACATACTTCAAAATTGTGAACAACATGTTTCAAAACTCGTGAAAACGTTTCAAAAATAATTGCAGAATCGTTACAAAGTCTTGTAAGATATTTCAAAAATTTCAAAAAAAAAAAATGGTTTAAGAACATCAAAAATGCTTTGAAATTGCAAACTGCAAAACTGTTTCAAAAAATTGCAACATTGTGTTGAATGCTTTCCAGATTGCAAAACTTCAACATATTTTGCAAGTCTTCAACATTTTTTTTTTTTTTCAAAAGCTGTAAATTTACATTGATGCAATTTTTAAACTTTTGAAAATTGTCACACGAAAATTGCAACAACAAAAAAAAGGCTTTGTTAAAACGTTTCAAAAATTGAAAGAAAAAATAGTTTAAAAATATTAAAAATGGTTTGAAATAGCAAACTGCAAAAGTGCTTCAAAAATTTGCAACATTGTGTTGAATGCTTTCCAGATTGCAGAACTTCAACGTTTGCAAGTCTTCAACACTTTTTTTTTCAAAAGCTGTAAATTTACATCAATGCAATAATTTTTAAACTTTTGAAAATGTTATTGTTGCACGAAAATTGCAACAAAATGCCTCAACAATTGCAAAAACACGTTCTAACGTATCAAAAAAGCCTCAAAATTGCAAACAAAATATCAATCTCAAAACGTTGAGAAAATAAAATTTTGAGGGCTCCATTCGGTACATCCGTTGGGAACCTGCAGCCGACCAGTCCACCCCTGAAGGATTTCACCAAAAAAAAAGTAAGTATTTGGACAGTCGTAGTTGAAATTTTGGTTGTGGAGTTTCAACAAAAATTGCATTTTCATTCAAATTGAAGAGGAACCCTGAACAGAGCCTGTAGTGGGTGCAGCTGAATTTCATCTGCAAGACCATCGTTTTCAGGATTTTTTAAAAACTATAAAATCCAAAAATTTGCTAGAGAGTTTAGAATGACTTGAAACCATCACCAATCGATTTGGAAAATTGAAAATAAGGTTTTATCCAAATTTCAGTTTTGTTCTTCAATTTTAGATCTATCAAATTTTTGATTTTTTCAAATGAGAAATTAAGCAAATTTAAATTCTCAAAAATTCATCGAAAAACTGAAAATTGAAGCACAACGTTTGAAATTATACCCAAGTGTGTTCTTAGACACTTTACAACTAATTATTCTCATTTTATAACAAACGCTTAAAATATCAACTTTGTGCCGTTTAAATCCTATCGATATAGATTTTTACAAAAATCAAAGAACCCCCCCCCCCTCCCTCGATACGTTTCTTGGTCATGCTGTTAACCTTAAAGACGCGTCTTCTTATACATTGTGTTCATTACAAATGGAAGATAAAATATCTTCGACCCACATTCGACACACAACCGCGTCCATAAATTAATTAATTGGGAACTACGCGATGGTTATTGCGCATAATTAGTGGCACATTAATTACTCTTCGCTTTGCATATTTGCCTCCTTTGCAGGGAAAAAAAATCGCAATTACTTTCGTGATTTATGAACAATTCAATTTTCCCGTTTCGTTCCGCATGTTACAGATTTTTGTTTGGTTTTTTTGACTTGTGCAAATATATCGCTTTTAACTTCCGACATAAACATTAAAATGGACCGCATACCGAGATAATTGTATGCAAGTTTTATTAGAAATTGAAAGCAATAGGTGGTAAGAGCGACTCTGAATCGGATTTTCCCTTTTTAATACAACCTCATAATGTCCACTTTAGCCGTATTTGGCATTCGAATTTCCGTGTTTTTGGTTTTAATTGCCAGATTTTCGGATTTATAGGTAGGTATACTGCGGTGAACTATACGTGCATTTTTCGGAATCACGTTCGTGATAAATCAATCTTAGTGTATTAATGAGAGATCGCGAATGAAAGAAATGAATTGAGCTAAAGCTATACGTATGTAAGTACATTATTAATAATCTGTGTACTTTTCCAATCTCTAATTATCTGCGTGCTACGAATAGAGATAACCGCAATCATTTTATTGCACTGGAGATTTTATCTGAAAGGAAGTACCCAACTAGTATCGAAGAGATGAACTCAGCCGAGAAGACGGAAGATTCAACGGAATTAAACACTTTTTTTTTAACGAGTCTAGCCACGAGTCTATGTGCATGAAGCATCAACCATCACACACGAATGCCTACTTGTGTAATATTTCATACTTGAGGTTGAACCGAGTGCATTTGCACCAAGTAGATTAGACATGACCTCCTACACCGGTTTCCAAACCTATACACCCGAACACGTGTTATATTTTATAAAATTCCCTCAAATTATTATCTATTAAAAATATGGTATAGGTATTTTCTTTTCTGTCTTGTGATGAACAACCGACGACAACGATTCGGTGAAATAATTGTCTATATTCACCTTACGATATTATAATCAATTATTATCACTCGATTAAGTTATGAGCATCTTTTGGTGTTTCACCGTGTAGGTAGGTAGCCTACAAAATTGTGGAAAAAATTTCATCGTTATGCTCGAACGAATTTCCTCGACGACTGTTCATCTCCATCATGCCTATATCTATATCGATAAAATATTATTCTTGGAGGCGTGATCAGATATTTCAAGTGGATTGATTTTAATCACGTAGGTATCGTGTTGTTTTGAAATCGTACTCGATACCGTTTCAATATTGTGATCCAACAATGTGTATTGAATTTCTTCTTCATTTCTAGTGTCACAATGGATGAGTCCGCGAGTACAGTAGGTAGTTTTTTTTCGCTGTTTTGTTTTTTTTTTCCTGCTATTTCTTTACCTATTGTTTGAAATGTGTGAATGTTTGGCCTTGGTGTGGGTAGAAAACGTGCGAATTCAACTCGTGTTCATATATCTTCGCGCTTGCATTTTTTTTTTTCGATGTGAAAATAGAATATGGAAATTGCGAGGGGAAAGAAGGGAAGGGAGACTGTGAAATTTAATTTCACCCGAGGAACGAAACACAATATGGAAACGCGTTTGGTTTTAAGTAGACAGGCTATGGGAGTTTCAGACTATGCTGTTTTCCAATAATCCCAGTCCTGTTTAAATTGGAGGCAGACACCTAGCTCAAGTGATACCCAAAGACGTGTTTCCAAAATAAGTGAGATTGGGCTAAATCACAGAAGAACTAAAATAGCATCCAAACATACATCATCCAGTCAATTTTTCAATGTTGAATTTCATTTTTCACAGTTTTCTAAATTTTTGAAAATTTAATCCGGATGCATTTTTCATTTTAAAAAGTACCAAACTTTGTTAAAATTGAGGTCGGGAGCTGAAATTTGGCCCATGACTTATTTTTGATCTTCTGAATCGATTCTTGGTGCTTTTGATCCTTTTTGGCCGAAGCCTTCGGCAGGTTTTCGGATGTCTCAGTTTTGGAAAAATAGTCACAAAAAGTACCAAAATTATAAATTCCAACGCAATAAAATCCAAAAATCTGATGTAGGCTCTAAAAGGGCTTGAAACCATATTTTATCAAGTCTTTATTTTTCTGTGATAATATCAAACTAAATTGGAATTTTTGGAAATTGTCGAAAAATTGAAAAATGAAATCCAGCTTTTCAAATTTGGTTTGATTTTTTTTTCTCGTATCTGGTCAACATGCCTAGCTTAACATGAAAAAAAAACTCAATCTAAATCTAAATACCCCACTTGACAATAGATTCGCCGATAAAAAAAGCCAGTGAAAAAGCCGGCTCAAATAGGTATGACAGTAAATTTGCCATTAAAAAAACGCCAGGAAAAAATTGGCTGTTTAAAACAGCTGTTTAAATACCTAATGCATTAAATCTCTGAATAAAAACCTGAAATCTACAAAAAATTTCTAGCCCAAGCGGGGATCAAACCCAGGACTCCCGCTGGACGATCCAATGCTCTAACCACGCAGCTATCATTGTAAGGTGATCATTACTGTTTTCAAGCGGTATACATGTACCGCACTTTGTACTCCTATTCAATTTTTTAAAAAGAAGTTGTGAATACCCATTGCGCATGTGCACTATAATCAGTGAATAAAAAACAGCTGATTTGTGAGAACCGGCAATTTAGCAAATAAAAAATTCTGCCATTCGCTGGTCAAAAACGGCTGTTTAAATGGATGTTTTTATAAAAAGTAGCTTTTTCTAACCGGCATTGTTTCTACGGCAAATTTACTGTCATTTTTGCGCGCCTATTAAACGGCAAATTTACAAAAATCAACCGGCATTTTGGCTTAACTGGCAAATCTCTTGTCAAGTGGGACCCTTCTACTGCCAGTACTTGAGGACAGGGCTGTATACCTATATAAATACCAAAAAACCAATACCAACAAATTTTGAAAAAATTTACGAATACCATTTTACCAACACCAATTAGCAGAAAGACAAAGTACCAATTTACAAAATACCGATAAACTTGTTGAAACGGTATTAATACCAAAATACCAATACCAAAATAATTTTCAATGGTATTATTTTGGTACCTATTTTGAATTTTCATATTGAAAAACTTGTAATATAACTCCAAAATCAAGGTGTTTAAAACTAAAAAAAATTGTAAGTCCCAAAAAAATTTAAAAAATTTTGAAGTTTTTGATTTTTTATCATTTTGTATTGAATTTAATGAATTTCCATCCTTAACTTCCTTAAGTATTGAACGTAGGTAGGCGATATGGTCAATTTTGGCCTAAAAACACACTTTTCAATTCAGTATTATATTGGTATACAATACCAATACCAATACCAGATCCCGAAAAAAAATCCACAAAATACTGAAATACCAATATGTACCATCTTGGGTCCTATATGCTAAATACCAATACTGTTTATGTTTGTTGGTATATACAGCCCTGCTTGAGGAATCTAACTGTGTCATCATCAAGTCCATTTAATTTTTCATGATTAATTTTTCCTGATAATTCATACTCAAATAAGTGCTTGTCAGTCTGAACATCAGCGCATTCACACAGATCATCATCAGCCAACTGCCATCTATGAAGGTTTGGTTTGATGAACTGTTGAATGCAATTTTTGATTTTTTGTTTTTTTGTGTGTGATCCAAAAAATCAATTTTCTGTAGATCAAGCTACTTCTTTCGCTAAAAAAACCAAAATCAGTCAGAAACTTTGGAATATAGCTCAAAACATCATCATCATCATCATCATCATCATCATTGAACTTTGACCTGGTGAGCAGTTCAGCCTGTCTGGGAAACTGTAGAAGAATTGCTCACCTGTGTGTCATCAGTCATCACGTTTTATTCTTTGGTCTTCCTCTGCTCCTACTGCCAGTTGGAGTGTATTCTTTGACTTTAAAAGGGGGCCGTTTGTCAGGCATTCTATCAAGGTGTTTTCACCATTTCTTTATGTAATCTTTCACCCCCCCCCCCATGATTAGCTCTGCCCCTAACTCATTCAGGATGTCTTCATTCCTTTTCCTATAGCGTCTTATATATCCTACTGTGGCTCGCATGAATCTCATTTCTGCTGGGGTTACTCTGCTTTTTATATCTTTTATCATTGTCCATGTTTTGCTTCCATACAGCAGTATTGGTCTTGCCCTTGCCAGCATATTGTAGATTCTTATTTGAGTTTCGGCTTTGACTTCTCTTGGGGGAATGGCTCGGTTCATCACCCCACTTACTCTCAGGAATGTTTTGATCTCAAGTTGTGCGTCGACCTCTCCTTCATAACATAATTCGCACCCGAGATACTTGAAGCTTCTGACTTGTTCTACTAATAGTCCATTTACAACAATTTTACTGCATATTGGCTCTTTCCCCTCAAAGACCATTAGGCCATTACCTTTGTTTTTGACGACAAGGACAAGATTTTCATTCCATATTTATTTGCTACTATCTGAAGATTGTACATGGCTCTTTGCAAGTCATCTTCATTGTCAGCAAAGACCAAAGACCACCTGATCATCAGCGAATAGCAGGGTATTGACGTGGGTGTTAGTGGTGCAAAGTTATCGATGTGTGATGTGAGCTTATATATCGACATTTTCGATGTATTGAAGATCTTACATCAATTAGGTAAGTACATCAATGTACATATTGTACATTGAAATTTAAAGGTGACGTTTTTTTAGAGGGAAAATCTGGGAAAATTGGGCATGTTTTACAGATGAAACAACGTAATTTGTTAAATACCAGCAAAACTGCATTTTTCTTGCTGTTTTCATGAGTCAAGTACAATTTTTCTACAAAGCATTTTGATTTTTATAAGATTAAGTCCAAATTGCGGTTCAAAAAGCTGGATTTTCAACAAATTTTTACAATTTTGATGTGCATCAATGATCAAAATGTTACATCGATGCACATCGATATCTTCTTAAATTGATGTATATCGATAACTTTGCCCCATTAGTGGATGTCATTGATGTCTGGTCCTTTTGGCTAGGTTTTCAGCCATTCTTTAATCTTGTCGTCGAAGTTCTCACATTTTAATTTTCTACCTCAGAATGAGCAATTTTGATTTTTTTTTTGGTGAGATATTGATCAAAAACTGTTTAAAAATTCATCAAAAATTTGAAAATGAGCATTTTAAAATTTTGTTTAATAGTGTAGGCATATTTTGATATCTACTCCTTTGAATTTTTCTTCAATTTTTCTGATACCTATTTTTAAAATTTCATGTAGACGAATATCAACAATTATGAGATAAGGCAAGATTTATACGTACCTACTCGTAAAGCTGCCACTTTGAGGAATATGAGTTCAGCGACCAAACTCCCGCAGCTTTCCATGATAATTATTTCTCCATTCTCATGGCTTGAATGTTTCATTCGAGGATCTTGATATCTCTTAGTACCTACTCCATTCCTTGTTCGTTCAATTCATATGTATTTTGATTTTTTTTCCGGTAGGAAAATATGATAATATCTAATGGGCAAAAAGAGGTATGAGATTTAATGCCACATGGCCTTCACCTTCATGAACGTGAGCTTATTGATTTGGCTTCTGTTTGATCAATTGTATAGGTACCTAATAATTCATAAATGCACACCGTTTCGCGCAATGTACTCACTAAACCAACCAACCGAACAAATAAGTATAGTGTACACGTGCTACAGCACTCTGAAAATTATGAGTACCTACATAATTTGCGTAAAACGTCATGGCGTGGCGTAGGTACTTGTTTCATAAAACAGATGCTTCCTGCAGGTATACTTATTAAAGTGCACTTTCATAAATCAAGCATTTTAATACCTACTCTTTTCAATTTTCTCTAATCGGGAATGAATTTTGCACTTGCAACGACAATTTCCCAGCCTCGAATCGATAAAAAATTCTTGGAATGTCAAAAATCTTGTTGTTTTAGATCAATCTTTGAAATGGAATATTTTGATGTCAAAATCGGAATATAGTTTTATCGAGTTACCCATTTGGTAGAATGAAAATCTCAAAAAACTCACCCTGCACAATTTAGGTGTGAAAGCTCACTATTCTCATTATGATTGCTTACATAATTCCAAAAAATGGGTGGTGGATGAATAAATTTCAGATAAGTAGGTACTGACTTCAAGTACGAGTAATTTTGGAGGTCGACCAAATCATTGTCTTCAGGGTGTGCTTCCTCCTCATCCATACAAGTTAGGTAATTACTAATTAGTAAATTCCTACACAGATTAATGTAGGCACTTTTTCAATTAATTACTTAGGTACCTACCTACCTACTTCGAGAAAAACAACACGAATTTCAAAATTTTGTAAAACACATTAAACCGAGCGAAGCTTTTTTTTTTATATAAAAAAAAGTAAATAAAATAAAGTAAATAATCCTACGCAGATCGTAAATCATGCGACTGAGATTTTGTTTAACTGTGAAAAAAAGTCGACAAATTTTCAGCAATTGTTCAGAAATTTCATACAAAGAGAGTCATGTATTCGTTGATTATTTTGCTATATGAAGTAATTATTTTCCAGAAAATGTGCATTGGAACTATAGATTTCACCGATGTACAAACTCAACAATGGGATTCATTCAAAGTAAGCAATACACATAGGCTAATCTTTTTTCTCAAAAATTAGGTCAAAAAGTGACTTTGTTCTTTAATTTTTTAGGGTAGATATGGCAAGCTGTACGATTGTGGAGACGAAAAAACCCGAATGAAAGTTTACATGGATAATTTGAATAGAATTATTGAACATAATGAACGCTTCAAACGTGGCGAAGTGCAGCATTCTTTAGAAATGAATCAGTTTGGTGACTTGGTGCGTTAGTAAGTGATTTATAAAGAGTAAAATAGATTTGAAACTGGTTTTAAAAAATTTCAATGCAAACTTTGAGATGTTGGCTCCCCTCCAGAAGTGCCCATGAGCTATTTTACCTATTCCAATAATTTAAATGACTCATAACCGTTGCTGGCTGAGTTTTTTTTTTATGAAAAAGGTTTTTTTTGCCTATGCCAATCTTAGACGACAGAAGAGTTTGTGCGAAAGTATTTGATACCAAAACGTGACCCAAGTAAAATCAGCCCATTCATGCGCGATGATACCAATCCACATGTTGCACCCACACAAATCGCAACTCCAGAACCAGATCCTCATTTTATAAAATCCCTTCCTCCTGATAGCGGAACTGCACCGAAAGAAAAAAATTGGGTTTGGGAAAGAGCGATGACCAATGTAAAAAATCAAGGAAAATGTGGATGCTGTTGGGCTTTCACCATTGTAATATTTTTACATATCTTCTACTAACCTATTGAATTTTAAAACGTCATCATTCAACGCAGCTACTCTTATTATAATGATTCTTTTTTGAAAAAAATTCACAGGCTGCTGTCATAGAAAGTCACGTTTTCATACAAACCAAAAAGAAAGAGTCACTTAGCCCACAAAATCTCCTGGACTGCGTTAGGAATAAATATGGGAGAGAGAACAGCTGCACAAAAGGTTCGATGCTGGATGCATTCAAGTATGTAGTAGAAGCTGGTGGAATTGAGACCGACAAGGATTACCCATATCAAGAAAAGGTACACTAAGCATCCAAAGAACTACATAAAAAGAAGAAATCAATCAAAATTCTAAAATACGTCAGTTGAAAAATTCCAGAAACTGACACTTTGCATAGTTAATGAATCTTAATTTTCAGCAAGCTGATACATGTGGATACAATCCTGATAAAAAATCGGCTACTGTCAAAGATTTCAAGAGAGTCGAAACAGGAAACGAAAATCTGTTGAGAGACGTTGTTGGTCTCATAGGACCAGTTGCTTGTGGCATTGATGCTTCAGATAATGCTTTTCGATTTTATAAGTCAGGTACCTACCTATCTAAATGATATTTTTTTTGAAAATAGGTAAGTATAATAAGAGTTCCTGGATGAAACTATTTTTTAATTATTTGATATGAAGAAGTGTGGCAACGAATCTTTGTGAAATAACCTTTTAAAAAGTGACAAAATTTTGAGTTTTTCTAAATATCAATCTTTCGAAGTGGAGAACGCAAGGTTTAAATTTTATAGAGGAAATTAGAAAAAAAAAATTATTAAAATTTAATTATTTTTTTTTTATTTTTCAAGTGAGTAGATGCATTTTATTTTATTTCATTTTATTTTATTTTGAAGAAGACAAAATTAAATTTTTTTTAAAATTATGGATACTGAAAATCTATAACTTTTTTTTTACAGTACCTATTTGGTGTTTTTGAGACCATTTCGCCCATATTTTTTGCCAACACTTCATTGATTTTTTTTCTATCCACTTGAGGGTGGCTCTTATTTTACAATTCCTACACAATGAAAAAGTGAAACTTGAGTCCCCTTCATTCAAAAAATGAGAAGCACCAAAAAAGTTGAAATTTTCATCTTTTTACATTCCAAACATTGATTTCGTCCATTTTCATCAGAAATGCTCAAGGTACAAGATAGTATTGACTCTCCCCCCCTCATGATAAAAATGTGGGACTTATTTTCCCTCCCTAAATTCCTAGTGGACCAGGGAGATTCTTAAAAAGGAGGTTATTATAGAAAAATTTCAAAATTGTAAAATTTAAAAAATTAATTTTTTCAATTATTTTTGATTTTTCTCAGCTTTGAAGGTTTCTGAAGAGACCAAAAATTTCAAAATGTTTTAGATAAATCACTTCTTTGAAATTTTGCAATCTTAGTAGACCAGATGTGAAATTTTTCAAAAAACGATTAAGAAGAGGGGGGGGGGTCTAAAAGAATTCGGTATGACTAGAAATGAAAAATTAAAGAAATGGTTACAGCCTTCAACTTCTCATTTTTGAAAAATTTTTCCCACTTTATCGGGGGATCCATTCAAAAGGACCGACATTTTTTGGGGACCGAAGAAGATATTTTTTCTTGAAAAGGTGATTATTTAGAGAGATTCTCACAAAGAAATGAATAGTTTTTAACAAAATGTTGATAACTTTGATTTATTGCATTTTTCTTGATTTTTCTTATAAGTTTTAGGGGTTCGCTTCATACTAGAACAGAAACATAGTTTGGAGGGTTGAAGGGGGGCTCTATTGAAAAAGGAATTATTTATAGAAATTATAGGAATTCTGATGCAAAAACTACCTACCTGTTTTTTTTTTTAAATTGAATACTTAAATTGATTTTTTCAATGTTTTAACTTGAGGGATTTCGGCGAGTACAACTTTTTTTTGGACTCGATGTAAAAAGGGGAGAAAAATAGAGAATAATTTTCTCATAAAATCCAACAACATGGCAGAGATTTAGGCCCAAAAAAGTGAAACTTTAGAATAAGAGCCACTTCAATGTGCCTATAGTCCAATAAAAGAATTTGCTATGTGAACATGTACGTATCATTTTTGAAAATAGGTATTTATAACAGCACATCTTGTGGACAAACCATGGATTCGATAAACCATTCGGTCGTCATAGCAGGTTACGGTACAGAAGCTGGATTAGATTATTGGCTAGTGAAGAACTCTTGGGATTCAACATGGGGAGATGGAGGATATGCTAAGATAGCTCGAAATTCCAATGTTTGTTCAATTGCAACTGATACTTATTATCCAATATTATGAGTTAGGTATTATTATCTGTTGATTTTAAAGAACGTATAGTAAAGCTTAGAATAGGTGGACTAATAAATTTTCACTTCTAAAATTGAGATTGCTTATCCCTTTTGATTCACTTGATTGGGTATGTAATTTTACAAATAAAATTAAAAACTTACTTACAATATTATTGAAACTGAAATGAAGATGGATAAATTTGTTTGAAAACAAAAATCAAACATAAAATTTATATGTCGACCTACCAAACTCCTCACTTGATTAAAATTTTAAACCAAATTTTTCCTAAAACATAAAAAATTTTAAATCGTTTCTTCAGCTTAAATTTTTAGAGAATAATAGGTAGGTGTGCAGCACGTTGAATATTACGTAAATCGATACCATACTCTGTATACTTACCATTCACATATTAGTTCAGTTGGTTTAGAAATACACATAATCAACTAACGTATCAGGTACCTACCTACGTTATAACACCTATTTTTTTCAAAAAAATTCTGTATCATCGACAACACTAAAAAAAGATGAAAAATTGTAAAAATAAAAAAAGTAGGTTATATTCTTTTGATTGTTCATTCAGAATAAATCAAATTTCATTGCCCGATTTGTTCAGTTTTTTGTTTATTCACCATTCAGTAGGTATTCCAGTAAAAAAACCAAATCAAATGAACAAATTTTATCCACTAATGACACAAATGGTAAATAGGTAAGCATACCCATCTGAAATTTTTGAAAAACTGAAATCAGTTCCTCTGAATTTTTGTTACTGTTCAAAGGTACCTAAGTATCTATATCAAAAGTGTAAAATCATGAAAGCGTTCTTTCCATTTTTATTCTCCTTCATTAGCTTTCAAAAAATTATACTCGTATGTGGTAATAACTGGAACGAGATTGATCCCCAAGACTGGTATTACAATCAAAATGGAATGGATGGCCAAGAATGGAGTCCAGATCAGAATGATATAATTGCCCAGGAATGGAATCCAAATCTGAATCAAGTGATTGGTCAAGAATGGAATTATGATCAGAATTATATGGATGACCAAGAATGGAATCATAGTCTGAACCTCGTGACGAATAACCAAGCATGGGATTCAGATTTCAGCGATGGTAATATTGATCTTCAAGAATGGAATTTCTTTAAAGTCAGTTCAATTGTCTCTTTGATGAAATGAAATTCACTCGACTCGTGACTGCAGATTAATAAAATTCTGTTCTTCTATTTGTGGTTTTGTAGTCTCAATTCAATAAAAATTATGAAAATAATGAAGAAGAACAAAATAAAATAAAGGTATATTCCGATAATAAGAATAAAATAAATGAACATAATGCACGTTTCGAACAAGGAGAAGTATCGTATGATTTGAAAATGAATCATTTCGGTGATTTGGTAAGTGAAATAATTCAATACATATCTATACCCAAGTACCTAATTTTAAACACTTAGGCCTAATTCAACTTCCCCTTCAATTTAAGACTTACGATGAATTTAGTCAAACGCATCTGAATAAACTCCAAATGGGAAAAGAACTGGATCCTCAACGTTTAGTTTCAAACCCAGATCCTGATCCAAAAAAAGCCGATCACTTAGTTCGAATTCATTCTATTCCTAAAACCTGCGGTACAGCTCCAGAAACGAAAGATTGGGTCAAAGAAGGAGCTGTGACCGAAGTAAAAACTCAGGGTGTATGCGGATGTTGTTGGGCTTTCGCTTCAGTAAGTTAAAAAAAAACTGATCAGGTCCATAATCTATAGCTATTTTTTATTGACATTAAAATCTAATTTTTTTTTTAAATTCAGACTGGTGCCATAGAAGCTCAACTTTTCATTCAAACTAAAAAGTTGGTATCACTCAGCGAGCAAAACCTCCTCGATTGTGTGGGAGACAGGCACGATGTGAATAACACTTGTACATCAGGTGGTTTGTTGAATTCATTTGAGTATGTTCTACAAAACGATGGAATTGATACAGCCAAAGCATATCCATACACCGGAGTAGTAAGCATGACCCATTAGAAAACGAATAGATTACTCATTGAAAAACAAAATTAACTTGAACATACATTTTTTTAATAATTTTCCAGCAAGGTGCTTGCCATTACGATTCAAAGACAAAAGGAGGCTCTATAAAAGATTTTAAAAGGCTTGCAAAAGAAGATGAAAATTTACTGAAAGAAGTTGTCGGTCTTATTGGACCAGTTGCTTGTGGTTTCAATATAGACGATGCATTTTTTGTACAATTCTATCAATCTGGTAAGTATGGCCAATGGCAGTAAAAAAATTCTTACTATCCTCAAACACATACTTACCTATACCTACACATGCTCATATTTCCTTTACTCTATTTCATTTTCACAAACAGGTATATATTCGAGCGATAAATGCGGTGGCAATGTGAATCACGGAGTTCTAGTGGTAGGCTATGGCACAGAAAACGGAAAGGATTATTGGTTGTGTAAAAATCAATGGGGCACTTCATGGGGAGAGGGTGGTTATTTCAAGGTAGCTCGTAATTCCAAGAATATGTGTGGAATTGCTTCTGAATGTTACATTCCTCTTACTAAAATTCCGATGTGCTAGCATAGCCACATATTTTTTAAAAAGTAAAATGAGATTTTGTTTTGAAGAATTATGCAGTCTCTTTCATGTGTTTACTTACATAGGTATGTACTTAGGTATTTTTGGATGCAAAAAAATAAAAAACACCAGCCGTGGAAAATTATTACCTACCACTAAATTTCAGTAGGTACTTCGGTAAAACCACTGATAAAAACTGGTTTTCACAAGTGGTAGTAACTAGAAACCAGTTTTAACGAATGGGCGTAACTGGAAACCGGTTTTAACGAGTGGGCGTAGCTAGAAACCGGTTTTTACCAAGGCCAGTAGTACCAAAAATGTATCCAAGGAGTGGTGGCTAATTCGCCATTAGTAGATACTTTTTGTATAGGAATCCAGCGAATTTTGTTAAAATGTCTTCAGCTAAGCTGACATTACAGCAGGGATGGAAATTTAGCTGAAAGCTACAAGCTTAAAGCTGAGAGCCGAGGAAGTTTGCAGTTTTTGAACGCTAAAAGCTAGCCAAAAGCTGTATTTTTTCAGCTTTCTTTCATATTTTTTACATATTTATTCATCTACAAGTAATTTGGGTTGATCTCAGTTTACATTAACTTTACTCTTTGAAAAAACATAAAAATCACGTTTTCACAATGTCAACGAAGTAAAGTCTCAGAATTTGAATCAAAAAAGCACAATCATGAAAGTTACAGGAAAAATCAAATGAAAAAAATTATCTAACACTTACTAGTGCGTTTCCAATGTAAATTCTTCAATTTAAGTTACTTACTTATTTGAAAATATGCATTATAAACGCCTTTTTTTAGGGGTGCCCAAAGTGAGGGCTCTGAAAAAAGGGTTTAAAGTTACGAATATAGAGGGAGCCTAATTACACTTTTTCACCTCTAAGATAATTGAATATAAATAGGTACCTCAAAACGTTACATTTGACGCAAATCACAGGTTTCTTGTTTTTCAGAGGTTCCCAAAATACCGAAATTATGAAATATTGGATTTTTGAGTACTGGCGCAAAATTTTATCAAACGCAAAATTTGATAGGATAGGGGTCTTTCGGATACTAATGAACTGTGAAAAGCTTTTTAGCGGGGTTCAAAGGGGTATGTTCAAAATGGTGTATCAAAAATTTTCCAAAAATTAACCCCTTTCCCATTTCGGCCCCTGAGGGTTGAAAATAAGAAAATCACCATGGATAAGGTTTGTCGGGTTCAAACAGATATTTTACGCTAAGAAAATGTTTGAAAATAATACTCAGTGGTTCTTGAAATTCTTTTTTCATTTGCAACATTAGGAACCTCTGAAGCCCAAAAGTTGATTGATCCCCAAAACTGGTATTACGATCAAAATCGGATGAATGGCCAAGAATAGAATCCATAAAATACCATATAAAATATGCATTAAAAAAAATTAAAATTCAGAAGAGCTCAAATAAAAATGGGAAAAAGTTTCTCCACCTTCCTTCTATTGAAAATTTGATTTTTGAAATAAGCGAGTGAGTAAAAAAATAAGTTAAGTAGGTACCCATTATCATACTTACCATTCTTCTCATTTTTATAAAGTGACATGTGTGTGTAACTTTTTTGAAATTCTGTCACCTTCTTTTCATTTTTGATCCATTACTGCAAACTTCCTTCCCACTATAAAATTCGTTCTGAAAAATACAATGCCCTTGAAACGATAAATTTTCAAATCGTTTTATTGTAACACATGTTGGAAACATCGCCGCTCTCAGAGTAGATTTTTATTAATTACATTGCTTTAATTGTACAACATGCTTCGCGTTTCCTACGCAATTCAAACCATCTGCGAACAATACGATGCGACAGGTAAAATCCTGTAGGTACCTAATCATTGTGGCAGATTTATATTCTCAAAAGGTGTTTTATATTCAACGCAACAATTCCAAACACATTTTTCATGGTTTTTTTGCTGTTTCCTAAAAAAAAAAAATAAAATAGCGAAGTGATTTCTAGTTACTCGTCTGTTTTTTAACTACATATGTACTTCAATCGCCAAATTTTGATAAACATGTTTAATTTTTAAAAGCCAGGTGAAAAAACATGAAAACGCTGTTTTCGATATCATTTTTGGTCATGATTATTGTGAAAATTGTGCTAACAGTAGATCCAAACGAAACTGATGACCAAAAGTGGAATTCTTATAAGGTGAGTTACCTAATTACCTAGATAAGTCCGCGCGCTCATTTATTAATTTACAATGACATGTTCTCGATAGTTAATTTTGAGCCTATCTTCTATTTTCAATTTCATAGATTCAATTCAACAAAACATTCAAAACTCCGGAAGAAGAAAACGAGAAGAAGAAAACTTATTTCGAAAATGAGAAAAAAAATTGCGGAGCATAATGCTCGATATGAACAAGGCCAAGAGTCATATGAAATGGGAATGAATAATTTCGGGGATTTGGTATACCTACCCATGTATCCTCAGAAAAAAAATCAGTTTAGAATTGAAACTCGATTTCAGAAATATTTTTCAGTCAGCGGAAGAATTTGCGCAAATATACCTCTCGAAATCAAGTTCAACATCCACGTTAGGGAAAACCCAACCAACACTAACGCAAGTATCCAAACTTCAAGTTGATGATGAAGAAATGAGTTTGCAGCATTTCAAATTTCAATATAACCTTTCCCCCACATTGCGGACCTGCTCCTAGAAAAATAAACTGGGTTCATAGAGGAGCAATAACCAGTGTGAAAAATCAAGGGAAATGTGGATGTTGTTGGGCTTTCTCTGTGGTAATAATAAATTAATTTAATTTAACAATCGAACATTTTCGCACATTGTTTGGCCATGTATTTTTAATTGTATTGTGAAGGCTGCTACCATAGGAAACCCAAATGTGTTAAGTGTGGATTAGACCATGAAACAAAGCAATGTAGGAAGAAGAAAGAAGACCCAGCCAAGTGTGCCAATTGTGATGGAGATCATACAGCCAACTGGAGAGGCTGTCCAGTATATCAAGCAAAAATTGCTGCTATATCTAAACCAAAGATGACAGTAATTGATCGTGTTAAGCAGAGGACCGCTCAAAGCCAGGAGCAGATAACAACTCAGAAACCTGAACAAGCCAAAATTGTCAATAGAAACCTTCCAAAGAATAACACGGATGAATTGGATGAACCAGTGGAACTAGAAGAGCAGGCGAGCTTAAACGACATTTGGGAACTGCTTAAAAAAATGGATAAAAGAATTTCTCAAGTTGAAAACACACAAAACAAGATCAAAGCAAAGAAACATCCATCAGTTAAAACCTCACGACTTAGTCATAGATATTATAAAAAATAGAGTACTCTCACTGGAGAGAACCCTGCACATGTCATGTAACTAACTTGTTTAAAGTCAGAAATATTACTTATTTAAGGTCTCCTTAAGATTGTAATAAACCTTGTTAAATAAAAAATAAAAAAAGTAGGTACCGTGTACATTTTAATGGGAGTATTCAAACATGATAAGGTAGGTACTTTCCTTTGCCGTGGACAAAAAAACATGATAGCCACGACGAAATACCAAACTGTACTATCCACGACATAAGAAAAAAAGAACTAAAATTTGTTTTACCAGTAATAGAATCAATAATTTTTCAATTTTCAAAGTTGTGGTCATCAAGTACTTACTATTTGAATATTTTCTTTTTTTTTCAAGAAAAAAAAATGTCTCTTTTAAACGTGAGAATGATAAGCCACGGCGATGGATCTGAAAAATGGTAATATCTGTACAATTTTTACAGATTACCATTCGGAGAACGGGTTACTGTATTTGATTGATGGTTGTGAAATGGGCACTGTACTGCTATCACTAAAACAATACAGTGTAGCCATTTCATCGCAAAAAAAGTCGAATAGGAGAGCCAGGAAAAAATAAACAAAAATTGGCCATGGCGATGGACAAAAAACTGGTTACATCACTTTATGACCTTGGTTTCAGGGTATAAGTATCATTCCAAAAATTTATATCAGTTCTGTCATTTACTCACATATCATAATTATAATATATACCATTTTTTTTTTTTTTTTTTTTTTTTTTTTTCAGAAAAAGTGATAGTGTAATTCATTTTTGAAGATGAAGTTGAAAAATTCAAGTGGTTACAGGCCACGACGATGGAGTTTTCAGGGTTTGGGGGGACTTGACCCATAGTGGAGGGGGGGTGGGAGTCGTTAAACTATATGCACGTGATGCCCGAGTTGGTATCTACACAATACCACTGAAAAAAAATTTCAATTGTCAATAGTATTCAAGTAAACCACCTGTTACATGGTTTTCAAACTTTTTTTGAGAATTACCCTTGTATGGTAAATTTCCGATCGACATTATGTCGCTATAGTTTTTTTCTAGGATGCTTAGTTTTTGATTTTTTTTTACAAAAAACTAAAACCCTTAGGTATAGAAACGAACTTTTGAAAAATTGTTCATAGAAATCATCAAGTCACAGAAATCGATCTGGAGGCGAAAGGAAGCGTCCAAAAAAATTTTATGATACCACAGTTGTAGAGAATTAAATTTCCAATCGACTTGAGTCGTTAGTTTTTTTCTAGGATGCTTAGTTTTTGATTTTTCAAAGAAAAACTAAAACGTGAAAATCGGTGTCCTGACTTTTGGCCCACTCTGTAGTTGAATGCACTTTTTAGTTCTCTCAGTGTATATGTAATATCATCAACCGAGGCATCTTTTATTTCAGCTGAAAAATTCAATCAGTAATAAGGTTGGTTAGGTACCTACCTACCTACCTAGTACCTACCTACTGTTTTCTATGTTTAATCAGCTGAAGTAGCAGGAAAATTACCGAGTAAACTATTATTCAATGGTAAATAAAGTGATTTTAAATCATCTCACGTTTATGTTCACATGGATATTTTTGATGCTTATTTACTCCAGGTAGGTAAATCGATTAAGCATAAACACTTGAAAAAGCGATATAGGTACCTATTTATGGAAACTCTGATTTATTGTGTACGTTCACAACACACCTGCGCATAGAACTAAAATTATATATAGACAAGAGAAATTATTAGATTATCACTTCATCAGTATCAGTAAGTATCATCAGTGAGCATTTGAAAAATTTCGCATTGTTACAAATCATGAAAATTTTAATTTTATTCTAAAGTATAACCTTATTGACTAATTATGGAGAATTTGTTAGCGCCACTGAATTCAACGAACTGAATGTTCAGAAATGGAATGATTACAAAGTGAGTGACTTTTTCATCCTCATAAATTTCATAATTTAGTAGCCAACCTAGCAGAATTACAAGACGTTTTTTTCAACTCCATTTGATACCTATTCTTCGTTATACAGACTCAATTCAGCAAACAGTACGAAACTGCGGCACTAGAAGAACAAAAAATGACCGTTTTTATAACAAATGAGAATAAAATAGCTCAGCACAATGAAAAATACAATAACGGTGAAGTGAAATTTAAAATGGCAGTAAACCAGTTCAGTGATATGGTAGGCAGATGACCTGTATTGTTGTTCAAAAAAAAAAAAGGATTTCATTCTTTATTGAGAAAAAATCATTCAATTTAGGTTTTCATTTCAGACTGCTGAGGAGTTTCAACAGACACACACATCTCAGCACTTGATGTCGAAGGACCACCCTGCATGTGCGAAACGTTTTACGAGTACGAATTACGCATCTCATCTGATCAAAGTGTTACCAGCCAATCTTGGCAAAGCCCCAAAAGAAAAAAACTGGGTTGAAGAAGGGGCTGTAACCAGTGTGAAGTATCAGGGCTCGAAATGTGGCACTTGCTGGGATTTTGCCGCTGTAAGTAAAAAATAAATAAATAAAGTGTTACAATTTTAGCCTGAGTCACCCTCAGTAAAATCAGCGCTCGTATGATTTTTTTCCACGAATTTACAGGTTGCAGCAATAGAGTCCCAATATTTTTCGTATGGACCAGAAAAAAAACTTGTGTCGCTTAGTCCTCAACAAATTTTAGATTGTATAGGGAAAGAAAAATATGGATCGAATGATTGCAAAGGGGGTTGTGTATCGAGTGCACTTCAATATGTCATCGACAATGGAGGAATAGAAGCAGATGAATCCTACATGTATACAGCGAAGAAGGTAGAAAATTGCAAATATTAAGGATACATACTATGTGGTCGGTACTTGATCTTCTGACACTTGAGCAAATATAAATAATATGAATTCTTAGGCAGATACATGCAAATACAAACCCGAAAGAAAAGTAGTCACTATCAAAGATTTCAAAACACCAGTGGCCGGAGATGAAAATTTACTCAACGAGATCGTTGGTCTGATTGGACCATGCACTTGTAGCTTTCAAGTCGTCGACGATTTTCAATTTTGTAGCTCAGGTAGCGATTTAAATTCGCAACTCTACTAGTTACACCTACATAAATAATCAGTTATTAAAATAATATTAATACCTATTATGAATTTTTGTGCTGAAATTTAAAGGCATTTATACCAGCGCAGCTTGTAAGAAAACGCCCGAATGGATTACTCATGAGTTACTAATAGTAGGCTATGGTTCAGAAGATGGAATGGATTATTGGTTACCTATGTAAAAATCAATGGAGCAATGAATGGGGAGAGGAAGGTTATGCAAGAATACGACGTAATACAAACGAATGTAGTATCGCACTTGCAAGTTATTATCCAATTATTTGAAACATTTAAGTGGAAGGCACAGATATTTCACTGAAAAGTCCTTTTTTGTACATATCACGTTTTATATAATCTAGATTTCAGCCTCAAAAACAGACTTCCGGATCAGAAATAGCAAAAATCGGTCATGATCGGCAATCGATTGATAGAACATTAAAAATATATTTGTTTCATCAGTCATGGTTGAAAATTATTTGTTTGCATTACTTCGTTTCACTTTTGTTTTTATTTCGTTTACTTACTTGATTGAAGAAAAATCAGTTTTCCGTCGAATAGCTTTTAATGACACCATTTGAAAATCAAGAACTTCCAAAATTCGACTGGACGTTTCAGAGTGGCTTGAAACAATTTTTCAATCCACTACCAACCCAAAGTAAATTTTAGCTTTCCATCTTGTTGATGATGAATAAAATTTTAAGGAAATTTGAAAATCTTTTGGAGGCTTCAGAATCACTCAAAATGATTCGAAATCGTTCCCTATCGATCCTATAAGCTACGAGAGCATTATACATGTAGGACAAAAACTCAAAAAATTCACCAGAAATCGAAAAATGAACTCCAGTAGTCGAAAATTGGCCGATTGAGAATTGTTGAAGCGTTCTTTCGACCTATCCAAGTTTTGTTTCAATGATATAGATTCCACGTCAAAAAGTTCCATCGTTTGATTCGTTGAAAGTAGATACAGGTCATCACTCAAGTGGTTCCGTTGAATGAATATCAAAATTAAAATATAATTATTGAAAACACTGTAATTTCTGTTTGATGAGAGTAGGTAGGTGCCTACTGCCTACCCAGCTACACCAAGTGTTTCATGTTGATGTCATGTAAACTAACCAGGGACAGTTAGTGGAATGTGACAGATAGAATGGAATGGAATAACAATTATCTCTAGATTTATATGCTATCGACAATTTTTTTCAACATTTTTTGCGAATTTTGTATCGCAGAAAGCGTATAAAATGTCAATTTAAGTGTAAACTGTGCGTACTAAATTACCGTTTTTTTTTCACCATGGTGTGTTTTAAATCATCACACCGACGTCGATTGCGCATCAATTCTCACAATTTGGCATTGACCATAGGGTCTAGAAAATATGTAAAATGACAAAATTTCCAATGGTGTGTTCATTTCATTGTTAATGATCTGATGAACAGATACTGATGATTTTCAAATAATTTCGTTCAACTTTTAAAATCTAAGTGAAATCAATATAAAAATGCTACCTTTGATATTATTTACATTATTCATTAATTTAAAAATTGTGCTAACATCAGAGCCGAGCTCATGGAATTCTTATAAGGTAAGTTTTATTCCAATACTACAATGTACGTATTACTGTTAAATTTTGGAGGAACCCCCCCCCCCCACAAAGGTACTAGAAAAAATTTATAGGTACTGATAATTTTTACTGGATCTATGGGCAAGAATGGAATTACTCACCTACAGGATGAGTGATCCCATATCCCTGAAAAAGATCATAGTTTAGTAGCCTACCATAAGTAGGTACCTACTTATTATCCGCATGTTAAAGATTCAATACAACAAACAGTACGAAACAACGGAGATTGAGCAGCAAAAAATGAATATATTTTTGGAAAATGAGAAGAAAGTAGCTGAGAACAACGAGAAATATAAAAATGGCCAATCGAAATTCAAAATGGCATTAAATCATTTTAGTGACATGGTACGTAGGATATATTGTTACTCAAAATAGGAAAATCATTCTTCATTGAAAGAAGAAAGAAATTAATAAGTACAATAAACGGTTTCATGTTCAGACCAAGGAAGAGTTGAAGCAGATACTTGCAGTATCGACTGATTCCACTGGTTGTGCTGACCGTTTTCCAAATTACGACGCACACGTGATAAAAACGGTACCTCCCAATTTGGGCAAAGCTCCAAAAAGTAAGGACTGGCACAAGGAAGGGGCAGTAACCAGTGTAAAAAAACAAATCCTTGGACAAACAGCTTGCGGCTGTTGTTGGGCTTTTAGCGCGGTAGGTTGAAAACTTAATCACCAAGATATTGCAAAGATTTTAGGAATCGTCATTTCATATTCATGCTCTTCGCAGTATTATGTTAGATTATTCATTGTAAAATTGACTCAGAAAATGTTCTCACTGTTATTTTCCTTCGAATCTACAGCTTGGCTCCATTGAGTCGCACTACTATATACATGGTCCAGAAAAAAAACTAATATCACTCAGTGTCCAACAACTTTTGGACTGCATGGACCAGCATAAATATGGTATCAACTCTTGTAAAAGTGGTTGCGAAGTAATGGCATTGCAATATGTGATCGACAATAGAGGAGTAGAAGCTGATGGATCTTATGCTTACACAGCGAAGGTAAGGAAATCAGTTACGAGTAAACAATAAATTCGTTGAAGTCTCAGCAAACAGGCAATTAAATTTTCAGGAAGGCAAATGTCAATCCAAAGCAGATAAAAAAGTGGTTGCTATTAAAAATTTCAAAACAATAGCTCAGAAAGATGAAAAACTATTAAGAGATATTGTTGGTCTAATTGGACCTTGCACTTGTACCTTCGACGCTGAGGATGACTTTTTACTCTACAGTTCAGGTAATCAGCGTAGCTACTTGTAGGTATAGGTACCTAGTACCTACTATTCCCTAAAACCTAATCAAATCTTTTTATGCGGATTGTTTCGGATTTAGGCATTTATTCGAGCACAACTTGCCATAATACGGTGTATAATATTAATCACGCGTTCCTTATAGTTGGCTATGGTACAGAAGATGGAATAGATTACTGGTTGTGTAAGAATCAATGGGGTACTGAATGGGGAATGGGAGGGTATGTAAAAATACAGCGCAACACGAACGAATGTGGCATTGCACTTGAAAATCATTATCCAATTTTTTGAAATGTTTAAATCTTGTTTTTATTTTTGAATAGTATTCATTGATATTTTTTTGCTATTTTAATTAGCTATTTGATAAGTTTCGCCATCACTACTAATTAATAATAATGAAATTCGTGCCAGTAATACATAATACAAAATTAAGTAATTATTTGAAAGAAAATACCTAGGTATGTACTTATACCAGTCCTACCGAATAAAGATATCGTATCCAAACTTGAGTTTTTTGATTGCCAATGTAATGCTCGATGGTGATTTTTCAAATCGTGTGTCCAAAGTCATCCACGTTATTTCACTTCAAATACATACTAGAAAAATCCCAGAGTGAGAAAAGCTTAGAGGTTAAACTGTTTTCACATTTTTGCATTTTGAAATGTCTTAATGTCATACTAACTCTAATTTCTGTTGTCTTCCAGCTTTCAAAACAATTTTCAGTCCTTTAAAAATAATGTGAACCTAGATAGTCCAATCATCATTATCAGGCGACGCGGTAGCGTTGCCACCCTGCCCTCCCACGGTTCCAAACGCGAACGCACCGGAGTTATATCCCCCCCCCCCATTTTGGGCTCCAAAAATTTTCAAAACTGACCCAAAATATCAAAAGGCACTTCTCCAGCACAAACTTGATATCCATGCAAAATTGAGCTTTGCAGCCCAATTACATCAAGCTTGAGCTGTGTTCAAATATGCTGAAAAATGACAAATTTTGAAAAAATGACTAGTATATTTGAATTGATGAGAACAGAAAGGGGCTAAGTCCATTTTCGCAGTTTTCAAGAATTACCAAAAACTGATTTATTCGGAAATCCAAAATTTTTGGTAAACATGCTTAAGGACATTGAAAGGAAACCCCAAGACACAATTTTTAGCACAGTTTTGAAAAAAAAAATATTCACGCGCGCCGGCGCTGCTGCTGCCCAAACAAATGGGACTTGAACCCTTTCTGCACTCAATCATCAAAATGTCTCTTGAAATCGCTCGGGCACAAATGGGGCTTGATTCTACATCTAAGTACATCACTTAGACTGCTATTCGCTCGTCAAAGCATTCTAGATGGCGCTAGTGTAGGGCTCGCGAAAAGTAGCAAAAACGTAAACATTGATAACGAAAATGGTGAAGATGATCAAAACACCATTGTTTTATATGTAATTTTTCGTGTAAAAAATGTAATTTTTTCGGTTGTTCGGAAGTTCGCGTAAAGTTTTAGGTATATCAAATTAAAGAGAATGAAATCCTCTATCGATTGATGTTAAATTTATATCATTTCGCGTAAAAATAACGATTTTCTGAACATTTCTATTTACGATTTTTTCATTTGACATATGTCAACTTTAAACTATAATTACTCAAAATTTAGAGTGGACACCTAGGTATTTTAGTATCGCAAAATGTTCGTTATTTTATCCTCTTCAAAATGAGTGTTTACCGAAAGCTCTACGTACAACCGTTCAAAAGTTCTAGAAGTTTAAAGTTACGAAAACAAGCTGAATGCGGTAAGTATTGAACTTCAAACTAAAATTACTCGAAATTTTGATCGAACACATAGGTATTTTATTATTGCAAAATGTTCGTGATTTTATTCTCTATAAAATGGTTTTTCACCCAAAGCTCTAGCTCTTACCGTTCAAAAGCTCTCGTAGTTTAAAGTTGCGGAAAGTGGTCAAATTGTGTTAATTTCTGTTATCAGTAACTTGTGTTGATCAGTAACCACTTTCCGCAACTTTAAACTACGAGAGCTTTTGAACGGTAAAAGCTAGAGCTTTGGGTGAGAAACCGTTTTGTAGGAAATAAAATTACGAACATTTTGCAATAGTAAAATACCTATGTGTTCGATCAAAATTTTGAGTAATTTTAGTTTGAAGTTCAATACTCACCGCATTCAGCTTGTTTTCGCAACTTTAAACTTCTAGAACTTTTGAACGGTTGTACGTAGAGCTTTCGCTAAACACTCATTTTGAAGAGGATAAAATAACGAACATTTTGCGATACTAAAATACCTAGGTGTCCACTCTAAATTTTGAGTAATTATAGTTTAAAGTTGACATATGTAAAATGAAAAAATCGTAAATAGAAATGTTCAGAAAATCGTTATTTTTACGCGAAATGATATAAATTTAACATCAATCGATAGAGGATTTCATTCTCTTTAATTTGATGTACCTAAAACTTTACCCGAACTTCCGAACAACCGAAAAAATTACATTTTTTACACGAAAAATTACATATAAAACAATGGCGTTTAATCGTCTTCACCATTTACGATGTTTCCGAGGTAATCCGCCAGATAGCGTATCTTTGCTTTGACGAGCGAATCTCGCTTAAATTGACCAAAACCCCCTTGAGGTGTAAAACTTTTTGCCGAAGTTGTTGACTTTTTCATCTTTTTTCAGTACATACGAGGGTCATTCAATAAGTAAGTTTCCCTATGTTGGGAAACATTGAAAAAATTATCAAAACAGTTCGGGAAAAAATATGATAAACTTGAAAAAATTTCCAATTTTTCTATGCAATCACCATCACATTCCAAGCATTTGCAGTGCCTGTACAGCAGCTTTTCTGTACCCGCATCAGTGATGGCAAAACTTTTTCATTTCAGTTCAAGTTTTTAGTTTTTAGTTTCAGTTTTATTTTTTTCAGTTTAAGTTTTCAGTTTTTAGTTTCAGTTTTATTTTTTTCAGTTCAAGTTTTCAGTTTTTAGTTTCAGTTTTACTTTTTTCAGTCCAAGTTTTTAGTTTCAGTTTTCAGTTTTGGTTTTTTCAGTTCAAGTTTTTAGTTTCAGTTTTGCATTTCAGTTTCAGTTTTCATCATTTCTTGAGGTTCAAAATGAAATGAAAAAAATTTTTTTTTCTTTCATGAATTTTTTTCATACATTAATCTAATAAAAATTTGGGGCGGGCAGATCCCTCAAATAAGTTTAATAATTTAACCTGGCCCTGGAGTCTGGAAGATTTGTCAGCCCCCAAATGTTTGGCTCATTAGCTGTTTCATAATTTGACTCATACCATCTGGTGAAGTTGGTGAAGTGGTAGGTATTTTTTCTCAGGGGCGGATTCCACCATGATATCATAACATTTTCTTACTGAAATTTTTACCTCTTGTTTATGGTTATGGAGTAGGTAAGTTCATTAGGAATCCGAGAGAGGGCGGGGTGTAATTCTTTTTTGAAGAGTTTTTTTTTTGGGAGGATTAGACAATCTTTTCACACTTTACACTCCAATACCATCCTGTGGTGGTCTCTCCACCATTTTCAAAATTTTGTCATCTTACCGTTTTTGGGGTCACTTTCATAAATGTAATTCAACTTCGCTGAATTCAAAAATGTCATCACTTTTAAGATCAGAGTAGGAGTATATTACTTAGAAAATACCCCAAAAATGTAGCTTTTTGGTCTTACAGGAGCCTTAACGTGTCGATATTTAGTTTGGAATAGTTGATATTTGTTTCAAGATTAGGACTAACTGTTATCATTCATGCTACACATATTATTAAGATGGATCAACACCAAAAAAAAAAAATCGGCGGATTTTGGCCAAATTTAGCAGAGATTCATTTTGAGTTGAAAGTCACTCAGAAATTTTTCAGCTCCGAAGGTGCCTCTAGAGAAGAGATCTAGGCACTGAAAGAAGGGACAGTTTCGAAAAAATTGTATAGTTTTTTTGCTCCTGTCAACCTGTTTTGTGGAAAATGGCCTAGTCCCAAATGAAGGTACCATTAGAGGTTCTACGTCGATCTGTGCTTGTCAGCATTCAAGATCACCTGAAAATTTGCAAATCACTTATTTTTGAACAAATTCGTGTTTTGAATATTTTTTCTTAGAGAACAATATTTTGCTTTTATTATTCCAAAATTTTGAGAGATATCATTCCTGAATGCCACTGGGGAAATACAAAGGAACGCAGTGATGACAAATTTTCAGCCATTATTACCAACTTCAAATAATCGAAAAAATTTCATTGAAATTGTCGTTATGAGGTTTCAGATATGCTCTTTCCAAAAAATCGTGGACTAGTTCAAATCAAAGGCAAACACTACAAGAGATTTTTTGCGTTCAAAAATAAAATGCCATTACTTTCAAGATCCGAGAAGAAGGAGTATCTCAAATTGGAGATTTTTCAAATTACGATTTTTTCCCTCAAAAATACCCCAAAAAATTTAGCTTTTTGGGCTTAGCCTTAAGTGTTGAAATTTAGTTCGGAAGAGCTGATATTTGTTTTAGGATTAGGGCTAACATTATCAGTCATACTGTATTAGGATGGATCGTCACCAAAAAAAATAGGCGGATTTTGACCTAATTTTGCAGAAACCTTCATTTTGAGTTAAAAGTTACTTTAAAAATTTTTAGCTCCGGAGAGGTGCCTCTAGAGAGGAGATCTATATAGGCACTCTAAGTGTCAAGTATCTATATACCAAGTACATATACCTACGTAAAATCACACGGATGGCTTTAGATATAAAATGAACCAAGTATAGGTACCTACGTAATACCGTCAACCGAGGCATCGTTTATTTCTGATGCAAAATTCATCCATGTTGTTTATATGTTTAATTGTTCAATCAGCTGAAATAACAGAAAAATTATCGAGTAAATTATTTTTCAATGGCAAGTAAAGTGGTTTTAAATCATCTCGGTTTCATTTATGGATATTTTTAATATCCATTTGCTTGAAACAGATTTAGATAAAACACATTATAAAACTGAAAAAGCGATATAGGTGCCTATTTTTAGATAACCCTGATTTATTTTGTACATTGACAACACACATACGTAGAACTAAAATTATATATAGACAAGAGAAATTATACAAGTACCTACCTATCATCAGTTAGCATCAGTATAAGAAGTATCATCAGTGAAGATTTGAAAATTTTCGCTTTGACACAAATCATGAAAATGTTTATTTTATTTTCAAGTATCACTTTATTGACCACTAACTGAATGTTCAGAAATGGAGTGATTATAAAGTGAGTGATTTTTTTCAACGCCATAAATTTCATAATTTAGTAGCCAACCTAGCAGAATTACAAGACGTTTTCTAATTTAATTTGATACCTATTCTCTTCGTCATACAGACTCAGTTCAGCAAACAGTACGAAACTGCGGCACTAGAAGAACAAAAAATGACCGTTTTTATAACAAATGAGAATAAAATAGCTCAGCACAATGAAAAATTAAAAAATGACGAAACGACATTTAAAATGTCAGTAAACCAATTCAGTGATATGGTAGGCAGATAATATTGTATCGTCATTCAAAAAAGGAAATTTTATCCTTTAATGGGTAGAAAATCATATGTACTTACAATTCAGGTTTTCATTTCAGACCGCTGAGGAGTTTCAACAAACACACACTTCTCAGTACCAGAAATCCAAGGACAACCCTTATTGTGCCAAACGTATTACGAATTACGAATCTCATCTGATCAAAGCGTTACCAGCCAATCTTGGTACAGCCCCAAACGAAAAAAAACTGGGTTAAAGAAGGGGCTGTAACCAGTGTGAAGTATCAGGGCTCGAAGTGTGGCACTTGCTGGGATTTTGCCGCTGTAAGTAAGAAACAAACTTAAAAAAGTGTTCCAATTTTATCCTCGCATAATTTTTTCCATGAATTCACAGGTTGGCGTAATAGAATCCCAATATTTTTTGCATGGACCAGAAAAAAAACTTGTGTCACTTAGTCCTCAACAAATGTTGGACTGTATAGGGAACAAAAAATATGGATCGAATGATTGTACAGGGGGTTGTGTATCGAGTGCACTTCAATATGTCATCGACAATAGAGGAATAGAAGCAGATGAATCCTACATGTACACAGCGAAGGTAGAAAATTTCAAATATTAAGCATACTTGTCGATTTTTTAATTTTCTGACACTTGAGCAAATATGAATTCTTACTAGGCAGATACATGCAAGTACAAACCCGAAAGAAAAGTAGTCACTATCAAAGATTTCAAAACACCTGTGGCCGGAGACGAAAATTTACTGAAGGAGATCATTGGTCTGATTGGACCATGCACTTGTAGCTTTCAAGTCCTCGATGATTTTCAATTTTATAGCTCAGGTAGATAGCGATTTAAATTCACAACCCTACTGCATCTTATTTTACGAGTACATAATCATCTATTCCAATAATTTTATGCATTTTTGTTCTGAAATTGAAGGCATTTATACACAAGCACAGCTTGTAAGAAAACGTCGGAATGGATTAATCATGAGTTACTAATAGTAGGCTATGGTTCGGAAAATGGAATGGATTATTGGTTATGTAAGAATCAGTGGACCAATGGATGGGGAGAGGAAGGTTATGCAAAAATACGACGTAATACAAACGAATGTAGTATCGCACTTGCAAGTTATTATCCAATTATTTGAAATTATTCCATCGCAAATATGGAGACTCAGGCGCAGATATTCATTGAAAACTCCATTTGTATTATGGTATATGTACAGTGTTCAATTTATTATTAAAGGTTCAAAGTCATGCATTATTTCTTTTTTTGCATTTTTATAATTCATGCAAGGATGCGAGCTGTATAGGATAGGGTTAGAGGATATATATGTATAGGTACATTAATTTGACGTGCAAGAAAAAATAAATTGAGTTGACTGTCCTTAGACATGCCCTAAAATACCATCTTACACGCATTTGAAACAACCCTTAGGTTGACTAAAGACAATCCCAAGGGAAGACCTAGCTATCAAGTAGCTTCGCGAATGTCTGGCGAATTACCGCCTCGCCATTCGCTTTTCGGTGAAATAAAAAAAACGGAAGTACTTTTTAAGCACTGGTAAATCCCATATATTTCAGGAATAAAACAAGACAATATATGGGTTTAAACAAAGGAACAAAAAGGCAAAAAATAAGGAACAAAAAGCAAACAAAAATAGTTAATAACGAATGGGATTATCCCAGCGCTACCCTACCAGTCCTATACCCCTCGGTACCGGGCACGAAAGCATCCGAGAGACAGGAGCACCCTCACTCCATACCTACCCAAAAGGTGTAGGTACAAGGTCGGACTCCCTATTCCGTAGCTAGCGGATAGGTAGCCCTATGAGCTACGTACATGCACTTGTAAGCGACGTACGTAGACTGAATTTTGACACGTAGAGCCATCGCGTCGTTAGCCATAATCATAGCTAACGAATCCCTACCTAGCAACGTCCCTATACATGCCGTAGCGGATAGGTACGCGGTCTGTTAGGTAGGTGCACTGCTCTAAAATTCTAAAAGAGACAACTTTTCTTCCCCCTTAGAGGAAATAAAAGTGTACTTTTTCTCGCACTACAAATTTGTTTTAAACTTAAAAAACAAGTTTGTAGTTTTAAAACGTTGAGCTCATTGGAACGTCGAGAAAAAAGAAAAGGAAGTGACTTCAAAACTGACCCACTCTAATCGTGTATAGATCACATTTTTAATGAAATTGAAAAAAAAAATCTATCCAATACTTGACCAAAGTTTCAGCTGCCTTAATCGGTGTTTACCTACTTCTCCATTGTAAGATTACAATTATGTGAAACCACACTTTATTTTCTAATATTCAAAAATTCTAGAAAATCCAGTTTTTTGCTGCTGGAAAGGGGTAAGGAGTGGTTTACAACGTCAAATCCCCGAAACATATTTTCAATTTGATTTCTCAGCAACCTTTGAACCGATTTTAATTGAATTTCAAATTTCACAACTAATCTATACTAGCCGGACATTTCGCCATCATCATAAAGTTCCAAAAGCTCAAAGCTTCCAAGTTTACCGAGTGACAAATTGTTTTTTCAAAATTTTTCAAAACTCATCACCTAGAAAACGGCTGAACTGATTTCGATGATACTTGAAATTTCACAATGCCTCAACCATTCCTAACAAATCGTTGGATCTGTTTTCAAACAAATTGTTTACGTATAAATTGATTCATTTCTCAGTAAATTGTTCATGAGAGTATCAATTCATTTAAGGGATAATCATTCATAAACGAATTGATTAATTTTTTGAAAGAATCATTCGCGAACGAATTGACAAATTCTTCAATTTATGAATCAATTTGTTCGCGGATGATTCACTAAAAATTATTCAATTCGTTCGTGAATGATTCACCAAAAATTGAGTAAATGAATCGATTTGTTCACGAACGAGTCACTTATACGAATCAATTCGTTCGCGAATGATCCACCAAAAATTATTCAATTCGTTTGCGAATAATTCACTAAAAATTATTCAATTCTTTCGTGAATTATTCACCAAAAATTGAGTAAATGAATCGATTCGTTCGCGAATGATTCACTAAAAATTATTCAATTCTTTCGTGAATGATTCACCAAAAATTATTCAATTCGTTTGTGAATGATTCACCAAAAATTAGGTAAATGAATCGATTCGTTCACGAACGAGTCACTTATCCGAATCAATTCGTTCGCGAATGATTCACCTAGAAATCAATCAGTTTGTTGTTTAATCGCAAATCAGTTGTGAATAATTCGATTCGACTCGATTCACTTCGCTTGAAAACAGATCATCTAATGTAAGACAATAGTTTCACAAAAACCGAACCAATCGTGAATTAATTGATACGTTTGCGAATGATTCGCCAAGAAATCAATCAATTCACATATTTAATAACCAATCATTCGTAAATGATTCGATTCGATTGTAAACAAATCAAATTGATATACAAATGAAGAGTGATATTCCAAAACTCGCTTTGTCCATTTTCACAACTTTTCAGGAGAGAGGTAAAACAGTTTCCCTTTAAACGGGTGAATTGGCTTTTTAGGCGAATTTAGCACTTTATTTGGGTGGATTTATGATGTAGGAGTGTAGGTATACATTTCATCCACTAAATACTGCTGATAAAAATTTCAATAAAAATGGACAAAGCGCGTTTTGGAACATTATTTTTTTTTTAATTTTTAGTGAATTGGCTATTTAGGTGAGTTTAACACCTCGTTTTGGTAGGTTGATGATGTAGGAATGTGAGTTAATACTTCATCTACCAGGTACCGCTGAAAACCCAACTTTGATAAAAATGGACAAAGCGAGTTTTGGAATATCACTCTTCAAATGTTTCAAAAAATGTACATAAATCTATTCGTTCGTAAACGATTTTTACTTATTTGAAGAAACGTCGGTCTTCTCACGCATAATGCGTGAGTGTTCTTTTAAATTAGAAACTCACTATAAAGGGCACAGACAAAGAAGTTTAGTTTTTCAAATGCAATGAAACTGAAAAAAAAATTCAAGTGAGCATTCAAATGAAAAAATTTGGTGACAAATTTCAAGGAATTTTGAATATTATCTAATTATTCTTCAAAATTGGTGAGTGGTGAGTAAAAAAATAATTTTTTTGAAAGTTCTTACGAAAAATGTATCGTGTGACTGGTCGTTTATTAGATGAAAACGGTCTTTCAAATGTTTCTTTAGCCTCTCAATTAAAAACAAAAATTTAAAAAATATGAAAATTTAGAGTTGCATATCGATTTTTGTAAAGGTGGGTGGTAAGTAAATGTAAGAGCAGTACTTATAGGTAGGTAAACAATAAGTACTGAAATCATGTGGTTGACTTTACACACAGGTATTCGTTCGAAAATTATTCTCCATGTTTGATCAGCTGAAGTATAACAGAAAAATTACAGGCTAGGTACCTAAATTATTTATAGAGTGCAAATAAAGCGCACACTTTTAATGATTTCGGATCAATGTAGGTATTTTTAATGCTCATTTGCTTTAAATAGAATTCATTCTAAAATTAAAAAAGCGATTAATTTACCTATTATTTGATTCATAGTACTTACACATTTTACTAAATGGGTATTTGCATTATTTTAATGGAACCAAAATTTATAAAAACGTGAGTGATCATTATGTTATGAACAGTTAGTAACTATTTGAAAAATTTAGAGGAAAAAGTTCACTCCGAAACAAACTATGGCAATTTCAATTTTATTTTTAAGCATACTAACGACTCTTTGTAAATTTATAAGTGCTGCCGAATTCAACGAACTGGATGTTCAGAAATGGACGGATTACAAAGTGAGTGTTTGATTTAATCACAGATTGAAAACGTAGTTTCAAGACAGTTTTCAAATTTAATAATATTTATCTTATAGACACAGTTTGACAAACAGTACGAAACCACAGAGCTAGAGACCCAAAAAATGGCCGTTTTCTTAGAAAATTCGAATAAAATTTCCCAGCACAATGAAAAATTTAAAAACGGCCAAGTGAAATTTGACATGGCGATGAATCTATTTGGTGATATGGTAGGCTACATCTACGTTTAACCAAAGATCCTCCCTGTTTTGCTGAAAAAAATAACGATCGAGGTTTTCTTTCCAGACCGCCGAAGAGTTCAAGCAAACACAAACACCTCATAAAAAAGTACATAAAGACTTCTCTTATTGTCATAACAAGTTTCCCAACTACGAAGCACGTATAATTAAAGCCTTACCTCCCAACCTAGGCAAAGCCCCACAAAGTAAAAACTGGGTCACGGAAGGAGCAGTAACCGATGTGAAATACCAAGGTAAAAAATGTGGCAGTTGTTGGGATTTTGCGGCGGTAAGTTGGAAAAAATAAGTTTATTGAAAAAATAAAATATAATTTCTCGTGTCAGGAAATTGCCACGATTTATCGTATCGTAATCGTTTTCGAATTTCCAGATTGGCGTCATCGAATCTCACTATTTTTTACACGGTCCGGATAAAAAACTCGTGTCACTTAGTGCCCAACAAGTTTTAGACTGCCTAAGCAGTACCCAAAAATATGGAACCAACAATTGTATAGATGGAGGTTGTCCAGCCAGTGTATTGCAGTATGTGATCGAAAATGGAGGAATAGAAGCTGATCAATCTTACATGTATTCAGCAAAGGTAGCAGGAGGGAAATCACAAAGCTAGGAGTCGGCCGAGTTTCCTACCACTCATTTATTCACTCAAAAACCAACATTTTTAGGAAGGCAAATGCCAGTACAAACCAGTTGAAAAAAAAGCTGTCATCAAGGATTACAAAATAACAGTGGCAGAAGATGAGAAATTAATCAAAGAAGTTGTCGGCTTAATTGGACCAGTTACTTGTGATTTTGATGTTGAGGACGATTTTCAATTCTACAGTACAGGTGTGTAGTGTGTACCTACTTAGATCAATCTACTAGGTAATTATTGAGCTGTATTTTGATAATTTTATATGCTATGTTGCCTTGAAATGTGTAAGGTATTTTTTCAAGCACTTTATGCAAAAAAACGCCACCCGATATGAATCATGCAATGGTAATAGTTGGATATGGTTCGGAAAATGGAATGGATTATTGGTTGGTTAAGAATCAATGGACCAATGGATGGGGAGAGGAAGGGTATGCAAGAATACAACGTAATACAAACGAATGCGGCATTGCACTTGGAAATTTATATCCAATAGTTTGAAATATAGGTACCTATCTATCCTCTATTTTTAGAATGGATAGCGAAAAAAATGTGGGTAGATTGTGACCAAATTCTACGGTGACCTTTATTTTGAGTTGAAAGTTACTCAGAAAAAATTCAGCTCTTCAGGTGTCACTGGAAGGGAGATGTGGGTGGGAATTTTGGGGAAAATCGTGGCTTTTTTGCTCTAGCTCTTATTCAGTCTGTTTTAGAAAAAATACGACCCATTTTCAAAGTATAGTATTTGAGATTCTGAGTCGACTTAGGCCACTGCCATCAGAATACAAGACCACTTTTAGGTTTATTTCTGGGTAACTTTGTGTTTTGAAAATTTTTTCTGAGCAAATATTTCGCATCAATTATGCCAAAATGTCGAAGGATGGTACTTCTGCAACTAGAGAAATATTTTGGGGCGCAGTGGTGCCAATTTCTTGGTCATGATTATTGCTAATTTCGAAAAGCTGAAAAAATTTGATTAATTTTTGGATAAGTAGGTACTCGACCTACCTATTTTTCTGAATTTTTTGAAATTGGTAGCAATGCCAAAAATTTGGCACCACTACGTTCCAAAATATTTTCCTAGTTTTAAGAATGACATTTTTCGATGTTTCGGAATAATTAATGCGAAATTCGAGAAGAAAAATTTTTCAAACACGAATTTATCCGAAAACAAGCGATGTGCAAATTTTCAACTACTCAGTAGGACCTTAAAAGTGGTCTTGGGCCTTTTTTCTCAACACAAGTCAAGTATAGGAGTTGGAGTAAAAACAGGATTTTTTTTCTCGAAAAATCGATCCCCCTTCTTTAAATATGTACTCGTATCTTCCCTTCAGGGGCACCTCTGGAGCTAACAGTAAGAATTTTTCGAAGTACCTTTCAACTCAAAATAAACATTTTCACACATTTTGGTAAAAATCCATTGACATTTTTTTTTTGCGATACACCCTGCAAATAGATGTAGGAATCTGACTTATTTAATTTAAGTACCTACTATTTTATTCTTGAAATTGTTGATTTGTGATAAGTAGGTATAGCCTACTTCTACATAATCTAACTTATTCTCATTCATGCTTTCATGTTGATATTTAATTACATTCGTTTTCATTGTGTAATACCTACATAGTACATACTATAATGTTGTTTTTTTTTTCAAATGCATGTATAAAGAAGATTTTTTGTGGGAGGGGGGGGAGGGTGGTTAGACTTACAATATGTATGTACCTACGTATTTTAATTTTTCATCAATTAATATTTCCACAACTGATAGATAGGTCTAGGTAAGTGCTCTATATGACCAGAGGAGTGACGAAGTGGTGTGTCGTGGGGGAAGGAGGGGAGGATGAGACTGAAATTTTCACCAACTTTTTTGAAAGATTTTCACAACTTTTTGCCCCCTCCCTCCGTTACGGTTTGAACAAACTTTGGAAGGGAGAGTTGAAAACAAACAAAAAATGTTCAAAAACGATTCTTTTAGGTAATTTGAAAATTTTAGCTAACGAGATTGATTTTTCTTTTCTAGACTGCCTAATTTTTAAAAAATCAAGAATTCGTGTTTCTCATGGAAAAAACAACTTATTTTCAAGAGGGTGGAAATTTTTCGATTTTTGGCGAATTTTTAAAAATTAAATTCGAGCCAAAAATACGAAAAAATCAAAATGTTACCAAAAATTCAACAAAAAAGCTTAAGAGAGATATGTATACAATTTTTGACAATCCGAATTGTTTGAGAACGGTTTCGAGCCATTTTGAGCAGTTCTGAAGCCTCCAGCAGATGGTTGAAAGTCGAAATTTCCGCAAAATTTCACATAATCAAGTTGGAAAGCTAACATTTACTTTACACCCTAATTTAAGCATGCTGAGACGATTGAAGGTAGTTTCGAACCGTTCTGGATCCTCCAGCTATATTTTGGAAATTCCACCAATCGAGTTCAATGCGTTCATAAAAACTAAAGTTTATTTGTATAGTTTTTATAGAATTTTTTTGAAATCCGGAAATTTCAAAATATTGCTACGGGCAGGCTCTAGAACGGCTAGAAACTGCCTCGAATTGACTCAGAATTTAGAAAATAGGGTACTTACGTATTAGCTTTCCAACTTCAGCGAGTAAAATTTTGTGAGAATATCAAAATTAAAAATCTGTTGGAGTCTTCAAAACAGCATAAAACGTTTCGAAGTCGTTTCCAATCGATTTGAGGGATCGAAAATAGGATACATACCAAATTTAAGTTTTCTAGATTAATTTGGTAGAATTTTGATTTTTCTCCAATCTCTATAATATCGAAAAATGTACTTCAGAAATTGAAATTTTTGTTGGTGATGCATTTTTGCATGCATATTCAAATTAGGAACAAATTTTCATCGATTTTTTCAGGAAAATAATCTTCCTAATTCATAAAATATCTACTTTTCAAAATTTCGGTCTCTAACAAATCAACTGGGGTTGCTGAAATATTAGAGAAGTGAATTTTGGGCCATACTTGTTCTAAAAATGCAATCGTTGCTGAAATCAGAACAGAACACTTCAAATAATCATTTTATCAAGTTGTAGGAAGTGGAAATCAAAAAAAAAAAAAAAGGATTAAGAACTGATCAGTCTTCAAATTGATTTTTCAGAGATCTTAGGTCACCTCAAGTACAAGTGTGAAAAGTTATCTGATGTGTCGTCTTTTCAAATAAACATACCTAAAATTTTTTAAAAATAACCTCAAAAAACAAGCAACGCGACATCCTTTCGATTTCCTCACTAAAAATGGTCAACGAGTAAATACCATCAATTTATGCGAAAACCAAACGACATTAATCATCGAGAAGCGAGAACAGGTTCGTCGAAGCTAGAAAACGATGCAGGTGAAAGCGTTATCCAGATGGTAATAAAATCACATACCTTGGCATTCGCAGGAACCAGTTATACAAACAAGTCCACGACTGATGCAAGTTGAATAAGTTGCCTACTTATTTCTTGAAAGGTAGGTAGATTAAAGTGAAAAAAATCTCGCATTAATTATCTATTGCTCTACTTCATTTTTATTCATTTTTCCTCATATTTTTTCAAATGGGTTCAGGTCACGTGATCATAAGGGTAGGAAGGAGGAGGAGGCGGGGTCTTTTAAAAAGTACTTGACGACTCTGTAGGCCTCAAAAATAGCTCATCTTGTGCACTTTTGCAAACAAAACACCAATCATTTTGAAGCGATGGAGTGAAAGAGGGGGAGGGAGGGAGTTTTTTAAAAAAAGGTACATAACGGCTCTGTAAGCCTTAAAAAGAGATGATCACCTTCTGCACAAAAAAAAAAAAAAACGCCAATCATTTTGAAGGATTATCAGCAAAAAAAATTATTGAGCCAAAAATGAAAACCGAAGGAAAATTCTTTGTGACTAAATTTTTCAATTCAGCTTATAAAAATACATACTTACGCATATTATTTTCAAAAACTGATCTAATCATCAAATACCTAGTACCGACCTTAAGATTTCATACCAAAATTATATCAAATTTCAACTACAGATAATTACTTACTTCCGATGTTGCTAAACTTTCTAGGTCGATAAAGCTCCAGCCAGATCGACTAGCACAAGTGAATCGAACATTCGAGTTAAGTGGAAGTTGACCTTGTACCACATTCGCACCAGGCAGATGTTCCTTATGGAAAACAAACTTGTAAATTAGGTATTCGACTGACCGGCAAAACACTCCGCTAATGCACCACCTCGGGTAAGATATTTAAAAACCACAACAAAATCATGTTTATCGTCTAGCAACAATTTCTCAACATGTTGGCGGCCGATCACGACCTCTATTAATTCGGATTATAGATGCACAAAAGAAATTACTCATCGATGAATTTTTCACCACTCGAGTCATCCAGCTGCAGCTTCCTAGTTTCCCTCGTCGAAAAAAAAAGAAAATAAAAAAAAGTGCTTTACTAAAGTCACATGTTCTCACACACATGAGGTTGCTCTTGATGCAGAGGAATCACGTGAAACACGTAGCAATAAGAGTGAGTTGTTTTACTCGTATTTTCGAGGTCACCGATAACTCAAACAATTCATGATTTAGGACGCACCTTCGATACATCCTAATTTCGTTGGTGGCAAGTATGTAATGCGCAGTTTTACCGGTATTTTTTTGTCCTAATTAAGCGTCTACTATTTGGGAAAAAAAATTAAACCGAGCAGCTTTTATCATTTTTAGATATATCCGTCTTAACTATTTTTATTGGATTGCAACTTGAGTTTCGGATACCTACTCAGTGAGTCGACTTTAAAATCTATCGACACGAGAGAATCGTCGAGAGATAACGTACGCAACTGGTGTGTGGTATGGTGCTGGATGCGTTCTTCTCTTCATTTCGCAATATCAAATGTAATAAATTTAAATTACCGGTTTAGTTTTTACATAAATTCGTGTTAACCGGTTTTCGTATTTACTTACAATGTTATTTATATTTTTTTTTTTTATCAAGTGTGAGTAGTATAAGTAAGTAGTATGCCTCTCTCTATAACAATCGAATTGAGTGTGTTTTTTTTTCTTTTACAAAGTAAGACAAAAATTATGATAAAATTGATCAATTGGCCTAATTTTCCGAAAATTGAATTCGTAAGGACAATGTGGACATTATTAAAATATGACAATTACTACAATTAGGCATTCAAATTTGCAAGATGCAGAGAATGAGAGCTACTTATCGAAATTAACGAAAGATCTCTTTTAGAAGGGTATTGTCAGAAGTGTTAACTTACTTTCGATCTAAATGAAATTTTGCCCATGCAGTGTAACTTATTCGGAGGAAATTTTCTGAACTTTTGTCGAAAGTGCCTAATGTATTAAGTAATTGGAGGCGAAAGGTTTTCTGAATTTTCAAAAACCGTATCATTAACCATGGTTTCTATTTCTGGTCCAAATTTTGAAGAATTTCCAAAAACCGAATTATCGACCATGGTTTCATGGTCCAGATTTTTAAAAAGAGACCCTATTTTGATATTGACAGAAAAAAAAGACGATTACTTTTGAAAATTCAAATTTTTTATACAATCTGTCAAACGTATTGCATCTTGAAATACCAAAAAATGTAATTGGGCAACTGAAACTTTGGGGACCTTCTATTCTATTCGTATTCCAACTATCATCTCATTTTCTGAAGAATCTCTTTCGACATGAATGAGACAAAATGTATTTTTAGGGCTGGAATTTTTCAAACATTTATAAAAAAATCTACATATTTGAGATTCTTCTATTTTGAAGCCTTCTACCAACAAAAAGGAGGGAGAAATGCATTTTTGGGGGATTAAATTGAACGAAAAATGCATTTTTTCTTTTAAATTCGTATCAGAAATTAGCCTTAGAATAACCTTAGTAAATGATTTTACAGTTGTAGCTACTCCAACAGAAACTTTTCATTATTTCGTCCACTTTGAAAACAATTGATTACTTTAATTTGGTTTATTTTGTACTTTTATGCAATTTTGGGAATATTTTGATACAATCCCATGTCTTAAGACTCTCAATTTTTTGATTAGGAGCCAAACTGTCTTCGAAGCTGTCTTATAGGTTCTCACAGATGGGTTCTGGTTGGTTCTCCTTTAAGATAATGGAAAATCAGCTTCGCAAAACGGTTTCAAAATTTTTAAACTCTCGTCTCTCTTTCTCTTCCTAATATATAAAGCGTTTCGGATATGGTAAGGAGTTTTGATTCGATTTTTCTAAGCCTGTATAAATTAAATCTGAACAATTTTCACGAGAAGTTGAGCTCAAAACTTACAATGGATTGTGACACCTATTTTTTTTTTTTTTTTTTTTTTTTTTTAAATAAATTTTAGCAATTACTTGCTTTGAGGATTCCTTAAAACGAGCAGCTACTTTGATTTTTGAAGGCAAATGTAAGGATGCTGCAGATGAAAACAAAAAGCTAAATTGACAAAAAACTTTTCAAATTCTTTTTTTCTCAATTGCTTTTGAACCCACAAAGAAAAAATTTAACGTCACCAAAACACAGCATTATTCAGTTTTTGTTTTTTTGACAACTTGGACAGGTCAATAAGAAAATCATGAAAAAATTGGAATAAAAGAGGACCAAACTCACTGGATTTTTGATTTCGAAAAAATTTCATTTTGGAATTTTGAAATTTCAGCTGAATTTTAAAAACGTTTACTATTTCTATGTAGCATCAGAATTTCCCGACAGTGAAAATAATTTTCTTTTGAAGTCTTTCTGAAGTTGTATTGAAAATACATAAAATAAATTCAAATTTTCAAGCACTTTTATAATTTGATTTTGATAAACGATTTTTCGATTTTTACATTAAAATGAACTAAGTAGGTACACGAATTCTCCTCTCAAATTCCAATATTAAATTTCACCAAAATTTTTAGAAATTTTTCCATTTTTTTCTTTCTGAAAAAATTTTACTTCATGTAAAATGGAAATCTTTTCGAAATTAAAAAACATTAAAATTTTGTTGATTCCCAAAGACGTTTCAAAATTTTAGTTTTTTATTAAATTTTTTCTGAATTTTAAAACTTTAATAGGTACGAATTATTTTAGAAATCGATGCCCTCCTCCTTCCCTTCCTCCTCTCTCTTCCCTTCCTCAGGGCTGTCGAAAGGAGGGGAGACATGACATTTTGCTCTGGACTCGCTCTTTCTGGAGGGCTGGGAAAAAGAAGGACCTGTGTTGAAAGAAAACCCTGTTTTTTTACTTCTCAAAACACAAATTTTTGAAAAATTTTCCCCTCGCTTCACTCGAGCTTGTTTTCTTTTCTTGTTGGAAATTGAAATTTCTAAAAAAAAAATCTTGGGATCATTCAACTTTTAAAGCTTTAAATTGAAAAAATAATCGTCTCGAATAAAAAGTACCTATTGTTTTTATGCCTCTCGTAATACAAATTTTCAAGAGCTTTCACCCTACTTCGGCCTGTTTTCTTTTCTTTTTCAAAAGTAACATAAGAAAAATAGACTTTAAAATTCTAAAATTTCAAAAGCTAAAAAATAAGCTCCTTGCATAAAAAAACATCGTTTTTAGATCTCTCAAAATAAGTACAAATTTTCAAAAGTTTTCGCCTTCGCTTAGCTCGAGCCTGTCCTTTTTTTTCAAACACAACTTCTTAAAAAATACATCGTTTTTAAGCCTCTCGAAATCAAATTTTCAGAAACTTTAGCACTTGCTTCGCTTAGGTCAATTTGTCCCTTGTTTTGAATTGTTAAAAAAATCACATTTGAACCCCCAAAAATCTGAAACAGAAAATCAAAATTTTTATGAGTCTTATGAATACGATATCTATTGGAAAATTTGGTATTTTTTCCCTATATCAGTCGACAAATTCTCAGTCGAACCCCTCTCTTTTCTTAAAAAACCTCCATATAGTTTCGTCCCTAGAAATGGGACCAAATTATATTTGCCACGGGCCCACATTGGCTCTCGACGACCCCGCTCTTCTCACATCTGATTCAGTTTCATTCCAATTTTGTCCTGATGTGATAATTGATAATTTTTTCTTTGTCGAAAAATCTGTGTGTTGTACGAGTAGGTTCTAAAAAAATCAAGGAAGTAATTGGAAAAATTTTTAGGTGATAAAATTTCATAGAAAATTTCTATCAACTTGGTCTTTTGTTTCTTTGAGCATTTCATTTGATTTGGTTTTTAGAGATCAACATTATTTTTTGAGGGAGTTGAGGAAGGTAAATTCTTTATTCCCAAAGTGAGAAAGTGATCAAATTCTATTTTTTTTTTTTTTTTCAAATTCATGATATACCGTTTTTTGTAACGTCACACATCAACACCCTACAAATCTCGCCAATTAAAAATCACAATATACCTAGCTTATATTTCAATTAACACGTTTTCTTTCTGAAACTGCCCAAAGTGTCTCAAAAAAATCGTACACTTTGCGATGATCTTGCACACGATCAAAAAATTAATTCGCCAAAGGTACGAAGATGAGTTCCGAATATTAATATGTCTTATTGAGTGCCCTCGATTGGTAGCCTGCGATTGAGAACCGGTACTGATTAAGATTGATTATATCACATTTGCCACACTCTGATATTCGTTTACTGTGCACGCTACCGATGAAATAATAACATATTTATCGCCGAACTTCTCGTGTGTATAATGAATAAAATATGCATTAAAGAGACGACTCAAAAAAAAAAACAGTGTGTTACCGTTATTATGTCATTCGTTGGTTGACACAATAACGAAAACGCACTGATGCTGAGGGGGGTAGGAGGGGAGGGAGTCAACAGCGAAAGTACGTACATGTACAGTTTCAATTGCATCATATTCTTAAATACGAGAAAAAAAATTGTGATTTTCCTTTTAAATGAGTTTTATAGATTAGAGATGATTTTCTTCAGGATATAGTCCTAAACCAGGCTCAAAAAGCATATAGTCTCCTTATCTAAAAATATAATCTACATTGCTTCCTTTTCGAGTTGGTTTTTTCCATCATTTAAACCAGGTCAGTAGAACGTTCAAAAAGTATCATATGTGTATCTGTTCGAAGTTAACTTGCAGGTAATTACCTACAATTGGTTGTTTTTTTTTCGTTTAATTTCTTTTTATATAGGTACGAAAAAAAAGACCGAATTAAGAAATCAATGTATTTAGGTTCGCGATACAATGTTATATACGGATGTTATCGTATAAAAATCATCAACTTGTTTACATTATAATACATTTTCTTATAAAAAAATACGAACAAAAAAAAATACATTTTTATATAAAACAAGAACATAATATGTATAGTACGTATCTACATTTCAGTCGAAAAATTTTATTTATGCATATCACTTTGTTGAAAATAACCATCGTAGCTCCATTCGTCATATGTACTCTTCAAACTATATACTTTAAAATAAAATACAAAATTTACAAAAAAAAAAAACAATAAATAAATGAACAAAATAAATAACGAATAAATATACATTTATAAGGTACCTCAAAAATACCTGTTGTCCGGTTGATTTCAGAGTAAATAAAAATAAAAATAAATAAATTGACTACGCAGACGAGTTAGATACACCTTATCGCGTGATTATACTTTTTTGTTTTCGCAATATCCATATCAAAGTACAAAACTACAAAAAAGGCGAAAAAATGTATCCAAATTTTCTGCTAGAATTTTTCTATTTAAAAAACTTGGAAATCCTCCGGACTCTGGGTAATGGAATAATATCTTTATAAAAGACATCGTTAATTTGGGTAGGTACGTAATTTGAAAATAGGATGAAAAAACGAAAAAAAAATGAAAAAAATACATCGAACATAACAACTACTCGAATAATGAAGGTAATTGTTTGGCGAATACTTTATACAAGCTTATAGTTTTACGATAAATACAAGATTTATGGCCATTTACAAATAGAAATTAAATAATCTTAAAATATAGGTATAAATGCTTTAACGTTATTGGAAAAATATATATTGGTATAAGAGGTGTCCAATATGTACCATATCTTAAGAGCGTTTCCTTGTTATTCTCATTGTGGACCAGTGGACGAAATTCGAGACAAATGAGCGAAATGAGGAGGAGGGAATGAATAAAACTCGCCATTACTTTCTTCAAGGTAACTAAAGTGGCAATGCACAGTTTCAAAAAAAAAAAAAAAAAAAACAGACAATTTTTCTATGGAGAAAAATATTGATACATAGGTACATTAATCAAAAAATAAATAGTTTTTTTTTATACGTACATCAGTATTTATGAGACTTTCAAAAAAGTAGGTATTTTGAAAACGCTCTTATAATATCGTACATGCCAGAAACTTCTCATACTTTATTAAATATATATTTTTTAAAAATGTAGAGATAACGTATATTTGTAATATTTAAGCACAATAAGGTACCTCTACCTACAATCTACATTAATAATTTAGGTAATACATTATTTTTTAAAAAAAAGTACAACAAAAACAAACACAATGTGATCGTATAAATTTGATAAACTCGATTATTATTTGTTTTTTTCCTAATTTAAAAGGAGCATAAAAGAGGACAGTAACTGCAATATGGTTTTCAATCTGTCTGAAAGTTTGAAATTTTAAAAATCCGTTAACAAATTTATATGAAGGTGCTCAAAATTTTTTTTTAAATGTTCATGATGATTGATGAATATTGATATGCTTTGAGGGAAGGGAAAGGAAGGGAAGGGAAGGGAAGGGTAAAAAGAAAGGATGAAAAGACATAAAGAAGCTCATGGATCAAAAATTTCTGTTTAGAATATTTTTTTATTGAGACTTTCAGCAATAGATTTCCCTTAGAAGATCTAATCAAAGCAAAAATTTCAAAAAGTTTAAAATTTAAATTTTTTCTTAAATGGTAAAAATTGATTCATCATGAGGACCATATGATTTTTTATGTATAATGACATGTTTTCAAATAATTTGAGAATTTTTTTTCATGTTTTTGTTTCTGTTTTTTTTTTTTTTTTTTTTCAAGTCATTACTCATTACTCCCTAAAGAGCTATTGTGAGCATTTTTTTTACGTCGGCCACCTTTCCAGAATTCTTATATCAAATTAAAAATGTATTTTTCGGTTTTCCTCCAAAAAGTTGACTTCAAGTAGGTATACCTATATTCATTTAAAATAAAAATATTATTTTTATTAAGAATTTTAGGATGGGGAGAAAAAATTGAAAATCAAACCCGAAGGTCATTATGGACTTGAAATAAAATGGATTTCAAATCACTTTTTTGAAACATTTCGGGACAAAACTCAGCAAAACTATTGGTTTCACGTGACCTTCCAACCCCCTCCCCCTCTCCCCAAAAAAGTTTCAGCACAACTCCAAAAAAAAAAATTGTTTGAGGTGTGGATTGAACTTTTGTACAATGGCCATTCATCACCAAAATTCGTTGTTCTTTTTATCAAGATTCAACTTTAAGTATGTAGGTACCTACCTAAATAATGTCGAAATTTTAAAACAAAAAATTTCAAGAACCCATAAGATATCTGAATTTTAAAATTCTGATCAACATTTTAGCACAACTTTCTAAGGCGAACCAGAAATATTCCGTTTCAAAATAATAGTTTTCCAAAATTGAAGGTGCTTTGAGCAAATTCAAGCGGTACATTTCTTATAAAATTTCAATTATTTTTTACTTCTGGCTACTTCAATTTCAAACTTAGGGGTGATTAGTCAAAATAGCCTTTTTCACTCATCTTGAAAAGTTACATCAGAATTCACTCAAAAAAATCATCAAATTTCAACTTTCAAAGATGCTAAAGATTTTGTAAAAAAAATCCTGTTTTGTTCAGCTTGAAAGCCAATTTTCTAGGAGAAATTCAAAAGAAAATTTTTGATTCATCTTGGATGGGTTTGAAAATTTAAAACAATTTCAAACGATCGTATCTTTCAAATGATAACAAAAAACAGAAAAGCAAAAAAAATATTGAAAATGTTCAAAAATCTGGAAAAAATTGGAGACGATGAACATTTGCTTAAAATGTCAATTTGTCAATAAATTACCCAAGCCATTTTCTGATATTCCAACAGAAAATAATAATCTATATTGTAGTTCTAAAAAAAAAAAAATCGAAATTAAAATACTTAAGGTAGGTAAGGCTGAAAAAAGACCACCTAATGTGATGAATCTCTTTAAACTTTTTTTTCACATCTGAACTTGGGGGGAGGGGGTGTTTATAATTGCAGGATTATTGCACTCGTGAAGAAAGTGGTTTAGATTTGATTTATTAGGTTACGGTTATGAATTTTTGGATTTCAGAAGGGTTGTTTGGGAACTGGAATAGTAATTGAATTTGGGTCTATTTGAAGAGATGAAGTCCAATATGTCAACACGGGGAAGTGATGATCCCTTCAAGTCTACGAGGAGCGTTTCCAAAATTTTCCACGACTACCCCCCCCCTTCCTTTTTTCACCGTTTGATATGATCAGAAATATAAAGCAATTTTAACAAGGATTTTCCCGATACTTGACATGACTGACTTTTTAAAATGGAAAAATTAAAAGAAATTTTTATCACTATCTATACTTTGGTTTACGTAAAACCAAAAAAAAAAAAAAATCAACTTATACTTAAAATATTTCAAAAACAAAACCTCCTGGAAAAAATTAATCATTCTTTAATGTAAAGATTTATTCTTCACAATTTTATTTTGTTTTGTGTGACCCTTAATAATTTTTCTCAAAAATCGATATGAATTTGGTGATTTAATAATGTTTCTACCACAAACAATTAATTTTTCAAGAACACCTACAGTTCAACAAAAAAAAGTGGAGCGAAGGTTTTTGTTTCAAATTTCAAGCACTTCCCACTCAAGGAATACCAAACGATTTCTTTAAACTCACGTTTGGGTTGGTCCTGTACATTTTGTTGTAGGTAATAATTTAATTCCTCTCCCCGCTTCTTTCCCTCGCCCCCCCCCCAATAATAATGAATGAAAAATGGCTCCTCAAAAATATAGGTACCCGCAACACATTCCTTGATGTAAAAAATAATGTCATATAAATCAACGTGAACAAAAAACAAAAATAATTTCAAGAAGTCAGTTCTCTGGGGTGAGGAGGGTATATTAATGCATATCCTTAGAGGACGATTTTTTTCACGAACAAAGCGATGCTACTTTTTATGATTTGGGCATATTAAGTACCTATTTGAAAAATAATGAAGAATGATTAAAGGAAAAAATACAATAGACTAGATGATTCCTTTAAGCACAAGAATACTTAAACGAATAATTGAGTAGAATTATTGTGTTTGAAATAAATTTTCTAAGGAAACAATCGAAGACTCAGAAACATGGATGAAAGTGGAATTTTAATTTTAAAAAACACGAATTGAAAAATTATAGTTATCGAACTCAAAATAGAGTATTTATTAGGTACTCTACAACCACCATCCACGTCTCTTGAGAATTTATCACATCAATACGTTATCTCTTAAAACACTTCGTAAAAAAAAAATTATGTACACACAAAAAAATCAATAATAAAACGACACGAAAAAAAAACAAATTAAAACATAATTTAAAAAAAGAAAGAAAAATAGTGGCGGTAAATCGTAGTATCAAAAATAAATACTCGTAATATATTATTTCTTTAACTGGTTCCTCGTCGTTTTCTGCCTTTACCTATCGATCTAATTACTCTGTTGTTGGTGGTATAGTAATCATTTTCATAATCTTGTTCGCTAACAGTACTAGCTTCAGTCTGCGTTTGGAAACTACGACCCCACCAACCCCAGCCACCGTCGCCATTTTTAGCATGGCCGTGTCCATCTTCGTAGTCGGAGTGCTCTTGGTCATAATGCTGATGATGGTTGTCATAAACTACTACTTGCTTTTCTATGTGGTGATGTTTGTGTTTCAGCTCGTGCCATATTTTTATTGTCTTCGATAGGACGAATAGGGTTGCGACGACGATGAAATTATTTAGTAGGATGGTTTGTATCATGAGTAGAGCCCATTTTATTTTTTGCATGACGAGAAATATGGCTACGATGACTTTGATGACTAATTTTTTTATTTCTTTGTGTACTTTCTTCTTTTTGTGGTGACCTCTTTCTGTAAAAATTGAATTAAAAATTGTGTTACAAAAATATCCTTTTTGGTTGTTCTGTTTTGTCTAATCTAAAAAATATATTCTTTCAAAATTATTGAATAATAAAAAAAAAAAAAAAAAAACTGAAGAGTTTCTAGAAGAAAAAAATTATATGCTTACCAATTCGAATTGATCTACTGAAGCAACAAATTCCAATACGAAACTACCAACGTATTATGTACATACAAACACAAAATTCCAGCTAAGTACAATCTAAAATGATTTCTACAGGAGTTTTCAAAAGAATGCGGATGGATCAAATATCCTTATTGCCAATATACGTTCAGGTCATTCTATTGACAACTTGAAATTCACTCGAGCTGTAGGTGATATTTTTCAATACCTAATTCGTATCTAATTAGAATTAGACACCACAGCTCGGAGGTATTTTAAAAGTCACCATCCAGTATTCGCATCTTTGTACAGAATCAGTTCAATGAAACCAGATACCTACTTGTATAATTTTTGTCACAGTGTAACTTTACTCGGTATAAATAAAAGAATTAATACCAATGAACTTTCACTAATATTCAACTAATCATATTTCTCTGAACGTAGCAGTGGCCTTATTCTTCTTATAACAAGTTTCAAGTTCATCTGGAGATACGGTATCGCGACAAGATCAAGATAAGAAGATTTGTAGAGCCTAACATGTAAACCGGTTCATTCATACATCTACGAGAATGAGTATTTTCCACTCATCGTAGTAGATAGTAGGTATATTTACAAGAAATGCATATATTTTTTTTGTAGAGCATGCAAAAGTCTCGGATAAAAAATTTTTCAGAATAATTTCTCCACTTCCCCGCAATATTACGTGTTATAAGATCGATATTCAGGTCGATGAAGTGTTGCTTTCCACATTCCAAGAATTTGTAATTGTCTGAGTTCATCCTCGATGAGGAACTACCTACTACCTAAACCAATCGGTTTTAATCATTTTTAAGACACGAAATGCTCGTAAGTATACTTAGTAAGACTACACGTGAGTTCCTATGTTCTCTCAGTAGGAGTTAATCATCTGAATGAAGTAAAAATTTCGCTGGATTATTTCACTGCACTAATCAGTTTAATACTTTTTATACGAGACCTAATTATTACCCGGAGAATAAATTATTCTGACCTGATCGTTTGATTACCGACAGACAGGCTACCAAAGTAAGTATAAATATAAATCCCTAAGAAGATGCCCATGTTCATATGGAACAGTAGATTCCAACAGCGTTTTTTATAATCTTATTCGAAAGTACATACGTATAAATGCTTACACACGCATCTTCAAGTACATAACTTATGAATTGTTGTGTTTTTCGTGACGAACGTGAGTAAATTGGTTACTTATTTCGACAAGTAAAAAAACTGAATTCATTATCAAATTCAGATAGTGAAAAGTACCTATCTAACTATAAAATGGGTTCTAAATGATTTTCTCTTCATTATAAATTAGGTAACGAAGCCAACGAAGGTATTTAACGTGAAATGAATCGCGTCGATGATTTTTATTAGGTGTAAGAAATTCGTTTCATTTTTACACACTTTTTTGAATTGAAAGTTACAATATTTTCTCTAATCTAATGTATTGTAGGCTAGATATTAATCAGAAAACATTTTTTTTTTTTTTTTTTTAGGAAGAGAATGTCTTATTGGAGGGAATTTATTTTTTCCAGGTTTGAATGATTTGATCCTGTCACTAATACATACTCTTCATTTTTTCAAAAAATAAAATAATTTTTAAGATGCCTTAATTAAAATTTTCAACACAACAAAATAGATAGGTACATACAAGAATTGTTTTAAAATGAAAATTTTTTAGAAGATTTCGGAGAATTGAAGTCAATATGAATGTTTCTTCTTACCTACTTCGTATCACTATAGGGTAAAATTTACTCACAGCTAGATTTTTTTCAAATTTTAAAGTTCATATTTTCATAATATTTTTCAGAATGGGATTTGGAGATGTTTAGGTGAGACAAGAATTTCTTCTATATCGACTTCTTTCAAGGAACTTGACAAAAATCACTGTTTTAAAAAATTAATAACAATTTAGTGGAAGGGGAGGAAGAAATGATCTGAAAAATAAGTAGATTTTTTTAAAAAAAGAAGACATTTTAAATTGCATGTGTTTTTGGGTTCAAAGTCTCTTATTTTTTAATTGACAAAAAAATCAAACATTTTATCGCCTCACGATCAGTTTTGAGAATATTTCCATACAAACAACAAATTTTTTTAATTTTTTTATTAATTTTTTCTAGTTTTTTGTAAAAATGCATCAGCATGAATATTAAAATGTCAAAATGAAAAAATTCAGATGTTTCACTCTTAAATTATCAAAAAGAGCTCATTTTTTAAAAATAAAAATGATCTATATTTCTTGCTCTTTCATATTAAAATTTCAATAACATTGTTTTTCTTCGAATACTTCGATGAACTACTCAAACATCAAAAGAATTCAAAACCAGTATTCGGTACCCACTTTTTCGAAAATAGGCAATGAAAAACTAAAAGTTCAACTTCTTTTCAATGTTAATTCAGTTTGATAGAAGAAAAAAACCACAAACTTTTGAGGTCATAAAGCAATTTTTAGTTGTAAAAATAATTTTGTAATTCAATCTTGTGATAAGATTGTCTAAAAGTAACACAAAAAATTCAATACACTGATTTTGAAATTTTAGAAAAGAATTCCGTCCTTTAATTCAAATCTGCGATTAAAATATTAAAATTGAAAATAAAATTGAAAAATAGCATCATTTTAAAAAAAAAATTGGATTGAATATGTATACTTCAATTCTTTTTAAGGGTACAAAATTGGATAATTTGTCTCCAAACTTTTCTTTCCTGGAAGGTCCGAGAAATGAAAAATCGATTTATTAATCATGAAATCTTCAAAACCCCATCGAAAATTATTTTTGAAGGGGAATCTCCGTAAAGTTTGAAGAAAGAATCAGAAAAATGTAATAACATGTTTTTATTAAAAAATTGTTAATTTACGAACACTTATTACAAAAAAAAAACAAAACACTTTCATTCCCTACAACAGTGTTTGGCCCTTGAGTAAAGAATCCTCCAAAATTGAAAAAATAAGAGAATCAAAGAGCATTTTTCAAAATGAATTTCAGCGCCAATTTTTTTTTAAAATTTCAAATAAAATTATTTATATAGAAAAATTTGGAGATGTACCAAAAATGGGAAATTGTTGGAAACTTTTTCTTGTGGTTTCTTTTTTTTTCTGACGCAGAAATTTAGAATTTTTAAAAAACTCTCTTCGACTTTCTCATGTTTTTTTTTTTTTTTTTTTTTTTTTTTGAAGACGAACATTGCTTGAGAAAATCTAGAGATGTTTTCCGATGGAGTGGGTGTAATTTAGAAGAGTTCCAACTCACAAATTTAAAATTTTTATGCATTAAAAACTCATTTATTGCATAATTTTTAATCCTTTTGAACTTTGAATAGTTTCCAGTACCATTTTTTTGGATTCAAGAGAAAATAAAAAAGAAGGGAATCATTTTCTCATGCAATGCAAAAACTTTAGTGAGCGAATAGGAAGATGAAGAAGCGAAACTTCAAAATAATGTCATAATTAAAGAGAAGAACGTGTCTTTTCTACAAAAAAAAACCTCTTGAGATGCCCAGCTTTTTACCTAAATGATTAATAAGGTGCTTCTAAGCAAGATTTCAATTTTTTCTATAAATTTTCAAAGTTCTACAAAAGCCATGGAAATTTACATGGGCAGCCAAAAACTTGTTCTCGTCCCATTTTTAGCCTCTGAATAAGAAAAACCACTTTTTTTTGTGAATTACAACCAGAACTCTCAACATGACTTTTTGACCAAATATGAAGTTTCAAAGAAGTTCAAAGGTTGAAAAATAGCCAAAATGAATCTTCTACAGTGGTGAAGCTGAAGACTCTGCATCTGCGGAGTATAATGAAATAAGGAATGAGGAGGAGGGTCTCCAATATACAAACAAAAAATAAAAAATCTATCAACTTGGAAAACAGTCACTTGATTTGAATGATATCAATTTCTTCTTTCTAAACAATTCTGAATCTGATCAACAAATTGTACTCATTACAGAGTCCTGTTCAAACTTCCTGAATGGATTGAATTTTGAGTTAAGCACCTCAAAACTAGATTGAAGCCAAATTTCAAGTTTTTCAAACTAAAGATTTCGAAAATTTATAAGAAAAAATCAGAGCCTCGTTGAAAGCTTTAGATTGGCTGGAAAATGGAAATGATTGGGATTCACCAAAACAAATATTTTCAATACAGCTACCGATTTATTACTTTTATATGTAGGTATCAAAATTTTTAAGAACCAAGTGATTAATTTAGGTAGATGGAATTTCAGTCGAAGGTGGTAATTGGAACACACTCTTTTCGAAATTCCAACTTTGATGAAATCAAAGCTAGATACCTACTTCAAAAAGTTCAACATTTTGCAGTTTGCAGCTCAAAAATAATTATGCATTGCTTCTGCATTTTTATTTAAAATGACTTCAAAACAAATCGAAAGTGAATTAAAAAAAACAAAATTCATCAAGATTTGTAAAAATTGGAAAATGAAAAAAAAAAACGTAAAAAATGCATGTGAAAAATTTTTCAAAAAAAAATAATTTCAAGAAAATTACGATTAAAAAGTAATTGATAATAAATATTTTAATGCATTAAGACATGATCCTGGCAGAAATTTTACAGTTTTTCTCCCTCTTCTTCGTGAGTTTTTACTCAATTAAACAAGAATAATAAATATCAGAATTTTAGTTTTCCTGAAGTTGATATTAAACCATTTTTTTAAGCTTTTCGATATTTCAGAGCTAAAATTCATTAATTTTCGATCAAATAAGTACATCCGTAGGCCCCTTTATAAAATTTTCAATTTATTTATAATAATGAACCATAATTCCTTGTAAACATGAAATTTGGTCAGCAACTTTTAGAACACGATCCAAATAAAAGAACTATTAACCCCAATTCATTGCCCATAAATTTTTTTAAAATTGAAAAAAATTATAAAGTCGTCCTACAATACTTTCCTTTTTTTTTTTTGTTTTTTGAGAGAAATTTTATCAATTTAACACATCTTTTCACAAAACACAAGCAAATATTTATCTCCGGCAAGACACACTATACGAGTCACAATCCATCCCACATTCTTATAAAGGTCAAACCAGCTCAAAAATTTAATTTGGTAATATATTTCAAACCTACCGCGTTTTCAATACCATAATAACACGTTTCTCCTGTCCAAGACTACGCATTACCTACAACGAACGTCTCCATTAAACAGATAGAAAAAAATATATGAAAAATAACAATACTTTAGGTCATTTCTATTGGAAAGTGGTTTAGTTACATTTCCTCATTTGGAACGTTTTCAGTGGGATTTTTAACAAGCTCCTTGGCGTGATTCATTGCCCATGTATTTCGGTCAAACTGCTAAATTGCATTTAAAATATACCTACTCGTACATACGAAGTAGTAGATATTTACACGTAGCTACAATATAAATTTAATCTCATCTACAGTCACAAAAGCAGAACAACTACGTAAAAATGGCAAAAAAATCTACAAACAAAATACATAGATACAAAAAAATTAATACGAAACAAAAAAAAAGAATTTTATTCAATTATATACACGTAAATAAAATCACACTCGATATAATGATAAATAAATACAGTAAAATATCAATCAAAATTCAAAGCAACTACAAAAGTCTAACTACGTTCATGCAAAAATACCACGAAATACAAACAAACAACAAATCAACAAACTACTAGAAAAAAAATATATAAAAAATACAAAACCTGACTTGCGAGGACAATACCGAAAAAATAATACTTATTGCACATGCGAAAAATAATAAACCAGGTCATCTTCATCACTTGGCATGTTCGAATTTGAACTTATAAAACATAAAAGTACATAGTACTTACTAATTCAGAAAACTGGTCCAATAAATTAATAGGTATTTTATAAAGAAAGTTATCAAGAAAGTTACGTTACTAGTTAACAACGAAAGTTACAGTTTAATTGAAATAAAAACGTAAAAAAAATAACTAGCTTAAAATAATACTGTTCGAAAACTTAAATCGTTTGATCGACGACGAAAGATCACTTCAGGATCAATGAATAAAAAATTCAATAAATGAAAATATTCGTTCTTTTAAACCCTGCTCTCCCCTTTCTCTGAGAATGGAAAAATAAGATTGAAATTTGGTAAATGGCACGTAAAATAAATCGCTACGCCATTTTCATGAATTTACGATAGAATTTTTATAAATTCTCATTTCGTAATCAATTTTTAAGAACAAAATTTTCATTTATCGAATACCTACTAAAAAAAAAAAAAAATAATGAATTAAAAAAAGGTAAAAAAAATTTTTGATTATTGGAAACGCGGGTCGAAGAGATTCGAGTCAGTAATTTAACTGAACTCTTCTTCGTCATTATTAGGAGCACCGTGATGTAATTTAGGTCTTATATAATATGGCAAAGGTTTAGCATTAGCATAGGCCGGAGGGATGATAGGAGTGGCGCCTGTGGTTGGTGCATAGCTTCGTCCCCAAAGACCCCAACCACTGGTGACACCGGATAGAAGACCATGATCGTGATGACCAAAGCTGGTATGATCATGGTGAAGATGATCATCGTACTCGTGTTCGGGTGCATCGTAATAATGACCGTGGTGTTCGTTATCGTAATAAATGACCGATTTATCGTGCAGCTTGTGCTGTTTAATCTCCCACCAAATCCTGAATGCTAATGTGAACACGTAGATGGTAGCGAAGAGGATGAATTTAGTGATGATGATGCTCTGTATCATTCCTAGGATCGCTTTTATTTTCAACATAAACAAGGCTATGGCGATAATTATTTTTATGACGATTTTTTTTATCTCTTTGTGTACTTTCTTTTTCTTGTGATGACCTCTCTGTTCGTCTGTAAAAGATAATATACAAAATACCACCATGTAGATTTACATATATACAAAATATAGGTAGGTATAGCCTACGAGAATTAGTATTTTTTTCCTATAGTAAGTTGCTTGCGTTTTGAGCAGCTTCATTCGATGAAATAGGATATTTAACACAGCTATTTCACGCTTCGAATCAGAAATCATCGTCGAGAGTAGGCATATGATATATCTCAGATCATGGTTTGGATATTCTCATCTCATCTTCACGTAGATCAGAATAGCTATGGCTATTGTTCTATTCAGTTGGCTAGATTTTGAAACAAATGCCTTCGATTTGTACCTTTAATTAAATTTTGGCTTCGTAGAAGCATTTTAAAATATATTATCTTATTATCTCATCGATTATATCCGCCTACCAAACTGAGAGGAAAAAAACTCACAAGATATATTATTCCATTTCCCAGTTCTTTCAACTATAATAAATGCTGACTCACACTGACCAATATTTCAGGTCATGGGTCCCTTAATGCAGATTTTTTTTCAACCCGAAATATTTCAATCAGTGATCCACCATGACCTTCCTAACACAATAAAGTTCATCGCAGGTAAGCTGTTATAAAAAATCCAACATACTCGAGGTCAAAATAAAAACGACGAATCGAGTTTAAATTTTTGAGAGAAATGTCCAGGTCAACGAAACGGAAACGCGAAAACCTACTCTATTAACGAAAGTATTTTTAATTCTTTTGACCATCGTACTTGTATAAGGCGGAATAATTTTTCAAGATGAGAGGACCAGATAACCTTTTTAACCTGCAACTTGTGTACTAATTCATGTAGCCTGCAGTCGTGTCTCGTGTCTCAGGTTGTTGTTTTCACGAGTGTTAAAGTTTGTTGTGTACGAGAATTAGAATTTTACGATACGTAAATCTCTGCTGATGTACGTATTTTTGAAATCAACTCAACTACTATCTATCTACGATATGCGATATAAAAACCAAGCCGACTAATACAATGTTGGAAGGATATTGGCTGTATAATACTAAAATGTAAGCTGTTCAAAAACGCAAAAGCAACTACTAAAATCAAATTTATAACCACGATATACTACATGTACATAAATTACATTAAATTTCAGTAAAGAAATGGCATTTGAATGACTACCTTAGAATATTATTTAGTCAGATTATAGGAAATTATTGAAAGGTACGTCCAATAAAATCACTCAATCGCTGTCTGCGCTTAATTGAGTTGTTAGTTCCGCGTAGGGACTTGTACCTATTTCAAGTTTTTCACATTTTATCTAGATCTATGTACCTTGTAGAGTGATTTTTATCAGAAAGACTAATCATTTCGTCTTGCCATAAACTTTCTCAGCTGACGATTTGAGGATTTGGTGAATTAAGAATCTCTCCTCGCGTGACGATTAAATCTCAGGTAGTCATGCTCAGTCCCAAATGAATTTTAAAATCTTATTAGTGAGTAATAATTAACTCAACTATTGTGTTTGCAAGAGTGTTTTGAAAAATTTTCACAACCATAATTTTCTCAAGCCACTTACTTTACAAAATTATTTTCCACAACTACGAGACTACTTTTTTCAAGATGGAAAAATTAACAGAAATTCTAGGAATCGGATCACATCAATAGGTCTGCCTCGTACCTAATAATTTCAATACCTATCTACATAATTAAAAACTTTCAATTTTTCTTTGTTATTAAAGCACCATTTTGAAAACTTTTTAATTTAATAGGAAACCTGCTCGAAATTTCTTGAAGTTTCATCTTGTACTATTACAGTTTTGGTTCTCGACTCTTCCTCTTCTCCCCTCCCCCCTCCACATCACTCAAAAATAATGAACTAGCAACTTTTTAAACATTTTTACATATGTATTTTTTAAAAATAGGTACGTAAGTGATAGAAAAAATTGTAAGTTTTTCATAGGATTTACAAACAAATCACAAACGGTTAGCCTCCTTCAGTTCAGAAATTCTCAACTTGGGTAACTTAATTATTTTTACATCGGTAATTTTTTATGGAGGAAAGTCAAAGTGACATTTTGCTGTAGTTCCAATCTAGTTCATTTAAGGTGTCCAGATTCAATTAAAACGAGAAAATGAATTTTTGAAACATAGTTGTTATACGTATGTACCTTCTAATGGATGTCTTAATTTTTAATAAACATACGTACAATTTCAAAAAATCGTCAAAAACATTTTTTTAATGTTTTTTTTTTTTTTTTTTTTTTTTTTTTAGAGAGAAGAAATGTCCCTAATTTTTTCAAGAATGAATACTTTTCCAACAGCAGCAAAATTAGTGATATTCAGTTCCACATTTCCAAAATCAAAATCTCCAAAAAAAACAGCACCATAAATTTTTCAAGAACCAGTGTATTCGACGAATATTCTATAGTTAGGTGGGTAGATATTTCAAAAATAATTTTTTCACTCCGAAGTTTCAATTCTGAAAAAATTGGTAAGAATTGAAAACAGTCAAAAATTGACCATATGGACTACTTGAATGCGTCCAATAGGTAGAAAAGGACGTGAGTAAATAATTATGTGTTTGATGTTTTGAAAAAAACGCATTCGAAACTCACGAATGAAAGTATTTTTATGATAGTTTTATTAAAAAAGTGGAGCTTTTTTCATAGAAATATCGAAGGTGGGCTTCAGATGGATAATTTATGCAGTTTGATAATTTTATTTTCGCATTTTACCGATCAAATATTCAAAAAAAGGAAAGCTGCAGTTAGGCCCTTTTTTATTGGACGAATTTCTGAAGGGTATAAATGATGTAAAAATGCTATTCAAACTACGGAAATCAATTTGGTATGTAAAAGGAAAACTGTTCAACTGCATATTACTCATCTGAGGTCTATTTTTGGCCATTTTAAATGAAAATTTTCCATTAATTTCAAAGCTACCAAAAAAGGCATATTATGTGGTGAATGCAAAACAGACAATTTTGGGAGCCAGTTGCGGAAGATTGACAATAAATAGCGTTATGAAAAAAAGGGTTGCATAGTATTTCGCCTGTAGAATTCATTTCCACCATTTATTAAAAAGGGCCTAAGTCGACTCAGGCCCTTCTGAAATATTCGCATTCAATTGCAATCTGGCCGATTTGATTATTTTAAGGGTATTCTTATTCAATAAAAAAATCACATTTGAGACGTTCAGCTGGGTTTTTTACAGGCTGTTGAACAAAATTTCGAGGTAGAGCACTTGAAATTTAAATTTGCTCAATTTCAATATGCTTTAATTTATCTTGTAATTATATAAACGCCCAAAAAAAAATGTTTATTCGATGAAAAAATCACACTTGAGACCTCGCAACTGAAATTTTTCATAGGTCCATGGAAAATTTACTCTGAAGCAACTCAATTTAAAAAAGAGGAGAAACTAAATTTTCGACTGCTTAAATCCATTTTCACAAAGAGAAATAGGTAAATCACCCTTTTAAATAATAAAAAAAAAAAGGATTTTTATATTTTCAAAAATTTCTTAAAAATCCAAAAATCCACTCAAGCTACTAAAAATTTATTATGTAATCAGAGATTAGGAAAAACTTTCTCTCCAAAAGTGGATCTGTGCATCTCATCCAGCCCCCCCCCCTCCAAGAGAGAGACACAATATGTATACTATTTCAAAATTCAGAAAATGTTCTGGAGGCTCCAGAACTGCTCAAAACTGTTTGAAACGGTTTCCATTCAATTCGGAGATTCCAAAATGGAGTAGGTGCATATTCACCAAATTTCAGCTTTCTAGGTCAACTTGGTAAAAATTTTGATTTTTTCGACATTTTTTTCTTGGCTGACTTTTTTTTTTACATGATTCGAAATCCGAGAATTACCCAGGTTTTGTATGATAGAGGGAGAGGGGAAGGCGGAAAGCGATGACCTTCCATGATTTTTCTTTTTTTAAATGACTTGAAACCATTGAAAATCATCAAAAAATTGTGCAATAAAAATAAACTCTTCCATTCCTGAAGTTGAAAGCTGCATTACATTTGTCCAAACAATACGTAGATAGTTGAAGGAAAGGTCATTTTTGACCTTTAAAAATCTTTCTCATCAATTTTTTTTTTCAATGAATTAAACTGATTTGCACTATAGAATAGGTACGAATAGAAGCTAAAATAATTTAAAACAATCTTGGGTTAAAAGTCCACAAATACATACTACCTAGTAGGTACTTGGTCTAGATTTAAGAATCCCTATGCCCCCTCAAAAAAAAATCAAAGCGTATTCACTTCAGTCTGCAGATGAAAAAAATAATTGAAAGTAAAATGTAGATCTTCAGCAGGTAGGTAATGCTCCAGGTGGGTTGAAAATCATCTCAATTACTTTCAATTTAAACTGAAATAATATTTTTAAATTTTTTCGAAATAATTACCATTTAGATATAATTTGATATAGTATGTAGATACATTTAGATTAGAAGTCCCAAAATGGCAACAATAAATGTTACGAAAATCGAAAGCAAACAAAATGGAGAATTGAGATTATGGTGAATAACGAAAGGGACATTGATTGTCATCAAAATTTAGCTAGATTTTTCCCAACTACTTACTTATGTTTTGACTTTCGTATTGAAACTTTTGACTTGAAAATTCTCTTTATTTAAATCCTTGGAGAACTTTCTAATCCTAATTAATTCAATAGTCATTTTTGAAGAAACTCATTTCCTGTAAAATAGACACTATTTCCAAAATCCTACGTGCAGATATTAAAATCAAGCAATCTTTTTTTCTTTCATCTCAAAAATAGTTCCACTTTGTAAGAAAATTGATAATATTAATAAAAAACATATGAACCAATCATTCCCAATAATTTACATTCCTAACAATTTTTCTACAGAATGCTTAATTCGGAAGAATTCGTGATTTCAACAAGATATGTAGTAGCTTACACCTATTCTAGACATTTTTTCGATAATGTATGAAGGCATTTCAAAAGATCCACTCTTTTGACATAGGTACTCATTCGTGAAATTGATAATAGGTTTATCTAATATCTAGAAAATTTTATTCTATTAAGCATAATAACTTTCTAATTTAATTTAAAACATTTTATTCATCTATACATAATTTTCAATATTCAAGATCACGATTTTTTTTCAATAATTCTTACCAAAAAAACCTTTTTCTTTATTGAAAAGCGTCTCAAGATTCACATCACATCGCGTAGAAAAAAATACCCTCGTTATTTGCTTATTGAATTAAATATGCGTTGGAATGACACAGCGTTATCTATACAAATATTACAATGAGATCCGAGCACATCGATTTTTTCGAGATTTATTCATAATAAAATTATATGCACTTCATCTCCAGTCCAGTACCTAATACCATAGCAACCTATCTAATATTAGGTATGCAAAACGTACTGTAAATCAAATTCACTCGCGGTATTAAAATGAAACCATGACCATAGACAAATGGTACAGCAAGTACGTGTATTTTCATCCTTATAGGTTGTAACAATACATTATTGACGAAGCATTAAATTAAACAATATCAGTTTGTAGGCTTATTCGGTTGCATACTCGTACCTACGTTCTACAAACATTTATATGAGATAGGTATAAGTAGGTAGAGCTCTCCATAATGAGTAAGTACAAATAAGTAAGTGAGTACCTACAAAAATGATTTGCATACCTACTTATATCAATTTTCTAGTGCAAAACTCTCGTCAAGTTTTACCACTAGGTACATTTATCAAAGATATCGACCCAATCCTCGTACATACAATGCATAATGCACATTCTCATTAAACCACATCATTACTGAAATCATGTCTACATACTCACTCATACCTACATAATTGCAGCTCCAAGTAGGTAATGAAGTACGAGTATAGTTTGTAATTCTTTTTTTCAAAGCTTAATAAATCATATATGTACCATCCTCAGCTTGAAAAAAATGAGCTACGAAGATGAATCGACATTATTTACGAGTGCATTTTAAATATTATTCAATAAGCACGTACCTCTACCTAAACCTACGAAAATTTTCCATGACATTTGACCATATTTCAAATTTCAATTCCTAAACGAGAGAAAAAAAAATAATTCCACCAGAGTCTGCCATCAAATCGAAAATACCACCTTGGTATTAAATTAATCAAAATATGCACCAAACAATCGATAATCGTGCTGATACTTGGATACATTTATTATTATTGCCAGATTACATACGTGTTTATTTGACAACTGATGTTTTTTATTACTCGAATACATAACCTGCCGCAAAACTCATCCTTTAATATTAATAACATCTCGATAATGTAATCGAAGAATTTAATTCCGCTATATTTCGACGACGACGACGGCGGTACACGAGAATGCCGACAACCGGCGACGTTTCATCATTATCAGAATACTCCCAACTGTGTAATGAGAAATTGATCTTTACGTAATTTATATTCGTATAGCAATGAAAGTTAAATGTGTATTCTAAATATTGTATTTTGGTGCTTTATAAGACACATGGCAAGAGGAGTTTGCAAATTACTTGTTTACAATGATCCATTCTTAAATGGCACAGTAGGTATAGGTACATAATTTTGCAAAAGCGAAATTGCCAAAAAAATGTGATGTATTTATGAGTTCGGTAATTGGATTTCCAAAGCTGGAAAATTGATCACGTAGTATATTGCTCTACGTTCGCTTTGGTATTGATTTGATGTAGGGCCCTACATAGTCTTTATTTATTTTTTTTGTAGACGATTTCGTGTTTAAATACCTACGATGGCTAACTCGAATCAATCTGGCACTTCACTAGGAATATATATTTACCATCTACTCGTACCTATCAAAAAGATAAAATACAACAGATACATTTTACTTTGATTTCATTCTCTCGTTCTAATTCTAATTCTGATAGAAAGTAATCACTAGTTCATCACTGTTTTGATTCTACAAAGGCGCCGAAGTATTTCATTTTCATGATAATTTACCCAGAAATAACTCATCAGTCAAGAAATTACAACTTTCAAGATTCCATTACAAATTTATTTGTAGGCTAATCCTAAAAAACATCAAAAGACTCTGTCTTCTTAAATTGAAAACTCTGTTCAATTCACCAGCATGGAAATTAACCATGCTAATAAATAATTTGAAATTGCATAAAGTAAAAAAAATCATTACCTATTCACATCAAATACAAATTCAAAGAAATATCCCAGTTCAAAATGTTTACTTAGAATCATATAATTTTCTTCTCCTCAATTACAGTTCAACATTTTGATGATTGTTTTCACTTTTAACGAGCAATTTTGCTGATTTTTTATTCGTATCCAATCTCAAACAAGTTCTGCGATATAATCTGGGCAATTTCTGCAATATTTTAGTAAATTTTATTTCAATTTTATAAACTACATACTTGCATCATTTTTTTAAATTGATAGTGTAATTTTTGTTCATTTTGTTGCAATTTTGGCAACTTTTGTCTTAATTTTGTCAAAATTCTGATACAAGTAGGTACCTATTCAAAAAAAATTTAGTTCTATATCATTAATTTTTTTGCAACGTTCAAGGATTATTACACAGTTTTTGTTATTTTTCTGTAAACTTCTGACAATTTTTCAACATTACCTTTTTTTTCAAAATTTTATCAATTCCTTCATCGTTTTTAACGTTTTTTGATAGAGATTTAATACTTTCAAAATAGAATCACCGACAACTTTTACTCAATTTTGATGCTTCGAATTTTTTGTGGTTTCATGAATAATTTTAGGTACTTACTCGTAATTTTGCTGAAACTTTGTGCAATTTTTGCAAAAATTTTCGTAATCACTTATACAAATTTCTTCGTTGCTTCCAACTTTTTTTATGTACCTACTTTTCAAAATGAATTTTGAGCCATCGTACGATTTTTATAATAATTATTATGTTAGTTTTTCCCAAATTTTTAATGATATTTAAGTAGGGTCACTTTTGCTATTTTTCTGAATTTTTAACAATGTTATTTATCTACATGTTCTGTAACTTTGATGATCCTGACAAAATACGTACAATCAATTTTTTGCCAATTTTGATGACATTTGATCGACTTATCGTTATTTTTTCAACTACCTATTTCACAAAAAATTCGTCAGCAATAAATTTTTTCTTTGTTTTTAACGGTTTCTCGTGCTTATTATTTTTCAATAAAATGGATTATCAAGCAATTTCACAAATTATAACATTTTTATTTACATTTTTATTACCTACATCAAATGTTGCTCAATTCCAATAATTTAAGCTGTGTTTCTAAAAATTTTAGGCAATTTTGTCTACATTTTGTACTTTTTTTGGAAAACGTTGGTAATATTGTACAAAATTTCATTGATTTCTTCCCAACTTTATTGATATTTCATAAACTTTTCCTTATTTTCAACAACTTTGCTGATGATTTTTGGGTCCATTTTGTGCAACTTGGTGCACTTTGGTAAACTTTGACAGTTTTTCACAAAATTCTTTCTGATTTATATACTTATTTTGATTTTCATATTCATATTTTCTGTTACTTATTTGGCAATATTTTATAAAATTTTATGAATTTCTTTCCAATTCTGTTGATATTTGATCGACATTTTCGTCATTTTTATCGATTTTTGTGTCATTTTTTCAACTTTTCTGATGATTTTTGGCAATTTTCGGTCCAGTTTTGCAACTTTGGTGCACTTTGATCAACTTTGACAGTTTTTCACAAAATTCTACCTGATATTTATAGATTATATACACTTCAATTTTAATATTTATATTTTCTGGTATTTTCTGCAACTTATTTGGCAATATTTTATAAAATTTCATCAAATTACTTCCCCAATTTTGTTCAATTTTCATCAACATTTCCTCTATTTTTATCGATTTTCATGTCAGTTTTTCAACTTTTCTGATGATTTTTGCAAAGTTTTTGAACATTTTTTGCAACTTTGATGCAATTTGGTAAACGTTGACATTTTTTTTACAAAATTCTTCCTGATTTAGATGATATTTTTTTTCAATTTTCAACGATTTTTATGTAATTTTTGCTGCCTTTGTAGAGATTTCCAGCTATTTTATCTGCATTTTGAGTCAGTTTTGACAAAATTTTATTTTCGTCAATTTTTCTTTATAATTTTTTAAAAATCTTTTACTAATTTTATCTCAATTTTGAACAATTTTTATATATTCTCTTTTACTATTTTTTCAGTGACTTTTATTCACTGTTTTCAACATTTTGGGTAATGCTGGCAATATTTTACACGATTTTTTTTTCAATTTTTATATCGTGATTTTCAACATAGTTATCAGTCTTTTTATAATATTTATTTTTTTAAATGAATTTTGCCCATTTTTTGTACAGTTTTGGCGATATTCTGTCATTTTTTTATTTCAGTACTGAACAATTATTTTCACTTGATTTTTGGTCATTTTTGAAGTTTTAGCACCTAATTCTGTAGAAGTTTTCTGTCATTTTGACATTTTATAAGATTTGATCAGTTCTGATTTTTATTTTTTCTAAATGGATTTTGAGCAATTTTTACACAATTATAATTTCATGGGGGGGGGGGAATTTCCGACAATTTGGACGCAATTGACTAACTTATTTATGTAACTACTTTTCAGATGATTTTAAACACTTTTTTTCAACATTTTACTCAATTTTTACGATTGCTGGTTATTGAACCTTGATAAATCTTTGCATTATTGTTTTTATGGGAGGGAGGGAGGGAGGGAGGGAAGGAGGGAGGGGAGGGGAGGGGATAAGAATAATTGTATTTCTCTAAAATAATTTTAGACGACTTCCAACATATTGATTTATTATTTTGTTTTATATGTACTTCAAACTTAAAGAATATTTTGTGTGAGATGGAAAATCTCAGAAGATTTATTTTAAAAATTTTTGAACACTGAAAAAGTGTTGAATTCCATTCCATAGCATAATTAGTTAATTACCTATCAAATTAGATTTTCAATTGAAGAAATTACTTGTAAGTAGCCGTCTCAAATTATTCCAGTGAGCTGAAAAATAAAGTCAAGAGTTTGGAGTCTTAAATTGAAACAAATTGTTGAAAATAATATTTTTTGACCCTTCGCCTCTCTTCATACTCAAGACACCCTTGAAAAAAAAATGAAAAGAATGAAAACTAACCAAATCAAAACACTTTCTCACTCCACTCCACTTCCTTCTACATATTTTACAACTCCTTTGCCAATGACTACCGCACTATAAAGAAGCTAATACGTAATAGTAATTGCCAGAAAATGTTGCAATTCATCTCGCCAGACCACTTTAATTACTAATTCGATTCGAAACATCTCAATCATTTCCCAATTAAGATTCCAACCAAGAGCTTCTTTTTTTTTCTCAGACCAAATTCCATCACTGAACCTGCGGTCACCGCGGACGCGTGCCCGTCGACCGTCGTGATACATTAATTCGGCTAATCAGATGATTTCGAGGTATAATTACGGTCATTAAAAATGTATGGTACTTGTGATGATTGTTATAACGTGTGAATATAAGTATTATGGTCGTTGTTGGCATTGTTATTATAATACCAAGCGGACCATTGTGAGTACTGAGTAGGTACAAGTACAAGAGCAAAGAGCACGTGTTAGTGGAACTTTAATTCGGGTATGTACTCACTACTCAGTATACTCAGCCTATAATAAACGAGCACATTCGTTACATACCTACCATTTTAATGCTTTGAAATTTAATTTATTTAGTTGGCTCGGACCTGCTACGTTGAACAATGCTTCAGAATGATGTCCACGTGCTCTGCGGATATAGGTATAAAGAAGTTCAGCTGTTGAACTAATACGATTTTTTTTTTGCCTCACATACACATGCGGATATTTTCCTGGCCGATGGGAAAAATCATCTCTTAAATTACCTTGATACAAGAGTCGAGTTTCTTTGATTATAATTTCCTCTATTTTGTTTGTGATAGACAGGTCTGTCCCAGTCCCACCCATCACATTCACCCATGACAGACGTACCTATAATGTTTCGTGCGAGCAAACCATACTCGCACTCGCAAATAATTTCACACCTTGTCCATTTCAAACCTCTGTATTGTTTCTGCTATCCTGGTATAAAAGCGTCCTTTTTGTACACGTGCGGTTTGCTCGAAATTCACATCGATTCGGTGTACTTTATCGCAACAATATTGTCACATTATTTTCGCCAACTCTCGCCCGCAAATACTTACCTATACAATATACATGGTTGGTAATCCACATTCGCATACCAACACACACCTGCACAATATATCGGATTACTTTCTTGAATGAGCCGTTAAACAATATCGAAACAGCAAAGGGCCCGCAATACGGTGCCGACTTGGGAATTAAGACCGATAATAAAGAGGAAGTTTGGGTAAATAGAAGCTTCATTAAGTAGGCTAATTGTGTACCTCAAAGTAGGACGCATGTAAACGATGCAAACCCGATAACGTAATATTCTCTCCCACCTGAGCAAGGATTTTTGTTCGTATCCATCTTTAACCGGTATAATATGTGCATGGAGCTTCGTCTTCTTCGCGTAATAAACGTCGCCCATTATATACCCATACTCCCATACTCGGCATACCGGGCTCCTACAGTGTGTGCGTAAACTTCCATTCCATTCATCCTCGCGGTCAAAACAAGTTCCCCTCTCGTTTATATGTAATTAATTCGCGACTAGAGGAAATTCGATTCACGTGCATATTGTCCCTTGTTTTTATGTATGTAGTTGCCTAGTTGGAGCAGACGATGTTGATCGTGTGTGTTAATAAAGGTGCATGACTACCTATTGAGTGAAAGTTTACATGCTTGGTGCCTTCTTAGGTTGTCTAGTCGTTGACTAGATGATTATTTTGAGAAAAAAATTCGTTTTCGTGTGGGAGAGTGAAATATAGGTAGATTTGCGGATTGGTTTTTGTTCCGAATATTTCAAATAATTTGCATGTAGGTGATACCTGCTAGTTGACTCACTTGACTCTCTTTTGGATGGACAAATCAAAATACTTTCGATTTTTCCCAGGATAACGATGACTCAGACTAGATTACAGACTACAATTCTGAGCATTTTCAACATTTAATTTAGTTTCGAGCACAATACTGGATTTTTGACCGTCTCACTCTGCAGACTGATGTTTCGATTGACACATTTTCAACTCGATTGGTCATACAGGTTTGCAAACTCAAATCGCATCATTTTTGGAGTGGAGAAGATAGGAAACATAATCCAAAAATGGCAAAAAACATGTGTTTTTTCTTCAAATGACTGTACTCTGAAACCCCTTGACTCAGGTCCCCGAACATCAGGATTCTTACAATATTTTGTTGAATATAGTCTCCCCAAGCACTCAAAGTTCTACACTTTCTCACCAATTTTTTGTCAAAATCCCAAAAATGTTTTTTCGTTTCTTTTTACCCAAGTGGAAGTTCAGCATCATTTACGAGTAGGTGTGATGAATATAGAAGTTGAGTAAAACTATCTACCACTAACATTTTTTGGACCTAAAAAATAATTACAGTAAACATTTTTTTCCACCTTTTTTCAGCAGACTGTTTTTAAAACGGAATTTCAACAATTCTGGGAAGCACAAGAACCCCTTTCCAATTTTGATAACAATTTCAAAAAACGGTTCAAAGTAAAAGTGCCATGGAAATATTGATTTTTATTAATTGTATGTACTTATATTGCTATAAGTTAAGTTATCGACTTGGTTGTTTGATCGGGTATTTTTGACTCCCTCCCTCTTTTCCTCTCTTCTAGTGCTCTTCACCTTAGTCTAAAACTAAAACACCAAAAAAAATCTATAACAATATGTAGCTTCTCATTGGTCAGGTTCTAAGGATACAGAGTTCGAAATCATTTGTTTATTTTTTTTTGGAAAAGAGCCTTAAATAGGTACGTCTACGTATCTAGTGTTCTTACAATCCACCACTTCTTAAAAAAAGCTTGAAAAGTTGAGAAAAAATAAGTGTCAAAATGTTGATTTCCATTAAGTATTTCAAGGTCACTAAGTCTTGATTCAACCTTTTCAGTGTTTTCAGAGTGAAAATGGAGTGCCAAAAAGACACTAAAGGGTTGAATTCTTTGATTTTTGAGATATGAAATTTTTGAAATGATTAAATTCAAATATTGAGATGAAATTCGCCATTGCTCTGAAAAAAGTGTTTTCTGAATAAATCAGAATCTAATTTTCTGAGCAGATGAGTAAAAGGGGTTTTCGAAGTGGCAAGGTGTAAAAACTGAAATAAAGGAGTTGATTCCCAATCAAATCTGTTGAGACAAGAAAACAATTTTTACATGTACCAGTTTTTTCTAATAAGTATTTTATTTTGTGAATATTCATTTAGCAATTATTTATGGTATTTTGAGCATTTTTTGTTGAATTTTAGACCACACAAGTCGGCGACTTTTTTTTAACTGATTTTCACATTATTTTTTTAAACACAATGTTCACACATTTAGCCAAATTATCGCAATTTTTAGTTTTTTCTTCTAATTTCACACAGTTTGGGCGATTTTTATTCTATTTTTTTCCATTTTTACCTACTTACTGATTTTATTTAAATTAATTTTCTTGATTATTTTGATTAATTTTACAAGCAAATTTTATCAATATCTTACCTTTTAGAAATGAAAATTTTTGAAGCATTTTTCAGAAGTTTTTGTAATTTTTAGTTCTTTTAAGTCTGGGAAGATTTTATACAAATTCAGTGATTTCAAAAATAAATTCTTTCATATTCATTCAAGATTTTTATTTAAATTTTATTCAATTTCTGCATTTTTTGGATCAATTTTTAGTGTTGAGAAAACGAAAATTTAAGAAAAAGATTGAAAAAATACATAAAAACAATTTTTTTAGGAATAGCTACATTTTTTTTCAAACACAACCATTTTGATTAAAAATACGAAATTTGTTTTCAAAAATAAACAAAAAACACAAAAATAATGTTGAAAATGTTCAAAAATGATACAAATTATTTCGGCTCCGTGAAAGTTATATTTTCGAGAGGGAGGGAGGGAGGGATGGAGGGGGGGGGGAGGGGAGGGTTTGAAATATTATATTTTTTGGACAACTTTCAACAATTCAGTCTTTTTTCTTACATATATATATTTTTTGAGGTTTTGGCAACACTGCATCATTTGATCGATAGGTACCTTTCACTCTTGTGCAATTTTTACATCTATTTTTCTGCAGATTGAAACTTAAAATCGTTTTTACAAACTTCTTGGGAGTATTTTTGGAGAATTTTTTAGATTTTTTTCTGATACCCAATTCGATATTTTTTTTATCAATGTCAGTACCTACCTATCAGACAGTTTAGTGAAGATTCTCACAGCAACTTGTGCAACATTTTAGAAAACTTTAGCCTATTATTTTTCTTTTCTCAATGTTTTTTTTTTGCTATTTTTAGTCATTTTTATGTTGATATATTGCTATTTTTCAGTCGATTTTAAGCAATTTGGTAAATATTTTAGGCAGATATTTAGTAAGTATTTTATGAAAATATAACACAATTTGAACGATTTTTCGCCAATTTTTTGCATACAAATATGTACTTGATAAATGAATTCAGTAAATTTAATGTAAATTTTTTAGCACTTCTGAAATACGATATCATTTTATTGATCATTTCATTATTTTTGAAAATTTTTATGTCAATTTTCGAAATAGTGGGGCAAGGGGATGAAGAGATGATGTATCTGATCATACTAAAGTTCGAAACTGCGAATTGTAAGTATGAAATATAAAGGAAAAAAAACACCAAAATTGAAATGAATTTAAGTACTTAACACTCAAATTAAAATTAAGTACATACGAGTAGGCAATCATTTTACTTTCATTTATGAGAAAATAAACGAATGCTCCACCTCCTGAGATCAAACAATTGGTTTTAAATCGCTCCTTTTTTTCCATCTCTCACTCATATTATAATCACACTTTGATGTGTATTTCAAATCGAGTAGAAATACAAATGAAAACTCAGGAAAAATTCAAAAATATCACGAGTAGGTACCTACCTATCACAACTGCTCAAAAAATCTACACCAGGAAGCAGGACGAAGTGTACTAAAAACACATGGAAGATGACAAGCTATATACGCATGCACTGGAATGGGAATGGGGACGATCCAGCAGACAAAAAAAATTAAGTTTTTAAGCACCGAATCAATCAAGATGTCTGAGGAAGTGTTCCGAAGAAAAAGGCAGCTGAACAAGACTATAAAACTTGACAATATCGACAACTCGTTGATCCTACGATCTTACTGTTCCTCATATTTCACACATACTCGTACAATTTAAAAATGTCTATCATCGTTTCATCTGTTTTTTTTTTCTCTTTTTTCTTTATTTGAAAAGAGACAGCAAACATCATTACTTTGATCGATAAATTTCGAAGTAAAACTCAAACAATTACCTTCTCCGATTACATTTTTTAATCTACAGTGTTGAATCAGCTCAGCACCAAAATATAGGTACCTATACGAATAAATCTGTATGTTTTATGTGTATACTGGATAGATATCTTAATAGCCAATTGGAACACTGTTAGAGGCCGAGATACGAGATGATACCTCGATACCACATGAGGAGGAGACCCACTACATACTCGTACAAGGTATACAACCTCCTTTTCGTTTGGAAATTTCTCAACTTTCTGGAAAAGTATAAAAGTACACTCCGGGGTATCCTATATTCCTAATAATAGAAAGTCAAAAACTCAACTTTTACGTCAAAATATGATTGCTATGTTTTGGATTTTGATACGAAAGTGTCGTTGAATTCGTCAATTACACGTTACGTTATTTCGTTCCGATCGCGAGTTCGCTTATCGACAGATATTTTCATTTCGAGCCGAGTGTAAAAGTTTTCCAGCTTTTTGTAAATTACGGCGAAAGTTTCCTTTGTTTGGAAAAGTTTTTCTCAGAGACTCGCTACCGTTTTATAGGCTCCTAGTGCGTTAAAGTTTTCTAGTTTCACCGTTCTAAAATGTTGTTAGGGTTAGGGTTGCGTTTGGTTGGTGTAAGGGATACGATACTTGGGATGATACGATACATAGTGTACATAGTTGCTCGAAACAAGCATGTTTCCGAGTGGGCTATAGATTCGTTCGAGTGGAATGTTGACGTAGGGGAAACTTTCAACCCAGGTAAAGTTTCATTTCGAACTAAATTGTGTTGGAAACATTTTTACCAAAATTATGATATTCGACCTGTTACTCTTCAATACGTTTTCAATTAAGAATAGGAAGAAAAAAAATTTCATTTTTACTCTTCGATTCAAAATCTAGGTAGGTACGATACATTAAGTTTTCCCCATAAAGGTAGGTAAGAATTCTTGTGTCTAATTTGTTATTAGTATATTAAGTACTCAACAATGGAGGCATTCTTAATTAACTCCCGATGGAGGAAGGTGGTGTTTATCAAAGAGCCACTCACCTCTCGCAGGTATGTAAACACAGGGTGTCTAACAAAATCTGAAAACTAAAAAGAAGGACTTTTGAAGGACCTTGGAAGGACCTTTTGGAAGTACATTTTTAAAATTAAAAATGCACCTACTGACCCCCCCCCCACCTTTCATTTTTACAAAGTTGCCAAAAAAAAACGTCGAAAATTTATAATTTTTAAAAGAAACAAAAAAATTAAAAATATGTATTCAAAATAGACCTGATAAATTTCTTGTCTAATGACTACCAAATCCAAAAAATAAAAAAACAAAATTTTGTACTTTTTTCCTATTTTTTTCATTTTTTTTTTCATACTTACATCATATTTTAAACATAGAAATTGAGTAAAGGAAACTACTTTGATGAACGATAATTATTTTAATATCAGGAATGGTACCAAATTTTTTAGTAACCAAAAAGTAATCAAAAAGTGACTAAAAAATTTTTTAATGTAGGTAATAAAAAGGAGTTGAGCAAAAAACTCTCCACACAAAACATTACATTTTATTTTCAGAGGCGTTACAAAACGATGCGTGGTGGGAGATGGAGAAGGGGTGAGACTGAGACATTCTTTCAATTTTTTTCGCTAGATTTTCCCAATTTTTTACTCCAAACTCCCCCCTTTCCCCTCCACATCAAGATTTTTTCCAAAGAATTGGCCAGATGTGGTTCGAACCATTTTTGAAAAAGGGAAGCTGGAAACAAAAATGTTGAACAAAAAATTTATTTGAATTTTTTATTGATTCGATTATATTTTTGGAATTTCTCGAGTTGATTTTTCCATTCTAGGAAATGTTTGAAAATTGTTGTAGCAGAATTGCAATCTGACCGAGTGAAGCGAGGATGAAAGCTGTGAAAAATTGAAAATTCAAAACGTAAAACATCATTTTTTATGCAAAAAGTTGATTTTCATAGTTTCAAAATTGACAAATTTTAAAAGTTTTCAGAAAATTTTATAGGTATTTATCAAAGATAAAAATATGAATAAACGCCCGAGCGAAGCGAGGGCAAAAGCTTTTGGAAATTCACAATTCCTGAGTAGTAAAACAGCATTATTTTCAATTTGAGGAGTCATATTTTCTACCCTTTAACTTCAGTCACAGAAAAGAAAAGAAAAATGATCTAGCCCGAGCGAAGCGAGGGCGAAAGCTGTGGAAAATTGATACAATATGAAACGTAAAAGAACACCATTCCTAATTTTTATTAAATGACAGAATTATTAGAAAATTCGGAAAAAAGAAGGACCTTCGGGAAAAAAGAAGGACTTTTGAAGGACTTTTTGAAAAAGAAGGACCAATAGGCAAAAAGAAGGACTTTTACTGACCCGGAAGGACCGGAAGGACCGTTAGACACCCTGAAACAAAATGACATCGATCGTTTTTTTAAATATTGAATTTTATAAAAAAAAAAAAAAAAAAAAAACCTCACCAAGCTACAGAAATCCAGATTTTGAGATTTACGCGTTGAAGTTGGAATGACCCCTCTACCCCTTCCCCCATTTTTGTTCAAACTTGTAGCCATTTAATTTCTAAGCTTACTATCAGTCAAACTTTCAAAAAAAAAATCATAACAAAGATGGATTAAATGAATTCAAGTATTCATTTTACACATTTTCATAACCTCTGCCATTTTTACGACTTTGAAAATAATTTAACAACTCTTGAGTCATTTTTGGGATCATCGAGCACTGTTTTCTTCGTTCAAAATTATTATTTTTCAGAGTCATCTGTTTAAAAAAAAATTAAAAATTTGTTACCCAGACCTTAAACAATTAATTCTTCATCTTGACCAGTCAAACAAGGCAATTTTTCACTTAAAAATTTTCGGATGATTTCACAAAACTAATTTCAAGTTTTTTTGGTAATAATGTACCATGCAATGTCAGGTTTTCATCAATTTTTTGTCAGTTCAATAATTTGCAAGACGTTTTAAACAGACCATTTTGAGGTTTTCTTCGTATTTTAAATTTTTCATCAAATTTTTATAGTACCTACTTAGTTGTAAATTTTTTTTACAAACATAGGTATTTTTAAATTTCAGAGAAATATTTTGGTAAAAATGATTTTAAGAAAGGAAATACTCATCACTTTCAAGAAATCGAAAAAACATTTTGTAGATAAAAACTTATAAAATCTTTTTAAAAAATGAAAATTGGCCAAAATGGGAGAAAAAGTGGGACTCCTGTATTCCAGAAAATCACCCGATTTTAGACAAAGTAATGGTCTCAGGTTTTCGCAGCAATGATCTACATCAACGCAGAATCTCAAATACTGTACCTACTTATCTTTTGGAACAAGGTCATTTTCCCCAAAAACAGGTTGGGTACGGGCTAAAGTAGGAAACCATGATTTTTTTTTTTTTTTAAATTTCCTTTTTGAATACTCATATCTCCCTTCCAGGAATAGGTACCTCTGGAGCTAAAACTTTTTCTGGGTGATTTTTCAGTTAAAATGAATTAAAAGGTCTTATTTAAATTCCGTCAAAATTATCTGATATATTTTTTTTTTTTCGTGATGTACCCTGAATATTCATAGCCTACTTATTTGTTTGGATTTCGCCATTTTCCCAATCAAATCGAATCTGGTTGAATCTAATTGGATTTAATTTTAGATAAAATTTGATTCAAATCTGATTCAATTGGATCTAGTTGGATCAAAAATTGTTTTCCTGAGCTTTAAAAAACTTCACAATTCTTTTTAAATCCAATAAAAACTAAAACGTTGAAAATTTTTCAAAATTTTGAATAAATTTTTGGTTTGAAAATTTCAACATATTAACAACATTAATCTCTTAGAATACCTAGCTTGAACCTGAATATAAAAATATCATTTTACCTCTGGACAATTTTACCTAAGTGGATCTGAAAGTGAAATGATCTAAAAATCGAATTGATTATTTTCAGGAAATAATGAGAATAATACGTATGTTTATCCTCCTCTCCCACTCAGGGAAAGGTTTGAGCCTGAAACGAAAGTAAAATGGCTGAAAAAATCCAATTCAAGTCCTCAGAAATACCTAAAGGTAAAATGTAAAGATATCGGATGAATTTTTCAAAAAACACAGACGCTGAACCCCCCCTCCCTCGCTCCCTCAGGATAAGCTTAAATTTGCACGTAAAATAACACCAAAAAAACATCGAAATTCATCAACTCATGTCCTCAAGAATGCAGATTTCAAAGTACCTCCAGACCAACTTTTCTAAATTTTGATCTCCCTCTCCCTCTCTTGGGAAAAATTGTAGGTCTGAAAGTAAAATAAACCCCCAAAAAATGGAGCCGGGGGGGGGGGGGTTCATAAATGCATGAAGGTAAGCAGATTTCAATAGTATATCAATCGAATTTCTGACATTTACAATTTTAGCCCTTTCTCATCTCTCTTCCAGGAATACTTAATTCTTCATTTTTTTTTTAAACACATGATTTTTCCAACATTTCATTGTCATGTCATTAGAGAAATGAATAGCAAAATATAAAGGAATGGAGAAAAATTAATTTTAATCATTTTGAGTTGGCCAATGGGTATATTACATATACTTCCAACTCCAATTTTTTCATTAAAAAAAAAAACAAAAAAAACTTTAGTTTTTTTACTCTTTGAAAATGTAAAAAACATGGAAACGTCAAAAACTCAGATTTTTTAAAGCATCCTTGAACAGGACAACATGCTAGGTGAAGTAGTCGTTCTATTAAAATTTTAATTGGTACAAAATTCTGACATCAAAAAAAATTATGTACCTACCAATTTTTTTTAATTCTTCGAAATTCTGTAATTTTTTAAATCTGTTCAAACAATCAATAAATTTCATAATTTTTAAAAAATATACCTACAATGCACAAAACTTTGAGGTTATAAAAACTAAAAAGGCAACTTTTTAACTGGATTGCGTTGGGAAATTTGAAAAATTCTGACAATCAACCCTCTTCTGAGTCATTTAGATAATAAAGCTGGATAAGAAAGCCGAAAGTCATTTAGATAATGAATGCTGGATAAGAAGGCCAAAAAACGAGGAAAACTAATAAAATTTCTCAAATTTTTTTGTTTTTATAAAAATGTGAAGGAAAGCTTCAAAAACTGGTCTTTGTTGCAGTAAAGGCACGTTAATGGAAAAAAGTAAAAAAGTAAGTAGGTAAGTGTTGTTTTCAAATCATTTACACAGAACAGTTTTATTGGTTCGTTTGGCTCAAAAAATATAGGTACCTACGAGTAATGTATTATTCAACTATTGAAACGATTATCATTCACTTACTTTATAATTTTATTCGAGTTGCACTATTTTTTAGGCATTTTTAGCCATTTTTTACTGTTAAAATTTCAAAATCCTCATTAGGATAATTTTGAAAATTTACAAAAAAAAAATTGTTTACGAATTTGATTTTGAGATCCTTCTCTACAATTCATTTATTGAAACGGTAATTATCTGTATTTTCGAATAAGTGGGTACCTACCTAACATTACAATAATCATGAGTTGGTACTCTTAGAAGTAATTTTGGGCTACACAACTTTCACCAACATTTTACTCATCACAGTACCTAATTTTGACAAAAAAATGAGTTTATGTTGATATTGATTTTTTTTATCTTCCAAAAAAATTGAGAATTTATTGAGACTTTTAAATCAGTAGATAACAAATTTTTTACATCGTCTCAAATCATAAAATAATTAATTTTTTCACATTCAAATAAAATTCTATTTTTTTTCTCGCGCAATTCGTAATTCACCTTTCTTACAGTCAAGTAGGTACCTACGTAAATATGTAGTTACCACTCGAGTTAAACCTGTAAATCAATATCTTATCGAACACCACCCTCCCAAAAAGAATAGTCCACACAACCCCTACACCTTTCCTGACACCCTATTCGCGAAAGGTTTAAAAATTGATTATTTCCTTTCAACCGACTGCCAATGTTTCACCCTTTTCTATTAGCGTAGCACGCAACCCTCTTTTAAATCCTACAACCCTAATGCTTGAAAGTCAAAAGCGTTACTTTTACAATGGTTTGATTGACTGTTATACGTTTTCGAGCTGACAACAACAAATCGAACTCGGTACATTCGGACAACGACCGACACTACGGTGTTATTCACCATTCGAGGAGTAACCTTGCCCTAGACATGGTCCATGGCCACACTACATAGGCCTATGAAGGTTGCTCTTTGCGAAGGTTTTCATCCCACACACTACACATATACGTACGTTAAGGGTAGTTTTTTATTCGCGGTACCCTCGACAATGGTATATTCTCCTGGTATCGAAATAGTGCGGAAATTCATTTCGAATAGTGGGAGTAGAATAATTTAAACGGCTAGAACGTGTAATGCGAGCTTTTCGCTCTACGAGGATCGTATTCTGCGCGCTTTACACTTTACAGAGTAATTTTACGCTTAAGACGGTGCAAACGAGCGTCAATTTGTAAGAATTTTCCGGCCAAATGCGCGAAAAACGCTGGGTATAGTGCACAGTGCACAGAGTCAGACTGAAATTAATAATGCCAAAATATGACATTATTCTTTTTTACCGTTTTCGTTTGAATGTTCCGCACGGCGTTAATTAATAAGCATCAAGTGAGAACAAAATTTATTCAACGTAACACCCATCTATAACGTTACTGACACAGTTTGTACGAAGAATCGTTGTTGTTTTGTAAATAATTATGCCGTAACTGGCGAATATGGGCCGCGATTTAATCAAAATCATGGCGGAATTAAATCCGAGCTCGGCTATAATGTCCATATGTTATTACTAATAGTAGGATTTAGTATTTATTTATAATTTTTTCTCTGCCATTTTATAGTTAATCAGTGCTTCATATATGTCGGTAATCGTCGCAGTTATTTTTTTTTTTTTTTGCAAAATGGAATATTTATACCTCGAGTTGAGAGCAGAATCCTGGTTAATGGTAATTCCTCCCTACTCTTTCTCTCTTTCAGTCACCTTTTTGATATGCTAATGTTATTAATCATGTTCTAGCTATTCCACAAATGGACATAATTTTACTACCTAAGCTACGTCACAGGTCAGTGATTCGAACAACGGTGTTAATGTCTTCACTAACTAATAGGTGCCTATTCACTTTTGATTTTATGATAATTAAAACGACGAGATGATGATGATACAGATGCCAGGTATATTTAAGTAAATTTACTATGCAACTGAATAAGCCAGATCATGATACATTACGTATAGGAAAGTAACTAAGGAAGTCTCATCAACTGGATTAAAAATGTCATCAGCCAGTATTTTGATGCTATCCAATAATGATCGATCAAGATGCACTTTATTGAACTACTTCTATACACGCCATCCATGGTACATACTTAACGCGATGTTGGTGATAAATACTCGAGTTAATCTGCAGCTATACGTACGTCAAGTATCACGAATGTAAAAATTAATAACTGTAAATTGGAACGTGCCATTTGAAGGTCATTCTAACGAGTTAAATATGTACATAAGAGCCAGATGAAGCAGAGACGTAACGAAATGATGAGTCGTGGGGAGGGGAGGGGAGGAAGGTGAGACTGAAATTTTCCCAAATTTTTTCGCCAGATATTCTCAATTTTTATCTCAGATTCCCTGCCCCCTTATAGATTTTTTCAGCCAATTGGCCAGGTGTGATTCAAACAAATTTTGAAAGGGGAGTTGGAAACAAAAATGTTAAATAATTTTAAATTTTCAAAAAATGTGAACTTTTAAATTGATTTGGTCATGTTTCCAAAATTTTACAAGTCAATTTTTCTACTCTTGAAATTTTTTGAAAAATTGCACAGCAGAATGAATAGGTAAGTATCTGTACAAAAACTGTGAAAAAATGATCATTCGAAGCCCAAAATAACATCATTATTCATAAATGGAAACAAAAATTGATTTTCATGGCTTCAACATTTTTAATTCTCAGGAAATTATAACATTTTCAAAAATAGGAATAAAGCCCGAGCAACGCGATGGCAAAAGCTCTCAAAAATGCACAATTCTTCATTTTTTCAGGAGAAAATTTCATGTTTTTAAAAAGACTCAATTTTGGCAAAAATTAGAAACTGTTCAAGTACGAATTTTTTATGGAAAATTGGAATTTTTTTGATATTTTAGCAGAAGTTGAGACTTTCTGGCCGTTTTGATTGGAATGAAGAGACCTTCTTTTGGGAAATTTCAAGTAAAACAACATTATTTTTGATGTGAGATGTCAATTTTTTTACTCTCTAATTTTGGTCGGAGAGTTGATGAATGATCTGACCTGAGTGAAGCGAGGGCCAATTCTTTTGAAAATTTACTCCTAATTCAAGATCAAGAAGTAAAATCCATGGTTTTGGTAATTCTTTGATTTTTCCAACTTACATAAAATAATGTAGATTCTTCCCAATTTTTTCTAATCACCCAATTTACCTTAAAAATGCCCAACTTTTTGCCGACAGTTTTCTATCTGAGGACCCCCCCCCCTTCTATACACAACACACCTTGTTCGGCATACTTGTGAAATGTAGACATTTTTGGATAAAATCACATCGAATTACAAATTATTTTTAGATTGATCCTAAAATCACAAGATGCAAAATGAAAATTTGTTCACAACTGTGTGTATAGTACACACTTCCTGCTTCGAATTATGTTACTGGTATTTTTGTGTAATAGGTAATTTCCATAATATATATTGGAAGAAAAACAGACCCACAGCTTGAAAATTTTCATTGCTCTAAAATTCATTTTCAATCACAGATCGAGAAAAATTGAATACTGAATTTCAACATCCGTAAAAATGTTGCCTATTTCCTGTAATTAAGGCTTCGTCAAGGTTCAAAATTAATTTTGAATGGACATTTTTGGTCAGCTTGATCAAAAAATACAATTTTCCTTCCCGTGACTTTCGATTTCACCAAAATTATATTTTCAAACACTTTCTGTTGACCTCCGACTGCTTCAAGGTTGAAGAAGGGAGTGGGGAGGTGCTCAAATGCCATAGTTCGTAAATACTTGTACATTTTGAATAACCATTGCAAATACATATTTGTACAATGACTTTCACGATTTGGAAGATAACTTAATGTAGATTTTTGAAAAATTGAAATTTGAACTATTTTTTTAATCAAAATTTGAACTTTGAAAATTGAACTAGGTTTAAGTCGAAGCTAAGACATAAAATTCTGGAAAATAGCGATGGTGGGCAAATAAGGTACAGCAGTAACTTTTTATATTGGTTCGAAGTACTGTATTTTGAAAATAGCCTCTTTGAATAAAATGAGATAGGTAATGTAATTATCAATGCTTTGTTTTTTCGATTCATCTCTTGTGCCTCTACAGTCAGCATTCATAGAGAGAATTGAAGACTTGGACCCAAGGCGGGATTTTCTTAGCCCCCTCCCCCTTCTACCGCAATAAATCTATTCAATTACAGATTTGACATTCGTTTTTTTAGGGTAAACTTTCTCACAATTGAAATTTAAGGCTTATTTTGTCAAACTGCACAAAATTGAAAAATTTTCACATTCACATACGAGGTCAAGTGAATTGAGCATCTTTCAAATCTACCTAAAATTTTTTTAAAAAGTTGGAAATTTTCCAATTTGATTTTCAATTTTTGATTGAAAAATAATACGAAATTATTGATTTTTCATATGCAAATATTCTTAATAAATTATCAAGTTAAAATAAAAATACTGATAATTTGATGTACCTAATATTTTCCATCTGTCAATTAAAATTCAAAAACTTTATTTTACCCCGTCTCTTTATTGGGGGGGGGGGGGTCTAGAATAAAGAAAGCTGCATTTGAAACGAAATGAAAAGAAATATGGGAAAAGAACGAAAAAGCAGGAGAAAATCAAGAAGTAGGTATGTATTTTAATGAAAAATTAAGTTTAACATTTTTCAACTAATAAAAATGCAACAGTGCATCTTTTTATTTCACTCCATGACTTTTTCATGATTGAAAGTTCATTGCAAATTTACTTTACCACTATATGAATCACTTGAATCAAAAAAATATGTACTCGTATAGGTATTTCACCGCTGTTCCTGAAAATTAATGCAATTTCTATGAGCTTGAGGGAAGCTGGGTGAAGCATTCATCTTCCCTAAGTTCCACTTTGATATTTCCAACTCAGCTTAGTTACCTATATCGAAAATACTATTCTTCAAGCAGTCAAAAATTATTTTAAAAAATTCAATTTTTAATTTTTTACTGGGAATTTAAAAAAATGCAATTTAATATCACGTTGACCTTTTTTGGTTTCGATAGCTCATTTGTCTCGATCTCGAAATCCAATTTCACGATTTTAGTAGTGACAATGAAATGAATATTGAATAGGCAAATGTTCATTCTAAATCAGTGAAAATTCCTAAAATTCGGCAAAAAATTGAGGACAATTTAGTACATAAATTAAATATAGATAAAAAATAGCTGAAAAAATAAGTAAAAATTAGTTAATGAATTATTCTTATTTATCAGTCAATTTCACTATAGTTTTTCTTGAGCTGCAATTTTCATTTAATTTTAGTTGTTTTTCACTGATTCAACATCGAAAGGTTAGGTTCAGTAACTTCTTCAATATTGAATGTTTCTTGCCAATTCGTGCTTGAGAATTTTGTGGAAAAGAAGGTTTATTCAAGATAGAGAAATAATTAGGTAAATAAATATATTGGTCGATTTCATCCTACAAACACTTATGAAATTTACAAAAGCCATACTGCAAAATTAGGGGGGGGGAACTTTCAAGGCCACTGAAATGCTGTTTTATGGAATTCGGGTATTTCCTCTTTGAATTATGTAGGAAACCCCGCCTCTCCTCTCCCTCAATTAAATAAAAATGTTTGGGAAAAATCTGCTAAGCGTTGGCAGATTGTTTCCTATCAAGTGTCAAAATTAGTGTATTATAATTATTTTCAAGTCGAAAAATTTTATTGGAAAGAAAGAAAGAAAGAAAGAATAGAAAAATAATTTATTTTTCACGAAGTTTCTATCTTACTGTTTTACAAAATCGTTAAAAAAAAAACATTATTCTTCACAAGTTTCAATTTTTTGAAAATGACTTTCAACCAAGTTTTTTCCGTCCAAACAATTTTTTTACATTTTATAAATGAATACATAACCATCTCACATAGTTTTTCTATTTTTAAACTTGGTATAAATCTAATAAAATGAGTAAAATCGGCAAAAAATTTGAAAATTGTGGTAAAAATATTGAATTTTGATCTCTCTTTAAGTACTCTCTTCTCAGAAATATATCATAGTGATGAACGAATACGCTGTGACGAGCCAAATTTTATTCACTGTTGATACAGGCGATTTGGAATTAACGAACAATGTTCCCTTTTAATCAAGTTATCCATTTTATTTAAAAAAAAAAAAAAAAAAAAAAAAAGTTGGCCCTTAATTTGATTAAACGAAAATCCATAATAAACAACCAAATCAAATTTATTCCTGACAATAACAATTCAATAGATAGCCCTTTTTTGCAAACATTTATATCAAGATATCGATCTCTGAAAAATCAAATCAAATTCCAATTTGTCGACCTAATTCATTAAAATCATCACATCACTACCTATCTATTTAGAAAGCTACTGTTTAAATACGTATTATAAATACGAAAAAGAAAACTTTTCACAATGACTCAAAATGCAGATCATTGAATTACCTATTCCAAGACACCTGAACAACATCACACACGCATACGACTCATCATCATTTCATCAACAAACATACTCGTATAGGTAAATAGACCAGACCCACCACCCAGACCAGACCTACCTACTGTGTTACTCGTTTCTCAATCACACAAAAAACCCTGGTCAGACCATCGATATAGGTATAAGGTATACCATAATAAACTCATTCAAGAATGTTCTCATCAATTTCACATCCGTTTATACAAACTCTTTATAGTAGTTAAATTTGCACAGTGTTCTGTACACCCAAGTCTAAAGTGGTGAGATCCAATCCAGTCAAAAGAACTGAAAGCGATTTCATCTCGTCGTCGTCGCTTTTATCGAACAGTCGAGCAACTAAATAACATTATAATAATGCAACATGAAATCTCACTTTTTGCTCCATCAAAGGAAGCTTTGATTTGGCGAAATCACATCGCTATTATGGCGCTTGTAAATTAAAACACTACAATAAAAAAAAAACAGGTCTATCTATGTACTGATAGGTATGTCTTTTCTATTTACTATGTTAATACGTCGTCAGCTTTTTAATCCCATAATGTTCGAATATAACGAGCAAACGAGCTATAAATCGATTGACAAAAGATACGAAGAGTTTCAAAAGAAGAAAACATAAATTAATGACTAACTTATTTCATTTTTTTAAAACGCTTTTCAACTGTTCAAACATCTCTATTGCAATTCGTTTCATTATACCGCACATGGCGCTGTCATTTGTGATAAATCACCTCATTACCAGTTTAACAAATCTGACCCCGAAGTATTTTCGGCGAGACTTACAAGACGGTTTACCTTATTGTAATGCAGTTGTCATAACCGAGCTGATGATTAATATTTTATGTGTTTGGTTTCGTCTGTGTGTGTTTTTTTTACTCGATGCAACGATGCAAAATATTATGCAAATCCGGTCTATCTATCTGTATAATGATGGAATGCTTATTGGACTCAATTTTAATACAACCTCATTGAGATTCTAACGTCCACTTGTGGTCAGTGATTACCACATCGTGTAGGTCTAATTAGAAGTTGTCTTACTGGAGCGGAATTTTTTCAATATTATGGAAATTGGTGACGCATAACCACAAATACGGGTATTTAATTTATGGATTGGTATCTCAAGTATAGGAATAACTTATGTACATCGAGATCAGCTAATTCTCACAGCTTAACGTATAATTTTCAAGTTGACATAGAATATGAAACATTCCTGCTATCAACTGGATGAAAATTGATTACGTATTGTGGCAAAGATTAGAATTCAAAACTATTACGAAAAAATGCCAAGAATATCTAAAGGACACCAGCTTCGATCAGGAAGAAATCCAAAGATGGAAAGGAAAAGCAATTGCTTGATTTTTTGATCGAATTTCTTCTAATTTCGAATTAAAGCAGCATCCAATCGAAATTTGAACTCACAACTCACCCTAGGGATATCCAAAACACTGCTGACAATTCCATCACATATTTTAAGAGGTCACTTCAGCGCCGATGGGAATTTCCATTTCGACGTGAGAAGCTTTGCTTTCAGTATCAGTCATGCGACTCCTCGTAAATCATCACCATCTCACATCGTGAACACCTCTAGCTAATAATAAAACCATATAATCACAACGCAAATGTAAGTAATAATAAAACATCAAAAACCTCTCGATCTCGAATTTGACCACCGTCACACATTCCTACATAACCAATGTAGGATGAACTCGGAATCGGAATCGGAAACAAAACGAGGGATGCAATAAAAACCGTGAACATAACTTGTGCATAAGTTTCTTACGTACAACTTTCTCATTGTTTCATGTAGTCGATTTATTTGCGCTTTATTGCCATTATTTCTCAAAATGCACTCGGTGATTTATGCTATAAAACTTTTTATGACATCGATGGACTCGTTTGAAAAAAAAAATGTCTTTAAACCATCATGACGTCTAAGTCACCTATAATATGTACCAGCCAGTTGTCAACGAAAAGGAAAAATACAGAAGAACGAAAGCAAAACCGAATGAATCCGTGACCGGAAAAAAGTCCCATGTCATAGGTCGTAACCTTAATACCATTTTTTTTTCATCGTTAAGAAAAAATAATGAAATAATAAATTTGACAATCATTTTGAGAAATTCAATACTTAGTAGGTAGCCTATTGAGAAATTTCACTCGAATAATTTAATCATTATCAAATGACGAATAATTATAATGACCGTATGCTTTGTCTATAATATAGTTTGCAGTTCTAATGAGGATAGACTATTATCCTTTGATGAACCAACTTTCGTTTTTTTTCTCATCGAATACCGCGAGGTGGGTAATCGTATGTAATATAGGTATGGTAGTTATGTACATTCAAATGCCATTTCTATAACTAAAATGTATCTATAAAAGACAATTTGTACCACTAACTACGTCTACGAAGCGCAATCTAATAGAGATAGAAGGAACGTATGACTCTAATACAAAGAAACGTGTATCTAACTAATATAACTAATTAGAGTGATGCGAGAATATGAATAAAATGAGATTTTGTTGAGAGAAAATTGAACTAAAATTTTGTTCTATTTGTATTCATTAAAGATATCTAACTTATCAAGTTATCACAAACAAAATAAAATAAAATAAAATAAAATTGAAAAAAATAAGTAAAAAATTTTGTGACAGAAAATCTTGATACCCAAAGCAAAAATTCAAAGTTTATAAAATTTTTTATTAAAATTTCCCAATTGGCAAACCGTATTTATTTATTGAAAATTGGGGGAAAATTTTGTAACAAGAAAATCTATGTTGAATAATTCACTGAAAAAAAAAAATTCAATAAAAATATGTAGACAGGAACTCCATTTTGAAGCAATTCAAATCAATTTAAGACGATGAATCATTAGAAATGCCTTTTATTCAAATCGAAATAAACTTGATAATACATACAGGATGTCCTTAGTCTTATGAAATATTTCTCCTAATTCTGGTTTGAATATTCCCAGTTTTGGGTTCTTTAAAGAAAAATACAACAAAAAAAATGTCAAAAAAAAACAATGATTTCTATTTTGAAAGTTCCTCACCCCGAAAAATGTACATCAAACACAAATTGGGCTTGCATGAAATTAATATTTTAATATTCGACCTTCCATTTTGCAATTGTTTCACTTCAAGAACCCAAAAAAAATTGAATGAAAGCCAAAAATGATCGAATTTTTGTACTTATCAATTTTATTGTTTGAAATTATTGCTGCATGGGGAATTTTTTGGGGATTTAAAAATTTTGAGTCGATCAAAAATCATCTGGACACTCTCCTTAGAGGTTCGAGAAATGAAAAAAACTTTTTCGAACATTGATTCAAAACTTCAAAAGTTTAGAACCTGGCACCAATATTCTATAATTTAAAAAAAAACAACAAAAAAAAACAAAGATTCAAATATGTATCAAAGAACCAATTTACTTCTGAGAAAGAAAAAAGTAATTGAAGCAATGATTTTTATCTTGAAAAGTAAGTACATAGATGAACAAGAAGTAACAAAAACTGTCTAAAAAAGTAAACAAAAATAACCAAATTTTATTTTAAAAAATCCAATGCTTACTTTTCATGGTCATTTTCTAGATTTGTACTTTTTCCGCAATTTTTCTTCAAATTTTGAGGCAAAACTTTGATAAAAGTAACCAAAAGTCTAGCCGATAAGTTGCTGTATATGGCTCATTAAATGAAATAAAATAAAAAAAATTTACTTTTTTAAAATAGGTAGTTGGTAATTTTTTGTGGTAAAAATACTAAACTTTTAGAAACCAATACCTAATGAAAAAGATAACTTTGTTGAACTCTCTGCAATATGAAAAAGTCGTCACAAAAAAAATAGTCCCACAAAATATTCAAGATGTAACATTTTTCCGAAAAGAAAACTTATTTTCAGGTAACGATGAAAAGTCACGAACTTCATCTTAAAACAATGGTTACTTTTTGTGATTTCAATGGCACAAAAAATTGCAAAATGAAAAATAACAGGTTTTTCATAATCAACGAACTTCTGATCTGGAGAATTTCATTTTCAAAAAACCTACAAAATTTATACTCAGCTCAAAAGAACAGATTTAATTTTCAAAGAAACCATCAATAGTTTTAAAATCGAAAATATTCCATAATTACTTTGAAATGGATTTAATATTACGAAATTTTTTCAAAAAGTATCTACTTAATTAAAATATCAATAAAAAGAACGTCGAATGAATATTTCCTCTTTAAACGATTTTTTGAGAATTTTATAGTTTTTTTGGGGAGAGGGGAGTTGAACTTATAAATTTTGAAAGGCACCCTTTTAAATGAAATCATCGAAATCACCTTATCTACAATCTTCATCTAATTAAATTGAATCATGTGAAATAAATTATCAGACTACCTATCAAAATTTCAACATGAAAATTACAAAAAAGCTCCAATTGGGATTAAACATTAAAATTGATCATTTTTTTTGAAGAAAATTTGATTAAATGTAGACATTTTCCCATCAATTTGTACATATGCTTATATGTACTTAGTACTCGTAGTTCTTCAAAAATCTTCATCAATAATTTTTTCAAAAATGACATTTCAGATTGAAAATTTGTTCCTGATGCAGCAATACTTGAATTTGAATATAATATGTATAATCTATTTTTTAAATAAAATTTTCTCTAATTTTTGTTTTTTGTCCTGTTTTTATGTTGATTTTTTTTTATTTGCATGTTTTCAACTATTAATGATAGATTTCTTGAGAATATATTATATTTTTTTTTCAAAATCTAGAGCAAACCATAGCCTTTTGCATATCTAGTTATCCTATTTAGGTACAGAAAAAATTTCAAATTATGATAGGGCACCCTGTACGTGAAAAGACAGATTATTCTTTTATTCTAAATAAAATATAAATTTTCCATTTTGTTTTTTTTTTTGGTAAAAAAATGAGCAAAACCATAACTAACCCCTAAAATTCAAATTACTTGAAAAATAATGTAATAAGTATCTTGGTGTTCCATCCTCCTTAACAACAATATAAAGGAATGAAACACCAATTTTTTTCAAGTAAGGTAGACAAATTTTTGCTTACGATTTGGAAGAAGTTTGATTTGTTCGTTTGAGTTGGAATGAAGGACAACAATTTTGTGGATTCTGAGCTCATTGCTTCTCAATTTCAAATAATCTAAAACCCTTCAAGCCTTCAATTGTTCAGTCGCTACAATTTTTCTCACCTTGAGAAATACTTTTACCCGAAACTGAGCAATTTACCTATTCAGACGCTCTCACAGAAATTAGGTAGCAAATTTTTTGTTTTTAATGATTTGACTCTAGTCTAAAGTCTTAAGACATTTCATTCATTGCAATACAAAAAATGTTTCCCACCTTGAGAAATACTTTTACCCGAAACTGAGCAATTTACCTATTCAGACGCTCTCACAGAAATTAGGTAGAACATTTTTTGTTTTTAATGATTCAACTCTTGTCTAAAGTCTTAAGAAATTTCATTCATTGCAATACAAAAAACTTCTGATGAATTTCTGACTATGTCGATGCCTATTACAGCTTCATTATGAGTAAATTTTGAAATTCAACGTAACCTCATTAAAAAGCTAACCACCCCCGTCTAACCTTGAACTCGAACTTGACCATTTTTTTTTCAACTCAACATTTCAAGTCTCGAAGCACTATATCAAATATCACGTATTTTTATTCGACATTATGCAAAAAAAAACTTGTCGTTAAGTTGGTATGAATGATTCACCGCATAAAAGTAACGCTACAAAGAACCTGTTGCACGTCGGCGACGTTCCACATTTAGCACGTACAGATAGGTACTTCCGTATGTGAGGAAAACCACGAGGTTTTTTTATAACGAGGAAAAAAATCAATTAAACTCCAAAATCGAATACATCGGTGACGACCATTCATTCAACGAGTAAGCATTTTTTTCGATTTATTTCAACAAGAGATTTCTGTCTGTCGTTTTTAGGTAGGTAAGCAGGTATTCATATTCTCGCATTTCCTCGATAGAAAAATATAGGTACGTAAACTATCTATACACATTTTGTCGCAAAATATAAAACCGTACCTAATTCTTTAGTTTGATCCGAACTATTTGTTTCTTCCGCTAATAACCTGGCTTCCTCCAAATCACTGGCATTATTGTAGAAAAAGCTGGTAAAACCGTAATAAACCGCATTTCCAAGCTCTCTGATGACACCTTCGAAACTATGATTAACCACCAAAGGCTCGTCGCCGTTATTACGTCTAACACTATTTATTAACGCTTCTTGCCAAACGTTAACCAAAAGCCCGATCCGTTCCCTAAAACATTTGAACAGCGAATCGGCTTTGAAACACTTGATAACATTTCGCAAAGGATTTTCTTCACTATTACTCGTCGTACTATTCGCACTGGTCGTATTCGTATTCGAGCTACTAGCTCTAACAATTACGGTATTATTGTTATTTACCGCACAATAACATCCGCGAAACACTAAAACCATCGATATCAATGTAATTTCGATTCTCATTTTACAAAAATACATTACAAATAAAACTACCGAAATATGTACACTTCACGTAAAAAAACACATTAACGGATGATTCCGTCGCGAAATTTCAACACGAAAACATTTGCTACGATTAAGAAAATACACGTCTATTTTCTTTTTCGAAATCTTGTCCTATATTATAAAAACGAACAACCGGTATCGCGGAAAGTGTATCCCTATTTGTACGTAATACGATATACAGATCGATCCGAGCCGAGTTGCCGAGAAGAATAACTCGCAGTAAACTGGAATTCGTTCGTTGCCAGCCGGTGATAACCTGTTCCGAGAGTTGCCCGCGCAAAACGCGAACCCATTGCACGCACAACATCGAAAAAAAATGTACATACAATTTATCAATCAAGCCGAATCTTATTACTAGCGTAGATACGGTCTTAAAAAAGGCTGTACGTTTCCGGTTCGGTGATCAATGGTAGATTTAGATTAAAGTGATAGCTTTTTTCGGCAGATTTTTACACATTCGTGGGCATCATTTGAAAGAGAATTTGCCGCCTGATCTCAAATGCAAAATTGATGCTTGAACATGAGGAGTGGAGGGTGCACGTAGGAGGACATCAATGTCAAAAATATCATCTCCAAAAGTCATAATTGTCGGTTTTCAGTTTCACTCGATCTTCTCCGGGATATTTTCATCATTACGATGAACTTAGTTGGAGAATATTCGCAAGCAATTGTAAATTCTGTAGCAATAAGCACAGATTTGGATCGATTTGTAAATTTTTAAATGGTACGAAAATTCAAACATATTTTGAAACGTCAGAACTAATCTAGTGTCGAGCAGAAAAAAATGAAATAATAATGGAGCAGAAACCTTTTGAAATCGTTGATTCTTCTTTCACATTTCAATTGCATACTGCAGCTTCCTTGATGTATCTCCCAGTACCTTTGCACAGTGAATAGGGTTCAGTCTTTAGTTTCCATTTTCTGATTTAAAACCAATTTCTTGACACGTTTTACTATTGGAGATGGTTCTAAAAAAATACATAAAAATTGAGTATGAGTACCCAATCAGACGACTGGTGAATCTGAAACTCTCCATTCACCTTTTCAAAAATAAACACGAGTCTCATCTGCAAAAATCAATGTTGAATGTTCATTTTTCTTCAAAATCTACGAAGTACGAATCAACGAGACAAACGAACGAAAAATTTCTCAAAATATGTTCCAGGATCATTGTATCAATCAACGGATTTAATGCAATATTGCAATGTAGATACCTAGGAGTGAAATTTCAAAACCGTTCACATCCATGGTGCAGCGGTGCAGCACGTTCAATCCTGCAACAATAAAACCAAAACGTGAGAAAAATCATCAGCCAATACTTACCAATGTAATAAAATCAAAACAAAAAGCAAGTTCATTCAATTGTAAAACAGCACAAATTCGAGGTTAAAGCTTTCGTGGCCTATTCTATCAAACCCAATATACCCATCGGTCAAACCACAGGTGTATTTTAGTACACTTGTCCTAAATACACCTAAGTTAATGTTCTCATACACGATCAATTGAGTATGTAAACCATCTAGCCATAATAAAAAATTTTAAAAAGAGAAGAAAATAGGACTATGTTTGCTCTATCATCAAACAAACGTTAAACTCGAAATCCATTAACATAATATTCTAAAATAGAATTAGGAGTTTCAATGCGAACGAAAATAAAAGCCGAACTTGAATATACGAATTGATCACGCTGAAAATATAAAAATGTAAATTTATTCCATTCATGTGGAACTCTAACTGGACGGTTTATTTTAATTAATGAACATCAAAATAAATATCCGTTTCAAATATTTATACACTTTCTTATCTCGTATACTTTATTAACCGTACCGGTTCCAAATCTACTTTTATTTTGAACTTGAGAATGTAACTGTAATGTCACGAAATCGTGAATAAACGACCAGTGGTATGAGAGTATGACTGTTGGAAAATATGCCGGCATATAGTTCGAAAGCTGCAAAAGTTCGCTGCAACGAGAACCTACTGCGAGTTTATACGATCCTAGTATGCCGGAACAAGTACAAACTTCCTGTTTTACCGCAATAACGATGGAATTCAACAAGGGGTGAAACATGAAACGGAAGTAGATGAAAAGGGTGAAAGCTGAAAGCTACCCCGAAAGGTTAATTCTATTGTAACGAGGGTTTTTACGCTTGTCGATAGTGTGTTTCGGTGCTTTACTGGGTCATTAAAATGGACAGATAAAGAAGAGCATGTTTTTTCACGGCTGCTTACCACCCGCTGGTCTTTTCTGCTGCTGAAATCCTTCGATTCTTGATGCTGTGTAATAAGGATGCTATGCTACGGATCGTTGAACTCTGAAACTGATCTGTTTAGAAATGATTAGTATAATATAGATAAAATGTAATAAAATAATAATAATCAATTATACCTAATTTTGTAATTTAATTAAAATCGCAAAAAAATGAAAATAATTTCCTCAAAAAACTGATAAGAACTGATAAGAAAAAATAAAAAATTTTAAAAAACAAAAACACGAAATTCGACAATTGACCGAAAAGATTCATATTTTGAGAATGGTAAATTTACAAATACAATTTGATAAAAAAATGCTTTTATAATATTAAACCATATTTATTTAATACACACTCATTCCTACAAAGTAAAAATTGTGCCCCAAATATTTTTAAACAAAGAAAAAATTGCAAAATACAAAAAATCAGTTTTGTCCAAAAATTAGTATTGATTTGATTATCGATTTTTCATTCGATGTTTATTTATTTTCCTTGATCCTTATGACGTCATTGAATTGAATATGGCGAAATAGTGAAAATAAAATAAGTGAAAAAGCTGTTCGGAAGTGATTTTTCTTTACGTATTTCATTTATTTGCTAAGATTTACGAGTAAAGTTGTAAAATATTGGAAGATTTGAATCGCTCAACTTACAAAAGAGTCCATCGTTTTGTATCAGTGGTAAGTGTTTTGTATGTGAATTGTGATCAACCAACAACCATCATTCAAGCAGGAACAGGATCTAGAATCTATGTAGATCTTCCTTCGATATTCACGGTGTGTTTTATTTTGCAGGTTTTTCTTTGTTTTGAATTATTGTGTTAGAAGTAGCGATAGTGTTCGAATTAGTTTTCGCGAAGATCATCTGTCATCGTGAGCTTGTCAGATCAACTCGACTTCAAGCTTGAGGATTGAATCTGGAACTCTGACTTCTCGAAGCTGTTGCCAACCTCCAACTCCAATACAAGTGAGTAATCTAGTCAATCATTTCACTCTTTTATATTCATTTCGTTGAATTCAATCACTTCCAACAATCTACCTGTAAACACCCCAATCAAGCTTCGTCGGTTCCACCCTACGAAGGCTACAATCAGAAGCACGTTAAACGGCGGCGCCGGAATCTGTGTACATAGCTACTGTATTTCCTCGCTTTCCGCGGCCATCAGACAGTTCGCGTTTACAAGAACCTCCTCTTTTTCACAACGCATGTCAACTCGAAACAAGCGTCTGAATTGCAATTTAAAAAGTACTCTCGGTACGTTTAATTGAGATTCAATTTCCGCAGTACGTTGAAGAATCATCATAAAAGCGTGCAATGTAGGCATAATTTTCGAAATTAAATGAACAGGTATACAACAGGTAAAATGAAAAACCAAAATTGCTATTAGGAACGTATAACGGTCTAGAAAGTATTTTGTTTTTCTCAGCAGGTGTAACAGTTCAGGTGAAATACATACAGTACCTAAACGTAAACGAATATATTGATTAAGGGTGTACATGCGCGTTATCTTCATTCACTATATTTATCCAAAATTACAGTTGCTGAAATGCTCATTGCTCACCTGTTGTAGGTTCTATGTGTTCTACTAGAGTGTTAATGTGCGAAAAAAATCTCTACTCTGTGGTTAGGTTTAAATTGTGTAATTAATTACACGTAGTATGTTATATTGTCACTAAGGTATGAAAAAAATAGAATCGTCAAACTGTTGAGCAGAAAATTACAACGAATGAGCTTAATGTGTTTAATGGTTGGGTGCCCATGTAATTTTCCTAAAAGCGGTATGATTGTATCTTTTATTACAATAATACCTTAATTCCGAATGGATATTAAGTATATGAGATTTTGTTTTTCAAATATGTAAAATACCGTACCACCTTTCTCTTTGTTTAAATTCTAAAATATCTAAACTCGATACCTATATTATACTGACCTATAATAATGTGATATCATCGTAACGTGAAATTATGTATTTTTGTGAAATTTTCTGCTTTAGAGATTTTCGTAGTGGAACGCTATACTTGTAAAAATTGTTCGTTTGAAAAGCAACAAGCTCGATTTTTTTCGATTACAATGGTAAATGGCTCGATTTGAACTCGCCGTTTGATCAAAGAGTTGGGATTTTTGCAGTGTTTTTTATAACGAGAGAGAGAGAGAGAGAGAGTCATTCGTGTACGATTTTCAGTGCGAGAAGAACATATCATTTTCGGATGCAATAAAGTATATTTTTCAGCATTTGATGAGCCGGTGCCCCGGTGGCCGAAATGAAGGGTGTTGAACTTCCACAAATGTGCTGTTTTTTTAGCATTGTCGGAGAATTAGATTATGGTTGGAATCGGTAGCTGCTTGAAGATTTCATTAAAATATCCATTCGAATGATTTTTCAGTTTTGGGGTTAAAATATACTAGCTTTATAGGGACATTTAATGGGGATAGATTTGAACCAAACTCTGTCACCCGGTCGAATCTAATAATGTAGGTAAGTGAATTTCGATTCCAAAAAAATGATCAAAGAAATTTAATTTTCAAGATCCATAGAGTGGTTTTTGAAATTTCCTGCGGAAATAGTCCCATATAATCCACTATTTGGCCCTATGGTGAGATTTTGATCTAACACGCTTAGGTTCTCGCATTATAGTTCAACATCTTCAATGTTGCATGCTATATCTCTTTGCATTCTTTAAATACCTATCTCGAGTGAGAGATTTATATGTATGAATTCGTACGTATTTCAAAGCATGAAGTGCATAAGATTCCAAACTGTCGTCATAGCCTTCGCTACTAAAATTCGAAGAATGGTAAAACGCAGAAAAATTTATTTTCTGCCTTGAAGTTGAAATCATTTAAAATATTTTTTTAAATTTATTTGACCTTTGAAAATTCAATGACCAATTTGCCATCCCATTTTTTTCAACCTTTCATGTTCAGTAGTTATCAACAGATGGATTTTAAAATTTCATGCAAAAAATTGGCTCGAAAAATATAATTTTGATGCTTGTATGTATTTTGTAAAGAAAATTGTATTCAGCTTTGAAGATGCAGATCAGGGACCGAATTGATAAGAATTTATGGTGAAAATTCACCTAATTCCTAAAAATCTTTAATAGCTTCCCTCTACTCTCCACTTAAGGACGTTCGAGCATGAAGATGTTAAATTCTATCGTAGAAATTTTTCTAATCGAAAAGCACTGTTAGGAAGAGTGTTAGTCATGTATGATGAATTTTATGAGTATACCATTTGTGAATTTGAAACACTTTTAATGCTGTTAGAACCAGGCTTAGAAAATCTTAATCCTAAAGTAAACCGGTAACCAAAAAAGCACGATTGATTTTGGACAGAAACTGAAACCTAAATCGACACCAAAATTTCGATTATTAGTGAAACGTTTAATTAAAAAGAACCCAAACTGAACAAAAAAATAATCAATTTTTTAAAAGTTTTTTGCAAGCATGCAAAAATTTGCAATGAATATTTTTAAATTCTGTCCCAAATATCAACTTTGTGCAACGACTTTTTACACTTTTTGCATATATTTTTCTGAAATTTGATTATTTTTCTTGGCAATTTTTCATTTATTTTATGCTTTTTTCAAGTTTTTATGTTAGGGGTTTCATGAAACTTTTGACAAGTTTTACTAAAATGTTATTGTTTTTTTTTGTGGCAATTTTCGATGATTTTTATGCGTTTTTGCGAGTTTTTATATCACTTTATCAAGTTTTCAACACCTTTTTTGGTGTTTTTTTAAAAAGGGTTTCTAATCTTATATCATTTTAATACGTTTTCAACACTTCTTCATGCAATTTTCGTCAAATTTTACTGAACGTTTATCATTTTTTGGCAATTTTCATTGATTTTTATATTGTGTTTTTTTTTTGTATTCTTTCAACATGTTTTCATGCACACTTTTGCCAAATTTTATAGAAATTTCATAATATGCTTTTTTGCGAGTTGTTACGTCATTTTAACAATTTTTCAACATTTTTTTCACACTACTTTTGCCTAATTCTTCTCGAATTTCATTGCTTTTTGGCAGTTTTCATTGATTTTTATGTTGCTTTGCGAGTTGTTACATATTTTTATCATGTTTTCAACTCTTTTTTACGCACTTGTCGTCAAATTGTAGGCTACTAAAATTTAATTACTTTTTGGAAATTTTCATGGATTTGTGTGCTTTTTTGCGAATTTTTTCATCATCTTGTTTTCAACACTTTTCCATGCTACTTTTGCGAAATCTTACTGTTTTATCGGTTTTTTTTTGCAATTTTCATTGATTTTCATGTTTTTTTTAAATTTTTTTTATTTTGTTTTAACAAGCTTTTCAACACTTTTTGATAGAATTTCTGCCAGATTTTAAAAATTGAAATTTTTATCATTTTTTGGTAATTTTCTTCATGTATTGGTTTTTATGTTTGTTCTTTTTTCGAGTTTTTCTGTTATTTCAACTTGTTTTAAACACGTTTTCATGCGAAGCCTTTAAAAAAAATCCCTGTTCTGTGAATTTCTGTTACTTTTTATGCTTTGAACATATTTTCAAATTATTTTAACAATGTTTCATTCAGGTTTAATTCCTTTTTTTTATACTTCACTTAGCTGTCCATTCATTCATACAATTTTTGTCAAATTTTAGTGAACATAATTTTTTTGTTTACTTCAAGTAATTTCAATTTACATTTAGTTTTTCAAGCAATTTTAACGACTTTTTATGCAATTTTTGCTGCATTTTGCCCTCTGAAATGTGATTTTTCTATCATTTTATCATGCGTATTAGTTATTTTGAAAACTTTTCACGCAATTTGCACCAAGATTTCTGCAATTTTACGGATACATATTTCGTCAGTTTAAACTAAACTTTTGCTCGATCGGTTTCTTCATGCCTGTTTGGAATTTATTCTTGGACTTTGGTTAATTCAGTAAAAAGATTATTTTTGGAATACAATTCCAACATGGGTCTTGTTTTTACCCTAAAATACCTAAACAAAATTTCCATTTGATCTAATATTGTAATCTTTTCTCATTTAAAAATTGAAATAAACAATTTCTAATTCAAAAAATGAAAAAAAATTATTTTCAAAATTTAAAATTTTTGAAATGAGGTACCTAGCTACCTACCTATACCTATATTTTTTAAGTATCTTCAACTTCAAAATAGAAAGACGAAACACCCTCTGAAATACAAAAATGCATCTCCCTAATAAAAAACACTAACCTCACAAACCAAATCTACCCCCCCCCCTTTACAGGTGTAATAATCTTGTAATTATAAACTCCCAAAAAAAAAAAAAAAAAAAATGGGCTTTTTGGAATCTGAGGAAAAATTTTATAGATGAATTCCATTTTCGAGCTAGAAAGGCTTAAAAATGTTCAGAAAAACTATGTAAATATGTAGAATGCATTTGTGGCGCTCACTAAATCTACCTAATGTCATTTTTCGCTCTCAGTCTATTTTCATAAGCTTCTCAAATGTTATAAAAATACAAAAAATTGAAAAAAAAATCAAAATTCAACTTTCGTAGGTTCAAGTAGGTACCTAAAACAATGTATGGGAACGCCGTATTTATTCTACCCAATCAGGGATGAAAAGCCTTAAAATGAAACTTCAGCTTTTGGCTTTTAGCTTGAAATTTCAAAATTGAAACTTTTGGCTTTAGCTTTCGGCTATCTTGATTTTTAAGGCTTGCTTCAGCCAAACTTTCAGCTTCCAATGGCTTTCCCTTATATTTTCAATTTAGCAGCTTTCAGCTATATTTCATTAAGCTTTTAGCTTTAAACTCTTGGCTTTAAGCTTTTGACTTCAAACTTTTAGCTGATACACCATCAATTTACAAAAAAATTAAATCGAAAATTAAATCAGGTGCATTGATTTCATAATTAATTAATGATAGGTGGAGAATATTCATTGCTAGAATTATTATTTTTTTTTTTCATTTCATAAAATCGCATTAAAATAAAATTGAATGACATTTTTTTCATTTTTTTTGTTTTTTCTGAATTTAAAGAATTCAATTCTGCAAAAAAGCCTTTGAAAAAGCCAAAAAAATGAAACTTTTGGCTAGCTTTTGGCTTGAAAAAAATGAAACTTGCAAACTTTCAGCTTTTGGCTTAGTGCGAAAATTTGATCGGCTTTCAGCTTTCGGATTTAAGCTTTCGGCTAGCTTTTCATCCCTGTACCCAATATAAATAGACGAAAAAAATGCAAATTCAAGTGAGAGCCAATGAGAAGGAAGGAGCAATTGCGCTCAAAAAATTAAGAATCAAATTATTGCAGGTGTTGAATTCCCAAAATTCATTGAAAAATTTATATTTCAATTTAGTTTTACTGGGGCTAATACGAATAAAAATTCGATAATTGATTTGGACATCGAATTCCAACTTGGAAAAAGAAAATCAAACCCGAAGAAAGCAGATTCCATCAATGACGTCATACTTTCTTCATCGTTGAAATTCGCACGTTCCTGCTTCGATTCGTTTTCGTTTTAAGAATCGCAACTTTCAAAATATTTCAACCGAACAAAAAATTACTCTGTATTTGGAAAAATTATATTATTCGATCGAAACCTTCGATGAATTCTTTTCAATATGTATCATTTTCGTTGTAGGTAATAAAATCGTGAGAACCTAACAATGATAAAGAAAAGTGGTATAAAAATAAGTATTTTTCATGCACCATCGACCGAATCGCGCGTAAGTCTCTTGTGTGTTTTTCAAATTGAAATTATTCAAATACCCGGCCACTGTCGCTTTTATGTATAAAATTCCGGGCATTTTCACAATGTGGAAACATTTTTTCATTCGCTTTCGGTTGAAATATTTTCGAATTCTACCTACTCGTGTACTTTCGCGTGGCCTGGCGTGGTACTCATTTGCAAATGAAACCGCAGAAGTAAGTCTATAGCTAATAGATGAGCTAAACCTTCTCATATTTCCGGTCTCAATGTTGCTTATTCGTGTTGTGGTATTAGTTGATAATTCGTAGTTTGCTAAAATGGTTTAATATTTCTTTAATCGAATTTTGTTAGTTGATTTCATATGTGTAGGCATTGGTCGAAATAAATGACCATAATTTCAATTCCAGCAGCATAATTACGCCGAGTGAGTAGATTTAGTTGGGCAGGGAAACCGGAACAAGATGAAATGGTAATGTGGGAATAAAAATAGTTTGATACATTAGAACCGATAGTTCGATTTTTCCCCTGTGAATCGCTTCATTTGACTTGAAAAGAGTACGTATAGGTATTATTGAATTTCATTTTTATTTTTCGAAAAAAAATGTAGAATTTTTTCAAAAGAATGCATGTGGGCTATATGGAACACGCGGAATAAAGCATCGTGTTTAACATTTAACATAATTCGAGAGCTGCATATCAATTACCGGTTTCCGTATTCCAATTAATGACGTCATTAAATAACCAGTTTGTTTTATTTTTTATTTATTCATTTTTTATATAAGTTTCTTTCATCAAATATTAGAGTAAGAGTTTTAAGGTCAGGCAATAAAATTCTAATTAGGTATCTGCAAGCTCTTCTGCAGAATCGATCGGAACAATGGAACTCGTCGAAATTGGGTGAAACGTAAGAGAAATTCAGGTAACCAGCAAGGTAATGTCGTTTAATAAGCAAATAAAAGCAAAAAAACGCTCCATTATTAGTGCACCCAAAACGACGATTATATTGAAATTAACGCCGATAAAAAATTTTATGGATTAGGGATACAAAGTTTTTTTTTTTCACTTTTTCGAGAATTTTTTAGTTCCGGTATCGAAAGTTTTACTGAGAAGTCTATTTATTGGGGGGGGGGAGGGTTTCCAGGCCATCATACGAAGAAGAATACTCCTTTAGTAGCTCGTTGACAAATATGGTTTACTTGTAATTAAAACGATGATTGATTCGTTTCAAAACCATATTATACGAATAAGTACCCCGGTGTGCATTTTGTGCATCCAGATGAAATCTGATAAGAATTTTGAATCTGCGAGATGTGCAGCTGGTGTTCCTCTCGTGGAATACGTTCTGTTCAAGCTGCGCGTTATAACACATTCAAGCGATGCATGCGTTTTAAGGAGCAAATACATACGAGTACGTATGCGCCGAAAAGAAGAGAAATGGAACCACCAATAATTTCTGGTTGGAGAAAAAAACCGTTGGTTATAATTATCACCGTAAATTTCGTTCATTTAATAAGACGATTCGTGTTATTTTTTTTTCCTTTTTGCTCAACATAATTTCTTCTTTCAAGAATTCACGATATCGGTATTCATTATCAATATGAAACGGGTTGGATTATGATTTTATGACTTTGTTGTATCATGTTTTACATATTATTATGCTTATGTCATTGTTGTAGATATTCAATTTTAGGTTTCTAGTCTAATATATCTATGTGTGTATTTTTTTTTTGGTTTTAGGATTACGGGATCAGGTTCTAATCCAGGATTATCTAGTCCTTTGAGAATGGATGTTGAACTCCAGGTATGTTGGATCAGTTCTTTTGTAGACAGAGATGGGTATTTCGATTTGGAGACTTTCAAAGTGAAAAACTGTCTCGAAAGGATTTCTAGTTCTTGAACTTGAAGTCCTATCATATGTATAATGTGTTTTGAGATTAAATATGCGTTCCTAAGTTCACATTCTGATGATTAGAATACAGCAAAAAACTCAATTTTCAGGATTTCAAATTTATAATACGTGTAGAAAAGTGGCTATTAGTGAAAGTAGAAATCTGTGGTCAAAATTTCACATCCATCGAAAATAAATTTTAGGACCCGAACCAGAAGAAAATTGTATCAAAATGTTTCCTGGCTCGATTTTACAGGATATCCAACAGTTCGGCTAATCCTGTAGGTCCTGCTTTTGTCCAGCTTCTCATCAAAAAGACCTGTTTTTTTTTCAGTCGAACCTTAAAATTTTCAATTTATACCCCTCCCCTCTTTCGTAATTTTACTCTCCATTAAGCAACTCGTTGATCTGAATTCAAAGTTTAGAAATTTTTCAAAACTTTTCGTTTAACAGATGGAAAATTTCAAAAATTTTCAAAAAATTTTCACCCTCGCTTTGCTTAAACACAACACACGTTTCTTTGCTTTAATATTAGTGATTTTTTTGTAGAACAAGATCGTATTTTGAAACGTGAATCCTTAGAAAATTATGGTCAGAATTTCTGTCAAAGTTGAAAATTTTAAACTGAAATTACAATTTCACCCCTTCTGAAGGGATTATAGATGATTAGGCGATCTAAAGATTTTATCACAGGGGTTATAAATGAAGAGTGATATTCCAAAACTCGCTTTGTCCATTTTTATCGAAGTGCGTTTTTCAGCGGTACCTGGTAGATGAAGTAGTAACTCACATTCCTACATCATCAACCTACCAAAATGAGGTGTTAAACTCACCTAAATAGCCAATTCACAAAATAATTTTAAAAAAATAATCTTCCAAAACGCGCTTTATCCATTTTTATTGAAATTTTTTTCAGCAGTATTTAGTGGATGAAGTGTATACCTACACTCCTACTTCATAAATCCACCCAAATAAAGTGCTAAACTCGCCTAAAAAGCCAATTTACCCATTTAAAGAAAAACTGTTTTTCCTCTTTCCTGAAAAGTTGTGAAAATGGACGAAGCGAGTTTTGGAATATCACTCTTCAAATCATAATGAACAACTTCCACTTGTTAGTTCTAAAATTCGAGGACAGGGCGGAATCGTCTATTTTACCTGGCTGTATGCTTTATGTGGAATTTTTGAGGAATTTTGGTTTTCGTTTTCAGACTTAATGTTGCTAGCATTAGGGATTGGAAAACTTGAGTAATTGAGTTGAAGAATTTTTTTGCATTTTTTGAATAATTTTTTGAAACCTTTCTAATTGAGCCTAAAAGACTGAAACAATCTATGAGATATCAGAAGTATTCTGAAAAGAGAACCTTGCAAGTTGTCCGCCTCCGATTTGAAATGGACCGTGATTTTTGGAAAAATTATGGCCTGAAACCCCCATAACCAAAATTTCAGCTGCCCAAATTTATTGTTTGATTTTTGGCAATCGTTTGAAAATTCAAAATTGACCATTTGCAGTGATTTATGCTTTTTTTCAAAAAATATGTACTTACATGATGAGTAAAAATGATCCAAACGAGTCGCGAAACTTATATTAACCACCCAAATCCAAATGTCGCCGTTTCCAGACATTCTGGAGCCTCCATGGCGCGATTTTCAATTTTTCCAGAATTTTGAAAATTGGGCTGAGGGCTCTGAAATTTCTTGAAACGGCAAAATTCAGACTTAGAGGGTTGTTTCTAGACTGGATAAAGCGATTCGTGCAAATTGTAAAAAAAATTTCGCGAACATGAAACTTTTGATTTTCCAACTACTTCTTCTAAAAAAAGGCTGGTCAAGAAAACACTCTTGAAGTGCCTGCTCTCGGAATCAGCTCAAATCTGGATAAACTCGTTGAACAGGTCGAGTATAAGGCACAACTCGATTTTTAGCTGCCCAAGTTAATGTTTACGCCTTCTGGGGCAAATTCAAAATTCTGGAGAAATTGAAAACGCCGCTGGAGGCTCCAGAAAGGCTGGAAAAGGTGAAATATGGATTTGGAAGGTTAATATTGGTTTCAGGACTTATTTGAATCATGTTTACTGATTGATAATTTATAGAGCTGGGATTTTTATGCTTTGCATATTTTTTGATGGACTGGAAAAAGTGCATAATTTGATAAGATCTCCACGAATCACGAAATTTCCTGAAGAATTACTCCAATATCATTTTGCATATTTTGCATATTTTAGACCAAATTGCATATTTTATCATATTTCTGCATATTTTATGAAAATTTTGCAAAAATTCACATCTTGTTCAAAAAATCACAACACTGCTAAAATGTCATCAAAAAAAATTTTTATGATGAATGTAAGTATTTAGATATCATTACGAAATGGCTTGTTTTGCCAATTTCTAAAAAAAAGTAGTGTATTTTTTGATCACTGCGTTCATTCTGTTTTGAATTAACAGTTTTCACGTTTTTCAGCTTGAAAAATCTTTTTCAGGGGTACGTCACTCAAATTGAAATTTTTGCATATTTTAGATGAGAAAATTGCGTTTTAAAATATTGCATATTTTCATCAATTTCTGTATAAAAATTTCAGCTATAATTATTTACGTATCGTATTAAAAAAAGAACAAAAACAACAACAACAACAACAACAACAGATCATCGAAAAGGCTCTATACCAGTTGCGCTTTTTCCCCTATTTTTTCGATTTTTTTTTGGTCAGTTGCGCTTTTCAGTAGAAGCAATAATTTTTACCCACTTGCGCTTTTCGGTTATTTAAAATTCCGAATGTGTTCCCAAAATTGAAAGAATTGAAAGATACAAACTGATGAACGAACGAACGAATTATTTTTATTACATACCTAACATACCTAATCCGTCTGATCTCACCAAGGGGAGCATTTTTTTTTATTATACTCTCGTAGGTACTGTCTACCTACATACACGGTAATGGGGTAATATAACAGAATCTAACTACCCGCAATTTTTGCAATTTTTTTTTTGAAAATGTAAAATTGCCAGAAATGTGGTGAGGGAACAGAATTTTTGCGGTTCCCTCAATTTTGAGGAAAATACTCAGGTAGTTAGATACTGTGATGCTAACCATTGGTACGCGTCACAATATCCAACTACCTTACTTTTTTTGCTTTAAATCGCGGGAGGATGTGTATGGTGATTCTTCTTAATGACGAGGAACATTCTCGTGATGTTACGAATGCCAAAACAACGATTCGAGGCTTTTTACATACCAATTATAATTCTGGGGAATATTCGAGCAGAGTGTGAACACTATAGATTTGAAGCAATTTATTGCATTTCTTACATGTTTTTTGATGTAAACTAGTAGAAAATGAGGAACAGAGACGAATATAATGTGAATATCTGTTACCTGTGATCAATCAAAGAAAAAATTGAGGTAGTTACATACTGTTCTATGCACCATGGGTATCTATCATAATATCTAACTACCTTGATTCATACGTGGATATTCAATATATGTACTGGAAAAATGAATCTAATTACGTTGTATTTCAGCATTACGTGATTAATTATACTTTTATTCATTTTTTTTTGAAGAAATACTGAGTAAAACTATGAATTGATGTCAATTTCACGTTTGCTCGTGAGAATTTCGAGGGGTATCGGTCACGGGGAGGCTGCGGAGGTGCTGAGACCATCTCCTTACATCCACACGGAGAGGACTGACACATATGAACTCTGTTCATAACCAAAAATATCAGAAATTTCGAATAATGAGGCTAAAATTTAAGAAAAGCGACCTTAAAGAGGTGCGCCCCCAGCCTTCCCGTGCCCGGCGCCCCCCCAGTATTTCCCCCTCGCTTCGCTCGGGGGAATTACGGGGGGGCGCCGGGCACGGGAAGGCTGGGGGCGCGCCGGTGGACCGGTGCTATCTCCTTACATCTAGACAGACCCATATGAACTCTGTTCAAGTATTCATGACCAAAAAAAATTCAGGAATTTGAGACAATGTGACTAAACGGGTAGAAGAGATGCGCCGCGCTTGCGCGGCGCGCGCCCGCAGCTCCCCCGCGACCGGCGCCCCCCGAAATTCCCCCTCGCTTCGCTCGGGGGAATTTCGTGGGGCGCCGGTCGCGGGGGGGCTGCGGGCGCGCCGGGACCATTGCCTTGCATCTGCACCATCCCTACACACACATATGTATTAAGCTTTGTTTATAGCAAAAAATGAGGTAGTTAGATTCTATGATGGTCACCCCATGGCATTTGGAACAGTATCTAACTACTTCAAGTTTGCTTTTAAAAAGCATTGGTAACTGCAGCTATAGAATGTTATACTTTGTATTTTATGGCATATTCTTGCTCCTTGCTCAAGAAAACAAAAACAAAGGAATAAAACATGAATTCATGCAACACATTACCTACAGATTTTTTTCATCATTTTTCAAAAAAAAACCTCGATTCGTTGTTTTGGCATTCGTAACATCACGAGAATGTTCCTCTTCCGCACAGTAATCCAATATCAACGCCATAAAAGAACGACTTTGCACAAACATACTCGTACTATCAAAATTTCCAAACTTTGAGAACCCCTGAAATTTGTTTTTAAGAAGCGCAAGTGGTATTTAAAGAAGCAGGCTTGGTAAAGCGCAACTGGTCAAAATAAATTGAAGGAAAAGCGCAAGTGGAAATCACCGATCGAAAATGGTCAATTTTGAATTTTCAAACGTTCGCCAAAAAATCGAAAAATGAATTTGGGCAGTTGTAATTTTAGCTATGGGAGTTTTAGACTATGCTCTTTCCAAAAATCGCAGTCCCTTTCAAATCTGAAGATAGGGGTTGCAATACAACCATTTTTTTCTATCCGCGTATTATTAAGAACATATTATTTAAAAAACAATCAACATTCGATGTACAATTTATTATCGAAACATTACCATATGACATAACACTAATAAAAAAAAAACAGTCATTATTATACGACTCTACATACGCTAAAATAACCTCAAAATACTTCGTAAAATGATTTTTTTACAAAAAAAAATTACATATTCACATAAAAAATGGTAATCGTACAATAGAGGAATGTGTTTTCGGGTCTAGGTAACTTCCAAGTCAAACAGGGTAACATAAAATTTGAGTAAATGGAATTATTTTCTAAATTGTACAATTCATGGCACGATTTTATCGATGGTTATTGTTACAATTACCTATAACGAAGTGTTTTTTGTCGTTTTTTTTTTGATAAATGAAATATGTATGTAGTTATAGCCTACTAATTCTGTCGATATTGATCAATGAATGTAGAAATTGTACTGAAACTTAATCAAACGTCATGCCATACAAATTTTCTATCTAATACCTTTAAAAATTTTAAATTTACTGTATAAACTTACATGAACGCGATACGTATAAAAAATTATACTATAAACATAAAATTACAATAACAAGAAAATATACAGGCGTTTGGAAGGACTTTCGAAATCCGTAGTGTTCATCATACTACCCTTAATTCGAATACCGTCATTTTCCATACGAATTATTTAACCAGTTAATCAAATAACGATTCGATTAATCGGTTAAATATCTGTAGGTATTCATTTTTTATAAAAATTAGCTGGCTGGAATAAGATGTATTGAGCAAAACCAGCCATTTTCGCGATAAATCTAAAAATTCGCTAACAATATTTGAGCTTGTACTATGAAAATAGTATTTTTAAAAAACAGAAAAAAAACATCCGAAATATCGTCAAGTTCTAAAATGTAAAAAAAAGTAAAACTCGAGTATAATAAATAAATAATATTTACAAATTTGAAAAAACTCCCTTCGAGTTCGGGTCAAGTTTTTTTTTTCGCTTACGATTATTCGAACGTGTTTTCGAATTCGATAAACAAATTTCTATAAACATTCATCCCTAAAAAAAATTGATAAAAACAAAATACATGAGGAAACGTTACCTACGTTCGCGTGATGCTCTTTCATTGCCTTGTTCGTTGGTATAACTTGGAATAGTGGAATACCATTCGTTATTAAACATGCGTTTTGATTAAACAACAATGGCGCTCATTTTATTCTAATATAAATAAATATCCTTAAATTATCGATGTAATAAGTCTTGCTTTGAAGTTGACTATTCTCTCACTGGTTTGAGCGAGTCGCTGTAATACATAAAAATTCATAGATTAGTTAAATCGTAATGGTGAATGTTTTGAAAGCTCGTGAAAATACAAAAGCTAACTGTAGAATAAGCTGCGATGCCAAATGTCTCAAAATATATGCAATGGCTACCTGTACATACTACAACATTGGCATAATTTGATGTATTTTTTCCTTTGATAAGCGGTAGCGTTTCGCCTTAAATTTAAAAGTAGGCAATTTGTTTGGCAGAATTGTATTTTTTATGCGTGGAAATTGATGCGGAGCAGCAGGCGATGCAGTCATATTCCTTGTAGTGGTGTTTATTTTATTTTTCGTCTCTCTGTACTAGATACAGGGGTTTGATTTTTTATCTCATTTTATTTATTTGTGTGTTTGGTTTTTTTTTTAATTTTTTATAAGCATTTCCAGTGATTTTTTGGAGCAAAAGTTTAAAGCTAAACAAGCAAACTAGGCGAGCATTTCAGTTTTTCAAAATAAATCTGATGCCATTGTACATACAAAAGCTACTCTAGAAAAATTTCAGTTACCGCTCAGACCAATCGACCCTTTACGATGACAAACATTGGATTAACTCGTTCACTTAAACACCTAGAGAAGGGAAAAATCAGAAAAATATGTATGAATATCTCCTCTTTGTATTGCCACAAAAAGAGAGTCGAATGGATACGATATATTTTGAGACATTGTGCATACCAATGAAAAAATATATATAAAATAGAATCAGCTGAGCATTTGGTGTGTGTATACGTGCTACGTGAGCGTGCCCTAATTGAAGCACCGAATATTGACGATCGTGCTTAGAATGGAAAAGTAATTGTCATCGTAATAACACCGTCTGATTCTTGCTAATATTGCGAGGAATCGATTGTGGCGTAACGATAAAGGTCATTTAACTAATAAAATGCGGAATTTTCACGAAAACGTATCTATGAGGTCATTCGATTGTATAAGTAGGCTCTACATGATCGTAAAAGCGATCAAATGAAGAATCATTGACGTTGATTAATTCGTTAACGAGGCTCCTATACGTTGCTTGGTGCATTAATACCTACGTTTCATTGATGGTGGTGTGGGTAAGGATGTGGAGAAGAGAGGGACACAATTGGCTGAGTAGAATTAAGATATGCAACTTATTTAACACTTGTGTAGAGTGGTGAGCTGTTTGGGTGATTTAGAGTAATTAACTAATCATGAAGTGGGCTGGAGGTGAAAGAGAAAGATATAGAGGTTTTGAAATTGACTCATTCTTGGAATCTGACGTTATGTTGTAAGCAGCATGTACCTATTTTTTTGGTGTAATAGAAAGAGCTTGGATTCCTGAACTGGTGCTTGGATTTTTCAATTGGAAGAGATTTTGATTTTCCCAGCAAAAAACAAATTATTGGAAGAAAAAGTCATTTATGGAAATACGTCGTTTCAGAAAAAAAAAAACAAAATCATTCTTGTAAAGAGCCGAATTTTGAATTCGAAACCTAAATTCGTCGAAGGAGAAGTCTTCTGACGGAGCAGAATCTTACTTATACGATTAAAGAAATAACCTGTTCTAAAATTTTATGGCTGATGCTGTAGAAGACATTTGAATTATTATGTAAAAATGGAAAAACAAATGAAATTTGATGGCAGAAGTCCAGCCTCGCAACTCCAGAATGAGAGTTCTTTGATGGCAAATTTCCCAGGGAGCAGAGGCTCAGTCGTTTTATGAAAACAGGACTCGTAATCACATGTTTCCAAACTTGTGCAAGAGTTTTGATTCGTTTTTTCACAAGTTACAAAAAAGCGCTGCTTTTGACAAAAATTGTCAAAGTCTTGCTTTTCGTAAAAATAACAAAAGTTCACTTTTTTTACCAAAATATTCTGAATCATTTCACTTTTTTCCAAAAATATTTAAGAAACTCGTCTTTAATCAAAATTTCCAAGAATAATTCGTTTTTTGCCATAAATTTCTAAAAATTGTGGCTTGTTTGCCAAAAATATCTAAAAGTCTTTTTTTTTCAAAAATTGCTCAAAAGTCTTAATTTTTTTCAGAAATTGCAAAAAAGCCCTGCTTTTGACAAAAAATGTAAAAAAATGCCTTTTTTTGTTGAAATTGTCAAAGTCTTGCTTTTTTCCAAAAATCGCAAAAATTCACCCAATATTTTGATTCATTTCACTTTTCTCCAAAAATATTAAAAAATCCCGTTTTTAGTCAAAGTTTCTAAGAATATGTCGTTTTTTGTCATAAATGTCTAAAAATTGTGGCTTGTTCTCCAAAAATATCTAAAAGTCTCAGTTGTTTAAAAGTCTTAATTTTTTCAGAAATTGCAAAAAAGCCCTTCTTTTGACAAAAATTGTCAAAAAATTCTGTTCCGAGTTGTTTTTTTGTTAGAATTGTCACAGTTATGTTTTTTGCCAAAAATCATAGTTTTTATCAAAATTTTCTTAATAATTCCATTTTTATTCCAAAAATAGTAAAGTCTGTCGTTTTTCACCAAAAATTTCTTAAAATTGTCGCGTTTTTGCCAACATTTCACCCTTATAAAAAATTGCTCAACAGCCCTAATTTTTTTTAGAAATTGCAAAAAAAAACTTCTTTGACAAAAAATGTCAAAAAATTCTGTTTTTGCTGTAATTTTCAAAGTCTTGCTTTCTGACAAAAATTCTGAAAATTTTCGTTTTTTGCCAGATCGCCAAAAGTTCTCATTTTTCTCCAAAAATTTCCATGTGTTGTTTTTTTGCCAGAAATTGCCAAAGAGCCATTGCATTTTGTCAAAGTTTTCAGTCATTCTGTTGTTTGTTGGTAAATTTGTCAAAGTCTTACTTTTGCCAAAAATTTACTAAAAAGTTGCGAAATAGTCTTACTTTTCGGCAAAAATTTCAATAAGTAAAATATCACTATTGTTTTTCTTTTTTTTGTAATTTTTTCCGCATTTAAATTTTTTGGTGAGTTTTTTTGTTACTTTTTCGAATATTACTTTTGGAAAAAATTCTGTACGAACTCTATGAAAAGGGCACCCCTGCGCCAAGAAATTAAAACCTGAAGTTTTGAGCAATTTTGTAAAATTTTACAGAATCAATGGTAATCTTGAAAAGTAGTGAAATGTTGTTGAGCATGAAAATAAAATCAAGTGAAATTCCATCGTTTTCTGTAAAGCAAGTTCGTATGGATCTTGAAACTGGAGACGGAGTGGACCGAACTACCGTGCTCTCTCCTAATTTGTAAAGGTGACTTTTCCACTACCTACTTAGAAGTCAAAAAATTTAAATTGCGAATTTGTTGGAGGTTCTAGTCCGGCTGAAAGAGTTGAAATTTGACTTGGAAGGTCGATTTCTGTGAGGAAACAAATTTCTATCAATTTTTTTTCAAGAGTTTGCAGCAGAGCCAATGAAAAACCTTTACTCAATTGAAATGAAATCATCAAATTTACTGGTTATTTAGTGTGCTAATTAATTACTTGATGAGACATAAGTACGTGTTTATAGTGACTTTGTCAATATGGTCACTTGAGAAGTATTCATATGTGTGATGAGACCTGATAACTAAGACACCTGATAAACATTCAAGTATTTTTGAAAAAGATTTATGTTGATCTGAAATCGTGCAATTCGCATTCAGATGATCACCTTTGTTTATCGGCTGAAATACGTATCACTTCGCAATTCTCGGTATATATTCGATTAGCAGAGCAGAAGAAATAAACGCTCGCGACCAGAGTTGATCAGTAGGAACTTTTCAAAAGTACACAGCGTTTCAGTATTTTTCTTCATTTTTTGTTCTAAAGCGAAGGCAGTGTCGTGAAAATCGTAGTGCTCGAGACTTTGGTGGTGCGCAGTACGAAATTCATAAAGTGCTCATTGTATAAAAATGACTATTACGAACGGATATGTGTATTAGAAGGTCTAATGTTAAGAAGTTTTTTCTTTATGAATATTATCAGCTACTTTATTAACAACGACAGACATATCGCGTTCACATTTGGCCGCAGAACCGGGGCATAACTGTTTGAAAAACGTTGATCAAGGTTAAGAAAAACATAATATGCGAGGTACACCCCGTAGGCACACTTACCAATATTAAGTCTTGGATTAAATTTGAGATTCCTCTGTTAGCGAGTATAAATAATCTGGTCAATGGGCCAGGTATACCTCCGGTGGTATAGCTGTCATCGCTATTGAAACTGGAACTACTACCGTTGACATCGTTGCTATCGATGCTATCGCCTTGCCTTTCGTCTCTGGGAGCATTTTGTTCTTCGTCTTTTTCCGGGCTTGTGCCGCTGCCAGCTATCAGCTATATTAAAAATTTAGCAAAAATTACGTGATTTGTATTTCTCACAGTCTGTGACCGGAAATAAATGAAGAGGCACGTTCGCGAGCCAGCACCTTACCCGAATCACATCAAATAAAAAGTTGCCCGAACCGCCTCCTCCGTTTCCGAATCGAAACAAACCGGAACCTCTTTTACTTCGCATTTCTCTCAATCGCGATAGAAGACCGGTGGATTTTTTTGGCGCTTCGGTTGTACTGGATGTTTCCTCTAGAAATATTGAATGTCTTAAGATACCAGGCCGAAATGAAATATTAACGGGTTAGACGAATGTGAGAATCATACCAACAGAAATAGATAGAGTCGTTTCTCCTAGCACGTCGGATACGTCTCGGTTAATCCTTCTGATCGTATTGCTGTCTGATGGTTCTGTTACTGCGTTTGGTTCTGTGCTCGTCTAAATGATCGAAAAATTGATTAAAAAATTGCCCGAGGGTCGAATGACATTCTGAAATTTAGCCTACTTACTGTGGAACTGCTGCTGATTCCTCCGATTGTAGTGGAACCTTCTGAAGATGAAGCTGTCGTCGATGAAACGTTCACTCTGACTGTAGATTGGTCCGATGAAGCTGTATCTTTTTCACTAGTCGGTGCGTCAGTGCTGTCTTCCTCTTCTTCGTCTTCGAATGGTGGATACGTTGGAAGTGTTATGGAAACCCTTCGTCCGCCGCTTTTGTCAGCAGAGTCTCCTCCGCCGGCTCCGGCTGCTCCGCCACCTCCTTGGCCTCCTCTAAGGATCAGTCTTCCTACTACTCTGAATATTACTCTGGTTATTTGCTGGATTTTTCTGTCTATGATCTGAAAGGTGTGAAAGGATAGTGGTTAGAAAGGTTGGTGATTAGATTGTGAAGACTTGCTCAATTAAATTGAGGTGGGAAGTTTTTCAATAGTGCTAAAAGTTCATGAATTTGTGAAATAATCAGATGAATTTTTCGAATCAGTAGTCCATGATTTGAATGTGATGTCGAATAAGTTGCCTACCTATCTTTGGAACTTGATTCAGATAAAAGATAGTCAATTCTGAGCAAAATCGGTAGAAAAACATGAATAAAAATTGTGCCAAAATATGCTAAAAAAATTGTTTGAAAAAATGAGCAGAAACGCACTTTTGTTGAGGTAAAATTTCGATAAGTTTTATTTTTGGGTCATTCCACGTTAATTCGACCAAAAAGTGGTAGGGGGAGGGGGGTCGGCGACTTTTTAGAAATTTTTCCTGTGGAAAGACCTTCCGAAGAGATGACCAATGGCGCAAATCGCAGCCCTCTAGCCCTTTTTAAAAGGCTACTAGGAGGTGTCAAAGTTTTCAGTGAACTTGAAATATCACCCATTTCAGCAGTGGATTACTCGATAACCGCGATACCTACCAAAATTGAACTTTTTCTCATAGTTAGGGGTTTTGAAAGGCTTTTTGGTGATATTATAAAAATCAGTGTTGCCACTTTTTTTCATACAAAAAATTAGCTCAAAAAGTTTCAAAACGTAGTTTTCATATCGTTTCGACTCTCAAAAATTCTGAAAAAAATATATTATGCACAACTTTTCATGCTGAACAACATATTAAAAAATTGGGATGGAATCTCATTTGACCCTTATTTTTACGTATCCGTTGAAAAGTTGAAAAACTCCCTTCACTCAATGAAATAAACTCATCATAAATAAATCAAAATTCAAAAAACTGACTAATTTCAATTTTTTTGCTATGAGTGTGATTTTTATCAAATTTTTTATTAAATATGTCACAATAGAGTTCAAAATAAGACAACAGAATAAATTTTAACTTTTTTTGATGTTTGGAATTGAAAATTGAATTTTTTCAAATTTTTATTTTTTTATGATGAGTTTATTTCATTGAGTCAAGGGATTCGGTTATCGAGTAATCCACTGCTGAAATGGATGATATTTCAAGTTCACTGAAAACTTTGACACCCCCTAGCAGCCTTTAAAAAAGGGCTAGAGGGCTGCGATTTGCGCCATTGGTCATCCCTTCGGAAGGTATTAACACAGGAAAAATTTCAAAAAAATCGCCGACCCCCTCCCCCTACTACTTCTTGGTCGAATTGACGTGGAATGACCCTTTTGGTTGATTCTAGGATGTAATAATTCCCCATGATGAAATTTGAAATTAATGAATTCAAAACACAATCTGGCATACTTAACAATTTTTTTGGTTAAGTAGAGATTTTTCACACCAATCTAATATTTAAAAAAATTACTTGGCAACATTGATCAATGTGCATTTCATAACATAACCTTGAAAATCACTTAGTTTAAGAATTCATTAATTTTTTTCTCTCAATGATATAAAATATCGACAAATTTTTGTGTGAGAAGAGGAAATTTGAAGTGGATTAAATGACAGAAGGGTGAATTTGAATATTTTTTATTTTTACAAAAATAATCTCGTCACATTTAAAGACAAAATCGATATTGTGATGGTGTTTTTGATTATTTCTGGGAATAATCTTGAAAATATGCTAAAATCGTCCAAATATTTTATCTGATTCGTTTGACGTATGTATAGTGGTTTTTTAATGCCGAATAAGTTGCCTATCCTTGGACTGTAGCCAAGTTCGGCAACTTTGTATTTGTTTTATAATCAGTTTAAAAATGCATTATACGTACTTGTGATAATCCAGGAAATAGTTGTCGTAGAAATCCTATCGTTCTTTTATTTCTTATTAGTGAATCTTTCTCGTTACTATTTGAATTTTCATTTAATAACTGAAACAAACAAACGTATAAATAAGAATTAGTTGAAATTGTTTGGGTACATTGGATGTTAATGGCTGCTTATGATTATTTTTTTCATCGAGCTTGGATGATGTTGGGGAAGAGGAGAGGGGGGGGGGTCAAAATTGTTGGCAGATGAAAATGATCAAATTATAATATATGCGAATGAATGCTGATTAACAATTTTACGATCGGTGTGATAGATTTTCAAAAAAAATGCTTATACCCAATTGTTTTTCAGTCTATTTATTACAAATTCATAAATTGTTCTAATTAAACTTCATTTTCATCTTTCATTATGTTAATAAAAATAATGTTTCGAGTGGGCTAATCTGCATATGGCAGAAAGAAAGAAAGAGGGGGACTTTTAAGATTATTTGGAAAATTTTTATGAAAAAAAAAACTGATAGATCGTGTTTTTTAGTGAGAATCTCGGTATTTTTGTATTTTTCGACTTGTTTGCCTTTTTTTTCTGGATACTAAATCCATTCCATACGCAACTTTTCACGCACGTACACCACATTTAGTCATCCTTATCAATCTCCATCTGTCCAAAATGTAAAAATTATTGCACGATTAAAAAATCCCAGGTCATTCATGAAATTAAGAAACTATAAAAATATACTCGTACGAGAGGTCGTGACACGATGAAATGCATTGGAAAAAAATACTACCAACTACCAAGTGTGTACCTAAAACGTATAATTTTCATCGAGACTGCGACTATAAAGAGTACCTACGTGCTGTCTATTTCGATCGTAATTGCGCTCTGAGTGGAGAGTCAGAGTTGGAACTTTATTAGTTATTTATTTTTTGTATGCGTTTACGTTGTTAATGGCTCATCTGATTCGTGAATTGAATATTAAATGATCGAGTGGTGATGAACTTACGAAAATTTTGTTTACTTAGGAGTCGTAATGTAAAATTCGGTAGCTGCAGTGATGACTCATTGAGTAAACAACAGTTAGAGACATGAGACGTGTAAATTGGCGAGCGAATGGTAATGGCCATTACAATGATAAATGAAGGATACGGCGACGTTACGGTTTGATTACCTAAGGCGCCCACCAGGTGTAAAAATTGAATTTGAAGAGTATCCTAATTTGGAGGAAATTTGGCGAATGGTTGAATATTTTCACGTTTGGGTTTTTTGGTATACGTACTCCTATTCATTTTTCAATTGATGAAAATGAATGATGGGTAAATGTTTGGATTTGGTTGTTTTGCAATTTTTTTGATTTTTTTCTCCTATCAACTTCAAGCTAGAATAACTTTCTGTCAAGGAAGGTACCCCAACTTAGAGGAAAATTCTTGAACGAGACAAAGCTAAATCGAGAGAGCATTCAAAAATACATTAACATACAAAATTTCAGGCGTTAAGATTTTTTTATGAATTTTTGAGAATCGAAAGGCCAAAAATGGCAAAAATCAACATTTCACTCAATTGACGTAGAAAGCAGAAATTTGGTATGGCTCCTGTTTTCGAGTCCTCGAATCGATTGGAAACAGTTTTGAAAGCATTTGGGCAGTTCTGCATGGAGCCTCCAGCAGATTTTTGAAAGATGAAATTTTCAGTAAATTGCACCCAATGAAGTTGGAAAGCTGAAATTTAAGTCGAGTGGAGGTTGTTTCAAGTCGTTTTGTAGCCTCCAGTCATATTTTAGAAATTCCTGATTTTCAAAAAATGCCCTTAAAAAACTGTCCAAATCAACTTGAGCTTGTACGTTGTTCATGATACACTTGACCGATTACATAACAATTTTCCAAAATTTATTTCGGCCTGTTTGGAACCGTATACATTTCTCTTCGTGATTCGGTAGACAACCAAGCTCTTTGTAGGAGTATGTTGGGTGAATTTGGCGAAGACTTTCCTGGATTGCAAAGGCATCTCCTATGAAAGTGATGACTTGTTGTAATAGGCTGCTATTTCGTAAAATTATTAATTTATTTTGAAAATATTTGAATTTATTAAAAAGTATTCGCTTCAACTGGATATCCATGAATGTAGGTAACATAAATTTTTTCTATCCAAGTTAGTTGCAATCTACCTAATACTAGACATGGCAAAATATACGCGTTGTAGTGTAGTATAAAGTAATCTAGACGCACATATCAAAACCGAAGACCAAGTTGTACGTACGATTACATAATATTGCGTTGAAAAAGACACGTGCTGCAGTGGATCTCACACTCCACGAATATGAAACAGGATATGCCATACCATGTAGTAAACAGCAAAGTATGTAGTAGCGTACAGTACCTGAGTACAGTACACTCGAGTAGAAGAGACGGCTACACACATACTTACAAACGCTGTATGAAGCTTGTAAAATGACAAAATATTTCATACGAAAGTAAATCATCGCATTTAAAAACGATGTCGGCGTGTAAAAATAATTGCACTTGCGAGTACCTCTGTCTGGCATGTGCTTTTGTTTACGCACTTTCTATACAAGGTTGAGGCTGTATGATATGATTTTAGTCTCGGATGGTTTTTACTATTTGCCGAATTCGCGAATCCGACCACGATCGCGCCTTATTCATTGATACGATCGTAGTCACTGTTACAGGTTGCTGCTCGTTGATGGACTTATGTAATCGCATATTATCTATCTAGGTAACCAGGGGTTCCTAAAGTTGACTGGAATGGCTACTTTGGAATGACGATGAAACTACGACTACGAGTATACAGGTGTACGAGTGTGATTTTTTAAAGATAGATATAATTTTGTCATTTTTTTCAAGCTTTGTTGAGGTAGTAATTGTATTGGTGTTTATCGTAGATGTGAGAAATTCCGTGTAGAAAATGAGAGTTCGTTTCCCTTTTTGCTAATGAAAGGTGATAATTTTGGATGTTTACTTTCAATTTTTTTTTGAGCGAAAAATTGTACGAAGTTTTGTTTCTTTGTAGACACTAGACAGAGCATGACATTATAGAAGGTAGGTATCTATTTGGTGGTTAAAATACCTTGCACCCTCTCCCTTTGGGAAAAAATTTCAGGGCTGTTCTCGGTTCTTTTTCAACTGGTAGTAAGCAACTGTGTTTCCAAAATTACTAAAAAAAACTTTTGGCTACTTTTTTCCAAAAATTGACAACGCTACCTACAGTTACAAAGCCCTGCTTTTTCCTAAAATTGTCTAAGTCTCATTTTCTGCCAAAAACAGCAAAGATTCTCACCTTTTGTCAAAATCGTCGTATAAACTCTAATTTCTTGTTTTAAAATGTCACTTTTTCGCAAAATTTCCAAAATTGACGAAAATTGTAGCTTTTTTTGAAAAAAAATTACGAAAAAATTTAATTTCTTGGCCATTTAATCTAATGAATCAAATATAAAAACACCTATTTTCGCAGATGAAATAATCTTGAATTAAAAGCACCCTTACAGGGTGTCCACACTTCTAGAAAATCTGGAAAAGTCTGAGAATTTCAAATATTTCGAGCAATTTTTCCTCAAAAGTGAGGGAATTTTTCGAAAGTGTTGGGGGGGAGGGGACCTTACCAACTCGATTTAAATCTCACACGACGACGGGTGTAATAATCAAGTAATTACAAACACCCCCCCCCCCCAAAACTCGCTTATTAGCAAAGTTGCTCAAGAATTTTACTTTTTTTTCAAAATTTATCCAAAAACTTCCCTTTTTTGCCAAAAATTACCAAAAAGTCCTGCGTTTTGTTCAAGTTGTTAAAGTCTCGCTTTCTAACAAAATTGCTAAGAATTCACGTTTTTTTGCCGAAAAATGCCAAAAAGTATCATTTGTTATTTAAAAATTGCTTAAAAGTCTGGATTTCCTATTAGAATTATTTTACCAAAAACTTTTTTGTTTTTGAAATTGGTAAAAGTTTTGCTTTTTTATCAAAAAGTTTCAAAATAGGTTCATTCTTCAAAAATTAAGAACCAAAACACTTACTTAGATTTGCAATGTTTTGTTTTTTGTGACTTAGTTTGGTACTTTTTCTTGGGAAAATTGAGCACAAGGTCTTAAATTTTGAAAATTGATGGCGTTTATTATTATTTTAGTAGGTACCTGATTTATATTTTTTCTTTGCAATCTTACAACTTGAGTTATGAGCCAACACAATTTGAAGTTTGAAATTTTTAAAGCCAAAAGATTAAATTTTTAAGAAAAAGAATTCTATTATCCATTTTTATTAATTTTTACCAACTCAAGTTTGGGGACCTACCGTATAGGATGGCTTTAATGAAAATTATGTATTCTTTGGCAGGTTTAATCGCAGAAATAAATGAAAACAATCAAATTGTCAGTTATTAAAAATGAAGTTTCTGGTAATACCAGAAGGAAAAGTATATTATAGTGTGAGGGGAGAGGTAAAGTTTTCCAAAAAAATTATAAAATAACTATCTACCAAAAAATATGATTAAGGTGCTGAATTTTTTACTTTGGCCTTATCTCAACTTGTTTTGGAGGCCATTTTCGTCATTATTCATTAATGAAATAAAGTTGTACAATTTTTTTTTTATTGTCAATACTCGAGTATATTTTTTTCATTCACCTGTAAAACCCTCAATTTGACAATTGAAAATTTTTTGTGTGTTTTTCTGTGAATTGGGCAGGAAAATGTTCAAATTTTCAGATGTATGTGTACTCTCTTCTCATGCAGAGCCCAAAGTTTGAAAAACTTGAAAATTATCTTAAGTACATAGATGATTAAAAAAATATCATATTTGAACATATTTGTAATTTCTGATGTTGAATTCCATAAGAAAAGGACCTATAGATTCAACATTGGCCGTTAGATATTTTAGGCTCCATTAATTTTGACGATGTGGAAGGGGAAAGAATCACTCACTTTTATCAACAAAAAAAAATCAAAATGACGTAATTTCATGTAAATTAGGTATGCACGAGTAAAAAAAATTCAATCCAGCTATATTTGATTTTTTTGCGATTCTATTTTCTAGGAATTAAGATTTAAAAAAATTTCCCCTCCTCTTTCTTGTACTCTTCTCTGAGTAAATCACTGACAAAAGTGGCCTACTCACATTTCTGTGGTAAATAAAATTGCATTGAAAATTCACCAATTCCTGAAACATACCAGTCAATAAAACCAAAACATTAAACTACTTGCGGTTTGTGTTTTTCCTGTATCATTTTTGTACAACCGAGCCAAAATCCTTGAACGAAAAATTGAAAATGTGCGATAATTGACGATAAATTGCCAACAACATCATCTTATCAGATGAAAAATAAACGTCTCTACTCTCTACTCACGAGGAATGGTTAATATGCTGGATGCAATGTTTGTTCGCGAAATGCTCGTGTTGCTATTTTTTGTATGGGTGATTAGGTCATTGACATTTTGTATAAGTGTACCTGGGTCATTACCAACGTGACGTTTGATAGCAAATAGCTTTATAATTCGCATCTGAAGTACGCGTATTTTTATTTATTCGACTTGGAGTGCATATCTATATAGTCGTTTGAATTGAAATTTCTATTATTCGGGTAGGTACCTACGTTTTGACGTCAGTCATACCTACTTATGGGTGTGATCAAATGATGAGCCAATTTTTTATCCCATCATTGTGTATATCTGTTTTTTGGCCTGCGCCTGAGGTATACTTAAAAATGCATGTAAGGATTTGGATAAAATGACGGGGTGATATATTGCAAAAAAATTCGGTTAATTTGTAGCGGTTCAGGTGGAATAAAATGTTGAATATTTAATGGGTTCGAGAATGAGTTGATGCTAACGAAATACTAATAGGTGGACCTGTCCATGAATAATTACTGTGACATAAATTCTTACGTCATTCGTGATATCGCGTTAGCTCGCATATATCTGTCATAGAACTGGTATGTATAGTCTTATGGGCGGCGCGAGCATCTTCATCATCACGTTGCATTGAAAGTCACTCTATACTGACTACCGTTGATGATTTTTTTTTCTCTTTATCACGTTCCATTAATAAAAATAATAATCGCGTATGAGTGGTTAATTGTGTTACAAAGAAAAGAAAAATTTACAAGGTGTCCCTGAGTGGAAAGAAAAAATAAACATGAAAACGAAGATAGTATTATACCTATCGGTAAATTCTTAGAGGGAACACAAATTTAACCCATCTGACAATTATTACGTAAAGACTAATGGATATTTCACAAATTAAAAAGTTAATTAATATGACGTATCGGGTATTCTTCTCCGTGTACTGGTCTGGTATTATGTTAATTTATCGCGCGTCATTTAATAAAAAAGAAAAAAAAACTTACACGGGTTTCGCACTGCGCGCGAAGGACCCTGACATCGGATGAAATACACGAATTAAAAAAATGTAACGTAAAGTAATGCCCGAATAACAGCACTGATTGACAAAAATTACCTACGCGATTACCTATGTACCGATGAAATTGTGAATTTGTGAACACCCTGTCATAATAGATCGACGATGACTGGAATTTGAAAATTTTCTATCTCAAGTACGTTTGGTAAAGGTTTCGAAGGATTTTAAATTTTGGCTTGAAAACAAGTTTTTGAATTCTCGTAGGTACTATTCTCGTTCAAAGAGAAGCTTTAATTTTGTTTCTACTCGAATCAACCAGTTATGGCAGATTCATGATCGAAAAATTACTCTATTCAAATGAATCGAAATTTAGTTTTTTGATCGTAGATTATTCGCGTGCTTTCAGGGACGAGGACCAAAACGATGTTTCTGGAGGGGGCAAACTCACTAGAAATATCGGTTATTGTTACTGAAATTTTCAGACTTACCCACGAAAATTTTACAAATTTTCCAATTTGAATTAGATCACGATTTTTGGAAAAAACAAAGTTGTAACCGGACAATTTTCGGTCAAACAATGTCATTGGCAAAACAATGTAATTTCCGCACTTTCATTTTTTGTTCGAAATAAATCCCAAAAGTTCCATGCTGCATTTTTGCACAGCATTACAACTTTTGGTATAAAATGTCACTTTTGGCAAAAAAAAGGCAATTTTTTGGCAAAGAACGTCATTTTGGAAAAGAAATAGTGTTTTGGAAGAAAATAGAAAATACCAATTTTCGGTCAAACAATGTCATTGGAAAAGAATGTAATTTCCGCAGAGAATTTCAATTTTTTAGTAGAAAATGTCACTTTGCGAAAGATTTCATTTTTTTGGCAGAAAATGTCACTTTGGCATTAACAGTCAATTTTTTCGTATAAAATAATAGAAAACATCAGTTTTTGACTGAAAATACAAATTTTTTGCAGAGAATACTAATTTTTGAACAAACAATGTCATTGACAAAAAAAATGTCATTTTCGCGGAAAATTTCAATTGTTAGTTTTCTTGCAAAAAATCATAAAAAATAGCAATTTTTGACTGAAAATGCGAAGAATATTAATGTTTGGCAGAAAATGTCACTTTGCAGAAAATTTCAATTTTTGGCAGAAATATGCCACTTTGGCATTAAAAGTCAGTTTTCTTGCAAAAAATGATAGAAAATGCCAACTTTTGACTGAAAATACAAATTTTTTGCAAAGAATATTAATGTTTGGCAGAAAATGTCACTTTGCGGAGAATTTCAATTTTTGGCAGAAAATGTTACTTTGGCATAAAAAGTCAGTTTTCTTGCAAAAAATTATAAAAAATAACAATTTTTGACTGAAAATGCGAAGAATATCAATGTTTGGCAGGAAATGTCACTTTGGCATTAAAAGTCAGTTTTCTTGCAAAAAATGATTGAAAATGCCAAATTTTTGACTGAAAATACAAATTTTTTGCAAAGAATATCAATGTTTGGCAGAAAATGTCACTTTGCCAAGAATTTTAATTTTTGGCAGAAAATATCATTTTGGCTTAAAGAGTCAGTTTTCTTGCAAAAAATAATTGAAAATACCAATTTTTGACTAAAAATACAAATTTTTTACAGAGAATATCAATGTTTGGCCCAACAATGCCATTGGAAATTTTGCGGAGAATTTCATTTTTTTGGCAGAAAAAGTCAACTTTTTGCCAAAGAACGTCATTTTGGTAAAAAAAAATGTCAATTTTTGAAGAAAATACACAGGAAATATAGGTTCCAATTTTTGGTCAAGCAATGTCATCGGCAATAAAATGTCATTTTCGCGGATTTTGGCAGAAAATGTCTCTTTGCGGAGAATTTTGATTTTTTTGGCAGGTTTTTGATTGAAAATACAAATTTCTTGCAGAGAATAAAGAGAATACCAATTTTTGAATAAACAATGCCATTAACAAAAAAAAATATCATTTTTGCAGAGAATTTCAGTTTTTTGGCAGAAAATGTCACTTTGGCATACAAAGTCAATTTTTGGCAAAAAATAATAGAAAATATCAAGTTTTGACAGAAAATATACCCCTACAAATTTTGGTAATTTTCTTAATGATATTGACTCTAACAATATCAATATCCTACATTTCCCAATTAACCTACTACCGCCCTGGCAAAATTACAATCCTACCATTGACCTCTCCCTAACAGAATTTAATAAAAAACAAACAAATCCAATAATTTTCAAAAAACATTTTCTCTGTCTTTTAAACAAATATGAAAAATTTAATCAAATATACACAGATGGTTCAAAATCAAATCAATTTGTAGGTTGTGCTTTCACTCAAAAGGACTTTACCACTCCTATTGCTCTACCTTCTCAATGCACTATTCTAACTGCTGAATTGTATGCGATAAAATATGCTATTTTATGCACTACAGACTTCTTACAAAACGAAACTGTCATCTTCTCTGACTCACTCTCTGCAATCCTATCTATAAAAAATTATAAATCAAAGAACTCTCATCCCATCTCTCAAGAAATTGTAAATTTTCTTCAGTCCACCCCTCAGCTTCAAAATTTAGTGTTATGTTGGATCCCTTCACACTCTCAAATAGAAGGTAATGAAAGTACTGACAAAACTGCTAAACAGGCTTTCAAAAATCTACCTATAGCAAACATACCAGTTCCCCTTTCTGACTTAAAATTACATGCAAAAAAGATCATGTTTGATGAGTTCCACTCCTACTGGTCCCAAATTCCTAACACAAATAAATTGAAAAGTATTAAAAACTCTGCATCATTCTGGAAAACATCTGAACAACCCAACCGTCGTTCAGAAGTAATACTAACTCGCCTTCGAACTGGACACTCTTTACTCACCCATCAATACTTATTCCTAAAACAACCTCCTCCTATGTGTTCCACTTGCAATGTTCCTCTAAATGTTCCCCACATACTCATACACTGTCCCATTTTCCAACATGCTCGCTCCCTCTTTCTAAATTCCAATCAAATAAATACTATCCTATCAGATGATCCAGTCGCAATAAATAATGTACTGAACTTTATAAATATCACAGGATTAAGACAAAAACTATAATTTAATAATTATATGCTTATTTTATAAATTTTCTTACTTTGTAATATCTATAATTTGTAATTTGTTATGTAGATAACTGTGCCAAATGTAATGATGAGGTGTCCCTAGCCATAGTAGCTGTATATGGCACCCAATAAAATAAATAAATAAATAAATAAATAATTTTTTTGCAGGGAATACAATTTTTCACCAAACAATGCCATTAGCAAAAAAATTTCATTTTTGCGGAGAATTTCAATTTTTTGGCAGAAAATGTCATTTTGCGGAGAATTTTAATTTTTTTTGACAGAAAATGATATTAATTTTCAACAGAAAATATATGTATCTACAATTTTTTTTGCAGAGAACACCAATTTTCGACCAAACAATGTCATTAGCAAAAAAATTTCATTTTTGCGAAGAATTTATTTTTTTTGGCAGAAAAGGTCAATTTTCTCCCAAAGAACGTCATTTTGTTGGAAAATGACAATTTTTGGCAAATAAAAAAAAGCATGTAGACCTACCATATTTTGGAAGAAATGATAATTTTGATAGAAAATGTAAATCATTGGCAGAAGGAGTGATTCTGAGAATTTTAACAATTATTTTTTTGATAATGGAAAATTAATAAAAATGCCTTGCACGTTATCAAATTCGAAATGAAATTTTTGAATTAATAAAGAATCAGCGAATGAACCAAATGTATTCGAGTTTCACTTCTAATGCAACGCTGCTGACCACCGCACTTCCCTCTTTGCCCTCATCAACGCGATTACTAATGCACTCGCATTGAAACATAAAACTTCCATCCTCGTATACCAATGAGCCCATATACATCATACGATGTCAAAAAAATACATAGTATGTACGTCGTATGTGGAACTGTGTGGGCTTGAGCATTCGAATCAGTTCGAGGCCAAGGTGGATCAGACTTGGATAATAAATCGAACGAGCTTCACTTTGATGGACTTACTTCGTTTGAAAATGACTCCGACGAATCAAGCGATAAGTGTTGATCTTCTGTGGGATATGCTGACGTTACAATTATCCACGAACAGAGTGTGAGCGAACAATAAAATATGATAAAATACGTTGACTTGGATTTCATTTTCAATCTGTAAACAGAAAACCAGATATTGAAGATTAGTAAGTACACAGTCTCAAACAAATCATCCCAGTATAAGTAGATTCCAAATTCTTTTTGCAGTTGGCCTTTGCGAAGGGGTGAGCGGGAAAGTGAGGAAGGAATTGAGAAAAATTAATGTGTAAAAATAGTTTTAATCTGTGATGTACAATTTTTGACCATATGTCGAACTACGATCAAGTTCAATAAACTCTCATCTCAAAAAAGAAGGGCGTTTTTATAAAAGCGTATTAATTAATAATTCGCTTCGTTCATTGGACACGCTGAATAATAAATCAATCACGAAATCACTTCCACCCCACGTAATATCGTACAGAAGCCATCGCTTGCCTCCCCTTATAACTAAGTACCTGTAAGTTCAAGACATCAACAAGTAGCTTTGTTAAAAGGGCGCAAGTATAACTTCGAAGCACGTGTAGTGAACGACGCTTTTTTATCCGGAGAATATGAAAGGCTAAAGGGTATCGTGAAACAAGGGCGTCTCGACGCCGTACTCGCGTTGTTTTTATTTATTTTCATTTGGAAAATCGTTACTCGATTTCCATTTTCCGCCCACGTATGTCGTGTTACAGGTGGTTTTTGAAAAATTGTTGCAGCTTCTGAACTTATCCCGTGAAACACGTGGAGCATAAAGACCCCGTGGAAATAGGATATTAGAAAGGCCGCGGAGGTTTACCAATTAATGCGTGTGTTTCGCAATTATTTCAATTGTACAAATCGTATCGGTGCAATGTGCGATTTTATGTCATGTAGGTATGTCTTGTGTCTTGTATAAGTGTAAGGTGATGCCAAGAAAGGATAGGCAATTTTGAAGGATGTAACGTCCACCTTGAAGATGAACATCTTTATTGGATACCGGACGACGCGGCGGACAGCTTGTCCTGTCTGGTGTCAAAAATGAACTTGGCAAAGAGAAAATATTATTATGTGTTGTACTTGTAGTACTATCTTGTTTCGTCGACCTAACAACAAAACGTAGTAATAGTTTATAAAAATAATTGAATTTCCTGCCATGTTACGATATACTTTTTCGCTGATGGATGGCGTACCTACGTAAAGTGCATCTTTTACAAAATTCATCCATCCTCATTGCGGTGTAAAACGTAATTTAGCAGGAAGAGGTACGATTTGTCAAGGTTCGCGGCATTTAGGGTGAATTATGGCCAATTCGAGAGCACCTGTAAAACGGAGTGTGCCAAATTTCACATTGTTGCTACATTTTATTCGTACGTCTACGTATGTACATTAAAGGACATCGTCGTGTGTTACTGTTCTACTCACGGATCACGGAATGACTATATTATTCAAGGCGAGTGAACCTAATTGCTCATCTCCTTCGAACGATTATATAGCCTTGTAGGTATGCCAATTAATACGTTCGTTTATTATCATGTTTTTATTATAGTGTAACGTGTTCGATAACGTATTGCAGGATTCGTAGAATCGCGATGCGGTGTGTTTTCCCATATGGATGTGATTTATTACTTATTAGGCATGGGTGTTGGATGGTGCGTGGAACATGGTCACGGAATTGGGCTTCCGAAGGCAAAGGTCTTTTTTTTTGGCGTTTCGTTGATGAGATAATCGAATGGTCCTCGCATTGGTTTGATCTAGCAGGAATTTTTAATGAGAAGAGTGATATTCCAAAACTCGCTTTGTCCATTTTCACAACTTTTCAGGAGAGAGGAAAAACAGTTTCCCTTTAAACGAGTAAATTGGCTTTTTAGGTGAGTTTAGCACTTTATTTGGGTGGATTTATGATGTAGGAGTGTAGGTATACATTTCATCCACTAAATACTGCTGAAAAAAATTTCAATGAAAATGGACAAAGCGCGCTTTGGAACATTATTTTTTTTTTTAAATTTTTAGTGAATTGGCTATTTAGGTGAGTTTAACACCTCATTTTGGTAGGTTGATGATGTAGGAATGTGAGTTAATACTTCATCTACCAGATACCACTGAAAACCCAACTTTGATGAAAATGGACAAAGCGAGTTTTGGAATATCACTTGTTTAGTTATTCGCGAAATAATTACTCAATATTCGAATAGAAAATTTGAAATAATTCAACACGAACAGTGGACTGTATATAATTCGAGCATAAATACATAATAAAACGATCATAACAACAACAATTCGAACTAGACATCGTAACTAGCAAGCTAGAGTGCGTTGCAACGACAGTGGCGCACTCGATACTACAAACCATTCGAATTCAAACTAAAACGAGTACAAAATATTATCATACCCATCAACATCCTCCCCTCAAAAATAAGGTACACCTTATTTTTAAATTAATCTAAACAACTTAAATTATCAACAAGTTAACAATTGACAAAATTCAATCATAAAATTAATCATAATACATAATACATGGACATAATTACGAGTTATGAGAAAAAAATGACAAATTCAGGAGAAAAATTACAAATTCGAGAATTACAAAAAATTTTACAAATCATCCTTAACAGGTAGTAAAATAAGATTCTGAACAGAAGTTTTTCGAGTACTTCCATTTGCAAACCTCAATTCTACATTTCGAACTAGACCTGACTCGTCTGGGAAAACGTCAATGACTATGGCCATAGGCCATTGAAAAATACCTTCATTATTCGAACGGAAAAGAACAACATCGTCGATCTCAACATTACGTTCCTCAACTTTCCACTTATATCTACAACGAAGGTGATTGAGATAATCTTTCCTCCAAAACGACCAGAACGTATTTACAACGCTTGTCCATAAGCGATAACGATTACGTAAATTCACAGTTCTAGAATCCTCAACAATCGGAAGTTCCATCAACGCCGTACCTATTAGAAAATGGGCAGGTGTGATAGGTTCAATGAGACTATTTTCACGTCGATATGAAATAGGGCGAGAGTTCAAAATACCCTCTACTTTTGTAGCGATCGTTGAGAGTTCTAAAATGTTCAAAGCTTGGCTACCAATAGCCTTTTCGAGTATTTTCTTACCAGATTTTACCGCAGCCTCCCAAATTCCACCTTGGTGAGGACTGCGAGGTGCAATAGTATGCCATTCGACCAAATGTTCACTCAAAAAACGTTCAAGTTTGCTCTGTTCTAAAAACCTACGAACACCAATAAAATTTGTGGCATTGTCGGAGTAAATTGCCTTAGGCAATCCGCGCCTATAAATAAGACGTTCAAGAGTATTTAAAAACGCATCAGCCGTAAGGTCTTCAACGATCTCTATGTGAACACCACGTGTCACAAAGCAAACAAAAAACGCAAGATAGACCTTGTTTATTTTACCAGCACGATGTGCAGTGCATTTTACATTGATGGCACCTGTTAAATCGACACCTATCTTAGCAAAAGGTCTACCTATTTCAACTCGACACCTTGGCAAATCCGCCATAAATTGGCGCAAAGTTTCACCTCGAATTCGTGTGCATAAAACACACTTACGAATTACTTTTTTGATAACTGTAATAACGTTACCAATTGCATAAAAACGTGTACGAAAAACGTTCAAGACATACAAACGAGAGGCATGATAATTTGCTCGATGCAAATGTTCAATATAGCGTTCGACAAATTTAGACCTGGCATCAACCAGAATCGGAAACTTACTTTCATACGATAATGCAGCAGCTGATAAACGGCCTGCATCTCGCATAATACCATTTGGATCGAGAAACGGAGCTAATTCGAACAACTTACTTTTCTTATCTACGTGACTATCTTCACTTGAAGATAAGCACTCAATTTCTATTTGAAAATGTTCTTGTTGAACATGTTTAACAAGAGTAATAAACGCGTCATTGCGTTCACACGTTTCTAATGGTATAACTAGTGGTAGTATCTGCTTGATACCTACCAACTTACGATCACATATCCTATCTTTACGGTTTGGATTGGCTATCGTTTTTAGCCGTTCAGATCGTAATCTAGAAATAAATCTTCGAACAAAAGCAACAACCGAAATAATTTTATACCAAGATAAACCATGGCTCAAAATAGGTAGGCATACTTCGTCCTTGATAAAAATAGCCATACCTACTTTGGTTAATTCTGGTATCTCACGTACCAATTCGAATGTACATGAGGTTATTTTTTCAAATTCATCAAAATTATTTAGCCAAGTTGGCCCAAAAACCCACAAATTTTGTTCAAAAAACTCATTAGCCGAAATACCTCGAGTACCTAGATCCGCTGGATTTTCTTTGGTAGGTACATAGTACCAGTTTTGCAAATTCGAATTTTTACCAATATTTTTCACACGATTACAGACGAAAATTTTGAGTTTAAGCGGATCTAGTTTCAGCCATGATAGTACTACCTGAGAATCGGAAAAATACAAGACGTTCCCTGCTTCAATTTTCAATTCTCCTGCAATACGCTTCCCCAAAATTGAAGCTAACTCAGCGGCCATAAGTTCAAGACGATGTATATGTAAAGTTTTCTTTGCTGGCGCGACTCGCACCTTCGAACATACAAACGCTACTTTAATTTGACCATTTTGATCAATCGAACGAAAATAAACAACACTAGCATAGGCTTTTGTAGACGCATCAGCAAAAATAACAAGCTGACGAATACAATTTTCAGGGTATTCTACACGAAGATACAAACAACGAGGTATAGAAAATCGATCAAGTAATGCCAAATCAGCCCTGTAGGCTAAAAATGCATCTTTCAGTTCATCTGACACAGGTTCATCCCAAGTTCTCCCCTCTAACCAAAGTTCTTTCAAAATTAATTTGGCTCTCACCGAAACAGGTGCCAAAATACCCAAAATATCGAAAAGCTTAGAAGTATCACTAAGCATTACACGTTTTGTGATGATTTCAGGGAGTTCATCAATTTTTACATTGATGCTCTACGAATCAGTTTCTGGGGACCAAATTAGCCCTAAAACATACACAAAATCGGTACCACCAATTATTTTTGTTTTCAAGGGCTCTACAAGTGACGAATCAAGTGTCAAAAGAACTTCAGGCGAGTTACTTTGATATTTGGTCAAATTAAACCCATATTTTGCGAGAGAAAAATGTACAGCTTTCTGTAACTCAATCAAATCTTCAATTTTGCGAGCACCGGACATCCAATTATCCATGTAAAACTCTTTCGCGATCGAATCAGCCGCTATTGGCCGAAAATAACGAGTAAATTCGGCAGTTTTTTCCAAACATTTGGTAGCTATCCATGCTGCTGGACCTATACCATTCACCAGAGTGGTCAGTTCAGCAATACTAATCTCTCCTCTTTCAAACCTACCAACAATAGATTGAAATTTACGATCATCTTTATGTACCAAAATCGAACGGTACATGCGAAAAATATCAGCACAAATGGCCCAAATAAATTCGCGAAAACGAATACAATGAGAGAAGAGATCCTTTTGAATAACTGGACCAGCATACAGGTGGTCATTTAACGAAGTACCAGATTCATCCTTACAGGATGCGTTATAAACAATACGATAATTCACTGAACCAGGTGATATTTTTGTGACCAAATGATGCGGGATAAAATACGCATCTGGTCTAGGTACATTCGAAATTACCTGCATGTGACCTAGCTTCGAATATTCATCAAAAATGTCGTCGTATGCCTTTTTGGCAACATCCGACAAACGTTTTTCTGACCTCAGAAATATCGATTTTGCTTTCGAAAACGAACCTTTCAATAAATTTACAGTTGGTTTCAAAGGCAACGAAATAACAAAACGTTTTGACTCAGGGTCAATTTCAACTGTATCTTCGAAATGCTTGTTAATTAACTCGAATTCGGCGATCTTTTCATCATGCAAAGTTTTTTCATCAGAAACTTCATCAATTTTCATAAACCGATCAAACTGACGAGACAACTCCACATTAGAAAAACCACAAAAAGTATTCTGCTGAACAAAAAAGGCAGATTTCGAATTCGAATGGGAACCAGAAATTACAACTCCGAATTGAGAATCACGCAAGCAAATACCTTCAACAAAACGACGTTGTTCACCTAAAATAAATTCTACATATTCACTACCTAACAATATGTCTACATTATCGTAAGGTAATTCGAAATTTTCCGCAAATTCAAGTGAAAACTTATCAATAATAGGCTTTACATCATTACGATTAACATTACATGGAATTTTACCAATTACTTCGGCATCAATAGCAATAGAAAATTCTGAAAAACGAGATTTCAAAACGCAACGAACAGACGAATTTAATTTAGTCGAAGTGTTATTTATGCCTACTAGAGACGTTTCGTTTTCACTTTTAAACATAGGTAATTTTGTTCGAACACAAAACTCCCTACTAACCAAACTAATTTCAGACCCCTGATCAAACAATACTCGAGCTAATTCGATTTTATTTCCACAAATTACCTTAACCACCGCAGTTGATAACAATACGCATTTCCGAGCTGAGGAAGTGGCGCACATAGTCGTTGAGGTTGTTCCAGTTTGATCATTGGTCGAAGAAGTTGACTGCTGCGATGACGAATTCGAATTGTTTTCAGCACTGGATTTGAGTGACGAAGGTGCAACATATTCACGATGGAGCAAAACGTTGTGAGCCCCTTGGCACTTGGAGCAATTTGGCCTTTTACAAGCACTAATGCCATGAAAGGGGTTGAAGCATTTCAAACACAATCGATTTCCTTTGACAATATTGAAACGTTCGTTGACAGTTTTTCCACCAAACACCTTACATTGGTTTAGAAAATGTGGATCACCACACACGATGCATTTGATGTTACAAGGTTGTTTCACAGCTGCTGCTAACGACTTTTTGTCACCTTGATTCGATTTTTCGGACGACTTGTTTTGTTTACCAGGAGGTGACGAGTTGGTTTTTTCCTTTGGCTCGCCTAGAGTGGCAGTTTCATAGGCAAAGCTTCTATTTATCAGGAACGATGCGAGTGATTCAAACGAGGGGTACACTGAATAATCGTGATTACTTGTGTCCCAATCCATTCTCAGCTTGTCTGGCAATTTTCGAGCAGTTAAAAATGTAACCATTGGCGAAATCGAATTTGTATCTAATCCAGCAGCATTCAACCCACGTAGACATCGTTTTAATTTCTCGACACTTTCTCGAATGTTTGTGTTTTTAATCGCAGGAAGATCAACGATATTGACGAAATGTTCAGCAATTATTCGCCTGCGATTGAAGAACGATTTATATAAACCCTGCAACGTAGGTTTATACAGCTTTCCCTCAGTACCAACGTCCTTCATCGATTCGACTGCTTTACCAACCATGCATCTTTTTAGCAAGTACAATTTTTGATAGTCGTCATAGGCTTCATTTTTGTCAATTGTACTCGAAAATTCATTAAACCAATCGATAAATTCACCATAATTACCATCGAACTTTGGTAGAGGGATATCATTCAATCGAATTGTTGGAGAAAATCCAAAACCTGGATCCGAAAACGAAGTATTTGGACCAGATCGGCGAGAAGGAGTACTGCTAGCGATTGGAGGCTTCAATGATTCCGCGAACGTTTTAGCTCGAGCAACGATTAAATTAAGTTCATAAAGTAGGTCATCACGATCCTTCATGATTTCCCTTTCTTTCTCAAAGATTTCGTCGGCAGTTAAACTGGTACCAATATTTTTGAATAAAACTTCATCGACAGCTTCTAGTTCAATCAAATTTTTACGCCACGAATCGATAAATACTTCGAGTTGACAAATCATTTCATTCGATACCGTTTGCTCAACCAGAGCTTGTAGATGAGCTTTATCCCGTTCGCAGGCATGGAGCAGTCTTCGTTTGCTGTTGACAGCCCTCTCATATTCAGCCTTGTCTTTGGCAGCCTTTTCTCGAGCAAGTCTCTGCTGTTTTTCAGCAGCAGATTCACCCATTTTTCAATGAACGTTAAAATCAACGAATACGAATGCGAATACGAATACGAATACGAACCAATCGAATTTTTTGCACAATCAACGAAATTGCACAATTACAACGAATTTTATTTCGAACATAACGAACGAAATTTACGAATTTTACGAATTTACGAATTTTACTTCGCGAACTACACAATTTATCCGGAATTATATCCGGCCCGAAGGACCATGTTTAGTTATTCGCGAAATAATTACTCAATATTCGAATAGAAAATTTGAAATAATTCAACACGAACAGTGGACTGTATATAATTCGAGCATAAATACATAATAAAACGATCATAACAACAACAATTCGAACTAGACATCGTAACTAGCAAGCTAGAGTGTGTTGCAACGACAGTGGCGCACTCGATACTACAAACCATTCGAATTCAAACTAAAACGAGTACAAAATATTATCATACCCATCAACATCACTCTTCATGAGAAATTAGGAGGAAAGACTTGATAAAACGATATCTGGTTCGAAAATGATGGTTTTATTGGAACGAATTCTGGGTCAGAATGAAAAAATATGAATGAAAATTTTCATTTTTTCAGAATAAATTATGTTAACTAGAGGCATTTGAAGCATCTTTTTTCAAGTCTCACTCGCAGGTTTTCCATCCTTCTCTTCTTCTGGAATGGAAAACATGAAGCATATTTATTTCATAACTGATAACAGAGTGTCTTAACTATATCTATGTACATCTAACTGTCATGCAAATCCTTCAAATACTGCTTTTGTTTTGATTTCTGTCAAAAAATTCTTTTTTTTTCAATCGAACTTTGAATTTTTCCACTTATATTCTCCCTGTTAGAATTATTAAAGAAAAATGTCAGTGCAGCATTTTCAATTTGCCAACTTCCAACTCCTCAATTCGAAATTTGCATACTTTTCAGAGCTTTCGATTTAGCATACGAAAAATTAGACATTTTTTTTAGAATAGACATTTACCTGCATGGAAAAAAAGTGTGATGAAAATATCATCAAAACGGATCCAAAGAAGTTTAGAAAATGTAAAAAACGAATAGCTGTAAATGGTTGAGATATTAACATCCCCTACCCTCCCTCCACCAAAAAACGCTTGGAATATCCAGAAAACATTGAAAATGTGAAATAGCTGGCATGTAAAACTCAGATCCTTCGCCCCTTCCCATAAAAAAGTCGTCAAAGTTTGCAAAATTTCCTGCCAACTACAAATTGAAACTGTAGTCATTTCTGTTACAACCCTCCTCTGAAAAAATCTTGAAATGTTCAAAAACACTCGGAAAGCACAAAATGTTCTTACACGTAGAATTTTAACCTCCCCTCCTCCTCCCCGCTTTCGTAATGAAGTGTTGGTCTAGTATTTGAAAAAAATCTCCCAAAAGTCCTGCTCTTTCATTTTTCCATTTTGTGGGACACTTTGGATAAATAATTTGCATTTTTCTCATCTCCTTGTTTTTTTCATCTACGAGAATAATTCACAATTTTGACCAAGTATGTCTTGATTTTCTAAATGGAATTTGGTGCATTTTTTTTAGTAAGGTGCATTTTTTGGACTTTTTCCACGAATTTCAAACGTCTCTTCAAATTTTACTTTCTGAGATCATTTTTGAGTTTTTTGAAATGAATAAATCCTTCCAAGGTTCATACTCGTTAACTTTTTATGGAACCAAGTTACTGAAAAAAAGTAGCTTTTGGTTACCTTTTTATAAATTTTGGTTCCTGGAGTTACTTTTTTTTAAATTTCCAAAATCAATTTTTCCAAATCTCGGCCCTTCTATGTGAAGAAAACAAGAAAAAATGTCTCGCTTTTTCCCAAAAATAGTAATGAATCTCGCCTTTTTCAAAGTTGCCAAGAAGCCTCGTTTCACTAACCATTTCTAAAAATTGTTTTTTCTGGCAAAAAATTTCTAATATTATGTACTTACATGGTGACTTTTTTCCAAAAAAAAAATCCTAGTCTAATTTTTCCAAAAATAACGAAATTAAAGGTATCGTTTTTTCAACAAAATTCCAAAAAAGGATAAGTAATATCTTTTTTTTGGCGATGTAATGCCAAAAAGTCTTGCTTTTTGCTAAAATTTGTGAAAGTCTTACTTTTTCCAAAAAAAAAAAAAAAGTTCCCTTTCCCCAAAAATTGAGTAGGTACCAAAAAATTACCAAAATAACCCGATGTTCACCCAATAGTTGAAAAATGTCCGAATTTTTTTCATAAAAATTGCGAAAAAATATTGTTTTTCTTTTGTCAATAAATAGTAAAGTTTTGTTTTTTGCTAAAAATTTCAACGTTTTTTAAGCATACAAAAATTCTTGCTTTTTAGAAAAATTTCTACTAAGTCTCATTTTTCCCAAAACATAGTTGCAAATTTCTTGACAAAAATTTCCTCTTTTTAGCAAAATTGCCAAAAAAGTTCATTTTTTCGTCAAAATTTTCTAAGAAGCTCTGCCTTTTGCTAAAATTATTGCTGAGGTCTGGTTTTCTGCCTTAAGTAGAAAAAAGTTTCGCCTTTTGTCTGAAATTTTAAGGAGTCCCAAGTCCCACTTTCTTCCAAAAACTTGTCCCATTGTGTCGCTTTTTTTACCAGAAATTGTCAAAGAGCTAGTCCTTTTTTTTGCTAAAATTATCAAATGTCTCTTTTTTTGTTGGAAATTGGCAAAAAAACTTGTTTTTTTTTAAAGTCAAAAAGTTGTAAAAATCAACTTTTTCAGCAATAATTGCGACAGAGTATCACTTTTTTGGCACCAATAAGACAGTAGGTATATAATTACCTATATTTTTTACCCGAAAAATACGAGTAATTTTTTCGGAGGAAGGGGGAGACGGGAGACTTTGATTTTTCCCACGACACTGACCATTTGAGTGAGGGGGAATGATCGAGATGGATTGAGAAATTCAATTTTGCAAATTTCGTAACCATTGCTCAGTTACACAGGTTCAATTCTACCTCATTGTCAGTATTTTAAAAAGCCTCATTTTCTTGACCGTTTTTATGTCTTTTTTTTTTTCAAGAAATATTTTTCAACATATATTTTTCTGGTCAAGATTTTTTCTTTCATTTGAAGTGAACAAAGACTTGAGAATTCAATGAGCTTTCATTTCAACTTCGACAAACCATAGGCCTACTGATTGACAAAAAAATTTTAAAAGTTCAAGAAAGACGTAACTGATGACATGAATGGGTTTTTGGACTAGGTTCATTCAGAGGCCCGGCATTTCCCTCGTATTTCGTGATTCATAAACTTATATTATACATTTTAATTGTCTTTTTGATGTTTCACTTTCCAGCAAAATGGTAAATTTTTTGAAAATCATGTCGTGTGAAATGAACAATAATGTTCTATGATTCACGGGGAAAATTTTTCTATTTTTTAGTCTCGTCGAGCAAATTATTCTAGTGAGTAATAATAGGGTCAAAATCACTGAAATGGAAGTTGATTTCCCCTCGCTTCTCTCCGCTCAATTCAGAACAAAATTCGCGAAATGATGAATCGATGTACTTAATCAACGTATTCAAAGTGTATATCTTAGAACAATAAATACTACTTCTAATGTTTCTGCTCTTCAAACATCTTGATCAGACATCATGATATAACGCATATCTCGACCTTCTTTCAGCAAAGTACCTAATTCAGTGTTTAAATTGCATACGCGTTAATGGGTGAGAAAATACACGGTGTTAATTTGCAGTAGGTACAAACCTGCTATTGGATAATTATCGAATTTATATAATTAAACTCGACAATACATAGTATTATTCGCGTAAATACATATATACCTAATTTCTCGTGCGCATTGAGCAAATTAATTGTAAGTACCATGATATACCTTCGTATTAAAATTACCCAATTAATTAAATGCCTACCTGTCCAAATTTTGCGATTAGTATCTTCATCTTCCTATTCGTAATTTAATAATTTTATTTATCGCGTGCGTTTAAACAATAAAAGAATACGCAGATAAAAAAAATAACCTAAATCTTGTCTCGTGCAGCAAACTATACTTAGCATCACATCGTTCAAACAAAAACAATGAAGCCCTTCGCCACGCGTCGGATTATTTGGTCACACAGTGCACGCGACGCCGCCGCCCGACGAATGATACGGCTGCGTTTGGCCATCGATATCCACCCTCTTCTACATTACTTTGTAAGGGTTCGACGTCGAATGCAAAGTTCACCCTCGCTGAACTTATACTTTCCTAATGCTAAGCGCCAAAAAAATTTTCCTTTCTCGTAATTCGTTCGGTTTATGACCAGATTCATAAGCTGTAAGGGATTTTCCGAAACATCGTACTCGTCGGCGAGCTATAAAATCCTGTTATTTCGCAGCTTACGAATTTCCCTTTTAATTTCCATCTCGAGCTTTACGGTTTTCCCCAATTTTCCAGCTACGTCGAACAATACCCTGGCAACTTCTGGTAGCCCGGTATTTTTCATCCATGAAATTTTCCTTTCATTTTTGGAATTCCAGTGGTAGGCCGGAGGGTGAAGGGAAGCTCGGAATGCGATACCGATGTCTATGGGAACCATCTGACGAGATATAAGTTCCTAGTATTTCGCGCCATTATAATTTCACTTTCACTCGAACTTTGGCGAAAAGTTGGCATAATTTCACCAGCTGTAAACTACCCTTGGCGATAAGGGTGAACTTTCGCCATAAATCTACGTCTAGTGACGTTCGACCGTCTTATACGTTCCTGGTATTTTTTAGCTGAGAAATTTTCCCTTTTACGGATGAGGTCATGGTGTACGTTGTGCTTTTTTCATTCTGTGTATACGGAATATCCGTCGATGACGACGAAGCTAAGCAACGACGACGTGCAGTGCTGTGCTGAGTAAGCTTTTATGACATTTATCAGAGCGAATTAAAGCGTAATTTCAAAAGGTGACCACTGTAATTACACGTATTATATTCGTGGTAGTAATTGTATGTATACTTTATATAATGTTGCGACGATGATTTAATTACCAGTTTCCTTTATTATTTAATTATTAGTTTTCTATTGTTGGGCTGCAAATGTGGTACTCTGTAATATGTGTCAATTGTATTAAACGTTGCGTCTTCGACGACATCGTCGTACGAGATATGTATGTGTACGTAGACGTACGTGCCCGATACCTTGTCTATATTGCTTAATAATTTTATTAGTCAAACGATCTGCTTCATTTGGGTGGTCTGCAGGTCTGGAACCAGCTGTAGAGGAGGGTAAACAATTGCGATAATTTTTTTTGGAAAATAATACTCTTTATATAGTTTTTTTTTCGTCATCGAGAATATTTTAATGAGCTAAAATCAAGGACTGTGAATATTTTCCCATCAATATTTCTCGTTTGTTACCTAAGAAGGGTCGAGATCGATCTTGTTATCGAGCGAATTTCATTCAAGGTCGATGATAAACAATGTATACGTACAAGTGCGAACGAAACCGTTATTATTTTATTCAAATAAAAGGATCCTCTAATTAAAATAATTTTCGTAATTTTTTGCATGTTTTTTTTTTTTTTTTGTTTTTCGCGCGAAGAAATTTACCAATATGAGAGAGGTGTTGTTAGATCAGTGATATTGTTTCGATATGCATGGACTGGAAAATATGATGAAACTGAATGGGTGGAAATTGTTTTCGAGATTTGCGTAAGTGTTTTAGTTGTAAAGTTTGGAACGAGAATCAACTTTGGGATGAGTTGATTTGAATTTCGTTATTTTGATTTCTGAAATATCAACTTCGGGATGAGCTGATTTAAATTTCGTTATTGGATTTCTGAAATATTTTTCGATGGGAATTTCGTCAGATTATTGGACTTGAATTTTTTAAGGATTTACTCGTTTATTTCTCAGAAGTTTTTTGAATATGCCTAAGTTATAATTATGTACGTGAAAACAGTATCTAATAATTTGGCTGTACTTTACATAGATCAAAAATCAGGAAGAATTTAACATTTTTTTGTGTTGAAAGTCTCCAAAGGTTCGAGCTTGAGCAGAAAAAGACTGTAGAACATGAAATTCGTCTTATGCTTTTGACTCTGAGGTTTTCTTTGAAAGGCCCAGTTTCTGAGATATCAAATTTTGATCTTAAATTTTCCAGATTTTTTCCATACCTAACTGAAAACTGACATCAGGGCCATATGTTGGTTAAAATTCTCATAATTGCATCAAAACTGTAAAAAAGCTAAAAGTAATTAGAAATATTTTGTAGTAAGGTACATATTTGGCAATCCTATATTTTGCTGCAATATTTTTTTTCAATTCGCGATTTTCAGGTCAAGTGTTGAAGAAAAAAAAACAGGGCTCGTGGTTACTTTTGGTTACTTTTTTAGTAGGTAATCAAATAATTGTTCATTTTTTTCAACACATTTTCGTTACGAAGTTACTTTTTTTTAAATTTTCAAAATCCAATTCTTCCAAATCTAGATTCTACATCATGAAGAAAACAAGAAAAACTCGTTTTTTGCCAAAAATACTAAAATAGTTTCAGATCTCGCCTTTTTCAAATTTGCCCAAAAATATATATATGGGGGGGGGGGGGGTGTTTATAATTACAAGATTATTACACCCGTTGAGTGGGGGGGGGGGTTTGGATTTGATAGCCTTGTTCCTTGCTAAAAATTTCTAAAAACGTATTGGTTTCTTGCAAAAAATTCCAAAGTTTCATTGTTTTTCAAAAAACATCAAAAGTTTAGTTTTTTTTGGCCAGAATTGTCAAAATTTACCAAAAATGGAAAAAAGTGTCGTTATGTCGACAAAAATTGCGAGAAATATCTTTTTTTTGCTAATAGTGGTCGAATAAAAGTCTTGCTTTATTCAAAAAAATTGACAAAACATCCCGCTTTTTCGCAAAATTGTTGAAAAATCGCGCTTTTTCCTTAAAAGTTGAACACCACAATGAGATTTTTCGCCAAAAATTACCAAAACATCCTCTTTTTTTTTAAACAAAAATTGCAAAAAATATCAATTTATTGGCAAAATTTCCTGCTTTCTGCAAAAAAGGTCCAAGTCTTGCACTTTTTGCAAATTTGTTGCCAAAAATTGCTAAAAAGTTCGTTTTCTCCCAAGTAGCAAAAAGTCTCGCATTTTGCCTAAATTCTCAAAAAGTTCTCATTTTTTGCCAAAAGTTGTGTTTTTTTGTAAAAAATTCGAAGAAAAACGTCGTTTTTTCCAATGTCCTAATATGGCGTTTGTTTTATCTAATAATTGAAAAAAGTCTCGCTTTTCAGACAAAAACTTTTGTCAATAATTTCCAAGAAGTCTTGCGTTCGGCTTTTTATCGAAAATTGACAAAAATTCTCAATTTTTAGCAAAATTGCTGACCTCCCAACTTTTTTTTGAAAAATTGCTCAAAAATCTCACTTTTGCCAAAAATTGCCAATAATTAAATACCTATTATAAAAATTCTCGTTGTTTTAAAAATTTACAAAAGTTCTCTTTTTTTTAGAATATTGTTAAAAAAGGTCATTTTTTTCAAAAAATTCCAAAATAAGACCCATTTTTTCCAAAAATTTTCCAGAAGTATTGTTTTTTTTTGCCATACGAGTAAATTGTTCGAAAAGCCCTTTCTCTTGTTAAAAATTTGTTAAAGTCTCAATTTTTGCCAAAAATTATTTTTTTTTGTCAGAAATTACAAACATTCTCACTTGGTTGCTAAAAATTCCCAAAGAGTTTCAAAATTGTTCAATTTTCATCCCTTTTTCGGTTATTTTTTCGAGCTTTCTCGGTCACTAAGTAAAGTTGCTTTTTCTGGAAGAAGTTTAATATGTACGAGCCCTGTAAATTTTTATGAATCAGCTTCATCTGAAATTTTATATTCAAATAGAATGCATCGTAACTCGTAAGCAAGGCTTATATTGTTTTCAATTTTTTCGAAAATTGTCATCATAAGAAAATATTCAAGTTTGTATTTTCAAATCAGTTGAAACTGATTTTCAATGTGGATTGTGTGTGTTTTTTTTTACCAAACAGTATTTAGAAAAAAAAAAGTTCCACTCAAATGGGGTAATATTATTTTAGTTGGAAAAAATTCAATATTTTTGCCTCTACGAAAAAGGAAATAGGTATAGGTACTTTACTGAAAGATGAAAATCATCTGAAACAGCCACTATTTAATCTGAAAATTAAAATGGACCCTGGCATAATTTTCGAAGAGAAACAAAAAAAGTTTTTTGTCAAAATTATCTGTCTGTAAAATCAAAAGTTTCAAACAACGGAAAATGATTTTAAAAACTTTGGAAAAATTAAGTGATAAATTAATTTCAAAATTTCGATACCATTTTGAAAATACCAAGTTTTTTAGGATCGCTATTCAACCAAACGAAGCATAGAAACAATAGCTTTGAATTATTGGCCCTAAACTTTTTCTTCCTTTCTCTCCTCTTCCTCCTCCTAGTATTCTTTATCTTTGTGTGTAATATTTTGTGAATTCCAAAAAGATCGTTTTTCAGAATAAAGAGGCAGCTTCAGTGTTGTAGTAAAATTTCCACTCAACATGTAGTTATGTTGAAATACTCTCGACATGAGAAAATTTTTTGAGCCAGAGGAATTTTTTGTATTGAAAAAAATATCGGATTTTCATTCCGTCGTTGAAGGTTTTTTGCATGTATCAGGATATTTTTTTCATAATGATATTATTTAATTAGCAAAATCTCCATTAATTAAACAGATAGATAGATATACATATGTATACAATAGCTTTGTCATCATGTAGGTAATCTTAATAGGCGGAATCAAGAAGACCCAACGATCAAAACTGAAATACACAATAATCTTAACCTTGGCATTCATCTTTCGCCTCAATCTTTCTTACGCATGTGTACCTACAGTAATTAAATTACGAATTATTATTAAAATAACAATAATAACGACGAGTAGAGGTATTTTCCATTAACGCCCTGCTACCACCACGTTGCTGGCAAATTACACGTTTTTTTCTCTTTTTCTTCGTTTTAATTTTATAAATCCAGCAACTCGTACTTATAACGACGACGATGTCGTTGAACAGAATTAAAACGCTTTTGTTTCAGTTTCATTTACTTAGTCGAGATACCTATTTAAAAAATAATTGTAACGAGTCGAGTAGTAGGTAATCAGCGAATGATAACGTGTGCAAGAATTCAAGGTTGAAGATTTGGTATTCAGAAATGCTCACTTTATATACTCGCGTCTCGCGGTGTCGATGTATCTTATGGAATATTAGCAAGAGTTGACCAAGTGACGACGACTGTGATAAGAAATTTTGTAATGGAAAAAAATTCATAGACTAGTTGTAAACTGCAGCTGATTAGTGGTACAACCTGTTCGAAGCTGAAAAACCTGATTATTTTTCAATAAGTCCAACACTTTGGACCTACTTTTTTAGTAGGTAGTAGGTACTGCGAATATACACGAGTGTGATACTGATGGGTATACCTTTACCTATACGATTCACGTGTGTAGATTTCTCATTTATGTAGGCACTATGAGTAAATTCGATTCGTTATTTTCCCATAATGTTATCTTATATAGTAGGTAGCCATCTTTTGATGATGATTTACCTAAAAATCTGGAACTCGAAAAAATATATAAGATGAAAAATTATAACTTTTACTCGGTTTCGTAATACAAGAATGTTGGTACCATAATATAGTTATAAAATATATAAAATGAGAAATTAAGGAACCGATTGCCATATTCGCCGGTAATATAATATTTGGTTCAGTTAGCGTAAAAACAACAACATCAGCAACGGAATAGGCGGTTGGTAATATTGGCTAGATATTTTACGTATTATTATGTACGGTTATTTGATTTTGGCGTAAAAGTGTTATTTTTTTACCTCAAATATGGCTCACGTTCGTAGAACAAATATAATGATCTTTGACGAAATACTAAAATTGCTAAATTTGAAGTTAATGAGAAGAATAAATATATCGAGAGGTTATTAAATGTAAAAAGGAATCGTTTTCTGGTCCCCCATTGTACGAGTATATGACCTAGGCAACAGGCAAGGAATCCATTATGTAGATAATTTGATCGATTTAGTTCATGTCGTAAGGTGTGTAGTAAATTAATTGTTCGATGGTTCTTTCTCTCTGTGCAGTGTCTGCTGTCTTTCTAATGTGTAAGCTGATTGAATAAAAAAAAAAAAAGAAAAAACCACCTACACTGTAGGCTCGAGTACACTTCCTATTATGATTTATTTCGAAATAATGCATCACGTAATAAGCAGCAGTAGCATGAGCGATGAATAAGCTATGTCATTGTATCGATTGGCGCTGCCATAAAAGTAGGTATCGATGACGTTCCAGACTGAATGGAAAAATGATCAGGTATGTGGTCTAGGCTCATGGTACCCCTTTATTTTTTATTTTTGGCGATGTGTAATGGAAAAAAAGGAGTCAGCTTTGGTCGAAGCTCGCTCAGATTTAATAACCCATGACGTAGGATTATGCTGAATTGCAATTAAACTGGATCGCAATGAGTACGGTTGTGTGCGAGATGGACCAGCTCATCGTGTTACAATTTAATCCAGCAGCAGCAGCAGCGAAGAAAATCAAAAGAACTTGAGAGTGTATCGGCAGAAAGTTCAAATACCAGCTATTTAAGGTCGTCTTCGTTTATTTGAAAGTGCAATTAGCGGTGAATGACGATGCCGATGAGTACTCGACTTACCTTCGGGAATATCAAAACAAGATCTGAACTGGTCCGGTCCGGTCAAGTCTGTCCTTCTTATGTAACACATCGTGTACGTGTGTGTACTCGTGAACTGAACACTGAACCATTCATATGTAATGTTATTATTCGATTATAAGCCATGTACGTACACCGAAAAATATCGCATGCTCTTATCATCCTTGAACACCATTTTGCTTCTTTGATCATCTATTATTGTTGATGCTTCTTGGAGATGATCTTCTCATATAAGGATGAGGTATTCTTTCTTCTGCATACAATGGTGTGGTCACCGATTCGGGAAGTAGACACGTGGAATTTAACGCTGGACGATGAGCAAGGTGCGAATACTTTTTCAAGTTATTCGTATCCGAGATGTGTTTGTAATTATTACATTGATGAATTGTAGATTGCGGTTTTTATTTTATGGTTCTCGCGTGCGAGTATTTAATAAAGGTGTAGAGGTAATATATGATTCTTGGAAGGTGCCCATAGATGTTGGATTGTTGGTGTTTGTTGATTGATGTAAGAGCAAGCGAGGGTTAACGTATTTCCCATTGTTTTTGTTCTATAGGCGGTGATTTTACTGACTGGGTTTTAAAAGTAAATTCCAGGTGTCACGAATCTAATTTTAATATACCTAAATGATATTTGTCATAATTTATTGACAGCCTGTTGGCCTGTTCATTTTAGCGAAAATGACCGCTGAGTCAACATGAACTTATGATTATTTATGGTTTGATAATGAAATTATTAACATTTGTGAAGGTAGAATTTAAATAAGTGTGAGTTTTTTGACCCCTAATATTGTTGTTAAAAATGTGTACTTATATTGAGTAGCGAGCGAGTATCTAGGTATTGATTTATACCTGCGTTGAGCATGTGAGATGAGAATTTCTGTAATTTTATTTCTCTCTTACTTTAACGATTTCCACAGCCTTGGATTTTTTTTCACTCGGAGATATTTTTAGAATTTATTATTTTAATGTTTGCATTATGCAAAGAAGACACCTACGCTTCTTTTTATTTCTCTTCTTCAATTTTTATGGGTTATTATCAAAAGGAATTGTTCAAGTTCGCCATTTTACTGCTATGAATTTTTTTTCTGTTTGAAGGTCGTTCGTATGTATTTGTCTAACATTATGTGAGGAATCATGCATGTTAATAAATTCGAGATCAGTGCATCTCAAACTATAGGTGCACTGGAGCAGACTCGAGTCTGCTGTGACGAGTCCTTGAGGAAGTCTTCTGGACTTGATGTATTTTTGTTGTGCTGGTCTAGTCTAAATGAAGACCACAAGGAAAAAACCAGACAAGTCAACAATTTTCAAAAATGAGTTTAGGGTCGAATTGAATTCACACTGAGGAGTGAAAAAATGTAGTTCATTAAGATTTTGAAAAAATTTGATTTTTTGCTGTAAAAATTGCCTTTGAAAAATGGAGGAGGGGAGAGAAATGAACCGAGACCAAATCGTGGGCAAAAGAAAGAAAATTTCAACATTATTAGGTATTTAGAATGCGAAAATTTTTCATTATGTCATCATGATAATCGATTTTCGTCGAATTCAAGTTGTTGCAAAACACTAATTTTTCGGTTTTTTGCTTGATTTATTCACGAAAAGAGTGACTTTTCAACTCGTAAGTTGCGTATCTTCATTTTTTTTGTCTCCCTCGCCAGAGGAAACCTTCTCCTCTGATTAATCCATGAAAAAAGCAGTGACCATTTTTCTAGTACTTTAGACGGATCATACCTGATTTGAATGTATGAAATGATGTGTTTTGATTCGAAATTCCCATTTACAAATTTTGAACTTGCCATAGCTACTGAAGGTAAAGTACCTAGATACGACGTATGAAAAAATATAGTTTTTTCGAGTTTTTTATTATTTGAAGCAAGTTGAAAATTTGTATAGACGAATTTAAATCAAAATACCTCACTCCCCTTCTCATACTGTTTTGTGAGTAGGTATGTAACTTTATTTTTCTTTCGAGTTGAGAAAATTGTTCAAAATTCCCAAATTTTTCTTGAGATTGTGACTTTTATTTGGATGTGAAAACCTCTATTTTGGTTTCATTCAGATTCCAAAATTTTCAAATGAAAAATTGAGATTTCGTTTTCAAAAAATTGAGAATATTACCTACCTACCTACAGGGTGCCCAGAAATATCGAGTACCCCTAAAAAAGTTTTTCATTAAAAATATAGGTTGGCAACCTGAAATAGATGCATATGATTGGTGGAATGTTATCTCTCCAGTCCAACAACCAATCATGTGCTATCATTATTATCATTCACTGTGACCAACCAAAGAATTTAGTAGAAAACTTTTTTAGGGGTACTCGATATTTCTGGGCACCCTGTACCTACCTACCTACCTACCTACCTGCTTACCTACTATTCAATTTAAGGAAAATCTTTTTTGACGAGTGGAGGGTTTCTATGGGAAAAACATGACTAAAACGTTTTGTGATTTTTTTTTCACTTTCAGTTTAAATAACAACTTGTAGCTTCTAGATCATGTTGTATTTTTTTGTGCCACTGATAACAACGGGATAGATTAATTTGGAGACTGTTTAGTCACTTTAGTCTGAGAAAACATTGAAAATTCGACTGTTTGAACTCATTAATTGGTTATTTTAGCGTTTGAAATATGTACCTACTTCCTCTGCAGTAATTTTTGGAAAGTGTAAAACACGAAAAGCCCACATTTTTTTACATTTATCGTGGAAAAGTATGTACTATGTCCCCAAATTTGAAAATTCATCTCAAAAATGGACTCTGTGAATAAAAATGATTTTTTCAAGTTTTTTGAAGGAGGGATAAATAACATCAAAAAATAGAATTTTCAAACACTTGACCCAATCTTGAACATTTTTCGGTCAGATGGTATGAAATTTGGCTTGTGAGTCAAAATCCCAGTACAAACACCTCTAACCTCCTTCCATCTAGAAAACCGTTTTGAAATTAAAAAAATGACCTACACGCCATCGATTATAAAGTGACAAAAATTGAATTTTTCGCAAATACGTACATACCTAGGTAGTAGGTACATATTTTTCAATGTAGTCTTTGCCTTCAAACCAATTTTACATAATATTATACTTTTCGAATGCTGGAATTTAGGTAAATTGATCGATAGCATTTCTCACCCCAGAGCAGAACCCTTTTTGTCGAAATTTTTTCATTATCATAATGATTCGACATGTCTCACCGATTACCCCAATTTTCACTTTTCAAAGTGTCTATTAGGTCATCAAAGTCATCAAAGTCATTAAAAAGACATATTTTTGGCCAAAAATTGAAGGCAATTATCAAAAATTTATAAAGTAGGTGTTCTCAGAATTTGAATCATTGAATGATGATTTGCTAAAGTGAAGATGCAGAAATCGCCATACAGAAAAAAATCACTGAAATTTACCCCGAAATTGCAGGTGACAAATTTTGGGAAAATTGTTTGCAAATTTGTTTAAATGCATTTTAAATTGGCTGAAAATTATTGATGCAACATTGTAAGAAATCGAGCAAAATATCGCAAAAATGCTCAGTTATGAGTTTTTTTTTTACCAAAAATTATAAAAAATAAATCAATCAAAATAAAATGAAATTGTAAAAAAAAAAAACAAAAAAAAACACTGACAGAATAATAAAAATTGCAGTACCCCTCAGAAAATGTGAGAAATCCTGACATCATGGATTTTCTCATTATTTTTTCAGTGATCTATATGCGAAAAATTCCATAAAAATAATCATTCCTAAAAATGAAAATGTCATCAAGAAGGTCATCCTTTTTCAGTTTTTTGTAAATTTTTAATATTCCTATTCTCACTTATAAATCTGCAACTTTTCATGAGAAAGTTAAAAAAATTATATATTTTTAAAAATTGAGTGAATATGACCTCAAAATGGTGCCTTTCTAGGCTGTTCAACTCGTGAATGCAATTTCTGAATTTAAAGGTCAATTTTCTGGGTTGTAAAATGAGTTTTTCTGTTGGTTTTTTCATGTTGGAAGGGAGGAAAGGGGGTATGTATAAGTACACTAGATTTTAAAGATGAGCTGCGAGATTACCTAGGTACCTATTTTTCGCTTTAAATAATGTTTATACATCTATTTTTCAAAAGTAGGTATTACCTATTGATTTTTAATCTCTTATGAAATGGAGATGTTGAGTTGACTCATAAAAATTTTGAAAATGAATCTTATCATCAATTTTATTTCTTCAGTTTCTTACTTACTTGTGTTTGAGAAATTCCATTAATTTATTTCTCTTAATTATTAATTGATTAAGTATTTATACTCCAAATGAACATTTTTTACTTCGATTTTTGAAAACTTCTTAACTTAGTGAGACACTCTGCCACTTTTAGATTTTGGAAAAATTGTTTTTAATATCATGTTATACTTAGATTCTGTCGCTGGCACTTTCGTTGTTTAAATTTTAAAATGAAGCATTTTTCTTCTCAAAACCCCCTAAATTTGGATTACTGCGAAACATTCCCATTCACAAATATGCTTCGACAGAAGTTTCTCCTTCGTATATGACTTTGTTAGCAAGAAAAGAGAGAGAATTGGCATCCGATCATCATCCCAGTGCATAATACATCTGTGCACTTGGAAAAAAAGACTTCAAATACTTAGACGAGGATTTGATAACGGAAAGGTTTTATTTTTACACCATTCGCGCAATTAAATACAATAGTATAAGAGCTTTCACTTCCATAATGTAATCAATGAATATTGCGAATACAATTAACTTCCTGTAAACTTAGCCTCAAATATATAGCTCCAAGTCGACGACAAGCGTCCGTTTTTTCGAAACTTACGCACACACCTTACGCGACATTTTATTGCACTTTTCGAACGCCGCCGTCATCGAGGTGTGAATTTGAAGAATCGTTCGAATTTACGCAGGTACTTCGTCGACGATAAAATTTATACCTTCGTGAAGATTGCTAACTGGTTTCACGTTATAAATTTTAATAAAAGTATCGTATTCTTAAAATTTTAAAAGGCTGAAAAATTTTTTTTTTTGGATGATGGAGTAGGTACGTTAAAAAAAACTGGTTTTAGTACGTAAAATGTATTTTTTTTATAAATGGTTATTTATACGAATATTGCTAAAATATGGATAGCTACCGGCTTTCTTCGAATCTTTTTTATTTTTTTACAATTACTCGCCGAATAGTTAGAAAGTGATCGCTAATACGTTACGTAATTTTTTTTCATATGTTCGTATTCATACGCATACGAACATCTAATTAAAGTAATTATTACCGAAATGAAGGCCACGTAAAAATAATCCAATTGATTAAAATTTGTCGAGTTTTTTTTTTTTTAGCAAAAGAAAGAATTAAAGTGTGTCAAATAATATCTACCACAGTACATTGGCTCACGTACGTTCGTCGTTCATAGGTAAAGAAGTACGTTATGCTAAAATGCCAACCAAGCCAAGCGTTAGACGAACAATTAAATAAAACCAATGCAAGAGTTAATTTTCATGTAATTAAATATTATTTGAACGTCGGCGGTTTCAGGAAACGTGACCGAGTTTGGTAGCATTGATATTTTATAATTAATTTTAATTTTTTGAAGATTTATCGAACCAAAAGGGAAGAGATTTTTTCTGGATGCTAGTTTGTCAAGGTTTATAATCCCACCTCCCTGGTGAGTTTTTGAAAAATATAATCTTCATTTACCTACTGTTACTTTCTCTTTGAAGAATGGTCGAAACTTATAATCTATCGTTTTATACATTATAATATCAAGATATTTTTCCTATATTATACTGTTGCAATGTGCTCGGTGCTGATGCAGTCAACTAGATAATTTATATAATTGAAGCTAAACATGATGATTTTCTTCGGCTAGATCGACGATCGTACCTACTCGTAGTAGATCCACACAACATGTTAATCGTTCGTAGTAAAACTATTTCGATTAACTAATAACCGGTTGAAATTAATGTCGCCTTATTCAACAAATAAACGTTTCAATTAACCTGATTCGTTTATACCTACTAAAATATTTCCATTTTTAAATTGGGTTTGGGCTTTTGTTTGGTAATTTTTTAATCTTCTGGGTGTGTGTTTTTTTTTTGTTTGTTTGGTTGATAAGATAAAAGGTTATGTTTTGGCAGGAATTTTTTTCGAGTGTAAATTAGGCACGATTATTCCTAATAAATGTTAAGCACTTTATCGGATTTATTAAAATTTAAAAAATTCTAATAATTTAGTTTGATAGCGAATGTTTATTATGATTAATCTATGTATAATGCATTTTTTTTTCAAGGCTAGAAAGCCACTCGTGTTTCGTAAAACCTTTCCAAACGAATTGGTTGGTAAAAGTGTGGGTTAAGTATGCGTTGGGTGTGATAATTTATAGTTGATAATCGTTTTATTTATGTTTAGGAATTGCAAGATATTTATATACGTTAATCAGATGGTTGAATTACAATGTTTGGAATTTTTGGAGGGGGGGGGGGTGAGAAAGAAAAAGAAAGGATTGGAAAATTTCGTTCAAATTTGCTTGATTTTTATCCTTTTAAAGATTTCATTTCACTTGGTGTACTCCATATTTACTCTTTGTGGGCCCGAAATTCTAATTGAGGAAACAAAGTTATGCTTTCTGAATTTTTCTCAGAAACAGGTAATGTAAAGTATTGATGCATCTGACCCTCCTTCCTTCTCCGTTTACTCCAAAAAAACGTTGTCCTTTCTTCGCTCATCCCTCCCATTCTCGAAAATTCACCCTCGCAGAATGAAATAAAAGTTGGATCTTTTGGAAAAGGACATTACGAGAAACTTCACCAATCAAAATCTGAGTTAAACGGGTTTCCTTTCTCTCATTGATCCTTCAATTTTTGTGAATTTTTGAAATTAGAAACACACCATTTTTCCACAAAGAGTTTAATATGTAATCAAGTCATGAAGACTAGGAACTACGATATCTCAAAAATTTGTCAAAAATCGAACAATCAATTTCAGTTGCCCAAAATTTGGTTCTGATATGTGAACAACATGCTCTTTCAGGGTATCTTATCGGTAGTGAAAGTAGTGAAAAAGTAGTGAATTTAGTCAAAAAGTTAGTGAAAAAATGTAAAAATTCCATGCGTTCCTTTTTTCGATGTTCATTTGTTGTTGTTGTTGGTTTTTTTGTATGCTTAATTTTGATTGAAATTGAAAAATACTCAACTTTGTACACAAATTTTCTTCCAATTTCAGTTTTTTTGAAAATTTTCCTGTGAAAAGATTAATTTTGTTAATTTTTTTGTGTGGGGAGGGAGGGGGGTCCAGTGGAGAGCTTTCTGAAAATTTGGTTGAAAAGGGGTAGTGGGAAAAGTATAGTAATTTTTTTTTTAAATTCCGTTAGATACCATCTCTTTCAGCGAGTCCAAATTTCAGCCAAATCCGAGTTGAGGGATTGAAAATATTCTTCTGGCGAATTTGGTGATTTAGAATTTTGACTGAATTCAGTAGAAAACTTCATTTTGAGTTGAAAGTTTTTCGGAAAAAATTTTAATCCTTGGGATGTCCCTTCAGGGGAGATATTGGTCCTCAGAAAAAAGGAATTTTCGAAAAAAAATAGTGGTTTTTTCGCTCTAGCTTCTATTCAACCTATTTATTTGTGAAAAATGGCCCAATATCCCCAAAGAACAGTTTACATTTGAGATTTTACGTCAATTCAGACCATTGCCATAAAAAATTCAGACCATTTTTTGGGTTCTGCTGAGTGGTTGAAAATTTGCAAATCGCTTATTTTTGGTCGAATTTTTGTATTTTGAAAATTTTCTCTTCTGAAGTTTTTCACTCAAAACATTGAAAGATATAATTTTTGAAATTGGGGAAATATTCTGGAACGCAGTGTTGCAAATTTTTTGGCCATTATTGCCATTTTCAAAAACGAAAAAAAACAATATGTTTTTAGCTATTTTTCTCGATTATGTGCAATTAGCAATAATGGTCAAAAAATTAGTCTCACTGCGTTTGAAAATATTTCCTTAGTTTCAGAAATGATATCTTTCGATATGTTGGGTTAGTTAATGCGAAATATTCGTGAAAAAAATAAAATTTCAAAACATGAATTTCCAAAAATAAGTCATTTGCAAATTTTTTACCGTTCAGTAGAACCTTAAAAGTGGTCTTGGATTTTGATGACAATGGGCTAGGTCGACGCAGAATCTCAAGGAACTGGCCTATTTTTTCAAAACAAATTTTTGGGGGGCTAGGGCAAAAAAAACACGATTTTTTCGAAAAAATTTTCTCTTCGAGGACTCATATCTCCGCCTCATAGACAATTAGACATCCCCAAAGCTAAAATTTTTCTGAATGACTTTCAATTCAAAATAAAGGTCTTAACTAAATTTAGTCAAAATCTCCCAACATTTTGTTTTCGCAATCCTCCAGTTCCTCGAATGTTTTTGTGATTTCATGAAATTTTTCAAAAATATGGAAAATTGAGCTGGACTGCATTACACAGGATTTTTCGACTTTCCAAAAACTGAATTCCAATATTTATAAAGTTGTGTTTCAAATTCTTTGTAAAATTTTCAAATTCAACCAAAAAATTAATTTTCAAAATTTTATGTATTTGAAATCAAAAATTGAAAAATCGAAAATACACCTACGAGATTTTTATTCAAAGTTTGTAATGCTTAAATATGAATTTGTTTAATGAATTCAACGATTTGATAGGATTCGTAAAGGGCTTCAAAGTATCATTTTCTCGAGTCATTTTTTGGATTTTTGAAAAAATATTTGCAGGAAAAATTTTATATGAAAAAAAATGGTAATCATTTTGGGACACGATTTGTTATTGTAACCTAACAACATCATCAAAAGTTAATTCTACTACATATCTCCATTTCTCATCAAACATTCCATTTTCTAGACATTAGACTCAGAAAAAGTTTAAACTGAAAGCCCCTTTGCCTAGTGAATTTTAAAAATTTTCAAAAGAAACAAAAATTACTCACAATTTTTATTAAAGTTTGAATGAAATATTTAAAAAAAGTTGACCCATCTCGCTTGAAAAAGTAAATTGAAAAATTCCGGCGAGAAAAGAATTAGGAACCTGAAATATGTCCTCTTCAAGGGTGAATGGTATTCTTTCTCCGATTTTTCGCAAAAACTACTCAAATTGTTGGTACATATTTGGAGAGGGAGGTGGTCTGAAATCTGCCTCGTACAAGTACGTGCAAATTTTTACGTGCATTTTTCTTCAATCTTAACGTTTAGGTTGACATTGAAATTGATAAACCTGGAATTTCGCTGTTAATAAATGTACAGTTTTCACTTCCCTTCCCCTTCCGTTATTTCTTTTCGTTATGTAGGTGTTTTTATGAGCATTTTTTCAAATATTGACGTTCAAATTGACATTGAAATGGATAGAGGTACCTAAATCTGGAATTTCGTTGTTCAAATATTGACTGTTTTCATTCCGCTTTTTTGCGGTGTATTTCACTCACGTGCTTCTGCTTCTGAAAATACATTTTTCTTAAAAATAAGAATCCACAGCAACGAACAGCACAACACATTCGTGTCCCTACCTCTCCAAATGCGACTAATTAAAAACAAAGTAATGACCCTGCATGACTCGAGTATGTGTAATAACATATTATCCTGATGACTTGATCATTAATGTCTTTTTTATTCAAACAAGTGAAATATGAATACGTCATGATATAATTATATGTGTACCTAGTATAGGTACCTACCTACGTAAAAGTGCATAATTTATTTCGATCGAAGTATATCGAACGTCGAAATTACAGATATAGAAAATTATTCAGTATATTCGTTCGTATATATAATTCGTATACACCTATGTAATTAATATCTAAAAAAACCGTGATATTATAAATTTATAATTGGTTATTGCAAATTCAAATACGTTTAGTCAGGTTTATGTTGCATTATCAGATGGAGAAAAAAAGAACGTGAAATTCTATCTGCATAAAATGCCAAAATGATGTTGAGCTAGGTAAATACCATACCTTTACCTAAATACTGCTGCATCTGGTACTCACAATACTGGACTCGTACCAGTAGTGGTGGGACGGCTGCTAGGTGTAATTAGGTGTAAAAATTTCATGCAAGATAGTAAAATTAACGATAAATCGCCGAATTACCTGTTACCTTGAACTAGTCGAATTGATGACCTTATTTAATAAGTTATGTCATTAGCTTTTCATTAGTTTTAAAGGATTTTTTTCCTCCAGACCCAGGAGCATAAATCTTACTACTAACCTTCGTCGTGTAATCTTGAACGAAGAAGAAGAACGAAAGAAAAAAAAAGATCACATACAGACTAATGCTTATACTCGTAGTTAGCTGCATATATACGAGTATATGATATTAGTGAAATGGAAAGTTCATTTGACCTTTGGTACATGAAATGTGTAAGCACGCGTACCTACTACCTTATACCTATATTATGTTGGTACTAGAAATATAGTTATTTTTACTACTTACTCGTACGAGTTGCGTCGCGAAGTACGAGTAGTAGGTGTTTGAAATTTAAATGTTAATTTTTTATTAAAACAGCATGGTGAAAATTTTCAACGTACAGGTTCAACGTGATTAGACGGTGCGAGTGTCTGTGTTCGGTTACGTAATGCTAATCGTACATTGTTTGGTGTGTGCTGTTAAAAGATATGCTTGAAATTCATCCTACACGCGATTCCAATCTATAGAGCCAGTGGTTCGTAAGGGGTATACAGAGATACCGAATAATCGCATGAAAGATAATGGAAAACTTTCTAAAGGGTTGCCCATCGTATTATAGATTTTTTTGATTTGAAAATTTCGCATTCAGAGCATATTAGAGAAGTTATGTAATTCGCTGAGTAAGCCTTGTCTGTTGCTGGAAGATTAACTGTAATGCTAGACAAATAACCTCTTGTTCTTTAATCATACGCTATGATGAGATGAATGGCAAAATGTCTATAGTAAAGCGATACTTTTGTTGGATCTATTACTACATTGTTAACTAATCAGTAAATCGCCATCGGTGTGTTGATTTATATACACTTGTGACTGAATGAAAGGTACACTTTTCACTACATAGTCATACTGCCAAGTGCCAAACAAAGATAAGTACTCTTTTATTAATTGGTATCGTTTTGATAGAAGGCGGATTAGAGGAGCCGATCTATTTCTATATTATACAGATCTAAATGGTTCGTTGTTTGCGATCATTGGAGAGTTTGGGTATCACTGATATCCATAAATAATGATTCGATTCACAAGTGCATTTCCTCGTTGTTTTTTTATTTCGATCGTCGTTGATGGATTGATTAATGCTTGTTGGAGTACTCACATTCCAATGCGGAGTTGGTCGCCTTTGACGAGACGTAGGTAAGTGACGATTGGGTAAGATTACCCTTGGATGGTGGATTTGATAAAAACGTTGTTTACAAATTGAGACGGAGGCTTGAGACTTGAGAGTACGTCGACGATGGATGGCGTGTGTTATGTAAGGAGACTACGTGACCTTTTGTACAGATGGTAGTAATTCTCCAGGATGGTTTTCTCGTCCAAGTTATTCTAGCTGTTGCGGGTATATGATTTAAGATCTTGATACTTCGTCAGCCTTAGCGTGTATGGAAAAATTTCTTTATTTATTTGTAGACTTCTGTTCTGTATCAGCTACCACGACGACAAAGTATTAATTTGATACATTTGTCACTCGAGAGTAATAGAAGCTGTATCGGTTTCTGTGTTTCACCGAATCATCGTGCATTTATAGTGTCGGAGATGAAAGCGAAATGCGAGATGTAGCAAGTGCAACGATGCTGGCCAATTCAAGGCTTTACTATATCAAGTTCGTCGCCGGGTCGACTCGACTCAATTGTACAATTGCAGATACACGTCGAGATTATACAACCATTTTTAGACGTTTAGCAACATCATTACGAACCCCTGTTAGTGACATAGATATCTTATACGATGCAATGCTGTAGCATACTTTTTCAACGGTGGTGATTGGTAAATTTCAGGTGAAATTTGTTTTCATTTTGACCAGCGTGTGCTGTGCTGATAATGGTGCAAGAAAAATTATTTGAAGTGGTTGGTGTAGTTGGAGAGGGAAAGGGGTGAGAAGGGGGTTTTCGTGCTTTGGCTTTAATTTTGTTATCTGAGAGTCATTGAAAAACAAAATTCGTAGAATTGTAAAAAAATCACTGAAAACTGTATTTAAGAATTTTTTTTGTTGTGAGCATTATTTATTTATTTTTTTATATTTCAGTTTTTCGTAAAATTTTGTGAAAATTGCAGCAGTGGATTCATTGATTTTTTTCATTGTAAACTTTTCTGATTTTCATTGATTGATATTTCAGCAATTTTTCACTGAAAAGTAAATTTTTTCATTTGTTGATTTTCCTTGAAATTCAGTAAGTAATTTTTTAAATTGAAATTTAACGAGTCTTTTTACTACCTATGGAATTTTCTGAAAATTTCAGCATATATATTGAAGAATTACTAAAACCAACTTAAAATCCATTGAAATTCAGTGATTTTTTTTCACCAAAATTTTGTGTTTTTTTTTCAAGATGGAAATTTAGTGATTTTTTTGTTACAGAAATTCTGTGGAAATTGCAAATATTAAATGCTTAATCACTAAAATCAACCAAAAGCCCAGTAAAATTCTTTGAAATTCATTGATACTTGTGTGGTTCACAGAAATTGTGTGAAAATTGCGCATACAACTAGGTTCAGGTTCTAAAAACAACTGAAAGCCCATTCCAAACCTCACCAAAATTCACTGAAACTTAATTTTTTTCTCTAAAAAATTCTGTGATTTTTTTAAAAATTGTTTAATTTTTTCTGTGATTTTTTTTAAAATTGAAATTTATTTTTTCCAATTAGAATCTTGTACAAGACACGAGTAGGCTTTTTTTTTATTGAGATGCTGTTGAAATTGAAATCGCACATGCTTGAGAGCCCATTGAAATCCACAGAATCATTTTTGAAAATCAGTGATTTTCTTTTCAGTGACAGTATCAATTATTTATATTGTTATTTCAGTGTTTTCACTGGAATTCAGTAATTTTTTTCACTGAAATTCTCTGAAAATTGCACGTGCTAAAGAACTAATTACTCGAATCAAGTTCAACTAAAACCCTATTGAAGTTCACTGAATGATTTATAAAATTTGGTGTGTTTTTCTTTCTTTTTTTTGTGATAGCACTGAAGTGGTTTTCTCTGAAATTCAGTGATTTTTTTCAAAAATTGAAGTTTAGCTATTTTTTTTCTTACTTACTGAAATTCTATGAAAATTGCACATTGAAGTTCTACAAAAATCATTTGAAAAGCATCAGGAATTTGCTGAAAGCATTAAACATTTTCATCGATATTTCTGTTTCTAGTTTTCATTGAAATTTGGTCATTTTTTTCTCCAAAAAAATCAGTGATCTCTCGCTAATTTTTTGTAAATTTGTTCTTCAGAATATTGTAAAAATTGCAGAACAAGAAAAAAACACTGAAACCAATTGCAGAATTGGTGAAATGCTCTGAAACATTTTTGCATACAATTTAGTGATTTCTTTTATTTCTGCAAGATCACAGGATGATTTTTTTCAACATTTTAGTGATTTTTTTTTTTCATTGAAATGTTGTCCTTTTTTTTACCAAAATGCAGTGATTTTTCACTAAAATTTTGTGAAAATTACAGCTCAAGTTCATTGAACCTTTGTTGAATTCATTTGATTTTTTTTCCATGATCAATATTGATAATATTTGGTCAATTTTTCAGTGATTTTACAGCGATGTAAATGGCTAATTTCACTTTCATTAAATCGGTGTCGAGCTGCACTCGTACTATACCTATGATTCCTACCTGTGCTGCAATTAATTTCAATAATTTTCATCGCATCAAAACGATCGAGCTAGGTACTATTAAGTTGCTTACTCGTTGAATGGATCAAAATAAACAAACAGTGGATTAAACGAATCTCGAAAAACAAATTAAAAGAATTTTCCACAATAGGAAATTTTTCACTCGCATAAGTAAGTTTTTCTTTATCAACATAAATACCTAGATAACAAAATAGTCGATGGTGTTTACTTGAGGAAAAATTAAAAAACTTGTAAAAAGAAAATAATCCGAAGCAACTCGATGCTGTACGTACAAGTACCATAAGACTGTGTGTGTATAAAAAGTGTCAAGGCAAGCCTACCGGCGCATTGAAAATGCCGGTATTTAAATTATGTAAATCCTGCGTACATCCACACATCCACACATACACACGACGAACCTTCAACATGAAAAGCACCTATCGATGTGCTGATTTTATACGAATAGGTACGTGTACTTTAAAATAGGTTTTTGTCGAGTTTTTCAGGATCCCAAAGGGCCTCCTAATGGAAATACAATTTCATGGAAAATCCACCTCGTAAGCTCATCGTCATTGATGAAACGTAGGTAGAGGTACTAACATACGTATAAGCAAGCAAAGGTAGAAGAACGAGAGAATGAGTGTGGAACGATGTGGAAAACTTGTTAGATATGCTAACATTGTTATTAATTTTTTTTTTAACGACGGAGTTACAGAATACAGATATGGAGAGTTGAATGCCTTATACCTTCTTGAATGAATTTCGAGTGGACTGAGTTTATTATTCTAGTTTGTACTGAATTAATTAATAATAAAGGATTGCGCGTAGTAAGAGAGTATAGTAAATTTGGCGTGTTTGGAAAAAAATTCCATTGCGAATTATTGATTTAAATGAGAGAGATAGAGGACGAGAAGCGAGAAGAGAGTTGAAATTTTATTGCTAATTATTTTTTTAGGCTTTTTCAAGATGTTCAAAAGTTTTGCAAATTTTACTGAAATATCACCTACAGATTGCCTGGATATTTATTTCAATTTCCAAATTTTGCAAAAAATTTCCATGGAGTTTTTATTTGTTTTTTTTGGGGGGGGGGTGAGAAAGAGGATTTAATTATAATTTGTTATTCATAGGCAAAGTTATTTTAGTGATTTGCTGTCATTTGATTCAATCTTTTCATGGGCCCTCCAAATTTACCAAAATGTTTCCATTGATAGATCGTGATCAGAGAACATTTGTTTCAAAATAATTCCCTTGCATTAAAATTATTCTCAAAATGTGCTTGAAAAAATGACCATTTTTTGACTCGTTTTTCTAGAGGGTTGCTATTGAAAACAAAAGAAGAACACATTTTTTCTGAATAAGCCCCTTTTTAGTCAAATTTTTAATGAGCTAGGATTAACGGTCCGACCTTCCAAAATCAATTTTTCACTCGATATGTTGAATAGTTGATCTTGAACTGATCAAATTAATTTCTCTTTACATGATCTATCTTACATGGAAGATAAGAAAATTGTGAAGTGGAAAAACAAATCATATTTTATGGTACCTATTCTGTCATTTTTTGCAGTATCCATTTTCAAGCAGATTTTCTGTACCTAGTTCTTTGGAAATGGACCATGCCAAAAAAACAATCCTATAAACAGAAGTTTTAACCCCCCCCCCCTGCTCCAAAAAAAAGTATTTGGTCAACGAGAAGATAAATTACCTTTAGAAGTATTTTTGGTAGGTATATTTGTCATCCAAACTGTTATTATTTTTCATCACCAAAACAACTTTTTTGGAGATTAATTACTATTTGGGTGAAGTTTATAGTTTGTTGGACGTTCCTCTTAACAACAGCACAAGGAGTAAGGGGCAATTTGTAGATCATCCCTATCAACTTCCAGTTAAAAGTGTTTCGTCTGGTAGAAAAAATGCTTCATTTTCTGTACAGTTTACTTTAATGAGAGCCTTTGAAATTCTCGATGGCTCAGTTATTCATGAATCTTGGACTAAAGTTAAAATCCAGTGACAATTTTTTATCAAAATGAGTACCTTTTTCAATGTATCAACAGGCTAGTGAAAGTAGTAAAAAAGTTAGTGAGTTTAGTCAAAAAAGTAGTGAAAAAATGAAAAAATGCATTATTGCCCTCATTTTTATTATTATTATTTTTTATTTTTAATAATAATTTTGATTGATACTTACTAAAAAACAGTTTGTCTACAAATTTTTTTTCAATTTCAATTTTTTGAAAATTTTTCTGTGAAAAATTTGAATTTGTTAATTTTTTGTGTGTAGAGGAGGGGAGGGGGTCCAGTTAAAAGCTTTTTGAAAATTTAGTTGAAAGAAGTAGTGATTTTTTCAAAAAAAATGAATTTCTGTCGATTTTTTTCTGTTTTTAGTCTTTTAGAGGGAGGGGAGGGGGGATAAAAATTCAAAAGCTTGGAAAACATGATTTTCTGATATTTTAGTGCAGAAAATGAAAATTTTTAGGGATTAAATCATTCTTTTAGTGCACTGGCTATAACTGATGCTTCTAATTACTCCCACCCCAAAAAATAACTTCTTTTTATTCTCCTTTGTATGTAGGTAGGTAGAGGTGGGTACTAAGGTACCTATGTAAAAATCTTTTTTTTGGTTCATTATAATTTTCAAAACTTTTACTGTCTCAAGTTGAGTGTTTGAATAGTTGCAAAAAATTGATTCCAAGTTTTACCTTTTCTTCCATTTTTATAGTGATTAGCTGGAGAAAAAAACGTGTTTTCGATAGATTTCTTTAGACATTGCTTGATTCATTTGTTGGCTTCAAAATTAGTTTTTTGAGGTCACCCCCTTCCCCTAAGTTCACAATCTGCATACTTGAACATTGTGTTTTCCAATCCCTGATTTTGATTGAAAATGAAACAATTTCTAAAATTTGGATTACCAACTACATACCTATGTCTTTATTGCTTCTATTTGTGTTTTTTCCCCATGTTTTCAAATAAGACGTTAAGCTGGAAAAAGTCATGAAATTCGATTGAGATGATTCTCAATAACTGAAAGTTCATAAAAGTTTATCTATGTATTTTTTGTTTTTTTTTTACTTTTTTTAATTTTGTTTTTTTTAATATTATTTGTTCAGTTTGGTAAAAAAAAACACCCATGGGACTCAAATTTTGATTTTAAGAGATTTCTAAAAAGCTGGAATTTGAAGATCATAATTTTGCACTCAGCTGTCTAGATTCTCTTGCGAGTTCGTCAAACGTTCAACAAAAAATATCCACCCCACGTGCTTCATGCATCCTCTAGTATTAAATGTATCAATTTTACCTATTCAAGTACCTACTTAATTATTAAAAAAATTCCAACTTATAAATTAGTACTCACCGATTGAAAGGATAAAAAACACAATGTTTACAAAAATATAGTGAAAAAAAGAATTAAAAAACAAAACAAACAAACAAAAGCACTGAAACCGACTAGATTTAGAAAATTAAAAAAAATAACAATAACAAATTCGAGCACTGGACGAATTACTACATTTGTACGCGAGATATCGATACGTTAAATTCACAATAGACGAAGATACGAGTACACGGCGCCCGAAACGAAAATCACGTTCGCGATATTTTTCATTGATTTAATTATCGACGTATAATAATTAAAAAATTAATTTGTCGAACGAACGAACACGAAATACAAATCTTGCGGATCACTCTTGTAAAAACCGAAACACAACGGCCTGGCGACGTTAGGTACTTAACGAGGCGAATACCTGCTACGCAAGTAAAAGTTGATTTGGTTAAAGACGCTCGACGTTCGATATAAAATTGGTTTGGATCTATGTAATAGAGGCGGCGGCGTGTATGAAATCTGGACAACGAAGGTGCTCACCGTGCATTCGCCGTGCGGTAATACTGTGTGGCTGCTGTATGGTGTACGGTGTACGCGATGGTAACCACTAACCAGTGTCCGGAGTACGCGGTTGTAAAAGAAAAAAAAAATTGTAAAAGTTGCTCTTGTTTGCTCGCTGGAAACCAGTATTTCCGCTATTGTAACGTGGAAGGCGATCGACCCTCGAATTTATTTTGATTTTTTTTTACATTTTGTTATACACAGCTTAAGCTCGAGGAGCCTCAGAAGGACGAATGGCGTGTTACGGAAATGTTCATAGGTTTAGGTACGTCTACGTACATTGGAATTGGAACTTGGAAGAAGAGTCGGAATGGTCGTTTGCACTCCCGGTTTTGATGGTGCATATCTTAGAGATGTTATCGTGTTAGAGTGGAATTGGAATTTCAGAATTACCTTGTAAAGTTGTGTTGGAGACCGCGAAAAAGTGAATGACAGTGTTGGATACAGGGTGATTGTAGAAGTATTCGATGCAGAGTCTTCTGGTTTTATATCAATTTTTGATAGATATTTTTTGTTTCGAATTATTTTTCAGTTTCAGTTTCAGTTTATATTTTTTGCTTCAAAGGCGTGAATGTAGGGGAAGATGAAATTATTTGAATAAAATAAAAAAATTAAAAACTTCATGCCAATTTTTAAATGTTTTTCTACGATTTTTTCTGAATATTTCTCGTTGTTCTGAAACGTTATAGTGGATGATTTTTGTAAAATTCAAGTTCCCAAATGTTTGAAATTTCTGTTATTCGAGCCATTTCAATTTATTTACTTACCTATAGATCGGAAAGTATTATCTCACAGAGAATAATCATTTTCAAAAATTTCACATATTTCAAAAAAAAAAAATTCAAATTCTTTCTCTTCCTTCATTTGTGTGTAGGTACAAATTCTTTTGGTTTTTAATGAAATTTTGAGCTCGAATAATTTGAGAAAACTATTTTGAAACAGTAAAAATGTGAGATCTTGCAGTTCATGTTCGAATCCTACGAATGAAGATCAAAATTCCAGCATTAAAATTGAATAATATTTTTATATTTCGGTGAATAATTATTAATTACCCATGTTTCGTGGAAATTACATATTACCTATCATCTTTTTCGATTTACTTTTACATTTACCTTTCTGGGGGTCAACAGAGGAAAAAAGGGAATTGAAAAATGAATGTACATATCTCAAGTGTATTTTTTAGGGGTTTTCAAATTCTGAAATAACGAGGGATAATTCTAGTTCATTTTTTTGATATGAAAAAAATACCATTTTAGGTTAAGGAACCAGTTGCTTTCAAGCCACTTATTGGCTTTTCTTTTGTCGTTTGTTATACTTTTTTCCCTCCAAAAGCACCCAAAAGCATTTTTTTGACTAATTTTTATAGTATTTTGAGCCATTTTTGTGATTTATTTTTACACGTTAATCATACGTACTTTATGAATTTTTGCACTTGAGAATATTTCTTCATACTTACTTATTCACAAAATTCTTGTTATAAGTATTTCAAGCAATTCTGGCAAATTTTTTGTTTGAGAGTTCAACATTAGCTTTTTTCATTTATAACTATTTTTGTGAAGTTTTATGGAATTTTTGCAATTTTTACACAATATCAAAGACATGTTCATGATTTTTTTTGGTATTTTTCAATTTTTTTAGTGAATTTTACATTCTTTACGTTTATTTGTAGCAGTTTTATGACATTTTTTTGATTTTTCTTTGCAATTTTGCGTAGTTTTTGATCTTTTTTTTAGATATATTGATGAATTTGTTTGTCATTTTTCAAATTTTTTCAGTCAATTTAATAATATTTTTTACATTTACATCAATTTTCAGTGGTCAAGTTCATTTTTACAAGTTTTAGTGAATATCAATTTACATTTTATGAATGTTTTCTTCATTTCCCCCCTTTTTTAGGTTTAATCTTAAGAATTTTTCTTATGTTGAGAATATTTTTTTGTGGTATTTTTTGAATTTCCTAATAATTTTTTGAATCGTTTTCGAACGTTTTCTCTCATTAAAATTTTTTTATTGCACATTAAGACATTTTATGAATTGTTTCGCAGTTTTCCAATTTTTTCAATGAGTTTTGCGTTATTTACTTCTTTATCAATTTTTGTGGCATTTTTTCGATTTTTTCGTGATTTTTCAAATATTTTTAGTCAATTTACCAATATATTTTTTCACATTTGTAACAATTTTCATACAGTTTAGTGCAATTTTCACACAACATTTATTAATTGTTTCGTGAGTTTTAAAAATTTTTTGGAAAATTTTACGCTTTTTCCTCGTGTTTATTTCAATTTATGCAATTTTTGTAATTTTTCCAAGTTTGTTGACCAAATTAACTTTTATTTTGGTACAATTTTTGCAATTTTACATTTTGATATGTAGAAATAACGTTTTGTTACTTTTTCTACATTTCTAGTTACTAAAGCTACTTTTTAAAGTATGTAAATTTAAAATTTTCTCGCTGTTTTCGATTTCTTTTTGGTGATTTTTTTCTCACATTTATTTCAATTTTTGTGATTTTTGAGCGACTCTGGTGATATTTTGGCAAAACTTCAATAATTTTTGCTACATTATGAATTTTTGCATTTCTAATGGAAAATTTTGCATCTTTTTCAACATTATTTTTGACTACTTAGCACTCTTTCTCGCATTTAAAGCTGTTGTAGAATGTATTAAGCTATTTTTGTAACGTTTTCATAATTTTAATGACACTTTATCCTTTCTTACTCAATTTTTCTGCCGATTCAACAATTTTTTGCAAACATGGCACCTCCCCCCCACCCCTTCTTCCAAAGTTTCCATTTATAATATTTAACAGATTTTGAAAATTGATGGCCTTTAAAAATAAAAAAAAAATACCAAATCTGTACTTGGAGTCGAAAAAATTGGGAAGAATTAAAGTTGGGAATTTTCAAGTCACAAGAATTCACCAAAAAAATTTCTAGGGTCATGAGGATATCCTGGCAATTTTTCATCGTAAATTCACTTAAAAATATTCAAAAACTCACTTGGCGACTTCTGGTGAATCAGTCATCAAGAAGTCGCCAGAATTCACCAAGTAGTACATTCAAGAAATTTTTCCAGGGTCATGAGGACATTCGGGTGATTTCTTCATTATAAGTTCACCTAAAAAAAAATGAATCAAAAACTCACTTCGTGACTTCTGGTGAATCCGTCACCAAGAAGTCACCAGAATTCATCTAGTAGTCACCAAACATTCAAAAAAATTTTCAAAGGCCATGAGCACATTAGGGTGGTTTTTTCTCCTGCAATTCACTATGAAAAAAAAGACAATAAACTCACTTGGTGACTTCTGGTGAATCTGTCAACAAGAAGTGACCAGAATTCACCGAGGAGTCACCAGACATTCAAGAAATTTTTCTGGGGTCATGAGAACGTTCTGGTGACTTTTTCACTGACAATTCGAAAAAAAAGTCAAAAACTCGTTTGGTGACTTCTGGTGAATCCGTCACCAAGAATTCACCAAGTAGTCACCAGACATTCAATAAAATTTTCAAAAGCCATGAGGACATTCTGGTGACTTTTTCACTGACAATTCGTCATCAAAAAAAAAACAAAAACCCCACTTTGTTGACTTCTGGTGAATCAGTCACCAGAATTCACCGAGGAGTCACCAGATGTTCAAAAAATTTCAAAGGCCATGAGGACATTAGGGTTGTTTTTCTCCTGCAATTAATCATTTGGTTGTTTTCTGATTAAGTGATTAGATAAGTAAGGTAATGTCCTTTTCAGTAAAAAACGGTTCCCTACGGTTTTTTTTCAACAAAGGCAATAACGACGCCTGTATTTTTTAGTTCCCAAGCAAAACTTCCCTTCCTATTTCTCCCGCTCCCTCCTTCCCCTCCATCCCTCTATAATTAAGGTATCTACAACAAAATTTTTGACTCACAACTTCGGTTCTGAATCTTGTTTTAAAATTTCTTAAACTGAAACTTGAATTTCGTTAGTTCATTACAATTGATGCGAAGAGCTTGAAGCTTTTGTGGTAATGTTTTTCATTTTGGTTTTGAAATTGAATAATTTTCATTTGATAGTTAATTAATTACCTAGTTACAAATATTGTTAACCCAAACCGGAAAACTTAATTTTGAAAAAATGTTGACTTCAGTTTTGAAAAAAATTGTCATTGCTGACCTGCATTTTCTGGTTTGCATGGTTCGTATCACCGCTGTGGGTATTTTACTGAAAAATACAATTTCCAGATTGTAAACACGATATGACCAGTGCACTGGCCCATTACGCAATACCAGCATAGTTGCAGAAAGAGAAAAAAATGAAAGAGAAAAAAAAAATTGAAGAAAATATAGCGAAAAAAAAGGTACTAGTGGTACTCGTGCCCATTAAAAATTAGGGTACCATACACGCACGTATAGTTGACCAATGAACGTTAATCCTTGGCAGAATAGTGTGACCATATTTGTTATTTTATCAAGTTCCTTCTGTTTACGGAGAAAGTCATAGCCTAATAATAAGGCTCGATTAGAAGCCCGTCTCAATCTAAAATCTACATAACTCGAGGATGCGAAACAAATTCTATTACGTTTCGCTTCGCGTACCGGCTGCCATTATAAGTTACATAAAGGTTACACGCTACATACGTATACTTAGGTATATACTTTCGTGTGTTTTGTCATAATCTTGAATACTGGCGTGATTAAGTAGTAGATATCTGATTCGATTGAATTTTAAAATAAAAATAAAAAAGACGTCGTAATACGAGCAATGGGCTTTGGGCACCAAGCTCCTGGCACCGGATACCCAAGAAGAACGGAGCTGGAGGTTTTTTTTTGTTCTGCATTCAAGGATCTGTGCTAGTGCATATCCTGGCTCGAGCTCGAGGTGGTTACATAGAGATTCTTGTCCGGTATATAGTGTAGTCTGCGGTGCGGTGGTATTCCGCAAAAATCATCTTACTGTGACAATGAAACAGACTAGTTTTTTCCCCTTTTTTTTATAAACTCAATTTAATAGGCCAAGATCAAGATTCAGAGATGGATAATTATACGGTGTTTTTTGTTTCATTTTTCAATTAGTATGTTATCAGTTTAGGTGTACATAGGTATCTATCGAAATATTTTAAAACTACGTTGTTTTTACGAAGAAAAAAAAAAGAAGGGTGGACCGTAATTATATTATGGTCACGAGATAAGTTATTTGACTCCTTACGCTGCTGCCATTAAAGACGAGATTCAGATCACTTTTATCGTATATGTATAAAAGAGTAAATAATAAGCACACGAGTCATCTTATAAGAATCCCTGAAACATTCTCTTAATTCTACGTAAACGCCCAATATTGGCGAAAATCTTTTATAGACGCTTGAAATAAACAGATGGAATACTAATAAGTGAATATATCGAATTATAGTATTACAAATTAATCATCGAGTTGAAAATGAGTAATTGTCCTAGACCTACTTGGATCTATTTTGTTGTGCGCTTCTGCGATAAGTAGGGAGTAAACGCCGTCATCGTTAAAATTAGAAATTTTTTTTGAATTTTCATCGCAGCTAAATCGTAAACAATTCGACGAAAATGTACCTACACGTTGGAAATACTACTCGTAAATCAAACGACGGATAATTTTTAATATTTTTCATTCAACTAGGCCGCACGTTTAGACGGTAATGTGCAGTACGTTAACGTCATCGGTAATCATTTTTTACCAAGGCGAAGGTTTATGCCATTTAATCTGCGAAGAGCTTTCGCTTTCGTCCTTTCGATGTGATAATTTAACTCGTATACTTATACGTACGAAGTACGATTACGTTGTGGGGTCATTGGGCTGAGAATAATTTTGTTCCAAGTGATTCGTATTAATTAATAGCGTGATTTGGCGAATGTGCATACAATACGATGAGGTGGTGGTGTCGTCGTCTCAAATATCGATAAGTTCGCGATCGAGTTGCTGAGGAAAAATTCTCAATAATGGTCTGTACTTTGACCTATATTACATACAACGTGGTCGGCTATTACGTTATAAACTAAGTACCTGTTATTTGAGAAAATATTTTTCTATTTTCAACACCCGCAGTGATACTTAATTGGCAAATTATTGACTATCGGGTGTCCGTAACAGTATACGTACGTGTGTATTTAGTATTCGGTTGGATTACCTGTGTTCATGGTTACAAAAGTGGCTTGTTTTATGGGTCCTGTAAAGTGGCAAAAATTGGTCGTTTGGATGGCTTGGAAGTAAGGTTGCGTTGATGTTTATCATACGGGCATATACAATTTGGGCACATTCTCACTCCTGGCATACAAACTGGGCACACTGCTAGAAATCGCCCTCTAATGACACATACAAATTGGGCACATACAAACTGGGCACACCAGAAAAAAAAGAACGAAAAGAGCACATACAAACTGGGCACACAGGAAAGAATGAACCTCGCATTTAAAACTTTTATTTAAAAACTTGAATGTAAAAAATTTGTCACACCTAACCTGCGCATAAATACGCAAGTAGGTACCTAGTTTAGGTACAGTACTCTAATACGGATAATAGGGATGGATGTAAGTTTAATTTTATGTACCTAACAAGGGAGGTGCCCCAGGTGACATTCACCGATTTCAAAGATTCTTGCACCATTAGATAGAGGACATCAAATTTAGCCTAACCACAATTAATTTTCAGGTGCTGAAGTTGATATTACGATTTTTGAGAGCGATTTTTCGATTTTTCACATCTCGTAAGTATAAATCCGAGTAGCAATTTTGAAAAATTGATCAAAAATAGCCGGCGCAGGTCGCATATTGAAAACTCCCATATTATTTGGGAATTTTAATACATATGATGACACTAACCCACAGTGAAATTTGTTGCTGCTGAAGTTGATATTTTGGCCGTGCAGGGCGATTTTTCGATTTTCAAATTGCATATTTTGAAATAAAAATTGGTCAAAAAATATCAACTTCAGTAGCTGAAAATTTCACCACGGGCTAGTCTCATGATATGTATTAAAATGCCCAAATAATACGAGAAGATTTGGTATGCGACCTGGGCCGACGATTTCTGGGCAATTTTTCAAAATTGCCATGTGAAAATCGAAAAATCCCCTGGGATTACTGAAATATCTACTTCAGCAGCTGAAAATTTGGGGTTAGGCTATGTCCGATGTCCTCTATTCAATGGTGCAAAAATCGTTGAAATCGGTGAATGTCACCAGGGGCACCTTCCTTGTAAGTATTGTAAGTACATGAATTAGCAGAGTAGGTACTAGGTACCTACTTTGTTGATGAGTACCTACATATGTACAATTGTACATCTTTGATGAAATCTATTGAGAACATATGTGTGGATACATGTCCTATCTATTTTACCTATTTGATTATTTTCTAGTATGTCGAAATAGTATGGCTTCTTTTCGATTTCGTTCATTTTTTCTAATGTGCCCAATTTGTATGTGTTCCTTTCGATTTCGTTCGCTCATTCTAATGTGCCCAATTTGTATGTGTTCCTTTCGTTCTTTTTTTCTTATGTGCCCAGTTTGTATGTGTCATTACTGACCCTCTGGTGTGCTTGCTTATCTTGTGCCCAAATTGTACATGCCCTATCATACAATGTTGGGGATTTCATGCTAGGAAGGCATGTAAAGATGGTGAGAGTGGCTGTAATTTTAACCCCTGGTGGATTTTTTGGGTTTAAAACTGTTGAAGCAAATGGTTTCCATGCAATGAGGAGCATTTCAACAAATAGGTCGAAAATACCATTCTCTTTTTCCAAAAAAAGCCAGGAGAAAAAACTAAAGAAATTCGGTTTACATTTTATTAAAAAAAAAAAAACAAGAAAAAATCTAAAATAATATGCTGTTGGAATGTCCAACGTATTTATAGCACCGCTACCTACCTATACTATAAATATACGCAGGTTGTGTAAAATATGGAAAATCAAATGAATGTCAAAATGTTGAGAATTGATGAATTGCAAAAATAAGGACATTTTAACAATTCAACATCAACTGATGAAAAAACCTGATATTTTATAAAAATCCATTGCTCCTTTTTAAATGTATTTGATCAATTTTGTAAACGTGGGGTTCAAAAAAAACTTCTAGGGTCATGAGGACATTCTAGTGATTTTTTTAAATCATAAATTCGGCAAAAAAAAGTTGAAAACTCACCTGGTGGCTTTTGGTGAATCTGTCACCAAGAAGTCACCAGAATTAGAATTCACCAAGGATCAACGAAGGACATTCTAAGAAAATTTCAAAGGCCACGAGGACATTCTCGTGATTTTTGCACCAACCATTCGTCATAAAAAAAAAACGATAAACTCACTTGGTAACTTTTGGTGAATCTGTCACCAAGAAGTCACCAGAATTCGTCAAGGAGTCACCAGACATTCAGAAAAAATTTCTACGATCATGAGGACATTCTGGTGATTTCTTCATAATAAATTCACCTAAAAAAATTCAAAAATTCAAAAATTCACTTGACTTCTGGTGAATCTGTCACCAGAATTCACTGAGGAGTTCCCAGACATTCAAAAAAAATTTCTTGGGACATGAGGACATTCTGGTGTTTTTTTCATCACGAATTCACATTAAAAAAGTTGAAAACTCACTTGGATACTTCTGGGGAAACTGTCACCAGAAAGTCACCAGAATTCACCAAGGAATCACGGTACTTTTAAAAAAAAATTTCAAGGACCCTGAAGAAATTCTGGAGATTTTTTCATCGTAACTCACCTAAAAAATGGTGAAAAACTCACTCGGTGACTTCTGGTGAATCTGTCGCCAACAAGTCACCAGAATTCACCAAAGATTACCAGATATTCTTAAAAATGTTCAAAGGCCATGAGCACATTCTCGTGATTTTTTCACCAACAATTCGCCAAAAAAAGCAATAAACCCACTTGGTGACTTCTGGTGAATCTGTCACCAAGAAGTCACCAGAATTCATCAGGCTATTTTTGGAAAAGTCGAATCGAAATGTCGATGTCGCTGAAAGCTTCAAACAATTGGAAATTATCTTGAATACATTTAAGTACGTTCCAAATTTCAGCTTTCTAAATTGATTGAAATCTTATGAAGATTGTGATTTTCAATAATCATTCTACTGGAGGCCTCAGAACTGCTCAAAATGGCTCAAAACCTCTTACGGTCGTTTTTTCGAGGAGAAGGGATTGTTTAAGAATAGAGTGTACCATAAATTAAGCATTTCTGGCTCAATTTCGTAAAATTTTGATTTTTTTTATCGTTGGCTTTGTTATTTTTAAACATTTTTCCAATCTCAAAAATGAAATTTTGGTTGGCAGAGTTGGTGGTGCTTTTTCATGCTCTTTCGTTCTTCCTTAACGCTAGACCTCCTTCCGAAATCATGAGAGCTGTTTTAAAAGTTTGTACAATAATACTGATTTTAGCAACTGCAAACAGCACAGGTTAGAAGTTTTTTTTGGGAGGGAGGGGGGGGGGGCGAGTCAGAGGTAAAAATTCCAAAAAATTTCTAATTTTCAGAAACAACGTATGTAATTATTTTTTATTAACGTTTTTAAAAAAACATCTGAATTTTGCTATTCATTTGCTTCTGTTTTTTTTTGTTGAAATTTTTCTAGTCAATTTTTTTTCATTCTTGAATTTAAAAATTAGCACCCACAATAAGTAAAGTTCAAATCAGTTTTTGAAAAGTAAAACAACGTTGTAAAATATTTTCATTTTGAGCAATTTCTTCAGACTTAAGGTTATTTCTTTTTTTTTTCTTAAACATTTGAATTTAGTTAAAATTTCAGAAAATGATTCATTTTTTTTTGCCATTTTCAGTTTTGGAAAAAAAACAGTTCTTTGGATAATTTTTTACCGTAATTGGAAATTTTTCGAGTTTTTTTATTGTCTTTTTGTTTTATTTTTCAACAAGTTTTCGAGCCTTATTTTTGGTGAACGAAAAATGCCTAGATACGTATTCTTTTTTAAAAAATAATTCCGGATTTTCTAAAAACAACTTCCTCTTGTTTTGAAATAGAAATTTCAATGTTTAGAATTGTTTTTTTTCTAATAGATATTCTCTTTTTATTATTATTATTTTTTTTGTTCATTTTTCGTTTACTTTTGCTATTGTCAGATTTAAGTCAATTGGCAATTTTGGTGGTTTTGGTTTCGGTTACCATTTTTTCCTTGCCAAAACTACGAAAAAATTTAAGAAACCACAAAAAAAAATCGAAAATCAATCAGCAAAAACCAAAAAAAAGAAGTAAAATCGAAATCAATGTAGAAAGAATTAGTATAGGTTTTGGTTTTATTGTTTTGTGTGTGTGTGTGTGTTTTTTTCAATTTCAATATTTTTTTAATGCATATGTATTATTTATTGTCTTAGATATTAAAAATTTGAATTTTAAAGATGAATGAATTCCGCTCTCCCTCCCTCTTCTTAAAAACATTAATGAAAATATTTTGTAATAACTGTAATCAAATAGAGTACTTTTCTGTCTTAACAAAAATTTGGCTTGCATAGAGCTGGGAATTTTCTGAAATTTTAAATTTATTTTTTGGCAGATTACATTTTTAGGGATTCAAAATTGAGAAGATTTCGTGAAATTACATGGAAAATGAACTTGAAAATAAATGGCATTAAAATAGAAATATTGTGATCTCGCCTGTTTTAATTTTTGTATTTTTACGTTTCTCTGCTTGAAATATTTTTTCCAGAGACTGTTGCATATTTGTGAGTACATTTCGAACCGTCACATACGCGCATATTTCAACTGCATAAGATTCTTGGTCCCAATAAATTATAATCAGCGGGTTCTCCTTCCTTCATTTCAAAGATAGGTAGTGCTAAATATTTAAATGAGTGAATTATGGGTAAAAATCGTGAAAAATACTCGAAATTCCTATTGTAAAAAAGCATCTCATTCAGAATCCAGCGCTTCTGAATATTTATCGACATCTGAATTAAAATTTACAAAGAAGTTGATATTTTGTTCTCGTGTCGAAAATACGAAAAAAACGCCACGATTTTGAAATCATTCATCGTGTTTGAATATAGTGGACAAAATTTCTTATGTAAATAAACCGTTTACGAATATACGAAAACGAATGCTGCCGCGGAGCGTTTTTCAAAATGTAAATTTTCGGTCGATTTTTGCATAATTGCGGAATGCGTAGGTCTAGGTATAGGTATGGGATTGATAAGACGAGAAGAAAAAACATTTGAGAACAAAACACAACGAATGTGGAAAAGTTGATAATAATTACGTAATGAATATACGATGTGTGATGGTTTAAACATGTTTTGTAGAAGTTACCATTGGTTAATTGTTGTTTATACAGCGTTTTATCGCCGTTTACTTCTATAATGCCGCAACTGTGCGCTAATATTAAAATTATGTCACACATCGAGCATCGTAAAAGTAACGGCCCTTCGCTCATCGTACGCTATTTACTTGTGTGTTTTCGGTAGGTACTAGGTAGGTATGTGATTCGACGAATCAACCTTCGAGTCGATTCGTCGAAAAACTAGTCAGGAAATCGTTTACGAGGCGAAAGAATTCCAACAGTTGGGAAGACGAAGAGCACAGGGATGCTTGGGGAAAATTGAAATCGGAAATACGTCGGAGATTCGCGAAACCGTGACATTTTCGGCGATGATTAGGTTTGAAAACGAGAGTACCTAATATGGAAATAAGGCCTGATATTACGAATATTTTGTAAATAGCCATCAAGGTGTGGGTATACTTTGTGCGGATGAGCACCTATATAATTACTCGGCGTCACGGTTAATTTTCTTGATACTCGATCGTTTACGTAAGAAAGTAGTTACAATCTGCGATAATTAGAACTGCGAACAGGAAACAATATCGAGTGTACTCGACTACTCGTATAGTTGCGATGCGGTTATATCATTGACTCGTTGCCATGCTATATACCTACGATAAAAGTTTCTCGATGCGATTTTCTCGCATTGATAGGTTAATTTGGATACCCCTTGCGGTGCTAGATTATTTTCAATTTCCACGCCGAGCCGAGCGACGAGTGCACAACTTACTGTTTGTAAGTCGGATCGTGTGGGGTTTTTTCTAGAGTAGGGTTTGCCTTATAGTTCGATGAGACAAGCGCAGTACGTTGGTTGTTGAAATCGATAGTGTATTTTTATTGCTAGTAATTGTCGACAATTAGTAAATTATTTTAATGTTACCAAGTTATTTTAGATCCTTTGGGGTATAAGTACACGTACTTGGATATTATATCGTTGTATTTGTCCTTTGAAAAAGTATTTTGTTTACGATATAATATGTAGGTAATTCTAATTACCGTTTATGTTGTTTATACTACTTTCAAAAACCCAATGAAATTGTCGATGAAAATTCCCACTTTTTCCAAGGTATGCGCAGGTTACAAATTTACCCGCTAAATTATTAAAAAACTATGATCCGTTGGGAGGTTTCTACATTGCGAATTTCCCTCGAATTTTCATCCCTTTCGGTGCAAAGCCACGAACGGAATGTCTCGCCAGGAGCCTGATATCAGGCGAGTATAGTTTTCCGATAGGTTTTCAAAAAGCCTACAGGAAGCGAACTGCTTACGTCATCGATCGATTTAAAAGCGTCGAAATTCCACGAGAAAGTAAATTCGCCGAGAATTTGTTGGGTAGGTTAATACGTATATCGATTGCTATACGTTCCAAGGACAAATTTCAATGGTGAAGGGTGGCGTCTTTGAAAAAATTCAGTGAAAGGATTTTTATAATGTGTACTTTTTCGAAATTAATTCAATTTAGGTGATTCGTTTTGGCTCATTTAATTGGATGAATGATCGAGTGTGTTTGATAATGGATTGTGATTTAAACGTAGATTATAAAATTAATGAGTTGAGATAAAAATGTGTCAGTCATTAAAAAGACATTTTGTTTTGTTTTGAATTAATTCTTTAAAAATTACAAATTTTATATTCAGTCGGAAAATTCGTAGAAAAATTAATTGATTACGGTTCAGGGTGCATAGAAGTTTCGATGACCTTGAAAAATTATCCGAAATATTCCATCGTACATCAAAATATTTTTAAACTGAACTTTTCAAACCTTCGTAAGGGTTTGAAAATCTGTCTGGCTTCTAAATATGATTATGAAAATGCGTAGACAGAAAATAGTGCGTAAATCATTACTTTTGTCCTTGTTTTGCCCAAAATTTTCCAAAAATTTACGTAATTTTTAGATGTTTTAGTATCAGGAGAGTGAAAGTGAAATGATGGTTGCTTGGATTTGCAAGGAAGGGAGTGGAAAGTTATAGGCTGTGTAGAAATGCGTTGTACAAGCCTATCAAAATCGAATGTATGAACGAGACCTTGGGTAAAAGATGATGCCAGGTATTGTTACGTCTCATGAAGACAAAATGTAAACGAATTGAACTTTGTATTCTGCTGTTTCATTTTTTGTGGTCATTTTTCCCTCTTGATTTTCTTTTAAATTTGAAAATCGCGTGTTTATTTTGAAAAAAATCCTTTTGGATTTTTGAATTGAAGAAAAATCATAATCGTGTATTCAAGATTCAAGTACTCGTATCTCTATCTAGGAAGTTGAGCAGCTTTATATTCTACTTCAGAATAATATGAGTTGCCTAAACGTGCGTTTGAAGGCATTTTTTCAGTTGGTGAACCTGAATACTCGATAAAAGTAAAATACTCGTATTAACGAAAAAAAATAATCTTATTACTTCCTTTGTACCTACTTCAATTTGCATTGTGAAAAAAATTGTAAACCTGAAGCAATTCGCCGTGTATAAATTTCTGTTTATAGAGATGTTGAAAAATCTTTTTTTTTTTTTTAAATTGTTTTGAATCATAATGTTGCAAGATCATGCTAGGTTGATGAACAGAAAGAATAAATTCACTAATTTCCTTTTTTTTCATTTCAAAGTTAGAAAAATATATCTTCGAAAAATGAAAAATGAATTTCTCCAGAAAAATCTTTCACAATACCAATTACAATTTTTAAAAAAAATGTATAATTATTGAATGAATTATGTTCATTTTGAGTCTTCAAAATAAAATAATTATAATTATGTTTAATTGGAAAATCGAGGTTCACAAGCAGAAATTTTGATTTTTTTGTTCTACTGTAATTTTTTTTCAGGCAATCAATGTAAATGAAGGAAGGGAATTTGATGAAGTAGGTAACAACCTGGTTGAAAAAAAAGTATTATAAAATAATGATTTAAACTCGATTTTCGAAATATTAGGTAATCAAGAAATTTCATTTCATTTTTCTTCAAATTATCGATATTTTTCATTTTTAATTTCAATTCGGACTCCTAGCTTTGAAATTCTAAAAAAAAACAGATTCAGAACAGCCTCACAGAGCAAAAGGAATTGAATTTCCCTTTACTTATTCTTGATATTCTGCTAAAATTATTTATAAAACATAGTATACTTACCTGTTATTCATATTTTTTTTTTTTTTTTTAAATTTTCAAGTCAAGAGGAGTAATAAAAATTTTGTTAAGTATTTTTCATTTAATTTTTAAAATATTATCATTAGTTTTTGAAAAATCACTAATCAAAAAAATGAAAAATTCAAATCGCTTGATCTATATTTCTATAAAATATTTATACACATAACTTATATGTTTAACAACATTACCAGTACATATTGCATCATTAAAATTGGTAAAAAGTCGTTATCGAAATTAGATAGATAATTAAAAATTCAATTTAAAATTATGCATGTACGTTAAATACAGAGAAAATGGAATGTACAACGTAAGAGAAATAGAGAGAGAGAAAAAAAATTCCAAATGATAAATAATTTTCAAAAACAAGTGGTAAACAATTTAACAATTTACACAGCTATAGGTATAAATATCGTTTAAATAGTAACACATTAAAAAGGACAACTGCATATTTAGTCAGTCACGCAATTCGATGCTTATTTTTAGAAAACTAATATAAAAACGTTTGTTTATGTTTCAGATTTACAATTACGTACGATTGGTCCTCGGGTAAGCGTTTCGTGTAATTATTGCTGTTTTATAAATTACGTATTTTATACGACGAGACGAGTTTTTAGTTACACATATGTATTAAGATCGATCACATCACAAACAAATTTCAAGTTTTTATAATAGAAAAAATGAAGAGAGACAAAAATGCAAAATTTGTAAAAAAAAAAAAAAAAAAAATTACGTATAAGTATAAGATTCAAATTCGATAATTTATATGTACAGTAAGTATACAGTGCGCTTGTGGGGATGTTACATACGAGAGTATTATGTACGAGAGACGGAGAGAGTACCTCTATATTGAAGTCAAGCGTATACATGACCTATAAGTATACGTATTTGATTTATAAAAGGTAATCGATTCCGGACGATGTGTTCACACTGTTCGTGTCAAGGTAACTTTTCATTTAGTGGTCGGGGGCGTCCATTTGTACGAGCCGTAATATTTAAAGTTGTATTTTCTGAGCAATTCGGTCGCTTCGAGTGGTCCTCTGGAGCCGTAGCTGTGGAAAGAAGATGGAAATTAGTTTTGTGAAAATGGGTAGTGTTTGCTCGAGAGCCGAGAATTAATTTATTGTGAGTTTTATTTTATTGACATCCCCTATCTTCGTGTTTCCTTATCAATTTCCCCAATTATCGGAGCATATTGGTCTATAAAGACGTGAGAAACAAGAGATGGGCGTGAAATTTGGTTCTGAAGTTCTGATTTGAGGCCCTACAGAAATATATTTTTCAGAGACTCAACATTTTTTAAAAAATCAAACTGTTTCATAATTTCTCCTCTCTTGAATATTTTTATTTGAAAGGGGGAAATTGTACTTAGCCTTCGTCCTTCCACCTGGGAGTACGCTACTGAGCTCAATATAAATCAGATTCGCTCATATTTATGAAGTGAGGGGGAGGGGGTGACTGTGAAATTGGTGGTTTTGCAACAAAAAAAATACAGTTTTGAATAAAATGAGGAGACACTTTTTGTATACGTTTTTTGTGCTGATTTTTGATTTTTTTAAAATTTTTTTGAGAGTGGGAAGGGGGGGTTGAATTTTTTGAGGAAATCAAATCCGATATCAGAGAAATAATTACAGGAAGCTGTGATCGCTGTGAAATTGGTGGTTTTGCAAAAAAAAAAAAAAAACAGTTTTGAAAATACATATGAGAAATTTTTTGTGTAAATACGTGTTTTGAGCTGATTTTCGATTTTTTAAAAAAATTTTGAGGGGGAAGTGGGGTTGTACTTTTTGAGGAAATCAAATCCGATATCAAAGAAATAATCACTGGAGGCTGTGGAGATGTAAAAAGCACATTTTTTGAGAAATCCAAATGAAACTTCTTGATTCTCATTTTCATGTTACGAAATCTACGTCGAAGGCAAAAATGAATCAGAGTGAAATAAATGGAAATTTTTTGCTCTATTGTTCTATGCATTTTTTTTTACACACGATGCTTCCTTTTTTTGGAAAACCTCATCGGCACTTATTGCTCACTTAAGTCACTTTTATAGTGAATCGTTTTTCATTTTTTTTTTTTTTTTTTTTTTTGAAATTCGATGGTGCCTAGCAAAAAGTTGTAGTGGAATAACCTCAACAGAACGTGGGTAAAATTTTGAAATTTTAGGTCAATGTTGAACTTGAGAGTTCAAAGTTTAAAAAAATTAAAAAATTTTCACACGTTTCCAATTTTTTTAGTCTAAGGGATCTTTTGACTTTTATAGTGGATCGTTTCTCATTTTTTTTGTTGTGGGTTAGCAAAACATTGTGGTCAAATAACCTCAACAGAACGTAGGTAAAATTTTGAAATTTTAGGTCAATGTTCAACTCGAGAATTCGAAGTTTAAAAAAATTAAAAATTTTTCACAAGTTTCAAAAAAAATTTTTTTGGGTTCAAGGGGTCTTTTGATGTATTAGAGAAGCCCAAAGTTGATTTTTGTTTCGTTCTGGAGTTCTCAAAATGATGCAGTCTTTCATCACCTGCAATCAGTGGAAAAATTTTCGCTCTCTTCTTGTGTTGTGTGTTTTTTTCGTCAAACTCGTTATTTTTTTCTCCAAAATTGGTTTCTCGAGACGATTCACAAAAAAATTCATTTTAGAAAGAACTGTGGGCCCTACGAAAGAAATGAATGGGAACAAAGTTGGGAAGAATGAAATTTCTCGCAAGTACATAAATTACCTACGAATAGTTTTTTTTTGGAATGCTCCCTCTTTTTTGAAATGTTTTGAACAAAAAATGGAAAGCACTACATACTTTATTGAATGATTTATTTTTTGGAACCTCACACGTGGTTTACTCTTTGAATATGACGTATTGGTTGATTTCAGGTTAATTCAACCACCCCCCCCCCTCCCAAAAAACACTTTTAGCCAAACTGAATGGATTGGAAGAAACAGTTGCCCTCCAAGTCTTCTATTAAAATTCAAAAATGCCCAAAGCTGCTCAAAAATTCGCTTTTCTTGGTGAATAGATTTTTTTTCTACACCCTCCTCTCCCCCTCGCCATCTTCACCTTTTTTAGCTCATAAAAAATACCAGCTTTTGGAAAACCTTTCTCGCGGATTTCAGTCTAATTTTTCTTCAAAATCCTCGTGCTTTTTGGTGAAGTAAATTTTTAGCTCGTTTTTTCGTTCAACAGTACCGCAGATTGCTGCCATGTTTTTCTATCGAACCATTGTTGAACTTACGTGTAAAGCAGCGGAGGGATTTGTTTATCTTCGATTTCTTTCAAAAAAGGAGTAAAAATCCTCCAAGCTTCGGATAATTCGTCAGATCTAACGAAATGCATCTGCGATCCGCAGAATACATCCAAAATTAATCTTTCGTAAGCGTCGGGTAATTTGACATTCTGCGAAAACACAAAAAAATCCTCATAATTAATTTACCTTTTTTTTCTACCTATCAAAATGACTATTTTTATTGGCAGAAAAAAATAAATTTACGTACCTTATACCTGCTACCGTAAGTTAAATCTAACTCGCTTTCCTCCATTTCGAAGCTCATACCGGGCGTTTTGTTCATCATTTTTAAGTACACCGCTTCTCCTGGCTGGACCCTGATGACGAGCTCATTTCGTTTAGTTTTACCTTCGAATATGTCTCCGGGTACATCGTTATACTGTATCCTAACTTCGGCTTTACGTTCGTTTAAGGCTGCGTGGAAAAAATATACAGATTTAATGAGAGAACTACGCCGGCCGACAAAATGTAAACAACTTAAATATGCAAATTATCTATTTTGGATAATCGTTCGGACATTTTTACAGTATGGTAATTTTAGTGACTGGTAGTTTAAACAAATCGAAGATTTACAAAACTATAGCAACCGAGGTATTGGATTTTCGTTTCGGTGTTACGTAATACGAGTAGGTAAATGAAGCTATAGCAAATCGATGATGGAATTTTTCACCTTTTATATTGTATTATCTGACTGATATTATAATGAATACGAAAGGAGTTTGAAAAGCGTACCTTTGCCACATTTCAATATAAATGGAACTCCGTCCCATCGTTCGTTGTTTATATTGAGGACGGCCAATGCGTAGGTTGCGGTTTTCGAGCCTTTGGGAACTGATTCGTCGTCTAAATAGCCTAATTTCGCGTCACCGTCGCCTTGCGGGTTGCCGACGTATTGGCCTAATACGACATCTTCCAGTTGGATGGGTGGAATACATTTGAGTACTTTTACCTGGAATGGTATTGGTATTTTTTATAGATGAGGTTTGAAGTTATTAAGAGAGAAAAAAATTGTGCGTCGAGTTGTGAAAAAGATGAGCTTTTGATACGTCTTATTGGACAATATATTGGGCTCACCTTTTCATTTCTAATATCATCCGGATGCGTGCTGGCTGGTTTCTCCATGGCTACCAAGCTCAAAATCTGTAGCAAGTGGTTCTGCATTACATCTCGAATGATACCGAACTCGTCGAAATACCCTCCACGTCCTTGGGTGCCGAAAGATTCCTTAAATGTTATTTGTACGCTAGCGATGCATTCTCGACTCCAAGACGGACTGAAGAAACGATTTCCGAATCTGTCGAAATATCCCATTTATCAAAGGAACTGAAAATAAACTCACCATTGATAATAAACGAGGAACAAAACAAAATTGACAGTATTTAAGAATAGCCTACAGACTGAAAGACATAAATAATGAGGTAGAGATGGGTCAGTGTAGTCTGAAACAGCGAGGTGAAGGGAACGAAAGTGATCTCGTTCCACGTTTTTCTGCGAACTCTTTTTTAGTACCTAAGGTAGCGAAAAGGTTCACGTTGGCGAAATACTCGCACACTCGCTCGTGTACAATCATACGAGAACCTCGACGTCATTGAGACTTAATTAATCATTAAAAAATATTAAATAAGAAACTGGTTTTTTTATAATACTCCTTGCGAACGTGTGCAGTACCTTAATACCATTAAATTCTGAACCATTTCTTTGCCTAAGTAGTGATCGATTCTGTAAATTTGCTCTTCGGTGAACAGGCTCTCCAAGTGTTTGGATAACAAGGCCGAACTTTCGGCGTCTTTGCCGAATGGTTTTTCGATAATTACTCGAGTCCATCCGCTAAACGAAAAAGGAAGGAAAATAAGTTAGAAGTGATGCAAATTTACTGCATGTTGTGTGAGCCTTTTCTAAAGGATGAGAAGACTTACTTTTTAGCAGTTAGATTAGTGCTTATGTTTTTGGTAACTGGTTCGAATACTGAAGGTGGTAATGCGAGATAGAATATTCGGTTTCCTCTTCCTTTGATCTCTTGTTTGCATAATTCGTCGTTTAGCGCTTCGAAGTCTCTGGGGTTTTCGTATGAGCCGGCTACGTATTTGTTCAGGTTCCAAAATTCGGTGTAGTCGTCCATTTCTTCGGGTTTTACCTGCGGATAAAATAGTGGTTGAGATGTGTGTGTTTTTTTAATGGGATGATATTTTTGTATTGAGAAAAGAATGAAATTTCTACATTTATTGATGAAGTCGAAGATTATTTTTTTTTGGTATTTTTAGTCGAGATTTTTTAAACAGACTACACCTACAATTTGTACCATTCTTAAGTAAGGTTACCTATTCATGCTTTTTTCGGTCGAATTATCAAATTTTAATTATTATTTTTTTCTTGTAAAAATATTAACAAAGGGCCAGTTTTTCTCACAAAAAATTAAAAAATCCCTAAATTTCAACATTTTTGATGAAAAAATATTGGTAATTGTTCGTGCTTGTTTCGACACCTGACAAAAATATTTTATCGCGATTTCTTACGTTTCCTTGTGAACTGCAAATTCAAATACCTATGTGAATAAACAAACAATATGAAATGCGGCTAATGAGCAAAGAAAATCAAAATAATTCGATTCAAGTTATCAATTTTAAGATAACATTTTGATCAGTTACCAAATTAAACAAGCGATGCGAGTATTTTTTCGGTTATTAATTCTAAAAATTGATTTTTTTTCGTAAATCGAAACCACGTGTCTCAATACACAATGCTAAGAGATTTGCAATAATTCTGAAGATGAGAGGAGGAGGGAGTGAAATTGTTTCTGCAAATTGATGATTTTTTTTTTTCATTTTCAAACTGATTTTTCGTTTAGCCATTTCGAATGGAAAACGGAGTTTGAAAGTTTGTTGCAGGGAGAAGTGAAGTTCATGTTCCCAATTCAAGTGAGCATTTGACTCAAATTTCGTTTTCTTCCTTATTAAATTCTCGGGTTCGATGAGACTTGAAATCTCACAAAGTCTCCATCATTCCTAACGAATCGTTTATTAACGAGTGGATCTTGGATCTGTTTTCAAACGAATTGTGTACGTACTGTGTATGTTTGTACATTGGTTCAATTCACAGTGAATTATTCGTAAGAGTATTCATTTAGGGGAATCATTCTTGAACGCATTGATCAATTTTTTGAAAGAACCATTCGCGAACAAATTGATGATTTTTCAATTTATAAATCGATTCGTTCGCGAATGATTCACCAAAAATGATTCAATTCGTTCGCGAATGATTCACCAAAAATGATTCAATTCGTTCGCGAATGATTCTCTAAAAAATTCAATTCGTTTGCGAATGATTCACCAAAAATTATTCAAGTCGTTCGTGATCGTGAATGATTCACCAAAAAAATTAACTAAATAAATTGATTCGTTCGCGAATGATTCACCAAAAATGATTCAATTCGTTCGCGAATGACTCTCTAAAACATTCAATTCGTTTGCGAATGATTCACCAAAAATTATTCAAGTCGTTCGTGAATGATTTACCAAAAAAAAATCAAGTAAATAAATCGATTCATTCGCGAATGATTCACCAAAAATGATTCGATTTGTTCGAGAATGATTCACCAAAAATGATTCAATTCGTTCGCGAATGATTCTCTAAAAGATTCAATTCGTTTGCGAATGATTCACCAAAAATGATTCAATTCGTTCGCGAATGATTCTCTAAAAAATTTAATTCGTTCGCGAATGATTCACCAAAAATGATTCAATTCGTTCGCGAATGATTCTCTAAAAAATTCAATTCGTTTGCGAATGATTCACCAAAAATCAAGTAAATAAATCGATTCGTTTGCGAATGATCCACCAAAAATTATTGAATTCGTTCGTGAATGATTCACTAAAAATGTTCAATTCGTTCGCAAATGATTCACCAATTTATATTAATCAATTCGTTCGCGAATGATTCACCAAAAATCAAGTAAATGAATCGATTCGTTCGCGAATAATTCACCAAAAATTATTCAATTCGTTCGCGAGTGATTCACCTAGGAATCGATCAATTTGTTCAATCGCCAATCGGTTGTGAATGATTCGATTCAATTGTAAACAGATCAATTGCTGTACAAATATTTCAAAAAAAGTGACTCAATTTGTCCGTAAAAGATTTGCGTTTGAAGAAAAGCTTCAAGCAAATACATATGATCACAGGAAGGTCTGAATAGAGGGGAGGTGGGTGGTGAAACTTGAATTGCATATTTCCAAAAATGATTAAAACTGGCCCCAGTGTCAAAGCAAAGGGGGAGCGTTTGTGTTTTTTTCGTTCTTTGAAACAATTTTTTCAAAAAGTTTCCGCTCTCGCTTTGCTCCAAAATTAAGAAGGATTTTCAGATAATTAGGTACTTCAAATGTTGAGTTTTCATATCTAAAAATCCGCCCTCCCCCCCCCCCTCCTTGGAAAAATCCTGGCTACGCCACTGACTAGCCCTTGTGTCAAAATCAACTCTTTGAAAATGTATAAAAATCTGGAATTATTTTTTTGAAGTTTTTTGTAGTTAAATGTTTTAATTTCTTGGGATTTTTATGAAATATTATTTTATCCAAAAAATACCTAAATAATATCAGTTTCATTTTTTTCCAATACTTAAGCAATCAAATGGTTTTAAAAGTTTTGATTTTACTTAAAATTCAATACAGGTTTGGTATCGAAATTATTCAAATTATACTCACATTCATGTAAGGATCGCATTGCTTTCTGATTTGAGGAATGCTTAATTTACTCCTGGCGTATCCGTAAAAATGCGTATTGACTGGTAACAAGTTATCTTTGAACAACCACCATAACGTAGGGTATATTTTTTTCTTGGCTAAATCACCCTGAAAAAAAATCACTCGACTGTAAATAAAAAATAGCTATTTTTTCGGTCTAGGTGCATTTATCAGTTTATTGCATACCGAAGCTCCTAAAATGACGAATATATGCGGATTAATTTCATCTAAATGAGGATGGTCTGGCTGCGGCGAGTGAATTGACTTCCTTATCAATTCTATGGCTTCCGGGGAGCACTCTGAAAACACACATATTTGATATTATGATTAATAAACGAACCTACACCTATCATAATAGTACATACTACATACATGACCTATTTATCTATATATTCATGTGGCATGGCGTGGTAGTGGGTTTAAATGGTCTATTTTGTACACATAAAAAAAACTCTCGTAAACGCGAGATAAAAAAATAACGTCTGTAGAGGAAGGAGGGGAAGGAGAAGGTGATTAAATGCTATGAATTGGTACAAAAGTGATGTTAAATTTCTCGAACAATGTCAGGGTCGAATAACCTTGGGTAAAATTATTAAAAATTTCGCGCGGTATTGAGATATATTTTAACGGATTAATCAGCGTGTATGATTAATTTAGATACTCGTATTTTATCTTTCCGTAGTCCAACAACACCAAGAGTTCCTATATGAACGAATGTAATGCACATAGGGGGACAATGAACATTGGCCATCCATTGCAGCTTGAAAGCCATGAAATGCGAATTTCCGAGAGTGATTTTTTTTGGCAGGTCTATGATGATAAAAGAGTGTATATAAAATTACGAAACGATCGTTATTATGGCGGGTTTAATTGCGAGCACGATTGTGGTGTTCAATGACTGAATGACCGTAATTACCCTGTTATATTCCAAGATATACTTTTAACAAGGTTGTACGTATGGGTATTATAAGAGAAAAAACGTCCCTTCGGGGCGAATCGTACTCATTCAGACGTCAAATTGTTGTTTTTCTTCAAATGTCAAAAAGAATAGAAAGTGCTACCGTGTGACGTATGATAATCAGTAAGGGAAGGAGGAGGCGATTACGATATATTAAAAAACCAGGTTTTAGTCTAAAGGCGATTAACGACCTAATAATATTTCAACTGTACCAAAATGACGCTGAGGATAATTGAAGGGCAAAAACAATAAGCATGTATTCACCTTGCTAAACCTTGCTGGTTTTTCGCGTTATATCTTTGATAAAATTATCTCGCGTATACTCGTTCGCGAATTTAATTGCAATTATGAAGAAAAAAGAAAGATCTATATTGAACGAGGCATTGGATTTTCGCGTATACTTTTGATCGAGGGTGTATCGAGAATGATTCATGTTGAACGAATATCCTCGGGTGTAGCGTTTCATTCACCTATTCGCGATGGTCATCGTAATTTTGGTGACCTCGGAAGAACGAAACAAAATTTATGAATTTTGACCCCGACGTTGGTTAGCTTTTTTCCACGTATTGTACGTGAGAACTGAGAAAACGCCGCGACAATTACGAAAACACATTCGAGCCTCGAAAATTTCACCTTGAGAAGGCGTTTTCTTTTTTCGTTGTGCCCCAGGTACCTTTACCTATATGCGAATGCGAAAAGAGAAGAATTTCTGTGGTTTACAATGTGAATACCTACAATGATCGATGGCATGATACCTAAGTATACGAACTGGTATTATTCAATATTCATTTCCGTCGAACGATGTCGATTGTCGAAGTCGGTGTTGAGAAATCGCACAGCTGTTGCTGCTGCTTGCTCTGTTTGGTCGTGTTATTAATGAAATTCCTGTAGTCAACGGGTCTCTGATTATCGTGATTAGAATGGTGCGTGTAGACAGAACCGATAGGTGGGTGGAATGAGAAGTTTTTAGCCGGTTAATCATCGACTGTGCAGTGACAGCCTGATACCAGTGTGTAATAGGTATTCATTTCACGATTGGAGGAATTTCATTGATGTGGTGAAGTGCGAATGGGAAATTACCAATGTAGGTAAAGGTATGAGAAATCTTCCAGAAAATGTTAATCCGAGAGTTTAAATTAGGTTGTAGAATTTTTAAGGTTTCTGTAATGCGAATTGCAAACTAAATCACTTGGGTTTTTAATTGGTTTTTTCAAAAGGAAAGCAAAGTTCAGCATACCCAAAAAAATCTACCGGTTTTTGAAGCACATAATTCGTTTTCAAAAAATGTAGCCATCGTAATTTTTTAACTTAATGGAAATTTAGATTTTTTCAGCTCGCATGACGAAGATTTCTTGTGATTTCTTCCAAAAAATTAATACAAAATAATCAGAATGTTCTAATATGTACTTCAAAAAATCCTTGCCTACTTGAAAGCAAACTCTCTGCTCAGCAAATTGCACAAAATTTCAACTCAACACGAAATTTCGAAAAAAGTATCATTTTTTTGAAAATGAGTAAAAATAAAAGTGTTGAAAAATTCAAATTAGTGCTTTACGGAACCCGTTCTGTAAAATTCAGGTTCCATCTAAAGCTCTTCTCGATATATGTATATTGGTATTTCTCTTCTAGACTTTTATATTTTTCTCCCAGAATGAAAGGTAAAAAAATCCAGCCAAAGATTGATAAATTGTTCGTTTTTAAACAAATTTGCTACTTCAAAATGCTCCGTACATTTTCTACTTGGAAATGAGGATTTTTTTTGAAATTTTAATTTTAATTTTCCGACTTATCTTATTCAACATATTTTCCAAGTTCATTTATTTTTAGGTGACCATATCTCTGGTGCAGGTACAGCTAATTTTTTTTTCTAGTATCAACTCTAAAAGTCGTCTCATATGATCCCCTTTGGCTTTCAATTTCCAGAAAGAAACACATTTTCTACGTTTCTGAGTTTTTACATTAGTTGAATCTCAGTTTTTTGCTTCCCTGAAAAATGCATAAAATGAACTTTTCTCTCGATATCTTCGCTTGGAAATTCAACTCCGGTGAAACGAAATATTTCCACAATTTTTTTAATTGAACAAAAAACCTCAATGCACTTTTTTCTCAATTTCTAATAAAATCAGATTCAGAACGAGGAGTAATGATGCCGTTCTTTCTTCTGTTTCCTGATTGAGCTTCCAAAAACAAAACGCAGGGCTCGTCCTCGGTTCCTTGAACTTTAAGTAAACAAGTTACTAAAGTGACTTTTGGTTACTTTTTTCAAATTTTGGTCACCAAAGTTGTTTGAAAAAAAAATCAGCTGTCCCAGTCTTGCTTGCTGCCAAAAACAGTATTGTTTTGGCGAAAAATGTCAAAAATTTTCACTTTTTTTGACAGAAACTACTTAAAAGTCTGTTTTTTTTGAAAAATTGTAAAAAAGCCTTGTTTTTTGACAAAAATTTCGGAAAAAAAATATTTTCTCACACATAGGTCCAATTGCAAAAAAGTAAACTCGTTTTTTTTACCAGAATTGCTAAAAAAGTTTTGTGCTTTTACCTAAAATCGCTAAAAATAATTTTTTTTCATAAATTGCTACCTACAGTTCTCCTTTTTTTGTTCAAAATTGATGAAAAGCCTTGCCATTTTGCTATTCTAATTGTCTTAAATTCATCTAAAAATAGCTAAAAGTCTCACCATTTGTCAAAAATGCCATTAAAGCTCGTATTTTTGCTGAAAATTTTCCTTTTTTTTGATAAAAATTCCGAAAAGTTTGACTTTTTATTCAAAAATTGCCAAAAAGTTGCGAAATAGTCTCACTTTGTTGACAAAAATAATTGTGAAAATGTATCACGTCTGTACCAAAAAATTGTCAAAAAGTCTTGATTTTTGCTGAAATTGCCAAAGCTTCGATCAAGTTTTACAGTAACATTGGGTTTTACTCAAATTGTAACGTTTTGTTTCATTTTTTTTTGGCGTTAAATTGAATTGAAAAGTTTTGTTTTTCTTGTGAAGTTGCGATTTTTTTTACGTTAAAATATTTTGTTCACTTTCTCTCGTACGTTTTTTGGTTATTTTTTGTTCAATTTTTGGATACTTTTTCCAATTTTTTTTTAAGCATACTAGCCCTCTAGAACGAAATTAAACAGACATTTGTACTACACAATTTGAAATTTTATGTATGACACTCTCGGATTCCATATTTTTGAGAGGGAGGGGGGGATTTTCGAGTTTAAAAAAAGTGTAAATTTCAAATTTTAGATGATTTTTAAAAATTTTCAAAATTTCTACGTAAATGTTATACAGTTATTTTATGAAAATGGTAGGAGAGGGGTATTCTTTTCGAACAAAAATAGAAAATTTTGTTTCATTTGATAACAGAAGGATTTCTTCAATTTTTTTCTCCAGAAATCATTCTTTTATTGAAATACCGACATATTTATGAATGAAAATTCCAAAGCTATTTTTCTATTTCAATTTTAAAGAAGTGTAGAGAAAAGAACTATCTAGGAAAATTAATTTAAAAACCAGTGTTTCGAGTTATCTGTAAAATAGCTGATAAGAGACAGAAAACCACTTGTACCTTTAACAATAATTCTTATATCATAGCTTAATATTTTTGTTCCTTAATGATAAGCTAAAGTGCACTGACGATGCAGCTGTACTCGCACTCGTACATAAAACGGGAAAAGGATACCTAGTATTTGAAATTTTGATTTCTTGATTCCTAATTTCAACATGAAACGGAAAGTATTGCAGGAACTGAAAGTACAAGTGTTTTTCAACAGGAAAATTGAACGCCCCTTCATTCAATTTTTCATCTGCTAGCTTTTCCCTATCATATTTTTCAATTTTATCATTCTCCATTGAAAAAAAAAAAAAAAAAATAGAGATGAAACAGAGACCATATTATGTATTAAATTAATTCAAAACCTGACCTCTGTGTCATCTCACTAAAAATAATTGAACAATTATCAATGAGATGTACCTCTACCTACAGTGCTGAAAGAAATTCCTGAAAAATACGTTCAATCGGATTAGTTGAATTTATAGCCTTGAAAATCTTGTTTTTTGAGAGGTTTAGACTGAAATATCACGTTATAAAATGATGAAAAACTATTTCGATTAAAACAGATTTTGAGTTGGTACAAAAATGAAATCTCCCAACCACTTAAAAATTGTATTTCAGGAGTGTGTTTGTTTTATGAGCTATTTTCTGGGGGAAAATGGAGAAATTTTGGGTAAAAATCCATCACCAATAACACTGTTTTCATTACAAACAATCAAACGTTAAAGGTTGTAAACTGATTTACTAGGTATACTATACAAATTTTGTAATAGGTACTGAATCAGTGTTGGCCGTCAACTAAAAATTTGACATAGTTGACGTCAACTTGGCGTCAACTATGTCAAGTCAAAAAACCATAGTTGACATGTCAACATATTTTTATGTGTCAACTACGTCAAATTCATTATTATTACAAAAAAACATTGTAAATTTGCCAGTTTTATTAAAAATTCGAAAAATTTGGAAATTTCTACATGACAACATGAGAATGAAACAAGAAATCAAAATCAGAAATTGAAAATAAAAATATAAATTGTTGACATCATGAGTGGCTGGAGGAAATCTGATTTTTTAAAATGAATTTTGATTGGCCAATTCATTTGACATAGTTGACATAGTTGACATGTCAACTATGTCAAATGTCAACTATTCTATTTGACGCGTAAAGGTACATCACGGGTACTGATAACCGTTTAGTATAAATATCACTGTGAACTTGAACAAATTTTGAATTTCAGACCTTTCTACCTTCTAACTTGAAAAGGATATTATCAAACTTCTCTGTACCTTCTCATCCCTTCAAGGTTAAGAATTTTGATTTAGACAACTACCAGAACAATTGCGATTATTCGAGAATGAAATTGGAAATCTACCCTTTATATCTGTTTTCATTTACTACCCATTAAATAAACCCCCCAACTAAACCTGGTACCTATTTTTCAAGTTGAAACCACAAACAAACACCTGTTGAATTCTTCGCTCAAATGAAAAGGGTACACATCATAATAAAGGTAACCCTCGAAATAATTAAACATGCAACCATACCATTTTGTAATTTAAATCGTCACAATAGGTATATCTTAAGTAGGTATTCCAAATCAAAGAGAATATGTTCAGATAGGACAGCTAAGCACTTGTGACTTGATCCGTATTAAAATATCGTTTATCGTATGACACTAGTATAATAATAATAATGAATCATTGAAACGTATGCTCGACTCGACAAAGTTCCATGTGGGAAAAAAATTCCAATTCGATGCACGTATAATTACTGAATGTGCTTTAACTGAAGCTGAATTCTACACCGAGCACTTTACTATGGCATGTATATTAATGAACTATACTACCATCGCTGATAATGTATTCAAAATTCAGAACAATTGAAACCGCGAATTTTTTAATTTTAAACCCATCCATTATTATTACGAAACATTGTTGTACAGAATCATATCTTTCATGAGATAAAACAGATGATGAAGATGTTTACTTGCAGCATTTTGAAGTAAATAATGTGTACTTGTACGTCATTCAGGTGTTTATTTAACTTATATGCTGTACAGTGTACAATGCCCGAGTACATAAATCTAGAGCTATGTATATTTTTGAAGAGTCAATTTTTTGTATCCGAGCCAATTTTTTAAATTTGTGTAAAATCAGCTAAGTTCTGAGGGCTTGAACATTTGGTTGATCTAACGTAATAATTCACTGTTCTGATATCAGCTTTTCTACCGAGTTGATAAATTGAAAAATAATTTCGATGTACTGAGGTTATCATTATCAATTTATAGAGATTTATTTGTACATCTTGAAAATTTTCGTGTATAAATTGATAACAATTTAACCGGCTGTTAAATCATCGAATCGATATAACTTTTTGAGTAGAGGTACTCGACAGTAGCCATCAAATTTTATATTGTATTAGGTATTTTTTTTTTTTTTGCAATTCTATTTTTAGACTGGACAGAATAGGTAGAGTAAATAGATAGGTAATATCATGCAAAGTACTTACTATCGAACAAACAATAAGCATCGTTACAATTACGAGGACACTTCTTCGGTGACATAATTTTTAATTGATCGTGAGATTACTAATTCAGTTTTTTATGCGCGAGAGAATACGAAATACAGTACGATGAGCGAGTCTCGCGAACACGTGTGTCTTCTCGTTTACAACAGACGAACTGAAATTCGTTTCGATATCATTTCATACGTACATTAGCGACATTCTAAATTTTTCAAATTGTACCTTTAACCGAAAAATTTGTAATTGACGAAAAAACGCATAATTAAATTGAAAAAGGAAAACTACACATGCACGAGAACAATCTATAGTTATACTCGAAAAACGTCCAACTTAGAACACGATTTGCTATTGCGAATCTTCACACGTTTATGTTCGACCTTGTTATCCTGGTCTGGTTTCAGTTAAAAACTAAGCTTTACTAAAACGTGAACCGTTCAGACCCTCGTCAAAATCATCGTACCTGCTTACTTTACTTACCGTTAAAATGCACGTAAGCGAAATACGATAGGTGAGTGTGTAAGTGGTGTAATATTTTTCATCAAAAGATTACCTTGTAGAGGGGAGTTATCTTCTGTGTAGAGATGATGCAAAAAATAAATACCAGTGTGAGAGGTGCAGTGCAGGGGTGAGTTTTTAATTTGCAACGCGAGCGTAATTATACCTTTGCTTTCGTTGCACCTTTGGTGGATTTGATTAGGCTACTGGCGAATCGTGTGTATTTGTTTTAATGGAAGTTTTTTCGATTTGATTGATAGGTTTTTAGTGCATTAGCTGGAGGTAAAAGTGATCGAGTGAAGTAGAGTTTTGATTGTAGGTTCTAAATATGAAGAGATAAAAGTGATTTCTTCTTCCCCCTCGCCTTCAATTTGGATATTAGAAGAAAGTCTTGGTTTTTATGCACAAGTGCTCAGATACGTAAGTAGTTGAAGATTGGGCTATATAATTTTTTTCGAAATTTTGGTCTATTTTTAACATTTTTTCACATGTTTATTTGAATCTTGTATCGATTTTTTTATTTGGATGAAATTTTCTACAAGAAGATTGTTAAAACGTCTAATGAAAAAATAAAAACACATAATAGCGTTCTATTTTGAGAGCTAGGTAAAGAAAGAAAAAGAAAAATATGACAAATTAGTTTGAAAAAAAGTGTGGTGATGACTAGTTTTTCAGGTTTGTATACTTGATGGAAAATTTTCCCTCTCCTTTCTCTTCTTTCTCCTCGTAATTATAGTAGACCACGTTAATATGTAATTTTGAACGAAAAACTTGACCTTAGGATGTGTGATAAATAATTCAAGTTGTGTAAAGTTATCGTCATCGATTAGTTTTCAAAAAAATTTTTTGAATTTTTGTTTAAAAATAACTCCTATTGAAAGCATTTTTCCAGGGTCGACTTACCGGCACAAATTTAGATGCGTGATATTTTGGACTTGGTCACAATTTGTGAAAAGCTCGTTGAATTATTTTTTGATGTGAAATTTTCACACGATAATATCTTAGAATATTTTTTGAGGTTTCCTAACTTTATGTTGGAGAAAAATGGATTTGTGAGTGCATTTTGAACAAAACTCCAGCGAATGAAACTCTTAAAATCATTTTGAAGACCGTTTTTCAAGAATTCATGTTTGTTTGTACAATTTTATTCGCAATTTGGTGCCATTTTTACTCGTTTTACATATTTTGGAAGGGGAATTTAAAATTGACTTCAAATTAGCCCAGGTTTGAATTTTTCAGAAAATCTTCAAGTGTTTCAGGAAGATTAGATTTTCAATTTAAGTCACAGATGAATAATCAAGACGTATATTCTCAAAGAATCATTTCTCGTTGAAGATTTTTTGGGAGGGAGAGGGGAAGAGAGAGTGAGGTGATTTGGATATGAATATCTAAAGATCTAAGATAAGGACCCCCCCCCCAGGTAAACGTGCGAGCGACCTTCCTCAACATTTTTTTATTTTCCTGATTTTTGAAAACGTGACCATCACAACAAGAAATATGATACCAAAAGACTTATCTCGAATAAAATAAAGCTTGATGAATTCCAAAATTTTCGTTTCGAGTTGTTACGAAACAATCAATTAATTTTTTGAGGAAAACTTAGAGTTTTATGAAAAAAAAAAATCGAAAAATTTGGCCTAAAATTACCAGTTTGCGGAGTGATTTCTTTTAATACTTATAGTCGTACTTGGTGGCTTTTGTTTTTGGTAAATTTTGAACCAAAGATGAAACTTTTGGCACAAATTAATAACTGTGATAAAATGTGAAATATTTTTCATTTTTTCCATTACGAAAAATAGATTTTTGAGAAAAAGTATAAAACTATGGAGAAAATGAAGAGAAACAATAAAATTGTAGAGCGTAAAATTTTCCATCTCTGGAAAAACAAATTCCAAATTTTTCGTCTTAAATTGTGACGAAACAATCGACTGATTTTTTGAAAAAAAAACAGAGCTTTATGAAAAAAATGATGTGAAACAAAATTTTTGAGCGTAAAATTTGTAATCTGTTGAGTGGTTCCTTTTTATACTTTGATGGCTTATGTTTTTGGTATACATATTTTGAACAAAAGTTGAAAAATTTGGCTGAATTGAGATAACTTTGGTAATTAAAAAATGGATTTTTTTCTATTTTTTCTTCACGAGAACTAAGTTTTTGAGAAAAACTAGGGTGCTATGGAAAAAATGAAGAGAAACAATAAAATTGTAGAACGTAAAATTTTCCATCTCTGGAAAAACAAATTCCAAATTTTTCGTCTTGAATTGTGACGAAACAATCGACTGATTTTTTGAAAAAAAAAAAAAAAACAGAGCTTTATGAAAAAAATGATGTGAAACAAAATTTTTGAGCGTAAAATTTGTAATCTGTTGAGTGGTTCCTTTTTATACCTTGATGGCTTATGTTTTTGGTATACATATTTTGAACAAAAGTTGAAAAATTTGGCTGAATTGAGATAACTGTGGTAAAAAAATGGATTTTTTTTCTATTTTTCCTTCACGAGAACTAAGTTTTTGAGAAAAACTAGGGTGCTATGGAAAAAATGAAGAGAAACAAAATTGTAGAGTGTAAACTTTTCCATCACAAGAGTGATATTTTTTCCTACAAAATCTCGTTTTTGAGATTTGTTGAACAAAAGCAAGAAAGTTCAGTTCAAATTGATATCTGTAGTAAAAAATTTGTTGTGTTTTTCAATTTTTCCATTTAAAAAAAAAACAAAATTTCAAACTCGATTTTCGGGAAACACATGGATTGCTGTGAAAAATTTAAGGAGAAATCATATCAAAGACTACAAAATTTCCCAAATGTAGAGCATTTTTTTTAGACTACCAGGAGCAAACTAATGTGGGTAAAGGGTAAAGTTTCATTATTTTGTCAATTTTTCAAAAATCAGTCTACTCGTTATTTCAACAAAATATTTGTACATAATATGAACTCTTGAATTATTAATTTTTTTGTAAAATGAGAAAAGGAGGAGGAGAGAGTGAAGCTGAAGCTGTTTAAGGGCGCTCCTCGTATTAAGGCGGGGGAGAGGAGAAAGGGGTTACTGTACCTCTGATTTGAACACGACCATGTAATTACTAATTATTTTATGGCTTTTCGATAGCGCGGTATTTATACACATTAGATTTTTTGAACCACCAAGACGCGACCATTATCACACTTTTATCAAAAAATGTATGAAAAAGCTGGACTTATTGGACTTTGTACAGAATTATCAGTACCTAACGTAAATTAATTCATTAGTGGTATAGTAGCTGATATTTATCGAAGCGAAATTTTTCGCGTTTTTTTATTCGTACATGGACGGTACAAGATACCTACGTGGATGATAGTGGGGAGGGGGGGGGGGCTGAGATTTTCGTAATTTATCTTTGATTTATCTATCATTCGAGCAAGGTGCGTTTTTACTCGATGAGTTTTTGCAAACTGAAGCACGTCAAGAGGGAGATGCTTTTTGGAAAATTTTGAGATTGACTTTCCCTTTGCAAAAATTGTTTACCTGATTACAATAATTAAATTAGAAAAAAATTATTTAGTTCAATAAAATTTACTGTGCAATTTTTTGGGTAATTTTTTGAAAATTTCAGTGATTTTTATTTTTTAAATTCATTTACTTATCCATTTTTTTTTTCAAGAAAAGAAATGATTTTTTTATTCACTTTGAAATTTTTAATGAGTTTATCAAATTCTAAATCAATTACCTACCTAAATTTATATTTTAATTTAAATGTTGACTGAGCTTATAGTGTTTTATGTAACTACTATCCTTTATTCTCATCTTGTAGACATCTGTTTATTTATTATGGAAACTTTTTCTACTTTTTTATGCAGCTAAGATACGTAATTGAAAATGAAAACCATATCTTTTACAACTCGCTCGAAGGCAATTATAATTGGCTCATTAAAATTGCGAATATTTCAATAAATAACCACTAAATGAAGGCAATCGTAATTTTCTCTAGCATATCATTCTACGTAACTCAATTTTTTTAATCACGAGAATATAGTAACTTCGAGAAGCACTAGCATGAAAATAACTCTTTTTAAAAAGTAGCAAATGAACTCAAATTTTGAATCAGGTGCTCGTAATAACAAGTACGAACATACGAATGCAGAGATGCTCAAATATACAGCTCAAAATAATACTCTAATCAATTAGCTAGTTAGCCACAAATAGATACACTAATATGAGCTAGGCACTAAACTACTACGAATGATATAGAAATTATATGAATATAATTTTATCTACGAATTATGTAATGTGTACAAGTACATACACTTGGGCTACACTGCTTTACGTTTACATTTTTCTATATCATAGAGAAGATAGTTTACTTACCGGTCATTTTGAACGAAATACTCGTAGGTGACTGGTATCAACTCGTTGAAAAACAATGTTTATTGATAAGACCGATTGATAAACTCACTATTTCATTCTTCGATTAATTACTACGTCGGATATTTTATAAACCACTCGGAATTCGGAAAAGTATTATTATACGTCGTAGGTATATTCTTATAAACCGAACGTCGGATGTACGTAAATTTATATTTATTTTAGTTCGGAATTTTGCTCACTGAACGAGAGACGATTCGACGAATGTAAAGTAACATATGTAATGAGTGACAAGAATTTCCAGCCACGAGCATTGGTCTGAGCGTGTATCAACGTACACGTTGGGAATTCGCGAGGTCTGTTGTTTTTTCGCTGGGTTTATCGTGCGCAGTTGGTTTACGCATACGGGCTTATGACGTCATAGTGTTATGACCTTAGATGTATTTTATTTATGGTTTACGCGGCAGAAGCAGACGACGAGTCGATGACGACGAAATTAGTGCCCTACCTAACGAAATAAATTGGATAATAATTCTGTTTCAAAGGCTGGAAAATTGATATCTTTGGCGAGGTAGGAGTGGGAAGCTTTATTTTATTTGGAGCCTGGTGGTGGAAATGATCATTTTTCATATTTGATGCGAATTTAATTAATGAATTTATTACGTCGATTTATCCTATCGTATTTTATATAATTTTTTGATGGAATTTCTATTTTTTTTTTACTTTAAATGAAATGAATCGGTTATTGGCTTATTGATTTTTAGCTCTATTAATAAAGAATTAATCGCACGCTGTGGGTACATGATTGAATCGATCAATTTGAAACGTTTTTAATAAAGAAATTGATCGGATAACCCTTTGAAAAGATATAAGTATAGTACTTGAAGCGATAATTCCGGTTTGAAATGAAGTACGTAATTTTCTGATCCATTGATTGATTGATGGGGAACCTAAAGTAATTATAGATTTTTGATAAGACGCCGAAAGAATGTCTCATTAAAAAATCATCATGATTACATTTTGTTAATATTTGCATCATTTTTTTCATTCTTTTTCATTCAAGTACCTACTCTAGTAGATTATTAATTGATTAGAATTGTGCAATCATCATTAAAACAAAAGATGTTACAAGAATATTTTTAGAAGCACTTTCAAATTAGAACTTCCCTGAAGAAAATGAGTAGAAGGTGGGGAAAGTGAGTGCACTCTAAAATTGCCTTCTAGGATTCATTTTTGCGTGGTTCAATTTCTTTCAATATTTTTTGGTTTGAATTTTATGATCGTAAGTGCTTCATTTAATCACATTTTTTCATGTTTTTTTTTTTTTTTTTCAATGAAATCAGGCAAAAAGTTTTATTACGGAAACATAAATTCTACGAGACCTCTAATGAAAGCACTAAAATAGTTCATTGCTCAAAAAGAGTTTCTATGTTGGTTTCAAGTTGAAAGTTTTATTTTTTTTTTTTTTCAAGAAAAGAAATTAATTTTGAAAAAATTCATGAAAAAATTGTGATTTTGTTTTAGAATTTTTGCAAAATTTATTTCAAAAAATGTATCAGTGGGTTTTTTGGAATTAGATCGTCAAAAATTATTAATTATTGAAGAACCCTAAAGAATCTTCGAAGCATTAATTTTGTTCAAAAATTGAAAAAACCACGCGAAAGTGGAATAAATGATGATAAAAATTTTTTAAGTATTGTAAAAATCATTATATTTTGTTGAATTTTCGAAAAATTGTTAAAATGATTGAAATAAAATAAGTTATGAGTGAAATACGAATTTTTTGATAGAATTTATTGGAAACTTGAAAATTTCAAACTTTCGATAATTTTTAGATAATTTTATTCATTTTTTTGCACTTTCGTCTCGTTCAACTCGCATGAATTTAATGCCTTTTTCTGGTATTTTATGCAAGTTTATCAATTTTTGGGTACTTTTATGTAAATTTTTATTGATTTTTTTTTTACTTTTATTCATTTGCAAATGATTTTTATGCCCTTTTCTAATACTTTGTAAAATTTTATAATATTTTCTGTCGTAATTTATGTTTTTCAAGTTATTTTTACGATTTTCATTTACTTTTTCTTCATTTTTATAACTTTTAATGTTTTGTAATTTTTTTCCAATTTTCAATATTTTTATTATCGATTTTCATTGATCATTATTTCTTTATTATTTTTAAAAAATTTATATAAAAACATTATTTTTTCTAGTTTGAAAAATATAAAAATTGAGGATTTCCTGGACTTCTTATGATTGCCCCTTCGATACTTGAGTTACTCTAAATCTGTACGTGTGTGCCAGAAAAATAGTGGGTTGAAATGAGTAGTTTAGGCAGGTACTGAATGTGAATGCTGAATACGGTTTGATTAAATAATTTCATTTTTCGCCAGATTTTATAGTGCATCTTGCGATTACTGAAATTTTTTGAAGATGAATTACCTAAGGTAATATAAAATGGTGTGAATATTCTCCCTGTGGTTTGAATGAATGAATAATTCATTTCGTGGAAAAATATCTGTAAAAATGAAAAATATATCATTTCTGAAAATATATTTTAAAAGTAAGCGTGATGTTTACAAAAAGAAAAAAGAAGAAAAAATAATAAAATAAATTGAATATGGTATCTATTTAAACAGAAAAAAGTACACTGTTTTAGTGCAAATAGGTAATGCTTAGTTTACCTAGTCTTATTTTCGGATAAAATTTCAGGTAATGTACGCCAAAAAAAATTGATCAACTACCTATATAAACTGTATTGAACTAGGTGTCTATCTACTGAAGGAGAAAAAAAAGGCAATTGACATAGATAAATAAAAATAATTAATATGTAGAATTTGATTTCGATTATCACAAACATTATTTTAAAAAAGAAGAAAAAAATATTGGCAAGAAAAGAATAGTACAAACATAACACGAGGATAAAAGAAAATGAACTTCGGTAACATTTTGTCGAGTATTAATAAATAATAGCATGTTTTGATTTTTTATAATTCGAGATTCCTGAGAATTGTTAATTTTGATTCAAGAAGCCTCGTACATCTCTGATGGAAAATTTTCAGGCTGTGGTATTCAGATCGAACATGTAATTGACAGCGTTGTTGAGGAATCCGACGACTAACCAGATGAGCCATCCGAAGAATAAGGTTTTTACAAGAATATCAAGACAATACATTCTGCAAAAAAGAAAATCATCGTTTTGGATAGGTACTTTATATTCGCTTTGATTTTGCGAGAGTAAAAAAGGGCTTACACTTTCATATGCCTCCTGGCTGCTGGTATCGTTTCAGGGGGTTCTTTCAGGATGTAATTTCTAGCAGCCATTACGCAGCTTTTGAAGTACTCTCTGATATCCATATCTTCTCCGTCGATTTTGTAATCACGCCTTTCCCTCTTATTCATTACTTTTCTTATATAATGCACGTGCTCGTTTCGGAATTCCCATTGGTTATTGGCGTAGTACTCGAAGACTTCGAAACCTTTGTTGATTTTGTCTTGGACGCGACATAATCTGTAATTTTTTTGATAAAAGCAAAGTCAAAGTGAAGTAGTGTATTGGCTTTTTGGGCGAGATATGTATTGTGAAGAAAATTTTTCTTACACTGGTTTATTTCCGGAACAGAAAATGAAGAAATCTAGAACGTAAGCTGGTATCATGTGGAATAAGATGACGCAGATTTGATGCAGAAGCTTATTCTTCTTCATACTACCGCCTGGATACCAAACGACTCCGTTTAATGGCAATTCATTTGTGACTATGCTTTTACCGATATCGATCACTTCTTGCCAGCTGACTTGCCATTCTTGACTCGAAGTCAGATGGAAGATATTTCTGGTGCGGTCTCTGATGAGAAAATATTTGTGGGTGATTAAAGTGGCATAATAGGGAAGGTCCAGCGGAAGTATTTTTTCAAATTCCAATCAATTAAGTTCATGGAAATTAAGAAATTTGGGAGGAACTTTGTAAATTTTTGAATAGTAGAGAGCTTTTTCTTTCTCTTCTTGAAATTTTTGAACTATTTTGAGTACCTTAGGTTCTGTTCAAGAGAACATTTTTTAGAGTTTTGCAGTAATTCTATCTCACTTGGAAAATTTTAATTTTTTTTTTTTCAAGGAAAAAAGCTTACCTGAAGTGATTAAAAACTTAAAAAATTGATACAAAAAATTCGGTGCTGGACACAGGGTGATCAAAAACTCACAAAACGAAAATTTTTTGTTTTACTTTTTTTCATATGTATTTTTCTAACAAAGGAGGTATCCCAATTGACTGAAAAATTTTTGAACTAGACAAATCTAAATGGAAAGAGCATGCACCACCAATCACAGATGCTATAGAACATTTTTTGATTTTTGATGAATTTTTCAAAAGTTAGAAAGCCAAAAATTGGAGGAAAAATTCTTAATTCACCAATTTGACCCACAAAGCTGAAATTTAGCATGTGCCCTATTTTCGACGCCCCCCCCCCCCCCCGCAAATCGATTGGAAACAATTTTTAACCGTTTTGAGAAGTTCTGGAGCATCCAGAAGATCTTTGAAAATTGAAATATTAATAATATTTTATCCAATGAAGTTCAAAAAGCCAATGATTGAAACTGGTTTCAAGCTGTTCTGGAGTCTCCAGCTATGTTTTGAAAATTTCAGATTTTTAAAAACTTGATTTTTTTTATTGTTAGCTCTAATTGGATTTTCAAAAATTCTGCAAAAATTTAAAAATGCATTTTATCTCTTGAAATGTTGGCTGGTGATGTACTTTTGCATGCTCTTTCGATTCAACTTTGTCCACTTTGAAAATTTTTCTGTCGTTTGGGATAAGTAAGTATGTAACTACACCTTCTTTGTTAAGAAATCTGATCGTTTTTGAGAGGTTTATTTGATCATTGCCTCAACGTCCCTTCTCCAAGATTCGACTCAAGTAATCAAAATAAGATCTTGGCGGAAAAAAATGAAAGTAAAGTAACCACTACTTTTTGCTCTTCGTTTTTTCTATCGTAAAAATTAAAAGCTCATTATTACCAATAAGTCCTAAATTACTGAACCAGTTTCGTTTGAAGAATTTAATATTTTTTATTTCATCCATTAATAAGTAGGTAGGTATACGTAATGCAATTTGAAGTGATTCATACTAGCCATGTTTTTTAAACCGGTTTAGCAGTCTGCAACCAGTATTTGATAAATTTATTAAAAATGCAGATACGGAAAAAAATGATCAGAAAGATGTTCACATTTTTTAAGGAAATGAAGAGTGTAGGGTTATTAAACTTTTTAATTTAGTAATTCCTTCTACTGATGAGTGAGGTAGCTTTTCGAAGTAGTCATTGGACAAAATATGATTTACAAGAAATGCTGCAGAATTTTTGTTTTGCAATTTTTCTGTGTTTTTATTTAGAATCAGTCATTTCGAAAACCCCATAAATCACCATTTAAGGGGTTTTTATGTTTTTCACTGATTCTGATAGTGCTTTGCGAGCTCTATCGGATAAAGTTGGAAGGTAGCTCAAAAATGCATATTTCAGCGTTTGTCATTTCGAAAAACCCCTAAATCCTGCATTTACAGGGTTTTTGAAATCATTTTTTTATAACACAAACAAAGAACATTAATTTCATGAACATCAACGTAATTCAATTTTTTAATTTATGCCGCGAAATGGATAACATTTTTGTTGCTTCTTTATTACATTACATTAATTGAGTCGTAGATTGCAGGTATAACTTCAATAAATGAATGAAAATCCATACTCAATCATTTTGGGTATTGTAGTTACTGGATTTTCTAGGATTACGTGTCACTTTTCAGGTTTTAAAAAAAAGTCATTTCGAAAACCCCATAACTCCACATATTTCACAATGGAATTGCTCGCAGCCTACAGAACTTCAAGTTCTGGTAAAGGTACAGAAATATTTGTAATCATAAGACCTATCGATTACTGCACAAGTTTACTGTTATACCATGAAAATAAAGCGCACAAACAGTTTTTTTCATTTCCTGAAAAATTTTAAAAAGGTTCAGAATGGGGTTTTCGAAATGACTGATTCATTTTTAAAAAAATAGTCAGTGATTGGTTAAGAAATAAGAATCACTGGACCAGTTTCAAAAATCCCTCTCGAAGAAATGCATGTGAGTGTTAGTCCCTAACATCATTTTTTGTTGAGAGTGGAGATAGATCAAAATCTGGATGTAGAAATGTTAAAAGTGCTTGAATATACCTACTGGTGAGGAATTCAACTTTGGTGAAAGGCTGATTGAGCACTAAATTGTGAAGTAGCCAATTTTTTCGAAAATTGTGAAATTCAGGAAGTGTTTCCAAATGTAGGATTGGATTTAGAAAAAAGTTATGTATGGTTGATTTTTTTCTAGCAAAAATGACGTACTTATTATCAACGTAATTCCAGGTACCAATGATTAATCCATTGACGGCAATATCGACTGGCAGGTAATCAGCGTATCCTTCATTGTTACAATACATGGTTCTAATGACACCTTTTCCAGCCCCAATGAGGAGACCAGTAGGTCCGTTGATATTATCAGTCCATCCAGGAAGGGGTTCCAACCAAACGGGAATTACTGCACAAACGCCATCATTTAAGTATTCAGCATGCTTATTTTTTTGGATGAAGATGATGATCTAGGGCAAACACTTACCGACTGAAGGTCGAGCAATCGAGGCTGGAAATCCAGCGCGTATTTGCTCGACTACTAAATGCTCGGATAAACATTTGGTATAAGCGTACGTATTAGGAAACGTTCCCAGTACTCTGAAATCAAAAAAGAAATAATCGAGTGTGAGTGAAATTTCGAGCCAGAGTGTGCGAAAATCTCGGACAAAATAGATCGAGGATGAGGTTACTTTTTGGAAATTAATTCTACTAAATCGTTGTCTAATATTTCCATGGCTCGTATAATCTTATGAGGATCGGCTGGCGGAGGATAGGCTTCTTCATGGAGCACTTTTTCATTTAAATGACAATACGCCGTCGATACGTATAAGAAGTACTGTAATCAATAATCATAGATTTCAACGAGACGTGTAGGTACCTAACGTGTGTAATATTGCATCATTATACATGAAGTAAACAAGTCTCCCAGGTGCTACTGCGTTGTAAGCATGGTAACATTCCGCACAAGGTACGAGACTATGTGTGTAAGTAAGCTGCACACTGCACACTTCACTTGTATGTACTTAATACATAGATAGATAGGTAAACTTTCTCTTGAAAAATTCTAGTCGTACGAACCTCTAAAGTCTTGATTTTCTTGGCAAATTCCAAAGCGTATCTGGTGCCTCTGGTGTTGAGCAGGACAGCTGATTTCAGAGGCTCGTCAAAACGTATGGTGGCGGCGCAATGGTAAAATATTTCCACGTTTTCGTGTAGCAATTTGCTGTCTTCTTCGGATATGCCGAGATTTGGTAACATAACGTCGCCCGGTATTACGATTACTTTTTTGATTATGTCAGCTCCGTGGGTTTGTTTTAGCAGATCGAACAACTGTGGAAGAAGAAAATTAGGATGGGTTTAATTTTCGTTTAGAGGTGTAAAGTTGATTTAGGAGGGTTTATGGGTTTTGGAAACTTTTTGCTAGTAGGTGTTAAAAATCTATTTTTGAGTAGGTATGATAAAAAAATTGAAATCTATCGTGATGAGCTGACGAACAGTTTATGAATTATTAATTTTTTAAGCAAATCTGCGACGGTGAAAAATTAGTGGGTAAGTCTATAAGTACTGGTGTCATTGAAAAGTCATTTTGGGATGTGTCTGTTGGAGTTCAGCCGCAAAATCTGCATGAGTCAGGTGAATTTTATGGTAACTAAATGAGGTCAAATGAATGTGAAGGAAATTTCAGACCACTATGAGTTAGGATCTGCTGCTCAAAAATTTTTAAAAATATTTAAGCCGTATAATAAGATTTTTTCTATTTTTTTCAGCTCTTTTAAAAATTGAAATAGTTGAAAACTCAAAAAAACTGCATTCAGTGATTCCAAAAAATGAACGAATGCAGTTTTTTTTTTTAGTTTTTTTGGTTCTTGTACTTTTTTGAGAAAAGTGTGACAACTTGAGGGGCTGGGTGGTGAGAATTGATTCTGATAATGCAAAGGGAGTAATACATATTTCGATCAATATTTTTTTAATTGTAAATGTTGTACTGTGTCTCTGGTCAGTAAACATGGAGACAGATAAGAGAAAGGTATTGGAAAAATGGACCATAAAAATTTATTTGATGGACTTCGCACTCTGTATATTTTTACTAAATTTCGTTGTTGAATGTCAGCTTTCATTGGAACCATTTTTCTCTTTTAAATGTCTAAAATTGTTGAAAAGTTTCGCTTTTTTCCTCAGGAAATTACCCAAAATAAAATTCTCGTGTTTTTTTTATACCTACCCAAATAAAAAGTTTAAAAAAGTCTCGCTTTTTCGACAAAAATTGCGAAAAAGTATCATTTTTTGCCAACAAGTGCCATAAAGCCATACTTTTTGTTGAAATTGTAAAAGTTTTACTTTTTGACAAAAATTCTTGCTTTTCCGCAAACTTGTTGAGTAGTCCGTGGTATCTAACAGATAAGTAGTGAAAGTAGTGATTCTAAAAATGAGCTATGAAAGTAGTGAAAAAGTAGTGAATTTAGTCAAAAAGATGGGGAAAAAATAAAAAAATTCAAACGCGTAACAAAAACCTTCAAATTATTGAAAAAAATGCCATTTTTGATGAAATTGAAAAATACTACTTTGTATACAAATTTTCTCTCAGTTTCAATTTTTTTGCAAAATTTGCTGTGAAAAAATTGATTTTGTTGATTTTTTGTGTGTGTGTGGGAGAGGAGGGGGGGGGGGGGGTGGTCGACTGAAGAACTTTATGAAAACTTGGTTGAAAAAAGCAGTGAAAAGTAGTAATTTTTTCAAAAAGAATTCCGTTAGATATCTACCATAAGTATCAGTTTTTAGTCAAGAATTTTCCAAAAATTTCACTTTTTTGCCAATAATTTTCAAAAAACCTTGCTTTTGGCTGAAATTGTCAGTGTTTATTCTTGGCAAAAATTGTCAAAAATGGCCCGATTTTTCCAAAATTGATAAAATTTTCGTTTTTTTCTAAAAAATTGTCTCAAAGTCTCGGTTTTTGCAAAAAAAAATTTTTGGCAGAAATTGAAAAAATTCTCGTTTTGTTGCAAAAATTATCGAATAGTTGCAAAAAAGTCCAACTTTAAAAAATTAAAAATGATACAAATGTTCTGTTTTATTTGTCCATTTTTTTTACGTAAGTAAATTGAAACTTTTTGGTCCAGTTTTGTCACTTTTTTGGTTACTTTGTTGAACCTTTTTGGTTTTCAAAGTTCAACCCTAAGATCCTCATTTCAGAGGTTTATGCCATGCCCATCTCAAGTTGCATAAAATGGCATTTTATTTTTTTTATTGTCTCTTCCCTAAAAAAGATAATTGATTATGCAGAAAATAATTTTTGTTTTTATTTATTTTTTGATATTTGGTTTTATCTGACAAGTTAATAGATCGAGCATCGTGTTGAAATTCAGATTCAAATGTGATGAACGGTGGAGCAGAATGAGGTTTGCTTTTTTCCAAAATTGCTGAGAGGAGAGAGAGCAAAAATTGTGTTTTCAAATGATTTTTAAAAAATTAAAATTTGGTAGGTAGATGAATTTCATGGATTCTAATCCGAAAATTTGCATTCAGTAGGTACGTGCCGACTTCAGATAATATTGCATAATTATTTGAGAATCACTGGAAAGCGAAAAAAAATGCACTATAAAATCAAAATCTTTTGTGTTCTGTTTAAAATTTTTTAAATTTTCGAAATTCAAATTCAACTAAGTTTGGGGCAAAGAAAATGAAAATGGAATTTCATACTTTCGAGTCGTCTTATTGGGAAATAATAAAAAGTAGAAATTGTTCAATGTTGATCCAAATCAAACTTTGTCTACGTAATTAAGGAGGATGTGGTGGGAGGGGAGGTGTTGTAACTGCATTCGCAAATATTTAAATTGTTTAAAGGATGTCTGGAGTTCGAAAATTTGAATTTCTGATTATGGTTTCTGACTCAATTTTTTCAAAGCGAGTAAAAAGGACCTTTTAAAAATTAGCCATGTCTACAGAATTGAAGAAATTTATTGAAATTTTATCAACTTCTTGCTTTCAGATCTTCCAATTTCAAAGATAGATAATTTCACAAAATTAAATTTCCTAATTATAATGGAAAATTTGTGCTGGAACTCGCCTTCAAAGTTGAGAAAATTTCAACTTGAAAAATTTGGAAAAAAGTGCTTTTAAAAATTTTTTTTGCTTGTATAATTTTCTTAGTTTTGGTAAGAAAATAAGAAATTTCATATTTTGCAAATTTGAGCAGTTGTCCAAAATAAATACATTTTTGCACACTTTTACTGTTTTCCAAACCATAAAAGCTCATCTTCTTCTATCCTAGTCCAATTAGCACATTCTCAAAATTTAGATTTCTATTTTTTAGCCCTCTTTTCATTCAATATTTTCAAAATTTCGAGTGAGTATCTTTTCTACAAATGTTGGGAGGTTTATGAAGATTTTAAAATGTCATGTGTCCTTCCTCCCATCTCATGTAGGTGTACCTATTGGGAATAAAATGAATTTCCGCTCATCAATCACGTCTCTCCTCGTAGCCGAAAATGATCCACTACATGGTTTTCGTGTCTAATGTCATATCCAATGACTTCGTGATTAATGCATTATTTGAAGTGTCTCGTCGAAGGTTTAACCGCAAAACGTCCTTAAAAAGATCGAACATCGAGTATAAGAAGGTACTTAGACTTACCGGCGAGTTGAAAAGTTCATGGATTCGTTGATGGGACGATTTGCCTTTTTTCATTCGCAACAAAAGGTAGATAGTTTTCACTTGCGGGCACTTGCGAAGAATCTTTTCCATCAATACTCTGCCCAAGAATCCGGATCCACCGGTCATAAAAACTGTCCGCCCGATAAAGGTGTCCGAAATACGATCCGGCAAATTATCGATATCGTCGTCCGAACTCATCTTTGATTTATTGTCTGGCAGCGTGCGAGTGAACGGAAAAACTTTCACAAATTGTTAAAATTCTGCGAATGAGAACAAAAAAAAAAAACAGAAAAAATTCGTGAATTCGAGTCAATTATGTAATAACACTAAAAAAAAAAAGTAATGGCTAGATCGCGACCGCGTGGTTTTTCGGCTAGCTAAAATAGGTACAATATACGAGCGAAGTGTTTTTTACAGTTGTTACGTTGGCCACAATATTTGCAGTGCAGAACTTTCTAATTGTTTTTTTAAATATTTACCGAACGTGTTACAATTATTTTAACGTATTCGAATGGATTTTTTTTCTACTTTTATATGTTTACTTCGGTGTGTGTGTGTTCGCTAACACGCTATTAAGTTTGCATGATTATTACAACGACATAAACGCGTAGGTAATTAGATAGAAACTAACTTTGTAACGAACGAAACACCATAGAAGAAAGTGTTGAACGAGACGCTTCTGCTAATTGGAATTCTCGACGGTGGCTCGACAAAAACGTTGTAAAAAAGTGTACTTTCTATGACAAACAGATATATGAAAAAAGATTGGCTGAATGTCTCAGTTGTGGAACTTGAGACTGAAATTGACTCGAAGATGGTTTCAAATCGTGATAATTATTTTTTGGGAAATTTTCTCGGCTCGGGTAGAAAATCCCCTCATAATCGAAGCGTATAGAAGGTTGAAAAACTTGAGACTGTGTCTCGCGATGAATATGTAAATAGGTCATTATATATATCTGCCGAAAAATGTATACTTATTACTCCTCACGTATGAGTAAGTACGAGTAACCAAGGTTACCGTTTGATCTCGAAGAAAAATTTGGCATTGAAATGGATGTAGAATTGTTTTTCGTGATGCTGATGTGAGAAATTAGTCGACACGAAGGTGGAAAAATTACTTGTGCGGGACCATGGGCATCGTCTCTCGTCCAAATATACCCGAAAAAATAAACATGGAAATTAAAATTCAACCAGGGTGCTATTTTTCTTTATGGACTGCGGAATGAGTTAATTCTTCGGAGATAATTGAGATAAAGTGATGATAATGGTAGGTGGGATTTTGAAAAATTGACTCGTATGTTACGAAAGTCGAAAATAGTAAAAAAAAATCATGTTCCATTTATCATAACGAGTAGTCGAGTAACCAAGAAGATGCAAACGACGTACGAGTAGATGGCACGATTACTCAACATATCGAATAATTTCGCTGTTCGGTTCCTTATGCTATGCCAACTCGACGACGACGAGGAAACCGATACACCTATAAAGTTATGTTAACCTTAACCTACCTCAAGACCTACTTAGCTCCGAACCTTTCTCATCGCATACTCGTATATGTAAATAAATTCAGCGAGCGTAAAGTTTTGAAATTTATTCGAAAGCAATTGGGCAAAAATTTTTTCATAAAATTTCGCCAATTTTAAAACGACGATTACGTGATTAGATAGCGATCAATTTGCTTTGCCTAAAAAGAAAGAACCACAAAGAGTCGACTATATAGGTATAGGTTGTAAGTGAATAGTTTATTCGCCAGATAATTATTACTCTTCGAACCACGATATCTTTCCGGTTTTTATCCTCCGAATGCACGTATTATTTGTTTCGGGTGGTAATCTTATGAACTGGTTTGGCTTCCGTCAGTCGACCGACCATTTGCTTTCATAAATCGTATCAAAATTCTGACGGATGGCAAATCAGAAATCCTAAGGCCGTTACAGTGTCGTAACTCGCGGTATAATGCGATTCCCAATTTTTTTTTCATTTTTTTTTTTTTTTTTTTCATCTATCGCTATATTAGTTCATATATTATGTGTGTACCTACTTTGCAACCTACTACAAAGTCGAAGAATCATCGAATTACGTAACCGCAGTGTATTCTTCGAATTTAACACAATCGTGGTTTTCTTCGATACGTGTTCGAAAATATGTCGGTTTGGTATTTGACGAGATTTAATAGATGCAGAATGCAGATGGTGAAACAGGGGAGGGGAGAATTTTGCGAATTTTTGTTCATTTTTTTGCAACAACGTTTGTTACGTAATTGAAATTTCGACTTGGTCAGTAGGTATATGAAGCTCGAAGGTGAGAATGTCGCATGCCGAGGCGTTCCACCGTTCCCTAGTAATGGCCTCAAGATGTACGAGTAAATTCCTCCTATTTCACACCTGAGGATTTTTTTTTTTTTGAGTGAAGAGTGGTAATTTTTTAATGAGTGGTTACCTACTTTGTAATGATATAATTATGTCTTCTTCTTGATATATCGGGCTCATCAGGGTCGTATCCAGGCTATTTTTAAAAGGAGAATTGACCTAATTTTTTCTGTTGGTCCAGGTCTAGAGAATCCAAAACGAGAAAGATTTGTTTCTCGAAGATTTTAAAAATATCAAAGTGCATAATACTTGAAGCGTTTGCAATTTCATCATTCATTTTGTCAGGGTTGTCATTTTTCAAAAAGACTGTTTTTTTGTGCTATGAGACTTGAAACGCATAATTATTGGTGGAATATTTATGAAGGAGCGGTAGAGGGGAACTCTGAACCCCGTTTACCAAAATCAAAAAAAAAATCTGTAATTTTTGAAGCAAAAACGGGACATTTGAAGTAATTCGGACCTCCACGTTCCCCAGAGCGCGCTAGCGTCGCGGTACGTGATTGGCTAGTGATATTCTGTGCCTTAGATGCCTTTGTTGTTTACTTTTCAAAACGAGACTTTTCTTATCACGAAATTGGCGTTTTAAAATTCGATGTTATGTTTCCATTTATTCCCATTAAATAGAACTAAATTTATGTGTAGCGAGTTGTTTTGCGATCGTGCTATCAAGTGAATGTTGTGGTGAATTGAAATAACACTTCAAAACAACTTTAAATTCATTTAATCGTGCAACTTCATTTCATCGTTCTAAGCTCACTAAAATACTATTACTCGAGGTAATATTCATTATTCACAACGTATCATGATATTAGAAGTCATATACTCGTATTAAACATTAAAAACACCATGAAAGTTATGAAATTATCGAAATATCATTGAAAATTCAAATTCAAATTCTTTATTTGAGATGCATGCGGCAGCATTGCTGCCATTTGATAGGTGAAGTTTACCCATTTGACCCCTATTTTTACGTATCTGTTGATAAAGTTGAAAAAAAATCTTTCATTCGATGAAATGAACTCCTCACAAAAAAATCAGAATTCGAAAAAATTCTATTTTCAATTCCAAACATCAAAAAAAGTTTAAATTTATTCAGTTGTCTTATTTTGACCTCTTTCTGACGTATTTCATGAAAAAGTTGATGAAAATTACACTCATAACAAAAAAATAAAAATTCGTTCATTTTTTGAATCTTTTTGAATTTTGATTTTTCTGTGAGGAGTTCATTTCATCGAATGAAAGGGGTTTTTTCAACTTTCTTAACAGATACGTAAAAATAGGGGTCAAATGGCTAAACTTCACCTATCAAAACTTTTTTTCATGTTTGAAATAAAAAAATCGCATTTTTTCGCAAACTTTGAATTTTTTTAAATCAACTTTGCAACACGGTACCATCCCAATTTTTTAATATGTTGTTCAGCATGAAAAGTTGTCCATAATATATTTTTTTTGAGAATTTTTGAGAGTCGGAACGATATGAAAACTACGTATCAAAACTTTTTGAGCTAATTTTTTGTACGAAAAAAACTGGCAACACTGATTTTTACGATATCACCAAAAAGCCTTTCAAAACTCTTAACTATGAGAAAATGTTCCATTTTGGAAAGTATCGCGGTTATCGAGTAATCCAATGCTGAAATGGATGATATTTTAGGTTCACTAAAAACTTTGACTCCCCCTGGCAGCCTTTAAAAATGGGCTGGAGAGCTGCGATCTGTGCCATTGGTCATCCCTTCGGAAGGTCTTTCCACAGGAAAAATTTCAAAAAAATCATCGAACCCCCCCAACCACTTCTTGGTCTAATTGACGTGGAATGACCCTATGAGTTTTTCCTGGCATCGTCAGATTTTTCCCTTCTGGAGCTGCATTCAGCTCTCTCCATTTTTGGTGAGCTGAATTTTTCGATTTTCGTGATGCCTTTCAAAATTTATCTTTGAGGAAAAAATGTTGAAATAAGATTCAATTTTGGTGAAAAAATTTGCATCTAGTATCGACTTCTAAATCAAATTAATTCAGTCTCTGTATGTACACCTACATATCTTTGTAAAATAATGTCTTATCGAAAGCTTGGTGTAGGTCTGCTTAAAATCAACTAATAATGGTTAACCAGTACTAAATTGATTAGTATCGTTTTCAATTTCAGATTTTTCATCTAGCCTTGTCTGCAAACGATGGCAACTATTAACAACCCTGCCAATCCAAATGAGAATCGATTGGTTTTTTACTCGAGCCCTGGCACCTTGCAAGAGTTAGCTTGCGTCGTAGCATCAGCTTCATTTTACTGTCATCAAAAGAAAAAATCCGATCGTAACAGGTCGTTTTTTCTGGACTACTCCGAAATTGCTTCGTTACCTTCAATTCTCCAACAAATGATCAAAGAATGTATCCCAGTGGTACAGAATTCGCTTAGGAAATGGAGTTACTTTCACAATATGTATATTTTTTCGCATCGCCATGAAGACAAGAAATTGGTTATCGATTTTGTGAATTTCATGTCATGGCAGGCTGATGGAACAATCAACTTTGAAGCAACGGCTGTGAAATTGATCGAGTGTGATATGTTAAATCAGATGGAAAAGTATCGATTAGCGTGTATTTATTGTTTGGTCAACGATGTCAGAAAATTATGGCCGATGGAGACAGATGCCGATCATCCGCTGATTGAGTATTGGAATTCTCGTATGAGTGGCGATGAGCAGTTCACATTTCAGGTGCATGAGGAGTGCAGCTGTGTCGAGGCTTTATTGTTGAAAGACAACTGTGCTTACACTCGGTCAACGTTTGAGTATCTTTGGGGATTTTCGACTGACGATGAACAAGTACAGAAGCTTATGAATGTCGAAAGTTGGACCTGCGGACAGTGGTCGCTGAAATATGCACTGCTTGAATTGAATGAAAGTCAACTGAAGCGTGTGGTGATTTCAAGTGCTGGAAGAATTATCTGCTCAATGTTAGACTGTTTGAATGATATTGTAATTCAATTTTGGAGACAGGTGAAAAACATGGTCACAAATCTACATTTCTACAAAATAATCCATGATTTTTTGTGGTGGAGTCATCGTGCTCTTCAATGTCATTTTGGAGGGTACAATGTGGCTTCTGCAGGTTATTATTTAGCTTTTGAGATGTGGATCAGTGCGCCAACCGCGCTTAAAAATTATATACTGGATAATCATTTGCAAAAAATACTAGAACTTTTGTTCCGTTTCATCGAGCTTGAGAGGTACCAGCGTTCAATCCAAGATGTGGGATTTTTGATCGAGATGTTGTCGTCAACGAGTCAGGCCAACAGGGACACATTTTGGAATAAAAAGTGGAAATTTATCCTCCGTGTAATGGCTCCTAAGTGTACGCAGCAGATCATGAAACTGTGCTTAGCCTCATCCTCATTTGAAACATCCTACGTTATTAGTTTCTCCCAAATTGAAAAATACTGTTTACATATGGTGGAAGTTGGGAATTACGGTGATCTGAGCAAATTTCTTCAGTTATGTTCCGATGATCCGGTTGTTGTTTTCACTCACAGAATAAGCATCTTGAAATCGAAAGAACTGCTCAAGTCTTTTCTCGGTTATAACTTTCTTTCAAAATTTGATTCTTTTGAAACATTTCTGAAGGAGACCTTTCCTGGTATAGATCAATTAAACGAGTTTAAAAGAAACTTGATCTTAGGGAAAGAATCGATGGCGTATTTTCGGAGCTTGATACAAAGCTGTCGTGTCGAAGAGTTTGTCTGGTTTGTTGACCATGCAATGTCCTCAATGCCAGAGTTATCCTTGGCTAAAAGCAGATTCTTGAAGTTGAGTCGTGATTTCCTAATTTTGGGTGAGTTGGAATCTGTGTCGAAGGATGATTGGAACAATTTCATTAAATGGTGTCTGGATAACGATGATTCGGCTGTGGAGAATTTCAAGCTGTCGTTACCCATTGAGCAGATTTTCGTCGCTTTTTTTGAGAAGTGTACAGCAAGTGCGAACCAATTGGAAAGTTTTGCAAACCCGTTTGAAAGGATGAAAATACTGGAATGGATTTTCCCTACAAAAAAAGCTTTACAGAATTTTAAGCTTGGTAAACTTGGTGCTTATAAAGATATCCCACAGATCAGATCGGTACTCGAATCGAATAATGAGATACTGATCGATATGGTTTTGATGTGGTTTTTTAACGAGGATAACAATCGCGTGAAAAAGTTCAAAATTTCTTTGAATCGTGTCAAGATTCTAAAAGGGAAACAAAGATCTGAAGTGGGAAGTTTGAATATTGATTTGTGCCCTTTGAGACAGCATAAAGGAAAGCATCGATCCCAAGAAGAGGCTTCTGAACAGTCTTTGTATCGGATGAAGTTGAGGAAACGAAAGAAGTAATCCCAGACGGACATTACTGATGTTTCTTCTTGTGGTGCAAAGTTTTGGAAACAGTAAACCGCCTTCAAATAATGCCAACTTTTCCAGGAATAATCTTATTTTTTTAGTGTGCGTAGCACACTATTAGTTTCGGTCTGAAAGTGGAAAAATTCTTTGGAACGAATGTTCTCTAAGATGGATGGACCGATTTTTTTGAAATTTTTGTAGGTAGGTGTGGTTTAATGTGAGGCATGGAACGCCGTAATTATAATTGCAATTACTCAATTAGCTTCTTGAGTAATTGCAATTAATTACGAAAATTTGTACCAAAAAAAGAATAAAAAGGGGAAAAGGGCCATATCAAAAGGAACGCCGACAAAAGCAAAGCCGACCTCAGTTAAATTTCGAAATTTATGTAACGCCACAGGGGTTCTAAAATCTTTTCTATTGTTCAATTTTTGAATTTATTTTTCAAAATTGAACAAAGGAAAAGATTTTATCAAAAGTGAAGCCGACCCCCTGTGGTGTTATATTTATCAAAAGGGAAGACAAAATCCGTTTTAAAATGTAACACCGCAGGTGTCCTAAAATATTCTTATCTACAGTGTTATCTTTCCCTTTGTTCAATTTAAAACATTTCTCTATTGTTCAATTTATTACAAAAATTTGTACCAAAAAAAGAATAAAAAGGCGAAAAGGGCCATATCAAAAGGAACGCCGAGACCTCAGTTAAATTTTGAAATTTATGTAACGCCACAGGGGTTCTAAAATCTTTTCTATTGTTTAATTTTCGAATTTATTTTTCAAAATTGAACAAAGGAAAAGATTTTATCAAAAGTGAAGCCGACCCCCTGTGGGCTGCCATGCAATTGCGCCAAATATACCCTGAATTGCGCCGAGTAAAAAAAATAAGCATACCAGCAATTGCGCCACATAAAGAAATGTGTTCATGGGGAATTGCGCCAATCAAAAGAACGAATCTTCCCGACCCTTTGCTCAAATTACGGACTGTCAGAATCGTAATTTTGGTGTAGTTGAAAAATTCGTTCTTATAATTAGGTGTAGACGTAGGTATAGGGGCATGTGGTACTGAGTAAAAAAAGAAATAAGTTTTCAACAATTACATTGTTTTTCACTTCTTTAAACACGAATTTTTGAACACTTTTGACCTCGTTTCGCTCAGACTAATTCCAATTCCTACCTCTTTCCCAAACTAAAAAATTTCATATTCAAAACTTCCATAAATTCAAAAGGGAAAATTGCAATTTTTTAATAAGCTTTAATGTGAGTGAGTATCATATATCAATTGGTAAAATTATGCTTTCACCTCCTACTTCATTTTAGCAAATGCATCATTTTATCCGACAAAATTGACATTTTTTCCTCACACCGATCGGAAAATTTTCAGTCACTCTCCCCGTCACTTCACCCTCCCCCACCCCTCCGAAAAAACCTCTAATTTTGTTCCTGTTCGTTGGACTTACTTTTTACGACATTGGAGTGGATGAATAGATAACTTATGCGACTGAACGATTCATTCATATCTTGTTCGTTTCGCATTTTCTTAACTCGGCGCAATTGCCAGTATACTTTTTTGAACACCCGGCGCAATTCCGGGTATGCGATTTTAGTTATTTGGCGCAATTGCAGGGCTCCCCCCCTGTGGTGTTATATTTATCAAAAGGGAAGCCGAAATCCGTTTTAAAATGTAACACCGCAGGTGTCCTAAAATATTCTTATCTACAGTGTTATCTTTCCCTTTGTTCAATTTAAAACATTTCTCTATTGTTCAATTTTGAGAAAGGTTTTTAGAACACCTGCAGGTGTTTCATTTACACACATTCAGTACCTAGACACCGCAAGCAGGTGGTTACCCTTTCGGAATCAAAACCCACCAGTCATTTGTGATTTTGCTGTGCTCCCAAGAGGTTCTCTCAGTACCGTAGCGCTTTTGGAGTCGCATATGCTTTCAACTCGGGAGCTTTCAGAATAGCATAGTGTACTTATTCGGAATCGCTTTGTGCTTTTTATTTCAAAATGACGTTGTGTTTTTTTTCAAATTCGCGTTCTTTTTTTTCAAAATCGCATTGTGCTTTTTTTCAAAGTTGTGTTGTGCTTTTTTTTCAAATTCGCGATGTGCTTTTTTTCAAATTCGCATTCTTTTTTTTCAAAATCGCGTTGTGCTTTTTTTCAAATTCATGTTGTGCTTTTTTTTCTAAATCGTGTTGTGATTTTTTTCAAATTCGCGTTGTGCTTTTTTTCCAAATTCGCGATGTCCTTTTTTTTCAAATTCGCGTTGTGCTTTTTTTTGAAACCGAGTTGTGCTTTTTTTTCTAAATCTCGTGGTGCATTTTTTCAAATTCATATTGTGCTTTTTTTTCAAAATCGCGTTGTGCTTTTTTTTCAAATTCGCGTTGTGATTTTTTTCAAATTCGCGTTGTGCTTTTTTTCAAAATCGCTTGTGGTTTTTTTTCAAATTTGCGTTGTGCTTTTTTTTCAAATTCGCGTTGTGTTTTTTTTTCAAATTCGCGTTGTGTTTTTTTTTCTAAATCGTGTTGTGATTATTTTCAAATTCGCGTTGTGCCTTTTTTTCAAAATCGCTTGTGGTTTTTTTTCAAATTTGCGTTGTGGTGCTTTTTTTTCAAATTTGCGTTGTGCTTTTTTTTTGTAACCGAGTTGTGCTTTTTTTCAAATTCGCGTTGTGCTTTTTTTTCAAAATCGTGTGATGCTTTTTTTTGAATTTGCGTTGTGCTTTTTTTTCAAATTTGTGTTGTGCTTTTTTTCATATTTGGGTTGTGTTTTTTTTCAAATTCGCGATGTGCTTTTTTTCAAATTTGCGTTGTGCTTTTTTTTCAAAATCGCGTTGTGCTTTCTTTTCAAATTCGCATTGTGCTTTTTTTTCAAATTCGCGTTGTGCTTTTTTTTCAAATTTGTGTAGTGCTTTTTTTCATATTTGCCTTGTTTTTTTTCAAATTCGCGATGTGCTTTTTTTTCAAATTCGCGTTGTGCTTTTTTTTCAAAATCGCGTTGTGCTTTCTTTTCAAATTCGCGTTGTGCTTTTTTTTCAAATTCGCAATGTGCTTTTTTTCAAATTCGGGTTGTGCTTTTTTTTTGAAACTCAGTTGTTCTTTTTTTTCAAAGTCGCGTTGTGCTTTTTTATGCTTTTTTTCCGAAATCGTGTTGTGCTTTTTTTTTACTGAAATCGCGTTGTGCTTTTTTTTTGTAATCCCGTTGTGCTTTTTTTTCTAAATCGCGTTGTGCTTTATTTTGCTTTTTTACCGAAATGGCGTTGTGCTTTTTTTTTGTAATCGCGTTGTGCTTTTTTTTCTAAATCGCGTTGTGCTTTATTTTGCTTTTTTACCGAACTGGCGTTGTGCTTTTTTCCCCAAAATCGCGTTGTGCTTTATTTTGTTATTTTTCGAAATCGCATTTTGCTCTTTTTCTTGAAATCATGTTGTGCTTTTTTTTTCGAAATCGCGTTTTCCTTTTTTTGACTTTTTTCAGAAATCGCGTTGTGCTATTATTGACTTTTTTTCTGAAATCGCGTTGTGCTTTTTTTTTTTACTGAAATCGCGTTGTGCTTTTTTTCTGTAGTCACGTTGTGCTTTTTTTTCGAAATCGCGTTGTGCTTTATTTTGCTTTTTTTTTGATATCGCGTTGTGCTTTTTTCCCCAAAATCTTGTTGTGCTTTATTTTGCTTTTTTCGAAATCACATAGTGTTTTTTTTCGAAATCGCGTTGTGCTTTTTTTTGATGTCGCGTTGTGCTTTTCTCCGAAATCGCGTTGTGCTTTTTTTCAAATTCACATTGTGCTTTTTTTTCCAAATTTGCGTTCTTTTTTTTTTGAAATCGCGTTTTAATTTCGAATTTGCGCTGTGCTTTTTTTCAAATTCGCGATGTGCTTTTTTTTCCAAAATTGTGTTGTGCTTATTTTTTCGAATTACGTTTTTATTTTCAAAATTGTTTTTTTTTTAATTTGCGCTGTGTTCTTTTTTAAAAAATCTTATTGTGCTTCTTTTTTCAAAATCGTGTTGTGCTTTGTTTGGAAGTTGTGTTTTTTTTAAAATTGCATTGTGCTTTCAAAATCAAAATTGTGTTCTGCTTTTGAAATCCCAATTGCGTTTTTTCAAAACCGCGTTGTGCTTTGTTTTTCAAATTCGCGTTGTGCTTTCTAAATCAAAATTGCGTTGCTCTTTTCGAAATTGGGTTTTACTTTTGTAACAAAATAAGCGAAGCACACTGTTGCAGCTGCGCTTAGCGCAGCTGTCTAGTTTTGTTATTATTAGATATTTATTATTATTGTTTATGTAAGGCGAATCTCGAATTGTTTAAATTATTGACACTTTCTTTGGATTTTTTTTCGAAATTATTTGAAAATTTTTTTATGTAATTGATAGTTTTGTTATTGTACTCGTATATCTCACGCGTAAGGTTTTTTTTGTTCTCTTTGAGCTGAAGATAATTTACGCTTATGTGTTTTTGTGTAAGGTTTACAATTTACATGTACATAATTATGTATTGCTCGAAATAATAAACTGTAAACTAGTTTGGCACTCTTTACTTCATAAGTGATGGAATGGATTTTAAAGTACATTTTTTGAATCTATTTGAAACAAATATATTGTATATGTATACCTATTGCTGGTGACTTATTTTTCAAGAGCTGGCGTGCAAAAGTCATAAATCTTTCCTGGAGTTTTTTATCGGATTTTTATTGGCTCATAAATCTGTTTTCATATTAATTCTTCATCACACTTCTACATATGGATATTTTATTCGTGAGAAAATTCTCTTCTTTCATAGGATGTTGAACAACAATGTGGCAGGAAATTTATTCAGGGAAAATAAGTCAGACACACGATATTTCCAAATTGCAAATCCCGAAAAAATCTCAATGAGGAGCTCGAAGCTAGGGCAAGCCAAAGAAAATTAAATTATTAGGGTTGAAATAGGAACTATATGCATTAATTTTATTGTCAGCTCTATTCAATGTTATTCGCTTTATTCCCCCCCCCCCTCAACCAGCTGTATTCTGTATTTGTCCGCTCAAAATAAAAATTTTCAAATTTTTACTACTTGCATTTTTTTTCAATTTTCTAAAAGCAGATCTCATTAGATTGTAGAAGCCTTCTCAATTGAAAATTGAATTTTGTCAATTTTTTCAACTGAAATATTGATTTTGCTGAATGCTTGACAAGGTAGTAAGGAGAAGGAAGATATGAGGTATCTACGTACGATTTGATTTTTCTGAACGTTTTGAGAGTCCTTCCATCTACTATCAAATGCCAGGCAGGAGAGGTCATTTGATTTAGTTTGTTGAATAATTTTTTGAGCTCTGCCCTAAATTTGGAATCTGTTTTAATGTCGATTAGAAATTTTGGAAAAATGACTCTTTTATTTAGGAAATTTCAGTAAATAAACCAAAATGTAGGTAGAAAAAATTACCTTTAGAATTGTATTTCCAGACCTATCTTGTTTAGTTTATTTTTCAAGTTGTCTTTTCAAATAGAATTCCAGGAAAAAAATTCCAGAAATTACATTTTGAAAGGCTTTTACTTTTCTTTTTATAAAAAAATTTTCTTCAATTCTCATCATCTGAAAATTTTAGTGGATGTCTGATAGTATTTGTTTTTGGATCATTTTTTTTTTGGGTGGGGCAATTTTGAAAAATAAAATTGATGCGGATTGGCATCAAATTTTGTCAATTTCGAGAAAAGTGATGGGGAATTTTCAAATTTTGAAAGAATTGGTAAGAACTTCTTCCTATTGCAACTACCTGTTTTATTACCAAAATGAAAATCATTTTTGTGGATTCCTTTCAGAAGAACCAAGAATAGAACATTGCTTTTCGAGGTTCGACTATTTTTTGGCTCACTTATACTCGTAACATCTTTTTTCCTCCTCTACCTACTTCCTTGGATGGATCGTATTCGACATTTTTTGGGAAAGTTGGAGACAGATTTAAAAAACGTTTTGAGGCGATGTCAAAAAAAAACTTGGGATTTTAACTTGAACACTTGTTTTTCCATCAAAAACCAAAATTTTCAGTTTTTATGGAAAATCAAAAAAAAAAAATACTTTGAAAATTGGATAACAATTTGTTTTGTATTAATTTAGAAGAAAGAGATAAGGATTTAATCCATGAGAGAGTGAAAAAAATTATAAAAACTTTCAAATTGATAAATTTTGATACCACCAGACAAGTTTTTTTATGGAACGTTTCTGTTAATTTTCTTTAAAATTTTCAAAATTTTGGACCCAAATGCAAAAGTGGAGGCTTAGGAACGTTTTTGTTAATTTTTTTTGAAATTTTCAAAATTTTGGACCCAGATGCAAAAGTGAAGGCTTAAGAACGTTTTTGTTAATTTTCTTTGACATTTTCAAAATTTTGGATCCAGCTGCAAAAATGGAGGTTTGGCAACGTTTCTGTCAATTTTCATTGAAATGTTCAAAATTTTGGATCCAGATGCAAAAATGGAGGTTAGGGAACGTCTCTGTTAATTTTCGTTGAAATTTTCGAAATTTTGCGCCCAGATGCAAGAATGGAGATTCGAGTCAAGAAACTCCAAATTTTTCCCACGGTCGTTTGGCATTGTTCCACAATTTATTCTGAAATCTCCCCTTCAAATTTCCAGAGCGAGAGTCCAATGCGACAGAACCCCCCTCCCCCTTCCTTCGTTCAAAAATTTGGGATATCAGCAGGGTTTCGATAATTTTTCATAATTGAGTTTGTTCTGGATTCGATTTGTTCGAACTCTTCAGTTTTTGTAACAAGTGTCTTGCCGAAGTAATGAAATGAAAAATTAAGGGGGGGGGGGGGAATAGATAATCAAAAAAATAAGACCATCTTCGCGCTTGGCTCGCAGTTCTCCAATTTTTGAAATTATTTTTTCACTCAAATTCGCTCATTTCCTCAGTTAATGGATTTTTCAAAAACGTAGATATGTGGTATGAGATTTGTTGACCTAGTGCCAAGTATTCTCCTTTATTCGTATAAATAAACTAAATCGGATTGAACTCGCGACTGCGAATAAATTATCATAAATTACAATTCGATAAACATAAATATATTCTAAAGAAACAACCATTGACCTGGTCATTGTCTTTCGAGAATGAGAAATATGCTGACAGCTTGAAAAAAGACCAGTTATTTACATTCATCGAACTATCAGTCTACTATTGATGACGGGATGGAGGATTAAGGCAGCTGAAAATATCAAATTTCACTCTTTTCATGTTTTCGAGATGAATCCCCCCTCCTCCAATTCAAATTTCGGTCCATCGAATATCATTTGGCATCTGTAGAAGATACTCTACTTGTAACTCTCGATCCAAAAAGGTAATCGGACATCTTCACTACCATCGTCAGAGTCAAATGTCACTTAGAATTAATAAATTTCCAACTATCACGTCGGTCGTTGCACAAAATATAAGCGACGTAATTCTTAATAAAACATAAGAATGACATTCCATTAGAATTTCATAACCGGAATCTTTTCACTGCATGTACCTAGACGTGCACTTCCCATGTTGTTTAATTAACAAGCCATGTGCGGCAATTAGGCCACGCAAAGACATAGAAGATACGTAGGCAAAGGTATGTGTATTAGATTTCCTCTTATACGAATCTACGTCTAAGACGATGACGACGCTGGCGACGACGTCGTGAAAAGAAAGCACGAAATAAACAAACTTCGCGAATCCATGGAAACGTGTTTTAAAAAAAAGGGATTCGACTAGGTTTTAGTACAAATCAGTGATGATGGATTTCCCATTTTGTGTGTTTTTCTCGAACTGGTCAATGAATGATTATCCAAGTTATATATAGGGAGGTAATCGATGTTGCCAAGTTATCCAGGAAGTGTTGGGTGTTTTTGAGCTGGAAGCTCTACTATATCGCGTCGTCAACGTGTATAAAATATCACTCTTATTATACTAAAAACTAATATTTAGTAAATGAAAAAACAAAACAAACGTTTCGTACTTACGTGATATTAATGAAAAAAAAATTAATTCGTTGACTTCATAGTATTTGCGATTTATTTAACGATAAATACGAGTAGGATACTTGTTATTAAAACTTTCTCTGTATAAAATGGCAACACGAATCCACACTATGAACAATTTTCACTCACATATTACAACAACTTCACTCCATAATTAGAAAAATTAAAAGAAAAAATGTTTAAAAAATTTTTGAAAAATGAAAAAAAAATCATGTAAATGAATAACACTTACTATGCTGCAAAGACACAATGTAAGATCACCGAGATTAAGCACTAGTGATAAGAGAACATTTCCACAATGGTTTTATATGGAGGAGCACAAACGAAGAACTAAACCGCAAACCGAGATGGTGCGAATTAATTCAAAATTAATAACAAATATTCGCGACAAGAGCGAATTACAAATTGAACGACGGTTACAGATGAGAGCGTAAGACACTGAAGACTGAAGACAATCACACAAAAGTGTTTAATCCGTCGTTGGAAGGTCTTTGAAATTTAGTTTGTCGGCGTGCTCCGCCACTACCATAACCTCTTTCCGCATAGGAATATAAAAAACTACTACGCCGTAGTAAAAGGGAAAGTTATTGCCCATTACCAGTTAAAACGTCCATAGATATTTGGACGTTGAGAAAGAGAAAGCTACCGCCGTACTTGGAATGAGAGCATGAGATCACAAACCGGCCGAGCATTAAAGAATTACAAGAACTTAACAAGTGCAAAGCTAACTTATCCTACTAGGTACCTACTCTTCGAGTCAGCGGTTTTTGCTGATTTTAAACTCCATCAGTGATCGTAGTACGCGTCATTGGCGAGACATTCTGTAATCGATTGTCTTTGCCAGTAGATAGTTCAGTGGCAAACTGTAAGTAAGCGGCAAATTATGATAAAGCTTTCAAATTTGGTATGATGAACAAGGACACCAAAAGAAAATTTTTAAGCCAGGGAGGCAATCGCCAAGTCCCATAGGAAGGGAATGGGAGTGATTTGGGGGAGGGTTCAATCCCCCATTTTTCCAAATGGGGCTAACGGGGCGATATTGGTGTCAATTCCACATGATTGAACCCTGCTGAGTTCGAAAATACCATTACTTTCAAAATCTGAGGAAGAGGCATGCCTCAAATTTGAGATTTTCTGAGTGAAGTTTTTGCATTTTTTTCAAAAATACCCCGAAATTACAGTTTTTCAACACTAGACGACACGCTGACCTTCCATCGACATTTTCAATGGTCATTTTCGGATTCTACAGGTCAATTGCAATGCGAATCGACCATTAATACTTTCGCATACCTCTACCCTGGGTGTACAGAGGGGTCTAAAAGGGTTAAAAATTGACGTTTTTTTGTCATTTTCTTGCAAAAATCGGGGGGGGGGGGGTTTGAACTGTGCACCGGATACAATTAGCCGGAGAAGGTTCTAATGTCGATTTTCGAATACTACAAAGCAAATTCCATCGAATAAGACTCGGAGGCACTTTTACACCCCTCCTAGGAGGTAGTAGAGGGGGTCAAATTTGACCCTTATCTTACTTATGTCGAACCAAATTTTAGAATAAGAAAATATGTAATCAACGTAAGTGTACATTTTCTTACTACCGAGATAGTGATGTTTGTATCAATTTTTTTTGTATCGTCAACCCCAAATTTGCGAAAAAATTTCCATTTCAAGGGGTAGGGGGGGTGAGACCATATAGGGGAGTAGGTATATTTTTCACAAAAAATCGACATGTATATCGAAATGTAGGTTTTCACGGATGCTGACTTCAGAAATGCTATGAGTTTTTCATTTTGGTCGAAGCTAAGGGGGTGATACTGCGTTCAAGGGGTGGGGAATGCAATTTTTCACCAAAGTAGGTTTTCAAGGATACTGATTTCAGAAATTCTATCGATTTTTCATTCGGGTCGAACCCAAAGGGGTGATACAGCATTCGAGAGGTAAGGGATGAAATTTTTCACAGAAAATCGACATGTATATCAAAATGTAGGTTTTCAGGAATGCTGATTTCAGAAATTCTATCAATTTTTCATTTGGGCCGAAGCCAAGGGGATAACGCAATACGAGCTGAGAAAAGAAAGCTCGTGCTACTCGTACAATTTTTGACCAAATTAGAATTGCTTTTTTACTTCATTGGGAGTTATAAAAATATTTTTTCAACTTTTTCCTCAGTCAGCTTTCTCAACCTCATTTTCACATTCTTGTAATAGGTCTCAGCGTACATTTACATGAAGATAGTGTCTTTGGAATGAAAAAATGAGATATAGAAAGGCTTGTTAAACTACTTAACATGATTTTGGAATAGTAAAATCAAATTCAAAATGGACAAATTTTTTATGCCACAATTTTCATTCTAAAAAATCTCCAGCCAGTAACTAGCCGTTCACATAAATACATATCACGAATAATCGGAAATATTTGAACAAAATAATGTCGAATTATTTATTGAAAATCCCACTTCTCTGAGCCGGAACACGAAAGGTAATTGAGAGAAAAAGATTGATGTACATGGCGATTAATTTCTTGTGAAAAATTTCATCCCCCACCTCTCGAATGCTGCATAACCCCTTTGGGTTTGACCCAAATGAAAAATCGATAGAATTTCTGAAATCAGTATCCTTGAAAACCTACATTTCGACATACATGTCCATTTTTGGTGAAAAATTTCATCCCCACCCCTTGAACGCAATATCATCTCCTTAGCTTCGACCAAAATAAAAAACTGATAGCATTTCTGAAATCAACGTCCTTGAAAACCCACATTTCGATATACATGTCGATTTTTTGTGAAAAATAGACCTACTCCCCTATATGGTCTCCACCCCCCCCCCGACCCCTTGAAATGGAAATTTTTTCGCAAATTTGGGTTTGACGATACAAAAAAAAATTGATACAAACATCACTATCTCGGTAGTAAGAAAATGTACACTTACGTTGATTACATTTCTAAAATTGATGCAACATTAGCAAGAAAGGGTCAAATTTGATCCCCTCTACTACCTCCCAGGAGGGGTGTAAAAAGTGCCTCCGAGTCTTATTCGATGGCATTTGCTTTGTAGTATTCGAAAATCGACATTAGAACCTTCTCCGGCTAATTGTATCCGGTGCACAGTTCAAAAACCCCGATTTTTGCAAGAAAATGCCAAAAAACCCCTTTACACCCCCTCTGTACACCCAGGGTAGAGGTATGCGAAAGTATTAATGGTCGATTCGCATTGTAATTGACCTGTAGAATCCGAAAATGACCATTAAAAATGTCGATGGAAGGTCAGCGTGTCATCTAGGGTTGAAAACCTGTAATTTTGGGGTATTTTTGAGAAAAATGCAAAAACTTCACTCAGAAAATCTCAAATTTGAGGCATGCCTCTTCCTCAGATTTTGAAAGTAATGGTATTTTCGAGCTCAGTGGGGTTCAATCATGTGGAATTGACACCAATATCGCCCATTTGGAAAAATGGAGGGTTGAACCCTCCCCAAATCACCCCCATTCCCTTCTTATGGCACTTGGCGATTGCCTCCCGGGCTTAAAAATTTTCTTTTGGTGCCCTCGTTCATCATGCCAAATTTCAAAGCTTTTTCACGATTCGTGTTATTTTTGCATCTTTACCGTTATAACTGGTTGGAATTTTTTTTGGTCATTTGGTTTTGTTATAATGGAAGTGTTGAAGGCACTGGAGAGTGAAAATCCTTGGAAATTCTCGAGTTGAGAATGCCTACCTTATTATGATGTTATCATCTCGTATTATCGCCCAAAAAATACATTTTGCCACTGAACTAAGAGGTCTCCTGCAGAGGAACACGATTCGGGTTATTTTTGCATCTTTACCGTTATAACTGGTTGGAATTTTTTTTGGTCATTTGGATTTGCTATATAATGGAAGTGTTGAAGGCGGCGGAGATCGAAAATCCTTGGAAATTCGCGAGTCGAGAATGCCTACCTTATTATGATGTTATCATCTCGTATGTCGCATTTACATTTTTCAGTAGCGTACTTAAACAAAAGTGTGGTTAAGTGCAGATTTATTGAGAAATTTCCCAGTTTTATTGCGAACAATCTGAAAAAATTGATGAGAAAAAATGTGCGAACATGAAATATGCAGGTGTAAAAAATTCCCTACTTTGGTAGCTCGTTCGGTTCGTGGTAACGACCAAAGTTATGCCAATTACCAATAGGTACATTAAATTTTATACGATTCGCGACATGAACAATAAAAGATTCAGTAAACGTGGAAACAAACACCTTGAAGAAAAAGAAGAATAATGGAATGATCGTACGGTATCTCTGAACAAAGGTGTTGAGTTGGGTTCTTTGAAATTACAGAGCTGCTCGTTGAAAAATCAAGCAGATATTCTTCGACTTTTGGTTTATGCTGCTTCGACGCAAATGCTGTTGATTTTCCTCAATGAGAAAACCGTTTTAGAAGTTGAAAAAGTTTTTGCACTAAATGAAAAAAAATTGAGGTAAAAAACTAAAGCTTAGTTCATTTTCTGTTATCCAACTCCATTGAGCGTGAACCATTTTAGAGTTTTTGTCAGATTTTTGGATTTTTTTTTGAAAAATATTATGAAAATATAGATTTAAATGGATAGAAACAAATGATGGCCCTTCTTGTCAAATGTTGAAAACGTACACGAAAATCCAAAATTCTGCCGGTGCTTCTAAAATGGCTCAAGATCTCAACCAATCAATGTGAGAGGCATGAAAAAGAGTTTAGAGCATAGTTCTGCTACTTATCTCAATTTGATCAGATTTTTATGACCGGATTCGAATTTTTGGCGAAGTTGAAACAATGAGAGTTTCTATTAGATGCGAAGAATCTTATGGTTGAGATCAAACATCTAATTGAAATTCTATAAAATTATAATTTAAAAAAGAATAAAAATAGATGTTTTACACAAAAAAGAAGAAGCTGAAATATTTTATTTTTAAAAAGAGGTCTGTCGAATTAGTAATTTGAATTCTTCGATGTCTTAGCTGTTGCAGTTTTTTTTAAATTTCAACTTTAAGTAGGTATAAAAACGTTTCAACAAATATCATGAATTTTGTGTGATCATTTTTTCAATTTTTGAACATTTTAACTAAATTTCAAAACACAAAACCATTACTTCGTCAAATTAAATGATTTTTTCAATTCTTCTGTTTTTTCACACTTTTTGACATACAATCGAAATTTTTCAAATTTTGAATTTTGATTTAGCCGACTTTTTAGAGCTTTTCGTGTAGCAGATCGAGAAAAATTCCACATAGAATGGTAAAACGAAATTAGCTAAAATCTCCTCGAAAGTATCAGGGTTACCTATATCGATTAATCGACTTGAGGCAATTTTTTTCAAATTTTTCTACAGTGTCCCATATTTACTTATGATGTTGAAAGATGATTTTCGACCCCAATATCACAAAACTACCGCACCGGGGGGGGGGGGGGGGGGGTTAGTGACCCCAAAAATTGACACTTCTAGCTCCATGTTGGGCATTTTTTGGTTAAATTAGTAGTTATGAAATTTGACATTTGAAGTGAATGTTCTCAGTACAAATGCTGCCAAAGTTTTCAACGTTTTTTTGACCTCCAAAATCGATTTTGAAATTTTGAAAATGGTCCCATACCTTTATTAAAGCTTCAGCAAAAAAAATTTGTTCATCGCAAGTAGGTATTCAAGGTGTCTACTAAGTCATCAAAGACACCAAAACGTCATTATTTTGGCCAAAAATGAAACGAACTTATCAAAAATTAATCAAATATTCTAAAAATTGAATGATAATTTGTCAAAAATCCAGAAGTTATTATGAAAATTGTAGTTGAATTGACCTTCCAGTTACTGAAAATTGCCATAAATTAGTGGGAAAAAATTTGTCTAATTCAGCAAAATTTCGAGAAAATTTCTTGCAAATTTGTTGAAATCCCAGAAAAATTGTTAAATTAGCCAAAAATTGATGAAATATGTAAAAAATTGAGCAAAAATGCTCATTGTGAGTTATGAAATTTTTTTTCTGAAATTACGAAAAAAATTATCAAAATAAAATTATTAATTGTAAAAAAAACAACAAAAAAAAACAGAAAGAATAACAAAAACCGTAAAATTGTCATAGAAATGATTTGAAAGTTACTGAAAATTGATATAATTTTGGTGAAACTGATAATAGCGTCATCTACTCTAAAAATGTGAAAAATTCTGTCGTGATAGATTTTTTTATTATTTTTTCAGTGATCAGGTCGAGAACTTCTATAAAAACCATCTATTGAAGTTGAATTTCAAACCTAAGTAATTTTAAAAAAGGTCATTCTAAAATGAAAATTTGGTCATCCAAAACAAAAGTCTTGAAAAGGTAATATTTTATCGATTTAGCGGGCATTCTGATATTTTCTAACGAATTTTCTACCTTCATAATATTAATTTTCAGCACTTTTCGAGAGATGAGGAACCAGGGGGCTCACCTAAAAAAAGGCGTTTCAAAAGCATTTTCCGCACTGAAAATGATTCTGTGATCCCATTTGGTCGACTTTTTTTTATTGTTACATTTGGATTCAGCCAACAAATTATTTCAATTTTTTACTCATTCGCTCTTTTTGCGAAGATATTTTTCTCTCTCTCCCTAAAATCTAAAATATGTATTTTATAAAAAAAAAAAAAACTAGTTTTGAAAAATTAAGTGAAATAATTGCAAAAAACAGAAATGGAAAACTAGTTGAATTCGAGTTTTTCAAAGTTAAAAGCTAGCCAAAGGATATATTTATCTACGAGTAGTTTTCTTCCAGCTTTTTTGCAAGTTCATTTGGTTCAGTTTTTCATTTTCCTTTCAATTCACTTCTTTAAAAAAAAAATTGAAAAACCGAAAGCTGAAAGCCAAAAGCTAAAAGCCAAGAGCCAAAGGATTTTTTGAAGCTAAAACCTACCTGTTGGAAAGCTTTACAAATTTTTAAAAGTCAAAAGCTAAACCTAAAGTTTTATACATTTTTTAGAAGTTAACAGTTGAAAGCTAAAGCCAAAAGTTTCATCTTTCAGCTTTCCTTCCCTGACAAAAAAAAACATTTTGAAGCATGTCCTTACAGAATCCAAATTCGAAATTTATACGTTGACTTTACGTAAAATTTTTCAAAAATTATGATTTTTTGACCGGATTTTTTATGAAAAATTGTTAATTTATCCATGGGTGAAAAAAGGGTGGATATATAAATTTGAATATTTAAATCATTGCAAAAATGGTGAAAATTGGAGTACCTAAGTAATTTGACATGCTGAATCCAAATATGGCGAGGAAAAAAAATTGAGTGGAAGGAGGACAGAAAGGTCTGGCCACTTCAAAAGTTCTGAAAATAAATTTAAAAATGGAGAGTAGGTTCTAAAATATGTGCAAAAATTTTTTTGCATTAGCAGAGCTGCGTATTTTGAGTCGTTTTCAGAATTTCATGGCCGATTTTGAAGATGAAAAAAGCTGAAAAAATTGAAGCATTTTTTTGCATTGGGATCCTTCACTTAAGTATATGCTATATTTCGTACCTCACCAGAAAATGACCAGGGTGGAGCTAAATGTGTGACCTTTTCTTTTTGAAAAAAAAATTTGGCGGGAATTTTGCAAATTTATAAGTTTTTATGCAAATTGATGTTTTTTATGAAATAAATATGAAAAATGAATCTAAAATTGAGTAAATGTGTATAAAGAACATTTTGTGACCAATTGGTCATCAGTGACCACTTTTTTTTAGCTTTGATCACACGTGACCTTTTGTGCATTAAAGGGTTATTTTTTCAGGTCACCTCCCCCACCTTTGAAAAGGTGGCCAACTCTAAAATCATATTTCACCACCACAAACATGTACAGAGCTGCAAAAAAAAAAATGAAAAATTAATTTGGACCGATTTACTTAGTTTACCCTGCAATAATAGCCTTTCTGCAACATTTTAACCAGTTTTTTTAACGTTTTGAAAATTGATCTTTGAGCGTTCCATGTTAAGGTAATGAACTCATTTTAAGAAAATTAACAAAAATTCCAAGTAATTACATCATTTTTTAAATCTTTTAATAAATAGTTACCTAGATATATAGATAATAATGACTATTTATGCTAATAAAAATCTGAAAATAGCCGTTCAAAATCAAGCCAGCGTTGATGAATATCTTCACAATGGTGTTTTGCGACACCTGCGTTGAAAATCCGGTTTCGAAATAATCTCGATTAAGCCATTATGGGTTTAATTTTTATTGATATTTGGTATAGTAGGTATAGAAAACACTCTTGCAACATGTAATCTTGATATTGAATAAGTTCAATACTTTCGAACCATTTCGGAGGTCACATTACATAAATCAGAATCGCACGCTGAGCATCTCACACGTCAATCCAAGAGCGCTTCTCAATCACCAAACCACCAAATACCTACATACAAGTACAACTAGAAGAAGAAGAAAAAAAATCAGTCAAGTATGTCGCAAGTGTACGTACCTACGTATGAAAAACACTTCATAACTGTAAACGTACATACGTACATAGTATCGCCTTAAAATTAAAATGTAAATTATCTAACCCTACATCAGATCCGACACGAAGGTATGATTTTTGATTAATGATCATTTTATATACTCGAATGACGATAGGTATAGAGCTGGCAAAAGGATGCTGGACGGCAGCGGCGATGCCTGTAGTAACATAATGTATTGAAAATGAAAGTACACAAAGAAGATTTATTCCCGTAGGCCTATTGCAGCATGTAGTATAAACTTGACAAAACACGGATTAGGTAAAGTTGACATATTAATTGTTGCTTGAGCGCTGAGCGCGAGTGTACGAGTATTATACGTTTAGTTGACTGTTGTTGTTGTGTTGGTGAAAAAACTTATCTAATTATAATAGGTCGTTTGAAAACATAATGTATTTATTATGTAATTACGTAATCACCAACATTTGTACTCGTATGGAGCGAAACCTATGGGGATATGGGTACTTGGATAAAAGTTTTTCTTAATGCAGTTTGTGTACTCGTAATACACCTTTAAGTACCTTATTCGACGTGTAATTATTTTTAACGAAAAAAACAATTATTAGTAGATGAATTGTTTTTTCCAACTGGAATATACTTAGCCTATGGGTTTATAGGTCAATTTTTGAAGGCTGCTGAAATAATTCACTCATTGACATTGCTCATCTTCTCTGTCTTACGCTCATGTATCCTCATCCTGATTGCTGGGTAATTAAGTTTTGCGGTTTTGTGTGCATATATTCGTTCCTATAACCTTGAACGATATTCGTTTGTTATTATCATTTCGATTTGAATTTCAAGTTTATGAAAAATGCCTGACGAAATGGAACAAATTCGGTGGCAGGGGTAATATGCTCGTTTGGCTGCAGTAAGGACGAAATTTCCCAAAGATGTGATGTTTTATGAGGCTCGACGACGACGAACACGCGATATGAAAAAATGATGTATAAATTACCGTTACGTACAAGTTGAGTTGGAAGAAGAAGAAGAAGAAGAAGAAGATGCAGAAAAAAGGAGCAAGAGTAATTAACCAAGTTGGAGACAGGAACGCGGTATTGTAACGTTACAGCACGACGACGAAGGCAAGGCGGGGCGAGGCATTAATTCACGTTTATTGTCCACTTTATGCTCGGACAATAATATGATCAGGAAAAAAATACGATATGCTTGTTCGAACATAACATATCACTTAGGGTTTTCTCACACCACCAGCACTAACACCACCCGGTAGAAAGTAAAATTTGTTTTAACGACGACCACGATGGTGAGCACAACGTGAATCCGGAAAGTTGAGATGATTTGGATATGTAGGTCAATATTGCCATTTGTCTCTATAAAAAACGAGCATTAAAACGGGGCCTGGTTCGAAGTGTGCGTGTGTGTAATTTTTTTTTCTTTTTCGTTTAAGTAAGTAAAAAAAAAAATACGTATTTAATTCGTAGAAGTGTCTATAACGAACCGGTTGTACCATTTCGATGATCAAATAGTAGGCTATCGAATAATTTGGTCATTGCGAGTTTATCCAGCACACTGACGGGATTATGTTAAATGCTGCGATAATTACGTAATAGCCTAGAGAACTATATTACCGGGTAGGTACAGGTACCTCTCTTTACCTGGAGTGTTGCTTTATAACGTTACTACTATGAATGTACGAGCAGATACGTACCTATACAGATCTATAAGTTGAGAGAAATGGTTACCTATATATCTGGTTTCATTATCTTCTTATGGTCGGTATAGTCTTAACCTTATAAAATACAATTTATGTAAATAATCGAGTTCTCGAATGAAAGAGTATACGTAGGTATGCACTATGCAGCCGCATATCGGATGGAAATTCAACCGCAATACGCATCAAATGATGCACTATTATTGTGATGCAGGTTGCAGATCATCTTTTAATATAAAATACCTATAATTTGTTTTTCAATTTACTTATTATTATTGCAGTTTTTTTATAAGTAGCGCAGAAAGAATATTGTAGGTAGTTTAATTTGATGTAATCCCTTTCAATTATCTTATAAAAGCCATCGTCTATAGGAGGAAAAAATTTATACTGCACCGCGAATTCATCAATTTATAAATGATACATGCGCGAGTGAATAATGGAAAGCTTATTTCTTTTCTGGCTTAGGTACTCTTAGACGAGATAACCGATCTGTAATAGGTATGTCGTTCGATACGTGACTCAGGTTGGAGATGAAAACGTGAAGTATAAGCTTACCACGTTTGGTTTTAAGCTTATGAAACATGTACTCGTACTATTGACACGTGACAAAATTTTAACTTGCAAACGAGATAAACAACAATGATTTGAATGCAACGAGTGGTGAAATTTGTTGATGTTTTGATGAGTGTTTACATTATGTACGAGTAATGTATGTACTTTGTAGTTCGTGTTTTTGGTGAAGAGGATGTTTTTTTCTTTGTCTCGAATTGAGATTATATGTAAGAAGTTATGTTTGGGTTGGTTGGCAATATTTGAACAAACTCGTAAAGTTTTTGTCAAGTAAAGTTTCTAAAGTGTGTACGAGGTGATTTGACAAGTTTTTGAAATATTTTAGTAGGGCTTGTTGAAATGTACTATTATGGTAGCAGAGCCCTCCTTGTGAAGTTGGTTGACCTAACTTTATTGTTGGTTCAATTTTATGTGAAATGAGTCACTTTTTAATAACTAAGATGAAAAAGTGAAAAATTATAAATCACCCTATAGAATGCAACAATTTGATCTAATTGTCACTGATCAATATCTGAAAATTTTTCCAATTCCCTCAATGTTTTGATAATCCACAAAAAAAATTGAAAAACAAATTTCATTTCCTTTTTTTGACAACTTCGACAGTTCATAAGGAAAAATTTTCAAATCTCAACAAAATTTGAATGAAATAAAACAAGATCAAATGTCGCGAGATTTTCGATTTCGAAAACAATTTATTTCGGAATTCCGAAAAAAATTCATAAAAAACTAAAACTTTTGGGTACTTCATCAAAATTTCAATGTTTTCGAATTTGAAAAATTTTTAATTTTTTTGGATCAAAAGCAATCACTGATCTTGATCAGTCTGGATCAGATAAAATTGAACCCAGACATTCCTCACATCGAATTACCTAGATCGGAATAGATCGGTTGAGACTTGATCAGATTCAATCACTTTCCCCTTGGATAGATTTCGAAACACTTTGAAGATTTTAAAATTACACAGGAAAATAGGGCATGAATTTTGAAAATTTATTCTCATTTTTCTATATTGAGTTTATATAGGTATTCCGAAACCAGTTTTTCAACATGTAAACTTTGTCAAAGAGGTTTCCCAAATTTCGAAAATTTGAAAATTGCTTTCCAAATTCGTTTTATAGGAAGCTTCCTTTAACGAAATTTTTTAAATAAGTTTTGAAGATTCCAAATACAGTTTCAAAATATTTTTAAATTAACAATTTTGGACAGACCCCCCCCCCACATGCGAAAACGTATCTGTGTGAACATTTTGAAATTCAAATCTGATTTTCAACATTTTTGTGAAGGAAGCTATTTTACGAAAATTTTGCAAATCAGATTTGAATTTATAAATATTAATGTAATAGATATGTTTTTTGCTCCTTGGGGGGGGGGGGTCTGTTCCAAATTGCAGGGTGTCTACCAGAACCAATTTAGCAGAAAGTATATGTCTTTAATATGACTTTTGTATGACCAAGTTAGCATTTTTGTTCAACTTTTTTCAAATAACTGTTGCGGAAAAAGATACATTTTCAAGCTTAAAAAATTTAAAATGATTAATTATAACGTGATTTTGATTTTGAAGAGTTTTTCGGAATTCAAAAATATCAAGAGAAGTGAGCGAGGCCGAACATTTTTTGAGGAACTTTGTTTGAAAAATACAGGTTTTCAACAATTTTCAATACAATTTTTGCTCGAAATTTAAATTTTTTTCAAGTGATTTTAGGCCAAAAGTACGACTTTTGTATCACTTGTAGGTATGACTTGTATGACTGCAAATCTCAAAGTATAACTTCTGTATGACTTACATATGACTTATGTATACGACCCGGTAGACACCCTGAAATTGTCAATGTCTAAATATTTTGAAACTGTTTATTTTTTGTTTCCTATTTTTTGTTAATTTTGAAAATCTGGTTTTAAAATTTACTTTTTGAAAATTCGTTCAAAAAAAGAAAAAATATTGAATCATTTTTATTTTTTATATTTTTTCTATGTTCAAGTACTACCTAAGTAACTATCTAATCTACTTTAATCAGATTTATTTTGATTTTTGAGTAGATAAGCGTTGAAAAAATTTTCAAAATTCGTTTTTTATTTTCCTTCCTTGCAGAATCATGGAAAATCAAATGTTTAAAATTTTGAATTCAGTTTCCAAATTTTGTTTCACCATCAGCTTCTTTTATTAGAATCAGTTTTTCAAAATATTTTTAAATTTAAATCACGATTTTCAAAATTTTCAGAGTGTCTATTGGCAAGAAAATAGCAAGAAAGCAAGAAAATTGCGAGAAATTGAGATGGATGGTAAGAAAGCAAGAAAATAGCGTAGAAATTCCTTCTAAATTCAAAAAAATGTTCAAAACACCAATTTTGAAAATTGTGAAAACCAGAAAAGTCGATTCTTTTTATTAAAATTGATGTTATTGTTCTATTTTTCGAATGACACATTTTCCAAAACTTTTGCCCTCGCTTCGCTCGGGCTATTTTTAAAACATAAGATGCTGCTTCTAAAACTTGTATAAATTCAAAAATTAAATAGAAAAATTCCAGAAATACTCGTAATACCCAAACCATTTAAAAAGTGCGAATTTTTAGTTTTTTTCTGAACAGAACCATCGACTTTTCAAAATTTTTTGATACTGTTGTGCTCCGGTGAACATGTAAAATGAAACATACTCGTATTTGTACAAAATGGTCGGTTTTTTCGTTTTCTGAACCAATTTAATCGAAAACTTTTCGCTCGAGCAGTAATTTTACCTAACATAAAATATTCATTCATTATGAAGGGTTTTTCGGAAAATTACCTAAAATGTCGATTTTTTATTTTCTTGCTTCAACAAATAAATTTGTTAGAAAAAACGGGGGGGGAGTAGCGAAAATTATTTATACATAAATACTTATGAAGGGGGTTCAAAATTTAATGTTTGAAAGCAAGAAAACAGCACAAAGTAGGTAAGAAAAAAGCAAAAAATTTGCTTTTTTGGTTTCAGTAGACACTCAGATTTTAATAAGTAAAAACAAATTTGGAATGATTCTGAAATTTTCGAAATTTTGGTGCTGAAACTGAAAGCTATGAATTACAAAACACTATAGGTAGGTATTTCTAATCGCTTATCGTCGTGGTCTCTTCTTTCGTCAACATTTTTCAAAAAGAGCCACTTTTTTACCGAAAAGTTGCAAAGAAGTCTCAACTACTTTTTCGACAAAAATTGCAAAAAGTAGCACTCTTTGCCTGTAAATTCCAAAAAGTCTTGCTTTTTCCAAAAATTGACAAAAATTTTCGCTTTTTACCAAATTGCTTAAAAATTTCTTTATTGTGCTAAAAATTCCCACTGTTATGTTAGAAATAAAATTGGCAATAAGTCCTGCTTTTTGCTGAAACTGTCGAAGTCTCAATCGAGTATTATCGTTCGATTTTAATTAGAATGTTTACCTGTTGTTTCGTTTTTTTTTTTTTTTTACATTTTTAATCGAATTCTGGCTTTTTCGGTGATTTTTTTTGCATAAATGTTTTGCTTAAATCTTCAACTTTTTTGGTTCTTCGCTCGCGTAATTCCGCAGAGGGGGTTGGGGGGATATTTTGTAATTTCGAAATATTTTTAGAAATAAATAAATATTGATTGATTGATTGATTGATTAAATATTAAATGGTTACTCATTTATACTTTTTTGGAAAAAATTGGGCACAAACTCTGAAAGAAAAAGGAAGGGACGAAGTGAGAGGAGTTGAATGAACACTCCAAATGCTCGTCTTTAGTGCTGTTAAACGTCAGAAAAACCAAGAAAAATTGAATTTCGTTTCTTTTTGTTCATTTTTTGGCGTTTTTTTTTTTTTTTATTTTTACTTAATAGGTAGAGCAAATGGAGAATATCAAATATTTGCTAAATCAGTAATCTGATGTAAAATTTTACGAAAAACTTTTTTTTGCACATGACAATTTAATTTTGAACCAACCCGTCTAATTTTTGAGACTTGTTCATTTGTTTTTTTGCAATTTGAGCTGTTAATCGATAATTAATTTGTGAGTTTATTCAGAATCCCCCAAAAAAATGTTTTCACACTCTGTGGTAGATTTTTTTTATCAAAACTAAAAACTGAGATAGAACGTTCGATTTTGCCATTCTCGAAACCAACATTTTTTTTATGCTAGTTTCAAAACTCCTTCCTTACGGAATATGTGAGACACGTGTCTGTCTGTGTGATTCATTTGCCAGCGCTGTTCAGTACCATTCTGTTGATCATTTGTGGCTGCACACAAGGACGCCTTACAAAACTCCATCTGCAACCATATTACAACCATGTTAATAAATTTGCCTACATTTTTCCGTATTTTTTGACTTCTACGATGTCGCCGTCCATACTTCACTCCAACTCGCCAAAATAAAATCTTCTTACGTTAGACACCGTCTGTAAGTTATTTACCTGTCTGGATTAGTAACACAAACGAATATTATATTACCTACCTACTGATTGGCGTGGGTAATTGAAATGACATGTACTTTTACGATGCAATTGCATTCGTTAGCGTCAAAATGAACGCACCCATTTACAGTACGTTGGTCTACGAGTGTAGGTACACAACGCACCGTATTTTCAGAAATGGTCAGTCGTAAAATGATAATTTTTACGCGAGTAGAGATTGATACATTAGAAACAAATTTGAAACCACTCTAATGCGTACCTACAGACCTACCTAACGTAAGATTTGTATAAAGATATCCCATAGCTACGTAACTGATTGCCGAAATGATCAACGATGAAGCTTTCTCTGGTATATAAAAAAATAAATGTACGTATAAAATTGTGAATTATAGACACCGTTGCTGCGAGGGTCGCGAATAGGCTATAGAGTAACATCTTCGATCAGTTTACGTAACTTAATAAACATCGATGGTAATAATAGTGATAATTAGTTACACATCGTAAAATATCATTGTTAATGATTATTACAATCTATGTAAAGACGATTGAGACGTAGGTAGAGGTACATAACTCACATACGTAGGTATCAAGAATTTACCTATTTCTATTTCTCGGTACGCGTACATTCTTCGATAAGTAGAAAACTTTAAAACATACCAGGTATTGTAAAATCGCCAATTTTATACAAAAGATAGTCGTTCTGGTATTTCGAAAAAGAATATACTCGTACGATGGCAAGCTGTGTCGTCGTATTCGTATGCGTACGTGCGAAAATTTTACGTAATTTTTTTTACAACTTTTATGTAACGATTGCGGAATTCTTCTCGTCGTCGTGCATACTCGTATATTGTATATAGGTATTATTGGTATCCCTGTGATTGATTTTTTTTTGGACTGTTTTAATGTTTACGTATGCAAAATCGTGAGACACTAGTATAATTGGGTGAAATAGAAAATATTTCGTCATCCAGTGCTGCTGCAGTCGTGTGGCTGTCGACGACGACAAATTTTTTATTAATGTCGTCGATGTCGTTATATTGCCATATAAAATCACGGTTTATCGTATCGTGTTCCCCTACTTTTAGCGTGATCCGTCATCATTAGCATGAGCCTGAATTTCTACTCATCCGTTACGTTAGGTATCGTTGTTTGACTCATACGGTGTGTGAATCCGTTCTGCGCGGTTTCAATCATAGGGCGAATGAAAATTCCGCGGTATTGGCCAAGTTCAAATTCAAGGGGAAATCGTATGTGCAATTACATTTATAATGGTGAAGAAGAAAGGTTTCCAATGAGGATGCATGTCACTTTGAAAAACATGTAGCTATTTTTATAGAAGTCTTGTTACCTTCAAGGAGGCTATGGAGAAAAATTTGCAGTGGTGGTAGGAGTCCTTATTAATGATGTTATGTTTTTTTTTCTGCGTAGTATTGAGGGGAATATAAATTGGACACACGATCGATCAATCAAGAAAAAAATTGTACTGAAGCATATATGTAGGTACTTTGGTGCTGTAAGAGTCGTCAGTCATCAATAAAAAGTTTGTAACGTGATTCTCTAAAAACAACTTGGGAACTTGCTCGTTTTTATCATACCAAAGTATGGAAATTCGTAGGATAGCTCACTAAAAATTTCAGCTGCCCAGTCCAAAAATTGAGGGCCCTTCAAGGAGGTGTGAATTTTCCAAAACAGTCCAAAAATTGCACAAGTAGATGAAAAAAATGCTATTACTTCAGAAAACCTCGTTTCTTGTCACATTTTGACTATAATTAATTACTAATCAGCAATCACGTTTCATAGACCAATTTTGATACCAGTAAAAAAATAGTATATTTAAATGCCCAACTTTTTCAAAAACCTGAACAAAGAACGTTAGTAGAACCAACTGCAATAATCTGTTTGGGGGGGGTGGTGATGAGGGGGAAGGGTGTCATTTCTAGTCCAATCAGCCCAGTTTTGTATTTTGGTCCTCCGATTCTGCTCAACATTTTTTTATGGGTTCTCCACATTAGAGATGGAAAATCGCTTTTCATTGCAACTCACCTCACCTTCTTTAAGTTTTTTTTTCAGACGTTAAAATTTTTCGTAATGATGGCCAAATTTGGAGTTTAATTGCTCAGGTCTTCTGAAGCTAAGAAAAAATCAATTTGCGGGCGGGGAGTATTTTTTGAAAATTTGTCGAAAATTGGAGCCAAATTTAGAAATTGAGGAGCTCATTGCAAAAATAGCCCTTGTCCAAAATGAAAATAAAAAACAAGCAAGACAAAAAACCACTGTAAAGTCCTGATGAATTGGTATAGTGTATTCAAAGTGATTTTTTTATCAACTTGAGTAATTCCTCTGTTACTCTCAGAAAAACTTCTAGAATTTTTTTTCAAAGTGACAAGCTAGGGCTATTTTTGCAATGAGCTCCTCAATTTTAATGAACATAAATTTTTATCATAATTTACAACTACGAACTTTTCGTGATGGGATTCGCATCGCAAAACTCATAGTCAAGAGGGGGGGGGAATCATTTTTTGAAAATTGAAAAATCAAGCGACATATCGTTTCGTATGTTTTTGAGGGCGCTGAATACAAATAACAACTCATTTTTTTGATCTGACCCTTCTAATGTCATCTTGCTTCTCCTTTAATTTTCATGAAAATTTTAAAAAGTCGTGTGACATGGTTCATCAGGTTTTTGAAAGCACTGAATAGGATTATTAACTCATTTCTAAAATTTGGTGCTTCCAACACTCACATATAGCTCCAGATTTTGAGAAAATTGAAAATGAAAAATTTTCATGCAAGAAGTTAGATTATAAAAATAAAAAAAAATTAATTGCGACAATCAAAAAATTGTTGATGAAGGTCTCCTGATGTTTAGAATAATAATCTTGTAAATGAAAATACTCAGAATTGCAGCCGTTGTCTTACCTACTGCACTTTCTGAGATCTTATGGAATTTTTTCTGAAATATTGGAGCTCTACAAATACAATTTTTTTCATTCAAGTACGTCGAAAGTGGTCCTTACAGAACACAATGGTACCTACAGTACTTTTACCGAGTCCAAATGAAGAGTTTCATGGAAAAAAGGCCTTACTTAGTCAATTTTTTTTCACTGATTTTTACGAGTTCAAATTGACTTAAAAAATTTTTCTATAAGCAAACATTTTCCAACTCGTTATTTTTTCATGGAAGTTCACTTCAATATCACTGAATATGGTGGAATTAATTAAAAAAATAATTTTGTATATTCAGAATTGTAAAAATAAAAAAAAAAATAAAACAGAAAAAATTGATCAAGACCCTTTTCCATGAAGTTTCTCAAATATTTTGGAGATCCTGAAATTTACAAATTTTTCCAGAGTTGGGAAACAGTTCAAAATTTTGGCATGTTGTATTCTGGTAGAAATCCATTTTTCATTTACATATTCGCCTTTTTTATGCTGATAATATTTCATGTTGATTATTGATAACGATAATGTGCTCAAAGAAGTGATTATTTTAATGGCGAGTGTAGGGAAAGGAATAATAACTTATGAGCCATGAATTGTGTAAAAAAAAGTCCATAATTTCATTCGTGTAATTTTTCAAAAAATACAGTCCTCATTCTTGTCTCATATACTGTAAGATTTTCTGTCCCAGTAAAAAAAAAAAAAAAAAAAAAAAAAAAAAAACTTGAGTGAAATTGATAATTGGATTTGTAAGATTTCGAGAGGTGCTTTTTGAAACTTCGAAAAACTCTGACCGTGAAATGAAATGAAATGAAATAATTATTTTCTGGCGAAATTGAAACCGTGCATTCAAAAGAAATTTGTCACTAGTTTCTTTTTTTTTCAAGATTTTTCTTTTTTATAAAGACGTTTTAAGAAAAACTGCAACGGGCGCGGCGGGTAGAAAAATAATCATGCAATTACAAACACCCTCCCCCCCCCCAAAAAAAACCTACCAAATTTATACTGATGAAGTTTCAGTAAGATTTGAATGATGAAAACATTTTACAAATTACATGAAAACCTCCCAAAAAAAATATTAAAATCAATGAAAATTATCTAGGTTTGATTTAAAGTTGGACTTTTTTCACTTTTTTTTCAGAAACTTTCGTTCAAAAAATTTGTGCCAAAGAGTCATTAAGATTATGTCATTTATAACATTTTTTTTCATTTTTGTAAAATTTCCTTTAGTTATTAGTGATTTTATTTTCATACCATCTTGAAATGTTCAAAATCCTTGTTTTATTTTAGTTATTATGTTTTTAAAATCAAAATTGAGAAATTTCAACAAAAAACTGAATTCACAAATTTAAGTGTTTTGAAAAAGTGCTCAAATTATGTAGATCTTATTTTTTAATAAACAACTTTTTAAAAGTCTTGAAAAAAAAAATTAAAAATATTTGAAAATCATTTTTAGAAAAAATAATATATCAATCCACATAGTTTCAGTTTGGTAAATTTGTATTCATGAATTATTTTTTGTTTCAGGTATCGAAATCAGCTACCATACGAAAAGAAATCCACCAATTCATTTCAACACGATAAGTTCCAAGTTCCAGGTAATCTTGTTAGTAAAATTAAATAACTTATATACACTATGAATCACAAAAAATCATTCAAAATAAACAAATATGAAATGTATTTATACATTTTAAACAAATACGACAAAAAAAACATATTGCAGCGTACACAATAAACAAATTCAAAATAAAATTTCGAATAAATGATAAAATTTGTAATAAAAACAAAAAAAAAAAAAGAATAAAGTACAATAGAAAAATATATAAGGTTTTAAAGCTAATAAAAAATTAACTCAAAACCTGTCCGTTTATAAATGCCGGTAAAATGGAAATGTTTTTGGACTACGTGAAGGTTTCACACTACGAAAAAAAAAAAAAAAAAAACACGTAAAATAAAAAGTATAAGACTTTATCGAATCGATCGATAAGAAATATTGGAATGATTTTACGTAAAGAGTACAAAATCGATCACTTTGATATCGACGCTGGTCAAAAGTACGTCGATTATAACTCCCTGGAATATTACACATTTGTTTCAAAATACAAACAAAAATCTCTACCTACTACGTTCAAAAAGGCTACTTCTATTTTCAAAAAAATCGTATAGAATTCAAAATGATGATTTTTTTACGCACTAACAAAATTGAGCAAGTTTTTTGTTTATATTTAACGAGTAATTCGTGTCCTATCGAATAACGTATACAAAAAAAAATACACCAATGACTACGAATTTCATTCTAAAATAGTAAGATATATTTTTTCATGGAAAAAAATTGACACCGGTTTGTTTTTTTTTTCAAAAAAAAAAGGAGTTCTCGCGAGGTTTTATTTTCTCCTTCGTGCAGATTTTCATTCATAGTTATGTAAAAAAAAATTTCATATGGCTTCAACTTTTCCTCAGAAAAACCACAACCAGTAGTGACCACATTCGCTCTAATTCTCGTTTATTTTTCTCTACTCGTCTTATAATCATTAAAAATAATAAGGTACAGGCCCGTGAACATATTAAACTTTGGTAAGGAAGATACTTGGTAACTGAAAGTGACATTTATCAGTATAAGTCACATACCATCGTAAAAAATTAAATCTAAAAAAAAATTCCGAGCCGGTATCGAGTTCGTTTCGTTCTCAAAATTATTTTTTTTATAAAAAATTTGAAAATTGAAAAAAAACTTATTAAGAGAATAGTATACTTGAGACTTTCCTCACTCGCGCGTAATAGTGTAATGTGATGTTTTTTTTTTTTTAAAATTGTGATTATGATAATCTGTTTGTATATAATATTATCATATTTGAGAAAAATAAAATGCCAAAGTGCATTAAAATACCTTATCTTACATTGTGAACCATATAACATCAATATCAATATAAAAAAAGACTTCGTACAATCGCGTGTATAAATCGAAAAAAAAAAAACAAAACACAAAACGAAACAAAAAAACAAATAAACAAAAAAAACGACGAATTATCTTACATAGATAAACGAAAATAAAAGGCAAAAAATAAATCCGAGTAAAAGAGAGATAAATAGAGAAATATCAACACCCATCTCCAAGGCATTCATAAACTCAACCGGTCTAAAGTTAATTCCATCGCGTAGTATGATTTTCGTACCTATTTAAAATAAATAATAAAAATCGATAAGAGAGAGAGAAAAACGAAGATAGGAAAAAACAAAAAAATAAGACACAAAAAAATAAAAAATAAAAAAATGAGTATTCCAAAATACACCGCAATTCGCTCATCCAATATTAATGTACTTACGATCAGTCAGTCCAAAATAAAAGGAAAAAAAATTAGAAAGAAAGAAAAAAAATAACAAAACCAAAGTCAAAGTAGAATGAGTCACTTATTCAACGAGGATGCATTAGAAGATACGCAGGAACTATTGGTCGGAGGTCCCGGCGACGAATATTCTTTACAATCTCTAAAACTAGTTAGCTTTTTAGCCGAGGAGCTGCCGCAAGATGCCAACTTGGTTGGTATCTTGGACGAGTTAGTCTTTAGTGGAATTTTGCTTATGATTCGTTTAGACGTCGACGGAGGCCCGGCCGACAAAGGTTTTGTTCGATTATCACTATGATCCCTCAGATCTTGGCATTTTTCGCTATGTTTACTACTGGTCAGCATCTGATTGGAAGACTGCTGCAGTAGAGCAGTATCGGATACCGGGCAGGTGAACATATCGTTTGACTCTTGATGCGATGTGTTTGGTTTACCAGACGATGACATCAGATCGCTGGCCGAATAGCAGAATTTTTCGTTTCGCATTCGCTCGAGTACGCGAACTTTGGCTTTGGTACCTTCGAGTTGGATGTTTTTCTCTTCCAGCTGGAATCTTAGATCTTCGTTTTCGATTTTAAACCTATTCAGTTGCTGGAATATGTTCAGTCTAGATTTGGAGATACGTTGCACGTGCACGTTTAACGCTTCTATTTGATAGGATAACGTTAACAGGTATCTGTGCAATTCGACAGGATTGAATTCGTTTAGTATACCGAGTACTTTTTCTTTCGATAACGATACGTTGCTAGTGATTTTTGGCACCTCTGAGAAAGACGAATGGCCGCTTAAAAATCCAATTAGAATGTCTGGTTTACCAATGCTGCTAATGCATTGATCGATGGCCGATGTAGCCGAAGACGTACTCGATTGCCTAACGATGGCTGCAGTCTTGGCTGTGGCTACTGAATCGCTACCAGTTTGATCGTTAGCCTTGCAATCGTCGCAAGGGCATTCGGATCTACTCCTGCATCTGCGTCTTTTGTCAAACTCTTCTCTTAAGTCTATTCTCGTCGAGGCTTCTTTACCATCTACCGAGCTGAGCTCTTTGGTTAATGGATTCGTGGGCCTGTCTAGTTTGGTACCAGCCACCGATACGGTTGTCGTTGTATCGAACGACAGATTCGATTGTTCGCTAGGCGTTGTGAAGTACGGTTCTCTTTGGCTACTTGTCGTCGAAGTCAGCTGCTGATGCTGTTGCTGGTCAGCAGCGGTCGAAGATTGATTCTCTTTGAAGAATTGCACTAATTTTAATAGTTGGCACTTTGCAAAAGGCGTTTGAGCATTACGCGATGGTTGATTACGTTCGAAGAAAGCACGATGCTGCTGAGTTGCCGATTCATCGCCGCCACTAAGTCGAGTATCTTGCTGATTGTGATGTTGTCTCTGTTGTAGTTCATTCTCTGTGCTGATAGCTACCCGAAGACGTTCCTCAAGATCTCGTTTTTCAGCCGATACGTTCTCTAGCTCGGCTAGCAGTCTGTTGGTTTGCGCAAGATTGGCGAAATGCTCGCTTTCGATATCAGTCAGCTTCTTGAGCAGCAGATCTCGTTCGTGCTTCAAGTCATCCAGTTCGCTGTCGAGGAAATGCGAACGTAACGAACAATCGAACGTGTAATCAGCGGCTGTGCAGTTATTAGTGTTGGTATTCTTGCAAATGAGATCATCGAGACTTTTGCAGCGACGTTTGGATGTGGTCAAGCTGCTGCTGATGGTATTCGACGTCGTGGTTGTTTTACGATTCAATCGATTCCATAGGTACTCGACCTCGAGCTTTAATCTGGTGCCTTTGCTGTGTATAATATCGAGTAAGCTGAACAACTCGTCATCGGTTTCGCGACTCTTACTCCTGCTGCTGCTGATGGCCGAAGAATGATCTTTATTGCTCTCGGTGCAAAATCCGGAATCTTGTATGGCGCTGCTAGTCACCGATCCGGATGCTTCGCCGCTACGAGACGAAGCCTTACCTTGGCTATTGCTTCGGTACCGTGGCACCAGCGACGATACCAGACATTCTTGATCTCTGAGCTGCTGGCCTAGTTTACGTTTAACTCGTATACCTGGTTCCCATTTATTGCTAGTCGGAGACATCACAGTTTGTGGCATTTTACGTAGCTGAGGAAAAGCTTCCATCACAAGATCGCGGAACTCCAACAAAGCGCCGACTTCGTTTTGTAATTCTTGCAAAGCCAGCATCGATTTCGCCTGTTCGCTGATGAAATAATGAAACGAAGGTAAATCAGATCTGTCACCATTGCCGCCACTGCCACCACTTCTGGCTGGTGTGGATGACGAAGACGTCATTATATCGATGACCGAAGACCCCACATCCTCACGTTTTCTGTCGTCGTCCTCGTCTTGGCTCCTCATATGTCGTCCAGCCTGAGTATCCTGCATCGCGGACGACGAGATGATCTCGTTCAACGAATCTATCACCTCGTCCATGGCTAGTTATCAATCAATGCGAGTTCCTTGTTGGCGTTGGCGGTGTCCTAGTCCTCGTCCTATGCCACTGTTCATCGTCGTCGTGACCGCTGCACCAGCCAACAAGAGGCGTATATGCGGCCTGCCTACTGCTGTGGTTGCTACTGCTGCTGCTGGCGGTGGTGTCGATGGTAGAGGTACCACCACCGCTGTTGCTGCTTGTGTCGCTGCCGCTGTCAGCGGAAACGTGAAATTCTGCAACATATTAAAATCATCGTCGTATTATTATTAATGTGAGCGAAAATAGACATCGTAGGTACACGGACCGTACATATTTTTTAATAATTAAAGTGAAACTAGGGGTACAAAGGTTGTACGATGTACGTACATACATATGAATCATCTAGCATACGAAATGTTCGGATTTATCATTTCCCCTTCCGTTCTCTGCCTCACTTCCTTCCTTAACTTTAGAACGATGTATTTATGATATCAGTTGAGGTGAATAACTAATTCGAATATCGACAGGGTGTTCATAATTTCGGGTCAAAGAAAAATTCAAGACATGACAGAAGAAAAGAAGGACTTCTTGGAGATTTTTAGCCTGATTTTTCGTTGTAATTATGGTTAGGAAAAGGAACATACAAGTTGAATTAATTCCATGGAAATTTGCTCGTTTTAATTTTCTCTTTCATCCATTAAAACTTATAGAAAAATTTTTTGGTCCACTTACAACTTTTTTAAAAATACGATTTCCTGATTTTTTTTAAAAAATTATAGTTTTGTGGTTCTGTAACTGGCAGCATTTTTTTTACTTGGGTAGAGCTAAATCAAAAGAGCTAGCAAAAATACACCATCAGCCAAAATTTGCTCAAGTGCAAATTTTTAAATTTTTGGTGAATTTTTGAGAATTAAATATGGAGCAAAAATGGGGGAAAATCAAAATTTTACCAGATTGATCTGAAAAACTAAAACTTGAAATGAATGGTATGTACCGTCAGGCCTTTTTTTGAATTTCCTTCCTAAGGAGGACGCTAAATTGAAGTTGCAAGTCCCTAATTTTCACTAACCCCCCCCCCCGTAACTTTGAGAAAAAATTAAAGTACCTAAATTATTTTTTTATTGTTTAAAGAAATATTTTTGGAAATTAGGTATAAAAAGGTAACTTTTGTTTCAATTTAATTACAAATACTGAGGACTAAGGTATGTAGATGTACTTACAAACTTGAATGCTAAATTTTAGATTTAGAGCGATTTCCAAATTTTTATAAAATTTTCATCGTAATTATGATTTTGTTTTCGCCTTTTACTATCCTGATAATTCAAAATTTTTTGAAGAAGTTACCAAAATTTATTAATTTTTTCAAATTTTTACATTTTTAGTTTTAATGGCAATTTTTCGATGTTTTTGAACTTTCCTTTGGGGAGACTGCGTCCCCCTGCGCTCCCCCACCAAAAAGCCCTACATTTTCGATCACCTCCCCCCCTCATCATGGTTCGTGCTACATCTTGACATGAGTACCCATGTTTTTTGTGCCGAGAGGGTCTTTCCGAAATTTGCACAACGCCAATTTGCGTGACGCAAGCGAGACTTTCACGACTTTACCTAAAAAAAGAACCTTTTGTTAATTTTTGTGAGACTTCCGGACAATTCAGGAAAAAATTAAACGTTTTGGAATTTTTTGCAAAAAAAGAAAAACGAAAATTTTCAAAAATTTCACTAAAAAACGAGAATTGTTGTAAATTTTTGAAAAAATTACAATTTTCGACAACTTGGTGATTTTTTCATGTTTTAAATCAAAAAATCGTTTTTTCCCGCAAACTTTCAATTTTTTTTAATCGACTTTACGAAATAGCGCCATCCCAATTTTTTAATATGTTGTTCAGCATGAAAAGTTGTCCTTAATACATTTTTTTCAGAATTTTTGAGAGTCGGAGCGATATGAATACTACGTTTTAAAACTTTTTGAGCTACTTTTTGGTACGAAAAAAAGTGGCAATACTGATTTTTATGATATCATCAAAAAGCCTTTCAAAACCCTCAACTATTGGGAAAAGTTCCATTTTGGTAGGTATCGCGGTTATCGAGTAATCTACTGATGAAATGGATGATATTTCAAGTTCACTGAAAACTTTGACACCCCCTAGCAGCCTTTAGAAAAAGGCTAGAGGGCTGCGAATTGCGCCATTGATCATCCCTTCAAAAGGTCTTTCCACAGGAAAAATTTCAAAAAAATCGCCAAGCCCCCTTACCACTTCTTGGTTGAATTGACGTTGAATGACCCACCAGCAACTTTTTAAAAATTCCAGCATTTTTCCAAACTCGATTTCTATTGGTTCAGAACGGTATAACTCTCTATGATATGATAATTAAAAATTTGAAAAATATCTATAGGTTCTGAGCCGACAAAAAAGGGTTTTAAAAAATTGGTGTGTACATTTTATACCTTCTAAAGTTCATTTCGACAGATTTTATAACATTTTTCGGAAAACTGAGATTTTCAAAAAGTTGCTGGAGGCTCCAAAATGGCTTAAAACCGTCTTCAGTCGCCTCTGCATTCCAAAAGTAGTGTATTTCGTTTATAAAACAGCAAGGATACGATGAATTTTCCAAATTTTCATTCATTAATTCATTATATCGCTGGAGAAACATAAGGTTTCAAATAAGGCAGAAATCGATTTTGGGAAAATGGCGTGTAATTGCTCAAGTGAATCACTAACAAGTACCCATCCCGTTTAAAAGTTTGTGTATCATTTTGGGCGGTTTTTATAGCAGTTTTTAAAAATCTGGATATCGCGATATCGGCTGGAGGCTCCCCTTAAATCGACTCAGCTATTGAAATCTGCAGCGTCTAAAATGAATTCTGGATTTCTATCTTCATTGAACAAAATTTTGTAAAAATTTCCAATTTTAAAAATCTGCTAGAGGCCTTAGAATTCTTACTGCCAATATTTTTCAGTTTGATGAATGGGGAGGGGAAGGATGGGGAATTGAAAATTTCATCTTCGTAGAACAACGAGTTCAATCCAAATAATTTGTTTGTTTTTGTCGAAACCTCGATATGTATCTACAAGTACTTAGACCTACTCGCTATCGTAAATATCTTTGGTGCCAAGATGGACCAGGGGGAAGGGGGGATGACGCATTACAGTAGAAAACGCGAATCACTTTATTTTTACGATTCATACCCATACGATATGTAAAATTTAACATCATTGCGCGAGAACAGCACAACGAACGAAAAAAAAAAAATCAAATAAAATCTCCACAACCTCGATTGCATCCTCTAGCTCTGTCTATTCCCTTGTCTTTCCCCTCTACCCCCCGCATTGTTTCCTTTCTCGGAGCCTTGATCTCGAGCCACATATAAATTCACTATGGTGGGTTCTCTGCCATCGATATGACCGTCATTCGAAAAGAAAGAAGATGTTGAAAAAAAATTGAAAACCGACGAGACGTTGCAGCAGACAAGACATCACCTAAACCTATACGAGGAACGTTAAACCTACCTACGTAGGTTATATATAAAAAAGATGACCATCATCCATCGTGTTACTTTATAATCGCGCGCGAATACTATATAGATACAGCGAGAAATAATAATAATAAAAAAAAAATATAAGAAGAAAAAAGAAAACGGATATGTAATAAGATACGCGTCCGCGCGGCCATTGCCGCCACCGGCCACCGTTTTTCCTCTCTCGCTGTAATGTACTCCTTGGTCTTTTCGGTAGTAGTATGTACCTGTGCGGCTGTGTATCTGTATTACGGCGAAGGCATACAAAATAGTACACAAATTCCGAAACCGTAAAGTATATAGGTAATTACCAACGGTACATAGGTACAAAAGAGGATGCGCGGTTAGCGTACGCGGTAGGTGTGAAAATGGGCATTAATTACGGCCTCTCATGTATAGGATAGGTAGCTGGTACAGGTATAGGGATAGGGATAGGTATAGGTAAGATAGGTACGCGTATATTCGTAATTTTTTACGCGTCGAATCGCCTCAGCGCTGCAGTTTCGGTCTCGGTGATCGAATAATCGGCCACAGAATTTCGTATACGTAATAATGATAATCATAATGAAAAAAAAACCTTCCATGCGCAGTCGTTGGCTCGGTATTTGCGTATATGCTCCTGCATGTGTGTGTGAGTGAGTGTGTAATTGCGTATGTAGTTTTTCACGTTGCGTGGTCTTTTTCACGTGTACTCTGTGGTGATAAAATCACCCTCGGGTATCTCTGCCTTAGCCATCTCTGTTTTGATTGCGCGATTATTGAGAAGTAGAAGATGAGCGAGTTAGAGTGAAGATTGCGAACGTGTTTGATTTCTAGGAAAACCTACGGAGACTCGATCCAGAAAACTCTATTTCCTTGAACCTCTCTCGCTCTTCACCAGGCTCAAAAAGTTGTAACCTGACTTTTGTGTCAGAATGAACCTCACACGGTTCAGTTCGTAAAAAAATTCAACATTTGGCTTTTTAAAATTTAAGAAAAAAATTCCCTCCAAAATCAGGGTGTCTAGCATTTTCTCAGAATCATTGATTTGAAATTTTTTAAAAACCTCAAAATAAATTAATTGGTGAAAATTAAAAAAAAAAAAATGTTCATTTTGTATCTCAAAAGATGGTAACACTTGTTAAATTAATGCTTGTCAAAATTTTATATCGACAAATTCCAACCGGTTCAAAAATATTTTTTTCTTGGGGGGGGGGGGGGGGTCGGTGTAAGCTGAATAAAAAAAAATAAGGTAATGCAAAAGGTACTGTAAAAGTACTGCATTTCTTCGGAGAAATTTTATTAGACACCCTGAAAATACAAGACGAAATCGTAGGTGTGAAGCTGAAAATTGGTGTAAGTTTTGATGAATACTTGGAAAATATTTTAGCAGGGTGTCTAGAAAATTTCCAAATCAAAATGCAGTACTTTTCTACGATTGATCAATATTTAAGCGTGGTATTTTTCAGATTATTTTCACCCCCTCTCCCTTTCAAAAATGTTCCTGAAATTTGAGAGCATTTTTCAAACGCAGCCCACCATATTCACCCCAATTTTGAAATATCATTCCATGAGTTAAATTTCAAGTTGACTGAATAATACTAATTGAAAAATCGTTTATTTTCAATGAAAATGAATTTAATTATCTGCTACAGTCTCAATCACTCTAGAGACTTCAGTGTTTCAAATGAAGAGAATCGATTTCAATAGCTTCTTAAAAAGCACGATTCAAAAAACATCTTGCGCAGTTCGCAAGATCAACCGACTTTGCTCTAAATATACCCCAGTAATTTACCAACATTTATCTCAGTAATTTACCAGACATTACTTAAAAATTTACAAATTTATCAAAATGCGCGGAAGTACCCAAATTTACCGATTTAATGAATACGAAAAGTCGAAAACATCGACAAAATAAAATAGTCAATCATAAGTAGCCATCATATTACACTTTTATGAAATTGATTTTCAAATAAAAATTAGCGTACTTATGAAGACGTAACCGTCATATTACAAGTGGAATAATATATCAGGAAAATTGTTGACAAAAAACAAAATTATTACCAAAATTGACCCATTTACCAAAATCTACCAATTTACCAAAATCTACCAATTTACCAAAATTTACCAATTTTTACCAATTTACCAAAATTTACCAATTTACCAAAATTTACCGATTAACCGAAATTTACCAATTTACCAAAATTTACCTATTTACTGAAATTTACCTATTTACTGAAATTTACCAATTAACCAAAATTTACCAATTTACCTAAATTTACCGATTTACCGAAATTTACCAATTTACCAAAATTTACCTATTTACCAGAATTTACCAGAATTTACCAATTTACCAACATTTTTTTATGAATTTACCAAAAATTACCCTATCATTCTATCAATTTACTAACATTTACCAGACATTACCCACTAATTTACCAATTTTCCAATTTACCAAAAATTACCCCAGCAATTTACCAACATTCACCTCAGTAATTTACCAGACATTTCCCCACTAATTTACCTATTTTTTACCGAATTTTTACCGACTTTTTTTTAGTTACCCCAGTAATTTACTGCCAAAGGTTTTTTTTTACCAATTTACCAAACTTTACCAATTTACCAAAAATAACCCCAGCAATTTACGAAAATTTAATAATTGGAATACCAATTTACCAATAAAAATTACGCCATTAATTTACCAAAACAAAAATTACTCAAGCAATGTACCAAAATTTTCGACCAACTTTAATTACGAGTAATTCACCAAAAATAACTAATCATTTTATTTACTAAAAATTACTATTAATTCACCAAAAAAAAAAAAGATTATCAAAATTTACTGGCTATTTACCAAAAACTAAGATGTTTTTTGTTGAAACAAAAATTACACTAGAAATTTTTGAAAAATTTTGATTTTTTATGGCAAAAAAATTTTGGACGGATAAAATTAACAAAAAAATAACAAAAAAATCAACAAAAAATTTTCTCCTCTTGACTCGCGCGGGATTCGAACACCCGACCTCCGGCGCACCAATCTGCAACCTACACACCCTAACCACCCCATCTGTTTGTTGGGGGTGAGCCGTTTGCGAGATATAAGGGTTTACACAAATTTCTGCTTATCCATAACGTTGAAACACACTTAAACGTTCATATCTCGTAAACGGCTGAATCGATTTCGACCAAATTAAAAATTTCTCTAGTTCAGTATCAAAGCAATATTTTGCCATCATCAGTTTCGACTTAAAGTTCGGAGCTTTTGAGTTCAGCGTGACACAAATTTATACATAAATTGATATACCTATATATAAATAAATATTCTAGGGGGTAAACTCGTAACTTTTTTCTAGATTAACCAGCAAACTCATAACGTTTTGACAAACTCGTAACCTTTTTAGGACGTGACTTTTCGATGAGGTGCCATATGAATCTACAAGGTGTGGGGAGTCTACTGGCAAAGTTTGAGCAGGGACGTGAGATTGCTGTTTATACAATTTCACTTTTGACTCAATTTTCAAATGAGTACATAGCCTAATTAACAGGTATGAGGATATGAGGAAAAGGTTTTTATTGCCAAGAATCATTTTTTACGCTTTTTACGTTCTTTTTGGTGATTTTGGTGGTTGAAGGTCTCCTCTTTCACATGGCGTGGTCAAAAATCGTCTAAAATAAATTTTTGACTGCTGAATTTTAATTTTAAGTTGATTATACAGGTCCAAATTTTCGTGTTTTTCAATCTAAACATTGATTTTATGGGAAAAATATGCATCCTAGGAAAAAAATGCAATGAAGGAAATTGTAGAGAATTAAATTTCCTTTCTGCTCAGAGCTGGTTATTTTTCTGTAGGATGCTTTGTTAAAAAAGCATTTGCAAAAAACAGAGACGTATGAGACTTTTAAAAAAAAGCTTTTCTGAAAAATTGATGTTCTGGCAATGAAATACCTTTCCACAGGTGACCCAAAAATCAAGTTAACGAATATAACGCGGCCTAACATCGAGTACTATCAGGCCTATGGGGTGACGCGTCGAGCGTATGCACAGCAACGAAGTTACAGAGGGGTCTTGAGATTGCTGTTTATACAAAACGTTATGAGTTTACCTGTATGCGGCTATATATATATATATATGGACCTAAGTATCCTCGACGTCACCGTATCTAAACAGTACGTTTTGGTCACCAGGCTTTTAAATGCCTCCGGAGGTGTATTTACTACATATTCGTAACCAGCCCAGTTGTAATAGTGCTTATACTCTTTTCCCCACTTGATTTACATGCTTTAAGCTTATACAAAAAAAATTTACGAGAATGGTACCAATTTGCCTCCGATTATAAACTGATCTCTTCCGTGACCTTGTGTATTTAAAAAGATATTGACTATACCAAATTGTCACCTGCTGCCTTGCCTAATAGATTGCAACTGCGCTGGCTACGAATACAAAAATATAACACAACTGGAAGCATTTAGAAAGCGGTGACCAAAAGGTACTGTTTATATACGGTGACGTCGAGGGTATGTCGGTGTTGATGGAACAAAAATTTTAAAATCTGTATACAGTAGGTGTATACATGACCTTTTCGTCACCGGACAAACTTTTCCCCTTTTACGTTTCAGGGGAAAACAATCCGTTTGGACTTGTTATACACAGGGGAACGTCTTCGTCACCGGCAAAACGCCTCCGTCACCGATTTCGGTGACCAAGAGAACGCGTGAGTATATAAAAGGTGACGTAGAGGTACCATTTGCATATCTATAAATATATATGTAAACTTATCTCGTTTTGCGCCATACGTCTTATCGTGATCAGCACACTCCAAAACGTCAAGAAAACCTACCCCCACCCAAATCCTCAACCATCATGACAAATACAATACCTTACTTTTCCGTTTCACGGCAAAGTCGGTAAAATTGATTTTTAAATTGGTAACTTGAAAGCTCCAAGTAACAAGTTCTAAACATCAAACAAATCGCCAAGATGGTCAGAGAGTCCAAGCTTCGCTGACCTATAAGACGCAAGGTATCTGCTTACATTTATGTTGCTTGTCTTGCTTTTTGCCAAAATTGCCAAAAAGTCTTGATTTTTTCACTTTTTTTTTCAATCAAACTTTGAAATTCATAATTTTTGAATTTTTATGAACCAATTTTAGCTTTCTTCGAAATTAAAAAAAAATTGAGGAGCACCCTACCCCCTTTCCTCAACATTTGAAACGTTTTTCTGTCAGATTAAGTAATCCAGACTTTTTACCAAAATTGTCAAAAAGATCTGTTTTTCTTTTTTTATCAAAATTGACCAAAAGTCAAGTTTTTTTTTTGCCAAAATTGATCAAAAATCAAGTTTTTTTTGGTCAAAATTGAAAATTGCCTCAAAGTCTTGTTTTTTTCATGTTTAGATAATATTCACGCTCTCTATCGGTTTAGTTACCATTTCTCCTCGTATGTATAAATTCCCTTATCTCTCTAACAGTCCACTATCATCCGAATGTGTATCATAACGTGTAAATATAGCAAGTATGCTTTAATGAGTATTTCTTTCTTTTTTACTCGAATATACGCAAAACAAATGGTCCTTCCGACCTGAATATCAGTTAACTCGATTATTAATCACTCGTTTCTCTCGTTTAAATCAATTAAAGTGCAATCGCGTATGTGTTTTAATTGATCTCGAACATCTCTCGGAAAACAAAAGTTTTCACCTCGTCACCTCGTTTACTCGCTCCTGTGTTCCTGTCAAGGAAAATCTACCCGAAACCAACTCGAATTCAACTCGTTCCAGCTTCATTCGAATCAACCTGTAAGTCTTTCATCGTAATTTACTTCGTTGTGCTGAAAAAAGCTGTGAATTTCTGCTGCAAAAGTGTGGAAAAAACCAAAAAGCAGCAAGCTTCGACAATCCGGTGCTGTTACATTGTTTCTCAACGCCAATACGTTCGAACCCCGCTCGCCGCACCCGCCAGCTCGCCGAAAATCATCGTACCTCGTCCTACCTCGCCTATCAACGTTCCTGCTACACACACGCTCGTCTCTCCGCACCCCGGACCTCGTATCAGCAGCAGCAACGCTCGTTTCTCATCGTCTCGACTCGGAAATCGCCGTACGAAGCCAGTACTCTGTGTTATCACGTACTGAAACGTACCCCTCGCCGCGCCTACTCCGTAAAAGGCTCACGCATCTCGTTCCTCGGAGTTTCTGCTGTTATCAACACAGAAAACACGTAAATATTCTCGTCACCTCGTATTCTCGACTCGCCTTGATCATTAGAATTATTCATCATGCCATCCGATGATGAAGATTTCGGAGATCTGACTTATGATCAGTGTACACGTAACAAACAACTGCTGACCAAAAATCTGAACTATGATCAAGCTGATGCACTAGCTAAATTGAATGAACAACCATCGCAAGATTTAGTTCATCAAATTGGTGCTATACTCGATTCGTGGTTGAAACAGCTTAGAAAATTAGAAGCTCTAGACCAGCAAATTCTCGACCTACTCGATCCTAAGGCCTACAAAGATGCCAAAGAGCTGGAAAAGGCTGAAGATGAAGTTGTGAAACCCTACAATGATTCTCGAAAGAAATTCAACGAAGCCAAAGGTTTGTTGAGTGCAATGGCAGCTCGCATCAACAAAGCTGATCAAGCTGCTCAGCAAATGGCTAAAGCTCGTAAATCCATGGATTCGTCATTCGTTGGTGAAAATATGCTCGGAAACCCGCTCGCTAAACTACCAGACATCAAAGTGCCTAAATTCGATGGTGATATTACCAATTTCACTGAATGGCATTCGATGTATGTAGCATTGGTTCATTCGAACGATATGCTGCAACCAGTGCATAAACTCTTCTTCCTCAAAGGTGCTCTCATCAAGGATGCCGAATACCTCCTCAAAGAGACACCAGTGAAAGAGGGTATGTACGAACTCGCATACCAAGCAGTATTGACTGAATATTTCAATGTTCGAGCCATTATTGCTGCTCATTTCGGTAAACTACTCGATATGCCGTCAATTACGTCATCCACATTACGCGATTCGATCAGTAAAATTCGAGCACTTATCAGAGGTTTACAAACATGCGATATCGATGTTGCGAAGATGTCTCCTCTCATAACGTTCATCACTGTTCGAAAACTGCCCGAAAAACTTCGAATAGACTGGGAAAACAGCAACCTAGACTATTCCGCATATCCCTCGTTGGACTCACTCGATAAATTTCTCAGCGCTCGTTGTTTTGCTTACGAAACAGCCAATCTGATGTCTTCTACCTCGAAAGCGACACCAGAAAAAACAAACGGCTCTTCAAAGAAGACAAAATCTACGTTGGCAGTCTCGAGTCCTTCCAGTACTTCGCCGCAGACTACTCAACGAACTCCCTCGACTGTGCTGAAATGTTTCGACTGCGGAGAAGCGCATTACCTCTCACAGTGTCCGAAATTTCAGGCAAAGAACGTCACAGATCGCGAACTGTACGTTACCTCGAAAAAACTGTGCAAAAATTGCTTGCGTCCTGGACACACTAGCAACGTTTGTCGCTCCTCGAAATGTCGCACGTGTGAAAAGAATCATCACACTATGCTTCATCCCGAATCAAAACCAGACCCGAAATCCGATGACCAGACAAAAGCAGTAGTAGCGATTCGTTCCGGTAAAGACGTACTTCTGCCTTCTGCTGTCATCAAAGTGCAAATTGGCAAGAAATTTGTACTCGCTCGTGCCTTAATCGACTCGTGTTCACAAGTCAATCTCGTCACCGAAGCGTTTGTGAACAAACACCATCTCGTTAAACGCCCGTCTGCCTACAGCCTCGAAGGTATTTCATCTCAAACGGTGCATACAAGCTATGTTGTGTCGTTTACGGTGAAATCGCGTTTCAATAAAGCTCAGCTGAAAATCGATGCTGAACTTATTGGCTCACTACCTTACACGATCGACTCGAAAATGCAACGACACGTTGCCACGCTCGAACCAGACCTCGCTCTTGCCGATTCGGAACTCGAAACCAGCCACGTTGACATTCTCATCGGTGCTGAATACGTCAGTCGTATCATGACTGGCAACAAGAAGTTCGTCGGTGATCTCGCATTCGAAGAATCGCTCTTCGGTTGGCTCACGATCGGAGCTGTCAAAGTTCCACCTCTCGAACGAAAATGCTGTTTGCTTAGTACAACAACTCACGATGTACTTGCTAAATTTTGGGAAATTGAAGAAGTTAATCCTCCCAAAATTACTCTCAGCGAACATGAGCTTTGGGAAAACCACTTCCAAAGCACACGAATTCGATTACCCGATGGCAGATTCCAAGTTCGATTACCTTTCAAGGATTCAACTGATAAACTCGCCAACACGTATCCTCAAGCTCTCAGCGCTTTGTTGAAGTACGAGAAATCGCCACTTCGACCTCGATATGCCGAATTCATGCGCGAATATCTCAATCTCGGTCACATGCGTCTCATTAAAGATCCAGATGCAGTACAGCGATACTACATACCGCACTTACCCGTATTACGCGAAGACAGCTCGACAACAAAACTGCGTGTAGTATTCAACGCTTCTGCGAAGAACAAATCTGGTCTTTCTCTGAACGATATCTTGCTGAACGGTCCGATTCGTCAATCGTTTCTATTCGATATTCTCATTTGATGGAGAATTTTCCTAATCGCTTTTTCTGCTGACATCAAGATGATGTATCGTTGTATTGGCATGAACGAAGATGATTGTCGATTTCAATCTATCTTATGGCGTTTCGATCTCGATCAACCTGTCGAAGTATTCGAGCTCACAACTGTGACATACGGAACAGGTCCAGCCGCTGCCGATTCTACTGCCTGTGTCAACGAAGTAGCTGACACAGAAGTACCCGAAGATGAACCCGAAGTGAAAGAAGCGATAAAGGAAATGACCTACATGGACGATATTCTATCTGGTGCAGAAAACGTTCAAGCAGCTATCGTTAAAGCGCAAAAAATTCACAACGCGCTTATGAAAGCTCAATTTCCTTTGCGTAAATACGTCTCGAACTCGACTGAATTTCTCGCCTCACTCGCTCCTGAACTCGTTGAAGAATTGAAACCAGTGTCGTTTGGCTCTGACGGTGTTGCAAAAATACTTGGTCTTCAATGGTACCCGAACGAAGATGTGCTGCGTGTTCACCATCAAACGGTGGATATTTCGAAAGTCACTCTTACCAAACGAGTGGTATCATCGTTAATTGCCAGCATCTTCGATCCGCTCGGTCTCGTAAACCCCATATTGATTCGAGGTAAAATCTTGCTTCAAGAAATATGGCGGCAAGATTTGGCGTGGGATGACCAAATTCCTCACAAAATTGAAAAAAGTTTTCGAGAATACTACCAAGACCTTGAAAAGCTGTTTTCTATTCAAATACCTCGCGCTTACTCGACATTTGCTCCTGATCGCTTCGAATTAATTGGATTCAGTGATGCAAGTGAAAAAGCTTACGGTGCTGTCGTCTACATCAAATCGTATTCTTCATCATCAATCGCTGTCTCGCTCGTTGCCTCAAAGTCGAAAGTCACACCGATAAAGGAGCTCAAAGTTCATCGACTCGAATTACTCGGTGCTGTACTGCTCGTTAATCTACTCTCGAATATCTCCAAAATGCTGAAATACGACGTCTTGAAGTCACGAGTCTTCTCAGATTCTCAAGTCGCACTCGCTTGGCTGAAAGGTCCAGCATCTCGATTCGATACCTTCGTACGCAATCGTATCGAACACGTCAACTCGATCATACCGTACGCTCAATGGAGTTACGTCAACACGAAAGAAAATCCTGCTGATTTGGTCACTCGAGGTGTATCTATCGAATCGCTCATCGACAATCAACTTTGGCTCCAAGGACCTAGTTGGTTACAAACCGAAGATACTCCGAAAGTCGAAATTAGTTTACCCGAACCACCTGAAAAACGTCGAACTGTATTGCTGTTATGTCAAGCAACTACAGAAGCATTCATCAGCGAATATTCATCGTACGAAAAGCTGATTCGAATGGTTCGATTGTTTGTAACGTTCTACGCTCGATTATCTCATTACCAATTGCGAATTTCGAAGATCATGTTCGAAGATCCACGATTACCGATTTACATCATCGCTCGAATTTCTCAGCTTACTTGGTTCAAGAACGAAATCGAATCAATCCAGAATCAAGTACCTTTGAAATCTCGTAACACGCTCGCTTCGATAAGTCCCTTTCTCGATCAGTTTGGAGTACTCCGGGTAGGAGGAAGGCTTCGAAATAGTCGCTTCTCTTACGACGTTAAGCACCCGATCATCTTACACGGACAGTCCGAGTACGCCAAACTACTCGCTCGACACATTCACGAAAAGTATTACCACGCATCACAATCGTTTACTCGATCATTCATACTCAGTCGCTACTGGATAGTTACTGGAGTTCGGCGACTAGTGAAAAACACCATCGATAATTGCGTCTGGTGTACTCGAATGAAAGCTCAGACAGTTAGCCAAATCATGGGTGATTTGCCTACTGAACGCTTAACCATCGCTCGTCCGTTTACCAATGCCAGTGTCGATTACGGCGGTCCTTTCATGATCAGATGTACTAATCATCGAACACCAAAGTACATCAAATGTTATGCCGCTTTCTTCGTTTGCTTGGTGACTCGCGCTGTATTCATCGAACCTGTGTCCGATCTCTCGACGACTGCGTTTTTAGCCGCTTTTCAACGCTTCCGGAATCGCCGAGGTACTCCTGCGATAATGTACTCCGATAACGGAACGAATTTCGTTGGTGCTAAGAACGATCTCGAGAAAAATAATCCCGAACTCGCACTCGAATGGAAATTTATTTCTCCTAGAACTCCACACCAAGGTGGAGTCTGGGAAGCTGCGGTCAAAGCTGGGAAAAAGCATCTACTAGCTGCGACGAAAGGAGCTGTTCAAACCGAAGAAGAATTCCGAACAGTTCTCACAGCTGTCGAGGCGATCCTCAACTCTCGACCATTATATGCCTCTTGTAATTCGACCGATGTTGAGGAGATCGATGTCCTCACTCCATCCCATTTCCTGATTGGTTCAAGTTTGCTCGAAAAGGACGATCCTAGCCCATTCGATATTACATTGGGCGAAAGATTGACGCTTCAACGTCAGATTATCGAGTCATTCTGGCATAATCTGAAATCGAGCTATCTTGCCAAACTTCAGACTCGCTCGAAATGGAAAAAAGCCGAACCGAATCTTTCAATCGGTGATATCGTCATATTGAAAGAAAATTCGTCGCCATGTTCATGGCCCCTCGGAAGAATCATCGATGGCAAACCTGATGCCAAAGGCCACCTACGAAAGGTCTCCGTTAAGGCCAAAGGATCGATTTTCCAACGAGGTGTCCAGGAATTGGTCAAACTTCCAGTCGAAACGAAAATCGCTGGAGAATAACGTTCGAATAATTTTAAACTCGTTTCGGATGTTCGAATAATGTAAATAATTGTTCCTTTTCATGTAAATTATTGCATTTTATTCACTCGTTAATTTTTAAATTGTTTTTTGTTTTTTTTTCTACTCGCTCGAATGTAAATATCATACGTAATCGTAATTTCTCGTTGTATAGTTTAAGTACTACTCGAATGTATATAATTTATTTATATTTATTTCTTAAGACCCCTGGTCTTCCTGGGGGAGCTTTGTTTAGATAATATTCACGCTCTCTATCGGTTTAGTTACCATTTCTCCTCGTATGTATAAATTCCCTTATCTCTCTAACAGTCCACTATCATCCGAATGTGTATCATAACGTGTAAATATAGCAAGTATGCTTTAATGAGTATTTCTTTCTTTTTTACTCGAATATACGCAAAACATTTCACTTTTTTAAAATCGAACTTTGAAGTTCAAAATTTTTAAATTTTCAAAAATAATCCTAGCATTTTTCAAAAATGAAAAATTTTGAAATTTTCAGCTTCCCTTGAAATATTTTTCTGACAGAAATCCTGATTTTTTTCCATAATTATCAGAAAATTTTCAGTTTTTGTTTTTCTGCCAAAATTGAGAAAAAAGTCTGCTCATTTGGTAAAATTGTCAAATAATCTGTTTTTGTCAAAATTGCCAGAAAGTCTTGTTTTTTTCACTTTTTCAAAATCAAACTTTAAAGTTTTGAAATTTTCAAACTTTCATTAGAAATTTGTTTTTTCTTTAAGTAGAAAAATTTGAATACTTTATTTCTCTTCCCCCCTTGAAACATTTCTACGATAAAAATCCTGACTTTTTGCCATAATTATAAAAAATTCTCAATGAAAAATGAAAAAATTGTCTTTAATTTTTTTTTCTTAAATTCTCTAAAAATTTTGGAATCTGGTACTTCAGAAATTTTTGGGCGCCTTGGCAACTGATTTCTTCGACTCAGAAATAAATGGAAAACACATTTTGAAAAACGAACTTATTTTGAAAAAACAATTGTGATCTCATAGAGCCGATTTGAAGGGATTTATGTGCACCAAACTTAACAACAAATAAGTAGGTACATAGTAAAAATTCGCCTGATTCGACGACTTTTTTGGCCAAAAAAATGAAATGAATGAAACGAGAGGAAGGCATTTGGGACCCACAGTGAGTTTGGAGAGAGAAGAAAGTTTTAAACACCCCCCCCCCCCCTCACTCCGCAAATGGAAGTATTTGATAAGAATTCCTGCTCCAAGAGTAAGAGTGCTATTCTAGAAATGTATGGATGTAATCGTTTCTTTCCTATCCCCGTCTTAAAGAGAACTCCAAATTCGAAATCAGTTGAACCAAAAATTGACTCTTTTAAGACTTTTTTAGTAAGTATCTGACATTGATAGAGAAAAAGGTGTTCCTTCGAGCGTTCAATTTCACTTTTCATAATTTTTGGTAAATTTTTGAACGTATAAATTTTGGGCTTGAAAACAACCAAACTTTAATCCGGCGAGAAAGAAAAGTGAAATTTTATTCACGTTTTATTTTCGACTGCCTGAATTGGCTGGAGGTGTTTTTCATTCTTTCTGGAGGTTTGGTGAATTTTTTGGTTTTTCAGGATTTAGAAAATTCCAATAAATGGCTTTACGAAGAAATTCAATTTCCATAAATTTGCATTAGTCTACTAGTATTTGTGACTCACTTGATTAACATTAATTTAACACATTCTTCGAAAATCTGTCACTTCTGATTCAAATTTATACGTTTTATGTGCAAATATTTTTTTCGAAAAAATGGAAAAATTGTCACTTAATTTCTGGTCTGAAATGATAAAATGTAACCAATTTTTTTTCTGAAATTTTGGTTAGAAATTGCCTCAAGAACCGTTGCTGAAATATTTGGTAATGTTGAAATCATTAGTAACCTCCCTATTGGGAAATCCTGAAAATATGTCGAAGCTTCAGAATGCTCAGAAATGGCCTCAAATAGTAATTACACCATTTTTCTGCATCAGTGATCCAATATTTTCCTCACTTGACTTGAAAACTTTGAATAATGAAATTCATCACTTGAATTTTTACAAGTTTTTTCCCTCTCGTCTCGACCAAAAATGTTACTGTTTGATGGAAAACCCTCCTTTAGAACAGCAGAAATTTGTAATCGATTTCCGCTTGGTGACTTTTCAAGTCCTTAGCTTTTGATGTGACTTTCAAATCGATTTGAGTTTTTTTTAATATTCAAGATACGAAATCTAGTTTTCTACAAAAGAAATATGATTTTTCTTATGGTCATTCAAAACAAACATTCGGCATTTTTTTAGAGGGGGGATTTTATATTTTTGCTAATGACGTTTTTTAGTTTCATGACAAAGCAATAATTTTGCAAAAAATTGAGTCAAAATGGGGGACCCTATGAAAATATGCGTTTTAATGCACATAAATAGTTGAAAACCTATCATTATTGTGTGAGTTATGGTACGGTGCAATGGAAAAAAACTCACCATCGCTGAATTCTCGCTCTTTCCCCAAAAAACTTTTTTCAGCTTTTCCTGTGAGTAAATTGTTTGCTCCAGAAAGTCTACAAATTTATTGCACCGTTCTCCTCATATCATCCACGTTTTCAAACAAATTCGAATAAATTGATGGCGATTTCACTCGAAAAACCTTCCTCTAAAAGAAAGGAGGATCGAAGGTGACAATCCACTGTTTTGGAACAACCATACTAGTAGTAAATTTCAAGTGGAAGATTTTCTATTTTCAACTCGACTAACCCGGCACGCAAAAATACATATAATCATCAGCCTACACGTACACATATGAGAGCCGAATTAATAAACGCACGTAATTTTTATACACACATACCGTACATTAAGTGCGACTGCGAAGGTAGAAATTGCACAGTAAATAGATATAGAAAGATACATATAAATTCTAATGACTGCTCATCATCGAGTAGATGAAAGAGAGATATCTGATACTGGAAAAAAGTGATGGTATAGTGCTATAGCTGGATCTAAATGTTACGTCACTATGGAGATATGGAGAAAAAAAATCATACATATGAAATCTCGTTTCACGAATATTATACTCATATAACTCCAGCCATATAGCCATAGACAGTAGTATACCTAGGTTATTATAATACGAGATATATAAAAAAATGCAACGTACCAACACAGACATCAAACAAGGAGCACATGTATACTACACACAGGACAAAACCACTGCACCGATGAACATACATACGCGGGGATATAGAACCGATGTGGAAATACGCTTTATGGTTACGTATAATATGCTATAGGACGACTACCAAAGTGAGATGAACGTGTTTCACTGTTCGAAGTGAAAGATACTGTATAGTGTACTGTATATACAGCATATAGTAGGACACCCACCAATATACCATACCGTGGTACTTGGTGACAGGGAGCTTCATCAGTCTGCAGTGTGTGTGTGTGAGCCTGTGAGGCAGAAAAAGCATGGAAGAAGAGACGAAAAAAAGGGGGGTAAATTGTCATCCACGCGTTACCGCGTATGTAATATTAATAATCTAGAATACGATGATGACTGTACGAGTACGACCATCGAGACACTGACAAGGGAGACCGGGTTGGGAATCACGCTAAGATGAAGATAGAGCCTCCATTGCATTGTGCTCCGGTTTCGGTTCGCGTTAATTGTACATATTCATTTATAATACTGGATCGGTCTAATAATACATAATCGACCATATGCATGGTAATTACGAGTACTCTACACATACGAGTATGAGTAGTATTGAAATACAGTACTCGTATGGTCGCGACTATGAAACAATAGGGGTCTGTTAATATGTCATACGGTGTTCGGATTTCATAAGATATACTGTCACTTTGTCGTCCGCTGCAAAGAGAGATCTTATTGTAGGTAGCTTAGCTACTATACGAGTACTACACGTTGAAGCGAAAGAGAGAAAATAAAAACGATACGCGGATTCATGAAAGTGTTGGTCGAATTTTTCTCTTTGCGAGAGAAAAACGTCGACGAGGAAGCCGAGGAGGGATTAAGATTACGGTTTCGTGTGTACTTGTACAGTATAGTAAGATGCTGTGCGTCGAGTTGAAAGAGACTGCAAGAGTCTGGTTTTACTCAGCGATGGTCAAAGATGGAAAATACACGAGAAAGTATAAATTTGCAGTATGGCGATCTGCATTTTACAAGTTGATGGTGATGTAAAATTGAGCCAGATGTTGAATTCTGAAAAGTTCAAAATCGATAAAAGTACCTAAAAACGAAATGTGAATATTGACTTTAAAGACGAGGTTTGTTTTCCGAAACTTTTCAAAACTTGGGAACTGATTTCTGAATATTCAAATGAGTACTTACATAAGTAGGGTAGGTTTGGGTTCATATAATTATATGTAGGTTGTCATTTTCTAATGTATTCTAAGAAGAAAAATTGATTACGTTTACGTTTCAAAGGCCATTCAAAAATTTTGAAATTATTGCACGAAATTTATAATAAAAATTTTATTTTTATAGATTACGTTCACTTATTTTTATTGTAAGTATGTAATTGTACCGTATTTATGATTTTTTTTTTTTGTTATAAGTTTATAACTGTGTGTGTGGTGTGATCGCTGTAATAGTTCTTATGCACTTTCTTCATCGTCTTTACGTCACGATTTGAGCTACTCTAATTTAATTTGATGAATGTAATTAAGTCTATCGTTTAGTGCCTTATTGCTTTGAGTTATAACTGCGAACACCATCGATTCTTGGTTCACGTAGGTGGTTTGTTTTGAAAGATTATCGTTAAAGTAATGTCAAAGTTGATGAAAAGTTGCGTAAAATATCGCTAAAACGTTTAGAAAATCACGCGAAAGTGATCAAAAAAAGCAATGAAAGGCTCTGTAATGGTTCTAAAAGTTGCTGTAGTAGATGTTACGGAGGTTTTGAAAAAAATACCTTCGAAGTTGAATATACGAGGAGTATTGCATAATGAAATGTATAATAAAAGTGAAAGAACAAATTTTAAAATTTGTTTGTAAATCAAGTATTCGAAATTGAAAAAAATATTTGGTCAAATGTCATTCATAGAAACTATGTTTTTTTTCATGATTTGGTCATATATATTTTATACAGGATGTCCACAAGCCTGGAAAACCTGGAAAAGTCAGGAAATTTGGTCGGCTTGCAAAAGTCAGGGAATTTCATCATTTTCACGCAAAATCCCTGGAATTTTGTAAAAAAGATTTATGCATCTCAAAATACAAAACAAGAGCTTTCGTTCTGCTTGGGCCAGTTCTGTTTTCTTTGTCAAGATCAACTTCCTTCGAAAAAAATATCATTTAAATTCTGAAATTTTGAAAGGCAAAATAAACTACCTGTCCTCACATGAAAAAACCTCGTTTTTATGCCTCTCGAAATGCAAATTTTCAGAAGTTTTCGCTCGAGGCTGTTCTCTTTTCTTTTTCAAAAGTAACTTCTTTCAAAAAAACATCATTCCAATATTAAAATTTAAGAAACCACAAAATAAACTCTTTGCATTGAAAAAACCTCGGTTTTAGGCATCTCGAAATGAAAATTTTCAAAAGTTCTAGCCCCCGCTTCGCTCGGGCTAATTTGTTTCTCATTTTAAAAAACAGAAATTTCACATTTTCAGGCGTTCAAAAATCCAAAAAACAGAAGAAAAATTTTCATAAGTCATTCATATGAATATTGTATCAATTTGCCAAAATTGATGCATGTTTTATTTATTTATTTATTTATTTATTTTTAATTTTAAAAGTTGATAATCAAAGCTTAGCTATTTAATTAAAGTGTGGGGTAAGCATACATAGAAAATGAAAATAAATGGTCTGAAAAAATGGGAAAATTGGTCTGGAAAACCTGGAAAAGTCAGGGAAAATTATTTTCAGAAATGAGTGGACACCCTGTTTATAATGATCGAGTTTTACAAAATTTCATTCAATTTTCATGTCGACTCCATTTTTGAAACATTCCAATCAATTTTTTCACAATTTTTCAATTTTAATACTACTTGAACAATTTCAGTCATCATAATTTAATCTGCTTTCATTTTTTACGTTTTGAAAATTGTGATGGTAGTTTAATCTGCTTCATTTTTACATTTTGACCATATTTTAGTGGTAATTTAATCGGCTCTTTCACGTTTTGATCATTTTTTATATTTACTTGATCCACTTTTTTTTACATTTTGAGAAATCTTGTAGTACCTAATTACATTTTTGGATTGTATCCCATTTTGGACCTCTCTAGTCGATTGATGAGAGTTTCAAACCGTTCTGGTGCCTACAGCGGATGTTCAGATTCAAATGAAAAAAAAAAAAAAAAAAAAAATTAAGGACATATATAAACTGGGGTCTGAAATTTTTTGTGACCGCTTTTTACTGTTGAGTGATTTTAATGGCAATAATGTATAAATTCACTTTCCTCTCATTTTGAACAATTTTAATAATAGAGCTAGGTATTTTAATTCAATTTTTTAATATTAGGTATTTTTGAAAAAAATTATAGGTAGTAAGTATTTTAATCTACTTAAAATGTATTTCTACATTTTTAAAAATTTTTATCAATAATTATAATGCAATTTCCAAGAATTTTTAAAAAATTCCATCCAATTTTACGTGTGTGTGTGTTTTTTGTCATTTTGATTTCTATGTACTAAGTATAGGCAAATTTAACGATTTATTTTATGTTTTCATGTCATTTTAATAACTGTGTGGTAATTTTATGAATTTTTGTGTCGTTTTGACTAGTTTCAACACAATTTTTATGCATTTTCAACTGTTTTATTCGAAAATCCAGGCCTTTTTTTGTATTTATGTCCTTGAAGGGGTGAGGGAAGGGCTAAATTGAAGCTGAAAGTCCCTAATTTTCACCCCCCCCGCTACTGTGTTTTGAGAAAAAAATCGAAGTGAGATAAGACATTTTATTACGTTATTTTGAATCTTTTTAAAATGAAAATTTTTGATCACTTTTTTTTGCTCGTCCAGTAATAATGTTCCATAATCAGGGTGTCTACTGGCAAGAAAAAGGCAAGAAAGTTAGAAAAAGGCGAGAAATTCGCATGGGTGGCAAGAAAGTTAGAAAATAGTATAGAAATTCCTTCGAAAAGCAAGAAAATTTCCAAGAATTCACATCAAAAATCTCTGAAAAATTGAAGTTATCCCACCAAAATTTTAAGTTTTTATTTTGTTAAAATTGATGATGTTCTACTTTTCGAATTAAAAATTTTCCAAAAATTTTGCCCTCGCTTCGCTCGGGCCATTCAAAATGCTATTTTCAAAATTTTCAAGAATTCAAAAATTAAATAGGAAATTTTTCATTTCCAGGTAATACCCAAACCATTTGAAAAGTGCAAATTTTTCATTTTCTGAACAGAACGACTAACTTTTCAAAGTTGTTGATATTATTGAGCTTCGCTGAAAATGTAAAATAAATCATACAAAATGGTCGTTTTTTCGTTTTTTACACCAATTTTTTCAACAAATTTTCGCTCTCGCTTCGCTCGAGCTGTAATTTTACCCTCATTCCAATACAATGATCATTCATTGTGAAGAGTTTTCTGAAAACTACCTAAAATGTCCATTTTTCGTGTCTAAATTTCTGATTTTGCTCTCCCCTCAATCACAAATAAGAATATAAGCTCTTTTATGGTTTGATCCTGTAATTGTTGTATATGTCACTGGTATTTAGCACGTTAAAATTTTGATTTTTGTCGGAAAAATAACAATTTTTTGTTGGAAAAATGACATCATATGTACAGCATACACCCCCTCCCCCAAATAACCTGACTTTGATCCGCATTCGAGTCAACTTTTCATTTTGTTACTGTTTTCATCATACTTACTCGTAGAATTGAATTCACTTCAGTAGACATGCCTCAAGGTCTGTTTTTATCACGTTTTTTTATTACTATTTTTTCATTTGAGAAATTAATTCACTTCTCTGCTTTGAAGAATAAATTTTTGAGAAATTTTGTTGGGGGGGGGGGTTACAGGGGTTAGCGAAGATTATCTAGATGCGTAAATATGAAGGGGGTAAGAAAATTCATTTTTGGAAGCAAGAAAAAAGCAAGAAAAAGGCGAGAAATTCGCTTTTTTGATTTTAGTAGACACTCTGATAATTCAAAAATTTCAATGTGGCAACCTTGGATAGATTTTGTATTTGATTAATATTTTGAACTAAAAAAAAATCAAAATTTTTTGAAAAGGGTATCAAAATTTATTCATTTTTTTCAAATTTTGTCTTTTTTTTAGTTTTTATGGCAATTTTTCGATACTTTCGAACTTTCCTTTGGACTTAGGAGAGACTGCCCCCCCCCCCCATAAAATGCTCTATTGTATGCTTTTACAACATATTTTCATCTACAACCTCTCTCCTCTCAGTTTGAAGCACGAATAAAGTGGGAAAAAATGAAGCATAAAAAAAGAAAATAGTCGGACCAAGGTTTTGTTTGGATGGAGGGGGAGGATTAAATTTGGCACTTGTAGAATAAGTGCGAAAAATTCACACTTATGGGTCAAAATGTTTGAAAAATATAGGGCTGGGCTATCCGAAGCTCAGCGATACTCTCCTCCACGTCCCTCAATTTGTTTCTGTACAAAGAATTATTCTTCAAAAATATTTGGTGGTTGCACCTCCGCTTCCCTAGAAAATTTTCCTTCGCTCTAATTCTTTATAATACCTTTTTTCGACCCACCCCCCCCCCCAATGGTTCATAAATATTTTAATAAATACGTTCGTTTATCTGGAAAAATGAGCTTTCTTCTAAAAGAAGCCAAACAGGATGAGATTTAATTCGAATAAAAAACTGTGTTTATAGAAATAAAATTCTTGTTGTTGAGTGTTTTCAAAATTTGCGGAATTGAATTTATTTTCTATGTTTTCAGTTTTGTACCCCCGTCTCTTCCCTCCTTTGGGTTATAATTCAATCGCAATTTCTCATGAATTGAAAATAACATACCCATGATAGAATCGTTCGAACAAAATCATTTCTCACTGTCTTCAATTCTGTAATAAATAGTAAAAATGTTTCGAGTATATTTCTGGAAAACTGATGTTAGGACAATTTCTGGATTTTGGATGATTCTTCACCTGATTTATCGACTCATATTGTATTACGTACGACTCATCGATAAAGCTTTTTTTTTTCAAAAGTCTCGGTGTTGAGTAAATTTTTTGGCATGAAATGTATATTTTCTATAAAGTTTTGCATTGTGAGAAGAAAATGAAGACTGAAAACGTCTCTTTTCCTCTCTCGTTCTCCTATATAAGAAATTTACTGGGCTTTTCAAAATATTTTTTCGAAGTTTCAACTTTCAAATCGAAAAATGTTTGATTTTCAGGAATTGTTTCGAGGTTAAAACAAATGATCAAAATTTTCAAGACCCAATGTTGGGAACCTTTTTACAGATTTTTGTCGGCAATTTTTTCATCAATTTTTCCGAATTACAACTGAAAATGGAAGGCATCCAACAACATAGTAGTAGTGAAAATTTTGAAATTTGGATTCAACAATTGAATACGTATTAAAAAAATGTCATTATGAAATTTTAAGGGTGGACTGTTCAACATCTGTTTTTTTTTTTTTTTTTTTTTTTTTTTTTGTAGAAAAATTCTTTAAGAATTTCTTGAAGCATGAAAATATATTTTGTGGTGATTGTATCACCCGAATGTGCAAAAAAAGGCTTCAAGGCCTATTAAAAATTATAATTTTCCACTCGTATCCATTCAGGCATCAAAACAGCCGAAATTAAGTTGTTGAACAGAATTAACTCAACCTACGTCTTTCTTCTTCCTTTTTTTTCGCAAATAAACTTTTCCACCACTAAAAAATAAAATTAACAAAACCAACTCTTTTCATCATAGTATGGTACGTATTTTACTCGATTCAAAACTTTCCTTCCCATCCTCTTCCTCCTCCTCCTACCAGCACCGGTTAAATTTCGCGAACGAACTTTAAAAGCTGCTTTGCGGTAAAATCCCCAACTTAATTTCTTAACTAGCTCACGTATAGTTTGTACTTTTCCAAGCTTAAATCCATTCAAAGCTCACAAAATAGAAAGAACAGAAGAGAAGAGGCGTAGTGGGCGATGAAGGGAATTTCTGTTTTGCAAATCCAAGGTAAAACATCGTCATTCTGCTGCCGGTCGGTAGGTAATTAGAACTCGATAACAATTTTGTTTACCTGTACAAGCTTCATTGTAGATGATTATGGTAAACTCGTCCAAAAAATAAAATAGTCACTCGTTCGCTTTAAACAAAAAATGAAACTACCCAAAAAAAAAAGGAAGGTATTTTCAACAAAGCAAATTATTACGCGTTTAACCTCGTATCAGGTATAATATAGATACCTAAAAATTTCATTATTTCGTTAATTACTGTTACTTAGCCCATTGCAGACGATGTATAGTGAGAGGGCAAGTAGGGCGGGATATGGCGTCATCATTTACGAATCATACTACATAGAGTACGAGTAGACATACGTCCTATCTACATAGTACCTCTACCTAGTATTTTAAATGAATGAAAACTTTACCGGTCGTCGTACGTTGAGTGTTATGACTCACGTAGATAATTTAAAACCTCGTACGATTCGCATTAACGTGTCATTCTGTTAATTTTTTTCAAAAAAAAAAAAAACAAAAAAAATTCAACGAAACAAAAGAATAAAAAAACGCGACAATAATTAACGCAGCAGAGATTACTGACCTCGTAGTCGACGCGAAGTTAAGAAAACAAAAAACACCTTCGAAATATTGGTACAATACGCAATTGGTAAAAGTTTTCGATTCGAATCGCGATCAAAAACTAAAATTTAAAAAAAAACATTAACCTAAGCACGTGACAAGGTCGAACGTGAAAATCGTCTCAAGAGTGTGGAAATTCTTTCGCGATATAACGGTTTATTTCATTTTTCTCGTTGATAAAAGGAAAAATTACGACGCGACGGAGGTTTTATATATTCGACGGTGTACATAATAAATTGGCGCGTAAATAATACGACAACTAGCAGGATTCTTTAACTTACCGTTCTAACGTATGAGAATTTTTCGATGTACTATTTTACGTGTATAGGTATTTTATAGATAACAATACGCGAATAAAAAGGTCGTAAGTTACGTCTAACGTATCGTAACACATTTCAAATACGAGTACGCGAATTACAAAAGGAAACATTTTTACTCAATGAATATGATTTATATTTTTTGGTGTACCTATATTCTCGTGTGTGTGCGAGAAGAAGATACACCATAAAAACACGCGGTTAACTTGGCAAACACTTACACAGACACATAGATACGAGTCGGAACTTTATTATTATTTTTTTTTTCAAACGAGAAGGTTATAGGCTATAATACAATATACAATGTAGGTAAAATTATCGCACAGTTCCTTATCGATTGCTCGGTTCAAACTGCAGACAAGTTCAACTTCCCTACACAATTTTTCATTATCGCCCGACCACCGACCGCCGCCCCCTCAAAGTTGATGGCGTGTTGCACTACGACGACGACGTTCATAACCATAAATTTGTGCTAGAAATACCCGCCTTGGTGACGTTGTTGGGTTACCTAATGGCATAAGGCATGTCGATATAGAAGAATGAAAAAAAAAGCCCGGTACCATGGTATATGGATTCGCGTGAAGAAAACAGGTGGGAGAGGGAATTCCTCTTTGGAGGATTTTTTTTATTCTAACATGTTGTAGGTATAATATGAGAAGAATAATAGTATCTAATAAGTCACCTCTCTTCTCTGTGTAACCTATAAGAGGAATTTGATGGAATAGAAAATTTGTTTTTGGGAAGGTGGGTTGATTACCGGAGTTGGTGGTATTGTTTTTTTGCTGCTCTTCGACGATTCAACGTCCAAGTTGATTGTGTAAGGTACCTAATGATTGTATTAGAAAGACATAGAGTCTCTCTCGTCTTCCAAATAACTAATCACGAAAATCGTATTTTTGTACTTGATGACCTTCGTGGTATGTAAATTGGTTAAAGTTTAGATTTTTTCCAACCTTATTTACGAAGCTTTTCTCACGTAGGTATCGTAATGTTCGGTCTTATTTTATTTATTCTTGCGCGTTGTTTCGTCGAATTCGCGTGATGGGTAAATATTAGCTGCGAGTAAAAAGGTACCTGTGCTACCGAGGAGAATTAGTGTATTTAGGTACGTAGATGGTGGTGTCATTCGCCGACAATTTGCTGCTACCTTTTTGCCAGTTTATTTGGTTTAGTGGGTTTTGATTTTTAGATGTGATTAGAAGTGAAATAGTGACTGAAGTGAGGGGATGATGAGACCGGAAAAATGAACGGCTGGGAGCAGGAAGGAGAAGGTGAAGAAGAAAACAGTGAACTGAATAATGAATGATGCAATTTAATTGATTTTTGTGTTGATTACGTGTTGAAAAATGGTGAGAAAAACAGAGATTTAAGGTTAAAGGCAGAAAAAGGAATGGAATAGAAAGGAAGAGAAAGCAGAAGACCGAAGGGAGGTTTCCCATACAAGCGGAAAATTTCTTTGACTGAGACAATAAAAACTGGGAGAATATCCAATAATAGCTCTTAAATTTTGTATGTATTATCAATTTTTCGAACTTTTAGCCCAAATTGAGACCGCGATGAATTTCAAAATTTGATCTCATTGAGATAGACCACTTTCAGGTTATACTTGGGAGAATTAAAAACAAGTATTATTAGAACAAAATTTGACCTCTGTCTAAATTATACAGTTTACTTCTTTTTTCTGTAAAAATTTACTGTAATTTACCAGTAATTAGATTGATGATGATTTCAAGTTGGTTTATAGCCCCTAGTGGATTTTTGGATTTTCAGGTTTCAGAAGTTGTAATAAAGTGTCCACTAAATCGAAAAAATTAAAAAGGATGACGTTTTGATGACTTTTGGATGACCAAATTTTCGCTTTTGAACAGCCTTTTTAAAAAATGACACGTAGGGTTCAAAATTTATTCAACTCTGATGGATGGTTTTTATAGAATTCTTTGCACTGATCAATGAAAAAATAATTTAAAATTGTCATCACGTCAGGATTTTTTTCAGAGTTAATTGTCACTAACTATTATCACTGAAATTCTATCAATTTTGTTAATACTTTACTTGATCTATTATTCGTAATTTTGCACAATTTTTTCCCAGCATTTTCGTGATATTTTGCTTAATTTTTTTTACAATATTTTATCAATTTTCAGCCAATTTAAACAATTGTTATTGCATTTCAACAACTTTGCTAGCAATTTTCGCATCATTTTGCTTAATTTAATCATGCTTAATCCTTTTTTTGTATTTCCTTCCTGGGAGGGGGGTAGACGCTAAATTGAAGTTGCAAGTCTCTAATTTTCATATCCCCCCCCCACGTCACTGTGTTTTGAGAAAAAAATCAAAGTACATACCTAAATTATTTTTTTATTGTTTAAAAAATTTTGATCACATTTTGTTTTGCTCTTCAGTAGGTAATAATTATTAATGTTCCATAATTCAAAAATTTCAATGTGACAACCTGGACAGATTTTATACCTATTTTGGATAATTTTGACCTAAAAAAAAAATTCAAAATTTTTTGAAAAAGTTACCAAAAATTTATTTTTCATTTTTTTTAATTCTTTCATTTTTTTAGTTTTCATGACAATTTTTCGATATTTTTGAACATTTAGACCCCTGCGTTCCCCCACTAAAAAGCCCTTATTAAGCTGATTTTTAGCAATTTATGGCAATTTTCAGTAATTGGGAGGTCAATTTCAAAAATAATTTTTGTAATAATTCCTGCATTTTTGACAAATTGTCATTAAATTTTGAGAATATTTGATCAATTTTTTGGCCAAAAGAATAACTTTTTGATCACTTTGATGATCTAATGGACAAGAAGCCGAGCTTTTGTGATTTTTACGCATTTGTAATGCCTTTTGCATAGCTGCTTAACTTTAAGGGCTCATATCTCAAGATTTGTTGAACTTGAAACGAATCTGTCTGCAAGGTTTTAAAGGTAATAAAATCAGTAGGTACTGTAATTAGAATTTGAAAGCTTCAAATTGAACTTTTAAGGAAAAAGCTTGAAGTTATAATAGTGAAAAAAATTAAAAGCTACGATTTGAAAATTTAAAAAAAATCACAGTGAAGACTCTTTTTTATTCTGTTTTTAAAAAACAATATTTCGAAATAGGATCTCAACATCTTTAGAAGGCGGACAAGGGTTCTGAATTTTGATCGAAATTTTAAAAAATTGGAAACGATGGGTGACATATTGATTTTTACTATTTCAAGGACGCTGGGTTCGAATATCCGCTTGTTTTTTCGATCTGATGTCTTTGACACCCTTCCCCCACACCCTCTCCCCATTGTCCTTGAACATGCTGAATAAAATATGGCACGTTGTTTGTAGACTTTTCGAAAACATCCTAGTTCGAAAATCTATCGATTTTTAAATAAGGCTCCTTCCTCTACATTTAAGAAAATTTTTTGAAATTTGTAAAAAGATCATGTGACACATCGATTTCTACTAATTTGAGGTCGCTGAGTTCAAATTTATTGGTATTTCTTGAATTTAACCCACTAGTACCATCCTGCCATCTCAGTGACTCGGTCTTTGAAAAAAAAATGGAAAATTTCAATATTTTTATTGCATTAATAAATTTCTGTTTGGAATTTGAGTTATTGATACAACCTATAGGGACTAAGGTTTATTACTTCGATTAGCAAAAATGGAAACCAACCATTTCGATGACTGTACGAAACGATATTTTCTATTATTTTGAACACAGAACCGGAATCATAAAATTTGTTTGATACTGGTACTGTACCGTTGTATCTACCAGAGTCGATACCACCAAAAGGTAAGTATATGTGGGGCATGTACTTATTTAAAATCCTGAATATTGTCCTCCTACGTTCTTTTAGAATGGATTGTGGGCTCACTAACATGTCATAAAATGGTAAATTGATGTACAAAGAGAATCATCAATTTCACATTTTTAAGCAATATAAAGATCTACGAGTAATAGAGAAAATCGAGAGAAATGAATAATTTTCTGATACTAGATTTCGTTTTGTTTTTGTTACTCAATTTGCTCGATGATTTCGATCGAAATCAATTCTAATTAATTGTAAAGGAAAATCTCAATTTTTTTGAAATTTCTTTTTCATTCAAAATCATTATTTTTGGAGTAATTTCTAAGCCATTTGGTCGCTAATTTCGCTTTGGTGAACTTTTTCGCTGAATTTCAGAGGTTTCGACTGATTTAGCCATAAAAGGACTCGAAGAATGAGCTTTGATAAATTTTGGTTGTATTTTCATTTTTTGAAATTAAAACAGTGTGTCCAAAAAGTTATGAAAGATTCCTGCTTTGAAAAAATGGTACTGACAATTGAAATATCGTTTAAAAAAAACATCCTACATTAAGCTTTAAAATCTTGACATTTTTCATCGAAAATTCTTTTTTTTAAAAATCTATTGTTCAAAATAAAACATGAAATCATGTTTCGTCCTAAGAAAACTATTGAAACGTTCGGAGAGTCGTTTTCATTTTCAGGAACTTTACTGTGTGAGAAATTGACGTTGTACATAACTACTCTCAAATGTTGTGGTTTCGTTTCTTAGTGCGAAGGGAGGGAGGAGGAGGTAGGTACGAGGAAACAATGAGGCCAAGAACTTGCGAAAATTTTGAACATGTCCTGCAAAATCCTGCACTGTAGTTGGGAGATTTTGTGGCACTCCAGTCAGGGGCCTCGAAATGAACACGATTTTTTTTCGAAAACTAGTTTCCTTAAAACTGAAAAAAATTATCGAATGAGAAATAATTTCGATTGAAATTGTACTGAAACCTATCCCCTCGTGAAGTAAGTAATAAGAAGAAATGATATGATCAAAATTTCAGAGTGTGAATGACCCGAAAAATCATCGATAAGTTTCATTTGAGGAGGGTGGGGTGGGCTGGAAGAGACATGAATGACACCAAGATTTCAAGTCAGATATCCCTTTTTTTCAATAGTTATTATAAAGGAACAAAATAGCTAAATCAATTCGTGAAATGAGTTTGTAATATTCAACTCCAAACATCGATTAGTGTCGACTTTAATCGATTATCTATTCCAACAAAATGTATCTGCGGTCAAATAAATTTCTACGAGCGATATGAGTTTCTTGAAAAATAATGATTAATGAAATTTTCCTATCGAAATCCAGTAGAAATGATAGGAAATATTGACCATTATTAGAAAGAGTGGAAGAGGAGAGCAAAGGTCCCTGATGAGATGCATCTTCGCGTGAACTTTTCAAACAAATTTGAAACGAAATGTAACGTCGCGTCAGGGTCAATGATTTGAAGTTAATTTTGCGAAATCGAAACGACGATGTTTATCATTGTTGGTAATTTCGTAATCGTGACGTCGATGTTGAAATTACTATACACAGATACTTGTGCATGAAAATTTTCCCCAATGTAAACTATCTCATTATTTTTCGACCCTTTTTTAAAAGGAATGTTTTATTGTGGTGTTTCATGGATTTAAAATTCAATTCAACTTTAGCAAAGAATAATCTACTCGTAGATCACAAAACACAAATTCCACCCTTTATTTTTATCATATAAAGGTCCCTGCAGAGTTCCTAGAGACCAATGCAGTGTGAATGTGTACAATGCATGGTGTTGTTCTGAAATTTCCCATTTGAAAGTAATTATTGTATACTATGTAGTACATTACGATAATCTCAAAACTGACGTAATTGTGACGTAGATTTCATATCATTCGCCTGGGGAATCGACGAGTCATACATACTTGGGTCTACAGATGAATGAGGGTATCTCGCCCAAGTGATTACTTTAATACGTGTATAGGAAACACCGAATGACCGAAACAGGAAATATTCAAACGATTTAGATAAAACAAACCACTGACCGAACTTTTCAAAACCGATAGTAAACGAATACTTGATTTTTGTTTTAAAACCATAAATCACAAACGTATAGGTATTCCACTCATCGTCATTACCACCTAAATTTTTCGGTTTTAATTCGAACCACACATTTCGTGCGGTGTGTTTAAACACCTGTATTCTGCAGTGAAAATTCATATTATTCGATCGAGCTACGAAGGGTACAAATTGTTGAATTTCGAACCGATGGTGGAATGGAAACACGTGAAAAGCTGGCGGAAAGCTTCCCGTTCCGTTGAGAAAAAATTCAAGGTTTCTGGTTCCCTTTTCGATAATAAGTGTACCATGTAAACTAGACGAAAAATAATTTTCAACGACCTTGGATGGTAGAGTAAATGTTTAACAACACGTACGATGCTGTACACACTTATTTGTGTAACCACAATCGCGAATAAAATTCTACTTAATCTATGCTCGGCATCTTGGGACGTTTACTATTTCAATGAAACGATTAAGTTAGGTGCACAAGGGAGTAGATAACAAAAAATTGTCGCCTCTGCGAACGTTTACAAATATAATGGTATGGATGTCGTTATATTCTAACGAGTTTTATAACCTATTGTTTACATGGCACAGAGCACATCGTCTGAAAAAAAAAACTCTACATCCCAGCAGCGAGGCAGAGGCGATGGGGTTTGCAAAATCGTCTCTTTACAATAACGCGGAAATGTCCAATTTTCGATTACACAATCGTCGCTCGTGTTCTATGACGATTGATTTTCTAACAATGTGAAGCCGAGTAATAAAATGTACGTATAGAGCTCGTGTAAACAAGCTATAGGTAGGTATTCTATAAATCGAAAAAGATGATGGGTAAATATACTAACCGAATATACGAGTAAGTATTACGAAGGCAAGAATATGGCAACACACTGCAAAACACTGTGCTTCAGTTTCAGTACGGTGCTTCAGTATGATGTTGGAATTGAATCTGCGGAAAGAAAAAAATTCAACCATTAATTACAATAACAGCGGCGTTTAATTGCCTTCTATAAAATCGATTCAATTACCTGTTCAATGTCCAATTTTTACTTTGTTCTTTGGCACAATTCATAAGAGAAAGGATTGATGACTTGGTGTACATCTGCACATAGAGAAATGAAACACAAGATTAAAAAAAATCAGCACATAATTCGAATACTTTATCTGTTCTACGTATTTAGATTATTTCAGATAATATAGAATAATTATTGGGAAAATGATACAATGTACCTATATGTATAATGAATGATATGGGGTTGACTACTTATTGGTAATGGATGGAACAATGATGTCGATTTGTGCAATATTTTCACCATTATTGAACGCAACGAGTAAAGTAATATTATTGGAATTCGCGTTATATGAGGAAGGTATACGATATGAAATATTTACACATTCGTTTCTAAGGTTATCGATTATAGATAGATAATAAAAATTAGGTAGAATTGAGGACTATAGAAAGTACTTGAATTTGCATACCAGTCGATTGATGAATGAAAGCTTGAAACGTTCACATTGTTTGCACGTTCTTATAATGATAAATTTTAAGTAAAATTTGCACTCGATATGAAATTATTAATTGTCATGACAGATTTTAATTAAATATACTTTTTATCTATTATTATTCCATTGCAAATTAATCTCAATGAGTTCGTTGTCGAAAATCATCGTTCTGTACTGAACGAAACGTTCGTTCGTGTGGAAACGAATCTTTTCGACTCTTTGGCGGAATCGTTATTGTTTCGGTTATTTCTTTGTATTTACGGGAATTACAAAAAGTACCTATAGAGGTTACCTATTCTTTGGATAGTTTTAATTTTTTTTTCTCGCAGTGAAATTACTGAAATTAAATGGGAAATATATTATAAAACCCCTCTTGCCTCTCAAAAGCTGCTCAAAAAGGAAAATCCCATCCTCATCTTTGAATAAAGACGAGTAGGCCTAACTCGGGTTTAAGCTTTTAAAGCACTGTTCTATGTCAGAAAAAACTAAAAAGGCGCAAACTCAGAATTTTAACAGGCCTATACATTTTTAAGACCAATTAATACTAAAGAGACAACTCGGTACTCATTATGACACCTCAGAAAATTTGAGGAATGAATTAAAAAACAAAACAAAACAAAAACATTGTGACTTCGTAAGTAAAAAAATCTAAATCTACTGGAGTATGAAACAAGAAATCAGTGTGAGCATTGAATTGACTCCTCTGCAAATTTTCTCCACAGCTAAGAAAATTCAATAAATAAATTTTAAAAAACCTAAAATGAGTAAATTAAATATTCGTGCCTGTGGCAGTTTTTTAAATGAATTCTGCTGATTTTTAATGTTGAACATCTGATGAAAGCCTTTGTTTTCTTCAAAAAATTGAATTTCTATTGCTACAACATGAAAATATCGTAATTTTTGTTTTTTTTTGTTGTTGATGTTGTCGTTGCATTTCTTCTTTAAATAAAAAAATCAGCTTCTCACTTCATACTTCTCATTGTCCATTTCAAATTCAAGGGGGAAAAATGAAGTTGAATTTTTTAAATTTTATACCTATGTATTTTGCACCAGAAGTATTATAAAGATTGAAAGGCTGGAAAAAAAGTAATGATATGTACGTAAACGTAATGATTTTCAATTTTCGAAATGAAAAATGTCATTCAAGTTTATATATTGAAAAAAATTAGCGTTGATTTTTAAAAACCTTGCAGTGGTTTTTTTTTATTTTTATATTTTCGAGTTCGAGTTGAATAATTAATTAGGCGTAAGTATGATTTCTCAGTCGAGCAGACTTTCTGAATCGTACATATTTTTCAGGTAAATGAGAAATATTTCAGGTGGTTGTACGACTCAAAATCCCTTTAACATTTTTCTCATGATGGATTCTGTCTGTTTCCACCATCTGGTCCTTCTCCCTTCTTCTCGTCGCATCTATATTTTAGTCCGAATCTAAAAAATTGTTAAAGTTGTTTAGAACTCAATTTTACTATCGATGTTTGTGGGTTGATTGTCAATATTGAAAAAAAAATCAGAATATTCTTATAACATAAACTCAGAAAAAATTCTTAGTTTTACTGAGGCCAAACACATGTGCTTTTTCAATGTTTGAAAGTTAGAAATAAAATCACATTTTTGTTGAATCGAATGTGCACTTCGTAAATTACTAAACTAAAAAAAATTCAATGGGAAAAGTTGATGAATTTTTGAAAAATGATCAACTTAAGTATATTTATTTGGTTTTGTTTAGATGATAAAAAAACTGAACTTTTTACCTCGGTATGGCTAAATTTTCTATTATTTTTTAAATATTAACTACCCCAATTGCACTCGCAGATTATCGAGTTATTCTTTTGGCCCTATTTGCTATGCTCCCTCCTAGTTTTTTCATTGCCACGCAAATTTGATCAAGTCATAATGATGTTTACAATACAGTAAAGTTTGAACTTTGATAGAAATTTTGAAGCATTTTTTTTCATGTGTTTCAAGAGCTGCTATGAATTCTTGAGGAGCAATTTTTCATTAGAATGGGAGGAGGAAGAGGAGGAGGATTTTTAAAATGATTATGCACGAAAACATTTCTTTGGTTTCACTTTTGGTAAGAAAGGGAGGGGAAAAGGGGAAATTTTATGTACCTAAATAGAGGGGGAAAACTAGAGAAAAATGGCCAAGTATTTAGAATATAAGACAACCAACTGGCAGCCATCTTGGCAAAAAAACCTGAGTAACGCCAATTTATCCCGCTGGGTGATCTTGGCAGCGCTGTACTTCAATTTTGCAGGCAACAGGGAAGAGGGAGGGTTGTGTAGTCCGCAAGGTACTCCTGACTGCGCGCGCAGCCAGGAGTTCCTTGCGGACTACACAACCCTCCCTCTTCCCTGTTGCCTGCAAAATTGAAGTACAGCGCTGCCAAGATCACCCAGCGGGATAAATTGGCGTTACTCAAGATTTCCTTACCATTTCCGTTCCCCTCGGCCTGCAGTTGGTTGTCTTAGAATATTTTTAAAAATCTGTACCTACATACCCTGAAGACAATGGTTTTTTTTTGGGGGGGGGGGGGGGGGGCTATGAATAGAGGTGACGTGATGAGAAATTTTACTTCAAAAGTGCGAAAAAAGCTCGGAAAAGTACGAATTTTGCTTTTTAGATTTTAGTACTAAATTTGGTACTAAATTTGGTAGGTATTTTTCTTCAGAAATATTAAATGCGCATTATATCTATCGCTGAAATATAATATCATAAAATGTCTTCAAACTGTTTTGGCCTTCAGGTCATAAAAACGAGCTTGAAAATCGCGTTTTGGAGTACCGAATAACTTTTGCGTGGTTTTTCAAAATAACTTTCGATTAGTCTTATCTCAAAGTATTGATAACTTTGAGCTTTGAAAAATGTACATAAAATTAAAGATATGATGTAGGAATACGTAAGTACATTGTATTAGATAAATGGGCAGGCTTTCTGTAAAATAGTACAGTCGTTTTTGAAAACTTGAGTTGGGCATTGACATCACAAATTAAGTTCCTAATTAAAAAGTATGAATAAGTTACGAGTTTTTTCGGTTTTGTTGGCCACACTTTTGTGGATCAATGTTGTACAAGTTCAAGCGCAAGACTTACTAAAAGGTTTACTTCAAGGATTAGATCGTGTGATATTTGTTTTAATGAAGTTGCTGAAGCCTGTGCTGTCGTTGCTGGATCCTGTGCTTGGAAATTTGCTGGAGCAGAAGGGTCTGGGGAAACCTATATCAAAACTCTTGGGACCAAATGGAAAGATACTGTAGGCTTCAGACCCGCTGTTGGAGCCATAATTATTGCTCCTTTGATGCCGTTACTGAAGTAAGTAGCTAACAAGGGAACCCTCTCCCCACCACTACAAAATGATTTCCGATTGGAATGAAACTTGGACTGGTGGAAAGAGGACCTCAAAAAACTCCATTCCTCAATTTTTAGCTGCTCAAGTTGATTTTTCGATTTTTGGCAAACATTTGAAGTTTTGTGTACACAGATAAAGCTGTTTCACTTCACCCAGAAAACGGAGAAAAATTACAAACATACATTTGTTAGGAATAGTGTTTAGTTTCTAATTCTAACTAATCTAATTCATCCACTTATTGGATCTTGTTATGAAATTTCAAAGTTTTTGAAAATAATCAAAAAATATTTAATACATTTCAGAGGGCTCGTAATTAGTCTAATTCAGTGAGATGGCAGTTCTTGAACAATAGTTACGTACGTGTGAATATGTCTCACGTTTCGTGACATCATAAATTTAGTTTTTAAATAATAAATACGTACCTACATAATTACATACCTAATCATACTGACAGATTTAGTTGTGCAAAGTTATAGATTTTATTGATTAAGATGAATACACATAAGTAGCTTATGCCAATGCTAATTAGTATATAAATACCTGCATTTATGAGTACATAACTATTTTTGTGCAGCCAATAAATTACATAATATCTGTTTAGTTTTTTTTTTTTTTTTTTTTTTTTTTTGAAAAAACTTATCGCAGGTATTTAATAGGTAGATATAAATATTTTTTTTGTGAAAGGAAATAAAATTCTTTTTAAATTGCTTGAATGGAGCTGGATGCAACAATTGATACTTTTTTTATTCAAATGTTTGCCATAAAAATTACTAATGGCTTAGCACATGAATAAATTCAGCTCCTGTTTTAGCTCCGGCGCGGCTCCGGCTTCCAAAATTCATTCGTTCTTCGCTCATGTTTTACTCTGCTCATGAAAAAAATAATGGTTCTGATTTTGCTCCACTCCTATAAAGCACTAAAAATTTCTATTCTGCTCCGGTTTTCGTTCCGGGTTTTGCTCTGACTGCGTTTTTTGTATTTTGACTGTAACAGTGCTGAGTAGGTAGATCAGAACCTACCGTTAAAAACCAAAAAATACAGAAAAATGCTTTTGATGCCAAGCAGAAAGCATTGTTTCGGAGCAAAAAATGTCGCTCTTGGTTAGATTCCTGTTGCATATTTTGAAATTAATTTGTTCCACACTCCAATTTCGCTCCTGCTTATCAAAAAATTGAAAATTCAATAACGTAGCAGGCCTACAAGCAAGAAATGAGGGGTAATTAAGAAATAATTTGCTGAAAAAAATTGTTGGTTGGAGTGAAAAAAAGGACCGAAATTTTTTTTAGTTGCGGTTTTTGTTCCATCAAAAATTTTTTAGTTCTGATTACGGTCTGGTTCGGAGCAGAAATTTTTTTCCGTTTCGGTTTTTGGTTCACTGCTCCGGTTCTATTCCAGTATGGTTTTTGATCGGGCTGATGACTGGAAAAATTGTAATACGGAATATACAATTTTAGTGTCATTCTCGATGTCGATTTTAATGCTGATTTGATGTTGAAAAATTTAGCTTTAAAACGCAAGACTTTTTTTGAGAATATATCACTCGGCAAGAAGCATAAATGCCATTATGCTTACAATATCTACATAGGTAACTATCGATAGATTGTGTGAATTATTTCCCCATCAAATGTTGACGTTTTAAAATGGGAAATATATAATCGAACGATAAAAAAGGTGGTTAGCACGATAACCATTTGAACGATAAAACGTGGCTTAGTAACGGTAGTTTAGGTGGTATGCACAGCATTTTTCAACCAATGGAAAAGGTTGTTAGCCCGATAATTTTCATTGATCAACACGATATTTTTCATTGATTAGCACGATATCTTTCATTGACAAAAGAAAACGCTGGCACACAGTGGAACAGATTCATGTTTTAGGGTGTCAAAAATCATATTTGAGAAATGAATGCAAATTTGGACGTAAATCTTTTTGATACACAGGTGTTTTGAGGCGCTGAATTCATTTTTGTCGTTATTTTGGTTCGAACCTCAAATGGAGCCCTCAGGAGGAGAGTGCAAAGGGGTAAATATTTTGGAAAAGTCGAGTGGCGGGGTACCAATATGTACGTTTTTTGGGCTCCAGAATTCATTTTTGACGTTATTTTGGTTCCAAACCCAAACGGGGCCTCAGAAGAGGGGTGCAAAGGCAATCAAATAGGTAAAAAAAATAGAATTTTTCATAATTTCATTGAAAATCAGTGATTTTTCCAAGTCCAATTAGGAGAAAATCGGGACATTTCGAGAAAAAGTATTAGGCTCAGGTGAAAATTTACCGAATTTTAACTCTCCCTTTTGGCAGCAAAATCCATCCCATTGGGTCAAAAACTTAAGCGAGGTTGTCCGGCGTTATCTCGTAAAGCTTTATTGAAATAGATACCTACTAGAACACTTCATTTTTTATTCATTCGCAAAAATCTTATACTTTTTGTCGTTCATTTAACCTTATTTATCGTGGATATCACTTATTTATCGTTCATTCTGTCAAAAACTTCTCGTGGAAATTGTTTATTTTTTATTGTTCTTACTATCATATATATCGTGGATACCACCTAATTTATCGTTCGTTTTTTAAGAAATCGTGCAATACATTTTTTTATTGTGAAATACACTTTTTTATCATGCAATCCTCTTTTTCATCGTGAATACCTATTTATCGTGATAACCCCCTACTGTTATCGTGCTAACCCCCTTTTTTAAAGTAACGATAAATTGCACCCTTTTAAAATTACTCTTTTTGAAAATTGGGATTCCAAAAATATGGCTCGATGTTTTAGAACAGCTTATTATGTACCAACTACCTACCTACTTGTTGATTTCGAAAACGAACTTGTAAATCGAGTTTTAAAGCAACGAAACAGATAACATATTTCGATGCTCCAAAAATTTTAAAACGTTGACAACGTTTTTAAAAATGTTTTTCGATCAGCCGTATCGCAAATCATTGATATACATATGTACTTAACATAACTTTGAACATTGTAAAATATAAAAAATTGAAGAACGAGCGTAAAAAATCTATTATTACATAAATAGGCAAGTTTTCTACAAACGAGTTGAGCCGTGAACATGAGTTGTGGGTTTTGTTGGCCGTATTTTTGTGGGTCAATATAGCTTAGGTTCAAATACTACATACAATACGGATAATTCGAATTTGTAATTTTTGAAAGCAGTGCCTGTAGAACTTTTTTTTTAGTTTCCTGTGATCAAAAAAAAGCATACATAATGAGTAATTTGTAGTGAAGGGCAAACATTTGATCAATTTAGTTTTCAAAATGGAGTACATTTTTCAAAGCTTCTCCTAATTCTTAAAAAAATGTTTTTTATGGCTCAGAATATGTCCATTAATGATTAAATTCCTGTTTTTTCGCAAAATTCCGCTACGATGCCTGTGAAAGGTGTATCAGTAGGAGTATTTCAACACCCTAAGTACGGATTTAGCTCTCCTTGTCCTCAAAATTGTCTTTTTCATCCGAACTGAATTATCCTCAACATTTAAGGACGTTTTATCTGCGTAACAATTCATCAAATATGTAAAGTGATGAAACCCCTTTTTATTGAAAATTGTATGTGGAGCAATTTTGTTCATAGGTAACTGTTTTCTCGTAGGAGCCATATTTTTTGAGAAATCCTCGAAAAACCTATTTTTGGTGCTGATTGTTTGGGATTGGGGGTGAGGACTTGTAGTACATTTCTCAAGGTAGTATTCCCTACATTTTACAAGAAATTCTCTTCTGTTGGGATTTTTTTTTGGATCAATCTCTTAAGTGACTGGTCTTTGTTTGAGATAATATTTTTTAGCAAATAAGCTTGGACAGTTCAACTTGAATCGATATTTTGTAAGCATGAGATTTTTTTTGTTGAGGAATGATTTTTTTGGAGGAGGGAGGTTGTGAAAACGACGATATTTTTCTCTATTTTTCTAAACGAAGTTTTTCACCAGCACCTGCATATTTTAGATGATTTTTTTAATTTATACTAAATATTTGCATTTGTGCTATCGAAGTTGCTGTATCATGTTTTAGAAGGCGCGACAAAATGCGCTGCGGTTAGACCGTTAGTTGACTGAACGTGAAGGAATAGGAACGATATTGGGAGGGGTGGAAACCATTTGTTTTCAATAATGATGTACATAGTGTTGGGTATTTATTTATTATTTTTTTGAATATGTTATAGGTTATTTGTTTTCATTCGTGTTGAAGAAACATTGATGGAATGGAAGATATCGTTTAGAGCAAAGAATCGAAGAATTGTTATTAGATAGTCCATTTTCAACCTGTTTACCGGTAAATTTATTTTATTTTACTTTTGGAAATTGATTTTTATTTTTTTCTATCATTTGAAAAATAAGTTATGAGAGGAAAACTAATTTAATAATACCTTGTGAAGTTTGATTAATGATTAATTTACGCGAAGTATGCACGAAAATGACCAGAAAATTGCAACAAAAAAACCCTAATCTTATTGTGGCGAGGAAGTTTCCGCCATCCTTCGAACTAGATGACAAGAATGACAATTTCTTCAAAGCAAACCTAAGCCCGTTGTCCTAATTCAATATCCTTAAGTACTTAGATACCATTCGTGCATAAAAATGCAACCATTATACTTTCAAAGTACCGACACCCTATTCACATCCGAGTCAAAATTTACGACTTATTTAAGATTTTATTCAAAAACAAAATCAAATAACGGACTCATACGAAAAAAAAAGAGAAAGCTATAGTTCTTTCAAAATCTTTTATTTTTTCTTTACAAACCAAGATTTTATTGTACCTATACTATCTTATAGAGTCGTAAAATGGTAGACTTTCTTAATGTTTATTCAAATATACATGTACGAGGGTGAAGCATGGACGATTTTTTTTTCTACGGATGTTCCTACAAAGCATTGACAAAAGACGAATCGCGACAGATACCTAAACCTCATCGCACAAAAAACTAACCACATAGCGGCATTTTTTTTTAAACCGAATAAAAAGCGTGGTCGAGTCTCAACAGTGTTCTATTATCAAAAGAACGTACTCGTACGCATGTCTTAATAGTATAGACATCATCAATCCATTTTGGCGGCTTCTTAAGTAAGACCTTTTTTTTTACCCCGCGGTTGTAAATTTAAGTACATTTTTGCAAGAAAGTCTTTTTGCTAACCTTTGTTATTGAATTTCGACTGGACCTATTTAGTATTTACTCCTCTATGAAGTTCGTGTCTTTGACTTTTTTTGGCAGATTTACTGTATATAACAAACGGTACAGCAGACAGTCTGCGTCTAGGGCCTTTTTACGTAGATGGTTTCTCTTTTTAATGCTAATGTAAATTTTAACTGTAAAAGGCCGTGTTATTTATAACGGTTCGAATATGTCACTTGTTTTTTTGGGGGATGTTGTAAAGGTTTGACCTGTGGTTGCGAGTTCATCTGTTGTGTGCCGATCAACTATTGTACAGATCTTTGGCTGTAGATAGACCTTGAAATAGCGAAGATAATTTTGAAATTTCCAACATCATTGTACCTGTGAACTTGACTATCTATAAACGAGTTAAAATAGTGGTATTTATTCTTTTCATTTGAATTTTAAATTATACTCGTACTTAGGTACAACTGTATTTTTATCATCGTCGACGAATTTCGGTTTTAAACATGTGCTTTTTTTTCTCGAAGAAAATTTCATCTACGGTTTTATTGCAGTGACTTGTGTAAGAAAGAAAAACTCTTTCCTATGCTTAGATAGGTACGTATTTTTTCGAGTTTTGAAAGTCGTTCGTATTCAATTTAAACGAGTATTTTTGAGAATTACTAGTTTTTTTTTTTTTTTTTTTTTTTACGAAAAGAAACACCTCAATACCTATTTTATTTGAACTAGGTAACCGTGGTTTTTACAGGTTCTAAAGTCATTAGAATAGTTGTTATTCAGTGAAAATATCAAAAATGAAAGCAAATAATCAATATTTTTTTGAAAAGTACACGAAAAGGAAATATATTCTTATCAAAATGAAACCGTTTCATGGGGCTTTTTCATTTTTTCTGTCCTATAAATCACCTTTTTTTTCGTTTTTCAAAAATTTGGCTGTGTTTGTGATAATATGAGTGCGCGTTTTGAAAACATTATTTCGTGCTTTTATTTTCCATATATTTTGCAAAAAACATTGAAAACTTTCTGATAAACCTCGAAGAAAACGGGCGTCATAAAAAAATGCTCGGTTCGAATTGATAACGGTTTTTAAAAAAATTCCCGTTTTCTACGTTCAGTTTGACTTGAAATTCGTATTTTCAAGAACCTACGTATACGTAACTATTGAGAAATTGAAAAAATTACTGAATTGTTTATTGTACTTATTACTTTCTTAATCTAGCCAAATATCATAAAGTGTAGCATTACTTTGAATTGAAAATTCAATGAAATTTTGGTGAAGTCTCGAGATGAGAAAAAAATTTCAGGATTTCTGATTGTGTTTGTGCCGAAAAAAAACAACCTGAATGAAAATTTTAAAATTTAATTCTTTTGAATTTTCAATTTTTCACATTCAAAGGAAAGATAGGTACATAGAAGGCAAAATTTTGTACTTGTTTATGAATGAAAATACAGAAATTAAAAAACTTTTGGTGATGCAATTTTTCTGGCATAAATTTTTTGCGATTAATAGAAAATGAACGATATCGCTCATTTTGAAATTTTTTATCATGATCCCTTCAATTTCCAAACTAAGCAGTGAGCAAGTTTCATGGAAAGTGAAGAAAATACAAGTTATAGGCTGAGAAGGGAGCGGAAAGAGCATTGTTTGAACCAAAAATCTAACTACCAAAAAAATTATTTTTCGATTTTGACAAATTTTTGAAAACCCAAAATTTGACTATTTTTGGCGATTTATGATTTTTTTGAAAAAAAAAAAATTATTCAGTAAAAATGATGGAAAATTAATCTTAAAATCAATATCAACTCCTCCAAGCCCAATTTCATAATTTCCGATTATTCTGGAGCCTCCAGCGCAATTTTCGATTTCTCCACAGTTTTTGAGCTCCTCCAGAAGGCGGGGAAAATGACGAGGCAGCTTTAAATCGAGTTACTCGACTATTCTTGAGTTCGTTCTTTTAACCTATAAGGCTATAACCTATTAAAAATTCGTTCGGCCATGGCTTCTGGAAAAATCGAAAATCGCACTGGAGGCTCCGTAAAATGACCCGAGGTGGTGTAATTTGATTCGGGGAGGTCAATATTAGCTTCACGACTAATTATAGGTAGCTAATAATTTTTTCTGTGAATACATATAAATATCAAGATGGATCGCCTCTCCCCCTCCCTCCCCCCAAAAAAAGGTGTGAGGATTTTGGCCAAATTTAACGGAGACTTTCATTTTGAAATTGAAGTTATTCCGAAAAGTTTTACCTCCAAGGTGTCCCTAGAAGAGTGATTTGAGGTCTCAAAAAGGGGCCATTTTCGAAAAATTGTGGGTTTTTCACTCTTGTCGCTATCTAACCTATTTCTGGAAAAATAACCCAGTAGCAAATGGAAGTATTTGAGATTCTGCGTCGATCTATGCTATTGCCATCAAAATCGAAAACCACTTTCAGGGGCTACTAAACGGTTGAAAATTTGCAAGTGCTTTATTTTTGAATAAATTCCTTCGTGTTTTGAAAATTTTTTCTTCGCAAATATTTCGCATTAATTATGCCAAAATATCGAAAGATGTCATTCCTGGAACTGGGGAAATATTTCGGAACGCAGTGGTACCAATTTTTTGGGTCATTTTTGCCAATTTCAAAAAATCGAGAAAAATAGCCAAAAACTTTTGAAATTTTTTTAATTTTCAAAAATTTGCCATCATTGCGGAAAATCAATTTCGACTGCTGAAATTTTTGGTTTTGAGGAATCGGACCAAAATCTGTTCTAAAATCATGGTCCTGCATGTTGAAATCGAAGGCAGGCATCTCGAGAGGTTCCCTTGTGAGCATTTTTTTTTTTTTTTTTCAAGAACTTGTTTTTGTTTGGTAAAATGGCAGCATTCTGGAGTGGGCATAATTTCTCCATTTCAGCTACGTAGGTATGAAGAGTCATTCAGCTCTGACCATTTCTCGAACATACTGAAAACAACCCTTACTCGATCTGACACGATAATAGTAACCTCATCCGGAGGCAAAAAACGCCAGACAAAAATTGTTACCAAAAAAAAAAAAAAAATACAAGACTATAAATCAGGTGTAGGTAATGGCTGCATGTTTTTAGCCTGGAAACAAACGCAAAAGGAATCTACACCATATTATGCATTTAGAAAAGAAACAGCATCACGATGAACGTAGAGAAGTGGAGATTTGGTCTTGCCTAATTTTCCACATCTGCTTATTTTTTTCATCTCCAAAGACCCTACAGGCACGGTAATTTAAATCGGAGCGTTTTCACGCCAAGGTTACAAGAGTTACTCGTAGGTACATAAGCAAAATGAAAAATGATAATTTGAGAAAAGAAACCACGTTTTCTAATTAGATCACAAGCCGAGTCGAGTGTGCGCTGCGATGATGCTTTTTTATTCATCGCGAGCAGCAGCGAGTAGGTATTACATTGTTTCGCGGGTTATAATCACGTATGGTCGTGGCCACCACAAAGACTATAGAATTATAACGAAATTGTAAAAATATGTTTTTTAGCGAGAATAAACGGTCTGAGAACTTCCCACCACTTGGTACACGCGTTTAACGGTTCACCGTACCTCAGAAAGCCTATGCGAAAAAAAAACTTTCATTACAGAGCAGGCAGGCGGGTAGGTAAAGAGTGAAACAGATTCTTATGTATTTTTTTCTTCGTCTTGTCTTGGTTTTACGGAAACTCATCGCTCGTTGTCCACAGTTACTCAAGTGCAAAATCTTTAATTGTAATCAGTCGTCGTCGTCGTCGTCGCTGTTTCAAGACCAAAAACCAGAATAAATTATAGTGAAACGGCGAAAATATTTAAAAAATTTAAATTAATCGAGAGAAAATTGTCGAGAATGTTACACCTAAGGTGTAATTTATTCCTACAGACGTGTTACCTGGAAAATTAATTTTTCTAATTATAACAATGACAAAAATTACTATCGCATTAGCAATCAGTGCAGCTCTTAAGGTCATGGTTAAAGTTATACCGGTGCAAATGTTTTTTCGATTAGAAATGTCGTGATGGAAAAATGGTTGGAAAAGTCTGGTAGTTGAGTTTTTTTTTTGCAAAAGAGTTCAAAAATTGTGAAATGGTTTCATCTAGTCAGTTTAAGGAGGATATAAAAGACAATTAAGTCTGCCTTTTAAAGGGTCAGTTTCAATTTTTGCGATCCACTAGCCCTCCCCTTTAGTCGGGGAGCCCACTTAAGGATAAATTGCACCCCCCCCCCGTCGATCCTCCGAGACAACTTTTTTCTTAAAGGGGGAGTCCTAAGGAACATTTTAAAGCAAACTTGCCCAAAAAAAAGTTGGCCTTACTTACAAAATGGCGGCCATTTTGATTGATAGGTCAGCCGAATTCGCAGATTTTGCGTTTTAACACAGACTTGCACGAGCTTTTTCAAACTTTACAAAGGTAGATCGAAAGATCATGCAAAAATTTATCACCTGTCAAAATTTCAAGTGCTGAAGTGCGTTTTTCGATTTTTGGTGAATTTTTGAAAATCGAATTTAGGCCAAAAATGAAGGAAAAAATCAAAATGTTACCAAATTGACCAAGAAAGCTGAAATTTGGGATATACCCCATTTTCGACATGCCAAATCGATTGAAAACGGTTTCAACCCGTTTAGAGCAGTTCTGGAGCCTCCAGCAGATTTTTGAAACTCGAAATAATTCCCATAAAATTCCATCAAATTGGGGCTGTAAAGCTAAAATTTATTCTAAAAACTAATTTCAATACGCTACGAAGTACTGCAGGTGATTTTCAAGTCGTTTTGAAGCCTCCAGCGACTTTTTAAAATTTCCTGATGCCTCCAGCAGATTTTTGAAACTTTAAATTTTCACAAAATTTCATCAAATGGAGATGGAAAGCTGAAATTTATTCTACACTCTAATTTTAACACCCTCTGAAAACGACTTCTGGTGGGTTTCAAGTCATTTTAGAGCCTCCAACGACTTTTTTGAAAATTACTGGAGCCTCCAGTACATTTTTGAAACTTGAAATTTCCCCAAAATTTCATCAAACCAAGACATGCCAAATCGATTGGAAACTGTTTCAAACCGTTTTGAGCAGTTCTGGAGCCTCCAGCAGATTTTTGAAATTCGAAATTCCCACAAAATTTCACCAAAATGGAGTTGGAAAGCTGAAGTTTATTCTGCAAACTAATTTCAATACGCTACGAAGTCAACTGCAGGGGAATTTCAAGTTGTTTTGGAGCATCCAGCGATTTTTTGAAAATTACTGGAGCCTCCAGTGGATTTTTGAACCTTTAAATTTTCACAAAATTTCATCAAACGGAGATGGAAAGTCAAAATTCATTCTGCAAGCTAATTTTAATACGCTACGAAGTCGTCTGCTGGGATTTCAAGTTGTTTTGGAGCCTCCAGCCACTTTTTGAGAGGTCGTATGATGTTTTTTGGAAAATTGAAATTTCCAAGAAGCAGCTGGAAGCTTCAAAACCATTTGAAACCATTTGAAACCACCATGTAGTCGGCTTCATATCGAATTGAAATTAGTTTGCGAAGTAAATTTCAGCTTGCCAACTCCATTTGGTAAAATGTTCCAGGAATTTCAAGTTTCAAAAATCTACTAGAGACTCCAGTAATTTTCAAAAAGTCGCTGGAGGCTCCAAAATGACTTGAACCCACCTGAAGTCGTCTTCAGAGGGTGTTAAAATCGAAGTGTAAAGTAAATTTCAGCTTTCCATCTCCATTTCATGAAATTTTGTGAAAATTCAAAGTTTCAAAAATCTACTGGAGGCTCCAGTAATTTTCGAAAAATCGCTGGATGCTCCAAATCGACTTGAAATTCCCCTGCAGTTGACTTCGTAGCGTATTGAAATTAGTTTGCAGAATAAATTTCAGCTTTCCAACTTCATTTTGGTGAAATTTTGTGGGAATTTCGAGTTTCAAAAATCTGCTGGAGGCTCCAGAACTGCTCAAAACGGTTTGAAACAGTTTCCAATCGATTTGGCATGTCGAAAATAGGGTGTATCCCAAATTTCAGCTTTCTTGGTCAATTTGGTAACATTTTGATTTTTTCCCTCAATTTAAACCTAAATTTGATTTTCAAAAATTCACTAAATGATCGAAAAAAGCACTTAGCACTTGAAATTTTGACAGGTGATCAATTTTTGCTTGATTTTTCGATCTACCTTTGTACAGTTTGAAAAATGTTGTGCAAGTCCTATGTTGGAACGCAAAATCTGCGATTTCAGCTGACCTGTCAATCAAAATGGCCGCCATTTTGTAAGTAGGACCACTTTTTTTTTTGAGTACAAGGGCTAGAAATGTTCCTTAGGACTCCCCAAAGTTGTCCCGGAGGATCGACGGGGGGGGGGTGCAATTTATCCTTAAGTGGGCTCCCCGACTACTTCCTCCACAACCGTTCTGAAATATGATCAAATACCAAGAAATTAAAACTTCCTTGCGACTCGACGCTCGTTTATATTTTCGAAGACATTGAGACACTTTTCACACTTCGAGTACCTGAATTTTTCCATCAACTTTGAATATGCTTGTATTTTAAAAATGAAATCCATATTACGAATTTTTTAATTCGATTGAAAGTACATTACACAAAAATGTAGGTATGTTTGAATCTTATGTAGGTATGCAAATCACAGTCGAAATTCAGAATTCTATTTTTAAATAAATTTTCCATCGCGAAAAACACCTCCGATATGTTTGGCGTTTTTCCAAATTCACTTACCGTATTTAGTACCTGTACCTATCCATTGAATCGAAAGCTGGTGCAACGTACCGCCCTAGAACAGGTACGTTTTTTCACTTACCTCTACCTATTGCCAGTTGAGTAGGTATTTTAATGAGAAATTTTAATATTACGAAAAACTGGTATTTTTTTTCCTTTGCCCGAATGTGCGAGCTGCGTTCATCGCGATCGTAATTTTTATACGTTTGGAATAGATATAATATAATAAAGAGACGAGGAATGGAAAAAAAATGTAGTGGTCATTGGCGTATCCCATTTTCAAGGTTACATCACCATTCAATTTTCAAACAAACGGTGAAAAAAAAACCACCACATGTATCCTATGAATTTATTAAACGAGGATAATGACTGAGTGAAAAATTTTTCGTACAAAAATTTCAAATTAGCTGCTCGACGGAGGACGATGGTATGATTTAAACTAGAAGGTCGTTACGACCATATACCGGCTGTATGACAATTTGTTATACGAAAATTTCGTACTTACTCGAACCTGATTATTTAATTCTTCGTTTTTTTTCCTCTTCGAGAAACGATGATGAGGGGGCGTTTTTGTGCAAAAATTCGCCATCGTTAATTAAGCTCGTAACTAGTCTTTCTTTTTATATATACGCATCTAATTAGGTGGGACGTGCAAACGTCGCCTGGTTCAATCTTATGGACTGTAATTACATATCCGCGTACAATGAAATAAAAAAAATGTTCACCCGATATCCCCTGCCCTGCCCTTCCCTTCCTCGTGTATCCTTATCGCCTCTTCTTTTGTCACCTACTCGCGCGAATCATCCGAAAAATTCTTCACCGTATCGACTCGGCGGCGTTTTTTGCCGAGTGGGCATTTTTAGTATAAATACACGTTCATCGAGCTCATCATCCACACACACGTGTCGTATTATTCTTTGACTTCGTAATTCGTAGAAATAAAAGGGAAGTCTATGTACATGCACTCGCAGATGCTACGTAAAATATGATTTATGTTTATAACAATGCTGGCTTTTCAGGTAATAGCTCGAGCAGGTACTACACAATTAAAATTATACGCATCGCAGTCACACAATTATGAATTTTTGTTTATTCAATCGTTTGTCTGATGTAGTGTACCTGTGGAAGTATGTTTTACAGTGCAAAATTCTATGATGAAACGCGTTTTATGGAAAATTTTCAACTCGATGAACGACGAACAATCGTAAATGCAGTTTGTTTATCAGCACGTATTTGGAATGCTGATTGTGATGACGGATCGAATTTATCTGTCTGCGAAATAGAGTTCATATTTCATAGGTGCAAGAGGATTTCAATTATATTTCAATTATGAATCAGTTGTGAGGTGTTGCAGGGCGGGGAGATGTATTGTATTGTTTTTGATGCAGAGCTTACCTATTGAACCGAGCTTGTGGAAAAAATGAAGGGACTTGTCAGTGTAGGTAGTTATTATTATGGTATAAGAGGAAGAGGGGATGGTCTGTTCAATATAGCTCTCAAAGTTACGTCTTTTCCTTTGAAAATCTTACGATTATTCGAGTATGTAGCCAAAAGGAGCATTTTCTGAATCAAATTCAGTAATGTTATCTACACATACACATATATGTACCAACAGCTTATTTTTTAAGCCCCCTCCCTCTCCCCCTGGCCACCAAATAATTCAGTCTATTTTGGTAAAAAATTAGTTTAGAGACAATTTCACGGAATTTAGAAATTTGAAAGTGCTTCATCAAATCCTCAGCACCTTAATAATCCATTTAAAATTTCCACTTTGCATTTTGAAAATGGTAAAAAAGTTTTTAAAAATGCGATAAAAGTTTTTTTGGGAGAGGGGGCTGAAAATGGTGCAATACTAGGTTTATCTGCCTAATTTCAAAAAAAAAAATTCTACAGTGAGTTGATTTTGTATTTTGTATTTTTTTTTTTTCGAATTTTGAACGTGCCAAAAATTTTAACCCTTATACCTAAGGGCTAGAATACACGGTTTCAAAAAAAAACAAAAAAAGATCACTCCTGATATCTATTTTTTCAGTTTTTTTAACAAGATAAAAATAGTTAAAGTCAACCCTTCAGCCTTCGGAAATGTAAAAAGAGTCAAGAAAATTGCATTCATCGAAAATTTGGTGTACTTAGGGCGAATCCTTCGTGTATTATTGAAACCTTTGAATGCAATTTTTTTGTAGTTTTTCGGCCTTTTTCACTTTTTAGAGGACTGTAGACTTTTTTAAAATTAATTTTTAACCTACTAATTTAAAAATTAAAAAATTGAAAAATCGTCTTTATTTAAACATGGATAACAAATACATTTTTTTAAATTTTGAAACTGCAGAGTCCAGGCAACCTCCATTATAGTCCGGACTAACTTAACCAAAAAAAAGTTGGCCTTACTTACAAAATGGCGGCCATTTTGATTGACAGGTCAGCTAAAATCGCAGATTTCGCGTTTCAACATAGGACTTGCACGAAATTTTCAAACCTTACAAAGGTAGATCGAAAGATCATGCAAAAATTTATCACCTGTCAAAATTTCAAGTGCTAAAGTGCGTTTTTTGATTTTTGGTGAATTTTTGAAAATCCAATTTAGGCCAAAAATGAGAGAAAAAATCAAAATTTTACCAAATTGATCAAGAAAGCTGAAATTTGGGGTATACCCTATTTTCGACATGCTAAATCGATTGGAAACGGTTTTAACCCGTTTTGAGCAGTTCTGGAGCCTCCAGCAGATTTTTGAAACTCGAAATTCCCACAAAATTCCATCAAATGGAGATGGAAAGCTGAAATTTACTCTAAACTCAAATTTTAACACCCTCTGAAGACGACTTCAGGTGGGTTCAAGTCATTTTAGAGCCTCCAGCGACTTTTCTGAAAATTACTGGAGCCTCCAGTAGATTTTTGAAACTTAAAATTCCCGCAACATTGATTTATCAAATAGAGTTGGCAAGCTGAAATTTACTTCGCAGACTACAAGGTGGTTTCAAATGGTTTTGAAGCTTCCAGCTACTTTTAGGAAATTTCAATTTTCCAAAAAAACGCCATACAACCTTTCAAAAAGTCGCTGGAAGCTCCAAAACGACTTGAAATCCACCAGCAGTCAACTTCGTAACGTATTGAAATTAGTTTGCAGAATGAATTTCGACTCTCCATCTCAGTTTGATGAAATTTTGGGGAAATTTCATGTTTCAAAAATCTACTGGAAGCTCCAGTAATTTTCAAAGAAGTCGCTGGAGGCTCTAAAATGACTTGAACCCACCTGAAGTCATCTTCAGAGGATGTTAAAATTGGAGTGTAAAGTAAATTTCAGCTTTCCATCGTCATTGGATGAAATTTTGTGAAAATTTAAAGTTTCAAAAATCTGCTGGAGGCTTCAGGAATTTTCAAAAAGTCGCTGGAGGCTCCAAAACGACTTGAAATTTACTTGCAGTACTTCGTAGCGTATTGAAATTAGTTTTTAGAATAAATTTCAGCTTTACAACTCCAATTTGATGGAATTTTATGAGAATTTCGAGTTTCAAAAATCTACTGAAGGCTCCAGAACTGCTCAAAACGGGTTGAAACCGTTTCCAATCGATTTAGCATGTCGAAAATAGGATGTATCCCAAATTTCAGCTTTCTTGGTTAATTTGGTAACATTTTGATTTTTTCCCTCATTTTTGGCCTAAATTGGATTTTCAAAAATTCACCAAAAATCGAAAAACGCATCTAAGCACTTGAAATTTTGACAGGTGATGAATTTTTGCATGATCTTTCGATCTACCTTGTAAGGTTTGAAAAATTTCGTGCAAGTCCTATGTTGCCCTCACTTCCCTTAAAATCTTGAAATATCCCATTGTATTGAAAAAATCAAGAATTGGCGAGTAAAATTTCGCCCCCCTCCCCTTCACCATATGAAAAGTGAAGTTGAAGAATATCAGCTGCCAAAAATTCTGTTTTTTTCATTTTGAGGTTTTGTTGGACACCTTGTAGCGAATTCCATTTTGGAATACAATCATATAATTATATTTTTTGGCCTTTTCCAACAAACAAAATTGAAAGTGGTAAGAACCAAAAAGTTTGAGGTGTGAAAAAAGTATACCTAACTAAAATTTTTTCATTTTTTTCCTCGGTGGTATTTTGTTTATCAAGATGTGATCTTCCATGCAGTTTTTGTGAAAATTGTACATTCGCTCTATTTTAATCGAAATAAGGATGCAAAAGTATGGTACACTTTTTTGAAAATGTGTTGTAAGTATTTAAAGGATCAGTGAGTCTCAAAATTTGAAAAAAAATTAGAAAGTTGCTTTAGTTATTGGACCTCTTCCTCCTCCACTCCATGTGACCCATATATTTCTTATTTCAATTATTTTGAAAAAATTGAATAATTTGAAAATGTATTTACATATAGTGTACGGAGTAAAAACTATAGATACCTAGTAAAGGTAGACGGGAAGGAACGATGAGTGGTATGATTTTGATTGGCCTATTTTTATCCTCAAAGGAGAATATGGCAATATTGCTCCCTTCTTATCGATGGAAAATTAGTGGAAGAGCTATAGAGAATTACTGAGAGAGAGAAAAAAAAAGCTACTCGACTTTATCCTCGTTCTCATTCTCACATGTTCGTTGAGTTGACATTGATTGATTCAGCGTATTAAAGTATAGGTAATTTTACTCAATTATCATCAAAATTTTGGAATATTCTAATCTGGTTTGTTCTTCTTTTTTTTCCTTCAAAACACCCCTATAATTTTCTTCCACGAAAATCATCCCTTGTACGAACTGGCAACCCTGTTCGCGTTTAGTTTCAATACATTTGCATTGTTTCCACTTCAGTAGACGACCATTTCTCATGTTTTCAGACTTCAATCCTTTGACTAAACATAAAACCCCTGGAACATCATCGATAATTTGTGTTTCTCTGCAGGTACCTCTACCTATCAGGAACTAATTTGAATATTCGACTCTCTACGCTATGTCTGAATCTTTTTTTATAATTTTCATCAAATTAGAGGATGTTTATACGTGTATCTAGAGATACTCGTAGATGTACAAGTGGAATGGAAAAAGACCTGTAGATGCGTTGAAACACAGACCAATTTTTTTGTCCTTTAACTAAAAGTGACAACGACGACCCAACGATACAGTATTGTTTGCTGTTAGGCATGTTGAAAAGGGAAATCAAACGGTTAATTATGCATAACCCTTTTATACAATGGGAACATTGGTTTTAGATTTTTTTTTTGTTGGTGATGTGATGTGGAATGCGTGGTGGTTTGTTTAAACATTTGATTATTTATATGTTATCCTTGGTCCTTGGATCCTTCGTTCTCATTGTATTGGATATCGAGTGTTTAAAATGGTATGCGAGCTGGAAGCGACGATAGCTTTTGGTTTTGTTTGAGAAACCGTTGAAATAATCGAATAAGGAAATGTATAGAGGATGTGTGTGAGGGTGAAGAGAGAAGGGTCGATTTGTTTGTATTTAGATTCGGGGTATTATCAGGGTAATTTGAAGACGCTAAAGGAATTGGGATAGAATTTTCGGGTTCTTGTATACAATTCAGAGTGATAAATATTTTTTCTCATTTGGACATTGCCCATTAAATAAACCTAGCCAGCTTCTGTACGTCTACGTAAATACTTGTTCCTCCTACAATTTTCTGTGAAGAAATAGGCGCGACTTACAGTACATATTCGGGTTACTGACTTTGAAATGATTCACAGATAGAGACGAAAAAATTGAGTGTTCTTTGCGTTGTCGTCGACTGTCTCTCGTGAGTGAAGAAAAAAGGTACTTATGCATTCATAATTTTTATTTAGTCGTCAGGCGCTTTGGTTCAATAAGGAAAAGACGAGCTAATTGTATAGGTAACTTTGAAGAAACTTGACCTCGCAGTTAAAACGCATGACTTGCCGGATTCTTTGGTCAGTCGCCGTACTTCGCCAATATGAGAAGAGAGCTTTAATAGCAGATGCGATGTTATCAAAATACTACGTGATGCCTGTCTTTTCTTCAAACTTGAGGAGGATGTGTTCTTTTAAAGGCTTCAAAATTTCAGAATCAATTACACGTGTTTCGTTCTACTACGAGTATAATGTTTATGCAATATTCGATTTACTAAATGAGTCAGTCGCAATCCCAGGAGCGCATTTTTCTCTTCGCCCACTTTAAAAATAATAATAATAATGTAAAGTACACGCGCTGCTTTATAATACTCTTATAAGTACATCTACATAATGATTCATTACTGTAATACACCAGCCATCTGTCACCCTTGGCGAGTTCATCGCGGATATCAGGATATGTTAAACACTTATGATGGTATACCTGTAAATTTTTTTTTACAATTTTATGGAAAACCATAAACAGTTAAGTTATAGTGAAGATTGGTTCGAACCAATTATTGTTGGTACGTAATATACTATACGTTCTTCGAACAGTTATGGAAGAATGCACTCTTCGATGTAATTAATTTCACGACCAGTTACATTAGTCTTATGGCAGTAGAGTAAAAAGGAAAGAAGAGGAAAAAAATTGCAAAAATTATCGTGTTTTTTTCTCCATTACACGACATTGCTTTTACGCGTACAGTGTTGTCTTTGTGGTAAAAAAATCTCAGCCTGAGTACGTCGTCGTCGTTCTGTTCAGTGCTTTAGTGTTCGCAGTGTTCGCGGTATCTCGACCATTGTAACGCGGAATTATGTTGGAAAACTGGAAATTGCTGCATTTGTAGCGTCTTTGTTCAATTATAAAATGATTACGGCGGCGGTCGACTTACCGCCGCATGAGATAGTGGAACTTGATTACAAAGTTGTATAAGCCAGATGGCTTGAATGAAGCTTGACCTGTAAATCGTACGAGTAACAAACGTTGGTACAGCATTGTCGGATGATTAAAGTCAGCGCTTAGCCGATGTACTTTGTTTGTACTAGAAGGGCAGGGGGTGCAGGGATCGAGATCGATCTGGGAATTCTTACGTATAGTTGAGATTTTTTTTCTTGGGCTGAAATACCTGTTTGAGTTAATAGAGAGCAGAGACTTGAGAGGTTGATTTTCCTGAATAGTGGTGATTGATCATTGTTTTGGTGAAAGAGGAGGGGGTGGGGAAGTTGGAAATTGGTTCAAAGTGTGCAAAATTAGTCAACATTTTGTACAAATTTGTAAAAAAGTTTCCTAAATTGAAAAAAATTATGAAAAATTGCTTAAAATTTATATGTATACCTTACTAGTAAATAGTGTACCTTAACTGGCAAAAAAGTTTTTGAACTTGACAAAGCTAAATCGAAAGAGCGTTCAAAAATACATCATCAGTCAAGATTCCAGTTGCTGAAATGTATTTTTTGATTTTTAGTGAATTGAAAATCAAAGGACCAGAAATGTGAAAAAATCAAAAGTTTTCCAAATTGATCTAAAAAGACTGAAATTTGGTGTGTATTTCATTTTCGAGCTTCCAAGATTGGAAATGGTTTCAAACCGTTTTGAGTGGTTCTGGAGCGTCCAGCAGATTTTGAAAGTTGAAATTTCCAGAAAATTTCACCCAATAGGTAAAGTAGGAAAGCTGAAATTAAGTGATATGCGATTTTCAAATTTCTAATATTCATACTGGTTATGCTTACTCAATTAATGACAAAGTTCTCAGTTTCAAAATTCACAACTGTGCCTCAATTTTTACTGCTGAACTCACTGCCATAAAACATTGCCTAATAGATATAATTTCCATTCAATCAGAAAATAAAAAATTCTCAATCCAAAGCGACTCACTAAGTTCATTGCTATCCATTCAAAACATTTTTTCTGACCATCCCATAGTCCAAGCCATACATAAGTCCCTTTTTAACCTCCAATATTATGATTACTCAATTAGCTTCATGTATGTTCCCAGCCACATAGGTATCACTGGAAACGAAACTGTTGATAGATTAGCAAAAACAGCCGCTACCCCTCCCCTCTTACCACTCTCACTCCTGATGACATTAAATCTCTAATCACTCACAACACATTTACTAACTGGCAGAACTTTAGTCACAACAAACTTCAAACAAACTCTTCCAACCTAAAAAAACTACTCTCCCCTGGAAAAATCTAGGCCACCTGAACAGAAAAGAAGAAATCCTGATTACCAGACTAAGAATAGGCCACACAAAAATTACTCATAACCACTTATACCAAAAAGAACCAAAACCCTCATGCCAATTTTGCAGAAACGAACCCATATCCATCCAACACATACTTTTCAACTGTCCCCAACTAAAACAAAACAGACTTACACTACAGATAAAACTAAAAGAAAACCCACCTACTATCCCTGACGAACCCTCAGAAATACAAAAATTCATCTCCCTAATAAAAAACATCAACCTCACAAACCAAATCTAACCCCCCCCCCTTACGGGTGTAATAATCTTGTAATTATAAACACCAAAAAAAAAAAAAAAAAAAAAAAACTAGGCTAATGGGCTTGAATCTACCTCCAGGGCTCATTCTCAATTATTTTTTAAGCAACCAAGTTTCCAAAATTACTACTGAAGGTAATTTTTCTTTTCAAAATTTTTGGTCACCAAAGTTACTTTTTTTCTACAATTATGTTTGACAAATCAATTTTTTCAAATCATGGTCTCATTTCTAAAATTTTAAGCACTCGTAATCAAATTTTCAACCAATTCACTTTTTTCTTTTTCCTGCTGGTTACACTGTTCTGCATTTTTCTGAAATTGTCGAAGTCTCGCTTTCTGCCAAAAATAACAAAAAAGCTCGTTTTTTGCCAAAATTGCCCAAAAGAGTTGTTCTTACCCAAAAATCACTGAAAATTGTCGTTTGTTTATGAAAAAATTCAAATATCCCAGTTTTTTTTTCAAAAATTGACCATCTCACTGTAAATGCCAAAAAATCTTTTTTTTTTGCTAAAATTATTCGAATTTCGCGTTTTTCAACTTTTTAAAAAAAGTCGTTTTTTTTACCAAAAAGTTGCGGAAGTCTAATTTTTTCTGCATAAATTGCAAAAAACCAGTTATTTTCAAAAAGTCTTGCTTTTTGCCAAAAAGTTTCTGGCAAAAACCAACAAAAATTATCGTTTTATACTAGAATAAAGTTGAAAATTATCTACCAAGAAATTTCACTTTTTTGCTAAAAGATGATGAGAAGTTTCCTTTTTTTCCATAAATATCTTTAAAAGTCTCGTTTCTTTTGGCAAAAATTACAAAAAATGTCTGCTTTTTGCTAAAGTTGACAAAATCTTGGGTTTTTTGCCGGAGAAAAAGCTCTGAAATTCGTTGAAATTGACAAAATTTTACTTTTTGCCAGAATATTGCCAAAAATTCTCACTTTTTTATGTCAAACAAAGATCTTGCAATTTTTCATTACCAAAAAGTTGTGAAATTAGTCTCTCTTTTCTGACAAAAATTCGGGAAAGGTATAATTTTTTTCTGGGTTGGAAATATGAAAATCCAGTGATTTGATTCATAATTCGAATCACTTTCACGAATCCTTTTTTTGATCCGCGTTTTGATTTTTGCGGTATTTTTAAATTAAATTTTGAGATAGGTAGGTACGTAATTTATCCTTTTAAAATGATATTTCAAGCTATTGTTGCCAATTTTTGGCAATTTATATCATTTTTATGCTCATTTTAACAGTTTTTATGATATCAATTTTTGCCAAATTTTATTCCACTTTGACAATACTTCACATTAATTAATCGTAGCTTATTGGCAATTTTTAAAAATCTATGCAATTTTCACGAACTTTTTCTAAATATCTAAGGTATTCATTTCATCAATTTTTACTCGTATTGAATTTGTTTTCATGTCAACTTAATCAACTTTTTCAACGTCTTTTTACGCAATTTTCGTGAAATTTATGTTCAATCGTACCAACATTTCACTAATTTTTTTGGTAATATTCAAATTTTGATAATGCAACCCGCCCAAAATATTGCAGAAGAAGGGAAGAATGGGGATATCTTGAAAATAAATTCGCAAGTACAAAAAAACCCTGCTGTTTGCTAAAATTATCGAAGTCTCAATCGAGTTTCATTTTTCAATATATTTTATTTGGAATTCTTATTATTTCGTTTTTTTTTTTATTATTATTATTGAAATGTTCTAACATATTTTTGGTAATTTTTTTCTTTAAAATGTTTTGTTCGAGTTTTGTAAGTTTTTTGACTACCTTTTGGTTACTTTTTCATACTTTTTTGGTTACTTTAACCTTTGTTACTTTTTTTTTTTTTTTTTTTTATATAAAATTGAGTACACGTTCTGCTCCTCTAATCTAGTCATCAAGTCATTATGTTGGAATTAGGGTTAAAGTGAATTTTAGTTTTGCAACTTCCTTCACCGAGTGAAATTTGTATAGAAATTCAACTTTCAAAATTCTGCTGGAGGCTCCAGAACTGCTCAAAACGGTTTCTATCCATACAAGGAGCCGAAAATAGGGTACATTACATACTGAATTTATCAGCTTTCTCAGTCAATTTCCCAAGATTTTGATTTCTTTTTTCATTTTGGCCTAAAATTTGACTCTCAAAAATTCACCTGAATTGAAAAAATACACTTCAGCGCTTGAAATTTTCACTGAAGATGTATTTTTGCACGTTCTTTTTCTTTCAACCAATTTTATGCTCGAATAAAATTTTTTTGCCAGCTTATACCTACCTCTGACTGCTTTACTTCTGCAATCTTACTCGATGTAGAATTGCTAGATGTGTCATTGAAATATCAAACCCTCCGGTTAACGTGACGATTAGTGTGATATCTAAATTACGCTCAGTCGCCACATTTTTCATCGTTTGATGGTGATGTTCAAGTTTTAATTAACGTATGAAATATGCGACGCATACAGCAGCTTACGACGTTTCCTGCCTGGATAAGGTGTATAGAATCACACTAAATGAATTTCAATTCAGCGTTTTATTTCATACGCGAATTACAATAATAGAAAAGAGCACGCTCGTATAGAATCGCATGCTCGCCTTCTAAATGCTTTAATCAATATTATTTATGAATGACAAACGACGACGCGACGCGACGCACGCGAAAAAAAATAATTACCCCGTCGCGAAAATGGTGGAGATGAATTTTCATATGTGTGCTGTGTGGCTCTGGTTGCTGTAACATTGCCGAAGGCGATAATGCGGCGAGCACCACACGTCCGCGACGACGTCGAATCGAATGTCGACGAAGATGAGAATGAAGGGAAACAAGAGTCATCGACTTTCATAAAAACCTGTACGAACACATAATTACCTGGTAATGGCATGGCACTGGCAGTCGAATATATATATTTTTACGAGGAAAGTACTCGATACGTATTTTTCTCGAGAAACTGGAGTTTTCATCGGCGCGGCGCGTTGGCTTGGCTCGCTCTTGGCTGGAAGCCTGGAGAACTGGAAGACGCAAGGACAGAGTTATATGCGACCGATGTTTTAATTAGTCGCGGATAAGAATCTTTTTATACGTCGTATGTGGCTTGGCTTGACTTGGCTTGGCTACGCTACGTGTATGAATAAAATGAATACCTGTGCTCGTATATCATCGTTTCTCTGCGATGTGATGGGTTTGCTTTATTACTCGTATAGCCTACGTACGAATACGACGCGGCGATGTACGCGGTGTGATCCTCAACGAGTTTTGAGTAATGGAAAATATAAATATTATGGGCGTTCAATAGGTCACGACTGATGTTTGAATATGATTAGAGCGTTTTCGAATTGAGAAAAAGTTGGAAACTTACGAATGAGTCATTCTTGGAGAGGAGACTTTACATCCATTTTTTAAATGGGTTTTTAACCACAGGGTCCATTCCACGTCAATTCGACCAAGAAGTGGTAGGAGGGGGGGGGGTCGGCAAATTTTTCCTGTGGAAAGACCTTTAGGAAGGATGACCAATGGCGCAAATCGCAGCCCTCTAGCCCTTTTTTGAAGGCTGTTAGGGGGTGTCAAAGTTTTCAGTGAACTTGAGATATCATCCATTTGAGCAGTGGATTACTCGATAACCACAATACCTACCAAAATGGAACTTTTTCCAATAGTTAGGGGTTTTGAAAGGCGTTTTGCTGATATCACAAAAATCAGTGTTGCCACTTTTTTCGTACGAAAAATTAGCTCGAAAATTTTCAAAACGTAGTTTTCATATCGTTCCAACTCTCAAAAAATTCTGAAAAAAATTTATTATGGACAACTTTTCATTCTGAATATTAAAAAATGGGTATGATTTATCGTTACGACAAAAAAGGGGGAATGCACGACAAAAATAAGGGGTTTAAGCGACAGAAAAAATAAATATCACAGCCCACAAAAAACACGACAAAAAAATTACTTCAACGACAGGCATTTTATATTGCACGGTAAAAAAATGCATTCAACGACAAATAATTATTTTACACGACAACCGGATAAGCGAAATTCACGACACAATAGTATCTAGGAACGACTAATTTTATGATTAAAAACGGCAATTTATACAATTAAAAAGAGACTAAACAGACTACACATTTGCAAATTGATAGAAAAAAAAGTTTCATTGCACCAATAGTGCCCTTTTGGATTTAGCTGGCCTCCCACGTTTGCGTTTTTGGCCGAAGGAAATGGATTTCGCCTGGTGAGGGGGGGGGGGTCCCGAACACATTTCTGACAACTTTGCATTCCAAGTACATACATGTTTACATGTTGTTCTTATCATGAAATAAGGGCATGAGCAAATTGATAATTTCAAATTGTTCGATACAATGCTGATTTTCCAAATTCCGTTTTCCAATGTTTGTCTGCAGATTTGAAGGTTTTGATCAATTTGGGAGTAATTTGAGTGTTTGGCTGTGCTGGAGATGGTGAAAAAAAAGGAAGCAGCGCTGGAATCGCCTGGAATTCGAATCACTTTTTTGTTTTGAGCAGCCCATTGATACCCAGAGATCCCTCCTTTAAAGACACATCTGGTGAAGTGGCAAAATGTAGACAGTTTTGAATTACAACTTTATCATATTCCATTGAACCAATCATGTGCAGTTCAAACACTATACCCAAGTACAGATGTAGTTGTCGCTGAAAATCATACTTTGTCGTTCTAACGCTCATATCTGTCGGGAGAAGTAGTCGTGATTCATAAACAAAAATAGTCGTGATGACTACCTGTTTAGTCGTTTAAAACCTTCTGTTTTTAGCACCTAATTTGTAGTTAATACCCCTCTTATTGTCGTAAGACTTGCCTGTCGTTCAAACCACCTTTTTTGTCGTTCGATTAAATATTTCCCTTAAAAAATTGGGAGGGAATTATTTCGTGAAGTAGATTTAAAAAAATTGAAAGTTTGCGAAAAAATGCGATTTTTTGATTTAAAACATGAAAAAAAGTTTTGATTGGTGAAGTTGACCCATTTGACCCCTATTTTCACGTATCCGTTGAAAAAGATGAAAAACCACTTTTACTCAATGAGATAAACTCATCACAAAAAAAATCAAAATTCGTGAAAAAATTCAATTTTCAATTCCGAACATCAAAAAAAGTTTAAATTTGTTCAGTTGTCTTATTTTGACTTCTTTCTGACGTATTTCATGAAAAAGTTGATAAAAGTTATACTCATAGCAAAAAAATTAAAATTCCTTTTATTTTTTGAATCTTTTCGAATTTTGATTTTTTTGATGAGTTCATTTCATCGAGTGAAAAGGGTTTTTCAACTTTTTCAACGGATACGTAAAAATATGAGTCATTTTTACCAATCAAAACTTTTTTTCATATTTTAAATAAAAAAATGGTATTTTTTCGCAAAATTTCAATTTTTTTAAATCGACTTTACGGCATAATGCCATCCCAATTTTTCAATATGTTGTTCAGTAAGAAAAGTTGTCCATATTATATTTTTTTTCAGAGTTTTTGAGAGTCGGAACAATTATAAAAACTACGTTTTGAAACTTTTTGAGCTGATTTTTGTACGAAAAAAAGTGGCAACATGGATTTTTATGATATCACCAAAAAGCATTTAAAAACCCCTAACTATTGGAAAAAATTCCATTTTGGTATGTATCGCGGTTATCGAGTAATCCACTGCTGAAATGGATGATATTTCAAGTTCACTGAAAACTTTGACACCCCCTAGCAGCCTTAAAAAAGGGCTAGAGGGCTGCGATTTGCGCCATTGGTCATCCCTTCGGAAGGTCTTTCCACAGGAAAAATTTCAAAAAAATCGCCGACCCCTTCCCCTACCACTTCTTGGTCGAATTGACGTGGAACTACCCATTAATACTTTGAGTACTCATCATTTAGTTACTTATGGGTAGGTACCTACCTTATTTTTTGGAACTTGGGCTGAATTTTACCCCAACTTTTTTTAAGATCTTACCAATTTTTGGCGATGATTCGTAATTTTTATGATTTTTTGAGCATGTAATGACGACGTTGTATGTAATTTTTAGTACGAGTTTCATCAGATTGTGATGATTTTCAATTATCATTTTAAGTTAACCTTGTTTTATAAGCGATTTTTGACAAGTTTTCTGTAATCTTACAGGCATTTCTTCAATTTTTGTTGATTTGAAATTATTGTAACGCTTCTCAAAGAGAATTTTCAAACATTCTTCTTTGAAAGTTCCAAATAGGCATCCATTTGAATAACATTTTCAGCATGCACCATATCCACAGGTTCCTGATAAGTAGATACGTATTCACTATTCAGAGTAGATAACGAAAACCTACTGACAGAAAATCCTTTTTTTTTGAACCATCAATCATGACATCTAATTACCCTTTTCATCTTCACCAATACCAATAACGCGATTCATGTCCAAGCTGGACGCATCCACAGTGGAGAACCCGGACAGATTTAATTTTTCCAAAACAGGTGGAAAATTTAAACAGGGCGTTTATAGGATTAACGTGTGTTGGGTTAGATTACAGCAGAGTATCTAGTTATTTAGGTGTTTTGCTACCTGGTTGATCTACCATCAATCGACCATTATTTACCAGCTGTTTCATAAACGTAGGTAATAGGGATTCCAGCCTTCAATTAGGGATTAATAAATCTCCGGTTAAACGAATATATCCGAACAGGAGGACAACAGATGGGTGCATCAGATTTCTTGCATGTTTAAGTCAACTTATTTCCTCTATTCTTCCTTCTCTGTTTTACTCGAATTATACGAGTTTGCGTGTTAGTACAAAATCCAAGGACAAAAGTGAACCAAAAATATAATTTGACGGTTTGGTTTACAAAAGGCCTATGATAAAGTGGTTTCCTTATTGTAATCTTACGCAACTGGAACTTTGCCTGATCAAGTGATCAGTTTCGACTTTTGGTTAATTTCGATGTTATTTTCACATTTTATCAGTTATCCTCGAATAGGAACAAGAGATTAACCTTTGGTACTTTTTTAAAATCAGTTTCGCGAAAAACTAAACATTCGTATCTCTTCAGAAAACAGTACAAACATTTGCACAAAATGATAACCATATTATAATCTTGAAAAAAAAATCAATTTCGAAGTTGATACGAATTTTATCCATTTTTCGAATGAAAAACAAGAGAAGTTAAAAAGCACGTGGGCGATGTTCCCATCTTAACGCCTACTTCTCAATAAATCATCACATTGGTTCAGTCGTCGTGACTCGAAAGTTGGTAAATTATTTAAATTAAACAAGTAGGTACAAATTTTATCGCGCTGGCGGTCTATGAAATATTATCCATACCTTCCACTTACTTATTAGGAACTCTTTTTTTTTCTTCTTTTTTTTTCAATTGAAAAGTTCGAACACCTTCTTCAAAGCTAAGTTTGGCGACATGTGGAAAAAATTGAAACCGATGAGATTAATTTGGACCTGTGTACATTCAACTTTTAAGTACGAGTAACAATGTATATACTCAATGTTGACCTTGTCATTAAAATTTTCCATTTCGCAATAACTTCGTTTTCTCTTTTCAGTAAATTACTAATCAAAGGTACATACAAGCTATGTAGGTACCTACCGGTTTATTCCATTATTTACGCCAAACGCGAAGAATTTTTAGAATATTCCCAGAATTTAATTCACCAAGTGCTCGAATTTTTGCAACGAGTGAGCGAAACTAATTGTTATTATGGTGACTGTAGCAATTTTCACGTGATGACTTCAGCGTAGGTATATTACGTCGAATGTTTTATCCATTATCCAATGTAAACAAATATTTGCAGCGAGGAAATGAGACTGGTTTCCGTCTATAAGCTAGAAAATTTTCTAAATTTAGAAATCGAGTTCCTAAGTACATGAAAAGCATGCTGTGATAAGAAAATTCATTGTTGCTGTTATTAAAAAATAACTGTAAAATTGTCCATTTTGAATCTCAGAATTGCTGACTCAAAATCAGGACGTCTACGCAAGAATTTTTGATATTTCATTTGGGTAAATGATTTTTCAGTTTAGTGGTATCGATTCGATAGAGCTGCCCATTTTTTATGTTTAGAATTGCTCAATTGCAAGGATTGTACTCGAAGTTACTATTAGTAACTTTTCAAAGAAAAGTTCTAAAATATCGAAAAATTTCCATAAAAACTAAAAAAATTAACAAATTTGAAAAAAAAACAAAAAAATGAATAAATTTTGATAACTTTTTCAAAAAATTTTGAATTATCGAAATAATAAAGTTCGAAAACCACATCAGAATTACGATGAAAATTCGTAAATCTAAAATTTAATATTCAAGTTTGTACCTCAGTACCTACTTACCTGCCTTGATTTTAAATTAAAATAAAAGTTAGGTACTTTTTTATAATTCCGAAAATATATTTGTTTAAACAATAAAAAAATAATTTGGTGTGGGTACTTCGATTTTTCTCTCTCAAAAATTAAAATTATGTCCAGTGGGGGGGGGAGGAGGGTTATGACAATTATGGACTTGCAGCTTCAATTTAGCGCCCCCCCCCCCCCCCCAGAAAAGAAATACGAAAAAAGGATAGTTTTTTTTCAAAATATTATAACCAGAATTTTTGAAAAAAAAATTAAAATAATGCTCTAATTTAAATGGCCTTAGGTAGGTACTGCTTTTTTAGCGTTACGAATTTTATTTTTCCTGATTTGATGGATTTGGTCTTGTTTTGATCGATTTTTACATCTTGAGTTGTAGCGATTTTTTTCCAAAATAATTTTTTCATGATTTTGTTTTGAGTTTTGATGTTTTTTTTGCCTAAATTGGTGCTGAATTTTATCACCTCGAGTTTTCGTAATTTCTTCATAAAAATTTTTTCTTTTGAATTTTTATAAATTCTTTTTTGGGGGGGTTTTCAGTGATTTTTTCGGAATTTCCATTTTTTTCTGTTCAAATTTTGGCGAAGTTTCTCCAGTTTTGATGGAATTTTTAACTTGGAATTTTCACGATTTTAGTTTTGCTTTAAATTACGGTCATTTTTTTGCCTTAATTATGACTGTTTTTTTAACAGTTTTTCATATGGTCTGGTGCTTTGAAAAAACTAATGATTTTTTTGTTCACATTTTTGTGGAATTGTGAATTTTTTTCTTCCAAAAGTTATGAATTCTTTTATATAAATTTTGATTATATTTTTATGGTGTGAGGGAAGCTTCTTCAAGATTTGATGAGTTCGTTTTTTTTATTTTCATCTTTTGTGGTGGATTTTTTTTCTTCAGAATCTTGATATCTTTCATTCGTTGATCCCTCTCTGGCTCTCTCCTTTCCCTTTACGTCCCAGTTATGAGGAAGGTCCTCGGGATTTACTTTCTCTTTGAACAATTTTTTTTCAAGTTCAAATTATTTTGTCTTGAGTTTTGCTGAAAATGTTTTTGATTTTTTTCTGAATTCGTACTTTGAGTTTTAACTCTTGCGAATTCTCTGTTCTGAATTTTCAGTGATTTTTCCTGAACTGAATTTTCGAGAGTTTTCCAGTTTCATCCCTTTTCATAATTTTATTTTGAATTTTATCGATTCGTTTTTCTGACTAAATTTTTTTTCTTAATTTCGGCGAAACCTTTTTTCTTGAATTTTTGTAATTTTTATGAAATTTCCTCCTAATTTTGCGTCAAATTTTAGTAATTTTTTTCTGCTTAAATTTTTGTAGAATTCTCTTTTTTACACTTTTTTTGTTTTTTTTGTTTTTTTTTTTTGGATTTTAAGATCTTGTTGTTTTTATTTCGAATTTTTTGGGGGGGCTTTCTTGATTTTTTTTTTTACGTTTCATTTTTCTTTCAATTTCAATAATTTTGTTGCATTCTCCTCCCCCGTTTCTTACCTTTGATTTTAATGTTTTCTGTTCTAAAATGATTCTTCTTATTTACGGAATTTTTCACAAATTGTTCATTCTTTATTCTCTATACTCGAATATTTTTTTTCGTCGATTGCTCGCTCGTGTCAAAATTCCGGCAATTTTACAATTGACATTTTTGTGTTTAATTTTCTGAAATTATTTCGGATAAGATTAAATTTAGTGTCTCCCTCTTGTTTCAATTTTGCAATTTCTTTCATTAGTTCGGCATGTTTTTTCAAGCTGTTTTTTTTTTGTATTTTTGCCTAGTTTACTTTCAAAGTGTTGATAATTATCTGTTTTGAGCTTTTGCTAGTTTTTTTCAGTGGTTTTTATTCGAATTTTGATGATTTTTTTCTGGTCACTTTTTCTAGATTTTTTTGGTTTCTAAAGTTTACTTTTTTTGAGAAAAATTGGAGTACAATTCCTGCAATGTTTTTTCTGAACCCAGCTATTAATAGTATGTAGATTAGTGAAATTTTTTCAAAATGTTCCTGCCTCAGATGATTTTGAAAGTAACTTTTACTGCTCAAAATCGCTTCGTAAGTTGTCGTTTTTTTTCAAATATAACATCTTGACCACTTGGTGATAATTTGGCCGACCATTGATGACATTATCGAGTATACCTTTATTGAATTCACGAGCTTTTTCCATCACTTGGTGTATGTTGAGAAATTGTTCTCTCTTGCCCCTACCAGTTCAATCCTTTAGCCATTTCCGCACTCTTTCGGAATTTTATTGCTTATTAGATGCAGTGGTTTGATGATTTCTTCTTGTGCTACTACATATAAGAATTTCCAAAACTATGCTATCTTCACCTGCTCATCGGCCCCAGATCTGTGTACTTTTCAATTCTTGTATAATTTAAAAATCAGAAGTTATTTTTAGAACTTGGAAATTTCGTTATAATACTCGTATATCAAAAATAATCTCGAACAAAATTTTCACGAAGCAATACAACAAACCGATCACTCTGAAATTATCGCTGCAGCTGTTTCAAAATGTACGTCAAATCTGTCCAATTCGAGCAGATCAATTTCGTTGTGGATGTGGTATGGGTATGGATGTATGGAAATGCATCGCATTACCAGTTTGGACACAATTACGCTCGAGGGAAGAATTTTTGATGCATTAAATCTACTCTCGAAGTCCAGTGGACTGGGCTCACACATGTGAGTGAATCTGAATCCGAATACACATTCAACAAAACGGAATATTTAACATTACCCGGAAAGCGCGTTCCCGTTGCCGTTCCGTTTCTTTATAAAAATACTTGCATAAGCACACACACGTACGATCTTGTAAAAATATAAAGTAAAAGTGGCGAGATTTTAGAACCGGTTCTCATCTCGAATTCAGAAGTTGGCTCGTTGGCGTTAGCGTCATTTTAATCTGGCTCGAAGCTCGAAGCTCGATTCCGATTTCGTATCTGATGGAATAATTATTTTTCCATCGTCAATTCGCTCGAATCGAATTGCAGTGTGCAAATAGACGAACATCATTTAGATTTGTAAAAGATAAGAGTACCTATTCGTATGTACGAGTAGTTTTTCCAAAGAGAAATATCAGAACAGAAGCTATAGATGATGTTTTAAATAGAACCATTTTTAACACGGCGATAATTAATTATTCAATACGTTATTTTATGCATGCATACGTGCGAAATTGCGAATACAGTCTCACGCAAGTGCAACTGTGTAGCATTGGTATCGCTTGCTTGATGTGTACTGATAACACCAAAAGCTGCGAACGATGATACGATCGCGGATGCATCGCGGAAATTCCATTTATAATCTTTCAAACGCTATCTCGGTATTATCAATTGCACGACATATGAATTTTGCCCACTTGATATTGATAAAATTCCAACTGCGAAGTGCGAAGAATCTGCATCGCATCCTATCGTTTCCAGTATCAGCAACACTTGATCAAATTCAAAACTACTGGAACTTCTGGTGTTAATTTAATTAATATCGAGCTGCTACTCTATAGCTGTAGCATTTACTTACAAGTACATCGAGCTAGCGAGCAAAAAAAAAAAAAAGTTTCGCAAATGTGGAAATTTCATAAACTTGTTTACTAGTACATGACTAGATCACCATCGCGTTCGAGTATATGAAAATTTGTTTTTTTATTACGTGTTTTATCAAAGTACCTGCTACCTGCTTTGGACGATGTAAAAATACTCAATCTAGCCCGTGTTACATCTCGCCATCAAGAATACACCTTACCTTATAATTAGAGGTTTTACGCTTTAAAGAAAAAGTTTTTCAGCAAAAACTCAGCTAATCGTCCTTGTAAGTTTTCGCCGACTGATTGTGGTACTCGTACTTGTATAAACAGTTTTTTTAAATTAAATTTCGAAACAGCAATATCTACAGTTAGATTCGAAGAAACAAACGTCAAAACTTGTTGAGCTTAAGTACGTACGAAAGCCCAAGTAGCTGTATATGGCTCATGCCACCTCGCCCTTTACCTTGAATCGGTCTCGGGTTTTATTGCTATGTGACAAGAGAGAACCTTCAAATGCTGAATTCGATTTAACGACCTCTTTCTTGTTTATTGTGTTCGCGAATATTTTATATGTAATATTATTGTAAAAATATGAGTTGAAAAATGTTCAAAATAGTGGAAAAATACCTACCTGAAATTTGTACGGATTTGTTATAACCTATACGCAGCGGCCTACCAATTTTTTGTTGTAATGACTCGTCCCACTTTTATGGTCTGCTCTGTGTTTTTAGTTTAATTGAGATGACTAAGAATGGAAAATTTAGATGGGAATTTTAATACCATGGGCCAAATCGTTCATGGTGATTACTGATTAGGATTACTCAAGTTGTGTTGGGTTAGGTTAGTGAAAATCATTTCAATATTATAAATTACTGTTGGCAATTTTTAAACGTGAAATTAATATTTTGAAGGTTTAATTACTTATTCAATTTAATAATGATAAAGTATAAGTTTGGAATTTCAACACTGCTTTGAAAAATTACTGTTTTTTGTTACTTTTTTTTTTTTTTGAGTGTGGATGATTTGATGTGCAAACAGTGCTAAGTTCAAGAATCTTCATAAAAGAGTCTGAAATGAAACAGAGGGACATTGTGGGGTAGGACCCAAAAAATAAATTCATATTTGTGCTTGGCGACCTCAAAAACATTCCATTTGATATATCACTCGACTCTGATGATTTTTTGAAATTTTACCCCCCTTGTTGGGGCACAGAGGGACATTGGGGGGTAGGACACAAAAAATAAGTTCATATTCGTACTCAGCGACCTCGAAAACGTACCATTCGATATATCACTCGACTTTTCACGATTTTTCAAAATTTCAACCCCCTTTTTGGGGTACAGAGGAGCTTGGAGGAGTTGAACCCAGAAAATAAGTTGGTATTCGTATTCAGCGATCTCGAAAACATATTATTCGATATATCGCATGTCCAGATTCGTTTTTCAAATGTATGATTCAGTTGTGTGTTACTTGAAAAATCAAGCATCCCCCACCAACCCCTTGGGAGGGTTGAAGATCAATCAATGGTGGTGTGATTAATAGTTGGTTGTGTGGACTTTGTAAAAAAAAATTTGAGCGAAAACGAATGATATTAAGTGGTAACTTTGATTAATTTATTGGACTGACTTTTTTTGAAACACCTGCTCTTTCCACCCCTATTTTTAGACACTCCTCTTGAGGGATGGGTATCGAACATAGTACCAAATTGTCGAGAATTTGAAGGGGAACATTTTTAGTCATGGTAGTTTTTCTCGTAAATCTAATATTTTCGGAGTAAATCGCAAAAAACGTGAATCGGAACCGGTTTTAGCCCCCTAAAAAAATTAGCTCCGGGGTTAGGAGGGTCGGTTTTTTTTTTGGTAGTTCAGGGGGTTCATCTGAACACATTCCCGAAGAAAAAATTAATGTGCCAATTTTTTCCTTTTTGAAACCGCTATTTGCCTGGTCTATTATTAGCAAAGGCCAAAATGTTTTGAGATTTTTTGATAAAAAATAAAAATGTAACTTTTCGAATTTTCAGCCGATTTCTTTTGTTTTAAGGAATATTCTCAGCTTTTATATTTTTCTTTCTAAATTTTTGTAAGTAGCTTGTACCAATGTAAAAAAAAGTTGAAAAATTTATTAGATAAACTTTTTCTCCATTTTTAATTTTCTTCAAAATTTTTCAATTTTTGAAATATAGGTAATATTTTTTGACCTTTTTTTGATTGTTAAAAAATTGATAAATTTTACAGGGCTCGTACTCGGTTGTTACTTTTTTTGAAATTTTGATTACAAAAGTTGCCGTACTTTTTAAAAAAAATTATCCAAAATCCAATTTTTCCACATTTTAGTCTGACTCTGTGAAAAAAACAAGAAAAAAGTCTTAATTTTCGCCAAAAATACCAAAATACAAGACGCATTTATCAAAGGTGCCAAAAAACCTTGTTTCTTGTTTGTTAAAAATTTCTGAAAAATGTGTTTCTTGCAAAAAATTTTAATCTCGAAAAAGGAAGTGGGGAGGGATTGGTGAATAATTTTCTTAAAAATTCCAACTTCAAGGCCACGTTAGGTACTTATTAGTACGATGAAATGATGAACCGAGAATGCATATTTTACATAATTTTGAAACTTTTCTTCTATAATAAGTTGTACCTACTTAAATGTGCTCGTTCACTTGAAATTGTGCTGATAGAATGGTGACTGTTTTTGGAGGTAAGGGGAGAGAGGAAGGTCGTTTGTTTTACAGTAAATTTGGCAATTTTGCCATTTCTATCACTCCGGCATATGACAATAGGAGTAATTGCACCCCCCCCCGCCGATCCTCCGGGACAACATTTTTCTTAAAGGGGACATCCTAAGGAACATTTTAATGCAAAGTTGCCAAAAAAAAAAGTTGGCCTTCCTTACAAAATGGCGGCCATTTTGTAAGTAAGGCCAACTTTTTTTTGGCAAGTTTGCTTTAAAATGTTCCTTAGGATGTCCCCTTTATGAAAAATGTTGTCCCGGAGGATCGGCGGGGGGGGGGGGGGTGCAATTACTCCTATTGTCATATGTCGGACTATATGATTTAAGCCACGAATAGCCTTTTTTATTCCATTTTGCTTTCTAAAAGCACCCACTTTATTGTGTTGAAAACAAACCCAAAAATTAAAAATACACCCGAAAACACATCCTGCTGTTTGATTCGAATTTCCCCTCCCTCTTCGTCTTTCTTTAGCGACCTTTACGGATCCATAGTATTAATGATAAAAAACTAATATAGGTATTTTACTTTTCTTATTTTTTTTTTCCTTAAAAAAATGGTATTTTACCTACATTAATTTATTTCTATTCAAAGTACCCGCATTAGTATTCATCGTGAAGTACCGAGATACCTATAAAGCGTGGATATATCGTAATGCTTTACAATTCTATATAAAAAATTCAAACTGATCATATTCTTGAATTAAATAATATACTAATGTTTAAAATGCGCTTAGGCCTTGAAATGATCCGGACTTGTACTTACACGCGATGCCGCAGACCTCCGTGAAATAATAAAAAATCATAAACCAGCAAAATTATTACTACTTATCTGTACCTCTACCTATACCATACCGCATAGGTATAGGGTACTTTTATTAAGAAAGAAAGAAAGAAGGAAAAAAAAGATCAGCATTAATATTCAACTAGCGCGAAAAATAAAATAAAGGCTGAGCTGAATGGATCTGCAATCTGCATCTAGATATAAATTTAAATTACTTACATAAAAACAATCCTCATCGTCGTATTGATTTTAGCTTATTATAGTCGAATCATTTGTTTGGATATTCCACGCGGTTTTGCTGAAATTCGCATATAATGGAGGAAACGGTGCGGCTTTGCAGGTAAAAAAAAAAGCTTTAGGTATGGACAGAGTCGCTGCGTTCAATTCAATGGTAAAATAGGTATCCGTTATAACTGTCGTCGTGCCTATATAGTGTATTTTTGCATAGTGTAGAATGTGTATAGGTGAGTTGATGTAGTAATGGTATGAGTTAATGCGTCCGACTTGTAACCCAGAAAAGTGAAAAGAGCAGAAAAGATAAAAATGTAGGTATAAAGATGGAGATACTGTAACACACAAACGATGAAACGAGCCTATATATGCAGAGAAGTGTTGTATTCGCGTATAGCAGGAGAAAAAAAAACGGGGTTAAAATAAACGAGTTAGATCGGACATAAGAGACGCGATGGACGATGGACCAAACCAAACGACTCCATATAAACTCGGCTCTGGCTCAGACTGAAAAATTAGCATTCATTTACATAAACAAACTATAAATATTAATGATCGCGCCGTGATCTAATGTACTTACTGATGTGTAGTGTACCTACAGAAACAGTACGAGTATGTGTACGAGTATTTTATTGGATGCACGAGGCTGAGATATTCTTGAAATTCGCATAGCTTTGGTTAGCTTCGTACGAGCATAAAGTGGTGTTTTTTTTGGAGGTATATGATCTTGAAATTGTTAGTCGTGAAGTATCTGTTTCATGCAGGAGGACTCTGCGAGCTCGAATTGATACTCGTCAAATTGAATGAAATGGGAAGATATGAAAAGAGCTGTTATTTGAGTACAATTCATTGAAGTCGTGTTCTCAAAGGCTCGCTTGAGAGGGATCCTTTTCTTTGATTTCAGTGAAAGTTTGATTTTTCGAAGAAGGCTTTTTGAAAACCTCGTAATTAATATGTTTGTTTTCCAATCTTGATATCTCGATGTGTAGGAAATTTAAAAAAAATTTTAAATCGCTATTTTTCATCAGAAGTGACGTTCTTTGACGAAAGTGTGATATTTCTAAAGTACGCTGGTAATTTCCAGTTGAACCAATAAAAATAGAATTCATTTTTCATGTCAAGCCTCCTCTTCTCCTCTCTTGCTGAAAAATCATAGTTTTTGGCTATTTTTGTACTTTCTTTGAGAGTGAGATCATTTTTCCCCGAGCATGAAGAAGTGACGTTCTTTAGCAAAAATTTGATATTGCTGAAAAATCATCGTAGTTTGCTGTTTTTGAGCCTTCTTTGAGAATTATTTCCCCCTCCCCCCATATGAAAATTTATCACAGTAGGTATTTAGTTTCAGAATTGAGTTTGATCAGGTTCTCGAATACTTTTACATAAAAGTCCGCCTTTCCAACGAATTTTTTATTTCAGAATTTCTCTAGGTAATTTTTCCATCAAGTTTTGTAATTTAAAAAAAGTCAAAATCTATAGTCTGGAAGCTCTAAAAATCGTCTCGAAATGATAATATATACAGGTTTGGCGTGATAAAATATTGAATGAGAAACAACATTTTCCTCAAATTTTCCATAACTTTCTAAATGATCTCGGACTTGTTTATTTGTGGCCATGGTCGTCAAAAAATCGAATTTACAAAATGAAAATGTGAAAGTTGGAATTTGTGAATTTTTCAAAGTCATAATTTCAATTTTAATCACTCCCCAGTCCACTTGTTTACTCGGGTAGCCCCACAGCCCACTAAGAAGAAAGGAGACGCGAAGATCTTGAAACTTTTAAAGTGGGGGGTAAAAATGTTGAAAATTATGAATATTAAAATGCACGTTTCGAGTACTAATGCTAATTTCAAAGTCGATATCTAGTCCAACATTTAGCTTGAAATTTGTTCGGGGGAGGGGGAGTCGCGTCGCAGTCGTATTCCAATTCTCAAAATTCGAATCTGTTGAAAATTGCTTCTCGAGCTTTGAAATATGTTCAACAGAACTTGTGATGGAACTGATGGACCTATCATTATTTGTGACTCCAGAGTCCAGAATGGCCAGAAATGATGACGATCCTAATGACATTTAATTTCCGGATATTTATTTTGAAAATAGAAATTAATTTTCATAGATTTTATTATTATGAAAATTACGCGACTTTCAGTCACAATAATTTTAAATATGATTTTTTTTTCTTCAAAATTTCAACTTCCAGAAAAATTGAGATTGGCGATTAAAAAGAAATTAATTTTTTTTTTTAGATGAATTTGAAAAATTAATCAGCCCTTTTGTTGACTTTGTTGAAATGTGGTTTCCGAAGTGTTTCTATTTTTTTTCCGAAATTTGCTTGCTGGTCAAAAATTTAATTTTGCACTGACACTCCTCGCTTCGGTCAGACCTGTTAGTTTTTCTTTTTCAAAATCAATTATCCATACTCAAAAAATGTTTAAATTAAAAAATAGCTCCTCGCATAAAATTTTCGAAAGTTTTAGCCCTCACTGTCACTCCGTTCGGACCTCTTTGTTTTTCTTTTTCGAAGTTGGAATTTTTAAGAAAATCATCATTCAAATTATGAAAATTTAAAACCAAAAAAATTAAACTCTTCACATGAAAAAAAAAACAAAGCTCTTTCAGCTATCAAAATACAAATTTTCGAAAGCTTTCGCCCTCGATTCGTTCGGGCCTGTTTGCTTTCTTTTCAAACGTAAAATTTAAAAAAAAAATAAAATAAAATTCTAAATTTTGAAACCAAAAAATCAAACTCTTCACATAAAAAACATTGTGTTTTCACCTATCAAAATAATATGAATTTCTTATAGCTTTTGCTCTCGCTGCGTTTGAACTGATTTGTTTCTCTTTTACAAAATGAAAAATTCCGTGTTTGAGGGTTCTAAAACTTGAGCAGGGAAAACAAAATTTTTTTACAAGTCAAGATAGGCTGTGAGAAGAGCTACCGATAATGTAATTTGGCGAAATTGTTTTCTCATCTTTTGTTTTATTCGACAAAATTGTCATTTTTAGGGTTCCCCCACCAACGGGGAACCCTATTAAAATCGCTCAGTTTTTCAGTTTTTCAGTTTTTCAACACTTCGATACTAGCGCTATCTGGAGTACCAATGTCAAATCCGAGACTGATTTAGAATTCAATTTTTAATTTGTTTACATACGTATCAATGCTTTAATAAATTTGAATGTTTAAATCTAAAAGAAATTGATCCGACTTCATCTCAATAAAACCATGTACCTATACTCTTTTTTGGAAATTATCAATTAATTCCCAAAGATTGCATTATCAAAAATCGAAATTAATTTCAAATATTTTAGAGACTAATATAAACATGGCCAAATATTTCTACTATGATGTACCCTACAAATACATACAACCAAAAAACTCTTGTCCGAATTGAATATTGATTTTTCAATTTTTGCTTTCGGATTTTTGAATATTTGAATTTTTAATTTTGAAAAAAATCTTATTGACGATTTTGGACTTGGATTTATTTCATAATTCATTTCAGTGTAGTGTAGTGTAGAACAGAACAGAGAAATAGCAAAAATTAATCACTTTGGTTACCTACACATGTATGTAGAAAATTTTAGAAAAAAAATACAACTGTAATTAATTAATTATTAGGGTTTCCCGAATGAAATTATTATTAACTAGAGGTATGTACCTAATCACTTAATTTTTTTTTGAAATACCATTTTCAATTTTCATTGACATTTCATCATTTTTTTTTTTTAAAGTACCTACCTAGTACTCGTAATTAATAAAAAGGCCGAAGGTGTTTTAAAATTTTTTTAATTTTATGGTATCAAGTTAAGGGGAACCCGTTGCCAGGTCACCTGTGACCTTGCTTGTTTTCTCAAATAAGTCGACAAATCTTCGGTGGCACTCCCTCTCCCCCTCACAACAAAAAATTGTTAAAATATTTTTCGAGGGATTCGGTTCTACTCATTTTGAAGAGAATATACTATTTATGTTTTGGAGTTGCCAGTATAGAAATAAGATCAAATTTATAGCTCTCTCTCAGAAAAAAATCTATGAATTGAAATTATTCTATAATCAACTTGAAATTTATGCAGAAAAATTTTATATTTTGAAAAAATATTTTTCGTGTAGTGATTTTTGAGAAAAACGAAAAAGTAGAAACTTTACTCAGTGCTAAAAAAATACACATTTTGAAATTAAATTTTAGGAATTCCATCTTATGCAAGTAAGTTTATAGTTACTTCATCGAGCTGACGACTCACGATGTAATATCATTGTTCACATTTCAAACTTATCATCCAATGAACTATTACGACGCTGGTAGGTATTTGTCAACGCACGGTAGAACGCTTATAAGACTCAGATTACCCAAAATAACGCTATTTAAATCTTAAATCGTGGTAAAAGCGAATGCCACGAGACCACATAACGTGGACACATAGGCAATAAAAGATAATCTGGCTGTCACGAGCCAGAGCCGAAGCCAAAGTACGAGTATTGAGTCCATCAACGTGACGAAATAAGTCCAAAAAAATCGTTTTACTCGTTGAAATCTGGAATTTTAAGTCTTCCGGAAGAGCTCTACAATTACATTACAGGTGACCAGTTTGATTCGTATTATATGGTAAATTGTGTATAGTATTGTACGGGCGTTTAACCTCGAACGTCGTATAAATCATTGGAATAACTGTAACTAATTTTAAATTTCAATATTAATTATGCGCTGTGAAGTCTTAATAATCATTAAACCCATCGGTACTTTCTTTCACGGAGTAAATGCGACAGAAACGAGAGAGTGGCGACCGCTGGCGTTTGTTAGCGATGGAAAAAAAGAAATGATAATATTTGTTGACATTCTCGACATACGCGTATGAGTATATGACATTTCGCTAATGAAGAACAATAAAAAAAATTGAAGAAAAAACCACAAATGAGATAATTAAACTGGTGGCCGCGACGACTCGACGAGAAAACTCAACGAGTGGTGGGCGAAAAGCGAATGCAAAGTCTTTTTTCTTTCCTTTGCCTTTTTGATGAACTTGACGACGCGACGCCGCGCCGAGCTCGTGTGAGATGATCCGAGTGCGCTTGTGGTTCAATTCAAATGAAAATTGATTAACGACTCGGGCAACGTTTCCTGTTCGCTTGATTAAACGGAAGAATATAACGAGATGAAACAGTTAATCGAATTAATATCATTATGGAAATATGCAAACAGGATGCAATTTTCGAAATTAAGCAGTAAAATTTTTACCAAAAGCTTTTCCACCAAGGTGACATGGGTGATAAGGTTAACAAACCCGATGATCGATGTGTCTGTGAGGTTTGCAGTATAAGTGTTTGTGGTGTGAGAGTGTGATGCATCTCATTATGCTAAATGTTCATACAAGTGTTGGGGACTGTGTAGGGATTTGAGTGTAACTGGAGTCGAGGAATAGCATCTTTGTTTGATCGAAGTGTCTAACTTAGCATTTGAAGGGGTTTGGATTATGATAAGTATGTACCTTTAATACGGATTGAGCATGGATGAACGGAAGTGGTTTCTCAAACGGAGCAAAATCGCCAAAAATGTCAATTCTTGTTCTCTACCAAAATTTTCAATTTCACTCATAGTCCGGCATATGACAATAGGAGTAATTGCACCCCCCCCCCCCGCCGATCCACCGGGACAACTTTTTTCTTAAAGGGGACATCCTGAGGAACATTTTAAAGCAAACTTGCCAAAAAAAAGTTGGCCTTACTTACAAAATGGCAGCCATTTTGATTGACAGGTCAGGCGAAATCGCAGATTTGGATTTTAACATTGGACTTGCACGAACTTTTTCAAACTTTACAAAGGTAGGTTGAAAGATCATGCAAAAATTTATCACCTGTCAAAATTTCAAGTGCTTAAGTGCGTTTTTCGATTTTTAGTGAATTTTTGAAAATCGAATTTAGGCCAAAAATGAGGGAAAAAATCAAAATTTTACCAAATTGACCAAGAAAGCTGAAATTTGGGATACACCCTATTTTCGACATGCCGAATCGATTGGAAACGGTTTCAACCCGTTTTGAGCAGTTCTGGAGTCTCCAGCAGATTTTTGAAACTCGAAATTCCCACAAAATTCCATCAAATTGGAGTTGTAAAGCTAAAATTTATTCTAAAAACTAATTTCAATACGCTACGAAGTACTGCAGTTGAATTTCAAGTCGTTTTGGATCCTCCAGCGACTTTTTGAGAATTCCTGAAGCCTTCGGCAGATTTTTGAAACTTTAAATTTTCACAAAATTTCATCAAATGGAGATGGAAATCTGAAATTTACTCTTCACTCCAATTTTAACACCCTCTGAAGACGACTTCAGGTGGGTTCAAGTCATTTTAGGGCCTCCAGCAACTTTTTTGAAAATTACTGGAGCCTCCAGTAGATTTTTGAAACTTGAAATTTCCCCAACATTGATTTATCAAATGGAGTTGGCAAGCTGAAATTTACTTCGCAGACTGCATGGTGGTTTCAAATGGTTTTGAAGCTTCCAGCTACTTTTAGGAAATTTCAATTTTCCAAAAAAACGCCATACAACCTTTCAAAAAGTTGCTGGAGGTTCCAAAACGACTTGAAATCCACCAGCAGTCAACTTCGTAGCGTATTGAAATTAGTTTGCAGAATGAATTTCGACTCTCCATCTTAGTTTGATGATATTTTGGGGAAGTTTCAAGCTTCAAAAATCTACTGGAGGCTCCAGTAATTTTCAAAAAAAGTCGCTGGAGGCCCTAAAATTACTTGTGCCCACCTGAAGTCGTCTTCAGAGGGTGTTAAAATTGGAGTGAAGAGTAAATTTCAGATTTCCATCTCCATTTGATGAAATTTTGTGAAAATTTAAAGTTTCAAAAATCTGCCGAAGGCTTTAGGAATTCTCAAAAAGTCGCTGGAGGATCCAAAACGACTTGAAATTCAACTGCAGTACTTCGTAGCGTATTGAAATTAGTTTTTAGAATAAATTTTAGCTTTACAACTCCAATTTGATGGAATTTTGTGGGAATTTCGAGTTTCAAAAATCTGCTGGAGACTCCAGAACTGCTCAAAACGGGTTGAAACCGTTTCCAATCGATTCGGCATGTCGAAAATAGGGTGTATTCCAAATTTCAGCTTTCTTGGTCAATTTGGTAAAATTTTGATTTTTTCCCTCATTTTTGGCCTAAATTCGATTTTCAAAAATTCACCAAAAATCGATAAATTTTTGCATGATCTTTCGATCTACCTTTGTAAAGTTTGAACCTATGTTAAAATCCAAATCTGCGATTTCGCCTGACCTGTCAATCAAAATGGCCGCCATTTTGTAAGTAAGGCCAACTTTTTTTTTGGCAAGTTTGCTTTAAAATGTTCCTCAGGATGTCCCCTTTAAGAAAAAAGTTGTCCCGGAGGATCGGCGGGGGGGGGGGTTGCAATTACTCCTATTGTCATATGCCGGACTATCATTAAAATTTTACAGGTATTTTTTTTTTCGCTTCGTGAGTTTATGAACAAGGTAAAATTTTTAATTTTGGAAAAAATGAACAATTGGCTCAAGCGAACCGAAAGCAAAAACTTGAAAATTGAGAAATGAAATATGATATTTCTTACTCGTAGGAAAAAGGATTTTCATGAAAGTGCAAGTGACCATCCAATTTCTAATCATATACTAAGTACCATATAACATTAAAATTTGGGACTATTGAAATCTTCAAACAGATAAAAATATGCGTATGGTGAGCAAGAGATGGAAAATATACCAAAAATGAAATTTTTTTTAGATAACATGAAAAAATTTGCTAATTCAGAAAAAAAATTGACGGAAACTTTTCGAAAATTTAAACATTTACATAAGCAATAATCTTTTTGTAAATAAGTGATGTATTAGGCACTTGTCATTGGTTGAATCTTTTCTCCACTTTCCAAATAATATTCAGCTTTCCAACCAATATCCCATGATTCTGCATCAAAAAATATGCTTACAAATGTGACATTTTTTTGTTTATTGAAAAAAATGTTCTCATATCCCTTCTTCATTCTTTGATTTAATGAAATGTCTGCAACTTTCTCCTTCTCATCTTTTTCTGCCATGTTCAGTTCGAAAATGATCACATTGTTTTTCAATTCAACCACAACGTTTGGCGATGCTAACAAACCTGTGTAATCTGATTTTGCTGGAATACCAGCACATGTCAGAAGTACTTGGATGGCCTTATGAAATGATTTTTCAGTGGCGTTGTAATGATTTAGATTGCTTGGCACGTGATAAAAAATACTCTCTAAAGTTTTGAAAAATTGTTTCAGATCTAATATCTCCAGACAGCTTTTCAAGTTTTTTATTTCAATTCTCCGATCCTCTACTGCTAGATCAACCTCGTTTTCAAAAGCCTGTTTGACTTCTAAATTTGGAAAGTCAAGACAGTAGGTTTGGTTCGGATAATATTCCTTGATGGAGTAATACCCGTGGTAGTAGAATAAGGGTAATAATTTTATGCTATCAATGCTGGAGCTACTTTTGAGGGTGACTTCGTCAACAGTCTTTGGTGTGAGGTAAAAGCTCTTCAACACCTCTTCAAAGGAATGTTTCTGAAATTCATAAGTTAAGGATGTAGCTCTTCCAGTTGTCGCCCAAGTATTTTGTATGCGTCCATTTTCAAGATACTCTCTTATGGAGCATGGATTGAAAATACGGGTTTCAAAATTTGTATCTTTAGAGAAGAAATATCCGTTGTACCAATTATGCATTTCCTGAAGTATAGTATGCTCAGTCACCTTCTGGTCTTCAGCTGGATTTCGGGTATTGGCCATGTGACGAATATATTCTGAAAAGTGCTTCTTAATTTCATCTTCTGTGAAACCTAGGGCAGTACTGTATCTTGGCTCTAGCGAAATATCTGCAATATGGTTAGGTCTAGAGGCACTTGAAAAAAGGGCAAAGTTACTCACTCCTGTAACAAATGTAAACTTGATTACACTGCTCTTGGAATTGTATTTCAGGGCATAAAAAAAACTGTCGATATCTTTTGAAATATTTTGCGCTAGCGTCGGATTGTCAAGGTTTCTGAGAATTTGTGTATCATATTCATCGATCAATACAGCGATGCCATGGGTAGTGGTGTGATCAATCTTGTTTGATAATTTGTCCAAGAGGTCAATAAGAAGAATATTAGTAGTTTCTCCTTTAATAGATACTTCGTTAAACCTTGCCATCCTTAGGAGTGCTGCCCTCAAAGACTTGTCAAAATCCCCATCATTTTTGGAAGAGAATGTGGAAAAGTCGAATGTTAGAACAATATGCTTTTTCCACCCATATTCTGTTTTTCCTATATAACAATTCTTGAACAGTTCTGTATTGCCTTCAAGGATTTCCTTTAATGTATCCAAAAACAGACTTTTCCCAAATCGTCTGGGTCGAAGTAAGCTGACATGGTGTTCTTCGGCAGTTAACAGAGTGAAAGCAAATTTGGTCTTATCGACATAGATTCTGTTGTACTTGAAAACATCTGTTATACTGGCACCTCCCGAAATGAGTTTTTTAAGTGGTCGTGGAGCAGGTAATGAGTTGCAAATCTGAAAAAAAATGAAATTTGATTACCTATTGTACATGTTTTAGTATAGATTTAAAATAAACTCTGCATTACTTGGAAAAGTACACAAAAAAAATCCAGATTTCTCATAAAATACACAAATTCTCATCAAAAACAGTAGGGAATATTAAGTAGGTAATTTAAATTTTTATATTTTTCGGATTCAAAAAATTAGATCAATAGGTACCTTACCTACCTACTCCAATAAAAAAAAGTGTAAGTAATTTGAAAAACTCACTGCTGTCGTTGGAAAATGTAATGCAAAGAATATTGTTGAACATAGTTTCATCACGTTATCTAATTACTCAAGTATGTATAGGTAGGTAATGCTAACAATCAAAAAGTTACCGTGGAAGGTACTACATACCAGGTAACCTACTGTACCTACAATCAACAAATTGCAATAAGTTAGTATGTTCTAATTATGTTCTAATATTCGTATGATGATGAGTTCAATCATGGTAGATGACCAATAGGTAATATCAAGATTTTCCCAAAAGATAATACTTGATTAATTTCATTAGATTTCATTGCATGTACAATTTCTAATAACTTTGAAGAGTGTTATCAGTATTATCAATATCACTGATGGGAGAAGCATGTAGGATTACCTACCTAAGACATGGTCGCCCCTGAAAAATAAACATTTTTAAAATATTGATTTTTTTTGAGTGGTACCGTGCACTGAACACTGCACTGTTCATCTTGAAAATTGAAAACTCAAATTTTCAGCTATACTACAGCAGAAAGTCGACTGCATGCAGGTAGATTTCAAGTCGTTTTGGAGCCCCCAGCTACCTTTTGGAAATTACTGAAGCCTGCAGCAGATTTTTCAGTGCTTAAAATTTCTATTAAATTTCACCAAACGAGAGTTGGTCTACCGCAGGTGGGTGGTTCGAGCAGGGCTCGCTCCCAATTTTTTCCAAAAATAAAACCTCAACTAACCAAAACAGCTTGAAAAAGTATCCTGACATGGTAAATGGCAACAGAGTAAAATTTTAACCATTTTTAACAAAAAAAAAAAAAAAAAAAAAAAACGAAATCTTTTTGAACAATATTTTGGAGGGAAGAGGGGGGTATATTTTTTAGAACATTCGATGAAAAAAAAATTGTTGTCAATTTTTGACAAAAAGCAAGACTTTTTGGCAACTAATAATTTTTTGTTAGAAATTTCAGTTCTGTTGAAAACTTGTATTCCGAAAATTGAAGAAACGATATTTTTTATGTACTTACCTAGACCTACTTACGTATACAGGGTGCCCAGAAATATCGAGTACCCCTAAGAAAGTTTTTCATTAAAAATATAGGTTGGCAACGTGAAATAGATGCATATGATTGGTGGAATGTTATCTCTCCAGTCCGACAACCAATCATGTGCTATCATTATTATCATTCACTGTGACCAACCAAAGTATTTTAGTAGAAAACTTTTTTAGGGGTACTCGATATTTCTGGGCACCCTGTACCTACTACCTACCTCAGTTTATTTTGCGTTTAATATTTTTTGAATCTGAATGACAGTTTTTTTTTTAGAAATTTCAATTTGGAACAAGATTACGTATTATTTTTTGAATGTAATTTTTCCACCCTTCGAATTTTTAAAACTTTGAAATTCATATAAATATACATTTTGCTGCTTTAACATTTGACGAATTCTTTGAGTTGCGTGAATTTTCAAACTTTCTTCAAAACGTAAACTATTTTGCGTAAATAACGCTTTTAAAATCACAAAAATTGCCAATTTTTGTTGTCAATTTTCCATTTTTTTTTTTTTTTTGAAAAATGTCACCAAAGTTGTATAAATTATATGTATTTGGTGTTCTTTGTATAGTCAATTTTTCAAAAATTCCTCTCAAGTCATCAGTTGACATTTTTGAGCAGTTCTAAACAGTTGGAAATTCCTGCCAACTTGAATGCTTTATTGTGTCAATTCATCTAGTTGGTTTTTATTTGCTATCCAGAAGTTGATAAACTTCCACCAAAAAAGACGACATTACCAACTTTTCCAATTTTTTGAATGCCGAGGGGTGCAAGCTGCCCCTGCCATCCTTTGGTTTAGTTTCTGGGATTGAGAAAAGTAGAATTATTGTCACTTACGGTCCACAAAACTCGTAATAAAAATGGACTGAACTTGAACTTCCTCTTAAGTACAAGGGAAGTATCCCAACTGACAGAAACATTTTAGAACTGTCAAAATTTTATGTGCTAAAATGAATTTTTCGATTTTTGTTGAATTTTGAAAATCATTGAGCTAAAATTGGAAAAACAGACCGAAATTTCACTAATTGACGTAGAAAGCTGAAATTTTTCGACTGCTCAAATCGATTGGAAACGGTTTCAAAGCGTTCTGGAGCCTCCAGTAGAATTTTTAAAATTGTAATTTCTACAAAATTTTACCCAGTGAAGTTAAAGAGCTGAAATCAACTTTATACTCAATTTTTAACATGCTGAGTTGATTGGAGGTGGTTTCAAGCCATATGGTGCCTCCGGCCATATTTTGGAAATTTCAAAATGCCATAAAACTGACTGGAGACTTCAGGAATGACTTAAAATCACCTCCAATCGATTCAGCATGTTGAAATTACAACTTCATTTTTTGGTAAAATTTTGTGAAAATTTCGACTTTTGAAAATCTTCTGGAGATTCTAGAACTGCTCAAAATGGGTTTAACTCGTTTCAAATCAATTTTTGGGCGGGGGTGGGTGGGAGGAGGGAGTAAAAATTAGGGTAAATATACCTAATTTTAGCTTTCTAAATCAATTTGGTAAAATTTTTGATCCCCGCCCTCCCATTTTTAAGCTTTTGATTTTTAAAAATTGTACAAAAATCGAAAAATGCACCTTAGCACAAAAAGTTTGGCTGGTAATGTATTTTTTCGTGCTCTTACAGTTTCAGCGTCGTCTTGTTTCGAAAATTTTTCTACCACTTAGGATACCTCCCTCGTAGATGAAAAACTTTAAATGAAAATAGTGAAACATGTCTCACAAATTCTAGTTTTTTCAAATTACTGAACATTAAACAATTTTTCATGTTGAAAATTCTGCAATTTCAACGAAAAAAAATCAGTTTTTGAATAAAATTTGAAAATGTTTTTAATGATGAATGCATTGCCTTGATGGTGCCTGAATTTTTAAATGAAATTTTCAAAATCACTTTTCCTTTGAAGCATCCAAACTACGGCAGACGTTTGATAGGACACCCTATACCTATCTTTAATTTAATATGTAACTTTCTGCTCACGGTATCATGGGCTTGCTTCTCCTTTATGCATATGTAGCATTAGATACACCTATAACAATGGCGAAATTCTTGACTAGAACTATAGTTACCATATGACTGTTATAATTTCTGTTCGCAGGTATAATTGCTGAAAGAATAACTGAATAGCTGCTTGATTATGACAACACGCGAGCTTGTATAATTATTACCTACTATGGATTTTGCTGTACATATAATACTCCACGTCCACGTCGTCCTAATCGTATTGCCCACGTTATGCTCGAGTATACAAGCACATACACTCTGCAGCAAAAGCACTCGAAAGAATTTTACATCGCCTGGCTGAGGTAAAAATGCCATTTCCATTTTTATGAGAAAATAAATACTATACAATTAATTTGTAGTACGTACACGATGTAAATAGTACGTACTTATCTATACTGGAGTACCTAATAATATTATTAACATCGCCTCATGCTGGATAATTTTTCGGTAAATTAATATTCAACAATAAGTAATTAAACGATGCAAGTTACTTGTATAGGTATACTTTTACAACCTACAGAGCTGTACTGGAAAAGTGTTGGGTTTGCGTGTGTTAGATGTTTTTTTTTATTATGCTCGCATATGTATAGGTTCTCTATGAACTGAAGAAAGAGTACTTAGGTTGCTTGGAAGTCGTGTCTATGTATTGATAAAAAATTTTCCCTTTCGCACATGCTGATAATGGTTATTATAAAAGTGTGTTGTTTTGTTATCTGGTGATACCATGGTTAGTAAGCTTTACAGTTTACAGCAGTACGCCGTTCTGCTATTGGAATATCGATGAGAGTTCTTGGAACACTTGCTTTCATTGTAAAGTCGTCTTTGGTTGGGCAGGAAGCAATTTAGATAAATTTGAGATTGCGTGAAAAAAATCAGTTCCTAGAATGTGTTTTATCAAAAATGACCGTTGGTTTTTAAAAAGTACTCAGCAATTCTCAACAAAAATTTAAAAATTTGAAAATTTTTATTTTCTCCAAAATGAAAAAAATATTTAATATGGATATTTTTGCCTGAAAAATTGATGTATTCATTTCATCGATACGCACAAAAAGTAAGAACTAGAAAGAGATATTCGATTTTTTTTTCAGAAATGAAGGAGTTTTTTCACAAGCAGAGAGTGCATTTTTCCAAACCCAGCAGGTCTCTCGAAAGGGGAGTCAGTTATTTCCAAATTCATGCTCTGCTCCTTTTAAAGTCATCTCATGACATTTTTTTTTATCAAGCTGTATCAAATTTCCAAAAAATTCAATTTTTGACTCACTCAGTACCCCTTTGCATCTCCTACCAATTCTATGTACCTATTTCATAACTTGAAAAATTCCAAATATTTTCAAGACAGCACCCTGCTCGAAAATAAACACAGGATGAAACAGGCAAGACCACCGGAGAGTTGTTCCTTTTGCCAAATGAACGTGTCAAAATTCTGAGAAGAAATAGTTCAATTTATTCGTATTGGTAACTTTTTCATCAAAAACAATATTTTCTTTTTCATAAATTATTACTCCCGAAGCCAGAAAATGAAGTAACTTTCAATTACGATAACTGCAGTTGCATCTTTTTCGGAAGTAATCAAAATCCTCTCGTAGGTATTTTCTCTACCACCTGTATCTTATTACATAGTATTGTGAAGTATTTTTTTTTTACCCATTAACATCCACTACCTACTTCGTGGAGGTAAAGCAGAATTAGGAAATAGCTCGTGTGCAATATTCTATAACCTGCAGAGAGAAAATTAACGAAAGAAAACACCAATTCAATATCTTATAGGTATATCTCTATCTCCACGAGTTCGCTGTTTTGTGTATCTAGGCCTGTTTTCATACATCCACATTCGAATTTCTCTTAAACTGTATGGTGAAATGCTAAATGCTATTCAACATATCAACATGTTGCAGAACTCTTCCTTCCTAGACTGACCAGTGACTGTGAAAAGGCTCATGGGTAAACTGAAAAGTATTTATAAATGTCACAGAATGCACGCTGTGTTCCGGTACAATAGCTCGGTGGATGTTTATTATTGGTTTTCTGCTGGTTAACGAAATGGTAAATGAGAAGTGTCCGGAGTTGGGATGTGTGAGAATTCATTGATTACGCTTTTACTTTTGCAAAAGGTTTTGGGTAGTGTAGATGGTATGAGAAGGTGAGAAAAATCGATTATTTCTTTGATAAAATTTTCTGACAGGGATTTGTTTTAGGAAGGACTTGGTTGGAGGAGGGAAGGGGGGATGTTGCAATTACCTCTGTTTTTTATTTCGATGTGCAATTAATGCGAATCCCTTCAGATTTGTTTGAAAATTTTGGCGGGAAAAAAGAGAATAGAAATGTGATATCCTCAGAATTTTTGATTTGTTGATGTAACTCTAAAGACTATTTCAAATCTGAAGGAGGCTTATTTGATTAGTGCCATAGACTTGAATGCTGAAATGAAAAAAAAAGTTTTTGAAAAAATTATTATCAACATTTTTGAGATTCATGGCTTTGAAAATCAATAACAGGGACAAATAGAAATTAGAAAAATAGTCAATATATCAAAGAAAGGACACAAAAAAAACAGAGGCATCCCGATGATATTTTTTGCCTTTTGGATCCTACTACCAAAAAAATTTTTGAAAAAATTCATTATTTGCATTAAAAACTGTAAAAAAATACATATCAATGAATTATTCTTTATTAAATTTTATTAGCAGGTATTCATAATCATCAGGATTGGATCTTCATTTTAATATTGCACATTTTTTGGGATTTTTGAAAGCTAAAAGCTATAGCCAAAAGCTTCGTTTTTCAGCTTTCTTTCAGCTTTTTACCTTTTTTTTTTGCACGTTTCTCTGGTTTAGTTTCAGTTTTAGTTTTTTGTTAATTATATTATGGCCGTTTGCCATTTTTCCAATTTTTTTTGTTGTTGTTGTGACTTGTGAGTAGAGTAAGTGATAGTAAAATGGACCACCTAAGCCTTTTTTGAGATTACTCTTCACCAAATTGACCATTTTTGGTCATCGAGGGCTTAAATGATAGATACATGTGTCTAGTTTAATAATATTTAATAAAACTACCTCACATTTATATACAGGTGGAGCAATTTTCATTTTGGCGAAGGTATTAAAAAAGGGGGTCTGACTTTGTGGGGTAGTAAAATGGACCACAGTAAAAAACACCTTAAAAACGCATGAAAACACTTAAATGGTAGAACAATAGAGCACCTTGGCTTTTTTTATTTTTGTGATTACTTTTCACCAAATTGGCCATTTTTGGTCATCGAGGGCTTAAATGATAGGTAAATATGTCTAGTTTAAGAAGATTGAATCAAATTACTTCGCAATTGCCTAAATCAAATCAAAAAATAGCAATTATTGTTGTGGTCCATTTTACTACCTCACAAAGTATGATAGATACAAATACATTACAGATGAATTTCATTATGAAAGCTCGAGCCAAAAAAATATATCCAATAGATGAAAATAAAGCTGAAAGTATGTACTACTTAACTCAAGTTATCATTCAGCAAGAAATAAATTTAAAAAAATACAATCTGCATTCCAATCAAAATGTTTAATTTTTTATTGAAAATGAGAAATTCACACATTTCAAACAAACTGCCTTATCACTTCGAAAGTCGGAAATAATGAGTGATGGTCACCTAAAATGAAGTATCAGGTACAAATAACACCAGTTTCTGTCATTTCTCACCAGGTTGCGCTAGTGGATATCACTGAAACTACTGGTGGTCCATTTTACTACCACTTACTCTATCCGTGGTGCACTTTTCTGGATTTTAGCAATGTGTGAAAATATTAAAAGCCAAAAGCTGAAAGCCAATGTTTTTTGGAAGCTAAAAGCTATAGCCATCAGAAAGTTTCATTAATTTGAAGAGCCAAAAGCTAAAGCTGTAGTTTCATCTTCTAGCTTTCCATCCCTGATATTATTTCTGCGAAAAAATAACACAAAAATCACATTATTCTAAAACAAAAACTAAACAAACAAAAAATATTATTTTAAACAATATTTTTTCCATTTTTTCACACAGTTTCATTCCTAGGGCTCGTTAATCTACCAAAGTTACTAAAAACAACTTACAGGTTAGTTTTTGAAATAATTTTGAGTTTATTCAAGGAAAACATTTATCCTTAAAATTTCCTAAAATTTTCCCTCGATTATTAAAAGTTGTCCAAAAGCTACTATTTCTGCCAAAAAATGGCAAAAAAACTACCAATGAGAAAAATCGAGATTTCTGCTAAAAAAAAAAACAAAAAAAACAAAAAGAGCCACGTTTTTTGTCAAAACTGTCTTAAAAATTGTTTCTTGCCTTTTTTTTTGAAAAAAATTTCAACATCTCGTTTTTTTCAAAATTGTCAAAACTTTTGATTTTTTCAAAAATTGCCAAAAATCCCTGCCGTTTTTCAAAAATTACTAAAAAGTTCTGTTTTTTACTCATATTTTCAAAGTCTTGCTTTTTGCTAAAAATTGACAAAAATTTTCAGTGTGGCGATTTTGCTGATAATTGCCAAAAGTAGATATCACTTTCATCTCAAAAAAGGTTTTTCTTTTTGCCCAAAAATTGCTTTAAAAAAGGCTCTTTCTTATGCTAAAATTGTTCAAGTCTTGCTTTCTGCCAAAAACAGTAAAAAAAATTGCCTTTTGTCGAAATTTCCAAACTGTCTTTAACGCAAAATAATTTCTAGAACTTGTTGGTTTTTTGCAAAAAAGTTCAAAAAGTTTCACTGATTTCCAAAAATTGCTCCCATTTTTTGCGTTTTTGGGAAACGTGAATTGTCCAATTTTTTTTTTTGACAAAAATAACGAGAAAGTATCATTTTTGTTGTCCAAAATGGCCAAAAAGTTCTACTTTTTGGCAAATTCAACCGAGTTGTGCTTATTTTTTTGTATTTTGATTCGAATAATTTTTTTTTGTAATTTTTTCTACATACCTACGTGTCGTTTAAATGTTTTGCTCGCGTTTTTTAAAAACATTTTTGGTCATTTTTTTCGAACTTTTTTGGGAAGAAATTGAATATGAGCTCTCATTCTTTAAACTAATTTATTTGGTTAGTAATTAAAAAACTGTTTTGATTCAGCTATGTTATGATTATTCGTTCTGATTCCAAGCCCATAGTTTTTCTCCATGAAGGCCATTTTTTAGATGTAGGGAAAAAAGTAGGTTGAAATCACGGTCCTTTTTTTGCTTTCGGTGACTCTGTCGAAGATATAAGCATCAAATTATTTTTCAAAAACCAACTTCCAAAATATTGGGCTTTCTTTTTCATTTTTTTTTTCAAATTTTGAATAATCATGACTGTAATAACAGATGTTGAATTTTCTTTTTTCAGCTTCATGTTAATCATTTTTGTTCTCTCAGTAGGTACATATTTCTAATACATACTCGTACAATACCTATCATCTTTCATAAGTTTTCTTAAAAGCATTTACAATTAGATTCTTTGACTTTGCACAAGAATATAAAATAAGAATAATTGTGTAGGTAGGTATTTTTTTTTTTTTTTTTTTTTTCAGATCTGAAACTAGTATGTACCTGTGATAATTTATTATTAGATATTATTATTATTTTTTTCATTTCAGGGATCGAGAACTCGCTTCTAATTGAAATGTTGGCGAATAAACGATGGAAAGATGAACTTATCAATATATCAATCATGATTCAACCACTTGAGAATCATCATCTGATGAGGTGATGACTTTTCCATTCATATGTCAAATTTTGGCTGAGAAAATGCGATCGAAAGGATTACATTGTCATGGTACGAGAACCGAACGATTATTTTAACACGCTTTTACTTCTGCAAACTGCAAAGGTTCATCTCATCGTATTGTATGATATGCAATAAACATAATATATTGATATGATTTTACCAGGTAGAAGAACCGGATGATTTTTTTCTCAATTTTTATATTTTTTTTCAGACAGTAGTTGTTGGAATAAAATTCACAATACGTTGCCGATTGGAATGGTTAAATTACCGAAAAACTCTTTCGATTCGGTTAGCATCGATATGCGATTATACACAGATCGACGACGACGGTGAAATGAGGAAATAAAATGGCGGAACGATCATAAGAGCTGACGTAAAGGAAATAAGAAGTGTAAAAAAACTACGGTAATGGTTGTGTGTGTTGTGTCGATCGACGTCGTCGGCGATGCCGCGGTGCTTGGAAGAGAAAAACTTCGGTAGGTAAGTCGAGCTGATGCGATGTATACCACTATTACAATACAAGGTACTACAATATACGAGTACCTATACCTACAGGAGTAGGAACTCTGCGAAGTCAGATACAATGAAATAAAGTGTAACTAATGGTAATGCTTGTTGCGTATCTTTCTCTGTACAATAGCAAGTTGTACCCGTACCTACACAGCTCGCAGAATGTTGGAATGGATAACTACGAGTACTAGCTGGTGTATTTTCCGAGCAGCGTGAGCCGATGCCGAAGACGAACAAGCTGCCATGTTGGAATCTCTGCGACTCTGTGGTTGCACAAGCAAGTTACCATCGACATAGAGCGAAGCCGCAGAGCATGAAGAGTTGGTAGCTCCTCGGGAGGACTGTCATCACAGGAGCAAAAAGCTGTATATGTATTGTTTATATTATTTGTATTTCCTTTCGGTACGTTATTTCGGGAGGAGATGCAGATGAATTTGAATAAAGAAGGGTCATTCCATGCCAAATCGGCGGATTTTTGCACGAGGGTCTTCGATTTTTTTCAAAATCAGATCATGTGTAGAGATCATCAAACGATAACGAATGACGCAAGCCGGACATTTTTTCGATTTTTTTTTTTTTGGCGGAGCTGTGGGGCTTCAAAGTTTTTCAAAATGGCCGAAAATGAAAAATTTCAGTTGCAAATTTGCTTCGGTTGTGCGTGGTATACAATTTTGATTTTTTTTTCAAATTGCAGTACTTTGAGAGGGTAATTGATGAGTGATGTCAAAATCAGTGTTGCCACTTTCGAAAACTTAGAAAAAATCGATTTAAAAACTTAAATTCTCAGTTATAGTCCTTTTTATGTGGAATAACACATCAAAAAATTGGACTGGCATTTTTTTTTTCATTTCAGAGAAAAAAAAATACAAATTTGGAACTTATTGCAAAAATAGATACCATCAAAAACCTAAAAAATGAAAATTTTTGCATTTTTGAGATATTTTACCAATGTGTAGGTAGACGAACATTTGAACAAAATTTCCCTCCCTCGCAATTTGTCAACGAATTGACGATGAATTTTCATGCTGAAATTTTCGTTGACAAGGCTGCAGCCTCTACAAATAGGTAAACCGGCCGATTTGTTTGAGAATTTGCACAGTAATAGCAATTATGATGTAAATGACCCTTTTCTATCGTAAAACGAAAAATTTTCATGGGGGGGGGTTTCAGAAGGAAAAAAATTTTCAAAGTAAGAAAAAGGAGGTCGAAAATAATTTTTTTTGAAAGATGACATTATATTTCGAAATAAGACGCTAATTTACATGATTGTACAAAATTGAACTCATATCAGTTCAATAGTTTTCTCTTTACTTGACACGAACATTGAAAGATTTCAAAAATTGTCTCAAAATGCCAATTTCGGATCTTCCTGTCTACATTATTTTTTCACCGTAGAAAGCTTGTATGTAAAAATATCAAATTAGAGCTCTCGTTGAGGCGAAGAGCATTTTAAAATCAAAGAAAAAATTCTGGAGCCCAAGTTTTTGAACCAAATTTGAACACTGAGGAATCATTTTGTAGCCGAAGCATGGGGGTCCTAAAGTTGAAACAAGTAGTCACAAATTTTCGGTCAAGTGAAGTCGGGGGGTGGATAAGGATCACCTGCACCCTTCTGCCGATCCTTCAGGGCAACTTTTTCTTAAAGGGGGAGTCCTAAGGAACATTTCTAACCCTTATCCTCAAAAAAAAATTGGCCCTACTTACAAAATGGCGGTCATTTTGATTGACAGGTCAGCCGAAATCGCAGATTTTGCGATCCAACATAGGACTTGCACGAAATTTTTTAAACCGTACAAACGTAGATCAAAAGATCAGGCAAAAATTCATCACCTGTCAAACTTTCAAGTGCTATAGTGTCTTTTTCGATTTTTGGTGAATTTTTGAAAATCTTTAGGCCAAAAATGAGGGAAAAAATCAAAATGTTACCGAATTGACCAAGAAAGCTGAAATTTGGGATATACCCTATTTTCGACATGCCAAATCGATTGGAAACCGCTTCAGCCCGTTTTGGGCAGTTCTGGAGCCTCCAGCAGATTTTTGAAACTTAAAATTCCTACAAAATTTCATCAAACGGAGATGAAAAGCCGAAATTTACTGTGCACTCCAAGTTTGACACCCTCTGAAGACGACTTCAGGCGGGTTCAAGTCATTTCGGAGCCTCCAGCGACTTTTTGAAAATTACTGGAGTCTCCACCAGATTTTTTTAAATTTGAAATTCCCACAACATTTTATGAAATGGAGTTGGGAAGCCGAAATTTAATCTGCAAACTAATTTCAATACGCCACGAAGCCAACTGCAGGCGGATTTCAAGTCGTTTTGGAGCCACCAGCGGCTTTTTGAAAATTACTGGAACCTTCAGTAGATTTTTGAAACTTGAAGTCTCCCAAAATTTCATCAAAATGTTGATGGAGAGCCGAAATTCATTCTGCAAACTAATATTTCAATACGCTACGAAGTCGACTAATGGCGTTTTTTTTGGAATATTGAAATTTAAAATGTAGCTAGAAGCTTCGAAACTATTTGAAACCACCATGTAGTCGACTTCATGTCGTATTGAAATTAGTTTGCGAAGTAAATTTCGGCTTTCCATCTCCGTTGGATGAAATTTTGAAGAAAGTTTAATAAATCGACTGGAGGCTCCAGTAATTTTCAAAAAGTTGCTGGAGGCTCCAAAAAGACTTGAAATCCACCTGCAGTTGACTTCGTAGCGTATTGAAATTAGTTTGCAGAGTAAATTTCGGCTTTCCATCTCCGTTTGATGAAATTTTGTGGGAATTTTGAGTTTCAAAAATCTGCTGGAGGCTCCAGAACTGCTCAAAACGGGTTGAAGCGGTTTCCAATCGATTTGGCATGTCGAAAAAGGGTATATCCCAAATTTCAGATTTCTTAGTCAATTTGCTAAAATTTTGATTTTTTCCCTCATTTTTGGACTAAATTTGATTTTCAAAAATTCACCAAAAATCGAAAACGGCACTTTAGTTCTTGAAATTTTGATAGGCGATGAATTTTTGCCTAATCTTTTGATCTATGCTTGTACGTTTTAAAAAATGTTGAGCAAAGTCTTATGTTGGAACGCAAAATCTGCGATTTCGGCTGACCTGTCAATCAAAATGGTCATCATTTTGTAAGTAGGGCCACTTTTTTTTAAAGGACAATGGCTAGAAATAAAAAAGTTGCCCCGGAGGATTGGCACCCGGGAAAAAATGGATTAGATCTAATTATATATGAAAGGGTTAGATCTAACTAGATAAAGAAAATGTCCCTATCTAGATAGATCTAACTGTATATAATTTGATCTAATTATATCCAGTTAGATCTATCTAGATAGAGACATTTTCTATATCTAGTTAGATCTAACCATGTTATTGGTCAATTTTAAGTTTTATTCATTTACATAGATGTGTTTTTGTCCAATTTCATTGGATCATCGCCCTTTAATATGTAGTTTGTCTCCAAAACATGAGTAGATCAAATAACAATGATGAAAATTGTAATTTTCAACAGAAATGTTTTACTTGATCAATTTTACTTGAACCATGAAAAGTTAATTAGGAAGTTCGAGCCTTGAACCCTATATAGGATTCTGCTCAAGACTTTATCTGCGAGTAACCAAAACGACACACTTTTCGAGCATTTTAGATCAAACTTGATCTTCATAGATCTAACCAGATATAATGAGATCCATTCAGATATAATTTTATCAAATTTGATCTGAACAGACATGTTTGAAAGAAATGTGTTTCAAACATTTTAGATCCAACTGGGTCTTCATTAGATCTAACCACATATAATGAGATCTATTCAGACATAATTTGATCAAATCTGATCTGAATAGATATGTCCACAAGAAATATGATTCAAACATTTTAGATCCAACTGAATCTTCATAGATCTGACCGGATATAATGAGATCAATTCAGATATAATTTGATCAAATCTGATCTGAATAGATATGTTTGTAAGAAATACTATTCAAACATTTTAGATCCAACTGGATCTTCATAGATCTGACCAGATATAATGGGACAAATTTATATCTAAGATGTTCAACATTCAGATATAATTTTATCAAATCTGATCTATGTTGATCAATTTTTAGATCTAATTTGATCACATTAGATATGATCAGATACAATTAGATCTGTCCCATTTTTTCCCGGGCAGGGGGTGCAGGTGATCCTTATGCGGGCCCTCCGACATTGGTGAAATATTTCAAAAATGCAAAAATATTAATTTTTTAGGTTTCTGCTTTTGTTTTAAAACACAAGGTGAAATTTTTTTCAAGATGTTTCACTCTTGCAACTGAAATTTTCCATTTTCAGCCATTTTGGAGAGCTTTGAAGCCCCACAGCTCCGCCAAAAAACAATCGAAAAAATGTCCGGTTCACGTCATTCGTCATCGTTTGATGACCTCCACACATAATCTGATTTTGAAAAAAATCGAAGACTCTTCGTGCAAAAATCCGCCGATTTGGCATGGAATGACCCAAAATTAATTTTTCCTCAAAATTCATCCGGAGGATTCCAATTATTTTTTTTACAAACGAAAGGACATGTTATCCTCTTTCCATTAGTATAATTTTTTTCAAGATCCGCAAAAGAGATGGTACTGAAAAGAGGATTTTTTCAGCTGGAAACTGCTTAGAAGCAAAAGCCAGAAATTCAATTTTTTTCTCAAATTCCATCTCGAGGTCTCCATCATTTTTTTTATACCGTAATGAAGAAACTTTTATCTTCGTTTTTTCCAGTGGTATAAAATTTTTCAGGATCCTGCAAAAGGTATAGTGCCTTGAAAAAAAAATGTCCAACTGAAGACTACTTTGAAGAAAAAGGTTGTAAGTAGGAAATGATAGAGAGTTGAACCGCGAGAGATGGGCAAAGAAAGAAATTCAATTTGTTCTCAAAATCTAATCTCGAGGACTCCATAATTTTGTTATCTTTCGTGTGTTATACATTTTTTAAACATTTGTCAAAAATATCCTGCCTTGAAAAAGGAATTTTCCCGTGAAAACTGCTGAGGAGCTATACAGCTCAAGTAGAGGTAGCCTCTGTGTAGTTGCTTTCCCTAGATATTACGACTGACTTGGACAAAAAAATATAAAGTAAAACGGTATTTCTGAAAGTAAAGAGAACAAGGTTCGATGTCTTTCTATCCAGGGAATTGCGCATGCGTAGAATTATATGACCCCGAGCCGGTCTACCTAACCGTGATCTTGACAATGGTATTTCATACCCTACCCGCCCCCACTCGATGCCCTGCTCGGTACCCGAACTCCCTCTGTGAACCTTCTCCCAGCAACCTGTTGTTGAAGGTCTTCTGAACAACGGTTTACCTGCCCAGCGCTCTATACGTTGCTGCATACAAATCTTTTCTCGTGTGGTTCTTCGTTATAATAACTGTAATTCAGACGCGAGTTCGCGGTTGTTGGAGTTCTCTTCGTTGTACATATATAATTTTTGTTTTGGTTTTTTTGCATCGATTTCGAGTGTTTTTTTTTTTGGTTTTCCCATTTTAGTAATATTTTTGAAATCGATTCGTTAAAATAATTTTTCATTTTGTATCGATGAAATTACAACGATGTGAATATTTTCGCGATCGTTAATCGTTCGATTTGCTACATGATGGTGTTTTGTTTAGAAAGTGATTCGTTTTTATGATACTTTTTAATAAAGATAACTTTTTTAAACCTAAGTACAAAGCTGTGCAGTGTGACTTTTTTCTGTTCGTAATATTATTGGAACGTGTAAATAATTAATAATTTTGTGTGTGTTGCGGTAAAATATGTGCTAGGCTAAATCATGCCGAAAATATTTTTGATCAAGGATCGTCTGCAACAGCAGCAGCTAAAGCTAGCAGAAACACAAGCTTTGAAACAGAGAGCCGATCAAGTTGAAGCTTCGTTTCCATCGTCGGTCACTTCGTTATACGAACAGCCTTTGTCTTTGATTATACCAAAGAATTCTGGTGAGTTTGTGTATTATTTTTTACATAGGTAGTCGTTTATTTAGTTAGTAGGTAGGTGGGATTGAAATACGTTGCGAGTTACCTACTTGTTGAAGAGAACGAGCTGGAGAGATAGGAAGTCAGAGTGATCGACTCTTGATACGTTACCTCGATCAAATCATAATTCTGATGATGGGCCATCGAATCCAACTATTTAAAAGAGTCAGGTTTAGCTATCGTGGCATTGGAATTATTCCAGTAACCGTTCGAATGCCAAACACTTGAAATTTTTATTTCAACGTTGCATCGATACGATACCTACCTATGTATTTTTGTCGCATTATGCATGCGAATTAAGTTAGGTAAATCGTCGCGAGCTAAATTCTTTAGGTGTTGGAAAAAAATTAAACACCATTTGTAAAACCAGTACCGTTATGTGGGTTCGGTTAATGACGGAAATATTGATGCGTCATCTAATGGACAATGAGACAAAAAAAAATGGCTGTAAAAAGGGTTAAGTAGAATAGCTTGTCTACGACCAACACCGGCGAGTGTATTATTGCGTTTTAATGGTAAATCGAAATTTAATGAATTGCAGTACATTAGCTCGTAATTTGTAGGTACGTGATGTGTATGAAGTTTTGACTTGGTTTTTCTTTCAACACACTTTGTTTCATTTTGCTGTAGGTTTACTTGTTTTGTAGGTATCTTTGTAATTGTATGAACCGGTGCGGCCTATGGGAGAATTATACGCAGATTCGTGTGTGGTGTTTGTTGGCGGATTTAATTATACTTAATTGTTGTTTGTTTATCTCAAATCTGATCTTTGTAAAATTCAGGGTGTTGTTTTTTTTGGGGGGAAGGAAGAAGGAGGAGTAAGAGGAGAAGTTTTTATCAAGTTTTGAAGTTTTTGGTGATTTTTTTTTCTCTTTACATTGTACCTATGTTTCGTTTCGAGGTTTCGAGTTTAGTTTCTAGAAATGTATTTGTGATTATGAGTGGAAGAAAGATACGCGAATACAAACAGAACTATGCTTTTGTGTTAGAGACTTATTCAACTGACGTGTCTGCGAAATAATTAATGATGGTCTAATGTATTCCTTGAAATTCCTTCAGACTTTATTCTTTAGTGTAGAGTTTCGAGCCCTTTCTCTTATTTATAAGTATTTATTTATTATCACTTTTATTCTTCAGAATATTTGTAGGGTGCCTTGGTAATTGAAGAAGAAGTCTGTGGGTATGGTTTTTGAAAAGTGTGGCAGACTTGATAAAAATAAATCAAGTTGGAGAATACTGTGATTTAGTTTTACAAAAAAAAAGAAAATGAATAAGGTATTGTTATACTGTACCTACTTATCAGTTTGAAAGATTCGAGGAAATTGTGATACTGAAGTGGAGTTCATTGAAATGAAGTATAGGAACGTGATTTTAATTTGGGAATATTGAAAAAATCAGCACAAGAGTTTGATCGTAGTAAATATGAAAAATTATTGTGATTTTTAATCCTGGAAAATTTATTATGTTGATGATTTGAAGTGAAATTTTGTGAGAAATAGGTAATGATATCGATCTGAATTCCACAGATGAAACTTGTTGTCTGGATAATCGTGAAAAGGCCAAAATATCTTGAAAATTGATTATGATTAGATAATAATTAAGGTTCTGAAATATTTGTAATAATTGTGATTTTATATAATTTAAATTGTGACGAAATCGTGATATTAATTTTAAAATCACAAATTTTAATCTATAATTACTCTGAAAGGCATTATAAAAGTTGTAATTTTGATGCAAATGTAATAATGTTGAATTTCTGGTGTGATTTTGGTCAAGAAAATTCATGCAGTTTTTGAAAGAAAAGGGCGAAAAAGAGCTGATTAAAATTGAATTAAAATGTGAAAAATTTGAAAAGCAAAAAACTGAAAAATTGGTGATTATAATTTAGGCTTAATTTTAATAATTCTGAATTCGTCTACAAAAATAGATTTATTTAGATTCAAGTCATCTCGTGAGGTTTTGATAACACAATCATAAAGTCATTCGTTGTTTCTGTTGCTGTTTCAACGAAAAGAAACAGCAACAGAAATTTCATTTGAAAATGATAAAATTCTATAGTAATTTCAGAAAAATGAATCTCCTTATTTGAGAATTGAGAATGATACTTCTTTTTGAAATGGTAATTTCTCTTAAATTATCAGTTACTTTAGTTTACTTTGAATTTGTCTTGAGAGGAATGAATAGTCTGAAAAAGAAGTGGAAGATGTTACAGTTTTTAATTCTTGAAAAATTTGTGATCTGGATGTTTTTGAATCAGTAACATTTTCATTTTGCTACAAATTTTCTTTGAAAATGAAGCACACGTGACTTTCTTTCATTAGAAAGATCATTCATAACTGTACAACTTCTATGGATTTTAATTTTTTGTCATCAGCTAATTTAAATTTTAAATTTTATTTGATCATTTTTTTTGCAATTCATAAATTTTTAGGAGGGGTAGGTTTTTTTGAGGGGTGAGGTTTCCTTTCATTTTTGAGACAACTGTAAATAAATTCACAAATATTTTTAAACGCATCAGTTTAATTTTTGAGGGAAGAAAAATTGTTTCATGGCGTAGTGTACGAACATGAATTCTGAGGAGGGGGGGCAACTTCAGAAAAATGTCTCGCTCGAAATTCTAGATCTAGACATTTTTTTTGACCCTGTTTTGGTATGAGAAAAAAAATGAAAATTGAAAAAAAATAGCCCTAAATATAGCTACTTTTTTTGCGAAAATACAATTTTGTCTTCAGAAATTCCTGATTTTCAACTCAAAGTACACAACAATTTTTTTCAGAGTAGCTAAAAGTAGTTGACCTGAACGAATTTAGAAGCAAAAGTGAATTCGTTTGAAAGCTAATTTGTAGATTTTTGAAGAAAGAAAAATCGAAAATTCCAAAAATGTGATTCTTCCTCTTTTCTTTGCTTTAAAAAAATGCATAAAAATTGCTGAAAATTTACCCCACCCCTTCTCCCTTCTCTTCTCATGTACCCTTCTATCACATAAAAAATTATTTATTTAAGGAAATTCTGACTCAGCACTTTGGTAAATTTCGTTGGTCTTTAAGTGATTTGTGTTTTGAATTTTCAAAAATGATTTCATCTTCTTGAAAATTTTTAACATAATATGTAGATTGACAGTAGAAGGAAATCAAATTTTTCCCGCCAAAATTCACTTAAATTTGTGTTTTAACTAATTTCAAAAATACAGGATGACATTAAAAAATTTCCAGGAGGCTCCAGACTGGCTAAAAATTTCGAGATTTGGTTTTGAAAAGTCAATAAATATTCAGTTTGCTGTTTGAAAAACATGTCGACGATGGACTGAAATCAAATTTTTTCCCGCCAAAATTCACTTGAACGTTTTTGGAAAAATTTCAAAAATTCAGGATGAATATAAAAATTTTCCAGAAGAGAAATTACAAAATTAAGTTCGAGTTAATTTTACTGATTTCGATTTTTTTTGATGAATCAGAAATGAACAGCTTTTTCACCCTCCACCCCATCTTCAAATGTTAAAATCTCTATCAGAAAAAGTAAATATTCGTATGTACGTTGATCGAATTAAATTGGATATTATATACCAACGTTCATCTCACAATCAAACCATACCCATACCGTATCGTATCGAATACCTATATCGTGATCATATCCTCTCTCAGATAGCAGTATATCGAATCAATAATTGAAATTTTTAAACAGGTGGAAACAATTGAGCGTAAATTATATTAGATTTCGATACAGAGAAGAAATAATACACGAATTATACGCCTGTCTTATTTATGCATCCTATAAATCCCTAATTCAACATCATGTACCTCTCTAACTCTATAACGTTATGTACTCGTAGGTATATGTATAGGTTTTGATTAACTCAAATAGGCATACTACCTATAAGTGGTTTGATTCATTCGACGTGGATACGACCGTTCAACGTTTTACCAAAATACGTAGGTATATATGATTTTGCAAATCGTACTTTGACTAGGTAATGGTTCGAACATATCGAATTGCTGACCTACGTATACATTTAACGTTTTGTGAACTTGTAAAAAAAATGTCCATTGAGGAAGTGATAAAGAAAACAACGTATTTTTCTCGGAACTGATAGAGGGAATATGGCAGAAGTATTGTACAAAAGTACATACAAATAAATACCCATTGTGCGAATCCTTGAAAACCTACCATATACGATTAGAAAACCACTAAACGGCGCAATTACCTACTTGTGTGTACCTAGTGACGGAAATTTGACCTTTTGAGGACGACCCAATATATTGTAGAATAGAAAAGAGATTCGTTGTAGATTATGCTCGAAGATAAGTTGGCGAAAACTCGTATTTGAATTTGTATATGTAGGTATTGGTACTACTGGGTACGTTTTCTGAGAATTTTTTTTACGAACAAGGTTGTTATATTTTTTTCGAAAATAGAATCATTTTAATGACCAGTCAGCTCGATATCGCGAATACGGTATTTTTTGTTACAAGTATAGGTTTCTTTTTTATCAGTGACCAGCACAGTTTGATTTTTTGAGGTATCCCTCGAAATGAGCTAGTTTTTTTCAACGTGATAACCAGTCCTGGGGGATCATTTCTAGGCCAAGTGAAGCGAAATTGGTGGTGGAAGGGGGAAGAGGAGGGGAAAATACAAGTAACCAGGTAACCACTAACCACCCATTGAGAATTTCGATAAATCATATCTCGACTCGAAGTTGAGCTTTTTTTCCTGTTTTAACGTGGATGTGTTTTTTGGACTGGGGATCTACGTAGCTGTTTGGGGAGGGGGGTGATTTTGAGAAGAAATTGAAGAGAAAATACCACGTTTCTCTGAATTTAGAAATGAGACATTTTGTTCTAATGTCAAATTTTGAGTGAGAGAATTGAAAAAGACTTGAATGTTGCCTCTCTTCAGGTCTCAGAAAGATTTTCAATTCATTTTATAATATTTTTTCCAAATTTTATGAAATTTTGAGGACTTTTGAAATTTTTTTTACCAGAACTCGAAGGTTTATGAACTTTGGAACCTTTGGGGATTCACACAACAGGCAAAAAGTGATAGCTACACCGATCCAAATATTTTTTGCGATCCTCGACTGTTTCCCAAGAATGATTTATATGTAGTGTAAGTAACCCATGGATGGATCATTGACCGTACAGTGGTAATAAAAAATTCACCATTATCGAAACGTCTTCGCAGTCTTCACTCTTCAGCCTACACCTCAAACATGATGGAATTGTCTTCCGCATCTCTTTGACTGTATACAGTTCGCGGGCCAAGATAATGTACAGTCGTATATATTGTATTTTTGTTACCAAGACACGAAGCAATGTTGCCAAACACACCTCGATTCGGCGAGAAGAAGAGATAAATCACGTTGTTATTACAATCGCACACGTATATTGGATTAAACGCGCTAAGGCGCGAATTGTGGCCATAATAACTGCCATAATACGAGTAATTGTAGTACAGTGTAATATAGTCGCACTTGGAAACAAAAAGAAAAAAAAACAATAAAAATAGTGCCGTATACGCGAAATAGACGCGAACGGTGATGATGATGACGTATCGTTCTGTTTGCCAGCTCTTTGCTTCGATCGCATGATTTATACCTGCCTATCATTTGGAAACATCACGTTTTTAGTTTTTTTCTTCTTCAGTTCTCGAAATTCATGAACAGTTGACCGCATTCATCTCTTTGAAACAGTGTTGCCAGCTGACTCGAGGAGGAGATTTTGTATTTTTGAAAGATGGATTTGTGCCTTGGTTATGTGCATAGTTTTTGAAAGAAGCTTCGAGTTGGGTTGAGTAATCTGGGAAGTAAAAAAATTGGAAAATAATTAAGTTTCAATTTTTGTGAATTATTTTTCATGTGTTTGAGCAGCTTTTTGGATAGAAGGGGAGGGGGGGTGATCTTGAAAATACAATTATGAGTGAACGTCGTTTATTAGAGGTCTTTGAAATTTGAGAATAAATATGTTTTAGAGTTGTAGAAGGGGAGAAGGGCGAGGAGAAGGTAGCAGTAGAGTTGTAGAAGGGGAGAAGGGCGAAGAGAAGGTAGCAGTAAAAAAAACAGAGTGAAAAAGCATGTTGACTTCATTCAATTTGACGAGATGTTTTGTCATTTGAGATATTTGAATTTTAACTTATAAACAAGCTTCAGGGGGTGTAGGATGGGAGGACAGGAGAGGATGGGACTGGGAGTCAATCAAGAGAAAACTAATTTTTAAAAGTGCATCTAAAATGTAATGTTTTGTCAAAATGTCATAGTCGAAGGTCCTTAACTTAAATTTTTCTTTATGGATACGGTTTACTAAGGTAGGGAGTAGATTCTGAAAAAATTATTGAGAAAGCACACCTCAATTGAGAATGTTTTGCCAACGTCAAGAGATCTTTTTATAAATATTGTTGAAAATTTACCTCTCCTTCTCCCTTCTCTTCGTATGAAAATTCTGACTCAGCATTTTCGTGAATTTCTTTGATCTTCATCGATTTGTGTTTTGAATTTTCAAAAATGATTTCATCTGCTTGAAAGTGTAAAACATACATTGAGTTGATTTAACTAATTCCAATTTTTCTGATGAATTAGAAATGAACAGCTTGTTCGTCCTCCACCCTCCATCTTCAAATGTTAAAATCTCTATCAGAAAAAGGAGTATGGTGGGAGGGGGTCAGGTCACCTTTGAATGTAGGGAGAAAAAAAGTATTTGAGTTGATCTTGTGTCAAAACGTCTCTTATCAGTAAGTACATATTTTTAGACGAAAAATATCGAGTGATTGTGCAGATTCTTTTTTGTACCTATTTTCATTTCATATCTCCATATAAATTGACAGAACTTTTTCTAAAATGGCAAAGTAACGTTGAAAAAATAAATGAATAAAAAAATTGAAAAATGAAAAAAAAATTAATCAAGTTGAACATTACTTGGTGTAAAAAAAATAGATCAATATTTATAGAAATTATTAGAAAATTGAGCCTTTTGTCAACATCTCAACAAAAAAGTCTGAGTGTTTTTTACTCTCGTACAAGAAAATCGGCAAAATGAAGGATTTTTAAAAATATTTTCAGAAAATAATAAGACCTTTTTGAAGTGAAAATGATGATTTTTTTGACAGGGGAACCTTTTGATTCTTCGATTTGAACGAAACCAAGCTTGATTGAAAGAGCATTTTCTAAAACCCTCGATAACAAAAATTTCTGGCCCTAAACGTCTTTTTTGGTTTTTTGGCAAATTTTCGAAAATTCTAAATTCAAAAAATTCAAAACAGCTGTTTCAAGGGCAAGTTATACTTAAACTTTTTTTTCAAATTAAAAATTTTTTGGCCAGAAAGAACCAATGTAAATAAAGTTTTGGGTCATTCTGGAGCCACCAGTGAATTTTCAATTTTCTCCAGCAGATTCAAATCACTCTGGAAAGACCAAAAATGAACTTGAAGAATTATAACCTTTTGTTGGTGCTTTTTGGGCATCCTATTGACCGTTTTAGGTGGTTATCGCAAAATTCCAGGAATGCCAGTTCAATAGTAAATTTTTGATTGGTTTGTTAAATTTAAAAAAAAGTGAAAAAAATCAAATTTTTAAAGAAGGTGCAACGAGTGTTTTTTTTGACAAGGCATCGTCTGACCAAACTTGAAAAAATCACATGTCACCGTTTTTGGAGCCTCCAGCAGGTTTTCAAATTTCTCCAGAGATTTAATATTGCTCCGAAGGGGCCAAAAATGAATTTTAGGCGTATTGGATACCCTCTCGACTGTTTTAGGTGATTCGAAAATGAAGTCCAAAAAATCTGGATCTTCCTTGTCATGGAAGACCTATTTTTTTTTTTTTTTTTTTTTTTTTGTAGATCGATATCAAATTAGAGTCTGATGAGAAGGTTTTCTGAGAGAGACGAGAGAGGGAAGGAAGGGTATAAACCTGGTGAAAAATGTTATTGGGAGGGAAGAAGAAATTGGAGGAAAAAATTTGCAATTTTCCCCCAACGCTGGACTTGTGTTTTTTTTTCAATTTCACTATTCTAGCCAATTTGCGAAGATTTTCCCAAATATTTTGAAACGACAAGATATTTTTGTAAAACTGAAGTATTCTCAGCTGACAAGTGGCAACATTGTTTCAAATAGATTTTTTCATGTTCAACGTAGCACTTCTGCAAAAAGACCTACGATTCTGGCTCTGGCTTGTCGATTTGCTGTGCAGAAGTGAACACTCCACCATAACGGAACCAGTTGCCAAGTTTTAGGTATCACTGTGAATCGCGTAGTTACTCGTACATCGTATCACGAAGAGCACAGGTAAGAGAGAAGAAAAAAAAATCGCGATACGCGTCACAGAGAATTACGTTTACGCGGAATCTTATACTATACCACGTTAAACGCTCTTCTCAGTTCGGTGTAATTTTTTAACACCGGAACGAAAAAAAAATCGCTAACGATCGACGTGATTGATCTTTTCTTCGTGTTCGTTGCGTATTTTTTTTCTCTCTCGCTGTCTTCATCGCGCTTGATCGCGGTTGGTTCTTATTTTTTTTTCCTTCCACAGAGCACAGAGAGTATTGAAAATTCTCTCCGAAGCGTCGCTCGTAGCTATAGAGCTATATCTGATGACTGTCGGTTGCGGGAATCGAGAAAAAATTACCGTAAATCTGGTCATCGCATCGTACTCGTCGTAAGAATAAGGTAGTGCGGCGAGTACGCGCATTCCACGTTTAACCGATCGACACCGGAATACCAACCTGTACTTGGGTATCGAGTATTATGCAGTGGTGGTCAAAGTGAATGATTTTGTGGTCGCCTCGGGCAAAGTTGAGCCTACTGGATGATTCGGTGTTATGGAAGTACCGCAGAATGGTCTGAGAAGGTGGAAGAGAGAATTGGTGGAGTTTGTTTTGGGTTTTGATGAGATTGAGAACGTGAGATGTTTTGGGGAAGTACCAGAGTGCAAATTCAAGCTCTGGTATCAATTTTTGACTCGATTGGGTTCATTTTTCTGGCTGATTTTTCATTGTGACTGATCAGATTGAAAAAGTGCGAAAAAAATTCTGCATTTTTCGTTGAGGATTTATCTTACATTCATTCCCTCTCTAATTCATCGTTCAAAAAGAGTCGAGGAAGCTTCAGAAGGCTCTCTAAATGAGTTATTTTCAAATGAGGAATTGAGGAAGACTGAAGAGTGCAAATAAGGCAATAACAAACTGCTGACATTAACAGTAATATGACTTCGATGGGAATTTCGCCGGATATTCCTCACTTCATTTTTCATCGAACTATTAAGATTATACTATTATAATCGTACACAATGCTCGCACAACTACACCATAATTCTATTCATTGTTTACAATTTAACATCGCGAATCGCTTAATCGATAAAATGATTCACTGATTCGTATTATATAGCTAGTTTACTTCTTCGCACTGGATTCTAGTACGTATAAGCCACCAAATACGTGATTTTAAACTGCAACTATGACGTGTAAAATGCACCATCGTCGAGAAAATAGCCGCACAACAGGCACGTGCAATGCACCTCTTTGAAGCACAATTTACTGCCGGATTAGCAGAAAATTCGCTATAAAAGGCGAACTGTTTCAGATTATAGAGTTAGGTTCAAGGATGCAGAGACCAAGATACCGGCCTAGAATGAGTTCATACTTATGTGTATGCTTCTCTCATCGTCATGTCTCAAGATCGACCAGCTTCGTTTCCCAGCACACTGTTAAGGGCATTCGTCGACGAGTCAATGAGCTGTGTACTCGTACCTACTACATTTACGACGAAAGATTCGGAAATTCACGAGTATAAAAAAAATTTCTCAACGTTTTGTCATCGTCTTGTCGCATTTTACTGATGATGGTGCTCGCGGTGCTGGTGTCGAAAAATGTACCTCAGTAGGCATGGTAGTAGATATACGACGACGAGTACGAGATGTTTTAAGTTTTTTTTCTTTCTTTCTTTCTTCTTTTTAATATTTTATTTTATCCGGTGCTCATTAAAATAACCCGAACTAGCAATCATCGAAAAAGCTGGCTCCGGTTATACGGGTACGTTGTCGATAGCTGGCTTCCAGTTCTTCCACCTTTTTACTAGAATGGTAGAGCTGAAGTACATATAAGACATAGAAGATATGAAGAATGAATACTGAACACAGATCGACGAACGATGATGATGATGGTTTAAAAGTATAAATTTCTCGCTAGTCTTGAAATTTTTATCTCTTCGAGAGCAATCTGTGCTGTAGAGGAGAGAGAAGTTGGAAATGAGAGATACGAGTACGAGTTTTTTTTTTCTTTAAACGTTCGATGAGAAATGGGTTTTTTAAAAAGCAGATCAGGTTTTATTGATAGGTTGATTTGGTCGACTAAAGGTGGAGAGAAGACAGAAAAATCGAAAATTGTGATTTTTTGGTCATTTTTGGAAATTTTGGTGGAATAATACAGCAAAGTTTTGCTTTCATTTATCGCAATTTGATAAAAAAACGAGCCAGAGATTTTGTTTGCATCAGTTTGTTGGATTTTTTCCACTTTAAACCCAGTTTTTTTTAGCATTGAGGCGAATCCAGATTGCTCATGTTTTTCAAATGAGTGATTTTTTTTTAAATCGAAGCTTTTGAATGTAAAATTTCAACATTGTTTCGAAAAATTTTAGTAGGTAGGCATTTAAAAACTGAGGAAACGTGTGCTCAGTTTCACTTTTTTTGGGGATGAAATAAATTTTATTCTGGTCAATAAATTGTTCTTTAAGGAGTGCTAAATTTTCAAAAATATTTCAGTGGTTTCAAAGAAGTATTGGACTTGGAGTGATGAATGAATTCAAAAATCATCTTCCTAAAAATAAATTGATGAAAGGAATTGTTCTAATGGTGAAATGTTTGAATAGCGATAAATTTTGTCTTAAATGTCAAAATAATTTGGAGCTGAAAGTTTGATTTAACCCTTAGTTCTTTTTTTCAGTTTTATTTCTGATTTTGTCTCCTCGCTTTCTATCAAAATGTTTGTATTTATTTTTGAGATATTTTTAGCTGTTTTTTTTTTCGAGTTGCTCAATTTTTGTTGAAATAATAGAGATGTTTAAATTTTTTTGATTTGTTGACTGTCAAAAAAATTCAACAATCGAGAATGCAATTTTTCTGTTTTGAAAAACGAGTCATGCTTTGATTTTGGACTTCTTTGAAAATTGAAATATCTCAATAGGGTTTTCAAAAGTGTCAATATGAAGGCTTAACCGAGGAATTCAGAAGGCTAGTTCCTGTCAAAAAAGTGAATATTTTTTCTGAAACCCAGGAAACCATAAATCCTTGAAATATTCCAACTTTTTGATGCTCAGAGAGCTTGTTTCAAAAAGTTGGATTGAAATTTGAAATCAGCACCTTTAAAATTCCAACAAATCATAGATCACTCAATTTTTTGATTTTTTTTCATTTTTTGGACTTATTGTGGGGCTTAGAAGGAGGCTTGTATCAAAAAAATGATCTGAAATTCGAAATAAACATGTCTATAAATACCCACCTAAAAAAAATCTCGTAAGTCACTCGAATTTTTATTTTTATTTTTTTTTTTTACATTTTTTGAACTTATTATGGGGCTTAGAAGAGAGCTTTACACACTAAAAAATAATCTGAAATTATTCGAAATGAACTCCTCTAAAAATCAAACAAAAAAAAAGTCTGTCACATTTTTCATTTTTTTAAAAATTTGTAGCTCTTTGCGAGGCTTGAGGGCTGATATCGAAAAAGTAAACTAAAATTTGAAATAAGCATCTCTGAATACTTAACAAATCATTTATAAGTCACTTGAAATTTTCAATTTTTTTTTCAAAATCAGCACTTTTAAAGACCATACAAATCATAGAGATTTCAAAATTTTCAATTTTTTTCATTTCTGGGCCTTATTGTGAGGCTTAGGAAGCTTTTATGTATATGCCACATAATGATTGATTTTTTTTTCATCAAAATTTGACCAAGATTGAGGAGAAAAGGGGGCACATATTTTCAACTTTCAACTTTCAAAATTGAAAAAAAAAGATTTTGAATCTACCATTTTTGCTCTTCAAGCAATCTGTGCAAATAAATTTACTCCAATTTGAACACATTTCATTTTATTAGAGCTTTGAAGTTACAGGTATTGAAACGAAAAATTAATTTCGCACAAAAATATTGAGATCCGGGACAGTCGAGAGACGAACTGGCAGATGTCATTTTGGCCCCCTCCGTGAAAAATTTTCTAGCAGAAAAATTATCATTCATATTTGATCAATTGAGGCCTTCAGTTTTTCAAACTATCCTAGAAATCGAGGTGACGAAGAGGCTGATTGCTCCCTTTGCTGTTTTTCCGAAGATTCTGTCGAGTGTTGAGACCTTCTTCTTCATCTGGAGAGAGGGAAAGGGGTGTTATAGAGCTTCTTGATCCATTTTTTGATCTCCATCATGATGATATTATGCATTTTTTTGATGATTTTGCATTCAGAAGCCATTACTCTGTCTTGTGTCACTTCCCTTCCTCATTCTCTTTTCAATATCAAACCGAATTGATGTAGCATTATTCAGCTCATATCTTGACCCCCCCTCCCTCCCCTCTTTGAAAACCATCGAGTTATTTTGATCTACTAAATTTCTGCTTGTATAAAATCTGCTCAGATTTCTTATAGGAATCACCTTTAAGGCGGAAGCACCAATAATACAAATTTTTAAAACTAAAAATTATAACCAGAGCCTGCGACAGAGGGGGGACTCAGCTGCGAGCTTTTCTATCGTATTGTGAATTATGTGTACGAGGAAATACCATAGAGTTCGATATGCATTATTCATTATGACCTGAAAATGTACACTGTGTACTTTAGTATGCGGTTCAGTGCAGTGTATTCGCGTACTCGTATGGGTTTAGGTAGAGGTATACCTATTGGTGTGTCTGACAATGTGCCAATTTGACATACGAGACGAGATAATCTTACTTATAGCAGCCGAGTCGCCGGTGCGGTGAATTTAATTTATACACGAGTCATAGGGTATACATATACATACGCAATGGCACCGTAATATAACCATAGAGTTAAATAGCCTCCGCCATTGAAGGTTTGTTTACTTATGGAAATGAAAAAACCGTGTGTACGTAGGTCTAGGTACGTTCTACAATACGTTCGTATATTGATATACTTAGGTATCCATAATGTATCTCATGGACATCCCATCGTAAGTATATAGAGAAATAAATAAATATCGCTATCGAACGTATTTGTACGAACGATTCTCTATTTCTACCATAATATGGTGGTAATGAACTAGTGGTATACGTTTTATGTAAAAGAGAGACTATGTAATTGTAGTACATATAAAAGAGCTCTGGTACCTAGAAAAATAGCGGTATCATTTGCAATAGGTACCACCACTTCCTCTGGGTACCTTTTCCTACGCTAAACTAAAAGTCAAACTACCATCACGTGACTACACAACACGTGTCCTATGGTATCGCAGTGTGTGTGTGCTATACTTGTCTTGTACATAGTACGATAGGGGTGTTTATCAGAGAATCGAATGAATGGCGCGTGCAAAGTGACATAACCATACGTACTGGTATCGCCCCTTTTTTACAACTACTTGTTGAAAAGGTCTTCATGCTCGGTGTCATGCAGGTGCGCCAGAGGTTTAGGAGTTTAGGTACCCAACTACCTTACCATAGTACTATGGATATAGAGGTACTCTTTATTACGGTGGTGCTGGTTTCTTCGGTGTGGTTTTGTTTTCTGCATATATTACCGATGGTAGAGGTACCTACTAGAGGTGTTGTCGAGCTGCGATACGTAATTATATTCGTATTGAGAGAGACCTAGTGGTATAGTTGACAGTTTATTTGATGGTATAATGAACCGGAGGCGTTGGAGTGTATACTTTTGACGTAATTTTTGTTGGGGTAGGACGTAGAAGGGGTTTGGATACAGGTATATTGGAGTAGAAGAGGATGCAGGTATGGGGAAAGGGGTGATTGGGGATGTATTTTTGAACACGATTAACCGATGAAATCGATTTCAAGGTTCAGTGAAGGACTGGGGGGGGGGGGATTGAAAGGTCTACAGATTCAAGATTTTTTACTAGAGTATATATGGAGGGAACTGAGTGAGGTTTCATTCAAGTTCCTATGTTTTAAAAGCTACGAATGCAATTTTTCTCGAATGTGATTGGATTCATTTCATGATTTGATATTTTTGAGTACTTTTTTCAAAATTATTTATTGACCGGAAGGGAGGGGAGGGGAGGGGAGGGGATAGAGAAACTCGGAGCTGATGTGAAATGAAAATAAACTTCACTTTGTTTGATTTTGTTCAAAATTTCATGATTGAAAATGAAAAATTGTTACTGCTTGTTCCAGTTGATAGGACCTTTTCAAGGGCATCTTGCTGCATCGATAGTGCATATTTTAGCATACCTATTTGAGCTTCAAAAGTATTATTCGTTTTGCATATTTCAAATTCTGCTCTATAAGGGCATTCGATCTGCACATGTTTTAAAATTCATAGAGCATGCAATTCCTGTCGGAATAATGTCCGGTCGTACGTTTCGTGCATAAATTCTGCATAAAAATGAATTTTATGGTTAAAAGGTCTTTTTGAGAATAATTTTGAGGACATTCTCGGTACCTAATGAAGATTCTCTATTTTTTCTTGCGAAGGAGGTGCCTTGTACATCGAATAATTTTGGACCTAGGTGCCAAAAAAATCAAAGTCTTGCCTAAAAATACACCATTAAGAAAAATTTTAGATGTAAATTTTTTTTATTTTTCAATTTTTTGTGAATTTTTCCAAGTTTGAAATTCAAGGTCCCCTACTCGTATTTCAAAATTTGGGTTAATTGAGGTAGAAATTTGTGCTTTGATTTACATCCTCTTTTTCAGCTTCACGAATCGATTGGCAACCGGTTTCAAAACCTTCTGAAGGCTTTGAATAATTTTAAGACTTTTTTGGTTTTTAAAAAAAAATTTATACCTAAGTAATTTTTTTTATTTTTCAATTTTTTGTGAATTTTTCAAAGTTTGAAATTCAAAGTCCCCTAATATTTTAAAATTTGGGTTAATTGAGTTGGAAATGTGTGCTTTGATTTACAGCGTGGTTGGCAACTGGATTCAAAACCTTCTGAAGTCTTTGAATGATTTTAGGACTTTTTGGGTTTCTAAAAAAATTAATGGAAAAATTTTCAAATCCTTTGGAGGCTTCAGAAGTGCTGGGAACGCTGTTAATAGATTCGAGATGTTGAAAATAAGATTTAAAAGGCAAAACCAGTGCAAACTTCAACTAAAATGATATTTTTCAAAAGACAAATTCAAGTTTTCAGAAATTCGTCAATAATTCGACAAAAAAGGGGGGAAATTTTGTGCTTTGATGTTGTTTTTTTTTCGTGAGTTTTTCAATTTTTTGTCTGGAGATTTAGGCTCGAAAAATTTTTACTGGAGAAAAATTTTCTGGAATTCTTTTCTGTTGCCAACTCGATAATGCTTCATTTCAAATCTGATACTTTAAAAATATGCTATTTTGAGGTCCCCTGCTCAAAGAGCCTGTAACTTGAGAGTGATTTTTTTTCTTACAAATCCAACTTGAATTATTGGTTTTGTTCATTTTATAAATTTTATTGCTGCTGTGTCGATGTTTTCATCTTCTTTATATACGAGAAGTATTTTGATCATTTTTACTGCAATTGTTTCCAACTGTTTGTCAATAAATACATATCAGAAATCATCTCTGAACTAAAAAATGATTCTTCTGAGAAAAAGAAGAATGATAAAATGGGAAGAAGAGGATGCGGTGTGACCTGTAAAGACTGAACCTTTCGGATGAAGTGAATTGATCTGGTCCAGTCTGGGCACATTTAAATTTTATATACTCGAACGTATTCGCTTCGTTGTTAAATTTACGATTCTATTTTATGATAATTTTTCTTACGGTTTTATTTCGGAAATCGTGCTGGTGTAATAATTTATCCTATTCGTTTTGCTCTTCTTCGCTAATCTAGCATAGCTTTTCATCGGTTTAGACACTTGTGAAATTATTTGAAAATGATTCAATTCGTGGTTCAGACAAATGAAGTAAGGTAAGGTAATAAAATCAAGTCTCGATTGCTGATTTCAATTTGAAATGGCTTTGTTTTGATTCTGAAAATGTTGAAATGTTACTTTTGATTGGGGAATACCTATTGAATTTTTTTTGATGAAAAATTGAACCAATTTATGAATTAGAATTGATATCAATTATTGTCTATCTTATAAAGAGAAAAGTGAGTAGGTTAGTTCTTCTTTAGTCTGTTGGGAAAAGTTGATCATGATCATGATTAATTTTTTTGAAGAAATTACATTAGAGCTGTTTTGGGTTTGGATCTCGATTCAAAAATGGGAGAGAAAAAGAAACTTTGATATCGAAGAAAGGGAAATTTTGGGAATATGGCATTTCAATTCAATCAGGGAAACAATCTCCAATCATTTTTACATGTGCTCTCCAGAGTGACTCGATCATAGAATTTTCTTCTGGCCTAAGATATTCAAATAAAAATTAGTCGATTCTACTTGACCACTTAAAAAAACACATCGATAATAGACAGATAGATCGATAGGCTAATATCGAATTAATCCAACTTCTGCATATCAACTAAGTCCCCGTTTTCCTTCCAAAAAATCTCTACGTCTACGGTTTCATTTCAACCAAATGAAAAATGACTTCTACACCGTACACGACACGACTACTTTACAATGTCGTACCAGTACTTTTACTTTTTTAATCACGAACCAATTAAGAAAAAAATCCAGAAACCGGTGCACATGCACAAACACAAGCACAGAGCTCAGCAATGGAAAAATCCCCTAAACCCGAACGCGCCCGCCCTACTGCAGCAAAATATTTATAAAAGTATTCGTTGAACTTGACGGTGTGTAAGGTAGTGCAGGTCGTTAGCTCTATTTATCATTGAACCCGCACATTTCAAACCGAGAGCTATTTTAATTAAGCATCGAGGTGAAATTTAGTAGCTAGGCAGTAGGTACCACCATAAATGCAGGTGTTAGTGGTTTTTTTTTTCATACACTGAACAAATCATTTCACTGAAATTAAATTATAAACTGGAAATCTGGATCTGTATTTGTCAAAAAATGGTCTCCCTACTGGTCACTATCATATGATTAGATGTCTACTGTGTACACTGTACAGCCAGCTCTGCAGTCGACCAGATGAATGTAAAAACTGGTCTATGAGGGTTACTTATCAACCTTCTGAATAATTCCCTTCTTATCAGCCATAAATACATAAGGTAATTACATCGTCGTCTATGACTGTGAGGAGTATCGGCAACAACGTGCATATAATGAAAGAACAAAAAGAACACCGAAGGTTACATTCTGTCTGGCATCTATTCCTAGATGTATATATTCGCGACCCAACTTTAATTACATTCTGCGTATGTAGTGTACTGTACTTATACTATACAACAAGTACAGGTTGTGTACCATAACAATTACTCGTTTGTCGTTTAGCATCGCGATGATTGGGTTTTTTCACCTTCATCTGTCAATTTTTGTACTGATTAATGGGAAAATTTCTCTCCAGGGGTGTGAGGGGTGGGGGTGGTGCATTTGTAATGCCTCCCTCCTTTAAGACCGCTCTGATAACCCTTCGATTTTCTTACACCACCGTTACCATTGGGTAAATATGAGACTAGTTTTTTGTCTTTTTTTTAACGGAATCCTTGAAAATGAAACCAGACATAGTCGTCGCGTTGTTAACCCTCACAATCAACCATAACTTACACTCGACTGGGCTGTGTGTAGATAAATAAACATACAAAAAAATGACATACATGAGGAAGTCGACACCCTCCGCTCTATAGAGCTGGTTCAAATCGACATGTACAGTAAAGTAAACTTTCGTTATAACGTTTAATTACACAAATACTCGTATCTCGTATGCTGCACCGTGTGTATAAAAAAAAAGAACACACTAGCAATAAGATACATATGAAAAAAAGTTAATTAACATTCTCCTCGGCTAACTCGAGTCGAGTAGTCGAGTCGCTGGCAAACAGTGAAATTTAAAATTGAAACCACTGCTTCTGCTGCCTACGTCGAGTCGCAACCGTGCGTTATATTACTCGTTTCGTTTGATAATAAGTACGTTAGAATGTTGTGTGCTACAGTATTTAAATCATAAACGCAGGTAGATAGAGGTATAAATGTAAAAGAAAAAGAAAGAAGAAAAATCATACCGCAACGCGGTATAATTTCTCTTCCACTTTCATATTTTTGTACAGTACGTTGATGAACGTTGCATTCGGTTCGGTTTGGTTCGGTTCGCGTATGCGCATTACGACGTTTTGCGACGACGCGACGCGAAACCGTATACAACTGGTTGCGACGTAATGTACGCGTGCGCATGCGCGTTATCCAATTCTGTCATTTTATGATGTGTTTTGATGAACGAGCTCGACTCGTAGTACACGTGACGCGGGTGGGTACTTTTACGACGAGGTAATTTAGCACGCTAGTTAGCTTTTGCTATTATGACCACATGATTAAATATAGTACCACTCAACGGTCTGCCATGCAAATATTACCTACTATTACCGATACTAAAACCAGAACCGAATAGTCTGCTAATGTGTTCTTCTCGAGTACGAGTATATGTATAAGAGAGTTTTAGATATTGTAATTATGTAGGTAGGTCTAATTGTACTGATATGTACTTGGTTATACTTTGTGCGTGTAATTTGGATTTTCTCATTTACTCAGATTCTCTCATTTGCAGTCCATTTAATGGCATAATCGATGCTGTTTATAAATTAGTCTCACTTTTACAAATTAATGAATTTTTTCGCTCTTGTTTCATCTCGCCAGCCAGGTTGTTTTATACCTTATAGTGTAGTATTTGGTCTGCAATTCGACTCGCCTGCGGCTTAAAAGTAGCCGAGAAATTGGTCTAATCTGAAGAGAAACGGTTTTAATTTGGGTTTTGATAGTGGTGTGTATAGGATCTCTTTACCCTATGTCTTTGGAAGGTGGTGTAACCAAAGGATTCACCGTGCAGAATGCAGATGGATGCAAAAATGTCTTACAGCGTTGATAATTACGATGTGGTCGAGTTTTTTTGATGCGGAGTGGATAATTTGGATGAAAAATTAATTCGTTCGATGATATTTTTATCGAATGAATTATACATACCTCTGTTCCTAAATGAGCTGTGTAGAAATTAAACACCTGGTTTACTAGATTTTGATGGGTCGATTGAGTTGAATAAACCCATTTTCTGGTTGAATTTTTTGGAAAAGTTCCAATTTTTTTTGAAATTTCGATGTTAGATTTACTTTACGAGTATTTTGAAAAACTTATAACCCAAAAAAGAAAATTTTCTTCCCATGCCCAAAAATAGGCTGAACTATATTTTGATGATGATTAACGTCCAATGATTTTTTTGTATGAAAATTATGACTCTTTTAAAACTTTTGGAGTCAGAATTGAACAATTTTTATGTAATTTTTGTAAAATTGACTGATTCTGAGAACACAAATTGGCATATTATTTTTTGAAAACAATTTTCAATCCAGTTTCCCAGCATTAGTTACTGAAATTTTAAAAAATTATTTGCCAAATTCAGGTTTTGATTTTTTGCAATATATTCAACTGGTTGCAAGGAAAGGGGGAAACGTTACAATAGGTGATTTCAAAATTTCCAAAGGTCACTCGGTGGGTCCCTCTGGCTCCTACTCATTATCAAATTTTTGAAAAAAATCAGTCATATTGTCAATTTTATGAAAATTGGACCCCCCATCCCCCTTCCCCCGCAGAAAAAATAAATTGTAAAAATAATGATGAATGGAAAATTTTTCAACTTGAGGATCAAAATAATCACTTTTTTGGGCGTCTACGAGGTTTAAATTTTCAAAATAGAACAAAAAGTAAAAATTTTTCCAGATCAACAACAAATTTGGAAATTTAGAGAGGGGGGGGGGGGTTACTGCACGAATTTGACAAAAGTTTTGGTGTTTTGGTTTTGAAATTTTGTGATGACCCCCTCCCCTTTTCCATTTATTAAGAGTAATCTATCAAAAAACTTGTAAATTTTGTCCTAAAAAATAATGACTAAATTTTTGGAAAAAATCGAATTTAAAATGAGAACAATGCAATAATGGTATTATTTGGTGAAAAAATAACATTTTTCGCTACAATGGTATTTTTGAACGCATTCCTCCCAAAAAAATTTGGCTCAAAAATTGTATAAATAAAATAGTGTGGCAAGAAAATCTTAAATTAGGAATTAATCAAATATCACAATATAGCCATAAAAGTCATAAATAAATCATTTTTCTGACTTGAAAAAAAGGAACCTTTATGAAAAAGTATTGCAGTTTTAATTTCTAGGTACTCTTAATTTTTGAACCTCAAACGAACGTTAAAAAGTAGGAATTTTTGATTGATTGTCATGACTCGTAAAAATGTTGGTACCTATAATTGGCATAAATAACCTAATTTTTGAAAAAAAGTTATAGTTGAACCTTGACCTTGGAAGAAAAATGTGCTGATGTAATTCTGGAACAAATGTACAGATTTTGGAAAAAATTGTAATTTTGAAGCGAGAAAATGAATTTTGCAAAATCTGTGAGAACGAATTCAACAATAATGCAATTTTTCAAGTGGAGATTTTTGTTGCAAAATAATATGATTCAAAATTTTTCAATTGAAAAAATTCATAAGACTCGTTCGATTTTAACTGCTTGAAGGTGCCTATTGAGTAAGTTACTGTTTAATTTTCTATTAAAAGTTCGAAAAATGTCATAATTCTGATGTTGACTTCAGAATTCATCACAAAAATCACCATTCTGGTGAGAAAAAAAATCCAAAAACTATGGAAATTGGGAAATTTTGCTTCCGTGTCAATTGTTTTCAGAAATAATTTTCAAAATCAAAGAAATGATTTTGGAAATTTATAAAATTAACCAAAAAGTGACTGGAAATGTTGATATTTGGCAAGCTCATTTTTTTTACCAAACTTATCAATTTTTGATTCATTTCGGGCTCAAAATCACTCATTTTGGAGTCAAGTTCATAAATCTTTCTCCTCTTTACTCTTTTCCATACTCCTCAACCCCTCAAACCCCCCTCATTACACTTAACCTAGCCTCGGCATAACTCAAAGCAGTATCATAATCACGTACAGATCACAATCTGCGTCGATTTTTCATTTCCTACCTTAGCAGCAGCAAAGCTTTAATAAACGATAGCCCGCCTATTTAAAAGAGAAAAAATGAGAAGACCTCGTCTGCCGGAGAGGTCTAAAGGTCACAGAAGAGGCAAAGAGGATGGCCACCTTCAGACAACTGGCTGTTAGCCGACGTCCTTTTGCACAGCTTACTTACACACAGTCACAGCTCACAGTCGCAGTCGCAGCGGTATTTATAAATCTATAGACCTACGAACATATAGTGTGAAATCCGTGACTATGGGTAAAGGGTGCCTAACTACCTATGTACTAATACTCTCTTATAGCTATGTAATTTTTTAACCATTTGGAATGCATAGTATCTCCGTGTATACTATGCATCAAACTACACTATACAATACATGGTTTATCTCCATCACCTCCACCTTCCACCACCTCCATCTGAACAATCATCATCATTTTATACCACTCTGGTACGAGGATTGCCAACCTCAATGTCAATGATAATACACGATTAAGTGTACATAGATGACCGAAGAGGGAAGTCTGCTGCAGTTTTGCAGAGGCAGAAAGCATTTGAAATTCTACCTACCTCTGGTCAGTTACTGTGTAACTATGCCTATAATGGTGGCTCAAGTCGAGGAGATTTTTCAGCATAAAGAAAAACGAGTCTATTTCTCGCTCAATATAACTGCGTGATCCTTGCTCTAAATTCTATTGTCTGTTAGATGACCTTGCGGATATTTTATGGAATGGCATAGGTATATAGATATAGGTACTACTATAATAACCAGTATACATTACAGTAAACTTGATTATACGTACATGTGTATAGTGGCAGAATGGAGGGTCTTGTCGCGCATAGTCTCCCAGTCTCGGGTTCCGGGTTAAATGGCACGTTCGATGGTTGTCTGTGGCTCTAAGGTAAGGGCGAACGGTTAAGAGCTTGAAACCGATCAAGGACGATCCTACGCAACTCTATGGTCGTTTTGTGGGTCTGTGGCTATCTCTGCAAAGCGGTGCTGTCCGATAAGACAATGGGTATAACGGTGGGTGTTGGTTTTGTTATCATTTTTTTTTTTTTTGAAAGAATTTTTCGGAGTAATTGGTGAATTTGGCAGGAATGCAGGAAGCACCTGTTGTATCTGAAATGATGACGTAATTTGGCTCTTATGTTTCATTCAAAGTTGTATATCATTGAGGGGTTCCATGGAAAAGGGGCCTTAGTCATTTTTTACCGATTTTTACATGTTCAAATAGATTTGAAATTTTTTTCTACAAGCAAATATTTTCCAAATTATTCTTTTTTTCATGGAAGAACACTTAAGTATCACTGAATATGGTGAAATTGAGTTTTAAAAAAAATTTCATACGTTCAAAATTGTAAAAATAGAAAAAAATGACTAAGGCCCTTTTTCCACGATACTCCTCAAATCTTGGTCGTCGAATTATGCTGTGATATCAGAACTAGGTTAGGTACTTACCTTTGCAAGTATCTTATCACTTTATCAATGATGTAAAATTGTGTCCTTATCACTGCATAGGAGGAAACGTAGGCAGTGTTTTCCATTTTGAATACGCAGTGCCATATTTGTACCTATAAACAATAGACCACGTTTATTTCAAATAATTCCATCATACGTCTCTTTCAATATGTGTACTTATGGATATAGGTACCGGACGAAGACGAACATCGAAGTACCCAGTCGATTGAAATTATTTAGTAAATATTTTGATTAGTTATCAGAACTCGTTTGTATATGGTCGCTATATACCTAACTGTTTTCGACGTATTTATTCGGACCTGACTGACTGACGACGCGATATAGCCGGAATGTTAAAAAGAACGAGGTGTAATGAACGATCGTCGTAATCATCGTCATCATCATCATCGTTCGGTTGTTCGCTGTGGTCTCCTCATCGCACAGAGACTTGGCAACGATGTCCGAGTCGATTTTATACGATACCTGTACCTCTGTAAGTCTGTTGTATCTGTGTACCTGAATCGAAGAAGAAAAAGTAACGTAGCCTACTTTCCTCGCAATTATCCAGCGTTGCAAATTAAAAGCAAATAATTCTCGTATTCTCATCGCTGTTCGGAGAAAATCGTAATGGAAGAGCGTGTTTTTGCGCTTTCTGCCTTATAATATACGTATTTTTTACTCTGTACTCGACTCGTACATGTACGAGTACGCCAGTCGGCATTTATTATAATGCATACGATGTACGTTTTTTTTCTCTCTCTCTCTCTCTCTCTTACACGACGTCATCATCGCGCCGCCGTGTGCGACGAATCGACAAGTCAAAATGAGAGCAACGTCGTAGCATTCTCAGAGAACTCGATGTGTGTGAAATTATCCGAATTTTTGCTAACGCCGACAGATTTCTTCTATACGAATTCGACGAATTATTTTTCCTTTTTCGCTCGGTGGACGGATTTTTTTACGAGAAAATGTATTTTGGTGTTTTTACGAAGTTTTGAAAAAAATTAGGAGGAGCCTTGTTTGAGATATTGTTAGAGTAGTAGAGTACTGTATGTGTATGTGCATGTGCCTGGGTGACCCTTGAGAGTAGATAACTCGACTCGAGGACAACGTCTGGTCTACGAGTGTTGGTCGAACAAAAACCTTCTTAAGGTAATTAACGACCTCTCGTAAGTTCGACGATCTCGCATCTATAAGATAATGAACGCGTGTATTGAATGTAAATTTACATCTTCGTATAATACCGATATCCGTGCATTTTTTGGTGCCACAAGGTTTCAAGTACTTACCTATACGTAGTAAGTCTACGTACCTATGTATTCGTACGAAAAACGTACACATTTCCAAGTTATCTTTAAATATTCGGCACCTAATTAGTGAAAAATTTTATGGGTTTTGTGTAGCTCGCTATGTTTTCAATATATTCAAATACATATGAACTATCAGCTGAAATAAATTCCAAGTACATACTTATCACCTATGTTAAATACTTACATATTCGTATTCGTTGCATTGTAATGTACTCATACGTTTGGGTAAGGTTATGGATTTAACTGATTGGGAGCGAGAAAGAGGCCTCGAAAGGCACTAATTTTTGCTTAATTTTCTTATTTTCTAACAAATTATTTTTTTTGCCAATTTTCAAGAATTAAATTTTTTAAAATTATTTTTCAATATGCTATACCTACTGCCTTTTTAGTTGTCTCGATTTCAGTCACGAATAGCAAAAAAGCTCATCGGTTGTTAAAATTGTCAAATAGACTCCTTCCTGTTATAACATTTTCACTTTTTTGCAAAAATAAATTAACCTTCCCAAAAGTCTCGTTTTTTTGACAAAAATTTCGAAAAAAAAGTACAGTCTTTGCCAATTATTTCAAAAGATTGCTGCTTTGTGCTAAAATTGTCAAATACTTGTTTTTTTTTTTTTACCAAAACTGCTAAAGAGTATCTCCTTTTTTTCTGAAATTACCCAAAGGTGTCGCCTTTTTGCCAGAAATTGCCACTTTTTGGTCAATAGATTTCTGCTAAAATTGTAAAAGTCTTGCTCTTTGCCAAAAATTATCAAAAATTCTCGCCTTTTCGAAAATCACTTAATAATCTTCAAATTTTCAGAAAAATTGCAAAAAATGGTTTTTTTACAAACAAATTCCAAAAAGCATCAATATTTTGTCAATAATTGCCTAAAAGTCTTGCTTTTTACTAAAATTGTCAAAGTTTTGTTTTTCCAAAAAATTTTCAAAAATTTTCATCTCCTCAAAAATTAATGCAAGTCCTAAATTTTTAACAAAATTTCGAAAAAGTCTTTTTTTGGAAAAAAATTCAAAAAAGATCACTTTTTTGCAAACAATTCTAAAAAGTGTCACTTTTTTACAAACAAACCCGAAAAGTGTCACTTTTTTACAAACAAATCCGAAAAGTGTCACTTCTCCAAAAAGTGTCACTTTTTTGCAAACAATTCTAAAAAGTGTCACTTTTTTACAAACAAACCCGAAAAGTGTCACTTTTTTACAAACAAATCCGAAAAGTGTCACTTCTCCAAAAAGTGTCACTTTTTTGCAAACAATTCCAAAAAGTGTCACTTTTTTGCAAACAATTCCAAAAAGTGTCACCTTTTTTTTGCAAACAATTCCAAAAAGTGTCACCTTTTTTTTGCAAACAATTCCAAAAAGTGTCACTTTTTTACAAACAAATCCGAAAAGTGTCACTTCTCCAAAAAGTGTCACTTTTTTGCAAACAATTCCAAAAAGTGTCACTTTTTTACAAACAAATCCGAAAAATGTCACTTTACTGCAAACAATTCCAAATAGTGTCACTTTTTTGCATTTTTTTTTGCTAAAAATGTCAAAAAAATCCTTTTTTTATGTTTGAAACAATTTTCCAAGTCTTGCTTTTTGCCAATTAAAAAAAATGTCTATCTGAAGTTGGGGGAATTTGTTATGTTGTGTTTTTTGGGGGGGGATCTTTAGGTGGTGATTTCTTATACGTTCAAATAAGTTCTGGTCACGTTTTATACCTTTTTAAATTTTTTATAACTTTTTCGGGTTTTTCTAGTAACCAACGTCAACGTTTTTTTGTTTTGTTTTTTTTGGAAAAAACTGAGTATTGTCGAACCTAGAATTACACAATTTTTAAGAGGAAAAAAATCTCAGTCTTAGTAAAATTTTAATACTACTAACTTATCAAATTATTCAAGTACTGATTTAAATTTCAATTATGTTCATTTCTAATGAATCCCAGGAGGAAGAGAAAGAACAAAAGAGCTAATATTTCCTCTGAATTTGCAAAGGATATTTTGTGAATGAAGGAATGGAAAAAATAAGTAATTCCATTGACTCGGTATTCAAAATTGAATGACGAAATGTTCATTAATAAATAATCATATATTTGCATATTCTTTTAAAACCTTGTCCGTGTCCTTCAAATTGATTAAATCTTACTTATCAAAGTTTGCAAAAATTGAAATGAAGCAAAAAATTGAAATTATGATTTCTTTCCACTCTTTTATTGAGTTTTTCTCCAATTTTTGTTCATGAGATTTAACCTAAGGAAACGTCTCAATATGTTTGATTAATAAATGCAGAACTGCTGACGGCTGTTTGGGGGGGGGGGTTCATTTCGTAGATTTCACAAGTGATAAAAGTGCTAAAATGACCCTTGAATTTGATAGGAAAGTGCAGTTGAAAATGAAAAATATGCTCTACATTTTTCATACAAATAATGTGAAAGTGTTGGTATTTTTTTTTTTTTTTTTTTGAGTCCAATCTTGGTTTACTCCTGTCAAAATTTGGATTTTTGTCATGACCAGGCATGAGAAGTGAAAAACGTGAGGACTTGAAGGATGAAAAATTTGCCTATTTTACTACTGGAAACTTGCTTCCTCATCCTTACAGTCCCTTTTATTTTAGAGATGGGCAAATTCTGTCATGGAAGCTTTTTTTTTACATGTACATAATATAAAATAAGTAAAGCTAAAGTCGTATTTTTGTAAGAGAAAAAAATTCCATAAATTTTGCCTCTCGAGTGTAAATGTAAAATAAATAGAGCCAAATCCCCCCTCCCCCTCTCCAGAAAAAATGTTCTGATCATACTTTTGCAGTGTTTTTTTTAGGTAGAAGTGGGGGGGGGGAATAATGAAAAAAAAATTAAAGTCTCTATCAATTGAGAAAATCAAAAAAAGTCAAGATTTCAATTTCTCGTTTGAGAAACTCTGAATCAGTTTACAAATCTGCTCAAACCAATATTTTCTCAAAATTTGGTACCCTCAAAAATGAAAAATTTTGTTTTGAGGATTTTATTGCAATTTTGAATTTTTTTTTGAAACAAGGGAGGAAATCAAGTAGATTAAAAAATTAGTAAGAAAAAAAATGTTTGAGAAATTCAATTTTCGAAATTTTGATGAATATTCTGTCGATAGTCTGGAAAAATTCTGAAAAATGCTGCTTACCAATTCAGAAATTTATTTAAAATGTCTTTCGTCTGATTTCTATTGAAAAAAAAAAAAACCATTCATGAAAACAAATCTCTCTTCAGTCAACTTTCCCTCGGAAAAAGGTTAAACCTGAAACCTGTGTAATTTTCTATCTTGTAAAGACTTTTGCCTGTACCTAAGTGTAAGATCAATTTCATTTGACTCCTTGTGTGTAACTGTGTCCAGCATACTTTCAGTAATGTCATCTTTATTCCATTCATAACATTCTACATACACATGTCAACTTCCATTGTAAGTACATCGAATCTGAGCTATTATGGTGAGATAGTGAGATCCTCAAACTATAAAAATACACCAGAGACTCTACCTTTGTAAACACGTGTAAAAAAAATATCCAAATACTTGTAGAAGATCGTTTGTACATTTTAGCAAAGAGCAAAGGTTTATAGTTTCGTTTGTTTTTTCTGCTTGTTTAGGATTTCAGGTGAAATAAAACAAGACATTTTATACATGTATCTCGTATGATGGAAAGAGAGTGAGAGATGATGATGATGAGGAGGAGGAGGAGGAGGTGAAACGTACGAATGAATTATTTTCTCGCGTATTTTAATTGTTGTAGACGAAAGTAGAGCACAAGTTGTTAGACACCTAGATGTGTATTTAAATGTAATGCTCTCGAGTGTACAATATATGTATGTAGAGAACACGATGTAATGGTTTAGTACATAGACCTTACGAGTACATACTACGATGTGATGAGAGATGAGACGAGGAGAGGTGTCCAGGATCTAGAGATACGGTACCTGTCGTTGTACTATAGCTGGATACATTTGTATGTGTGCAAATTACTGTACGGAATAGTGCACTACACAGATACATAGGTAGGTATACAAAACAAGAGAGTAATTTAGTCGAGCATCCAAGTGTAGGGATGGCGAACATCTCATTACTATTCAAGGTCACATTGCGGGGTTGTAAACCGCAACGCCATCGTCATAAGTGATGAATAAACCGTACGTACCTATAGCAACACGACGACGAACCAACCAATCCATCCATCGTTATACACCGGGGAAACGGATATTAAACCGTGATTTCCGATGTACACGAAAAAGGTGCTGGTGCTGGTTTTATCGAATGCCTGCCTAAAAAAAAAAAAATTACACAGCTATCGTGCGGCTCTAACCTTGATAAAATACAACGAACCGACTCCTCTGAGCTTAAAATTTAACCGAGGTACGCGAACCGGTTTCAATTTGCCATTAGAGAAGAGTCGAGTAGAGAATTTGGAAGAAAAGTCGTGTAGAGGGATGAGAGAGACGCTATGCTTGAGAGGTTTTTATTACCGAGTGAACTAGTAAATGGGTTTTAACAGGTTAAATGCATTTGCTATAATATGTACTATAGTGTAATGTTTTCACTTATTGTTGTGTATTAATTGCTGTTTTTTTTTCTGTCTTTTGTAGGTAAGTGTTGTTTGTTGTGTTGTCGCGGTACTACGTCGATGTTTTAATACACATGAACGGTCTGGCGCGGAAAAAGCAGTCGTCATCGTCGACGAGGTAAGAATGTAACAAGCTAAAAGACAGATGTAGATGATAAAAATCATCTGAGCTGATCGTCAACAACCCTTTTTTTTTACTCGTATATTTTCGATGAGAAACCGGGTCATTCCCACGATCGGAGACGGAGAAATTTCATCAAGGTGTTTGGAAAAATGCCTACGAATAGTGTAAACATGAACCGATTCTGTGTGTGTGAGAAATTTCTCCGAGGGTAGGTAGCGCAGATTTAGTATACTAGGAAATAACCGCCAAAAATCGAACTAAAGAAAGCCCCAGCCCAGTCATCCCTACGCTATTAACCGTTTCAGCGAGATGATGATAATAATAACCGAACCGATCGACTATTTGTGCCATGATGATGATGAGGGGGTGGTAAAGAAGGCAGCATGTCATTAAAAGCGAACTTCATAAATCAACGTTCGAGTAAAGGAGACAGAGATATACCTAAAGAGTACAGACGCAGACTAGGCTACGTATTTCTAAAGACCGATAGTTTTCCAAACGAACCAGCTGGCATACAACAAGATCCTCCAAGCTAGAACATTTTTACAAGAGGGTGGTTGTAGATATGTGTATACATAATATACACAGCGAACAGGTACACAGCGGTACACATGCGATGTTTTCCATCCCAAATACGAGTATACCAGATTACAACAAAAGGGGCGAAAAAAAAAAGAACACCAGCCTAAATAGGACTAACTGCAGTAGAAGAATCGTCCAATATATACGGGTATAAAAACAGGTATAGGGTTTTAGCCTAAACACTATAAGCAGTGTTTCCAAAATACAATGATGGAACAATTCGATTTTCCATTTTGGAGCTCGACTAATAACATTTGGAGTATTGGGGATGCACGTTTTGTGTATTTTTTTTGTTTTGTTTTCGAATTTCCAACGAAAGTGAAAAGAAAACAATCGAGTGTTTATTCCATCTTAGGGTATTGTTCTTCTTACGTAAAGAAAAAAAGTCACGTCTTCATTACTGTTATTGAGAAGTAAAAAAAATAAGCAGTAGAGGAATCGAATATCGTATGGTGTTTCTGTGTGCTCTTCTAAGTACACCCTTCTTGGTGCCTCGGCTCGTTTTGAAGTAATTGTTGGATAAATTAATTATACCGATGTGTACCAGGTTTGCTAGGTGGTATTTTCAAAGGTGGAACAAAAGATTGTTCTCAAGAGGTAATTCTGCGAAATGGTTTAATTTTTGGCAGCCGACCAATGAATCATTAAAAATCAGCTAAAAGTAATACCGCAGAGTTCCCGAAATTTCGATTTGTAACAATAGGTAGTGGATATTGGTTCGTTTGGATTTCTTATACAGGGTGTCTCATCAAACGTCTGTCGTGTTTCAGGTTTAATTTGGCAAGGTACGAGGAATTGGAAAATCTGTAGTAGAGAGATGTCCATTGGAGTGGTCCTTGAGCATTTTCAAATAATCCTCTGAAGTGATTAGTTGTGATGAGGGAATGATTTCTGATGTTTTTGGGTGGCCAAAAAAAGAAGATGATTTTATTCTGGATTTTTATTTAAGTCCATATCAATTGAAATTTGGAAATGATTCTGAAAAATTGCAATCTCCCCTCGTAAGAAAGTAATAAAAATAGATATCAAGATGGAAAAAATTCCTCAAAAAAATGAAAAAAATTTTCAGAAATTGGAGAAATTTTCCAAGTTTATCTGCTCAACATAAAATGACTCAAAAAATTATAGATTTTTTTTCGTAGGGATCAGCTGAACATTTTCCCACAACAATTTCCTTTCAATGGGTTATTTGAGTTGATAAAGTAGAAATTCAAAATTTGGTTTCAAGATTTTTATTGAATGGGGAGGGGGGGGGGTTGTTATTATTTTTATTTTATTCTCGAAGGGAAACATTTCCAGTTTATTTTCTCGTAGAAAAATATAGTCCTTCAGAATTTATGCCAAGTGAAAAAAAAAACTTTGTGATCGAATTTGCCCATCTCCGAAATTGAAGGTACAGCTAGGAGGTCATTCTGGATTTTTATTTAAATTATTTCAAATCCATATCAATTGAAATTTGGACTTGATGATTCTCAAAAATTTTTATTTCCCCAAATAAGAAGTGGAAAAAAGATAGAAAAAAATCCTCCCCCCCCCCTCCCCAAATGAAAAATTCTTCGGAAATTGAAAAAGTTTTCCAAGTTAGTCTGCTCGACAGAAAATGACTCAAAAAATTCTAGATTTTTTTCATAAGAATCAGCTGAACATTTTTTCGGAACCTTTCAATGAGCCACTTGTGTTGATGGAGTAGAAATTCGGAATTTGATTTTTAGATTTTTATGAGAGGGGGGGGGGTTGTTATTATTTATTTTACTCTCGAAGGAAAAAAATTTCCAGTTTATTTTCTCGTATAAAAATAATGTAGTCTTTCAGAATTTATCCCAAGTGAAAAAAGAAGCTTCTGTGATAGAATTTGCCCATCTCCAAAATTGAAGGGACAGTGAGGAGGCAAATTCAAAATGAAATGGTCAATTTCTTGTTTATTGAATCTCATTTTTCAAACCTGATACTGACGAATTGACGAAGAAAAAATATGTATTTTTGGTAGATAATTCATTGAAAACCCATACTTATGACTTGGAGACTTGAACGAGCGTATAAAGCAATACGAATCCAAAGATCAGATGTATAATCTCGTCGTCGGGTTACCCCCATATCCGAAGTCTCGAATATTTATGTTAAATTGTAAATTAATAACGAAATGCAGCCCGAGCCTGCCCAAGCATTAGGTAGACTCGCCGGAGCGATTTCTTTAAGGTATTTTACCGTATAACGTGATGTGATTCCCACTCATAACGTACACGTTTCTTTCGAATAAACCGTTCACTTTCACATCGAAATCATATATCTTTGAGATCGCCGCACTCTACACTGCACCCCCTCCTTCTCATCCTCCTGTCCTCTGCAGTGCCCATCGATGTATCGAACTCGATACATAAATATCTAGTTTTTATTTCATTTTCAAGGGGTTCGTAAAATTTACATCGGAGTTTATTTTATTCATCGGTTACAAAATGATTCTACATTCTACGTAGGTACTCGTAGATAAGTCTGGGATGACCTGAAGAGTATAAGTACTTATAGGTACTCGTATTCTGCGGATTGTTTGCTAAAGCTATGTGAGATAGAGAGACTCTATGACACATGCAATTTAATAAACCATTGTAATGGTAATTTTTTGCATTCAAATAGTCTGGCGATGAGGAGAGGCGAGGTGAGGCGAAAGATACTGTTGTATGGTGGATTATACAACACGTTTATTCTTATGACAAGTGTGAGAGTAATGAGTCAATTTTGATTTATCGATGGAATAAAGACGTGCACCATTGTTGAGAAAATTGACGTAAAGTTTTTTTTTTTTTTTTAAATGATGAGAAATTGCAGGAAGTGGTTTGGTCGATTGATGGATTTTTGAGTTTTGGTTCGAATGTAATGAAATTTTCGCTTATTTGATGGGAATTTGAAGTTGGAAATGGAGTTGGATTTTTATTTTTGAAATTGAAATTTAAGTTTTGATGGGATTTTTGGAAACTGTGAAATTTTGAGGGTTATTGGATAGGTCACGTTTATAGATTTTGAAAAGATTTTTTTCATGTAATTGTTTTTGTTTTTTTTTTTTTTGGTGATGGAAAGAAGAAAAATAAGCATTTTGAGTTGAAATTTTGAGATATTTTGGGACAGAAAAATTAACTTTGGAAATATTTTGACTTCTTTTTTCGCTATTTTTAGCTTTGATGATGTGATATCTCAAAATCAAGCTTTTTAAATGATTTTTTAAAAAATTTTCATCAGTGTTGGCATTTTTTGGAACTTTGAAATTGCAAATTTTTTTCAAATATCTACTTGAGAAACGTTAACATTTTGGAATTTATTTGCTATTTTCTAGTTTTAAATGACTAACGAAAATCGAGCCCATTTAATCATTTTCTGATTTTCAAAATTACCATGTTTTTAAATTTTCTGAGAAATTTCAGAAACATTCTGAAATTTATTCGTTATTTTTTAATGATATTATTAACGAAAATTGAGCTCCTTTAATGTTTTTTTTTTTTTTTGAAATTAAGTCAATGCTACCATTTTTTTCAACTTGAAAAATTTCTCAAGTTTTTGAATTTTATGAGATTTTGAAGTGAATTACAATTTTTGATCTGCTGGTTGTCATCTTGATTTTTTCCCCTATAGTGGTCTCATTTTCTCATCAAAATTTTTGAATGTTGAAAATGAAAGCCAATGTTGCCAATTTTTCTGCTTGAAAATTTCTAGAAAAGAACTCAGGTTTTTTTGAAGAGGGGGAGGGGGAATTTGAAGTTGTAAATGGAGTTGGATTTTAATTTTTGAATTGCAATGAAGTTTTGATGGGATTTTTGAAATTGGAGTGAAATTTTGAGAATTTTTGATTTGTCATGTTGACAGATTTTTTATTTTAAAAGATTTTCATGTGCTTGGTTTTTTGAAATTTTGTGTTATTTTGTGACAGAAAAATTAACTTTGGAAATATTTTGACTTCTTTTTTCGCTGTTTTTAGCTCTGATGATGTGATATCTTGAAATCAAGCTTTTTAAATGATTTTTTTTAAATTTCCATCAGGGTTGGCATTTTTTGGGACATTGAAATTGCGAAATTTTTTCAACTATGTACTTGAGAAACGCTGTAAACATTTTGGAATTTATTCGTTATTTTCCAGTTTTATGTAGCTAACGAAAATGGATTCCATTGAATTATTTTTTCTGAAATTTACTCAATGTTGCCATTTTCTGATTTTCAAAATTGCCAGATTTTCAAATTTTCTGAGAAACTTTTTTAATTTAGTCAATGTTGCCATTTTTTTTGAATTTGAAAGATTTCTCAAGTTTTTAAATTTTTCAAGATTTTGGAGTTAATTGCAGTTTTTGATCTTGAAGTTGTCATTTTGATTTTTTCCCCTATAGTGGTCTCACTTTTTCATCTATGTAAACTATGAAAGCCAATGTTGCCAAGTTTTCAGCTTGAAAAGTTCTAGAAAAGTACTTGAGGTTTTTTATGGATGGAGGGGGGGTTGTAATTATTACGTACATTTATCAACAAAAAAAAACACAAACCAAATCTAACCCCCCCCCCCTTTCACGGGTGTAATAATGTTGTAATTATAAACATCCAAACAAAAAAAAATATTTTATCATTTTTTTTATTCTGAAGAAATTAAAAAGTTAGGAAAAAGTAAAAGATGAATAATATTGAAATTTTATTTTCATATATTTCGAGCAATTTTTTCAATTTTTTTTGAAGTGGGGGGATTGAATGAGCCTTCATTATTTTTTAACATTTTCTTTCAAATTTTGAATTTACATTCTCATTGGACGATATGGAAAAATTTTCTTCCCTCTCTCCCCTCAGCTTCATTCTCTAAATGCCCAAAATATACTCGTTTAATGAACTAATATCTTGATGACTTCGTGTTCCTAAATCAACTTTCTCAAGAGTTATTCAAAATTTCGTTTTTTCTTTCAAATTTGAAAGAAAATTTCTCAAACCCCGTACAGTTGAATTAGTAAGTATAGAAAAAAATTCCATAACCTTGTACACAATTCACTCGTCGTCGTAAAAGCAAAAAATCCGTTGTTTCAAAATACATTCTTCGACTTTCCCAATAAAAAGCACCTCCAATCTCATGTTTGAAATACCAAAATTCGTGATACGTGAAAAAAACACACACTTGGTGAAATTATTCATCGTCGAAAAATTCCTTCGCACGAGGAAAAATATGTATCGTTTGTAAAGAAAGATCACAGCAGCGTAAAAACCCGTTAGTTATTTCGGTTATCGCAAAAGTGATTCGAGTGCAAGTAGGTAGGGTTTGGATGAATTACCTCTACATACAGAAGCAAAACAAAAACATAAACAGAAAATATAAGTAGATCGAGATATGGCGACAACAAAAGGAGTGTGTTATCGTTTCGCCAAGTCGATAAGAAAAGATCGAAATGGAAATATTTGTGCAGGTAGTGGTACTTTATCGCTTCGTGACGCATCATCGGATGACGTATTGGGCGAGATAATTTTTCAAACTGTATGCTACAGGATTTGTGAAAAAAAAACGAATCCTGCGTCACAGACTAGATGGACATGGAGCTTAGCTTGAGGCATTATAACGGACATATCGTAGAGGTGTTTATAAAGTCTGACAAAATATTCTCTTATGACCTAGCTGCAGGGGGAATTTCCCAGTTGGAAATTTCGTCTGTGGTATAACAGGTTTTCCAGTCCATTTATCCGATTCGGTATAATTCGCGATGCTCGAGATACGAAGATGGGTTTATTAAGACACTATCGTACTATTATTGGATTCAATTCTGTATCGGGTTAGCTATATGGATGGAAGTACACAACGAGTACTACTTAACAAGTCGATTATAGGTATTTAAAAAAATCCTACAACGTATTCGGCAGCTGTGGTTGCTGGTTGGTCGCGGTGTGCAGCTTGCTCGAGTGAAAAAAATCGACAAATTGGTAAAGCAGACCGAACTCGGTAACACGATACTGGAGGGATTTTTTTCTCTACTTTTTTGGACATATGTACCTCGAGTACCTACTACATTGAATATTGCTCCTATAAGTATATGAAAAGGGAAAGGAAAAACAACAACAACAACGTGAAAAACGCAGGTACACACACACTACACAGATACATGATGTACGTAAACAGCTCGGTAAAGTGTATTATCGAAAGAGAAGGTGAATTATACATTGCACTCGAGTGCAGGTATTTTAGCCCTATGCTACATATATAAAGGGAAAGAAGCAGCTTAAAACGCACCGATGCAGATGCATGATTTTGGATTTCCGTTTTCACTTTCGATATCACGTATCTGCTACGCCGCCACAACACCGGATGGCCTTTGGTTTTTTTTCCTCCACCTTGTGCGCTCCTTAAACATCCGAAATAGTTTTTTTTTACACGACCAGGTACCACGTTGTCAAAAAAATATCGCACATCCGTTCACTTTCGTACGCGAGGGTGACAAAAATTTACTTATGTGATATTTGCAAAACGTAGGTGTTTTTTTTTTGCTTTTTACGAGGGAGGGTTGTATTTCAATTCGGCGAGCGATGGGAACATCGAGAAAGCATCTGCGATGATTTTTTTGTCTGTTTGGATGTCGATAAGTGATACGATGGGAGTTGGGATGAGAAAAATGAGAGCGTTTGATGATCGATTGCGAATTCAGGACGTGGGTGTAGTAAAAATAATAGAATGAGGGAGGTTTCAGTTTTCTCAAAAAAATATGTATTTGCCTTCTTTTTTTTGATAGATCCTTTTACTTTCCTAATGGATTTCCTGTCTGTGTGTCTGAGGCTTGTATGTATTAAAAAATGTTTCGAGTGAAAAATATTTATTGGGAAATGATGCATTTTTTTAGTTTTTATGAAAACTTTAACCTTAGATTTTGCTGATAAAAATGTTGCAGATATTGTGCTTTATTCGTATTTACCTAAATGTTTTGATTTTACACATTTTTTAATTAGAACTGCAGAATTGTGATTTCACAAATACAAAAGGTAATGTTTGAAATCATGAAAAAAATACTCATATTCAAGGCACAGTGTGTTTCTTCATTTCCTCCAACGCTTTTAATTCCCCTCTCCCCTCATATTCGTACACATGCTAAAAAATATAATTCTCTGAAAATTGGTAGAGACATAATTACTAGTAAATTACCGGTATTTTATGTAAAAATGCAAGTAAATTACCAACAATTTCCGGTAATTTACCAGTTATGTATCAAAATTCAAAATTTACCACTTCCAAAAATTACCACCATTAATTTACCAAAAATTTCCACTAGTAATTTACCAAAAAATACCACCAGTGATTTACCAAAAATTACCACCAGTAATTTACCAAAAATTAGGTACTAAACATTTTAGCCTTTGAACTAAATTTTTTTTCTTGAATGTTCTTCAAAAACTGCATATAATTTATGATGAAGAAACAGGACCCTTGAGGGGGGGGGGCAAGGGGGAAATTCGACCCAAGTTCGCGCTTTCTAGAGGGCTTGGCAAAAGAAAGGCCTGTGATGAAAGAAAATCCCGCCTTCTTACATCTCAAAATGCAAATTTTCGAAAGCTTTTGTCTTCGTTTTGCTCGGACTTGTTTCCTTTTCTCACAATTGTTTCTAAAAAAAAAAATATCATTCAGCTTTCAAAGTTTTAAAGTTTTAAATAAAAAATAACGTTTTTATGCCACTCGATATAAAAATTTTCAAATGCTTTCGCCCTCACTTGGGCTTGTTCTCTTTCCTTTTTCAAAATCAACATCCTAAATTTTTTTTCAAATTCTAAAATTTTTAAAACCAAAAAATAAACTTGCATAAAAAACATCGTTTTGTAGTTCCCTCAAAATACAAATTTTCAGACGTTTTCGCCTTCGCTTCGTTTGGGCCTGTCCTCTTTCTTTTTTTAAAAATCAACTTCTTGAAAGAAAAAACATCGTTTTTAGGTCTCTCGAAATCAAATTTTCAAAAACTTTCGCTCTTGCTTCGCTCAAGCCAAATTTGTTTCCTGTTTTAAACTGAAAAAAATTCTTATTAGGGGGTCTCCCAAAAACCCAAAACAGAGAACGAAAATTTTTATAAGTCATATATTAGTCAACAAATTTTCAGTCGAACCATGTCCCTCTTCCCCCCACCCTCAAAAAAAAAATCGTTCGTTCCTAGAAATGGGGCCATACTACATTTGCAATTTTATTGATAATATTTTAAGTTTCATCTTGTGAAAAATCATTGAAATTCAAGGAGAATATCAGCACTAGAAAATTGAGTGAAATCAACGCCAGTGAATTTCTCTTTTATATACATATTTTTTGGTTTTTATTGTGCCTTTAGTCGTGATTTTGAATTTTGTGAAATCTTTTCAAGTGTTTCTCTTTGTGCTGAAAGGTTGGCCTAATTTCAAAGGGTTTTTGGTGATTTAAGATGATAGAACTACCCTATAAACGAACTGATTTTTCCCCCTACTTCTCTCTCTTTCTCGCTTCATTTCTCTCTACAAATTTTGAATTTCATTTGGATCAGCTCGTAAAATTCATTAAAAAAGTGGAATCGATTCGGGAGGGGGGGGGTGGAATTCGAATGACGATTTTTATTACCTATAATTAAAAATATTTGAGGTTGGAAGAGATTTTCTAAAGAAATGATCCAAATCTGAAAGATCATTCAGAGTGCATAGAAATTTTTTTTCTTCAAAAATTGGAACCCCTGTCAAATTTCTCATAAATTCTGAATTCGGTATCTCGATATGATAAAATTGCACACAATTCGATATTCCGGAGGAGTTTCCCTTTATACGATTACGCTCCCAGCAAAGTACGAGTATTATTTTTCTGGTGTAATATATCGTATACGCAGAGTTTGTTGTCGATTATAAAGCCATGTAAACTGGTCGCAGACTCGCGATGAGACTTTCTCTTTTCGAATAGTCTCCTCTTTCGAATCGACTGCAGATTATTATCGAATGCTCGATGCTCGAATGAGGTTTTTTTCCGAATCAAACAGCTTATTAGAACTGGATATCGGTGCGCGTACTTTTACTTTTTACGTATAATATATTTTTTTTCTAAAATGGCGATGAAGGATCAAGTTGAAGTTGTGTGTGAGAGAAATGGTGGATTTTTCAGGCTGCTTTGATTTTGGAAATGGACGAGTTCTAGTGCCTTATTTCGCGTAGATATGGACTTGGCTATATTAGGACGAATAAACGAACTTGACCAAGATACGGTAAATGCCGCCGAATGACGATGGACTGGGAAAGGGGAAGGGGGAAGAAGATCATGGGAGCTTTTTTACTCGTACTATAAGTAAGCGAAGGAAGTGAAAATTACACGAGAGAGTTGAAAAATGTCTCAGAGACCATATTATTATTATTATTGATGGTTGACAGAAGTATCTGTTTGGATGATGATGAGAGACTTGAGAATGTACTCTCGAGGAGCGTAATTAACCGGTTCTTATAAATGTGTATTAATGCATGCACATCCAAATGATACGAATGCGCTGGAGTTGGAGCTTAATTAATTCTCGTCCGAGGGAACGGTACATGTCAACACAAAGGTGACTGCAGCGTAGATGTCGCGTAATCTCATCGTCGTCTGCCGAATTCGTCGTCTTCGACTCTTCGTCGCCGGTTAATGAGCGGAAGAAATTTAATAAAGTGAGCATTATTGTAATGGTTGGCTGGTAATTTTTATGGTATCGTATGGGTATGGGAATTGAATGAAAGTACCTTCGACACGAGGAAAGCATACGTCGAAGACGATAAACCTACAGCACCTCGTGTTTATTTAGCTTTATCACTCGTACAGAATGGTTATGAAAGTCGCAACCAATAAATATTCACGCATCAGGTGGCGCTGCACGTAGAATTATCTACACGTGTGCAAAGCTCCGTTACTGTGTTGTGTTATCACTATGTGATTAGAAGGCCGGTCGCGGACTCGGGACTCGCGGTCTAGTATGGGTCGCCTCCTGATCGCGTCGTCGTCGTCGTGTAGTGGTAATTTCATTAATCGCGTTGATAAAATCAGCTACCGAAGCTAGACGAGTCGGCAAGGTGGATAAATTGTGTAAATTCGCATGTTAATCCCCCCATACGATATTTATGAGGTTCGATATCCCATACCGGATGAATTAAATCCTCATATATACGAGATGTACCGTTGGGTATACAGGTAAAGAGGTACCATTCTCGGACTCGTCAGAGGGCATGGGCAAATATACCACTATATAGAATACTATGTTGTACTACAGTATTGTAGTGTAATACAGATCGTTATCGTCACCTCTCTCCGGTCGACTAAAAATATTCATTCTAAATGAATGAGTTATTCATTTGGAATAGCATACAACCTCGTTCACCCCCTTGCACCCCCTGCCTTTTCCTAGATGCCCCTGACCAGCTACATGGGTGTCCTCTCCTGCGTTCGCAGCTATGTGGGAGGCGAATAGAGGTGTAGGATTTGAATATACGTACAGATGCGTGGAATTTGTTGTTATGATAGTTTACCAGAAAAGAACGTGGGGTATTATTTTTATTTTTTTTTGATCGAAGAGTAGGTACGCTATTAAGTTGAAAAACAATTGCCAAACGCGTAATTAGTTGTAGGCCCAGTGTAAGTTCTATTTTCGTAATTGAAAAAAATACCATGGATGGTGATGGATTTTGAGACATAAATGGACTCAAATTTCGTGAATTTTTTTATTGTTGGATTGAAAATTGCAGAGGGAGATGATGATTTTAAATCAGAATAAAAATATAAGAATGAAGTTGAAGAAAATTGGCGTTGAAGTTCTAAAAATTGAAAAAAAAAATAATAAAATGATAACTACGTAAATCGAGTTCTATGTCTAAATTTTGTTTTCAAATATGATCAAATTGAAATTACATCAATCATCATTCCAATTTTTTCCCTTTTGAAATGCCTCGAAATCCTCGACCTTTTCACGTTTTCCACGCTAGAATATTCTTTTCATCTCAATGTACATAGTTAAGATAGATTTCTATCGAGTCCAAAAGTTCAACTTTTGTCTTCTGTCACCAATATCTCGAAAATCGAGCTTTTTCAGCATGAAACTTGTTGGACTCGACTGGTAAAAAATACTTCGGTTCATGAATTGTTTTTTTTTCGATCCATTTTTTCATTAAATTCTCTGTTCTCTAACGAAATTAATTTTTTTTGCTTGAAAAAAGACTTTGTGAAAACCAGTGAACATTGATGCTAAAAAATCGATTTCTTGTGCGAATTAAAGATCTTATGAAAAAAACGAACAGATGAAAATTTGTAGTTTCCTGAAGAAATTTCCATGGATTTTTTCTCAAGCGAGCTTGGTTAAGATAATTTGCTACAAGAGATGAAAGTTGAGCATTTGAAGCAAGAATTTTTGAAAATTGAGCTTTTTAGGGGAAAATGACTCAATTAATGGGACTTTACTGCAGTCCCACCCTATTTTTTCGATGGGATTTTAAAATTCAGCATTTATGTATGTACTTTTTAGAATTTTCAGTTTTTCTTCTTTTTTTTTAGCTCTCTTGTGGAAAAATTTCATTTGAATGAATTTTTACCCCCCCCCCATCCCCCTTCAAACGTATGAAAATATTTCCTCCTTCAAGTTTTGCTTTCTTCCATTTTTTTTTTGCATAAAACTTCAAATTTTTCAATTAGTTTTTTTCTTTTCCCAAAGTTGTGATTTTTTTCACATTCTCCTACTTAGTTTTCTGTGAGAACAAAAAAATTATCGACTTGAATAAATTTTCGTCCCCTTCCTCCATTCAGTTGAATCATTTTTTAAAAATCTTTGCTTGAAGTCTTGCTTTTTTTGCCAAAATTGCAAAAAAAAATTTCAATCAAAATTTCAGATTTTTCATTTATTCTCTATAAGTATTTTTCCTATCGACTTTTTTCAATTTTGTTGAAAATTTTTATCTGGAAAATGTTTGTTTTGAATAAATTTCACCCCCTCTACCCTTCAAAACTGGAACACTTGGTATCAATTTTCAGATGGAATATTTGGTTTTGCCAAAATAATTGTCAAAAAAGTGTATTTTTTTGTGATATTGCAAAAAAGTTCCTGTGTTTTTTCTAACTATAAAATTTTCCATTTCTTTTTTTTTCTTTCAGTCGAGTTTGGATTTTTTTTCGTTCTTTCTTATTGAAAATTTTTGGCTTCAATAAATTCCCCCCTCACCCTTCCAACGCTCCCTTCCTCCCTTCCTCCCTTCCTCCCTTCCTCCCCCTCCAATTGAATAATTTGAAAATATTTCTTGTTTGAAATCCTACTTTTTCCCAGTTACAAGAAATCATATTTTTCATTTTTTTTTTTTTCAAAATCAAGCTATGAAATTTTTCATTTGTTTTCTTCTCATTTAGAGAATTTTGAATTCTGACATTTATAAAATTGTAAAAATTTTCTGAAGAAATGGAAAAATTGCCAAAAAGTGACTATTTTCCTAAAATTTTCCAAAAAGTGTCTCGCTTTCCTTCCAAAACTGCAGAAAAGTTCTGCTGTGTTTCATTTTTTAAGCTTTAAAATTTTCCATTCATTCTCATCTTTTTTCAGAGATTTTATTTTTTCATTTTTTTGCTACGAGTACTTAGTTCCTTTTGAAAATGGAAAAACTTTGAACTGAAAAATTGTTGACTTATGTTAACTTTAATTCAACTCCTCTCTCCGAATTGAAACATGAAAAAAATTTCTGTTTTTTAAAAAAAATTTCTACAAAATTCTGCTTTTTGATGAAATCTTGATTTATTCTTTTTCCTAAATTTTGATTTTCTTGTTTTTTTGAAAACATCAACACTTAAATCTGATAGTTTGACTAAATTTAAACATCCCTTCCCTCTCCTCTTTCCTGCAATTGAAGCATTTTGAAAAAATAATTTGCTAAATATCCTACTTTTATTTTGCTTCGAATGTCATGTTGTCTTGTTTGTTGGGTATTTTGAGAAAATTTCGAAATTTCAGTTTCGAAAAATATTTTGTCCAACTTCTGCCTTAACACAGTTTGAAGAGTCTCTTTTCCTCCCCTCCTACCATCACCATCACCGTATTCCTCATCAAAACCACGCCAACGACATCATTCTGTAGGAAAAACTCTGGACCATTTTTGTATCGTCAATTTCGCTCGCTCTCTTCTTCACTTCTTCTCCTGCCTGTTGTATCGGACAATCTCGTGTAAACGATTTCGAAAACCCATATCTTAATTATCGAATCGATCGTTCCGATATCGTCGTTGATTATTCCGTTAATTATTTCTGATATCACGGACGTGCTACCGATTAATTGGCGTACATCATCATCGACTCAACTCAACACCCTTCCTGCCCACCTGACCCTGAGTTTCCCGCAGAATTGGCGGAGTCGGTGATTTTCTCTCTCTCGTCGTCGTTGGCTCAAGAGGTTGCTACAAAATAGAGGGGAAAAATTACCCATAAAATTATCATCCGATCGTTGGCTGGTTGCGAGGAGTATATTCACCTTTATTTTCGCCACATTACCGGTGTGAGAGAAATGCGCAACAGAAAAAACTCGAACGAATGCGAAAGCCTGTCTTCTTTTACGGGTATTTTCACCTTATAACCGTAGCTGTAGCGCAATCATCGTCGTATTTATTCATGCGTTAAGGTGTACTTACTCACTCCTCTCTCTATGGTATCGTTTGAAAAATCTCTACATACCATAGATGTACGTATAGTCTATGAAAAATCCTATGTACTTCGTAAGTATTGGTAGTTCGTACAGGTAGAGCTGTCTTCTATCACACAATTGCGTTTGGTTTTTTTCACGTATTTCTGTAGGTAATTTTTTTTTTTTAATACATTGCACTACCGGTAAGACATGGACAATCCCCATCATCGCGGTTCTGTGTGCAAAGAGGAGAGGAGAAGAGGTGGAAAAAAACCTCATCCAGGTTTCATTGACTCGGATGAAGTTGCAATCTGTATTGTCTGAAAGCCTCTGTTATGGCCGCACGGCCCAGCCGCTACATGTTTGATAAATTTACTCGGCGTAATTTTACGCTCGAAGGCTGTCTCGTGGTTGAGGTTTGCTATTTTTCCTATAATTTTCTCTACTACGTATTCTTGGTTTATGCTGCGCTCTTAGCCACCGACACATTCCACCATATCATACCATCTACTCTATTGTACTTTTGATGCGCTTCGAAAGACCATCCCATCGATATGGTTTTACACTTTACAGATTTTTGTTGTATGTACTATGCGTAGCGAGTCGTCGAGTTCCCTCAATGGTCCTTTTTTTCTTTTCTTTTCTATTTCTTTTTTTTAGCCCGACGGAGACGTGTTGTCGGCTATGGAGAAACGATCAGGTTTTTGTATTCGTTGTAAATGAGTGTTTTCGAATGTATTTTTTGTTCTTTTTTCTTCTTCTCCTTTCTTTCTTTCTGTTTTCCTTTTACTTACCCTCTTTTTTTTTTTTTTTGGTTTCCTTTTTCAGTGTTTAGATCGATAGATTTACGATATTTTATACCTCTCGTATGTGATCTGTGTGTGTATAGAAAGAGGTGCATTCGACTGTTGTCTGACTAATGAAGAAAGCGGAGTACAGGTTTTGGGTTCGGTTTACTTTTTTTTTGAGTGATTGTAATTTATAGCGGAGAAGGTCTCTTTTAAGGGATGAAAATGATGTCAGATGAAAAATTGGAAGGGAACGGGGGTTATTTTCAATTCAATCCTTTATTACTTACAATCTTCGTTTTGACCCAAATATGTACTATTGAAGTGATTTTTTTATGCCTCATATTTTGAGAAATAGAAAATAACTGAAACGAAATTTCAGTTTTGAAGGTGAACAAAATATTTAGAGAACGTTTTTTACTGGAAATTCTATTTTTTGTAAAGTGCTTTGATTAGTTTTTTTTATTTTTTCCAAATTCTTCCAAAAAAAATATCAACGACTGTAAAATATTGAAAAAAAAGTAAAGCTAAATAATGAATCTTGTAGAAAATTGAATTTCTAGCAAATTATGTATTTGAACATTTGGTCTATCTTCAAAATTTAAGGAGTTATTGCAAAATTAAAATTTTGCCTTTTCCCTTAATTTTTTTCTTAAGCCATATTATGCCTTCAACTCTGAAGATAGGAAAAAAATGCACTGGATTGAAGTCATTGATAGTCAAAAAATGCACTGGATTGAAGTCATTGAGTTTTTCTTCCTCTGCGAGACTTGATTTTAAAATTTCAACAAAATATCAATTATCACATGGCCATTTTTGTTGTTTGAAAAATGGCTACACTGACGAAATTCTCAAAAGTACGCTGATCTATGTTCATCAAATTATTTTTGAAAAATCTTCATTAGATGGAATCAGTTGGCAATTTTTATTAAAAATTCAGTATTATTGAATATCAGTGTTACCACATCTAAAAATACCTCGAATCATTCAATCATTAAATGAAAAATAGCTCAAAAAGAACCTTGCCAAAAATAGCCATGTGACCTATCAAAATATGTTAAAATTTCGCGCCAAATTCGAATCTCTGGTCAGAAAATCGCTTCGATGAAAAATCACGGGGAGAGAAAATAACACGAGAAGGACTTTCCCAAAAATAGTCGAGTGACCTATCAAAATATGTTAAAATTTCGCGCCAAATTCAAATCTCTCTTCGGAAATTCGCTTTGATGAAAAATCACGGGATGAGAAAATAACACGAGAAGCACTTTCCTAAAAATAGTCATGTGACCTATCAAAATGGGTCAAAATTTCGCGCTAAATTCAAATCTCTCGTCAAAAATTTGTCTCGATGGGAAATTACAATGTGAAAAAATTGAACGAGAGAGATTTTTCCAAAAGTAGTCGAGTGACCTAACAAAATGACTTAAAATTTCGCGTCGAATTCGAATCTCCTGTCATAAATAAATTTATTACCATGAATAATCACAAAGTGAAATAATTATAGAGAAGGATTTTTCTAAAATACTTCAATATTTGGCGCCTAATTTAAATATTTTTTCAAAGATTCATTTCTATGAAAAATCATCATAGTGAAAATATTGCTCGAGAAGATCTTTCTTAAAAGTAGTCGAGTGACCTATCAAAATGCATTAAAATTTCGCCTCAAATTCAATTCTCTCAACAAAAATTCATCTCGATGAAAAACCACAGAGGGAGAAAATAACACGAGATGCATTTTCCTAAAAATAGTCATATGACCTATCAAAATGATTCAGAATTTCGTGCCAAATTCAAATCTCTCATCAAAAATTAGTTTCGATGAGAAAAACAAAGTGAAAAAATTACACACAAAAAAGAATTTTCCAAAAGTAGCCGAGTAACCAATCAAAATATGTTGAAATTTCGCGCTGAATTCGAATCTTCTGTCAAAAATTCAATCCCATGAAAAATCACAAAGTGAAAAAACAATAGTGAAGGATTTTCCTAAAAATACTTCTAAATTTGGAGCCTAATTTAAATATTTTTTCAACGATTCATTCCAATGAAAAAATCATTTAGTGAAAAAATTACACGAGAAGGTCTTTCTCAAAAGTAGTCGAGTGACCTATCAAAATATGTTAAAATCTCGCGCCGAATTCAATTCTCTCATCAAAAATTCATCTTGATGAAAAATCACAATGTGAAAAATATCGCAAAAACGACCATCCCAAAAACACCCAAGTGACCTATCAAAATAAATTAAAATCTCGCGCCAGTTTCAAATCTCACGTCAAAAATTAATTTTAACGAGAAACACTCGCGCGTAATCTCGAAACATTGTTTACCACCAAACCAACATTTCAAACCATCTAGTCACCATATTTTACAATCCTGTTTTTTATCTACCGTTGTTTTGTCTTTTTATTGTAATAATGAATAATTTGTTTCCCAAAATTCACATTGTAGTAATTTCCTAATTATTCGAATGTCTCAAATTTTCCGCAATTTTCTCATTATTATTGTTGTCTACGGTAATGGACATTCTTGTTGACATATTTCTCCGGTAGTTTGGGTACACGAGTTTTTTTTTTCGTGTCTTGATTTCTGGTTGAACTGCTGATTTGTAGATGTGACGTAAGTTGAAAAGTACCTACGAGTACTTGAAGATATGAGCAAAATCTTTGTTATTTGCGAACGGGTACCTAATTGTCATTTTACGAGGTCGATACGATTCGAGGAAATTTTTTTTATTTTGCTGAATAACGGTGGTTTAAATTTTAAATTTGTGCTCATGTTGTGGGAATGGTTCATTATTTGAGTCGATTTGAATGGATTTTTTTTTTGTCAGAAATGAAGGGCAAAAAGAACTGATACGAAATTGAAATCATCATCGAATGTACATATTTCAAGCTTCATATATGTACGAGTCAAATGTCTACAAAACCTCTAAAAATCATATTCATATCTAATAAATTTTGTTCAAAAAAACTAAACAAAGACCTACATGATCTCTGTTAAAGTTCCTCAAACCCTATAAAAATCCCTTCCCCTCCCCTCTTCCCATTCAAGCCTCGTGTAAATCTGCCTTCGACAGGAAATTAACTCCAGCAACAGAGAAGCGAGAAGAGAAGAGGAAAAGGCATATCTTCATATCGCACGTAAATCACAATTCAACGACACGACGATTTTTTCTTCTCTTTCTTTATCTACCTTAGAATTACCTACTCCTCCGTCCCCCCTCTTCATTATTATTAATTTCGCCAGTCGACAAAAAAATCCATCATCAAGTCAATCTCCGTTCTACGACGTTGTTTAATTACTCGAGAAAGATTCGGGTACAAAAACGCTGGTAATTTAGTCAAATATCTTTCGGTTAATTTGCTTACTTCCTGAATTTTTTTCGCTCAGTACACGGTGAAACGATCTCGTAAATTGTCATCGCCATTCGCCATCTTAACGGGCTTCTGGTTTCGGTTCCCTATGGCTTCGTCGACGAGGTGCTGATGTTGCTCGAGGAACACGATACCTCTTTACCTGTACAGTAGAATGATATTACGTAGGTTCGACTTTACTGAAGCAAAATTCGTCGTGTTTGAATTAAAAAATAGAGGAAAAAACCCTGCGATTGGATCGTCGTGTCGCGCGACCTGGCCAAGAAGATATGATTGCACGATGAATAATGAATCACGATATTTTCGAGACGTGTCCGCTACAGTAATTAAGACCTTGAAGTGGTCTTCGGTAGGTGGTCTGTATTTTTCATTTTCAATATCGAGGTCTCTAGTTCTATTCAACGTGCTGCTTCCAGTGGTTCGGGTGATCTCGGAACGTTGATTTTTTCACAGGTTCGAAAGAGTATGAAAAGTGTTGAGATCTAAGACCTAAGCTAAGCAGTTCGTGCTCTTGCTATTTGGTGATGCCAAATCTTGACTACGTCATCATCTTCGGAGTCGAGGATGTACTTGGGGTTTTGAATTCAATCGAACGTAGGTCTAGGTACTGTATATTCGAGTACATTGTTCGCTAGGCATTTCTGACTAAGAAGTATCAGATTTCTCATAGTCCAGGGAATTGGAATAATTCCCCACTGTACCTAACGTACATAGTCTTTTAAATTACATTCTGTACGTGGACGTGTATCTGGTTACGGGCTGTGTACTTTCATTGGTCGACGACCACTTCACCGCGACGATAATTACACTGGTTTGTGAAAATGCTCGCTGTTGGAAGAAGGAAAATAATCATAATAATAATGCGAGTATGTGTTTTCGCCAGGCACGACGGTGGACGGTCGCGACTCCGACTCGCGAACACAACACGAAATCCAGCTCAGCGCCATCGCCAGGGCACAAGGCACATTCGACGAGGAAATAACCATAAAACTCGTTTTTCTTTCTTTCTTTCTTTCTTCGGCAAATAACAAGAACAACACGCCACGGCGCTTATATACTCGTATATGTTGTTAGCGAGGTCCACGTCTCTCTTTCGCCCGAATTACTCTATTATAAATACCTGGTATACTCGCGATAAACAAATGACACAACTTAATGCAAATGGAGGTCAGCATTATAACGGGAACTGGTCTTTCTATTATTCTCGTGTGATGTAATTTAACTTATATACTATATACTCCGGCGCTGCGTGGTCTCCGCGGTCTTTGTGTGTGTGTATGAAAAATTCGCACTCCTCCCCCTCCATTCCATGTACCCCCGCACAATCGTGCAATTTTATCATAAAATTTCACTCCTACCTGGATGCTTTGTACGTAGACGTTTATAAAGAGTTGAGCGTGCTGTGTAGTTTTTCGCCTCTCTTTCTTTCTTTCTTTCTTTCTATATATGCTATTAACACCTTCATTAGTCACAAACCCGTTATATTGTTGTACTTTACGTGTACTAGTACGCTCTGTAGAAAGAAAGATAGCTATGTATTTCGCAGAAACCGAGTCGCGACCAGATAAACAACCTTGCTACTGATCTTACCAAAGGTCTTGCCTTGTCCTTATATGTGCCATTTTCTCGTTTACCTATCCGAATGTCGTCGTCGGTGTTGAAATGTTTTTCTCAATGTGAAATGATATAATTATGAGGTGTAGATGGCGAATAAAACCCATTCCAGTATTAACGAAGCCTAATGCGAATTTTGTTGGTGTGATTTGAAAATTTGGAATTTTTATGATGAAAAAATGTATGATAAAAGTTCCTCTAAAAATAAAAGAAAAGAAAAAATATTAAAATAGGTAAACATTTTTGGATTTTTTTTCGTTTCATTGAAAAAATGACCATTACACCAAAACCAGTGTGATTACTGGATCACTATTCTATTTTCATGATTTTTGTGTGTGTGTGTGGGGGGGGGGTATTAATATTTTTCAAATAATACCTACTTGAATTTCAGTTGGAATGCGGTGTTGCCAAATTGGGTGCACTTGAAAGATTTTTTAGACTCATTTATCATCTAAAAATCCCAAGTTGGATTTTCCTCCAATTTAGGGGATGCCAAGATTTTTTTATATGTACTTGCGTATATTTTCTTGAAATGATTCGAATTTATTGAAAATAAACCAATTTAAATGGAAAATTCGTTTCTGAAGGTTTTCTTGTGAAGGTTGTCAGTCAGTCCTTAAATCGAAAATTCAAATTTTAGATCGAAAATGAATTGAAAATTAAAATTTCAGATCAAAATTGAATAGAAATCTTTCAAAAATTTCATTTAAAATTTACTTCAAGTACCTACAACGTCGAGCAAAAAATTTTTCAATCAGGTATTTCAAAAATTCAAATTTTCTTTGAAAAATTCCCTCAATTTTGTATTTGAAAAAAATAAAAGGAATAAGTAGGTACGTTTGTAGAGACTAAAAAATTAGAAATATAAGCTTCCCCTCCCCTTTAGACATTTCTTAATTTTAGATTAAAAATTGTGTCCAAAAACCCTTACTTAATCTCGTTTTGCAAAAAAAAATCAAAAAAAATTTTTTTTGTGAAGAAGAAAAATTGGGAAATTTTTTTGATTTTTTGAATGAATGAAAAATTCTACGAGGAAAATGATGAGTTCCTAGAAATACGAGTAAAATCGAGTAAGTAGGGGTATGAAATTTTCGATCAGTGAGATAAGTCATTCAGGGGGGGGGGGTAGGCTTTGGTAATGAAACATTCAAGAGCTTTTGGAAAGTTCATCTGCAATTTCTGATTTCTGATCGAATGTTTGATTTTTTTTCAATTTTTTGCACCATAAAAATCAATTTTTGAGAAAAACTGGTGGTCTTATCATTAAAGCGAAAAAGGGACAAATTTGTTGAGCACGAAATGTCTCATCTAGAGCGGGTAGATTATTCTTTCTAGGACACTTTTTTTTTGAAATATTTCGAGTAAAAATTAGAAAGCTCAATTTTATTGAACAATTTTGCATTACAATTTTGGAAGCACCTTCTGCATTTGGAAATTTTGCATCCGAATCAGCCATTTTTTCGAAGATTTTAATTTTTCATGTATTTTTTTCTCACTAGAGGTCACTAGAGGTGCAAAAAAGTTGAAAAATTAAGCATGATTTTTCAATGAAATACTTGATAAATTTTTTTTTAGCTCGATCAGAAATTTTTTCCTAGTGGGCCTTTTTAATGTACTCAGATTTCTTTCTGTTTCCTAAAAAAAAAAAACAACACTAGGTAATTTTCAAAAATATTTTTGCTAGAATATGATGTTTCTATTTGTGAAGGGATGGGGGGGGGGGGAGTCTCTTGCCTGCCTTTGGGACTGGCTTCAGGAAAAAACAAATCATCAATTTCGTTTAAAGTTACATGCATCCGGATCAATTGTTGAACTAAAATTGTTTTCGATGAAATTTCCAATAGCTGTGTTTCAATCAATTTTATGTAATGAAGATTGAATGGTTTATGAGGAGGAAGGGGGAGGGGTAAAACCGTGATGCAGGTGAAAATTAGACTTTTAAACATCGATATTATAGTTCTTTTGAGAGAAAGTATAGGTAGGTTCATTGAAACGCATCATTTTTTGGATACTATTCAGTCTATCTAAATATAAAAATTAATATAAATAACAAATAAAAAAATTTAATAAATTTATTAAATAAGTTAACTTGAAAAAATATCTAATTTCTAATAAATTAAAAAAAATTAAAGTGATTTACGAAAAATTGTATGTAGGTAATCAGTACCAAAAATTGTATAATTCACATTGTTAATAGGTCAGAATTTGACGTCTAATTGTGAAAAATAAAATTTTTTCAATTCAACCCCCAAAAAATTAATATTTATGATTGTAAAATTAGCCTTGATCTTCGAATTCTTGGAACCTCATGTACTGTGAATTATCTAGCAAATTGAACCAAAAATATTGAATCAAGTTCGATCGATCATCAGTTCTGAAAAAAGAGCAAAAAAAAACGACGAAACAATGCATTAAAATTTATTAGTCTGGAGTGTTCTTAATGTGGAAAATAATACTCGTAAAGGGAAAGAGAAAGCTATTGGAAATATTAAATAAATCGATGCAAAATAATGATGATTAATTTTCTCATGCCTAATTAAATTTTCTTTCGGCAGTAAGACGTACATTTTCACTCGTGTATAATTATTATGGTTGCACTAATTGGGCGAAGAAATGAAGAAAAGTGTTGTCGTGGGTAGGCATGTAAATTGGGGAAAAATTGAAAATTCTGTTCGTTAAAATAAATTTCGGGTTGATAAGAGAGTGAAGGGATCCGAAGGGAAAATACGAGAAAGGAGGTAGAATGAGGTGTTGATGAAGAAGAGTACATTATTTTCATCGCGATTAAAACACATTCAATTTCAATTCCCTCTACCTTTCCTTCTCCTCTCCTTCTGTTGTATAGACTAAATGAAAATTATATACCAGCGTATTTTCTTCACATTTATTATTATTTGATTTAAACCTCAATTCGACTGGCTGACTGACTTGTGTCTCTTTGACTCGTGATTTGTTGATGAAATGATGATGTATCAACCATTGTGATTTATGATTTAAACTATCCCATATTTTTTTCGCTGCCATTGATTTTGATTGATTCGAATGGCGAAATTTCAGCAGTCTCCGATTATTATTGAAGATGGATCTGAGTCATTTGTCATTGTCAGTGTCATCGAATATTCAGTTTCAGTTCTTGGGCTCGTTTCAGTTTCAGAATCATAAAAAAGAAACCTCATCTCATTCTAATTGCGTTACGTTTGTCGTTTTTATGGCAAATTTCGTTCCAGGAACAGCCTCAACCCCTCTTCAGTTTCTTCTTTGATATTTTTGTGGGTTATTGAGTGATTTCCGAATATGTGAGAAGTTTTCGAACAGCTGTGGTTCATTTCTCTTTCATTCCCAATAAGATGGGTCTGCGTTTTGTGAATCTAATTTCTGATAAAATATTCAGAAATGAGACCAACGAACAGAGGAGAAATTTCTGTACCTGTATAAATTTCTACTTGTAATTCAAGAATCGCGTATTAAAGCCTAAACTCGCGTGCCCACCAAATATGTAATTATGTATCCGAAAATATAACGTCGAATTTTGGTAAAACAATACGTACGCAATTAACATGCAATTACAATATAATAATATGAAACGATCATTAAACGTATTATCGACATAAGCAGAGGTGCTCGCAGCTTCACCATTGTCGTCAAAACCCAGACGAATTACTCAGCCTCTGTATTTAGGTAGATTTAATTTCTAATTTACAACAATGCTGATCGGTTGTTAGTTGAGGAAAGGTAAAAAAACTACCGTAATTATAAACAACAACAATAATACTGTATTAAAGTGAAGTAAAATAAAACGAAGTACCTAAAAAATAACCTACCAAGAACCTTGTTTTCGGTGAGATTAAGTGCTCGTATCGTATATCGGAACAATGAAGTGAAAGTAGCTGCGACGCGAGGCGGCGTTAAGAAAAATAAGGGAAATACTCCGCGAGAGACGCGAGTATCTCTCTCGATGGTTCGACTAAATGAGTAAAAAAAAAGATCGAAAAAACCATATAAAATGTCGGTTCGACGCGCCGTAAATATGCGATAATTACGACGCAATGTTCCAGTTCAACAGAGAGTGAGAGAGAACGAAACGTATCGATTATGATACTGCCTCATACACCTACACCTACACACTGGTGAAAAAAACCATCGAGTAATGGATAAATTTTCGTCGAATAAGGTCTGCTGCTTGTGATTTGAGAGAGACAGAATATGGGAGATTTTGCTCTGTTTCAGCGTTCTAAGAATCGTGTCTAATATACGTATGTAGGTACGATGGAAAGAAAACTATGTCATCGGATTTTCCTTATCACCTCAAGTACCCATTGTTCGACACAGTAATGCTCTGAATTTCAAAGAACATACTCGAGTATTAGGTTTCAAATTACATACTCAGAACTCATATTATGATCAAAAAAAGTAGCAAGATTACACGTTTAGTTTAGTATAGAGATGTTCATTTTGTATTTTCGATGCTTAATTAATCGACGACGAAAAAGAAAAAAAAATCATGGTATTGTAGTAGTTCTTTCGTCGGTTTGCGGTAAGAGAACCTGTTTAAGGCCCGCAGCTTAAGTTGTAAGTGAATTGAAGTGACTTTCTAAACGAAGGTACGATTTGGTGATTGTGATTTCTTCTTCCGAAAGTCTGTATAAGTGTATAGGTAATCGAGTTTCAATTCGAAGATGTTACAGAGTTTTTTCTGCGATAAGCTTCCAGATCCAGAAGTTGGAGAGAAAAATTTGTACGATGCCCTCGGGGGTCTGGAGGTTGTTGAAATGATAGTGTGTGCTGGAAGAGAAGAAGAATGTGGTCAGGGACGCAGAACACATCTTGGAATGGAAACTGAACTGAAGAAGGCATCATTGCGGAAAATATTCGGTTTGAAAGATTGATATGATGTGCACGAGGATTTTTTTCGTGTGTTTGGTGTTGTCTCTCGAGGCATGTCGGAGAGGAAATGTGTATGTAATAATGTATGTATTAAGATGCGTCGTCAGAGGTTATTGAATGATGAAAATGAAGCCATGTGACCTGGGTAAGCGATGCGAATAGATGTGAGATGGAAAATTCGAGTGTTGTGGTAGATATTATCAGGTTTTAGAAGATGTGAAAAATTGTTGAAAAGTGAAAAGTTTTTTGGGAAGTGGTTGAAGAAGTGAAATAGAATGTGGATTGTTGGCCTACTACTAGATTTTTTTAGTCAGAAAAAGTGAAATTCCACACTAGGTGAGATGATTTTGAAAAATCATTATCAAAGGTTTCTTTTCACTCCCTCATTTCATAAATTTTGAAATATGGATTTCTAAACGAATTCCTCAACGAGAAATTAAATGGCCAAAAATAAAGAAATATTGAAACTGAAAATTAAAGTATGTATCGTACAGGAAAATTCAAGAAAATTTATTTGAAATGAGAGGAAAAAATTTCACATCTGAGGAAAATATTTAGGTAGGTACTGTCAAGATTTTTCAAAATATATTTTTTTCAAAATACTTGAATTTTGAAATACGAATAGGTAACGTTGAAATCGATGAAATTAGTATAAAAATGTTCTGAAAATTATTGAAATTGTGTAAAATTATCCAATACCTGTTTCTTGAAACTTAATGCAGGTAAAAAAAATTACACAAATTATGCGATTTTTACCAAAAATTGGTGAAAAATGTAATAAAAATGGCTCGAGAGTGCATGAAAGTAATTTGAAGTACCATTAAAATTGGATCTAAAAAGCTTTAACTTGGTTAAAAAAATATGTACAAATACCTACTTTGAAATTAATGAAAAGTCGAAAAAATTGTTTAAAATTGCAGAAAAATGTTCAAAAATATTTAAACTAGATAACAAAAAAAAAAAAAAAACTCATAATAAAAATTCTAAATATTTCAACGCAGGGTGTCCACTCATTTCTGGAAATGATTTTCCCTGACTTTTCCAGGTTTTCCAGACCAATTTTTCCATTTTTCCAGACAATTTTTTTAAATTTTCTATGCTTACCCCAACCCACACTTTAATTGAAGAGGAAATGGGGGGGGTGATTTTATTTCATAAGCTTCTCTTCAAACTGGATACTTCTTCGGATATAAAAAACAGCTAAGCTTCGATTATTAACTTTTTACATTAAAAATAAATAAATAAATAAATAAAATGTGCATAAATTTTGGGCCAATTTATACAATATTCATAATGACTTATAAACATTTTTCTTTTGTTTTTTTGGATTTTTGGAGGCCTGAAAATATGAATATTTGTGCATTTTAAAATCAGAAACAAATTGGCTCGAGCGAAGCGAGGGCTAGAACTTTTGAAAATTTTTATTTCGAGATGCCTAAAAACGAGGTTTTTTAATGCAAAGAGTTTATTTTTTGGTTTCCTAAATTTTAATATTGGAATGTTTTTTTGAAAGGAGCTACTTTGGAAAAAAAAGAGAACAGACTCGAGCGAAAGCTTCTGAAAATTTGTATTTCGAGAGGCATAAAAACGAGGGTTTTTCATGTGAGGACAAGTAGTTTTTTTGGCTTTTAAAATTTTGGAATTTAAATGATGTTTTTTTCGAAGGAAGTTGATTTTGACAAAGAAAACAGAACAGGCCCAAGCGAGGGCGAAAGCTCTTGTAAATTTGTATTTCTAGATGCATAAAAACGATGTTTTTTTTGTGAGGAGTTCATTTTTTGGTTTCAAAACTTGATTTTTATCATCTAGAAATGTTCATCGTGTTGCCGAAAAACAAAACAAGCCCGAGCGATGCGAGGGCAAAAACTTTTGAAAATTTGTCTTTCGAGAAGTAAAAAATAACGTTTTTCTTTCATCACAGGTCCTTCTCCAAAATTTGCAAATGATCGTTTTTTCAAAATTCCAGGGATTTTGCGTAAAAATTACGAAATTCCCTGACTTTTCCCTGACATTTCCAGACCGACCAAATTCCCTGACTTTTCCAGGTTTTCCAGGTTTTCCAGTCTTGTGGACACCCTGCAACGGAAATGCATCCGCCAATTTTGTAATAGGTACCTATTTTTGAAAAATTGATTTTTTTTCATGAATTTAGCAGCAAAGTTGCCAAAAAAAGGGGTAAAAATTTTGGAAATTTGGAAATTTTAACAAGTTTTTTCCTGTTTTGTTCACTTTGGAACAACTTCTAAAATTTAAATTACTGGTAATTTCGTAAGAAGGTACAGTATTTCTAATTCTATTTCCCACTCTTGTGTACATTTTTTGAATTTTTGCATCTACCTTTTTTCCCCTCCTTTACCATTTTAAAATTAATTGTTATGGGTATTTTTCTTTGCTTATTTCAAATTCTTGAGAGTTGAGAGTTGAGTTGAGAAGGAGATGGGAGAGGTCTCATCTAAAATAATATTGAATGAAAATCTGAATTGGATTCTATTCATATTTGTCATAATTTGAAGATGGGGGAGGAGGAATTTTCGGGGACGTTTGATTCCAAAAACAATTGTAAATTTGAAATCTGCATCACCTAAACCTAAACGAAAACATTATAAAATGATAAATTTTGTAGGTATGTTTTTTTATGTTTCTTATTCTTAAAGATTTTTATAAAAATTGAATGGGGAAGTCGTGAGGTGGATGAGTTGAGGGGGTTGAGATGAAAAATGAACTAATACATATTCTAACCTGGAATTACTAAAATTTTTATTTGGCAGTTTTGACCGAATATTCTTGTGGGAGGGGGGAGGGAGACTTGAAATAATTAGAAAAACAAATTTTAAACGCTGAAAAATGATCTAAAAATGAAACATTTCCGACTAATTTTCTGATTTTAAAGGAAACAAAAAATTGAAAAATTCGAAAAATAAAGGGAAAAATTGAGCAAACCCCAATTTTTTGTAATTCAAAAAAGTAATCATTTATATATATACATGTAAAAACCATACATTACGAGATCCGTTTTATATAAAATCGGGCATTGCGAGATCCTGAGATCCTTTTGCCGGATCTCGCAAGTTCTTTCATATGCCACAGTACTCGCGAGATCCGGGGGACCCTGTACACCCATTTTCAGCCGGATCTCGTTTTACCTACTATTTATATACTTATATACAATTTTTGAAAATAGATAAACGACGCATCTTGCGAGATCCACCCCCAAATCACGTTCGGGCCGTTAGTGGATCTCGGTTTATGCGGATCGCGAAATTGATGGCGGCAATGCATAGAAAGGCACTGATTACACACTGGAACGTGCGTTCGAACGAAGTTGTAGGGTTATTATTTGAGTTTTTAGCATTTTTCGAATTTTTTTGGGGTGGATCTCGTAATGCCTGTGTATATGTCGGATCTCGCAATGTACTCTAAGACAGTATATATATATATTTTTTTTTTTTTTTGAATAAACGTTGAACAATGTACAAACAAATTTTCAAAAATTGAAACAAAAAGTAAGTAGACCATTTAGGAAATCAAACAAGCTAACAAAAAGTACCTAATACAGTTAAAAAAATGTTGGAAAACGTTATCAAAAAATGGTACAATTTTAAATTAAAATTTAGTAAATGAGTATTAAAAGATTGAAAAGAAGTACCGCAATGACTCAAAAAAAATTTCTTGAAAATCCTTAAAATTGAGACTTTTGGACAGGTGGGAGAGGGGGTGGAGAGGATTTTTGGGTCTTTCTATTAAGTATCAATTTCGAGGACTATACTTAGTGCTTGGGTCTCTTCATTTTTTGTTTTTAAACCAAATTTTCAAAATGAGTATTTCGTTTGAACAATATATCAACTCATAAAAAATTGAAAAAAAATGAAAAACGAATACCAAAAAATTTTTAAAAATAATAATCTAAAATAAAAAATTTAAAACATCAATCTGATAATAAAAAAAAAAAACGAATAACAAGGGAAATTTTCCCCCTTCCCCTCCTTCGTAAATCAGAAGCTCCATTTCTTTCGCTTTCAATTTTTTTTGAAAATATATTTTTTTCGTGATTCATTTAAAAAACAGACCAAAAAATTTGATAAAGCAATGAAAAAAAAGACCAACAATGTCGAAAAGCTTCATAACCATTATTATGAAAAAATGAGAACCTGAAGTGCCTCTTCTCCCCCCCCCCCGCCATGAATTAGTCCGAAAGAAAATTAAAATGAATGTAGATTTATAACATTTTTTCTAAAATTAGTAAATTTAAAAAAAATTGTGCACAGTTTGGAGTACATAATTTAAATCATTTTTTATGAAAAGTGAGTAGAATGAGAAAATGGAGATGATCCTAATTTAGTTGGATTTTGACAATTTTTTTCCTGTAAGAAGCCTTCTGATGTACAGAAAAAATGGGTAGGTACTTTGTCTGGTCATGATAGTCGTGAAAACTTATTGGAAAATAATAAAATATTCAGGGGGTAGGGCAGGGGTGTAGGGCAGATTGTAGGACGTATAATTGGAAAATTGATCAGATTAGATGTAACGAGCTTTTGAGGAAATTTAGGGAATAGTTTTACAAGATTTGCTAGAAGAGGAAGTTTCAAACTGTGTAGGCCTACTGGAAAGTGTCAGTACCGGTGCAGTGAATGAAACCCGAATACGTCATCGTGGTATGGAAATTTATGAAGATATTGGATTGGGCCGAATGTGCGAGACTTGCGAACGATCGTGCAATAAAAATTGAGCGAACAAGAAGAAGAGCATGATCTGGCGAAATACACTACAACGAGAGAGACGTCGTCGTCTTCTTCGTCTTTGGTTGGCGAAAAGAGAGAAAGAGCGAGAGAGAGGCCAGAAGAGAGGTACAACAATAATACAAAGAGTATCGGGAATAAGAATTACCGTTCATCGAGATTGTCGGCTTGCCGCGATCGTACCTGGGCAAAGAGTGCGGTTATTACACGATGGAATTGTAACGTAACTGTTGCGGTATATCCAGGTATCCGCACACCGTGGTGTACGCTGCGTGCCGCAGTACACGATGGTGATGATGATGATGAAGACAGAGGAGACGAAGGAGGAAGACGGAGCACGGAGCCGCAGAAGAAAGGAGAATGCAATACGCGAGAGCGTGAGGTGGGAAGAAGCATCATTGATCCACGTACTCGCACTCGTACTCGTAGTACTGGTACCTCTTCTGTGTACCTGTATAGAGAGTGAGGTACGACGACGGCGGAGGAACCGAACACTGAACAGAACAACGCCGCAAACCAGAGTGAGTGAGAGAGAGAGAGAAAGAGAGAAAGAATATGGAAAGAGGTAAGAAGAGGACGTGACCTGACGGAATGACGAGCCAGCATAACCGAATGCGGAAGTAGGTAGCAAACGCTCCGCTTCGATGATCCAACCAGCGAATTGAATACGGCGCGCGAGGCTTATAGCGAACTCGAGAGTCGATTTCCCTTCACCAGCACTGGCACCGGCACCGGCAATTCGCGCTCTGCGCTCTGCGTTCAACAGCCAACGGGGTACGCTGGTTAATGCCATTTCGAGTGGTTGCCGATGCCGATGCTGCTGCGGTCAGCGTCGACGCCGCAGCGCTGATCACAGTCTGTGTGTGAGAAATTTACAAATACACATGACTCAACCTGTTACGGTCACTATTCTCTTCGGATGGGTAATGTGGCGTGTTTTTTTTTCCTCTGCTTCTTTTTCTTTGTTGTTTGCTTCTTTCTGCGATGGCCGAGTTGCTACGAGTTGTTTGAGTTCCTCTCTACTTCTTCGACTTGCTCTCTATACACGTACAAGTACCTATACTGAATACTCTGCTTTATATATGTACGAGTACGTAAGTAAAGTATATACGTACCAACGTTGTATTTCCACAGTTCTGGATTCTTGAGATCGTAACACCGTGAACAATCCATAAATCCTTTAATCGTTGTTCGCATTTCAACTACACCAGCAAAACCGGCAGCAGCAGCCATACCTACCATATCCATCTCTCTTCGCTATGCATACATATATGTACTCGTACACCGATGACCATGATCGCTTAATCGGCCAATCTCGTGCAAACTTTGTGTAACTGGTGGAACGCGAAGATGAGATTGTACACGAAACCCAGCCATGAATCGTTGTGTTTCATGTGTAAACGCATTTTTGCCAACACATTGTTGCTGCATTGTCCGTATAATCGAATGTAATACGATATTCTACGTATACATTGCAAGGAGCGATTTTTTTTTTTTCATTCTATCAGTAAGTACGATCTACCTGCGAAATGCCAGCTAAGGTATTTTCAAAGCATCTAACTACGAGTAAATGTATATTCGACGTTGCAGTTTTTAATACAGCAGAGCTCGAATTGCTGGTGTACAAAAGATATGCTGAGTTTGCGCTAGTTTTTTACTAGTACGATGGGATATTGTGTAATGAATTATTGTGAGCTAGTGTTTGTATTTGTGTTAATGCGTTGATATTTTCAAGCAGAGTTGATTGTAGAATTGACTGAGTTTACTGAAAAGTGGTTTGAATTGTCTCATAAGTCGTTGAAATTACGCGGAATTGTTTTATATGGTATGAGAACCGAGATTTAGATAAAATTCATTGGCAATATATTTGCATAATATTACTTTAGAATAGGAAATTCTGCTCAAAAATTATCAGTATTGGACGTCAACTGAAGAAATTCTTGTAAATCGAATTCAAATCTCGAAAATGATATCAGATTTGAATTCTACGAACCCAAAAACATAGAAATCGATACGTCACTCGATATACTTTACTTGGTCTTTGTACGAGTTTTTTTGGTGGTGGAAGGTCATCCACATAGTAAAGGATTGGAATCTCCAAGGAAAATTGATAGAAATCATTGAAATTGCTCAAAATGTTTTGATAACTGTAGAAAATGGAGACCGAATCATTTCAGGTGACCTATGGGTCGATGAACTTGAGAAAAAGTTTTTTTGCTCGAAACCCACCAATTTTAAAATTCAATGAAAAGAATTTGTGTGAAATTGATCCGAATCTGGAAAATGATATCAGATTCGAATTCTACGACCCCAAAAACATGAAAATCGATATGTCACACGATATGCTTTACTTGGCCTTTGTATGAGTTTTTTTTGGTGGTATGGAGGTCATCCACGTGTAAAGGGTTGGAATCTCCTGGAAAAGCCGTTGAAAATGCTCATGAAAACCATTGATAACGTCAGATTTGAATTCTACGCCCCCAAAAACAAAGAAATCGATATGTCACTTGATATGTTTTGCTGGGCCTTTGTACAAATTTTTTTGTGGTATGGAGGTCATCCTTTTGCAAAGGATTGGAATCTCCTAAACAAAATCAGTGAAATTCGTTGAAATTGCTCAAAATGTTTTGATAATTGTTGAAAATTGAGACCGAATTATTTCTGGTGACCTTTGTGTTGATGAACCCGAGAAAAAGTTTATTAAAATATGGATAACAAATTCTGCTCAAAAACCATCAATTTTACAATTTAACAGAAGAAATTTGGATGAAATTGATCCGAATCTTGAAAATACCACCAGATTCGAATTCTACGACCCCAAAAACATGAAAATCGATATGTCACATGATATGCTTTGCCTGGCCTTTGTACGAGTTTTTGTGGTGGTATAGAGGTCATCCACATGTAAAGGGTTGGAATCTCCTGGAAAAGTCGTTGAAAATGCTCATAAAAATCATCAATAACTTCAGATTTCAATTCTATGGCCCCAAAAACATAGAAATTGATATGTCACCCAATATATTTAGCTGGGCCTTTGTACAATTTTTTTTGTGGTATGGTCATCCGCTTGTAAAGAATTGGAATCTCCTAAAAAAATCAGTGACATTCGTTGAAATTGCTCAAAATGCTTTGATAATTGTTGAAAATTGAGACCGAATTATTTCAGGCGACCTATGGGTCGATGAACTCAAGAAAAAGTTTATTGAAATTATGGAGGATAGAGAATTCTGCTCAAAAACCACCAATTTTAAAATTCAATGAGAAGAATTTGGGTAAAATTGATCCGAATCTTGAAAATAGCATCAGATTCTAATTCTACGACCTCAAAAACATGAAAATCGATATGTCACACGATATACTGTGCTTGGCCTTTGTACGAGCTTTTGTGGTAGTATAGAGGTCATCCACATGTAAAGGATTGGAATCTCCTAGAAAAGTTGTTGAAAATGCTCATAAAAACCATTGATAACATCAGATTTGAATTCTATGGCCCCAAAAACATCGAATTCGATATGTCACACGATAAGCTTTGTTTGGCCTTTGTGCGAGGTTTTTTGGTGGTATGAAGGTCATCCACATACTAAAGGGTTGGAATCTCCTAAAAAAATCAGCGAAAACGCTCATAAAAATTATCACCACCCTCTGGGGCATTGCCAAATAAACAGATGACGTATTTTTTCAGCCCATTTCTCGACGTACCAACTTTTGTACTAATTTTGAAGATCATCCATATCGTAAATGGTTGGAATCTCCTAGAAAAATGAACGTAAACGCTCATAAAAATAATCGATACCTTATGGGGCATTGCCGAATAAACAGCTGAAGTACCTCTCAGCCTTTTTCTCCACCCCCCTCTCATTATTGCTTATTTTATATTAATGCGACCTTTGAAGACCGTTCATGTGAATTCATCGATAGATTTAGTCATATCATCCGACGTCTTGAAACACCACCACCACGTTCACGAACTAATCTTTATTTTTTTCTTTCAATTACAGACTCGAACTCTTCGAAAGATGACTACATCAGCAAATCGTCTTCGTTGGTGGAGCAACAACGGCATCGCGATAGCATACAGAAACCCGTGCAGCATTCTATTCTATCTACGACAACCGGCAGCGGCGCTGATACCGACAACGGCGTCGGTACGAGCGACGAGCAAACGGAAGATATCATCCAGCGTGACACTAACAAAGAGAAAGAAAACGCGCTGAAGTATGAAAAGTCAGCGGCGAGTAGCGGCGTCGAAGACGACAACGACGTCACGGCTCAGTCGTCCAGCTGCGATGAGATGCGCAACGGTAGCAGCGGCGGCGGAGGCGCCGGCCGAAACAGTATCATCAGCGTTGCGAAACCGATATCGGAAGTCAGCGTTAAGAAAATCACCGAAGACGAGCCGGTCAGGGAGGACAAGTTGGCCTCAGAGGTGAAAATCGAATCGTCCAAATGTAAAGTGGAAATCGATCTCGACGAGAACTTGAAATACGTCAAAGGGCGTAAATTCTTATTCTGCGCTAATCTGCGAACATCTGCCGAGAAGAAAGAATACCCTCCTGTTTTGAAATTGGACGTGGTCAAAGAGCAATCGAAAGAGGCACCTAAACCATTCCGTAGTCAGCAAGTATCGGTAATCCAAAGAACGCCGCTTATTCCTCCGTCGCCGGTATCCAGCGACGAGAAATGCGGCTTAGCGGTCCCAGCCGCAGCTAAGGCAACTCCGCCACCAGCAGAAAATGCCGTCGAAGATCACATGAGCGACGAAGAGAATCTGCACCAAGAACCCGAACAAGAGGCGCCCATCGATTACCATATACCGAAGAAGAACACCGATTCGGATGACGAAATTAAATTGAAATGTATCCTGCCTTCGAGACGACAGCCGTCCATATTGTTCGTCGGGCGGAAATACGCGAAAAGCACGAATATCTTGATGGCAGCGGCCGGTCATTCGCGTAACAGCGGCGGTAACAACGGCGGCTGCGCCGGTGGCAATAGTCAAAACGCCAATGGTACCTCGAACGGTCGAAATCCCGCCAACGGACACGCCAACTATAACGGTAACGGCGGCGTAAGCTTGTTTAATGGCGGATACGACGGCGCGATGGGCGCAGGAGGCGATTGCGGCGGTGACGGATCGATGAACAACGGAACCAATGGCAAGTGCGGATACGAAAACGGCGGATCGCCTCTCGGATCTTTACCGCCGTTCTACGAAAGTCTCAAAGGAGGACATATACCGACGTATCAGCATCAGATCTGCAACCAATACCAATCGCTGCTCAGCGAACAGATGGGCATGGACTGTGATACGGGACAGGATGCGGTCAACCTAAGCAGCCTGTTTCAAACCGGCGGAGCCGAATTGCTACCTAAACAGTATTCCTCGCTGCAAAACGTTTGCGCCACTTATGGTATCACAATGAAGGAAGAAGAAGATCTTTCACCCTATGTTAAGGATAATGGAGCTTTCTTGAGCTACGACGATAATCTGATGATCGACGCGGTCACCGGTAGCAACGTTGACCCGTTGCAGTTCACCGCTACGCTAACTTTCTCCACACCCACCGACAACTCGCAGATCTTAGATCATTTGCCCGAAAGCTCAGATTTGTTTATGAGAGAGGTAAGTTGGAAAAATTACGTCTGTTTGATTGCACGTGTTGATGACTGATGATTTTGTAAGTCTTTATCGAGCAGATGGTCAAAAATGTCTTCTTTTTGACGACACAGTACTAAAGAATTTTCCCAGTGACTTTCAACTGAAAACGAAGGTTTCTACTGAATTTGATCAAAATTAGTCAGCTTATTTCGAAGGAACGTAGTATCGAATGAGGATCTTCAAAATTAGGAAAAAAACTGAAACATTCCGAATTAGTATCAAACCTGAAAAATACAGCAGAGCAGCTAACAAAATTCAAAATCAAATGTAGGGTCTTTTTAAATTTAAAATTTTTTTTTTTTTTAAATTTTAATTTCGAACGTACAATTTTACTCATGAGCAGTCTTATAAACAGAATTCATTTCTAAATGTTTTTGGTTTCTCAAAAAAAAAAAAAAAAAAAAAAAATTTAAAAAATGTAGAATTTGTTGTGCTTCGTTTTGGCGTTTCTCAACAAAACAAAAAAAAAAAAATGAATAAATAAATAAAAATTTTAAAGAATAAAAACTGGAAAAAATGTAGAATTTGTTGTGCCAAACGTTTTGGTGTTTCTTGAAAAACAAAAAATGAATAAATAAATAAAAATTTTAAAAAATGAAAACTGGAAAAAATTTAGAATTTGTTGTGCCAAACGTTTTGGTGTTTTTCAACAAAAAAAATAAATAAAAATTTAAAAAAATGAAAACTGAAAAATAGTAGAATTTGTTGTGCCAAATGTTTTGGTATTAGAAAACTTTATATGTATAATGTGAAATAAAGGTTTAAAGTCTTTATTGAATTTTTGGTTCTCTTTAGCAAATTGAAGAAACATTTTATTCATTACTTCAACGTCAAAAAATCGTCTCTCAACATGAGAGAAATTTTTGGAAATTGGAGATAAATTCTTTCTACTTGTTTACTGCGAAGAGCAATATCACAAAATTCAGGGTTTCTAAATTTATTAAAGCCCCAATGCCCCATTGCTCATTTACAATCCCGTTTATGAGATCTCTAATCTTCGATTTTTCTGTTCAAAATGCAGTTCTACTCGTATTTTTTTTTACAGCTTATTGTTCAAGTTTTGGTGCATTTTTCAAAGACAGTCGAGAGACTCGTATAATTTCAATTTTTAGTTTTGTTTTTTTGGCACTGGAGAAGAATTCGGTCAAACGAGCGATGAGGGGTAGGATGCGGGAGGGGGGAGGGGAAGGCAGAGAAATGCAAAAAAGAAGAAAATCGTAAATCGTAATTCGCCTTCGGTAACCTTCGAAGTCGAAAATTTCCAGTTTTGAGGGGGGGGGGAAGTAAAATTGGACAATGAAATGACAAATTTTTTGCTGAAATTGGATTTCAACTTTTTTTTTTCTTGAAAATTTTAAGAAGTAGATACCTACCTCAATATGTATTGTATAAATTGTGTTGAACGAACCTGCATAAAATACCAGACATCTTTTTTATATAAATGAGGATCTACAGCTTTAAAATTTTCCTCTAAAAATAGGTCTTTTTTTGATAGTTTTGAAATTTGATTTTTCGATTAAAATCATATTTTGATTGAAAGGCATAATTAACCGTCCTTTATTTGTTCTCGAAAAAGTAAAAAGGAATTTTTAAAAAAACTTCAAAAAAGTGCACTCAGTGATTCCAAAAATGTGCAAATAATTTATCCAAAACCTCCAAGCTTTTCAGACGTGCAGTTTTTTTTTTTTTTTCTTTTTAATTTTCTGATCTTCTCGATTTTTTTGACTTTCTTGAGGATTTGAAGGTATACATATTTCATTAATTTTAAAACCAAATTTGATTTTTAAAATGGAAAAGTATGAAAAATCGCACATTTTTTGAAATTTTAAAATCGTGCGTTCTGTTGGAAGGCTGAAATTCTTGATTAATTCATTTGTGATCCATTTGACCTCCATATTGAGACCCTTTTTTTTCTTCTCAGAATTTGACAAAAAAAAATGTCAAAATAACCCCCCACCCAGAATATGTTTTGAAATAAGAAATATTTAGGTGGTATTAATATTTCATTCTGATTGAGGAAGGGAGGGAGGGAGGGAGGGAGGGAGGAAGGAAGGGAAGGAAGATGAGAACATTTCATGATGATTTGTATAAAAAATGGAAGAATTTTCGGCTTAAAAATGTATCCGGTCAAACCAAAAATTAGTTGAATTTTTTTTTGTTTTTTTTTTAAAATCCTGTTGACAGAATAAAATTATTTCGTGGGACATTAAGTACTTCGGTTTTTGGAAATGCGAGCAAAAATTTCATTCATCAATTTTCAGTTTTTTTGACGTGGTTTGCATCATCAAGACGTCTTAAAACTTGAAAATCTCGCTAATGACTCAAAAATCCTGTTTTCACAATGAAAATTCATCAAAAATTGGTTCCCTTTGAATAATTCTAAGCAAACGAATCAAAATTTCAAGCAGTGGAAGATTTTTAATTATTTGTTTTATTTGAAGGAAGAAAAAGAAAAGTAATCTTTAATGAAAATTTAAGCATTTTTTTTTTATTTTCCTGGCAAAATGATCTAAATTTTAAGGTCAAATTTGGTCGAATAAATCCCATATTATTTTTCAACTACAACATCTTAAAAGTATTCCCAAATATTGAGAATGTGTTTTTTTGAGAAAAGACAAGTAAATAACGTTGTCCTTAAAGTCCTTCAAAAAAAAAAAAAAAAAATTGGAAAAGTTCTACAATTTTCTTGGACATCTTGTATAAGACGTGATGATTTCTTTTAAACTGAATGTTGAGAAAAACGTCTTTTTTGTTGAAAAAATTGATATTTTCAAATTCGATTTGTAATTGAAAATTTGCAAAAAAAATTTAGATATCCATGTTGAAAGTTTTTCCTATACCTACATTTTTTTTTACAATTTTCAAACATACTTTATGCTGCAATGCTGCTTATTCAAATTTCATTTTTTCCAATCGAATACTGTCTTTTACTTTTTTTTCGATCCTTCGACAATTTTAATCAAAATCCATTGCTCGTAACTGCAATTAATACCTTTTTTGCTTACTCAATTCCTAGAAATAAGTACCTTCTCATCATTGCACTTAAACTAATCCAAACATCATCCTCTTCTTTACAGGCCGTAGGCTCAAGTCAATCCGGAGGTCTCCTCTCGCCAGGCTTATCATCATTGGAAATCGACTCGAACACGAGTATGTCCTTACCGTCGCCGACCAACTGCAGCCTAGATGGTACCGGTTCGATGTCTCCATCGCCTCAGAATGCCTGCGCTTCCAGCACGTCTCCCGTGGACGGACTACCTCTAAAGGTACGCGTCGGCGTCGGAGTAATCCCACACCGAATGGAAAGCGTATCTCCTCATCAGCAGCCGCCTCCAAGCTACAGTCCATTCGTGAATAAAATTTCTGCTAAGGTATATATCATAAAAAAGTATACTCGTTTTATACGATAGTATAGTGTACATAATATACATATAAGCACCATATAAGCTGCACGATTTCCCTTACTTTTTCGGATTCGGCTACCTCGGTGGCCTCCGGACTACCTGTCCGGTGTGTCCGTCGACCGTCGATCTCGAGTATGGGAAAATGTAACTTAGGTAACCGTAAGGTAATTACGACGCGAAAAAATTTTTATTCGCGTGTGTGTGTGAACCAGTACCTATATATCTACGTATTTATGGAACCGTTAAAAATGAGAGAAAAACGAGTCAAAAATGTCATACGAGAATACCTAAGTAATGTTTACCTATATTGACGTCAATGTTAGGTATTATTATCGCTCTGTCAAGAAAATGTGGTATTTGGACAGCTTCGATGATGACGTATGGTTCAAAAAATTACCCTGGTGACCTAGTCTTTTTGATATGGGGTTTCTAAACTAAAAAAAAAAATGAGATTTTGATTTTTTTTTTGGCTCGATATAAGAATAGAATTTAGTCTCTGTATTGTTCTCGATAGGTGATAAATTTATAGATAGCTGGATGGATACTCTGGAGATATACACAATGGTCTATGTGCGATCAAACATGAGGAAAGTAATCAAGGCTGTCTGGTGGCTGGGCTCAGTGTAAAACTGGTTATTACAGAGTCGCCTCTGTAGAGTATAATACGTATAGGAAACTGTACAGTGTATAGTACAACTTCTCAAGCTATATTTAGGTTCTGTCTCGTTCTGTCTCTCTCTGTCACACACCTTTCTTACGTGGACATGGACAATTCGGCTAAAGCTGTTTTGTTTTTGTGTTTTTTTTTGCTCGCTCGATTACGAATTCGATTCCTATGCAGAACGCATCCGGAGCATTATCAGCTGGTCTGTCACTGTTAGAAATCGATTCGAGTACCGATTTATCTTTACCGTCACCCGCCACAAGTGGTGCTAGCATGGACGATACCGGTTCGTTATCGCCGTCTTGCGTGTCCAGCACTTCCTCTAATCATGGTATTCCTTTAAAAGTTCGAGTCGGCGTTGGAATACTTCCGCATAATTTGAATAACGTCGCCACCTCGCATTCGAAACCGCCGTTAGCCAAATATAGCCCGTTGGTTAATAAAATTTCAGCCAAGGTATGGTACCCTTAATCCTTTTGTCGATGAGAATTTACGATGCTCTTGTATATTTTGGCTACCTGGCTTACCCCTCAACCTCATTTGTGAGTTTTATAGTTTTTTTTTTTTTTTAGCTAAATGTGTAATTTTTGTATCTTTGGGTAGTGGAATTGATCAAAATCGGGGGGGGGGGGGGGCAAAAAATGAGTAAAAGCTATAAATGATGGATGATGGATTCCATTCGGTTAAATTCGGTTCGATTCGATTCAGTTGAGCCCGTTAGTAATTCGTGCAATTTGCCAAGTTGAAATTCATTCGTCTACGAATTACGATGAAAATTCCAGTCAAATTATCCTCATCCTCCAGTACATACGTATTTCCGACCACTCAAGGTATAATTTAGTGGTTTTATGTACTCGTATGAGATTAATAAGGCGTGCACGTGCAGCGTTATTGTTATTCAAGACGGTGAGAATTTGTTTCCCTCCCTCCCCTTCTTGTCTTTTTTTTTCACCAACTCCCATCGAACTGTAAAGTGAATTATATTGTAATCTTGGTATGTATTAAGACAGATGAGTTGAGTACCTAATTTGTTGTTGGAAAGTGGTTCATTAAAGTGGAGTTTCTGCAAAAATTTTGGCGGATATTCATTAGAGGAATTAGGAAGGTTAGGAAGCTCTTTATGTTTATGGCTGTGAAAATTATTGCTTTCGGTTGTTTGAAATTTGAAGAAACAAAAATATTTTAAGATGGAGTGTTTGTTTCTGAGGTGAGAAGTGAATAGTGCCAAAATAATTCGATTTTCCCAGCCCCCTATTTTAATTTTTTTTTTGTTGAAAAAAAATGAATTTGAGAAATAAAAGGCTGATAAGGCAAATAGCTAAATCTTGATCTTCTTTTATTATTGACCTGTGGGAAAAGTTGGTGAGTCATTGAGCAATGAGCACCCTTTGGATGAGATTTCATACTTTGTCTAATTCAAACTCCTGAAAGAAGTCTTTTTGTGATGGACAAAATCAATTTTCCAAATTTTTACTCCACAAAATTATCAAACCTTTTTTTTATGTAAAAAATAGACTACTTACTTTCCTGAATTTCGAGGCTCAAAAGCAAAGAAAAAAATTCCCATTTTAATTTTTTTTTTAAATTTTTAAAATTTGTGTTGTTTGTTGAGTTTTTAAGTTGATCTTTCGAGAAAAAATTCATCTGTGCAATTTTCAACTTTTTCTGTATGAAAGATCAGTGTAGTTTTTGGCATAGGGAGGAGAGGGGGAGGAGGATAAAATTCAATATTCTAACACCTTCGGGTTTTCATTCGATCTGCAACTTTACTAAACACACTTTTGTTTTTTTACCATTTTCAAAATTATTGAAAAAAAATAAACCAATTTTGAAGACTTTTAATGAAATAATTCCATTTTATCGAGGAAAAGATTGACATTTTTTGAAAAAATCGTCCCCAAAAATTTTTGTTAAGAAAAGAAGCAGACCTATGATGAATTTGGAACGAATTTTTGCCTGCAGGTCATGAACCATGAAGAGCTTGAAATATGTATGTGCCTTGATCCCCTCCCCTCCAATATTTTTCCATCTTTCTTTGGAAAAATAAATTAGTTGACAAATTATGCGTATAATTTCAAATTTCTCATTACAAAAAATTGATCTTTAGAAAAAATTAAGAGTACCTAAGTATTCTTACTACAAAAAAAAAAAAAAAAAAAATTGAGAAGAACTTTAAAAAGTCTAAGTTGAAATATTCAGTTCCAATCGATAAAGAATTTTACGTTCACCTCACTTTTTTCAGCAGAGAAATTCATTATTCCTGAAAACATCCCCCCCCCCCAAGAGGCTTAATTTTTGAGGTACATATTTTGAGTTAAATTTGAAAACTTCAATTTCATGTAATTTGATAATTTGTGTTGAAAATTTTCAATTTTTTGGAAAGTTTTTTCGTTACCTGTAAAAAATTAGTTTTTGAGAAAAATTAAGGCTTCTTCTAAAAAAGAGGGGAAAAATTGCAGGGCACAAAATTGTCTGCCTCATTAGAACAGTGATAATTAATTTTTTCCAAAAATTCTCGATTTTGATTTTATTTCGAACTGATTGGGAAGTTCAATTATTCAAATTGACAGTTTGAATAAATATTTTAAAAAGTTATTCCATTGTAAAAAAATTTTTTTTTAGGAAAGCCAAAAGTCCTGCGAAAAAAATAAGGGAGGAGAAAAGTTGTAGCATGTGAAATTTTTTTTTCAGAAACGTGAGTTTTTTTTCAAATTGCTCGAGGTGCAATTAATTGTGGTTTTTTTTGGAGAGGAGGAGGGGGTCAGTGGATGGTTGGTTGGTCAAGACATCTTAGCCTATACAAAAAGCTCAACTTCGGTCAAAAAATATTCGTTATTGAAACTTTAGATTGCAGATTGTAAGCCACGATGATGTACCTTTGAAAATTTGTATTTTTAGAAAGAAAAAAAAACCTCTCCCCTCTCCTACTTCTTCTCTGAAACATGTAAAAATGAATTAGCGAAATCAACGTTTGAATTTCTCGTTTTTTTTTTTTTTTTTTTAAACAAGTGTATCTTTTACTCAAAAAATCATAGAATTGTTTTTGAACAAATGAATCTTTCAAAAACGATGCTCTGAGAAGTTTTTGTCAACCGAAATTCCTGAATAAGTGATTTGAATTTTGATAATATTTTTCACGATATTTCCTCAAAATTCATTTCACGTTCAACGTTCGTGAATAATTCGTTGCAAAATTTTTCGAAGTATCAAGTATTGAATTGTTTGATCAACTCTTATGGGAATCATTCGAGAATTCGAATTGTTCAAAAAATTAATTTCCATTGAAATGCAGGATATTTTTTTTTTGCATTATTTTTTTCTGATTTAATTCGCCGTTTGTGAGTTATTCATATATGTACATGTGAAAACAAAGGAGTCGTTCGCGAATGATTTCCTGTTCGAAATAATTTGTTCAATTCCTTTGATGGATGAAAAATTATTATTTTGATACATACGAGAAATTATACTTCATTATTCAGTTTTTAGTGTAGATAGGTATTTTTCTGAGTTTTTTGTGTTTTTTTTTAGGGGGGGGGGGGGGTCAGTTGATCAGATCCATTGCTACTTTTACGTTAGGTTAGAAGATGAAAATCATTATTTGATCCCAATTTCAAAGTATACTTTTAGTGAAAAAATGTTTTTAGTTGAAATTATTTTTCGTATAGTGAAAGCTCGCTCATTTTTTCACATTCAAAGGCTCATTTTGCAGTATGATTTTTGTCGTTTGTTAACAAATCATTCACCAACGAATTTTGTTCCACGAGCTGATCTGATAATTCTTGTACCATATTAATTAGGTACTTACTTATTTTCTGATCTACGCTGGTATGGAAATTTTTTCTCAAACTGAAAGGTCTTGAGCATTTACAAATGATTTGTACCGTTCGTGAACGATTCGTTGGAAGAATCGAATTCAGAGTGGTGTGTCTAATTGTCTAATGGTTTGATAATTTTTCGAACACCGAGTGTCGTATACCTATTCAACAATTATTTTTTTTAGAATGGGAGAGGGAGTAAGATTGGTTCAATCTTCAGACTGTTCGTGAATGATTCTAATTTCGTAATTAAAATTATTATTCTTAGTAAATTTAGGTGGGATTTTGAAAATTGAAAAAAAAAATCATTTTTCTTTGTTTTTCACTTCGCGATCAAAAACAACGCTCTACACAAACACGAATTATCTTCGATTCGCGCTAATCACGCGTTCCGAATTCTATACCTAATAAATCAAAACACCTACGCTACGTTCACGTACCTATTCGAACGATGAGAATCAAAATACACAGCCACTCAGCCAGGCACCAAAAAAGCCATCAAATTGGGTAGAATTCGATGCGATTCGAATCAATTTGCGTGACGCAAAACGTACATATGATTCGTATAATTTCGTCGCCTCGAACCAACTTCGAAAAAAAAATTCCTCTCGTACTCTATAATTCATCCTACACGTTTGGCCAAACCAGATTCAGATACTACTTCAACTTGCATACCTACATAGACATACTTTGTTGTATCGTTCAAAAACCTTTGCTCGGTTTTCCTCTCCTTCCTCCCTTCTTCTTCTCGTAGATCTTTAGTGATTTGATTCTGACAAATAGACATAATTACACTTTGAAATTTTTCGCGTGAGGTTGCAAAAAAGTATAGAAAAAAATTCGCCTGGTTTTTTGAAATGATAGCGTATAAAGAGGACGTCTGACAGACACCTCCGTTGGTTCGGCCGCCATCGCCATTGCTGTCGGTCACCTCGCGAACCATATGTGCGACTTGCAAATTAATCAACCTGCCAGATTGTGCGTACGTTACCTACGTTGAAAAATGTATCTAGTATATACCTATGTATTTGTACATGCATCTTCATTCTTCCTTCATCACCTCTGTCGCCGCCACCGCCGCTGTCTGCTGGTTTTTTACAATTCACCTTATCACAATGCAGGGGTACTAGCGAAGCTGCACACAAAGAGAATACTCTATTAATGGTTTCTTTTTTTGGTGAACAAACCATTACCTACGTGTATTGGGTGCTTAAAGCCACAGAAGAGCTATTCAATATGTCTACTCTCTGCGGTATGGTGTCTGATGCTTTGGGCTCTGGCTCTGGTTCTGGCTAAAGATGGCGGCGGCGTTGGCGATAGATAAAATTCTACATTGCCACGTGTACTGTATAACGGGCGGGCTAGCTTGCAAAAAAAAAATTCATCGTAAATGTAGCAATATTCGCGTCGAGGGCGTTTCAAGGTGAGATTATTAATACGCCGTCGACGTCGTCATCGTTCTTGACTGGTTTGTGTATATTTTTCTCGATTCGCTGCAGCCAACAACGTCGTCGTCGTCGTCGTCGTCGGTCGAAGTGTACGTGTCATTTCCGAAAGCAAAATACACAAATACCTATTTACATATATCGTAGGTACAACACTGTGTATACTGATGTAAGATAACTGTTTGTTTGTGTATTTTTAAAGCTTGTCGAAAGCTCTCGACCGATGACGTGACGCGACGTGGTGGTTGTATTTCGACATGGCGACTAGCGCCGGAAAAACTGGTTTCACAACGGAAAAATTGTGTAAAAATAGGTTCTCGAGACGTAGAGGAGGGAGGGGAGAGGGGGTATAGCCATAAACTGTAACTGTAAAAACCAAAGACAAGTCGAGGGAAAAAAATTATCGACGTAAATGACACGAGGAAATGTGTATAGAAGGGTGTTTGGCCAGGTAGCTGAAAATTTTCCTACGTAGGTATAGGGTAACATATTACGTATTGGGCAAGGTTCGCCGCACTTGGTATACTTGGTACTGCGTAGAATAATATTTTTGATTAAGTATTAGGAGTAATATGTATCGTATTAACAAGTCTAGGGTTTATTAACCACATTCCAGTGTGATTTGCAGCTCGGTATTCCGGGGGATATGGCGATTGAATTTGTCAACGGTGGTCACGGTATCAAGAACCCGCTAGCCAATCAAGACACGGTACCTTTGATAGCGAAACCCGAAGTCGAAAGAGTTCCTGAACAAGAGCCAGCTAGCAATGGAAAATCACGTTATTCTTGTCGAATATGTTCGAAAAGCTTCAACCTGCAGCGACTACTTAATCGACATATGAAATGTCACAGTGATATTAAACGTTATCTATGCACGTTCTGCGGTAAAGGTTTCAACGATACTTTTGATCTGAAAAGGCACACTCGTACTCATACTGGTGGGTATTTTTGATCTATATTTTGCCAGATGAATGAAAGTTGATAATGTGTATGGTTTTTTCTCTCTTTCTGTCTTTCGGGATATTTTTCCGTTGGCTTGTTTCAGGTGTACGTCCTTATAAGTGTAATTTATGCGAGAAATCATTCACGCAGCGATGCTCCTTAGAATCTCATTGTTTGAAAGTACACGGCGTCCAACATCAATACGCGTATAAGGAAAGAAGAACTAAGGTAAGTTTAGCTTTCTAGATGCGTTTTCAATCTAATTAGATTAGATGTTTTTTTATTGGAAATTGAAAAAATTGGCGTTTTAATGGTAAAAAAACTCGAAACACTGAAGAAAACATAAGGACTAAGGAGTGATATGTGATACATTTTGAGATGCCTGTAGTTGGAATTCGAAGGGTCGGATCAGAAAATAAAGTTGATTTTCGCACTCAGCTCTCCTAAAACCCAAACAAACGATATATCACATGGTACAATTTATTATGATTGTTTTCATTTTTGAGCCAAATTAAGGTGACTGTGGGTGGGATTCAAGGGAGGGGGAGGGGGGTCCAGATTCAAAAAGTATGTCGATATTCGAACTAAATGCACCCAAAACCCAAACAAACGATATGTCACATGGTATTATCATTTTTATCATCTTCGGATCTAAGTGGGCTACTAACTCTCTGGTAAAGGGGGGGGGGGTGGTCAGCTCAAAAATTGAACTTTTCATTCGAACTCTGTGGTGTCTCAAAACCTAACAAAAGATACATCACACGACATTATCAGTTATTTTGAGCTCTTGCCAAAATTCCCTTCCCTCCCTCCTTTTTGATTGCTTTGAATTTTTAAAATTGGTATCTCGTATCAGTTTTTAATTTGGCGGGCTGAATGATGGAAAAAAAGAAGGGTACCAAAAAAATTTTTTGAAGTGGCTTTAAAATATCAATAATCAATAAGCCAGCCTGTTTTTAAAAAGTTTTCAAATTTGGATCAAAATTCGGAAGCTTTGAAAATCAGGAGGTTTGAAAAAAAATCTTATCTTCACAACAATGTTTGTACTTGTCGTGAATAGTGGAGATTTAATCATAAAAGTTCAAAGTTGAGCTTTCAGTTTGAAAATTTCAAATGGAGAGTTCATTCATTCGCAGAGCTCAAACGTCAGCTTTCATCTTGAGGGTTCAAAGTAGATATTTCATCTCAGAAATTGAAAGTTGAGCTTTCAGTTTGAAATTCCAGATTGAAAGTTAAAACTTCACCTTGTAAAGTTCAAAAGAGAGCTATCAAAATTGAAAGTACATACCTTGGAGAGGTTTCATTTGCAAGTTCAACAAAGCAGGAATTCAATATTGAAAGTTGAAATTTGAGCTATTGAGGTTCCATTTCGAAAATTCAAAAGTGACCATTCATCTTGAAAATTTTGAATTGAGCTTCCATCATGAAAATTCAAGATGGAACTTTTATAATTATGGACAGTTCAAGATTGAACTCTTGTTTTGAAAATTCAAGAATGCCCTTTTATCTCAAAAATTTCAGATCGAGCTTTCATTTTGGAGATTCAGATTCAGCTTTTGTTTTGAAAATTCAAGATTGTGTTTTGGGGTTGAAAATTCCAGATTGAACTTTCCTCTTGAAAATTCGGAATTGAACTTTTATCTTGAAATTTTGAGATTTAACTTTCATCTGAAAATTCAATAATTCAACTTTCACCATAAAAATTTAAGATTTGGCCTGCATTTTGAAAATTCAAGATTGAGCTTTTGTTTTGAAAATTCTATATCAAACTTTCACCTTAATTGATGATCGAACTTGCATTCTAAAAATTCAAGAATGAGCTTCCACATCAATGATTTAAAATTGAGCTTTTGAATTGAGAATCTCAGATTAAGTTTTAGATCTTCAAATTTTGATATTCAACTTTCATTTGAAAATTCAAGATTGAGCTTTCGTTTTTTGGAAATTCAAGATGGAACTTTCATCTTGAAAATTTAAGACTGATCTTTTGTCTTGTAAAAAATAAATAATGCAGATTGAGATTTCCTATAAAAATACAAGATTTAGCTTTCATCTTGAAAATTTGAAATTGCAGTTTTTGTCTTAGAAATTCAAGATTGAGCTTTCATCTTGCAAATTTAGGATTAAACTTTCAAGTTGAAATTTTGAGATTTAACTTTCATCCAAAAATTCAATATTGAAGTTTCGTATTCAAAATTCAAAATTGAACTTGACATAGAAATTTTAAGATTTTGCTTCTTTTTCAAAATGATTAAAATTGACTTTCTTCTTGAAAATTCAAGATTTAACTTCATCTTGAAATATTCAACTTTCATCTGAAACTTCAAGATTGAGCTTTAATTTTGGGAATTCAAGATCAAACTTTCATCTTGAAAATTCGTGATCGCGATTCCATGTTGGAAAGTCGAGATTGAGCTTTCATCCTGAAAACTGAGTGATGAGCTTAACGTTGAAAGTTTATTTCATCTTGACTTCTCAATTTTGAGCTTTCATCTTGAAAATTCCAGATTGAGTTTTTTTCATGGAAACTTGAGATTCAACTCCCATCTCAAAAAATTTAAAACTGAATTTTCATGTTGGAAATTCATGAGTGATTTTTACCTTGAAATTGTAATTTAACTTTCATCTGAAATTTCAAGAATCAAGATTGAGCTTTCACCTTGAAAATTTATGATTGAACTTCTATCTTGAAATTTTGATATATTACCCGCAGCTGAAAATTCAACATTAAGCTTAGGTTGAGCTTTCATTTCAAGAGTAAAACATTGAGAGTTCATTTCATCTTCAAGAGTCAAGATTAGGCTGTCATCTTGGAAATTTCAATTTCAGAGTTTATTTTTATTGGAGAACTTTCATTTTGAACGTCTGAAGGCAATCTTTCATCTCCTGAAATCAATAGTGTTTATTTCATTTTAAAAGTTATTCTAGATTAATATTTCATCTAGAAAATTCAAAATTGACAGTTGATTTCCACTAAGTAGAAAGCTCAATAGGAAGCTTTTTTCTTGAACTTTTAAAAGTAATATTTCATCTTGAAAGTTCAAATGTTAGCAATACATTTCCTATTCATGATTTTGGATCCCCTCTTGATTTTTTTTGTCAAGATCCTGTGGTTAGATTTTTTCAAATGTAAACCACTCTTGAGAGAGAGAGGGGTATAAGTTTTCAAATTTTGACAATAAATTTCCAAGTGCAATTTTTTGCGATTCTTTTGCTAATTTTTCCCATTCAATTTGTAGTTAGAGCAATTTTCTTGGAAAAATCAATATAATTTAATTTTTCATAATAATTGTGTATTAATTTTGCATTTCTGCACTTCCAAAGTTTCATTAGAATTCTGAAAAGATTTCCTGAGACGGAAGTGGTCCTTGAATATCTAATTTTCATGTGCCTAATTTTTATGCTTGGTCATTTGAATTCTTTTTGAGCATATAGTTTTGTTTAGATATTACTACCTTCTTATTTCTTAAGGTCGGTTTAAATCATTAATTATTAAATTTTTCTAACGCAATGTTTTTGCTGGTTATTTTGCAGATGTACGTTTGCGAAGAATGCGGACACACGACCAATGAACCGGAAACTCATTACATCCATCTAAAAGAAAAACACCCGTATAGTCCGGCATTATTGAAATTCTACGACAAAAGACATTTTAAATTTACGAATTCGAATTTCGCAAATATGCTTCTTCAAGTACGATCATAATAATAATAATAATATGATAATTTAATAATATTACAAAGTAAAGTACCCTGGCAGGCTATATGAGAGTAATAATAGTACATACATCGTCGTCGCATCGTTTCGTGTCGCCGAATCCTAGCCTATCCTATTGTAGCCTAATATACCTAATTTTCTTGTACACGTATTTCTATCATACAGTAGAGGATACGAATACGGGAGGATACTTTGTACTATGTATAGGATAGGTATTTGATATGGTATCATATACTTATGTACACGCGCACACTAGAGGTACCTTAACATATAGTACTCGTATCATATAAGTGTACTATACGAGTACCATAGTCGACTACTTAGTTTAACGTTACATATTGTGTGACGCTCTGTTCTTTATATAGTACATAGTATTATTATTTTCGGGTATATAGACGCATAGATAGGTACACAGGTAGAGGTTGTATACGGTCGGATTCTTGATTATTTTTCTTCTCTTTCTTTATTGAATTGATGAAAAAAAAAGAACTCGTTTGAAAAGACGCGCCACAGCGATGTAGATACATTTAAAAAAAGAGTGACCGTGAACTTTTATGAATTGCATAAAGCCCTCGATTCTGATCACCACTGGATAGGTAGGTAGGAAGATTATTAAGGCACTCCCAGTTACTAGGTATACTATACGCGTATCTCTGGTACCCCCACCTATAGGTGGCCTACGGTGTACACGAAGCTGCCTGTATAGCCTTGCATGTGCTAGTGACCTACAGTCAAAATTCTTCTGCAGAGGTTTGCCAATATCTTGGGAGATGTGCGAACTGCAAATCTACTCCTCGGTCTTCCATGTTTTTGTAGTGTTCAACTCTCACGCAGAGTTGTACGAGATGATGATGTACCGTGTAGATATGAGAGATGCTGTGTATTGTTTAGCCCTGAGACTTCCATTTTGTTGTGGAATTTTTCCATTTGGTTAATTTTTTCCTAGTTCGAGATTGTGGTATGGTGTGGTATGGTTGTGATAGAAGGTGTTTTTTGTGAGCAGGTTGTACTTATGTATAGAGAGATGGAATGTTTTTTTAAAAATTATTTTGTAAATTTTTTCAAAACTTAGATTACTAGGTGTTTAATTGAGTCATGTTTCACTATTTATTTGTAACAAAGGATCTCTGTCTCCCTCTCCTATCCATAGATTTTTGTCTTCAGATGTGGAAAAATGGAGTCTGTTCTGATGTTAGTCTGAAAATCCTTCTGGAGTTTTCAATAAGCTATTATACCTAAATACTTGGGTGACATTATTGAAAATTTAAAATTCTGCTAAAAATTTAGGCTACAGTGTGATTCCAAAGTCTACATCAATCAAAATATCAGATATCTATCGATTGGAAAGAGATGACAGGATTTTTCAAATTGGCGTTTTAGACGACAGGTATTTTAAATTCTAGTCACTAAAAATCTTGAGCCTGGGTACAAAGTGTCCATAAACTGGTTCGATGATTTGCCAGTGGTTCCCAAAACACGTGTAAAACAAAGAAATGTTCCAAATAAAAATTGTGGAAAATTAAAAATTGAATATAATTGTGTTCTGTGATTTGTTTTGTGTCTCTTGATGAAAAGAAGGTATGGTTTTAGCTTTTTAATTCGAATTTTCTCTAGAAAAATATACGTGTGTTGTGATTTCTTGGACTCCCTGTGTTTAGAAATGAAAATTTTTGTATTATGTATTAGACATTAGGACTGCTTAAATTTGGACTATTTGAAAAAAAACGAAAATGTCCCCTTTTATTGGAATTTTTCGAAAAAAAAATGTTTTGTGATTTTTTGGACACTCTGTATATAGGACCAGAATTTTGTATAATTCATGAGTACTTCTTAAATGTGTCATATGTCAAATTTATAAAAATAATTAACAAGTGGTTTTTTTCCATTTGAATGTTCTAAAAAAAATCGATGGGTTGAGATTTTATGAACATTCTGTATTCAAAAATGCAAATTTCGTACTCGTCAGAACGGCTTAAATTTTGAAATACAAGTTGAAAAAGAATCAAAATATCGATTTTTCATTGTAATTTTTCAAGGAGAAAAATGTTTTGTGATTTTTGGACACCCTGTATATAGGCTCACAATTTTATTTAATTCGCGAGAACTTCTTGAATGTGTCAAATGTGTCAAATTTATAAAAATAATTAAAAAGTGTTTTTTTTTTGACAAATTTGAATGTTTTAAAAAAATTTGATGTGTTGAGATTTTATGAGCACCCTGTATTCAAAAATTAAAATTTCGTAAGCACTTGATATTAGAACTGCTAAAATTTGAAATATTTGAAAAATTATCAAAATGTCCTCTTTTTATTGGAATTTTTCGAAGAAAAAAGTTTTGTAATTTTTTGGACACCCTGTATATAGGCTCAGAATTTTGTATAATTCATGAGAACTATTTAAATGTTTCTAATTTTTAAAAATAATTCAAGTGTCTTTTTTTTAATTTGAATGTTCTAAAAAAAATAAGTTTGTTGAGATTTTATGAACACCCTGTATTCAAAAATGAAAATTTCGTACTTGACAGAACGAACGGCTTAATTTGAAATACACGTGAAAAAGAATGAAAATTGTTCATTTTTCATTGGAATTTTTCAAGGGAAAAAACTGTTTCGTGATTTTTTGAACACCCTGTATATAGGCCTACAATTTTGTTTAATTTACTAGAGCAGCTCAAATGTGTGATATTTAAAAAAAGGAACAAAATGTAGCTTTTTTATTCAGATTTTTCCAAAAAATTTACGTTTTGAGATTTTTTGAACATCCTGTGTATAGGATTAGAATTTTTGTCTGTTTTTGTAGAAGTACATATTAGAGTCCGCACTATTTAAAAAGAGGATTTAAGAACGACTGTATATTTGTATTTTTCGATTTTTCTTATAAAAAAAAGTTTTGCGATTTTTTAGACACCCTGTACTTAGGTTGGTTCAGCTGTTGTTTCATTAGAATTTCTTACTTTGTACAATTAATTAAAAAATAATTTTTTTTTGTTGAAATTTTTCAAAGAAAAAATTTGTACGGTTTATTATTTTTGGAACACCCTATTTGGAAGGTTTAAATTTTGTATAATTTATTGGGAACTTTTACAATTTCGTGACATTTTGAAACAGAATCACAAATTGTTTTTTTTTCAGTTAATTTTTTTATTAGTAGGTAGCTATAGGTTTAAAAAATTCACATTTCATGAATTTTTGAAACACCCTGTGTATTTACTATTCATTTATTAGAAATTGTTCAAAGCTTGTTTGTAATATTTTGAAAGCAGAATCTCAAAATGTTTTTCATCTCTGAAGAGATCAGGTACTTGTTTTGTGTTTTTTGGGACACCCTGTATATGAACCAAAAATTCTAGAAGGTTTGTTGGGATTTCTTTATTTTGTGCTAAAAAGGTCTATTCAACTCTTTCTCAATAAAATAGAACGTGCCTTTTGTCATTTCTTGATTTGAGGGACACCCTGTGCATAAGCCCGAAATTTTGAAGTGGCTGTTGAAATAAATTACATAATATAATTATCTGATTGTGATTATCTTCACAAATCAGAAGTTTTTTTTCATCTGATCAGGACTTTAGGGTTACCCTGTAGATATTTATGGCTGTTTTTTTGTTTTATTTTTCAATTATTGAAGTTTGATTCTTGATTAAATCAATCCACTGTCCTGTAATGGATTATTTACTTATCATTTTTGTGTACAGTTTGTTGTGTAAAAAAGTTATGTAAATGGATAGACGACGACACCCCCACCTCACCCCCCTCATTAAGTAATTAAATTAGAGACCTTTATGCTTTTATTAGAGAGAATACGGTCACTCTACGAAGACATTAACTAGAATTCGAATTTGTTGAATTTGTTTGTGAATACCATGAAACTGAATTATTGTGATTTTTTTAGGTATAAGAAGCTACACAGCCTAGATGACAGCTTTATTCTATAAAAAAAAGTAAAAAATAAATAAACGAAAAAAATACGTAAACGGAATATACACAATGCGAAGACAACAACTTGTAGAGTAGTTCTCTTATTATTTTTTTCTAATGTGATGTTTAAAATTCTATTATTTTTTTTTTCATTGTGTTTGATCTTTATTTTGGAGATAGTATTACATAAGGTATTGTTTTTTCTTAGTTTTAAGCATTATTTTTGTTTTTTTTTGTTTCTCTCAATTTTGTACTTAAATTTCTTTTATTTTTTTTCTCTTGTATAAAGTATTTTTACATTCACTTAGAAACAGATTGTGTTGTGAAAGAGAAGGGCGCTTGTAGTATTTATTGGATCAAAAAGTTTTGCGGGTTGGGCTTTTACGTATTTTTTATTATTTTCTTCCTTTTTTTTCTTCTTTCCGAATGTACACGCATGAAACTTTCTATTTGAATTACGCTTTTTTTTTATGATTAAGATTAATTTTGCAAATTTTTACGTAAATACCTCATTATTTGGCCAGAACAGGATAATTACAATTTTTTCGTTGGTGTTTGAAAAGTATTAAAGATTAGATACGGCATTTATTTTGGTTCATATTTTTTTCTCCTTTTTTTTTTTACAATTTTATCATAATTTTGTCACTTGTTTTTATGATTACATTTTATTTATTCGTCAGTTTAGTAAAATTTTATTACAATATGTTTCGTAATGTTAGTGTTTTATTATTAAAGTTTTATTCGTAGTGTGGGTGTATTTTATTTATTTTTTCATATAACATACATATAATACGTATCATTACAACGTTGTTATTCGATGCAAAAACTGGAACATTCTGAGCGAGTAAATAAGAAGAGGAATGAATCTCTATCCGGGAGGTAATCTAAATTTTGGATACTCCCTAGGGAGATAATCTAAAATTTTGCAATTTGGCAACACTGCTATGTTTACATTACACTGCTACGAAAGAACGCGTTGCCCCAACACCCCACAAAAAAATTCAGCAAAAATGGAGAGCCATCCTCGCCATCCTCCTCCCCCTCCCTCCTCGCCCTTCCGTTTGTATTCCTTATATAATTTCGGCTACATAATTTATCTGCGAGTAGGTAACGCGTTACTTTCGTAGCATGTATAATGTAAACACGTTATCAGACCGTATGTACGTCGTCGCGTCGGCCGTTCAGCTTAACAATTAGGTACAGCCACATGTTACAGGTTTGAGGTTGCAAACTGAATCGGTGAATCGAACTTCAGACCATTGTAGTAAATAATTGTGATTTAATTAGTGAATTTTTACGTGCGTGAATTACTTAAAATGAATATTCGATTAACAATGGTGAACGATACAGTCACAAAATACATTTCACTTTAGAATTGTTGAGTTTTGATATAAATAAATCGTATGTACATTCACGATAAATGTTTAGGTAAATGAAACCTCTTTTGAAAATTATCTTCACATGTTCATTAAAATTTAGTTGAATTCAAAACAAAACGTATGTATTAGTAGGTATTCCCACAATCTGCGGCAGGCGGCAGTCATTTTTGCACCTCACAACAACGTTGTATTGATAAGTATCATATGTATGTTATATAAAAAATATATTATTCAATTAGGAAGATAGAGTACGCGATCATAAACGAGTGAGATACAACACTCGGCTACGCCTCGTGTTGTATTTAGCACTCGTTTGTAATCACGCACTTTATCTCCCTAGTTGCATAATATACTATTATTGTTCATTTGAACTGAAGCAATTGAACGAACTGGGTGTGATTTTCTAGGCACCCAGTATTACATTTTGATTTACAGGTCTTATCTTTTTCCTTTATTGTTGAACGTCGTATTATAACCGACGTTGAAGAATTTCGATTGAATTTATCACCTGGGCAGTGGGTATTGTTGCATTTTGCCTTTATTTGGGTATTTTTTTCTATGAGTCATTTTATTCGAGTTATCTTATCTGGTTATGATTGACTGACGAGTGACGTTACGTGATCAATCCCACTCTTTTTCGATGCTCGAAGGGGGTTGGGAATTTGAATACAGGAATGATCTCATTTTTAATTTCGGCGTTTAAATGAACGTTGTGTCGTGATTTTTTTTTTTATCTTGATTAAACGTACTTGGAGCAATTGGAACGACTGTAATTTCAAAATTTTCGAAACGAGTCTTGACTTTTATCTACTTATATTTGATTAGATCGATTCGGCTTTAAAATGAGAACTGAATTGTGAAATTTAATATCGATGATGCGAATAGTTATTTTTTGTTATCAAAGCAGATGGAATTTTTTCACCTGATGGTAAGTTCTTTCATGAATGTTCTTCGTGATTTTTTCTGAAAGTACATAGTAACTTGAACTCTGTGTTTGGATGATTTAAAAAAAAATTATTTAATATTTCTTTTTTGAAGCGTTTTTATTGTGTTTTCATGAGTTCTACGAAAGATGGCATTGCATGTACCGATTTGCCATCTACTCTGGGTGAAATTCGATTTCGTATGCATTATTCAAGTTTTGCTGCAATTGAACAAAAAAATTCATTTTCAACTGGATAAAAATCTAATTCGATTTTAGAACATGGAAATAAAAATGTGATTTATTTTTAAACAGTAAAGCTAAAAAATGAGTTTAGGACTTACAGTTATTTGGGCAAATTGTTTATTGAATTCATACTCGTAATTTAAGGAGATTTAAGATTTTTCCAATAAATTAAGCGAATTTTTATGGATTTGAGATTTGAAATCGAATTCAATTTTCATTCTTTTAATCAATTCTGAATTCAAATCAAATTAAATTTTCATCCGATGAAATGTCCGTCAATTTTTCATTTGAAATTCCTACCACAAAAGTGACTTCAAAGCCGAGCTTATTTATTTATTTTTTTAAAAGTGAGATGTTCAAAAAAATAATTGAGTAGAAACAATTCTATTAATCTTCTATTTTGGTCAGTATTATTAAACTAAACATTGTTTTATAAGATTAACTTTCTCAAAATTTTTTCAATTTTTTTCCAATTTTCTCGATGAATGAAATTGAACTAAAGTCTCCTATCCAAGGAATTAAAGTAAACTAAAATATACCTAGAGTAAAACATAATTAATGTGAAATAAGTAAATTGAGTTAAATTAAGAATAAAAGAATGAAGTACTTACTTGAACTAAATAAATAAATATGTAAATAAAATTTAATGAAGCTTGATTAAATTAAAATCAGTGATAAATTAGCATCAAAATAATTTGAAATGAATTAAATTAATCAAATTGATTTGAATTCGATTGGAATAATTTTTAAAAAAATACTTATACTTTATTGCTCAAGTGCTGTTTGAAACTTCTGAAATGAAGATTATTTTTAAGAATTTGTTTCTTTTTAACATCTTGTGACGTTTAATTAGGTACTTATGATTGAAAAATCGAATTGAATGAATTGAATTTAAAATAATCGAAATGAAATTGAATTAATTTAAATTGAAATAGGTAGGTAGTATATTTTCAACAGCGATGGAAAACTGAAACTGGAATCGGAAGAAAACTGAAACTGAAAAATGAAACCGAAATGCAAAAGTTTCGGTATCACTGATTTTCGAACAAATTGAATTAAATTATTCCAACATACTTAACTTGAAATAAATTGAATCAAAATTAAATTACCTATTATTTAAATTAAATTAAATTAAATTTAGTAGATACATAATTCCAATTAACTAAAAATAAACTGAGAAATGAAACAGATTTTGTTTAATTCAATTTATTTTCAAACTAAATTATTAGGTACCTAAATCGATATAATAAGTATCAAAATTTAAATATTAATGCAGGTAAATTGAAATAGAATAAAATTAATTTACCCAAATCAAAATGAATCAAATTAAATCGATTCAAAATAGAATAATACCCAGACCTACCTAAGTTGGAATTTCATTTTTTTTTTCAATGATTGGTGATTTACTGATTGTATTGTTTTTCAAAAATGTTTTCACATCATTTCAAAACGTTTTTAAAACTTTTTCGTATCTACATTTTTGGCAGATTTCTTTTTGTTTTACGTTATTTTAATGCAATTTCAACACTTTCTCGTACTTTTTTGACTATTTTATTCAACATTTCATTGAATATGCGACAATTATTTTTGGGGTTTTGATACTTTTTTTAAATACTTAGGTATTCCTTACATCAGCTGAACGCTATTTTTGCATTACTTTCGTTGAAATATCATCAATTTTTGCTAATTTTGAGTGATTTTTATTATTTATTTTTACATTATTTTCACTCAAGTTAAATTTTGTTGGAATTTCGTTTCCTCATTTCCAATGTTCAGTGATTTTTAATGCTTCATTTTGTGTTTTTATATCATTTTAATACGATTCACCTCTTCTTTTTGTGCATTTTTGGCTTATTTTTACTGATTTTTTAATAAGCTAGTTTTTGTTCATTTTCAGTGTTTCTGAAGCTGGTGTGAGAGTTTTGACATCATTTTAACGCATTTTCAACGCCTTTCTTGAGCATTCTTGGCAAATACCACTGGAATTTCTTCAATTTATGGCGATTTGCAATGGTTTTTTTTTACCTACTTATGCTTTTTTAAAAAAGTTTTTAATAAGACTTTGGTGAAAAAACCACAAGAATGTCCTCAGGGTACATGAAATTTTTTTTGAATGTCTGGTGACTGATTCACCGGAAGTCACCAAGTGAGTTTTTGACTTTTTGAAGGTGAGTTTGCGTGGAAAAAATCACCAGAATGTCCTCATGACTGGAAATTTTTTTTGAATGTCTGGTGACTTCTTGGTGAATTCTGGTGACTTTTGGTGAATGATTAACCGGAAGTCACCAAGTGAGTTTTTGACTTCTTGAAGGTGAATTTATGATGGAAAAAATCACCAGAATGTCCTCAAGATTCTAAAATTGTTTTTTTGAATGTCTGGTGACTCCTTGGTGGTTTCTGGTGACTTTTGGTGAATGATTAACCGGAAGTCACCAAGTGAGTTTTTGACTTCTTGAAGGTGAGTTTATGTGGAAAAAATCACCAGAATGTCCTCATGACTCTAATTTTTTTTTAAATGTCTGATGACGCCTTGGTGAATTCTGGAGACTCCTTAGTGAATTCTGGTGACTTCTGGTGAATGATTCACCGAGAGTCACCAAGTGAGTTTTTGACTTTTTAAATGTGAATTTATAGAACGTCCTCATGACCCTGAAATGTTTTTTCTGAATGTCTGGTGACTCCTTGGTGGATTCTGGTGAGTTCTGGTGAATGATTCACCGGAAGTCACCAAGTGAGTTTTTGACCTTTTTTAAGGTGAGTTTATGTAAAAAAAGTCACCAGAATGTCCTCATGTCTCTAGAAATTTTTTTGAATGTCTGGTGACTCTATGGTGAATTCTGGTGACTTCTTGGTGACAGATTCACCAGAAGTCACCAAGTGGATTTTTTGACTTTTTTAAAGGTGAATTTATGATAAAAAAATCAGTAGAACGTCTTCATGACCCTAGAAATGTTTTTCGAATGTGTGGGACTTCTTGGTGAATTCTGGTGACTTCATGGTGACTTTTTATACGAGTAGATATCAATTTAATAATTCAAACACTTTTTTACACCTTTTTAAATTACTTTTTAATTCTTGTCAATTTTCACCCGTTTTGATACTTTTTCAAAAGCTTTCACATTTTTACAAATTAGCATGAATTTAGACCAAATTATTCAGTCCATTGAAAATCAATTCAATTTATTCAAAAAATTGACATTGACATTTGATTTCAAATATGCTCATATGTAGTAGGTAAATTCAATAGAATATTGAATTAAATTTAAATATACCTATTAAATTTAATCAAAATTCAAAATTGAAATAAATTGAAGTAAAATGTTGGAAAAACTGCGAAAACTATTCGCGCTTTATAAATATTTGCTGGTTACTACGATAAGAAGTTAAATTTTTTATTTTTTAATTCAGAATTCGCTGGTTATCGAATTCTCTTCGTTTGTTAAATCCTTGTATTTTCGTAATGTTATAGCGACGCGTTATTATTGTTTCAAACGTTGTAATAGAAAGGTATTGCTGAGCTTTTAAGCTTTTTTTGTTTACGTAAAATTTCATTGAACCGAAAGGTTAATGATCTTGTTTATAAATATATCCTAATATTTTGACAAAAGTTTTTGTCAGTTTTGTTTCTTCGTGACTGTTTTAAAACATGGTAGCATAGCTGAGGTTTTTTTTGATAAATCTGCGGTCATATTCTTTGATATAATTTCGGATGTGGAAAGCTCTTGTTGGTGGGGCTTCCAATAACGAATCGGATGAAAATTTGGACGATTCCCTCAACGTAGAAAATAATTCAGGCGAGTTCGCTGGTTTTGACCAAAAATCGGCAAGAACAGCCAGAAATTGTAAAAGAAACGAACGAAAACGCCTTTCTCGAGAATTAAAACGCAAATCAATCGAGTCGATCGCGGCACCGGCAGGCAACGACAGAAACGAGTCGAACGCGACAATTGTAGTAGGTGACGACAGAAGCGGCGACGCGGGTAATTCAACGAACGAAATCGGCGACGACGACGCGACCAACGTGAGAATTCTTACATACGAAATCAACGCAGGTACTAACTTCGCGAGAAATTCTACAAACGAAACCGGCGCGCCAAGTTCCGACGCGAGAATTACGAACAACGATCTTCATTTTGAAGAAGAAATTTTCGAAAGCGACGTTAGTGACGAAACGTCAGAAAAATCGAGTGAATATTCCGATAGTAGTTACAATAGTGATTTTTCTGAAAACGGTAACGATAGATTAATTATGTCAGGCGATCATATCAATTCGGTTTTTTTATTTAAAGGGGAAAATTATCCAATATGGAAAAAACATATTTTTGCGTCTCTTTGTGCTAAAGAACTTTTAATTTGTGTTGAAAATCCTGAAACGGTTACCGATAAAAAAAAGGCAAAAGCCTTTAATGGCTTTAATTTAATAATTTCGCGATTAGATAATGCGGTTTATAAATTATTGAAGGAAGAAAAATGTCCGAAAAAGTTATTGAAAGAATTAGACGATCGTTATGAAGTTGTTGGTGGTGTAGTAATTGTAGAGACTCGGACGGCCCTCGCCAAAGTAGACGTGGACCAGTTCAAGTCTTGCAAGGACTATGTCAACGAAGTAATGATGTTAACTAATAAGTTGGAGGCTGCAGGAGTTGTCCTTGGTGATGATGAGAAGTATGCGTATTTCTTAGCAGGCATCAGGGACAAAAAACGATTCGAATCGATAATAGTTTCAGCGAAAACGGCACTAATCGGAAAACCTGCGGCTGCGGACCCCAACTTATTAGTTACACTACTAAAAGATTACGACGAGCGTAATCCTACCGATGAAAATTCAAAAAACGTTGTTAAGCCCAGTACAAGTTCTCTAGGTGCGGCTATGTTAGCAGATAATTCGGTCAATCAAAATTCTAAAATCGATTTTCGTAAGGTACAATGCAAGAATTGTAATCGTTTCGGACATTCAACGTCGCATTGTAAAGTTAATAATCCGAATTATCGTAATCCAACGTCTCCTCGCGAACCGATAATATGTTATCGTTGTAATGGTCCTGGCCACATTGGCCGAAAGTGTCCTCTATGTGGAAACGAAGCTAATGCTCGTAGAAATGATACTGTTGGTGATAGTGGTGGAAATTCGAATTCAGGAAATGGTAGTGGTCAATCGGGACCTCAGAATTCAAATTCAGGAAACGGTAATGGTCAATCGGGACCTCGACCAAAACCTACAACGACTGCTTCAGCGTTGACTTTGTTTGATAATTTCGCAGATTCGACGAATTCTGAAACAATTAAAAATCGAAGTAGTAACGCATTTTTGGAAAACCCTTTTGATTTTTCTGACGGTTCTAATATTTTAAATTCGTTTGTTTCTCGTGATCGTAAAAGTAATAATTTAATGAGTGACTCGTTAGCTTTAGCAAATTTTTCCGGTGTTAAAGTTGATTCGGATTCGATTGCGTCTAATAACGATGTCGTTGTTGATATTGCATTGATTGGTTTTGAAGGCTCGATGTCCGGTTCGATTTCTCCATCTCTTTATTCATCTGGTGAAAATTCTGTGTCTAGTTCGGTTTCTCCCTCAGATTTTCCGTCTCGTATAAATTCTGTATCTGGTTTGAAAAAAGGTATCGGTTCTAGGATCGTTGTTGTTAAAGATGATTCGAAATTTGATAATTACTTACCGTAATCGGAGATGTACGTTTTGGTGTGGCGTAGGGTAATCTATTTATTTAATTATTACGTTTTAGGTTTAAGAAAAACTTCAGTATATTCGTTTATATTTTCGTGATTATATTTCAGTTTAAGCAAAATTATTTTACAAAAAAAAAACTTGTTTACGTTTATTTGATGATATTGATATTCGTTATCAGTATACTTTATTTTTAGTTTGCTCGTTTTGGTATCCGTGACTTGTAAAATATTTTTGTGGGGGGGTGTTGGAAAAACTGCGAAAACTATTCGCGCTTTATAAATATTTGCTGGTTACTACGATAAGAAGTTAAATTTTTTATTTTTTAATTCAGAATTCGCTGGTTATCGAATTCTCTTCGTTTGTTAAATCCTTGTATTTTCGTAATGTTATAGCGACGCGTTATTATTGTTTCAAACGTTGTAATAGAAAGGTATTGCTGAGCTTTTAAGCTTTTTTTGTTTACGTAAAATTTCATTGAACCGAAAGGTTAATGATCTTGTTTATAAATATATCCTAATATTTCGACAAAAGTTTTTGTCAGTTTTGTTTCTTCGTGACTGTTTTACAACATAAAATACAAGTAAAATAACTCACGATAAATTACCCCAATTTAAAACAGATTTTGAAAAATGAAAGTAATTGAAAAATGATTTAAAATGAATAAATTGTTCGTGTCATAAGTAAGTACAATAATTCACAATGAATTTAAATTTAAATTGAATTGAATTAAATTAATTCATATTAAATGGAAGTAAAATTAAAGTCGAATAAAAATAGGTACCTACTTAATTCACGATAAACTACATAATTTAAATCAATTCAATAATATACAAAATAGGAATGATTTTAATTCAAGTACAATTCATTTCAATTTTTTAAAAAAATATCTTATTTTTTAAAATTTTTATTTATTCTCATTTTTGGTATAAAGAGCCTTTCCGGGTAAGATAGTGAAATCGGCACTCTCGCCGATTTGGTTGAAACTCACCCAAAATGTTAGTTTGGATGTAAAACCATCCCAAAAAATTTTTTGAGTCGGCCCCCCCACCCCCGCCTGAGAAATGTGCTCATACGTGCGCAAAATTCAAAATTCCCGTTCTCCGGAGGGGGTGGTCCAAAAATTTTGAAACTTTCACATAAAATAGTCACTAGATAGGTGCGTGTGTGGAATTTTTTTCGAAAAAAAAATTTCATATTTGGGGGGTTTTTGGGGGGTTTAAAATTTCAAAAATTCGTAGAAAAAAAACGGGGAGGGTACACTTCGCGAAATTTTTTCAGAAATTCAGTTACACCTTTAGGTATAACATATAATTTTCCCAAGGCCCCAAAAGGGGTGCAACGTGGTCAAAAAAAAGAAAGTTTGAAAAAAAATCTGTATCTCCAGTACTACCGCGCGTTTTGTCAACACTGTTCCACGGCACCGCCGTGAGAAAACTTCGGCTATCGCGCGCTCTCAAACTTGGATTTTTTTTGAGAACCCTGAAATACCATAATTGCCATCAAAGGTATTTTTGGTGAATATTTTCTATGGTGGTGTGGTGAACAACAAGAGGTATACCTACAAGAATCTTCAACCCCCTCCCTTCATATTTATCCCTCAAAATTGTGTTTTTCAGCTTATTTTATGCTTTTTACTAACAATAAAAATAATTTCGAGGTACAATGTGTCGTTTTCGCATGATTCGATACCGCTGAGGCACTGAGCACGAATATGACGTCAGGGTTTCAGGTTCTCTGCTAATCTAGCCCCTCCACACCCTTCAGCCCCCATCACAATTTTTACTACAAATGTTTGAAATTGGGATACTTTGATTATGTTTGTGTCGTTTTTATATGGTTCAAACCTCCCGAGCACAAACATTGCGTCTGATTTTGTTTTACACTCACTCGTCCCCTCCATAGCCTCAGCCCCCTCCTCAATTTCCACTATTTTTGAAATGGAGCTACTTTCACGAAATTGGTGTCGTTTCCAATAGACCCAAACGCAAATACAGACATCTGATTCCGTTTTGCTCACACCCAGCCTCTCCGTAGGGGGCTGACGTTTTGGAGGGCACGGATAAGCGTAACACAAATAATTATCATCAAAGTAATTTTATATTTAAAAAATATGTAGTATAAATTGTGGTGGGGGGCTGAAGGCTCTAGAGGGGTTAGATTAGTGTAGCAGAAAATCTGACGTCATATTCGTACTCAGCGGTATCGAATCATGCGGAAACGACACCACATTCATTAATATTTGATTCTCCCAAAATTTTCATTTTACCTCCGCTATGGCACCTTTTTTCATTTCTTCACCATGACACCCCAAAACAAAAATTTCGAAAAAAATATGATACCTAGTGGTCAAAAATACATCCAAAAAACGTGTTTGAAATATTGTACTGCGCAATTTTTATTGTTAGTGAAAAGCATAAAATAAGCTGAAAAACACAATTTTGAGGGATAAATATGAAGGGAGGGGGTTGAAGATTCTTGTAGGTATACCTCTTGTTGTTCACCACACCACCATAGAAAATATTCACCAAAAATACCTTTGATGGCAATTATGGTATTTCAGGGTTCTCAAAAAAAATCCAAGTTTGAGAGCGCGCGATAGCCGAAGTTTTCTCACGGCGGTGCCGTGGAACAGTGTTGACAAAACGCGCGGTAGTACTGGAGATACAGATTTTTTTTCAAACTTTCTTTTTTTTGACCACGTTGCACCCCTTTTGGGGCCTTGGGAAAATTATATGTTATACCTAAAGGTGTAACTGAATTTCTGAAAAAATTTCGCGAAGTGTACCCTCCCCGTTTTTTTTCTACGAATTTTTGAAATTTTAAACCCCCCCAAAAACCCCCCAAATATGAAATTTTTTTTTCGAAAAAAATTCCACACACGCACCTATCTAGTGACTATTTTATGTGAAAGTTTCAAAATTTTTGGACCACCCCCTCCGGAGAACGGGAATTTTGAATTTTGCGCACGTATGAGCACATTTCTCAGGCGGGGGTGGGGGGGGGCCGACTCAAAAAAATTTTTGGGATGGTTTTACATCCAAACTAACATTTTGGGTGAGTTTCAACCAAATCGGTGAGAGTGCCGATTTCACTATCTTACCCGGAAAGGCTCTTTCTTTCTAAATAATTTAAAAATGTACCTACGTTTTGGCTGATTTTTGTTTTTTTACTGCTCTGTCGATTTAGCTTTGTGTCCAGTTAAATTATTTTTCTGCCAGATCGTTATTTTTCAATAAGGGGGGGGGGTGAGATTGAAAAGTTTTGATGCAAGGCATTGAAGGTATTGAAAATTTTCTATTAGTAGGAGTTTTGCAGCTTCAAAAAATCTCAAGCCTAACTCCTGTCTTCGTCCTTTTTTCATATACATATTGTTGCTACTCCACTTTATTGTGCGAATATTTAACATAGCCTATGTTCAAACAAGTGCCTTGTTTAAACTCGATGCACATTTCGTAATTAAGTACGTACTTAATAGGCCAACTAGAAGCGGTTTTACGATAGAAATACCTACCTATCTACCTGAGCCCATATTATTATAGAACTGTAAGTAAACATTTCAAGTAAAATATTGATGCGTTTTTTCTATTTATTATTAAGTATATTGAACAGTTTGTATTATAAAATTGAACGAAAAACAAATTGATTTTTATACTTTCGATTATTTTGATTGATGATGACGAGTGTTTATCTAACTTATATTCGCGGTCAATTGCTGTTCAGCTATGGGAGTTACGATAATCGTAGGCTTAGGTTTCATATTACACATAGGTACTTCGAGGGGAGACTTTTAAAACCTCGAATCAATTCTACCTCTCGTGGCATTTTTTTCTTTTTTTCTTTTTCAAAATTGGAAAGTCAGCATTGCATTTTGAAATAGGTACCTACCTAAGTATGTCTATTTGCTTGCAAAGTTCAAATTCTCGTTCATTGACTGTAGAGTGATGTAGGTAATCAAATACCTATAATCATTAGGTTTGAATTCCAACGCACGTGGAACTCGACAGTGCACCTATAACTGCGTACTCATGGCAATACGCAACGGGTATGCACAATGTACTTAGTTGCATTATAAATTGCACTAATTTATCGTACGATGCATGTGTCAGGTACTAATCATCTCAAAGATAAGCTAGAATATACACGATAATTACCCGGAACCGGTCGACGATCTGTGAATGGCCTACAATAGGTAGGTAGGTAGGTACTTGCGCCTCCAAGTACCAGAGCTTACCTATTCCTACTAGATACACGTATCAGGTACCTTGACTTTGGCACATGGGTGATGGGGTTCGTGATAAAGCACCCAGTATACACGATTCACTGCAGCGTTGGTTGAACTTGAACTTAGAATCGTTTAATTGTTTCACGAATATGATAGAGCTTTCGAACTACGAGTACGTCTAGTGTACCTGTAATTTCAAGGGAGGGAGTCGAGAGTGAAAAAGAGGAAACTCTATTAGTCGGTCAAACGTGCACACAGTATTCATTCGTGACCGCGTTGTGCCATGTGCCGATCCGATCATCATTCTGTAGAGAAAAAAAAGTAATGAAGCGAGATTTGTGCTGGACCAGACTAACGTGGAGTTGTGGTACGATTTATTTGGTACATGTCTTCCTACCATTTACCTTCGGATGGCCTCTGCTTTCCACTTGGAATGATCTCTTCTCCGGCCAATACTTTTTTAATAATAAGTCTACAACGGTGGATCATTCACCTCGTGGTTCGTATCTTTTATTTTGTTTTTTTTTTTAGCGTATTTATTTATACGTAACTTATATGGTATCCTGCTGAACGGTTTTGTGCCAATTTGCATGTTTTTTTTTCGATATCTTTTTCGCGAAATGTTTACGGATATTTAGGAGTGGTATTAATAGAAAACCTGGTTTTTTATTGTTTTTTATGCGAATGATTAAAATCTAGGTATAGGTAGGAAACTGGATGTTTAAGCTAGATAATGTGAAATTTCGAGTGGAATTTTTGTTTTATCAGAGTTATTACTTTGTGATTTTGAAAATATTTCTTTTTTTTCGTTTTTGTGGAAAAAATCAATTTTTTTAAATTTTTAAAATGTACCTACCTTTGTCAAAATGAGACGATACGATGTCAAATTATACATTTGTTTATTTGTGACGAATGAATCGACATTTCTAATTTACTTACTTTGCATTTTTGTCGTTTTTTGTTTCAGTTCTCAATTTCTTTCCAGTGCCAGTGACCGAAGAATGTTTAGCAAATGACGGACGTAGACGAGGTAAGATTTCCTACCAAATGTTATTAATTTACAAAAATCTCGTCGAATTGGAAATTATTTCACAACAAAAAAATCATGTCTGAAATGAGGTTCTCGTCTACGAATAGCAGTGACGAAACTTCACGTTTGTTGGAGAGGGGGAGGGGGGTGGAAGCCACAAATTTACGTACTCAATTTTCCAAAATTTACTCTCTAAATTTGAAACAGTCAATTTCACTGCTTAGCAGTGAAATTGACTGTTTCAAATTTAGAGAGTAGCGACTTGATTTCCCCAAATTCCCCCCTCCCCCCAAAGTTGCCAATAAAACTTGCCAGTCGTATATTCAAGGGTTAGGGCTCATGGTGACGAATCTTAGAGAAATGCCCAAAATTGGGGGAAAAGTCCCAAAGTAAAATTATTCATGTCACACGTTCCGATTTAACCAAAATCCAAAACATTGATGAAAAACTTGAAAACGTACGTTGATTTGAGCAGGGTTTTATGAAAGTTTTCTTTGTGAATTTTTCATAAAGAAATTTTAATCGACCCGCGAACGAAACGAGGGCGAAAGCTTGGGAAATTTTCTAATCCAAGAGACAAAAATATAAGTTATTTTTTGATGCGTGAAATTGGATTTTTCTGAATTTAAAATTTTATATTAAAACTCAAAAATTTTAATCTTAAAAAGGGAAGCAAATTGACCCGAGCAGAGCGAGGGTGGAAGCTTTTACAATTTTCCAACTCCAACAAACAATATTATTTTGATGAGTAAAATTGAATATTCTGATTTTGATACTTTTCAGGATTTGGGCATAATTTCCTCAGAAATTTCAAGTTTAGTTAGAAAAGGAATGTAAAGCAGTCCGAGGGAAGCGAGGGATGAATTTTTGGACATTTTTTTTTAAATCCAAGAGGTTAAAAAACGTTATTTTTGACGTGAGAAATTTATTTTTCTGGATTTAAATGCTTTTCAGTAATTTCAAATACGAGCACAGCGAAAGCAAGAGCTTTCAAAAGTTCATTGTTTTGGAAGCAAAACAACGCCTGGTGGATGCACCGGATAAGGCCCTCAAAATTTTGTACCCCCCCCTCGCGATCTTTCTCTTACTGTTTTTTTCCTCAGGTTATGAAAGTTGAATTTGAGTTGTACAATTTTTGTTCACCTATTTATATTCACGTTTGCGAAAATAAGTCAATTTGACAAGAAAAACACTGGAGGTTTTTTGAGGTGGGGGGGGGGGTGGAATAGGAAGTGACTGAAAATTTGACGACTGGTATGAGAAAAAAATGCCAACTTTACCAAGCAGTTTTTAAGATGAAATACAAATACTCGTAAAAGATGAAAAGTCAATTTTGCCAGTTGATATAATATATGTACTCGCACTAAGTTAGGTTCCTTCATTAAAAAAATTGCTATTTTCATTTTTGAATTTATGGAAATTTCAAACTGGTATTTTTTTAAATTTAGAGATGAGAATTGAGCCGAACAAAGCAAGGGAAAAGGCTTTCAAAAATTCGAGTTTCGAGAAGTAAAAATTTTTTCATTTGATCCAAAATTTTAGATTTTGAATGATGAGTTTTTAAAAAATTTTCGTTTTGAAAATGGAAATTAAACAGACCCTTGTGAAGCGAGGGCAGAGTTCGCACTCAATTTTTCCCCCAAAAAACTAATTTTGTGGCAGAAAAAGCTCGAAAAAGTAACGTAACCAAAAGGTAATTGAAAAGTAGCCAAAATAGTGACAAATTGCCGGGTAAAACATTTTAATACATAGGAAAAAATCACAAAAAAAAACAGAGTATTACAAATTGAAAATATGTGAAGAGTGATATTCCAAAACTCGCTTTGTCCATTTTCACAACTTTTCAGGAAAGAGGAAAAACAGTTTCCCTTTAAACAGGTAAATTGGCTTTTTAGGCGAGTTTAGCACTTTATTTGGGTGGATTTATGAAGTAGGAGTGTAGGTATACATTTCATCCACTAAATACGGCTGAAAAAAATTTCAATAACAATGGACAAAGCGCGTTTTGGAACATTATTTTTTTTTTAATTTTTAGTGAATTGGCTATTTAGGTGCGTTTAACACCTCATTTTGGTAGGTTGATGATGTAGGAATGTGAGTTAATACTTCATCTATCAGGTACCACTGAAAACCCAACTTTGATAAAAATGGACAAAGCGAGTTTTGGAATATCACTCTTCATGTACTTAATTTTGAAAAATTGAACTATTTCCAAACTTTTTGATGAAAAATCGATACTTTTTGACAATTTTTTGGCAGATAAAAGTAAGGATTTTGACAGTTTCTGACAAAACAGGTTATTCTTTGAAAAATAAAACGAGACTAACAATTTAACAAAAGGAATGGGTTTATTTCTACAGTTTTGGTAAAAAAACGAGACATTTTGGACAATTTTTTTTCAAAGAATTAAAAGTTTGAAATTTTCTGAAAAAACGACTATTTTTAAAAAGCGAAGATTTTCTTACAATTGGAAAAAAGCAGGATTTTGAAAATTCCAGCAAAAAAAAAAAAACTTTGTGAGAATTATTGGCAAAATGAAATACTTTGACAATTTCTGGAAAATCCAAAGCCAGTCTTTTAGATAATTTTGAAGAAAAAAATTGTTAAGCAAAAATTTGGTAATTTTGGTAAAAATCAGCAATTTTTGAGAATAAGAAATTAAGAAGGTACCTACATTTTTTTTCAATTTTTTTCGAAAAGTGAGATTTTCCACTTTGCAACTTAGGGCAATTATACGTAAAAAATTGACACTTTTCAACTGCTAAAAAGCTAGAATTTTCAGCAATAGGGAAAACTATTGGACAATTTTTGGGCAAAAATAACATTTTTTAGAATTATTTGCAAAAAACAAGACTGACTATTTGTGGGAAAAGTTTACAGAATACATTTTAGCTTTTCAACTGGTTTTAATAAAATTTTATGGAAATTTCAAGTTTCAAAAATCTACTGGAGGCTCCAATAATTTTCAAAAAGTCGCTGGGGGCCACATAATGACTCAAACCTACCAGCAGTTGACTTAATAGCGTGTTTAAATTGGATTGCAGCGTGAATTTCCGCATTCTAACTTCATTTGATGAAATTTTGTGGAAATTTCAAGTTTCAAAAATGTTCTGGAGGCTCCAGAACTGCTCAAAACGGTTTGAAATTGTTTCCAATCGATTTGGCAGGTCGAAAATAAGGTTTGTCCCAAATTTCAGCTTTACAGCTCAATTTGGTAAAATTTTGATTTTTTTCTCATTTTTGGCCTAAACTAGATTTTCAAAAATTCACCAAAAATCGAAAAATATATTTCAACTGAACTGGTCATGCTTACTTATAGGAAATTTGACGTAGAATAATTTTAGTTCAATCACTTTTTTCCCCCCCGACCCTTCATTTCGGCGATATAGCCGAAAAAACGTAGATTGACAAAGGTCAATGACCTTTCGCGGGGGTAGCAGACAAGTTGAAGTGTGCAACTTTGGTTAAAATATTTTTGAGTCTACCTTGAATCGAGTTCACGTTTTAAATTGCCGATTTTCATTTTTTTAAACAATTTTCATAAAATTGACAACTTTACCCCCTCCTCAGTAAGGGTGAAATCGCTATTTTGGGAAAAGCTGGACTTGTCATGCTGATAGGAAATTTAGCGTAGAACAATTTTCTTCGAACATTTTTCCTCTCGGACCCTTCATTTTGGCGATACAGCCGAAAAACCTGTATCGGCAAAGGTTAATGACCTCTTACGGGGGTAGCGGTCAAGTTGGGGGGTGCAACTTTTGATGAGTTGATTTAGAGACCAATCTGAACAAATAATGTGAAATTCAGCTTGCCCCTAATTTTTTTGAGGTTCGACTAAAAATTTTGCTAAAATGACTGGACTATATTTTGAGAGGGAAAAAAATGTTTTTTATGATGAGTCTACCTAGGTATCTTTTGATTCCACAATTTCAGAATTAAAGATTTCAGTAGGGTTGTCTGGGATGATGGTCGTTGAATTTGGGTCCATTTGAAGAGATAGTCTTGTGGGTTGTAACTTAAGGCAGGTGAATAGTAAATGTTGGGTGAATTTAGGCTCATTTTCACAGAATTGACAGGGAGGTTCGGGAATTTTTTGGTTGAGGTGGTTGTGTGTGGCTTTAGAGTGACCTATTCGTAGACGAGTTATAATTTTTTCTTCTCTTCTGTTTAAGTGATCAAGGTTCTTCCAGGGCTAGCTGGTTTTTTTGTGATGAAAGAGTTTGTTTGATGTCTGTGAGGACCAGAAGTTTTGCCATCTGGAGGGAGTATTTTGTGTAAAGGGGTGAGGGGTTAGCTGCTGATTTTGCACTAAAGTATCAAAATACTCTAATTTTGTAGTGAATTTGAATTTCATAAAAGTAATGACTGGAAATATATCGCACAACATCCCACAAACACAACTCGAGGCATAATAAAAAATTTAAAAAATCAAGAGACACACAAATTACGAGTTGAAAAATCACTCTTTTCGTGAAAAAATCAAGCAAAAAACCGAAAAATTCGCGTTTTGCAACAACTTGAATTCGATGAAAATCGATTATCATGATGATATAATGAAAAATTTTCGCATTCTAAATAGGTACCTATGTACTTATTAATGTTGAAATTTTCTTCCTTTTTGCCTCAGATTTGGTCTCGGCTCATTTCTCTTTTCTCTTCTACTTTTAAAGGCCAGTTTTACTACAAAAATCAAATTTTTCCAAAATCCAAATGGACTAAATTTTTTTACTCCTCAGTGTGAATTTAAATGAACCCTAAATTCATTTTCGAAAATTATTGACTTGTCTGGTTCTTTCCGCGACATCTTCAAATAGTATATTTTTGGTTTTAACATGTGGCTCGACTTGGTGTTTCGAGGCCTCGAATAGTGTTTGAGAACGACAAAACGAAGCCATTTGGAGAAGTTTTTGGAAATTGACTTCTCGAATAAAACTCACATATACCTACCGAAATATGGGTTTGACTGGAGAGAAATGTGATTTAAAATTTGTTTTCCATAAATCAGACTTTTTGAACGCGGAATCTTCATTTTTACATTTTTTTATGGCAAGTTTTTTCTGTACTGGAAAATCCAAAAATTTGTCGGAGGCTCCAAAACGATTCAAAACTGAAAATACAGTAAGATAATCTAAGTAAAATTTCAACCCTACCGAAATCTGATCAAATTTTGATCCAAGTTGTACTAAAAAGTATTCTGCAGTGATTTTAAGCGTCCAATCCATGCGAAGGGTGAAAAAACAATTTTGAAATATTATCTGTCACAAGAACATCCCCTGTACTCCAAAGGGTTAATTTATAACATCAATATTTTAAACACCAGGATGTTGGTTGGATGGAGCAGATAAATCTGACTCGATATTTTAGTAACCTTGATCTCATGCAAAATGCATTCCTTCCCAATTCCAACGACTCCACGAACGTACACCATTTTTTTCATCTCTGTTCAATAATAATTATTCCAGCTCGAATTCTAACTCACCCCGCTATTTTGTTTCCAGGAATATGTCTGAACACATACGAATGCAGAATCCAAAACGGCATCTCGCAAGGTCAATGCGCCCTCGGTTTCGGGGTATGCTGCACCTGTAAGTACCTTTTAATACACCTATCTAGATACATATACTCTACGACAACTGGTTGCATTTTTATTGACCATGTTGGCGATTTTTTTTTCGCGTCTTATTCAATTTCCAAGTCCTTGAACCTGCAGAAGGTAAACATTTGGTGATTCATTTGAATGGTATTTTCATCTCACATCGCTACCTATGTATATAGTCGCCTTACATCCACCGTATGAAAATATGAGATTACCACTTACCCAAGGTCGTCCATTGCCCTTTACGATGACCAGATCTATTGTATACACATACGATGCGAATTCCTACGTCTGTGTAAATATTAGAATTGGAATTTTTCCAAAATAGCTCCACCAGAGTAGGCGCCATCCACCGGACAGGCTGCAGTAAACTGGAATTTTAATATAATAAAAGCAGGAAATTCGCGCGGTGGACATAAAATCACGCTTAAATCGCCATTTCCAAATCATTTATATCGAAGGTGGCGGTATTCTTATGCTGCTGGTGTGTTTGATAGTCGTAACATAGGTATAAGGTTTTAGACAGATATTTACATATACGGTATATCGCGAGTATGTGCTTTTATTTCATATTGGTCGCGTTATTTTTGGTGGTCGCTGCGAAGGCCGCCCCTTCCAGTACAGATCATGGTATGAATTTATTATCATTTTTTTTCTTCTTAGTTTAATTTTTTGACTTTTAAAAATTTTTTGGTAGATAGAATGAAATAGTACCTACTCACCTAGGCTACTATTGAATAATTATTTAATGGCATTCGTGAAATTTTATTTTTGTGTAGTTCCAGATTTTTCATTTTTTTTTTTTTTTTGAAATTTAAATTAAAGTTATTTTGACATTTTAAGATTTTTGGTATTCTAAAAATCGTCAATCGATGAACTTTTATTTGATGAATATCACAATTTGCCACAAAAAAGTTGATGGTCTGAGAATCGTTTTTATGAATCAAATTAATTGTGGGTTTTTTTTGGGGGGGGGGGGTTAGTGTAGAAAATTTATACGTGACGAGTATAGTTGCCAGGTTTAAAATAATTTGAACATTTTTGGAATAATTGTCGAAAAATTACATGAATATGGGTTTTTGGTTGCTGTCCTTTTAAAATCAAAATGAAGGAGCTCCTAATTTTTTAGAAAGTTTTAAAAAGTTTGAAGAAAATTTTATTTTTTGGTGAGGCGATCAAAAAGCTATAAATTTAAATTCTTAATTGCAAAATAAAAATGAAATTTTCAAAAAATACTTAATAATACCAACCTAGCAAGTTTTGATCGCAAAAAAATCGACCGAAAAATTGAAAATTGTTGTCATTTTTTTTTTTTTTTTTTTTTTGTTTTGGGTGTTTATAATTGCACGATTATTACACCCGTGACTAGAAGGGTTTAGATTTGGTTTATTAGGTTGGTGCTTTTAAGTAGGGTTATAAATTTTTGGATTTCAGAAGGGTTATCTGGAATGGTCATTGAATTTGGGTCTATTTGGAGAGATAGTCTTGTTTGCTGTAGTTTAGGACAGGTGAATAGTAAATGTTGGATGGATATAGGTTCATTTTCACAGAATTGACAGGGGGGTTTCGGAATTTTTTGATAGAGATGATTGTGTGTGATTTTAGAGTGACCTATTCTTAGACGGGTTATAATTATTTCTTCTCTTCTGTTTAGGTGATTAAGGTTTTTCCAGGGGTAGATTATTGACTATCAAGTTGAAAAAAAAAATTAAAACCTTTCCCTCATTAGGAAATATATTTACAAAGCACAATCAATTTTTTAAAACAGGACATTATATTTTACTTCAAAAAAAAATCCATAATGTCTCCTCCCTCTCCAAAAAACAAAATTTAAAAAACCATCTTGAACACTCATTCAGCTCAAAGTTGAAGAAAAATGAAAGGAAAAAAATATATCCTCATCATCCTGAAAAACTTTCCTCAATCACGATGAAAAAATCCAAGTCCACCCCCTCCCCCTCCCTCCCAAAACAAACAAGTATCGCATTATTTTGAACCAAAATTCAGCTCGAAGTATAACAAAAAGTAAAAAAAAAGAATTACATCAACTCCGCGGAATAACTGGTACTAATTTTCTCAAAAAATAATATTTCATCTCCCCTTCACCCCCCCCCCCCCACCCTAAAAATTAAGAGAATTAAGAGCATCGAGTTGTTTTGAATTAAAATTCAGCCCAAAGAGCTCAAAGTGTACAATACCTTCCATCCAGAAAAACTCCTGAAAATTTGTTTTAAAAAAGACAGTCGCCCCCCCCCCATCCTCCAAAAAAAACCGAGAATGTAACATTATTTTAGACAAAAATTTGAACTCATGAAAAAAAATATACACGAAAATACAGAATTGCTTTAACCCTGAAATGCATTCTCTAATTCTACTTTACGAAATCTAACCCCCTCTCTTTTTCAATCCCTTTTCTCCCCCCCCAAAAAAATGACAAAAATGTCTGTAAAATAATTTCGTTCCAAAAATTCAGCTTAAAAAGCTTAAATTGAAGAATCTTTTCTCTCTCTCTCTGAAAAACTGTCTCTCTGTTTGAAAAAATTAATAATCCCCTCCTCCTCAAATACCCTGAAAATATGTATGAACATATTTTGAGCCAAAATAAGTTCATAGTCAAAATAAATACTTGTAGAATTAATTTTTCTCAAAACCTGATTGAAGAAATAGAATTCTCTCACCCATTAACAGTCCCTCCCCATCCCATTATCAACATTTCTCCAATTCGTTCGACAAATAAATTGACTTTCCAGCCTCCCTTGCCCCTAAAGAATGGAATATTTTCTTCACCGGAAAATTTTTCAAGTTTAACCCCCTTCAAATAAAGCTAGAAAAATTGAAATATTTCAAATCAAAATTCAGCTCAAAGTGAATTGGAAGAAAATGAATAAAATCTCTTCGATCTTGAAAACATTTTACTGATTTTTCTCAAAATCTACCGCTCTTCACCCCCACCACTCACAACAAATATTTCGAAGCAAAATTCCGCTTGAAAAGCTCGACTTATAAAATTTCCTCTTCACTTGAGAAATTTTTTTTTGTTAGAAAAAAGTGAACGATCCTTCCTTTCTTTTCCCTTTCAGGAAAACTAAAAATATAGAATTATTTTGAACCTAAATTTCTGCTCAGAGGAGAAAAAACTGCGCAAAAATTAAAGTTCTCCCCTAATTGCGAAATTTCCAAATATTTTACGATTTCAAAATTTATTTTGGACACCAATTCAGATTATTAGTGGATGAAAAATTGAAGAAAAACGACTCAATTCCCTCCCCCTCACGACTAAAATATGTACAAAAAATCTTCTCTAAAAATTCTTCAATTTGGGGGAAAATCATTTTGCATAAAATAATTTGACTCAATTTTAATAAGCAAGCAAAAATAAAATCTTTCTATTCTTAAAAATGATTCTCCAATTTTTCAGAAAAATCGATAAATCATCCCCCCCTCCCAATTGAAAAACGTACATAGAATATCATATCAAGATCTTAGATCAAAATTGGACTCGTCAAAATGACAAAAAAATATGTTCTTTTACCTGAAAAATTTTTTCGTTGAAAATTTAAGTGAACTTATTTTGAACAAAATTTGAGCTCAAAATTCTAAAAAGACGGCCCTAAAATTCCAAAAAAACAAAGAAATAGGATTTGTAAGTAAAAAAATGTATAAAAAATCTTCCCTAAAAATTCTTCAATTTGGAAAAAAATTTTTTCGCATAAAATAATTTGACTCAAAATTTTAATAACTAAGCAAAAATAAAATTCTTCTTTTCTTGAAAATGATTCTCCAATTTTTCAGAAAAATCGATAAATCATTCTCTCCCCCCCCTTCTTAAACATTGAAAATCACATCAAGATCTTAGATCAAAATATTTGACTCGGAATGAGAAACAAAAAATGACAAAAAATATGTTCTTTTATCTGACAAATTTTTATGTTAAAAATTTAAGTGAACTTATTTTGAACAAAATTTGAGCTCAAAAATCTAAAAAAGACCCTAAAATTCCTCAAAAATTCCATTATCAAAAAGAAAAACTGAAAACATTCCTGAACCTCAATTCAGCTCAAAATTGAAAAAAAAAACGAAAAAAAAAAATAGGATTTGCCCCATGCCTGCAAAACTTTCTGTAATCTAATTTTTGAAAGATTAGACCATTTTGTTCAAAAAATACCACCATTTTCTTCTATTCTAACTCATTTTTAAACATATGAAAAAATTTGTAGAGTTCTTGAAAAATGATCCAAATCAAAAAATCGGTTTCCTTTAGCCTTCCATCGAAAGAAAAAAATCCTAAAATTGAACTAAAAAATTCAGAAGTACCTGCGTCGGAAATCTTTCAAAAAAATGTGTCATTTTGTACATTTCTCAAAAATAGCAGTCCCTTCCACCCCCCCCCCTCCCCGTCGATTTTCGCTCTCCATATATAATAAGTATATGGTACCTATCTATTATTCTATTTCCAAAGAAGCTTGGGATTTGAAAATATTTGTGAAATTTACTTTTTTTCTAACTTCAACTTCATAGTCTGATTAAGTAAGTAACATTTATTTACCTATTAATTCAACTGAAATTATTTTCGTCTTAATTTTTTCCACAGTCACCGCAGGATGCGGATCAGAAATCAAAAACAACATCACCTACTTCACCAACCCCAACTTCCCCGGATTAATAAACGACGTCGGAGAGTGCTCAGTGGTGATTAAAAAAACAGCCCAAGACATTAGTCAAATCAGACTGGATTTTATGCACTTCAATCTGGTAAGCTGTTTATAATTAGAATAGATTAAAAACACCTGTACCTACCTCTACCAACATTGTCAGTCTCTCTCTCTTTTTTTTTCTATCTCAAAATCCCAGGAATACAATAAAAGACTCAAAAATCGTACAAATTTGTCTCAGGTTTCCTCCTCGTATTATATGTTGTAGTATAAAAAATTATGCCAATTCGTACATACATCTGAAAAATCTCTCAGCTGAAGGGGAAGTGGAAGATGAATCAGGCCCTATAGAGAAGAAACGAGCGAAGCCCCGCTAAGCTGTTTTATTCTCTCGACGCTCGGTTTAGAAAATTACATTATAGTTTGGGATGTACCTATCCATCTATCTACCTACCTACTAATGTTGCTATTGAGGGAAAAAAATAGCTACTTACACGTCTCTCTCTTTCTTCGCTGGTGAGATGCTACAAAACAAAGTAGACCATTGAAAAGAACGTCGTTATTTTAATGACTTTATCGTTTAAAAAATTAAATCAAATGTCATTATTTTAATAGCCCGCAGGAGTAGGACGATTTGTCTACCGTAAAGCACCACAAAGACAATAAAAAAGAAAAAAAATAATATGGTGTAGTTATTTGGTACTCGTACAATGGCAATGGCATTGGCATCACGATTCACGATGTGTTTTTATTTTCGCTTTCAGGCTCAACCGAATAGGAAGACTGGCGTATGCGAAACGGATGTATTCATGATGCGAGGAGGCACTTATCAAGATATCAAGTTATGCGGCATAAATAGCGGACAACATTGTAAGTTTGAAGAAAAATTAGACAGTCTATTCTAATTCCTTCTTCCAAAAAAAAACAAAAAAAACATTAATGCATTTTTTTGATTTCAGTATATTACGATGTGGAAAATGTCAACGGACCTATTACCATCACTATTCTACTAACCAGTGCCAATACACCCAGAATGTGGGAGATCAAGGTAACATATTTGGAGATAAACCTACGAAATTAACGGTTCTCGGTACTATATGATTCATAAAAAATTTTTGGTATTTTTTTTCTTCTTCTTCCTGGACTCGTAGATATCCCAAATCGAATTTAATCGAAGAGCTCCGGCTGGATGCACGCAGTATTTCCCAGAACCTAGTGGTAAGTTCGACAAATCGTGATATTCGTTGGCTAAAAATTATAGGTACTCAAAAGTGGAGCAGAATCATAGGAACGCGGTCACACTATAATAATTTCATTGCCATTTGAAACTGGTTTGCATGATGCGTCGTCGTCATCCGAATCGTACACGCACGTCCAGTTCGATGTTCGATACTAGCCGGTTGTTTTTTTCCCATATCTATTATTCGTGGTCGCGACGAAATGAAAATGAAAAAAAAAACAAATACGCGGAATTAAAAAAATATTATTGATAAAAATTAATCAAAGACGTGTATCTATGTGTATGCTGTATGTTAGATATACCTACTTGGGTTTGAAATTTATGTCAATCGTATTCATAAATGCATGCTTTATTGTATGGCTAACGCCTTTTTTTCTGGCGGGTGTTTATTTTCAAATGCCTCGTTGCGGTAGTATATAGGCCTCTAATACTGTAAGAAAAAAAATTAGATATCGTGAGTGATGATGATAAACAGAAAAAAATGTAGGTCTTCCAAAGTAGGACTATATGTGTGAATTTAACTAGTATGTAGAATGTAGATATGAAAATAGGTACGAACTGACAAAATCTCATTTACAGGTATAATACAGACGATGAATTATGCCATCAATGGAAGACATTTGGCTGATCAAGATTATATCATTTGTATGAGGCAAGCCCAAGGTAAATATACTTTCATCAACTTTATTCAATTTAGTACATAGTACATAGATTCCTAGATTGACTTGGGGTCAGATTTAAAAACTATTCGTAACAAAATGAAAAAGAGACTTGAGACTTCGTTTTGAATGATTGAAAGAGATAGGCGAAGGGTGAACTGACGAAAAGAAAGTTCGTATTGCAGAAGGACCAAATGGCTACCTAATCGATTGCAAAATATGTTTGTAAAACGTTCAAAATATCTTTTTTTGGAGGGGGGAGGGGAGGGTGAGAATTTTAGATTCGATTTTCAGCTAAAAGGGATATGATCTGGAGAGCAGATCACATTGGCCGAAATTCTCCCTGTAATCTCGCCCTATCCCCTCCCCTCTTCTACCCTAAAAATACATTGGAATTTCAAAAAAAAAATATGAATAAAAATGCATACTACATCAAGATAAAGGTGTTTTCTGACCAATTTGAGGTCATTGAGTCCAAATCCTGTGTCTGTTTCTGACCTTGACCCCTCCTCCCCTTCAATAAAAACGACGATTTTTTCCTTGAAAAATTTTGATTTTCTCAAAAACTCCGAACTGGTGCTCAATTTTGAGGTCATTTTCGAGCTCAGTGGTTTCAAATTTGTAAAGCAACGTCATATTAAAAAAAAAAACAAATTTGCCTAATAAATTTTCGGATCGAGTTTTAGCTCAAAAATGAGCTAAGGTACTTTCAAAGTCTGGCAAAATTCTGCCTGTGGGAATGAATTTCTTGAACTGAAAAATCCTCATAAGACGAAGTTTCCACTCGATTTGCAACCAGAAGTTTAGTTATTGGAAACAGGACTTTTTAGAGTTTTATCAAAAAAACTGGGCTATCTTGCACTTTTGAAAAAAATTGATCTTTTTAAAGATTTTTTGATAATTTTGACGACAATTTTTGTAATTTTGGTGAAAAATTTAAATGTTTTTTTTTTAGAGTTTTAGCAAAAAAAATGATTTTTTGGTAATTTATTTGATGAAAAATGTTGCAATTTTGATTTTAAAAAAAAGCGAGAGTTTCAAGAGCTTTTGACCAAAAGATATTTTTTTCCGCAATCTTGGCAATTGAAACAAAACTCAATTTTTATTTTAAAAAACAGGGGTGTTTCTGACAATGTTCACAAAACATGGGACTTTTTTACAGTTTTTCAAAAAAAGTTGAATTTTCTTCAATTTTATTTTCGAACCTTTCCAAATTTTTTTTGATTTTTTTTCACTTATCATTAATATTGTTTTTTTTCAATTTTTTCTCAACTTTTTTTGTTATTTTCCCTTTTTTTACTCCTTTTTCCATGTATACATTTTTTAAAAAGTTTGATTGTTTTTAATTTTTTTGTTTTCTCAATCTAACCTAACCACTATGCAAAGTACCTACAGCTCAATCAACAGTGGTGCCTGCGAGAAAATTGGTACTTCGCAATCCTTTTTTTTCGCATTCCAATTCTCAATATTTTTTTTCTTTTTTCAATTTTTTTTTGTTTTGTTCATTTTTTTTGTGTTTAAACTTTAAATATCTTCTTTTTTTACAATTTTTTTTCTTTTTTTCTCTTTTGGTAGTTCACTTTTTTTTTATTTCTTTGCTATTATTTTTTTCTATTTTTTTCATTCATTTTTTAAATTTTTTTGTAACTTACATTTTCTTCAACTTCTTTTTCCAAATTTTTTTTGAATTTTTTTCATTCATTTTTCATAAAATTTAGCTGCAATGATGGTTTTTTGAGAGTGGGGAGGAGTTTCGACTGATGATGTAGGGGAAAAAATATCAATTTTTATTGTCGATTAATATACTCGTAATATAAATACTTACCTATGACCCATGAAAATTTGTATTTTTATTTTTGCATTTTTGGACACCTTAAAAACATGAATTTTGTTCATTGCAAAATGAGAAAAAAATGATCAGAGCGAAGCGAGGGCGAGATCTTTTGAAAATTTGTGTTTCGAGATGCTTAAAAACTAGTTTTTATATGCGAGGAGTTTATTTTTTAGGTTTTAAAATTTTAGATTTTAATTGATGTTTTTTTGGAGGAAGTTGATTTTGAAAAAGTACCATAAAGAGAATCAGGCCAAGCGTGGAAGAAAGCTCTTGAAAATGTGTATTACAATGATTTTTGGCGAGGAGTTTATTTCTTGGCTTCAAAAGTTGAGAAGTTCAATAAGTATATTATATATTTTTTTTAGAAATTATAATTCTGAACAAGAAAATAAAAGAAACCCGAGCAAAGCGAGGGCAAAAGCTTCCAAAAATTTGTGTTTGAGGAGGTAAAAAAAGTATGTTTTTCTTTCAGCATTTGCCCTTATTTTGCTGGACCCTCTAGAAAAACGCCCTTTGCCGCCCCCCCCCCCGATTTGAAGATTGATTATTTTTTGTCATATTTTTTATTTCTTTGATTTTTTTTCAGTTTAAAAAAAAAAAAAAAAATAGGGTCTGAATCCAATCCAGCGATAATTTTTGGCACTGGTCTTTCGTTTGTTAAAAAATCGATCATTTTTTTCCTTGAAAAATTCAATTTTCTCAAAAACTACGAACTGGCGCTCAATTTTGAGCACATTTTTTAACTTTACGACCTCAAATTGGTCAAAGAGCGTCATTGAAAATAGATTTATTGTAAACGGGTTTTCAACTTAATTTTTAGATCAAAAATTTGAAATGGGGGGATCGAATTGATATCTATATACAGGGGTCGGCATAAGTTAGTATTCCTGTTCGAAAACTGATGCGTTCTTTTTAACACCCTGTTGTGTGTGATGAGTAGATAGAAGGTCTTGTAGATAGTGCGTTGTGTTCGTGGAAGTCCCACCAACACTTTGGTAATAATAGTTTTTTCCCCCGCTATGTCACTACAGAAAAAAAATTCATTTTCATTTGAAAAAAATTTCGTTTGTGCAAATCGGAATACTAACTTATGCCGACCCCTGTACTTACTTGTTAGTTATATGCGTTGGAAAAAATCCGTTTACGCGTTTTCACAAAAAAAAAAATTCGGATCATAAATGGAATGAAAAAAAATTTTCTAGTTCAGAAGTAAGTAATTTTTGTAGGAACTGCTTATTTTGGTAGATTTCGGCCTGTGAAAATGAATTTTCTGGGCAGAAACTCACTTCTCCTCCTTCCTAAAGCCAAAAAATTAGGCTCCATTTACGACGAAAAGTTTTTTTTTTCAATCACAAGAGAACGTTTTGAATTCATATCTTCTGATTTGAGCTACCCTAAAACTCCTATAACCAAAATAAGACAGTAAAATTAATTTTCGGATATTTGGAGGATTTTTTTTTAATTTTTAAAATTTTGAAAAGTTGTTTCAAGGACGATTTTCAAACTGTTTCATAAAATGTAAACTGTTTGAGCAAAGCGAATCGATGTGAATAATTTTTTCAGCTCCCATATAGGTACGTACATCAAAAACTACTAGTTTTGGGCCATTCTGGAGCCTCCAACAATTTTTCAATTTTACCCATAAATTCCAAATTGCTCTGGAAGGTCCAAAATTGGTCTTTAGAGCTCGTAGCATTGGTCGGTGCTTATTGGGCATCTTTTTGACTGTTTTAGGAAGGTTACAGCAAAATTCCAGGACTACCAGTTCAAAGGTGAATTTTTGGCCAATTTGTAAATTCCAAAAAATGTGAGAAAAATCAAAATTTACAATGAAGTCGTGTAATAGCAATTTTTTCAACATTTCCAGAGCGATTTGAAATTTCTGAAAAAATTTGAAAATTCGCTGGAGTCAGTATAAAGTAATCAAATTGCGATTGTTTTTTGAGTTGGGTGTGAAAAACGAAGAAATGAGGAGTATTTTTTTCACCCCCTTTGTATTTTTCCAATTCTTCAATATTGTTGGGAGTTCTCGCCCATCGAAGATGCTTCCAATAATAATATTACCTACTAATATATGTAATAGAAAAACATTACCTACCTATATCGAATAAAAAATACACCTGCGCCGTATACACGAGACAAATACCACTATGCAAATATTGCTGTCATATTGTTTGCCTACTTTAATGCTTTCGGGTGATATTATTTTCGTACAGTTTAGCTCGTAAAAAAGTCGTAAAAGTTTTCCATCTTGAAAACGGTTAAAGTTATTAAAATTTTTAATGAGAAAAGGTCTACTTCCAAGTCACCTGTCAAAGCAGAGGTACCTTAGCTAGTGTACCTAACTCACGTTAAATTTCGGTATTCGTTTTACGCTCTCATAAAAGTGCTCGATTTCGATATCACGTCTTCGAAATTCGAATACGAATACGTCGCATCGTTCACGTTAATTTGGAAAAATACTCGTCAATTTAGCATTTTTTTGTTTTTCATTTTGTGTCTCGGTCTCTCTACCTCGACGGTATACAAATATATAAAATACTCGATATAAAAGGGTTTAAACATTTTCAAAGGGTAAAACTTCAACTCTCTTTGACTCTTTTATCAATAATATTGTATCTCTATTCGAATTCCTCTTTTATTTTTACAGGCATGTGTTCGATAGCTTACGAACCCTGTGACGAAAATTCATTCAAAATAGGACCACCAGTATCAGAAAGTAAGCCTTTTTTACCACCTATCTATTAGAAAATAATAGGTACCTACCAATTTATTCGAGGTTCATCAATTATTAAAACTTATCAATATTTTTTCCAGACGATATCGGATCCGGTGACGGAGAACTAGGCGCTCCTGGCGGATCGCAAAATTTGAATTTATTCAAAGAATGCTCAGATCGAGTCCTAATGCCTTGCGATTCTGAAGAATTCATCACAGTAAGTACACAAATTCAACCCTCTTCCTTTTTCCGGAGAATTAAAAATTGAATATTTGATACTCACTTGAACCAATTTTACAGCCAGGAGGTGGTCCTGCCGTTTGCGATTTACTCCACTGCGGTAACTCATTCTGTTCGTCTTCCGAGCAAAAGCCTTGTAGAATAGAAAGTGAGTACTTTTTTCCAGCATTAACCGCTATTTCTATTCAAAAAACGACCCTAAGACTCTCCTCGAGCTTGGTTGTGGGGTAGATTATGAAATTCATGACGAAAAACATCGATATTTAATACCTCGTAAGATTATACCTCTCGGTTAATGTTTGTTTTATGCGCGATATTTGCAGGTAGTACGACACCGTTCCACATAAGAGTACAATTCGGGCCAGGATTACGAGAAGAATCGCCCGAGGATAATTTAGGAATGTGTTTGAAATACGAACAATTACCTTGTATTTCGTAAAAAGCCTTTCCACCAACCTGTGTATATTTTCTGGTAAAAATACGTTCAATTTTCGCAACCAACGACGTGGGATATGGAACCTATTCAATAAAATTTAATACCTCCGGTTCGTTGAGCTTACCAAGTATACCTACCATACGAACAAAGCTTAATTATTCTTCTCAAGCACGCCGTAAACCTGCAGATGAGTAGAATAACTCGTTATTTTCTTGCCATTTTTGTACTCGTATTTATATTTATAATATTTTTTTTTGATCAGTGGAAGTAAAGAATTTAATGCCTGAAATTAAATTGGCTCGACTATTTTTCTTGTATTTCCATTGATCGAATAGTCATGATGAGTATTTTTTTTGGTACTTTTATTTAATACATATTTTAATTTTTAAATAGAGTATTTTTATTTTTTATTTTTTTTAATATTCCAGACACGGTTTTACAACGTTGTGTAAAACGAAAGCAAGCCAAACGTGAAACTTTCCTTTTAGTTTTAATATTTGGAGCAATTGAATACAACTACGAGCTAAACAGAAGACGTTGCGCCGTTGCAAATTGAATTCGAAATTAGCTAATTAACATTTACGTTAATATTTCGCCATTTGCGGAATTTCAAAAAGATTACCAGCGAGAGAAGATAAAAATCACAATTAAAATGAGCTTTTGTTGAATGCATTACACGTAGAAAAAAAATACTTACAAGAAAGCATGATGAAATTTCTAATTGAGAAAGATGAAGTAATAAAGTTTTTACGAAAAATATTACATGTCGAAATGAATTTTATGAATATCAATGCTCAAAAATAGTATTAAATTCGTGTTTAGGCGGCTCAAAAACATGTATTTTGATATGTCACAAGGCATTTTGACTCATTTTCGAATTTGGCTCCTCCCTCCCTAAAGCCCATTTTGGGTTTAGAGCAAAAATAGTATCAAATTCGTATTTGGGAGCCTCGAAAACATGTATTTTGATATGTTACAAGACATATTTTGGATCATTTTCAAATTTGCCTCCCCCCCTCAAAAGCCCCATTTTGGGTTTAGCGCAAAAATAGTATCAAGTTCGTATTCGGGAAGCTTGAAAACCTATATTTCGATACGTCACGTGATACTCGAGCTCATTTTCAAATTTTGACCCCTCTTCCTCCCCAAAAATCTTCTGTATTTGGAGCCAAAATTGATCAATTTTCAATTAAATTTTACACGGATGCTTAGCGCTATCTATCGATCTATTATGGAACTACGTTGGCTAAATATCAAATATATGGAATTTAATTCCCGCATGGATGCATGTTGCCGTCTATTGGCGTATTAGCGAACTACTAGGTCCATTTCAAATTTCGATATTAGAGACCTGCTAATATCCTATATTCTCCTAATAACATGGTGCGATATTTTACCCTTTTGAAGGCTGTTTGACAATCTTAGCCTTGTCAAATAAGTTGCATACCCCAAACTGTATCAAGGCAGAAGTTTGAAAATCGTTTCAGAGACCTGCTAATATCTTCTATTCTCCTAATAACATGACCACTTTTTCAAGTCATTTATTCGCTGCTCCGGCATTTTAGCTGTGTCAAATGGGTTGCATACCCAAACATCAAGGCAGAAAAATCTGAAAACTTAATTTTGGCCTTTTTTGCACTCTGATTTGTCAAATGGGTTGCATATTTTTACAAAACAAGGCGCAAAACTAATTTTACACTTACCTTAGTCCTTAATTGCTTTCCGAGCAAGGGGAGTAAAATGCAAGGGAGTAAGTCCAAATTCAGTGTGAAGGGGTTCATAAGGCGCTGAATCCAAATTTGAGGTAACTTTCATGTGTAACTCGAAATTAGCCACATCAATTCATGTACTTACTCTTTTTTCAATGGTAATTTAGCACATAGCACTAAAGCAACATTATTTTTTTAGTGAGTGCCAGGGAAGCAGCTCTAGTTGACGAAATTCATGAATGATGTGCCATCAACAATGAGCTCATGAGTTACAAAGTACCTAAAGAAAGCTAAATTGGAACTTGAGTTGATGGAGCTGCAGTTGAGGAAGGCTGCTGAAAAGGAGAAAGAATAAAGTAGTGCTGGCTATGATCTCTTGTTAGTTGTTTTCATTTATGTAAAAGCTGCTTCAATTTAGATAGGTATCCAAAGAGTTTAATTTATTGGTGTAAGATTTATTGAGAACTGAGATATTTATAATTTTATTCATTTTATTGTATTATTTTAGGGATCAAATTCGTTTTCAACGTAATTGATGTAAGATTTATTGAGAACTGAGAAGTGTGATGATATTTATAATTTTATTCATTTTATTGTATTGTTTAGGGATCAAATTCGTTTATTTTTAAATTAGGTGCTAATTATGTATGATCTCATTGATCTCTTTGATTTTTATTTAGATTGTAGTTGTACTTACTGTGAACAGTTCAATTTGTTGTTTTAAGATTTATTGAGAAGTGAGATACCTTACTATTATTTCTAATTCTATTCATTTTATTGTATTGCTTAGGGATCCAATTCGTGTTTTACATATTACTTACCTGTAATTTGCATTTTAAAAATGTCTTGTCTCCTGTAAATCTGATCTCTGTGTACCTATAAGCTAGGAATTGACTTTGCAGAATTTTATTTTGGAAAAATAATTGTGTACTATTACTGCTAAGTTAGATCAGAATAATTTGTGGATTGTTGATTTTAATTCAGTCAACACTGAATCAAGTTCATCTGGTTCATCTAGATTGGTAAAATGGCATGAGAGATTTGCACATCAGAATTTTGAATACACTAAGGAACTTTTAAACAAATTAGAAATTCGCGATATTGTTGAAGGAGGGTGTTGTGAAAGTGGCATCACTGATCACAAATTTATAGTTTTTAGCTTGTACCACACTTTTTATAGGTAGGTATTCGAATGAATTTTAATCCATGTTTAGTTATTCACGTAACTTCTTCATGAAATGAAGTAATTTGTAATTGTTTTTCTCACCTTGTTTGTGCCTAAAATAACAAAAGAATACAACCTATACAATCTGAAAAACTGCCAACGAATGCTCTTGCAGGCAAAAGTGCCTATTGTGCAAAATAAGCATCGACCTTTTATTCTCCTCATCTGGACTGCGATTCCAAGGGTTCATTTTGATGCAAACCTCCCAAATTGAGCTTGTAAAGAATGCCTCTGCGCATTGCGCAAACTCGTCTCTTACCTTACCCCACTTACCAAGTGTATGATCATAATCGCGTGTGGAAGGTGGTTATCTCTTTCCACACGCGATTATGATCATACGTGTGGTAAGTGGGGTAAGGTAAGAGACGAGTTCACTCAATGCGCAGAGGCATTCTTCACAAGCTCGATTTGGGAGGTTTGCATCATATATTTGCTTGAATTCCAATTGGAATTGCTGTCCAGATAGGAAATAAAAGGTCGATGAAAATGAGTGCACACATGTATGCAGTCACCTGCAATGATATGATTACTTCATTCCACGTTATCTTTGCAACCACATTCATGCAGTTATTCGATTTATAGATGAATCAAATCAAAACTGAATGAGAGTGATTGTATCTCTAAAAGTCTAAATCACAAGTAATGGATGATTCCCCTCCTCCAGGCTCAATTTTGGAGAATCTAGTTGAAGTAGATGTGGTCTGTTCTCAATTACAAAATACTGATAACCATGTGGATCATTCTGAGGAAAATATTTTTAAAAATTAGGTAAAATAAATGGAATTTATTCAAGAGTCATTTTGTGTATTCTAATTCTACTGTTTAATTTTGTAATGTTTTTTGACAGATACCTATCACAGATTTCCAATGTTTGTGAAAAATGTGATGCTTTTAACAGAATAAGTACATACAGACAAAATGATTAAACTTGGAAATTATTCCAAAAAAATACTTCAAATATTGAACAAGAAGCTTCAAACAACTTGTGTATTGAAAGCTCACAACGAGCGTGTAGTACCCCAATTACATTTTAAGAAGCCTAAAAGGAAGAATCCGAATCCCAATGGACTTAGAAAGCCTACACCAGCACAGGCTGAATTAATGAAGAAGTTGATTGTAGGTGACTAGAATGAGATTAATATTAGAACCAGTAATGACCACAGGTAGGGGTAACGGCCCAGTTTTTTTTACCCTCTCTAGTTTTTTTACCCCCTAAGAATTTTCTGAAAAATAAGCCACCAAAGTCATGAATCGAATTGAAAACCATATCAACATGTTTTGTGGTTCTTTTGGAACACAATGCCCTTGAAAAACTGCATTTTCCATTTAATCTTCATGGTTCAGGGGACTTTGAAAAATGTGATGTGAATTTTAGTCGATTTTCTTAACAAAATTTTAAAAAAGTGTGTTTTGATTTTAAGGATTGGACGCACTAATTTCCATCAAAATGAGTTCATGAGTACATCGCTGAATTCTACACGCTCTGGTCTATTAGATGAGCTGGTTAGTTTTCATCAAAATTGTTTTCTAAAAATTTTTAGAGGGGGTAAAAAAATAGGGAACGATTTAAGCCCAGTTTTCTATTTTTTTTACCGGGTAAAAAAATAGAAAATCCATATTAATTTTTGTTCTCTAATTTTTTACCCCCCACTATTTTCAGAATTTTTGCTCGCTGAAGACCGTTTAAAGGCGTGATATAAATTTTATTCATTTTTGGGGAAGTTTTGAATGCATGGCTCTGAACTTTTGTAAATAATATTGTCTAAAAAACACTTTCTACAGTTGATTACATCAATGTAAATAATCAACCAAAAAAATTGAATAAAATATAATTGATACCCCTCTAATATAGGTTGTCTGTGAAAGCAAACAAAACAAAAACGGGTACAAAATTGAAGACCTTAAGTATAGCAATAACATGGAAACAGAAAATTGTAGCAGGAACTTTCACCATCTATATCCGCAAAAAATGTCTAAAAAATAGTTTCTTGTGAAAAAATGCGTTCATCTGGTGGTCCAGGAATTTTAGAGTCCAAAAATACGTGTATTAAATTTTTTTGTTGAAAATTTGCACAAATAATCTTTATAAATTCTCAATTTTATTCTCAATTAGGTTTTCAAGCAATGAATACACTAATGATAACGGAAAGGGCACTTTTTGGCATGATTAATTAATAATTTGTCAGGAAACGTTGAATCTATATTGTTACTATTGAAAACACAGAAAAAATTGGGGGGTAAAAAAAATAGCGAACGGGGGTAAACGAAATAGCGAATGGGGGTAAAAAAAATTGCGAACTCGTTTTTTGGCAAAAAAAATTTTTTTCTGGTGAACCTAATGAAATTAAACTTTTGGCAAACACTGAATCTTGTCAACGAATGTTTCCTGATTTCAATGCGCTTTTCAGTTTTTCTCTAGCTTCATTAGGTCAGAAGAAATTTCAAGATATGTCCTTAGGGGGGTAAAAGAATAGGGCCGTTACCCCTATACGTACTTGTAAATTGTGAGACTTACCTACTTGTTTGCTGTTGCTGCACAATTATTTGAAGTGGTGACGCCCGGTGCTCCGACACGGCTGGCTAAACTGCGCCGAATCTGCTTCTCGCAGATTAGCTGTGTCGCCGGGTGTATATATACTTGGAGGCACAGCATCCAAAGCAGCTCAAGTTACAGCTTCCTTCGCGTTGTATGTTCATCGACTGTGTCGACATCTACATAAGCAGCAACTAGCAACCAGCAACTGGCAACTTCGCAACCAAATCAAAAAATTTTGATTTGGTTGCTAGTTCCAGCCAATAACCGAGCAACTTCTTATCATTTTCGTTCCACTGACGCGAAACGAAGTTGCTAAGTTGCCGAGTTGCCGCTTATGTAGCAGTGCACTTCTCTTAATGATTTTCATCTCATCGAATTTAAATAAGAAAAAAAAATAAATTCCTCAAAATTACCTAGATATTATAAAGAAAACTAATACTGTATAAAGTACCATCAAATATTGATTCTAAAAATTATTCAAAAAATAAACCTACGAATCCAGAATAAAAATAAACGCGACTCGTCAGCCGCCACTACAAAATAAAATAAAAATCCACGAACTCAAAAGATATATTTTTTCAAAAAAATAAAATACAAAAAAAATTCAAAATTCCTAAAACAATAGTGAAGTCTTCATCACCAGCAAGAGCATTCCCTCCAGTAATTGAACTTAGAAATCAAATTGCTCCACCTCCAAAACCGAAGATACCTAGAACAAAAAAATCAAAAATGGTCACTCAGCAAGATATTACAGAATTAGAAGAAAGATTGAAAAACGACTTAAATTTAGCAAAATCTGAATTAAAAAATGACATTAAATCCGAATTAAAAGATCAATTAAAAACCCAGATAAAAGAAGACCTAAAAGAGGAATTAAAAGAAGATATAAAAACTGAGATAATTGCAAGTTTGAATGCTGATCTTAAGAAAGATATTAAAATGTACTTCGATCAATTAAAATTAAATATGGAAAATGAATTAGACAAAATTCAAAAAGATGCAGAAAATGGATTCATGGATATTGTCGACTCGAATGTAAAAGCAGTAGTAGAGGGAGCTAAAATGGCCTTAAATAATACGATGAAAAATGTACAAGTTGCTGCAATTCCAGCTAGTGGGTCGGATAAAATTTTCATCGAATTGTTCTACAAAAATGTCGTTAATTTTGAGCAAAAAAATCAATTTTCCCCGCATAAATTTTTAGCTCAATTCACCACACCGTCGGCGATACAAAATATCGAGCCGGATAACCGAAGAATGCTCCTATCTTCTTGTGTGAATATAGAATCCACAGCTTGGAACGAAAAGGTACAGAAAGCCAAGACCTTTGAGGAGCTCCAAGAATATTTTTTGGAAATATTTTGGGACGATAATGTAAAAAATGCAGCCGTGGTCGCCTTCGAAAAGGAAATCCCAAAACATATCACCAAAATTGTCGATTTCATCGAATATATATCGAGCTGGTATGATACTTTGCTGCAAACAGATACTAGAGAAACATTAATTATATCAAAGATTTATAAAAAATTCCCCAAGTGTATTAAAGAACACACCAACAGCGAAGGATTGACCAACAAAGAATCAATTTTGGCCAAATTAAATGCTGTCAAAAATATGGACACGGATGATATGACTATAATTTGGGATCAAGAAGAAGATCAATCTAAAATAAATATAAATTACCGCTACTATGACAGAGATAATTATTGTCGAAATAATTATGAAAAAAATAGAGACTATCGTCGAGAAGAACCATACAATAGAGAACGAAGATACCAAGATTATAGGGAAGATAGAAATCGAAATTATGACCAACAAGAAGATAGGCAGCAAAACAATGAAGAAGAAAGAAACCCAAGGTATCAGGGAAGAAACTACAATCCGAACTACCGTAGAAATTGATACAGGCAATATGAGCAACGTGAACCCCAAGGAAACCCCCCGCCTCCTCGAAATGAAAAGCCAGAGGGGCAAAAGAATGACCCAAAAAACGCCAAATGATGATGTGTGCAGAAGCTACTGCAACGAGGGGGGATATCCGGACTATTAAAATTGACAAAAAAATTTATGACATATTTGGAGAAAGCCTAGTAAATGGGCGCCTGTATAATAATAGATCGATCACCAAACATTTTGAGGAAATTAAAAAAATAAAAAAATTTAAAAATAATGTAATTTTAGTGATTGGCGAAAATGAACTCAACGAAAGAGACATCAATTTTAAGTATGAGGCACAGCATCCAAAGCAGCTCAAGTTACAGCTTCCTTCGCGTTGTATGTTCATCGACTTCTCTTAAAGATTTTCGTCTCATCGAATTAAAATAAGAAAAAAATAAATAAATTCCTCAAAATTACTTGGATATTATAAAGAAAACTAATGCTGTATAAAGTACCATGGAATATTAAAAAAATACCTACGAAGATAAAAATACTCTGTATTCATATTTATTTCACCTGTGATATTAAATGTACAATACAGTCGTCTCCCATGTTAAAAACCCTGAGATTTATTTGAGTTTCTCTGTATTATTATTCAAATTCAAAATCTTGGACTCTCTGAGCCAAGTACTGGGTATCATATATTATGCTCTGCGACTGAGCTAGAAAAAGGTACACCACGTTTAGCCACGTTATAAGCTGTCCAGAGGGTACCAGTTCCAGGTTTTTTATGAAGTACATGACCCAAATGGTCAATTTTTGTTTGAAATAATTTTGTTTTCTTGGCGTTTAAGGTCAATCCTGCTTTATCTATTTGTTGTAAAAATTGTACAATGGCTTTCAGGTGTTCTTCGAAGGTTTTGCTCTTTATTTTGGCATCATCCACGTATATATCTAGCCCCAAAATTCCTTGGATCGCCGTCCTCAACATGCGTATGAAGCAGGCTGCTGCTGTTTTGACCCCAAAGGGCATTACAGTCCATTCGTAGACACGACCTTCATATTTGAAAGCTGTATACTTCCAAAAATCGGGGTGTAAAAGCATTTGATGGTATCCTGCAGCAAAATCAAAAACAGATACCCATTTTACTCCATGATTATCATGTACTATTCGTTCCATGGTGGAGGCTTCTTCTTGGTCGTCGACTAAAATTTTATTTAGATGAGGGGGGTCTAAACATACACGTAGGCTTCCATCTGATTTTTCTCTGGCGAGCATATTATTCAAATATTTGGACTCTGAAGGTTTGACATGTACTAGTTTTATTAATTTTTCAAATTCTTTGTCGAGGCGTTCTTTTTGGTGTTGGCCAGGTTTGTAGTTTCTAGCTACCCATTCCTCAGCATCAGGATCGATGGAAAATTCAAATTTGTACTCTTTGCCATTGTACTGGCCAATTTGGCTTCGCCAAAGATGTTTAAACGGAATTATTTCGTCGATAACTTTCCATTGTTGCTCTGGTTCTAAATCAGTTTTTCGTAGGTTGTTTAAAATAATTGAAAAATTTTCATCGATGGATTTGTCTTCAAAAATTTTATTGTAAAATACATTCAATTCTTTAATTTTAGTTTCAATTTTACAAACACGTACATGGTGAATAAAATGGAGGTTGTCTGACAAGAAATTTAAATATTCTTTTTGACCAGGAATTTTTGTACATTTTGCTCGCTGTTTCCAAAATTGTAGATCGATGTGTTCTTCCATTATGGTTTCTCTTCCAACTAAAAATCCGCAAGGCAATCTTCGCAGGATGTAAAATGGAATTTCCATGTCAACTTTTCCAAATTTCATTTTTATTTTCACAATATATGGGAGGGTTCCTTCGCTCATACCATTGGCAACTGGAACAATAATTTTATTTTTTGGTGTGGTGTATGTAACTGAATTTTTATGTCTTTTTTCAATTTTTTTAAGTAGTCTTTCGCTGATTAAATTAATTTCAGCACCGCTATCTAATAAACCATAATAATCAAATCTTTTTTTTCTATCCCAAAATTAACACACGATGTATTTTTCTTTTTTACAGGTGGTGGTAGTGGTATACTTGTTGGATAAGCATCTTTTTTGACCTCTGTTTTTGGCCAACGCTTCGCCGGATATTCAATTGCATAGATCTGCTTAACTAATGGAGGTGAGATATTATCTTTATCGTTCCTATCGATTTTTTGATGTTTTGTTGTAGGCTTTTCTTTGTTTTTCAGGTGCGGAATGATCGACGTCATCCAATCAGCGAAGGAGAATTTTGGCTTGGCAGATTCTGAAGAATTGCTGGTGGAAGGTATTGGATTTTTGTAGAAATTGTCGTTGTTATTTATATTATTTTTCGCTTGTGTCTTTACATCCCTGTTTATTCTCGCTTGTCTTTCGAATAATCGTAATTTTAAAAACCAATTTGACCAAAAGTCAGTGGCCTTTGACTCAATTTTTTCGTGACCTTTAATTTTATTGTTTTTAAGCCTTTTTCGTCGATATCCGTCGTCACTTTTATCGTGTGTCGATCCGTTGCATTTTGCTTATCATTTGGCTGGATAACATTTTCTATTCGATTTTGGGAATTTGCCACTCTGGTGGTATTGCTGGCGATTTCTTGTTTTGTCTCAGTTCGGGTATTTTTCAAATTCGGTTTGCGCAATTTTGGGTTGGTATGCGTGTCTAGTTTGTCGTAGGTAGGGTTTTTGGATCTTGCTTATCATTCGGTATCAACCGATTTTCTATGTATCGATCGGATCTAGGTGAAATATCGTTTTGTTTTTTCGGCGATCTGTTGTTATTGTTATTTTTTGCAGACTTTTTCAATTCATATACTTCCTCAAATATCCATCGGCCGGTATCTCCTGAATTGAGTCGCTGAACTGCGCTCACCAGCATTCCGAGTGTGGTTTTTAGGAAACTATGAATTACTGGGGGTTTTCTTGTCTTGTGATATTGTTGAAAACGATCATAATGGACTCGAACATTCCCTCTTTCTGTCAAAATTTGTCGATATTTCGTTTTATCAATGAATAGGTCTGCAATTCTGGTTATTAAGTAGGTACCAGTCTGTTTTGTTGTTTTTTTATACATTTCGACGAATGATAAGTACCTACGCAAACTTTTTGCATTTTTTTTCGACCTCTCACATAGGGAAGGAGGGTCAGGAAAATTACACATATCTGTTCAGCTCCATTTTCTTTAATATATTTGATTGTTTTTCGAATATAATACTCAACATACTTAAAATCGATGTCTCTTTCGTTGAGTTCATTTTCGCCAATCACTAAAATTACATTATTTTTAAATTTTTTTATTTTTTTAATTTCCTCAAAATGTTTGGTGATCGATCTATTATTATACAGGCGCCCATTTACTAGGCTTTCTCCAAATATGTCATAAATTTTTTTGTCAATTTTAATAGTCCGGATATCCCCCCTCGTTGCAGTAGCTTCTGCACACATCATCATTTGGCGTTTTTTGGGTCATTCTTTTGCCCCTCTGGCTTTTCATTTCGAGGAGGCGGGGGGTTTCCTTGGGGTTCACGTTGCTCATATTGCCTGTATCAATTTCTACGGTAGTTCGGATTGTAGTTTCTTCCCTGATACCTTGGGTTTCTTTCTTCTTCATTGTTTTGCTGCCTATCTTCTTGTTGGTCATAATTTCGATTTCTATCTTCCCTATAATCTTGGTATCTTCGTTCTCTATTGTATGGTTCTTCTCGACGATAGTCTCTATTTTTTTCATAATTATTTCGACAATAATTATCTCTGTCATAGTAGCGGTAATTTATATTTATTTTAGATTGATCTTCTTCTTGATCCCAAATTATAGTCATATCATCCGTGTCCATATTTTTGACAGCATTTAATTTGGCCAAAATTGATTCTTTGTTGGTCAATCCTTCGCTGTTGGTGTGTTCTTTAATACACTTGGGGAATTTTTTATAAATCTTTGATATAATTAATGTTTCTCTAGTATCTGTTTGCAGCAAAGTATCATACCAGCTCGATATATATTCGATGAAATCGACAATTTTGGTGATATGTTTTGGGATTTCCTTTTCGAAGGCGACCACGGCTGCATTTTTTACATTATCGTCCCAAAATATTTCCAAAAAATATTCTTGGAGCTCCTCAAAGGTCTTGGCTTTCTGTACCTTTTCGTTCCAAGCTGTGGATTCTATATTCACACAAGAAGATAGGAGCATTCTTCGGTTATCCGGCTCGATATTTTGTATCGCCGACGGTGTGGTGAATTGAGCTAAAAATTTATGCGGGGAAAATTGATTTTTTTGCTCAAAATTAACGACATTTTTGTAGAACAATTCGATGAAAATTTTATCCGACCCACTAGCTGGAATTGCAGCAACTTGTACATTTTTCATCGTATTATTTAAGGCCATTTTAGCTCCCTCTACTACTGCTTTTACATTCGAGTCGACAATATCCATGAATCCATTTTCTGCATCTTTTTGAATTTTGTCTAATTCATTTTCCATATTTAATTTTAATTGATCGAAGTACATTTTAATATCTTTCTTAAGATCAGCATTCAAACTTGCAATTATCTCAGTTTTTATATCTTCTTTTAATTCCTCTTTTAGGTCTTCTTTTATCTGGGTTTTTAATTGATCTTTTAATTCGGATTTAATGTCATTTTTTAATTCAGATTTTGCTAAATTTAAGTCGTTTTTCAATCTTTCTTCTAATTCTGTAATATCTTGCTGAGTGACCATTTTTGATTTTTTTGTTCTAGGTATCTTCGGTTTTGGAGGTGGAGCAATTTGATTTCTAAGTTCAATTCCTGGAGGGAATGCTCTTGCTGGTGATGAAGACTTCACTATTGTTTTAGGAATTTTGAATTTTTTTTGTATTTGAAGAGTGATATTCCAAAACTCGCTTTGTCCATTTTTATCAAAGTTGGGTTTTCAGTGGTACCTGGTAGATGAAGTATTAACTCACATTCCTACATCATCAACCTACCAAAATGAGGTGTTAAACTCACCTAAATAGCCAATTCACTAAAAAGTAAAAAAAAAAATAATGTTCCAAAACGCGTTTTGTCCATTTTTATTGAAATTTTTTTCAGCAGTATTTAGTGGATGAAATGTATACCTACACTCCTACATCATAAATCCACCCAAATAAAGTGCTAAACTCGCCTAAAAAGCCAATTTACCCGTTTAAAGGGAAACTGTTTTTCCTCTCTCCTGAAAAGTTGTGAAAATGGACAAAGCGAGTTTTGGAATATCACTCTTCATTTTATTTTTTTGAAAAAATATATCTTTTGAGTTCGTGGATTTTTATTTTATTTCGTACTGGCGGCTGACGAGTTGCGTTTATTTTTATTCTGGATTCGTAGGTTTACTTTTTGAATAATTTTTAGAAAAAATAATTCTCAAATTTTCGAAGATGATTTTTTAAGCACGAGTCAGGCGCCAATGTAATACCTGGAACTGGTACCCTCTGGACAGCTTATAACGTGGCTAAACGTGGTGTACCTTTTTCTAGCTCAGTCGCAGAGCGTATATGATACCCAGTACTTGGCTCAGAGAGTCCAAGATTTTGAATTTGAATAATAATACAGAGAAACTCAAATAAATCTCAGGGTTTTTAACGTGGGAGACGACTGTATTGTACATTTGAGTAACTAAGTAGTACCTACATATGTACATATTATTTTATATTTGCCTATTATTAGTAAAATGGATTACAAAGATTTTGAATTTCAGTCGTTTTTACTTTTATTAAAAATATTCAAACCCTTGGATTCAATGATTTACGAAACTAGTGAAATATAATAAAACATTAAAACGATGAGATATTATGCGATTACTTTGATTGATTGATACAAAAAGTTAGAAAAGTAAATAGGAAATAATATTTGAGGCACAGGGTGCCCAGAAATATCGAGCACCCCTAAAAAAATTTTCTACTAAAATACTTCGGTTGGTCACAGTGAATGATGAAAATGATAGCACATGATTGGTTGTTGGACTGGAAAGATAACATTCCACCAATCATATGCATCTATTTCACGTTGCCAACCTATTTTTTTTTAATGAAAAACTTTTTTAGGGGTGCTCGATATTTCTGGGCACCCTGTAGGTAGTAGGTAGGTACCTATAACAACTGACTGTAGAAATTACAGGGTGCCCAGAAATATCGAGTATCCCAAAGAGAGTTTTTCATTAAAAATATAGGTTGGCAACGTGAAATAGATGCATATGATTGGTGGAATGTTATCTCTCCAGTCCAACAACCAATCATGTGCTATCATCATTATTATTCACTGTGACCAACCAAAGTATTTTAGTAGAAAAGTTTTTTAGGGGTACTCGATATTTCTGGGCACCCTGTACATTGTAATCACCTAAATTTTCTAAATTTCATCTCAGTCAAGTCAAATGTCAAATCTGATCAATTCATTCAGACCTTAAATCTGAGCTTTCTAGTTTGAAACAATGAAACGCCGTAAAACGTTCCACCAACACCAACTTCAAGCACACAATTATGGTCTAATTCCATAATCGGATATAGGCTAACTCGCGACGGACTGAAACATAATTACCATTCAAATAAATTCGCAACAACATTGATGATTTTTATTAGTGAATTTTCTTTAGAAATAACACAGCAGATTCAAATAAAAATATAAGTATTTTAAAGGTACCTATTAAATGAGCAAAAATGTAAAGGAAATGTCGTTATCTGTACACATCAATGGAACACACAACACGAGTAGGTACCTATATAATAAAGTATTGATTAAATTAAGATTATTTTCCTTTACACCGCACAAATAATCAAGTTGGCTGAAAGTCGTACTTTAATTAAATTCCATTTCCATCCTTTAACTCGGGCGAATGCTTGGAATATGCGTTGGTTTTTGCGGACGGTCAAGTTAATACGCTTTATTTAATCCGGCGAACAAACAAAAGTGAAAATTTCCGTTCGAATATATTTATAACCTTCTCCTCGTGTTATTTCGAATTAGTTATATAGAGAGATCTCTTTGAAACATCTTCAAAATAGAAAAATAATTACTCGAGTGAAACGTAGTATTTCATCGCCTAATGAGTACGTAATTTATTTACATTGTCGTTCGTTCAAAGTAGCTATACTAGCTAGGCCTTTTATAGCTACTCAGAAAATCTAACAACATTGGCAAACTCTGTCTCGCTCGACTCGATGTTCCAAATAATCGTAAATTATTCAACGTGGTAAATAAATGCTGACATGTTGAAATTTATAGACGTATACGCTGCCGTATAGATTCAGCATTCTGTTGTATTTATGTAACTCTCATACGCGTAGATAAGTTGTAGGTACTCGCAATTTATACATTTATTTTAAATTAGAATTTTTCCTCGTCTGTGCTGCTTTTTTTTTATGTATGAATTGCATAATATGCGCGTATAATACGAATACGAGATCCAATCACTGCAAATGCCACGAATACGTTACCATTTTTTCCACTTCTTCGAGAAAATATTTTCAAAAGGCCGCTGAGAGGATGAAATATATCTACGTTTTACATACGACTGGTAATAATAAAAAAAAACCTTTTGAAACCAACCCTCCGCTTTGTATACTGGTGCAAGTTCAACTTCAAGTTGAATAAATGATTCTTTTATGGATTCAACGATGAGATATGTATTTAATGCTGAGTTGTTTTTTTCCCCTTTTACGAATCGAAATTGATATTGAATAAAAAGATATGTCTATACGAGAGGATAACCGAATTCAACGATTGCTGAATGCTGATTTATGATACGATTTTTTAGCATTTTGAAATAAATGCATTGTCTTAGATTTCCCAAATTGAACGAATCATTCACTTTTTGATCGTTTTAATCTGCAAACGATTTAGTACAAAAAAAAATACATCTACATTTATACTTTTCAACACTTTTGATTATATTTTTCAATTAAAATTGAAATACTTACAAAAATAATATCTAAATATTTCGTTAAAAATAAAATCATAAAAAAATTGTTAAAAACAATGCTAATCTTAATTCACTAAAATTGTTCGATTTATTCAACAAAAAATAGATAAATAAAAGAGAGAAAAATCTGGAAAAAAATAGTGTGATGGAAAAAAAACAAACAAAATACAAGAACAGAAAAATTGAATTTCCTAGACATCAATCAGTGGTTTTAAAACACTCGTGTGTAGGCTACTTTCGTTTTAAAACCATGTTCAACACAAGAAGTGATTTTTTTTTTGATTACATAATTCTAAAAAAAAAAAAATTATACACTTACATAGTTTTGTATGCAAGTTATGAGAATCTATTGAGTTTGCATATTTATAATACACAAAATGTAAATTATTTATGTTGAAAATGAGCTCAATTTTTTTATTTTTTATAAGTATATTTTTTTTTATTATTCATTTTCAACCAAAGCAGAGACTGGATCTTGTCTAGCTCCCTTCTTTCCCCTCTGCTGCAAAAAAAATAACAATCTAGATGGTGTAACCCATATTATTGAGGTAACTTAACAAAATCCTTTAAGGTGCTCATACTTTACAAATAATATGCACGCTATAAATGCACAATATAATTTTGAAACACGAAATTAAACGTAGGTAATTTCATATCTTAGCTAAAATGGTAACTGTGCCGTAAAAATTTCAATGAAAAAGGCAGTGACGCTATCGACCTTTTTGGCGTAATTTCTATCCTCAAAAAAATTCCATCGCCGTTGCACAGGCAATGGCATTATAATCTTCGATTTGAACGCGCACCGAATATCTACTTTGGATACCTAGACCTATAAGTATGTTTAGAACACGCTCGTATTTCTTTTCAGCGATATTTTTTCATCAATGTGATTCGAACTGCCCCCCCCCCACTCCAGGATTCAAGAGTAGAAGACTGCCCTTCCAGAATTCTAACCACAGCAGCAAATCATACGAGTATTGCGTTCATGTGATAATGTTCACCAAACTTCATCATTGTTCTAGGAACATTGTTGAGAATGCTGAGTGATGAAAAAATTTACATTAAAAATTTTTAAAAATATTTTCAACCTCGTAATTTTAACAACTGTGCTGAGTACCTAAACCATGGGAGTCAATAGTACTTTGAAAAATGAACAAAATGACCCGTTATGACTTGTTGCCAAACTTGCAAATTGAAGAGGCTACAACTGATTTTTAATTTCAAAAAATCGCGATGAAAAAAATAAATGCGAAAATGAATATTACATTATGTCAAAAAATGAACAAATTTTGTTATAATCATTTTTTTCTCTTACTCTAAAATTTAAAAAGTGTTTAAAGCTCAAAAATTGTAAATTTAATGAGATTTTTAGTAAATCGGGAATTGTTGAGCTTCAAAAACTTTTTAAATTACAGAGTAAGAAAAAAAATGATCATAACAAAAATTGTTTATTTCCGCATTTATTTTTTTTTTAAACCAAATTTTGAAATTAACAATCTTCTGCAGCCTCTTCAATTTGCAAGTTGGACAAAAAATCATAATAATATTATGTACTTTTGTTCATTTTTCAAAGTATGTACTACCGACCATCATTGTCAAAATTGGATTTTGGCTCTTGGATTTTAAAAACGTATTTTGCCCCTTCAATTTTCAAGATAGGCAACTTGTTCTTCTTACGTTTTTTTTACTCGTCGCACCAGGTATCCCCACTCCCCAGCTTCATTCTTTTAGATGAAATCTGAGGGAAAAGTTGAAGATTTTTTTTTTACCTCGAATACGAATTTTGGTGCAGTTTTTGAAGGAGAAAATACGAAAAAAATTCTACAACAAAATTACCAATCTTCAAAATTCAAAAAAAAATATTCCTCTAATTTTGAAATTGAGCTAACTGTAGAAGAACTTTTTTAGTTCGTCAGCAAAGGCGATTTCAGGTTCTATATTGAACATTTCCTCTTCTCAACATTTTTAAATGCTTGCCTCATTGGCTCCAACTCTCTTACTGCGCAAATTTCAAAAAAAAAAACAACATGCATTTATTTTTACTGTAAATTGTCGAAGTTATGGTTTGAAGAGGGTGGGGGGCACTGATCATTCACAGAAATGACGAATAAATCGGGTATTCTATTTTAAATGCATCCTTCTCTTCCTCATTCTCCAAAAATCTTAGTGTTTGAGTCACAAATGTGAGTATAGACCAATTTTTTTCAATTTCCAAGAAAAAAAATGGATTCCAAAAATAATAAACGAAATTTATAATATTATTGTATCTCATCATCACTTTCAAAAACTGTAAAATGCCTTGGCAAAGCGAATGCGAAATTTTAAAAAATAACATTCTTAATCATCATAATCAAGAAGTATTAACTTAGAAAATTGAAATGAATGAAATTTTGGTAAGATTTTTTTTAAAAAAATTGGCATTATAGTTGTTTATTAGAAAGGGTCGTAATACAACTTTTTTCGAATTTTGATGTACCCTAGCGAAAACTCATCGCCAAGTACCCTCAATAAGATGAAGGAAAATTTCAAATTTTTTGGTCAACGTTTGACCCACCCCCCTCCCCTTCTCTCTAGCTCGAGATCAAAGTTTTCAAAATTTTAAAATTTTAAATTTCTCAAGTTTTTATGATTTTTTTGCAAGTTCTAGTGGTTTTCTGACATCTTTAGTTCTTGCATATGATCGCTTTCAGACCCTCAGAAAAGTTCAAAGTTCATTATTGCGAAAACGAAGGAGTTCTCAAAATATTTGTCTTTTTTTCTTTAAAATGCGATAGTTTTGTAATCATCTCCTTACGATGGTAAAATCAGAATTGAACAAGTGATTTACACGTCTTGCACTTGATAGTGAGCAGTGAGCACTAATAAGATCATCTAAGCTGAACAACACATTTTCAAAACTTTGAGCTCAAGGTGGGTGGAGGAGGGGGGATCAAACGTTGACCAAAAAATTCGAAATTTCTCCTGCGTCTTATCGAGGTCATCTGGCCTCCATTTTTTGCTAAGCCCGTCAAAATTCGAAAAAAGTTGAAAAACAATTCACCCAATTGCTCATCTCAAAAAGTAATTTTTGCAAATTTCATCAGAAAAATAAAAATACCCCCTCCCCTCGCTGAGTACCTAAGCCAGAGGAAAAGAAAAGGACTCACACCTTCACCATACGTATTCTGTCAGATAAAAATTGAAGAAAAAGTTTGGATTTTTTTACCTCAAATATGAATTTTGAAATAGTTTTTGAAGGCGAAATGAAAACAATAATTCTACGACAAAATTACCAATCTTCAAAGTTTTAAAAGTTCTTCATCTAATTTTGAGTATGAATTTTACAGTTACAGAACTTAATGGAATTTTGGTAAGTTTTTTTTTGAAAAAAATGGCATAGCTGATTAGAAAGGGTCGTATTTCAACTTTTTTCGAATTTTGATGGAATGTACCATAGCCAAATAGCCCAATAAGACACAGGAAAAATTTCAAATTTTTTGGTCAACGTTTGACCTCCCCCTTCCCACTCCTTAAATCGAGCTCAAAGTTTTCAAATGTTCAAGTTTTTATGCTTTTTTCTTCAGATCAGTTGGTTTTTTGACATGTTTAGTTCTTGCATATGATCGCTCTCAGGCCATTAGAAAAGTTCGAAGTTCATTTTTGAGAAATGTAGGAGTTTTCAAACAATTTGTTTTTTTCTTTAAAATGTGATAATTTTGTTATCATCTCTTTAGCATAGTAAAATCAGAATTTAACATCTGATTCACATTTTATTTGTACGTGATAGTGAGCGTTAATAAGACCATCTAAGCTGTAAAAGAATTGGAAAACAATTTTTTCAACACATTTTCAAAACATTGAGCTCAAGATGGGTGGAAGAGGGGGGATCAAACGTTGACCAAAAAATTCGAAATTTTTCCTTCATCTCATCGAGATTAATCTGACCTCAATTTTTTGCCAGGTTCATCAAAATTCGAAAAAAGTTGAAAAACGATCCACCCAATTGCTCATCTCAAAAAGTAATTTTTGCAAATTTCATCAGAAAAATAAAAATCCCCCCCCTACGCCCAGCTGAGTACCTAAACCAGAGGAAAGGCAAAGGACTGAAAACCTCACCATAATATTCTATCAGATGAAAGTTGAGGGAAAAGTTTGGATTTTTTTCTGACTTCGAATACGAATTTTGATGTAATTTTTGAAGGCGAATTCAAAAAAATTCTACAACAAAATATTTCCAATCTTCACAATTGAAAAAAATTATTCCTCCAATATTTTGAAAATGGGCTATACGCTGTTGAAGAACTTTTTTTGTTCGTCTCCAAGGGCAATTTCAGATTCTATATTGAACATTTTCTCTTCTAAAAATTTTCAAATGCTTGCCTCTTTGGCTCCAACTCTGTTACAGAGCAAATTTCAAAAAAAAAAGAACGTGAATTTGGAAAATGAATTATTTTTTTTATTGTGAATTTTCGAAGTTATGGTTTGAAAGGGGAGGAGGGCACTGATCATTCACAGAAATTACGATTTAATTGGGTTTTCTATTTTAAATGTATCCTTCTCTTCCTCTCATTCTCCAAAAATTGTGTAGTTTGAGCCATAAAAATGTAAGTAGGTACCTACCTTAGTATTGTTTTTGAAAAAAGTTCCAAAAAAAATTGATTCCAAAAATAATAAAACGAAATTCGTAATATTGCATCTCATTATTTTCAAAAACTTTAAAATACCTTGGCGAAGCGAATGCGAAATTTTAAAAAATCACATTTTCAACCATCCGATAATTGGTAGGTAAAAAATTTTAGTTTCTTAATTTAAATAAAAAATCCACGTTTCAAAGAAAGAGTAGAATCATAATAACAAGAATTCGAATAGAATTTTGGTAAGATTTTTTTTGAAAAAAATGGCATAGCTCGTTGGAAAGGGCTGCTGTCGTATTTCAACATTTTTCGAATTTTGATGAACCCTAGCAAAAAATATCATAGCCAAATAACCTAAATAAGATATAGGAAAAATTTAAAATTTTTAGGTCAATGTTTGATCCCCTCCCCCCTCTCTGACTCGAGCTCAAAGTTTTCAAAATTTGAAAAAATTTCAATTTGTTAAGTTATATGCATTTTTTTTTCAGTTAAGGTGGTTTTTTGACATCTGTAGTTCTTGCATGTGATGGATTTCATGCCATTACAAAAGTTCAAAGTTCACTTTTGCGAAATGCAGGAGTTCTCAAACAGTTTGTTTTTTTTTCATTAAGATGTGATAATTTTTTAACCATCTCCACAATGGTAAAATCAGAATTTAACATCTGATTCACATTTGAACGTGATCAAGATCACGAATAAAACCAACTAAGCTGAAAAAGAATCGCAATTTTTTTTTCGACCCATTTTCAAAACCTTGAGCTCAAGATGGGTAGGGAGAGGGAGGTCAAACGTTGACCAAAAAATTCGAAATTTCTCCTGCGTCTTATTGAGGTCATTTGACCATGATTTTTTTTCTAAGGCCCATCAAAAGTTGAAAAAAGTTGTAAAACGACCCACTCGTTGCTCATCTTCAGAAATAATTTTCGCAAATTTCATCAGAAAAATAAAAAATACCCCCCCCCCCTCTTCTAGAATGATTACAGCAACTCGAAGAATAGGCAAACATTACCACATAAACTCAACACATAATTGCATAGCTACCAACCGGAAGGAGCCACTCCTACCCTAAAACACCCTTTACACTTTGTAAGGTATTTTTTCACAATACATTCTCGTTCCTTACCGTATCACAATTAACCAGGTCGATATTTCCTCACCCCCTGTTAACCTGCCAGCGTATAATTTACCTTTACGAACGAAAATTGTATCATCATATCGGAACGTTTTAAATGAGCCAAAAAAAAAAATCGACTATACATAGAAAACTTATCATCGTCGAAATATACGAGCGCGTTCGAGGAAACGATGCCATTTACGCGTTTATCTACATACTCGATGGGTAGGTTAGGTTAGGCTGGTGGTGGTATTATTATTACACGCGAGTTCTTTAATTCAACACACGATAAACTAGCATATCGATAATACATAATGCGCGTCCAATCACTCAACGCAACTTTCCTATACACAGTTAACTTTCCTCATCCCCTCCCCCTCCCCCCCACTTCGTTCTCATCCTCATCAACCCTTCACATACAAATATTTAATGTCATATAGTAGCTACAAAACAACGCAATTCTAACATCTTTGGCCGCAGATTGGTGAAAATGTCATAATATTGTTACGATTTGACGAGCTCAAAAGTGGCACTTTGGCTCTGCCACTTGACTAATTATCCGACATGATCACCTCTCCCCTCTTCTCTCCCTCGATAGTCTATTCGTGATACTCTCTCAGCTGCGATAAAAGGCTTTTTAGCAATATAATGGAGGCATTGCTCGCTGCTGCAGCATTTATGGTTGTTTTTGTTGTTGTCTTCGACATCGTTGTTCTTAATGAAAAAACAAAAAAAAAAATTCTCGTACATAAAACGCGAAGCATAGTAGTATAAGGAAGAGAGAGAGAGAAAAAAAATAAATAGGTACGTAAAGAAAGACTAAATGCAAGACAGAGATGTCGTCAGTTCGGTTTAGGGAACACGAGCGCTTATATAAATCGAGAAAATATAACAAATAGGTAGGTACAAGTAGGTAGGTAGGTAGTATTTTAAAACGCACATCGAGCTTTTTATATATATAGCGCTGGATCGGCCACTATACAATGTACAGGTACAAGTTTATATAGGTATTGGGTAGGTATGTAAAATAGAAGTAGGGGAAACAAAAATTAAATAGGTAGGTACTTATTAATTATTGTTTTCTCGAACGTGAAAAGCGAGTATAAAATTAACATTTACATAATACAAAACAAGAACGAAAAAACAAAAATATGATGAAAGAAAGTAGATAATTCGCGCAACGTTTTCGTATATAGATAAAGTACACATTTATAACGACCAAAAAAAAAAAAAAAATTGGTAAAACAAAAACAATTATATAACATTACACATAAAACCAGTTCGATTTTTGTTTGTTTAATAAGTTTACAATTATTGTGATATGTCTTTAAAAGAAAATGATTTTTTTCTTTTTACGTAATTTCTACCATGATGATTATGATGCTGATGTTGATGATAGGTGGTTTCAAAGAAGTACATAAATATTGGCAGCCAATTGGTAGGTAAGGTAGTATTATCGTACGTTGGTTCTATTGATTGATATGGTTGAATTCGTTTGATTTTCTTAGTGGTTAAAGTTGACCGGTTCAGCTTTAACTCCTACTCCGTTTGGGTTTAATGTCATCGTGACGCCAACTAATGAAACAAAACGATAAAATTTAATCGAATTAAACTCTAAAATGTGACGACTTGACTACATAGTGAAATTAAGTAAGAAGACTAAGTATTCTAATTTAAATAAAATTCATTCCATCCGCCATCGCATGCTCAGAAAAATTAGTTCATCCTTTGAAAAATCGAATTTTGATTTTTGGCCACTGATTTCTTTTCCTCAATCATCATTCGGTTGTACTTACCCATTTCTTTGAAATTCCTCTCTTTTTCACAAATATAAAAAAATAAAAAACAAAAGGTCATTGGATTATTCTATGTATGATATATGTACGTCAATTCGCACAAGATTTCGAACTCGTGACTTTAGATTTCACTCAAATTATTCTCACAAAATCTAGTAATACCTCAAATTACACTTTCAGTATCTAGACTTTCAATTCTCAAACCTCCAAAGAAGAGATACATATTTTATTCATTTCAAAAATGCGTAATAGGGCTCAACTTCAGAGGAGATAAATAGGTAATTACATAATTTGGAAAGTTGTTCATTATTGAAAGTACTGTAGATACATAGGTACTTATAAGAATATGTAACACCATATTTTCGATTCAACATTCGACTCATCATATGCCTTTAAGTGCCTCCAGATGGTATCTAGAAGGTATCAGATCGAAAAATATAATTAGGAGCGAAGTTTTCTCAAAGAGAAAAGCTTCAAATTATGGATGTTTATGACTTGAAAACTTGATTCATTGGAATATCATCGATATTTATGAGACTTCTTCTCTACCCCTCCCATCAAAAGTATCCCGCATATCAAAATTTTTCTGTACCCAAGTGATTCACTAATCATTACCAGAAATTCACTGAAGGATGGTCTCAATGATCTAGACGCCAATTTTTTACCAGCAATTTACCAAAAATTTATCATCTTGTGTGGTACAAAAGTATATTTCATTCAATCGATATGCTACGCGAAAAAAGTAAGAAATTACCAGAACCTTACTTATTGACCCAAAAGTTATCACTGTTATCAGAGCTTCTAACTTCCAAAAGAAAAAACTGAAACTTTTGACTTTTGGCTAGCTTTTGGCTAGCTTTCGGCTTTTCTAAAAGCTGAAAGCTGAAAGAATGAAAAATAACTAAGGCTGTATTCTGGTAGATGTTACATGTTACACTTATGGATCACTTGACTATGTGGTGAATTTTGATTCAATTTTTCTTGTAAACGAATAAAAATTTCATATTCATATTTTTAAAATGATGAATCAATACTTCGGAGCCCAATTTCTCAATTTATTAATTAAAAAAATTAAAAAAAATTCAGTTGGTAGAAATATAACTGTAACCAAAATCATAAAAAAAAGTAATTTACCAAAATCAAAAAGAGGATGCTGTATGGACCTCGTTTGTCGATTAAAGAAAGGTACCCATATTAATCATACGAGTAGAAATGCAACTACTATATGTGATGATCAAGGTAATCTTAGCAAGTAAAAATTTGATCAAATTCAACTTCATCAAAAGCCAATTCCGAGTCGTGTTGCGAGTCGAATAGTAGTACTGCGGGTAATTTGTGAGTCAACTCGCGTCATCTCTAGTAAAATATTTAGATTGCTAAAATGCCACCCGTTTGGAAACATTCTGTACGAGAATTGTTCGAAGTCTACCTATTCATTTAGGTACCTATCTAATGTAAAACACGTTTGGAACCACTTAAAATGAATGAAAAATTGATAGACGCCGGTGTTGCTGTTAATGATGGGAGTCAGTCAGCTCTAAATATTATGTATTGTTATTTGATACTCCGAATGTAGGTATCTACCATTCTATATTCACAACAAACCAGTGGTCGAAATGTTTCAATTTCAATGATCAAAAAATAGAAGCCTTGAATAAAATCGATGTTCTGTTTCTGTGTTTTCCTATCTTATAGGGTGTCATTTATTCAATTCCTGATTAAAAGTATTTATTTCGTAATTCAATTCGAGTCTAAAGGGAAGAGCAATGTACGTTAGGGTGGATCGACCAAAAAAAAAGTGGGCGGATTTTGACCAAATTCAGCACAAACCGTCGTCACTTTGAGTTGAAAGTAACTCAGAAAATATTTCAGCTCCGGAGGTGCTCCTGGAGGAGAGAAATGGGCTCTTGAAAAGGGAGCATTTTCGAAAAAAATTGTGATTGGTTTGCTCCTGTCACCACGTAATCTGTATATTCTTGGTTTGAAAATTTTTTTCTATAGAACATTTTGCCTTAATTATGACAAAACATCTAAGGTATAATATTTCTGAAACTGGGAAAATACATATGTGTATTTTGGAACGGGATGGTGCCAATTTTTGGATCATTATTGCCAACTTCAAAAATTCGAGAAAAATCATAGCCAAGAATTTATGAAAATTTTTTCAATTTTTTGAAATTTTCAATAATGACATAAAAATTGACATCACTGCGTTCCAAAATATTTCCCCAGTTTCAGTAATGACATATTTCAATGTTTTGGCTTAATCAATGCGAAATATTGGAGAAGAACTTATTTTATGAGCTCTTTATTTAATTGCAAGGGTGAAACGTTCATTTCTTGTTGCTAAACCAAGAGAAAAAAATGTAACGGACCTAATTAAATTCAAAGACAATTGTCCGAATCTGATTAGGTCTGATGTGGTCTGATCCAATTACGTCTTCCCCAACAGGAAACGCTTTCTGGAAAATTTCCAAATTAGTGAAGCTGATATAGTTAATTCTTGAATGACTATGGAAGAGAATATTATTAGAAATATTACTGAGGGGAGAAGGCTAAATATTACTACGTAAGTAGTTAATATTTCCCTATACCTGGCTAGTCTATGGGTGTCGGAGAGCTCAGAAATCATGCAGAAATACTATATGCATTTATGATCCGATGTAATAATAATAACACCAAAACGATACAACGTGTCTAATTGATTTATTATTATAATTCGATCATGTCAGGTGAATCAAGATATAAAAGAATTTGCATAATTTTACATCATTAATATGGACACAGGTCCATACTATGCGTCTCGCGCTAATGAATTAAGTTATAATACGCTAAAGTATTATTGTAATCGAAGGTGATGGATTAAGCAGGGATGACAATAAACCCTAATTTTACATACTTACGAAGAAAGAGATTACTTCTCAATACTCGTAAGTATGGGAAAGATTACCTTATTAAATAAATGATGAGGTTACTCACCAAGGTCCACATAATGTCCGCTTCTACTGTCTCTTTCAAGGTGGCTCACTCATACTAGGCCAGGCGACAGCAATGTATTACACGAGGTACCTATTCTACTAGCAGTAGGAGTGATGCCCGGGAAGATCTACTCCATACCCAATAATATCGCGATCGGATAGTTAACTTACTCGAATCACGACTTAATTTCATTTTAACCACTATATGTAGTGGGCAATGCCTGGATAAATAGGGGATAGGTACCCTTACGGGATACCTTACCTGCCTGTCACATCTACTAAGTTTCATATCTGAGGAAATGCGCGTTACGACGAAGCACCGGCGAGCTCGAGATACCTATGCTAAGTAATTTTGGTGCGTTCGCGATGCATTATATATGCATCGCGCTCGATGCGTTGCTCGATGCGTTGCCTACGTCACGACCTTTGCGGAGTTAACACGTTCCCACCACTTACGTTCACGCTACCTATAGTTATGCTTCGAATAACTACTTACGTAGTTGGGCCATATCTCACCATATCATATGCCCCCCGTGGGGTTAACTCAATTGAGTAACAATCGAGGAAAGTCACGGTTATGACTTAAAAAAGCTATGGGAGATAGGCCTCAACTCCTCCCCCCTTCCCCTCCTATCCAGAAGCTAGACTGATGAGGCTATAGCTCACCCCTGCCCCCCGTTACTTGCTGCGATTGCAGACTATTTTGAGTTGACAAGAGAGGTCGAAAGATGGGTGGGGGCAGGCATTGTGGGAACAAGGGTCACCATATGATTCCTGCACCCCTCGATTACTTGATGTCAGTGAGCAAATTCGAAAATTTAGAACACAAACGAGCAATCGATCCAGGGGATACATTGGAAAGGTCAGTGACCCTAAACATATCCACTAGAGAGAGTAGTAGAGGTGGTGTGTTAACGTGTTGTTGTGGGGTGTATTTAGAATTTAAAGTTCAAAAAATTTTGTTGAAGACACCTAAAGTGTAGAATACTGTGACAGAATCTAACTATTTGTATTGTTTTTTACAACTTCAAAATGGGGTCAGTCAAAAGAGGAGCTTACTTAGCACGGTATCTCCTATTTTAAGTACATGAGTACAGCAGGTAGGTGCATCGGTAAGTACATATGAAACTGATGTGTAGGTCATTTTTTGAAAATTGTAATGAATTTTTTGTATGTTTTTTCTTTTTGTTGCAGGTTTTTTGGTTTTTCAGAAATCCGGGATCTTTTATTGTTAGACTATGCGTTTCAATTTTAGTATAATTTTTTATAGGAAGCTTCCTGCAACCTTATTAATTCATGTTTCTTTTATGTGTGTTTCAGATTCGAAGAATTCCAGAAATTGTTGAAAATGGTGAAAATCGAAAAAGAAAATGATACCAAGGGTCAGTGCTCATCGATATCATAAAAGGTAAGAGAATGGAAAATTTTTCATTATCCCTACTTTGATGCCAAAATTGTAGCTGTCTGTATTTTATACTATTTTCTCCTAATTGTATTTTGGTTTATAAACAGCAGACTGACCAAAGGTTGTTGACCTATTCACAAAGTGGCCTGCACGAAGGAGACGAAATCAACGGACAGTTGGACCAGTGTGCCTCCTCACCATTATTGAAAGGTAATTAGATAGTTTCGTACTGAGATAATTAATATTACTAAATACAACTAAATAAATAAGTAGGTACTTTAGAGTAGAATTAGTATAGAGAGAGGAAAAGAAAAGAAAGATAGAGATAAAAATAATATGTAAGATTTAGATTGATTTGAAGGAGAGAGGTTGTTAACGGTTCTCAAAAAAAAGAAAAAAAAATATTGAGGTAAATAGTTCAATTATTGAGAAAGAGAGAAAGAAAGATAGAGAAAGAATAATAATCATTCGAAAAAGAGAAAAGAAGTGAAAATAAAGAAGGGTCAAGAGACATTATATGAGAGAAAGATGAAGAAAGCGAGAAGTATTTATGCTAGGTTTACATTGTTGCCTATCTTATATTTATAAGGTACAATTGACACGTCAGTTTTTCATATAGAGTAGTTTTGCAGCTTATAGTTTAATATTAGTATTTATATTTTAAAATAGATAGGAATATGTTGATCGTCCGCATATAATTGATTCAAATGCTTTATTGCTTTTATGTTTCACGCTGGAGGAAATACATGGTTCATTGTGTCAATTTTCATCGGAGGAGGTAGATGGATCATTGTGCTACGTCTCACTGGAGTCAGTTCAGTCGCATGTAGCATTGCAGTCAATTGGTCAAAATGTCATGGCGCTATGGGAGTGAAAACATAAGGTAAGTTTTGTATATTTTAACATATTACATACTCGTCTTTTTTGGGGTATATAATTTTGGAAAGAGAAAATTATTCAAAAAAAAAAAATCTAATTTTGTTTGTTTTGGATGCTAAATGTATGAAGAGAAAAAGTAAACTTTTGAGATTTCAATGCAAAATCAAACTTGATCAAACTATAAAATTCGCTAGAGAGATTGATTTTTTGGGGTAAATTGGTTAGGAAGTATCGAAAGATTTTAGTAATTATTGGAGCTTTATTACTTGTTTTTCTGATGAGTGGCTTTTAGTCTCTAGAGACTAAAACCATTACTGTTTTTCTGGACTGGCATATTTCTTGTTTTGGCTGTAATTTGTATCTAAAAAGAAAAGACTTGATTATCTTGCCGTATAGCGATGGTATAATTGTAGTCAAAAAACACAAGTACAAAACAAAACGTAATATTTCAAAAAATAATAAAGATCAATAAATTAGCCGATATCTGTAAGGTAAATACGTTGATATTTAAAGGGACAATCAATATATCACTAAACGTCTATAAATAAATAAATTATAACACTAATTATCCTACAAAATTCACGATTATCGTCATAAGTACAAAATTAAATAATTGAGAAAAAATGACAGGGGTACAAAATACTAAATTTTTGCACAAAATAACTTAGTTATTTTAAAGTAAATTATTCCTAATGGTTTCTAGATACGAGAGAATAATCAAACAATGTCTTTTTCGAAAATAAACTAAAGATGATACGAAATTTAAAAAAAATAATACGGATAGGGTATTAAATTCCATCATAAACGACATAGGGAGTATATTGTGAAAGCACGAAAGGGAAACATAAAATGAAGGGTTCGTTTTCGTCGATTTTCATAAGTTATCATTTTTTCACTGGTAGCCAGCGTCTTCAGGATGTTCGTCATCGGATTTTTCGTTTTCTGAACCATATTCTACCGCTGTTTCAGCATAAAATTGCGCGTATCGTTCTTTATCTTCCTCTTTTACTGCTTCATCGAGAAATCGATCGTTATTGGATTCTGTATCGACGTTTTCGCATTTTACAAATGCAATATCTTCGAAGTATGGGAAGGGATTTGTGGTATCGCTGGGTGAATGTTGGTTCGTATGTGAAGTCGAAGGTGTTTCTGGCTGTAGAGCTGGGAATTCGGCTTTGTGCGATGGTGACGTTATCGCTAACTTTGCAATCTTCGCTTGAACTTGTTTTTCTTCAGATTTTCGCTTATCAGCCAGTTTTTTCTCTGTAAGCTGTAGATGCGCTTTTTGATTTGAAAATTTTGCAGCGTTTCTTCGTTTAATTTTGTCAGACGTAGACGTAGAACTACGTTCTGTATTTTTAGGTTCGAAATTATCCGTCGTATCCATATCCTCGATCGATGAAGTCGTAGACTTAGAGCTTGAATTATTGATTGTCGCTTCGGAGTGTTCGGAATCGTTCGTCGATGTAGGACTTTGTTCGGTAATCATCTGTTCAATCGTCTCTGTTGTGACCGTAGACGTAGAACTCGGTTTTGGATTATTTTCGACAGATTCTGACGATGATGGAATTGGGGAAGTATTATTCGGCGTTTCAGTAGTTTCTTCGGTTGCAGATCCATGTTGAAATTTAGAATTCAATACTTGATCTTTATCGGACAATGTTTGCGATGACGAAACCGTAGACGTAGAACTCGTTTCGTTGGTTTTTTCTTCGTTAGACAATGGGGGTTGGGATTGTGAATTGCGGAATTCTTCTACTATCGCTTGAATCGTCTGCTCCTGGGTTTCCATTGGCGTATCTTTCACCTTCATTTTTAATTCGGGAATAAAACGGTTCTTTAGGGTTCCAAATATTGGGGTATATTCTGAATTATCGTAGTAAGGTCCCATCTCATCGAAGTGGGCTTGACGTGAGTGTAGCTCGGAGAAATGATCGTCTATTCGGATCACGAGACCATTAAAATTTTCTATCCAATGACGATCAAGAGCAGCACGAATACGGTGGAAAGTTGCTCGATCAAACGACGGGTGGGGGATGAGAGGGACGATGATTGCTTCTCGCACCTTCAATTTGTTCAAGACGCTTCCTAATAATCGTAGGGTCTCCTTGAATTCCTCCTCCGGCGTTCTCTGTAAAATATTAGCGTGACCGATGCTTATCATTATACGTCTTGGTAGGATTGTCCAAGAATCTAAGTATTCCATCAGGTCCTCGAGCAACAGGTCCCTTCGGTATAGGTCGCGATCCAGTATACCGGCGAACGGTCGATTAATTTCTAGAATTCTGGCTAGCGCTTCAACATGCCCATCTCCGACCATCAGTATATCAAAAGTGAAGTATACGCTTCGGTAAATTTTTGGCTCGTGCTCGTATCCCGCTGCGGTGAAATACTTGGGGTAGGAATTAAGGGGGTAAAAGGGCTGGATTTCATTGGAGCTGGTATGCCATCTCAGCCAATATCTACGGTGGTGACTCGCTTTGTTGGCGCTCGTACCCTTAAGCTGTTCAAGCGGTAGAGATCGTTCTTCGGCTTGAGTGTGTTTTAAGATTGAAGGTCCTTTTTTGGGAAATCTCGGTTCACTTGATGACCGGTGTACGTTTGGTTGGTTGTACGTAGCTGAGTTGTTCGTGGTCATAGCACCTGAGCGACGATGGTTTATATGATTTCGTATATCAAACGTAGGGTTGCCGGTATGTTGGTTCCTAAACGATATCGTTCTAGAACGATTATCGATATCCATGATGATCGGAGCTGGTGGAAAAATGCTTGATTGGACCATAAATGGTCTTCCATCTGTAGTATATTCAACGTGGAACGTAGAGGCCGTGCGTATCGGGAAGTACGTCGGATTTCGCGGTGCCGGAAAATAGTTACCATTTACAGGTACGAAGTCGTTTGTTAGGTTGGAACGGGGTTTGTATAGTGTCGCTGGGTTTCGCTCTTGATAAGGTTCAGCCACGTCACCTCGGTGCTGTAGCACTAATTTATATCGTGCCTTAATTTCTTTATTTTCGACCGCTAATAACGCCATGCGATGTTTGAAAATCGCCATCTCGTCTTCTCGCTTGCGTGTCTCGTAGTCTTCGAGTTTAGGATTCGAGGATGAGGAAGGGCTTCTTTTTACTTGGGCCACATCGCCCATGGACAACTTCTTAACGCAGCGGGGATGTGCGCAGGGAGTCACTGTTTGATTTCGCTTATTTCTTTCCGTTCTCCCTCTCATCATAGCTGCTAGGCAGCGTTGATGATAGAGGTGCTGGCATTGCGAAATGTAAGTCGCGTTTTCTTCATTAAACGGTACTACTGTCAAATGGCAGTAGTCACATCTTTCTGCAGCCATAGTGCCGGAAAAAACCTGTATTTGTCAGAAAATGAAAAAGAAATTTTTTAAAAATGATGAACTCTAGAGTGTCTATTTTATATCTATAGGGTAATTTGTATATAAAGGAATATTCGAAGAAAAGTTCATACCTCTTTTCGTCGCTATATTACGTCGGTAATTTTCATAGAGTTACATTCAATATTATAAAATCGTACAATATTCAAAGCTACTAAATTCGAAAGGAACACTCTTTTAGAACGGTTATCAGTGAATGTGTTTTGAAAAATTTTGAAATGAGATTTTGTTTATGTTTTTTGGTTTGGTAGGATTGTGTAGTATAACCAATCCGTGCGCGCGTTTAGCCTACTAACTGTAACCGAAACGTAACGAGTTGCTCATGCAACAAGTATCTGTGCATCAACAGCTGATTAGTTTTGGTTGGAAAAATGCCGAATTCGAATTTTTTACATTAATCATGGCCGAAAGTATTATTTTTGCTGTTTGTAGTGTTGTTACTATTTTATTTTTTGTGTAGCCGAATGAATGATTGTGTACGAACTTTAATAATATTACGCAGAGATGTTACAGTATACTTGTGTTTTGTATGTGTTAACGAAATAATACTAGGAGTCAGTGATAATCTCGTCTATATTTTTAAGTATCACGAGGGAAAGATACACAAACGTAACAACAATAGAAAAAATGTCATGTGTAAGTAAAGTAGTATCACATATTGTAACATGCCTAAATTAAATCACAATCGAATAAAGGTATTCTTTTACGTAACTAAATTTACACAGTCGTTCTGTATACCATTTTTGTTATTCATTTCTTATGCTCTATGGCTAAATACAAAAAAATTTACAAAACTAAAACAAAATGCAAGAAACAAAAAAAAATATAAGAAAAGGCATGGCTTAGTTCTATAACATGAACACAGAATGTATGGTTGAATCGATATACAGCGTCAAGTTCACAATACGAGAGAAAATACAGGAAGTCATATGATGCGTGTGATGAGTTTTTTACTTCGACACTTTCGATTCTCATTCTTTTCGAAACTGGTAGCTTTCATTGTTATTGTGCCGGATTTTCTGCTTCGACAGGTGGTTCGTACGGCCTTACGTTTGCTGCCGCAGCCGGAGGCATCCCCAGCGAAATTAGGAACAAGATTATGTGCTGGCGCTCCTGCCAGGTAGCATATAAAACGCCATCATTGACGGTATGGATACGGTAATACCTTATGCGTAAGACGTGCTCGTCTCGTGCAAGACGCTGTACCGCGATGCCTGCAAACGTCAGGAGTGGAGGAGTGTCGTTATTCAAACCGGCGGCTACCATTTCCGGGTCCTCAAGTAAAGGTTCTTGATGTTGGATTACCTGGACGTTGTTGTGCGCCAGGTTAAGGAGCAAATCCGCGGCCTGGTGCACATCCATGATCATCCCGTTTTCTCCAATGTCGCCTTCCATATCTTGTGCTAAGTTGTTCTGGTCATTCGGTAGGAAATTCGGTGGTAGAGGATCGAGTGGCGGCATTCTGGTTGTGTGTGGTGTAATCGAGTACTTGCAGGCAAATTTTTCGTATCACGTTAACCGCACTTGTCGCGAATGTTTATTACAAAGAAAATGATCCGCACTCTATATCGCGAATGTATATGTTAACGAAAAAATCCGCAGTCTAGATTGCGAATTCGACTTTTAATGTCGGTTCTAGTACCGGTGTTACGCACATGAATTGAAAGTAAGAAGAATCAACGCGAAAAAATTGGCTAATTGTAAGCGAGGCTTTCTAACACGAATTGGCTTAGACCAATGTACGACTATTACTGAGCTGAGAATATGAGAAGTCGACAACAAAATCACGACAAAGTCGAGACAAGAAGTCGCTTGATAAAAAAGAAAAAAAAATAAAATATCAAAAGATAGGTCCTTATCGCGAATTTCCTAGAATCGTATCCGTTCGGCTGGAGACGATCAAACGGGGGTGACGTAATTTTGGTACAATAATATTTTATTGCTTTGTTCGATGTTTTAACGATCGCCAAATTACTGCCTAGTTAACAATGTGTAATTTTTTGAATGTGCAGGTGTTTGATTTTTGGGGAAGAAAAATGCTTGTCGAAGATTTATGGTCATCCATCAAACAGTGGTCAAGTTTTCAGTGATGATATTGGCGACATAGATCGCAACATTTTCGACGTGGGATCAACCGGTTTTTTCGTGAGTAGATTTTTGAGTATTATTTTTATCATGGATTATGAATATTTTAATTGATTTTTTCAATCCTACAGGGTGTCCAGAAATTATGGTTACAATCGATAAGGAGGAGAAAAAGAAATTCGGCTGATATAAAGAGCGGTCATCATTCTAGAATTTTGAGTTCGTGGGATAGGTTCGGAATGATTGGTACGAATGTATTCGTGGTTGCCGAAAAACAGTGATAGGTGGGTTGTAATTTTTGTTAACATTATATGATTATTTCTATTTTATTTCGATCATTTTTGTAATCTCTTTACTTATTTCAGGTACGATGTTGAAAGTCGACTCGCGAAAAGGAATGACCTAAATCAATCGTACTTTCAAGATTTATTTGAGGCTACGGGAGCTTCCCATTATCCTAGAATTTTGGGAAAGTGAAATGGAATTGACGACTAGGAATGTGTTTTGTAACCATCATCGGGGGAAATTCTTGAATAACAAACAAGTGAGCTATAAATTTGGATTTTACGTGTGAATACTATTCCTATCTATTTTTCGAATGGTGTGTAATTTTGTACAGGTTTTCAGAATTTGAAATTTCGACGATATTTTGGGAAGCTGTGTTGATTTGAAATTCCTTATCTTATGGTCATTAACGTACTGCAAATTTTGGCGAAAACGTGTGATGTTGAACCGGATCTAGATCCTAATTTGTAGATTCATTCATCGTGTACAAGGAATAAAATACTTCAGCGATGTATTTTATCGTTCCTGAATGCTACTTCTAATACAGGTAAGAAGTATTCAAATGATTTTTAAGTAAATGTTTTGTGTATTAAAATTCTTTGGTACTTCTTAGATTTTTTGAAAAAATATATGATCGTTTTGAGTGCACAAAAGGAGCGACGTGGGACCGAAGAATTTAGCAACCGGATTCATGCTTCAATATTGGGTGAGAGTTGATTAATTTATTTATTTAGACGCTGTTAATTTGGATTATGATCGAGAAGAATTTTTTGAAGAAATGTGGACACGGATAATGTGTATTCGAATCGAAGAAAATGAAGATTTCAAATTTCACGACGTGATACAGCTTGGGATAATGGTGACGGGTAACAAACGAAGGCTACATGTGTTTTTGAAGTATCCAGCGTTTATTATCCGTAGCTGTTATTTCCTCACACATTCGCCAAATATGGGACTTGAATTGAGAAATGATGGTAACGGGTAATGAGCGATGGGTACGTATGGTTGTAAGTATCCAACGCTCCTTATCTGTAGCTATTGTTGTTTAAAACTTCGCCAAAATATGGGTCTCACTTTATTTTCTTGTTTCTCATAATTTTACTTTAATAAATTTTATTATGGGGTAGTGGTTATGAGTAAGGAGTATTGGCTACCTATGATGAAGGAGTATCCAGTACTCCTTATCCGTAGCTAATATTCCTTCAGGATCTTCCAAATATGGTATGCGGATTTTGCTTAGCCGAAAATCAGAAACTTCCGAAGATTTATCGTGCTATTTCTCTGACTTGCGGTCATTCTAGCGGATATCGTCCAGTGGTAAAGAATGACGTACACTTATGTTTACGTGTGTACAGCATTCTTTACTGTTTGTCGCTATTTTGCACAATCAATGATCAGAAAAGTTATGAAATGCTTTCGTCTAGGTATTAGTTGGGGGTATTGGAGGTAAGAAAATGGTAGTTGCATATTTTGAAAGCAACTCGCATTTTCTTCCCTTTAATAAATCTCAAGGGAACCAAAGTACCAACGGGATCACGAATTTTTAGAAAATTGATTATCGCGACAAATGGCAAAGAAGGTGAAGACCCAGTTTTATGTCGATAAACTGCCGCTGTTTCTTCCCCAGTAATTCTGCGAACTGATGGAAGTGGAATTTTGAAAAATGACCTATAATTTGTTTGAAGCAACGAGGGACAAAGATGATCCACTGAGTCAGTGGGTGCTCTCTGTCCTTCGTAGTTTTGGATAAATATTCTGCTTGAATTTCATCGTGAACAGGAATCATTAAAAAAAAATGAAGTTTTCTGACCTGAATATTGTAATGAGAAAAGAAGACGAAGTTCGCCTAATTTGTGAAGTCCTAATTGTTAAGCTCTGTAGTCATTACCGTAAGATGTCGTATTTTTATCTATTTTCTAAGAATATTTTAGGCAAATTAGTTTTATTGTGAAATAATCGGGGGTGTTTGTGTAAGAAAACGGTAGCCACGTGTTTTACGAAGTCGCTACTGGTTTCTTATTCAACGCACACTCCTGATTGATATCAACGATTTTACAATTTCTAATATAATGCTTTCGAGGGTGCTTGCTGGAAGGAAAGTGGTAGTCGCGTGTTTGTGAGTCGCCACCACTTTCTTATTTAGCAAATACTTCTAAGAAATGTCAACTATTTTGAAATTTTTGCGTGGAAAGAAGAAAGAAGAAAATTGAAATTTTCAACAGGATAATTAATTTTGTTTTACGTGAAATGAATTATGGTAATGATTTAAGCTTGAATTAGGTCGTGGTCTTTTAATAATTTCCGTCGATTTTGCAGTGAAATACTCAGAGAAGTGGGGATAGTTCCTTTCGCTTCGAGAATATGCTTCATTATGTTTGTTATTTTCCTGAATAAGATTTTGGGATGAACGCTATGGTAATTTTTGTAAATGAAAAAAAAAATTTGTACATGAAGAGTGATTTGCGTCTAATCATATTTTAATTTATGTAAACTTGAACTGAATGAAATGGATTCCTTAGAGACATTTCATGCAGTAAAAAAAATTTACCACCAATGAGTCGTAGAACTTATTGGGTGCTTTTTGAATTAGTTTATGGGGGAAAATGAAGCATATGTTTGCAGGGTATGGTTACATTATTATCGCATTTCTTGTATTTTTTGGGACTAATTTTGTCACTTGTTGAGTGATAATGAAGTCAGAAAAGAACCACGTATTTTTTATCCTTAACGGAGATGCGAGAGCCGTATGAAGAGGGTCTATATTTTTACCTATGCAGGTAAATAATCGTATAGGAATGGGTTGTAATAACAACACAGGTATAAAAAGGTGAACGACCGACCGTGGTGTAGTGTGTCAAGGTGAGCGTGGAAGTGTTTGTTTGTACCGCGTAATAAAGCGAGGTATGAACGGTTTCTTTTTACTGTATCTTTTTATACAGGGAATGATGGGGGTATAACGATACGTGAATTCTATAATTATTATAATTCTAAAGGATATAATTATTAACTAAAATTAGTACCCAACACCTAAGTTTCATTAACTACTACTTGTCATCCTGGGGTCGTATTATTGGTTGCTGGAGTGGAGCCTTTTTCTGGTGTTTTTCTTTTCTTTTGTGTACGGTCCACTCTCTGCCTCCATTTTCAAAATTTCTAATGCGTCCGCGAGTTGATGTAACTGTTCTAGGGTGCCTAGGGTAGTATTGACGGGAGGAGTAGTGGGAGGGGTGTCAAAAACTGAAGCTCGTGCCCCTGAATATCGCATGGTTGATTGTTTTCTGAAAAAATAATTCTTGCGACGTATCGCACGTTGTTCGTGAGCTATTTTGCAATTATTAATTTTATTTCTCATAAAAGTATCTAGTAAGTAATTAGGTACTTTAGTATATGAATTATAGCGATAGGGGAAAGTTTTGAACTCATAACTTTTACTATTATTAACCGATTTTTTCGTGCAATTAGGCTCGATATCGATATTTTCAAATGAGGATGGTAGATCTAGTTCCCATATTCCTTCTTGAAAATTTTTTATAGTGAAAAAGTCTTGGTCTGTTTCCATACTTTGTATCATTTCAAAAATACTTAGTTCGGCTTCCTCAACTGTTGCTATGGTTTCATTCAAGTTTTCGATCTGTAAGTTGGTTTTAGCTGAACATAGAGTTGGCTTAAACATCCCTTCTGTGGAAATAAAGCAAATTTCCATGGGATGTTCGGGATCAAAATTACAAATTAATTTTCTTTCATGCAAATTGAGCGATATTTTCCAATAATCCATAGAGAGTCTACCCATAATAAATACTTTTTCCGCGGAATCGATTATATAAAATGGGATATTTATTTCTCGATTTCCCAACGTCAATCGTATTTCTACAGCAAACTTCCTTCCTCTTTCAACTTCGTAGGCTGACCGTTCATTAGAATGAACGACTTTTACACCCTAGCAAGTAAAAATTTGATCAAATTTAATTTTTACCATAAGCAAACTTCCTTCCTCTTTCAACTTCGTAGGCTGACCGTTCATTAGAATGAACGACTTTTACTGCATATGAAAGCTTCTGTTAGAAATTCATTCATTCAACCTTTCGTATTCCTGCCTACTCTAATGTGTTTTTTTTGAGGAGAGAAGAACTGAGACATTTATATTTAGTTATGTGTCCAATTTATACATACTCTGAGAGAAGCGTAATCAAATTAACCACCTCCAACCTCCACGTTATGAAAAATTGAAATCAATGAACAATAACTCATGATTAAATATTCTTCGAAGTAAAAAATTGATTCAAAATTCAAATTGAAATTGAAACTAAAATCTACTAATTCATTAATTATTTCTACCTATTATTAATAAGTACAGGTAATTTCTATGAAACTTCACCAAGTTTAACGACAGGGTCGGCCGCAGTGATGTGATCACAAGTTGACATTTTCCAACTTTTAAAACGTTTTTTTTTTCCTATTTTGATGATTGTCTTGATTTTTGACAGAAAATTTTTTTTCCAGGCTAACGAAACGAATGGAAACTGAATCACAAGAAGTAAAATTTTTATACTTAGGTGAAGTTAAATTGGAGTTTTTCCGAAGAGCTTATTTCTCAATAAGTACTTGCGAATAAAGAATGATGAAAGTTGAACTTTTGAACTTTAAGAAAAAATATCTTGAGAACTATAGCTTCCTAAAAAAAATGTAATGAAGTGATAATATAAAAGTTTACGCCCAACAATTCTGCTTCTCTCCACTTTCAGGCTGAAATGCTCGATTAGCTGTGAAAATCAGTTTCCATTGTCAAAAACGATTTTAAAAATGGGAACAAATTTTCAACCATCAAGAAATAATTTACTACGAAAAGTCTACTACGTAAGTGATGAAATTTAATAATTTTTCGAGTGCCTTACAGGCAATTTCGTGAGAGTTTTGGAAAAAAAATCCGAGTTTGCGTATCACTGATAAGGTTCTGGTCTGCCTGGAAATAGCTCTGTCAGAGTTCAACGGGTACCCAGATTTCCGGGTTTCCGGGTTCAACCCGGAAAGCAACCTGGTTACCCGGGTACGGAACCGGGTAGTGAAAAATAATGAAAAATGCGTCGTTGCCACACCAAAGTAATGAAAAAAGTTCATATTTATACATATAGCGATCCTACCGATATAAAGATGAAATATCCACAATATTTTCGAAGATCAAGCATTGATTTAAATCAACGAATCAAGTAAGTAAGTTTTTTTCATTTTTTTTTGAACACATAGGGGTAACTTACATTGTAATTCGTAGTTGAAATTTAAGTAAAATTGAGTACTCAGAATTTGTGAAAACTATGAAGAAACATTGCTAAAATTTATTGAAATGGCAAACAAAATTGATAACAAGAACATTCTTAGCGAAGATAACTCTCCGATATCTTTACAGAAATTATAACAAAACTTCAGCAATTCACTGAGTGCAAGAGTTTTTTTGCTTTTTGCTAACTCAGGTGACTGGTTGCTTTTAAATATTTTTCTGCTTCTAATTTTCAAGTTTCAACAAACCTCCCATATACATACTTGTTATAAATATTACTTCTTTACTGTTTAGTTTTAACCTAAAGAAAATGGCTCGGCATGTGCACCTGAAGACTATTTTCAATTTGTCAATTTTCTCATTTTATTTTATACTTAGGTAACTTGAAAGATATTAGATTTCTCAACACAAATCCAGAATAAAATTGAGCCACCTACGAAATAAAGAGTACTTAACGTCGTTTTTTACAGGAAGCAAGTTTATTTAGATATTTTATTTTATTAATTTAAATACAACAGTGAAAATTTCATTTCTTTTGTTGCTAAACACGGAGAAAAGGATGTGACAAATCTAATTAAATCCAAAGACAAATGTCCGAATCTGATTAGGTCTGATGTGGTCTGATCCAATTACATCTCCCCTAAAGGAAACGCCTTCTAGAAAATTTCCAAATTATTGAAGCAAGCTCAAGTTCCAAGTGATTAATTTTACCCTACATAGCTTTTGCTGAGTAAAAATGGATTTAAAATTCAATTAGAAATTGATTAAAATTTATCTACGATTTACCAAGCGAAATTTCGTTTAATTTCACATAGAAATCATGATTTACCTAGGCACTAAAATTTATTCTTCGGGGAAACTTATTTACTATTAAATTTGAAATACAAATCAGAATTCATTGCATTAGCTTATTAAGTTATTAGATTCATTTTGAATACAAATCGAAATCAGCTGATCACTTAAAAATTATCTGTTGAAGATTTTGAATTTGAAATTAAAATTTGCAGAAAATCAGCTGAAAATAGAATTTGTCTCATGTTATAGGCGACCTTAGCAAGTAAAAATTTGATCAAGTTCAAATTTTATGATAAGCAAACTCTCTTTCCTCTTTCAACTTCGTAGGCCTGCAGCTGTTCATTATAATGAGCTACTTTCACTGCATGTGAATTGTGAAAGCTTCTGTTAGAAATTCAGTCATTCAACCTGTCTTATCTCTACTCTAATGAGTTTTTCGAGGAGAGAAAAGCTGAGACAATTGTATTTAACCATGAGTCTAATTGACATGCGATGTCCAGGAAAAAATGTCATCATTTTCATGAGTCCAATTTACACATACATTCATATGGACCACTCTTATGTACTGGAGCGAAGCGAAATTAGTAATTAAATTTTCCACCTCCTCCTCCTCCACGTTATGAAAATTTGAAATCAATGAACTATTCTTCAAAGTAGAAAATTGATTCAAATAGAAATTGAAACTAAAATCTACTAATTCATGCATTATAATAATGACAAAAGCCTAAATTTCACTGACAAATTTGGCTGAGTGCGAGACACAGCGGGATTTCTGAGTGACTGCGGATACCCTTTCCCACGATCTTACGAGTATGCGCAACCGGTATGGATTGGTTATCTTTAATTATTTTCACCAATTGAAGCGTAGAAGCATCCGCCAATTTTAGTACAGGTAATTTCCATCAAACTTCACCAAGTCTAACAACAGGGTCGGCCGCAGAGACGTGATCACAAGTTGACATTTTCCAAATTTTAAAACGATTTTTCTATTTTGATGGTTGCCTTGATTTTTGACAGTAAAAGTTATTTTCCAGGCTAATGAAACATATTACAAAAAAATGAATGAAAGCTCAATAATTATAGGGTGTGAAATTTTTATAGGTGAAGTCAAATTGGGTTTTCTCCGGAGAGCTTATTTTTCAATATTATTTGCGAATAAAGATGAAACTTGAACTTTTGAACTTTAAGCAAAACCATCTCGAGAATGAATCAAGTATGCTTTCTAGAAAAAATTAACTGACTCCTCTCATACATATAGAATTTCACGCCCAACAATTCTATTTCTCTCCACTTTCTGGCTAAAATGCTCGATTAGCTCAGAAAATCTGTTTCTATTGTCAGAAATGATTTAAAAAATGGGAACAAATTTTCAACCAAAAAATAATTTTACGAAAAAGTCTCTACGTAGGTAAGTGATGAAATTTTATCATTTTTTCAAGTGCCTTACAGGCAATTTCAAGTGTGTCCAAGAGAAAAATCCAAATTTTCGTATCACTGATAAGGATCTGGCTTGCCTGGAAATGGAGAACTTGCATCTGTGTGCAGCGAAACTTCCGTGCTCTGAAAAAATGCAATAAAGTTGTAATTTACCAAGTAAACATTTGATTCAATTTAAAATTGAAAAAGAAAATCAAAAAAATTTATTTTTGATTTGAAATTGGAACTGAAATTTCTTTTAAAAAATCGACGGTTCTAATTAAAAAATGAATGAACAAAGTAGAGAACAAAATTTCCTATCAATGAAACGTGATTTTTAAGAGCTTTATATTTTTGAGAATTCATATTTCAAGAAAAAATTAATATAGGCTCCACTCCACTGATCAGAGAATCTCTCAAGGCATCCGTCTCTATAAGTACGAGTAATTTAAACAGAGCCGCCATTTTTGTAAAGAACATGGTCTGAAGTCACCATAACACAAATTTTAGCAGCCCAAGTTTAATTTTGGAAAATTTCTGAAAATCGAAAATTGGCCATATTCAGCGATGTAAGCATGTTTTTTTTCAATATTTTCAAACACATGAGTAACTTTTGAATAAATCGCAAAAAAATGGCCAAAAATCATAATCGAATGCAGTGGAGAGACCTTCATTTTGAGTTGAAAGCCACTCAGAAATTTTTTTGGCTCCAGATGTGGATCCTCAAAGAGAGGGCATTTTTGAAAAAATCGTTTTTTTTTCAACTCTAACTTCTACCCCATCTGTTTTAGGAAAACTGGCCCAGTTCTAAAAGATAGTCTTGGGGATTCAAAGTCGACCTGAGCTACATATTGTCATAAAAATCGAAGACTACTTTCAGGGTTCTACTAAGCAGTTGAAGATTTGCAAATCGCAATTATTTTCGGGTAAATTAGTGTTTTGAAAATTTTTTCTTATTGAATATCTGACATTTATTTTGGCAACATGTCGAAAGATATTGTTTCTGAAACCGGGAAAATATCTAGCAACGCAATGGTGCCAATTTTTTGGTCATTGTTGCCAATTTCCAAAAAAAACGAGAGAAATTATCAAGTTTTTGGCTATTTTTCTCTATATTTTTCAAAATTGACAAAATAACCAACAAATTGGCACTACTGTTGTTCCAAAATATTTTACCCGGTTTCGAAAATGATATCATTCCATGTTTTGGTATCTTTTAATGTGAAATATTGAAGAAGAAAAATTTCCAAAACACCAATTTATTACCAAAAAATACGCCATTTGCGAAGTTTCGATCACTCAGCAGAATCCTGAAAGTTGTCCTGAATTTTTATGGCAATTGCCTAGGTTGATGTAGAAGCTCTAATACTATCTTTTGGAACTGGATCATTTTTCTCAAAACAGGTTAGGTAGGGATTGGAACAGAAAACTAGCGGTTTTTTAGAAAATTTAACCTATTTTAGACCCCATATTTCTATTCTAGGGAAAGGTACCACCAAAGTTGAAAATTTTTCTGAGTGATTTTCAACTCAAAATAAAGGTTTCTATTAAATTTGGTCAAAATCCCATTACAATACTTACATTTTGAAAATATAAATCACCAAAAATGATCAATTTTTCAGACTACAGTTTCAGTTTCTAATCATTTTTTGAGCAGGATACTCAATTGACAGAGAAAAATGGATATGAAAACAAATTGGTTTGGTATTTTCCCAGTGATAAGCATGAAAAATCCTTTCTTCTTGCTTTATTCGTGCCTAATTTATGTTATGGTGTTGTTTTTTTGACGTTTATTGATCATTTGTTAGATATTAATTAATCATGAGTGAAATAAATCCGTCGGCTCCCGATGACGAGTTGATGATGATTTGTACCTACACCACCAGACTTACGAGATTTCGCTCAGAATTTAAAAGACTAATCTTTACCAAAAAAGTCGAAGAAACAATATCAACTAGTGTATTATACGAGTACATTTTTGAAGTGGCAATCAGAACATCAAGTTAATGAATCTTTATTTAGTGAAATTGTGGTCTTAGTTTACTTTGAAGAGCAAGTAATAAAGATCAATAATGTCCGAATATCTTATGTAGTTTGTATTCCATGTTACACAAGATGATATTTTTCAAGCAGAAAAAAGACATCTACATACATAATATGGTCATCTTGACGCATTCTTAAAGAATAACTCAAAAGGTTGTAAACCCAAAAAAGCAAAAATCTTCAGAGATGAAGAAATCTGAAAATTTATTGAAACTGCACCTGATGAATGTTATTTAGGTAGCTATGAAAGTAAGTATTCTCTTCATATGCTTTGAGATTTGTTTGTAATGTTCTTATGGTGATGTTTCATTTATTTCTCTAATGTTCGCTTATCTTGATATTCACTCTTTGTACTCTACAAGAAAAGGTTCACTTTCGCCTCATAAGTACATACTTATTATAATAATACTTACCTATACTATTTCAATCAAAAAATAATTTTACATACCTATGAAAAGTCTCTAAGCAAAAATGAAATTTTATAATTTTTCGAATGCCTTACAGGCAATTTCGTTTGTGTACAGAAAAAAATCCGAGTTTGCGTATCACTGATAAGGTTCTGGCATGCCTGGAAAAAGAGATCTTGCATCTGCGTGCAGCAAAACTGAACAATAGAAGATGCATGAAACTAACCGATGTCTGATCAGGACTTCCATCCTGTTCCGGACATATCAGAACCTTATCAGTGATGCGTAAAAACGAGATTTTTTTCTGGACATATAAACATAATAAACGTATATTTCGTAAGGTAAAAAAATAAATAATCAAGTTGCAAAACAAGTAAGCATTTAATTCAATTTAAAATTGAAAAAGAAAATCAAAAAATTTTTTTTTTGAATTGAAATGGAACTGAAATTTTTTGAAAACCCCCAACGGTTCTAATTAAAAAGCGAATGAACAGAATAAAGAACAACATTTCCTACCAATGAAATGCGAATCTTAAGAGCTTTATATTTTCGAAAATTCATTTTCAAGAAAAAATGAATAAGCTCCACTGATCAGAGAATCTTTCAAGGCATTCGTCTCTATAAGTACATACGAGTAATTTAAACATGACCGCCATTTTTGTAAAGAACATGGTCTGAAATCGGCATAACACAAATTCCAGCAGCCCAAGTTTAATTTTCGTTAATTTCTGAAAATTCAAAATTGATCATATTCAGCGATTTAAGTATGTTTTTTTTTCAATTTTTTCAACCACATGAGTAACTCTGGAGTAAATTGCAAAAAATGGCCCAAGTTTTTGATAGAATTCAGTAGAGCCTTCATTTTGAGTTGAAAGCCACTCAAAAATTTTTTCAAAAAGGGAGCATTTTCAAAAAAATCGCGGTTTTTTGTTCTGATTCATACCATGTCTGTTTTGGGAAAACTGATCCCGTTCCAAAAGATAGTCTTTGAGATTCTGAGTCGACCTGGGCTTCTGACATAAAAATTGAAGACCACTTTTAGGATTCTACTGAACGATTGAAAATCTTCAAACCGTAATTATTTTAGGGTCCAATTTTTCAATAATTGTTGTCAATTTCCAAAAATCGGAAAAAATTATCGAACTTTTGGATATTTTATGGACCCTAAAATTGGCACCACTGTTTTTCCAAAATATTTTCGCCCGTTTCAATAGCGATATCATTCCAAGTTTTGGCATCTTTAATACAAAAATATTGAAAAAGAAAAATTTCCAAAACCCCAATTTACTCGTATCTAAAGATAAGCAATTTGAAAATTTTCAATCACTCAGCAGAATCTTAAACGTTGTCTAAAATTTTCATGGCAATGACGTAAGTCGACGCATAATTTCTAACACAATCTTTTGGAACTAGACCATTTTTCTCAAAACAGCGCAGGGTAAGTAGAGGCTGGAGCAAAAAAACGATCGATATTTTAGAAAATGTCAACTAATTTAGGCCCCCATATTTCCATTCTAGAGATGGGTACCTCCAGAGTTAAAAATTTTTCTGAGTGACTTTCAACTCAAAATAAAGGTCTATATTGAATTTGGTCAGTATCCTCAAACATGAAAACATAAATCGCCGAAAATGGTCAATTTTGAAGGTTTAGAAATTCTTTAAAAAATCAGAAAATCAATTTGGCTAGCTGAAATATTGGTTTCAGACTATGGGCTTTTCAAATATCTTAGTGCTGCTTAAATCAGAGGCGGAAACCTCGAGTAATTCCTGGAAAGCTCTATAGAAAAGAAAATTTGGACTCCATTGATGAGAAATTTCACGTTCAATGATTCTGTTTTCAATCTTTTTTTGAGCAGGATACTTAATTGACTGAGAAAAATCAGTTTTCGGCTAAAAACGATAAAAACACAATGTTAAAGGAAAACATTTTCAACCAAAAAATTGGTGTAGTATTTTCCCAGTGATACGCATACAAAATCCTACTACGATCATTAGTTGAATAAAATTCCAAAAGGCGACGACGACGCGCGACGCATAAAACACACTATTTAATGTAGCTTCCAAAAACTCAAATTTTAATCAGGATCAATGGCGAAAAAGAATTCTTCGATCTATTGGAGGGAATTCAAAATCGTGAATCCAATTTTACTGATTTCTTATATGAATTTCTGAGAGAACGTGAAAGAAAAGCGAAAGAAAAAGCTGAAAAAATAACAGCGTCTGCAGATGAAATAATTAATTTACCTAGAAGACTTCATTCAAAGATAAGCAGGATACTCAATTGACCAAGAAAAATCGGTTTTCGGCTAAAAACGATAAAAACACAATGTTAAAGGAGAACATTTTCAACCAAAAAATTGGTGTAGTATTTTCCCAGTGATACGCATACAAAATCCTACTACGATCATTAGTTGAATAAAATTCCAAAAGGCGACGACGACGCGCGACGCATAAAACACACTATTTAATGTAGCTTCCAAAAACTCAAATTTTAATCAGGATCAATGGCGAAAAAGAATTCTTCGATCTATTGGAGGGAATTCAAAATCGTGAATCCAATTTTACTGATTTCTTATATGAATTTCTGAGAGAACGTGAAAGAAAAGCGAAAGAAAAAGCTGAAAAAATAACAGCGTCTGCAGATGAAATAATTAATTTACCTAGAAGACTTCATTCAAAGATAAGCAGGATACTCAATTGACCAAGAAAAATCGGTTTTCGGCTAAAAACGATAAAAACACAATGTTAAAGGAGAACATTTTCAACCAAAAAATTGGTGTAGTATTTTCCCAGTGATACGCATACAAAATCCTACTACGATCATTAGTTGAATAAAATTCCAAAAGGCGACGACGACGCGCGACGCATAAAACACACTATTTAATGTAGCTTCCAAAAACTCAAATTTTAATCAGGATCAATGGCGAAAAAGAATTCTTCGATCTATTGGAGGGAATTCAAAATCGTGAATCCAATTTTACTGATTTCTTATATGAATTTCTGAGAGAACGTGAAAGAAAAGCGAAAGAAAAAGCTGAAAAAATAACAGCGTCTGCAGATGAAATAATTAATTTACCTAGAAGACTTCATTCAAAGATAAGCAGGATACTCAATTGACCAAGAAAAATCGGTTTTCGGCTAAAAACGATAAAAACACAATGTTAAAGGAAAACATTTTCAACCAAAAAATTGGTGTAGTATTTTCCCAGTGATACGCATACAAAATCCTACTACGATCATTAGTTGAATAAAATTCCAAAAGGCGACGACGACGCGCGACGTATAATACACACTATTTAATGTAGCTTCCAAAAACTCAAATTTTAATCAGGATCAATGGCGAAAAAGAATTCTTCGATCTATTGGAGGGAATTCAAAATCGTGAATCCAATTTTACTGATTTCTTATATGAATTTCTGAGAGAACGTGAAAGAAAAGCGAAAGAAAAAGCTGAAAAAATAACAGCGTCTGCAGATGAAATAATTAATTTACCTAGAAGACTTCATTCAAACATAAGCAGGATACTCAATTGACTGAGAAAAATCGGTTTTCGGCTAAAAATGATAAAAACACAATGTTAAAGGAAAACATTTTCAACCAAAAAATTGGTGTAGTATTTTCCCAGTGATACGCATACAAAATCCTACTACGATCATTAGTTGAATAAAATTCCAAAAGGCGACGACGACGCGCGACGCATAAAACACACTATTTAATGTAGCTTCCAAAAACTCAAATTTTAATCAGGATCAATGGCGAAAAAGAATTCTTCGATCTATTGGAGGGAATTCAAAATCGTGAATCCAATTTTACTGATTTCTTATATGAATTTCTGAGAGAACGTGAAAGAAAAGCGAAAGAAAAAGCTGAAAAAATAACAGCGTCTGCAGATGAAATAATTAATTTACCTAGAAGACTTCATTCAAAGATAAGCAGGATACTCAATTGACCAAGAAAAATCGGTTTTCGGCTAAAAACGATAAAAACACAATGTTAAAGGAGAACATTTTCAACCAAAAAATTGGTGTAGTATTTTCCCAGTGATACGCATACAAAATCCTACTACGATCATTAGTTGAATAAAATTCCAAAAGGCGACGACGACGCGCGACGCATAAAACACACTATTTAATGTAGCTTCCAAAAACTCAAATTTTAATCAGGATCAATGGCGAAAAAGAATTCTTCGATCTATTGGAGGGAATTCAAAATCGTGAATCCAATTTTACTGATTTCTTATATGAATTTCTGAGAGAACGTGAAAGAAAAGCGAAAGAAAAAGCTGAAAAAATAACAGCGTCTGCAGATGAAATAATTAATTTACCTAGAAGACTTCATTCAAAGATAAGCAGGATACTCAATTGACCAAGAAAAATCGGTTTTCGGCTAAAAACGATAAAAACACAATGTTAAAGGAGAACATTTTCAACCAAAAAATTGGTGTAGTATTTTCCCAGTGATACGCATACAAAATCCTACTACGATCATTAGTTGAATAAAATTCCAAAAGGCGACGACGACGCGCGACGCATAAAACACACTATTTAATGTAGCTTCCAAAAACTCAAATTTTAATCAGGATCAATGGCGAAAAAGAATTCTTCGATCTATTGGAGGGAATTCAAAATCGTGAATCCAATTTTACTGATTTCTTATATGAATTTCTGAGAGAACGTGAAAGAAAAGCGAAAGAAAAAGCTGAAAAAATAACAGCGTCTGCAGATGAAATAATTAATTTACCTAGAAGACTTCATTCAAAGATAAGCAGGATACTCAATTGACCAAGAAAAATCGGTTTTCGGCTAAAAACGATAAAAACACAATGTTAAAGGAAAACATTTTCAACCAAAAAATTGGTGTAGTATTTTCCCAGTGATACGCATACAAAATCCTACTACGATCATTAGTTGAATAAAATTCCAAAAGGCGACGACGACGCGCGACGTATAATACACACTATTTAATGTAGCTTCCAAAAACTCAAATTTTAATCAGGATCAATGGCGAAAAAGAATTCTTCGATCTATTGGAGGGAATTCAAAATCGTGAATCCAATTTTACTGATTTCTTATATGAATTTCTGAGAGAACGTGAAAGAAAAGCGAAAGAAAAAGCTGAAAAAATAACAGCGTCTGCAGATGAAATAATTAATTTACCTAGAAGACTTCATTCAAACATAAGCAGGATACTCAATTGACTGAGAAAAATCGGTTTTCGGCTAAAAATGATAAAAACACAATGTTAAAGGAAAACATTTTCAACCAAAAAATTGGTGTAGTATTTTCCCAGTGATACGCATACAAAATCCTACTACGATCATTAGTTGAATAAAATTCCAAAAGGCGACGACGACGCGCGGCGCATAAAACACACTATTTAATGTAGCTTCCAAAAACTCAAATTTTAATCAGGATCAATGGCGAAAAAGAATTCTTCGATCTATTGGAGGGAATTCAAAATCGTGAATCCAATTTTACTGATTTCTTATATGAATTTCTGAGAGAACGTGAAAGAAAAGCGAAAGAAAAAGCTGAAAAAATAACAGCGTCTGCAGATGAAATAATTAATTTACCTAGAAGACTTCATTCAAAGATAAGCAGGATACTCAATTGACCAAGAAAAATCGGTTTTCGGCTAAAAACGATAAAAACACAATGTGAAGGAAAACATTTTCAACCAAAAAATTGGTGTAGTATTTTCCCAGTGATACGCATACAAAATCCTACTACGATCATTAGTTGAATAAAATTCCAAAAGGCGACGACGACGCGCGGCGCATAAAACACACTATTTAATGTAGCTTCCAAAAACTCAAATTTTAATCAGGATCAATGGCGAAAAAGAATTCTTCGATCTATTGGAGGGAATTCAAAAGCGTGAATCCAATTTTACTGATTTCTTATATGAATTTCTGAGAGAACGTGAAAGAAAAGTGAAAGAAAAAGCTGAAAAAATAACAGCGTCTGCAGATGAAATAATTAATTTACCTAGAAGACTTCATTCAAACATAAGCAGGATACTCAATTGACTGAGAAAAATCGGTTTTCGGCTAAAAACGATAAAAACACAATGTGAAGGAAAACATTTTCAACCAAAAAATTGGTGTAGTATTTTCCCAGTGATACTCATACAAAATCCTACTATGATCATTAGTTGAATAAAATTCCAAAAGGCGATGACGACGCGCGACGCATAAAACACACTATTTAATGTAGCTTACAAAAACTCAAATTTTAATCAGGATCAATGGCGAAAAGGAATTCTTCGATCTATTGGAGGGAATTCAAAAGCGTGAACACAATTTTACTGATTTCTTATATGAATTTCTGAGGTAAGTGTTGCGAATCAGTTACTGATACCTACCAAGTGTTTTTATGACTCATTAAATCTTTGTTTTTTTTCCCATTAGAGAACGTGAAAGAAAAGCGAAAGAAAAAGCTGAAAAAATAACAGGGTCTGCAGATTCCAAAAACTCAAATTTTAATCACCAAGCAAACATTTGATTCAATTCGAAATTAAAATGATGAAATAATTAATTTATCTAGAAGACTTCATTCAAACATTTTTTTTTTTTTTTTTTGATTTGAATGGGATTAAAATTTCCTGAGTAGGTATATTATATCTCCGAAAACCCCAAAAACTAAGGGTTTTATGAAGAAATTGAATAAAATCGAGCATAAGATTTTCTACCAAAGAAAATCATTTTTTTCTTTGAGATTAAAAAAAATACTTCGAGCAAAAATTAGAAAGGTCAACAATGTACATATAGAAAAAATTTTCAAAAATAAATGTATGTATCATTGAATTTATGATCTTCTGATTCAGTCATAAAAATAAAATAATAAGATAGGCTACGATTGAGCAGAAAAAAATTTAAAAATTTCATTCAGAATCCTTACACTAAAACAGACACCCTCCCCCTCCCCCTGCACTTTTACCGTCTAGGACAATAACACCACATCACGACGACGTAAAAACTTCCTAAACAACGCGAAGCCACGCCGGATCATCCGCATTCAACACCACAATCCCTGCACCTGATTTTCTCATCTTTCAACACGAGAAAAAAATGCCAACTATGCCCGCGAGACACGCTTGCAAAAAAAAAAGAAGAAAGAAAGGAAAAGAAAAATAAGAGAAAAAAACTACAAACTTGATAATTATTTTTGATTTACAACACGGGAATTCTATTAAAGTGAAACCGCGGGCGCAGCAGCGGGCACACACGGTTTAAATTTGATGAAAAAAGTTGTTGTATACAATTTTGAACTTTTTATCATCTTCAAAAAAAAAGAGAAAAAAGCAAAAGAAAAAACTGTTATAAAAGTATATAAGTTTAAAAGCACATAAAAGTTGAACGGCAACTTGGTCTCTATCTTTTTGACAGAGAATTAAATTTTTCAAGAAATTCGCTTTTTAATTTGAAATATCACTCGAGTACTATGTAGGTACTTTGTGAAAAAATGTAATTTCTCTTAACTTGTTGTTGTCATCCTCGGGATATCTCTCAATGTTCTCGAGTAACTCGTACTACTCGTATTTTGATTACAAAGTAAGTGAGGAGTACACTGCAGGGTAGAAGAAGAGCGAGGAGAAAATACTACAAGAATTATATCGACAGTTTTACAACTTTTTGTCATCGTCTTCTTCTTCGTCTCGTCTCATCTCATCGCATTAGCAATCTATACTTACTTTTTGTTCGCAGCCAACTGCGAATTCTTTTCTTTTATCCTATCTCTCTTATCTTATTAAATTAAATTCGCTTCGACTCATTATCGACCTGTCTGCTAGTTCAAGTAATAACAACTCAGATTACACTTATAGCTTTCGGATGCCTAACCTAACCTACTTAACGTATGACCTTTTTTTTTTTTTTTTCTCCTCAAGCTGAATTCAAATTACCGTATAATATTAAAAGCTACGTATATACGAGATACTCGAGAAGTCTTTCCAATAGGTACCTCTGCCATTTTACTGGTTAGAATGGCGGAAAACACTTATGAAAATGTAAGTATTTGTCGCGAACGAGTTTAAACGCGCTATTAACACAACAACGTGAGACGAAGTGTACGGATTTTTTGATAACTTAATAACAAAAGCACTTCAACTTTGTTCCAAGTATCATTTAAGAAAAAATAATCCCCCATAAACGCGACTTTAGTTGGAAAAAAAAAGTTTTCCTCGCACATGTGTCGCTCAAAACTTACAGCTCGAATTGCTTTTTCAATAGTTATACCTACTAGAATTGATTCACGCTGTACCTACACTTGGTACCTACTTTCTTTTCGTGTTTTTAGCAACTGGTTATTTGAATCTTGGAAACATGTTTCGCAATCACACGATAAGAGTCGCCTGTCTACTGTATTTTATTGATAAAGGGACCCTTCTGGATCGTCTACGTTCAAAAATCATAGAATTTGAGAAGTTAGGTAAAACAAACACATCAAAAAAGCTGAAACATCCTATTTCTAATAGCTCAAGTCGATTTTTCAGGAACTTGGAAAAAATCAAAACTCTACACAAAATACTTGGTTCGACTTAAAATGCTCAAACTAATTCATACCACCCGAAGATTTTTTTTTCAAAGTTCATAATTAGGTATTTTTAATCTCACCTCCTCTTCTCCTTTTAACCACTCACAGAACAAAATTAGCCCAATTTCTGCCAAATTTTTATATGAACTACACGTTATCGATACTCTATACACACAACTCGCAACCATAAAAAACATCGAACTGCGAATTAAATGCAAAAATACTCGTAAATCTTCCAGATGTACGTAAAACTGCAACCATCTGGGATTTAAGTCGATCTATTTTCTCGCAAATTTAACATTCAAATGAAAGGCGAACGAGACCAAGGGACGTACCAGTGATGTCAACCCATATCAACGAGAAATAAATTCCACCAAAAGTGGTCTATATATTCGTTCGAATGAAGTTATAGGACATCGAAAACACTTTCGTATTGGGAATAAATAAAGGTATACGGATAATAGATATCTTTAGGGGGGTTAAACCTACGAGACGAAAGAAATCCAGATACAAAAAATGGATACTTTTATAAGTAGGTACTCTCTCAGTTGTAAGGGGATATTGCATTATTTTGCTATTTGAGGTAATTTTCAAAAAGTTTATTCTACATTATTAGTATCCATACTAGATAAATCTAGCAAGAAAATCATTTCAACTCACTACTCGACAGCTAAAATAAAAAGCCTTAAATAATTTCTCTCTCTCAAAAAAAAAAACTCATGAAAAGACGTTGTGAAAGAGGGGATAGGATCACACTGTCAAAAAAACATGTAAGGTAGAGTGGGGTAATTGCAAAGCACTTTTTGATTAGTGACACTTTGAGAGGGCGCTGTGAGAAGACTATTGCACGGATGAAGCTGAAATTTGTACCACTTATACTTCAGGGGGTTCTCCATCAATGGTAAAATTTTGGTACAATTTGGTTCACAAATCGTGGAGAAAATTGCAATTTGAAAATTTGAAAATCGACTTTTGCATTTACCCCGTGTTAGGGTAAATGCAAAAGTGGGCAATATTTTTTTCATTTTTTTATTTTTTTGAATTTTCAACACACTCGCTGTATTCTACGTGTCATTTGCTAACTTTTGATGTATTCGTGGTCTTGATTCGGTAAAAAATTCGATAACTTTTCCACTTCCCAAAAACATTTTTAGGGGAGTGAAAAAATGTTGAAAAATTATTTTTTTTAAAACTCGCTAAAATGAACAAAAAATCAACTATTGATCATTTCTGATGTTTTTTATGTAAAAAACTCGTCATAGAAATACATTTTTCGTCAAATATATTAGTAAAACGTTGAAAAGGAGCAATAATTTAAAAATTCAGTAAAACTGTTGATCACTTCTCTAACGTGTAACTCATCATGTGACGGTGGAAGTTTATTTTTTTTGTAATTTCGAACCATTTTCAAGTTATTTAGGGCAAAAAAATATTTGTGGTAAGTGCAAAAATGAAAAAAAAAATCGTTTTTGCAATTACCCCGAGTCAATTTTTTCTGAGGTAATTGCAAAAACGCAATTTACGGCCAAAATAAAAAAAAAATTCAAATTGCGATATCTTACCTTAAACTTTAATCCTTCATGACCCTAAATCGTGAAAATTCCAAATAAATCGACAGTTTTTTCTATTTCACATGCATTTTTTAAAAAAACACCTCTCACTTTACTTATGAGTGGTTTCAACATGCTTTGATAAAAGTGTTTGCTACGAAGCGACAAGTTGAACCCCGCGAGTTGTAACCAGGTGAATATGTCGGTAAAGGTTGTTGCTTCGACACCCCCTAGTTGGCACAACCAGAAAATTGATATTTGTTAGCATGAGATCACAATTTTGCAATTACCCCGTTTTTGCAATTACCCCACTCTACCTTACTTGATAGAAATGGGGCAAACAAGTCATAAAAAAGTCGATGTTTACATTAATGTTTGAAAAATTTTCACGTTTTAGGAGTATTTTTTAGGAAAAAAATATAGAATTTACACGCGAGCGAAAATTCTTAAAAAAATTGATTCAAAAACCAAAAAAAAAGTACCAATTTAACAAAAGAAAGGATTCCATTTTCGTACCTCTTAACCACACCATGGCGTTACATTTCATGGATTAGATTTTTTTTTTAATCACAAAAACTAAAATGGATATTTCTCATAAAAATAATAAATCAATTTCTATTTGCACCTATCGGCCGCCGTATTTTGAAGACATTTCTTCGAAATTCCTTATATTGTTAGGACGTATACGTATAGTCCGTTCCAAATAAGAAGTGCAAGCTGCAACCACGCAATACAACGCTGTACAATATTGAACTGCAACAACAAGGTTTAAAAAATATGTGCCTAAATCGATCAGAAGGCCGTTAATCCGTTCTTACAGGTAGGCTACTGAATTTCATTTTGAACCCATAGAACCTAAAAATCTGCCGAAGGCTCCAGAACGACTTCGAACAATCATCGTTCGACTAGGGAGTTCAAAAATAGGGTATCGGGAAGTAAATTGCAGCATTTTACATTTATTTGATCAAATTTTGATTTTTTTCATAGATAGGTATCAGGTAATAATGAATGAAATTTAGAAGTCCGAAAATTCACCAAAAATTGAGAAAAGAATTTCAGCAGCTGAAATGTGCGTGCGATATATTTGAAGGCCCTCTCGTGCACCTACACTTGAACTTACGATGAGCCTTGCTTCATCATTAAATTTCCTCCTACGATTTATGAAATACAAACACTGATTTGGATTACATATGCAGGTAAGTATGAATTTATAATAGTTTTCGTTCAATGTGAAACTAATTCATCTAGATCATATAAAAATCACTTCAGTAGGTACATACATTCGAATCATCAGATACGTAGAGAGCTCCGTTCACCTTCAAGTCTTACCTATCACTTGAGGCCTACACAATTGATCATGTTCCATCAACATGTTTCTTAATCTCAAGAAAATTTAACAATGCTGACGTCAAAATCTTCGAAAGCAACGGCTGCGATTAAAACTTTTATTGATACTTGACATACCAACTCTCTATTAGAAAAAGCGTCTTATAGTACATATTAGAACGTAATAATGCCTATCTCCCACAAACATGCAATAAATACTCAATTCTTACACGTTTGAACGTCATCGTGAAAAAATGATACAATAAACGACTTAAAAAGCACTTCACCCGAGTAAAATCTTATCAGCCAGATTACATCTTAAATGATTTATAAAGAATCATTTTAGAAAGTACACCTCAATATTCATCTTCAGCTAGCAAAAGAAATTTGAAATTCGTTCGAGTTCACGTTGCGTGAAAAAAAATCATTTCAAAATGTTGACTAAGTTTGTGTTGTTGTTGTTTTGTGTCGCGTTGATTACTGCCAAGACATTGGAGCATCGAAAATTGGGCGATCCGGCTACGACTGTAGCAAAAATAATTGAAGTCGAACGTAAGAATGTTATAGAATTGGAAAATGGTCAACCACAGCTAAATGCTGATAGTCATGTATTTCAAAATCCCAAAATGAAGGATGATAATGATGATGATGATGATTCTGATTCTGATTCTGATTCTGATTCTGATGACGCGGATAAAAATAAGAAGACCTCGCCTGACCTCGCCCACCACCAAGTCCGTCAACGTTGATCCTCCCATCATTAGTAGTGCTATACCGTCAGTCATTGTTCCTGCTCTATGATGATGACAAAAAACAAATTTAAGCGTAATAGACGAATCCTCGTTGAAAATGAAAAAGTTACACATCGAAAAATAAAAACAAAATGAAACAAATTATTAACATAGGCATTCAACAAGACAGCATCAGATTTATTGTTATAAATAGACCCAATACTAAAGAGTTGTAAGTAGTTGAATGCATCCAATAGTAGAACATAAATTAGTAGATAGAAATTATTTCTACAGACTCCTAACTTGTTATTAACCAGATATTTATAATATGCTCAATAAAAGAATAGAAAGAAGTACGTAGTATGAATATTACCTTCTTAGGTAGACCTAATTACCACAAGAGAGGGCCAAATCGCGTAACAACCCCAGACGAATCATCTGTAAAATGATTCTATGACGAATCACCTGTTTTCAAATCACGAATTGCGATTTTTTTCCTCTTATACGAGTATACAGTGCAATCTCGAGAAACAAAGAATGAAACGGATTTTCATCACAAATTAGGCACTTTACTTATTCTCTACATTTTGGTGATTTATATCATTTCGAATCATAAAATCCTGCAATCGCATAAAAAATGATTCCAATCACAAATCGTAAATGAAAATCAGCGATTTGAATCACTCCTACTCTAACTCGTCAACTAGGTATAGTTTTGAGTTTTGAATTACCTATTTTAAATTTTCAAAAACCGCTACTTCGACGCTCTGGTTTTTTCCACGGCATTGTCGTGTGAAAATTCTGACTCACACGCTCGCACGATGAACTTCTTACATTTTCTCATTCAACCGTATTTTTCATATTACATCTTTCAAGGATTAGGTATTCAAATTTTCATCAAAAATAAAGAATTTGAACAATCTTCGAAAAATACGAATATGAAAAATTTGGTTAAACGGGAAAATGAAACATGCTCCTCGGTCAAGCGCGTGGGTCAAAATTTCCCCACGACAACACCGCGGGAAAAAATTACGTGTCGGGCCAGCGGTTTTTGAAAATTTTAAAAATCAAAATAGTATTACTGTGGGAACTCAACTCAAAACTGGCAGCTGAAATTTTAATGGTTACGATATTTAGACCTAGGGCTAAGACCACTTTCCATCCAAATTCCTGAGGGACATTTCATGAGGTTTTTGTGCATCTCGTTTCGTCATGTACAGTAAATCAAATTGAAGTTTTCGTGAGTGTGAATCATTTTTTCCTGGAAAGTTCCATTTTTTTCTCCAAGTCTTGTTTGTCATGTGAATGATTTTTCTGTCAAAAAGTTATGTTTTTCTTTCTCAAAGTTTTTGCGCTATGTCATATTATTTTCTGAAAAATCCTATTCTTGTTGTAAAAGTTCTGAGCTGTCGTGTTATTTTGCGAAATGTTCTTTGTATTATTCTTTTCTCAAAGTTCTTGGGTGTTGTGTGAATCATTATTTTTTCCCCAAAAATTTTCATTTTGTTCTCAAGTTTTTGTGTTGAAAGGTTATTCTAATTATTATTTTCTGAAAAATTCCATCTCTCGCTCTCAAAATTCTTGAGTGTTGTGCTAATCGTAAATATTACTTTTCGTACCTACAGTGTTTTATAAGGATACTGCATACTTATGCCACATTTTAAGAAAATTGATGCAATTGAAGCAACTTTATTACATTTTATTTAAAAAATTTATAAATGAAAAAGAACAAAACCAAGCAAAACGAACATGTCAAAAAAAATAAAAAAAAAAAATAAAAAATAAACTCAGCTTTGTTTAACTACATTAGCACCGAATTTCAAGAAAATTGATGCTTTTGTTACAAATTTATGCTTAGTGCTTTGATGAAAAAAAATCATAAAATAATACGAAATGAAACATTACTTTGAAAAAACCAGACGAAAAAGATCTTCCAGAGATATACTGTTCAATGGCACATTATTCAGAAAAATACAGACAACAACCCTGTACCTGTTTTAGTAAGTGTAGGTAGGTAAGGTACGTACGAAATAAAAAAAATTTCATCGTCTGATAGGGGAACATCGTGGCAAACTTTTTACCAAGAATGAAATTTGTTGAGTAAAATTTCAAATTTACACAAAATGTTCAATTTTTTTCTTGAAAAAAAATTTCATCGTCTGATAGGGGAACATCGTGGCAAACTTTTTACCAAGAATGAAATTTGTTGAGTAAAATTTCAAATTTACACAAAATGTTCAATTTTTTTCTTGAAAAAAACCAATTTTTTAATACCTTGAGTGAAAAAAGAGAAAACAAATTACTTAACAACACAGAAATTCATGTTTCAAGGTTATATTTAGGGTATAAAATGGCGTGTTTCGAGGTGTAATCCCAGGAACATTTTTTGAAAAATTTTTGCTTTCAAGGTATACATACTTAAGACTCAAATTTTGAGGGTTTTCATCCTAAAAAACTTGTCTATGATTTTCTCTTTCTTTTAGAAAATTCCTTACCAAGTCACTGACTTATTCTATTCCTAACTTACTAGGTATATGTTACAAATAAATTACCATTTATTATCGAAATTTACGATATTACAACTTATGACTCATTTACCCCCTCCCTCTTCCCCCAGCTAACTATTCGTACAGGCCTTGATATGTCTTACAACCATTGAATGCCATTTAATTCGTATGGAAAAATTTCGCCTGACGTCATAATGTAGCCTCAGAAATCTTTTAAGGGTGAAAAAAACAAAGCATTAAATTTAGTCTTGCAATAGATATCTCGGCGCAAAGCATTATTTAGTAATTAGTTGGCCAAATAAAATAAAATATAGTGATCAACTTAGGTATAAGCAAGATATGAAGTAAGTAATCATTACAACAATAATTAATGATGAACAAAATAATAAATAAGTTAAATAAATAAAATATGCAGGGTGAATCAAAACATTATAAATAAAGAAAATAATGCAAGTGACCGTACAAAATATTCAGAATATGAAATATAATAAAATAAGCTGCTAGATAAACAGCTAATGAACATTAAAGAAAAATAAAACATGCTGTACAGTGTACACAGATCAGAATACCAACTAGCCATAAATAAAAGCAGCAGAAAACGCGTTAGGCTGGTGAATGTAGCAAAATGAAATGAAATGAAATTAATAGTGTCTACAATGAAACTTTCTGCGACCAGTTTTCATTTCTGAGTTTATAGGTAAGTAGTTACTTTTCTGTAGTAGGAAGTATTTTCTTTACTAGTCATTTAAGAAGAACGTTGAAAAATTTTGTATGAACACCAGATACCTATACTTAATAATGTTTTTCATTTATAGAGTTTCATTAAAATTACCTAAAGACCTGAATTGAGTAATGTACTTATTTGAATTTGACAAATATTATATAATATAATAGACTATTCGTCTTATTGTGTTCATGTTGGAAAGTTTTCACATGGATTATTCATTTTTTCCACTACATTGATTTCTTGGCAAGATTTGGTGTTCAAAATTGAAAATTTCAAGTTGTAGAAATGAATACTTACCTAAATTCAGATATAAATCATCTCGAAAAGAATGAAAATTGAAATATTCGACTCGTGGTCGCTGAATCCAAATACTGCAATGAAAAACAATTTTCGCCAAAAAGAACCGTCTATTGGATGAAAAATGCGATAAAGAAATATTTTTTCGATTAGGTGTTTGACTAATTTTACCATTTGCGATGCGTCGAAAATTGACACAAAAGTGAATATCACACTGGAAAATATTCACAAAACATAAAATTTTCACCAACAACTCATAACCAATGGCTCGACTTGAAAATCATTATCAACATTTTGAAGTTTGATAGGTATCTAGATTTGGCAGTTATTTTCAACGAAGATCGTACAGGAGACTTTCTACTTCCATTCACGTTTTCGAGAGGTTTCCGAAATTTTTATCCAGTTTCACAAAATTCTGACGATATTTCGATAATTCTTCTACCTACCATTTTAAAAGTGTTCTTTTTTGGTGTCAATTTAAAACATTCTTTTTGTAACTTTGTAACTTTTAGGCTTAAAAATAAATAATTCCACTAAAACATCGATCAAATTGAAATTGCATTCTTATATGTAGTTTCCTTCTTCGTAGATGATTTTCAATTGCTCTTACCAATTTTTGGTAAATTTCGTAGGCAAATTTGTCAATATTTTCAGCAATTTTCACAATATTACACTTACTCTTGTGATAAAATTGCCAGAAAAATAGAAGTGAATAGCAATCAGGAAAAAGAATGATGATAAATTTTTGTTTTCATAATTTTTTGCTGATTTCAATAACGGTTTCGCTTTTTGATTCGGATATAGTAGAGTATCACAATTAGTGATGTTTATTGTAAGCAGAATAATCACCAACTACATACAATAGAAGAATGGATCCAACTTTAATATAAACAAGCCATCAGCTATTCGCTGATTACAAGATAATTTTTGCATTTGCTTTCACCATACTCGTATTATGTAGTTGATGGTTGCATTGGTTGCTAAGCTCGCTTTTAAATATCAACTTGAAGCTGCTTTCCATTTCTTGATGTTTCTTATTATAACCAATTTATAAAGTAGAATGTAGGAGATACCTACTTACCATTTTTATTAGAATAAAGTCGGAAAATTTTTTCGTAAATTTGAACATTCAACTAAACAACTTTTGATGACATAATTAACATGATCTCATCTTAGACATTGAGCGTCAATTTAAAAATTTTATTTTTCTTATTTTTCAGTTCTACTTATATGGTTGATAGAAAGATGTTTGATTTTTATCAAATTGAATTCAAAAAATAATTTGTTGCACCAATCAAAAATTGCTAGGCAATTTTTTATGAATCCCACAACAAAATTTCAAATCATCATTGACGATAACAACTGCATGTAACTTTTTCGAATTTTTCGCCAAAATATTATTGCTTTAAAAATCATCCCGACCGACCTTACGTACTCTGATTGAGAACCCCCAATTATTCAAAAACAAGACAAAAATCACTCTGTTCAAAAATTGTATGTATAATCGAGACTTTTTACTCATTTTCACCAGAATTAATAATCATTTTGGACTAACAAATTCCGATTTTTTAATCCACATTTCAAGTACGGCAAATAAGGCAAACTGACTTTTTCTCAAAAAAGCCATTGATTCTGATCTAAAAATAATAAAGAACAGATTATAGTACTCGTTTTTGAAATTTTTTCGATGATTTTTATCTTATATAAGCTTACGTTAGAAAAATTGATGGCTGCAATTTATTTCAATAAGCTCCCCGAAAGGCGGGGTTTTGAAATTAAAATTTCTCCAGCCCCATGAACGCAAATGAAAAACCATCAGATAATATAGGTACATATTCTTCAAAAATTATGAAATGGCATGTTTAGATTGACCTCCTGAATCATTCAAAGTACCATTTTGAGTTTTAAAAAAGAAGAAATGTGCAGATTTGCACCCATGATAGGAAGACGGCGAACACCTTTCAATTACTTAATAAAAATTGAAGAGTTGAAAAAAAATGAAAAATATGATAATATGAAAAGTTGAAGAATAACGCTTTTTATAATACATAGGATAGGTACAAAAAACAAAGCCCCAACTCTCTGGATTAATGAGAAACGAGCAAATTAATTTAAACTAGAAAAATGAAAACACGATACTAAGTAGAAGGTAAATTTGTAATTCAGCATCTGAATTTGGAAACAAATCTTCAAAGTTAAAGTATAAAAATACAAAAAAGCAAATCAGCGAATTTAATTCAAAATTGAATTCAGCACCTGAACTTGGAAACAGATTCAAACAATAAAAATAAGAATACAAAGCACATACAAGTAAGTAATGAGGAAAATTAACAAAAAAAATTGCCCCTAAATTCATGTGCTGAATTTTAAAATCGTCAAGTCGCGCTATAAATTCATCAATTTTTCTTGAACCTACTTCGTAAGGTAGGTAGGTACATGTTTATTGTTTAATTGAATTTGTTCTCAAATACAGGTGCTCAATTAAATTGTTTTTTGTTGATTTGCCACATTACTTATTATTTGTGTTCTTATTTTTATTGTTTGAATCTAATCCCAAATAGGTGCTGAATTTACTTATAAATTTAAATTCGTTGATTTGCTTTTTTCTATTTTATTACTACAACTTAGAAAATTTGTTTCCAAATTCACGGGCTGAATTACAATTTATGCCTACTTATTTTGTAAGTAGGTATTGTGTTTTCATTTTTCTAGTTTGAATCAATTCGCACGATTAATTACAAATAAAAATAATTTATTTTTCAACGATGGATAGGTATGTTTTATTTTTGCAAAATGAAATAATTTATCGCGAAAAAACGCTCGGTAAGACACGCACTTTGAATTATTGAAATCGAAACATGGATACCGTAAAAACAGGATTGGATACAATCAGATGATTCTGATTGCAAGAGGTTTTTGCATTTTGCGTTTTTTTCTTCATTTAAATATGGTTCCATTGCTCGATAACGTTATAGAGTAGGTACCTACTTATCACACTTGATGTTTATAAGCACCAAGAACAATGATTAACGACTTCAATACACATAAACAAGACATCAGCTTTTCGCTGATTGCAAGCCAGTTTTTGCATTTGCTTTGGCTGACGGTTCCATTGGAATTTATATAGTACTTACATAGAATGTACCAACTACTTTTATTAAAATGAAGTCGACTAAATTTCTCATAAATTGGAACATTCAACTGAACAACTTTGGACGACTCAACATGATCTCACCGTAGGCATTTAGCATCACTTAAAAATTTTATTTTTCTGATCAGAAAGTAGTATTACGTATTGCCGAAAAAAGATGAAAATGGAAACGCTTCAAACGTAAAAGCGCTTAAGAAGATTCGTCCTTTGAAAAATGCACCTTCCGTATCTGCGGACGTTTTAGTAGATATTGTAACCCTAGAACTGAAAATGAAGCGTGGCTTCTTGAATTTTAATAATTTTTTCGCACCATTTTCCATTCTTATTTCATCTTTTGATGATTCTTCATTCAGAAAGTTGAACAAATAATCATCTCGAATTGAAAGAAAATGTACTTCTTTCAAAAATTTTTCAGTCGACGTAGAAAACCTCACAATATTCCCTTTTACGATTCATTCATTTTCCAATCAAAAAACTATCCATCCCATTCCATTATTCTTGCACACAAATTCACATCATAAAAATCCATCACTAAAATTTCACACACCAGCACAACGCAAATTTCCTTCACCCATCCTCCATCTTCCATCGTAACCATACCATAGGTACATTACATTATATCGCAAAAATGCCTACGTCCCATATACATAAATTGACCCCTGTTATATCTACCACACGCAAAATTACCTGCTAGATAGCCATAATTACCTGCTGGCTTTGGTCCCACTCCCATTATATCCTTGGGATGGTTTTGTTTAATAGCGTTCATCCGCCTATTCGTCAGCGGTTGACTGGAAGGCATTCCTCCAGGACCACCACCACCTCCACCACTGCCAGGTCCACCGCCACCTCCGCAACTGCTCCCAGATCCGAATCCAGGCTGCACAGGTCCAGATCCAGGTGCTCCTATCGGTCTAGGTCCTCTGGTCGGTTCAACGGGCAGAACTCGTCGACGTTTCTTGGGCAGCTTAGCCCTGGCCTGCGTATGCGAATAGTACATGGCGAAGTTGCTTACGATGACTGGAACTGGTAAGGCGATGGTTAGTACACCGGCCAGAGCACATAGGGCGCCGACAAACATACCGACGTAAGTTTTCGGTACCATATCACCGTAGCCCACTGTGGTCATGGTGACCAGAGCCCACCAAAGTCCCAATGGTATGCTATTAAAATCGTTGTGCGGATTGGTTTGGATTCGTTCCGCGTAGTATATAAGACTGGCGAATATAACTATTCCTAAAACTAGAAAAAATACTAATAGAGTCAGCTCCTTGGCAGATGCTCGGAACGTTTGCATGAGGATTTTCAGCCCGGACGAGTGCCTGGTCAGTTTAAATAATCTCATGATACGTATAATAGAGAAGAACTCTAAGATATCGGCGTTCTCCAGGTTGGCTGCGAATTTCTGCAGCGCCAGATCAATGTAGAAGCTGAACGTTGCGATGTAATCGATTATATTTACAGTAGCTTTGATGAAATCGCATTTATTCGGCGATGTCATGAAACGAACCACTATCTCGAACGTGAACCACGCGTTACATACGCACTCGACGTAAAAAAACGCATCGTGAGCATTTGTGGCCACCTTGTCTAACGTCCATGCGGTCACGTTGGTCGGTGTGTCTACGGTAATGTTGCGCACGTTTGGTACCCTCATGTTTGGATGCGTTTTTAGGCAGAAAGATATAATGGAAATACAAATGAAAAACACGGATACGATGCCGATTACCTGAAACAATACGAGAAACAGAACGAAATTTTGAGAATAAATGAACCGAGAAGGTGAGAAGATAATATTTAAACATTTAAACATATAAGTTATAAAATAATAAAAATGATCGACGATCGAGAGGGTCGAAGTCAAAACTGCGAAATGTAGCTAACGTAGAACATGAGGATCAATCATCAAAAGCAGCCGGTATGAAATCCAGAAATGGTAAGTTACAGACTACGAGTAAGTAATTATTTTCACCGTAACTGGCGATTTTGAAAATATTTTGGAGAAAAATTCTCAACAAAGGTAGAAGGAGGGCTCTGAAGGATCGTATACAAAAAAAAACGAGTAAATATTTGAATTCTGCTAGGTAAGTAGGTACCTCAGATCAGCAGACTTAGAATATTGACTTAGGTATCTAAAACAACAGCATCACAACGTATTATTCTAGGGTCATCCACGTCAATTCAATCAAGAAGTGGTAAGGGGGGTCGGAATTTTTTTTTGAAATTTTTCCTGTGGAAAGACCTTTTGAAGGGATGACCAATGGCGCAAATCGCAGCCCTTTGTAATGGGAGGAATTGCAGTATGTTCTGTCACTCTTGTGAGAGAAAATTGTTCTGTATTCAGCTGCAACTCATTTTAGTTACATAAATATGCAATCTGGTGGATTAATTACATAAAAGCGCCATCTGGTGAATTAGTTCTCTCATGACCAACAAGTTGTGAGAGCAATGAGCCAAACGCCAGTCATTTGGCGACTCCCAAAGTGTAAGCATTGGTATAATCTGTGTTCCAGAAATGAGATAGGCTCGTACCCATTCTCATATTTGCGTAATTCTAGAAATAGGCTAAATCTAGTTGCTTAAATCCAGTCATATTTTGAAATATGAACTGGTACAGTAATGTTCAAGTGATCTATTTCAAAATAGATTTGAGTTCCAGTTATGCAGATTGAGATCGTTCAGATGTACTCAGGTCCGTCAGTTATTACGTAAAACTGTATGGTATCCATATTTCAAATCTCATTTCAATGAGTAACGTAGATGGACCTTCCCACATCCGTTTATTGTTCCCTCCCATGGTGATGTTCTTAATTGCACTCCTTTAAGACATTTAGAATGTCATCTCCCTTTCCGTAATACTGTACTGGCTCAGTATATAGATAGAGTATAGATTATTCATAATCATGTGATATTCAACGAATAAACAATGGATTAATGAATAATCGGAGGATTTTTATTTACTAAGGTACATGTTTATTTGTTTGTAACTGAAAAGTAGGTACTGAGGTGGTGAATCGCCAAGTACTCGCGAAGGTCTTTGAAGCTAGGTGAAGCTCATTAGATGAGCTTATGTACAAGGTAAATTGCATGTGCACAAATGTGCAGAATCTACCTTCACACCTTGTTAGTGCAACCAGTTCAGTTATTATTGGAGATGTTCTGGTAAAAGTTGTAAGCTTATCTTTTGCAAATTTATACTTCATTAATTTTTTTTTTTTACAGTACCAAATATTTTTAACTGAAAACGAATCGAGTAATATGAATCTGCCAACAATGAATACGATGGAGACCTCGCCATCGAACGTAGAAACGAACTCAAACACCATAAGTATGAAATGATGCTTTGAATATTCGTTTGTGTACCACCGCTCTGTGTAAGTAAATATATTTATTTTTGTTCGGTACTTATGCAAATTTATAATTTATTATTTTTTTTTTACAGTTACGAGTACAACAAGTTTTAACTGAAAACGAATTGAGCGATATGAATCTCTGCCAACAACAAATACGACGGAGACCTCACCATCGAACGTAGAAACGAACTCGAACACCGTAAGTATGAAATAATACTTTGAATATTTGTTTGTGTACCACTGCTTTGTGTAAACATATTTATTTTTGTTCAGTACCTACTTATGCAAATATTTGAAAGCTAGGTATCGATTGTGGCATCCAGTGGTAGATTCCTTCTGGGTCTCTTGGCGTCAGAATTACTTGAACGAACTCCAGGTTCGCCATAAGTGTCGAAATAAAGAGAAAAACTTTGAAGTATACGACATCATTTTACTTGTAGTATCTGATAAAAATGTCCCTAATTTGAGGTGGCCAATATGGCCATTATTGAAGAGGTCTTTCCAGACTCTTCCGGTATCGTTTGAAATGTAGTAATTAGAATGGTGAATGGTACAAAAAACAAAATGCCCGTTCAGAAATTGGTTTACCTACCTGTGAATGTTGACCTCAATTAGTTGTAAAACTTTGTTTTTTTTTCTCAAATTGATGTAAATTTATCAAATTTTTAAAATTCTTGCTCAATTATGTCTTATTGTTATCAAATTTGTTGATAATGTAAATACTTATTGTTTTATTTTTTTTGGTAAGTAATTTTTTTGTTTTATTTGTACTGTACTTAACTTATATCTTATCTTATCCAAGATCAAGTAATTTAGCGTCAAATTTGTTTATATTTTTTTGTCTGCCTAGATTAATAATTGTAGTTTTGTTTGTTAAAAGTGAACTAGATTTAGCCTAATTTTATTATTTTATTTTCGAAGTTGTAACATGTATTGTTATTTTGTATTCATTTTTTTTTTTTGAAAAATCATATCTTTTTGTATTTTGATTGAGGTTATTCCTCAATCCGGCAGAGTATGTTAATGTAACCAGTTCGGTTATTATCGGAGATGTTCGGGTAAAACTTGTACGCTTATCTTTTAGTTTCCTCTTTCCGCTGTTTGGCCAACTTGTACAGTTTATTTGTAGGTACATATATGTATATTGTGTATGTAAATACAGTCCACTTTTCAATGAGTTTATTTGAATTATTTCGTTTTGTATTTTATTATTAGATGAACAGCCCGTCCTTTAGCCTTTTTTAAACGCTGCTGGGTGTCAAAGTTTTCAGTAAACTTAAAGTATCATCCATTTCAGCAGTGGATTACTCGTTAACCGAAATACTTACCAAAATGGAATTTTTTCCAACAGTTAACGGTTTTGAAAGGCTTTTTGGTGATATCATAACAATCAGTGTTGTCACTTTTTATCGTACAAAAAGTTAGCTTAAAGAGTTTCAAAACGTATGTTTTCATATCGTTCCGACTCTCAAAAATTCTGAAAAAAATATATTATGGACAACTTTTTATGCTGAATAACATATTAAAAAATTGAGATGGCATTATTTCGTAAAGTCCATTTTAAAAAATTGAAAGTTTGTGAAAAAAATGAGATTTTTTGATTTAGAACATGAAAAAAAGTTTTGATTGGTGAAGTTGGCCCATTTGTCCCCTATTTTGACATACTCGTTGAAAAAGTTGAAAAAACTCCTTTACTCAATGACATGAATAATTTATCACAAAAAAATCAAAATTCGAAAAAAAATTCAGAAAATAAACAAGTTTTAATTTTGTTTGCTATGAGTGTGAATTTTATCAACTTTTTCATGAATACATCAGAAAGAGGTCAAAATAAGACAACTGAATAAATTTAAACTTTTTTGGGGATTTGGAATTAAAAATTGAATTTTTTCAAATTTTGATTTTATTGTGATGAGTTTATTTCATCGAGTGAAAATGGTTTTTCGACTTTTCCAATTGATACGTAAAAATAGGACAACCTCACCAATCAAAACTTTTTTTTACGTTTTAAATCAGAAAATCGAATTTTTTCGCAAACTTTCAATTTTATAAAATCGACTTCACGAAATAACGCCATACCCAATTTTTTAATATATGTATTGTTCAGCGTGAAAAGTTGTCCATAGCTGCTATATTTTTTTCAGAATTTTTGAGAGTTGGAACAATATGAAAACTACGTATTGAAACTTTTGAGCTAATTTTTCGTACGAAAAAAAGTGGCAACGCTGATTTCTATGATATCACCAAAAAGTCTTTCAAAACCCCTAACCATTGGAAAAAGTTCCATTTTGGTAAGGATCGCGGTTATCGAGTAATCCACTGCTGAAATGGATGATATTTTAAGTTCACTGAAAATTTTGACACTCCCTAGCAGCCTTTAAAAAAAGGCTACAGGGCTGCGATTTGCGACATTGGTCATGCCTTCGGGAGGTCTTTCCACAGGAAAAATTTCAAAAAAATCGCCGACCCCCTTTATCACTTCTTTGTCAAATTGAAAATGAACCCTATGTGGGCGGATTTGAAAAAAAAATTACAACGATCTCTATACCAACTGTTGGTAATGTTTCAGATTCTGATGAAGAGGAGGAAAATCACCGAGTTTTGAATTCTGAAGCCACCTTTTAAGAGAAGACGAATTTTCAATACTTTGGTCCCAACTGAATAAAGACTGTGGTCAGCAGTAAGAAATGAAATAGTAATTACGCTGAAAAAGATTTTCTCGCCCAACGGTTACACGAAGACCAAAAAGTTGTTTCGAAAAATTTGAACAAATTTCTCAATGCTAGAACTGCGGTCCAAGTAATACATAATACAAGCAACACGAGACCATGTGAAGAATTTATTTGGCAAAAATGCCCTGTCTTCGTTTGCTGATGACGTTACAAGTTTATTTGCAGCTGAAAAGTTACCTCCCCCACTGAATATAGACAATGCAACAGCCAAATATTTTCGGTATCCTCAAACCTGAAGCAGATATTAGGTAGATAAATCAATCTAAAAAACAAACCAAAAATTAAAAATACAAGATTTTTTCCTTTTTTAGTTCTGGTTTAGAAAAAATTAAAATCGATCTATCTGCTTCAGTTTTGAGAATACTGAAAATGCGAAAAGGACCTTTTGTGTGGAAAATTGAATTTCCCACACACTGTCCACCTCATTTTTATTTTTCCTTCGAAATTGAATGAAAATATCCGAGTTTGAAATGAAACGAAGGAATAAAGTACACTTTTCTCGCGGTATTTTTTAAATTATTCTTTGAATAGCGCTCGCACGATCGCAATCCAAAATTAACGATAAGAGCAATAAAAGTGACAATTTATCAGCTATTCGCTGATCGCAAGAAAGTTTTTGCATTTTACATTCACCATAATATTGGTTGCTAAAGTTCTCTTTTACAAGTAAATGTCATTTGCGCACAGCGCAAAAAAACTCACCATAAATTAAAAGCACTACTGATGGACAGTTCGCTGACTTCAGAGAGATCAGATTGAAAAAATATACTCGGAGCCCTTTAATGCCAAACAAACGACATCTCGACATGTTACAAAGACATTTTCACCTGCTGAAATTTTTACCAAGTTTGAAGGCATCATTGGTGAGGAGGGAAGGGGGATGTTGCAACTTCCAGAGAGATCGGATTAAAAAATATGTCAACATTTGATCTCAGCATCCTGAAGAACCAAACAAACGATATGTCACAAGACATTACTATTTTTTTACATTTTTACCACGTTCGACTGTCTGTGAGTACTGTACTGTTGGCGCAGTGGGAGGGTTCATGGGGTTAAGACGGGTTGGACTGAAAAATATACCAAAATTTTAATAACAATCAATATGATACTTCGCAATATTTTTTTTTAAATCTTGACCAACATTTTGGGGCTTTGTATGCACTTCCAATTCTGAGAGCATCGTCATGAAATTTCAACAATGGGAAGTCCTCGTAATTTGTATCACAACAAGCGATGGGCAAACCACTGATTGCAAAATAGTTTTTGCGTTTGATTTCGATATTATCGTGATATTGTCAAAGTACAGGGTGTGCACTGTTCAAGAATAAGGGTTTTGATATGTTTTGATTATAGCCAAAGTGGGAAGAAAATTTTCCAAAGTCAAAATTGAAAAAATTGAATAACAATCGAAAAAATAAGCCTTTGAGTTATTGTTTCAACGCAAAATGAGAGATTCTCTAGTGTTTCACTGAAACAATCACTGACATGTCCATTTTTCAAATGATTATTAAATTTTCTAATTTTTCAATTTTTAAGCAGGGCATTCAGTCTCATGCAATTAGGCTCCAAAGTTGAGTCGGGCATTAGAATAAGAAATCACACCTGCTGATAAAAAGCACATTTCACCCCACCAGTCCCTAGAAATTGGAACACAATAATGCAATTTCCCTATTTTATCAATTTAAGGAACTCGAAAATTTTTTTTAGAACAACATCAAAAGACCCACACCTAAAAACGATTCGATTTCAACTGGAATGACCCGAATACGAGTATCTAATGCACGTTATGAGAGAGATTCGCTGATTTTAAATTTGAAGCACGTCCATTGAATCAAGAAGATTGTATTTTAAATCAAATTTGACTCAAAAAATTATTAATGGGAAAGGTAATTTAGATTATCTTTGTGAAAAATTCAATCGAAAAAAGTTGCGAAAGAAGTTGCCTACTTAGTTTGCCGTAAATACGAAATCAATTCTCAAAGGAAGCGATGTGAAATAAGTTGCCTATCCAGTTTGCCGTAAATACGCATTATCGTGTTTCAAGTTCATTCCATATCAATGCGAAGTAGAGGCAGAAGCTTTCAAAAATTTATCATGCCTACTCGTATAATTTCAGCATGAAAAAATTTTCAACGAACCAAATTTTTCAAAATTTTCAAATTATTAAATTCATATTTTCAAATTTATAAAATTGGCAACTTCAACAATTTGACGTTTTTTTTTTTTTTTTTTTTTTTAGAACTTGGTCGATTTCAAACTTTTGTTAAAACGTTTGGACAATTTTTCGTAATTATAAAAGTTACCAATTATTGTAGGAAGTAATTTTTTTTTAATTTTTTTGGAAAAATTTCACCACAGTCGTCAAAGGTATTAGGTTCGCCTATTTTTGTAGCGAATAATTTTTCATCAAATTTTTCGAAAAATTTTATCCAATCGTCAAATTTACCGATTTTGGGGAAATATGATTAATTTTTGAAAATTTGTCAACTTTTTCAGTGGAGGAAGGGAGTGAACTTACTCTCCACACCTCCCTGTAGTTTCGTCCCCGGGGGGGGGGGATTACGGCTTTATATGTACATTCAGAACCATTTCGAGATTCAACGTCATAATCTCAAAAAACCTATTACATGTACTAATATACGGAGGTTTATGTGCAATTTTTGCAAAGCAACAGCTAAGTCAAACCTGACATAGAGATACATATAATGTGTGGACGATTATGAACCGCTTCATTTTTACAAAAATTAAGCAAGTAATTGTTTTCGCTGGTTTTCAAGCGAAATGAACAAGAACTGCATTCACCATTCAAAATCTTCAAGCAGACCCACCACATTAAATTACGAAAATTCAAAGAAACGAACAAAAACTGCAGGCAAGATCATCATAAAACATAAGAGTATCACTTTCGGAATTATTATTACCTTTCATTTTTCAACGCGAATTCAGATGATGTCAAAGAGAGCTATGTCACGAATTTAGAAGGTAAGATTAACGCTATATTCAGATTAATTAAGTTTGATTTGATTTTTTACTCGGAAATTGAAAACAGGCTCGCTTTTTCGACTAGAATTGTGAAAAAGCATACCTACCTACCTAATTTTTTAGCAATAATTTCCAAAAAGTCCTGTTTTTGTTCATGAAAAATGCAATTTTGGGTTCAAACGTACTAGTTCTGCAACATCGCGTTTCTCCCAGTTCCATTTCTCTCTTATATTCGGGTTTCTGATGACGTTAGGATGAAATCTGATTACATCTTTGGAATTCTCATGAAATTCTGAATTTTTTTCATCAAAACTGTTTTTCGATTGCGAAACTACTTTGGTCGCAATATTCAATTGATCACGAGACTTAGAAAAATTGAATTAAAAAATTCAACTTTGGAAACCAAAATGTTGAAGATCGCCACGTGAGAATAATTTGGAAGTTAGTATTTTGAGAACGGAGTTATTTAAGACCACAGCCACCGCTTATCCCTCTTGTGGTCAGGAATTGAAAAATGACAAGGCAGTGCTTATAATTTATACAACTTTGGGAATTCTTGAATCGGTTTTGCACAAGTCGATTTTTTGTGAAAAATTCCATCCCCCACCCCTTGAATGCAGTATCATCCCCTTGGTTGGACCCAAATGAAAAATCGATAGCATTTTTGAAATCAGCGTCCTCCAAAACTTACATTTTGATATACAAGTCGATTTTTTGTGAAAAATTTCATCCCCACCCCTTGAACGCAGTATCATCCCCTTGGGTTGCACCAAAATGAAAAATCGATAGCATTTTTGAAATCATCGCCCTCAAAAACCTACATTTTGATATACATGTCGATTTTTCGTGAAAAATGGACCCACCCCTCATATGGTGCCCCCCCCCCCGAGGCTGGAATTAAAAAAATAATTGAAAATTTGGGTTCGGCGGTACGAAAAACATCGATACCAATATTATTATCACGATGGTAAGTAAATGTATACTTATATTAATTACATTTCTAAAATTAATTCAACATAAGCAAGATGAGAGTCAAATTTGACCCCCTCTCTTCCCTCCCTGGAGGGGTGTAAAAAGTGGCTCTGAGCCTTATTCGATAGTATTTGATCTGTAGAATTCGAAAATCACCATTAGAACCTTCTTCCGCCAATTATATCCGGTGCACAGTTCAAAAACCGTGATTTTTGTAAGAAAATGTCGAAAAACTGCCAATTTTTAACCCCTTTTGACCCCTCTGTGCACTCGCGGTAGAGGTATGCGAAAGTATTGATGGTCGATTCGCATTGTAATTGACCTGTAGAATCCGAAAATGACCTTAAAAATGCCGATGGAAGGTCAGCGTGTCGTCTAGGGTTAAAAAACTGTAATTTTGGGGTATTTTTGAGAAAAATGTAAAAACTTTACTCAGAAAATCTCAAATTTGAGGCATGCCTCTTCCTCAGATTTTGAAAGTAATGGTATTTTCGAACTCAGCGGGGTTCAGTCATATGGAATTGATACCAATATCGCGCCGATAGCCCCATTTTGAAAAATGGGGGTTGCACCCACCCCCCAAATCACCCTCCTTCCCTTCCTATGGGACTTGGCGATGGGCTCCCGGGCTCAAAAATTTCCTTTTGGTGTCCTTGTTCATCATACCAAATTTCATAGCTTTATCATGATTTGCCGTTTATTGCTTAAAATATACATTTTGCCACTGGACTATTAGCAGTTGTATTTTCGATTCTTTTGAAGGAAGAAACACACTCTCCGACTCTCGAGTAAAATTTAGCTTTCTCGTTGGTTGAGATCTTACACCGAGTAACTTTTTTTGTGTATTCATTACTTCCAATGTTTGTTTTGATTATTTACAGTCCACATCAAAAGGACATTTTTAAAAAAGCTCATCGTCTAATCATTTCAGAGAAAAAATGAGTATAGGTATAGCTTGTTGGAATCGGCGTTTATTTTTAATCATCATTCGATTCGATAATTGTCAAGTCCAAAACTTAATAGTAACCGTCGACAAGTTATTTTTTGTTTAAAACTCTCATTTGCTGATTACAAGAGGATTTCAGATTTCAACATAATTATCGTTTGTCGCATCGCTAATTTTTACATCAACAATTTGCATGTTTTGTTCAGAACCAAAAATGCTTCAATCACGGAAATGATCATGAAAATAATTCTAAAAAATTCACGAACGATAACAAAAACATCAACAAATATTGTGAACTTCGAATAAAGATACTTTAAATGTTTCAAAAAAAATTTCAGCAAGTTCTTTAGAACCGAATTTTGTTTGGAATTTCGTCTTTTTTTCCGAGACTTTTTAAAAACCAAAAAATTCAAAAAGTGGATAAAAGCTCCAGAATGCTTCAAAATCATCATCAATCGGTTCGTGAGATCAAAAATAACGTAGGTACTTATAAACTAAATTTCAGCCATCTATCTCAATTTGTTCAAACTTTGATTTTTTAAATCTTATACCTCACATAACGTTAGTGTCGATTAATTCATACAATTTGAACATCCTTATCATATCCCTAACACCATCTGGTATCCCCTAAAATCGATCCTCGAACGTAAAAACAACCAGGTTATTCACATCGCCATCGTTTTCCACGCAGCAAAAAACCCACCAAAATCCTCTTTCTCGTTGATAAATGATAATTATTATACGTATACTCGCGCAGCCGAATCGTAAGCAAGAAAATACCCATAGATAGTTCAATTAAATTTTTTTTCACACTTCTTCGGTCCTATATAGAGCGCGACTCGACTCGACCCATCGTCGTATCGTCGTTTCGTCGTCGTATCGCAACGTGACGCTATAATAAGGTTTTAATGGCATAGCCGTTACATTACTTTGGCAGCAGTTGATGAATAAGGTTCGTCGAACAACGCCCACAAGTAGGGCTTTTTACGTTGCCACCACGACAGTCTACCCCTGATAAATGCGTCTTCGAAGCCGAATTTTCTGGCCATTTCTTCATCGCTGGGTTTCTCCGTATCTAAATCTAATCGATCTAACACCGCCAAGGTCTCTTGCGTATCTCTGTGCTATAAACAGACGAAAACAAAGCGACAAAAAATTAGCTACACGGTATAGAATATAAGGATTTTTTTTCACAACTTATTAGAATGCAATTACATAGCTCACAAAAAGGGTATACCTATACAAGATAGGTTCCTGGCAGCACGAACACCTACCTACACCTACACACTACTTACACGAACCAGAAACGAATTTCAATTACAAATTTCTCGTTCTCGGCGCGGCGGCGGCGTTAATCTAACGGAACACGCGACAGTTTAAAAATGAAATTTATTTTACTCGTATTTCGTTTTTTTCCCTCTTCTATTTGCCAAATCTAACGTACGTAAGTAACGAGAACACCTTAAAAAGCTCTTTTTCTTCGAAAGGTTTAGCTTTTTTTTCTTCTTCTCTCTTTTTTTGACTAAATTTTCTATTACTTATACTCTTCTTCTTCGCTAAATCATGTTTGCGCGTTAAAAAAGGGTGTTGATAGGTTTCATACCTGGTACGATCAGGACGAATACTTGCGTTGTACGCGTAGAAATCCTGAGGTCTGAGGTAAAATCGCAGAAAGAGTGGGAGGGGGAGGGGGAGGAAGAATTGATACCACGTAGACACTTTATACGATCTAAAGAATGTAAGTAATTTTTTTTCAAATTTCTTCTTTTGCGACGTGAAAATTTTTTTAGAGGTGATTTTTTTTTCATTTTGAAACCTTGGAGTAATTTCTTATATTATGATGAAACGCCCAGAACTTCGAAAGGGTTAAAAAAAAGGAATTCTTCGCCTAAAAGCTGCTTACTGTTAGGAGAAAAAGGTTGCAAGAAATGAATTGAGACTGTTTTTCTCAAAATCCACCTCGATAATCTCATAATTTTTTTATATCAGAAGAAAATTTTATCCTCTTTTCAGTGATGTAATTTTTTTCAAGATCCGCGTGCACGATCATACATTAAAAGAGGGAAATCGTAAATACTTTTTTTATCATTTGATTCCATTCGCGCTACAAAAAAACCTGAATGAACTTTTGAAATAATTTGTTTCTCCGGTAACACTATTATCTTCATTATGCACAATTTTCTTCAAAATTTAACATTTAGAGCAATGGAAAGATTTGTTCAAAATTGGATAAATTCTTCCAAAACATTTATCTAATCCAAAAGTATTTAAATCCTTGACCATCCTTTTCAAAGCATACCTACCCACTTTAAGGGGCTTGAATTATTTTCGTAATAAAATGTGACCTACTAGATTCAGAAAAAAATGGGCGAGGAAGTTTACTTCGAATAGGAAACTACCCAGAAACATTTCAAGCCTTCTGGCCGTTCATGAAGCCGAATCAGATATCTTCAAAGTGGGCTCATTTTTGAAAAAAAAGTGCAGTATCTCTATACCACCCTCTTCCCCAAAACAGAAGCTACTGATTGACTTGACTCCTTGACTAAGCGATTTTAAAAATTTGTATACCCCTTTTAGCTTTTTACCACCATCTTGAAGATGATAGATCGAAAGAATTGAGATTTTTCATCAATTTTATGGGACTATTCTACCATTAAAAGTTTTATTCAACAAAAATACTCCGATAAACTTTATTTTTCACGATCATTTGGATCAAATTCAGTCGACATTGTCGTAGAAGGTTTGGTAATCAAGATATTCAAACCTGCTAATCACGAATCCAGCGGGATTGTTTCCCAGGAGATATTTTCATTGGTTGAAAACTGCCACAAAATTGATGAGAAATCGTAATTTTTGCAATATTTTCTTTTTCAAGCCGCTGCGATGGTAGAAGACCGACAGAGGCATCGAATTTCAGCTTCAATCGGTCAGGGCGGTTTAGAAACTTGACTCGCATTTTTCAGAGGGCAACCGACGTCCGAGGTACTGCATAAGCAACATTATCCAAAAGCGACAAAAATCACTTTTTAAAAAAAAAATTACCCTGTTTTGAAGACACTTTAAGTCAGTTCATTGTACAGTTGGAATGCTCAACATTTTTCTGGATAGTCCTCGACTCGAAGTACACTTCTTCAGATCAATTAATAATGACAAAGAACGTTTTTCCAGCTACAGAAGGTAATTTAGATAGTTGATCTAATGCTAAGATGAAGTTTATTTTTTGATTATTTTCATGTGGGGGGGGGGGGGTGTCACAATACAATTTTCTATCTGCCCACCTCTTTTCGTTTCAGAAATGAAATTGTGGAGTTGAGATGGTCCGGCTTTTTCCTACTCAGTTTCTTAGTGTTTATCAAGAACTGGCTCAAAACAGAAACCGGATTAAAAAATAATTGTTTGTTTGAACCATTTCTGAGAGTGCCTAACATTCACTCATGAAATGAAAATGCACCATTTGTAATTAAATTCTTCAAAAGACCACACGTTTCAAGTTTTTCTGGACACCCTATGTAAAGGTTCAGAATTTTCAACATCATCATCGAACAGAAAAAATGTTGAAAATCATCTCGCTTTCTTTTTTCATTCAAAAATAAGACATGAACCGTTTAAAAATTTATCTCAAAATTGTAAAATTTAGATAGGGTTCTTATTGGTAAGTAGATATTTTTTAAAACAGTTTTTCTTGAATATTTCCCGAGCATAGCTTCAGAAATAGTATGTCAGAAAATTGTACACTCTGCAACCTTAGTCTTGTAAAATTTGTTCAAAAACGCTCGATTTTCATGGAAAATGAGAGTTTACAATATTATCCTGCTTGTGATAAATTACCCAGGGAATTGTAAACAAGCTTGACATTTTTTAAAACTTATTTATATCTCAGAACAATCCCAAAATGGTGATTTTTGGACAGTTTATTACATGAGATGCTGTTCCTTGCTTGAGAACCCCTGTTTTTTTTTAAAATCTTTATTATACTGTCTACTTAATTTTTAAAAAGAACTATACCCACAAAACGTTTATTATAAAAATTGATTGACATAATATAATTGTTTTTGAATTCGAAGAATCAAATAAATTACAGCTTGAAAGTTCAAAAGCCTAATAAATGTTCAATTCCACGTGACTGGCCAATTTTTTAGAATACTTGTAGGTAAGTAGTAAAAACTCATTTTGTTATACTACGGCCAACTTTTTGAAATTTTAAAACATACAACACACTACAGGCATCGCAATTGAATTTTGAAAAAAAATAATGACTTTAATGACCTTTTGTCACCAAAAAAATGACTAAAAAATGACTTTAATATTTTCGATTTCTAGATGTTTAGACCCTATATCAACCAACACAATTCATTTTATTGGCTATGAACTGATAACATTTCAAGCTAAAAATGTACGCGGCAAAAAAGCTTTGAAATTACAGTAAAAGCTCGTTATAACGCTCTTCAATTGATCAAAAAAAAAGAGCGTTATAAGCCGAAATGCGTTATAATCAAAATTCTCGTTTTAATGCTGTTGAGCGTAATACCGCGAATTCTTGTTTTAAAGCAAAAAGAGCGTAATAAAAGAAGTGAAAACGTGAACTTAATTTTGAATTTGAACAACTGTTCCAATTGAAAATGAAAAAAAACTGAAATTTTACTTTGATTTTGAGGTCTGCTATAAATAATATGAATAGTAATGTCAGTTTTACAAAATTGTTTTCTGTGGTCAAAATTTTCAGAAAGCCTTGCATTCTTGTTCCAAATTTTCCAAAAAACTAAAAAGTAATCAATATAGCTTACCAAAGTTTTGAAAAATTTCACTTTTCAGTTTTTTTCTCAAGATTATGACAAAAAATTTAGAACTCTACTCTTTTGTAAAAATTCTAGATACTTAACTGTCTTTTTTGTAAGAATTGTAATCAAGCTTCTATTAAAGTTTGATAAGGTTATTGAAAAATCTTACTTTTTCTGGCCAAAATCGAAAGTAATTTTACTTGTTTGTATAACTGCAACTTTTGCAAAATTTTGCGATAAAAGTTTTTTTTACTGTTTCTAAAATCAAAACTGTAAGAATTGCACAAAAAAACTGCTCTTGCGGCCGAAATTTTCAGAAAGTGCAAATTTTTTACATGAAAGTAAGCTTTTTTGTCGCAAAAAATTGGTTTTTTATTGTCAAAATCATTTTAAAAATGTGATTTTTCTTAAATTTTAGAGCGTTAAAGCGCGATTTATAATCGCTCATGAGCATTATATCGCGAATAATTTTACATTGGTTTAAATGGGGTTGTCTAGGGACCAGAGAAAATCAGCGTTATAACCGAAAGCGTTATAACGAGCTTTTACTGTATTTTTATTTGGAATATTTTCATGAAACTAACAACTAAGTAACATCAATTTCCATTAAAGTATAAAAATAGAAAAAAATGATGAAATATTTGGAATAACTGTTACATTTCTCTTTTTTTTGTGTAAAATTTAAAAAAAATTTAAAGACGAGGGAAAACCATGAAAATAAGGACCTAAAAATGACTTTCTCGAAAAAAATGACTTTTAATGACCAAGATTGAAAAAAATGACCAAGTCATTATTAAAATGACCACTTGCGATGCCTGACACTATTCAGTAAGTAATTTTCGTCTTTGTTGATTAGAAAATCAATACAGATTGAAACACCTGGTCATGCGAATCACTCATAGATATACTTTCAAAGAGATCCAGGTTGGGAAAGTTTTATACCGAACCTAGAAAATATCAATCCAATAAGTAATTCAAACATTTAAAATACTCAACGATTTCTCTATCCAGGGATAGGGTAACTCTACTACTGAACGATTGAAAATTTGCAAATTGCTTAGGTACTGTTGGATACATTGGTGTTTTGAAAATTTTTTCGAAACGCAGTGATGCAAATTTTTGGGTCATTACTGCTAAAAAAAAAAAAAAACAACAGAAAAATAGCCAAAAACCTATACCTTAATTTTTTTCCAAGTTTTGAAGTTAGCAGTAATGAACAAAAAATTGGCACTACAGTGTTGCTACTTTTTCTGACGTTCGAAGAATAATAAAATTACGAAACTAAAGAATTTCTGATAAAAAATATAAGACTTTTGAGCAGAAACCCGGACTTTTGCAGCATTTTCTCATTCTCCAGCATCACTGTCAAACGGTAGACTTTTGGGACTTACATATTAGATAACCCCTTGGAAGCTGAGAAAAGTAGTACGTGGTGAAGTGATAATGATTAGTTGTTTTAGAAGCTCATTTTGACTAAAAAAAATGAGTTCCTCAATATTTGAACAGTAAAAGCAATATCAACTTGTGCTCTTAATGCTTCTCTCCTCTGAAGCTGTGATGCAGTTCAACATACCCAGTGACACAGCCAAGCGGGCGAAGAGTGTAGTCGACCCCCCCCTTAACGTACAAAAAAGCCTGATTATATGGATTAAGCAATTCAATTTTCTTAAATACATAGGTAACAATTTTTCTGAATGCAAGAGGGTTTTTGCTACCTATTTTTTGTTTTCTGAAGAAAAAATGTCAAACTTTCTAATGGTCCAGAGACGCTCCTTCCTCTATCTTGAATTCTTGATTAATTTAGATTTTTCTCGTATTAGGTACAATATGAGTGTTTGAATTATGAAAAATAACGACAAAAAACACCAAGATCAATTCAAAGAATTTTTTCATTTTAACGTCTCGTGATATCAGTTTCACAAAATAATATCGAAAATGTTCTAGACATTCTAGACTCAATAGTATGGGTTGTCTTTCATTGTTTTCTGCCAATATTGGAGAGCGACTCAAAAAACAATGCGAGTCTCCGACTGGACTCATGCTCTAATTTGTCTGCAGAGGTTTCAAATTTCAAAATTTACTATGAAAATCATGAATACTTTTTTTCGTTTTTTGGAAATTTATGGTTATCATAATTATTTGCATTTAAAGATTCGATTATCGGGATTTTTGAAACTCTAGTTCACTCCTATCCCCAAAAAAATGGTAATTGAAATTTTCAAAAAAATAAACAGGTCACGTTTGTTTCAATTATTTATTCGGGCAATAATTAGTTTTCAGTTTTCGATAATAGTATACCATCTCAAAATCTCATCGTATAGAAAATTCCCACTACAGATCGGGTACCAGAAATGAAAGATTCAAACACACATACAAAGTTTTTGACTGTGCCGAGTTCAAATTTACCTACATTAAATTTTTGCACATGATCAATAATCATAAATTTCAACTAACTATCCGCGTTTCAAATGAAAAAAGTGAACTAAATAATATACTTTTAAAATAATTTCGACTGCCATTTTCTGAGACACTAAAAAACAATCATTCTACAAGTTTAAAGCAAGCTTTGAGGAACTTGAATTTCACTTCATCTGTTCAAAATTTTTTTAAAAAAATTTTTCAATTTTTTAATAATACATATTTGTTTTTAAATTTTAAATTTTTAATAATTATACTCTTGTTATAACTAAACTTGAAATTATGCATTAGGGTGAAGCAAAAAAATAAAATGTGACCTAGATTCAGAAAAAAATTGGCGAAGAAGTTTACTTCGAGTGGGAGACTAGGTACCCAGAAAAATGTTAAGCCTCCTGGCCGTTCATGGAATCGAGTCAGGTATCTTCAAAGTGGGCTAATTTTTTCAAAAATGATCAGCATCTCTATACCAACCACCCCTTTCCCAAAACAGAAGCGATTGAGTGTCTAAACTTCCCTGACTTAACGACTTTAAAATTTTCGTACCGCTTTTAGCCTTTTACCACCATCTTGAAGATGATGGATTGCAAGAATTAAGATTTTTCATCAATTTTATGGCACAATTCTACCATTAAAAAATTTATTTAACAAAAATACGCCGATAAACTTTTTTCTTTCACGATCATTTGAATTAAATTAAGTCGATATTATCGAAGAAAGCTCGGTAATCAAGGTATTCAAATCTGCTAATCACGAACCCAGCGGTAATTTTTCCCTGGAGATATTTTCATGGGCTGAAAACGGCCCCAAAATTGATCAGAAATCGTAATTTTTGCAATATTTTCGTCTTCAAGCCGCTAGTATGAGGACCAACAGTGGCATCGAATTTCACCTTCAATCGGTCAGAGAGGTTTGGAAACTTGAATCGTACTTTTTAGAGGGCAACCGACGTACTGCATCAGCAAACTATCCAAAAGCAACTAAAATCACTTTTTGAAAAAAATTACCCTATTTTGAAGACACTTCGAGTCAGTTCATTGTAGAGTTAGAATGCTCAAAATTTTTTTGGTTAGTCCTCGAGACTCAAAATACAACATAGTAGTCATTGTCTATTAGGGATTTTTTATAATAGGTAACTACTTGATAAGATGAAGTTCACTTTTTGATTATTTTCATGTTTTTTGGGGCACAGTACAATTTCGTAGATGCTTACAGTATGATAGAAAAGTCCTGTCGTTATACCCTTTTTTGTTTCAGAAATAAATATGTACTCAAAAACACCAGTTGCATGGAAAAATTTAATTTTCAATTCTGGACTGGAGATGATCGGGTTTCCCCTCCCAATCAGTTTTTTTGTGTTTATATCAAGAACTGGTTCAAAACAGAAACCAGTTTGAAAAATAATTATCTGTTTGAACCATTCCTAAGAGCGCCAGCATTCACTAATGAAATGAAAATGCACCTTTTGTACTTCCTTTCTTTAAAAAACCTCACGTTTCAAGTTTTTTAGGATACCCTGTGTAAAGGTTCAGAATTTTTAGCATTCTCATCGAAAGTACTCGTTACAATCGTTACAAAAAACGAACAAAAACTAGACAGCTAAGCAAAGCTTAGCTGCAAAGTGTGCGTAGCTAGCTGCCTTTTCTACAGCTATAACCGTTATTACATCTAGGTAGTGCATAAGTAAATCAACCATGTCACAGTGATGAGAATTTTTGAAACTCTCACTGCTTCAAAATAATAATTGTTTTTCAGTGTTTTCATATTTTCCAAATTACAATAGGTATTTCAGAATAATTTATAAGCTTGTATTGCTTCTAAATTAAGAAATTTCTAGTTGTTTTTCATAGTTTGCATTGTTTTAAAATTTACAAAATTTCAAATCAATTTCCCGAATTCCCCATCACTACAATTTCATAAAGTTTTCAATAAATTTTCAGAATTTTGCATTGCTGCTGAGTTAGGAAATTTGCAATCAATTTTTAGAATTCACATTGCCTCTAAATAGTCAAATTTTGAATAATTTTTCAGAATTCTTATTGTCTTTAAATTAAAAAATTTCAAATTCAATTTTCAAGTTCATATTGTCCACAAATTGTAAAACGTTTACTCAATTTTTGGAATTCACATTGCCTCCAATTTTTCAGAATTCTCATCTTCTTCATAAATATTACAATACTTATTTCATATAATTTTCAAGTTCACATTATCTGCAACTTACAGAACTTTTAATCAATTTTTGGAATTCTCAGCGTATCTAAATACAAATTTTCATATTATTTTTTTTAGAATTTCCATTGTCTTCAAATTTATAAATTTTCAAACCAATTTTCAGAACTTGCTTTTTATTCTAAATTAAGAATTAAATCTTATAAAATACCTATGTTAAGAATTTGCATTGCCTCTAAATTACATGAAAAAAATATGGGTAATTTTTACAAAAAAATTTAACTAAATATTCACAATTAAGTACCAGATCCCATTCAATAATTTTTACTGTAATCGTATAGTAAAACTTATCATTTTAATAAATTTTGCTATAGGTACCAATAGTAAAAATCATTTTGTTTTAATAATTTTTAATAAATCATGATAATAAAAATTACATGTTTCAATTGTACAAAAATTAGTTTAATTTCTCATTTTGAAGTAATTTTTAAATTATAAGTAAAAAGTTAAAAATTATTCATGTCAAGTAATTCTTACTTTATACTTATGGTTATAGGTAGACAAAAAATTAATGAAATGAATTTTTAGTTAGCAAATGATATAATTCATATTAACTCAGTTTCAGCATTATTTTTGCCTCATTACCATGTACTACATAGTAACTCCAAAACATTTACCTATCCAATTTTCCTACGAAAAATCCGTCACCTACCTACTTACCTCACGGGGATTCGAACCTGGGTCCCTAAATTTCCTATTCCTACCTACATGCCCTAACCACTCAGCCATCACTTTGCTACGTGGGTTAGGGCATTAATAGTATATTATGCAACTAGGGAGATAAAGTGCGTGATTACAAACGAGTGCTAAATACAACACGAGGCGTAGCCGAGTGTTGTATCTCACTCGTTTATGATCGCGTACTCTATCTTCCTAATTGAATAATATATTTTTTATATAACATACATATGATACTTATCAATACAACGTTGTTGTGAGGTGCAAAAATGACTGCCGCCTGCCGCAGATTGTGGGAATACCTACTAATACATACGTTTTGTTTTGAATTCAACTAAATTTTAATGAACATGTGAAGATAATTTTCAAAAGAGGTTTCATTTACCTAAACATTTATCGTGAATGTACATACGATTTATTTATATCAAAACTCAACAATTCTAAAGTGAAATGTATTTTGTGACTGTATCGTTCACCATTGTTAATCGAATATTCATTTTAAGTAATTCACGCACGTAAAAATTCACTAATTAAATCACAATTATTTACTACAATGGTCTGAAGTTCGATTCACCGATTCAGTTTGCAACCTCAAACCTGTAACATGTGGCTGTACCTAATTGTTAAGCTGAACGGCCGACGCGACGACGTACATACGGTCTGATAACGTGTTTACATTATACATGCTACGAAAGTAACGCGTTACCTACTCGCAGATAAATTATGTAGCCGAAATTATATAAGGAATACAAACGGAAGGGCGAGGAGGGAGGGGGAGGAGGACGGCTCTCCATTTTTGCTGAATTTTTTTGTGGGGTGTTGGGGCAACGCGTTCTTTCGTAGCAGTGTAATGTAAACATAGCAGTGTTGCCAAATTGCAAAATTTTAGATTATCTCCCTAGGGAGTATCCAAAATTTAGATTACCTCCCGGATAGAGATTCATTCCTCTTCTTATTTACTCGCTCAGAATGTTCCAGTTTTTGCATCGAATAACAACGTTGTAATGATACGTATTATATGTATGTTATATGAAAAATAATATATTTGTTTGGTAAACGCCCCACCAAACCACGCCCACTTGGAATTTACAGCTTACAGACTGGGGGTGTAACAGGGTACAATGAAACACAGCTGGTGATGGAATAGACTGGGGGTATAGCAGGGTACAATGAGCGGCAGGTGTTCTACAAGTCCCCTTTTCCCTTTTTTAGGATTTAATGCATTAAAATAATGAACTAAAATTGCAATTACTCAGCAATTACCCATCCGAATTGAATGAAAATTAATCTATTCCCTCCGCCTTAATGATTCTCAAATGGTGTCCAATAGGTACAAAAAACGGTTGGATAGCTTAAGAGAACATTCAGTTCCAATAAAATTTCATTTCTGAAAGCGAAACCAATAGTGTGCTACGCACACTAAAAATGTTGAAAACATCTCGCAATCTTTTTTCATTCAAAAATTAAGACATGAACCGTTTAAGAATGCATTTCGCAATTGTAAAATTTAGATAAGTTTTGTTTTCTATTAGTAAGTATTTTTTAAAACAGTTTTTCTTGAATATTTCCCGAACATTGCTTCAGAAATAGTATGAGAGAAAATTGTCCGCTCTGCAACCTTATAGTCATGTGAATTTTTTTCAAAAAACGCTCGATTTTCATGGAAAATGAGAGTTTACAATATCGGCCTGCTTTTAAAAAATATCCAGGAAATTGTAAACAAGCTTGAAATTAATCCCATAAATGGTGATTTTTAGACAGTTTTTTACATGAGAAGCTGTTCCTTGCTTGATAAGCTCTGTTTCTTAATCTTTAAGTATTGTATTACACTACCTTCATTTTTATAAAAAACTACCTACAAAATGTTTAGTTTATAAAAATTGATTAGCATAATATAATTGTGTTTGAATCCAAAGAGAGCAAATAAATGACAGCTTGAAACTTCAAAAGCCTAATAAAAGTTCAATTCCACATGATTGGCCAATTTTTTAAAATACCTAATCACGATTTGGCGTTAAAAAATTTAAAACATACAACACCCTATTCAGTAAGTAATTTTCGTCTTTGTTGATTAGAAAATCAATATAGATTATGTACATCAGGTCATATGAATCACTCATTAATGTAGGTATTTTTAAAGGGAAATATCCAGATCGGGTAAACTTTATACCAATTACCAAACCTAGAAAAAAATTATTCAATTCAATAAGGAAGTCGAACATTTAAAATACTCGATGATTTCTCAATCCAGAGATACGTAGGTAATCAAATTTCAATGCACCTTTCAATTAAAATGCAAAAATGTAAATCATCTCGAATGTATCATTAGGGCGGTGGATCATCCAAAAAAAGACGGCGAATTTCAGAGATTTAAATTTTGAGTTGAAAGTTGATTAGAAAAATTGTTAGCTCCAGAAGCGCTCCTGGAGGGGAAAAATGAGCCCAAATCGTGTTTTTTTTTTTGCTCCGGTCACTACCCAATCGTTTTGGGTGAAATGGCCCAGTCCGAAATCAAAGTATTTGAGAATTTGCGTCGATCTATCGTGTGCTATTGCCGTCAAAATCTCAGACCACTTTTAGGGTTCTACTGGGAGATTAAAAATTTGAAAATCGCTTATTCTTGGATAAATTCGTGTTTGTTTTTCTCAAATATTTAGCATTAATTCAACAGAAATATTGAAAGATGTCATTCCTGAAACTAGAGAAATATTTTGAAACGCAGTGGTGCCAATTTTCGAGTCATTACTGCTAAAAAAAAAAACAACAGAAAAATAGCCAAAAACCAATAATTTTTTCCAAGTTTTGAAGTTAGCAGCAGTGACCAAAAAATTGACACTACCGCATTCCGAAATATTTCCCCCGTTTCAGGAATTTTCATCAGCGAAACTCTGAAAATTGAAAATTTGACCCGATTTTTTTCAGCGAATAATAAATTATGAAACTAATGAATTTCTGATGAAAAATATATAAGACTTTTGAGCTGAAACCCGGACTTCTGCATCATTCCTCGCGTTCCAGCATCACTGTCAAACGGTAGACTTTTGGGACCTAGGTACATATTAGACACCCCTTAGAAGCTGAGAAAAGTATAGTAGTGAAGTGATAATGATTAGTTGTTTTAGAAGCTCATTTTGGCTAAAAAAAAATGAGTTCTTCAATATTTGAACAATAAAAGCAATCTTGATGCTTTATCTCTCCTCTGAAGCTCTGATGCAATTCAACATACACTCAGTGGTGTAGCCAAGTGGGCGAAGAGTGCAGTCGACCCCCCTTAACGTACAAACACCCCACCTACATACTGTTCGCAATAATATGATTTTATAAAATATTTTGCTGAATGCAAGAGGGTTTTTGCTACCTATCAGGTATAATACATATTTCAGAAAAAATATCAGTGAGGAAGTTTACTTTGAGTAGGAGACTACCCAGAAAAATTTAAAGCCTCCTAGTTGTTCATGGAGCGGAATCTGGTATCTTCGAAGTAAGATCTTTTTTTATACGATGTTTAGCATCTCTATACCAATTACCAACTACCCTCTTCTCAAAACAGAAGCGATTGAGTGTCTAACCCTCCCCCACTCAACGACTTAAAAATTTTCATAACCCCTTCTAGCGTTCTACCAGCATCTTGAAGATGATGGGTCGCAAGAAATACGATTTTTCATCAATTTCATGGCACTGTTCTACAATTAAAAATTTTATTTCAGAAAAAAATACAGCGATAAACTTTTTTTTACGATCGTTTGGATGAAATTAAGTCGAAACAACATTTCCTCTTATCATTGAATGCCCTCTATCAATCACATAGAATAACCACCAACTTGCCCACAACAATCCAAGAAGCCCTCTCAGATAACCCCCCCCCTCATCATTGACTCCCTATTTATTTACCTGAAATAATTTGATATATAATCAAAACTTCAACTCATCCTCCCCTACTTTTCTACAATAATTTTTCAAAACGTGCCTCTAGCCCAAGCGGCTGTACACGACACGTTAACTAAGCAGTGAGCAGTAAGTCAAAATTATAATAGAAATTTGGTAATCAGGGTATTTAAACCTGATAACCACGAATCCAGCGTTAATTTCCCCGGGAGATATTTTTATTGGTTGAAAACTGCCATTGACGAGAAATAGAACATAGATAATTTTTACAATCTTCTCATCTTCAAGCCGCTGGTAGAGGGTCAACAGTGACATCGAATTTGAGCTTCAATAGGTCAGGGAGGTTTAAAAACTCGAATCGCATTTTTCAAAGAGCAACCGAGGTGCATTAGCAACATTATCCAAAAGCGATAAAAATCATTTTTTTGAAAAGGAATGTCCCTATTTTGAAGACACTTGGATCAGTTTATTGTACAGTAAGAATGCTCAAAATATCTCTGCTTAGTCTTCCATTCAAATCTTTTTCCAGGTTCAGCAGGTAAGTAAATAATAGTCGATTAAATGATGAGATGAAGTTTATTGTTTAATCATTTTTATGTTTTTTTTTGGGGTGGGGGGCATAATACTATTTCTCACATGCACAGTTGCACACCTACCTGTTTTCGTTTCAGAAATGAATAACCTATGGAAAACCCAGTTGCAAAAAAACATTTAAGTTTTCAATTCAGGAGTTGAGATAATCCAGTTTTTTTCTCTCAACCAGTTTCTTCGTGTTTATCAAGAACTGGCTCAAAACAGAAACCAGTTTGAAAAATAATTGTTTATTTTAAATATTTCTAAGAGCGCCTAACATTCACTCATGAAATGAAAATGCAGCTTTTGTAATTAAATTCTTCAAATAACTCCACGTTTCAAGTTTTTCAGGACACCCTGTATAAAGGTTCAGAATTATTAACACCCTCATCGAAAGCACTTGTTACAATCGTTACAAAAAATTCGCTGGAATAAATCGATGATTATTGCGAACAATTCTACCAACAGTGCGCAAAAAACCACAATAATTGCAACGTACACACCAACAGCTATATACTGGAACCCACTATTCAGTAAGTAATTTTCGTCTTCGTTGATTAGAAAATCTTTACAGATTGTGTACACCAGGTCGTACGAATCACTCATTGATGTATTTTCAAAGGGAAGCATCCAGATCGGGTAAATTATATACCGAACCTAGAAAAAATCGTTGAATCCAATAAAGAATTCAAAAATTTATTCGTATAATATGTACTCAATGATTTCTCGATCCAGAGATACGTAGGTATTCAAATTTAAATGCACCTTTCAATTGAAATATGTAAATCAGCCACATTGTATCATTATGGTGGATCGTCAAAAAAAAAAGTCTGTGAATTTTAACCCAATTCAGCAGAGATTTAAATTTATTGTGAGTCGAAAGTTGATCAGAAAAATTTTCAGCTCCAAAGATCGCTACCTTCAAAGAAGGAGCATTTTCGAAAAAATCGTGTTTTTTTGCTCCGATCGCTACCCAATCGTTCTGGGAAAAATGGCCCAGTCCCAAATCAATGTACTTGAGATTTTGTGTCGATCTATGCCATTGTCGTCAAAATCTAACCTAACACCACTTTTAGAGTTCTACTGCGAGCGATTGAAGATAAATTAGTGTTTTCAAAACTGTTTCTTCTCAAATATTTCGCATTAATTCAACAGAAACATTGAAAGATACCATTCCTGAAACTGGAGAAATATTTTGAAACGCAGTGGTGCCAATTTTCGGGTCATTACTGCTAAAAAAAACAACAGAAAAACAGCTGAAAACCTATAAGTTTTTTCCCAAAGTTTTGAAGTTAGCAGTAATGACTAAAAAATTGGCACTACTGCATCCAAATTCTTCAAGTTCACTTACTATTATCGAAAATAAATTGGGTACCTCCGAAAAAAATGTCCGAGGGGAATTTCCGCCCTCCACCCTAATCCCTTTGGACAGCATAGCCAAAAAACTGCGTTTTTGCGAGAAAAATTCTGTATTTATAGGGTGGCCCACCATGAAAATTCCGCACGTGGTGCAAAATGGAAAACAAAAAAATCCATTTTTTTTTTATTTTGTATTTTGAAAGGAACTATGTTTGTAAAAAACGTGAAAAAGACAATAATTATTTTATTAAAAATAATTATTTTAGTAAGTAATTTTCATCTTTGTTGATTAGAAAGTCAGTAGGTCAGTACAGATGGTGTACATCAGGTCGCACAAATTTCTCATTGATGCTTTTTGAAAGGAAAGTATCCAGGTTGGGTAAATTTTACATCAAACCTAGAAAAAAACTCGATGATTTCTCTTGCAGAGATAAGGTAATTAAATTTCAATGGACCTTTCAATTGAAATAAATCAGCCAGAATGTATCAGGATGGATCGTCCAATAAAAAGTCGCCAGATTTTGACCAAATGTAGCAAAGACTTTCATTTTGAGTCGATAGTTAACCAGAAAATCTTTTTAGCTCCGGAGGTGCCCTTGGAAAGGAGGAATAGAGCTCTCAAAGAGAAGAATCTTCGAAAAGATCGTGGCTTTTTCGCTTCTGTCGCTGTACTCGACCTGTTTTGGGAAAAAGTAGTACAGTCCCAAATGAAAGTACACATTTAGATTCTGTGTCGAGGTTGCAGCACGTTCCATACCGCGAATTTAGAGAAAATTATTTTCCTGGTGCAGAGAATGTGTATTCAATAAAATATTCAATCAAAATTTACTCATAGAACTTTCGTAGAACTTTTCTCAATTTCTGCTGGAATCTGAGCAAATGAGCGCTGAGCTTTTTCAATATTTTACTCGTCCCCTTCACCCTCCCCCCCCCAAATAAAATGAGCCTTCAACAATGACCCCCATATCAGTGTTGCTACTTTTTCTGGCGTTCAAAGAATAATAAATACTTAATGAAACTAATTAATTTCGGATGAAAAATATAGGTAAGACTTTCGAGCGCCGAAACCCGGACTTTTGCAGTATTTCCTCGTTTTTCAGCATCATTGCCGAACGGAAGACTTTTGGGACCTACACATTAGACACCACTTGGAAGCGGAGAAAACATGAAGTGATGATGATTAGTTGTTTTAGAAGCTTATTTTGACTGAAAAATGAGTTCCTCAAAATTTGAACAACATGTACAAAAAATAAATATCAACTTATGCTCTTAATGGTTCTCTTCTCTGAAGCTCTGATGCAATTCAACATACTCAGTGGTGCAGTCAAGCGGGCGAAGAGTGCAGTCGATACCCTTTAACGAACAAAAACATCACCAAAGTTACATGCATCTTACGATTTTCTTAAATAAGTAACAATGTTGCTGAATGCAAGCTGAATGCAAGAGGGTTTTTGCTACCTACTTTTTGTTTTCTGAAGAAAAAATGTCAAACTTGGGCCACTTTTCCTAAAACAGGTTGGGTTGCAATAAGAGTGAAAAAGCCATAATTTTTTTAAAAATGCTCCCTTTTCTTGGAGAGCCCATTTCGCCTCCAGAGGCACGTCTAACTTGAAATGACAATCTCCGCTGAATTTGGTCAAAATCTGCCGACATTGGGGGGGGGGGGGATCCACTCTATTGTATCAACCTTACCTATCCATCATAATCAGCGCATATTGCTCGAAATCAGATTAAAACCCAAACAAAACACAACCCGAACCACCAAAACATTTCACCCAGATCTGCAAAAAGCATCGATATTTCCACCTCACGAAACACAGCCCCCAAAAAGACACGAACGATTAAACCAAACCCTCAGAAAAGAGGAAAACGCAGCAACGTTCGAAGCAGATAGCATCGATAAGAGAAGCTGAATTCATCATATTCTCGCAAAAAGGTCACTTCCCTTTGCGTTTCTTTTCCGGGTTAGCATTTTACCAATAAATCGAGCTAGGTACTTGAGAAACCTGCAGCCAGATAGACTCTCTATCTAATCCCCCATAACCTCATCTTCTCCTCGTTCACGTTAAATTACCAAATACGAGTATACGAGTACGTAAAGAAAAAAAGAGGGCAACTCCTTCTCTCTATAGGTATCTCATCTCACCGAACGGTCGACAACGACACCGTTTAAAATTCAAAACCACTCATCCCATTGCTGCTCCTTTCGTTGGTTCGCCTATTTCTTAAAACTACCATAGACATTATACGGGCTTTGATCAAACGCCAGCACACAGCCATAGTTTTAATAACGTGAAATGAAATTTTCCAGTGTCTTTTTTTTACCTACAGTACCTTGCTAACGTAGGTACGATACGTACGAGCCAAGACCAATAAATTCTTAACATGCTTCCAAGTACCTGTAGTACTACCCACCGAGTAAAGTTTATGTATATGAACATTGTTGTTTGGAACGATGACACTATAAAAAAAACACACACATTCACAAGAAAAAGGAATGTATGCACAAGGAGGGGAAAAAATCGCAATAACTTTTACTCGTACATTCGGTATGTGTACATTGTACACAGTACACACATAAACGCTGTCGATTCTTCTTTCCATCTTCCCTTCCCTTATCGACGACGAGAAGCAACCACATACGCTACACACACCACGAAGTATACAGGAAAAGAGCTTTCACGTAGGATGCAGCTTGATGGGAGGGGAGGAGGGGGAAGGAGGTTCTAGCTCAGGGTATATACGTACGTACGTAGAAAAGGACTACATAGACAAAGAAAGGGATTTTCATCCATTGTGAGCTAGAAACTTTAAAACCCGTTTGCGGGCTTATTATTAAATAATACTGTACCTTCGACGTGTATCGCATATAATGAAAATATTTGCCATTTTTTGCTCCCCGACCCCTCCGCCCTGCGCGGCAAATACCGCAGATACGTTTTTAGTACCGCAACCACACTCGCACACATGTGTACGATGTTTTACGACGCGACACGTTATGCTTATCACGATTGGAATTAGAAATTAATTTGTTTCGGCACGACGAGGCGACGTGGAGGTGCTTATTTACACTTTGTAAACTACCTAGCTACCTATTGTTTTTGAGTGTAGAGCGAGGTACGAGTACACCCCTTTCACCTTCTCTGTCTCTCTCTCGCATGTCCCGTCCATTCCATCAAAATGTGAAAACGTGGTGTTCGCTGGAGCGGTTTTCACAATAAACAAAGTACTAAAATTTCAACGTTTGGAGGGGGAGGGGGAGGGGGTATTCAGAATACCTACACATTTCAACACCACACAGCATCGTGTTTGTGTATTAGACGTGTATTGTGAAGTGTATGAGTGGTATTTTATTGTCGATTTTTTTAGCAGATATCGTACGTAATTTGGAGTCTAAGAAGAAGAAGATAAAATCTATATGGAGCCATACATCCAAACCTAGGTATTTAATTCCGTAAGTAAGCAAATTTAATTTATTTTGGACCAGCAAAATAGTGAAATAATGAAAAAAAATCATAAGATGGCAAATAGGTATAGGTACACGTTGATAAAAGCAATCCACTAAGAAATTCAATCAAGGAAGCGTAAATACAGTTGTAATCCAACGAGTTCATTGGAAATTACAATTACTTAGTCTTTCCTTATCACCGATTTCTCCTTCCAAGAGCTCCAAAAATCTCCATCTCATAGTGACTCGTAACTGACCAGGAAAAAATTTCTAGCATTAGATCAGTACCTGTGCCAGGATTTTTCCTTGGAGGGGTATAATTGGGTCGATACCAAGTAATTTTGTCATCTCATTTTTTTGAGTGAGGGAGGAGGGAAAAATCAAGCTTTTCGCAAGGCAGAAATAAAATAAATATGTCATTTATTTATCCATTTTTCAAAAGGAGGGACTTCAGCGACTGAAATTTTCTGCGAAGGTAGTATCTAAAGTGAATAGTGTACGAATATACCTACAGGGTCCGCCAACGAAGTGTATCACATTTGTTTTTCAAATAAATCGGCAACACTGATAGCTACAACGCTGGTAAATACATCATTTGATAGCCAAAACTGCACATTTTTTATGGTAAAAATTTCATTTCTGCTGATTCACTTGTAACGATGCCTGAATGGAATTAACAAAAGAGCTTATTTTGCAAAATTTTTCAAAAGTTCATTGCAAAAAATTTTAGTTTTTTGCCAAAAAATCAAAAACTAAGCATCCTAGAAAAAAACTAACGACATTATGTCGATTGGAAATTTAATTCTCTACAATTTTCCTCAACTTCATTTTTCCGTAGAGTGCTTTTTTCCGCCTCCAGACCGATTTTTATGTAACGCAGTTTGCAAATTTTTGAAATGAACTTTTGAAAAATTTGCAAACTGCGTTACATAAAAATCGGTCTGGAGGCGGAACAAAACATTCTACGAAAAAATGAAGTCGATGAAAATTGTAGAGAATTAAATTTCCAATTGACATAATGTCGTTAGTTTTTTTCTAGGATGCTTAGTTTTTGATTTTTTGGCAAAAAACTAAAACTTTTTGAAATGTGAAAATCTGAACAAACTTTTTAGCCATTCTGTATGTAATGACTGTAATGTTGTTCATTCCATTCAGGCATCCTTACAAGTGAATCAGCAGAAATGAAATTTTTACCAAAAAAAAATGTGCAGTTTTGGCTACCAAATGATGCGTTTACCAGCGTTGTAGCTATCAGTGTTGCCGATTTATTTGAAAAAAAAACACTCACGCAAAAAAGCGTGAGATAACCGGCTTTTCAGAATTGAAAAACGTATTAAAAACATATTAATTATATTTATATCAGTATAACAGTTTTATAAATATAAAAAAAATATCTAGATCGTAATCAACTTCGGGTCAGTTATTTATTCACTAGTTTCTCAAGTATTACAATAGCGTAATTAATTTTAAATTTGCATAATATTTCAATTCATTGAAATAAATTTAAAAAACAAATAAAATCTCAATAAAGCATATTTGGATATTTCATATTGTTCTTTTTTTCGAGGGTGTTCATAATTCAATTATAACTGGAAACTTTTAAAATTTCTTGGGTAAATTTTTGATTGTGATTTTAAACATTACCACGTCGTAATCAACTTCGGGTCAGTTATTTATTCACTAGTTTCTCAAGTATTACAATAGCGTAATTAATTTTAAATTTGCATAATATTTCAATTCATTGAAATAAATTTAAAAAACAAATAAAATCTCAATAAAGCAAATTTGGAGATTTCATATTGTTCTTTTCAAATAGAATTCATAACAATGTCTTTCAATATGCAAATTTTAGTATTAAATTGCTTTTAGAATTTAATAGATAGAAAATCTGACGTCATATTCGTATTCAGCGTTACAAGAAACGTACTATTTTAAATTTGCATAATATTTCAATTCATTGAAATAAATTTAAAAAACAAATAAAATCTCAATAAAGCAAATTTGGAGATTTCATATTGTTCTTTTCAAATAGAATTCATAACAATGTCTTTCAATATGCAAATTTTAGTATTAAATTGCTTTTAGAATTTAATAGATAGAAAATCTGACGTCATATTCGTATTCAGCGTTACAAGAAACGTACTATTTCATGTGTCGCACAAACAAAACACTTTATTTAATTTTTACCCCCTTTGGGGAGGTGCCGGGGGCCATGGATGGGGTCCAATCAAAAATCTGACGTCATATTCGTGTTCAGCGTCACCGAAAACATACAATTCGATATATCACATGCCCCAGATTTTCTTTTGAAAGTTTCACCCAAAATTGGGGGTGGGGGTGCTCCCCCTTCGTGAAAGAGTCCCATCTCGAAACCTAAATATTTCGAAACAAGAAATAAACTGAGAAATCGTTTGGGTATTAAGACAGACATTGGTGTTTGCTAAGCAAAACATTTATGCTTTAAAAAAAAATAGGTGTACCAAAAACAAAACTGATGAGGAAGTCTGCAAAAGTCTGCAAAAATGCCACCAAAAATAAATTAGGCCTACCTAAGCTGAACTGTCAGAGGAACACGTGAACCGACTTTCCATCGAGTTCCTAACAAGAAATAAACTGAGAAATGGTTTGGGTATATTAAGACAGATGTTACTGATTATTGCTAAGCAAAATATTTATTCTTAGAAAAAAATAGGTATACCAAAAACAAAACTGATGAGGAAGTCTGCAAAAGGACGCAAAAATGACAAAAAATATCACTTAATCTGAAATATCGAGGGAACGCCTGGACCGATTTTAATAAAACTCGAAATCTCAAAATTTCGGCAATACACCAGTCGGGAGGGATAAAGCACTTTGTTCAAAATTTCATAGGTTTCGAGTTGACTCTGCCACAAAATTGGTACATAAACACATATATATATATATATAGGTATTAGTATCCAGACATGTCAACTATTGAATGGGTTAATTTTACTATACAAGTGGACTGACCAACTTCTCAACTATAGTTGACAAGTCATGGGTTAATTTTACTATACAAGTCAACTATGAGTTTTCAGAAACTTCCACCAGAGGGCGCATGACATAGAAATCAAGGCGCGAGGATGAACGCAGGGTCTATAGTCAATTTGTAGTGAGTAGAATGTGATGTGCTGGTGGAGATGTATGCAAATACATCGATCCTGAGTGTACACGACAACAAATTTGACTTGAAATTTTTCAGTATTTTATTGACCTATGGAAAATTTAAAAACATCAAAAATTTTTATGCTGTTTAAGCTTACTTTTGGTGTCTTAACTTTATCAAAATTCAAATTACTTTGACTCCATTTTCAAAAATTTTCTTCAAAATTTAGCCTAAAAATCTGATTACTTTTTTCAAAACGTAGATTTTTTAAATATTAGACTGAATCTGCAAATAAAATTTTAATAAGTGATTTAGAACAGAAATTATACCAATTTTAAAATTTTGTTCACTTTTCTGCATATATGCCAAGCATAGTTGACATGTCTGGTCGCTAGCAAATATATATATATATACATGTAAAAACCATACATTACGAGATCCGTTTTATATAAAATCGGGCATTGCGAGATCCTGAGATCCTTTTGCCGGATCTCGCAAGTTCTCTCATATGCCATGGTACTCGTGAGATCCGGGGGACCCTGTACACACATTTTCAGCCGGATCTCGTTTTGCCTACTATTCATATACTTATATACAATTTTTGAAAATAGATAAACGACGCATCTTGCGAGATCCACCCCCAAATCAGGTTTAGGCCATTGGTGGATCTCGGTTTATGCGGATCGCGAAATTGATGGCGGCAATGCATAGAAAGGCACTGTTTACACACTGGAACATGCGTTCGAACGAAGTTGTAGGGTTATTATTTGAGTTTTTAGCATTTTTCGAAATTTTTTGGGTCGGATCTCGCAATGCCTGTGTATATGTCGGATCTCGCAATGTACTCTAAGACAGTATATATATATATATAGGCATCGCGGCAGGCTTATGAGCCAATTTTTCAAAATTTCAAAATTTTAAAAATCATTTTCAATTTCTGTTCTAATTAACTAATCGAAATTCGAATTGCACAGTCATTGAAATATATAATTTATCTGTATCAAGAAACAGAATAAGAAATTTTTGGAGAAAATTTTTTCAAAAAAATTTTAAAATTTTTTGAACTATATTGAATTTTGTGAAAATTGCTTGGTTGTCAAAAAGTCTGAACCACATCAAAATTTTTGGTATCAACAGTATTCCCATAGAGCAATAAAATGCAGAAAAATCATTAGTCAAATTTATCATCATGCATACCCAATTTCAACAGGGCTTTGGGTATGCCGACCAGTACTTCCTATTCTATAGGCCTCATGTTAGTACTACATCTAGCGAACATCTCTGAGAAACATTTGGTGCGCGCAGCTAACTTTGACAAAACTAGTTTGAAACAGGTGGCTCACTTGTTATGTAACTTTAGCCTTTACAAAGTGAGCCAGGCTGGTAAACCTACTGGTTCACTTCTTATGCAAGATTAACTCATACATGGGTTCATAAGTGTGCTGTCGTGAACATATATATTTGCTCGCGACCAGACATGTCAACTATGCTTGGCATATATCCTGAAAAGTGAACAAAATTTTAAAATTGGCATAATTTCTGTTCTAAATCACCTATCAAAATTTTATTTGCAGATTCAATTTAATATTAAAAAAATCTATGTGTTGGAAAAAATTATCAGATTTTTAGGCTAAATTTTGAAGAAAAATTTCGAAAATGGAGTTGAAGTAATTTGAATTTTTAGAAAGTTAAAACACCACTAAAAAGCTTGAACAGCATAAACATTTTTGATGTTTTTAATTTTTCCATGGGCCAATAAAATACTGAAAAATTTCAGGTAAAATTTGTTGTCGTGTACACTCAGGTTCGATGTATTTACATACATCTCCACCATCGCATCACATTCTACTCACTACAAATCAACTGTAGACCCTGCGTTCGTCCTCGCGCCTTGATTTCTAAGCCATGCGCGCTCTGCTGGAAGTTTCTGAAAACTCATAGTTGACTTGTATAGTAAAATTAACCCATGACTTGTCAACTATAGTTGAGAAGTCGGTCAGTCCACTTGTATAGTAAAATTAACCCATTCATTAGTTGACAAGTCTGGTTACTAATACCTATATATATAAACTTTAAGGAAACCTGAAAAAAAACTAATGGTCCCACAATGATCCGAACACCCCAAAACGCAAAGAAAATTTACTCCGGACCGAAACTGTCACAGTTGAGACAAATACAGTACCTGACTTTTCTTCGAAAAGCCGGTAACAAATGTGATACACTTCGTTGGCGGACCCTGTATAATGTGGGCTTAAGAAGAAGAAAAAAGCGTCTTCATCCTATCGAAAAAGATGAAAAAATGAAGTGAGACGTGCCCAAGTGAAGGAAAGACACAAAATTTTGTAAACTTTTCAAGTTTCTTTCTACAAATTTTAGAACAAGCTAGACATGGGTTTATAATTGGCATCCATCCCAGTGAAAGAAGAGTGCTAAAAATGTTTGGAAAATTACTAATTTTTACCATCAAAATTTTTTTTCAAAAAAAATCTAGACTGGGGGATTCTTACCCAAATCCATCCCCCCCCCCTTTAAAATAGCTGAACTGATGAGATTATTCAATAGATCAGATTCTATATACGCACTTCATCATGCGAACACAGATCAGTTTATGAATCCGATAGTCGACCAGAGAATTGTAACCCTTTTGAATGACCGAATAATTTGGTTTAACAAAATGGTTGGAGACATGGTGGATCAGATCGTCGATCTGACACACATATTTGATTACAAATCAGTTAATGACTTTGATTTAAAATACTCGTCGTCGTCGTCGTAGTCGCGCTCCTTTACAGGAGATAGCGTATATGTCCATCTATATTAGCCAGTCCATCAATTTTTTCCCACACTTACTAAGATTAGTAAAAAATATGAAGACATTGACTCAAGAAAATGTTAATTACATTCAATTCAGTAAGTAAGTAAAATGTGTTCATTTCGGACCACTTGAAAAGTACCAAACTCTATAAGGAAGCTATTAGAATTAATTTCTCATAATCATTTTCTCATAATCATAACTTATTTCTTTTTTCAAGAGCACCAAAAATCTCCATTCAAGAACTGTTATCAGATTCCATGTACCCTACGCAATACACAGCACCTACACGTAGCTTTTTCTCTTCATTAAAAAAATCATATTTCACAAAACAATATAAATAGCACCCAGTTTGAATCTCTCCCTCCCCCCGTTTGTCAATTCTGATGCAAATTTCTGAGGCCAATGCATTGCTGTTGTTTGAATGAGGTTTTCAGACAGCTCGTGGAATAGATCACTGAATCGTAAATCAGGTATAAAATCTTATTTAGCAATGAAAAACAGACAATGGATAGTTTCCATTTTCCCCTGATGATTATTTTTCCATGTCTGAAATTTAGATTAGATTTCATTTCTGATTTTCGACTCAGTTAGGTGTCGACTTTACGTGTTGTCTGAAAATTTCATTCAAACAACAGCAAAATTTTGGCCTCAGAAATCACCAGATACTTATAAATTATCATTTCTTGTAAGTTGATTTCTAAATAATAGGAAATACATCTAGCCCATTTTTTGCGTTTTTATTTTATTTTTCCTCCTGAAAATTCATGTTTTCAAAACAGCTGGTGATTTCTATTTTTCACAAATACAAATAAGCAAAAAGATTTTTCCAAATTTCCTCTTTTGGGACGTGAACATTTTTTGTAGAGTTGATTTTTTTCCTGTTTTGTAACCTTGGAATGATGCCTTATGATGAAATCACTAATCTCCGATTTTGGTTCATTCAAACTATGCTAACTTCGAAAGGGTTAAAAACACCCATAAATGAGACACAGTATGGCCATTGCAGTCCTGCAGAAACCTCTGGAAGCATTATGTATTTTTAATTACTGGTATATTTCATTCCAAAAAAAAATTCCATTTTTTGATGATACGAGCGATTACAAACACTACAGCACACACATAACATCGTTACAAGTATGAACCTGCAAAAATCAAGTGATAACCAACATTAAATTCAGTAAAGTAAGTAAAATGTATTCATTTCGGACCATCATACACCTTCATGCTAATGGGCACAGAAGACATGCATCACAAATGTATTAAGATTTTTCGAAAAAAATCAATTTTTGCGAGAGAAATTTCCAAATGAAAAAAAATTGGTTCATTTTTTTCTTGAAAAATGTCAACTTTTTTCTTGAATAGGTATTCGTCATTTTTTTCTTAAAAACTCGGCCAATTGAATTCTTTTTCGAAAAATCTTACCACTTAAGTAATTACTTTAGAAAAATTGGAAGCTTCTCATCAATTAACACTGCAATTCCATAACTACCTACATACTTAAAATCTCTTGACAATGAGAAGTGGAGTATCCAGTATTTGCAACTAGTTGAACCAATCATCGATCAAGCGGACCCAATTGGCCATTTTTTGTATGGAAAAACTTGACAATTATTTCCTTAAAAATCTTGACAATTTCCGTTGTCGATTTCTGATCCGTTTCAAAATTGGAAACTTTTTTGATGCATTTGAGACCGAATTAAAATTCAATAAAATAGAAATAGATGCACACAGAAAGCTGAAATATTAAGGTTGCATCAGATTTTTCACCTTCCAAATTGAGTAGTGGTTGTTTCGCTCGGTTTTGAAGCAATTTCAGCAAAGTTTTCAAGCAATCTTTAAAAAAGAACCCATATTAGGAAATTCAGTACTTAAAAATCTGGATATTATTCCGGTACTTTTTAGATCAAATGATTCAAATCAAGCGCTTTGTCAAAATTTTATAGTGTCGGCGGTTCAAATCAACATTCATGTTTTCGTGACATTTCTTGTCAACGGGAAAATTCAAACTTCTCCCGGAGGTTACATGGAACCCCTCAGAAACAATAACGAATACAGCACAAGAAAGAAATAACTGAAAGAATTTCTGACGAAATATCCTAAACATACCTTACAAAGATCGCGGCGCAATAAATCATATGCGGACGACAGCCGGAATAACCGACGAGGAACTCATCGGATATCTGGCAAACATTAGTAAGCAGTATTCTTATTCACGCTGCAGTATCTTTACTTCCAATGGATCAGATTTGCTGATCCGGGCAGAAGACTATTATCTCTAAAAAGTTCCTTTCAAGTAAAATAAACTCTCGTGACGATTGTTAGAACTTGAAATTTTCGATTTTGAAAACTTTTCTTTGGAATTGGATTTTTTCAAATTTTTGAAAATTGAAAGCCCCCCCCCGCAGCTCGAGTTTTTCAAAAATGGAAAAAATAAAAATAGGGAATTATTTTCTCACCAGAGGTCACCATTTTGAAGGTTGATAGCATAAGAAATCGCAAATTTTTTTTTGTCATGTAGTTGAGGGCCACAAGGCGGACACAAAAAGTAAAGTTGATGGAAATTGCTGTGAAATTTCATCAACTGAAAATTTTTTAATTTTTTCATCAACTTTCTTCATGAGACCCGCAAACGAAAAATTTAATGCAACAAAACACAATATTATTTCAATCATTTTTTCAATAATTTTGACATCTTACAAGGAAAACTTTTTGCATCGCAACAAAATGGGAATAAAATAGGGTAAAATAACCCCAGAGTACCTATTCGATTTTCATCAAACTTTATTTTGGAATTTAAATTTTTTTTAAATTGAAACTTGAGGATTAAGAAAAGTTTCACGTTTTTGAACTTCGAAAAAAACCTCCTGCGAATGAAATAAAATTTTGTGCAAGGAGAAATAACGCAAAGAGTTCGAAAATGAGTTGAAATTTCATTTCGGAATTGGAAAGAGAAATTATTGAAATAAAAGTAAGTACAAGTTTCTCACTTCAATGTAAGAATTTTTGAGGAGCAATTTCTCGTCAGTTTTTTCAATTTTCTTCCTATCCTATACTTATAACTACTTACACATGACAACTAATTAATTTTTGAAAATGAATTGGGATTTTGCAAACAAAAATGGTAGAATGTAAAAATTTTCATTCGAAGAATATGTATCCTCATTTTTCTCTGATAAAACTCTGTGTTTGAGATATTTAGGGTGAACGTTGAAAAAATACCAAAAAAATGATGTAGGTAGTAGGTACGTAGTTATCTATAAAAAAATTCTCATTGAGAAGGCAGAGCACCATCACGTCGCGAACTACTGATAAACCTAGGTATTTAATTCCGTCAGTAAGTAAGTAAATTTCATTCATTTTGGACCAGCAGAAAAGTAACAATAATGAAAAAATCATAGATGGCAAATAGGTAGGTACCTACACGTTGATAAAAACAATCAACTCAGAAATTCTATCAGGGAAGCGTAAATATACTTGTAATCCATCAAGGTCATTGGAAGTTAGTCTTATTATCACCGATTTCTCTTTCCAAGAGCTCAAAAAATCTTCATTCCATAGTGAATCTTGACTGATCAAGACAAATTTTCCATCACGTATAGTAACACAATCAACGCTTACCATCTATTGAAAACATCAACAAATGAACCCCAATTTCCAACACTTGGGAAAAAATGATATCCTTTGTTCCCGAGAAGAAATTTAGAAAAAAATCTCAGTCAGGAGTCTATGGCTACGCCTACACTGAATAGTAATAACGAAAAATCTAGCAAGAGCTACTGCAGTATTTACCATACTAATGAAGGTGGGAACCAGTAAATAGTATTCTTTTTCATACTGCAGAATCTTTCCCATTCGTGAGTGAGACTTGCTGACTCTGACAGAAAACTAGAGAGGAATATGGAGCTATCTAATATCTAAAAATGTAAAAAGAAATCGCCATTCACTTTAAACAGCTACAATTACACCTGAAACTAAATTCTACTTGTACTTGAAGTTGAAGAAATACATCAAGATAACTCTAAACATGTCGCCTTTAGCTCTTGCATTCTCCTACAACCCGGACATTTCCCCTCTACTATTGCTCAGCCCCCCCCACAATAATCCTTACACTAGAATGACTGAAAAGAATAAACCTAATGCCAAACAGCTAATGCGAAACTTCTTTTTACATTTTTCCCACACTTACTGAAATGAGTGAAAAGTACGAATTTTGAAAATTTGGTCAAAATTACCTACCACTAAAAAAATGTTAATTGACGTAGGTATTTTAATCCACTCAGCACGGATCTAGCGTTAGTTTTATGTGAAGATAATTTCAATGGTGAAAAAGTGCTATGAAATTGAAATATTTTGAAAAAGTTCCTAACAAAATTATGCATGTTTTTACGGAAAACATCCCACAAGGGAGGTACAGTATGGCCATTGCAGACCTGCAGGAACCTGAAAAAATCAGCCGCAATCAATGATCCAGTGATAACCAGCATTCAATTCAGTAAGTAAGTAAAATGTATTCATTTCGGACCAGCATACAACTTCATGCTAAGGAGCACAAAAGACATGCATCATGAATGCATATAAAGTAGATGAAATTTGAATAGCATCAAACTCTATAAGGAAGATGTAGTTGTAATCCAACAAGGCTATTAGCATTACTTCATTATAACTTATTTCCTGTTTCAAAAGCCCCAAAAATCGCAACTCAAGAACGGTCTGTTATCAGATTCCAAGAATGCAATTACACAGCAACTGTTTTTTTTCTTCATTAAAAAATCATATTTCGGCGAGAATTTCAGAATTTTTGAAAATGGAATCGTTTGAAAATTTCAGATTACAACTATCTTAAGTATAAAAATGAAAGAAAATGCATCCATCCGCCATCGCGCCACATTAAAAACTTGATCAATGCACAAGAGTTATGATTCCTTTCAGAGGAGGAACGTACCTGACACTATTTCAACCTGTTCAAGTTTGAATTTTGCCAAAAAAAAAACATTCCATTCTGGTCAGAATACTGAGGCAAAATTTCAGTTGGAAAATGAAACATTGGAAAAACCTGCCAGGTTCATACAGATTGTAAATATTCCTTTGAATTTTTTTGGATAATTTCTACCTAAATACCACCATAATTCGAGCAGTTACATTACGTAAACTTTATGATGATCAAATCTCCGCTATCTTACTTATAAAAAGAACCCTGAACGAGCAGACAGATTACTTGACCATTCAAATTGGTAGCAGTATTATGGTAATTTGTTCCAAAAACGTGTATACCATACTGTTCATGATGCTCTTACCTATTGAGTTTGTTTTGATTTGCAGTGATTATTCAGTTTGAAACAGAAAAACCACCGATGATTGGTAATAAAGAAGTGCGAGTATTTCATACTGTATTTTCATTAATCCGGTGATTTTTCAACCTACCGAATGTATATTTATCTGTACGTAATTTCATAGGAAATACCTATATTATGTACTTTGTAATTAAACAATTCACATAAATGCTGGATAAAAATGTAAATAATTCACATCATGAGCGTCAATACCTGAAGTAAGTAAATTAAATACTGGAATGTGACGAAATCTAGGTTTGGTCCAGAACACACATCGTGTGTCATCTTATCCAATTCAATATACCAATTCTGTACCATTTAAAACCAACATAATGATGACGATTATTAGACAAACAAACATTATTCTCATCAGAGTAATGAGGCAAAATTTAAGTAAAAAAACAAGAGGAAGAAAATTCACAATATTATGTTCTCCAATGCTGTGGAAATTTCCAGATTGGACATAATATCACCACCATTATTTTGCAATTAAACAAATTCAATTAAAATTTTACTCAGGTAAAATTTACGTACCTACATACGAGTAAATACTGCCATCCTGTATTAAATGCCATTTTATGCTAATTATCAACCAGAGGATCGAATACTTGAAAACGTACCTAAGTGATCTATTTGGAGGTCTACAAATGGTTTCTGAAGTGGGAAGGAAGTAATTTGGTTCCTGGTACCACACACCAGTTGACGATTTTATACACCGATTTTCAACATTATGAGTGTGATTTTTGCCCAGATAAACTCATTATACAGCCCTGGGGCAAGATTTGAGTTGAAAATATGTGCTTTAGAAAAATTAGGCAAGCTCAAACAAACGCTGCTATCTCTAATTATGTAAGCACACCTAGGTAGTCCTAATCCCGGATTTTGTTAACTTATTTAATTCAATGTTTAATTTATATGTATCATTCGTTTCAAAAATTAATCAAAGTTGAATATAGAGATTTAGCATTTACATCGTTTTTCAGATGACTTTTTTGTTTGAAAATAAAATGATTTTTTTCCTTGAAAAATTTGTCAGTTTTCCTTTTAAAAAAATTACCCATTTTTTTCTTGAAAAATCTATCTATCAACTTTTTTCTTCGAAGATCTATTAACTTTTTCTTCAAACATTTGTCCATTTTTTTTTTCAAATTTGACAATTTTTCTCGCAAACAATGAGAATTTTTTAAAAAACAATTGGCCATTCTCCGTCAGGAAAAATTTGGCAATCATTACCTTAAGCATCTGAACAATCGACCCATTTCAAAATTGGTCACTTTTTAGATGCATAATGTTCACCAAAATTATTATTTTTTTGATCCCAAATTAAAATTCAATCGAATAGAAATATGTAGATGCACCTAGAAAACTGAAATTAGGTCTCCACACGATTTTTCCCCTTCCAAATTGATGTCTCTTGGTTTCGCACAGTTTTGGAGCTTCCAGTAAATTCCTGGATTTTCAAGTTTTCAAGCAATCTATTAAAAAAAAAACCTATGAAATTCAGTACCTGAAAATTCGAACATTCCGATTGTTTTTAGATCAATTCAAGCACTCTGTTAAAATTTTATTGTGTCGGTCGGTTCAAATCTACATACGTAAGTTTTCATGGTATTTTTTGTCAACTGGGAAATCTAAACTTCTCCTGGAGGCTTTAGAAGCCCCTAAGAAACCATCACAAACACATTTCTCCATCAAACATCTAACAAGATAATAGAGTTTTTGAAGATACATAACTTCAGTAAGCAGTATTCTTATTTACACTGCAGTATCTTTACTTCCAATGGATGAGATCTGCATATTCGCATGGCAAAAAACTAGCGAAGAAAATAGAATTCCCCAATTCAAAAACAACAAAAAATTGCTATCATGCCTCATTTTCACTTTTTCTTGAAAATTTTATCGATTTTTAATTGAATTTGGCAATTTTTCTCGCAAAAAATGATTTTTCTTCGAAACAATTGGTGATTTTTTTGTCTAGGAAAATTTGGCATAATCACTTTCTTGAAAATCCTGAAAATTTTCGTTGTCGATTTCTGATCCCTTTCAAAATTGGTCACTTTTTTGATGCATTAAATAGCCAACTTAAAATTCAATAAAATAAAAATAGATGCACATATGTAGAATGCTGAAATCAGTGTAGCACGCAAATTTTCACCTTCCGAATTAATTAGTGGTTGTTTAGCACAGTTTCGAAGTTTCCAGCGAATTTCTGGATTTTCAAGTTTTCAAGTAGCCTACCTACTCCCTAAAAAGGAACCCTTATAGAATTCAGCACCTAAAAGCTAAAAATCTGGCTTTTCCGGTACTTTTTAGAATAATTCAAGCGCTTCTTCAAAATTCTACAGTCGGTTCAAATCTACATTCGTGTTTTCGTGATATTTTTTTGTCAACTGGAAAATCCAAACTTCTACCGGAGGCTTCAAAACTCCCTCAGAAACAATAACGAATACAGCACAAGAAAGAAATGACTGAAAGAATTTCTGAAAAAATATCCTGAACTTGATTACAAAGATCGCAGCGCAATAAATCATAATTCATAATGCAGACGAAAGCCGGTAGCTAGTGGGTAAAGTACGTCTTAATTTCTCATTATCAAAAAAAAAAAAAAATCAAAATAGATGGCCAACAACGATAAAGTTGCATCTATAGACGAATTAAAACCCGACGTCAGACTCATCCGATATCTGGCAAACTTCAGTAAGCAGTATTCTTATTCACGCTGCAGTATCTTTACTTCCAATGGATCGGATTTGCTGATCCGGGCAGAAAACTAGCAAAGAAAATGGAATTCCCTAATAAATTCAAAAACAAAAAATTTTGCCCACCTACATGATTGTCTCATTTCTACGAGTAATTCAAAGTTCCCTTCTTCTTCGTTTCTTCTTTCTCCCCCCTCACCTTTTTAGTAAACAGAAAAAAGGTCCGTCTAACCTTCACTTACATAGGTACATTTCAACCAGCTATTTAAATATCTGAGACTAAATTCAGTTCGTACTTGTAGTGGAAGTACAGGAAGTTAGATCCAAACACGTCGCTTTAAGCCCTCGCATTATCGCACAATACATATATTTTTTCCCCAACTACAGTCAACACCTCAAATACTCCTCACACTTGCACGAATAAAAAGAAAAAACTCCGCAACATTCATCTAACGCGAAACTTCTTACATTTTTTTCTCAGTACCTTATTGTAAAAAAAAAAGACGAGTAAAACGAGAGAAAAATATGGAAAATCGCGTTCGTCGATGAAAAGAAAAGATGGCAAAAAAATACCTACGCGTTTTTCGAAAACATTGTTCACATTTAGCTCACGTTTGCCAGCTACGTGACATCTGCGTGTCTATAAAGCATCGCATCGCATCGCATCGTATATCGAGGATACATACTTAGTACATATACAGTATGTTATATGCTCGACGTCTCGTAACGTTTCAAAAGTCCCAAGAAGAAGTAAACTTGTTATTTAGTTGAGCAGCTAAAAAACTTTGATTATTCTTCTCTAACTTCGTCTTTCTCTTTTTTTTTCATTTTACGACCACTGTTAGCCAAAAATACTGCACAAAATAAAATAATGAAAATGAACAACACTACGGTTAGGGTAGAAGTTGACTGAAAAAAAAAAACTCATTAAATAACGCAATCACTGGCAAAGGTACCTGAAGACGCCATATTGGCGCAACGATTATATCCGGCACTTTGAGAATGATTATGACAAAAGGTGGTACGCAATCAAAGTACTGCAACGTTGCGTGTATCAAGACAATTTTATCAGCTTGGTTTTTCTGCTTATTGACTCAATAAAGTATACGTCTTTTGATTGGCATAGACATGGACAAAGAGTTGTATGAGCTAACTATGACTATACAGGACGATGAAAAATTCAAGTCTCGTTTGATACCAGCGACAGAAAACTTTTCGCATTATGCTGGGCTGGTCGTCGTCGATGCTCGCGAGACTGACTGTATACTGTGAGACAACCGTCGACAGATGAACCTCGATAGGGTGTGAATTTTTCACGCAGCCGTCATATACCTTCCATTCGTGTGTATTGGAGCGGAATTTCACTGTTCACTTTTCACCTTACGGTAGGTATAGTATACCGAAGGAAGTACGATCCATAAATCAAAATCGTAGCTATAACGTGTTCCCGATTTGGGAACTGTGGGCTTTCTCTTGTGCTGACGATGAAAAGGGTAGGTATATTCGTGTAAAGGGTATCCTGACCAGGGTTTAACGTCTTTCGAACGATGATACGAGCAATGTGACTTGAATCTGGGCACATATATTTGCCTAACCTGTGAATTTCAGGTGAAAGTTATACAATTTTTGGATATCGTATGTAAATAAAATCTGAGACGAACTAGAATGGCCAAGGTATATTCATTTATGTACAAAAATGCGAAATTATGTAAGTAGACCCTGCATGGTCCTTCATGTACTGGGATATATGTATGTCTTACTTTACTTCACATGGCCTAAGTCAATGTAAGTAGGGAGAAAAATCTTGACAGTTTTCACGCAATTCAATGAAATGGTGCACTCTCTAATTCTAGAGACAGAATGAAAATCAAGACGGTTGAGGTTGAAACGAATGAACTAGGTGTAGTTGAAGAGTACAGCGGAAAATTTCTGTGTGAACAGGGAAATTTGTTGTTCAACTTGAAGTAAGTAATCATTTTTTTGTTCGAGTTTTATTTCGAAGTATTTCAAAAGTCCGTTAGTACAATATTCTGAGCATGAAAATATTAATATCACTCAGAAATAAAAGGAATACCTTTACATCTATCTTGAAAATTTAAGGGGCAAAATACTCTTCAAAATCCAATTTTGACCATGGCAGTTGCTAGTACTTTGAAAAATAAACAAAATCATCCACATATCATGACTTTATGCTCCACTTTCAAATTGAAAGGGCTGCAAATAATTTTTAATTTCAGAAAATCGCGATGAAAAAAATAAATGCGGAAATGGATACTACGTCAAAAAATAAATAAATTTTGTTACAATCATTTTTTTCCTTACTCTAAAATTTAAAAAGTTATTGGAGCTCAACAATTTTCAATTTGCTAAAAATTTCATTAAATTTACAATTTATGAGTTTGAAAAACTTTTTAATTTTTAGAGAAAGAAAAAAAAGTATCGCTACAAAATTTGTTTATTTTTTGACGCAGTATTTATTTCCGAATTTATGTTTCTTATCGCGATTTTTTGAAATTGAAAATCATTTGTAGCCCCTTCAATTTGCAAGTTGGGCAAAAAGTGATAATAGTTAATTTTGTTCATTTTTCGATGTACTACCGACCCCATGGCCAAAATTGGATTTATGCTCTTAGATTTTGAAAACGTACTTTGCCCCTCCAATTTTCAAAATAGGCCACACCCTCACACAACCTTTTTTTTTTTAGTTGTCCTCGGTTGTATCTAAGTCTAGAGTATTGACATCCACTCACTAGAGGAACACCCTGTATAAAAATGCGATATAGGTACATCTTACTTCGTAAAGTTCAACTCGGTGTATTGATATTGAAAAGGGAGAAAAATCTTGACAATTTTTTCGCAATTCGATAGAATGTTGCACGCTCTAATTCTGGTGACAAAATGAAAATCGAGAAGGTTGAGGTTGAGACGAATGAATCGGTAGTAGTTGAATCACTGAAATCTTATTCAACTTATTGAGTAAGTAATCATTTTTTTGCTCGAGTTTTATTTCGAAGTACTCCAAAAGCCCATTAAAACAATTTCGAGCATGAAAATATTAGTATCACTCAGTCAGAAATGAAAGGAATACCTCGACAGTATCTTTAAGCAAACACGTGAGCAACATTTTGCCCTGAAAATCACCCAAGGCAACCGTTCTTTCTCGTACGTAATCTGATTAAAACATTCTGTCCCTGAGATCATGCTTTATGTGATTATCAAGTCGTTTACATTTATGTACTTATTCTCAATTTGTTGTTTTTTGAGTGAGATAATGCGGATCAGTAATTTTCCGAATGTTTTTCAACTCAACATGGAGGTCTGCACCGAATTTAGCCAAAATCCTCCATCATTTTTTCTTTTTTGAATGTGTTTCAACTTTTATGCACCTAACACCATTCCGGATGAGGAAATACCTCATCTAGAAATAAAAAAGGGAAGTTTTATTTTTTTATACTTAAATTGATAAATTATGCTCGCGTCCAGGAATTCTTTTATTGGGGGGTGGGGGGTGATAAATGAGTCACAAGTAGGGTACAATAATCACAAAATTCCCAACTGGCTCATTCAAAGATTCCCAAGTATTAAAAAAAAAAAAATGAGTACTTATATTAATTGTATTTACCTACAAGTAAGCACATTTCAGAAATTTTCATGTGGAATTTCAATTAACTACTGACATCTATAATTTAAAAACGTGTTGATTTGAATAAGGTTTTTAAAATTTCTGTAGTAAATTTTTCACAACGAAATTCACATGGGCAAAAAATTTTGAAAATGTTGAATTCAAGGTGTAAGAACACCATTTCTGATTGGGAAATTTATTTTTATGGATTTACCCAATTTAACACACCTCGGATTGGAATAAGAACTTTTCAGAAATTCAAATTTCAAAAAAGGAAAGCAAACTGGGTCAAGCGAAAAGAGGGCATTGGAAATTCATAATCCAAGAAACGAAAAAAACACTGTTTTTTCGTGGGATTCGATATTTTGACCCTCAAAATTTGAACAATTTGCAGGAAAACACAATTTGGCTTGAAGATAGCAAGTATCAAAACTTTTGAAAAGTTATGCAAGAAATCGAAGGAAATACATAAATCCAATCTAAGGATTTTTTGGGCTCCGAGAGTGGGCGATTGTACCCCAAATCACTCTCTCCTCCCTCCTGGATCATTACAATTACATACAAAAAATGACTCAAACAAAAAGCAGACTGATGCATAAAGCCGCAGTATTGAAAAAAGAAAGAGATGCTGAAGCTGATCTACGAACCAACGTCCAAGAGTAGGAACGGGTAAAGACAGGAAATGAGGAACTAAGATCAATTGAAAATTTTATTTGTGAGCATATGCCATCCGGGACATCACTGACATAAGCGCCATCAGCTACGTATTCGCTGATTGCAAGATAGTTTTTGCATTTCCTTTCACCATATTAGTATGGTGGTTACATTGGTTGCTAAGTTTGCTTATATCAACTCGAAGTAGGAAGCTGATTTTTCATTTCTTGGTCTTTTTTAAAAATAATTTATAAAGTAGAATGCATTTTTTTAGACCTACTACTTTTATTGAAATGAAGTCAAATATAAACTTGTAAATTAGAACATTCATGATTCAACTAAATAAAATCATTCATACATGAAGAAAAAAAATATTAAAAAATAATTCCAAATCAGTCCCAAATTTGGTTTTGATAAACAGTAATTGCTGATTGCCTTTATTTCGAAATACGGTTTGTTGATTGGTTATAAACTGAAAATTCATAAATAATTTATTGCCATGTAGAAATTGCGCAGAAATTTCTGATGGATGCAGTGCTAAAATTCTCAATTATCACGAACGCAAACAACTGCTGGTTACTTCTTCGAATTTGGCGCCAAAATATTGCTAACAATAAGCATTATAATAAAATCCTAATCTTTAATTGCCTTTATTGAAATGCTACTCGCTAACTGGATATTTATTGAAATACTGTTTGCTGATTGGTTATACAAATATAAGTCGAAACTACTACCACGAAAAGTGAAAACAATATAGTTTTTTGGCGCATCGCGCAAAATTTAGGTATAAAAAGCTGTCTTAAGAAGCACATAGCAACATGCTCCGATTTTTGAGCTCCACAAAAAAGTAAGTAACTAAATTTCTGGAAAAATTTCGCAAAGGGCCCCTCTTCGTGTGTGTTCTACGAATTTTAAAAATTTTTAACCCCTCAAAAACACTCCTAAATATTCATTTTTTTTTTTAAATTCCACATACGCACCTACTTGGTGACTTTTTGCTATGAAAGTTTCAAAATTTCTGAACCACTCTCTCCGAAAAACGAGAATTTTGAATTTTGAGCATGGGCACATTCCTCGGTTTGAGGTTGGAGGGGGAGGGAGGAGGCGACTCAAAATTTTTTGGGATGGTTTTACGTTAAAATTGGCATTTTAGGTGAATTTTGTCAAAATTGGAGAAAGGGCGGATTTCACTATGTTATTCTAACAAGCTCTATTTTTCGAAAATTCCTCCTCTTTGAGTACCCATATCTTCTCCCCAGTACCACCTCTGGAGCTAAAAAATTTTCCAAGGGACTCCGAACTTGAACTGAAGGTTTCTACTGAATTTTTTCAGAATCCTTTCACCTTTTTTTTGCAATCCTTAAGAAAGGATGTTCGTCTATTATCGGATAAATTGATACCTAAATTTTGTTGCCGTCTATTAGCTGCCTCTCTAACATATGCAATGGCGTGAGCCGAAACACACTTGCTTCGCGCACTGAAAGGGTAACATTAGGGGTCGAGGGGGCTAAAATTTGAAATTTAGAAAAAAAATCGACCAAATGACAAAATATTCATCAATTAACGACATAAGTTTCATTTCCTTTAACCCTCAATTTTTTACAAGACACCATGGCAATTGTGACCATAAAATTGACACCATTTTTTTTCAACATTTCCCCCAAATTTTCTTCAAATATTTGCTCGTTTAAAAAACCGAAAAATTCGTCTAAAAGTAGAAACTCGAATAGAACGACAAATCAACCAACTCTGTTCTCGTTACGTTTACGTTCACTTTTATTTACTCACGTAATAAAAAAACTGCGACAAAAACACGCGCCTTTTTATTCACATTAAAAGGAAATCACAACTGAAAGAAATAATTCGCGGATGTTTTCAGCGTCGAAAAAATGTTTATTTTTAAAAATTCTCTTTTCGCGGAATGAAATAAAAACACTGTACGTTTCTCGTTTCTGTAAAAATTTCAAAATACACGTGGCTGCGACTGCGAGAGCGAGAGAGACGGAGCATAGCGTAGAAAATACCCGAAAAAGAACACAAACGCAAGGTCATGAAAGGTAGAAAGGCCAAGAGGTAAGGTGAAGTTGAAACTGTAACATGGAATTAATTTTTTTTTACCATTGCCGTTGCCGTGTTTCGAAGTAAAGTAACGCATTAGCGAGGTTTTTAAATAGGTATGCGGATGATGCGGTAGGTGAAGGTGAATGCGCAGCTAGGAATAAAAAGAATGGAAAACGAAATGAGATAAAAATAAATGAGTTTTGAATTTGGAGACGAAATGTTTGGCTTTTTGTTTTTGTCGAGCTGGTGGCTTGAAACGCAGCTAAGTCTATTTTGAGTTTAGAAAAATAATATAAGCTAAAAAATATTTTCCAATTTTTTTTTTTTTTCAAATCAAATTGATGGATTTTTTTACCAAAAACTGGCAAACTAACCATGTATTGGAAATATCTCCTTTAATATTGTAATTAGTTTTCATCTCATTTTTGTGGAGAAAATTCAATTTAAATGATTACAACAGAACTAATGATGACCGCGATGTAACATGTAACGAATAATCACTTCAACAAACTTTAGGTAAGGTGATTCTAATTTTCCAGTAACTTTGTATTCAAAACATAAAAATGAATCCATGCAAAATTCCCCTCATTCCATCATCCCTTTCTCTAAAATGCAGCAATACTAATTTGCGTTTTTATCCACATTTTTTGCTCGCCCACCACGCTGCTGAACACAAATCACCCATATGTGTCTGGCTATCACATACGTATACAATAAAGAGCAATTAATTTGAAAAAGTGATATACCGACCGAACTTTGCGGTTCGATGTAATTACTATGGCGTTGGTGGCGATGCCCCCCTCCTCCCCCTTCACCATACATTCGCTAACATCGGTTACAGTTCTCATATCTGACCCATTTATATCGAATATTGTACTTGTAATACCTATACCGCGATTTATTAATTCTAATAAACGATCTGGTCAGCGGTATCGGTGGTTTACGAACCTCCATATCTCTGCTCGTAGATTTGTTAGAGAGGTATGTTCGCTAAACCGAGAATTTTTTTCAGCGGCGAGTTTCAAAAACGGTCATAATAATTTTCAAAATGCAATTTATTCGTTGTGTGATTGATGGCAACTGTTTGGCTCATTTTCCCAGATAGAAAATGTGTATAGGAAGGAGCAAAAGGTTGCATTAAGTGCCGAATTGAGGTAGAATTTTCCTTCCCCCCTCAAAATCCATCCCGAGGACATTGTAATTTTATTTCACCATTATAAAGTAAATTTCCTCCTTTTTCCAGTGGTGTAGTTTTTTCACATATCATTCATATCAATATACGTAATCATGATAGAAAAATGAATTTTCAGCTGATAAGTGCTAAGGAGCGGAAAGTTTGGACAGCGAGTTAGACTGAGAAATAAATCAAATTTTTCCAAATCCATCTCAGGGATCCCATAATTTTTGTATACTATGGGAAAGGAAATTTTATCCTCTTTCCTGTGGTATTAATTTTTTTGAAATCCGTAAAAAAAATCAGGTTTTAAAAACAGAAATTTTCGTGTGAAAGCTACTTAGAAGCAAAAGGAAATGTGAGATGGATCATTAGAAATACGATTTTTTTTCGATATCAAAATTCATCTTCTTTTTTCAAAATTAATGCCCCAGGGCTCACAAAATCTTAGTTCTATTGTATTATGTAGCCACGGTATTTCCTATCTATCCAAATAATCATTCTTTTTGAATAAATTTTTATTTTGCAAAATGACCATTTTCCCAACAAAAACTTTTTAGGATTTAAAAAATGTTAGTACCCTTGAAAAGGAGATGCCATTTTCTTTCCTATGGTATAAAAAAATTATAGGGTCCTTCAGATGGATTTTGAGGACAAATTGAATTCGTTTCTCAGTCCACCTCGTAGTCTACCGTAAACTCAGGTGTCCCAGCACCAGTATTCGCTCGGAGCAATCTAGAACGATTTAAAGAATGGAGTAAGTCACCGGATGATATCTGATTGCAAGAGTGTTTTTGCATCACCCTTATGTACTTCATTGGTTGCTAATTTTTAAAAAAAACTTACCTAATATAAAAAGTAATTTTTACTTAGTACCTATAACAACACGGAAAAAAAAATTATGGATAATTTTTACTATTTCACACAGTAACCGGATCCCATTCAAAAATATTGCGATTTTTACTATGAGATTAGTAAATTTTACTATCAGAGTAATAAATTTTACCTTATTCTATAGGTAAAATGTATTTCTTGGCTGAGTAAAAATCACTATTATTTTTGGATGGGATCCGGTTACTATACTGAAATAGTAATTTTTATTGTTTTTTTTTTCAGTTAAAAAAATGATTTAGTGGATACAACATGCTATCCGGAGCTTTTGCTTGCTGGACGTCATTAATAGGGCAGAAGAACATATTCTTTGGCATATTTTTTTCTGTGCTATTAGGTAGAGAATATCCAACACATCTTTGCGAATCAAGAGATTTCGAGTCGAATAAGCCAATGTTATTTGGCATATTTTAGCATATTTTGACCATAAATGCACGTTTTAGCATATTTTTACCTGTGTTAGCGCATATTTCAGCATATTTAATCAATTTTTACAGTTTTTCCCTCTTTTTGGGGAATATTTTCAAAAAATTTCAAAATTTCACTTCTTTGTATATTTTTGAACACAAACTTTTTTGGGTGGATTTTTTTGTAATCTTTTGTAATTTTTTGAACACACATTTTTTTGAATGTAAAATGTCAACACTGCATAAAAAACTGCCTCAAAATATAAGATTTATCACTTTATCAAAATTATTATTGTTACCTTTGAATTCACTTTGTTTTTCCCTGTAAAATGATACCCATATTGTGTAGGAAATGATGGGAATATTTTGGCATATTTTGACTTTTTAGGGAATTTTTTGGCATATTTTTGACAAAATTAGCGCATAGAATATGCGCATATTTTCAGTTTTTTTGAGCATATATTCTTCTGCCCTAGTCATTAAATATATCCCTATCAAAGTATCTATCTACATTTTCAAGTTTTAATTTTTTTATGCTCGATTTTTAACCACTACAAAATCAATCTTATCACAAAAAATGATTGCATTTTTTATAAGCAAATTTATTGAAAAAAAATTAGGCATTCAATGTTGATAAAATGCTGAAAAGTAATTTCTATCCACTAAAACACAACTTATTATGGAATAAATAATGTATGTACGAAGCTTAATGTTTCGCTTGTTAACGCATTGAAACAAATTAAAAACCCAAATCCAAATTATCTCGCATTTGGGTTCAAGAATTGCTGATTGCAAATTTGCTTCACCAAAACGCTGTTCACTGATGATGGTATTTTTCTACAAAAAATAAGCCGAAGTAGAATATATTTTGATTAAATCAGCGATTTGAGCAAAAGCCCTTGAAATTTACGTATTTTTGAAGAAATGGGTAATTGCTCATAACTTTTTGAGTTTCGTAGAGGAATCATACATATATTGGAAGAACCTTTTAGTTACGTTCGCCTCAAAAAATTATGCCACAAACAACCGCCATAAATTTAAATTTCCAACGATTTACGTATGTTTTTTTCCTTGAGAATTATGGAAATTGATTCTGATATCAACTTGAGCCTTTCCAACCGAATTCTACAGCTTTCGGCAATCCTGGAGCCTTCAACGCGATATTCAATTTTTTCGAAATTTTTAAATTTCTTCGAAAGTGGTGGTTTAACCTTATTTTCGACCTGTTTAACAATTTGATGCACATTTGGACAAATTTCTATTTTCAATCGGGGAAAACATTTTAAAAACCAATGATTTTCGATTTCATTGGAATTTTTTGATTTTTCTAGTGGACTCGAAAATAAATCTGGGCAGCTGAAAATCGAGCTGTGATTTATATTATCGTCGTGTTTCACGAAATTATTCACATTGAAGCGGATTTCCTGACGTACCTCGAGTGTGCATTTTTTTTAAAAAATCGAGCAAATAAAAAAAGAAGGAAAAAACACACTTTAGGGGTACGTACACATGAAGATCGGTTTGAATGAGGAAAAACTCGATAAACAGGGTGAGTATGAGCCACAACTCGATTTTGAGGCGTCCAAATCAATTTTTGTACATTCAAGAGAAATTTAAAAATTCTGAAAAGATAGAAACCCGCGCTGGAGGCTCCAGAATGACCAAAAATTTTCATAATTTTTCGTCAGGTCCTGTGAAAACGTGTATCAAAATCCCTATAAAAGTTGTAGATGACGAATTGTAATGACGTGGTAAGAAAAATTGGAATTTCCGGAAATTTATAACAACAAACGAACCAATTGACGAAAAAATATGCAAACAGCGCTTGACTGAAACATTACGATTTTTTGAAACTGGCAATAGTGACCAAAAAATTGGCATACTTATTTCTTTATATAGAGTTCAGTTGACGTAAGTTTCAAGATCAATTTTCATCATTATTATTATCTCTATTAGCGTGCTGCGGTTATCTACCGTAGTCCCCGGATCGAAGAAAGAAAGTGTATTCAAATATTCTGTCAAAATATCAAACGATGAAACGAAAGAAATTCTACGCTCATTCATCGAAACATCATTGTAAAATTGTTTACCGTGGGAGCAAATCAGTTCCATTCGAAGAAAAGTCAACGAGGTATTTCCATGCGAAAACGAAGATTGCCTCCGAACAGCTCAGCACGAATTTTTTGACGCAGTGCAATGGAAACGGAAGATAAGAAGCAGTATTGAATTCAGTCAGTATAAAGACACGTGGTAAGAAAAATTGGAATTTCTGGAAATTTATAATAACAAAACAAACAACATAATTGATGGAAAAACATACAAACAGCGCTTGACTGAAACTGTAAGATTTTTTGAAACTGGCAACAATGACCAAAAAATTTGGACCATTGTAGGTACTTAGGTAGGTGACCTACCTATACCAAAATATTTCGCCAATTTCAGGAATGATATTTTTCAATGTTTTGCCATAATTAATGGAAAATATGCGTATTTGAAATGAAAACAATTTTCAGCTGCTCAATAAAACCCTAAAAGAGCTCTTGGATTTCAATGGCAATAGCCTAGGTTGGCTCAGAATCTCAAATACATATGTAAATTTATGTACCTAAGTAAATACATTTTAAGCTTTGGAGGAGCCAATGAGTTGAATATTTCTTTTTCGTTTTTATTAAGCTTAAATAATTCAATTATAATATGATATAAGTTGGCTTTCTAAAAATTAACATTTTTATGCTGTACTCTTTCAGAAGTGTCAAATAATCCGCCACAACAATCTTCTCCGCGCTCTTTGGCAGAAGTTGACGATAGTTCTGAAAGTAATTCGGAAACAGCTGATGACCCAGACCCTGCACCTGAGCCTGAGACAGCAAAATCAAAATCTGCGCCGAAGACACCCAAACAAACATCCGATAAAACTGATAGTGATACATAATAATGTTTACTCGGCGATTTATTTTGATTTGAATGAGATTTTGTGATTTTTCGAATATATTATGGACGTATTTGAAGTACCTTGCCTAATTCACCATTCGTAAAAAAAATATTGATTCTATTTCTTTACTCTTCGATATTTCTTTCATCTGAAAGTGATTTCGGGGTAAGAAAAATTGTAATTTCTGGAAATTTATAATTACAAACAAACAATTTGATAAAAAAATATGCGAACAATGCTTGACTGAAACAGTACGATTTTTTTAAACTGGCAACAATGACCAAAAAATTGGAACCTGTACACCAAAATATTTCCCCGGTTTCAGGAATGATATTTTTCAATGTTTTGGCATAATAATTAATGCGAAATATGCGTATTGGAAAAGAAAATAATTTTCACTATTTTCAGCAGCTCAATAAAACCCTAAAAATGCTCTTGGATTTGAATGGCAATAGCCTAGGTCGACTCAGAATCTCAAATATTTATTTATGCTACCTATTTATTTTGGAACTGGGCCATTTTTCCTAAAATAGGTAGAGTAGGAGCTGCAGCGAAAAAAAACAACTTTTTTGGGTACCTCTACCTATGTATCTTTCCTTCAGGGGCACCTCCGGAGCTAAAATTTTTCATCAGTGACTTTCAAATCAAAATAAAAATCTTCGCTGAATTTGGTCATAAACCTCTGGTATACATATATATATTTTTTTAGAACCACCTTAATTATCATGTTACGTACAATAAGATGAATTAGGTAATTTTCAAACAAAAATTAGTCACATGTAGGTAACAGAAGAAAGTTACCTGGCATAATTCGGAATAATTATTGTAGTACGTACGAGACCGGTAAAATTTGTACGTCACCTATTTGGTATATTTTTCAGTTTTCCACAAAAAAATATACCTAGTTACCTACCTACGAACGATAGACACATTTTTGACCAATCTTACTACGGAACCTCATGAAATGTCCCCCAGGGATTTGGATGGGAACCGGAAAGTGGTCTCATTGGTAACCCTTGGCCCAAGTACCACACCATTACAATTTTAGTTGTCAGTTTCGAGTTTAGCTACCCACAGTAAAACTTTGGATTTTAAAATTCACCCCGACGCTGCTAATTGAAATTCTTTATTTTCGATGAAAATTTGACTAATCCTTCAAAGATGTAACGTGAAAAATGTGGTTGAATGAGAAAATGCAAGAAGTCTATTGTGCAAGCGCGTGGATCAGAATTTTCCCGCGACAACACCGTGGAAACAACCTGAGCTAGGAGTAGCGATATTTGAAAATTCAAAATTTTTACTGTGGGAGCTAGACTTACTCGTGAAACTGGCATCTAATATTTTAACGGGTGGCACTTGTGCCATGGGCTACCATGCAGTGAGAAATTTTCCATCCAAATCTCCGAGGGGGTACTTCAATGAGTTCGTCGCTGAGGAGGAAGACGGATCCTTCGGATATTGACAGCATCCAATTAACGATCGATGACAAAACAAAAGAAACGTTGATATTCGATCAAGCTGTTTGGCTAGATTTTTGTCATTTTATAAAGAAAATAGGCCCAATAAATTTATGCGTTGAAGGTAAAAAATTAAAATTTGAAATTTAGAAGGTAAGAAATTATTATTATTCAATAACTGAAAAGACCCTTCGTTCAATAATCGTTTCTACTTCGTGCCGCAACAATTCCAGGAAGTTGGGATACTTATCACTCTCAAAACAGTTCCAAAGAATGGTAAAAGGGTGGCAATATTGATTATTGACCCATTTTATCATGGCTGGGGAAGATTCCCGGACACTAAACTCGTCTGAAATCCACCACTGCCACAAAAAATTCCCTCAATGGACTCGTTGTTGTTGCTTATTGCCCAGTTTAACGGAGCAATGGTGAGAATTGAGAATAAATCTCGGATATATTCGTTAGTATGTAGGTCAACTAACACAATGAGTCGTATATTTCTTTCTCGTTTTAATGCTTAAATATAGTTTTGTTCAATTATAATGTGTAAGTTGGCTTTTTAAAAATTAAGATTTAATTTAACGATACTTAATGAAACTCAGGAAGAGAAATTATTAAGGTTGTAATTTTTCAAATTACATTATTTTGCTAATAGAACTACGACGAGTAATTTTTAAAAATCATGTAACGAAAATTATTTCGATAATTCTTTCAGTTCATTGAAATTTTTTTCACTTCGTTTTTTGTAATTTTTGATAACTTTTTATAGATAGGTACTTATCTATTTTCGATTTTTTGAACTCACTTTTTTGTAATTTTTCATTAAAATACAGTTGTCTGACTGGACTTCGAGCTTCTAAAATTTTTTTACTTAACCTCACTTTACTTCGAAGGGCTCTTAAGAAAGCTAATTCACATACAGCGAACCTATTTTGATCCACTTCTTGCAAAATTGTACACATTACAGTCGACGAACCTCGCTATGTGGCACTCATGTAAGTGAAAAACCTCTATAAGTGGAACAAAACTCGTTTCCCTAGAACTTTCCTGTCTAAACCTATGTTGAAGTAACCTTTTTAAGTGAAAATGGAACCTACACGAGGCGGGATTTTGTTTTGAGTAGCAGAACCTCTGGAACTGAAATGTTACTTTCATACTTTTGTTTTACCTCTATAAATCAAATTCCTTTTATTCTTTACCTCTTTAATTGAAACATTTATCATAACAGCACCACTTTGAATGGAATTCGTTTCAGTTGAAGGGGTATAAGAAGGAAGAAATTTCACTTATAGAGGTACAACGAAAGAAGCATTTCAGTTTCAGAGGTTCTGCTACTCTAAACAAAATTCCACTTATATGGTTAATAGGGAAGTGCGAGGGAAATGAAAACCTCCAAAACTGGAATTCTAATTTGTTCAACCTGTATAAGTGAAACCTACTTTAGTAGAATACCTAAACCTATGTAAGTGAAAAAATCTGTTTTCCTTGCGATTCCACTTAGCGAGGTTCGACTGTAGATATTTGGTTATCGAAGAAGAACGAAAATTTTTGATCAAAAAAACCTAGTAAGGTACCTTTTCTGTCCATTTTTTTTGTCGACCTTACTCATTTAAACCGGCTGTATCTCGCTTTACAAGCACTTTACGGGTCTGGGACTGGTCTCATTCAAATTCTAAAGAAATTTTACATCAGGTTCAAAAAATTTTTTTTTGATAAGAATACCCCAAGATCACGCCGTCACATATGGGATCGACTGTTGAAAAGTATAATAACTGAAGCAAATCGCATGTGAGTATCTTTAAAAAAAATTAACAATAAAATACATAGATAAATTGCTACCAATCACATTAAAAATAAATAAAAAGAAAAAACTGATTGCGAGTAGAGAACAAAGAAAAACAAGCCATAAGCTATTCGCTGATTGCAAGACAGTTTTTGCAATTTGTTTTCACTAGGTATATTGGTTGATGGTTGCATTGGTTGCTAAGTTTGCTTTTAAATATGAACTGGGAGCTGATTTTTCATTTCTTGATCTTTTTTATAGGTATCTACCTAATTTATAAAGTAGAAATGTACCTAGACTCACTACTTTCATTAAAATGAAGTCGAATAAATTTCTCGTAAATTAAAACATTCAACTAAATAAAATCATTCTTACATGAATAAAAAAATATTAAAAATAGAATTCCAAATCAGTCCCAAATTTGGTTTTGATGAACAGTAATTGCTGATCACCGTTATGTCAAAATGCTGTTTGTTGATTGGCTATAAGTAAACTGAAAATTTCATAAATTTATTGCCATTTAAAAATTGCGTAGAAATTTCTGATGAATACTGTGTTAAAACTTTTTCAAATTTGGCGCCAAAATAATATTCGGGAATTTTGGAGAAAAATTAGGTGAGTTGGAAAAAGCTGGGGAAAAGTTGTGTAAGCAGGAAAAATCATAAATTATCAAAAACCATTGATTTTTGCTTCCCGAATTATTATAAATTTGTAAAAGCTTTTCTTTTCCTTTCTTTGACTAAAATTGGAGAGTAGGAAATTTGACTTCTCTCATCAAAAATAACGTTTCACTTTTAAAAAAACGTCTCGCTGAAGCTCTGAGACATGATCTGGAAAAGCGGTATAAATAGTCCCAAATTTTGCTAAAATATCAAAAAATGTCCTATTTTTTGCCCAAAATTCGTAAACAATAATTTAAGTATTGTAAAAATTGGTACTTTTTGAACATATAAAAATTATGTCCTCAAAGAAATGACAGATGGATTGAAGAATTGTGAATTTTTGAGAGAGCTTTTGCCCTCACCCCCTCGCTCGGAAGTCGGACCTTATTCGTATTCTTAAAATACAAATATTATAATTTCCTGAGAAATAAAAATCGTCAGGTACGTTGAGGGAAATTTTTTGAATGTCCATTAAAAAATTACCCATTTTTCGTATTACTGATAATACTGATAAGCTTCTGGTGTGCTTGGGAAAAGAAAATTTGCATTTGGGTACATCAGAACTGAACCAATCAAGATTCAGGAAACCAACCGATGCACGAGTAAATGAGCTGTTACTTAGAAGGTATATTGAGAGAGAATTAGAATTGGCTTACCCAGAAGAACCAAGTAACCAACTAGAGAGTACTAGTGAAAAAAACTCGTATGATGAGGACTTCCTAAACTGTTCCAGGCACGTCAGAGCCTTATCAGTGATATGCAAAATGAATATTTTTTATAGATAGGTATACACGAAATTGCCTTTAAGGTAACGAAATGTTAAGCCCATGAAAAACGTGGAAACCAGCTTCAGAAAAATCAACCTCAGCCCATCTCTCGACTCATGCTTCAAGTACTTATACTATTTGTACACAACACGCAGCGAAAATACACTCATAGTATCGTGTATACAAAGGTGTAGATATAGTTAAGTTACGCATAAATTTTATATTCATTTTCTAAACCATATTTGCGTATCTAGCTACTTCATCTTGTCCGCATTAGTCGACTATAACACTACGATGCGGAATGCACGGCGCCTAAAAACACGACTCGAGTAGTATACTACCTGCTACGTATCAACAGATTATAAAAACATCTTCAACAACCTGGCGATAATTACGGTGGTTAAAAACGTTGTAGCCTTATTGTGTTGTAGTACGTAGTCGTAGTATCATCACAAGCCGTTGCAGATACTACTACTACCAGTGTACTAGGACGCTTAGTCATTAATATTTTCGACGACGAGAAACGAATATCTACCTACCTACCCTATCTCGCCAGATAGAGAGAGAAGAGAAAGAGAGAGAGCTTTGAATTAAGAATTAGGTATTTCGCAGCTTTATGAATTATTAATAAGATGTCATTTAAAATTTCATATTCCATCCGAGGTGGTGATTTCGCGTCGACTTGCCAAAAGGTTAGCGCGCTTTTCAAAATTTAGACCGTACTTTGAAATTCTGAATATTCGAATTTTCAACGCCTAATGAATTATTGGCCATTTTTTTTCTACTTTCGACTTTCGAGTCTGCTTACACGTTTTCTTCTCTGTGAGATGAGAAAATTTACATCGTCTTTGCTACCTTAAAACGCAAAAAAAAATTAACGTAGGAGATCCTGGGTTAGAGGATGGGACGGGTAAAGATATAGGTTTGTAATCTGGTGCAGATAAAGCGAAATACAGCGCAATAGAGAGAAAATAACGACCAGTTAATGCTTTTTATAGGGTGCTTGAAAAATGAATAAAATTCTCCTAAAGTCTATAACGATATTTTTTTTCATCTTTTTGGCCAAATTGACGATGGTTGTAATAACCAAAGGTGTACTTTTGCACCTGATGGGTATAATTTGACCTATTGCAAATTACAGGGTGTTCACAATGAACGTAAACTATACGATATCTCTCTGTATTCATCTCCTAAAAATGATGTTCGAACACATCTATTCGCATTAGTGAGCTTCGATACCGGAATATAGCAATAGCAAATCTACAGAGATACTCACATAATATAAGCTTGAGTAAGTAATTTTTGCCCTTACCTATAGCTAATTTGGTTGAAGGTAAATTGAGGATTATACATATGTGTAATTTGTATTACCATACGTACTCTCGGCAAAGAGCTTAGTCTATCTGTAAGAGCAAATTAGTACGGGTGGAGCCTTACATTACCTACTAACAGTAAATATTGCCTATCGATAGCAATTATCGACCCCTTAAATTTAATAGCAGTCGAATTTGACGTGTCGTTTGTCCACGTATTGTATTTACTGAACTTACACCTCGACCTCGAGCTACAATATTATAACAGGGAGTCTCGGATGCAGTTTCATTGTCTCACAATGTTTGTTTGCTTATTATAGGTGAAAGTGAGTAATGGGTAGATGGGTTCAATATACCACGAAGGGGCTGAAGTATATAGAATTTCCTTTTAGAGTTAGAGCCAAAATTGTACTATAGAGTGAAAAAAGATTGTCAAGAGGTCATATCTGTTAATCAGATACTCGTATCTACTCGAGCTTGGAATTTCAGATCAATCAAGAGAGATGCATGAAATGCTCTTTTATTAATGAAGAGGAGGTGAATTCCCTTGAATTAATTATTCACAATAAAGAAGCTGTTTTTTCAAGCAGGTTTTTCACATTTAAATCAATTATTGTTTTGAACCCTCAGCGTTAATACTACTTATTTCACAAATACATACAAGTAACATTCTCAAATGAGAAAAAATCCTTTTATGCGGTTGTTGTAAAGATATTTTCTCCAAATTATTATTAATTTTTCATTATTCAGTAAATCAGGAGAAAAGGACAGAGACTCCTAAACCCCCATTTCTGTTATGAGGCCAAATATTTTTTGAAATAGTTTTTGAGGAAAACAAGCAAGCTATTAATCATAATCACTATTTATTCGATGAGCCAACGTCAGAATTAAGTAAGCAATTTTTTTCTATTAATGATTCGCCTTTCTCACATTCAAGTGTGTTGAGGTAAAAAGAAGGTAAATTGATAGAAGTATTGAGATAATCTTTTTGTAAAAAAAATATCTAAATATTATGAGCACATAAAAAAGGTCTTAGTACAATCAATATTTATGCTCAGATTTGCTGAAATACTAATCCTACAAACAGTTTTGTGGAATTCTCACAATAAATGATGTGTTGGCGCGTATTCCTCAAAACCTCTCTTTCAATACTTCATATCTCATCTCCTAATACACTAGCTACACAAAAAATTGTTTTACATAAAAGGTAGAGAATAGAAGGTAGAACAAAAAAGTACAGATCTATTTTGATAGTGAATTCAAATTTCAAATCTTGGACCACTGTGAAAAATTAGCAAGTGCTGTTAGAGTGGTGGCAATGGGCAACTCTGGCAACTCTTCTGGATCATGAGGGGCATCGTTACATACATGATCTTTTCACTGATACAATCATTTAAGAAAAATAAGTGGAAACTTTGGTTTCTCTACCGTCAAAAAGATTCTGGAAATCATGATTGATGCAAATGAAGAAGCTGACTTTAATCACTAGGTACCTATGTACCTAAATTTAAAACAAAGAAAACTTCAAAAACTTCAAACTGTGAAATTGCATGATTCTAAATAAGAAACAAACACCTACGGAGAAACTGTAAAATGGTACAGAATCGTTATGAGGATAAAACTTAACAGAACACCATCAGAAATACTTATGTACATGGAAATATTTTGGAAAGTAAGCAATTTTTGCAACTTAATTATTCGCCTTTCTTCTATCCAAAGGATGTAAAAGTGAAAGAGAGACTAACTAACATGAGTTTCAAAACTTCAGATAACCAAAATGTATACCATTTTTAAAAATGTTTTGTTTTATGAAAACATTCAGTTCTGCAAGAGGACTTTCCTGCTGAATTCTCGTCAGACGTTGATTCCAAAATAGGTATGTGGTAAGTCTTGAATTGTGCAGGTACCAGAAGGAGCTGGAAAAAAGATGTATCACTGAAATTTTTGAGAGAGACTAGTATCAAATGACAAGTCATGTTTGGTCACATTTCAGGAATCTCAGCCGCAGTAAATTTGCAACTTGGGAGTTTAAGTGCTAAAATTTCCTACAATTTTAATTTTTCACAAAAGCCAATAACTTAAGCGAATGGAGCAAAAACTAAAGAAAAAATTTTTCCAAGTTGTAATGATGATGACCAAATTCAGAGCCAACTCTAGTTTAATGAGTTGGTATACTGAAACTTGGCAACATCTAATGTGGGATGTGGTGAATAATGCAACACATTAAAATGGTTCACAATAATAAGGTGATAAATTGCTTTTATTTCATCTTCACAATTAATTTTTTAGTAGTTAACTTTTTTCTCAAATTTAAAATGTATAATTAAGAACCAATCATGGTGAATAAGTGCAGTGTGACTGGTTGTAAGAGTTATTGTGAACTTCCTGGGCAACCAAATGTGTAGGTACATTCCGATTGCATGGTTTCCAGACAATGACTTTAAAAAATGTAAATGGATTCGAAAAATTCTGCGAAAAAATTAATTAATACTACTGACAAAAAATACAGGAATATGTGTACTTAAGACACTTTGAAGATACCTAGTTGAATACATAAATGTTCCAAGAACACATGGAAAAAAAATTATGGATAATTTTTACTGTTTTTTACAGTAGCCGGATCCCATTCAAAAATATTGTGATTTTTACTATGAGATTAGTAAATTTTACCATGAGAGTAATAAATTTTACCTAATTTCCAGGTGAAATGTATTTTTTGGCTGAGTAAAAATCACTAACCTCATTATTTTTGAATGGGATCCGGTTACTATACTGAAATAGTAATTTTTATTAAACATTTTTTCCGTGCAGAATCACATGAAGATAAAGATGGCGTCATTTGAAGCAGAAACAGAGATCTAATTAAACTCACTGACAATGCTATTCCAACACTATTTCATAGGTAACTTTCCATCTTATCTCTCAGCACACTCAGCACCAGCTTGGCGATCATGGAATGTTTATAGAGATAACAACACTATTGCATTACACACCTTTAAAAAATCAACTATCATACCATATCATAATTACACAATGCAGACTAGTATTGAAATTTCAGATAAATTATCTGTTCAAGTTTACATGTTGAATAACATGGTACCATACCAAAAAAAGAACTAAACCATCTGTTCTAAATTCCTCTGCAACTGCAATGGTGGAGTCAACTGGAAAACCTACTGAATTGGTATAAAACAATCGATACTATGAACACAATGGAACTGATCATCAATAGTGAAAAAATGGTAGAGTCAGTCCCTATCCCTACTGACAAGGAATCCGCGATTACGCTGGCGTAAACGCCCCTGAAAACGCGGTTTACTGTCAAGTTTACGTGGTTTTAGTGAGCGATTGGCCGCGGATAAGGGCAAATCCGCGATTACGGATGACAGTGTTACCTCATACAGACCACGTTTACACACTTACGCAAAGGCGTAAACACTGTGTAGTTCCATGTAATTGCATGAAATACACACTTTCATTTTTGCGCCATGCAGCACCGCGTATTTCTTGTCAGTAGGGTATAATGAAATGAAACATTTTGATAGACCAAAATCACAAAGTAAGTAATTTTTTCCTAATTAATGATTCATCTTTCTCGCATTTGAGTGAGTTGAGATGAAATGAAGACAAATTGACAAGTATCAAGACAACTCTTCAACAGGAAAAAAAACGAATACTTTACTAGCATTCACGTTTTAAGGAAAAAGTATCCCAAAGCTGGCACATTTTTTCAGCTGGGAGAGGCAAACTAAAAAATGGCTCCAAAATACAACACCAGCAAAATTTTCTTAAATTTTAGGTTCTGAAATTCATTCTTCAATTAATGAAGAAGTTGAATTTGATTTTAGAACAAAGAAAGCTTAAAAAATTTCAAACTGTAAAATAATATGGAATCATCACAAGAATATAGGTATTCATAATAATAATAATAATGTTATTAGATTGGTACACGTAGATTCATTAAAAAATACACGTCGTATAGAAATATGTAGTTTGCAAAGTCAGCAATTTTTGCAACTAATTCATTTGCTTATCTCACATCCAAAGGATGTAAATGCAAAGAAGAGACCATCTAACAGGAGTTTCCAGACTTCAGACAACTAAAATGTATACAATTTATGAAAATATTAAGTTCTACAAGTGGATTTTCCAGCAGAATTCTCATTAGATGTTGATTTTAGAATAGGTATATCATGTATTTTTACGTCATATCGAACTTGTAAGTCTTGAATTAGAGAAAAATGAATCGTTGAAATTTTAGAGTGAGATGAGTATCAAATGACAAGTCATGTTTGGTCACTTTTCAAGAATCATAGCTGCAGGAACTTTTCAACGTAGGAGTTGGAATGCTAAAATTTTCTACAATTTAATTTCTCACGAAAGCCAATAACTTAAGGGAACGGAGCAAAAACTCAAGAAAAATTTTTCCAAGTAGGCCTAATGACGATTACCACACATCTCCATGAATCAATTACCCCCCCAATATGTTTTTGCCTGACTACCATAATCCAGAATCAATTTTCCTAAATGACTATTGTGCTATTTTATGATCCCGAATGCCAAAATCTCAAATTGCAAATACCTACTCAAAATTGAGATTCAATATTAAGATCAGTAATATGAACAAAACTGGCCCAATATATATTGGAGTCAGAATATTCTCCTTACTCTCAAGTTGTTATGCCTTTCATTCAATATCTCCTTCTCATAGATCACCTCATGGTCTCATTTTACGCCACTCTTAACTCTACATATGCTTAGAGAAGTTGATCAAGTTGATCTTCTATCTTACAAGTTACAAGAAATTGTACATATAAGATATAGTAAATCAAAAACATAACAACACCCTAACTAACAATTTTTGATACACCAAATCACAAAGCAAGTAATTTTTTCTTACTAATGATTCATCATTCTCACATGTTCACAATTTATACAGTAGATTAGGATTGTTTTTTTTAGTAATTTTGAAAAAAAAAAACAATGCTTTTCCAACTTCCAAAGTTGAAATATCTTCAAATATAATTTTCTATTTTTCAAATTTTTCAGTTTTCATACTCATTAAAATTTGTTTTTTCAAATTTCAACATTTTCAATGGAATTTTTGCTAAAGTATTTTTAAAAATTGTTTCAACTGAAATTTTTTAATTTTTTGTATCTTTAAAACATTTTAACAAAAACATTTAGTTGGGAAAAAATTCCATAAAACATTTTAAAACCTGAAAAAGAGTTTGAAAACTGAAAAATATGAAAAATGGAGAATTATAATGTATTGGATTATATTTTAATCTTGGTAGTCTAAAAAGTTCTGTTTTTTCCAAAATTTCCAAAAAAATCCTATACTTAATCTTCTGTAGGTACCTATAAATTGTAAGAAAAGTTGTAGTTTTTTGTAAAAATTGCCAAACTTATGTATAAGTAGGTGTATATCCTACCTAGTAGGTTAGGTACTTAGGTTATTTTGGTGATAATTATTTCATTATGGATTCATTTATTAAGTAAGTAAACATTTACAAAAGCGAAACAGTGCCAGTCTCAACAACCTCGCAAAGTAAGTAAGTAAATAAGCTTTTTTGGCATAAATTGCAACCATTTGTCACTTTTTTGCCAATAATTTTAAAAAAGACCTGCTATTTGCCAAAATTGTTGAAGTTTTGAATCACAATTAGGATTTGTTTTTTTTTGTAATTTTTTCCGCACTGAAAATAGTATGTTCTGCTCGTGTTTTGTACAAGTGTAATTTTTTTGGCTACTTTTGGCTTACCTACTTTTTCGGTTACTCAAATCAATCAATATGTGAATAATGTTTGTTGCCTTTCTTTTTTTTCGGATGAGGCCATCTACCAAGTGGGGCCCATTTCGATGTGCCAAAGTCAAAAAGTAATTAAGTAACTTTTTCCAACTGATTAGTTGTCTTCTTGTAATCCCAGTAATGTTGAGGCATGGAATGAGGGGGGTGGAGGGAGCTCGAATTGATTCAAGTTGAATGAAAACCTGGAAGTACAACAGATAGGCTTGTTAAATGTACTATTAATATTTGTTTGGTCAAGAGAATGCAATTCTAAAAGTGAACTTCCCTCTCAAAAATGGAAATTGGATGAAATATTTCGTACTTTATGCCATCTTCACAGAGTTCAACATGAACTTACACTCACCTATCTATTTTAAAACTTATAATTTTTGACAAAATATTTAATAACACAGGAATCACTCAACTTAGACTTTTTCTATTGCTCTAATCAATGAATATGTGAATAATGATTGTCATTTTTTTCCCAGAGGAAGTATTGAGACAAGTCGGCCCATTTCGATGTGCCAAAGTCAAAAAGTAAGTAAGTAAGTTTTCCCAACTGATTAGTTGTCTTCTTGTAATCCCCACAATGTTGAGGCGTGGTATGAGGAGGGTGGAGGGGGCTCAAATTGATTCAAAAGTTGAACAAAAACTGGAAAGTATAACAGATAGGCATATTAATGTACAATAAATATTTGTTTGGTCAAGAGAATGCAATTCTAAAAGTGAACTTTCCTCTCAAAAATGGAAATTGGATAGAATATTTTGTACTTAATGCCATCTTCACAGCTCAACATGAACTTACACTCACCTATCTATTTTAAAACTTATAATTTGTTTGGCAAAAATATTTACTAACAAAGGAACCACTCAACTTGGACTTTTTCGATTGCTCTAATCAATGAATATGTGAATAATGATTGTCATTTTTTTCCAGAGGAAGCGTACAGGCAAGTGGGCCCATTTTGATGTTCCAAAGTCAAAAAGTAAGTAAGTAACTTTTTCCTATTGATTAGTTGTCTTCTTTTAATCCCCATAATGTTGAGGCTTGGAATGAGGGGGGCTGGAGGGGGCTCGAATTGATTCAAGTTGAACGAAAACCTGGAAGTACAACAGATAGGCTTCTAAATGTGCAATTAATATTTGTCTGGTCGAGAGAATGCAATTCTAAAAGTGAACTTTCCTCTCAAAAATGGAAATTGGATAAAATGAAATATTTTTAAAACTTATAATTTTTTGGCAAAATATTTACTAACAAAGGAATCACTCGACTTGACTTTTTCGATTGCTCAAATCAATGAATATGTGAATAATGATTGTCATTTTTTTCCAGAGGAAGCGTACAGGCAAGTGGGCTCATTTTAATGTGCCAAAGTCAAAAAGTATAAGTAAGTAACTTTTTCCATCTGATTAGTTGTCTTCTTGAAATCCCAGTAATGTTAAGGCGAGGAATGACGAATGAGGGGGGGTGGAGGGGGCTCGAATTGATTCAAGTTGAACGAAAACCTCGAAGTACAACAGATAGGATTGTTTAATGTACAAATATTCGTTTGGTTGAGAGAATGCAATTCTAAAAGTCAACTTTCCTCTCAAAAATGAATAAAACATTTCGTACTTGCGACTTCAGGAAGCATAGTTTGAAGCCCCATATAACCAAAATTTCAGCAGCCCAAATTGATTTTCGATTTTTTGACAAATTTTTGAATGCTCAAAATTGACCATTTTCGGCGATTTTGGCTTATAAAAAATGTATAATCGTTCAGTAACGACGTCAAAAATCAATTCCTCGACTATTTCCAACTCCTTCGAACCCAATTTTATCATTTTTAGTCATTTTGGAGACTCCAAGGCGATTCTCAATTTCTCCAGAATACGTATATGTATAATTCAATTTGTGCAGCTGAAAATCGAATAGTTGCTTATATGTACCTAATCGGTCTGTTTACATGATTTATCTACATTTGAGCCGATTCCCGGCCGGATCTCTCGAGGGCGTTTTTTTCAACCAGGAACATTTGAAACAGAAAATTTTGAATTTTTTTCAAATTTTTTCTTTATTAAATATTCTGGTTTAAAAAAACGTATTCAAGGTATCCCCCTGAAAATCAGCTCAAATGTAGAAAGCCCTCTCTTGAACTGGTCGAGATTTTGAGAATAAGCTGTAACTCGATTTTTAGCTGTCTAAATTGATGTCTACGTGTCTCCTAGAGACAATAAAAAAATTCCGGAGAAATCTAAATTCCACCGGGAGGCTTCAGAATTGGCAGAAATGATTAATTTGGTTCGGCAGAGTTGATATGTATTACTCGTAGTTTCTCATTGAAAAAGTGTACCTACACACTGTTTAAAAAAAGGCTAAATAGCCAAAAATGGTCAATTTTGAATATTCCAAAAATTCGCCAAAAACACTAAAATAAATTTATGGCTGACCAGAAATTAAAAATAGCCCATGCCAATAAAAATCCAGAAAAAAAATAAATACCAGTAAGTAATCGTCAATTTTCTTTACTTTAAAAACATTACATACGAGCTACATACCAAAGTTAGTTTACCTACTGATTGTTGGTCATTTTTTCAAAACCAAAAATACTTGGAATTCAAAATTTTTGAAATCTTTACCACACATTTTAGTTAAAATTGATGAAAAAATAGCACTCGCTCATTTCATTTTCTTGTCAACAAATACCAGTACTTAATAAACGGTTTCGGTTTTTTTTTTTTGTATTTCTACGGACAGATACCCAATATTGCGATCGCGAAGGCTGCTCTCAAAGTCAACTTTCAATCAATAGTAATTCTGAAAATGTGGTCTTTGTAATAAATTCAGTCGAAAAATATCAGTTGGGAAAAATTTTAAATTCTCAATATTTTTAATTTAAGGGCCAAAAATCATAAAATCAACACAACCAGCTGAAATTATTATCATCTTATTTTTGGAGGGGATAATGAAGGGTTTGCATGTTGCCACTAAAATCAGATTTTCGTGTACTTGAAAGTCAGAAGGTTCAAAAAAAGCTAACTTCGTACCATTTATATAACGCTATGTCAACAAAAACAAATCAATACCTCGTCAAGTTTTTCGAACCCAAACAACAGCGACTCGATCATCTCAACCTCAGATATATCCCTGAAACCCTCCCACATGCCCCAAAAATCAGGCTCAGCTAGCTCTTCGAATTCGATAATTTCTCATTTTCACTCCTCGATCGTACCACTCTTCATATCGAGACCGCAATGAAAAAAAACCCTCACCCATCTCTCACAACGATACCCAAACCTAACCTATCTTTAAAAAACACTCATCGAAGCGTTGTAATTTTCTCGACACGTAGAATTATTCGTCGACGAGGATGACAAGGACGACGATGGTAAAAGCATTAGTCAAAATTTTCACACGCCACAAGCTCCACGTCTTCGTAGTACCTACACTTCCACCTCGCGATAACACAATTTATAAACGTTTACTGTTTTTTACCCCATTTTGCTCCTATACCTTCAAATACCTCACCGAAAATATACGTAATACCTACTACACTACGAGATGACATTTAGTTCAAAAAAAAAGCACTTATACACTCGCAACGAGCGAAAAAAAAAACCACCGGGGGAAAAATATGAAAAGAATATTCTAGCTGTCAAACGTTGCTAAATGAAGTGAAATTTTTTTGTCGGCGGATAAAGCACGAGGTATAAAAAAAAAAGAGAAAAAACAAGGAGATCAGGGGTAAGGGAGGGAGGGAGGAGGGTATCGGGATCGGTAGGATATTTGATAAATGACTTTCGCAGCTTCAAGTTCACCCCCCATGTTCAACTTTGACCGAGCCGACGACGACTATACGACGACCGACGATGAATGAGAAAAATTCGTGGCCTTAATTCTCTCTTCTCAGCTCTCTCTATCAGTCAGTTATTAAATACCCTCCTCTTTACACCGCTGCGATATGGCGATGAGGTACCCGTAAGAGTAATATAATAATGAAAAAAAATCTCGAATATTATTTAATGAACACCCCCCTCCCCCCCTCTAATCGTCCTCAATCTTATAATACGACTCGGTTAGTAAATAGTATAAAAATTTAGTCGTCGAATTTATCACAAACCAGGAACCGAAGCGAAAGCAGGGATGAAAAAATCTTCCGAGTAGGCGTATTCAAAGGGGAGGGGAAGGGGAGACTGGGAAGGATCGCAGGAGCAGACGAAAGCTCGTATTTTACCGTGAAATTCCTAATTAAAAAACACTTTTATCGAGCTAATAAATTTTTACTCTCATATTTTATACTGTGCTGTTGCTTCGCGGTCGTATCGTGTACTTGGTTCTCTCTCGCTATTTGAATATAATTGAACGTGCTGTGGCTGTTAGGAGGAGAGGCAGAGAAGGTGAGGAGAATTTCATACACATAGAGCGAGACTCTTGTTTCTCTCCTTTATGTAGTATTTCGGTATATATACGATCGAGTACGTAGTATAAGACGACGCGACTTAAATGGCGAATAATTTAAAGCGTCTTGGAATTGTTCTCGGGCGCGGTTTATATAAATTTGTTCGTCTACGAGCTTGAAATTTTACACGATTCATCGAGTCAGCCTGTGTGTGTTGTGTGCTGGTGCTCGTTGCTCTACGTTAATTTAGTACATATATCGCATTTGTACGTATATATATTTATCGCGTACAATTCGATAAAATATGCAAATTATCGAAAGTTGGTAGGTACTGCGAGGTACGTACCTCTTTTACATAGGTAGCTTGAAAATGTACGAATAGGTAGGTAATGTCTCGAGTATATATCTCTGGGTACGTACCTACCTACCTACTAAAATTCACGCTACGATTGGATGATTTTATTTTGACGGATCGCGCCAATTATACTCCAAACAGCGTGAAAATTGTTACCCCTTCAATTCGCACAATTACACAATTCATCGCAGCAGCAGTAGGTATAGGCGAAAACGCCATAGCTGCGATCTCGGTCGCGCCTCGCGCGTCGTTCTAAATTAATTTCAACTTATATCATATAGTACGTCGTAAATAAACAAAATTTCGCACACATGAGGAAACATTCGTTTGGAAATAATTCAATTTGGATGAAAGAACAGAAGAGAGGGGGGAGCGGAGTTCCAATGAAACGGGGAGAATTTCGCTACTATTTAAAACGGTGTGGCTGGGTATGCAGTCGATGTTGGCTGACGTGCCTAGTTTTGTTAATAAGCCTACATTTAGTTTAGTATATCAAAGTGTTTGAATAGATTTGTTGAAAGGAGAATAACTTTGCATGTAAGATGTTTGATTGGACGGGCTCTGGAGGACTTTAAAAAATGAATAAGGTACTTATACTTTGGCCAGGTTTGTCTATTTTTGGTAGTTGACTGTTTATTTTCAACACAAGGGAACCTTGAACTGACACTCCAATTTCAACAAGGCCACGCTAGATCAAAATACAAGGTGTCTAACAACCCGCCCCCCCCAAAAATCACGACTTTTCATGACCTATTTTTCACATTTTCACCACATAAAAAAAGTTGAATCACTTAAAACTGAGGAAATTGAACAGGTAGGTACATTATTTTTGTTTTTTCATTTTTCTGATTTTTTGAACAAATTTTATATTTTCATATATATTTTTTCATTTTATGGGTCTTTAAAAAATCTCTTTAGTGTGTTTCGAGCAAAATTCATGACTTTTTCATGACCTATTTTTCACATTTTCACCACATAAAAATATCCCTCCCCACAGAAAAAAAGTTGAATCACTTAAAACTGAGGAAATTGAACAGGTAGGTACATTATTTTTGTTTTTTCATTTTTCTGATTTTTTTAACAAATTTTTTATTTTTCTATTTTTTTCCTTCATTTTATGGGTTTTTAAAAATCTTCTTAGTGTGTTCGAGCAAAATTCATGACTTTTTCATGACTTTTCATGACTTTCCTGACCACTTAGCAAAATTCATGATTTTAAAGACTGTTAGACACCGTGAGATATGTAGAGTAATCAATTTAAAATTTTAGTAAATTTTTGAAAATTAAAAAAAATTCAACGAACGAAGGAGTTTTTTCAATCAACAGAAAACTTTTTGAACCGTATGAAGATAAATCGACAAATCTGCAAAGTATATGTACATTCCCTTGCAGAAATTCTGTGACAATGACCGACAGTAATTTACAATTTTAGGGTGGTTGCGGGTTAGATGCCCATAGTCGGGGGTTAGATGCCGGTGTGTCACGGTTTTTCGAGCCTCACTGCCATAATTTTCATCGAAATGATTTCAAATTTGCGCGAATCGGTAGAGCAATTATTCCTCTATATTATACTAAAAGGGTAATTTTTTTTATCCAGTAGTTTTTTTGCAATTTGAAAAAAAAACAAGGTCACTTTTTGACCGGCATCTAACCCGCACCTACTGGCATCTATCCCCCCAGTGCGGGTTAGATGCCGATTTGGTGCGGGATAGATGCCACTACCCAAACCCCCCCCCCCAAAAAAAGGCTCCTGGAAGATTGAATTCAATGAAATTCTTTTATTTCATGCACAATAAATAAAATGAACATCAAAAATTCACAATGGAAGTTTAATTAATCAAAAAATAAAAAAGGTGTTTTTGAGAATTGACAATATGTGTTGAAAATGAATGTAATTCCAAAAATTGACCACGCCAGTTGAAAATATTTAAAAAACCATCATTTTTGGACTTTTTGCCGCAGTATTAACAAAAAAAAATTTCACCTTCCTCACTCCCATTTAATTACTATGGGCATCTATCCTGATCACAAAAACCGGCATCTATCCCGAAATGATGGGTCAGATTGCAAGGTCAATTTTCACACCAGAATTGAAACAAATTTTTGTAAATTTGTGTGAATATGTTAGTTCAAGGTATATACTTATGCGTGAGATACTTGAATGCAGTTTTGAAACACTTTTTCTGGAGAAAAAATGAGTTTCAAAAATTACGTGAAAAAAGTATCACTGGTTTTACCTACATAAATTTTTTCATTCTCATATCAAACCAGTTTAACAATAACCGTCACAGATCAAAACTTTAACACAAACTATGTTCACCTTAAGGTATAATCTGTGCTAATCAGTTTTCAGAAAGAGTTGATAGGGAGCGATTGGTGACCACACCGGCATCTAACCCGCACCGGCATCTAACCCGCAACCACCCAACAGTTACTGTTAAGAACTGTTAGTAATTAACAGTTTTTGTTAAAAACTGTAAGTAATTAACAGTTTTTCATCGATTGCTGATGGTTATACTCAGTAACAGTTAGTTTCTTGATGATTTCCAAATGTTACCAACAGTTATTGCCAGAGACATGTCGGCTACTTGATAGTTACTTACAGTTACCGTCAGTGTCATGACAGTTTCTAAATGTTAGCATAAGAAAATTGGCATTGATTGGGAAACGCTTGCATACAGGCTGAATTTTGGTATACAGGCCAATTTTTATAACCTGAACACGAATCCTTGGTGTCTCTGATGTCTGTCCCTAGTTTGCTTTCCCACCAATTGTGGATTTTAGCCCCCCAAATGAGGTTTTTCTCCCGTGTATCTTCTCAAATTGCGGTCCTAGCCCAAAAATGAGGTCTATAGAAGTTGTTGTACGTCAAATTTCTCGTCAGATGACCTATGAATCAACTTCGTCCCTCCAGGGGAGGTGGACCTAGAGTCTGCATCGAATAATAAAAAACGCTCAGGGGGAAGTTGAATTTTGGTATACTAGTCCATTTTTACACCCTAAACACGAATCCTTATTCCTTATAGTGTCCCACCAGTTCCTGGTGACTTTTCCCCCAATTGTGGATTTTAGCCCCCCCATTAGGTTTTCCCCCTACCCCTTCAAATTGCAGTCCTACCCCAAAAATGGGGTCTATGAAAGTTGTTGTATATCAAATTTCCCATCAAATGATCTATAAAACAACTTCGTCCCCCCGAGGGAGGTGGACCTGCGGTCAATCTAATACATATAAGGGGTTTTTGAATGTGAGTCCATGATAATTGATAGGTACGAAATCTGTTTTTGTACAACAATTTTGACCTCACACAAGTGTAGGAGAATGGATTATAACCTCAAATTATTCCAGTGGGGAGTACCTCTTTCCACCCTTCATACATATCGTGGCTCATATTCAAAAACTCCCTATATTCAATTAACTGTAGGTCCACCCCCCTCGGGGGGACGATGTTGGTTCATAGGCCATCTGATGGGAAATTTGACGTAAAACAATTTTTATAGACTCCATTTTTGGAGTAGGACCGCAATTTGAGGAAATAATGGGAGAAAAACCTTATTTCCGGGGGTAAAAATCCACAATGGGGGCAGTAACCTAGGGACAACTGAGGTACACCAGGGATTCGTGTTCAGGGTTCAAAAATAAGCCAGTATACCAAAATTCAGCTTGTGATACAATGTTGGTAAATGAAAGAAAAAGTTGAAATCATTCATCACTTGAAAATTTTTGAAGTCCAGAGTGTTGAGAGGTGCATATAAAAGCATTCAACACCAGTTCTTTCATCAGCTCCAGTGGTCCAGTAGGTAAGTTAGGTGGATAATGCAGTGATGTGCAGGAGGTCTCAGGTTCGATCCCTACCCCAGGTGGATAATTTTTTTAGGTTTTTCAAAATTTTTTTGGAAAGAATTCTTCGATTCTAGCACTGCAGCTTACAGGGAAGCACTAAATTCAATCATCAAGCCACATATTTCAATTTTTTACATTCACATTTCACAATGTAGGTAATTTTTAGTCAAATCACCAACAGTTATTGTTAGTGATTTTACTAACAGTTTTTTACATCCTTAGAAGGTGACGAAAAAACTGTCAGTTTTTTTACTAACAAAAACTGACAAGGAATTTCTGCAAGGGTTACCAGCCAAAGTTTCAAATGCAAAAGTGAATTTTTCGATTTTTGGTGAATTTTGATCTAGAAAGCAGAAATTTAGTACATATCTACATACTACGTGTCCTATTTATTTCCAATCCCCGAGTCTAATATAAACGAGTTTGAAAATATTCTGAGTACTTAGTTCTGAAAATTTCCAAAAAAATTTTGAAAGCATAAATTTCTACAGAATTTTATGCAATAAATGAGTACTTTGATTTCAACACATCGAGTAGACTGCCCGATTTGCACAGTGGCAATTCAAAACTAATGTTTTTTTAACTTAGAGATATTCGCTTGAAAAATATGAATCCTTCGAGACCTTCTCAAAAACACTCGAATGTCTGGAAAAAATCATAATAACTTTGAAAAAAACGTCGTTCAAAAATCGAAGCGGTTGTAGGTAGATAGGTAGATATACATAGAAATAGGTATATTGGCAAATCCAATTTTGAATTTCATTTGAAATTATTTCATGAATTTAATTGCCAGCTGCGGACGTAGTGCCAATTTTTTCGATGTGCTGAAGTCAAGCAGTAAGTAACTTTTTCCAGCTTATTAGTTGTCTTCTTGAAATCCGAGTGTGGAGGAGGGGCTTCAATTGATAGCAATTGAACGAAAACCTGGAAGTATAACAGATAGGCGTGATTCAAAGTCATCAGCAATTTTTTGAAAATTCCAGTTTCCAAAAAATGTCATAAAATCCGACGAAATGAACTTGAGCATCTATAAACGCGTTCAGTGGATGTTCATGACTCATCACTGAACAATTGCACTCTAATTTTGCACAAACTACTGTTGAGATTCTATCGCCGATTCATAATATTACGTTTTATTCTGCTGAAGAAGAAAATAAACGTCTTCAGGCCCAAATCAAAGAATTGAACGATAAGTAGATTACGAGCACATCACCTTCAAGAAGAAGAATTAAACTCTACAAAGTTAATCAACGATCAATTATCGCAAGAAAACGTGCTTAACTTTACCAGGTACGTGGTTTCCACTCTCCCATAGAATTCGAAAGATGAACAACTAGTATACCTACTACCTTCTGGAAACAAATTCGATCATCCAGACAGTTAGCTCCTTTACCTACCCTTCGACTAAGGAGAAATAACAACTCATACGAATACAAAACCGATTCACAAATCAACTAGGTACCAAGGAACAGTAACAAAACAAGTTATCAGCTATTCGCTGATTGCAAGATATTTTCTGCAATTGCTTTCACCATATTGGTTGATAGTTGCATTGGTTGCTAAGTTTGCATTTAAATATCAACTTGAAGCTGATTTTTCATTTTTTGATATTTTTTTATAATATTAACGTACGAGAAGAATGTAAGTACCTAGACCTATACCTACAACTTTTATTGAAATGAAGTCAAATGAATTTCTCGTAAATTAGAACATTCACTTAAATAAAATCATTCGTACACGAATAAAAAAATATTAAAAATTAAATTCCAAATCAGTCCTAAATTTGATTTTGATAAACATTAATTGCTGATTGCCCTTATGTCGAAATACGGTTTGCTGATTGGCTAAGTATAAACTAAAAATTCATTTCCATTTAAAAATTTTGTAAACATTTTTGATGAATTCTGCAGTACTAAAATTTCTAATCATCATGAGCGTTAACAACTATTGGTTACTTCTTCGAATTTGGCGCCAAAATATTGCTAAGCATTATAATAAAATCCTAATCTCTAATTGGCTGTATTGAAATGCTATTCGCTGATCGGATATTTTTATTAAAATACTGTTCGCTGATTAGCTATAGTAAGCTGAAACGACGTTCATGAAAAAGTGAAAACAATAGTTTTTTTCGCGATCGTGTTCTTGAGCAATTTTTGGTGGAATTCGAGAAAAGTGGTGAAACTAAAAATAAAAAGTAATCGAGCTTTCGTCTCTCGCTTCACCGGTATCCTCACAGGCGAAGATATTGCGCTTTTAAAAATGGACTCGATGACGATACCATGTTTCACAAGCATGACATTGACTACAAGTACATCCAAAAGTTTAGTAAGTTACTGAAGAATTCTTTACTTCCGATGTTTTGTCGTTTAATAATGCAAGACCAGATCTGAAATAATCTATGTAGGTACGAATTTGTATCATTTTGATCACGACGTTCGCAGTTTAATACACCGATCAGTGGCTCGACGTATTATAACTCATCACCTGATGATAAAATGTCCAAAATGTAGAGAAATGTTCAAAGACACTTCTAAAGATGATACCGCCGAAGATATAAATTATTAATAATCTAAAGGAATTCGAAGAAACTAGTGAACTAATCAAAATTTTACAAAATTGATCTAGAAAGAAAAAATTCAGTATGTGCTCCAACTATTTTCAACCCCCCCCCCCCCCCATCAATCTAATATAGGTAAGCGGGTTTGGAAACATTCTGAGAACATAGTTCTGAAAGCCTCAAGCAGATTTTTAAAAGTTGAAATGCAATTATTTTGCAGTCTAATTTCTACGTACCGAGTCGATTAGAGACGGTTTTAGGCAATTTTGGAGTCTCTAGCAATTTTTTAAAAATTCCAGTTCCCAAAAAATGTCATAAAATCTGTCAAAATTAACTCAAGGACCTATACTTATAAACGCGTTCAGTGTACGTTCGTGACTCATCTGAACAATTACACTTCAATAATGCAAAACAGGTACCTAGGTTTCTGCCCACTCTGAAGAGCAATATTTTTCAAATTTTCAATTATGAAATTTCTGGAGAAATAATTACACCTTTATCTCCGAACTGGCAAACCCCGATTTTGGAAAAATGGCTTGAAAAAGGTCAAGTAAGTCACTAACAAGCATGAATCGTCTTTATATGCCCCATAGTAAACTTGGGTCATTTTCATGAGACCTTTTAAAACATTTGGAATTAATTTTCAAAATATGACAGGAGGCTCCACAACGGCTTGAAATCATCTCTAATCGACAGCATTTATTGAAATTGGGGTAAATAGTGACTTAAGCTGGCTTTCCAACATGATAGGGTAAGACTTTGCGGAATTTTCACTTCCAAAAATCTGCTGCAGGTTGTTGGCACAAACTACTAAAAATGGTTCGAAACCATTTCAAATCAATTCGGAGGTTCGAAAATAGGATACATTACCAAATTTCAGCTTTATAGATCAGTTGGTAGAGATTTCAGTTTTTTTTGGCATGTTTGGTCCTAATTGGCTACAAAGCCGTTCCATATTGTACGGAGATAAGATTTGCGAATGCATGTAATAAAACAATTCTCCACGTCTGTCCTTGTTGACAATTTATCTTCTTTCATCTAAAGGATAAACCCATAGATGCCACTTCTAATGACGATAGATTGACTCCAACATCTTCCCGAAAGTAAGCAAGTAAATGTTCCAGATCCAAATCAGATGATGCGTAATCACCCGGAATTTCAATGGGTATCTCCGAAAGCCTTGAGGTACAATATTGGTCCATCTGGTTCAATAATTCTTCGGCCAGTTGGGCTTGGGATAACAGAAAGTGATTTTGAAATCAACGAAACTGCTACCAAGTTTAACTGAAATCTACAAGCGGGTAACTCCGGTACAACTCCTCAATTATCTTGTGATTCTTATGATATAGGGTGTCCAAAAATAAAGGGTTTCCATATTATTTCGATAAGCCAAAATGGAGAAAAAATATCCCCAAGTCAAAATTTAAAAATTGAATGCCCATCGAAAAAATTTGCGTTTGAGTTACTGTTTCAATGCGGAATAAAATCGCTTCTCGTGTTTCATCGAAACCATTACTCAAACGCCCATTATTCCAATGATTATTCAATTTTTTACTTTTCGAGTAGGCATTTGTTCTCATTTTCGACAAAATCCGAATCCCTCATTCTTGGACACTCCGTATACTTGTTTGTACTTAGACTTGATGAAGATATTTCAATCTTCCGTCCATTTGAACTCAAAAATTTCATTAAAAATTTGGAAATCACACAAATCTCCAGATCTTGAAGTATACCTACCCACCACTTGGAATGACTTGGATATAATTCGTATTTTTTAAAAAGTAGACTAACACAAAATACAAAACTATAGGCCAATAAATATAGGTACTAGGTAGTATACGTATGTCCTCTTTCTACTGTATCCAGGGTCGTTGTGATCCGGATCATTACGTGATCCGGATCATGATACGGATCACATTTGCGTGATCTGTATCCGTGATCCGGATCATTTTCTGCAGTAGGAATCGTGATCCGTGATCCGGATCATTATATCACAACGATTCGTGATCTATGATCCGATTCAAAATTTTCCGCAGATCATTTTTTCACGGATCATTTTTTTCACCAGTCACCAGTAATGCTGTATTGCTGCATGTTTTTGCTTTGGAAATTCGATTTTATTAGAAATTAACGGAGAATGTCATACATTTTTTTCTAAGATGCTTGTTTTTATCAAAGAACCCAAAATTTTTGAAATGAACTTTTGATAAAAATTGATCTGGAGGCGAAAGAAAGTGTCCAATGAAAAAATTAAACAAGACCAAAATTATAAAAAATTAAATTTACAATTGACATAATCTCATTAGTTTTTCTCTAGGATGCTTAGTTTTTGATTTATTGACAAAAAACTAAAACTTTTTGAAATTATTTTTTGAAAATTTTTCGAACTGACACTGAGTTTCATAAAAGTCGATCTAGAAGCAAAAGAAAGCGTCCAATGAAAAAATTAAACACGACCAAAATTGTAAAAAATTTAATTTACAATTGACGTAATCTCATTAGTTTTTCTCTAGGATGCTTAGTTTTTGATTTATTGACAAAAAACTAAAACTTTTTGAAATTGTTTGAAAAATTTTTGAACTGAGTTTCATAAAAGTCGATCTGCCCAGTTGACCACATGCTAGCAAAAAGCTAGCGTTTTATTCGCGTTTTGATAAGTTGCTAGCAATTTACTCGCTTTTTGTGGCCAGCAATAATTGTCTCGCTAAAAGTAAGCGATTTTCTTGCAGTTTTTCGCTAGCAAATTCAATTCTAGCAATTTTCGAGCTGTTTTCCAGCGACTCTCAGCTAGCTTTTACTTCACGCCTTATGCTAGCGTATTACTGGCGGATACTTGCTCGCAATTCTATGCTAGGACAGTTCAAGCAATATTCTCGCATATCTCAGCTAGCTTTTACTTCACTTCATACATGCTCGCCTGATGCTAGCGTATCAGTGATGGATACTTGCTTGCAATTCTATGCCAAGAAAGTTCAAGCAATATTCTCGCATATCTCAGCTAGCTTTTGCCTCACTCTATACCTGCTCGCTTAATGCCAGCGTATCACTGACTAATATGTACCTGCTCACAGTTTTATGATAGGAAACTTCAGGTAATATTCTTGCATCTCTGAGCTAGCATTTACTTAGCCATCTGGCTCTAGAAAAATGTAAGCATATCTCTAGTTTCTGCATCTGGTGACTTGGCGTTTTCTTTGTAGTCAAATGATAGGAACGTGCTACCAGATCTTACGCATTTCTCACCAATAAACCTTTTTCTGCGTTATTTATTGTAGCAAAATGCGAGCAAGTATCTTTTCCATCCCTCAGGCGCATACAAAAATCATTAAAAATATTCCTGCATATGACAATAGGAGTAATTGCACCCCCCCCCCGCCGATCTTCCGGGGCAACTTTTTTCTTTAAGGGGACAGCAAAATTTCATCAAATGGACATGGAAAGCTGTAATTTACTCTACACTCCAATTTTAACACCTTCTGAAGACGACTTCAGGTGGGTTCAAGTCATTTTAGAGCCTCCAGTAGGCTTTTGAAACTTGAAATTCCCACAACATTAATTTATCAATTGGAGTTGGCAAGCTGAAATTTACTTCGCAGGTTTCAAATGGTTTTGAAGCTTCCAGCTACTTTTAGGAAATTCCAATTTTCCAAAAAACGCCATACAACCTTCGAAAAGTCGCTGGAGGCTCCAAAACGACTTGAAATCCACAAGCAGTCGACTTCGTAGCGTATTAAAATTAGTTTGCAGAATAAATTTCGACTCTCCATCTCATTGTCAGTTTAATGAAATTTTGTGAAAATTTAAAGTTTCAAAAATCTGCTGGAGGCTCCAGTAATTTTCAAAAAGGTCGTTGGATGCTCTTAAAATGACATTAAATCCACCAGAAGTCGTTTTCAGAGGGTGTTAAAATTGGAGTGTAGAGTAAATTTCAGCTTTCCATCTCCATTTGGCATTTGATGAGATTCTGTGAAAATTTAAAGTTTCAAAAATCTGCTGGAGGCTTCAGGAATTTTCAAAAAGTCGCTGGAGGATCCAAAACGACTTGAAATTCACCAATAGTCAACTTCGTAGCGTATTGAAATTAGTTTTCAGAATAAATTTGAGCTTTACAACTTCAATTTGAGTTTCAAAAATCTGCTGGAGGCTCCAGAACTGCTCAAAACAAGTTAAAACCGTTTCCCATCGATTTGGCATGTCGAAAATAGGGTATATCCCAAATTTCAGGTTTCTTGGTCAATTTGGTAAAATTTTGATTTTTTCTCACATTTTGGCCAAAATTTGTTTTTTGAAAATTCACCAAAAATCGAAAAAGGTACTTTACCATTTGAAATTTTGACAGGTGATGAATTTTTGCATGATCTTTCGATCTACGTTTGTAAGGTTTGAAAAATTTCGTGCACGTCCTATGTTGAAACGCAAAATCTGCGATTTCGGCTGACCTTTCAATCAAAATGGCCGCCATTTTGTAAGTAAGGCCAATTTTTTTCAGCAAGTTTGCTTTAAAATGTTCCTTAGGATGTCCCCTTTAAGGAAAAAGTTGTCCCGGAGGATCGGCAGGGGGTGCAATTACTCCCATTGCCGTGGACTAAAATGTTGTTCAAATGTTTTTGAAATTTTTCATTTTCATGGTTTGTTTGATATACTTCATTTTCAAATTTTAAATTTTGACAATTTTTCTATTTAAAAAAAAACTTCATTTTTTATTTAATAAAGAGATTTTTCAACCTAAGCGCTAGCATAATGCTAGCGAATTGCTAGCGTCGATCTCTCTCATGGTATAGTTTGCTACTCTTAGATAAAGTGTGTCATCAAGTTGAATATAAGCTCAAGGTGGTATCTTGTTGAAAAGTAAGAAGAGTGACATCACTCTTCTTATACTATCCCAAGATGCTAGCGTTATGCTAGCTCTGAGCTGGGACAGTCGCCTAATTTTTGGAATTTCCTGGAAAACTACCACCTGCTTAAGGTAAACACCCAGAATTTTTAAAAATTAACTAATAGTAATTACTTTACTGATCAAAGTTTTTCTATGCTAGCAAAATGCTAGCTTCTTGCTAGCATAATTTGCGCTAGCAAATGGTGCCGGAATATGAGACACTTTTTGCAAAAATTGCTAGCAAATCAGTCGCGATTTAGTCGTATGTACGTAGCAGAATGCAGAGCAAAGTGCCAACAAAATGCTAGCTTTTTGCTAGCTTTGTGCCGGCTACGTGCTAGCTATTTGTGCGCAATTCTGCTACTCTAATGCGACCTAATCGCAACTGATTTGCTAGCATTTTTTTAAAAAAGTGTCTCAAATTCCGGCACCATTTACGCTAGCACAAAATTTGCTAGCATTTGGTCAACTGGGTGGAAGCAAAAGGAAGCGCCCTACAAAAAAGTTACACATGACCAAAATTGTAGAGAATTAAATTTCTAATCTATATAATGTCATTAGTTTTTCTCTAGGATGCTTAGTTTTTGATTTATTGACAAAAAACTAAAACTTTTTGAAATGTAAAAATTTTAATTTCTGCAAATTTGCACGCCGAGGTTGACTTTTTCCCACCCCTAATGTGTTATTGCAATTTTTTGAAAATAAAATGGAGACTATTTCGTTTTTTCACGTTTTTGTCCAATCTTTAATTTAAAAAACCAATTTAGTACCTTATAGTACAATTTCCTTGAAATGATCCGAAAAATGATCCGTGAAACTTGATCCAGATCATTTTTTCTGGAGTGATTCGTGATTCGTGATCCGGATCACAATTTCCCGGGAGATCTTTGATCCGTGATTCGGATCACAAATTTCTCAATGATTCGTGATCCATGATCCGGATCAAATTTCCGTGATCCGCAACAACCCTGACTGTATCTAAAGGCAATTAGGTACAGCCGGTATAGGTAATCTGAGTTTCTAAATTCGGAATTTCATCAAGATCCTTCTAAAGAGAATCTTTTTCAATCTAGAAGACCCAAAAGTCTCCTAGAGGTTAATAAAGAACGTAAATTTTTAAAAAATGGTCAACTACAATTTTATCAAATTTTGATCTTTATCAGAGTGTAATTTCAATTTCATCCTTTGCTAGGGAATTACAAATAAGTATCTCAACTTGTGAGCATTTTCGATCCCAGACAAATAAAAATCAAAAATGCATCTCAAAGCCAAATTACAAACGGTAAATTTCATTCCTTGATTTTCTGAGAGTTTTTGAAAATTTAAAATGGAAATTTCCCATTAGAAGAATCAGACTTCCAATTAAGCCTGATATTAACAATTTTTCGTGGTAAAGCTACAGTTTCGCGTGCTGTGGAGTATTCTAAAAGAAATCAATTGGAGGGGGTACTTTGAAATTTTCACTGAGTTTTAGGTCGTCGTCGTCGTGGTTCCTTATCCTTTACAGGACATTGGAAATCGCTTTTTTGTGGTACCCTATCAGGGTGAGGAGGCGTATGCCTATTGCCACTGCGATTATTCTAGGGAATCGACGTTGTTTCGAGCTTCCACTAGTAGTTTCCCGTTGCTTTCTAGTGACATCTACACAAGCACCTTGGAGCTAGCCGGGTAGTTTAGAGACCCTGAGCTCCTCAGTGTTGACCTCTATAGACGCTCGAACCAGTTTCAGCTTTTTGATTCTGCTAACAGATGGCGTGCATTATCTGTTAGCTCGGCTAAACTGGTAGTCCCACGGTAACTCGAATCAAAAAATTCCTTTCGTGCTTCTACAAGCGTTCGCCTGTTTGCAAAGAGCAAAGAAAGCTGCACATATTTGTCAATAATAAGTTACAATACTATACTCGTAAAAAAAACCACTGAAATTTAAAGACCTCTCGAGTAAAAAAAAAGACAAAATTACTCCTACATACATCACAAAACATTACACATATAAAATCCGCTCTCAAGCGTATGCGCGTGACGTGACGTGAAGTGACGAGCCTTATACATAAATATCCATCTTCATGAATACGAATGACGAAGACGTTATGAATTTTTCATTGTCAAATTGAGCGAATTTCAAACCAAATTTTCCACTCGGTTTATAGGCTCATACATTTTCTCGAAATTTTCTATGCACTTGAAACTTTCTAATAAGATATATCTCCTTCAGTTGAACTTGAAGAAGCAAATAAAATATACAGTATGGAGCTGAAATTCGTACGTAATGAAAATACATGGGCGTGTGGTTACCTTCTTGTATATAGGTACATATAAGCAGCAGGTACGTACATATACGAGACGTTACGATATAAATTTTCCAGCAACCGAAGTCAACAAGCGAACTGAGCATCTTAACAGAAAAAAGACTGGAGCCATCACAACAAAAACAAAAGCATAATAGGGATTGAAGAAGTTGGGAGAAATTCAAGCAGTAGGGTAAGTGCAATTGTTTTGTTTTTTTCTTGAGGAAAGAGAGGCGCTAGCAAATTGCAGACTTTAAGGACTTAGTCCATACCTATTTTGTGTATCAGAATGTGGAGCTGGTCGGCAGCCAGGAAGAAGCTTGTGACACATAGGGAGTGCCAGAACGAATTTGATATGGAGTTGAATTACGTTTGCATTAATCCCTTCCACTACATAAGGAAGGAGCTTGCCATTACCTGGAATTTTATCTATGATTTCTCTGTTATATTCAATCATAATTTTTGCATTTTCATAATACCTAATCAATACAAAGTGCACTAACCAATTAGCCTCTATAGCCACAGCTCTCGTGTTTTCATGTGTTTCTACACTAAGAGAACTATTCGGTGAAAAGTACTGTAAAATCTAGTAAAGTAGCCCCCTGATTGACCAGGGGTCTCCTTTACTAAATTTTCCAGTAAGTATAAGGGTCAGTTTGCGCTTCTCTGACGACGCAACAATGCGTTTCTTATCAGAAACTGTGATTAAATTGGATCATATTACTAGGTTACTACTGGTTTTGACTTGAATTCGTTGGATTTTTTTTTTTAGGATCGGCTTTTCTACTTTTGTTCAGCAAAATATGAAATCTGGACCACATGGAATGTTAAAAATTATGTAAATATCATCTAAAATAATAGTTTTACGTTAACGAAATTCGAATTATATTCGCACATTCACATAACTGATTGCGAAACTGAGGAAAAAATTACTTTCTTCGAGAAAAATTTGACCCATCAATTGTCACAATTTCGTTTTTAAATTAATTTTATCATGTCCAGTGCTGTACAGCAACCGGAAAATCGAAATAAAATCCGAAAATTCTAACAGGATGTCAACCGAATTTTCCGAATCCATTGCTTTTTTGTTTACTGTTTCTGTGAATTTTCTAACGCTTCTTAATTATTTTAGAGAGATTTAAAACTCAAAAAGTCACAAAAACAGTTGAAAAAAAACCACAATGGATTCGGAGAATCCGGTTATCCGGTTGCTGAAATCTTGAAATATCCGAATAGTGGTACAAGATGACGTCGACCAACTTTCGGTAACGCAGACAACAAAAGTGTTCCAAAAAATCAAGTAAGCAAATATTTTTACTTTTAGTTATACGAGTATTGTCCCAATGAAGTTAGAGATAGCTTATAAAGAAACTGTCATGGATATGTACTTTCTAATAAATGAAATGTTGTCAAATATTCGTCAGAACTATCGGATGATCAAACATCAGACCTCCCTCTAACAATTTTAGCCCTCTGTACACAGAATCCTGAATAGAAAACCAAAGGTGGTGAAAATTTCTAGAAGATTTCACGTTTGAACGCCACAATTCCTCCAAACAACCTCCATTTACATATAAAAAAAACATCAGCCAGTCGCCACATAACTCGTGACTTCATTGTACTGTGCCTAGTAGGCATTACCTACCAAAAAAAAAAGTAAAATAAAAATCTTCCCCAACACAGAAATAAAGTAAATTTTTCATAAAAATTCCAAGGGAGTGGGGTAGTTAGAAAAATTGAAACTTGAAAAGTTTTGAAAAATATTTGTCGACTTTCATTAGATATACTTATTTCATTTTATTTTTGATTTTTTTCGATTTTGGAAGCTTTGCACAAGAAACCCAATTTTGATTCAGCGACGTTGGAACCTTTTTTCTTGAAAAGGGGTCATCTGGAAAAATTCTTAGGAAATCTCTACAGCAGGACCAGAAGTGCTTGGAAAATCGTGAGAGGTTTTTTTCCTAAAAAGAGAATTATTTTAAAAAATTCTACAATATTAAATTTTGTCATTTGCACACTTCTGTAAGTTGCTGACGTTACTCCAAGTTATTAAAAATTCAAAAGTTTGACATTGGTTTTAAAATTGACTACGTACTTACGATTTTAAAATGAATAATCTAACCATTCTTCAGGCAAATACATACTTAAATAATACGATCAATGTATTTTCAAAGTGCATTATTTTAATTTAATTCTATCTTAATTTTTACTACATTTTTATTAGGAGATTTTCCAAATTTCCATGTTGGAGAAACGAATTGATTTTAAGAGGGTAATAAGGCACTCTGCCCAATTGTCCGAATTACAAAAAAGTAGAGCTTTCAAAGAAAAATCATTTCGGAAAATGAAAAAGTTTTGAGGTAGCTCAAATCCTTCATTCTAAACAAAACAAAATAATTATGAATATAATAATTATGTAAATTGGAAATTGAAAAAAAAATATTCAACAGTATAAATGACTAAAAACATTAGTCAAATGTTTGAAAACATTTTTAAAAAATGATTAGTAAAAAATCGTAATTCATCTGATATTTCTCCATGAAAAAATACTGTACGGAATTCTTTATTGAAGTTCCTAGAAATAACATTTTAGTTAGCAACAAGTGCTACAGTGGATACAAGAAAAGGCATACTTTCAAAGGATTACTGGGTATAGCTCCTGATGGCGTAATTACATTTGGCTAGTGAATTGTTCACAGGTAACACCAGTGACAAAGATGTAAGTAATGAAATCTTGTCGGAAATATGACAAGAAATTGGGCGAAATTGGGAACTTTGTAGGGGTTTGGGTGGGGGTGAGAAGGGGTAACTAATGATTGAAACATTTTTGCTTCGAAGCGAATAATGTAGCGTAGAACTTTCGTTCATATTGGAAAAAAAGAGGTATTTTTTATCACTTAATCTGATGTTGGAATATGAAAATGAACCGTACCTAGTAAAAATATGTAGTAAACAAATCATACAAATTCATCTACAAGATTAGTCTGCGATAAAATTTGTTTTTTTTTTCAAAATGAAAGAAAATTCTATACTATGTACATTTTCCGTTTCAAAGCAAAAATGTTTCAATGATTAGTGTTACCCCCCCCCTCCTCCTCCCTCCCAAAAAACTCTCAATTTCGCCGAATTTTGCGTCATATTTCGGTACGATTGCCGAAAAGATTTTCCAACTTGATAAAAAAAATCCGGTGTTTTCGACCTAGATCATTTGACAAGACTTCTCTAAAAACTAGTGTACTTTTTGAAATCGCTTTTCATTAAGATGCTTCCATAGTAAGTAAAGTAATCATGTAATTCGAACCAGTATGTTCCACATCCGAAACAGTAAATGAAGACCACTTAAAATCTCAAGTCCAAGCCTGTACACTCAAAGAAGATTCAGCGTATGTGTAAGCATTTCTTTCCTCTGTTGGATGATTGTAAGCATTTCTTTCCCAAAGTTTTCATTTTAGCTCAACATGGGAAATACCAGATGATCTTATTTACTAACGTTATGATTTTTTTTCTTATTCATTTTCAAGAAATGTTTTCAAAAGGTGTTTTTGACTATTTCCTTGACAGATGTTTTGTGTTTATAGATTTTAGGACAGAAAAAATATGCCCTCGTGTTGTCTGTCAAAATTTGGCGGTGGGCAGGTGCAGAGAGGAAAAATCTTGCATCTGTCCATAAATGGTGTTCATGAGTTTAGCACGAAGGATAGTTTGATTTGCATTAAATAATATTTTTTTTTATTCACGTTGAATTATTTTTGTAAAAAGATTCCCAATTTAAGTATACATTCATTTGTTTTGTTAGACATTAGGAATTTGAGCTTTTTCGTAACTTTCAATTTCCAAATGATTTTTCTTTGAAAGCTCGACTTTTTCGTGATTTAACCAATTGGGCAGGGTATCCTATTACATTCTTCAAAGAAATTCGTTTCCCCAACTTGGAAACCTATAGAGAACTTCCAGAGGGTTAATGCATTTGTAAGATTTTTTTCAAGTTTTGGAGCTCCTCATATTACTACTTACTTACTTCTTTAGATTTAAAAAAAAATAAAGAATAGGAATCATTCTTCTAACAACTTTAGGACGCCCGGAGCATAAAAAAATGAAGCTAAAATAAGCACCAGTAGGACTAACATGATGATATCGTTTCAATAAAATTGAAAGTTGAAGGAAAAAACTACAAAATTTTGGAGGGGGTGGACTACAATCTGACCCTGATGATCTTTATGAATACATATCATTTTTTTGGTATTCCATCTGATGAAGAAGCTCTAAAAAAATCCGAGCTCAATTCAAAGGTTTTAAAATTATTGAAGACCGTGAGCCTGATTATTCAGTTATTAGAAACCACTTCAAAAAGCATCCTGTAATATTTCTAGAATCTAGACTTTATAAAACTCAGTGTTAGTAAGTTTTCTTATTTTATAATTATTTCAAGGATAATTTTAGTTGTTTATTGAGGTCTTCATTAATGTATAATACGCAGCATCGTGAGAATCATCATAATGTTTTACCAGTCAAAAGCTATTTCAATCGATCAAGATTTAGTTTTCGTCGTTGCCAAGAATCGGCGAATATACGAGTACTCGTAGATGTTTGCATACCTATCTCTTTCTATCATCACGACCTACTCGTAGAATATAATCTTGAAATTTTGTTTCTCCAGTTTGGAAACCTAGAACACCTCCAAAGAGTAAATGCATTTTCAATTTGTTTTCAATTTTTTGGGGCTCCCCGTGCTCTATTTTTTTGGACTTTGAGAAAAATTAAAAAATAGGGAATCATTCTTTCATAAAATCTAACGACTTTAGGAAACGGGACCGTAAAAAATGAAGCTAAAAAAAGCACCAGTAGGGCCAACGTTATAATAATGATTCAATAAAATTGAAAATTGAGAAACAAAAACCACAAAATTGTGGAGGGGGTGGATTATAATCTGACCCTGATGATCTTTACGAGTAGATAATATGTATTATTTTTTTGGTATTCCAAAAAAATCCGAGCTCAACTCAAAGGTTTCAAAATTGAAGACACTGAGCCACATAGGTATGTAGTTTAGTTGCCTTACAAATTCATTTTTGGAAAATACCCCGTAATGTACATCAATTTTAAAAAACATTCAGTGATCCTTAATGACAGTAAGTTTCCTTATTTTATAATTATTCCAAGGATGATTTTTTTAGTTGTTTATTGAAGTTTTCATTATATAATAAAATATTTTTATAAACCCCTTAATTATAAAAAAATCAATTCAATTAAGAAATGATATGATTTTCGACAGCTCGCCGTTTGAAAAAAAAACTTCCATGAGAAACGCAGCATCATCAGAATTAAGTATCACAATGATTTACCAGTCTAAAGCTACAACTTTCAATCGATCATGATTTTCGGATCACACTACATATGATAAATTAATTCCACCTCTGAAATGTAAGATCAAATTTCACTCAATAATCAAAAATCATTACCATTGTCGATATTGCCAGGAAACGACGAATATACTTTGTAGATGTTTGCATATCTATCTTTTTTTAATCATCACGACCTAGAATTAAGAAGCAGTAGTGCCAGTGCCAACATGACAATATTTTTTCAATAAGTTTGAAAATTGAGAAAAAAACTACAAAATTGGGGAGGGGTTGGATTACAATCTGACCCTGATGATCTTTATGAGTACACATTACTTTTTTGGCATTCCATCTGATGAAAAAGCTCTAAACAAAATCCTAGGTCGATTCAAAGGTTTAAAAATTGAAGACCGTGAGCCTGATGAAACATTTTGGAAAACACCCTATCTTGTACATATTTCTTCAGTGATGCTCGAATGATAGTAAGTTTCCTTATTTTATAATTATTTCAAGGATGATTTTTAGATGTTTATCAAGGTTTTAATTAACTATATACGAGTAATAAAATTCTTCTATAAACCCCTTGATTTAAAAAAAAAAAAAAATGAATCAAATTAAGAAATGATCTGATTTTCGACAGTTCACCGTTTGAAAAAAAAAATCCATGAGGAACACAGCATCATGAGAAATATCACAATCTTCAAACAGTCAAAAGCTATTTCAATCGATCAAGATTTTCGGATCACCCTGTGATAAATTATTTCCATCTCTAAAATGGAAGACCAAACTTTCACTTAATTATAAAAAAATATCATCATCATCGTCGTTGTTGTTGCCAGGAATCGACGAATGTAGGTACTCGTAGATGTTTGCATACCTATCTTTTTTTATCGCCATGACCATGAATTAAGGACCATTTGTGCCAACATGACAATATTTTTTCAATTAGTTGAAAATTGAGAAAAAACTACAAAATTGGAGAGGGGATGGATTACAATTTACAATCCAACCCTGATGATCTTTAATGAGTAAGTACATTATAGGTAATTTTTTGGGTATTCCATCTGATGAAGAAGCTCTATCAAAAATCTGAGCTCGATTCAAAGGTTTAGAAATTCAAGGCCGTGTGTCCGATAGTTCAGTTATATTACAAATTATTTTGGAAAATATTTATGTAATATATTCATTCAGAACTCCATAACATTCAATGATGCTTACTGCTTAGTGATGATAAGTTTCCTTATTTCATAATTATTTTCAATGATGGTTTTAGTTGTTTGTTGAGGCTCTCATTATATGTATAACAAAAGACTTCTATAAACCCCTTGATTTTTAAAAAATGAATTAAATCAAGAAATGATCTGATTTTCGACAGCTCACCTTTTGGAAAAAAAAACTTCCATGAGAAACGCAGCACCAATGATTTACCAGTCTAAAGCTACTTTCAATAGATCATGATTTTCGGATCACACTATGATAAATTAATTCCACCTCTGAAATGGAAGATCGAATTTCACTCAATAATAAAAAATCATTACCATTGTCGTCATTGCCAGGAATTGACAAATATACTTCGTAGATGTTTGCATACCTATCTTTTTTTATCATCACGACCTAGAATTAAGGAGCAGTAGTGCCAATAACATGACAATATTTTTTCAATAAGTTTTAAAATTGAGAAAAAAAACTACAAAATTGGGGAGGGGGTGGATTACAATCTGACCTTGATGATCTTTATGAGTACTAATTAGTTTTTTGGTATTCCATCTGATGAAAAAGCTCTAAAAAAATCCGAGGTCGATTCAAAGGTTGGAAAATTGAAGACCATGAGCCTGCTGAAACATTTTGGAAAACATCCGATTTTTTTTACGTATTTCTTCAGTGATGCTCAAATGATAGTAAGTTTCCTTATTTTATAATTATTTCAAGGATGATTTTTGTTTATTGAGGTTTTCATTATATATGAGCAATAGAATACTTCTATAAACCCCTTGAGTTTTTAAAAATGAAGTAAATCAAGAAATGATATGATTTTCGACAGCTCAACATTTGGATAAAAACTTCCATGAGAAACGCAGCATCATCAGAATTATCACAATGATTTACTAGTCAAAAACTACAACTTTCAATCGGTCATGATTTTCGGATCACACTATGATAAATTAATTCCACCTTTGAAATGGAAGATCAAAATTTCACTCAATAATAAAAAATCATTACCATTGTCGTTATTGCCAGGAATCGACGAATATACTTCGTAGATGTTTGCATACCTATCTTTTTTTTAATCATCACGACCTAGAATTGAGGAGCAGTAGTGCCAACATGACAATATTTTTTCAATAAGTTTGAAAATTGAGAAAAAACTACAAAATTGGGGAGGGGATGGATTACAATCTGACCCTGATGATCTTTATGAGTACATATTACTTTTTTTTATTCCATCTGATGAAAAAGCTCTAAAAAAAATCCGAGGTCGATTCAAAGGTTGAAAAATTGAAGACTGTGAGCCTGATGAAACATTTTGGAAAACATCCGATTTTTTACCAATTTCTTCTGTGATGCTCAAATGATAGTAAGTTTCCTTATTTTATAATTATTTCAATATGATGATTTTAGTTGTTTATTGAGGTTTCAATTAACTATATACGAGTAATAAAATACTTCTATAAACCCCTTGATTTTTTAAAAAAATGAATCAAGTTAAGAAATGATCTGATTTTCGGATCACCCTGTGATAAATTATTTCCATCTCTAAAATGGAAGACCAAATTTTCACTTAATTATAAAAAAATATCATCATAATCGTCGTTGTTGTTGCCAGGAATTGACGAATGTAGGTACTCGTAGATGTTTGCATACCTATCTTTTTTTATCGCCATGACCAAGAATTAAGGACCAGTAGTGCCAACATGACAATATTTTTTCAATGAGTTGAAAATTGAGAAAAAAACTACAAAATTGGAGAGGGGGTGGATTACAATCTAACCCTGATGATCTTTAATGAGTAAGTACATATAGATAATTTTTTGGGTAGGTATTCCATCTGATGAAGAAGCTCTATATCAAAAATCTGAGCTCAACCCAAAGGTTTGAAAATTTGAAACTGTGAGTCCCATAGTTCAGTTATTACAAATCATTTTGGAAAATATTCACGCAATGTAACGTATCGGAACACCATAAAATTCAATGATGCTTAATGATGTTAAGTTTCCTTATTTCATAATTATTTTCAATGATGATTTTAGTCGTTTGTTGAGGCTCTCATTATATGTACAGTGAAACCTCGATAACTCGAAATTCAAGGGGAATGGTCATTCATTCGGCTTATAGAGGTTTTCGAGATAATCAGTTTCGAGTTATGCAGGTTAGATTTTGAGAGCGTTCGAGTTATAGAGGTCTTACGAAATTAATGAATTGAGAGATCTGTAAGTGTATAAAAGATAGAAGTATGAATTAAAATATTCGAGTTATAGAGGTAAACGCCAGACAACGTACGACTTATAGAGGCTTTCTCACTGTTTTTGGCAAAAATTTAGCTTGGAGTTACAACTGAGATATGTAAGTGAACAAAAGAAAGAAGTGTGAATTGAAAAATATTCGAGTTATAGAGGTAAACGCTCGACAACGTACGACTTATAGAGGCTTTCTTGCTATTTTCGGTAAAATTTTAGCTTCGAGTTATGACTGGTTTGTGTAGTAAATTTCGACTTATCCGAGTGAAGTTAACATTGAGTGTTATGGAGATTTCAAGGGGAATGGAGGTTGGTTCGGTTAATAGAGGTTTTCGAGTTAAAAAGTTTCGAGTTATCGAGGTTCCACTGTACAACAAAACACTTCTATAAATCCCTTGATTTTTTAAAAATGAATTAAATTAAGAAATGGTCTGATTTTCGACAGCTCACCTTTTGGAAAAAAAACTTCCATGAGAAACGCAGCACCAATGATTTACCAGTCTAAAGCTACTTTCAATTGATCATGATTTTAAATTAATTCCACCTCTGAAATGGAAGATCAAATTTCACTCAATAATAAAAAAGCATTACCATTGTCGTTATTGCCAGGAATCGACGAATAAGTATATGTACTTCGTAGATGTTTGCATACCTATCTTTTTTTTATCATCACGACCTAGAATTAAGGAGCAGTAGTGCCAACATGACAATGTTTGAAAATTGAGAAAAAAACTACAAAATTGGGGAGGGGGTGGATTACTGATGAAAAAGCTCTTTAAAAAATCCTAGGTCGATTCAAAGGTTTAAAAATTGAAGACTGTGAGCCTGATGAAACATTTTGGAAAACACCCGATTTTATACCTATTTCTTCAGTGATGCTCAAATGATAGTAAGTTTCCTTATTTTATAATTATTTCAATATGATGATTTTAGTTGTTTATTGAGGTTTCAATTAACTATATACGAGTAATAAAATACTTCTATAAACCCCTTGATTTTTTTAAAAAATGAATCAAATTAAGAAATGATCTGATTTTCGGATCACCCTGTGATAAATTATTTCCATCTCTAAAATGGAAGACTAAATTTTCACTTAATTATAAAAAAATATCATCATCATTGTGGTTGTCGTTGCCATTTCAATGAATTGAAAATTGAGAAAAAAACTACAAAATTGGAGAGGGGGTGGATTACAATCTAACCCTGATGATCTTTAATGAGTAAGTACATATAGATAATTTTTTGGGTAGGTATTCCATCTGATGAAGAAGCTCTATATCAAAAATCTGAGCTCAATCCAAAGGTTTGAAAATTTGAAACTGTGAGTCCCATAGTTCAGTTATTACAAATCATTTTGGAAAATATTCACGCAATGTAACGTATCGGAACACCATAAAATTCAATGATGCTTAATGATGTTAAGTTTCCTTATTTCATAATCATTTTCAATGATGATTTTAGTTGTTTATTGAGGTTGGGATTTTTTAAAAATGAATTAAATTAAGAAATGATCTGATTTTCAACAGCTCACTGTTTGGAAAAAAAACTTCCATGAGAAACGCAGCATCATGAGAATTATCACAATTTTTTACCAGTCAAAAGCTATTTCAATTGATCAAGATTTTCGAATCATACTGTGATAAATTATTTTCATCTCTGAAATGGAAGATCATACTTCACTCAATTATAAAAAAAATAATCATTATTGTCGTCATTGCCAGGAATCGACGAATATACCTACGTAGATGTTTGCATACCTATCTCTTTTCATCATCACAACGTAGAATTAAGGACTAGTAGTGTTAGACTGTAAACGAGCCGAAATGTGATATAATGTAAAGATGAGAATAATTCCCTAACGAGTGAAAGATTAAAAATATCCTTATACAAATATTTTTAATATCAAGAAGAAACTATTTACCTACTTCCCCCTTGCTAGCTCAGCTTATACCACATAAGTGTAGTGTACGTCAGATCCATGCATTTAAATTAGGCTCACGGATTTGGGAAATAATTAAAACACAGATTCGTTTCACCAATGTAATCGTTGTACTTATTTAAATCACATTTAGTCTCTTAAATATAAGGTTTTTTGAAATATACACATTCACCTGATAAAAATGTAATTAGAAGAAGACGATGTGTCATGATTATATCCAATCACGTGTCAAAACGTATTCACCTGTCTTTAAAAAGGGATAATTAATCAATTGAACTTAAAACTAGAGAAATACACATTTACTCTCCCTAAGCACTTAAGCAGTATATTAGGGCAGAGGACTAATTGCTCAGACCAACGATTCATAGATTGCTTAGGACTGTTCCGACTCACTCATCTATCACGAAGGATGAACAAGAAGTGATCTCGAGATCAAATCTAGCTAATGTACATATTTACCAGTACATAATTATTACTTTTTTTGTATTCCATCTGATGAAGAAGCTCTAAGAAAAATCTGAGCTCAATCAGAGGTTTAAAAATTGAAGACCGTGAGCCTGATAGTTCAGTTATTACAAATCATTTTGGAAAGTACCCTTTGATTTATACTTGTATTTTCTTCAGTGATGTTCAATGATAGTAAGTTTCCTTATTTTATAATTATTTTAATGATGATTTTTAGTTGTTTATTGAGGTTTTCATTATATACGAGTAATAAAATACTTTTATAAGCCCCTTGATTTATTAAAAATGAATTAAATTGAGAAATGATCTGATTTTTGACAGCCAACCGTTTGAAAAAAAAATCCATGAGAAACGTAGCATCATGAGAATTATCACAATCATTCACCAGCCAAAAGCTATTTCAATCGATCAAGATTTTCGAATCACCCGAAGATAAATTATTTCCATCTCTGAAATGGAAAATCAAATTTTCACTCAATTATAAAAAAATCATCATCGTTGTCGTCGTTGCCAAGAATCGACGAATATATCTACTCGTAGATGTTCGCATACCTACCTATCTCTTTCTATTATCACGACCTACTCGTAGAATACAATCTTGAAATTTTCATTGCTTTTCAACAGCCTACAGCCCGCCACTCTTTCTCCTCCATGCCACAGAAACCTTCAAACTTCTCCCATCAAATTAGCAGCGACGAGACTATAAGGACACTAAAAACGCAGCCTTTGAAATTGATACCGAGATTACACTCGAATTACAAAATTATCTCTTCAACGAGAGAACAAGAACACTTATTAATCATCAGACACTACACAGTACACATCGAGTAAAAAAAACCACCCCAGCAAGAGCAATCTAAATTACTCATTTCGCGAAACTGCCTACGCGATTTCGTTGTTGTTTTTTTCCCTAAATCTTCAACAGGCCGAGCACGAGTTCGAGGTCAAAGTTGAAAAAGTAGGGTTTCAAAACGAAAAGAAAAAAAACCACCAACAACGCGAACGTATAGGTAACGACCATAGAATGAAGAAGAAAAATTCATTCGACTCGGTACGAGTAGGCATCACAATAAAAATAAATGAAATAGTATTTCCAGGCTGGTTTTGAAAAATACCACTTTTCGTTTTTTTGATTCGAGTTATCATTCAGTGTGTGCAAATCTTATCAACATTTTCCTCGTAGGGTAGACCTTCATCGTTTTAGTAAGAAAAAATGAACGTATATCGGTCTATAGGATCGTTGGCAGAGACAGGAGGAGAGCTAGGCAATGTAGTATACTCGAAGAAAGAAAAACTTTACCTTGTTCGTATCATTTGCAACGTGGTATCCGAACTGGAGTCGGGTGGAAAGAGGAGGGAATTTTACTGAAAGTGGCAGATAATTTATTATTTTATTGTGCGCCCAGGTAACGTTGCCATTTACCTTAACGACACTTTGTGACCCGAATTTACTTAGAATTTACTGGTTCGTGTACGTCACGTCCTTATGTGTTATCGTGCAAGTACATAGATACCTTACACGGTTAAATAGTTCGTGTAAAAAGATTTAATTCGTTTGTTTGGAATTGTTCTCTATTCTTTTATACCGCCATCGTATATACGTGTTAAGATCACCTTATTTTGTCGTCGGTGCAAAAAGCCTCATATAGATGAGAGGTCGACGACCAAACATAGCTAAAGCTCTACAGTCGAGGAAAAAATAAAAACCAGCTTTTATATGCGACGTGTATTACAAGTTGTGGAAAGGTTTCTGCGGTAGAAATAGGCCTATTTACTACAGCCAGCGCGTCTATGACATTGAAAACACTAAGCTATATACGTGATACGAGTGAAAATCACCCCATATCTTGCCAGATGTTTTAAAAAAATTAAATATCTTTCATAATACTATACGAGGCATACGGCAGAATCCAATCCCCGACTCCATAATATATATGAAATAGAAAATACAGGCGTGAAAATGTGGAAGCAAAACGAGAAACAGAGAGACTTTTTGAAACATTGGTAAAACTCACGACGAACGATGTCGAATCGAATTGCGGTAAAATTAAATTAGGACTGGCCGCGCGCGTTCGAGAAAAATAAAATTTCATCTCAATATGTCTACCAGTACGTACTTTTGGGTTGCTTTCTGCGTAGTAGATATGTTACCATCAGAGTATCGAATTTATTCTCGCTCGATTCTAACTGAAAGTTATACGAGCGGTAAGATGGAAACTAATTTAGCGAGGACGCGAAATATACTAGTGCTGAATTGTAACGTACTCGGTAACTTGCTTTCGTAGATGGAAAGATTAGCTAGATACGTCAAAAGGACTCTGTATTTGAATCCTTTTCACCTGTTGGAGTTCTATTTTTCAATTTCTCACGTAGAAACGTTGATATTTTGAAAATTAGAACACATTATAAAAGTAGGTATGGGTTCTCATAAGAATGGAAATAATGGAATTGTATGCAATTGTAGTTCATTAATGAAACTTTATAGGATAGGTATATTTTGAGAAGCTGTATACATAGTAGGTCTGATAGAAAAAGTACAAACCAATCCAACGTAACTATTTTTCACACACGTCAGTGATTCAGTAAGTAAAGAAACTCATTCACTTCGGATCTGCCCAATCCACTAGTCGAAAGAGATGAAAAAAAAAGTAATATGCGAAGTAACTTTTTTTCACTCACGTTACTTATTCAGTAAGTAAAGAAACTTATTCACTTCGGATCTGCCCAATCCACTAGTCGAAAGAGATGAAAAAAAAAAGTAATATCCGAAGTAACTTTTTTTCACTCACGTCATCATTCAGTAAGTAAAGAAACTCATTCACTTCGGATCTGCCCAATCCACTAGTCAAAAGAGATGATGAAAAAAAGATAATATCTGAAGTGAATTTTTTTCATTCACGTCAGTCATTCAGTAAGTAAAGAAACTTATTCACTTCGGATCTGCCCAATCCACTAGTCGAAAGAGATGAAAGGGTTGAAATATTGATTAGAAAAATTCTTAGTTCCAGAGGTGCTCCTGGAGAGAAGATATGGGTTCTCAGGGAGATGAAAATGTTCACGTCAATTGTTTATCTCGCGCTCCAGTTGCTATTGCGCCAAATTATGTTCCTGATTCGATTGGCGAAGAAGTTCATCAAATTCTTCTCACCACCGTACATCAAATCTCTTCGAATACCCTTACGTACGATGGAATCAAAAGCGAATCTGCAAGTGATAACGAAATCCAGCAAATCATTCGAAATTTACAATCAACTAGCGATGCAGACAGCTTATTTACAAATCGAAAGCTCAAAATTTCAACTTCCGAGTTGAAAGTTCAATATACAAATTTTGCGTTGAAAACTCAACGTTTAACGACGACAGTGTAGCTTACAGAGGTCATCGAATTGTCATTCCAGAATCCCTTCGGAAAATCGCTCTCAACGAACTCCATCATACGCACATCGGAGTAACAAAAATGAAACAGTTAGCTCGAAAATATCTATACTGGAAAAACATCGATAAAGATATCGAGCATATGGTGAGAGATTGTGAAAAATGTGCCGCAGCTCAGAAAAGTCCTGCAAAAGCTCCATTACACCCGTGGGACGAGCCTAGCAGCAATTGGCAGTGCATTCATATCGATTATGCCGGTCTTTTTCAAGGGTATCATTTTCTAGTCGTTGTTGATGCGAAATCAAAATGGATGGAGGTTGGCTGCCAAAGAAATGCACCCTCTTCCGAATCAACTATCGAAATGCTGAATCAAATTTTTGCTCGAACTGGATTCCCTGAAATAATCGTTTCGGACAACGCTACTATCTTCACCAGCGAAACATTTTCGAATTATTGTAAAAATCGCAGTATTTCTCAGAAATTCATCGCTCCTGGTCATCCTGCTACCAATGGGTTAGCAGAAAGAAACATTCAAACTCTGAAGAAACAGTTATCTTCAGCAGATGACTTGCAGCCGATGAACGAGAAATTACAACAAATTCTAATGGGATATCGAGCAACGCCATTGAAAAATGGAAAATCTCCAGCTGAGTTATACCTGAATCAAAAATTACGCATTCAATTAGACGCAATTTTCCCAGTTAAACCAGAACCAAGTATCAAATCGAATTTTAAAGGAACGCGTCATTTTCAACCTGGAGATCGTGTTTAAGCATGCTATTATTCGAATAATAAACCTCAATGGTGTCCAGGAGAGATTGTCCAGAAAATGGGAAATCTCCATTATCTAGTCGAGTTCAATACCGGTTATAAAATCAAACGACATATCAACCAGCTTTGACAAGGTTCTCGGAAAGTAGCGTTCATGGATGAACCAGTACCTGAAGTAGTTGAACCTCATCGAACGCGGAAAACGCCGTTGACTCCGTTATGAGGGATTTTATCTTCGAATACGTCTAATACAGATGCTGTACCAACACAATTGAGTCAAAATCAACAGGCAAGACGTCCGCCTCCAATTATGCGTCAACTATCTTCAAGGGAACGTAAAAGGCCGAGCTATCTGGACGATTACGTTCAATAATTTATTGTACATACTTTTTTTCAAATATTTTTCTATTTATTCTCTACTATTTTTTTTGATCATTTTTTTGATTATTTTTCTATGTATTATTTATTCTATTGTGTTTATTCAATTTTCTATTCAATTTTCTATTTAATTATCAATTTTTGAAATTTTTGCGCAAGGGGAGACTGTAGTATCCGTCAAACACCCCCACCTATTCGATTGTTATCTCTACGTACGTAGCAACATAGTTACCATTTATACTCGAGTATATTATTCTATCATTGTACATAATCATGAATAAACGTATGTATTATACAAGCGTGTTCAAGTTCCTACACAGCCTATTTTAGATAAAATAACCAACTTCAGAATGATAATATCTGAGATTCTACGTTGGTCTAGGTCAATGCAGTCAAAATTTAAGACCACTTTCAGAGTGTTCCATTGAACGGTTGAAAATCTGCAGATCACAATAACATATTTTTTCGGGGTAAATTCGTGTTTTGGACATGATATTTTCTAATTAGAATATCACGAGTGAATTACATACTTATACCAAAACATTGAAAAAAAAATCAGTTCTGAAACGAGGAGAGTGTATTAATTTTTCATCCACTTTTGTCAATTTCAAAAAATGGAGAAAAATAGACAAAAATTGAAGATATATTTTTCGAGTTTTTGAAATCGGCAGCATGACCAAAAAATTGGCATTGCTGTATTACAAAATATTCCTCCCGTATCAGAAATGATATTTTTTTTCATTTTTCGGTATAATTATCGGGTAATATTGAAGAAGATATTTTCAAGACACAAGTTTACCCAAAAATGAACGATTTGAACATTTTCAACAGCTAGGTAAGTATTATAGAGCTCTAAAAAGAGGTCTTGGATTTCGATCGTAATGGCGTAGATCGACGTGGAATCTCAATAATACTACATATAATCTTATGAAACTGGTCTATTTTTCTCAAAATAGGTTTCAACGCAGACTGGACGTTTGAAAAATTGATTTTTTTGAAAATAACCCTATTTGAGAACCCATATCTTCTCTCCAAAGGTACCGAAGGACTGCAGAGCTCAAAATTTTTCTGAGTGACTTTCAACTAAAAATGAATCTCTCCACAGAATTTAATCAAAATCCTTTGACATTTTCTTTCCACATCTTGAAAATATTTTTATGCATTTTGTTTTTGCTTCTTTCATTTCGATTTTTGTTTGCAATCATTATTTCTTGCATTTATTTAGCAACATGTCAATAATGTATAATTTGAACATTGTTGCTTTTCCATATAATTTTGGCGATCGAATTTCCGATTCTGATTTCAAGAAGACGGTTGTTTCACAGAGAGCTATTGTAAGAATTTGAACTGAATTTTTCCTTGATTTATTTAATTTCGATATTTTACGTATGTCTAAGCATTAAATTTATCATGTTTTCATCGATCGATAAAAAATTGCCTAAAATCGTAATGGTGCAAAAACGTTAACGTAGGTACCTTCGTATTCACGTAAGTAATTTTGATCACAGAATTTCCAGCGATACGGATCTTAAATTTTTCTTCCCATTGAAGGCTGATTTTCTAACGACTTTGACCACTACATTCTCAATTACTGTAGTCACCGATTATCCAGCAATTATTGTAAGTAATTTTGGTCACTGAATAATTTATACAATTTCGTTAGAAAAAATTCCCTGGTCTCTCCCTATGCAACAATAGCAATTACCTAATTTCAGTGATTTAGAACGACCTCCTAACTGAACAAATGAAAATTATCATGCAAAAGAAGTGCAAGTTGAAATGGACTAAATCGAAAAAAATCATTTCATAGAAGAACGCTCACATAAAATTCAAATCTTAAGGTATGTATACTTCAAAAATTCGAAATGTCAAGCCAATGGCCTCTTCCTAGATAAATCAAACCGCAAAACTAAGAGGAAAATTGGCCACTACACTCCTCAATACCAGCAGGGTAATTTTGAATCACAAACCTTATTTCATATGGCCGAGTAATCTCATTACGAAGTACCTAGTGAAAAAAGATAACGTGACAATTTCGTCGAAAAATAGAAACCAAGCACATTGGGCAACTGAAGATTCGAAGCTATAAAATTTAAGATGAACTTAGAGCAGAATATTCAGTTTGAACTTGGACAAAGTTCCTACATAACCTTTTTTAAATCGAATTTATCGAGATTATAGAGTTGGTGTACGGCTGTAAAAGGTGTTTGGAAATTTTATCCAAATCACCACTATGTTCGAACAATTTCTTAAAAATTCATCAATTTTCTTCTTGTAGTAAGCATATCGTTCCTTTTTTCGACTCATTTTCTTCGAGAGCTGATTAATTCCCAATTTAGGAAATGTACCCCCCTAACAACGAGATAAAAATCAAAGATGCGTATTTTTTCTCTGAATTGCATTATTATGCTGTGCTTTGAGTTGATACCTACATCTACACAAAAATTCCAGCCCGGCAGGTGGCCAAAAAAAGATTTCCAAAATGATATGATGGAATGTTTTTCCGATGAAAATTAGAATTCATGGAAAAAATAAACTAATGTGGTCCAAATTCCAGTACAGGGCACCGGTGAAAAAATTTTGTTTGCTTTTTATTTTCATTGATTCCCTACAATTTGCATGAGCCCCTCCCCCACCCCATTCAGGATGAATATTCATCGAGATATGATAGATCCATTTTTTCCATATTTTTCCAAGTAAATACTTTGTGCTGTTAATTTCTTCAATATTGGGGGAGGGGGTCGTTTCATTTTAGCCTTTTTAGATTCATCTATGAATACAGGTTCGTAAAACGTACGAGCAGATCAGATTTTAGGAACCCACACCTAAAGAAGTATATACGAATAAATTCGCCGGAGAGGGTTCCAGGAACCGAGAGCCCCAGACCACACCCCCAGTCCGGCACAAAACGAAAGTATGCATTGATAAAATACGCTATAGTAAATATTACACCCGACATAAGCTTATCTCTTTCCTTTGTTTAAGGGGACCAGAACAGTCGCCGACAGAGGACGCAACCTCCGCAGACACCTCACTGGCAGCCCAGGACGACCCCCAGGAGGGCAGTAGTCAAGGACCACGCAAGGAAGCAGAATGAGCAGCGGAAAGAGGCTTCTGCACTCTTCATTCAGTAAGTAAACAAACTTATTCACTTCGAATCTGTTCAATGTACAAATGCTATTCGAAAGAGATGAAAAATGCATGCATCATAAATTTATTCATCCACATACACTTAAAGAAGTAGGGAGATTCAAAGATCGGTATGCGCTGCTCGCCATAAAAAAAAATTCCGGAAGATTTTGAGCAAATTCAAAGTAGACATTCATACCGAGTTGGAATTGATCAGCAAAATTTTTAGTTCCACAGTTGCTCTTGGAAGGGAGATATGAGTTCTCAAAAGGTGGCACTTTCAAGGAAATTCTGGTTGTTTTCGTTCTTGCCTCATCAACCCAACCTATTTCAGAAAAAAATAACCAACTTTGGAAGGATAATATCTGAGATTCTACGTTAGTCGAGGTCATTGCAGTCAAAATCCAAGACCACTTCTAGAGTACTATTGAACGATTGAAAATCTGCATATCACAATGTCGTATTTCTTGGGTAAATTCGTGTTCTGGACATGATATTTTCTTATTAGAATATTACGAGTGAATTATAGGTACCAAAACATTGAAAAAAAAAATCATTTCTGAAACGAGGGGAGTGTTTTGGAATGCAGCTGTATCAATATTTTCATCCACTTTTGAAATTTCAAAAAAAAAGGGGGGGGGAAATAGCTAGAAGAGAATTCGTTGAGTTTTTGAAATCAGCAGTAATGATCAAAAATTTGACATAGCTGTATTACAAAATATTCCCCCAGTATCAGAAATTATATTTTTTCATGTTTCGGCATATAATTACCGCGTAATACTGGAGACGAAAATATTTTCAAGACACGAATTTAGCCAAAAATGAGCGATTTTAAAATTTTTAAATGTTCAGTAGAACCCTAAAAAGTGGTCTTCGATTTCGATAGCAAACACACTATGAAAGTATGGGTTCTCATAGGATGGCATTGTATGCGAATGCGTTTATGTGGACAATTTTTCAAAGAGTTCTTAGCATTATATTTTGTTTATGAAAAACCGGTCGTTGGAAAAAAACAGAAAAGTAAGTAAAGAAATTCATTTATCTACTTCGAATCTGTTCAATGCACTAGTCGAATGAGATGAAAAATACACGCATTATGGATTCATTCATCTGCATAAAAATAAAATTACCCACACTTGAAAAAGCAGGGAAATTAATCAGAGATCGGTATCATATGTACTTGCTGCTCACTATGAAAAAAAAAATCCCGGAAATTTTGAGCAAATTCCGTGAAGATTTCCATACCGAGTTGAAATATCGAATAGAAAAATTCTTAGTTCCAGTGGTGCTCTTGGAGGATGAATATTGGTCCTCAAAAAGGAGGTATTTTCAAAAATATTGCGGTTAGTTTCGCTCTTGCCCCAACCCGACCTATTTCAGAAAAATATACAAACTTTGGAAGGATTATATCTGAGATTCTACGCCATTGAAGTCAAAATACAAGACGACATTTACTTTAGAGTTCTATTGAAAGGTTGCAAATCTGCGAATCACTTAGGCAAATTCGTGTTTTGGACATGATATTTTCTCATTAGAATATTACGAGTGAATTACTATACCAAAACATTGAAAAAAAATCATTTCTGAAACGAGAGGAGTGTTTTGGAATGCAGCTGTATCAATTTTTCATCCACTTTCGCCAATTTCAAAAAATAGTGAAAAGTAATGATCAAAGAATTGGCATCGCTGTATTCCAAAATATTCCTCCAGTATCAAAAATGATATTTTTTCATATTCAAGAATAATTTGCGCAAATACTGGAGAAGAAAATATTTTCAAGACACGAAATTTAGCCTAAAATGAGCGATTTTCAAATGTTCAACTGCTCAGTAGAACTCTAAAGAGATGATATTGGATTTCGATCGCAATGGTCTAGATCGACGTAGAATCCCAATAATACGAGATACCACATTATTATAACTTATAAATGTGGTCGATTTTTCACAAAACAGGATTCAGTGCAGAATATTCGAAAAAATGTACCTTCTTGTAAGTAAGTAATTTTGATCACAGAATTTCCAAATATATACAGATCTTAAGATTTCCCTACCCATTGTTTGCTGATCATCTAATGACTTTGAGCACTGTATAGTCCCAATTACTGAGGTCACTGATTAACCAGCGATTACAGCCACTATACTTTTCCAATGATTTCAATCGTTGATTTTTGGGCGAGTACAGTCACTATACATAGTACATTTTCAATCACTTCGATCGATGACTTTTTTGACTATTTTGATCACTGTAAGTATAGTCAGTGCATGCTCGATAAAATTGATCACCGTCTCCCTGTTATGACTTCAGTCATTAAACATTCAATGACTTTGGTGAATGATTTTTTTGAAAATATTGGTAGGCTACAAATTAACGGATTTATATCAACAGTAGCATAGACAGCGATTGCTGGAAATCCAAACACCAGGATTTCTGACAGAAGATAGGAATTATTTTTAGCATGTTATCAGCAATCATTCCAAGCTGCATTATTAATTCAATGCAATACGACAGCGAAGTAAGTATAAGCTAATAAGAATTAACGGAAATTAATTAACGTGATTCGCTAATAACTTTTTCATTCACACACTGAGAGAACTGTTTAGTAGAAGTTACTGTAAAATTTAGTAAAGAGGCCCTCTGGTAACCCTTTTTGTAGAATTTACTACATTTTGTAGTACATATTACCTACTAAGAAATGTAGTAGAAAAAGTACATTTTACTATGTTTCTTAGTAGTTTGTACTAAGAAATGTAGTAAATACTACAAAAAAGTGACCAGAGGTCCTCTTTACTAAACTTTTCAGTAATTTTTACTAAAGTGATTTTTCTCAGTGCATTGTTTACACGATTCGAATCGCAACACCTCTGACTCAAACTAGAGCACTATAACAGGGTGTACGCAAGTCCTTAATTTTTTTCTTACGTCGTATTTTTCATAACTCGAAAAGTATGACATTTACAAAAATTTTACAAGATTAGGTAGGTACTTTTTTTTTTTTATAGAAAATGAAAAAAAGACCAATTTTGCAAAAATCTTGAAATTCCATGCTGTAAAACCTGAGATATCTAAAAAAAAAAAAGTAAAAAACAAAATTTAATTATTATTTTTTCAATTATCTTAAATTCTTCTGTATGAAATTACAAATGTTTGCGAAATTGGTTTCTATTTTTTCATTTTCTACAAAAAAAGGGCTCTTGTAAATTTTTGGTAAAAATGTCATAGGTAGTTTTCGAGTTATAAAAAATACGCTATAAGAAGAAAATTTCAGACCGGCATACCACCCTTTTATAGTGCCTTACTCAAACAGTTGAGTGAAAACCATTGGATTGAGTAATACGTAAGCAGACAACAGATCATGCCTAACTCGCATGCATTTAGTTACCTACTGTTATGGGTTACCGAAGTGTGCCCGCATCGTTCAAGATGACGATGATGGTACGTAATTCCGAAAGTGATTATGACAGCGATAGTACCGCTTCCGGAATCTCATCAAGTCGGGAAAACGAAGATGACCTAGTATCATTTGACGAAGTTTTCGTTCAAAATATAATAAAAAATATGGAGCGTACGTTCATTCATGGGTACGGCAAAAAAGTAAATCGAGGATCGAATACGGTCGTGTTATTTTGCCTACCCACCTAAAAAGTATACCTACCTAAGAGATCATTACTGATTCTGCACAATAATAACTATGTACTCAAATCGCTGAGTGAAGACCTTCAGATAGAAACTAAACATTGGCTGATTACAAAAAACACAAGCTTCCTCACCAGCTGAGAGAGAAGGGAATTCCTGCACTTGAGCTTACAAATATCACCTTCCAGTGTTTCCACCCTGGTCTGATCAATATTTAGTTGTGAGGCGTACTGTGGACGAGCAGGTACTGGTGATGGCGACACCTGGGGGAGCTCAAAAATGGACGTTCTCTGGCCCATAACACATCTTATAACTCTGTAGATGCAAGTAAATATGATGAAATCAGTTCGGTAAATATTTTCGATCGATATAGGTTAATATGGTCACATGTGTAACAATTTTATTTAGTTCTATAAAGTACACAGATTCTTCATTAATGAAGATCGCAATGTCTTCCAAAACGCGAATTTCTATTTCATTTTAAAACGTATCAATTTTTCCATTGTCCACTACCACAGTATCATATCTTTCTATTCTGAAGTAGGTACTTGTTTCATCAGTTACGATATTAATTAACCCTAATGTGGAAATATGTTATATTTAGCTATAATATTTGCGAACTCGAGTTCATGATAACATGAGTAAATCTACATTTTCAGCAAACGCTAAATGTAAATCGTGAAATTAATTGTGAAAAGTTTTTAATAAGTATGGCTTCTAACGATCAATCTTTGGTAAGTTATTATTACAACAATTGTAGTGATATGTCATAGTGTTTTCATGTTCGCATGTTGCGATACTGCGAATGCACTGTACAGTGGTGTTTTCATTTTCGCATGTTAAGTTTTTGCCAAGTGTGAACTTACTAGAGGTTTCAGGATTCAGATCTTTTGGGGAAAAAACACTTCTACAATTGCGCAAAGTCCATATCTATTATTGTGTTTCCCACAGAGAGATCCTCACTTGTTTTCCTTATTTCCCCAAATGGAAAATTTATCACATTTTCTCTAAACTTTCTAATGTATATCCCTCTCTTCTGGTTACTTCTAGTAAATAATTTTAATCGCTGAATTCTCACAGACTTAGATCTTGAAATTAGCATTAAGATTTTCCAATGATTTTTTGACGACTTCAATCACTATTCCCGAGAATGGCGGGGACTTTGGCCACTAATCATGCAGTGATTGTAGCCGCTATGATCGATGATTTTTTAACAACTTTTGTCGACTTCCTGCAGGGACTTTGGTCAGTGATTTTTTTTTTTTTTGAAGATACTGTACGCAACTACATAGGTAATTTTTTCGCGAAATTGATCAACAATTATCCAATGACACTGGCCAACAAAACATCGTTACCTTAATGCCAAATCCGAGTATGTCCATCCAAAAAAACATTGTCGTTTTGAGTCACTGATAAGACTCTGGGAAGCCCTGAATTGAAAAATTTGCACCTGAGTACAGTTAAAATGCACCACCGAAGATGCACGAAGCTGACCGATGTTCAATCAGAACTCAACGAACCCTTCCGAGCATATCCGAACCTTACCAGTGATGCGTAAAATCGCACTTTTTTTGTATGGACATACTCGGATTTGGCATTAAGGTAACGACATGTGGAATCGCATAAATCTTCAGTGATCAGGTACTTAAGCATAGTTACAGCACCCCTCGGTAATTCATCTTGTCTTGTACCTGTGGTAGCCACCCCCGCTCGTACTTCAGCGCATAGGGGTTCTTGTATTTTGGTTAATATGTTGCGAAGGAAAATAAAATATACTACTACTACTACTACTACTTTTCCAATGATTTCGATCACTGATTTTTGGGCGAGTATGGTCACTACATTTTCAATCACTTTGATTATAGTGGCTTTTAGAAAATTTCAGCACTGATTTTCTAGCCATATTAGTCATCAATTTTTCAGTGACTTTGAAGTTCAACACTTTTTGCATTATGTAAGTATTAATTTATCAATGAAATGCCCATTTGACAAGCACGATTTATGGTAAGGATGATTCTTACATTTCCAGTTACTTTGATCCGGTGATTTTGACAAATTTGGTCACTTTTAGGTACATTGAAAATTGTTGAAAAGTTTTTAAAATTTTTTTTTGGAGGTAATTGATTATAATAATGTATGTATTCACTTAAAGGTAAGAAAAGGGTTCGGTTTTATAAATGTTTTCAGTTTTGTAGGAGTTTTGCATGATTTAAAAAAATAATACGATCTTGAATTTATTAAAAAATTGTGCAAAGTAACCTAAAATGAAAAATTTTCAAAAACACGTTGTTCTCATATTAAAATGAATGGTATAATAATAGATATCATAAATCATCACTAGAAAAATCTACTTTTTTAAAAAATTGTTCAATGAGAAATTCAAACATTGAAACGTCGCGCATTTTGGCAGAACAATGACAGTTGATGGTCCAAGTCAGGGATCCAAAATTCTTCCCGCAGTGTTTCGTGTTCCCTCACCCCAATTTTTTATAGAATCCCCTCTCCAATTGTACGAAAGAAGTCAAGACAACCCACCCTATTAAACACTCATCTACTTTGGCCAGACATTTTCCCAAGATTTTGGTATCAATTTTCTGGTGTCATTGGTAGAAATTTTCAGTGACTTTATCCAGTAGCTTTCTCACTTCAGTCACATCATACATTCTTTCATTCATTACAATTAAACATTTCAGTAAGTAAGTAAGTAATTTGATCACTGAATTTTGAGAGACATCGATCGTAGAATTTTCATTTTCTATTCCAATCGGTCATTGATTTTCTGACAACTTCGATCACAACGTTTCCAATGATTTAAATCACCAGCTAATAACAATCCAGTAACGTTGATACTTGTTTTTCCAAGGATTCTGACGACTGATATACCAGCGACTGCGGTCGCAACTCATTTAATCATTTTGATCGCCCATTTTCTAACGACTTTGGTAATTTTATTCATCTCGTGCCCAATAAAATTGAACTCTACGTTGAAAACTTGGTCATTAAACTGCAGGCGACTGTGGTCAGTGATTTTTTTAATAAGATTTTCTTACATAAGTATTATATTCCCGGAAACGTCGGTCACCAATTTTCCAATGGCTTTGGTTATCATAATTTAAAACCACAATCCTGAGTATATGAGATGACTACCTAAAAGAAATCTGTATACGATCTACAAATATTATTTACCAAAACAAAAATGATTGTAAGTAATTTTGGTCACTGTAATTTATACCATTTTGCTAGAAAAAATTCACTGATCTCTCTCCCTATGCAACAATACCAATTACTCTCAGCGATTTAGAAAGGTAAGATACCACATCACTGAATTTTCAGAGACTTGGTTGGATCGCCGAATTTTTATTTTCTGATCCAAATTGGTCATTGATTTTCTGACAACGACGTTCCCAATGATTTTGATCATTATAGCTATCCAGTAACGATGATCATTAGTTCATTACTTTTCCAATGATTCTGGTCACTGATCTATACCGGCGACTACAATCGCCACTCATTTAATCATTTTGATCGCTGATTTTCTAACGACTTTGGTAATTTTATTCATCTCATGCCCAATAAAATTAAACTCCGCATTGAGTACTTGGTCATTAAACTGCAGGCGACTGTGGTTAGTGATTTTTTTTAGAAGATTTTGTTACATAATGTCATTTTTGCGGCAACATCAGTCACCAATTTTCTAGTGACTTAGATACTTATCATGTGCCAGATAGCAATGTACCTTATTTTCCAAAGAGATTCATTGTAAGTAATTTTGGTCACTGTAATTTATACAATTTCGTTGGAAAAAATTCACTGGTCTCTCCCTATGCAACAATAGCAAAATATTTTCAGTGACATAGAAAGATTTCGTATGTACCTAACCTACCTACCTATCCACAGAACAAATGCAAATTATGATACATCAACATTAAAAAAACAAGTGCAGGCATACTTCGAAATTTTGAAACGTCAAGTCAATGACCTCCCCCTTGATAAATTAAACCGCATGAGTAAGAGGAAAATTTGCCACTATAATCCTCAATACCAACAGGGTGATTTTAACATCACAAACTTTATTTCATAGCCGAGTGATCTCGTTACAAAGTAACTATCCTAGTGAAAAAAAATTACGGGACAATTTCGTCTAAAAATCGAAACCAAGTACGTTGGACAACTGAAGATTCGAAGCTGTAAAAATTTTACAGCTTTGTAAGATGAACTTACGGCAGAATCATTGGTTAGAAATTGGACAAAGTTCGCACATAATTAAATCGAATTTATCGAGGTAGAGCTGGTGTACGGCTGTAAAAGGTGTTTGGAAATTGTATCCTATCACCAGTTTGCGGATAGCCATGAACCTCCTAATTTCTTAAAAATTCATCAACTTTTTTCTAGTAAGCATATTGTTCCTTTTTTCGTCTTAGTTTCTTCAGGAGCAGATTATTTCCCAATTTGAGAAATGTACCCCTAACGAGGAGGAAAAAAAATCAAAAATCTATAATTTCTCTGAAATTGCATTATTATGATGTACTTTGAGTCGGTATTAAATCTACGTAAGAAATCTAGCCCGGCAGGTGGCCAAAAAGAGATTTCCAAAATGATATTATGATGAAATTTTTTCCAATGAAAATACTTAATTCATGGAAAAAATAAACGAATCTGGCTCAAATTCAAGTCGATGGCACCGATGAAAAATTTTTGTTTGTTTTTCATTTTTATTGTTTCCCTACAATTTGCATGAGCCTCCCCCCTCCCATTCAGGATGAATATTCATCGAGATATGATAGATGCATCTTCCCATCTTTTTCCAAGTAGTTTATGCTGGACATTTCTTCAATATTAGTACACCTTAAAGTGCGAAAAAAAAATGCCGGAAGATTTTGAGCAAATTCAGTGCAAATTGCCACACAGAATTGAAATCGCTCCGCAACATTTTTAGCTCTTGGTCCTTCTCAAAGAGGAGGCATTTTCAAGGAAATTCTTGATTGTTTTCGCTCTTGCTTCAACCCAACCTATTGCAGAAAAATAACCAACTTAGGAACTTGGAAGGAATAATATCTGCGATTTTACGCCAGTCTACGTCATTGGAGTCAAAATACTTGTAAAAGACCACATTTAGAGTTCTATATTGAAGGGTTGAAAATCTGCCAATCACAATAACGTATTCTTTTGGGGTAATTTCGTGTTTTGGACATGATATTTTCTTATTAGAATATTACGAGTGAATTTCACCAACACAAAGAAAAAAATCATTTCTGAAACGAAGGGAGTGTTTTGGAATACAGCTGTATTAATTTTTCATCCACTTTTGCCAATTTCAAAAAATAAAGAAAAATAGACAAAAATTGAAGATATTTTTTCGAGTTTTCGAAATTGGCAATAATGACCAAAAAATTGACATCGCTGTAATCCAAAATATTCCACCAGTACCAAAAATGATATATTCTCATGTTTCGGCATAATGACCGCGTAATACCAGAGAAGAAAATATTTTCAAGACACAAATTTACCCGAAAATGAGCGATTACGAAAAAACGACCGCTTTGTATGTTTTATTTTGCATTTTCACCGCAGCACAATAGTATCAAAAATTTTGAGAAGTTAGTGGTTATGTTCAGAAAAAATGAAAAATTCGCTTTTTCCAAATGATATGTGCATCACCGAATGAGATTTTCCTATTACGGAGTAAATACGCATAGTAAGTAATTTTAATCACTGAACTCCCACAAACTCAGATCTAAAAATTTACAATATGAATCATGAGACAATACTTATTACTTTACAAATTTTCTCATCATATTTAACGACTAACCTCTGATTTTCCCGTAAGTAATTTTCATCACAGAATTTCCAAAGATACAAATCTTAAGATTTCCCTTCCCATTGTTTTCTGATTATCTAACGACTTCGAGCACTGTACCATTCCAATTACTGAGGTCACTAATTAACCAGCAAAAGCCAGTACTTTTCCGATGATTTCAATCACTGATTTTTGGACGAGCGTGGTCACTCTAGTACATTTTCAATCACTTTGATCAGCAACTTTTTTGACTATTTTGATCATTGTAGGTATAGTCAATGCATGCTCAATAAAACTGATCACTGTCTTCCTGTTATGACCTCGGTCATTAAACATTCAGTGACTTTGGTGAATGATTTTTATGAAGATATTGGTAGGCTACAAATTCTTCAGCGAGATTAGTCACCAATTATCCAATGATATTAGTCAACAAATTCAACATTTATGTTACAAGGATTAACGTATTTGTAGTGGTTGAGTGGTAGGAAATCAAATAACTTTAAATTAGCGATCCTATCAGAAGTTTATCATAACTAAACATCAAAGCAAACACAGTCATCTGATTAAATTCAACTAACCAGTCAGCTGGTTTATTCACCTATTTCTAAAACAAGCGAAAAGCTGATTAATTCAATCTAAAATTATTTTATACCTATCTACATAAGAGATCACCTGGTTATATACTTATGTACATAAGTACTTAAACTTCAGTGATACATAAGAAAATACACATCATGAACTAAATATGTAATTTCATCCACTAATTTTCAGTAAGTAAGTAAGTAATTTGATCTTTGAATTTTCAGAAACTTGGATCGCAGAATTTTCATTTTCTATCCAACTGGTCATTGATTTTCTGACAACTTCGATCACAACTTTTCCAATGATTTCGATCATTAGCTATCCAGATTCCATATGGAGTTGCATTCAGGTGGATGCAGGCAGCACCTGCCACTTCACCCGTAACAATAACTGTTATAATAGTAAGCGGCTTTCACTGCACCTAATTCATTTTTTTTTCATTTTTAAACCAAATAATCAGATTTCAGATCCAAGTCAGTCATTGGAGAGTTTTGTTGAATTCACAATCCTGCAGCAAAATTCTACTGTAACTGTCACCCGAAAACCAAGAAGAAAATTTGTTTGGCAAAAATGAATATTCGAGAGGAATAATCGGTGCCTAATGCAATTTAATCAAAAAATATATATATATATTCTAAAGTTTATGAAATCAATTTCAAGTTATTTCCACACATGCATTCCAGTAAGCATATTGTTCCTTTTTTCGACTCATTTTCTTCAGGAGGTGATTATTCTCCAATTTGGGGAATGTACCCCTAACAAGGAGAAAAACATCTAAGATCTCTAATTTTTCTGAAATTGTATCCCATTATGATGTATGTACTTTGAGTCAATGGTAATCTACATAAGAATTCTAGCCCGACAGGTAGGCAAAAAGAAATTTCCAAAATGAAATGGTTGAATTTTGTTCTAATGAAAATTATATAAGTCATAGGAAAAATGTACAAATGTGGTCCAAATTTTATTTGATGGCGTAGCTGAAGGCCTCATCTCAACTAATGTTCAAGATAGGTAATTATGTAACATATCAGTTTATTGTTTTGAGATTTTGCATCATTGCAAATGCACTAAAGTGTGTGACTGTTATAATCCGAAAGTGGTTATTGGATTCAATGTGTAGATGGATCGGAAGTTTGTGATTTCTGCTAATAATTGTTAAAATATTGTGAATTTTGATGAATTTTTGAAAAACAATATCGAAAAAGGTTGTTTTTTTCAATTAAGTACCCATTACTTCCACAAAAATGGACCATTTTCTTTGAAATTTTGCTTAACATCCAGTTAAGAGGTGCTCTTTCAAGCAACGTTATTTCCATTCAATGCAAGTACATATATTATGTATATTACAAGTAGGAGCATTCAAGGGGAAACATTGAAGGGGGGTTCTAAGACGTTGCAAAAACCATTTTTTTGAAACCAGATTAGAACGGGTGGTAGGGGAAAAATATGAAGACAAAAAAAATCATTTAAAATAGCTCTACGATGTGTAAGTAATTTTAGCCACTGTAATTCGTACCACTTCGCTAAAAAAAATTCACTTCATCTCTCCATGTAACAATATAGATATATGTACATTGTACAAGTCAACACATGTCCGAAGAATTGATCACATACTACTCAACGACTTTGATCATTAAACAATTAAACATAAGGGTGGGTAATCTTCAACTTTTTACTGGAAAATTGGAGAATGGATTCGATAAAAAGTTTCAATGGGACCTCAAAAGGCCCCAGATAAAATTTCGGGTCCCTGTTTTGAACCCCCACTTCTCTACCGAGGTCCCAAATTTCAAAATTTAGATACATTGAAAAATTTTGAAAACTTTTTTCGACATTTCTTTTTAGATAATTGACCATAGAAACATATGTATTCGCTTAGAGGTGAGATAAGGGTACGGTTGAAGATTCGAAGCTGTAAAAATTTTACATCTTTGTAAGATGAACTTAAGGCAGAATCTTTGGTTAGAACTTTGACAAAGTTCCCACATAGGTAAACTTTTTTAAATTGAATTTATCAAGATAGAGATTAGTGTCCCGCTGTAAAACGTGTTTGGAAATTTTATCCAAATAACAACGTAATACATATTTAGTAGTCCGCAGAGAAAAACCAAATAAAAGAGGACGACTTAAATTCTTGAAAATTCATCAATTTTATTCTAGTAAGCATATTGTTCCTTTTTTCGACTCATTTTCTTCAGGAGCTGATTACTTCCCAATTTGGGAAATGTACCCCTAACAAGGAGAAACAAATCAGATATCTAATTTCACTAAAATTGCATTGTTATGATGTAGGTAGGTACCTACTTTGAGTCGAAATTAATTTACATAAGAGTTCTAGCCCGGAAGGTGGGCAAAACGAGATTTCCAAAATGTAATGGTTGAATTTTTTCTGATGAAAATTATAAATCTTGAGGAAATGAACAAATGTGGTCCAAATTTCAATTGTTGACGTGGCGGAGGGCCTCTCAACTAATGTTTAAAATAATTATGTAACATCTCCTCAAGTAAAATTACATTTTCCTTCTTTGCTTCTCTCTAGTTGACTAGGGATTTTTTTTAAAAACAATTTTCCTGTTTTTAAATTTCTATACATATACTCGCACTCCAAAAGCAATTTTCGTTATAAGTAAGTAAGACTTTTGTTTTTTCCTCTCATTTCCTCCCAATCTGAAAATTATTCATCTATTAATTTCCTCTCTTGCAACATTCGAAACCGATTAAGGATAGATGCTAATACCGGCAAAAGACAAGAAGTATTTCTAACCAATCAATAAAGACATATTTTATATAAGGAGATTAGAAATATGCCGTGTAGCATAATTAGCAGCATTCCGAATAGTATCGCTCACTGTTGCAGAAAATTTAAATGTGAACAACCAACGTCACTTGACGAAATGAAAGTTTTGAAGTGGTTATTTTTCTTCAAGGATTTTGGCTACTTGGAGATGGTCCGATACAACCTCGCCCCAATTCTTTATAGAATCCCCTCTCCAATTTCCCGAAAAAAGTAAAGACAACCCACCCTATTAAACATTCACCCACTTTGACCAAAAATTTGTCTATGATTTCGGTACCAATTTTCTGGCGTGATTGGTCCAGACATTTTTTAGTGACTTTATCCAGTAGCTTTCTCACTTTGGTCACATCATTCATTCTTCCATTGATTACGATCTGAAAACACCCCGCCATGAGGTGTTTTTCCATTTTAAAAATCGAAATAGTTCAAAAGGAAGACCAAAAAAATTATTTCATCACTAATTTTCAGTAAGTAAGTTATTTTAACTTTGAATTTTTAGAGACTTGGATCGCAGAATTTTTATTTTCTAATCCAACTGATCATTGATTTTCTGACAACTTCAATTACAACGTTTCCAAATCGAAAAAAATGTCTCACGAAGAACGCTCACATAAAATTCATCTATCTTAAGGTACATTGACGATTATATAGATCATATTGGTTACTAAAGAGATTCCTTGTACATAAATGTAAGTAATTTTGGTCATTGTAATTTATACCATTTCACCAGAAAAAATTCATTAATCTCTCCCTACCTACTTTCAATGATTCAGAAAGATAAGGAGTGCAAGTTGAAATGAACTTATCGAAAAATGGAAGAACGCTCTCATAAAATTCATTCATATCTTAAGGTATATTAAGAATTACACAGCCATGTAAAGGTATGAAAAGAAGTAGATGCATGTTTACAGTGGTAAGCTTTCTCAACTAATGTTCAAAATAATTATGTAACATACTTGCAACTCAAAGAGGCATTACTATTGAATTCTAATTTCAAAAAATGAATACAAAAAATGATTTCCGAAACGAGTAATAGGTGCGTCAAAATGAACAATCCAACAGACCCTCTACATCCTTGGAGCGAGACCAAAGCGAGGAATTTTGAAGTTGAGAAATGAAAATTAGAAATTTTCAGCTCCGAACAAATTAAAATTCAACTCTACGAGAACCATTTCGTTTCTGTAGCAATTTGTAAAACATGCATTTCTCTTTCATTTCATATTTGAAATGCAAAAAGGAGCACATTTCATTCCTCTCGTCATACTTACCATCACATTTGAAATGAAAACGCAATCCGAAAATACGGGATCATATTATACTGATTTTATACCATAACACCCATGTACTCAAACAGTGGAGTAAAGACCTTTACAGAGAGCTGTTCTACTCACAGTAAATCTCAGAAGTATTATCATTTATAGAACCAAGTAAATAGATATTATTTACCAAAAAGATTCCTTGTAAGTAATTTTGGTCACTGTAATTTAAACCATTTCGCTAGAAAAGAATCACTGATCTCTCCCTATACAACAATATCAATTACTTTCAGTGATTTAGAAAGATCTCGAATATACCTACAAGTACATATACCTACCTATCCACTGAACAAATACAAATTATCATGCATCAACTTTTTTTTAAAAAGTGGCAAGTTGAAATGAACTGAATCGGAAAAAATTGTTTCACGGAAAAAAGCTCACATAAAATTCACATCTTAGGGGTAGGTACATTCCGAAATTTTGAAACGTCAAGCCAATGACCTCTTCCTAGATAAATTAAACCGCAATAATAAGCGGAAATTCGGCCACTACAATCCTCAATACCAGCAGGGTAATTTTGACATCACAAACCTTTATTTCATAGCCGGGTAATCTCGTTACAAAGTAGGTACCTAGTGAAAAAATATAACAAACAATTTCGTCGAAAAATTGAAATCAAGGTACATTGGGCAACTGAGGATTCGAAGCTGTAAAAATTTTACAGCTTTATAAGATGAACTTGGGGCAGAATCTTTGGTTAGAAATTGGATGAAGTTCGCACATAACCTCTTTGAAACCGAATTTATCGAGATACAGTTGGTGCCCTGTAAAAGATATTCGGAAATTTTATCCAAATCACAGCGTAACATGTATTCACTCGTAGTAGTCCACACAGCACGATGATATATGATGTGGATTAGCCGTCTAATTTCTTAAGAATTCATCAATTTTATTCTAGTAAGCATATTGTTCCTTTTTTCGGCTCATTTTCTTCAGGAGCTGATTATTTCCCAATTTGGGAAATGTACCGACTACCTACCTCTAAACAAGGATAACAAAAATCAAAGATCTGTAATTTCTCTGAAACTGCATTATTATAATGTACTTTGAGTCGATATTAAATCTACATAAAAAATCTAGTCGGGCAGGTGGCCAAAAATAGATTTCCGAAATGATATGATGGAATTTTTTTCCGATGAAAATTATAATTTTATTCATGGAAAAAATAAACGAATCTGGTCCAAATTCCAGTAGATGGCACCGATGAAAAAATTTTTGTTTGTTTTTTATTTTTATTATTTCCTTACAATTTGAATGAGTCCCTCCCCCCCCAATTCAAGATGAATATTCATCGAGATATGATGGATGCATTTTTTCTATCTTTTTCCAAGTAAGTAGGTATGGATGATGAATTCTTTTCATTCCTGCTCGATTCACTCCCTAAAAGAAACGAACCTTCTTCGGAATCGGAATGCTTCAGCCCGAAAACTACCTCTTGAAAGAGGTACTATACAGTTCGCAAAATCAAAACCATGGAGCAAAATGGTGCGTCATACGTTGGATTCCATCTTGAAGAAAGTGTTCCTAGTCGATGATGACTGGGAAACGAGCGAACAAGAAGTAAAAAAAACGTGTCACGAGTTGAACTGCCACAACATCCGTCATTTTATTGTCATTTTATTATAGACCATAACCCGGAAGAAACCAGAACGTCAAATAATTCAACAATATTGGAACAACATAGGCAAACTCTGAACTTATCAGCGTCATCATTCGTTCGGTACATTCTTATAATTTTTCCATATGTAACAGTAAGTAACCTTTTTTTTTTTCAATGTTAATGTTACCCAATTGCGTTCAAATCTAAAGTTATTAAAGATGATGTTAATAATCATTTATCACCAAAATTACTTTCATAGTAAGTAACCTTTTTTTTTCATAGATACCCAGGCGTTCAAATCTAAAGTTATGATGATAATAATCATTTTCAGTAAAAATTGTTTACTAAAAGTACACCCTTTTCAAATTTTTATTCAAAAGTTGACTCATATTTTGAGTTGATATTCGAACCATTTTCGTTATCTACCTATTTGCCATCCTATTTCATTAAAAACCTCAGATCGAAAACCCATACCAGCAAACCCTTAATTTCAAATAGGTACACAGAAATCACCTGCAGCGCAAATCGAATTAATTTTTCACAGCGAAAACTTTCTCAAGCTGTAAAAACGTTCTCGACACATTTCCAGCCCAACGACTGTACCATTAAAGATTCGCAATTCGGCTCTTTGTTTCATTCGATAATATAATGAGATACCTACACGAACTCAAAGAGGCTTTACTACTGAATTTTAATTTTTAAAAATGAAGATAGAAAAATGATTGCCGAGTAATATGTATATAAATCAAAAATGAACAACCTAAAACGGACCCTTTACATACCTGGGGCAAGATCGAAGCGAGAAATTTTGAAGTTGGAAATTAAAATTACATAGAAAGTTGCAGCTCCGAACATATCAAAATTCAACACTAAGAGAACCATTTCATTTCTGTAGCAATTTGGAAAAGATGCATTTATCTTTCATTTTATATTTTATATTTGAAATGCAAAAAAGAGCACATTTCATTCCTCTCGTCATACCATCACATTCGAAATAAAAACGCAACCCGAAAATAAATTGAAACACTTCGGATTAAAATTTGTAGGTAATCACTCTATTGTTGGAATGAAACACGCATTTTTGGAATTCCAATTTGAAACTCGATTCAAATACTCGATTCCGGGGCAAATTTGGACTGCTTCGATGAATTCAAAATTGGAAAATTCGTTCGTCGTAAATATCTACACGAAAGATTAATGCTCATTTCACTACCAGACGAATTTTTCATTTTTGATAAGAAAACCACTGATAACATGATGCAATAAAAATGCTAACGAATTGCACCATCGGCTTTGATTCATAAATTATTTTTTCATTCACATTGTTTACGCGATTCGAATCGCAACAACCCTGCCTTAGATTAAAGCACTATAACAGGGGGTATGATAGTCCGCCATTTTTTTCTTACATCGCATTTTTCATAACTCAAAAACTAAGAAATTTACAAAAATTTTACAAGAGTCCTTTTTTTATAGAAAATGAAAAAAATGACCAATTTTTCAAAAACCTTGAAATTTCACGCTGTAAAACCTGAGATTGTATCTAAAAAACGTAAAAACAAGAAATCAAATTTCATCTCTTTTATTTTCATTTTATTTTTTCAATATCTTAAATTCTACAACATAAAATTTCAAAATTTTTGCAAATTTGGTAATATTTTTTCATTTTTTACAAAAAAGGACACTAGTAAATGTTTTGTGAATGTCATTGTTTTCGAGTTATAAAAAATACGCTGTAGGAAGAAAATTTCAGACCAGCATACCCCCTATTAATGTGCTCAAAATTCGAATAGACAAAAACTAACTGTAAGTTTGATAAAAATATTAGTGTAAAAAGAAAAACTGCAAAAATTTTCCATCAAATTTACAAAAATGAAATGAAATAAATCGATCAGTGGTTTTTAGAAAATTTCAGCACTGATTCTCTAGCCACACTAGTCACCAATTTAACAGTGACTTCAGATGTCCACATCGACACCATCGCTTAATATCCGTTTGATGACCAGGATTTTTGGTAAGGATGATTTTTATATTTTCAATTACTTTGATCCGGTGACTTTGACAATTTGGGTTACTTCAGTCACCACATGTCCGAAGCATTCATCACAGACTTCTCGAGGACTTGGATTATTAAACATAAGGGTGATCTTGGCTCATTTTCAACTTTTTTCTGGAAATTCGGAGAGCAGATTCGATAAAAAGTTTCAATGGGACCTCAAAAAGCCCCAGAATGTTGGATCCCTGTTTTGAACCATCAAAACTTTCTATCGGGTTACCAAATTTCAAAATTTAGGTACAATGAAAATTTTTGAAATTTTTTTTGCTTTTTTCAGATAATTGACCACAGTAACTTGACATGTATTCACTTAGATGTAAGAAAAGGGGTTCGATATTGTGAATTTTTTCAGTTTAGCAAAGGTTTTACATGATTTAAAAAATAATACAATATTGAACCTATTCAAAAATTGTGCAAAATAACCTAAAAAAGTGAAAAAATTTCAAAAACGTTGTTCTCACATCAAAGTGAATAGGTATAATAATATCATCAGTCATTTTACCAAAAATACATATCTACTTTTTTGAAAAATTTTCAATGAGAAATTTGAAATTTGAAACCTCGTTCTGGTCAATGGTCCAAGTCAGGGATCCGAAATTCTTCCCACAGTCTTTCGAGTTCCCTCACCCCTCCAATAATTTATCGAATCCCCTCTCCAATTTTTCGAAAAAAAGTCAAGACAACCCATGATCAACTTTGGTCAGAAATTTTTCCAAAATTATGGCACCAATTTTCTGGCGACATGGGTCAGACATTTTTTGGTGATTTTATCCAGTAGTTTTCTCAATTCTGTCACATCATTTATTCATTCATTACGATGTGAAAACACCTCACCATAATCGAATTTATCGAGACTGTCGTTTAATTTCTTAAGAATTCATCTATTTTCTTCTAGTAAGCATATTGTTCCTTTTTTCAACTCATTTTCATCAGGAGCTGATTACTTCCCAATTTGGAAAATGTACCCCTAACAATGAGAAAAAATCAATATCTCTAATTTTTCTGAAATTGCATTATTATGATGTAGGTAGGTACACATCTACTTTTAGTCGATATTAATTTACGTACTCTCTAAATTTGAAACAGTCAATTTCACTGCTTAGCAGTCACGACATTTTGCCTTTTTAAAGCAGTAGTTTTTTTTACTGCAAAACAGTGAAAAATTACTGAATTTGTCAGTAAAAATTCATTTTGACTGACCAATTCAGTAATTTTTCACTGTTTTGCAGTAAAAAAAACTACTGCTTTAAAAAGGCAAAATGTCGTGACTGCTAAGCAGTGAAATTTGACTGCTTTAAATTTAGAGAGTAAGAATTCTAGCCCGATAGGTGGTCAAAGAAATTTCTAAAATGTAATGGTTGAATTTTTTCCGATAAAAATTATAAATCATGAAAAAAATAAACGAATGTGGTCCAAATTTCAATTGATGGCCAAGCTCAGGGCCTCTCAACTAATATTTGAGATAATCAATTATGTTGTATCTCGTTGAGTAAAACTTATATTTTTCTTCATTATAAGTAAGTAAGACTTTCATTTTCCGCCTTCACTATTCCCTTTCAATTTCAGAATTTCTACAACTGGCATAAAATTAACAGGGTATAAAAATAATAAGTACATATAATATTATGTACAGGGTGTCCGTTGAGTGGATGGCAGGCAATTCAGATTAGGATACAACTGAATACCATCAAATAAAATGTTATTCAAAGATATTGCCTGTCTTTAAAATTATGTAAAGGGACAGACTATGTTTTTGAAATGCGATACACTCAACATTCAATGTTGACCATGAGGTGGGTAGTACATACTTCAGAAAATGAACAAAATGGCTCTTTATGGCTTTATGCCAGTGCCGGTTATAAGGGGGGGGGATTTGGGTGATAATCCTCCCCCCAAGAGGCCAGTTTTTTTGGAAAAAATTTTGATGCTATAAAGTGGAAATTTTCCAAGCATTTTTGCGCTCTTGTTTCACTGAGATGGATGCCGATTACAAACCGATGTTCATTTTTTTTTTCATCTTTTTTGAGAAGAAGAAGCCTCTTTTTTCTTCTCAAGTCCACATTATATTAGGTATATTCGTACACGATTTACTTTGAATTTGAATAATACTTTGCAGCCAAATTTCAGTCACTGAGGTCCCTCCTTTTTAAAAATTAAATAAATAAATGACATATTTATTCAGTGGCATGGCCAGGGAGTGAAGGGGGCCATTGTCCTCCCTTGCGAACGAAAATTTGAAATAAAACATGCAAAAGTGAACGTTTTTTTTTTGTTGTTGTTCGGACCCATTTTTTCTAAAAATTTTCGCTCTCGCTTCACTCGAGCAGTAATTTTACCTCCATTTTCATAATATAATCACCACACATCACGATAGGTTTCCAGAAAATTACTCCTAATTTCGATTTTTCATGCCTAAAAATCTGGTTTTGCCTCCCTCCTTGAGGAAATTCTGAGTATGCCATTGTATTTATTTGATTTCTGCTCCCCAAGAAGCTTAATTTTACTCCCCCCCCCACCCAAAAAATGAGACGGCAAAATTGTTTAGTTCTGACCCAATTATCCCCCTCCAAGGAAAAATCCTGGCACCGGTACTGCTTTATGCCCAACGTATGCTACTCAAAGGGACTCCATAACTGAATTTTAATTTAAAAAAATCAAGATGAAAAAAATGTTTGCCAAAACAAGTAAGTAATAGATACATCAAAAATGAACAAATTTTATTATGATAATTTTTTTCTTACACAGAAATTTTAAAAATTATTCAAGTTTGAAATTTGGTAAATTTACTGAAAATTCTATTAAAATGACCATTTTTGAAATTTCAATAAGCTAATTCAAATAGTAGGTAAGTAGAGTACCTAACTCAATATGAAAGTTGAAAAAATTTATCACAGTAAAATTTGTTTATTTTTTAACATTCTGTCCATTTCTAAAATATTTTTTTACTGTGATTTTTCAAAATCAAAATTAATCTACAGCCTCTTACATTATTTTGCAACTTGGGTAAAAAGCAATTTTATTCACCCATCACTTATGGTCAAAATTCGATTTCGGCCATCACATATGTATTTGAAAACATCGTACCTATAGGTATCTAAATTTTTAGGCAGCACTTTCATAGTAAGTAACCTTTTTTTTTTTCATAGATACCCAGGCGTTCAAATCTAAAGTTATGATGATAATAATCATTTTCAGTAAAAATTGTTTACTAAAAGTACACCCTTTTCAAATTTTTATTCAAAATTTGACTCATACTTTGACTCGATATTCGAACCATTTTCGTTATCTACCTATTAGTCGTCCTATTTCATTTAAAATCACAGATCGAAAAACCATACCATCAAACCCCTAATTTCAAATACACATAAAATCACCTGCAGCGCAAATCGAATTAATTTTTCACAGCGAAAACTTTCCCAAGCTGTAAAAACTTTCTCGATTTAATCGACCACATTTCCAGCCCAGCGACTGTACCATTAAGTAAAGATTTCGCAATTCGGCTTATTTTCTCATTCGAAAGAATATTCTATAAGATGGTTAATTATTTTTAAATTTCGTTTCACGAATGAACTATTAAACACACAGAGAGAGAAAGAAACTTTTTACCTCCGAGGTAAAATTATAAAAAGGGTGAAAAAAACGGAGGCAAATTACACCACGACCAACGATACTACAATCCATTAAAAAAATATCTCGTTTAGACGTCCCCCGTCGACTAGATATAGGTATAACAAAGAGGACAAAATCAAGGTGTAAAATAGCTCATTAACGAGCTCTTACCTGAGTATACGTCATCCAGCAACAGGGTTCAACTTGATTAGCGTCTAAGCCCCAAAATTCTAATTCTTCTTCGAACAATGGTCCACATACATCAGTCGGATAATGTAATTTTCCTGTCCTGCGAGCAAAAAAAACAAAACCAAAAACCACCTCCGTTCCAATTAACCATATAATGACTGCGAAATATAAGGCTAAGGCTAAAACAAAATATAGGTAACTAAGTGCACCAACGCAAAAAAAAAAATCCTAACGAGGTTAACGTAGAAAAGAAAAGCGAGCAAAAAGAAAAAAGAATCGTTTGAAAATTAAATACGTAGATATTATAACTAAAAACCCTACTTAACAATTTTTCCATTACAGTTACACAATTCGAAATACTACGTATAGAAAAGGTGGAAATTTGAGAACATTTTCACGCAGTTATTATTTCATTTTTTCTTTCTTTTTGCTCCTTTACTCTTCTTTTCTTGGGGGTTTTACAACCGAGAACAGCGCAGCTTGCGATACGTACTCATCGTATTTCTACGGGGCGAAAAATTATCGAAACATAAAAAATAATTACGTCTTGTCGTTTCACATTTTTCTCGCTAAGTGGTTCTTATTTTATTCTTAAGCTAACATTATAGAATGTTCGTGCAACGTTTAAACGTAATTTTTCACAATTTAAGAAAGCGTATAGTCGTTTAAAGGTAGATAAAAACCACGATAGTTTATCCACCTTAAAACATTAACGAGCGTGTTGTGCTTATCCGCCTAGCGACTTTGGCAAAGGATTTTTTCGTTCCGTCGTACTTTTCACTCCTCCTCCTGCTATACTTTTTATCATCTTGGGTTTTCTTCTTCTTCTTTTCGACATCATTGCCATCGTTGTTGTTGTGTTCTCTCTTCATCTTATATAGGTACCATACGCGGCTTTAGACGACCACCACCGTGTATAGCTATATTCTATTCCCTCGCTTTAATATCTTGCGGTGTTTTTTTTGTCTCTTTTTTTTCATTTTTATATTTTTATCATCGAGCTAATAATATATAAATTTTGGCCAACGAAAATTTGCAGCGTGACGTGTTTACGATCCTCTGTAGACTATACGAGGTTTTATCACTTTCCACGAGACTTTGCAGTTCGCAGAGTGAAATTGATTATTATTCGTTTGAATTCGAAAATACGTACAATAATTGACGAAAATTTGTTTCTTGTTTCAATGATTGCGATAGAGCGTACATAGAGCTAGGTTAGGAGAGGCGGGGAGGGTCAAGAGATGTACATATTATAACGCTTCCAGAAGGTTTCGGTAATAAGTAGGAAATGTCAAATCTGAAGTTTCTATTAAAAAAAATATATCAATATCGAATTGGGGAGTGCACTAAAAATCTAAGGATGAAGTGGGGGGAGGGGAGAGAATAAAACATATATGAAAAGTGGAACACACACTTTGCTCAAGGAATAGAAAATACCTACGTTTCATGCGATATTTCGATGTTAAGAGGAAAAAAATTCTGGGATGACAGTAAGTAATTTTTTTTTTCACTTGAAAAAGTTGTCGAATTGGTTTCCAGACTTTTTGAAGCATACGAGTACATAAACCAATTGCAAAAGTTCCGATATTGGAACTTTTGCAAGTAGGAACTGGTAGATAAATAAACGAATGATTACGATAACAATATGGATTTATTAGTGGAAAAGCCATAACTTCGCACACCAGGAAGCTCATCCTATGTTGGCGTTTTATCGATGAAAAATTATTTTCAATTCTGGAAACAGTTTTACAAGTTGATCATCGAAAACTTGTGCAGTAGGTTGGGTCATTTTTCAATTTTTTTCAAAATTTAACGTAGCTCAGAAAAATAAATCATGGGCGAATGACCTAAGACGAACGAAAAATTTCAAATTTTCATGTAAATGTTTTACTCCTCCACCCGCCCCCCGCAAGAACTCAAAAGTTTTAAAATTTTGAAAATTTTTCATGGCTCGAAATGAAATTTTGATTTTTTTGTTCAGCTGATCTCTTGATGTTCATCACCACACATGACTGTAACTCATCTGTTGTTCAGTTCCAACGTTATAATCTTGAGCAAAAATAATTACGAAATTGCATGTCTTATTTTAAGGAAAAATCTGACATACTGGGAACTTCTGGGCTGGATAAAAATGCGCTTTGAGCTTGTCAAATGATTTAAAAGTGATCATAATTATATGCAAATACTCTTAAAACATCAAGATATCAATTGGGACGACATTTTTTTTTTTTTTCAATTGAAACATTTGAAAAATTTTCTAATTTTATAAACTTTGAGCTCTAGCAAAAGTAAGGAGAGTCAACATTTACCTAAAAATTTGAAATTCTCTCTATATCTTGCCAAGGTCATTTGACCATAATTTTTTGCTCAGCATTAACAAATTTTGAAGGGGAAAAAAATTGAAAAATGACCCTCCCTACCCTGAACCTCATTTACGTTGTTTTTTCAACAATTCAACTGTCTTTCAGATAACAAATCCCCTAATAAACTGCACTCGATTTATCAACAATTATAATTTGAGTGAGTCAGCGGTGTCGTATGAGCACTTTTTACGAGCAACTCGAAAAAAAACCAGACAGAAGCAGTGACATAGGTAAAACCAAGATTTTCTCAAGAACGAGGAACCCAGATTTTTAGACGTGAAAAATCGAAGTAATTTTCGAAAAACTCTTTGAGATGTGCGAAAATTTTTCGAAAAAATGGGTCGAAAAAACTTAAAAACCGTTCATTTTTTTCAGCATTTATTTTATTCTAAATTTTCGTTCGCAGGGGGGGGGCAATGACCCTATTCGCTCCTCCCTCTTTGAGGAGCGATAATTGATTATTTACCGAAGTACTTGTAAAATACCCAACTGAAAACATCAAGTAACTTTAAGAAAATATCTGAGCACAATTTTTCAAATACTTAACGAATTCCCTGATGTGTTGGCTATTGCCTTCTAATTAATTTGTAAAGGAAAAAAGAATCCGAAATATAGATATTAACAATTGACGAAAATTAGTTCCTTGTTTCAACATGTACCTATCTACTTGAAATAAAGAGTACATAGAGTCAGGTTAAGAGAGGTGGAAAGGGAGAAAGCGGTCGAACGAATTAAACGAAAATGGCCTACCACAGAAGTGTGTTGTTTTTTTTTTTTTTTTCATTAGAAAAGATTGTCGAATTGGATTCTATAGACATTTCGAAGTAATCACAAACCAATTTCCGAACTTTTGGAAGTAGAAACGAATTTTTGATAAAACTGTATCAATAATTTTTTTTTATGCAATATTAGCGATAACTCAAGTTGGCTTTGTTGGTGGTGAAAGCCATATGGCTTCGCACTCCACGAAGTTCATCATACGTACGTTAGCATTATTTTGATTTCAACTTGATAAGTATGAACTTACCGATGAAAAGTTATTTTCAATTCTAAAGTTGCTTTCTTTGAAGATTTGTGCACTGCACTAGGATGGGTCATTTATCAAATTTTTCTCTCAAAATTTGACGGAGCCCAGAAAAAATTTTCAGACAAATGAAATAAGACGTAGAAAAAATCTCAAATTTTCAAGTAAATGTTTTATACCTCCTTTCCCCGACAAGAAGTCAAAATTTTAAAATGCTGAAAATTTTTCACGTAGCAAAGTAAAGTTTAATTTTTTTTGTTCTGATCATACATGACTGTAAATCAGTTGTTCAGTTCCAATCTATACTATACAGCTGCAAGAAAAATAAATACCCAAAAAATACCCGAAAAATCAGAAAGAAATTCCTAGCCCGATCTATGGCACCTAGAGAGCTAATTTTTTTTTTAATCGACAGCTTAACGTCTCTAGAATATAGGAAAAATACACGGGGGCAAAAATTTTGTAATTAAAGGGCCCAAATTTTGAGTTTAAATGGGCTGTTTTTGCCGTTTTTTCGATTATTCTCAAATATATCAAGAACGAAAAAGGCTAGAAGGGTGGTTAATATCTCATTTTAAAGAGCATTAAATCCTGAACATTTCCCTCGATTACATTACCCCTTTGGGGTTTTTAGTTTTTGAGCTATTTTGAATCCAAATTTGAATTAAATTTGAATTAAATTATCTCGAAAACTAAAAACGCTAGATGGGTACTGTCAACGAGGGAAATGTTCGAAATTTCATGCTCTTTAAAATGGTGAAAACAGATTAGAAAAAAGTTGCTCAGATCGCGCGATTTTGATCGTTTTTTTATGGAATCTTGAAACAAAAAACCGTTAAGATGATGCGTGTACTTATACACCCACACAAGCATACACACAACCACCAACGTACAACGCATCGCGATGCCATGTCGTTGTTATTCCAGACAGGATCACGCGACATGCGCGCGCATACAAACCTCCCACTCCTCCAACAACGGAATTCTTACAATGCAAATGCGAGGATTATGATTTATTTTATGCAATGCAAATCGATGAAGCGTGAAAAATTGTCATTGTCAACAGAAACAGATATTATTGCTAAAATGTTATACTGTTAAACCGTCTATATTTGGTGCTTTGCTTTCGCGTCTATCATCCATCATTTTGATCAAAGGGAGCAAACCTCTTCTGAGAGTGAGCGAAGGGGGGTTGGGCCGCGAAGCGGCCAGGGGGCGTAGCCCCCTAGTATTATAATATTTATGCAAAAATAATAATTACAAAATTATCATATTTTTATCAAAACTCGACATATGCAAAAATTCTAATTTTATCCCTAAAACTGAAGAAAAATCCCAGAAAATTACAAAATCCCTGAATAATCGCAACCTACTTTTCAAAACTTTGAAAACCCCTTAATCTGGGGATTAATCTCAGCGATTAACAACATTGCGAACGAATTATGCGAAGATTGCGAAAGTACGAGGACGAGGAAAATAGAAATAAATAACCATCAAAAAGTGCGAATCACTACAATGACACACAGTGAGCTGTTTTTTTCCTTTTGAACAGTTTGTGGAATTGGTTTCGAGACTTTTCGAAAATATGCACGAACCAATTTCCGAACTTTTGGAAATAGAAACGAATTTTTATAAAAACTGAATCAATAACAAATTTTTTTGCAATGTTGGTGATAACTCAAGTTGGATTTGTTAGAGCCACGCAGCTTCACACTCCAGGAATCTTATCAGTTATCATACGTTTTGGCATTACCTATTTTGATTTCAACTTGATACGCATGTAAGTATGTACTTAATCGATAAGAAGTTATTTTCAATTCTGGAAGTTGCTATAATGCTTTCTTTGAAGATTTGTGGTTTAGGATGGGTCATTTTTCAATTTTTGTTTTCAAAATTTGACGAAGCTCTGAAAAAAATTCGAGAGCAAATGATCTAAAAAGTAGGAAAAATTTCAAATTTTTAGTTAAATGTTGTACCTCCTTCCCCCGACAAGAATTGAAAATTTATAAAATGCTAAAAAAAATTTACGTAGGTACCGAAATGAATTTTAATTTTTTATGTTCTGATCACACATGACTGTAAATCATTTGTTCAGATTTCATTAAAAACTCAACATTTTGAGAACTCCTGAGCTCGGTGAAAATGTGCATCGAGCTTTTCTAATGATCTGAAAATGATCATATAAAAATATTCTTGAAACATCAAGATACTACATATCAGTACTTACAACAATTTTTTACCAAGAAATTGAACCATATTTTGAAAAGTGTTCTAATTTTACAACTTTCAGTTCCCGCAAAAGTAAGTAGAGCCAACATTCCCCTAAAAATTTGAAATTCTTTCTATGTCTTGTCAAGGTCATTTGATCAAAATTTTCTGCTCAGCACCAACAAATTTTAAAGAAAAAAAAATGAAAACCAACCCACCCTACTCTCCACATTATTTATGTGAGCGTCGATTATTTTTTGAGATATATACTCGTGTAATCATACCACAGAAAAGGTTGTTTGAACAACACCAGCAAAAGCTAATAAAAGATGTGATAGCGACAAGTTAGGTCCTTAGAACGACAGGTTTTCAACAACAAAATAATGCGAGTATTTTCAATTATGAATCACGATAACTCATCCCGACAAAAAAGCATGTCTAAGCGTCAGAATAAAATTTTCAACGACCCAACAATAATATGTCTACTTTTAAATCTAAATTGAACCCTCCTCTCGACTGTCAAGCCAAAGTTCATTTTTAGTCTTTCCAGACACAATTGAAAAATTTTGCAGACAATTCAAACATCGCTGGAGGCTGCAGTCCACACCTTCTGGAGAGAAAATAAAATTCTAGAAAAATCGAAAATTGCTTTGGAGGCTTTAAAATAACCAGAAATTATGAAATTTGGTTCGAAGAAGTTTAAATTAGTTTCGGAACTAATTTTCATAACTTTTATAGAATAGCTCTCACGTTTCTAAAAAAAAAAAAGGCATAAATTGCTAAAAAGGGCGGATTTTTGAATTGATATAAAAAATTTTCAAAAAATCCGAAAATCAATTTTGACAGTTGAAATTTTGATTATGGAGGTTTCAGATTATCGAGAATTCTCCTTCAAGATTCAGCTCGTGAATTCGAAGATCACGAACTTCAAAACACCAGAAGATTGTTGTGCGATAAGTTAGAAAGCTGCCGAGCGAATTAGACAATGATTGCGAAAGGACTTGCACGGATTACGAAACTGCATACAGTAAGCGCGGATCACTACGATGATAAAGTGAGTTGTTTTTTTTTTTCATTTGAATAGGTTGTTGAATGAGAATGAGTTTCTAGACTTTTTGAAATATGCATGAACCAATCTCCGAACTTTTGGACGTGGAAACGAATTTTTATTAAAACTAAATCAATAAATTTTTTTTTGGTTGCAATTTTAGCGATAACTTAAGTTAGCTTTGTGAGCGAGTCAGCGGTGTCGTATAGGAGCAATTTTTGACGAGCAACTCGAAAAAAATATCGGACAGAAACAAGGTAGGTAGAGGTACCCAATTATGTACTAGGGAAATACCCAACTGAAAACATCAAGTAACTTCGAGAAATCTAAGAGCAAGCACACTATTGAAATAACGCATTCCCTATGTTAATAAATTTGCATAACCAGTTCGCCGTAAATAATGAGATTTACTCTACTTACGTGTTAGACCTACATACATCATCAACCTGAACAAAGAATTAAGCGGGTCCTCCGATTTCACTTCAATTTTCTTCAAAGAATTTCTTTCGAAAGGTAAAATGAGAACATCATTTTCTTTCTAGCTATCAGAAAAAGCAGGGACGAAGGCTTGAAAATTCATTTGTGATTTTTTGCGAAACTGTTACTCGTATTGAGATGCTTTGGTGCATCTCACGTCATATTTTCGAAAAGCTCAAAATAGAACTGGAACGGTTTGTTAAACGGACCAAATCAGATTGTAAAATTTTCCTAGTGACGTCACACTTCAAACTCCCTATACGAACATTCTACTTTGAATTTTGGTAAACGACTCTTTTCCAAGTCTTGATAGCTCAAAATAAGAAGCAAGAAATTTTCTCTTTTAATAAAGTGAATAATTGAGATGAATAGACAACTCTGACAGTTGACTAAACAAAAAAAAAAAAACACCCAAAAATACGTGAGAAGCGATTTTTCGCTTTTTTATTTTTTCTCCAGCGAAAGGCTGGACTGCTACAAAAAAATAGCAGATGCCAAAAAAATGATTATTACTAGTTTCTGCCTTTTTTTTAAAACTTGTTTTACAGCAAAAGAGCAGGATGCAATCCAACCAAAGCCCGGGGAAAGTATGTGATTGTACTTAATACTCATGTAAGTGATTGTTTTTAGCCAGAAGATCTGCCCTTATTTCTCGTAATAGTTGATGAAAAAACGGTGATACGGAATGCATACCAATGGATAAAATAGGAGATGGCGGACGTTACAAGTCTCAAGAATTCGGCACAGATGTTGAAAGATATGCATGGATAGCTGTGGATGGGGCATGTGCTGGAAATGGAATTTTACAAAAATTGTAATAAATACGTTGACCATGTTTTTTAAGTATTTCTGAAGAATTTCTAGCTCAAAACAGGGTCATGGACTTGAGGTGTGTCACGCAACCTACCAAAATGTGTTGAAATTTTGGGAGAACATTAGAAATTTCTTTTACAACTTTTTCTGAGCATTTTAAAAGAATTTTGAGTCTCAAATAATTGATGATGCATTTTTCAAGTATGTAATTATGAAACTGTGTCATTAACAGTCGTTAAAATGAGTCACATACAGGGTGTTCCAGAAATCCTCTATCAGAATTCAAATGTAGATAGTACTTGAAGAGAATAACAAAAAAAGTTGAATATTATGAGTCTTTGCCTATCTTGTAAAATTGAAAAGAGCCACGTGTTTCGCAAAATTCGAAATTTACTCATTTTGAAAAAACCAAGAATAAGAAAATATTTGAATCATTCAAAATGATGCCCATAAGTCACAGTACTCGAGTGGACAAAAAAATGTCACCGTGACAAATTACCCGATCTTCAAAATTGAACGAGCAAATTTGAATGCTTCAAATTTTGGGGATTTACAATTTTCGAATTGCATTTGCGCCTTTAATTTTGAAGATAGGAATTTTGTCATAATGATATTTTTTGTTCGTCTATTTCAGCATAATGGGTTATTGAAGTCATTTTAATGATTGTGCCTATCTGTACATTGAAGAAGTTGAAAATTTACCAATTTTGAAAAATTTGAATCAGCCAAGTAACTTCACCAACTTAAAAAAGGTCATGATAACAAATTGTCTATATTCAAAATTGAAGGCACAACAAATTTGGAATCAAGTTTGCCCCTTCAATTTCTTCAATTTTGAAGATAGACAATTACTCATAATACCTTTTTTGTTCGTTCACTCGAGTACCCAAACATTTTCATGTATTTGATGAGTTTTTCAAAATTATTAAATTTTTGAGTTTTGCAAAGCACATGGTTCCTTCAAATCACAAGATGGGCAACAAGTCAAAATCGCGTTTTTTGTTCGTTTCCTCGAGTACTACCGACAGTAGACTTGATATTTGAAATTTTCTAGACACAATAATATTAGCCAATAATTCGATTACGGCACCGGATTCTCTCATTAGGTAGACCACTCCGATGGGTCGGATCGTATAAAACTTGAAAAAATTCACTCAATTTTGAAATGAACATTTTTCAAAAATTATCAAAGTTTTCATAGAAATTTTTGAAGTTCGCTTAAAATTTCGATCTATTTTGATAGGTCGCATGTCAAATCCCAAAAAGCATAGCCCGATTTTGGACTAAAAATTCTCAGGTGAAATCGTAAAAGAAATCACTATTCTAGTAAATCGTAAGTCGTATCAGAGCAATTAAGTACCTTTATCACTAATAATGAGTCTTCAAGGTTTATTTTTCAACATACGCATTGAGAACGTAAGATTTAAAAAGCAGATTCGTAGGAGAATGTAAGAACTCATCGAAAAAGTAGTGATATCCTACCAATTCTGCAGCATCAGAAAAAGTCAGTGTTGTAAGTAATTTTTTATATTTTTAAAATTGAAAAAAAAAACATTTACAATTATGATGAACGAACAAATTATACCAACCCTCTCTCACACACTTACAAGTAGTGCTACCGACTTACTATCCTCCAATACCTATTTCTTCAAGCACCAGCTCACAGAAAACCGATAAGCCAAAAACCGACACCTGTTGACACATATTTCAGTTCAGCTGACTTTCAACACTTCATGCAACATCGTACACTCGTAGTAAACGAAATGTCAAAAATTGAAGCTTTTCACCGGCAAAGGTAAAAGTAAATGGTAAAGCTACAAAAAGAAAACCTATCTCGATATTTTTTCCACTATCGCTAACGAAATGCCAAACACATCCACAAAGAAACTCGTACCTTGAAAACCTCGCAACGCCGATTTCTTTCTACCCCATCTTCTCATCGTATATCTCTCAAAAGTAGAAAAAAATCACGACAAACTTCACCAAATATATGTACCTTCGAATCCAGGAAGACGAACGTTGGTACCTATATTTTGTAAGTATATATTATATCTCGAAATACACACGTAAAAATATTACCTTTTGCGATATACCTTACGCTTATATTTCTTTACTTTATATTCAAATGAACTCGACTCGGTGGCTGCTTCTATAAGGTTACAGCAAATATCGCACAAACACATTATAAAATCATCAAACAGTGCTTTTTTTCTTTCAATAACTCAAAACACGCACTAGCACATTTACACAATCACTTCCCATACTTTTCACCCCTTTTTGTGCAAAAAAAAAGATCCGAACGAAGCGTGAAAAGCGTTTGATTAGGTTTTCTTCTTCACAGGTAGGGTACCATAAGAATAGGTAGGTAAGTTTGGTGTATTGGTTTAAATAACCCAACACACAGTAGAACGAGCAAAGGCAAGATAATGTAGCGAATACGACGAGTAAAAGTTGTACGTATTTGCAACTTAAAGAACATCTCGGATATCCTTGTTAAAAGTTTAAACGTTAACAAAGCGAATCAGGGTGGTGAAAAAAAGTGAATAATTCGTTTTTAAAGGCAGCAGAAACGAAATGTTTATCAAAAACTCAGCCATTATTTGCATTTCTGTTGAAAAATTTATAATCAAATTCGTTTCTGCTCAACTTGATTCTTCTCTTCGAATAAAAAAATTTCCATCGCTAGAAATTCCAGACAGATGAAGATGGTAAATTTTTATCAGATCGAGTAACTAGTAACTCGTCGTACAAGATGTCAATTTTTATACCAAGGCCGAACCGAAGAAAGATTGATTCAATATTGCAGATAAAGAGATGGGCAAGATTTCTTTTTTTTCTCGCTTGGTCACTTCGACTTTGTGAAAACTTTATTAACTTCGTAACAAACTTTTCGCAATAAGTATAATATGTACTCGGCCGGCGATATTTTTTTCCCAGTGCGGCTCGAGTTTATAATTTTAATTAAGAAATACGCTTGCGAAGCGGATCGAAATTGTCGAATAATTTGATGAGGGTGATATAATTATGAAATTTGCATACGTAGCGATGAGCTTATCTAAGCTGTCATCGTCTTAAGTGATGTCGTTTTAATAAATAAAATTGAAATTTTATATGATTTATTACACAGCGCGATAATCCCCTGTACTTATTTATAAGAGTATATTGTATGGATAACTCGTATTTTTGGATAAATACCTAATGTATTATGAAAAATTCAATACTGCTTCTTTCGTAGGCTGAATGTAGCTATTTTTAGTAGATTTGAAATTCAGAAAATTTAAATAAGACAAATTAAAACTTTGAAAGTGAAATGTGAATGATTTTGATGGATTAAATATAAAAGGTACGTACGATATGGAAAACGTAGGTAGCAATTTATTAACTTGATACGTGAAGATGGGTTAAATTAGATAATAAAACTTCTGTACAAGTGAAATGGATTAAAATTAGTTTATCAAGAAAGCATCTCCATTTATTTTGAACGCGCAGTAAATTTGCAAAAATGTGACGAAAAATGCTAAATGTGGAAGGAAATTAATAATTTTATTCAGAAGAGAGATGTGAATCCACGACAGAATTGCTCGGCACAATCATATCAAGTAGGTTGTGATGACAGAAACATTCCTCAAAGTCCCACAGCTAAAGAAGAACGAGTCCAGAAAGTCTTCAAGTTGATCATTAGGGAGGAGTAAAAAAAAAATGTCTTGGATTTTGACAAAAATTCGCCAAGAAGTTCATTTTCAGTGAGCGACACTTCCTAGAAAAATTTCAGAGTTGAAACGGCCAACAAAGGAAACAATCGAAAGAGAAAAATTCGATAAGACCAGGCGCGAAAGGAGGTCAGAAATGATTTAACCAAGCTATAACCGAGAAAGTAGTAAAAATTTGCCCTCTATATACTTGTAAGTATATTCTAGATAACTCATATTTTTGGAAAAATACATATTATGAAAAATTCAATATGAATTTCAACTTGAAAAGAAGTTCGATCTCAATGCGCATGAGCAACAGCACACTTTCAAATTCTTCAATTTTTTATCGAGTAAAATCACATTGAAAAACCTATCCAACGTTGAGCCAGTGTACACACAAGTAGAAAGTTCCATGCTCTGTAATTCTGTTCCTTTCATTTTTTTTGATTACCTAGTGATGAAATGGTTGAAATTGTTTCCAATTTTTTCATCACAAAAAATCAATTTTGCGGGAAAACACAAAGGTCCTAAAACACAGATGAAGAGAAACAAAATGATAGCGCATTAAATTTTCCACATGTCACGAGTGATTGTTTTTTTAAAGGCCTTTTTTGAGTCATTTCGAATAAATAATGTAGAAAGATGCACTTAATTTTTTTGCACAGGAAACTCAAGGTATAAGAACAGGGAAACAATTTTCACCGAAGTGGTAGTGATTTTTTTTTACTAAAATGGATCGTCAACAGCAACGAAACGTGACCAGTTCGTGGGTTTTACACTAAGTATTATTTTGAATTGGAGAGTAAGGTAACATCTCTTTTCATTTTCCTAAAAAACATCCACATAAAAATAAACACGAGTCATTCAAAACTACTTACAACACTAAATTATCCACAAAATGCGTTTCAGCGTTTTTTTTTTTTAAATTTTCGGACTACAAATTTTTATTCAAGAAGAAATTCTGATAATGGAGACTTATTGCTAATTCGTAAAATTTTGGACTGGTCAGATGATCATTAAAAACGCAATTTTTTTTAGCACTATTGATAAAAATCAGGTCCTCCTCTCTGACAACCCTTCTCGCACAGACGAAGTAATTAAATTTCTAATCTCAACAAAATTAGATAAAAAAATTTAAAATTGTATGTACATACTTATCTTTATTTCCTGTATAACCCAATTTTAAGCTTTTCACTCGTAAATACGAGCCTCTAGCCGATAAGTTGCTGTATATGGCTCATTAAATGAAATAAAAAAAAAAAAAAAAGATACAGCTGAAGGGACATAACCGCATTTGCATTGGAGAGTAAGGTAACATTTCTTTTTATTTTCCTAAAAAAAAAAAAATCCACATAAAAAAGTAAACACAAGTAATTCAAAATAACAACACTAAGTAAATTATCCACAAAATTCGTTTCAAGACTCTTTCTTAAAAATAATTTTCAGACTATAAATTTTTATTCAAGAACAAATTCTGATTATGGAGACTTGCTAATTAGTAAACAAAATTGTGGACTGGTCACATGAACATCAAAAAAACGTCCAAAAGTGCACTACCCGGGAAAAATGTCAAAAATTGAATATTTCACATCTCAATTTTTGACAAATTTTTGAAAATTATACTCGTATACTGCCTCACTTCTGGAGACAAAATTAAAATTTGGTCAAGTCGGAGCTGAATCTAAAATTTGATTCGATTCGATTTCCAATGTGCCAAATTAATTGAAGGGGTTTATGAAAAAAACAACCATAATCCGTAATTTTTTCCAATTTTTTCATCACAATAATAAATCGATTTTTCGGGAAAACACGAAGGTCCTAAAACACAGATGAAGAGAAACAAAAATAAAAGGTCATTAAATTTTTCACCTGTCACGAGTGATTTCAAAGGTCTTTTTTGAGTCTGATTTTCGAATAAATAATGTAGAAAGATGCACTTAATCTTTTTCTTGCACAGGAAATTCGAGGGGTAAAAACTTGAAAAAAATGTTCACCTAAGTGGTAGTGATTTTTTTTTTACCAAAACTAATAATCAACAGAAATGAGATGACAGTTTCTGATATCCTTTCATTTCCACTAAATATTTGTATTGGAGAGTAAGGTAACATTTCTTTTTATTTTCCTAAAAAAAAATCTACATTATAAAAAGGTCAACACAAGTCATTCAAAATAACACTAAATTATCGACAAAATTCGTTTCAGTGCTTTTGTTAAATTTTCAGACGACAAATTTTTATTCAAAAACAAATTTTGCTAATGGCGACTTGCTAATTGGTAAACTAAATTGTGGACTGGTCATCAAAGTGTTGAAATTTAGGTTTTTCAGTCCAATTTTTTCAAAAAACAAAGGTACTCTATGCTACAATAAGACTGAAAAAACATGAATTATCATAATTTCATTAAAATGATCGCCGAAAAGGCATTTATTGGGCATTTTAAACCTGCTAAGAATGAATTCAAAGTAAGATTTCCTGAAATGAAATTGTTAATTGAGAAACGGTGTCATAAAATTATCGAGAAATTGAAATATTTGCGATCCATCAATCTTCAAATAGCATTTACAGGATTAAAAATGATATTGAATTTCAAAGGCAACAACACATTTCAAATTTTTCAAAAACCTATCAAACATTGAATCAGTATGTACATGTAGAAAATTCCATGCTCTGTAATCTGTTCCCCTGTTCCTTTCATATTTTCGTAGAGTCTTCGGTTTTGTTATAAATATTCATAGATATGATAGTTGGTGATAAAATAGTTGGAATTTTTTCCAATTTTTCATCACAATAAATCGATTTTGCGAGAAAACACAAAGATCCTAAAACACAGATGAAGAGAAACAAAATTATAGCGTATGAAATTTTCCACCCGCCACGAGTGATTGGTTTTTTTCAAGTCATTTCGAATATCTTAATAATGTAGAAAGATGCACATTGCACTTAATTTTTTTCTTGCACAGGAAATTCGAGGAGTAAGAAGTGATAAAAATGTTCACCGAAATGATTTTTCTCCCACCAACATGGATAATCACTAATCAAGCATCAGCGAATGGACCTCTCCAAGTGATTTCCACTTAATATTTGTATTGGCAAGTAAGGTAACATTTCTTTTTATTTTCCTAAAAAAAAAAAATCCGCATAAAAAGGTCAACACGAGTCATTCAAAATAACACTAAAATTTGAATCGAAAAAATTCGTTTCAGTGTTTTTTTTTTAATTTTCTGACGACAAATTTTTATTCAAAAACAAATTCTGCTAATGGAGACTTGCTAATTGGAAAAACAAAATTGTGGACTGGTCAGTTGAACATCAAGAAAGCGTCTAAAAGTATGTACACAACACAGCCAGGAAAAATTTCAAAAATTGAATATTTCATAGCACAATTTTTGGAAAAGTTTTGAAAATTGGATACTTCCTATTTTTTCGAGACAAAATCAAAATTTGGTTAAGTTAGGGCGGAATCTAAAACTTGATTCGATTCGATTTCTAAACTTCCAAATCAATCGAGTACTCGATTGCTGTTTATCGCCCATCGAAGAAATTAGGCAGAAGGCAACGATCATGGAGAGTCGATGGCGAGCAAATTGGTCGTCTGTACAAATTGTAGAACTCCTTCAGGTGGCCGCAGCAGCCATTTTGTCTAATCTCAAAGATGTTTGCGCCGATACAAATAGATAATAAATGGACACGAATCATACCGTAACTTGGACGACTCGGTTCAGGTGAGTAATGGTAATTTTTCAGTAGTAAGTAAGCTGGGGAACAAAGACATGTCCCTATATTGCGAACATCCCAAAGGATCCAGTTCATGATGAATATATCCGCAGCTTTCATCAATAATGATCTTTCATTCTATGTAAGAAACGTTCCCTTTCTTCTTCAAATTATGGTTTTCTCAAGTTGTGAAAAAAGTCGATGTCGATAATATTGAACCCCTCCCCTTTTCATCCAGATAAAATTTGAGAAAATGTTTGCTTTTGTCCTGTTTATTTCGTGTTGTTCATGTTAAAAATTTCAATTTGAAAGTTTTTATTATTTAAATGATGCCACAAACCCATAGTACTCGAGTGGATGAAGAAAAAACGTTATTATGACCAATTGCCTATCTTCAAAATTGAAGGGGAAAACACAATTTAAAAATTCAATTTTGGTGCACTCGAAATTTGGAAATTTTGAATCAGGTTTGTCTCTTCAATTTTGAAGACAGGCAATTTGGTCATAATAACATTTTATATTCGTCCACTCTAGGGCTATGGATTCGAGGAGTTATTTAAATGATTGAAACATTAAAAATTATTTCGGGTTACTAACCTATTTTCTTATTCGTAGCATATTACCTACACCCAACAAAAAACGTTGTCAAGCGTTATTATCAGACAGACAATTTAACGGTCTATTAGATGAAGATATTAACATGCGATTCTTCTACGTTTGCCATATAGTTCGCCAAATAAATGATGCTACCAGCGTGAGTTCCTATTTAATTTTTTAAAATATGTACCTAATAAACTAAATATTTTACTAAAAGAAATCAGCGAGGCGACAAGAGCGCAAGCCATCACCGACTTGTGCATCGATACGATGCAAAAATTAACAAAAGAATTGAACCAAATTCTAGAGACCGAAGACCCGAAGAAGTTATTGGCCACAGACTCGGAAAATAATGCGATCGAGCACGTAAGATTTAAAGAAGAGTGTATTCAAAAATCGAAAAATACCGCGAATTGGCACTTGGTCAATTTACACCTGCAAGGAAATGGCTATCACTATACATGAAATAATGAATACGATGACTAACCCTTCCCAGATCCAACTGTCCGGTAATTAAATGTATTAATAAGATTGACACAAACATATTATTTGACGAAAATTTCCTGATCCATTCAATTCAAAATTCGAGACCACATTTAGTCCTCTACCAACCACTTGCAGATTGACGAATCGCGATTTCTCGTCAAATTTATAGCACATTTTCCATCAATAAAAATCATTTTTTGTAAAATACCAACACTGGATTAATGCATATTTAGCACGTCAAATACCCCGATTACCTCGCTTTATGCGGTCATTCTAATCAAATTGTGCAAATTTACGTATCTTAGTGTGATTTTTTCAAACACCTACGGTACTTACAACCTACCCACTGAAAAACATGACTTGATATCATAATTTCATCAAAATGAATCGCCAAAAAGACATCTATTAGGAAAATTTCAACTGCTGAGAATAAATTCAAGGTAAGTTTTTTTGAAATAAAATTGGTAGTTGAGAAACAGCGTCATAAAATTATCAAGAAATCAAAATATTTGCGATCCACCAATCTTCAAGAAGCATTTACAGGATTAAAAGTGATATTGAACTTTAAAGTTGATGGATCAATTACCCCTCAGAAACTCAATTCAAACTTTTGAGGAGAGGGGAGGGTTGATTAGGGTTCTGCACACTTAGTTAGAATAGAGTAGGACCATATGCCTTGAACGATGGGATCCAAACTAAGTAATATTTTTCACTCTAGGTTCCCATCTGCATACACATCCCCAAAGCTCAAGTTCATAATGAATATACCTATCCGGAGTTTTCATCAAAAATGATCTTTCATTCTATGTAAGAAACGTTGTCTTTCTTGGTTATAACAACATCTTCAAATCATCGTGGTTTTCTCAAGTTGTAAGAAAAGTCGATGTCGATAATAAGTATTAAAAACCTCCCCTTTCCGTCCAAATAAAATTTGAGAAAATGTCTACTTTTGCCCTTTTTTTCATGTTGTTCATGTTGAAAATTATTAATAGGTACATATAAGTAAAGAATATGGGCGCATTTTAATATCACTACTGAAGATTTTTTTCTTCGATTTGAAAAAAAAATTCGGAAATTCTCATTTTCTAAGAAATTGTAAAATGCATACAATAAACTTGGCTTAATAATCCGCCTGATAAAGTATCATTTTTTAAATATAGAAATGTCTCGGTGTCTCGGTCCTGATTTCCTACATTTACCCTAATGTTGGAATTTGATCGCTTAATGAAAATTTTTTGAACTCAATTTCAAATTAAAATTTACAGTTCTGTTGCTAAATTTCGTCATTTTTTTTCAAAAAGTAGTAAGTGATCCTTTTTATTTGAAAATTCCTCTTGAAGGCATGGAAATCCATTTGGATAGCTCAAAATTGATTTTTGGCCTATCCTTGACCCCATCGAAGGATTTATTCACATCAGGGTCGACTTCCAGGCATACGCCACATGTGCATTTTTTTTCTCCATTTGCCTATTTATATGTATGTACCTATTCGTTGAAAAAAAGTACTACCGTCGAAAAAACGCACTTCAGGTGTCCGCATGGAAATCGACCGAAATGTGTACAAATTCTTTGAACAGGTCGAGAATAAACCAGAACTCGATTTTTATTGATTTCCGCAATTAAATAGCGAGTTTCGTTCACTTTTTCATTGAATATTTTTGTGGTACCAAAAAGCAGGATATTTTTTCAGTTTTCAGAAAAAGCAAAACTTGAACGCAACAATGACAAGAAAATAGGTCTTTTTTGCTGTTTAGGCACAAAATCAAGACTTCTTTTCTCAACTTTGGCAAAAAAAAGGCCACTTTTACCATTTTTGCAAAAAAGTAGAACATTTTTGAAATATTGCTGCTTTTTTGCAAGTTTGAAAAAAAAAGAAATATTGTTAGCATTTTTTACAAAAGAACGTAAGTATACCTACCTACCTTTTTTGTAATTTTGAAATAAGGACTTCTTTAGAAATTTCAAAAAGCAACTTTTACCTTATAATTTCAGTAACAAAAATGACTTTTTTTGACAATTTCCACAAAAAATCCTTTTTATGCAATTTTCAAAACTTAATATTGTCCGGAAAAAAGGACTATTTTGGCAATTTTGTGCAAATCAAGAAGACTAACTATACCTACGTGGAAATTTTTGACGTGAAATCCAATTTTTTCACATAATACTTCTGATGTGATTCGGGTTGATATGGTTCGATGAGTTATTCTTTTTTCACCTGTAATTATTTATTCATGTTGTTTTAATCATTAGGTATCTTGTATTTTATTACGCAAATGGGGCTAGCTTAATCGATTTATTATTTTATATGTTTTGAACATATGTCGATGAATAAACGTTATTTCTGGCTGAGTCGTGTTATATTTTATAAGTGCAAGTTGTGCACGTTGATTTGAATAATTCGAATTTCGGTAATTTTGAGTAATTTTTTCGAGTCTACCTACTCGTTGGAAACAGGAAAATGGCGCGATTCAGTTTTTTTTAATGAAAATTGTAAAACATTAAAAAATTGACAAATTTGGTCTAGTCCAAATTCCAGTAGACGAAGGATTTGGACGACTAAAATTGACCAATGTGGGCGAGAAAAATTATGAGAAAATTACAATTTTTGCATTTCTAAAGATTTTTTACCTACATGAAATATTCTGAAAAGAATATAATTACCAATGTTGAACATCGTTGAAAAGCGGAAAATGTGTGTTCAACAAAGAAAAATATACTTTAAAAAAAAATCCAAAAATTTCCATAAATAAACCTCGACGGAGTTTATGATCGCTGCAAGTTCGAAAAAATTCGGTTGAGAATAGCCAAAGATGACAATTTTCAACTGAATTTGCATTTCCCCTCCCCCCCTTTTGGAGAGGTCAAGGGCGAAGTAGAGATCTAAAAAAAGGGATACTTTCCAGTGATTTATTTCAAAGTCTGAAGACAAGATCATTTCACTGAATATACCCAGCCATGCGCTTTTCAGCAATTCTTCAGGAAATAATTTTTTCAACTTTTTGGAGTGGCTTGAAAATTTTTCAAGGTGATCAGAATAATCAGGAAAACCGTCATCTTTCGAACACTTTTTTCTAGATATGTCTCTTGTGCACCTAGTTCTTCCAAATCAACTAGCATAATGAATAACAACATACACCGCTGTCGAGGTCCGATATATCACACACCACCGCAGGACTCTAAGGACTTTTATATAGAAGGTAAGATTTCTTTAGACGTGAACTTTATTTTCATGATTATTATCTATTGGTTTTCTTATAGTAAATCAAACAAATGTAGGTATAAAAAACTATCCTTGTTGACACAGGCCTAAATTACAAGAGAGGAGTGGTCACAAAATCAAGCCGGCACTTTTCACATTCACTCATTTTTCCTCTAGGGTCATTCCACGTCAGTTCGACCAAGAAGTGGTAAGGAGGTTGGCGATTTCCTTGAAATTTTTCCTGTGGAAAGATCTTCCGAAGGGATGACTAATGACGTAAATCGCAGTCCTCTAGCCCTTTTTTAAAATCTGCTAGAGGGTGTCGAAGTTTTCAGTGAATCTAAAACATCATCCATTTCAGCAATGGATTACTCGAATAACCGCGATACCTTTCAAAATGAAACTTTTTCCAGTAGTTAGGGTTTTGAAAGGGTTTTCGGTGATATCATAAAAATCAGTGTTGCCACTTTTTTTCGTACGAAAAATTAGCTCAAAAAGTTTTAAAACGTAGTTTTCATATCGTTCCGACTCTCAAAAATTCTGAAAAAAATATATTAAGTATAGACAACCGAGCAACATATTGAAAAATTGGGATGGCATTATTTCGAAAACTCGATTCAAAAAAATTATTAAAAGTTTGCAAAAAAAATGCAATTTTTTGATTTAGAACATGAGAAAAGGTTTTGATAGGTGAAGCTGACCCATTTGACCCATATTTTTACGTATCTTTAGAAAAAGTTGAAAAACCTCCTTTCTTTCAATGAAATGAACTCATCACAAAAAAAGTCAAAATTCGAAAAAATTCAGTTTTCAATTCCAAACATCGAAGAAAGTTTAAATTTATTCAGTTGCCTTATTTAGACCTCTTTCTGACGTATGTATTTCATGAAAAAGTTGATAAAAATTACACTTACCTATAGCAAAAAAATTGAAATTCGTTCATTTTTTCAATTCACTCAGAACTTTGATTTTTTTGTGATGAGTTTATTTCATTGAGTGAAAGGGTTTTTTCAATTTTTTCAACGAATACGTAAAAATAGGGGTCAAATGGGTCAACTTCACCAGTCAAAACTTTTTTTCATGCTTTAAATTTAAATCGACTTTACGAAAGAATGCCATCCCAATTCTTTAATATGATTTTCAGCATGAAAAGTTGTCCATAATGGGTCATTCCACGTCAATTGGACCAAGAAGTGGTAGGTGGGTTCGGCGATTTTTTTGAAATTTTTCCTGTTGAAACACCTTTCGAAGGGATGACCAATGGTGCAAATCGCAGCCCTCTAGCCCATTTTTAACGGCAGCCAGGGGGTGTCAAAGTTTTTAGTGAACCTGAAATATCATCCATTTCAGCAGTGGATTGCTCGATAACCGCGATACCTACCAAAATGGAACTTTTTCCTATAGTTAGAGGTTTTGAAAGGCTTTTTGGTGATATCATAAAAATCAGTGTTGCCACTTTTTTTCGTACAAAAAATCAGCTCAAAAAGTTTCAAAACGTAGGTTTCATATCGTTCCGACTCTCAAAAATTCTGAAAAAAATATATTATGGACAACTGTTCATGCTGAACAACATATTAAAAAATTGGGATGGTAACTTGTAACAAAGTCGATTTAAAAAAATTTAAACTTTGCGAAAAAATGCGATTTCTTGATTTAAAACACGAAAAAAAGTTTTGATTGGTAAAGTTGACCTATTTGACCCCTAGTTTTACGTATCTGTTGAAAAAGTTGAAAAAACCCCTTCACTCGGTGAAATGAACTCATCACAAAAAAATCAAAATTCAAAAAAAAGCAAATTTTATTTTTTTTGCTGTGAGTGAGATTTTTATCAACTTTTTCATGAAATACGTCAGAAAGTGGTCAAAATAAGAGAACTGATGAAAATTTAAACTTTTTTTGATGTTTGAAATTGAAAATTGAATTTTTACGAATTTTGATTTTTTTGTGATGACTTTATTTTATTGAGTGAAAGGCGTTTTTTCAACTTTTTCAACAGATACGTAAAAATAGAGGTCAAATAGGTCAACTTTACCGATCAAAACTTTTTTTCATGTTTTAAATCAAAAAATCGCATTTTTTCGAAAAGTTTAAATTTTTTTAAATCGACTTTGTTACAAGTTACCATCCCAATTTTTTAATATGTTGTTCAGTACGAACAGTTGTCCACAATATATTTTTTTCAGAATTTTTGAGAGTCGGAACGATATGAAACCTACGTTTTGAAACTTTTTGAGCTAATTTTTTGTACGAAAAAAAGTGGCAACACTGATTTTTATGATATCACCAAAAAGCCTTTCAAAACCTCTAACTATAGGAAAAAGTTCCATTTTGGTAGGTATCGCGGTTATCGAGTAATCCACTGCTCAAATGGATGATATTTTAGGTTCACTGAAAACTTTGACACCCCCTGGCTGCCGTTAAAAATGGGCTAGAGGGCTGCGATTTGCGCCATTGGTTATCCTTTCGGAAGGTCTTTCAACAGGAAAAATTTCAAAAAAATCGCCGAACCCACCTACCACTTTTTGGTCCAATTGACGTGGAATGACCCTAATATATTTTTTCCAGAATTTTTGAGCGTTGGAACGATATTAAAACTACGTTTTGAAACTTTTTGAGCTTTGTGTTGAAATTCACTTTCCTCGCCACATTCATATCATTCTATTTCACCGGATTTTCGTTTATTTAAATTTTATTAGCATTCATAGGTTTAGGTATAAAACATCTTGCCCCACCATGGGGGCAAGATGGTTTTTTCGAACTTTTTTCAAAAAATTAGTTTGGGTCTTTACGGGTGGGTAATTGAGGTATGTTTTATGGGCAAACCACTCGTAAATCATATAATTTTATCCTAAAATTGCAATTTTGACATTTCACTAATAAATGTGAATGCCAGGGTTCTTCAAAGCTGAACCATAACATCTTGCCCGCCTCTACTCTACCTATGTTGAACATCGTTGAAAGTTGAAAATATAAAAATACGTGTTCAACAAAGAAGATATTTTGAAGAAAAAAAAATCTAAAAATTTCCATAAATAACCCTAGGAAGTTTAAGATCGCTGCAAGTTAGAAAAAATTCGATTGGGAACTGCCAAAGATGAAAATTTTGAACTGAATTTGCAATTTCACCTCTTTTGCAGAGCCTAAAGACGGAGTCACGATCTAATAAATTTCATCACGTGAGTTTTAGACCATAAGTAAGGAATAACTTCAACTGGTTTATTTCAAAATATGAAGACAAGGACATATCACCTATTTTACCCATTCAATTCATGCGCTTTTAAGCAAAATTCTTCAAGAAATAATTTTTTTGAACTCTTTTTGGAGTGGCTTGAAAACTTGAACGTGGTGTAATTTTTCAAAGTGATCAGAATACTTAGGAAAACAATCATCTTCTGAACATTTTTTTTCAGATATTTCGTTTCTTGTGCACTTCAGTAATTCTTTGACATCAACTAGTACATACATAATAATCTACGACGAGTCCTCTTAAAGCAGATGTTGGACACAATTGTGTGGTAAGATTTCTTTAGGTGTACTTTATTTTCACGATTATTATCAATTATTTTTTTTATAAGAAATCACACATGTAAAAAACTATTCACGTTGACCTCAGACCTAATTAGTAATTACAAGAGAGGAGTGGTCACAAAACCAAGCCAGAACTTTTCACATTCAACTCATTTTTCCTCTACAGCAAAATACATAACGCTGGGTTTAAAAAAGTTCTTCACAGAGTGGTTACCAAACTATCAAAATCGTACATCTACTCTCAATGTCGAGTCTTCGACTACGAAATTTACAGTGTAAGCGCATTGATAACGTACTCACTCAGTACCATACACGATAAAGTTGTACGATATCCGTTCTCTAAGTACATACATCAAAAAGTACCTACAGCTTATTCAAACGAATCTGATAATCTTGAAATTCGCGATGATAACAGAACTTGAGAGTACCTCACAGGCTTACATAATATGTACATATACCTACCCTATGAAAAGCACATCACACTCGCAGCACCTACACCATAGATAGGATAACGTTAGCGTTATTGTGGGAACCTGTCAATGTACGTAGGATTATTCGAAAGCTTTGACAAATTCAACCAACCGTAACCACGCCGAACAGTCTTCGGTTACACGAAAATGGGGAAAAAAATTATAAAACCTCCAACTCTGCACATAATACAGACTTGTCGATCCACGCAAGGCTCTCTGCATCGCGTTAATTCTAAATAAAAATAATATCGAAAAAAAGCAGAAAAAAATGGGGCACCAAGACGCAGATGTTTTTTTCTCTTTCTACGAGTAAGTATTTTCGACGCAAAGCTAACAAACGCGCTTTTACAACGTCGCGCCGCATCTCATTTTCATGCCTCTCTCCACCTCCACCACCACACGTACAAATAACACAAAAGAAATTAGCATATTTTTTAAAATATTCATAAATGCGGTATATACGTAAGAAAGTTATTTTCCCCCACGACCCACGACGACGAAAACAATACACGACGATGAAAATTCTTCTTTATAAAGTACAGTATTTTCGGCTATTGTGGGTGTAAAAAAAAAAAGCTGCCTTGTGGAAAAATCCATCCCCCTCCTTTCCTCCCTTGGTTCTTTCTCTCTCTCTTTGTCTAATTTACATCGCCGACTCGTTGCCTTGGTTTTGCCAACCGTAACGAAGATGTCCGAAATATAACACGCGAGAATCTCTCTCTCTCCAGCCAGAATATGCAGGAATTTTCTACTATGTTTATTTGGCTGGCTGGTGGATGGGTAATTCGCGAGCGAAATTTTTCCTCCAAATTATTAACCGCAAAAAGTTAAGAAATTACTTTCGAAAAGTAGGTACTCGTGTTCTGAGTGGTAAAGTAGTACATACAGGGGGGTAGAAGACGGAGCGGTGCGGCGGCGACTACCATTCAAAGCTCTGCTAAGTAGTCTGCTGTTTTGAACAGCTTTTGATAGAATTCAGCTAAGTTGGCGCGTTCGAAAGTTGTGCAGCGAGCTAAGTTTTTATCATTTCGAAACGCGAGGCGAGGTTTTAAACTTCGCAAAACCGTATTGTTCTACGTTAACCTTATCTATTCGACACATTGCCTCGGTCGTCGTCGAGTTTAGCTTATTCCACGGCTGCGGCTCAGGCTCAGACTGCTGTTGTGCTGCTTTGCAGTGCCACGTATCGCAGTTGATGTTTGGCCGACGACGAGTTGAGTTAATTACACGAATACCTACCTACGTACCTATGTAAAGGGAAGTGTACGATTTCAAATGCATAGATTAAAAGGTTTACGAGTTTACTAGACGTGTTCCTTCCAGACATTGGACAGAAACGTGGAAAATTTACAGCAATTTTAGTAACTTTATTTGTCACGAAAATCTCGCCGAAAAATGATCGAGATTTCTAATCATCTCTTTTCAGAAACGACCTCCCAATATTTCTGGCTCCTTCAATTTCAAAGTTCGACAAAAATTCATAATGACAACATTTGTTCATTTTCCAAAAAATTACCCATTCATAATGCCAAAAACACGTCTTTCTCAATTTTTTTCTTAAAATATTTCCAGCCCCTTCAATTTCAAAGTTAGGCAGAAATTCATAATGCCAAAATTAACTTTTCAGTGAGCTGAGCCAGGGGTCCATAAAGTCGGATCATTTGAAAAAAAAAACCGTGTCTGAGTAATTGAGTATTTTTCAGTTATGTGAGGGACCCTCAATTAATCAAAGATTAATATGCGAAAATAACAAAAGAAGAAACTGTAAAACCATTGACGACTAAAGACCGAAGACCGAACTTGAGCAGCCCGTCGAAGAATAACTCACGGAAAAAAGTAGTTACACCAACAACTAGTCCATCAAAAATCAAAAGGGAAGTTTCAACCAAGACAGGTAGCTTAGTAAGTAAGTAAGTTAATTTAATACGTAAATTATCAAATATGGAAGATTATGCGAAGGGGATACAAATCTATCCTATAAAGCTGCAAGAAAAATAAATACCCCAAAAATACGCGAAAAATACCCGAAAAATCGGAAAAAAGTCCTGAGCCCGATCTATGGCACCTAGAGAGCTGATTTTTTTTTAATCGACAGCTTAACGTCTCTAGAATATAGGAAAAATACGCGGGGGCAAAAATTTTGAAATTAAAAGGCCCAAATTTTGAGTTTAAATGGGCTGTTTTTGCCGTTTTTTCGATTATTCTCAAATATATCAAGAACGAAAAAGGCTAGAAGGGTGGTTAATATCTCATTTTAAAGAGCATTAAATCCTGAACATTTCCCTCGATTACATTACCCCTCTGGGGTTTTTAGTTTTTGAGCTATTTTGAATTCAAATTTCGAATTTCAGTTACACAATTTTGAATTAAATTATCTCGAAAACTAAAAACGCTAGATGGGTACTGTCAACGGGGGAAATGTTCGAAATTTCATGCTCTGTAAAATGGTGAAAACAGATGAGAAAAAAGTTGCTCAGATCGTGCGATTTTGATCGTTTTTTTATGGAATCTTGAAACAGAAAACCGTTAAGACGGTGCGTGTACTTATACACCCACACAAGCATACACACAACCACCAACGTAATTCCAGACAGGATCACGCGACATGCGCGCGCATACAAACCTCTCACTCCTCCTCCAACAACGGAATTCTTCAGTGCAATTGTGCAATGCGAGGATTATGATTTATGCATATCGATGAAGCGTGAAATTCTCAACAGAAACAGATACATATTATTGCTAATGTTATAATGTTAATCCGTCTATCTTCGGTGCTTTGCTTTCGCGTCTATCATCTATCATTTTAAACAAAGTTTTAATCGAAGCATATACTTGGGAGCAAACAAACGTCTTCTGAGAGTGAGCGAAGGGGGGTTTGAGGGCACAGCCCCCAAGAACGAGTATGGGGGTTGGGCCGCGAAGCGGCCAGGGGGCGTAGCCCCCTAGTAACCCTATATTTTTGTGCGTAAGTTACCTTAATATTATCGATCGCTCATTACTAACCGTTCTGAATAAATTTAGAGAAATTATCATCTACTTGAAACATTTTAAATATACCTACAAACAATACAATTATAATTTTTCTGATCCTCAATTTCACGAATATTCCCTAGGTGATGACGTTGCTGACTTGAAATGGGCCAAAATGGATCAACTGTTACGCACATACAAAAAGCCATTCCATATCGTGTAAGTAATTGTTTCAATTCAGGGAGACACTTTTTAATGACGACTTTATATTCAGGAGAGGGGAAAGGGGAGAAAAAATGTTTAAATGAGAATTCGACTACGAATTTTTGCAAAATTTTCATTTTTGATGATGAGTTTTTGTTTTTTTTTTTTCAAATTTCAAGTGTACATTGCCAAAACTTTGTTGAAAAAACAAATTTATTTGCAAATTTTTTCTATACTTATGTATTTAGGCAAGAATTCGTCTTTCAATAGCGATTTTGCATTTACTCATAATCTTTAGAAATTAATTTCTCAAAAATAGCAAGAAACATTATCGCAGGTTTTTGATAGGTATGTTGTTCCAGGTAGGTACATAAAAAAGGCTATTATTACAATTTTTTAGAATTTTCAATCCATGCGTTCGTATTTTCATTTCGATTGCAACTTTTCAACCGGATTTTTTTGCATTATCAAAAGTGGCAACGCTGATTTTTGGCACCATGAGCAAAAAGCCCTTGAAATGTAGAATAAAATGAAGGAAAAAAATGGAACCACAAAAATGATTACAACTACCGCCAAAGGCATTTAAAATTTTCATTTGGCAGTCAGTTTGCAAATAATAAAATGCCCCAATAATTTCAAAAAATCCAAACCACCGGAATTGTTTGATTCCAGAAATTGGGCACTGAGAACTGAGGCAAATGATTTCTGTTTGGTTTTTCTGTAGCAAAAATGTCCTCGGAAACAGTAGACCACTAGACCAGTCATTCTAGGCACTTGAACCTAAAAAAAATCATACTCGTAACAGGGGAAATTTGGAGAGGAATAAGACCTTCCCAAAAAATATTTTTTTCGTGTTTTTCTCCAAAAACACGACTCTTTACACGGAAGAAAAATGCGGAAAGTTCATTTTTGGAGAAGTTTGAAGCCTTTTTCAAATGTCAGCAAAAATGTAGATTTTTCATATTTCATACTGCCAATAAGTAAGTATAAAAAAATTGGCAAGAATGCAATTTTTATGAATTTTTGAAACATTTTTATTTGACTTGGTGTAAGAATTTTCACGGCTTTTACACAGAAGAAAAACGCGGAAAGTACATTTTCGGTGTGGTTTCTCCTTGATATCTCCTGGGAGACGCTCGTCACCTAGGAGTGAGGCCTTTTGGTATGTCACTCGGGATGCTACTAAATTTCCTATACAATTATTTTTAAAAAAGTTCCCCCTCACGAATTTCTTTGGGGAGTAAAATGTGGAGAAAAGCTACAATTTCAAAACAAAAAAGTAAAAAAGAAGACCGCCAGAATTTACTCATCAGCAGTAAGACAAAAACTTTATTTGAGTAAGTCATCATTTATTTTATTTTCATAGCAGCTTTCTAATTGAAAATTACAATCTATTTTTCACTTCTTTCGTTCAACTCTCCGGGAACTAGTAAATTTCAATGTTTTACGATATTTTGCTTGAAATTTAAATTTTTTCAAAAATAATTTTTAGCAAAAAGTACTTATGACTTTTGTATGACTCACATGACCCGGTAGACACCCTGTAGCATTGAATTCAAAATTCAATAGCTTAGCGAGGTTCAGAAATTAAAATCGCAACTTTTTTAGGATGTGACCGAGAAATTGATCAGCTTGTGCTACTCAAAAGTGGCAAAAAACCACAATTTTCTCGGAAATGATCGTACTTTAAGGACCCCTGGCTCAGTTTCCTGAACAGCTGAAAACTTCAACATTTTTCTTCGTCAAAATCCAGGATTTTTTTTGGATCCACCCTCTTATGTATACGCCACGCGCCATCTTGCGTACAGAGGAAATGCCTCTCCCGTTGTTTTGGTCGCTCGAGAAATCAGCTGATCGGTGTATGACTCTGTGTGACCTGTTTTTCTACTATTCTCTTTGAAATAACACTTTCCTGGTGGTCTTCAAAATCGAATAATTTTTATTAGGTACGTTTTAAACTTGAAGTGGATTACGTAGATTTTAGTAAGACATTATTTTTAGTTTTTTTCATTTGTTTGGTCCAATTTGAAAATTACTTTTGCACAGTGTTACATTTTGGTGTGCATTATTATACTTTTGAGGGCAAATAGTCGAGTAAATTTAGTTTTCGAACTCGTAAATCATAATTTAGAACTCATGTAAAACCTCGCAAAATTATGAAACACTCGAATTCAGCTAAAAAATCAATAATTATCTACTATTTCGTAAACATAAGCTTTTCGAAAATTTCATTTTATTCAATTACGCTATAACTACATACTAATTTAGGACTCACGTAAAGACTCGCAAAATTATAAAACACTCGAATCTAGCGAAAAAATCAATAATAATTTTGTAGGTAAATATCAGCATTTCGAAAATTTCATTTTATTCAATTTCGCTATACTTGAAAGGAAAAACAGCTAGTTTGGTAGTGAAAAAAATCTTCCACCTAGTAAAAAGGTTTCCAATCATGGATCAGAAAAAATTCACCTTCCGTCCATTGAATTAACAGATCTTTTCCAACATTAAAAATTCGTTTCATAAAAAACCAACGCTGAATTCGTGATTAGAGGGCCAAGAATACCCCAATTACCACACTTTTCGCGATCGTTTCGATCAAATTTTCAAAATCCATACTTTTCCACTTAGTGTGGTAATCGGGGTATTTCGACCTGCTGAATACGGGCCCGATGTTGATTTTTCATAAGGTGGAAAAGTGCAAAGTGCTTCCATGTTGATAAAGAATAGTGGATTTTCTTTCGTTTCAGAGATCACCTTGCAGTTGTGCACCTTTCAGCACTTTCATCCTGGTGTTATCTTAGGAATGAGAACTAAGTACGATGGATGAAATAGGATGTACGCATTTCAGTGACCATAGGTAAGGTATTAGGTAAGTAAGTTTATTTCATAAAATTATCAAATATAGAAAATGATGCGAATGTGATACAAAAAAAACCGATAAATTCCTGTGAATAATATACCTTAATTTACCGATTGCTCAGGAAAGTAAGTAAATTTTAATGTTTTAAGCCTACGCTATTCATCTTGAAATTTAAATTTTTTCAAGTGATTTTTGGCCAAAAGTATGACTTTTGTACGACCTGGTAGACGCAACTTCTCAGCGAGGTGACCGAGAAATTGCTCAGCTTGTACTATCCAAAAATGGAAAAAACCACGATTTTTTTCGGAAATGACCGTATTGTAAGGAACCCTGGCTCAGCTCCCTGAACATCTGAAGGTTTCAAAATTTTTGTATGAAGTCCCCCACTCAAAGTAAACTTCTCCGTCAATTTTCGTCAAAATCCAGGACGTATAAATATTTTTTTTGATCCACCCTCTTGCTCATAAATCATCTTGCTTACAAAGGAAATGCCTCTCTCGTTGTTTTGGTCGATTGAGAAATTAGCTGATCGGTGTATAACTCTATGTGATGATGTGTATTTCTACTATTCTCTTTGGAATAACAATTTTTAGATCTTAGTAAGCCATCACTTAGTTCTTCTTTTCATTTGTTTGGTCCCATTTAAAAATTACTATTGTACAGCGTTACACTTTTTGGTTTGCATTATTTTATTTTTGAGACCAAACAATAGTGCTAATTTAGTTTTCAAAATCCTAAATCAGAATTTAGAACTCATGTAAAGACTCGCAAAATTATGAAACACTCGAATCTAGTCAAAAAAATCAATAACTATTTCGTAAAGATCAGCATGTCGAAAATTTCATTTTATTCAATTTCGCTACACTTGAAAGGAAAAAAAGCTAGTCAGGTAGTGAAAAAAAATCTTCCACCTAGTAACAAGGTTTCCAATCATGGATCAGAAAAAATTCACCTTCCGTCAATTGAATTAAAAGTGTTATATCACTTTTAGCCCTCTACACTAAGCGCTTGACGATTGACAATTTGTGAAAATTACAATTTTTCATCATTTTACAGCACTGCTCCAACATTAAAAATTATTTTTATAAAAACCCAACGCTGAATTCGTGATTAGAGGGCCAAAAATACCCCAATTACCACACTTATCGCGATCTTTTCGATCAAATTTTCAAAATTCATATTTTTCCACTTGGGCTATTTCAGTGGCTACAAAACGATTCAAGCATAAACAGTGAATTTGGACAGTTTAATTAAAATGATTTTGAAAAGTGAGGTAGTCGAGGTAAAATATTTTGACCATGTTGAATACGATTCCAGCGTTGATTTTTCATTTAAAAAATTCTAATGGTGGGAAAGTGCTTCCATGCCGATAAAAAAAATTGTAATTTCCGTGATCCATCCATCGTTAAGCGCATTGTAGAGGGCAAATGCACTAGGAGGATTATCCTTTGTTTCAGAGATCATCCTGCGGATTCAAAGGATTGCACCCTGCACTTGTATTAGGAGTCAGAAGAAACTACTTAGAAAGTTAATTTATTAAATTATCAAATATGGAAGATAATGCGAAGGCGATAGAAAGTAAGCATATATTTTTGTGTGTAAGTTGTCTTAATTTACCGATTGGGAAACTAAGCAAATTTTAATGTTTCAAGCCTACCCGATTTTTCTTGAAATTTAAATTTTTCATGTGATTTTTTTTGGCAAAAGTACCTATGACTTTTGTACGATTTGTATGACTGCAAATCTCAAAATATCTTACGAGTATAATGACCCGGTAGACTCAACTTCTGAGCGAGGTAACCGAGAAATTGCTCAGCTTGAACAACCCAAACGTGAAAAAGGACTCCTGGCTCAGCTCGCTGAACATGAAATTTTTCTGTAATCAAGTCTCCCACTCCAATAATTAATCTTTGGGCGCCCTGAGAACAGAGGGAAATGATCTTTCTCTTCGGTTTTTCCAACAAAAATTTCCTCGGAAACAATAGAGCAGTTATTCTAGGCACTTGAACCTAAAAAAATCCGAACGATATAATGAATTCAAAGAGGAATACGACCTTTCCAACAAAAAAATTTCGCGTTTTTCTCCAAAAATATGGCTTTTGCGCGAGAAAAAAACGTAGAAAGTCCATTTTTCAGAGTGGTTCCATCTTGGCATCTCCTGGACGACCTTCGTTTTCTAGGAGTATGGTCTTTTAGTATGTCACTCGGGATGGTATTTCCTATACATATTTGAAATAAGTTCCCGCTGATGAATTTTTTCGGGGGATAAAATGTGGAAAAATGATATAATTTCAGAATGCTACATCATACCTAGGCAGTAAGACAAAAACTTTATTTGGGTAAGTCATCATTCATTTTTTCTTTTCATACACTGCTTCCTAATTAAAAATTACCTACAATCTATTTTTCACTTACTTCGTTCAACTCTTGGGGAACTGAGGCTAAACAGCTGGGTGAATAAAATTTCTCAGTGTTCGTATTTCTGAAGAAGTGCGCATTTCTAAAGTTTTATTTTATCCAATTCCGCTAATGGGGAGAAAGCTGGACTGTGAACAAATCTTTAGCCCAGTAAAAAGTTTTCCAATCGTAGATTAGAAAAAATGTCGTCAAAATCTCCCTCCCATCACATTCAAAATATTCGGTTCTCCCAGCTTCACTTACGTCGATATTTTAAAAAAAATTTTCAATTATCATTTCGGTGAAAATAATTTGATCCATCGAAGGCAACTTTACGTCCAGCCATCCAGGACATATCTGAAAATTTGTAACCGAATTTCAAAGATCTGCTTTTTCAATATGTATCTTATAAAATGTTTATCCAATTTCAAAAAAAAAAAATCACGACCGCAAGTTCAGCAGACTTTCAAGTTCTCAAGATCTGAAAAGAATCCAATTTACAAGAGTTTGATCGTAATTAAGTTCCCTCCCTGAACCATTGAATTCAAAATTCTATATCACTTTTAATCCTCTACCAAGCGCTTGACGATTGAGGGTTCGGAAAATGATAATTTTTCATCATTTTTACAGCACTTTTTCCAACGTGAAAAAACCAACGCTCAATTCGTGATCAGAAGGCCAAAATATCCCGATCATTTTGATCAAATTTTCAAAATTCATGTTTTTTTACTTATTTCAGTGGGTACAAAAAAAATTCAAGCAAAAACAGAGGAATTTGGACAGTTTGATTAAAATGATTTTGAAAGGTGCTTCCATGTTGAAAAGAATTTGTAATTTCTGTTATCCATCAATCTTTAAGCGTTTGGTAGAGGGAAATCCACTGAGTAGATTATCCTTTGTTTCAGAGGTCATTGTGCAGTGTGCACCTATTAGCACTTTCATTCCGGAGTTTAGGTATCAGGAGCACCACGGACGAGGACGTATTCCAGTGACCATAGATAAGGTACCTATTAAGCAAGTTAATTTCATAAAATTGTCAAATATGGAAGATAATGCAATGGCGACGAGTACATAAGCTACCTTAATTTACCGATTGCTCAGGAAAGTAAGTAAATTTTAATGTTTCAAGCCTACGCTATTATTTATCTTGAAATTTACATTTTATCAAGTGAGAGCGAGGTGACTGAGCAATTGCTCAGCTTGTACTATCCAAAAGTGGAAAAAACCACGATTTTTTCAGGAATGACCGTACTTTAAGGACCCCTGACTCAGCTCCCTGAACATCTGAAGGTTTCCAAATTTTTATGTGAAGTCTCCCACTCAAAGTACTAAACTTCTCCGTCAATTTTCGTCAAAATCCAGGACAATTTTTTTTAAATCCACACTCTCTTGTTCATAAATCATCTTGCTTGCAGAGGAAATGCCTTGCTCGTTGTTTTGGTCGATTCAGAAATTAGCTGATCGGTGTATAACTCTGTGTGATGATGTGTTTTTTACTATTCTCTTTGGAATAACAATTTCCTGGTGGTCTTTAAAATCGAAGAATTTTCATTTACGTTTTGAACTTGGAGTGAATTATATTAATTATTCAATTAATTTATTCATAAATGATATAAATTACGTGATTACAAATTGCAAAAGTAAATACAGAAACACGAAGATTTGTGCTAATAGGTAAGTTTCAATTTCATGGTAGGTCTAGGTACATATAATAAACCTCTCATTTTTGAATGATTTCGTTTTCAAGCTACATAATTGCAAGTACGGTCGAGATAAGTAAATGTACTAGCAAACAGCAGAAAAAATCCGAGAATTACGTGGATCTTAGTAAGCCATAATTTTGTTCTTTTCATTTATTTGGTCCTATTTTGCACAGTGTTACACTTTGGTGTGCATTATTATACTTTTGAGGCCATACAGTCAAGTGAATTTAGTTTTCGTACACGTAAATCAGAATTTAGAACTCATGTAAAGACTCGCAAAATTATAAAATATTCGAATCCAGCTAAAAAAAAATCAATAATTATTTCGTAAAGATCAGCATGTCAAAAATTTCATTTTATATTCAATTTCGCTACACTTAAAGTGGAAAAAAAACTAGTTAGTGAAAAAATCTTCCACCTAGTAAAAAGGTTTCCAATCATGGATCAGAAAAAATTCAATACCACTTTTAGCCCGCTATACCAAGCGCTTGACGATTGACGGTTCGTAAAAATTACAATTTTTCATCATTTTACAGCACTTCTCCAACATTAAAAATTATTTTTATAAAAACCCAACGCTGAATTCGTGATTAGAGGGCCAAAAATACCCCAATTACCACACTTATCGCGATCTTTTCGATCAAATCTAAATTCATATTTTTCCACTTGGGCTATTTCAGTGGCTACAAAACAATTCAAGCACAAACAGTGCATTTGGACAGTTTAATTAAAATGATTTTGAAAAGCGAGATAGGTAGTCGAGGTATTTTCACCATGTTGAATACGAATCCAGCGTTGATTTTTCATTTAAAAAATTCTAACGGTGGAAAAGTGCTTCCGCGTTGATAAAGAATTTGTAATTTCCGTGATCCATCAATATTTTAGCTCATGGTAGAGGGCACATCCACTATAGGTGGATTATCCTTCGTTTCAGAGATCATCCTGCGAATTCAAAGGATTCCACCCGGGACTAGTATTACGAGTCAGAAGGGCCAAATGTAAAGTAAGTTAATTTATTAAATTATCAAATATGGAAGATAATGCGAAGGCGATAGAAAGTAAGCATATATTTGTGTGTGTAAGTTGTCTCAATTTACCGATTGGTCAGGAAGCTAAGTTAATTTTAATGTTTCAAGCCTACTTGATTTTCCTTGAAATTTAAATTTTTTAAAGTGATTTTTGGGCAAAAGTACCTTTGACTTTTGTACGACTTGTATGACTGAAAATCTCAAAATATGGCTTTTGTATGACTTACGAGTATATGACACGGTAGACTCAACTTCTGAGCGAGGTAACCGAGAAATTTCTCAGCTTGAATAACCCAAAAGTAAAAAAATACGATTTTTTCGGAAATGACCGCATTTTAAGGGCACCTGGCTCAGCTAACTGAACATCTTAAAGCTTCAAGATTTTTCTGTTATCAAGTCTCCCACTCCAATAATTAAACTTTGGCACTGAGAACAGAGGAAAATGATCTTTCTGTTTGGTTTCGTTTTTCCAACAAAAATTTCCTCGGAAACAATAGACCACTTATTTTAGGCACTTGAACCCAAAAAATCCAAACATAGAGAATTCGAAGAGGAATAAGACCTTTTCAACAAAAAAAATTTCGCGTTTTTCTCCGAAAATATGGCTTTTACACGGGAGGAAAACGCGTAAAGTACATTTTCGGAGTGGTTTCTCCTTGACATCTCCTGGGCGACGGTTGTCATCTAGGAGTGAGGCCTTTTAGTACGTTACTCGGGATGGTATTTCCAATACATATTTTGAATTTTTTCGGGGGATAAAATGTGGAAAAATGATACAATTTCAGAATGCCACATCATCGGTGTTAAGCAATAAGACAAAAATTTCATTAGGGTAAGTCATAATTCATTTTTTCTTTTCATACACAGCTTCTAAATTGAAAATTACAATCTATTTTTCACTTCTTTAGTTCAGCTCTTCAGGAGCTGAGGCTAAACAGCTGTGTGAATACAATGTCTTAGTATTCGTATTTCTGGAGAGATGAGCATTTGTAAAATTTCATTTTATCCAATTCCACTAATGAGGAAAAAACTGAACAGTGAACAAATCTTCAACCTAGTAAGAAGTTTTCCGATCCTAGATCAGAAAAAATTACGTAAGAATCTCCCTTCCATCTCATTAAACATTTTCAGCTGATCCAGCTTCACTTACGTCGATAATATTAAGAACTTTTTAAATTTTCATTTCGATGAAAAAATTTGGTCCATCGAAAGCAGCTTCTTATACAGGACACGTCTGAAAATTTGTAACCAGTTTCGAAGATCCGCCTTTTAAATATTTTTATTCAATTTTCAAAATAAAAATTCACAACCGCAAGTTGAGTAGAGACTTTCAAGTTCACAAAATCTGAAAATTCAATTAACAAGAATTTGACGAACAACGAAAGAGGACGTATTTCAGTGACCATAGGTAAGGCATTAATAATGTTAATTTCATAAAATTATCAAACATGGAAGATAATGAGAAGGCGACACAAGGAACCCGATATGTATTTTCTTGAGGAAGTTGTCTCAATTTACCGATTGCTCAGGAAAGTAAGTAAATTTTAATGTTTCAAGCCTACCTACTCGATTTTTCTTGAAATTACAATTTTTTTCAAGCGATTTTTGGGCAAAAGTACCTAATGATTATTGTACGACTTGTATTACAGCAAATCTCAAAGTATGACTTTTGTATGACTTATCAGTATATGATCCGGTAGACTCAACTTCTGAGCGAGATGACCGAGAAATTGCTCAGCTTGTACTAATTACCTACCTCTTTGGAATAACAATTTCCTGGTAGCCTATAAAATCGAATAATGTTTATTCCCCTTTTTGAACTTGGAGTGACATCATTTGTTTGATTAATTGATTCAATGGCGTGATTACAAATTCCAAAAGTAAATACAGAAAAAAAAGAAGATTTGTACTACATGGTAAGTTTCAATTCTGTGGTATACCTAATAAAAATAAACTTCTCAATACATCATTTATTGTTTTGCTCTCACAGGGTCCCCCTGGTTTACCAGTAAATAGCTCGTTCTCTGTATACATAAATTTATACCAGTGTGAATTCAAATTTCAAAACGTTATAAAATTAAAGCTTAGCTTAAACCTATCTTTTTAAGAAAAAGTTTCATAAAATAATAAAGGGATTAATTTTAAAGTCAACGACCTTTTTACATAAGTAAATGAACTTTGCAAAAAACAACAGCTAAAGATTTTTCTTTTACTTTTACTTTTTTCATAATTTCAATATCAGTCTCAGTATATTTTATAGAACTCGTTTATTAGGATAAGTCTCTTTTTATTTTTTAATGGTATATTTTAATTTTCTTTTTTCTTCACTTTTTCGCATATAAAATCTTAATCTTTCGACGAAAAAATTTAAGTAAAATAGTTTTAATATGTTCTATTGATAAGAAACCTCTCAGTCTAATAGCTTTAAAGTATAATCGAAAATTCTTAGGTTTAATCTGGTTTCATCGCTGATTGCAAAAGGGTTTTTGCTTTTTGTTAGGTGCTTTTTTTATTATTTTTTTTTTTTCGTAAATTTGATCACAGCCAAAAGCAAGAAGAAATTTACGGAGTAACGAATTTGCAAAAAAAAAAATAAAGAAAACTGAATAAAAAGCTTCTGGCTTTCGCTAGCTTTTAAGTTGCTTAGCTTTCAACCCCCCCCCCTACTTCCTCAGCTTTCAGCTAGCTTTCTGCTTTCCATCCCTATTATCATTTATCATATGTACATTCAGTCATTCAGTGATAATTAGCATAATTAATTAGCAAAAGCAAAAAGCAAAACAATAAAGAACATCACACATTTTCACATTTCGTTAAAACGTCGCCTATACGCGGCGATGACGTCACACAGACTCTATGCACTCTCCAATCCAAATCACAGAATGGGTCTCTCCGAAATACTGCTCACTGATTGGCTACAAGTTAAATTGAAAATTATCAATTGCAATAGGGTTTATGCTGCTAGCAGCAAAAACCCTAAAAACTGAACGTTACTTGTTGCCAGTTGTTCTGAAATCAGCCAATTGGCCTCAGGTACGTTCACTTGACAGTCACTTTCTCGTCAAATATTTCAACGAACTTTCTGATCAGCCAGTACATATAGACGAGCACGGCCCTTTTTACAAGTCGCACTTGTATGTACCAGTGATCCGAAAGCTAGCGGCTACTTTTGCCATCGTTCCCAAGCAAGCACAGAAGAAATTGAGCTCCGTGCAAAAGATAGATGACACCACTTCGGCGAGTGACATTTCATTGAATAATCTGAATCTTTTCGACGAAGCTCAAAATTCTGATGACGTGCTTATTGAGAATGAGGGTCATAGTAATAATGCAACACTAACCACCGAAGATTCGGCACATGCTGATTTGATTGTTCTAGATCAAGCGATGAACGGCGCACTGGAGAGATCGGAATCTCATAACGCACGAGTCACCATTCAAGAACAAGATGATATCGACTTCTTGGTGGCTGCTCGCCATTCACGGATGTACGATAAGCGAGATGAGGCGATAGCACGCGGCGAACAGGTGACCGCAGCTCTTTTGAGTCGTATTGCTGATGAAGTACTAGCAGAAGAGAAAACAAAAAAATTCACATTTAGGCAGCCAACCTCGACTTCAAACGAGAATCATACCCCTAATGTGAATTTGAGAAATATTGCTCCGACGAAAATCCCAAACGTCAATTTTCAAAATACTGCTCCGAAACCTCCTGTCAGTCAAAAACCCAAACCAGCTTTTCATATGAATGACAGGAACGAAATCGTATTAAGCAAATTTAAACCTAAATTTCCCCCTCGTGAGCTGAGTGCAAATGTGCACAAACTTCCTCAAAAGAGGTGAGATGACTTCATCTGTGAAATTACCAGATTACGTATTTACGAGGCCAAATAGATCTGAAAACCTTATTGAAGCGACTCAAGGACATTCCTTTTCCAGAAAACAGCAGATATATTGTCTCTTTTGGACAGCGTTACGACACATTGATGTTAAAGTTGACGCGTTCGCGACGAACCTGTGATCGGAGAAAAGTTAGCTTTCACGAAAGTTTCCTACAATCATAATATCACCACTAAATAGCTCGTTTTATGTAAGTACAATATCATATCTAATTTATAATAGTGACTGTGAATATTGTGATTTAAGAAAATCTAGTGAATTTAGTTTTCGTAGCCGTATTAAATTATAATTTAGAACCCATGTAAGGACTCGCAAAATTATAAAACACTTAATCTAGTCAAAAAATCAATAGCCCAACCTAATTATTTGTAAAGAAGAAAATTTCGAACATGTCATTTTGTTTAATTTCGCTATACTTACGACGAAAAAACTAGTTTGTGAAAAAATATTATATCTGGTAAAAAGGTTCCAATCATGGATCAGAAAAAATTCACCGTCCGTCAATTGAATTAAAAATGTTACATTGTACCATTTTTAGCCCCCTAACAAGCGCTTGACAACTGGGAATTCGTGAAATTTACAATTTTTCACCATTTTTACAGAACTTTTCCAACATTAAAAATTCTTTTTATAAAAAACCAACGTTGAATTCGTTAGAAGGACAAAAATACCACGATTACGGTACTTTTCACAATCGTTTCGATTAAATTTTCAAAATTCACATTTTTCCACACATTTTACTGGGTGCAAAAAAATTCAAGCCAGAATAATGAATTTGGACAGTTTGATCAAAATGATTTAGAGAAGTGGGATAGTCGAAGTATTTTCACCAGCTGAATAAGAGTGCGGCGTTTGTTTTTCATAAAAGAAATTTTTAATGGTGGAAAAGTGCTTTCGCGTTGATAAAGAATTTGTAATTGCCTTGATCCATCAATCTTTAAGCGCATGGTAGAGGGCAAATCCACTAGGTGGATTATCCTTCGTTTCAGAGATCATCGTGCACCTTACGCACTTCCATCCTGGAATGGTGCTGGGAACACGAAAACCCACTTGGACGAATTTTATAAGTAGGTAAGTTAATTTAATAAATTATCAAATATGGAAGGTAATAATGCGAAGACGATACAAAGTAACTCATTAACATCAAATTTAATGATTCGTTCGGCTTAATCGTAGATTCTGCGGCACCGGAGCAGTTGTACTCGTGATGAAGTTAGCTCAGGTCTCTGGCTCTCGAGTGAATTTCATCGTTCATCATGAAGGGCATTTGAAAAATTTCAAACTAGCTGCCAAATGAAAATTTCAAATACCTCTGTCAGTGATTCTAATCAACTTTGCGGTTCATTTTTTTTATTTATTCGACGTTCCATAAGAGCTATTTGCTCATTGCACTGAAATCAGTGTTGCCACTTTTTATGATACCTATTCCAAAAAGCTCAATTTAAAATTTTGCAGTAAAAATCAAAAGTATGAAAGCATGGATGAAAAATTTTGAAAAAATTTTCAAAAAAAATCCTTTTTAAGTAAAACAACATTTTATCATTCTTTTTTCTTTTTTTTTTTGTTGATATTTTCGAGAAAATAATATCCAAAGATTGTGCATAGGTATAAAATACAAAATTGCTATCAAAGGACCAGTCATTTGCAAAACCTCATACCTATAGGTACCAATTTTGACGATTTTCATGCTTTTATGGAAATTTATCACTATTTTCATTTTTTCTGATCTAGGATTGGAAAACTTTTCACTAGGTTAAAAACTTGTTTACAGTCTAGCTTTTATCCCATTATTGGAATTGGATTAAAAGAAACACTAAAAACAGAAACGAAGATAAAAAACTTGAAGGTTTAGATTTTGGTAAGCCATCTTTTAGTTCTTCTTTTCATTTGTTTGGTCCCATTTGAAAATTACTCTTGTACAGTGTCATACTTTGGTGTACATTATTCTATTATTTTTGAGACCAAACAGTCGAATGAATTTAGTTTTCAAACTCCTAAATCATAATTTTAAACTCGTGTAAATACTCGAAAAATTATAAAACACTCGAATCCAGCTAAAAAATCAATAATTATTTCGCGAAGATCAACATGTCGAAAATTTCATTTTATTCGATTTCGCTATACTTACTTGAAGAGGGAAAAAAGCTAGTTAGTGAAAAAAATCTTCCATCTAGTAAAAAGGTTTCCAATCATGGATTAGAAAAAACTACCTTCCGTCAATCGAATTAAAAATTTTATACCACTTTTAGCCCTTTAACAAACGCTTCACAATTGAGAGTTTGTGAAAATTACAATTTTTCATCACTTTTACAGATCTTTTCCAACGCTAAAAATTTTTTTTATTAAAAACCTACGCTGAATTTGTGATCGGAGGGCCAAAATACCCCGATTACCACAATTTTCGCGATTGTATCGATTGAATTTTCAAAATTCATATTATTAGGCTATTTCAGTGGCTACAAAACAATTCAAGCAAAAACAGTGAATTTGGACATTTTGAGTGAAATTATTTCGAAAAGTGTGGTAATCGGGGTATTTTGACCTGCTGAATACGAGTCCGGCGTTGATTTTTCATAAAAGAAATTTTTAGAGGTGGAAAAGTGCTTCTATGTTGATAAAGAATTTGTAATTTCCGTGATCTATGAATCTTTAAACGTTTGGTAAGAAGGCTATTCCACTGCCTGGATTATCCTTCGTTTCAGAGATCATCCTGCGAATTTCGTTACCACCATCCTGGACTAGTATTAGAAGTCAAAAATGCACCATCAAGTGCAAGTAAGTTAATTTAATAAATTATCAGATAAGGAAGATAATACGAAGGCGATACAAAGTAACTTTATATTTTTGTGTGTAAGTTGTCTCAATTTACTGATTGCTCAAATGCTCATTACTAACCGTTCTAAATAAATTACAGGAAATGTTGCCCAAGACGACATATCGTACGTATAGGTAAATAAAGCCCCTCCCCCCTCCAGATTGTTACCGTGGCCCTGGAGAAAAGGCGAGATCTTTCCAAAAATCAGATTTTCCTGTTTTTTTAGTCATGAAATACCATATGGATTTCAAGGCCCTCGAAGAAAACGATCATAAACAAAATTACTCGATATAAAATCTCAATACCCCCGATTACCACAGTTTTTGCAAGTGAATTTGGACAGTTTGATAAAAATTATTTTGAGAAGTGGGAAAGTCGAGGTATTTTGACCAGCTGAATACGAATCCAGCGTTGGTTTTTCATAACAGAAATTTATAATGGTAGAAAGGTGCTTCCATGTTGATAAGGAATTTTTTCGTTTTAGAGATCATCGTGCACCTTTCAGTAGATATAATTTCATCCCGGACTTGTCTTAGGAGTGACAAGCCAAATAACAACAGTGAACGAAATTTCAGTGACCATAGGTATAGGTAGGTATTGAGTAGGTAAGTTAATTTAATAAATTATCAAATATGGAAGATAATGTGAATTGTGAAGGCTATACAAAGTAACCCTGTATTTCTGTGCGTAAGTTACCTTGATTTATCGATTGCTCATTACTAACCGTTCTGACAGAAGAAGTTTGAAGAAATTTTTATCATCTACTCCGAACATTTTAAATAAATACATAGGTACACACAATATACGTATGATTTTTCAGATTCTTAATATCACGAACACTTCCCTGGGTGATGATGTTGAGTTGGAATGGGTCAATGCATCGATGCAACAAAAAGCATTCCATATCATGTATGTATGTACTTAATAAAATGAAATTGAGTACTGAGAACAGAGGAAAATGATCTTTCTGTTTGGTTTTTCCAACAAAAATTTCCTCGAAAACAACAGACCAGTTATTCTAGGCACTCGAATCTAAAAAAATCCGAACAATATAATGAATTCGAAGAGGAATAAGACCTTTCCAAAAAAAAAAAAATCGCGTTTTTCTCCAAAAATATGGCTTTTACACGAGAAAAAAACGCAGAAAGTGCACTTTCAGAGTGGTTTCATCTTGACATCTCCTGGACGACGCTGTATCATCTAGAAATGGGGCCTTTTAGTACTTCGTCACTCGGGTTAAAAAGTTCCCACAGATGAATTTTCTTGGGGGATAAAATGTGGAAAAATGCTACAATTTCAAAACAAAAGAGTGAAAAACGAAAAAAAGCAGACCAAATAATTTACTTTACAAGAGCAGTACGACAAAAATTCTACTTGGGTAAGTCATCATTCATTTTTTTCTTTTCATACACAGCTTCCTAATTGAAAATTACAATCTATTTTTCACTTCTTTCGTTCAGCTCTTCGGGAGCTGAGACTACAGCTGGGTGAATAAAATTTCTTAGTGTTCGTATCATTTTCTGGAGAAGTGAGCATTTCTAAAATTTCATTTTATCCAATTCGACTAATCAGAAAAAAGCTGGAGCCTTTAGTAAAAAATTTCCAATCCTAGGTCAGAAACAATTTCGTCAAAATCTCCGTCCCATCGCATTCAAAATGATCAGCTCTTCAAGCTTCTGCACTTTTGTCGATAATTTTAAAAACTTTTTCAATTTTCATTTCGGTGAAAAAAATTTGGTCCATCGAAGAAAACTTTTCATCCAGGACATATGTGAAAATTTGTAACCAAATTTCAAAGATTCGCCTTTTAAATATGCTTAACCAATTTTCAACAAAAAAAAAAAAAATCACGACGTGAGTTCAGCAGACTTTTAAGTCCTCAAAATCTTAAAATTTAAATCCAATTAACAGAAGCTTGACCGTAAATTCCCTCCCTGAACCATTGAATTCAAATTTCGATACCACTTTTAACCCTCTATCAAGCGCTCGAAGATTGACGGATCGTAAAAATTACAATTTTTCATCATTTTTACAATACTTTTTCCAATATTAAAAATTATTTTTATAAAAAACCAACGCTGAATTCGTTATCAGAGGTCTAAAATACCCCGATTACCACACTTTTCGCGATAGTTTCGATTAAATGTTCAAAATTCATATTTTTTCACTTACATAGGGGTCATTCCACGTCAATCGGACCAAGAAGTGGTAGGTGGGTTCGCCGATTTTTTTGAAATTTTTCCTGTGGAAAGACCTTCCGAAGGGATGACCAATGGCGCAAATCGCAGCCCTCTAGCCCATTTTTAACGGCAGCCAGGGGGTGTCAAAGTTTTCAGTGAACCTAAAATACCATCCATTTCAGCAGTGGATTACTTGATAACCGCGATACCTATCAAAATGGAACTTTTTCCAATAATTAGGGGCTTTGAAAGGCTTTTTAGTGATATCATAAAAATCAGTGTTGCCACTTTTTTCGTACAAAAAATTAGCTCAAAAAGTTTCAAAACGTAGTTTTTATATCGTTCCGACTCTCAAAAATTCTGAAAAAAATATATTATGGACAACTTTTCATGCTGAACAACATATTAAAAAATTGGGATGGTAACTTGTCGCAAAGTCGATTTAATAAAATTTAAAGTTTGCGAAAAAATGTGATTTTTTGATTTAAAACATGAAAACAAGTTTTGATAGGTAAAGTTGACCCATTTGACCCCTATTTTTACGTATCTGTTGAAAAAGTTGAGAAACACCTTCCACTCGATGAAATGAATTCCTCACAAAAAAATCAAAATTCGAAAAGATTCAAAAAATGAACGAATTTTTATTTTTTTGTTGTGAGCGTAATTTTTATCAACTTTTTCATAAAATACTTCAGAAAGAGGTCAAAATAACACAACTGAATAAATTCAAACTTTGTTTGTTGCTTGAAATTGAAAATTGAATTTTTTCAAAATTTGATTTTTTTTGTGAAGAATTCATTTCATCGAGTGAAAGGGGGTTTTCAACTTTTTCAACAGATACGTAAAAATAGGGGTCAAATGGGTCAACTTTACCTATCAAAACTTGTTTTCATGTTTTAAATCAAAAAATCACATTTTTTCGCAAACTTTAAATTTTATTAAATCGACTTTGCGACAAGTTACCATCCCAATTTTTTAATATGTTGTTCAGCATGAAAAGTTGTCCATAATATATTTTTTTCAGAATTTTTGAGAGTCGGAACGATATAAAAACTACGTTTTGAAACTTTTTGAGCTAATTTTTTGTACGAAAAAAGTGGCAACACTGATTTTTATGATATCACTAAAAAGCCTTTCAAAGCCCCTAATTATTGGAAAAAGTTCCATTTTGATAGGTATCGCGGTTATCAAGTAATCCACTGCTGAAATGGATGGTATTTTAGGTTCACTGAAAACTTTGACACCCCCTGGCTGCCGTTACAGGGTATCTAACGGATTTTTTTGTGAAAAAATCACTACTTTTTCACTACTTTTTTCACTACCTTTTTTCAACCAAATTTTCAGAATGCCATCCACTCGACCACCCCCCCCTTTCACACAAAAAATTAACAAAGTCAAATTTTTCACATGAAAATTTTAAAAAAAAACTTGAAACTGAAAGAGTAATTTTAATCAAAATTATTGAAAAAAAAAAATACAAATAAACGAGCTTATTACATTCGTTATAAGACAAGGTGTCAAACAAAATTTCAAAATGAACAATCAGGACTATAGCAGGACATTTTTTAAACACTAGAGATTTTATTTTAAAATAAGGAGCCGGGGGAGAGGCAAAATTTTACATAATAATTTTTCGCTTTTAGTTTTCCAATGTCTTCAACATCCCAAGATTTTTTTTCAAGCAAGCGGATGTCGAAAATATAATTTTATCATTTCAATTTTTTATTTTTTTTCACGTTAAAGGTTCTTGCTGATGTAAGTAATGAATTTGGGCGAATAAAAAACTTTTTTTTAACAAACCAATTTTTTATTTCGAGAGAGAGGCACATATGTAAAAAACGTAATTTCTAGTATAATGAATTGGAGAAACTTATTACTTTGCTTCAAAATTTTGAAATTCAAATGGTTTTTTTTAAAATTCAAAATTGAAAAAAAAGCAAATGAGCCCGAGCGAAGCGAGGGCAGAAGCTTTCAAAAATTCATGTTTCGAGAAGTGAAAAAAAATTTCTTCATGCAGGGAGGAGTTCATTTTTCTGATTCAAACTTTGAACATTTCTTGAATTTGAACAACAGTTTTTCACGGGGAAAAATAGTAAACAGCCCGAGCGAAGCGAGGGCAAAAGCTCTCAAAAATGTGTAATTCAAGCTCTAAAAAAAGTCGACAAATGAGCTCTTTTCTACGGAATAAAGATCGAGAAAAAGGAACGAATTTGAATTTTTTCATTTTTTCACTACCTTTTTAACAAAATTCACTACTTTTTCACTACTTTCACTACCCATTTTAAAAATCACTACTTTTTCACTACTTTCACTACTTGCACTACCTGTTAGATACCCTGCGTTAAAAATGGGCCAGAGGGCTGCGATTTGCGCCATTGGTCATCCCTTCGGAAGGTCTTTCCACAGGAAAAATTTCAAAAAAATCGGCGAACCCACCTACCACTTCTTGGTCCGATTGACGTGGAATGACCCATAGGCTATTTCAGTGGGTACAAAACACATCAAGGGAAAACAGAGAATTTGGACAGTTTGATCAAAATTATTTTGAAAAGTGTGGTAATCGATTATTTTGACCTGCTGAATACGAATCCAGCGTTTGTTTTTCATAAGAGAAATTTTTAATGGTGGAAAATTGCTTCCATGTTGATAAAGAATTTGTTATTTCCGTAATCCATCAATCTTTAAGCGTTTGGTAGAGGGAAAATCCACTCGGTGGATTATCCTTCATTTCAGAAATAATTGTGCAGTTGTGAACCTTTCAGCACTTTCATCTTAAGAATTAAAACTACGATGGAGGAAACAGGACATATTTCAGTGACCATAGGTAAGGTACTAAGGTATTGAGTAAGTTAATTTCATAAAATTGTCAAATATGGAAGATAATGCGAAGGCGATACAAAAAAAACACGATATTTTGTTAAAAAGCTACCTTCATTTTACCGCTCAGGAAAGTAAGTAAATTTTAATGTTTTAAGACTACGCTATTTTTCTTGAAATTTAAACCTTTTCAAGTGATTTTTGGGCAAAGTTAAGTCACAATCATTGTAAATTATTTTCTCGAAAATATCGAAAAACATCATCGCAGTTTTTTGATAGGCATCTATGTTGTTCTATGTACATGAAAATTGACTATTTTTAAAAAGAATTTCAGAACTGATTTTTTTACCTTATTAAAAGTGGCAACACTGATTCTTGGCACCATGAGCAAACATTTTTCATTAGGCAGTCATTTTAAAAATGATCAAATGCCCCATTAATTTCAAAAAATGCGAACCACCGGAATCGTCTGATTCCAATAAAATGAAATTGACCACTGAGAACTGAGGCAATAAATGATGTTACTGTTTGGTTTTTCCAGCAAAAATTTCCTCGAAAACAACAGCCCAGTCATTCTAGGCACTTGAGAGAGAAACGCGGAAAGTCCATTTTTGAAAGGGTTTCACCCTAACCTCTCCTGGGCGACGATCACCATCTAGGAGTGGGGCCTTTTGGTACGTCACTCGGGATGATATTTCCTATTACATATTTGAAAAAATTTCCCACTGTTTTGGGGGTAGAGGGAAGGGGAAGGGGAAGGGGAAGGGGTAAACCGAGGAAAAAGGCTACAATTTTAAAACAACAAAGTGAAAAACAACAGACCCCGAGAAACATATATTTAGGTAGCTACATATAATGAACACATTAAACAGCAAGACAAAAATTTCATTTGGGTAAGTAATCATTCATTTTTTTCCTAATTGCAAATTACAATCTATTTTTCCCTTCTTCCGTTCAACGAGTGAATAAAATATCTTAGTGTTCATATTTCTGAAGAAGTGAGCATTTCTAAAATTTCATTTTATCCAATTCCACTAATCGGAAAAAAGCTATACTGTGAACAAATCTAGTTTTCCATGAAAATAATTTGGTCCATCGAAGGCAACTTTTCATCCAGGGCATATCTGAAAATTTGTAACCGAATTACTCATTTTATCGGGTGCAAAAAAAAAAATCAAGGAAAAACAGAAGAGTCTGGACAGTTTGATTAAAATGATTTTAAAAAGTGGGCCAGTCGAGGTATTCTGACCTGCTGAATACGAGTCCAGCGTTGGTTTTTCATAAATAAATCTTAAGCGCTTGGTAGAGGGCAAAAGGTAGCTACAGGGTATCCAGCAGAACCAATTTAGCAAAAAGTATGACTTTTGTACGACTAGGTTCGCATTTTTGTTAAGTCCTTTTTTCAAATAACTGTGCGGAAAAAGATACATTTTCCGGATAAAAAAATTCGAATGTAATTATTTTTATTATAAAAAACAAACATTTCATTATTTAATAGGCAAATATGATTTTCGAATTGTTTTCTTTTTCATTTCGCAAAGCTCCTGAAATTCCCAACACTGAGGAATACAGCATGGTTATATTATAATATCGTTGATATCGAATTAAAAACCAATGAATCACCTGTACTATTAACGAGGTGGAAGACAAATATGGGAAAGTAAGTAAATTTCAACTTTTAGGCCCGCGCTATTTTCTTGAAATTTAAATTTTTTTCAAGTGATTTTTAGACAAAAGTATGACTTTTGTACGACTTGTAAGTATCATGTATGACTACAAATCTCAAAATATGACTTTTGAATGACTTATATGATCCGGTAGACAACCTGTATAGCATTGAATTTTGAATTCAATAGGTTAGTGAAGTTCACAAATTCAAATCGCAACTTTTGAAGAAGGTTACCGAGAAATTGCTCAGCTTGAACTACCCAAAAGTGACAAAAAAAACACATTTTTTCGAACATGACCGTACTTTAAGGACCCCTGGCTCAGCTTCCTGAAGAGCTGAAGGCTTCAAAATCTTTCTGCGATGTCTCCCACTCAAAGTTAACTTCTTCGCCAATTTTCGTCAAGTTCCAGGGTGTTTTTTTTAAATGTACATTCTTTCGCATACTCCATCTTGCGTACAGAGGAAATACCTCTCCCGTTGTTTTGGTCGATTGAGAGATCAGCTGATCGAAATATAACTCTGTGTGACGTACATATTTTTTCACTATTCTCTTTGGAATAACAATTTCTTGATGGTCTTTAAAATCGAATAATTTTTATTTACGTTTTGAACTTGAAGTGAATTATATTAATTATTTAATTAACTGATTCATGAACGACGATACGAATTTCTCATTTTTAAAATTATTTCGTTTTCAAGTTAATTGTAAATGAAGTCGAAACCGATGAAACCCCCAATCCATAAAAAATCAAAGGATTAGATTTTAGTAAGCCATAATTCAGTTCTTCTTTTCATTTGTTTGGTTCTATTTTTGATAATCACTCTTGTACAGGGTTACACTATGCTGTGCATGAAACTATCGAACGATTTTTTTTATCCATTGCCCTACCAAAGGTCAAATGGCTGCGGGTCACGGGAAATAAGTACGACTACCTATACCGTTCTTTCAGCTGATTACACACAGTCTTGTCGGGTCTCTATTTGAATGCAGAAAATATACATTTTTACCAAACATAAGATTTTCGATAACTTCATGCTTTGATAAAAAATCCCTGAAAGGGACAAACATTCAAATGGAGATCCGATATGAATGAAGATGAAAAATAACCTGAATTTGTTCATACTCACTGAAAATTGTGGGTTATTAAATCAATTTAATCAAACGCATGTTGAATGATATTCGAGACCTAATAATCTGGGTTCATTAGAATGATTGGCCAGAGACGAGGGGGGGAGGGGGGGTTCTACTTGAAGTAATTTGTTTTAAAATGGCGTCCTGAGTACTGGGAAAAAATATGAGTTGGCATGAGGACTTCTCATTGCAAAAATTGGCCCCAAAAAATATAATATGTAATGTGGGAACATGAGGGATACCTAACAACGTTATCAAAAAAAACGTCAAATTATATTTCTCTTCAAATTAACCAGTCATCAATTCATCATAGGTATATAATTCGATTACGCAATTTTATTCATTTGGGTAAGTCATCATTCATTTTTTCCTTTTCATAAACATCTTCCCAATTGAAAATTACAATCATACTTTTTACTTCTTCCGTTCAACTCTTCGGGAGCTGAAGCCTAACAGTTGGGCGCGAATAAAATTTCTCATTGTTCGTATTTCTGGAGAAGATGAGCATTTCTACAATTTCATTTTATCCAATTCCACTAATGGGAAAACAGCTGGATTGTAAACAAGTCTTTAACCTAGTAAAAAGTTTTCCAATCCTAGATCAGAATAAAAGTCAAAATTTCCCTTCCACCTCATTCAATATGTTCAGCTGTTCAAGTTTCATTTCCGTCGATAATTTTTAAAACTTTATTTTCATATCGGTGAAAAACTTTGGTCCATCGATGGCAGCTTTTCATCCAAGACACGTCTGAAAATTTTTAACCAAATTTCAAAGATCCTTGAATGATTTCGTTTTCAAACTACATACTTAATTGTAAATGAAGTCGAAAACGACGACGCTTATACGACGAAGTTATAAAAAATCAGAGGATTAAATTTTGGTAAGCCATCACTTGGTTCTTTTTTTCATTTGTTTGGTCCTATCTGAAAATCACTCTAGTACAGTGTTACATTTTGGTGTGCATTATTCTATTTTTGAGGCCAAACAGTCGAGTGAATTTAGTTTTCGTACCCCTAAATTAGAATTTAGAACCCATGTAAGAACTCGCAAAATTATACAACACTCGATTGTAGCCAAGAAATCAATAATTATTTCGTAAAGATTGTGAGTAAAATAAATACAGAATTGCTGCAGTAAAAGAACCAGTCAATACTTCTTCATTTTCTCTATAAAAAAGACGAATAAAATCTTTTTCTTCCCTAAATAGAGAAAAATGAAAAAATAATATGCAAAAAAAAATGTTTTTAAAAAAATGTTTGACATAAAATCTGAAAAAAGTTTCTAACGTGATATTGTGTAAGAATGTTTTAAAAATTACAAAAAATTTATTTCTAATTACCTTCTCATCAAATATCCGAATATGTATAGCAACTTGACCACTCGTTCACTCGTCAAAAATTAAAAATTTCGTAGTTAAACGTTTTTCTAACGCCAGCAACCATGTTGATACACCTACTCGTATTTGATATTTTATACTGTCATCTTAAAAAGGCGAGTAAAAATACAATTTTTATGAAGTTTTGCAACATTTTTAGTTGATACGAGTATGATGTAAGAATTTAAAAAAAAATGTTCGAGTGTAATTATGCCAAGGTTTGTAGAAAAAACACATTTTTGTGCAAATTCTTTCTGTGTTTAGGCAAGAATTCGCATATTAAGAGCAATTTTGCATTTAATCACCGTCTTTAGAAACTATTTTCTTGAAAATATCATAACACGTCATCGCAGTTTTTTAAATATGTTGTTCTACATACCTGAAGAAGACCATTTTTAAATTTTTTTTAGAATTTTCAATCCATGCTTTCATATTTTCATTTCAATTGCAAGTTTTTGAACTGATTTTTTTACATTATCAAAAGTGGCAACATATGAGCAAATGAAAATAAAATGGAAAAAATGAATTTTTTCATTTTTTTGGGGTGGGGAGTAAATCATGGAAAAATGATACAATTTCAAAACAGCAAAGTGAAGAACAACTGAACCAGACAAATGATATACAACAATGAGCAGTAAGAAAAAAATTTCATTTGGGTAAGTCATCATTCCTTTTTTTCTTTTCATACACAGCTTCCTAATTGGAAATTACAATTTATTTTTCACTTCTTTCGTTCAACAGGTGAATAAAATTGTTTAGTGTTCGTATTTTTGGAGAAGTGAGCATTTCTAAAATTTCATTTTATCCAATTCCACTAATCGGAAAAAGCTGAACTGTGAACAAATCTTTAGTTTTTAGTAAAAAGTTGTCCAATCCTAGATGAGAAAAAATTTCGTCAAAATCTCCTTCTCATCTCATTCAAAATGTTCAGCTGTTCAAGCTTCACTTACGTCGATAATTTCAAAAACTTTTTAAATTTTCATTTCGGTGAAAAAATTTGGTCCATCGAAGGAAACTTTTCATCCAGGACATATCTAAAGATTTGTAACCAAATTTCAAAGATCCACTTTTTAATAATAAATATGTTTATCCAACTTTTAAAAAATAAAAAATCTTCAAGTTCTCAAAATCTGAAAATTTAAATCCAATTAACCAGAGCTTGACCGCAAGTTCCCTCCCTGAACCATTGAATTCTAAATTCTATACCACTTTTAGCTCTCTAACAAGTGCTTGACAATTGAGGGTTCGTGAAAAAAACTAAGTATTTCTCATAATTTTTATAGATCTTTTCCAACATTGAGAATTCTTTTTATAAAAAAACCAACGCTGAATTCATGATCAGAGGGCCAAAGTTCCCCCATTACCATATTATACTTTTCGTGATCGTTGCAATTAAATCCTCGAAATTCATATTTTTCCACTCATTAGGTGGGTGCCAAAAAATTCAAGCGAAACAGAAGAATTTGGATAATTTGATTAAAATGATTTTAAACAGTGGGATAGTCGAGGCATTTTGAGCTGTTGAATACGAGTCCAGCGTTGGTTTCTCGTAAAAGATATTTTTAATGGTGGACAAGTGCTTCCATGTTTATAAAGAATTTGTAATTTTCCATGATCCATTAATCTTTATTAAGCGCTTGGTAGAGGGCAAAAAGTATGACTTTAGTATAAATATGACCAAGTCTGCTTTTTGTACAAATAAGTCCTGTTTTAAAATAACTGGTGCGGAAAAAGATAAATTTTTAGGATTAAAAAAATTCAAATTTTATCATTTTATAAAAAGCGAAAATTTTATCATTTGGGTAAAAATGTAAGTATCATTACGTGTTACATCACAGATTCATGTTGAACGAGGTGGAAGACAAAAATATGGGAAAGTAAGTAAATTTTAATTTCAAGGCCTACGCTATTTTCCTTGAAATTTAGGTAAATTTTTTCAAGAGATTTTTGGCCAAAAGTATGACTTTCGTACAGCTTGTGTAACTGCAAATCTCAAAGTGACTTATATGACCAGGTAGACACCCTGTATAACATTGAATTTCAAATTCAAAGAAATTCAAATCGCAACTCAGCTTGTGTACTAGGTACCCAAAAGTGGAAAAAACGATTTTTTTTCAAAAATGGAGGTACCTACTATAAGTAGCGCACCATAGCTTCACTCAGGTCAAATCGGTCGGCCATCTTTGGTGCAAAATGAATGATTTCAGCCAATCACAGCACAGCACAGCTGTCCGTCAAGTGACGTCACTGTGACGTTTCATGAAATTCAATTGTTATTTTGCACCAAAGATGGCCGACCGATTTCACCCAAGTGAAGCTATAGTGCCTTATTATAAGGACCCCTGGCTCAGCTTCCTGAACATCTGAAGGCTTCAAACATTTTTCTGTCAAGTCTTCTACTCAAATACTTAATTGAAATTTTCCGCCAGTTTTCGTCAAAATCCAGAATACCTTCATGTTTTTTTTTTTTTTAAATCCACCATTTTGCGCATACGCTATCTTACTTACAGAGGAAATGCCTCCTCTGTTGTTTTGGTCGATTGAGAAATCAGCTGATCTGTGTAGGTATAACTCTGTGTGATGTGTTTTTTGTTGAATTGTCATATTCGTACGTACGTTATAAATGCCGATGTATGTAGTGGTGTGAGTGTTCTCCCCTCTCTCTTTTTCCCTCCCGATGTTGTAAATGTTGCGGAATTATTTATAAGTAGAAAATGAACTGTTTCGAGTATTTAATTTAACATGGTAGCAGAGTGTGGTTTTGCGATCATATTTTCGATGGTTGTGTAGTAAATTCGGACAACTTTGAGTAATTTTTTGCGTAGTTTATTCGCGGCAGAAATAAGCATGTTGGCAGATACTTTTCATCAAAAATACGGCACTCATCAGTTTGCTGGTAATGATTTCGATAATTGGAAATTCAGAGTCGAGGCTATGCTGGATGAATTAAATGTTTCGAGTTGTATTGAAACGGAAATCTTTATGGCAGACATGACCGCTCAACAGAAAACGGCTGATAAGAAAGCTCGCAATAATATCATCAAATTAATGTACTTATTGCAAATAGTCATTTGGAATACATGAAAGATAAGGTAACTGCTTATGATATGTGGAAAAATTTAGAAAATCAATTCAAATGAAAAAAGTATTGCAACTTGAATACTGTTGCTGAAGAAGTTGTTGCAGCTAAAATATAATCCCAACACTTCGCTCGAAGAACATTTTACTACCTTTGACAGTATTGTTTGGCAGTTAAAATCGATTAAGGGCCGATTCCGCACACACGATTGCATACCCGGTCCGCCTGATTTTCGAGTGTTGAGATCTCGAGATCTATCCGACGAAAATCGATGAAATTTGAAATATAGATACTATGAAGCAATTTAAAAAAAATGTCGGATGGTATTTTTAATTACTTGAATAGTTTTGGAATTATCAATGATTGAAAAGTGTTCAAATTTCGTTCATTTTCAATTTCAAATTTTGCGAAAAATACTCAATCAAATGAAAATCGCTTCCGACATTTTCTTTCAATTGTTTCAAAGTATATATATTTCAAATTTCATCTAATTCTGTTCAGTAGATCTCCAGATCTGAAGATGCATGCTGATAAGCAAGGTTTACACGCTGCTAGTTTATTCAATTCAAACTACCGCAAGTAACTTGATTTTTTAATTGATTGACAGATTATCCATTCTATTTCACGATGAAAAATAAAAAATACAAGTAAATTTATTTGATCAGAGATGATCAAGTACTTAAAAGTGAATGTACTTGAATTAAGTAAACTTGCAACGTGTGAATCTTAGTCGAGGATTCTGCCTGCTGCTTATGCAATAAAGTATGCGGAATCGGCCCTTAAGAAGAACTTAGATAACGAAGATGCGGTTGTTTTTTTATTACTTAGGTACATTACCAGAAACATATGAGTCAATTATTACGGTGATTGAGTCCAAAGAGGAAGTTACACTCGATATGGCAAAACAGATGCTGGTAGACTATCATGAAAGGAAGAAAATTAAAAGTGCAGTCTAATATCCAACACGGGTCAAACTGAGTCAGATTTTGCGGCAGCATTTTATTCGAGTGGTAGTAAGTAATCGTGGATTCTGGGGAAAACGCCGAAATAATCGTAGTGGTCATCACGGAGGTTTAAATTTCACCTCACGAGGCGGAGGTGGCAGTCAAACCAATTCTTATCAGTCCAGTGGTAATCAGAATTTCACTGGTAACCAGAATAATATGTGTTTTCGATGTGGTAAAATTGGCCACTGGCGTTTCGAATGTGATCAGGCAGCAGCAGCACCGGCAGCCAATAACACTGAAGTTCCTGTCCAGGAGAAATACAAGTCGTTTTTATCTTCGTTGTTGGCATTACCTAGTATAATCGTGATTTGTGTGCTGATTGGATTTTAGATTCCGGTTCAACTGATCACATTTGCAAATCGGCCAAGTATTTAGAAAATGTAATCGAACTACCACATCCAATAAAAATTGAACAAGCTGGTGGTTTTGTCGATGGACCTGGTCCAGAAGCTGTAGCTAGCTGTACACTTCCTATCAATGTGAATGGCAGATCAATCAACATCAAAGGTGTTCTACACATTACAAATTTGCGCCATAATCTCTTGTCTGTATCAAAGTTAGATGAGAAAGGTTTTACAATGATTTTTGGTGGTGGACGAGTTATTACAAGTCACTGTAGCCCAATTAAGTACTGAAGCCGAATATGTTGCAGTTTGCAGTGCTACCTGCGAAGCTATGTGGCTGCAAAAATTGATTTGCGATCTGAAGATAAATCTGAAAGGAGCAATACCCATATTTATCAATAACCAAAGTGCGATTCGTTCAGCGAAAATCAACTCTACTAGAATGAAACACATCGATGTCAAGTATCACTTCCTAAAAGAAAAAGTTAAGGAAGGTGCTATCGAGCTGTTATATGCACCTTCAAGTAGCCAACAGGCTGACATATTCACCAAAGCTTTAGGCATCGAGCTGTTTGATAGACATAGAATTTGCAATGTCGATTTTATAGCGTATAGTATTTATTGTTAGATGTATATTTTGTTGATTATTTATTTCGTTGTTTTTTACATCTGCATTTAGGGGGTTGTGTTGAATTGTCGTATTCGTACCTACGTTAAATGCCGACGTATGCAGTGGTATGAGTGTTCTCCCCTCTCTCTTTTTCCCTCCCGATGTTGTGAGATTACGCTCGTTACTTCGTTCTGATAAGATGTACGTGTATCGTAATTATTATGTGAAAATGGTTGTGTTATTCCTTGTAAATATTGCGGAATTATAAGACGTAGAAAATGAACTGTTTCGAGTATTTAATTTAACATTTTTCACCATTCTCTTTGGACTAACAATTTCCTGGTGGTCTTTAAAATCGAATAAATTGCAAAAGTAAATACACAGTCTTGCCATAAGTTCTGACCCTACTTTAAACGCTTGTAGTACAAAAACAAAATTTTACAAACGTAAAAGTGATTATATATTCGGAAAGTACATAGATGAAAAAAGCTTTAATTTGACTGTATTTAGCTGCAACATTCTGCTCAAGGGGCTTAACAAAATGGGAATGACAGATGAAACAACAGAAGCCCCACGTACGCAAAAAACCAAAAAAAATTGACCATTAAAATTTTTTTTTTGAAATTTTTTCATGCGCATCAATTTTTTTCACTAAAATAGTAATTTGGTGATCCTGGAGCACAGAATTATTATTTTAGTGAAAAAAATTTGATGCGCATGAAAAAATTTCAAAAAAAATTTTTTATGGTCAATTTTTTTTGGTTTTTTGCGTACGTGGGGCTTCTGTTGTTTCATCTGTCATTCCCATTTTGTTAAGCCCCTTGAGCAGAATGTTGCAGCTAAATACAGTCAAATTGAAGCTTTTTTCATCTACTTTCCGAATATATAATCACTTTTACGTTTGTAAAATTTTGTTTTTGTACTACAAGCGTTTAAAGTAGGGTCAGAACTTATGGCAAGACTGTGTACAGAAACAAGAAGATTTGAACTAATAAATAAGTTTCAATTTCATAGTATAATAAACTTCTTATTTTTTTGAATGATTTTGTTTTCAAGCTAATATTGCATGCAACATCAAAAACCCGGCAATGTCAATGAAAACGACAAAAAAAATCAGAAGATAAATCCTAGTAAGCCATCATTTAGTTCTTGTTTTCATTTGTTTGGTATCCTATTTGAAAAGGGTAAAAAAGCTAGTTTAGTTGGTGAAAAAATCTTCCATCTGGTAACAGGTTTCTAATTATGGATCAGAAAAAAATTCACCTTCCATCAACAAGAATTTTTATCAAAATTTTCAACTAGATGAAAAGTTTGAAAATTTAATCTTCTCTTCTGTCGATCTCTAGAAAACTTCTCAAGTCCCCATTTTAGTGGAAAAAATTCGGACCATCGAAGGCAGCTGTTCACCCCAGGTCACGTCAACATAAAAATTTGAAAAAACTTATTCAAACATCTGACTTCGTTAAATCTGTTTTTTTTTTCACCAAAAACCCCATTTGCGTGACTTCCGCTGGTTTCCAAGTTTTCAAAATCTTAAAACTCGAATCCAATTAACAAGAGCTTGACCGTAAGTTCAATCTAATTTTACCCTCGATTCCGTACCCTTTGACCGGATACATGCAAAATACACCTACTGAAAACTCGACCGAGGCAGCAGAATAGATACACCAAGCCGAACCGGACGACTTTGGTAATTACATTAAAGTACTATAAGCAAATTCTCAGGTCAAATTACCTGTAATAGTTGAGAACTTGAGCGAAAACACCAGGATGCCGGTCGAAGAAATACTCGTTTAAAACGGGATCGTAATTAGCCAGGGCTTCGGTGAGTCGCGAAAGCCTCGTGGCCGGGATTTTCTTCAACGTAGCCTTGTACGTCTCGTGACGAATGCCGCCCACATTCAAAACGACGCGGTTTTCCGCGTCCATATTTAGTAAATTCATTTCCGTAGCGTTGTCGCTTTCTTCTTCTTCTGTATTCGTCGGCTGCTGCTGATGCTGCTATTCTTCTTAATTCATTCCGTTTCATAACCTGTCCAACAAAATACCATCGAAAAAAATAATAATGATGGAACGAGCAAATACGTATAAGTAATAAAACAGCCAGCAGAGACCGAATCTAATATCGTACTATAGTATAGTACACGATAAACCCCCGAGATCAATAATAACCGTCTTACAAGGCGCGAATATTTCACCCATTTTCATAATACTATCGGTGTTTTTATGAAGAAAATCGCTCTTTTCGTCGACCGACGACAAGTCGTAAAAATCCCAAGCAAATTCATTAATTTATTCGACTCGACTTGCAAATTATTACGAGTGCTGTCCATAGACTGAATGAGGTTGCGATTAGTTTTATTACACGTGTCACTATAGTACCCTATACCCCAGCCATCATTTATGTAGGTACTATCCCGGGGTCGTTTTTTTCCCTTCATTTATTTCGCTCATTCTTTTCCATCCCGTAATTTTTTCGCCAGCTTTGAAAACTTATCAAAGTCGTTAAATTTCGTTCGTTTCGCGAAAAGCTGTACACTCTGGAACGATAAATACATAAACTTAAATCGAATCTGCGTTCATAGAGAGAAAAACTTTTTCGAAACAACTTTTTCTCAGCAAGCTTTCTTTTGATCTCGTTTAGGTAGGTATAGGTAAGGTCTTCATCGCTCAGACGTTCGCTGCTACAAGGTATTCGAGAAAAAATAAAATCCGAAGAAAGAGAGAAAAAAGCCAAAAGGTAACTCCTACTTTAATTATACTGCGAAGATTTTTCATCTGCGTTTTAAATTCTCCTCCACCTTTATTCGGCGGATTATACTTTCGAAATTAAAAGCATCAACAAGTTACCGCCAGCAGTCTACGATTTTCCCATAATTATTATACAGGGTGATTAGAAAAAAAATTAAAGAATTACGAACCATTCACAGCTCGCATTTGTACGAGCTAAAGATGACCTTTTTTATTTATAACTGAAAAATGATAAAACAACGTAACTGATCGAGTTTAACCAAGAGACGAATATCACTTTGAAAAACACACAAACACAGCAAGGCTAACGTAAGAACAGAAGTGATAGGTTACTATTTTTGGGGTTAGCGGATGGAGTGAAGCTGTAGACGACGAAGGGATGAGTCATGAAATGGTTTGGCGGATGAGGGAGGTAAAGGGAAAGGTACGTGGACTAGGACTAGGGTTTAGGGATTAACTGATGTGAGGGTGTTTAGAACAGATGATCGAGACTCCCCTGTTCGAACGAATTGTACAAAAATCGATTCTATCAGCTGATCAAATACACAGGGAGTTTGACTGTTTATTATTATTCGGCCTCCCTATAGGTATACGGTTCCGGTGTGTTAAATTGCTCGACGTTAGCAATGAATAAAACAAATTAATTTACGTATTTTCAATTTCAACTTTCAACAGAATTGTACACAGAAAAGATCTCATAATGCAGAACGAACTTGCGTCGACAGTAAGTCAACATTAAAGACGATTTTTTTTTTTTTTTGAGAAATATTCGAATTAATTTTCTCCTGCCCCTAAGTACGAATGAACAGAAAATTGTAATTACGAGTATTTCATGAATTTTAAAATCAAATGTAATATGGTAAAGACACTCACGCATTATGCGTGAGAAGACCAAATCTTCACATAAAAATCTTTTGCGAACGAAATGATTCACTTCTTTTGAAATATTTGTATGGCAATTGATCTACTTACAATCGAATCGAATCATTTACGAACGATTGGCGATTAAATAACTTGATTGATTTCTTGGCGAATCATTCGCAAACAGATCAATTAATTTACGATTGATTCAGTTTTTGTCAAACTACTGTATAGGAATTGATCTGTTTTCAAGCAAAGTGAATCGAATCGAATCATTCATAACCGATTGGCGATTGAACAAATTGATTAATTTCTAGGTGCATTACTGGCGAACGAATGGAACTTTTTAGTGAATCATTCGCGAACGAATTGAATAATTTTTGGTGAACCCTTCGTGAACGAATTGATTCGTATAAGTGACTCGTTCGCGAACGAATCGATTCATTAACATTGTTATTGGTGAATCGTTCGCGAACGAATTGAATGATTTTTGGATGAATAATTCGCGAACGAATTGATTCGTATAAGTGACTCGTTCGCGAACGAATTGAATTATTTTTAATGAATCACTCGTGAACAAATTGATTCGTAAAAGTGGCTGGTTCCCCAACGAATCGATTCATTTGCTTTATTATTGGTGAATCGTTCACGAACGAATTGAATTATTTTTGGTGAATCACTCGCGAACGAATTGATTTGTATACGTGACTCGTTGGCGAACGAATTGATTCGTATAAGTGGCTGGTTCCCCAACGAATCGATTCATTTTGCTTTATTATTGGTGTACCGTTCACGAACAAATTGAATTATTTTTGGTGAATCATTCGAGAACGAATTGATTTGTATACGTGACTCGTTGGCGAACTAATTGATTCCTATAAGTGACTCGTTCGCTAACGAATCGATTCGATTCATTTACTTTATTATTGGTGAATCTTTCACGAACGAATTGAATCATTTTTGGTGAATCATTCGCGAACGAATTGATTTGAATACGTGACTCGTTCGCGAACGAATGGATTCGTACAAGTGACGTGTTCGCGAACGAATAGATTCGTAAAAGTGACGTGTTCGCGAACGAATGGATTCGTACAAGTGACTCGTTCGCTAACGAATCGATTCAATCACTCAATTTTTGATGAGTCGTTCACGAACGAATTGAGTAATTTTTGGAGAATCATTTACGAACAAATTGAATAATTTTTGGCGAATCATTTACGAACGAATTGAATAATTTTTGATGAATCATTCGCGAACAAATTGAATTATTTTTGGTGAATCGTTCGCGAACGAATTGATTCATAAATCGAAGAATTTATCAAATTCGTTCGCGAACGGTTCTTTCAAAAATATTAATCAATTCGTTCATGAATGATTCCCTTAAATGAATAATTAATACTCTCACAAACAATTCACTGAGAATTGAATTACTTGTTAATACTTAAAACGATTCCTCAGATAGATGGGTAAAAATCATGGATAAATTCATATCATTAAAAATTGATTGTGCTACAAAGCTGGACAGGAGCTTCTTAGGTATCAACTGTCATTGCATTATAAATGGGAATCTCGAACTCATTACGCTGGGAATTAGAATTTTAAGCCCACTCGTGCTTTACTAACAACTGAATTGAATTGAAGGTGTAGGAATTTTTTTTCACATTTCTGTCAACGTATGAGGAAAATAAGTAGGTACCTACTCCTACATATTGAAAATGCGTGAAAATTATTTTGCAATCTTGGAAATTTTTTCTCGAAAAAAAGTGAAAAACACGTCTTGTTACTTCAGTTCAGTTCAGTTCAGTTCTTTACTTCTTTCTCAGTGTTTCGTTTCGTATTTTCGTTTGGCGTCCGGTTTCCTGCACGAAAAAAAATTATGGATAATTTTTACTATTTCACACAATAACCGGATCCCATTCAAAAATATTGTGATTTTTATTATGAGAGTAATAAATTTTACCTAATTTCCAAGTAAAATGTATTTTTTGGCTGAGTAAAAATCACTATTATTTTTGAATGGGATCCGGTTACTATATACTGAAATAGTAATTTTTATTAAAATTTTTTTCCGTGTGGAATTGTGAGTATAATTATGTAATATTTAATATTTAAATTACTAACTTCGTATTAAGTACCCGAGCAATGGAAACAAAGTTTGAAACAATCAAGTTTTCTGTACCGTAGTTAGAGCTTGATCGGTTATAGTAGGTACATTATTACGAGTATGTATTCGTAAGAAAGCCTGGTATGTAAAAGAGCTGCTGCCATCGTGTCGCAGCAGTTACATAACCGTTTTTTGATCGTTTCGAAATAATTATCCCAAAGTGTTAAATCGTTCATTTTATTTAGGTATGTTCACTTTCGCTTTGTAAACCAGAAAATTCTAATGTGATCGTCGAATATTGTCTGAAATATAGATGTCGAAGATATCACCACTATTCTAACGATTAGACATAAAATTCGGAAGCCGCTGTCGCTTATTACAGTAGGGTTTTTGTTTTTGACTTATTTGCTCATAATAGTTATGTACTTATATGTATTATAGGGATACGGCACGGCATGATAATGTCACCACAGATTAAACACGAACTGTTAAAAGGAGTATCATGATTAAAGATTGAAATTTGAATTAATTAAGATAATCTAATCACCGCACATAAAAAAAACGCTCGCGCAAATGCGTGAGAAGACCGACTTTGCTTCAAGTAAACATCTTTTGCAAACAAACTGATTCGTGATTCACTTCTTTTGAAACATTTTTTATTGATTTCTAGGTGAATCATTCGCAAACGGATCAATTACTTGTAAGTACATAATTTACGATTGATTCAGATTTTTGTGAAAATAAATATTGTATGAATTGATCTGTTTTAAAGCGAAGTGAATTGAACCGAATCATTCACAACCGATTGGTTATTGAACAAATTGATTGAATCATTCACGAACGAATTGATTAATTGTTGGTGAACCAATCGCGAATGATGGAATGAATCGATTCATTTATTCCAACTTTTGGTGAACCATTCACGAACGAATTGATTCGTATATAAGTGACTCCTTCGCGAACGAATTGATTCATAAATTAAGGAATTGATCAATTCGCTGGCGAATGATTCGCTAAAAATGAACCTATTCGTTCGCGAATGGTTATTTCAAATCGTAAATGATCCGTTATCTGACAAACAACATATTGGCATTTCTACGAACGTTACCTGTACAATTTCACGTTTTACGAGCGACTCTAGAGCTGTCTGACGAATGTCGAATTAACCTCGGAAAGAGTGTTAGCTGATGTTCCTGAATTTTATAATAGCCATATCTCATGAACGAGTTTACAATCAACCACAGGCAAGAGCACCAGAGGACGAGGTCACATGGCGGCGTTTTGACCGATACTTGGAAGAGCACAACTATGAGATAACGAGCAAAATTCCAAAATCGATAAGAAAACACTAAAAATAAAGCACGCGCGGAAAAAGTATAATATGAACGAGTAAGTAAATTTATTCGCATACTTTTCCCTCAAGTGATTTTCAAAAAAATCCCCTATAATTCACTTTAGTAAAAACTACTGGAAAATTTAGTAAATGAGGCCCCTGGTCATTTTGTTGTAGTATTTACTGCATTTTATGTACATAGGTACTACTGAAAAATGTAGTAAAAAGTACTTTTTCTACTAGGTACATTTTTCAGTAACACATGTAGGTACATTACATACTTACATACTATAAAATTTAGTAAATTTTACAAAAAAGGTAATCAGATGGCAGCTTCACTAAATTTTACAGTAATTTTTACCGAATAGTTCTCTCAGTGTGGAAATTTCACTAAACAAAGATTCGCTACTCATTTTTTGGATTTTTACACACCTCCAAAGCACGAGAACTCGATTTGAAACCACTTTCAGGGTAACAAACGTTTTTTGAAAAGTTGAAAATAGGTAGCAAATATCAACCTTTTTCTGTTTCCAAATCCAAAAAAAGAACAAACTTCCATTCGAACTCATAAAAATTCAATTACATTTTTTCAGATTTGTATTTGACGAGTGAAGTTATAAATGCACTACACCTACTTCAATAGAGACTCATTAGTGATAATTTTGCTCGACGTTTGATAGGTACATACTTCACATTTTTTCGAGAAAAATATTCAACTACTGAGTCTAAAACGGGATATTTCAACTTGTTGAATACAAATCTGAAACAATTAATTGAATTTTTTAGCTGAAAACGTGTTTCATTTCTTCCTTTTTTTTTCAACGAAAAAGTTTTGATATTGGTAGTTTGATCTACTAACTTTTCAACTAGCCATTTTTTTCGAAAATGACTTCATTTCAGAGACTCATATAGGTCTTCTCATCTTTAGAAACTGGTATTCAAACACATTGTTTCTCTCTATTACATTTACTTCAAACTAAGTATAAGTATACAATTTTATTACTATGTTGTATACAATAAAAATTATGTTTTTTAAAAATGTTAACAGGTGGTTTGCAGTCACTGTTCCAAGATTTTACCAAACAATATTGAACTCTCAAAACATTTATCAAATCACAGAGACGATAGGTGTAAATAAAACACCAAATTCAAGTGAAATTACTTGTACCTAATGAAAATTTACTTCTCCTCATCCCCTTAGTGAAGAATTTCTTTTTTTTTTTAATTTCAATTTTTCATTTTTATGCAATTGACTTGATTGGGTAATTTATTTTTTTATTTTTTTATTATATTCGTCTGACTCGATTAAATTCGCGGTTTTTTTTTTATTATCAAGTACATTCGTTTGATTTTGAAAATTTTAATTTTTTATTTTTATACAATTGACTTAATTAGGTAATTTATTATTTTTATATTCGTTTGACTCGATTAAATTCGTGTAATTTTTTTGTTTAATGGCAGATGACACAATTCTTATCTCGACGTTGGTTCCAATTCAAATTCAAGATCACTTCTGAAATGAAATTTGGAAAAATGAAGTTCCTTCTTCTACTAAATATTGTCGACCTATTCGAATGTGTTTTGAAAAAGAAGATAAGGAAGCAATTTTGAAGATTAGCAAATTTACATAGAGAAAAACATATTAGTTTGATTTTGAAAATTTTTTAAAATTTCAATTTTTATTTTTAGGCAATTGACTTGATTAATTAATTTATTTATTATATTCGTTTGACCCGATTAAATTCGTATTTTTTCTTCATTATACTCGTTTAAAAATTGTACTTTATTGCGATTACTTCAATACAATATTCGAAAAGTCGTATTGAATCATTTTGGGTTTGGAGTTATGTGATTTTGTAGGATTTTGTGTCACTTTACAGAGTTGAAAAAAAAGTCATTTCGGAAACCCCATAATTCCACATATTTCACAATGGAATTGCTCGCAGCCTATACAAAACTACAAGTTCTGGTAAAGGTACAGAAATATTTGTAATCATAATACCTATCAATTACTGCACAATTTTACTGTTATTATACTATGAAAATAAAGCGCACAAACAGTAGTTTTTTCCATTTCTTGAAAATTTTTAAAAATTTCAGAATACTTAGGGTTTTCGAAATGACTCATTCATTTACAAATACTCATATGAACTGTTTATTAAATTTTAAAACGTTCTAATACAGATGTGAAGTGTTTATAAACATTTTATAAAGTTTTAAACATTAAATTATCGTTTTAAAACGGCAAAAACTGCTCGTTCATACATATGTCATTTTTTGGGTGGCCGATATTAGCCGAACTGCTAGCTAATATCGGCCACTCTTTAAGAGATCATGAATCAAAAATAATTGATCCAAAATCAAATGTTGACACATCAATTGGTAATAGAAGGTTCAAACTATCTTCATTTAAAATTTACACTTCCCTCCCCAGTCTCCCCATTGTGGAGATACGATTGAAAAAGCATCGAAAACCCGGCCGATATTCACAAACTACAGTAAGTCAGTCTTTTCCCTTTGATCTGCCATTGAAAGTGTCCCCCAAAAAAATGTAAATCCTTATTGTTAGCTCAAAGGAGATATAAGTGTTATAGGGCTCTTAAAGTAAAAGTGATTTTCGAAAAACTTCCCCGTATCTTTGCGTAGTTGATAGAAACCTCACTAGAAAGATGCTAGGTACTCATTTGGATTTTTACACATCTCAAAGGCTCAAAGCACGAGAACTGTCACTTTTAGGGTGACAAACACAGAACACTCTTTGAAAAGTTAAAGATATAATATATCAAAATTCTTTTGATTCCAAAAAAAGTACAAACTTCAGACTTTCATATAAACTCCTAAAAATTATATTAAATTTTTTCAGATTTGTATTTGACGAATGAAATTACGAGTAAGTATACTTCAATAGAGACTCATTAGGGATCATTTTGCTCAACGTCTGATACTTCACATTTTTTTTTTTTTTTGACTATTTTAATTTGTATCTAAACTGAGAAAGTTCTCAAAAACTGAATTTCTAAAATTTGAGCAAAATAATCGACTGTGATGAGTCTAAAACAAGATATTTTAAATACTAATAAGTTGAATATAAATCTGAAACAACTGATTGAATTGTTTATCTGAAAACGTGTTTTATTTGTTTCTTTGAGCTGAATTGTGACCACGTTATTTTTTCAAGTAGAACAATGGAACCTATCCAGAACTCGAATTCGAATATATGAACTTATATACTCAAGCTGCAAGGTGCATCAGACTATCCAGAATGGAAATTTCGAATCAAACTAGCTGCAGAGAGACAAATTACTTTTGGTCAAAATAAGAAAAAATTGCCAGATAACATTGAGCTGAAACTACAGGTACTTAGACACGTTATTCATTGTAAAACAAGCTCCAAGATGCTTGAAAAAATTGAATCAATGTATATGTACCCAAAGAAGAAGATCTATATGAACTCCAGGCTGATTTTATGAACTTCTGGCTATTGTCGTAACAGAAGTTCATAAAATCAGCCTGGAGTTCATATAGATCTTCTTCTTTGGGTACATATACATTGATTCAATTTTTTCAAGCATCTTGGAGCTTGTTTTACAATGAATAATGTGTCTAAGTACCTGTAGTTTCAGCTCAATGTTATCTGGCAATTTTTTCTTAAAGCTCGTTCGCTATCTGTTTGGCCGAAGTGGTTTGGTCCTATTGTCTCAGCTGTGAACTTGAATAAGAAAATTGAACTTGATGAACTGCTGTCTGCCTTGACCTTGGAAGATGTAAGACTCCAGAAACAGTTCAATGATAAGAGGAAGAAAGAAGAAAGAAAACCAGCTGCTGCAATGTTAACTTGTTGCAAGTGTGAAAAGCCAGGCCATAGAGCTGCTGACTGTACTCAGACTTTGTCATTGTTGACCTCAACCTCACGAAAAGCTGAACCCCGTCTCAGTCTTATCAAAAACTGAAAGGAGAAAAATCTGCTGAAACGAGTGAAGAATTAGTGTGCAAATATTGCAAGGAAAAGGGGTATTTTATCAAGAATTGCCCAGAACTTGAGAAACATAATAATGCAACCTGTAAGAACTGTCAGCAGAAAGGTCACTATGCTAAAAACTGTCCTAAAACTAAAGAGAAAGAAAATAAGAATTTGTTGCTGTATTTTTACAAGGCTTGTTTATCTGTCAGTCAACGACTAATGAATACATGAGCTGATTTGAACAAAAATGCATGGTATTTGGACAATGCATGTACCTCGCACATGTGTAATAATGAAACAATTATGATAGATATTGAAGAAACAGAAGGCAGCTTAATCATCGGTACCTGATGTGAAAATCAATATCAATAAAAAATGAACAGTACTAGCGAACTGTGGTGAGACGAATGGTGTGAAATTGGCGCTCAAAGAAACAGTATTCAATCCAAAGATGCTGGCAAATTTAATCTCGTTTGATGTCTTTGCTGAGAAATTAGTGTCCAACCACCATAAATATTTTCAAACTGGACAAAAGGGGAATTGCAAAAAGCCCTCAAAAAATACACCACCAGCAAAAATGTTGAATTCGGCTCATTTCTTATGAAATAACATCAAAATTTAATCTACAAGTAATTGATATAAAAGGCTAAAATTTAATTTATAGGATCTCCAGTGGTTTTTTAAAAAAAAAAAAAGTTGAAATTGGATGAAGATGAAATTTAGCACCTATCAACTCGAAATCACCATCTTCGTGATCTTTTCGATCGATTGTAACACATATTTTCAAAAATCTTTCTGTTCTGGCTCCAATCTAAAATTTTTCCAGTGATCAGTATTTTTGAAAAAAAAATTTAAAATTCCAAATACTTGGATTTGAACTAGACAACACGCGATCGAGAAGGATCACAAAGATAATAAATCCGAGTTTATGAGGGCTCGGCTGAATTTCATTTTCATTCAGCAATTCACAGCACTTTTTTGAGAACCAGAGAATTCAAAAATCCGTGGCGCTGGAGGCTTTAGAGCAGTTCAAAACCATCACCGATCGACTTGTGAGTTTGGTAATAGGAATGCAGACCAAATTTCAGCTGTATTCCTTCAAGTGTACACGAACAATTCATTTTTCATTCATTTCAAAAATACTCATCACCAGAGAGGATTTTGTAGGTATTTGAACAGACATAAGGAGATTTTGAAAATATGCGCCTTAATTGATCGAAATAATCACAAAGGTGCTGAATTTAATTTTCACCTCGCTTACAGCATTTCTTTTTTTCGAAAACTGCCAAGTCCGAATATTCGCTGGAGGCTCTAGAACGTTTTGAAACTAACGCCAATCAAGTCGAGAAGTCGTTCCATAACACCAATGGCCACAAAATGTCGGACATCCAGAAAACGCAGGACGTGTCAAGTCAAGTAAACAGCATCGCATTCCAAGGAGTGTAGTGACGTCACAAGAGAGTGGGAGGTCGCGGTCTCAAAGTCGTACAGGGGCAAAAGAACCCTAAAATGACTATAATTCTCCCGATAAATGATGATTTGGTTTTAATAACCACTTCATATGGCAAGCTATTCTAAATGTTTATTTATTTGAACTGGAAAATATGAGAATTTTTGAAAAAAAGTTTATAAATTGATCGAGGAGGATCACAAAGATAATAAATCCGAGTTTATGAGGGCTCGGCTAAATTTTATTTTCATCCAGCAATTTATAGCAGTTATTTGAAAACTAGAGAATTCAACAATCCTATCGCTGCTGGAAGCTTTAGAGCAGTTCAAACCCATCAAATCGACTCGGGAGTTGAGTAATAGATTGCAAACCAAATTTCAACTGTTTTCCTTCAAGGGTACATGAACAATGAATTTTCAATTCCTTTCAAAAATACTCATCACCAGAGAATATTTTGTATTTGAACAGGCACAAACATTTTTTTGAAAATATTCGCCTTAATTAATCGAAATAATCACAAAGGTGCTGAATTTAATTTTCACCTTACTTAATGCGTGTATTTTTTTTCGAAAACTGCAGTCCGAATATCTGCTGGAGGCTCCAGAACGTTTCAAAACTATCATCAATCAATTCGAGAAGTCGAAAATATGTAAAAAATAAAACATATGAATTTCAGCCTATTGCATAAATGTAGTAAACAGCATCGCATTCCAAGGAGAAGATCTAAACGTGAAAAAATATTCCACAGTCAAAAAAATCCATGTTATAAATTTACACGTGTAATTACATTCATTATTCTTTAATAATTCATCGTACACGTGCGTAAAAAACGTTGCACAGTCCTACGCGCCTTTTTGGCTTTTTCCTCTGTCGTTTTTTTCTCCTTCTCGTAGGTATTCGCATGAATAATACGTTATAAATTACCGACAACTTATATTACACCGGTACGTCATCAAAAAAATAAATTACCGGTAATTTTTATACCTAGTTTTCATTCACGATACACCTCCGTATACACGTAGTAGGTAGTAGGACAATGTAGCAGCGTGCGGTTTCGACGACGATACACCCTTACGTTTCACCTCTCAGCAGAAAAAAATAAAAACTGTGACGAGGTTTTGAGTACCTACCTACCTACCTAACTACGCGAAAAGGGTGTACCAAGGGTGAAAAATCGATCGATATTTTCTCAACAGTATTGCGGAAATTGAGCTCGAATAATTCATTTTTTAATAAAACGATTTTTTTCCTCGATTTAATTCTCGATTCATTATTAGAATTTTTCTGACTCGGGTAATTTTTCGGAAGATATGAGACGATGTGGAAAAAAACCGCTCGAGTTGAAGCAGCCAAGGTAAGATCAATCGAGAATGAATTGAACTTTTCAAACATTCGCGGTGAAAAGTATAAGTATACAGGGTGGTTCGAAATTATTATCGAGGTTGCGATGTGAACTCTTCTCTGGAGTGCTTGTTGCATGGAAAGCTTGGGGAAGACGTTTTTAGGCATTTTTACGATGGTTTTAATGGTATTTTGATGAATTTTTATGTTTCGACTATTTTTATGGTATCTTGAAAACTATTTTCACTTTTGATGGATTTTTATAGGCATTGATTACATTTAAAATTGATCTAGACAAATGTATGCATGTCATTGAGACTGATAGATTAATCCTACAGACATTCCACTTCCTTAAATGCAATTTTACATACACAAAATCACCCTACAAAAGATCCCAATCCAATTACCGAACAATGCCATCAACACCATCTCACATTGACCAAATTTAAAGACCATTGAACCACACAAAAAACACATTTCGAAAAATAAATCGAAACCTAGCTTACATTCGTTTTCGTCTTCATTCTACGACACCCTTAAACTCGAATTACATTTCGTCGAGAGATTTCAGCTCAAATTTTTATTTCGTCGTCGAGGAGAAAAAAAAAGGTAGTACGAAGAGGGGGGGGGGAGAAGGCGACTCGATTAGATCAACGATCTCGCAAACGTGGTCATAAACGCGAGTGTAATTTTCTAGACTCTCGAAAATCAAGCCCATTAAAGTTATACGACTAGATAATTATACGACCTTATTGTGATTACTCGTCAAATCTTCGCAGACCGACCCTGTAAACGTTTTATTCGTCCGAGAATACAAATAAAACCAGCTGTGGAAATCGTATAACCGAAATTTGCGCTTTTATTCGTCGTAAAATACTAGTAAACGACGACGACGAAAAAGAAGAAGAGGAAAAAAATCCCTATCATTCTCGTTATATACCAGTAAAGAATCACACATTTCCAGTGACTAAAATACCGAATAAAAGTCTACGTTTCATTTTACACTATTTTTTGATTACTTCGTACCTATAGCAGCGATGTAAAAAAAAAAAAAGGAACGAAGGCGAACGCGAAAAAAAAGGATGAAAAAACACGCAGCATCGTCGACGAAGATTCGACGTCATGTACTCGTACAGTAGGTATTTTCTTCTGATGATGACGTTGACACACCGTCAAAATATTATTACACCAAATGAATGGCAAACTACGAGTATATTTGTGAATATTTAAAGCGAAATTGTTCGTCTGGCAGTAGCATACTCGAATATACGCCCTCACAAGTCGAAAACAAGCTTCGTTCGTGTATTGCATTGAGGAAAAAAAGGCGATTGAAAAAAAAACACATCGTGACAGACTTCTTCTGTGAGCGTTATAATTTCAAACAGTTTCGATAATATGGTGATTACTGTAGCAGATCTAATTCGGTTTTCTTTTACGAATAACACGCTACAGAGGCTTGAAAAGAGTTAATTTGCAACCTTGAATGAAGTTTTGAAAGAGAAGTGTCTGTTGTCTTTAAAAAAAAAGGTTGATTTTGGAGATCTGTTTTAACTTCAAGTTGATTGCTCAAAATATCATGTGTGATGAATTCAACGCTCTAAATGAAGATGGGATGCACCCAATATAAGGTCTATTGCGTGAAAATATTCTTAATATACGTCATATGCGATTTCTTGATGAGCTTGAAATCTTTTGAAAGAATTTTTGAATCTCAATTCTCAAAAAAATGACACAGTTTTACATATTTTTCAAGATAAAGGTGTTTTTTACCATGGTTTTCAAAATAAACATCTGGCCTAACCGTGGCAGCACAAGTTACAACAATGACTAGTAGAAATGACCTGGAAGTGGTGATTTTCTACAAGTGGAATTACCTGATCTACGAGTTCCTATATAAAAGCCAACAATAATTGAAAATGTGCAGCTACACTGGAGTGGATTGCGAAAAAAAAATTGAAATATTTTGACCGAATTCCAAGAAACTGGACCTTCAATCTAAGTTTAAATTTGTTCAGAAAAAAGTCCAGCTTCGGAGAAAAGGGATTTTTGAATTGAATGGTGGTTTCTCAACAATTACCCAACCTGCATAAGTTCTTTACGATGGATTGCGAAAAATGAAATGTCGAAGGGTTTTGATCAAATTCTGCGGCCACCTTTTTTTTTGTTTGAAAGTCACTCGGGAGAAAAACGAACATTTTTTGATAATTTTGGAAAAAACAAACATTTCTTGACAACTTTAGTAAACAGTACTCGTAGATAGGATTTCAAAACTTTTAGACAATTTCGGCAAAAACAATGAATTTTTTACAATTTTAGAAAAAGTTGAGACTTGACAAAAAAAAACCAGACACTTTCTGACAATTTTGTCAAAACTTAAAACTTTTCTGAGAACAGAAATTAACTAGCATCAGCAATATACCTATCGATTATAGAACAACTATGTCACCCTATTTCCCTTTAAATTTTAAATCAATCGTACTGTCTACTTACTACTCACACATTACTCGTATATTTTTAATCAGGCCTGCTAATAATGTACGTCTAAAGCCTGTGAAAGTGGGGATGAAAACATGTGTGGAAACGAGAATGACTTCATCATATAACTGATTGCAAAAAAATTCCTTCTTTACCAAAAGTGGAGGAAATACTCGTTTCGTGTTTCGTCAAAAACTCGTTATGTAACAAAAATTTGCAAGACATTTTTACCCTTGGAAATGGAGTTTTTTGTGGAAACTTTGTGCTTTCCAAAATACCATTTCCACAGCTTCAGAAATGTTATCTCCCAACGCTTTTACGAAAATAATGCGAAACATTGGAGAAGAAAATGTTTTCAAAATACAAAATCCAAAAATAAGCGATTTGAAAATGTTCAACCGTTTAGTAGAATTTCGAAAATGGTCTTGGATTTTGATGGCAATGGCCTAGGTTGACGAAAAATCTCAAATACTATTTTTTGTAAAAACAGGTTGAGTAGGCGCTAGAGCGAAAAAACCATGATTATATTTTAAGAATACTGTCTCTTTGAAAGCCCACATCTCCCATTTAGGGGTTATTTTGGAGTTGAAAGTTTTCTGAATGACTTTCAAATCATGAATGAAGGTTTCCACTGCAATTGGTTAAAATCCTCCCTACATTTCTTTTCGCGTTCTACCCTGTAACCCCTGCATTCCTAGGTATTATATCCAATGTTAATAATTACGCATCTTGTGAGGTGTGACTATAGTAAGTATTTCTTCAATTTTTCCAATTTCCAGTACGTAGGTAGGTGATTATTTATGGTAAAAAAATGAATATACCTAGGTAGCTTCATTTATTACATGATTTAGACAAATTGAATTCGGTGTTTTCCAACAAATACCTACTATAACAATTACAATTTCATTCGACTATCTACATTTTGAATTTTGATTAAAAGATGAGCAGGGGATGAAGTTCCGTTAAAACAATTATTTTATTAGAAAGTAGGCAAAAAAATGATTTTCATGGAGGTATTTTTCAAATCTGAAAATGTGACTTTTCAAGATGAGTACGCAAATCGAAAACTACCATCTTAAAATTTACAATTTACACCGAAGGCTTTACTTTCTTGATATCAACCTAATTTTCAAAAAAGAATCTCCAACATCCCTGAGTATCCTTTTTAATGACAACTTAGATAGCTCATAAGGAAAAATGTTCACATGGGGTTTTCGATTTTGAAAAAGTTTCTTTTTGAAATTTTAGGAAACACAGTTTGAAGTATGAAAAGTCATATATATTTTATGCTGCACTAAAATTTCCCAACAGAAAAAATTGTTATTTTGAAATTATTACTGGACTTGTATGAAGGAAAATACGAATTCAAGTTTCTAATCCTATTTATAATTCATTTTTGAAATTCGATTTTGAAAACTCAGTAGCTATTTAAATGGGTTCTTTTATTGAAAAGAGAAGTGCTAAGATCTCATTTTCTGCTTCAAATTCCACAATAAATTCAAACATATTTTTATGATTTTTGCACTTTCGTTTTTCACACAGATTTGCATTAAAATCAAACAATGGAAGAAATTTTTTCGAATTCACAAATATTAAAATCTTGTTACCTAATGGTTCAACAATTTTAAAAATTTCAATTTTCTACAATTTTTCTCGATAAGTATTTCGAAAATTCCAAAATAAAATTTCTTCAAAATCGAAAAAATCCTGCGACATTTGATCCCCTTTTCAACTTCAGTTTTGTCATGATGTGAAAAAGTTCTCCTTGTGTGAAGTGAAGGTACAGTCAAAAAAAAGGGGAATGAAATTATTCTCTTTGAGGGGTTCTAAGAACTTGGAGGTAGGTAACTGGAAAAATTTTCAAGTGACAAAATTTTATAACAAATTTCCATCAACTCGACCAGTTATTTCCGATAGCAAAAATTTAGTTTCGAAAATCAACGTGATCGTTATGACAGAAGTAAAGGAATCCTTGATTTTCAAAGTGAATGAAGACTCATTTTAATTTTTTTGAAATTTAATCATTTTTCGGTCTAAATTCTCGCATGAGGATTTTTAAAATCTATCCCCTCACTACTTTGGAACGTAGAAGGAATAATTCAATACGCCAGCACAGTGCCTTCATTTCCTAATATGTGCAAAAAATTATCCACGAGGCCAAGGTGCTCAGTTTGAAAAAAATAAAACATATGTACTACATACTTACTCAAAATTTGAAAACGTTTTTTTACTCCCAGTTATATTCACTTTTTTAAAATGTAAAACGAGTAAATAATTTTTTACCAGTTTCAATTCTCGTTTGAAGAAATATTTTTACCGATTTTTCGGTTTTTTATTTATATCAACCTAATTTTCAAAAAGGAATCTCCAACGTCCCTTGCGAACCCAACCCAAGCATCCTTTCTAATAACAACTGAGATTTCTCACAAGGAAAAATGTTCACATGAGGTTTTCGATTTCGAAAACGTTTCTTTTTGGAATTTTTTAGAAATTCAGTTGAAGTATAAAAAGTCATTGCGCTGAACTATGCCCTACTATAGGTATAAATGACTTCATCATAAAATTGATTGCAAAAAAATTCCTTCTTTTCCGAAATTAGAGGAAAGCTTGTTTTGTGTTTTGTCAAAAATGTTATGTTACAAAAATTGCAAAAAATTTTTACATTTGGAAATAAAGTTTTTTTGTGGTGAATTTATTCTGTGCTTTCCAAAATACCATTTCTAAAGCTTCAGAAATGTTATCTTCCAACGCTTTGACGAAATTAATGCGAAATATTGGCGAAGAAAATGTTTTCAAAACACAAATTTAAAATTTGCGATCTGAAAATTTTTAACCGTTCAGGAGAATCTCGTAAGTGGTCTTGGATTTTGATGGCAATGGTCTAGGTTGACGAAGAATCCCAAATAGGTACTATCTTTTGAACCGAGTCCATTTTTCCCAAAACAGGTTGGGTAGGAGCTGGAGCGAAAAAACCATGTTTTTTTTTTAAGAATACCGTCCGTTTGAGAGCCCACGGAGCATTTATGGGTCATTCTGGATCTGAAAAATTTCTGGATGACTTTCAAATCAAAATGAAAGTTTCTACTGTATTTGGTCAAAATCCTCCCGACTTTTTTTTCACGATCTACCCTAAAAACCCTTCTATGCTACAGAATAAGGACTTCCACAATTCTTTTTTTGCATTATCACATAACTGATGAAGTGATGAGGTAGGACTAGTATTTCTTCAATTTTTCCAATTTCCAGCATGTAGGCAGGTTATTATTTATGAAAAAAAAATGAACAGGTAGTTTGATTTATAATCTTATTTGAACAAATTGAACTCAGCGTTTTCCAACAAATATAGCAATCACAATTTCATTCGGATATCTTCATTTTGAATTCTGATTAAAAGCGGAGCAGGGGTTGAAATTCCGTTTAAAAAGTTAGTTTGTTAAAAAAAGTAGTCAAAAAAATGATTTTCAGGAAGATTTTTTTTCAAATTTGAAAACGTGACTTCTCAAGATGACTACACAAATCGAAAACTACCATCTCAAAATTTTACAAATTACACTGAAAGCTGGAATCTCCAACATCCCTAACCTAAGTATTCTTTTCAATGACAACTCAGGTAGAGTTTCATAAGGAAAAATTTTCACATATGGTTTTCGATTTTGAAAAAGTTTCTTTTTGGAATTTTTGGAAATTCAGTTGAAGTATAAAAAGTCATATTATTCTTATGCTGCACTAAAATTTCCTCACATAAAAAAATTATTAAGTAGTTTGAAATATGTACTACTGAACTTGTAAGTATGGAAAATACGAATTCAAGTTTCTAATCCTATTCATAATTCATTTTTAGAATTTGATTTTGAAAATTCAGGACTTAATTTCTCAATTCTTCCATTGAAATGAGAACTGCTAAGATCTCACTTTCTTCTTCAAATTCCAAAATAAATTTCAACACATTTTCATCATTGTTTTGAGCTCGTTGATAAATTCTTCGTTCATATTGAACTATTTAAAATTGGTAAAAACGGGTAATATATGAGCGTTTCTAGTGCCGAAAAATAGCTTGAGGGATAAAAGCACTTCACACTACACACTATTTTGATAACACTTGTAACACGATATAATCTAACACGTAAACGCATAAACACGTCTGATGCCCATCAGGGATATAACTGAACTGCATAACAATAATGTGAAGTGAAAAATATACCATTCTGAAAGTGGTTATTTTCCCCGCTCTGAATAGAAGCTAACAATTGAAAATGAGCAGCTGCTGTAGGGTGGATACCGGATAGCAAAAAAAAAAATTAGGATATTTTGACCGAATTCCAAGAAGCTGGACCTTCATGCTGAGTTCAAATTTGTTCGAAAAAAATTATGCTTCTGAGAAAAAGCATTACCTATTGAAATTAATGGTGGTTTCTCAACAATTACCAAACTTGCATAAGTTCATTATGAACGATTACAAAAAATTAAAATGTCTAAGGGTATTGATCAAATTTTGCGGAGACCTTCATTTTGACTCGAAAGTCACTCGGGAAAAATTTTAGCTCCGGAAGTGCTCCTGGAGGACAGGTATACTTAGGGTCTTCAAAGAGAACCCATTTTTGAAAAACTTGCGGTTTTTTCGCTATGGCTCCTACCGAACCTCCTGTGGGAGAAATAGCTCCGCTCTAAAATGAATTATTCGAGATTCTGGATCCACCTCAGCCATTCACATCAAAATCCAGACCAATTTTAGGGTTCTAATAAACAGTTGAAGATTTGCAAATCGCTCATTTTAGGGTAGGTAGGTAGTAGGTACATTGGGGGGTTTGAGAAAATATTTCTTTTTTCAAATATTTCGCATTAATTATGCCAAAACATAGAAAGATATTATTTCTGATACTTGGTGAGGAAATATTTTGGAATTAAGTGTTGCCAATTTTTTGGTCATTATTGGCAACTGAAAAAAATTGGAAAAATCGCCAAAAACGTATGAAGTTTTTTCAAGTTTTGGAAATAGAAAATGACGGCCAAGAAACCAGCACTACTGTTGGAAAATAGTTTTCAGTTTTCTAAAACTTTCAACACTGACACTTTCTTCGCCGACGTCATCAGATACGAGTATGATCAATCAACAATCGAAGAATATTCTCATTGAATGAACTGATTGCAAAAATTTCCTCATTTACCAAAACTGGACTGAAGGAAAGACTCATTTTGTGTTTCGTCAAAATCGTTATGCAACAAAAATTGCAATAAATTTTTACATTTGGAAATCGAGTTTTTGTGGAAAATTTTATTCGTTGATTTTCAAAATACCATTTCCACAGCTTCAGATAAATGTTATCTCTCAATTCTTTGACGAAATTAATACGAAATATTGACGAAGAAAATGTTTTCAAAACACAAATTTAGCCGAAAATTAGCGATTTGAAAATTTGCAACCGTTTCGGTAGAATCATGAAACTGGACTAGGATTTTGATGGCAATGTTCTAGGTTGACGAAGAATCTCAAATACTATATTTTGAATCTGAGTCATTTATTTCAAAACAGGTTGGGTGCGAGCTAAAGCGAAAAAACAATGACTTCTTTTAGAAAACTGTCTCTTTTGGAGCTCACATCTCCCATTTAGATGAAAAGTTTCTGGATGAGTTTCAAATCATGAATGAAGGTTTGCACTGTATTTGGTTAAAATCCTTCCGACGTTTTTTTTTTTTTTTCGCGATCTACCTTTAAAACCCTGCTATGTTGCGAATACGTATCACTCATTGATTTTATTTCACCTTTTTTTTTAGTACTTAACTATGTAGGTAATTACGCAGCTGATGAGGTGTGACTGACTATAGTAAGTATTTCTTCAATTTTTCCAATTTCGAGTATAAATAGGTAATTATTTATGAAAAAAAAAATGAAAATGTAGCTTGAATTATAATCTGATTTCAGCAATAAATTGAACTCAGCGTTTAGTAGTCAAAAAAAAAAAGTTGAATGAAATTCTTCCCTTCGAGGTGCTCAAAGAACTTGGAGATAGGTAACTGGAAAAATCTCCCGGTAACAAAATGTTACAACAAATATCCATCAACTCGGTCAGTTATTTCTGATTACATAAATTAGGTTTCGAAAATCAACGCGATCGTTGTCACAAAAGTAAGCGAATCCTTGATTTTCAAAATACGTAGGTAAGTGATGACTAGAATTAATTTTTTTGAAATTTCACCAGTTTTCAGTCCAAATTCCCGCGTGAGAATTTTTAAAATGTATGCCCTGACCACTTTGGAACGTAGAAGGATTTATTCTATACGCCAGCACAGTTTCTTCATTTCTGAAATTGTGCAAAAAAATATCCACAAGGGTCTCAGTTCGAAAAAAAAATAAAACATACGACTCATAACGTAAAAAACTTTATTTGTTTCACCTAGAATTCATTTAATGTTTCACCAACAATTCACTTTTTTCAATAGATATTAAAACAAGTAAATAATTTTTTATTAGTTTCAATAATTCTCATTTGAAGAAATATTTTCTCCAATTTTTCAGTCTTTTATTCGTAGATATTTGTATTCGCCATATTATATTTTCGGAAGTTTTTGACATTCATAAAAAGACCGTAAAACTGCTAATTTTTGATAAAAAGAGAAACATAAATCAACTCTGAGCTATTTCTATTCCTTATTCTTTACTTTTTCAGTGTGTAGCCACCCATTTGGCGCTTTAAAGTAATGATGATGCAATTTCAACATTTCACCATTCTACAGATACAGCCCATGGCTTTCATTATAAGCTGTAATAATAAATATTTTACCCTAAAAGAGTTTGAGAATACTCAAAATGAGCAAAAAACTCATCGCACAATTTATTTACAGAATTTTTGCACAATTTTCAATCATTTTCCGATTAAATTTATCAATCCCCACCAATCGTGGAATAAGTATATTCATTGAACAAACTGATTGCAAAAAAAATTCCTTCTTTACCAGAACTGGAGGAAAGACTGATTTTGTGTTTCGTCAAAATTGTTGTTACTTACAAAAATTGCTAGAAATTTTTACATTTGGAAATCAAGTTTTTTGAGAAAACTTATTCGGTGCTTTTCAAAATACCATTTCCACAGCTTCAGAAGGTCGTCTTTCAATGCTTTGATGAAATTAATGCGAAATATTGGCGAAGAAAATGTTTTCAAAACACAAATTTATCCAAAAATTGGCGATTTGAAAACTTTCAACCGTTCAGTAGTATCTCGAAAGTGGTCTTGGATTTCGATGGCAATGGCCTAGGTTGACGAAGGATCTAAAATACTATCTTTTGAACCTGGGCCATTTTTAAAAAAAAAAAACAGGTTGAGTAGGAGCTAGAGCGATAAAACCATGATTATTTTTTTAGAATACTGTCTCTTTGAGAGCTCATATCTCCCCTACAGGGGTAATTCTGAAGATGCCTTCTATGTTACAGAATAAAGCTAACACACAATATTATTGCTTACAAGGGAACCCTCCCACGTGATAATCTCCGATTTGAATGAAACTTGGACTGCTGGAAAGAGGACCTCAAAAAACCCCCATCCCCCAATTTTCAGCTGCTGAAGTTGATTTTTCGATTTTTGACAAGCGTTTGAAGTTTTGAGTACCTACACAGGTAAAGTTGTTCTGTAAATTCGAAAAATGGTCGTTTCTCCTCACCACATCAACTTCAGCAGCTGAAATTTTGGCCAATGGGTCTATGCTTGATACCTAATCGACTAAAACTACCGCCGGCCGGATCTGGAATTATCATCAGAAATCAAATTTTTTGTTTATCTGGTGGTTTATAAATGCCATTCAAAAATTTGAAAAACCAGTAAATTAAGCTCATCCAATGAACTTCAAGGGCTCAAATTTTGGTCAAACAGTCTGTGCCGAATACCAAATCGACTCATACCATCATTGGCCGGATCCGGCCGTCCGTCCAGAAAACAGGATTTTTTACCGTTTTTTTCTCATTATGTGTGAATTTGAAAAATGACCGTTTCTCCCCACCACATGAACTTCAGCAGCTGAAATTTTGGACAAAGGGTCTACGCTTGATTCCTAATCGATAAGTACTACCGTCAGTCAAATTTGGAATTATCATCAGAAATCGAATTTTTTGACATGACTTGAGAAAAAGTATAAAAAATGCATAAAATTTCAAACGCTCCCCAAAAATCGAAAAATCAACTTCAGCAGCTAAAAATTGGGGGATGGGGGTTTTTTGAGGTCCTCTTTCCAGCAGTTCAAGTTTCATTCAAATCGGAGATTATCACGTGGGAGGGTTCCCTTGTTAGAATTATTACACAACTGATGAGGTGGGACTAGTAAGTATTTCTTCAATTTTTCCAATTTCCAGTATGTAGGTAGGTAATTTTATTTTAAAAAAATGAACATTTACGTATAATCTGATTTGAACAAATTGAACTCAGCATTTTCTAACAAATATAGCAATCACAATTTCTTTAGGATATCTTTATTTTGAATTCGGATTAAAAGAGGAGCAGGAGTTGGAATTCCGTTTAAAAAGTTGGTTTGTTAAAAAATAGTCAAAAAAATGATTTTCAGGAAGATTTTTTTTTCAAATTTGAAAAAACGATTTTTTCAATCCAGAGGTTACTTTACGGTGGAGAGGACATAATAATGTGAAGTGAAAATATACCTTTCTGAAAGTGGTTATTTTCCACAAGTGGATTACCCGCTCTGAATAGAAGCTAACAATTGAAAATGAGCAGCTACTGTAGGGTGGATATATTTTGACCGAGTTCCAAGAAACTCTGACCTTCATGCTGAGTTCAAATTTTTTCGGAAAACATTATGCTTCTAAGAAAAAGTACTTGTATTATTGAAATTAATGGTGGTTTCTCAACAATTACCAAACTTGCATAAGTTCATTACGAAGGATTATAAAAAATTAAAACGTCGAAGGGTTTTGATCAAATTCTGCGGAGACCTTCATTTCGGTTTGAAATTCACTCGGGAGAAATTTTAGCTCCGGAGGTGCTCCTGGAGGAAAGGTAGAGGGTTTTCATAGAGAAACCACTTTTGAAAAAATCTCGGTTTTTTCGCTCTGGCTCCTACCCAGCCCCTTTTGGGAAAAATAGCTCCGCTCTAAAATAGATTATTCTAGATTCTGAATCGACCTCAGCCATTGACATCAAAATCCAGACCAATTTTTGAGTTCTAGTGAACAGTTGAAGATTTGCAAATCGCTCATTTTAGGGTTCATTGGAGGTTGTAAAATATTTTTTTTTCAAAAATCTCGCATTAATTATGCCAAAACATAGAAAGGTGTTATTTTCGATACTTAGTGGGGAAATATTTTGGAATTAAGGAATTTTTTGGCCATTATTACCAACTGAAAAAAAATGGAAAATAGCTAAAAACGTGAAAAGTTTTTGAAGTTTTAAAAATAGGAATGACAACCTAAAAACTATCACTACTGTTGGAAAATATCGTAGTTTTCAGTTATCTAGAACTTTCAACTGACGCTGATCAAAATAGTTTACAAGACATTGTCTCTGACTATGATGTAGGCCGAAAATCTGGTGAGTAGACTAAAAATGATTTATAAAGGTATTAAATTGATTGCAAAGAAGTTCCTTCTTTACTTAAACTGGTGGAAAGACTCGTTTTGTGTTTCGTCAAAATTGTTACAAGTACTTAGCTTACAAAAATTGCAAGAAATTTTTACATTTGTAAATCGTGGTTTTTGTGGAAAAATTATTCGGTCGGTGCTTCCCAAAATATTTCCACAGCTTCAGAAATGTTATCTTCCAATGTTTTGACTACGAAATTGATGCGGAATATTGGCGAAGAAAATGTTTTCAAAACACAAATTCAGCAAAAAATTATCGATTTGAAAATTTTCAACCGTTTCAGTGGAATCTTGAAAATGGTCTAGGATTTTGATGGCAATGGCCTAGGTTGACGAAGAATCTCAAATACTATCTATATTTTGAACCTGGGTCATTTTTTTCAAAACAGGTTAGCTGGGAGCTAGAGAGAAAAAGCCATGATTTCTTTTAGAATACTGTCTTTTTCAGAGCTCACATTTGAACAAAAAGTTGAAACTGTATTCAACAAAAGTATGTATTTTAGGAACCCGTTTGGGATATTCGCGGTCATTTTGCATCGGACATTCAGATACAGTTTTTATCCCCTATACGATTCTACTGATAACCACTAATTTGTACCTACACTGGCAGACCGAAGGAAGGCATTGAATGACCTTATCATAAAATTGATTGCAAAAAAATTCCTTCTTCGCCGAAATTGGAGGAAAGCTAGTTTTGTGTTTTGTCAAAAATGTTCATGTTGTAAAAATTGCAAGAAATTTTTACACGTCTTGCAAATGAGCATTTGGGGGAGGGGGGTTCGGTGCTTTCCAAAATACTATTTCCACAGCTTCATACGAGTAAATGTTATCTTTCAATGCTTTCGAATCGAAAATGGAAATTCGTTCGAATGTCCCTAGCCTTAGTAGCTGTACATGGCACCCTATAAAATAAATAAATAAAAAATATTGTTAATGGTTCAAAAATTTCAATTTTTTACTTTTTTTTCGATATTTTAAAAATTCTAAAGCGAAATTTTTCCAAAATCAAAAACTCCTGCGACATCTGAACTCGTTTTCAAATTCAGTTTTGTCATGATGTGAAAATTTCTCCTTGTGAGCAGTTAAAATGGTCAAAAAAAAGGGAAATGAAAGTCTCCTCTTTGAGGGGTCCTAAGAACTTGGACCAGGTAGGTAACTGGAAAAATTTCCAGGTGATAAAATTTTATAACAAATTTTTATCAAATTGATCAGTTATTTCAGATTACATAGAAAATATTTTTTTTTAGGAATTAGCTTTATCAAAAAGAACTCCAACTGACGTCAGTCGTTCAACGCGAACAAATTCAAGATAAAAACCACAATAGCGACGACAGTGGATTGCTCTATAAATATATTTAAATATTGAAGCGAGTAAATAATTTTTAATTAGTTTCAATTCTTATTTAAAGAAATACATATTTTCTCGGATTTTTCGGTCTTTTATTTGTACCATTTGTACAAATACAAACAACTCATCATCGGATAATTTAACATGTATTTTTCTTTGGTTCTAAAAAAATAACTGGATACCTATCAACATTGTTTTCAAAAATTATTTTTTTTAATTGAAAAAAAAAATCAACCACTTTCTCAGAAGTTAAAACATTCAACAGAAATATAATCTCGAAGTCTCTCAACATTTCGCGATATCCTTCTTCGGTATCTCCTTCGAAACAAATTTGAGGCCTCCTCTCCTTTGAACTATAAGTACATATCCAATCCAGACTCAAATCAAAATCAAAAACTCCTCAGGTTTGTCTTAATGTGAAAATTTCTCCTTGTGAGCAGTCAAAATATCAAAAAAAAAAAAAAAAAATGGAGAATGAAATTCCTCTCTTTGAGCCTGAGGGGTCCTAAGAACTTGGAGGCAGGTAACTGGAAACATCTTCAGGTGACATGATTTCATAACAAATTTCCATCAATTCGACCGCTGGCTTATTCACTTTTTTAAAAATTAGAACAAGTAAATAATTTTTCTATTAGTTTCAATTCTCATTTAAAGAAATATTTTCTCCAACAATTTTTCGGTCTTTTATTCGTTTTTGTATTCACCATATATTTTCCCAATAACAACTGAAAATATAATTTAATATTTTTTCGTTGGTTTCAAAATTTTCAGAAGTAACATGTTAATTTGAAAAAAAATCACTTCTCTGAGACGTTAAAACATTCAACAGAAATGTAATCTCGAAGTCTCCGAATTCAAGTTTGTAATCCAACGTATTTATATAATTCAATTTTGGAATTTGATTTAGAAAATTCAGTAAGTACCTACTTAGTTAATCTCTCAATTCTTCATTGAAATAAGAGATGCTAACACATCATTTTCTTCTTCAAATTCCAAAATAAATTTCAACATATTTTCAAGATTTTTGCACTTTCGCTCTTCACACTTTACACTCGAATCAAAAATGGAAATTTTTCGAATTCAGAAATATTAAAATCTTGTTAATGATTGAAAAATTTCAATTTCTCACCATTTTTTTTTCGATATTTTAAAAATTCCAAAGTGATATTTCTTCAAATCAAAACCGCCTGCGACATCTGATGTTGTCAAATTCAGGTTTGTCTTGATGTGAAAATTTCTCCTTGCCAGCAGTCAAAGTTGTTAAAAAAAAGAGGAATGAAATTCTTCCCTTTGAGGGGTCCTAAAAACATGTAGGTATAAGGTAACTGGAAAAATCTCCAGGTGATAAAATTTGATAATAAATTTTCATCAACTGAACCAGTTATTTCCGATTACATGGTACGAAATATTTTATAGGAATTAACTCATCAAAAAGAACTCCGACGGACATCAGCTGTTCAACGCGAACAGAAACAAAAAAAGAGTTATGTACGAAATTCACTTTTTTAAATATATATTAAAGGGAGTAAATAATTTTTTATTAGTTTCAATTCTCATTTAAAGAAATATTTTCTACAATTTTTCGGTCTTTTATATGTATTTGTAATACACCATATTTTCCCAATAACAACTGAAAATATAGGTAATTCAATATTTTTTGGTTGGTTCTCAAAAAATATCAACATTATTTTCAGAAATCATTTTTTCAATTTAAAAAAAAAATTACCACTTTTCTCAGACGTTAAAACATTCAACAGGAATTTAATCTTGAAGTCTCGAACATTTCAACACAATACAAATCGTACATCTCGAAGTCCATCTTAGATATCTTCTTCAAAACAAACTTACTTCTCCTTTCTTTTGAACCATATCCAATCCAGACTCAAAGCAGAACAACAACGTTTTACTAGAAATGGTTCTAGCCTTATTTTTTTATATCTATGCACAAAAAAAATTTCACACGCTCCCAGACGACGACGACCGACGCTGCTGATGGCACTGAAATATCCTCAATATTCCAACTCGTAAAAACGTCTAGTTTTAATGCGCGAATAATAAAAGCTTTCTCGTACATAATTTTTCATTTAAGCTACGAAATGGCCTCTACTTCCTACGTATTTCTCATCACGAAGACAAACGTCCAAATATATGCGTATTTTCAAGCACGCTCTGATACCCAGCTCGTTAAAAAAAATGACTCCGAATGAAAAAAAAAATTCAGCCCAAAAATACTTACGTATACGAGTACGGTAAAATCACAACGACCCATCTATAATTCTATATGCTTTTACACGGCCATTAGCTACGTCTTATAGTAGATACCTAAGCCAGGTCCTGACGTCCTCTATAACGACCAACGACATGGCATCGGTGGCATACTTTATACTATTAGGCACACATACCTACCTATAGATCTACATTCTACACCCAGCTCGTAATTCTAATCTATTCATCTTTCTTCGCAGTACGAGTCAATAATGATAAAATAATACGAGAAAATTACCCTCGCCGGGCTCTAATACGGCGATAATTTAATATTTTAACGTCCATAAATTTTTCGTATTATCTCGCATGTAGGTACGTTTAATCCATCCTTCGATGATGGTAATTTCACGCAATAAAATTTCCACCTCGTGCTGAAATTTTCTTCTCGTCGAGCTAGGAAATTTTCCAACGGTTGCGTGGCTGCTTGTATCGTATACTAGGTACAACTTGGGGTAGGTAAAGGTAGTATAGCTCTATGATTATGCCGATGGTGCGATGATAATTTTTATGTATTATCGATTTTTCGAAACTTGAGCCCGTCTAGTGTAACGTGACATAAGAAGCGGACGTGCGATTATATCACGCAAAGGTCAATTCATATTTGGGTAATCAGGTTAATGCCAAAAAGATCCACGCTTAACGCGGCGTGATTTTCAGAAGTGGAATGAAGAATTCTGCAAAATGAATTCTCAAAATTCATACACAATAGGACATGCACATTCAACTGATACAAACGATAAGTTTTTTTCCCCTCTCAACCAAGATTCTCTAAAGTAAGGTTATACGAGTACATACTTAAAATTAATAATGAACTACCTAGTTCAATTTTAGAGTAAATACCCAAAATACTCGTACATGAGGCGGATTCTGCGCCAGGAGTAATATTAGACATGCTTTTTACGACGCATTCTGTGTCAATGTAACATAAAAAAAAAAAACGTACGATTTGGAAACGTTTTTGTATTTTCTTGAACCATTATGGCAAAAACTGTGAAAAACCCAGGGACAAAATTCGCAATTTTGGATGAATTGCGCATATTTTTTTACAACTATAGCAACCAACTGTTGAATTTGCGAAAAAATTCTGGATTTCAAAAATTGGTAATTTTTCCTCAAAACAAGAGCAAGTAAGTTTCCAAATTCATTCTCCAAGTTTTTGGTGCTTCAAATTTTAGCTAATACGGTACACTGGTCGACAAATTATTCTAAAAGGCACTATTTTTGACATGAGAACAGGTTTTTTAGACTTGAATTTTCCAGATTTATGAAGGATGCAGTTCTCTAACAAATTTAATTCGGAACGAAAGAGAGAAGTAGCCCGAGCGAAACGACGGCAAAAGCTGTTGAATATTTATAATTCAAGAAGCATGGAACATGCAGGCGAAATTGAATAAAAATTGGAAACAACGACAATTTCGATAATGACGCCAATTATGTAGAATAATGTTCGTGTTTTCTGAAGAAATTTCTATACTGTTTTCGTGTTTACGTGCTACCTGGGTCCAATTCTCGCCTTTTTCATGCTTTCGTGGTTTTTTCGTGACGGTAGAGACTCTGGATTTTACAAGAGTTTTTGACGAGACGATGACGAGAAATTTCTGCACTGGATTTACTTCCTTCTTTTGTTTAAAAAATTCCTTCAAAACATGACAGAATAAATTCAAGAATCAAATCGATTATCAAAGTTTTGAAATTTTTCCAGTTTCAGGAATGATATTATCATCTCTTAATATTGTGGCATAATTGATGCGAAATATTTATTGAGTACTTACTTGCAAAGAAAAAATATTCAAAATACCAATTCGCCTAAAAGTAAGTGTTTTGCAAATTTGTATCATTTATGACACAGTTGAGCCCAAAAAGTGGTGCTGAATTTTGACAAAAATAGCATAAATCGACGCAGAATTTAAAATATTTTCATTTGGGACGGGACCATTTTTCCCAAAACAAGTTGGAGGGGATAGACCGTTCGAAAATGCTTTTTATCTGAGGGCCATAATACCTTCTCAACAGAGCACTTTCGAAGCTGATATTTTTTCTGAATGACTTTCAACTCGAAATGAAAGTCTCTGATGAATTTTTTCGCGATTCACCCTTCAACAAGTGACAGGAAAAGTAAGTATAAAACAACTATGGAAACAAGCCAACGGCTATTCGCTGATTGCAAGATAGTTTTTGCATTTGCTATTCAACATATTGGTTTATGGTTATTGCGTATGATTGCATTGGTTGCCAAGTTCACTTTATCAATTTGAAGCTGAGTATTCATTTCTTGATCTACATACATATTGATTCATGAAGTAACTAGAATGTACTTAGATAGTACTTTTATTAAAATGAAGTCGAATAAATTTCTCGTAAATTAGAACATTCGACTAAATAAAATCATTCGTACGTGAATGAAAAAACATTAAAAATTAAATTTCAAATCAGTCTCGAATTTGGTTTCGATGAGCAGTAATAAATTGCTGATGATTGCTTTCAAGTCGAAATATTTTTCGTTGATTGGCTATAAACTGAAAATTCATTTATTTATTGCCGTTTAAAAATTGCCTAGAAATTTCTAATGATTAGCTAAAATTTCTAATCATCACAGACACAAACAACTGCTGGTGACTTCTTCGAATTTGGCGTCAAAATATTATTGTCAGGCATTATATTAAAATCCAAATCTCTAATTTGGCTTTAAATACTACTTGAACTGAAAAAAAATGCAAAAAATTGAAACAAAAAAATGGATAATTGAGTATAAAACAAAAAAGTAGGTACTGAACTACGTTGGTTGTAAAATCAAACCCTCGAGAGAAAACGGAGGAAACCCATATTTTTGGGAGGTAGACATTTCATGAAAAAATGTTTAGAAATTCAATTGTTTAGGGACATCCACTCTACAGCTTTTGCAGTGAAAACTAAAATTTAGCTGTAGCTGAAAATATTTTCATTTTGGTTAGTTATGATTCTGAAAATCGTTTCCTTAACATTCAAGTGTACCTCCAATTTGGAAAAAAAAATGCCAGAATTATTTTCACAAAAGTGTAATAATTTTTTCAAGTTATAATTTTTACAGGTAGGTAATTTATTATGGTCGTTTATTCTGTTTTGTTTGCGGTCAGTCAAGGACAAAGAAATCATAAGTACTCGTAGTACAATGATGCAGAAGCGCAATACACTCATTTATTTATGCATTTTATTGGCCTATTTTCTAAAATTTAACCTCATCATAGGTAACATACCCAAAAATTCAAAATCTGCTAAAATCTGCTGCAAATAGAATACGTATAGAGAGGATTTTTTTGATCAATTCTAAAATAGATTCGTGGAAGCCTTTAAAGCCGATACGTGCATCACTCTTTGAAAATATACCCAGTGTGATTCCAATTGAAAAAATGAGCAAAACGATTCATGTCAAATGATCACCGGTTAGAGTTACAGGTGCTCGAGCTCATTTTAGGCCTCTACAAAACGATTTGAAATTTATGGAGAAAATTATAAAAAATCGCCAAAGATATTGACATTTGAAAATTTCAAATGGCTATAACTTTGATTTAACAAAATTAATCAAAAAAAGGGCAACGTCAAGTTGTCGGGAATTCATTTCTGCACAACATATTCAAATTTCATCAAATTCTGTTCAGTAGTTTCAGAATTATGATGTGATGACTGACAATGAATGCTCGAATATAGAGAATCGTCTGAATTCATTATATTTCAATCGTTTAGGTTGTTTCGAAGTTTTATTATGTTGTTTCAATACAGTAATAACGTTTTCACTCATAATTATTCACTTTCATTATCTCCAACTAATAAAAAAATGCGTTGTCTAATCTCTGCCCGCGGGTATGCTAAAAAGTAAACAAACAATACGTAGAGCACCCTCTTAAGAAGCTATTTTGCTGACTTTTTTGGAACTTGAATTACCAACACATTTTTAAGGGTTTTCCCCTCGCTTTTCTCGGCACAACTTACTTTTCCATCTACGTGTTTTTTCATCAACATTAGCTAGAGAATGAAGTCACTTCATTTTACGTTCAAAATTCGAAGTCAGTCCTTTTTCCATTTAAAATTTGGTTTTTAAAATAATTGTGAATTACTCCAAAAATTTGATAAGTTACTCTGTTTGGAAAGAAAGATTAAGTGTTAGTAAGTAGGTAATTATGTTGTATGTATTTCAACTATTATTTCGATACTTCCAGTTCGAAGAAAAATTGAAGGCAGTAAGAAAATTATCTACCCAACGATCATTCATACCAGTTAGGTGTTGCAAAACCATCGTTTCTCTGCGCCGAAGAAATTACAAACCTTCGACATGATTTGGTAAGAATTTTTTGTAGAAATGCTAATTACTGTAATACTGATCTGAAATATTTGTTCGTATACCTATTTCTGGTTCATGTATCTTATGCTTGTGGTAGCAGAGAGGCTGCGTTTTGGGAGTTTTAGTCCAACTTCCACAAAAGCATCAATAATATGGCAATTTTGGACTGCAGCTTGTTAGAGGTCGGCATCAACACCAACGCAACGCCCAATCACAGATTTAAAAAAAAAAACAATTATGTATTATGTTCAACAATGTATCAAACTTGAAGGTAATGTAGATATTTTAAAATGTGTAATAGGTGTGTGTAAGTACATACATAAGTACATGAATAATAATCCATTTTACATATTTTTATTTTAAATTCAATTTAATAAAAATGTTGTTTTTTTTTGTTACCTAATTTTTAGTATCAAAATTTTGTTTGTGGTTTTTGTATGTTTTATTGGAAAATCTTTTGAATCTAACTGGCATTTTTGGACTACAGCTTGTTAGAAGTCAGCATCAACACCAATGTCTGATCAGAGATTAAAAAAACCAACTATATGTTCAACACCATATAAAATTTGAACCCGGTGTAGTGGAAGTGTTTAGATTTCTTCAAAGGCATTTAAGGATCTTGTTCAAATCGAAACAAGAAAAACTCTTTATGCACCTAAAGAACCAAGAGGATACATCATCAAGCAGCTAAATATCAAGGAAAAATTAATGAGATGATTAGGGATCAACTTTCAAAATTAGATGGTAATGTAGATATTTTAAAATGTGTAATAGGTGTGTAGATAAGTATTTACATATAATAATCTTTCGTATTTTTTAAAATTCAATTCAATAAAAATGTTGTTTTTTTGTTAATTTTTGGTATTAAAATTTCGTTTGAGGTTTTGTAAGTTTTATTGGAGAATCTTTTCCATCTAACTTTGATTTGGCAATTCTGATAAATTTAATTCTTTTGCCATTTTGATATTGTTGATTAAGTAGGTATGTGATGGTGTTTTTGCACAAAAAGAGACGTTTTTGGTTGATATGTAGAAGTTTTTTGGTTTTCTCATATGTACAAATCTGATAATCAACAAACAGATCGTGTTTCTGCTGAATTTGCAACTCATTACGACTTGGGTGACAAAGACCCTCATAATAAAAATGTTGAATATTTTTTGACACATATGATGACGATGCAGATGCCATTAGTGACGACTAAGAAGAAATGTATTTTCTTGTTTCAACTTTTATTCAGAGAAAATTGTGTTATCTACTAATTATATTATTAATTTTTGATTTCTTATGTGTCTGAATTAGTTCATATCAAAGTAGTTTTGTTTCATGTTTTTTTTTTTCATGCATTAATGTTTCATCATTTTGAATTTTCTTCTTTACCAGCTCTTTGATTTTTTTTTGTGTGTGTCAATGTGTATACCTAATATGTACTTAATGATACGTTTCTATTTTACTCGTAAGTGTTTTGTGTTTCCTTTAATTGTGTCCATTTTTTAGAGAATTTTTCATTACCATTTTAATTTTTCATGATTTGTACAGTTAGATTTTCAAGTAAATATTTTGAGCTTTGTTTCATCAAATAAGTATGTAATATGTACCTTTTATTGAAAATTCACACAAAAAGAAATTAGAATCGTTCTATTCGTATTTGGAAGTTTTCAGAATGAAATGTTTCAAAACTTGATTAACTGTTTAATCATTTTATCACTTTTTTTCAAAATCTGGGGTCATTCAAAACGAGAACGCCTATTGCAAAGCCAAATTTGAAGATGCTGATGGGAATTTACTCGTTTCTCCAAGTTTTTCTGGATTTGGAAATTGCCTTCTCTAGTCAAAAGTCCAGTTTCCTGCGGGTTCAGCGAGATTTCGAGTCTGCGCACCCAAAATGGTATTTGTTGTGCCCAGAATTGAAAAAAAATGATCAAAACTGGTGTGAAAATGCGATTAGGCAGCTACAAAATTGGGAATCGATTTTCAGTCTCAAGTTGAATTCGCTGCTGGATGTTATAGAAACATTATTTCAACTTAATCCATGTTCAACATATTAATTATCGTCTAGATATGTGCGTATTACGCCCTTAAAATTATTCTCAAGTTTTATCCCTACTTACTTCAGTCGAGCCTATTCTTTTAAAATACCTTTCCCATCTTTCTGTCGACCAAATGGGAAAACTTTTCACTCGAAAGGTTTTCCAACTTTCTTCTTTGCCTCCTTTTCTATCTTATGGTGTGTAATTTGGAGAAACGAATGAAGCTTAATACTTCATATCTCGCTCTCGTATATACTTATACAAACCAACCAACTAGCAAATAATGCATCGTGTATGCCAAGTTTCTCGGGCCATTTGTGAATTTCTACAGCTCAACACATATATATCTAGCAACGGGCTAGGGAATTTCGATCCATGATATAGGTTCAATTATAGGTACAAAAATCGTTATAAACCTTACTTTGGTCCACATTGTCAAAAAAATTCTCATATCTACTTCCACATTTGAGATGACCAAATATCCAAACTTTAGACCAAGGAGTATCGTCTACTTAGATGTGAATCGATATTAACTTGCATTTGACTTTAAATGCTACATTAGGGAAAGTGAAAAAGCGCGAGCTTTAAGGTGTACTACACCGAAGAACGGATAACCGAAGGGTAGACTGAGTGGGACATACACCGGAGCCGAAAGAAGGAATGAATTTTTTACCAACGAAAATAATTAACCGGCATAAGTCGTAGAATTTATAAGGCTAGATTAGTTTACACGGGTCATTAATTTAATTCCAGCTTGGCATTTAATTACATGCTTTCAATAAATCACTTTTTGGTTTACATTCTTCGGGGTATTCGGACAGCTCGCGAATTGGAATTTATTTTCCTACGTCACCTGTACCTTTTTTGGCGCGATTTTATTGTTTTTAAAGCGAGATAGGCTACGCCGTCTCACAATGTGCTTGAGTTTTATCGCGGTGACGAATCCACGCTAAGAGGTAATTGAACGAATTTTACAGGAGTAGAAAAAATATAAGTAGGTAAATTTTTTTATGGTTTATATTCCATTTTTGATTCAGAATTTTTACGAGCTTTTAGATTATTAAGGATTTTGATGTGACGAGTACTAACAATTTGGCATTACATATTTGCGAACGGATTCTTACACCAGAATCGAAACTTATTAGATCCATATTGCAAATCTTTGGAATGCTAGACAAGAAAATCATATACATACATTTATATGAAACGAATACGATAAGATAAGGATGAGGTTATTGCCAATATCTGCAGTAGTACCTCGAGACAGTAGAACAATGCTACTGGTTGATAGAAGATGGAGTAATTTTTTTTAAAAATTGATTATTAGTAAATGTATTTATCACCATTTATACGTATTTAGGTATTTAAAATAATTTTCAAGATGAATTTGACGGGGTACATACGTTAGATTATTTTCTTCCGTATTGAGTTCGACTTCTTTCTACCTATTAAATTGTTAGTTTTAGCTCAACAATTTAATAGAGAGCATTAGAGTGAATGTTACTGGATAATCTTTCCTCATTAATTCTGATTCTCTCAGTAAAATCCAAGAGAATCGCCCTAGCTGACTTTAATGAAATATTGAACTAAAACTGATATTCCATTGAGGTCAGCAAAGGCGATTCTCTTGATTATACTGAAAGAATTAGAATTAATGAGGAATGATTATCCAGTAACATTTCACTCTCATGCTCTCTAATATTAAATTGTTGAGCTAAAACTGACAATTTAACAGAAAAAAGTCGAATTCAACACGGAAAAAATATTTTACTTCTTCATTTTGGCGCCCAACGTGGGGCTCGATGTACTTAAACAGACAAACGCTTGGAGCGAGAAATACATAATTTAAATTTGTTTCAGAACCAACACCCTGACCACAAAACTGCCACACCATCACGAATCCCGTCGCCAATAGATCATCAGACGTCAATAGTCAACACTGGACGATTCTTCACTCTTCAGTTAGTAAGTTATTTTTAGCCAAATTTTTGTAAAAAATGATGGCTATTGCGGTAGGCCCAACTTTGGATAAAAAGGTCGGGGATGAAAAATTTTGATAGTTCTCGACGTTTTGAGCTCAGACTAGACGTTTCCCGGTGTGTCAGTTTTTATATATATATTTATATGTTTATGTATATAGAAGTTTCACCGAAACTTGAATTTTTTACTTTTTAAATCAAGAGACGTTCTAATGAATGAAATGGGATAAAACTTGGACAATAGGGTTCTTTTGGGAGCTAGAGTTGACCCCTGCAGTGGGGAGGGTCAAAGTTCAAAATTACAGAAAGGTCATTTTTTTGGAGGGGCATAATATGACCCCAAATGAACGAAAAAGGTCCAAAATCATACCATAGGTCAATACCTCTATTGTGATCAACATATCCAAATTTCAGCTTCCTAGGTCATCCCCACCCCATTTTAAGTGAGAAAAACCACATTTTACCCCTATTTTTGACCCCCTCACCCCTAAAATTGACCTTAGGAGTCCAAATTTTCAGCATACAATGAGAGGGTGCCCCTTGAGTGCTTTTTGCAGGTTTCAACCTTCCAACCCCATTTGACCCCTCTCCAGGGTCAAATTGACCCCCTCACCCCTAAAATTGACCTTAGGAGTCCAAATTTTCAGCATACAATGAGAGGGTGCCCCTTGAGTGCTTTTTGCAGGTTTCAACCTTCCAACCCCATTTGACCCCTCTCCAGGGTCAAAAAAGTGGATTTTTGCGTGTTTTTTGACGTTTAGCCAAGCCTACAGCCCCTCCAAATTGACCTAGAGGGTCCAAATTTTTACAGTACATTGGGAGGATGTACCCGAAGTGCCTTTTGCAGATTTCAACCTTCCAACTTCATTAGACCGCTCTCCAGGGTCAAAAAGTGGATTTTTTCATCCATTTAACGTGTTTTTTTTGAAAATTTCAACATTTAGCCAAGCCTACAGCCCCTCCAAATTGACCTAGAGGGTCCAAATTTTCACAGTACAATGGGAGGATGTACCCGAAGTGCCTTTTGCATGTTTAAACCTTCCAACCCCATTTTTACAGAAAGGTCATCTTTTTGGGGGGGCATAATATGACCCCAAAAAGATGAAAAGAGTCCAAAATTATACCATTGGTCAGTACTCTCATTGTGATCAACATTTCCAAATTTCAGTTTCCTAGGTCATCCCCACTCTGATTAAGGTGGGAAAAACCACATTTGACCCCTATTTTTGACCCCCTCGCCCCTAAAATTGACCGTAGGAGTCCAAATTTTCAGCATACAATGAGAGGGTGCCTCTTGAGTGCTTTTTGCAGGTTTCAACCTTCCAACCCCATTTGACCCCTCTCCAGGGTCAAAAAAGTGGATTTTTGCGTGTTTTTTGACGTTTAGCCAAGCCTACAGCCCCTCCAAATTGACCTAGAGGGTCCAAATTTTTACAGTACATTGGGAGGATGTACCCGAAGTGCCTTTTGCAGGTTTCAACCTTCCAACCTCATTAGACCGCTCTCCAGGGTCAAAAAAGTGGAGTTTTTCATCAATTATACGGTTTTTTTTTGACAATTTTGACGTTTAGCCAAGCCTACAGCCCCTCCAAATTGACCTAGAGGGTCCAAATTTTCACAGTGCATTGGGAGAATGTACCGGAAGTGCCTTTTGCCGGTTCAAACCTTCCAACCCCATTTCACCTGTTTCAGGGTGAAGACAGGTTTGTTACCACATTTTTTGAAGGAGGAAGAAGAGAGTTGGGCGAAGTCCAAGGGGGGCGCAGGGGGGACGGAGGCCCCCCCGCGAATATAAGAAGGAAACATTGGAAGGAGAGAGTTGGGCAAAGCCCAAGGGGGGTTCAGGGGGGACGAAGTCCCCCCCCCCCCAAACACTGGCGAAGCACAGGAGCGAAGCGAGGGTGCGAGTAGTTTAAGCGAAGCGCAGAGCATGAAAAAAAACGTGCGTAGGAGGTAGTTGGGCGAAGCTCAAGGGGGTGCATGGGGGACTTGTCCCCCCAAATACAGGCGAAGCACAGGAGCGAGGCGAGGGTGCGAGTAGTTCAAGAGCCCTCAATATTTCTAGCACAAAAATTTGGCTCTTACGTAGCGGCAGACTGCTACGACTTTTTTTTCATTGGTTGAAAAAAATAAGAATAAACCTTGTGGCTTTGGGGAAAGTGGGGTACAGTGTAACAAAATTCTGTATTATTTATCTGCACGCTACCCAAATATTTTTTTCAGTCAATTAAAAGCTGGAATCTCAAAATTTGAGCTTTGAACTATACTAGTTTGGCTTACTTTTGAACCAGAAATATCAATTAGGGGAGTGACAGGAATTTTTCAAAAAAGTTATATTTTTTATTACACTGTACCATAGGGGTCCGGAAGAGTGTACAATAAGGAAAATAGGGTTGGTAACCCCAATAACTGACTGCAAATCAAAATCAATAGAAAAACCAAATACAGATGGTATTGAAGACCCCAGAACACCCAAAGAATAGACGAACCCATGGAATTTTTCAAGTACAGTTTACTTACAGAGGATGAATGGGACGATTAATTTATCTTTGTTTAAGTTGCATATTTGTACCTACCATAAGTAGGCATACCATTCATAATTTCAATCGGCAGAATTGTTTTTTCACCTTTTGTTTTATTCAGAAAGATTTGTATAAGTATTTTTTTCTCATATCAGTTGGCCAACTTTTGGTTGACACCCACCGAAAGAAAACTTACAGTTTTGCCCCTTGTTGCAGGGATAATTTTTTCAATATTTTTTTAAAATTATTTAATATTATTATTTGAGGAGGTGATTTGCAAAACGCAACAACTGCATTTTACAAAATTTTGGGAAACTGCAAAAAATTGTCACTCAAATTTGAGTGGGGGGATTTTGCTCAATGGGGCATTATATGAAAGGGTTAGACCCTAGGAATTGGTTTCTGGTTTATTTCTCAATTTTCCATCACTGAAGGGGGCAGGGGAGACGATCAAAAATTCCAATGTTGCGTTTTGACCCGAAACGCGCGTTTTTGCATTATTTTCGCTTCAAAATGTAACAATTGCGGTTATTTTTCATGAATTTATGCAGCAAAGTGTCGCAAAAATCACATTAATCATTTATGTATGTCTTTCAGAAATCGACAAAATTGTTGAATGAAAAAAAAATTGAAATTTGCATGAAATTTGAATTTTTTTTTTCGATAATTTTGGCTTTTAGAGTCATGATTAATACTGGTTACATGGTTCTGTTTGCTGAAAAATGTGTAGAATGATGGTAGAATGTCGTTTCGGTTTATATGACTTAGTTAATTCAGTGTTGCCATCATGAAACACGTCAAAAACGTCAAAAAATGCGTAATTGTTGCATTTTGAAGCGAATTTCCCTGTATTTGTTGCGTTCTGACGCGAATTGATTTCTTTTATTGAAGATTAGAGGTACTTAATGTGGTCCTAGAGTTCTGGGGTTGGCACCATTGGATTTCCCGTTGAATTTCCTATAAGAAAGTGATGCTAACTCGAAAACGAAAAAAATGCAATTGTTGCGTTTTGCAAACCACCTCCTCATTTGTTTGATTTTTTTTGGTTTTAGTTTATAGTTTGAATGTTTTTAGTTTATTAATTTGGTTGGTAGGTACCAAATTTCAGCTTTTCTTATTTACTTGAACGGGAGGGATTTCAAATAATAGGAATCTTGAAAGAGCGCTTCGACCATTCCAAGAAATCGGCAGCGCCGATTCTGTCACATAGCCGAACAAGTTGAGCTTGACAGTTGGTACATGTCACTCAAATTGGTCCCATCGCAAATCCAAATCCAACTAAATGTTCAGTTTTAGGTGTATTGATAAAGCATGTATGTACTTGTAAAAATACATCACTAAAATTCTCTTTACTTTAATCACATCAATTACCTTTTTTTTTCTTCATCTTGTACTTAGCATGATGGATGATAGAATGGCTATACAGTCAGATAGAAAACGAAGACCATCAACGATGTCTGAAAATGATCTTCATCAAGCCAGAAACAGAATGCCATTAACTTTTACCAACAATGCAGTAAAAAAATTCTTACGACTTTTGGCGAGTTTTTTTTTTTTTTTTTTTTGTAATCATGCCAATAAATACCAACTTAGCTCATCAATTACATTGATGCTGAGCGGAATTCTTTTATTTTTAGTGAATTTTTGAAAATCAAATTTGGTGTGAATGCGAAAAATCAACAATTTTACCAAATTGTCTCAGACAGCAGAAACTTTTAGGTGCGCTATTTTTGATGCCCGAGGCTCGAATTGATTAAAAACTAGTTCGAACCGTTGTGAGCAGTTATGGAGCCTCCCATCGAATTTTAAAAAAATGAAATTTCAATTACTTACTACGAGTATATCAGTCAATCAAGTTGGGAAGCTAAAATTTACTTTTTTCAGCATACCAAGTCCATTGAAGGTGGTTTTCAAGCTGCTCTAGAGCGTCCTGTCACATTTTGGTAATTTCAGTTTTTCAAAAAGTGCCATAAAAACTGTTCAAATCAACTTCAACGCGAACAAACGCGATTGGACATTATTAGCGATCTGTTTGATTAATTAAACGCTAACTTTTAAAAATCGATTTCTGCTGGTTCGGATCCGTAATTACAGTTGCAAAACTTTCAAGATATGTACTCGTACTTAGTTACATTTTCAAACCGGCAAGAACCGATTTTTGAAGAATTCACAGAGTTACTACAAAGCTCCCATCGCGTTTATACGTGCTCAGGAAAACTTGAACAGTTCTTATGCGACTTTCTGAAAATCTAAAATTCCTAAAATAATGGCAAGATGCTCCAGGACGGACGGCTTGAAATCATTTGCAAAAAGTAAACTTTAGGTCGGAAATTTCAACTTTCAAAAAATCTGCTGAGGACTCCAGAACTGCCAAAAGCGGTTCGAAATCATTTGAAATCAATTCCGAAGGCACGGCAATGGGAGGGGGAGGGGAAAGGGTTGAAAATAATGCACATAGTATAAGACTTTGGTGATATAGGCCAATTTGGTAAAATTTCAACTTTTCTCATTTTTTGGCCAATCAAAAATTCACCAGAAATCGAAAAATACTCTTTAGAACCTAAAGTGACCCCAGAAGAGGCAGAACGATAGCCCAACGAGGCCTAGGACGAAAGAACTCATTCAGATACAACGAAATGGCACGGAAAAGATGGAAAGGTCCCGCTGAAACTCGTGGTAAAGAGGTAAATCGATACTGGAAACGATTGGGCACGACTCCGGCGGTGTTGAGACCATATTTTCCATTAAATACATTTATCCATACGGATTCACGATGGCCGCGAGGATGCATGGACGGCGTATCGGGAGATTCAAAGTAGCAGACCTCATTACAGGAGTACTTTGGAACGCACATGAAAAATCCAAAATACACATAGGAGTAAGTCGGACATATGTATGAGGTATCTGCGTTCACCAACAACAAAACTGCAAATTCAGAATACATACATCTAAGTCCGACATCGACATAACATATATGAGGTTTTCATATTGAAAATTGTTGTTTTCCCTTTTGAATTCATGAAGTAGAAAAACATGTTTTCTCAGATGAAAAAACCATGCGAAAACACGTCTAAAAATTTGAATAATATAGGTAAGTTTTTTTTTTTTTTGAAAATTCAGTGTTAACAAAACAAACCGATTCCAGCCACAATTGGTATGCAAATATCAACCCTGAAACTCTCGGGGGCAAATTCGCCATACTTATCCACCTATAGCCTTTGAGAAAAAAAATATCACTTTTTGAACACTTGCCAAAAAATCCTGCTTATTGCTAAGTATGAAATAATTTTTTTCAAATTATTGTTCAGGATCGGAGAAGTCCCTTTTGCGGAAAGCTGAGTTTTTGGCCGAAGTAACCGAAATAATTCAAATAACAAGAGATTTTCTTCACCAGTTGTTGTTGTTAAACACGCCGACTGCGAATTTGAGTGGTAAGTGAAAAGTCGGTTCTCTCAGGCTACTTGCGTGAGTGACGAGTGTATTGTATTGTTTCTTACTAAAAATATGTTTCGTTTTTATTTAGAGTCGACAACAAATCAAGAATTCTTGTTGACCCAAATATCAGTTTCCGTTTCAGCTGATGAAACATTCCAAGCGGGACAAATAAACATCGAAGGAGCATTACCTGAAACCTCGAATTTCTCCGCGGATAAGTATAGGCCTAACCTATTCGCTGATTGCAAGAGAGTTTTTGCATTTACCTTTTGCTTACTGGGTGATCTAATGCTCTATGCTTTTGAATATTTCTTCAACAAATCTTGATGGTATGATCAATATAATCTCACCTCAGACATACACGAAATATCGCAGTTTATTTTATTTTGGAAAATTACAATGTTTCCCGATTCGATTCGTTTTTAGAACATTATAATTTTCCGACGACTATGATGGAAAACTGTTTACAATAGAGTTTCAAAAGTTTTCATAACAATCAACAATAAAACCTTGAATTTAATTCGGAATTTAGAAACAAGCGAGGTCCGTGTGACCTGGCAAGAGGGTTCCCCAGATTTGGATAAAAAAATACAGTGATTAATTTTTTTCAAATTAAAATTCTGTTTTACCCTACACAGGAATGAATACAAATTCAAAATCGTTGATTGGAGTTTTTCAATTATTAAAAAATTTGAAAGCAAAAATTTTTAAAATTAATATTCAATTCGGACATCTAGTTTTTTAGTTTTCTTTTCTCTAACATCGTGGAAAAGACAAGAAAAATAATTTTAAAAAGTCATTTGTTATTGTAAATGTTTGAATTTATTTTTCAAATCTTCAGCATCCACAATTTGGCAGCTTTTTCATAATATGTTTGGGCATAAAAATATTGACGAAACAAATATTCGCAAATCGCAGTAAGTTTTCGAATTATTTGACCTCAAACAAACGTTCAAAACAATAATAAAAAAATACTCGTTCTCTTCGATTTTGATTGGGGGAACCCTAGAAATTGTTGGCTGATGAAAAAACTAAAGTTGAAAATGCTTAGCAAACAGCTTTGTTGAAGAATGCGAAAGTGACTTGGCATGTATAAAGGTGTCTTATGTATGGTGTAATACGCAACACTTAAGACACCTTTCTCAATAACGTGGCGCGTCAAAGGATTCTTCATAGCGATTTTAATAGGGTTCCCCCACCAAGGGGAACCCTAAAAAACATAAAAGTAGCCAATTATTTTTGAATATTGCTTAGCATTTTAAAAATCTACTCGCTGATTGGCTTATAGCTGAAATACTACTCACTGATTGGATAATATGTATTATTGACAAAAGTACGACGACGACGACGACAATGAAAAAGTGGTTACAATAGAGTTCTAAAAATTTAGAACATGTTCTCGAAAAAATACTCACTCACTTGGACATAAGTACCTATCTACCCTTCTTATATACCTACCTATTACCTACATTTATATGACAGCTCTATACCTTATTTAATTTCTCAGGGATCAGCTATTCGCTGATTGCAAGAGAGTTTTTGCATTTAATTTTTGCTTATTGGGTGATCTAATGCTCTATGCTTTTGAGTATTTCTTCAACAAATCTTGATGGTATGATCAATATAATCTCACCTCAGACATTTACCATCAACTTGAGAATTGATTTTTCTGAATTTACCGTTTCAATTCTTATAATTATAGATTCTTAGAAAGATCTCGATTTTTATAAAATTTCCGATGACTTTTAGGTATATCAATATTATCAACAATAAAATTTTGAATTTAATTCGGAATTTAGAAATAAACATAAACATAGCCAATTATTTTTGCATATTGCTTAGCATTTTAAAAATCTACTCACTAATTGGCTTATAGCTGAAATACTACTCACTGATTGGATAATGTATTATTGATGAAAGGACGACGACGACGACGACAATGAAAAAGTGGTTAATTTACAATAGAGTTTTTTCGCGCTTCGCGCAAAAACTCTAAAAACCGTTCATTCAGTTTCGAGCAGGCGGTCGATGGAAAGGCTATTCTAAACATATGTTCGATTCACTCCTAAAGAAAGCATTTCTTGTGTTGGATAGCTTCGAAGTGCAAGAACCAGTAGTGCCGAAGACCTGTTCGGATAAGCACTACTGGAATATCCGGCATTTTATTGTCCCTGAGTACAATAAAAATTGATCTGATTTCGCCTACCTATCTCATCAACTACTCATATTTTTGGGGAATCAAAAACAAAGTTTTTCTTTGTTTTTGATTTTAAAAAAAAAATTTATAATGTCGATGGAAAAATTTTTCGATTTTTGGTGAATTTTTGAAAATCCAATTTAGGTCAAAAATGAGAGAAAAAAATCAAAATTTTACCAAATTGACCAAGAAAGCTGAAATTTGGGATATACCCTATTTTTGACACGCCAAATCGAATGGAAACAGTTTCAACCCGTTTTTAGCAGTTCTGGAGCCTCCAGCAGATTTTTGAAACTCGAAATTCCCACAAGATTCCATCAAATTGGAGTTGTAAGGCTGAAGTTTATTCTAAAAACTAATTTCAATAAGCTACGAAGTACTGTAGGTGAATTTCAAGTCGTTTTGGAGCCTCCAGCGACTTTTTGAAAATTCCCAAAACCTCCAGCACATTTTTGAAACTTTAAATTTTCACAAAATTTCAACACCCTCTGAAGACGACTTCAGGTGGGTTCGAGTCATTTTAGAGCCTCCAGCGACTTTTTTTGAAAATTACTGGAGCCTCCAGTAGATTTTTTAAGCTTGAAATTCTCGCAACATTAATTCATCAAATGGAGTTGGCGACCTGAAATTTACTTCGCAGACTACATGGTGGTTTCAAATGGTTTTGAAGCTTCCAGATACTTTTACAGGAAATTTCAATTTTACAAAACATCTAAAATGACGGAGTCGTCACCTAAAGTTGCTGATTGTAAGTGGGTTTCAACTTTTTAATAGGTATATGGCTCAACAGAATAAAATCGGCTTGAGATAAACCGTGAGAAAGTTATTTTCAAGCACACTGATACGAATACCCAATAATGTAAGCACGGAACATTAATTTCAATAAAACCATGACTCATATTCCTTGGCCGAGGCATTTAGGTAATCGCAATATTACATGAAAATCCTTCTGCCAAAAAATGGGTAAATCTCATCCAAACACGAGATTCAACCCGTCTTAGAATAAAATTACCAACTCCGGTCGAAAAGTTTCATAAAAGTCGAGAAAATTCTCGGTTAAAACGAAATCTGTATAAGTTATAAGCATACGCAGCATCGTACAACCTACATTTAGGCGGGATCGGACATCAGATTTCCACGATGCTGCTCGTTCCGATAAATATATTTTCGTCGGTCGAGAAAAACTTGAAAAATTACCCAAGAAAAAGTTTTATTTGCGGGTCGAAGAATACCGAGCCGAACGCGCCATAACTTTCAACAAAGGCCACGTCGAAAAAGTAGCTCTACACTTTGATACATTGACGTTTTTCAAACTGCTTTCGGCCCCGTAGTACGTAGTAATACGAGTACGAGTACGCCAAGCATGAGACGAGACGCAAAATCAAGCTATTCGAGTATGGTATACTCCTCTTTACAACAATAAGCAGCTTCAGCGTAGTTGTAGTAAAATTCCTCCTACGAAGTGCCTAGTGTAGGTATGGTTTTTACCCCCCGGGCTACCGAGCACGCTACAAATTTACCAGAATATAAATTAATCTCTGTACATGATGGCTATTTGAAAAGTTAAACGTCGATGTTTGGGCGTTGTTGTTGTGTTGGCTGTTCCGCCAAAAAAAGGCAAAAAAAAAAAAGCTTCGTATATTGAACGAGAGAACGAGACGACCGCGTGGTCGAAACGAGCGCCGCAAATAAAAGCAGCTTTTCTCGGTCGACTTTCATTGTTCTCGAATACACGTATATTTCGTCTCCGTTGAAATAAAGGTACCTACCTATAATACTACATACTCGAATACACGATTTATATATTACGTGGCTTTAGAGAAAGGTAGGTATTTTTTTAGAAGTATTTTGTCGTACGATCTGCGGTTCGCGTTCGTTTATTTCATTCGTGTAGCACAAAAGCGACCAAATCAGCGAGAACGAAACACCAGAGACGTTTTCTTTTTATTTGCACGATTAATCAAAATATAGGTACCTTACCTACATGGAGTTATACGCAGGTAGCACGAAAGTTGTGTCTAGACCTCGAAATGAACTGATGAAAAATTCACTCCATGACTTGACCGATATTTTTTCCTAAATGGTTTCAAAATCTAGTCGTGTTTTTTTTTGTTTTTTTGTGAGAGCGTGAAAAATCATACAATTCTGTCTAATCACATTTTGAAACCGGTTCATTGGTTCGCATTTTGTAACCAGTTTTTGATAATCACCTAAAAATTGAAGATTGAGAAAAAAGCTTGAAAGAAAAGTTGTAGAGCATAAGAAATTGAACTATTTTCGCGGATCGGATTTTAAAACCGGTTCCGTAAACTGGGGTAACATTGAAATCGCGGGGTAACATTGAAGGGTGCGGTTTTTCATCATATTATGCTCCATGGCGGTGCAACTATGAAGTATGGAACAATTCTGACACCGGGAATGGATAGAGTACACTTTGGCGATTATTTTTCCTGTTTTATCATTTTCAACCAGTGGTTCCAACACCAGTGAAAAAGCAAGCGAAAAAAAGTGCTGTTTTTATCAATTTTAATTAACATGAAAAGCTTGGTGTCTGGAATTTTGAATTTTCAAAGAACGAGTCAAATGACATTATAGATGTGTTGGTACATCTCCCGACTATAAATTAGCGCATTTGTTCATGTGCCAAAGTTGTTCCCTGAGGAGTAAAAAAATAATATTCAAACTGGGGTAACTTTGAAGTCTATAAAAAAATCATGAAATTTTGGTAAAATTGGACGAAAATGCATGAAAATGCTTGTAAACTTGTTAAAAACGATGTGAAAACTTGAAAAACAGCTCTAAAATCATTAAAAAATCATAAAATTGGATCAAATTGGCCAAAATGCATGAAAAACGCCTGAAAACTAGAAAAATTCCAAATTATCATTTTGGAGCACTCTTTCATAAATTCAATTGTGAATATGGATCATTTTGTAAGTACTTGACGCGTATAAAGTGACCAAAAAGTGAATACTCATGTTTTTGATAATTTTTGACCTTGATTGAAGCACATTTCAAGGGGTCTTCAAAGTTACCCCAAACGCTGGGTAACTTTGAAGGGCACTTCTTTTGGCTCTTGCGCTTGACAGGAAAAAGGTAGGCAACTTCTGTAACCGCCAAAACGTAGTGCTGACATAGCTTTATCAAAAGCACCACACACATTTCCCCTACCTCCGCCATTCATACCTCTAAACATAAAAAATACTGAAAAATCCTTCAATGTTACCCCAGTTTACGGTTCATTGATTTGCAACCAGTTATCAAAAATTACCAAAAATTGGTGACTGAGAAAAAAGCTTGGAACAAAAGTTGTGGGGCGTGAAAAATTACACAATTCTGTCTAATCATATTTTGAAACCGGTTCTCACTGGTTCGCATTTAGCAACCAGTTTTTGATAATCACCTAAAAATTGAAGATTGAGAAAAAAGCTTGAAAGAAAAGTTGTAGAGCATAAAAAATTGAACTATTTTCGCGGATCGGATTTTAAAACTGGTTCATTGATTTGCAACCAGTTATCAAAAATTACCAAAAATTGGTGATTGAGAAAAAAGCTTGGAACAAAAGTTGTGGGGGCGTGAAAAATTACACAATTCTGTTCAATCACATTTTGAAACCGGTTCATTGGTTCGCATTTGGCAACCATGTTTTTGACAATCACCTAAAAATTGGAGATAGAGAAAAAACCAAAAAGTTTAAAAAATAAGTTGTGAAGTGTGAAAAGTTGAAAGTATTTTTACTAATCAGTTTTTGAAACCGGTTTATTAATTCGCAGCAAGTCGTCAAAAGTTACTCGTTTGCAAATTAATTAGCCATTTTCAAGATCCGATCAGTAAAAATGTGTCAATTTTTCACGCTCTGCCACTTTTTTTCTCTATCTTCAATTTTTAGGTGATTGTCAAAAACATGGTTGCTAAATGCGAACCAATGAACCGGTTTCAAAGTGTGATTGAACAGAATTGTGTAATTTTTCACGCCCCACAACTTTTGTTCCAAGCTTTTTTCTCAATCGCTAATTTTTAGGTAATTTTTGATAACTGGTTGCAAATTAATGAACCGGTTTCAAAATCCGATCCGCGAAAATAGTTCAATTTTTTACGCTCTACAACTTTTGTTTCAAGCTTTTTTCTCCATCTTCAATTTTTAGGTGATTATCAAAAACTGGTTGCTAAATGCGAACCAATGAACCGGTTTCAAAATGTGGTTAGACAGAATTGTGTAATTTTTCACGCTCTACAACTTTTGTTCCAAGCTTTTTTCTCTATCTACAATTTTTGGGTATTTTCTGTTAACTAGTTGCAAAGTAATGAACCGGTTTCAAAAAATTCATATCACGTATTTGTCGCCTTAAAGTGAATAATACATTGCGCCAATGAAAACCGGTTCAAATTTTTTGACCAAACCGGTTTTTCAATTTGTGGACACCCTGTGCATGGGCCTGAAATTTTCAAGGTCGTTTTTGAAAGCTCTTATTTTTCCCTACTCAACGCCGCTTCATTCATCTCGCTAACTCTTTCCACTTAGAAATATGTAAAAGCCACCGAGCACTACTCTTGTGTCATATTGTACCTATACTGTTTTTCGTAACTGTGTATAAAGAGCTCATTAACCTAACCTAACCT